>NC_088376.1:24422500-30012500 GCF_037993035.2 Macaca fascicularis | reverse complement strand
TATGTCAATATTTAAAGTCATTAATTTTAATAGTCCTGTTTGGCATTCAACTAGAAATACGAAAATACGTCAACGTTTTAGAAAACGGAATCCAATATGAATTCCCAACATTAAGATGTAAGAGATTTTTTTAAATGGCTACTAATATAGAACACCTTAAATAGGAGACTGATGAATTCCATATCCTTCTTACTCAAGAATGGAGCACAGGGACCTCCAAAGATCTGTGTTAAACTTAACACCGGCAGACTGCTGAGATGCAGGGACCACACTCTGGACTGTCTTACGTGTCTTCTTGTTTTCCCCACAAATACTTCTCTTGCCTCCTCCTCTTCCAGGCAAGTAGGTCCAGGGAAACAGAAGCTGTATCCACCTCAGGGTGTCCACTACACATTTAGATGGAGAACATGCAAAGGGGCAGTTCTCTCCTTAGCAAGTGAATGAAGAAGGCTTCGTTTGCCCAAGAGAAGGGGCTCTTAGGCCACAATGTGAAGATCCCACAGACTGCTACAAAAGGATGTAGCACTAGGAATAACAGAAACCATGATTCTCACATCTGCAGGGCCTGCTGTATGCCTTAAATAGGAGGCCACACAGGTGAACCCCTGTCGCAGCAAAGTCTGTTACATGAACATTCCAAAAGAATGAATCAGCACAGAGTTAAAAACTGAAGTGTAATTTAATTCTAACAGAATAAAAGATGCCTTTACTAGCATGCCACCATACAGAATGCAATGTCAATGGTTCCATGATTTTATTCTTGGATTTTGTCACTATAGCTCTATTTTCAGCAACGAAAATTACATTTTTAGCCCTATTTCTAGCCCCAGTGATTTGTTTTTTTTATATATATATATATATATATATATATATTTTTTTTTTTTTTTGAGACAGAGTCTCGCTCTGTGCCCTAGGCTGGAGTGCAGTGGCGCAATCTCGGTTCACTGCAAGCTCCGCCTCCCGGGTTCATGCCATTCTCCTGCCTCAGCCTCCTGAGTAGCTGGGACTACAGGCGCCCGCCACCACACCCGGCTAATTTTTTGTATTTTTAATAGAGACGGGGTTTCACCGTGGTCTCGATCTCCTGACCTTGTGATCCGCCCGCCTCGGCCTCCCAAAGTGCTGGGATTACAGGCGTGAGCCACCGCACCCAGCCTGTTATATATTTCTTACTTGCATTTAAGACATCCACTACTGTGTGAGAATTTCCAAACCAAAAGGTCAGAATGATGTTTTCTTCACCTATAAACCTAAGGAAAATGGAGGTATTCTTTTTGTCTCTTTCTTCCTTGTTTTCCTCTCTCCCTCATCCTAGGGGCCATGAATCTCAATGACAAACAAAAGCGACTGAAAAGTAGATGAAAGAAAAGGCTTTAAATTATTTGGTCTCTTCTACTAGCCATGTTATTTTTGCAGAGTCAGAAATGCTTTTTTTTAGTATTAAAAACATACCTATTCATCAGCCAAAGCTGTAGCAGCCAGAAAGTACTACAACTCACAGACTGCAAAATATTATATCAAAAGTATATTAGTCAAATAGAATTTTCATCGGCTAGTTGCTTTACCCAAAACAAATACATTGTTCAATAAAACACTAAAGGAAATTATTTTCTAAGCACAAGTGATGACGCAGTGTGGTTCTGTGAAAGCCCTTTACTGTCTTACTGCGCTATGTATCTGCAAGCTCCACCTATGCAAACATGAAAATCAATGTAACAATTCAGTGTACAAGGCAAGGCCTACGGTGCTGCTAATGTCCCCTTGCTGGACACACACCTTAAGTCTCAGAGCTCTCAAGGGGTTTGCTGTGGAATAAAATTAGATTCCAACATCTGCCACCATTAAGGAAAAAATTCCATTTCCATCTCCCATATGAAAACACTATAACCAATGAACAGTAACTGAACCTTGATACTGCGATGGTTATTACCCAAATCAACTATTTTTTTTTAAACAGTAAAATTAGCAAATTCTGCTCTCATAATTATTTGAATGTTATCAGACTAAATGTTTGATAAAATTCCAATATGATTCACTTGGAAAAACTGCTGCTTATTTGAATACCCAGAATATAAAGTGTATTCATTTGTAGCTATTCACATTATGTTTAAAGCATATCATCTTTTTAAAGTTTGCATTAGCCTGCTTTCCTAACCAAGCACAAAAAGTAGCCTACCTTCAGTTTTTACTTGCATATTTTATTCAGACATTTCTATTAGAGTTAAAAACAATTCCATATCTATTATTCATTGAAGAGAAGAGACAATACATGTGAAATGGCGGAATCCACATGAGTTGGTTTCTTTTACAGAAAATACTCTGTGCATTAGTCACTACAGAGCACGCTTTACCTTTTAAAATTGAAGGTATTTATGATACACAAATACATGATAAATAAATCTCTTATCCATGTGGAGGACTGAACCTCTTGCTTAGCACATTATGAAACATTACCATTTGGGTACAGTGCTATATAATTTAAAAGCTCTAGCATGTGCCTTCTATGTTAAAATAATCCTGGGCTAAAAAGTTAAAATTTCCCAATATTATAGCACCTATGACACAATCTGGATCAGAGCTGGCCTCCTTTGACTCCTCCACCCTGTACACCCACCTCCATAAAGTATGATAGAGCCTGGATTCTGAAGGCTCTGTGTAAGAACCTTGTGTGGTAAGAACCTTGTGTTCCACGAACATGTCAATGAAGAAAGGAAAGCCCTCACTGTCTGCACTATCAATAAGACCACTGTCCCTAATCCCTCTTCCCCAGATCAGGGTAGTACTTCAGTGATGATGATGCTGCCTTGAACCCTAAAGACAGTCTAAAATAGGAGAAATGAAGAGAATTTGGAGTTGGCTGTACATTTATTAGTTAAGAAACTCTCGTGTGAAATTAAGAAAATAATAGCTCACAGGGTTACTAAATTAATGCAGATAATCTATAATGTATGATAGGGTCTAGCACAAAGAACATGATGATTAAGTCAACCCAGACAACCAGGGCAAGACACAGAAGCAGAGGTAGATGGGCTGAGACAGAAGAGACTCTGGTTCTTCCGGCTTCACACACATTTTGTCTTGGGGAACTGCTGCCTCATTTTGGCAAGCCCTAGCACACATCTGAGGTCTAAAGATCTATTTTAGAAGTGCAACATTTTGACCATTAAAAATGTCAGTCTGATTTGAAGTTTTTGTTGTTGTTGTTAGTTTTTCTGTTTCCTTCACAAAACATCATAGCATGAGAACAGAACCTAAGCAAACGGCCACTTTTCCTTATTAAATCAGGTTTGTTAGTGATATACACAGGTTTAAGACTAATTTTTTAAGCAATCATCAATCTTTCAACATATTTTCATAAACAGGGTAGTGCTAACATTAAACTGAACAACTAAGACAAGACTACAAAAATGCTGTACTAGGACGTTAGAGTAAATCAGAAGTTGAGAATAACTATCCAAGGGAATAAAGTTAATAGTTTGCTTGATTCCCATAGCCCACAATTGGCCCCTTTGATTTTCTCTCAAACAGTAATGAGTCATCAGCTAAAAGCTTTGGGGGTTTTGGGAAACACACCATCACAGAAGATGCTTGGAATCTGCTTATTTACAGTGCTGACACAGAGACCCATAAGGAGTTGTGTAGGACCGGGTACAAAGAGCAGGGTTGTTTAAAACGGCTTAGAACATCACCTGCATGACATTATTAGCCAATTGCTGCTACTGTCCAAATAGCTCCAAAATCAGTACCCAGCCCAGGTTGGGGAGAACCTGGGGTATCATTTAAAAGGATGAAGTCAAAGATAGCAAAGGAACTATGAATCAAAAGGAATCAGAAAGGAAAATGATGGCAGGGGGTGGGGGTAGACTGAATTAAATGACAGGTGACAGACAACTAAATATGGTTATTAAGAAGTTATAATATTAATTTTTGTTTTAAAGCTAACCTTTACTATAATGATACATGTCCAGTTTCTCCATTTTGGAGATTTAGGGAAAGTGGCTTTTGTAGAAATGCAGTCTGATTATTACTGATGATTGCACAGGTCAGAAAAAAAAATGTAGAATCAGAAAGAAAGGCAAGATAATATATATTTAAATATGAGATCCTCATCATAATTAGGCTAAAGAGCCAAAACAAGAATGTGTGGGGTGAGCAAGTAGGTGGGGGGGTAAAGTGAGACCAGGACATTTCTCTTTAACGCATAGTCTTGGCATGTAAATGAAGACATCGGAAGAAGCACACAGGTTTAAAGCGGCTCTAACATTCTATCATAATTAGAAACATTTCAAGAGCCCTGTAATTTCCAATCAAAATTACAGTAATTTCCGATATACAAGCCATGATTCATGACAGAATTTTACATTCCATGAGAGATTACGGTGGCCTGATGTATGACACGCTGAGTACAGCACTAACATAAACAATTCAGTTTAATGTTTAAACAGCACTTGATGTTTAGAATCTCACAATAAAAGAAACATATTATTGTAGAAATTATCACTTTGACAGTGATTGAAGGGTAGGCAGGCATGTGGCCTATAAAGCTATAATTTTTACAGTCCACAGCCTGAGTTTAATCATTTTTATATAACATTTCCAAGATATCCCTTAAGTATTTCATCAAGCCTATAACTTAAACAAGAACAACATTCTTCTAAAGCAAAACTCCTGTCAAGTAACACTATAAATGTCGATAGGGTAAAACTTTAGGAAAATCTGAAAAGATTATTATGTTACAAATATATCGTATTATAAATACTCCCACAATTGTGTATTTTATCAGAAGTTGACAACAGCCAGGCTTTTTTAGGATTCATTAATGATAATGAAAATACACTTGTGTAAAATTTCAAGTTGTTAAAATCTTACCTGGAGTCCCTATTTGCCTCTAAATCTCACCTTGACAGTGTTATCAAATCCTTTTTCAAAGGGGAAAAGAGTTTAGTGTTCTTCTGGTCCTTTAAAAAGTATTCTTGGCTTTGGAGAAGGGTTTATAGATAACTAAATTTGTTCATGTAGATGATTCCACTTTTGATGAATATGAATTATTAATATATGACAATTATCCTGATAAAAGACTATACAATCTATCCTTTTTTATTTAGTTTGGTAGAAATTTACAACTTTTCCAATTCAAGTCTATTCAGCTGTAATTCAGAGTTGGAGAACTTGTAATCAATCTGTGCGTCTTGTATATTCCACAGAAAAATTAAAATCATTAATATGCAAAGAGGTATGTTTGTGTGTGTCAGTTTGTCTTAATAAGTGTATTTCATAGTTGCAGACAGCTGAGTTGAGAGGCAACTATTCTCACCACTAGTCCACCAATGTCACATTAGATGGCTGAATTGGAACAGAGCAAACTGTATAAAGTTTTGTAGCATTTTAGTAGGAAAAAACATCAAGATCATCTAAGCAATAATGAAATAACAGTAATTCAGGTTATTTATTCTATACAATAGACCAGACTGAGAAACTGACTATCCATTATGATATCCTTCTGAAAATACCTATTAACTGACTTGGGGATTTACCGTAAAATCCTTGGTCTGGGGAGTGGCTACTGGAAAAAAAAAAATACCAAGTGCCTATAACCTGAATTTGAATATTGTTTCATTTTAGAGCTCTGGAAATAATCCTAGACATAAAGGCCTCTCCGTGATGCAAGTTCATATTGAAAATAGACACTCCTTTTAATGAAAATTCCACAGGCAACACAGATAAACGTTCTCAATGCCTAACAGAGGCTCTTACCTGGCTTTTGGTTGCTGCAACCTTTGCAAACAGTGCTTGAGACACTTTAGCGCGCTTCATTTCCTGCTGAATCTCATCATAAATGGAAGCATTAATGTTCATGGTATTGTTCTCTGGTTTCCCATTCCTCTCAGTGGCAATAGTAGCTGTTTTCACCTACAAAACATTTTGAACATGGCTGTCATTTTTCATTGGCTAAATTGTTTTGAAGCTTCTCAGGCTCAGCATCCAAACTGGACACTGTTGCTCTTTTTATGATCAAGGTGATCAACAGTGCAGTCATTCAACATTAGTTATTGCCCTGAGATCAGATTGCTTAAGTTAAGGAAGTCACACTGTCACAGGTGATTGCATCTGTAATATGACAGCAACTGCCAGCTGACAACCAGGAATTATAATGCCATAAAGTAAGTTTTCTGGAAAACGAAATAGTTTCAAAGACTTGAAAACCCTAAACTAATTGTCTCCCAATTACCTTCCATTGCAATCCTAACAAAGGAAATTCACAATTAAAATCATAATGCACAGTGCTGTATCTTCACTGGGTGCCCGGTGCCTAATAGACAATTGCATCACTAATAGCTATTACATACTATGGCCTTTTTAATTTTAGACTATTTTTATGCATTTTCCTCTTATGTTTCATTTTAAAAATCTTCCATAACAAAGCCATTTGCAGAACTGCATATTTAAATCTTCTATCCATCCATGAAGCAGGTAGAGTGCCTTGCTTAATTATCATAAAGGCTGGTTGCATTTTACACGTGCATGTCCAAGCTGTTCTGTGTAATTATTTCATCTTTTCCGGCACCCCTGTATATAACTATTTCCTTTTGACTTGTGAAACCACACAATAAGATAATGCTTCACAATATTTAATAAAATATTACTGTAAGCATCACAAAATATATAATCAGTGACTTTACTAATATATTCAAAAAGTACAATCTTGAGTGAAAAATCACTATCAATGCCTTTAGTAATAGTGATAAGCAGGTATCTGCAGTAAAATGCCACAAAATTTTAGAAGGTGAAATCAAATCTCAACTTCAAAATGTACTGACACTATTACTCATTTTTAAAACTCCAAATTTATTTTTTATTACACAGTAGTATGAACTAGCCTGGAAAATTTACATAAAAACCATGTAGCTGATTTTTTACTGGGAAACTGATGAAAATATAAATGAAAAATTACTACAGATACAAAACCATGGTTCTTCCAGCAAACTAATCCCTTAAGGACCTCATCTCTTTGGTTACCTAACAGAACCCAGGTTTCTATCCTCTAGAAACTTATCATTCTGGACAATTTCTCACATAAACCATGAAAATAGAAAATGAAGTACCCTGTAGAATAAACAAACGATTTTTTTTTTTTGGCATTAAATGATATACCCTTTGAGTCAAGCTGCAGGACTTTGAGATTTATTTTACTCTGTTCCTAAAATATTCGGTGATTCAATTCTCCGTACTTAAAGCATAAATAGGAGACCTCTTTAAAATGTGCCTGCTGAATCCTAAGTTCTGGCCAATTAGCAAAATAATTCACCTCTTGCTTATCTTGAGAAAGTTGGTAGATGCTTCCACCACGATACCACCTTTCCAAGCATGGAAAAGATAATGCTGGGAAATAGTTGGCCCGCAGGCCTGAAGAGGACACAGCAGGTAAGGCAGGACAGGTGACCAAAGGTGGGGCCTCATCCGCTTCCTCTCTAGAGTTCCCCTTCTAGCTTTGCCACTCTAGTAAGCAAGGGCACTCATAGAGATATATTAATGACTGGAGGCCACTAGAACACATACAGGGCTTTGAAGCAATAATCTCCTAAACACCACTTTAAGAGCCAGAAGAGTTAACGCATTATCATAAATTGCCTACAAAGTTGCTTTGGTGAGATTGGAAACTTTGCTCTGGGGTGGTCTTGCTTTGAGGCAGAGGGATAGATTTGATCACCCCATGGGGTCCCTTTTAATACCTATTTTTCTCACTGCTTAAATGAAAGGGAAAAGAAAAGCCATTTCAATCATTTTGAAAATTGAATGTTATGGAAATGGGGGCACCAAGTCCAGTACACTGAAGAAACATATCCTTGGTAGCAATCTGCTAAGCAATAGTTAAAAGAACAGACTTTGGAAAGTTGGTCTTTCGATCTGTTTTTACAATAATTTTCATTATTTTGTAAAAAGGATGTTTAAGAATTTATCTTTGAGGTGTGTTATAATCATTTGTTTCAACCCTGTGACTTTGTTTCTAAAAACTTCTTTGGTTAATTTTTTTTTTTTACTATAAAGCAATTACAATCAAGCACCAATTCTAAATTATTTTAAAAAATCATTTCCTAGTAGCCAACACAATCAAAAGTGAAAAAGAAGTATATAAGAAATGTTTTTTTTTTTTAAATGAATGTGAGGGTAAAACTTTAATGATTACAAAATTAGAAAGTATCTCTGTATTACTCACTTTAAAATATTTAGGAAAGCTCTTCTTTACCATCTAGTTGGCCCAGATAGGCATCTTATAATAGATAAGCTATTAGAATTCTAGAATCACATTTTTTTTCTAAACACAAGCTATTGCTTAAGGGAAACTGACTTGGACAGCTTTTCAGAAATATGAAAGCTGAATTTTTCCCCAGGTAAAAATGGAAACAAAAATCTTTTATACCTCACTCTACTAAGTACTATTTTAGCTCAGTACAAAAAAAATCTTCTTTAATCCTGGTTTAGCTTTTAATATTATATCACACATTAAAATTCATAAAGTAGTTCATTCCAGGCAAAACAAACTACTGTTCAGCTCTTCTCCGCAAATAGCACAGGAGGTAAAATAAATGCAGTTGCTTTCAGAATAGCTTTTATCAAGGTAGGGTGTACTACTCCATTATTAAGGCGGCGCCGGGGAAGTAGTTAAGAATTGGAGCTTCTACTATTTACCCTCCCATGTGGGGATAGGGTGCAGCACTAGGGTCTGCTTTTTATTTCACTAAAATTGTGTGGCAGGACACAAATTTTCCATGAAAACTCTATTTTGCTTCTTCATGGATTGCTAAATGCATCAAATCATACTTTTAGATTACAGAAAATGAACTCTACTTTGGCCTCGATTGATGAACATCCTACTTTGATAGATGAGGAATTGCCTGCAAGCACACTGCTTTTACACAAACAAAATTAAAGTTATATGTAGTTTTTGTTTTGTTTTTTGTTTTTTTGTTTTTGAGACGGAGTCTCGCTCTGTCGCCCAGGCAGGAGTGCAGTGGCCGGATCTCGGCTCACTGCAAGCTCCGCCTCCCGGGTTCACGCCATTCTCCTACCTCAGCCTCCCGTGTAGCTGGGACTACAGGCGCCCGCCACCTCGCCCGGCTAGTTTTTTGTATTTTTTAGTAGAGACGGGGTTTCTCCGTGTTAGCTAGGATGGTCTTGATCTCCTGACCTCGTGATCCGCCCGTCTCAGCCTCCCAAAGTGCTGGGATTACAGGCTTGAGCCACTGCGCCCGGCCTATATGTAGTTTTAATAATGGTGATAATAAACACTGACATTTATTAGTTGTTTATTATGTGCTGGACGTTGTATTAATGTATGTTAACTTCTTAACTTGCCTAGCAGCCTGGAGGAGGTATTATGATTGTCCCATCTTAAAATTGAGAAAACTCCGTTAAATCAAACATGT
This sequence comes from Macaca fascicularis, assembly GCF_037993035.2. Classification (NCBI taxonomy): domain Eukaryota; kingdom Metazoa; phylum Chordata; class Mammalia; order Primates; family Cercopithecidae; genus Macaca; species Macaca fascicularis. The sequence goes on along the minus strand of NC_088376.1, from coordinate 30,003,075 downwards.
TAAACAATTTGTTGGTAGGGCGATGCTGAGATCTAAACTTAACTAGAAACCACAAAGTTATTTAGAGTTCATGACATTACATGCACCTTCTTTACTTGAAAAAATTCTTAATTTTTAGAGCAGGCTGGACTTGCTTTTTGGTGGTCCTTTGATAAATCTAGCTCATTAATGTCTAATTTTTTAATAGCTATTGATTTTAATATTAAAATCCAATCTGAATTTACTTTCAGGGTATAAAAATTATGTTTTCTTATTAATGAAAATAAGAAATATCCTATTTTATGGATGCTTATTAGTGATGGAAAATATTTCCCACTCTCGAACTTTATTAACACTGTCTTTAGCACCATGATTTAACACTTGTAGATATTTGTTTCTTTCCAGGAACAGTATTATTTTCCAAATCGAGACTTTAAAAGTCTCCTAGCTTTTAAAAGATGACAATTAATGGAATGCATTTTCTAACTACATAAGCAATATCTTAAAATGATCTTCAAGGGATTCATAAGAAATAAAACTTTTACCAAGTGTTAAGTTCCTGCCTGTAACTGAACCTGAGATCAAGATGAACCTATGTTTCATTATATCATAGAGGGATTTCTTGTAAAGAGAACAGTGCAACTACCAGATTAATTATATACTCTTTATATTAACTTCATAAATTGTCTAAAGCATTGTTATAAAATAGCACACCTTTAGTAGAAACTAAAGAATTACATAAAGAGATGTAAAAAATGAAGAAAAGAAGACGTGTAATTCATGTAAAAGCTGTAACTCGATAATTATATGCTTTCAAACAGTCTTCATGGAAACAAACTGCTAAATTAATTTAACTCCAAAAGTCACACATAGTAAAATGTACAAACAAAATAAAAAAAAAATACTCCTACGGTAGAAATCATCACTTAAAATTCTGTAAAATATATAATTCTCAGATAATAATGATGAATTATCATTGTTGATAAAATTCCTATAATAAACTCAGGAAAATTTGCAAAGCTTATAGTGAAAAGAAACCTTAAGACCAAGGAACATGGGAGGACTGGGTTCTCCCAGATATTTTCATAAGACCAAAATTTAAAACAGGCCGTTTTCCCCACAATCCCAGAAATGCCATTGCCTCGTTTTCCCAAGTAGATAATTTGTGAAACAAGTTATTTTATTAGGACAATGCTTTCGCACATGCTCCTCTTCCTATTCTAACAATAAAACCTCCCATCCTCTATGACAAACAAAAAGATCTCCAAGTTTCACTTTTCCCTTTCTAAAATAAGTTTGCTTGTATTCTGAGGACGTGGCTTGAAGTAGAGGAAGGAGCAAGAGACTTAGCAGAGGATTTGAAAACTGACTAAATCTTAAACTTGGTTTTCTCATTTTTCTTCTAGCAAAAGGTTGGTATGAAGATTCAATGAACTGATGTATTCACAGTTGCTTTCAGAATGGCTTTTATCAAGTAAGGGTGTGAATCATTATCAGGTGCAAGATATTCTTATTTGTTGAATTAGAGCATGTAAGTTGCAAAAATATGCTTGCAGAAACCAGGTCTGGCCCAGAGCCTATAGCCCAGGCAGAGGATGAAGCACAGGGCATAACTGCCCCTCCTGGAGCAGAAGGGATACCTCTGCAGGGAGGCATCTCACCTGGACCAGGCCACCAAGGAGCTTGGTGTTTCCTGAGGCTAGATGTCCCTAGGTGGGGCCTGACTAGCCAGGGAAGTCCTTTCTTGAAGATGACTTAGAATTCAAGTCCCTCAATAGTTTAGGTCCTTCTTATGGTATGCCCCAAGGGCACTCCAAAATCATCTTCTGTATGTTTTACACTCTGTAAGGAGCTGGAAGAGAATCCAGTTTCCCAGGCCTTAATGGGGGCTGGGTCTTCTGTGAACCACTGAGGGCCTCTGCTTTTAACATGTGGTTCTTTAGAAAGAAATCAGGTTTCAGGTGCAGCCCAAACCCAAGATTTGTCTCAAAATATGTTTCAAATCTCTTCATTTTGGGGGAAATGGAATGTATACTGATTTCATATGGACTCCTCTTTGGCAAAATGTAAAATTTAAAAAGACAAAATTTTGCTGTCTGTTTATCTGTGGTTTTCTCCATTTTATCCTTTATTTTAAATCATTTTAAATATGCATACTGGTTCCAGTTTAGGCATTATTTCATTATGTCGACTGCTGCTACAAGACAGTACTAATTCAAGTGCTCTATAACGTGTTTTTCCAAATCTAAAGTACTAATTTTGCATTGATAATACCTTTAATACCTTAAGAATTTCTTAAAATTTAATTCCCTGAATCATGGTTAAACAGAAGAATGTGAACAAACTGGTAGTGATCTCCATTATAATAATATTAATAATTTAAAGATTTATATTGTAGCAACAAAATAAAATTACACACACCCATACACATGTCAGTTAATCATTTTGGAGTTTGGTTATAGATAGTAATACTGCATTAATAGAAATGTTTTATTTTAAAGAGTTTCACTAAGCATCTACAGTATGTATATACTGTATATTTTCATCACTGGCTGAATACCCTAACTATGGGCTTGGTCTCAACTCCTCTTTAGAACAAACAAATACAGCTAAGGGTGGCTCAACCAGTTAACCAATAATTCAGGCAAAAATAAATTAAACATATATTCTATCCCAACTTATCAGCAGATAAAGCCTTTAAGCATACATATGGGAAAGTTATCCCATAGTAATTTAACAGCATATGAAAAGAAATATCACTTAATAAGAAATTGGTATAACTTTAGCTCAAGAAAAAACTTGAGTAAGGATACCAAAATCACATTTAGAAAGTAAGTAAAATCATAGAGTCCTAGAAAAATGAGGAAACAAAAGCTGTATTAAGGAACCACAAAATCAAGCATCTGGCTAGATTTTTTTTTTTAAAGCAGTTCAATATTGAAGTTCATATTGGTCTTAAGTAAGCCATTCTTTTATTAGTATTGCAGATTAAGTAACAAGTAAAGTAATTCTCTGCTCAGAGTCCTGCCAGTGATGACTTTAGGAGCAAAGTTAACTAATAGAAGTGTGTGTATTAACACTAAACACTACAGAAAAAGTACCAAACCAAATTATTTCATTTCGTACATTTTTTCTCTTTAATCATTCCTAGAAGTCACAGTTTATCTTTTCTCTTTAACCATTCTTAGAAGTCATACTTTTTATCTTTTCTCTTTAACCATTCTTAGAAGTCATACTTTTTATATGTAACGAGTTCCTCATTCTTTATCTTAGGAAATATTTTATAGAAGCATTTAGAGATCAAATTCAGTAACTTTGTGTGCATGGGCAGGTGGGTATGTACATATGTATATAGATGCCATGCTTTTCTCCTAAAGAAGCATGGCTTTTTTATTCACAATTATAGCAATGATTTCCTTATAGTCTGTTCCTATAGACATCAAGACCAGATTGATTTTCATTAAATAAAATAGCGAAAATGGATTTTGTGACATTTCTAAAAAAAATTGTTTCAGAACCTTATGATAAGCAGTTTATTATTTAGCCACTCAACAAGTGGCTAAATATTTATTTCTTACTTATGGAGTATCTGTAGTACTTTCAGTCTTTAGTGCTGAATGAGCTTTTTCTAGATTTCTATACATGAAAATGTATGACTACTTTCTACTATTGATGAGAATAAAGTAACATCAAGATACAATTTCACTATGACATTGTCATACGAATATTTTGACTTATTCTTCCATGTTCAATTTTTATCCAATTTTAGCTGACCTTATTTTTAAGAGCTGTAAATGTCACAAGTTAAACATGTAAGAAAATACATTTGCAGCCAGGCATGGTGGCTCACGCCTGTAATCCCAGCACTTTGGGAGGCCAAGGCAGGTGGATCATGAGGTCAGGAGATTGAGACCATCCTGGCTAACATAGTGAAACCCTGTCTCTACTAAAAATACAAAAAAATTAGCTGGGTGTGGTGGTAGGTGCCTGCGGTCTCAGCTACTTGGGAGGCTGAGGCAGGAGAATGGCGTGAACCCGGGAGGCAGAGCTTGCAGTGAGTGAAGATCACGCCACTGCACTCCAGCCTGGATAACAGAGTGAGACCCCGTCTCAAAAAAAAAAAAAAAGAAAAGAAAAAAAAATTGCTTGTGATTTTTGAGTCTAATACACTAACTAGCAAATTTTTATCTAAGGATTTGTAAAGCAAATTGATTTACTGAATTATAACAGTTATGAGGTTACTTTTTAAACTTAGTTTAAAAAATACAGATTCACATACCCAAAGTTACCTGGAAGGCAACTTTCTTTCCTAAAACTCCAAAAATTTAAAGAAAGAGAAAACTTGCCCATATTTTAGAATATGGATAGAATTCCTTATCAGCCCCATTTAAAGCTGCCTTCAAGGATTTTATTAAACTTAATTATGAAAGATTACAAATGAGATGGTGTGTAATTGGTACCAGCTGCAGTTCGTATTGGAAAGTATAAATACAAATGAAATTATTTATTTTTATTTACTATTCAAATGGCGATTCTAAAACTAGTTGGGAAAAAACTGACTTTATTCTTTTTCTATTGAGTTTAAAATACTTCTTTACTTAATAACAACAGTAGAGACAAATATCCCATTTAAAGACTACTTTCACCCCCAAATAACCCCAAGAATGAAGGAACACAAAGCAATTTTCTTCCTTCTATCTAATTAGCAGCTTATTGTTTTTATATGAGAATTAATGATTTGGGACCAAATTCTCCTCAAGCAACTATAGGAATTTAAAAACATCTAAATCAATCAATCTATCTATCTATCTATCTATCTATCTATCTATCTATCTATCTATCTATCATCTATCTATCGAATTTCTTATTGAGATTCTTCCTCAAGCATTAAAAAAAAGTGCTAAACAAAGAAGGGCAAGGAGGCAAAGGAGACTGCACCTGGGGAGGGCGGCTGGGTGGTGTGCTTATCAGGGGGGCGGGACCCATGGCTGAGGCAGCATTCAAGCTCCTTTCCCTTTCGTCCTGGTATATTCGGTCTCTTTCAGCTTCCGGTAACTGCAAGAAATTCTGCATAGCCCGAAGGTTTACCAGCAAAGACTGGGATGCAGTCTTGGGGTCCTCTTCCTTTCGGAGGATTTCTGAAAGCAAGCCCTGCAAGAAATGAAAGGCACAGGGTGAGCCTGCTCCCGTGCTCTGCTTAGCCAGCAGTGATCCTTCCCTTTTCTTCTCCACTCTGTTTAGAAAATGAACAGTCAGAGGCATTAATTCTGCATAGGAATATATTAGTTACAATTGAAGTGGTAGAGAAGAGAGCCTCAATTGTACTCTTAATTTTATTAAGCATCTGCTTTACATATAACATAAACTGAAACTGCCTAATTGGTCTCCTGCCTTTGAGTAGCTTAACTTGCCATGAAATCTTTCACAGAGAGACGATCCAGGGAAGTTAAGAATAAATGAAATCCTCATAATGCAACAGCATTGAACTGTATAGTTCTCAAGCTGCCTAGACAAAGGCAGTGTAATGCCCACAGCCCAATATGTAAAGATACAAAGCCATTCCTAGAGAAGTAGATCTTTCAAAGAAAATACCAGAAAATGAATTTTAACATATTAGAACAAAGGTTATTACTAAAGCATCACCTAAGGTTTATACTGTATTTTCACAGGCAATGTTTAAAATTATTCCTTAAACTCCAACTTATCAAAGTACATGACACTAGATGACCCTTTCAATTTACCATTTACAGAGAACCTCACTGACTATCACAAATGATTCTAAATACTATCCTGCTGTATTATACCACTGGGTAACAGGTTTATATTTTGAACTTTAAAAACCAGAGATAAGAATTGAAATATATTAACCACTTTTCAACATTGTGAAAATCCATCATAGCATGCCAAGGAAGAGAGTATCAAATTCTGTAATTATCAAATTTCTTGGGGAATAAAAATTGTTATTAGTGATAGAAGAAATTTATAAACCATTAGAAAACTCTTAAGGTGTCTTTACGCCCTAAATAACAGAACATCAATTTTCAACTAATTTTTTTAACTTTTGGAAGAACTCTTCCAAAAATGGGTGGTTCTCCCCATTGCGTTTATGAGACAATATGAAACAAAAGTATTGGAAAAATTTTTTGTTCATTTCATAAGGGCTAAGCAGCCCTTCTTTCTTTAACTTGTACATGAAATAATGCTTGGAATAGTAAGACATATTTGGTTTCTTCACTTAGCAGAATATCAGCTTCAGAATAAAATTTTGTCAAGATTTCTATAGAAGTTGCAAATCTGCTTTCCAAGATTATGCAGAAACGGTTAAAGGTATATTGGGGAAAGAAGGTAACGTGTCATGTCAAAACAATGAAACCCCAAGGTTAAAACATTTGTTTTTTTCATGGTTTATTAGAAGTACAAACCTGGTTTTGTTCCCAGATTTAGAGATAATGTACCATACTGCCTAAATGTAACAGTTGGGTGCAGACAATACAAAAGTACTGATACTTCTTAAAATGATTTATAAGCTGGTATTTAAGAAGAACTTTAAATAGGTGCAGAGTGCTTCAGAGTCCACTTTAAAGTTGTCTCTCACTTAGTCTTACAGCTAAAGCTTGGAAATTGGACCTGAACTTTCGGTTTTACCCTAAGAAATGTGACTGAAGAATGAAGGGCACATGTCCTTTTACTTAGGATACTAATGAGTAATGCTGTAACTGTGTCTACACAAGAGCAAAACATCTAGTCAATTTAACTAAAATTCAGTCAAATAGGCAGTCAATCATCCAGCTATTTAATTTGCACAAGGCCAACTAATTAGTTTGACTATATTTCTGTTGTCTCTTATTGAAAGTAAAACATTCAGGTCTCAAAAAAAAAAAAAGTTTGAAAATAGGTGTAATGAAATAACCCTTGCTCTTTACTCCTCTCCACCAAATGTTATGTCTTAACAAATGTATTTGACAAAGCAATATATTCTCAACTACACAGATATGGATACATGCAAACATCAGTATAAACACAATATGCTACAAATTCCTTGAGCATAATAATCTAATATTCACTTTCATCATCCCAGCACAATGCCTCTCATGTAAACGTTTGATAAATATCTACTAAATGGACTGATCATGTGTATAAAGACCACAATGGAGAAAACAATCACAAATAGGTGATAGAAACTTAAGAATAAGATGTGTTACCTATAAGTAAATTCTAGTGGTAGTTATTGGCACTCATGTTGGGCCTACAGTGAAAAGTTCTGTGGCATTTTGTGGGATGTTTTTCCCACAAACATAAAATTGTGTAATAATTTTAAAAATTAGGGCAAAAAGATAGTTATAAATATTTAGGATGTTATTTGGGAAGCTTGAAATTAGATACATAAATATCCCAAAAAACAAGTACTATATCACGTATTTCTATCAAAAATATTTCCTGAGGCAGCAGAAATCTATAGAGAAAGTCAAATACAGGAAAACATACAAAATAATATTCTTTCTCAAGTCTTGCTAATGTAAGGCTAAGTCATTTCCACATGGTTGAGACTGGAAGATGGTATGTCACCTGGGAGAAAATTTTAAAAGATCTCTACCTATATTTTGATGTTGGTGTGACTTCCTATTTCAGCATACACGTGTTTTTAGGGGCAAAACATTTTACTTCCACTTAATTATTCTACTGGAACAAAGTTTTTTGTTTGTCTGAAATATGATGATGGTGTAAAGTGATGTTTCAAGCCCTGAAACACTCAAGGAGCTTTAAAGCAGCCAGTGTAGACAGTCTCAGGTGTTTCAGAAACCTTCGGGGTTTTTTTGGTTTTTTTTTTTTTTTTTTTTTGGCCCAGAGCTTTCAATGAGGGGAGTGCCCCCTGGTGGAAATGCTTGAAAATACTGTCAGAAAACATTTTGATTAGTGATAATTACTTAAAAAAAAAAAGTCACTTTAGAATAATTTTGGATGCAAAATGACTGTTATCAGATCCCAGATATGGGAATGCAAGCTTTGGTCCTGTTCTGGTTGTTGTTACTTGAATAGCTGCATTCATATTTATATGCTGAACCAGTTCCCACTTCCTATAATTGAAGATATAGTATAGACTTGCCAAGGTCATTTGTATTAATGCCCCACATAGTGGACGGTAAGAGCAACCTTTTACCAAAAATTTTTCATGCTAAAAAATAGTATGCCAAGGCCATCATGTACCTTACTTATTATGTCACAGAATATGCTGAAACATCAGAACTAAAATATGTCATCAGTATCAAGAATCACTGGTGCTCAATAAATTTGTTGAAGTAAATTAAACAAAATCATTAGTCATTCTTATGTCTGAAAAGAACCTGAGAACTTGTATGTTATGTAGGACGTTACCAGTACCTCATAAATATTAATTTTATTGAAAATCAGAAGCTGCCTTTCATTGGGACTTCACATCTTACCAATAATTAGATGTGAGCTGTATCTATGAAAACATAAAATTATTTTGCATTGTCATTACATAGTGGTTAAGTCAGAGTTCTAATTTTTTCAACTAAAGAATGAATTTGCTGCTGAATTCCTAAACCTGTTTTTACATTCCAAAAACAGTTTACAAGTTATTACAAGTAAAATTCATTAGTAGTTGTAAAATAAAGAAAAAACCTCCAATAAATATTATCAGTATTTCCAAAAGCTAATTATGAATTCTTTAAAACAGCAGATAAGCGAAAGAGACTGCCAATCTGAACAAAAGGCCTGTCTGGCCTCCCGTTTGTCTCCTCTTTGAACATAATCACTGATTCAAATAGATTTTATCAGCTTCATGGAACTTCAAAGCCCTCAGAAAGAAAATATGATTTGATGAAACCTCCCTCCTAAAAAGAAAATACATAGAATATTCTTCAAGGCTACCTGCCTCTATTGTTTGGTGAATTTTTAATCACATGTCCAGGTAAAAGACTATTTTCAAACTCCACCTACTACCATGGACTCATGCCAAGTAAGTTTTAGTAGATACATTTATCTCTGTCGTTTGGCAGACCAGAGAACTGTCATAGTTGGGTAATAGCACCTTTTTACCTTTTATTCAATAGTGATATGGATAGTGGACTTTTCTTAAATTACACTGTGAAGAATTATAGAAACAGTAGCAATTTCTGTTATACTAAAGCAGGCAAATTTCTCTCCACCACATAATTTACAGAACTCAAATTTAATAAAACATTACATGATGGTCCATTACTGTTATCAGTTTTGAATAATCCATCTTCATTCTTTATTTTACTGGAAAATAAAGTGTGCCAAAGACAAGAGGAGGGGGAAGAAAAAGGGGAAAAAAGCCACAGAGTGGGATCAGAGTTAAACTCTGGATTTTATTCTTTTAAAAAATCAAAGGATATTAAAGAAGGTATTCGCATGTGTCAGAACCATTAAATAGCAATAAGATAGAGAAGTGAATTGAAAAGTATAAATCTAGATGCTTTGGCAATTACTTTTAGCCATAGGTTTCCATTAAAAAGACATCAAAATAGACATAACTGAATGAATGACATATGCGAAAAGCTAGTATCTTCAACAGCAATTAAAGAACATATGCCCATCAATTCAGAAGGGGAAAAATTCCTTAAAACAAGTAGTTATATAAGTTTACCATAAATTTTCAGAAAAGGTAGGCTTAAAAAAATAGCCATGTGTGAAAGTCTTGAGAGGGTAATGTGTTAATATAGGGAACCCTATTAAGATGATGAGAAAATTCTCAAGAGTTAAAACATAAGACCCAGGATTTTAAAGTTATACAGAGCTGTCAATGACTAAAATAATCCTCAATTCACAAAAGTGTTATCTATCATATTAAGGTCTTAATGTTGTTTTTAAGGGACAGTGTTTTTATCTGACCCTATCATATAACTTTGTATTTGTATGTACATATTTTACATTAATTTTTTAAAAGTCAGAGTTGGAATTGCACATTGTACTAGGTGCACACAAATGTGTGATGTGCGATTTAACTCTGCAGAGCTCCTTGTCTATACATATGCATTAGCGTGTGTATTTTCGTACTCCACACTCACACCATACCCTCACTCTGCACCTGCTTTTATTGAAATGCATACACTTTGAAATAAACACACTACATCCAGTCGTACGAATGCATAATCATTAAAAAATAAATGCAGCTGTGTATGTATGTGTGGTTTTTAAGAATGACCAATGAAAATACATTCATGCCTGCATGTGCAAAAGCTAGTTCTCAAGGAATTAATATTGAAATATATATAAAAATTTCCTCTTAAGTCAAACATCTTCAATATGGCCCTATATCTACTTTGACTGAAGGGTATCAATTATCAATATAAAGCTTTAAAATCTCCTTCATAATCCAGGGCACTAAATATTTTTTTGGTAATGACTTCTTTTTCTAAATTGGCTATTATTAATAAGGAGGTATCTGTAATCAAGCTATACAAGGTTTTCATTCTCCTCTCACTCTCAGAAAAATAAAGTCACTGTTTTTATTAACCACAGAGATGATTACCTTTTCAAAGAGATTAACATGGTATAAAAGAGAAAATTTTGTCTTTCTTCCAGTAACAAATCCTGTAGATATTGTAGAATTTGTCCTTTTAAGGACCAAAGGCAGAAGAAACGGCCAACTCCTCATAGTAATGGCTATAACATCATAAACCCAAGAAAAGAAAAGCTGTAATGATGGGTGGCAACTTTATCCTCACTTCTCTGAGTTCTACTATCTTAGCATTCTTCACTATATAAAGGACACTTAGTGCTTTAAGAAATAACTATTTGCTCAATTTTTAAGACACCAGTAACTATATATATAAACATATATCCATATATATACACACACATATACACACACACATACATATACACACACACACATATATAATTTGTGTGTATGTCACGATGTCTTTGTGGGTTTTTAACTCAATTCAAAAAAGCATTATTGAACTGTTATGTAGAGACCTACTTTTTTTGGCCTAGTATGGAGAATTATTAGTACTTACAATATTTACTAAAATAAAGAATGCTACCAGAAACAGGAATACTTAGAGGGCTGACTTTTCATTCATTTTCAATAATTATCCCCCAACTGAATATAGGTGTCATACTAATTTTACCAGCTAATAATGAACACAGTTTCTTAAGCTATAAAGATATGGAATTAGGTAAAACCACACAACTTTAACCTGAGACATAGCCTTGTGCAACTGCCCTTTTAAAAATAGACAAACGTACAAAAAAAAAAAAAAAAAAGATGAATCAACTGAAAACAAACACTGAATTAGAGGCTTTGTCAGGTCTCCTAACTCCCCATCTAGTTAAGGCAAGCCAAAAATAAGTCACAGCTGGGATTCTCCTAGGTATGGAAACTCTGCCAACTAGGAATTAATACTAGATTATTTCTGTACCAGAATTTTATTCTTATAATCATAATCACGTAATAAACAAAGTAACTTAAATATGAAAGGAAAATGGGAGTCAGGCCAAAAAATAAGATAAATTGACAAAAGAAAGAACAGCGGTAAAACAAAAAAGTTGAAAAGGCATAATGTCCTCATTCTAATTAAAGTTATGTGGTTTTTCATTTTTTTTTTTTGTTTGTTTTGGTTTGGTTTTTTGTTTTGTTTTGTTTTAGTGTACCTGGGCCAAAAATAAACACCATATATATAATGTATCATACTAGTTTCAAAACAAAGAAAAAAATTATTCTCATTCACAGTTCAATAGAATGCGTTTAGGGCTTCTCAAATATCTTTATCTTGTCACCTCTCATATACATCACTTTTTTCCCATGACCCTCTTAAACATCTTCCACGCTGATAGACAGTATCTTCACAGGAATTGGGCCAGGAAGACAAAGTTGTGCACATTAGGGGTATCAATAAGCAGGCAGTGAGGTCTCTACAAATGGGTCTGCAAACTAAGGCCTGCCAGCCACACTTATTCCATGGCCTGTTTTGTAAACAGTTTTACCGAGATACTACCATACCCGGTGCCATTCATTTATTGTCTGTGGCTGCTTTATTACTCTACAGTGTAACTGAGATTTTATGTGTTTCAAAACCTAAAATATTTACTATCTAGTCGATAACAGAATAAAGTTTGCTGATGCCTGGTCTAGACAATGAAGTTTGGAAGACAACAGCATGAGGGAGAGCACAAAGCTTACCAACATATTATGTTAATACATCATATAGTATTTTTTCAAAATGATTGCTTAGAATTAAGTGGATTATTGCTTCCAAGGTGTTAACAACGACGACGACGATGATGACAACACTGCTGTGGAACTTTAACAGGGAACATTTATATACCTAAGTTTGATATGGGCAGTAACATAACATACATGGGAAAGACGATAGGCTAGAAGCCTGGAATCCTGCCAATGGCCTTGACCGAGTCATGAAACTTTTCTTATCTACTATAGTTTAAGATTCCATTATATAAAAGCACAAGTAATGCCAGTTTAAAACATGTTTGACATTTAATTAGTCTTTCAAAGCCCCTGAATTGGGATCAATCTGCACATAGGTTTCCCTTGATTCAGAAGTGTATCATAGGAAAAGGCGTGATAAAATTGAGGCTCCACTAGGAATAGGTAATATGATCACATGGAGAGAGAGAGAAAATGTTAGTACAGAAGTAAAATAATAAACTTCAGTTATAGATGGGACAAAAGAGAGAGAAAAGGGGAGACAACACAGAACCATTTACCAAACACAACTGACCTGAGTTCTGTTAAAAGCCACACGTGCAAATACTGCCTGGGAGATTCCTGCTCGTTTCAGTTCATCGCGTACCCACTGGTAGATTTCGGAAGACACCTCTGTGTTGGTCGAAACCTGTTGCTCCAAAGGCTTATTCATAGATCTACTGACAGGGGGAGGGTGGTTCAAGTATTGTTGGTTTAAGGACTGCTGGGCTAAAAGTCTATTCACTGCATACTGCTGGTTCAGCAGCTGAGCCATCACCAGCTGCTGGTTGACCAACTGAGGACTGATAGGCGTTGATACGAGCCCAGGGTGCAGGTTTGGAAGAGGGGTCCGGACAGAGGGCTGGCTGCCATGGGAGAGCTGCGCAGGGGATGGAGGCTGCTCGGCTGTGTTCCCTGGAACTGGTTGCTGTCCAAAATTGACATGATTGGCGCCTTGCTGGGATAGCTCAGAAAGACTATCCATTTCAACTAAAGTGGACAAAAAGTAAAATCACATTTAGCCAGCAATGATTAGCATTGATAAAGATTTCTAATCACTTCCTAAATTAAAAAAGGGTAGGCACAGGGCACACCCCAAATCCAAAAAAACCAAGAAAATTTCAAGTTGCAACTTACCAGGCTGTGTTTTTTCTCTCCTTTTCTGAACAATTCTACAAACTTTGGAAGTGGGACAGCACTCTTAATCTCATTTTTAAAAAGTGGTTTAGATTTAAGGCATAAAATCAATTATATCCAAATTCTTTCCGACTAGTTGTTCACTCTCACTTATTACCCCAAGAAGGCTTATAAGCAATATTTTTTAAAAAATGGCTTCTAAAAGAATGTCATTTGCTTAATGACAACTAAAAACAGCTGAGAAAATAAACTTATAATAAGCGACTAAAAATTTTACAAATATATTCTCATGGTATTCATTAACTTTAGTACTCTAGGAAAAAGGTGTAGAAGAAAAAATATGACGTAAAATGTTACCTACTTTCAATTTTTACCTAGCAGTGAATAGAAGTAGTTAACGTAATAAACAAAAATGGGCATAATAGTAAGTGCATATTGAATGCTTGCTGAATATCATATATGCCTTGTTTCATTTTAATTCTAACCATCATGGGCAGTAGGTATATCTGGAAATACTTTTTAGAATAAAGCAAGTGATTTATTGTATATCAAGCCAGCATACCCAGTGTTGCTAAGATCCAAATGTTTTTCTTCAGGAAGCTATGGCCATCACCAGATGCTAAAGACAATCTTGCAGGGAATCGTTCTGGTACGATGGTGATGCTGTCATGATTTTGCAATTTATTCCCACCTACCCAGGATGAATGCTTCTCCCTTGGCTAGGTTCCTCATATGGATTGGCTGAGCATCATCTCTAAGTGTGTAAATGCTTTTCTGTGCGAGGAGGAGACTGGTTCGATGCTCTTGGCTGGAAGGGCTGAGCATGAAGCTGTACATAAACAGGAGTTTCCAAATTGTACACAGACTTCCCATGTATAGACTCTAGTTTGATTTTAATCATCAATTCTCTTTTCATTAAATATGCAGGTTTTACATTTAGAGGAACTTTATCATAGTGCTATAGCTCCTGATATATGCAAAATATAACTAAGAATTGGGGAAGAAACCTTCAGTTTCTACCAGTGATATCAGCCCAAGTGGGCCATTCACAGAGAGTAGTAATTCAAGCAATTATTCCAAAAATGATGCATTGTCTTCATTACAGCCTTAAGCTATAAAAGGCAAAGAATCCATTTTGGTAGATGGATGGTTTTTCTTCAAATATTAAGAGCTAAAACATGCTCAAAATTTGGGTTTCTTATTGCTTAAAAAATTTTTAGAAAAAAAGTTATTAAATGAATGTAAAGAAATAAACAGAAATAGATTTAAAACAGGACATAATGCCCATTCCTGTATTATTTTAAAATATATGTTTTGGAGAGTACAAGTAGGTGAAAGAGAACATTAATAAAAATTAAAACATTAACCTTAATCACAGTGTTTGCTTTTGTGAACATTAACAAACTCAACAGGGAGAAAATGCCGTCATCTAAATGCTTAGGTACCATACACAACTTTTATCTGTCATTTTACACTGCAGATAATTTTAGTGTACTTCTTGCATAACAAATATTCACCTAAAGTTATGTGTTAAGATAGAATGCTCTCTTGGAATTAAAAGTTTAGAAATGATGCAATAATTGCTCTGGTATGAATGGTAAAGCAGTATGCTTATCAAAGTGCCCATCCATGGGGGCTGGGGAGTTAGAGCTATAAAAATCACTTGATCTCTATTGTGGAAACTATAAATATAGTTTAAGAAGTTTAATTTCCTTAAAAATTGGGTGTAAAAGTAGGGACTTTCTCATTCAACCAGACAAAAACAAAAAACCTAAAAGCATGACTTATCACTGAAAGAAATCACAGCTAATATTAGCTATTCAAGGCCTGGTTAGGTCTTCACTGAGATGTTAAAAAATGACAGCTCCCCTCCTAACGCCTCGATTTTCTGCATGTCTGACAACCAAGTCAGTTTGGCTGATTTAAACACAAACATTTATTGAATTTAATTATCTCATTATACTCATACCCACTTCCCACCCCCAAAGAAACATTCTAAATTGATCTCTAATTGGGCAATCAAAAGACCTGGCTTTAGATGTGACTTTGATAAACCCCCAAATGACACGTAATGGTATGTAGCCACTGCTGCAACGTTTTTTTGCTTACCCATCATATCTTTTGTCTTCTTGAAATGTTTGTACCACCTTCCAAATTCTTGACATTTTGCTGCTGAGACATTTGCATAGTAAGTACTGTTCACAATGGAAGAAATCATACTCTGCATGAAGAAGGGGGGAGAACATTTGTAATACACAGCGGCACAAGATGGAACACAGAAATGATCTCAATTGTGGCAACTGTATTTTTTTTAATCAACTGAGTACCAATACATTTTGGTTTCTCACTTTAGCCTAAAGCTTCGACTTCTTAAAATTCATTAAGTAGATCATCAAATGCTTATTTAAGTAGAAAGCAACAGCCCACTGAGACCAGTATAGAGCTATCAAACCCACAGACTTTGCTTTAGCATTTACTGAATCTCCATCAATGTCATCCATTCCTAGGCTGTCAAACTTCCACTGGTCCCAGTAAATCCAAACACATGAAGATGACTTTATAATTGTGATTCATAAATATATGTGACTTTGTGATTTTTTGACTGGACTCTACATCCTTTCTACTCAAAGTATAGATCAGGGACCAGCAATATGGGCATCACTTGGAAGCTTGTTAGAAATGCAGAATCTTGGGCCCTACCCCAGACCAGTGCACTCAGCACCTGCATTTTACCAAGGTCCCCAGGGGATTCGCATATATATTAAAATTTGAGAAACAGCACTTGCGCTTTCCAGTCTATTATTTGGATTCAAAGTGGAGGTGCATTAACACTGATCAAAGGTTAACTGATCGTATTTGAGAAGAAACAAACTATTCACAGAGATCCTTTATCAAGAGAAAAACATTCTGCAATCTTATTACTGGCTTCATGAATAGTAAAGCTTAAGTTCTGAATTTCAAACTGATTATAAAAATTTTAAATTTATACATTTCATGCTTCTCAATTTCTCAAGGATACCACAAAACCATGACCTACTGTGACTTTTCTTTATCCTGCTTTTAATAAATGCTCTGAAAACAGTGTCAGCTCTTTAACACACAAAAATGAAGAAAGACATGATTTTAATGTATTACTAAGTAGGGGTTTTTTTAAAAAATGAAGAAAAACATGATTTTAATACTAGGAGGATTTTTTAAAAAATCTTTTTCAATCTTCCCAGCAAATTTTGGTTATGTTAATTTCAAGGACTAAATTCATGGTCCATTTTAACCCGTTACCCATATTCTATAGTAACAGCTAACTTAACTTCCTACCGAGTCTTAGGAGTAAGATTTTGCAGCACCAATCTATCCCTCAACCCTATTTGCAGAAACAGAACTCACATTTTAGACATCAGTTGGTCTATTGTGAAACAGTTTATAGAAGGCAGCACTGTTCAAAAGGCAGTGAGCAACCAGAAAAGCCAGTTTGGGGAAAAAGTATTTTTACATAATTATCTTCTTTAAGTTACCTCTAATGTAAAGCTCTTTCAGTTATTATTCATTCTCCTGACATCCACCATCAGTGTTAATTCTGTAGCATGCACACATTTCCGGAATATGTAAATTTGGGGGATCTCTAAAGAACTTCCAGTGAAGGATAAGCTGGAGTCGCATTATTTATGTAAAACAGAGCTATCTTTCCTAAGAGGCACTGTGATATCTTTTTTTTTTTTTGACACTTTCTACTTTATAGTCATTTTCACATTTTATATCTCTAAAAAGACATTCTTAATGTGTTCATGATGCTCTGCCATTAATCCAATAGCTTGCAATTTCACTAAGAGCCTCCCACAGTCCACAGTGTAAAAAGACACTTAGCAAAGTTGCCAAAACCAGAGCCAGAAGATTACCTGATCTGTCAGCTTCAATCTCACTTACTCTCTTGTAATAAGGGATCAATAAAGTCAGACACTAATAAAAACTATTGAGATCGCTGATGGATAATGGTGATTCTTCTGCAAATGGATGACAGCTGATGTTCTTCCACTCTGGTCCAATTTTTTAAAAAATTATTACTCTTTATCTAGATATTCTGGCAGTTTCTTAAATGTTAATATAATAATACACATAAGTTTTAGATGTGGTTTATGTTTTACTTTTTAGAAGTGTATAGAATATCCAAATTTTGCTGAGGTTTTTGAAAAACATCCAGTCTACTTCAGTTTGCCAACAGTTCTATATATGAAATTTGCTCTTTGCTGCACACCTACTATATGCCTGGCTGGTACTAAGGATGCAAAGATGGCAGAGGCATCTGCCTACAAAGATGAGGCACCTGTCATCCAAAGATGGCAGACAGCCTCTGCCTACAAGAAGTTTACTATCCATTAAGAACACAGATATGTAAATAGATCATCTCAACTTAATGTGATTTGTATATCAACAGTGGAAAACGTAGGGGATGATGGAAGGAAGAAGAATCCATGGTGTGTGTGTGAAAAAATGTCTTAAATATTATAAAACTAGACCCTATATGTAATAGTGCTATACAGTTTATTATTATCCATACATGGAAAATAATATCCATATATGCATCATCGTCAAAACTTCCCCCTACCCTACTTAACCCTAAATTGGTAGGTTCTGGGCTTAAGTGCTTTTTTGTCACATGGTGTATGCTTAGGAAACTCTGATTAATGTAAATAATAGCCTAAGCAAGACTTAAATCAAAAAGCTAATTCATAACTAATAATGCATGACAAAGCAACTTTTTGGATTCCCTATCCTTCTGTGCTTTTGAGTGACTAGGAAATATTTCCTAATTCAGGCAACTTGGAGTCATGTCTGATTTTATTGGACAATATGAAATAATCTGTCCAATTAGATTGCTCATATAGTCACTTCATGAGAAGGATGTGTGGGCGTGTCTGTGTGTGTGTTTCAGGTGGTAAAATTCCTACTAAAGGCTTAGGCATAGCATTGGAATAGACCAGTCAGCCGGTTTCAATGGCAGGAAAGAGACTGCAGAATTTTGTGGTGCACATGGCATTTGAAAAATCATATTCAATAGTGTAATCTTAAATTTAGAATATCAGGAAAAAAACACCTATTGTTTTGATAACACAAATAAAAGAAAGTCATGATTGGTAATATTTTCCTAGGTGGTGGGACGTACAGATAGTAGGCCAAGTTCCACATCAGAAAGGCTTGGGACTCTTGCGTCACTTAAAAGGAGATACTGGTTTAAAAAGACTGCACTAAGCTGTGAGTTCACACAGGTCTGGGGCACCATATTATTTTCTAGCTCAATGCCTGGCACATAATAAAATAAACACTAAATGTTCATCTGACAAAACAGAATAGAAATAAACACACATTCAAGTGAGGATGTGTCACACCCTGGTAGCATGACCTTGGGTCAAACAGTTGACCATTCCATCACAACTTCCCATGCTAAATGGGAATGGTAATAGCATATACCTCATGGAGTTGTTCTGAGAATTCATCCATTCAGGCATTTAAAAAATTCATTTAGCATATACTTATATTCTACCATGTGCCAAGCACTGGGCAACTCGCTAGGAAAATGACTTGAAGAGACATAGTATCTGCCCTTGGACAGACAATAAATAATAGATGTGATACAATTAGCACAGAGCCTGTAACATATTATGTATAAACTGAAGAGATGTTAATTACTATGACAACCCTCTGCCTCCTCCTCATCACTGGGCTTTCATTATATGATCACATTTCACATCAGGTGACTATGCTTTAAATATCAAAGGAGTATCAGATAAAAGTTTCAAATGATACACAGCATTTTGAGTCTTTTTAATGTAGAATAAAGTATACTGATTAAATTATTAAGTTCCAAGTTGGGTCAAGGAATAGTAAGGGAGAACACCAAAGGGAAATATTTCATTTCTTCTCATACTCCAATTTGGTGGTGTTTTCTGAAGCTGGCCTATATCTGGTAGAAAGCATCAAGAAGGAATACCACTCCTCTGGCTTGGATGCATGACCCACGCCCTCTTCCATCTCTAGCTAACAGCTGCTCATCCTTCAGGATACATCCTGGGCATCCTTGCTTCCATGAGGCCTTTCCTAACTTCCCAAACCTCCTGCACTAGAGCACTCATCCTGCTGTTTATTTTGCACTGGACTGTGGGCCTTAGGTCTCATCTCAATACATTCTGGATTCATCAGGGGGCTGGACACAAACTAGGTGATCATTAAAAAGGGTTACTGAAACAAGCCACCAGAAATCCTCTTCCCCTTTTTTCTTCCCCTTAAAGGTCAAAGATAATGGCAGCTTAACTGTGACACGAATCTTTCAAATCCATCGCTTTGGCTGTCGTGATAGAAATCATAGTTTCAAGAACCTTTGTTCACTAATTTGCAAGAGATCCCTTCCCAGGTTTTTCAAAATACATCCACACAGATGTCTCGGAAGTTGCAGTGCTCGGTGGTTATGTTATTCCAGTTCTCTCTCTGTGTCTATTTATATGAGCTATCCAAAGCACTTTGAAAAAGACACAACTTGTATGGCAAGTTTCCTATTCAGTGGCTGGTCTGTATAAAACATCAATGTTCACAGAATAAAATAAACCAACCGACAAAACTCAGTCGGTTGAAATCCCAAGTTCAAATGCTACACGGTGTACCAACCAATAAACAGGCCACAGTTTCCAGTGTTGGGAAATACAATTTCAAAGTCGGCAGAAATTGGCTGTGGGTCTCATAACCCCAGTGTGACACAATATTCTCATCCTAGGAGCCAAGTTGTAAGCTTTTCTAAGATCCATAAAGCACATGTCTACTCCCTATGAGGAGCTTCGGTTCTTTCTGAGAGTCTGCTGAAGTTCCGATCTGAAAGAATGCCATCTTCACAGAAACCCCAGTACTCTAGAATGATACCATCTGCCACAGGCTGAGCTTCCTTTTCAGCCAAATACATTATTTATAACCTTTCTAATTGTGAAAAGGTAAGGGTGGAATTTTTCTAAAGCCTAACTTAAAGATAGATAGAACATTCTGAACCTTTGCTCTAAAATACTCTAGCTCTTTCAAATTTGAAAAACAAAAACCACAAGGAATCGGTTGAGGTTACATAATTTTTCAAAAAATTATATTCTTTTAAACCCCTGCTACAATATCATATGTACTGTAGTTATATATTTTTAACACGTTTAAAAAATGAAGGAAGATTGTTTTATTTTTTTACTTGTTCATCTTAGTAGCCAACGAAGGAGTTTTGAGAGAGGTGAGCCCTTCTCAAAAAAAGATTCATCAGCTGGGGAAAGGCAGTGATCTGATTACCCTTAAAATTGCTTTGTTGTGCCTTTAACAACAACCAAAAAAAACCACCCCAAAACAATGCTAATCAGGTTATTCAATCATTTAAACCAAAACTGTTCATGCTTTTCTGCCAAATCAACCAACCACAGCAAAATCTGTTATCTCTGATTGCTCAGCTTCCAGTCAAAAAACAGTTAACCCCCACTATACCAAAAGTTTTCCAAAATACCCTCAGAGCTCTGCATGCTCATAGAAAATAAAGAG
This sequence comes from Macaca fascicularis, assembly GCF_037993035.2. Taxonomy (NCBI): domain Eukaryota; kingdom Metazoa; phylum Chordata; class Mammalia; order Primates; family Cercopithecidae; genus Macaca; species Macaca fascicularis. The sequence continues at coordinate 29,982,215 of NC_088376.1, read as the reverse complement.
AAAACCATGTCAGCTTTAAAGGGTAATTGGAGTGCTGTACCATATTTGCATATTACAATATACCCTAATAAACTAAACAGCCTGTACAGGAAGCCAGCAGCTTCCTAGTATGACATATGATCTACATACTTGCTTTTTGTGCACTACTTTAAAAAAAAAAAAAAAAACCCAGGACTGTGATATCATGATCAAAACTTACCAAGGACTAGCTGATGGCTTAGCTGAGGTGGGGAGGAGGTAGCAAAAGCATCTACAAAATGGTGGTTCACCCATGTTTAAAGCTTTCAGGCTCCATCAGCAGAGAGGGCAAGGGCTACAACATCTTATTTACACAATTATCTAAATACGATTAAACAGCTGATGGACAAATATTAAACTGGAAAATGTATAGTCATTTTAGCTTAATGTAATCCTCTTTCTGTAAACACCCAAGATGATTTTTTTCAACCAGAACAGTCCTGACATCTCATAAGCCTAAGGGTGAATAGCAAGAGATTGTTTTTGATAGTTATAAATATTCAAAAGACATGCAGACCATCTGCTTTCATAATACAGGTAAAGCAAGACTGAAATGGTGACTGCTGTATAAAAATGATTCTTTTAACAAAGTCTTCCTCTCCTTGAAAACTATAAAGACAGATGTCAAAAACTGTTTACACAGAGCAATCAGGAGCGTGCAAAATGTAATATTCCTTTTACACACAGTGCTTGCTAAAGAGATTTTTTTTTCTTTTTCTTCCCATCTGTGTGTTGCAACACATTTCTACAAGTTAAAAACATTTTTTTCAAACAGAGATCTCATGAATACCCAAAAACATGCTATCTGGTTTCTGAATGCTAATTAATTTCAACTAAGGAATCTGAATATCTTTTTTCTGTAGGAAGGAATGTATGTTTTGAATTGGAATACTCTAGAGAGACAGCAAGGGAAATAATCTTGCACAGGTTTTATTCTATAAGGAGAATTTCATGGTTCTACCTTGTTTATAATACGTATCTGTTATGTCCGTGCTTTAAATGAAAGCACATCATTCCTAATGTCTTTGGCACGAAGTCTAAAATAATTGTTTTCTGAAATAAATGGCTGCACAATGCAAAATGTGTCTTTAAAAAACCTTTAACTTCTCAGTCTGTGCATGGTGATGTGTAAAGCCCTATAGTTAATTTTCAGGGATGGAACACTAATCTTGACAGTAACCTTTTAATGTATTGTATTAATGGCGCAAAGGCATTAAGCACCTTTTTGTAATTTTCAATAAAATGAGCATTTACTGAACACTCTGTCAAACTACTGGCTTTTATTATTTTATATTTTTATTTTTTGAGACGTGAAACTTCATACATTCTAATCTCCCACCCTTTTGTCCTGACTACCTATGGCCTGATTTTTTACAGCAGCTTTTTATCTGGCCGAGGAAAATTCAAAGGTCAAACTTTAACTTCACATCAACTCCACATTCAAATACAATTTTCACAGGAATTCCTCGTAAATGAGGTTTTCTTTTAATCTCAAAGGACACCAAATACTACAAACAAGCTCCAAGAGGCATCGTATGAGATATGATATATTGACAAGAAATGAATTTGTTGAAAATTAACAGGTAGCTCCCATCTGGTATTTTGGGGGTGGGAAGGACGGGGAATGGGCTTCAGTTTATGAGAGCGAATGGCAGGATTTCTAAGTGTAATATTCTGTTTGTGCTTGTTAGCTTCTGTTTCCCAAATCTTTCCCTCTGGATCCTCTATTGCTTTTTAAGCTATTCTCTTGGGAGATACAACTGGGGCATATTTGGAATCTCAATTTGTTGAGAAGAGACTAATCACTTCTAAATTTTACTTAAACTCCAGTTGTCATAGTTATGGCTCTTGCCATCTTGATCAATCCTAGTGCCTGAAAATGGCATTTTCATACAAAGTAACCCTGGCACATTGCTAAAATTGGAAACTCAGTACAAAGCTCCAAAGGAATACAAAAGGAAGCACAAAGAGAACACATCCAATTCTATTTTATTTTCCTACTATATTTCCTAAAGATGGAAATGTGATCATATCAAAGCACAGAAATTTTATTGATTTAAATACTCGATTCATAACTTTTAAAGAAAATGTTGGTTCACAGTTTACATGGCTCTTCCCATAAAGTAAATTATATAATGCCCAGATAATATGTTCTGACCAGATTCTCTATTCTGCCCTTTTGTATAAGTACCTAGCCAGACCTTTCTTATCACACTGAAACCTTACTCAAACCAAATGAATATATTGGTAAATAGCTTAAACTATAAAATATTTTTAAAAGGTATATTAAGTGCATGTAATATTCCAAATTAACTGCACACAGGAGCTGTAACAGGAAGGGAACTGAACTAGATAATCTCCAACGTCTCCTCTTAACAGCTTTAAAAGTCTATGAAATCTGTATGTCTTCTCAAACAGAGGGACTAAAGAAGATTCAATTGTAACGCACATTATTCATTCTCAGGTACTCACTGTGCAAATGTCTCCAACTAGAGTCTTATTTTTTAGGAAGGTTACGGCCCCACTGACATCCTGCTTATGACTACTTAAAATATACTCATTATTAAGTTAAATATTATGTTATATCCAAATAGAATTTTCACAAGTTTTTCATTAGATAAATATGAATCCAAAGAGTTTTATTTGATTTTATTGCAAAAACTGTTTCCTGATTCTGAATCTTAGGCACTACAGTATACCAATGTACCCATTTGAGAAATCTCTTTCTCTGATGCCCTTGTGTGGTTAAATCACTCATCCTCTCTAGAGATTAAAATGTCTAGTACCTGTACTTAGAAATAGAAGAAAAAAAAGATACCAAATTCGTGTTAAGTTCCAGAGGTCCTAAATAGAACCTTTTTTAAAAAACAAACAAACAAACAAAAAAACCTTAAACCACAGAGCGAAAACAAGAACTAAAGTACTTCGAGCAATTCATTTTCCAAAAGTAAATATTAGAATTAGGTTCTGTAACTCTTTACAGGAGACGTTATGTTCCCTATTGCATTCCTTCTGTACATGAGCATATTAGATTTTTAAGCCATACTGCCTAAAAATTGGGGGTAAAATATCTCCTGGCTTTTAGCTATTTATGGGGTCACAGAACTAACTTTGGAAATTACATAAAACCTATGAAAGCTGTCCCCCATGCATTCTCAAAACTGGCTTATAATCTCAGGGTCTGCATAAAACCTTAGAGCAGATTGTGGGGTCCATGGACCCCACTCAGCTCTGATCCAAGACTTCACAGATGACTGAGGGCTAAACCACAGCTTTGATTTCTGTGTTTTATTCATCGTTGTTAGCTTTCAGATAAGACTTCCCATGTCTACCAGATAAATATAAACCAATGTCACCTCTGGATTAGATCATAAAGAAAAATCAAATTAATCTGGCTTCATCTCAATCAATATTATGAAAATCCTTCACAGTATAGGAAAATGCCATCCTCTGGTAATCGTCTCATTAGAAGTTATGGTGAAATGAGAAAAATGTGTTGGAATGGGTTGTAAATCATATAATAAAGAGCTCCATCCATCACTAAACATGTGTTTTCCAGGCTGAGCTGGTGATCATGCTTAGAAGGTGGACAAACCAAGTCCCTAAGGCCCATTATGGAATGGCTGAACAGTTATCTACACTTGCAGCTCTCTCTAAATTCAGGTGACTCTAGACCTTTACACAGATGACTTTAAAACACTGTATGTTGATAGCCTTAAATGGAGTCTCTTAGGCCAAATGTAGACTTTAGAACACAACTGAGGAATGGACATTGTAAGTGAACACGGGGTGATACTGTTAACATTTCCGTACTGGCAATGTCAGCATCTTTGTAAATTATCTGTTATTGAAAATTTCCCATTTTACTCTTGAATATGAGAAGAAAATAAACAAATAAAAATAACAGTAAAGAAGAGTGGGTCTCAAATACAATGCAACTGAGACAAAATGAAAATTATTAGCCAGGCGGAAATACATGTACCATTGTGGAAGAAAAATTTAAAAATTAAAAAATGCTGCATATGTTTTTAAAGCTTGTTCTTAACTGTGATGTATAATTAGGTCTTTTTAAGCATTCAGACCTCTGAGTTCCCTGTAACTCCAAGGCTACTGTTGTGCTTACAAACGTGTAAGTTTAGTACACATATTCATGAACATTATCAAACATATAAAAGCATGAGACAGCTTGGAATGTCAGTAGGTTTTCTTAAGAGAAAAATTCAGAAGTGATTTGTTCTTTGTTAGGTAAAAATACAGAATTAAGTATAACAGAAAAATATTTCATGAGATAGGATACTGTAGATAAAAGTATCTATAGAGTACTATTAATACAACCACTGATGTGCTATATTGGTTTATGAAATAAACATCTGCAAATCCTACAAGGTTAAGTCTGACGAATATTCCCGAGTTCCTACTGTGTGTCAGGATCTATGACAGTGATGAATACAACTTAGTTCCTTTGGGACAGTCAATTACAGTGCACACAGACAGCCTAGTTAGTCCACAGACTATTTCAAAACAATGTGGAAAATGCTACGATGGGCACATAAGGAGAGGACAGAACCTTGGGTGCTGGGAGTACAGGCGAGGTTAGTTAATGGAAAAGATACTGGCAAAAGCTCACCTCTTGATAACGGTCCCATCTTTATTCTACTTGACATTGTCTAGTCTAGGGTCTCATATTTGCTAAACTTCCAGATCGATTTATTTAAAGTACAAGCTTCAGTCTTCCACTTCCATTTTAAAATACGTCATAACTTTATAATGATTGCAAGTGTTCCTTAATGTTGAGTTTGAGTTATAATATAGTCCTTTAATTTTTTCACAAATGAAAAGTATTTGGTTGTTTTCACTAAAAATGAAGATTGCACCAAAATCTTCCATGTAGCCAGAGAGTTACTTAGACCATGTGGCATGTGCAAGTGGGATTTCAAACTCTCAATGCCCACATTTTAGAAAAACAACTAGTTATGGCACACTTTAGGACTGAAAACTGTTCTAAATGTTTTCTAAGTACCAGCTCATTTAATTCTCAAAACAAGACTGAGAAATTGGTACTATTATCTTCCTACTTGACAGATGAGAAAATTGAGTCATGGAGTCAGCTGCCCAAGCTTATATAGCTGGCCACAGCAGAACTCACATTCCTGATTCCTACAATGCTGGGAGCTAATTAAAGGGATGCTAGAGAGCAATGACAAACAAAAACACACAAAAAGTAACAGAATGAATTGTTGAAGAAACGCCATTACTCTAAAGAAATAGTCCCATTAAAAAGTAAAAAGAAAACTGGATCAAGCTGTGTCATATGTTATCATAACCCAGGAGTTTCAACACAGAGAAGAGTCTCATTGCGACATTTCACAAAGTTAATACTTGTTACATTTCTGAACTGCCTTGGAACAAATACCAGGTGGACAGTAAAATGGGACAAGCCTGAGACGGTGGTATCCAGTAATGAAGTATCATGTCTTGTTATTCAGATAAGAATGTGATCTCAAATAGTGCTAGCAATTAAAAACTTTACTCTTTTCTTAACTTCCAACCTATCAACTGGTTTGCATCTTCAACCTGAGTCAACTAGATTAGCATTTCTATGGGAAAATATTACAATAGAAAATAATCAATTTTTTTTAAGACAGAAAGATGATGATGAAAGAGAACAAAGTTTCAGAGTAAGAATGAGAGAAAAGGACTGCTAAAGAAGTCAGCGAGCCACCTTCTCTGCCATGAGGAATTCTGCAACCTTATGAACTGTCCATGGTGAAACTCCAGCACCCCATAAGACTGCATATTAGAGCACAATGCAATCTTATATTTCTGAAGCGCCCTTCAAGCAAGCATCCCAGGGTGCTTTACAATCATTATGAGTTAAAATTAAAACTGAAGCACACACAATTCCTAATAGAATCATTTTAAAAATGCTAAACAGAACAAATAACTTTTAAGTCTAGATTTAAAAGTCCCAACAGCCAGAGCGTTCCTTGCTTCAATTGGCAATGAGCTGCAGAACCAGGGCTGAGGCTCTCCTCTGTTATGTTAAAGGCTCTCTTATGTTTTTTATACTCAGAGCACGTTATAATCAAGCAGTTTCCAACGAAAGACGGGGAAATTGAGTTCGTGTATCTGTTTGTTTTGATTATCTGGATTTTTTTTTTTTTTTGGAGTGGGGGGTTGTTTATGAGTTTGCCCAAATCTGGCATGAAATGAAGCAGATCTATAAAGCAAATCCAGATAGAGCCCAATTTGAAGTTTCAGTAGTAATTGAGGAAAAAAGATGTCTAAAATATACGCTAAAACTAGTTCTGTTTTAGCAAGAAAATCAGTTTGGTTAGCATGATTTGCCTAAGCTGCTTTTTAAAACCATTAGAAAATAGCATTTAATAGGCTTTCTCTCAGGCCATGTCTACTCCTAAGCCTTGGGAGTATTTATTATTCTAAGCATCAGACAAAAAAAGAGGAAAAATACTCTCAAGATATGGTAATTTTCCTTGCATTAGTGATTTTGAGGTCAAAGGAAACCTGTTCAGATCTGAAACAAGGCACAGGTAAAAAATCTATTAAGTGAAAATAAAGTAGTTACACATTGTTAAGCACTCTCTAAATTGGCATGGCTTAAACTCTTTTATGTTTTACTATTGTGAAAAGATAGTGGCTATAACATATTTGAGATCAATCCATTTTAAGTTAGATGCTTTATTAAGTTTGGCTTTTTTGATTAATATATCTGAAAGGTTACAGAGAGCTAACATCAAGCTACAATAAAATCCTTATGTATCTAAGTCATCTAAAAATGAGCCTGATATATTAGATTCAAAAAGGAAAACTTGCAATTTGGAGGACAATTCTGTTGTAGATTATACATATTATAATATTAACACAGAGCAGACATCTCACTAAGTTGAAAAAGGAACTAGAATGATGTCATGACTGGTTCAAAAGACGAGGCAAAAAAATTATTTGACTTAAGTTTTGCAATTCACACAACTACCCATATAAGACAGGCTTACCATTTCCTTTATGGATCCCACCATTACAGTAATACAATTGCTGAAAAGTGGTCATAATACCCAATTAGTATCAAGTACTTTAGTGCCTGGCAAGGCAGACATTTATAATCTGAGATTCCCATGGTCAGTAGGGTAAAAACTAAGGAAAGTTTTGTAATTTTAAAAAGGAAAGAAGATTCTCTGTAGAGCTTTTCTTCAAAATATATGATGTTTTAACATAAGATAATTTTATACTGGGAAGGGGCAAGTATAAAATCGTCCAGCTCAGCTCAAACAGGAATCATTTTATTTTAAAATGGAGCTGCTCGGAAAAGACTCGTTCATTGGATCAGGCCAGTCTGATGACTGGAGTCTGTATTTTCAAACGGATCTAAGAAATTCATCTGCCCACTATTTCTAATGAAAATGCCTAATGTTATCTTGGGGTTCAAAACAAAGGGCTATTAGCATAATTATGCCTACTGGTCTTGAGGATACGAAAGAATAGGAAAGAGAAATAACTGCACAGAACTATACTGGCAAATCTTCTAGAACGTCCCAAATGCCAAGTTATCCCAAAAGTCAGCTCCTGTCTAGATCACCCGTGATTAGGGGCTTGAAATGACAGCAATGTACTTTTAAAACAAGACAATATACAAACAAAAAATCAAAGACACAAAACCAAAACACGTTAAAGAAAATTTTCAGCAATGAGAATAAATACACTTGCAAAACTACAAGTAGTTATCAGTACTTTAGAAAAATCAAAGTGTATTTATAAAACCTATCCAATTCATCTGAGAGGCTTTCATTTTGTCTTTTTTAAACTTCCTTTATCTGTGGTATGTGATGAAAGGGCTACTTGGTGAAGCTCACAGGCTCTGGGTATGAAGTCTTACTCTTCTGCTTCACCAGCAATGCAGCCATGGACACTCATGTCAACATTCTGTGCCTCAGGTTCCTCATTTAAAAATGGGGATATAAGACTATATCCTACTTAGGGGGACCAAAGGCACTCTCGATACATCAGAAGCACTAAATGAAAGTGTAATACTATTATTTCAACTAATAAGATGTTATATCCTTAACACTACATAGGAAATGGAATGCCTGGCATACGGCAGATTGTCAATACATACTTTTGAATGTATGAATGTGAACAAATTTCATATGTTAGACTCTCACGTGAAATGCAATATATGAACACTGATGCTGGCTATTCTCTTAAGAACGTGATTACTAAAGCTGACTTAAAATTTTAAGAAACATGTTATTTCAGTCCAAAAACTGAAATAAAGTACAGTTTATTAAAAACACATTTATATAACATGATAGATTTGTAATTGTTGCTCCAGTATCATTTATAATCCAGACTGAAAATCAACTAAACACGTACGTGTATTTAATTCCTATGGAAATGACTGTCACATTTCAGGAGAGCAATACTGAAGCTAAGCTTCAGGAGTATGGGGTAGTTTCTTTTTAAAATCTATTTTGCCATTAATAAATAAATTGTCCAACATATTTGAGATCCTAGGATGCTGTGAATAAAAGGAAAATTGGAAAATCACCTTTCTCAATATTACTTCTAAATGTAATGTTCAAATTTAAATTTATTTTATATGTATTTTGCTACTTGAAAATAAAAATAACACTTCTCACCCACTCTATATGACTTGGCTTAAAGATATCTTTTCCAGGTGAGAAATAAGATAGAAAATAATCCAATGCCTTAAAAATGTGAAAGTTGTGACACGTGTGTGTGTGCACGTGCGTGTGTGTATATATGCCCGTGTGTGGTGACAGAGGAAAGGTAAAATTGTGCAAATCAGATCAAGACCTCCATGAAATACTTGACCTAAACATTTTTAGAAGACATTATGCTGGTAGAATAGCTGACCTTTTACTTAACAAAATGGATCTACACTGTATCAGAATGTATATATATTTATCTAGTATTTAAATGCAATTTCTAAAACTCCAGGGAAAATAAGCATCAAAATATAATGTTTTATTATAAATAGAAATGTTTACTTTTTAAATTCCAATTTTTCTCCCAAATCCATATCCTCAAAAGTTTTATGACTACAGGCTTTCTGGTCCCCAAATCAGAATTTATTCTCTCCTTAGCTGCAGTTTAGAATGCAACATTCAACTTATCTAACCACATCCACCGAAAAAAACAAAAGTAACAACAAAACATCTAACCTCAGACCTATAATGAGCTAAGCGTTTCTTATGTCTTAGAACATTTTACAAAAATAAAAAAACACGTGGTACAAAGAATTTAATAAATTAGTGTCAGTCTATTTGGGCAGATTTATGATAGGAAAGTGATAACAGAAATAAAAGTATGAGTTGTAAATCAAACCAAGCCCATTTATGGAATTTCTGCAGCTGGAGAACACCTTATGAATATTAGCAAAGAAAACATTATTGTACCCAAATGTAAATATTCCTTTTTTTTTTTTTTTGAGATGGAGTCTTACTCTGTCACCAGACTAGAGTGCAGTGGTGCGATCTTGGCTCACTGCAACCTCCGCCTCCTGGGTTCAAGTGATTCTCCTGCCTCGGCCTCCCAAGTAGCTAAATCAGCACTTTAAAATTTATCACAGGCAAGGACATAGGCTTAGCAAGTCAGGACTTGTGTTAGTCATTAACCGGCACCGTGATTTTAATCTCCAGGGACACTGGCTCCTTCAACTGTCAAAGGGAGGAGCCTAGGAAGGATAATCCCTTCTGGTTCTAAGAATCCAAGTTCAAATGGACATTTGCTTACCAAGTATTAGACAATCGTCCTAAGAGCACAGGAGGTAGGGCTTATTCAACACCCCAGGCAAAATCCTGGTGGCTCCCCAGTTCCACTCCTCCTAGCCCCTGCTCTATAAAAGGAATTTACCTGCCCACAGGGTGAACTTTCTACTAACCATAATATTTAGGGACCCTGTAGCCATACTTGCTACTGGAGTACTTTATCATATTCAACAAAATAAAACCCTTACTGTACAGTAAAATGTGTACGCTGAATTGCACGCTAAAGGTTGTCTCGCATGAATGAATCAACACTCTATAGGGGAAGAAAGGGCTTAACACTTGGCATTTCTTGGTGTTAGGTCCCATTTTGCACAAGACTGAGGCCATATTTATTTGCTAGGCTTTTTTCACCATGACCATCTTCATCACCAAATCTTAACCATAGGAAAAAGAGTAGTTTTGTCAAACTCGGCATATACTTTGGACATAGGCTTTAGGGAACTTGCATCTCTCATCTTAATAACTCTAGACAGAAAAACATAATAAAGAAGCACAAAGAATACAGTTTATATTGAAAACATTCTGACTGGAGTATCAGATTCATAGAAAAAGAGAAGATGTTCAGCAAAATATAAAATAACTCCCTCATTTAGAGAACAATTTACATTTTTTCATACTGTTAAATATTAAATTAATTTCAAATATTTGCTTTCACTGCTAAACTATGCATAATTTTTAGAAGTTTTTTTAAAGAAAAGAATACTGTAATTATAATTGATGTTGAAATTGTAGCCTAGTTCCATCACTTAATGATTACAGTGAGGTATCCAGCCACAGGAGGCCATGTATCTGCAAACCTCTCTCTACAGAAATTCATCAATGTATGACTCCAAAACCAAGTCCTGAATTACATTTTGTCATTCTACTTAATGTTATAATTGTCTGTATGCAATTCATTTTCTATGATAACATTAAGTAAATTCACAATTCTATTTATAAGTTATAGCGAGGTGGAGTTTATTGGCTGAATGTTGATGTCATTTAACAATTAGTTCTCACTGACTGTATCAATAAATATCTCTACCGACATCCTCTTCTTCAGCTCATAGTAAATGCCTTAAGTCTTCGTCTGAATATGCTTCCACGATCAATGGGACATTTAGTAACATAAAGACACATGCGATTCCAGTACTGGGTGTTTATATTATGTTTTAACTGAGTTTTTAACAAGTTTATTTCTAGATCATCTCAAATTTTCAAATGTTAGCAACCATGTAACATGTTATCTGGAGTTGTCTGCAAAACAAAGTCCCAGAAGTAAGAGTCACCCCTTTATTCTATCATCCTATTGATTTAATTGTGTTTAATTAATTTCAATTATTTTTATTTGATGGTTATAAATTCCTATCCTCTCTATTCCAAGGGTGAGAGAGGGAAGATAGGAGATCAGCTGAAGGTGTAACTGAAATGACAAAAAAGAGTTTTCTCTGAATTGCAAGAAATGGACACTTAGCAATACAGAGAATATATAAACTGTGGCTATAGCTTATTGTAGAAGAATATAGAAAGCTATTAAATATAAACTTAATTCATTTGCTTCATTCCTAAAATTTGTAGCAAATATCAAAGTAAAAATGTTGGATGTAACTTAGCAAATCTGAAATGCATGGAGTTTCTATGAAACAGAAGCACAAAGCCTACAAGATTCCCTTCAAAGGTACCCAATAATCTTCATGAGCCTCATATTAGAAATACATTTTGAGAATATCTGCTACTCAGAATATAGCAGAAATACACTTTGAGATCTCTCAATTGCAGAAATGTTTACAGCAGCGTCATACAGTTCAAGTTCAAATGGCTGAGACTAATATTCAGAATTAAAACTCAAATTAAAAGAAAACATTAAAAATTTGGTAAAAATCTAGTTGGACCAACATTTTAATAATACTGTATCATGGAATGGCCTTAAAATGGGTTTGGGTACTGAGGGGATGACTGTAACATATTATATATTTACATGTGTTACAGTCATCCCCTCAGTACCCAAACCCATTTTAAGCAGCCCTTTAAGAGTAGATTCATGGCATCCTTTTTTTTTTTTATTTGTAATCAGCTGAGTTTCATCAAAAATGATGTTTGACTTTCTGTCTATAAGCAGGTAGGCAGTCTCTATCTAGAGTTTTAGCTGCCCTCCACCAAATTTATTCTAAACAAAGAAATCAAGGAAAATAATTTAAAAATCTTTATTTCATTTCAAATATCCCTGATGGTATGACAGGTATCTCAGAGGGAAAAAAGAAAATTCCACTGAAAAAAAAAAAACAGAAAAGTAGTAAACCAAAGCCACAAAACTGGTCACAAAATCCTAATGAATTAACCACTATTCAACCTTTAGTTAAGGGTAATTATTTTCATAATTATTTGTACTAAAATACTTTTAATTTTTTGGTAATGAATATCCAAGAATTGTACTGTTGTTTTATTCAGATAGCACGGTGAAGTTTTACGCATTCACACTGCCACTGCCATTCCCTCTCACCAAAGCTTTGTGGGATTAGTACCACCTTGACTCTTTCTTCAATAAGGGCATTCAGGAGAATGTAGCCATCATGCTCATAGCACTCAGAAGACAAATCTAAAAATTAGCCAGCGGAGTCTTCCACTGAACTGTTTTTCCTGTAAACAGTCCTTTGGCTCTTTTCCCCAAGGGAGAAAAAGCGTATAGGCTCTGTTCACAACAAATCAGGCATATTTTAAAAGGTCACCAGTGGTCAAGTCACTTTACATTTTTGGCAGATTCTTGCTTCAGATACCAGTTGCTTTAAACCAGGGAGCTCCATCAAACCTCAAATCAGGGTTGCCCATGATGTCTTATTATTTATTACATGCTATGCTAAGTACCTGTGAAAGGGGGCACTCCTTGGCCAACGAACTCTGATTCATATCTTTCAGTAAGTCCTTCAGAGCATTCCTCACTGTGGTGTGCGACCATTGTTCGGGAGGCAAGTCTTCTAGTTTGGGGCAACTATTTGAGACATAGATTAGAAAGGGGATTATTACAAGATTGCATCCCGCTGCAGAACATTCCTTTAAGACAGACAGATTTCATTTTGCGCATCAAACAGATGCATCTGGAGATTGCTCTCGGTCTCCTGATTGTTCCGATTAGTTAATTACTTTATACAACACATCTGCTGTATCGATGCATGAATTATACATCAGCTGCCTGTGGTGGCTATTTTTTCATGTTACTTCTACCTTCCTGCTCTGATGCGCTTGGGAAGACAATTTAAGGTGTACTGCTTTCTCCTGAGCCATCGTGAAAAGCTTTAACGTATTAACCGATTTCCTTTCATTACTCTGTACATACGAATTAAAATCATAAAAAAATAAATAAATAAGATTGTGGTAATAGTGAATAAGACAGTCTTTCACAAAATGTACACAGATGGCACTGTTCATGATATGCAAAAATATTTTTTTCTTAAGTAAACTTTATGTAAAATGCCTTCTTGTAATGCATTATTTAATTGACTAAACGTAAAAAGTCTTCTCTTTTGATAACCTGCACAAACCCACACATTTTGTGTGTGTGTTTGGGGGGGTTGCTTTTAAATTATACATTGAAGTTAGGAAAAAAGGCAGAAGGATAGGGTAACAAAATCGAATCGATCTGTATTAACCTTTCTGAAACACGGAGTAAAAAAAAAATTGAAGGTTGACCAGAGAGAGATGCTTCATTTCAAAAGATCAGGTAAGAAGAAGGTTTCACCCTAGATTTGCTGTCTTGACTCACCTGTGTAACTGAATTTTCAATGTGACCACATGATACACATCTTGAAGCATATCTGCTACTGTAGCATCAGGGGCATCTGTCACGTAAGACAGTGGAACTGGATTCCACTTTCCAACCTGGATTAGCCCTATTTCAGATAAAGAGGATATGTCACTAAATATTTTACCCTCAAATAATATATCTAGTAGAAGGGTGTTCTTTCCTACTACCCCTACCACAAGCAATACCGTTATTTCTGTCTGAATGATTCCCTTCCCTCTAAAAGGCAGGTCAATGAAAATATTCACAGCTTAGCTTTCCAAATTGTAAAATTATGTAAATGACTGTAGGGTTGTTTATTATTTTGGAAATAAAACCCCATCAATAAAACCTATGCATAAGGCCACATTTTCCTAACTTACAGGAAGTTCTAATAAGACATAGCTGAACCAGTTCTAAATGGCTTTACGATTTAGATAAGATTCTCTATTGCAGTGGGAATCAGCATTGAAAAATACTTTACAGCCCATAAAACCATCAGAAACAGAATAAAAGAAACAGAACTAGATATTCAGTCATAAATGCAAATTGACTCTCAACAGTCCATCTGCTCAAATACGCTCCTCACTTCCTTGTGGGTCCTCAGTGGAGCAGATTATTAAGGTCAATAAGCATACTAATGATTCAGCTGAAGTAATTTAAAAAAAAAAATCTACCTCGACATTCCACATGAGCAAAATGTGTGTTAACTAAACTAAACTGAATTAAGCCAATTTTTTAAAGCCACAGCCTAAAAGGAACCAATGTAATACACAGGCTACAGTTCTTTGAATAAAAATATTCAGTGCTTTCTCTGCAAGGTAAACAAAGAATGCCAAGCAATTTTTCCAACCCCACGTACACATTATTTACCTTTGGCCTGGGCAGCAGAGCTATGTGAATAACCTAGAGACAGCAATGCCATTTCGATCAGCTGGTTGAAAAGCATATCCTTTCTCACCAGCACAAATTCTGCATGCTCCTCCTTGCAATCATATTCAATGGCGTTTTCATAATGTTCCACCACACAGAAAACTGGCAGCATGGTTCCTATCAAAAAGATGAAGAAAGAGGGATGGAAAACCAACAGTCTTCAGAAATACAGCTTGGTGGGGGGAGGAAAAATTAGCTATGAAAATAAATAATCACAAGAGATTCACTGTGCTTCCAAGGCAGACTGGGTACAGAACTACAGGCACATGCACACAAATATATACATTCTCATATTATTTAAAGTTGTAACAGAAATATTGAAGTAGAATGTGAACTTGGTCCTAAGGTAAGTTGTGCTCTAAATTAACAGTGTATTTTCCAAAAGCAATGAATGCAGAATTACCTTTCTGATCAAATAATAATGGTGACGAAAGAAAAATGTGTCTTCCTTAATTTGCTATGAGTAGTATACAGTATGCAAACACAACTCACTGTTTATCTTCAGAAGAACCCACCTTTCTACTGCCTACATGATTTTGCTAATAATAAACTTTTCCTGCTTGTGTCCAAACAAATTATCTTCGACCAAGAAATTTTCATTTTCTTCCTTTTTTAGATATTAACTCTAACTGGTTCCACAAAAAGTACTTAACCAAACTGGTCACCATAATACAGAATTTCAATATGTGCATAATCTAGACAAATAACATTTGCTTTATGAATACTCATTTAACCTACCTAAAAAGATAGCACAGTACCCATAAGTCTTTAAAATCAACAAGCTTTGTTATAGCAAATAAGGTAAAAATGAGAGAGAGAAAAGGAAACTGACCTTATCAGGACATACTAGGAAAAAGGAATCTGCATAGATTTGGTGTGCTCTCTCTTTATATATTTTAATCCAATATAGTAACTCAGTAGCCAGATGATTAACAAGCACAGGCCACACCACTATTAGAAAGACACTGCTTCTAGAAATTGGTATTACGGAATGCTGTGGTACTCAAGGTGTTTATGCAGCGCGCTGTCAGACTTCCAGTGACAACGGAAAAGGGTTAAAAGCAGATGCATCTGAATTGTACTGTGGCAAACTGCCAGAAGGGTATCATCTTTAGCATAAATGATGACAAGGGTTACTTTAACAGGGCACCCAGGATCCACAATTAGTCCTACAATACTAATGCCTCTATAAGCTCTGTCCTCTGGACTCACAGAATCATACCAACTTCTGAAGATGTCTTAGTGCACACCAACCGTAGCTAAAAAAATCAAGATTTCTTACTGACACCAGAGAGGCCCTTCAAAGATTCTCTATTTGCTTGTTTCTGCTGAACAAAAGCCGGCAATCAAACAGCTATATCCTTCTACATGTGAGTCTTCACCAAAGCTTTAGCGAACTGTTCACAAGAGATTCTAGGTCTGACAAATAAACCCCTTTAGGTTTACTTAGAAAAACTCACAAACTCATTCGGAGGTACCAACAGGCTAGGCATGAAAAACAAGCCGCAGAGCTTGCCAATATTTTTGTCATTCATTCAGCTGTTTTATACCAGAGAGAGAACCCGTCAGGGATCAGAAGACAACTTGGGGAGACCACAGCAAAAATAGCAATATGCAAACTGGTGATTCCTTCCTTGGCTTGAAGGTATTTTGGCAAAATCGCCTAAACAAATAAAAGCATTCAATCCCTTTTTCTTAGTAGTGTTTTCTCATCTCAGCCATAATTTTCATCTAGCACCTGTCAGATAGAAACCATCCACATGAAAAATAAGATGAAAATGTTAATAAAAACCCACAAAAAGACTTTAGCAATTTTGTTATTTGGAGTATCTGAGACCCTCCTACAATTAAATTGCATTTTTAGAATACATCCAAAGCAAAACAAAACAAAACAAAAAAGCATTTGAGCAGGAAGTGAATTTACTGTACTTTTAGTTCTTCCTCCTCCTGTCCTGATATCTTCAAAGAGTTGGGTAAGTACAACAAAAACATACACATTGATTTTTCCTTTTGTAGGATGAAACAGATGTATTCTACAATACGCTTTTCCTTAGATCTATAAAACAACTGTGGGGTTTTCAAACTATTGAAATATATTGGATTTATTGTGGATTTTATTGATCATGTTTAGAGGTACCCTAAAATAATAAAGATGGCTATAAAGTGACAATAGTACCATCTAATTACAGACCTTCTAGCAAACTGTTGCGGTTACCCTCCCGTTCCCGGGAGTAATGCTGAACACAAGCCTTTTCTGAACTGTCTGATTATTCGTGCTAGTGTTTGGCGAGAGTTCCAACTACAGCAACTTCATAACCTTCCAGCATTTAAAGGGGAGAGCACTGGTCACTGCTGAATGCTAAAAATACCACATGATTTAAACCTGAAGGCAGTCTTAGAAGCTTTTGCTGAAGGTTTATGAGCCTGTGTAAACAGCACGTCTGCCATAAGGAGCAGTGAAGTCTGTAGAATCCTTGTCTAAAACTGTCCTGGCATTAAAGTTTGCTGTGCAAATATCACATAATACCAGAGACAGCTGAAATCTCCTATTTAGGAATTTATGGAACTTACATGTTTGCAGGCGTCAGAAAGTCTTTTTTATAGAGCCCCAGTGCTTCACAGTACAATATTAATGCACTCTGTTTGAAAAGCCGTAATAAATTATATTTTTAATGCTCTTACCCTGGCTTTCTTAAGATGCATACATTCTTGGCAAACAATCAATAAATAGGGTAATCATGAGTAGAGGCCAAAGAATTTGCTGAAGTGCTGTTTTTCCATTTTTAATAGATAAAGATCTAACAATACGGACTGCTGTGTCTGTTCATTTCAGGATCAATATATTCTTTGTTTTCGCCAAACCAAGGAAAAAATAAATGATTGTATGATAAATGTTATGCATCAAACACAATGAAATTCCTCTGCCTTCTAACTTTATCTACTTAATATTCTTGGTTGCTAAAATATAGCATTTTTATCCATTGCTTAGCAAATGTAAGGAAAATCTGATTCCTACACATGTTACTCAGACACAAAATGAAGCTCCTTATGAGGCACATGCATTACACCCAGGGTAGGCACTGCTTTACAGGAACAACACTGTTAAACACAGTCAAAGTTGTTAAACTGCATCAATTTAATACTGGTAGAAAAGAGTCACACAGTTACACATCTTCCCCTTAAAAACTTTCCTAAATTTGTTCTTTCTTCATCAAAAATACCCAATTAAAACAAAAATTAAAAACCAGGATCATCAGAATTTTTACTGCTAATGAATTTGCTCTTAAGAAAATAAGCCACAAAAAATAACATTACCAAACGTCTACATAAGATTTCCAAGATCTCTGAAACTGCCTTACAACTAAAAATCTTAGGAAGAAGCTGGAGTAGCTCTCAAACCACCTAAGTGTTTTATTCTTAATCAGGTTAGTTTAAAGCAACAGCCGCCTACGATCCTCTACTGTAACACCTTTTGAATGGACCCTTGCGTAAACTAAAACCATTATATTTAATTCAGTCCTTATTATCCAAAATGTTCAATGATTCCAGTCTATAGTAAAACGCTCCACCCAAGCATGGAGCCTATACTTTCCAACATGATTGATACTAAGGACCCAGAATGTAACTAATTTAAGATCATAAAGAGAATAAAGGCAGGGTATACAAACCATGTTCTGCCACTCCTCCCCACCCCACCTCCCCCCAGTGTGGCCTTGTGTAGACAATAGGGCTTTCAGCTTTCCAGGATTTGGCTTGAAAGTATTTACCTTTCCTAAGGTTGGTTTTCATCAGATGGCCCGAGTGTTTTAAAGGCACTCCCTGCATTTTTGCACCTGTACTCCCAAGCCTTCCTCTTCCTAGCGGGCTCCCGTTCTGCTCCAGGCGGGCAATCTTGGCTGGTGGACCCTTCGGATCACTCACATTGTTAGACATTTCTGAATGTTCTTTCCCCTGAGTTGCCTCGTTCAAATGATCCATACTCAGTCACTGTCTAAAGATCACCTGCCAGAATTTAAAAAGAAGACATGTTATAATTGGGTGGGGACCTACGTGTATATATGTGTCCTATGTAAATGTTTTAGCTCTAGATATCTCTCCACAAATATAATGTATTGGTAAAATGGCCTATCTAGATATGATACAGATGTTACTATATTTCTAGATAATAGCCTTACATTCTTATTTAAATTAACAAAATGATCTGTGGAAACTGTACCAATACACACGAATAAAAAGGCAATTGGCCTATAAAAAAAACTAAGTGGGGAGAAATGGGCTTACTTTTAGAACAAGAATTATCACAAGTATAGCTAAAAAGAAAACAGCAAATTTTATTTATGTAGTCCCAATTTTTAACAATTAGAAACTCATTACAAAATACAGCAGAAACACTTTAATAAAGGATGGAAAGATGATCACAGTTCAAAATATTAGAAATCTAATGTATATGTTTATATGTGTATGTACATATAATATACATATACATATATGTTTTATATGTATATGGATATAAATTCTGAGAAAAATCATACACAATCTCAAAAGAAGGTAACAAACATCTAACTGTTTTTTAAACTCCCCACTGGCTTTTATAAGTTAATGCATAGAAAAAGTTTTCCACTATCAAAGTTTCAAGAGTTATGTGACAGATCTAGTCAAGTCTTGGGTCAAACATGTGATTGGATCAGTTTACCCCTAAGGAAACAGGAAGAAGTGAAGGGTTTTCAAATATCCAATGTACTGATGCATTAAAACTCATGTGTTTTGTAGTATTTAGGTGTCCATTAGCAATAGAGGGCTGTTAACAATAAATATTTTTTAAAAATTTAGAATACACTTTGTGATATACACATTAGGTTGAAGTGCCAAGCTCAATTAAAACACACACACACACAAAAAAAAACCTTGATGACACTGGTAAAACAAAATATCCAGTATTCAGAAACAACCTCAGCATGCAATGGCGTTAACATTGTAATTAACTTCAAAAAAATTAACAGATAATTATTTTCAGTTATATACTAGACATCAATTTTCACATCATTTATAGTAAAGTGATTAGATAATATCAAAGTCATTTTTAAAGCATAGTTTTAATTAGAATTGATAAGAACAGGTAAGTAGAATTATTTTATGAACTTTGATGGTATTTGAAATATTGAGCTTATGAAAATAAGGCATCATATTTAGGAAAACCAGAGAGAATAATTACCATTTTTCCTAGCTGTCTAGTAATTTGACATGGCTTGTTTTTGTTGTAAATTGTTACACTGAAGCTATTTAAATCTGGATTTGCTGAAAGCCAGTTTGTGTTAGCATGGCTTTTCTGTAAACATTTTTTTCTTCTGTTTAACCATAGCCTACTTCTTACCATATAATCAAGAAAAGGGGGGCAGTAATGTTAATCTGGAAGTTTAAAAGCAACCTTAAGAATGCCAATTGAAGAACTATAAAGTTTGAGAAAAATTAACGGCTATTTATCTTTGTACTCCAGAGTGGCACACTGAGAACTAAAGGTTTACCGTTGATCGAGGTCCCATCTGTTTTTGGTTATGAGGTTCATTAACAATAAATGTGCCTTTTTAAACCACTTTTTATCAAGATTACTCTTTTCCATTATATTAAACTGCAGTCTAAAGCCAAAATTAGAAAGCAATGCTTATTAACTTATTCAAAACACTCTTTATAATGTTTCATGTGGATAATACAGAGCTGCTTTTTCTGAAATTGGTTGCCTCATCCTAGAGCAGAAGATGAATTTTAAAACATATGATTTGAAAAGAAAAATGTTTAGCCCTTGGGGCAATTTAAGAGGAAAAAAAGGGAGGGGGTGTAGACAACAGCATCAAAGTTAATGCTATAAAACATATTAAGTAATCATGAAGCTTAACAACACTATAAACCGTACAGCAAATGAAAGTGATATATTATAATTTAGTTAATGTATTGACAATCAAAGTATCATATAGGTCATGAAAAACTGTCCTTTGAATACCCACCTATAAGCATCTATTAAACACTAAGTCATGGTGTAAAAAGCTTCACATTACAAACCAAAATTAAATGCACATAAAACACCCAATTTACTCATTTAAACTCTATGCCCGGGCTAAAGTTCACCAAACCACAGTTTGGAATTGAAAAGAGCAATCTCCAACAGGCCTGCCTGGATGACAGCAGCAGGAACTAACTATGGTCTCAACAGATGCCAGGCTGAAGAGTTTCTTTTGAGTTACACATGTTACAACCCATTTTAGTGTAATGTCTGGTTGCCACACAGAAAGCAAGCTACTTTCTGAAAATCCCATTTATCTGCCCATAAACTAAGACCATATATGATAATTACTTAATAAACAGTGAACTCTAACAATTATTTCCTTTAAAAAGAAAGAAAAGCACGAAATTATAGTTTTTTAAGAACCGATTTTTTTTGCAAAGTGAGATCCTTTTCAATGAGTTTCTAGCTGGATCGCCTCCTTCGTCCCCACACAACCCCATAATCACATTTTAAGATTGTGCCCTTATCCATTCCATATGGCCGGCACGATCCAGGCCAAGCTTTCACTGTGACCTTTTAAAGAGACAAAGAAGCAAAGTACTATCTAGAAACAGAAACACTGCAGTTTTACTGAGTGAAATTAGCAAAACCGACCTGAAACTCACCACTTCAAAACTTGACAGCATATAAATAACAAAAACAAAGGAGATTTCCTTTGCAGACCGGGTTCTTGAAGAGAAGTTCAAGACTGATGTTTTCTATGTCCTTTTTTTTTTAATTAAAAAAAAAAAAAAAAAAAAAGCAGCAGACCTGAAGGCGACTTCCCCTGAAATTGTATTATTTTTCCTTTCCCCTACCCCCGCCCCCCTAAGCGGGGGAAGGGCAGAAATAAACGTCTAGAAGAGTAGCCATGAGAAAGGGGTTTAAAAAAAAAATCACAATTCGAAAACCAACATATATGCGTTTGTAAAATGTCTAACCTCAGAGAACGGGGTTTGCGATGGGGAGGAGGGGAGAGTGGGAAGCAGGGAGGAGGAAGAAGATAAAATTGATCTGACAAGTGATTCGTTGGGGGGAAATCGTAAAAACAAAGCAAAACCCGTTATGAGCTGTACACTATGATGGTGCTGGGGAAACGAGGTGGTGACTGAGGATTCTCTTAAAAAAAAAAAAAAAAAAATCACTGCGGACAATGTCTCCAAAAAGGAAAAAAAAAGGCCCTTCGCGTCTCTCACTCCCTCCTGCTCGCTCGGGTTCTTCGGTGTGAGGACTGAAAGTCTACTTCTGGCTGTCACTTGCAATATTATTCTCCAACAAACCCGAAGAACGCGCACTGGGAAGGCCACCTTGCCTCCCTTCCAATCACCCCCACCCCCCTCCCCAACAATCGTGACTAATATTAACAAACCTTAAACTTTTCCCCACAGCCTCGCACCCCCAACGAGGGCATCTAGCGGGGGACAGCGAGGGTGGGGGGCAGAGGGTCGCGAGAAAAGCCCCGGAAAGGCACTAAAATGCCACTTTTGATTCTGCCCTCGCTGACAACAGCCCCAAGGACCCTCTCCCTGCCCATTGACGCGGGGCTGTGAGCGTCTGGGATCCCAGCAAGTGAGGAAAGAAGAGGTTCGGGGGGAGGGGGAGGAGGAGAAAGATCAGAAGGCACCCCCAGCCACCTCCACCGCCTAGGCAGCGACAAACTCCCCGCCCCCTCCCCCCAAAAAGTCGCCAAGCTCTCACTCGTCCAGAGTCCGAGGTAAACAACGAGCACCACAATGGCACTAGGACTTGGGGGGGGAAGAAACCCAGAAACCCCAACAAAACTGATCAGGAGTTTCCTGAAATGAAAGAGGGGGGCGGGCAGCGTCCTCTGGAGTCGCCCTGGCTTTCGGCTGGGCCCCCAGGCAGGCTAGAGGGCGGCCGCGGCTGTTGTTGTTGTGACGAGGCCGGGTGTTGCTGGGTGGCACAGGGAGAGGTGTGTGTGTGTTTGTGTGTGTGTGCGTGAGTGTGAGCGCGAGTCCCCGGACGGGGCTGCTTCTCTCGCTCTCTCCCTCGCTCGCTCTCCCCCTCGCTGCCGTCTCTGCCCCCATTAAATTATTAGTTGACTCATCCCGGCCGCTGTCGCCGCCGCCGCCGTGCCCCGCTCGGCTCCGCGCGTCCGCCCGGGCTGCAGCCCTCTCCGCCGCTGCTCCTGCTGCTGCTGCCGCCGCCGCCGCCGCTGCCGCTGTGGGTGCCTCTTCTTCCTCCTCCTCATTTTAATACAAAATCACCCCGCTCGCAGCCCCAGCCCCGAGCACGCAGCCTCCTCCCGGCCGCCCGCCGCCGCCCGGAGCCTTCCCCAGCGGGGCCGGCTCATCCGCCGCGTCCGGGGAACGGGAGCGAGCGAGAAAGTGGCGGCGGCGGCGGCGGAGGAGGGGGGAGGAGAGGAGGAAGGGGGTGCGGAGCCGAGGAGGAAGGCGGCGTGGGGGGGCAGGGTGCACGGAGCGGGCGGAAAAGGGATGGGGATTAAAACCCGGGCTGGAGGGCCGGGATTGGGGGAGGGGGCGGGGGCGGCGAGTTAAAAAGCCGAAAGACAAGTAACTAGTGAATGAGTGAGGGAAGGTGGGGGGAGCGCACGATTTCCGGCCCTGGGCGCGCAAGAATTTGTAATGAGCTTGATTAGAGTGAGGCGGCCCGACATTTATTACACACAATACCCAGAATAACAGGGCGCTGCGCGAGGGCTAGCGCCGGCCGCCGCCAGACGCGCCAGGGAGGGCGCAGAGGGGAGGAGGAGAGGGGGCTTCCCTGGCAGCGTCCGCCGGAGCGGGGAGGGGAGCGCGCGACGCGCGGGCGGCAGGGGCAGGTGTGTGAGTGGGAGCGAGGAGGGAGGAGGGGCAGGACGGGCACGGGGGGCGGGGGGAAGGAAAATGACGGGGAGGAGGGGGCGAGGGCCAGGGGAGAAAACTAACCAACCACCCACACGCCACAAAAGCCACAAAAAGGAGTACGCCTGGAGCGTCGCAGAGGGACAGGCTGGGTGGGCGGACAGGGGGACGCACCGGCCCCGCAGGAGAAGGGCGCGGGTACGCAGGTGACAGGCGCTGAGGACTGAGGTAGGGAGACATCAGGAAGTGGCTGGAGGGGTACAGACGGAAGGCAGATCTCTCCGGAGAAGCGCGGAGGGTGCAGAAACATTTGTAGAGCAATAAAGGCCAGGAGCCTCGAAACGCTCCGAGTGTTTATCCTCTAAGGAGGGTGGTCCTTAAACTATGAAGAGCCAACATTAGAAAGAACTGAGTAAGAGCTTTCTGTACTAGTCAGACGTTGGTTCAAATCGCCCTCACCTCTGAGCCACAGAATACTTTGGAAGAAGAAATACGTGGCCGAGTTTAACAAAATTTGGGTCACTTGAAAGAGACCTGACGTTATTATAAAGGAAAAGATGCTATCATTCTTCAAATAATTTACCCTGGGCAAAAAAGGAAAGTTTGGGTTGGTAAATACATCTGTTGTAGCAATAAACACTTCTGCTGTAATCTAGGATAGGTTACCCAGTTAGATAAATGGTCATTACCACATAAGTACGATCGTCTTATTTAGACAATCTATTAAATATAGTTCATGTAAAAATAATGTTATAATCTAACCCAAAATAGAAATGCATCATTTATCGCTTAGGTTTTAGTTCTAGCACTTTAGCACCCTGAAGGCAGTTAATCATTAAACAACAAAAATAAGAATTATTTTTCAGAATATGCTGGTAGGGAAAAGAGAAAAATTAGTCAGATAAACATTTTGTTACACATAAAAAAGCAACAAGTTAGCACAAGTACTGAGATAAGAGGGAAACATGCAAATTAAGCTCTGTAAAGCCACCAATACACTGAAGGCACACTGTTTACATTACAAATCTAAAGAAAAGCCAAAAGAGAGAGCAGAAAAGTGTAGGAAATGATGACCTCCTGGGGGAGAGTAAGTTTAGGAGGAACACAATGAAAATATATCACTCTAATAGCACCCAAGTTTCACCCACAAACCAGAAAGGTTAGTCAAAATCTGGGAAGGCAACCATGAATCTTGGCACACAAACCCAAGCATTGAGCAAAAGAATCAACGTGATAATAAAACAGAAAACACAGCATCAAAAATAGGAAAAGAAATTTAAGGCAAATTTTTAGTAAAAAGCCCAAATGATAGTAAATTTTTAAAAGTTAAAATGTGGGGAAATCTGAAGGAAGATATGTTAGCTAAAGTATAAGAAATGAGAAAGCTGTTGGGCAAAATAAAATTTAAACTAAGAGAAAACACCACTAAACAAAGATCACTGGAAATATCAATATTAAGATAGACTGAAATAAAATATTGTAAATATGCTATTACATCATTTTACAGAAATAAATAAGACAAAATGCCATCTGATTGCCTTACCCTCCTGATGACCTGGTCAATGCTAATATAATATGGGAATTAATACAGCAATCCTTAAATTTGAATAGCACCCTTTATCTAGGAGTCACAGATCTATTGATAAACACAAAACATGGAAGTATGTAATAAGGACTGACATGGCCTTGGAAAATGATAAAAAGAACAAATGAGCATAAAGGCATCTAATATTGACTATATTATAATGAATAACAATATAGCACAATAAACTTTCCCTCAAGCACATTTTTTATTCCCCAACTATATTATAAGAAATGACATAAGTAAAATGGCACATAGAGGTTTATGTACTAGTGGTATACATCACTGATGAAATGAATTACTATATATTAACTATCCTTTAGAATATTTCATTATAAGCCACTGAGTATTGGTCAGTGTAAAGCCAGATTAAAAATAAAGAACAAAAAAAGAAAGAAATTTGTCTTAGTCTGTTTTCTGTTCCTTATAACAGAATACCTGAAATTGGGCAATTTGTAAAGGAAATGAATTTATTTCTTACACTGTGGAGGCCGAGAAATTCCAGGTGGAGGGGCCTCATCTGGTGAGGGCCTTCTTCCTTGTGGGAGTTCTCTGCAGAGTCCCGTGTGGCACTGGATATTACATGGCAAGGGGCCTGAGTATGCTAGCTCAGGGCTCTCTTCCTTTTCTTACAAAGCCACCAGTCCCACTCCCATGATAACCCATTAATCCATTAACCCATTAATCCACGAATGGATTAATCCATTCACAAGAGCAAAGCCCACATGATCCAAACACCTCTTAAAGGCCCCACCTCTCAATATAGCCACATTGGGGATTAAATTTCAACATGAGTTTTGGAGAGGACAAGTATTCAAATCATAGCAATAATTAAGAAAATACCACCTTCCTAGGCATATGTGAACATAAACTATCACAGTGGGAGGAAAAAACATCAACACAGGGATCTTATATTAAGCAATTATGATGCAAGAAAGTATTGAAAAAAGTTAAAATAAACGTTATAAATCTGGCCATCAAAATAGAAAACCTCAAGAACATAAAATATTGCAATTCAAATACATGAACTATTTAACATGTGGATGCACATTTAAAATAGAGTGCATCAATTTTCTATCACATGAGAAGGCATTATCCTGGCTACACACAAAATTTTTAAAAACTTAATGAAAGGACTACTGCATGTTTCAGATGGCAATGTATTAAGATAAATATGCAGGCAGATATCCGAATGCATTAAAACACATTCAGAGTTCTGAATAGCACATACATTTGTAATAAACAGAAAAAGCATTTAGAATTCGAATGCTTTTAAGATATAGCAACTCCGCCAGTGGCTGTGTTAGCAAAGCAATGCTTACCACCATAACACTTTCTAAGGACATGGTTTTTTTCTCTTTTTTTTCATCTTTTTAAATTCAAATACAGTTGGCTATCTCTACACTTTTAAAGCAGCGCAATTTATGTAGCATATTGCTCTTTTTGTCGTGTCAACTCTTTGTTTTTTGGCTTTAGCTGCAGGTGGTGTTTTCCATATATGAATTTCTGGGAATATGGTCTATGTTGGCCATATAAGGATGTGTATCTGAGCCATATGTTTTGCTGTCATGTGTCTCATTTTGTCTGTCTGGGATGTCAGGACAGATTTCTGCATCGTTTCCTGAATGGACCAAATACCAATTTGAAAGAGCAGGGAGGAAAAAGCTGGGGCTGCAGCCCAAACAACTTTGTCAAAATATATATTGGAGAAGAAATGCAATATCCTGTAAACATTGCACCCTTCTTCTCACATATTATCTGTGACCGACATCATTACAACTGCATAGTTTGGGAAAAATCTACTTGTTCAAGTTCAGAAGTTTGCAGTATGTGTGTGCACACAGCTTAATCAGATTAAGATCCTACGTCTTAAACAGATCCCACTTCTTTGGAGGTCATGGCATGGCACATGCTAGCTGCCCTACTCTGAGAGCTGTGCCTCCTGCAGCCAACCTGACCCAGCCTTGAACTTGGGGAAAGGAAGCTGCCTCATGCTTTTCTTGTCTAGTTAATAATTAGAACCCTGATTAAACTTACTGAGTAATTATGCAAGAAGTTCTGGCCCCCATTATATACCCTCACAGAATCTTGTATCTCTCCTTTGAAACAGTCATCACAGTCTTAATTAATTAACAATTTGGGTAATTACTGGCTTAATAAATGTCTCCATTACTAGACTGTAAGCCCTATGAGAGCAGAGACTGGGTGTCTTGCTCGCTGCCATATTACTAGGAATTTGGACAGTGTCCTTGCAATATTTATTTTATAAATGAATAAATGGCAACAAAAGCTCACAGTGTCACTTGCAACCAATTTCCACTACAAATTGCAGTGACAATTTTTTACAGAGATTGTAGGAAGAGGGAACATCGAAGAAGGTGGCTATATCCTTTAAATTTGAATTAATTTAAATAACATTTATAATTTAATTCCTCATTCACATTTCAGGTGCTCAATAGCCCCATGTGACTAATACTCTAAGTGGACAGTGTAGATTATAGAATTTCCCCATTGCAGAAAGTTCCACTGGACACTGCTTACCCTAGAGAACTCCTTTAAAAGACAACTAAGGGAATCCAAGACCTGGCCACGAGGAGTCTTAGAGGTGCTAAATGGCTTTCAGACATTCCAATGACGTCTGAATCAAGATAATTTTCCATTTTAGAATTAGCCTGTAGATCTGTAAAGTTGCATGAAATGAGACCCGTATACTGCTAAACACAAATTTAAGAACTTTCTAGACATGTCTGTACTTGAAAGGGTTCTGTAATACATTTTAAATAATGTGTTTACTCCAAAAGCTGCTTTCCATGAACATTTAAATATCTCATAGGTGAAGTTAGAAACCACAGTCATTCCCACCCTTAACCCTGTACCTACATTATATAAGCATAGCTACCCTTAGAAATGGCTCTTTTGGAAGCATTAATGTAGATACCTACTAGAACTGGGAGGGCATCCAGATAACAAATAATGATGCTCTGCAGAGAATGATGGCAAAAAGCTTCAAAATGTTGCAGGGGAGTTAAAGGAGTGATGATAATGAACTCTAAATATAGGGTTTAAGGATTTTTTGGTTTTGTTTTCTTCCCCTAAGAAGTTGGGTTTCAGTTTTAGCTAGACTGATAGCGATCAAAAGTTGTTTCCTAATTACTTGGCATAGATGTAAATACAGAGTAGTAATTCATGATACAGTTTTAATAGACAAAGGTCATTATAGTTGAGGGGGAAAAAACCCAATGTTTATGTTTGTTTTAGGAGATCTGGAGAGGGAAAATGAGCAGCCATTGCAGCTGGCTTCTGGAAACTGACAGGATATCTGGGCCTTTTACTCAGAAATAATACTGTTTTATTGGGAACTTTATTAGAAAAAAAAAATTTGCTACCTTTCCTTCCATGGATGTCAGTATGGATCACTTATTTGACAAGGCACAATGGTAATAATGCCATCAAAACTGGTAGCTTTATCTAGACCCAGATCCAAAATCGAGTAAGAAGAAGGAAGCATTCTTGAAATTGCCCTAGAGTCCACAAAGATGCCTCATTTTTTTCCTATAGCTCGTGGAGTACCCTTCCCGACCCTTCTCACTTGAGGACCTCATTTCTGCTCTCTCCTTTAACGTGTGACTTGATTTCCCCTTTTCAGTCTGAAGCCTTCTCCAGCTGTTAGTTATTTCCTTCTCCGTGCTCCATCACACTGCCTGTCCTGAATGCAATGTGACATTTCATATCTCTCTCTCTGTCTGCCTCTCCAAACTGCAAGACTCTAAGCATCTTTAAGGTTTACATATGTATATTTCTCTGGATTCTCTTTGACAATCTTAGGAAGTAAAACCAGGTACTGGGGTCACAATCCAGATGTCCAGGCTAAACCCCACTGCAATTAAATCAGAATGGCTGAGGATGAGAAGACATTCAGTTTTTTAAAGCTCTCAAGGTGATTCTGATGTACAGCCAGGTTTGGCATCTACCAGGTTAGGTGATGTTTTGGAGATAAAGAATCAAATATGCCTGCCAGGACATCTCTGAGGTGGTTTTTAACTCACTCTTGGAGTCACTTGGAAAAGCTAAAGCCGTTGTAGGAACCAGCAGTAGACCAAAATTTGAGAAATGTATGTGTGGGCAAGCTACTTGTTTCAAATTTCTAAAAAGGCAATAAAAGTGGGGTCAGGAAGCTATTGGATCATTGATTTGGCAAATAAATACATGCTATTTGAGGAACCATAATAAACTAGCATTTGGACACTTGTTTGAGATTTACTGGGGTGCCAGAAATCCTGTGCAGGTATGTGATTTATCATCATAGACATAAGTGACTAACCACAAAATTATACATGGAAGTACAGTTCTCAAACCAGTCTATTATTTACTGGAGCCAGAACCATCCAAGTTTCCTCTAATTCTTTTTTCAATATAACATGATTTTTCTCCCAGACAACTGTTCAACCTTGAGTGGGCTTCTCTTTGAAGGGCTGAAAACTGTTAAACTTATTTCCAGACTGTCACTGCGCTTGAACAGAACCAAAGTATTTAGACTGTCCATGTCAAGGAGCCAACTGCAAAGCATCCTAGACCTAGCTGCTGTGCCTTTAATATTCTCAGAAAGCTCGAGGTAAAATCCTCCAATATTTAATTCCAGTGAAATCAAACAGCAACTGTTCCCAATCAACTTTTAACCAAGATGTACATATCAACCAAATTTCCTTAGTTGATGTGAATGTTATTTCTAATCTTTCCTAGCTTAATTGGAGGGAGAAAGAATTTGAGGTTACAATGGTCCTGAATCCTTGTCCAGGTCATTTTTGTGGCGATATCAGCCAAAGGCAATATTTGATATTGTACTGCTATGCCCACCACCATAAGGCACTGGGACGAGGCACTGTCCATTGGGAAGGAAAGCCACCATCAGCAACAAATGCTTCACACCTGGACAATAATTAAATACTACTATAACACTTGAAATTTGTTGAAGTGAAGGAGAAATTATATTCAAAACTAAAGCACATTGTATTTGGGCTGATAGAAAAAGAGTTGGAAACAAACTGTGGTGATGGTTGCACAACGGTGTGAATGTAATTAATGGCACTGAATTGTACACCTGGAAATAGTCAAAATGACATATTTTGTTATATATATATATAACCACATAAACACTTTCAGAAAAACACAAAAGCAAAACAATATTTCGTGTATGCCTAACATTGGCAGATATATTTCCAGTATTTCCAATATCATGAAAATATCATGCCAAGCCTCAGAGAAACAATGAGCTATATCACATTGAACAATCCCATCCCCACCCCCAATCTTACATTGCTTTGTCCTTACCTGCTAACAGCTACAGTCCAGTCTATGCTACATAATTAATATGATGAATACCTGACCCAACGATAATTAACATGGATTGGTAATTAGAGACCAAGATCCCGCCCACTTTGAGGTTCCTTCAGTGTAAGAAAATGGTTCTCTTTTAAGGTTTTATTCAATACAATATCTTAGCCAAAAAAAGAGAAAGGAGCATAGACAAAAACAAACAAGAGTTCCTTAAGTCCAAAAAATTCTTTTGGAATGTTTTTCAAAACAGTAAAAATTAACTATATGCATGAAATAGATTTTGTCAGTTAAACAGTACTTTGAGTGTCATGCTCATGTATGCAGCATAGCTGCAATTGTAACAATTGTATAAAGTACTAATTTATAAATTGTCTACATATAAGGACTTTAGATTCTACTTTTTTAATAAAACAACATTTTGGTTAAAAAAAGGTTTTCAAATTTAATCGGGTCACTTTTTTAGTGACAGTAATAAGGATGAAAGTATTTCTACATATAATAATTTGAAATATCTTTTCCTATACTGTTCCACAGTTT
Source organism: Macaca fascicularis (assembly GCF_037993035.2). Taxonomy (NCBI): domain Eukaryota; kingdom Metazoa; phylum Chordata; class Mammalia; order Primates; family Cercopithecidae; genus Macaca; species Macaca fascicularis. Next base: position 29,951,389 of record NC_088376.1, on the reverse strand, counting down.
TTATATCATCTATTCCTACTGATTTTATATTAAGAACTCTTGCATTGATGGAGTTTTTAATGATTTGGAAATTCGTGTGTAAATCATTTTATTGAAGTTCATATCTATATTTTTCTTATATGCATAATTAAGGGATGCTAATATAGTGAAACCAACTTACAAAGATGTATTTATTATGTGTAAAAGCATTAAATACAATACTAAAAAACAGCTTCACAGTATAGCTATAGTTAAAGCATATCCAGTTACCTATCTTGTAGGTGCCTTTTTCTTTATTAATGTGTTCATTTAAAAATTTATTAGATAACTAGCATGGACTATACATGGACATTTTGAGCCAATATGAAGCAAAAAGTTGACAAATAATGCCACAGTAGAACTTTAAATAAAGAACTAGAGAGCCTTGAGGCTGTTTTTTAATCATTTATTTTTATTTATTTTGCAAAGGCTTTTCATTTGTATTATTTAATACATAAATACACTTGGGAGAGAAACAAATAGCACATTATGAAAAATTTTGATGGGAACCAGCTTTCTGTTTTGAGACTAGACCACTTTAAAGGTCAATATCCACTGTTCTTCTATTACTTCTACAGTTGAAGAAACACTACATATTCACATTATATTTAATAAAAATTAACCTTTTTTCTCTTCTTTGAGGTAACAAGGCTCTCAAAAATAACTTTTTAGTTTGTTTTGCACAAAGGGGTTTTGTCACTAAAAATTTACAACACTGCAACCAAGTGTAAATGTATCTTTAAGGTTAGCATATGCCGCAGTTTAGGATGTAAAACCAAATCTTGTGGCATTCTCAATAGGTTTGAAAAATCCAATTGTTTGGCCAACATCCAAGTGTGAATAAGTATATATATATGTATAAAATATACACATAGCATAATATTTTTATATGTATACAGATAATATTTGCATGTCATACAAGAGAGTATTTCACAATTTAAAACTAGTCTACCACAGTTTTCATCAGAAAGCCTTTAGAACTCAGAGTTAGTATAATACCCCTATTATTAAGTAACTCCCAAAAACAGGAGCATAAATGGCATAGTGGGAAAAGTAGTGGAGAAAAGATAGAGAAACTAGATTTGGGTCTTGCTTCTTACTCTACTCACTAGCTGAGTGATCCTTCATTAGTTAAGCAGGATCAGGTTTCGTATCTATAAAATGAATGGATAGAGTCTGATAACCTTTAAGACCACATAAAAATCTTTCTTTAATTTAAAAAATTAAGTTCACTTGAAAGAGAAAATACAAATATAACTAAATTTCTCACATGCTATGTTAGATGTTTATCTCTATATAAGAGACAGGTGTCAAACAAACAAATAAAAAAAAAAAACCGCTAAGGCAAAGAGAAACTTTAACTCACCAGATTCCATCTGTTACATTTGAATTCATGCATAATTGATTATCCATGACTGGTAAATTCTTTTCTCACTAGCCGACCACAATTTTCTAAACGTTGTGTATTAAATCACTACTAAAGTAGACTGCATTTCAGAAACGGCATGGGGCAGAATAAGAATATTTTAAATGAAAAATTACATGCCGGTTAGTAATAATACAGCTGACCTATGTTTAAGGGAGAGAAATTTTAATCATGTGCATATTAAATATTAATAACCTATTCTGTTATTGTTATAATACTGTTAAGTAGGCTTCTCCATGCTTAAAGAAAGAGGGAGAAGTAGGAATGCATAATGGTGCAAAAAGATACAGAGACAGGAGACAGACATAAGGAAAATGTGTCAACAATAAACAAGAGGAAATGAGAAAGAAGGAAAAGATGAAGGTGGAAACTAATCTCTATGTGTCATTATGACTGCCAGAGTACTGGCAAAGATGCAGCATCCTTTTATTTCAATTTTAATCATTTCTGAATTTTAATACCCGGCTCCTTTTGTAATTCTCCTGGCATTCCCCATATGCCTCCATCCCAGCCAAAACACCAGTGTAAATTAAATGGCAGGCAACCACACCATTGATGTAGCCTCCCCAAAGAACCTACCAGGTGACCAAAAGCAAAAAAGGTATGTCTACCTTATGTCCCTGAGGACCTCTAGCCAATTAACTGGCTGAATGTTTTCTACTTTTTTTTAATGTTGAAAAGAAGGACAGTAGTTAGGTAATCTACAGATAGAGAATCATTAAAAAAAATAAAGCAAGCCAGTAGTAATACAATAATCAGTGACCATCAGGGCCTGGAAAAATGAGTTTGCTCTCATTGGCACTAAGGAGCATCACATGATTATTTAATTACAGCTCTAATTTTTGTCTCGTGGATGGCAACATATCAACAATTAATAGGGCAAATAGAGGAGACTGTGTTTTTAAAGAGACAGAATGTGCATGATAATGTAATAGGTCACACAGCAGTGCACCACTTAAGAAACTGTCTTTTGTGTAACTAAATAGGACTGTCTTACAAGCAGCCCCACTCATATTTTAAAATGAAAATAAATTTTAAAAGGAAGTGTCTTTTTTGGATAACTTTCATAGAATGCCTAGAACTTTTCAGAATATTTTAGATGCAGCTAACACAACCCTACTGTAATTTCAGAACTAGTTTTAAGGAATGGAGTAAAATATTCATATATAAACACCCCAAATCTTAGAATACTTTTCAAACAATGTATTTAAGCTGCAATGAAAAATACCTCTTTATGCAATAATTACAGTAGCATTTATTCAATGGGAGCTTGAAAAAAATCATTATTGTAGGAAAGAACAGATAGAAGGTCAATCAGCCTTGAGGCACTAGTCCATAGTATTTTTGGTTCTGGAATATCAGAAGGATGGCTACTTGGTGGCTCAAATTGCAAGGAATTCAGGAGAGTGCTCCGTTTGACTCCAGTATTGTTTGTTACCACAACCAAACACCAAAGAATGAAGCTGAGCAGGGATACTTAACCTAATACTGAAGGTCAGACAATGAGGATAGAACAGAGACCCAGGTGCTACTACAAAAAAAAAAAAAAAAAAAAAAATCATCCAATTATCCAGAAAATGAGGCATATGCAGATTAAGTGTTCACATAACCCCAGTAAAAACAGAAAATTAGAAAGAAAAGTCTCTTCGCCAATAAATCTTTATCGGCACAAGCTACATTTTATATTTTATTTTTAATTTAGCAATTCTTTAATGAGTGCTCAATATGTACAAGGCACAGAATGCTAACTATGAACTTTCTGTTTTATATAACACAGACGTACCTTATTACTTACTTTTTGTAGTTTAATACTTACAGAAATATACAGCACCTTCTACAAACTTCAGAAAGTGGGAATACTAGTGCGTTTTTAAGAGGCATATTACGAGGTTACGAGATCTACAAATTCAAATCAACCAAGATAATTCAAACAGTTAAGCAATTTGATAGAATTGTCTAAGTAAGGCTAAGTCTAGCTTTAAATCCCTCTAGTTTCAGTCACCCATTGTTTTGTCATGCCGGAAGCCATAGTGAAAATCCAGGTTTGAGATTTAGACAATGAAATAATCTTAGAACTACCTCTGTGATTAACTGCTGAAATGTATGTAAAATATTAGATTATATAGAGTTGGAAGTAATCACAATTTGGCTAAAGAAAAAGTGACTAAAATTATAACACAAAAAGAAATATTAAGAGGAGCAAAATCAATTGAATAAGCTTTTAATGGATTATGTTGGCCAAAGTCATAAAAAAACCAGAAAACGTGGCTATCTCAAAATACAATTTGGAAAAACTAAAACCACTGAGGGGCAATAATTTCTAATGACACTGGCAAAAACTATCAGGTCAACACTATAGAAAGAAAAAAAAAAAGGAGAAAAATTTTATAACCCAGTGAAAAGTTTTAAAATTAAGTTGCTTTAATAGAAAACCTTTCATAATTCTGAACCAAAACCCTGACTCATACATTCTAAAAGAATTTTTTTAAAGAATCAAGCAAGCAGCCGCTTGTATGTTAAGGGTATACATCATTCTTTTTTAACATGGTTGTTAATATATAGTTAACATGCCTCAGAAAAGGCTGTAATTAACTGTCTACTCCTCTAATAACACTAATAAGCATACAGTATTATTAAAATACAGTGATTTTATACAAGCTGTCATTGTTAAACTTTTAAGATAATGTTCTAAATTGTTTCTGAGTCCTCTTAAACCACCCAAAGGGAAATGGAATTCTAAGAAAAATTTTAAAACGTAGTTATTAAAATATTGTTTTTTCCTCCCACAGTCTGGAGATAACTGTCTACCATTAAACAGAACATCTATCCAAGTATCATTTCAGTTGGTGAAAATACAATGGGAAGCATTTGGATTATTTTACGAAGTCTATAGATTCTTTTAAAAAATTAAAACTGTATGCATTTTAATTTAGTACTTTATTCATTGATAAAATATTTTCTTGGGGAAAGAAAGGCTTGCTATATCAAGAATCACATAGCCCTGTTGTTAGTCCCCAATGATTTCCATTGTCTGTTTCACTGGAACAGGAAAACTCAATTGCATTCAATATCAAACAGCTAATTATGGATATGCTATATTCAAGACTATCTCCATTTCAAAGATATCTGCATACACTAGGTTCTATTTTATTTACAATAATTAATAAAATATTTATAACTTAAAACCTCTTTTGCCTTAAAGTCCTTAACATTATAAACATTAAAAGGCCAAATTGTCATTTACATGCTCTTAATGGCATATCAGGAACCACTGAATAAGACTATAGAGGAATCTCTAGCAATCAACTCTACTACATGCCTAGCTTCCAGGAAAATTGAATCTAAAGAATTACCCCCTCACACAGATTACTGACTACCTTTTCTTTAAATATTTCAAGAAGGTCTAATAATTCTCCCTGGGAGAAATGCCCACTGAAGAATTTTTTTAGTATCTAGTCCCAAATTTTCTAGAGCTGAGAAAAAGCAACATCCCAACAGAAAGCCCTCCCCCGAACACTCAATGCCTATCTGTCACTGTGGCTGGAGTCCTGATTCTCCATATGTAACATTATAGTAACTTTTCTGGCACTTACCCTCCAAATATCAGAAGCTGCTCTCCGAATCTAGCCCTACAGGAGATGTCTGAAAAAGTAGTCTTTGATGAGGTGACAATGATGAAGTTTTCTCTGGCACTGCTAGCAAGGCAGAAACATCCCCAAATGAGGTGGTTACCAGTTGCCTGTGAAGCAGCTGGACCATTACTGCAGTTCTGAGGGTGCGTCACAAATCAGGTCATAGCTCTGGGTAGAGTCCACCCACTTCACCCAGTATAACGCCCTCTACTTCCTGCACACCTGGGGGGGAAGAGGTGCAGAGGAGGGGGGGCCAGCTCAAGTCCACATAGGTACCAGTAAAGGCACAGCCAGGTACAGCCTGACATCTGCTTCTTCTGCAAGCATTTCAGCCTCATCTGGGGACGTGCACCCCTAGGTATTCAAAAATGTGTGCAACAATAAGCAGGCTCTAAAATGAATGATGAGTATAATAAAATATTACACAGTTAAATGTTTTATCCAGCAAAATCTTTCCTCCACTGGAAACTGAACCAACTCTTAATTTTTGATTACAAGCCACTTCTCTACCAAATGTCAAATAACTGGACTGAATAAATCTCAGCAGAAACCAGGGACATAAATCCTGAGGTACCAGTTAACTAATTTTCATCTCTTGCAACTAAACTACATCACCACATAAACTGAATTACATCCTTGAAATTCCATTGAAAGAGGTTATTAGAATTTCGATTATGAACTTTCAAACTGCAACAACTGTAGAAGTGAGACAAAATAACTTGAAAGCATAAAAATAGGTCAATATGTTGGAGAAATGCTACACTACTAAATCTCACCCTGAATAGATATACACACAATCTGTATCTATTTACTCTGAAATATCTAATCTCAAAAAAGACTTAAAAAAATAAACAGCAAAAGGTACCATTGGCATAAGTTCAAAAGTATGAAATAATGTGTGTTAATGTGTTGATCATACTCTATGAAGACATCAAGTTTAAATAGACTTACCATTGAGAACATCATTTAGGAACGATATATAAATTACTATAGTAGACACTTTTTCTTCGGTATAGTGGAGAAGAATCTTCTGTAACAGATTTGATTTATATGTTGTATTAAGACTATATTCTACCCTGATGTCAGTGGAATATGTGATTAGGTATTGATAATTGTGTATAGACAGTTAAGTGTAACCGCTTCTTAGATAATTTAAGTCAAAATAAGCCTTTTCTCAAATTAATTGTGAGTTCTGGAATTCAACTTTAACAGTATTTTGATGTTTCAAAGGGGTCTTGAAAGAGAAAGGATTTTTAACTTAAAAGAAAAACAACAAATACATGTAGTATTATAACAAGGTAGAAATCGCCCTTATTTTAAGGATGGCAGATTAACAAGAAGTCAAATGAAGGAGGTAAGACTATTTTCAGAGAAAAGCTCAGAGAGCAATCAATAAATCAATCAATGAGCCCCACTTTGTATTCATATTTTCAGAACTCCATTAAAAACTCAAACATTCCATGTAAGACTTGGAAGAGGAGACATTTTATTGAAGTTATTATCTGAGGAATCAAATAGTTTAATCTTTTTGGAACTTTGTAGAAAGTTAATTTAGCAAAACACATTTGAATGTGTTTGAACATATTTATCCTGAGGTTGCTTTAAGATGACTATTTTAAGTGGCATGCAGATTCTTTTGGGGTTTTGATGTTATAGTTGAGGTATGCAAAGTAAAAGTGCATAACATTTCTTTCAACTGGTTCTCACATGACAGAAATGAGAAGATGAAATTACTTGTCTTTAAAGTTTTGCCATAGGGAAATAAGAAAAACTCCTCTCGACCCCTATCCCCAACTAGGAAGAGTCTGAAGCCCTGGATTATAGCACAGGTAGGTATTAAAATGGAGACACAGCCGTTATTTAGTGGTGACAGGAATATAAATACGTGCACTAACCTATAAACTGGTATTTACTTCAGGAAGGTAAGTAATATTTTTCCTCTGATTGCTGCACTGTCAGTTTAATGCAGCGTAAATAAACAGTAGGTGCCTGCTAGCTCGAAGTAGGAAGTGTTCATTCCACACGAGGAACAGATTACTGAAGCCTGATGCTCATCATGCTGAAACATAACTTTCATTTTACCAGAAAATATACCCTACTGTGGATGATTTTTCGTGCCTGATCTATTAATTAACTTAACTCTGTTCTGTCAAAATGTAAACCAATTTGTAAAAATCATCCCAGAGTTTTAGAGTTTGAAAACCAAATCAATTTGAAAAGCAAGAGTAATGACTGTTCTGTAATCTGATCACAAATGCTAAAAATGAATACTTAATATAATAAGCACAAACCATACAAAACCAAAAAAGACAAAAAACATTTTGAAATATCATAGAACTGAATCTGAGTTATCTGATTTACTCGAGGTAGTCCTCATTTGTTAATTAAAAGCATCTGGCACCTTTAATATTTTGCAACCTTGTGCCACTTTGGTCTTTTCAATATGTATGCTTATTCTGCTCTCTGAAATATTTGAAGATAAACCATTCATAAAAATCAAACCCCATTCCTTAATTCCAATAGAAATATTGCTGAACTCTCCTGAGAGAAGCGGCAAGTTTGAAGATCAAATGATGATACCCTTCCTAACAGCATTCATGTAAAACGTGTTTTTTCTATTTTATGCATGCCATAAAGCTATGACAGTATATAGCAACTAATTTTCTTTTTATATATGAGTACTGAGCAAAATACTTCGTGGCATCATTTAAAATAAGAACCTATCTTATCTAAAAAGTGTAAAAGGCAATTTGGGGAGGTTTCTATTTATAACATGAACAGAATTCTGATAATCAATATATTGAAAAGGAAAAAGAGATTAAAAAACATTTTTGCATTCAACTACATCATCTAGAAATAGTCTGAAGATTGCTTTAGTCATATGCATTTATTTTATATGCTTCATCAATTCCAAGTACTAATATATTAATTACAGTCATCCAAGACAACATGTATGGAAGAAACGATGTGTGTAAAGGGTATATCTATGTATAGTCCTTTTGGAAATTTACAGAGCAGATGAAAACCCACTAGAGTGCTTTATAGAGTCCCTGCTGTATATCCATGTTGTGTTTAGCTTAATAGTGTTTGTAACCAAAATATTTTTACAATAATGAGGAACAGGTGCCTGTCACCTGACCTTTTAGGCCTAATTTACAATCCACAACCTGTCATATGAAAAAGAACTAAAAATTCTCCTCCAGATATTTTAGTCTTTACTAAGTTAATGCAGGATTTCTTTACCATCACTCAGCATACCATGTCTTATTTAATCACAAGTTCATATAGCTGGCAACAGATTTCTTTGCAGAAATAAACCAATATTCATTTTCTTGTCGTTCTTAAGATGCTGGGAGACAAAAGAACTACTTTTGTAGATTATCGACCAAAGAATATATTAATTTCTTACAAATCTGAACAAAAAACATTCCTTTTGAATACTTTTACATACAAAGAACTATTATTTATTACATATTTCAGCTTGTGGGAAAGTGAGGAATGCATTGATTCTGGAAATAACTATTCAGACTTTTGGAAGTTATTTAGGTCTTCTCTCTCTTTTTTCTCACCCCATCCTGCCCTCCTACCAAATTTTAAGGAGCTAGTACTTTAGGAGGGAAATCCCTATTCGTTCTTTTTTCATACATCATTTATATTCATTATTCAGAAAGAAATACAAAATTGAATAATGATTTTATTTCTCTTGTATAATGTTAGATGTAGCATTATCCAAATTTGACAATGCCTTGTATTTTATAGCTACTGTTTACATATTATGTATTGCATATGACTGAACAACTCTACATTTAAAATACTGTTTTCATTAGAAAAAAAATGAGTAAGTATCAAATGAAGATGAAGAATAAGCATATTTGGTATATTTATAAAATACATAGTCATTTAAAATGTGTATAAATAGAATACACAGTTTGCTACTGTTACATTTAATATAGTATATACACATTGTCTACAGTGTATTTAATAATGTGCTTAACCAAGTTAATTAAAGTATTTATGTCTGGTGATTGTGTTAAACACTTGGAGAGGTAGTGAAAGATACAGCCAGTTACTTCTGCTAACTAAAGTTGAAATTATGCACTTATTATAACCTTTTCTAACAATGTGAGAAAAACAGAGTAAATATATTAAATTTGTTTCACAACAGATGCTTAGGTTGTTAATATTTAAGATGCCTATTCATGCTATTCCTGTCTGCACATTTGTCAAAAATGTAAGCTTGAATGCTAATGTTTGCCAGCAGACTAGAGCAGCCAGTATATGAATGTACTACTGTTCTACAAAATAATATGCAATAGAAATAAAGGACTACTGCTAAATCATAGCACTAGTATCATACAGGAGATGAGAGGTTTTTAGAGCAAACACCTCAACCTTGGTTTTCTTCAGCCTTAAAGCATGGGTTTTTGTTTTTGATTTTTGCAGCTACATTTGACCACAGAATAAATCTCACATTACTGACATCTCAGAAAAATCCACTTTAGATAGAGTGTAAATTTCAACTAAGTTTCAACGGGATGAGTTACTCTGTCAGCAGTACAAACACCGTAAATATCAGAGATTGCTTAGGACAAAATCTGACACCGAGTGGTCACATTTTACTCATTCTTACCCTACCCCCTCCCCCTTGAGAAAGTCAGGTCCCCTGGCCTCCAAGTATGCAAACATGGAACCCCAGTCAGTCAGAGCAGTAAGGTTCTCTCCGGGGAATAGGGCATCTTTCTGTTTTCCCTGTCTCTTTTATAACCATGTGGAGTCCAAGTCTTAGAACATTTGCTTGTAAGTCCGGAATGCCGCTGAGAAAGTTCACCAAGGAAGGGCGCAGAGGTCAAAGTTGCCAACCAGGACACTTTGAGAGAGGACCCTGTGGTTGACATTTGTTAGTGAAATTTGCAACACCCCAGTGGAGGCCAAGGCCAAAACCTTCAAGGAGATCCCTATGCCCCTTTCCCCTGTTGGTCTTCTGAGGTCATCCCAAGAGGAACCTGTGTTTCCCCGGTACGCACGTGGCACTCCCCGGACCTGCCACCTGCCTGCTTCGTCCTTCTCGTCGTGGTTTCCCAAACCCCAGTTCTGCCGCCCCAGGAGCCTTGGCACTGGAGCAATAGGAAAAGGCCACCGCGCTCGGGTCTGGAGAGCAGGAGGGAGACACGGTGTGGACTCCGAGGCTGCACCTGTGATGTCCCGGCCCCAGCTAGGAGGATGGCCCTTTCTTCTGCCTCTTGCCCAACTCCAAACCCACATTCACGCCAGCAGCCTCTCCCGGACCAGCCTCGCTACAGCCAGCGAGGGCTCGAAATGGGGAGTGCCGCCGCTTTCAAACTCCGGGCTCCAACTTGAGCGCCCCGGCGCCCGAGTAGCTCCCGGGATGCAGAAGTTGCCACAAACTTCCCAGGCCCCTCTTCGCCGATGCTTACAATCAGTCGCGCCGGCAGGGAGCGGAGGGAGGCGGAGATGGACCGGGGAAGGATGCTGAGCAGACTCGCGATCCGGTGGGGGAACATTAGCACTCCGGCAGCCCACTCCTCCAGGCACCTTACTGCCCGCCCGGCTCCAGAACGCACAGAGAGGCTCCCCCTTTCCCCATTTGCTTCCTTCGGTCTTTTCCACTCCCCTTTCCTCTTCTAAAAGGGGCCACACCGGTGACCTGAAGGAGTTTGTTCAGCCAGGGTCTGTTGGGCAGGTGTGGTGATGTGTCCACACCCAGACAGAGAACAAACGGCATCTTCAAGTGCCCTATCCCGATCGCTCTCCCCTACTTTACCAGCCCACCCGTCCGAGGTCCGACTGCGTGAGAAAAGGGGCTCAGAAGACCCTTGAAGCCCTTCGCCCACGAGAGGGGAGCCCAGCCGCCCCAACAGGGGACGCGGGGTGGGTGCTACAGAGAAGTTTGGTTTGATTCCGGAAAAAGAGAGACAGAGATAAAACAGTAAGAGTAACAAGGGGAAAAGGGAGGCAAAAGAGCAGAACTCACTCAGGCATGGACGTTGGGGGCGGCGGTGGCTGTCGAGTGCGGGCCTGAAACCAGGAACGGCTCCCCGGGCGGGCGCGCCGGCGTCGGACTTCCGAGGCGGCGGCTTCTGCCTCTCCTGCCGCCGCCGCCGCCGCCGGAGCTGCGGCTGCCGCGGAAGTTAATTGCAACTTGACTTCAAGTTGTCCTCTTTCCCCATCCGAAGTGGGCGTTTAAAGGGGAGAGCGAGGCGAGGAGCGAGCGAGCGAGCGCGCGGGGCCAAGGGAAGGAAGGGAAGGAGGGGGAGGGAGGAGATGTTAACGGGCGGGGTGGGGGGGGGGAGAAGGGGGAGGGGGCGGCGGCGGGGGCGGGAGGGGGAAGGGGCCGGCGGGAGCTGCTCTCGGCTCGGCGGTCGCGGCGCCCGCAGTCTGGAGGCGCACCGGAGCGGCCGGAGCGCCCCCCGCGGGAGCCCGCAGCCACCCGGGACGCGCATCCAGCCGTGGCGCTTCGGGCCGGGCACGCTGCGCCCGGGGGCTCTGCAGACCCCGCGCAGCCGCCGCTTCGGAGCTTGTGCGGCGCGGGCTGGCCAGCGGGGCGGCCAGGGCCCGGCCCGCCTCCCTAGCGCCCGCCCGGCTTCTCCCCCTGGCGGTGGGAGCCTCGGCGGCCGCTGGCTACACTAGGCGCACTGAAGCCCGAGCTGAGCCGAGCCCGAGCCGCCGCCGCCGCCGCCGCCGCTGCTGCGCGCGGCTCCCGGGCTCCCTCCCAGCGCGCCGGCCGGGGTGTGGGGGGCGGCGGGCCGGAGGGGCGAGGGCGGGCGAGGGGGCGCGCACGGGGGTTGGCGCGGAAGACAGGACCCTCAGCCTCGAGGGGTAAGTGTGGGCGCTTGGGGGTGCGCTTGTGGTGCGCGGCGCCGTTCTCGTCGCCCGCCAACCCTGCCCCCTCACCTCTCCGGGGCCCCCACCACGCGCACCCCTCCTGTTGTCGCCTGCGGCTTCCTCTTGTTGTTCGTTGTTTGGCTGGGTTTTGGGGGGTGAGTAGAGGGGGTTACTGTAGTGTGTGTGCAGGCGGAGGAGGAAGTCAGGTGAGAGGCCTCGAAGCACCCCCACCCCAACCCAGCCTGCGTGGGGTGTATGCTTCCCCACTAGGGGCATGTGGGCCAATTTTTTTTTTTTTTTTTCTCTGTCAATGTTCGGTCGAGACGATGTTTCCTAGAGGGCCTCCTTCACTTACAGCCTGGTCTGTCCATCTCCCTTCATGCCACCCTCGTCCCTCTTAGCCCCCTATCCAGGAGCCTTGCCCCCCAAGTGAGGAGCACGTGGCGGAAGGAGGAGCAGGCCCTCTCTTGAAGACCCCCACGCTGTGACCCAGCCCATTTGTTTAAATATTTATCCTCACGTCACCAGCTGTACTTTTCAGCCCACTGGAACAAGACGCCTAAGCAAGGTCCAGTTTCCTCAAAAAGCTGGGGGCAAAGCGGGAGAGATGAGGATTTTATTGACAGGGGACTTGGGAGAGAAGGGGTCAAGGAACCTTCCCAAGTGGAGACTGAAACTCAAAATATCTCTACAAAAAGACTAGGGTGACTGGAGGCTCAGGACCGCCGGCTTAGGAGAAACTGGAGCTCCATCAACTTTATTTCTCTCCCCCTGCCTCTCCTCCCCTCAGCTCTGAGGAAGCTAACAGGTCTTTTGTTTTGTATTGTGTAGCCTTTGGGAAATTTGCATTGAGTATGTCAACAGAAAATTACTACTGTTTACTCAAAGTTAAAGGGATTGCAGAAAGAGAAAACATAGTTTTTACTTTTCCTCCTCTTTGTACGCGTGTGTGTATTTGGCAAGAAGTGTAGTTAGGTTCATGGCATGAACTGCAAAACGTCAGGTTGTAACAATAAGGACTGTAGAGCTGCCTAGGTGTATTTTTAGAAGCCGCACTTTCTTGAATTCCTTTCACACAAGGCTTGCTCTCTCATTAAGTCCCCATAAATAATTTTATTGAGAGAGGAGGGAACTGTGGAAGCAGGAGGGAGATTGCTAAGATTTCCATCCTGCCAGCGCACAGCACTGTTTGCAGGGAAGTTCCTGGAAAGTGATTGTGGGCTGAGAATTCAGTTTTTCCTAAAAGCTCTGTTAGGTCCTGTTGTGTCAGATGGCTATGAATAAAGCACGCTGGGAAAATCCTGATATCCGTGCAGTCTTATTTTATCCTTTACACAGTGGTTGATTCGACTTTCAAGCCCTGGTAACAAACACATCAACTGTGCTGTATTTTTGTGTGGTTTTTCTAAATAAAGGAGAATACAGCATGTATTCATGCTGCTTTTCCCCCGTATCCATGGTTATTGAATTCCCTGGAATTTATTCATTTTTTTTCAGTTGATCATCAGTTTATGCTGAGACCATAATTCCAAACATATAGGAATTTTTTTAAATTATGAATTACGGTTCTTTTAGTGAACCAACCCTCCTTTTTAAAGACACAAGTGCCCACCACAACTCCTAGTTGTGTAAAGCAAAGCAAAAAGATATAAATGATTATAATGAGGAAAACATAGTAAAATGTTTTCCTTCTAGGATCACTTTCTGCCCCCACATGTCCCAGGAGACATTAAATCCTCCTGCCTTAATTTACCAAAATGCTGAATTTCCTAACCAGTAACAATATCTGTATCTGAGAAAGACATCAGGTTTGGAATGGAAAAAAATACATTCTCAGTATTTAATTACTGCATAACAGTAATTTATGGTAGCAGGCAGTTGATTTTCCAATTCTGAAAGCCTGATATGAAGCTGAACAGAAATTTGAAATTTTTAAAAAAGGTTTGTTTTGTTTTCTTTCTTGCACTCTTATATACTCATCTGCTTCCCCAAGTTATCAGCCAAGCCCCTATAACTGAAAGTATGATATGCTCCCCTGAGTTGAACCAAGAGACCATTTTGCTCCCCATTTTTTGAATTTGCTTTTTCCTCCAAGTAGTCTTGTATAGAGAGCTCATGGGCTCTATTAGAATACAGAATTATGTAATTCTGGGTGCAGTGCATTAAATAACATAGTTTGATAAGCTCTTAAACGTTACACCTCCACATAGTAGGAATTTATTAAATATTAAGATGTTAATAAAATATTGTAGTTGGCCACAGATTTCATAGCACAAGGCTAAGACCCTTTTTCAGAAGAAAGGGGTATTTAATCTGGAAGTTATTTGGTTAGTTACTATGGTCTGAATGTTAGTGTTCCCCCAATATTAGGGTTCGTGTGTTAGAACCTAATATCAAAAGTGATAGTATTGAGAAGTAGGGCCTTTGGGAAGTGATTAAGTCATGAAGGCTCCAACCCTCATGAGTGGGAGGAGTGCCTTTATAAGACAGGCTGAATCTAGCTACCTTGCCCCTTCCATTGTGTGAGGACACAGCAATAAAAGTGCCATCTGTGAAGCAAGGAGTGAGCCTTCACCAGACGCCGAATATGTTGGTGCTGTAATCTTGGACTCCCCAGCTTCCAGAACTGTGAGCAATAAATTTCTGTTGCTTATAAATTACCCAGTCCAAGATACTTTGTTATAGCACCTCGAATGAACTAATGCAATAATATAGTTGTGCTACTAGATTTTTTTAGCAAGTCCAAATCTAACTTAAATGATTGAAAGACAAATCTGGAACATATCAAATGGCCAATAACAGTAGCTGGTATCAAAAGCTACACTGGTTATTTCCTTAAAAGAATAGACAATAAAATATTGCCTACTAAACATTAGAAGAAACATCAAGGGAAAGGATAAAACAGCATTGGCCTTGAAAGAACTTATTTGCTGGAAAAATGACATCAAAATGTGAAAAGACACTGGATCAGTTAGTGGTTTGAATTGAAGAAATACTTGAGGAAAATATATATGTGTATACACACACACACACACACACACACACACACACACACGTATGTATTTTTCTATTCTTTTAAGACCAGAGGAATTAGAGATCCTAAAGCTCTAGGTTGGAAGGTATTTTTAAAGTTAATTTGTTCCATCAAATCTTTAGAGGCCATTCAATGCAGACATTTTGGGTGTGAAGGGGAACTTACTACTTACCACCATTAAAGCAAGGATTTTTACCTATACATTACTTACCAGAGAGTAGAGTTCACTATATATTGTGCAAGTGAATGGATAATTTCAAAAGTATTTCATTCTATCTTTATATACTTTATTATTTTTTTACCTTATATTGTGCAGAATTAGTCTTCCTGAAACTTCCAACCATTAGTCTTCGTCCTGCCAGTGGCAGCCAAACAGAACAAATCTGTTTATCAGTCAAGATAGACGTTGTTGTACTAGAGTAACCATTCCAATTTTTTAGTGGCCTATAACAGCAAACGTTGTTTTCTTGGTTATGCTTTGAATCCATTGCAGTTTAGCTGGTCTGTTCCATGTCTGTCACTCCAGATCCCTGGCTAATGGAATAGTCGCCATCTTGAATATTTCATGTTGTTATGGCAAAAATAAAGATCACTCTGGAGGGTTTCAAGCTGACATTTAAATGCTATGGCCCAGAAATGACACACATCATATGGCCTCACAAAGAATTAACCAGGATTAGTTGTGTGGCTCCAAGGAATCATTACAAGGAGGTCAGATAGTGCAGCCTATCTTGTACCCAAGAGTAGACAGCTGTGGTGCACAATTGTGCGGACTACAATTCTGGTAGTAATGCTTGTCCATATGATAACCTGCCAGCTAAACAGTCTCTTCCTGCCACTTTATGGCCCAAGTCGTCCTTTTTTTAGGGCAAACACTGCCAGAGTAGCCACCAGCTTAGAGGGAAACATTGTTATTGGGGGAACCCACCCCCAGTATTTCAACATTGGTTCTTTCTATTTTTCCTAAGTGTTGGCCAGTCTTGAGAAATAAAGAGAAAGAGTACAAAGAGGAATTTTACAGCTGGGCTACCGGGGTGACATCACATATCAATAGGTCCGTGATGCCTACCTGAGCCACAAAACTTGCAAGTTTTTATTAGGGATTTCAAAAGGGGAGGGAGTATATGAACAGGGAGTAGGTCACAAAGATCACATGCTTCAAAGGGCAAAAGGCAGAGCAAAGATCACATGCTTCTGAGGAAACAGGACCAAAGCAAAATCAGAAACTCCTGATAAGGGTCTATGTTCAGTGGTGCACGTACTGTCTTGATAAACATCTTAATAGAAAACAGGGTTCGAGAGCAGAGAACCTGTCTGACCTCATTTACCAGGGCTAGGATTTCCCAATCCTAGTAAGCCTGAGGGTACTGCAGGAGACCAGGGTGTATCTCAGTCCTTACCTCAACTGCATGGGACAGATACTCCCAGAGTGGCCATTTATAGACCTCCCCCAAGGAATGCAATTCTTTTCCTAGGGTCTTAATATTATATTCCTTGCTAGGAAAAGAATTTAGTGATATCTCTCCTACTTGCATGTCCGTTTATAGGCTCTCTGCAAGAAGAAAAATATGGCTCTTTTTGCCTGACCCCGCAGACAGTCAGACCTTATGGTTGTCTTCCCTTGTTCCCTGAAAATCGCTGTTATTCTGTTCTTTTTCAAGGTTCACTGATTTCATGTTGTTCAAACCCACGTTTTATGATCAATTTGTACAGTTTAACACAATAGTGGTCCTGAGGTGATGGACATTCTCAGCTTACACAGATAACAGGATTAAGAGATTAAAGACAGGCATAAGAATTTTAAAAGTATTGATTTGGGGAACTGATAAATGTCCATGAAATCTTCACAGTTTATGTTCAGAGATTGCAGTAAAGACAGGTGTAAGAAATTATAAAAATATTAATTTTGGGAACTTATATGTGTCCATAGTAAAATGAAAGCTTCACAATTTACATTCCTCTGGCACGGCTCCAGCTGGTCCCTCCGCTCAGGGTCCCTGACTTCCCGCAACACATTGTGTGACTTCTTTTACTCTCTACTGTCTCTTTGAATGCACCACTACAACCTCTTGTACCCTTAGAACCCCTAACAAAGTGTGGTTTGTTTTTATGTCACTCTTTTATATTTACTAATATTATATACATTCTGTTTTCTCAGGACTTATTTTCCTGGCAAGGGTATAATAAATAGGCATTTTAAACAACTGTTACCTGAAAATGTCGTGATCATTATCAAAATTTGAAATTTGGTCTTGAGTAGCTACTTCCCTTGCTGTGAACGTCAAATGTCTTATATGATCTTGTAACACAAATTTTAAAAATCCTTCATTCATTCATTCATCCTACTTTTGTTCATTCAGTAAATATTCATTTTTTACCTAGTAGAAGCCAGGAACTCTTTTATGGACTGGGGATGTGGAGATGATTAAGAGTTCTCCTCTTCAAGAAACACATTTTCCGATTGGGCAGACAGAATAAGAAGTCATTATAATGCTAATAGAATCACAAAGTGTTATGTGAACACTTAGAAAGAAGCAAATAGCTAGCTGGCAGGATTTAGAAAAGTAAAGGAATTGACACTTAAACTAAGTCTTGAGGATAAGTGAGATTTCTCCAGGCAGAAAGAGGAGGTAAAGAGAGGATATTTCAAGCAGGGAGACTAAGACACTGAACATGACAAAGACACTGAACATGACAAAGCTTATTGTTTATGGAACTGTAAGGAATTCAGTGAGGCTGGCACATGGGGTCTTTGTAAAGGCTAAAAATTCTGAAGGGCCTTGCAGACATTCTCTAGAGTTTGGACATTATCCCATACATCAGGAATTGCAAACTCTTATGTCTACCTTGGGCCATGCATGGATGTACCTGACTAAAGCAGACCAAGTTAAGACCATAAGCAGTGGTGCGGCTATGGCAATGTGAAGAATATATCCTCTGTCCAAATGGGATAGTAAATGGCATTGATGCCAAATGTCAGATCTTCTGTTCTCCAAAGAAAAGCAGGAAATTTAGATTTATATGAAAAATTGAATATTAAATGTTGTCAATTTATCCATATTTTAAAGTACGCTGTTATTCCTTAAGCTAGTTTTGACCTGCAGACAAATTTTGTATAGCTTTTGCATGTGTATTTCTACTGAAGGTCAAAGTGTTTATATCCATTGGAGAACAGTAGCCACTCTTTATCTGCAAGTTATATATTCCAAGATCCCCAGTGGATACCTGAAACTGGATAGTACTGAACCCTATGTATACTGTTTTGTCCTATACATACATACCTGTGATGAAGTTTAATTTATAAATTAGGCACAGTAAGATGTTACTAACAATAGCTAATAATAAAATTGAATAGTTATGATACACTGTAATAAAAGAGACTATGGTCTCTCTCTCTCAAAGTTAACTTATTACACTGTATTCACCTATTTTCAGACTGCAGTTGACCTCAGGTAACTGAAACTCCAGAAGATAAACCTCAAATAAAGGAAGACTATTGTCTGTTTTATCTCAACCTATCCCATAGCCATGTGCCTAAGGACTGTCTTGAGGATATTTAATTTTTGTTATTTTTTAATTGAGTCCACTAATTGCTTACTCTTGCTAGCTGCTCTCTTGCTTTGATGCCAGACTTGCCTTCCACTCAGTAGTCAGAAATATGCAGCACTACCCCACACTTTCCTATAACCATTAAAATGTTAGAAATACTAGGTATCCTTTCATAACACATGCTGACCATTTTCTTGTAGATTTGGTCCCATGGATACATCCATATTCTTAAAAGTCATTCAGTTCACTGGGCCATCAGGTCTTTAAGTTCTTGACAACTTGGCTCTACAGATCACAAATTTTATTTAATCTTCTTGACTAAAAGAAAGTCAGCGTTCTTGAGTTTTCTGTCTAACTTATAACCAACAAAAATCATCCATTTTATGTGTTCTGTGAGTTTTGAATATGAAGGGGCAGCATGAGCAAATTATACTTTACGTGAACTTTGGAGTAAATAAATACATCTAGGCAAAGCCACTTTAGGTGTCCAACTGTCTGGATTCTAATCCTGGTTTGATTAGTTGCTACCTATGTGACTTAGAGCAAATCTCCTAATTTCTTTATGCCTCAGTTTCCTCATCCATGTTACAGGGATGCTAACAGTTAGTAGATGGGGTTAGTAGATGCACAGTGCTTCAGAATAGAAAAATGAATTTACTAGGATGTAAGTGGGATATAAGTACTTACTCCTGGATGACATGATGTTGTGCTGGGGGTACACAAGCCAAAGGAGAATTATGGCTTCTATTTTTGGAATATTTATTTTTTACTTGAGGATTTTAGAAATTATTTTCTTATGGAAACAGTCACACATATAATGGAATTAACTGTAGCATTTTGCATGAATTTTAAAGAAAAACAAGAGTCTTAAAAGATCTTTCAGCCACTTGGGACTTTGTGGGGAAGAATGGGAACTGCATTTTCTTCCTTCTGCTGCGCTCTCTCCTTTATCAGGTTGGTGGAAATGCTTACGCTTACCAGACCATATACACTAGTTACATTTACCTCAAAACTGTGAAAGTACCTCCTGTTTTTATGTGCTATGAATGCTGCCCAAGTGTAGAATCTTTGCCATTTAAATGTTCAGATTTTAAACCAGAAATGTGTTGGGGTAAAGAAGAAAATTATTAGAGCATGACCTTAGGGAAATCAAGTCATAAAAAAGAAAATAGCTGAACTGAATTCTATTTCCCATTCTGTTACTAACCAGCTGGCTTATTAATGTCCATAAAGAGAGAGATTTTTGTCCTTTTCGCTGATAATCCTCCACACCTTGAATAAATAGATAATGTTGAATGATCTTGGGAAAGACACTTTGTTAAAGTCTCAGTTTCCACAGCCACAAAACAAAGATGTGATCTTAAACTTAAACTTTAGTGTGTATGGAATTAAATAGAGTGTTTGTTTAAAATGCAGGTTCTTTGAGTCCATGCCCAGAAATTCAGATTTGGTAGAACCAGATGCTATTCAGCAATCCACATAGATTTGGGGCTTGGGTTGTAAGGAGCAAAAATCCAATTTAAAAAGGAAGGTTTTATTTTTTATTTTGCTTCATTTTTTGTCCCCCTCTCTTCCCCTCCCTGCACATAAATTGGAAAATACAATGCAAGGACTACTTAAGGCATATTTAGATCTAGCTGTTCAAATAATGTCATCAGCCATCTTTTGGTTACACTTTCTTCTCTTTTAACTTTATTCTTAGTCTGGTTTTTCCTTTAAGGAATTCATTTTTAAGAACTTCATTCTTAATCTGCCTTTTCTCCTAGCTTCCATTCTTCTAACATGAAACCCCAGCACAAAGAGTATTCCTTTTCCTTAATTTTCCAGCTAAAGAACTACGCCCAACTTGACTGTATTAGTTTATGTCAGGTGCCCAAACCTGCACTCATCACCATGGTCAGCACCTGTGATTCACTCCTCAGCAGCCTTGAGTCAAATGCCCACATTGGATTTGGGAGTACAGTCACTCTACTCAAACCATGTGGGCTTGGACGTGAAGGTGGGATGGTTCTCAAAGACAAATTGGAATTAATTTTTTTAGAAATAAGGAAAATGGATGTTTTTTAGCCAAAACTATAGATCTCCTACCACTACTGAGCATTTTTAAGATGTATTTAGAGATGAATGATCCAAAAATGTTACAAAAATATAACCAGTATTCTAAGACATTGAGACATTCAGCCCTCAAGGTGATAAAGCAGGGTCTGAGAAGGACCTAAGATGGTCACAGTCCCAGTGCCAGTTGCCTCACCTATTTACCTCAGTGTTTGGGGCAAATATTAAATAATTTCCACGTGTGTTATTGTATTAGTGCGTTTTCACGCTGCTATGAAGAACTACCTGAGACTGGGTAATTTATAAAGAACAGAGGTTTAATTGACTCACAGTTCCACATGTCTGGAGAGGCGTCAGGAAACTTAAAATCATGGCAGAAGTTGAAGGGAAAGCAAGACATGTCTTACATGGCAGCACTAGAGAGAGAGAGAGAGAGAGAGAGCGAGCAAGAGAGCGAGCAAACAAGGAACCGTCACACACTTTTAAACCATCAGATATCATCAAATCTTGAGACAGCACTAGGGGGGTGGTGCTAAACCATTAAAATCACCCCCATGATCCAGTCACCTCCCACCATGTCCCACCTTCAACTCGTGGGGATTACAATTTGACATGAGATTTGGGTGGGGACACAGAGCAAAACCATATCAGCTATGAAGGTAATGTATGTGCAAGTGATCTGTGACTTATGCTATGGGAATCAGTGGATTTTGAGAATCAGTCAAAATCATTATTGTATGTTTGAGGTGACACTTTGAAGTCATCTCAGACATACAATAATATTACTACTCTAGGATCTTCATGAGATAATCTGGAAGTTGGTTGATGCAATTGAAAAGACAAAACCCTAGTACAAAACAAAATGGGACAAAGAAACAAGCAGGACCATCAATTGAATCTTCCCTTGATTTGGTTATCAGTTTGTGTTTATTTAATAATCTTGGACAAATGTATTCACCTAACGAATACAGCCCCAGCCTGGATCCCAGCACGCCTCGTTCCCATTAATGTTTGAAACATAAATGGATACACACTATACAGATAATGAAAAGGGGTAAGCAGGCAACAGTATGGAACAAAAAAATGAGTTGACTTAGTTACCAGGTAGGTCTTAGGTGTATTACATGTGAGTTCATGGAAGCAAATTCTGGTGAATGAATAACCCCCATTTTTATTGAGTGAAGAAGCTGCTACCATTTCCTTAAGCTCATTAATACAATTAATAAAAATAAAATGTCTACCTCTACCTCTTCATTTTAGTATTAAGTCATTAGTTTAGTTTCAGATGGCTTTTCCATACCCTCGCCCCACTGTTACCTTCACCAAAGTAATCCAATGTGCAGCAAGAAGTGTTTTCAACAAATAATGCTGGAATAAATAGATATCCACTTGGGAAACCACAACAACATTTATCCATATCATACCATATGCAAAATTCATTTGCAATCGATTATAGGTCCAAGTATGAAGCTTTTATAGGGAAACATAAGGTAAGCTGTAGATAGACAAAAATTTCTTAGATGAGCCATAGAAAACAATAACCATAAAATAAAAAAATAGGTACATTACATGTTAAAATGTAAAACTCAGCACAGTGGCATGTGCCTATAGTCCCAGCTACTCAGGAGGCTGAGGCAGGAGGACCCCTTTAGCTCAGGAGTTCAAGTCAAGCCTGGGCATCATAGCAAGACCACGTTTCTATGATTAATTAAATTTAAAAGTTATGTTTAAAGAAAAGCAGAGTGAGAAGTGATGTCTGGAAATTCCTATTTAAACAAACATTACTTGTGCATTTAGTTCAAGTTTTTTGTTTGTTTTGTTTTATTGTTTTTGAGACGGCCCCACTCTTATCACCCAGGCTGCAGTGCAGTGATAGAAGCTGACTCTGTGAGCTTAAGCAAAGCACATTGGGAATTTTCATGCAATCCAAAATCAGGGATGCAGTGGAACCTTAAGAATAGAAGAACTGGCCGGGCACAGTGGCTCATGCCTGTAATCTCAGCACTTTGGGAGGCTGAGGTGGGCGGATCATGAGGTCAGGAGATCGAGACCATCCCAGCCAACATGGTGAAACCCCGTCTCTACTAAAAATACAAAACTCAGCTGGGCATGGTGGCACACACCTGTAGTCCCAGCTACTTGGGAGGCTGCGGCAGGAGAATCACTTGAACCTGGGAGGTGGAGGTTGCAGTGAGCTGAGATTGTGCCACTGCACTCCAGCCTGGGTGACAGTGAGACTCCATCTCAAAAAAAAAAAAAAAAGGAATAGAGGAACTATTGAAGTGCTGTAGGGAACCAAGTCAGTTCTTTCTCTCCATATCTCATCTTTGTCTTCTTCCCCATAGTAGTCCAGCTCCCCGCCTCCTCAGTTCACACAGTGAATCATGGTTTCCAATTGTTCTTGAGCCATTTTCAGTCAATCCACCCTGAGAAAGGACCATCTTCCTGTCTTTCACAATTCTCAGGGAAGAGTCTGATTGGCCTGCTTGGGTCCAGTGACCACCCTTATTCCAATAAACTGTGACCAGAGGCAGGATGATGTTTAAAGAAACATAGCATGTTCTTTCATCTCTTGTAATGTGGAGTGAAAAGAAATTGCATCACAGTTGATGACCACTCTACATTTCCTCTTCATTAGATATGAGACAGAGTTCACAAAAATTTTGCATTTGGTCACAGTTTTTAATGGCAACAATTATTGTTGTGTTGGTTTTTTACTTCTCTGATTATCTAATATCAGCATCTCTTCTCTGCATGTCTACATATTGACTAATACATATTAAGGGTCATAAACAAAGATGGTTCATTGTAGAAATGGGCACATTTATTTATAAATTATTAGCCAAAATCTATTGAAATCCAGACATGATTTGTTCTAGTCTGGATATACAATAAAATTAATTTAAATAATTTTAATCAACTTCAAAAACAGCAAATTCCAAGACAATTAGGATAACTTTAAGAACTCATATTTATTGAGTTAACAGATGGTAAATTAAAAAACAATGAAGCTAATTTTTAAAATCATTCATTGAATTAAAAAATAGACTTATTTAACAAAACTGTTTTTAAGCTGCTTTTTTATCCTAATATGCATGTTTTAAGATTCCAATTTAGGGGACTCTAGAAAGACACAAAGTGAGTTTCAGTAGATGAACTCTCTTCTACTGAATTACTTTTTAAAAGCTTCAGAATCATCTGAAAAGAAAACTATCAACAATAAAAATATAAGAAATAAGACTTTTAGTTATTGGAAGGGATGGAGGGTTTGCTTCTTCAATTCCAGTTTGCTCGCTAACATGATCCTATGGTGTGTTAGTCTGTTTTCACACTGCTGATAAAGACATACCTGAGACTGGGCAATTTACAAAAGAGAGATGTAATTGAACTTACAGTTCCACGTGGCTAGGGAAGCCTCACAATTGTGGTAGAAGGCAATGAAGAGCAAGTCATGTCTTGCATGGATGGCAGCCAGCAAAGAGAGAGAACTTGTGCAGGGGAACTCCTCTTTTTTGTGAGACTTATTCACTATCATGAGAACAGCATGGGAAAGACTTGCCCCAGTGATTCAATTCCCTCCTACCAGGTTCCTCCCACAACATGTGAAAATTCGAGATGAGATTTGGGTGGGGACACAGCCAAACCCTATCATATGGTCTTTTGTGTTGCTGACCTTGAAGTATCTTGAGAGTTTCCTCTGCTAACAGAGTCAAAGTTGCTCCTGGCCAGAATTTTATTTCTGCATTTTAATGGTCAAACATAAAAAACTTCCCCTCTGATGGCTTCTTGAGCCTAGTGCATGAGTGACTTGAAGTATGTTAGCACCAAACAGGTATTTTTTCTTTGATCTTTTCTGTTTTCTCCTTTGTTTTTTAGTTGTAAGTGCCAGAAGCTGACTCTGTGAGCTTATAGGAAAAGGAGAATTTCATGGAAGCACATTGAAAGCATGGGTTCTTTTCCTTTTGGGTTCCCACTTCATGGGGTCTCCTTGCAGCTTTTGGAGGTGGAGCAATTAACATCTCCCAGTACGTGAAGTGTACCAGAAACTGTGGTTGTTTTCAAATGAGAGTTCAATCACTTCTACTTCCTGAGGATTTTATAGATGAAATTGGAGATAGCACCATTGATACATTAGGATACATCATTTGCATTTTACCAGTTATTATTAGTTTTAACATGATGGCACTTTTAGAACTAGAATTATCCATGTAGAAATGGAGTTATTCCATAAAAAAATAAAATGGGAATACGTTTATTTGAATGGCTAGTTGCTCAATTACTGTTATAGTTTTTACCATGGGCAGTCACAAACTGATGTAATTTATTTTATGGTCCTGGAAATTTCTTATCTAAGGACTGATCTTATGTAGTAGGTATTCCATTACTTGATCAGTAATGTTTAGAATTGTATATACTTGTTTTTGTAGACCAATTCATTAGTTGTAATTTCAGTTAAAAAACATTTAGAGATATAGAAACACACTGTTGAGATTGTAGTAAAATTATTTTATTGTTATGCATTTGAAACTCTTTGGCCCCTAGCCCCCTTTCCTCTGGAAATAATTGTTTTTATAATACCAATTTGATAATATGAATGTTCTTAGGAATGTAATTATAACAAGATAGTAGGAGAGACTATATTGTTTTTAATTAAACAAGAACAGATGAAAATAAGAATAGATCGTAACCAAATGAAAAAATGTACTAGATGAAAGTTCTGTTCTGCAGAAATAGAAATCAAAGATATAGAGGAAAAATTTCATAACTAGTCTAAACATCCAAGGAAATGAATAGAATTAAATGGATAAAAGGTAATTAGATGACCAATTATGGAGCTCTAATTTAGAATGTGGGCTACTTAATGGCAATATACATCTTGTTGTTACCCAACCCCAAAGAGATAGCTTAACATATAGTATTTACTATTATTGTTAAATAAACATTCTTTTCTTGAATTTATAGATAAAATAATGAGTGTTTTAAAAATAGAGCAGATGGATCAGAAGTAAAAACTTTAGTTATAATAAAAGAAAACTTTCCATATGTAACAACTACACTGACATTGTTGGGTTTCTTTTGAGCAAAATTAAGGAATACAAGACATAAATAAATAAATTTTTAAATTTCTGGGACAAAGAAAATGTCTTAAAGCACATGTGAAGGAAAAACATATATGCTTTTGTAGATTGCCTTCATCTTTCTTATATAGAACAAGAACTTTTTAAAGAACACAGGTAAATGTCCACATAATTTTAAGAGAAACAACTTTGAAGTATACTAGAAAGTCTGGTTGTTTCCTTATGAGAGTTCAATTACTTCTACTTGCTGCCATTTTACAAATGGAATTGGAGATAACACCACTGATGCACTAGCTACGTCATTTTCATTGTACCAGCTAGTATTAGTTTTAACACGATGGTATATTTGGAACTACAGCTATTTATGTAGAAATGGAGTTGTTCCATAAAACGTTTTATGCCTACCCAATTATCAACTTATGCATAAAAGCAACAGAATAACAAAATCTTCCAGGTATCAGAGAATATAACAACCAAAAGTCTTTTCTGCAAAAATTGCAGAGAAATATTGTCCAGATCACTGAGAGGTGAGATAGTATAAAAACTCAAGAATAAGAAATTCCAGTAAAAAAGATTAATACTAAGCATTGAAGGAAAAGACAAAATAAGTGAAATATAGTGAAATCAAAGTGAATTGGGAATTGATGCTGATAGCTAGATATTTTTTACTAAGGGAGCAATGTTTTCAGTAAAATAATCCTGGAGGGTTTTACATTTTTAAATAAAGCATCTATACCTAGTGATCACAATGTGGAAAGAGGAGAGGAAGGAAATAAAAGCATTAGAAGAAGCAGCATTGTTGCTTTATTTTCAAGTCATTAAATAAGAATGCATGTAAGTATAGTTGTAGACAATTTAGTGTTGGCACTAGTTGAATTGAAAGCAGGATATCTATTTTCTAAATAATTATCAAAGATAAAAAGACAAACATAGTCCATTCAAAAGACAAAATGGAAAGACAACAATAACGAACGATTTAAGAGAAGAAAGTTTAAGTTCAATCAAGCTTAAAAATTATGACAAGTGGCCGGGCGCGGTGGCTCAAGCCTGTAATCCCAGCACTTTGGGAGGCCGAGATGGGCGGATCACGAGGTCAGGAGATCGAGACCATCCTGGCTAACACAATGAAACCCCGTCTCTACTAAAAATACAAAAAAATTAGCCGGGCGAGGTGGCGGGCGCCTGTAGTCCCAGCTACTCGGGAGGCTGAGGCAGGAGAATGGCGTAAACCCGGGAGGCGGAGCTTGCAGTGAGCCGAGATAGCGCCACTGCACTCCAGCCTGGGCGACAGAGCGAGACTCCGTCTCAAAAAAAAAAAAAAAAAAAAAAAAAAAATTATGACAAGTATAAATGGCTTAAATTTTCTTATTCAAATGGAAAGATCCTTAGATTAAATTAAAATGAAAGTCTAATGATTTGATGGTGTTTAAAAAAGTCATACTTAAAGAAAAAGGACACAAATATTTTTTAATGGCAAAGTTTTTTCCAGCCTAACATGTTCACGTCCAAATCAAAAATACAATATGAATATCAAACAGGACAGAATTTTTGGCAAAAAAACTCCAAAACAGTAAACATGACAAAAGGGACTATTTTATACTTGTTACTAATGTCATTCTACTGAAGGAATAATAGTGCTGAAAGATTATGCATTAAATAATTTCAAATAAAAAATAATTTGTACGTTCTGTTTTAAAAATACAGTATTATTTACCACAACAAAATAATATACATCCAAGCAGTACAAAAGTTTGCAAATTTAGGAACTACACAACTGAAGTACTTTGTATCAGTAGGTTAAATAAGAAATAAATTATTAATAGGTTTTTTGAAAGCAGAAGAGAAAATTTACTATCTGTTCCTGATAAAATGGTGAAAATAGAAAAAATAAAATATTTTTCAACATAATAAATATTGTATCCTAATTATTAATATCAAAATTAGTTCAGAATACTAAAAATGTACATATTTATAACAAGATGGGATGGAAGTTGCTATAATGATTTTACCTTAATAATATTATTTAATAGTATTTATAAAACTCTGATCAATGTACTAAAACATACCAAAGAAAGAAAAGCTACATAGAATGAAAAAAGAGATACAACATTATGTATTGAAAAAATATTTTTATAGTGTAAAACTCCAAAGTAGTCAATGAAAACCTAAATAATAATTAGTAAAATATTAAAACATACAAACATTAACATAAGTCAACAGTGTAAATGTCAGCAATCATTAACTCACACATAAACTTTTAAAAGAGATAAAAAACAAATTCATAGACTGGTTTCAAGTGTGAAGGATAACATTTTTATATTGTTAATTATTTCCCAAGTTTAATGGAAATATAATAACAATCTCCCTTTCATTTTTTACTTTTTGAGGTAGTGGTGAGAGGAATTTGATTTATTATAACTCTAGAAGAAAAAGTAGTCAAGAATAGTGAAGTACAATTTTTGAGAAAGAAGAATAATGAGTGACTATTCTTATCAAATATTAAAATATAAAGTTATAATAATTAAAACCATACTGGCACCAAAATAAATATATTAATGAGGCAAAACATGTGGGCAAACAAATTATATATAAAAATGAAATATTTGGTAATGGCCGGACCACAAATTAAAGGAGAGGGAAAATGTTTTGTAATATATGGGCTAACAGTTTGGAAAAAAATCAGCTTTTACACTCATTATATACATAAAATGCATTACCCAAACTCAAACCTTAGGAAGTCTAATGAGACTTTATTTTATAGGCTTAAAACATTGTAACAAAATTGCTAAGTGAACAGTAAAATAGACTTGATTGTATTAAACACTGGATTATGTTAAAACAACAGTGTAACAAGCAAACAGTCGCCTAGGTGCAATTGCAATTATTTGAACATAATAACAAAGGGTTGATATGATTATTTCACAAGAGCTCATACAAACTCATACCTAATATATGAGATAAAAATGAAATCACATTTCATAAAATATGAAATATAACCCATTTGCAAGCACATAAAAATCCAGCCTTAATAATAATCAAATGAATATACAATAGAATGAAAAAATGTGTTATATTTAGCCTTAATCATTTAAAAATTGATGTCAAGGACTTACACTTTCAGCTGTTACATTTAGATCAGCTCATCCTATAAGGACAAGTAGAACAATAGAAAAGTTGAATAAAACCTACCAAACATTTGTTGGCCGGGCGCGGTGGCTCAAGCCTGTAATCCCAGCACTTTGGGAGGCCGAGACGGGCGGATCACGAGGTCAGGAGATCGAGACCATCCTGGCGAACACGGTGAAACCCCGTCTCTACTAAAAAATACAAAGAACTAGCCTGGCGAGGCGGCGGGCGCCTGTAGTCCTAGCTACTCGGGAGGCTGAGGCAGGAGAATGGCGTAAACTCGGGGGGCGGAGCTTGCAGTGAGCTGAGATCCGGCCACTGCACTCTAGCCCGGGCGACAGAGCCAGACTCCGTCTCAAAAAAAAAAAAAACCTACCAAACATTTGTTTAAAAGCACTGGAGAGCTCCACAGTGGAGAGGGCTTGAGAGCAAAGAATTTAAGAGAGATCCTAACTGCCTGTCAGAAACTAAAGTAAAACATCACTTAAAGAAGAGATGATCTTCCAGAGGTCCAAATTATCTCTACAATTTTTCATACACAATGTCTGGCATTCAATAAAATTACCAGGCATACCAGAAGACAAGAAAAAATGACTGAAAACAGAGCTAGAGGAGATCCAGATATAGGAGTAATAAATTTTAAAATATCTATGATATCTTTTAAAAATTGTATAAGGAGATAGAAAATTTCAGCAGATTACTATTAACTGTGATAAAGAATCAAGTGGAAATTCCAGAACTGAAAAATTAACTGAAATTAAAAACTCAATAGGTGGGTATATGAGCAGATTAGAAATTGTTGAGGAACATACTTATGAGCAGTAGAAAGTTTGATGTTAATACCTAACAAAGTCAGAAAAGGTGTATTGGAAAATGATTTCTGTCATGTAACTGGTGGCATGTAAACCTATATACCACTTTTTGGAAATACTTTGACAATGTGAATTTATTATTTGAACAAAAATTATTTATGTCTTTTAACTCAGTAATCTTATCTCTGGGAATGTGCCATAGGATGTAAGTTTTTAAATGCACATGCCTCATGTATGAAGATACTCACTACAGACTTACTTATGATAGTAATAACTATCTACAGACAATATTTAATACTTTATTTCAATTAATGCAGGTTAATCCTCACAACAATCTATGGTGCTAGTTAACATTACTATCCTCATTTTACAGATAAGAAAACTGAAACATTGAGAAGTCAAGTAACTTGCTCAAGATTATATAGCTAGTGCATAGAGAGGCAAGGATTTGAACCAGGCTGCGTGGCTCCACATGCACTTTAACCTGCTTTATTTAGGCTTTTGGAAGCAACCTAAATAGCTAACATTTGCTAAATAAGTGCAGTATACATGGTCTGAGTGATATTTTGCAGGTATTAAAAAATGAAAATTCTGAACCCTTTTAGCAACATGGCAAATACTTCTGATATGATGTATGCATATAAATATGATCAAAAGGAAATATCCCAAAAGGTTAATGACAGTTATGTGAGGTTAGTAGCACAATAGTTTCTTTTCTCATTTTCTCACATTTTTAGTAATGTGTGTTGGTTGCCTATATTAAAAAACAACTACGAAAAAGTAGTAGAATGTGTTGGATCAGAACATGGGCTCAGACTGCCTGTGTCATCTCTTATTAGATGTGTGACCAGGGACAAGTTATTGACCTTTTGTTTCTGAGTTTCTAAGTTATCCTGCAAAATGAAGATAATTGTAGTAACTACCTAATAACGTGATTGTAAGGATTAAATTATTTAGAACACTATTTGTTACTTGGAAAATATGCAAGCATAAGCTATTTTGTTGTTATTGTTATTTTACTACCAAAGCTTATTGTTTCAGAGTCCCTCGGTGACCAGGCAAAAAACAGTTCCCTCCAGCTGGTCCTCAGATGGGCACATCTATTAGTAAGTTTCATTTCTGTAGGTGGATCTTTATTCATCCTTACTATGAATTCCCCAATACTGAAGTTTCTAGGAACCTACCTGCCATTGGCTGAAGGGTTGCTTCTGAATTCTTTCCCAGAGGCAGTGACAAAAATCAAATATCTGATGTATTCTTTAACTTTCAGTAAGCTCACGTTCCCTGCTTGTGTCACATCTCTAAACATACATACATGCGTGATTGAAACTGTCTATTGAAAGCAATGTTACATTAACATTATCAATACTGAATTAGAGAAAATATCTATCAATGTCACCAATTCCACCTGTCTCTTGATGCATGACTTTTTACCTGACAGGGTAAATAACAATAGAAAGTTTTTTTAAAAAAAATAGAAGAGTTGTTATGAAGGGATTTTTCTGAATTAAGTGCCCCAGAGAGACTAGGATGTGCTTTAAAACTTTTTGTTCCACCTGGCAGATCCAAAAAAATTTGGAAGCTTTTGGTTGAACTCCCTCATTACTTGAAGTTGTTTCATTAACATTGAATATATATATCTGTTAGGTTACCAAGGCTTATGGTTAGCTATCTTAATGGCTAGTGATATAAGACCTTTGTAACAAACCCTACCAATGGAACTGACAGGATTTTACCAGGGAGGATATTGCAGTCCCTGTAAGAGGAAGGATACAAATTGGCATTTCATACATTTGTGAGAACAATCCCCTTTAATGTGTCTGTTTGGTTTTCATGATATTGCAGGCCTCTGCTCTTGTAAGAAGTTAGCTGCAGAACCCACATGTGAATCCTTGTAGGTGAGTCCACCATTTCACTAATACTGTCTGTGTTTTAATTGCCTCAATTAAGTCCATCTGACATTCATTGGCAAAGTCCTTTGGTTAAACTTCCTAATAATTCTCAGCTCTATCATACGGTAAATGTTTAACACATTGCTTTAATGTTTGAGTTTTTCATTTTTGCTGGAGTTATTATTCCTCTCAGGCTTATTCATGAATGCATTTCTGGATTTATGCCTCCCGCGACCCATTCCAGGATTTACCCCAAACCTTCCACACTGTTTGCTAACAAAAGTTCTGTTATGACACAATAGTACTTATTAAGACAGATTTACCATTTAAGTCTCAGGACAGCATTTCACAACCATAAATAACTGGTTACATGAAGAACCAGAGTCTGGTAGTAGTGAAATTCATTTTCCTTCTTGAAAAAGTGGATCAAAGGATTCAACCAACAAGTGGTGAATCAATAAAAAGCAGTAAAATAGTGAGAAAAAATGTTACCAAAAGATCTCAAGATTACTGATGCATATGAATTGCTTTTTTATATAGGAAAATACTGGATCATTTCTTATTATCATAGTGTAATTAGAAGCAATTTCATGTGTTCATTTTGCCACATGAGTTTAAATGGAATTGGATTTGGTTCCCTCTCTAACATGAGTTCAGTGTCTGAACTTGGGCAAATTTCTAAACAATTCTGAGCTTCACTACGTCTGCTTGAAAATGAGAACAATTGTATTTATCTATTATTTGTCTATTAGGTTATGAGAGCAAAAATGTTGTAACATGAAACACCTGGCATCCAGCAAGCAATTAATGCTAGTCCTTCCCACCCCTATTTATGGAGGTAGAAAGAAAAAAGATAACAGACAGCTGTACTTTTATTTTTACATATATCCTTCATTGATTATCTTATGAGTAAATTTTAAAACAGGCAAAATTGCATCTCTTCATCCTTCATTTCTCAGTGCTTTATCAAATTTCTGCTATGAACTAAGAACTGAGTGCTATCGGAGACACAAAGGAGAGTCAGGTATTGTTCTGTTCTCAAGGACATTAGCATCTAGAAAGGGAGATTTTTTTTAATGCCATTAGAGAGACAAAATAAAGCACTGTCCTAGTTTTAAGCAGGAAAAATCATTTTAACCGGGGTTACCAGGAAAGGTTTCATGGAATAGGTAGTGTTTGGGCTTTAAAGAATGGGTATAGTTTGGAAAGCAAGGAGAGAGGAAATACAATGAGTCATGACTGAAGCACAGTTGATCCTTGAACAATACAAGTTTGAACTGTGTGGGTCCACGTATAGTGGATTCTTGTCATCTAGAAGTGGATAAAAAATATGGTATTCGCTGGATGCAAAAAGCCATGTATAGCGAGGACCGACTTTTCCTCTACGTGGATTCAGCAGGGTCCACTTGAGTATACCAGGATTTTGGTATGCTGTGGGGTGGCCTGGAACCAATCCCCTGCGCATGCCAAGGGGAGGGACAACTGTAGTATAATTGAGAGAAAAACCATTGCCCCAGGATTGGAAAGACAGATTGGCATTACCTTGGATGAACCACTTCTCCCCTCTAGCCTTCAGCTTCTTCACTTGTGAGAGATGTAGAATAATCCCTGCCCTGTTGGTCTTTCAGGACTGTGGAGAAGATCAAATGGGAGCTTGGATGTGGAAGCTCTTTGGCAACCAAGAAACACTCTGCAAATGAAAAGGGTATCGTTTTTCCTTTTCTCCCTTGTACCATAAATTTCATGATGGCACTTAACAGAGCCAGTCATTTTGGTATTTAAAAAATGTTTGGTGAAATAATTAGTTATTGGTTGAATGAATGAATTTATAAGTGAGTAAATGAATTAAACAAAGGTATGGAGTAGGAAAGCACACAATATGAGCAGAGAATAAGGGGTTCTTTCTGGAAGCATGCACTAGAACTGGATGTTAGGGATGTGAATGTGGCTAGCTGGAATGGGTCTGTGGTTCTCACAAGGTGATCTGTTGACCAGCAGTGTCAATACCAGCGGTTAACTTGTTAGAAATGCAAAATAATTATGAATTTGAAACTCAGGGTGGGACCCAGCAATCTGTTTCTCTCTGGGTCATTCTGATGCATAGCAAAGTTTTGAGAACCATGACTTTGTATTAAAGTGAGGAGTTTGGAAATTATTTTTCTGTAAGTTCAGTGCTAATGAAGATTTTCAACTGTGGGTGGACATAATCACAGCTGTATTTCTAGGATGATAAGGCAGGAGATTGTACATACAATATCTATGACTTCAGCATTAAAAGGACAATTAGAAGTACTGGAAAACACACTGTATTTGCCAAGCTCCAGAGATGAAGATTTTGCTTTTTCCTATTTCCAAATAATATCCCCATACTTACCTAAGAGATAAAGCAGAACAAGCATTGCTTCCAGGCACTGGGGGAACTCACTTGGTCTGCAGAGACCAGGCAGGATGAGAATGTTTATGTGAAAACAAAAATGAGAGCAGACTGTCAAATATGGCCCCAACCTTTCTGCAGAAGTAAGTAAGCCTTTAGTCCTGACCAACTGTGAGGAAACATTAAATGGAACCTTCCAAACTGGTTTAAAGTAGGCAGCTAAGCCTATGCCAAGGACTAAGCCACCTATGTCATTAGGGCTGGTGGATACAAATCTGCCAAAGGAGAGCACATTACATGGAGGAAAAATGAAGACCCTCAGGGAAACATTTATCCTAAAGGGGAAAGAGTCAAGACAGAGGTATCATGGTCAGCTGGGAAGGAGATGGAGGGGAAAGGCAGGAGGTGAGCTGTTCAGATTGCTAGCATGACCAATCCAGATGGCTAGGATGACCAGTCATCCTGGTTTGCCCAAGAGTTAGGGAAATCCCACAATGTAGGATTTCCAGGACAATCCTTGTCAAACCAGGACAGTTGATTACCTTAAGACTGCCCTTTCACCTGTGTTCAATACCTGGGGAGAAGGCATAATAAAAATAGAAAAAATCACTGCTCTCAACGTCACTTCTCAAAATATTGTCCAGAAACTAGCAGCATAGGCTTCACCTGGGAGCTTGTTAGAAATGCAGATATTCAGGCATCCTAGACCTACTGAATCAGAATCTGCACATTGACAAGAGCCCTGAGTGATTTGTATGCACATTACAGTTTGTCTTAAAAGATCCTGTGGCATTCCCCGGTAAATAATGGAGCACAAATAGAGAGCAGAAATAATTTCCTCTGGGCTATAATACGGCTAATATCCAGGTTGATCAGGTACTAAACTAAAACCAGATCAGCCTTGCCTGGGAAGGAGGCAACCTAGGAATGGAGAGCAACCCAGGCAGAGAGGGAGAAAGATGGCTGACACAAATTAGCTAAGAGGGTAATTGAACTATTAATTCAACTATTAATAGTAGTAGTATTTGTAGGGAATGTGAGAAAAGCCAGCAAGCCAGCAACTGTATGGTAAGAATAAAGCTAGAGAAATACTCTTCTGTTGCCAGTACTGTGACCCTTCTAGGCTGATGTGGGCTGGGAAATGGGTTATGCTTAGAAATGTGGAGCCTGCCAGATGTGGTGGCTCACACCTGTAATCCTAGTACTTTGGGAGGCCGAGGCGGGTGAATAACCTGAGGTCAGGGGTTCAAGACCAGCCTGACCAACATGGAGAAACCCCATCTCTACTAAAAATACAAAATTAGCCTGGCGGTGGTGCATGCCTGTCATCCCAGCTGCTTGGGAGGCTGAGGCAGGAGAATCGCTTGAACCCGGGAGGCAGAGGTAGCAGTGAGCTGACATCACGCCATTGAACTCTAGCTTGGGCAACAAGAGTGAAACTCCATCAGTACCACAAAAAAAAAAAAAAAAAAAAAAAAAAAAAAAAAAAAAGGAGAAAAAGAATGTGGAGCTGCAACTAGTAAGCTTGTAGTAGTAAGCTTGTAGAGAAAAATCCAAAATGATCATCCACTATGAGTGTTCAACTCTAGATCTTGGCCTCATCTACTTGCATGTCATTCAAATATAGTGTGCAAAGAAAGTTTAGTTGTCTTTCTTTTTTCTGCCTGGTCTGATCCTCTTCATGGTTTCCAGCTCTGCAGTCTAGCAGGGATAACTGACACTTAATTATAGCGTTTCATTCTCCTCTAGCTTGAACATATTTCTTTCACTTTCAACATTGAAGCCAGTAGTTCTTAAAATCAAACATGCAAACATGCATCAGTCACCTGGAGGGCTTGTTAAAACACAGATTACTGGGTCTGCCCTCAAGGTTTCTGATTCAGCACATCTGAGGTGGAGCCCTAGAATTTGCATTTCTAATGAGTTCCCAGGTGATGCTGACATTTTTAGTCCACAGGCCACACTTTAAGAACCTCCGATTCAAACTATTCAGAGTTTATTTCATATCCAAAAGTGATTATTTAAAAATTATTTTAGATTAATGCTCCTCAAACTGATTGATTTTTCCAATCATGTACCAAATACATAATTCTATTACACATGACCAGTATTCAGCTTTTGCCACAAGCAACTCACCATGCCAGTTCCACACACCTGAACTGGTTATATCCTATTTAACAAGATCAGTCCACTGATCACATACTAGGATGTCATGGCAATGTCAATTTATGATATAAGTTTCTAAATATGAACTTTCATCTGTATTTATATCACCCCCGAACAGGAACAGTTTGTGAACTGGCACTGGCCCTTGGACCACACTTTGAGTGACATTGTTATAGATGACACGGTCTCTTATAGGAAAATGCACAGTCTTTCTTAGATTCTCTACCTTCCTCTTCCATCTCATTCCCAACATAGATCTGGGTACATGAGTGGGGTCTTATTATAATCTTGTGACACCCTGGGATCATGCACTATCCTCTAAATAATCAATAGTTTCTACTATGGAGAGGCTCAGTTTATCTTCTCCCCTGGAATTGGGACTACTGAAATATAACTAGAAGCCAACTGATCTTTTGGGATGTTGTGTGCTTGCTCTTACCGCTACTGCCATAGTTCTGAATGTTTCCCCAAGCATCAAAAAGACCCCATGACCTCTTTTCCCCTAGACCTCTGCCAGTCCACCAACACTGTCAGTGGGGAAGTAAGAAGCCTGGTGGATCCTGCTTCCCACACAAAGGTCATGATGAGACAGATGCTTTCTAAGTCCCATATATCTACCCACCTTCTGCTGTCACCTCTGTACCTCCTGAGTCACATGGAATGTTGTGCTGAACCAAATGGTCAGTCTTCTAGAAGCAGTGGAATATTGGAGGCAGCTTATACCTTAGCTGATTCTTAAATTTTCAGGAATTTTGTGAGCCAGGTTTTAAACATGGCCATTGTTGAAAATTAAACAATATAAACTTACAATCAAATATATTATATTAAAAATAAAGAATTAATGTCTCCAACTCATCACTTCCTGTTTATTGTTTTACACTTTACTACTATCTTTGCCTATCATATGTGTATGGTGGAAATACTACATAATGATATTTAATGGTGTGCCGCCACACAGTTCTTCCCAACTCTGCATTCAGTGACATCACTTTGGTAGCTTGAAATCGGCCATGATAGAAATACTATGTCTTAGAAATTGGCAAATATTACAAATCAGCATTCCACCCTCCCTTACCTCCCCACCCCCCAGCCAGCTATTAAACATTTACCAGCACACAACCACCCAGAGCCTGCATCTGGGAAAGTGAGCCACTAACCCGATGACCTGTGATAACCCTATACATACCTAGCTGTTACTAAGCTGCCGTTCCCATAAGGGTCAGCCCCAAAAAGGTGTGTGTGCAGAGGAGAATAAAAACCGAAACCCTAAGATCATCTTATTTACTTGCCCTATTTCTGCCTCTTTTCTCTCCCTGCCATCTCTGGGGTCCAGAAGGAGAAGCTTTTTATTTCCTCCGGAGTTTATTCTTATACATCAAGGATAAACATTCATGACCTAACATCACCTCTCTTATTTTCTCCCACCAAAGCTATAAGGATAGTCTAATCATGAAACAACATTAAACAAACTCAAAATGGGGACAGTCTATAAAATACCTAACCAATTCTCTTCAGAACAGTTAAGGTCCTGAAAGGCGAGGAGAGAACAAGAAACAATCACAACTTGGAGGACATTAATGCACTACATTTAATACGGTTTCATAAGTTGGGCTGAAAAAAAAAGGACAGTAGAAAACCTGGGATGTGAGAATACAGTCTGAGTATAGTACTAATGTGAAGTTTTTAATCTCCAACTTAATAGCATGGTTATAGAAAATATAAACATTAGGCAAAGTTGGGTGAAGGATATACAGGAATTCTACTATCTATACAACTTTTCTGTAAATATAAAATTATTTCAAAATAAAACTAATCTAAGAAAAAAACATGGCCTGCATAATAGGTAGAATGGATATCTTCTCTAGTCTATGAAAAACCCTGTGTCCTACATTTGCTTGCTTTGTGTTATCGTAAAAGGGGGAAAGGAAGGGATGATAGAAACATTATTTCTCTTAATAAACTTGGATTTTAAAGTCTTTTATCTCTTCACAGCATAAAACATTCCACTTACGATGTTATAGGTTGAGCATTAACTTTCTCTTTCTCCTTTTCTTTATAGTGTTTCTGTAATAGTTCAAATCCCCCCCACCCTGAGGGTGGATGTTTCTAGATGATGAAGGAGATCATAAACAGAGAGTAGATTAATATAATTACCTTTAGTTCTTGTCTATTTGCAAATGGGCCATTGTTCACATAGTTGCCTCTCTTTCTAAATGGAAGAATAATCGGCGGTGGGAGGGATTGGGGGCGAAATACCAGAACTGGGAGGAGTAAAGGGGCTTCAAGACAGTGCTTCTTAAACTTGGATTTGTGTTTGCATCTCTTGGGGATCTTGTTTAAAGTAGGTTGAGATTCAGTATGTTTGGGGAGGGGCCCATGAATCTGATTTTATAAAAAGTTACTAGATGATGCCATGATGCTGGTCTTTGAGAAGCAAGAGTCTGGGGTCCTTTCTAAAGTATTTCCTCTCTCCTCTGTACAGTCAGAAAAGGAAAGTGCTTACTGGTCAGAGATTTAAAAGATATAGGAGATATACCATATATCTATAAGGCCAGAAACAAAAACAAAGAAGAAACACATTAATCAAAATATGACATTATTGCACATAATGAGATGCAGTAAAAGATGGACTACTTAGGCATTCACTGGGTATAAGTGAAGCTGCTTCTGGAGTTTAATTTTAAGTTCTCAGTAAGACTCACCGTATTTAGTCACATCCTTTCACACACACACACACAATTCATTCTCTACTAAGAAGGAACTAAAGCTCTCAGAATTACTGAGTTGCACAGTACCAATTTACATGAATTTTTTTTCTTCCTCCAAAAGTTTGTAATGACTATGGTTCCTGGAAAATAATATTTCATTTTTTAAATTCATACTCTTAGTCTACCAAAAAAACACTCTTCCAAACATGTAAGCTAGAAAAACAGATAATTTGCTCAAATCATAGAGACAACTCATACCAATAAAAAATACGTTTTAAAATTTGGAAAATTAAAATGAGAGAATAAAGCATTTCGCATGCAGATGTGTGTATTTTTACTCCACAATATTAGGAGCTTCCAAAGTGTAACATGCATTTACAGAGCCACTCTCTTAGCATTTAAACTGGGAGGCATTTTTCGAGAAGCATGAGTCTTGCTCAGCGGTCCTGTAGCCACTCTAGCAATATCACACGGTACATGTCTTATAAATATTGTGTGTGCTTGATGGGAGTAGACCTGACTTTGCTAATCACTTATCAGTTCTTTTGCCCAGTATTTCTTTGTTTTAGAAGCAACTTTGTTTGACTTACCAAATGTATATTGTCCAATTTGCAGGAAATATAAATAATATTACAAATAGCAAAATGGGATTGTATGTGCAGATCTCTGCATCCTGGTAGGCCCTGTCATGTTCAGTGATAGCTTTTCCTTATGTTGTTGCCACTGCCAAACAGACTGCTTATGTGATCTTTGGCTTTCTTAACATCTCTTTAGGGATCAATAAAGTGTTTCTTTTTTTCTTAGATGCCAACTTCATCTCTCTTTAAGAATACGATATTAGTTTAAAAGATTGTTCAACTTAAAGCAATCTTGTAGAGATTGTCACCCATGATTGATGCTGGGCGAGTAGAAAGGAAAATGTTGATTTTATCCTCTGCCTTTCAGATCTTTGAAGGGGAAAGTGGGCTGGTTTTTAACTGCAGCCTGATCAAATGTTTCAAAAGTTGTTCAAAAGTAATCTTAGTCCAACACTGCTCTTCTGACTTTTATCTATAGAAATGGAAAAGTTTATATATTAACCATTTGTTTCTTTTAAGTACTTGTGTACATTTTTCTCTTGCAATAAGTATTAATAATTGAAAATTATTCAATTGTCATTTTAATGTTTTTTATTAAGTTAAGTTTAATATGTTTCTTAGCAGTGAAGACCTGTGGCTCAAATAGGAGCAGACAATTCATGGAATCAAATTTTAAATTCAAGCAGAGCTATCATATTGACATATTTGTATTTCTCTTTGTCTTGGAATTATTGGTTTGTTTAAAATAATAAGTTTAACCAATTATTTTGTTATTCTGTTATTTAAAATATAAATTTGCTGTCTAAAATTTTTTGTGTAAAGGTTAGTGTATAAATGAGTATAAATACAAATAAATAACTAATGATCACATTTCTACTGGGAAACATCATTATTTCTTACTTCAAATGTGTCAGCTATCTTTCCATGATGGGTTTGTGCACTTGCAGGTGTTGGCTAAGCTTGATTCTCTTTTATAAGAAAAAATGGTAAATCTCAAATAAAAGCGCAAAATATTATCTTTCATGCAAATACACTAATAATACCAAAGAAAGCAGAAAAACTTACTTTAAGATAATTTTTCTTGATAAGATATTTACAATTAGGAGCTTGATTAATCAATTTTTTATTGTTCCTTAGCTGCAGCCATGTTCTCTTGACTATATTGCTCAGATGACCTTGTGCTTTCTTTGCTACTCATGCTAAATAATGTGTGTTGTTTTGCATTTTTTATATTAGGAAGCAAAATACTTAAAAATGTATAAAAGTTGAAGGGAAAAAGGGCGCTCCCATAGTAGATAAAAGAAAATGTAGCATTACTTCATCATCTTTATAGAGACTCTTCAGAAAGATACATGGTTTTTTTTTAGAAATATGAAATGATATAGTATCTGAAAGTTGCTTTAACTACTAATAATGGTAAATTGGCACAACCTTTCTGATGGGCAGGTGGGCACTGGTCATTAAAAAACAAAACACAAAAACCCGTAAGCTGTATAAAGCTATTCATACAGAGAGATTTACTTTTATAAATTTATACTAATGAAATAATTATGGTTGTGTTCCCAGTTTTGCTCCCAATTTAGCATAAGAATATTTATCACAGTGTGGCACATATTGGAAGTTTAGTAAATGAAGATACATTCAATCTGACATTCCATTCGCTACCACAAAGAGATAATGTAGAAACTTATTTAGTAATGTGAGAAAATACTAAACATTAAGTGAAAAAGGTAAGTTACAAAATAATTTGCATAAAATCATCTCATACACCACCCCCATATATGTACATATGGTATATTATACAATGAAATGTTAGTGGTCTCTGATTTGGGGTATGGGATTATGAAATACATTTTTTTCTCATACGTATTTTCTTGACCGTTCGACAAAGAAGCATTATGTTTTTAATATGGAAAATAATCATTCACCTTTAAAAAATGAATTCCATTAATATGCTTCCATTTGTCCTTTGAAAATTTAATAGCTTTACATATTAGTTATTCCATAACAAGTAGTTGATTTTGAAAATAGAAAATTAGGTAGTTGTTCTAAAACAAAGCAAGAAAGGGTTGTGTAAAATACCATAATGACTTACTTTATGAATAGATAAGCCATAAATATCCTGACAAATTATTTTCTGATGAGAAATAAGAATTGCTGTGGCTCAGGGTTACATTTTCTTGTAGTATGACTAAGGCCATAAGGAATTTGATAGCTATTCCAATTTTGTTTCTTAAGGAGTACTTTTTAACATTCCTGAATAGATAAGATAGCTGCTGGAATCTTCCCAGTTTTCAACTATTTTTTTGATGACTATCTATAGTGGTTGATTTGTTGATATAAATGTTAAACTGACATATATTTACTAAATGTCTATTATTAGTTAGATATTACTAACTACTGTGCATACCAGACAGCATGAAGTAT
Source organism: Macaca fascicularis (assembly GCF_037993035.2). NCBI lineage: Eukaryota > Metazoa > Chordata > Mammalia > Primates > Cercopithecidae > Macaca > Macaca fascicularis. The sequence continues at coordinate 29,909,671 of NC_088376.1, read as the reverse complement.
GGGCTCTCACCTAAAGGAACTACAGTATTGTTGGGTAATAAATTATATGAAACAAAAAATTTTTAGAGAATATATTGCAAGTACTGAAATGACTGAAGAGATAAGAACCATGATATTTATAAAAAAAACAGTGGATAAATGTAGGCTGAGAGTTTGGAAAAAGGTTCAAGAAAAGTTGTGACTTGCCTGGCTTTGGAAAGATGAGTGATATTTGGTTAGGAGAGAGGAGGGGAAAATATTTCAGCTTGTGAGATGAAGGTCTAAAGTCCTTAGGGCTGAATTTGCTGGTTGTGGCTATGTTTACTGCAGTTCCAGCAGAGTTAGGGATGTGGTTAGGCCAGGACAGTAAGGATATCTGCCTGGAAAATTCCTGTTTTCCTAGAGAGGGAATAGATGAAGGTGGGAAATAGATCAGGTAGGAAATGATGGGGGACCCTGAGGTTAGAGCTGAGGATGTCTTCTCAGCTTCTCTGATACCATGCTCTGAGTTTGCTCCCATTTCTTTGGTGGTTCCTTCTCTTTTCCTTTGTTGGCTCCCAACCCCTTCTCTACTCAGTCTCTGAATGTTGGACTTACCTAAAGTTCCTTAGCTGCTTTGCTGACTCTGTTCTCATTCCCTGAATGAAAGGAGAGGGTTCAAACTATCTACCACTGTGGTTTAATACAATTATAGAGCTCCTTGGAAAAGTGATTTGTCTAGGGCTGGGGCAGGGATGAAGGAAGATGAGCTTGGAGGATGTCATGGTACCAAAAAGTAAGTACTCAAGAAAAGGGTGGGAGCACACTGAGAGGACACAGGAGCCAACCTAAAAGAGCTTCCAATGGCCACAGCTAGAACAATTTCGAAGACAAAATAAAACATTGAATTATGAAGCAGAATAAAATAAACACAATTTAGTCCATACTGATATAAATAAATGATTGAATAAAAGTAAATGGTAGAGAAAGGACAACTTCTTACAGAATAATTCCAAATAATAGATGTAAAAGGAAAGGAGGAAATAGAAAATCATTGTGAGAACACCAGAACACTGGTGAAACATTGCTGCAGGGAGGATCTGCCTATGTATGCATAAATTAATGGACAATGTTATGGGAGAAAAATGGTTATTTGGGGCCAGGTGCGGTGGCTTCCACCTGTAATCCTAGCACTTTGGAAGGCTGAGGTGGGTGGATCATGAGGTCAGGAGTTCAAGACCAGCCTGGCCACCATGGTGAAGCCCCGTCTCTACTACAAATACAAAAAATTGGTCGGGCATGGTGGTGGGCACCAGTAATCCCAGCTACTCGGGAGGCTGAGGCAGGAGAATTGCTTGAACCCAGGAGGCAGAGGTTGCAGTGAGCCAAAATTGTGCCACTGCACTCCAGCCTGGGCGACAGAGCAAGACTCTGTCTCAAAAACAACAACAACAACAACAACAAAAACAAAACAAACCTTTACAATAATTAAAAAGCATGGTAAACAGCACATTAGCCAAATGATCAAGGTCAACATCACCAGTAATAAGACATACTGACAACAGGTACCGCGAATATGATGCACTGAAAAGGGCACCTCAGCTGGGTGCGGTGGCTCACGCCTGTAATCCCAGCACTTTAGGAGGCTGAGACGGGCAGATCACGAGGTCAGGAGATCAAGACCATCCTGGCTAACACGATGAAACCCCATCTCTGCTAAAAACACAAAAAAATTAGCCGGGCGTGGCGGCGTGTGCCTCTAATCCCAGCTACCAGGGAGGCTGAGGCAGGAGAACGGCGTGAACCCGGGAGGCGGAGGTTGCAGTGAGCCCAGATCAAGCCACTGCACTCCAGCTTGGGCGACAGAGCGAGGCTCCGTCTCAAAAAAAAAAAAGAAAAGAGCACCTCACCTCTGGGGTATCTTTCCCATGAATACATAGCCTCAATCTGATCATGAGAAAAATGCAAATTGAGGAGTATTTTACAAAATACCTGACAGGTATTTCTCAAGAGTATCACGAAAGACAAGGAATTCTCCCAGATTGGAGGAGACTAAGATGATGAAGAATTAAATACAATGTGGAATCCCAGATTGGACCCAGGAACAGAAAAAGGACATTAGTGGAAAACTGGCAAAATCTGATAAAGTCTGTAATTCAGGTAATGATATTGTACCAATGTTAATTTCTTACTTTTGATCATTGTACCCTGGTCATGTAAGATGCTAACATTAGAAGAAGCTGAGGGAAGGGTATATGGGAGCTCGTTGCTATCTTTACAAATCTTCTGTACATGTAAAATTATTTCCAAATAAAAAGTTAAACATATAAAACATCTACCTACAGAGACCTCTTAGTCCTCTGTTTCTCTGATGGGATCTTATTTTTCTGCCTTTTTCAAATCTTTGCTTTCTTCCTTTCCACATTTAAAATCTTCACCCTCTTAGTCCTCACATGGGTTTCTCTTGTCACCTTGAAAATAAAAGGCACTGGGTCTTCTGGATAATTTCTCAGATAGAAGTGAATGGCAAGTCTCCTTTTACCCTCCAAGTAATCCTAGATAAAATATTGTTTTAAAAATGTATGAAATGTATCGGTAAACTCAAACAGGGAAAATTCCCTGGTGCCAGCACAGAAAGTGATGGTCGGTAGACATTCGAAACCCTGGACCTGAGGGCAGGACTGAAGTTGTAATGCCATTTCTGGGACAGGAAAGAAAGCTTCAGGCCTGGATAAGGTAAGGAGCTAGAACTGAACCCTGCATCCTCGACAACACAGGGTGTAGGAAAGACCGATCATTGGCCAGGGAGGTGTCAAAGACCTGTCGGTTATGCTAGGGGCCACGCAAATAATCACTCATAAATTATCAGACTCAAACCTGCACTCTTTGTAGTTGCGGGATCCAAATTCATACTATCTATATGGTACAGAAGCTAAGAAATGAAGGTAGAAATGGTTATGAAATGGGTAACACTCCTGTGGGCTTGGCAGGGCCAAATGCAAAACCACTTTGTAGGGAAGTTTTCATAAGCCTGAGCATGAGAGTCTCTCAGGTCAAAAGCTATTGAATGTCAGTTTACTATCAAAAATTATAAAGCAAAGAAACAAACCTTCATTGGCAATGAACCCAGAAAATTAACACTCTAAAAACTAAAGATAATTTAAAAATCTAAAATATGGTTTGAAATAAGTATGTTTAATTTGTTTAAGAAAAAAATGACACTATGAAACTAGAAAAGGAAGATTTTGGAAAAAATGGAATTTTAGAATAACCCATGTAAGCCGTTGATATTAAAACCTCAATGAAAGTGTTACACACGAGATTAGACACAATTAAGAAGAAGAATTAGATACTAGAAAACAGATCTGAGGAAATAATCCAGAATAAAGATCAAAGAAGTACAGAGAAGAAAATTTTAGAAGAAAATTTGAGTCATGAAGGCTAGAAGGTAAAGGTTCAATATTTTTCTAAAAGCAGTTCTACAAGAATAGAAGAGAGAGATGGAGAAGCAATATTTACATTTTACCTACTTTATGGTCACACACATATATGTGTGTGTGTATATATATATATGCAACACTACATGTTGAGTGTATACATATACATATATACTCAACAGATACCCAATAGCTGGTGGATAAGGGCTGTCTGCTCTACTCGGCATAATCTCATTATTTATTAAATACCACACTGAACTCATCATGCTATTGCTGACTGGAAATATCCCTTTTTCCTTTCATCCAAATTATTTTACTGTCTTCCAGATTCAATTTAAGTTTTGACTTTTCTGTGAAGGGATCTCAGTGATGTATCTCTTTTCCTTACACTTCTGTTATTGTTACATCTGAACCACTCAGTACTAAATTGTGTTCTACACCAAGCTCGTCCAACTGACAGCTCTGGGACTGCATGTCACCCAGGACAGCTTTGAATGCAGCTCAATACAAATTTTTAAAGTTTCTTAAAACATTATGAGATTTTTTTTAGTGATTTTTGTAAGCTCATCAGCTGTCGTTAGTGTTAGTGTATTTTATGTGTGGCCCAAAACAATGCTGCTTTTTCCAGTGTGTCCCAGGGAAGTCAAAAGATTGGATGCCCCTGTTCTACACCAACAGTTGGGAAACTGTGAAAGCCAAACAAATCCTGCCCGCTGACTGTTTTTGTATGGTCCAGAAGCTAAGAATGATGTTTACATTTTTAAGTGGTTGAAAAAAAAAAAAGAGAAGAATAATGTTTCATGGCATATTAGAAATTATATGAAATTCAAATTTTGGTGCCCTCAGTGTCCAATAAAGTTTATTGAAACACAGTCATGTACACTTATTTACGTATTGTCTATAGCTGCTTCCATGCTATTACAGAGTTGAGTAGCTCCAACAGAAAATATGTGGTGTACAATGGCTAAAATATGCACTTTCTGGTCATTTCCAGTTGAAGTTTACCAGTCTTTGTTCTACACTGCAAATTTTGTCATGTCAAGTACAGGATTTTGGAAATGAATCTGACTTCATAGTGCAGGAGGTAGCAGTGTCCCCTCTTCCCCTTGGGAACTGGACTCAAGCAGTTCTTTTCTAAGTGATCCTCCTCAGAAATTCCTCTTTCATCTCTCAAACCTGACACTTTTGTATCTTTGAGGTGGGTGAGGGCTTCCGGGAAATTTGTAACCAGGTTTCAGCACATCCCCTTTGGTAAATTTCCATGTGGTCTAGCACCTCCTTTATTACATGGCACCACTCTTATGTGGTAACTCAACTGAAATTAACAACTTAATATTTTGATAGGGCTATTACAAAAAATTGTGCTGGAAATAAAATGAAATAGACGTGGCTAACATGGACCTTTTGTAATTGGAGCTCGACAATGACAAAAATAGGTAATTAGTAGGAAAAGTAAAAGTTTAGTTTTAGGGTTCTGTAATAATTTTTTAAATAAGATAAGCAGCTCTTTACACATTTGAAAAGCTCCTGGGTGAAACTACAGAGCAAAAATAACGTTTTACTGTGGTATCTTTTTTCTTTTTTTGGCTTCAGCTGTGTGTTTTTATTGAAATAAATAAGTATTGAATGTCTTGGGAGATATGTGATTTTCTTTGATAACTGCTAAGACACCAGAGGTTTCAATTGTTTTTGATCCTCTTTGATCTCCCTCAGCTACTCTTTTTCAGCATTGTAGCATTTTTGAAATTTTTACATGAGAATGAACAATAAAAGTTAACACTGTCATAATTAATTTGAAGAGTATGGCTGTGTTTACACAATAAAACCATTTGCAACCATCATCTTCATCTTTTTCTCAGTAGATTATTTTTTATTTGCATATATACAGCATAACTGTAGCAATAGCAGCAAATATCTTTTTGTCTTTCCAAAAGAAATAATTTTTTTAAATTAGACCATTTCATAGTCTTGAAGTTTAGTGCTAAAGCATTTCAAACAGCATTCCAATTTGAAAACTTACCACTGTCTTTTACAGGAATAACTAACAAACTTTAGCCATACCAAACTTTGAATTTCCCGAAATGCCCAAGATGGCAATATTTAATGTGTCCTTTCTAGTAGTTCTGTTTAGAAAACAAAACAGCTAGGCTTTGTTTAGATGGATAATTCAACAAGGGTTTCCACTAATAATCATGTCCAGTTCATTCAGTGGGAGCACACTCAATTTTGATGCTGCATCAACCAAGTATAAACCATGACTGTTTTCTACAATTTTAGCTTTCAGTCCGTATTAGCTGTGTTTTAAAATGAACAAAGAAGAAAAGAAAAAGGAAAAATGTAATGTTAATAGGCTTCCTTTTGTGATCTCTTAGGGAGAGGTCTTTTTAAATAAGGGGCTTGAACTTGACCTTCTTCAATGGCACAAAGGTCCAATGCGCAAATTTTAAAGCTATATTTAAATTTTAATAATTGTACTCATTGGAGGCTAGAATGAGACTTTGAAAACCTAATCCTCAGTCTTTTAGTGCAACTGCTTGGCAAAGAACAGAAGCTCAGGAAAACGTCTGGATAGGCACACAAGTATTACCCTGATTTCTTCATCCCACAGAATCAAACTGACTGCTTTGAGGTCATCACTACAGTATTTGAGTTTGCAAATATAATTTAATATAGAGTTAGAATTTAAAAAATGCTTATCTTCAAGATAAATGTAGTTTTAGCGACATGATCCTGAAAGTAGATTTTCAACATTTTAAAGAAATCACACTCTCAGTGTTGGCAAAATGGCATGGAAAGAGCCACTGTTGTATGCTGTTGTTGAGAGTGTAAATTTTTAAAATCTTTCTGGAAGGCAGTTTGGCCATATCTGTTGAATGCCTCCAAATTTTGCATAAAACCTTTAAACCAGCATTTTTACTTTAGGGGATTCATGCTAAGAAAATAGTGTTAGATGTTTGCAAAATTATAGCTACAAGATTTTTATGTAAGTGTTTTTGGTAGAAACAAGAACTGGATAAAGCATAAATATTTAACAACCAGGCTCTATTCAGCCATTAAAAATGATACTAGAGAAATATTTAATGCCATGGAAATGGTTAAAAAAGCTGTTTAAAAACAGTGTGCACAATGTGATTCCCTTTTGTAAGAAAAAAATTTACATCAAAAAATAGTGGATAAAAACAAATAGAATGTTAACAGAAGAATCTATATAAAGGAATTATGAATACCATTTTTCCAACATGAAAATAGCTTTTTAAAATATTCTTAAAATTAAAATGTATAGTAGGTGTAAAAATCTCAAACCATGGGAAAGTAAAATAAAAATTGTAAGCCCTTTTCCTTCTAATTTCATGATTTGGTAGGGGACACACACACACGTGCACACACACATGCTAACTTCTGTTTTGATTTTTTATTCAACAGTTTATCTTGGAGAATTTTACATGTTAGTGCGTATAGATCTACTTCATTCTTTAAATTGCTACGTAGTATTGCATAATGTGATTATGTAATGCCCTTTCTTATCAACTACTCTGATTATTCGTATCAACTACTTATCATACTTATCAACTACTCTCACGATTCTGTTCCAACAGCAGGATTTATAGATTATTGACCTTTTTCTTCATTTCCTGTCTGCTTTTCACTTCTCTCTTTTTCCAGCTTATATAGTTATTATTTCATTTGACGCTGTCTTTTTTTTTGCCCCATCTGCAAAACCACAACTCTGAATTCCCGGGGTAACTAAGCAGACAAGCACTGTTGAAGGAAATCCTGCCATAGGGCAGTTATGTCCCACCTTTTAAGACACTCAATACTACCTGGCAATCCTGCTAGTTTCTCTGGCTAGGTCACCTTACCACAGTCTGCCACTATTATTTCAAATGGTCTTCATTCCCCTCAAAAGTCAGATTTCCCTGAATCTACTCCAACTTTCCCTCTCAGAGGTTGATGATGTCTCATAATATAGAGAAAATTGAAGCCTTGACTTCCATATACCAATTTATAAACCTTCTCAATTGTGTATCTTTTCTCTCTCTTCCTTCTTTTTACATGGAAGAAATGTATTCGCTTTGTTGTTATTTCATTTAGGAATTTTGTATATATTTTTATGTAATATTTTAACAGTTTTCCTATGTAGATACGCTTTTTTTGGTTTCGATATCAGGGTTTATTCTGGTTGACTTGTAGAATGACTTGGGTAACTTTCTTTTGTTTCTTCGCTTTTTCCTTTTACTCGGTGCTCAAAGAAATTTGTTCCTTGAAAGTTTGGTAGCAGCATTTTGGTACAAGTCTTTGAGTAGTGGTAAGGGTGATATTAGTGTATGTGTGTGTGTGTGCCTGTGTGTATGCCTGTATGCCAATCTTTGATTATCCTTTTCTTTAGTTTCTCCTATAATTATTGGTCTATCTCAATTTTCTTCTACTTCCTAAGTTTGTTTTGGTAATTTTTATCTTCAGAAAACATCTACTTTGTCCTTCATCTAGATTAGGGATTTGTTTCTTCCCTGTGGAACTCTTTGGCAGTTGATCAAGTTGATGAAGTTGATAAAGACCTCTTCTTAGAATCATTAAAAAAAATCCTACTTGGGAGTGGAGTCACATGACTTTCTGTGCCTTCCTACAAAAGTGTGTGTGTGTGTGTGTTTTCTGTTTACATACACAATTTTCGCACAATGCTATCTCAATACGCTCAGTAATTTTATGGAATAAAAATGTATAAACCCTGCTTGAATAATATGTATTCTATGTGCTTGCCTCCTTTACCTCATAACACAGTGTACAAAAAGGGAATTGAAGAGCAAGTCAAAGAAAAGAAACTACTACTCCTGCAACTTGCAACATGTATGGCCTGTCTCACCACACAATCTGTGAATAATAAGTTACTTTAAATAATACTTCAACAGTTATCTCTATCATGTGATTTGTTTGAACTTCCAAGGCTAATACTTTTAGCTCAACAGTTATCTGTATTATAACATACCATACTGCCTTATGGAGAGTTAAAAATTCTCTTCTGTCTTCTGCAAAGCTTTAATAAGTAATGAAAAAACTCACCCCCTTTCACATATTGATGAATATAGGTAGATAAAAATTTTAGAGAGCAAAATAGGGGCTGGGTCACCAATATGAGAACGTAGATAAGTAGGCACATTTGCCTGGTGGGTGGTCAGCTCATTTGCAGGGGCATCTGCAGACAGAAACTTGGAGATTATGTGCAATCTATAGGCTGATCTAATGACTGTCATGAATGGTAGTTTCACATAGATGCACCAACTGAAAAGTAACATACAGATGGTCCCCAATTTACGATGGTTCAACTTAAGATTTTTTGACTTTACAATGGTGTGAAAACAATAAACATTCAGTAGAAACTGTACTTAGAGTACCTATAAAATCATTCTGTTTTTCACTTTCAGTACAGTATTTGATAAACTCCATGAGATATTCAACATTTTGTTATAAAATAAGCCTTGTATTAGAGGATTTTGATCAACTGTAGGCTAATGTAAGTGTTCTGAGCACACTTAAGACAGTTTAGACTAAGCTATGATGTTCAATCCTTGGGTTTATTAAATGCATTTTCGACTTTAAGATCTTTTTAATTTACGATGGGTTTATCAGGAGGTAATCCCAACATAAGTCGAGGAGCATCTGTCAACATTTCTATGACTGTTATTGATGAAGGTCACAAATATTGCTAATATCTCTGTGTTTGTAACCTAAATTCATAATTGAAGGCCATACTAAACTTCAGTTAGAGGTGAGTGGAAATAAAAACATAATTTATTTTAACATCTAAGATTATGGACCCATTGTAACCTAGAATCCAGGATTCTGGAATCTTGATTTCTAGATTACCAGTGTATTGGTATAAAGGAGTACGTAATATAATATTCTCCTTTTTTATGGGTATATCCTATTTTAAAAAATTATTTCTAGAGATTAAGAATTACACAGTTGCCTTAAATGCCTGTTACTTAACAAATAACGATAATTTAAATAGAATCAAGATTTTAATGACTTTCTGTTTTTTCTACTTTTTAAATCTTATGCTTTTTTCTTTATTGCATGTGTATGTGCATATGTACACACACACACAAACACACACAGAGACACACATATATATATATATTTTTGCTTCATTTGAGTACTGAATTGAGTAATTCTTGTGTAAAAAGTTTGCGGATTTTAAGCTGTCAGAGTCTTTTTATGCCCATGAATGTTTTCCTTTACTCTTATACGTGATTGATAATTTTTCTGGACATAGAATTCTTGGTTCAAAAATAATGTAATCTCAGAACCCAAGAAGACATTTTTTCATTGTCTTCTAGGATCCAGATTGCAGATGATACTTTTGTATTCTCATTCTAATTTCATGCTTTTGAAGCTGAAAATAACTCTTTTCATATTTTTGTGAAGATTTTGTGATTTTTTTCTTTATTTTTGAAGTTCTACATTTTCACCAGGTTATGAACATTTCTGCTTGGGAGTTGATAGTCTTGTTAGATTAAAGATTTGCATCTGTTTTTTCCAGCTCAGGGAAATTTTTTTATTATTTTTTCATTATTCCAACCTTATTCCTTATTAATTCTGTCTTTATAGAGTCTCTATTCAATAGAAATTGAAATTGAAACTTTTAAATCTATACTTTTTTTTTTTTCTGTTTCTTCACACTTTCTACACCTTTACCCTTCTCAATGCATTCTGACAGAATGGTTTGCTTGGTCTTTGAGTTTGCTAATCTGTTCATTATTGTGTCCATGCAAAAAACAAAAACAAAAAACAGATTTTTCTTAAAAATTGAAAATCAACACAATTGGCAAGAGCTTTCTCTTGAACATATATTGGGTCACAGATTCCTAAGTGCTGCTATGAACATATTTTTACCTTCATTTTATTTTTCTGTGATTTGGAAGGGAGAGTGCTGGTTAAATGTTTTAACCAACCATCTTGAATCTGGAATCTACTGATTGCTATCTAGTATGTGTCAGGTTCCATGTTAATCACTGGATAGACAATGCAGGCATAGAGATCTCAATCAAATGGAACATCATGAACATTGCAAACACTAAAGCATTTTCTTCTGAGGCACATAGAAAAAGGTGAGAGAAAATAGAGAGAGAGGTGATCTGAACAGCAAGTTGGGACCTCTCATTCTGTGTACTTTCTTAAGGTGTTTGGATTTTATTATATACATAGTAGGTAGCTGAAAAGGGGTTACATTTTGTGTTTATCTGTTTTAGATAGAGATGGCATCTTGCTATGTAAACCATGCTGGTCTTGATTTCCAGGCCTCAAGCAATCCTTCTGACTCAGCCTCCCAAGTAGCTGAGACTACAAGTGCATCCCATCACACCCCACTGGTTTATTATTTTTCATTTTATTTTTGTAGATATGGGGTCTTGCTATGTTTCTCACGCTGGTTGCGAACTCCTGGCCTCAAGTAATCCTCCCATCTTGGCCTCCCAAAGTACTAGGATTAAGGGTGTGACCACCCTGTCTGGCCAGGATGAAAAGTTTTTAGGAAAAAAATTTTTTTAGTACCATGAAGAATGAAGAGAAAGAAGACGGGACTGGAAAGGGAAAATCTTTTAGGAGGTAATTCCTGTAGTCTAGAAGGATCATTGTCATCTAACCTTTTGCAATGGCATTAGAGACTGGAAGAGGAGCATAAAATACTTGACCCAATACCTTCCCTAAATGCACTTTTTTTAGAAGCTGGCATTACATCTCATGTAAAGAGCTACATCATTAACCAACAACCACAATGGTCATCTTTTTGTAATTTATTTTGCTTGTTATATTTTCCTTATCCACGCTGTAGTCAGGAGGAGTAGTGTCAGTAAAGTTTTATAATTTTAGTACTGTTGTATGTTGTGCAAATTTTACATCATGTATTTTATACATAATGGGTAGATCATGGGCTGCTACAAAATGAAATTGTATTAGAATTGTCTGGTTACTTGAGTATTGGTAGTGGGGAATCACGTGTAATTCTAAATTGTGAGCCCAAGTAGCCAGATGTGATATTGAGAGGATGAGGCAATTCATCCCTAAACTCCAAGGCAGATACTAAATTTTCTTTCCAAATATTACTGCATGGTTGAAGATTACAATGTTCCCTGGAAGAGCAGAGGCATTCTTAGGTCAAGGATAACTCTCTTTCTAGTAGAATTTACAATAAGGTCACATTTCTCTGACTAGAAAAGTTGACATTGAGAAAATTTAATAAAAGTGTAATAATAAAAGTAAAAAAAAAAAGTACTTGTTTTACTCATAGTCCTATGTGTAACAAAGCATTGAGGTTATTCCAGCAAGACAGATGTGGAGCAGGTGTTGCAATTTAATGGATAAGTAATATAGATGCAGTACATCGGTAATGGAGATGGATTAGATCATCAAGGAAATGGGTATAAAACAATGTATTATGAAAATGCCTTTCGATTGTTTTCTTTCAAAATTTTTCTTATGTCAGATTTAAGGCAGTTTTCAGGTTCAAAATTTTGGGTAGAAAGTGAAGCCATGTCTTCAGTTTTTTCAGAATTCTGTGTTTTGTTAACCTATTCTTGTAAAAGTCAGTTTCCCCAAAGAGGCATATCTTTAAGTCTATACACTGGTAAACAAAATAGTTTTATAGTCTAATGTATAGAAGTTTCATGCATATTTATATTAATAAAAGTTTATATGAAAATATTTTGATTATGTAAAATTTAAAAATTGCTTGAAATTTATACCATGAATTGATGTCAAATAATACATAAATACAATTTCTATATATTGATAAAGTGGCTTTTACTAAAATGCATATATTTTTGATTTTATGAAACAATATAAAAATTCACTGAAAGTCACCTAATTTACTGTGTGTCCCTCAAGCACCTGCCACTGTTCTAGATACTTGGATACACAACTGAACAACTCGAATGAAACATCCCTTTCTTGAGGTATTTATTTTCTTGTATGGGGAGAAAGACTGAGCAATAAATGTATTATATAAGTTAAATACTTAGTAAAAAGTATTATGAAAAAAGTAAAGCAGAAAAGGAAAAAGAAACCAAGATAAAGGGGATCAGAAATGTGGGTGAGATATTTTAATTTTAAATTTTAAATAGGGTCCCACCAATGAGGTGGGACTCATTGAGCAAGAAACATTTCTGTGAAGACATGAAGGAGGTGAAACAGTAGAAAAGGATTATGAAGTGCCGCCTTAAGCACTCTAAAAAAAGGAAATTTGTTTTCATAGGTAAATTTGCATTTATCTTTTACTTAAATTGCCAAATTATTTTGATTAGTCAAAATTCCAAATTCGCATTACCCCAGCATTGTTCCCTAAAATATACTGAAGTTATTTTACATCAATGTCTACTTCTTTTGGAATAATTTCTATGAGTATATTTGTTCATGCCTATCTCAGAATCCAAAATGTAGGTGGCCCTCTTTTAAAAAGAAATTATATATATATATATGTATATATATATAAACACATATATATATATAAACAAACCAGGTATTTTGCTTCTAAAAATATAAATGCATCTTCACTCACATCTCAACCTGGACTATATTTGAAATCATAAAGCTTTTTGATTTCTAAGATGATATAAAGTGATACAGGAATTTTTGAGTGAATGTAGGGTACAACTATTTGAGGTCTTTATTCTTTTTGAGTTCAATAAATAGTTTTCCATTTGAAATATTCACGTTTTGCCCTTCCATATGTGTTCATCTTCCTACCTGAACAATATTTGTTTGCTGAGGATATAAATGCCTGTGCAATGATAGCTTTATAGGCAGACCTATACCCAACCTGATTGCACTGAATAAAGTGCAGTGATTTGCACTCACTCTTTCATAAGATATTAATTTTGGAGATTATTGGAGTAAACCCTATACATTATATAGATTTGTCACTTCTATCTATTTAAAAATGTCTGTTTTATTACCTTCTGACTATTGTCTCACTGTGCTTACTATTAAACTACCTCTTCTTTATTTAGTCATTCTTTTAAGGAGCTATGAGTTTCATGTGCCAACTTTTTAATTGATTAAAAGCAAACTAATTTTCTTAATCGCAGTTTGCTTGGCATTGCACAGCTCAAGTTTCAGTCAGAGAAAAGAATACAAAACAAATAAGCAATCTGTACTAAAAAAAGTTTTGGACAGTAAAAACAAATGTAAAATTGTACTCAAGTAAGCAATGCTAATTAAGTGGTGGAGTTGTATTTTAAATGATTAAATCAATGAAAGAAAATATCTTATGCCTTTTCTTTGAAAATTACAGACTTTTCTGTGTTCTTATTTTTGGTTAGGACAATTTGGTAAGGATAACTCAAAGAATAGTTCTGGATTATTCCTAATTATAAGACCAAAGAAAGTAGCAAGATCAATATTGGCACAGCTTAGTGGTATATGTGGAGCCAACAAAAAGGGTCAGAAAACTTTATTGCTTTTGAGTGTGTGTGTTTGTATTTTTCAGTGTGAGGAGGAAAACACCTACTAATCATGCTAACTTTGCAGCAGTTAAACATAACATATGATGCTACTTTCTTAGTTATGTGATGATGTATGGGTTTGCTGCTGTGGTTGTGTGATACAATGTTTGCTTTTCTTGATGTCGTTACACATCTTACAACTAATGACCTGGTTTTTAAAAATGTACATATATGACACTAATGCTGAAACACTAATGTTATGCTTTATTAGGATTTAATGTATGACAAATAATGTTCAATTTTTAACGTCCTCTTATTAGGCAGATTTTTTTTAAACTCCTATTTGCTTAGCCCCAGAAATGCACAGAAACAAATAGGGCGAGACTTTTGACCTCAGTGAATTCCCAGGTTATTGGCAAAGTCAAAGGGGCTACAGAAGTCAGTATCATACTGCACTAAGGGAAGCTATGGCTACTATGAGGTCGTGTCAAAAGAAATGTCTAATTTAGAGGGCGAGGCAGTTGGGGAGAGGAGCATTTCAGAGAAAGGCCCCTGGAGGAGATGGAGTCTGAGCTGAGTGTCTAGGGAAAACAGGATTTAGTTAGGTGAAGAAGGTATAGGGAAGGCATTTCAGTCAGGGAAAACAGAGTCTACAAAGCAGGGTTGCAAGAGAGAACATTTGAAACACTTGTCGTTGTTAAATGCAGTGACATTTCAGATATGCCATTTTCACTCAGAGAAAAATAAGCAAAATTGAGATGCCAAGTTTGGAAAATTGATATCCCATTTCACATCTGAATTATTGAGAAATCCTTAAACACAAAATGTTCGTTCCTCTGCTGTTTTTCAAAACTGAATGTTTGAACATTACCTCTTCTGCTGAAAGTAAACACTTTACAGTGAACCAAAGTTTTCCTTGATTTTCCTAAATATACTCTATTAGAAAGAAAATATAGATATTTTCATTGCATCAGGAAATTCACATGATCAATTTTATGCATTTTTTGGAATGAGCAATGCGCAATGAAAGAAGATTTTGCTTTTGTCTGGAGCCACCTCCCTGGGCCTGCTAGCAAACTTGAGACCCTCATGCTTTCACACCTGAGGCACAGCTGCAACCACATCAAGGTCATCAGCACAGGATGTCGATGCACACACTCACACAAATAATAAACTTACATGCATTTTCCTTGGGGACAAAAGCAAATGGTATGGTTGAGTTTTCTTTTCTTCCTCTTCAGCAAAGTGGCATGGTGGACATTATGGTTTATTTTAAAACCTTTAAATAACATTTATGTATTTTCCTACGTAAGTGGAATTCAGTTCTGTTGGGCCTGGATAACTGTTTCCCGAGGTGCGACCTTGGACTGTCTAGGTCAGAATAACCTAGAACATTTTCAGAAGGTACAAATTCCCTGGTTCTGCTCAAGATCTATTGAATCAGAATATCTGGCTATAAGTACAGATGGTTTATTTTTAGCAAGTCCCCAGGTGATTTCTTGTCACTCTAGTTAGAGAACCACTGGTATAGATTTTGCAACTGCTTTGACCTTGGGTTAAGTATTTAGGGCCCAAAATAAGTGAAAACCAATGGCATATGTTTGACTCGATCCATCAAACTTAAAAATATTTATGTATATATATATTTCAGAATTGCAGTCTTGTAGCCTTTTTATATAGTTTCAAAACTCCTTCTTGCCACCATGAAATACACCACAAACATAACTTTTTGTGCACCTAATACTTTCAGAAGTCCAAAGCTCAATTTTAGGAAGCATGGACTACCTAGCATTTATTTCTTCCTGACACATTTGAATTTATCTTACAGAAAATTTTTTCTTCTTTACTAATTTATACTTCTCAAGGTTACATTTGCCTACAGACTCTTCTTTTGGTATTTTGGTATTTATGATGAGCACTGAAACCTATTTCAGTTATTTCTGATGTACATTTTCCTTCAAACGCCATAAACATTTTCTTGTCTCACCAAAATGTCTAGTATTAGTTTTCTCTATTTCTGGTTTTAAAAAATATCCACAATTACTATTCCTCAATACAATTTTTGCATAGGAGATCTTTATCTTTTCAGATAGTATCAAAATCCCCCATGCTATTCTGTAAAAATACCTCTGAGTCCTCTTGGGTTTATAACTGCTGCAAGTGAGGGACAGGAATGATTTTAATGTTTTTTCTTACCCTCTGTTTCTCCATGCCAACTGAAGAATAAGTGAGCTGTGTGTACCTTATAATGTGAGGACATTTTCCAGCATCACTGATGCTAGAAAAGCAAACTAATATGGGATCCTCAAAATAAAAACTGTGATCACATAGAATGCCAGAGCAAAATCTCATCCTTAGCATCTCATTTCTGAACAGTTATGTTAGTGTGTCTGTCAGCATTCAATTGGGGAACAAAAGTATTATGATACACAGAGTCCATAATAGAAAGACCTTATACAAATGTGAGGGCAAAGTTGAAGAAATGTCCAAAAGGAGGAGTTGAAGAATGAAATAAAAGGACCATTCAGTGATCCTTTTGACACACTGGTATGAGAGAGCCAGTAGCTTACAGGAAAATCTGGGAAGCTAAGCATGTCCAGGTGCTGAAGTTGTACCATGAAGAGGAAAAAGTAGAGAAGTACATGGAAAGCTGTTGCCTCTGTGTCAGGTGGTGTGTCTGGGGTAGCAGTTGTTCAGCAGTGCCACAGATGAGAAGCAGAACTGGACATGGAACAGAAGTGAAGTAAGGACAAGCTGGACTCTATAGGCACCTCTGCATCTAGCCATGACATACTTCAGAGTATAATGACTACAGCTTCACCTCCAACCTTTTTTTTTTTTTTTTTTTTTGAGATAGAGTTTTCCTGGCTGGAGGACAGTGATGTGATCTCGGCTCACTGCAATCTCTGCCCCGTGGGTTCAAGTGACTCTCCTGCCTCAGCATCCCAAGTAGCTGGGATTACAGGCATATGCCACCACACCCGGCTAATTTTTTTTTTAGTAGAGACTGGGTTTCACCATGTTGGCCAGGCTAGTCTCGACCTCCTGACCTCAGGTGATCCACCCTTCTCAGTCTCCCAAAGTGCTGGGATTACAGGTGTGAGCCACTGTGCCTGGCCCACCTCCAACTTTTAAAAACCTTATGTGAATTTCGATTTTGATCAGCTGTAATCTGGAACTGAAAGTGAAAGGAAACTTTGGGAAAATTCTTCCAGCATAGTCAATTTGATAAATTATCAACAGGAAACCTTTAGAATCTTTATCAGTTTAATTCATATACTGCTATATTTTTCTAGAGCACCATGTTTTATTTCTTTTTCAGTTATAGCCAAGATTTTGTTTTAATCTGCTTTAAAACAGGTAGAAAACTATAGCCTCCCCCTCCTCCTTTTATACACTTCCTACATTGTTGATACTGTATTTGATAAATGTATTTTTTCCTTGTTGACAAATAATTGACAAATCTGCTATTGAGAAGTTGTATGAAATCTCTGAAGACACTAGGACCTTTGTCTTCATGACTTGAGCCATAAGTCATTCACCTCTCTGGATCTGATCCACCACATTGCATAGCACATGTAGGAGTCTTTTGATAGCAGCATACTTTGAGCCCAAGCTGAGGAATCATTTGTTTGTTAGTCCTTGCTGTATAACGAACCACCCTAAAACTTGGAGGCTTAAAACAAAAGCAACTCCTTATTTCTCCTGATTCTGTGGGTTGGTTGGGTGCTTCCTCTGCTGGTTTCATCCAGATTCACTCATGAGGGTGAGTTGGCTGAAGGATAGGCTAACCTGCAAAGTCCAAGATGGCCTCATTCATATGTCTGGCAGTTGGTGCTTGCTGTTCCTGGGGGCATCTTGTTTTGCTTTTGTGTGCTCTCTCATCTTCTAGGAGGCTAGACTGGCCTCCTTTTATAGTGGTCTCAGGACAGCACCCCAATACAACAAATTGGAAACTTGGAGACCTTTTAAGGCCTAGCTTCAGGTGTCACACAATGTCACTTCTGCACATTCTTTTTGTCAAAGTTCTTCACAAGGCAAGGTCAAATTTGAGGAGAGGGGGAGATACATTTCACATCTTATGAGAGGAGATGCCTGTGGCCATGTCTTTCAGCGTACAGTTGCATCTTAAATTAGAAATTATCTTTCTTTTTTTTTTTTTTTTTTGAGACGGAGTCTCGCTGTGTCTCCCAGGCTGGAGTGCAGTGGCGTGATCTCGGCTCACTGCAAGCTCCGCCTCCCGGGTTCACGCCATTCTCCCGCCTCAGCCTCCCAAGTAGCTGAGACTACAGGCGCCCGCCACCACGCCCGGCTAGTTTTTTGTATTTTCAGTAGAGACGGGGTTTCACCATGTTAGCCAGGATAGTCTCGATTTCCTGACCTCGTGATCCACCCGCCTCGGCCTCCCAAAGTGCTGGGATTACAGGCTTGAGCCACCGCGCCCGGCTGAGAAATTATCTTTCAGTTAGGTTTCTTTAGTAAGAAACTCCACCCTCTGCCTCCCCGCTCTTCTCTCCCAAAATACACAGACACTACTAGTAATTTCGTATATTAGTGGTTCTCAGTTTAGTGCAGTTTTGTCCCTGTCTTCCTCAAGGGACATTTGGCAATGACTGGAGGCATTTTCAATTTTCCGGCAACCTTGGGAGTTACTATTGGCGTCTAGTGGCTAGAGACCAGGAATGGTGCTACACATCCTACAATTTATAGAACAGTTACAATCAGTTATCTGGTCCAAATTGTGCTGAGGTTGAGTAAGCCTGCCTATATGGAATATAATGCTAGCAAGTTACCTGAGTAAAACTTTGGTCAAGAGTAATACCTAAAGGTATTCTTTTTACGCAGTCTGAAATGATTTAAAATTTTGAAGGAATCATAAATTTCTTTTTGGGTGGAAAGGGACTAGTTATGGAAGCTGCCTTTCTGTCATTCATTATTTATGAGCAAACCATTTTAGATAGAATATGAACCACTCAAACCCTTCTTTAAGATTCAAACTGAACACAATACTTAGACTTTTGAGACTCTGCCCATTAGTTTTAATTTTCACCTCTCATTCTGGCTTTTACCTTTGTGTGTGAACACACAGACATGCACACATGCACATTGTTTTAGCTACTTTTGTCAGAAATCTTTTAAGGACTTTTCCACATTGTTTTAAAGGTTGAAAAGTATGTATTAATTGGTCAAAGCCATTGTCTCTCACTAAATCAGGAATAATAATTTACATAGAACCCTGTGATTTTTCTACTTGTATCTTTAGATATGGGCTGATAAAAGTTAAACGTTCTCTACCATATTGTTGTTATGAGAGGCTGAAATTTTCAAGGTTTCCCCTCCAGAATAAAACATGGTGCAATTTAAAACAAAATGGGACAAATTGGTGATAACGCAAAACAAGAATTGTGTACAATAAATTAGATTTTCTTAGGGCGGAGAAAAATAAAAATGCTGAAAGGGGATACTGGGGACAGTTTTTTTTCATTGTTTTTAAAATAAGAGTTTTAAAAATAGAAATGGGCAGAAACTAGTTATGCATTGTAGCCCTTTTCCATATTCCAATTACAATTCTTGGGTTACTCCTGGCTTGGATGGTCACCAAGTTTGGTTATTCACATTTCTCACCCTAACACACCCCATCTGCTCCTTCCTGAAGGTGTGTGATCACAGGTATCATACCTTATCAAGCAGTATATAGTGACATCCCCTCTCAACTGACAGAGGCTGTTTGTTGTTATGCCCGTTCCAAAGCAGTGTTGACTGATAATGGTAGAGTGGGTACATAATTTGAATTCCTAAGTAGAAGTTTATTACATTAGCTCAGGCCTGAGCATTCTTGCACAATTTTGAGAGAAACAGAGCACAATAAAGAGAGAGAGAGCGAAAGATAATTCTTGAAAATCCGAGAATCCATTGAGATCAATAAAATAGTTATTCTAATCTGTGGATGAGACCAAACCAATAGCTGTAATTAAGATCACTTTGGTTGCCTCAACAACAAATTAACTCTTCTTTTCAGTTAGAAGGTTGATGTCATGAAAGCAATATTTTACTGGAGAGAAATTGCTAAACTCTGTTTGCTTAACAAAGCAATTATTGATAACCTGCAATTGCTTATTGCTTCCCGTGTCATCGACTTGTTGGCAAGAACAGTCTCACATCTCAATAGTAATGCCTACTTTTACTTCAGGGAAGACTGATAAATAATATATTTTTCATAGAAACATGCAAGACAACAATAATCCTTAAACTATGAGACATCATATCCACAAAAATTGGGGAAGTGTTACTGAAGTACTAAACATATTGTTTGAATTTTCTGCTTCAGAAGTATTGACCTTTGACTTTCAATTGATATCTCTCTTCAGAATAATAGTGATGAATAATGGAAACAAACATCTTTAACTTGTGGTGTCACAGCAACAAGATCTTTTCCTTAGGGAACTTAACATATGGGTATCTTCCAGGGAGCAGATAAATGAACTGATTTTGAAGTGCTCTCCTAATGCAAACATTTTCTTTGTAACTGCCTCAGAAAAATGCAGGCATCCAAGGTAGGCCTTCATCAGTCTTGAAGTAGTTGTTTTGTTTGCTTTTTTTTTTTTTTTATATCAAGACTCTTCCTTCTCTCACTCAGAAATAAATAGTAACAGCTTCTTGTGACATTGGCCTATATCTTGAGTTCTTAAAAGTGTAAAACACTGGTTTTGAAGTATTACTGCACCCAATTCCCAAGGTATAACTACACTCACTTAAATGACTCACAAGGATAGCTATACCATTCATACCACTTTAGGGTATCGCTTCCTTTAGATGGCAGCAATAAGAATAGTGCAAGATTAAGACTCTTTTCCAGTAGCCATGATAAGAGTACCACCTGACATTTATAGAGATTGTTATACATTTTCAAAGTATACTTAAATGCGTTAGAGAAGGAGGCAGTGTAGTGCAAAGGTCAAAAACTTAGACTTTGGAGTTAAGGCAACATTTTTTAGCAATGTAAAGGCTTAATTTCTTTACCTGTAAAAATATAGATAATAGTACCTAAGTTGTAGCATTATTATAAAGATTAGATGTATGCGAATAGCTTAGTCTTATAACTGTGCCTTAGTTAGCACAGCATAAACAGTAGCTATCATTGTTACTACCCTAATAATGGAGGTATCCTTTTCACTTGTTTTATATATTTAGATCTTAAAATAGTTATTATAAATTTATTGCTACAGTACAGAATTTTAAAAATCTACATTGGAACTGAGATCCCTGGAAAATTAGCACCACATTCCAGCAAAGAAGCACAAGAGAACAAAATAGGCAGTTGAATTCTCCATGACCAAATAAACCACATTCTCGTTCAAAGTGCCTCCAAGATCACAGATTCCAGCTGACATCTTCTAAATAGTATCTTCAAATACTGTAAACATGGCTAAAAACATCTTCTAGGTTATCAATTTTAAACCAGAGTCTAAAATTTGGATAGTGCTTACGGAGCACCAAATAGTGCTGAAACAGATTGAATCAGCTTCCTATTTTTGCACTCCATGCCATTAGGAACACCTTCTTTACGATCTTTTTCTGAGGTGCTAATTCACTAAACAAACAGTACACATTACCCCAGGCACCAAGTCCTTCAGGATGCTCCCAAGTTGCCCATTTTCCTTAGAATGGTTTGGGGGCCACAGAAAGCTCAACAACTGTTTCAGAGCCTGTTGCCTGGGGTGCTAAAGAATTATGCACAAATAAAACCCTGGGGGGAAAATGTAAGATGCTAACTAAGCATCTTAAAGAATGTATAGAAAGAACTTAAAAGCTTTAAACCATCCAGCAAAATTCAAATTAGAAAGGGATAGGTAGTCACAAAAACGATCTGAATTGTGATGTAAAACAAAATACAAAAATAGCATGCTGAAGTCTGACGTTCTGGTCTAGCAAACCCATTCACTGATTCTGAAATGGGATACTATTCTGATATGATGCACATTATAGTCTCAAATGCCAAAATTAGAACTTAGACATGTATAATTTTGGGGGTCATTTAAATAAGAGACCCTCTTTGAGCATTTAAAAATTATAAAACATCTGAAAAATGATGTACGTACATCTTTTATAGGATGTATGTATATTCTATATCCGATTTTTTATTGGAAAATCTAAGCCATCATTACCCTGAGAGGGCAGTCAAGGCGAGCAGAAGAACCCCAAGCATGTATTATCAGAGTCCATTTACCATAAATTGGAAAGGACAAAGAAAATGATAACTGTAATCAATTTGCCTTTACCTTGATGTCATTCTAGAATTTTGAACCATTTACTTTTGTTTTCTACCAATCCTGGACACAGCACTTTTTCTCTTTTTAGCTATTCTTTGAGAAAACATGAGAAATAAGTGAGGCTTCAAGAGTGGTTTGAGGTAGTATGTCCATGCCCCAGGTTGAAGAGCACTCTGCCATTTGGTATTGGCAGCTTCTCCTTTCCTTATGTTTATCTAGATCTCTGGCTTCAGATATGGCATACACACATCTGTGTGTATGTTGTGTGTGTGTTTTAGATGGTTGACTTCAATTGGAGAATACTTCTGAGGTGGCATCTCAGGCGTAGTCATTTTTTTAAAGGAGTTCTTATTATCTCGATATGTTTTGCTTAGAGATAAATACGTTTATCCTCCATTTTAACACCAAAGATCTGGCTATAAAAACAGTTGGATCCAAATGTTAAAAGTAAAATGAGAAATTTTCTTTGAGCAGAGTGTGCAAGGAAAGCAATATTTTTGTATAGTTTGCTATTGTTTTATGAATCTTTAATATATTAACACCCTGATGTTATACTCGGCTCATTTATGTGTCTGCATGCATATTCACTCTGAAATCCAAAATGTCATTTCAAACCTTCCCAGACATGTTAATTCTTTTAAGTTGGTGTCAACTGTTTCATATCTCCCAACTTTATCAAGGTATAAGGGAATGAATTACAATTTGTAGTTCTTAGAAACAGCTAGAAAATTTGTTCAGCTTGGTGTTTAAAAAAAGCAAATGGCCAGTCCTTAGTTTCTGCTTCCTCAACCGTCAATGACTTTGCAGGAGTTATTTCAATGTCTTCTCTTGATAACTGCCGAGCCATCTCCTGCATTTGATTTAGTTTCTAGGAATATTTTCTAGAAAAAGAAGAGAACGCTTGCAACAAAGATGGCAAATAGAATTACTGAATGTAACCGTTTCCCTATAGGGAGTCTTAATGGGAGTAAGCAAATGTTTGATTGGTTTCACCAACCTGGGTCAAGTTGCTATGTGGGTGACTCTTACCTGGAGATCTGGTGTGAGAGACTGAATACTGAAATCTTGAGAGCATGGTGGGAATGAAGGACTGAGACAAGGGCACCAAACTCAGAAGAACTTAGAGCAATGTCAGGAGCTCAGATGTGGAACCCGGAAGCTAAGGAGAGCATGACAGTTTGGGCTGAAGTCCAGGTGGTCAGACAGAAATTCAGTGTGCATGTAGTTATGGGCATTCTGAGGTTGGGTTGGATTCGTTTATAGGACTTTTGGGTGGGACTAAGACACAAGATTCACATTGGCTAAACCCACCTACTATATCTTAGAATAACAAATTTTATCTTTTACATAAAGATAGTATCTTTAATTTGTTTCAAAACTATGTCTTGAGCTTCATAATGCATTGAAGAAGGGGATGAGATTAAGTTTAGAACATTCTATACTTCCTATTGCAGGGTTTAAATTATGAATGAATGAGTGTATGAATTAGATCTATTTATAAGTTAACTGTCTCCATCTCCTTTGCTTTATAAAATAGCTTTATATGTTCACTTCATGATAGAAAAATCCAGCCTTGAAGGTTTTCCCAGCAAAACTATAACTTTCACTTAAGTTTTTCATTTCCTGACTCCCATACACTCCCAACCCACCCTCACAAACATACACACACACACACACACACACACACACACACACACACACGCACACATATTTTACAGTTAAGTATAAGATATCCCTCTGGAATTTCATTTTTTAGGTTTCTCTAAATTTTTTCACTTTTCTCTCTTTTTTAAAACTTCTATTTTCCCTTCTATTCTCAGAACCCATATATACCTCACCCAGGGTTTACCTCTAATCCACTGCCCTAGTCATGAAATGTAACTTATTCAATAAGGTTAGTTTTTGTTTTCCTCCTGAGAATCCCAAAAAGAAAAAATAATGAAAATTGCCTTTATTGGTCAGAATTTCCACATTTCAAAGTTCTGATATTTTAGTATCTGATCAGGAGAGGAAAAAATATCTTTCACTTGGAAATTAAATGATTCATACAAATCAGTTTGAAATTTGATATAGAAATAAGATCATTTAAATATTTTCAGAGATTTAGCCTGAAAAGAACTGAGTCTTGAGGCCATCATCTGAAACAGTGTGCATTATTATTTTGAAATAATTATAAAGATGGTTTGAGTAAGCCTATAGTTCTAGAAAATTCTTTACAGAGTTACTATAAATACTGAACAGTAGTCTGTGAATCATGGGGATGAATGGGTTTCATATAAGTCATTCACAAATGGCTCAGTGGACAAATTTTATCTCAGAAAGAGGATGCCCCATAGGAGTTAAAATTATGATGTGCTGAGAATTCCTAGATGATGTCACCAGAATCTGAAAACACTACTGTGGATGCAGTAATGATGCTATCTGCATTTTCTGGGTCTAACTTCTGACAAGGAATCTGAGTTTTCTGGCAAGCTGAATGCACAGCAGAGTACACAAGGGGCATGTCTTGGCAACTTCCACCTGAGCACACATGCACGGCTTCCTGTTTTGGTCTGATAGCTTCCCCTGGGCTTTTGTTAATGCAAAATTACCCAGACAGAGATGGGTTGCCCATGCAAAAGAGTAGGTGTCTTATTTTGGGAAAGCTTGCTTCACATTATCTTTTGTTGTTTTATTCTACTAACCCTATTTCCTCTTTTATTTTACACTAGCGTTTTAAATTCACTTCATTTGTCTGTGAGAAATACTTCCCCCACTCCCCCACTTCTTAGGCTTATTACTCTTGTTATCTGTTTTCTTTTTCCTCTCTAGTCACTGCCTTATTACTGCTTCATTTGTTTGCAATATTAATGTCTGTTAAAATGTCTTAAGATATACAATGTTAATTCATTTGCTCAATGATTTAAAAATATTTGTGAGTTTTCCACTCCTCCACATGTATATATAATGTGGAGGTAGGACAAAGGTGCCTTAAATGTTCATTGTACTTTCAGGTTTATACAGTTTGGGTTGGGAGTTATACTTTCACAAACTGTGGTACAAAAATAAAAAATGATGACTCCTATAAAAGGTAATGATGAAATGCTATGAGGCATTTTCTTATGTGCTTTTGGGCCTTTATATATATATATACACACACACACACACATGTACATATATATGTTGTATATATATATATTCCTTTGTGAAGTGCCTGTTCAAGTCTCTTGCCCATAATTTTCCACTAGATTTTTAAAAAATTGCATTATAGAAATTGTTACATAGTCTAGATACGAGTCCTTTGCATGTATATATTGTGTGTACATACATGTGGCTTTTAAACCTATTTTATTCTGATTTTAATTTCTATGAAGTCTACTATATCTTTATGCTTTTCCTTTAATAGTGAGTGCTTTCTGTGTCTTGTGAAAGGAATTTTTTGTTATTCCTAAGTCACTAAGATATATGCCTGTGTTTTCTTTGATGTCTAGGACTGCATAATAAATCATTAGAGAGATGTGAATTAAAACCAATGAGTTATTACTACACAGTGACTGAATGGCTAAAACTAAAAGACTGACAATACTAAGCGTTGTTGAGGATGTGAAACAAGTGGAATCACCATACGCTGATAATGAGAGTATAAAATAACAGAACGACTTAGGAATTAGTCTGGCAATTTCTCATATAAACATACACCTGACCTACGACTCAGCTCTTATGCTTTTAGGTTTTACTAAAAAGACATGAAGACATATGTCAACAAAAAGATTTGTATGAGAATGTTTAAAGCATCCTTATTCGTAATAGCCAGTCACTCCAGTGTCCATCAATAAAATAGTAGATAAACAAACTTTGTGTTTATTCATATAATAGAATATTACTTGGCAATAAAAATATACAAATTAGTGATATACATAAATAATATAAATTATTCTCAAAATGCTGAACTAAAGAAGTTTTCCACAAAAGCTATATGATTTCATTTATATGAAGGTCCAGAATAGGTAAAACTCACCTGTGATGAAATAAAGCAGTGGTTTTGTAGTCTGAATGTTTGTGTCTCCCTCAAATTCATATGTTGAATCTACTTACCAATGTGATGACTTTAGGAGGTGGGGACTTTGGGAGGTGATTAGGTCAGTAGGACAGGGCCCTCATAATTGGGATTTACTGCCCTTAATCCCAATTAAAAGACTCCAGAAATCTGTCTTGCCCCTTCCACCAGGTGAGAAAACAGCCAGAAAGCACTATCTATAAATCAGAAAACAGGCCCTCACCAGACATTGAATCTGCTAGTGCCTTGATCTTGGACTTTCTACCCTCCAAAGTTGTGAGTAATAAATGTTGTTTATAAGTCACTCAATTTGTAATATTTTGTTAGGGCAGTGTTATGCTGACTGTAACAAAGGAGGATTGACTGGAACAAACAAGGAGGAAATGTGCTTGGGCAGTGGAAATGTTATATATATAGATAGAAGTGTGAGTTCTACAACAGTTTATCTTCATCAACACTGGGGGAATGTACATTTAAGATTTGTGCATTTCATTGTATGCAAATAATACCTCCTTAAAACAATGAAAAAGTTCTAGAGGGCAGATTTTGCAATGAATTGATTAGAAATATGGCATATTGGTTTACATATTGGGTTATACTCAGAAGGCTCAAATCATAGTTCTGAAACTTATTAACTGTCAAAGTTTGGTAAGTAACATAACCTCCCTGAACTTGTTTTCCCTTTGCAGGAGTAGAATAATACCTTCTTTAAGAGATGTTATACGAATGTATGTAAAACGCTTGTCACAAGGGCTGACATAAGAAATTAATTTATTGACTAATTCTCCTCCTTTTTTTCTTTCTTCTTGTTTATTACTTAGTAAAGTGTCAAATATGGCTGTCAGGTTTTGGTTGCTGCTGTTTGGGAAGATGATAAATTGTTAACAAAAATGCAGAGCACACTAGTAAGATCATACCTGGGAGAGAATAATAAGTCCTCTAATGAATTTGAGACAAATAGGGATGTCCTGAATGTAGTGTCAATAATGGGTCTTGAATTTGGGAGAGAAATCAGAAAAGGAGCTTTGGATTTGAGGTGTGGTGGACAGATACACCAGATCTCTGGGGATGGGAAGGGTCTGGAAAGGTGTGACTTGTAGTATTTGCTGGTTTCCATGCTGTAAATACTGCTTCTTGACCAATTTCAAGTTACCAAACCAGATTGCAAAATTCCTGAATGTTTATCAGTCAGCTCTTTTTGACTGGTAACTGCCACCTGCAGCAAACTGCTGGATCTGAGTCATCTGCTGAGACAGAGAATGAGAAAGAGACAAATATTTTCTTACCTTACACCGGGTCTTCTGGCTTGCAGGATACATTGAGTTTAATTAAATTCTTTTGCTATAAATCCCCATTTCTGAGTGTCTCTCTTCAGCTCACGCCATTTTCAGCTATGTATAAAAAACACCTTGTCCTCTTGTGCCCACTACCTTCAAAGAGGGCCTCCTTTCTATAATACAGAGGCCACCCAGGGGCCACCAGGCCTCAGTCTGGGAGAGATTCAAGCCCAGCCTCACACTGTGAAAAAGAGCAACTCTTCCCTTCTTTTCCTCAGTGCTAGGCTTCTGCCTCACTTAAGGAAATATTTCATTCTCTCCGTGCTGGGAAAGACAGGGCCACTTTCAAATCTAGTTCATCATCTCCTGCCTCCCCTTCCTCCCCCTACCCAGTGCGTAAGTCTGTCTGCATGAATCGAAGCGTAGACAGACTTGTTTTCATGAGCTGGAGGAATATTGACAAACCGTGGAATGGCGTTTAAACCTGTTTGTAATGTCATAGAGCTGTCTGTAGCAATAAGAGTACTTTTGTTAAGAGTACAAGAAGACTCTTCTTAACTTACAGGCCAACTAAACACTCTGTTAAAATTACATTTCCAGAAGTTCTTTGTCCTAAAAATAATAGGAATGTAAATAATTTTTTGCCCAAGGATGTTTCTTTTCAATATTACTTTTTATAGCAAAATAAAATGAAAAACAAACAACAAAACTATATGCCCATGTTTCCATGGTAAAATGTGACATACTCATTAAAAATAACATTATGTAGTCCTTAAGATTATTATTATTATTATTACTATTATTATTATTATTAAGACAGAGTCTCACTCTGTCGCCCAGGCTGGAGTGCAGTGGCACGATCTCGGCTCTCTGCAGCCTCTGCGCCCCGGGTTCAAGTGATTCTCCTGCCTCAGCCTCCCGAGTAGCTGTGACTACAGGCACGTGCCACCATGCCCGGCTAATTTCTTCTATTTTTAGTAGAGACGGGGTTTCACCATGTTAGCCAGGATGGCCTCGATCTCCTGACCTTGTGATCCACCTTCCTCAACCTCCCAAAGTGCTGGGATTACAGGCATGAGCCACTGCTCCTGGCCTTCCTTAAGATTATTAATAAAAAAGTTTTATTCTCATGAAACATATTTATACTATACTTTAGTATGGTATTTACCATTTTAACTCTGTTAAAAATACGAAAAGAGAAATGATTGGAAATAATTTTTTCAAACTATTAAGTCACGATTATTAAAGTGATTTTTTTTCTTTTGGTAGTGGGATTATTAATGGTTTCTTCCTCCTCCTCTGTGCACTTATGTGCTTCTCCAAATTTTCTATACAACAAGCAAAATATATCTTTCAATAAATTCCCAGTGCCTCCAGAGACTACACTTATATTCCACTATCTTTTGTTTATCTATTCCAGTTTTTTTTTTTATTCAAAACCCATTTGACGTCTATAGTCAAATTATTTTTATAACACATATAGGACAAATGTCTAGTACCATAAAAATGGGCTCCTTCAGTTATGATGTACAGTGGTGTCACCTCTCTGGTTATTTTCTCTTGTGCTTCAATAAAGAAGGCTAGTTTGAAAAATAAGGACCTAAGCTTTCCTCACTGCAAAGTACCTTTAACTTGTTGGCAATTCAATCTTCAAAACCCTTTAGGTAGGTAGGTAGGTAGGTAGGTAGGTAGATAGATAGATAGATAGATCTGAGAGATATATATATATGAGTTGTATGTTTTCAACATTTTATTATGAAAAATTTTGAACATGCAGAAAAGCTAAAAAATTGTACGGTTTATACTACTAATAGACCTATCAGCTAGATTCTATAATTAGCATTTTAGTATCTTTGCTTTCTCACATATCTATTTACCCATCCATCAATCCATCTTATTTTTTGATGCATTTCAAAGTAAGTAGACATGAGTATGCTTTGCACCTAAATCCTCTTTCATGCATATCTTTAACTAAAAGAGTTCAATATTTTTCACTTTCTTTTTCTTGCTTTGGGGGTAAAATTTATGTGAAATGGAATTTTGAAGTCTTTAGTTACCAGTCAGTGAGTTTTGACAAATGCTTGTGTCTGAGTCACCTAAACTCTTGTCAAAATATAGAACATCGCCATAATACAGGAAATTTCTTCATGTTTCTTCTAAGTCCCTAAACTGCCCATCTCAGAGCCAACCATTGTCCTGATTTGATGCCACAATATAATTGCTTTTCCAAGGCTAGAACGGCATATAAATGGAATCATACAGCATGCAGTCTTTTGTGCCTGGCTATTTTCATTCAGCATAATGCCTCTGCTGTTCGTCCATGTTGTTTTGTTTTTTAGTCATTTTCTTTTTGTTGCTGAGTTATCTCCCATTGTATAAGAGATTGTTTAAGTATCCATTTTCCTATTGATGGATACCTAGCTTATTCCACCTTTTAGTACTATGAACAACCTTGTACGAGTCTTTTTGTAGGCATCTGTTTTCATTGCTCTTGGGAAAATACGTAGGAGTAGAATTGCTGGGTCAGAAGGTAGATGTGCATCCGGGTTTTTTTCTAAAAGAAACTTCTCAATATATTCTCGGCAACACTTGGCATTGTCAATCCTTATTTTTAAATTTAGCTTTATTATATGTGTGTAGTACCTGAATTGTATATTTTACTGTATATATTTAAGGTATATGAATTGTATTTTTTAAATGTTGAAATATTTGGTCAATTTCTTTGCTGTCAAAGGAGGAAAAGGCAAGAGAGACAAGTTTTGCTCTAACAAACCTAGACTTCCTGAGTCTACAGCACATTGAAATTGGCAAAATCTTAGTATTTTGTAAGAATCCATTTTTCTCCCATGAAGAATTGTGTTTTCCCAAGATTTAAATGGTAACTACTATAGGCTCGCTTCACCATTATCATCGTCGTGCTTGTTGGTCCCTCCTCCTAAGTCCTTCTCTTTTTTTCTTCACTTTCCAATTCCTTAAGATTACCTGTAGAGATTATGGAGTTGCTTCATACATTCCAGGCATCTTTGTCAGGTAATTTCCTCCGTCTTATGTGTTCTTAGGCTGTAGGCATTTGTGTCCATGTCTGATCCTTTTCTTAATCTATAAACATTTTGAAGAAAGGAAATATCTAATTTACCTTAGCACAGCCACTTGCACCCAGTAGGTGCTGACTAAGCATTTATTGAATGTATGATTTAATGAGAGATGATGGAGTAGTGAAGAACACAAAGCCTAGGGGCTAGACTCTTCCACCTACCAGCTGTGTGATATCAAGCAGGTTACTTACCCTCTCAGAGCCTCAGTTTCCATCTGAATTATGACGATAGTAAGAGTACCTACCTTCCTGAAGATTTGTGGGGATTAATGTGCTAATTTTTAAAAAGGCTTTAGAAGAATGCCTAACATATTATGAATGTATACAAATAAAATGAAACCAAATAATATTTGGATCATATATACAATTTTATAGAAAACACTGGCTTTCTAAATCAACGTCTACCCTATTTGGAAATTTTTCTTAAAAACAATAACAAACAATAAGCAATAATTCAATCTGAAGCGACTTCTTTCAAATATTCTAGTTCTATTATTCCAGAATTTGGTGAATGAATCTATTTATCCATTATGATTTAGTAGCCTTTGATCATATGCTTCTCATTCTCCAGATTTTCAGAGGAAACAGGCCTGTAACACCTTTTCTTTATTTCTTATCTAGGGTCTTATTATGTCTTCCTTGAAGTGTTCTGATCAGGTCTGCAATACTTGAGATGTAAATTCTACTCCCACTTTTTTTTTTTTTTTTAAAAGAAGAGCAACATAATCCTTAGTGGTCCTAAATATTATTCAACTATCTTAACATTCAAATTCTTTATATAGTAAAGGAATGCATTTTTAGCAATGAAATAAACAACAAACATTGACATTACTTATTAACAGTATTTATGGTTGATGTGCGCCACATATTCTGAAAGGTTATATTGTACATTCTTTTAAGAAGACTTCAGGGTTTTCTACTGAAAGAATTTGAAAATTAAGACTTGGAAGGGTCCTGGGAACAAGTTTCTATAGAGGAAAAGGCTAAACAGTACCCCAGAATCTTCAGTAGCAGTGATAGTGTGGCTTTGTTTTCCTTCACTGGACTAGGCTCCATAACTAAACGTCTTCTCTTTGGAAGTCAAAATGCATTCGTTTGTCTTCTTACAACATAGAGAAAACATGCTTACAAAATCAAAGGAGAACATTGAGTATTGTGACCTGTTTAACATGTTTCTCCGCTTTGCTTCGGATGAGAGATTTCAAATCTCAGCATTAATGTGGTGAAAAATATTGAATTGGAAAATACTAACATTATCTTTCCATATTGATTCATCTTCTGTTTGTAAATTCAGAACAAGAAAAAGATATTAATGGTCACCTTGGCTGTTTTCTTGTGACCTCCAACATGGCTCGCATTTAAAATTGAATCTGGACTGGGGGTCTGGGAGTGGGGAGTGGAAATCTACAAGGTGCAGAATAAAGGCTAGATGTGTCCACTTGGTATTAAAGAAATGCTTCTGCAAGCACAAAAAGAAACAATATTTGGTAAAAATGAGTGTCGTTTTCCCCTGCTCCGGCATCTGCTTGCGTTTTCAATGGCCGCAGTGTTTTTCTTTACCTGGTAGGTGGCCTCTCCATGTATCGATGAGGCACTGCGTGAAAATGTGCCTCCTTATGTCGGAGGGAAATTTGCTTTCACTTCTTTTCCCTACTCTCCTGTGCCTCCCTTTGTTCTAATCATACATGTGAGGAGAAAAGCCAGTGATATCAGCAATCATTTTCTTCTCCAGCCACTTTTTGGAGTTAATAATTCAAACAGATCTTTTACAAACTCATTTTATTCTTAGAAATGGCCTTATTGCTAACAGTCTGCTCTCCAGTTGTACTTTATCAAGCAGCAGATCTGTTGTAAAATGTGATGACTGGATTTCATCTGTTTTGCCACCCCCTAAGAATTCATTGCCCACAGTGCTTCAACTGCTGTTATAAGAGACAGTTTAATTTTTGTGGTACATTGATTGATAACTGGGCTCCCTGGTAACATGGTCTTCCTTGAATAGGACTGCTGTTTTCTAGGTCTCAGATCCCCTGAAGATGCTACATAACTCCCTGTATGAAACAAATCTTCCACACCCTAATAGTAATATACCAAATCCCCAAATGAACAGAAAATACACACAAATGCCTATAGGTACCTTCACGCCTGTAGGTGATATAATATGGGAAGGGAAGTTCCCTTCAGCCTTAGGTGTGATGAAATCAGCGAAGCAGAAAAAACAGACAAACAACCAAACAACGAACCAAACAAAACTGGAAGACTTGCCACAATTCTGAAAAGTTGTCTAAACTGGTCTCTACTGAGTAATAAAATTGCAGGTACTTCTTTATCCTTGACTAATTTTCTGTAGCTCTCAGATGAACCATGTAGGATACCAGCTGTGTACCTTCAAATTAAAAAATAATAGTAATAACAACAACAAAAGAGAGGGCAAAATAGTTGGCAAAAAGGAGAATTGTAAAAATCATAAAAACAAAGGGTAGAAGGATTGGGTAGAGAGATTTGAATCTCCAAGTTATGGGACCAATCTTGTCATCAGTTTATGAAAAACCAATTTTTAAACAAAACTCTCATTATTATTTTCACTATATCGAGGCCAAAAACTTCATGTTTACACACACTTCAAAGAAGAGGACAATGATGTAGGTCCTAATAAAACCATCACTACTGGTTAGTAAATTTGCTAAGCCTACTGCATGGAAGAAAGTTGAGGGCTTGGTTAAAACCTTAGCAGATAATTTAGCACAAAATAAGTTCTTAGGAGCCTAACAAGCCTGATGATTTTGGTGAAATCTCTTTCTTCCCAACCATGTGCATCCAATGACTGATGTATTTGGTGGCAATGATAAGTTGGATGGTCACAAGTTCTAGTCTGACATCTCATGTTGCTTCATTAATGATTGGTCCAGTCCCCCGGTGACCACTCCTGAATCCATTTCCAGAGCAACTCTTACTCTGCCTACTTTCTTTTTGCTTAAGTTAAATGCAATGGTTCGATAAAACTATCTCTGTATTGAATGTTACTCATTCAACAAATATTTATTGAGAAACTATAATGCTCAGGCACTAGGAGCTGGGATTTAGTAATGAACAAGACAGAAAAGAACTTCTGCCTTCCTGGACCTTGCATTCTAGTGAGTGAGAGGAATAATAAACAAAACATGTAAACAAAGTAAATGAAATAAGATCGTGATGAGGGACCAGGTGCAGTGGCTCATGCCTGTAACCTCAGCGCTTTGGGAGGCTGAATGGGTGAATTGCTTGAGTGCAGGAGTTCCAGACCAGCCCGGGTAACATAGTGAAACCGCATCTCTATGAAAAATACAAAAATTAGCTAGGCATGGTGGTGCATGCCTGTAGACCCAGCAACTTGGGTGGCTGAGGTGGGAGAATTGGTTGCATCTGGGAGGCAGAAGTTGCAGTGAGCTAAGATCCTGCCACTGCACTTCAGCCTGGGTGACAGAGCCAGATCCTGTCTCAAAAACAAAAAGAAAACAAACAAACAAAAAAAAGGTAAGGGCTAATAGTCAAGAAAGGAGGGTAGAAAGGAAAGTTTTAGATAGAGTAGCCAAGGGTGGTCTCATTGATAAGGTGACTTTGATGAAAGACCTAAAGAGAGTCGAGGAAGTGGCTGTGCACATATCTGGTGGATTAGCAATCCAGACAGAGAGAATAGCAAGTGCAAAGGCTGTGAGGCTGGGACATGCCTGACATTTTTGTGGGGAAAGCTAAAGAGGCTGGTATTACTGAAGTAGAGTAAATGAGGAAGAGAGTTATAAATGACATCACAGAGGTAATGAAGACCAGGCCACATAGGATCTTACAAGCCATAAAAGGAACATTGGCTTTTGCTCTGAGTCCCGTGGGAAACCATTGGAGCTTTTTGTGCACAAAACATTGGAGGGTTTTGTGCAGAATAATGAATGTTATGTTGACTGAGGATAGATGAAAAGAGTGCAAGGGTGAATGGCGGGAGATCAGTTAGAAGGCTACAGAAGTTATTCAGAGAGGATAGGACCAGGATGATAGTAGTAGGGGTGGTAAGTAGTCAAGTTCTGGATACATCTTTCTAGTAGAAACAATAGAATTTGATGATGCCTGTTAGAGTAAGAGTAGAGTTATGGCTACCACCAAGATATGAATCTAAGTGACTGGTAGAATGGAGATTTAATAAATTGAGGTGGGGAAGACTGGAGGAGGTTTTTTTGTGGCATGTGTATGTAAAGACACTGATTTTGGATATGTTAAGAATAAGATGTCCATTAGATATTCAAGTGGAGGTAGCAAGTAAGCACTTGGATATATGAGTCTGCAGTTGAGGAAAGAGGCAAAGTTGGAGATAGAAATTTAAGTATCGTCAGCATATAGATGGCATTTAAAGCCATGAGACTAGATGAGATCCCTTAGAACACCTCTTAGAGAAGGCATCTATGAACTGAACCTTGGAGTTCAGGGAGATGCGGAGAAACTAGCCAATGAAGCTGAGAATGAGGTCAAAAAGAGTACTGGCCAGGCGTGCTGGCTCACATCTGTAATCCCAGCACTTTGGGAGGCCGAGTCAGGCAGATCACGAGGCCAGGAGTTTGAGACCAGCCTGGCCAATATGGTGACACCTTGTCTCTATTAAAAATACAAAAATTAGCTGGACTAATTTTTTTTACAGGTGGCGTGTGCCTGTAGTCCCAGCTACTCTAGAGGCTAAGGCAGAAGAATCGCTTGAACCCAGGAGGCAGAGGTTGCAAGTGAGCCGAGATCGCGCCACTGCACTCCAGCCTGGGCAACAGAGTGAGACTCTATCTCAATCAATCAATCAATTAATCAATAAAAATAGTACCATGTCCTAGAAGACAAGTGAAAAACATGTTTCAAAGCAGATGCAATGATTGAGTGCTGAAAGGTCACGTGTCGCTGAAAAGACAAATATGATGGAAATCACTGAATGGAATTTAGTGACCACATTTAACAATATAGAGTTGATCAGTGACCTTCAGAATAACTTATATCTGTTGAGCACAAGGTCTGAAGTAACCCAAAACAGCTTGTCAACCTCTATGGATTAAATAAAAGAATGTGCTCGTGTGTAAATAACTTGTTTGAAAGCAAGCTGGAGTGAGGGAACTAGATATTGAGAGTTCTAAGTTCCTTACCACCACCTTCTTGCACACTAAAGCATTGAAAGAATGTAATATTCAAAACAAGTAGGCAAGCAAACAAACAAATAGAACATCATCTGAATAGTATTATATGTAACAATCTTCATGGAAACCATGACAACAGGGAAAAGAGGCCTTGTGAAAAAATTGTGTGTGTGCTTCTGCTCTGCTTTCTCAATGTATTTATCATGTCATGGCCTTGGCAAGAGCAAAAGGTAGAGAAAAATAAATAATTGATTTCTCCTCTTCTGTAAAACAACAAAACTGGCCTAATGTAAGTGGTTAAAAGTCCTCTCTGTAGTTGTCAATTTAAAGGTAAAGCCCCAATTTTAAAAAGTGAATGGCGTTGCAGTTGTGTGGATGGATTTGGTAGGGAGTTTAATTTTGCTACAGAGTGGAAGGTAATCTTGGCTAAACAAAAGCATATCCCTTTAATTTTTTAGAATGCCCCCAAGGTCCATCTGATTTGAACTAGAATTGGAAAAAGGGAAGAGAGATGGAAGGTAGTGATCAAAGTTGGAAAACTATACAACTTTCCCCCATGAAATGCAAGAAAGGCGAATGCAGGTGAAAAATAAAGATAGTGCTGCTCCACATGTTTGGAATTGCATTTTTAGTAGTCTTAACTAACCAAAATGCAGCGGCTTAGAGAAGGCTGTCACAAAACTTATGTAGTATAGGATAGGTGTGAGACTGCCCCTTAGGGCAGAGGAGAACATTAAACATGTTGATTCCTGTTGGTTATTTGATTTCCTCTTTGATGTTAGTGACAGAAAATTTACTTTTTAATTTGTGACCTATATAGGAGTGGGGTACAGAGGAGAGAATAGAAACAAAGAGATAATCCATGAGAAGAACAAGTTACATAAGTCCTTTAATGACCCCATTGGGAGTGATGTGGTTGGCTTGACACTGATGTTCAATAGACACCTCCCCCTCCCATCCTGGGTGGTCTTTAGCTCTAAAATCTCTGTGGTCGAACTTTTGAGATAGCCTGATATGCCACCACATATGCCATGACCCAAGAGACTGGCTGGCAATTACTCTGGATGCTTCTTGAAGGTTCTTCATTGTTCTTGCCCTTAACCTGCCTCTGTAGGATCTCCACTTTTCTCTTCCCGCTCCAGCTGCACTATGTGTCCATGCTTGGCTCTCAAGTGTTGGATTCTCATGTCTCCTTTTCACAGTGACTCAGGTAAGGGGACTTGTTGCAACATCTTGACATGCTGTCTTTAGTCCTAGCTCTCTTGGAAGGGAGGAAAGGAGATGAGACGTACTGAAACCACACTTTCTTGATGTAGAGCAGAATCTAGTTCACAGACTAGAAAATGTTTCATTCCTTGTAGGCTTAGCAGTACAGAAACAAAGTGGGGAAAGGAAAACAATTTCTAAAGAGTGAATTATTATGAATTATCTTATAAATGCCCATGCCACCTGCTTTACTTCTCATAATTCACTAAACCTCCTTTATCTTCTCATAATTCACTGAATTCACTATACTCTACATTTCATCTGTGGTGTGATAAGTTAAAGTTGCCTTGTTGGGAATTTTTTCAGAACATTTGTCCACTTGAACAAAAATCAATATTCTGTCTCTTAAACAGAAGCATTTGAACAACTTGCACTATGCGGAGGTGAGAATAATAATTATATTGGTACATGTCTTAAAAATTACCCAGAAGCAGATGAAAATTTGTGTAAATGACTTATTAAGAAAGTTCCCCCAGAAGAAATCAGTAAGAGAGTGGGTATGAGGAGAGGAAAGGGGAAGTCAAACAAAGTATGCTATTTTTGGCCAAGTCTCATAATAGGGAGCTTTGGCCTAAATCTACAAGGGAACCTTAGAGCATAAATTGAGTTGTCTGCCATAAAGCGACTGGGAGGAACTTGGGTTTTCATACACTTGCATCATCAGTCATAGCTAAGAACATCTAAGGGCCATGTAAACTCCCAATTACTTCTCTCACAGTCATAGGATAATCCTCTAAAAACAGACAAATGGACAGGCCATTGGAAATAAGAGTCCTGGACCTAGGAAGAAATTCAGGAAACAGTAAAGGAATTCAGGGAAACCTGGGTGGGTCACTGCAGTGATTACTACATCATTTTAAGCATTTATTGAGCATTTGGTGGTGCCTAGAAAGCTGTGTGTGTGGGGGTGTGTGTAGAAAGCTATTTAGTTCTCACAATACCCTTAGAATTGTCTCTATTTTACATCCTAAGGAACTGAAGTATTCAGTAATTTGCAAGAGTGTTTAAATAAAGGTCTGCAACAGAGCCAAGATTCAAATCCTGGCCTGTCTGAAGGCTATGTCCACAGTCACATTACTCTCTCCTTATTACACTACCTCCTGGTCAGCCTCCTAACCAAAGTAAGGGGTACAGTGCAGGAAGGATAGGAGAACTTGGGATATGGGAAACAGAAAAAAAAAAAAAAAAGAGATGATAAAATAGTTTGTAACTAAGAAATGTTATAGCAAATGAGTGGGGATTATTCTATGGCCAGGAAAAGAGAAGACTGAGGAAATTTAATAATGATCTTCAAGTTTATGAAAGGATTTAACATAGATTGGCCAGCTGTGCTCGAATTTCTACATAGTGAATTTAAAAAGAAAACTATTTGCTGTTACAGTACGAGGATTTTAGGTTGGATTGAAGGAAGTGTTCCTTGGCCAAAAGGGCTATTGAGCACTACAGTGAAATCATATAAACTCAAATTAGAAAGAAAAGAGAAAAGAAAAGAAAAGATGTGAGCCCAGTCTGTCACGCTGTGCAAATGTATGAGATGTTACCTTGAACACAGCTGCTTCACACCTGCAACCTTCCACAGAGGGAGAACCGTAAATTAAAAAAATAAAGCAGCAAACTTCATTGTAGCTGAGGATGCCAGGAAACCTGAAGGCCTTCTAGAAACTATCATATTAATTGTTGTATCAGGGCAGAAATATGTCCTGGTCTAGTTTAGTAGTTTGCTAATGAGAACTCTCTTTTTCACTTTTGTCCTTTCTTCCCCAAAGACAAGCATTTCTAATGCCATTGTATATATGTAAAAGAACATTTTATGTAGAAGTACAAGAAAAAACATTTGGTGATGCAACTATGCAGCACAGAGTCAATGACTGTTCAGATAACAAAGGGAATGGACTTTGACAGTACCTTGTGAAGTGGCACATACCATTGAATAATCTGTTGTTTTGATGTCCTCTATGCACCCATAGACCCTGCCCCCGAAAATTTTCTGCATAATTCAATTTAGATTTATGTACGTGTGTGTATATATACATACATATATATATATACATAAATCTAAATTACAGTGATATTCTGCCCCCAAATAATTATATCTACACCAGGATTTCTATGGGGAAAACACATTTGTAAGTGACTTCAAAATAAATTTTTAGTATACACCCCATTATAAAATAATGAGCCAGTTTAAAGTCTGGCTGCAGTACATACCATCTCAACACATCATTGAGCATGTTTATGTATGTATACCTATATATGTGTGTGTATATATATAGATATGCGTATATATGTGTATGTGTATGTATATATGTGTGTATATATGTATATATGTGTATATATGTATATATGTGTATATACATGTATATATGTGTATATATACACACATATATACACATATCTATATATACACACATACATATCGGTATACATACATAAACCCTCTCAATGATGTGTTGAGATGGTATGTACTGCAGCCAGACTTTAAACTGGCTCATTATTTTATAATGGGGTGTACACTAAAAATTTATTTTGAAGTCACTTACAAATGTGTTTTCCCCATAGAAATCCTGGTGTAGATATAATTATTTGGGGGCAGAATATCATTGTAATCACACCAAATTTACCTGTGCAGTTACTATTTTTCAGCTACACTGTGGACTAAATTAAATGTTCTGAGTTGCTGGAGGAACTCGATCATCAGATCACTATTTCTCTGGAAAAAATGAATTCCATTTTGAATTTGGAATTCCAGAAATATTTCCATCCCAATGTGCCTCTCAGTAGAAGTTTGTTAGAGGATTTTCTACACACTGGGTAAAGCCAACTGTCCAAAGTCAGTTGCTCCCGGATATTGCTTTTCCTTTAACCAGAGTGGTGACTTGTGCTCTGTGAAAGATAATTTTCCATCCTTCCATTTTAATAGCAGGCTTTCGTTGGATTGAAGAATTTGTACAAGAGCAACAATTATTGTTACTCTGTATTGGACACTATATTATTCATTGTATGTATATTGTCTTATGTAGCCTCCATAACAACCTTGGGATGTTATATTATTATGACCATTCTACAGAATAGGAAACTGATGTAAACAAGTCAGTTTGCTGGAAGTCCTATAAATAATAAATGATAGAATTCCATTGTGCTGAGGTTTGAATGTCTCCTCCCAAATTAATGTTAAAATTTAATTGCCATTGTAACAATATTAAGAGGTAGGACTGGTAGGAGGTAGATTAGGCCATGAGAGTTTCACCCTCATGAATGGATTAATCCAGCTTTCACAGGAGTGAGATCATTATGGAAGGCCAAGTTTTGTCCTCTTTCTCTCTTGCTCTCCTGACTTCCACTATGGGATGATGCCACAAGAAGGCTCTAATCAGGTGCCAGCCCCTCAATCTTGGACTTAGTGTATGGGACTGTGATAAACATTTTTTTTCTTTTTTTTTAAATTTATTTTTTATTATTATTATACTTTAAGTTCTAGGGTACGTGTGCATAACGTGCAGGTTTGTTACATATGTATACTTGTGCCATGTTGCTGTGCTGCACCCATCAACTCGTCAGCACCCATCAACTTGTCATTTACATCAGGTATAACTCCCAATGCAATCCCTCCCCCCTCCCCCCTTCCCATGATAGGCCCCGGTGTGTGATGTTCCCCTTCCCGAGTCCAAGTGATCTCATTGTTCAGTTCCCACCTATGAGTGAGAACATGCGGTGTTTGGTTTTCTGTTCTTGTGATAGTTTGCTAAGATTGATGGTTTCCAGCTGCATCCATGTCCCTACAAAGGACACAAACTCATCCTTTTTGATGGCTGCATAGTATTCCATGGTGTATATGTGCCACATTTTCTTAATCCAGTCTGTCACTGATGGACATTTGGGTTGATTCCAAGTCTTTGCTATTGTGAAAACATTTTTTTTCTTTAGAAATTACTCAGATACTGGTATTCTGTTATAGCAGCACAAAACAATCTAAGACAGGTTGTGAACTCTGGACTGTCTGAGCCTAAATTCAAAGCCTTTTCATGGATGTTGTGGTGGACATTTGTTGGTTGTGTGCCTGACATCCATTCTCCCTTACCATTATTTTCCTTTGGGAAATTTTATCTTCACTCCCTGTCCCCCATATCACACCACATCACAGACATTTAGTTTGTATGGAATTGACCCCACCGCCTGTCTTAGGAGAGAGCCCAGATTGACTTAGGCCAACCACTATATTATATTCCTCTCTCTCATTTCCCCCTCCCATACTGCCTGGCTCAAAGATAAGTAGATAGCTCAATCAGAGCCAATGAGATAGAAGGAGATATTTCCTTGTCACCTTGGAATGAGAAGCTCTCTTCTTTAACTGTCTTGCGAAAAAATGTGAGTTCTGAAATGGTGGAAACATTTTTTTTTTTACCTATAGGAGAGAGCCTGTTTCTGGTGTGGCAACCACTGTGTAGAGCCTCAGTTTGAAGTCACTGGGGCAGAAGACAGAGGGAATTCAGGGTCATAACAACAACTTTTGGACTACTGGATCAAGCCTTACCTGAAGTAAAACCTGCTTCTGGACTCAATTGTAAACATATTTGCTCAAACAACAACTTGTAGTTTGAGCTACTTTATGGGGTTCATGTCAATTTCAACATGGGAGTTGTAAGTAATACAAGGCACTCCCCAGGACTGGTCCTTCATTAAAAACATTTATATCTTCCAAATCTCTGGTATGATGAGACTTGACTTCCACAATCACACTCCTGAAACAATTCAGCAAGTAATTAATCAAATAAGATTACGTTCAGGCTATTCTTCTTGCTAAGTGAGAAAAGTTGCCCACTTAAAATTTACAAAGATTCTGAACAATACAGAACAAAAACAAGAATGTTTTGGTTAATGATTTTAGGTTAGGCAGAAAAGAAAACTAATTAAATGATGCCTTTCTCTGATAATTCTAGTTAATTGAAGTTTTAATTCCAGTAGGAATAATAAAAACTGGGGTCTAAGTTTGATAAGTTTTCAAATTATTTATATATGCTTAATTTAGAAAAATGTATGTGCGCATTCATTTCCCTGTGAAACATTAAAATATGCTAACATAGATTAAGCAAAATATATTTTCCTTTATTGTGATAATTCCTTGTTATCTCCAGTCTCTCCCCTAAATGTGATAAGAACACATAGCTATGGTTTTCAAGGTGTCATATGTATCACATATAAATCCAGATCCCTATCAGTATATCCTGAGAAAATTGAGAAACTGAGG
Source organism: Macaca fascicularis (assembly GCF_037993035.2). Lineage (NCBI taxonomy): Eukaryota > Metazoa > Chordata > Mammalia > Primates > Cercopithecidae > Macaca > Macaca fascicularis. Next base: position 29,867,514 of record NC_088376.1, on the reverse strand, counting down.
AATCACTGTAAAGAAAAAAGTAAACAGTACAGACAAAATAAGAAGGTGTAGGAAGAAGTAATAATGACTCGTTTCAAAGGTAATTTTACTGTGAAACTAAGAAAGACTAAGCTTTAAGATCCCTCCGTTGGAGGGGCGCTTCCAAGGCTTTGAGAGAGACCCTAGCAATGTGTTCATGTGGTTATATGATTTTTCACAAAGTTGAAAAGCTAAATATTTTAACTGCAGTTGGTCAAGACTACTGTATTTTTCCCCACTCTAATCCTCCCCGGCCCATTATATTTTTGCTTGGTTTGGATAATAGGGGAATGATCGCAGAAATTTTTGGACTCTGGCTAAGGGAAAGTTCTATTGTGAATGCAATTAAAGTGGGGTATATTATGCATGTCATAGACACTCCCATATTTATTTAAGATATTGGTAGACATCTCAGTGTAGGATTGCCTTCTAGGAACACATATTCTTTCAACTGTGCCAACTCACCTGGCATCGTGACAAGAACCTGCTTGGTCAGAGATTTTATCAGGATATGAATGGATACTAAGGTGTCTAGCACTAGAAGTATATGTGTAGTGAGGAGAAACCTCTGGTGAAATGTAGAGACAGATGCTACTCTATGGAAATTGTTCCAATTATCAGAAATATAAAACTGCCAGCTGACGATTCAGTTCTGATCAATATGAAGTGAAAAAGGAAGTTTCCTGTCAGGAACATAACAAATAATACCGCATATACAATTATTGATGCTGTGTGTGTGTGTGTGTGTGTGTGTGTGTGTGTAAGAAAGAAGGAATTATCTTTATATTTTCTTATAGACAATGTTATAAAAATCATCATCATATGAAAAGGTTATCAAAGAGTTTGCATTAAAAAGTGTTAAGAAGTAGATTAACAACTCATCCTCTGGAACCCTCCATTCTATTTTCTGCTTTTGAGTTCTTTAGTGGGTATAAAGTTATAGTTATACAAGATAAATACGTTTTAGAGATTTGCTGTACAGCATAGTGCCCACAGTTAATAATGTGGTATTGTGCACTTAAAAATTTGTGAAGAGGATAGATCTTACATGAAGCGTTCTTATCACTTGCAGAAAAGCAAAGGGACACAAGGAAACTATTGGAGATAGTGGATATGCTATATTACCTTGCTTGTGGTAATGGTATCATGGGTGTATGTGTATTTTCAAACTCTTCAAATTGTATATATTAAATATACAACTATTTTATAAGATGCAGTTATTTTTTATTCATTGTACTTCAATAAAGCTGTAAAACAGTGTATTAAGTGGTTAGGTAATAAAATATTATTTTATTTTTCATGAATTTTGTGTTATTTGTAGTTTTTGTTGGTCTTTTAATGTTTGAAAGATTTTCTGGTTTAATATTCTATATTAATCATCACTTTTGTACTCAATATCATATTTTTCATTTGGATATCTTTTCTTAAAGATGAACCCTGAAATAAACATTCAGGCTCCAGACACCTAGATACAACCTTACCTATTTTAGCTTTTGGTAAAGAGGAATTAGTTGTACTTCTAGATGAACCTTGTTTCCTCTCAGGGTTTCTGCCTGAGGATTATTTGTTGGGTCATCAAAGACACCACTTCAATCTTTATTCTTGTATAAAAGGAAGAATCAATTCTACTTATTTCATATTTAAACTTTTTATCAGCATTGTTGAGGAATAACTGCAATAACGTCAATAGTACATATTTGAAGTGTACAGTTTGATAAGTTTTGACCTATGTTTACACCCACGAAATGTCAACATAATCAAGATAATGGAAATTTCCATTACCCCCAGAGCTTTCCTCATGCTCCTTTGTATCCTTTTCTTCTGTCTCTCCTCGTGGCTCCATCCCAGCCCCAGTCAATCACTGATCTGTTTTTTTCCCCAAAATCTTGTAAAGTTTTTATTTTTTATTTTTAAATTTTGCTGTAAGTTCTTGGATGCATGTGCAGAACGTACAGTTTGTTACATAGGTATACATGTGCCATGGTAGTTTCCTGCACCCATCAACCTGTCATCCAGGTTTCAAGCCCCGCATGCATTAGGTATTTGTCCTAATGCTTTCCCTCCCCTTGCCCCTTGACAGGCCCCAGTATGTGATGCTCCCCTCCCTGAGTCCATGTGTTCTCATTGTTCAACTCCCATTTATGAGTGAGAACATGCAGTGTTTCGTTTTCTGTTCTTGTGTTAGTTTGCTGAAGATGATGACTTCCAGCTTCATCCATGTCCCTGCAAAAGGTATGAACTCATTCTTTTTTATGGCTGCATAATATACCATGGTGTATATGTGTCACATTTTCTTTATCCAGTCTATCATTGATGGACAATCGGGTTGGTTCCAAGTCTTTGCTATTGTAAATAGTGCTGCAATAAAACTATGTGTGCACGTGTCTTTATAGTAGAATGATTTATAATCCTTTGGGTGTATATCCAGTAATGGGATGATTGCTGGATCAAATGGTATTTCTGGTTCTAGATCCTTCAGGAATCACCACACTGTCTTCCACAATGGCTGAACTAAGGAGGCTGGGAGGTCTGGCCTGGGTGCAGCAAAGCAGCTGTGGTCAGACTGGTTCTCTAGATTCCTCCTCACTGGGCAGAGCATCTCTGAAGGAAAGGTAACAGCCCATCAGGGGTTTACAGACAAAACCCCCATCTCCCTGGGACAGAGTTCCTGGGGGAAGGGGTGGCTGTGGGCTTCAGCAGATTTAATCATTCCTGCCTGCCAGCTCTGAAGAGAGCAGCTGATCCTGACGAGAGATTCTCACAGCACAGCGCACCAGCTCTGCTAATGGAAAGACTGCCTCAAGTGGGTTCCTGACCCCTGTGCCTCCTGACTGGGAGAAACCTCCCAACAGGGGTCAACAGACACCTCATACAGGAGAACTCCGGCTGGCATCGGGCTGGTGCCCCTCTGAGACAAAGCTTCTGGAGGAAGGAGCAGGCAGCAATCCTTCCTGTTCTGCAGCCTCCACTGGTGATACCCAGGTGAATAGGGTCTGGAGTGGACCTCCAGCAAACCGCAGCAGACCTGCAGAAGAGGGGCCTGACTGTTAGAAGAAAAACTAGCAAACAGAAAGCAACAACATCCACATCAATATAAAGGACTCCCCTACAGAAACCCCATCCAAAGGTCTTTAGCCTCCAACATCAAAGACCAAAGGCAGATAAATCGACAAAGATGAGGAAAAAACAGTGAAAAAACGCTGAAAATTCCAAAAACCAGAATGCCTCTTCTCCTCCACGTGATCGCAACTCCTGTCCAGCAAGGGCACAAAACTGGACGGAGAATGAGTTTGATGAATGGACAGAAGTAGGCTTCAGAAGGTGGGTAATAACAAACTCCTTTGAGCTAAAGGTGCATGTTCTAACCCAATGCAAGGAAGCTAAGAACCTTGATAAAAGGTTACAGGAACTGCTAAATAGAATATCCAATTTAGAGAAGAATATAAATGACTGATGGAGCTTAAAGACACAGCACGAGAACTTCTTGAAGTATATACCAGTATCAATAGCTGAATTGATCAAGCAGACGAAATGATATCAGAGATTGAAGATCAATTTACTGAAATAAGACGTGAAGACAAGATTAGAAAAAAAAGAATGAAAAGGAACAAACAAAGCCTCGAAGAGATATGGAAAAGATCATATGTGAAAGACCAAACCTGTGATTGATTGGTATATGTGAAAGTGACAGGGAGAATGGAACCAAGCTGGTAAACACACTTCAGGTTATTATCCAGGAGAACTTCGCCAACCTAGCAAGACAGGCCAACATTCAAATTCAGGAAATACAGAGAACATCACTAAGATACTCCTTGAGAATAGCAACCGCATGACACATAGTCATCAGATTCTCCAAGGTTGAAATGAAAGTAAAAATGTTAAGGGCAGCCAGAGAGAAAGGTCAGGTTACCCAAAAAGGGAAGCTCATCAGACTAACAGCAGTCTCCCTGCAGAAACCCTACAAGCCAGAAGACAGTGGGGGCCAATATTAAACATTCTTTTTTTTTTTCTTTTTTTTCTTTTTTTGAGATGGAGTCTCACTCTGTCGCTCAGTCTGGAGTGCAGTAGTGCCATCTCAGCTCACTACAAGCTCTGCCTCCTGGGTTCACGCTATTCTCCTGCCTCAGCCTCCTGAGTAGCTGGGACTACAGGTGCCCCCAACACGCCTGGCTAACATATATATATTTTTTGTATTTTTAGTAGAGACGGTATTTCACCATATTAATCAGGGTGCTCTCGCTCTCCTGACCTCATGATCTGCCCACCTTGGCCTCCCAAAGTGCTGGGATTACATGTGTGAGCCATCGCGCCTGGCCACAACATTCTTAAAAGAATTTTCAACCCAGAATTTCATATCCAGCCAAACTAAACTTCATAAGCGAGGGAGAAATAAAATCCTTTCCAGACAAGCAAATGCTGAGGGATTTTGTCACCACCAGGCCTGCCTTACAAGAGCTCCTGAAGGAAGCACTAAATATGAAAAGGAAAAACTGTCACCAGCCACTGCAAAAACACCCAAAAATGTAAAGACCAATGATACAATGAAGAAACTGAATCAACTAATATGCAAAATAACCAGCTAGTATCATGATGACAGGATCAAATTCACCCATAACAATATTAACCTTAAATGTAAATGGGCTAAATGCCCCAATTAAAAGACACAGACTGGCAAATTGAATAGAGTCAAGACCCATCGGTGTGCTGTATTCAGGAGACCCATTTCACATGCAAAGACACACTTAGGCTCAAAATAAAGGGATGGAGGAATATTTACTAAGAAAATAAAAAGCAAAAAAATGCAGGGGTTGCAATCCTAGCATCTAGTAAAGCAGACTTTGAACCAACAAAGATCAAAAAAGACAAAGAAGGGCATTACATAATGGTAAAGGGATCAATGCAACAAGAAGAGCTAACGATCCTAAATATATATACTCCCAATACAGGAGCACCCAGATTCATAAAACAAGTTCTTAGAGACCTACAAAGAGACTTAGATTCCCACACAATAATAGTGGGAGACTTTAACACCCCACTGTTGATATTAGACAGATCAATGAGACAGAAATTTTTTAAAATCACAGTATGCTAGTTTGTGTTTTCTAGAAACATATGAATGGAATCTAACAGTATGTATTTTTGGAGGGCAGGAGAGTCTGGCATGTTTCAGCAGCATAATTATTTTGAGACTCATCTATGTTGTCGCTTGTATCATTAGTTCATTCTTTTACCATTGATGGGTATTATTCCACTGTGAGGCTATATGACAGTTTGTTTTTCCGTTTTCCTATGCTGAACACTGTGCTGTTTACAGTTATGGGATTTGTGATGGTTAATAGTAAGTGTCAACTTGATTGGATTGAAGAATGCAAAGTATTGATCCTGCATATGTCTGTGAAGGTGTTGCCAAAGGAGATTAACATTTGAGTCAGTGGACTGGGAAAGGAAGACCCACTGTTAATCTGGGTGGGCACCATCTAAGCTGCCAGCAAATATAAAGCAGGCAGAAAAATATGAAAAGGCTACACTGGCCTAGCCTCCCAGCCTACACCTTTCTCCTGTGCTGGATGCTTCCTGACCTCAAACGTCAGACTCCAAGTTCTTCAATTTTGGAACTCAGACTGGCTCTCCTTGCTCTTCAGCTTGCAGATGGCCTATTGTGGGACCCTGTGAGTTAATACTTATAATCTCCCCTTCATATATATATATCCTATTAGCTCTGTCCCTCTGGAGAACTCTGACTAATACAGATTTTGGTACCAGGAGTGGTTTTAGAGGAACATTAAGGATGGAGTTACTTTGTTAGTTTTGGCGTTTCTGGAGTTGGCTTCTTAATATGATTAGACCCCAAAATGCTAAGGACTCTACTTCTAATAGTGTAGAGAACACTGATAGTCCTTAGCATAAACTATTTAGAGAGTTATGCAAAATAAATGCGTTTGATACTCCTAATTCACTGCTCGTGAGAGGGAAGGAGTTTATTGACTCTATACATAATACCTTTGACCATATGTGGAGAACCAAGGAACATAATGAAGCTGGTTTTTTCCTTGTAAGTTCAGTGGACAAAGTGATGAAAGAAGATGATGTACTCAGGGATTCCAACTCCCGGCCTCAGAAGCAGATACTGAAGATTTCCTTGAGCGAGAGTCTTATCTCCTGTAGAGAAAGGGCTGAAATTGTGGAAAAACAGACACAGACTCTTATCATGAGAGTGGTTGATCTGCAATGAAAGGTACATGCACAGCTTTGCCAGGTGTCTACTGTTAAAGTGAGGGCATTGATTAGAAAAGATTGAGATCCTGCAACTTGGAATGGGGATGTGTTGGAGGACCCTGATGAAGCTGGGGACACTGAGTTTGTAAACTCTGATGAACCTTTTTTGCCAGAAGAAACAGCTTCCCCATTCCCAGTAGTGGCAATATCCCCTCCCTGACCCATGCAGCCATTAGCCTTTCCACCTTTGTCTGAGGAGATAAACCCTGCGCTGCCTGAAGCAACAGTGATGGCCTCCCCTGAGGCAGTTTCCCTGTAAGATAATGTTGATTCTCCTCAGGAGCCACCCCCAACACCCCTGTTTGCTTCTAGACCTATAACTAGACTAAAGTCCTGGTGGTCTGCTAGAGGTGAGGTTGAGGGTGGGACCCATGAGGAGGTGCGCTACACTGAAAAAGAACTACTTGAGTTTTCTAATTTATATAAGTGGAAATCTGGAGAACAGGCATGGGAATGGATATTAAGTGTGTGGGATAATGGTGGAAGGAACATAGAGTTGGACCAGGCTGAATTTTTTTATTTGGGCCCAATAGGTAGGGATTCTGCATTAAATGTTGCAGTTCAGGGAGTTAAAAAAGGTTCTAATCGTATATTTGCTTGGTTAGCTGAAATATGGATCAAAAGATGGCCCACTGTGAGCAAGCTGGAAATGCCTGATCTCCCCTAGTTTAATGTAGAGAAAGGGATCCAAAGGCTTAGGGAGATCGGGATGATGGAGAGGATTAGTCACTTTAGGCCTACTCATCCCAGCTGGAAGGGTCCAGAAGGTATACCCTTGACCAATGCCTTGCGAAATAGGTTTGTGGGGGCAGCACCTGCATCTTTGAAGAGCCCTGTAATTGCTCTTCTCTGTATGTCAGATCTAACAGTGGGAGCTTCAGTTGCTCAACTACAAAATTTAAATAGAGTGGGAATAATTGGATCACGAGGTGGCAGGGGCCACGTGATAGCACTCCACCATCAAAGGCAAGGTGGGCATAGCTACTTTAATAGACAGTAGGGGGAAAGCAGCAATCAGTATAGTCTGACTCGTGTAGAGCTCCGGCATTGGTTAATTAATCATGGTGTTCTTAGATGTAAAATTGATAGGAAGCCTACTGCATTCCTACTTAATTTATATAAGCAGAAAACTTCTAGGTCGAGTGGACAAAAGACTAATTTGAATTATAAAAACAGAGAATCATGGCCCCTCAATCAATTTCCAGACTTGAGCCAGTTTACAGACCCAGAGACCTTGAATGAAGTTCCCTTGAAGAAGGACCTCACTACACTACTGATAATTTATGCTGTTAGTCTTTCTCCCATCCTTCCCCAAGGAGACCTCCAGCCTTTTAGTAGGGTAACTGCACTGGGGAAAAGGAAATGATCAGACATTTCAGAGACTACTGGATACTGGCTCTGGGCTGACATTGATTCCAGGGGACCCAAAATGTTATTGTGGTCCTCTAGTTAAACGAGGGGCTTACAGAGGTTAGGTAATTAATGGAGTTTTAGCTCAGGTCTGAATTACAGCATGCCCCTGGACTCAACCTGTGGTTGCCAGAATGCATAATTGGCATAGGCATACTTAGCAGCTAGAACCCCCACATTGGTTCCCTGACTGGTAAGGTGGAGGCTGTTATGGTGGGAAAGACCAAATGGAAACAATTAGAGTTGCCTCTACCTAGAAAAATAGTAAACCAAAAACAATATCACATCCCTGGAGGGACTGTGGAGATTACTGCCACCATCAAGGACTTGAAGGACGCAGTGGTGGTGATTCCCACCACATCCCCATTCAACTCTCCTCTCTGGCCAATGCAGAAGACAGATGGATCTTGGAGAATGACAGTGGATTATTGTAAGCTTAACCAAGTGGTGACTTGAATTGCAGCTAGTGTACCAGATGTGGTTTCATGGCTTGAGCAAATTAACACATCTCTTGGTACCTGGTATACAGCCATTGATTTGGCAAATGCCTTTTTCTCTATTCCTGTCCATAAGGCCCACCAGAAGCAATTTGCCTTCACCTGGCAAGGCCAGCAATATACCTTTACTGTCATACCTCAGGGGTATATCAATTCTCTGGCTTTGTGTCATAATCTTATTTGGAGAGATCTTGATCGCTTTTTGGTTCCACAAGATATCACACTGGTCCATTACACTGATGACATTATGATGCTTGTATCCAATGAGCAAGAAGTAGCAAACACACTGGACTTATTTGTGAGACATTTGCATACCAGAGGACAGCAAATAAGTCTGACTAAAATTCAGGGACCTTCTACCTCGGCAAAATTTCTAGTGGTACAGTGGTGTGGGGCCTGTTAAGATATTCCTTCTAAGGTGAAGGATAAGTTGCTGCATTTGTCCCCTCCTACAACCAAGAAAGAGGAATGCCTAGTGGGCCTATTTAGATTTGGGAGGCAACACCTTCCTCATTTAGGTGTATTACTCCATCCCATTTATCCAGTGACCTGAAGCCAGTTTTGAGTGGGGTCCAGAACAGGAGAAGGTTCTGCAACAGGTTCAGGCTGCTGTGCAAGCTGCTCTACCACTTGTGCCATATGACCCAACAGATCTAATGGTGCTTGAGGTGTCAGTGGTGGATAAGGATGCTGTTTGGAGGCTTTGGCAGGCCCTCATAGGTGAATCACAGTGGAGGTCTCTAGGATTTTGGAGCAAGGCCCTGCCGTCTTCTGCAGATAACTGCTCTCCTTTTGAGAGACAGCTGTTGGACTGTTACTGGGCTTTGGTGGAAACTGAACGTTTAACTATGGGAAATGAAGTCACCATGAGACCTGAACTCCCTATCATGAACTGAGTGCTTTCTGATCCATCTAGCCATAAAGTGGATCATGCGCAGCAGCATTCCATCATCAAATGGAAGTGGTATATACATGATTGGGCTTGAGCAGGTCCTGAAGGCACAAGTAGGTTACATGCAGGTCCTGAAGGCACAAGTAAGTTACATGCCTACATGCATTTGAGGAGGTGGCTCAAATGCCCGTGGTCTCCACTTCTGCCACCCTGCCTTCTCTCCCTCAGCCTACACCGATGGTCTCATAGGGAGTTCCCTACGATCAGTTGACAGAGGAAGGGAGGACTAGGGCCTGGTTCACAGATGGTTCTGCATGATATGCAGGCACCACCCAAAAGTGGAGAGGCGCAGCACTACAACCCCTTACTAGGACATCCCTGAAGGATAGCAGTAAAGGAAAATCTTCCTAGTGGGCAGAACTTTGAGCAGTGCACCTGGTTGTGCACTTTGCATGGAAGGAGAAATGGCCAGATGTGCGATTATATACTGAGTCATGGACTGTAGCCAATGGTTTGGCTGGATGGTCAGGGACGTGGAAGAAGCATGATTGGAAAAATGGTGACAAAGAAATTTGGGAAAGAGGTATGCGGATGAACCTCTCTGAGTGGTCGAAAACTGTGAAGATACTTGTATCACTTGTGAGTGCTCACCAACGTGTGACCACAGCAGAGGAAGATTTTAATAATCAAGTGGCTAGAGTGACCCATTCTATGGACACCAACCAGCCTCTTTCCCCAGCCATCCCTGTCATTGCCCAACAGGCCCATGAACAAATTGGCCGTGGTGGCAAGGCTGGAGGTTATGCATGGGATTAGCAACATGGACTTCCACTCACCAAGGCTAACCTGGCTATGGTCACTGCTGAGTGCCCAATTTGCCAGCAGCAGAGACCAACTCTGAGCCCTTGACATGGCAACATTCCTTGGGGTGATCAGCCAGCCACCCGGTGGCAGGTTGATTATATTGGACCTCTTCCATGATGGAAAGCACAGAAGTTTGTCCTTACTGGAATATACACTTACTCCAGATATAAGTTTGCCTATCCTGCATGCAATGCTTCTGCCAAGATTACCATCTGTGGACTCACAGAATGCCTTATCCAGTGTCACGGTATTCCACACAGCTTTGTCTCTGACCAAGGCACTTACTTTACAGCTAAAGAAGTGTGTCAGTGGGCTCATGCTCATGGAATTCACTGGTCTTCCTATGTTCCACATCATCCTGAAGAAGATGGGTTGATAGAACGGTAGAATAGCTTTTTGAAGTCACAATTACAATGCCAACTAAGCGACAGTACTTTGCAGGGCTGGGGCAAAGTTCTCCAGAAGGCTGTGTATGCTCTGAATCGGCATCCAATGTATGGTACTCTTTCTCCCATAGCCAGGAATCAAAGGGTGGAAGTGGAAGTGGCATCCCTTGATCATCAGCATTCACCATCACCCCTAGGGATCCACTAGCAACATTTTTGCTTCCTGTTCCCGCAACATTACGTTCTGCTGCCTAGAGGTCTTAGTTCCAGAGGGAAGAACACTGCCACCTGGAGACACAACAATTCCATTAAACTGGAGGTTAATATTGCCACCTGGACACTTTGGGTTCCTCCTACCTTTAAGTCAACAGGCTAAGAAGGGAGTTACAGTGTTGGCTGGGGTGATTTACCTGGACTATCCCAAGATGAAATCATTCTACTATTCCACAACAGAAGCAAGGAAGAGTATGCATGGAATACAGGAGACCCATTAGGGCATCTCTTAGTATTACCATGCCTGTGATTAAAGTCAATGGGAAACTACAGCAGCCCAATCCAGGCAGGACTACAGATGGCCCAGACTCTTCAGGAATGAAGATTTGGGTCACTCCACCAGGAAAAAAAACTATGACCTGTTAAGGTGCTTGCTGAAGGCAAAGAGCATACAGAATGGGTAGTAGAAGAAGGTAGTCATCAATACCAGCTACGACTACGTGACCAGTTGCAAAAACAAGGACTATAATTGTCATGAATATTTCCTCTTGATTTTGTTAAAACCATGTTTATGCATGTACACTTTGTACTAAGAAAAACCTTCACTTTCTTTTTCCTTTATTATGTGACATAAGATTTTGACTTCCTATCAGCATTTAAGTGTTGTTAACTTTAGGTAATAGTATCTGGGTTGAGGATTGGTGCATTTCTGGCTTTATGAATGGTAGTACTATGAAGGATAGTTGTATTATCTTGAGCCTAATTATGACCTATTTTAGTATCGTTATTTGAAGAGTATGTATGATCTCAGGAGATGTGTGTGGGTCAAGTTGACAGGGTGGACTTGTGATTGTTAATACTGAGTGTCAACTTGATTGCATTGAAGGATGCAAAGTATCCTGGGTATCTGTGAGGGTGTTGTCAAAGGAGATTAACATTTGAGTCAGTGAACTGGGAAAGGCAGACCCACTCTTAACCTGGGTGGGCACCGTCTAATCAGCTGCCAGCAAATATAAAGGAGGCAGAAAAATGTGAAAAGGCTAGATGGCCCAGCCTCCCAGCCTTTCTCCTGTGCTGGATGCTTCCTGATCTCGAACATCGGACTCCAACTTCTTCAATTTTGGAACTCGGACTGGCTCTCCTTGTTCCTTAGCCTGCAAACGGCCTATTGTGGTACCTTGTGATTGTGTGAGTTAAGACTTAATAAACTCCCCTTTATATATATATCCTATTAGTTCTGTCCCGCTGGAGGCCCCTGGGTAACCCAGGATGTTACATATAAGTTTACTATGAACATTTGTGTATAAATCTTTATATTGACAGATACTTTAATTATCTTGGGGGAAATACTTGGAAGTAGGTTGCATGGATTATATGTATGTGTATGTTTTGCTTTTTAAGAAACTGTAAAATGGTTTTCCAAAGTGGTTGAATCATTTTACATTTCTATCATCAGTGTATGAGAGTTTCAGTTGCTCAGAATTCTTGCTAAAACCAGATATGGTGTATTTTTTTTAAATTAGCCATTCTAATAGGTCTATAATGCTATCTCATTGTGATTTTAACTTGATGGTGTTGAGAATCTTTTCATGTTTATTGTTTTCTTTGATGAAGTGTCTATTCAAATCTTTTGTCCATTGTTTTATTATTACTGAATTTTAAGAATTTTAAATATATATAAAAATATATTTTGGATATAAGTCTTAAATCAGATATGTGGTTTGCAGGTATTTTCTCCCAAATATCTGGTTTGTCTTTTCATTTTGCTGGCAGTGTATTTCAAAAGGTAGAAGTTTTAAAATTATGATAATGTCCAATTTATCTATATTTTCTTTTACAGATTATGATATTGGTATCATATCTAAGGAATCTTTACCTAATCAAAGTTGCAGAAGTTTTCTCCTAAAAGTTTTATAGGTTTAAGTTTTACATTTAGGTCTATGATTCATGTTGAGTTAATTTTATGGTGCAAGATATAGATCAAAGTTTATTTTTTTTCTTGCATATATATATATATATCCAATTATTCCAGCACCATTTGTTGAAAAGACTAATCTTTCTCTACTGAATTGCCTTTGAAACTTTGTCAAAATCATTTGTCTGTATATGTGTGGGTCTATTTCTGGACTCTCTTCTGTTCCATTTGTCTATTTGTCTATCTTTACACCAGTACCAAACTGTCTTGATTATTGTAGCTTCATAATAAGTGTTAGTTCTCTAAATTTGTTCATCTTTTTTTTTTTCAGAGTTGTTTTGGCTATTCTGGGTCCTTTGAATTTTTATATCAATTTTAGAATCAGTTAATTTCTACAAAAACCCTGCTAGAATTTTAATTGGGATTGGTTTAAATGTATGGATTGGTTTGGGAAGAGTGCTTTCTTAGCATTATTGTGTCTTTTGACTAATGGACACAACATAGGTAGAACATTACTAATGTGAATATCTGAAATTTGAAATGCTCTAAAATCTGAAACTTTTTGAGTAATGACATGATGCCACAAGTGGAAAATTACACATCTGACACCTTTGCTTTCTTATGGTTCAATGTACACAAACTTTGTTTTTTGCACAAAAGTATAAAAAATTTTGTATAAAATTACCTTTAGGCTGTGTACATAAGGTGTATATAAAACAAATGCATTTTGTGTTTATATTTGAGTCCCATTCCCAAGATATCTCATTATGCATATGCAAATATTCCAAATCCAAAAAAATGTACAATCCCAAACACTTCTGGTTCCAAGCAGTTTGGATGAGGAATACACAACCTGTATATCTCACCATTTATTTAGATGATATTTAATTACTTTCAGCAATGTTTTATAGTTTTCAGTGCACAGGTCTTTTACAATCTTTTGACATTTTTATTTCTAATTATTTCATATTTTTGAGGCCATTTTTAATGGCATTGTTTTCAAAATATTAACTTCTGGTAGTTTATTGCTAATATATAAAACAAAATAGATTTTTATGTATTGATCTTTTTATCCTGCAGCATTGCCTCAACTCATTTAATAATTCTAGTAGCTTATTTCAAAAATATAGATTCCAGTGGATTTTCTACATGAATAATTGTGTCATTTGTGAATAAAGAGTTTTATTTATTTCTTTTCAACTTGGATATCTTTTATTTCTTTTTCTTGCTTTATTGCATTGACAAGAAATTCCAACATAATGTGAAAGACAAGTGGTGAGAGTGGATATCTTACTTTGTTCCTGATCTTAGCTATTCCTTATTTTTTTAAGCTATGTTTTTGTAGAAGCCCTTCATTAAGTTGAGAAAGTGCCTTTTTTAAAGCAGTAAAATTCCTTTTTTAAAGCAAATAAAGAATGTACATTGATATTTGTCAAATGCTTTCTTCTACATCTATTGAGATGATCATATAGTTTATAAATTTCTTTTGTTTTTTATTATTGTGGATTACATTCATTGATTTTCTATTGTTAAACCAACCTTGCACACTTGGTCATGATATATTATCCTTTAACCTGGCGTTGGATTTAATTTGCTCAAATTTCAGTAACAACTTTTTCATCAATGTTTATGAGGGATGTTGGCCTGCAGTTTTCTTTTCCTGTAATATCTTTATCTGTTTTGGACATCTAATTCTGGCCTCATAGAGTGAGTTGAAGAATGTCCTCTCCTTTTCAATTTTATGCAATAATTTGTGTAGAATGGACACTATCTCTTCCTTGAATCTTTGGTAGAATTATCAAGTGAAGCCATCTGGACCTCAGCATTTCTTTGTGGGAAATTGTGTAACTACTGATTTAATTTCTTTAATAGTGGAGGGCTGTTTATATTACCTAATTTTTTTCTTGAGTAAGCTTTGGTAGTTTGTATCTTTCAAAGAATTTGTCCGCTGTATCTAAGTTGTAGAGTTTATTCGAATAAGGTTCTATATAATATTCCCTTAGTGTCATTTTGATATTTGTAAAATTTACCCTGGTTTCACTTCTGTCATGCCTACTACTGACAATTTGTATCTTCCTTCTTTTGCTCTGACTAGTTGGGCTAGAGATTTATTAATTTCATCAATTTTCTCAAAGAGACTGACATATTATTTTGCTTTTATATGTCTCAAGTCTTTATTTTGCTTTCAGTTTTGAAATTTTTTTTTCAGTGGGTATAGAATTCTAGAATAGTTTTTTCCTCCCAATACTTTTAAGATATTGCCCTACTGTTTTTTACTTTTACATTGTTTGTAACAGAAATTTACTGTGGCCCTTATTTCTGTTTCTGTATATATATTTTTTCCTTCTACTGCTTATAAGATTTCCTATTTATCACCCATTTTGATAAATTTTATTATTCTGTGCCTTAGTATTCTTTTCTTTATGTTTCTTTTGCTTAGGGTTTGCTAAGCTTCTTATATGTACGGGTTTGTCATTTTTGTCAAGTTTGGAAAATTTTCATCCATAATATCTTCAAATATTTCCCCTCCATTATGACTTCAGTTACTCATATATTAGGCTGTTTGAGTTGTCCCACGCCTAACACTTTGTCCAGTTTTTAACAGTTATGTCTTCTATGTTTCATTTTGAGTTGCTTTTATTTCCATGCCTTCAAGTTCACTAATCTTTTCTTCCTCCATGTCTAATCTGCTGTTAATTCTGGAAAGTATATTTTTCATCTTACACATTTTAGTTTTAATCATTAAAAGTTTGATTTGGATCTTTTTATGCTTTTCATGTTTTTGCTTAACTTTTTGAACATATGGAATACAATTATAATAACCATTTTAATATCCTTCTCTGCTAACTCTAACATCTGTGGTTAGTTCTTAATCAGATTCAATTGATTGATTTATCTCCTCATTATGTATCATATTTTTCTGTTTTTTTTGTGTGTGTCTGGAAATTTTTGATTGGATGCCAGACATTGTAAATTATACCTTGTGGGATGCTGTATATTTTTGTGTTCCTATAAATATTCTTGAGCTTTGTTCTGGGACACAGTTAAGTTACTTGGAAACAGTTTGATCTTTTCTACCCTTGTTTTTAGGAATTACTAGCTAGACCAGAGTAGTTTTAGTCATGGGCTAATTATTTATTACTACTGAAGCAAGACCCTTCTGAATACTATACTCAATGCCATGTAAATCTTGAGGTTTTCCAGTCTTCATGGTGAATGGCAGCCACTATTCTCTCCAGTGAGTGCTCACTAGGTACCATTTTGGGTGGTCCTTTCTCTGGTTGTAGGTAGTATCTCTACATGAATGCATTTACCCATACTCAGAATGAGTATTTTTCAGAGATCTGAAGTTCTCTCTCTGCCCAGCTCTTTCCTTTCTGGTACTCTGTTCTGTGAACTCAAGCTGTTTTGGTCTCCTCAGACCCTCCATTTCATTTCCTCAGCTCATGGAGTCTTCTACACTCCACCTGGGTTCCCCTCCCTGTTCTGTGGCCTAGAAATTCCCTTAAGGTAGTAAGGTAGAGGAATCATAGGGTCCACATCACTTGTTTCACATATCTGAGGGCTCAGTATCCTGCGTTGCCTGGTGACTCAGTGTCTTAAAAACTATCGTTTATATGTTTTGTCTATTTTTTTGTTGTTTCAAGTGGAAGAGTAAACTGTTCCTGTTTCTCCATCTTGACAGGAAGTGGAAGTTCTCCTTAGCTGATTTTTCTTCTTGCCTTATACTGGGTTCTTTAAGACCAGAACAAAAATAAATAAAAGAATATTCCAGAAATTCACTAAGAGACTTCAGGTTTGCAGCATAGGTTTTTGACAACTAAGTAGAGCAGTGGGCCAGTCTTTATTTGTTTCATTAATCTGGTAAAAAAAAAAAAAAAGGATTTGCTTGAAATTCATGATTAAGATTGCCATATTAGCTACTAAGTCAGAAGACTTGAGAGCTGAGCCTTGGAGAAACAAAATCCTTGACAGTTGTTGATGTTTTTGTAATAAGAGACTTTATTATTTTAGCAAACAGAAAGACTGCGTGAAAATGTCAGAAAGAAACTACTTTTGGAGAAAAAAATAGAAACTGACTCACTAAAGGGACCTATTGGGGATAATTACCCAGAGCCTGTGGTAGATCAGGATGGCTGATTTAAAGTTATTGTTTTCGCAAATTCTGCAAAAAACAAAAAACAAACAAAGATTTTTTTTTTCCTGGCTTTAGCAGCAGCAGAAAAATTTCTTCCACAGCTGTAATCTCATGTAAACTGCAAAAGTGGATTTTATTCTCTGAGTTTCTCAAGCCTCCTTTTCTTTAATACAGAGTAATATTGGCTTATGATAAAACACTACAAACTATAATTTGAAATAGTGTTTCAATTTTCAATTTGCAGTCTGGGAATAGATCACAGGAATTTTAGTTTGTTGGTTTCCTGCTGCCTTAGGTCAGGAAAGCCTGAACTTTCTCATCCAACACCTGTTCAAGTCGGAGGATGCTGATTAACTCATGATGGAAAGGTATCAATTTTCACAGACCAGACCTCTACATTCTTGAAATGCTCTTCTCATGGGAAACATTAAATAAGCTTTGAATTAACTGTAAGTAAATAAATATTCAATTATTTGCATGGCACTATATTCTGTTTCATTAAAAATATTTCTTGATTTTTCTCACCAATAAAAGTATTCAAAAATGTTTAATTCAGTCATCATCACATCAAAAATTACTATATTATCTCTGAATTACATAAGTGATTTTTTAGTCATATACATACTAGTTGTTCTTACTCTATATAAACATACTTTTTGTTAAAATATAACCATTTAGTTTAAAATTGAGACACCCTTGTTAGAGGAGAATTTCAAATTTATTTAACAACAACAATAAAAAGGTTAAATATTAATAGCAAATGTGAGTAAGCATGGGATAATTGAATGGCTTTTTATATTTTTAGAAGTCAATTCCATCTTCATAGACTTTAATTCTTCCAGGTTTTAATTCACATTAAGTTCTAATGGCTGACACCATTTTCCTCCTCCGTATCTTCTTCGGAATATGGACATCTTGGGTTGTTGTGAGAATGGAGTTACCAAAGTTGTAATCAGATAAACACTAAGCAAAGTGTTATGGCAAAGTGTGGTCAAGTGCGTTTCCTATCAAATGGTCAACACCTTAAGTGCTCAAGGTTGATAAGAATTGTTTTCATCTCTGTTGATAGGAAGAACCAATGGTGTGATCCCTGGATACTGACAATTGTTGCCCAAGAAACCCCCTCCCCTTGCCATGGGACTGCTGGGCACCCAAATAATGCACCCTAATAATTTGATAGCTCTTGTTACACAGCTCTTCTTGGACTAAAAGGCCCTCAGCATTCCTGGCAATTTCTACACTCCTGGAGCTTCATCTGGTAATTCCCTGACTTATGCAGCACCACCCCACTCCTAGAGTGTCTTTAGAGGTGTTTGCTTTCTTCTTAAAGCTATTATCCTCTTGTTCTTGGAGGGCTTATTCTTGGGGGACTTGGAGGGCTTATTAAGCCCTAAGACTCAATCATTAGCAACCAAAAAATTAACTTCTACTCTCCCAAGGTCAGGGACAGCATAATCTTAAAATACAGTGGTTAGGGAAAATATTTGCATAATGTATTTTTAGGAATGTACAGGAAGAGAAGGCAAATATAGAGGAGGAAGGTGATTTAAGAGAGTAGAGCAGAAAATATAAAGCTGCCACAAAAATTTGGAATTGCAGAATCAGCTAAAGGTAGGTGTTTGTTCTGCTTACTAACAAAGCATACACCAAATAAAATTATTTGGAAGCCTATAATTTTTTAGGGTAACATTTTTTAGGTGTTCTTCTAGTCTTACCCCATTATTTTAGAGGTGTAAAAACTGAATCCCAAAGAGGAGAAGTGACTTGGTTAAGCTCACACAGAAACTAGAATCCTGTATCTTTTGTATTGTATCAGATGCTTTTATGATTACCATATGCTGCCTTTTTAAGGCCTGTGATCTCCAGAGAGAGGTTTCAGCTTTTTGATATGCCAAACTAAGGAATTCTTAGTTGGCCTTTTTTTTCTTCTTGAGTTTGTGCTTGCTTAACCTAATGAGTAGGTAATAACCCTATGTTTCTAAATTTCTTAAATCAGACTTTTTGGGGTATGAAATTTTGTTAATGATTCTGTTAAGAAAAAATGTCTTTTACACTTTTTCATCTGAAAGGCAAGGGGATGCGGGATGGAGGTTAGAAATACACAGCTGCCATAGTCTAATTCTTGTATAGATATTATTGAGTGATTAATGATTGAGAAAATTGCCTACTGCTTCTCTTTACTTTTCTGTATTAGCAGATGACCTTTTCTTTTTGATCCATAATGAGAATACGAGAGAAAATGAAAGGAAAGTGCAACATCACAATAGGCTAAGAATCTACATAATTAATGCCCAAACACTTTATCATTCAAGATCCTTCATGATCTTGCCAATCTATTTTCCCAATGATATCCCATATTATCTCCCTTTGCATATAGTTTAATCCATACACCAAATAACTTGCTATTCTTTAAATGCTTTGTTTTTCTACCTCCACATCTATTTTCATACTGCTTTCTCTACCTGACATTCTCTGTCCCCAAACTGTTGATATTTAAATTTGACTTAGCTTGGGTTACCTGAGATGTAGACACTGAGACAAGCTTTTAAGGTTGAGTAATTTATTAGAGAGTAAAGGTAGGAGAATGATTAAGTGAAAGAATGAAAGAAAGGTTATTTTGGAAGAGCGTGTTATCAAGACAGCTTTCAGTTCCAGGAAGCAACTGAAGCATAGTCCCACAGGGAAAGCTCTTGAAGCCCAGACAAGCTATTCTGCCTTAAAGTTACATTACCCAAGGGGTAAGGTAACTAAGTATTTATACACCAACACTCCTCAGATATTGCTTGAGAGTTGTTCCTAGAGACATTAATTCCAGAAGCTTCCAACCTGTTGAACACCTAGGTGGCAGAGTGAGTTTCACCAGTGAGAGGACACCCTTAACAAAGAACTACTGGTGCTAGGAGTTGGAAGTTGGGCCAAAGGCAAACAGATGCTAACAGGGAGGTAATATGAGAGGCACTAACAGCATCTGCTACAAAACTGTCCCCCAAAGAAAAGATGGGATACAGCTGGCTATGCTGCAGTTAAAAAGCAACCAAGTATTAATGGCTTAATACCACGAAAGTTTATTTTTCACTTCTTGTTATCAGGAGACCCCTGTCGATTCTATAATTCAAAGAACCAGGCTGATGGCTGGTGGAATAGCTACCATCTCAAACATGGCGTGATGCTGCATCAGAGGGAAAAATAAGCTCTTGCATTGGCAATGAAATGTTTACCCTGTAGTGACTTGTGCTACTTCCACTCACAAATGATTGCCCAGAGCTACTTATCTGACTCCAATCTACCACTGGGTGTGTACATGCAATCTACTATGTACCTAGAAGATGAGAGAAACAAATGATTAATGATGACCACTTCCCAAGACTAACAATAATTGCAGATTAATCAATGACTTAAACAAAAATGTGGCCATTGAAGGAATAGAAAACATAGTGAGTTTAGTGTAAATTTAAAAGTGATTTATAAGTAACATACCAAATCCAGAAACTATAAGAAAAGAGATTGACAAACATAAATACATAAAGCTTTAAAAAAATTTAATGTAACAAAAATGGCATAAAAAGAGTCAAAAGTTTTTTAAAAATATGTTAATGCAGTAGATTAGGTGCTACTTTTCTTAATGTACTATTAACTTAATAAGATAAATTTTGTATCTAGAAGAAAATGAACATGGAAATAGGCAATTCACAGATAATGGCATTCGTCTGGACAATAAAAATGTGTGACATTCAGAATAAAATGAAAATGAAATACTGTTTTTCAGCCATCACTCGAGCAAAACTACAAAGATACAGTGAGACTCAGGCATTCCCATATACTGTGGATGAGAGGGCAAAGACCTTTAACCTCTAATTTTATTTCTATTTTTAAACATGTGTGTTAAAATTTTAAATACTGATGTCCTCTTGACCCGGTAATTTTATGTCTAAGATTTGAATCTGGAGATAAACTTGAATAAATGCATCCAGATTTGTGTATAAGTATTAATATAGTTTAGATGTGTGTTCCCACCCAAATCTCATATTGAAATGTAATCCTAAGTGTTGGAGGTGGGTCCTGGTGTGAGGTGATTGGATCATGGGGGTGCATTTCTCAGGAATGGTTTAGCATCATCCCCCATGGCCCTGTCCTTGCATAGTGAGGTGAGTTCTGAGATCTGGTCATTTAAAGTGTGCAGCACCTTCCTGCTTCACTCTCTCTTGCTCCTGCTTTTGCTATGTGAGGTGTGAGATACTGCTGTGCCTTCCACCATGATTTGAAGCTCCCTGAGGCCTCCCCAGAAGGAGATGCTACCATGCTTCCTGTACAGCCTGTAGAACTATGAGCCAATTAAACCTCGTTTCTTTATAAATTACCCAGTCTCACGTATTTCTTTATGGCAACGCAAGAACAGACTAATACTAATATGTTCAGTGAAACATTATTTGTCATTATAACACCTCCACCCCCCAATGTCCATAAATAGGAGTTTAGCTGAATGATTTATAGTATATACTTATAATGAAGTATTATACAGCCATTGAAAAGCCTGAAATAGATTTTTGTGGGCTGAAACATAAAGCCTAGGATAGAATATTGATGAAAAATGAAATAACAAAAAGCAATCTATAGTGTGATTCCACTTGCGTGTGTGTCTTGCAGATGCATAGACAATTTGTGAGAGAACACGAGAGAGTGTTAAGAGTGGCAGCCTGTGGGGAGGGCTAATAGGAGTTCAGGGAGATACAGCGGGGCTGTAGAGGATGTTAATTATTTTTTGGCCATGCTCACTTATCATTCCTTGTCTTTATAAACAAATCCCCTTCTCACTCACATAGCATGCTTTGAAGAAGGTGCTTCATTACTTCAACTCCAGAGAGGGAAGATGAGACCCAAGCCTGGTAAAAAAGCCTACCCAATTTCACTAGCCACATTGACTCCTCAAGGGTGTTATTTATGAGTTGAAAGTTGGTCAATCTTGAGAGAGTTTTGGGACTGGTATGTGAGCCCCTGGGAATGTAGAAAACTCTTTTCTTCTGAGTGTGAGTCTGGAGGATGTATGCTTGAACTGCTCCAACCTATGAATGTTATGAAAGAGGAAACAAAACAATGAGGAAGAAGCATAGCTGATATGTCCAGAACAGATCTTTGGACATTTCAGTTACAAAAACAACAATAAATAAATATATAAATAAACAAACAAGCAGGCAATTTTTCCCTTTTTGGCAACTTTGAATTAGGACCTACCTAGATGAGTTCTTTTCCTTTAATTTAATATTATGTTCAGTTTGAATAAATGTATGTAGTTTTGTAGTAAAAAGTATTTTGTAAATAAGAATATTCTATCCACTTTGTGATTATACTTTTAAAAAGATGTACAAAAGAAAGCTTGGATATAGAAACTGAGATATTTCTAAATGTAATACAAGACAGCCATTAAAAAATAATGAGGTTGATTTATGTGTATTCATGTGGAAAGATACTCTAAAAGAATGAGAAAATATCAGGTTCCAGAAAATCACATAGAATACATTTTCATTTATATAAAAAAAGATGTTTATATGTATATTACAATCCAAAAAGCTATACAGCAGATTAATCAGTTCCCAAGTATGGGATTATGAGTGGGGGACTTCACTTCCTATTTTATACACTAATGTATGTGAATATTTTATCCCCATTCTTAGGTGATAAAGACCTCAAGTATGAGTTTCATCTCATCTTTGAATTCTTCAGATCACCTGCTTATATTAGGTAACAAATATGTGTTTGTGGGGTGAATGAGTATGGAAAAAAGAAAATATAAAATTAATTAAGAGGAGGATTTTACCTCATAGAATAAGGAAAATCCAGCACTTTTGTGTGTGTTAAAGGCAAATGTCAAATATTAGCAGATCCATAGGCTTTGAAAAAATAATCAGTTCACAAGACCCACATCCCCACCACAATTCTAGTTGGTCATTTGCAGCTAGAGTTACTCAGAGAATAAGAAACATTTTATGTTTTTGTCTTTTTACTGGAGATTTTTTTCATAGAGGTGGTAGTAGTTAGGATAAATCACGGTTATGCTACAGTAGCCCAAATCTCAGTGGTTTCATTTCTTATGTTTGAAACCACTGAGATTTCATGCCACATTTCCAAAGCAAAGTAGCAGTAGTACTGTTCATTCTAGTCACCCAAGAACTCAGTAGATGAAGTCTCTGTCTCAAAATGTGCACCCACAATCACACTGGAAAGGAAAAGTCATGGCAAATTCTACAGTGGTTCTTCAAATTGTCATCTGGAAGTGACATACACCCTTAGATTTCATTGGCCCATGGAAGTCACATGAACACATCTCACTTCAAGGAGGTAGGGAAGTGCCATCTTACCACATGCATTTCCGGAGGAATGATAGATGAGATTTACTTCCATGCAACATTACCTACATTTACATACTTTTCAACATTCCAATTTGGTGTCCCTTCCTTGAAGTCTATTTTAAAATGCTTGTATCATGACCACTTGCCCACAAATTACTTCCCAGAACACATGATTTTACCTATTAGCAGTGTGTTAACAATTTTGTTTAAAATAAAAATTATTTTGACTTGTTAATTGCCATTTTCAGCAAATACAAAGCAAACTGAAGCGCACTGCCATGTTCCCTAGGGTGAGTGGGAGGCTCAGTAAATACTAAGGGGTGAGAATATTTGCCTTGATTAAAATGATAAAGTAAATACTTATATTTGAAAATGTTGATCTGAGTAATAAGAGCTCTAATTTTTTTTTTTAGTCATCATGCATGATATAAAATATGTAATTTATTGTTACATAAACTGCCCTAAATAGGCCAAATGTTGTCATCTTTACTGGCTAATTTGAACTCTAGCATATATAAACTTCCTGCTCGTTTTTGGTATTATCCTAACATTCT
This sequence comes from Macaca fascicularis, assembly GCF_037993035.2. Taxonomy (NCBI): domain Eukaryota; kingdom Metazoa; phylum Chordata; class Mammalia; order Primates; family Cercopithecidae; genus Macaca; species Macaca fascicularis. Next base: position 29,844,007 of record NC_088376.1, on the reverse strand, counting down.
TTATTTTAAAAACATATTTTTTATTTGTTTTGTTTATAGCAGAGATGTTATTCTATGTATTTTCTGTTCAAGTTTCACTTATTTATAAATACAGTCATTTAAAGTTCCATTGCCAAATCCACACGTTTAATAGAAATAAATTTGAAGCAACCTTGATAAACACAAATGAAAGTAAGAGAACACAGAGTATTATAGTTTCCAAGAATAAATTTTACATTGTGTATATCAATCAGAAATAACAGGCCATATTCAACCACCACAAAAATGACTAAGACTTTACTTGAATAGTCTGCGAATCTTTTGCAACGTTATTGAGTATAATTTTACTTAGTATAGCACCGAGGCACTAAGTGCTGTCTAGTGTTTCCATGCAGAAGCCCCTGTGATGTATCTTATGAGGAAAATAACAAACTTATGTGTGTAAAAAAGCCTCATTCATGTAACACGAATATCAGGCATGCGTTGTAGTGCTTTTGGCTTTGAGTTCCATATTAATGAATCAACTATATATATGTTAAATAATTGCAAGAAATATGTTTGGCATCATGGGAATGAGTAATTAAATTATGTCATTATAAAACAGAATATTATGATATTTGTTAAAAATTTAAATTATCAATAGTGGAAAAGAAAAAATGCGTAAGTTGTCTACTGGAACTATTTAGAACAATATGCATAGGAGGGAAATACAGCAAATTATAAAGAGGATTATCTCTGTGTGCTGGGATTAGAGGGATTTTTATTATTTTGTATTATTCTCTTCCTTGTAAATTTACCATTTCAAGTATTTTAGGGCAATAAAATTTATTAGTTTTATAATTAGAAAAATTTATACTTTTTTTGTCTTAATACCAAGGTAATATATTGTGGGTCATTGGTTTTATCTGCACTAGGTCAGATGTTTGCTGAATTCAGTTCTGAGCTTTTGAACCAAAAGCAGATCTTCAGAACAAGAAAGAAGATAATAAAAGAGAAACACGAAGAAACTGAAGATGATTGGAGAAATACAAATCAAGATGATTAGACCTAGCAGAGGGCTGGCTGGATGGCATTTATGTTGACGATGGACTCCTACACAGAGAATGATCATGGTCTAGGACGTAATAGTGATGCAATCATCATTTCTTAAATGAGTTTTTAAAACAAGTGAATGAATGACCAATTACATATCTTCCCTGAGCCAATAAAATATATTAAAAGTATAGGCCTGGGCACAGCGGCTCATGCCTGTAATCCAAGCACTTTGGGAGGCTGAGGTGGGCAGATCATGAGCTCAGGAGTTCAAGACCAGCCTGGCCAACATGGTGAAACCCCGTCTCTACTAAAAATACAAAAATTAGCTGGGCATGGTGGCGAGTGCCTGTAATCCCAGCTACTTGGGAGGCTGAGGCAGGAGAATCGCTTGGACCAGGGAATCAGAGGTTGCAGTGAGCCAAGGTCGCACCACTGCACTCCAGCCTGGTGACAGAGTGAGACTCCATCTCAAAAAACCAAACAAACAACAACAACAAAAATACCCAGAAAACAAACAAACAAAAAAATGAAAATCAGCTGGAGAATTGCTTGAATCCAGGAGGCGGAGGGTGAGTGAGCAGAGATCGCGCCATTGCACACCAGCTTGAGTAACAGAGCAAGACTCCGTCTAAAAAAAGTATAGAAAGAGTTTTATATTTGATAAAAATTTACATAAGTTCATTTAAAATATGGATGGTATTGTATTGGCTTTTTCCAGAAGGAGTTGGGGAAGAAATAGAAAGTGAAAGGATAAATCAGGGTGCTAAGTATGATATAACAAGGAATCTTATAGTCTTAAATTGGGAGGTTCCCTAAGGAATGGCCACAAAGACCCAACTCCAGGCAATAAGCTTTCTAAGCCTGGCAAACAGGACGTATAACAATAGGTGACTGGTTTCCGAATTCTGGGGTATTCGTGTTTTAGAGAAAATTGTTTCACAAAGGTAACATCAACTATGCAAAGTACTTTATCTAGTCTAGGGAAAGTCTGAGGTTAAATGATTATTTATAAGTTATTAACACACTTCCGGAGAGAAACAGCCTTAGTTAAATTCCTTTTATCTACCAATATCGAATTTAGAAAATACTGATTGTTCAATATAAGGTATCCATACATAACTATTTTTATGTAAAGGTATGTCAGCAATATTTGCATCTTCAAGGAGCACACTATCCACTACACACACAACACTCACACACATGTACAGTCAAGCCTTATTTGTGGATTGCATATTTGGATTGCGTATTGCCTACTCACTGAAATTTACCTGTAACTCCAAAATCAGTACTTGTTGCACTTTCACTGCCATTTGAGGACATGCAGTTTCTTGCACCCAACCTCATCCCAGCTGAGGTTGGACAGAAAAAAACCCTGCCTACTTGTTCAGTTCTCGTTCCCTAAACAAGCATTCTTTTTATTGTCTATTTAGTGCCACATCTTTTTATTTTTGCATTTTTGTGCTTTTGGTGATTTCTCTGTTTTAAATGGCCCCACGTATAGTGCTGAGGCACTGAAGTGCTATCTAGTGTTTCCAAGCAGAAGAAGTCTGTAATGTACCTTATGAAGAAAATGACATAATTACACGTGTTAAATAAGCTTTATTTATCTAACATGAATATCAGGCATGAGTTACAGTGCTGTTGACTGTGAGTTCAATGTTATTGAATCAACTCTATGTATTAAATAGGATTTCCTTAAATAGAAACACACATAAAACAAAGTTATATGTTGATTACTTAATGAAAATGTGACCAAAGGTTCACAGGAACCCAGCTCTGTATTTCCCACAGGGAAATTAGTGAATGGCTTAGTATTCACTAATTCAGTGTTTATGGAGACTTTATAGAAAATAAGTACCAGAAAAAAATATAATATATATTATAATTAATATAATAATGTATACACACACAAAAACACACATACACACAGCTATGATCTCTCATTTTAAATATATTCATAAAAATACTTGATATTAAATAGAAGTCTTTAATGATGTATATTTTTACACTATATATGTACCAATGTCAGGCTTATGTTCATTACTTTTATAAAAGCCGTTAACATTTCCACTGCAGAGGAATTCTCTCTAAACCATAAAACTATATCAAGTTGGCCGGGCACGTTGGCTCACGCATGTAATCCCAGCACTTTGGGAGGCTGAGACGGGTGGATCACGAGGTTAGGAGATCAAAACCATCCTGGCTAACACGGTGAAACCCCATCTCCACTAAAAATACAAAAAATTAGCCAGATGAGGTGGCGGGCACCCGTAGTCCCAGCTTCCCAGGAGGCTGAGGCAGGAGGATGGCATGGACCCAGGAGGCGGAGCTTGCAGTGAGCTGAGATCACGCAACTGCACTCCAGCCTGGGCAACAGAGCGAGACTCCATCTCAAACAACAAAAACAAGAACAACAACAAAAAACTATATCAAGTTGTTGTTTTAGAGTCATAATTGAAAGCTTGCTTTTTCATTTTTTTTTTGTTTTTAAGCAGAACCAAAGACAAAAACTACATATGATTATCTCAATAGATGCAGAAAAGACCTTTGACAAAATTCAACAGCCCTTCATGCTAAAAACTCTCAATAAACTAGGTATTGATGGGACGTATCTCAAAATAATAGGAATTCTTTAGGACAAACCCACAGCGAATATCATACTGAGTGGGCAAAAACTGGAAGCATTCCCTTTGAAAACTGGCAGAAGAATGGCAATCATTAAAAAGTCAGGAAACAACAGGTGCTGGAGAGGATGTGGAGAAATAGGAACACTTTAACACGGTTGGTGGGACTGTAAACTAGTTCAACCATATTGTGGAAGACAGTGTGGCAATTCCTCAAGGATCCAGAACTAGAAATACCATTTGACCCAGCCATTCCATTACTGGGTATATACCCAAGGGATTATAAACCATGCTGCTATAAAGACACATGCACACATGTGTTTATTGCAGCACTATCCACAATAGCAGAGACTTGGAACCAACCCAATGTCCATCAATGATAGACTGGATTAAGAAAATGTGGCACATATACACCATTGAATACTATGCAGCCATCAAAAAGGATGAGTTCATGTCCTTTGTAGGGACATGGATGAAGCTGGAAACCATCATTCTCAGCAAACTATTGCAAGGACAAAAACCAAACACTGCATGTTCTCACTCATTGGTGGGAATTGGACAATGAGAACACTTGGACACAGGAAGGGGAACATCACACACCGGGGCCTGTCATGGGGTGAGGGGACGGGGGAGAGATAGCATTAGGAGATATACCTGATGTAAATGATGAGTTAATGGGTGCAGCACACCAACATGGCACATGTATACATATGTAACAAACTTGCACATTGTGCACGTGTACCCTAGAACTTAAAGTATAATAATTAAAAAAAAGAAAACAAAAACTATATCAAGTTGTTGTTTTAGAGTCTTAATTGAAATCTTTTTTTTTTTTTTTTTTTCCTTAAATAGAGTCTCCCTCTCTTTCCCAGGCCGGAGTGCAATGGTGTAATTTTGGTTCACTACGACTTCGGCCTCCTGGGTTAAGTGATTCTCCTGCCTTAGCTTCCCGAGTAGCTGGGATTACAGGCACACGCCACTGGGCTCGGCTAATTTTTATATTTTTAGTAGAGATGGGGTTTCACCATGTTGGCTAGGCTAGTCTCAAACTCCTGACCTCAAGGGATCTGCCTGCCTTGGCCTCCCAAAGTGCTGGGATTACAGAAATATTCTTTTATTACACATTTTTCTAATATATATGTCATGATCACTACCAAATACACATGAAACTCAAAGATGGACAGTTTTTTTTAAGCAAGGACATCTGAATAGGTGGAAACATGTTGTTATGATGTGGGTAAATTTTCACACAGAAAATACAAATATGCAGAAGTCAAATGTATTTTTAGTAAACAATTTGAATTTCCATCCTTACCTACAAACTGCTTGTTGGGCAACAGCTTAATATTGCTATTCTTAAGTAAATTCAGTCACTTCAGGACATAAACTTGGTAGATTTAGAATTTAAGCTTTGTCAACTTAAGGAAAGCATAGCTTTATTCTTCTTTTGCTCTCTAAGATTATATCTAAGTTCTGTGAGGACATGGCATCAGTCTGAAGGCGGATTTTTGTTCTCTGTAATATTGTCACACCCCAAGTCATTAATCAGATCACTACTTCTCCATATTTTTGTGCTGCTGTTCACTACTAACATTTGTAGTCCAACCGTGATCTCTGGCTGCATCCTTATCCTGTGCATCCTTATCTTCTAAATCCTACAGTCCTTTTGGTTTTGTTGTGCCCTTTCAGCTCTTGGGTACAGAAAGCCTTGGCTATTTTCTTTGCCCCAGGCTTGACTATATGGGCCTCATCAAGCTGCTATGCAAACGCATTTGCAGATCAGTTCTTGTTATTCTGTAAGGCCTAAGTGTCCCTGAATTCTGCTCTAGTTATGCAGATACTAGCCTGCCATGACGTCTATAAGAAATAGATTGGCATAAATAACAAAGAATGATAATACCAAGTGTCAGTAAAGATGTGAAATAACTAGAATTCTCACACTTTCCTGGTGGGAATGCAAAATGACTCAGCCCCACTGGAAACATTTTGGCAGTTTCTTATTAAAATAACTATACATTTATTATACAACTCATCATTTGCATATCTAAGGATTATTCCAAGAGAAATGAAAAGTTATCTAACGAGGCCACAGACCCGCCCCCCACCAACCAGCAGCCAGCACCCGGCACAGGCCCCGCAGCCGAGCTACGCAGTGGCCCCATGCAGGTCACCCTGAAGACCCTCCAGCCGCAGAGCTTCAAGATAGACATTGACCCGGAGGAGACAGTGAAAGCACTGAAAGAGAAGATAGAATCTGAAAAGGCGAAAGATGCCTCTCCGGTAGCAGGTCAAAAATTAATTTATGCAGGCGAAATCCTCAATGATGATGCTGCTCTCAAAGAATATAAAATTGATGAGAAAATCTTTGTGGTGGTTATGGTTATGGTGACCAAACCCAAAGCAGTGTCAACACCAGCACCAGCTACAACTCAGCAGTCAGCTCCTGCCAGCACTACAGCAGTTAACTTCCTCCACAGCAACAACTGTGGCTCAGGCTCCAACCCCTGTCCTTGCTTTGGCTTCCACTTTCACACCCGCATTTATCACTCCAGTATCAGTGACGGTGTCTTCTGAACCTGCACCTGCTAGTGCAACTAAACAAAAGAAAGCTGCAGAAAAGCCAGCAGAGACACCAGTGGCTACTAGGCCGACATCAACTGATTGTACATTGTGAGATTCTTCTTGGTCAAACCTTTTCGAAGATGCAACGAGTGCACTTGTGACAGGTCAGCCTTATGAGAATATGGTAACTGAGATCACGCCAATGGGCTATGAATGAGAGCAAGTAATTGCAGCCCCGAGAGCCAGTTTCAAGAACCTTGACAGGGCAGTGGAGTGTCTTGTAATGGGAATCCCTGGAGTTAAAATCAAGTTGTGGTTGACCCCCACCAAGCAGCTAGTACTGGGGTTCCTCAGTCTTCAACACTGGCTGCAGTTGCAGCAACTACGACAGCAACGACAACAACAAATTCTGGAACATCCCCTTGAATTTTTATGGAATCAGCCTCAGTTTCAACAGATGAGACAAATTATTCAACAGAATACTTCCCTACTTCCAGCGTTACTACAGTAGATAGGTGGAGAGAATCCTCAATTACTTCAGCAAATTAGCCAACACAAGGAGCATTTTATTCAGATGTTAAATGAACCAGTCTGAGAAGCTGATGGTCGAGGAGGAGGAGGTGGAGGTGGCAGTGGAGGAATTGCAGAACCTGGAAATGGTCCTATGAACTACATTCAAGTAACACCTCAGGAAAAAGAAGCTATAGAAAGGTAGGAATTCCTGAAGGACTTGTGATACAAGCATATTTTGCTTGTGAGAAGAATAAGAATTTGGCTGCCAATTTTCTTCTACAGCAGACCTTTGATGAAGATTGAAAGGGAGTTTTTTATATCTCACACTTCGCACCAGTGCATTACACCCAACTTGTTCACTGATGTATCCATGCTGAGAAGAGTGAATTACACCAAGAGAAAAGGTGTAATATGTCAGACACACAAAAAAATAGCCTATATAGGGGCATGGAGATTTGCTAATTCATTCAAGGAATATTTAGTGAACCACTATCGTGTGCTAAGTACTGTTGTGGGAGCAGAAGACTGAAGATGACTAAGAAAATAATCCCTGTCATAAATTTTATATGCTAATGGAGGAGGCAGATAAATTTTAAAAATACCCGCTTAATTTAGAATTGTGCTGAAAATAGAGAAATAAAGGTAGTAAAGAGAAAATAAAGCAGAGTATTGGCCATAGAAAGTGATGGGGGAGGTGGGTGTTCTATTTTATGTAAGATTGTCACAGAAGGAATCTGAAGGAAGTTAAAGAGTGAGCCATGTGCATCCGGAGGGGAAGAGCTTTTAAGGCAGAGAGAACAGCCTGTGACAAAGCCATGATTGAGGGCTTGCATGGCATGCTCAAGGAGAAGTAGGGAGGCCTGTGTGGCTGGAGAAGAGTGAGCAAAAGGGACAGAGGAGAGATGAAATATGATGTTTGTGGTGGTAGATGGTGAATCATTGTAAAGAATTTGGATGATACTTAAGAGAAATGAGAAAACATTGGATAAGAAACATGATATGACTGCCATTTTAAAATATTGCTCTGGGCTGGGCATGGTGGCTCACACCTGTAATCCCAGAAATTTGGAAGGCCAAGGCCTTGAACTCCTGGCCTCATGATATCCTTCTGCTTCAGCCTCTGAAAGTTCTGGGATTACAGGTGTGGACCACCATGCCTGGCTTCGGACAACTCTTCTATGTTGACATTTGTGTAGTTCTTCGGCCATCATTGGGGCTTTAAAGTCATAATTAGTACACTGTACAACTGGAAATAATGATTTTGGAGTTTCCAGCAAATGGTTGAGAGTGCTGAAAATCTGGGAAAAACCAGAAGGGGAAAAATAGAGGTAAGGTTGAAATCTGGAAAACACCAGTATTTGAGTGCCAGGCAGAGCAGGAGGAGTTCATGAAGGAGATTAAGATGGAATGGTCAGAAAGAGAAGAGAAGAATCACAGGGAGAGTGGCAATATGTACTACAAAGTCCAATGAAAGCTGATCCCTCTCTGCTTTCCTAGGACCTTCTATCACTCCCTCTCTAGATCATTCAGACTAAGAAACACTGGTCTCCTTGACAAAAAGCATGACTGATCCTATGTCTGAGCCTTTGCATTTGCAGTTCCCTTTTGTGTTCAGATCATTACAAGATGATCATTATATGATTCATTATAATCCTTCAAGTCTCAGCTCACAAGACATCTCTTCAGAGTAGCCTTTCCTGATATCCCTAAATTAAAATAGGCTTTACATATTATCCTGCTATAGTATAGCATTTTATTTTACTCTCTTCCTAGCACCAGTCACAATCTGAACTTGTTTAATTCATATATTCTTTTTTAAAAATTAAATTTCTGCACTGGATTGTAGACTCAATGCGAGCCAAAACTTTGTCTTTCTTCTTTACATAATTTTTCTCAGGGCCTAGGACCTTACATCCCACATAGTGGGTGGTCAGTAATTATTTACTGAATGTTTCAAGTCAAGGAGCAAAGTGCAAAGAGAGCTATAAGAAGAATAAATGGAAACAATATCAATACAGGAGAAAAGTCTAACGAAATTAAGAGGTTTCCATTGAATTTGACACAGTCCCTGTCCTCAAACAGCTTTGGTTGATGGCAGTAAGCATAGATCCTGGAAATATACAAGGCATTTCAAAGCAGCATACTGCAATATGATGTAAATATTACGCAAGTGTGGAGGTAGCAAATGAGTGACATTATAAATGCTTTTTAATTTACTTCCAGCATAATAGCTCAGAGGTTTACTCTGTTCTGGTCTTAAGTCATCCACTCATTGCTCTGGGAGTAAGGAAAATGGCACTATTACTGAGCCTTGTTTGAAGCCATGCCATTGGTGCCTGTTGGCTTGCAAATATTTCAGTCCTGTCTTTGTTTTTAAGAGGGTGAAGTGCAACAGTTTCAGATTTTATTACTCTAAGGTTTGTGTTGGCTATTGATCATATTTGTCAGTTGTAAAATTTTGATCAGCTTCATTTTAGAAAGAGATCACTCACAGAAATTTGTGATCATCAATATGAAAGAAAAGTTTTTGCATTAGAAACAGTCACTTGAACATTATTATTCATCTGAATAATAGATTTTGATTACCTATACCTGTCAGTTTTTTTGTTTTGTTTTGTTTTTTTGTTTTGTTTTTTTTTTTTTTTTTTTGAGACTGAGTCTCGCTCTGTCGCCCAGGCTGGAGTGCTGTGGCCGGATCTCAGCTCACTGCAAGCTCCGCCTCCCGGGTTCCCGCCATTCTCCTGCCTCAGCCTCCCGAGTAGCTGGGACTACAGGCGCCCGCCACCTCGCCCGGCTAGTTTTTTGTATTTTTTAGTAGAGACGGAGTTTCACCATGTTAGCCCGGATGGTCTCGATCTCCTGACCTCGTGATCCGCCCGTCTCGGCCTCCCAAAGTGCTGGGATTACAGGCTTGAGCCACCGCGCCCGGCCTACCTGTCAGTTTTTCATAGAGCTTAACAGATATACCATCTGTCTTTATAAATGATTTAATGTTAAGATTTTGCATATAGTTGACTCTGCATGGGCAGAGGTGGCAGTAGGCAAATCTGGTCTTCAACGTCTTTTGCCCTTATAGGTGTCTTTGAAGACATCCATTGCCTTATCCACAGTGATCTCTGTTCGCAATGGCTGTGACATTGTCCCATCTGGACTGCAGCTATTAGTCCACTTGAGTCACCATGGAGATATGCCTTATTCCAGTAAGCACAATCACTTTGGGTTCAGTGGTTCTCTTGCTATGTCTGAGCCACACTTAACAAAAGTCAATTTTGTTTTCCTCTGCCACCCTGAGAAGAGGGAAGTTCTGATATTGTCCAAGGCTCTATCTGCCTAAATGCACATAGCAGTTGTTTTTTTTCTCTTAGGTTTTGCCTCCTTTGGTTCAACCTAGATTCCATAAACTTCTCAGGCAATTGGCCCTTGCCTTGAACTTGGCCTAGAAGCATGGACAATGCCCCTCCCTTGGAGACACACCGAGGTCTAGGTTTGCGTTGCTTTTTTTTTTGGCTTTGACTTCTATCAACATGCAGGGAATACTGTTTTCTAAAGTGGCCATGGAAACCTAGGGAAAGCTGTGCACTTCATCATATTTTATCCTAAATTGTTTGCTATATTATGAATCTTATATAGAAGACTCCTTTCTACTCTTTTGCCTCATTGTTTAGACTTCTGAATTCAAAACCCAAGAAATGATTACTTTTTTTCTGTTTTATGTTGTCAAATCCCTTTTCTGAAACAATCAGATGAGAACAGCTTAGCTGACTAAGCAGAGAGTAAACCAAAGACATGGTAAGAGACCATTCTGGGTGTGCCGGTGGGGATCACATTGGCTAGCATTTTAACCTTATTATTCCATCTCTCAATTAAATGTCAACTTTTTATTTAAAAATAAGAGTTATAAGTAGCCAAATCATGTAATTTCCATTTCAGTGCCTCATGTTCTCCTATCCATGTATTAACAGAAAGGTTAATAAGAATTGAAAAGGAAAATTAAGGAAGTAAGGCAGCAGAATAGACACTAGGGAACGTTTAATTATTGGATTTTCTCTGATTCCATTACTGAGATATTCTTTGTGTTCTTGGTACGTATTTGCAGTACTAATCTAATCTACCCCTCCCCTTCCCCACAAGAAGAAGTGATGAAGGAGTACGTAAAGTAAATAAGGACCCATATTTGGTAAATTTCGTTCCTAGTCTTTCCAGGTACCTCTCCCCGCTCCAGAGTCTGAAATCTTAACCCTCAATGCATACACATACACACACATACACAGATAAATGTACACATAAACACAGATGCACATATGCTTGGGAGTCATTTTGATTAAGAGACTACTCTTTTGGAGTACAAAAGCTAGTCTTCATCCAATAGTAGTTTGTTTTCAAAAAAGTCTGGATTTGGAGGTTTAAGGGAAGAAGAAAACAAGAAGAAAAAGAAGAAAGAAATGGATTTTGTCAACGTGAATCCAATTCTACATTCCAGTGGTCATTGTTTCACTTCCTCCTGTATCTTTAACACAAGAACTAGATTATACTACACTTGGAAAACTTTGGAAACTGAACTGTAAACAGTATAGAGAATTGATAGAGAGTTAGAAAATGAAGAAAAGTTAAAGGATACCAATTAGAGAATGATGAAAAATTGTAGAATGATGGAGAACTGGAGAATTATGAAAAGTTGTTAGGATTTATTTTTTAGAAGGTGATCTGTTTCTACATGGAAGTGCTGGAATTTGTGGTAGAGTTGGGAAAACACCCCCCAATCCTACAGATCCAGTGTTTAAACACCAACCTCTGAAATTTAAGTTGGTAGCCCTTGAGAGTCATGGAAGAAATTGAGCTATTAGAGTAAATTGGTAATTACCATGCTACCTATTCAGACCTTAATACTGAGGTATTGTTTTTATTATTATGTTATGGCATGTTGCTTTATAATGCACTTAAATCATCTCTACCATCAGTGTTTTATGTCTTTAACTGTAAGCTCCTTGAGGGCAGTGGTTGTACTATTTATTTCTTAGGATTCTTCTACAATGTTTCATGTTTGGCTCACATAAAACACTTGAAGCATGTTAATTAATATTCCTTTAGAGTGAAACTTATGAGCTTTCTTCTCTCCAAGTTATTTCAAATATACTTACTATGTCTTTCTGACTAGTTTGTAAACTTACTGGAGGCGGGGACAAAGCCTTCCACTTAGTTTCATTTTCTCATGCCTAGAAGAGTGATAGACATGGATGGGCTCATTAAATACTTGTTGATGGATTGAATGACTGACTAGAAATTTGCTTGAGGTTCTAGTTCTGGGAAATTAAAGCCTTAGTTTGTCTGAACAAACAATCAAATAAACAAAGAAAAATAGAATAGTAAAGTATCTCTAGATGTCCTATTAGTTCTGATAATTTCACTAATACAGGATCTTATATTTATTAGAACTTGTTTGGTTTCTGATAGCAGAATTTCTATTCAAAATTGCTTTCCTCAAATAAATGAATGAATGAAAAAATGTAACAAAATTAAATTTACCCGGTTACGTAACTGACAAGCCTATGAGCACAAGACCAGTTTCATCTGTCTTCTTTGCTAGTCTCTGCTTTTCTCCTCATTGCCTTTTTAGTAACACAGACTTTTCTCTCATTTGTGGCTCAGGTTTCCTTCTTACTACGCTAGAAAGTATCAGGGCTGACTTCTGATCACTCCCATGGCTTGACTCAGATCATCTTCATGGGTTTGAATCACTATTCTGGCCAAAGGGTTGTAATATTGGCATTATCCAGGTCTGAGTCACATGTTCATCTCAGAATCAGAAGGTATGTTCAATTAGACTCAGACTGACATTGGGGAAGGGATATTTCCCCATTACAAAATTGAGGTATTGTTTTCAAAAGAAGGAGAATGGATGTTGTATAGGCAAAAGCCACAGCTATCTCAGAGATTCTCTTTTTAGTTTTTCCCAAAATGGAGTCAATGGTTAAACTGTTGTACTAAAAATATTTTCTTATGTAATAATTCATTTCTTCATTTTATGTTCATCAGCTGTCTTTCACGATACACTATTGATCCAATATAACTACAGATCAACCATCTGTTGATATTGGAACCTGGATATTGTACATTGCATGTATAATTCTCTTGGACTTTCTGATAAATTGGAAATAGCTTTGGGCCCTTCAATCTTGTCCCTACTTTCTCTATCATCTTAGAAGCCTGGGCTGGAAAAAGCTACTAACGTTTGCTTTAATATAGTGTTTTTTAAACCTAACTATGCATCAGAATCACCAGCTGTTATTAGAAAATACTGATATCCAGGCTCCATGCCCAGAGGTTCTTATTTCATTAACCTGTAGAAAGAATCAGACATTTGAATATTTTTGAAAACACTCTAGTGAGTCTCATATGCAGACATGGTTGGGAACCTCTGTAAGACTTGCTCCCTTTGCAGTGACTTTAAGGGGCTCTGTGAATCAGGAAATACAAACAATGAACACAATTATACCTAACATAGTTTCAGTCTGCAACTATTGACAGCTGCGCAGTTCCCTCCAGGTGTACATTTCCCCCTGTCCATCACACCTTTGCAAAACCCAGCAAACAACTGTAATCACAACAGAGAAGTTCACGGAAAGGTTGACACCAAAGATGTGTTTTTCCTTTTGCTCATGTGCTAATTTTCTTTTCACATTTATAACCACTGAGTGGTTTATATTTTTGGCCGGGTTGTGCTTCTGAGTTACTATGCATTGTGAGTGCCAGTTAAGCAAAGTTTTCCCAAGAATTTACCATTGTTTGTGGTTTAGAGGTCACTCGTAATGGCTTAAAGAGTCTACCTGGAGTTTTGATCTTGCATTTTTTGCTTTTGCTACAGAATGCTACTATTTTTTCTTAATTAATTAAATATCTTTCTTTAGGAACGTACAGGGTGTACCATGAACAATTCTGACATATGATTTAATCTATGTGTGACTACATTTTAAATAAATTTGGGAAGGATCAAACAATGAAGCGGAGCCCATCAATATTGGTACTGAAAATGAGACAGTAAGTTGATACAGAGTAAAATCTACAGAAAATTTAGGAAACCACAGAATGCATGCGATATCTAAGCTTAGATATCACATGTTATGTTTAATTATCTCCCAAATCATTAAAATATTGTGAGAATTTAATTATTCTGGAATTTAAAAATACATATTAAATTGTTTTCCTCTCAGTTGTACTTCAAATCATTATTTTAGGTTTGGAAAATCACAATAACACAAAAATAGAGCAAATAAGGCGTGTAGAGAAGTAAAATTCAAGAGTGATTCTCTGTTTTCACTTCAAAGAGATCATTGTGCTGTTATAGATTGTGAGAGTATTACAGGAAATTAAAGTTCTAGAGTAAATAAAACCATGTTTGAATTTTCCCAATGTCACAGTTCAAACCCCACAACCTAGCACAGTTGACATTCTAATTGAGTCTATAAATTGAGTCAGCTTTTGGAATTGATGTATAAACTGAAAGATAACTCATGAATTGCTAATTGTGTTTGATTTGAATTTTATTACTTTTGACCAAAGGCATTACAAGATTTACATGGTAAGAAGGAGATACAGTATGGCCTCCAAAATGATTTATGAAAATTAAAATAGAACAAAGATAATGAGGTATTGAATGTATTAATTGGTAGTTATAGAGATAATATCTTAAAATAACTTACCAGGCCAATAACAATTGTGTCTTTCCTGATGTAGAGACCATCTGATATTTAGCTAGGTTATACACAATAATATAGCCATGGAAATTAGCAAAATCTGAAGGTATAATGAGAAAAGGACTAAATATGAACATTAATTAAACCTCAGGCCCTGACTTAAAGGAATAATTCTTCACTTGTTTAAGATACCAATGTGAGATGAATCATTCCACTAAAAATACACACCGTCTGAGAGTTCCAGTTGCTCCACATAGTCACTAGCATTTGGTATTATCAATCTTTGTAATTGTAGACATTTTAGTAGAAGTATAATGATATTTCATCATCGTTCTAATTTGCGTTTTCCTGATGACTAATGATATTGAGCATTTATTCATATGCATGTTTATCTTCTTTGAAGAAATATCTGTTCAAATCTTTTGCCTATGTTTTTATTGGATGTTTGAGTTCTTACCATTGACTCGTAAAAGTTATTTATGTATTCAAATGCAAATTCTTTTTCACATATATGTATTGTAAATATTTTCTGCCAGTCTGCTGCTTGTCTTTTTGTTTCCTTAGTGCTGTCTTTAGAAGGACAGAAATTTTTAACTTTGATGATGTCCTATATATAAATTTTTTCTTTTATGGCTTGTGCTTTTTGCATCCCCTCTAAAAAATTTTCGCCTATTCTAAGGTTGAAAAGATTTTCGCTTGTGAAAGTTTTTTTTTTTTTTTTTTTTTTAATTTAAACCTTAAGTTAAATATGCACTTACCATACAGCATAGGAATTCCACTGGTAGAATGCAAGGCATACCTCTTGGGTCCTTTCATTCTTTTAGCTTTTAGCACCAAAGAGGATGCAGAGGCATAAGAATTATACAACGGTCTTTGGGGACTTGGAGGAAAGAGTGGGTGTGGTGGGGGGGGTGAGGAATAAAATACAACATATATGGTGCAGTGTATACTGCTTGGGTATCTCACAAGTCACCACTAAAGAACTTACTCATGTAACCAAATACCACCTGTACCCCAATAGCTTATGGAAAAATAAAATAAAAAAAAAAGAAATGAAAACATATGTCCACAGAATGATTTGAACACAAATGTCCAAAACATCTTTCCAAATGAAAACAACCTAAATGACCATGAACAAATGAATAGATCAACATATATGGTACATACACACAATGTGGCATATGCATACACATCAATACAAAGGAACAAACTACTGATACATGCAACAAGGTGGATTGACCTCAAAACATGATGCCGAGTGAATGGGGCCAGAGAGAAAAGAATAAAAACTGTACAATTCCACTTACATAAAATTCTAGAACAGGAACAGTGAGTAATCATAGTAATAGAAAACAGATCAGTTGTTTCCTGTTCAAGAAGTGGGGGAAGATTTGACTGGGAAGGGGCATAAAGAAACTTTTGGGAATGATGGACATGTCCTCTATCTCGATTGTGGTGTGGTTACATGGGTATGTACAATTGTCGAAATTCATCAAACTGTCCACATTTTGATGCACTTTAACATATGTAAAAACTGGGAAAATTTGATTAAAATGTTATTAAAAATATTACAGGGTTTGCCAGTAATGGGGTACTTGTTAAAAATCCATATGAATGGATTTTTAAAATGTCATTATTGGTAGAATTTCAAGCTCTTAAATCTCCAAATTCCTACATTATTATTTTTTAAAATAAGATATTTTTCTCAAAGGAAATTTAAAAAATACAGAAAAATTAAAATAATAAAAAAAATCACTCCTGTATCAACACTGAAACCCAAGTTTTTCTCTATGCATTGTATTTTTCTTTTTACAGCTTTAATCACATTATTTATATAATATTGTAGTCTACTTTCTTCATTTAACATTGTATTTTAAGGATTTTTCCAAAGAATGAAATTCTTATGGTTTGTGCACAGTTTTTACTATGTGATTTTAACTCTACACAATATTCAGAGAATAAATACCATAAATTATTCACAATTATCTCCTACTTTTGAACACTTTTCTTTCTTGTTTGCTCTTGTATTTTTCCCCTATCTAATGCTGTGTTGATTAGCATACAACGTTTTCCACACTGAGGATTATTTACTTAGGATACATTCCCAAACACCTTGATCAAAGGGTAATACAGTCAACATTATTACTTGTAACAAAAAGATTAAAACTGCTTCTTCTGCATGGCTTTTCTGTTAGTTTTCTATTCTAGGAAATCTTTCATTCTTTTAGCTTTCCAATTAATTATTGTTTTTTTGAGGCAGGGAGCAAAAGAGAAAGAGGATTTTCACCTACTCTCTGAATGTACTGCATTGCCTGAATTAGCCTCATCTATCTGTCAAAGTGCCCAGAAACCATGATGATAGGAGCTGTGGAAATAGATATCTAGCATATGGGAACCTGCTTATAATTTCTTGCTCACAGCATTTATCCCACATACAGCATTTATCTTTAAAAGAGCAAGACTAATGAACCCGTATGTATTGTTTTCTACTTATAGCACATCCTCATTTGAAATACATGCCATGAAAAATAAAACTCTGCTAATGAGTAAGGAATTGCAATGTTTTATAGTGAGTAGTGTCATAATACCTTGGTGTAATTCTTGCTTTTGCCACTGACCTTATTGAGTTTTGAATTTTTTTTTTAAGTTAGAAAACTTATTGTCCGTAAAAGTCTTTGATCATCTCTGACCTAGAATACTATGTAACTACACCTTTCAATAAAAATTAATCATGCTTCAAGCATATTGAGATTGGACAAACAGATTACTGAGGAGGTGTCCATTTGGGGCAGTTATTTTTGCATTAACAAAGGATTTGCAGTAGTATTCCCAGAAATGTTGTGAATTGCAACTCTGGCATGGTTTGCAAAAATTCAGATTGTGATAGACTCATTCAGGAATACATCTGTTACTAAGTGATGGGCAATATAAAATAGTGGTTAAGCTCTGTCATTTAAAATCTGTATATTTGGGGGCAAGTTCCATGGTCTCTCTAAATCTGAATTTCATCCTTTGTGAAATGGACAATGAGGCAACTTTCCTCACAGTTTGTTGTAAAGTTTAAATGAGATAATGCATATACAATACATGCCTCATACATTGTGGATACTCAATAGGAGACATGATTGTGGCTGTGTTTACAGAAAATGCAGTAACTAGGAATAATTCCATCATACCTCACAATTCTACTTGTTCTTTCCTCATTCTCCATTCTTTGAACTCTTATCCCTGGACAACTTTGGCACAGCCATCCACTTCCCTCATTTTCAAATCTTGACCTCTCTTTTGGGAGATAAATAGCACTACAGCCTCATATTCTCCAATAAAATGTACACCACCACATGGACTAAAACCTGGATGTCCTCTGAGGACCTCATTACTCGGCAACCCTTTCACTCTCTCTTCTTTTCTTAGCACATTCAACCCTTCACAACTGGGAGGAGACATTGTGTCCCCCTCTACACTATGCTTTCTTTAGATCAAAGTTTCCCTTCTTCCTCCTACGCTGCATCTTTGAGGCTCAATCCTTCTAGATAGGTCATCGTCTTTTTCCCATGGTGATCATTTACAGATATTTTCCTAGCCACTTTCCACCTTTCACTAACTTTTGGCCTCTGTATTTTTTTTTTTTTTTTTGAGATGGAGTCTGGATGTGTCGCCCAGGCTGGAATGCAGTGGCGCGATCTCAGTTCACTGCAACCTCTGCCTCCCAGGTTCAAGCAATTCTCCTGCCTCAGCTTCCCAAGTATCTGGGATTATAGGTGCACGACACCATGCCCAGCTAATTTTTGTATTTTTAGTAGAGATGGGGTTTCACCATGTTGGCCAGGCTCGTCTCGAACTCCTGACCTTAGGTGATCTGCCTGCCTGGCAGATCCCAAGTGCTGGGATTACAGCCACCGTGCCTGGCCTGGCCTCGGTATCTTTATTTCCTGTCATCATTCTTGGGAACTTGGCTTCTCAGCTTCTTCACTTCTCTTTGCACTGACCTTTCCATCTCCACCCACTCCAAAATCTCAAATGCATATATTCTTCTCTCCAACCACAACTTCCCATAATTCTGGTACTTCCTACTTCATGGCTGTAAATCCATTGATCCTGTTGCTTACTCATAATCCTTCAACTCATTTATCTTATCACTTTCCTTCCTTTCTAGCTTAGATTTCATGATTCATTAACTTAATTTCTCCCTACCAAATATTCAAATGCTCTTGCCCTGTATCATTCTGCTGTATAAACTTTGTAAAATTCTAATCTTGGTTTGACTTTTCTTGCCCTTTCCATATCTGCTCATGAAGAAGGGAGCAGATATAGCTTATTCCTCATAGCTGAGGAATAAACCAAAACATCAGAGACCTTAAATGGCATCTGAACATTACTCCATAATTCTACATTAAAAAATTAATCAGTATTTTAAAATTTGTTTTACTCTCATTTCTTTCCCTCTCATTTTAGCTAATAATCTAGTGTCGTTATGAACATAGAAACTAAAAGATGGAAACTTTGTTACTTTCTTCATCACCAAAATTGGTGATCCAAAGCTGTCTGCAAGGGTACTTATCTCTTTCTTTCTTACTATTAAAATGAAGGAAATATCCCTTCCCCTTTCAAATGTTGGTAGCTGCACACATACTCCAGATCTCATCCCTTATCACTTCTCACTTTCTTAAAGTCTTTGCTCAGTTGCTCATTCTCTGTCCCCACTTCATCATCAATCTTTATCTTCCTAAATGATCTTTCCCGTAACACAAAAATGCTTTATTATCTCCCATCTCCACAATTCCTTGACTCTGGAACTCCTGCTATTACCCCATTGTCCCCACCTTTTCACAGTCTGGCTTCCCAAGAGTGGCTTGCAAATGCTACTTTTACATTTTTACGGAATTCACTCTTCAGCAAGTTCTAGAATGACTTCTACTCCTGCCACTTCACAAAAACTGCTTTTGTAAGACCATCAACAACCTTCACGGTACCAATTTCAAAGGTCAATTTTCTGACCTTATCTTTATTGGCCATCTAATGGCATCTAGTGATATCTTTAACAAAATAAGACCCAATTCTCTAAAATTGGCCGATACAAAGAATCTCCAAATGGGAGAGAGGTGGTTGTGCCTGTAAACTTCTCTCCATTTCCAAGATGCATATTTATTTCCCTTGGGAGACCTCCCAGTAACCATATGCCACACAGAAGCCCCTGTTCCTTCTCTTCTCTAACTTCTAGTTCAAATGTGATGGACTTATCTCTCAGTACTCTTAATTCAGATGTAGACGTAGGCTCTTCTTTAAGATCTCTCAGCACAGTGGGAACAAGTAAACAAACTTACCTAAAAGCTCAAGAATAACAAAAGAAAATAAATCCGGAAAGAATTTAGCAAGCCAATATTCTGGTCTACAGGCATGGCTCATTCATCTGCAGTGTAGGGCTCCCAAAGTGCTCATCCTTAAAGAATGGTTTGTGGTCTGTTACACATGAGGGGTCTCCTTTGGGCAGAAAATGACCCTCAAAACACAAATTCTTTTTTTAATTCTCAGGGGTAAACAATGTGTCATTTAATAAACTTTCATGTTTATATGTGATCAAGAACTATTTACAAATAACCTATTGAGTTATTAAATGTTAGATCAACTAACTTGGTTGGGTTGTTCATTTGGTATTGAATAAAATTAATTATAAGTTTATATTAATAAAATAAAATGACTGGATTCCGTCAAGGGATTTATTCTACGAATAAGTCTGTGGGTCGTACATTGGGCAGCACTGCAAAGCTCCATCTGATAATTACAATACTATCATTGTAATAATAATTATTAAATAATTACAGCACTATTATTAAATGTACATAAATGTACACAGAAGAGAAAGGGGAATTTGGCTTGCCTATGAGGATATCTGTGCAAAGCAGTAGAGAGCCGCTCTGCCATTTCTGTCTAATTTTAATAGATATCACCTTAGCAGCACCTCCCAGAAACTAATTTTCTCTCAAAGCTAGATTAAAAGGATCGTCCTCAGAATAAAAGCTTCAACTTGATAGTTCGATGTTAGAGTGAAAGGGAACTCCTATATTTTTGAGGGGAAACCTTGTTGTTTGGGGCTAATACTTTAAGAACTCTGGATATGCTTGAGGTCATGTTCTCCAAACTGACAGAGGAAAGATAGCCTCTGGAGGAAAGGTTAAGGCAGAATGGAAACAGGAAGGGCTTTACCAGTTTGTTGTGGTGTTTCCCAGACTTTTGGATTTCTGGGCTGAGTAAAATTTTAAAAGTGGAAGAGTAACACAGAATGATTAACTTTGTATTTTACCAAACAAAGACATCAAAAGAGAAAATATAATCTACTATTAAAAGAGAGGAGTATTTATGATAATAAAAGGATACACTCTTAGAATAAATAAGTATAATTTACAATATATATTATAATTGAGTATGAAAATCTCACTGTATCTTTTTTCTTTCCATTTTGCTGCACTGTGCACCAATGAAAAGTCCATCAGGGATTTGCTCTGCCATATGGGAATCAATGCTCCATCAGACAGCTTTACAAAGCTGCCATGTGTGATTCAGATTCACAAACTGTATATTATTTTTATTGTCTATTTTTTTCTAATTTTTTTCATCCCTGAATCCTTGGTAAAGTTTGGTTTACATATTCTTTCATCACCTCAGTAAAAAAAGAAATACAAATACAATAGACCCTTTGAAACCAGAGTGGTGGTAACTGCGATAATATTTCAGAGATTTCCAGGAAAATGTAAATCTCAGGGAAGAGAATTTAAGATAAATGTCCAGATGCTTATTACAAGTAGAGAGGTTTCATTGTCCTATCTGTTGGAGGTTTGTGGTTCAATTTATTTAAGGAATCTGATGGTTTTCTAATAGACCTTCCCCACATTTCTGGAATTGTCTTTTTAGGATCCCTGAAAATGGAAAGGAATTCCCTAGATATCCCAGTTTATTTCCACACCCTAACACTGCAGAGGAGTCCCTGAAATACGAAACATTTCAGCCTCTCCTCATTTCTTTCAAGGGTAGATTGAAAGATACCAGCTTCAGCAGGTAAGATGTGAAGCAGGCTTCATTGGTGGGGGTGGAGGGGTTCTCCTTGACGTTGACCTCACTGTACTCCTTGGCCATCTTTCCTCCAAATCCCCTGGGGCCATGCCTATCTCAGATGTAAAGTCAACAGTCGGTACGCAATCAACCAGGTGAGAAGATGGCAGAAGTACCCTCTGGGGAGAAAATGGTGTGTTAGAAAGCAACAGTTTAAAGGAGCAAGGCCGCAGGAACTCAATGACTCAGTGAAGGTGAAAAACCAAGGAGGTGAACCATAGCTCCTCAGTATTAATCAGGCAGTCACCATGTTCATGTGTCAAGGTGTGTGATTGTTTCTAGTGTTAGAAAGGCCAACTCTTTCTTTCCTAGACCTCTGGTAATTTAGCTGAAAGGTAAGGTATTACTGTTAGTCGGGGCCTGCTTTGTTCATCACATTTCCTATGTTGGTGGATGGAATTATTGAGGCTGCCCACCAGACAAGTTCAATGTGGATACATTAAGAAAACCCTAAATACAGGTCTGTATCCAGAAGCAGTATTTAAGAGTCTATTGAGATTAGTGCTGTAAAATTGAGCAAATAAACAAATAAAAAAAAGATAAAAATAACAAGGGAAAAGGCAAGTAAGGCTCTGGGATGTACAACTAATTTGTGGATCAGTCATCCTGTTTCTACCACACAGTGCAGTGTGATCTGACAAGGCCGAGCAAATGTGGTTTTGGCTTTGCACAGCTGAGGCGTTTAACTGCATCATGCTGAGGTGGACTGAAACTTCAAGGGCATCCAGTGACTTATGTGTTTCGTCACCAGTCTGCCCACTCCAGCATTTATCAGCAAGGCAATGCTGTGTGTGTGTGTGTGTGTGTATGTATTTTATATATATATATATATATATATATATTTAACTTCACACCATGGTGTCTGATTTATAATTTCCCGAGGGCAATATTTTTTTACAGTGACTGGCAGAATTTTTTGTTCTTCATTAGGCCTTTTATTAACCCACTGCCAGAGCTCTGTATCCAACCACTCCCAGTGTTTCAGTGATCATATTATCAGTAATAGCGTATTTCCTCTGGGAGATATGAATACAGTCTATTGCAGGTGGAATGCTGGGAGGAGGCGGGATAGAGTGGAGTGTTCACATTTCTATCTGCACTCTGCCTTCAGACTCTTCCCACTAAACTTGCAGATGTTGCTGACTAGTTACTTTGATGGTTCCTTAACTTCATTATTATGTATAAGAGCACAAACTTTATTCAGAAAGTTTTGTAAAGCTATGATACCTTCCTCTGTAAAAAGTAGATTTGACCACACATTTGGGGTTCAAATTCCTGAGGTTTCCATAAGTTGTTTGCTGTTACCAATAAACAAAGTCTAGATGGTTAATGGAAGTCTAGATGGTTAATGGACATGGACCAGTTTGAAAAAAACCATATCATGCTAAGCGGGTGGGTCCTTCCTGTCCGGCTGAAGAACTCAGATGAAAGGAAATATGAAAGCCTAAAGCTTAATTATTATCATCACTGTGCTTCCATTTAGAGAGAAAGAAATGGTCCCAATTACAGGGCTAGCAGAATACTTATGAGGCCTTCTGGGCTCTTTGCTTGCCTTTAGTCAGGACCACATATAAAAACACTTAAACCCCTGAGTTAGAAGAGAATTGTTGGTTTCTAAAAAGATTTTCAGGAAAGGAAGTTCCATAAACTTCCTTGGCATTACATTTAAGCCCCTAACACCACAAACTTATCGCAGTATGATCATTTACTAGCAGAGTATACTTGAACAAGTAACTTAATCTTTTGGAATCTCATTTATCAAATGCAAATTCTAATAAGAACTTATAAAACATATTTTATTGGTGTGAAGATCAAACCAAGCAACCCACTTAAAAAAGATTTTTCAACTGTGAAATACTACACAATGGTAAACTCCTGTGATATTAAGTAAAATTCCCATTCATGTAGTATCTCTCAAAATTAAATACAATTAACAAAATACATAGAGCACCTTAATAGAGATGGAAAACCAACGGACCTTCTCCCTCACTCATATTACCTACAATATATTGAAATAAAAGTGAATATATTGTAGGAAGAGGGTAAAATAACACGTGTACTGTCATTAATACTCGAAATATTGAGATCCCTACACTTGGTTATTCATTTTATGCCTTGACTCTGGTTTCTATGCCATCTGAATTATATTCCAAGTGGATAAGAAAAGTAGTAACCTTACCCCATTACCTGAGACTTTGGCTATTATAATGGCTGAATCCATCTTCCTAAGATCTTCTTTCAGTGAGTTAACTGGATAACTCACTGTTGAGTTATCCAACAATTGAGTTATCCAACAGTATTGAGTTATCTCAATACTGTTGAGAAGCATCTCCTTGAGTATCTGTTGACTTCCAATAATGACATGAGATTTCAACCCCATCACCTACATATTTATGTTTACTTATTTTTGTAATTGAGATACTGCCCAGACAGTGGTGGGGGAATCACTCAGTATGGAAGCCTATTATTGGGTTTGGATAATATTTTTCTCTAACTTTTTTTTTCTTCAACAGATTGTCCATTGTATTTTTTTGTCTTCAACAGATTGTCCATTGTAGAGTCAAAGGGTTTGTGGTAGGGGCAAAGTTCTCGGATATATCCAGAAGATCAGCACTTTAAAATTACTCATTCACAGTTAAAATAAAGAGAAATAAGTAAGAGAGAGGAAATGGGAAAGGAATATTTGACTCACTAGTTGTGGGTTAGCTGGGCTTTAGATGCAGTCATTCTGTGTGATCTGGAGTGACTAACAATTTTCATCTGAATGGACATGGTGTTAGGTGCCTGAGACTGGTCAACAGATCTGTTTTCTCTGGCTAATATTTCCTGATGCTTTAAGATATCTAGCTTGGACAAAAATGGCCGAGTGAAGACAAAGAAAAAGGGGAGTTTTCAAAGCCTACCTTGACACAAGCGGACATCATCTTCATAAATGGTGAGAAGCTAGAAATAGCTTCTACTCAACTAAGCTAACAATCATACAACTCGTAGTCTGACTTGATAGCATTTTAAAAAGGATTCTGTCCCTTTCCTTGAAAGACAATCTACCATCAGCTCCTTAACAATACAAAAAAGCATGATTCTAACTTCAAAGAAGAAATTGTAAGAAATCCCCAAAGAAGTTTGACAACAATGTTTACATGTTACCTACTTAAAAATTTTTTGAGTCCATTCTTCGTGCCAGACATTATGCCAATTTCTTCTTATGCATTATCTCATTTAGTTCTTACAACAAACCTATGAGTTGGGTACCATTATCATTTTCATTTTTCAGAGACTCAAGAGGCTGAATAATTTCTTTAAGTTTATGTATCCAGTATAAGGCTACATTTATATGATAGAAGGAGAGTCGGGATTTGACTAGTCAGGATTTAGCTCATTTCTGTTGCTCTCCGAAGCTTTCTCTCTTAATCACTACAATAATATCATCTCTCTAAAGAGTTCAGTTATAGAAGACAAACGGAGTAGCAGAAGCAAGTTGTGCTGTACAATTGCTTATTCTCTTGGGGCGTCTCACAGAATCACCACCACACCCTTCCCAGAGAGTGTCCTTAAAATACTGTTTTGTCAGCCAAGAATAAAATGGCTTTTGCCTCTGGCTGTTGTTCTCCACACATGCCACAAGGTGGCTCAGTGTAGAGTGACCTCCCTTCTGAGTGTGAATTCCCAGAGGGTAGAAAAGGTGCAGGAACAAATTGCTGTTTCCTGTCCTATTGGATTTCACTGGCACTAGCTTATCTGCCCAACTGAATGTCACTAGCACGAACTCATCCCTGTCTTAAAGAACAAAGGGCCACACCTTGGCTGAAAGCTTAAAGTTGTACTTACTGGACTCAAAAGGAGACTCATTTGAAAATGACCTCAGATTTCCAATTGGAGTCTTTGTAAGCACCTTTAGCTTCAAGAGACCAGATGCTTATTGGTAATTATTTCTTCAAGTGCACAAAACAAATCCAGGAAGAGCTTATAAAATTCCCAGCAGAGAAGTTTGTAGCTTGATTAAAAAGCATCACACAGACACACACACACACACACACACACCCCCCACATCACACACCCCTCTCCCCTGCCAAAACTGGCTGCTAGTAGAGAACACCTGGGCAGATGAGAAGCTCCATGAGCAGTAGACAACGGAATTTGTAAGGAAGGTCAAGGTTTACTAGGTTGTGATCGAGCTCAGCCCCACCCTCAACCCCTTATACTTCTACCTTCAACCTTTGGACGATGAATCTTTTCAGAAAGAAAATTCTGTTCAGACTGTGGAAGGGTACCATGGGGTTTGCCTGTCGCTGAAGCTGAAATGAACTTTTTCACCCCTTTTAAATATTTAAAAACAGAAAAATCTCCTGATAGTGGCATATAGGTCATAAAGTACCAAAAAATATATCTGAGAATACGTCTGCCTTTGAGATCAGGATTCCTGATCATGCTTTGTCCATTTTGATTTGCTTTACTGTTCAAATGTGAGTCACCAAAATCCTAGTACAAGAAATAACTCACATATCCAATGCCTCAGGAAAGCGAGATCTCTTTAGGGTAGATGAAATTAATGTTCTGTCATTCAAATGGGTGTATTTAGGCTTAATGTGGTCATCTTTTCCCATGGAATAAGGGACAGATCAACTTAGCCCATACATACTGGCTACAAATGACTAATAATAGAGACCCTGCTCGTTGAAAAGAATGGGGATAAGCACATAGATCCAGCTGGGATGTAAGAGCTTGGAAAGAAATTAAGGAGAATCAGATACTTTTCATCCATTTGATAATCGTGACTTGTGCGGACCCTGTGCTGAGACCAGATCCTGTCCATCTATTTTATTTTCCTTCTAAGAAAGAACAAGATGTGGACCATTACAGTTCCTTGCTATAAGGCTACATTTTACATGATTTGTTGTGACATATCTCTGATCAGGAAGAGAGGATTTGAGGTAGAAAGAGACCCTTGAAAGCATGTGATTGAAACTTTAAATTCATAACTATCCCCACACAGAATTACCTTCTATCGTTCATATGGGCCCATGACTTCTAGATGACCAATATGTATCCATATTGATTGTATCTTAGGTAACAACCAACCCAAGACAGACTTGGAATTTAGTCTCAGTGTGTGGAACTCGTATGTATTAGTTGGTTGGGATTGGTGGTTGGGGCAGCCATTTCCTGTCTTGTAAACTGAGAAACAGGGAGAGAAAGTCCCGAGAGAGAGAGAGAGAGACAGAGAGAGAGAGAGAGAGAGAGAGAGAGAGATAACGAGAGAGATCATGAGAAGGAGTGCAGTGATGAGAGAGGTGGAGTGTTGTGACGAATTTCTAATTCCCCTTCTCTGTGTCTTTGTAAGGCTGCAGAACTCTATGGGATATCATCACTGTAGCCTCAGAAAAAAATTTTGTTGATTTGCTTGCATTTACTCAGTTTCTGCTACTTGCAGTTAAATGTTTTTTAACTAACACCAGTTTTTATGTATCTCTTTTATTCCAAAATTGGCAAGAGACTTTCTAGATTACTTTGTGTAGAAGAATAAATGGACCACAAAGAATGAAGGGATAATTATCAATCATCCAAATATCTAACAACTTCCATTGTATACCTCTCCAATTAATCTACAGTGGTCCCCAGATAAAGCTGTTCTGTAAACCTACTCATAGTGTTTCTCCAAGTTTGATCCAAAGACCCCCTTTTCCTATGAATCTGCTTGTTAGAAGAGAGGTTCCAAAGTCCCGCTCCCTGTTGAATTAGGCTCTCTGAAGGTAGATCCAGGAATCTGCATTTTAGACAATGCTTCAGATAATTCTTAAACTCCATAGAATTTGGAAACCAATGGATTAAGGAATTGATAATATTCAAAATTCTGCAATTGGTCCTGGGAAAATGAATATGCTCCATTCATATTTCTGATTCTGTGATCACATTCCCTCAATCTTTATTAGCTGGGGTACCTAAGAAAATGTCTTTCTCTTCATGCCTTCTTGACTCAACTATTACAGGCTCACTACTTAGGCTTTTTTTTTCTTCCCTTCTCAATTTGGGTTCTTAATTAGATAGATTTAGCAGGTTTTTGCATCCAAAACTCTGTATTTTCCTCTGGCAGGATTCAACTGTGCAACTATACTTGTGACAACAGAGAAAGTTAGTTTGTAGGTTCCCTGGCAGCCATTGGCAAGATTTGGTATAAGTTTTGTTTAAGCTCTTTAAAGCATCTTTGGCACAGGACCAAGAAACAGGCGCTTAAGAAGGGGGAAAAAAATCAATGGGCCAATCAATATGATGAATATATGGCTCCATTAGCTACTTCCCGGTCTTTAGGATCTGGATGATGGTTTCTGCATTTTCTTTGTTTCAGGTTTTTGATAGAAAATTAGATTAGGGGAAACTGTTACTGCCTGTTTTAAAGCTGCCTCATCTTATCTCAATGGCTAGTTTTGGACATTTTCACTCTTGAGGCATGAGAGATTTAAAGAGCCTGTTGGATCAACAAGTCTGTTTTCCTTCCCTAGCCTTCCCAAGAGTTTAAGACTTCTCCAGAGATGAAATTCAATTGCCTCTAACCTACTCATTACCTGGTGACTTCATTCAGTGAATTCTTTTCTTTGCCAGGCTGACTTGAATACTGACCCTGAATTTGTTTCCTCAAGTGCCTTGTTTAGCCACATTTTACAGCTCTACTCTTGACTGAGGCATACAGGTCAAATTGTTATAAAGGAAGAAAGGTTCACAAAGTGAATACTCCTCTTCAAGTGATTCTGGAAACTTGAGAGGAAATGATTAGGGGATACAGAGGGGCACAAGCTAGTTAGTTTTTTGAGCTTCCATATTGAAAAATAATGGCTCTACATAGAACACAAGCACTCTTCAAAGATGTTTCTACAAAACATACTTATTCTAGTAGAAGTAGTGCTACTGAGGAAGGTTTTCTGGTGCAGGGTTACAGTAAGAACTTCCTAAACTTTTAGTAAACTGAAAAGGGGCTTTTCAGAAATGTCCTCTTCTTTCAGAGAGAGGTTAGATACATACAATGAGTACTGAGTCAACGTTTGTTTTTTGCTAAGCACTCAGTGAATTCTAGCTGAGATCTTATACTAAACTGTAGTCCTAACAATGAAAGTGGGACCTGTTTAGCAGTTTAAGTTTCTATTGTATGGAAGAATGACTTGCTAGCTTAAGTGACTAGGGCTTCATTAGAGGTTATTATGATAAAAAAGAATTTCAAGTCATTAAGGGTTATAAAAGGGTAGTAATAGACTCTTCTTACCTCACTGTATTTCTGTCAGGAATACACATTGAACTCCATACAGATCACTAAATAAATCTAAGATATGAGACCTTATCTCCCTATAAGATACTGACATGAGAGAGGACCTCTAGGGGTCTATAACTGAGTCACCAAGTTGGACATAAAAAGGCAACTAAAGGAAATAGGCTAGCAGGTAAGACTCAGATAAGGTGTTTAAAGGAGGGCACTGTGCATATAAGGACGATATTGAAGACAATTGAGATCACCAAAATGATGGAACTTAAAATTGTCTAGGACACAGTTAGCTTATGGCCATAACAGGAGATGTAATTAGAATGTTAGATCGGGGCAGAATGATTGGGGTAAAATGATAGGCATCTTTCATTTTGTCAATGAAAAGTTTGTATTTAATTTGGTAGGAAACTTCATGATGTTTACTTAAGTTTTAGTTCTGGATTTCCTGACTGTGAAAGCAAAAATAAAATTACAGTTTTTTTCTATGGAAAAAGATGAATGTATGCCAGTTAATTAGATAGGATAGTTTGTTTCTACCCTTTTTTAAGGAATATTGACTAACACTATAGGCAATATTTTCAATATTTTTTTCCACATGAACTTGGTCTTAATTGTCCTCAGTGAAAGCCAAAGCCTTACTCTTGACATGTAACTTTGAGAGAGCTGTTCTGAAAGGTCCACATTAATGAGTTTCAAACATGGAACTTTCCTATTATTTAACTTGATAACAGAAACGGCATATCCGTTAACTTAAATTCCACAAACAATAGTTGTTTCACTAAATGTTTCAGGCTTCTAGTAATAATTCTATGGTAGGTTCTAGGAAGAAAATTTGTATTAATTACCCAAAAAGAGCCTGAAATGGGTCAGCCCATGGACCTAGCAATTCTGTGTCTAGAAATGTATCCTATCCATGTCAGTAATAATCTGGAACACCCAGAGGTGTTCATTGCAGTATTATCGATAACAGTTAAAAATAGAAAAGAACAAATGTGCAATTGTAGACACATTTGATATTACACATAATAAAATACCAAGCCATTGAACAGGTAATAAATAACATAAAGGCTTAAGGTTTATGATATAAGGTAAATATGCACGATTGCCTATGAAACCTAGAATAGTCTGACATATTAATGATTGCTTACTGGCATTAAATGTCATTAGCAATGACTATATACAATGTATGAAAAATGTGCATGGAAAAGATGGAAAATCAATATGTTAAAGTGTTAATTATCATAGCATTACTACTAGGAGTGATAATTAACATGGCATAACTATTAGGAGTAATTGTTCTGGTGTTTTGCAAATTTTCAACAAGGGATTATCACTTTAATAAGAAAAAAGGCTATAAAATTGTAAAGAAGAATTGTACTGTTAAAACTTAAAGAAGTTTAAGTTTGGTCTCCTCTTCTTTCAAGGAGGATTTAAGGGCAATGATATATTTGAATATCAAACATGCAGAAGGCAAAGGTATCTGAAGTAAGAGGAACTGCTTTGTAAGCTTTCACTCTTATGTAAGACCTATCCATCCTCAGATGAAAGATGGTAGTAGGGGGGCCTCAAGAAGATCCAAAACCATGCTGGAAAAAGTGAATCTCCTTAAGGGGGATGATAACATTAAGGCAATAAAAGCAATCTATTGTGGCCTGGAGTAAGACTGCCTGGGTTCAGGTTGTGGCTTCCGTATTTTCTTGTTGTTTGGGCAAGCCATTTAGCCCTCTGCTGCATCACTGCCTCATTCATGCAATGAGGAGAAGAGTACTTATCCTTATGGAGTTATTGTGAGGATTAAAATATGTAACTGTAAAGCACTTAGAATAGTGACTTATTCTTGGTAAAAACTCAGTAAATGTGAGCTATCACTAAGTCAAAGGCTCCATTTCTGAGGCTTGGTTTTAGTTCCTGCGCAGGACCCTGTGGCTCACTCTGTCCTAAGCTGCCGCTGGCCCCCATTACATTCTTCCAGTTGTTTCAGTAAGAAGACATGAGAAGGGCTATGTAAATGTCTTTGTAAACTCTTTCTAGAAAGAAAAAAACTCAAAACACACAAACATCTTTTATAAACTATGGACATTTTACTTATACTGATGATTGGCTCAATAATAGGAAAGTAATGATGTAATTTGCTAATTATCTATCCTGGCTCTGTGAAACAACTGGTCCTTCCTAAGGGTGTTGGTGCATTATTCATAGTTGCCAAAGGAATGACAAAAGCCCTAGAAAAGGAAGACACCTAAGAGACAGGAAGTGTCAGAAAGCAATAAGTAATCTTATCTCAGATCTAGGTTTGGCCCAATATTATCAGTTACCAAGTGAAAAGAAGAGTGCAGAACCCTGCACCCCTGCATCCCCTGGGGAGCAACATAAGAGTCTATTGAGAAAAAAATCCACATTTCTCACAAAGGCGTCCCAGAGCTTTGAATTGTTGAATAAAACTACATATTCACAAGTAATCACTAATACAAATAAAATGGAATTGTAAGACCACGTACTTCTCAAATTTTCATCAGTTAAACTTATACCAAAACATTTTCTTAAAAATATATCTGAGAGGGTTTAGAAATCAGGTCCCCAACCCTCCTGAAATGGAGCCTTTTTGAGAAGCCAGTCATACATTAATTCTATTGAAATAAATGCTTTACTCGTTAGTGAAACAAAACAGTTTGAATTCACTAAGGTCGCACTAAACCAGGCCTTTGCTCTGAAGTTAAAGGCTCTAAATAGATCAAAACATTCTTTGTAATGCCCTTGAGTGATCCATTTATTGCACTTAACTTTCTCATTACTTAAATGCAAAAGACTAAAGTTGAAGAAGCCAAAACATACATTTGGAAATTTCAGAAAACATAATAGACCGAGAGAGATAATGTAATACTTCTCCATGAAGAGGAGAGCTTGAATATCTTGATTACAGCTTCACTATCCATCCCTCACACATTCAAATCCAATATATGTGCTTTTATTAATGCGTGAGTGCAGAGATATGCATAAATGAATATTGATAAGGCAGGATACTGTATATTTATGAGGTTTTATATGTTTTCTCTTTATGTTTTATTTGTATTTATATCCAGTGCTGCATACTGTATATATGTGTTTATAAGTGCAGCAGCTACGAAAAGAAATAAGATTTTAATCGATTTCATAATATTTTGCAACCACATATACACTACCATCTATTTCACTGAATGTGCATTGGTATTGGGAGGGGTATGACACTTTCTATTGGTCTCGGTGAGAACTGGTAATAAATATCTTAGTGCTCAAGTGAGATTCTATAAACAACCTTGTGTTATAATGCAGCCATATCCTTGAAATTTTACATGCATAAAAGTCAGAAATTTGGAGTTGTCATAGTAACATTAATTCTGGCCCTTTCCAAAAGTGCAGTATTTTGTCATATAGCATAAAATGTTAATGCTTGTGCCTCTGTGACTCGGCAATGAGACTGAGTTACATTTGCCATGGAAATCATGAGTTTGGAGAGCTTTACTGTCGACATTTAAAACCAGAGGCATAACATGTTGCGCTAAATTTCCCTAATTAAAAAAAATACGAGACACAGTAACAAACTGGACAAAAGGGTAAAGAACAATGATTATTATTTTTGAAGTGAATTGAACAAATGGAAGAAATAAACAGGAAGATGTTAAAACATTTGTTGGGAAGAACTTAGTGACCCAGACGTGTTTATTCAAATATAGTACACATTTGAACAAAGGCTCCTGTATCAAGTTTGGTGCATTTTGCCATGAAGATACAAGTCTCTGTTCATGATAAGCAACAACTGGATAAAATCCTGCAGCAAACAAATAAGGCAGAATGTCATGTTTCTGTACCTAGGGATCTGCAAGAAGGAAATAAATAGTTATCTTTGGGGGCAGGTTAAAAAGTACCTGTCTCAGACAGGTATCTGATTGGGAGTGGTTTTTACAATGTCTTTTCTAGCTCTATTGTTCTACACTCTTTAATACAAGTGAATATTTTTCAGTGTGTATATAAAAACTGAAGCTATGAGCTGGATGCAATGCTGATGTTCGTTGCACAGATGAAGGTAAAGGAAGTCTGAGTTGTAGGACTCTCCGCTGGAAGCACAGGAAAGTCAGGAGTGGGGATGAGGTGGGAGAAGAGAGGTAAAAATGGCCTGTGTCTCCTCTGGCTGTCTCTCTGCCAGTTCCAAGGATGTTGGCAGCACCTTAGATAAAGGTACTTTGGCACTAGAACTCAAAAGTGAATTTACATGAAACCAGAGTTAACCTAAGCATATGTGGTCTTTCAAATGTGCTCATTGTGATTTTTGTTTCCTATGCTAGTCTCATCTCTTTTGAGACCAGTGATGACAGTATAATACTGTCTTCACTTTTTTTTTGGAACCCAAGTCAACCTACCCCTCTGCTTGTCTCATACTCTTTGTTCTTCTAAAACTATTACTTCTCTTGGCAACTTTCATACATCTTTTACTGTAGTTCCCATCTACACAAGAATGTTTAGCCAGAATTCTGTGAAAATCTGTGATAATATTGATTAGAATCTATCCATACAGCAAAGTTTCCTTCTTTGATAGAAAAAAAGCCATACATTTTAAAGAAAAACACTTTTCTTTTGTATGTACTATATTCTCTTGAATCTAGGAGGGCTGGCTATTTGAACTGGTATGTGCATGGTAAGTGGTAATTTTCCCCTTTCCCCTCCAGAGAAAACTGTTGCTACATTGATGGCACACTTTATAATTGGGGGCATGCTAGAATTCAGGACATAGAGCCATTTCAATATACTTCCTAGTCTGCTTTGCCTGATAACTTATGAATTAGACTACGCATAATTTGAAAAGGATGTATTCTGTTTATTTACATTCTGAAATACTTCTGGTGCATGATGCTATGAATGTGATTGTAATTGTTATTTTAATTTTAGTTCACTCTTAAACCCATTGTGATTTGATTCTTCACCTATTACACTCCAGTAGGCATCAAAGGTCACCAGTGACCACCTAATATCCACCATCCATGGAAATGTCCTCATCTTACACTTCCTTGTCTATTACATTTCTGCTGAAACTGTTAACCACACTTCCTTTCTAAAACTTTTATCCTTCTTAGATTTCCTTAAGTTACTTTTTTTTTGAGGTTTTTTTTACCCACCTTTTCTCATGCTTTCCTTTATAGCTCCTCTGCCTCTTCCCACTCTTAAATTTCACCTCTTTCTGGAATTTTGTATGTACTTTTCCTATTACCTACTGAATTCTTTTACCACTCTCTCAGCTATAATTGTCATCTATATCTGTGCTGCTCAATAAAATAACCACTAGTCACATAAACATAATGGTTATTTAAATTTAAATTAATTAAAATCAAGTAAATTTAAAATTCAGTTTTTCAGTCAGACTAGCCACATTCCAAGTATTCACTAGCAGCCACATAGGCTAATGGCCTCCACATTGGCCAGCACTGATACAAAACGGTTTCGCACTGCAGAGTGTTCTGTAGGAAAGCGTCACTTTATATGTTACTGATTCCCAAACTGCATCTGAAGTCCAAACTCCCTTGAGGAACACACTTACAGTTTGCAAGCAGAGAAGTAAGCTGGGAAAGAAGTTCAGCATTCACTTATTCAGATGTTTTTGCTAACATGAGATATTAAAAGTTCAAGTTTAGAAATAGTTGGCAGCAGTGACACTTAACATTCTCTACCAAGACATATAAGATGAATGACAACCATTTGAACCCAGATTTTGATAACATCCAAAAAACTTTTACTGGGAGGTAATGTACTATGATGATTCGAAACCGTGGCAAACTGTTCATGATATGAGAGCAATGGCCTTCAGGTTAAAGAAGATAGGTTATACCTGGTAAACTATTTTCAAAACCACTGCAACATCAAGTCTTTTGTGTGCTTACACCTCCTTGGTATGTCCAGATATTTTAGTCATCCTTCCTGAAATCCCTCTGAAACTATTCCTGAACTATCTCTGATCATGACATTAGCTTTTCAATGTCCTCTAGACTGGGAACCGCATAGTTAGCTTTGCTTCCTTCCTTTTTCTCATGCGTCATATTCATTTGCCCATTAGGTTTTGCTGGTTTAATTATTGTCCCTTGAATCACACCTTCCGTTCTCAGTCCCATGGCTACTTTAGAAAATCAAGCCTTTATCATAACTCAGCTGGATGACTATAACAGCTCCATCCCTTTTCTCACCAAATCCTCCAATTTTCCACTACTGCGTAGCAGCTGCAATCGTTTTTTTCCCCATATTTAAAAATATTTCCTTGATTCCTCAGGGCCTACTGACTTCTTAGCCTGGCACTCCTCAATGCCAACATTAGACTCCTTAATCTGGCTCTCTTGTAACCTCAAATTACTTTTTCCTTTGCCATTCATTACCATTCCCATCACACTACCAACTCTTCCAAAACATTTCCCTTCATGGTTCTCATTAAAAACTATTTTCTCCAGGAAGCTTTTTTCTGAGTTCTTACTTTTCACACCCCAATTTGTTGTGATCTCTAGCTCTTTATCTTTGTCTATATCTAGATCAGGAATCAGCAAACCATAGCACTCAAGCCAAATCTAGCCTACCTCCCATTTCTGTACCGCTTGTCAGCTGAGGATGATTGCTGTATTTTTAAATGGTTGAAAAAATAATCAAAAGAAAAATAGTGTATCATGTGAAAATTATAAGAAATTAAAAATTCAATGTCCATAAATAAAGTTTTATTGTAAAGCAGCTATACCCATTGATTTACATATTGTCTATGGGTGCTTTTGGCTACAACTGGTAGAGTCCAGTATAGCCCACAGAGACTAATTTACTTACAAACTGGCTTTTTATGGAAAAAGTTTGGCAAACCTTGATCTATATTCATCTTTACATCTATATCTACATATAGTTTTTGAAATACCCATGACACTTTGTTTACATCTCTATCATTGTCACTTAGCTAAATTTACTTAATAGTTGTTTGTTTACTTTTTGACTACCTGATAAACTGTAAGCAACTTGAGAGCATATATATTAAATTTTTTATTAATCTTTATTTCCCTTGCTAGCTAGCACTTAGCACAAGACCTTGCACATATAAGACATTCACTAAATATCTTTATTGAAGTCATAACATATGATTTTTTATGCAAAATCACTTCAGTCTTAACTTTGGTGTGAATTATAGCACATTATGATATATACCTTTATATACACCCACAGACACACACAGTACACATATATGTATATAGTTATTTATAGCCAAATATAAATATTTATATGTGTACACAGTGTTTACAAACAGAAGCTTACAATTTCTATGAGATAAAATTGATAAGACAGCATGAAAATAGATTGCAGTGTTTGTCAGATATGGACACATATTATAAGTATTTTATATTTGAATTGTAACCTATGTTCCCAATCGAATTGTAATATTTTCCTTATGTGATAAATGCATAATCCTATTGTAAGTGGTGGAAACAATCACTCATTTGGGCTCTCATATTTTCAGCATATTCAAACTTGTCAAAGAGTGTGCCTCTGACTATCAGTTTACACATTTGTTAGATGAAGAAGTAAACAAACAGCAAAAGTGTGCCGGTTGCAGGATGGTTTAATGCCATATAATACTTGTTTTTGCAGTCCAGAAAAATGTCAGTGAACTACCTTTTATAGAGTACGTGCTTTGATTGTTGCCACATTGGCAAAAAAAGTGGAGCTAAATAATTTCTTTTGGGCTTCTTTGGCCAAATTGTACACATTTTTTTTTGAGAAGGTTGGCAGGAGTTAGAGCATGAGTCCATGGAACAGAGCCACACTGGTTGTTACCCAGAGAGCTTGGACCTAAATCCTTGGCCCCAGGAGTATTGTAGTCTAATTTTTGGAAAGCCAAATTAGAGTGGATGAATAAAGAGGCAAAAGTAGGGAAGGAGTTATAGTCAGCATCCTTTAATTTGTGGATATAGGCTAAGAAGTTAAGGATCGAAGTAGTTCGGCATGTAAGTACAAAGTGTTTGGGGCAGTTGGTGGACTTTCAACATCTAGTTTGGAAATAGTCTGAGTATTCTGTAGCTTTTACTCTCAAATTTTGTTTTGCATAATGCTGTGGCTATATGATGAAAAGTGATTCCTATGAAGACGCTAGCTAGACTTTGACCTTGCCCTTATCATGGCCAGATGCCATCTTTGTATATCATCCCCTAAACCATCAATTTGTAGGTGGAGATGTCCCATTGTAAATTCTTTTCACCCAACTGGTGATGTATGAGTAATGGGTTGCCTCTTGGATAACATCAACTGTGGATGGTATGCACTTCCCCAGGCTAGTGGGAATTCTAGCTCCTGCTATCTTCCTCTACTCATGGGAACATGTTGGAATTCAATAAAGTAAAAAAAAAAAAGAAAGAAAAGAAAAAAAAAACATTGTTAAAGGGAATATGTTAAATTCACAAAGCATTTGCCAATTTTAGTGCCGTTTTACTTGCAATAAGAAAATGTTGATTTTTGGCTGGGCGCGGTGGCTAAAGCCTGTAATCCCAGCACTTTGGGAGGCTGAGACGGGCGGGTCACGAGGTCAGGAGATCGAGACCATCCTGGCAAACATGGTGAAACCCCGTCTCTACTAAAAAAAAATACAAAAAAACTAGCCGGGCCAGGTGGCGGGCGCCTGTAGTCCCAGTTACTCAGGGGGCTGAGGCAGGAGAATAGCGCGAACCCGGGAGGCGGAGCTTGCAGTGAGCCGAGATCGCGCCACTGTACTCCAGCCTGGGCGACAGAGCGAGACTCCGTCTCAAAAAAAAAAAAAAAAAAGAATGTCTTCTTTTGAGAAATGTCTGTTCATATCCTTTGCCTACTTTTTGATGGGGTTGTTTGTTTTTTTCTTGTAAATTTGTTTGAGTTCTTTGTAGGTTCTGGATATTAGCCCTTTGTCAGATGAGTAGATTGCAAAAATTTTCTCCCATTCTGTAGGTTGCCTGTTCACTCTGATGGTAGTTTCTTTTGCTGTGCAGAAGCTCTTTAGTTTAATTAGATCCCATTTGTCAATTTTGGCTTTTGCTGCCGTTGCTTTTGGTGTTTTAGACATGAAGTCTTTGCCCATGCGTATGTCCTGAATGGTACTACCTAGGTTTTCTTCTAGGATTTTTATGGTATTAGGTCTAACATTTAAGTCTCTAATCCATCTTGAATTAATTTTCGTATAAGGAGTAAGGAAAGGATCCAGTTTCAGCTTTCTACTTATGGCTAGCCAATTTTCCCAGCACCATTTATTAAATAGGGAATCCTTTCCCCATTTCTTGTTTCTCTCAGGTTTGTCAAAGATCAGATGGCTGTAGATGTGTGGTATTATTTCTGAGGACTCTGTTCTGTTCCATTGGTCTATATCTCTGTTTTGGTACCAGTACCATGCTGTTTTGGTTACTGTAGCCTTGCAGTATAGTTTGAAGTCAGGTAGCGTGATGCCTCCAGCTTTGTTCTTTTGACTTAGGATTGTCTTGGAGATGCGGGCTCTTTTTTGGTTCCATATCAACTTTAAAGCAGTTTTTTCCAATTCTGTGAAGAAACTCATTGGTAGCTTGATGGGGATGGCATTGAATCTATAAATAACCTTGGTCAGTATGGCCATTTTCACGATATTGATTCTTCCTATCCATGAGCATGGTATGTTCTTCCATTTGTTTGTGTCCTCTTTTATTTCACTGAGCAGTGGTTTGTAGTTCTCCTTGCAGAGGTCCTTTACATCCCTTGTAAGTTGGATTCCTAGATATTTTATTCTCTTTGAAGCAATTGTGAATGGAAGTTCATTCATGATTTGGCTCTCTGTTTGTCTGTTACTGGTGTATACATTCATACAGCCAACAGACACATGAAAAAATGCTCATCATCACTGGCCATCAGAGAAATGCAAATCAAAACCACAATGAGATACCATCTCACACCAGTTAGAATGGCAATCATTAAAAAGTCAGGAAACAACAGGTGCTGGAGAGGATGTGGAGAAATAGGAACACTTTTACACTGTTGGTGGGATTGTAAACTAGTTCAACCATTATGGAAAACAGTATGGTGATTCCTCAAAGATCTAGAACTAGATGTACCATATGATCCAGCCATCCCATTACTGGGTATATACCCAAAGGATTATAAATCATGCTGCTATAAAGACACATGCACACGTATGTTCATTGCGGCACTATTCACAATAGCAAAGACTTGGAATCAACCCAAATGTCCATCAGTGACAGACTGGATTAAGAAAATGTGGCACATATACACCATGGAATACTATGCAGCCATCAAAAAGGATGAGTTTGTGTCCTTTGTAGGGACATGGATGCAGCTGGAAACCATCATTCTTAGTAAACTATCACAAGAACAGAAAACCAAACACCGCATGTTCTCACTCCTAGGTGGGAACTGAACAATGAGATCACTTGGACTCGGGAAGGGGAACATCACACACTGGGGCCTATCATGGGGAGGGGGGAGGGGGGAGGGATTGCATTGGGAGTTATACCTGATGTAAATGACGAGTTGATGGGTGCTGACGAGTTGATGGGTGCAGCACAGCAACATGGCACAAGTATACATATGTAACAAACCTGCACGTTATGCACATGTACCCTAGAACTTAAAGTATAATAATAATAATAATAAAAAGAAAAAAAAGAAAATGTTGGTTTTTTATAACTAATCCCAAATTTGTATCTGCCTATACAATGTAGTCGAGATTTGCTGATCTATAAAATCATTTTATCTTATTGTCACAATTTTCAATACCTTTAAAAAAAACCCTGTTTTAATTACACAAATAATATGTTATTAATTCAGAAACATGAAAAATAAATTAAAAACACTTGCATCCTATTGCACTAGCCAGATGCTGTCATTGCAAATATTTTCCAGCTTGAGAAAGAAAAGTGTATCTCATTGTTATTGACTTTTACATTTCTACATTATTCTTGGGGTTAAACAATTTTTGTGTTGTGACTACTTAGTTTTCTTTTTGGCAAATTGTATAGTAGAGTACAGTATAGGCTTTGGAATTAGGATGTGTGAGTCCAGTTTTGGTTCTGGTATTTACTAGCTTTGTGGACTCACACCCTGTATTTCAGCTTCTTCATTTATAAAATGTAGAAACCAAGAAGATCTTCTGCACCAGTTTGCTATGAGGAAGAAATGAGATGTTTTATGTAAAATACCTTAATACAGTTCCTGGTACGTAAGTCTATAGATGCTCAAGAAGCTCAAGTGAGGGTACAACTATAGCTTGTCTTAAAACCATACCAGAGGTTCAGTAGAACCCTGGTATGAGGTGGGCCCAATTTCATATTTTCATATTGTATATCAGAGATTAAACAAAAAATAAATTTTTAAAGAATGTCATATGACTTCCTTTCATCTGTCCCTATGACACTCACCCATACCTGAATTGAATCCTGCTGTTTCAGAAAGAAATCTTGGCCATAGAAGAAATTGCATTTAAAGAAAGCAAAACACTGCTACAGCCAGAAGTCTACTTGAATGATAGGAGTCTACAAGCTTGCGGGCAAAGAGTCTCAACCTTGCCAATGGACACAGAGCCCATGTGGTATTTTAAAGACATTTTCTAATCCTGTGAGAACTTTTCATCCATCTGTGTGATTTTTGATTTAAGTGACCAGCTGCTTTAAAATAGACTAAGCATACGACATGGGCAGTCAGTACATCTTGAGAAGCAGGAGGGATTTTATTCATTTAAAATTGCATTTCCCTCATTCCTGCATGACTCACCCCTGTATTATCTTTCATCAGAGCATCAAATGTTACTAAGAAAGACTGTTTCCACTCCACTCTTAATCCAAATAAACAGCACCTTTTCATCTCTGAGCTGGCTTCTTCAGGCTGCTTATAGTTGCCTTCCTAGTGCCGTTTAAATCTGGGTTGGTTTTCACGAGAGCTGCAGGAGGATAACAGAGCAAGAAGTTTCAAAGCAGATGTATCATGGCTCACAATGCAGGTGAGCAAGTACTTCAAGAGGTTTTGAACCTGGCTTTACCTCCGTTTTCTAGTGCTGACTGAAAAGCAATCAATGAGCCAGGCTAGTTAAGAAATGAGTAATTTCAGAGATTCAGGAACACTTCATACTGGATTAGGTTATTTAGCACAGGTGTTTTAATGATTATAATATATTGAAAAACCTCACACTGCTGGGCGGCCCTCAGACTCACAGTGGTTGCCTCCTGGTTGGGCCCAGTTCTGCCCTTGAAGACAAGGGGAATTGTGAGCCTGCAGGAATTTTAAAGCCATGCCTCAGACTGAAATCAGATAGTATTTGAGTTCTGGCAGCTGCTACACCTTTGTCTGGGTTGAGCTTGAAAGCCTGTGCTTTCTGAAGGCATTTCTTTGTATCTGCATTTACAATTAGTATGTTGAAAAAGAAGGATGGAAGGGAGACCTGTACACAATATGGGAATCAGAGAAACTCTGAAATGCCACTCATTGCATTTTTTCCCAAGGAGTCACAGGAACACACGAAGCACAGGTGGTAACGTGATGGTGATGGAGGGGAGGGTGAGTGTAAGGGGGGTGATAATTGATGGGGGCCCGGAGTCCAGACTGCAGCTGTCCCCAGGTGCACCCAACTGCATCTGTTCTTCTGCAATGTACTACACAGTAGCAGATTTTGGATTATTTAAGCAGGGGAAAACAAATCAGGAAAGTTAACAAAGCTCTTGGAGGAGGAAGGTGAGGAGGTGTGATTACCACATATGAGGAAGGAAGCCTTCAGGAAGGGAATAAATTGGATCAGGGGTTTTGGCACCCAGCACCAGAGACACCTCCCATCATATCACCTGTGAACTCTGTGGTTCTGAGAAGGGTGAGCAGGTGGAGAACTCATTGGCTCCAGACAGTCCCACTCTTGTGCAAGTTTGGATTTTATCATGTGGTGGATTTGTGTGAACACATGGAGGGGAATTATAAAACTGAGATAAAGTTGTACTCGTTCTATCTTCTTCTTTTTTCATCTTTATTAAGACTACAGGAAGACAATAGAACTATCTGCAGCTACCAGGAATGTTCTTCCAAGCCAGTGTTCCCCCAAGTCTCTCTAATGCAATGATATTGGTAAAAGAAATAAATTCATTTACTGGATGTGATACTTAATGCAGGCCTGAGGCTGGAGTCCCACTGTCTGTCCTGAGTCAGTGAGGAGGAAGGCCAAATAGACAACATTGGGATGATGGGAAATTCAAGCCATTTGTCATCCGCAATTCAGATCATATGATATATTTCAAGATTCCTCCTGACATAGTTATATTGGAAAAGTCTTGAAAGGTCTTCACAATGTAACAGTAAAATCTGACAGTGAGGGAAACTGGTTATTTCTTTTCTTTATTTTTTTGATATGACTTTTCAAAGGTGGTGTTAAAGATTTACCAGGTTTGATTTAGGGGACCATAAAGACATTGCAGGAGAAATAAGGTCAGGGTGTAATAAGGAGTTATCATACTGTCTAATGACGCTTCTTATGTTAAATAACTTTGGCAGATAATCCTTCCATGGAGTAGGTGGGGAGCAGGACAGGAGCAGTGCTGAAGGAGAGGGATGGCAGATCCATGTAAAGGGTATTCTCTGGACCTTAAGAGTGTATGATTATGATGCTAAGCGAGTTACTATAAAGAGCAAATGCTCTACCTGGAATTCTAACAATAGTTCATATAATACTGGAACTTGAATTGTAACTCCTGTGCTATTAAAATATATCAATTGGTGTATTTAGTATATTCAATTTACTAAGCATACTTTTTTAGCTATATGGAGAAAAACATAAGGCTTCTATATCAAGAAAAATGAGACTGAAGCAAAGAAAATCAGTCTATAGAATGCCTTGAAATAACTAGATTTACTTCAGGTCGAGAAACAACACTTTTGTATATAGTGGTATAACCCAGGTGGTACAAATGGTTAAAAAGTGTTCTTGATTGATTCTTTGGTAAACTCACTCAGTCCATCAGTTACCATGCTTTTGGCTGCAAGTAACTTAAAAATGAATTAAATAGTGGCTCATGCCTGTAATCCCAGCACTTTGGGAGACTGAGGCGGGCAGATCACAAGGTCAGGAGATCGAGACCATCCTGGCAAACACGGTGAAACCCCATCTCTATTAAAAATACAAAAAATTGCCGGGCATGGTGGCGGGCGCCTATAGTCCCAGCTACTCGGGAGGCTGAGGCAGGAGAATGGTGCGAACCCGGGAGGCGGAGCTTGCAGTGAGCCAAGATCGAGCAACTGCACTCCAGCCTGGGCGACAGAGCAAGACTCCATCTCAAAAAAAAAAAAAAAAAGAATTAAATAATGAGAAGAATTTGTATGGTTACAAAACAGGAGCACTGGAAATAGACATTTCCAAGACTTGTTAATTCAGTGTCCAGAGATGATCCCAGTGATCCAGGTTCTTTCCCTGATCTGTTCTCTCATCCTCTGTTGGCATTTCCCCTCAGTTTGTTTCCTCATGGACACAAAGTAATGGCTGTGACCCTAGGTGTCATGTCCTCACACAACCATATGGAGCGGCAGAAAAAAGGAAATTTCCCCTTAAACGTTTCTTTTTATCAGAGAAGGAACTTTTTGGGGAGAAATTCCTTAGGAGACTTCCCTGTAAATCTCGTTAGCCAGGGTTGTATCACAGGCCATTACCTTAGCCAATCTCTTGCACGATCAATCAAATTACCAAGAATAGCTTATACTAATTGAGTCATTGTGCATATTAAGGTTTTGAACAAGACCCCCCCCCCCAAATAAAACACAAAACCTATTTCATCCTGGGGACATTTCTATATGCAAAAACTGCATGGCCTAATCCTAAGAGA
The DNA here is from genome assembly GCF_037993035.2 of Macaca fascicularis. Taxonomy (NCBI): domain Eukaryota; kingdom Metazoa; phylum Chordata; class Mammalia; order Primates; family Cercopithecidae; genus Macaca; species Macaca fascicularis. The sequence goes on along the minus strand of NC_088376.1, from coordinate 29,800,404 downwards.
ATTATTTTCACTTACAAAATTATTACCTGACAACAAAAAAGGTGATTAAAAAGTGGAATAAATTGCATAGTATCATGCACACAGAATACTATTGTTGCATTAAACTGTAAGCTTCATGAGAGTAGAAACTTTCTTTCTTGTGTGATATATCTCCAGTGTGGAGAATAAAGCCTGAAATGTAATGGAAGTACAATCAACATTTGTTGAAGATATGGATCCTTGTTTCTTAGCCATTGCACAGCCCCACTAAATGCCTCACTCCTGTCCTGCTTCTTTCATTCATGCACTTCCCTCCAGACCTGGTCTATCCCGGACCACCAGGATGTGTGTCCCAGGAATGTGTGCACCACCAGATTCCCCAGCCAATATCTGAGCCTCATTCCATTCCTCACTTCATCACTGACGTCTGTTTTTCCACCAACTCCAGTGGTAACCTCCCCTCCCTCGCCAAGGGGTTTTCTCATTATTTCCAAGAGTCTTTGACAATATCTCAGGGTACCCATGAATATGTCTCCCATATCTTAAACTCTGTCTCTCTCAGTGGTAGGTTACCTGGGAAGCATTTGAGAGGGCTATCTCAGTCGGACCACAGTGTCCCAAACCCACCCTGAGGTCATACTTACCTGTTGCGAGGGTGCTGCCTCCAGTGTCCTGAAATTCACATGCCTTCCCTCAGAATATCAAACAGTGCTGAATTCCCTGTGGTCGTCGTAGCCTTGAGGACACATTGTGATCTGTACAGAAAAATCAAGAAAACTCCCCTTCCCATGGTGTCACAGCTTCTCACGTATCCATCAAATAGAACTTCTTATCTTTGTTGTCTACCAGAGTTTCTTGGTTTCTTCCCATGAGACATAGAGCTCTGGCAGGACTCTTTGGGATGGGGCTGGGGAGCAGACACCATACAATCAATTTTGTTTTCTCTACTCATTTCTGCTGCCCTTTGTACTGGAAGTCATTATTTTTCCACTCTTTCCTTCTGCTGCAATCTGAATGTGTTCCCCAAAGTTCATGTGTTGAAACTTAATCACCAATGCGATATTATGAAGAAATGGGGTCTTTAGGAGGCGATTAAGTCATAAGGACAGAGCCATTGTAAATAGGATTACTAACCTTATGAAAGAGGTGGAAGGGAGTGCCCCTTTTTGCCCTTTTATCTATTCTGTCAGATGAGGACACCTAGGTAGTGCCATTAAGGAATGGGCCCTGACCACTCACCAAACCTGCTGGAGCCTTGATCTTGGACTTCCCAGCCTTCAGAACTGGGAGAAATAATGTCTGTTGTTTATAAATTACCCAGTCTAAGATATTTGCTATAGCAGCCGGAATAGCATAAGACACCTTCCCTCATTTCCTAAGATACAATTACATGGATTTTATATAGACTAAGCCAGGAACACAAACAATACACTCATAATTCTTCCTTTTCTCCCTTCCCAAAGACTAAGGTGTTTACTGCAAAAACAAAGAGGTCTTGAACAGGAAGAAGAAGATATCAGAACCACCTATAGAAAAGACTCAATTCTTTACTAGTTGGTCATCCTTTCATTCCACAGTTGTTTGTGAGACCTTTAAATGCCACTGTGGTAGGAACGTTGAGTGTCCTGCACACATTCTCTCAGCTTTGGTCTCTACACGTTTCCAAAGCTGCTTATGAAAGCACTTTCAGTGCTCTCCAGAGGCTTTTTCTCTGGAAGGATGGGTGGCCCAACCACAAGGCAGGCTGAAGAGTGCAAATGCCTCTAGAAGCAGTGCTCAAAAGGCACATGGGAACTGGTGAATAAATACCTGCTCTCCATATTCCTCAGCTGGGATAACTCTGAGGTGCTTCCTATATTATCTCCTACAGTTCCCTGGGAGGATTGAGTCTTAGTTGTCCACAGCAAGTTATCTGCTTGATAATGTATGCCTTATGGGATTTTTCTCCTCCTTGTCTCATGTCCCCTTTCCTTTTCCAGTTTCCTGGGATCATGTTCCAAATATACTTCCTGCACTCAAATCCTTATGTCAGGATCTGCTTCTGGGAACCAAATCAAGACAGATACTAAAGGGCATTAAGTCTATCAGGATTAATTTTTAAAAATTCTCAGTCTGAAATGTACTTAAATTGACACTGCTTTGATATCTCTATTATGGACCAAATTCAAGCACATTTAGAGAAATATAAATTCTCCATGTTAGTTTCAGCAAAGGTCATGAGATATTTTGGAGACGCACACACATACATGCACACATAGATACACACAAGATAATATAAATGTGAATATTTCTAAGAATAATACCTTGAGTTTTTAGTGACATTTTCTGCCTTGTTTACAAGATGTATTCTTACAACATAAATGTACAGGAGGTTTTCTTTAAAATTTTTGACTTTCTTATGTAGTGCTTCTGTTGTTGACAGTAACTCCAACTGCCTCTTGTTTGGTACTGAAGTTCATACAACAGACTATGAGCCAAAGTTAGTGATTAACTGTTTTGAAAGAATCTCCCAAAATATACTTGTTTGTAATATGTCTTGCTTTTGTGTCTCAGGTGTAAAATAATTGGCATTTTATGCCCAATTTGCCTTTTGCAAGCGGTATGTTGTGCGGTGAGACTTGAGTGTCTTCGTAGGACACATTTTCAGAATAGTAGTTCAAGGCACTTTCATAATCCCGTCACCTGGAGGTGAGACTTCTCATTTCCCACCTCTGTTTTCATCCAGGTCATCATAAAAATGTCCAATTTTCCTTCTGGAGTAGACTGATTCAATTTTAAACATAACAATTTATGAAGTGTACATTATCTTCTCCCAGAGTAATATTCTCTGACAGTAACCTCAACTGTTTTTCTTTTCCAGAGATATAATGATGTTTTAAAATAATTCCAAGTGGTTTCAATAAGTTAATCTAACACTGCTGCTTTCTTTTGATGGTATAAATTTGAGACCAAATGGCTTATTTTGATACACTGTTTGCTGTGCCTTTATTAAAGTACATATATTTGTATTAAAAATATATAGTTAAAATTAGATAATGTGTGCAACAGATGCCTCAGTTATATGCTCTATTCCTGAGCATTTTCCTATTTCTGGCAAAGAGTTCTAAGTTTTCATACTCTTACTATGAACTAAAGGATTAGCTGAGACCACCCTGTCTCAAATACCAGAATAGCTGGCTTGCGAAATGTGTCCTCTTTTGGGAGGGAGGTTCAAGTGTCATTCTTGTTCTAGGCATGCAATTTTTACTTCCCCTGACTCTTCTTATTTTAATGGCATCTCTTGCCCAACCTCTTGCACTGCTGCTGTTGTGTATTTAATTGATCCAGAATGGACTCAGTCTCTACTCTTGGTTCCAAGACTCCCCATCTCCCCCCAGATAATAATTTCTTAGAACACTCTCTTTGTTGTATGGGGTTGATTTTACTGAAAATTTGGTGCAACAGAGGACATTTACATCACAGAAACATAGTCACTTTATATTAAAAGTTTAGACAGCCTTATACATAAAGGCAGTTTAGATACTCCCTGCCCTGGGATATTTCTCTGATCATACCTTCCCACACGGTGCCCTGGCCTGAACACTGTTGATCTGCTTTCCTATCCCTTTTTTTTCCCTCAGCAAAACAAGCCCAATTTATTGCATTCTATTCCACTGAGAAATTCAACTGATCTTTTGTTCTCTCCTCTTCTGAGGGTCTATCTTTTCACACCTAAGTGGCCCCTCATGAGATTTTGTTAAATAGACACAGTTCCCACCCTAAGAGGGATTCTCATGCCAGCTCTTAAGACAACTGGTTTTCCTTTTACTCTGCCATAAGAGCTTTGTAACCAGTCTTCTCAAGTCCTGTCCTACTTCACACCAGACTCCATGTGTTTTTCAACCGTAAACTTTATCTTGTCACTGATCCTCTGTTTTAAACCTTCCCACTGTTGTTGTGCCGTTGCTCAGAGCTTCCTTCCTGGTGCTGTGCAGGAGAGGGGAATAGTAGCCACTGCAGAAGCTTCTAGAACCATCTCCTCAAAAAACTAAAAATTTTAATCTGTAATAAGGCAAGAAAAAGTGTTGCCTTGATATACTGGTGGAAATACACTGCAGGTGGGGGAAGAGAACAGAAGGAAAAAAAAAAATAGACTTCAACCTCTGGGGAGGGGCGGGCCTGCATGACAGCTCAGCATTCAGCTGGGAGAGGGGCAGGAGAATTTGCGAAGGCCCCCACCCCCGCTCTTGTCAGACTCAGGGACACCATGCCTACCTAGAATTGAGGATTAATCAGAGCATCAGATGATGCCTTCCCTCCTCCACTTTCCCAACACCAGGCTAACAAACATCAAGTAATAATAGCAGTGGAATAGACCTGTGAGAGCTGCAAGAGACAGATTGTCTTTGGAGAGCAGCATAAAGGGAAGACCCAAATCCAACTGGGAAGTAAATGCCAAGGAAATGACCTTTTAGAAGCCAGTACCAGCCTAAAGAGATGGTATGACTAGCAGAATTTGAAGTCTGAAGTACAATAAGGGTAACTATAGCAATAACAAACCTGGCAACCAGCCAACTCCTGAATAGATTACATAAACCTTCAGCACTAAAGGCCCGGCAGAAGGAAAGGTATGCTCATCTCCCAGCATAATATATAGTCACCCCAGTATTCACTGTTTTACACTAGATGAGCAGCTTTCAACAAAAATATGTGTGACATATGCAAAGGCAAGTAAAGCACACTTGGAAGAGACAAAGCAATCATCAGAAACAGACTCAGATGTGACACAGACAGTGTGGTATTGGCAAAAAGACAGATACGTAGACCAGATAAATAAATATGAAGCTCAAAGATAGACCCACATGAGTACAGTCAACATATTTTTTGGCAAATGTGCAAAGGCAATTTAAGGCAGAGAAGATGGTTTTCAACAAATGGTGAGGAAAAACTTGATATCCATATGTAAAAAAAAAATAAAAAGAAGCTCGACATATACCTCAAACTTTACACAAAATAACCAAAATAGATCATTGACTTAAATGTAAAATATAAAACCATAAAACCTCTAGAAGAAAATTCATGTAACCTTTGGTTTGGGAAAAAAGGTGTTTAGTTATGAAACCAAAAGCAAAATCTATAAAAGAAAAATATGTTGATAAACTGAGCTTTATTAAAAGTATAAACCTTTATTCTTTCAAAAACACCATTAAGAGATTGAAAAGAAAGTCCATTGTGATGGTTACTATTAAGTATCAACTTGACTGGATAGAGAGAGGCAAAGAATTGATCCTGGCTGTGTCTGTGAGGGTGTTGCCAAAGGAGATTAACATTTGAGTCAGTGGACTCGAAGAGGCAGAACCACCCCCTCAATTTGGGTGGGCACAATCTAATCAGCTGCCAGTGTGGCCAGAAGAAAAGCAGGCAGAAGAACGTGGAAAGACCAGACTGGTTTAGTCTTCTGGCCTCCATCTTTCTCCCATGCTGGATGCTCCCTGCCCTTGAGCGTTGGCCTCCAAAGTTCTTCAGTTTGGGGGTTCAACTGGCTTCCTTGCTCCTCAGCTTGCAGACAGCCTATTGTGGGACCTCACCTTCTGATCACGTGAGTTAATACAACTTAATAAACTCTCCTTTATATATACATCTATCCTATTTGTTCTGTCCCTCTAGAGAACCCCAACTAATACGCCTATAGACTGGACACGTCTAATAGGATACTTGCATCCAGAATATGTTAAAAAAAAATCAGAAAACCCAACAATATAAAAACACACAGCCAGCTTAAAAAATGGGCAAAGATTTGAACAAACACTTTATCAGTAAAGATATATAAATACAAATAAGGATAAGATAATATGCTCAACAATCATTAGTTTTCAGGGAAATGCAATCTAAGATAACAAGGAGATGCCATTACATTAAGATAGTTAAAACAAAACAAAACAAAACAAAACTGACAATCCCAAATGCTGATGATGATGCAGACTAACAGGAACTCTAGTTCTAGTGGAATGCAAAATGATATTGTCACTGTGGAAAACAGTTTGGGAGTTTCTTATGAAGTTAAGCATGTACCTGTCTTATGACTTACCAATCCTACTCTTAGGTATTTAACCAAGTCGGTTGAAAACTTCACACAAAAAAAATGTATGTAAATGTTTATAACAGCCTTATATATAATTGCTAAAAAATTGGAAACAGCTTAGATGTCCTGCAACAGGAGAATGGATTAGCAAACTGTAGTTTATGCTTGGAATGCAATACCTTTCAGCAAAAGTAAGGAACAAATTATTGATTCATGCAATGGCTTGAATGAGTGTTAAATTCATTTTCTTTAATGAAACAAGCTAGATACAGAAGTATACATGTCATATGCGTCCTTTTATATAACATTCTGGAAAAGGCAAAGTTATAGCCATAGAAAGCAGATCCGAATTGAGGGAGTAGGGACAGAGGTGAACTACAAAGGAGTAACATGAGAGAATTTTAGGGGTGATGCTCTGAATGGTATTGTGATGGTGTGTATAAGGCTCTATGCATTTGTCAAACCCATAGAACTGTACATCACAAAAAATAAATTTTACTTATACAAATTTAAAAAATTAACCAGGATGCCAGGGAAAGCCAAGAGGAACACAGAATGTAAAAACAAATGTATGATATAATAACTAAAAGTGGTAAGGAGGAAAGAAGCAAAACTTTTAAAGAACATTACTTTAACTGGATGCTATAAGTCCTTTGTGCAAAAGGGCTGTACACAAACTACTTACCCTAATTGAGAAATTGCTTCCCACAGTGATATAGATTAGCAATTCTAAAACTAGTTCACATGTATACTAGGAGTGAACAAAAAATATGCATACAGTGGAAAACTAATGCCATACTTTTTATTGCCAATGAAAGAAGTTTACGAAAAAATAGAAGTCTGTTACAAAGATCTCTGTGGTTGTAGATTAGATTCAGATATATCAGTATGAACTTGTTAATTTTATATATATATATATATACAGTTAAATATATAAATAATTACATGTGTGTATATGCGTGTGTGTGTGTGTGTGTGTGTGTGTGTGTGTTTATCAGTTACTACACTCACATATATTCCCTGAGAGGGACAGGCAGTAGTGACACCTTAGTAGCAAGAAACATACTTAGTGCCCAGAACATTGTTTCTAAACACCATTCATCAATAAAAGGAATTAGGGATTCCTGGAGAAAGAGTGGAGGCAGGAAAAAGATAACATGAGATTGGAGCACCTTGTGGTTAAGAAAGTGATAAAAAAAAAAAAACATTTAAAAGAATATAACAGTCAGTAAGCTTAAAGAGCCCCCAATGGCCAAAGCTAGAACAATTTGAGCAACAAAAATAAATAGCAGTAGTACTGGATTATAGCCCAAAGAAGAAAATAGATATTTATAAGTGCATATTTATATAAATAAGTAAATAAAAACTTTCTTACATGGAAATTCCCAATAATAAATACAGGCAGAATAAGAGAAATAGAAAATTATCACTAGAACACTACAGTAATACTTGTTCAGCCAAGACACATTAATGAATGCTAAAATGAGTGGGCAAAAGTTAAAGGAGAAACTTTTGCATTACCCCAAAGTATCTCTCCAACATATTCATTAATTACTATGGTGGTTTTCACCATGTTCATGCCTTCCTCCAGGAAGGAAAGCTTATTTCTTCTTTCCTTGGGTGAGAGCTGGAACTAGTGACTCACTTCTAATCAATAGAGTAGGAAAAGAAAAAAAAAATCACATTACAGTAGAGAAATCTGGCAGAAAACTATCTTAACCAAGCCATCATGGTGACTATCACCAATAATAAAGCATAACAATATCATATACCTCCTGGTATGATGCACTGAGAGGGCCGCCTCACTTCTGTGATATTCTTCTCCAAATCTCATAATCTTAGTCTAATCATGGGAACACATCAGACAAACTGAGCTTGAAGTACATTCTACAAATTTTCTGAGCAGTATTCTTCAAAAAGTTCAAGGTCATGAAAAACAACGATAAATTGAGGAACTGTGCCAGATTGGAGGAAACTAAGAAAATGCAACAACAAAGTGCTATGTGAATCCTGAGTTGGACCATAGAATGAAAAAGGGACATTAGTGGAAAACTAGTTGTATTAGTCTGTTCTCACACTGCTAATAAAGACATACCTAAGACTAGGTAATTTATAAAGGAAAGAGGTTTAAGGACTCACAGTTCCACATGGCTGGGGAGGCCTCACAATCATAGCAGAAGATGAAGGAAGAGCAAAGGGACGTTTTACTCGGCAAGAGAGAGCTTGTGCGGGGGAGCTCCCCTTTGCAAAACCATCAGATCTCATGAGACTTACTCACCATCACAAGAATAGAACAGGAAAGACTCAATCCCATGATTCAATTACAAATCTCCCCCTGGGTCCCTCCCATGACATATGGGAATTATGGGAGCTACAATTCAAGATTTGGGTGGGGACACTGCCAAACCATATTACTAGTGAATCTGGACAAAGTGTAATTTAGTTAATGGCATTGTACCAATATTAATTTCTTACTTTTGATCTTGTATCATGGTTATGTAAGATGTTAACCTTAAGAGAAACTTAGTGAAAGGTATACAGGAATTCTATATACACCCTTACCATCCTCTGTAAATCAAAAATAATTTCAAAATAAATAGTTATTTTTAAAAAAAGGATTACAACATTTTTGAAGGTTTACACTTTGGAGGTTTTCACTTCTGAGGACCAAGAAGCAAAGAGCAAAGAGCTTCTTGGTCCTCAGCAAGATCATCAGCATGGGTACAAGGAGCTATTTTATTTTTTGTAGGGAATACTGATCTTGCCCTTTGAATAATCTTAGCATCAAGAGTAATAATAACAATAGTAGTTTACATTTGTTGAGTGCTTATTACACACCAGCCACCTTGCCAAATACTTTGCATAGATATCCTCTCATTTCATACTTGCGCACTAGTCTTATGAAGACATTCTGCCCAATGTTATAGATGTGGAAACTGAGGCAAAGTGAAGTTATGCTGAAGGCTACATAATAAATAGCTGTTGAGCAAAATGGGATTCAAACTACTTAAGATGCCTAACTCCAAACCCATGCTAATAATAATAATAATTTGAATAAGTAATATATGCTATAGAATCTACTAAATTTTCAAGAGTGTTATTTTGTTTATTCTGTCTGGGAGGTTGGCATTTTTACTGTCTTCAGTTGATTGATGGGAAAACTAAACCCTGGAAAGGAAGCACCTTGCTAAGATCCATATCTATAGATCTTAAGACTTCACTCTTAATTACTAGTCCACCTCACTGTCTTTTCAAAGATGTGTCTTTTCCTGCTGCTACTGCTAAACTCAGGGGCTACACCATGGTATGATTTTTAAAATGATAAAACTGTGTTCTAATGTTCACCCTGATTTCAATTGCTTTAAAATCAAAGTGATTTAAAATTGTTCTTTGTAAGTGCCATGATACCCAGGATGCAGCTGTAGGAACACCACTGGGTCCCTGGATGTCATGGTAAGGGTTTCACATAATATTTCACATCATGATGCCATCTAAAAACTCCCCACCTACCAGCCTGTGTTGCAGGCAGTTTTTATCAGTATAAACAGTTAGTACTCTTTATGTCACAGTGCCTTCCTTTCAAAAGGCAATCTAACAGAGGAATTTTCTTTCTATTTTTATGCTCTGAAGTAAGCCGTTAAGTAAAAGTGTCATCAAATGATTTCTCAGAAATTATAAAGAAACAAAAGGACCATAAACAAGATAAGGTGGCAGGAGGAAACATTAAAAGAACCTTTCCGAGCTGACTGGCAAAGAAACTCCTGAGGTGATGGGTAAGGATGAGTTTGCCTCTGCTGCACATTGCCTTTCAGGCTTACTGCTTTCTAGAGTTCAGTCCTTGCATTGAACTTCAGGGAGCCATTTTGCACAGGAAGGGGCTGTTACACCCAAATCATTGCTGTCGTTGATTTAGGTAAATATATCTTGGGGTCCCTCACCTTCATCTCCATATGGGCCAGTCTGCTAGAAAAGAGCCCACCGCCAAGGGTAAGAAAACAGTAGTGCCCTATAACTTTGCAACCAGGTACCATAGGCCAAGGACTTTGAGGGATGATGAAACCAGACTGGAAGGTGAAGTACCATGGGTTCCAGAAATAGAATGTATTTGAAAGTAGAAAAATTCACTATTGTTAATAACCAGGGCTCAAGAGAAGCCTTTTATATTCTGGGGTTTTTTATTGAATACTCCTTATTCATGAATTGATAGAAGGAAAGTATTTATAATATAAAATAGCAATCTATTTAGTCATCAACAAATATTTACTGAACACTCACCATGAACTAGGAATTATGCCAGATGCAGGGATAGAAAGAATTGTAAGACATAGTCTCTGTTTTGGAGGACTCATCATTTGTGGGGGAAGATGGACTTGAAAACAAATAATTGAAATTCAGTATGATATGTCTCAATACAAAGTAGGTACTAGTTTGTTGAAAGGACCAAAAGAGGGTGGGATTTTCTCTGCTCAAGAAAGATTTTCTGTAAAGATTTTTTTTTTTTCTCATGGGGATAAAATAATTATTGGTGTTAAACTATTTGGTAAGATAGTGTTACATGCATCTGCAAGGATGGTGCCATCTATTGTCAGGCATAAAATTAATCTGAAGTTAAATTAGTCTTGTCTTTACTGCTTCTTTTTATCTATTCAGTGTAACTAAGCCAGCTCTCTTGTGCTCTTACCCTCCTAGACAGGAAAAGGCCTTCTGATCTACTCCTGCTCCAACTTATTCCAGGATGGTGACATGCATTTTCACCTATACCATAGTGCCATGTTCCTAAAATGTGCTTGTTTGTGTCTCATTTCTGCGTTTTTGCATATACAATTTTTCCCGTCTGGATTGTCTTCATAAAGGCCTAACAAAACCCAGTCTATCCTTTCACAGTTCTACCCCAATATTACTTCTTCCAAGAGCAACCTAACTGGAAGTACAGCCTTTCTTTTGAATGCCTAGAGGGCATTGTTTATGTCTCCTTAATTTCACTGCTCACACACTTCCTTAGCGTGCAGATATTTACACCTCTACCCTATACATGATTTCAGACTTTTTCAGTAGTCAACTGGAACACTGAATTCAATATATTTGGCAAATAAATGCACTTATAGAAAATGATGGTGAGAAGTTGCTAGAAAACTTAGAACTGACCAACTGTGAACAAGCCAAGAATGCTCCACAAAGAGAAGATACATTCCAGAATTACCCAGTGAAGAATGGGGTATGAAGGCATTGTGCCTTCTCAAATATCTGGTAGGACCCAGTCAGGGCCAGCTTCATGGTCATGCAACCTGTGCAGTCACACAGGGTTCCAGGGTTGATTTAACATTCTGCTACTGACATCTTGAAATTCTTAATAATTTTTAACAAGGGGATCTGCATTTTCATTTAGCACTAGGTCTTGTAGATTGTATAGTTGGTCTTGCACTCAGTTTAGGAAATTATTTCAAGATTCATAAGAGTTAGCAAGAACTGTAAACACTGACCCTTGTTTATTACCTGGTGATGTACAATTGAAGAAATCAAGATGATCTGCACAATGTTCTTGTAGGGGTCATGAGGCTGTTACTTCCTTTCTGCCCTGATACTAACCCTCACTACCCTCTTCCCTCTAAAACAATTCCACGCCTCTAGCTAGCTGGAGAAAATGGATGTAAGATGGTATATTAGTTTGGTAGAGTTGTCATAACAAAGTACCACATGCTTGTTGCCTTAAACAACAGAAATTTATTGTCTTGCAGCTCTGGAGGTTAGAAGTCCAAGATCACGGTTGGTTCCTTTGTGGTTATGAGGGAGAATTTACTCCTACCTCTCTTCTAGGTTCTGGTAGCTTTGGCATTCATTGTCGTGTAGATGGTGTCTTCCCTGTGTCTTTACATCTGAATGTGTCTGTCAGTGTCTACAGTTCTCCTATATATAAGGACACCTCTCCTACTGGATTAGGGCCCACTCTAATTACTTCATTTTAACTTGATTTTCTCTATGAATACCCAACTCCCAAATGGGGTCATATTCTGAAATACTAGGGGCTAGGACTTATGATGTCATTTTTTTTTTTGGAGGGGGATATAATTCAACCTACAGCAGGAGGATTTTGTCATACAGAATTATTATTTGTATTTAATTGAAATTAAATATCTCAATTTTCTGTCCTATTAAAAGGAACTTTCCTACTCCTTTCCCTTAGAATTTTACTGTTTAGAGGGGATTAAAATCACCTTTCTATCATCACATACAAGGTGTCATTAGGATGTCGTTAGGATGGTTTCCCCATCCACTCTCACCCTCATGCCAAGAGGTAACATACACATCAGGTCGACTCCCGAACCCACATGATTTAGCCACATGAGCGGCACAGTTATCTAGAACTGGAAGGAAACTAAAGGTAACTTAGTAGGATATCTTTATTTTACTAAAGAAGAAATCCAGGTCCAAGAGGTTAAAATAGTTTGCCTCAGAGTGCTCACCTAATTAAGTGTTGAAGTGGGATGAAAGTCATGTCATTCAACTATGAATATAGAAGCTTTTCAGTGTATTATTATTTCCACATATTCACATCCACAAATAAATATTCTAAAAACTTTAGGTAAGAAAAGTTCAAATACATAGCACATGTATTCCCTCTTCAATGTTTACGAAAAAGGTAAAAGTCTTAAAAATGCTCACAGGTGCCATACAGATGATGGAAGTGAAGCAAGAAGGTTGGGTGTCAGTAATAGAGAGTTCAGCAAACCGAAGAGCACAAGCCCTTCCCATGAAAGGGATGGAAGGCAGTAACCATTTCTCAGCCCAGCTGTTTACTGCCCTGTGGAATTACGTGCTCACTTTTCCAGATCTTCTGATATTTAAAGGAAACCTAACGATCTGGATTTTATTTAGAATACTCAAATTTTAAGTGTGGTGCAAAAAATATACAAATTTAAAGAAGCACTGTATAGTCACACAGAATTTTTCAGGGAGCTTGCCCAGTTTGAAACCTATTTCATATCTTCTCTTTTCTTACTTTTCCAATAAACCCTTTACTCCTTGGATGGTTGCTAGGTTTAGGAACCAAAAGGCATTCCTCAGGAACAAATGTAATCACCTTTGGAAATATGTATTTCAGGCTTTCTGTTGGACTTCCCCAAGCATTCTTTCAAGGCTTTTCACTCTCCTAGTACATATGCTATTGTTCATTTTCAAGGTTGGTATGCAATAGTAGGAAAGTTTGTATAGTTGGTAATTAATGGGACTAAATTATCTGTCATCTTAGTATTTGAATGTCAAAAAGGTTTTATGAGAAGGATATCTGTTTTTCAGCGTGGGGTTAAAAATTCAGCTTCTCTGAGGTACGCATCTATTTCAAATGTTTTAGGGTGTGGAGGCCATCTAACATTTAGCACTATATAGTGTGTACAGGGGGTTTATCATAAAATGGTAACAATGCTGGCTCAAACTTAATGTACTTACCCTTTTCTTAATTCTCCAGGCAGGGTAATTTTTTTTTTCTTTTAATCTTTAATTTCACTCACCAAGACTGAGTGTTAAATCTGTGTTTTTTTTTTTTTTCTTTGAAGAAGAGGTCAATCACTCAAACCATCACAGAAGCCTATCTGTTTTACATTTATTCAATGACTCCTTTACTTCCATTTGATTTTCTACCTGTATAAAGTTAAGCCTCTTTGGTTTGTCTGTTAGCATTATGAAGGTGGCATGGGTGTATTTTCTGTTACAGAAGGAGTGACTTTCGGCCTTTGAGGCACTTGACCTAAAGGTATTATTCCTTAGACAACTTACAATGGCTTCTTTTCCTTTCTTTCTTTTTCCCTTATTAGGCACGCAGGCACTCTGGTGGTGTTTTTCATTCTTCACAGCGCAGAAATTGTGTGAAAGACAATAGGCTTGTTTCTAATTTGGTGTTTCCGAAAGCTTGGCAAAATAGAAATAAGACTGTATTCAAAAGTTGAAAAAGAGCATGTAAATAGCAATAACTGAAATTTGTGATTAAACAATTAACAAAAAAGAACCCTATGAAGTCATTAAAAGTATAAAGAGGGAGCACTTCCTGCTTTCTCATTACTGGGTTGAGCTGTTATTATTTAACACTGATTGAGTACCAGCCACGTGGGAGCCATTCTGTGAACAGCAGAGTTGGAAACAGTCACTTTCTAGTGGCATTCTCTCTGGAGTCAGCAACAGAACCTGAAAAAGTTTCAGATAGCACTCTATAAAGATAGGGAATCAAGGGAAGGGAATATAGGCAACCTGAGTATTGGGACTAGAGTAGAGAAAAATGGGCTTTGGAGCAAAACAAATACACAAACAAATAATAAATTTGAGTTTGAATCTTGTCTTCCCTCTAGTTATCTCCAGAACCTTGAACAAATGATGTAATTTTTCCTAATCTTAGTGCCTTCATCTTTAAAATGGGAGTGCAGTATACCTCTTGCAGTTTTCATGGGACATAATGATCACAGAAAGTCTAAGAACATTTTAAATCCTCAGTAAAAGATAGTCATTTTATTATGATTATTGTTACTAGCTGTCTTCATTTATAACCATCTCATTGTTTTATAATATTGATGAATTCTAAGAAATTTCAATGTCATAAAGAATTTGCAAAAGAGAAATTTAAAGAGATCAGAGAGAAAGTGTACCAGTCAGTTAGGATTGTGTTATTTCATTTGGCTTTAAGCCAAGCAAATATTCAGCTGCCAGTTAAAAATGTACCACCTGCCTTCGCCCTCCCTTTAATATATTCTTTAAAGTAGTATGGTGGAAGATATCCAGCTACATTCAGAGTATGCTTTTTAATTTGCGGTTTTGAGCATCCAGATTCTTGAAGGAATCCTAGCTTTGCACTTATAAACAATGAAGGAATTTGAGGGCTTTTACTTCCAACATGTTTAAAGGGAACATTGCTATAGACAAATGCATTTATACTATATTTTGCTTAGGATTGTACTCTGTTCATATAGAATGATGATATTTTCTTCTCTGAGTAATAACAGATGCAAGTTGAAGATAATGTAATAATGGCTTGGTAAAGATAAGTATATTTTCACTTGTGAGAGATGGAACACGTTAGAAGAAAGCAGAGAACAAAAGCACTGTCCTGCAGTAGGAAATATATTTGATGACCTGATGCAAATATTATATACTTTTGAAAGTGCTTGATGTTATAAGTATCATTTTGTACTGTACACTTCACTCATCACATTTGCTATTTTATTTTAATGCACCTGATTAGCACTGGAAGTGGAGAGTGTTATGGATAAGAAATTATATAAACATGGAGGATATAGCTGTGGTGATCAGGAAAAAGCTGAGGGAGCAGGCAAAGGAGTTATCCCACAGAGAGGCTTAACCTCCTCATTCTGGAGGAAGAAATGCAGCAGGAAATGCAGCCGCGTTCAACAGATGAGAATATTGAAAGTGGCAACTACTTACATACAAAGAGAATTTTTAAAAAGAATCAAAGATACCTAGTAAAGTGCTGGGCACATAGTAGGCACTCGATATAGATGAAAAATTATTTTTATTAGCCCGCTTTCTCCAGAAAGTATGACATTATTGCTGGCTAGTGGGAAATGAGAGGGTATTCATTGAATGCTATTATGTGTCACAAATATTCTGATAAAAATGATTTTAATTTGCGCCATAACATTTAAATTTTTTGCCTTCCTGGGGACTCATCTTCCTCAGTTCCCTGTGATAAACTCTTGTAGAGCCACACTAAAGGAGGCTTTTAGCTCTCACCTATGGTCTTCATCATGCACCTCCTAGATTCAAAAGTTCAGCAGGGCCATGTCAAGCTATATCAATAAAAACAAACAAAGACAAAAATGTAACATTCCATACCTTAAAAGGCAACCTTAGTAACGTTAAAGACCCTGAAGGACTTGAGATGTGGAGATTTTCTACCACGGTTTTTGCATGTATTATTTCTTACAGCTGTTCCTTTCTACTCCCTCTTGCACACGACTTTAGTTACTCCCTGTTCTCCATCCCACTGATAAAATCTAGAATTCCCCCTCAAATTAGAAAATAAAAAAAAATCTAAAAATTAAAATTAAAAAAATTAAATTTTTTTTTTTTAAATCTAGAGTTTACCAAAACATTTTCTATCTCAGACTTGGGAACCATATTGTTAGTTCACAGTTAAGAATGATATAAATCTATTGGATGAGTTTTAATTAATTCTTTCCCTTGGCTGATTAGTAAGTTTCTGCAGTGAGTACAAATGTTTATTCCAAGGGCTGAAGAATGCATTTATAGGTTTGATGATGAACTAGAAGGTCATACCCAAAGGATATTTGTGTCCATTTTTTTGGAAAACTGTAAAAGAGTGTATTATTGTGAGTTGGATAATGGTGGGTTCCTTCTATACTTAGTAATTTCATAGCAATGATACAGCTGTGTACTATGGAAACCACCCAAACACTTGGCAGAAGTAGAATACCAATGTACCAATGGTTCATTTCTAATTAAACTTGTTTATTAATTTTTTCCCAGGGTATGTATGACCTTATTTCAGGTTTGAGCTTTTTCAGAGATACAAGGACTGAAAGTGGGCAAAGAAGGGCTATTTTGTAATGTTTGAGACTCATTTTTTCTGAACCATCTCCTTCCTTCTTTTTATCCATCTCCTGATAACAGGCATCTATTTCCTTACCTTTTCTCCTTCCTGTCTTTCATGCAAGATTTGTAGGGAATAATTTGATATCAGATAGTGTAAATATAAATATAAATAGATGCTGCTTTTCTCAAACATATTTAAAATATTTAAAATCTGATTTTGATTATGGATTGAAAAATGATGTCACATTTATTGGGAAATTAGATGGTAGTGAGCTGCTAGGAGGAAAGAAACATTATAGAGCTTCTGGTTTAAACACAAGGTGACAGTAAGTTATGGGTTTTTTTTCTGAAGACTAACATAGCCCTTCCAGTTGGCTTAGGAATTCTTTGGGACTTATATAACTTATAATTAATAACAAATGATCGATGCAACTGTTCCAGTTTGCTAAGGACTCTTCCCCACCTCTACCCCCAAATCATCCTAAACTTAAGAAGGATAATTCAAATTTCAAAACGAAAAGCCATCATACTACATTGTACTTTGCAAAAATGCCTTCTGATTTTGCTTTTTCTAATATATAACAGTTTTATATTCAACTGTTATATTAGAAAATGATTGCAGAAGTAGAGAAAAAAAGGCTAAAGAGAAGAAAACCAAAAATATAGTAGTTTTTGCTCATTCATTTGTTCCCTCAGAAAATATTTATAGAGCACCAAGAACTAGGTACTGTGGAGAGTACAAATAATATTTTTTCTCATTTGAGAGGAAAAATAATTTCTGATTTATCTTAAAATAACAAAATCCTTATGTAAGAAAAAAGATTTTTAAAGTATCACACACAACAATTTCCCATTTGCACAAATATCTGGGCACCATGTTGCACAATCCTACAGGATGACTTCTGCATATGGACCTCTGTACGAGGTCCCTGTTGATGTTGTGTAATGCCCACCTTACTCAGCCCTCTGAGGCAGCTCTTTGATACTTACTTTAGGGGCAATAAAAAAATGACTCTTTATCTCTAATATATTTCTCTAGAAATTTTTCTTCTTTGTTAATATGATAACCACATTTCCTCTTACTCTTAAAACAAACAAATCAACAAAAAAATTCCAAATTAATCCAGATTCTCTAAGGTGTTTTCTCTTTAAAGTTCATTCTTTACTTAACATGGGGAGAAAGATGAAACAATGAAGAAGAGTTTTAAAACAATTTCTAGTGACTTCCCCATATTATAGATTAGTTAGGGCTATGGAAAGGCAGGTCTTCTCTCTCTGATTGAATGGAACCTGTTCAGCTCTCCCCGCCAGACAAAAATTACTCTCTTTGAGTCAAATGGTTGGCTCCTTTTTATGTAAACTTGATTAAAAAAGGAAAAACAGAAATTGAGCCAGTAGGACAAAAAATACTGAGGAGATTCCATTCAATCACAGAAAACTAAAATCATCAATGCCTGTATATTGTCTTTTTCTTTTCTTTTTAACAAAGCAACTCCCAATTAAAGGTGGGCTATTTCATTTGAGCCAGTGCAAACACACAGCCATCAAAGGGTTTCGTGAGTAATTAGTAATACGAACACAGCCGTCACATTCTGAGATGTGTACATATCTATCCAAGCAGAGGGGAAATCGTGTAATTAATTTTGAAGCTGTTATGATGTTTCAATTGATTTGGATCAGAAAAAGGAGAACAATTAAGAAGAATCAGAAAACAATATCCCTTTTAGTATTCTAAAGGGAAGAGAAAAATTAAATAGGAGTTTAATTGAAAAATTCTGATCTATATGAGGGAAATGGAGTGTTGTGTAAAAAGGAATAGTGACTTATTATGGGAGCATTAATATTGGGCCAGCATCTTGGGCAATAAAGTTTAAATTCCAATGACTAAAAAGCTTTCAGAAAGGTGGGAAGGTCAGGTCAGAAGTCAAAACATTAAAATTGTTTCAGGTACCCACTACTCAGAACTTTCATTTGAATAGTATCATTCTGGAATTATTCTATTGGAAAAAATACTACTCCAAATAAATTCTTAATACAAGTGTAAGATATTGTCATTATTTTAGTCATTCTATCACCTTTTGTGGGCTATTTTACCTTCTTCCTGTGAATCTTTATGAAGTTGGAATAAAAGTGTCTGTTTTCATGGCCTATAGCCTTCTGAAAATGCCATTAGTAACTTATTTGCTTAACAGATAAAGCATAATGACATGTTTCCAGGCTAATGTTATGGGGTAAAAGTTTGAAAAATTAATACATTTTAAAGTTTTCAAAACAACCTTGCGTATATAATAATAAGCTAAGTATTACATGGCCATAAAATAATGTACTATATATACATTTAGCAATTACTCATTACTTAATTATGTATTAAGCATCTACTATGTTTATCATATTATTTCCTGCTGCTTCTTTGTCCATTATTACTAGAAAAAATGCATGCAAGGTTTCCCTGTGTTCACTGTACACATAATTCTCTTGTGAGCACAGGTTTTCACAAAAACCAACTACCATGTCTTGGAACCCCAAAACCATGTAACTTAGAACTCATTTAAACAGTGGTGAGGGTAACACAGACAAGAAAACATGCATTACACCAGCTACATGTTCTGTTGCTTAATAGTTTGACTTAAAAATAATGATGTTCTTGTGAATTATGACAGAATTTTGTTTTAAAAAGAACTAAAATTAGTTCTCTCTCTCTCTATATATAGATATATATATATAAATATATATATAAATATATATATAAATATATAAATATATATAAATAATATATTTATTTATATATAAATAAATTTATATAAATATATAACTATATATATAAATAAATATATTTATATATATATAAATATATATATAAATATATATATATATTTGAGACAGGGTTTCACATTGTTGCCCAGGCTGGAGTGCAGTGGCATAATCACTGCAGTCTCAACCTTCTGCGCTCAAACAATTCTCCCTCCTCAGCCTCCCCATTAGCTGGAACTACAAGTGTGTGCCACCACCCCCAGCTATTTTTTTGTACATTTTTTTGGTAGAGATGGGTTTTGTCATGTTGCCCACCTTGGTCTCAAACTCCTGGGCTCAAGCGATCCTCCCACCTTGGCCCCCTAAAGTGCTGGGATTACAGGCATGAGCCACTGTGCCAGGCCCATTCAATAAACTTTGTTCAAATTGTGTACTTTGTATTTTGATAAATATAGTTGCCTAACCTCAAATCTCCTCATGAGCCAGTTTATTAGAATAATTTTTTTTGCTAATCATATAAGAAAATTGGAGTCAAAAGAAAAGAAAGGGGTAAAAATAGTCATGTTTTATGAGGACAGTTATTTCTGGCCTTTGATTAGGAGGAATTTTGGCCAGGTGATAGAATTCCCTTTTCTTGTGATTTGGCATTTTGGTTCCCTTAAATTCAAAGTACTTTCTATATTGAAAGAGGGCATTACAGGCAGGTCAGACAAGATGAAGTGTTGCTTCTACTCTCAAGTTTTTATTTGCTAATTTCAATGAACAGGGTGAAGTAATAGAACCTGGTTGATGGTTGATATAGGAAACAACCTGTTTGAATATGCAAAATTACATCTATTTCATTGTCATGTGTTAGAATGTGTTAAGTAAAATATTCAGTCTTTTCCATCTTATATTAAAGTATGCATAAAGTTTAGGCTAATTGAGAATATTGCCTGATAGTGCATCCTTTCTCAGCCCTTTCTTAACTCTCCTTTTTCTTCCTCTAATCACAAGAAGAAAACAGCTAAGAAGAGTTTGTGGTGCATTTTGGGGGCATGGGGATTTCATTAGCTTTCACATACTCTAACCAACTGTATTAGTGTGTTTTCATGCTACTGATAAAGACATATCTGAAACTGGGCAATTTACAAAAGTAAGAGGTTTATTGGACTTACAGTTCCACAGCCCTGGGGAGGCCTCACAATCGTGGCAGAAGGCAAGGAGGAGCAAGTCACATCTTACGTGGATGGCAGCAGGCAAAGAGAGGGCTTGGACAGAGAAACTCCCATTTTTAAAACCATCAGAGCTTGTGAGAGCCATTCACTATTGCCAGAACAGCATGGGAAAGACACGCCCCATGATTCAGTCATCTCCCACTTCCCACAACACACAAGAATTATGGGAGCTACGAGATGAGATTTGGGTGGGGAAACAGAGCCAAACCATATCATTCTGCCCCTGGCCCCTCCCAAATTTCATATCTTCACATTTCAAAACCAATCATGCCTTCCCAACAGTCTCCCAAAGTCTTAATTCATTTCAGCATTAACTCAAAAGTCCACAGTCCAAAGTTTCATCTGAGACAAGGCAAGTCCCTTCTGGTTTTGAGCCTGTAAAATCAAAAGCAAGTTAGTTACTTCCTAGATACAATGAGGGTACAAGCATTGAGTACATACAACCATTCCAATTGGGAGAAAGTGACCAAAAGACAGGGGCTACAGGACCCATGCAAGTCCAAAATCCAGTGGGGCAGTCAAATCTTAAAGTTCCAAAATGATCTCCTTTGACTCCATATCTCATGTTCAGGTCACACCAATGCAAGAGGTGGGTTCCCATGGCCTTGGGCAGCTCACTGTCTGTGACTTTGCAGGGTACAGCCTCCCTACTGGTTGCTTTCACCATCTAGTGGTAAGTGTCTGCAGCTTTTCCAGGTGCATGGTGCAAGCTGTCAGTGGATCTACCATTCTGGGGTCTGGAGGATGGTGGCTCTCTTTTCACAGCTCTACTAGGCAGTGCCCCAGCAGGGACCCTGTGTGGGGGCTCTGACCCCACATTTCCCATCTGTACTGATCTAGTAGAAGTTCTCCATGAGAGCCCCACCCCTGCAGCAAACTTCTGCCTGGGCATCCAGGCATTTACATACATGTTCTGAAATCTAGGTAGAGGTTCCCAAACCCCAATTCTTGACTTCTATGCACTCATAGGCTCAACACCATGTAGAAGCAGCCAAGGCTTGGGGCTCACATCCTCTGAAACCATGGCCCAAGCTCTACATTGGCTCCTTTCAGCCACAGCTACAGTGGCTGGGATGCAGGCACCAAGTCCCTAGGCTGCACACACAGGGACCCTGGGCCTAACCCATGAAACCACCTTTTCCTCCTAGACCTCCAGGCCTGTGATGGGAGGGGCTGCTGTGAAGACCTCTGACATGCCCTGGAGACATTTTCCTCATTGTCATGGGGGTTAACATTCAGTTGTTCATTACTTATGCAAATTTCTGCAGCCAGCTTGAATTTCTCCTCAGAAAATAGGATTTTCTTTTCTATCACATTGTCAGGCTGCAAATTTTCCAAACTTTTATGCTCTGCTTCGCTTATAAAACTGAATGCCTTTAACAGCACCCAAGTCACCTCTTGAATGCTTTGCTGCTTAGAAATTTCTTTTGCCAGCTACCCTAAATCATTTCTCTCAAGTTCAAAGTTCCACAAATCTCTAGGGCAGGGGCAAAATACACACATAACAACAAGAGTCACCTTTGCTCCAGTTCCCAACAAGTTTCTCATTTCCATCTGAGACCACCTCAGCTTGGACTTGGTTGTCCATATTGCTATCAGGATTTTGGGCAAAGCCATTCAGCAATCTCTAGGAAGTTCCAAACTTTCCCACATTTTCCTGTCTTCTTCTGAGTCCTCCAAACTGTTCTAATCCCTGCCTATTACCCAGTTCCAAAGTCACTTTCATATTGGTGGGCATCTACAGCAGCACCCTACTCCCAGTAGCAATTTACTGTATTAGTTCATTTTCACATTGTTAATAAAGACATACCCAAGACTGGGCAATTTACAAAAGAAAGAAGTTTATTGGACTTACAGTTCCACATCCCTGGGAGACCTCACAATCATAGAGGAAGGCAAGGAAGAGCAAGTCACATCTTATATGGATGGCAGCAAACAAAGAGAGGGCTTGTGCAGAGATACTCCCGTTTTTAAAACCATCAGATCTTTTGAGAGCCATTCACTATCATGAGAACAGCATGGGAAAGACACGTCCGGTGATTCAGTCATCTCCCACAGGGTCTCTCCCACAACACACGGAATTATGGGAGCTACAGGATGAAATTTGGGTGGGGACACAGAGCCAAACCATATCACCAACTCTATGACTATGATGAAAAGAATATGAACAAAAGCCACTCAGTATGGACAAGCATGATTTGTTTGATATACTTAGAAAAACTTGAACTGCTCTTATATTTTTGCTCTATCTATTCATCAACTTTTTTTTCTTTCTATTTTAGAATTGCATTCTTTTCACTTCCTTTCTAGCTACATTACAGAGGGATGATTTTTGGGGCCTCCCTTGGAAGTAGAGTGTATGGTGGGTGGTTGTCATTTATTCTGTCATTACCTGAAACTTGCTCCTTGGACCCTTTCTTCTCTAGAAAGTAACTGTTTTGAGGATGATGTGTGTTTTTCAATTGGGTGATAACAAATCAAGGTGGCACAGAGCCCTAACTGCAATGTTTCCAAAAACAATATTATTTTAAGAAGTGCAAAGTGAGGTCTTTAGGTTTAAGATACTGGGAAATCTATGTTTCTACTCTCCAATGGTCCCTTGCTTTCTGCTCCTGCATTGAATAACCATATGAATATACTGCAGAGGCCTTGTTACCTGGTCACTAAGGCCTCTGTCTCCTTAGCAACTAAACTTTTCAGGGATTATAGGGAAAATGTTTCCTTCAGCCTTGAAGCTGTTTTAATGCTTTCAAATGTCAGGGAAAAAAGTTTGTATAGTCCCTTGGGTGCTGGTGTGAATAGGGGCAAGAGATAATATTTAAAAACATGTTTAGTAGGTTCTCTACTAGGCAGAAACCTTCAATTTAAATAAACCTTAAAATTTATACAGAAACGTGCATAAATTTTAAGAATAACAAAAATGTAAATAAGTTGTGGAGCTTGAGCAGAGGAAGACCCCTTTATTTGGCTATCTTAAAGGCATCAGGTATGGGACATTATGATGCCCTCTATCTACCCATTTTCAAAGCAATAGGGATTTGCTTTTACAATTGCTAAGACAAAAAAGCAAAGGAAATTGGGTCAAAAAATCACTCACACTGATTTTTATCTTGAGTATGCAAGGAAAATGCAGTTTTTAACATTTCTCCATCAATTATTGGCTCTTCCTCATAAGTACCCACCTATCCAATATCAGTTCTTTTGGATGTTTCCTTATGTGATCCGTAATTTGGGCATTCTCTTTAAGTAACATCATCTAATGGAGATCATGTTTCTTCAAAATCTTCTCCCATAGCTGGACCCCAAACCATTTTTTTTCTCAACAGAACAGCTGAACGTAGAAAAAAGACTTACCGTCTTCTTAAGGTGTTGAGGAAACAGATTCTCAGATCTTTGTTTAGTAATCTATGCTGTTCCTGGAATGGTGAGCTCTGAAGTATAACTAATTCCATCCCTGCTGGCATCTACTGCTGAAGGATGCACCTGGTAGTCCTTGGTGTCTCCGTTCTTTCTTGGATTAGTCAGAACACAATAGTTTACTCTTGTATATTTGATACCATCTGGCACTCCCTGGTGCTGTGGATACACCTGAGAGACAGCGACAACTCCTATGTATCAGGCCCAAACATCTGCTTTGTAGTCTTTAGCTATACCAGACCCTTAGCTGACATCCAGGTGCCCTTCCAACCCATGTAGACACATCTGAGTCCCATCCATGCCTGTGAGAATCAAGTTTGACTCAGGAGAACTAAACTCTGACTCTCCATCTGGTTAAGGTAGCCTATACCAGCAAGACTGCTTTCATGTGGCAGACTCCACATTGATGAGCCAGAAGCCTCAGCCCAGGGTACTAAATGTAAATCAGGATGAAAGCCCCTTGATGTCTGTGTTCATCTCAACTTTGTTTATCAGGCCAACATTACCCCTAATTCCCAACCACCTACTCCTACAGATATACAATTGCCATGCAGTTCTCCAATCTCATACTTCTACCTCTTCCTTGTCTACATAATTCCATGTCTTAAAGAAACATGATTCTTTTTATTTTCCCTTTTTATCTGTCTAGACCTTTTTCCTATCTTATATTTTTCTCTAACTACACCCTCATGCTTAAGTTTTAATGGTGGACAAATTATGGGAGGGACATTTCCCCACCAAGGGCACAGATCAAGAGGCTTTTTCTAAGATGATACCTTCTGTCCATTGCACAAATGCGTGCAATCAAGTTTATTACCTGAGAGCATTCTGGGAAAGAAAGAAATGCAGAGAGAGCAAGAGAAGGCTGAAGGCCCTAAGAGGTGATAGACAGAATGAGCATCGCTAGATAGAGAAAGGGGTTCAGACAGCAGGGATAAATATGGCTGGGTGAGTTCCACAGGACAGTGAATGGGAAGAGGAAATTTTAGGGTTTCCTTAGGGCCATTTTGGAATATGCTAAGGAGGATACGGGAGGGAAGATAAGGTCAGATATGAGAGAGGCTGGATTGTATATCAAATTGGAAGGAAAAGGGTAGTACAAATCAGAAAGGGGCAACTAAATCAGGAGGCAAGGGAGTCTAATAATAGCAGAGGTAGTCAGGTGGAGGTCAATGGGGTAAAGACATGAGAAGAAATGTTCTTCCAAGTTAAATGTGTGGGGCCAGGCGTGGTGGCTCATGCCTGTAACCCAAGCATTTTGGGAGGCCGAGGCAGGTGGATTACTTGAGGTCAGGAGTTCAAGATCAGCCTGGCCAACATGGAGAAACCCCACCTCTACTAAATATATGTATATACACACACACAGGCGTGGTGGTGGATGCTTGTAATCCACACATATATACACACATATATACACACACACATATATACACACACACATATATACACACACACAGGCGTGGTGGCGGATGCTTGTAATCCCAACTACTTGGGAGGCTGTAGCAGGAGAATCACTTGAACCCGGAAGGTGGAGGTTGCATTGAGCCGAGACTGTGCCACTGCACTCCAGCTGGGGCAACAGAGCCAGACCCTGTCTCCAAAAAAAAAAAAAAAAAAAAAAAAAAATGTTAAATGTGTGGAAGGCATTCCCTTAATGTGAAACTTACTCAGCATATCTTCCTAGGGTGACTCCTTAACAAAAATAGACAGGACATGCCAAACCCCCAAATATCCCACATATCATCAGCATGGCTGAAGGGGGTCCACTGGAAATGAATTTCTATTATCATTTTCTTTTTTTTTTTTTGGTCTTGGCCTGTGTTCCATGCAAGCAGGCCCATGTTTTTCACCTCAGCTGTGAGAGGTACAAAATGGGCAGACAAATCATCTTCCCCATTGTCAATTTTTGGTCTCAGTCTGGGTTCCATGCAAGATTCATGTTTGTCACCTAAACTGTGAGAGGTATCAAATGGGCAGACCAATTATCTTTCTCATTATCAACTCCATCAGAGTACCATGATTGATACTTAATAGGCCCTTAATATGTATTTGCCAAATGATTGAATTGATGAATCAATGAATTACTCCATGGAGTTCTTAAGGAGCAGAAGTCTCTAGCCCAAATAAATGTATCCTTAAATATTATACAAGCGAATACTCAAATTCATTTTCAGTTCAGAAAGGAGTTGATAAGTGCCAGGTCATTTAGGTAAATAAGTCAAATAAAAAATTCAAAAGGCAGAAAATATTTTAGAAGTAATGAGTTAAGACACCTCTGTGAGGTTCTCTATTACCCTGCCATGATAATAACAGTCCATCATCAATACAAATAATTGCTGAAGTATTGATAAGAAAGACATCTTAATTAAAGATTCTACTGTAAACATATGTGAACCAATCTAATTTCTAGGCCACAGGCAATTATAACTTTCCTATCTAAATGTTTCTTATTTTCATGAGCATTTATTCTTTGGAGCAATGCTGCCTAATTGGACCAAGTACAGGGGAAAAGAACATTATATTAATGCTATTTGCTCCGTGTTTGATATCACCTTTGAATGGGAATGTGACACAGAGCACAGGAGTATGTAAAGTTCCCACACAATCTGACTTCCAGGACATAATGAATGAAGATAAGTCCTGGCTAAGTTCACTAGATGTAGATATAAGTGCTGTTGATATATTTACACTCAAGTGTTGGTGCTGACTCAGATTTCTTATTATTCAAACTTCTTCCAAGATTGAGTAGATTCTTTCCCAAGTTACTGAATCCCAAAAGAAGGTAGAAAATAGAACTTTAAATACAAGATACAGAGATTAAAAACTTTAAGGAGTCAACTGAAATTGCCATTAGAAGCAATCACATATAAATCTTGAACAATGTACAACTTCTGCTTACAAAAAAGGACTAAACCTCGAAATAAAAATGGCTGGGTAAGGACAGGCATGGTGGTGTATGCCTGTAGTTCCAGCTACATGGGAGGCCGAGGTTGGGGGAATTGCTTGAACCTGGGAATTCGAAGTTCTAATGCACTATTGCCTGGGCAATATAGTAAGAACCTATCTCTTAAAAAATTACGGGGTAGAAAATGCTTTAAAATTTGCCTTACATTACCTTGTCTATGGACTAACAGTTTCTAAATTTTTTACTGAGCTTATGTATTTGAAATGAGGAAAAACTGACTTCTTAATTTTAAACCATAATTTGTTGCAGAGAGTAGTTGCTGCATGTTCAATACATAGTTCTGACTATGATTCCGCATATTTTTAGGGAGTTTTCCATGAGACAAGTCAGTAGATACTATGTGGTTTGTCATTTTATATTGCTTATTAATAAATAAAAAGTTCTCATCTGTACTATTTTTCCACTCTATTCTTCTGTAACATTTCACTAAAAACATATTACTATTAAATGATTTGGAAAACAGTGGGTTTATATTTATCTGATATATTATAGATTCGATATATTATATTGATTCAATATTATTGCCTACGCTACTTTTCAGTAGCACCACAATCAAATCAATAGACATTTTATTCAGAAATATCTTTTAGTAAAATAATTCAACCTGTCTTTTGTACAAGAGATGTATATCAGAGATGACACAATATTCTCTTCAATCCACTTGCTTTCATTAATGGCAATATACAATTATGAACATTAGAGAACTTCCCCTTTGAGTTACCTCAGTGTTGGTTCATTTTTCTACCAGGATTCTTTCTCACTTATCTGAAATGTTTTCCTCCATCTTCCTTTGTCCTTCGCTACCTTTGTTGCCATCTGAAATATTTTTTATTTAACTTTTTGCTTTTTGTTTTAGCTTAGGTGGCCTAGAGGGGCAAGACTGGTGTGGCCAATTAGGATCATCAGTGTTGATAGGTGAACATTTTCATTAGTGGCTTCATTTTTGGTGTCAGGCTTGAGGATCTGGGGATGGAAGTCAGAAGACCCACACAGTCTAAGCAAGTAGCCTTTGAATGAAAGCCTTATTTAGCCTGTGTTAGTTCATTTGTGCTGCTATAAAAGAATACCCCAAGCTAGGTAATTTATGAAGAACAGAAATTTATTTCTCACATTTCTGGAGGCTGGGAATTCCAAAATCAAGTTGCTGGCATCTGGTGAGGGCCTTCTTGTTTTGTCCTCACATGGCAGAAGGAGAAGAACAAGATGGGGCCAACTACCTCTGTCACACCTCTTTAAAAGGGCACATAATTCCACTCTTGAGAGAGGAGCCCATATGGCCTAATCATTTTTTAAGGCCTTTACTATCACACTGACAACACTGAAGTTTGGAGAAGACACATTCAAACCATAGCAGAGGTCCTATATGTCATTTGAGAATTACAACAGCTCTGACCATTCTAAGACATTACAAATGGAGAGGCGATTCAGACTGAGTTTTCACTGACAGGATCTGCTAGGTAATTCCTTTAGCAGTAGCTAATTAAGAGACACTTGTTATTTGTGGCTAACTTTAACATTATCCATTATGAGATATCCTGATGTCAAATTCCTTTTGACTTTTTTTGGATATCCTTTAATTATTTACCAGAGTAGAGATGTTTTAAGGCATGGAAGGGCGGGTGGAGGGAAGAAAGCTGACATATCTGAACAAGTGAGTAATATATAATGGAACTAAAATATTCATAAAATGACAACTCAGATACTTCAATTAACACCATCCATTCTATTTCCACTTCAAATAGTAAATTGAAGCCTCTAAATAATGTTTGCTTTGCAATGGACGATGCATTGCTAACCTAAACAAGCAAATATGAAGTCACTACCTTTTGTGCTTAGTTGATCTCTTTATATCTGGAGTGGGAAATGGACTCTTTATTATACATCAGTATAAATAGCAAAAATGAGAACTCTGTTTAGTGAATTAATTTTCTAAGCCAATGATTCTTCAGTATTTTTCAGGAAGACAGGTGACTGATTTAGCTTGGTTACTTGACAACATTTTTCACGGGTTTGTTAGGTTTTCACTCTGTATTTTTGTAGGAGAGATGGCTAAGGTGCACAAAAGTGGATGTCTCATAATCCTTAATTCATGATTCATTCTTATAAGGGATACTTGTGCAACAAATTAACTTATATCATTGTTTAATTATTTAAAATATATAATCAGCTTCAAACAAAAGAAAGCTAAACCTTGATGATAACTTACGTCTAATTCTCCACTCTCCCACTAACCCGTTCTCATGGGGTGAAATCTGAAGCTGGAAAGGACAAGTAACTTGCCCAAGGTCACACCACTGTGTGTGAGGGTAGAGATGGATTTCAAAAACAGGTTTGAACCTTCTAACCATTAACTATAGGTTTAGAAAAAATATTATGTCGGTGATGTTTTAAGCAAAAAACAAAACAAAACAAACAAAAAACCTTCATGGAAGAGAGGACACTTTATCTTCATTGTCAGCAGATAAATTATCTACTACACCGAGGTGAAAATGAAAACCATTTGGAAATATTCCGTGAGTGATATGTACTTCTTGCAGTCATATAGCCTTATTTATCTATAAAGGCAAGATATAAAGTATTGGAAAAGGTAATAACATAAAAACTTGAATATCTATAAAGCTATATATACATATATTGATACACTGGTTACATTGCTGAGAATTCTTAAACCAGCATAAACCATAGTGTAATATGCCTCCTTCGTATAGGTTAAATCATCCATCATTATGTGCTACAAATTGTTTTAAAAATCATCACAAAGTGTCACCTTTTATGTGTCAATCCAAGCAACATCATCTCCTTCAATACAGTCACCTTGGAAGTCTTGGCACTTGTTCTAACAATGCTGCAAATTTCTTGAAAAGTTTTTGGAGGTTATTTTAATTGGAATTTCACTAACGTCACTTAAGAGATGCCTAATAAACCAACATCACTATTTTAATAAATATTCCATCTTTCTATACCACCACCGCTCAGCATGGCATCATTCATTATTATATCAGTCAGGATTTTTAGCTGCAAGCAACAGAAACTGACACTTACTGATACAAGTAGACAAGGAATTTCCTGATTGAAAACAGGATAGCTCATAGAATTTCCGGGAAGGGTGGAAAACTAAGCTTTTTAAACAAGTGGATTCTAAGGGCATCTGGAATCAGAAGGATTGCCCAAATAATTCCCTTGACGCAGCATCATGAGAACACATCTAGGTGTGTATTGCCACAGCACCTGCTTTTGATAACATCGGCAATAGACCCTGGCTGCAGACATTGGCATTATGTATGTTGATGCCACTTTCACTGTAGGCGGAAATAATTCCCCCTCCTTCCTTCTTCCTTAATCCGCCAGGTCCAGATTCAAAATACTGGTTGAGTTCATCTAATTGGCTTAAATCTTACCATGGTTCTGTTACTTTCAGGAGAGCTGGAAAAAATATTGCCTGGTGACTTCCCTTCCCATGTAGTAGAGATGGAGTAGGGCTCACAAATATTTATGTTTCTCATCTGTAGTGTAGAGTTGTTTCTGCTGGCTTCCTGGCCAGGGTCTCTATTTCCCAGCTTGCTGTGTATTTAGATGTGACTGTGTGACTAATTCTTCTGAGTAGAATGGCAATGGAAATTATGTGTGTCAATGATATAGTTAAGGATGGGTGTGCCTTCTTCACTTTCTCTTTTTCCTTCTGTAGGCCCTTGTATTGAAGACAGCGTAACCCTCAAGAGGAAAGGAGCTTGGAGCCCTGAATCAGAGTAGAAGACCAGCTGAACACCAGCCTTGGACAGTTGTGTGAATGAAAAGCCAATTTTGAGATTTGTGTGGTTTACGTATTAGTTACTGTTATTATTAAAGTTTTTCACTGCTTTACTCTCAGTTGTTGGTACTAATTATTGTAGTGGCATGTGACACACTGATCTCTAGGGACCGTTGGAAGTGTGGATCAATGTGCTCCTATAGTAGGAAGAGAATCAATTGATTTGCACTTAAGGTTGGGGATCTGGGAAAAGGTAAGTGGCATATATTAGAACTAGACCAAAAGTTTCTAATCTTTTCCTTACGTGATATACACGATGTGTGGCTCAGGAATAGTGATATACTCCCTTCTTTGTGTTCTATACTGTCTTTAATCCCAATCCTTACCTATAATTCTACTTGGGCTTAATTCATAGAATTACGTTAAATCTGTTTAATATATATATATTAAAAATCACCCAACCTCACATTTTCATACTTTAGCATCAGTAGAAAATTACTTGAGACATACCTCACAGTCATGCAACATATCAGTATGTCAGGACTATGAGGTTAGCACTTTCTTACCAAGCATGGACTTGAATAGAAATCTACTCAGGAAAAAGTGGAAGGTCCTTTTAGCTCATTAGAAAGAAACTTAATACCAGTGTACATAAATTCAGCCTATAAAAAACTATACTCTCTAACATACACTTTACTCTTCTCCATCACCCAAACCACGCCTTCCTCCACAAAACCTTTGAAACTATTTTTTTGTTACATAATTTTCTCTCATAAGTCTCTCCCTGTTTTCCTTTTGACCATATAGCTCTTACTTATAAATGTGACACGGAGTAGACCTGTCAATCCCCCAGGAGGCTCCAGGCCAAGCATTTCCCCCAAAGAGGAAGCTTATCTATATAGAATGTTCCAGACTGCAAAGGATTCTCCTCTTGAATTTCAAAGTCTAATACCACTGGTCTCACATAATGTTTCTTGTTGGCAGGGAAATTGAGATTTTTCTCTGAGGTAATTTTAGTTAAACCCATCAGCTGCATTTTATGCAACCTCAGGAGAATACAGATAACCTGCTGGGAGGGCACTTTCTTTTGGTGACATTTTCCAGGTTAGCAGTTGTGCTGGGACAAGGAAAGTTGCTCTGAGGGTTGGGCATGAGGCTTGAGGTATTTGTGCCCTGGTAAAAATAGTTTCCAGAGAGAGTCAGATTGTTCTAATAGACAGTGATGGGATTATGCTGATCAGCAAAAGCCAACAGTATGTGTCTTACATTGTATCTTATGGGATAGGGGCTAAATTGTCTCCTAAGTCAAGGATGGGATAAGATAACCTAGCTTTTGGTTCCACTGATCTTCATACCTTCCTCAACTCTTGAAGACATTTTAAAATAACGTTTATATTTTTGCAAAGTTTCTCAGAAAAGCAACTCCTAAACTTTGCAGAGCTCCATTACACTGTCTTCAACTCTACAACACCTCCCCAGGCATTCATGGAGAACTGGAAACATTTTTCCATTCCAAAGAGGTAGTTTAAATCCTCCAGAACACAGTCACTGACCACAGTGGTAAATTTATTAATTGACAAACCAGGGATATATCATGGAGGATAAAGATTTAAGAGATCTTTCAGGTCATAGTCTTTTCTTCCAGAAAACTCATCTCATGAGAAATGAAAAGAAAAAAAATATGCCAGTGGCAGGTACCCTGGTGGAACGTTCAAAATCTACTGCTTTGACACTTTCACCTTTTTCTTGCTATTGCAAACATCATCTCTTCCTTGCCAGAGATGTTACCCTCTCCAGCAAAATCTGGATAAGCTAGGGTGGCAGACACAGTTAGTAAGGGACATGAAGAATGGGGAAAGAAGAAGTTAGGGGCAGGGCCTCTCTTGCCTGGGAACACTCACACAGATGCACTTGTCTGGTGGACCAGCGGGAGATGGAGGTTTTAATATGGCCTCACCCACATCTGGGCTCTTGGCAAAGATGGCTAGAAAGCTGGGACATCTCTCTCCGCATGGTTTCTCATCATTCAAGCATCAAGCTCAAGCTTCTTTACATGACAATTATATTCTAAGAAGGTGGGAATGGAGGCTACAAGGCGTTTAAGGCCTAGGCTCTAGAATTTCCAGGCATCACTTCTACTTCCTATTCATCACAGCAAGTCACAAAGGCAGCTGAGAGTCAAAGGAGAAG
Organism: Macaca fascicularis; assembly: GCF_037993035.2. Taxonomy (NCBI): domain Eukaryota; kingdom Metazoa; phylum Chordata; class Mammalia; order Primates; family Cercopithecidae; genus Macaca; species Macaca fascicularis. The sequence goes on along the minus strand of NC_088376.1, from coordinate 29,767,522 downwards.
TAGATGTATCTCATGCTAGGAAGATCAGAACATCACATTGCAAAAGGCTGTGGACACAGAGATTCATCCTGTATTGTGGGCCACTGTTGAAACAGTAGCCATACCAGGAACGTTTCCCTTCATTTGGCTAATTCATATCTGTCATACGGGTGTCAGTTTGTTTGGCAGTTCCTTCTGGGATCCCGTGATCTCCTGGGCCTATTCCTCTTTTTTATTTTTTATTTTTCAGAAGGAGTCTTGCTCTGTCACCCAGGCTGGAGTTCAGTGGTATAATCTCAGTGCACCTCAACCTCCCACTCCCGGGTTCAAGCGATTCTCCTGCCTCAGCCTCCAGAATAACTGGGATTACAGGTATGCACCACCATGCCTGGCTAATTTTTGTATTTTTAGTAGAGATGGGGTTTCACCATGTTGGCCAGGCTGGTCTCAAACTCCTCACCTCAGGTGATCCACCCGCCTGGGTCTCCCAAAGTGCTGGGATTACAGTCATGACCCAATGCACCTGGCCCTATTACTCTTATAGTCCTTATCAGAATCTCTGAAATCACCCGTTTCCATGTGTGTCTTCTCCAGATTGTGAGTCCACCATTTTATCTCTAGGGTATAGTGCAGTGCTTGAGACCTGGGAGGATTCCACTAAATATTAGTTAAATGGTTGAGGCTCCAAGAGCTGAGAATCTTACCCACGATTACACAGAAAATAAACTCAGGTGCACTGCCTGGGGATCTTACCTCAGGAAAGGAAGACATTATATCAACTTTTTAAATTATAATGATTAATACAATGGAATGATCTTTTTACTTTGGCTTTCAACAATCAGGATATAATTTTGGCAGTGGTCCTTCTCAATGTCAGGTTTGTTCTGGGGAAATGTCTGCCGTTGGAGAGCCAGAATTGAGTCCTGCTACTCAAAGTGTGGTCCAGGGCCCAGGATCATCAGCATCATCTGGGAGCTGGTTAGCAGTGCAAAATCTCAGGCCCTGCCCCAAATCTACTGAATGAAGATCTGCATTTTAACAAGATCTCTCAGGCAATTCCTATGGTCCTTAAAGGCCTAGACGCACCCAGTTAAAGTACATTTCTTAGTGCACTTTTACAATGCCAACTCCAGTGACTCTTAAGAGTCAGCCTTAGAAGTAGCTTCATTCTCTTTTCTAGGTAAGATGACATTTCTTAATGAATTGTCACCAGATTTCCAATGTGACTTGAGTTTCATCTTTTCTGATTTTGCTAAGTATAAATAAAAGCAAAACAAATAACACTGGGCTTTTCGCTGAAGTTTCTTAGTGGAGCATGATGGTGTGTTTGTTACTGAAATATTGTCATAATGCTTAAATATTTAAGGCTTATACTGTACTTTTAAGTATTCAAATAGTAACAAAAGAATAATGTGTGTACAGTGTAGGCAAAACCTTGTATTTTCTGAAATTTGTGTTGATAATTTCTAGCCTTTAAATTCATATGGAAATGTTTCCCATTTTTATTCTTTTGCACATTAAAAAATAAGGCAGGTGAGTGTGCTATTCACGATAACCTGAGAAGAAAAACACAAAACCATAGCTATGTGAAGGTGTGGAAAGAGACAGAAAGCTTACCTAATTTCACCATGACTTTATTAAGCATTCAAAAGTAATAATTTTCCATGTTACAAACATAATTCAAACCAAGAGTTTCAGGTGACAATCCATTAAGTTAAGTATACTTGTTATTATTATATTAATTACTATTATTATTCAAATAAAAAGAGCAATTTCCCTGTGAAGTCAGAGGTGTGTTAGAATTTCTATAACAAAAGGGTTGGATTTTAGTGGGGTGTCTGTATGCACACATGCACATGCATGCATGTCTGTGTTTGTAGGCTGAGTGTTCTTTGGACTAAACCTTTGAGAATAAACTCTTCAGCAACTCCATCAGACTAAGATTTGGATTTTCCAAGGATCCTATCGCTCACTGGGGAATTCCCAGGGCTAGGTACAGTCCCTTACCTACTCAAAGACTTTGCTAATTCAAGAAGGAATATTGAAAGTGTTATCAAAGCCTGCATAAACCCCCTATTTGCATATCTTTCTCAGTGGTATCCTGCCAACTTTCGGGAGTTGCCCACGTGTTTAGCAGCTCAGTTACTCAGCTTGTTAAGGGTTAAATGACTGACTTAGGGAGGCGGTATCTAGCTGGGGAAGGGTCAACGTTGGAATTTAGAATCAGGCTCAGTGGCTGTATATCTGTTCCCTATCTATTCTGGTCAAACTGCCCTTGAAATGTAGGCAGTCTAGACCAGTGATTCTCAAACTTGAGCCTGTATGAGTCACATGGAGATCTGGCTAAATCACAGATTGCTGGGTCTCCTCAGTCAGTCTGATTCAGTAGGTCCCGGATGGGCTTGAGTGCACCTCTAAGAACTAGATAATGCTGATGCTGCAGTGCCACATTTGAGAACACCTTGTCTAGAGTTTGGATTATCGACAACTCTCAAAAAGTTAAGAAAGACTATTCCGAGAAAGAAAACTACAAACTAATAATCCCTGATGGACATAGATGCAAAAATCCTCAACAAAATATAGTGAACTGAATCCAACAGCATATCAAAAAGATAATCCACCATGATCAAGTGGGTTTCATCCCATGGACACAGGGATGGTTTAACATATGTGAGTTAATAAATGTGATACACCACATAAACAGAATTAAAAACAAAAATCACATGATCATCTCATTAGACACAGAAAAAGCATTTGACATCGTCTAGCATCCTTTTATGATTAAAACCCTCAGCAAAATCACATAGAAGGGACATACCTTAAGGTAATAAAAGCCATCTATGACAAATAAACAGCCAACATTGTGTGAAGTGGGGAAAAGTTGAAAGTATTCTACCTGAGAACTGGAACTTGTAAGGATGCCCACTTTCACCACTTCTATTCAACATAGTACTAAAAGTCCTAGCCCTAGCAATCAGACAAGAGAAAGAAATAAAGGGCATTCTAATTGGTAAAGAGGAAGTTAAACTGTTGCTGTTCACTGATGATAAGAACGTATATCTAGAAAACCCTAAAGACTAATCTGAAAAGCTCCTAGATTTGATAAATAAAATCAGTAAAGTTTCTGGATACGAAATCAATGTACACAGACTGGTAACACCGCTATATACCAACAATAGCTAAGCTGAGAATGAAATCAAGAACTCAATCTCTTTTACAATAGCTTCAGAAAAAATAAATAAATAAATAAAATACTTAGGAATACACCTAACCAAGAAAATGAAAGACCTCTACAAGAAAAACTACAAAACACTGCTGAAAGAAATCATAGGCGACACAAACAAATGGAAACACATCCCGTGTTTATGAATGGGTAGAATCAATATTGAGAAAATGACCCTACTTCCAAAAGCAATCTACAAATTCAATGCAATTCCCATTAAAATACCATCATAATTCTCCACAGAACTAGAAAAAATAATCCAAAATCATGTGAAACCAAAAAAGAGCCCACATAGCCAAAGCAAGACTAAGCGAAAAGAACAAATCTGGAGGCATCACACTACCCAACTTCAAACTATACTACAAGGTGATAGTCACCAAAACAGCATGGCACCAGTGTAAAAATAGGCACATAGACCAATGGAAAAGAATAGAGAAACCAGAAATAAAGCCAAATACTTACAGCCAACCAATCTTTGACAAAGCAAACAAAAACATAAAAGTGGGGAAAGGACACCCTATTCAACAAATGGTGCTGGGATAGTTGGTGAGCCACATGTAGAAGAATGAAACAACTCTCACCTTATACAAAAATCAGCTCAAGATGGATCAAGGACTTAAATCTAGTACCTGAAACAGTAACAATTCTAGAAGATAACATTGGAAAAACTCTGCTAGACAATGGCTTAGGCAAAACGTTCATGACCAAGAACCCAAAAACAAGTGCAACAAAAGCAAAGATAAATAGAAGGGATTTAATTAAACTAAAAAGCTTCTGTATAACAAAACAAATCATCAGAAGAGTAAACAGACAACCCACAGGGTGGGAGAAAGTTTTCAGAAACTGTGGATCCAACAAAGGACTAATATGCAGAATCTACAAGTAACTCAAACAAATCAGGAAGAGAAAATCAAAGAATTCCATCAAAAAGTGGGCTAAGGACATGAACGGACAGTTCTTAAAAGAAGATATACAGATGGTCAAACATATGAAAAAATGCTCAACATCACTAATTGTTAAGGAAATGCAAATCAAAATCATAATGTGATACCACATTACTCCTGCAAGTATGGCCATAATTTTAAAAAATAGTAATAAAAAAAGGATGTTGGCATGGTGAAAAGGGAATACTTTTACATTGCTGGTGGGAATGTAAACTAGTACAACCACTATGGAAAACAGTGTGGAGATTCCTTAAAGAGCTAAAAATAGAACCACCATTTGATCCAGCAATCCTACTACTGGGTATCTACACAGAGAAAAATAAGTCATTATATGAAAAAGACACTTGCACATGCATGTTTATAGCAGCATAATTCATGCAAAAATATGGAATCAGCCCAAATGCCCATCAATCAATGAGTGGACAAAGAACATGTGATCTATATATACCATAGAATACTACTCAGCATAGGAATGAAATAATGGCATTGGCAGCAACCTGGATTGAGTTGGAGATCATTATTCTAAGTGAAGTAACTCAGGAATGGAAAACCAAACATTGTATGTTCTCACTCATAAGTGAGAGCAAAGCTATGAGGATGCAGAGGCATAAGAATAACACAATGGACTTTTGGGACCCAGGGGGAAGGGCGGGAGGGGAGGGATGAAAGATTACATCGGGTGCAGTGTACACTGGTTGGGTGATGAGTGCACCAAAATCTCAGAAATCACCATAAAGAGCTTATTCACATGACTAAACACCACCTGTTCCCTAAAAACTATTGAAATAAAAAAAAGGAGACTATTCTGAGATTGTCACTAAGGACACTCTGAACATCTGACTTTTTTTTGATAGGCAAGATTATGTAATGGTAAAGAGGATAATCCTTTGAATCAATTTGTTCAACTTTTAGTCCCACTATTTGCTAGGCTAGGTGGTCACGGCAAGGCACCTAACTTATTTTGTCTCAATGCCTTGTCTATCACATAAAAACAATAATATCTAACTCAAAGGAATTTCATGCAGATAAAGTGAGATTAATACATTGGAAGCATAATGCTTTGTACAACTGTTCAAAAAATCTTAGATATTATTAATTACTCTTACCTATTCCTACATGAGCGAATTGTTCCTGAAAGCTTGCCCATCAGGTCAGAAATGTACCTACTTTCCTCAGAGGCATGATCATGTGTAAACTCAGTGCTCAGTCTTACAGCATAATTCAATTTAACTCATTTCAATCCAAGAAATATTTATAGTGTCCTTGTTCTGTGCTGGAGACCATACTAAGTACTGGGAAAATTAAACATTTTGGCTTTTATCATATTATCTATTGCTGCATAATTAGTTACCCCAAAACTCAGTGGCTCAAGTATGCATTTATTATCTCACAGTTTCTATGGGTCAGTGGGTCAGAAATTCAGGATCCACATTGCTGTTGGTACTTCTGGCTCAGGGTCTCATGAGTTTTCAGTCAGACTTTCTGCAGTCATCTGTAAGCTCAACCGAGGCTAGAAGACCCACTTCTAAGGTGGTTCACGATACTCCTGAGAAATTAGTGCTGTTTATTGGCCGGAAGCCTCATCACGAAGCCACATGATCTCTGAACAGGGGTGCTTAATTGTCCTCATGATATAGAAACTGGCTTCTCCCAGAGCCAACAGAGAGCAGGAAGGGAGCCTCAATGCCCTTTATGAAGTAGCATCAGAAATCATACTCTGGGTTGGGTGTGGTGGCTCACACTTGTAATCCAGCATTTTGGGAGGCCAAGGCAGCCAGATCACCTGAGGTCAGGAATTCTAGACAAGCCTGGCCAACATGGTGAAAGCCAGTCTCTACTAAAAATACAATAAATCAGCCAGGCGTGGTGGCGTGTGCCTGTAGTCTCAGCCACTCCGGAGGCTGAGGCAGGAGAATTGCTTGAGCCTGGGAGGTGGAGGTTGCAGTGAGCTGAGATTACGCCACTGCACTCCAGCCTGGGCGACAGAGTGAGACTCTGTCTCAAAAAAAAAAAAAAAAAAAATCACACTGTCATTTTGACAAAACTTCATTAGTTATACACATCAGCCCTATTATTGTGTATCTGGTAGGGTAGGGGAAGGAGAAAACTACATTAAAGTTATTCATATCAGAAGGTGAGAATCACTGGAGACATCCTGGAGGTTGGCTACTATATCATCAAACCAGAAGTTTAGGATGAGTGATATGTCCATATGTACTCAAAGATGGAAATGGATGAAACCAACAAGTGAAGAAACAGATCCAGCAGTGTGTGTGGGGAGGGTGATTCTACCTAACACGTAGATGCTTGTATAAAAGGAAGTATCTGATTTGGGCCTTGAGGAAAACGTCGAGGATAGACATGGCTGGAATAGGAGTAACATGAGATGAGGAAAAACAGAGTACTCGTGGAAGACAGTAAAAATTGTCTGAGCTCCAGACTACACCTGTGTACCTGGTCCTCACACTATGGTCCTGTACAAAAAGTGTAACCCCACTTGCAATCCGTGTGCATTGAACAGAGGACTCCATCTGAATACCTTTTGTTTCAGCAATCATATATAAAAAAGACATCAAGATTGGAAATGGGGCTTCCTATTAGACAATGGGAAAGTTTCTGTTCTCTAAACCTTTATAGCTTTTATGGTTTGTACACCCATAACTAGGATGATCATTTACCCAGGTTTGACTAGGACATTCCTAGTTTATGCTTGTTGTGCTTGTATGATTAATAGTGCCTCATTTTATTCTCAGAAATGTCCTGGTACATTAAGTTGTATGGTAACTTGAGCTACTAAGGAAGTGTGTGAGATAAGTTTTCTCGTTATAGATCTATGGCTCCAAGCATCCTGAGGATACACTTTGAATTAACTTTCACATATTTCCTAATACCTAGATGAAGACACTGGATAGAGGTGATAAATAAAGGTATGTTATTGACTGGAATTTTATAGTACATGGTGGATATTACACGTAAGTCTGAATATATACGGTGTTAAAACACGTTCTAGAAGTCAGTTGCTATTGTAAGCATTCATGGAGGGGAGGGAACAGAAAGAGTAGAAGACCAGTAGTGAATTAGTTGCTTCATTGAGCATTTAAGGGGTTAAAGTAGTTCTTCAAGCTCTGGGTGTGAACTACACAGTGTCTTAATAATACCTGTAATACCTGTGCATTTATATGAGCCGAACAAGTGAAAACCTGCCTTGCAGAAATTAGATTAAACAGTTGAAGGAGACAGTCATTTTAATAAGGAGCTTCTATATAAAAACCCTTGATACTTCATTATCTATTTATTCCTCTCAGTCACTCAATTTTATTTTATCCTTCATAATTAAAAAGGAGACAAAACCAAGTCTTCAAAATAAACGACCCAATGCCACTGTGTTTTGTGTAAACAGTATTGGTTGGATGTAGTTTGTTTGTCTACTTTTACAGTCGATTGCTATTCTTTCTCTCCCTCACCATATCGTTATGCTCTCCTCCCATGAGGTCTTTTACAGCATCACAGGGGGTAGAAATATCTTGTGATACAGAGGCTATTAGTAGAATTATTAGTAGAATTCTAATTACACATAGAGAATTATACCATTGCAACATTTCAAAGATGATACAGGCAATCTTAACATTTCTTTCTTTTTTATCTAGATAGCATTTATCACCTTCTGTACTCCCTCGGTACACCATCTCTATTGGTATCAGGAAGTATTAGCTACTCTGTCATTCTCTCATTCTCTCATAAATCCCCTGAACCAAGTTTTCATTTTAGGGCTCTGCTGTAAGTTTCATTCAGTGCAAAATTTCTTGGAAAGCTGTGATAAATGTAGTGCAAGGGTGTTGATGTCAAGACTACACCTATCTTTCCTCTCCCCTCAAAAAGAAGATTGCATTTGTATACATGCGTGCACGTTTTTCTTACACACATTAACTCATTAATGGAACTTAGACAAGTTCTGATGGCAAACCTCAAACAATCAAGGCCACTTGGTTGAACACTGAAGTTTCTGGCATGTGTTTTTCCTACAAGTAAACTAAAGTGCAAGGCAACTAAATAGCTTTACCTATACAATTTTTCTTAGTGTGAAATTATGAAAGTTAAGGTACCTAGGAAAGTTTATGGCACTAAACCATTGTGGTTTAAATGTCAAGTTTGCCAAAAGTTAAACATGCAGCTAGCTCGAGTGTCAGTCCATGACTTTCGGCTATCCTGAAGGGTATGGTCCATGCTTAATTGGTTTCTGTATAGTGTCATGGTGTTCTATAAATGTTGTTGAGTCAGTTCACTGTGTACTCTCTTAGATATGAGACATTGACAGTACATCCTAGATGTCAAAAAGAAAATTTTTGATATTTAATCCTTAAATATATTTGACATATGAAAAGAGAAAAAATTGGAAATAAATTTGCTGATGGCTGAAACTGTAAGTCTTAGCTTTTCATGGAAGCCTTCTTATTTGTGATTAGCATGTACCTTCACCCATTTCCTTTAACTTCTTTCTCAGGGGTTACAGGAAACTAGGAGTGAATAGATGTGAAAAACATTAATGGTAGGATGACAGGTGCTGGCATTGTAAAGGACAGGTAAACAGCTTTCTCTTGAGTAGAATCCTCAGAGTGGAATTGCTGTGTCATATGGTTAGTTTATGCTTAACCTTGTAATAAACTGCCAAATTGTTTTCCATTTTACATTTCCTCTATCAATATCTGAGGTTTCCAATTTCTCCGCATCCCCATCAGTACCTAGCATTGTTTTTTTTTTTGATTATACTATTTTAGTTGATGAGTAGTGGGAATGTAAATAATTCATTATGCTTTTAATTAGCATTTGCCTAATGACTAATTATGTTGTGCATGTTTTTACATGCGTATTGGCCATTTGTATATTTTCTTGGTGGAAACCTGTATTCAAATAATTTGCCCATTTTTAAAATCTGAGTTTTGTCTTCTTATTGAGTTGAAGAGTTCTTTACATATTCTGAATACAAGTATTTTATCAGAGATATAATTTGAAAATATTTCTTTCATCCTGTGGCTTGCCTTTTAATTTTCCTAATGGTGTCCCTTGAAGCATAACAGTTCTCACTAATTTTTAATGCATGATCTTTGAAACGAACTGTGTTATTGGATATACAGTATTACTGTCCTTTGTTATTTCTCCAGCTAATGTGAATCAGAAACTACTCTATTGCTTTTCACACCATCATTTAAAATACTTGAGGATGTATACTAAGTTTTTTTCCTTATTGAGGATTTATTTTGAGCCAAGCTTTATATATTTTCTCTAACTTATGTGGCTACTCTGCAAACAATTTCTTGTGATTCCCACTTCATAGATTAAAAAACAGAGGCTCAGGAGGTCTAGCAAATTTTCCAAAACTAAAGAGAAAAGTACAAGAAGTGAGTTGAATCCAGTTTTAAATCACTCTAAACCCTGTGCTTCCCACAGGATGCTGAGATGGGCCTTTTCAGGCATGACAAAGCCATGGGTTCTTCACAGTTGGAAGTAGGAGGTTAAACTTGAAGAACCTTGGATTGTTCTCTGCCCTTGAAATAGTAGAGTAATATCTATATTACCCACTATAGAGTGGGGGTAATATCTCTCTATGTTGTTTCTGGCTCTCCATCTGGTAGCTGTGAAGTAGCCCATATTAGTAATCACAGACAAGGAAAAAAAACTGTTCTATTTCAAATAGTTAATATTCATCAAATGTTAATGAAAATACATAACAAATAATTACCACAAACACGGTATCTGATTAAGATGAAAGGGATGACAATCCTGTGAATTTTTAATCTGAAAAATAAAGAATGTTACATTAATAAGTCTTAATTATATCATTAAATATTTAAAATTACCTTCCTTAATAGATTTTATTTTTATTTAAAATATTTCATTTTTAAATGTTTATAACACTTTCATGAGACTGGTACATAAAATCCTATCAACAGTGATGGCAAAAGAGAATTTTAACTTAATATATTCATCATATTGATCTCACAACTTCCACTTTATTTATTGTTCAGAAAAGCTAATAACCCTTTTACACTTTATTATAATTGATATTTTCTCCACATAGAGTGATAAATAATTAATACCATTACAGGCACATCATGTGCGGTACACTTATTTGGGAAAAAAAATACAACAAACCATCTGAATAGTGTATTATACATTCCATTTTAATACTCTACACTTACAATTAATGCTACATTTTACAGGAAAACATAATTAACTTTGGGAATCTGTCTTGAAATGACCACATTTAGGCAGCTGAAGCTAAGGCAGGGGATCTAATCTAAGCCAGCTCTCTGGTTTTTCCACATTTCAGCTGCTTCTAAAGGATCAGTAAAATTATATACCTATCACCGAGTCTTTTCACAACTTGGGAAAGGTGTTTATAAAAGAGAAAGGATAGTTTTTTTTTTTTTTTTTTTTTTTTTTTTTTTTTTTAGCTCTGTGCTCTCTACACAAAAATTGAATTTGATTTTTAATTTTTGCACAGTTTTGTAATTGTCTTTTTAATGAAAATCAACACCTCTCTCAAAATTGTTAATAAGATAGTAAAACTCATTTGATCTTTCTCCTTCCCCTACCCCCATCACAAGAGCCTTTTTTGGGAGGAAGGAAACTGTAGTTATTCCGTACATATTGCCATGAGTGACTTGATTGTTTACTTCTTTCATGGAGGCAACTGGATGTAGAGAACCAGGTACAGGGTCTGGAGATATGGGTTGAGATGATGGGTCTGCCTCTTCCTAGCTTTCTCACATAGGACAAGTTCCTTTACCTCACTGCACTTTAGCTTCTTCCTATTAGATTATAAGCTTCATGTGGCAGGAGCCATGTTGGGCCTGTTCATTTTATTCCTCAGGCAGTGTCTAACATATGGTAAAATTCGACAATATTTGAGAATGAAAGTATGAATGATGCAGTTATTGAATTGTAGAACTCTCATGCAGAAGAAAAATTACTTGGGAATTTATGTAAAAAAGTCAATCAGATCAAGCCACCTAATTAGTTTGTTCTGGTTTTGTACCTGTGGCTTAGACAAACTCAACCATGCTCAGCAGGCTCAACCAGTAAAAAGGAAGGCTGGACTATCTGGCCTGATCATGGGCTATTTCTGAATTCACCTGCACCGTGACCTCTGACTTTGTCTCCTACCATTAATCTTCCCCCTTGAAGCTGATATGCAGACACTAAATTACTCTTCTCAGAGCCCACGGATATTTTCCAGATTTCTAGATGCCCCTTCCTCAGCTTCTGTGTGTGTTTTGCCTCTAACAACCTGTACCTCGGAGTGACTCACATTGGAGGCTTGTCTGCAGGTTACTGTAGCCATTTTGCCGACATGAACAGACTGCCGGCTGTGCATGTAGGAGCTTGTCTTGTACTGGCGTTTGGTTGCTCCTTCTGCACCAACAATGATCAACCAGGATAGGAACATAAAAGCCCAGTTTGCTTGCCATGAACTGGGTAATTTATACTCTAGAACTGCCCTGTGAGATGAGACTAAAGATGGTACTCTTCTTGAAACTGTCACTTTGATTGGCTGCTGCTTCTTTCTTACGCTTCCCCGGAGCATTTTCTTAATAAATTCCTTGTATGCAGATCCTCATCTCAAGGTCCGCTTAGGGAAAGTTGACCCAAGACACACAAATACAGATTTAGGTTTCCATGTTTGATCAATGGCACTTCTTTATCTCACCTTTATGATCCAACTGCTGGTGTCAACTTCATGTAATAATCCAATCTCAAAGAGCCCCTAGGACTCTACTCTAGTATAGGCTGTGATGGCCAGTCTCCAATTACTTGATGTATTTGACCTGGCTCCACTTACAGAGAAATAGGACTTCTCACTCTATACAGTCCCACATTTATAAATTCTGGATAGTGTCTCTTTAGTTCATGGCAGGTTATAATTAAAGAGGTATCTGTGAAAGACATGTCTTGGAATTGTTCTTTTTAAACATGTAACCTCTGTAGAAAGCATGAACATGTTACAATTATTGGGCCATATTTTGTGGAACCCATCAGATTAGGGGAGTATGAGATAATATTCTTGTAAAATCTGGTGACAGAGAGTTAGACATTTGTTAAGAGAACAGTTGTCATCGAGTGTCCTCAGGGGATTGGTTCCAAGATTTGCTCCAATACCAAAATCCACAGATGCTCAAGTCTCTTATATTAAATGGCATAATATTATGTAACCTGTATGTGTCCTCCTGTATATTTTAAATAATCTCTAGATTACTTATTGTAACTAATGCAATGTAAATGCTATGCAAATAGTTGTTGTACTGTTAAGGAAATAACAAAAAGAAAAAAGAAGTCTGTACATGTCCAGCATGTTCAGTAGAGATGCTTTTTTTTCCCCAATATTTTTGATTTGTAGTTGGTTGAATCTACAGATTCAGAATCCATGGATATGGAGGACTGACTGTAGTCTGCACATAGCATATTCTCAGTAAAGTATAGCCTATCCTATATGTGTGAATATAAGTGCAGCAATTTTCAAAGCTTCAGACATGGGAAGGAAGCCTGCAAATGGGGTTCCAAAGGCAATCTAAATTGAATTGCTGAAAAGGAAGGACAAGTAGGATAGGAATTAGAAGTCCTAGCCCAAAAGAAAGCGTGCATTGAAACTGAAGGTTAAGAAAAGTCAGAACAGATAGAACAGTGACATTATAGACTTTATTCATTATGATATACAACACTAGCTGCTAAAAAAAGACACCAAAATTTCATTGGTATAACACAATGAAAGTTTGTTTATTTTTTGCTCCAGTGGAGTCTCATGCAAATGTTCTTGATTGTCAAATATCTTATAGATGGGCCCAACAAAAGACTTAATGGCCCTACTTCACATCATACAAAACATTAGATGCAGGTGGATTGTGGATACCAATGTGATAGTTAAAACAAGAAAGCTTCTAGAACCAGTGTTGTCCACTGGATTTAGTTGAAATGGTGGAAACATCACTGTCATCAGCCACTGGCCACATACTGCTATGGACCACTTGAAATATATCTTGTGCAACTGAAAAAGTTAGATTTAAGTTGTATTTAATTTTTATTAACCTAAATTTAAATAGTCCCATGTGGCTACTGGCAACAATAGTGAATGACACAGTTCTAGAAGATAATGTAGGACAGTATGTTCATGAAATTAGGGTAGACAAAGCTCTCTTAAACAGGTTGCAAAGAGAACTAACCATAAAGAAAAAGACTGATACACTAGACTTCTTTAAATGAAGAATTTCTGCTCATTAGAAGACATACTACGAAGGTCAAAGGTAATGCAAATTTGCAATGCAAAATAAGGCAAAGAATCATACCCAAGTATATTTAAAATCCTATATATCAATAAAAAGGTAGCATAACCTAATTTTATAATGACAAAAGATTTGAACATACTTAATAAAAAATTATCTAAATGGTCGGGTGCTCAACATTAATTTGTCATCAGGTAAAGCAAATTAAAACCAGTGAGATACCACATATCCATCCACATGGATAAAAACAAAACAAAACAAAACAAGAACTGACAATGAAAATATTCGCAAGGACAATTAGAACTCTCATTCACTGCTAATGGATATGTAAATTACTGAAACCACTTTGGAAAACTGGCAATTTTTAATCAAGTTTAACATTCACTTGTGGCCAACATTTTTACTTCCCAGTATATATATCAAGGAAAAATGGGTACATGTCTGCGCCTAGAGATATGAACTAGAATATTTATAGCAGCAAACTCCAATGTCCCTCAATGGTACAATGAATGAATAAATTGTGATGTATGCATGCATGTGAAAGTGTGTGTACGCATATGATGGAATATTCTACAGTAACAAATATACGCAGTCATAGGAATGAATCTCATAAATAGAAATTGAAGTAAAAGAAACCAAATGCAAGAAAGCACAGTTAATAATTTACCTAAATAAAAATTTAAAAACAGGCCAAAGTAATCTACCATGATAAAAGTCAGAATAGCACTTTGTGTGTGCATGGTGTGGCGGTCGGTAAAGGTAGAGGCATAGGGAGGCATCTGAGTGCTAGTAATCTCTATTTCTTAATCTTGATGGTGGTTAACCAGGTATGATTACATGGTAAAAACACTTTGAGCTGCACCCTTATAGTTCGTGCACTTTTCTGTCTGCATGCTGTAAGTCAACAAAATATTTACTTTAAAAAATACTCTATTAAAATTTATGAAGCAGGTCAAAGCATGATAACAAGAACCTTAAAGTGTGAATGACAAAGAAGGTCTAGATCAATCATAAAATATTTTATTTTCGTTTGTATGGCATGTTGCATGGCAAAGTAATGAACTAGAGATTGGGACACTTCATATCTGCGTCTGATTTCTCACCTCTCAGAGATGGATTTGCCTTTTTATATATTTGTATGTATAGAGTGTTCATTTATCCATTTAACGAATGTTATTGAACATCTCTACTGTGTGCCAGGTTCTAGTTTGGAGGTGCTACATTGGAGTAGCCAGTTTCTTAATTATTCAGAGATGAACAAATTGGTTGATGAGCCTTTGGAACTTTCCGTTATCTCTTCTCCTTTCCTGGCAGTCCCTAAGGTTTCCTCTGGCTGCAACAGTATATGGAATTATATGTGGTTACATTAAGGCAAATCCAGAATGTTAGTTAGTATCCAGTATGATTAATTCAAGATTTCTAGATGAATGATTCTGTAGCAGAATCTGTGAACTCTCGTGGACAGAAGCTTTGCCTGTTTCTCCTATGAGTCCCTATGCGCAGAACAGCACCAGCATAGAGGTGAACTCAGCAAAAGATAGAAGGTGTGGAGAATGAAAGACTCTACCACTGCCAAGCTAGCTAATGGCAGTTATCTGCTTTCATTCCAGTGTAGTTTTCCTTTTCACTCAAGTGGGGAAAACATCTCTGGATTTTTATAACTCAACAAATAGTGATGTGTAATGACAGCAATCTTCCTCAACAAAGTTCAGATGTAGACATTGGCTACCTGATTTCCAATTTCATCAACTTAAAAAAAAAAAACTCTCTATATTACAGCTGTCCCATAATAGCTGCTGGGGAATATTCTGTGGATTAAACAATTTCTCCCCTAAAGCACGGACTCCCTATGTCAAAGACTGGCAGTGTATTGATAATGGATAACACTGGTATTTAGCCATTCCTCCATGCCAGGTTAATAAAGAGGTACAGTCTGCCTTCCCTTTTGAATGATCTGGGATCTTTATCAAGTGAGTTCATAAAGGGGATGGAGAACTGTGTACTTTTGTCCTTAAGAAGGAAGAGAGGTGTAGAATCAGATTTTCAAGCGTGCTGTTTTTGTGTCGTTTTTACTTAACCATTAAGATGCTCTTCCTGGGAACGCTGGAGACTTGATTCTGATTATCTCATTTCCTTTGAATTCTTTGATGTTTTGTTTTCTCTGCCTGAAGTATTTTACTGTGGTGCTAGTAAAACCACAGAGAACATATAACTGAATAGCTGTCCCTTGCAAGCCCCGTGGATGTGGTGGTGGCAGGAACAATTCTTGGCTTTGCCCCGAGATATTGGAGCTCATTGGAAGAAGCTAAAAGGCTAGCTGCCTGAAGGCTCCTTTTTGTTTTCCTAGATGTATAGGCAGGATGATAGGGTTGGATTAGTCAGTTTATGAATTATTCAGAGATGGATTAGCCAGCTGATGGATTATTCAGGCCTGTGTTCCTTTTCCATTTCTCTTACCCTGCCAGGCTCCTGTTCATTCCATTCCAACCTGGCTGTTCTCAAGGGCATTAGAAGAAGCAAGAAAAGAAGATATGGTGACCAGTGGTTCACAGCAATGCCCAGAGGAGTTAAAATTGTTCTGATGAAGACTGTCTAGCCCCGCAGGGTTGGAAGGTAGGAAGCAAGATGTTGCAGAAACTCAGCCGCCTGGGTGTCAAGGCACACAAATCAAGAAGACCACTTTGGGATGCAAATCAAGAAAACAACTTGACACCCAGATATGGATAGTGAGTAAAGTAGTGTTAGGTGAAGTATGCAGGACTTTGGGATGTAGGTACCCATGCCAAGCACACTTTTCAGCTAGGTTAAATTTAGGCTTTATAATGGGCGTCTGAGGCTGGTGATCATTTGACTGCCTATTAATTTATTCTAAAATTAAAATATGATGAGTGCCTAATATATACTAGGCATCTTATAAACTGTGTTAGGATTGCTTTTAACTGCAAATTAAGGTCAATTAATGGTTAAATATAACAGACACTTTTGAAGTAAGAAGTCCAGTGTTGACATAGCATTCCAGAGATGTCATAAAAGGTCCATGAGTTTCCAATTTTTGTTATATTGCTATCCTAAGCATGTTTTTGATGTTTCTATGTGATTGGAAATGGCTGCAGAAGCTTAAAGTATTATATCGTGGAAGGTGGGGGTATAGGGGAGGAAAAAGGGCTTTCTACTCCCATCACTCGCTCTTTCATTAAGGAGGCAAATCTAAAACCCAGAATCAGAATTTCTCTTAAATCTCATTGGCCACATGTTCCTAGACTAACAGCTAGGAAAAGTGAAAGGAGGTCTCATTGTTGGCATAGAACAATCAAAGTAATTGTCCAGGTCTAGGATCATGACCAGCATGAACAGAATAGGGAATTTTCTAGCAAAGAATAAAGGGAAAATAAAAACTGGGTAGATAACCAATAGTATCTACTACTTATTTATTTTCTCATGATCTGAGTAGGCTAAGTCTACTGAAGGAAGACACCTAAGTGTCTGTAAAAATAGGGAAGGCAAGGATGGGTCTGTCACTTGTGTTTGGACTGGTAGCAACCACAGTGGCCCAGTGACCAATGTCTGGGTGGTCAAGGCTCCAAGCTTCTCACTCTCAGTCCTAGCTATGTGGTTTATTTTTATTGTTATTAACAATTTAACTCTTGGTGATGTTGTTGTCTTGTTTTTAGAATGGAAGAAAGTTCATGACACAGGAGTTTTAATAAACTGACATTTTTGTAAGTATTTGAGATTAGAATTTATTGGTGAACATTGATGGAAGGTGTTTGTGAATCAATTTCTTGACTTTAAGTGCCTATCTCTTTGACTTAAGCGATATTAAAGATCCTGGGAGGTGTGCCTTATAAAAAATATACGTACATTTAACATATTCATATGAACTGAGGCGCAGGATCAAAATATAGTCTGTTTCATTAATTCTCATCACAATTCATAACTTGTCATACATAGTTTAAAATTATCCTTAAAAATAAAGTTAAAAAGTTTGTGCATCAAATATAATATTAATAGAGTGAAAAGACAATCTTCAGAATGGGAGAAAATATTTGCAAATCATTTATCTGATAATGAATGAATTCTCTGAATATATACAGAACTCTTAAAACTGAACAACAAGAAACCCCAACCCACTTGATTCAGATCTGGGCAAAGACTTTAATAGAAATTCCTCCAAAGAATATATACAAATAGCCAATAGGCACAAGAACATGATGTCACTAATCATTAGGGAAATGCATGTCAAAACCACAAGATACCACCTCTCACACCCATTAGAATGGCTGTTACTGAAACACACACACACGCACACACACACACACACACACACAAGTGTTGGTGAGGATGTGGAGAAATTAGAACTCTTGTGTACTGTTGGTTGGGATGTAAAATGGTACACCCTCTGTGTGAAAGAGTATGATGGCTTCTCAATTAAATATGTAATTACCATATGATCCAGCAATTCCACCAAGAAATGAAAACAGAGTCCTGAAGAGATACTTGTACATCCTTGTTCATAGCAGCATCATTTGCAATAGCTAAAATGTGGAAGCAACAAATTGTTCATTGATGGATGAATAAATAAGCAAAACATAGTATAGAAATAGAATGGAGTATTATTTAGCCTTACAAAGGAGGAAAATTATGACATATCTTACAAAAAGGATGAACCTCAATGACGCTATGTTAAGTGAAATAAGCCAGGCACATAAAGACAAATAGTGTATGGTTCCACTTACATAAAGTGCTTAGAGTAGTCAAAATTATAGAGACAGACAGCAGAATGGCGGTTGCCAGAGGAAGTGGTGGGGGAAATGAGGAGTTATTGTTTAATGGGTATACACTTCCAGTTTTATGAGATGAAAATAATTATTGAGATGGATAGTGGTAATGGTTACACATTATGAATAAATTAAATAGTATTGAGTTGTACAGTTAATAATGGTTAAGATGGTACATTTTGTGTGTATTTTAACAAAATAAAAAAATTGGAAAAAAAAAAAAAACTTAAGTACCCAACTTAAACATGGATATCTTAAGAGTATCACTGGTAGTTTCTCCTTGGCCTAACCATACATATATAGAATTTCCATGTGGCTTTATTGCTGTTTACCTGTAGCTTGGATATTTAAATTATCATCTGCCTTTTCCCACTAAGTCAACTGTTCGTCTCGCGCTCCTTATCTAGTTTATTGTAGCACTGTGTACCAAGTTGTTTAGTTTTGAAAATCATGGTTATTTTTGATGACTTTCCTTCCACCACATTTAATCAGGTGTAAAAACTTTTCAGTTCTACCTTTAACAGTTCTAACACTTATTCTTTTTTATTTGTCTTTGAGGCTAGCAGTCTATCTATAAAAATGGTGGTAATAATGATTTTCTCTAGGGGACTTTTCTTGTCTTTGGAGGGCTTTTCTGAATTTTCCAACTTTTTTACAATTAATTATCACCAGAATAAAAGAATATAAAAATGTAATAAAATCTGTTATTGAGTTGTTAATTTGGTTATTCTCAATGCCCTTTATCTAATTCATTGAGGTGAACTATTTCTCAATATATGGTGTATGTGTCTATCTGTGAGAATCTTCTGGAGACCCAGACTCTTATGACACAGAGTCTAGACATTCTATCATGTTCATTGACTTAAATGTAGATGATGTTTCTGGAGAAGGTAGGAACCACACAAAGTTTTGTTTGTCATGAGGCTGTTCATAAGGTTAAAAAATAAGTAAAACAAATCCTCAAAATGTCAATCCTCAAAAATCCTCAAAATTTCAAGTGGTAGAAAATAAGGAAATGGAAAGAGAGAGCGACAGAGTGAGCGCCCCCAACCACTGACTGCCAGCTTTCTTTGAAAGTTACCATCAAGCTTGGTCACCATTTCAAGATTTACCTTATTCTCTGTTGCTTTCTTCAACTTTTAATTTTCTTTTGTACATCATTTTGGTAACTTTTCTTCCTTCTTTTCAACGTTAAGTTGAAACATATCATTATGTGTCTAGGCAGTAAGTTTCAGAGCATTGGAATATTACAACATTCAGAGTAATTTATTCTAGACCATTAGTGTATACTGTATATCTATTTAGCCTAAAAGTTTGACAAAGTTTATGACAGTGACTGAGGAAGAGGAATCCCTATAAAAGAAATTTCATTCTAGCTGGCTAGACTAGATAGCATTTTAATTTCCTACTAAGCTCCCCAAATATTGGCAAGTAATGATTTTGGTATAAATTATACACTTTGATATGTACAGAAGTTATGGAGCATTTTATACGAAGTAATAATATTAAGCAATTTGATTGAACTAATGACTGCTTAATCTGATATCTGACAAAATAAGCAACACTAAATATGACACACTTGCCCTTTATGGACTTAAATTCTGAAATAGTCCAAATTTCGATTTTTGCTGATCTTTGTAGATCTTTGAATAACTTGAATAACAATCAGGAAACTTCCAATCTTGAGCTTACGAATTGCATGGCCACTTCTAGATAGATTGCTCAAATCCTAGTTAATCTTATTAACTGACAATAACTGTATCTAATTTTTAAAGTAAAAGTTCCTTTATTGTTTAATTTTCTTTGAAGCATAATCATTCTTGTTACAAATTGTGTTCAGGGACACACCTCTTGATAGATGATTAAATGTCTCTCCTATCCTTGGATCCTCTCTCCCTTTCTTAACTTCCATTATATCAGAATTGTTCCCATCAGATGAGTAGCTTCGAATAACAATGCTTTTATATTTCACTGGGAATTTAACACCTCTTTAAAAAGGTGCTGGTGTAATCAATCAATACAAATAACAAAAAAATAAGAGGAAAAAAAACCCAACTAATCTTGATTACATGCTTTTAAATATTTTTAAACACTCAAGCTGCCTGCTTTTAAAGAATCACAGAAAAATGGAATACAACTTGGCTGTGCACTGATTTGTATAGGCAGTCCAGTAGACACAGTGAGGGTGCAAGCTTCTCGATTACTTTAAATCTTTGAGAATTTTGGTGAGCCTATGATTGGATATAGTGATATAGACTGAATAATCTTTTGAATTCAAATGAATCTCCAGCCTAAGACAGCAGTTTTCTTCCTTCCACTACGATGAAAATAGTTACAGTTAAATCAGTTGATTCCTACAACCTTTGAACAATTGCAAGAGCATTTATACAATTCAGCAAAATGGAAGGGAATGAGAGTCATAATTCTCTAATATATATACGCTCAAAATATCTTTTTTTCTCTATGGTACAGACATTTGTAGACACACGCATTCATTTGTTTTGCTTATTCTTTTAAATAATAATAAATAACACTTTCATGGTCATTACCAAGTGCCAGATACCGTTTTAAAACCATTACATAGTATTGATTAATTACTTCACAACAATCCAACAAGGTAAGTCTTACTATTCTTCCACTTACAGTGGTGGAACTGAGGTAAAGAGATGTTAAGTTACATCCTCAAGGTCATATGGATGGCGAGTAGCAGGTGGAATTAAATCCAGGTCTCTATATTAGAATTCATGCTCTTATGTGTTGATGTATTTCTCTCTGCCTGTATTACAGACTTCTTGAGGGTAAAGACTTTTTCAGTGACAAAGTAGACATGACTCTGGTTTCAGAGGCAGACAGACATGAATTAGAATTCTAAGACTTCATAAGTTGACTTAGACAAATTATCACCACACATACAAATAGTGGTGTGCTGTAAATTGACTCTCAAAAAAAAAAAAAAGCCCTAATTTATACTTTCTCCTGATTTCCATGGTGTAAATACTTTTGACATGACAAAATTCAAGTTGCCAGTGATTTAGCAATAGGCTTGCAAAATTCCTGAAATTCCAATAATCAGCAAGATGGCTCCAACACATTGCTGACGGAGGGTGGGTAACTCGTCAGTCTTGTTTAAACTCCTGGGTCATCAACACTAGAATAGCACTTGGCATGTGGTGGTTGCTCATTCATATTTATTAAAGGAATGAATGAGAATGTCCCTCATATTCCTTATACTCGCAGTTTACTCTATTAGTAAAATATGCATACTTGTAGGTAGGTTGTTGAATGTCTTAAATATTAACTGAAAAAAATGTCTGCAAAAAGCCTACCAAAATGCTTGGCACTTAATGGAACTCACAGGTTAATTTTTATCCTTTGGGATTCTCTCTTGTCTTTAAAGTGCCTTCTATCTAGCAGGTAAGTACTAAGTGAATGAATGAATGGATAAATGAGTGAATGAATGGAATTAGTAAAAAGCACCAGTTTCAAATGAACATGCTTGTTATAAATTGTGTTCAGTGGAACAGAGAATTTAGAAATGAGGCTGCACACTTACAACCACCTGATCTTTGACAAAGTGGAGAAAAATAAGAAATGGGGAAAGGACACCCTATTCAATAAATGACGCTGGGATAGCTGGCTAGCCATATGCAGAAGAATGAAAGTGGACTCCTACCTTTCACCAGATACAAAAATTAATTCAAAATGAATTAAAAATCTAAATATAAGACCTCAAACTATAAGAATACAGTGGGGTGCAGTGGCTCATGCCTATAATCCCAGCACTCTGGTAGGCTGAAGCAGGAGGATCACTTGAGCCCAGAAGTTTGAGACTAGCCTGGGTAACATAGCGAAATCCTGTCTCTACCAAACAAACAAACAAAAAACATCCTAGTGTGGTGGCATGTGCCTGTAGCCCCAGCTACTTGGGAGTCTGAGGTGGGAGGATGCCTAGAGCCTGGAAGGTAGAGGCTGCAGTGAACAATGATTGTGCCACTATACTCTAGCCTGGGTGACACAGGGAGAACATGTCTCAAGCAAAAACAAAACAAAATCAAAAAGAAACAAAAAACAAAACCAGAAAAACCTATAAGAATCCTATGAGAAGACCTAGAAACACTATTCTGGACATCAGCTTTGGGAAATAGTTTATTACTAAGTCCTCAAAAGCAATCGCAATAAAAATAAAATTGACAAGTAGAATCTAATTAAACTAAAGAGCTTCTGCACAACAAAAGAAACTCTCAACAGAATAAAAGACAAGAATGTGGGAATGAAACTGGACTCCTCCTTCTTCCATTCTACAGAATGGGAGAAAATATTTGCAAGGTATGCATCTGACAAAGGCCTAATATCCAGAATCTATAAGGAACTTAAACATATCAACAAACAAAAACCAAACAACTCCATGAAAAAGTGAGAAAAAGTCATGAACAGACACTTCTCAAAGGAAGACATACAAGCAACTAATAAATATGTGAAAAAAAAGCTCATCATCACTAATCAGAGAAATGCAAATCAAACCACAATGAGGTATCATCTCACTCCAGTCAGAATGGCTATTACAAAACAAAAAAGAAAAAACAAACAAACAAACAAACAAACAAAAACCCAAAACCAGATGCTGGTGAGGCTGCAGAGAAAAGAGAATGCTTACACACTGCTGGTGGGAATGTAAATTAGTTCAGCCACCATGGAAAGCAATTTGGAGATTTCTCAAAGAACTTAGAACTCTCATCCAACCCATCAATGCCATGACTGGATATATATCCACAAGAAAATTAATAATTCTATGAAAGACACCTGCACTCATATGCTCATTGCAGCGCTATTCGTAACAGCAAAGACATGGAATCAACCTAGGTGCCCATCAATGGTGAATTGGATAAAGAAAAAATCGTACATATACACATGGAATATTATGCAGCTATAAATAGAGAATGAAACCATGTCCTTTGCATTATCCCAAGTGAATTGATGCAGGATCAGGAAAGAAAATACTGTATGTTCTCACTTATAAGTAGGAGCCAAACACTGAATACTCATGGATATAGTAATAATAGACACAGGGAACTAATAGAGTGGGGAGTGAGTGAAGGGGTCAAGGGCTGAAAAAATTTCCTATTGGGCACTATGCTCACTACCTGGATAACAGGAACAGTTGTACCCCAAACCTCAGTACCATACAATATACCCACGTAACAAACCTGCAATGTACCCCCTGAATCTAAAATAAAAATTTGGAATGATAAGAGTATAAAAAATAACTCGTGTTCAGGAACTCACATCTTCATATATAATTGTTTCTCCTATCCTTAGATCTGAACTTTCCTTCTTAACTTTCCTCATATGAGAATTGTTACCATCAGATGAGTAGGCAGGTCAATTTTAGTCTTTATTAATGTGTAATGGATATAAATATGTGACAGAATTTACACTTTTGTGACTTCCCCATACTTACAAGGGGCTTTCTTGCCTTAGCACAGGGATGTGAATTCAAATGTCTACAGAAACCAAGCTATTATTAATGTAAATGATTGAAATGTGCTCAATGTCAAGACAATAGGGAATGGTTGGCATTCAGGTAAACTGGAGATCCCACACCCAGCATATGGACACACAAATTTAAATATTTTTATACTTCTGTGCAAGCCAAACAAAACAAGTCTTGGGCTGGGTTTGGCTCATGGGTCCACAGTATTTAACCTTTGCCTTTGTAATGGTAAAAAGCATGAACTGGAGCCAACACTGGTTTGATTTGATATCTAGTTCTTCCACTTAACAGCTGGTAGCCCTAGCAAGTTACTTAACTAAAACATCGAAGAGGTCGCTGTGATCGCCAGAGGAGGAGGCTCTGGGAGAGATCAGGAGCAAGTGCAGGCATACCTGAGATGAAATGTTAATCCTCAGATAAATCACAGGGCAAGGGAGTCAGGGACCATTTTACTTGCCTCTTTTCTTTCCACATATAGGACAGGAGAAAAAATTCTCCATCTTATTAGCGGAGACCTCCTAGCACAATAGCTGATTCTCAAGCTTGACTGCCCATTGGAATCACCTGTGGAGCTTAAAACACTTGATTCCTGAATTCCAGGCCTAGATACTTTGATGTAATTGATCAGGAGTATGGTCATCATCAGGTGATTCTAATGTGCAGCCAGGGTTAAGGAACATATAAATTATGAATTATATGTTTATATTGTATGAATTATATGCTAAAAGATGCAATGAGGAAAAAAATTATATGATTTTCAGTGACAGTATGTGAATTGCTTTTATGTACCATTGTAGCTTGCTATTTTCTTTGACAAATGAATGCACAAAAGCTGTTTCCACTGAACTTCAAATATTTTTAAAAACAGCCATAAAATATCCAAACTGCTTTCTGTTAAAAAAGGGAATTGTGCCTTCATGGGACATATAGAATTACATGTGATTGTTACTTTAAAACATGAATATTCCATCAATTATCTCTTGCTCCCTGAATTCTGCCTTGCCCTCTGTACGAACTCCCACCAAGAAAAAGCTTAAATGTTTCACCTAATTTGCCATGCGGCTGCTTACCTATTTAGGTTAGGGTACAAGAGTTGATGAGAAATTCTTTGGGAAACCAAGCACAAGTTTTTGCTTTCAACTATTTATAGCAATCAGCTGGCTTTTCCAGTCCCTCATTAGATCAATCATGGCCATTGTCTTACAGTTGAGTGGGAAATCGTTACAGGTGGAAGAAGGCACGATGCCTCTAATTCAGCAGAGGCCCCCCCCTAACAGGAAAGCTGCAAGGAATTACAATCAAATAGGAGACTTGTCAGGGGAATGGGGTTGCTTCCAAGACAGAATTTCTGAAGACTCTCTGGATTCTGGGTTGAGCATAAAATAAAATGTAGAGAGAAATTGCAACAAACCTACATAGACATAAGAGAAGACCACCCTTTTTTTCAGGCACAAAGTCTGGTGTTGGACTTTCAGCATTAGCTGAAATGCCGCTTGGTACTGACACACTTACATTTGGCGGGGGCTTATCTTTTTTACAGGCCATTTATTTGGGAATGTGTTTTACAGGTGGCTCTGCTGTGGGGTCCAAATCCTGGGCTTATGCAGCATAGTATGCTGCACATCTTTGCGGCTGAATCAAGTGTCACATGTTGTGGACTGTTGCTGGCCAACAATTTGCAAAGTTCTTTTACCCTCTCTCTGCTTTTTCCCTGGCCTGTTGAGCAACGATAGTCAAAGGCCAGCTGAACCCATCATGAGTGGGAGGCAAAAGATAAATTGCTGGTGTCCAGATTTTTTCTTGGGCCTATATATGGGCTCTGGGGTGACCCTGGGAGCAGGTGGGACTTATTTGGCACCCTTCCCAATAAAACCTGCCTCAAAAAATCAGTTTATTTGAAGGAGTTAACGAAAGTACTAGATATTTTTTACCCACTGGCAGAGGGAAAACTAGTGCACACGTCTGAATAAATAACTGAAAATGGCTTCTCACTGTTCAGGAAGTACAATCAATTTGAAATTAGGATTATGGAAACATCTGCGAAAATTCAAGTGTCATCTCAATTTGGGCTCATTCAGATCCTGTATTTTTCAACTTCCCAAGCAGTGCATTTAAAATCTAATCCTAATTAACACACATAGTTTAATTATAGCCAACAAAATATTCTACAAAAATTGTGTGTGCTGGTTGGGGGGATGGGTGGGGAGGGAGGAGGCGAGGGGGAAGCCAGACAAATGTTCCCTGATTGTAAAAATTCTTGTTTGGTTAATAATATAAATCCCCAAGATTTTAAACACACACTGAAGTTTGCTTAACATGAATCAAAGTAACATAAAAAAGCATGGAGCCCGAATTCTGTTCTAGTTCTACTTTTTGCTTTCTTTCTATTTCTTGTTAACCTGGAAAGAACAAAGAACTTGTTCATTTGGCTCTGTTACTCACTTTTGTGAAGACCTTTGTTGCTTTGTTTATTTTCTTTCTCTGATCAGAAGATAAACCTTTATGGTTGTGTGTGAGTACAAATAAAGGAATCAATCTACTTGCATAAAGCAAACTTTATGGTCTGTTGTTTGAGTGATGAGAAACACCTCTAAGGATTTGAAGGTTTAACTGAGAGGCACACCAATACGTTTTGATGTTTTATTGGAACCTCATCCTAATCAACCAAAACATAGCAATCAACCATCTTGTAGAATTATCGAAGCTTTTCTCCTCCCAAACCTGGCATAAGTGGAATGTCCAAAGGGAAAATAAATTTTAAGAAAACAAAACAAAAATCAAGCAAACAAGAGGGGAAAAGTCCCCATTTAGAAGCTCTAAAATCATTTTAACTAAAATTAACTCTGAGAGAAAGCTTGAAACTTCAAGTTGACTTAGTCTTGGTCATTTTGTATCATTATTTTGGTCACTAAGAAGTCTAAGAAAAAAAAGATTTTCTTATATTCTTACACATTTTGCTCCTCTGTCATGTAGGTTAAAATATAGGGGACTGACTTCTATTCTAGATTCTGTTAGCAGAATTTTATTGTACTCTTATTGTTGGAAAATGAAAAACAATTAAAGAATTGGTTGCATTCTGAAAATTTTACTGCGGTGTTTGCTGTTAATTAAATTTGACCCTCTATTAGTACTAAAGTAGTCTCTATTTCTGAGGATAAGGAGGTGATATTTCTTCTTAGATTAACACTACTGCGATTTCCCACATATAAGCCCAGTCTTGAAGACAAAATTCATTTTCTTTAGTACTTAATGGTCTATATATTTTCTTTGTTTATAAATCAATTCCATTCCTTTATTCATCATGATTTCCAAAAATTTATAACAATGGAGGCAGTTTGAAGGAGGCTAATAGTAACGAATTAGTTACAGAGAATGTGCTATGATATTTTGTGGAAAAGAACCCTAAATTTCCCCGCAGAATCCAGTGGCTCAGACAGGCCTTAATCAGAGGAATGTCAGATACTTCCATACTTACAGAATAAAATTTATAGACTGGAATCAATCTTTAAAAGTTGTCTACAGAGTAAATTTTGATTAAATTTTACCTATTGACCTATTGTGTAGCAAATATTTGTAATTTTTTTGCCAATTCTTTTTCTCATTTTCTTTCTCTTTCTCTCTCATTGTCTCACCTCTTTTTTCTAGTGTCTTGCTCTCCAAACTCCACGAACAGAAGGACCACTAATTTCTAGCTCTATAATAGAGCCTAGCAAAGGGTTTGCTACATAATAAGCAAAATATACAAATTGAATGAATGAATGAATTTTACCATTTATTAATTTCCATGATGAAATTAGAGATATGGTTTCTGGCTGGAGGCTATAGAATCAATCATAATAATTTAATGACAGAAAAGATAGAAAACTATTACAAGTCATTTAACAAAATAACATTTTATAATAGTAGATTATAATATGTTTTTATAATATAATTATATAATGTGATTATATAATAACAGTAGTATAATTGTCAAAGCAAGTCGCAAGGTAAGAGTGAAAAAACTGTAAGGGATGTAAGGGATTTAGAGCTCAGGAACTGGAATCAGAACACCTGGGTCCAAATTCTACGGCTTCCTCTTCACAGCTGTGTGGCCGATCGATCTGCTTGATCTCTGTAAGTCTTGATGTCTTCATCTATAACATGGATTTTGGAATTTAGTAAGAATTCAGTAAGATAGTGCTTTTTAAGTTCTTAACAAAGTACCTGGAAATTAGTTTAGGATAATAAATTGAAGTGATTATTACTAGCTAGGAATGTTTTTATTTTTGGCACAGTAACTTAAAGATCTGAAGAAGAAAATACCGACAAAAACTGAACTGTACAGAACACCATGGGTTAAAATGCCCCAGACCCTTTCAAACTCCTTCCAGATATTCTGTGGCAGAGAGCTTTATGATCTCTCTGGATTCTGGGCCCTGTCTTCTGGTATAATGTGTAAGTTCTTGGCTTGTGGAAAGAAACAGGTGGTTCTGGGCTGAGGAGTAGAAGTACAGAGGGGCAGAAATGCAACAACAAATTAAGGAAAACACAAAAGTGGAGTCTCAAATTTCCAACCTTCCATAGTTCATATATATCCAAATACTATCCCAAAGTTTCTGACTCCCTATGTGATGAGAACAGAAAGCATGCTGTACCAAGGAAGGTAAAGTTTATCAGGCATTCTGTTATTGTGCTGACCAGAAATTAGTGCTCACATCCTAAAAATTATTGTAGAAATATGATTAAGAATATATTTATAAAACAAAAATGAATAAGAATAATTATTCCATTTTGCATTAAAATTGGGTCGTGACACTAAAGCTATATTTTCAGTCATGGAAATTGTAAAACAGATACATACAAAATTAGAGTCATGAGAATGAATTTTATTACTATGGCTAACCTACAAACAAACAAGCATGATAATTTTGCTATCAACATATTTATATGCCATTATAGGTGGAGTGGGCAGGGCTGATCAAAGATTATGAGCATAAATAGGTCATGTGATCAAAAGATTAAAGATGGGTGGCTAAGACAGTATATTCTATTCCCAATAGAAAAGACATGGAATCAACCTAAATGCCCATCAGTGATAGACTGGATAAAGAAAATGTACATATACACAATGGAATATTATGCAGCCATGAAAAAGAATGGGATCATGTCCTTTGCAGAGACATGGATGGAGCTGGAGGCCATTAACCTCAGCAAACACAGGAGCAGAAAACCAAATACATGTTCTCACTTTAAGTGGGAGCTAAATGATGAGAATACATGGACACATAGAGGGAAAGAACACACACTGGGGCCTATTGGAGGGTGGAAGGTGGAAGGAGGGAGACGATTAGGGAAAATAACTAATGGCTTCTAGGCTTAATACCTTGGTGATGACATAATCTGTACAACAAACCCCTATGGGGCAAGTTTACCTATATAACAAACTTGCACACATACCCCTGAACTTAAAAGTTAAAAAAAAAAAAAAAAAAAAAAAAGACAGTGTATTAAGGAAATAGGTAGAAGGGGTATGGAGTTGAATGTGGGAGGGTAGTAGTGGCATTTGGAACTTTTAACAGTGCCCTTATTTGTGTGTTTAGGAGGCTATAGTGGAGGATTAGAAGAAACACTAAATATCGAATTTTCTTATTTTAAAGCCAAAATGTCATAAGGGGGCAATGTGTGTCGGGTAGAGTCAGCTGGAGACAGAACATGGCATGGAAATGAAGTACTCCACTTATGTAGGTCCACAGAGGTGGCTACCTGCTTTATGGTTTAATTTCATCTGTTGTTGTACAATTGCCACTAGTTTTGTTCCATGACCATAGACGACTAATATAAAGGCAGAAATGCCTGCTGCAAGAGGAGAAAAGAGATTCTTTTTCCAAGAAATTTAAAATATTAGTTGAGCTACTTAGAGGAAGATGCTTTGGAGCTATTGTTTCATTATCAGTGTCCTGTTGCACAGGTCTGCTTTCATCCCAAGGCATTATTTAACTCTTCCTTAGTTCTAGGAGCAATCTAGTACTTTTCTAATAAATATTTCCCCTTCTTTACATTAGTTCACCAGCAATTACCCACTACCCAAAAGACCTTAAGTGATTTATCAGGCATGTCTTTCTGTTCCCCAGTAATGGTGGCTGAAGGTTAAGAGGATTGGACAGCTAAGGACAAAGAAGTTGTTGGTCATACAGAGCAAGTTATCCCATGATTCATAAAAAACAAACAAATTTTGTAACAACTCATTTCAATTTCCAAGCTTGGGGAAAATTAAGCCATATGTAGTGATTAACTAACTAAGCAGGCTCGGGAGTTTGAATCTTGCTTCTGTCATTTGCTATGGGACCTAAGCTATTTAAGATCTTTAGGTGCTCGGTTTCCTTATCTGACAAAAGGGAAATACTGTAGGTTTGTGAGGATTAAATGAAGACTAGGACATAAAGCACTTAGCTTAATATGGTACTTATTAACAGCTCAGTAAATGTGGTGTTTTTTTGTTATCTTACATTATTATGAGACATTCCTTAAAACAGGCAGTGTAAACATTGCTTTTTCCATTTCATATTTTCAAAAGTTGAGGATCTAAAAGATTAAATGGTCTACATCACACAATGATAGAGCTAGGGCCATATTCCAACATTTTGATGTCATTCACAAATATTTACTGAGTGTCTACAACGTACAGGCATGCCTCAGAAATATTGTGGGTTCAGTTTTAGACCACAGCAATAAAGTGAATACTACCATTAATTGAGTCACACAAGTTTTTTGGCTTCCCAGTATATATAAAAGTTATGTTTACTCTGTACTGTAGTCTGTTAAGTGTGCAATAGCATTATGTCTAAAAAATCAATGTACATTCCTTAATTTTAAATACTTTATTGTTAAAAAATGCTAGTGATCATCTCATCCTTCAGCAAGTTGTAATTGTTTTGCTTATGGAGGGTCTTGCCTTAGTGTTGATGGCTTCTGACTAATCAGGGTTGTGTTAGCTGAAGGTTGGGGTGACTGTCATAATTTCTTAAGAGAACAGTAAAATGTGCTGCATCAATTGACTCTTCCTTTCATGAAAAACTTCGCTGTAGCATGCAATGCTGTTTGGTAGTATTTAACCTACAATAGAATTTCTTTCAAAATTAGAGTCAATCCTCTTAAACCATGCTGCTGCTTTATCTACTGAGTTTACGTAATATTTTAAATCCTTTGCTTTCATTTCTACAGTCTTCACAGGAGCTTCACCAGGAGTAGATCCCATCTCAGAAAACCACTTTGTTTGCTCATCCCTAAGAAACAACTCCTCATCTATTTAAGTTTTATCATGAGATTGCAGCAATTCAGTCACATCTTCAGGCTTTACTTCTAATTCTAGTTATCTTGCAATTTCCACACCATTTGCATGCAGTTTCTTTTTCCACTGAAGTCTTGGTCTTGAACCCCTCCAAGTCATCCATGAGGACTGAAATAAACTTTTTCAAACTCCTGTGAATGTTGATATTTTGACTGCCTCTGCTGAATCACAAATGTTCTTAGTGGTACCTAGAATGGTGAGTCCTTTCCAGAAGTTTTAAACTTACTTTGCTCAGATGGATTAGGTGAACACTGTCTTTGGGACCTATTTAAACTTTATTATTGTCTTATTTTAAGAAATTGCAACAACCACCCCAAGGAACCCCACGAAATGTGTTTCTTCAATAATAAGACTTGAAAATTGAAATTACTTTTTGATCCATGGCCTGCAGAATAGATGTTGTGTTAGCAGGCATGGAAACTATATTAAAATCCTTCTACATCTTCACCAGAGCTTTTGGGTGGCTAGCTGCATTGTCAATAAGCAGTAATATTTTGAAAGGAATCTTCCTTTTTCTGACCAGTAGTTCCCAACAGTGGGCTTAAAATATTCAATAAACCATGCTGTAAACCGATGTGCTATCATAGAGGCTTTGTTGTTCCATTTATAGAGTACAGGCAGAGCCTATTTAGCATATTTCTTAAGTGCCCTATGATTTTAGGAATGGTAAATGAGCATTTGATTCAACTTAAAATCACCGGTTGCATTAGGCCCTAACAAGAGAGCTAGCCTGTCTTCTGAAACTTTGAAGCCAGACATTGAATTCTCCTCTTTAGCTATGAAAGTCCTAGATGGCAACTTCTTCTAATAGAAGGTTGTTTCATCTACTTTGAAAATCTGTGGTCTAATGCAGCCGTCTTCATTAATTATCTTAGCTACATCTTTTGGATAGCATGCTGCAGCTTCTCCATTAGCACTTGCTGCTCCGTCTTGTACTTTTATGTTATAGAGATGGCCTCTTTCCTTAAACTTTATGAACCAACCTCTGTCAGCTTTAAACCCTTCTGTAGCTTTCTTGTCTTCCTCATCCTTACAAGAATTAAAGAGAGTTTGAATGTTGCTTTGGATTAGGCTTTGACTTAAGGAAACGTTGTGGCTGGCTTGATCTTCTATCCGTATCACTAAAATGTTCTCAGATCAGCAGATAAGAAGCAACAGTAAGGCTGTTTTGCTTCTTATCATTCTCATATTCACTGGTACAGCACTTTTAATTTTCTTCAAGAACTTTTTCCTTGCATTCACAACTTGGCTAACCTTGTGGTACAAGAGACCCAGCTTTTGGCCTGTCTTGGATTTCAACATACTTTCCTCACTAAGCTTGATCATTTTTAGCTTTTGATTTAAAGTGGGAGTTGTGTAACTCTTCCTTTTACTTTAACACTTAGGGGCCATTATAGGATTATTAATTTGCCTAATTTCAATATTGTTGTGTCTCAGTGAACACGGAGGCCCAAGGAGAGGGAAAGAGATGGTAGAACAGCTGGATGGTGGAGCAGTCAGAACACACACAACATATATAGTTTGTTTGGCATTTCATATGGACGCAGTTCATGGCACCCTGAAACAATTACAGTAGTAACATCAAAGATCACTGATCACAGATCACCATACCAGATTTCACAATCATTTAGAAGTTTGAGATATTGTGAGACTTACAAAAATGTGACACAGAGACAGGAAGTGAGCACATGCTATAGGAAAAATGGTGCCAGTAGACTTCCTTGACTCGTGTTACCACAAACCTTCAATTTGTAAAAAAACAGAATATCTACAAAGTGCGGTAAAGTGAGGCACAATAAAATTAGGTATGTTTGTCCTAGGCCTTGGGAATACAGGCTCTCTCCTTCATAAAACTTATAGTCTGAGGCAGAGGTCAACAAAAAACCACCTTGGACAAATGCAGCCTTTTTTCTGCCTTTGTAAATAAAGTTTTTTTGGAACACAGCCAACTTCATTCACTGTGGTTCTTTCCCTCTACAATGGTGGAGTTGAGCAGTTAGTACAGATTACAACTAAGCTTAAAAATTTACTATCTGATCCTTTACAAAAGAGTTTGCAAGCTCTTGTCTAGTAGATTTATGACTGACTTTTCTAGAAATGTTTTTCTTTAATAGTAAAGGACTAATTAGGACATGAATAAACAATTACGGCAGAATGGGAACAAGTTTTAGTCTTTATAGCTTCCATTATTTCCCTATGCAACTTCTTCCCAAACTTTCTAAGAGAAAGAATATCTTTTTGCAACTACAGGACTTTGTTTCTGATAGCTCCATATCTCTATTGCATTGTTCTCAACATTTAATCCCAGATGATCCTCCAGACCCATAGCTTTGCATATTGTCCTTGCTTTTCTCACTAGAAAGAAGAAACAACATGCCGTGTTACTCAACACCACTAAATTACAAACTCCTTGACAGACACACCCTTCAGCTGTGCCACCTAGAAACTTTTCCTCACATCCATTCCTTAGTAAGAATAATAAAAAAAAATCTGACACCCACATTTACTTAAAATATGAAATCATCAACTCATTTCAGCTCTCTGGCCTCAAAATTTTGAGTGTGTTTAATCTGGTTGACTGCGTTAACCTTTCTCATTTAAAATGAACATGCTACCAATGTTTCAGAATTGTTTCTTTGAAAAATAGACATTCTTCCACAAAGAATGGTTGAGGATAGCAATGTCATTATCTGATAAAATCCTCCAGCCTTGCTGGTGGCAGACAAGTGGCCTTTGGAACAGGAAATACTGATTTAAGCATCTGGCTTCTTGGCTAAACACTATGATATGCACTCTGAAAAAGCTTTGCTTATGGAGGGAGTAGAAACAAAACTAATTGCAGATGGGCTGTCTTGTTGGAATGCATGGGGCATTAATATCTGATTTTGAAGATACCATTTGGACTTACTTTCTGGAAGGGCAATGGCTTGGACAAATGCTGTGGAGAAGGGTTCTAAGTCTTGCTGCTTAGAAAGGGATAGTCTGGAATAACCATTACAATTACCCCAAGCAGGAACTTCTGAAGCATGTTGAGAGCAACTAACATAACTCTGAAACCTCATCCACCTTGGGTTCCAACTGACTGGCTCATGTAAGCTTCTTGTGGGAGGAGGCACATACCACTTGAACAAAACAAAAGTGGTATTTTTGAAAACAATGCTCAGGTTTCTCATGGCATTGTGAGAAAGCATACATCTGAATATCAGGCAGCTCCAGAAATTACATTCAAGGATATTGAATTTTGATAGGGAGGAGAAACTTGGCTCTGTCATGTACAGGTGAGCCAAGCCTACCTTGTAGGAAAAAGTGGAAAAAAGGATTTAAATGTGTGTCACCACCAGGAAGGTGTGGGTCACAACCAGGAAACATCTAACTTAACAACTTGTTATGAAGTTCGCTAAAGTTTTGGGAAAAAAGTAGAGGACCATATTGCGATTTAAGGTATTCTAGGGCTGTTTGGAATTAAAACTTAAGTCAGAACTGTTATGCCAGCAGTGTGTAGTATCAGGCCAATTAGAAGATTGTGACATGACACCTTAGGATTTTAAAGACTTTTAATTTTGAAATCTTGGTAGCATTTCAGTCTTAAAAATTGAATGTGTGCATTTTCTTAGTCTTCTCCATGCCCATTCCCCATTGATCTTGCTACTTAATCCTAGGGGTATTTGATTAAGGGATTAAGGAGTATGTAGGACTGGCCCAGTGTTTGCTTGTTGCTTTAGTGACTGTAGTAGGGCTGGGTCCACATTGAACAATTAAATGCAGCAAAGGCGGCTGAAGCCTCTTGGGTAGGTGGTGACAGGAAGCTAGTAGTGGTCATTCCAATTGAATAAATTAGGAGCCATGTTGAGAGATTTTCTCGTATGAAATTTTTTGTGCCTATCTCATTGCATACCTTAAATGTCCCATTTAGCCTTCTGGCTCACCTTTTACCTAAATATTGAAATAAATTTATTTGAGGCTCTATCCTGCTTTGAATAAAGACATTCAGCTCTTTCTCTGATGTATCTAGGCACCCCTTGGTTGGGAGGCAAATTCTTACAGATGCAGTTGCTTCCTGCCAACTCCTGCTCCAAACTCTTATTCCAGGATCTCCTTTGACTACCTGTGGCTTCCAGTACCCCACTCTCTCTGGAGCTTCAGCCTTCTTTTTTTATGCTTTGCACTCCAAATATGGATCTGACCCACATTGCATTCATCAAGGTATCATTTTCCAGGGCTGGCACTTATCTGTGCTACGTATTGCCCTTCACTTACAGACCTTGGGAGTGGGGAGCGTACCAAAGAGGGGCACTGCCCCACAGGAGGCCACATCAAACTGGGAAGCAGACATTCCTTTCCTAGTGTCCATCACAGGGAGGCCTCTCATGGTGGTTTCTCTCCCAGGAGCCTGTTCTGCAGCCGCATCACTGGGGTCCCATTGCTTTCTCCTATTTTCACCTTCCACTGTTCTAGGTCCCACCTCTCTAAACCTCAACTGGGTCATTCAACCTCCCAGAGGAAGTCTAAAAAGTCCTTAAAGGACACACATAGACCTCAACGGCCTAGGTAAGACACTCTTTCCCCTTACCAAGCTGAGTATGTCTACGCCTTCTTTGTCTCTTTCTCTCCCAGACCAGGGTTGAAAGTACTCTTAAGAATATAAAAACCCATAGTAACCAAAACAAGGAAAATGTTTTCTGTTTAAGATGAATCCTTGCAGCCATCTTAAGTCAACCTTAAATCAATAGCCATATTATAAAATAGCAAATCTGAGTTTCTTCCCAGTAGTTAGTGGAAAGAGAACCTTGGTTGGAAGGCTATGAAGCCAGGGTTATTGTCTCAACTCCACCTCTAACAATTGTGATGACCTTGGAAAGAACCCCTTTCCTCTCCAATCCTCAGGCTTCTTTTTCTATAAATAGATCAGGTAGGTTAGAACCGCATTTTCCCAAATGAGTGCTTCATATGCTAGTTTGGCAAAAGGTTGATGGGTGTTCCAGGGAAAGCGTGTTCTGGGCTTAACTCTTGAAGACCACACATTCCAACAAGATGGAAAAGGTTTATTTGCTGCAGGACTTCTCAGATCTTTCAATAAGCTAATGGGCACTGTGACTATGCAGAAGAGAGGTGCAATATACAGAATTTCCCAAATGTACTTGGAAGATCTTCCCCCAGCTATAAGTAAGAAACCTATTACTATCTTGCAAAAATGCTGTTTGTTGAACGCTAACATTCTGGAGAACAATTACAAGTTCATGTTGCCCTCTGCATGTTCATGTTCAGTTGCAATTGTTTCTACCTATTCAGCCCGAATGAAGCAACATCAAATAAACATAAAGGGAGGACCGGCTATTTCTTGATGGCTTTGTCTTGCTCTCTTTTTGGGGTCAGTCTTTAGAAATTGCTGAGAATCTTCTTACTTTCTCAAAAATTGTAGAGTTCTGTGGCAGTTGATAATTGCAATGCTATCTATTGAGAGGGCACTGGATTCTATTATGGCTTCTACTGTAAGCCTGCATCTACCTCATTGAGCTGCTCTTGCTCCCTGTTACCTGCAGCTCAGGGTTTCCATTTGAGGCATGGTTCTGATTAAGAGACTAAGGACTCAAAGTGCTAGAAAGGTTAGGTTACTCCCTTGGCTCAGTGCCACTCTCCCACCTGTTAATTCAAAGTACAAAATTTTATGTTTTGAAATGATTCAACACTTTTGTTCATGCTGAAATGAAAATAGCTCCTTTCTAGATTTTCTGATTGCAAAATTCTAGGTAAGTTTGTCAAAGCGGACTTTTTAAGATGAATGGGGGTATGTGAGGTGTATAGTTTTTCCTGTAGGGTTGGTTCTCTAAGAATATACTTGTCTGATTGTTGGGTAATTCAGTATTAATTAGAGGCAAGGATCAGGGTGGATCCCAGGAAATAGTTTGAAGCTGGTATGCTGCATAATCCTGACTTAATACCAATGACCCAGCAAATGTTCCCTTCTCAACATGTACCAAGTTGCTTTCAGAGCTGCTTTCTTCTCTCTCATTCCCTTGTCAATCCACCCATTCGTGGTGTTCTCTTGCCATTAGATCTCTCTGGGCTCAAGAAGATATATAATACACTCAACCAGTCTAAGGAGTGAGAAACTTTGGTGAATGCTGTGACGTGCCATCCAGATTTACCTTCAGGAATAACATACACCCCAGCTTCTGGAAGTACTGACAGCAAATATCACCCAGTTGCCAATCCCTAAAGGACCTGGCTTGACTGAAGAGAGCCTTCATGCCCATGATCGACTGCCTCCAATGCCTGGTAGATGAGGAGATAAGGGCCTCTGTGCTTCAACTTGGAAATTTTCTGAGGGGCCATTCTAGCTTCTGAACTACCTGTGGCATAGGGTGAGGCCTCCGTTGAGACTGCATCACAGCTCAACTTCTCCCTGTCTAATCCTATTTCCTTTCCTTCTAGCCAATGTCATTACTCCTTAGTTGCTGATTTCAAGATCCTCCTTAAAATAATAATAGTAATAATAATAATAATTTATCTATGCTAATCTTTGTCTTAGAGACTGCTTCCCAGAAAATCCAATGTATAGTGCAGACGTAATACATTATCAATTTCTAGAGGACATTTGTGTTTTAAAGGAATCCCATAGTGTTAAGGTTAAGTTTAACTAAAAATAATGAGCTACTAATGGTTCAATTTCTTGGCGGTGTAACATCTGAGAGAGAATGGGAGAAGACATTGTTTATGCATGAGGAGAGGAGTTTTTGCTTTTTCTTTTAACCATTAGTGATTTTGGTGTCTTGTTTAAAACATCCTTTTCTAATTGCAAGTTGTAAAGATACTGTCCTTTATTTTCACCTCAAAATCTGAACATTTTGCCATTGGCAATTCCAGTTAGAATTGATTTTGTGTGATTGGGTTTTCATTTTTATAAAGTACAAAATGTGGGGTAAAATTAAATACATGTTGTTTAGGAATATAAACATTTGTGACAAAACTATGTATAAAAGAAAGGGAATGATGAATACAAAATTCAGGTAGTTGCTTTGGTGAATGGAGGCAGGGAGTGGAATGGAGACTAATATATAAGTCATTTCAATGGAATCGGTGAGGCTCTAATACTTAGGTGGAACACTCGTGGGGTGTCCACTTTTATCATCAAGGTTAATGATATAACTATACATCACATATATTGCTTTGTGTACTAATATTATGTGGCTTCTCTATGAGAGAAAAAGGAAGAGAGAAAGCGGGGAAAGGGAGAATCACCAACTCTACATTTTTCTGCAAAGGATACAAGAGAAATGAGCAGTAACGGGAGTGCAATGGAGAAGCCATACAAGGTTATTTTTAAAGACATGAGATATGACAACAAGTTTGTAGGTGGATAAGAAAATCCAGCAGAGCAAGAAAAATTTAAAAGGCAGGAGAAAGTAGGCATATTTAGAGGAGCAATGCCTTGTGTTCTTTCCCAAAACACTTTTCCTACGTTTTAACGTTTGCCTAAATTATATCATTGGCCCTTCTGAATTGTATATCTCACCCATTTATTCATTTTTCTTTATTCATAAATATTATTGAGTTCCTCTTAGGTTCTAGGAGCTCGTTCATTAATGCAGTTAGTGGTGAAATTTGTTTCAGCCACCTATGTTCATGAGTTTGCTGCTGCAGTGTCCTGCCCTTTCCTCTCGACGTTATAACACAGCTGGTTTGCTAAGAGCCAAAATCTGGCTCCATCTACCTTCCCAGCCTCTCTAGGAAGCAGTCCCCTTACTGAATGGCTCCAGTCAAACCCACCTTCTCCTGGGCTCTTTGACTTTCCAAAGTCCCCTCTGACTCAGGCTCTTCGCACTTCTAGTCACGTATGCCTGTAGTTCTCTCTCTCCTAATTATCTCTTACCCTTCCTTTTTAAGTATCAACTCACATATCATTCCCTCCAAGAGGTTATGTCTCCTGTTCCACCCACTTCACTTTGCCTTCACCATCTAAGTTTTAATATCCATCTAGCCTGGCTCATACAGTCCTCATTCACAATACTTACTCCAGTTGCAATTATGTTTGTTTGTTGAGTTCCATGGTAAAATAAGGAAAATCCACAAGGGAAGGGGCCATGACTGCTCTGTTCCCTCTTGTATGATTATCTGAGTGCTTCGTATGTGGTAACCGCTTAGCACACATGCTATGGTCTCTGTCCTCCTGCTGCTTCCATTCTACACTGGAGAAAACTGAACTCAGCAAGAAAAGAAATTTGTGCATATATGAGGAACTAATTCTTAATCCAGTTTTGTTTCTATTACAGTTACAAGATTTGGTTTAGTGGCTACTCAGCAGTTTTTTGTTTTTTGTTTTTAAAGAACTAATTGTTAAATCAGACCATGTTGAAGCTGGAAGGGACCCAAGAAGGCCTCATGGAAATATTTTTAGGGTAGAGAATGACAGACAAAGGGAAAAGGAACAAACAGCAAAAGCTAAAAACAACTATTTACAAAGCTCTTAATATGCATTAGCCTTGTGCTAAGAGCTTTACCTACGTGAACTAATTCAATCCTTTTGAATTTTTTGAGAGAAGGTTCTATTAGCCTTGTTTTACTGTTAAAGAAATTGAAACTCCAAGAGGTTATATACTTTGCCTAAGATTATTCCCCCTAGTAAGAGGTGATGCCAAGACTGTAAGCCAGGTCTGCCTGAAACTAAAATAGTGCTTTTCCAACTTTAATGTGGGTACAGAACACCTGGGGATTCATTAAGATGAAAATTCTGAGCCAGGCGCAGTGGCTTACACCTGTAATCCTAGCATTTGGGGAGGCTGAGGTGGGTGGATTGCCTGAGCTCAGGAGTTTGAGACCAGCCTGGGCAACATGGTGAAACATTCTCTCTACCAAAATACAAAAAACTAACCAGGTGTAGTGCTGCGTGCCTGTAGTCCCAGCTACTCGGGAAGTTGAGGCATGAGAGTTGCTTAAACTCCAGAAGCAGAGGTTGCAGGGAGCCAAGATTGTGCCACTGCACTCCAGTCTGGGCAACAAAGTGAGACTCTGCCTCAAAAAAAAAAAAAATTCTGATTGGGTAGATGTGAGATTCTGTATTTTTAACACACTTGCTGGTGATGCTGATGCTGGTCCTGGAGACACACTTTGAGAACCACTGGTCTATCTCAGTGCTTTTCTAACTTTAATATGCATACGAATCACATGGTCATCTTATAAAAATGCAGATTCTGATCCACTGGATCTGAAATGGAGCTTCAGATTCTGTATTTTTTACAGGTTCCCAGTTGAGGCCAATTCTGCATATCCATGACCATGCCTTGAGCAGCAAAACTCATATTACCTGAAATACAAATTATGTGTTGGGGATGGAGACTGGTATGGGTTTTGGGGCTTCCTTTCCACTGCTCACAGTCAGAGCATTCACTGAGGATGATTATGCTATCAGGTGGTAATGGAAGCTGCCTTTGAAAATAACAAAGTCCACCCTTGATTGTTTACCACCTCTTAAAGAGGAGCAGGGCAGAGGTGGCCTAGAAAGCTAATGAGGCCTTGAGTGAGGATGAGGCTTTGTGTGATGTCAGTGGAGAAGCCTGTAAGACATGCCAAGTTCACGTGAACATTGAGCATGGACACCAGCCCCCATCCTTTTCAACCTTTCAAAGCAATGTGACGTCACCAGCTCTAAAAAACCCGAGGTTCATAATGAAACTTGTAATCAGGTGAGTCTTGTTTTGTTTTGAGTCCATTTATACTGTTTCTCACAGTCCCTCACTTGATGACTTCAGGGGCACACTCTGGGGGTGAATTCTGGGAACTCTAACTGATCTTTCAGGTTTACATAAAGTGGGTTGACTCCCCTCAAAGAACATCACTGGCTTTCTTGTAAATCTTCTCTTTTGCTCAGAGAGGGGGAACCTGGCTTTCATGACTGATTTGTACTTTTAGAACCTGCAGGTATTGGGCATGCTAGAATTTTGCTTTAATGTCTCCTCTTATGTAAATGTAGAGAAGATGATGCTGAGAGAACTGCCCAGAGCAGGGGACTGGTCACACTCTTGAACTTCATATCATAGTGTTCTGCCCCCCATTCTCCACAAAAGTTGATTAGAGAAACTGTTTGATGATTGTCCAGTTGAACCTCGCCAAGCTTTTCACTGGAGTTTACTTTTTGAATAAGATGCATTCCCCTTCTTGTATGGTAGGGCAGACAAGGTGAAGAGTACTTGCTGAAGGACAGCTCCACTTGAATACTTAGAAAGCACCAGATGCAGAGAAACCCTAACATCTGGATAAAGGAAGTGTTTTCCCCCTGATTTGTACCACAAAGTGGAAATAAAGGAAGTGGAAAAGTATGGACCTGGGAGTCTAACAGACCAGGATTGGCATTCTGGCTCCCTCACTTATTAGCAGTGTTGCCTTAGGCAGGCTATTTCACTTCTTAAGATTTGGTTTTCCTATCCGTAAATAGGAATAAAGCAACTAACATGATATTGTGAGTATGAGGATTAGATCCCATGAAATAAGCAAAGTCCTCTGCACCTGGAGTGTAGGATGTGCTCCATAAAAATTAGCCCTTCATCCCCCTCTCTTCCTTTCCCTTCCCTTTCTGGATTCCAAGTGCAACAAACCAAAATTATCAGACTCTGCAAAATGGCAGTTTCAAAGTGTTTTGTGCCAAGGTCCATTTAGGTTCCAAAATATTCCCATCCCACTGCTTATTTCTGTGTTCTTGCCGTCTGATGTGTATCTGCGTGTCTCTTTGATTACACACTGCTGTCACTCAGAGCGCCGGCAGACACCAACAGATTCTGTTACAACAGCTGATTGTACAGGCCTGCCTCAGCATTTGATCAGCAAAGATTCCGCTCAGACCCCAAAGAAACCGTACTACCAGCCAACTTTATTTTAAGGAATTGGTTGCTTTATTTACAAAGAGACCCTTCCAAAAGGTTTCCCAGCAGAACCTAAACTGGTGATTTTATGTAAAAGAATTAAAAACTAGGTTCTGACTGTGTTGTTTATGGAGGGTCTGCCACATGTGTCATACAGACAAAGCAAGGCCTTAATGCTTTATTAGATTTGAATCATTTCTAGTGCTTAAGCATTTGGATGAAATTTGCTCAATTTTCTGGGTGTGTGTCACATGAAAAATTAAATGTCTTTTGGCAGTTCTATTAAATAGACACCGGCAACATCTCTGGATTGTTTAGTGCTCAGAAATCAATGATAAAACATTTTGTTTAATCCACCAACTGAGAAATGTATTGCAGTGATTTTCTTTTCTTCTGGTCCATACAGGATTGTTACTGTATTTAAAAAATGAAACTGTAGCAGGGACATTTTCTTTTTAGTTAGGAAAACAAGCCAACACCATATACTATGTCATTGTGTGAATGAGTAAAAGTTGTCATGTCTGGGCAGATGTGGCCCATAGGCTCTCTGTTTGGCAAAATCCCACAGAAGGCAGAATCTCGGTACCAGCTCGTGCTTGGCTAGTCTCTCAGGACAGTGCACAAACTGAGGAACGAGACACAGGATACGTTAGTCAAGCCAGGGGTGCCCTTTCTTTGCCCAAATAAGAACGGTGCCTCTACTTTGGGCATCCTGATCTCTCTCTCTTAAAGCTTTAGCCTCTGAGTTAGTTGTCTTTTCCCCACAAATTGGTCAAGGGTACCTTGATCCTAAAACAAAATATTTTTTTCTCTGCTCCTC
Source organism: Macaca fascicularis (assembly GCF_037993035.2). NCBI lineage: Eukaryota > Metazoa > Chordata > Mammalia > Primates > Cercopithecidae > Macaca > Macaca fascicularis. The sequence goes on along the minus strand of NC_088376.1, from coordinate 29,724,832 downwards.
TGTTCTTAATTTGTATTTATTTGCCATCTCATGTATGCTAGCACATAGAATGTCTTTGGTAAATGTCTGTTGAATGATTAATTGTGTATTTTTCTTGCTCACATGGATTGAAAGATCACAGTAAGAACGAATACAGTTCACTTTAGGTCCTAGAGATGACATTTGTCATATTGTGGGCAGAAGGAAAGCAACCTTTTTCTTCCTTCCATTCCGTTCACATTTCTCTAGTGTCTAGGAGGGTAGACACATTTGCTTTCATAGTCTATGACTGCAAGGTAACACTTTTCTACTGGGGATAGAAATACAATTGGTTCAAACACAAGAGGTTGAATTATCAGCAAATTTAGTGAAGGGCTATTCATAGATACAGTATGTGGATTTGAAAAGCTCTCAAAGGCCACTTTGTCCCTAAAGGTCTCTCTCTCTCTGGGGTTCTATTCTTGAATCCCTTCATTAGACATGAGTTTGAGACACTTTGATGCTAAGTTGACCCTGAAAAGAATTTGCCCTTCTATTTCCACCCTCATCCTTTTAAATTAGAAAAAGAGAAAATCAGATGCCATGGTAGACAGAGAGAAGGAGGGGAAAATGTAAAGAAGGCTTCAACTTTCTGAAAGCTTTTAAAGAAGATGTTTTAGCCTTGGGGACACACCTAAGCCCAAGTGACCAAATGATCAAGAATGGAATGACCTGTCTCTTTTCATTTTCATCAGGCAAGATCTACCAACGGGCAAAGAACAGGAAAAAATCAGAAGTCAGGACATTACCTAAACTTTGCCCCTAAAAAGCACTTCTCAGAAGTTGACACTGGATTTCCTTCTTTGGGATGGGATGATATAAAGGGTGAAAGATACCCTTGTTGCACTTTTGAGTGTCCAGGGTTAGTTGAGCATATTTGTTCCATTATTGAAAAGGGGGATTAGTTGAGCATATTCTTCTAGTGGTTCCTGGTCATAGTCTATGAATTTTAGAACCACTGACACTGCTCTTTTTATTCTGTCCTATTCTGCTTTTAACTCGCTGTCAGTTACCTGTCCCCATTGTTCCCTGCACCTTACGTATTGTTCCATTACTTTTCATGAGTCATGATTCAGGGAGGAAGAATGAGAAGGGCCAAAAAACACACTAAGAACATCTTTCATCACTGGATTGCAAACTGCTTTTAAATAAGATTAATCCTCACAACTTCCCTGTGAGGTTAGGAAGCTTATTAACACCTTTGACATCCTGGAGGACACAGAGGCTGAGTGCCCTTCTTACAGGGCACAGAGCTGGCTTCCTGACTTCTCTAATCATTCAGGTCTCACCCTAGCATTCCCATTCTCTTCTAAGAAGGGAAGCTGACCCCTTTCCTTCAGTGGCTGGCATAGAAAGGTTCACATGAAAAAATAAACTGCAAGTCTCCTATTCCCTCCTGTGGAAAAGTCCTGGACTTGCAGTCAGAAATGCCAGGTTCAAATCCTGGCACTCTGACTTATTACAGACAAAGTGCTTTTGTTCTCTGAACCTTCTTTCCTCATCTATAAACTGGGATCAATAGATGCAATTGGCATACACACGAGAGGAAGAATTTTGAAGAAATTAGATGAAGGGCTATCCATGGTGTGTGTATCCACAGAGTGCGGTCTTGAAAAACCCTTAAAAGTCTACCCTGCCCCCAAGTTCTTCTGCAGGCTCACTTATTGGGGTTGTTCTGGGGATTAAAAAGAAATAACATAGATGTAAGGCCAAGCAGAGCCTTAGTACATGCCAGGTACCCAACTAAGAGTCATCAGTCAGAAAAAAAGATGAGTGAACAGGATCTCAGAAGTGAGAACAGGGAAGCCTTTTCCTAGGCACGTGATGAAAATATACTTACTAAAAATAGTTTTTAAATGTTTTTAATTTTTAATTTTATTTGAAACAATTATTGTGCAAATTTATGGGATACTGTGTGATGTTTCAATACATGAATATATCATGTAATGATCAAACCGGGGTATTGAGCATATCACCTCAAATATTTAACATTTCCTTGTGGAGAGGACATTCAGAATCCCCTCTTCTAGTTACTTTGAAATGTACACCATAATATTGTTTACTATAGTCATGCTACTGTGCTACAGAAAGAACACTAAGACTTATTCCTCCTCTCTAACTGTAATTTTGTACTCGTTGACCAATTTCTCCTCATTATCCCCTTCCTTTTACCCTTCCCAGCCTCTGATAATGACTATTCTACTGTGTACTTCTATGCGATAAACTCTTTTGGATTTCACAGGTGAATGAGATCATGTGGTATTTATCTTTCTGTGCTTGGTTTATTTCACTTACTATAATGCCTTCCAGGTTCATCCATGTGCCACAAATGGCAGGATTTCATATATTTATGGCTGAAGAGTATTCCGTTGTCTACATATTTTCTTTAACTATTCTTTATCCATATTTTCATTATCTATTCATCCACTGATGGACACTTAGGTTGATTCCATATCTTGGCTATTGTGAATAATGCTGCAATAAACACGAGAACACAAATGTCTCTTCAGTATACTGATTTCGTTTCGTTCGAATAGGTACCCAGAAATGAATACCCAAACCAGGCAAGAATATAACCAAAAAATCAACCTACAGGTCCATCTTTCTGATCGACATAATTGCAAAAATTCTCAACAAAAACTAGCAAACTGAATTCAACAGCAATTAAATAGATCATTCACCATGATCAAGTGGGATTCATCCCAGGGATGTAAAGATGGTTAAATAAATAAATAAATGTCAGTTATATATATTTTGAGATGGAGTTTCACTCTTGTTGCCCAGGCTGGAGTGCAATGGCATGACCTTGGCTCACCACAACCTCTGCCTCCTGGGTTCAAGCGATTCTCCTGCCTCAGCCTCCCAAGTAGCTGGGATTACAGGCATGTGCCACCATGCCCGGCTAATTTTGTATTTTTAGTAGAGATGGGGTTTCTCCATGTTGGTCAGGCTGGTCTCAAACTCCTGACCTAAGGAGATCTGCCCGCCTTGGCCTCCCAAAGTGCTGGGATTACAGGTGTGAGCCATTGTGCCTGGCCATGAAAGTACTTTTAATGGAAAGGAACACCTTCCTAATATCCAAATACCCTTTTCTCCCTGCCCTTCTGTGACTAAAGTGACTTTAGTCTCTGACCAAGCTTACCTTGTCCTCCCTCCATGCCCCAATTTTAGGGAGGTATCACAAGAATAATGAATAATAGTAAACTCACTGCTGAAGGGAGAGAGGAAAAATACAGAGAATTAGTTAAGAAGAGAAACACAGGAGAGAAACAGAACACAAGGGAGGGAAGCCTAGTGAGGGGTGGGCAATTTGGTAAAATCTGCTCCATTACTTCACAGTACTTCCCTGGGGTGGCCTTAAAGAGAGCAGCGAGAATAATGAGTAGGTGCAGTGGTATGATAAGACAGCTTTTACAGTTTGACTTTATACCAGTTCTGTAGACATCAAGGCATTATGTAGCAAACGTTTATACCGGGACCTACTTATATCCAGGAGGATTAGTGCATTTTTCTACAAGTACAGAAAAACAGGTAAAGAGTAGTTTAAATGAGTAAGAGCTTTATTTGTCCCATGGCACAAAAATTCACAGGTTGGCAGTCCAGGATTAGTGAAGTGGTTCCAGGTGTGCTAGCCCTTTTACCAACTTTCTGCCCTGCCAATCTTGATGTATGGCATTAGCATTCAAGGTGGTTGCTACACGTGAGGATTATTATGAACACACCCATAAAGAAGAAAAGCAAAATGGCTGAATAGGAAATTGGATCCCATATAAGAAATAAACTTTCCCAGTAGCCCTCAGCTATCTTTGTATTGGACAGAATTGTGTCGTATGGCCACAACTAGCTGCAAGGGAGCTTGGGGAAGAGAGTTCTGTGGTATGTGCAATATAAACTTCTTCCATTTATGCTATTACATCTTTGATAAAATCCACATTGCTCTCTTTAGAACTGTACTGCACAGTCTAGCAGTCAATAATCACATGTGGCAATTTAAATTTAAATCATTAAAAATTAAATAAACTTAAAACTTTAACCCATAGCACTAGCCCCATGTGACAGGTGGCTACCATATAGGACAGTGTTGATATAGAACATTTCCATCTTCACACAAAGTCCTGCTGGACAGCACTCTTTAGATAAAGTTGAGGATTTGCAGAGTCTTGCATAAGAGTTGGTGGAAGTAGAAAACATTACATAAAAGACAACTGAAATCCTTGGCAATGGCAAAGTCTCCAACTGCTGATGATATTGGAGGAGGGTGGCTGAGGAACTAGGACAGGGACTGGATTTCAGAATATTTGCTGTTAATTGGTGGCAGAAGAGAAGCCAGTAAAACTTTTCCCAAGGAAGATCTCTGGCCTTCCTTAAAAACATCTGAGATTGCTGTCCAGATTTGGAAAATAGAGTCAAGTTTTGCCCCTTTCATCACAGTATTGACAGATAGGGAGTATGTCCCTTGTCTGAAATGATCATGAAGAATATATTTTGGATTTATTTTTTTCCTACAGCTAGCTCAGTCCGTTTTTAGAAGCTCCTGGAAGCTGAGGGGTGGAGACATGATCTGATTCCCAAGAATTTAGCAGTATTATTTGTCTAAGCATTAGGGGAAGTTATTCAGCTGAGTCCCAACGACTTGACTGCAAGTTTACCTCTGAGAGTGCATTTCCCCTTCCTTCATCACTTCAGTCTCATTACTTACACTACATCTTTTGCTTGAATCACACAAGATGCTCATCTGTCCAAAGGCTTACGATGTGGCCTCACTCTGAATGGCTTCAATTTGAACTTTGCTTTGAACTTACTAGCTTTACTCCTCCTGCTTTTCCTGGGCAACATGTACAGTTAAATCACATGCTTATTTCTGGCGCTTGGAGCTGAACTAATGTCATGAAAGCCATGTGACATTGGCTTTCCTCTCCTGGTTCTCTTTGAAATGGCAGCCTGTTTCATATCTGGGAATCAGTGGTAGGGGCTCTGCTAGGAGAGTGGTTCTCCTGATAAAACGCTATGTATGGTACCACAGCCGAAAGTTTTCTTCTCCCAGCTATGGTTAAAATTAATTATACTTATTGCTTCCCTTCTCATTTATCTTTATGTCTAGAAAGTGATAGAAAGTTTTGATCTTCCTTTTGTGGTTCCAAGGCAGTCACAGTTACCAGTAATTAAAGATGCAGGGTCCGTTGTAGTCATGAAATGAGAATTGAATTGTGAACCTAGTGAACAGGGACCATTTGCCTCTGCATGAGGCTTTTATAACTTTTTCTCTACAGTAGGGACCCAGTTGGCACCCAGTAAGTAATAAATAATAATGATAAGTAGTCTCGACTTGTGCTTTCCAGAACGGTGCCTGGCTTTTTCTAATTTTGTAAAATGGCTTCCTGATGAAGTGGAATGTCTATGTCATGATTGTGGAAAATATGGATTGGTATTCAATGAAATATTAATGATTATCAACTTACTGGGGCTTTCCTTTGTGAATACTGAAATAAAAAAGGAGCTAGATTTCTTGGTAATTAGTTAAAATATGATTGCTTCAGTATTAACTGTGGCTGATACATGCCTTTCTTCCCCCCCCCCCCTTATTCTACCTCGTTCCGTCTCTCTTCTGAGTGCCCTCATTTCGGGTATTTTTATTCTTTACTAAGAGCTTCAGACAGATAACGACATGGTTTGAGGGGCAGGGTGTATGACGCTAGAATGTACCAGAAATCAGTCTTGCCTCCATCATATTGCAATTTTTAAAATTAATATTAAGAGAACTATTTAACTGTAAAATGGGAATAATGTTACTTACTTCATAGGTTTGTGGTGAGGACTAATGAAAAAGTAGGTACAAAGTGCTCTAATGTCTGGCACATAGTAAGACCTCAAGATAGTTAGCTTGATTTAGCCATTCCACAATACATACACATTTTAAAATAACATGTTGTACATGAAAAACATATACAAGTTTTAATCGTCATTTTAAAAAAGTACCTCAAGAAATGTTAATTTTTATCGTTTGGTGGTAGTGGTGCAGAGGAAGGCAGAAGGGAGGTAAAATCCCAATCTGCCCTTTTGCCTGTTAGTCGCTTGGGTGAGAGATGGGGTGGAGCAGCTTGTCACAGGAGCGGCTGTCACAAGATTTGGGGATTATCTGTGGGTTTCTGCTTCGTGCCCTCTTCTGCTTCCTGATACCATTGGAGAGTGGCTCTGCTGACTTTGGGTATATGCTCTGGAGCTTCCTCCACACCTTTGATGATGCTGTCAGGATTAGCAAGAGTCACTCAGTCTTTCAAGGCCCGCTAGAAAAAGCGATGCTGCTGAGTTCTGGAAGGAATGGGTGTTGGCTCCGGAGGGGTTCAGGCTCTGGGAATTCACTGTGCTGTGCTTTGCTTTTCTTTCTCAGCAACTGCCACCTGCAGCCACTAGTGTGGGCTCCCACTGGTACTCCCTGCTCCCCACCCCCTCCTTGGGCTGTCTGCAGCCTTATCTGGAGAGTCAGAGAAGGCTGAGGTGAGATGAAGCGATAAGCAGGAAGTGCAGTGGAATTTCATTCCTGGAAAAAAAAAAAAAGGGCCTTGGCATGAGTAGTAGAATGGAGGGTTTGGGATGTTAATCACTGCTTCTTTTATCAGACAGCTTTATTAAGATCAATGTTTTTTGTTGCCAAATTAGAGTGGACCTAGAGCGAACTTCCCAGCAGTTATTAACACAAGTCCACATTTGCTGGAAGGATTGGGTACCTCCACGTGCTCAGCCATAGCTGGAAGTTACACAATATCTATATCATTTTTCACAGCTTTGTCATTAGCTGGTAATGATTTGATTATTTTGCAGATGAATCACAGTATAAATCTCTTTCACAAACACTACCTCCAAGTATTAATCAAAACCATTAAGGCAAAGCAGTCGGTGCAAATTAAAAAATTTGCATGTCTAAATTAAAAATTACAGTAATACATCATAAATAAATCTCTTAAATTCTCTATGGCTTCTATGTACATCCTTTCTTTGGTGTGCATATTCTATAATGAGACCATGAATACCAAGCTTTTCTCTCTCATATATATATGTGTGTATATATACACGCACACATACGCACACACATTATTTAATTGTAAAGGTAGAATTTAGGTCCTTAGGTGGAACATGGTATTAGAACATGAAAGGGAAGGGAGAGATTTTCTTTTCCTTTTTCCCATTTATTTCTTTCTTCCCAACAAAAGATTCAAAGACAGCACAAAAAAAGAAGAGAATAGGAGCTATTGCAGATAATTTGCAGCGTCTTCCGTTGTCGCAAAGTAAATATTTGTAAAAGGTGATGCTTCTTTTTCAAATAACTTTGAACTGTGAGGAAAATTACCAAGTTGTGTTTTAGGTAATATTTCATTTTAGAACTATTAACACATTACTTGCAATAAGGGAGGAAATTAGAAGGCTTTGAGTGATGAAAGCCACCTTTGGCATTAAAAAACTATTATTATTCCCTTGAAACGCTGAAGCAAATTAAAACAGGAAAATGAAACTTTCAAGTGCCCTGGATTTGAAAAGGCATTTTTCCCCCTTTCATTTGTCAAAAAAAAAAAAAAAAAAAAGAAAAAAAAATTTAATGACTTGTTTCACTCGAAACCTCGAAGAAATAATTTATTAGGCAGAAAGCACTCTTTTCAAAAATGCCTTTGCAAGGAGTTTAGGGGAGGGATACTGCCCTGTAAGTCTCCACCATGTACTGTGCTTAAATAGGCCTCCTGTGAGTGGAATATAGACTAGTATATGCTAAAGATCCATCTCAGTTCCAGGTAATGGAATGGCAGCAGCAATTAGAAAGCACTTTTGCTCTGCCCAGGATTTAACCCAATTAACCTATCTGTAACCTATTAACCTAATTAAATAGAAGAACTTCTCAGTGAGAAAGATATGCAGGACTCTGCCCATTTGTGGGTAGAGGGTGGGAAAGAGGGCATGGTTTAGGGAATATTATAATTTGAAGTCCGATTTTTGGTAACAGAATTGGGGCATCAAAATACAATTCCAAAGTGCTTAGTGTTTCCCTCACAGAAGGCCATGGAATTAGGCAGCAGGTTAGTTTTATATTTACTTATGCTTTCCTGCCTTGTGGGAATTTTACCTTAAATTGTTTTTTACTGATAGAGATTTGGCAAGAGGCAAGGAAAGGCATTCTGCCCAAAACTCTGTTTATCGTTTGTTCCTTACTTCATAAAAACTTCAAAAAGAGTAAAGAGAAAATCATTTTATCATTTTTTTTTTTTTAGTTTAACTCAATCCTATGCAATTAACACCACGTCTGGAAATTTAACAGCGTAGCTTAAAATTCATTAAAAGGCAGGGTTTATGACTGACTCTTTACTAACTTGAGTGACCTTAGCAAATTGTGTGATCTTGCTGGGTCTCAGTTTACTCATCTGTGTAAATGAGTGGGTTGGATGAGATGGTCTCATAAAGGTTTTTTCCAGCTCTAAATACTTTGTGATTTTATATGATTACTTCTCCCTCTACTTCCTCTTCTTTTGATTCCATTTCACCAAAAATAAATACTCCTTGAATGACTTTGGTTAGAACTGCGTTGTCTAATATGAACAATAGCCATTTGTTTATTTAAAGTTAAATTAAATTAAAATTAAATTAAATTAAAAATTCAGTTTTTAAATCATACTAGTCACATATCAAGTTCTCAGTAGCCACATGTGACTAATGGTTATTTTATTGTACAGCACAGATGTAGAACATATAGATCAATGCAGAAAGTCCTACGTGCTGAATGAACCTGAAACATCTCTTTTCTTAGATTTTCACTTTTGCTTGGTTGTGTAATGTTCAGTCTTTTGTTTATGTATGACAAGGGAAGCCAGACTCTTAGGGAAAATTCATCTTTATTCAGTTTAATTTTAGAGACATTCTGTCACATCCATAAGGCATTTAACTAGACACTCAGCTGCTTACTAGCTGTAAAATCTTGTGCAAATGGTTCAGCCCTTCTGAGCCTCAGTTTTTCTACCAGTAAAATAGGTGTAATAGTACCTACTCCGCAGGGTGCTTTTTATATTATTATTATACTTTAACTTCTGGGATACATGTGCAGAACGTGCAGGTTTGTTACATAGGTATACACGTGCCATGGTAGTTTGGTGCACCCATCAACCTGTCATCTACCTTAGGTACTTCTCCTAATGTTATCTCTCCCCTAATCCCAACCCCTCAACAAACCCCAGTGTGTGATGTTCCCCTCCCGGTGTCCAGGTGTTCTAATTGCTCAACTCCCACCTATGAGTGATAACGTGTGGTGTTTGGTTTTCTGTTCTTGTGTTAGTTTGCTGAGACTGATAGTTTCCAGCTTCATCCATGTCCCTGCAAAGGACGTGAACTCATCTTTTTGATGGCTGCATAGTATTCCATGGTGTACATGTGCCACATTTTCTTTATGCAGTCTATCATTGATGGGCATTTGGGTTGCTTCCAAGTCTTTGCTATTGTGAACAGTGCCACAATAAACATACATGTGCATGTGTCTTTATAGTAGAATGATTTATAGTCCTTTAGGTATATACCCAGTAATGGGATTGCTGGGTCAAATGGTATTTCTGGTTCTGGATCCTTGAGGGATCGCCACACTGTCTCCCACAATGGTTGAACTAATTTATGTTCCTACCAGCAGTGTAAAAGCATTCCTATTTCTCCATATCCTCTCCAGCATCTGTTGTTTCCTGACTTTTTAATGATCATCATTCTAACTGGTGTGAGATGGTATCTCATTGTGGTTTTGATTTGCATTTCTCTAATGACCAGTGATGATGAGATTTTTTTTTCATGTTTGTTGGCTGTATAAATGCCTTCTTTCTAGAAGTGTCTATTCATATCCTTTGCCTACTTTTTTATGTTTTTTTTTTTTCTTGTAAATTTGTTTAAGGTCTTTGTAGATTCTGGTTATAATCCCTTTGTCAGATGGATAGGTTGAAAAAATATTCTCCTATTCTGTAGGTTGCTTGTTCATTCTGATGATAGTTTCTTTTGCTGTGCAGAAGCTCTTTAGTCTAATTAGATTCCATTTGTCAATTTTGGCTTTTGTTGCCATTGCTTTTGGCATTTTAGTCATGAAGTCTTTGCCCATGCCTACATCCTGAATGGTATTGCCTAGGTTTTTTTTTCTAGGGTCTTCATGGTTTTAGGTTTTACGTTTAAGTCTTTAATCCATCTTGAGTTAATTTTTGTATAATGTGTAAGGAAGGGTTCAGTTTCAGTTTTCTGCATATGGCTAGCCAGTTTTCCCAACACCACTTATTAAATAGGGAACCCTTTCCTCATTGCTTGTTTTGTAAGGTTTGTCAAAGATCAGATGGCTGTAGAAGTGTGATGTTATTTCTCAGGCCTGTGTTCTGTTCCATTGGTCTATATATCTGTTTTGATACCACTACCATGCTGTTTTGGTTACTACAGCCTTGTAGTATAGTTTGAAGTCAGGTAGTGTGATGCTTCCAGCTTTGTTCTTTTTGCTTAGGATTTTCTTGGCTATATGGGCTCTTTTTCGGTTCCATATAAAATTTAAAGTAGTTTTTCTAATTCTGGGAAGAAAGACAATGATAGCTTGATGGGGATAGCATGGAATCAAGAAATTACTTTGGACAGTATGTCCATTTTGACAATATTGATTTTTCCTATCCATGAGCATGCAGGGTGATTTTATGTAAAGCACTTATCACAGTGCTGGGCAATAGTAGATGCCCAAAGACTATTACTTTTAACATTCATTTCATGGAATAACAAAGCCTCATCACTGGACTGCTGAGGAACTGTTGTTTGTTAAAAATACTGAATTGGGAATAAGACTTGTAGAAAAATGTCATAAATACAAGTATTTTGCTTCTGATAGGAATGTTAGTTTGAAAAAAATTAAATGGAAGGGTGTCAAAAGTCATATGTCTCCTGTGACAGATGAAGGAGAACTGGACATCTAAAAAGGCATAGTCCCTTTAATTTTACCCTTTAATGCTTGGGGTATCTCCTCCTTGGTAGCCCCAGCCCAGTATGAAGGGTTGGGCCTAGAGAGGAGGAGATGCCCTTCTCTCACCAAAGGAAAAGTGAACATATTTAGACCTCCCCTCACTCTCACATTTCATTCTTGACCTAGTTAAGAACAGAATATCCTTAGTTCTGCTGGTAATTTACACTGGCTGGCTTCTGTGAGACAGCTGTCCTTTTGGTAGATTTCTAGAAGATTTTCACTGTGTCACTGGAGAAGGCCTCTATTTGCCAGTTCTAACTTCAACCTCTCAAAGCCACCTTTTCAGAAAGGTACTATAGATCAAATAATTTGGTCTTATGGATAACAATGGCTTTTATGTTTTAAAGGAATGATACTAGGAAAGGCTCCATAGAAATAGTGGTCTCTCCTGTTTACTGAGGGCCAGGTCTAAAGATAGAGGTGAAATTGACATTCCAGGCTCTGTTTTGAATACGTTGACATCCATCATGGAATGTTCTCTGCTTCCACAACCCCTAATGCATATTTCTGTCATTCTTTCAGTAAAGGGCAACAAACGGCATCTTTGTAACTTCAGTATTGTAATAAACATTTGGGCCAATGCATGGCTCAAGTGCTAAATACTTTGCAAAGGAAGGGATTTCTGTTTCAAACTCTTTCACAGTTAATGGAGGCAGTAGGGTTTTGAAAGCATGGAATTCGTCTTGACTTGGGCTTAACATTTTGTTTTCTCCACACATAGCTTTCTCTACCTTTTATAATATTTATTACAGTAATCCCACTGCACAGATAACCTTTGTTGACATTTTAAAAATTTATGATAGGAGCACGTGAACATATTTAGAAAATTCAAACAAGGCAGAAAGGTACAAAACAGAGTAAAAGTCTCCCCCACCCCCGGTTCCCCCACTCCTTCAGCCAATCCCTCTAACAAAGACAACCACTGGTAATGCTCTCTGGTGTGATCTTAAAAACCCATACATAATACCTGTTAGTACCCTCTTAATAATATACAGAATAAAAACCATGGTAAACACAGTGTTCTGACCCCGCTTTTGTTTTTTTGTCTTACCGATGTCTGAGATTTTTCCACGCCAGCACATACAAAACTTCCTCAGTTTTTATTTTGGCCGCACAGTATTTTACTATGTGGACATTCTATTCTATAATATATTTAATCCTTCCCCAAAGAGTAGACATTTAGATTGTTTCCATGTTTCTTTTTGCTATGAAAAACTACGGTTCGTATTTCTTGTATACATGTATTTGCTTTTGCACATGTATCTATCAGGTCAATTTCTAGCTATGTTAATGTGAGGTCAAAGACAATATGTTTTTATTTTAATAGCTGTTGCCTAATGGCCATCTAAGAAATTTAAACTTGTGGATATTCTGATCATCAGTGCTAAGAAAGACTGCTTTTCTGCAGGCTAACTCATATCAGACATCTTCACACTTATTTGCCCATCTATTTAGGTGAAAAATAATTTCTTGTTTTGATTTAGATTTCTTTAATTATGAGTAAAATTGCACATCTTTTTGTGTTTTTATTGACCATTGCCATTTGTGTTTTCCTCCCCTATAAGCTGCCTATACAGCTATCCTTTGCTAATCTGGGGACGGTTCATTTTTTTCCTCATTGTTTTGTTCAAGCACTTTCTAAATTGACCAAATTAGCCTTCTATCTCTGTATTCCAAGTGTAACTTTTGTTCAGTTTCTTGTTTGGTTCTGCACTTCAGTTATAGTATCTCTGCTCATCCTCCGCCCCCAATACTGGGATGTTTATTTTATGTAGACAATTCTCAATTACTTCCTTTACTACTTCTGGTCAATTTGAACTTGTGGTCTTCCTAGAGCACAAAGGAATGATTTGTAAATATGTTGCCCCAAAGCAATTATTTATATTGCCTCCCAAGAGTATCCTAGCTTGCATGATAAGTTATATGGTCACCCTCAGTTTCTGTCCTCTCCCACCTCCACTTCAATCACATGAATTTCTCTTTGACTTACACACAATGTTGAGAATTCAGCATAAAATTTAAACAATGCCTTTTGAAGCCCCCCAAAATATGGACGCCCACTGAAACAGGGGCTTCATTTATTTGTTTAGCAGGATTTGTTGAAACATAAGAATTCAAAATCTTGTTTGGGGCAATATGAGCAATTCAAACATAAGTTTATAATCTACTAAGAAAGGCATGAAAACCACTATAGTAAAGGGAAAGTGTATTTATCTGAAGATTCTCAGTTCAGTCCACTCTTGTGGGTATATAAATGCAAATTTTCCTTTTATTTAAGTACCAACTAACAAAAAGACCTCTTCAATTGTATCACATGAAGTGAAGGACTTGTTTAATGAAATAATTATGGAAGATCATACCTTCAACTTTTTTTCCCCCCCAAGAGGATAACATAAATTATCAATCAGGCTTTTCTGACAGAAAACAAGTAAAAGAATGGGCGAGGCAAAATCAGTTGGTAGCTCTTAAATACGGCCACATATAAAAGATGATTGAGTGATTAAGAATTGGTTGGCTAGGCTGGGTGCAGTGGCTCACGCCTGTAACCCCAGCACTTTGGGAGGCTGAAGTGGGTGGATCACTTGAGGCCAGGAGTTCGAGACCAGCCTGGCCAACATGGTGAAACCCCATCTCTACTAAAAATGCAAATATTAGCCAGGCATGGTGGCAAGTGCTTGTAATCCCAGCTGCTTGGGAGGCTGAGGCTGGAGGATCACTTGAAACTGGGAGGCAGAGGTCGCAGTGGGCTGAGATCACACCACTGCATTCCAGCCTATGCGACAGAGAGAGATCCTTGCCAAAAAATAAAATAAAATAAAATAAAATAGAAACACAATAACGACAACAACAACAACAAAAGAATTGGTCGACTAAGAATAAATACTGAGTCTTTCACGTAACTGCTTTAAAGAGAAGCCTTGTTCAGAATTGTCCTTCATGTTATACGTCAGAACTCTCACAGCTATCTTCATGCTTTTTGTCTCCTGTTAACCAGGACCAATCATGATCTTTGTAGAAAAACTGGAAAGAAGTACAGAAAAGTATGAATGGGTAAAAACAAATTGGTTTTTTGTTTTTAAAACTTCTTATAATGTCTATAAGAACATTATATGATGTCTACAGAATATTCCTCTTCTTTGGATGCTCCATAATTAAACCAACAACTTTTTGTTAACTATATAGGTATGTCCCTTTATTTTATATTTTGTTTTTCCTTCAATTACATCTAAAGCTAAGATGAACATCTTTGCACATACATTTTTCATTGGTCCGTTAGAAGAGATTCCTAGAAGAGGAATTATGAGGTGAAAGTATACGAACTTTGCTAAGGCTCTTGTATCCAGAAGCCGGTTCTGGGTAAAGAATTGTCAATGCCTGCTTCTTGACCCATGACGTCTCTTGTGCTGCAGTCCCATTGTGCAAATATCCTGGCTCCAAAGAGGAGGAAATATAAACCACTTTGGTGGCTTTAACAAAACGAAACAGTACCCCTGTAAGAATGAAGGGAACAGCTCTCCTTTCATTGTTCCAATATTAAGAGTACTTGTTCCAGTGAAGAAGAATTTCATTTTTTTCTTCCATATTGTAAATCTTCATCGTGTAGTACAAACAGAAATTTCCTAACCATGCTTTTTTACCTGTTATTTGTGCATTGCTTGGATAGCACCTGCTTTCCTGATCTAGGTTCTGGGTCAACAAGTATAAAATCATTCAAGTTTATCCTTCCAAGTCTTGCTTGAGAATCCCCATGTACTGCCTCTGTTGTTTGCCCTCAATTTACTTTCTACTTTTCCCCAATCCCTGGGGAAAAATTTGGCCACATTCTTTGCAGTATTCAAAGAAATGAGAAGAATCTCTAACAATTCTAGTCACTTTATATGGTGTGGCATGTAAAGCACAGGTGGCCTTTTTAAGGGTGAGCCAGGACTTACAGAGGTAAGTATGATTTGTATTTAAACAGGAATAAATGACTGAGTCACTTGGGATGAAAACCTGTTTGGCAATCCTCAGAAAGGGGCAGATTACTTCTGACAGGTCTAAACAGCCCAGGCAGATAGGATCATTTAACTATATTTAACGAATACTGACAAAGGAATGCTTGATTAATGTCTCCCACCCAAGTATCCGGGGACTGGCAGGTCACCTTCTCAAACCAATAGGCAGTTGAAGCTACTTCAGAATTTTCTTTCATTATGCATGATTGCAACATGCTTTAAACTGTCTGACGAGGACATGCTTCACCAAGATCTCAGTCGGTTTCCTCAGTTTTCTCAACTGGGGTGAGACGCTCTCTTCCATATTTTGTAGGCATTTTGGGGGGTCCATTTCGTAGGACACACAACTATGCTAGACCAGTGTTATATTAATGAGTTAAACACAAAACAAGTTAATACAAATTAAAACAATCTTGCCCTTCAATATTGTTAGGTATTGAAAATTCCAATGAATTTTTTGGCTACAAAAGAATTGAATTAATAAATTCTTGCTGGGTGTGGTGGTTCATACCTGTAATCCCAGTACTTTGGGAGGCCAAGGTGGGTGGATCATGAGGTCAGGAGTTTGAGACCAGCCTGACCAACATGGTGAAACCCCATCTCTACTAAAAATACAAAAATTAGCCAGGCATGGTGGCATGCACCTGTAGTCTCAGCTACTCAGGAGGCTGAGGCAGGAGAATCGTTTGAACCCAGGAGGTAGAGGTTGCAGTGAGCCAAGATCATGCCACTGCACTCCAGCCTGGGTGACAGAGCAAGACTCCATCTCAAAAATAAATTCTTGTAGGTGTTTGCACATAACCTTAATAGTGTTTATGCCAAGCTCTTTTGTGTGGTGCCATTTGTTTCTGTTATCTCTTCAACTATCTGTGAGTTTCACACTTTTGAGATTTAGAATAAAACCTGTTGTTAAGTCTTAACACTAGGATTTCAGGAGGAGGCTACTCCAACTGTAAATCCAGAGGCTGATCCTGTGTAAACGTTGGCACTTCCAAGAGCCAGAGTTGTGGCTCGCTGCGGTTCACATTGGTCAAACATTCAGGTAAAAACTGGGAAACAGAAAAGTCAATTGATTCTTCTAGCTGTCAAGACTAAATTACCAGGGCTTGCATTTATTTTTTTTTTCCATGGGGTCTCTATTGAACTAAACTTATTTTATCTTGGTACTTTCCAAACTATAGCACTTTCTAAGATTACACCAATTTTTCCATGTGTGGTTCTGCTTTTCAGAAAAATTTATGATCAAATAGTTAATCTTTTGCATAAAGATGAACTTCAGTTATATTTCACCAACAGGAACATTAACTTTTTCTTTTGTTCACTGCTATACCCCCAGCATCTAGAACAGATATTGGCACAGAGTAGGTGCTCAATAAATACTTTGTTGAAAGAGTCAAGCATATACTGTGGGAATATGGTGGCAAGTGGTCTCAGTCTCAGAACTATCTAGCCCCATGGACCCTGTCAGGAATATGACCTCCTGGACCAGCTATTTCAGGAAAACCTACAGCAGCCATCAGTGAGGAAGCCATGGACCTTGATGCCAGGCTGTGGGGTATCAAGTGAGGAGGGAGGGATGGGGATTCATGGGCATGGCACTCTGTCTGACTGACTCCAACTCACCTGTTAAGTTTCAGTTAAATTCATCAGAGGCTTTTTCCGTCCCTCTCTTCTTCCTGCTCCACTAAGTTTAGCACTGTGTGAGTTTTCTATGGCTGCCATATTATTAATAAATTATCACAAACTAAGTACCTTAAAATAACAGACAGAAATTTATTATCTTACAGTTCTGCAGGTCAGAAATCAGATGGGGGTTTCACTGGGCTAAAATCAAAGTGTCTGCAGTCTGCTTTCTTTTCTGGAGACTCTAGTGGAACATTTTCTTTCTTTTTTCAGCTTCTAGAAGCCACCTGCATTTCTTGGCTTGTAGCCCTCTCCCTTCATCTTCAAAATCAGCAATGGCAGGTTGAGTCCTCCTTATATCATCCCTCCGACCTCTTCTTCCTATAGTCAAATATCCTTCTGCCTTCCTCTTCCATTTTTAAGGACTCTTGTAATTATACTGAGTTCACCTAGATATCCAGGCTAATCTTCCCATCTCCAGATCCTTAACCTGATTACATCTGCAAAGTCTCTTTTGCCACGTGAGGTAACACATTCACAGGTTCTGGGGATTAGGACATGGATATTTTGGGGGTGGCTGTTATTCAGTCTGTTATAGGGCGAGTTTATTATATACTCCTCTAGCATTCTGAACTTTGTGTTCTTTATATTATTTGATAAATGTTAATTACTTAGCTCATTCTGTGACTATCCGTCTAATGTCTGTCTACACACAAAAACCTATGAGCACATAGCAGTGTCTGTTTTGTTTACTCTTGTATCCCCAGTGCCTGGCACAGTATTTGGTTTATAGTAAGTGTCTGGTTATTTTTTGTTAAATGAATAAACATTATTTTATTTATGTTTCAATGCCCTTGTGAGACAAGGGTACCATACCATTTTATAGAAAAACATACTGAAGTTCAAAGAGCAAATAACTTTCTAGTTTCTTTCTAGTCAGTGCATGCCCCCTCAACCTGCTTTCATATCTAATTTGTTTAATATCCTGGTATGTTGTAGGTGGTACTGGCTACCACACCCCAAACAGGTCAGAAGACAGAAAGAAAGCTTCCAAGAAGGGCAGCTGAGATATCATCAAGTGCTGATGTCATTGCCAGGGTCTGCTTGACTCTTTTGACTGGAAATGGTTGGCTGTGATTTAGTAAGCACGAACATTCACTACCAAACAGGATCTCTTTATAGGGCAGGTTTGGTGTCAGCTGCTCTGAGTAGAAGGCAGATTAACTGTAAAGTTAACAGAGTTTTAATCATACCCTGGTACCTTGCTGCTTTTTCTATACATTTAAAAGATTTCAGTGATTTAAAAACATGTTTCTTTTTCAACATCTTCAGAACTCTAGTTTGTTCAAGCCTATATGGGGTTCATTGTCTTTTCTTTAGTTTTTATGTTCAGCCATTAGGTCTATCTGTGGCAAGAATCTGTTTAAAAGCTCCGTACAAGTGGCCGGTCCATAGTAGGTACTAGATAAATATCTGCTGAGCTATTTAAATGACTATTGATGGTAGCTGATGTTCCTTGGTGACTAGTAGGAAGTTCATATTGTGGAAAGATAATGCAAATATCATTTTATTTATGTTGTTGATCTCCACCTTATTCCAGAAAGTAATTGACAGAGCTGTGAGTGTGATGGTAAGTTTGTGAAATCTAAAACCAAGAATGAGTTCTAAACCAGATGCTTTTCGTAACAACACATTAGTGGCTTCAAGAGCTACCAAATCTACCAACTAATTGATGTTGGAAAAAGGCAACACATTGATGGAATGAGGTTAGACTTTGGAACAAAATTTTGGTTTGTATTCCTGCATTTACCACTTACTAGTGATGAAAACTTGGGTGAGTTACTTAATTTATCTGACCCTCAAATTTAGTCTATGAAATGGGTATGTGATTCGAGCTTTGAAGTAAATACTTTATGTGGAAATTATCTAACACAGTGACTGACTTTAAGAATGTTATTTCTCTTTTTTCTCCATCTTTCAAAGGGTTAGAGAAGGTTAATGTTTTTTCCTTTCAAACACTTCTTCAATGAGCAACTGGTAGTCTAGACTGCTCCATGTCAACATAATGAAAAGAAGTAGGAAACTGATAAATGATAATTAAGTGTTATCCTGAGTTATTGACCACATGGACAAGGAAATGACTAAAAACTCCAAATAGCTCTGGTGTCATATGCCTTACAGAGTAGAGCAGTGTGGTCAGTGGGACTTTTCCACCAGTGCAGAGGTGCTACAGTCCAAAAGGGGTTGGAGAGAGAGCGAGAACTGTGTCTTCAGAATCAGGGTCAGGAAAGACACATTCAGTTTTATTTAGTGACTGTCACTTACCCAGCAGGATTTTGATGTGTTTATTGATGTGGTTACCTGTATAAATCAGGATTTGATAAGGTTTTAGGGTCTTTAAATGAGCTCTTTGTCTACATTCTTGAATAGGTGAACACATGCTCGTGGCATCAAATGAGTTCCTGAGGAAGTAATTACTCACATAGTGAGGTGCATGACAATGAGAATGGCTGAATTGCCTCTAAACTTGTGTGAATGAAGAGAAAAAAAAGCCATCAATCCCTCCGAGTTGAACTTCATGTCTACATTGAGGTGCCCTTGAAAATTAAGAAAGAAAAGCAATAGATGAGAGCAAATCTTGGCCTAAAGGGATTGCATGGACTGGAGACTGGGCTTGCAAAACTCGAATGTGGCCTTATTAAATAGACTTAGATTTCCAAAGAAAGACTGTGTTCACAGGAAGGGAAGATAACAACGTAGTAAAAGGAAGATTACAAAGGCAAACCCTAGCAATGCCTATCCACACACTGTGGAGGAACCTGTGGGCTCTGGAATTATGGCTCCATTACAATTCAGTTCAGCCCTTCCTTCTGAATCTGCGGTGATCAAGCAATCTTCTGACTGTGAGTTTGACTATGATTGCCTTTACTGGGGTGAAGTGAGGATGGGATAGTCACGTGGTCACGATGGTCTGATAAATGTGATATACTTTGCATACACATTAATTTCATGATGTTTAATCAATTTTCAGTCCAACCTTGGGTGATCTACTCCCAGGAGTAGACTGAATTGGAAGGTTCTGTCCATAAAGGTAAAGTACCTTCCTAACTAACTACCTAATTACCATCCTGTGAGGCTTCTTATAAGGTTGCTAGCCTAACTTCCCAGGTAAACGAATACTACTTGCATACCTTTTTGCATTTCTACCTGTGTTGAATTACTCTATGAATCAAAAGAGTCGGCAAACTTTTTCTGTGCATGTCCAGATGGTAAATGGTAAATACCTTAGGCTTTGCAGGTCATCAGTCTGTATTGCAGCCACTCAACTCTGCAAATGTAGTGGCAAAGCAGCCATAGATAACACATAAATGAATGGACATGACTGTGTAGCAATAAAACTTTATGCATCCTGATATTGACAGACTAAGAATGAATTTGTTGAACAGCAAAATAGGAGCACCCCCCAAATTTTTTTTGCAAGAATGTGTTATTGCAAGAAAAGCAATAAAGTGATCACCATGGAGAAAAAATCTGGACATGGCTGGATTTCTTTAATTTAAAAATCATTAAGTACTATTTTGTTTAGAATTACATGTGGCGGTGATGAAGGAAGATAGGTACCACCATAAATCTCTTTGGTGATTAGGGCCTCTAAAGATCTTAACCTGACTCTGAATTCCGGATACCCACCTTCTGTTTGCGAGGCATCATTACATCTTGCGATCCTAGTGCACCTTATTATTACTCCTCTATAGACTCATCGACTACTTCCCTTCTGCACCAATGAGATCTCATAGTTTCTATCTTGTATTACAGTTATTGTTACATTTGTCTTACTTTAAAGGATACATTCTAGGAAGACCAAATTTCTTCAACTTTCTCATACTCTGTTTCTTCATGTGTAAACTGGGACCAGAATGCAGACTTTACAGCCCTCGAGGGCATAGCCCATGTACTATCCTTCCCCAAACCACTTCATAATACCAAGCATATAGTCTTGTTTATGGTAACTGGTTAATAAATTCTGAATGAATGAGTAAATGAATGAATGAATTTGAGTTAAGGTCTCTGCTCTATTTAGGTTTGAACTTTGGCTTTTCCCTTTCTTCGGATGAATAGCTCTCTGTCTTTTCTCTTTTGGTCTTAGTGTTCTCAGTTTCTACACTAGGTCTCTTCTTCCCCAGCATTTGTTCAGTCTCTGCCTATTTGTCTCTGAAACCTAAAGAGAATTTAGGAATTCTGCCAAAGCTCTGGGGTTATTTGAATTTATGGTTACAAAAAGAGCCTGCCTGAGATTCCCCTTTCTTGTAGTTTCGTTTCGAGTAGAGTGTAATGTTAGAAAGATAATTTACAGAAAATGTACTTTAAAAGGAAGAGATGAAGGATGTTTCAAAAGAGGAGTGATTCTTATATTGGCAAAATGTGCAGCTCTAAATAAATCATTTTAACTCCATGTGAGGGTTTGAGCATTATAGTGATAGAACAATATAAATCTATGTTTATAAACTGTGTATATGTATGTAAACAAAACAGACTGCCTTACCAGCCTGAAGGTACACCCAAGGTCATATATTTTGCATTTTTCCAAATAATGATTCACTCACTCACTTTTCCAGATATATATATGTGTGTGTGCCTGTACATATTATAAACGCATGTATATTTATATATGCGTATAAATATATGTATATATGCATATATAAAAATATATGTATGTATGTATGTGTCTTCTATATGTCTGTCTATGGGGGTTGGGGGAGAGAGAAAGAATTTATTTTAAGTAATCAGCTCATGCAATAGTGGGGACTGGCAAATCCAAAATCCATAGACTGGCATCCTGGAAACTCAGGCAGGAGTACCATGTTACAGTCTTGAGGCAACATTTTTTCTTCTTCAAACCTTATTTTTTTCTCTAAGGCCTTCAGCCAATTGGAGGAGACCACACACATATTATTGAGGATAATCTCATTTACTTAAAGTCAACTGATTATGCATGTTAATCACAACTACAAAATAACTTTATAGCAACATCTACACTGGTGTTTAACCAAACAACTGGGCACCATAGTCTAGCCATGTTGACACCTAAAATTAACTATCGTATTAGATTAGGAGAAAATTCAGCAATTGTTTGTTCAGGCCAACTGTACCCCCAAATTGTCAAGACCTCCAGGGATTTCCATCCCTGAAATAATTCATCTTGCTTTCCAAGTGCACCTTGGAGGATACTGGAGAGGACTGTTGGACTTATCCAGTCCACTTTTAAGCAGCTGTTCATTCTGTTGCAGCCTTTTGGTCAGCTGGTTGAACACTTCTCACTCACTGCCTCCCCACTGCAGTGCAGATGTCCAGCTGCTGCACAGGTAGCATTATTGTGTTATGCTTGCATACTAGCATTACAGCTCTTTTAGTTCATTCACACTCTTTTACTGGACCATTGCCCGAAGGCATCACTTTTATGCCTGAGGAATCTGCGGCTCTGGACAGATGCTGCAGAAACCCCATGGACCAGCAAATCCCAGTTATTATGTTGGCCCTTAGTCCAGCATCCCATTTCCATTACTGTTCTTTTTGTAAAACTGTTGTTACTAAGCTAACAATTTCCAGAGTTTCTTA
This sequence comes from Macaca fascicularis, assembly GCF_037993035.2. NCBI lineage: Eukaryota > Metazoa > Chordata > Mammalia > Primates > Cercopithecidae > Macaca > Macaca fascicularis. Next base: position 29,702,581 of record NC_088376.1, on the reverse strand, counting down.
GAATAGCTATTCTTCAAAGGAAAGGGATTTCTTTCCTCCAATAAGCTTCTTGCCCTTCAAGTCAGGGTACCAGCTTCCTTTCCAGTTCTGAGCCCAGTATTCCATGTCACATTGAGGAGGAAGCTACAAAAGGATGTTACAACAGGGCAAGGAATGACTCCCAAACTTATATTTGAGTAACAACAAAGACCACTTTTGTGTTTAGGTAAGAGACAAAGATCTGCTTCCAGCTAACTTCTCAATACAAAGCTTGACTGGTAGCTATGCCTGCAGAGGTTTAAATTTCATCTCAACAGGAACTTTACTACATGCAGACATGTATGTATATGTGTGATGAATATTATTGATCTACTTTATATTTTTGCACTTTACAATCTCAAATAGCATAGATCCTTTTCTATCACTGCAGAACAGTCAGCCTGGTAGGGAGAGTTAATGTTTTGATGCCATCCCATTATGAGACATTTTACTACTCCAAGTTCCAATGTGGAACTCTGTATATAAATAATATATACAAGGATTTCATGCTTCTAAATGGCTCCAACAAAATCTCTAAATTTGATTCACCTCAGTTAATGAGTCTCTTCCCTATCCAGATTGTTCTTTGTGTGACATTATTTTAAAGTTTGCTAAAATCCTTATGCCTCGTGAAAGAGCCATGACATTTCCAGCTTAGGTGGTTTGTCCTGTTGTCCTTGGCTAAATTTTCTTTGTAGCCTAGTTAAAACCTGGACACCTGGGAGTTTAAATTATCCCTGTAGGATATTAGTATATTAGCTACCTATAAAAATGAAATTTATATGAGGCATCTGTTTACATTGAGCATCCCATAAAACTGTGCCAGAGAATTCAAAGGAAAAGGCTTTCAAATGAAGGTTTCATAGCCAGGAGCAAAGGCTTTTGAGAGTGGCATCTAATGAAATTAGATAACTAATTTTCATTTTATATATTTAAAAGAATTTTTAATAGACATAGGATCTTGTTTTTTCCAAAAATGGTGGTCTAGAATACACAAATGATTTCAAGAATTCTTCTGTGTTCACATTAGCTGTTTCATTACTTGATTCCAAGGAAAATAAGGGAACAGAGTTTTAAGCATTAATCTGTTCTTGTGCCATTGAGGACTTGGTGAGTAGGAGAAGCAGAAATTCCAACTGTTACCAGATAGTGAGAGATCTTATCAAGTCAGTGTGTAAAAGTAGTGAAAGGAGTAAAGTTGCACACAAGGACAGGTATAAGCCTAGGAAAGGGTGTGTTAAAAATAGGTCATTTTGAAAGTCTTCAGTAACAGTCAGGTTTCCAGACTAGTCCACTCTATTTCTAGCATTCTTTGGTTGCAAGTAGCTGTACCTGACTTTAAAAGGAAAAAAGGAGTGGAAGGAAATTGATTTTTAAGATGTGTGATGACTCACAGATATAAAGGAAGAGCTGAAGAACTGAGCCTTGAAATTGACAGAGACCAGGACAATGTAGATGTTATACACAAAATACTTAACAGCAGGTACAGTGCAGATACTGACCTAATGGAATGGATACCTATGTGAACAATGAGTGAAGTCATAGCAGAGCATATTGACTCAAGATGAGCCCTGCATTTGGGAAATTGGACCCAATAGACTATCTCTTAAGGGATTTTCATGGAAAGGAGACAATGACGACTCTTCTTTCCTGATGCCATTTCCTTCAAGATGAAGAGTTTAATATTTCAGCTTGGATTTTTGCTTACAGCTTGTCAAGGAGAGGACACAGCAACTAGATCTACATTCCACCAAATATGTTGGTGATAATGGAATGATAGTTTTCAAGGGAAAATTCAAGGTGCAACTATCAGAAAACTGAGATTGGACAAAACAAACACCACCAAATCCTATATAAACTTCAATAATTGTAATGGAAGTTACTTGGTCTTACCCATGTAGCTGAATCACTTACAGTCACTTGTATGGAACTCTTCTCCTTACTTAATCACTTTATTTTTCCTCTTGATCTAACCTTTCTTCTACTCTTTCTCTTCTTCTTCTTTCCAGAGTGTTCCAACTATACTGTGAATTGAATAGATTGGAAGAGTGCTAGAAGTCTTAAGCTAAGGATATAAGCATCACTATGACATTATATCTCGAGAAAATGTGTTTTGTTTTATAAATAAGAGAATGAGATATTTCAGGAAAATCATGTGTCTCCTGATGCAAAAGTGATGGCTCCAAAATGGTTACAAAAAAACACGGTAACTCTTTTTAGTATTTTTCCTTGAAATAGTGTGACTGTCTTGAACGTAGGATAGAGATTTCCAAATCAGGAAAAGACTTTTATTTCCAGTTGAGTTTTCCCATCCCTTTCAGGTATAGGCCAATCTTGTCACTTATATTCACAGGTCCTTGTATGTTGGAAAGTATGAATACATAAATATTTTTTGATAGCCAGGGTTATTCATTTTAAGAACCGGTACAGGCTGGGCACGGTGGCTCACACCTGTAATCCCAGCACTTTGGGAGGCTGAGGCGGGTGGATCACAAGGTCAGGAGATCGAGACCATCCTGGCTAACATGGTGAAACCCTTTCTCTACTAAAAAATACAAAAAAAAAAATTAGCTGGGCATGGTGGCAGGTGCCTGTAGTCCCAGCTAATTGGGAGGGTGAAGCAGAAGAATGGTGTGAACCCGGGAGGCAGAGCTTGCAGTTAGCTGAGATAGTGCCACTGCACTCTGGCCTGGGAAACAGAACAAGACTCTGTCTCAAAAAAAAAAAAAAAAAAAAAGAAAAAAAAAAAAAGAAAAAAAGAACTGGTACGTAGGAAATATAGATAATACTAACCGCCAGGGGACAAGTCTTTTTACAGGGGCTTAACATATATAATATCAACACTGAATCATGCTTTAATTTCATCCACCTCAAAAAGCCTTCCTTTGACTCTACTTTTCACAGCATTTGTCATTCCATTTTTTTTTTCATTTTCAGCAAAACTTCTTGATAAAGGCATCTATTCTCATTTTCTCAAACATTTCTCTTATTGTTATCTTTCAAACTTGGCATAATTAGGCATCCTCCACCCCCATCACCATTCTGCCAAAATTGCTCTTATCAAATTAACAATGATCTTTATGTATCCAAATCAGTTCTCACACCTTTTTTCCTATACAACCTACTGGCAGCATTTGTAGTCACTGCTCCCTCCTTTCTTTTAGATATGCTTTCTTGATTTGGCTTCCAGGAGGGTTCCCTTGAATTCTTTCCTGCTTCACTGGTTACTTTTCTGTTCTCCTGATCTGTGGTCCTCTTCTCTCTCTAGCTCTACTCACTTGCCTTTGATTTTATCCAGTCCCATGGCTTTAGATATTTCTGAATGCTGATGACTCCTGAGTTGAAATACCCAATTCAGACCTCTTTGTTGAGCCCTAGACTCATAGATCCAATTGTACATTGGACTCTTTTCTTGAGTGTTTAATAGACCTCTGAAACTGGTTATGCCTGACTTAATTCCTAATCTCTCTGCCCTGAAACTTGCTCAACCCATAGTCTTCTTCATCCAAGCTAATGACAATTCTATTCTTCCAGTTGCCCAGCCACAAAATCTAGAGGTCTTCATTCACTTCCCTATGTTTTACATGTAATATTCAATACATCAGGAAATCTTATGAGCTTTACTTTTGACTTAGATCTACATTTTTACAACATCTCATCATTCTACCATTTTTTGCTTGCTTTACTTGTCTTCCATATTCTGCCTCTAAACCGGTTGTTCCACTACTGTCCTGTGTCCTCCCAGTTGAAAAAATTTCAACACAGCAGTCCAAGGATTTTCCAAAAGCATCAATTGGATTACATCACTGTGTTGCTTAAAACCCTACAAAGGGTCTCCATTTCCTTCAGAATCAAAGTCTTCACAATGGCCTTTAAGACCCTGTGTTATCTGGTTCCTATTGCCCTTCTCACCTTTTTCCTACTAGTTTCTTCATTACTTACGTATTTCCAGCCACGCTGGCTTCCTTGCTGTTGCAATTTTTACTTATCTGATCCTGAAGCTTGTAATGCTCTTCCCCTCCTATTCCCACTTGACTGAGTTACTGACCCTCCTCAGGATTTTGCATTAATCTCATGTCTCAGTGGGCCCCACCCTGATCATCACATTTCACACTGAAACATGGTCTTCCTTCCTTTCAACTCACAAAACTTCCTGCCAAACTTTCAAACCCCTTCCTTTTCTTTTTTGTTATAGCATTTACAACCATTTAGTGTGCCATTCAAATTATTTGTTGTATTTATTATCTATCATTTGTCTTCTCCCACCACAACTCAAAACTCCATGGGGCAGAGATTTCTATTTGTTTTGTTCACTAATGTATTCCCATGTGCCTAGAACAGTGCCTGGGACAATCCAAAATATTTTGTTGCATGAATAAAACAAATACATCGAATAAATGATTTCAACATAAAGAAATCCTAGTGGACATGAAGTACTATCCTCCTGTTACAAAAGAGGATACTTAGATTCAGAGAGATTAAGAATCCAGAAAGTTCACAGAGCTACTAAGTGTGGAGCTGGGATTCTAAACAGGTTTATGTATCTCTAAAGTCCTTGCTTTTATTCAGAAAGATTTTCTTTTACTCACTTCTTGATGCAGTTCTCTCCAAGGATTGTTTAAGAAGAAGCAGACAGAGGTGAAGCTAGCCAACATTTAGTCTAGTATCTTTTCTTAAATTTAATTATTATATCTCAGTTAATCCCCAAAATATCTCTTCAAATTATGAGCTTATTCCTATTTGCAGATAAAAATCTGAAGTTCAAAGAACTTAAAAACTTAAATGACCTGTATATTGCCACTCTATTCATAGCATAGCATTTTGAGTTCAGGATTTTGATTCCAATACTCTACCATGGGTCATTTCCAATTTACGAACCTGTAAAATAAAATTGTGGGACAGGATATCTGAATTGCAAGGAATCAGAAATACTTCAAGGAATGAAAAATGTAAAGCCTTCTCCCTGAAGCTTCTATTGAGCCAGAGGGAAAATTGTGAGCCCTGACTGGAGGGTGGACATAAGCTTAATAAAAACCAAAATGAAAAAAGTTATGTTGCGATTTGTTGTTTGAGAGCCAGGCTTCAATGTTGCAGGCAAGGCAGTTTGGAGTTAACTCTTTTTGTTAGAAAACTGAACTGCAGCTATGTTTTCTCCAGAAATTTTGGGGGTTCTAACCCTTTCAACTATTTCTAATGAGGGCATTAAAGGGGACGGGAGAGAAAATATCAGATCTCATTTAGACCTCAAGTGGTAACGTAGTAAAGTGAACTTGCTTCACATTTGCACTGTGGCTTCCTTGCTTTGTCTCTCTCCTTCTTTCTTTGATTCTCAGCTGTAGGTGACATTGTCGTGGCCACACTGAAAATCTTCACCTGCTCTGTCATCTCTGAATTTATGTTACACTTTTTGGTATTATCCCCAGTGATCTTCTCTCTTTCTCTTTCTCTCTCTCTCTCTCTCTCTCTTTTTTTTTTTTTTTTTGCCTTTGCACCTTTTTGCTCATTCACTTCCTGACAACATAATACTAATTTTCATTTTGAAACTGTATTTAGCCCTCTTCACTATTGCCAGTAATTCAAACCCAATAATTCCCCAGACTGCTTAAATTCAAGGAACCACACTAAATTTCCAGGTTGCTATAATGATTTTCTTTGAGAAATCCAAAATAAACCTTCTCACTATGTTTCTGCACATCATGTAGAACGGACACTTTATAACATCTTCCATCTTTATGAACTCTCAGGATCTCCATAGGTCTGTGTATGGCAATCAGAACTCTTAGTTTATTTTCCTGATAGTGACCTCAATAATCAAAAACTCCTTTCATTGTGGAATCCCAGGAAAACTGCCAAAATAGTCACTTCACTGAATGGAAAAGAATTACATTTTGGACAGACATGAGTGAAAGGTTACATTTGGAAATTTGCCCTGTCTTTAAATTTTGCCATCACAGTTGTAGTACTTCTGGCTGCTTTAAGATTTTAATCTACGAGGATATTTCCATATTGTGTATTTGAACAAACCACCAGTTGTGAACATTTAGTCGTGCTGAATACACTGGAGCTATCAGCATGCTGTCTGAGCCAGTTGGACTACTTCTTCACATTTTATGTTAATGGTGGTTCTGGATTAGCCAAACATGTTTTGAATTTTTAAGAATTTATGTATGCAGAACTGGACAACCATAAATTCAAAAGTACACAGAAATTATAAAATTAATTGTGAATCCCAACTTGAAATATGTGTAGAATTTCATTACTGTGTAGAGTACAAAAACAAGTAGGAGAATAATAATTAGGATAAATATTAGTTGCAGCATGCTCAGCAATTTTTAAATGGTTTCACATAATTATTTTACTTGATTTTTCAATATCCTTAGATAGTAAATTTGACATGTTTTTATCAGTTTCTTCATTTTACCAGTGAGGAAATTAGGAATAAATGAGTAAATAAAAAAACCTAAAAGGTCACAACACTATAAGTAGAAAAGATATACACAAATATATATGCCCTTGACTCAAATTAAATGTTCTCACTATTATATAATATTAGGACTTCATAAACTAAAACCAAACAACTTTAAATGAATAATAATAAATTACAATAAATATTAATAATCATTATATTAAATATTATGACTACAAGCCAGAAAATCAAAACATAAACATTAGTCTTTTGAAAAGACTGGCTTCAAAATGAACTTAAACAATTTGCTTTCTATGAATTAAACATTAAAGTGTACAAAACAATATAAAAAATGATCATAGCTGTTTTTTTACAGATTGGAGAAAAGATGCAATCATGTTCCTTTGGCCTTTGGAGGAGGAAGAGAAAAAAATTGCATTTTTTCCTATGGCTAGCAAAACTGCTGAAAATGGATGAGTCGTCAATTTTGATAAGATCCATGACTGGTATCATAATTTGCAGTGATTCATCTGTGATTTTTTCCCCTTCCAAAATAAGGTCTGAAACAAAACCAAAGCCTTGGGAAAAAGATAACAACTGGCATTTTTATCTCTTTTGTGTGTTCGTATGTGTATAAAATGGAACTTATGATAGATTTAGAATACATTTGATTCTGGCACAGTAAGCGATCTTAAAGATCATCTGGTCCACCCCCTCACCGCCCTTCCCCCAAATTCTAGGTTAAAGAAAATAAGGCCTCAGGGAAAGTCCTTCCAACGACTTCTTGGTAAACCTAGGAGCAAAATTCAATGCCTCTTCAGCTACATTAATTGTTCCTGGGATATAATATTTCTTCTTCATGGCTTATTTTTAAAAATTAGAAAAAGAACAAATGTTATTCCTCTACCTTCCATCATGTTTAGTCATTCTTCTTTACTCTAACTGGTATGTAATTTGACATTATAGTTTATAGATAAATGTATGTTTCACAAACACTATAAATTGCTTCATATTATGATGCTTTATTCTCTCTCTTTTATTTGTGCCTGTGTTTCTTAGTAAAACCAAAACTCACATCCTCATGTGAACCTACAATCCCCAGGCATTCAACTCTATACTATATAAGTTCACTAGATATATTTTTAAAGTTTCCCCTTTATTAAGTTTGCAACTAAAAATCAGCTCTGAATCCTTGAGTTTTTACAAAAAGGAAGCCCAAAGATTGGAAGGAGAAAAACAGTAGTACTGTTTTTGTTTTTTTCTCACTAGCTTTTAGGCATTGTTTAGACAATGATCTAGAGGAATCATTCTGACTACTGGTAATTTTTGCTATAGCAAAATTTCCCAAATGAACGTCTCTGTTGAGATTTTTGTTTCTCAGTTCAATTGCATTTCTGAGCAGGATATATTACCTGTTTTCATCATATTTGGAGATACCATTTTAGATGGATGCAAATCTCAATAGATGCTGAAGAATTGTTGACAGTTTGGATTTGTGTGTGCACATGCCAGTTACTTGCTCTTTGCCCACCACCTCTGTTCTTCATAATAAGAAAGGATAAAAGGAAATGAGAAAACGAACAGTGAAAATAATATTTTTTTTCTTCTGTTTCCCTTCTTACTTGGTCTGTGGCTTTTTAGAATGGTAGTTCTTTGTAATCAGATATCACACCTTTCTAGACGTTTCATTCATCACCAAGAACCCTGTAGATGTCCAAGGCATAACAACAGCAATTATATAATAATGCTAATATTTAATTCTGTGTAACTTTATGACAAACCAAATTCCCAGCTCCAAATTTCTATTGGTTAAAGTTCTGAACCCACATTTGGAACTACAGGCATGAACCTCAGAGAAATAGAGGGTTCAGTTCAAGACCACCACGATAAAATGAATATTGAAATGAATCAAATAACATGAATTTTTTTGCTTCCCAGTGCATATAAAATTATATTTAAACTATACTGTAATCCATTATGTTTACCATAGCATTATACCTACAGAAACAATGTATATACCTTAATTAAAAAACACTCAGCAGCTAAAACATGCTAACACACATCTGAGCCTTCAGCAAGTTGTAATCTTTGTGCTGGTGAAGGATCTTGCCTCAATGTTGATGGCTGCTGAATGATGAGGGTGGTAGTAGCTGCAGCTTGGCTTGGCTGTTGCAATTCCTTAAAATAAGACAATAATAAAATGTGTCACATTGATTGACTCTTCCTTTTATGCAAGACTTCTCTGTAGCATGTGGTACTGTTTGATAGGTTTTTACTCACAGTACAACTTCTTTCAAAATTGGAGTCAGTCTTCTCAAACCCTCCTGCTGCTTCATCTGTTAAGTTTTTGTAGCATCCTAACTCCTTTGCTGTCATTTCAACAATGTACACAACATCTTCACCAGGAGTAGATTTCAACTCAAGAAACCACTTTATTTGCTCATCCATAAGAAGTGACTCTTCATCTGTTCAAGTTTTATCATGAGATTGCAGCAATTCAGCCACATCTTCAGGCTCCACTTCAGATACAGTTTGGCTCTGTGTTCCTACCCAAATCTCACGTTGAATTGTAATTTCCAGTGTTGAGGGAGGGAACTGGTGGAAGGTGGCTGGATCGTGGGGGCAGATTTCTCCCATGCTGTTCTCTCATGATAGTGAGCTCTCATGAAATGTGATGGTTTTAAGATATGTGGCCCCTTCCCCCATGCTTTTTCTCTGTATCCTGTTCCATCATGGTAAAACATGCCTGCTTCTCCTTTGCTTTCCATTATGATTGTTAGTTTCCTGAGGCCTCCCAGACATGCTTTCTGTATGGCCTGTGGAGAATTAAATCTCTTCTCTTCATGAATTACCCAGTTTCAGGTAGTTCTTCATAGCAGTATGAAAATAGGCTAGTGCAGAAAATTGGTACCAGGAAAGTGAGGCACTGCTATAAAGACACCTGAAAATGTGGAAGTGACTTTGAAACTGGGTAACTGGCAGAAGTTGGAACAGTTTGGACCGTTCAAAAGACAGAAATATGTGGGAAAGTTTGGAACTTCCTAGAGACTTGTTGAATGGTTTTGACCAAAATGCTGATAGTGATATGAACAATGTAGTTCAGGTTGAGGTGGTCTCTGATGGGGATGAATAACTTATTGGGAGCTGGAGTAAATGTCACTCTTGTTACACTTTAGCAAAGAGATTGGTGGCATTGTGCCCCTGCCCTAGAAATCTGTGGAACTTTGAACTTGAGAGAGATGATTTAGGGTATCTGATAGAAGAAATTTCTAAGCAGCATGTGACCTGGCTGTTTCTGAAAGTATATGCTCATATGTGTGAACAAACAGATTATCTGAAACTGGAATTTACATTTAAAAAAGAAGCAGAGCATAAAACCTTGGAAAATTTGCGGCTCAGCCATGTGGCAGAAAAGATGAACCCATTTTCTGGGGAGAAAGTCAAGCCTGCTGCAGAAATTTGCATAGGTAAAGAGAAGCCAAATGTTAATAGCCAAGACAATGAGAAAACTGTTCCCAGGGCATTTCAGAGACTTTCATAGTAGCCCCTCCCACCACAGTCCCAGAGGCCTAAGAGGGAAAAATGGTTTCATGGGCCAGGCCCAGGGCTCAGCTGCTCTATGAAGCCTCAGGACATGGTGCCTTGCATCCCAGCTGCACCAGCTCCAGCTGTGACTAAAAGAGGCCAAGGTTCGTCTCAGGCCATGACTTCAGAGAGTGCAAGCCCCAAGCCTTGGTAGCTTCCACATGGTGATGGGCCTGCAGGTGTGCAGAAGGCAAGAGTTGAGGTTTGGGAAGTGCTCTGCCTAGATTTCAGAGGATGTATAGAATTGTCTGAATGTCCAGGCAAAAGTCTGCTGCAGGGGCAGAGCCTCATGGAGAACCTCTACTATGGTAGTATGTAGGGGAAAGGTGGGGTTGGAACCCACACACATAGTCCCCACTGAGGCCCCAGCTAGTGGAGCTGTGAGATGAGGGACACCATCCTTCAGGCCCCAGAATGGTAGATTCACAAACAGCTTGCACCATGTGCATAAATAATCCACAGGCACTGAATACTAGCCCATGAAAGCAGCCAAGGGGGCTCTACCCTGCAGAGTCACGGGGGAGAGCTGCCCAAGGCCTAGGGATCCTACTCCTTGCATCAGAATGCCCTGGATATGAGACATGGAGTCCAAGGAGATTGTTTTGGAACTTTAAGATTTAATGACTACCCCGCTGGGTTTCAGACTTGCATGGGACCTTTAGCCCCTTTCTGTTGGCTGATTTCTCCATTTTAGAATGGAAGCATTTATCCAATGCCTGTACCCCCATTGCATCTTGGATGTAACTAACTTATTTTTGATTTTACGGGTAATAGGCAGAAGGGACTTACCTTGTCTCAGATGAGACTTTGGACTTGGACTTTTGAGTTAATGCTGGAATGAGTTAAGACTTTGGGGGACTGTTGGGAAGGTATGATTGAGTTTGAAATGTGAGAAGGACATGAGATTTTTGAGGCACCAGAGGAGCAATGATGTGGTTTGGCTTTGTGTCCCCACCCAAATCTCATGTTGAATTGTAATTCTCAATGTTGGGGGAAGAACTTGGTAGGAAGTGGTTGGATCATATGGGAAGAGTTTCCCTATGCTGTCCTCTCGTGACAGTGAGTTCTCATGAGATCTGATGCTTTAAAAGTGTGTGGCACTTCTCCCCATGCTCTCTCTCTTTCTCCTGCTCTGCCATGGTAAGATGTGCCTGCCTCCCCTTCGCCTTCCACCATGATTATCAGTTTCCTGAGGCCTCCCAGCCATGCATTCTGCACAGCCTGTGGAACTGTAAGTCAGTTAAATATATTTTCTACATGAATTACGCAGTCTCAAGTAGTTCTTTACAGCAGAGTGAGAAAGGAATAATACAACTTCTAATTCTAGGTCTCTTGCAATTTCTGCCTCATCTGCACTTAATTTTTCCATCGAAGTCTTGAATCCCTCCAAGCCATCCATGATGGTTGTAATTAACTTTCCAAACTCCTGTTTATGTTGACATTTTCACCTCCTTCAATGAATCACAAGTGTTCTTTATTTTTTTTTATTTTTTATTTTATTTTTTTAATGAGGTGGAGGCTTGCTCTGTCGTTCAGGCTGGAGTGCAGTGGCGTGATCTCAGCTCACTGCAAGCTCCGCCTCCCTGGTTCATGCCATTCTCCTGCCTCAGCCTCCCAAGTAGCTGCGCCTACAGCACCCACCACCATGCCTGACTAATTTTTTTTTTTTTTTTTTTTTTGTATTTTTAGTAGAGACGGGGTTTCACCGTGTTAGCTAGGATGGTCTCAATCTCCTGACATTGCGATCTGCCCGCCTCGGCCTCCCAAAGTGCTGGGATTACAGGCATGAGCCACCACACCCAGCCACAAATGTTCTTAATGGTATCTAGAATGGCGAGTCTTTTCCAAAAGGTTTTTAATTTACTTTGCTTGGATGGATCAGATAAATCACAATCTATGGCAGCTATGACCTTATGAAATGCATTTCTTCGATAATAACATTGAAAGTTGAAATTACTCATTGATCCATGGACTATAGAATAAACATTGTGTTAGTAGGCAGAAAAACAACATTAACATTTTTGTATATTTCCATCAGAGCTCTTGAGTGACTAGGTGCATTGTCAATGAACAGTAATATTTTGAAGGAATCTCTTTTTTGTAGTACTAGATCTCAACAGTGGACTTAAAATATTAGTAAATCATGCTCTGAGCAGATGTGCTATCATTAAGACTTTAGTGTTCCATTTATAGAGCACAGGCAGAGTTAATGTGGCATAATTCTTAAGGGCTCTAGGATTTTAGGAATTTCAAATGAACACTGGGTTCAACTTAAAGTAACCAGCTGCATTAGACCCTGACAAGAGAGTCAGCCTGTCCTTTGAAACTTTGAAGACAGGCATTGAATTTTCCTTTATAGCTATGAAAGTCCTAAATGGCATCTTCTTTAACTAGAAGGCTGTTTCATCTACATTGAAAATCTGTTGCTTAGTGTAGCCACTTTCATCAATTATCTTAGCTATATCTTTTGGATAACATGCTGCAGCTTCTCCATCAGCACTTGATGCTTCACCTTGCACTTTTATGTCATGGAGATAGCTTCTTTCCTTAAGCCTCATGAACCAACCTCTGGCAGCTTTAATTTTTCTTCTGCAGTTTATTTACCTCTCTCAGCCTTCATATAATTGAAGAGGATTAGAGCTTTGCTCTGGATTAGGCCTTGGCTTAAGGGAATGTTGTGGTTGGTTTAATCTTCTATCAAGACCACTAAAACATTCTCCAGATTAGCAATAAGGCTGTTTTTGCTTCCTTATGATTCATGTGTTCACTAAAGCAGTGATTTTAATTTCCTTCAGGAATGTTTTATTTGCAATCACAAGTTGTCTAACTATTTGGCCATGAGGTCTAGTTATCTCAGTTTTGACAATCTTTCCTCACCAAGTTTAATTTTTTCTAGCTTTTGATATAACATGACAGATGAGTGACCCTTCCTATTACGTGAACACTTAGAGGACAATGTAGGGTTATCAACTGGCCAAATTTCAATATTGTTGTGTTTTAGAAAACAGGAAGGCCTAAGTAGAGGGAGAGAGATGAGAGAATAGCCAGTCAGTGGAGCAGTCAGAACACAAACACAAATTTTCAATTAAGTCCACTGTCTTATATAGGCATGGTTCATGGTGCCCCAAAACAATCACAACAGTAACATCAAAGATCACTGATGACAGATCACCACCGTAGATATAATAATAATACAAATGCTTGAAATATTGCTAGAATTACCAACAAGTGACACAGAGACAGGAAGTGAGTACATGCTATTGGAAAAGTGGTACTATAGACTTACTCAATGCAGCACTGCCACAAACCTTCAATCTGTGAAAAGTGCAGTAACTGCAAGGCACAATAAAGCAAAGTGAAATAAAACGAGGTGTGCCTGTATTAATATTTATCTTAATTCACTCACTAAAGTTTTTAATATCTTTCTCTTCTGGCCTATGTGGGAAGGATTAGGGAACTTCTCTTATCAATGCTTATTCTTAAGTACCATATGTAGTGTTAAGTAATTGTAAGAAATTTAACTGAGTATGGGCAGTGAATATTAATTTGCTGCCTAAAATCTCTTCATTTCTGGATCTCAGTGTTACCTTGACAAACATGTCTTTTCTTTTAGTATGGGGCTGACAAGGTGGTAAAATACAAATGCAGAGAAAATGGGTGTTGATGAGTGGGATGCTTCTTGGGTTCAAACAACATGAGAGAAATCTGCAATCTTAAAATACAGGCTCATAAATGAACCTCAGGAGGCTTATGATGACCTGTTCACAGTCATAATCTGTAGCCAGTCATGGCTTCAATCAGCACTTCGAGAAGTATATATCCCTACAATAATAACATGAAAAGTAAATAATTTGTACTGTGATGCCCAAGATGGGAGGCAGCATTGTGTAATGGACTATGGCAGTGAATACATTAGACTTCCTTGCCTAATTAGACTTCCTTCCCTTCCTTGCAGGATTGGACCAAAGGCTGAGACCTCAATCTTTGTGTGACAGAAACAGCAGTGTTTCAATCAGGGTCTGGGCAAGAAAGAAATAGCATACTGAAGCATGCTAATTAAGAATCACTTAATAAAATGACTCTTTACTGAAATATGGTCAGGGTTAAAGGCAACCAATAAGGGGTAGATTATACAAGGGCTAGCAATACCAGGGAGTCATTGCCACCCCTTGATCTAAAGGGACAAATGGAGGAAATGGTTAGTGGAATCCAGAGAGAGCACCTGTAGCTGTGTAAGAAGTCTACATAAGAGAAAATGTGGCTTTTTACAAAGGGATGCAACAAACCTGTGGTGACCCACAAGTCAAGAGACTCCAACCTCCTCTTTTGCCCTCCAGTCTCCCAGTGGTGCCTCCTACTGGTCAAACTCAACTTGAAGCCAGGAGACAAGGGAATCAGTTGATGTGATCTATACAGGTCAGCCTCCTGGGATGCAGTGCAGGGTAGAGGGGGCTGGAGAATGAAACTGAGGGGAAAACATAGCATGTCCAGACCAGCTCACAGCTGCCCTGAATGAGATGGTGAATTCAAATGCAGGAAGAGTGTGTTTTTATTGATATAAAATGTTTTCCCTATTTATAGGATACATGTGAGTATTTGCTACATGCATAGAATGTCTAAGGATCAAGTCAGAATATTTGGGGTATCCATCACCTTGAGTATTTATCATTACTATGTGTTGGTATCATTTCAAGTCCTCTCTTCTAGCTACTTGGAAACATACCATATGCTGTTGCCAACTATAGTCACCCTAGTTTGCTATCAAATACTGGGACTAATTTGTTCTATATACCTGTATGCTTGTACCCGCTAACCAACCTCTCTTTATCCCCCACCCTCCCACCAACACCCTTCTTAGCCTGTAATATCTACAATTTTAGTCTATATATCTATGAAATCAATTTTTTTAGCTCTCACATATGAGAGAACATATGGTATGTGTCTTTCTGTGCCTGGCTCATTTCACTTAACAACCTTCAGTTCCATCTATGTTGCTGCAAATCATATGATTTCATTATTTTTATGGCCAAATAGTATTCCATATGACCACATTTTCTTTATCCATTCATCTGTTGATAGACACCAAGCTTGATTCCATATCTTTGCTATTGTGAATCGTGCAGTGATAAATATGCAGGTGCAGGTATTCCTTTGATAGCAGATTTAGTTTCCTTTGGATAAATACCCAATAGTGGGATTGCTGGATCATATGGTAGTTCTATTTTTAGTTTTTTGAGAAATTTTCATACTGTTTTCCATAGTGGTTGTACTAATTGACATTCCCACCAACAGCGTATAAGAGTTCCCTTTCCTCCCTGTCTTCACCAACATCTGTTACTTTTGGTCTTTCTAATAGTAAGCCATTCTAATTGGGGTAAAATGATATCTCACTGTAGTTTTGATTTGCATTTCCCCAACGTTCAGTGATGTTGAGCACTTTTCATATAACTTTTGGCCATTTGTATATCTCCTTTTGAGAAATGTCTATTCACGTCATTAGCCCAGTTTTTAATGGGCTTACTTATTTATGTATTTATTTATTTTGTCGAGTTGTTTGAGTTCCTTGTGTATTCTGGATGTTAGTCCCTTGTCAGATAAGGGGCTCAGTGCTTTGACGACTTAGATCATTCAAAGTTATAAGCAATGGCAAGGTGGGTCTCTACTTCTTGTAGTTTTAGGGACTGGATCAATTATCTTCATGCCTTTGCTAAATGCTTTTCAGGTAATATTTATTCAGGTGTTGGGTAGGCAGCCACTTTATATAGGAGAGTGATCCCCAAATTTTAGTGTTATATATTCCATTTATTTTTCTGCCACAATTCCTGAATCTCTTGAAGACAAAGAAAAAAAAAGTTCATTTATGCCCTGGACATTTTCATATTCACTAATTTTTCTGCTTTATATTGATCCCTATGGCAAATCTTAAGTTAAAATATACAGCATTGTTGAGAGTCAATTTTACTAGTATACCTTAAAAACACAAGCAAAACTAACAAATTAGTAGTTAAAAATTGTCAGAATGCTGCTGAGTAGTTTACCTCTTTGATATTAAAACTCAAAGATGATATATAAAAGAGAAGTTGCATTATTGATCATATATTGTTATTAATAGACTAAAGTCTAACAAAGAATAATTGTATGATACATGAACTATAGTCATGTATAGGACATTAAAAATTGATGTAATGACTGCTCAAGAATCAGAGTTCTCAGTAACATTTGTCATTTATATTTGTCACCATTTTATTTAAATTTTTTATTTTTAATTGACACAGAATAATTGTACACATTTATGGGGAACAGTGTGATGTTTTGATACATGTATATATTGTGTAATTATCAAATCAGGGTATTTAGCAAATCCATTACCTTAAATATTTGTCATTTATTTGTGGCAAGAAGATTCAGAATCCTCTCTTCTAGTTATTTTGAAATATACACTATGATATTATTTACTTTAGTCACCCTACTGTGCAATAGAACACCAGAACTTATTCCTCCTATCTAACTCTAATGTTGTACCCATTGACATATTTCTTTTCATCCCTCTCTCTCCCATAGCCTCCTCAGCCTCTGGTCACCACTATTCTGTAGTTCTATGAGATCAGCTTGCTTAGCTTCCACAAATGAGTGGTATTATGTGGTGTTGGTCTTTCTGCACTTGGCTTATTTCACTTAACAAAATGTCCTCTAGACTCATTCATGTTACCATAGAATTTCATTCTTTTTATGGCTGACTAGCTTTCCATTGTATATGTATATCAGTAATATTTTAACAAATCAGATACAATACTCATCCAAATACTAAAAACACTTCTGGTAGATTTATCAAACATTTATGGTAACAACTATTTTTCATTCAAAATAATTAAATGAAATTTAAATTACTAGGTTTACTCCCAGATGCCTGGGGGAATTTGCTGCTGAATGAAAGATGGAAGGCACATATCCCTAAATATGAGTAATTTATATGGTGTTTTATCAACTGAAATACATAGAGGACTCAATTAACAACAGACCCTAATACAGAGATTATTAGGGCAATGTGGTGGTAGTGCCTCAAATGATCTTACATTTAGTAAGAAATTGAATGTTTATGCCTTTTATCTTTCATGTTATATTAAGACAGTTTTCTGAGGAGTTGTTTCAGGTTAAAGGTTGTCATTTGCAAAGAGTACACCACACTTCTCTCTCCGTTTTTAGAAAGACCCTGTATGGTTTAAGGGAAAAAGCAGAGTGAGCAGATGTTTGGGAAACTGCCAGGAGTCTCAACTTTTAAACAAAGATGTCATAGGTCAAATAAGTGAGCCTGTTCAAAGACTGCCAGGGAAATAGTGATGAAGACTGTACTGGTGGAAGATAGGATGTCAATGATACTAGTAGATTGAGGGAATGGTAGAGGAGCAGAAATGGGAAGGATTGTCCCAGGCAAGTGGAGGAAGTGATGCTTCAAAGATGCATGTTGTTGGCAAGAAAGGCAGAGGCTGAGAAAGACAGTGTCTGTGTTTGCTTCCTGCTGGTCTGCTGAAGGCGACAGGTGGATAATTATATGCAGGTATAGGATTTTTAGGTGACCATTGGAATTAGGTAAGAGGAATTCTTCATCACTGTTAAAAGGTGAATGAACAAACCAAACAAAACTGTGTTATATTTTTACTATTTGTCAAAATTAATGCCTTGTTCTTTTCCATTTGCTGGGTATAGATAGAAATTACTCTTTGTCGTCCTCTCATTAACCCCTTCTCCCATTACTTAATGAACTCCTTATCCTATCTCTCTCCACAAACTACTTTGTATGACTACTTTCCTTGATTCTCTAAGGCTAGAGGCCACATTATAATACATCCTCTTAGTGTCTTACTCTATTTAGCACCCACCAGTTACAATTATTTATTTCTGAGATCATTTATGTGTCTGCCTTCCCAATATACAGTATTGCAGTGAGTACTGGGGCCAACTCTTCTTAGTCTCATTATAAAACTAACACTGTTGGTGGGAATTTAAATTAGTTCAACGACTGTGGAAGACAGTGTGGTGATTCCTCAAAAATTTAGAACCAAAAATACCATTTGACCCAGCAATCCCATTACTGGGGTATATACCCAAAGGAATATAAATCATTCATTATAAGGAAACATGCATGTGTATGTTCACTGCAGCACTATTCACAATAGCAAAGACATGGAATCAACCCAAATGCACATCAGTGATAGACTGGATAAAGAAAATGTGGTGCATATATACCATGGAATACTATGCAGCCATAAAAAGGAACAAGATCATGTCCTTTGCAGGGACATGGATGAAGCTGGAAGTCATTATCCCCAGGAAAGTAATGCAGGAAGAGAAAACCAAAGGACACATATTCTCACTTTTAAGTGGGAGTTGAACAATGAGAACACATGGATACAGGGAGGGGAACAACACTCACTGGGGTCTGTCAGGGGAGGGCAGGGTGGGTGAGAGCATTAGGGAAAAGAGCTAATTCATGCTGGGCTTAACACCTAGGTGATGGGTTGATAGGTGCAGCAAACCACCATGGCGCATGATTACCTATTTAACAAACCCGCACATCCTGCACATGTCCCCAGAACTTAAAAAAAACAAATAAAATAGGCCCGGCCCAGTGGCTCATGCCTGTAATCCCAGCACTTTGGGAGGCCGAGGCGGGCTGATCACGAGGTCAGGAGATCAAGACCATCCTGGCTAACACTGTGAAACCTGTCTCTACTAAAAATAGAAAAAATTAACTGGGCATGGTGGCGGGCGCCTGTAGTCCCGGCTACTCAGCAGACTGAGGCAGGAAAATCGCTTGAACCTCGGGAGGCAGAGGTTGCAGTGAGCCGAGATTGTGCCCCTGCACTCCAGCCTGGCGACAGAGCGAGACTCCGTCTCAAAAATAAAAATAAAAATAAAATAAAATAAAATAATTTATAATAAATAAATAAAACTCAGTGCCTTGTGCATAATGGTTACTCCTCTCATACTTATTAGATTATCAGTTAAAGAATTAGCGTGACCAATAATATTTTAATCCTAGAGTCTTTTCTCTTAAACAATTTATCAGTTGCTGTTTGTACACACATTCCCTCAGCACATTTCTGGACCCACTATCTGACATCCAAATTCCAGCAGCTGCAACTATTTGTGTGAGTACTTTCTTTAGTCAAGATCATTCCCCTTGAGTATCAGGTGACCAAGTGTGCTTGGAAATTAATGCCCCTCTAGGCATCCTTCAGCAAAGGTTGGCGGATAACTCTGAGGATATGTCCCACGTTGGCTCCCAGAATTCCCCAGTGGAATTTAGCTCCAATCGACCTAGTGGGAACTTGTTCCATAAACCTCTATTGGCTACCTACCTTTTGTCTCTTTCCCCATTTCCCTTCTGTACTTTCCTGGAATCATTACCCTAATAAATTACTTGGACTTGAATCCATGTCTCGATATCTTCTGAAGGAAAATCCAAACTAAGAGAGTTTTCTTCATAGAAAGAACCTGAATGAGTCAAGCCAGTGAATGAAAACATGTACACAGGTGTGTCCCTGCATAGACATGAAGACTTCAGTATTAGCTTCTGCCTTTTTGGTCTCTTAAATCATTTTTTTTATATATTCTAATAGCAGTTTGCTGTCAAAAAGCTGAAGGAGATGCATAAAGCATCTTCAATCCAAGACAAGATCTAGTAATGAGCGTAGTTTCAATTTTAGTACACCTTACCTACACCCCAACCCTGATTGTACTATACAGTCTACCAGTCTCACCCCATGTCCTGTTTCTGGTCCTAAGACCTTCCCCTTGATCTGTGCTACAGCTGTTATGGCTGAGAGGGTCAGTGGGTACAGCAATTTCAATTTAAATACTTTAGAGGCACAAATTATTGAATTACAGGGGTGTCAAAAGCACAGTTACATTGTTAACTTTGCATGACTGACTGGTGTCTAGTTTCTCTGATTTTGACTGTTTTCTGAAATGCACGACTTAAATTCTTCTTTAAGTCTTTGCTCAAATTTGATCTTGTTAGTGAAACTTTTTCCGAAAACACCTTCAAAATTTTAAATTCCACACCATCCTCAGTCCTCCCTACTCCCCATCTCATTTTCATTCATAGAATTTGTTTGCAGCGGACATTTTCTATGTTGTTCTTTTATTTTGTTACTGTCTGTCTCCCTAATCAAGAAGTAAGCTCTATGAAGACAAGGATTTTTGTCTGTTTTATTCACACCTATGTTTCTAGGGCACATAGGAAGCATTCAGTCTATATTTGTTGAATAAACAAGTGAATAGATTTGGATACTGAATACCATACATATTAAAATAATCATAGCTACACATTCAGAAAATATGAAAGGCTGCATAGTTGGTTGTACTTATAGCCAATTTTTTTATTTGTTAGACCCTGGAAACCCGAATTCTGGCTGAAAACTTATAGTCATTTTAGAGGTTGAGAATCTTTCTAACATCCTAACATGGATATTGAAATTGGGCAGATTAGCAAAGAGGCAGTTTCTGTGGTTTATTAAATGATTGATGATTTTTAAAGATTTTATAAACTTCCTTGTACTTCAATGTTTTCTAAGACATTCAAGAATTCCCAAGTACAGCAAACAAACAAGCAAACAAATACAGATTGAGTATCCCAAACTTGAAATGCACTCCAGAATTTTAAACTTTTTGAGCACTGACATGATGCTCAAAGGAAATGTTCATAGGATCATTTTTAATTTCAGATATTTGGATTGGGGATGCTCGACTAGTAATCCAAAAAGAAATCTGAAATCTGAAACACTTCTTGGTCCCAAGAATTTCATATAAGAGATTCTCAACCTGTAACAGCAAACAACAAGAAAACCTCCTCTGTTAACCTTTCACTCGCAAGATTTCCTCTTTTGTCTTTATTATGTTACTTTTATGGTCTGATTTATGAATTTCCTCCAGCAACCTGTTGAGTGCCTCATAATAAATAATGGTGCAGCAAAGTCAGGCTGCAATGGTTACAGGGAATAAAAGAGAACAGGGAATCCCACAACCTGGTGTTATTCATCACTCATCACTATTTCATCGTGGTACAACTGCTAGTGTCAGAAGCATACATGAGAACCCATTCTTTTTGTGTAAAATCTTGGACAGTGAGAGATTAAGCATTCCATTTGCACACTAATGAATTAATTAAAATTTACTATTTAAGTGATAATTAAGAGTTATCACTTTTCTTTCCTGATCCTTATTTTTTTTCTCTTCTTTTCTTTAATAGCTAGGAACCCAGTAAAATGTCACACAGAAATAATGATAGCTCACTTTTCTTGTTCCAAATCTTAAAGAGATTGCCTATAATGATTCACCATTAAGTGTGATGTTCACTGTACCTTGTTTGTACCACCTGTTATCTGGTTAAAAAAAAAAAAAGATTGTTTCTATGCTTAGTTTGCCGAGTTTCTTTTTTTCATATGAATTAATGTTAATTTTAGAAAAGTTTTTCCAGAATTTATTTTTTAAAAATTGGGTTATTGTATTAATTTATGTGAGCTTATTTTCTAATACTAAAGCACCTTAATAAGCTTGAGATAAACGTAACTTAGTCATCTGTTTTATCCTTTTATGTACTGCTGGATTTAGTTTGCTAATATTTGGTATAGAGTAGTTTCATCTGACATTATGAGAAAATTTGTTATGCAATTTTCCTTCCGTGTTCTGTGCTCGTCATGTTTGGGCATCAAGGTCACGTTAGCTTCATAAAACAAAGCGTGTGTCTTCATTTATTGCTTCTCTAGAAGATTTTGTTTACTGTTGAAATTACTTGTTCCTTGACTTTTTGGTAGAATTCACCAGTAAAATCGTACTACTGCATACCTATCAGAAGAGGAATAACTTTTTCTTTGTTGACAAAATGACATGCTAAGCACTGACAGAAATGTGGAGCAACGGGAACTGCTAGTGGGGGTTCAAATTGATACAGCCACTTGGAGCAACACTTTCGCAATTTCTTACATCGTTAAACTTACACTTCCCACGTAACCCAGAAATCCCACTTGTAAGTATTTACCCAAGAGAAATGTAAACATATGTTCACACAAAGAGCTGTATAAGAATGTTTATTGAAGCTTTATTCATAATTGCCAAAAAACTGGAAACAATCCAATTGTTCATCCGCTGGTGCATAGATAAACAAATTGTGCATCCCTACAGTGGCATATTCAGCATTACAAAGGAATGGACCAGTGATATACAAAACGACATGGAAGAATCTCCAAACCTTTATGCTAAATGACAAAAAGCCAGACTAATGGCTACATTTGTCTGATTCCATTTGTATGAAATTCTGAAAAAGACAAAGTTATAGGTTCAGAAATCAAGTCAGTGGTTACCAGGAGCTGGAGTACGAGAAGGGAGTTACTACAAAGGCATGTAAGGGAACCTTTGGGGGATGATGGAAATATTTGTATTTTGATTGTGGTAATAGTTGCATGACTGCCTGTGCATGACAAAACTTATTGAACTTATACCGAGAAAGTATGGATTTTACTCTACACAAATTATATCTTAACAAATCCAATAAAAAACAACCCCAGGACTGGGGTTACTTTATAGGCATATTTTTAACTACTAATTTAATATTTCTAATTATGGGATTATTCAGGCTTTCAAATTCTTCTAAATTGTTCTAGGAATTTGACCTGTTTTTTAACTTTTTAACGTAAATTACATATCTAATATTTGTGGAATGTGTAGTTATGTGTTCCTTTTCCTTTCTGATAGTGTTTATTTGTGCCTTCTCTTATTAATAAATCCGAAAAGAGATTTTCACATTGTATTATGATTTATATATAACCACTTTTTTGGTTGCTTTGATCCATTCCATTCTAGAATTCACTTGTTTTCTGATTTGTTATTTTCCACCTTATCTTTTTTCTTTTAATTTCTTTGTGTTTGTCAACTTCTTGAAATAAACCTTATCTTGCTAATTTGTAACTTTTCTTATTTTCTGACATAAGCGTTTAAGACAATACAAGTCCCTCTAAATACTGCTTTTGCTGCATCTCACAATTTTTATTAGGTAGTATTTTAAAATTCTTTATTTCTAATAATTTTTAATGTATACTGTAATTTCTTCTTTGATCCTTGGTTTGCTTAGAAGTATGTTCCTTAACATTTCAACTTATGGAATTTTCATAGTTATCTTTTGATTACTGATGTCTAGATGAATTGCATATTGGTGAGAGAATATATTCTGTTTTATTTCAGTCCTTTGAACTATGTTGATACCTGCTTTATGGTTCAGTATATGATCAAATTTTATAAATGTCATATAGGGTAAAAAATGATGTAGTCAGTACATATGCTGGTTGCAGAGCTTAATATATGTTTATTTCATCAAGATTATTATTTTTTTGCCTGTATGGCTTTATATTTACTGAGGGGAGTATAGAAATATCTCTCTATGAGGGTGGATTTACTCTTCTATCGATTTTTTATTTAAGTGATATATTAGATCCTTTCATATTTAACATCCTATGCCTTGGGGAAATGAAACTTTTTAATATTATGATCTGACCCTTTTAAAATCTAGCAGTACTTTTTATTTTGAAGTCTGTTTCATCTGATATTAATGTAATTAATTACTCTATTTCCCACTTATGCCAATGTCTTTTTTTTCCTCCATATTTTTCTCTCTGGTTTGCACTTTTTTCTGCATATTTTTCTCTCTGGTTTGCATTTTGGATACTATATTTTGCCTTATCTTTTAGCTTTTGTCTCTTAACACACCTGCAGGGTCTATTAGTTCTACTATTAAATGTATCCATTAAAAATATAATTTCAATTTTATTTTCAGTTTATTGAAGTTATATTTGGCTCTTTACAAATCTACTTATTATATGTTTTATTATATTATAAGCCTCCTTTTATTTTGAACCTTATTAAATATATTTATTGTATATTTTATGTCTAATGCTATACTTTATAGCTTCTATATTTCTGTAATTGTATAGTTTTTTTATTATTCTCATGCTATGGGCCTGGTTTCCTTGCAGGGTTAGTAAATTTTGACTGAAAGTTGCTCATTTCCCTTGGAACTTTATCTTTGGAAATGTTTTGAGGTCTCGGATGAAAATGGTATCTTATGTAAAGAACTTGTATTTATTTTTGTTAGGTGCTTGATGCTATTACCAGTCCGGGACCACTTTAAGCTGAATCTTCACTTGAAAATTTTCAGATTACCCAGTTAGTAAGAATTTAGGCTATAAACTTTTAGCAGCTGACTTGTGATTATGAATTCTCAGGAAATATATTTTCCCTTTCTGCTTAGCACCAAGATTCAAGACAGGCAATATTTTAGATGCTTTGAAGTAGATGGGATTATTATTATATTAAGTGTTTAAGTCTCGGTGGAATCAGTATGGGAATCTTTTTGTGGACGACTCCTCCTGGGTAGGCTCTAGGCTTCGTTTTCTGCCCCTGAAGTCATCCTAGCTTGTGAAAAGCCAGTGGTTAAGTGTGTCTGGTTTGGTAAATGATTTCGAGGAGGAAATTGGTTTTGGTGCCTTTCTTACCTCTCTAGGGTCTCCCTTCTGTCAGTTTTAAGCCAGGAATTTTCACACTTTTGCTACATCATGGATGCTTTTCTATTCTTCACTCATCATACTTTAGTTGCTTTCAGCAGAAGTGCCAGTCCTTTTTCTCAGTTTTCTGTGTACCTGAAAATGGAAATAACAAATCATTTCTTTTCAAATTCTAGACGAGTGATGGCAAATAAGTTTTATCATAAGTACTAACTCCAGTTAATTGGAAGAAGTTGACTATAGTCTTTAGTTGAGAAGGGTTCTGACTTCTTGTTCAGACTCTGAGGAGAAGCATGCTATACTTTTTTGTGATGTATTGGACTGGGCTGATGTGGAAAGTGAGGATTGAAGTGGCATATATGCTGTGTTTTGTTCATCCACAACCCAATTCCTGATTCTTTTGAACCTTTCAGAGAATAGTCATTGGATTGTTCCTATGTTGTTCTTGATTCTGAGTTCCAGACTAGGTGAGTAGCAGAGTCTTCCTGACACATTTTATTTGAAGCTTGCAAGGTTTTAGTAATTGAATAGATTTAATAATTAAAGGGAAAAATTGAGGAGCCTATTAGGGAATGTCAGCGGCTCATCAGATCAAGGGTAAAGCAGCCAAATAATGTTTTAGATGGTACCATGCATCGATAGTACAATCTGGTTCCATTCGTCTTCTATATTTTCTTCTTCTCAGTTCTTAAGATCTGCTATAAAAAATAAATGAGGATTTTGAAGTTATCCATGGACTTTTGGAGGTAATAGCTAGTAAAATTTTTGTATGGTTGCATTTTTGGGAGATGCCATTAACTGTGATTGGGAGAAAGGCTAAGGAAAGACTTACAGGAAAATGATGGTGATGGTAGTGGGCTATCAGAAAAGGAAAAGTTTGAGTGTCATTGACTTAGGTGTTGTCAACTTGATTACTCTACAGTAGAAATCAACCAGCATTTGACCAGGATATGTCTACCTTATCTTTGTCGAAAATTGATTCATCACATTTCAAAATCAAATGGCTTGTCATCTGCAGATCTCAGTACAAATAGAGCTCCTGTTTCTGATGAGACTTTTCTGTTTTTAAATGGGTGTGTTACTAATAACCTTCTCATAATCTAATATTTGTAAGTACCTAACATAGGTCTGGAATTGCTTCAGAATTGTTGCTGATTGCATAGCAAAGAAAATACAGGACTTTTCTTTATTTCAACATTAGCAAAAATATTTTTTTAAAAAATTAAGATTTTCCCATTGTGGTAGGACAGAAACAAAAGTCTTTATAACTAGTGTGAATAGACACTTTTGTTGGCTGAGACTATTCAATACTGATACTGAAATTATTGGTAAATTCAGATTAGGAAACTGAAGATACAATCAAAATTAAAGGAGAAAATATGAGAGAGAGAGAGAAAAAATGTGTGTGAGAGAGAGGTGATCAAACCCTTCCATGGCTACAAACTACTTAAAAAGGAATCGCTTCCCCCAGCTCTGGATTTTACCATCTCTTACCTTGCAAAATAGCCCCTTCTGTTATCGTCTCTCCAGAATCTCCTTTTATCTTTCCTCCCTCCCAGCATGGAAATAAGCTCAAGCCTCTTCCATATTAAAGATATATAAGCAAGCAAGCAAAACTATGTCACTTGACCTTAAATTCTCTTCTATTTCATGCTTGATCATTCCTACAATTTATTTTAAACAAGTCTATCCTTGTTGTCTTACTTCTTATTTGCATGTCTATCCACAGTGATCAGCTTCCCACCTCTACCGCCACATTAAAGTCCTATGCAACCAAGACCACCAAATGGTGTTCGTAAATCCAGCAGACTCATGGCTCTGTCTTGATTTTGCTTCACTCTCCTCTCCTCTAAGTCATGCTGGACATATCCTTTTCAAAGACCTGATGACAACCCCACTGACTGCACTAAACATTTTCAAAGTGGCTTCATTCAAGGGAGCAATTTCTTATGTTCCTGGTTTTCTCAGACTCCATTTCAAGCAGAAAAGAACCTCTTAGTGTAGGTTCCTCACAGTCAGTGTTGAGAGGTCACTGTAAACTGCAGCTCAAATTTTCTTTGTTACATTTACACATAATTTTTAAAGATAAATGAAACCATAAAGCTCATAACAAAAGCCAACAGTCTTTTATCTCATCTCTACCAATACACCTGCTCTCAAAGGCAACCACTTTCACCCCTTAATAGTTGTTATTTTACATTTAATTCCATATGTTCAGATAACTTGTTTATACATATATTTCCCAATTTTTCAATTTTAGACATTATTTACTGAGTTTATACTGTCATAAAAGAGGATTTATGTCCTGTGCTTCCTTTCTCCATTATTGAGGTATCAAATCAATGTTCATAATTATTACATGTTAGTGTTTTTCTAAATATTCTTCACTGCAAGACCAAAAGGTATCACATAATTCAATTTTCTTACTTGTATCAGTTTTATTTTCTCAATAAAATAATTGTATAATGTGTTCACACTCCTGCTTTGCTTGTACCTATCAGTAATTCTTTTTCAATATGCCAGTGGAAATGTACAACTACTCTCAGTACTTTTTTCCATTAGCTAAATGAATCAGGTGTTTGTATCTATTTTGATTTTTTTAAATTTTCTTATTCTGTTTATATAATATTTATCTCTCTCTGGGAATCTTTCATCATGTTTCTCTAATTCTGATTTGTCTTCTTTAGTACCAACACACTCATCCTGGGACTTCCCTTCACCCTCATCCAATGAAATTTTTTTCTCTCTTGAATGTAATGCTCTGTTTTAGATGTAGCACTATCTTCAAGTGTTCTCTTGGCTTTGATGGAGAAGAAAATAGAGGAAGTATAAAGGAAATATAGAAAGTATATTTTACAACTTTTTCTATTTCTGATGACACGCTTCTACTCTGACACATGATTGATGATTGACAGAGCACAAAATTTATGTTAGGAGTTATTATTCTCCAGGTTTTTAAACATATTGTTCCATTGTCTTTCTGCTTCCAGTATTGTTAATGAGAAGTCCTGAGTCATTATGATTTTCAGTCTTTGATATGTGACTTGTTCTTTCTAGAACCTTATGGTGAGTACCTTGCTTTGGATCACTTTTCATTCATTGGATTGGCTAGTGAGTAGGTGCTTTTACTCTGGTGCCTGGTAGGAGAAGGTTGCTAGTGGACGGATTTTGTGCCTATGGTTTATCTTAATCTCCTTATTTTCATTCTTAAGCTTCACCCCATAGGTTTTTGAATCTGGAGGTTCTCAGTCTCAATTTTTTCACAGATTAAGTTTCTTGTCTTCTGCACAGTGTTCATCTGGTTACATGAGGTGGGGAGAGAGCAACCAGGGATCTCATTGAATGATATTGAGACTTTCGATCAATTCTCTTATTTTCAATTTTGTCCCTCACCTTACTTTCACCTATACCTCCAAATCTGAGTTTCCTTGGATTCTGCAAGGCAAAACTGTTTGCTTCTCTTTGGTATTCTCCTATACCTGAAGGATTCATTTTTCTTTTCTCTGCTAAATTAATAACAACTTGCTGTAGACTGGCTATTTGTATACCCTCAAAATTCATACATGAAGCAAATATTTGAAGACATAGCCTCTAAGAAAGTAATTAAAATTAGAAGAAGTCATAGGGTTAATCCAGTAGGATCAGTGTCCTTGTGAGAGGAAACACTAGAGAGCACACACACTTAGGAAAAACCACGTGAGGATGCAGTGAGAAAACCCCTACCTATAAACTAGGAAGAAAGCCCTTACCAGAAACCAAATCTCCCAGAACCTTAATCTTGGACTTCCAGCCTCCTGAAATGTGAGAAAATAAATTTCTGTTGTTTAAGCCACCCAGTCTGTTTTAGTCCATTGTGCATTGCTAAAAAGGGATACCTGAAACTGGTATCCCTTTATTGATAAATAAAGGAGGTTTATTTGGCTCATGGTTCTGCAGGCTGTACACAAAGCATGGCACTGGCATATTATTCTGGCAGGAGCCTCAGTAAGCTTTCAATCATGGTGGAAAGGGAAGGGGGAGAAGGCATGTCACATGGCGAGAGAGAAAGCAAGAGTGAGGAGGAGGGGTATCACACTCTTAAACAACCAACTCTTTTGTGAATGAATAGAGCAAGAACTCACTCACTACCTCAAGGGAGGACACCAAGCCATTCATGAGGGAATGAGGGATTCACCTCCATGACACAAATTCTTCCCACCAGGCACCACATTCAACATTGGGGATCAAATTTCAACATAAGATTTAGAGGGGACAAATATCCAAACTATATTACAGTGGATAATACTTTGTTATGTTAGCCTGAGCAGACTAATGCACAACTCCTCCATGTACTTTCCATTTGTTGTTTCCAAGTGGTGCCATCTCTATTTTATTGTTGCTTTCTTTTAATACTTTTTGTTACTTGGAGTTTATAGATTTTATTTTTCTCATTTACTATTGTTTTATGTGGTACTAATTTGCAAGGAGCAGAAATAAATATTGTAATGGTTAATTTTGTCAACTTTTCCAGGCCGTGGTACCAAGAAACCTTTTCTAGGTTTCTGAGGTTTCTGTGAAGGTATTTTTAGAAGATTAACATTTAAGTCAGCAGGCTTTGAGTTAAGTAGATTACTCTCTGTAAAGTACATGGGCCTCATCCAAGTAGTTAAAGGCCTTAAGAAAAAAGATTGACCTTCCCTCAAGAAGGAATTCTGCCAGTAGACTGCCTTCAGACTCAAACTGCAGCCTTGGTTCATTTGCGAGTCTTCAGCCTGCTGGAGTATCCTCCAGCTTCCACAAGTGTATTAGCCATGCCTTAAGTCTCTCTCTGTTTCTTCTCTGTCTCTTTCAGATGTTTCTTGACTTATGATAGGGTTACATCCCAATAAAACCAAATAACTTACAATATTATCAACTTACGATGGTTTTGTTGGGACGTAACTCCAATACAAGTCGAAGAACATACTGAATGCCTATCACTTTTGCACCATTGTAAAGTCAAAAAATTATAAGTCAAACCATTGTAACTCGGGGACCACCTGAAAATATATGTCTATGTATGTATTTATGTTTTACATCCTTCAATTTAATTGGAAGTCACAACTTACCTTCCTTTTGTATGATAAAGATGTCAGTTCTTCCTTATTATATTTGTTCTATTTGATAAATTCATATAGCACAATTTTTTTTACATCAAAAATGGCATATTTAATTTTTTTAGTCTAAAAATATGTCCTAAAAATCATTCAACATACAGTTATTTTTCTCATTCTTTTTAAAGGCTGCCTAGTACTTTATTGCATAGATGTCTCCTAAAGATGGACATCTGGGTTGTTTACAGTCTTTTGCTACTATAAAATTTTCTGCAAGGAAAGACTTTGTGCATAAATTGGCTTGTTTTTGCCAGCTGACCTTAGGAATAGATTTTTAGAAGTGGAGTTACAAGATCAGAAAGGTAATTTATATGTAATTTTTCTCCCCCCATTGGGCTTTTACCATTTTATATTCCCATCAACAAAATATAAAACTGCTATTTTTGCACAGCTTTCTAAGGGGACTAGGTTGTCAATTATTATTATTATTTTTTTTTGTGAAACTGGTAGGTGAGAAGGAGAACCTTGTGCAGTTTTATTTTAACTTCCCTGATTAGGTGAAGTTGAGTATCTTTTCATATGTTTAAGGAGGTGATTTTACTTCTTATTCTGTAAGCTGTCTGTCATGTCTTTCCTCATTTATTAGGTTGCTCATTCCCTTCCTCAGGTTTTAGGAGCCCATGGCATACTAACTTTTCTTTAGTGCTTTTTGTTTTTTATATTTGCTGTCTTTATTTTTTGCCTTTAGAAACATTTTATGTAATAAAATTTACCTATCTTCAGTTATTTATAGATTTGAGTCATAGAATCATAGAAATAATTTCTCCATTCCTAAATCATAAAATTCTCTTCTATTGTTGGTACAGTTTCAAAATTTATGTTTAATACTGTAATCTAAATGTATGCATTATGTGTATTTGAGATAACATCTACTTTATATTTGCTTATTTTCAAAATGACTATTCAGTTAACCTAATATTATTTATAAAAATTTCCATCTTTCTTGCACTGATGTATGTTGATATTTTTAGAAAACACTTAATTCCCACTATTATTTGTATATTTTTCTCTATTTGTCTTTCCATATATTTATGCAACAATATTTACTTGCTGTTTTAAATATAGATGTTTAAAAATTTACTTTTAGGTTTTAATATCTGGCAGAGCTGGTAGTCCTATATAGATTCTTTATTGTGTTAAAGAAATATCCATTGGCTCTTATTTCAGTAAACCTTTATTCAAGATTGACTTAAATTTTGTCAAATTTCCACATATGAATATGATCATATAATTGCTTTCCTCAATTCTGTTACTGTGATACATTATTTTAGAGATTTCCTAATATTTGACAATCCCTGTATTCCTAGAATGAAATTCTCACTTCATCATATGTATTTTAAAAATATATATATATATCGGAAAATAGCTTTTTATCGGAAATAACTTCAAAATTACTTTTTGAAGTAACTTTCTTCAAAATTACTTCAAAATTTACTTCCGATAAAAATAACTTTTTATCGGAAAATAACTTCAAAATTACTTTGTATTATTATAAAAATAGTGTGCAAAACATCTTTCTACTTCTAATTAAATTTTTCAATTTGTTATGATTTTACTGCATTCTTGTATCATTCTCTCTGTTTCTGTTTATTTCTGTCCCTCTCTCTTTCCGCACACAACACACACACATAGAGTCGTTTACCCACACAAACCAACTCTCTCTCTCTCTTTCTCTCTCTCTCTCTCTCTCACACACACACACACACACACACACACACACACACACACACACAGAGTTTTGGGAACCATTTCAGAGTATTATATTATGTCTCTTTACCCTTAAATACTTCAGTATGTATATCCCATGAACAAAAAACATTCTCTTACATAACCTTATTGCTGTTCAGGAAAAATAACATTAATACTGTTATCAAACTTTTATTCAAAAGTTTGGTATAATTCACTAGTGAAACAATGTGGGCCTGTGCTTTTCTTTGAGGGAATTTTTTATTACTAATTCCACGTCTTTATTTGTTATCAACCTGTTCAGATACTCTATGTCGTCTTGAATCACTTTCAGTAGTTGCTGTCTTTTTAGGAATTTTCCTATTTTATCATAACCTATTTTTTCCATACAGTTATTTACAGCATACCTTTATCATCTTTATTATTTATGTAAGGTGAGTAGTGATGTTCCGTCTTTCATTCCTGCTTTTAATAATTTAAATCTTTGATCATTTACTTTCGGACTTTTAGCTAAAGTTTTGTCAATTTTGTTAATTTTTTTCAAACAGCCAATTTTTTGTTTCATTGATTTTCTACTTTTTTCTATTATCTATTTCATTAATTTTCACTCCAATCTTTATTATTTCATCTCATATCCTTGCATTAAATGTACTTTCCTTTTTTTTTTTTACTAGTGCCTTAAAGTGAGGGGTTAGGTTATGATTTAAAACTTTTCTCTGATTCAATCAGGAATGTGGTGATTCATTAGGGAATAAGGAATATCTTGGCGAGCAAGATGGTGGAATAGAAGTTTCCACTAGTTGTCTCCCCACCACCAGTACATTAATTTAACACCAATCTACACATAAAACATTCCTTCATAGGAATAAAAAAATCAGGTAATCCCTGTGGTACCTCGTTTTAACTCTGCGTCACTGAAAGAGGCACAGAAGAGATAGAAAAACCTGTCTTGAATCATTGATGTCACCCTTCCCCCACACCCAGCAGTGGTGGCTGTATGGTGTGGAAAGCATTGCTTGGCACTGGGTGCGGGAGAGCCTGTCAATTGTGAGGCATTAAACTCACTGATGTTCTGTCAGGGCAGAAAGGAAAACCGGACCAAATTCAGCTGATGTAGAATTTAAACCAGCTCTAGCTGGAGGGGAATCTCCAGTCCCAAATTAAAATTCCTGCAGACCTTGTCATTATGAGCTAAAGTTCTCTGAGTCTGTAAGTAAACTTGAAAGGCAATCTAGGCCATAAGGACTGCAACTCATAGGTGAGTCCTAGTGCTGAACTGAGCCCAGAGACAGTGGACTTGGGAAGCATGCAACCTACTGAGACACCAGCTAGGGCAGTTAAAAGTGCTGGCGTCACCTCTCGCTAGGCTGCACAGCTCGTCTCCAAAAGAGACCACTTTCTTCCATTTGAGGAGAGGAGAGGGAAGATTATGGAAGATTTATCTTGCAACTTGGATACCAACTCAGCCACAGCAGGATAGGGCACCAGTCAGAGTCAACAGGCTTCTGTTCCAGGCCCTAGCACCTGAATGACATTTCTATATACACCCTTGGTGAGAAGGAAACCCACTTCCTTGAAGGGAAGGACCTAGTCCTGGCGTCATCCATCAACTGCTACCTGAAGAGCCCTTGAACCCTGAATAACCAGGAGAAATACTCAGGTACTACATCGAGGGCCTTGGGTGAGCCTCTGAGACTTGCCAGCTTTGGGTGAGACTCAGCATATTGCTAGCTGTGGTGGCTGTGGGGCAAAACTTCTACTGTTTGAGAAAAGCAGAGGGAAAAGTGAAGGGGACTTTATCTTGTATCTTAGGTACAGAATGGCCACAGAGGGATAGACTACTAAGTGGGCTCTTGGGGTCCCCAATTTCAGGACTTGACTCTTGAATGACATCTCTAGACCTGCCCTGGACCAGAAGGGAGCCCACTGACCTGAAGGATAATTCCCAGGCCAGGCAGCATTCACCACAAGATGGCCTAAGAGTCCTTGGGCCTTAAGAGAACATCAGCAGTAGTCTGGTGGTACTCCCCATGGCCTGTTGGTAATGCTAGCTATGGGGTGAGGCTCCTCTGCCTTTGGAAAGTGGAGGGAAGAGTGGGAAGGTCTGTGTCTGTGGTTCGAGTGCCAGATCAACTGCGGTACAATAGCATACCACATAGATTCCTAAGGTTTTGGACCTTAGTTCTTGATTCCTGATGGCACCTCTGGACCCACCCAGGGACTGGAGAACCTCACAGCCCTGAAGGGAAGGACACAGGCCTGACTGGCTTTGCCACTTACTGATTGTAGAGCCCCAGGGCATTGAGTGAATGTAGGCAGCAACTAGGGAGTTGTTACCGTAGACCTTGGGTAAGACCCAGTGTTGTGCTCATTTCAGATCTGATCCAGTTCAGTCATAGTGGTGGTGGTGGCTACAGTAGTGCATGTGTCACTCCACCCCCAGCTTTGGGTGGCTTAGAACAGATAGAGACTCCATTTGTTTGAGAGAAAGTAAGATAAGAGAACAAGAGGCTCTGCCTGGTAATCCAGAGAATTCTACAAGATCTTGTCCAAGACCATCAAAGTGTCACCTCTGTGAGTCTGCAAGAACCACAGTGTTAGTGAGCTCGGGGTGCTCCCTAAAGCAAATACAGCATAGATGACAACGCCCAAGTCTTTTCAAGTATGTGGAAAGCCTTCTCAAAAATGATGAGTGCAAACAAGCCCAGAGAGTGAAGACCACATTAAATAGCTAATTCTTCAATGTCCAGACACCAAGAACATCCAGGAAAATATGACCCCACTAAATGAACTAAAAAAGGTACCAGAGACCAATTCTGGAGAAACAGATATGTTACCTTTCAGACAAAGAATTTAAAATAGCTGTGTGGAGAAAAATCTATGAAATTCAAGGTAATATAAAGAAATAATTCAGAATTATATCTGAATTATTAAATTAAATGAATTAGTAAATGAAATTATATCTGACTTATTAAATTAAATAAATTAGTAAATTAAATGAAGAGATTGAAATAATTAAAAAGAATCAAGCAGAAATTCTGGAACTGAAAAATGCAACTGTTATATTGAATAATGCACCAGAGTCTTCTAATAGCAGAATTGACCAAGCAGAAGAAAGAATTAGTAAGCTTGAAGACAGGGTATTTGAAAATACACAGCCAGAGGAGGCAAAAGGAAAAATAATTTAAAAATGAAGCACACCTATAGGATCTAAAAAGTAGCCTTAAAAGGGCAAATCTGAGTTATTGGAGTAGGTAGAGGAAGACATGGGGTAGAAAGTTTATGGAAAGGGATAATAACAGAGAACTTCCCAAACCTATAGAAAGATATTAATGTCCAAGTACAAGAAGGTTATAGAACATAAAGCAGATTTAACACAAAAAGACTACCTCAAGGCATTTAATAATCAAGCTCCCAAAGATCAAGGGTAAAGAAAGGATCCTAAAAGCAGCAAGAAAAAAGAAACAACATACAGTGGCTCTCCAATATGTCTGGCAACAGGCTTTTCAGTTGGAACCTTACAGGCCAGGAGAGGATGGCATGACATATTTAAAGGGCCAAAAGGAAAAAAACTTTTACCTAAGAATCGTACATCTGGTGAAAATATCCTTCAAACATGAAGGAGAAATAAAGACTTTTCCAAACAAACAAAAACTAAGGGATTTCATTACCGCAAGAACTTTCCTATAAGCAATGCTAAAGGGAGTATTTCAGTGAGAAAAAAAGGGACATTAATGACTTATAAGTAATGACCTGAAGGTACAAAACTCACTGGTAATAGTAAATATACAGAAAAACACAGAATATGATAACATTGTAACTGTGATGTGTAAACTAATCTTATCCTAAGTATGAAGGAAAAACAGTGACCAGTGAAAAATAACAACAGCTTTTCAAGCCATAGACAGTACAATAAGATATAAATAGAAAAAACAAAAAGTTGAAAACCAGAGAGACAAAGTTAAGGTGTAGAGTTTTTATTAGTTTTCTTTTTGCTTGTTTGTTTGTTTATGCAAACAATGTTATGTAGTTATCAGGTTAAAATAATGGGTTACAAAATAGTATTTGCAAGCATTATGGTAACCTCAAACCAAAAAATATACAATGGATACAGAAAAATATAAAGCAAGAAGCTAAGTCATATCACCAGAGAACAATAAAGGAAGACACGAAGGAAAGAAAGAAGGAAGAGAAGACCATAAAACAACAAGAAGACAAATAACAAAATGGCAGGAATAAGTCCTTACTTATCAATAGTAACATTGATCATAAGCTGACTAAACTCTCCATTCCAAAAACATAGAGTGGCTGAATGGATGTAAAAACAAGACCCATTGATCTGTTCCCTACAAGAAACACACTTCACCTATAAAGACACACATTGACTGAAAATAAAAGAATGGAAAAAGATATCCCATGCTAATGGAAACCAAAGGAGAGCAGTAGAAAGTAGAGACAAAATAGATTTCAAGACAAAAACTTTAAGAAGAGACAAAGTCACTATATAATCATAAAGAGGTCAATTCAACAAGAGGATATAACAATTTTCAATATGCATCTAAACCTGGAGTACCCAGATATATAAAGCAAATATTATTAGAGTTGAAAGGAGAGATCAACCCTCATATAATAATGTCTGGAAACTTTAACAACTCATTTTCAGCATTGTACAGATCTTCTAGACAGAAAATCAACAAAGAAACATCAGACTTAGTCAACATAATAAAAGCCATATAGGACAGAACCACATCTAGTATCATACTGAATGGGGAAAAACTGAAAACCTTCCCTCTAAGATCTGAAACAAGACAAGGATGTCCATTTTTACCCTGTTATTCAACATAGTACTGCAAGTCCTACCTAGAACAATCAGACAAAAAAATAAACAAAGAAAGAAATAGAGACCATCTAAATTGGAATGGAAGAAGTAAAATTATCCTCGCTTTTAGATGATATCAAGTTTGGAAAAACCTAAAGACTCCACAAAAATCTATTAGATATACAAGTTCAGTAGAGTTTCAGGATACAAAAATCAACATACAAAAATCAGTAGCATTTTCATATGCTGAGAGTGAACAATATGAAAAGGAAATTTAAAAAGTAATCCTATTTACAGTAGACATAAATAAGGTTAAATATCTAAGAATTGACTTAACCAAAGAAGTGAAAGATTTCTATAAGAAAAACTATAAAACACTGAGGAAAGAAATTAAAGAGGACACCAACAAATGCAAAAATATCCCTGTTCATGAACTGGATGAATCAATATTATTAAAATGCCCATACTCCCCCAAACAATCTACAGATTCAATGCAATCCTTATCAAAATTTTAATGAAGTTCTTCACATAAATAGAAAAAACAATCCTAAAATTTGTATGGAACCAAAAAGACCCAAAATAGCCAAAGCTATTCTAAGCAAAAAGAATGACATTACCTGACTTTAAATTATACTACAGAGCTATGGTAATGAAAACAGCATGGTACTGGCATAAGAACAGACACACAGACCAAGGAACAGAATCTAGAACCCAGAAACAAATCCACACACCTACCATGAACTAATTTTCAACAAAGGTGCCAAGAAAACACACTGGGGAAAAGACAGTATCTTCAATAAATGGTACTGGGAAAACTGGATATCCATATGCAGAAGAATGAAACTAGGCCCCATCTCTTGCCACATAGAAAAATCAAATCAAAATGGATGAAAGATTTAACTGTAAGACCTCAAACTATAAAACTACTACAAGAAAACTTTGGGGAAACTCTCCAGGACATTGATTTGGACAAAAATGTCTTGAGCAACACTCCACAAGCATAAGGAACCAAAGCAAGCATAGGCAACCAAAGCAAAAATGGACAAATGGGATCACATTAAGTTAAAAAGCTTTTGCATAGCAAAGGAAACAATCAACAAAGTGAAGACAGAAACCACAAAATGGGGGAAAATATTTGCAAACTATTCATCTGACAATTCATTTGTAACCAGAATACAAGGAGCTCAAACAACTCTATAGGAAAACAATGTAATAATCAGAATAAAATAGGAAAACTATTTGAATAGATACTTCTGAAAAGAAGACATACAAATGGCAAACAGGCATATGAAAAGGTGCTCAACACCACTGATAATCAGAGAAAAGAGCATCACACTGCAATGAGATGTCATCTCACCCCAGCTAAAATGGCTTTTATCCAAAAGACAGGTAATAGCAAATGCTGGCAAGGATCTGGAAAAAAGGAAACCATGGCACCGTGTTGGTGGGAATGTAAATTGGTACAGCCATTGTGGAGAACAGTTTGGACGTTCCTGAAAAATACTAAAAATAGAGCTACCATATGCTGCTGGGTATATACCCAAAAGAAAGGAAATCAGTATATCGAAGAGATACCTGCACTCCCATGTCTGTTGCAGCACTGTTCACAATACCTAAGATTTGGAAGCAACATAAGGGCCTATCATCAGATTAATTGATACCTATAGACAATGGAGTACTATTCAGTCATAAAAAAGAATAAGATTCCGTCATTTGCAACAACATGGATGGAACTGAAGATCATTATGTGAAGTGAAATAAGCCAGGGACAGCAGTACAAACATCACATATTCTGACTTACTTTTGGGATCTAAAAATCAAAACAGTTAAAATCATAGAGACAGTGATTAAAAGGATGCTTACCAGAGGCTGAGAAGTGGTAGTGGGGTGCTGGAGGGGAGGGGAGGATGGTTAACAGGTACAAAAAATAGAAAGAATGAATAAGAACTACTATTTGATAACACAACAGGGTGACTATAGTTAATAATAACTTAATTACACATTTTAAAATAACTCAAAGAGTATAATTGGATTGTTTTTAACACAAAGGATAAATGCTTAAGGGAATGGATACCCCATTCTCCATGATGTGGTTATTATACATTGCATGCCTGTATCAAAACATCTCATGAACCCCATAAATTTATATACCTACTATGTACCCCATAAATTTATATGCCTATGTACCCACAAAAATTAAAAATAAAAAGAATAAAAATATAAAATAATTTTTTCCTCTTTTTAAATACAACATTTACAGCTATTAATTTTCCTCTAAGCACTGCCTTAGCTGTATTCCTTAAGTTTTGGTATATTGTATCTTAATTTTTCATTCATCTCAAAGTATTTTCTAATGTCCTTCGTGATTTCTTTCCTGACCCATTTTTTAGTAATATGTTTCGTTTCCACATATTTTTGATTTTCCTATATTATTTATGTTATTAATTTCTATGTTATTACATCGAGATTGGGGGAAATAATTTGTATGATTTCAATTATTTAAAATGTATTGAAGCTTGTTATGTGGCCTGGAATATAGTCTATCCTGAAAAATGTTCCATTGTACTTGAAAAGATGCTAATTCTTTAGACAGAAAAATTCTCCAGACAGAAAACATATAGAAGTGTGGGAATTGGTAAGGTAAAGTGGAGGAAGACACAGCTTAGTCTTTTTTGTAGTAGGGGATACAGAAAAGAAGGAAGAAGTTCACTATAAGCTCAGATGCATCAATAAGGTGGGTGAGCAGGAGCAAGTTGGGGGACTACAAACAGGAGGAAATGGGCTGGGCATGGTGGCTCACACCTGTAACTCCACCACTTTGGGAGGCCAAGGCAGGAGGGTCACTTGAGTTCAGGAATTCGAGACAGCCTGGGCAACATAGTGAGACCTTGTCTGCTAATACCTAACGTCGCCATAGCTAATACAGCATTTTTTCCTGCCTTCTTATTCATCTTAGCAATGAAAAACTTAAGTCCGGTGGCACCAAAAAAAGTGCAGTGACAAACGATGGCTTTACTTTGACTATTTGTTCCCTTGTAGATAAGCAATTGGCTGTTCTGTGCACTGCAGGGAAAGTAGTGGAATGTTTCAAAAGACCACAGAATGCTCATTTCCAATAAGCAATAGATAAAAGACAAAAATTGGCCTGGGAAGGTAATGTATGTCTGTGGTTCCTGCTACTTGGGAGGCTGAGGTGGGTAAATCACTTGATCCCTGGAGTGCAAGGCTGCAGTAGGCCATGATTGTACCATTGCATTCTGCACTGCAGCCTGGGCAATAGAGGAGAAAGACCCTGTCTCAAACAAACAAACAACAACAAAAAGGAAGAAAGCAGAAAATTGGATGAAAATCTATTTGGAAGAGTTAACCTCCCTACCTCCCACTAGAGCAAGCAGATCCCAAGTAGCGAGCTGTTTATCTCTAGGTTGGATACTGGAGCTTTTTCCTCTGAAGAAACTCAGTAGTCCCAGATAAAAGATATTTGCATTTGCTTGTCTGTTCTGCGTCTAGCATTTTATGATTCACTACCAGAAATGCAAAAGCTGCTTCAAGAGAGCTCATACTGACTTTCCTGAAACAATAAGGAGCACCAAAAGATAAAACAAAACTCAACCCTCCATGTATGGTCCAACTTGCAAGGAGCTGTTTGATTTGCTTGCCCTGTGCTCTCTGTCTGCACATAAATGTCACTTTCTCAGGGAAATGGTACCTCGAGGCCCCTCACATCCTCCCCTCCCCTCCAGCACCCCACTACCACTTCTCAGCCTCTGGTAAGCATCCTTTTAATCACCGTCTCCATGATTTTAACTGTTTTGATTTTTAGATCCCAAAAGTAAGTCAGAATATGTGATGTTTGTACTGCTGTCCCTGGCTTATTTCACTTCACATAATGATCTTCAGTTCCATCCATGTTGTTGGTACCTCGAGTGACCCAACACTCCAACACTTGAAAACCAAGTCTCTGAAGTCTACTTGTTCAGGTTCCAATCCTGTCTTCACTGCTTACTATATTGCATTTTTCAGATTCTCTATGGTTAAGTTTGGCCAGTTAATGTGAGTAGAAGCAGTCTGTGCAATTTTAAGACCTCCCATGCATGGCCTTTCCTCCATTAAGCTGGCTGGAAGGGAGTCAGTCACCAAGTTGGACTTGGGAGCTTCAAGATGGAAGGCACTTGAGTCTGTTGGTTAGCACTTGGAAGGATGTTGTCTGCTTCCTAGAAATACCTAGCTTCGCCTTAGCTAATACAACATTTTTTCCTGCCTTCTTATTCATCTTAGCAATGAAAAATGTAAGTCCAGTGGCACCAAAAGAAGTACAGTGAAAAATGATGACTTGACTTTGACTCTTTGTTCCCTGGTAGATAAGCAACTGGCTGTTCTGAGCACTGCAGGGAAAGCAGTGGAATGTTTCAAAAGACCACAGAATGCTCATTTCCAATAAGCAATGGATAATAACAACAATAACAGTAATACCATTAATGGCAATAATAATAAACATTAATCTCTCTTCAGCAGGCCCTAAATGTCGCTCAGTGGCCTATGGGCCATTATGACTACAGTGTGACTAGACCCCGCTGTGGGCCTTTTCTAAGGCAAAGGAGTTGTGGGGTGGGGGGCAAAAACCTCTAAGCTTGGTACACAATAGAACATAACCTCCCTCTCTCCATTGATTTTCATGAGAAGCCAGTGGAGATCTGTCAGGGCAGAAGTTTTCTACAGAACCTCCTAGAATGACAATGCCTGACGCCTAACACTTTTACTGGAGAGCGCCCGGCAGGAATAAGGAAGTCAGTAATTTTTCCTGCTTGCAGCCTTGAATTAGGCCACATGGTAGAGCTTTCTAGGCTGGTGAAAAAAAAGTACCACAGAACTTTAGAAAAATGGTAACGCCTTATTAAATTATTTGAAATCTCTGGAGTTGCATCTCTTTTATGGCTCCAAATTGGTATACCTATTAACTTAGAGTGTTCAAATTTTTCTAAAATATTATTGTATTTAAGACATAGTGCCATTCCCAAACTGCACATGAATTATAGAGCGTCAGGGAAAGAGAGAGAGACTCACCATTTCCAGGCTTAAAAACCTTTACCACAATTAGTAGTTAGTAGCTTTCAGAAACATTTGCTGGATAAGTAACCACAGTCAAATCACATAATTTTGCCTCCACCCCCTCCTCCTCTCTTTTATTTTATTCCAGGGTTTTGAGTGCTGGTCTAAGAGCTATAATTTCATCTTTAGGCATATTTCTGCAGGCATCTTTAATGAGGCATTTGATTTGTCCAGTCCTGCTTCCCTGAATTCAGCCATTTAGGGATTTGGGGTTGGGAGAGTGTGAGAAAAACGGAACATGGAATACTACCACGATGCTGAGAAAATACAATCTAAGGATTCAAAGAGATTGTGAATTATCTTTTTTCCCCTTTGGGCAGGGCTATATCTAATAGCATTCTAGATAGATAATTTTCCATTTTCAAATATTTATTGCAAGCCTATTGTGTGCCATACATATTCTCAGCATGAGAGATACAAAAATGATTTTATCCTACTTTTTGAAAGCTTTCGGATATGTAAGAATTTCAGTAATTTCTGAACTCAATCTAGGAGTAATTAAATACCCTACTTTTATTATTTAGCAACTTTGGACCTGAAAATAGGAATGAAGGAAAATACACAGTTTATAAAAAACTGAAGTTTTGCCTATCTTGTTCACTTAGTTCCAGACACCTTTAGTATTCCCTTAATAAGTATTTGTCCTGTATTTAAAAACCTTATGGGAAAGACAGACATTTAGATAATTCTGTAATAATTGAAATAAAACAGTTGTGTTGAAATAAATAAAATATTTATAGAAAACGTAATTTTTCCATACTGAAAGTAGGAATTGTTTTCCTTGTCTTATTGTATGTGTACAGAGTTACCAATGGGTTACTTTGCTAAAATTTCTAAGTGGATGTGGAGAAACAGGAACACTTTTACACTGTAAGCTAGTTCAACCACTGTGGAAGACAGTGTGGTGATTCCTCAAGGATCTAGAACTAGAAATACCATTTGACCCAGCCATCCCATTACTGGGGATATACCCAAAGGATTATAAGTCATGCTGCTATAAAGACACATGCACACGTATGTTTATTGCAGCACTATTCACAATAGCAAAGACTTGGAATCAACCTAAATGTCCATCAGTGACAGACTGGATTAAGAAAATGTGGCACATATACACCATGGAATACTATGCAGCCATCAAAAAGGATGAGTTCGTGTCCTTTGTAGGGACATGGATGCAGCTGGAAACCATCATTCTCAGCAAACTATAGCAAGAACAGAAAACCAAATACCACATGTTCTCACTCATAGGTGGGAACTGAACAATGAGATCACTTGGACACAGAAAGGAGAACATCACACACTGAGGCCTGTCATGGGGTGGGGGGAGGGGGAGGGATAGCATTAGGAGATATACCTAATGTAAATGACGAGCTAATGGGTGCAGCACACCAACATGGCACATGTATACATATGTAACAAACCTGCACGTTGTGCACATGTACCCTGGAACTTGAAGTATAATAATAATAATGATAATAAATTTCTAAGTGGAACTTGGAGCTCATTGTGTCTGAGAAACAATGTTATTAGTGGTGGTTAGGTCTCTAATCTATTCCACAAAATCCTGTAATACAGCTCTTTAATGTAGTAAGTACTTTTTTCCCCACAAAATGGATATGTTTTAAGTTAAGTAAAAAACATTGTGTGTGTGTGGTGGTGGTGTTGTTTTTGTTTGTTTTTTTACTTAACTATTACTTGTGAACAGTTACTTGAGAAAAGCAAATTTAATTAGGAAGTATATGAAGGTATAGGTGCATATGAATTCAGCAGAAATTTGGAAGTGGATTTTTCAGCCCTGTTACTGGCTTGAGTAGATTAGAGCATTTGTTTGTTTCATATTCTTTTTGTGAGGGATCAGTGGACACTAGAATTCCTACCTTAAAATGTACTTCGTTTTCCTTTACTTTATTCTGTTGTGTTGGTAGAAATACCCTTTTATTTATCAAGTAATATGTTTGGTTTACCAATGAAATAAAAGGCAGAAAAATAAGAAAAAAGAGAAAGCCTCTCTGAAAAGAATAGGAAATGATTGGAATTAAGAAATCAAGAAGAAAGAAAGAAACTACGAAGGAAGTCAGAGTAGTAAGTGATGAAAATAGTTAAATGTCCAGTGTTTGCACGCCATCTCCTAACAGGGCAAAGGAACAGTGGCAGAGAAAAGAACCTACTGAAGTTACTGCTGGGAACACTCCAGGTGAGCTCCATTGGAGAGTGTGGTCAGCAGGGCTATGTGCAAAAGGGAAAGTGCATTCAGTGGGAGAAGATAACCCGTCTGAGAAATGAATGGCATTTTGCCATAAGTGTGGCTTATAAGTTCATTGGGAAAAAAATAAAAGAGATCGTTTTGCATTTTTCTTTGAAGGTTGACAGAGCTTACTGTTC
Source organism: Macaca fascicularis (assembly GCF_037993035.2). NCBI lineage: Eukaryota > Metazoa > Chordata > Mammalia > Primates > Cercopithecidae > Macaca > Macaca fascicularis. The sequence goes on along the minus strand of NC_088376.1, from coordinate 29,658,889 downwards.
TGAGTGCTGGCTTCCCTTACCCTAGAGGAAATAAGACACCTTTAGTTTGTTAAGCTGGTGACTGAGGACTGCATTGCTCCAAAGCTAGAGGCTGGCAATGTTGAAGGAGCAAAGGGGAGGTCTAACTTTAGGAAGAATTACATTTCCTGGAATTGGGAGGTTGGAGATTGTGTGTGCCAAGTTCTGGGACTTCTGATGAGAAGGCACTGTGGATGCTGGGCCTTAACACAAGTGGTGGTGGCACTGGGAGCGGTGACAGGTTCTGGAGGCACATTTGGCATGAGGGAGCAGATGCTGCAAAGATTCAGCCTTTCTGCTCCCAAAGGGTCTTTGTCAATTCAGGCAAAGAGCATTTCAGATGTGACTCCCATGAACTGCAAGCTAGAGGTTCCCTCCAATGTCCCTGGGTTGCCATAGCAGTAGATTTCTTGTAAGATTTCAAGTGAGGGGAAAAGCCACACTCCAAAATGACTGAGGTGTGATTTCTCAGAACCCCTATGTGTGGGTATGACACTACCTTCAATGTAAATTAGAAAAACAAAAACTATATTTTGCTGTTGGCACGTCCTGACATGCTTGTTTTTATAATTTTACTAGATGTGCAGTGGTCCATTAAAAATACATAGAATTGTTTTGAGTATTTTGGAATTTTATATAAATGACATCATACTGTTAAGAGAAATGGGGTGAGGGAGTAGAGTGTGTGTACTGTGTTAGGTATTTAAAAAAAGATCTGAAGCGAATATAATAAAATGTTAACATTTGTTAAATCTGGATGGTGGATATACAGGTGTCTTGCAAGTTTTTATTCCTGTACTTTTCTGTATGTCTGAACATTTGGTTATTTTTTTAAAAATAAAGAAAAAAAAAAAACAAAGAGAAAAGCCAACATAGTATTTCTGGACTCCAAGAGTCATGGAATGTTTAATACTAGTTTTACTTGAAATATTTGTAAATTGGTTTGTTACAAGTCTTGTGGTACTTTCACAGCTTGAGTTGAGGCCTTGCCTATTTGATGACATACTAACATTACAAACCGAACATGTCCCAAATAGAACTCTTGAACTTTTACTACCATACTGGTTTCCACTTCTCCATTTCAGTAAAAGTTACAACTATTCACTCAATTACTTAGTCCAGGAATCTAGCAATTGTCCATGATTCCTTTTTTCCCCCAACTTACCAAATTCAAGTCATTGATTCTGCCTCCAAACATATGCATCTGATCCAAACGTTTATCCCGATCTCTGCTGTCACCTCCTTATTTCAGACCATGTTCTCTCCCTGGAATACCACACAGCCTCCCAACTAATATCTCTGATTTGACTCTTTCCATACCAATTCCTTCTCTAGACATTGGCAAAGCAATTTTCTTTAAAAATTGAAATTAGATAATTTTATTCCTTGCTAAAAGCTTACAATGACTTCCTTTTGTGTTTGGGGTAAAATACAAATATCTAACCACAGCCTACAAGACCCAGTATGATCCTGTCCATATTGCCTCACTTATGCTCCAGCTGTTATTAGTTACAGGAACATACCAAGCTCCTTCCCATCCTAGGGACTTTTACTCTGTTCTTTCCTCTACTTGTAACCAGACTTTGCATAGCTAGATCCTTCCCTTTCTTAGGTCACAGCTTATATCCCTTGCTGACCACTGTATTTCAAGTAGACTCCTCTTATGTTATTCTTTATTAATCCCTATTTTTTCACAGAACTTATCATAGCTTCCAATTATTTTATAGTATCGATTGCCACTTGCCATTAGTTTTTGACCATCCAGGATCTAAATTCCCATATATTTAGAGAATTTCCCATATAATGAATCTAAGCTTATCCTCAATATAGAAGTCACAAATGCAAATACTAACTTTCTCAGTCTTCTGCATCTTGGACACATGACCTAGGCTGTACCATTCAGATCATTTTTCCCCAACTTTGACTTAGAAGCTAGTGTTGTTATCAATTTTGGTGAGACAGGTGGCAGCAGCAGCAACAACAGCAGTTAAATCCATTTTTCAGAAACTGCAGAGCCTGTGGTTATGATGAAATTGGTACACTATCCAGTTCTAATGTGGTGAGAAGCTCAAGGCTGGATATGTATGTTCAACAGTGGCAACTGGGATGCAATCACCGGATCTGTGGCATGAATGAGGGCCTGTTCCTCATTGTGTAGTATCCAATCCTGTTTTCTTAGCACTCTTTGTGATTCTATGGGTTATGCAAACAAATGCTTTTTAGTTTCTTTTTTAACAAATACCTTTTCTGTTTAAGTGAACTTTCATTGGTTTATATTTGCTTTCCAAGATGGGGACTAGACTGAAACACACAGGCACAAAATTTGAGAAGGCACTCATTATTTACTATCTTGTTATGAAGTTTCAACCTTGTGCTTGCACATCTCTGAAAGTGAATGCCTCCTTAAATTTTGTGCCCTAGGTGCTTCACTTACTTTATTCCAGATCCAGCTTTGTGCTTGCAATGATATGAAGTTATGAAATCCAACTTTTCTGAATACCTGGAGTTTCTGGTTATAAGTGATGAGTGATCTGTCTCACAAAGCTAAGTAGTGAAATATTTCTGCAGGACTAGCTTTGGGTTCTTTCAGAATGAACACATCACTCTCTTCCAGCCTGCGTAAGAGAAGGCAAGGAATAAACTAGAATTTGGAGAGGTTAGTAGGGAGAATCATTTTTCCATGAAATTTCAACATGCTACAAGTTTCTTTTTCCCCCAACTAATAGGGAAGAGTCATGCTTCCTTTTCACTTCAAAGTGAGTGGAGCTTAAAGAGAATAATCTGCAGTGCTTCGCCTCGCAGTAAATCTTGATAAACCCACACTAGATCTTGGCTCTTCCTTTTCACTTTGGCCTCATGTCTTTCTACTCTCTTCCCCCACCCCACACCTATCACTCTTGTCTAACCAAACTGTCCTCCTTACTGTTTTTCAATAAGCCAGGCCACATCCTGCTCTAGAGCTTTTACTTTTATTATTCTCTGGCCTGGAAACTCTTCCTCCATTTATCCACTCCTTTACCTCCATTTCTACTTAACTGTTACCTTCTCCGGACACCCCTACCTAAATAGCACCTCTCTGATATTTTCCATTCGTTTTTCCTACTATGTTCTTTACTCTAGAGCTTATATCTCTCATATATTTAATTTATCTCTCTAGTAGAGTGTAAACTCAGTGAAGATGGAAACCCTTGTCTATTTTGTTTATTGCTATATCCCAAGCATCTAGATCAGTGTCTGGTAAAATAGGTGCTTAATAGCTACTTGTTCAAAGAATGACTCAGTAATGAGTGGAAGTGGAAGTTTACCCAGAAAGAGAAAAAGCTGATCATGCCCCCGTCGCTCGTATATGCATACCCCTGGAAGTCTTCCACATCCAACACAGGACACAACTGGAGTATGTGCTAAGATTTTAAGCTAGGCAGAGTTTGGAGTTCAGTTCTCTGCTTTCTGGGCACAGAGAAGAATTTCACTTCCGCTCCCTCTTTTGGCATAATCATATGGCTTTCTTTGCCAATGAAATGTGGGTGGAAGTGACAAGAGTCATTCCAGACAGAAGCATTAAAAGCTAGTGTGCACAGTTTGCCACATTCTCTTGCGACTGCTATGATGATTGTGAAAAATTGTGTTGTGATACATGCCTCTGTTAGCTTGGCCTTTGAGTGACTCAGAGGAGGAAAATTCTGCTGCCAACTTATGATGGACATGCAATCGGAGTAAGAAATAAACTTGTGTTGTGATAAATCACTAAGATTTTTTGATTGTTTGAATGGGCTGAATATTTTGGGGACTATGGTAGTTGTTAATGCTGTTCATCAAATATTTTTAGCTTTCTGACTTCCATGCATATGGTAGATTTGAATGTCTTGCCATCTGATATCCATGGTTAAGTTGAGCCCTATGACTAGCTCTGGTCAACGACTTGTGAGCAGAGAAGACATGAATGCCTTACAGACTGGTGCATTCAAGTGTCAGATGAACCTCCAGAGATATAATCCCCTCTGATGAAGTGCCTAGAAGTTAAGTTTTGCAACTAAGGTCCACTGAAATCTAGAGAGCTAACAGAAATCTTTGAAGTACTACAATTATTTACAAAGGGTGAGCTTGTAAAACAAAAAGACTAATTCTACTTTTAATTCTAGCTTGCCCTTCCCTTCCCTTCCCTTCCCTTCCTTTCCTTCCTCTTTCCTTCCTTTTCTCCCTCCTTCTTGCCTTCTCTTTTTGCAGTACTTATTGAGGCTAACCCCTCATAATTCATTCTATTCCACATGATTTGTTTTAGTCAGTTAGGGTAATCCATTTCCCTTGCCATTGGTTGGTTTTATAAATAGCATATGACCCAATCCTGCCAATGAACCATGACTAAAGTCTTATAGGGACTTTCTGTGAGAGGTTTTCTTTCTTTGAAAAGAAAACACAAGAATAGTTTCCTTCTGCCTAGTGTGATGCCTAGAATTACCACATCCATTTTCTTACTGGCCCAAGAAAGAAACAAACACAAAGAAGAACTGAGCAAAGATAATTGCTAATAAGCAGTTATAGAGCTTATCCCAACCTTTGGACTTTCATTATGAGAGTTCATAAATCTCCATATTATTTATATCAGTTTGAGCTACAGCTTGCTCCTGGTTGCAGGCCAAAACATTCTGATACACCTTTATTCCATGATTTCTCCCTTATTTTTTTGCTAAAAAAAACATATTTGCGTCCAAATAGAAAGTAAGTTATTAAGGAAATATAGCCAGATGGTTAGTAGACAAATCCAAGAAAGTATCTTGCTAAGGACTCAAGGAGAAGGCCACGAGTTTGGGAGAATGAAGTAAGAGAAGTGGAGCCAAAAGTAACCAATAGATCTGAAAACCAGAGTTTTTCTTCGGTAAGAAACAGAGAATAGAGAAAATGTGTTGAGCAGATCCGAGGTAGATGAAGAGAGTGGTGCAGGATTAAATACTGTATGTGAAACTATTGTTATGTTTTTTTTACCTAATGCCCCAGATGTCATCAGTCATTAGGGCTTTCAGACTTTAAAGGAAATGACAAAGACCTATGTTATTTTCCAACTTGAGCATACTTTTATAAGTTATCTAATATAAAGAACATAATTTAAGCATTAATGCAGCAAAACTCCTCTTTCAAAAATGTGTCATGTTATAGAAGAAAATAAAACAAATAATCGTATACTTGAAATTTTGTAGTATCCTTTAGTCCTAGTAATTGCTAAAAGTGTTAGAAAGTTAGTTAATATACAAAATATATATTTAGTATTTATGATATTTAATGCATTGAGGTTAATGCTGTAAATATAAGAAGATTAGTATCTACTGCAGTCCCGTAAGGAGCAAGCAGTCAAGTCAGGGAGACAGTTCATAAGTCATTAACTTTAAGTCTCCATCAGAATGGGAAAAAAAAAGTCTGAAAAAAAGAGTTCTTAAAATATGCTTTAGGACCCCTGTGAAATTATCATTTCATTCCAACCAGATGAATGAAGACATACTTGAAAGAGAAAGTAATACACCTAGGTCAAATCTTGCATAATAGGTAGGCTTTCAAAAAACAGAAAAATATTGACTAGTTAGACCATGCATAGGAGAAGGATATTTCTAGGAATACAAGAGATCTGGTTAGGCTGAAAAGTGTTATATATGAGGGGGTGCACTGGCACCTAACAGCACCTGAACATCATGCAAGGAATACAGTCCTACCCCACAGGCTTTCCAAGAAAACCCTTTTCAATCACGAGGATAAATAAGGTCTGTGAAAGGTAAGCTGGGAGTAGCGTAAAGGATTTATCTGCAAGGGTGGGAAGAAAGAAGACATTAGGCAAGAATACCTCTGCAGGAACTACTTTGGTGGTACAGATAAAATATTTAAAAAATCTGAAAAAGAACAATATCAATGGGGGTGGAAAAGAGGAAAAACTTTCAGTTGCCATTGAGATAGAATCAATAGGTTTGGGATTCCTGATGACTGAATTCTGGCCAATGTAATGTGGATAGAAATGAGATAGACCATGGATAGTCCTGGTCTTTTAAACATGATTGGTAACCTCCAAGTCCTCTTTTCCCTTCTGAAATGACCTTGGAAATTTTACCAGAGGGGGTAGCCACACAATGGAAGGAGCCCAGATACTCCATTGGACTATGACATGAGGTTTTGGTATTATTTGTTACTAAAGCACAGCCTAGCTCATACACTTGTTTTCGGAGAAGTCTATGAATTTGGTTTCCAGTGTGATGAGTTGATGAAGCCACAGTCTGAGGCATTAGCAGTACCTATCAGGCAGTTGGAAAGACATGTTGGAGTTCAAGAATATGTTAAGACCAGAGCTGTCAGGCCAGGCACAGTGGCTCACAATGGTAATCCCAGCTTTTTGGGAGGTCAAGGTGGGCAAGTCACTTGAGTCCAGGAGTTCAAGACCAACCTGGGCAACATGGTGAAACCCTGTCTCTACAAAAAGTACAAAAATTAGCTGGGCATGGCCGGGGGAGGGGTGCGGGGGGGCATGCCTATAGTCTCAGTAACTCAGGAGGCTAAGTTGAATTGACCTTTGATTGGGAGGTCGAGGTTGTAGTGAGCTGAGATCATGCCACTGTGTTCCAGCCTGGGCAAAAGAGCAACCTCCTGCCCCGCCCCCCCCCCAAAAAAATAGGCTAGAGTTGTTGCCAAATTTATCCACATAAGAATTCCATACATAAATAATTAGTATACACAAGTCAAAGGGACCAAGAACTTTTTTTTTAACTTTGGCTAAAAACTGCATCTGAAATTAGTTCCAAAACTAGAATTCTTTTAAATAATATTCTGAAAAACCTTTACGTTTTACTTTTCTTTTTTTTTCCTCCAGCTTTATTGAGGTATACTTGATAAATAAAAATATTATATATATTTAAGGTATACACCGTGATGGTTTGATGTAAGAAAATATTCTGAAATGATACCACAATCAAGTTAATTAGCATATCCATTATTTCATCATTTATCTAAATAAACTGCCCCACCACTGCACTCAAGACCAAAACTTTAGAAGGAAAATCTACTCCATCCTTACAGCTCTGGGACGGTAGGACATAAGATCAGGAGAAATCTATTTGTGTGATGTGGAGGTCACCAAGGAGGGCTAAAAGCTTCTAAAACCTCTCCATCAGAAAATATTAAATTGGCATCTGAACAGAGCTTTATATCATCAGGCAAACCTCCTCCTCTAGCGATAAAAGCCCGTTCAATCAGGTATGTGTTCACCCTTCTGACTAAAAGAAAAGAGCTTCTGAAAAGGAGATTAAAAGGAGAAGCATAGATTCCTGGCGGCATTTATTTGGGTATCACACAAGTCTGATCACTCCGCCCCTGCCCCTAATGGGAAAAACGTTATACAGTCAGGTCATAGGATTAAGGGATTTCTTAGTCTGTAACAGTTTTCATATAGTCAAGTCATAGGATCAAGGGATTTCTTGGTTTATGACAAAATACCATAAATGGGGTGCCTTATAAACAACAGAAATTTACTTATCACAGTTCTGGAGGCTGGGATTCCAAGATCGAGGTACAAGCAGATTGCGTATCTGGCGAGGACCCTACTTTCTGGATCATAGATGACACCTCCTCACCATGTCTTCACAGGCTGGAAGAGGCAAGGCTGGGGCCTGTTTTATAAGGGCACTAATCCCATATGTAAGAGCTCCATCTTCATGACCAATCACCTCCCAAAAACTCCTTGTCCATATATTATCACATTGGGGATTAGATCTCAGCGTATAAATCTGGGCAGGAACACAAAACCCAATAGCAAGGGCTTTCTTAGGGTTCATAATAATGACAATAGCAAACATTTATGAAGAACCTACTATACCCCAAACCTCTGACCTTACATTTCCTCTTTTATTTAATTCTCGCAATAGCTCTCTAAGTTAGATTGTAATAATATTCCTATTTTGCAGCTGAAGGTACTTAATGGTTTTCCAAAGGGCACAGAATATAAGATATCCTGGAATTCAAATTTAGGTAATCTGAGCTAAAAGTTCAAGCTCTTAATTACTATATTCTATTTATTCAATATCTTATTTTTTAACAATTTAATATCTCTGAATTGATGGCATACCACATTTTTATTGGGAGTGTTTTTCTCCCTTTTTGGTACATAAAATAATAGTACATCTTACAATTCATTGCGTCTTAGACTCCATAAATATAATACAATGCTAATCGGCCTCTACTGACTGCTCAAGCATGTGTAATTAGGTGGGAGAGTGGGGAATGACTTAGTAAGAAGCTATATTTAGGGAAGAGGCTTTCCAACTTTTTCACAGAGCAGAATGCATTATGCAAACAAAATCTGACATAGAACTCCAATATGCAAAGCAGAGAAAAGTGGTATTTTATTAGTATAAATGCACTTCACGTTGAAATATATATGTATTTATTAAATGGTTAGTGACACTACTAGTTAGCACATTGGAGACAGCTAATGGATTGAATTGCCACTTGAATTTGCTGGGTTTTTTTTTTTTTTAAATTTTTATTTTTGAGATGGAGTCTCCCTCTGTCACCCAGGTTGGAGTGCAGTGGCATGGTCTCAGGTCACTGTAACCTCCGCCTCCTGGATTCAAGCGATTCTTCTGCCTCAGCCTCCTGAGGAGTTGGGACTATAGGCACATGCCACCACACCCGGCTAATTTTTGTATTTTTAGTAGAGACGGGGTTTCACCATATTGGGCAGGCTGGTCTCGAACTCCTGACCTTGTGATCTGCCCGCCTTGGCCTCCCAAAGTGCTGGGATTACAGGTGTAAGCCACTGCGCGCCCGGCCTTTTTATTTTTTTTTTAAATTAATGTTTTAGGAATATTTGGATGCATATGGAAGCCATTATATTCAAATCGAATATGAATGGAATCAGGACACATCTTTGTGAATCCAAGGCTGAAAAACTACTTTTCCAAGGTTTATAAATCACCACATGACAAATATCTTCATAAAATCAAAAGATTACCCCAGTTTCCTTTTTCGTACAGGACATTATGCATTGAAAGTTATTCGAAATGACTTACATTCAAGGAATAGCCCTGAGGAATCATAGAGCTTGAGTGGGCCAAAAGAAATACCTGCTTCAAGTTCTCTGACATCATCAACATCCCTGGCATTTTTAGTAGTAAAATAGTACCTCCTGGGACCAGCCTGCCATATTTGAGTCCCAGCTCCACAACTTCGTAACTACATAAGCCTGGACACTTCGTTTAATCTTTTCAATCTTTGAATTCTTCATCTGTAAGTACGAATCAAAATATCAGTAGCTATTTTATAATATTGGTTTAGGAAACAAATGAGATAATATGAATTGTTTACCTGTAGTAAACAATTAATGGATTTTAGTTTTTATAATTATTACAGAGCCTAATCAAAGGAAAAATTACCATGCTATGTGCTGGGGAGAGAAAGATGCTGAAGTGGTGATTTATGATATCTGGGAGGTCTCATCTCTTTGAAAACATTAAAAATAAACATGAAAAATAAACAGCAATGAAAGTCAACACAAAGTCAGAGCTCAATGAATGATAAAGATGAGGGTATCAAATATCACAGAAACAAAAGCACCTTGTTTTCAAATTATATTTTATATTAAGCAAGTTTCTAGACTTCCCGGTCATATAAAAAAGGATTACAGAAGTTGTAATTTGTAGGGTATGTGGGATATATCTGGGCCACTGATATGCTGATATTAGTCTGTAATATTCAGAAAAGTTTTCAACCAATTTTTAAGTATAAGGATATTTCATATAAAAATTTGGAGTTTGATTTTTTTCCCCCCTTTTTAATCAAGACATCTTACACACCGTATCTCTAACTCTGCATGTCAACAATTACTTGGGACAAGTAGCAACTACCTTTCTTACAAAAGTGAATGGTCTCTCTGATTGACTACAGATCTCATCACTCCCTATTGCTTCATGAATACTGTGGTTAATTACACATCTCTATTAGCACTGCCCTTGTGCTATTGCTTTTCTTATGGTACATAAACGTGTGGTTCGTTTTTTTTTTTTTTTTTACCTCTTTTTTTTTGTGGAAGTAAAGAGCATTAGTACATGTTTACCATGTGTCTTAGTCCATTTTCTGTTGCCATGACAAATTACCTGGCGCTGGGTAATTTTTAAAGAAAAATGTATTTAGGTCATGGTACTGGACACTGGGAAGTCCAAGACCAGGTGGCTACGTTAGGTGAGGGCTTGGTGGGGCTTCACAGCAGGAGAGAAAAGCAGAAGTACAAGTGAGCACATGTGAAAGGAAAACAAAGTGGTGTTATGTGCTCTGTAACCCTGCTCTTGTGAGAACTATCCCCACCCTGAGGGAAGTGCATTAATCCCTTCATGAGGCCTAGGCCCGCGTAACCCAAAAACCTCCCACCAGGCCCCACCTCCCAACATTGCTGCATTAAGGAATAAAAGTTCCAACACAGAAACTTTTTTGGGGACACATTCAACCCACAGCACCATGCAGACAAATGCCTCTTATTCCTGGTTTGCTTTACTCACTTATCTGATTGTGTCCTGTAGGCTTGTGAGTGTCTGTCCTGAAAAATTTCCAAAGATTTAGATGTGAAATGACACTTAAAGAATGCTTCGTTTTAAAAAATATACAAGGAGGTAAGTGACACAGGAGAGAAAAACAAATGTGACAAAGATCAAAGGAGGGGGTTGAGATGATCACATAATTTTTCATAAGAGAGGTATGTCTGGAAGGACACATAGGTCTTCAGGCTAGGAGGATGGCATTGGACAAGCAAATGTCTAAACTCCACAAAATAGCTGTCTAGAGATCCTCAACACATTTTTTCTCAATCACCAAATGTAATCACAGTGTTTCTTTACTTAAAAACTGTCAGTGGCTTCCTATTGTCTTCAGGATGACAATCCAAGCTCTACAGATTTACTTAGGAAACCTTCTAGACATGGCCTTTGGCTACCTTCCTGTGCTTGTTTTGAAAGGCAGCCCTGAATCTCCCACGTTAGCCCCTGTGAGCTAGCCACACTCAAGGGCTTGCTGCTACCTCAAAGTACAAACAATTTTACATTTTGAACTTACTGTTTGTTTAAATTTACCCCTGCCCCAACCCACTGTCACCTCTTCTGAGAAACTTTCTCTAACACCATCTTCCTCCAAAGCTGAGTTTGGGACTTCTTCTCTGCGTTCATGAGGCACAATAAACAGGGCTGCATCTTCCATTATGCCTTTTGAGCTGTAAATCTCTTAATTAATTCATCTCCCTCAATGGACTCTCAACTCCCTGACCAGGGGGATCAGAGTCCAGCCCTGTGAGGATGCCATGATAGGGCTTGTTAGCCCTGAGGAAGGAAGTAAGTATAGGAGCTAGGGAGTCACTTTACTAGCTAGGAGAGCATTATAGGAAAGTTCTTTCTGTTGAAAATAAGCTGTCAACCAGGGCTTCCCTGTCTATCAGGGATTTGTCAGTTCACTGTGAACTTCTCTGGAAATTCAGAGCCCCCATCCATAATTTTCACAAATTCCTGGTAGTTTGCTTCCTCATGCATCTGTCCATCAACATTCCAGCTGTCGTGTTAGTCCTTGTTTTCATCCTACATTGTCCTGGAGGCAACATTGAATCCCTCCACCAGTCCATGAAAGGTCCTCTAGAAATTAGCTTTGTGCTGGTTTACTTATTTTATTGAAAATTTGAGGGGTCAAAGAAGATGTCACTGTACAAAGAACATACTCTCCAAACCTAATTCAGCATAATACTCATCTTCTTTAAGACATTGTCAGGGTATATCTGTAAGCAAATGTTCTTCCCTTTTTAGGAGTAAATAGGCTGCCAGCTGTTAATATAATGACATTTCTACATCCTAAACTCATGTTGACCCAGAGTCACTGCCTTAATATCTTTCTCTTCATTTGCCCAAGTTCTACACTGGGGAATAATAAAAAATGAATTTATCTTTTACAAGACAGATTTCAAATCTATCACATAGTTCTAATCTTTTACAGGTCAAGCATCCTTCGTGTCTTTATCTAGAATTGGGGGCTCTGAGAGGCAATTATTTTTTTCAATGAGAAAAAAGTTCACAGACTTTCACAGTAACATTTTTGGGAGTTTTTATGTGCAAACCTTTCCTCAAGTTCACCCTAAATTGATTCTGTGAAATCTCAGCTTTCTGTCGCCTTTAGGTGGATGAACACTTTTGTAGGCAAGTAAGCTAGATTATTACACCTGACTTATTTACACACAGTAAAAAATAGGTTACAGCCTTTTAATTTAAGCTGATCAACTTTATTATTTCTCTCTGGATGAAAGCATGTGCAATGTTTTCTGTGGTTTGGGTGTAATTTCCTGCCAGAGGGGGATGTGGAGGCGGAGGGGAAAGGAGGGGTTGCTGAGTTTTGGCATCAAATTCTTAAGTCCAGCTGCTCTCTTTTCAATGTCAATGACCTTACTCTATAGCATCCAGACTGGTCAAGGTCCCTATAATGAGAAAACCAAATTACAGGTATGTAATTTTCACAGTTTTCTGCCAGAATCTCCAAGTTGGTAACAAATTGATATACTACTGTCTGTACGGAAGACTGCTTTCAGAAAACAGGCCACTCTCAGTTGAAACACTATGCCTGAAGGATTGCGCAATTTTAAACTTCCGAGATATAAAAAACATCCTTCACCCAAGTCTCTTGTAGAATGTTGAACTATAGAGCATATTGTTTAAGCTTGGAAAGCCCTGCCAGAACAACAAGATGTGAGAAAAATCTTCAGGCACCAGGAACCAGGAGATCATGGAAAAGCAACTAACAATGGGAAGATAACGTATGTCGTGGGACTAGAATCTCAAATTGTGAATTTTGTTATACATTCCTCTGCCAAACTTTTAGACATTCACAGTTAGTCAATATGTCCCTTATAGTTATATATTTTTCTAGAAGATAATTTCCTAAGATCATAATAAAAAACAGTAATCATTATAGTAACAGAAATAAGTAACATTTATTGAGATTTCCCTGTGTCAAGTTAAGTTCTAAACACTCCCCATGCATTCACTTATTTGATTCTTACAATCACTGCATGAGGTACAAATTATTATTATTCTCATTTTGCAGGTGAGAACACTGAGGCACAAAGAAAGATATAATTTGTCTAAAGTTGTACTGTCGCAAAGGGTGGGACCAGGGGTCAACCCAGGCAGCCTGTCTGTGGTGCTCTCATGCTGTTACCAAACTGGATCTCTGGAAGGCACAGTATCATTTTCCATAGGGACAAAGAAATAATTGGGTGGTGTATTCCTGACCAAGAGCTTAGTCATGCTTAAAAGTAAATGATCAAGCTACAGTCACCCCTTGGTATACGTGAGGGATTGGTTCTAAACCCCTATGTATACCACAATCTGCACTTACTCAAGACCCTCGTTCAGCCTTGCAGAACATGCAAATGCTGAAAGTTGGCTGTCCATGCAGACACGTTTTGCATCCCATGAATGCTGTATTTTTCATCTGTATTTATTTGAAAATTATCCACGTGTAACTAGACTCCAGAAGTTCAAACCCATGTTGTTCAAGGTTCAACTGTAATGTCAACATACTAAAAAAATATAACTAAATGGATCTCTTCTCAGTAGAAATGGTGGATAGTCAAGCTGAGATTTTTGTCAGCAGTTCCCAAAGGTGGCAGAAATGGGCCCTCATCCTGGAGTTACTGAGTCAGAAGTCAAGAATGAGAATTTACATTTCTAACATTTCTCCCGCGATTCTAATGCAGATCTGTATTAGGATATCTCAGATCTAAGTTTCATTTTTAAACGCCTCTTGAGCCTGGATAAACAAGGTTAAAAAAAAAAAAAGACAACTATTGCTGTATAAACAGAGGTGAGAAAAACAGCCATGACTTCAAGGTGTTCAAAAACAACTCAAGGTTTGCATAGGATGAAGGGAAATAGGCAAATAAGCTGCTATGATACAGTTTAACAAAATTTCTTATAGAGCGAAGAGAACAATAGCAGTTCCAAGAAAGGAAAAAGGACAAGGGAAATCAGAAAATGTTTGGTAGAGGAAGTGACATTCAGGTTGAATTATCTGAAGAGATGAGGATGAAGTAGTTACTCAAGAAAGGAAGATTAGAGGAAGAAGGATAAGGAGGACTTTTCCGGATACAAGGACACGTATTTTTTCAACAATAACTATTTATTTCATATTTGCCATGTGCTAGGTATTGTATTATGTGATGGACACAGAACATGTGCAAATGAACATAGAGGTTAGAGTTTGTGGCTTGTTCATGGAACTGAGAGTAGTCAATTTTGTTTAGATGTGCCACAAGGTAAAAAGAGGAATGGTCAAAGAGGTCACAGGCTGTGCTTCCCTAGGAAGCAGACTCTAAGGGAGGATTAGCAAGCAGAGTATTTATTAAGGAGTGCCCTCAGGATCAACATCTGTGGAAATGCAGGAGGGGTAAGTAGATTGGGCAGAGGCAGAAGCTGAGCTGTGATGCCGGCCCTACGAATGTCTCACGCTAACCCACAGAGAGCTCTGTATCGTGGGTGGCCAGCAACTTAAAATTCATTGTGTTTAGAACAAAAAAACGAACCCTAAAAATGGTAACCAGTTCATCTTGAAGTGGGAAAGGGGATCGGTAGGTTTCCTATGTGTTGCCATAATCAGAAGAATGGAATAATTTCTATTATTCTATTTCCGACGCTTGTTGTTCTCTGAACAATTTGACCACACCTCTTTAGAATATTCCCTCCCCAACCTGCATACTCCTCACAGCCCCGAGTTAATAACCCAGAATCCTAGGCTGTGAGACAGAAGTGGAACTGCCTTCTCCACAACCCCACCGTGTTACTTATGAGCTGAATGCAGAGTCCCCATGCAGGGTACTCCTCCTCTCCCATGTCAAAAGCACAGCATTTGCCCTACAGTCATGAAGTCAGCAAAGAGAGCCATTTCCTACTACAAAAAGTGATACTTAGAATTATGTACAATAATAAATAGAATCACTCCAAGTGAGTTATCTATTTATAACTGGAATATGGATATTACTGCTGATATTAACAACAATTACATAGGATACTGCTTGCAAAAGCACTCTAACCTTGATGAGTTCATTTTGCCCTCAGTGTAGCCTTAGGAGCCAAGTGCAAAAAAAAAAAATTAGTTCCATTTTGTAGAGGGGCAAATCTTGAGGCAAAACAACATTATATGTGTTACTTGCCCTGGCTTCTTTAGGTTGCCAGTATGATTCTTCCTCTCCTGGACACTTTTGGCTCCTCCTTGCAGTCTTGGATGGCATTCCTTTGTGTGTGTGTGTGTGTGTGTGTGTGTGTGTGTGTGTGTGTGTGTTTCTGTACCATTAGATGGTAAATCCTTTAAAAGCACGAATGTGCATGTCACAGTCACCTTTGCGTTCCTCAAAACATTTCTTGCAGTTCTTGTATGCTCCCAGTGTTTATTTGGCTGTCTGACAGGGTGAAGGAAATAAGTGAATTGTGAAAAATACCATTTGAATTCAGCCGGAGAGGTGGGCCTGGAGCCTAGGTTGTTTGCTCATTCATAGATTCTCTGGTGACTCAAAGTATAGTCTGCAGATTAGCAGTAATGCAAAGACATAGGCTTACCCAAGACCTACTAAATCAGAAGCTGCATTTCCATAAGATTCCGATACAGTTCCCATGCACACTAACATTTGACAAGCACGGTTCTAGAGGACACTTTTTCACTTCCACAAGTACTGAGTGGTTTACCACAGATGAGTGTTTGTCCACTGGCCTTGATTCTTCATGCAACCAAATCACATGCATGGTTCCACCATGACCCAAGGGTACTAGAAGACCAGGAGCATATATAGCAGCATCTCAGGAAACTAAGATGAGATAGTCGGTTGTGTAAAATTAACACTTCATTAAACATGTAACAGCAGCAAAAATAATAATAAACATAATACTAAGAGATGTTTATACTCAGATGTTTATCTGAGTATAAACATCTCAGTTTCTATGAGACAGATACTGTTCTAAATATTTAACATATATTATTTCAGTCATTGTATGCCTAGTAGTTTTCTAAGTATATGTGTATGTGGATATATAGAAGAATTTATTGTAAGTTTTACCTTGGCTCCCATTTATTTTTAAATGAGACTTTCTACATACACACAGCCATATGAGGTAAGTTCTATTGTCCCCATTTCACAGGTGAGGTATGAGGATACTGGTGTTCTAGATCCCATGGCTAGAATGTGGAGAAGCTAGGACTCATAACCAGGCAGTATGGCTTCTGGGCCCCTGCCTTTAAACATTAATTGAAATAGATTTAGAATTACCTTGGTCCACAAGGGTATTTTTTTTCTCTGTTCCTAATGTCTACAACAATGAAATAGCTTTGGCAAGACAGTCTTCACACACAGAAGAACGTAGAAGAAGGGGAGGGGAATACAAGTTGAGAGATGCAATAGGTCCACTCTGCGTAGATATTTGACATGAGATCCTTGACTAAATGTGGGCCTGGCTCTCCAGACTCCAGCATCAACCTCCTATGAATTGAGCAACATCCTGTTTCCTTAAATTCCTATTACTAACTGAAAACCTCCATTTGGTCTTACTGTGTTTCTCCTTTCCCCTTGACCCTTCATGCTTATGTATCTATATAAAACTAATAAAAACTTGAACAGGAAATATAAAATCACTATGAAACCAAACCAAACCTGCAGCAGGACCTCAGAGGGCCCTATGCAATCAGAGCTGTGTGAAACTATTTTCGGGGAGCTGTAAACCTAATAGCTTGCTCTATTCAAGGCACAGCTGCAAGGCTCCTGGGACAGATATGCCCCTTGTTGGAAAACAGAAAGGCTTGTAAAATTATTTTCACAAATTTTTTTTCCTTAATATTTTCCCAGCTACCTCAGGCACTCCTTCCCCTCTGCCCTACTTAGCTAAATAACTGGAGTCTGAGAGAAGCAATGGCAAAGGAATAGTGATTTTCCCCCATGTATCGTTTATTATTATTGACGGGTAGCAAATCATTTTAATAACACTTTCTACTCAATTTTTAAATAAATCATTTAAAAGCATTCTTTTCAGATTTAGGGATTTTCCTTCATTGTAATTTTATCTGTGCTATGAGTATGTTTTTGGGGTGGGTCATCCTGAGTCTGTGGCCTTCATTATGCCACAGGGATATTCTCCTGGTTCCAGCAACATCGTTTATATCCAGGGCAGTTGAGCTTTGCTTTGTACCAGTGCCCTCTCTTCACCTCACACAAATATGGCTCCACCTGGACTCTTCTCTTTGGCCCACACTCAAAAAGTCTATTCTCCGATGAACCAACATTCCTGCGTAATTCTCTGTATTTTTGATACTGGGATTATCTCTTGGTGTGTGTTCTTAAGCCTGTTGTCCTGCTAAAAGAGACTGGATGCTCCGTTTCTTTGGCTTGTGCTTTTATCCCTTAGGCTCTGAAGCTTTGGAATCAGCCATAGACAGGCTCAACTCTTGCTTGGTTGATTCCTATGTATATAAAATAGCTTAGAATGAATCATTCAATCTTTCTTATACTCAGTCTCTTCAATTACCATATGTAGTCAGCTGTATGCACCGTTTTGATAAGTATTTACCATATACTCAGTTCCTGTCCATGTATTAACTCATTTTATCCTGATATAACCCTCCAAGAGAGATGTAATCAACATCCTGTTTTATAAATGAAGATAGGAGAGGGCAAAAATTATGCCTAAGGTCACAGACATAGTAAGGGAACACCTGGAATTCACTCATGTATGTGATGACTCAGGAGTCCTTTCTTTTAACTACCTGCGATGATGTCTTTCAGACTATAAGGTTATTATGAAAAATAAAGAAATGAATTCTGCTATATCTTCAGTAGTTTAGAACGTGGCTCTGAGATAGTGTACAGTCAGTGTGTCATTTTTCTTTGACTTAGACACTCAGGTTTACAATCACTGTTTCATCTACCTCTTGGTTCACTCCAACATTGAGACTTATGGCATTTTGTTTCTTCTGTAGAAAGCTTAGTTGGTTATTCTGTAAGATTATGTTATCCTAAGCCCATAACCTTCAAAGTTCACATTAAATATCATACACAAATATGTGTTTATGTATGAATATATGTAAATCTTGTCTAAGATGAGGTTAAAGCTTGTCACACGTAAGGTATCGTCAAGAATGAAGAAGGAACAGTCATGAAGGGATGGAGTAAGGAGTGTATTTTACTGAATACCTATTAACCTCCATAGGAAAGGCACCAGTTTTCAAGAGACAGAAGAGACCCAGAGTCAGACAAGGAGACACACACAGGGGATAGAATCCAGTGGCAGCAAACCGGACAGGAGAACTGACTTATCTACAGAAATGGTCCAGTGGCGGCAGGCTTGGCAGGAAAACTGCAACCACTTGCAAAGAGCATGAAGTTTATGTAGCATTTTCACTCTTCCCCTTAACGACCTCCACCTGGCAACCTTTATTTAACCCAAAACTCAGGGTCTCAAGCCTCTGTACTGCCTGTGTTCCATGAAACAGGGGCTCAGATGTTTCTTATAGAAGAGGGACAAACCTCCCCGTTGGCCACGCCGGATTCCCCAGCTCCGAACACACATTCAGATCTGTTTGCCATACAAAACAAGGTCATCCTGAGGGTATGCTTAAGTTATTGCAGCCAGGGGCATTTACCCTACAGAGTGGAGACAAGAATTCGAAATCTGTGTTTAGAACTCACTCTAGCACACCTAATCACATCTCCCCCTCCCTTTGTTCCTGACCTTCACAACTGCCTCCAAGCATGATCCAAAGTAAGACAGAGGAAATGGGAATAAAAATTAGACTTTAATTGAAATTCTCTGTGGGGCATGGTGGCTCATGCCTGTAATCACAGCACTTTGCCAGGGCTGAGGTGGTTGGATTGGTTGAGCTCAGGTGTTTGAGACCAGTCTGGAAACATTGGGAAACCCTGTCTCTACAAAAAAAAAAAAAAAAAAAAAAACCCCACAAAACTTAGCTAAGTGTGATGGTATGTGCCTGTAGTCCCAGGTACTCTGGAGGCTGAGGTGGGAGGATCACATGAGTCTGGGAGGCTGAGTTTGAAGTGAGCTGAGATTGTGCTACTGTACTCCAGCCTGGGCAACAGAGTGAGATCCTGTCTGAATAATAATAAAATAATAAAAATTCTCATGCAGTAAAAATTCTCATCCCAGAATGCTTTAGTTCATTAAAAATGTGGCAAAATAAATGTTGTCATTAGAGTAGTGTTCTACCTTATAGTCAGCAACTTATGTCCTGTATGAATAGAGCAGTGGTACTCAAAGTGTGGGCCCTGATTCCAGCAGCATCAGCATCACTTGGGAACTTGTGATAAACGTAAATTCTTGGCCCCATCCCAGACCTACTGAATCAGAAACTCTGGAGGAGGGCGCAGCAATCTGTTTTAACAAGTCCTCCAGTTGATGCTAATTCATGCTCAAGTCTGACAATCATTGTCTGAAGTTGTAGAGGTGGGGGCAGTTCACAAACTACAGCTGCAAGCTAAAAGCAACCCAACATCTGGTTTTTGTTGTTATTGTTGTTTGTTTTTTTTTGTTTTTGTTTGTTTGTTTTTAAGATGGAATCTTGCTTTGTCACCCAGGCTGGAGTGCAGTGGTGCAATCTTGGCTCACTGCAACCTCCAGCTCCCAGGTTCCAGCAATTCTCCTGCCTTAGCCTCTCCAGTAACTGGGATTACAGGTGTGCGCCACCACACCTGGCTAATTTTTGTATTTTTAGTGGAGATGGGGTTTCACCACGTTGGCCAGGCTGGTCTCAAACTCCTGACCTCAGCACCACCTATTTTTATAAACAAACTTACGTTGATAAACAGCCACACCCATTCATTTACTTATTGCCTAAGGCAGCGTTTGTGTTATAATAGCAGAGTTGAGCTGTTGCAACAGAGAATGTATGATCCTGCAAAGCTAAAAATATTTACTATCTCTACCTTTTTTGCAGAAAAATTTTCTGAATCCTGGCTTAGAGAACTGTGGGAACAGAGGGTTCCAAGACAAGTACTTAGAAGTGCCTCTGCCACCTATATGCTTTGTGACCTTGAAACATTTCCTTCTGATCTTGATTTTTTCCCTCAAAATGGAGCAAGAATAACTATATCCACCTTTTAAGCTGTGATGATGAGTTAGCACATGCAAAGCCATGAATAGAATTCCTAGTGCTTAACAATCAGTAAGTGGTACTTACTACTATTGTGACAATACTAGATAAAATTTACTGTAGTTTATATCTGAATCTGAACAAAAGTAGAAAAAAATTACCTGATTTATCAACTAAACTCGTTGGTTTGGTGGAGGCTAAAGAAAATGTTTAGCCCTACAGTCTTTCATTAGAAAACACAGTTTTCAAGGTGGTGAAATGTATTTAGATTTGCACTTCAGTTTTGAAACACATTTGTATGTTTAATGTCTTTAGTCTTGAGTACAGCCAATTAATATACAAAAATGTCCATTCATCTGTCTATACTTTTATTTACTATTATTATTATTATTATTAGTTTTTGAGATGGAGTCTCGCTCTGTTGCCCAGGCTGGAGTGCAGTGGTGCCATCTCTGCTCACTGCAACCTCTGCCTCCTGAGTTTTAGCGATTCTCATGACTCAGCCTCCCAAGTAGATGGGACTACAGGCACATACCACCACACCCAGCTAATTTTTGTACTTTTTTAGTAGAGATGGGGTTTCACCATGTTGGCAAGGCTGATCTTAGACTTCTGACCTCAATTGATCCATCTGCTTTGGCCTCCCAAAGTGCTGGGATTACAGGCATGAGCCACCACTCTCAGCCTGGGAGAGTTATAAAATTATAAAATTACTTTATAATTTAAGAATTCTTAGTTGATGCTTTTACTTTGACTACAAACATGGAGAAAAATACTTTTGGAATTAAAGTGCAACTTACACTTGACAGTTTTTTTTTCCCCTTCTATGGACATTAGAGTTTGGACTTTTGCAAATAAGAAAAAACAAGAAATGACATTCATATCAAATTATTTATATACACTATATTATATGTTGTAGTATATGACACATGAGATACATTCATTTTTTATAAACTGAAATATGAAGTGAAACCTGTATAACTAATGTTTAATTTCTGTCACTTTACCTAGAGATTTGAAACAATGATACTCTATCATTACTCTTCATTTTGTGGGTTGACTAAGTTGAACTGGCAGTTTTCTATCTCATCTGGATTAGCTGAAGTCACTCATTTTATTGCATTCAGCCTGGAGCTTTGCTGGGGGGCTAAGATTTCCAAGACATTCTCCCCTCTTCCAGGGCCTTCCTCCACAACTCTCATCACTCAGTAGTCAAACTGAACTTCTTTTGGTACAGCAATTGGCTTCCAAGATGGAACATTCTAAGAAGATACTCAGTGTGAACACTTATGAAGCTTCTGTTTGTATCAGGTTTGCTAAAAACAGACTTGCTTGGCCAAAGCAAGTCACATGCCCAAGCCTAGTGTCAAGGGTTAAGGAGCATGCATATACAAGGACATGAATACCAGAAGGGTTGCTTATTGGGGGTTGCCAGTGCACCAGTCAACCACAAGCAATATCTTCTGAATAATAAGAATTTGGTGATTCTGGAAGACACACTGATTGACTAGACTGCTTCCAGCTCGGTGGGTATTGGAGAAGGGCTATGACCCTTATTTATTTATTTCAACATGTGCTTGGAATTGATTATAGAAGACAAATTTGTTTCTGAATGTTTGTTTAAGGCCCTAAGTTTTGAATAACTAAAGCGCAGAAGGCAGACCTTCTATTTCCCATTATCTTATATCCTCTTTTAGGGATTTTGAGCACAAAGTGCAGGACAGATGTTTTGGATTAGCTTATACAAGGCAGTCAGAGTTTGGAGTGCAGTTGTATAACACACAATTTATGCCAGATTTTTCTGAGATGAGTCAAAAGCCAGACTTTAGTAATGAGAAACCACGGTGGCATTTGGTTGGTATTACTGATACAGCTAAAAAAAGGCCTCCCACCCAAACCACCTGGCAATAAACAGGATCATAACCACAATCAAATGCTACAGTGACAGCCAATTTTTAATCTATGGGCAAAAACCCCTCATTCCTTATCACTTGTGCTAAGTACTTTAGGAGTTTTACTCTTTATTTCCCCTCAAATGATACTGGATTCTATTAAAATTATATAGTGTTCGAGGTAATAAAAATAATAAGAAAGTAGAAAGATAACTAGGAAAATGACCTAATGTCTTAAAAAGAGCTAATTAATTTGAATGAGTTAGTTATCATCATAATGCCTTCTGGAAAACTGTACCGAAGTAGTGGCTTCAGTTGGGATTCTTGAGGAAATCTGCTCAGATATCCATGAGTAAGAAGGGCTCTACTCTTTCAGGAAAGAGCATACTCTTTGAATTAATAGAGAACTTCATGAACGAGTACATACCAGCCTGAATAGCTAAAGAAAGCCGGGTGATCAGTGAAGTGATTGACATTCCAGATCATTCTCACTTCTGTGCAGCCTTGATCTACTTTCTATAGAGCATGAATCAGTCCTTAGAATTAATAATACTACATACTTTGCATATAACTTAACAATAAATGCAAGTGGATATTTATAAATTATTTATGGTGGCATGATTGCATTTGTGAAGACAGAGAAGATATAGATATCATGTGATAGATGCAGTTCATTTGCTCGCTCAAGGAGCATTTTGGGGTACCTATTGTGTGCTCATCCTTGGCACTTTGAAAAATTTCCCCTTCTTATAGAATAACAGGGGAGGGGTTTCAGGATTAGGAAGAGAGGTTAGAGTCAGGGGAGAAGAAAATATCTGTGAATACCTACCTTGTGTCTCAAATTTGGAAACATTATCATTTGTTCCATAGCTTTCATTAGATTCTCAAAGGAACTCAATGATTCCAAAATGTTAAAAACAATAGAGCATTAGAGATGGAAGTAATCATGACTTTTTTGCCCTATGGCTTATTTTATAGTCAAACCCCCTCATTTCATAACTGAGAAAATCCAACCCCAGAAACGGACATGAGTGCTTTGTTCAAAAATCACTCATCTGTTTACTGATAGACCTCTGCTTAAATTTCAGTGGGTTTCACTTACCTCTTGGGTGGTTCTACTTGAAATGATAGCCATAGTTTAACCAAATGTCATATTGATGTGAGCATCCTAAAACACAGAATGGAAATGCAGTTCTATAGCAACAAAATGTTGCTATCCTAGAAGAAAATTAACCTTTTCCCATGATTTTCCTATTCTCTACCCCATCATTCCCAGACAAAGAACAGGGGTGGGAGACAGGACTCCTTGCATGGCTAAAGGTCATGGAAACTTGAGAGAATGACTTCAGTGAACTAATATTCTAGGAATCTTGGACATGTGAAGAAACTCTACCCACCGATCTCAATGAAATGACAGCTGAGAGTGAGACTGGGTCGTCTCATTTAAGTTCCTCTTCCTGGTATACTGCATTGTGTTTTGTTGATTAGATTCACAATACAGTATTAGTATACTCAGTAGACAATGAACATGTTAAGTCAAGAATTCAGAGGGATTCTGGAGAACTCAGGAGAAACAGACGAGATGTGAGGAAGGAAACTGCAGACTGTATACTTTCCTAGAAGCACAAAAAGAGTCCAATGAAGTAGAGGATACAGTGGTGACTGAACTGCCAGGACCCATTCCCATTGCATAGCTACAGGGCCTCTCCTCATATGAAAGAAGTTGTACAGACAAAAAGCCATACATCAAATAAACCATCGTTATGGATGGAGCAGCATACTAGCTCCACCATGAGTTTGAGTTCAGGAAAGAGTTTGGGAGAGTTCCTTGCAGTTGACAGTGGGAAGATCTACTTGAGTTATCAACGAAACAACCTGTATTAATTCTGCACACACTGGAAATTCTTGGGGACTGAACATATTTTTCCCTGACTGCTGATATGATGCTGGTGAGTGTAAGAAACCAAATGTGCATCCACCTGACTTCTCCTTTCTGCTTTGGTGGTTACCAAAGGTGAGAAGGTACTCAGATGAGGAAACTGTAGGGCTCCTTTTTCTCATGGGATGACTCTCTTGGACTGACTTCATTAGTTTGTACTAATTGTCTAATTTCTTTTTGTCTCTTGCAGCCATCTAGGATGGAAAACTGTTTCAATACTGTTAGTGAATTAATAGTGAGACCATAAAGATCTATGCATTTGGGATATTTCTCTTGAAACATTCCACTTCTCTAGTCAGAGGTCCCACTCCACCCATTTGAACTCTTCTTCAGCCTAATGGGCAGCACAAGAGAAAGAGAGGGGCTCACTTCAAGATTCTGTTCACATAACTGTAAGACTACGGCAAGTTCAATCATTATCTCCAGATTTCTGTGTTTTCACCACATAGGAAGAAGGATTTTAAAACTGCATGCTAATTAATGCTTTGAGAACTCTGGCTATAAAGCTGCTTCATGGGTGTAAAATATTAATGCTGTTGGCACTACTTTCTTTTACCTTCGCCAACTTTTTAGAGCACTAAACTCAGGAGACTTCTTTTTTCTTTCTTTTATTTATTTGTTTATATTTAAAAACTTTTTATTTCCATAGGTTTTTGGGGAACAGGCGATATTTGGTTACATGAGTAAGTTCTTTAGTGGTGATTGGTGAGATTTTGCTGCACCCATCTCCTGAACAGAATACATTGAACCCGATTTGTAGTCTTTTATCCTTCATCCCCTTCCTACCCTTTCCTCATGAGTCCCCACAGTCTATTGTGTCATTCTTATACCTTTGCATCCTCATAGCTTAGCTCCCACTTATGAGTGAGAACATTTGATGTTTGCTTTTCCATTTATACTCAGGAGACTTCTTTTGAGGAACAAAAAGGTTAAGCTGTAACTGCATTTTCTGGACCCTATTGCTTAAAGAAATTTGTCCCAGGAAGATTCCTATAGGGCAGTTTAATTAACCCTAAGGTAGAACAGTAGCAGAAAAATTGGGGCCAAACTGGTACTTTGCTCTATCTTAGGCCATCATTTTTATCTGACAAACTATAAACTCCATGAAAAAAATGGGGCTACCCAATGATAAACTCATGTTTGTGTACTTGTCAACTTCATTTACCTTCCACATAGGTGAGCAAGAAGCAGTCTTTCTTTCTAAAATACTACTCTGATTCTGCTATTCTCTTGCTTAAAACTCTCTGATAAACTTGTGTTGCCTAGAAAAAGGCCCAGTCTTCTTAGAATAAAGTCCAAAGCTTTTCTCTTTCTTACCATAATCTATTTTTCTAACTACCTTTCACCCTCTGCAGTACGTTTTCTCCAGCCGTAACTGAACAATGTCTTTCTGACATTGCAACCTCTTTTCACACCTCACACTTGTTTCTTCAACTGGGATGGTTGATGATCTGTTACAATCTCACGAGTGTCTCCTTTCTTTAGAAATTTGCCCTGGCCAGGCTTTCCCAAAGTTAGAATTATTTGCTGTCTTATTTGTGCTTCTTCCAGCCCTTTATAAATGTCTTATTGTGCATTTCTCTTACTACTCATGTTTGAGCTTTTCAGGAATGAAGATTAGTTGTGGCTGCATTCCCACAACTGGCACAGTGCCTAGGACAGAGTGAGTGATGAGTTGTGATGAGGAAGTACCTGGATGGCTATGGCCAGACCTTGGCTAGCACTGCCAGGGAGGGTGTTTCACAGATCTCACCCTTTGACTGAGTGGGAGAAATGCAGGTCACATCTTTTTTTTTTTTTTTTTTTAATGTAGAAATACAGAGAGAATCTCTTTTACTATAACAACTATAATTTCAGTGTTATTCTTATTCCATAGCATCAACTCCTTTACAGAAAAAAGACCGATGACACCCTTTGCCATTTAAAAATTCTCACCACATATTGAACAACCCCAAAAGAATACTCATTTGCATTGACTCAGAGGGTGCCAAGGACTGATACCGAAGCTTTTTATGTTGAAAGGCAACAGAGAGTAGTGGCTGAGATCACGGATTGAGTTGAAATCTCAGTTTTGCCACCTACTAGTATGTGACCTAGGGGAAGTAGCATAATTTCTTTCTGTCCATAAACCCTTTCTGCCCATATATTAAAAAACGAAGATTATGACTGTACTTACCTCATAGGCACCATGAGACGAGGAAAAAAATCTGTTAATATTAAAAGCTTAAAACAATATCTGGCACAACAACCTGAAAAGCAATGTAAAGTGCTTGTCAAAAGGCTATGCTGTGGAAGATATATCTAACTCTGAGTTTTTATTTTTCTGTTTACTAGCAGCGTAATCCTAAATTGTAAATATCCATTGTCCTTAAACCTTAGTTTTCCCTCTCTGTAAGTTGAAGCTAACAATTATGCCTCCTTTAACCTTCATCCATTAAGTGAGATACTTCACTCAAAGTATTTAACATAGTAACTGTTCAACAAATTCTACCTACTGCCATTATTTCATGAGATAGGCTGTCAACAAATATTTGGGGCTAAATCTTAATTAATGAAATCTCAATTTCATCATCCTAATGATGAAACTTCTTTTGCCATTAACTTTTTAGTACTGTTTTTAATAACAAGTGAGTAAAATTTCAGTTTCTTTCTCCTTTTCCTTACTGGCATGAGTTAGGAGTTGGAAAAAAAAAAAAAAAAGAGATCTCTTGTATTAACAAATTGCCTGTAAATCTAGAGTCACAGAATGTTATGTCTATGGAATTTTAGAACAGAAACTTTATCTGTCATAAATTCTATCATAAATTTTAACTGCTTTATTTTAAATCAGTGGTTCTCAATTGAGGGTGACTGTGCCCTCAGCTTCTTCCTTAGAGAACAATTGGCAATATCTGGAAACTATCACAACCGGTGGTAGGTGCTACTGGCTTCTAGTGAGTAGAAGCCAGGGATGCCACTAAATATTCTACAGACCATAGGATGGTCCCCTACAGCAAGAAATAATCCATCCAGGAAAATCAATAGTTATGAGGTTTAAAAAAACCCTCTATTTTAGACTTAAGGAAATTGAAGCTTAGAGAGGCTTAAATGACTTGTCTATGGTTGTAGGATTTGATAACATTATTTCTTGCTCCAGTTGATCTACCATGACATCCTAAACAATCCCAGCAGCCAGAAGACAGCTTAGTATTTACACTCCTTTCTCAGCATTCCAAATCCCTCTACTCTGAGTGTATAGAATCTCTATTTTCTCCACAGATCAGCTTTCACCCCACTGTCCCCAGCTCACCAAAACACACATATGTGCACACAATTCCATCATAGAAAAGTAATACAGAGAGAGTTCACTAAAGAAGCAAAGGCAAATTATTTCTCCTGGGCACGCCTGTTTCAAACCAACCAATTCTATTACATAGCCCAAACAGAAGCCTGGGTGAAAAGGCAGACCAATGTACAGGCCTTTGTTGCTGTAGGACTAGAACCGGGCCAAGGTTCCCATGGGTAATAATCATGGCTTTGTGCTCAGTGAGGTCTACAGGCAACTGCAGAAATACTGTGACTACAGAATAAAGAATAAGAATAGAAAAAGGGGCACGACTTGATGAGCAAGCCACACAGATTCACAGGAAGTAGACTTCAGCAGTTCTACTATCTGTGGTTTTCTTGAATTCTTTTCAGATCTTATTCTGGGAAAAGAAAGTTATCAGGTCAGTAGCGTTAATGTGCTTTGTTTTGTTTTGTTTTTGCTCTGTTCTACATGGGCAAAACACGAGGAGATAGACATTTTCATGGTAGACTGGGAATAAAGAAGAAAAAGTGATCCTGCGAAGAAACCCCCGATGCAGTTCAGGGAGGGGAATAGATATAGAATGAAGTGAAGAAGATGCATATAACTTTTCAACACTAAAAAAATGACTGAAAATAGTTTGTTCTCCTCTAATATCATTAATGAAACCACATAGTGATGTCACTTCTGATCACGCTGTAATTTGAGTTGCTGATCTTGCGATAACAAGCTTCCTCTTTGCGCATTCACAGCGTGTCTACAGTGGAAAAGACCTTCAGGTTAAATGTGAGTGGGTGGAACTTGTCAAGAAAAATAACTTTACCACCACAACAACAAATGACGGGAGAGACAGAAACTTCTCTGGGAGAGCAGAAGGAAAAAAGCGAAGTCTAAGTATTATTAAACATGTGAAAGAAGAGTCATTTAATAGGAAGTAACTCATTCACACAAATGTAACTTTGTGGTCCCTCAGAAGTACGTAAATACTACCAATCAGTCCACCACAGATTATCATCAAAATTTCTTGGGAAATGCCTCATTAAAGAGTCTTTATAGAATAATATGAGTGTGCATCAGTCAAATAATTTCAAAAAGACGTTAAGCACTAGCTCCTAGAGATGTAAATTTCCTTTCCTTCCTTGGGTATTACATTTTGCCATTGTGAGTTTTAAATTCAGGTAAATGTGAACCCTTTGAACCATGCTCATCTTCGTAGGAGAGAGCTGTTTCTTGTTTTTAAGAGGAAGGCCTTAAATGGACTGAAGAATAGTGGTTTTGGCATTAAATGGCTCTTCTCAGATGTATTTATTACATGATGAAATTACATGATGTATTATTACTTGCTGAAATAATTCCATAGCCTAGGACTTGATGAAAAATAATTGGTAAAAAACTCTTTCAGAATTCATAATTCTCAGACTTTGAAAAATATTTTTTAAAAATTGATATCCCCAAGCCCACCCACCTCATTACACAATCATTTCTATCACTTTTTATCCCTGGTACTGTAAACCCTGTATCCCCTCCATTAAGAGAGTGTTGATGTGCTTTGTTTTGTTTTGTTACATAACAGTTTCAATGAAGCATTTAATCAGAAAGATCCATATGTGACATATTTTGAGTTGCGAATTAGTTTATTCTCTACTCTACTGAAGTTTGTCTCCATTGACTGGTGGCCTGTTGAAGATCATAAATGTCTTTGTTTTGATTTTAGGGCACTGTGTTTCTTAAAGTTGGAGTTCCTGGACCAACTGCCTCATAGGCCTCCAGATGTGCTCATTAAGAAATGCATATTTCTGTGCCTAATCCCAAGCTTACTAAATCAGAAACTCTTGGCCAGGGGGAGTCTGAAATCGACATTTTCACCTGTTTCTTGACTGACTCTTGTCTGTGTGAGGCGAATGTTAAAAATTTAAAGGAAAGAGAGACCAATATGCATCTTACAGATAGAGACGGAGAGAAATGACAGTACGGTAGCATTAGGAGATACTTTGGAAAACAGATTTTTTGAGGAGGAAAAAATTATATTGCAAAATTATTTTTACATACACAAGTTATTTGTATATTTTGTCCTTTACCATGCTCTTTATTTAGCTAATGTATCGCTCTTTTATCTGATTTTATTTTTTTCATTTAGTCTGTCTTAACACCTCTGTTAAAAGAAAAGAAGGAAAACAGAGGGAGAATAGGTGACACTAAGGAGAGTAATATGCTCTTAGAAGCAATTTAACATTCTTTCAATGTATCTATCTTGACTTTTTCAATGTCATCTGACATTATTTAATTTGTTGTTTGTATATTATCATATATTGGGAAGTGAAAAATAACTGGAATTATTTTTCAGACCTCAATGTTACTTACTATATTAAATTTATTTATTTGTTTATTTTAAAGAAGAGCACATAAAAGTATAGAACACTTTTTAAACGTATGCAAAGAAACATCTATTGTTAAAGTGTACCTTACGGCTTGACCTTAATCACTCTTCAATGATTTTAGAACACTTACTGTTTTCCATGCCATAATAAGAAACCGTAGGACTTTTTGTAGCCTTTCAATGAATTGAATCCTCTGAAAATTGCTTCCAATAAAATAAAATTTAAAAAAAACTTTCATATCACCAAATTCCAGTCACAATAGCAATCTTGAATCTGTTTGCCACTTAATTTCCAGCATGAGAAAGAAATAATGTTTTGGGGACCATTATGTAGACTATGCCTCTGACTTCTGGGCCCACATTTAATTTCCAGCCTGTGAGGATTAAAACCTGAAATTATGTTGTTATTTTAGTTTAGAATTCTTTGTATTTTCATAATCATCATTAGCAAGATTCAGAGAGTTATTGTTATAATCAGCTGTAATGATAGCTATTATTATTAACAATGCAGGGCAGACAATAAGATTTGGACTGAATCTGAGGCTCAGTGTGTATATCACTGTGGTCATTGTGCCAAACTGCACCTGAAAATGGAATGGACAGCTGGTCTAGCGTGGTTACACTTGCTCAACATCTTGGAAAGACATCAGTAGAGCAGACAGTTTTGGGCCTGATCCTTCAGTGACTTGAGAAGACAGAACTTCTTGACCATGAATGCATTTTTTCACTAGAAGATGAAAAATCAAGATAGACTCAGGACATTCCTTGAAATATTGGTGATGAATAGGTAAAAACTCAGGTAGGGATTAAACAAAATTATAGGGGGGAAAACACAGTCTACAAAGAATGATGAAAATTTCTTATAGATGATTTTCAATGGAAGTTGTCTCCTGTTATTCTAGTCCTCATTGGCCATCTTTGCAGATGCAAACTTTCTTCTGCCCCTCTGTGTGCTATCTCTCCCAGCCTGAATCACAAAACTCATTAAGAGCAGTTTTACCATAATTTCCAAGTGACCTAAACATATATTAGTTCCCCAGGGGCAGGCACAGTGCTGGGAGGAGATGACAGGGGCAGGCTGCAGAGGACATTGTGAGAAGGGAAGTCCAAGTGAGCTGCTTTTACTTTCACCCGGCTGCATTTTGGGAGAGGTTTAGTCAGGGCAAAGCTAGAGACTAACCTCTAGTCTCTCATCTGGAGCCCTGCTAGCCTTTCTCTAAGCACAAAAGCTTCAAAATTTGTTTGGGGTTTGTCCTTTGCCTTTAATAAAATTTAGAACAGCATTTCTGTCTTCATAATGATATTTAACCCAAATAACAATAATTCTAAAATTGGCCTTATTTGAAAAATGTAGAAATGTCAACTATCTTTTTAGATATTGAATGAATACACATATACTCTCTCTCCCTCTCTCCATAAACACACACACAGACACACACTCACACTCGCACAGTCATAATATTTATTTTACCTTCTCTCAAGTGAAACTACATTTATTCTACTCCATTTTGAGGTGAAGAGGCAGCAAGAGATTGGGGCTAAAGAGTCTGGTTAGCAGAAAATGATAGAGAGTTGGGGCTGTGGGAAGAGCAAGGAAAAAAACCACACCTTGAAACAAACACTCTATGCTGGGTTGATGGACTAGAAGCTTTTTCCCCCCTTTTAAAAAAATCG
Organism: Macaca fascicularis; assembly: GCF_037993035.2. Taxonomy (NCBI): domain Eukaryota; kingdom Metazoa; phylum Chordata; class Mammalia; order Primates; family Cercopithecidae; genus Macaca; species Macaca fascicularis. The sequence continues at coordinate 29,627,570 of NC_088376.1, read as the reverse complement.
TAAGAGCCAAGTAACTAATGACAAGTGATATGAATTACCAGTATCAGGACACTAAGTTCTGGCCCCACTCCACTGTGACCTTTGTTACGGCTTCAGGCAGATCACTTAGCCAATCTGTGCTTTCAGTTTTCTCATCTGTGAAATGTGTTTAATCATATTGACTTGTTTCCCAGGGAAGTAATGTGATATATTAATATTTGTGGAGCACTTTGAGATCTGATCATAAAAGGTGCATTATACTAAGTAGAGTTTGCTTCTCTCCTCGTCACCTTACCCCCAACAGATAATCTATACTCCTATCATATGAATATTTTTGCAAAGTTCATGTAAATGACTCTAGGCTGTTTGATTTTTAAAAAATTAATGCTGTGATATTTCTCCAGAACCTGACAAAATCATAAAAAATAAAAAGAATAGTAGTGACTTACTATGAAGGTTAAAGTCTTGTAAAAATCCATAAGAAAACAGATTTCTGTTCTAGGCTTGTATGGGGTTATTATAAGCAACAGTGAGTAATAATGATTCCAAAAATGAGGAAAAATACATTGACAGTGTCATTTGAAAACAATTGTGTTAAGAGGCTTTTTACACGCATTTTACACCGTGTAGGTATCCAAAATGGGTTTCAGAGGATATTAAAAGGATTGTTTTTCAAGGTATTAAGTGTGTGAAGCAAAATAATGAAAAAGATAGAGAGCTGGCTGATGGAATTCAGCTCAGAAAAATGACCTAGCCACACAGTGTAGAGGGAAGGTGTAACAATTACTTCCTCTCTGGGCTTTTAGCAGTTCAAATATCTTTAAACAATAAGAAATTGCCTTTTACATATATTCAACTTAAAATATTTCATTTGTTTTTCCCCTCTTGCAGTTTTTTCTAGACATTTGCAAACTCTTGATATTGGAAGTGAACTACATTTCATTGTTATTGTTATTTGGCAAAAAGTGTGAGCAACATAGTTCCTCTTTTCCAGTCCCTAATAATATCTTTCTGCTTCTCTCTCATGCCACTTCAAACAAGTTCCTCATCTTCCCTTCCGTATTTTAGTTAATGCAACTATCCTTCTCCCAGTCAGCCAGACTTGAAACCACAGCCTTCTCTGACCTCATCATGATGCTATGTATCATACCTAATGTGCCAACAGAGTCCTTAAATGACCACTTCTCAGAATTTAATGCAGCACATGTGAATGACCTAAGGATCTTGTATGAATGTAGGTTCTGATTCTGGAGGTCTTGGATGGGCCCAACAGTCTGCATTTCTAATAAGCTCCCAGGTTGTGCCCATGTTGCTGGTGCATGAACCATAATATGACTGGCTAGGCATTAACCTTCATTTTCAGGCAAGACTTTGGCTCTCTACTGATATAATTCTCTCTCTTTTTTAGAAAAATTTTCAACCCAGGCATGATAAAACTGATCAGGCTGAGGATATTGCCCTTGGAGTTAATTTTTTGAGAGAAATAAAACAAGAAACATCATAAGACACAAACCCCAAACAACTGGTGAGCAAATGGAGCTTCTCTATCACTCATATTCTCTTCTCTGACAGCTGTTTGCATTCCATTCCCTTACACATTTTTGTATGTTCTGTTTTGTCATAATGTATTCCTTCAACCATTTTTTTTGAGAGTACACTATGTTTGAAACACTAAACTACACTCAAGGAATAAAAAAAAAATGGGCCAGGCGCGGTGGCTCATGCCTGTAATCCCAGTACTTTGGGAGGCCGAGACGGGCAGATCACGAGGTCAGGAGATCGAGACCATCCTGGCTAACACGGTGAAACCCCGTCTCTACTAAAAATACAAAAAATTAGCCGGGCGCGGTGGCGGGCGCCTGTAGTCCCAGCTACACGGGAGACTGAGGCAGGAGAATGGCGTGAACCCACTGAGGCGGAGCTTGCAGTGAGCGGAGATCCAGTCACTGCACTCCAGCCTGGGCGACAGAGCGAGACTCCGTCTCAAAAAAAAAAGAAAAAAGAAAAGAAAAAAAGAAATGGTATGATGTCCCACCATCAACAAGCTTATAATCTTACAAAGAAAAGAGCCAAGTAAGCAAAGAAATACAGTGAAGTGTAATATTTCCCTATGCCTAGAATATTCTCTGTTCTGAACTCCTCTCCCATCCTCAAATCCTCATTGCCACACACACACTTTGTACCATAGCAACATTAAACTATGGTATGTAATACTCTAATACAAGTCATAATTTTAATCCCGAGAAATGTTGCATTATCAATGATCGAATTTCTATGCATTGTCAAAAATTGTGATATAATAATTGTTTTTATGAAAGGTATTATGGTTTTGAGGCTGGATTGTTTTCAGGTTTATGAGGACTGAGAATTCCAGCAACAGATATGACCCCAAACATATATTACAAAACTTAAAAATTGCTGAGAAAATGTAGTTAGTAAAACACTATAGTAACAGCCCTGGTCATAAAGAAAATTCAAATGTAGCATCACTGGTGATTGGTTTCCATTCTCATTCCATTCCCTGTTCTCAAATGGAGAGCAGTGGGACATGGATAGAGGTGGAGTGGTGATTCTTGGGTGGGAGGTAAACAGCAACCAGGAAGATCCCTCTTGGGAAGTACTGAGGCAGAATGTAGGCTCCGGAGGATTCTAATTCCTCTTAGCCCATTTTTTCCAGAGTGGGATGCTGAAACTGGCATTTGCTACTCAGAAGATTCCTGGAATCTGTTGCTCTTCCGAACGTTTCAGGTAACCCAGGGATATAAAAATATATCCATTGATATTTAACCTACCACTGATTGGCACTAAATGTAACAACAGTAGGACTAGGACAACTTGGGATCATGTGAACAGACCAGAAACTACAGACTGCAATAGAAATGTGCAGATTGCCCAGGCGGTTTCTACAACCTGGCCGCGATGAAACCCCATGTCTTATACACTTGGAGTTTCCTCTATTTGATTCTAATGAGCTTCTAACCACTACTGATGGTGTTTCTCTTTCTACCTCATCAGCCCAGGGCTCATTCATTTTATCCTGTTTCACCTATGCTGTAATAGAAAACCCAAGGCCACTCAAACATAAGTAGCTTGATCAATACTAATTCCTGATCAAGTCAACCCAATATCCAGCATCAGTTAGATAATGTAAATTGTATTTCCTCACTAGTTGATTATAAATTATAATAAAATATAAAGCATTTTGTTTATAATATGCCATACATTATCTTAGCTGTTCTGCATGAATTGACTTTTTTTTTGTCCTCATAGCAGCCTCATGAGCCATTTACTACTTTCATTTCCATATTACAAATGAGGGACTTGACGCACAGTGAGGTTAGGCAACTTGCCCAAGGTCACGCAGTAGGTAAGTGTTAAAGCTAGGATTCAAACCCAGACAGTTTGGAGTTCAAACTCTTTATTGTATCTGAGTCATGAAGACTCCCACAGGGCATAGAAGGTTATATTTGAATATCAGATATTTTATGGAGCTACTGAAGGCTTTTCAGAAAGGGGTATGATCAGATTGAATGTCTGAAAAAGATCATAATGGCATAATGGTGGCTGGGGATATTTCCAGATTTCCTGTGCAATTATTTCTCCTTCAGCCTACCCTGATAACTCTTTGTGGTTAAAAGCTTGGGCCCTTGAGTCAGAAAAGTCTTGGAAAAAAATCCCTGTTAGTTATAATAACAAACACTTTGAACATTACTGAGGTTCTGTGGTAACTTACATGGATCATGGTTTTTAACTTTCATAATAATCCCTGAGGGAGATACTACTACTGTCCCCCTTTTCAGATGAAAAAACTGAGTTCTCAGATTGGTTGTAAAAATATGTTCAGGATTATATCACTAGGTATGGAGCAGAAGTTAAAAAACAATTTTGTCTAAATTGCAGAATATTAGTTACTGTTGTGTAACCTACTGTAATAAAGATTGCTGGTTCTTACACTTGTTAGTGGTGAGATATTTGGCATTATATTATATTATATTATATTATATTATATTATATTATATTATATGTTTTGAGACAGGGTCTCACTCTGTCACCCAGGCTGGAGTGCAGTGGCACAATCATAGTTTCATAGCAACTATGCCACACATTTAGAAAGTTACAAAACTCAACGAATAAAATATATTCTTAATGTTTTATTTCCTCAATAAAAGAGTTTCCATTTGTTCTTCTGAACGAAAACTGTGACTTCCTTTTTTTTCCTAAATGTGTACTTGAATCTTTTGCAGATATATATTTTGCCTTGTTTGTGGAGATGTTCCTTTATTCAAAATATATAAGAATTGCTTTTTAGATGTTTATCATCAACCTTTGACGTCAGTTTCCTAGTAAGTACAAAAGCCTCCCTTTCCAGTGGCTCCCCAAATAAATTCTGGGAGAGCTATGTTTTAGAAATTTCGGGATTTACTCATATAAGAAAGAATCCCTAAAAGTTAATATATTAAGATATGAGAAGTGTTGGCCTCTGCTTTTGGTTGGTGGGCAGTCTTCCTCATTTCTTCCTCAATTAGGAGTTCATGTAAACCAAAAACAAATCTATGTTTATGAGTTTGTGGTCTTATTTCTACAATTGTAAAGATAATTAAATATAAGAATATCCAAAAACCATATCTATGTGGTAAGTTTTCAGTATTAGTTTGCTAGTGTTAATATTAGAAATAGTGATAGTAGTAGTATTTGTGCTACTGATATTAACCTTGTTATTAATCAGATTGTAGCATGAATGACCAAACTTTTTAAAAAGGGAAAGAATTGAGATTCCAAGGAGTCGAATGAGCTGCTCGTAATTATGAAAGAAGACACTGGCATAACTAGGTTAGAAACTGATGAACAGAAGCCTGCCTGACTCCTGCTTTCTATGTATTAAACAATGAATTCTAATAAAAGAACCCTTAATCACTGCCTGTATAATGACATATTCAACAATACCCTTAATTGCAAAACAACTTCCATGTTTTTGCACATTCCTGTTCATCCAAAGGGCAAGATGTACACCATTTCCTTTAGCTTTAAGTTCCCATCATTTATTACTTCATTCATTCATGGAGTAGATATTTCTGAAGCTTGTGTGCTGTTTTAGGTGCTAAGCTAAGTACTGGAACAATAAATGAGTAAGTCACTGTTCCTCAACACAAGAAAGCAGAAACCTTCAGTATTATTTCACAGGATGTTTCTCAGTTTACATTTTGTCTTATCATCATCTTTTTAAAAGTAGCTCCAAGTGCTTATGGCCACTGACCCACTTCATTCATTTATTTATTCAGTCATTTTTCCAGTAAATATTTGTGTACCCTCATTATATGCTATGGGGATAAAGTGATGAATTAAAAAAATAGTCCTTCCCTCTCATGTACCTTAATTTTTCCGGTAGAATAGACAGATTAAAATCAAAGAAACCAAACAATTACTAACTGTGACAAACACTATAAAAGAAACAAATATGAGAGAGAATAACAGAGGGACCAACTTCAGAAGGGGTGGGTAGTAAAGGCCTTTGGGGAGGTGACATTTACTCTGGAATATGGAAGCTGAGAAGGAACTCGCCATGTGAAGAGTGTAAAATCATTTTAGTACAATAGCAGAGCATAAAGGCCTTGAGGCACAAATGAACTAGGTGTTTTTCTACACAGAAAAGAGATGTGATCTAATTTGATTTTTAAGAATATAGTTTTGGCTGCTGCAATAGAATAGACTGGAGCAGGGCACGAAAAACAGCTGGAACACTATTGCATAATGGGGAGACAGTCCCGATAGCCCAGGTAGGACATGATGGTGGTTAGGTGGTGGCAATGGAAATGAAGAGGAACTAGAAGATGAAAGATAAATTTTGGTGGTAGAATCAGTAGGACTTGTTGATGGACTGAAAATGCCAGAAAGACAAAATTAGCAATCCAGATCAATTTCCAAATTTCTGGTGTGAGAAATTGGATAATCATTGTTGTCACTGACTGACATGGAAAATTCTGGATGTTGGGAGGTAGATTTGGGAGGGAGGGACAACAAAGGATTTGAATACAAAGAAAGAAAAGATCTTAAAAGCATCCCTCATATTAATAATTGAAAAATGCAATCATATATATATTATACACACACACACACACGGGAACAGCAGGGTCTCTGAAAGAATATTTTGATCTCATTCTACAAGTAAGATGCTTGCGCAAATCAGCAAAGATGTCACTGGTACTGTGTGACACCATCACCACAGAATATTTCTTCACTGGCATGGTATTGATTCCAATGACTCATTTGATGCTTAAATCTCCTTGGCATATCCCTGTCAAGGTATCGCACAGCCTGTGGTAAAATAGCAATAGTTACAACGGGTAGAAGGTAACAATAATATTTGATTCTTATATGCGTCAGGCACTCTTGGAAGGGCTTAGTTAAAAAAAAAAAAGAATTCTTATCAAACGTTTTTTCTAATACACAGTAGGAATCTGTTTCCAAGTCTACCCATTCATTAATGTAATCTTTGGCACTGCCCCCTGACAGCACGGTGCTAAAAGAGTATATTCACAGGTGGACCTGTGGGGTTAGGAAGATTTCCTTGTTCTCATTCTGGCTCCCTCACACTCTTAGCGTTGTGGGGATTTGTTTGTTTGTTATTTCTCGTTGGCTCACTGGTCAGTGACAAGGCTGGATGAAATGACCTTTGAATTCTTCTCTAGCTCTAAGCTTCCACAGTTCCAGAATTTGTTACCTTCACTTTTAAATAGACGAAGGATACGTATAAGCTATGACAGAATGAAACTGGTAAAGAACTAAAATGATCCAGTTTTAATGTCCTACGTATGGAATTTTATACTGAAACTTGTAATGATGAATGAAATCCTTACTCATTTTAAAGAACAGAAATGCCATTTGTTTTTGTATTATTTTGGGGGGTTTTTGTTTTTGGTGGCCCAAATCCAAGTTGAATATATTGTCTACTATTAAATAAAATACATATTTTCAGGAATTCATGTGATACTTTCCTGAGTTCTAAGAAAAGTTTATCTCTGCCAGCAAAAAATGTGTATTTTTCATACTAACTGCAAGTGCCATGCCCTACTTGAGTGTTATCCTGGGAGAACTTCTGATGCAGAAAGGAGAGGATAGAAACAAGGCCAGGACATCACAGACTGAAGGTAAAAGAAACAAATCCTCTTCCACTGACCCACTCCTCCACCCCATCTCCTGCTTCAGCAAGAACAAAGGAGATGTATGATGAATGGTACCCATAAAGATACCCTGGTGTCAGGAGACCTAACATGGGAACCCCAGACTAATACCATGATTTATGCCACTAATGAGGGATCTGAAAGAGGACATAGTAACTCCACAAGGCCCTTTCTCCCGACATTTGCTGGTGGTGAAGACATACATAATTTATCTTCAAACTCAGTTGTCATTGGCTGAGAGCCAGGGTGAAACTGAACCTGCATGTGGCTCTTTTCATTATGGTCAATGAGGTGGAACTCTAGCAGTAATACAACATGTTTCCCTTTTCCACTTTACTGCTAGGGCACTCAAGGCCCTAATCCTGTAAGCAGGTCACCTTAAGTGCCCAGTGGTACTTATACCTTTAATCTGAATAGTCCTATTTTATTTATGATCATTTTGTAATTGTTACTAATTACGTCTTAATGAGTCTGCTGCATTAATTGATGTTCTAAAAATATATAGAAAGGAATCAAAATTAATACATATGTGCTTAATGAATCTAATATCATTATTTCAATTTGGCCAAATTATCTTGGTAATGAAGTGATGAGATGGGTATATGAGACATATTCACTTACCCTGGGATTTAGAGGAGAACTACCTTCCTATAGTTAATACAAGGTCACACAGCATATGATGATCATGATACAGACTCAGAGCTGTAATTAATTACAAGAATTTCCTGAGATTGTTTTAAGCAGCTTGCTGGAGTAATGCAAAGATCCTGGGCTTAGGAGTTGGTCCGACACAGGTTTCGTGACCTAACTTCACTATTGACCAGCATGTGATCTTGGTCAGGTCACTTAACTTTATTGAGCCTTGGTCTTCTCAGTGGTACAAATGAGACTAATACTTCACTTCGCACAAACTCGTGAAGAGAATTAAGCATAATAACTGTGTACAACTATGTAGCATGGTAGCAGTCTTCAAGCACTCAGTAAGAGAGCCTTCTTCTCTTGTTTTCTGCATCTTCCAAATGCAAAAATGAGCATTTGGGGTTATGGGATACATACTAAAACCTATAGGCTCTCCCCTTGTTGCTCTCTCTGTTGTTTCGACAGCAGAGCTTGCATTTGTTTATTCTGCACATGTAAACATTACACTAAAGAAATTCATCAGCTATCAGCCCTTTTGTACCTCACAATATTTAAAATTCCTAACTCTTCGAAATGACATAAAGGTATCTCTTGACAGCTGTTGCCTTTGACTCACTCACATAACGTTGCAGACTCTTACTTATCAATCAGTTTCGTCGAGAAATGGGAAAGGTCCTCTGTTCTTCTCTGAGTCTCTGTGGATAAATGTGGTAAACTAGCACAAATTTCTTTCAGGGCTTAGACTCAGCCTGAATATCCATAATTACCGGGCAATATTTCAACATCTTGATATTTAAATTTATATAAATCCCACATGCACCCCACCACCTTCTTTAAAATGAATTTGGAATTATTGTTTAAGTGTAGAAACAATGTTTTAAAAGGCTTGTACACAGGACTTTATGGGGCACACTGTGCTTTGGGCTGCTGTGGTTAATCTAGGCCAGTATACTGCTCCAAGTAGTTGACAAATTCCACTGTTGCTTCTTTTTAATTTTTTTCCTTCCATGAAGTTTAAAATAAACAATTAACCTATTTCCAACACAGTGTTTGGTATTGATTTAATTTAGCATGTGTTATTCATCTGCATGCCTCACAACGGTTGCTTAATTGTCTAAATCTTTCCGTGTAGAGTGCTGCCTATGGAATCTCTTTCCACAGAACACTCTTAGCAGAGTGTGGCTTACTATTTCCATAACATCTGTCTTTTCTACTAAAGAGCAGATTAACAATTATGCTTCTTTTAAAGGTGTGTGCGTGTGCATGTGTGTGTGTGTGTGTGTAGGGAGAGTTGGGCAAGATAATTTGCTTCTTGTGCTATTTTCTTTCTGGCACAATAGTTTGCAGTCTTATCACCAGGTCAGGGATTTTGCCTATACCCACAATGCAGCTGGCAGGATTGCCCTTTTCTTTTGCCTTATTATGCCACAGAATGCCACATTATTTCCATTAAATATGATTGTCTTCAAACGAGACCGCATATGCAACCCCTCCTCCTGCTCCCACTCCCCATGTCTCTCTCTCTGTCTCACACACGCACACACACCCACATACACATACACACAAATGCATGCACACATGCACACAAAGCTCCTTTCAATTGTGTTAAGCAGTAAAGCAGAAGGATTTTTTTAAATTAGTGTTTTGTTTTGGCAATGGTTGCTGATGTGTTCATGTAATACAGTTTTAATCAAATCCCCAAAGCTGAAGACCTTTCAGCATATCTTAGGCTGCACTGTGCAGGGCTTATTCCACTTGAAGTGGCCACCAGGGAGGTACAATTAGCTGTTCCCATGGAGAAGTTTGTTATAGTAATAAATAATAAGTAGCATAGGTAGCGATGGAATCAATTAAAGATATTTTTGACCATCTAATGGTTTATGGGAATGCTAAATAATTGACAACAAGTTTTTGACTGTTTTCTATCTGCATGTCTCCTTGTAACTAAACATTGACCATGCACATAGGACAGTGTCTGAGGTCACTACTTTTTCTTTTGTAAAGCCATATTGTCAAGGGTATTCTATGAAAGACAGTTTCAGCCCTTACATAACCAAGCTGATTTTGAGAGGGTTAAAACTCTGCTGTAAATATTTGCTGCAGGCAGAAATCTAACATATGAAGCAGGAGAACAAATTGTGTTATCAGTTTCAAAAACAATCTGTTTCGCCATTCATTTACTTATTTTTTTAACCAGTGTAAAGCAGAACAATAGGAGTTGGGTAGCTAAGAGGGCTTTGTGTTTTGTCTCTGGGTTCCTACTGCTTTGAAGTTAAAATGGAAATTTGGCAAGTGGGACATTAGTAAAGTGCTCTAAATGCTTTTGGCATCTTGACAGGAGAAAGAAAATCAAAATGGTCAAGCTACCTTGCTTCAAAATTAGTGAGTGCATGTTCATGAATTCCTTTATAAATAAAATCTCAGAATGGGTGGGTTTATTGTGTATATTTGAGGATGAATTGATATGCCACACATCACCTAAAACAGGTCAGTGATCCACGAGCTTTGCAAGATTTACTTGAAAAGCCACAATTGTTCCTTCGAAGTTATTGGATAAGTGACATATGGTCTTAATGCCAATGTGGGTATCAATGGGAATTAGTCAGACTAAAATTTGGGCTAAATAAAGCTTAAATCACAATTACCATCATTTGATTAGAAAAAGTAGTTCTAGTTGATTCTCTATTTTACAGATGTTTTTCTCTAATTGTAAAAGCCCACTCTGTGGATTTATCTGCAGAATGAGCCCACTTGTCCTTAGGGTTTCTATGAAGTCAATATAAGCAATGCAGTATATAAGAGCAACAGAAACTGCTGCTATAGACTGCTGGAGTGCAAAATTTGTAAGTGCATGTTCATGATACCTCAAGTCAAATAAATTTAATATAATAGTATCTTGTACTTTAGTAGGGGTTGGTAAACTACAGGACCATGGTCCAAATATGGCCTACTGCCTGTTTTTGTAAATAAAGTTTTATTGAAACACAATGACGTTCATTCATTTATGTATTGTCCATGAATGCTTGTGGGATGATGGCAGAGTTGAGTAGTTGCAACAGAGACTGTATACATGACCCATAAAGCTGAAAATACTTACTATCTAGCCCTTTAAAGAACTAAGCTTGCCCATTCTAGACTTATAGAATTCCTTAAATTGATCATTTAAAATGTACTTGTTACCTTCATTAGATTCCTCTGAGAGGAAGTTTTTCATTTCATTCCTCCCAGCCCTGTTTTTCTGTTCTGAAGACTGTAATGTAAGGAATTTGAGAATAATCAGAGGATCAAATAGAATACTAAAATGATTCATACTTCTTTCCTAACCATAGCCATTGACCAAGAGTGTCAGCAGTTATTGACAGAGTGACATGGCCAAAAGAGAGACACCTCCTGTTGGAAAGATTTGGCCAATTGCCTCCACTCAGTAGGAGTATCACAGGTGACAGTATCCATTGGAAATTTATCAAAATGGTAAGGAACTCCAAAGCATGGAAGTGGAAATCAAACCAAGAGAAAAACTAAAGAATAAAAAAAACAGGTTGGCTCTAGAATTCAGATGGAGTGAGGAAATGCGCAGGAACTAAGCAAAGGACTCTAAAGGAATTGCTTGAATGTGGAGAGGTGACTGGGGTTTCTTTTCATTGGATGATGTCTCCTTAATAATTACCCTGCAGAGGGTGGACAATTTCTTCATTTTCACGGTAGCTATCTTCTGTAGGAATATGTGGGCTATTTTTTTTCTCTTCTACCACAGTTTGGATGAACTGCAGGGAGCTAGTAAAAAGAGATGAGAACATGAGACGTAGAAGGGTGGTCTTCACTCAGAGCCAGGAAGTCTCTCCACTTCCATCTACGTAGTGTGAACAAATGGAAACCACCCGTATTTCCATTGAGTATCTGAGCCTAGCATCTAAAATGGTATATGTCTTAGAATTGTCTCACTTGTCACTTTTATATCTTTTTAACTAGGGAGAAATTAGTAAATGTGACCTGAGGTTAGGGTATCTCCACTGAAAAACAAAAACAATTTTATTGGTACTGTTTTTATTACTAAGAGTTATTTGGTAAATAGAGAAAGAAAGAATCAAATGAAGAGAACAGATTGAGTGGCTCAGTTCTTACCTTCTTTAGGTGCAAAAAACTGAAGGTACCTGTTCACCATGCTCCAGCCACTCTGGACTTGTGTTAGTCCTTCGGGGTGACCATGTCTTTTTTCTCCCTGCCCCAGGGTTCTCAACCCTTTTGGTCCAAATGACTTTACTTTTTCTCATGATTTCTTAGCCTGAATTTCCTCTGTTCTTTCCCTTCTTTTCTTCATTCCCCTTATTTTTATTGTTTTGTCCCTTTTTCTACTGGCAAACCTGAGACCTGTGCAAAGCATACATAAGCATTCTTTATCTTGACTTTGACCTCAGAAGTTGCTGACCTCTGCTTTATTTACTGGAAATAGTATGTCTACTTACTCTACTTCTTCCCAGTCAAGCCTATGCTTTTTCAACCACCTGAAATGCTTGCAAACTGGTAATTAGGTTTTGTGTAAACATTTAAGAGTTTTATTTTCTTTTTAGAAAGGGCTGTTACGTACGATTTGGTTGGGGATTTTGGCATATCCAATCTTTATTTTTTCAAAAGGCTTATTAAAAAGTAACAACCCACATATGTTTTATGTAACACAAGTAAGAATTCAGTTATCCAAAGTCATCATCTCTCCTCAATGTTCTATAAAATTAGTAGAAGATTAGATAAAATTATTAATCAAAGAAATCAAAATGAGAAAAGCAAAATAGGTGTTCATTCACAGTTGTTTTGCCTTTGTTGTTATCTAAAGAACTCACAGATCTGCTTGTCAAGAAATCCTTTTGAGGGCTTTCTACGAATCAATTAATCTTTAAAATTAAATCTTGAAGAAAGAAAAACTATTGTTGGGTGTCAAGACAAATTTGAAGTTGAAATGATCTTTGAATATGCCATTTAATATTTGAGAACTGTGTTACCGAGTAGTTCGTATCTACAACTCTTCTACTAATAGGTGAAGATGACCTTTCTGAAGGAATGGAATCATAGATTTTTTTATTTCACCTATATTTCCATAGTCTCCTTTATGACACACCTGTGAGCAGGTGTGTCAAGTGTAGAGCCTGAATAAGCATCAAAGTTTGAACAAGCACTTGGTCAAAGAGAGCCCTGTTCTCCTGATTCACTCTGTCATCTATCCCCGCACACTGGTCCATGATTCTCCACTACCCTTGTCCTAAAACTGCCCCCTCAGTTTTATCTCATAAACCCCCCTTTCACACTATCTTCCAGCAGCACAAACAAAGGAGAATTACTCAAATACATTATTCCATCTTATGCCTTTTCACATCTCTTTCCATTTTTACTGAAATCCTTCCTTTCTCTCTTATTTATTCTTTAAAGCCGTGCTAAGGTATTAGCCTTTTTTATAAGCCTACCTCAATGCCCTACTTCAGGTGAAGTTAATTTCACCTTATCTAAGCTGTTTCAACATTTCTTTCACATTTCTTGTGTTGCGTGGGTCACACTGTTCAGCAACTGTGTGTTAAATGTCTGTCTATCCAAAGGTCAAGTGCTGGGACCTATCTTTATCCCTACTACCTAACTTTGGGGCTGGCATATAGAAGGGATCCCAGATATCTGTAGAACTGAACTGATGAATAGATAAAAGCAAATTCTATGATTCCTGGGAGATAAAACACAAAGCTTGGACCTTCTAACCAGTGTCAATTAACTATCATAGACATTTTAAAATTTCAAAACAGTTTGCCAATAAGTCTGTAAGAATTATTTTTGTTAACGCCTATAAAGTTGACTGTTGGGCTAAGATTATTGGAGATAGTGATTAGGAGATAGGGTGAAGTTTAATTCTTTACATGGCTGAACTTCAATCAGATTCACCGAGAAATTTTAGGCCACATTTATTTATTTCAAAAAAGAGATAAAATCTAGTATCTGCAAAACCACCAAATACACACAAGTCCCTCCTTTTAATGAGTCACTTGAATGCAAAATCAACTGTAATTCAAGAAACCAAAAACAATAAAAGAAGTGAGCTTTGTCAGACTAGACCAACTTGTTCTACCTGTTTCAGACAAAGAAAGGTCTGATGAGGTCCAGGAAACGAATTAGTTGTACCTTAAGTTGCAAAGGAGTATTCTGTGTCTCCCCCTACTGGTTGATGGAATAATTAAATGGAACAACCCCCCAGGAGTCTAAATGGCCATGATCTCCTGACAGCTTTGTACCATCTGATCACCTGCCTCTAAAAACTTTCAATAAGGAAGGTTAATCAGGAGTTCACTTCAGGATATTTTCTCTTATCCCCAGTTTTCTAACTCTGGTTAATTAGCATTCTGCACTTCTTAACAATTCTAACTTCACATCCCATTGAAATAAACCATTAAGAAACCTACTCCTCACATATTTTAATTCCAGGCTATCACTACATTCTGATTACATCAAAATTGTCTTAAAAAGATTTTTTTGAAAATAATGCTAAATGTTACCACAAAGGATACCATTTCCTCTAGTCTTCAAAGGGTTGTGTGAGCCCGCCATTAAATATGGGAATATTAAAAACAAGTAACAGCAGTTCTTATAAATAGCAACACCAGATAAGATAAATCTACAGAAAATGTTGGGGAAAAAGGAATTACAGAAAATTTATTTGTATTATTCCATTACCTTTATTTGGTGATTACATATCTAACAGATTCAAATTCTAAAATAATTTGAAAAGCCTATTATTGGGTATATGCATGAAAAGAGTTGAGACAAGCCAAGGACCTACAAAAGAAGATATTGTATGATAGATAATTTACAAATCAGAAAATGTCCTCATTCTGTGGTAACAGTTAAATCATCCCCAAGGCTTTTCATTATCAGCTATGAAGTACAGGCTACACAACAAATAAAAGATAAAAAATGAGAAGAACAAATTAAAAATGAGTAGAAGTGAAGATTCTCATATCTAAGATCAGATATGAGAACCAACAACGAAGCACCAAAAAGTCAATACTGAGCAGTACTGAGCAAAGAAAAGCAACACTAGAAAAGAGAAAAGAAAATAAACCACGACAAGGAGAATGGCTTCTGAAAGTACAAAGGGCACAAAGGAGCATACACTGCAAAAGTCTTTGCAGGTCTGGCTACTTAGAAAGACATAAAAGCTAATGGTTAAAATGTATTCATTATATTTTCTTTACTACATAAAAGAACAATGTTATACCTTATATGGAGAGTTAGATTAGAAATAATATAGAATTTTAAATTTATTCATAAATATTTATTGAGTGCCATATTAATTGGGATATGTTAATTCATTAAACAATTCTAAAACTATCAGTAGCTTGAGGCGAGGATTTGTTTCTCACTTGTGCCTCAGCTCAATGCTGATCATTCTGGGGCCATGCTCCTTCTACCATAAGGTGCTACCATCTTTAACAAATGGCCTTCAAGTTTGCTGAGGAGAAGGAGAGAGAGCATCATTCATGAAAGGTTTTTATGCACCAAAGCTGGAGGTAGCTTATTTGTGAATTTTCTACACACTTTCCATTGACCAGAAATCAGACACAATTCCACTCTAAATGCCAGAAGGTTCTGGAAAATGTTGATTTCCTACTTGCTCAAGAAAAGGAACGTGAATATTGATTAGCAAAAACATTCTCTGTGTGAGGGTCTGGAGATTCATCAGTGGTTGGTAGGTGGAGGGAACAGACAAAAAAAAATCCACCTTTAAGGACAGAAAATAGACAACAAATGAAATGGATAAGTTAAATGCACAGTATATTAAATGGTGATGTGTGAAAACTAAAGCACCCAGATAAGGAGGATAGATAGCATGGCAGGATTCAGTTACTACTATGTTACTCCCTTGGGAAGGAGACAAGGGAGCTAGTCGATATGTAGGGGAAGGAAATTTCAAACAGATGATACTGTAAGTCCAAGATCCCTGATTCAGGGGGATGGCTGGCATATTAGAGAAAGAGCAAAAAGCCCAGTGTGTCTGGAGTGGAATGAGCTGTTGCTGGTGGGCATTAGTAGAAGATGAGAACAGTGAGATAACAGGGAAGGCAGATTTTATGCTGTTTGTAGACCAATGTGAGAACTTTCAACTTTTCTTTAAGTGAGGCTAGAAGCATTGGAGGGTTTTGAGAAGAGGACTGACATGAACAGATTTGCTTTCTATGGTATCACCCTGGTTGCTGA
Source organism: Macaca fascicularis (assembly GCF_037993035.2). Lineage (NCBI taxonomy): Eukaryota > Metazoa > Chordata > Mammalia > Primates > Cercopithecidae > Macaca > Macaca fascicularis. The sequence continues at coordinate 29,611,548 of NC_088376.1, read as the reverse complement.
ATTGATAATAGAATGCAAAGGACAAGTGTGGACATAGGCAGACTAACTAGGAGACCATTACAGTCATCACAGTGAAAGACAACTGAATCAGACTGGTGGCAGTAGAAATGATAAAAAGTGATTGGATTGTAGATATATTCTGAAAATGGGGTCAACAAGATTTGTTGATTGAGGGTATATATGGTGCAGAGAAGAAAAATCAAGTATAACTCCAAAATATTGTGCTTTAGCAAACAGATGGATAGAAGAGTGTGGAAGGGGCAGGTATTTTAAGGGAAAATAATGATCTGACCAGGAAGTAAGTTTTTGACATGTTAAAGTTGAGAAGGTTATTAGTTATTCCAGTAGAAATGCTGAGATGACCCTGAAAATAGTGTCTCTGCATTTCAGTGGAGAGGTCTGGCTGGAGAGAGAAATTTGTTAGTTATCAGATTCTAGTCAGATGAGATCATGAAGGCAATGAGAGAAGAGCTCTCCAGAGCTGAACTTTGAGGCACTGAACATTCCAAGGTTGGGTACATGAGGAAGACTCACCAAAGGATAGGAAAACTTTGTGGCTAGTGAGGTAGAATGAAAATCATTTAGAAGCTAAAGGAAGAAAATGCTTCAAGAAGAATAGAGAGATCAAATGTAACAAATGTTGCTGATAGATCAAGTGAGAGATAAGACATGAGATAAGACCATTGGATTTAGAACATGGAGGTTATTTATATTCTTGACAAGAGCTTTGTTTCTATCAAATGGTGAGAATGAACTTGGCTAGAGTGTGTTCCAAGAGAATGTGAGAAGATGAATTAGGGATTATGAGTGTAGATAACGTTTGTTTTGCTGTAAAAGGAAGGGGAGAAATGAGGTACTGGCTGGAGAAGAAAGTGGGTTTGAAGAAGGTTTGTATCTATCTATTTATCTAAAGACAGGTGACATAGGACACACAGCAAAATTTAAACTTCAGATAAATATATATATATAAAATACATATATATATATAACATATATATAAGAAAGATTCTGTAGACAGGAGTTGTTATAGGAGAAAGATGATAAATTTCTAGAACAATTTTCTTGAGTTGACGAAGGCAGATGGGATCAAGTGCACAAAGAAAGGGAGGCTTTTCCTGGCCAACGGGCCATCACATCAGTAACAGGGAAGAAGGCAGTGACTTGACTTAGATAGAAGTAGGTGGTGGGGGTGGGAGTGGGAGTGGAAACTTGTGAAACTTCTCATCTGATTGCCTTTGTTTTCTTGAGAAAATGGAAGGGAGAACAAAGGAGGAACTGTCAGATATTTGAAAGGTACAAAATGGTGACCTAGGAAAGCAGGAGGGGGACTGGGCTGGGGAAATGTAGTGTGATTGTCTGTCCACATGAAGGGCTCTCTTGTGGAGAGTGAACAGGAATTGAAAGGGAGGCGAGTCAGCAGTCCTGTGTTTATTTCCAGCTTCATTAGTTTCACAGGTGCAGGTGAGGAACGGAAGAGAGTTGGATTTAACCAGAGTTGCATTTTTCAAGTGAGTAGGCCAACGAGAGAACAGAGAAGATGAGGGCATCTGCAAAGAAATGATGCAAACGATTGGCTTCAGAACTTCAGCAGGATAAATAGTGGAGTGAGGATGTAGGGTTAAGAGGCAGTTTCAAACGTGGGGTCAATGCAACCTAGATGCTAGTACGGAGTCGGCGTACTAGGGGGTATCAGCAGGGCAGATTGAAAGTAGTGAACACAGAGAGGTGAATTTAGAAGATATTACAATTTTTGGTAACAACAAATTCTGAGGCCTGACTACAAGAAGAGACTACTGAAATAGTGTGGAGAAGAGTTCAAGAAAGTTAGAAAGCAAGGATTTGAAATTGTCATCTTCAGGGACATCGAAATCACTAAGAATTATAATAGGGATCGTTTTGTGGAAAATGACACTGTGTCAGGAACTAACATCTTCAAAGAACCAAGAAGGAATGGACCTGAGCCCACAGATGCATAGGGAAAGAAGAGACGATCAGTAACATAATCTTGTGACAGTGGATTCAGGGCTGGATAGCGTCGGGAAGTGGGAGGCAACAAGGATTAAAGAGGATGACTGTTTCACAGCCAGCCTTGGTGGTAACGCAGAGGGTGGGAAAGAAAAGTGCGTAGGGGGAACTGTGTTCTTAGGAGACAGCCTGGTTTCAATTTGAAAAGCAAGATAGGTGAGAAGAGGTTGAAGATGTTGGAGATTTTGATGATGTCCAACAGTGAGTTTCAAAGGGCCCTGTGAAAAGGATTCAGGTGATCAAGGGAAGTCGGAGTTGTGTTCTCACAGAGCTGTATGCAGATTAGAGTAGGGGACATAGGACACAGGGTGAAATTTAAACTTCAGATAAACAGTGGGTACTTCTTTGCATTTGCACCCAAGCCTAGGTCCCCACCACCCCTCCCTCATCCCCATCTCTTTATATCCACTTGTCTTTTCTTCATCTCTATAGTTTTGTCATTTGTGAGAATGTTATATGGATGGAATCATACAATATGTAACCATCTGTGATTGACATTCTTCACCAAACATAAGGCCCTGAAGCCCATCCCAGTTGTTGCATGGATTCATCATCCATTCCTTTTCATTGCTGAACTATATTCCATCATATAAAAAGCCAGAGCTTGCCCAACCATTTGCTCGTCTAAGGACATATGTGTTGTTTTCAGTGTTTTGCTATGGCTAATAAAAACACTTCACGTACAGGATTACTACTGTCTTTATAGTTATCTTTGTTTTAAGCTTCTTTGAAATCATAGGTTTTGTGTTTTTGTTGTGTTCTTTTGTCTAACTCAAAATAAATAAATCCTAATTGCAATTGTAATACAAAAGTCCATCCATGGAAACAACATTGGGACATGGCCTGTAGGATGAAACAAACACAGAAAACAATATGGATGACTCTTGCAAACAGTGCTAAGTGGTAGCAGCCAGTTACAAGCTTGATTCTATTTATATAAAACACATACAGCAAAATTAATTGATGCCGTCAGAAATCTAGATACTGGTTATCCTTGAAGAGAGGTCTTGACTGGCTTCTCCGGTTCTGGTAATGTTCTGTTACTCGATCTGGTTGACAGATTCATTGGTCTGTTAAGTTGGTGAAAATGCACAGAGCTGTGTATGTATGAGAGGTGCACTTTTCTGAATATATATATATACACATTTAAGATTTAAAAAATGAACTTTATCATAAGATTCGAGGGCTTCTCTAATGTGTGTTTTTTGTTTTGTTTGTTTGTTTGTTTGTTTTTTGTAGGCTGGGATTCACAGTTCCATTTAAATTTCAATCATCAATAACATTGTATTTTGTAATACTCTCAGAGAAAAGGGGAGAGAAGTGTTTCAAGCTTGGTGGCTTGAACAAACTCTCACTAATTTACTTATAGTGGTAGCATTGATTTCATCTGTACTCCTTTTTTTTTCTTTCCTGTAATCGATCTCACTGTCAAAATCCAACCTGAGAACAATGGAATGGGTAAGTGGAATATTTATTTATTAAAAGGGCAACATCTCAGAAATGAAATTACAATTTAGTTGGGATAAATTGTCTTATAACTTCATTTTTTTACATTAAAGCTATAATTGAGGGGTATTATATGCTGTTTATCACTGCAATGAAAATGTAGTCAGAATGAACTTCTCGAGGCTGTTAAACTGCCTCTTATTAGCATTGAAACTATACTCACAGCCCATTATCTTGGGCTATATTTTTTGGTATAAGGGAATTGCTATCAAAGTGTACTTAATCTGAAAGGAATTGGATTATAATTGGAGTCTTTGTGAAAGGGGAGTTAAAATTATTTGGTATTGTCTTAAGGTAACAATATACTGTTGGAATATTAAGAGTATAGCAGTGGCACTGGAAAGGCACACTGGTTATCATCATTTGATGTCAAATGATTCTCTGCATTTTTACTCCTAATCAATCTGGGTAGTAAAAGATAGAAAATGTTTATAAATTCATTTGACAGTCCTGGTTTTTCAAAGAGGGTTGTCGAGTTTTTATCATGTTCTATTATCCTTCCACAGTTATCACTTGGCATTTCTTCACAAGGAGTATTAGAATCTAAGAGTAATAATTTCTGTATTTGAAACATAGTATTTCCTAAATGTCCATTAAATTAAATCACATTGCCAACAGGCCTGAGTAAAGGAGAACAGAATATTTCTTCTAGTGGATTATTTCAAAGGCAGCAAAATAACAAATGTGGGATGATTTTTATAATTTTTATACTATGATATGCCAGTCTAATTGCTGCCAGGCATGCTTGTCATAAAGAAAAATTTTAAAAATTAAACACTGTCATACAATCTAGGACAGAGGTTGGCAACTTTCTCTGTAAGAAGCCAAATAATAAATATTTTCAGCTTTGCAGACCATACAGTCTTTGTCACAACTCTGCCATTGTAGCGTGAAAGCATCCATAGATGGTACACAAATGCATGGATGTAGTTGTGCTCCACTATAACTACAAAAAGCAGACAGCTGGCTGGATTTAGCCTATGGGCCATAGTTTACACAACTCAATCTAGGTGATTGCCTGGTAACTTTGTGATTATAAACAGGAAAGAAAACCCATGCACTGAAATCTCATGGCTATATTTGGTTGTAAGTTGGCCATCCAGATTCAAAATATGACTTTAATTGTTATAGTGATAATTATCAGACTATAGTATTAAAATACAAGGTAATTGTAATATAATAATTTTAGTTATACAAATAACATGGTTGTCATTAAAAATAAATGGCATTTTATTATTTTATCTTTGGAGACATTGAAATGCATCATCTCCTACTCTTAAGAAGAAGCAAAGCAAGTTGGTATAATCTCTAAACAAAGAAAGAATTCAAAAGTCCATTTTTTAACTTGTACCTTCTGCTTCCTAGATATAACATGCAACCCTTCTGTGTGTGTGTGTGTGAAGCATTGATTGAAATGTATGGCTCCAACTGTGAGTGTTCCTCGACTCTCCATTGCTTTCCCAGCATCTTTAAATAAAACAGTCTGAGAGTGGGTTGGCCCCTCTCCTGATTTATGAGCAATTTGTTGCGCTACTGAAACAGCAATCATGACAGAATCCTGCGTATTCTTTAAAGCATTGAAAGATACAGAAATAACTAGGGAGGACTTCTTCCACCAGGAAGAGACACTCGAGGCCTCTTTGCTGACCCCTGGGCTAGAGTTTAAAATTTACTCAGAAATAAACCATGAGGGGGTGGGCTCGGTGACTCGTTCCTGTAATCCCAGTGTTTTGGGAGTCCAAGGCAGGAGGACTGCTTGAGGCCAGGAGTTTGAGACGAGCCTGGACAACATACTGAGAGCTTGTCTCTACCAAAAAAAAAAAAAAAAAAAAAGCCCCAGAAATTTGCTCGTGTCACCAGTTTGAGAAGGGCGCAAGTCACCTTGTGGACAATAACTTGACATAAGTGCCTCATTTGCAGAACTGAGAGATAATATTCACTGTCCTCCCACCACTACTTTTCAGGGCTGACACGAGCATTAAATGAGATGGAATACATAAAGGTGCTTAGTACCCTCAACCAACAGCCATTTTATTACTCATGTGCTCTCTCAGTTGTTACTGCTTCTTTTGTTTATGACTAGTACTGGAGGAATTGCAGGGACTGATAAACAATCACTGACTTATTTTCCTACCTCCCAATTTGTATTCCTGTTAGAAATCTGACAGACTGACACCAGAATGCCAAACCTGAACTGAAGTGCAGTAACATCTTCATATCCTTTAGCTGCACAAACAATCTAGGGCAGCAGTTGCAGTGCATTTCCCAATACTTATATTTCAAGTATTTTTTTGACATTTAACACCATTAGAACATACAGCAGAATCCAAGTACAGTTTCTTTGAGGTAAAAATGTGAGTGTTTTTTCATATCTCACTGTGTTGAATAACCTTTAGATGCAAAGTTAGCACAGCAAACATTGACACGATGCAGGCAGCTCAGTGCAGAGTGCCTAAAAATAAATATAAGAAGTTCATATGCTACCAAAAAAAAAAGAGTTAAGAATTTAAATGGAAAAACAGCTTTGAGTCTCATGATTCACAATATCTCACTATTGTCTTTGATTCCATGGATGCAATTGATTGGAAGACACTAAATATAGTTGTACCTATTATATATACATAGCTTAGATAAACCTATCATTTTACTTTTTGGTCTATTGTCTTAAAAGTGTTCTGGCAGTTGTGAAGTGTGATCATTTCAACTGGGGTCTCAGTTTGTGTGTCTCTGCAAGGCCCTGTGATTTTGGAGTCAGAAGTTCTAGATTTGAGTCCTAAATGTATCGTTTCAGGTCAACTTGGATGACTTTTCAGTTCCTTGGTTTATTCTTCATGTGACCATTAGGAAATCCTTTAAGGATGTTTTAATTACCTAATATTCCTGCAAGGTGCCACTGCTCTTCCTCTTCACTCTCAGCTTCCAGTGGGTGTGGTTTTTGGATGAAGTACTAGAGACTGCATTCTCTTATCCTTGAAGATGAGGTCTTTTCTCAGGATGCTTCCTGGCCTTTCAAGCACCATTATTTTCTGGCAAACATCTATTCTCTTCCTTTAATGGCAATAACATTTCTAAGGTTTTTGGAAAACCTGCCTCCCTTCTTTTCAGCCTTGTAGTTTAATGAGGTTGACCTTAATTCTGGTTTAACTGGTAAATCCAGATTTGTTTAAGCAAATGAGTATATATTGTATTCTTGATCACAGTGATTGATTAAAAGACACTAAAATGTCCCAGTATCAGGTCTCATTTGGAGAGTTTGAGTCACACGTCCTTTCTCTGAACCATCAGAGTACATGTGAGAACTTGGCTTGAATGTTCAGATAAAGACTTCCTCTTTCCTGCTGAGTAGAAAGGCAGATACAAAAATCCTTGAGAGCTTCTGGCAGTCATTTTCAGAGTTACGTCTAAGTGTAACTGGTCTCTTTGTGGCATTTTAGAGCCATAGGTTCAAGCTTTGCTTGAAGCCAGTGTTACCTGGATAATGTAGTTATATGAGTCAATAAATCCATTTTAGTGCTTAAGTCCTGTGAGTTGTACTTTTGTCACTTGCCAAAAGGTCCAAACTGAAGTACATAGGCCCTCCAGATATACCTACACATGTCTGAATCTGAGGGTGAACATGAAATAAACTCAAATAAAAACCTAGTTGAATGTGAAAGCTTAGTATAATGTCAAAAACTGTACTGATATCATTACTCATCTATCCCTCCCTTACATCCAGCTTCCTGGGTATTTTTCCTTCTTTCTTTTAAATTCTAGTACTTTTGGTACTACCCATAAAGACTGCTATTCAATCCCACTGGCTAACCTGTTTTTGATAATAATAAGAATATTCCTTATATAGCACCTACTTTGCTAGATACTGTACTGATTGATTTATAATGATACTTAATCTACAAGAAGTTTGTTAAATAAGATTTATTATTCCCATTTTAAGATGAGAAACCTGATGCTTAGGAAGACTAAGTGACTTGGACAAGGTTACACACTAGTAAGTAGTGCAAACAGGATTCAAGTCCAGGCATTCTGACAGAGTTTGTGCTCTGTCACTATGTTGAGCTGACAATTAGTTTATGGGCATGTCCTCAGGACATGAGATAAGTTGACATGGCCCTCCAGCCTTCCATGTGTCTTCAATCCAACAAATATTTATAGAATGTTTAATAGGTGCCAAATACTTTTCTGGGTGATGAGTAGATAAACTAAACAAGCCAAGCACAAACTCTGCTCTTCTGGAGTTTACAGTCTAGTGGGGTTCGCATGCCAGATAGACTGTATGTGGTAAGAAACACCATAGGGGATGCTGCTAAGCAAGCACACGGCAGTGTCACCCAACCCATCTAAGGGTATCAGGGGAAGCTTCCAGGGTCATGTGCAGCCTGCACCATGACTCAGTAGGAATGGACCAGGTGACAGGTGTTTAAGCAGGGAGAGTGAGAAGTATTTCAGGGAGAGAAAATAATGTGAATAAAAGTCTGAAAAGAGCATGGTGGGCTCAGAGAGCCAAAAGAGTTTTGAATCTTATAGTAGAAATTAGCCATAAAGAGAGGCTGGTAGGTAATCAGAAGCTAAACTACAGAATTCAATCTTCATCTTAAGAATGATAATAGGCCGGGAGCAGTGGCTCACACCTGTGATCCCAACATTTTGGGAGGTCAAGGCAGATGGATCACCTGAGGTCAGGAGTTTGAAACCAGCCTGGCCCACATGACAAAACCCCGTCTCCACTAAAAATATAAAAATTAGGTGGGCATGGTGGCACACACCTATAGTTTCAGCTGCTCAGGAGGCTGAAGCAGGCGAATTGCTTGAATCCGGGAGGCAGAGGTTGCAGTGAGCCGAGATCGCGCCACTGCACTTCAGCCTGGGTGACAGAGGGAGACTCTGTCTCAATAAAAAAATAAAAAGAACAATAATGGGGATTAAGCGTTCATGTCTTGATCAGAAATACTGTGTAGGAAAATCACTTTGGTCGTTTGGGAAACAGATTAGAGAACATGGGGACTGGGAGACTATACGGGAGGCTATGCAGTAACATGGATGAAAGGCGCAATGGTCTCAACTGGGGGTGGGAATGTGGGGAGAAAAAGAGAGAGGGAGAGAGGTGAGGAGGATGAATATGAGACCACTTTAGAAAATATAATTTGCCTGACTTGGGTGATGTTTGAGGAAGAAGCAACATTAAGAATGATTCTGGGTTATATCTAGGATAACTGGGCAGTTAGTAACCAATTTCACTGAAGCAAGGAATTCAAGAGAAGTGAGGAAATCAAGCAGGGTTCAGAGTGAAGGGGAATTAAATCACCGCCCTTACCAAGTCAGTGGTTTCTGAACTTGTGTTTTAAGGAGACCTCCTGATTTAACTTTTGATTCTGCTCTCTTTCCCTATGCTGCACACAATACTGCTATACTTGGTTAAAAATATTGTCTGGCTTTCTCAGAAAACAAAAATTTGGAAAGCTGCTACATCCAACACATATGAAAGCCACTGCAGTGAGTAGAGTAAAGGTAGGTACTCTAGACCAGAAACCCAACACCCCCAATTATATTATATGAATATTCTATGAGACAGATTTAAAACAACAACAGCAAAACAAACAACTTGTTGGTGCTTGAAGGTTTAAGTGAATATTGGGAGTAAACAATAGATTTCATAGAGGAGTTCCAGTAGCGATGCCATAGGAAAAAAAGGTGTAGGTCAACTGACTCTATGCCAGTCACTTTCTTGGACTTTTAAGCAAATTATCAACACACTTTAATAAGGGGCCTATGTAGGAGAAATCCTTTGATGAACCCAAATAATTGGAGAAAAACATGGACTTTTTGAAATCAATTTCAGAGATAGCCTGCAAAAAATTAAGCTCCCCAAAGCACAATACACTCAATGCTCCCAACCCCACCACTGATCTGCTACCTTTATATCCTCCTTGATAGTCTCAGTTCTTAGATTAGGAAAACATAAGCATCTGGTTATAGCAAATACAGCCAGTGGTCTCCAAAACACAGCCTTTGGAAAAACAAACAAACAAACAACAAATAAGAGGCATAGGGTACTAAATCTATGACAAAGTTACTGATGAGTGGTGTTTCCTAAACTCTGGGATTGATGACAAATATTTGCTTTCTTGATTCCCCTGAGCTGTTTTTAACTCTTTCTCTACAGCTTTCTCTACAGTTTTTCATCATATATCCACAGACTATGATAGGAATGGGAAATTAGGGTGGCCCACTGTCTCAGTCAGTTTAGGCTGCTATAACAAAATACCTTACACTGCGTAGTTTATAAACTGCATACATTTATTGCTCTAAGTTCTGAAGGCTAGGAATCCAAGAAACAGGCCTCAGCAAATTGTGTCTGGTGAGAGTTTGCTGTCTCCTTCAGAGTTGATGCTTTTAAGTTGTGTCTTCACGTGGTTGACGGGGGCGGGGCAGGGGGTGGAACTCTCTCAGGCCTTTTTATAAGGGCGCTAATCCTATTCATGAAAGTGGAACCCCATAACCTAATCACCTCCTAAAGGCCCTCCTCTTGATACCATTGTCTTGGTGGTTAGGTTTCAACATATAAATTTTGGGGGGATAAAACATTCAGGGCATAGCACCCAGTTTTCAATGAGCCCAGTCAAAACCCCAGAATCCTCAGAACAATGTTCCAGGTAGGCACTGACAATTGGTAGAAATTGGCCAATGCAATATATTGAGTCATTAGTGCCAAGTGCTTCCATATATATATATATATATATCTTTTGTAAAGTAATTTTGTATTTCCTCCCACCTCCCCTTTTCTTGACTTTAGGATTGACCACGTAACTTGTTTGGCTAGTAAAACATTATTAACCTGATGTAAACAGAGGCCTGAAATGTACTTTTGTGATTATACTTCTGTCTCATTTTATTGTCCAAAGCAAATCACAAGGGTCAAGTGGAAAAAGACTAGAAAATTACATAGAAAAGAACATAGATATTGGCAGAGGGTAAAGAATTGGGGTGAATAATCAAATCTACTATTAACCTAATCCCTGCTTTGTTTTCTTGCTAAGAATTAAATAGTGGACTGAGATAGAGTATAATAGAAAGTGTAAGTATTTAGGTTAGGAGCATGTGGCTTTCAACAAGATAGTCAAGGAGGGTTTCTCTGAGAGGTAAGATCTGAAAGTTGGAAAGAAACCACACTTGCTACAGGTTTGGAGGGGTGTGTCAGTCACAGGGGCCTCTGCCAGCCCACACAGAATCTCTGTATAAATTGCAAAAAGACTCCCTCTCCAAAGAGGTGAATTTCAGGAGAGCTACGTGGCTTGGCAAGCAAAGCTAGGGCTATATTTTTATCCCCCTTGGTTGAGATGTCCTGGTTAAGGTCACAGGTGGGGAATTCTCATGATTGTTGTGAGAACTATCAGAGGGCCATCATGACTTGCAAGCACAATCACTAGGAGTGATTATTTATATCACAGAATCATCCATTATATCATAAAGATTAATCCTAAGGGCATATGAACATCTAAGTTTGTTATACTAAGTATGTGTCAAAGCCTGAGTAGGAGGCATTTACATTTAAAATATTAAGAATCACTGCCCAATAATCAATCAGCAGTAAAGTCAAATAGTCTTTGAATTAAAATAGTACATTCATGAGAAAATACAATTTTTAAAGGTTTACATGTGTTGCTTTAAAACTGTATCTATGAGGTAAGGTGAATCACGACTCAAGTCAAGGCAAGACAGAAAACTATTTTTGTGAATGAGGCACTCAAGAAAGCAAAATGAAATGGGAAGAAAATGAACTCCCTAATAGGGTTCCTAAGATGATGAGAGCCATCTCTGAATTCACCCTGCAGTTGGAAAATGGAATAGGGTAAGTTCACGAGGTTGGGTCACAGCTCATCCATTCTGTGAAGTGTCCAGAATCATCATCGTCCCTAAGCGCTAAGCAGAACCTGATGGTTCTCCTTTGTATTTTAGAAATGTTTGTCGTTGTGTCATACTAGAAGCTTAAGAGAAGGATTAAAGGGAAGGCTAAAATTTTATGCTCTTTGCTGGAAGAGCCCCAAATCTTGGTTCATGAGTTCATGGGGGATTCTGAGATTGTGTTAATGGCTCCTGTTTCATGAAAGAGGCAGAGAGGAGGGAAACCAAGAGAGCAAACATTAAGAGAGATGAGGGAGTTGTAGTCGAGCATTCTGCAGTGACTAAGCAAGCAGCTGGTGTGTGGCTGGACAGCTTGAATTCTCTGCGGGTAGATTGGATATTTGGATGGAAGGGCATGAGTTGCTTGGCTTGGGCTTTCATTGTGAGCAGCAGGTGTTATAATGGGCAGCCTGGATACTTTTTTTTTGAGAGGCTGGAGAGGAAACCAGACTTTTGCCATTGCTACTTTTGTAGCAAAACATTTTTTGCTATTGTTTCTAGTTCATCCATTCTGAATTTCATCTGATGGGGTTGGACCGAACTAAACCATTTAACAAAAATTGGGCAGAATTGGGTATTTTAGGAGGGTCACGTTTGCATATTCGAACACTTGGACTCCATTTCATCTTATAGCCAGAGACTTTAAAACAAGCAGCATTGTTTTCAAAGTACTATCATATAAAAATGTCTTCATGGTTTTTGCTTTAAAAGAGGGAGAACCTGTGTTTACCTGTATTGTTACCACTACTATCGGCAGATTTTGCAGTAGAATCTATTACTATTGTGGAAAGTGTTTTTGTTACTGAGGACAGCTATTACTTTATTATATTTACCTGTTTTCTTGCAATCCACATGCACTAACACTAGCTCCAAATTGTATAAACCAAAAAATCCAATAGTTTCAAAGTGAAATTCAAAAAAGGAAAGACGGAAGCCTCTCCCATCACTCCTCTTTCCCCCAGGAGGCTAGTTGTCCACATGGTGACCTCTGCTGAGAAACACATTAAGTACTTCAAAGTCCAGCTGGCTTTCTGTGGGATGCACAAGAAGGTTCTTGCACATCTCACTCTTGTTGTCTGTAAATGACTGTTTTACTGCACTGACATTTCCTCCCAGAATCAGGTGGAAGGGGTTTTCCTATTCTGCCTGCACCCTTTTGAAAAGAATCCCTTTGCAATTATTCGTGCAGTTGCCCATCTACAGTATGAGCCAGGCAAACCAGCAGAGCGTCGCCTGAGCACGCGGACGGAATGTCTCACTGGTTGGGTAATGGTGACAATCTGGGAACAGGCAGTGACTTATGTTGATCAGGATCTCTCCTGCCCAAACTGATGGCTGGGAAGCAGGCCTCTTGGCCCACAGAGAGGACAGCATGTTCTCTCTCTGGCTGGCTGCAGGGTGGGAAGCATTGCGAATCTGAGCAATGTGAGCCCGTTAATCTTGGAATTATCTAAGAAAAGGCAATTGCCTGGCACTTCCTCAGCACACAAAGCAGGAGCTGCTATCACTACTGCCATCAACAAGGTCTAATCGGACAGAGGCTTCAGAACAGCTGAATAATGTACACACAGATATCTGCTGGTCCCAGAGTTGCCCACTCTCGGAGTTCCAGATGAAAGTGGAAATGCACAGAAACACATGAAGGCTTCTGGGCTGATTAAAAGCTCTATGCAAGTTATTTTCATAATTTTTGGAGAGACGGTTAAAAACACACAATTCCCGGGTGCTTCTATACAAATTTTGAATTAGTAGGGTATGGATCAGGGTCTGAGCCTTTGCCTTTCCAACAGACTCCCGGGAGATGCTGATGCTGCAGGTCCGGGGACCACATGTTGAGTTGCACTGCTCTGTACTCTTAGAAGCTGAAGGCTTAGTTTTCTGGGAAATTTCTGCTGTGCATCTAATGGTTTGGAACCTCTGGAATTTATGACTACTGGTCTTTGAGTTCCGACTGACCTGCAGCTTCACAAATGGCCCCGAATATTATTAGATTCAAAGTCAAATAAATTTGATGAAAACACGTCCATTAGGCACCTCTATTGTTCTTTCATGACAAGACTTGTCCAGCCTAGCAAGAAGAACCATTATTAGGGGTAGAGAAAGAGAAAGAGAGAGAGAAAGGGTGAAAGTGTGTAGCTATATATGTATTTTGTTGTTGTTTTATACCAACAAAGTGGAGTTTTAAAAAGTTCTCAGCTTCTTGGAGAAGGATTTGGTTTAAACAAAAGTAATGAAAGAACCCTATCCAGACCCCTGAGGTGCTAAAGAGAACCCACTTTGCTGCACACTCTATGAATGTTGGTGATTTTGAGATGATCCCTTGATATTGAAAACAGAGGTGTGCATTGCTTCCTGCTGTGACCAGGCTGCTGGAACATTTGACTGACTCAATAATAATTATCCCTATAGTGTTCTCAGGTAACTGTTGTGGAACTGCTGGCTCCAAACTCAGTTCCCTCTCTCCAAAGTAGTTTTACTCTCAACACTATTTAACTGATTTTTAAACAAATACCTTTGTAACCAAAATAAAATATTAATGACCAATGTTATATATGTAACTACTGTACAATCTAGATAAATAGTTATCTGTAGTCAAGCAGGGTTTCCAAAAGTATGTAATAGGATTGTTAGATGAGTAAATAGGTTTGATTGTGCTTTTAAGCTATGCAAGCAGAGAAAAAAATGTAACAGACTCTTATCTTGTCCGAATATACATCACTTAACACACTTCTTTGTCTACCTAAATTGTATGTGTGTGTTTTCAAATCTCACAACAAATCAAGAGAAATTTGATTTGATCAAATATTATTGTATTAGTCAGAACAGTTTCAGTAATTTTGCAGCAACAAATGGCCATCAAATCTCTGTGACTCACACTATATGCCCAACATCAGTCAGCTCTGCTTGTTATAAGCCATGCAGGGACCATGGTAATGGACAGTCCATTTTGATGCATGCTGTTTGTCCTGATTGGAAAGGTAGAGAAGAGGCAAAGTGCAGGATCTCACATTAGCAATTAAATGATTGAGCCCAAATGTGATACATGTCACTTCTGACCACAATCAACAAGCCCCCTGACTGTCGAGGAAGTAGTCATAACCTTGTCTGTCTTCAAAGAGATAGTGCAGCACAGTCTCTCGTGAGGGAAACTGGATATTGGTGAACAGCAGGAGGGTCTGCCTTAGGTAGAGTCTGCACAACAGTTTGAATATGGAAGGAAAGAACTTGGGAATTTTTTTTTTGTCTGCAAACTACAAATGCATGTCAGTTTGTGGCATGAATCCAGGCTTGACTAGAGCCTTCTTACAGAAGGTCAGATCTCCTTTTGAAAAATGGTGTAATTAACATTTATATCAATCACTTTAAGATAAAAGATTTCGACCACCAGGTTAAACTTCCTGTGCTATTAGTCTGTAAGATGTAGTGAAAAGCGCGTGGCCTGGGAATGAGACCAGGATTCTAGCCTTGGATCTACTGCTCTGTAACTTTAGACAAATTGCCTTACCATCTCTGTAGATGAAGTGGTCAGATAGAATGATCTGTTAGCTTCCTTTCAGTTCCAAGATTCTGCAATTGTATGAATTATAATCTTCACTTAGATTTATATAATATTGACCAGAATGTGGTGTGGTGGGTGGAAAAAAGATACCAGAAAGGATTAACAATAGTGCTGGCCTTATAATGGAGCCTACATGAGTCATGTAATGAGTTCCCTTTAATATCATACATATATCCCTTTGGTGCCAGAATTGAGTTATTCTGAAACGATCTAAAATGCCTAGATTACATTCTGGTTGGAAGTCTCTTCTGCTGGCTGGGAGGGAGCAGAGCAGTAATGATTAATTGTAAAGGACAGGGACTCTGACTTTTCACCTGCCTGGTCTCTGTAGCTTTCAGGGTCCTGTCTATTTGGATCGATGGTTTGCTAATTACAAACTGTCTTTGGAAGGCTCCACCATACTCTCTGGTGATTCATGTTTTTGCATTGATTTTCACATAAGCTGAGATGCAGTTGCACCATTTAAGCACTTGGAAATTGGTCATCAATGAACTATTTTGGACTTAATAGATTTGATAACACTCAAAGACTCTTTATGTTTTGATTTTTTGATTATGCTACCTAATATATGTCCTATTTAGCTGCTTTTTAGGAGGACTCTAGTAGGATAGGCTCTGATTTATGGATTGGCCTCTATAGGCAGCCTGAAATGGAATAAAGTCTAAAATTTACTTCAGTATTCCCCAGGCTGCTTATTCAGAGAATGTGTATCTCATTTAGACCTGAAATTTTTCCTGCTAGTGAGGTGATCTTCATTTTAAATGAGGAGTTATTTTTTTCTGCACCGTGGTTGGATCTCAATCACCAAACTTTAGGTTTAGAACCACATCCAGTCCTTTGGATCATAAGTACTAATTCAAGAAAAATTATAGTTATGAGATTGTCTGGCAGATACCTGGAATGAGTTAGCTAAAGCAATGGTTTTATGATTTTTGGAATACTAGAAAACAATATGTACATGATTAAAGTGGTCTGCGACTTAGCTGATGTGAGTTTCCTGTCTTAGCACTCCAAGCTTCACAGCCTTCTTCTGATCTTCCCAGCCTGTCCCTAAGGCAACTCAGTGGCATGCTAAGGCACGAAAGAGCACATTTAGGGACACTTCCAGAAATAATGGGCTTGCAGCTTTGGAACTGCACTTTAGCATATTGGTCAAAAGCATGGACTTTGAAGGCCTTATCTTGAGACCTAGATCCACTTTGAATGCTTCCATTTTTCATTTGCGTTGTGCCTACCCTCTTTAATCCTGCTTCCTTATATGCAAAATCAAGATAATTATACCTAACTTAAAGAGCCCTCCTGAGGAGAAAATGAAAGTAAGGAAATTAGTAAGATGCTTTGGCATGTAGTAAGCACACAGCAAATGTTAGCTTTTCCTCCTCCTCTTAATAAGCTACATGCCTTACTTAGGAGTGTAAATTATGATAAATTAATAGAAAAATTGACTCTGCCTTTGATCAGTCACTGATGTGATGATATCTGGTTTTATATCCTAATTTTTAAAAATAATTCATATGCAAAAGAAAATAATCAGAACCAAAAAAATGATATAACGGATGGAAGAACATTATTTCATTCCTTCTGAATGTAACTTAAATGTCACTTACCTGGGAATTTCCAAATCTTCCAGTGTTGTTAGGTCACTCTTTCTTGGATGTTTAAGTAAAAATAAAAATGGTTTGAACTCATCCCATGAGTACTCGAGCCCCCATAGGGATTTTCAGGCTCTGGTCATGTTTCCTAAATAATTCCTATTTTCTGTTTCTACTGAATCTTCCAAAAACTTCGAGTCTCTCTTCCTGTGGTTGTCTCTTCTCTCTATTTAGAATTAACCCAAACTTCTTATCCTGGCTATCTCTAAAGCATTACTGTGAAAAGTGGATGTGCGAAGGGATGAAGATAGTGCAATATAGCAATCAACTTAAAACTATGTTCAATTCATCCTTATTCTTACATGTCATTACTTAGCCCCTATGCTGGTTAGTTTAACATGTCAATTTGGCTAGGCTTCAGTACCCAGCTATGCAGTCAAATACTAGATATTGCTGTGCAAATACTTTGTAGATGTGGTTAACTTCCACAATCAGTTGACTTTAAATAAAGGAGATTTTCCTCCATTACATGGATGGGCCTCATCCACTCAGCAGAAAGGTGTTAATAGCAGAACTGAGGTTTCCCTGAGGAAGAAGATATTCTGCCTCAAGACTGCAACATCAGCTCTTGCCTGAGAGTACAAACTTGCCCACCTGAGCCCTATCACATAATTGTATGAGCCAATTCCTTGAAATAAATCTGTCCATCATCTATCTATCTATTCTACTAGTTTTGTTTCTTAAAGAACCCTGACTCCTGATACAGACCTTTTCCACACTTGGAATTTCTCACCCATCTTATTTTCTCTAATAAAGTAGATTTAAAGGGTGAAAAACTGATAGCAATAATTCATTACACTTATTGTTATAAATAATATTGGCTGATATTTAATCAGCACTAATATGTGTCAGGAAGCCATTCCTATACTCTATTCAACCACCTCTCTGTAGGCTCCTAATACATTGAGCCCAGGTGGATTTTAACCATATCACATAATTTTCAAGGGATCAGGATCCTCTACTCCTGACAAAAAATTCCTAAGTGGACTGTGCCAGCACCAGAAACTCTACACATTCCTTTGGGCTAAAGATTTTGTTATAGAGAATTCTTTGCTTGAAAGAAATGTCCTAGGAGAAAAATGTGATAATAATTTAGCTGATAGGAGATCCAATAAAATATCAGCATTTTCTTGACAGATAAGCAAAAAACAACAATGGTCTAAATTTTTAATAAGTACAGTCTTGAGAATTATCCCCAGGGAGCAGACCTGGATGTGTTTCCTCAGTGGGGGGCCACTGGCACGTGCAGGATGTGGTAGAAAGAAGAGGGAGAAGAAAGATGGGAGACTGCCAAAGGAAGTCTACTCCTTTACACTTGAATTGGTTCCAATCACACCTGCTCCCTTTAGGGGAAGCCTTTCCATTAAATAATGATTGTGATGACTTGGCAGGCAGACTGAATTTGGATGTAGGTAGATTATCAAAAAGATATTTTTTGCCTAATAACGATACCCTTTTCTGAACTGCAAAATATGTTCTCTACTCTTCCTTTCTTTTCCAGGGTCCCATAGGAAGGAAAGGGTAAATATCTTGCAGTTTACTGTTGGTTTCTCCAATTGTTCCTTTAACTTCATCATGTTCTCTTGCTTTCTCAAGAACTTTGTTCCATCTGTATTTATTCTCTCTGTCTTTGTCCCAATCCAGAGTCTTTCTGCTCTAGTGTACCCAAGTCTCCTCCAGCTTGGATAAAAATACCAAAACTTTCCCACATCCTGTTACCTCTTCTCTTAGCTCACTATAAACAGTGTCTATATTTCTGTCTTGATTTCTTCACTGTTCTTAACTCCAAGCAATGTGATTTTTATACAACTCATTGTATTAGTACTCTACAGCACTTTCAATCAGTTGTGAAGAGCAAGTCTTTTTTTTAGTTCTTGTCTTCCTGGACCTCTTTTTAGTACTCAGTACTACTGGCCAGAATACATGGCACCATTTCTCATTTTGACTTTCTTAACACTTGCTGATTCTTAAAAACGTCCCCTTTACTGGTTGCATTTTCTCTTCCAATCCCCTAAATGTTGATTTACTCAAAGATTTAGCTCTTACTTTTCTGTAATAGTATTTAGTCAAGATTTTTACCCTCTCACAAGATATTTTTCTATTACTTCTGTATACGTAAGACTCTTACTATTGATCCAAACCATTCTCCTGAATCCATTTCTACAAAAATCTCTGGCTACCTGCTAGTCATTTCCATTTGGAAGCTTTTATATCCTCTCATTTTTTAGAATATTTGCAAACAAAGGACTTATCCACATCCACAAACTAGTGCTTCTCTCTCAAATATCCTCATTTTTCCCCCAGTCACTGGGGTTACAAACTCTGGAGTCCGTTTATCTTTACTCACAAAATCTTATTGCATTTTCGTGAAGATGTTTGCAGTAGATTCTTTTAATTCACTTCCCTATTATCATCCTATCTCCAGGCTTCAGCATTCAGATCTGGATTATAATCTTCCCCCCATCCTTCACCTCCATGTTGCAATGCCTGTAATCTTGAATGTTTCATTTTTTAGCTCCTTTGAAATGCTTTCCTCCCATTCTCTTCTCCTACTCTTCCTTTGGCACCCACCTCAAATTTTGACTCCTATTTGTTTCAGTTGCCAGTAAATCCCATCTTTTCTGAAATTCTGAAACATTTTTAATCACAAATATATCTTTATTTAAATATATTTATGTCAACGTCCTGACTTGCTGAACAGACCTTAAACTCTTTGGAAGCCAGGGACTAGTTATTCTAATTCTTATAACCCCAATATTTAAATGACAGTTTGTTATTGTTAATGCTTAGAGTCTTCAATAGTTTTATTTCTACCACAAAAATGAAGCAGCATTCCATAGTATTAATAGTTAATAGTGGAAGCATCAGCCTTGGTTTGCACTTCAACTCTGCCAAGTACAAGCTTGTGTGACCTTGGCCACATTGTTTCAACTTGCTAAGCTGTACCTGAAAAATGTAGATAATAATAGTATCTGCTTCAAAGGTTTATAAGAATAAGATTATATATATGTAATACATATGTAATATATATGTTATATATATGTAATGTATATACATAAAGTGTTTGGCATACTGCCTGACACATAGTAAGGAGACAGGAAATGTTAGATATTACACAGTGGGTACTCAATATATATCTGATGAAGGATTGAGTTAAAACCATACTGCTGAAATAGAAAATTTTATACTTTTATAATTTTAACATGTTTTTCAAGTCATATTTCTGTATTAGTTTATCAAAACCTGAAAGACTCAAATGAATTAAATGTGTATTACTGAATTGTTTTTTTACCAGGCTTGGGCTGGGAAAAGTTAGTAATATTTATTAAGTGACTGTTGAGTTTACAATGCTGTAGGAAGCTGATAATGCCTTTGGGTATAGATTAGACTGACTTCATATTTCAGTAGAAAAGGCAGATTAGAAAAATTTCATTCTTGACTCTATTAATAATTAGCTATCTGATTTAAAATATGTTGGTTTACCTCAGCTAGTTTTTCTTTTAGCCTTCCTAAAATGTAGTAAGAATTAAGTAAAAAATTAATATATTTAAGTATTATATTCTTAAACAAAAATGCTATATAATAAATACCCTTACTTGAATATTTTAAATGATTTCTGTATAATTTTTAATTAGTCAAGTTATTTTTACTAATTTCATTATTTGGAAAATATTTTTTCTTCTGTTTCCTAGAATGCTGGGCTTTCATTTACTTGGAGCTTTTTTTACTGGATAGTGAAATATGAGTGTATTAATTAATTACTATGTGTCAGCAACTATGCAAGGCATACACAAATACATATGCACATAGTAATAGCATTTAACAAAGTATTACTAAAGTGCTAAGTGAACACAGAAAAAAGGAGTAATTAATTGTTCCCTTTGAGAGTGATGGCAAAACTATGAATGAAAACTGGACTTTTTTTTTTTTTTTTTTTATCTGAGCCTTGGAGGTAAAGTAGAAGTTTGCCAGTACACATGTGGGTGGGTATTCTTGGCAGTAGTAACAACATAAGCAAAAGCAAACTGGCTTGAGAGTGCTATTGTATTTATAAAATCAAGGATACCCTGTTATGGTTATAACATTGATGTGTGTATGTGTGTCAGAGGCAGTGGTTTGCTAGCGTCAGCTCACTCGTGAGAACCAACCGTGCGTATCTCTTCCTGTCTGCATTCATTGGTATCTTATAGGTAGCTTGAAATGGGCCATTGTGGGAGTATTTACACCCCCACAATTGGCAAACACAACAAATCTGGGTGTTGATGGTGGTGGTGATGGTAGTTGGTTTTTCCCCCCTCCTTCAGAAAGCTGATATCTAAAGATGCATGAACACCCCTCTTGTAAGAAGTAGCAGTTTGACAAGCTTAGTCTGAAAGGATAAATAAGGTGAGACTGTGAATGGCTTGGTAAGATAAGCTAAGGAGTTTGAATGTTAAATAAGTTCCATTTATGACTTATACTGATATGTGACATTTTGTGGGCAAAATCTCCAAAGAAAAATGAAATTTTGCAAAGTGGCAACACAAATATATCTAAACAGAAACCTGATTTTGAGGGCAAATAATTATAAACTGTGTGAGTAGATTAGCATTGGCAGTGCTCAGAGTAAGGAGTAGAAACATTTGGAAAATACTTGGTGGTCTTGTCAGCCAAAGTAAAATGTTCTCTGCAGTTGTAAGGCTTCTAAGAGTCATTTCTACTATGTAAACATTTGTTGGGAATGCTAACATTTCCTCTTCATCTTTCAGGAAATAACAAGGAAATACTAAACCTATACTATTATTTATTTAATACCCTTTCTCTTTGTGCTTCTTTTAGGGAAAAAAATGACCAGTGAAGACTTTAATGTGTAATAAAGAAGTAGACTAAAGGGTAGAAGTGGCAAATTAGGTAACTTTCTTTAAATAGATGATCGATCACAATTATGTGGGGCTTTGCTGTTTTTGAAATGAAATAGTCAATGAGAGCAAGCTAATTACTCAACTAATCTTGACTCTGTTTCAACTATATGGCACAACCTGAAAGGAGAAATCAAAGAAGTAAGCAGGAGAATCCTAAAATTCCTGTGAAGGAAAGGTTCAAGCCCGTACATGTTTACATCGATTTTTGTTAATAGATAATATCTTCCAAAGCCTGGGATAGAGTAAATAGTTTGTCAATAAGGACAACTGCACTAAATGAGTGGTTATTATATGCCAGAATTGTTCTACAAGCTTTACATGGGTTCTCCTGTTTGATATTCTCAACGACTCGCTACTGTAGGTTATTTGTAGTATATCTATTTTACCAAGGAAGTAGAAGCACAATGTCAAAAAAAAGTAGTATATGACAGAGATTCACATCCAGGTGGTCTACAGCAGTAGCAGCTACCCTCCTAACTACTACTTATAATACAGTGGTTTTTAAAATGTGGACCTGAGAGCAGTAGCAGCAGCAGCACTACCTAGGAAATTGTTAGAAAAGCAGGTTTCAAGGCCCCTCTCCAGGACTGCTGAGTCAGATAATATGGGATAGGGCCCACAATCTGGGTTTGAATAAGCTTGCCGGGTGATTCTGATACATGCTAAAATTTGAGGACTGCTAACCTATACTACAGGGTCTTTACAGTCAGGTCTAAGAATACCCAATATCCTAATGAAAATGATCTTATAACATGTGGATGCATGTTGCAACAAATACAGTAAGCAGGAAAGCCTTCACGTAAGTTGGAAAAGGAAGAACTGTAAGTTTATTCTGTTTCCAGTATGACTATGCACATCACCTTGCACAGTCAGAAAAAATAAATTGTATTCTGAGGCAAACTAAAACTAACAGGGTCACACCGAGGAGTAAAATCCCCAATATAATAAAACCTTTACATAAACCTGGGATCCCTAAATAAATCATTTGATACCTTACCTGCTTTTAGCTATGTTGATGTCTGAAGATATGTTATAACCTTCCTAAGTATGATAATCATCTGAGAGAGTTGCTGTCTTTTCCACCATGATTAGAATGCAATAAATTTGTTTGCATTGGTATTTTTGTCTGCATGCGTGCTTTTAAAAATCGTTGTTGTGTATGTTATTTGGTGTTCCAGGCCTTCTGAAATCTGATTCTGCTCCACTTATCTACTGCTTTATAATAAATACCCCAAAACTTGGCAGTTTAAACAATGTATTATTGTCTTTTATCACACCATTGGTGGACCAGAATTAACCGAGAGGTTCTCACTGACGGTCTCTCATACAGTTGTACTCAGGTAACGGCTGGAAATGAAGTCGTTGGAAGATGTGACAGGGCTGGAGGACCACAATGGCTCACTTACATGGATGATAGTTGATTGTGGATGTGAACTGCGAGCTCATTGGCAGCTGTTGACCAGAGCTCCTATACGTGGTCATTCTTTGTGGCTTAGATTTCTCACATTATGGTATATGGCTGACAAGAGGGGATGTGTCAAAAGCAAGTTTCTAAGGCATCTCCATGGAAGCTGAAAGCCTTCTAATAACCTACTTTCAGAAGCCTCAGAACAAGATTTTTGCTACACTAAGGCCAGCTCAGATTCACGGGGATAGGAACTAAACTCAATCTCTTGATGTGAGGAGCAGCATTCATGTAAAGTAAGAAAAGGAATAAATGAGGCCCTCTTTGGAGACTACCATACGTTCTCTTGAACGCCTCAAAGTGAGCATTTTCTTATGCATCTTTTTCTCAGTTTTCTTTTGACAATATCATAATTTAGTTAAGTCTTAAAGTTAAGAAAGGGTTTGCCTTTATCATGGACTATGTAGAATTTAAGATTTTACCCTTTTGGCAAGCTAACAAGTTATTCTGCCACAGTCACATGGATGATGGTAGAAAATACAAGGTTTCCCGATCAGAGACAAATTATACCCTGTTACTCACAGTGATAGAAGTAACCAGCATATCAGCATATTTTTTGCCAAGATTCCCTGAGCCTCAATTCCCACAGGAAGACAAGAAGAGGGTGAGATGACCCTTGAACACACAGTAGGTTGTGTCACAGGAGAGAGATCCTGAGCTTAGGAAACTCAAATCTATTTTATAATGAGCAGTAAGAAAACCTATTATTTGCTCCAAAGGGAGACACTGTCTCTATCTTCCAAGGCTATTTGCTATATATTCACCCTGAAGGAATAGCCCAGAACAAAGGCAGACAGTATCTCACTTCTAGGACATGCAGAAATGAAAGAGATCCATGGACAATTGTCCCCAAACAACCATGTGATGGTGGTCATGACAGGTGTGGAAATGAGGGGAAAAAGATGGATCATCTAGATGGAAAATAGAAGCAAGAAAAGTTTTATATGTTGAGAACTGCGAGGAGTTCCACTTAAAAAGGAGTAGAGAAGTAAGTGAGGATACAAGAACCTCAAAGAACTGTCCATAGCATGTTTAAGATTTTGAATTTCTTATGTAAGCAATAACAAACTGCTGAAAGGCTTTTATGAGGGAAAAGACATGATCACAGCTGGAGTATTGTAAGCTTACTCTAATAGGATCTGCAGAGTATTTAAATCCCTGGAGGAAGAGCACTTATTTAGAAGGAAAGTACATGAAGAGAGACTGAGCTGAGAGTGTGGCATTCGGAGCGGAGAATCAGTAGTACCTACATATGACAGATGTTAAAGAGATAGACTCCATAGACATAGACTGGGCCACTGCTCTCACCTCTTAACACAGTCCATTGTCATTATTTGATTATTTGTTTCCCATTAGCCTCATAACTTTTTCAGGGGAAGAACCACATCATATTTTTCTTTATACCCTCTATGTCTGGCTCAATTTTGTCTGGTAGATTGGTTGATGTAGGATAGGGTTTAAACTGTATCAAAAAAAATGTACAAATTAGAGGCAAATAAATGAAGTTCCTAGTCTTTATGGTACTTACATCCTATTGGAAGAGATAAATAATAGATTAATGAGCAAGTAAGCACCTATTCTTATGCCAGGTGGTGATGAATGCTACAAAGAAAAATAAAGCAGGACAGTGGATGGTGGGGGCGGGGGCACTATTTTAGACAGGGTGATCAGGAAACGCCTCTTGGAGAAAATACTCTCAGAGCTTCTGTCACCTCTTTGCTAAAACTGTGCATCAGGGGCACATAGGTATTTTGGGTATTCAGGGTTAGTCCTGAGTCCAGGCGGAAGTGTTTATTGAGGGTTAATGAAATTGCATAAAAATATCCAGTAGTGTTTTCCTGCAGATTCACCCAGAAGCTGACTCTGAGACAAATTTAACAAATAAATAACTATAAATATACATGTAACGAATTAACAAATTCACTCTTGAGGTGGCCTCAAGAAACACCGGTTGGCAAAGTGAGCAAATGAAACCAGGATATGAAGGTAACCAGGAGTGTGGGTAATGAGCTGAATTGCACTAGGGAATTCCGGGAACCAGTACAGAACATGCATCTCAGCAGTATCCAGGGGTGGACTGGTCAACATTTTACTCTCTGGGAATAAAAAGAGTTCTGATTTGTGGTGTTTCCTGATTCCTTTGGTGTAAATACTCCTACTGTGGCCTATTTCAAACTGTCTACCTGATATAACTAAACATGGGGTTTGAAAGCGTGCAGAGTAGCAAACCATTAGTTACATTGTATTTCCTAATAAATGTAGCAAAATCATTAGAAGATGATGCATTTGAGTATTTAGTACTCTTGTTTTTCATATTGTTTGCTTAAATGAAATGTATACAATTAATTTTTAAATGTTTAAATTTTAAACAATGACTTGCCAAATTTCCAAATATTTATTATCAGCCCTTGGGAGCTGGTGTGTACTGGCTGTGGCACATCCCTGGAGTATTTCACCTGAGAAGTGAGGAGCCTGGGGCGCTTCTCCATAATGGATAATGGCTTTTCCTAGAAGATGGGGAAGGGGAAAAACTTGATTCTCCCACTCTTCAGGATTGTGCCTGGTGAGAGCAGAGCACTGACACCCAGAGAAAACTCTCTAAAGGGGACACTGGTAAGACCTGAGGACTGAGTGAAGTATTGATGAGGTGTATAGTTTGGTTATTTGTCCCCACCTAAATCTCATGTTGAAATGTAATTCCCATTGTTGGAGGTGGGGCCAGGTGGGAGGTATTTGGATCATAGGAATGGATCCCACATGAATGGCTTGGGCCATCCTGTCAGTGGTAAGTGATTTGTTACTCATTGTTTAAAAGTGTGTGGCCCCTCCCTCTGCACTCCCTCGCTTGCTTCTGCTTTTGCCACATGATGTGCCTGCTCCCCCTTCACCTTCTGCCATGATTGAAAACTCCCGGAGGCTTCACCAGAAGCTGAGCAGATGCCAGCACCATGCTTCCCATAAAACTTGCACAACAATGAGCCAATTAAACCTCTTTTCTTTATAAATTATCCAGTCTTGGGTATTTCTTTATAGCAATGCAAGAACAGCCTAATACACAACATCTTCTGCAAGTGGGTAGAAATGATCCTGGGTCCTGATAAGACGAAAGCAAGTGAGCTTAAGAAATGATACCTTCTGTGTTTGGGCTGGTAGTTTTGAAGAGTTTGGCGTTTGCCTTTGTATTGGTCCTGATTTGGTCCACCATGTCTTATCTTTGTAGTAAAAGCCTAATATATACAGCAGCCTTGGTGTGTTTGAGGAAATAAAAGAGATAGTAGGCATTTGTTGGCAGACACCAAGACAGGAAAAGAATAGTAGCTGTAGGAATAAAGATTGAGATGTTAGTACCTAAAAGTGAGGAGCAGCAAAAAAATGGAGATGCAAGGGAAGGTGACTCAGAAGCAGCCGTACCAAAATACCCCTTTACCCCAAAGACTCCAGAAAAGGGAAATGCTTGTAAAGCATTTTGGTGAAATCTTGCTGTTCTGTAGATGTAACTAAAGTGGCAACATCCTGTATAATCTATGCATTTTTCAAAGCTGTAGAATTGGTGACCTTAGGCATGTTTAAAAACTCCTTTGAGTTTAAGACTAGACTGGGCAACATAGGGAGACCCTGTCTCTCATAACATAACCAAAAAATGAAAAAATTAGCCAGCCATAGTTTTACACACCTGTAGTTCCTGCTACTGAGGTGGGAGGACCTCTTGAGCCCAGGAGATTGAAGCTGCAGCAAGCTGTGATCGTGTTACCGTACTCCAGCCTGGGTGACAGAGTGAGACCTTGTCTCTTAAAATAAAAAGATAAAAAGAAAGAAAACAAAAGAAAGACAAAAAATGAAACTCCCTTGGTCAACTTTTTTTCATTTTTACATACTTATACTTTCTAATTATTAGTGATATTTTAAATATATTTATTAAACAGATATTTATTGAATCTTTCAATATACCACAGAGTAACCTGGAATTGTTGCTGCATCAAGAAAGTCAGTTCAATCGCTGTGCTGATTAAAAATATTGCAACTTAGCCACACTTGAATAACTGCAAGGCTTCATTGTCTCAAAGTCTGTTTCTGTCCTGTTTCCTTGTCATCCCCAGGAGATGCAGTAAAACCCTGCAGAACTGATTGCTCGCCTAAAGATATCAGGATCTGCACTAAGGACCATTTCAGATTTGAAAATGTGTCCCAACCCTAAGCCAAACCAAAGAATATAAGTCATTGTTCTATTTAATGCAAGGCTACCCCAGCATCTCAGGAGCAAGTTCCCTTCTCCTCCTTACATTATAAAATGAATCAGGAGCACACAGAATATCAGAGCTGGGTAAATGAAATTTCAAAAACCACTAATTCTAAGCCTTATCTTCAGTTCTACACAAGGCAACCACGTCTTTGATTTCTCTTTACGGGAAAGCTGAGAAACCACCATGGTGGAAAAAGTGTGGGATTTGCATATGAAAACCAAAGTTAATTACAGAAACACTTTTGTTAAACATATATATAGTATAAAAATATAAATTCGTATATATATATACACACACACACATATATGTATATATATGTATTTTGAGACAGGGTCTTACTATATTGCCCAGACTGGCCTCAAAAAATGTAGTTTTAAAACAATATTTATTGATAATTTATTCTCCCAGGCCATATTCTAAGAAATGAGGCTATAATGGTATCTATGGATAGAAAAATTTCTGGCATCATGGAACTCATGATGCCAGTATTTAATTTTTGATGGGAGATAATATACTACTACTCCCACTACTACTACTACTCCCACTACTACTACTACTAGTACTACTAAGCAAACTGATAAATAACCAGGGTAATTTTAAATAATGATTATGCTACTGTAGCAGAGATGGTTGTCCACTAAAATCTGTTCTCTTTATATATTGCTGGGAAGTGGCTAGACGGAGAAATACTGTAATGTCCTTATAGCTAATTGTGTGGTCATGGGACTCAATCTCCCCAGTGGAAAGTAAGAGAGAACACTGTGTGCCACTTCCAGGCCCAGTTTCTCTTTCTCTTCCCAGAAGTTGAATGGCAGCCTTAGAGAAGAACAGAGGTACCACATGGAAAGTACCCTGGGTCTTTGCATTATTCCAAATAGAAAATTCACCCTTCAGAAAGGAATACCCGTCTTGGACTATTATATATGAGAAATATGCTTCTGTTGTCTTTGAGTCATTCCACATTGTGGGGGTGGTGAGGGAATGTGAGTAAACCTTCCCTAGCTATTACAATAATACAACAATGAATAAAATATAACAGAAAGATATGATACAGCACAATAGGAAGTTAAGCTAAAGGCAATCTGAGAGTAGAGTGATAGTGGAAGACCTCTCTGAGATGACATTTGTGCTAAGTCCAGCCATGTTAAGGGGAAAATCATTTCAGACAGTGGGAACAGCAAGTGCGAAGTCCCTGAGGCAGGCGGGGATTTAACATACTAGTGGAACAGACAGAAGGTTCATGTGACTGGAATAACGTAAGCAAGGGAGAGACAGTTTTGAGAGGAGGTGAGAGAAGTAAGTAGGGATGACAGCATATAGAACCTGCTTGGACATGGTAAGGAGCTTAGATTTTATCTCAAGTGTGAAGGAAAGCCATTGGTATTTTAAGATGGAATAGGGAGTCAATGGTAAAAATAAATAAATAAATAAGTAAATAAATAAATAAATAAAATGCATTTTGAATACTGGGTGGAGAAGGAGTTCTCTTGGGCCGGAACTAGAATGGAATTTGCTCTTGGAAGAGTACAAACTCTTTAACATGTTTGTAAGGTCCCCCATAGTCTGGTTCTTGATTCCGTATTAATTGCTCACCATTATCCCTCATACTTAACTAGTGACAGTCAACTTTTTCAGTTCCTGCTCTGCTTTACTGTTTGCCTAGAGCATCTTTTTCTCACAGCTCTATTTCTTTCCCTACTCCTACATCGGGCTCTAATCAACATTTCCAGTCATATTTTGGGCCCTACTCATTTTGATCTACTTTTAGATCTGGTATTATGCCATAGCTTCTTTTACTCCTGGGCCTTTGCGCATGATATTTCACTTTATCCTGGTCTTGTTAACTCCTATTCATCATTCTAGTCTCAGCTTAGCTGGTAATTCACTTTAGAAAGCCTTCTCTTCTTCTCTAAGCATGAGTAAGATACTCTACTCAGTGCCCTCAGACTCCTGTAGAGCTTTGAGGTTTGCACTGTATTATAACTGCCTGTCCATTGGAGTATAAACTCTGTACATCCACAATCTTTGTTTCTACAATGACTGTCACATAAATCAGGCAAAGGTTGATGAACAAATAAAATCAATACCAAGTCCAAAGGACTTTTTCAAGGCTACAGATGAGAGATGAAGCCTTGACTTAGAAATTGAAATGGTGTAAGATCAGGGATGAATGGAGATTCATGAAAGTGTTCTCATATGATGAGGCACTTCCTTATTGGTTGTTGGTGTGAGGACATACTGGCTTCCTTCAAGGTATAGAGTCAAGCTCATCACTGCCTCAAAGAGATGACAGCTCTTTGTAAATTAGAAAGCATTATATTAACATTAAATAATATTTTAATAATATACAAATATATTATTATTATTATTATTATTATTATTATTATTACAGGAACTTGCGATTGACTCATTTTTCCGTCCAACAGAGAAAAACAGCTTGCAAATTTTCTTAAACATGCAAACGTTCTTGTCTGGAAAATGTTTGGTAATAAAGGTCACTGTGAACTTCTCGAGGAGCTCAGTGGGACAGAAGCAGCCTTTATTTATGTGTATTTATGTGTTATTCACTGATGGCTTGCTGAGGAAAGCTATATTGTCAAGTGCCCTAATTAAGAAATAATAATGTAATTGATTTTTTATGGATTATCTTCAATTGAGTCCCTTTACAACAGCAAACTCTCATTGACTACTCGGGATAATTGATGGCTTCTCAGCACAATGCCCTTGGCTGATTGCAGAGCGTTGATGCAGTGTCTGACAGTGATCATAAGCCAGCTCGGTTCTCAAAACGGCGACCCTTAGAAAAGCAGCAAGCTGAAGTGCAAAGCTGAGGGACACAGGTCAAGTCACTTTCATTTTTGCAAAATGAGGGGATTGAACTAAATTAACGGCTTGAAAACTAAACATAAAAATTCAGCAGAACCCCTTTATCGCACAAATTTTATGTAGGAGCCACGTCTGTAAAACAGGTCCAAGTGGTGTTAACTTCGGTTGAAGTGAAGTTGGGAAATGCAGAGCTGGATCTAGCTCCTCACTTCCTCCCACCAGAGCAGACGCTAAAGGATTTCAATATGCACAGTTTGAAAACTCCTGGACTAGATGATCTGTAAGCGTGACTCCAGTTCTAACATTCTCGGATTTTGTGATATGACTTCAAGGACTCCAGGATAAACCAAAATAGCCATTAGTCTCGGCTTTGGAGTAGATGCATCACGAAGCCTGTGCATCACAGTCAAGCCAGAATATCAAACTTGGCTCAGAACACCCAGACTGTGCTGCAAGCAGAGTGGAGCAGTTTGTGCCTCTGATTTCAGTGATTTCCTACCGTTGTGTGTGTATATGCCTGTGTGCACGCACACACACACGCACGCACTCACACATTGAGTTAGTCCACGATGTTACAGGAGCTCTGAGTTTTCTTATTTTAGCAGATTTTTGTGGGGTTGTGAGGGGGCTGTAGTTGTTGAGGAGAGGGAAGCAACAGCTGTCGGGGACCAGTGAGTACCGTGCTAGACATTTTATAAAAGGAGATGTATTACTCACTTTCATTCATGAGAAAATTAAAGTTCTGAAATGTCAACCAAGGCTACGGTAAGTCTCTATGACTCCAAAGCTCATACTTTTTACTACCTGTGATTTCTTCTTATATAGAGAGATGCAGTTAGATTGTTGTGGAAGGAGAGTGAGTAATATACGCAATCATTCTGAAAAACTCCTGTCAAACATACATAAAATGTTACACTGTTTACTCTTTGAGGGCTTGAAGGAATGGGATACCTGAATCAGGGCCATTTCCATTAGAGTGTCCTAATATATGTAAAATAGTGTTTCTGGACAGAGGTTGATTTTATCCCCTTTCCCAAAGGTACATTTGGAAATGTGTGGAGACATCTCTGATTGTCACAATTCTGGGGTGGGAGGTGTCTATTACTGGCATCTACTGGGTAGAGGCCAAGAATGCTGTTAAACATCCCACAATCTAGCCCCACAACAAAGAAGTATATGATCCAAAGTGTTAATAGTACCAACATTAAGAAACCCTGATCTAGAGGTACTGATAGCATTAAAGGAGGTGTTACAAAATAAGATGATGAATGGCAAATATGGGAATCCAGATATAATTTCTAACTTATTTGATTCATTTAGAATTTTCTTGAAAGTCCTCTGTAAAGATTCTTAGTGAGACAATGATACCCTGATTAGTAAGTCTCCTGGGAATGAAGATTAAGCCCTATATAAAACACTTACATATACAAGACACATTTTCATAAATCACGTGGAGCAGAAGTTACTATTATTAGGGTTCCAGAAACACTGACCTCCAAACTTGTATTTTATCTGTACCATTCATAAGGTCTTCCTCACCTCATATGCCGAGGTGATACTTTTTGGTCATCAGATGCCAAGTCTCTTTCATTCCCTTGAAGATAACCTTTAAAATTTCAAAAATACATGCATTTATTTTAGGTTGATTAAATGACGCTTTTTATATATGGTAGGCAGAATAACGTCCTTTCTGTCCCCCAAAGATGTCTATACTCTAATCTTGAGAACTCGTAGTAAGAGGGACCTTGCAGCTGTGATTTAAGTTAAAGATTTTGAGAAGGGGAGATTATCCTGCATTAAACATGTGGGTCCAATGTAATCACAAGGGCCCTCAAAAGAGGTCAGGCAGCAGCAGAAGTTAGAGTGACATGATGTGAGAAGGACTCAATGTCTTGTTGCTGGCTTTAAAGATGGAGGAAGGGATTGTAAGCCAAGGAATGCAGGTTGCCTTTCAAAGTTGAAAGAGACAAAGAAATGAATCTTACCCAGAGCCTACAGAAAGAAACACAGCTTTGATTTCAGTCTGGTGAGACCTGTGTCAGCCTTCTGACCTCAGAACTGTAAGACAGTAACTTCTTTTTGTTCAAGCTACTAAGTTAGTGGTCATTTATTAGAGCAGCTACAGAAAACTAATATAGTATTGCACTTCCACCAGGTCCGACAGGATGCTGTGCTTAAGCTTTAATGAGTTCTGAAGGTATTAAGAGGTTGGTAAGGGACCCACTCCCAGACATGTGTTTTAATTCCTTGATAAACATGGAGAAATAGATTCCTGCCTGAAGTTGGAGCAGGAGGATGCTAGAACACCAGTATTTGGGACAGTGACAAAAGGAAGAGAAAAAAATTGAAAGCATACGTATTCAACCAGCCACTCCTAGGGTCTAGATCTGATATTCTAAAGTAAGAATGTCCAATGGAATGTTAATGCAAGCCACATGTGTAATTAGAAAGTGTTTAGTAGCCCACAAGAAACAGGTGAAATTAATTTTAATAATTTGTTTACCCCAATGTATCTAACATCATTTCAATAAATAATCAATATAAAAGTTATGGATGGGATATTTTACATAATTTTTCATGCTAAGCCTTTGAAATCTTGTGTGTATTTTACACTTACGATACATCTCAATGTGGACTAGCCACATGTCAAGTGCTCAGTTGCCACACGTGGCAGCTACCATATTTGACAGTGTGTCTCTACAGGGATAAGAGATGCAGGCTACACTTGAAAAGATTATTTTGATGGAAAAACTTGGGATTTTCAAGGCATTTGGAATCCTACCTTAGCAGCCAGGTGACAAAGGTGCCATAAGTGGGATAGAGAGTACCTGTCCCCATTTTTGTATAAATCATGGCGGCAGAATCTGGAAGGAATTATGAAGAGAATGATCTTGAGAAGATCACTGCAGCAGCCACATGATCCAAAGCCCCCTCTCCAACATGAACAAAAGAATCTATTTCACTGGGCCTTCAGAGCGGAATAACCATTCCAGAGCTTTGTTTGGATGCATGCATTTGTTGTCTGTCATTTTAGCTCATAAGTTTTAACTGGAGAAGGTCCCTGCATGACCTTCTAGAACATTTTTCTCATGGTAGGTGGTCTACAAGTGTTTCTTCAATGAATGAATCATTAAACAAATGATTTATTTAAGCCGACTAGGAGGATTTAATCATTTTCTTATCATAAAAACTAACAAACAGCCAGTCGAAGGAATGCTTTTGGAATTTTGTATTATATAACCTTATATCATCAATGCCTGGCACGTAGTAGGTGATATTGGTTTTTAGAATGAAATACCTGGCTTCTATTTAGAGATCATCCTAGTGGTAAAACTAGCTAAGCAACTTATTCCATGTTTGGCTAATAGGATATCAGCACAGCATATTTTTTTGTTGTTAATGAGAAAGGCAGTGGTTCTGTTATGCCCATGGAAGAACACACCAAAACAAAAATATCTAATACAACATAACTTTTTAGATTTTGTTCTATTAATAGCCCCAGTGAGTGCCGACAAATGCTTGTAGTTTACCACAATGCCCAAATCAAAACCCTCAAATGGTATGACCACAAAGGCTGTGAACTCTCAAGCCAGTAAGCTAATGGACAAGATGCTAAATATCAACTGACGATCAAGATATATTTTTAATTACAATTGGCATTTTGCTTCTGCTTAATCCATTACATAGGAGCCAAGATCATGCCTTTTCTTCCAATTTCTGACTTCATCCATTGCTGGGGCTCAGCTTTGGTCAGTAACATTAGGTAGGAGGCCAACCACTACGGAGGGGTGAGTGATTGACCTGGATGACACATCTGTACCACAGAAAAAACCAAATGAACCCAAAGAAGCATACAGACAATGTCCTTAGATAATCACTGCTAATGTTTTGCAGCATTTTATGGTTCTTAGGCAAGATGCTGTATTGAATTCCAGATAAGGATAAGGCCTTTATTTTTGCTTTCATTTTTTTTTCGTGATAAAGTGAGATAAAAAGCATTGTTATGGCAAGGTCCAGGCCTAGAAGACAAAAAACTTAGAGTCAAATCTTTGCATTAGATGATAATAGATGAGGCACTTCACCTTTCTGAGTTTTAGTTGACTGATTTATAACATGGAGATAGAAAATATCTTTTCTGTTTTCTTCAATTGTATTTTATGAGAGTCAAATGACAAAAATTACTACACTTGAAAAGTATTATTTTTAGTAAAAGGAATATGATCAATACCATTTTCAGTTGATAACATCAGTTATCATGAGTTAGAGTGGGACTTTGTTTATTTGGTGATTTTCCTTTGTTTTGTTTTTCTGTACCCTCTTGTCAATCTCCCAACACTAGTCCCAGTGAGATTTTTTTTCCGTCAGATGTTTAGATTAATTCCTCCCGATATTTTCTTTCTGTTTAGTGTTTGCTTAATTAAAACTAGAAACCAAAAGTGTAAATACAAAGTATTCAACTTATGCTCTTGAAAAATCCACTTGTCCCTTCTTCCTAACATCTTTTAAGAAGTAGTATCAGTTAGACCTTACTGTGTAACAGATGTTCACATAATCACAGCAGCATACACCAGAAGTGCACATTTCTCACATGTTTGTGGGTAAGCTGGGATTGATACACCCAGGCTGGGCTCTGGGAGGCGGATCCTGCAATAGGTCTTGCTAGTTTGGTGCTTTGCTATGAGCTAGTCTTAGACCTTCTCTACATTGTATTTAGTCTACAACTGGAGCTGAAGAGGTGACACCTACCCTGTTGAATTTCTTTCATGAATATAAAAGAAGCATAAGACAGCAAACACAATCAAACAAGGCACCACAGTAGATTTGGCCTCAAAGGATGTTCAGCAAAATACTCTGAAACTAAATCTAACCTAATAATTCTCTCCCCAAGTAAAATGTTTATTTCATCAAAATTTAATCTTGTATTGCCAGATGGAAGTTATGTTTGCTTTCAAAAGTCAATGCTTGTAGTGACCACAATTGCAACTTTTTACATGGTTGAAGACACCATGCTATTAAAACGTTTGTGTTTGTGCACAGGTGAACATTAATTCTTTCGATTACTTGTTGTATCAGGTACATTTTCATCAAATGCTTTATTCTTAATTTTCAAAAGTTTGAAAAGTTAGAACATTAAAATAATGTTTTAAAACACTTAAAATACTGATGCAATAGTATCTGTATATAGGAATAATTTTTCTCTGTATGTGTGTCAATGAGAATGAAAGTTTTGTGAAGGGAGAGTTGTACCTTCCTGAGTCATATTCAGATCGAAGTTTGCAGTGCAGTACTAATGGAATACTATCATCAGTTTGTTTTGATGATTAGCCTTGTAATGAAATTAGCTTATTCTACTGAGAAGCTGTTTTAGCCATTTCATTTTAAAATACTCATTAGCTGAATTGCATGTTTTACTATCGTGGTACTATGTTTTGTACATGGGCCTAACAAAGATCCTAGGATAAAAACATGTTCAATTTTCATGACAGAGGAGTTCAAAATGATTTCTGATAAGATCCACTTAAAAGCTATCTTTTCTCTTTGATGAAATGTTCAGTTAGTACGACAAAACTTACTTAAAAAGTCAGACTCAGTGAAGATAACTGTAATTATCACACACACATGCGTGCATGCCCCTTATAAATGCCTACTTTGTAAATGCGACGTTTTGTTTTGACTATCTCCATATTAAATAAATAGCTGTGAACAGTTGATAAGTTTTAGGTGGTTTATGTGAATCTTCACTAAAAAATGAAAACATTGCTTGTAAAATAAAAGTAAGATTTTTTGAGCATAGATGTTCAGTTTAAACATGTATCTAAGTGAATAGGGTTACTCTTCTTGGCTCTAGGGGGCTTCTTATGTCGCAAGAGTCAAGGGTCCATCAGTGGGCCATATTTGAGATTGAATGCTTTCTCATGGTCACATTTCCATTGGCGAGTCTGTTTGAAGTCTACCTTGGAGCTGGCATCCAGGCTGCTCAAAATATAATCCCTGAAAGCATTTCCAAAACCAAACATTCTCACCCTCTCCCTCCCCTTCCCTTCTTTTCTCCCTCTCTCTCCTTGAGTAAGTATGATCACATGGTATAAAATCTTTGAAGAGGTACATAGTAACAAGTATCTCTCTCATCTGAGTTTCCTATCCACCTTGTGCCATCTCCCAATATACCCATGTTTATTGGTTTTTAAAATAAAAATGCAGTGCAATGTTTCGTTAAATTTTTATTTTGCATCACCTATCTTAAAATTACAAACATATGTGTGCATTACATATACATATGCGTATATATCCAGATAATCTGTGTAGATTATTTGTTGCACAGTACAAACCACTTAAAGACACAGTAGCTTAAGCAAAAACAATATATTATTTTAACTATCCAGTAGGTTAGAAATTTGGCAGGATTCTTCTGGGCAGCACTTCTGCTACATGGTGCAGTTAGGGGCATTCATTTAGCTGCATTCAGCTATTGATAGGACTGAGCCAAAGTTTCTTAGGTCTCATCCTTAGGCCTTAGGCTGAGACCTAAGAAACTTTCACTTATATATTGGGCACCACAGCACTTTCCCAGGTAGCTTCTCTCTTCCTAAGTGTCTTGGGCTTCCTTGCAACATGGTGGATGGTCTAAGGGGCAGCTGGACTTCATATGTGGTGGCTAGCTTCCAAGGAGGAGTGTTCCAAGAGGTAAAGGTGAAAGCCTTAGGGTTCTAAATTCTTTTGAGACGGAGTTTTGCTCTTGTTGCCCAGGCTGGAGTGCAATGATGCGATCTCGGTTCACTGCAACCTCTGCCTCCCGGGTTCAAGCGATTCGCCTGCCTCAGCCTCCTGAGTAGCTGGGATTGCAGGCATATGTCACCACGCCCGGCTAATTTTGTATTTTTTTATAGCAGAGATGGGGTTTCTGTATGTTGGTCAGGCTGGTCTTGAATTCCCGACCTCAGGTAATCCACCCACCTTGGCCTCCCAGTGTTGGGATTACAGGCCCAGCCTCTAAATTCTTATGTGATAGTAATCAAATGACCCAGCAAATATCAAATGGCCATATTTGAGATTTAATAATTTCTCATGATTCTCTTTTCATTGATGAGTCTATTTTAAGACGCTTAGGACTAACGTCTGTTTTTTTTTGAGACAGAGTCTCGCTCTGTCCCCCAGGCTGGTGTGCAGTGGCGCGATCTCGGCTCACTGCAAGCTCCGCCTCCCGGGTTCACGCCATTCTCCCGCCTCAGCCTCCCGAGTAGCTGGGATTACAGGCGCCCGCCACAGCGACCGGCTTATTTTTTGTATTTTTAGTAGAGAGGGGGTTTCACCGTGGTCTCGATCTCCTGACCTTGTGATCCGCCCGCCTCGGCCTCCAAAAGTGCCGGGATTACAGGTGTGAACCACCGCGCCCAGCCCAGGACTAACATCTTAAGGTTCAACCAGGAAAATTAATCAGAATCACTCCTAGTACATTTCCTTGGACAGAACAAGTCACAAAGTCATCCAAGAGTCAGAGAGAAGGAGGAAATTCTGCCTCTCAATGGAATGAGTGGCAAATAATTTTCAGCCATATTTAATTCCTGACAATATCTCTTTCATTTTATATGTTTTAAAGCCCACAGACACCAGCCAATCAGTGACTGAAAGATGTTTGCTAATATGCTATGGAAAATTTGATTCTGGTTCTGAAAAAATAATCAAATTGCGCAAGAAATATTGAAGTAAGAAGTGGTGCTTTTAGAAATAAAAATAATTTTCTTTTTAAAAAACCATAAACTCTTTTTCCGGAACTCAGAGGTTTGCTTTAAAGCCCAAATTTTTGTAACACAATGTGTTGTTAATAAAAAAAAAATACAAAATAATAACTCCCCAGAGTATTTTTGATCACTTGGACAATCTAGATTGCCAATTTGTGGACAGGTTAGTTCTTGATGCATGCTTTGACATATACATTAAACCTTCTCTTACTATTCTCTTGATGAATCTAATTCCCATTAAACCTGTGACATAACCTATAACTATCACCAGCTTCTTTGTGGGAGTTTACGATCTTCATGATATATGCCTTCTGAAATATATGTCTGTAGGCTTATGGCAAAATTAATAAAACCGAAATTAAAACTGACAGCTCTGAAATGATATGCTACTCTTAGCATATGGAATAACTACCGTGAACACTTACGGGGTTTGTTGCAAGAGTATAGACAGTTACCCAATGGGGGATAACTTCTGAACTGTGTTGCTAAATCTCATTTGACAGGTTTTGGATTTGGTATAATTTTTCTATAGCATTTTAGTGTCGGGTGAGCAATATGTTAGCTATGATTCAGATGACATTTTATTTCTAAGCCCTTTAGTCTTTCCCCTCCAAGTCCTCCCTCACTTCCCTGTCACACCCTCCTTTTTCTCTCCTTTCCTTCCC
Organism: Macaca fascicularis; assembly: GCF_037993035.2. Taxonomy (NCBI): domain Eukaryota; kingdom Metazoa; phylum Chordata; class Mammalia; order Primates; family Cercopithecidae; genus Macaca; species Macaca fascicularis. Next base: position 29,573,070 of record NC_088376.1, on the reverse strand, counting down.
TCTATATATACTCTATCTTATCTAAATATTTTAGCAGCTAGTTCATGACTAGAAGATTCTTTATGACATACAATAATAAAAATTTCTTTTGTCTGGCTGCAAATCTGAATGTGCACATCTGCAAATCTGAGAGTACATGTCAGAGTTTTACCTGTCTATGGATCTATTATGTTTTTATTTCTTATATCCAAACATTTATACTGTTATTTCATCTGACGGTAAAAATGTAAATCGCGAGGATTTAGTCCCCTACATTGTGTTGCATGATCCAGGCTTTTATAAAATCTGTCTTGGCCCCACTTCATGCATGCACATGTGTGCGTGCACACACATTGCTTTTTTTTTTTTTTTAATCTTTTTTTTCTGATGAGTGAAGGGCTGCTAGCCAGAAATTGACTTTGTAAAGAACAGCAGTATCCCTATAAAACAAAGACTTTTTCAGTTTGGAGGGAAAATACGTAAGATTAGATTGTTATAATAACAAAGCGATACTCATATATTGTAATTATGCTGAAACTTCAGGATTCCATATGCTGGAAACTATGTAGGATTATTCAAAAGATGAAAATAGTCAGAAAATAGGGCCAGAAGGAATTTGAGGTGCTTTTAGATATATCCTTTTCCTTCTCTTATCCTAGTTTTACCTTGAAAGCATAGAAATTCTACAAACATGCTCCAAACATGATACATAAAAATAAACATATATTAACAAGGGTATAGTGCTTTTGTGTAGGAATACGAGTCTCCAAATCATGGATGTGGGCCTTTCCAAAATTTGTTCTATACAAGATAGACTTTCATTTCTGAGACAGGTTCACTTGTGGCTGTCTTTATCAACTTTTTAATAATTGCCCCTAAATGATTTTTATCCCTGCAGTTGGGATCATTCTTTGCTATGAAACTATTTTATAAATAAGAAGATGCTATACCACTGCTAGAGACAGTCTTGGTTATCTACTCAAAATTCAATTCACTGTTCTTTCTTGGTAACAAAGATGCAATGAGCCCTATTAAATGTTCATGTTCTAAGCCTTTCTTTTAGCCAAGAATGAACTTGGTTTTAAGCAATGAGTTTTGTGAGCAGAAATTCACAGGTAGTTTCTTGGGGAAAATGTTCTTCTTTACAAATGGGATGATACCACTCTTCTACCAGCTTTCCCTTCTTTCTTTCTTGAATAAAGATGTAATGGCCAGATTTGTAGCAGCCATATTGTGACCACATGGAGGAAGTTAATATATTTCAGAGTTCTTGACCCTGACAATGTACAGCTGCTGAATCTATGCTAGTAACTGTCTTCCTCTCTGACTTACTGTAAACTAAAAAAAATTTCCTCCTCGTGTCAACTATCAAGTATTTTGCTACTGTTAGCTGATTCTAACTACCTTACATTGTAAATAGATGTAAAAAGCTCATTTGTTTACATTAAATTTATAATTTTAGTGTTTTTTTCTGTTGCTGCTATTGTTGTTGCTATTATTTTGCCTGTATTTTCTTCCTATTACATTCTTTTTTTGTTTGTTTGTTTGTTTGTTTTTTGAGACGGAGTGTCACTCTGTTACCAGGCTGCAGTGCAGTGGCACAACCTTGGCTCATAGCAACCTCCACCTCCTGGGTTCAAGCGATTCTCCTACCTCAGCCTCCTGAGTAGCTGGGACTACAGGCGCGCATCACCATGTCCAGCTAAATTTTGTATTTTTAGTAGAGACGAGATTTCACCATGTTGGCCAGGATGGTCTCAATCTCTTGACCTTGTGGTCTGCCCACCTCGACCTCCCAAAGTGCTGGGATTACAGACATGAGCCACTGCACCTGGTCTTTTTTATTATGCTTAAAACAGGTCCTGTGCTCTTTGCTTTAATGCCTGTTTGCAATATACCTCTTGGGTTTTTCATCAAAAGCTTATGTTAATTGAGGAGTTTGGAGTTGAAGGAGGTAGTCTCCCTCAGTTAAAAATAAATTCTCTGGATTGAGGGAGTCGAGAGCAGTCTGTGGGTCTAATGAACACTGAGGATCAATTGCTGTGAGGATGTGGCTTTGTAGAATATCAGAAGGCTACATTTGGCCCAGACACTCTGAATTTCACTAAGGTTTTCTGTCTCCGAAGCATAGTGCAGCAGCAGCAGCAGAGACAGGGCCTGTGCTAAGTTGAATCCCTCTAAATCAAGGTTTAAATCATCCTCCTTCCACTGAGCTAAAGTCCCCCATCTGACCTCACCCTGAGGCTTTTCTCCTTGTCCTTACATGTTTTCTTGATGTTCACTGTCTCTTGGAATGACATCCTGCCTCCATCTGGCTCTCCCCCATGACCAGAGGTGTCACAAGAGGCCTCTTCAAAGGGCTGCTCAGGCCTCTCCACCTAGGCAAATGATGCAAATGCCCTTCTTTATGCTTCTGATCTATGAAAGGAAGAAGACATTCTGATGAGACTTGATTTCACTTGGATGGTTAAAGCAGAAATAAGACCCAAGGTCTTTCTACTCTTAGATCTACAAAATTATGATTCTATTGTCCCTCCTCTTTGGAGATAACTCTGCAGTAGAGGAAGGGTTCATAAGTTAAGAACCTTTGTTAGAAATGTTGGCTCATTTTATATTATAAACCATAATCTTCATCAGTAACATATGAGAATTTGGACAATAAGATCTGTAATATCCACCTCATATCAAATGCAGAATTATTCTATCAAAAGGTTTTTACAATTTTATAATGTGTACTTGACTTTTCAGAAGATGCAGTGGGGATTCTGGTGCAAATTTATTCTAAAAAAAAATTGTAACACCAAAATATTTCAGAACTCCTCTACTTCTTAGCAAATGGTACATTCTCCATTAGAATATTTGTTGGAGCATAGCAGGCAGTCAATAAATATTTGCCAAATGAAAGAATGAATGAATGAATGACTATCAACTTGGGATGTTTTATACCCCAAGATCTAAAACATTAAGCACATGTTTTAATGATAGCAGTTCTCATTTGACCCTTACCATAAATCCCTGGTCTTTACAAAAGCCAAATGCGATCTTTCAAATATGTGAGCTTCTGCATCTGGGTGATTCAGAGTGGAAGGGGTTAATAAAGAATTGGATGCATCCATAGGATTTCTGTGAAGCACAAAAAGTACAGTGCCAACAAAATCCCCTGAAGAGTAAACAAAACTTGGAACCGTTGCAAACAATAAATTGTCAATACCTTATAGAAGAAATGGATAATGAAAACTTATCATGCCTATAGTTAGTATCCTCTTTAAAAGAATTTACAGAGCCTATGAAATTAAATTCTGTGCACAGTTCTCTTAATTTGTCCTTAATTAAACAATACTCCATAAATGGTGCATTCAGTGACCAAATGTTCAGAGACAGCAAAATGGTGGGTCCCAAGCCATTAGGAATGAAATAAAGGCAGTCCCTGGAGAGTCTGCAAGAATCTGGTCTCTCTAAGTGACAACTGATGGTTTAGGAAAGATAATTAACTTTGCAATTACAAACTGCAGCTTTCACGAGTGCTGTTTTTCCCCCAGCATAATCTTTTAAATGTTGGATTATTTCCTATAATATGAAATAGTTTGCTTAGAAAGGGGTAAAGCAAACAAATGCCCCACCTTAGGCTGCTGAGTTCATCAGGAATTAAGTCCTTATTGATTAATTTAATGGGTATTGTTTTTTATTTCTAATGTTAGATCAATATCCATTTAATGTGCAATGGCTATGCTGATTTTCAACACACTAATTTCATCAGGAAATTTATACAAATATCAAAACAATATATTGATTCTATACAAAATCAGAAAAATAGAACTTTTATTTTTTATCAGAAAATAAGTGTAAAATTCCTGTTTAGTAAGTTAAGAGATAAAACTTTTAAAGAATCCTTATACTGCTATAGATTTAGTAACCGTATGCCATTTTTTCCTGCTTAAGTGATTCTCTGAAAATCTCATTACTTTATTTATTATGGATTTTTAAATTACCTTAGTACCAGAATAAGCCAGTTTTCTTTCTCCTCCCTCAAAGAATTCAGTCTACCCTAACTCTACCTGAACAACTTTTCTTAATGTCAACTGACACTATGCATTAGGCAAATGTTAATGACAAATAAGAATTGCTTTTTTTTTCTTTGAAAATCTGATCGCAGGAAGGCCACTTCATTGTGTCTATGCAGACAGAAACTGTGAACTGTATAAATATCCTGAACTAATTTTAGAACCAAAACACCCATCCTCTCCTCAATATTATCCAGTTCATCTGACGGCCATGTCTTTCTCTTCTTTGTCTGATTTTTCTGATTATTTCTATTTCTACCTAGATGTGCCTGTCTGTACTTGTTCAGAGTGGTCCTATCACTCACAGCAAATACACCAGAAAATAGACTTTGAAAGTTGACTCAGTCATGCAAATGCACAAATTGCCTTTTGTTTACACTATATAGTAACGCTGAAGAATTAGGAAGCACCTGAAAGATAAACTGGTTTTTATTTGGTACCTCCAAAAGTCAGAGAAAATTTGTAAGATCATCCCTTTGCCACTAGGCTTTTACATAATGTATTTAGGTTTTATTAGAAACCCTCATGTTGTTAAGTAATCTTTATACGTTCTCTGAACTTGGGCAGGATCACCCTTTCTCTCTCTCTTCCTTCTTTTCTTTCTTCCTTCTTTTATTCGAGCATCAAATACTTATTGAACTCTTATTACATACTAGTACTAAGCCTGAAACTGTGTCTACAGAGATCTACACAACACACTCAAGGAAGTGGCCATTAACTGAAAGCTGAAGTTCTTCTGCTAGCAGATCTCATACAGATACAGCCACTGGGGACTTAGATAAATATAGAGAAGTGGACTGCTTCTCTTCCTGGAGGCTAGCTTCTACACTGGGACAGAAAACCCAGGCAACTTTCCGTGTCTAAGTCCATTTCCATGTCTGCTCAGCAGAATTCCCATCTCTTTCTAAGGAGAAGAGTAATGAATACAAATTATCCACCAGGCTCCTTGACAAAAGCCCATTTTCCTGAAAGATTGTGTTTGTTTCCACCTTAGTCAGCCTCCAAATTATAAGGATGCTCCTCCTTAATGCCTTTAACCTCTGATTCCTGCCATTTGTCCCTTCAAATTAACCTGGCTTTGGTCACTATGTTAAATTGTATCCTAATAGCATCTGTGTATCTCCTGGGCTCCCCAAGACTATCTCCATTTGTCTAACCGGTGACTTCTCATTTCTCTTCTCCTTATTTCCTTCACCACTTTTTTATTTAGCATCACACCTCATCCTCCGCTTGAGTCTTCTCTTTTAGCCCTCTTGTGTTGTCACCTGGTTTAAATTCGCTCTCCCAGCTCTGACCTTCTGACACACGCCCTCATGTCTCAAGAACTGTTTAGAACTACTCGGGAGGCTGAGGTGGGAGGGTGGCTTGAGCTGGGAAGTCAAGGCTGCAGTGAGATGAAATCACACCACTATACTCCAGCCTGGGTGACAGAGCAGGACTCTCTCTAAAAAAAAAAAAAAAAAAAAAAAAAAAAAAAAAAAAAAAAAAAATGTTTGGAAACTATAGCATCACCCTGCCTCCAGGTTTCATGGACTTTCTCAGCTGGCCTGGGCCAGATAATGAGTGTGGAAAAGGGATGAAGGAATGCATTATGCATTCAACTGTTAACCCATAATCCAAAGCTTCACTGTCTTATTTTCAGACAAATATAGAAGTTTCATAACTGTTCTCTCTGTATTTATTCCTCCAACACTCACATTTATTATCTGCCATTTCAAGATGAGTATATCTATGGACTTATTTTGGAATACATTGTTTTCCAACTCTAAATCATGCTATAAACCTTGTGCTTTATTCACTATATAAAGTAAGAGGGCTACATCCCAGATGATCAGGAATGTATCATATTGCTGTATTTCCTTGACAGCTATTATAGGATGTTGGTAGAGTGCTTCTCAAACTTTATCCAACAGATGCTAATTCTGCTTGATATCACTGTGCATTTTGCATGGAAAATTTTCCATCAGCAAATATGGGAATCATGGGCTAAACAAAACTAAATAGGTCCCTTTACTTCAGGACTCTCTGAATCTTAAATATGGTAATGTACTTACAGTACTCCAAGAGGAAGATAAAGGATATGGTACTTGACCATGAATGCTTTTTTTTTTCTAAAGTGTCTTGAATAGCTAGTGTTAGTCCTCTGTGGAGCACGCATTTAGTGAAATACTGTTCCACAAAATGAAATTTTAAGTATTGAGAGAGTAAATAAAAGGCTTTCATAATTTGGTCCTCATTTTCCTTTCTATCTTATCTCATTTAACTTCCATAAATGTCTTGTTAAGAACTTTATATTCTTATTAAAAAAAGGCCATTTATTATTTCAAAAAAAAGGCCATTTATTATTTCAACACAACCTATGCTTTGCTAAACACCTGCTTTGCTCCTCTTTTTTTCCACTCTTCCATCTAGCTTTCTCCAGTTAAAATTATTGCCCCTACAAAATGTCTCCTTATCCACAAAGCCTTGGTTTATTACTTAACTACAAGTGACTTTCCCGTATTCTCAAATTCTATAGTACCATTTTTTTGTGGAATATATCACAATCTGTTGGATATTGTTGCTAATGGTGACCTCATTTCCATTATCAGTTTCCAATTTTTTAAAAAAAATAATACTATTGTACGTTGAGTTATCACCATGAACTAGCCATTCCTTGAAGAATTTTATTCATTTATTAATTTAGTCATTAATTCACGTTAGGATGGGTTCAATCGGCCAAGCTAGATGGCTTCAATTTCAGCCAGCCATCATATTTGATGAGTATCAAGGCATGTTCTAGAGGTAAGAACATGTGTTTTCTGATACTGCTGTAAACATGGTAGATAAAACACCTTCCCCCTATGAATTTTACATTGTAGTGCATGCAGATTATAAACATGTACACAAAGCAATAAATACATGTTTTGGAGAGTGGTGATACGTAGAAAATAAAACAGAATAAGAGTATAGAGAACAACAACAGAGATGGGATGATTACATTAAGTTAGAGTGGTCAGGACATTTTATCTGTGTTAGCAAATTGAAGTTCCATATGAGGCAAAGTTCCGTAGATTGACCAAGATCATTTAGATCTTAAATATTAGAGCAGGGCTAATGTATATGATTGCATAGGTCGTGCACTGTAAACTCTAGACAAAGAACAGCATTCTTATCATTGTCTATGTGAGTGATGGCTCTACGTCTTTTTTTTTTTTTTTTTTTTTTGAGTTGGAGTCTCACTCTGTCACCCAGGCTGGAGTGCAGTGGCAAGATCTCAGCTCACTGCAACCTCCGCCTCCCGGGTTCAAGCGATTCTCCTATAAATCTCAGCCTCCCCAGTAGGTGTGATTACAGGAGCACACCAGCTAATTTTTGTATTTTTAGTAGAGATGGGGTTTTGCCATGTTGGCCAGGCTGATCTCGAATTTCTGACCTCAAGTGATCTGTCCGCCTCAGCCTCCCAAAGTGCTGGGATTACAGGCATGAGCCAACATGTCTGGCCTCAGTCATGTTTTTATAGAGAAGCAGAACCACTAAGAGTGATGTGGAATAAGGAATTTATGATAGAGATTACGCCTTAAGTACGGAGGAGAGCTTATAAAGAGTTCTATGGAAAGTCATTGCTTCTTTGGGTGTGGGATGGAAGTCACTGTAGGTAATAAGGGACAATGGTGCCTAAGAAAAGATCACATAAAATGGGAGAAAATCAGGACAGATAGGAAGCCAAGAACAAAATGGATCCCATAAAGACAAATTAGAACTCACATCTGTGTCTCACTGCCTCCAACCTGAATGGAGTGAATAGTGTGCTACAAAAAGACCTGGAGCTTTTCACCAGGTGTATGTACAAGCACCTGGGCCAGGTCTTGGAGAAGTTGAAGGAAGAGATTCCATGGGAATCAGAAGAGTTACAAACTGGCTGCTGCGTTTTCCTATGAAGTGAGACACAAGATGAGTGACACGTGAACAAGCTGCAACAGTTGCCCTACAGCAAAATTTGAGCATAATGGCTGCTGCTTCCACATCTTGCACAAATTTCTTCTGTGACTAACTCTAACTAGAATCAATGTCTTAGAGCAGAGGTGGGCTTTAACTTCAACTTTGAGACTTACAGAGTTATATGCTTTTGACAACACAGTATTGCCTCTTTCATGGAGGATATGTCTCATATTAATACATCTCATAATATCTACTGCAGAAAGTAAGTGCTTACTAAATATTTATTGAATAAATAATCCCCTGACCTGAAAGTGACTCTAGAGAATAAAATTCTTAAATTTTCAGAGTGACTAGACTGTATCAAAGCACACAGGCTGGAAAAAATAGTCATTTACCAGAGAAAAATAGAGTGATCTCTTTGTCACTGAAGTACTTTGCTTCAGTGAGCAGGACTAAAGATCTCATTTCCAAACTTAAGCATTTGTTTGGTGGCATTGCTAGATCAACATTACCTGGGGAAAGAAACTTCTGGGAATTTGTTAGAAATGAACAATTTCCAGGTCTACTAAATCAGAAATTCTGGAGATAGGACCCAGTGATCTGCATTTGAATAACCCTTCAGGTAATTAGATATGCTCAAATTTGAGAATCACTAATCTAGAGATGCTAAATTCCTGGGCAAGTGAATAAAAGGAGAAGTTGAAGTAGGCCCTGTTTGGTGAATCTGCAAGTTTGGTGGGTAAGAGGAATGATAAGAGGAACCACCAAGTTGCAACTTTAGACAAGTCAGGAGAGTCAGGCAAAAGTGGAAATGGTAGCAAGCAGCCATTTGGAGCAAGTACATCATGAAGTTTCAAATAAGAAACAGTCATTCATTGGTAATGCTGGGGATTTCTCCAGTCGCATATGGCAGCTTCTTTTCCACACATGCTCATGGCAGGTGGGTTGCTGATTGCTTGTTACTTGGGCAATTTCTGGGTAAACCAATGAATCGCATCATGGATTTCTACCCTTTTAATCACGCAATTTGATATAAATGGTGACACAACCACACTGCCCTCTCCAGCTATGTGTGTTCATGTCTCTCCTTAGGAACTTCTCCCCAGATCAATGTATGATGGTAGGATAATATTTTGAAATGCTAATCGCCATAAAGGTTATTTTTTACCCTTTATTTCCTGCTTGCTCCTGTGTCACTATGCTCAAAGTTGAAGCCCTAATTCTCTGTGGCTTTTCTGTTCCATTATACTAAGACTTTAGGGCACCTTAGCAGATATATTAAACACTTGATAAAGATGACTGAGACATAGACAAGATATCTTAGTAAAAAACGCAAAAAGGAAAGAGATATTCCTGTGACTGAAGGTTGGAGATTTAAAAGGGAAGAAAGAGGGAAGACTGGGATAGAACTTTCATGTAGCTTCGATGGTGAAGAAGAATCCAGAAAGAAATGGTTTGTGGCTATGGTTAGTTCTATAAGTGCAGGGAAAGCCTTGCAGAAGTATTCCAGGCCCCAAACCTGAAATAGAAAGAGCAGAGAGGTCAGGCCGGGTAGCTCATGCCTGTAATCCCAGTACTTTGGGAGGCTAATGTGGGATTGCTTCAGCTCAGGAATTCAAGACCAGCCTGGGCAACATAGTGAGATCCTTCTCTACAAAAAATTTAAAAATTAGATGAGTGTGCTGGTGTATGCTTATAGTTTCAGTTACTTGGAAGGCTGAGTGGGAGGATGACTTGGGCCTAGGAATGCGAGGCAATAGTGAATTATGATCACACCACTGCACTCTGGCCAGGATGACAGAGCTAGACTATGTCTCAAAAGAGAGAGAGAGAAAAGAAAGAACAGAGAGCATCTAGGACAGCAGAAGTGTGAGCAGTAACTCTGTAGACAAGTGACCCATAACTAGTTCCATAACACCCCCTTCAAATACCTGGCCACTGTGCAAAACTCTACAAGTAGAACTCAGAAAATGACTAAGTTTAATTTTTCCTCTAAGCCTATGAAATGAGTTGATTTATGGCAAAGGCAGTACAATTTCTTTCAGATATAAGTATGTGAACTGAAGCTAATACTTCCTAAGACTGGGACTCTTGTCACTAAGATTATGTCTTCTCCATTACTTTATTTTGATAAACAATGTGCTGTGTAGGGAAGACCCATTATCCCGAAATGAACTTAAAAATTGCTAGATCAGCTGCTTTTAGAGGTGAATTGCCAGAAACAGGGGAAAGAAGAAAGAGGGAAGGCAAATGTAATCAGATTTCAGACTTAGCGATGATAACTGGTATATAAATTCTTATTTGGAAGGACTGGATATCACTGTTACTCAGTGGTGCTCCAGCAGTGGTTTCACTTGATATTTGTCTCCCCTTAACCTAGTAGGAGAGTCAGGCTGTGAATACCATTACATGTACATAGTGCAATACAGTATGTTTGTTTAGATATTAAGTTTAATCCACTGGTAGGATAGAGAAGAAAGTGATTAAATTTGCTGACTGGAGGATGTATGAGTCAGGGTCCCAGTACAAAACAGATGGGTCATTTAAAAGAGTAGCTCTGAAACAAACAAAAAGATGGTTGTAAAGAAACACAGGGCAAAGAACCCACATCCATGGCTCAGTGGAACCTGAGCTATTACACCCAAGATCCAAACAGGAAAGAAAGGGACCAGAGAAAGGAAGGGGTCCAGGGCCTGAAGGGAAAAAGATGTAGAATCAGAGAACTCGAGAGGAACAGTATGCTTCATTTGAGAGACACAGCCAGAGGTGAGTTCACAGGAAGGATGCTGGGTGTACATCCTTAGACCTTACCCACCTACCTATTTCAGTCTTCGCTTAGGAGTCCCCATGTGCTGAACCCAGCCTGAAGCTAAAGGACTTAGGAGCCCAGTTGATGTAGCCCATGAAGTCAACCTTTTCAGGCTGAGGCCAGGCAGGGTTGAAAAAGGTGGATCTGGAGGAACAAACAGAGGTTACATGAGTGAGAAATGGTGTCTCAGAGAAGGTGATGCCTGAACAATTTGAAGGAGCCATAGAAGTCTGCCAGGTATAGAATGGAAGGAATTACTTAGGTTTTCTTCCCAAGTTGGTTTTCTGTTGCTACAATTCTGACATTTTCTAAACACATTTTCACTTATTAGAATAGGATGTAAGCGGTATACTGGGTTTTACCCAGCAACATTTAATTTCTTAAGTTAGTTCTTATATCAATATCTTGTCACCTGTTGTTATGGGTTGAATTGTGTCCTCCAAAATGATAGTGAAGTTCTAACCCCTAGTACCTGTCAATTTAACTCTACTTAGACATAGGATCTCTGTAGATGATCAAGTTAAGATGAAGTCAGTAGGGTGGGTCCTAATCCAGTATGACCGGTATCCTCACAAAAAGGGGAAATTTGGGCAGAGACAGAAATGCACCCAGGGAACACTAGATGAAGTTGAAGGCTGAGATTGGGGTGATCTGTCCACAAGCAAAGCCAGAGATTGCCAGTAAACTACCAGAAGCTAAAGCAGGAGGCATGGAACAGATTCTCCCTCACAGTTCCCTCACAGCCTCAGAAGGAACCATCCCTGCTGACCCTTTGATCTTGCCTCCAGGCATCCAGAACTATGAGACAGTACATTTCTTTTGTTTAAACCACCTAGTTTGTGGTACTTTTTTATAACAGCACTAGCAAATTAACTCACCTGTCAGTAACATAGCCTCTCATCCTCTATAATTCTTCTTCTCTGCTACAAAACACATATGTCAATGATGGAAAAACCACTCCTCTTCATACAAAACAATATAAAGTATCAGAAGATATATTATATTTAACAAGGTTATATTTCCAACAGAGGTCAATTTATTATGAAACCAATAAAACTTAAGCCTTGAGACTCTCAATTATCTCAACCCATTCTGAGGCCCAGGAACTAATTTTTAGATTCTTAATTTAAACTCTTTTTCTAAAAGAGGGTACCCTGGTTATTTGGACTCTACAGAACCCGTGTCTGCCCTTTATCTTAATCTCTGTTGTTGTGACCCCCAATCCCAGCTAGTAATGCAACATAGTTGTTTATGTGTTTGTATCCTAATTCAGTTCTATCATGCTTTCAAATTCATTGTTCTTATAATCAACAACCATTAAAAATAAACTCAAAGGAAGGAATAACAAACAAAAAGAACAAACAACTTTGAGAGTCCTTGAACACAGAGTGTTCTAGGCCCAGTGGGATTCCAAAATGAGGACAAGAATCCTTCTCTAGTCTGCACCAAATGGTGATTTATAGTTTTGATTTTTTTTTCTTTTCTTTTTTTTCTTTACCTGAGGGTTCTTGTTTCAGGTGAATTACTTCAGGGAGAAAGCCCATTTTTGATACTCCTAATCTCCCACTATTTTTTCTAGGTTGTGAAACCTCAATTGCTTTGGAGAGAAGATGGATTAAAATTACAATTACATTCATTAGCATATCTAAATGGAAGCATCCTGCCTTACTGTATGTACTCATTAAGAGTGAGCATCAACAGCATTTCAGAATTTGCTGCATTAATTAGATGATGGAATCGTGCACATCCTTAGTACTTCTGCACAGGATGGAAGGAGCCTGAGGGTTAGGACCTGACTTGGCCATGGCTCTGGGGGGTTTTCTGTCTCTGTAATTTCTATACCCCTCCACAGTATAGGCCCTGCTCTCATCTGTCTTTAAAATAACCATCTTCAGGTTTCATAAGTATGTACTCAAACTTAAATCCTATTTTAGAAGAAGAAGAACAGATAACTCTCAAATAACTCCACCATGGAGTTGAGCACGTCGGCTGAGGTATTGGTGAGATCATCGCAGAAAAAGAAACCTCATTTATTTTTTTTCCTTTTGCTCTGGACAGCAACATCCTGGCACTTTTCCAAGCCGTGCTGACTAATGGGAAGTTGTAGAGTTCATGTACACCTTCTAATGTTTGGCTTTGCAAATGTTCTCTGTGACTTCTGCTCAGCATTGTGGTGAACCACTTATTCCTCAGTCCTCATGCTTCCATATGAACAGCACGCTACTTGAGAAACCCTCTAGTCCCCTTTCCACTCCCTTACTCCTTCCAGGTCTGGGGAGGATAACTCATTTGATTGGTGAACTTGGGAGAAGGAATTAGAAGTCTTGGAGCAGTGCCTTCCTTCCTCTCTGTTTGGAATCCACTCGTCTATAGAGGGTACTTGTTCTGTCTGTTCTCTGCCATGCAATCAGTATCCACGGGTTATAAAGACCTGGTGTTTTCAGCCATATCTATGACTACATGTATAAGTCTGTTTGGGATCATCCCCTAAAATAGGCTGCCAACATATTCCTCCTCTTCCTGCACATGCTTGCCTATTTTTCCATCAAGAATTAAAATCTATTTCCCCACTTCTTAAATCCAGGCTGGACTTCTGATTTATTTACACTAACAAAGTACCATGTTACTGATGCTTTATGAGTTCTAGGTCTAGACCTTAAAGGGCCCGACAGCTTCCATTTTTTCCCCTCGTGGAATCTATTTGCCATGTTGTGTGGAAATCCAGCCTATCTTGCCAAAGACACAAGGAGTGTGAGAAGAAGTTCCACATGAAGGGACCATGTAGAGGACAACCAAAGCATCATGGCCAAATCCAGCCCTAAGGCTCTAGACATGTAAGGCAGCCCTCTTGGGCCACCCAGCCCAGCCTGTCTGCCACCTGAATGCAGACAATATGAATATCTGCATCAACACCACGTGGAGTAGAACAGCCCAGTCAATCTATGGAGTCATCAGAAGTAATGAAACATTAACACTCTAAGCTTTCTAATTTGTTACATAGCAATAGATAACTCATTGTTTTTGCAAATTCATGCAATTTTAGAGGTGATGACTCAGCAAGCCCACTTGGGCACAAACTTAAATCATATTCTGCAAATAGCTTTATTAGTAATTAAGATGGTAGTTTAATGTCCATCTTCTACTCCTGGGTCTGCTCATCTATTGAGTCAGAACTCTGGAGAGGAGAACTGACTAAGACTCCTTAACTAGAAAATACTTTTTTTTAAAAAAATTACCTAAAAACCTGTGTATCCTCTAAGAGTCAGCCCAAATGTCACTTAGAAAATAACTTACTTGATGCAGATCCCTCCTCTCTGTATTTTCCCGGAGTGTGACTTCATCATAGCACATGTTTGCACTTTGTGTTTGATATTACTCAACACTCATTGAAGTCAGGGGATAGGTTTTATCTGAGTTTACCTCACCACCCTCACGAACATGCCTAATCCAACGTTACATTTGATAAACACTTATTTTATATAATACCTGAGAAAATTTGTCTGCTTTGCTTCAGTTAAGAGTATGAAGCTACTCCACTCTCCCAATTCTTGTTTTTCTAAAAGGTTTTTTTTTCGATGTTTTGGTCTTTATACAAAACAATATAAATTACCAGAGTACATATTATACATATTTGGTGTACAGTTTGGTGATGTGGAAAGAGCACTAGCTTTTGGATGAAGTTAAGTTTCAAACTTATTTCTGGTAGTTTTTGCTTATGTGGAATTGAGTGACCACTTTCCATTTCTGAGCTCTAATCTCCTCATTGTAAGACAGGAATAATTAGTGATAGACTTCCAGTAATAGAGTTTTTAAACAGTTTTATTGAGATATAGCTCACATACCATACAATTTACCCATTTGACATGTACAATCACCACAATCTCACAATCTGATTTTGAAATATTCCTGTGACCCCATACCCATTAGTAGCCACTCCCCATTTCCCCATTTCTCTTAACACTGAGCAATCACTAATCTGCTTTCTGTCTCTATAGAATTGTCTATTCTGATAATTTATAAACATTCAATCCTACAATATATGATCTTTTGTGACCATATATATATATATATATATATATATATATTTTTTTTTTTTTTTTTTTGAGACAGAGTGTCACTCTCTCACCAGGCTGGAGTGCAGTGGCACGATCTCAGTTACTGCAACCTCTGCCTCCTGGGTTCAAGTGATTCTCCTGCCTTAGCCTCCCAAGTAGCTGGGACTACAGGCATGTGCCACCAGGCCCAGCTAATTTTAGTATTTTTAGTAGAGATGGAGTTTAACCATGTTGGTCAGGATGGTCTCGATCTCTTGACCTCGTGATTCGCCTGCCTCAGCCTCCCAAAGTGCTGGGATTACAGGCATGAGCCACCACGCCCAACCCTGTGACCATGTTTTTTCACTTAACAGAATGCTTTCAAGGTTCATCATGTTGTAGCATGTATTAGTACTTCATTCAATTTTACTGCTGAATAATACATTGTTGTGTGGTTGTAGGACATTCTTGTTGTCCATTTATCAGTTGATGGACATTTGGGTGGTTTCCACTATTTGACTATTATAAGCTGTGCTTCCATGAACATTTGTGTATAAGATTTTACGTGTACATACATTTCATTTCTTGTAGATATATATGTAGGATTATATACATAGGAGTGGAATTGTAGTATATGAGTGTTCCTGTTTCTCCTCATCAACACTTATTATTGTCTGCATTTTGGCTCTAGTCATTCTAGTGGATGTGAAGTGGTAGGGACATACCATCAAGATAGTGTGGGTTCAGTCCCAGACCACCATGATAAAGTGAATATTGCAATAAACTAAGTCACACAATTTTCTTGGTTTCCTGGTGCATATAACATATATGTTTACACTATTCTGTAGTCCATGAAGTGTATAATAGCATTATAGCTACCCCTTTTACTTGAACACTAAGAGGCCATTGTAGGATTATTAATTGGCCTTATTTCAATATTGTGTCCCAGAGAAAGAGAGAAATGGAGAACGGGTTGTCAGTAGAGCAGTTGGAACACATACAACATTTGTCAATAAAGTTTCCTGTCCTGTATAGGTGGTTCCTAGTGTCCCCAAGCCATTACAATAGTAACATCAAACATGACTGATTACAGATCACCATAACAGATAGAATAATAATTTAAAAGTTCAAAGTATTGCAAGAAATACAAAAACGTGATACAGAGATATAAAGTGAGCTTTTGGAAAAATAGTGTCAATAAACTTGCTGGATGACGGCTTGCCACAACTCTTTGAAGAAACATAAAGCAAAACACAGTAGAATGAGTGAGGTATGCCCTCTGTTTTATTGTGGTTTGATTTATATTTCCATAATGAATAATTATGTTGAGTATCTTTTCATGTGCTTATTATCATTCACAGATTTTTTTCTGGAGAAACATCTATTTGTATCTGCTGCCTATTTTAAAAATTGGGTTATTTGTTTTTTTATTGTTGAGTTGTAAGATTTCTTAATTTATTCTAGATATAATTCTCCTATTAGATAAACAATTTGCAAACATTTCTTCACACTCCATAAGGTATCTTTGCACTTTCTTGATGGTATCCTTTGAGGCACAAAAGTTTTTAATTATGGCAAATTCTAATTTCTCTATTTTTTCTTTTGTCACTATTGTTTTGGTGTTGTATTTTGCCTAACTCGTGTTCATAAAAATTTATTTCTCTGTTTTATTCTAAGAGTTGTATGGTTTTAGCTCTTAGAAACCATTCTGAGGTAATTTTTTGAGGAAAAGGTCCAACTTCATTCTTTTGCGTGTGACTATCCAGTTATCCAACACCATTTGTTGTAAAGATTATCATTTCCTCATTGAATTATCTTAGCACTCTTGTAAAAAAATCAATTGACAGTAAATATGAGGGTTTATTTCTGGACTTTCAATTATGTCCCATTACATGACTCTATTTTAGATTTATACTGACATTGTTCCAGTGAAATTCTCTTTTCTTTTTTGTGCTATGATCATTATACATATTATGTCCATACATCTTTTAAGCACAATACATTGTTATAATTGTGTTTTCTAAATAAATTCCAAAGAGACATGAGAACAAGTATATATATTTTAGGAGATTGTTACATTAATCTTCTTATTTATCTTTTTCATCCCTTCATTTAATCCTGTGGATATTAGTTAAAATCTGGTATTCTTTTCTTACTCCAACATAACTACGCTCCTGCTCCTTACTCCAATATAACTGTGCTGCTATCATCAAGTATATTATATATGCTATAAGCCCAACAATACAATTATATACATATTGTTTTATGCTACATCATTATCTTTACTACCATGCTTTCTTTTTTCATGTCTGAAGAACTTTCTTTAGACTTTCTTGTAAGACAGATTTGCTAGCAACAGATTCTCTCAGTTTTTGTTTATCTTGGAATGCATTTGTTTCACTTTCATTTTTTAAAGATAATTTTGCTAGAGATTCTTGGGGTTGAACATTGTTTAATCGTTAGTGATTTTTTCTTTTCTGTGGAAGTTTTATTTGAGGTTTGGGGTGCATGTGCAGATTTGTTACATAGGTCAACTAATGTCATGGGGGTTTGTTGTACAGATTATTTAATCACCCATGTACTACGACTAGTATCCGATAATTAATTTTTCTGATCCTCTTCCTCCTCCCACCCTTCACCCTTACATAAAACTCAGTGTCTGTGGTTGCCCTCTTTGTGTCCATGAGTTCTCATCATTTAGCTTCCACTTACAAGTAAGAACATGTAGTATCTTGTTTTATGTTCCTATGTTAGTTTCCTAAGGATAATGGCCTCCAGCTCCATCCATGTTCCCATGAAAGACATGATTTCACTCTTTCTTATGGCTGCACGGTATTCCATGGTGTAGACATGCCACATTTTCTTTATCCGATCTGCCGTTGGTGGGCATTTAGGTTGATTTCATATCTTTGAACTTTTAGCATTTTAAATTGCCTTTTGACATCCATTGTTTCTGATGAGAAGTCAACTATTAATGTTTAGGTATCACTTTTACATGATGATCACTTTTATCTCTTCCTCTTTTCAAAATTTGCTCCATGTTTTTAATCTTTCAACATGTTAACTATGATGTATAGATATAGTTGTGGGTATATAGGTGTGTATTTCTTTACATTTGTCCTACTTAGAGTTTCTTGAACTTCGGGGTATGTGCAGATTAATGTTTTTCATCAAATTTAGGAAGATTGCAGCCTTTCTTACTTCAAATATTTTTATTTGTACTTTCCCTCTCCCCTCTCCTAGTGGTATTCCCATTAAGCTTATGCTAGTGCACTTGAAAATGTCTCATATTTCTCTGGGACTCTGCTCATTTTTATTTATTCTTTTTTTCCTCTGTGTTCTTCAGATTGCATAATCTCCATTGATCTATCTTTAGGCTCTCTAGTTCTCTTTTCTGCCAGCTCCAATCTACTGTCAAGCCCCTCTAGTGATTTACAATTTTGCTTATTTTACTCTCCAACTACACGATTGCCATTTGACTCATTTAAAAAAATAATAATTTTATCTTTTTTTCTATTCTCTTTTTGATAAGACATTATTACCTCATCAAGATATGAAGAGATATACCTTTCTTTTATGCTTTAAGCATAGTTTCCTTTAGTTCTTTAAACGTGTTATAATGGCTACTTTTATGTCTTTTTAAAATCTGACATCTTGTTCCTTTCACGGGCAGCTTCTGTTCCCTGCTTTTTTTCTGTGTATGAGTCTCGCTTTCCTATTTATTTGTATGTCTCATAATTTTTTACTGGAAACTAGATATTTTAGTTAATGTATTGTAGATACTTTGGTTATTGACTTTCCTGTTGCAGGAGTTATGACTGTGTTTGCTTGACCCGTTGTTTATTTGTTTAGTAACTTCGATGGACTAAATCTGCGAAGTCTATTTCCACAGTGTGCCGTCTTATTTACACGTTTCTCCTCAGAGGGTGCAGCCTTGGGCATGTGTACAGTCATGATCCTGCCCGCCACACCCCCACCCCTTCAGTGGTGATAGTGATTTTATCCTGGCTTTCAGATTGTCTCTTTGCCTGATTTTCCTGTTAAACTTCTGGCTGGTCTGCCTGTATTGGTATCACACCCAGCTCTTAGTGTCCGTGAATTACTAGCTTATTGCTCCATTGTTTTCAACAATGGCTGGGGCATGAGTTGCTCCACTGTCCAATCCAATTAAACATGGGTTTGCACAGGTATTCTTTGTGGCCCATCTTTGAGACTTTCTCAGATCACTAGAGTGTTCTTCTTAGTTAACTCTTTTCTTTTAATAAGGCCAGCTTCTGGCTGGTCTCCATTTCACTTGTTGCCATCATGAAGCTACTAGACTTCTTTTAATTTCTCATCACTAAAATCTCCACTATTTTCAACAATTACCTAAGGTTTGAACTTCCCTATGCTCTACTCCAAATAAAGCTGGTTACTTTATGGAGAGCTATGGACCTCTCTGCTCTTACAGCCTGCCCTCCCCATGGACAGAACATCAGGATTATTACCCTGGAGTTAAAAAATGGAAAGTGGCCAGCTTCTTTAGAGGTGACATCCTTACTCTATTAGGGGGTCATTGGTTCTAGGAGATATCTCTATTGGTGAACTGACACAAGAGCAAATAGGTCTCAATACTCTTAAGTTGCACATATACTGGACAAAGCTCCACCATACAAGTGGGGACTGGTCAGAAAAAGGGAACCCTAGACCTCCAGACCACACTTGCCTTGAACACAGCTTCGGCCAGCTAAAGCTTGGAGAGAGGAAAAATGCTGGTGTCCTGATGCTCCAGGGAAGAAGTCATGGCCCTAGACTGAAAGCTAAGAGGAGGCACAGCCCTGTGATTTTGTTTAACGTCACCAGGAGTAGAGCTGCCACCACACTCAACTGGAGTCAGGTGGGGCTGGGGCAGGGAAGAGATCTGGTCATGGTTCAGTGTCACAGACTTCCTATTTTTATCAAGATTTGGTAATTTTTTCTTGAATAAAATGTTTCTCCATTTTCTGCATGCCCTTAGCATAAAATTTCTAGAGACTTTAATTTTTTTCTTAAAAAAACTTCGACCAGGTAGGTTGTTCCACTGAGGAGGGCATCTACACAGCTCCTCACATTGCCACTTCAATTTTGTAGTAGATTTATGTTTAGCTTAGTATAAGTTCAATATTTTTCCAAAGTCTTGCTGAGAATGGAAATTTTGTATTCATTTAAATCTTGATGCAAATGTGATGCATTCTTTTTCTTTCTATCTATACATTGTTAGAGTCAAGAATATGAACTCTTCAAAGATCATAAACAGATTGACCAATTAAAAGTTGGGGGAATTTAGCCAGGTGTGGTGGTACATGCATGTAGTCCCAACTACTCAGGGGGCTGAGGCAGGAGGATCACTTAAGCCCAAGAGTTTGAGGCTGTAGTGAGCTATGATGTTGCCACTGCATTCCGGTCTGAGCAAGAGAATGAGACCACATCTCTGAAAAAAAAAAAAAAAAAAAAACTGAAAGGAAATATCCAGAGATATATAGAGGAAGAATATCATTATCCTCACAGAAATGATGTAATTTATAATGCTAAAGTAAACTACATAAAACTGAATTAATCTAAGTTCTAGTCTAAAACTGAGATACATTTTAAAAATTAATCCAACATTTAATTTGAAATGCAACTTAAATTGGAAATGTGGAAAGAGGATATCATTTGATATAATCATGTTTTTAAGTTCTTGTACCTTCAGATCTATTTCTTTTATGTAAGTTAGGTTCTCAGGCTCTCTGGGACATTCTCTGAATGTCCTCCTTCTTACCCTTTATTTCCCCCCATTCCACCCGCCGACACACACACAACCCAATCTGCATTGGCTTTTCTCCTCTCTGGTTTTTTCCTATTTGTATCTGTTAATCTCTCTTCTGCCACTAACCCTCTGTTTTCATTTTTCAGTGACTTACTGTTCTCTCTCTCAATTCCTTTCATGATTCTCCACAAGGACCATTCAGAATCCAAGTTAGCAGACACAGATTTCTTGTTAACAGTGTTGTGGGAAAAAGATATTTTGAATACTTAGATGTTATGTTTTTGTTTTCTATTCACTAGAAGAAAAGATTGCCAATACTAAAATCCTTCTGTATTAGTAAAAACGGCAATCATGGAATAATGAGCTGGTACCCTCACATGAAATACGGCCAACAAACATCTTTGCTTTAACCTTTCTTACTTATTCTGTTCTTAGCCATTTTGGAAAACTAAGATATCTTACCAGACACTTCAATAGTATATATTTCATAAAAATTAAATTAAATAACTAGCATATAAGTCACTTCTTTGGTAGCTGCTCAATAAAGGTTAATTTTCTTTCTATTTTCTGCTTACTACTGGGCAATTGAGCCTGTGCATACAGAATGAGAAAGTGCCACACTCCTTTCTGTAGGCTTCTACTGGTTCATTTTGATTTTCCTGAACATATGAAAATATGCCTAGAATGCTGGCAATGATTTTCTAGGATTAGCAGTTGAGAAAAGAATCTTCTGACAGTGGCTTAGGGTTATTCACTAACATATTTACTGTACAGATGTACATTGGTAGATTTCAAGCAAGAACTGATGCAGTGTTCCACATTTGCATTAATTAACACAACATTGGCAAGTGGCACTGTTCACAATTTTAAAAATATTTTAACTCACTATTGTTTATATCGACCTCTTAAAAATATAAAATGGAAATATTTTCCTTACCAAGATAGTTCTTCCTCTGCATTATGAGCATTCTGTTTTTTTCATTGATGGTTTTCTCCTGTTTTGTCTCATAAAGTTAAAAATTAAATATAGAGAATGATAGATAATAGACAGCTTATAGGTAGATAAACAGATAGACAAACTTATTTTGAAGTTCCGAAACACTATTTCTATATAAAATACTGGTATCTAAAGTCTAGTCTGGGCTGTAGAATTTCTGTTCCCCAAATGTACACAGAATAGTATCTATGAAGAAAGTTGGCCTAGACTCCACAGAGCTACAAAAACAGCCTATTAGATGTAGACCATCACCATCAGTCTATTATATGTAGACTACCATTATCAATGCTACTGCCACTGCCATCACCACCACCACTACCTCGAACTCCTATCTCACACCAAGTAAGTCACTGCATAAAGATGACTCAAGGGAAACCCTCTTGTCAAATGCATAGTCTGTATCTATCTAGCTCAGCTAAAATGGAGAAACGCCAGTTATCTGGTTCAACTTGATCAGTGGAGGCAATCAAATATGTATTATATACATGTCTGAAGGATCTTGCTTGGCTTTGATAGTTGACGTATGTCTACTTCAATACAATATAATGTGCCATGAAATTTTCCCCTACATTTCTTCCAAAATATTTCAAGAGAATACTGGAGAATTTATGAAAAAAAATTTGGATTAAAATGGTATATTCTATCTTTATGTAGCTGGAAGGTGAAGGAGCTATCAGGGAAGAAAATTAGAATCTAGGATAGAAGCAATAAAAAAGGAAGGTGCTGTGAAAATCTTAAAAGACTGAGAAAAGAAAGGATCATAGGAACAGAGTGGAAATTCACAGGCGAAAATGATCTGGCAGGTCATAGAAATAATCTCATCCACTGAGTCAAGCAACACCTTCAAATTTGCATTTTACCTTAGAGTAGCAAAGAGGACCTGAAAGTGTGCAAGTGACCATGGAACAAAAATTCTTATTTTGTGACAACTTTGTGGGTTTGCACGGTCTTGTTTCATGTCAACATGCATAGATACCCTATGTTGTAAGGGAACTTTGAAAGAACTGTTTGGCCAAATACTAATTCTGCTGGACATATATAGTTGTTTTACTAAAAGAGTGAAATCATCAAAAAAGTTAGTGAAACCCTTAAACAAGTGTAATTTTACGCAGAAAGTCTCAGGACCTTGTGATTAGTGAATTTTCAGAAAAAAAGTAAGTATGTCAGGTGTCTCTGACCAGGAACATTTTTTCCTGAAGCTTCTCATAGGATAAAAGAACATTGTCTAAGTGGCAAAGCCTGAACTGGGAGTGTTTATTGAGGTACAGTATTCTGATATTTTAAATGAGTGGGAGCAGGATAGTACAGTAGGTTGCTCATCAGTAAGCAGGAGAAGAAAAAATATACATCCTAAATACATACATATGTGTGTGTATGTGTATATATATAGGTACATATATATGTGTGTGTATATATATATATAAGTGGATGATCTAAAACAAAGATACTGTATTACTCAGGGTTCTCTAGAGGGACAGAGCTAATAGGATAGATGTATATGTAAAGGGGAGTTTATTAAGGATATTAACTCACAGGATCACAAGGTCCCACAATAGGCTGTCTGGATGCTGAGGAATAAAGAAGCCAGTCCGAGTCCCAAAGCTGAAAAGCTTGGAGTCTGATGTTCGAGGGCAGGAAGCATTCAGCACAGGAGAGAGATGTAGGCTGGGAGGCTAAGTCAGTCTAGTCTTTTCACGTTCTTCTGCCTGCTTTTATTCTGGCCCTGCTGGCAGCTGATTAGATTGTGCCCACCCAGATTGAGGGTGGGTCTGCCTTTCCCAGTCCACGGATTTAAATGTTAATCTTCTTCGAAGTACCCTCACAGATACACCCAGGAACAAGATTTTGCATCCTTCAATCCAATCAAGTTGATTCTCAGTATTAAGCATCACAGATGCCTTAAACAGTTTGGCAGTGACACATCATTGCTAAGGGCAATATACATGTGGGACCTTTTCTTTCAGACTTCTTCCTTTGAAGAAATAGCCTTGTCTCACAGCAGGGGTAACTTTAAGAAATGATGGAATGCCTAAGGAATATTCTTTAGTGGACATTTTCCTCAGCCATTGTCACTCAGTCATTCATTCATTCCTTCATTCAAAAATCTGTTAGGCATTTCCTTTGTGCCTGACAGTTAGTATATATATTTTCACAAAGTCAATCTATGAATTTAGGAATGACAGATACTTGTGATGCATGAAGCCACATCTATCTAGACACTTGATTTCAGAGCAGATGGAAAAGTACCAGCATCCCATTTACAACCTGAGTTCTAGTGATAGAACCCTGGTTACTTACAGTGGGAACCATCCTATCAATGTACTTTGTTTTGTTTTGTTTTGTTTTGTTTTTGTTTTTGTTTTTGTTTTACGTTCTCCCTTTCCAGTCTAACTTTCTCACCTCCCTCACAGTTGAGTGATCCTAAGATCACCTCTCAAATTAACTACTAGCAAGATGCACTTTTGAGTGAACAGAATTAAGGCACCATGCCATGACTGAAGACTTTTTCAATGACCCTGTTTCTAAATAAGGTCACATTCTGAGGTACTGGGGATTAGGACTTCAACATATATATTTTAGGGGATACACATCAACCCATAACAGTCCACCTTGTGGCCTCTCAAAATTCCTGTTCTTCTCACATGCAAAATACATCCACTCCATCTCATCATCCCACAAATTATTTTCCCATTCTAGGATCAACTCTAAGCCTAAAATCTCATCTAAATAACATCTACATCAGTTATAGATGAGACTTGGGGTATGATTTATCCTGGGGCAAAATTCTCCCCCATCTGTGAACCTGTAAAACCAGGCAATATCTACTTCCAAAATTCAGTGTTGAGATAGACACAGAATTGCCATTTCCATTCTAAAAGGGAAAAATCAGAAGGGAAGAAGAGGTCTTGGATCCCAAGACAAATGAAGCTTAGTAAGGTTCATTCCATTCAATTTTAAGATTTGAGAACAATCCTCTTTGGCTCAATGCTTTGTGATACAGGCCTATCAGAGTGGTGGCCCTGCCTCACTCAGTTCTAGGTGGTGGTCCTGCTTCTCATATTGACCCTGCCCTCTACAACTGAGAGTGACTCAGTCCTCTGAAACAGGAGGATCCAGCCCTTCAGCCACCTTTGGCATCATTATTTCTTCATTTTGTCCCATCTCTGTTTCCATTCCATCCAGGTTTCTGCTGGTATGAAATTCTCAAAAACTTTGTTGGCCTCCTGTGCAATTCATGGGGGTCCAAGCCATCAGAAAAAAAAAAAAAAAGAATCCTCCACAGATTATTCCTGGATAACTGCACCTCTATTTCTGGCTTCTGCTGAGATGGTTGATTGGATTCATGAGTCACACGCCTAATTTCTTTAGCAAACGGTTGTCTAGCCACATCTTTGGCATTCTCTCCAAAGCAAGCTTTCTCATTTCTGCAATATGGATAGTCTGAGAACTTTCCAAATCTTCAAGTACTGGTTTCTGTTTTCTTAACAATACCCTCTTCAATTTATCTCTGTCCTCTCCCATTTTACTATAAGCAACAAGAAGAAACCAGGCCACACCTTGAACAGTTTGCATAGAAATTTCATCAGTTAATATCCAAGTTTATTATGTATAAGTTCTGCTTTCCACAAACATCAGAACACAATTCAGCCAAGTTCTCTGCAGCTTTATAACAAGGATCTCTTTTCATCCAGTCCCCAATAATAGGTCATTCATTTCCATCTGAGACCTTACAAGAAGTACCTTTAAGGTTCATGTTTGTACCGACAGTCTAGAGCAGTCTATGCTTAGTCTATCATGCATTTTTCTTCCAGCTTCTACTCTTTACTAAATTCCAAAGCCATTTCCACGTCTGTAAGCACTTGTTACAGAAACTCCCATTTCTTAGTACAGAAATCTGTATTAGTTTGTTAGAGCTGCTGTATCAAAGTGCCACAAACTGGGTGGCTTAAACACCAAAAGTGTATTGTCTTATAGTACTGGAGGCTAGATGTCCAAAAGCAAGTTGTTGGCAGGATTGGTTACTTCTGAGGGTTGTGAGAGACGAATCTGTCCCAGGCCTCTCTGCTTGGCCTCTAGATAGCTACCTTCATATTCACTTGGCATTCTCCCAGTATATGTGCTTGTGTCCAAATTTTTCTCTTTTATAAGGGCGGTGACACTACTCATATTGGATTAGAAGTCCATATATTTCTGTGTGACTCCATATTAACTAACTACATGTGCAATGATGGTATTTTCAAATAAGGTCACATTCTGAGGTACTGGTGGTGAGAGCACCAATATAAGAATTTTTCATAAGACACAATTCCACTCATAATAATGTTGATGACTGAAACTGTTGTGAAAATCACCAAATAATTCTAGTTGTCCTTGTTCCTAGATACATGTCAGATTTATAATTCTAGCCCCCTTTTGAATGGATGGGACTGCAGGACTTGCTCCAGCCTGTGACTTTTGAGCAGAAGTGATTTTTGTCACTCTTGGACTGAGCATAGAATTGTCAGTACAAAATACTCAAGGACTCTCTTTTCCTTTGGGTAGAGCAGCCTACAATGCTGCAGAGGAAGGTTGTTTGGCTGCTTGGGTTCCTGGGTAACTATTATGACCAGAGGCTTTCTGTTCACATATGATTGATGTAGAGGGGGATTGGAAAATAGACCTTGTTAGTTGTAAACCACTGATATTTCTCAGTTATGTGTTACTGCAACGTAACTTGGTCAATCCTGATTAATGCAAACTCTTTACATTCTATTATGCGCTAGTACAGTGTAGAGTAAGTGCTTACTTAAATCAACAAACTTTTAGTTTGGAGTGTGTATTAGTCAGCGTTCTCTAGAGGGACAGAAATAATAGGGTATATATATATATCCTATCTATTATGTATTATATATTATAATATATATTATATAATACATAATATATGATATGTTATATAATATACTATATATAATATGTTATATAATATACCTTGTATATAATTTTATATAAAATATATAATTATATATAATATGAAATATATAATATAAAATATAAATTTTTATATAATATATAATATTTAATATAAATATATTTATATAATATATAATTATATATAATACACATATAATATATTTTATATTTTATATCTCTTTTTAAATTATATAAATACATAAATATATAAAATATATTACATATTGTATATTATATTTTTATATATAATATATACTATAAATATATAAATACATATAAATAAATTATATATAGGATTCATATGTATATATATATATGAATTTATTAAGTATTAACTTATAGGATCACAAGGTCCCACAATAGGCTGTCTGCAAGCTGAAAAGCAAAGAGAGCCAGTTCAAGTTCCAAAACTGAAGTACTTGGAGTCCGATGTTTGAAGGCAGGAAACATACAGCACAGGAGAAAGATGTAGGCTGGAAGGGAAGGCCAGTCTCAGTTTTCACATTTTTCTGCCTGTTTATATTCTAGCCATGCTGGCAGCTGATTAGATTGTGCTCACCCAGATTAAGGGTGGATCTGCCTTTCCCAGCCCACTGACTCAAATGTTAATCTCCTTTGGCAACACCCTCACAGACACACCCAAGATCAATTATGTGTATCCTTCAATCCAATCAAGTTGACACTCAGTATTAACCATCACAGAGTGCCTTCTATGGGTAAGGAGCTAATAAGCATTGACGATACAAAGACAAATAAGTACCGTGTTGACCCTCAAAGAACTTACAGAAAAATGAGAAACAGAGCAAAAGTGAGAGCGGGAGAGAAAGAGGACAGGCAAATAGAATATAGAGTAGCTGCTGCTCTGATAAAGGAACGCACAGAGTGTAGCAAGCACAATGACATAAGTCAGAAAATGTCATATATTGGTGGGGAGTGAAAACTTAACACTTCCAATACATCTAATGATAGGTTAGCTAGAGAGGAGGAGGAGGAACACTATGCAAAGTCAAAATAGTGTGAGGGGGGGTAAGTGTCTGATATGAAATGGAGGATATGGTTCCAGAAGGAGAGACGTGGGAGATAAGGCTAAAGCGAGAGCATGAAGGGCCATGTGCTTGAACTTTATGTTAAAGACAATGGGAAATCACTTAAAGGTTCTAAATTGAAGAGGAATAGAATAAACTTCCAGTTTAGATAGATCACACTGGTCATGTAGCAGTTGTTTTGTGCCTTGTACCATATTCACTCCATCCACATGATTTTAGCGCAGCCAGGATACTAGTTGTGTGCATTTCTCTCAGCATAATACTTCAACTCCACACAAAAGTTTTTCTTCACTTTTCTGCTTCACAACGTTTTCTAAAGCCAAGGAATGCACAGATAGGCAGTACAAAGGAGTTAATACCCTAGGGTAATCTTCCACCTATAGAAGAGGGCAGTTGGCAGGGAAATGTCCCAGCCTCTTATCCTTCGGAGGGATAATCCTGAGGCATGTGTTCTACATGGTTCCTCAAAGGGTATCCCACTGGCATTGAGTACCAGCGTCCACACTGGTAACCAGCTCAGTAACTTACCCTTTATCGATTTTCCCTTCTTGCCTATATTGTTTTCTCCACATCATTATTATGGGTTTCTGGGGACACTTTCCAATAAATACTTGTGATCAAATTTGTGCTTCAGTCTTGAATTTCTGGGGAATATAAATTAAGATAAACTACAATGTCAAAGATAGATATGTTTAAGGCTTTATCGAAAGGTGAAACTATGACTCTCATATAAATATAAGATGAACACATGCCAACTATTTTCTTTAACTTATTAATTAATGAGGAAACCACTAAGATGTTAAAATTTATTGAAAGGATAATTCAAAAATAGATCGGTCAACAGTACTGAAATAAATTTACAAATATACTTGTCCCCCAGATGACTACTTCCCCATAAGAGACTGATGCCAGTACTCCCATGCATACCAAAATCTGTAAATGCTCAAGTCTCTTGTATAAAATGGTTCAGTATTTGCATATAACTTATGTATATCTTCCTGGACACTTCAAAATAATCTCTAAATTGCTTATCATACGTAATAATCTCTCTATATGTATATATATAGCAAATGCTTGTTATACTGTATTGTTTAGGGAATAACAACATGAAATAAATCTGTACATGTTCACTACAGATGCAACCATCCATTTTCATTCTGAATATTTTCTATCTGTAATTGGTTGAATCTGGTTGGTTACAGGAACCCACAGATTGGGAAAGTTGACTATAGATGTATAACTTGTTTTTTTGTGGAGAAAGGAGAGGTCAATTGTTCCTTCACCAAGCAGAATTCATTTACATGTGTGTAGACTGTATCCATTTGTATTGCTACCAGCTAGCTACAATTTAGAGTTATAAATAGGTCAAAAGCAATGGAAGGTGGAAATAACCTGGGTGGCACCAGATAGGACACATAGTAACTTATTTGTTTATTTGTTTGTATGGTGTACTTCAAAGTCCTTCACAACTTTTTCTTATAGATAAAAGTAGAAAAGATCATCAGAGAAACCTCACTAGGAACTAGTACAACACCCACATGACAAATTAGTACCTCAACTAATGGACAGAAGGAATCAACTAAAGTACTTCTGAAAGATAGAAAGAAAAGCACTTGTCAAGTGACTGAATGTGGGAAATGTGAAATGAAGGATTGAAAGATTCAGTTCAATCTGACTCTTATAAACAACCTCATAAACCTGAGGATTGTTAGGCTGGGTGTGATAGCTCACACCTGTAATCCTAGCACTTTGAGAAGCTGAAGTAGAAGAATCACTAGAGGTCAGGAGTTCAAGACCAGCCTGGGCAATACAGCAGGACCCTGTCTTAACAAAAAAATTAAAAAATTAACTGAGCTTGGTGGCACATGCCTGTAGTCCCAGTTACATGGGAGCCTGAGGTAGGAGATTGTGTGAGTCCAGGAGTTCAAGGCTGTAGTTAGCTATGATCACACTACTCCAGCCTAGCTGACAGAGCAAGATCCTGTCTCTAAAAGAAAAAACAAAAAGCAACATGAGGTTTATGAGGGCAATTGATTGTTCCCATTTATTAAACTAAACTGAATAAATGGAAAATCATGGCAGTTGGAAAAATGTTGAAAGCATTGTAGGGGACACTGGTTGTCAGTTACCAAATTTGGTATTACAAGCATCCTACTGCTTTCAAGCAGGTGAAGAGGTTATGAAGTGGGAGGCAGTGTAACTTGATAGTTCAGAACATGGGCCTTGCAGTCAATCAAACAAGGGTTGAATCATGGTTTACCACTTCCTGGCTATGCAATGTGAAATAGTTTTATTGCCATTTCAAGGTGCAGGGGCATTTTTTGTCAAAGACGATATGAGGATTAACTGACCTAGTGTTTGTAAAGATTTTACATTGCTGCCAAGCACATTTTATCTTTTAGTATATAATAGTCATTATTATTTAATCAGAATTGGAGGAGTATTTGGGCTCTGCCTTTACACATCAAAGGTCTGGAAATGTACTACTGCAGGATTAATAATACTAAGCCCTTTACATGAATTTTCTATCTATCGAACTTAGCCACAGTTATAAACTGAACTACGTTTGTCTTTGAATGTGTTTACCTTTCATTCATTAAAGGGGATTTATATGAAGTTAGCATTTACTTGAAAATAGGGAAAGGACCCATCAACAAGATTCCCTAGTTTAATATGGATTATTCACTGTCACTAGCTCACAAGAAGTCACTAACACTTAAAAATCTAAGCTGAAACTTCAGTGGCCAGCTGACTCGTACCGTCTTCCTGATAATATTTTCCTTCCCTCCATATATCATGCTAGTTTACTGTTTGTGTTAGAAGAAGATTAGATTTGGTGAAATCACTGTGAAGTATTGCATAAAGGGAAGGGATTTATTGGTATCTAGATATGCATTGGACAAAAATGGATGCCTTTGAGGTTTAGAGTTTTGCATTGTTGGTCTATGTGTCTCTTTATCTTCAAAAAGTGATACTGTTTGACTGTGTCTCCACCCATATCTCATCTTGAATTGTAGCTTCCATAATTCCCATGTGTTCTGGGAAGGACCCAGTAGGAGGTAACTGAATGATGGGGGCAGATCTTTCCCATGCTGTTCTTGTGGTGGTGAATAAGTCTCAAAAGAACTGATGGTTTTAAAAGGGAGAGTTCTCCTGCAGAGGTCCTCTATGCCTGCTGCCATATAATACATGTTTTTGTTCTTCCTTCGCCTTGCACCATGATTGTGAGGCCTCCCCAGCCATGTGGAACTGTGAATCCATTAAACCTCTTTCCTTTATAAAGTACCCAGTCTCAGGTATGTCTTTATTAGGAGTGTGAGAACAGACTAATACATAAGGATAACAAAATCTTCCAAACTATTACAAGTCTGACTCATCTTTGTCTTCTTTTGACATTTGCCAAGTGTTGAGACTCTAGAAAAGAAGTTCTTGGTATTGGTAGCACAGATAGTGATGATGATGATGATGATGGTGATGCTGCTGTGGATGGTGGTGTTATATATGGCAGAAGATTATTATAACATGTATATATATTACACTTTTCACTCACTCATTTCTAGGTGCTATTCTCTTTTTTATCAAGGTATGTGTGTATTCCTTTAGTATTTCATAAGGTCCTGAGTATTCTGAAGTGGATGGTGGGAGAAGCATGGAGTTGAGGGCAAAAGTGAAGGGCAGGAAAAGAGAGAAAATTTCCCCAACCTGGGAAAAAGCTACAGAATGACAGGCTTCAACAGAAGGTGTGCCAGCTCATTACTCTGAATGGATATTCTGGTCTCAGGCTAAGTTGCATAGGTTCCAAGCATGGGAGCTCTCATTATCACCTAATGTCTATGATCTGAGTAAGACCCAGAAACAGGAGAGCCTTTGGACCATAAGGTATCCAAGAAGCTGAGACAACCATTAACAATTGGCCAGTAAAGACCTGGCATGGTGGCTCACGCCTGTAATCCCAGCACTTTGGGAGGCCGAGGTGGGTGGATCACCTGAGGTCAGGAGTTCGAGACCATTCTGGCCAATATGATGCAACCCTGTCTCTACTAAAAATATATATTTTTAAAAAGCTATCCAGGAGTGGTGGTGGGTGCCTGTAATCTCAGCTACTTGGAAGGCTGAGGCAGGAGAATTGCTTGAACCCAGGAGACGGAGGTTGCAGTGAGTCAACACGGTGCCACTGCACTCCAGCCTCAGTGACAGAGTGAGACTCCATCTCAAACAAAAACAAAAACAAACAAACAAACAAACAAACAAAAATTGGCCAGTAATGATAGAAGGATTTTCCCGAAGCTTTAGTGCTGGGAAGATGCAAAGTCCTTTAGGTGCAGCTTTGGAAGTGTAGGGGTGTGTGTGTGTGTGTGTGAATGTATGTGTGTGTACAGTGGAACCCCATTGTTTATTTAAATTGAGTTTATCTTATCTTTTTGTTATTATTTTTATTTTTTTCTTTAGAGGCAGAATCTTGCTCTGTGGCTCAGACTAGAGTGCAGTGGCATGATCCTAGCTCACTGCAGCCTTGAACTCCTGGGCTCAAGCAATCCTCCCCCCTCAGCCTTCCAAAGTATTGGGATTACAGGTGTGAGCCACTGCACCTGACCAAATTGAGTTTATTTATATCAAGTGAACAAGTGTGACACTTCCTCCAGAATATATAACTGCCCAATGGGTTCACCTTGCCCACTAGCAAGACAGGGGAATTGCAACAGAGAAAGAGTAATTCACACAGAGCTAGCTATATGGGAGACCAGAGTTTTATTACTACTCAAATTAGACTCAAATTAGACCTAAAAATTTGAGGATCAGAGTTTTTAAGAATAATTTGGTGGGTAAGGGACCCGTGAGTCAGGAGTTCTGATTGGTCAGATGGGAGATGAAGTCATAGGAAGTTAAAGCTGCCATCTTGTGCTGAGTCAGTTCCTGGATAGGGGCCAGAAGACCAGATGAGCCAGTTTATTGATCTGGGTGATGCCAGCTGATCCACCGAGTGCAGGGTCTGCAAAATATCTCAAGCCCTGATATTAGATTTTGCAATAGTGATGTTATCCCCAGGAGCAATTTGGGGAGGTTTAGAATCTTGCAGCCTTCAGCTGCATGACTGGCTAAACCACAGTGGCTAATTTGTTAGTCCTGCAAAGGCAGTGCAGTCCCCAGGTAGGAAGGGGGCTTAGTTGGGGAAAGGGCTGTTATTATCTTTGTTTCAAAGTTAAACTATAAACTAAGTTCCTCCCAAAGTTAGTTCAGCCTACATCAAGGAATGAACAAGGGCAGCTTAGAGGTTAGAAGCAAGATGGAGTTGGTTAGGTCAGATCTCTTTCACTGTAATAATTTTCTCATTTTTTAAATGAGATTTTTTGCAAAGATGGTTTTACCTTCAGGTTTGGACTAAGTCAAATGGCTATACAATTATAATGATGGTGGTAACAAAAAATAAGAGGTGTGACTGGTTTCAGTGGCTGTTTATCCCAAGAAAAAGTCACATTCTTCCGGCAATCCCAAGATAGATATTACATAAGAATATCAGAAACTGGAGAAATTAAGTAAGTTGTGCAAGGAAAACAAGCAAAGAAGTTACGCAGCCAGAATTAAGCATGAGCCTATTTGACCCATAAGCTTATCTTCTAATGACTGTAGAAGAGACTTTGACATCTGATATCGAAGTTGGCTTTCTGGGGAAGACAAACCAGACAGCTGGCATTGCAGTGGGCATTTGAGAGCTGAGAAAAGATACTCTTGAAGGAAAGTATTTCCCTCTGAGGCTTATAATTTTGGGTAACAAAGATGTTTCTGAGGAAGGAGGGTGTGAAGTGCTTTCTTCTAATTAGCCACAATTCAATGGAGATGGACACCATTAGGGATAAAGACTAAGTTTCTACATCTAAACAGAAAGGTGGGCTGTGAGGATAAAGAGGACTGGGGTGGAGTGAGGCGGGAGTCCAAAACAGGGAGTTGTTCTGAGAAACTTTAGAGGCTGGATAGGTTACTGGAGTGAGGAATCCGAGGAAAAGCAGCGCCCTGCCTACATAGAAAATGGAGATCAAGAATTGTGTGTTTGCTTCATAGTTTTCAAAAAACTGACTCTGTCCTATAACTGCTGTGAAATTTCCTGATGCCTCAGACAGCCTGACAGTCTACCAAACTAAAGTCTGGAAAAGGTGACAACATCCTGACAGAATATGATAGCTGGAAGGAATCTTAGGAGCATTGTGTCTAGTGGTTTGCCAAGTTGTTATAGATGAGAAGCCTTTTCAGCTACAAATCCTATCTGGAAGTCAGGTGAGTAAAAGAGAGAAAAACAGCTCTTTTGGTTGAAGCTGGTTTGGGAAACTAGTCTCATGCTCATTCATTTTCCTCCCTTTCTCTTCTCTTTCTAAAGTGTGGGTCTCTTTTGGTTTACCTATATACTAGGTAGATTTTCTGTACATGTGTCTGTCTCATGAATCTCTCAGAAATGACAAGTGGTCATGTAATGTCTCTTAGGTGCCAAGATATGGGGAGCAATATACCAACATTATTATAACCCCACAACCAAATTAAGGACTAAGTTTTATTCCTACGTTATTGACAGGGAATCTGGAGCATGGATAAATTTACTAGCTGAAGATTACAAAAGAAGTCAGTTCAGGAGCCAGAATTTGAACACAATCTGTCTGACTCCAAAAATTGTTATTCTTCCCACTGTGCCTCACTTAGATTTTCATGGAGAGTATTTCCTTTTGTGTTCCTAGTTTACCTTCCCCAAAGTGTGTCTGAAGAAAGAGTACCCTATACCTCTGAAATCCAATTCATGTTTAAAAAAAAAAAAAATACACGTGCACACACACACCCCTTCACCCCCAGTGATCATACAGGTCTATACAGTATATATTTAAAAAATCAATTGAACCATTTCAATTTGCTTAATTAAATTCACTAGACAAGCCCGTCAACGTAGTTCTACAGCCCCTTGAAATCACAGCTTCTATACGTGACTGGACGGTGATCAAAATTCTAGTGGGAGGCAAAGGACAAGACAGAGGTAACAGTAGGGAAGACACTGCCTCTGAAAACATTGCAGTTCTGAGCTCAGAGCGTACTCCACAGGGGTGCCAAGCAAGATGAGAAACTGACCCTATATGTTCAGTGGGAAAATCAAAAAGTAGGCCAACTGCACATTAGTTAATATTAAAGTGAGAGTCTCTGGAATTGTTTCTGCAAATCCCTCACTCACTGGTCTAATTAGGGAAAATGGAGGATCCCAATGTATCAGTAATTTCACACCAGTGGAAAGCATTGGAGTTACATAAATGTTTACCTCAATAATCCAGGCATGGGGCTATGGCTGCCTCTGAACAGTTTGTGAAGGAGGAGGGCATATAAGCAATTGTCGGAGGCTAGTGGAATTGACCCCAAAATAAGAAAATAAAATCTAGCCACTGGTCTTTGGTCGCTCTCAGCATGGTATAAAAATGTGACTCTTACAAATTCCATTTTCCAGTTGCCACTTAGCAGGCTGCTTCTCTCCCACACAAAACCCATCCTCATATTGGGCAGAGGCATGGATGTAGAGCAGCCATCATCTATCATTTCTGGCTAGGCAGCTCCAAGATGGAAGAAATGAATTGTCCCCTCTGTCTCTTTTTCCTCTTGTTTATACTTAATTGTCTTAACATACTACTGGAAACACATGTGATAAATGAGGACAGGAAACAGCATCACTCATCATCCAAATGTTTTTCATTCTCAGCTTTGTGCAATAATAATACATATTTGCATAGCTCTTTACACAACTCATTCACCAGCATCAATTTTTTACATTCTCATATGAATACTGCTAGAATAACCATGGTTTTTTACTGCTAAATAACCATGGTTTTTTAGATACAGAAACCAGCTCTCAGATAAGTTCGGCAGCTTTCCTGAGATCACACAGCTAATGAGGTGACAAGCCAGAGTTAGAACCTCAGGTCTTTTGACTTTGAATTCCGCCCTGTTTGCCTCCTCATTCTCTCTACTTTCTTTTGTCATGATAACATCAGCGTTGTCTGTCTTCCTATGAAATCGCATCTCTCCTCATTTATCTTTATCTCTTAGCCAATGAGAGTGTAGTGCATTTATTTTCAAACCTTACTGAGAGATTCCCCAATAATTTAAACACACTCATCAGCAAAACATTTCTACAAAGTTATTAAGTCCTTCACAAGCACGTTAGAGGGCCACTTTACCAGCAGCCAAAAAACGCATTAATACATTCTTGTGCGTGAAGTAGGTTAAAAATAATATGCACACCAGAGATAATGGAAACATGTTGACATTATTAAGGTTATAACACATTTGAAGCTACCTTAATTGTAATATTGAGCAAATTAAAGATTATCAAGTACAGTGTCCCTGAACATCCTGGAGCAGCATCTTTCCCCATTTGACTAATTGCTGTGACACTTGAGATCTCAGTGTGATGTTTTCCTCCACACAAGTGCACAAGTGGAGGCCACCACAACTCTTTAAATAAACAGGCAGATGTGCTTAAATAATAAATTAATTTATTGAGTAATGTCAGAGTCACAGCCTTGATTCTTTGGCTCTGCCACAAACATCCTCTAGCAGCTGAACAAAAGGGAGGTAGCTGCAATTTTTGCTCCACTGAGCTCATGTGAAAGACGGAGGGTTTTCTTAATGCTTTATCCGTAAGTGAGCTCTGCAGAGTGTGATACCCCCAGTGCTATGATGACAGAGTACAGGGGTCAGCAAATTTGCCCCCAGAGGCTTTGTGAAATTGGTGATCTCCACTGGGCTGAGCAGATGAGAAAGCAGCCAAAGACAACAGGTAAACAAGTGGGCGTGGCTGTGTTCCCATTAAACTTTATTTTCAAACACCCGCAGTTGCTGGATCTGGCAGATGGAGGTGCTGTGGATTGTCTACTGTGAGGCAGGGGATGGAACACCGGACGGGGTCCGGGGAAAGAGGTTCATTCATCTTTGAAGCAATCATGCTGTGTGGCCTCAGGCCATTCACTTGCAGTCTCTAGGCCTCTTCCTTCCCTAAAGTGATTTCTATTTCTCACAGTCTGAGGCTATGAAATTTACTCTTGAAAAGCAGTTAGCACGCAGAAGGTGGTCTAAATCAGGGGTGACAGTTTCATTGGTTGCAAGTCCTGTCATAGTTTGAGTTCCCCTCAAACAGACCCTCAAGACAAGGAATTGGATGCGAGTAGCTTATTTTGGAGAGAATCCCAGGAAGCCTGAGAAGGAACAGGGAAGTGAGTCAGCAAAGTAGAGACAGTTAATAAAGTGTGTTAATGAGGGGGTTACCACAGTAGGCAACTGGGGCTCAATCCTGCTGAGAAATCTCTGAAAGACTACCTGGAAATACCTCAGAATTGTCTCGCTGAGATGTCAAGGAAGCAGGAGTCTTTATCCAACAACTCTCATTACTCATGGGTTGATGGTTACTAGGGAGGAGAAGGGTGACTCTCTGGCACCTCCAGCCTGGTCCACAGCTATGCCAAGTGCATTCCCGCAGGAAGAGGACAACCTCAGCAGAGCACACAGGAAGCCGTCAGAACCGTCTGAGGATTAAGGGTAGGACTTTGAAAGCATCTACTGTATGTAGGTCCCATTCAGGAAGCACGAATGATTGGAAAAGGCCTGTCAAGGAGGCAACAGGGAGTGGTAAGATTTGTACCAAATTAGAGAGCACAAGTCCTATGCAAAGGGATTGTGGATTTGGAAGACATTGGCAGATGTTTCAACAGCAGTTAGAAATCCAGATTTTTATGTAATGCACTTGTCTTTTTAAATGTTAGCAACTAATTTAAAATTTTAAGCACACAGTGCTGGCTAAAGAAAAAAAAAATATGTCAGGGCTAGCAGGACTATTACGATGAGAAGATCCATCTTACATCAATAGAAAAACAAAGCACCAAACTTCCAAAGTGAATAAATGAATGAATATAGGTTTGGCTTTTTCATAAATTTATTTTCTCTGTGCTTTGTCTGCAAACCTTCTAGCCCTTACTTATTTGAGTTATTAGCACAGACCCTCACCCACCCACTTACTAAAGCCAGAAGAGAGAGATTCTAGATTTTTTTCCTAAACCTGGTCTCATTGCCAATTACTTTTTTGTTTACAAAACAAAACTTCTGGGTGCCCTTGAATTCTTTTCTAATATTTCTATTTCCAGTGCCTCAGTGACCTTAATTCAAGATCTACTCACTTTTTTTTCTAATTTATGGCCTTATCACTTTTATTACTGGCATAGACTGTGAGCACATCACCCGGCAGCTAGTATTGTTGCCTCTAACCTATGTTTCAAACTGCAAGTAAATTACTTTCTGTAAAAGACTGATCCAATCATATGACTTCCCGATTTAAAACCCATGGGGAAAATCTCCATTTTCTAATTATTAACGAAAGTGTAAATTCTTGGCATGGTTTATAATGTGCATGATTATATCTGGTTCTATTTGCTATTTCTCTGCCATGGCAAAGGATCACACTAAGCTGTTTGCTGTTCTCCAAGACCTTTTGCCCACTGGTCTGCAATCTTTTTGTAGAACCAGGATTCCCTCATCCTCACTCCACCCAAATTCACATACACGCACTGTCTCCATCTCTTCAGGTAGTCCCGAACTACCTAGGGTTTTCTTGAGGCTAGAGAAGAGAAAGACTAGTTTTCCATATAGAATTTGAAGAAATATGATGTCTACCTTTCCCATAGGTTTAGGGAATAGAATTTTCCAAGCCAAGTTCAAAGGAGTAGTTTCCTAGATGCTTATGTATGCCAGGCATATTTTCCACATTCTACTGTCTCTGTCTCTGTGTCCCTCCTAACTTAACCCGTTCTCATCATTATGACAATCTACTTTTCATAATAAACAAGTAGGACAGAGACACCCTGAATCTTTGTCTTTAGGGATCCCTTGAAGTGGTTATTTCTTGAAGCTTGGAAGATCTTTGTACTTGTAATGTACAACACCTGACAATTAGCTCTGTAACAGTCCCCAGATGCACCCAGGTGCTCAGACACTAAGGCACCAAGAGTATCACTTTAATCTATGCATGTCCTCCCCCATGTCCAGCATCCACACATCAAATTAAGAGGAGCATTACAGTTACATAAATCGGACATAATAAATGTAGACAGAGAGAAAGATCTCTCTATCTACTATATTCTAATCACAAAGGAGACTGACTATTCAAACAAACCAAGGCAAAGGAAATGCAGAATGCTATCAGATATTCAGCTACCAAACTGAAGTCCTCTTCAGCTTATAAGACAACTGTAATGCATTATAAAGGTCCTAACTAGGTGGGGGAGGCAAAGGTTCAAAATGCAATCTAAACAGGCTAGGCAGCTTTACAGTATCTATCACCCCTAAAGAAATATATATATAGCATGTGAGAGAGAATGTAAGTAAAGAAACCTGAAAATAAAGAAACAAGGAGGAAGTCAAAGTGGGCCTGAAGTCCTTTGCTCCTGAAGTTGGGACCCACCAGAGTTCCCCTAGTTCCATTTGAGTATTCCATTTATTTAGAGAATGCAATGCTATATTGTATACCTAGAATGCCCCTTTCCATTCTCCACGTGAGTTGTTATTAAAGACTTATCTCTGGAATTTTAATAATCTACCTGAGATGACACAGGGGAGCTCTCTCTGATGTTTCCACAGTTTGTTTCTTTTCTCTTTGGTCTTTTTGAGTCTTGTTGGGAACGTTATAATCCTCACCACGCTACTGTTATGCTTACATTTGTCTCTCCACTAGATTTTTGAACCCTTCCAGAGGAAGGACTTGACTTTTATCTATTTATGAGTTTCTAGTCTTGTAAATAACTGACCAACAATAAAAGTCTGTGGAGTAAA
The DNA here is from genome assembly GCF_037993035.2 of Macaca fascicularis. Taxonomy (NCBI): domain Eukaryota; kingdom Metazoa; phylum Chordata; class Mammalia; order Primates; family Cercopithecidae; genus Macaca; species Macaca fascicularis. The sequence continues at coordinate 29,533,668 of NC_088376.1, read as the reverse complement.
TGAGAAAACAAGTCAATAGGTGAAAGGCTAGTGTCCCCTCAGGGCTAAATTACCTGGGAGGAAAATAATTGCGTGTTTAGGATACCAGCAAAGCAGAAGCACCAAAAAAATTGGAAAAATATTTTGAAAGATTTTATTGTATGATCTTATTAAAAAGTATCATGAGAGAAATCTCATGTTATTAGATTTCCTTACTCTTGTTTTACAGTTCAGAATTGCTTTTATATTATTTTGAATTACATAGGGAGGCCCATCATCTTTTCAAAGCCTAGGGTCTTAAAATCTAAATTCATCCCTGAGTCTCTCTCTCTTTTTTTTAATCTTTCCACAGTTTAACCCATCCACAAGGTATCAAGCAACTACTGTGTGCCAGGCCTTATGCTAAGTGCTGGAAATTTAAAGAAAAAAAATGCTCACCACTTTCATTTACATCTGCTTCAATATTGTACTTCAGGTTATATTTTTTTCCTATCCAATATTTCTAAGAAGACCCTCAAACTGTTTCATTTGGAGTACCAATCTTTCAAGGGTAGGTTCCAACTCTGAAATTTTGCCTTGTAAAGCAGCCAGCCCCTAACCAAACAGGCATTGCAAGTTTTTTTAATGTATATGATGGTGATCACAACCTTTCCCAAGATATGGGAAACAACTGTCATAAGAAAAGCACTTAGAAACTCAGTTTGGCTCTCTGAAATATTTATAGCAACAAACCTAAACTTGTCCAATTTTTTTTCTGCTTCTAATTTTGCTTCTCAAGAAGCATAACCATTTGCTATTATTGCTGAGGAGAAAGACTATGATGCAGAGATACCAACAGAAGGGATTTGTTTCCTTAGGTGCCTGCAGCAATGAAAGGAAGAGCTGAGATAGTAATCTATGACCACAATGCTCTTCAGCAAGCATGTGAAGAATGTTAACACTTTTGTTAACTTCAGTTGATTAATGGACCTACCTCTTTTGGTTGATACAATTTCTTAAAAATGTGCAGGTGTTTCTGTATGGGAAAGTGTTGTGTTTTGGTGCACAAGAGAGGTCCTTCAGAGGAGGTTTCTTTGATCTCTAACAATGTGCCTAAAGGCACATGCAAGAAAAGGGTACCCAGCCCTATTCTTTCTTCACAATAAAGGGACCTGGAGTGTGAAGCTGAAGTATCAGTCATGGTTCCCAAGTTGTTGACCGCAGTCTGAAAGTCTGAGTTTCCTCTGTAGATGTGTCCCTTACCAGTTCAGTTCAATTTCAGTTGGTTCATTTCTAAGTCTTGATGATCAGGGCAGAAAATATGCATGCCCAAGCTATCCACAGTTGAGGACAGTGAGAACTAAATCATAGTTTAATGCCTTTTTAAAATAAAACTCTATTACCAACACTGGATTAATGAAACATGTCCTACTAATATGGAAAAAAAAATGAAGAACAGAATTTTAATTCATTGTACTTATGGTAAAAGCTGGTAGTTCCTTTAGAATGGCCATCATTCAGCTCCTATATTCATTAGATTTATTTATCTCAAGATATAGATAAAGACAATAAGACAATAGTCTTATTATCCTATGTGGTCCACTCCTCTAACATCCAGAGGAAGCTATAACTGGGGAAAATGCTAATAGTAGTCATGGAAAAAAAGAGAAGAAAAGAAACATTTTAAAATGCTTACTATGTGTCAACCCCTGTCCTTCCCATAGTTTCTAAACAACCATACAGTAAAATTAACCCTATTTTATTGATGGGGAATTGATATTGACAATAACTTGACCAAAGGCTGAGAGTAAACTGCCAAATAAGACTTCAGATCCAAGGATACTGTTTTCCCTGCGTCTACACCTCTTCTGAGCCACAAGGGTGATAGTCATGTTTATGATATTTAACTGAAACAAAACAAACAGAAAACTAGCATTCAACTGAGCTCTTACATCTTGAGTTTTTTTTCCTGTTTCTCTTTTCTCTTGACTTTTTATATTTAAAGTATATCATTCCTGTTATAAATGTCAATAATACACCAAAAATCTTGACTCCATTCTCTCATAAAAGACGAAATAACTTCTTCCAGACGCATTAAGTTAGAGGCTTGGCAGTCAGGAAAAGTGACATAAGATTACATAAGCTAAGAAGAATTGCAGTGTATCATTGGTATCTATATTATATTATATTTTTTGGGGGGGAATGGGGCTACCTACCAGCAACTCATTTTTAGAATGATGTTGGCATCCTATCATATCTTCTCCAAAAACTTAAGGTTTCTATTCTGACATGCTTGGCAGGAAGGGCAATTTTGCATGCCAGTAGTAACAATGAGTTATTCAAGGTCACATAGCTTGTATGTGGCAGAGCCAAAGACTCAAATTGAGGTCTGCCTTATTCCAAAGACACGCTCCTAACGTATTTCGCCATGTTGATGATGAATCTGGCATTAACCACTTATAACACATACCACACATACTTATACATATGCACATGCACATGTATTTTTCCCTTTGAAAAACGTCAAGCAGTACACTTTTCTTTCTTCTTTTTTTCCCCTGGGAGTATCTCTAGATCTGGGCTGTCCAATACAGTAGTTATGCACTGCATGTTACTATTTAAATTATTAAAATTTTAAAAATTAAGATATACTTCTTCCGTCACATTAGCTGTATTCCAAGTATTTAGTAGTCCTAAGTGGCTAGTGGCCACTATAATGGACAGCACAGAAATAGAACTTTCTCATTACTGCAGAAACTAATATTGGATAGTGCTGCTCTAATTCTTTAGCCTGATAGTCTATGTAAATAAAACTGGTAGTAAAAGTTTACATAATATATTTGCATTTGATGCCACTATTTAAATACAGCACCTTTCCCTATCAGCATGCACCTGCTTCAGCTGAAAAAACGTTTTAATTCATTCACATACAGACGTATTCAAGTAACATTTTTCTTGAGTATCTATTATTTGCTTGGTACTGTGCAGAATCAAGAGAATACAAATGTAATACCTCTTCTGTGAGTAACTCACAGGCAAATGCTGAAAACAGATATAGAAAAAATATAATTTCTGTATAATCTGGAGAGTTTTGGAACAGAAGTGAATGCTGTGGGAGCAGGACTATGGTTAATACCACTGTCACTGAGATTGGTGTCAGTAGGGCTACCCTCCTGTTCTTTGAACAATCCAGCAGGACTCTCCTTCAACAAATAACCCCATGAGAATTGCATAAATCTACCCTGCGAGTCAGTGATTTAGCTGCTGTCCTCTGACTTGACTCTCTTTCTTTTCGCTGTGGCTGAAAATGGTACCAGGAAGCTGCATAAAACACCAGCGAGCTCTATCCCAACAGCAGGTGGGTATTTCTCTATTTCCTATCCCTGCTTTACAACATAAGATATCTTCTCAAAATCACCCCTGAGACACGGGGAAGCCAAATACAAACAGACTTAGATCAGATGCGCCTCCTGATTGTCCCCAATAAATCATTTGAAATTAAGAGCACTTCCATTTGGAGCCAAGCAACATAGGAATGCTACAGGGCAAATGCCAGGCTACATGGGAGGATGTAAGAGATGGCCTACAGGCAAGGTTGAGGCTCCACACAGCTCTGCATTAAGATGCCACTTTTATTATAAGGGAAAGTAAGCAATCTTTATCCAGAATCTGTGTGTGTTGGTTTGTGGCTTTAAATAAATAATTCCTAGCTCAATGTTTTAGTCTCCCTTGTCTAGTTAGAGTTGCAAAGGGGAAAATTAAATGGCAAAGTTGTATCACTGGATTACTCCAAGGAATGATCTTAATATTTGACTTGCAAACTGTGATTAATACTGCATAGGTAATGCTTTTTATGGAAGGATGGGATAGTGATCCAAATGTTGTTTGGTGAAAGTCAAAGCCAATTACACTTAAAAGAAATCTGAAGAGTTCACCCTTTGAATCAAAGAGTCAGGGGATATCTGAGCATTCTAGAATTCTTCCCCTGAGAAAAAGAAGCCAAGGGCAGCAAGGAGAAGAGAATGATCCCATTGTTTAGGGAGGGTGTTCAGGTGGGAATATTTCCTCAGACCGATCATGGCGTCTGCTTCACATTTTAGTTGCCACCAATTCTGAGGTTCATTTGCATATAAAGCATCTGGAATAAGCAAAACTAATTTGAATCTTCTTTGATAAAATGTTAGCTGGATTAAAGGATCAGGTAGCTGGTTCCTGTACAAGATTCACTGGAGGGAAGTCAGACAGAGAATGAGATAAAATCATTAGGCCAGTACCACACTGGCAACTGTTCCTCTGAAAACTCAGTCTCTGAAAATGGTATATTGATCTGGCAGCTCCCTCTCCTCCCCTCCGGACTTCATAGTGATCTATAGCGCAGAATTGTTTCACCATAGATACACCTGTGGCATTCTTATCTTCCCCTAAATTTTTAGTTCCTTTGATAGTCAGCTTTACCACAGGGCTGGGAGAACACCCAATAAAGTGTCCTACTTTAAACACCTGGGTAGGTCATTGCTACAGTTTCTATCAGAACCTTTTTAGGTGGCTTCATCCCCATCCCCCACCCTTTTGGCTAAGATAACATCTGGCAAAAACAGCAATGACACCATTCCTGTATCTAAATGAGAAGTCATTTTTAAGTGTATCTTTTAGAATTCATAACGAAACGCAGACTTGTAGCTGGAAGCCATCTTAAGACCTCACAATTAATTCCAATTGCTTAAGTTAATAGAAAAGGAAACTGAAACCCAATGAAACAGAAGTTTACAAGATCACATAACTAGTTAATGACTGAGTCAGGCTTAAAATTCCAGACTTCTTATTTCTAGTTTGTAGTCTCTTCCGTCTAATGCCAGTTTATTCAATTTTATTCAACATGTAGTTATCAAGAAACACTTATGAGAAAATGTCTCTCTTGTCTAGGCTCTGGGGAGAAACAAAGATGATGAATATGCAATTATGTTCTCAAGGAGCTTACAGTTGAATAGAAGGACAAAGTTATTGATATAAATAAAGAAAAGTGGCCTAAGAAAGAGAAATAAAAATGCTATTCAAAAGAAGGGGAAAATGGAGTTCTGGAGCTACAGGAAATTTTCTAAATGAGGGTAGGCAATCGATTACGATATTGGGTAACTTTTGTTATTGTTTCAACCCATAAGACTAGGCTTTTCACATTTTGAATTAATCTATTGGCCCACTGTGGTGTGAGAGTGAGGATGTGCCTTAGGACAAGGCCATGGCCTATATGTCTACATGCTGATAAGGAGTGATGCAGGCCAGCTTAGTGATGCCTGCCTTTCCTGCATGCCTCTTTTTTTTTTTTGTCATGCTTCATGCATCTGGATTTTCATTATCATCTCTCTGGGACCATTCAAGAAAGAAAGTACCTTGAGGAAGATCTCTTCTATTTTGTTTGCTGAGCATTTTTTATCATGAATAGGTGTTGGAGTTTGTTAATTAACTTTTTTTCTGCATCTATTGAGATGATCTGATTAAATGCTTTTTCTGTTTTTAGTTTGTTAATATGGTGAGTTACATTGATCAATTTTTGTTCACAGTTCATTTACAGAAAATGAATATTTTTCTTCCTCCCTCCCTTTCTTTTTCTTCCTCCCTCCCTCCTTCGTTCCCCCTTCTTTCCTTCCTCTCTTTCTTCTTCCCCTTCCTTCTTCTTCTTCTTCCACTTTCCTTCTGTCCTTTCATTCTTCCTTCCCTCCTCTCTTCTTTCCTTCCTCCCTTCTTTTATATTATTTTTGAATATGGAAAGCCGAAACATGCATTTTAAAGTAAGTCCCTATTGTTGGTGCTCAGAAACAGATACTGCAAAATATGGCACTTTGACATGCTGGACTGAAGAGGCACTCAGGGTCTCTCTGACCTTCCCAGCCCTCACTCCTGTCTCTCAGTCCTCTTTCTCTCCTGATGCACAAGATGAAGTTGTCCTCTGAAGTTTTCTTATCTGCCTGAAGTCCAGATTCACCCAAGAAAAACACACATCATCTCTGTTCCCTTCCCTGAGTTTTCATTAACTCACATCACAGGAAGAGTGAAGTCGGTCAGCATATGTGGACAGACTTTTGTTACAAACTCCTATCTGCTCTTTGGGCCCAGTAGACTTTGTCCCAGGCCATTGTATGTTCTCCAAGTCCATTTTCTGTCCTCTGAAAATCATTTGCTATCACCCAAATTGCCACCCATTTTTCCCATCTCTGTTCCTTTTGTAGGAACAGGGTTCCTACTGGGTTATTGGGTAGTCATTCCCCTGCACTTCCCCCGAGCCATGCATGTTAAAATAAAATATTGTATGCATTTTCTCCTATTAACCTCCCTTTCGTAAGCTGATTTTTAGCAAACCTTCAGAACGCAAAGAGAAAGTTTTCCCTTCTTCCCTATACTATCCTAGACAAACAATTTAAAATAATATGTGAACGTTGCTAAGTAGAACAGAAGGCCTTGTGTTGAAAATGTAGGTTTTTCTACTTTACACTCTAAGAGGTAAAGTGGTTTTTTTTTGTTTTGTTCTGTTTTTTGCATTTTCTGAGTTTGTTCATTTCCCTCATAATATTTAATAATAGCATTCTACTGTTCTTTTTGATTTGTTAAACTTACATAACTATTGACTCTTCTTTCCAAGTGAGCCCCTGAAAAGAGAGTGTTGCTAATGTCAAAGTTTAATGGCATCTTTCCTTAGTCTGGGCTCTCTAGAAGAAAACTCTGAGAAAAAAATTTATATGCAAGAAGTTTACTGGGGAGTGCTCTCAGACTCTGAACTATGAAGAAAAAGGATTGAACAGATAGGTTTACTTTTTTCCTTTCCTTTCCTTTCCTTTCCTTTCCTTTCCTTTCCTTTCCTTTCCTTCCTTCCTTCCTTTCTCTTTCTTTCTTTTTCCTTCCTTCCTTCCTTCTCTTTCTTTCCTTCTTCCCTGCCCTTCCTTCCTTCCTTCCTTCCTTCCTTCCTTTCTCCTTCCTTCCTTCGTTCCTTCCTTCCTTTCTTCTCTCTCTCCTTCCTTCCTTCCTTCCTTCCTTCCTTCCTTCCTTCCTTCCTTCCTTCCTTCCATCCCTCCCTCCCCCCTCCCTCCCTCCCTCCCTCCCTCCCTCCCTTTCTTTCTTTCTTTCTTTCTTTCTTTCTTTCTTTCTTTCTTTCTTTCTTTCTTTATTTCTTTTTTCTTTTCTTTCTTTTCTTGACGGACTGTCGCTCTGTTCCCAGGTTGGAGTGCAGTGGCACAATCTCGGCTCACTGCAACCTCCGCCTCCTGGGTTCAAGCCATTCTCCTGCCTCAGTCTCCAGAGTACTTGGGACTACAGGCGCCCACCACCATGTGCAGCTAATTCTTGCATTTTTAGTAGAGACAGGGTTTCACCATGTTGGCCAGGATGGTCTCCATCTCCTGACCTTGTGATCTGCCTGTCTCGGCCTCCCAAAGTGTTGGGATTAGAGGCGTGAGCCACCGTACCCGGCCACTTTTGTACTTTTCTAAACAAGTGCAAGAGACAAGGGCAAGGTGACTTTTTTTTCCATTATTAAATGAAATACAAAAGCATTTTTACCAACTCACAGTGGGCATTCAAAAATATTTTTTGGTCATGTGACCATCACATTCACATTTTCTATAAATTATTCCTTTTTTTTTTTTGTATTACTTGTTTCTCTGTATTTTTCTCTTTTAAGTAATGATAAAATATGTCAAATAGATTATGAAAATCACTTTGTAGCTATAGATTATTCTCCCTCTTGGCTTTGGCTACTTTTTCCTAATTTCTAAGAAAATTTGGAGCTTGAACTATAGTGTTTCCACTTGTATCTAAGGGTATGGTCATCAGTAGATTTTAGAGAGAAAACAAATATACTGGATGCCTAAACCAGACCTGGGCATTACCTTCTGGATACGATGGCCTTTCACACTAGTTTATATTTGACATTTCTCTAACTACCACAAGGTGGCAAAACATGTAATTGACTTGGATCATTAAAGTCTCACGAGATTTGGCTATTGATAAACAAGGGCAAGTATTCTCAAGAAAATGAAACTTGACCTGTTTTTTACTTTAAGGTGTATCTTACATGCTTGGATCTCTTCTCTTTTATAGAAACACAATAGTATGTATAATTAAAATTTATCATTCTTAACTAACCATTGGAGCCACGAAAAATAGCTAATTGTTCACTGTGAGCAATACTGCAGAAATCAGATCTGCTGATTAACAAGTAAACTTACAAACTATTCCTAAAAGGTTTTCTCATAAACCTTCTAAGAATTCATTTAGCCTCAGAAATCCCTCCAGATCTGGAAGTTACTCTGAGGCCTCTAATATAATCCCCTTGAACACACTCTTAAGATCCTTCAGCTTGCATCGGTACTTATCAAATATATTTAAATATTTGGCAATAAAATTAAAATATGAAAACTAATATAGCAATTTCCCCCAAACACACAGTTTTCCAAGGAGATTTTGATGATTTAGAAAGAAATCTGTGGAGGATTTTTGGTATTTAAATAAAAGGGCTGCATTCTTACAGTGTTTTTTATAAAAATAAATTGGTCCAAGAATATGATAAAAAATAACCTGTATAAACTAGCTAAACTTTCGAAAGACAGGGAATAGGGAGAGCAGAGTTACCTGCAGGACTGTCTTCTAGTAAGTAAAGCTGATGTATAAAATTCATATTTATAAGTCAAGCATTTTATGGAGCATAATTGTACTTTGTTAGCACATTTAAAATATGATTCAATTATTTCAACTTTTTAGGAATGTAGATATTGTATGTAATTAAATATGCATCATTATTTTGAACAGTAATTTTTAATCAAACAAGCTGCATTCACATGTATCTAGGTATGCATGTATAGAAATGTGAAAACAACAATATTTGTGTCATCATTTCACCAAATAACCTTTGAGATCTTTAACTACTTTCTGTGAATATAACTAACATGGTTAGTTATGGTTGCAGAACAAATAACCTCTTTTACTTTTTAAAAATTGAAGAAAGTACTTTCAATTGTAAAAGTGCCACTTAACTACATGCTAAATAATTAAATAATACAGATAGAATCATGTCACTCGTAGTCATCACTTCTATCCCTATATTTTTCCTAACAACAGTAACAATTTTTTCTTCACTAAATCAGTTCAGTGTAAGCATTTCCTCTATGCATTTACACACAGTACCCTCAGCAATTTTACCTTGTGTGAGGTTTTTTTTAAATGGTATAACACCATATATATTCTTCTTTAGCTTGCTTTTGCAATTCAACAGCATGTCCTGATAATCTATTTATATCATTTACATAAATTGACCACACTCAGTCCAAATTACACACAGGATGCCATTGTATGAGTATATCTATTTTCCTTCTCATTTGGATGACCACTTTAACTCTTAATTTATTTCCTAACACAACAATGCTGCAGTAGACATCATTGCATGTGACTTTTTGTGTATTTGGATATGTGTGTTTCATTTTTATTACTTTTAATAGCTTTAAGATATATTCTGATTTCCAATTCTTTTCAGTTACAAACAATGAAAAAAATTATCCCAATAAGCACTTATAAATTTTTTAGATTTTGGTGTTTTGTATCATTTGTCTTACTGACATTTTCTTCAAATATAAAACATACGGCATTTTCAATGTATATCTTGTTTAAGAATACCTATCTATTTCAAACATTTTGCCCAAATTCTTTTAAAGTAAATTTAGAGTTTAAATCCACTTGACATTTTGTTTTATTTAGTAAATAGTAAGTAGGTATCTAAGGTTATTGTTGTTTTCCTAAAATAGCAGCCAATTGTCATAACACCATCCTTTTTTCATCATATGTGTAATATACAACATTTCCATGTATATTTAGATTTGCATCTGAGAGCCCTACCATCTTCTACTACTGATGAATACTTTTTATGTATCAGCATTATTCTCCTTTAATTACAACTTTATAAAATAGTATAATATTTGTAAAAATTGAAACTCTCAATATTTCCTATTTTCTAAGAGATTTTGGTTATATTTATATACATTTTCTTGCATTTAAATTTTTATTCTTAAGAGACATGAAAGATTATAATGACATTTTGGTGGAAATGAGATTACATTTATCATTATATTGAGGATAATTGGCATTTTTCACTGTCGAATCTTCCCACTAACTTGATACATCTCCTCCTTATTGGGGGCAGTGCTTTATTAACTTTTAGATTTATTTTTGTTATGTTTGTGGTTTAGTAATTCAGATTTTCTTCATCTTCTTGAGCAAGTTTACATTTTCCCATTATATTTTCTGTTTTATCTAGGTTTTCAAATTTATTACCATAACATTTACCTCTGGATGTACACCTACGCCCCTAACATTGTTGTCCTGTGCAATCACATTTTCTTTTGAAGCAGACATGGCAAAAATGTGTTTATCAGTCTCTTCAGAGAATAAGTTTTTGTTTTATTGGTTAATACTTACGGGTTTTTTCTTTTTTTTCTGTTTTGATCTTGTTGTTTTTTTCTATTTCTCTAATTGCTGCATTTATATTTTATCCTTACTCCTACTTTTCGGAACTTGTTTGTACTTTTCTAGTTTATTTCATTGTTATTTAGCTCATTTATATGAATACTTTTTATATGCCCCTGAAGTTGTAAATTTCTCTTAGTCACTTCTTCAATAACATACCCATTGTCATTTATTTATTATTTTCTTTTATCTGTAACTTTGTTTTTATATAATTTGAAACTTTCACAAAAATTACAAAATAGTACAAATAACTCCATTATGCTTTTTATCCAGATTTGCCAATTGTTAACATTTTGCCCCATTTCCTTTTTATTCACTATCTAGATGTATCCATACGCAAACATGTATATGTCTTGTGTACACACATATATATGTGTGTGTGTATATGCATATATATTAAATGCATACATTTTTCTGAAAAATTTGAGAGTAAATTACAGACATTTTTGTTCCTGTACTCCCTAAGTATTTCTTATATAATCACAACTGAATTTTCAAATCTCAAAATATAACATTGATACAATTATATTAGCTAATCTAAAATCTATGATAAATTACACTAATTGTCCAAATAGTCTTCTTTTTCATGATACAAAACAAATACCACCTACTTCAGTCAGTTGTTACATCTCTTAAAAATCCTTTAATCTGGAAATTTTTTCTCAGTTTTTCTTTTTCTTTCATGATCTTGATTTTTTGAAAGGTAAGGATCTGTGAACAAATCGTGAACCTTAGTAGATTTGTTTCTCACAGAAACATAGATTAGAAGTTCTGAAATCACTTTTAAGCTTGAGGACCTGAGTAAATATATTGAGGATAAACAGAATTAGATTTCTCACTGACAGAGAAGGGAGTTACACATGTGAAAAAGCAGACTAGAATGAATTCTGTCCTGTGGAAGATGCCTAGAAGCAATGGTACTGCTAGAGTAAGGAGCCTAGCTAAGCTTGCGATGTAAATAGTGTTTCTTGTTAAAAGGAAACAGGACTCCTGAAGAAATAGCTGGCTCCAGAGCTAGAACAGGAAAAGTATAAAATAAGCCAGTAATACCTTAGCTCAGAGAGTAATATTCAAAAAGTGATGGAGTCACGTAAAAAAGACAAAAGAGCTATTTTGAAAGGGCTCTCATTAGCCAAATTTGAAACAATTTTGAGGTCAAAATACACAATGATTATAATAGATTATATTGTATTGAATAAAAGAATTCATGAGTCCACAGAGCTATTAATAAATTCGATCAATCGATAGATAGATAAGGGGATGGAAAACTCTTCTACTAGAATGTCACTCATAATTATTTATAATTTGAATCTTACTTTTTCTTTAATTCGGGATTACTTAGAAGTTGTGATTTTTAAAGTGAATAAATTTGGATGGTAAGGTGTGTTCATGGTGGTAATGGTGGGGGATTCTTGCTTATTGTAGTTAGTCTCTGTATTCAATTACAATCAATAAATGTGGCCCAATGAATTTTTGCTTTTTTGATTATGTTGAGATAGCCTCTGTGGAAAAATGCATAATCAATTTTTGGGAACATTCTGTCCATGTTAAATATAATTATCTCATTTAAATTGCTGTGCTCTCATTTAATGTATAAAATTATATGCAACTATACATATAATACTCTCTGTACATACAATTATACTTAAAACCAAGAAAGAGAATTACTTTCTCACAGCATAAGAGATCTAGGGCAAGAAGACACAACTCATGCAGTAGTTTCACAATTTCATAAAAGTCCCAGGCTCCATCTATCAGTCTGCTATTCCATTTTCAGCAGGTAGTTTTCTTCCTAATGGCTACCTCTTGTTCACAATCTAGTCTTTTTACCCCCACTTATCATCTTCTATACAAGAAGAAAAAAGCATGGTGCTTTGACACTTATATCAGAAAGGCTGGGTACACTAAGAAATCCGTAGTAGCCACCTGCATGTATCTCATTAGCCAGCAGCATGGCGAGTGGCCACCCCTACATATTGGTGTGAAGCTTAGGAGTGAGATTGCACATAGAGAACTGCTTGGGCAGTTATCAACATATGGATGTTACTTGCAGCTTTGTGGTGGATGAAATAAGATCTCCCAAGGACAGTGAGCAGAGATCAAATGACTTAGGGCCTAGGATCAACACCAATTAAGCAATGAGCAGAGGAAAAGCCTGCAAAGGAAGTGGAGAAGAGCCAGTCAAGGAGATTGGAAATAAACCAGGCGACTTTGGATCATAACAAAGCAACTTATTTCAAGAAGGTCCAGGAATCAAATGTCAAGAATCAAACATCAAGAGTTACAGAAGGCTGGGCGCGGTGACTCACGCTTGTAATGCCAGCACTTTGGGAGGCTGAGGCGGGCAGATCACGAGGTCAAGAGATTGAGACCATCCTAGCTAACACAATGAAACCCCATCTATACTAAAAATACAAAAAAAATTAGCCGGGCAGGGTAGCAGGCGCCTATAGTCCCAGCTACTCTGGAGGCTGAGGCAGGAGAATTGCTTGAAACAGGGAGGCGGAGATTGCAGTGAGCCGAGATCGCGACACTGCACTCCATCCTGGGCAAAAAAAAGAGCAAGACTCTGTCTCCAAAAAAAAAAAAAAAAAAAAAAAAGAAATCGCAGAAAGATAAGGATAGAATTATATATTTTGTCTACAATTGCCTGATTTTTCCCTTTTCTTATTTTTCTTCCTGCTGCAACAAGGCATGGACAAGAAATCACCTTTCCAAACCCCTGCTTACATGCTCCCTAACACACGATAGGTCCTCACTTAGTTATCATTAGCCCTCATTCTTTTCATTTACATAATTTCCTCAAGAAACTTAATGAAAACGTCATAATAGAATTTTTAAAAGAAGATATTTAAACAGTGGCTCCTCAGGGCCAGGCAGAGGGCACCATCCCTTTGCTATATTCTGTTCTCTTCCTATCACACTCAGTTCAACAAAAACAACAGCAAAAAAAAAAAAAAAGAAGAAAAAAAGAGGGGGAAAAAAAGGGGGAAAAAAAAGCCCTTATCTGCACAGTTGTGATGAATAGACTTGATTGGGCTCTCACACAGCAGGCAGGTGATGGCCATTGCCTGTCTATTTCAGGACTAAACTTTAGACTGGCCACAGGTGTTTTTCCTTTTTTGGCTCTGCGGCCCTGCCATCATTAAGTTTGCCTGAGGCAGCAGACAGCTTCTGGGAGACCAAAAGATGGGGGGAGGCAGGGTGCAGAGACAATCCAGCTGACATTTTAAGCAGGAAATGCAACCATCTGAATGTAAAGAAGATAAACCCTGTCTCTACACAGACTGTTCACTCAGGGGAAATTGAGGTAAAATATAACAGGATTTAGAGAAGGGAAATTCTAGAGAATGTGCCTTTGAGATAACCCTTGCTCTTGCCATCTGATTACTAGTAGTCCCGTCCCATTAGCTAGAAAAAAAAATGAAAAAGGGGAAAATGAAATTCAGAGTTATGACTGGAAATCTATAATTTGGTGGGAATGCTTTTCCTGTATCAAATTTAATAATTAGTTTAAATTATGTACTCAATCTAACAACACAAATATAAAACAAATATATGTATAAAATGAACTTCGTCGGGTTTCTTCTTAGCTCAGATAGATTGTTACTTTTTATGAAGTATGATTTCTAGGATACTGAAGAAGTCTTCTTGCCCCTGCTTCTCAACCCTTACCCCTAGGAATTTTTTATCTACCAACTGGTGGTGCTCTAAATTTCTTTAACAGGGTGCAAATGTTTCAAATTTGAGTTTAGGTTTGACATCCAAGGTCCCTAGAGGAAAATGAATGCTGTCTTAAATTTACCTTAGAATATAAATGAATGATATCATAGCCTGGCATTAGGTTTTCATAAGGAGGCTGTCACTAGAGGTAGAAAGGACAAGATGAAATGCAGAAGTGACAATTGTGAAGGCAGTATCCCTAAGACTTTTACATCAGCCTGGATTTTTTTTTTTTTTTTTACCCTGATGAGTTTATAAACTTTACCCTGGAGTGTATATGAGTAAATATATGCAAAATGCAGATTGCATTTCTGCATATGAAGTCTTTTACACCAGAAAAGGAAAAATTATGTGAAGTAAAATGAACACCATTGCTTACATAATTTCTAAACATAGCTTAAAAGTACAGATTCATAGATTTTTAAAATATAGGGATCATGGGGAAAGTTAAGAGTTTTGTTTGCTTGTTTTTCTTTCTGCCTTTTAAACAGAGTAGATGGATTCTTCCCCAGTTGTTAAAAATCTGATTTCTGGGGAACATGGAAACACATTTCTAAAAGATTATAAAACCTTTTATTTAAGATGATCTTAAAATTTCATGAAAGCCCAATCACTTATTTTGTAATTGAAATGTATTATTAAGAAAATTATAAAAACATTATCCAGACATTTTCCACTGTGACATTCTTGTACTTTTAGGAAGGAAAATGATGCCCTATAACAGAAAACATGCTTTTCAAAGATCAGCCCAGCAAATCGGCAGCATTGCCAAAGTTAGAGCTGTGAGATTTGTCTTCCAGGTCCCTGTTCTAATCTGCTGGATGGTCTTCTCTTTTAGTTATCACGTAAAACCATCCATGTAGCTCCAGAGAAAGGATAATTTTTTCATCAAGTGAGCCAGAGACATTCTGGCAGCCATTTTCTAAATTACTACCAAGACTCTGTTATTGCTAGGTTTCCCACCTCCATCCCATCCCCAGTAGTTAATTGATTTAAAAAACACATTTATTGCTGTTATAAAAGGAGTAGGTGATATTTACATGAATTGTATATTTGCATGTGGTGTTTCTTTTACAGAGGTAATGCTCACAGGGGACCTCATAAATGTAGACTATTTAGTCTACTCACATGCTGCTCAAGGACCTTCACATTTGGAATCTGGGATGAGTTTCCTCAAGCTGGAATAACTTAAGGGTGCTCTAGGGGAAATCTGGCTGCTGATGGGCTGGAGAAGCTGTAGTGAACAATATCTGGACTTACATGTAGATCATTGCTTGGAGGAACTAATGATGATAAACAGTCATTGACTTTGAGCCTCATCCCAGAATATGTGTGCTGGGCTAATGGATAATGGGAAAGAATTAGACAGTTCAAGTATGCATTCCAATGGGCACACAGATAGGCTTAGTTTATCAGGAGACAATGCTCTGTACTTTGTGTTTGTCACTATATTTCCAAGGATACACAAGACAGTCATATTTCTTGGTGTTTTAAATACCCATATGTATTTGTAAACCATAGAGTTGTAAAATCCAGTCCCTTTGGATGGATTGAGTAAAACTGAAGTGAAAGAAGTAATGGTTGTAAGTCAATGTTTTTCTTTGTTGTTGTTAGCATAATAAAAGGGCTGCAGAAGAAATATCTCTTGCAGGTGGGGCCTTGGTAGGTAATTAGGCCATGAGAGTTCTTCATTAATACTTTTGCAAAATTATAATCTTCATTATGGTGAGGTTCTGTAGCGTTAATAGAAGAAAGTCTCACAATTATGGAAAAATAATCATGTTCATTAAACAAGCCTGCTTGCCGCTTATGCCACTCAAGGTACAGCACTAAATTCTAAGGAAGACACAGAGTGAGAGAAGTGATGGCTCTGCCTGCCCTTGAGGAGCTTAGAGTTTATCAGGGAAGATAAGGAACATGAATATAAACAATGATGGCATAGGATAAAGATCAGAAAGTTTTATAGAAAAAGTTCAGGAGAAAACTGTGGGAGTGGTGAGGAAACAGGCTCTACTCAAAGCTATTGGCAGTCAGAGAAGGCATCCTTGTGGCAGTGAGATAAGATTAGAGCTTTAAAAGATAGGTGGAATTTGAGTATTTAGAGATGAGAGAGGAAGGAATTCTAGGAAGAAAAACTAATGCAATCAAAAACTTGAGGAGCTATATAGAAAGACAGACGGTCAAGTTCTGAAAACAAGAAAGTTAAGATTGACTGGATTTTTATTAATCAGTTCATAATTAGATTTGCTTAGAGTGCCTAGAAAGATGAATCTAGTTTTAAGAATATTTTTCACCTATTTGACGCACCTTGGTGAGAGAAAGCTAGTGGTTACAGAAAAGACCATATGGAAAGATTGAATTTAGTTAGCTACAGAGACTCATTAAGAAACAGGAGAGTTAGCATTTGCTTGAGTGGAGCATCTCAAGGAAACCCTATTTGGAAGAGAGCAAGTTTGTTAAGTAGGTGGAATATTCCTTTGCCTAGCATTTGTTGGATAAAATTTTTTGGTCCTCAATTTTACTGTTAACATTCATTTCAGGAAGACATGTTGAGTTTTAGTTGGCTTTCTGTCATATCCCATGGGTCATTTTCAGACTAATTTGTGTTTTTCAAGATTCAGCAACCAAAGCTATCTTCGCCTGTCTGCTCCATTTTACATCCATCCTCCACCCAAGAAAGTGTTCTCAAATAACAGTATTAATTGGAAGAGAGACAATGAGAAAAAAGAATAAAGGAATATATTTTAACATTGATGTAGAGTTTGCTATCTTACTGTGAGCCATTTGTGAATATATTAGTTCTATTTCCCTTTTTATGAATAAGTGTTGGTGTGACTGGCTAATTCTTCTGAAGGAAATAGATACCTGCAGAGTCCATGTCATCTGCAATCTCACCTACCACTTTGAGCTTTCTTTTTTTTTTTTTTTTTTTTTTTTTACTTTTTGAAATATATATTGTGAATTCTTTTGTCAGAGAGCCATACCCAGATTATAATTTCTTAAAATTATCTGAATATTTTTTTGAGTAGTTTACATTTGCTATAAACAATTTGAAAATTTTAGTAAAGATTTATATGTGCTGCTATCTGTAGTCTACTTCAGTTGTTTTTGATCTTTGAGTTCTGTCCGTATTTCTGAATATCTTCATGCAGCTGTAGTCTTGCCTTTATACGACTTTCTTTCTTTCCTCAACCACTTAAGTATTCTCCTTTGTCGTATGCTGAGGTATATATTTTAATGGCTAACTATTCTGTCAAAATGGACTACGAACTTAGCCATTAAAATATATACCTCAGCACTTTGAGCTTTCATATCAGTGTACTGAGTGTATGACCCAACCCTAATTCTTCATGCAGCAAGGGCCAAACAAAAGTAACTATCTACTTACAAGACTTGGAATTTTGGTGTGTGTGGAGGGGGAGGGGCGTACTCAGTACCCCGGAAATCCTGATTTCAACAGTAGCATGTTCATTATTTCAGAAACCTTTCTGAGATTACGAAAGACAATTTTGATTTACTCTCATTCTATAATTCACTTCCTCCTCCTTTCTTTCTTCCCATTTGGTTTTTGTGATTCTTGGTCTGTTCTTGACTTCAATAATGCTGACAATCTACAATTTCCTCCTCTATTTTTTGAGTATCTTTTTTTTTTATAGTAGCCTATAAACTACCTCATTAATCAGATAGTGTAAAATCCAATTAGAGACATTAGAATCCAGAAATACAAGTGTTAAGGAATGTATTTCTTGATTGACAAGGAAGCCAAATAGACCCATCTATTTAGAATCTTAGCAACAATTAGCTGCCTTAGTTTCATTTATTGTGACATAAAAAATCTGGTTTATTGAGAGCTCTATTGAAGAAGATTTCTATGATATGCACCATGAGAAAATATCTTCAAACTAAAATGATTGTTTTGCTGTAATAAATTGAACCATATGTACACTATGTTATTCAATCTTTTTTCTTCAAGGCATAAATTGATATTAAAGACATTTAAGTCATAACACATGGTTATCCAGGCATGAACGAGGCAATAACCCATATAAGTTGTCAAGGTGAAGCCAAAGCATTTATTAAAGGTTTGTGTTGTTTTTGAAAAGTGCATGGTTGGATAAACATGGATTAGTGCTATTATGCTGCTACGATGACTCAAGTGTGTTTTTACAGTGTCAGTAATTTTTATGTTTAAAAATCACTGGTGCAGTATATTAGCTATAATTTATGTTTATCATCTTGTGTACTCTAATAGGTTTCAACAAACCATTTAACACTTCAGCTTGTGCATATACATTACTTAATAGGTATTTATCTTAAAAAAGAGATACTTAACGGGACTTTCAAAGCTTGCAACTGCATGCTAAGAGAGAATACTGCAGTGTGTCACATTAACTTTCTTTTTCCTGTTTGCAGTTAACTTTGAACATTCTGACCACTTACTTCTTTGTTCAATGTGCCTCAGAATGGCACAAGAAGAATATAGTCTGTTAACGTCCTTGTCAGCAGGAATGACATCAAGTTCTCCCTGCATTGAGTGTCCGTCACACTTGCTAAGTAGGGTGGCTGCAAGATACAGCCAGCACAGCTGAAAATATGACAAAGGCCCAGAAATCAGTTTGCCTTATTGGGGTGCCCTTTCAGAAAGTACTGGTTTACTTCTGACTGTAGTTGTATCTGTGAGGCAATTTTTTATTTATGTGACCTAGCCACTTATTTTAGAAGAGTCTCAGAGAGAACTCTAGGGGCTGACTGTATGGGAGTGGGGGTTGGTGGGGAGTCAGTTGCAACTTCCCAGTCACAGGAGGTTTGTTGCAGCAATACAAGAGGGGCACTTCATTTATCATGACACTATTGATTCTTCCAAATAGTGCTATGCTTATTGTTTTTGCTGCAATGATGACCTATTTCTCTTTTGGTTATTCTCGGTAGATGAATTACCAGAGTTTAGTTTTTTCATAAAGGAGATTGATTCACTTTTAAACTATATCCAGAGTTGGTGATGTGGAATGAGGTGTTTGTCTGAAAAAAAAAATTAGTTTAGTTTAACTACATTTTGACTTACTGAAAGGCATGACAGAGATGGATTTGGAGGGGAAATACTCATGAAACTCTAGTTACCACTCAAATAAATAATGCCACTTTATTTCTGAGATGGCTGGATAAGATTTTGTTAGGGATCCTGAAATTATAAATATACTGATCCACTCAGTAATAAATGTTTAGAAAGAGACTATAAATTCTCTAGGGCCAACCAAGCACATCAGTTGGCTGAGTTAGCAAACAGGGAGGATTTATTACTCATCAGAGACAAGTTGACCAAGATGAACTGTTTGGTATTGTGAACAACCTTTTCTCTTGTAAAACTTGTGATGTCACTTTGACACCATATCAGAGATAGCCATTATATCTTGATCTTTTCAGAATCAGCAATCTCTGGTAACTGTACCAAAATAGTTTCTAACACATTTCATACTTTACTATTTTCATAATACCATTAAAGTTATATGCAAAACATCATGGACAGTTTATATAAAAATGCATGTAGATTGTGTTTTCCATGAAAATAATTGGAGGGAAAAACTCATTAGCATCCAGCATGAATAGTTATAGTTTCCAAAGGAACAATAAGGATAATGATTTAGCCCAAAACTTCCAATAGAACTTTCTAGAATGATGTAGAACTTTTGGAAATGATGCACCTTCCAGAATGCATCATGTCTGAGCTATCTAATACAGTAGCCAAGAGCTGCGTATGGCTATTGAGTACTTGAAATGTGGCTAGTGTAACTGAAGAACTGAAATTTTCATATATTGAATTTTAATTGTAATATAAATAACTACATGTAGTTAGTGGTTACCATGTTGTACAGTGCAAAGAGATCAGTCTATGTAAGAGAAAGCTTGCAGAACTAGTTACCTGTGGGAGTAGCACTGGGTCACAGAAACAGAACTGATAATGGCAGACAGGGAGATATTTCAAGTGCCCTCTTTTAAAAGTCAGTTTAGGGCAAATCAGAAAATACAAGAAAGATGACAGGAGCCATAAGATATCAAAACCTGAACAGCAAGAGAGCTTACTGTAAGAGTGAAACTGTCCACACACGAAGCTTAATATCAGTACAAGTAGACAAATATGGAACTAAATTTTATGAAACATAAAACAGATAAAATATTTTAAAGAGTTTATATTTAGAAAACAAAGCATACTTAGTAATGGAAAATACTTAGGTATCATTATTAATATTCTTATTTACTTTAACAAAGTACTTGAGAGAATATGAACTGGAATACCTATACTAATTTAATAGTTCTCATCTCAGCAAATGATAATGCCATTCCTGAGTAGTTAAGTGAGAATCCTAGGACTTACTCCCAATTGCTGTCTTTCATCTCATCCTCAATTAATAATCTATCACCGATTCTGCCCTTCTTACCTTTTACAGAGAAGGTGTCTTGATTCTCTCCTCTTCATCCTCTCAAGTGCCATTTTTGCTCAGGCCATTTCTCTGTCAGGCTTTTAGATATATATCATAGTTGTCTTCTGGCTTATAGTTTCCTCTGTCCCTCTAGCCACCCCTTCCCACAAGTACCAAGGTCATGTTGGTCACCTACTTAAAACCCTTCAAGGATTCTGTGGACTGAATTCTGGACTAAATGTTTATATCCACACAAATTTATATGTCAAAATGCTAGTCTTCAGTGTACTTGCAGGTGGGGCCTTGGGAGGTAATTATGCCGTGAGAGTAGAGCCCTCATGAATGCGATTAGTGCCCTTATAAGAAGAGATATGAGAAAGCTTGCATCTTCTCTCTTTCTGCTCCCCTTTAGATGAGGGTAGAATGAGAAGATGGCCATCTGCAAACCAGGAAATGAGAAAAAGGGCCCTCACCAGGCACCATATCTACCAGTACCTTGATCTTGAACTTCCCAACCTCTACAACTGTGCCAAATAGATGTCTGTTGTTTAAGTCTCTCAGTCTATGGTATTCTGTTTTGGCAGAGCGAACTGACTAATACAAAGGGCTTCTCATCACCTGCAAGTTATTGCTCAAGACCTTTAGCACACCATACATGTCACTTCTTCTTCTTTCCCTTCCTGTCTTTCAAGCCCTGACCCCTGACACTGACTGACTTACACCTTCTATTCTAACCCTTACTGAGTCACAGCTTCCCCTTTTGCTGGCTCTTCATCTTTATACATATTGTCCCTATATTTCCTCCCCCTTTTACTCATCCTTCAAGACTCACCTCAAATACCTCCTCTGTGAATCTTTCTCCTGCACGTCTCCCCCAAAAAAGAATTAGTAATATGGTATTCTTATTCTACATCCCTATTCAGTGTAGTTATGGCGTTGAATTCTGATTCTCTACTTGCCTGTCTTCCTCAATTGACTGGGGGACCTCGGGGCAAGAAAACATACTTTATTCATCATTACATTTCCAATACCTGGTGCCATGACTGACTCCCAGTAGAAACTTCATGGATGTCTGGTGAATGAATGGACACTTACACGGTCACGTCTCTTACCTAGCAATGTCTGAGGTATGCCTAGCTGCTGAGGCTCTGTTATGACTTGGATATGCCTGACTGAAACTACCAGAGGTGAAGTCTTTACAACTTGGAAAAATTAAATACTTACCTCAATAGATAGATAGATATACAACTTTATTTTTAAATACATTTTAGCATGTTATATTATCAAAGGGGACTCTATTAAGACCACTAATAATCCCAAATAACTAACTTAATGAACAGAGTTGTCAGACAGTTAATCTATACAAATATTGTTACTTTTTCATGTTTTGTGATATTTGTAGTATTTTCGGCATTTAAAAAGATTGTATCATTTGTGATGATTTTCTTACTCCAAAATATATTCATGTATATACCAAATATTGCGTGCATACTTTTGGGTTCTTTTTCTTAAAAAGCACCTCCAAAATTGTATAAGCTTCAGGTCTTTAAAAGGGAGGCCGAAGTATTAACCTTCTCTAAGTATAAAATGTAGAATCAGAATTGAATTTTTTTGAAAAAAGACCAAAAAAGTTAAGCATTGGTATGAATTTGGACAAGTCAGTTAACCTCATTGTATCTCCATATCCTTTCTATAAAATGAAAGAGTGGTAAGAAAGAGGAAAGACCCTGTAGTCTAAATTTTATTATTTCCTTAAGTCTAACAATAATTAAAAATTGTGTGATAAACTGGTTTGTTCATACCTGTGGCATACCTGGTGTTTCTCTGAGAGTCCTAGGGTTGTAATATTCAGCAAATATCTAATTTCCACCTTCAAATTACCTAATCATAGTCATAGGAAGGTAAGCAGGCAGGACATTAGATGACTGGTGGTTGGGGATATTGGCAAATTTGGTTGAAAAAAATTAACTTTGGTCAGTATAACAGGTATGTTAGCAAAGCTTAAGTAAACAGTTTATTTTTTTCTTTCCTTCACCAACTACTTATTTATCCCTTCTATAACTCAAGAACTATGTTAGTAAATGAGAATACAAAAATTAATAAAATGCAATGCTCTCCCCCAACAACTATACAGGGTAAATGGCTAAGACAGGTAAAGAAGCCCAGAATGGCCCATTTGGAAATATTAAGAGAAGGCAATGAATATTAACGAATGTGACTAATTTAGCCAGGCAGAAAAAATTACGTAGAGGCAGGTAGTGGGATTGGGATAGGATAAGATTTGAGGCAAATTTCAGGTGGAGTCTTCAGTATGTACAGTGGTATGAACATGGGAAATAATTTATTGCATATTATGATCTAAGAAGAAATACGACTTCAGAGTTGTAATTTGCAATAGCTACAATCTTCCAGGGAGCTAGAGTAAGTGAGAGTAACACAATAGGGATTGATAGGGGGCTGTTCTCAGCTGGAGGGCACAGACTCTCTGTAAGGGAGAACATCAGTACTCAGCCCCAGTGGACTCCTATCTTGGAGAAGACAGAGCTGCTGTTTCTATAAGACTTTTAGCACATCTGTTGAAAAAGTGATCACTTGGTCATGTGAGAAAGGCTGTAATACATGACAGACATGTTTAAATCATTGCTTAAAGGAAGCAAAACATGGTTTCAAGGCTGTATGTGTTAAAGGCCTTGTGGAATATATTGTTTTATATTAATTACAGTCAATATTATTATTGCATTAAATGTAAGAAGTTCTCCTTTCTTATAATCTCAAAATCTCTCAAGAGGAATCAACAGTATTTTAAAAACTTTTTAATTGTAAAAAATTTTAAACATACGCAAAATTAGAGAGAATAACATAATCTAGGTACCTGTTACCCAGCTCCAACAATTGTCAGCATTTTACCATTCTTGTTTAATCAATGTATTCACTCTTTAAATCCCAAACATTTCATTCCTTCATCCATAAAAACTACTATTTCTCCAAAAGATAAGAATTTTCAAAACATTATCACACTGAAAAAATTGCAATAATTCATTATTATTATCTAATACCCAGTTTATGTTCAACCTTTCCTGATTATTTCATTAAATGTCTCTTTTTCTTTCAGTTTGTTTAAATCAGCATCCAGACAAGGTTTTAAGTCCATTTGCATAGCTCTTCTCAAAAATGATTTTGCAACAGACAAAGCTATTTACTTTAAAGAAACTGTGTTGCCCTTAACAATAAACATATAAAAAGTGGGCCATGATTAATGCTCTTGGTAACTCTTTTACTCTTCCGGGCTCTGTTAATTATTGCTGTGTGACCTTGATTTTAACCTTTTGTTTAAATTCCTTCATCTGTAGAATAGGGATTTAAAAAAAATCTATCTTGTTGAGTCCTTAGTAGGATTAAATTAAATAAACCAGTATTGGGGGATTTAGAGTGGTGCCTAGTACAAGGCAAGCCTTATGTAAGGGTTTGTTAAATAAATTTTTTAAAAGTAATTCCCTTCCTTCCGCTCCCCTCCCCTCCCCTCCCTTTCCCTCCCCTTCCCTCCCCTTCCCTCCCCTCCTCTTCCCTTCCCCATATTGGCCAGGATGGTCTCAAACTCCTGGCTTCAAGAGATCTGCTCACCTTGGCCTCCCAAAGTGCTGGGATTACAGGCCTGAGCCACCATGTCCGGTTATTATGACCTCTCTTATCAGAGATTAAAAAATAATAATAATTAAAATATATATATATATATATTTCTTTTAGACTGGAAGATCCCTGCCCTTATTTTCAAGTGACTTGTGTGATGTTCTCTATTTTGTGCAGTGAGGTAGTCTGTCATTTAAAAATAAAGCCCTTAATGTTTAAAAAGAAAAATACAAAATAAGATAGTTCTTTTTTCATTGTCAAAAAGGCAAGTGTCAACAATATCACAGGGAAAGTTGTGGAATCTCCCCTGTTTGTGCATTGAATGAATTATAATAACATTGATAACATCTTAAATACCAGAAGGCTTACAATTCTTTTATTTATATATGTGGAAAAACTTGGGAAATTTGGCTACAGCTTTCTTGTTGTTGTATTATAAGAAGAAAGGGGTTTCTTTGTGGCATTACTGCATTTAATATGCAGATAAACTTCTGCCTTGGATGACACATAAAGTGATACTCAAATTCTAAGATCCTTTTTTTATCATCCCAGAGAGAATCAGTTTGTACAAACTTGATACATAGCCATAGTCCCTATTTTTTGTTTTTTAAAGTCAAAGGAAGCCAGTAAGCTGAAGAAATCATGGGAAGAGTTGAGTCAAGCAATTCCAGACAAAGCATTCCAGACTGCTTCCAACTTCAGAGAAATTTTCTGACCATCGTCTTAGACTTTCCTTATCTATGATGTCATACTAAAAGAACACTTTGACTATGTAACAGCAGATTATAAATACATAGCCTACAATTTGTATTTTTGCCTCTCAATCCAAGATACCAAAAATTATATTTAAAAAAATTAGATGAGTCCTAAACTTCATATTTATAGGATTCAAACAAGTTTAGTAGCTATATCCTCACATTCTTCTTTAGCGTGTTTTTTTTTTTTGTATAAAGTTTAGAAACACTGCTTAACAAATACAAAAAATGCTACTAGTGTTTTACTATTTTAATTTGAACTTGATATATCTCTTAAACTGTAAGTATCCTTAGCAAATTATTGGCAGTCATAGAAATTATCATCTTTACATTTAATCCCTCCCTCCCTCCCTCCCTCCCTCCCTCCCTTCCTTCCTTCCTTCCTTCCTTCCTTCCTTCCTTCCTTCCTTCCTTCCTTCCTTCCTTCCTTCCTTCCTTCCTTCTCTTTCTTTCTTTCTTTCTTTCTTTCTTTCTTTCTTTCTTTCTTTCTTTCTTTCTTTCTTTCTTTCTTTCTTTCTTTCTTTTTCTTTCTTTCTTTCTTTCTTTATTTTTCTTTTCTCCTTCCTTCCTCCCTCCCTCCCTCCCTTCCTTCCCTTTTTCTTTCTCTTTCTTTCTGTCTGTCTTTCTTTCTCTCCTCTCCTTCTTTCTCTTTTTCCTTCATGCCTTCCTGCCTGCCTGCCATTATCAATCACTTGAAACCCAGCATATATAACACTTGTAAGGTCCTGAGAATGTAAAAGCAGATAAGACATGCTAGCTGCCCTCACGATGCTCGCAGTCTTGTGGGGAAGACAGATTGTGTAAACAATCAGCATTGTCGTGACTTAGAAGTGCCATGATTGAAACTTCATGGTGAGAACATGCAGAGCCATGGAGATATAAATACAAATTTTCCCCTCTTGTCAAAGGTAAGGCCTACATAACAGCTAAGTTACAGAGTGGATCTGAGGTAGGGAATGCTGAGGGGGAACAGGTTTGGATGAGGAAATTTGAAGTGCCTGTAATATATCTAGATGGCAATGCCAGGTAGGTTGTTGAAAATGCAGGTTTGGAGTTTAGAAGAAAACACCAACCTGAACATTGGTGAGCCAACAGCATTCAGGCAGCAGTTAAAGCCAATGATGTGGGATAGTGTTCTACAGGAGTCCAAAAGACAATCGCCTCAACATCCCCAAGAGAAACTTCATTCTATTAGAGACAGAATGAAAAGGGATCTATGTTTTCTAAATGCATTTTAAATCCTTGCCTGAGAGCCAGTTTTGAAAAAGCATCTTGGCTACAGGGAAGCAAGAGAAAGTATAATGGAGGAGAGAGAAGAGGAGAGGGGGACTAAAACTGGTTTGAATTGTTCATGTTCTCTAAGTAAGAAAGAGAGCAGGTATTCAGACCTAGAATTCAAAGCCCATTCTGTTTCCCCATGAAAGCCATGGGTCAAGGACTCAGGGAGAATTTCTGGATACAGCATATTCTCAGCTGCGAGAGGCAGAATAAGGGGTTTTGTGAATTTAAAGATGGGTTTGAGACTCATCTTGGAGAGTGATTTGTAAATATATAGATTAAGTTTCCCTGTAAAGTTAGGTTGGGACCCAAGGATGAAAGCGTTTACTAAGAATGCTGATGCAAAATGTCTTGGAAAGGAAAAGAGTGTTATTTAAGTACATAACTTAATGCCTCCAGGTTTATCTCCTCACGTTATTATAGGTAGTTGTTAAAGAAGGTGTGTAACAGGTAATCAAGCATCTTGAGGACAGTAGCTTTGATGAGTCGTCTCTGAGCATGAATCCCCTGATCTCATCTCCTGTGGATCTCTGCTGTCAGCCACTCTTAAACCTTGCAGCAAGGCCCAGTGGACAGGGAGTGTAGGCTAGGATGTAAGCTTCATGAGGAAACCTGTGTGAGTCTCCACATATCTTTCCATGCTAACATACCACCTCTGTTACCTTGGGCCAGTTCTGTAGCATGTCTGAGCTTCAATTCTCAGATCTGTAAAATAAATACAAAAGTCCTTACCTCCTGAAGACTCAACATGATAATCTAAGCATCATCAAAATGGGGGGTTATTCTTGTTCTAGACCAATTCCTACCTCGTAGAATAATAATCATTTCATAAATATTTGTTGAATGAGTAAATGTACGTGAAGTATGTAAGTGTGTCTAGCATAAAATAGGTGCTTAAGAATTATTTACTTCTTCCAGAAGTTAGTATGGGCACTCACTCTTCCCATCTCCCAAGTTTAGGTAAATACACGTCTGTCTCATCTGCCTATACATATTACAGATGTGCTCAATTTCTTAAGGAAACACCATTGATGTATTTCCTTGGCCTTAGACTTCACCTGAAAATCAACAGAGAAAATATAACAGGATGAAATACAGTTGCAAAGCATTATTTCACAATGTTCCAAGTGATTTCCAAAGACTGTTAATGGGAGCTATGTGGGAGTAAAAACATATCAAATGTCAAATCCAAAAATGTTGAGGAATCACTGCCTTAAACAGGTTTCTTCATTCTTGGACTTTTCAAAGCCTTTATTATTCGAATGCAAATTGTGATTCTCCAAGAGTTGAGTAAAATATACAACTTCCCAACCCTATTTGATCAGAGGACCCTTTTGTCGTAGAGAATATTTCATTTTCCTGAGATAACTCTTTGGGAAATGTGAATCTAATCATTAGCTAGAAGAGTAGACACAAGGCAAAAGAATTTATTTTTATGGGGTAGTAAAACACTTTTTTAGGTCAGGGAAGGCTTGTTTAGGATTGAGATGTGGAGTACTCACAACCCAAGACAGTCATCGAGGAAATTTCCTTCCAATGAAGCAGTTAGGTGAGTGAAAACAAATGAACATAAAATAAGTATATAATAACACCTTGGGAAAATTAAACATCTCTCCATTTAACATCTGTCACATAGATAATTGTAGCAACTAGATTGATTATGAGAGAGGAATCTGGAAGTTCAAAAGGGAAGCAGCTGAGTTTGCTTATATCACCTGCAAAGGGACTACTTTCTTTGGCAGATTGATATTGCACAAAGGCTTGAAGTTTCATTAAAGACACATGGTTGGATGCTGTACAGTATGTTACAGAATGTGTGTGTAATCAGACAATATGTTGCATTAGACTATCAGAAAATATAATAGTATTATACATGCATCCTGGACTGTGCTATGCTGTACATGACATCTTTATACAAGGAAACTATATAACATCATGTCATATCTGTATAACAATAAAAATATGATCAGCATATTAATTATAAAATGGCAGGTCAAATCCTCTGAATCATGATTTAGTGTCAATTGGGATTTTTTTCCCTTGTGCAATTTCATAATACTTCAGTGTCTATTATAATTTTGAAAAGCATAGAAG
Organism: Macaca fascicularis; assembly: GCF_037993035.2. Taxonomy (NCBI): domain Eukaryota; kingdom Metazoa; phylum Chordata; class Mammalia; order Primates; family Cercopithecidae; genus Macaca; species Macaca fascicularis. Next base: position 29,505,314 of record NC_088376.1, on the reverse strand, counting down.
TTTGCATTTTCTGAAAGTCCTGGTTATGTAAAATGGAAGAATTCAAAAATAAAAACAAAACATGAACAAGGACAAATAACACAACAGAATTCTTAAGTTAACCATGTCAATGGAGACATTCACACCTGCAGATAATACTCTATTCTTTACATGTAAACTTCCTGCTGAAAGCAGGTCAGAGTTAACAGCTGAATCAACTTGGAGAGTTTTTTTTAAAAAAATTAGTTTTATGTTCCTTTAAATAATTGCCTCATTATATTTTGTACATCTGTGCAGGGGTCTGATGATGACATTTGGTAAATTTCCAAATAGCTATAAAACCAGGGGAATACCAGTTAAGCAATAGTATCATCCACCTGTAGGTTAGAAAGAGGCTTTATATAATAGCTAAAACAAAAAAATTCCTTAAACAAAAGAATTGATTCTGCTCTGTGATGAAATAATTCTGTTTCATGTGATGATATCAGATACCATATTTTTTTAAATAAAATTGTCAGTAGTCCAGAAGAGACCAACAAAAATGATAAAAGGTTTGGAAAACAAGACCTGTGAGAAATAGTTAAGAGAATAGCAATATTCATTCAAGTCAAAGGAGGCTGAGGGGAGATATAACTGTCTACCTAAAAGTTAAATGATGTTACAAGCAAAAGAGGCATTAATTATTGGTGGTAGTAGAAGAGGGTAGTTAGAAGAAAAGAGCTGCACCCATTTTATTTAATATTAGGAACAATTTTTGTAGCCAAAAATCATTCATAGGATGGAGTTAATGGCCATTACTATTGCTACAGTAATTTGTTATGATGAGAAAGGAAATGTCCATCAAAGCATTCATGGATCCATAAATCAACCTATAATAAGTGAATGAGCATCACAATTCACAAGAAAAATATCCTTAAATATTTAGATCACAAATGGCTGATGCTTTTAGTAAAAAAGCACAATTAGCAAATAGAAAAATTTTGCATTTGTTCTTTGAACTACCTGATAATACATTTTTTATAAAGTTATAATTATCAAAGAATGGAACTATCATATGAACTGACAGAAAGGGTTGAATAAACAGAATGTGAAACCTAGAAATGCATTCTTACTTATTATATAGAGTAATATGCATTCTTACATTATTATATAGAGAATTAATATATGACAAGAAAGTAGGAAAATAAATTACATTTTTAAATTTGTCAAGAAGAAAGGGGGAAAGAAAATTTTATTTTATAGATTAGGCAAAACAATTGATTAATGATGTAGAAAAAATTAAGGTAATAGTCACATGTTACACCAAAAGGAAGTCTTGTTGGATTAAAACAATGATTTTCAACAGTTGGTAATGGGAAATGATGGGGGGTGTCTATGACAATCTTTTCATGGTTTTGTGAGCTACAAATGTTTTCACCACTCAGAGAGTCTGCTATACTTTCTGGGAGTTACAACCCTGTCCTTGGTGAGAAAATTGAAGTTAAAGGGATATAGTGATTTGCCTAGGAATTAATTGAACAAGTATTTATTTAGGATCTGCTATTCACCAGGTATTATGCTAGGCACTAGAAATAGACAGATGAAAGGGTAAGATCCCTCTTCCAGTGAACTTTGGTGTACACCTGCTGTTTTAGTCCGTTGAGACTGTTATATACTATAGACTGAAAGGCTTAAACAACAAACATTTATTTCTCACAATTTTAGAGGCTGAGAAGTCCAAGATCAAGGTGTCACCAGATCCTGTGAGAGCCTGATTCCTGGTTTGCAGATGTCATCTTCTCATTGTATCCTCACACAGTGGAGAGAAAGAGAGCAAGCTCCCCTGTGTCTCTTCCAATCCTGTTCATGAGGACTTCACCCTCATGACCCAACTACCTCCCAAAGCATTCCTCACACCATAGCATTGGGGATTAGGTGAATTTGGGGGTAGATACAAACATTCACTCCATAGTACCTGCTGTTCTCATCTGCCAAACATCCACACACTCATCTTCTGATAGCAGCACCCTGATTTTCCTTTGGGAAACCACAGTACTTCCAACCTCAAATGATGGGGTTTAGATAGAGTTTCTTCCACCCCCAACCCCAGGTAGGAATATGGAATTTTGCTTGGCTAATGAGTGTGCATTGCACCCCTGGCCACAGTGATTGGTTCAGGAATAAACATTGAAAGCCTGTCTTGGCTCTAATGTTGGGACTATTGGTTACATGAGAGCTTCCTTGCTTTGGTATTTCTAGGCTAGTAGAAAGTAACCCAGAGTTACTATAGGGCGTTTTGCCACTAAGTAGAAAAATTTGCCTTAGGATGAACTGAAGAAGTAAAGCAGAAAAACAAACGAAGAAACAGCATATTCTTATTGTATTATTTGAATTGCTGGATACAGCCTTGCCTGCAGGTGACTATTCCTGAACTTTTAAATTGTGTAAACTAATAATTTTCTTTTTGCAGTTGTTTTCACATTCGGTTCTTTGTTTGGGGGGGGAGGAAGGGGAAGAGACAGGCAAGCATATTTAAACAGTAAATCATATCAAATGGTGGAAGGTGATAAGGTTATGAAGAGAAGACTGAAATAGAGCAGGGCATGATGTGTATGTATGTGTGGAGGGGAGCACAATTTTAAAAAATGAGTGGCCAAACTAGGACCTTCTGAGAAGGTGACATCTGCACAAAGGCTTGAAAAGTTTGAGAGACATCTGGAGGAAGAGTATTCAGAAAGTCTACATCCTAAGACAGGTGATTAATAAAGAAATCTAACTTCTACAAAAGAATCTCTGCCTTAACTTCCTCTCTGTGATGGAATCCTATTAATTTCTTTTCAACTGCAGTATTTCAATTGATCTTGGACAGTTAAATTTATTAATAAGGAAAACAAACACTACTCAAGAAGTTCTAGATTTTAGAAGCTGAAATCAAGAGAAAACTGTCTAAAATTGGCTGTCTATATATTGTTATATGTATATAATTATATATGTGTATATGTGTATATATAAACTTTTATTTTTTTCAAAATTCTACTTATGGATAAAGTTTTCAAATGTAAGCTATTTGCCCTTTGTTTTACTTTTGAAGAATAAATTTAATAAGCTAATATTTAAGCCTGTGTACAATGATTCCACAGTCAGAGTTTAGAATATTTTCTAAACAACCACTTAGAACAAACTATACTAAGTAAGGTACTATCAGCCTTAACAGAAGCAATACTGGCAAACAATTATTTTCGTTGCAGCACTGACAATTATGTAAATGTGTCTGGATCAGCAATGGGCACCTAATTATGACATCTAATTATGCCAATTTATTTATATACCTCCTTGAACAACATTTTATTTATAACTCCCTCACTTATTCAAAGACAAGATAAAGTAAAGAGACATTAACCATAGACAATTGCCTCATCTTTTCAATATGAATACAAGCTAATCTATTGGAATCTCAGTAATCTGGTATATGTCCTCTTCATGTGAGTTTGCTTTTCACTCAATCTCTTTTGAATTTCATAAGGTGAGCAGAAGTGAATGTGCTCTGGATGAAGAATTGATAGCATTCATTTTCCTTCCTAGCAGAGGGAGCTATCCCATTTCACATTACTTGAGCAAAATAATCAACATCGATTACTCCTTCTACTAAGCATGAGAAAATTATTCTATCCTCAACCACAAACAGAATAACTCAAGAAATACATATTATCACCATATCAGCATTATTTCCTCTAATTTAGATATTTTCATTTAGGGTCTTTTTTCTTCTTTCTTTTCTTTCTCTCATTCACTCTCCTTTAAATTCTTTCTTTAAAAAACAATGGAATTTCTTGGAATTTGATAACATCTCTTGACTTCTACAGAGGAGTGTTATAAGCTTTCTCAGATATGTTCTCTAGAAGCAGAGCCTAAGATGAGGATCACTGTGCTAGGTGATGCACTGGCAGATTGCTCTCAGATAAGGGGACTAAATGAAGCACAGTATGGCAGGGCAAGGAACAGGCAAGAAAGTAGGTTCAACTGGAAATTAACCCCAGACTGAGCCTGAGGGGAGCTCTGGAACAAGAGTTGTGCTAGAGAGTTGAACCCACCTTGAGGCAAGGAGCTGGTTTTCATATCACAGGATGATTTAGTCATTCACCTATTATGGTATATCTGTACCTATAAAAGTCAAAAAATATTTCATTCATTTGCATGTGATTCATGCCAAAGACCTGCCAGAGAGCGTAGATATGTTGTCTCTCAGTTCTAAGCCTTTTGATTCTAAATAACATTTGAAGTACTTTTTGTTTTCTTCTCAGAACAAAATGTACTCACTCTCTTGTTCCAAAACACTACATTTTCCCTCCATATTAGTTCACAGACCCTGATTGGTATAAAGGGATTAACCCAGGGCTGAAGAGTTACATGTAGATGCTTGGTAAAGTGTGGTCTGCAGGCCAGCAACATCACCTGGAAGTTTATTAGAAATGCAAGCCCCAACAACTCCAACCCATAAAATCAAAATCTATTTAACAAAGATCCACTGGACTGGTAGTTAAGAACTGAGCTTATTAAAATCTCCAGACACAACTAGAATTGAACCATTTTCTGACAGGGGAGAAACAATTAAGACAGACTTGAATTGGCCTGCCTAAATCACTCAATTAAAGAAAAAAAACAGAAATAATCCAGCATTTTTTCATCTCAGTGTTCAAATGTGAAAAAATCTGTGTAAATGTTTGTAACCTGTCATATATCTCTTCTGGTTCTGTTCTACCAAGTCATCTGAAGGTACTATAGGAAACTCTTCAGCAGTTTCTACTGAAACCTTAGAAAATCTTACTTTCATGGGTTATAGAAAGCAGGAAACCAAATTAAGTTTTGACTGCCAAGGAGGGAAAGAGTGAATCATTTTCATTTGATGGTTGCCAAATCATCAATCATTCTAAATTAATTCTCATTCCCTCTGACACTTGAGAAATACCAAAATGCACTTGAGAAAATGTCCTGAAGAAAATCTGGGATGTAGGAGCTATAGTTCTTTGTATTGGTAAGGGCTATCACCTTAAGAATTTAGTATTCCACACCCATGATGGAGTTTAGGATTGCCAATTGAGTTGGAGTTCCTTAGTGTGTAATATTTGGCAAGATTCATTGGAACTCTATAGGCCTGAGGGCACCCATATATTCCACACAATTCTTTTCAAAATATTATCAACTTTTTAAAAGATGCAAATATGTGTGAGAGCTATAAATTCTCCTATTTTAAATATCATGCTGTCCCTTTGCGAGAATCTCATGGGCATAGATAATTACTTCTATATGAGGAATAATGAATCACAACATTTTTTGATTCATATCTACACTCTTCTGGCAGGTCGCTGGCATGAATCACATGCAAATGAATGAAATGTTTTCGGAATTTTACTAGCACAGATATACTATACATCATACTCTAAAATATATGTAAGATAGGATAAAATAGAATATTTCTGTCCCGAGCATTCTTCTCTCAAAAGGATGATTAGAATGAACCAATCTCCCATTTCCCCTGAAAAAGCTGTCAAAGAACAGGGCCTTCCACTGCTCAGCAGCCTAGGACAAGATCTCTCGGGGATGGAAGTAGAAAATTAGGATTTTAAAATATTTCTGTAGTCTCTTTGAGGTTTTAGATAAAAGCGTTGGTTTACAATGTAATGTAACATGTGTCTTTTATTCAATAAATAATCATTTATTGTGCCTCTATTAAATGTCTAGCCCTTGACTAACTTTCTGGGGATCCCCCCCAAATAAAAGACCTTGTGTGTGCTCTTAATAACATTACAGTTTAATGGGAGAGACAAACACTCAAACCAATCAGGCAAATCTCTCTAAAATATATGAACAAAGTACTATTGGTAAATAGAGAAGGTATAACCATCTGCCAAGTCACAGCTGGCTACCCAAAAAGAATGATCTTTTTTTTTTTTTTTTTTTTTTTTTAAGTGGAATCTTTCTCTGTCACCCAGGCTGGAGTGCAGTGTTATGATCTTGGCTCACTGCAACCTCCGCCTCCTGGGTTCAAGCAATTCTCCTGCCTCAGCCTTCCGAGTAGCTGGGACTACAGGCACATGTCACCATGCCTGGCTAATTTTTTGTATTTTTGGTAGAGATGGGGGTTTCACTGTGTTAGCCAGGATGGTCTCGATCTCCTGACCTCGTGATCTGCCTGCCTTGGCCTCCCAAAGTGCTGGGATTACAGGCTTGAGAACCGTGCCTAGCCAGAGTGGTCTTTAAGAATCAAATTTCTCCAGGAGGATGAGGGGAAAAAACTTCCTAGACTAAAAACAATACTTGGCATGTAATCACAACAATAATAACTAGCTAATATTTATTGCAAACTTGCCATGTACCAGAACCTGTTCCAAGCACTTTACATGTATTAGCTTATTTTAATCCTCTCATCCATATAAGGTATTCAAAATCATTAGATGTATTTAATAAATAAGCAAATTGGAATTTGTAGAGATTAATTTCTAAAAAAAACTGCATTCATAGTGATTGGCATATGAGGAAGTCACATTTTCAGGCACACATCATGTCAAGTATGGTGGAAGCAACTTCAGTGTTATCTTAGTCAGCTCAGGCTGACTGGGTGACTTAAACAACTATCATTTATTTCTCATGGTTCTGGAGACTGTGAAGTCCAAGATCACGGCTCTGGCAGATTTGGTGTCTGGTAAGGAGCTGCTTCTTGATACCCGGATGGCTATCTTCTCGCTGTGTCCTCACATAGCAGAGTGCAGAGAGAGCTTTAGTCTTGTCATCTCTTTATAAGAACACTAATCGCATGTGGGCTCCGTTTTCATGATCTCATTTAAACCTAATTATTTCCAAAAGCCCAACTCCAAATGCTATCACATTGGGCATTAGAGCTCTAGCATTTGAATTTTATGGGGATGCAAGAATTGAGTCCATAACAAGTATGGAGGTGTGTTGGGAGACAAGAATGTAAGAGCTACAGTGAGCAAGATCATGAGGGACCTTGTCCTCATGTTAACTAGTTTGGACTTTATACTGCCAGAAATTGGACGGTCACGATGTTTTGAAGCAGGAAAATGATATGTAAGATTAGTTTTCAGGAAAAAAAAATGCTAGTGACTGTGTGGAGAATACATTGGGAGAGTGTTAGATTTGCTGCATCTACTAGGGGACAATAGGCATACCTAGACCGGAGAAATAATACAGGTCAGAACTAAACGTAATAAAATTGAGAAGGAGGATGCATTGCTGAAGCAGTATGCAGAAGTCTTGAGGGCTCATTGATTGGAGGGTTCTTTGATATAGACAAAGGGGTTCAAGATTACTTTTACATTCTGAGTCTGGGTCTCTGAGTTAGGCAGATTTCTAGATTGCATAACTATGTTTCCCTAATAGATATGATGCTAAAAAGAAGGCAGTTTTGGGGAGACTATGTATGTTTTTGTAACTTTGTAGTTGTTATAACTGGAATTACTTTGGGATATCCAGTTGAAGATTTCTAGTAGGTAGTTGGCAGTAAATGTGTGGTGTGTACTTGGGTATGCACACACACTTATACAAATAGATTTGGGGGTTGAAAGTTCTACCACTTATTTAGTCAGTTATTCTGTTGCAAAATCTGAATGCTTTACGTATTGAGTACCCTAAAAAAATCAACAAGCATTTGTTGAATGACTGATTCAAAAAGTTCTACACAATTGATGTAGGCTTTAACCTACATCACCACAGTTCTCCTTAATATTTCAAGAAAAAATTATGGTTGCCCTCTTTTCTAAATCTGAAATGCAGCATTGGTAAGTAGTAAAAATTGCTGCTCTTCCCTTCATTCCATTTTATGTTTTGCAGGTTTTGGGCAAGGCAAATAAAAGAAATTTATTTTCATCGACTAGCTTAAAAAAGAGTATTCACAGGATGGAGAAATTAAATCTACATTTGATCTAAGTTTCATATAAACATTTAAACTAATGCCTATGTTAGAAAATCTGTTGTATTGCTTATGATTATTTTAAAATTCCTTGAGCTACCTTTGTTTTATTAGAATAGTCACAGCCATATCCCAGAGCTTCCCATTTCTTCTTGAATCAAGGATGGAATGTGATTATAGATCAAATTTTAACATGCAACAAATATTTGTTTTATAAAAGACCTTACAGAGAAGTATCTCTGCAAATTTTAAGGGCTGATTAGCTCTTTGGATCCTAAAGATGGTGAATATCACGGTAAAAGTTATGACATTTTTAAAAACCCATTCACTTACACTAAATATAGTGTAGCATGGGGATAAGGCTTGTTTATATGATGCATTTCACTATTATCAAATATTAATTGAATATCATGCACATAGAGAAGGCAGAACAGAAATTAAAACCCAATATTTCAATGCAACATTTTCTTCTCCCCTTTTGTTATTCCTCCAACTCAGTGCCTGAGAATAGGTAGTAAATCAAATTACTGAGAGACATAGTTCTCCAGCTTGATTGCTATAAGAGAGTATGAGAGCAAGGCCCAGGAGAAATTGAAAGGAAAAAGAAGAGGAAGAAAATGGGGTAGGGAAGAAACTGATTCAAATCAATGCCAGCGTCAAAAAATAAAAAAAACACAACAACAACAACAACAACAAAAAGTAAATCAGAGAAAAAAAAAAGCTTCCAGAAAAAAGGAATGTCTATATGCTTAAAACAAGGCAGAGAGACGTCTATTAAAACAAATGGCATATTGCAACATTCATATAAATGAATATAAAAGGACAAAGAGGAGAGAGCATGCTTCAGCTGGATATTTAAGGGAATGCTACTCCCTTCTGAAATGGTAAGAAGAAAAAGAATGTACTCTCTTCAGGAAGAAAATTTAGTATTCTTATAAGGGATATGCTTACTGAGTTCTCTGTTGAATCCAGTTTAGCATTATTTTTGTCAGACTTCGTTTCTTAGCAGGAACTACATGAAGAAGGATTTGCTTTTTAGATTTTCGTCTTAAGGAAAGAACAAAGGTTTTGAATGAGAGTATGTAGGATCAGCATCCGAAGTCTACGACTTGATATGTGTGTAATCTTGGATAAATACCCCTGACTCTTTAAGTCTCAATTTTCTCATCAGACCAGTGAAGAAAGTAAAGCTCATAGGCTTCTTAATGAATCTTAGATGAGAAAATGAAAGGGGCCATGGCCAGGAGAAGGTGCACTTTGTCTCATCGAGTTCAGTTTTGAAAATGTTATCTCAAGAGCCCACTTAGACAACTTTTGAGCTTCAGAATCTGAGAAGCTGCCTAAGGAATTTTTCCAACAAGCAGTTTACAGAAGGGTAGGCTAGGAATACTGTAGGAGTACCTGAAGAGGAAAGCAAGCATGCGGGAGCCTGCTCCTTGTTCCTTCTGTTTCAGATAAACTGCTGAATATGTTAAGCTAGACTAGAAATTGATGAAACAAGAGTTTTTCTTTGGGTCATCTACAACACAGCTTTTCACTCTGAAAGGTAACAAGATAGAATGTGCATGAGAGCACTTGGAAAACGATAGCTCTATTTAAATAAAAGGCATTGTTATTATTTCTAAAGCCTCTGGAGCAAGGTATGCATGTACCGTGTTATGTTGGCTTTGGGCAGTGTGCGTCTCTTAAATGGAGGTCAGGTGCCTGAACCCCTACTTAACTTGAACTACTGAAGCTTCCATTATCCTCTTCATTGATCCGGAGAGGCAAGCACAAATAAAACCCAAATGACTGTCTCCAACAACAAGGAATCTTTAAATGTGCATCATTTGGCAGTGGCATTATCTTAAGATGATTATCCAGTGTATAAATGTTTATTGCCTTGCTTTAAGATGCACAATGTAAGATTAACAATCATGGTGTTTTTCGTATAAATGCAATATTTCTGCTATTGTGTTTGTGGAATTCAGCTAGATAATAATTGATTCCGTGACAGGGATTGGCTAATTTGCCAACAGTATAGTATAAAACACATTTATACAGTCAATTACACCCAAGTGCATGGCCTATTTGCTTTATAATTTCATAAACTTGCCAGCAATTTAAATAAAAAAGTTCCATTAAATTATCATATCATGTGATGGAATGATATTGCCAAGTATATTAAACCATGTGTGTTCAGCCAGAATTAATTAAATATTATTACTTTTTTCTTATTAACACATTGAACTTACCCTTCCTACTCTCTACTCGAAATAGAAGCCTATTAGTGAACAAAGTAAACTTAAGGGCAAAGTTTAAACATTTTCCTGAGGGTGTTTCATTAAGAACCCTGGTTCTTTTGTTTAAACATTTGCTCTTGGTAAATGTACTTGTATTGTGAAAATATTTTATGTTCTTAGATATGAATACTGGAAAGTTTAAAGAATACTTTTACTTAATTATTTGGGTATTCAAGAAGGAAACATTTATGTCTTCAGCTTAGAGAAAGTCACGATATAAACTATTTCCCTGTTATTCCAATATTATTTGTTTCTGATTATATTATTTGTGGCGCTATGAATATCTAATCTTAGTAAGGGAAAGATGCAAGTCTGGATAATTTAGCAATTCAAAAATGAATAAAATACAATATTTTCTAACACAGAAGATACCTGTTTCATATGAAATAAATTAACCAGGCCTCCCCAAGGGACTCATACTTCAATAATTCTGCAGTGAACAATAAGAATTAAACTCTTAATATTGCCCTTGTTTTATTTTATTAAAAGCAAAATATAGAGGTGAACTTCTCCCTGACATATACTAATTATTCTAATTAGGTGCTCAGGGTAACAAACACACTTGACCTTTATTCTCATTCTTGTTCTTTGTCCATATCATAATTTACCAGGTTGCCCCACACTTTATCAATTTGGAATTACAAGGTATTTTTTGGCTTCTTCCTCTTGCTGTGTGTGTGGGTGTGTGGGTGTGTGGGTGTGTGGGTGTTTTGATTTTTATTTCTAAATACAGTATTTCTTTCATTTCATAAATAGAAACAGTTTCTTTTCTCTTGGTAAAGTAAACCATATATATCAGTTAGAAGCAGACTACGGGCATTAAAAGCCAAAGGGAGATTAGTTAGAAGCATAGAATGGACTCATGGACTTGGCAGGTGGCTGAAGGAGAAGGTTTAGCAAAGGACACAAATCAGGAATATTTCAAAAGCTAGGCATGCAGCAGGATCCACAGCAAGACCACTCCATGGGAATGGTTGGCTTTCAAGCTACCTCTATTCCTACATTGAATCTTACAGCAAATTCCTCCCATACCTTGAGTTCTCTGTTTAGCATCAAAGTCCTGGGGGGGAAAGGATGCCACTAGTGTGCCTTGCAGCTCTAGGTGAAAGGAGAGAAGACCTGGTTTCTTCAACATCTTTTGTGGGAGGTGGGTACTGTCCTCAGCCACGTTGTACACAGCAGGAACATTCTCAAAGGGAAGAGTAAGGTGAAAGAAAACAAATGGGTGTGATTGTTACAACTCAACCCCCCAAAACTAAATAAATCAAATAGAAAATTGTTGACCAAAGAGCAAAGTAAATTAAAGTTCAAAGTGCAAATGCCTTTACAGACTACTATAGATTAACAATATTAATAGCTTAATTAGACCTTTTGAATCTTGTGTATTTACATATGAAAATACATCTTATTATATCATACCATGTATATTATTCTGTAACTCTATGTAAACTTTAAATATTAAATAACTGTTAACCTTTTTTATTTTAATATGTAGAGATTTACCCAATCAAATTTTATGGTTTCCTAGTATTCCATTATATGGATTTTCATAATTTATTTAGCCACATTTCTATTGATAGGTATTAAGACTGTTTTTCATTCTCTCACTATTATGAACATCTTTACAAATTTATCTTTGCCTTCTTCAATTATTTCCTTAAGAACAATTTTCAGAAGTGGAACTTATAGGTCAAAGGTAATCCTCATTTGAAAAATATTGCCAAATTGCCCTCTAGAAAGACAGTGACAATTTACACCCCCACAAACAGTATATGTTATGAAATCATTAACATCATCAACTTCTTCATCATTTTTCCTTCTTAATCACCAGAAAGGTGTGAAAAAACCCTTATGCTTAAACATAAAGATTTATAATTACTAGCACTTACCTTAATAAGACAGTGCTTACAATTGGGTAAGCATAGTTTTCACAACAGTCTACTCAGACTCAGCAGATATTTAATTATTATAGTCAAAAGAATTTACCTTGAATAATGGTGTAGACAGGAGTCTAACAGACTGTATATTTTACTTGCTTCCTGTGTACTTTGTTACACATAGTGTTATTTATTCCGTGTAGGTGACTTCAAATTTATGTAATTGTACACATCAGATCGATGAGTCAAGCAAAATTCTATTTGCAGTGATATAATGAGGATAAAGAGACTTTGCCCAAAGAATTCAGGTTTTGACAGTCATCCTTTTCCCTTTACAATGGTAACTGAAAATCCACCTTATTTTACTAATCACATAGAAAAATTCTCACATTTAGGGAATCTTTGTCCTTGAAGCTTTATTTACACTGATCTTGAAAATATACAGTATTTCCAAAGCACTTCAAAAATCAGGGAAACTATTTTGACAAGAGGAGACTGTGTTAATGCCAAACTTGAAAATGTGAAGATTTTGCTTATTCGAGTGAGTGGTGTTTTTGAATAAGACAAAATCTATAATCTTAGTAAATATTACACACTATTATTAAAGAAGCAGAAAAGAATTGTGCTAGAGTTAATTAAGGCTTTAAGAAATGCCTGCTTTTATTGGCAAAAAAAAATTTGTTGCAACAAGAAAACTAAAAATTAAGAGGATGGTTGGCAGCAATATTGATATGCTAATGGATAAACATGCTAATTTAGAAAAAAACTAATCAGCAAAGACATTACTAATGGAAATGTACAGGAAATGGCTAATGCTGTATGCAAACCTGGTATCTACAAAATTAAGAAGAAACCAGTTTTGTTTTCATAATTGTAACTTGAGAGTCAGAATCTTCTCTAAGCTTTGCTACAGGAAGATAGTGACAAATTTGCTGGGTGCTAGCAGAGTTAATTCATACACACACACACACACATACATGTATATATGTATATATTTACATTACACCCACTTATATACAATAGGACACTAAGGCGTCTATTATCCCAGTCTCATAGGTACTAGGTGGCAACTTCCATATGAGAAAAGCAGACAATGACTTTTCAGGTAAAATAGTCTCTGAATTTGATGGGCATGAAGTGGTAATTTTATTGATAATATTAACCTGGTAAATATAATTCTTCAAATGTACATATATTCTGAGCAGTTCCTTTCCTTTGCTTTGTTTTCTAAACTCAAAGATAGGCACTTAAATACCTACGGGACTCAGGATAGTAATTTAAATGAGTAACCATGTAATACACTACGTGTAATTTACTAGGGAGTAGTAGGGATTGAGGCAGACTGAAGAATTAACTTTACAGGGGCAGATAATACTCAGTCCAGGGGGTGAAATGTCAGCCCAGAATGAGTCCCTGATGTCACCAGATCTAATTTTTCAGGAGAAGCTGGAAACACAAACTTTTAAATAAAATCTCTTCAAACTGTACAATATTGAATCAGCCAATTTAGGGTTAAATTGGCTTAATAATAAATTTTTCTCCTCCTGCCATCATCATCCTTGATTGACATGCTTTCACCTTATATACCCTTGCTGTTATGTACAGTTGCATTTAGTCCTCGGCATGGTCAGCCTCCACATTGCCATCTGAGAATGAAAATGAGAATAAAGCACCCATTTTTAAAGAGAACCTTCAAACATTTAATTAACTTTGCTTTATTTCTGACTGTTCTTTCTCCTCTGGCTGAAATGTGGAACCATTATTTGGGCCAGTGGCAACAACTTATTCTCACTGAACATAATGTCCTTTTTTATCTAAGGTTGAGGTCAAGGTCTTGGAAACTGATGCTCAAAAGATATAGGCTCTGGCCCTTCAAAAGAACTGTTTTCCTTCAAAACTGTTGTGTGTTTGCCTTGGTATTACATCCATTTAGAAGCTCAGGAGCTGAACATTGCCAATTTCTGTTTTCATTTTTGCAGTAGGAACCATTGTTCAAGGACAATGTGGGTCAATGTTTTGAAACCCATTTTGGGAGAGGATATTAATTGATACATGAAAACATCTCAATTCATTAGCTATCATTATAATGATTTTATTTTACCTTAGAAATTCAAACATCTTATTGGTAATTGATAGATACTTGTGAATCTTATGGAGGAAAGGCAATTTGTTTAAAAAAATATGTATCATTGGAGTTGAGAACAAAAATGTAGACAAGAACCCAATTAGCAAATATAAAAATTGTTCCTGTGTGATTTGTGTATATTAGGTTTCACTCCATTCTATAAACATACCATATCTACAAAATATCTTCCTGTGGAATATGGAATTATTTAAGGATATACCCTAAAACTGCCAATATAATTAAAAATATCCTCATTCTGATGACATTCTGAGAATTACGCTTAATATATCACCTTCAACTTTCAGAAGAATGAACAATTCTAAACAAAGCAATTATTAACTTTTGTCATTGGTGAATCAATAAAGTTCTTAGGGTCAACAGCCAATAATTGAAAGTATTTTAGTTGCCACATTGGCTGGATGGAGAGAGAGTCTTACTGTTCAGGATTAAATATGTTTCTTTTACGTCAGAATTTTTGTCTGGGAGCTCTGTAACAACTAGAGGTAGCTTTTGAGTTTTCAGAATTAAAAGGGATTTACCACTCAGAAACACAGAGGGAAAGGAATGAAGTAATGTAGAGGGAACTGAGGCCCAATTAACAGGCAGAACAAATATGAGGAAGAAATTCAAAGTGGCCATTGCTTAGATAAAGATCAATAATATCCAGCCAAGATGTCAGGTGTTGGGAAGATATTGGAGCCAAAGAAAGTAGTGGACAGTAAGAAGGAGGAGAAAAAGAGAGGACCTAAAGAACTACCTTGAACTCTGTCTTAGTTTGGGTTCTCTTGAAAGCAGAAGCCAAAAGAGTTGGATACAGGTTATTTATTTGGGAATTGATCCCAGGAAGCAGGGAGTAGGGAACAGGGAGGGTAAGATGGGCAACTAGCAAAGGTAATAAACTACACTACTGAGCTGGTTATTTTTGTGAGCAATTAGTGCTCAGTCCAGTTGGGGAAATGTGGGGAACTCTGTAGAAAGTGCATCCAAATTATTTCTCTAAGAACCAGAGGTCTGGGGAAATATCCACCAACACCCATCCCTCATTGGCTGAGAGATTTCTCTGAGAGTGTTAACTCCTCTTACTCACAGGGATCATCTACCTGCCTTCTGAGAGCAATCTTTTGGCTTCATGTAAAACCCTAGGAAAGAAAAGCAGAGTGATGCTGAGCTGGCCGATTGAAGTGGGATAATATCAGCATATACAAAACTGTCCACTACAGCTGCACATAATATGAGCTGGGCTGAGGGGATGTGATGCAGAGCACAAAAACAATTTGATGCAAGCACCACATAGTGCTTGGGTTTTAGCCTTATGGAATGGCAGATTTGTGGAGTGTGGGCAAAGTGGGCTAATTGACAAAGAAATGGATATGAAGAAATCCTCCAAACCCACTGGCATCCTGAGCCAATATCTTTTTATTTCTGTATTTCTTCTTTAAAAAAATGGGATACATGTGCAGAACGTGCAGGTTTGTTACATGGGTATACATGTGCAATGGTGGTTTGTTGCACCTATTGACCTGTCCTCTAATTTCCATCTTCTCAACCCTTACCCCCCAACAGGCCCTGGTGTGTGATGTTCCCCTCTCAGTGTCCATGTGTTCTCAATGTTCAACTCACACTTATGAGTGAGAACATGTAGTGTTTGGTTTTCTGTTCCTGTGTTAGTTTGCTGAGGATGATGGCTCCAGCTTTATCCATGTCCCTGCAAAGGACATGATCTCATTCCTTTTTATGGCTGCATAGTATTCCATGGTGTATATGTACCACATTTCCTTTATCCAGTATGTCATTGATGGGCATTTGGGTTGCTTCCATGTCTTTACTATTGTAAATAGTGCTGCAATAAACATATCTGTGCATGTATCTTTATAGTAGAATGATTTATATTCATTTGGGTATATATCCAGTGATGAGGTTGCTGGGTCAAATGGTATTTCTGCTTCTAGATCTTGAGGAATCGCCATACTGTCTTCCACAGTGGTTGAACTAATTTACGCTCCCACCGACAGCGTAAAAGCATTCCTATTTCTCTACAGCCTCGCCATCATCTATTGTTTCCTGACTTTTTAATAATCACCATTCTGACTGGCATGAGATGATATCTCATTGTGGTTTTGATTTGCATTTCTCTGATGATCAGTGATGTTGATGATCAGTTTTCATATGGTTGTTGACTGTATAAATGTCTTCTTTTGAGAAGTGTCTGTTCATATCCTTTGCCCACTTTTTGATGGGGTTGTTTTTTTCTTGTAAATATGTTTGAGTTCCTTGTAAATTCTGGATATTAGCCTTTTGTCAGATGGGTAGATTGCAAAAGTTTCCTCCCATTCTGTAGGTTGCCTGTTCACTCTGATGACAGTGTCTTTCACGGGGTAGAAGTTCTTTAGTTTAATTCAATCCCATTTGTCAATTTTGACTTTTGTTGCAATTGCTTTTGACATTTTATCATGAAGTCATTGCCCATGCCTATGTGCTGAGTGGTACTGCCTAAGTTTTTTTCTAGGGTTTAGAGCTTTGGGTCTTACATTTAAGCCTTTAATCTGTCTTGAGTTAATTTTTGTATAAGGTGTAAGGAAGGGGCCCAGTTTCAGTTTTCTCCATATGGCTAGCCAGTTTCCTATTTTTAATGCTATGCTTTCAAGTGGCTTCATATTCAGGTGACACAATTGCCTCCCCTCCATTATGACTTTTCCTGTTACTGCATCACACCAGATGATGAAACTCTTCCATGATCCCCTAACTCAAACAAGAATTTAGGATCACTTCTCAAAATCCAGTCAGTCTCCAAACCATGATCTACTAGCCTGCATATATCAAAAAACACTTTGTTTTTTTTTCCCACAGCCTTCACACCATGTATGCCTGCACTTATCTATCTACCTTTATCATGTGCCCTTTCTCACCAATCAGGTCTTGGCTGTTTAGTTCACTTCCGCAGCATGGAGCACAGAGCCTGACCCACAGAGGCACCCACTAGATAAATGCCAGAGGTTTTTGTCTCTGCCTCTCGTGTTATCTTGTTTGTCTTTCTCCACGAGATGCTAATTATCTCAATGTGAGCAGTTCCTCTCTCCAGCAAGTTGTGTGTAGCAATAAGTGATCTCCCCCTGTTCTCCCGTATTTTTCATCATGTTTAGTGCAATACCATAACCCTTGAATAACACTATGGGACCCACACACAAAGTACAACTAGTGATACTTGAAGTGCTCCCAAGAAGCAGAGAAAAGTCATGACATTACAAGAAAAAGTTGAATTGCTTGATAAGCACCATAGACTGAGCTCTGCAGTTGCAGTTGCTCATCATTTCAAACAGATGATATGAATTTACAGTACTGATAAATACAGTACTGTACTGTAAATGTATTTTCTTTTCCTTTTGATTTTCTTAATAATATTTTCTTTTCTCTTGCTTACTTTATTATGGATATAATACATAATACATGTAACATACAAAATATGTATTAATCAACAGTTTATGTTATTGATAAAGCTTCCATCAACAGTAGGTTATTAGCAGTTAAGTTTTGGATGAATTAAAAGTTATACATAGATTTTCAGCTGCATGAGGAGTGGGTGCCACATCCCCTGTGCTGTTCAGGGTTCAAGTATATATCCACGAAGTGTAAGAAAAGCAAAAGAGGAAACCAGTTCTGAGGGGAAATGAAAGAAATGATTAAACTGGGCATAAAGATCAATACAGTTCTAATGAAGGAGCAAATTTAGCTAAACTGTCTAGCATCTGTGCATAAAGAAAATATGATGCTTGGTCTATCCTCTATATTAGCTGAAAGAAGAAGGCATATTAATTCTACAGGGGAAATACAGGTTTTCCTGGCTAAGTTCTAATAAATATATGGAATGTAACACAGGTCAGAGAGGTACATGATAAATAATGTCCTGACAATCGCTCTATAGGGAAAGCAGACAACTCTTTCTTGTGATTACTTTGGTAGAAGCTGAGGATTTAGCATTAAATTAGTATGAAGGAACATATAATGAATACTCTGATTTCAAATAATTTTCCCTTGGTTTAAGTTCATCTGCATATAGAATTTAGAAAAATGTCAAAAGTGTTGTGTAACACACACTTTTATTTATACTATTTTTAAAGCAAATGGTACACGTTTACTTAAAAAATAAAAATAGTTTCTTTTGCTGTGCAGAAGCTCTTTAGTTTAATGAGATCCCATTTGTCAATTTTGGCTTTTGCTGCCGTTGCTTTTGGTGTTTTAGACATGAAGTCTTTGCCCATGCCTATGTCATGAATGGTACTACCTAGGTTTTCCTCTAGGGTTTTTATGGTATTAGGTCTAACATTTAAGTCTCTAATCCATCTTGAATTAATTTTCGTATAAGGAGTAAGGAGAGGATCCAGTTTCAGCTTTCTACTTATGGCTAGCCAATTTTCCCAGCACCATTTATTAAATAGGGAATCCTTTCCCCATTTCTTGTTTCTCTCAGGTTTGTCAAAGATCAGATGGCTGTAGATGTGTGGTATTATTTCTGAGGACTCTGTTCTGTTCCATTGGTCTATATCTCTGTTTTGGTACCAGTACCATGCTGTTTTGGTTACTGTAGCCTTGTAGTATAGTTTGAAGTCAGGTAGCGTGATGCCTCCAGCTTTGTTCTTTTGACTTAGGATTGTCTTGGAGATGCGGGCTCTTTTTTGGTTCCATATGAACTTTAAAGTAGTTTTTTCCAATTCTGTGAAGAAACTCGTTGGTAGCTTGATGGGGATGGCATTGAATCTATAAATAACCTTGGGCAGTATGGCCATTTTCACGATATTGATTCTTCCTATCCATGAGCATGGTATGTTCTTCCATTTGTTTGTGTCCTCTTTTATTTCACTGAGCAGTGGTATGTAGTTCTCCTTGAAGAGGTCCTTTACATCCCTTGTAAGTTGGATTCCTAGGTATTTTATTCTCTTTGAAGCAATTGTGAATGGAAGTTCATTCATGATTTGGCTCTCTGTTTGTCTGTTACTGGTGTATACGAATGCTTGTGATTTTTGCACATTAATTTTGTATCCTGAGACTTTGCTGAAGTTGCTTATCAGCTTAAGGAGATTTTGGGCTGAGACAATGGGATTTTCTAAATATACAATCATGTCATCTGCAAAGAGGGACAATTTGACTTCTTCTTTTCCTAACTGAATACCCTTGATTTCTTTCTCTTGCCTGATTGCCCTAGCCAGAACTTCCAACACTATGTTGAATAGGAGTGGTGAGAGAAAAGAAACTACCATCAGAGTGAACAGGCAACCTACAGAATGGGAGAAAATTTTTGCAATCTACTCATCTGACAAAGGGCTAATATCCAGAACCTACAAAGAACTCAAACAAATTTACAAGAAAAAAACAAACAACCCCATCAAAAAGTGGGCAAAGGATATGAACAGACATTTCTCAAAAGAAGACATTCATACAGCCAACAGACACATGAAAAAATGCTCATCATCACGGGCCATCAGAGAAATGCAAATCAAAACCACAATGAGATACCATCTCACACCAGTTAGAATGGCGATCATTCAAAAGTCAGGAAACAACAGGTGCTGGAGAGGATGTGGAGAAATAGGAACACTTTTACACTGTTGGTGGGATTGTAAACTAGTTCAACCATTATGGAAAACAGTATGGCGATTCCTCAAGGATCTAGAACTAGATGTACCATATGACCCAGCCATCCCATTACTGGGTATATACCCAAAGGATTATAAATCATGCTGCTATAAAGACACATACACACGTATGTTTATTGCGGCACTATTCACAATAGCAAAGACTTGGAATCAACCCAAATGTCCATCAGTGACAGACTGGATTAAGAAAATGTGGCACATATACACCATGGAATACTATGCAGCCATAAAAAAGGATGAGTTTGTGTCCTTTGTAGGGACATGGATGCAGCTGGAAACCATCATTCTTAGCAAACTATCACAAGAACAGAAAACCAAACACCGCATGTTCTCACTCATAGGTGGGAACTGAACAATGAGATCACTTGGACTCGGGAAGGGGAGCATCACACACCGGGTCCTATCATGGGGCGGGGGAGGGGGGAGGGATTGCATTGGGAGTTATACCTGATGTAAATGACGAGTTGATGGGTGCTGACGAGTTGATGGGTGCAGCACAGCAACATGGCACAAGTATACATATGTAACAAACCTGCACGTTATGCACATGTTCCCTAGAACTTAAAGTATAATAATAAAAAATAATTAAAAATAAATAAATAAAAATAAAAATAATTAAAATTTAAATTGCATTCCTACTGACATGTCCCCATACCACCATTTAAATTTGTTATGTATCCATTCCTTCAGATTGTCTTCAATGTTTTTCTCAACCCCTTACGCTTGTATGAACATAGAGCTTTATTTTTATATCATACTATACACATATTCTTTAATTTGCATTATTCCCACAATATATTATTTCTCTCTTATATTCTAATTCCTAATGATTTTTTTTTTCTGGCAAAGCTTTTGATAGAATCTAGAGGGGAAAAAGTAAAGATAAACTATTTTGACAAGTGGATAAAAACAGGGGCTTTAGAATCTGACCTGCTGGCAGTTACGGCTTCCATGATCAATAATTGGACAAATAATGGCTTTAAGACTCAATTTCCTCATCTGTGAAATAGGGGTGATAATAATACATAAGCTCTCTACAGAATATTCAATAAGATTAAATAAAATACATACAAAGTATTAAAAAACAGCACCTGCACATAGAAAGAACCCATTTAAAGGCCTTTCAATCCTGACCTTCTAGATTATTGACTGAGGGGAGCATTAGCCTTTAGAAACCTAACTAGTTGATGGTAGGTATGATGAGGTATGGTGTTCTTTTGAGAAACATGAGAAGGGCACTCCACCCCTATACAGGTTCCTCAAATAAAGCTCCATTTTATCCTGAAGGGAGACTTGGATTTTCTCCAGAATCTTTATAAAAACTTTACAAAAAGACTCATCGCCCTAAACAACCAAGTATGGTCCCAAAAGCTCTGAAGTGAACAATTTTCAGAGATGCTCGGCCCCAGTCTGCCACAAAGTGCAAATGCAGCGGGGGTAGTCCTCTCACTGGCTTCAGAGGACCTCTGGCCCAGCCCGGGTGGCTCAGAAGGGCCAGTGAGCACCGGGCCTGAGAAGCTCCCCACCTGCCCACCCAACGGCAGCTCAGCTGGGCTGGGTCTGGGGTCCCTGGGTCACCACATGGCCCCCTCCCACAGGGCCTTAGAGACGACCTCTGCATCTCTGGCAGTTTCTGTTAGGGCAACACGGGTCCCTCCATGGGGGGCTGGATGCGGCCTCCAGTGTATTCCCTTCCCTAAGAGTGGAGCCTCCCCAGGAGCTGACTCTGCACCTCCTCCTTAGCCCTCATGGGGCCCCAAGGCATTTGAGCATGTTGGGTCTAAGTGCGAAATAAAGAAATCCTCCCAGAAAAAAAATATGTATCGGCCTCAGAAAAGGAAATCTCAAAATGACCCCATGGGATTACTAGTCACAGTTAGTTAAGATTTTATACAGAGATGATCTCATTTGACCCCTATGAAGTCTCTGTAAGGTGAAAATTATTTTACAACAGAATTTTAGCATCTCCCATGCCCTTTATGTTGAGTTTGACTTATTGAAACTTTTGGACTCTAAGGACATGGAAGTAATAAGACATCCAATGGACTGTCAGGACTCTGAGCTCATTTGAATCCTGCTATGCTCAATCTGGGAAGCTCATACTGGTGTACAATGCAGCGGTTTACAAAGCAATCCCAGTGGGGTTGTGTACTAGCTGCTTATTTGTTTGCAAGTGCAATTCCAGACGTTGATTTTTCATCTAGTCATCCCTTGCTAGTTTGGTGTCGTGTTGCCTTAGAGACAGTTTTCTCTATGTGTTATCCCTTGACAATTGATGTCAACCAGAGTCTTCCTTATCATCATGTGGAGATGGAAGACAGAACCAATAAGGAGTTAGACATTTTCTCAGCTCATCCTGCTTTGAATTTCCTTCTCCAGAAGCTTCCTCAGGCCATGTTTTAACTCATGGTAAAATATGCCTCATGTCGATTTAAAAAAAGAAAGCTCAGACATCCAGAGTAGAAGGGGTATCTGATAACCTTTCCTCCTTACTTTCTTCCTTTTTTCCTTCTCCCTCTCCTCCTCTCTTCTCTTCACTTACCTTCCTCTCTTCAGTCCATTCCATTTCATTCTAGTTTAATCCAGTCTAGTCTAGTCTAGTCTATCCTCCCTCACTCCTCCCTTTCCCATCTCTCCATCTTACACATGTGTAACACCTACACACACACACACACACACACACACACACTCTCTCTTAACTTTTCCTCAGACATCTCAGAGAAAACTCGTTGGAAATGCTTAAGGCTAAATCAAAAGTGAATAAATGTTTCCTTTACCAGGAACTTTAACTTTTTCTTTGAAGTTTAATTTAGTTCCTGAATGTTAAAGATGATATATTTGATATCTGTAAATCTGTCTGTACTCGTCTGTGCATGTGAATATATATACATGAGCAAAAATGAAAAAAAGAAAATAAAATCCCCCCAACTTCTGCTTTGACTGCAAGATTAGAGGTTCTAACTTCTTGATTATTCCTTAACAAGAACATTTTAGAGAAATCAGTATCTTTTGTCCTCATTCCATATAGATTACTGCAGTTTGCAGACAGCCCTTTTTGCATATTATGTAAATAGAAAGTTACATTAACAACACTGTAGGTAATGTAGGAACATTTTTTTTAATTTCTCTTTTTTTCTTATAGAAAGAGCTTCTGATTAAGAGCTGTGAATGCTGTTCATATTTAATTCCTTGCTGACTCCCCAAGTACTGTCTAGGATGCCTCAAATACTTTTTATAAAACCATTAGTATTTGGCACTACTCATCCCAAAATGATCACAAGTTAGCCCAATAGACAATGTAGAATTTTGAGTATATCCTGCTCTGAGTTACCCAGGCGAGAGTTAAAGTGTGTGTGCTGGCAGGAGGGTTATCAAAATAAATCTAACATCCATAGGTAGCATTTTTACATAAGTGTTGGGAATATGAGAGGTGGTGGGAGGAAGCAGAATCTCAGAGCACTTCAGAGCTGGATAAATAAGCTCTAACTTCAACAGAGAACAGGAGGGAGTGGGAGAGGGAAAGAGAGCCTCGATGCTCTTTACAGGGTGTGTCAAGTTATACAGACGCAAATAGAGTCAGCGTTTTGGTGATGCATGCTATAATTTTGCAAAATATTAGAATAGTGACATGCTGCTCGGTAGCTAATTACAACATATGTTAGGTTCACAAACAGATGCATAAACCTATCCTAAAATTTACCCCAAGGACAATGCAACAATAGTTTTAAAAAATCTTCACTTCAGAGTGACCTTAGTTGTTACTGGAAACAAAATATTCAGCCTGCAAAGTACATTCGTGGCCCTGGCCCCTGACTCAACAGAAATTCTAGAGACAATGTCCTGCCCCACCACTGACTTCCTCAGGTCCCTAAAATCTATGGAAGTGAATAATCTACCAGCTTTCCTACGAATATGACTTCCTCCTTAACGCAGAGAAGAAAATTGCTCTGTTGAATTCAGAAGAAGTATCTGATTATAATTCATAAAGCTACAAAAAATTATATGGTTTCATCAGTTTATGAGACTGTCTCACCTTAAGAAGTCAGTAAAATGTCTCTCCTTGAGCAAATAGAGTTTATAATGTTTCTATACAAGCAGTGTTGAATGGATTCCTCCACGCTCTTTTTGGAAATGTTTGTTGTGATAGTATGTGACACAATTTACTTATTATTGTGGCAGTAGGAGTTTAATGTGATTGAAAGCCATCAAAAGGCATAGCATCTGAATGTCAAACATGACTTGTATCTATAATTCCAGACAACGATTTGGATGCCTGTTGATTCTCTTCCTCATTCACAATGATTTTTCCCCCCTTTCCACTAAGTGGCACTGTGTTATTTGCATTTTTCTGTTCAGGTCAAAATATCCAAACATTTGGAATGCTGGTATGAAAACCAGTTTAAAGCTTTGTTGTAAATTTCTACTAAATAGATTGGGATAGGAAAAAAGCAGCAATTAAATTTTTAAATTTTTATAAGAAAAAACCCTCTATGAAGCTTTCTCTTTTCTGTATTTAACTCTTTCCCACTTTTTCTTTCCAACTTCATTAGCCTCCAAATAAGCACACCATATTATATATGTCGAAGGAAGTTTTATTTAGACTTATAAGGGCTGATCTATTCCCATACTGTTTAAATTAATGTTCAAAAAAGAATTCAAACCACATTCTAACATTTGGACTATGTAAGAAGGAAACAGATTTTTTGGGGAAAAAAAGATGTTGTTTTAGCTAGGCAGAATGGGCTGTAGGAACATAGACACGTGCAGACTGAATTTCTAAATGTGTGTATTATCTGATAAGATCTGGGCTGCTCATGTGTCAATTCAGAAAGTAAATGAGTACATGAGCAGATTTTTTTCTTTCTTCTTCTTTTCTCTCTATCCTTTCCTTTTTTCCTTCCTTCCTTTTTATTTTATTTTATTTTTTCATTTTTTCCCATCTCCTCCTTTCTTTCTTCTAATAGTATAGGATTTACTTTTATCTCAGCCACCTGCAGCCTAAAGCTTGGAAACACTCTGGTTCTTCACTAGCTGCTGACATTTCAGACCAAATTAGCCCCAGAAATGCAAGGTGACTTTAAAAAAATAAACTAGAGCATTGAAAGAGTGGCCTGGATTTGCATCAGGTGTTACATTTCGAGAATTCGGTTCTCATTACCCTCTCCAAATACAACACACCATTGACAGGCAGAGTGCTCTGTCAGGTTGGCATCTATACAATCAGCCTATATTAAAAAAATTATGAACAAACACAAAGTTACTGACTTTGTGTGTGGGTGACCACCTTTAGTTTTCGTTAGAACAGATTTTTCCAGTTTCTGCAGTGCAGCAAAAACACTGCCAGATAAAGAAGCACAGATACAACCTTCGAAAGAACTGTGAGGCCAAAATTCTGTGCATGTATGTGATTGTGTGTGTGTGTGTGTGTGTGTGTGTGTGTGTGTGTGTGTGTGTGTTGGGGAGCATTCTTTTTGAAACAAATATATTACATTCCAATTAGCCAGCTTTTAGCAGTTACTTTCTTTGGTGTTTTGGCTTCTATTTGTAGCATGTATGGTAATATATTATTTCTCATAAATGAAGTGTATTTTTTAATTAGAAAAATAAAAGAAATTCGTGAGCCAGTAAAACGTCAGTCTACCTTTTTAAAAAATACATTACCTTTTAGAGAATAGTACCACTCTGTCTTCTGTATACAAGATATTATAGCAATTTCCTTTAAAACTAGCTAACATTCAAAAGCAGATGAATTTGTAGACTTCCTCAGACAAATGGATTGCAGAGAACCTGGAACAGCATTGAAACCAGCACCATGCCATGAGCTAGTGTTACTGGGGAGGGGGAACTGTCCCAATGTTGTCACGTGAATACAAAGGCTGGTGAAGTGGTGGCAAGTTGGCATGCTTTCCTTAGCATATATTAGTCCTTTGGAATAATCTTTAAACCAAAAGAACTGTATCAGGGACACTTTGGTTTATTTACAATAGACTTGTGAAGAGTCACAGCCATTATTGGATTCAAACCAGCCCAAGTAACCTATTTAGTTTTCTTCAAGTTAGCTTCTCCCAAACTTGTTTGGCCTTGCATCCCTTTTTGTTAACCACATGTATTGCACTCCCAATGGACTAGTTCGACAGTCAAGGTAGACTATATTATACTGAGGTAACGAAGAGCCTCCCAGATGTCAATGGTTTATTTCAATAAAGATTTGTCTGTTTCTTACATCATGATCCACGTTCAGCATGTCCTTAGGGATCAGCAGGAGTGCTGTGTTCATGGACCAAAACTGAAGAAAGAGCCATCATATGAAGCAGGCCAGTTGCTGTGCTAGAGGGAAAACAGAAAGCTCACGAATATTCCACCCAAACACCAACCTCTAGGTGCCCTGAATCCAAGGTGACTCTCAGCACTTCTGATCACAATTAATTGTGGACTAGTCATATGGTTTCATCCAAACACAAGAGGACAGGAAATGTAATCCCAACATATGCCCAAAAGGCAGAGATCCTAAAATAATTTGGGAACAGTACTAATGACTACCATACATAGTATTTTTCAGAATGTATTTTAAGACTTCCTGGACAACTTATTATGTCTCTTACATGCTCCAAATCTCATTGTTGTGCATTTTCCCAAGATCAAGTAGAGTTTACCTAAGAGAAAGAGGAGAGATGGCAATCCAACACACTGAAAATACTCCAATTACATGTGAAAAATACCTTTTTACATTTGAGCTTCATAAAAACCCTATTATATGTGTTGGGCAAAGATTATGATAAGCAATTTTTTTCATGAGAAATTGAGAGGTGAGTGAAATGACCCTTCTGAGTTGACATAGTATTCAAGTGGTTTTTGTACATCAGAAGGAAACACTGGGAGATGGGAAATGTTAACAGGTTCAAACCCCGAGACAGTTGAGCTAGCAAGAAGTGTCACTGCAGTTTGGTGTTATTCTGAATTCAACCAGATTTATCCAGGACTGGTACCAGGGTTGGAGAGATTATTGAACAAAAATATAGTGAGAAATAAAGCTCACTGACAAAAATGTTAAAAAAAACAAAGTTTTGGTGAGGTGCCAAGAGGTGACAACTTGCTTCATAAATATCTTGAGAGCTTCTGGCCACTCAAAGCAATGAGCATTGAATCATTAAAGAAAAAATTCATGAAGTGACATCAAAAAGAAGATTTTAACCTAGCATTTCAGCCTCAAAAAGGACAGTTAAAAGTCAAATAAAAAATAAATTCTGCATTTTTAATGTGCTGTTGGACTCCTATTGAGGAAGATAAATTCTGATTTATTGTTGTCTGCCTCAGAAAGAAGATGGAAGCACAGAATGACATTTTATAGCTTTGTTTTGGTTTGTTAGTGTAGGTGGGGGTATCAGGCTGTAGGAGAGGGTATGCCATGACAGCCACTAGCAAGCCACAAGCCACATCTCATTACCCATTTCACGTCCTGCCTCACCTCCATCTCCCCCAACCCCTAAATCTACCATAATTAGTCTTGCGATGCTTACATTGCACCAGCCACACGCCTGAGGCATTATCTCCTATCTGTGGTATTACGTGCTGCAATCCCACAGCTAAATGTGGTAACCCAAATTTCACAGAGACGCTGTAGCAGGCTTGCTGAGATAACCCATCTTCATATGTGGAGTGCCAGGTCACACGGAGCCTGTAGGCTTGGAGTGCTATGGATGCTTTGTGTAGCTTCTTCCTACGCACCCTATAGCTTACCCATCCTTCCAGAGATCACAGGAACCCTAAATAGCAAATATGGCATCCTAACTAGAACACCACCTGTTTTGTGCAAGTGTACATGGGCTTCTGCCACCCGGCTGCTTCTCTCTCCCTCGCTCTCTCTCTCTCTCTCTCTTTTGGTGGAGAAGAGGCAAAGTTTAGGGTCCATCTCTGTTGTCTGGCTGACTAAATATACATAAAACTGCTAGATATGGGCTCATTGTCTATCCTCAGGCCAATAGTACCTGTGCCACCTACACAAACACAGTGACCTACATATATCTCTCACATATGTTCCTTTGAACATTTTACATATGCTTGCAGGTGCTGGGATCCTGGGCAATAAAGATCGTTGCTTGACAAGCCTCTTTGTTCCACATTTCAGAATATCTGTGGCTTTTTGTTGTCAAAAGAGATATATTCTTTTGTCTCTCTCTCTCTCTCTCTCTCTCTCTCTTTCTTTCTCTCTCCCCCTCTCTCTCTCTCTGTGGTGTGGGATTGCTTAGAAGCATGCAGGTTTTGACATATGCTTTTACCCGAAAATGTATCTGCTCCTGCTGCTTTATTGGACCCCCTAATTACTTGTAAAAAAATAATAATAAATTGGGCAGGTGTTTGCTCTTCCGGATGATTAATTGACAATGATTTCACTACAATTGACGGCAGAAAGCTAGGAAGCTGTGAGTTGGGGTTCATCAGCTTGAGAGGACAATTTACAAAAAGCTAAAATTGCCTGAAAACTATATGTTTTTCATTTCAGGCTTGGAAATGTCTTAGTCCCCGTATTGAGCCCTGTCACATATATAATTCTCTGTTTCATATACAGGAAACTCTGGAGCTGATAAAATGAGCTTAGAAATATTTTTTTCCCTAAGTGAAAAAGATCACCCAGATCAGTCACTATTATGTGTTGAAAGAAGTGCATTACAGCAGGAACAGTTAAGTCTGATGTAAACTTGACCATGCTCTTTCACTATGTCGTTGGTGTTTTGCTTTTCAATTTACCAGTATCAGCAGCAGTAGCAGCCAGCCTCAGATGGTCTCTGAGGACCATACTTCCCAGAATATTAGCATAGTGAGGTTGGGGGGATTCCATATTAATTTTTTTATAGCTTCAAAGAAAAACACAAGATATTTTCATACTGGTGAGTGAACATAAATGCACTGAAAAATAAAGAGATCTAAATTTCAGAAACAGACCAAATCAAGCACGCTCATATTTGATTGATACTAAAACTTTCCAGGTCTTTCAAGGGTCCTAGTAACATACAGAATACATGAAATATTGAGATTTTATTATTTTAATTAAGACTCCTGGGCACAAAGCTTAATTTCAGATTACCAGGTTTTCAGGACGGGAATAGATTGGCTAACAGAATTTTCCATGAAAAAGAAAGTGGTGAACTATGTAAAATAAGTTAGATTCAAGGTTTGGCTGGAGTTCAGGCCATATTTTTATGTTGATCCTTAGAACTCATTCATTCACTCTATTTTTATTTTACAGCTGAGCTTGTAAGCATGAATAATGTAGATACACAAATAGCATAGAAAGTGACTGTAGCCAGGAGGTAGTGAGAGAGAGAAAAGAGTCCATATTTCCTGAAAACAACTCCAAATAGGAAAGACATTTTCATGCTTTTTAAAAGACAGTAACAAATAAAGAAGGCTTATCAGTAATGCTTATCAACTTAATGCATCCAATGAAATATTTTTTTTTCTAAACATAGCTATTAGAAGCCAACTTACAAAGAATTACTTTGACCTTTGCATGGTATTTTTTAACAAATTTATAAGAGAAAAATAATGATATTCTAGAACTACATTACTGAAAGCACAAAATTGATGACCTCTCCTTATCTTTAAAGAACCCCTCAACATATGGTTGCAATTCCAAATATTTTAAAGAAACATTTCAACAAGCCAGCAGGTTATTTAGTAAAAAATGAATATAAGAACTCTCTCTTAAATGTTTACATAGAGAAATTATATTATCCTTGACTATAATGAAAAGATACAAAGTGGAGATTTTTAAATATTGTGTATTTTCAGCAAATGGCTTTGGGCACTGTATCCATTATTTGAGATAGCTATTCTTGGCTCTAAAACTTCATCATGTTATTTTGATATTCTGATTTGCCAAGTAGGTAAAGAGTCCAATTCTAACTTGTCCTTTCATAAGAAAGAATAAAAAATACACAGAAGTACTTGATTGAAAAATTTTTTTATGGAGAGAGCATGAGTTTCCTTCCCTTGCTCTAGAAAGAAAAAAAAAATCTATCTATCTATCTAGATAGATAGATAGATAGATAGATAGATAGATAGATAGATAGATATATGCACACATTAACCTTACTGAAGCATTTGCATGGTCAGTTTCTTTTCAACTTTAAAAATTCAGATTGAATATGCCTCTCTCTAATAACTTTATAAACCACCTCTCTGCTGTTATAACATTGGTTAAGTAAAGCAGACGTTTGCTGTAAGCCTGAATGATCTGCGGGCGTTAGGCTTCTGTGCACTAGTCCAATGTGTTCGTCAAATTAAGACTTCCCTAAGGAAATAGCAACAATCCCCAAACTCTAGCAGTAAATTATAATACTAACTCTGTACTAATGTATTTTATACAGGTGAATTAATCTGTCTCAAACACACACACACACACACACACACACACAATGACCACTCGCACAGCTTTCCAAAGGTGGCACAAATCAAATTAACTTTTAAAAAGCATGGATAGGACGGCAATTGAGAACTTCTTAAAGAAAATATAGTCTTCTTTTGTATAAAATTCTCCATTTCCCAAGTTCCACCTAAGCACCTTGATTGCTTTATGTATTAAACTGTGTGTACTCAACTCCTGCTCTGGATAGGCTGTGAGTCGGGAAAGACACAAAGCAGACAGGCATATCCCAGCTGTAAAATTGCACACTCTACCATAAGTGAGCAATCTAGACTACCTACTTCATCTCCTTCTACCAAAATATTACATTTTCTCTTTCAATAAAGATGTTTTATAATGGCAATGAGGTGCTGTAACTCATGAAGTTTCTGCTGCTTACTTGCTCTCTGTGTCCTCTAACTCCCACTCTATCATGAGAGCATATGTTGTATCTCTGTCATGAATTATTATTTGACGATTCCATGTTGAAATTTGCACTTGGAAGGCAGTTTCCCCACCCTCACGGCAAAGATTTCTGCTTATTCTTAGAAGGTCCATATTGTCTAATGCCTTCCATGTTGTAAAACAATTCCTCAGGTGCTGCATCCAGGGGCTTGGTCTCCTAAAATTCTCAATTAGCAAAACCATCCTGAACTTATATAGGTACCTAAGGTGCTGTGCCTCTTTGTTTTGAAATAACCATTTGTGTACACTATATTCAAGAATGAGATTTGCTCTTCCATGGGCAAACTCAGTTGCAAAACATTTCAGCTGGCAATGATAAAAATCTCACTGGCATGAAGTGAGGGAAGAGGCATCTATTTTTTCATGCACTGCCTTCTACCTTTCTCCCTAATAATAAATTGAGTGGATGGAGAGTAATAATACGCATTTTGTTTTAGTCTTTGTGATTCTGACTTTCATCAAGAGGATTCCGAACTATTCCCTGGTGGGTAGATTTTTCTTTCAAGTTAACATTTGGTGGTTCTCTCTTAACAGTGGTGTATCAGAGCTGGCTCATACTGGTTCATGAGAACCAAACGGGCACACTACTTCTCCATTGTACTTTTGGTAGACAGCTAGTTAGCTTGAAATAAGCTATTGTGAGAGAATTTACACCACAGAAATCAATAAATGCCATAAATCAGGGCTTTCTTGGGAGACGACTGGGGTTAGTTGCTAAACAGTTACCAGCACACCAACACCGCCTACCTAGTAAATAAGGTATTCTAAAGGTGCCGAAAGTACCATAAATAGCAGACCTAGAATGACAGTGGCTAACCTCTAGTCGTAAAGGTAACACATAAAATAAGGTAAAAATAGTTTAGGTCATTAGCAGAAAAGAGGTTATGTTGGCAATGTAACTTATTAACTAAGGACTCAGGCTTGATTCAATTTGCATTGGTCCCCTTGCTAGTTGAATACCCATCAGCAGCTCACTCACTTCTCTGAACCTCAGTTTAGTTTGCTGTAAAATGGAAATAAAAGTTAGTTTCCTCATGTGGTGGTTTCGAGGATTAATTGAGATGATGAATGCAGGTACTGGTTGCCTGGCACATACTGAGGACTCAATACATTTTGGCCATTATTATTAAAGACAAGTAGTTGAAAAATTGTCAGTTTCATCTTCGTTGCAGTTGCTTATCTACCTAATTCCGATTATACATGCCTTCTTTATTGTAGTCAGATGTACCAAGTTTGTTCTGGCCTCTGAGCCTTTGCATTTGTTGTTCCTTCTGACTGAAAATCTCTCCCGTGGAATTTTGCCTGGTTGGCTCATTCTCATTATTCTGGTATCAATTCAGATGTTAACTATTCAAAGAGGACTTCCTTATTCACTCTTCCCTGGCCATGCATTCTAACTCTCACCCACCTGGTCATCATGTCCCAGATTTTCCTCTTCCATACTTCTATAGAAGTTATCATCATGAGAAGTTTCCTTTTTATTTGGTTGTTTTTAACTATCTCTCTTAATGAATCAAAGACCCACAAAAGCAGCAACCTCATTCGTTTTTTCCTTTGTGTAATCCCAAGCACCAGGAATAATGCCTGGCATGTGGTAGGCATGCAATAAATATCAGTGAATGAATGAATAAATAAATGGTGACTTTGGAGACAAAATAGTGAATTCACTACTTAGGTGGGGGGCTGATCTACAATTCTATTTTTAGTCCAATTAAGGGTTGTTTTTGATAACAAAATAGCAATATTTATGGATCCACAGGAGGTAAAAATGTTCATTAATGCTCTGGATAAATAAAGGAGTGAGCAGTAGAAAATCTATTGACATATTTAATCAGGAAACTGAAAACAACTAGACATAGCTGATTTTGTGAGGCATGGAAAGATTGGATTCAGAGTAACTTGATTGGGTAGATTTTTAAAAATATTATATACACACTGCTAAAAGGTTTTTTCTGTGATCTTAGCATAATGATTGGAAATAAGAAAGTGGTATTTAAATTCCCAATCATTAACCATCCTGATTATTATAGTTTTGAATGGGAGGAAAGATATAATGTGAACTAGCCTTCTTGGTATGCAAGAGTTTCCATAGACTTCTGTGCAGGTGTGTGAGTGAGACTGTTTTCCCCCTCATGATATTTGTCTGAGCATACAAAGAGGGGGTGAGGAGTGCTGAAGAAAGAAAGACAGAATAAACCAGTTAGCATAAATATTTTTAATGCTTACGGTATCAAATAATGAAGTAAGCATTTTTATGAGAAGCGATATTTTTTAAGGATCATGAGAGGTTTGAAGAGCTTTTAAAAATACCATTCTAAAAGTGAAGGACTTTAATTAATAGAAAAAATATTTGCTATATATTACACTTATACAGTAGGATTAGGAAAAGTGTTAAGAAGTAAGAAATAGAATTTTAGCATAGGCATGTATTTCTTGCCTTATTGAGGAAAAGACATTTTATAAGTGGACGCCACACTATAAATGCAAGGTATGTGGATGTAGAGCTCTTTATCTTATATCTGGATTAAATGCTCAAGGTCCAATATTTTTCTTTATTTTTTAGATTAGCTAGGATAGAGCAGGAGGTGACTTGCATAATGTTGATAGCATTTTCAATTACATTGTGGATATATAGTAAGATTGAACATTTGAAAGAATTACAGAAACTCCCAGGTATCAGTTGCAGGAGATTTAAAAGGCAGTTATTTAATGCTTTTATGTATGTGTTTGTGTGTGTGTATGTGTTTATATACGTATATACACACATAATAGTCATTATCATCATTCTGAGGCAAATAATTCAGATAGGTACATAGCTACACACGATTGTTTGGACCTATTTTATTATATACATGTAGAATTTTAAGAATTAGCTTCAGATTCTTAAAATATAAAAGCTCGGATTTCCTCTGCCAAGTATTTCACAATTGCGCTTACATGGTCTAAAATGCAACAAATTTAGGAGAATGATATTTTATATAAAAATAAACAGGCACATAACTACTACACATGTAATCTATTGTTTATCAAAACGTGCAAGCCCATACCTCATACAAATTCTGGTACCCATACTTGTACAAAGGCTACTTCTTATCGTTGTTAATGTATGACACTATGTAGCCAGAGATTGATCCTAAATTAGAGTACACTATGGAGAAACAGCATCTGGTAACAACTTGCCATATGCTAGAAATTTTTAGGTGCTATGTATATTTTATTTCATTTAATCCTCATAACAATTTATATATATAATATATACGTATATTATATTTTTGTTTTTTCCCTCTCTTATCTCCTTATCGTGTACATAATATATATTGACTTTATTATCATAGTTTTTAAGTTATAGGATGTCAAGTAGAAGAGTAAACATTATTCAAGGACATTGTATCTTCTTCCGGGGAAAGGATTAGTGCATGTTCGATTGTGGTTGTAAGCAAAATAGTTGCATCATGTTAGGTGGAAGTATGACCTTGCTATTTTCCTTATTTGGTGATTAAGTATGGTTTTAGGACATGTATATGGTTGCCAAGTTCACAAGGGGTAAACTCGTGATGGTTAATTGTATCTGTCAACGTTACTGAGCCATGGTGCCCAGATATGTGGTCAGACATTCTGAATATTCCTGCTAGTGTGTTTTGGGATGAGACTGACATTTAAATAAGTTGACTTTGAGTGAAGCAGATTGCCCTTCATAATGTTGGTGGGCTTCATCCAATCAGTTAGAGGTCTTAATTGAACTTAATACTGACCTCCCCCAAGCAAGAGACAATTCAGTGGCATACTGCCTTCAGACTTAAACTGCAGCATGGGTTCTTCTGTGGGCCTCCAGCCTGCCAGCCTAACCTGCCTAATTTAGACTTCGAACTCATGTGCCTCCATACTCACACGATCCAATTTATTAAAATAAATCTCATCACACAAAAGCACAAACACACACATCACACATCTTATTGGTTCTGTTTCTCTGGAGAGACTGGAATAATAAACAATCCAGTCATGAAGCACACAGAGGTTTAATTGTCCAACATCATAAAACCAGCAAACAGTGGAATTAGAGTCCAAAGCCACATCTTCTGATGTGAAAGCCAACATTGTTTTGCATCTTTCCCATGATTCTCAAAAGAGGCTTCTAATAATCAACATTTCAACAACTTATTTGTTATTGAATATGTTACTAATTATGATCATTTATTAATCTATAAACACTGAAAGGACAAGAAATATGCCTTAGACATCTTATTTTTTAAGTTTAGCACTATTTATAACGCAGGAACCACCAGAAAACACACACACACATGCATACAGGCACATACCTCCACCATACACATACACAGGCATATCGCACACCCCCAACATTTATCATATCACACACATGTATACACTTCCTACAGCATAAATTATTTAATTCAAGAGAGTCTACAATTTACATACACTTAGGCAATAGCTTATTCCTTTTCTTCCGTGTTTGATTCCATGAGTACTATTGAACAAGAGAAGATATTTTAATGCCTCTACATTTCCATTTCTTTATTTATTAAACCTAAATTTGGCCTGCAACAGGGTTACCTGACTCAGATTTTAGACATTTGCAAATCACCTTCCTGTTACTTGCCTTATTCACAAACCACTAAAAGTGTAATATGCTGCCAAAAAATGCAGAGATGGAGTGAAGACACTACTTGGGTTAGTTTCAACCTAAGGAGTAACTTGTTTTTTGAATATTTATTAAGATAAATTTTTAAAGTTTTTAAAATTTAAATTGTCTGCCTGCAAACTAAAATCACTCAGTATTAGCAATGAAATGAGGACCACATTTGGGAAAATAGGTCTAAATTAGAGCTTAAACTCTTGTTTAGTTCCCTCTCTCTGTTTATAAGTTGGCTACTGAATGAACATTAGATAATTCTAAAACTTATCCCAGATGTAATCTTCCTAATTCTACAAAATCTAAAATAATATAAATGTGATTTAAAAAAAAAAAAGTGTTCTTGGTCTGTCAGCTGCAGTGGCTCACACCTGTAATCCTAGCCCTTTGGGAGGCTGAGGCAGGCAAATCACCAGAAGCCAGGAGTTCAAGACCAGCCTGACCAACATGGTGAAACCCTGTCTCTACTAAAGATACAAAAATTAGCCAGGTGTGGTGTTGCATGTCTGTAGTCCCAGCTACTCAGGAGGCTGAGGCCTGAGAATCACTTAAACCTGGGAGGCAGAGGTTGCAGTGAGCCGAGATTGTGCCACTGCATACCAGCTTGGGCAATAGAGTGAGACTCTGTCTAAAAAAAAGGAGAGAAAAGAAAAGAAATGTTCTTGGTCATCAATACAGATGCTCTTTAACACACACCAATTTAACGATTTTCAACTTCAAAATGATGTGAAACTTTCACAATCTCAACATAATGTACAGTATTCAATAAATTACATGAGATATTCAACACTTACTATAAAACAGGCTTTGTGTTAGATGATTTTTCCCAACTGTAAAGTAAGGTTAACGCAAGTGTTCTGAGCATGTTCAGGTAGGCTAGGCTAAACTATAATGTTCAGTAGATTAAGTATATTAAATGCATTTTTGACTCATAATATTTTCAACATATGATGGGTTTATTGGGACGTAATTCCATCGTAAGTTGGGGAGCATCTACATTTTTACTTTCTCACTCTCTGCTTATACAATCCTGAAGGAAACAGAGGCCCTGTAAAGTTTTCATAGATACAAGAATATGTACATTTAAAACTTCCAGAGTTCTTGTGTAGGCTTTAAATTTTTCTCTTACTATAACTCACATTATGAAATATGTTTTTACTGTAACCTATTATGGACATGTATATGCAGTATAATTGAAGTAAAATTTTAATGAAAGCTGCTGACACTTCATTCTATTATGTTCTATTCTGTTCTATTCTATTCTATTCTATTCTATTCTACTCTATTCATCTGTTCTATTTCATTATTTAAATTGCAGACCACCAGTTATCAAATTTATTTTGTAACACATTATATTAATTATCTATTCCCGTGTAACAATATTGCAACAACCTTAGAAGCTTAAAACAGCACTCATGTATTTTCTCAGTTTCTGTGGGTCAGAAGTTCATGCTTGGCTTAGCTGTATTCTTTCTCTACAAGGCTAAACTCGAAGCATCAGCCAAGGCTGTGGTTTCATCTGACATTCAACTAAAAACAGACTCATTTCCTTGCTTACTTGGGTTTTGGCAGCATCCAGTTTTTTGTGAGCTGCACTGGATGGACAGCCCAGTTTCTTGCTGGCTGTTAGATGGAGACTGCCCTTAGTATCTTGCTATATGATCCATTTCATAGGGAAGCTCACAACACGGCAACTTGCTTCTTTAACGCCAGCAAGGAGAGACTCTACTTACAAAGCAGGTACTGAAATCTCATGGAATGTGATCAAGTACAATAATCATGTATGCCCTATTACTTTGTCACATTGTAGAATACATCACAAGCCCTGTGTACACTCCAGCAGGAGCAATTATGAAAGGAGTGAACATCAGGAGGAGGGGACCTGTCTGCCACAAAAATTAATGTATCAGTTTCTGAAATTTGAAAACCACTGGTCTTCTTCTCTAGTTAACTCTCTTCATATGATAATAATTTTGAGTATCTGTTCCCCAACAAGGCAAGAATTATCATTCATACTTTTTCCAACTCATTAATGAAACCACAAGAGCTAAAGGGCTTGCTGAAGATCATATAATTCTTTAGTGGCAGAAGCAAAACTAGATACACTTTTTTTTTTTTTTACCTCCAGTCTCAAGATGTTTTCATTATAGCCAGCATATAGCAGAATGTCTAGCAGGTAGTAGTCATTCAATATATGTGTTTTGAATAAATGAATACATAAGTAAATGACTATAAATCATAGTATCTTTCATGAAATTCTTGAAACTAGTCAATTAGAAGTGCTACTAAATATAGAATATTATCTTGGCTTCTTAAGAGATCATTTAAAGTCTTATTGATTTTCTCTCTGGTCTTTGACATTCTATATAATCTTATTATATGATGTATATACTTTTCTTTTAAAAAGTTAACACCAATCTAGAATACATCTACTTCTCTACATGTTCAAACACAAATGTTCTCACAATCTAGAAAGATGGACTTACAAATTCTAGGCAATGATAGTTAAAGAAAACTTGTAAGTAATTTAAGTACATATTATATTATTCCATATGCTTATGCATAGGCCAATGATGGCCCAATAATTTTGATTGAATCATAGTTGTGAAATTGTTAAGAATGAAAAATAGCTGTCAATTGAAGTATAATTATTTTGTCATTCTACATTTTCAAGCAATCTTACTATTTAGAACAATGTTTATTATCCATCACTACTGCCCCAAATAGGGCCAGCTCTGAAATGAGAGTTTGAAGAGCTTTTAATTTGTAAATTAAGAATCATAACAAGTAACAGCTTCTCTCTTTGTCTCGCTTTTCCAGATAATGGTCATTTGAACTGTCTTTGAGTCTGGAGGTTGCTATTAACAAACTGAATTGTATTGCTGCTGGGCTAGTTAACATTCATATTAGACTTTCAAAACAGTGTGGAGAAAACAGTCAGCTCTTTGATGGCATTTATGATGGACACACAGCTGGGCTAATGAAGACAATATGTCAAGGCTTGAACAGCAATGATTTTACAGATTTTTGAGACATCTATTTGGGTTTATAGAGCTGATTTCCTCTTTGGAGGCTGCATTCTGAATTCGTGATAACCACCTTTATGGAGAAAAGATTGAATATGAAAGTTTCAAGGAATTTAGGCTACAGATATAATTCTAGGACTAGTCAGACAAAGAGAAATACTGTCTGAAATGACTCTGAATTTAAATTAAAAATTGGGTGTGGCATTTGGGGTGAGAGTGGGAAAGGTTAGGAAGGGACAATGAGTCACTAATAAGAAATAAACAAATACCACACACAATGCATCTTTATGAAGATCCTTATTACTCATATGCAATGTGTGTGAGAGCTTCCACTTTGAGAGAAGACAAACTAAGTAACAGCCATTTCTTCAGCCAGTATTTAGTCATTTCTTGTTAAAGATCTTTTAAACTAGCCACTTTTTCCTTAAACTCCAATAAGTCCTGCTCCCCAGAATTTATTTTATTTTAACTTCTAAGTTTTCAAGATCATGCTTATTTATTTTTGTGTCTAAGAAACAACTTTATTTCTGTAAGAATAGTATTCTTAGAGAGAGGGGCGAATTTCTAGAGTGAAATTGATTTGAAAATTACCTAATTTAAAAAATTTTAAAGTCCCACAGAGCTAGGTAGTCACTGCCTGCCTCCCAATAAACTACTTCTGGATTGTGGGTGGACTCTACTTCCCAAGAAGACAAAAGACAATTTATATAGTTATTCAATTTCCTGATCATAATTTTGTAGATCCCTCTGTGGTGGAGCCCTAAAGCTTTGTCAAGTTACTTTACTGGCAAAAGAGCGCCCTGTTTATGATCCCAGCAAAGTCCATGTGGGCACCACTCAGCTGTAGGCTCAAATTGTTAACCAAAACCTACTCAAAATTTGAAAATCATCAAAGCTTGCAGTTAGCTCCCTGGCATTTTCCCTTTGTGAGCTCATTTTTACTATGTGCCTTGTTTCTTTACATTATCTTTTTCACAGTCATAATTACTATAATAGCTAACAGTTATTGAGGATTTACTATAAGCTAGGCACGCTGCTGAATATTTGATGCAGATTGTCTCATTCATACAACAAGCATAGGAGGTAAGTATTATGATCGTTATCTCCAATTCATAGATAAGAAAACCTAGGGTTAGAAAAGCTAAAAAACTTTCCATAAATCACAAAGCTATAAAATCAGAGTCCTAAGATATCAATCAGGCAAAAATTACAGGCAATTTGGTCTGCTCAGAGAACGGTCTTGAAGGCAAGTACTTTCTAGATTTGAGCAAGTACACTTCTTTAGTATTTTTTGAAGACTTCCATAAGAATTCCAATTTGGAAGAAAGACTTAGGACATTAAAGTATTTGTCTACATTTGAAATTACTACACAAAAGAAAAATTCTTTTTTAATTGAGAAAGCTTTGGTGATTATCATTAATAAAAAAATCAAACTTCAAAGATTTGCAGTTATATGAAATTTCAGGTCTCCATATGAGCCACTGAAAATATGGCAATGAAATAAAACTCCAGTTTTGACTAACACTTCTGTGTGTCATCTCTGCAATTAAAGTTCTCCTGCCCTCCTTTGAAAACAATGTTAAAACACTATGTTCTCCTTTAATTTTCTTTATAAATTAAAAATAATTATTGTTCTTCTATTTCTGGCCAAAATAGAGTAACAGGGACAAAATTTACCTGCCTACCTTGTTCACTGTCTTAAAAAACACTGTTTCAAGTATTTTGTCTCATGTTTATTTTTTCAGGTACAACTCTTTTGAAAGATAGTTTGGAATTTTTTTAATTCAATATACACCTACCACAGAGTTCAGTCATTTCGATCCTATTTATTTACCCAAAAATAATGAAAGCATATATATCCACACAAAGACTAATCAGCTCTGAGCTATTCATACATGCAACAACCTGGATGAATCTAAAAATAATTATGCATAATGAAAGAAACCAGACACAAAGAGTACATACTGTCTAATTCCACTTATATATAAAACTAGAAAATACAAATTCACTTGTAGAGATGGGAAGCAGATAAGTGGTTGTCTGAGATCAGGGTGAGGTGTGAAGACACTATTGGGGATGATGGATATGATATGTTCACTATCTTGCTTTTGGTGATAGTTTCACAGATACAAATCTGTGTATAAAGACAGGTCAAAGTTACTATATTGTACATCTTAAATATTTGTATTTTATTGTTGACTATTTTTCTAACAAAGCTTTTAAACTTTTTGTAAACAATTATTGACTAAAACTTAATCAGAGCCATGGGACAGAGCACTGTGTTCCTTTCCAAGTACTCTTACCTTTAAATTATGATACACAGCCCTCCAGGACCACTCCCTCCCTGCCATCCCATCCAAATCCCTCATAAAACATCAGATTGCACAAGATAGGAAAGGGTAGCATCAGCAGAAGTCTGACTCTCAAGAGACAGTTTTAATTCTCTATGTCATTTAGCTCTTTTAAAAATGATGGAAAGTTGCCGCCTTAGAAACAAAATCCGTTTTCTTTTCCACAGGTAAGTATTTTTAGAGGAAATTTTACTATCAATATCTGA
Source organism: Macaca fascicularis (assembly GCF_037993035.2). Classification (NCBI taxonomy): domain Eukaryota; kingdom Metazoa; phylum Chordata; class Mammalia; order Primates; family Cercopithecidae; genus Macaca; species Macaca fascicularis. The sequence goes on along the minus strand of NC_088376.1, from coordinate 29,464,398 downwards.
TTGAGCATATTTCTATTCCCCCTAGATTTAATGTTTTCCGTCTGCAATATAAAAGGAAGATAATGCACAATTATGCTAGTAAGACTCTCTTTTCCAATAATGTTTGCACTTCTCAATACTACATTTAAAAAGGAAATCGTAGCACTTGAAAAGTTAAGTAGGAAGATGAACAAAATTGAACAGAGGAAAAATAACTGTCTGAAGACATGTTGAAAATACATTTAAAGACAGTCTGTCTGAGATAGGAGCTGAGCTGGCCAATCCATCTTTTAAATAACTAAACATCATTCAGGTGTCAAGTATTTGACCTGGAGACTGGAAGGGCAGGAGAGAGACCAAAAAAAAAAAAAAAAAAAAAAAGTCAAAATATTAAAAAAAAAAAAGTAAAAGTAAATGATTTGTCCTAGGAATCAGGCAACCAAGGTCTAAACTTCTACCTCCTGCCTGGGTAAATTGTTGCTGCTTCTTTCTGTGAATCTTAAAAGATGTACAATATACCTCATTTAATGACTTTGATTCATGAAAACTCTATCCCCATGGGAAAAGCTGTTAAATGAAAAAAGATTTCTTTTAAGTAGAAAAATTATGAAATGATTCCTTCCAACCCCCCATACCCAAAATATATCAAATAAATTATATATATATATCAATTATCAATATACATCAAAATATACCAATTAAAAATATCAGTTGAACAACACATCAATTGAACTATGAAAGCAAGCTTAGTTAAGTAGCAAAGAATAACACAAAGGTTAGTAAGTATAGCTTGTACTTAAAATACAATGAATTGAAAGCTCATGGCACTTAATAGAGTAGGAAGAAGAAACTTAACAGAAAGTGGTAGTTGGGGGAGAAGGATTGCAAGGGAATTATTTGGACAATTCATTTTTTATTTCTGCATCATTTTATTCACAAATTGTTCTTAATCTTTTGTGAATTTGTGGATTTCTTGAACTCAAATCAGACTTAAAAATACAGTTATAGCACAGAAAAAATCTTTAACGGCAAAGTAAAAGCTAAGCAAGAGAGTCTTTCAAAACACATGAAAATAGCACACACATACAAAAAAAAAAAAAAGAATAAAGAGATGTACAAGTGACACCTCCTCAACCTTCTCACTTGGTGTACATATGCACAGTAAATTATTTTGGGCTCAGCCAAGCATGGGAGCAATTCAAATAGATCCATATGATATTCTCTGATTAGAAACTCTTGTGGAGTAAGTTGGTGAGTATATCTTTGCCTAAAACAGTCATGTCAAAATATAGCTTCCTATAGCATATTTATTTAGTATCATTTTGGTGAAAAAGTGGTTATACAGAATAGAAAAGAGTTGTCCAAAAATAAGTGGTTGACCTTTCCAGAGCCATTACCTGCAGCATTGATATGTAAGTCTGTTCCATACTCATAAAGGAATACTCAGCTGACCCAACTGATTTTCTCGTGTTTTTTCGGGTTAGTAGAAGTCTATATGTTGTGGTGGAAAACAACTTCAGCCCTATAGTCCAACATTTGCCTCTCAAAACTTGGCCTATGTTTTACAGGACTAGAACCTCACTGGTAAGTCACATCCCTAGAGTTTCCCCCACCCCTAACCCCAGTCATGGAAAATAAATCAAATCATTGTCACTCTTTCTTAACAAAGAGTATACATTTAAAACTTGAGTAAAATTACAGGAACTGTCTGTGGCCTTCAAGGGGGACCTTGAAGTCTCAACACTGCAGTTGTCTAATCAGAGGATCCAAGATGCATATACTCAAGGACTTTACACTTGGCATCCTCTGGAGACAGTACATATACACCAGCTTGGTTTAACTGGAGATTCATTTGGGTTAGGAGAAATTATGTAGGCAATGTACTTACTCAATGGAGGCCTTATGCCTGAAGAATTACAATAATCTGAATTTGTATGATACTTTTCCTCTAATGGAGTGGAATTCCAAATGAAAAAAATCAAACAGCATGTGCATAAACATTAGATATAATACCCAAATTTACAAAGCCTTTATAGATATGCAAGTGTTATTGTGTCTGTCCCTAGCTTCTGTACAGAATGTAATGGGTAGCTGCTACTATTTTACTGTTGTATAAAAATGAGGAAACTGATAAGTTGTCTAAAGGTGCACAATCAAAACACATCAAAGCCATTGTGAAATACAGGTCCCCGGATTTCAAAAACAGGTCTTCTGCTTATAAATTCAGACTTTTTCATATAGCCATAAACTCCAGAATGGGAAAACAAAGTTACTATCAGAAAAGCTTCTTTTAGCTGGGCGTGGTGGCTCACGCCTCTAATCGCAGCACTTTGGGAGACCGAGACAGGCGGATCACTTGAGGTCGGGAGTTCGAGACCAGCCTGGCCAACATGGTGATCTCTACTAAAAATAAGAAAATTAGCTGGGTGTGGTGGCAGATACCTGTAATTCCAGCTACTTGGGAGGCTGAGGCAGTAGAATCGCTTGAGCTCAGTGATCCGAGATGGCACCACTGCACTCCAGCATGGCTGACAGAGTGAGACTCCATCTCAAAAGAAAAAACAAAGCTTATTTTTCACCTAATCACCATAATATTCACTATTAAGTAATGGAAATAGATATAATTTACTTAGCAAATGCATTCTGGTTCAAATAATTTGTATACAGGCTATGCAAACATAATAAGGAGAGATTCTTTTTAGTCATCTTGCTTTATATCACTAATTACACTTTTATTTAATGATATTTTAAAGAAAAATGTGTTTATTTTCAAGTACAAAAGTCATATATGTCCACCAAGGAAAGCCATAACAAATGTAAACTACATAAAAAAGATAACAGCTAAATTTCTAAAGCATTAAAAAAAAAAAAGACAAATAGAAGGGTGTCAGATTAGGAAAGTATGTCTTGTAAGGTGTAATGGACAGACTGCTTAGCTTAGAGATGTGGATCTCAAAGTGGTTCTCAGACCAACAGCATCAGGGTTACCTGGGAACATGTTAGCAATGCAGATTCTCAGGTACTGTACCACACTTAAAGAATCAGAAGCTCAGAGTAGAGACTAGCAATTTGTTTTAACAAATCCTTCAGGGATTCTGATACAGCTGATGTTTGAGAAATACTAGCTTTGAGTAAACTTAAGAGGGTCATGTTAGTATTTTTAAATCATTGGAAATTGGTTTATTTTGTTTTTTCTTAAGTGGGACTCATTTGTACTTCAATACACAGAATGGATATTCAAAGGAAGTAGTTTTTGACCTAACACAGATGAGCACTTCCAATTGAATAGTGCTTTCTGAGAATGGTGCTGCCCCCTACAAGTGAATAACTGGGTTTCTATAGGCTGGAGCTGCAGACAGGTCACTATGTGTATGGAGGATTGTGTTAATATGATCGTGGCTCTTTAGAGCTCTGCATTACTAATATTCTGTTTTAAAGCCTTCCTCAATACCCAATGTCTCTGTGTTAATGATGGTAAGGACTGGGTAACATCTGTTGTTGACAACAGATGATAAGAGAAAGCCCAGCTTTATACTCTCTATAATCTTACATCAATGCCCCATTCTTCATCTAATTTTTTTTACATATTAACACATGGCCTTGGCATTACTAAATAAGAAATCCCTCACTTAGAACCCAATGCAGTGTGATAAAAATTATTTTGAGAGCAATCAGGAGCTCTAGTTTTCAATTCTGCTTCTCTTCTCAAGGAGTTCTGTGCTTTAGTTTCTTCTTTGTAAATTTAAATGGTTGGAATAGAGGACCTGTTAAGTGTGATTTAAGCTGAAATTGTATGTACCCCACACTGAGTTTCTCTCCTATACCCCTAACCCATTCAACAATCACACCACCAGTTTTCAGGACTCACACTAGGATAGCCATCTATCATTTGTTAGTTGGAATGCTCTTTCATCCAAACAAGAAACTTATGCTTTTTGCAGTTTTTTATTCTAGCCAGGTTCTAGGTGCTGGCCTGGAACTATAAAACGAATATTTCACAAAAAATGATGACGATATACAAAGGAAAGACAATTTCTTTGAATATCCGTAATCTCAATATGGAGTCTGGCTGTGGATGGCCAAGAGATAGTTTCCTTAACTGGAAAAAGTTTTTAAATGAGGCTGGGTGGACGATATATCTTTGCATCATTACAAAGGAGAAAAAAGAAGAGAAATCTCACAACTGAAGAAAGTGAAATCCACTTTACTTAATGCGGACCTCTGTCTCTGGTGTGCAGGTCCTCTGTGTCCAAAGATAATTAGCACTTTATAATGCTAATTATTATAATTATGTCTGAGAAAAAAATCATTAGGGGGTAGGTCCGTTCACTGATTTTCAATTGCCCCCTCTATTTAAAAATAAGGTCATTTTTCTATGAAATAGCTTTAGGAGCTCAAAGCAGAAAGAGAGTTATAGAAAATCCTGTGTAGGTATAAGCCTGAGTTTTTAATATTCTTATAATTCTGTGATGTGTCTGGGAACTGAACCTGGAGGAAAACAGTGAACCTATTTAGTCTAGGAGACTAGAAATCAGGACTCAGAAGAGTAAACATTCCTGTAATAGTTAGTCCTCAAATAGTCATTCATTGACCATGCACTGGGTGCCTGGCAATGTGTTAAACTGTTTCTAGATGCTACCTCATATAGTAACCATCACAGTTGCACAAAGCAAGTACTAGTACTCCATTTTCATAGAAGAAGAAGCAAAATCTTAGAAATTAGCTGCCCAATGTCATGTACGTAGGAAAGGAAAGCTGGATTCTGATTCATATTTGCTTGCTCCAAAGCACTTGTTGTAAACACTTCACTATCCTGTGCTTACATGTAAATGTGCCATTTCTGTTAGGGGTCTTGAAATACTGAATTAAAGAATGGTGTAGGGGATGGGCAGTTTAGAAATACTTGGAAATTTGGTTGTTTGAAGGAAGCTCACTCTCAGATGGTAGGAGATCAAGCTAACAGAATAGCTGAGAATATTTTCTGAGAGCCCCAGAAGTATAAAAACGGTCTAAGGGGAAGAATTTAGGACACAGAGTGAAAATAGCCTGCCTCTGAAGATCAGCTTCATTTCTTCCCTTCTGGGTGTTAATGAAAGAGCGCTTTAACTTTGCCAGGCCTCAGTTACTAATTTCTAAAACAACTCTTACTACTATTACTACGGATCTTACTGCTACTATTACCACCACCACCACCACATCAGTTACTGAGAACCTAACTAGATGTCAAGCAAAAATGCTAAACACTTCATATACATTATCTTTTAAATACAAAATGTACTATTAATCCAGTTTTACATATAAGAAAACCTCAGTTCAAAGAGGCTAACTAATTTGTATGTGAACATGCTTTACACTATGTAAAACATCTTATTAGTAGATATCACTATTATTAAGAACCTATCAGCCGAAGAGGAAGAATTGGCCTTTTATCTTTCTAAGATGAACAGTTGTCTTTCTGTTTAATGGTTTTTTAAAAATCCCCCTGTGACAAGCTCCAGAGGACAAATAATTTATTTCTTGTGTATGGCTCTCTAAATGAATTAATTGATAGGCATCCCATTGTCAGTCTCAGGGATGTGGAGATAAAACAGGCATGAGATGTTCTTTACCAAACTAATTTGTGCTTTAAACACATAAATTATATATATATATACACACACTACACACACACACGTGTGTGTGTGTATATATATATATATACACGTGTGTGTATCTACATATTTAAAGTAAATATGTATTTACCATCTCTCCTGCTCCACTTTGAATTCAAGAACCCATGTCTTTGTTGTGTCATTGCACTGTCAATTGAGAAGTTTTGTTTTGTTTCTTTGAGTATTAGTAAGTGGAATTAAATAGTAAATATTGCCGGGGGAAAGAAAGGAGAAAAACAGCTCTTCCAATTCATCCCTGTTTCCATTCAATTAAAGGAGAGTAGAAAAAATACTTATGATAATTGTAATAAGTATAATAGAATAGTAGGAGCCACTCTTTTCCTTTCAGTAGGCCATTAGGTCAAAACTATCTTCATAGTAATACTAAGATGATATTTGCCTTTTCACTGTGTTGGCACTTGTACTGATAATGCAAAAGCAGTGGAGTCTTAGCAAAAATTAAGACCATGAAAACAAACTGCACTAGGAGTAATTATATTCTTCATTACTATTTACTTGCAGGGGGAAAAACCGTTTGCGTTTAAGAAAGTCCTTGGTGAAGTAGTAAAAAACTATTAATTTTATTAAATCTCAACCTTGAGTACAAGTCTTAAACATTCTGAGTAATGAAAGGGAAGAATATTTGAAGTGCTTCTGCTGCATACCAAAGTATGGCAATTGTCTCAAGAAAAAGCACTTGTGTGATTGTTTGAGATGCCAGCTGCACTAGTCCCTTTTGTTTGAGAGCCACCATTTTTACCTGAAAGAATGTACAGACAAACTATGGGCATTCAAAGTTGAATATTTTGCAGACATTTTCTTGCAAATAAATAAAGGGGGCCTGTGGCTTCAGGAAAAACAACTGACAGTATTATCAGCCGATTATAAAATTAAATCTTTCAAGAGACCGTGCCTTGACAGCTCCCCAATACTTCCAAGAGATGGAAGGTAGCATTAATAAATACATTTTTGATGTTATATAACAGAATGTTTTAAAGATTATAATATCTGTATAACCATGAAGAAGAGTATTTTTCAAATGACCAACACATGGTGTTACATAATCATGAGTGGGTAAAAATGCAAGATAGAAGAATGGATTTTAATGCAACAGAGTAGAAAACATTCACTTCCCATTTCGTACCGCAACTAACCTTTAAGAAACTACAACTTGTTGAGTTCTGGGTTTTATCAAAGAATGTCTACAATTTACATGAAGAGTCTATTAAAATACTTCTCTATTTTTCAACTCCATGTCTGTATGAGTCAAGACTTTCTTCATGTACGTCAACCAAAAGCATATTGAATTATAGAAGTAGATATGAGAATCCAGTTGTCTTCTGTTTAGCCAGATACGAAGGAGATTTGTAAAATGAAAAACAAAGCTACTCCTTTCAGTACATGTCTTTTGGTGTGGAAAGTATAATTATTTTTCATACTGTGTTATTTTTATTAACATATAGTGTTTATTACTGTTATTTAAAAATCAATATATACACATTTATAATATTCTCAGCTTTAATTTCTAATATGATAAATATCAAAAATATCCATTTCACCAAAACTCTTTGGGGGCTTCAACTATTCTGAGCATACAAGAGTCTGAGACTAGAATGTTTGATAACTGCTGATATAGGGTAATGAACAATTGTATGAACTGCCCTTGGTTTTGTAAATTGATTGCAGCATTTCCACAGAGCAACTTGTAAAACTGTCAAAACTATTAAAATTTGGCTAACTTTTGACCAACAATTTCTACCTTTAATAGTTTATCCTTAAAAAATGTGGATTTCTACAGACATTTATTTATCAGAATTTTATAATACTTTCTATAATGTGAAATAGCACTTATAAATATACAGGGGTTTGTTTAAATACATTTTGATGTCCCCTTAAAATAGAATATCACATAACCATTAAAAATATGTTGTAAAAGACTAATTGACGGCACATTTGTTAATAATATATTAAATTTAAATGATATAAAATCATAGCTGCAAGATAGTCTTATTTTGAGAACTAAAATGAAAATGCTTTCTCCTCTCCCTATATATTTAAAAGTTTTATTTCTATATTTATCTATGTATCTGGAAGTTTAAATAAATGATGAGTCATTTATTTTTCAGGGATGATGAATGATGGGTTATTAGTGCTTTTATAAGTCTTTTGTGTTTTTCTAACTTCTACAGAATGTGCATTTTTATTCAGGAAAAACAGTTGACAAAAATGTGGTAGATGAATCACAACTTTCAGAATGACAGTCTTTTATTTCTGAGCTTCAGTAGAAAAGAGTATATTTAATATGTGAATGTAATTAGGAAAAAGCAGAGCAGGGAATTACTGGGGCACTGGGTGAATAGTTGGATAAAGAGCAGTTTAAAACAATTGACTTTTATTGATGACCTATTCTGGCTCATGTATTATGTTGGGGCAGAATTGAAAATATGAAATTGCCATTTTTATAGGTCAAAAATGTTGAAAATCAGCATTTATATGTTATTCAAACTATCTTATTTAATATAATAGATATTATTATTATGCCCATTACACGGTTGAGGAAATGAAGCTCAGAAGTTAAGTAACTTACTTGGGATAACAAGTTGTTTCTAAGCATTTTTCCCTTTCTTCAAAGTTCTGCTCTGGATCAACTTGACGGTAAGATCTTTTAAGTAGACAAATGGGATATCTTCATTAAATTACATACAATTGAACTCTAGAAAACCTATTTCTACATATGTATGATGTCATTAGGTCCCCTACTAAGTATTCTGCCCTTGGATGTACAAGGTTATTAAAACTGTTTGGTATGCCTTTAATATGAATAAATGTGTTATAAATAAAGGACAGATGAGTTATCAAGAGCTCCTCACCTGTCTTCTAAAAATAATTTTGGACCTCTGCTGAGAGAGAAAAGTAGTATGATAATCTCTGAAGCTCACCATCTACTGTCCTCCAAAACAGCTAAAATAAAGCGTAAGTAAAAATGTCTACTGCAGTTGGGTAACAAAACCAAACAGAAGCCCCATTTACATTGAAGTGAAGAAAATACTGAAGGCAGAAAAGAGCTGAAAGCAAATACTAAATAGAAAACAAAAAGGGGGTGGGAGATTAGTTCAAAAACATCTCAGAAAAGGTTGAAGCCTTCCACAAAAGTTCTAAAACACAAAACCAAGAATACACAGTTCCTACTTTAATATGAAAAGTTACAATGCAGAAAATAAAGTTGAAAATAGCAGAAACAGACTCTAAGTGTTAAGTTGAAGAAGGCCCAGAGTAAAGGTGACCTTGAGAAGGAAGAAGTCTAAAGAACTTGGATAAAGCTGCCCCAGTACCACCTGGATAATATATTCTTGGATGTAACTTATCCTAAAAATAACCAGGAGAAGCAAGAGCTGGAAAGAAACCAGTATGGATATAGATGGATGGAAGTGGGGTGAAGGAAGCATACGTATTTGGATCCATCCAAGCATTCGACCGAGATTTGCCCTGTCAATGTGAAATGTCAGAAGAGACACGCTTTGTTTTGGATATGGCAGATTTGACATAATTAAACAATTACACAGGAATTTTTAAAGGAGGAACTCTCAGGGGATTTATTATTCTGGTAAGTTGTGTTGATTCACCATGCTCCTCAGTGGAAGTTTTTTTCTGCTTGAAGAATAGCATCTCATCAAGTAAGTATTTTGTGGAACTGATCCTGTCCCCAAACATCATATATATACACATTCTTTCTTAGAGATGGGCTCTCGCTCTGCTGTGCAGACTGGAATGCAGTGGGGGGAATGCAGCTCACTGCAGCCTCCCACTCCTGGGCTCAAGTGGTCCTCTTGTCTCAGCCTCCCAAGTAGCTGGTATTACAGGCTCATACCACTGCACCCAGCTCCCAAACAACATTTTATGTATATGTAAATTCAAATTCAAAGAGTGAAGAGACTTCCCCAAAGAATGTGAACGTTTCCAAATTAAAGATCAACCCAGGTCTCTTGTATGCCACTTCACTGTTTACATGTTTTAATTGAGTGAGATATGAGTAAACCTTTCCTAAACAAGTGCTTTTCTAAACATTTTAATTCTACTTGTCTTAGTGGTATGAGTGAAGAGTGGAGAAAGAAGTACTAGTAGTGAGCATTGGTGTGGACAGCTTGTGTGATTCTATTTGGCGAAGGTGGAAGTTGTATGGGAGTGAGTGATTTATTAGAGGGGATGAGAGAAGACTTGGATAGTCCATAGAAATGCAGACTCCAGGTGGAATGCCAATCAGTAGATAAATATCGTTTAGGACTCTGCTCAGATAGTATCTATGGAAAAATGTAGAATATAACATTGACAACGCTGGGAGTCCCCTTATCCTTTGGACATCAGTTGAACTTAGCTTGAATCTTCAATTTTACAGCTGTGGAATCTACTACCTTCCCCAAGATAGCTGCAAATTTTCAAAATTACTGCCTCATAACTCCCCAGATTTCCTTTTTCCACTGCCATCTTGGAATGATTTCATTCCAACTAGTATAATTACTTTATCCATTCACTCTTTTCCATAAGAAATTCAATCATACGTATGATTTCATTCCATTAGTAACTTTAATGAACACATAAGAGCTTGGGAAGAAATCACATTGGGCACCATACAGCCTCCTACAACTTCCTAGCTCCCCTCCTCACGTTATCTTTTACCTTCCCAAAGCCTGGCCTCCAATCAATAAAGTGAACGAATAATTTATGTTGCCCAAATCTGGACATTCTAAATAGGGTATTATTTAAAAAATTTTATGGTTGAAATAGGGTGTTATTAATGACTACATTGCAACCACAAGTTTAAATGAGGACTATATGGAAGAAAGCTATATAATATCCTACCAATATATTAATATGACCAGTCCCCACTGTAAGAAACCCTATGGAAATGTAGCTTCATCTCCTCGTCTCTGAGGGCTTCTTTGATTGGGACAGTAGACTTTCCTTAGGACCCCAGGGTATTTTGAATAATAAGTTTTTCTCTAATCCATTATAATTGTTTGGTTGTTTAAGTTATCATTAATGGCTTAGCCCTTCTTTTGCGTTGTTTATGCTCCTCATAAAATTTTTTTAAAGCAAAACATAGTTTACCTCAAAATAATCATTTATGTACACACCTATTTTTTCTGCTAAACAGTAAATTCTTTTGGGGCAAAGACCATATCAAGTTCATTATAGCTAAATATTCTAGTTGTTCCTCACTATGCTGTCTCCTTTTTCTATCGCAAGAGAACATTGTTTTAGCTTTAAAAAAAAAGGCCACTCAGAATAAAAACACATTTCTCAGCCCCCTTTGCATCTAGGAGTGAACAAGTGATACAGATTTATACAATAGAATAGGAGTACTAGTTATGTATATCCTTTCTGGACATGCCCTCTTTTTGCCAATTCATTATTCCTGCTAGAAGGCGTATGCATATAAATATGTTAGTGTGGCAAAGACATTTTGTCTAGAGTAGAAAGATAACCATTTTGGGCCATGCAGTCAATGTTAACACCTTAAAGAGGAAAGAGTCACAGTATCCAAATTTCCTGGGTTCCAGACATTATGGAGATAACATCTGACCTCTGAAATATTTCCTCTTGAGCTTTATGTGAGAAACAAATGCCTATTTTGTTTAAGCCACCACCAATTTGGGTCAACTTCGCAGCAGCCTAATCCGTTCTCGATAATAAACCTATCTTTGCATTTCTCAGGGTGTCTTATAAGGTATCTCACCCATCAGAGACGTTCAATTAAACATTTGGTGAATTGAAATAAGATAGATAAGGGGACTCTGTGAGAGGGTAAGGGATGTTTAGTCAAAAGTAAATTCAGTAGAAGCCCAAAGAAGAAGAAAAGCTATTTTAAAAGGTTTGAACTTCTGGACAAACTTTCCTGGCATTTCCTAGCATATCAATTGGGAAATAGAGTCCCAAACCAGAGGCAGCACTGTGTCAGCCTATGGGTCTAATCAAACTCACAGATGGGTTTTGTTTGGCTTGCATTACACTTTTTAAAAAAAATGTGAGTTAGTTGCCAACATTCACAAACAGGAAGAGTTCACATGAAAATCCAGATTTCTGGCTTCTTTTGAAAAATCAAAAGACCTGGCAACTTAGGCCACATATTACCATATGGTGACAAATTGGCTAGGACTATGGCATCCCCCTGTAGTTAGGACACGAGTTAATCAGCCCATGATGACAATGACATTGTCTCTCTGACATTGAAACTGTGTGTCAATTGCCATCTATATCACAGTACTTGCTTTCTCGCTTGTAAAAGCTTGGCCTGCTTCTGTAAGTGACCCGACAAATAATTGAGATTGGAGCCTTACCAAGATGATTATGAGACCCCTGTTTATACATTGTTTTGTGGGGAAAGTCCTAGAGTGCAGGAGTTGAGTAGCAAGAATTAAAGAAATTGAGAGATACCAATAGAGCAGTATGAGCAACAGGGAAATCTCAGGCAACATGGATTTTAATGGCAGAAGGCATTTATTTGAGCAGGCGTGATGACAAGCCAGTGATCTCAATAGGCATATGACCATGATATTCTCTGCTGTTCTTTTATCCCCACCAAAAGATGAAGTGGCCCCCAGGCCCTAGGTCTAATGTAAGAACCATATGCTATTTTGCTCTTTCGAGCTCCTAGATCTTGACAGAATTCTTGACAACTTGAATGGTGATTGGTGCTTCTCCAAAGACTTGAAAGACTGAGAGGCAAACAGATAGTCCATAAGTCTCCTCCCACTTATTGTGGTTTCAATAAGAAATGTGAAGATGGAAGATGAAATACAAGCAGAGACAAAATGAGGTTATAAATCAAATCCTATTTTGCTTCCCTTGCTCAGAAAAGTGTGTTGAGGGCTTCAGAGAGAAAGATAAAGCTCACGATGTGAGGAGGGAGGAAGGAGACTTGCATTGAGACAAAAGGAAAAGTTGTATTTTTGTGTTTCAGTTAATCTCTTGATGGAGGTGGGTGTAGAGCCCCAGATGTTAGAGCTAATGCAATATGCATTGGTCCATCACATTGGGAAATCTCTAGTCTCTGCAACAAGGAATTAATAAATCTAGTAATTGTGTCATGTCTGTAATACAGGCTAGGAAAAAAATGTGTAAACCATTTGATAAATGTGCATGCCCAGATAGCATGTGTTTCTGAGGCCCTCCACAGGGACTCACCCAAAAGGTTGCCCAGGCATTCTTTCCTTCCACTGTGTCCTCTGTAGGAGGAGCTGGCACGAAACAGAATGGTTGTTTATTTAGTGTGGCATTGGCATCTAATTAATAGCATCCAAAATCGATTCTTTATGCTTTGTTTCTTATCAACACCCCTCCCCAGAACACGAGTTCTCTAAGGCAATTAGAAATAATCATGGGCTTGCCAAAATGCTCTTTTCGATTTTCTAAACATTATAACTAGAATATGCTTCAGTTTTAGCTCTTAAGAGGCTCTTTTTTATTTAAATAAAATGAACAACTAAGCAGTTGTCTGAAGCATCAGGACACTATATATGTATCCAGAATGACATATGCAATATGCTTTGTAAAACATTTCTGAATTTCCCTTTTAATTTTTCTGCAGCATGTTGAAGGGTATGAATTTAAAAATAATTGTGATCACATCATCATCATTGATTCTTGTACCTCTTCAGTGTGCTAAATTCAACACAGAGGTATGGACGTGGGAGAAGTAAAAGGAAACTGAGAAGTAAAAATTTGCACAGGATGTCTCTTGAGGACAGACTCATATTTACCATGATTACATCCATCTCTTTGCTGCTAGAAGATTTCCGTGCCATTTATGATGACAAGGTATATAGGCTTGAGTAAACCAATGAATAATAGGAAGCTATGTTCCCATGTGTACCCAAGGTGATTAATCTCTTAAGCCTGAGGACAAAATAATTTGAAAGTGTCACATGTCACAATTAACACAAGTGATTATTGACCACATTTACTTGGACGGACCCTTTGGTACGACTGTCTCATGCCAATCAGAAAACCACTATACTCACATCACTATAGGTATGCCTTGTGCCATCAATATGTTTTGGAAGCAAAATCCACCACCCACAAACTTTTGTAAATAAATTATTAACATTAGCTTCATTTCATCTCTTTCTGGACCCAAGAAGATTGGGTTATGGGTTACCAAGAAGATTATGAACCCAAGAAGGCAAAGATTTTATTTTGTATGTCCACCTTGATAGATCTACTGGTTGCAGCTACTAGGGCACTGTGTTGAGGCTACTTGCAGCTGCAATGCCATGATTGATTAGTCTTATCTTCCACAGGTAAGGAAAACAGTACTGTGACACATTGTCTGAATGTTTGCCAGCCTTGTTCTAAATCTTCATATTTTACTTTCCAGAGAATCTGCAGTTGACTCTTGGCTATTTTTCTCAAGATTCCCTTTGGTGTGCAACATCTCTTTGTAATTCAACAACACGTTCTCTTACAGTAAGGTGGAGCTTAGAATTGTATCAGAAAGACTGACTCTGCTGGGTCAGAATCTTAATATTTCTGGGTAATTATTGTGCTTTATTCAAACAGAAAAAGATCAGCTGCTATGATAATGTGAAATGTTATACTTTCTAAGAAAACTAAAAATGAATGAATGGACACTCTGAGTCTAGAAAATAATTTTATCACTACTGTTTAGGCCTGGTTAGAGCTAGCAAAAGGTGGCAGAAAAGTAGAGAAGCCAAGAAAGTGAGAAGGGAGTTGGCTGGACTTCACATGTGAAGTGACAAGGAAGCCAATAAGAGATTTGATTATAAGAGTGAAGAGAAATCTTCCAATCGCAGCGACATATTAAAGGAATAAACTAGATGCTGGAAAGGGTAGGATAGATATAATATGAGATGTTAAAGAAATGAAGTGATCAACATCCTAGCATAAGATATACAACTGTGATGGTTTTAAAACATGTCTGCAAATGTTTTGACACTTCCATTAAAAAGCAGAATAATGTTTCACCACTGAATAAAAACTGGTCATAGCTTAGAGACTTGCTTTCAGAGGCTAGCTCTTGAAAGGTGATTTAGCTAATTCTAGCTCTCTCTCTCTCTTTCTTTTTCAGCATGTGCCTTTGGAGTCCTGAGCCACAAAGTAAGAAATCCAGCTACCCTGATGTTGCCACATTGAAGAGACTATCTGGAAAAGCCACAAAAAGATAGAGAAAGATGCTAAAGGGGCCTCAGCTGTTCTTGCCCCCACCTAATTGAGCCATCAGAAAGCATCAACCATCAGATATACGAATGAACAAGCCTTCAGATGATTCCAGTCCCACCCACAATCTGATTCAGCCATATAGAGACTCCAAATGAGAACCGCCTAGCTGAACCCAAACAACTCCAGGACCATGAGAGATAATAATGATAATAATAATAACAAGCATTATTGTTGTTTTAAGCCACTAAATTTTGGGATCATTTGCTACACAGTTAGAGATAACCATAACTATTCCTTCTTCTCTTCGTCAGGGATAGAAGTAGGACCTTTAAATGTTTTTACAATTCTAAAATATAGTAAAGAACCTAAGTTGAAGTTGAGGCTGATGCAGCTGGATAAGATTTGAGATATCTTTTAGAGTTATATTATCCTCACGTTATGCCTCTTTCCCTTCCTCCTCCTGAAAGCACAGATTTCTTTGGCATTGTCTCAGGAGGGGAGGAATACTGCAGGACTAAAACCAGAAGATGTCTTGGCTTTGTTTCCCCAACCTAAGCCTTTAGAAAATCACATGCATTTTGTAGAGGTGGAAGAAAGGAAGCAAGGTAACATGCAAGAAGAAGCAGAGTGGCTTAGAAAAAAAGTGTAAGACAGGAGCAGGGAAACTCCCAGCCATCTCAACTAGAAGAATATTTTTATGGGCTGAGGTTGGAGTGGGAAGCAAGAACAGAAAGATCTGAGCATCGTGCAAACAGAGGGCTGTGTACATCTTCCTGGCAGCAGCCTAAGGAAGCAGTAAGTTTCCAGAGAAGAATGGTATGTCTGGAGAGTGGGATTGAGGGAGGTCTTGAGACAGTGTCCTGTGTCCCAAACACAGCATGACATTGTCGACTGAGATTTTTTTTCCCTCTCATGTGAGTAAAATAACTTTGCTGCAGAAAAAAAACTGGGAGTCAGCACCACTGATGGGTCAATGAGGCACAAGCTGCGGTGACAAGAGGAGGTCCTACTTTGTGAGGCTTATGGGGCTATGGACTTCAACAAGAGGGAGAGGCAGAGAAGAAAAACTTGAAGGGGTTTAAGTGTTCATATGAAACTTTCTCAAGGATGTTCAGAAATATTTAGATGAGATTTTTGAGGGACTGGAGTTTTTAAGTAATACACACTGAGAAAGATATCAGGGATGTCTTATATTTACTGTGAAAGTGAACTGTATTATCTTTAGAATGAGAAAGTCTGAGAAAACTCAGGTTCCAAATCAGTTCTTTGGACTCCAGAATAAGCATTCTAAAGTGATTCTGTGATCTAATTGGCAATAACTAAACCTCTGATAGACCACTGTGCAAATCTAATTCTATGATTCTTGGTAATTGTAAAATTAAGTTTACTCAGAAAGCTTCATTTCCTTCTATTTCTTAAACAATAATCTAAATAAATACTGCCTTTTAAGATTAATCTCTTTTTCCCTCGTGTGCCTATAGAAGTGTGATTGTTTCTCTGTAGTAGCAATTATCTTGTTCCAATTTGGGTTATTCTGTTATTTGTAGCTGTCTCCCCATGAGAATGTGAGCTCCTGAAGGACAGTAACTTTGTCCTGTTCATTAAGGGACTCCCACAATTTCTCTTACAAAACTCTACATGTAATATTTCATTTATTGAAAACATATTTATAGATCACCTGTGTTGTGCCCAGGACGGTGTTAAATAAATGGTTCAAGGAAACGAAAAGCTTCTCGTGATGTGGTAACAAAGCTATTAACACAGCTAAGAAATGTCTTCAACAATATATTTGAAAGAAAAAAGTAGTTATAAAAGTCCATCTGCTTTGTAAATATTTTATTTTGGACATTTTCCTCTATATCTGTAAGAGATATGGCCCCACAGTTTTCAGTATTTGTGCCAACTTTGTCTGGTATTTGTATGAAGGTTATAAGAGCTTTGTACATTATATTAAAATCATTGCATATGTTTCTGTGATCTGGAGTAATCCTTATACCATTGGAATCTGTTCTTTTAAGTTTAGTAGAATTTATCTATAAAACTGTCTGGGTTCAACATGTAAGAGTTTGAAAGCCACCACTCCCATCTTTGCAAAAATAAAAATAAAATTGAGCAAACTGAATATCAAGAACTCCTCTTATATCCATCAGAAAATTGAGGTCACAGGACAAACCACTGCCTTAAAAACTGGAGAGAGAGGTAGGTACATGCCGAAATCACAGTGTACTAGGAGCAGAAGCTGCTGAAGCCAGCAACTGGTAGAAGCACATAAATGGAAACTGACTAATTGTGAGAGAAAAACTCAAACTCCAAATAAATTTCTATACACCAACATAACTTACTGCCACATCAACAAGGCTCCTTTATAATAACAGAAAATTACAGCTGAAAGAACTGCAAGCCTCCAACTCTATTTAAGAAGGAGTCTCTAGAGAAAGCTGAAGACAACATGAGAGATGAAAACAAGAAAACAGAGAAAATTTTAATCTCTGACACCTACAGCAAACAGTAAACAGAACCTAACCTCACACTAAATATCTATTTACCTCAGTTTCTTTTACTTAACACATCATGTTCAGATTTTAGGAAAAAATGAAAAGGCATGATAAAAGGCAAAAAGTACAGTTTAAAGAGATAAAGCAAGATCAGGGTCATACTTTTAGATATGGCAGAGATTCTGGAATTATCAAACTGGAAATTTAAAATAACTGTTACTACTATGCTAAGGGCCCCAGTGGAAAATACTCTCCGGTGGACAACATACAAATCAGATGGGTAATAAACAGAGAGATAAAAACTGTAAAAATTAATTCTCCTTAAGAAAGAAAATGCTAAAAACTTCGTGTCTGTAATCCAGCACTTTGGGAGGCTGAGGCAGGTAGATCATGAAGTCAAGAGATCGAGACAATCCTGGCCACCAATGGAGAAACCACGTCTCTACCAAAAATACAAAAATTAGCTGGGCGTGGTGGCACACACCTGTAATCCCAGCTACTCGGGAGGCTGAGGCAGGAGAATCACTTGAACCCGGGAGGCAGAGGTTGCAGTGAGCCGAGATCACACCATTACACTCCAGCCTGGTGACAGAGTGAGACTACGCCTCAAAAAAAAAAAAAAAAGTTAAAACTTAAAAATACTATAATAAAAAATAAAGAATGTCTTTGATAGGCTCATAGGGACACTGGACATGGCTGAGGAAAGAATCAATGAGCTTGAAGGTATGTTAATGGAAATGTCCTAAACTAAAAAACAAAGAGAAAAAAAAATAAATGAAACAGAATATCCAAGAGCTGTGGGACAATTTAGTCAGTTTTAAGACATATGCAATACAAATATCAGAAGAAAAAGAAAGAAACAAAATTCCTACACATAGGAATATCATATTCAAACTGCAGACAACCAAAGAAATAGAGAATATTGTGAAAACGCCAGAGGGGAAAACAAGCTTTACATACAGAGAAACAGGAATAAGAATTATATTAGACTTGTTTCCCAGAAACCACATAAGCAGGAAGAGAGTGGAGTGAAATATTTCAAATGTTGAAAGAAAAAACACACCAACATAGAATTCTATATCCAATGAAATTATCCTTTAAAAATAAAGCAAAAGTAAAAGATTTTCTCAAACAAAAATTGAGATAATTTACCATCAATCGACTTTGAAAGAAGTTCTTTGAAGAGATCATAAATGGAGTAAGTCAGAAACTTCTATCTACATTAAGAAACGGAAAACATTACAGAAGGAATAAATAAAATCAAAAAACTTTTCTATATTTTCTTATTCTAAATTAGTTCTACAGACAACAGTTCAAAATAATAATACCCACAATATCTGAATGATTATAGATTTTAAGTAAATGAAATGAATAACAGCAATACTATGAGGGATGGGAGGGAAGAACTGGGAATACTCAGTTTTAAGGTACCTACACTAGTTGTGAAATAGTATAGGGTTATTCAAAGGTGAAATTAGATTAGTTGTAGATGTATATTGCAAAGTCTAGGGCAACCACCAACATTTTTTAAAGGATGTATAATTGATCTAAGTGAGGAAAAAAATAAAGTCATACAAGATGCTCAATTAAAATAAGAGAAGGCAGAAAAAGATTAAAAGACAAAAAAATGAACAGAGGACAAGGTCAATGAATAAAAACAGTTGCAAATATGGCAGGTATTAATTCAATTGTATGAGTAATCACTTTTAATGTGAATGGTCTAAATACAATAATTAAAAGGCAGAGACTGTCAGATTAAAAAAAAATCCACCTACAGGTTGTCTACAGGAAACCCACTTTAAATATAAAATCATAGATAAATTAAAAGTAAAGGGAAGGGCCTGGCGCCATGGCTTATGCCTGTAATCCCAGCACTTTGGGAGGCCGAGGTGGGTGGATCACCTGAGGTCAGGTGTTTGAAAGTAGCTTGCCAGGAGAATCACTTGAACCCGAGAGGTGGAGGTTGCGGTGAGCTGAGATCGTGACACTGCACTCCAACCTGGGCAAAAGAGTGAGACTCTATCTCAAAAACAAAAACAAAAAACAAACAAGAAAAGAAAACCAAAGATATAGGTTTTGAAAGTAGCCTGCCAACATGGCGAAATCCAGTCTCTACTAAAAGTACAAAAAAAAACTTAGCTGGGCTTAGTGGCGCACACCTGTAGTCCCAGCTACTCAAGAGGCTGAGGCACGAGAATGTCGTCAGCCCAGGTGGCGGAGACTGCACTGAGCCAAGATCGCACCACTGTACTCTAGCCTGGGTGACGGAGTGAGACTTCGTCTCAGTAAAAGCAATACAAAACAAACAAACAAACAAAAAGCAGTAAAGGGAGGATGAAAGATAAATTATGCTAATATTAATCAAAGAAAGTTGACTTCGTTATATCAACTTCAGACAAAGCAGACTTCAGAGCAAGGAAAGATTTCAAGAGTAAAGAGAGATATTACGTAGTTATAAAGAAACTAATTATCTTAGAAGATACAACATTTCTTTATGTGTATGCACTTAAAACAGAATGTCAAAATACATGAAGCAAAAACTGATAAAACTGCAAGAAAAAATAGTTGGAGACTACTATAGTTGAAGACTTCAACACCTCTCTATTAGTAATTGACATCAGGTAGAAAATAAGGATATATTAGAACATTACAGGACCATCAATCAACTGAAACTAATTGACATTTATAGAATATTTTATTCAACAACAGCAGAATGTACATTCTTATAATTCTTACATAGAACACTTACCAAGAAGACCATATTCAAAGCCATTAAGGAATCACACAGAAATTTAAAAACGAACATTGCAAGGTATGCTCTCATACTAAAATGGATTAAAGTAGAAATCAGTGACATAAAAATAGCTGAAAAATTCCAAAATACTTGGGATTACACAATATACTTTAAAATAGCATGTGAATCTAAGAAGTCACAAGAAAAATTAAGAAATATTTTGAAATAACTAAAAACGAAAATACTTATTAAAACTTGTGGGGTGCAGTTAAAGCAATGCTTAGAGGAAATTTATATTTTTGAAAACATACAATAAAGAGAAGAAAGATCTAAAATCAATAATCTAAGCTTCTATCTTAGGGAAACTAAAACAAAAAGACTAAATTAGATTCAAAGTACACAAAAGAAAAGAAATAATGAAAATTAGAGCAGAAATTAATAACATTGAAAATGAAAATCAATGTAGAAAATCATCAAAACCAAAATCTTCTTCTTTGAACAGATAAATAAAATTGATAAATGTCTAACCAGACTAACCCAAAACAGAGAGAGATAATACAACATTACTAATATCAGAAATAAAAGGAGGGGCAACTACTACTGATCCCATGAATACTAAAGGATAATAAAAGAACATTATGAACATCTCTATGCCCACAAATTCAATAACTTGGGTGAAATAGGCAAGTTCCTTAAAAGGTACTACTTACCAAAATTCACACAAAGAGAATAGAAAATATGAATAGGCCTATATCTACAAAAGAAATTAAACCAATAATATCTCCAAAATGAAAAGCACAAGGCTCAGGTGGTTTCACTGGTAAATTCTACCAAATATATATACTTTTAAATGACACCAAGACTCTACAAACTCTTTCAGAAAATAGAAGCAGAAGGAATATTTTCCAACACATTTTATGTGGCCAGCATTACGCTAATATCAAAACCCAACAAATACATTACAGAAAAGGAAAACCATAGACCAATATCTCACATAAACATGGAGGTGAAAATATTCAACAGAATATTAACAAATTGAATCCAACAGTGAATGAAAGGTTCAGCATTTGAAAATCAATTAATGGGCTGGGTGTGGTGGCTTATGCCTGTAATCCCAGCACTTTGGGAGACTGAGGTGGATGGATCACCTGAGGTCAAGAGCTCGAGGCCAGCTTAGCCAACATGGTGAAACCCCTTTTCTATTAAAAATAAAACAATTTAGTTGGGTGTGGTGGTGCACGCCTGTAGTCCCAGCTACTCGGGGGACTAAGACAGGAGAATTGCTTGAACCCGGGAGGCGGAGGCTGCTGTGAGCTGAGATCCCACCACTGCACTCCAGCCTGGGCGACAAGAGCGAAACTGTGTCTAAAAAAAAAAAAAAGAAGAAAAAAATGAACTAATGTATCCATTATATTCACAGGCCACAGAAGAAAAGTCATGTGATTATATCAATAGATGCAGAAAAAGCATTTGACACAATCGAACATCCATTCATGATAAAAACTCTCAAAAAACTAGGAATAGAAGGGAACTTCATTAACTTGATAAAGTATATCTATAATAAACCTACAGCTAATACCATAATTAATGGCAAGAAACTAACTGCTTTTATCCTAAGATTAGAAACAAGAGAAAGATGGCCCCTCTCACCACTATTATTCAACATTATAGAAATCCTAGCTAATGCTGTAAGACACGAAAAGGAAGTAAAAGGTATATATATATAAAGAAAAAAATTGTTTTTGTTCACAGATGACATGATTATCTTATGTAGAAAACCACAAAGAGTCAACAACAACAATAAACTGGAACTAATAAGTAATTATAGCAAAGGTGCAGGATACAATGGTAATATCCAAAAGTTAACTGTTTTCCACATATCAGCAATAAAAAACTGAAATTTGAAAGTAAAACATAGCACCATTTATATTTTTGCCGAAAGAAATGAATATAACAGGTATAAAGGTAACAAAACATGTGCAAGATTAATTTGGGGAAAACTACAAGCCTCTCATGAAAGAAATCAAAGACAATATAAATAAATGGAGAGACATTCCATATTTATGACTAGACTCAATATTCTTTGGTTTTTGTTTGTTTGGTTTTTGTTGTTTTTGTTTGTTTGTTTGAGACGGAGTCTTGCTCTGTCACCCAGGCTAGAGTGCAGTGGCATGATCTCAGCTCACTGCAAGCTCCGCCTCCTGGGTTCATGCCATTCTCCTGCCTCAGCCTCCCAAGTAGCTGGGAATACAGGCACCTGCCACCATGCCTAGCTAGTTTTTTGTACTGGTAGAGACAAGGTTTCACCGTGCTAGCCAGGATGGTCACGATCACCTGACCTCTTGATCCACCTGCCTCAGCCTCCCAAAGTGCTGGGATTACAGGCGTGAGCCACCGCGCCCGGCCATTTTTCTTTTTTTATTATTATACTTTAGGTTCTAGGGCACATGTGCACAACATGCAGGTTTGTTACATATGTATACATGTGCCATGTTGGTTTGCTGCACCCATTAACTCATCATTTACATTAGGTATTTCTCCTAATGCTATCCCTCCCCCATTCCCCCACCCCACAACAGACCCCAGTGTGTGATGTTCCCCAGCCTGTGTCCAGCTGTTCTCATTGCTCCATTCCCACCTATGAGTGAGAACATGTAGTGTTTGGTTTTCTGTCCTTGCGATAGTTTGGATGGTTTCTAACTTCATCTATGTCACTACAAAGGACATGAACTCCTCCTTTTGATGGCTACATAATATTCCATGATGTATATGTGCCACATTTTCTGAATCCAGTCTCTCATTGATGGACATTTGAGTTGGTTCCAAGTCTTTGCTATTGTGAATAGTGCAGCAGTAAACATACGTGTGCATGTGTCTTTATATTAGCATGATTTACAATTCTTTGGGTATATGCCCAGTAATGGGATCACTGGGTCAAATGGTATTGCTAGTTCTAGATTCTTGAGGAATTGCCACACTGTCTTCCACAATGGTTGAACTAGTTTACACTCCCACCAACAGTGTAAAAACGTTCCTCTTTCTCCACATCCTCTCCAGCACCTGTTGTTTCCTGACTTTTTAATGATCACCTTTTTAACTGGTGTGAGATGGTATCTCATTGTGGCTTTGATTTGCATTTCTCTGATGACGAGTGATGATGAGCATTTCTTCATGTGTCTGTTGGCTGCATAAATGTCTTCTTTTGAGAAGTGTCTGTTCATATCCCTTGTCCGCTTTTTGATGGGGTGGTTTGATTTTTTCTTGTAAATTTGTTTAAGTTCTTTGTAGATTCTGGCCCTTTGTCAGATTGGTACATTGCAAAAATTTTCTCCCATTCTGTAGGTTGCCTGTTCACTCTGATGCTAGTTTCTTTTACTGTGCAGAAGCTCTTCAGTTTAATTAGATCCCATTTGTCTATTTTGGCTTTTGTTGCCATTGCTTTTGGTGTTTTAGTCATGAAGTCCTTGCCCATGCCTATGTCCCGAATGGTATTGCCTAGGTTTCTTTCTAGGGTTTTTATGGTTTTAGGTCTAACATTTAAGTCTTTAATCTATCTTGAATTAATTTTTGTATAAGGTGTAAGGAAGGGATATAGTTTCAGCTTTCTACATATGGCTAGCCAGTATTCACAGCACCATTTATTTCCCCATTTCTTGTTTTTGTCAGGTTTGTCAAAGATCAGATAGTTGTAGATGTGTGGTGTTATTTCTGAGGCCTCTGTTCTGTTCCATTGGTCTATATCTCTGTTTTGGTACCAGTACCATGCTGTTTCGGTTACTGTAGCCTTGTAGTGTAGTTTGAAGTCAGGTAGCATGATGCCTCCAGCTTTGTTCTTTTTGCTTAGGATTGTCTTGGCAATGTGGGCTCTTTTCTGGTTCCATGTGAACTTTAAAGTAGTTTTTTCCAATTCTGTGAAGAAAGTCATTGGTAGCTTAATGGGGATGACATTGAATCTATAAATTACCTTGGGTCGTATGGCCATTTTCACAATAGTGATTCCTCCTATCCATGAGCACAGAATGTTCTTCCATTTTTTTGTGTCGTCTTTTATTTCACTAAGCAGTGGTTTGTAGTTCTCCTTGAGGAGGTCCTTCACATCTCTTGTAAGTTGGTTTCCTAGGTATTTTATTATCTTTGTAGCAATTATGAATGGGAGTTCACTCATGATTTGGCTTTCTGTTTTTCTGTTATTGGTGTATAAGAATGCTTGTGATTTTTGCACATTGATTTTTGTATCCTGAGACTTTTCTGAAGTTGCTTATCAGCTTAAGGAGATTTTGGGCTGAGATGATGGGGTTTTCTGAATATACCATCATGTCATCTGCAAACAGGGACAATTTGACTTCCTCTTTTCCTAACTGAATACCTTTTATTTCTTTCTCTTACCTGATTGCCCTTGCCAGAACTTCCAACACTATGTTGAATAGGAGTGGTGAGAGAGGGCCTCCCTGTCTTGTGCCAGTTTTCAAAAAGAAAGCTTCCAGTTTTTGCCTATTCTGTATGATATTGGCTGTGGGTTTGTCATAAATAGCTCTTATTATTTTGAGATACGTTCCATCAATACCTAGTTTATTGAGAGTTTTTAGCATGAAAGGCTGTTGAACTTTGTCAAAGGCCTTTTTTGCATCTATTGAGATAATCATGTGGCTTTTGTCTTTGGTTCTATTTATGTGATTATTACATTTATTGATTTGCATATGTTGAACCAGCCTTGCATCCCAGGGATGAAGCCAACTTGATTGTGGTGGATAAGCTTTTTGATATGCTGCTGGATTCAGTTTGCCAGTATTTTGTTGAGGATTTTTGCATCAATGTTCATCAGGGATATCGGTCTAAAATTCTCTTTTTTGTTTGTTGTGTCTCTGCCAGGCTTTGGTATCAGAATGATGTTGGCCTCATAAAATGAGTTAGGGAGGATTCCTTCTTTTTCTATTGATTGGAATAGTTTCAGAAGGAATGGTACCAGCTCCTCCTTGTACCTCTGGTAGAATCCATCTGGTGTTGGGCTTTTTTTGTTTGGTAGGCTATTAATTGTTGCCTCAATTTCAGAGTCTGTTACTGGTCTATTCAGAGATTCAACTTCTTCCTAGGTTTGTCTTGGGAGGTTGTATGTGTCCAGGAATTTATCCATTTCTTCTAGATTCTCTAGTTTACTTGAGTAGAGGTGTTTATAGTATTCTCTGATGTTAGTTTGTATTTTTGTGGGATCGGTGGTGATATCCCCTTTATCATTTTTTATTGTATCTATTTGATTCTTCTCTCTTTTCTTCTTTATTAATATTGCTAGTAGTCTATCAATTTTGTTGATCTTTTCAAAAAACCAGCTCCTGGATTCATTGATTTTTTAAGGGTTTTTTGGGTCTCTATCTCCTTCAGTTTGGCTCTGATCTTAGTTATTTCTTGTCTTCTGCTAGCTTTTGAATTTGCTTGCTCTTGCTTCTGTAGTTCTTTTAATTGTAATGTTAGGGTGTCGGTTTTAGATCTTTCCTGCTTTCTCCTGTGGGCATTTAGCGCTATAAAGTTCCCTCTACACACTGCTTTAAATGTGTCCCAAAGATTCTGGTACGTTGTTAGACTCAATATTCTTATGGTATCAATTCTTCCCAATATGATCTATATATTGAATGCAATCCTCCCAAAAGTCACAAGTTATTTTGTGTTTATCTATGAACCGATTTGAAAGTTCTTATGGAAAATCAAGTCAGAAGAGACAGTGCATATTAAACAACAATGTCAACAGACTAACACTACATGATTTCAAAACTTACTAAAAAGCTGAAATAATTAGGTCAGTATTAGTATTGGCAGAAAAAAAGAAGACCAATAGATCAATGAAAGTGAATAGAGCCAGATATAGGCGCACACAAATACAGGCAAGTGATCTTTGACAAAGAACAAAAGCAATTCAATGGAGAAAGAATAGTCTTTTCAACAAATGTTATTGGAACAAATAGATATCCGCAACCCTCTCCTCATCCTAAAATAAATCTAGACACAGATTTTACATCTTATACTTTCCCTAAAAATTAAGTGAAAATGAATCATAGACTTAAATATAAAATACAAATCTATGAAACTTCTAATAACAGAAAATAAGAGGAGAAAACCTAGATGACCTTGGTGTTGGCAATGACATTTTAGATACAATACCAAAAGCATGAGCCATGAAAGAAATAAATGCAAAGTTGAACTTCATTAAAAATAGAAACTTCTTCTCTGAGAACTACCCTGTTAAGACAGAAAGACAAGCCACAGACTGGGAAAAAATATTTGCAAAACACATATCTGATAAAGAATTTATATCCAAATATACAAAGAACCCTTAAAATTCAACAATAAAAAACAATGACTCCATTAAAAAATGGGAAACAGACTGAACGGACACCTCACCAAAGAAGATATATAGATGTCAAATAAACATACAAAAGGTTGCTTAACATCATGTCATTAGTGAATTGCAAATTAAAACAACAATGAGATACTACTACACACCTATTAGAATGGTGACAATCTAAAACACTGACATCAAATTCTTGTAAGGATGTGGATTAAAGGAACATTCACGGAAATGCAAGGTAGTACAGTCAGTTTGAAAGACGGTCTGGCAGTTTCTTACAAAGCTGAACAGACGTTTACAATGTAATTCAGTAATTGCTCTCTTAGGTAATTACCCAAATTATTTGAAAACATGCCCACACAATAGCTGGCATGAAAATATTTTTAGCAGCTTTAATCATAATTGCCAAAAACTAGAAGCAACTAAGATGTCCTTTAATAGGTGAATAGATAAACAAACTGTGATACATTCATATAATGGAATAGTATTCAGCAATAAAAGAAATGACCTATAAAGGCACAAAAAGACATGAAGAAACCTTAAAAGCATATTGCCAAGTGAAGAAAGCCAGTCTGAAAAGATAACTTACTGTATGATTCCAATTATACAACATTCTGAAAAACGGAAAAGTATAGAGATAGTAAAATAGTCAGTGGCTGTTAGGGCTTCAAGCAGAGGGACAAATGAATAGGTGGAGTTCAGGAGGATTTTAGAGTGGTGCAAATATTCTGTATGACACTGTAACAGTAGATTATTTATTTGTTAAAACCAACAGAACTGTACAACACAAAGTGAGAACCCTAATGTTAATTATGTATATTTTGTCAATAATGATGTATCAGTATTGATTCTTCTATTGTAGCAAATGTACCACAGTAATGCAAGGTGCCATTATGAAAAACTGTGTGCAGGAGAAAGGAAGCATAGGGAAGCTCTACTTTCTGCTCAATTTTTCTGTAAGCCTAAAACTGTTATAAAGTATTAATTTTATAAAATCTTACTGGTATTAATGTCTTATAAAGGGTGATAGTTTTAAAAATGGTGATAGTTGACTGTTTTTAAAATGTTATGATTTTCAGTCTATTCATATCAACATAAGGAACATCAAACTCTATTTCAACCCTGTGAAAGAGAAATTTATAACAGAGTCTTCAAAAAGGAAATGTCAAAAAAAGCTGGATGTTTCAAAACAGGTAAGGTGTGTGCCTCTCTGTATCATATCATTTGCAAGTAATAATAACTGGTTTCTTTGTAACTAAAGGAGTCTATATCTTAATAGAGAAATTTATCACATTTACATTTATTGTAATGTTGGAATTAATCCTGTCACCATATTAAATATTTTCTATTCATTACACCATCTTTCTTTCTTTTTCATTTGTTGAATGGATTAAAGGTTACCTTTGAGCCATTTTTGCCCTCTTCTTTTTACTTGGAAGCAATAAATTTAAATATTATTATTTTCTGCTTCTATTTATTTTGTATTTGTATTTTTTCAAGTTCACACCTGCACTAGTAACAAATCAAGTAGGTCAAAAGGATTTCTGAGAAAAAAAATAATGTCTTTTATCTGTATTTCTTGATTCATAAATTTCAAATAAACATACACATTAAAAAAGGTGCCATGTGCCTGTAGCCCCAGTTGCTCAGGAGGCTGAGGCAAGAGAATCACTTGAACCCAGGAAGCAGAGGTTGCAGTGAGCCGAGATCATGCCACTGCACTCCAGACTGGTGACAGAGTGAGATTCTGTCTCAAAAAAAAAAAAAAAAATCACATTGAAACATTCCCTTTATTACTCTACACAGTAAATATTAGGCTTTTGGAAAGGATATGACAAAAGTAATATAAGTTTCTTAGATAGGTATTAAATAACTTAATGTATATTAGTTATAATTTACATTCATTACATTTATAATTTACATTACAATATAATTTTAGTTCACTCACTATCGACTGTTTTATGGACTCATATGTTCCCTTTTCTTAGTTTATTTGACCATTTTAATGAACATTTCTAGTACAGAAATACAGGTCTTTTTCTTATGTCATTCTTCAGCACTAAAAAATTCTTCCCTAGGTGGGACGCGGTGACTCAAGCCTGTAATCCCAGCATTTTGGGAGGCTGAGGTGGGTGGATCACCTGAGGCCAGGAGTTTGAGATCAACCTGGCCACCAGGGCAAAACCCTGTCTCCATTAAAATACAAAAATTAGCCAGGTGTGGTGGTGCACATCTGTAGTCCCTACTACTCGGGAGGTTTAGGCAGGAGAAACGCTTGAACCTGGGAGGCAGAAGTTTCAGTGAGCCGAGATCGCACCACTGCACTCCAGCCTGGGCAACAGAGCAAGACTCCATATCTAAAAAACAAAAAAGAAAAGAAAAAGAAAATTATCCCCTATTATTGCTTCAGTAATTCCTTCCATAATATCTTCTCAGTTCTCTTGTTTTGAGGTTCCTACTATTTGCATGTTAGATCTGTAGAATAGGTTTTCCTGTGTCCTATCTTTTCTCTCAGATTTTCCTTTTTTTCTCCCCCATTCGTCCTTCGAGATTTTTGTCTCTATCATATTGTTCTAGGCTCCTAATCTCTACCACGTTACATGTTAAGATCATCTAGGATTTTAGATTCTAATGGTTATTATATTTCCAGATTCTGCACAAATATTATTTAGAATTAACTAAATGTTTTATGAGTTTCTTTGGATGACAATTTTGCTTTTGTTTTACTTGTTTTTTGTATGTCATGGATTTTGCCATATGCATGTATTTATTTATTTATGAATGAAAGTCATTTTTAACCATTTTTTACAGAAAGTCTATGTATGGTAAATATTTTGAAACTTTTTTAATCTAAAATGTTTTTGTAAGGCCTTTCAAGTTGAATACCACTTTCACTGTTCACTGGGTGTAGACTTTAAGTTCAAAATCACTTCAGAATAGTGAATATTTTCCTCCTGTGTTTTCTAATGTACATTTGAGGAAAAGTGTGATGTCAATTTATTTTCATATCTTTGTAAAAAATCTGCTTTTATTTTTCTGGAAACTTTTAATTTTTTCATTATCTTTAATTTTTAAAATTTTAATCCACAAAGTGCAATTATTGTATACATTCTGCTTGTCACCAAGTATATTTTGAAAGCAAAATAATCATTTCCATATTCAACTTTGGAATTACTCTCTGTCTTTTTAAAAATATTTTTATCTCCTCCATTTTTCATTTTCTCTTCTACTAAAATTCAAAATTTAGACAGAACTTTTCTTAAAATTTTTAGATCTCTTGTCCATGACTAATATGACTTTTCTGAAGTATTCTACAATTCTTTGTTGAGAAGCGTTTTTGGAGAATTACTCTGGTCAACTATCCTGCTTCATAGGTATCTCTCTAGCAATTCTATGAGGATTGAGTAGAATGTGTTTCTGGTTACAGAGTTTCTGAAATTACCTTTCTGATATTTGAAGATTCCAAGGCCCTCCTGTGGCCATGCTGACTAGCTTTTCTCAATCATTTGCTATTTTAACTTGTTCCAATGAAACAAGTCAGTAGGAAAGAGTTGGGCCACCTAGGCACCCAGGATATATTTCCCCAACTTGTCACCTTCACCATTGTCCTTGTGCTCCCTTTCCCTGTTGAATCCTTTTATTCTTAGCTTTATATTTCTATGGAACAACTGCCAAAATGTCTGTAAAGGTCATGACCTTCAGTTACCGCCATGCATCCAATTCTGTCTGCTTTCCACTTGTTTGGGAATTTTTAAAAATTTTTGCTGCACTAATGATACTTTTAATATAATAACTATTTAATTTTAAAATTCTTCTATCATTTCAGAAATTTTGAGCAGGAGGAAAGATAGCTGCGTGCTCTTAGTCTGCTATCTTAATCCCATTTCTCCAGAACAAATTCAAGAATACTGCCTGTGCCTGTCCATTTTACATTGCCATGCAGGAATACCTTAGACTGGGTAATTTATAAAGAACTAACAGTTCTGAAGACTGTACATGAAGCATGGTGCCAACATCTGCTCAGCCTCTGGTGAGACCTCAGGGAGATTTCACTCATGGCAGAAGGTAAGGCAGGAACAGGCACATCACATGGTGAGAGAAAAAGCCAGGGAGTGACGTAAGGTGCCACACTTTTGAACAACCAGATCTCACGTGAACTCAGAGCAAAGATTCACTCATTACCACAGAAATGATACCGAGACATTCATGAGGGATTTGCCCTCATGATTCAAACACTTCCCACTAGGCCCAACCTCCAACATTGGGAATTATATTTCAACATGAGATTTGGAGAGGACGAACATCCAAATTATATTATTACTTTTTAAGAATTATATTCCAGACACCAAATTAGAGTAAATATATTGCATTAGTTTAAAGTCCTGGAGTCTGGCTAAAACACTATAAATGTGATGGTCAAAGAACAGAAATGGCTGACATTGGAAAATAACTTTGTCTGAATCTGGGACAACATGCATGCTTTTGCCCAGAATAATTCAATAATTGGTTTCATAAAGTGAATAGTTAGCTCCTTTAAAACACATTGAGTATTAATTGAAAAGTCAATTAATTTGAAGAGGAGAAACCATTTGAAGGAGAAGTCGTTTAATTGCACACAACTTAGTTGTATCTGCAATTTGCATCTACAAAATATTTTTCTGAATTGCAAACAGATAAAAATCAGAGTCACTTTGAAAACTTTGGGATGTCAACTTCTCCTGATAAATAATAACACTTAAAAAACTGAATTAAACCAATAATAGAAATAAGGAATACTATTTTAAAGCTAATTGGTTTGTTCTTATGATGATTTCATCTTCTACTATGTCAAAAAAGTCAAGCGGCAGTAAAAAACTCAAAGTGTTATATGACTTTGTCTGGAAGGATAACGGTGCACTGGGGTCAAAGAATAAATTTTCAAAGGTGAACATGCTGGGCTAAAGTCTTACGTGAGTTTATTTGCTCAGTAAAGATGGAGGAATCTTTCTTTTCTCCCTTCCCCCTTTACCATTAACTCAGAAGAAAATAGAGACAAAATTCAAATCAGACTCTCTTTTGTCTCCATAAGTGAGACAGAAACTACAGATTTATGACTAGGACTAAGAGGTAGAATTATATGTTAAAGAATATTAATGATGGAATCCACTTTAGAGTTTGAGTATCAGAATACTTGAAGTTAGACAGTGATTCACATATTTCTAAAGAAGAGAGTGGGAATGTGACCAAGTAATAAGTGGATGAAAAGGAGACTCGGATACACATTTAGGAATTATTTATTTCAGAGGCCCCTAACCAGTGGTCCATGGATTTTTGGTGGAAGCACTTCTAAGGTCTGTGACTCCTTTGATTTTGAATGCAAAATTTTACAGATACGTGTGCATATCTAACTTTCATCAGACTCACAAAGTTTTGGTCTTATAAAAAGGGTGAGTCACAAATGTAATTTAATCTTCTCATTTTACAGGTTAAAAAACAGAGGCCCAGACAAAGGAAGTGACTATGCTCAGTCCAAGCAGCATTGAGCAGCAGAGCCATGAGTCATATGGGTACCTAGATCAGGACTCATCTAACTGTCTTTGGCCACTGTCCTTTGCCTCTACATAACCCCTGACAGCACCAATTCCTAAAAGACATGAACTCTATTTTTCTCATCACCAAGGTTTCACTTCATATCATAACAACATGAATAGGGATAGTTTAAGCTATCCCAGTTTAAGCAAAGATAAGGCCTTAATAATCTATATGTTTATTGACATTAATGATCAGTGATATCTATAAGAAATAACATTAAGTTTGTAGAAATCTGACAAATGACTGAGCTGTGATGGTGCTCAAGGAGCCATGGCCAGTTTATATTAAGACCATGTAAGTGCTTTGTGTTTTACTTTAAGCCATTATTTCACCCTAAAGATTTTCTTTACAGATCTATAAACATAAGACAACACAAATTACGCTGTCTTACCCATATTTTAATGAAATATATGATACCCAAACATTAGATTTAAAAAGAAAATGAGTCCCAGAATCAGGGAGAGAATGAACTCTGAAATTGCACTGTCCATTTTCAGTCTATTTTACCTTGAAGGTTTTATATTAACATTACTGTTAATTTTTCTAATGCTGAAGAAATGCACTTGAAAAGTGCACCATCTGTGCTTTGTCTGATTAGCTGGAGAATGGATGTCAAATTCTGAGTCCCTTTATTTTTATGAAAATAAAAAGAGCTTCACTTCTAACTCAGCTTTATGAGTGAATCAATGAGAAGTCATCTACTGCATAATCTTCCCCTAGAAAGTGATAAATATTTACAGTATATAATGAGATTTCATGTCAAAAATTGATGGTATTTATTGTGTTTTAATAAAAGCAGACTTGAAAACATTAGTTTTATTAAACAAAAAACAGAATATTGTTTTAAAAATTGCCATTTTCATATTTGCTTTTCCTGTGGAGACCTTATATGCAAAGGCAGATTTTTAGCTAACTGTATTACTATGGAAATCAGCTCCAACTGAATAGAAATAGTACAAAATAATGAAAACACTAATACATCTTTACACATTGTATTATTCATCTATCAATTACTTTCCCTTTTGTGGGGCTCACTTTTCCAGGTTTGGCTGTTTAACAGTCATATTTTTCCCAATATTTATTCTTAATTTATTTTCTCAAACTTGATCCTAAAAATTTACTAAAAAAAGAATATTAAAAGGTCACACTGTCTTTTCCTGTAAATCAGAAAGATAAGGCTGTTACTAACCCATTTTCTAATTATTTAGGTAAATGTTAGGAGGAGCATTTGTTTCTCATATGAAAAGTTTTCACAAACAGGTCAAATCTATTATAGGTGGCAGAAACACAGATTTTCTTTCATGACCTTGCTAGATCCTCTGACTCCTGAATAAATTAGTTCAAAGGGTCATCTCTTCAGATTTAGACATTCAGAAGCTAGTAACTCTCCTATAGTGGAAAAAACTCTTAGAGAGTGATCTGGAGAATATAATCATTCCTACAGCCCATAATGAAAATGCCATTAAAGATGACTCTACGTTCAAGATTATAACTCAAATGCTTATCAGTCCCTAGTATAAAATAATAGAGATCATTAGTGACCATAGTAAACTAAAAAGTGCAGACTCACATAGATGCTAAGATTCACACTTTAAAATAATAGTATGCTGGCCAGAAAAATCACACATCTGAGTGTTAAATTCAGCCAGTGGTTACCAGATTTTGGTGCTGAAACTACACAGTAATATGTCAATGCTATGGGACTGATTTTATCCTTTCCCCTTTTATGCTCATCCATTAGTCTTCTTCCTGTAGTTTGATGTATTTCTCCTTATCAATACTTTGCTGGTTGTTATGATTAATCCTTTACTGAGGTTTTTTTTCTAAATAGATGAATTGTGGTTCAAAAATGAAGAGAAAATGTAAAATGATCCACAATGAAAAGCCTTACTTCTACCCTTGCCTTGATCTGTCCATTTTTCATTCTGATTCCCATGTTCTGACAAATAACTTCTGTTACTGGTTTATGAGTTTTCAACAATGTTATTCTATTTGTTGAAAGCAAAACAAATATATCCACAAACACACACATATTCTTATGCCTCCCATTATAAACAACACATTCCACACTATATATACATTTTTTTTTTCTTAAAGTCAATCATTTGAAAACCACTACTGCTATGGTTTGAATTTGTGTCTCCACCCAAATCTCATGTCAAATTGTAATACCCAACTTCAGAGGTGAGGCCTGGTGGGAGGTGATTGAATCATGGGGGTGGATTTCCTCTTTGATGCTGTTGTCATGATAGTGAGGGAGTTACTGGAAGATCTGGTTGTTTACAAGTATATAGAACCTCCCCCTACTCGCTATTCCTCCTGCTCTGGTCACGTAGATCATGCCTGTCTCTTCCCTTCTCTTTCTGCCAGTTCGTAAGTTTTCTGAGGCCTCCCCAGGCATGCAACCTGTACAACCTGTAGGGCTGTGAGCCAATAAACCTCCCTTCTCCGTAAATTATCTAGTCTCAGGTATTTCTTTATAACAATGTGAGAACAGAATAATGCAACTTCTTACTTAAAAATAAATACATAAATAGGTTTTCTTCTGGGGTTTTTATGGTTTTAGGTCTGACGTTTAAGTCTTTAATCCATCTTGAGTTAATTTTTGTATAAGGTGTAAAGAAGGGATCCAGTTTCAGCTTCCTGCATATGACTAGACAGTTTTCCCAACACCATTTATTAAATAGGGAATCATTTCTCATTTCCCCACTGCTTGTTTTTGTCAGGTTTGTCAAAGATCAGATGGTTGTAGATGTGTGGCATTATTTCTGATGCCTCTGTTCTGTTCCATTGGCCTACATATCTGTTTTGGGACCAGTACCATGCTGTTTTGTTTTTTTGTTTTTTTGTTTTTTGTTTTTACTGTAGCACTGTAGTATAGTTTGAAGTCGGGTAGTGTGATGCCTCCAGCTTTGTTCTTTTTGCTTAGGATTGCCTTGGCTATGTGGGCTCTTTTTTGGTTCCATATGATAGTGTGGCAATTCCTCAAAGATCTAGAACTAGAAATACCATTTGATCCAGCCATCCCATTACTTGGTATGTACCCAAAGGATTATAAATCATTCTACTATAAAGACACATGCACACGTATGTTTATTGTGGCACTGTTCACAATAGCAAAGACTTGGAACCAACCCAAATGCCCATCAGTGATAGACTGGATTAAAAAATGTGGCACATATACACCATGGAATACTATGCAGCCATAAAATGTATGAGTTCATGTCCTTTGCAGGGACATGGATGAAGCTGGAAACTATCATTCTCAGCAAACTAACACAAGAACAAAAAACCAAACACCATATATTCTCACTCAGAGGTGGGAGCTGAACAATGAGAACACATGGACACAGGGAGGGGAACATCACACACCGGAGTCTGTCTGGGGGTGGGGTTAGGGGAGAGATAGTGTTAGGAGAAAAAACTAATGTAGATGACGGGTTGATGGGTGCAGCAAACCACCATGGCACGTGTATACTTATGTAACAAACCTGAACGTTCTGCACATGTACCCCAGAACTTAAAGTATAGATAAATAAATAAAATACATAAATATACAAGATATATAAATACACACACAGTGTATATCTACACTGGTGTCATATATATATATACACACACACACACACATAGTGTTTACTTATTCATTTATACGGCAGCATATTTCTTTGTAAGGGTATATAGTGCAATTTATTTGACTCTTCCAATAATGGTTTTCAAGCATTTTCTATTATAAACACCACTGCATGCATTATTTTGCACTGCTACAAGTAAATCCATGAGATAAAATAGCATAAATGAGTTGGCTAGATCAAAGGATAAATTTATTTATAATTTTGAAAAATATTGTCAAATTATCTGTAGAAAGTATATTAGTTTGAATCATTATCCATTCTCACCATCTAGTCCTACTGCTTTGGGAATGAAGGAGCTATGAAACTTATGTTATTTTTGCTAATATTAGCTAAAAAATGATATTGTACTGTAGTTCTAATGCATATTTTTAATGTAATAAGTGAGATTAATCATTACAATGCTTAATACTGAGTGTCAACTTGATTGGATTGAAGGATACAAAGTATTGATCCTGGGTGTATCTGTGAGGGTGTTGCCAAAGGAGATTAACATTTGAGTCAGTGGGCTGGGAAAGGCAGACCCACCCTTAACCTAAGGGTGGGCACAATCTAATCAGCTGCCAGTGTGGCCAGAATATAAACAGGCAGAAAAATGTAAACAGAGACTGGCCTAGCCTCTCAGTCTACACCTTTCTCCCATGCTGGATGTTTTGTGCCCTCCAACATCTGGACTCCAAGTTCTTCACTTTTGAAACTTGAACTGGCTCTTCTTGCTCTTCAGCCTGCAAACGGCCTATTGCGGGACCTTGTGATAGTGTGAGTTAATACAACGGCCTATTGTGGGACCTTGTGATGGTGTGAGTTAATACTTAATAAATAAATAAATATGAGTTCTGTATATATTA
Organism: Macaca fascicularis; assembly: GCF_037993035.2. Lineage (NCBI taxonomy): Eukaryota > Metazoa > Chordata > Mammalia > Primates > Cercopithecidae > Macaca > Macaca fascicularis. Next base: position 29,427,974 of record NC_088376.1, on the reverse strand, counting down.
GTTCTGTCCCTCTCTAGAGGGATATATAAATATAAAACTAATATATACAGAACTCATATTTATTATATATATATTTATATATCCTATTAGTTCTGTCTCTCTAGAGAACTCTGATTAATACAGATTTTGTTACAAGGAGTGGTTCTAGAGGAACATAATATTAAGGACGATGTTCTTTCATTGGTTTGGGGTTTCTGGAGTTGGCGGCTTAATATGATTAGGCCAAAAAATGCTAAGGACTCTACTTCTAATAGTATGGAGAATACTGATAGTCCTTGGTGTGAACTGTTTATAGAGTTATGCAAAATAAATGCATTTGACAGTCCTGATTCATTGCTCATTAAAGGAAAGGAGTTTAGTGACTCTCTACATAATACCTTTGACCATATGTGGAGAACCAAGGAACATAATGAAGCTGGGTGGTTGCTCCTAAGTTCGGTGGACAAAGTGATGAAAGAAAATAATAAATTAAGGGATTCTATCTCCCAGCTTCAGAAGCAGATACTGAGTCTCAAATCTGCTAAGATTGCCCTAGTGAGAGTTCTATCTCCTGTAAAGAAAAAGCTGAAATTGTGGAAAAACAGGCACAAGCTCTTATCATGTGAGTGGCTGACCTGCAATGAAAGGTGCATGCACAGCCTTGCCAGGTGTCTGCTGTTAAAGTGAGGGCATTGATTGGAAAAGAATGGGACCCTGCAACTTAGAATGGGGATGTGTGGGAGGACCCTGATAGCTGGGTATACTGAGATTGTAAACTCTGATGAACCTTTCTTGCCAGAAGAAACAGTCTCCCCATTCTCATTAGTGGCAACATCTCCTCCCCAACCCATGCTGCCATCAGCCTTTCCACCTTCATCTGAGGAGATAAACCCTGCGCTGCCTTAGGCAACAGTGATGGCCTCCCCTGAGGCAGTTGCCAGATGAGATAATGTTGATTCTCCTCAGGAGCCTCCCCCAACACCTCTGTTTGCTTCTAGACCTATAACTAGACTAAAGTCCCAACAGGCCTGTAGATGTAAGATTGACAGTGTGACTCATGACAATGTGTGCTATGCTCAAGCAGAACTGCTTGAGTTCTCTAATTTATATACACAGAAATCTGGGGAATAGCCATGGGAATGGACATTAAGGGTGTGAATAATGGTAGAAGGAACAGAGGGTTGGATCAGGCTGAATTAAATGACTTCAACCCAGTAAGTAGGATCACAGCTTAGGGAGTTAAAAAAGGTTCTAGTAGTTTATTTTCTTGGTTAGCTGATACATGGATTAAAAGATAGCCCACTGTGAGTGAGCTGGAAATGCCTGATCTCCCTTGGTTTAATGTAGAGGAAGGGATCGAAAGGATTAGGGAGACTGAGATGGTGGAGTGGATTAGTCACTTTCGACATGCTCATCCCAGTTGGGAGGGTCCTGAAGATATACCCTTGACCAATGCCTTGTGAAATGGATTTGTGAGGGCAGTACCTGTGTCTTTGAAGAGCCCGGTAATTGCTCTTCTCTGTATGTCAGATCTAACAGTGGGAACTGCAGTTACTCAACTACAAAATTTAAACACAATGGGAATAATTGGATCCTGAGTGGCAGCACTCAATCATCAAAGAGAAAGTGGGCAAAACTATCATAATGAACAGAAGAGACAAAGCAGCAATCAGAATAGTCTGACTCATGTAGAGCTCTTGCATTGGCTAATTAATCACGGTGTTCCTAGAAGTGAAATTGATAGGAAGCCTACTGCATTCTATTTGTGTGTGTGTGTGTGTGTGTGTGTGTGGCGAAGTCTCACTGTGTTGCCCAGGCTGGAGTGCAGTGGTGTGATCTCGGCTCACTGCAAGCTCCGCCTCCCAGGTTCACGCCATTCTCCTGCCTCAGCCTCCCAAGTAGCTGGGACTACAGGCACCCACCACCATGCCAGGCTAATTATTTTGTATTTTTAGTAGAGACAAGGTTTCACCGTGTTAGCCAGGATGGTCTCCATCTCCTGACCTCGTGATCCGCCTGCCTCGGCCTCCCAAAGTGCTGGGACTACAGGCATGAGCCACCTCACCCAGCCGGAAGTCTACTGCATTCTTACTTAATTTATATAAGCAGAAAACTTCTAGGTCAAGGGGAAAAGACTAATTTGGATTATAAAAACAGAATCACAGCCCCTCAATCCATTTCCAGACTTGAGCCAGTTTACAGACCCAGAACCCTTTGAATGAAGGAGAGAGCAAGTCCCCTTGGGAAAGGACCCCACTATATAATTGACAATTTATGCAGTGACTCTTTCTAGCATCCTTTCCCAAGGAGACCTCCCGCCTTTTACCAGGGTAACTGTGCACTGAGGAAAGGGAAGTGATCAGGTATTTTGGGGACTACTGGACACTGGCTGTGAGCTGATGCTGATTTCAGGGGACCCAAAACATTACTATGGTCCTCCAGTAAAAGTATGGGCTTGTGGAAGTCAGGCAATTAATAGAGTTTTAGTCCAGGTACAACTTACAGTGGGTCCAGTGGGTCCTGAGACTCATCTCGTGGTCATTTCCCCAGTGTCGGAATGCATAATTGGCATAGACATACTTAACAGCTAGCAGAACCCCCACATTGGATCCTTGACTGGTAGGGTGAGGGCTATCATGGTGGGAAAGGACAAATGCAAGCCATTAGAGTTGCCGCTACCTAGAAAAATAGTAAGTCAAAAACAGTATCGCATCCCTGGAGGGATTGCAGAGATTAGTGCCACCATGAAAGACACAGGAGTGGTCCCACCACATCCCCATTCAACTCTCCCATTTGGCCTGTGCAGAAGACAGATGGATCTTAGAGAATGACAGTTGATTATCATAAGCTTAACCAAGTGGTGACTCCAATTGCAGCTGCTGTACCAGATGTGGTTTTATTGCTTGAGCAAATTAACACATCTCCTGTTAACCCCGTATGCAGCCATTGACTTGGTAAGTGTATTTATCTCCATTTCTGTCTGTAAGGCCCACCAGAAGCAATTTGCTTTCAGCTGACAAGACCAGCAATATAGTTTTACTGTCGTATCTCAGGGCATATCAACTCTCTGGCTTTGTGTCATAATCTTATTCGGAGAGAACTTGATCAGTTTTTGTTTCCACAAGATATCACACTTGTCCATTACATTGATGACATTACACTGACTGGATTCAGTGAGCAGGAAGTAGCTAGCCAACACACTGGACTTATTGGTGAGACATTTGTATGCCAGAGGATGGGAAATAAATCCGACCAAAATTAAAGAATCTTCTACGTCAGTAAAATTTCTAGAGGTCCAGTAGTAGGGGGTTTGCAGAGATATTTCTTCTAAGATGAAGGATAAGCTGCTGCATTTCCCCCCTCCTACAACCAAGAAAGAGGCACAACACCTAGTGGGGTTATTTGGATTTTGGAGACAATACATTCCTCATTTAGGTGTGTTACTCTGGCTTTTAGGTCATTTATCAAGTGACCCAAGAGACTGGCAATTTTGAATGGAGTCCAGAATAGGAGAAGGCTCTGCAACAGGTTCAGGCTGCTATGCAGGCTGCTCTGCCACTTAGGCTATATTACCCAGCAGATCCAATGGTACTTGAGGTGTCAGTTGCAGATAGGGATGCTGTTTGGAGCCTTTGGCGGGCCCCCATAGGTGAATCACAGTGGCGGCCTCTCAGATTTTGGAGAAAGATCCTGCTGTCTTCTGCAGGTAACTACTCTCCTTTTGAGAGGCAGCTCTTGGCCTGTTACTGGGCTTTGGTGGAAACTGAATGTTTGACTATGGATCATCAAGTCACCATGAGACCCGAACTGCCTTTCATGAACTGGATGCTTTCTGATCCATCTAGCCATAATGTGGGTCATGCTCAGCAACATTCCATCATCTAATGGAGGTGGTATATACATGATCGGGCTTGAGTAAGTCCTGAAAGCACAAGTAAGTTACATGAGGAAGTGGCTCAATTGCCCATGCTCTCCACTCCTGCCACCCTGCCTTCTCTCCCCCAGCCTGCACCGATGGCCTCATGGAGAGTGCCCTATAATCAGTTGACAGAGGAAAAGAAGACTAGGGCTTGGTTCACAGATGGTTCTGCACGATATGCAGGCACCACCTGAAAGTAGACAGCTGCAGCACCTACAGCCCCTTTCTAGGACATCCCTGAAAGACAGGCATGAAGGGTGTCTTGTCAGTGGGCAGAACTTGAAGCAGTGCAAATTGTTGTGCACTTTGAATGGAAGGAGGAATGGCCAGATGTGCGATTATATACTGATTCATGGGCTGTAGCCAATGGTTTGGCTGGATGGTCAGGGTTGTGGAAGAAGCATGATTGGAAAATTGGTAACAAAGAATTTTGGGGAAGAAGTATGTAGATGGACTTCTTCGAGTGGTCAAAAACTGTGAAGATATTTGTATCCCATGTAAGTGCTCACCAATGGGCAACCTCAGCCGATGAGGATTCTAATAATCAAGTGGCTAGGATAAACCGTTCTGTGGACACCACTCAGCCTCTTTCTCCAGCTGCCCCATCATTGCTCAATGGGCCCATGAACAAACAAGCCATGGTAGCAGGGATGAAGCTTGTGCATGAGCTCAGCAACATGGACTTCCACTCATCAAGGTTGGCCTGACTATGGCCACTGCTGAGTGCCCAATTTGCCAGTAGCAGAGACCAACACTGAGCCCTCGATATGGCACCATTCCTTGGAGTGATCAGCCAGCTAACTGGTGACAGGTTGATTATATCAGACCTGTGCCATCATGGAAAAGGCAGAAGTTTGTCCTCACTGGAATAGACATTCATTCTGGATGTAGGTTTGCTTATCCTGCATGCAATGCTACTGCCAAGACTACCATCTGTGGACTCACGGAGTGCCTTATCTGCCATCATGGTATTCCACACAGCATTGTCTCTGACCAAGGCACTCACTTTATGGCAAAAAAAAAAAAAAAAAAGGCTGCAGTGGGCTCATGCTTGTGGAATTCACTGGTCTTCCTATGTTCACCATCATCCTGAAGCAGTTGGATTTATAGAATGGTGAAATGGCCTTTTGAAGTCACAATTACAATGCCAACTGGGTGACAATACTTTGCAGGGCTGGGGTAAAGTTATTCGGAAGGCTGTGTATACTCTGAATCAGCAACCAATATATGGTACTGTTTCTCCTATAACCAGGATTCACAGGTCCAGGAATCAAGGGGCGGAAGTGGAAGTGGCACCACTCACCATCACCCCTGGTGATCACCTAGCAAAATGTTTGCTTCCTGTTCCCATGACATTATGTTCTGCTGGCCTAGAGGTCTTAGTTCCAGAGGGAGGAACACTGCCACCAGGAGACAAAATAGCGATTCCACTAAACTGGTTAAGATCGCCACCTGGACACTTTGGGCTCCCCCTGCCTTCAAGTCAACAGGGTAAGAAGGAAGTTAGTGTTGGCTGGGGTGATTGACCTGCACTATCAAGATGCAATCAGTCTACTCCTCCACAATGGAGGTAAGGGAGAGTATGCATGGAATACAGGAGATCCATTGGGGCGCCTCTTATTATTACCATTCCCTGTGATTAAGGTCAATGGGAAACTACAACAGCCCTATCCAGGCAGGTCTACACATGACCCAGACCCTTCAGGAATGAAGATTTGGGTAACTCCATGGGGATAAAAACCAGGACCTGCTGAGGTGCTTGGTGAAGGCAAAGGGAATACAGAATGGGTAGTAGAAGGCAGTCGTCAATTCCAGCTACGACCACAGGACTAGCTGTAGAAATGAGGACTGTAGTTGTCATGAGTATTTCATCATTCTTTTGTTAAAAATATGTTTGCACATGTATACACTTGTACTAAGAAAATATCTTCATTTTATTTCCTTTCTCCTTTATCATGTGACATAATATTTGTTGACTTCACATCAGCACTTAAGTATTCACTTTATGTAATAGTATTTGGGTTGGAGATTGGTGCGTTTCCGGTTGTACAAAGGATAGTTATATTATGTTAGGCGTAATTATGACCTTATTATTGTCTTTATTTGAAGATTATGTAAAATCTCAGGAGACGTGTATGGGTTCAAGTTGACAAGGGGTGGACTTGTGATGATTAATACTGAGTGTCAACTTGATTGGATTAAAGGATAAAAGGTATTGATCCTGCGTGTGTCTGTGAAGGTGTTGCCAAAGGAGATTAACATTTGAGTTAGTGGGCTGGGAAAGGCAGACCCACCCTTATCCTGAGTGGGCAGAATCTAATCAGCTGCCAGTGTGGCCAGAATATAAGCAGGCAGAAACATTTGAAAGGAGACTGGCCTAGCTTTCCAGCCCACATCTTTCTCCATACAGGATGCTTCGTGGCCTTGAACATCAGACTCCAAGTTCTTCAGTTTTGGAACTTGGACTGGTTCTCCTTGCTCCTCAGCCTGCAGATGGCCTATTGCAGGACCTTGTGATTGTGTGAGTTAATACTTAATAAACTCATATATATATATATATATATATATATATATATATATATATATATATTTATATATATATTTTTATATATATTTATATATATATATTTATATATATATTTATATATATATATTTATATATTTATATATATATTTATATATATATTTATATATATATATTTATATATATATATACTCCATTAGTTCTGATCCTCTAGAGAACCCTGACTAATACAATCATCTTCTCGTATGTTTCAAAGCCACTTGTATTTTTCTTTTACGTAAAATATCTGTGCATATCATTTGCCCATTTTTATAAAGTTATTAATCTTGTTTTTCAATTTCTAGTTTATTATGAATTAAGGGTGTCTGCTCTTTGTACAATCAGACATCAATATGTCTCACTTTGTTGTTTAATTGTTGCTAAAAGCGGTTTCATTTTTTATGAATACTTTTTTTAATGCAATTGAATTTATCAACATTTTCTTTTATGAGTTCATAGACCTGTTTCACTCTAAGGTTATAAGGAAATTAATGTTTTCTTCTAGCATTTTTATTATTTCATATTTTTACATCTAAACCTTTGATTCTTTTTGAATTTACTATAGTGTACAATGTGATAAATGGATCTAACTTTAAGGAAGAGTTCACCTATGTCTCACAGATTTAATATGCCATCTTTATTATATAATGTACTTGCATATGTGCTGTGGTCTATTTAATGAATTCTGTTCAACTGATTTCTTTTATCTGTTTACTCATAAATATCATAGTGCTTTAATGATGTTTTCATATATGGTAGGGCTTAGTGCACTCCCAGTGCTCTTCCTTGTTAGTTTTCCTTGAATATTTTGGTTTTGTTTCATTTTTTTCATATGAATTTCATGAGATTTTTCTAGCTTTATTTTTACAAAAAATACAAAAACTATGTATATTTGCATTAGGATTATAAAATATGTATTAATTACCATGGGACAAATGAATATATTTATGATGTAAAGTATCCTATCAAAAATGTAATTTCTTTTTCCATTTTTCAAGCTTTTTTGTGTATCCTTCAGGAGCTTTTTAATATGTGCTTCATGTATATTTTGCAACAATTCTTGTGAGATTTATTTTTGATTATTACATTTTATGTTAATTAATGTTTCTTTGGTAAGGTGTTTTCTTTTTAAATAAATTCTATCTGGTGTTTTTATAATGCATAAGAAAACAATTTATTTCCCCAGTAAGTAAAATGTGACTTTGGAGCTGATATACATACAGACAGAAATAAGAAATAGATGTACATATACATATGAGATTTTCATTTTCAAGAAACTTTTATTTATTCTTATGTTATTTTTTTAATCTAAAATGAATATTGAACTTTGTCAAATGACTTTTCAGGAGCTTAGATATGATTCTATTATTTTTCTCCTTAAATTCATCAACCACATAAATTACATTAATAGATGTCCTAGGCCGGGCGCGGTGGCTCAAGCCTGTAATCCCAGCACTTTGGGAGGCCGAGGCGGGCGGATCACAAGGTCAGGAGATCGAGACCACAGTGAAACCCCGTCTCTACTAAAAATAGATGTCCTAATATGGAACCATCTTTGCATTTCTGGAATTGAATCTGGTTGATTTTTGGTGTATTTTAAAGTTTAATTATTACTGAAATCTATTTGTTAACATTTTATTTAGAATTTTTGCATTGATATACGTAAGCGAGATTGCTCTTTAATATTCTTTTGTGTGCAATCTTTCGATAGATTTTTGCATCTCTATTATATTCATTGCAAAATCTTACTTGGAAATGTTTTTCTTTGCTAATGCACTAGGCACATTTAAATAGCATTAAATTATCTACTCATTAAGGTTTTGTAGAATTCCTTTGTGAATCTACCTGTTCCTGATGTTTTGTGGGAGTTGGCTAATTCTTGTATGGAATCAGCCTGTTTGAATTTTCTATTTCATCTGAGGTAAGTTTCGGAATATTTTGTATTCCTAGAAAATAACACGTCATTCAGGTTTTCAAATTTATTTAGACATTAGAGCAAAATTAGTTTACTGAGTTCTAAATTACCTCTATTTCTGTGAATATTTCCCCATTAATTGGTATTTATTTTTGCTATTAAATGCGCTCTCTCTCTCTCTTTCTCTTGATGAGATTAACAGTATGTTAGTTTTTTAAAGAAATAGAAATGTATAAATCAAACTCAAATAAATTTAAAAAATAAAAACATAAATAAAATTTAACATTATTCTGTTTTCTAGTCCATTAATTCATATTGTCATAGTACCATGTAGCAAACAACAACAAAATCTCAGTGGCATTGTCTCACCCTTGAACTTCAATATTTGCTGGGGCAGTTTCTCTCCTGACTGGTGGCTGAAGCAGTTCCTTTTTATGCTGAATTGGCTTGTGTGGTTCTCCCCTAGGTGTCTCTCATCCTTCTCCTAGGACCAGCAGGCTAGTTTAGGTATGTTATTCCCAGGGCAATGGCAACAGCACAAGAGGGTTTCCTCAAGTGTTCAAGCACATTGTAAGCCTCTACTTGAATCACATCTGCTGGCATCCCGTTGCCAAAGGAATCCATATGGCTGAGCCCAAATCAAGGGTAGAAGACATGCACAAAAAGAACTGAAAAAGTGGGAAAGGTATTCATATACCAAATTTTCTCTCCTTTCCTTCAGTTTATTTCATTTACCATTTTCTAATTTTTTGAGTTGAATATCTATCATGACAAGGATTTTAAGATTACAAATTTTCTTCTAAACCCTGTTTTATCTAGATCCTATAGATTCAAAAGTGTCTTTATTATATTGCCTCCTATACATGCCGCAATTTTTATTTTCTATTTTCTCTTCAACCTAGATTTTTAAAAAATGTTCTTACAAATTTCAGGGAAAGGAAGCTTTTTCTTTTTTTGAGATGGAGTCTCACTCTGTTACTCAGGCTGGAGTGCATAGGCTCAATCTCGGCTCACTGCAACCTCCACCTCCCGGGCTCAAGCCATCTTCCTGCCTCAGCCTCCCGGGTAGCTGGGATTATAGGTGTCCACCACCATGCCTGGCTAATTTTTGCATTTTTAGTAGAGATGGGGTTTCACCGATTGGTCAGGCTGGTCTCAAACTCCTGACCTCCAGTGATCCATGCACTTCAGCCTCCCAAAGCGCTGGGATTACAGGTGTGAGTCACCACATCCTAGTTTTTGTATAGTTTTATTATTACATGGTCATTAGAGAAGCTTGCAACTGTGCTTTACTTATTTTTAATTCAGAATGGATTAAGGATTGTCTGGTGGTTTAATATGTGATCAACTTTCCCAAATATTCCAAAGTTTATTCAAAATTAATAAGGTACAAAATTGCCTTATCAATTAACACACTTTATTATTTATGTTTATTTTGATATTCTGTATACTTAATATTAAGTTTTCATCCACTTGATCTGACATGGACCCAGAAAGGTGCAATAACACCTCTCATTAGTGTTTTCATGTCTATTTCTCCCTCTGTCACCTGCCCTTTATGCTTTATGAATGTTTGGCACATTTATGCTTCATGAATGTAACTGTAATATGTCCATTGTGAACACTTCGGCTATTAACTTTCCTTTTTTCTTTTTTAATGCTGTTTGGCTGGAGACCCTAGTTTATTTTTGTCTTTTCTGGTATATACTTTTACATTCTTTGATTTTCAGTCTTACTGAAGTACTTTGTTTTAGGTAAGTCTATGCCATAGAATATAGAATTGGGTTCACTATAATCCATCCTGAATTTTTTTTTTCTTTTGAAAGCTAAGTTAAGCCTTTTAATAGGTTATTTACTGATACAAAAATTTACTGATACAAAAGCAGTGTTTTGTCTTTCTTACATCGTATTATTTGTATTGTATTTCCTTTGTGGTGTTAAAAATAGTATTTCATTATAAGTTTTGTTTTCTTTGCTTCTTTTGCATTGTTTATCTGCTAATGAAGCTATTTGTATTTTTCTTTATTTATTACCTTTATAATAATAATTTTACATTAGACCTTTATTCATGTACTTCTTTTGAATACATCATCTCTAAATTCCATTATGAAAAATAGTTAAAAATGGGAAACTTCCTCTTCCTTTTCTCTTTTCCTCATCCCTCTTACCTGACTTTAGTTACTAACGGTGTTTACTTTTAATTAATTAAATTAGATTATGAGTTTATTTAATTTCTGATGCCCTTTCTTCCTTGCCTGTCCTTTTTTTTTTTCAAGCTGGATTGCAGTGGTGTGATCTCTGCTCACTGCAACCTCTGCCTACAGGGTTCAAGCAATTCTCCTGCCTCAGCCTCCTGGGTAGCTGGGACTACAGGCACCCGCCACCATATCTGATTAATTGGTATATTTTTAGTGGAGACGGGGTTTCACCATGTTGGCAAGGCTGGTTTCAAATTCCTGACCTCAAGTGATCCACGCACCTCAGCCTCCCAAAGTGCTGGGATTACAGGCGTGAGCCACTGCACCTGGCTGCCTGTCCGATTTTTGTTAAATATATTATTTCTGCATTGGCAGGGCATACGAAATTTATTTTCTATTCTGACATGTCAACTTCCATATTTGCTTTCATTTAGGTTGTATACATTCAGTATGTATTTTTAGTCATTCTGCCAGTGTTTGTCTAGTTATTTCTTATTTGGCCCAAATTCATTCTCTAGTGATCCTCTCAATAAGAGCTCAATGGCACAAGATTCTCTGAGCTCTTGCATGGTAAAAGCTGTTTGTTTATAGGTATTATATATTAAATCAAATTTGAGTAGCTATACTAATCTTTGACTCAACGTTATTACTTTGTGTATTTTGCAAGTGTTGTTCTACAGCCTTCTCATATTAAATATTTGTAAGAAGAAATATAAGACTAGTATTTTGTTCTTCTGTTAGGAATTTTTATTTTTATTTTTTTCCTGGTTGCTGCCGTAACTGCAGCTCCTCCTCCCTTCTCCTATTCTCTTTCTCCTCCTCCATCACCTCCTTCTTGCCTTTACCTTTTAAAGGGCAAATATAAGTCTTAGAGTTGATCATACTGGGTCACTTTTCCTGGTCTGTTGGGTATCCATTGACAATGTTGAACTTTACTAAAGCCTGGTGATTCTGGAAAACAGTACGCGTTAAAGAAATTCCCCACTGTTTTGTGTTCTGGGAAACTGCTTACTGCAAAGCACCACACTTTCACACAAGACTTAGATAATACTCATGGATGTCACCTTGTTTACTTATGACAAGGGATCAACAGACTCTCCAGATTCTCATTCTTTGCCTCATAAATGATTAGCTTAACTGTTTGCCCCCCACCCTCATCAATCAGAGCAAAAAACTTGTTAACTAAATTTTGATTAATTTTCTCTCTTTCCCCCAGGAATCTCAACTTTGACCCACCCTCTGCCTAAACCAGCAAACAACCCCTTGTTAACAGCCCCTCCCCAAAATAGGCTGATCTTAGGGCAGAATATTTTCTGATTTATTGTCTGACCCTAGCTATTTCTTCTGCTTCTTCATCGTTTTGGATACATTCTTGCCTCCTTCCTAGGCACTGCTTATGAAAATTTTCATGATTCTTAATGTTTACATTCAAATCCCCAAACTCTCTGGATATTCTTTTATCATCTTGTGAAATTAAACATAGTTGGGAAATAAAGTATGAAGAAGACAGAGTGAAGGGTGCAGGGCTCCTTTGATGGGATCCATTATCTCCAATTTCTTTAGTACCTACTACCTCTTCTTCACCATTCCTCCTGAATCCGACTGATCTCTTATTCTCAATCTTTTTACCTTGAGCCTAAAATAAGATTTTTGAAAATCAACTCTGGTTTTTTTGTTTGTTTTTGTTTTTTGTTTGTTTTGTTCTGCTTTGCTGCACCATTTTCCCTTACAGTAATCAATATGGAGTGCAGAGTAAGGAGAAGGAGACAGGAATTACAGAGGAATGAAACAGAATAGTATTCTACATTTATATGAACTATTTTCATTAATATGATAGAAGTGCCCCCGAGTCATTCACAGTCTTTCTAATGCTTCCTCTTACCCCAAGGTCCCAAAATCTGCCAGATAACTGGGTGAATTTGAGAAGAGATGTCTCCATTCCCCAGACAAAGCCAAGCAACATCTTCGGACACCTCACGTCCAAGTCCCATAGGTAATAAGGTGTTGTGTTAACCTATCCCAGCCTCCTTTGATACCATCTTTTACTAAGAACATCTGACTAGATAATACCCAATTATATTTCTTCTCTTCATCTTTTTATTTTTTGTAATACCCAACATACTAGTTTACTGCCCATTCAACTTCCTATGTTAATATCTCTTTATTTTTCAACCCAGAATTACCTAGTTTTTTTCTTTTTACAATGAAAAATGTTTTTACCTCTCAAAGTCTCTGTTTCTTTATAAAATGGGGATTATTATATCTTTTTTAGAGGAGCCATTTCCATGATGCTATCAAGAGAGTGTGCTGAAATTGGAGATCTGATCCTATTGTGTAGATCAGAAATGACTGTATCAATATTGGTTATAATTAGATGTTTATAATATATAGTAATTTCCATGATTATAAAAATATTAGCTGGTCAGAAGAAGCCTCTAAAAATCCAAAGAAAAGCACTGGAAATGAAGTCTTCCCATGGCCTTTCAGATGCTGCCCTTCATTTATTGGGACTGTACATACCTTCAGTAACTGCATGTTCCTGGGGTTTTGGCTCAGATAGGTGCTCTTGTAGCCCCAGTTTGCCACTTAACTGTTATTATAATAATATGATCAGGCACATCTGGCTGAAGGAATTGAGGCTACAGTGTTTGTATTAATATCTAGCAAAGCAAAAATATAGAATGACTTTTCACTTAATGAGCAGGACAGCGGTTAGTATCTGTAATATCGACTGTTTTGCCTGGTCTGTTCCTTAAAGTTAACTTGCAATGAGGAATTCCCTACCCTCCTCAGAGGGGGTTCTGCTTCTGACACTTATTTTTGCATATAATCTTCAGAAGGGACAATTGGTGGCAGAGTTGTGTTATGTGGCTCATATGAGTTGATTTTATCAGGTGCTAAGGAGAGGAGAAGGCAGGCTTGGCAGCCAGCATGAGGTTTCTTTCTGATCCTCAGTGAGTGGGCATCCAGATCCCTCCATGGCTTTTGGACATCCACGATTGTGGCAGATCACTGTGACTCATTTGGCCCAACTGGCTGACAGACCCATCTGTCGTTAAGGAACCCAACTCAGATCTGTGTAGTAAGGGAGCAAAACAAACCACATATCTGAATCACAGGACAGAAGGAGAGCTACAGTCATCTGCTATTTTTTTTTTTAAGTTAAATAAGGTTTTCCCTTCAAGCAGGTGGAGGGATGTACCTTACAGGACTTTTGTGATTGGCTCCCAGCCAGTCTTCTGCATTTTTCACAGCTGGCATCATGATAAACTAATTTTTTTTTTACTAAATTGACCCTCTCTTACTTTCATTTTCATCAGCTCACAACCAATTGATGAGATATAATTTAATACAATGCAATTAATGTTACCGGATTTTTCATAGCAAAGCATCAAAAAATGAGTTAAAACCTAAGTGCCAACAAGTGGGAATTGGAGTGTAGGAATAGGAAACTTAGAAGACAACGTAACCCTAAGAGAGAAAGAAGCACTAAGAAATACAAAAATAATTTATGCTGCCAATGCTGAGAAAGAAAGAGATTATGAAAAACAAGCTAGACAACAAATGGTTAATAATTACTTTACTAAGATGCTTCTAATGATTCAAGAAACCTTCCCGAAAGAGGTGACCTGTAAATTGGGCCTTGGACGAATGGGGGAAGGAGGACATCAAGGTGGTGAGGAAAATAAAGGCTATTTCTAGTAGAGGGGAGAATAGGAATGCAAGCAGAGAACTGTGAAAAAGCATTCATGGCCCCACGAGATTTGGCACCTCCCTTCACCTACCTGTCATTTCCCACCAACACCCTAACACCTGAACTATTTACTATTTGTATAAATTCGTTATAAAAGCTTTGAAGGTGAAGTTAGGCTTATGGATTTTTATTGTATTCAATGGGTTATAGTCCAGTGTCGACATTATTTATGTTGATGTTAAATTGTACCAGATTCTGGACATTGGTTGTCTCTTCAAAGTGGCTTTTGTGTCCTTTTGACATGTCTCCAACATTCTTTGAATATTTTCTTGCTTTTTTGAACAACTCGTTGTGTATGATTTTAGTTGTAGCTCTGAAATCAACCTTTCCTCTAAGGAGCCCTGATGACTTTTAGTGGAGAATGGATGGTATTTAGGAACCAATATTTGATTACTAGCTGTGCTCATTGCTACTAGCATTTCATTACTTGTAGCTTATCCCAATGTTCAGAACTAGGAAAAATAACTGAAAATGTACACACACACACGTACACATATTTTTCCTGTGTTTACCTGATTATATATTAAAAACAATGAATTTACCTGATAATTACAATTCCAGTCACCTGTGTTTATTCCAACTATACTACCTTCCGTGTTTATAATCCCCTTCTCCAACAGGGACAATTTTGGCATCCATTTTGGCATCAATATATTCACTTATTTGCTCACTCACAGAACACACCAAGCAAGATTTCAGAATTGTTAGTCTGTACCGTAGTGCAAATCAATTCTATTAAGTGGAATTTACTATTTGTCTTTTTTAGAGCAAAACTTATAAACAGTAAAATATACAAATCTTCACAATTCATTGAGTTGTGATAAGTTGTGAGATGTGAAGACATTGTGTGCTTTCATGAAACTCACCCTGGTATTAAGATATAGAAAATGTCATCATTGTATAAAGCTTCCTGTTGCCGCTTCCTGGTAAATTCCCTCATCTAATAGCTTAGAGTTTTCTCTTTTGAATTTTTACATATATGAAATCATGTAGTGTGAATTCTTTTTGGGTCTGACTTCATTTCCTCAGACTTTCATTGTCTAAAAGAGTCATCCATATTATTATATGGATAAATAGTTTTTCATTTTTATTGCACAGTATTATTCCATTGCATGTCGATATCAAAATCACTTACCTATTCTTTAGTTGACAGGCATTTGTGTTGTTCCCAATTTTGAACAGTTAATAAAGCTGCCATGAACATTTTCTCTAAAGTCTTTTGTAAAAATGTATTCTCATTTATGTTAGGTAAATTCATAGGAGTAGAATCGATACATCATAGGGAGGATATATGTTCAGTTTTTTAAAACTGACAGGTTTCAAATTGATTGTGTAATTTTTACTCTATTATCAAAGTATAAGAATTATGGTTGCTCCATATCACTGACAATATTTAGTGTTGGTCTTTTTTTAGTTTAACCATTCTGCTAAATATGGAGTAGTATCTCTTTAGGATTTAATGGCATTTTCCAGCTAACTAATGATGTTGGATCCTTTTTCATTTATTTATTGGCCATATATACTTATTTCTTTGTGAATTCTCTGTTCAGGTCTGTTTTCATTCAATTGTCTTTTTATTACTCAATTATAGGATACAAATTTCTTTGTCTTTTGCCAGATATATCCTAGGTTATAAATATATCTTAGATTTTCTTTTAAAAGGTTTTAAGTTTAGCTTTTAAAAATAGGTCTATGATTCATCTCAAATTAATTTTTGCATATTGAATGAAGGGCAGGTCAAGATTCATTTTTTTCTATGTGGTTATCCACATAGAAATCCTTCAGTACCATTATCAAAAGTTAATTGACTGTACAATTTTGGGTGTATTTCTGAACTCTATGTTTTATTCAACTATCATTTTATAAATATTGCACTGTTTTTATATTGTAGCTTCATAGTAAGTCTTGAAGTCAGGCACTGTTAGCTCTCTTCCTATGTGTATTATTTTCCTTTTTCAAGATTTCTTTGACTATTCTAGATCACTTGTACTTTAAGATAAATTTTAGAATCCGCTTATCAATTGTTAAAATAAAAAGCATATCGCAATTATGATTGGGCTTATGTTGAATCTGTATATCAACTTGGGAAGAGTTGTCATCTTGATAATACTGAGTCTTCCAATCCATGAACACAGTCTATCACCCCATTTACTTGGGACTTTAAAAGTTTCTCTCATTAATATTTTGTGGATTCTGTACAGAGATTTAGCTTGCATTAATTTATCTTGAATATTTTATGTGTTTGGAAGTAGTGGAAATGGAAGTTTTAAATTTTTATTTTAATGTTGTATATTGAGACCTTGCTAAATTTGCTATGTAGTCTAGTGGATATTTGTATATCCTTTAAGATTTACTACACAATCATGTCATCTGCAAATACTGACAGTTTAATTTATTTATTTTTATTTATTTATTTATTTTTTTTTTTTTTTGAGACCATGTCTCACTCTGTTGCCCAGACTGGAATGCAGTGGTGTGATCTTGGCTCACTGCAACCTCCGCCTCCTGGGTTCAAGTGATTCTCCTGCCTCAGCTTCCCGAGCAGCTGGGACCACAGGTGCACACCACTACGCCCAGCTAATTTTTGTATTTTAGTAGAGATGGAATTTCATCATACTCTCGAATTTTTATGCCTTTATTTTGCATTAGTGTACTTTCTTAAACTTCTCGTTTAATGTAGAGTAGAAATAGTGAGAGAATATCTTTGCCTTCATCATTGTCTTAGAGGGAAAATATAAACTACTGAAGAGAAAATGTGAACCTCTTTATAAAATTTTGTACAATCCTTGTACAGTATTCATGCTAGTCATCTCTGTACTGTTCCAATATTAGTATATGTGCTGCCACAGCAAGTACATATTTTCTCTGAAAATCTGTGACTTTCTTGAAATCAGAATTCATGACTTAGTTATCTTTCTAGTCTATGCACCTAGCATAATGCCCCAAACATGCAAGAACTGCAATAAGTGTTTTTTAAATAAATAAATAACAATTTCTTAAAAGATTATTTTGTAGAAATAACCTAATAACATCCTATGATCATATTTTTCAGAGTATGTTCTATGTAATACTAATTCTAAGAGATGATATCATGTATTAATGTAAATTTTTTATTGACAAATAAATTTGGGAGATTCTGGATCTAAAAAGGAAAAAGATTTACCCACATAACAGAGTAGACAATTCATATTTACACTCATTTGTAAAAATTTTCCTAACATTGCTAGCTATGTACTTAAATTCCTTTATGATCCCCATTTCTACTGATGGTTGGAAAGTAAGGTAAACTTCCCAGTTACAGATAACTCAATATTTTCCAGTTTAAAATGCTCTCATTTAGTAAATGTTCACTCAGTTTAACTTCTCCAGGTGATACTCACCATTTCCTTTTCCAAATGGTGTCTGGAATTGTGCAAATGTCTTCTGGGGCTTACTCTTAGTGAACTCAGATTGACGGGTAGCTTGTCTCACCTTACTCTGGGCAATGGCCTTGTTTCCTACTGTTTCTGCTGTTCAAGTGACTATAACAG
Organism: Macaca fascicularis; assembly: GCF_037993035.2. Taxonomy (NCBI): domain Eukaryota; kingdom Metazoa; phylum Chordata; class Mammalia; order Primates; family Cercopithecidae; genus Macaca; species Macaca fascicularis. The sequence goes on along the minus strand of NC_088376.1, from coordinate 29,410,116 downwards.
ATATATCGTAATACTTGCTGTCACAGAAAAATCAAGTCTCAAGGTATATATCCTTATAGCTATGGGTTTAATTATATCCCCTCAAAATTCGTATGACAAAGTCCTAATTCCTAGTAACTCAGAATGTGATCTTATTTTGAAATAAGACCATTGCTGATATAAGTAGTTGAGAGGTTATTAAGATGGGTCCCAATCCAATGTGGCTATGTCCTTACAAAAAGGTATAAGTTTGGAGAAAGACATGCAAACAAGGACTATGCCATGTGAGGATAAAGGCAGAATTGGGGGTTGATGCTTCTACAAGCCAAAGAATAGCAAATATTTCCAGCAAACCACCAGGAGCTAGAAGAGAGACATGGAACAGATTCTTCACAGTCTTCAGAAGAAACCAGTCCTGGTGGTATTTTGATCTTGGACTTCCAGCCTCCAGAACTGTGAAACAATAAATTTCTGTTGCTTAAGCTGCTCAGTTTGCAATGTTTTGTTACAGCAGCTTTAGTAAACTAATATATTCATCCTTTCTTCTGGATGTTATGTTTGTACTTGGTTCTCACTGACGTTCTAAATCTTCTGATTTTCAGCTGTAACTTCTGTTTCTTGCTTAGATTGCCCACTCCACTCTATCTCATATGTGATCACCTTGCAATTTGCTCTGTTGACCCATGGAAGACCAACTGTTTTTACTTCTCAGCTATTTCCAGTTTTTACTTTCAGCTATTTCATGCTCCCAAAAGAAATTTTGAATCCCTCCCACATCACAGAGCTGTCAAGGGATATTCCTTGGCAAAATTTCCTGCTGTTTCTCTACCTAAAATATGTCTATAATATTTTCTATTCCACTATAACCATCTCATATTAGCACAAGAAAGAATCTTGGAAGTCAGTCTTAGTTCAGAGTTACAACTGGGAAGGAAAATCCATACACTCTAGGGGTTCAACTTCCCTTCCAATTTGCCTGGAGTTTTCCCCTCCCCTCTCCTGTGCCCCTTAGATTATGGTTAATGGAGGTGAGTTGACTGGATTCCTGAAAAATCCAGGCTATTTTTTTACACCATGCTTAATCCTTCCAAATGCTCTTCTTCCTCTCATGAGCAGTATCATCTTCCTTCCTTTTTCTGATAGGCATTCCCCGTATAACATTGCTTTCTAATTTTCCTCTCAACGTTGTTTTTTGGTAAAACTTAGTGATCTATGATTCCACCAAGCCTGATTTTTTATAAGCAGAAGGTCTTTTGAAGCTAGAGTTTCAATACGTTTGCTAGTGTTGGCATTCATGGTCCTCTTTGGGATGCTGAATGCTGAATACTGACTCTTTCTCTCCAAATTCCTGTTATAAATATCCTAATTATCTCTAAGGCATTAGGTGCCTCAGATTAAACAAGGTGAGGATCATCAGTAATGTGGAAAAGAAACACACATTACTGTCTTCATATTATCCAGGACTTCCTAAAGCGCTTCATGCACTAACAGGTGTTATGACTCTACAAACACTGAGGATATGGTATATATAGCACTTTACAACTTATTTGAACACAGATCCTTTATCTTCAGAGAACATCTGGCTAGACTAATATCCCATTGGAAATGAACCGATGAGCAAAATGATGTGTTGCAAAACAGGAAAAACTGGAAGCAGGGAAATGAATTAAGAGGATACAACATTTGTCCAAAAGAAAAGTGATGAAGACCTGAACTGGAGAAATGGCAGTGATCACGAGATTCAATAAGGATTTAGATTTAGTATTTAGTATTTATAAACTATATAACATTGTCAGAACACTTGATTTACCCTAATGAAATTGGATTCTAGATGTTTCTATCTAGCAATGTTCGTAATTTGTTAAATTTCAAGAAGACAACTGGTTGAAATCAGAGGCACATGTATTTTAAATACATGTTTATAAAACAGATGTGGAAGGAAGACATACTTCTCTTGGGCTGGCACTTAAGGAAAATTTTCTTAAGGCATCCAATTACATTTTATTCTGCCTCTCTCTTAGTTCATGAAATGTATTAGAAAGGTTCTCCTTGGTTTCTCAAGATCTTTAAAAACAGACTTACCAATGTGATGAGAAAACTTCAAAATTTTTCCCAAATTGCTAGTCAGTAAAATTTTAGATCCGAAGCAATTTTAATGTTTCAAGCATTCATTTATTTTAAGTTGTATTTTATAGACCGGATCTTGCTCTATCTCCCAGGCTGGAAAGCAGTGGCAGGATCATGACTCACTGCAGCCTTGACCTCCCAGGCTCAAGCAATTCTCTCACCTCAGCCTCCTGAGTAGCAGGGATCACAGGCCTGCACCTCTACACTTGGCTAATTTTTGTGTGTGTGTGTGTGTGTGACAGAGTCTCGCTCTGTTGCCCAGGCTGGAGTGCAGTGGCACGATCTCTGCTCACTGCAAGTTCTGCCTCCAGGGTTCACGCCATTCTCCTGCCTCAGCCTCCTGAGTAGTAGCTGGGACTACAGGCGCCTGCCACCATGCCCAGCTGATTTTTTTTTTTTTTTTTTTTTTTTTTGTATTTTTAGTAGAGACGGGGTTTCACCGTGTTAGCCAGGATGGTCTCGATCTCCTGACCTCGTGATCCGCCCGCCTCGGCCTCCCAAAGTGCAGGGATTACAGGCATGAGCCACTGTGTCTGGCCCAATTTATTTATTTTCTTGTAGAGACAGGGTTTCACTGTGTTGCCCAAGCTGGTCTCGAACTCCTAGGCTCAAGCAATCCTCCCATCTCAGCCTCCCACAATGCTAGGATTACAAGTGACAGTCACTGCACCTGGCCTACCAAATATTTTTAAATAACATATTGGAATATCTTTCATGGGCCTCCACTGATTTATACTTTTCACTAATACTAGAATATTGTGTTTATTGTAATATAATTTAAGCACGAGAGAGAAAAAAAGACAAATTTAGTTATAAAATTAAATTAGTTCATATTAAATATGGCTAGAAGATTATATGTAATAGAACTGAATCATCAAAATAGAACTGGTGATTTTTAACTAAAAACGTAACAGTATTGCAGTTCTTCCTTTTAGCGATAAAGGTAATAATTAGATAGAGATTACTAATAAGATCTGTTTCACAAAAATGGCTTAGTTTTCTATGGTGTTACTACAGTAATAAAAATTTTAAGAAAAAAGATAACAAAGGAAGTAATAATTTGGAGAGTGTGGCAGATTGCTGAAAAAAATGAACATAATTATTTTCATCTCTTCCTTTTATTCATGCCCCTTTGCACTGTCACTTGCAGTATCTTGAATCAAAAGGTAGGCTTTGCCTTTCCCCCCCGTATATATGGTCTGAACTTGCAACTTGCTCTGACCAATGAAATGCAGTGGAAGTGACATTGTGGCAGTTGTAAACCTAGGTTTCATGTGCCCTTGGCAATTCTATTCTCTGCAGAAATTCTTTGTAGCCTCCACGTTAAGTCTAAGCTAGTCTGCTGGATGATGAAAAACCACATGGAGACCACATGTGCCATCCCAGTTGAAGCCATCTTAGATCAGCCAGCCCTACTAACTGACTGTCGTTACATGGGTGAGGCCAGCTGAAACCAGAATTGCCTAGCAAAGCCTAGCCCAAAGTACCAACCTGTAGAATTGTGAGATAAATAAATGTTTGTTGTTTTAAGCAACTAAAGCATTCCAAAACTTTTGTTTTGGAATGGTTGGTTATTCAGCAACTAATTTGGTGCTTCAGATTATTTCTGTGCTTAACTATTTTAATCACCTCTCAGTAATCTTCCTCTTTTAAAACTTCTGATTGCCTGCACAGTAAAGTCTCCATAACTTTAATCAGATTTTCAAGGTCTTTCATGATTTCTCTACGAGATAAATCTGAAGTAGAAGTTTCTGCTACTTTTCTCAATTCACCTTTGAATGATTTTGCCAAAATGAATTATCAATAGTACTTAACTATGAAACACTATCGATTGAAAAGTTTATCATTTGTTTAATACACATGTTACTCCACATCCTTACAGATGGTAAGCTTCTTTTGAAATTGATTCTAAGATAACTCATGTTTTTATACACAGTAAAGTCTAGAAAGATAATGCGACTGAGAAGGAAGAAAGCAGAGTCCTTATTGTTTTCTACACCTTAAGTTCTCTGCTGCCTGTCCCTGTCTAGAACCATTCCCTCTGTTTTCTATGCTCCAGGTCTACATATTCACATAATCCTGTGTATCTAAAAATCTATACAAATATCTTCCCACTTAGAAATCATTGAGGACCTTTGTCTTCATTGAGCTAAAAGTAATCACTCCTACATGAATTTTTCTCTCAATTGATTAGAACTACTCACAGGCATTCTACTGTATCTTTGTATTGGCAACTTTTCCTTTGCTATTAGACCGTATGCAGGTTGAGGGCAATACAACATTTATTGAATATTTCACACTCTCTTTTGCCATTCCAACGCAAAGCTCTAAGAACAATGTCTATTCTGCGTTGCTCAATATATATTTGTTCAGCAAATAAATCAACAAAAAGCACACATTTAACAAACCTCAAGGTTTCTGACTGTTCGTATTCATTCTGTCACTAATTAACCATGAGACCTTAGACAATTTGCTTATTCTCTTGGGACTGATGCTGCAAATTACGTAAGAGATGAGATAGTAGATGCGTGAATACTCTGTGTAAACTGGGAGATCAGTTTGATGTGTTAGCAATGTTTCCTTTTCTGAAAACTGAGGCAGTTGAACTTGATCTAGTTTTTAAAAACCACCTGTAAGTAGCATTCCACAATGATAAGATTGCTAGTTGTTGCTTTTTCTTAAGTGTGTTAGCTCAAAGTGTGAGATGACTTTTAAAAACAAAGTACAGAACTTGCTTCTCTTGATTCTAGGAAAGAAAGCTTATCTTGGTAGCTGATGCACTAGTGAACATTCCTACTGTGATTATTATTCTAGACAACTTTGCACCATGCGGACAGGTCAAGTGAGACCAGATGTATTATGAACCAATGCTAATCAGGACTGTTTCCTGCACTCTGAGACCAAAGGGGCCATTCTCACAAAGAAAGAGGTAGGTATTATTATAGCAATATAAATCCCCAAGAGTTTGGTTCAAAACTTTTTTGATTAACTAAAACTTTTATTAATAAAAGTAGATTAAAGACATATTAAGAGTTCAATATTTTAAAGAATCACCCTTAGGAAATAGGCATATAGTGATTGGTGTTGGATGTAATGATATACCATAATTAATGTCAGCACTACAGAATCTTGAGCCCCACATCTCTGCACTGTGATGAATTTTCCAGTTCAATACTATTCATTTCAGTTAACTTTGACTCAATTTACATTTGTATCAATTCAAGGTAGCATTTGATATTGTAGAAAGAGGGTTGGCTTTTAAAATTCATGAACTTCCATATTAACTACTACTTGTGTGATGTTTAGCAACCCACCTACTCTCTCTAAACCTTAGTTTCCTCATCTGCAAAATGGGAATATTATTAGCCACCTCATATTTGATATAATGTCCCTAGCACAATGATTATATCATTTTCCTCCCACTCCTTCAATTCACGCCAGTTCAATTTGACTTAATTTAACAAATATCAACTATTTTGCAACGATATTGCTGGGACACAACCATGCATATGGTAGAATCATTGCAAATATGGGCTAATGGGAAGCCTCTGTAATTGAGAAGTTTTTCCTTGGGAAAATATGTATTATTTGATTATGTAAGGAATTGATTATTGTCATGTTTTATTTATATCTAATCCATTGAGTTTATTAATGTCTAAATCAATGAGATGATCACAAAGGAAAGTTTGATATTTTCTCCAAAAATTTGGTGTCTACACTCTGTTTTTCTATAAAATGAACACATTTTCTTAAATTTTAGGAAGACAGTAGTCTTCTATAAGTCTTCTATAACCTGGTCCATGGACGTGGCCTTACTGGAAGGCATAAGTGAAACTAATCATTGCCGTGAATAAGCTGCCTCTGACTCCTCTTGTGCCCCACTTTCTGCTCAGTCCTATTACATTCCCAGCCACTGCTGTAATAACCTGTTCCACATGAGTTTTTTCACTGAAAACTCAAAATACATGCAACCCAGAAATGTGAATGAATTAGGAGGCCAATAGATAAATTACTTCCTTTTCTATCTCCCAGGCAGATAGGGCTAAGATGTATTTTATAAGGCTTTCCAGAAAACGTCATGTGATGAACATCAGTCACATAGTGGGGTCAACTCGATCATGCATCCTTGTCTTAGTTTTTTTTCCTTTCCCGTTTCACTCTACCTATCCTTCATTCCTGTTTCCTCATATCACTTTAGGGAGAACTTCAGCTAAGATGAGCATAATGGGGCAATTTTTAAGGCTTAACTCCTCCCCATTCCGTAGCTCTTAGTATGGTAAACTGGTAAGGGTGGCCAAGTTTGTATAAAGGACCAATGAGATTCTAGGAAAGAAAAGATTAAAATGTCCTTCTCTTTGGGATTAAAGATTATTAGAATGACTCCGATTTATAAAGATTGTCCCAAGTAAGGCTGATCAGCAGCAGAAGGCACTCAGGGCCCTTAATGTGAAATTTGTCATAGGAGTAAGGGTGGATTTCAGTTGTTGCCGTAGACCAAGGTTGAGCACAGTGTGAGGGTCAGGCTGGAACTGCCATCTAACCCGGACTTTGTGAATGCACTTGGGGCAGGTTACCTGTGCCTATGAGTAAAACACAGGCAGCTGTAAAAATGAGAGTCCAGTTATCAGGCAGTATAAGCCATTACAGATAAGGGTAATCCTGAGGGGAGCTGCTTCTGTTTTCTGCTTTCCCTGTAAGCTGCTACGCTGAGCAGCAATGTCAGAATTAATGCATGTGGTCATCAGCAGATGGGCAGGATTATATAAGGCCTTTACTGTGTGTAAAACAAGATTCTGCAGTTTCTCCCTGCCAGAGACTTTTGAAACCAGGGCTGGGGCCTAAGAACAGAACAACTGTGGCAATGGTAACATCAGGGGCTGCTGCTTGGATGGAAGCATCCTTACCCTGAGGGGAGTGGGCCTGGAATACAGATGAGTCAGCACGGAGCACTGGAACCAGTTGACTGAGGCAGGATTGAATCAGGAAGAAGAGAGATAGGTTTGTAGTAGTCAAGAAAGAAGCCGGACTTGCAAAATGAGTCTTTCAGGCTTTATGTAAGGGTAGCAGACAATTAGGAGGCACTATCCTATGAATATCTCATCACCCAAGTTCCATGGATTCTTCCAAGTCTCATTGAAAAACAAACAAAAATCTTGTCATGCTTCTGATCCTTCTGGTGACTCAAAAGTGGGAAAATGAAGCTATTAAAGCAAGAGATTATGACAGTTACAACTTCTTGACTCTTAGCTATTGTGGCTCTATGTGTTTTTGTTTTCTTTTGTTTTGTTTGCGACAGAGTCTCGCTCTGTCGCCCAGGCTGGAGTGTGGTGGCTCGATCTCGGCTCACTGCAAGCTCCACCTCCCAGGTTCATGCCATTCTCCTGCCTCAGTCTCCTGAGTAGCTGGGACTACAGGCACCCGCCACCACGCCCGGCTAATTTTTTTGTATTTTTAGTAGAGACAGGGTTTCACCATGTTAGCCAGGATAGTCTTGATCTCCTGACCTTGTGATCCGCCCGCCTCAGCCTCCCAAAGTGCTGGGATTACAGGCGTGAGCCACCACACCCAACCCGGCTCTATGTTTTTTTAAATTTAGCTGAACTGCAATTACAGTTCCCTGAATCTCCTTCCTTTTATGGTTCCAAGCTACCAATTGGTCATAAGAAAATTCTGCATGGGGCTAAAAGGCAGGAATAAAACAATGGTCATGTTTATGCTTGAAGGATTGGTACAGAGTTAGGATTGGTTGTAGCTCATGCACCTTATCACAGGTGTGCTGGCTTACCTGGTTGGTGTGGGGCAGTAGTCGAGCACTATTCTTCTAACTCTGGCGAGGTCTCATCCTTCACCTTCTGTGAACTGTGGGCCAGGATTCTATTTATCTCCAGAAGAGGATTGGCATCTCCAGCAGATGACTCTCATTAACCAAGCAGGAAGCATGGACGTGGGTCCCAGATCTCCTCAGAGGTTCCAGCTGGTCCTGCTCTTCCTACTTAACAGCCACCTTTCTTTTTTTGGCACAGCAAGCCCTGCTGACATCAGGCTCAGAACTAGATGCAAACACAATAGCCCCACATCTACAGTTTCACCAGCTCCCACAATGTTAAATGGTAAAATCTCTATGAGAAGCACCATATTTTCTGTCACTCCTGGAACATTCACTTCTCTGATCAATTCCTGCTTGATACCATGGACAAAAACAATGGTTTCGATTTCACAACTTTGGGCAAGAGGCATTTCAGCCCGCTTTGGCCTGATGGTACTTGTGCTACATGGGGGTATAGGTGGGGACAGGTGGGGTTAAGGTAGGAATCGTGATTTGTGAGGAGAAGGTTCTCCAAGGGGTGTCCCTTGTGTGAATACAGCAACATTACTAAAAGAATATAAAAATACACTCTACAGGGAAATGAGGAGTGAGGAAGGTAAAGGGAGCAGACTGGGGACAAATTGGAGAGTCTGCCTCTTTAAGGGGAGGCAGCAAATCTGAAACCTATTATTATTAGGTGAGAAGAATGAGAAGAATGACATCCAGATTGCTGGATCTGATTTCATAGAAGGTTGGAAATTCAAGTTCTTACACAAAATTTCCCATTTTTAATTGATTTTATTTAATTTTTAATTGTTAGGGATACACAGTAGGTGTATATATTTATGGGATACATGTTTTGATAAAGGCATGCAATGTAATACACCATATGGGGTACACCTTTTGATAAAGGCATCCAGTAATAATCACATCAGGGTAAATGAGATATCTTTCACTTCAGGAATTTATCATTTTTTTATGTTGGAAACATTCCAATTCCACTCTTTTAGTTATTTTAAATATAAAATAAATTATTGTTGACTGTAGTCACCCTGTCGTGTTATCGAATATGAGGTCTTATTCATTCTTTCTACTATATATTTGCACCTATTAACCATCTGAAAATCCCCCAAGTCCCCTGTTATCCTTACAAGCCTCTGGTAGCCATCATTCTACTCTCTATCTCCAGGAGTTCAATTGTTTTAATTTTTAGCTCCCACATATAGTGAGAACATGCAAAATTTGTTTTTCTGTCCCTGACTTATTTCACTTAACATAATGTCCTCCAGTTCCATCCATGTTTTTGTGAATGATAGGATTTCGTTCTTTATTATGGTCAAATAATATTATATTGTGCATATGTATCATGTTTTCTTTATTAATTCATCTGTTGATGGACACTTAGGTTGATTTCAAATCTTGCTATTGTGAATAATGCTGCAATAAACATAGGAATGCAGATATTTCTTTGATATAATAATTTTCTTTCTTTGGGATATATACCTAGCAATGAGATTGCCATGTTACATGATAATTTTCTTTTTTTATAATTTTTTGAGGAAACTCAATACTGTTCTCCATAGCAGCTGTATTAATTTATGTTCCCACCAACAGTGTGTGAGAGTTTTCCTTTTTCCATATCCTTACCAGGACTCCTCATTGTCTGTCTTTTTGATAAAAGCCATTTTAACAGGAATGAGATGATAATTCATTTTAGTTTTGATTTGCATTTCTCTGATGATTAATAATGCTAGCATGTTTTTATATACCTGTTAACCATTTGTATGTCTTCTTTTGAGAAATGTCTATTTGGGCCTTTTGCCCATTTTTAATCAGATTATTAGATTTTTTTCCTATTGAGTTATTTAAGCTCCTTGTAGAGTCTGGTTATCAATTTCTTGCCAAATGGTCAGCTTGCAAATATTTTCTTCTATTCTGGGGATAGTCTGTTCACTTTGTTGATTGTTTCCTTTGCTATGCAGAAGCTTTTTAGCTTGATGTGATCCTATTTGTCAATTTTTGCTTTGGTTGCCTGGGCTTGTGAGCTATTACTCATGAAACCTTTGCCCACTCCAATGCCCTGGAGAGTTTTCCCAACGTTTTCTTTTAGTAGTTTCATAGTTTTAGCTCTTAGACTTAAATTTGTAATCCATTTTGATTAGATTTTTATATATAGTGAGAGAGAGGGGTCTGTTCACTCTTCTGCATATGAATATCCAGTTTTCCTCACACCATTTGTTGAAGACACTGTCCCTTCCCCAGTGTATGTTCTTGGCACCTTTGTCAAAAATGAGTTCACTGTAGGTATGTGTATTTATTTCTGGGTTCTCCATTCTGTTCCCTTGAGCTATGTGTTTTTATGAAAGTACCATGCTGTTTTGGTTACTATAACTCTGTAATATAATTTAAAATCAGGTAATGTGATTCCTCCAGCTTTGTTTTTTTTTTTTTTTTCCCCCTCAGGATAGCATTGGCTATTCTGGGCATTTCGTGGTATCATATAAATTTTAGGATGTTTTTTCTCTTTCTACGAAGAATGTTATTGGTATTCTGACTGGGATTGCATTGAATCTGTAGACTGCCTTGTGTAGAATAGATAGTATAACAACATTGATTTTTCCAATTCATGAACATGGAATATTTTTCCATTTTTCTGTGTCCTCTTCAATTTCTTGACCAATATTTTATAGTTTTCATTGTGGAGATCCTTCATGTTTTGGTTAAGCTTATTCTTAGATATTTTATTTTATTTATAGCTATTGTTAGTGGGGTTACTTTCTCAGTTTTTTCTTTTCAGATTATTTGCTATTGGCATACAGAAAAGGTGCTGATTTTTATGTGTTCATTTTGTATCCTGCAATTTTACCCAATTCATTTATCAGTTCTAATAGTGTTCTGGCAGAGTCTTTAGGTTTTTCCAAGTATAAGATCATATTATCTGCAAACAAGGATAACTTGACTTCTTTTATTCCAATTTGGTTGCACTTTATTTCTTCTCTTGTCTAACTGATCTAGTTAGGACTTCCAGTACTCTGTTGAAAAACAACAGTTAAAATGTGCATCCTTGTCATATTCCAGATCTTAGAGGAAAGACTTTCATGTATTCCACATTTGATACTAGCTTTGGGTCAGTTATGTATGTGTTTTATTGTGTTGGGGTATGTTCCTTCTAGAGCCATCTTTTTGAGGATTTTTATTATGAAGAGATGTTGAATTTTATTGAATGCTTTTTCAGCATTGATTGAAATTATCATATGTTTTTTGTCCTTCATTCTGTTCATATGATGTATCATATCGATTGAGTCACATAGGTTGTAACATTCTTGCAGCCCTGGCATAAATCTTACTTTGTTGTGATGGATGATCCTTTTATTGTGTTGTTTAATTTGGTTTACTAGTATTTTGTTCAGAATGTTTGCATCAATGTTCATCAGAGATATTGGCATGCTGTTTCTTGTTTGTTGTGTCTTTGGTTTTGTTTTCACGGTAATACTGGCCTCATAGAATGAGTTTGGAAGTGTTCCCCTGTCCTCTATTTTTTTGCAATAGTTTGAATAGTGTTGGTTTTGGTTCTTCTTTAAATTCTCGGTAAAATTCAGTAGTGAAACCATTGGGATCCAGAATTTTCTTTGATGTGAGACTTTTTATTATAGCATTCATCTCATTACTTGTTATTGGTCTATTCAGGTTTTGAATTTCTTCATGATTCAATCTTAGTAGGTTTTATATATCTAGGGATTTATTTATTTATTCTAGGGTTTTCAATTTGTTAGGATATAGCTGCTCATTGTTGTCACTAATGATCTTTTGAATTTTTGCAGTATCAGTTGTAATGTCTCATTTTTCATCTCTGATTTTATTTGTGCTTCTTTCTTTTGTCCTACATTTGAATAAAACTTGCCTTTCAAAAATTTCACTTTTCATGTTTTTCGTCTTTCATATTTTTGTTACAATTTTAGCTATTTGTGCTCTGATATTTATTATTTCTTGTATCTACTAATGTTCGGTTTGGATTCCTCTTGCTTTCTGGTTCTTTAAGATGCATCATTAGGTTGTTTATTTGAAGTTTTTCTACTTTTTTTTTTTTTTTTTGGAGATAGAGTCTTGCTCTGTCGCCCAGGCTGGAGTGCAGTGGTGCGATCTCAGCTCACTGCAAGCTCCACCTCCCAGGTTCACACCATTCTCCTGCCTCAGCTTCCCCAGTAGCTGGGACCACAGGTGCCCACCACCATGCCTGGCTAATTTTTTGCATTTTTAGTAGAGACGGGGTTTCACTGTGTTAGTCAGGATGGTCTTGATCTCCTGACCTCATGATCCTCCCACCTCAGCCTCCAAAAGTGCTGGGATTACAGACATGAGCCACTGCACCTGGCTGTTTTTCTACTTTTTTAATGCAGGTACTTACTGCTATAAACTTTCCTCTTAGCAATGCTTTTGCTGTATCCCATGGGTTTTAGTATGCTGTGTTTCCATTTTCATTTGTTTAAAGAAATTTGCTTTATAATCTCTTTATTGACTCACTCCTCATTCAGAAGCATACAGTTTATTTATATATGTTTGTATAGTTTTCAAAGTTCCTCTTGTTATTGATTTATACTTTTATTCCACTGTGGTCAAATTACTTAATATGATTTCAATTTTTTTTTAGTTTTTAAAGACTTGTTCTGTGACTTAACATATAGTCTATTCTCAAGAATAATCCATGTGCTGTGAAGAATTTGTATTTTGCAACTGTTGGATGAAATGTTCTCCAAATATCTATTAGGTCCATGTGGTCTATAGTGCAGATTAAGTTTAATGTTTCTTTGTTAATTTTTTGTATGTCCTATGCTGACAGTGGGGTGTTTAGTTCTCCAGTGATTATTGTATTGAGGTCTAACTCTCTTTAGCTCTAATAAAATTTGCTTTATATATCTGGGGGGTCCAGTGTTGTACATGAATATATTTAAAATTGTTATTTCCTCTTGCTGAAGTGACCCCTTAATCATTATGTAATTACCTTGTCTCTTTTCATAGTTTTTGTATTAAAATATATTTTATTTAATGTAAGTATAGTTACTCCAGCTTTTTGTTTTTATTTCTTAGGTTTTCATTTGCATGTTATATCTTTTTAATCCCTTTAGTTTTAGTCTGTGTGTCTTCATAGGTGAAGTGAGTTTCTTGTAGGCAGCATATATTTGGGTCATGTTTTTTTTTTTTTTTAATCCATTGAGCCATTTCATGTCCCTTGATTAGAGAATTTAGTTCATTTACATTCAATGTTCTTATTGATAGGTAGGAATTTACTACTTTCATTTTGTTCTTTGTTTTCTAGTAGTTTTATGGCCTTCTTTCCTTCCTGCTTGCCTGCCTTCCTTCCTGTCTTCCTTTGTGGAAAAGTGATTTTTCTCAGGTGGTATGTTTTAATTTCTTGCTTTTCATATTTCATGTATCTACTTTTGTTTATTTATTTACTTAGGGCTACCACAATGCTTGCAAATTACATCTTATACACCATTTGTTTGTTTGTTTGTTTGTTTTGAGACTGAGTCTCACTCTGTTGCACAGGCTGGAGTGCAGTGGCATGATCTTGGCTCACTGCAAGCTCCACCTCCTGGGTTCACGCCACTCTCCTGCCTCAGCCTCCCGAGTAGCTGGGATTACAGGTGCCCACCACCATGCCCGGCTAATTTTTTTTTTTTTTTTTTTTGTATATTTAGTAGAGACGGGGTTTCACCGTGTTAGCCAGGATGGTCCTGATCTCCTGACCTCGTGATCTGCCTGCCTTGGCCTCCCAAAGTGCTGGGATTACAGGTGTGAGCTACCACGCCCAGCCCCATAAGCCATTATTTTAAACTGATGACAATGCATGACAATTTAACTCTGATTCTAAGAAAAAAAAAAGCAAGCAAAGAGAAAACTAAAAAAGACTGTGTAATTCAAGTTCATCACCCCACTATTTAACTTCTTGTTGTTTCTATTTATGTCATTTGTACTATTTTTAAATAAGTTTTTGTAGTTATTATTATTTTTTGAGACAGAGTCTCACTCTGTTTCCCAGTCTGGAGTGCAGTGGCGTGATCTCAGCTCACTGCAACCTCTGCCTCACAGGTGCGAGTGATTCTCTTACCTCAGCCTCCTGAGTAGCTAGGATTACAGGTGCACTCCACCATGCCCAGCTAATTTTTGTATTTTAGTAGAGATGGGGTTTCACCATGTTGGCCCACCCGGTCTCAAACTCCTGACCTCAAGCAATCTGCCCACTTTGGCCTCCCAATATGCTGGGATAACAGGCATGAGCCACTGTGCTTGGCCTACTTATTATTCTCAATAGGCTTGTCTTTTAGTCTTCATACTCAAGATATAAGTAATTTACATACCACAATTGCAATGTTAATGTATTCTGTGTTTGTGCACTTACTGTTATCAGTGAGTTTTGTACCCACATATAATTTTTTATTGCTTGATAATACCCATTTCTTTCAGATTGAAGAACTTTCTTTAGCATTTCCTGTGAGACAGGTCTGTGTTGACAAAATCCCTCAGCTTTTGTTTGTCTCAGAAAGTGTTTATTTCTGCTTCCTGTTTGAAGGATATGTTGGATATATTATTGGATATAACGTTCTTTTTTTTTTTTTTTTTTTTTTGAGATGGAGTCTCGCTCTGTCGCCCAGGCTGGAGCGCAGTGGCTGGATCTCCGCTGACTGCAAGCTCCGCCTCCCGGGTTCACGCCATTCTTCTGCCTCAGCCTCCCGAGTAGCTGGGACTACAGGCGCCCACCACCTCGCCTGGCTAGTTTTTTGTATTTTTTAGTAGAGAGGGGGTTTCACTGTGTTAGCCAGGATGGTCTTGATCTCCTGACTTCACGACCCACCTATCTCGGCCTCCCAAAGTGCTGGGATTACAGGCTTGAGCCACCGCGCCCGGCCTGGATATAATGTTCTAAGACAAGATTTTTTCCTTCTGCACTTTGAATATGTCATGCCGCTCTCTCCTTGCCAGTAAGGTTGCCACTGAAAAGTTTGCTGGCAGACATTGGAGCTCCTTTGTATGTTATTTCTTTCTTTTCTGTTGATGCTTTAGTATCCTTATCCTTGACCTTTAGAAGTTTGATTATTAATTGTCTTATTTAGGTTACATGTGCTTGATGTTCTATGGCTTTCTTGTACTTAAATATTGATATCTCTCTCTGGATTTGAAAAGTTCTGTGTTATTATTTCTCTGAATAAACTTTCTACCCCAGTCTCTCTTTCTATTTCCTCTTTAAAGCCAGTATCTCTTAGATCTGTCCTTCTGAGGCTATTTTCTAAATATTGTAAGTGTGTTTCATTCTTTTTTCTTTTTTGTCCTCTGACTGTGTATTTTCAAGTATCCTGTCTTCAGCCTCGGTATTTATTCTGCTTGATTAGATCTGCCGTTGAGAGACTCTAATGCATTTTTCAGTTTGTCAACTGAATGTTTAAGTTCCAGAGTTTCTGCTTGACTTTCTAAAAATTTCAATCTCTTTGTTAAATTTCTTTGACAGGATTCTTAATTCCTTCTCTGTATTATTTTGAAGTTTGTTAAGCTTCCTTGAAATAGCTATTTTGAATCCTCTGTTCTGAAATGTTACATATGCCTGTCCTTCTGGGATTGGTCCCTGGTACCTTATTTTAGTTCAGTTGGTGAGGTCATGTTTTCCTGGATGGTCTTGATGCTTGTGGATGTTCACAATGTCTGGACTTTAAAGAGTTTGGTACTTATTTTTATCTGTGCAGTCGGGGCTTATTTGCACCATCCTCCTTGAGAGGGCATTCCAGGTATACAAAGAGAATTGAGTGTTGTGATCTAAGTTTTTGGTCACTACAGTTGTATCTGCACTAGATGGCACCCCAAGCCCCGTAATGTTGCAACTCTTACGGACTCACGTAAGTATGGGCTTGGATAAAGTCTGGAGAAACTTTTTTGATTACCAGGCAGAGTCTCTTATTCTCATCCCTCAGTTTCCACCAAACAAATGAAGTCTTGCCATGTTGAACTGGAGTTGGTGAAGGGTGATGCAAGCAATCCTGTGTCCACCACAGCTGGGACCGTGCCAGGTCATATGGAAAGCCATTATGTTACTGAGCCTTTCCTAAGGCCTGTGGTGACTACTGCCTGGCTACAGATGACATTTATTCTAGGTCTAAGGGCTCTTTAGTCATAAAGTGGTGAATACTACCAAGACTGGATCTTTCTCTTTAGGGCAGTGGATTCCCTTCTGTCCCAGAGTGTGTCTAGAAATTCCATCAAGGAGCCTGGAATCAGAGGCTTCAGGTGCTTGCTGCCTTACTTATTGTGGCTAAGCTTATATCCAAGTTGCAAGACAAAGTCCTCTTTACTCTTTTACTCCTTTTACTCATTACTCTACTATCCTCAGGCAGAAGGAGTCTTTCCCTGAGCTGCACTGCCTGGGGTTGGAGGAGGGGTGATGCAAGAACTCCCTTGGCCACCCCATCTGGTGTCTCACTGGGTCACATTCACTCCAAGTCCACTGGCTCTGAGTCCAGTGCAGCACAAGGACTTGCCAAAGTTCTGCAGTCCTTGTGGACTGCCTTTAATATTTATTCAGGACTCCATGGCACTTTAGTTTCTGGTGGTGGGGCCAGGCAAAACTCAGGCTCTTGCCACTGGAGTGGAGGAGTCCCCTCTGGCTGGGGCTGCTTTAAATGCTTCTTCCATGGTCACTGGACAAATTCTGCCCTATGCTGTGTTCCACTGTGACAGGGCAGGACTGAGTTTCACTGCCAGTTCCTGCAATCATGTCTCTCTCCCTCACCCAAGCATACAGATTCTCTCTTCATGAGCTGCCAAAAGATGAGGAAGGAGTGATGTAGGCAATGCAACACTGTCGTTCCTGCCCACTTCAGTGCCTCTTTCCTTGACATAATGTTAGAACCAGCTACCGTGATTGCTTACCTGACTTTTGTATCTTATGGAGATGCTTTCTTGTGGGGATAGTTGTTAAATTTGGTGTTCCTCCATGGGAAGAATTGCTAGATTGTTCTATTTGGCCATCTTGCTTCCCCCAAATTTCCTAATTTTAAGTGCCTATAACAACAACAGCAAAGTAATAATAAGTTTAGAGAAAAAAATCAATGTCTAAACTTAACAAATTCTGTCTATAGGCCAGATTTGGTCCAGTGTAAGCATGAACTCCAGTCAAATTATCTGGATTCCAATTTTTGCTTCAGGATGTACTAGATACATAACCTCACAAGTTAGTTCTGTTACCTCAGTCCTTAATATATAAAGTGAAACAAATAGCACCAACCTCCTACAATGTTTATGAGATGAAATGAGTTTCTAATATATTTCCATGTTTCTGAGACACCACTAAAAACAAGATGCATCATTATTTTATGTGCCCCTAAGAAAGAAAAGATGGCTGCTAATTAACCTATGACACAATGCTTTCTTATCACTCGGAATTGTTGTTTTATAATTATTTAAAGAGCTCTTTCAGAGTTATTTTCACAGTAATTTTTATCATATGTCACTTATGGGCGTGTGTGTGTGTGTGTGTGTGTGTGTGTAAGAAATACTAAGTGAAATAATTTGGTTTGTATTCTTAAAACCTCCCCACATTATTAGTCTGACATGAATTAGTTTTCCATTGTGATTTAAACACAGTATTATTGTTGGTGCTATTAGCAGCACTGGTGATGTAGCAGTTAAAAGAGTGCTCCCCATTGTCTCCTGGAATTTTTTCTAAGTCACTGAAACCATAACGAGAGTTTTCATGTTGGCACTTTCTTGATCTTACTAGAAGATGTCAATGGAGAATTTTCAAACAGGAAGACTTGTGATCTTTCTTTAAATGGTCCTTAAGTTAAAGATTGTTGGCTAAACATTCAAAGGATTTCAATTGTTCCATCACTCACCTAGAATAACAACAAAAAAGTTTGTGCATATACAAACATCAACAGCTACATAATCACTGCTGTTTTTCTGAGAATTACTGTCAAAATTTTATTAATTATAAGATATTTTTGATTTTCCTGGATGATAAAATGTAAAAAAGCTTATTTGAAAAACTTTAGATAAAGAAATATCAAAGCATTTGATAAATAAAAATAAATTTTTATAGAGAAAAAAGCTAGTCTTTTCACTCAAGTCTCGGCTCCATCATTTATTATCTATACAGCCTTCTTTAAGACCTTGACCTTTTTATCTATAAAACAAACATAATTTGACTTGCAATCGTTGCATGTGACTATACATGGGTGAGTGGATGGTCACGTGCAGAGCATCTTGTGTATGTCAATTCAGCTATCTGAGTCTGAGGGCTGAAAGAACCAAAATTGGGGAAAGAAAGAAACATCAAAAGATTCATGAATTAGATATCTTTGGAAAAGGCAGACCAAATTTAAAAATTTCCTCAAAGAAGAAAAAACGGATATGTAATAATGGTTTTGCCCAATAAATGTAACCTGTTGAGAACAGAGGAGAAAAGTTGATGAGGAAAGAGAGGAAATAGCACAAAGAGAGAAGCATATGCCTACACTGGACATTCTGGTTGGGTGATCTCAGAAAGCTTGAGTCAAGGTCCATCTGTCTGACCTGGGATGTGTGTTCACACAAGTCCAGGAACAGTCATTGTTTGTAACGCTGAAGACTCTGGGGCCTCCTTTTTCCATTAAACTGGATTCCAAAGTCCCTCCTGTCAAAAAAATAAAACAAACAAACACACAAAAACAAACCACTGCTTCAGCTTTTTTGGTTATTTACAAACTGGCCTGTTGGCCTCTTCCTTACCCTAAGCCCCTGGAAGTATCTGGACTTAGAAAATGAGGTCAGTGCCAGAGAAAAGTAAGGCAGAGGGAACAGCTACCTCCCTCCTGCCCCACATCCAAGGATCACAAATGATTCGGAGAGCTGAATGAGGCATTGTATATTTCATTTACAATGATTGTACAACAGCTGTATAATCGATGTTGTTGAAGATATGAATGTTGCTCAGAGTGTAGCATAAATGTCCACAGTGAGCTGCAAATGTGAATAAGAATGGCCTTGCCTGCATAGTAATTGGTATTATTACTGGAATGAATGGGAAAGCCACATATGGATGAATGGGTGGGGCTACAAAAGGGTGCAGCCTCAGAGACAAATGGTAGCTTTTATTTTCTCTTATCCATGCCTGTTATTTCAAATAACCATCCACAGTGGGTGGAGGAAAAGGGATAGGAAGTAGGAATATAGTGGAGAAAGAGTGAAGCTGCTCATCTACTACTTTATATCATGCCCCTTCCTGTTTTCCAGTGCCTACACTTATTAATTATAACAGAGTATATCACACATCCCCTCCTGGAAAAACAAAATCTGTCTGTTACAAAGGGTAGAAGGATAGACTCGGGTGAAGGGTGTGGGGGTGGGGGGAGACATAGGGAAGAGAAACACTTCAGGTTAATTGGAGCTGAGAATATAAAATACTCGTCTTAAAGTGTGTGCTTCAGTTATGAGAAGGAAAGTGTCGAGATCATAATGTTTTCTGTGCAAGATTCAACACAGCATGGGTGTTTTAAAACAAGCAGTAATCATTTCTCATGGAGAAATTATAAGCAGCAGCTCCAGGCTCAGGACAAGCGCATGGGAGAGCCGTTCTTTTCATTTCTGTAGAAAGGCACAAGGAGAAACACGGTAGTTAGCAGATGAGTCCCTTGAACCAAATGGCAGAGTTAGTGACATACAGAATTATATAGTTCAATTTACTCATTGCTTTATTCATTCAGAGAGAAATGACACTGAATTCTCCTAGAATTTTGCATATTAGGAGGGAAGAAATTTTGGTTTTAAAAATCAAACTGTGTGGCTTCTGCAAAGGTTGCAAAGCAAATTGGTCAACTTCATAATCAGGAAATAACAGAAAATTGTTAAATGATTTATTTGGCAAAGCTGGCTATGTTATTTCTTTTAGAGAAGAGACTTTTTGAGCCTGATACAAAAACAGCCTCTGCCCCGATAGACACAGTTTTTGTTTGCTTGCTGTCATCCTGGGTGCACCTATGTGGCATCTGAATCACTATTAGGTCTCTGTTTAAAGATTCATTTTTTGCTAGAAATAATTTCTCTAAAGTAATAAACAATGCACTGCATAACACCACTTTAAAAATTCTTAGAAATAACTGCAAGGAAATTAGTTACAATTATTCACATAGTTCCTCAAAATGGTAGCACATGAGAAGAAAGAGGGGTCCCTCTCACCCGTTTTTTGAAGACCATCTTTGTTTACTTCATTCCCAAGTATTAAGAGATTGCATGATCCATTTGCATAGGATAACTAACATATACCACATCATTTGCACGTCTGCAAGTACACGTGAGTAACCGTAATTACACGTGACACCAATTACTCTATTACTTTGTATTAAATTATAATGGAAAATTCCACTAGAGAATTGAAGCCTAATTGCATCTTAATTTGCATAATTTTGCATATTAATTACATCTCAGATGAATAATAAATTTCAGCAGATTTTTAATTTATGCATAGACACAAAAACAAGTGGAGAAATAATTTAGAAAAAAATACCAGCAACTATTACTTAGGGCATTCAACTAATTTTGCTTAGTTTAGCAAAACAAAACTTGGTTTGTTTAATATAGCATCTTTAGACTGATTGCTGTTTATTGCACAATATGTCAGTCTTGAAACATAGGTGCAGGCATGGTTATTCTTAATAAAAAAGTGTTCAATTATAGCATTTTAAGTTTGATTTTTTATATTTTGATAAAACTGTCTCAGAGATAATATTGTTTCATTGGAAATATCTTTGTGATACATTTTGATTGAGACTTAATTTCTGTTGCAGTTATTTTAAATTCAAGGGATTATAAAAATAGAATAT
The DNA here is from genome assembly GCF_037993035.2 of Macaca fascicularis. Taxonomy (NCBI): domain Eukaryota; kingdom Metazoa; phylum Chordata; class Mammalia; order Primates; family Cercopithecidae; genus Macaca; species Macaca fascicularis. Next base: position 29,389,359 of record NC_088376.1, on the reverse strand, counting down.
AAAAATATCTTTGTGAAGGAGATCACTAATAAAATATATCAAGTGTTTTCTTTCTTGAGTTTACTATGAAGTCACTCAAGATTGTTTTAGTGATTTTTGTATGAATGATTCAGAGTGAGAAATTCCATGTGTTTCGTTTTATAGCATATAACAATTTAGAGGAATGGCTTTCAAAGATTACTACTATTTTCTGACTGTTTTCTTTGTTTGTCACTGCTTGCACGGTAAACAGTAACATTTGTTCTTAATTGCTAGAGACCTGGGTTTTAAATTTAGTCCCCTTTACTTTGGATTTATTAAATAAACAAAAGGTATATTTCTCAGAGTTAATTAATGCATTTTAGTTACATAGCTGTATCTAGGTTGACAGTCCTTAAAAAAAAGAAAAAAAAAAACCACCGACTTAGTGTTCCTCAAATGAAAATATGTAACTGAAAATTCACTCAGTGTTCCTCAAATGACAATATGTAACTGAAAATTCATTTCATCTACTTCTTGCCTAAACCCAATCTGTATTGCTTTATACCTGCTGCCACTGTTAAAGGATGGGCGGAAACCTTTAGCTCTGCCTCCACTAAGTCTAATACTATGATCATTTGCCAAATTATACAAAAGGAGAGGATGACACGTCCTAATAAATCAGGAAACTGTCAGGATTAATAATCTCAGCCGTCATCTGTTTTCCTATAAAAGCCCTACTGGCATCAAATATTTTCCAGTTTGTTTTGCAGTTCTGTTGGTGCGGAAACTGGACCTGTGCCAGCCTGGTGCCGTGCAACCTCCAAGAAGCCATTCTATATGTCTTTTATAACATTAGTCTAAATTTCACAATTGTGCTGGTTCACAGGGCGGTAAGCAAGAAGTCTTTACAACATATGTTCCCCTTCTCCGGTTACCAATCATTGTTACGATTTGCTATTTGATAGGCAATAGTTTGAGCTTAAAGGCTTAGATTTGTCTTTGTTTCCTAATAGTTCAGTATTTTCTGTTTGTGTCAAAAAAGTTTGCCTTATTCTTAGGCAAGCTAGAAGCAATGGAAAAATAAAAACTCACCAGTGCTTTCTTTATTACATGAATTTCTATTAGGTGCTTGACTCTGGTCTTTGCTTTCTGTTGCCAGGTTACAGTCCTAGGAACACCTTTGATTGTTTGTATGTTTAAAAGCAGAAATAGTTCAGCTATCTAAAATATAACTGAATCGATGACTGCATCTGGTTTTTTTTTTTTTTTTTTACTTTTTTTGTTCAATCCTTTTGACCAGGTTCTTATATTAAAGAGAGGTTTGAGCTGGATGAATGCCTCAAACCAACCCAGTCTTTCCAACATTTAAACAATGGTTCCCTCTTGTGGCTATGCTTCAATAGTGCGATTTAAGAACGGAGGAAAGTAAAAATCTGGTGACTATTAAACAGATTTCGACACAGCATACTGTAGTGATCTACTTGCACCTTGTATTTAGAGGCATTCCCAGAACTCTCAAGTTTTTCTGACTTATTTTCAGTAAGGTATAAGTTTTGGTGTTTGGGGTGAAAGAACAGCCAAGCATCCTGATGCTTATTTCCTGGTGGTATTAGAAAAATAACTCTCCTATAGGGGATAGAGTCCACATTTTAGGACATTTTTGAATATGTTAAAGTGTATGTTGGAAAAAAGGCAGTTGAGGCTGTCTCTGTAGCTTTAGAAATAAATTTATAACTTCACTATTAAAAATATTAATGATTTCCTAAAGGAACATCGTAAGTGTACAATTAAATCTAGATTATGCTTGTCCTTTCAGATTTTATCCTCAAAGATCATCTGAGAGGGGGTAAAAATCTTACAATTAACCAGCTCCTCTAAAATGATCTTTCCAAGCACCTTTGATATATGCTTTTAGAGATTTATTTTGAGTCAGATTTCCCCAGGGGCCAGCATCTTACACTCTCCAAATTACCGTGATAAAAAGCATTCTTCTGACACCGTAACTGTAAACAGCCCACAAATACTTTCTGTCTGTGTTAAGCTATGTTCAGAACAGCAACAGCCAAGAGCTGTCCCTTAAGTAGATTTTTTTTTTTTTCCTGAAGACTGTGTTTAATGTAAAAGTAAAGTGTTGTTAGTAACAGAGACAAGAATCTGCACCACGGTCATATGACTGTGTCTACAAAAGATTGCAGCCATCCACGCAAGTCGGATGCGATGTGTTTTAGTACACTTCAACATTCTGAGTAATTACAATGCCGACTTTCAATTCTACTTTAAGGATCCTTTTGAAAGAATGAAAGCATTCGTTCTTGTCAAGCCATTTTCAAGCCACAGTCTTTCTCATTCACCACAGAGTTTAAGTATTTGAAAGTTTAACATGGAAAATGAGGCTCGGGATGGAAACGGACATGATTTCTGTGTGTCGAAGGAGGGTAATAGAAAGAGAGCTGGTCGTCCAGAAGCAAGAGTATGGCGATAATATAATTACCGACAACATATCACTTACTCTTCCGATTCCAAATGAACTCCTTCCTTTCCCTCCCTCAGCTAGAACAGGCTCAGGCACCAAGTTACAAGTCTCTTCACTTCATTGCTGGGGCAGCTCCGCAGGTTTTGCTCATGAGCCTCCATTTTGTTTAGAAGTGCACACCTTTCCCTTGTTAATAAAAACACAGGCATTTAATTGTTAACTATTCACCTGCAAGATGAGTCACATCAAAAGCTCTCATAAGAGAGGAAGCTTATATATTAAGGAAATAGGACTAGCATCAACTTAAGTTTTAGTACAAATTCCAAAATTGAGAAGAATGATTTTCCCCCCCTTAAAATAGTGAACTTAAAAAGCAAAGTTATTTCCCATTTTGGTTTCTGATGCCACTGTCTACCATGACTGGGCTCGGGAGGCACCTTTGCACACGCATTTCCTTTTTTCACGTTCAACCCAGGTCTGGTCTGAAGCTTCCTGTGGAGTTAATGCCCAACCCACTATAATTCTTTCCCTTGACTTTTTTCCCTTTCTTTTTGTTCATTAAAAAGGTGTAAGATTAGGCTGGGGGTAGTGGCTCACGCCTGTAATCCCAGCACTTGGAGAGGCCTAGGCAGGCGGATCACCTGAGGTCTGGAGTTCAAGACCAGCTTGGCCAACATGGTGACACCGTGTCTCTGCTAAAAGGAAAGATACAAAAATTATCCAGGCGTGGTGATGCTCACAAGCTGAGGCATGAGAATCTCTTGAACCTGGGAGGCAGAGATTGCAGTAAGCCAAGATCATGCCACTGCACCTCAGCTCAGTCTCAAAAAAAAAAAAAAAAAGAAGAGATATGATTAAATGAAACAAAGACCAGGAAATGTTCCTCCACAAATGTGTAGTGATTACCTTCTTGTGGGTATTGAAAAATGTCCATCAACTGGTTTTTTATATGAACTGTACCGTCAAACTGTTCATTGCTCCTTGCATTTGCTCACTTTTTGTCTCTGCTTCTGTCTGTCTCCCTCTCTGTTTGTCTGTTTCTCTCTTTCTTGTTGAGATTATCAATGTAATATACTTGCACAGGAAAAATAAAACCTAAAAAGCCAATTGGCTTCTTACCTTCCTCCTTCATTCTCTTAGGAAATCACAGAGCCCCTTGGAAGTTGGCAAAACAAAGAAGGAATAGGGGAACTGTAACACAGAGGAATCAGAATTTAGATTTAATGATCCAGTAAAATGTCAACCAAATATTCAGGCTTTGAGACTGACACTTATTTGCCAGCTTTTTATTAATATTTTGCCAAAAAATGGTGAAAGAAGTCCTGATAATTACCATATATTCTGATCATTGTTTAATAAAGGAGACTTTAGCAACAAAAGAACAGATAGAACATAATCTCAGAAAGAAAAAAGACATCCTTTTCCATTAGCTATATTTAGTTTTTAAAAATCATCACATTTATCTCATTTTTCTTCTTTTTATCCTTTATGCTTTTATCAATTAGATTAGCTAAACTTCAGTATACAGTAGTGCTAGTCTATAGACTAAAATCTGGAACACATAAGCTCACTATTTGTTGTTCTTTAGAGTCCTGCTCAAATTTACCTCTTTCAAGAGATTCTCCTTAATTTCCCATGTGAAAATAAACAGTTGTTTCATCTAAGCTCCTACATATTATTTTATTTTCATCCATTTTATTTTGAATTTGATTGATACTGCACTTACCTCCATCTCCAGATTGTAAACTCCATGAGGTCAGGAATTCTTATTACTTATTCATTTTTTAAGGAGCACTCCATAAATGCCAGATGACCAAATGAACCCAAATCTGACAGAAAAAAGATATGATTTATGCAAGAGCTGATTTTTCCTTCCACGGAGCAGTAATTCCTGGTAGGCACATAGAAGGGGGGTTAGAAATGTTAGGAAGTGAAATCGGTCACCTTCACATCATGCTGGCAATGCCACAGTGCCTAAAAGGAAGATGTAAATTCTCCAAATTGTTCTATTTATATGTATGTATTTATATATGTGTGTGTGTGTGTGTCTGAGGATTTAACTTCCAACCTCCAGATATGTACACACACGTAAATACACACACACACATTACACACATACACATCGAGTTACTGGAACTTTGCTCCAATTAAGAACACAACCCAAAGTTTCAATATGGAGAGGAAAATATGTATTTTTATTGGCCTTGCTCTTGGCTAGCCACTTTTATTTTTCAGATTCTCTTTGCTAAACCTGATTCCTGGTGTGCTATGGTACAAAGATCTGTGGCTGTCATGGGGTTGCAGATTTTAGAGTTAGAAAGGTGTTAGGAATTGATCTGTCTCCACTTTCCAAATGTATGGAAAAGGAAATGGAGACCGAGGAAGACAAAACATCTAGGTCTTCGGACTTGCCAGCCAGTGCTTTTCCCACTCAAACTATTAAATTGACAGAAGGGAAAATCATGTGGCAATTTGTGCTTTTAAAACAGAGAATTTTTAGAGGCAATCTAATTATTTTTATATTACATTAAGAAAGGAAGAAAGGGAAGAAGAGCGAGGCACCAAAATCAAGAAGGTAAGCTCTTTGGAAAACCTGGTTTTCATCAGCTGGTCATAACCTCTGGAGTGAAGACTGGGCCCAGAGGAATATTCCGGACCGATCTATTCTTGGCAGAAACTGCTTTTTGGGTGAGTAAGCCGCCCACTAGCCTTTTTTTTTCTCCCATCATCTAGATAAAAATGAGTGTTTAAAAACTGTGCTAAAATTTTCAAAAACACCTTAAAAAGATTCCATTACTTAAAGTGATTTGGATAATTGTGTTCAATGGTAGCCATTATTTAAAAATATAATTAGTTGCTGAACTCAGAGAAGGAGGGAAATTTCTGCAGGTGTTTCTCATTATTTGCTATGCATACAAAATATCTGCATAAATTACCATTATTATTCCAATGTATACTAAGAGACAATAAAGCATTAGCAAGCAAAGAAGAACGTTGTTGACCCACAGACTGTGAGAGAGAGGCCTGGATGCACAGTAATAGTGTGTTGGCCTTCAGTGCTGTTGCTGCACATGTGCTACCGCATTCAGGATTAAAAGAAACAATTTTGCACCTGTAACAATGTTACATATGGAATGTAACTCCATCAGAAAGATATTTAAAATAGGAGAAGGGGCAGGGAGAAACAAAACAACTGGAAAAAAATAAGGCTATAATTGTTTCAAAAGGGTGACACACTTAAACTAGGTATCTCGGATTTCTTTGAGCTTAAAGCCCTAGCAGAACAGACAACTGAATTTTTTTAAGTATGTGGTGCATTTGCCAGTTTTCTTTCATTATTGTTAGGGTTTGATGGCAATGTTATTGTCAGTATGGTCCAACCGAACTCTCTACGATGATGGAAATATTCCATATCTGCATAATCCAGCAGTAGCCATTAGTCACATGTGGCTGTTGAGTCCCTGAAATGTAGCTGGTGCAACTAAGTAATTGATTTTTTACAATTTAATTTTAATTAATTTAAATATAAATAACCACATCTGGTGGCTAATGTAATGGACAGCATAGGGAAGTTAGTTGCACTGAGTTGTCCTTGTCAATAAAAATGGTAACTAATATCTTTTGAGTACTTACTACATACCAGGCACTGGGCTAAATATTATCTCATTTAATTAACACCACAACTCTATGAAGTAGGTACTTTTATGCTTGAGAAGACTGAGGTCCGTAGAAATTAAGGTATTTGTCTTGATGTCACCAGACCAGCATATGAAGGAGTCAAGATATAATCTAGGCAGTCTAACTCCAGATTTCTCCCTATGAACTCTTGTTAAGGTGGCATCAAGAAACAACACACTGCTGAATTTACTCTACTAATCCACAATAAATCAACTTCTGTCAGTCTCTAATATGAAATCAAATGATAAATGAATATGTGTCACATTGGAAGTAAAGATTATCCAGTGATCAATCCAACTCTTACGATTGACAAGAGGGAGGCCTAAAGCAGATGAGTTCAAACGTGTTAGTGCTTAGTAAGCTTAAAACCAAGGTCATTGTAATATATGCAAATGTAGCGAGTGTCCCAAACTGCACGTAACATAGCAAACACTCATAAAATGGTGTGTGTGCATCCTCCAGGGAAATCTGATACAGCGACCAAGAAGGAAGACTTGGAAGAGATGTTGGGACCTGATCATTTGGTGATGAAAAGCAAATGAAAAATACTGCCTGGAGGCTGGGTTCGGTGGCTTACACCTGTAATGCCAGCACTTTGGAAGGCCAAGGTGGGTGGATCACCTGAGCTCAGGAGTTCAAGGCTAGCCTGGGCAACATGGTGAAACCCCATCTCTACTAAAAATGCAAAATATTAGCCAGGTGTGGTGGAGTGCACCTGTGGTCCCAGCTACTTGGGGGGCTAAGATGGGAGGATTGCTTGACCCTGGAAGGTGGAGGTTGCAGTGAACAGAGACTGAGATTGTGCCTCCAAACTAGGTCACAGAGTAAGACCCAGTCTCAAAAGAAAAAAAAAGAAAAAGAAAGAGAAAGACTGAAAGAAAAGAAAAATACTCATTGGGAAATGAAAGTAAGCCACTAACAATTTGATACATCATTCTGCTTTTCATTTATAATTCTTGCATGATATGAGTAACACTCTGCTGATATAATATCCCCAGCCACTTATAGTTCAAGAGTTCACAAACCAGTTCATGTTTCAGGCCCATCCAAACAAGAGACTGCTACTAAGGGATCAAAGGAGAAAACAAGGCAGAAAATTGGTACATCTTATTTTTAATAATTCCCATATTATAATGGATATTAACAAAAACCTGTTTTGAATCTTGCTGCCATAGCTTTTAGAATAATCTTAAAATTCATGCAATCTTTGTGGGGGTTCTGTACTTCTACATATATTTTGACTAAAATCGACTAGAATCTTTTGTCCAGATGGTAAAAGAAAACTTTCTTTTTGCCTTAGCTAGGTGCTTTACACATCTTAGGTAGGCAAAATTATTCATATTGGACTTCAGAGAGATTAAGTAATTCACCCAATGACATCCAACCAGTGAGTTAGAAAATCAAGATGTGAACTCAAGTTCTGTGTCTATCAAGTTCCAAAAATTGTGTCTATCAAGTTCCAAAAATTGTCACTCTCTACTGCTCTGACCTGCTCCCCACTGCCATACAGTATTGTCTGTGATCTGGGCTTAAAATTATGAATATAGTTGTATTAGTCCATTTTCATGCTGCTGATAAAGACATACCTGAGACTGGGCAATTTACAAAAGAAAGAGGTTTAATGGGACTTACAGAACCACATGGGTGGGGAAGCCTCACAATCATGGCAGAAGGCAAGGAAGAGCAAGTCACATCTTACATGAATGGCAACAGGCAAAAAAAGCTTGAGCAGGGAAACTCCCTTTTTTTAAAACCATCAGATCTTGTGAGATTCATTCACCACCACAAGAACAGCACAGGAAAGACCTGCCCCCATAGTTCAATCACCTCCCACTGGGTTCCTCCCATAACACATGGGAATTGTGGGAATTACAAGATGAGATTTGGGTGGGGACACGGGGCCAAACCATATCATTCCACCTCTGGCCCCTCCCAAATCTCTTATCTTCACATTTCAAAACCAATCATACCTTTCCACAGTCCCCCAAGTCTCAACTTATTTTGGCATTAACTCAAAAGTCCGCAGTCCAAAGTCTCAACCATGACAAGGCAAGTCTCTTCTGCCTATGAGCCTGTAAAATCAAAAGCAAGTTAGTTACTTCCTAGATACAATGGGGGTAGAAGCATTGGGTAAATACAGCCATTTCAAATAGAAGAAATTGGCAAAAACCAAGGGGCTACAGGCCCCATGCAAGTTTGAAATCCAGCGGGGTAGTCAAATCTTAAAACTCCAAAATGATCTCCTTTGACTCCGTGTCTCACATCCAGGTCACACTGATGCAAGAGGTGGGTTCCCATGGTCTTGGGTAGCTCCACCTCAGTGGCTTTGCAGGGTATAGACCCCCTCCTGGCTGCTTTCATGGGCTGGCTTTAAGTGTTTGTGGCATTAAGGTGCACTGTGCAAGCTGTCGGGGGATCTACCATTCAGGAGTCTGGAGGATGATGGCCCTCTTCTCACAGCTCCACCAGGCAGTGCCCCAGTAGGGACTCTGTGTGTGGGGGCTCCCACCCCACATTTTCCTTCTGCACTGCCCTAGCAGAGGTTCTCCTTGAGGGCCCTGCCCCTGCAGCAAACTTTTGCCAGGGTATCCAGGCATTTCCGTACATCTTCTGAAATCTAGGTAGAGGTTCCCAAACCTCAATTATTGACTTCTGAGCACCTGCAGGCTCAACACCACATAGAAGCTGCCAAGGCTTGGGGCTTCCACCCTCTGAAGCAACAGCCCAAGCTGTTGGTCCCTTTTAGTCAATGGTTGGAGCACCTGGGACACAGGGCACCAAGTCCCTAGACTGCACACAGCAGAGGGATCCTGGGCCTGACCCACTAAAGCATTTTTTCCTCCTAAAACTCTGGGCCTGTGCTGTGAGGAGCTGCCATGAAGACCTCTGACTTGCCCTGGAGACATTTTCCCCATTGTCTTGGGGATTCACATTCAGCTCCTCATTACTCATGCAAATTTCTGCAGCCAACTTGAATTTCTCCTCAGAAAATTGGATTTTCTTTTTATCAAATTGTCAGTCTACAAATGTTTCAAACTTTTATGCTCTGTTTCCCTTTTTAAATTGAAGGCTTTTAACAGCACGCAAGTCACCTCTTGAATGCTTTGCTGCTTAGAAATTTTTTCCACCAGATACCCTAAATCATCGCTCTGAAGTTCAAAGTTCCACAAATCTCTAGGGCAGGGGCAAAATTCTGCCAGTCTCATTGCTACAACATAACAACAGTCACCTTTACTCCATTTCCCAACAAGTTCCTCGTCTCCATGTGAGACCACCTTAGCCTTGATTTCATTGTCCATATCATTAACAGCACTTTGTTCAAAGCCATTCAACAAGTCTCTAGGAGGTTCCAAACTTTTTCACATTTCCCTGTCTTCTTCTGAGCCCTCCAAACTGTTCCAACCTTTGCTTATTACCCAGTTCCAAAGTCACGTCCACATTTTTGGGTATAGTTTCAGCAGTGCCCCACTCTACTGGTACCAATTTACTGTATTAGTCTGTTTCGTGCTGTATGTCATAAACACACACCCGAGACTGGGCAATTTACAAAAGAGCAAGGTTTAATTAGACTTACGGTTCCACCTGGCTGGGGAAGCCTCACAATCATGGCGTAAGGCAAAGAGGAGCAAGTCACATCTCACGTGCATGGTGGCAGGCAAAGAGAGCTTGCACAGGGAAACTCCCATTTTTTAAAACCATCAGATCTTGTAAGTCTCATTCACCACCACCAGAACAGCACAGGAAAGACCCACCTCCCCCAATAATCCAATCACCTCCCACTGAGTTCCTCCCACAACACGTGGGAATTGTGGAAGTTACAAGATGAGATTTGGGTGGGGACACAGAGCCAAACCATATCAATAATCCAGTCTCATTTTTGGTATTCCACAAAATCAGATCTTCAAAGACACAAACCAATTCATCAGATTTGCATAACAACATGCCTCAAAATCCTGGCTAATTCTGTTCCTTTCAAACTAAATGAAACTTCACACTCTTTTCCTGCCCCCAGCCTGTGCCGTCTCCCACAAAACTTTCCTAATTTCTAATTCTTCACAGGAATTTTACTGCACACCTGCCCCATCTGCTTTTTAGGATCAAAACTAATTACCCCCTTGAGTTCTCACAGTCATTCCTCTGTGTTTGCATCTATTACACTGTATTATGGTTGCTATTTAAGTACCCGTGTTCTCCACTCCACCACTCAAAGTTGCATTTTATCCTCTGCTCCCTTTTTGTGTGTGTGTCTTCAGTAACTGACAAAGTGTCTGCATATAATAAATGCTTAAATATTTGTTGAATTCAAATGAACTAAATAAAAACAAGCAAGTTCACACAAACTTCTCCAAATATGAATTAAACGAGGGTATACATTTTCACACTGATAATAATGCTATCAAATGAGCCAGTTATAACAATGATCTCTTTATGATTGTATTTACATGGTATTTTATAACAGTTTGGTTCTCACTTTGTTTCCCAACAAAACAATGAGCCCTTTAAAGTTATTATTTATATTAGTATAGCACATATGTTAAGAGCACAGACTCAAATTTATAAGTAAATAGTGCTCAGGTCTTGATTTAACACGGTGACTGATAGATGACATGGAGACATCAATGCCACTGAAAGAAAAGTTTAATGTCATTCACACTTTGAGAAACAAGAGGTGTGGCATGCCATGCAGGGCCACAGGAAGAGACAGCAGATTTGGATAGGAGACAGAAATAGGGCTTTGGAGGAAGCCTAGGCCAGAGGTTTTATTGGTGTTTCTGTAGGAAAGGCAAGGTGGGGTAGAATAACATGTTCAGGATTGACTAGTTTGAATAATTCCAATGGGCTTTGGGCTATGGGAGTGGTCTTAGTTGCCTGGTATCTGACCCTGGAATAATTTAGGTCAGAGGAAATATTGGCTTGGTGTATGAGACTACATAAAGCAGGTGGTTGGAGATTAGTTGGTTTGGGTATGAAAGGTATGCTCATGGCCTAGCCCTTTGTTATCTCTAAAGAGTGGCTCACCCTTGGAAGGACAGACTTCACTGACCATCAAGATTTTTAAGATTTCAAAACATAAGATACAGAAAATGAAAAACATGACTAATACAATGACCTTGAACAAGTTGCTCAACCTCTCTCATTTTCCTCATCTGTAAAATGGGGATAATAATTACAACATCATAGGGTTGTGGTGAGGATCAAATGAATTAATATACATAAGACAGATAGAACAGTATATGACATATACAATATGATGTAAAAATTAGCAATAATATTTGTCACTACATACAACACCTCCCAAAATGCATCCCACAAGATAGGAGGTGCTTGAAAAGTATTGAATGAATGAACGTAGGAATAAATGAAGAAGTCCTCAGGATTACATACCTTAGTGTTGAGCAACCAACATTTCAATTTCTTAGAAACAGAAAAATAATTTATGGGTAAAGCTGGTCCTGGAGTGAAAAAGATGAACTGAATCTAGCGAAGGAATAAGATTCTCACTAACTAAAGCTTTTGTTGCTGTTTTCCTATAGTGCATCTTTTAGTCCATCTATCTCTGTCTCAATATTTAAGGCAGGCATTTGTCTTTCCGGTTTCTTTTGGCATCACTGCAGTCATCAAATGGAACATAATTTCCTTCATCCATAACCCAGTGAAGTTTAGTTGGACTTGATACCACTCCCAATTTTAAAAAGAAAATTTGCATCTTCAGACATCAGCAGCATGAGGCAACCTAAGAAATAAGTGTGCATTAGGCCTCTAAATAGACTTTTCCTTTATTATCTGTATGTAGCATGTACCTAATGGAAAATGAAGCGACAGCATCCATCTCCTTCTACTGGCATTACAATTTAAAGGAATCCAGTGAACTGTCCTTGTTAAAGCATAGGATCTAGTACGATTCTTTACTTCTAATGAACCCAGCATTTCAGATGCACAGATCTTTAGAATTGGTGAACTGGATGTTTTTCCACCCCCTGGATTTCCAAAGAAGAAAACAGATTCCAAGGCCCCATCTGCCATCTCTTGTCAACAGTCCTGGAAAAAGGATTCATTTCTATGTATTTAGGACACCCAGAATAATGTCTTATTTTTTGAAATCAGCGTGGTATCCAAATGAAGGCAGCCATTTTACTAGTATTAATACAAAAAACTTACTTCAGTGAACAATGAGGACTTGAAATATCTATCTACTATATCCCCAATGCCAAGAGCATGGAAGAGATAATCTATGTTACAACATGGATAAGTAACTAATTTTCTTATTCATAGGTACAAATAGCTGTGTTGGAAACAGCATCAGTTGGAGACTTTGGGGCCCAAATCTGCCAACCTCTAGATGTGTGACTTTATGTAAACTATTTAAATACTTGAGGTCTCTGTTTTCTTATCTGTAAAATGAGGGGATTAAATCAGATGTTCAAGATCTAACATTTTCTGATTTTATGAGAGGATTTATAATCAAACTTTATGGTACTAATTACCTGCAGGTCACTTAAGTAGGTCTGATTATCAACACTAATTCACATGGACTTAATATAGAATTAACCAGACCACATGATAACCTCATAAACATACTCTTTATACACTTTTAATCTTTTGGGGTTATTTCCTATAACAAGAGGTCCAATTTAAAAATGAGTTGAGTTATAGGCCTTTATATAGCATTCATTTCTACACACTTGAAATAGAAAATGTTAGCTATTTAATCAGTCAGGTTTATAATTTAGTTTGTAAACTCAGAGACCATATCTAGGTTTTACATAATATTGATTACATGATCAGGGCTCATTAAAGGATAATAATTTAAAAATCACTTCTAAGTGTTAGCTTTTCCTAGCTAATTTCCTTTTCATGTGAATGCTTCATGTTTTAATATATCACCCTTTTCTCTTATTTATTTATTTATTTATTTGCTCTAGAAAACTGGTGAGAATTCATCTAGAATGATGACAAAATTAATGGGAATTTAAATGGAAGTGTAATCTTATTGGAATTTCATTTCTGATGACATAATAATAGGCTTATATAGCACCTTTCATCTATGGACCTCTAGGCACTTTACAAACATTAGTTAATTCGCACAACAATCCTGTGAGGTTGGCAATTATAATCAGCCCCATTATGTAAATCAGGGAAGTGCAATACAGGGAGGTTAAGTTCCTCAGGCAACAGGGAAACTAGTGGCAGAGCCGGCATCAGACCACAAGCATCCAAATGCTTACAACTGCACACCCAAAGAAGCTTGTGGAAAGCCTACCATTTTAGTTGGTTGCCACGAAAAGACCTCTTTCCAAAAGAAAAAAAATCCCAAAGAAATGTCTAATCTTGCCATTGCTTGCAGTGCTCCACAACGGAAGTGAAAGAACTAGAAGGGTAGGGCAGTATAAAGGAGACTTGCCTCGCAATGTACTCTGCCAAGCTTTTTCTCACCAGGCCAAGACTCCAGCCAAAAGGCTATGTGCTATCCCTTTTTTCGCCAGCAACATTTGAAGGAAAAATAACCCAAATGCTAATATGAACATTGTTTATAATAGCAGAAATGATTTATTGAGCGTTTAATGGTTGATGGGCATTGTATTAAGATGTTTCATATACGTCACCTCATTTAATCTTTATAATAACCTATATATAAATATATTAACTATTGCTGTGTAACAAAGCACCCTAAAACCCAGGACTTAGAAAAAATATTTATTTTTGTTCTTCTATCTGTGGGTCAATGAGGGGGTTGGTGATGTAGGCTGGACTTGACCTCCAGCTGAAGGTTGGATCCAGGTCTACTCAACAAGCCTTTCCTACTCCTTAGACATCAGGATAGCTGGAGCATTTTTTCTCATGATAAGCATGTTTTAAACTGTTACTGCATCACATCTTCTGATATCCCACTAGCTGTGCAAGTTCAAGGCCAAAGCCAAAATATGAAGTACTTCCTGCCCAGGATGAGGTCCACCCAGTTGCATGACTAAATCCAATGTCAATGAAATAGGAAAGTTTATTCCTGATATAAAGTTGGTAGAAACAGTGAATATTTTTGAATAATTGAACCTATCATTGTAGCTATTCTTTTGTTCCTTCTTTTACTTTTTTTTTTTTTTCTTTTTGAGACAAGGTCTCACTCTGTGGCCCAGGATGGAGTGCAGTGACATGATCATGACTCACTGCAGCCTCTCTCTCTACCTCTTCGCCTTAAGCAATCCTCCCACTTCAGCCTCCCAAAGGGCTGAGATTGCAGGCATGAGCCACCGCACCCAGTCTTGTAGCTATTCTTGTTCCAATTTTACAGATGACAAAGCAAGCTGGAAGCAGGGAAGCCTTAAGAATTTGAATGTCTGGCTGGGCGCGGTGGCTCAAGCCTGTAATCCTAGCACTTTGGGAGGCCGAGGCGGGCGGATCACGAGGTCAGGAGATCGAGACCATCCTGGCTGACACGGTGAAACCCCGTCTCTACTAAAAAATACAAAAAACTAGCCGGGCGAGGTGGCGGGCGCCTGTAGTCCCAGCTACTGGGGAGGCTGAGGCAGGAGAATGGTGTGAACCCGGGGGGCGGAGCTTGCAGTGAGCTGAGATCCAGCCACTGCACTCCAGCCTGGGCGGCAGAGCGAGACTCTGTCTCAAAAAAAAAAAAAAAAAAAGAATTTGAATGTCTGTATGTCTCCCAGCCCTGCTCTGACTGCTCTCTTTTAACAGCAATTATAGGTTGCCTTCTCATTCCTCAGATTATCTACTCAGAAGTGACATAAACCCACCTTCTCTTCTTCACTGGAGATTAATGATTTAAATTACAGGGCCAAGCACTTCTCTGTCCTGGTTATGGCTTAAGCAGGGGCTAAATAGTCTTTTTCGCTTCTGTGCCTTTAGTTCCACATGAGACCAAGAAGTACTGAGCCCTCCTCAAACCTTCAACACCAGTGCATTTAAGCTATTAAACCGTCCTGTTGCATTTCAAAGAATGGATGCTGACAATTCACAGAAAGCACCCTTTAGCTTTTGGATGTATGAATTAATCATTCCAGTTAACTAGATACAAAGTTCACCTAAGGTCTCTGACCTTCTGAAGATAAATATTCAACATAGCCGACTTACTCAGTAGAAGCAATGCAAATTACCAACAGTCCCTGGGTCAAGGATCTGAGAGACAATAAGAAGTTCAAATAAATCAGACCATAAGGGGCAGACAAGAATTTTATTACTGATGTGAATACTGCACATCATCCACATACAGTTGTCTCCTGCCAATATCATCAGGGGCACCAAAAAGTGTGAGATAGGCTGGCTCAATTTTTGTACTTTTGTCAGCTGTTACATCTTCCAACTCTATTTTTAAGATGTAGAATTGTGAACACAAGAAAGGAGAAAGGCCTGCAACTTTATTAGTGTATACCTACCAGTTTAAAAGGAGTTAATAATATTTTAACACCTATAAAACTATGCAATGGATAGAAGTTGTGGCATTACAATGTTTGCTTTTCAAATTCCATTTTGCAGAGTGTAAGAATTCCTTGGCAGGGCTACAGGAGCAGCTGCAGGAAAACAGAGAGGCAGAGGTACAGTGCCTTTGGTCTCCCCTTATTCTACTGGAGCAGCTGCATTTTTATCTGCTTTATCAATTGAATTTCATGTACAATTACACTGGAATAAAAGCATTCTGCTGTTTTAAAAAATCGTTTTAAACCACTGGTTTTGATCACGTCTTTTTCTGCTATATTATTCATTTTTCTATACCAAACAACTGTGCTTATCTTGAACATGGCCTTAACATTTATTTATTTAAATTTTGGCTCTTTGCGTATCAGCAAAGAATGGTATTCTCTTTGCCATGTTTTTAGCCTTTTTCCAAAACATGCCCCATTTTGTCTTGATTGCTTTAATCTTTTTGTTCTCTTCTCCTTATGTTCAGCATCAAAATTGCTATTTTACTCCTAGCCTAGGGACAGGCATATTCGATACCATTTCAAATAAATAATCTAACTGGAGATTGGAGAGAAAAACAAGATCTCTGAGGTCTGGGAATGGCTGTGTTACATTTAATTTATGCAAAACCTTCTGTATCACACTCTCTGTAGGATTTTCTTTGAATTCCTGACCACTACCTTTCAGATAGTGGAGTTTCATGGAGCACACAGCAATGATCAGTATAACCCAAAGGGTTCTTTCCAGTCACTTCCACTCTCCATCTCTTTTTGTGAAATGTCACGTATGGATGAGCTGAGAGACCACAGGCACACTTGGGCTGCTCCCTGAAAGCCAGAGCTGCTTCATATCTATTTATATGTGGACATGATGAGGCCTCTTGGACAAACATAGCAACTCTTCACTGAAAATGTCTCAGTTCTATTTTTTAACACAATATTCCAACCCTCCCCTTTCTCTTACCATTAAAGGTATTGCCTCACATTGCACTATCCCTCAGCTTCTTGGTCCTCTGAACTGTGCTATCACTGTAACAGAGAGAGAAGAAAAAATTTAATCTCCAGTGATATCAAGTAACTCCTGTGTCTTTGGCACCATTGCTGGTGGAAATCTCTGGTCTATTTAAATTACTGTGAGTTTAGACTTCAAGAAAAACTCCTCACTGATTTTTCCTAAACATTCTTTTTTAATTTTTTAATTTATTTATTATACTTTAAGTTCTGGGATACATGTGAGGAATGTGCAGGTTTGTTACATAGATATACACGGGCCATGGTGGTTTGCTGCACCCATCAACCGTCATCTACATTAGGTGTTTCTCCTAATGCTATCCCTCCCCTAGTCCCCCACCCCCCAAAAGGCCCCAGTGTGTGGTGTTCCCCTCCCTGTGTCCATGTGTTCTTATTGTTCAATTCCCACTTATGAGTGAGAACATGCAACGTTTGGTTTCTGTTCCTGTGTTAGTTTGCTGAGAATGATGGTTTCCAGCTTCATCCATATCCCTGCAAAGGACATGACTCATCCTTTTTTATGACTGCATAGTATTCCATGGTGTATATATGCCACATTTTCTTTATTCAGTCTATCAATGATGGGCATTTAAGTTGGTTCCAAGTCTTCGGTATTGTGAACAGTGCTGTAATAAACATAAGTGTGCATGTGTCTTTATAGTAGAATTATTTATAATCCTTTATAAAGTAATGGGATTGCTGGGTTAAATGGTACTTCTGGTTCTAGATCCTTAAGAAATTGCCATGATGTCTTCCACAATGGTTGAACTAATTTACACTCCCACCAACAGTATAAAAGCGTTCCTATTGCCCCACGTCCTCTCTAGCATCTGTTGTTTCCTGACTTTTTAATGATAACCATTCTAACTGGTATGAGATGGTATCTCATTGGGGTATTTATTTGCATTTCTTTTGGCCAAGACAATCCTAAGCAAAAAGAACAAAGCTGGAAGCATCACACTAACTGACTTCAAACTATACTACAAGTCTACAGTAACCAAAACTGCGTGGTACTGGTACCAAAACAGATATATAGACCAATGGACCAGAACAGAGGCCTCAGAAATAACACCACACATCTACAACCATCTGATCTTTGATAAACCTCACAAAAACAAGCAATGGGGAAAGGATTTCCTATGTAATAAATGGTGTTGGGAAAACTGGCTAGCCATATGCAGAAAACTAAAACTGGACCATTTTCTTACACCTTAACAAAAATTAACTCAAGATGGATTAAAGACTTAAATGTAAGACCTAAAACCATAAAAATCCTAGAAGAAAAGCTAGGCAATACCATTCAGGGAATAGGCATGGGCAAAGACTTCATGACTAAAACATGAAAAGCAATGGCAACAAAAGCCAAAATTGACAAATGGGATCTAATTCCACTAAAAAGCTTCTGCAGAGCAAAAGAAACTATAATTAGAGTGAACAGGCAACCTACAGAATGGGAGAAACTTTTTGCAACCTATCCATCTGACGAAGGGTTAATGTCCAGAATCTACAAAGAGCTTAAACAAATTTACAAGAAAAAAAACAAACAATCCCATCAAAAAGTGGGCAAAGAGTATAAACAGACACGTCTCAAAAGAAGGCATTTATGTGGGCAACAAACATATGAAAAAAAAGCTCATCATCTCTAAATGTTCTTTATATTGGCAATCACTTTGAAATAAAACCCATGATAATTCTTAGTCATATTTTGGGGTTACTGATGAAAACTAGTTGTAATATTCATTATGAATCAGTACTAGTATTCAAAATGGGAGGGGTATATTGACTTCTATGAAATAAAACATATTTCCCTTCCCTGTAACACAAAGGTAGGCCAGTTGAGGTCCTAACAATCTTTTAATTTCTTCCACCAGCACTGCAGTATGGGTTAGTGTGTAAATTCTGATTTTGTGAAATACCAGTTACTTAAGTCTTGATAGTCAATGTCCCCAGTATGCCACCCATAACTTCTTTGGAATTAACAGTTTTGGGCACCTAGCACTACTAACTGTTGTCCCCTGTCAATCTTTGTCTAAATGTTTCCTCTGGTGACTGGATACATGTTCAAATGTACAATAGGCTGAAAGTACAGATAATTAGCACCCTTTGGGAATAGCACCAGCCTATAACTGCTAGGAGTTATAATTTATTATATTTTATTATAATTTATATATATATATATATAATGCGTATTCCATTTCTGTAACCCCTCAGTGAGATAACTCTGAGGGTCATGCTTCTACATTAAGCTCTAGAATTCTCCAGTGGTATTAAGCTCCAGTTGTCCACAGTGATAGTTGTCTTGAGATCTCATCATTTTTCTGTTCTCTTCCCTTCCCTGACTCACTTTCCACATTTCCTGCTGGCATCTTCAGCAATCAGCTCGCAAATAAACCACTTGAACTCAGGCCCTTTCTTTAGGATTTGCTTCTTGGGTAACTCAAACTAAAATACTATTCTATGCCTCAAATTCATCACTGGTAAGGGAGTGGGATGATAATAACTCCCCCAAAGGCTTGTAAAGATTAAATAAAACAGTATCTTTATACTCTTACCATTTCTATGGCCACAAAGTAGGCATTTAATAAATAATGTTAATCCATAGTATGTATCCTCCCATCTTACCTGTATACCTCTATCACCTGATACTCTGCCACTGTGTTCCCTACTCATTTCAATGAAGATACAGTGGTCTTCTTGCTCTTCCTCAAACATGCCAAGCACACTTCTCCTTCAGAGTCTCTGCACCCTCAGTGCCCTCTTCCAGATATCTGCATGGCTTTCTCCATTACTTCTTTATAAACCTTGCGCAAATGTGATCTGATCAATAAGAATTTCCCTGATCACCACATACAAAGTAGTATTTCCTATAAGATCTCAGTGCCCTCATTGCCCCACTTTATTTTTCTCCATTATAGTCATCATTGTCCACTAGATCAGAAACACCATAATGGCAGGAGCCATGTTTATTTTGTTTGTTGCTCCATCTCCAGCACCTATAAAAGGACTGGGCACCTAGTAAAAGGAAAAATTATATTTGTTGAATGAAACATCTTCATAAAATCCAAAATTTTAAAAGTCCTTTTAAGTGTAAAAATACTTAAAGATATACTGATTAGGATAATCTTATCAGATTATGCCAGTGGTGTGTGGGAGCTGGCTTATATATGCTCAAAATAGTGAATTAAATATTCAGCAATTTTCTTGACCGGTTCTTAAAGTGTTGCAGCTTGAAATTGGCCATGATGAAAATGTTCACACCATGGAAATTAGTAAATGTTATATATCAAGACTTTATTTGGGAAGGGGGAATCTGTTTGTCACCACACTACTGATGACAGCTAAAATTCTGGAGCAAACAGAATTTTAAAAGAAAAGTGCTTTTAGGCTAGAACATAGCTTTGGAGTAAGGATAAAGGATAACATTATTGAACACTGATATCATCCTTTGGGCCTTATGTTGAGCTTTATGTCTGAGAGATAGTGCAGAATTATCCCCCAGGCAGATTTAATAAGATTTGCTTCTATGTTACATTGCACCATGCATACATTTCTACTACTCTTCATATGACATGAATTTTTCATTGTTAATATATAAACAGTTGGCTCTATGAGGACAAGACACTGTTCATCTTTATAATCCCTGGAGACTAACAAAATTTGCCCACACGGCAGGCTGGTGAGTGCTTGAACGACACAGTGATAAAAGTCAGGATTATGATGACTGACACAAAAAGTAAGGCCATATATAACTGACCCCATAATGCTTCCTTTCACAGTATCTTAAAGAATGAAGTTGAGTCTAACCTCACCTTCAATTTGCAATCACTTCTATTAAAATGATGAAAATAATTCAATCAGCTCAGTCCATTTTTCTTTTCTTTTTCTTTTTTTTTTTTTGAGATGGAGTTTCGCTCTTGTTGCTCAGGCTGGAGTGCAATGGGGCGATGTTGACTCATCACAACCTCCGCCTCCGCAAGATTCAAACAGTTCTCCTGCCTCAGTCTCACAAGTAGCTGGGACTACAGGCATGCGCCACCACACCCAGTTAATTTTGTATTTAGTAGAGACAAGTTTTCTCCATGTTAGTCAGGCTGGTCTTGAACTGGTGGCTTCAGGTTATCCGCCCACCTCCGCCTCCCAAAGTGCTGAGATTACAGGCATGCACCACCGTGCTGGGCCTCCTCAGTCCATTTTTCTTTGCACAAATAAACTCTGCTAAGGATAGGGGTTCTCAAGACATAAATTCTAGTCAACTTGTAAATATATGCTGACTTCTGAAGCCACAGAAATATATCATGAAGAATAAGTTTCAATTTTGACCTTGCATGCCATTCACAAAAGAAGGGTTATTGAAAGTCTGAGTAATATTTTTCTCCTTAGATGAGCATATTAGGTGAGGCAGGAGAGATTATGCTGCAATAACAAATAAACTTAGAAATTGTGGTGCTAGAAATCAATAAAAGTTATTTTTCATTTGCATCTTAGTCTTATGTGAGAGATGTGGCTTTCTCAATAGATCTCCTCCAAGGCACCTCTACACAATTTCCATGGTGGGATCTCAGTCATACCAGCCCCCTGTAATTGGAAGAGATAATGGGAAAGGTAATCTTTCTGTGTATCATGAAAAAAATTATTCTGATGAGCATCTATTCAGTCTCTGCCAAAATGTGTCTAAAAATTATCAGATATTCTATACATAAATTCATTTTACAGGAAATCTCACTACCTCAATTTACTGATAATGGCCCACTTTTCCTGTGAGTACAAGTCTCTGTTTGCTGCCTAACCAATAGCCTTCTATTTCTCTGCTGTTTAGGAGAGCCTGCATTTTTCACTTAGAGCCTGGTTTTCCTAGCTTCCTGTCTTTAACTTTATGAATCTGAAAGACAAATCTGGTGGGAAGTTCTGGGAAAGATTTTCTTCCCTAATTGAAAAGAGAACAGAAGTACATTTCCCTATTTTCCTCCATTGATCCATTGATGTGGCCATGCAGTCTATTGCATTTGAAATTAGGACTGCCATCTCGTGACAATGAGAAGAGGCACAGCAAAGGTACAGAGGATGGTGAGTTTGAAAGATGGAAGTTACATGCCTCCTGAAAACAGCAAAGAGCCATTGAATTAACTCTGGAACCCATATATGTTGGGACTCTTGTTAATCGAGACAACTTTTTTTCCATATTAAGATATTTTTCAGTGTATTTTTTATTTAAATGGTTTTAGGATATTTATGGCATTTCAATAGGAGTTTTTAAGTGCCTAATTGATACAAGGTACAGTGTTAGCTGCAGAAAGATGTTTTCCACTCACCTCAGATCTGTTCCAATTTCACCCAAAATGCTGCCAAACATCTCCTTCAAAAAGGCAAGCAAATACTCTCTGATATTGAGGTTTACCTACATATTTAATTTGGAACCTCTCCATTCCTAGAAGATGGACTACAGTTTTAGAACTGTTAAAGTTTGACAGCCTCAAGAGAGACTGTCAGGGTGGACCACCCCTGTTATTAAAAACAACAACAAAACTTGACAATGAAAACCAAGCCTCAAAGAATGGTCTCTAATAAAGAGATGGAGACTAGGGGAGTTAAATTATCCTTTATTTCAAAGTAACAGCAATGTTTGTTTTTTTCCCAGGTAGATCAAGAGAAAAGAACTTTGTGGGGAGCTTGGGACTCAGGGAGAAAAGGAGGTGAGAGAAAGTTTTCTGTAGTGAAACATGTCAGCTAACCAAGGCTAAGCATAGAGAGGACAAGGCACCTTGGCTACGCTGATGTCTGATCTTTTCGTTTACATTGTTTTCTCTTTCTGCTTGTATTTCACCATCATTATTCCCAATTTTTCAGCAGTTGTTACACATAATAGAGTTACATATTGCTTTCTTAAAGAATAAGGTGAGCACGGTGTTTGAGTTTGCTTAGGACTTTTCCAGTCTTAGCCAAGAAAGTCCCACATTCAAGGCAAACCCAAATGGCTTGTTATCCTACTTAGAAAATGAAGGCAAGAGAGTGAGACCTGTGAGTGGGAGTGGTAATTAAATGGTGAAAGCCGATCAAAATTGAGATGCGAGTAGTATTCTGACCAAGAAGTGAGGGATCCAAGGAGAATGTAAATTTTATTTTCATGGGAATTCTAAATGATATAGGATAGGTGGTTACACTTACCTCAAGGACACAGGAAGTCAAATTGACTATATTAATGGTAAAGAAAAGAGTAACTCCAGAGGGTTGGGGATTTGGAAACATAGGGATCCTGGTATTGCCAGATTAAACTAATTTCTATAATTGTGGCAAATGCTGAGAAATTCAGGGCTCACTAAGAACGTATAACAAAACAATCTCTCTGGAAGCATCTGGAAAGTCCTCCTTGAAGACAAAGTCCTGGCTATGTTGAATTTGAAGTCTTTCAGGCAGATTCATTCTCTAGCATCACTGACATAAAGTAGTGACTTCTAATGAGTACAATTAATGGAGACTTTTTGTGACTGGAGAAAGAACTTGCAAACTAGTGTGAGAATTACTATAATTCTGATTTTAGCTGCTTCAAGCAATCTTTAATAGGCCCTTTCTCCTTCTATGAGGCTATCCCATCCTCAAAATGTGCCAGAGTTTAATCTCTCTACTTCATTTCTACTCAGCTTTGCCTAAAGATAAAATTTTCACAAAGATCAATTCTACTTAATGTATTATCTAGTTAGAGAGTCGATCCTCCCAGATACAGTCACTTCATGTGGAGGAGTGATGATAGTGCTGGATCACTTCAGCCATCAGTGTAAGGTGTTGGGACATACAATTTTGACTCCAGGAAACTCAAGATCTCTCCTGAGTAAAGCCAGTTTCCAGAATGAACAAGAAAAAACTTATCTCTGACTATATGTACCACATTCCTCAGAATCCCCCTGAATTCCTTTACCTAGACAGCTTGTTGTCCATGTGGGAAAATATACCATGCAACTTTTTCAATTATACAGAAGACAACTTTCTCCAGCATTTCAATAAAATTCAGTGTTACTGGCTTCATATTCCCACTAATGTATTGTAATCATATACTTGCTATTTCTGATTAGCAATAATATCATTGCAGCTTATTAGGTCAAAAGACCACTAAGAGAAATTCATTTTAAGAATGAGGTCATTGAAAAAAACAGGTTGCAATGAAGACTGTAAAGCAGACACTTGTTCTTTGGTGAAAACGTTCATACATTCTGAACTGAATAAATCTAACATATTTTAAATATTATATTGTTTCAAAAAATAACAAATTGTCAAGTCCTGCTACTTATCACTGTGTGATCTTAGGCAAGAAACTGGAACCATAAATGAAGTACTTATAAACAGCACATGCAGCAGCATTCCAAAAGGCAGTCTTCTTTCATACTTTGGTTTACAGTGTATATCTTTTTTTTCCCCCAACATAACTGTAACCACCTTGAGGCAGAACCTCTTTACTCCCCCAAGGACAGTCTGCACCAGAATGCACCTAGTAGAAGTGTAATATATATCTGTAAGATCTAAAGCTAAATCGTTGATTGTAGGTTACTCATTATGCTGTTCCAATCTTCATTGCACTTTATGATGTGTAAAACAGGAATATAGCTTATCAACTATAATCCATTTTTTGAGGCTCAGAATGATTTTTGAGATCAAATAGGGCAGTGGGAAGAATTGCTGAGTTTGAATATGGCCTCTACCACTTACTTGCTGTGAGATTTGGACAGATTCCTTATTTCTCTGCTTCAGTTTCCTCATCTGTAAATAAAGACAAGAGTATCTATGATCAAGTAATTACGAAGAGTAAATGAATTATAAATAAAAAGGGCTTAGAATTGTGTTTGGTGTAATAGCAAGTACTTTATGGTTGTCTTTTATTCAAATAAATTTATAAAATCATATGATTTTACAGAATTGATCTGTAAAAAATCACTATATCTACTTTCTTTCTGCCCAACCTATTACTAAATCCATGGTATACCTTACAATCAATGATATCTTAAAAAAAAAAAAAGGAAAGAAATAGAGTTGCTAAAGAAAACCAAAGAAGACACAATGAGAAAAATGACTAAGGAAAATGGAGACAGAGAAGTGAGAGAAAGTGATAAGATGCATGGAAACCAAACTCAAAACCTGGCCCATTGCTGTTCTCTGGTTGCTAGATTTTGAAAATGATACTGATCTTATAATTTTACTTGGATAAGAAAACAAAGTAGCCAATAAGAACTGAACATTATTTCAGTTACAGTTATTTAGTCATCTCCTGACATACAGGGTTGGTTGAAAGGATTTGTTCACTTTTCCCCTTACCTCCTCCTTTCCGATGTTTGTTTTTCACCGGGGTGGTTGGGAAGGAAGCTGTGGCAGCAATGAGGAATGTGAGAAGTTCTGACTGTCTCCTTGCCCTTTGCCTAGAAATATCAGTATCATGATCATAATATTTAAATTGATGAATGGAAAGCCATAAAACTTGGTGGAAAACAATATAGGATGCCTTTTTATTTCATATTGACACGATTCAAGCTTTAGCCTAAGAATACTTACATAAAAATAAGCAACTTTTCTTTTACAAACTATGATGTCTTCACATTTCATTTCAGGGTCACCTTTGAAACAGTTTTCTACCCAGCTTCTTAAATTATGCTTTATAGAAAACTAGTTTCATGAAATATTTGTTGTTGTTTTATATTTTTATGTCTTTTCCCCTCATGACTAATGCCATTTTTAAAAAAAGTTCAGTGGTCAAAAAAGTAAGGAAAACATTGAGTTAACCAAAATTTAACAAGTGTCTTTTTGATAGGAATTTTCAGAATCTTTATTATGCCAACAAGCATCATCCATCTTTTAGAAGAAGATACCATAGGCAGTTTTTGCCAAATGTATTCGATCATGTAACATTTATAGCAATTTTTTCATGGTACATTGCAATGGTTGATGGACATGCTTTAGGAAAAACATTATGAAAGGCTGACTAAATTCAATGATGCAATGCATTTCTTTAACATTCTGTACTTTTCAAAAAAACAAAACCCTTTCACATATATAGTAATAATTCTTCATCACAACAGTCCCTAGGAAGCAACAGAAAAATAATTAATACAGCCATTTTATGGATCTCATAAACAGAAGCCTTAAAGGTTGAATTATTTTCTCAATGTCATACCATATGACATAGAGGACTTAGGTCTCTTGATTCTATGCCTTATCCTATTGAACATCTTATTCAGGATACATTTTTTTAAAAATCATTGTAGTCCTATACCAGCTCTCATCTATCTGCTGCAAACCCAGTGAGGAATTATGACATCTGAGGGCATATAGTACTTTGCGTCTTGGTCCCTGGGTTAAACTGGAAAGAGATATTTCTGAGAAGCCAGTAGCCATTGGAGGCAGCTATGAAGCAACCATAAGAGAATTTGAAGCAGACCTTCTGATACTGATTGACAAGAGACTGGTATAGGGCTGGAACCTGGAGCTCTGATAATCAGGTTATTGCTTAGGAGGTGATGAATAAGAGCCATGTTGGCTAAAACTCTGTCTTATTAGTTGTTGGCCACAAGGCCTGTAAGTAGATCATCATATAATGTCACAATCTGCTAATATGATGCGGAGTGGACCTTCTGCTTATCAGCTCCCAGGTCTGGAAGGTCAAGAAGAGCTGAGTGAGGTCGAAAGAAAGAAATCGTGATGCTAACTACTTTGCCTTCCATTTGGAGCTTTAAAGGTAGAAGACATTTTTGGTGATGATACTTGGTTTAACCCAGCACATCAAGATAAAACAACAACAACAACAAAAACAGACTTGGAATTCAACACCAAACACCATTATTATAGGCAATCCACTGCTGTGGTTTGGATGTGGTTTGTTCCTGTCAAAATTCATATTGAAGTTTTATTGCCAGTGTAGCAGTATTGAAGGTGGGGCCTAGTCAGAGGTGTTTGAGTCATGGGGGGTGTATCCCTATGAATAGGTTAAGGCCTTCTTGAAAAGTAAGTTCCTGCTGTCACAGATATAGATTAGTTCCCACAATAGCAAGTTGTTATAAAGCAAGTTTCCTTTACCTATTTGGCCCCTTCTTCACATCCACTCCCCTGTTGACTTTCTGTCATGCTATGATGCAGCATGAAAGCCTTTCTAGAAATCAGCACCGTGCTCTTGAACTTCCCAGCATGTAGAACCATGAGTTAAATAAAACTGTTTTATTCATAAATTACCCAGCCTCAGGTATTCTGTTTTAACAATACTAACCAGACTAAAGCATCCACCTTCTCATGATTCAAGTCTCCAAAGATGAAAGGAATGTGCAAAGTTAAGTACAAACTACAGCTTCCCAGGGAAGAGAACTCTATTCAGCCAAAAGTCAGTTAATCTCATAATATGTTTTTGTGTGCTAAGTGGTATTTCACTGTATAAGTTGTCTAAGCAGCACACGCTGAATTGTCACCAGCCTCCAGAGCTGTAGGAAAAGAAAATGATCGCTTATGTATCTTGGTGGCTTATCAGGGAACATGGAAGAATTAATGTATTTATTCTTTCTTCTGAGATTAAATGTAATTGCTTTAAAAAGATAATCATGCTATTGTTTGAATTGTATGCATTTCTTATGAAGCACTAATACATTTTCCTGTAGTCTGACAAAGTGTATGGTCTCTTATCCTCATTTCCCTGTGGATAAATACTTTGTTAATTAATAAAGTATTATACGAGCACTTAGTGTCTGCATTTAACAGTGCAAGGATTTCATTCAGATTATGTTAATAGATTGTTCACATTATTCCTTGCATTAATTACAACTTCTTTCTGTGGTTTCATCATAAGAGCATTGTCATTGTGAATACAGGGGGCTTTTTGGATTATATTCTTGTTTGACTGCTGAAGTAATGCTAGGGAAATATTATTATATCGAGCACTACTCTCTAGGACTTGGCAAAAGCAAAAGCAGATTCAATTATTCTCAAATCTTAGAGGAAACACAATTAGTTACAGTCTGGCCTACTTGAATCAAAATCAAGCAATTTGGGAATTTCTCTATAACCTACAATATCTTAGAAAAAAATTATAAAATTAGTATTTCATATCATGATACCTTAGGCATAATTATCAGAAAAAAAAAATAAAAGGTTTCCTCCCAGTAATTGGTAAACGTGGAATTCAAATGAAGCAAATATGTAGCATGGGTATAAATCTTAGGCCACAGGCATGCAAGAAATTTCACTTTCTTTTTCCCAAATCAGCTTAATTCTGACTCACCTCACCTTATCTAAGTAAGCTCTAGATATCTGCTGTGCTGGTGGGAAATTTAATTGGGGGCGTGTGGACTACCCCCTTTGCCCAGTGTTATGCAAAGGTTCCCAGGTCTTAGGTAATACCTGGAAATGAGGAAGGCCCTGGGTCATCAGCCATTAGTGTGTTATGGTTACTACTGAGGCACGGCAGGCCTAGTGCTCAGGGTCCCTTCAGGTCTGCCTATGCTCCATTTGTACTTGAGCTGTTTGATGTACTTTGGAAGGCTGAGGATCTCTATGTCTGCCCTGGGGATGAGCCTCCTCAACCATATCTCAAGGAAATCATTCACTCACCAGTCTACAGGCAGAGTACTACCACAAGGAAATATGCCAGTCCTCACCATCCCATTCTCCTCCTCCATCTCTTTTTCTTTCCTGGGAAATATTTTTCTACGTCATGCCTGTTGCTCTGATAGTCACTTACTTCCTCTGTCTCTAGTTGTCCTCAAAAGCAATCTTAGCATTTATCTTTTTAGGCTTTTCCTAGCCAGATGGTAACTGAAGATCTCTGCCAGGCCAAAACATCTCAGAGGTCTATCTGCAAAAGGGTCAGCTATGTGCTTAGAATACAGGTGTGGGGAATAAACATACAGGGCAAACACATATACATTATCTTGAAACAAATCCTGGAACATAAACTATTTTCCAAAGACATGCAATTTTATTAAAAAATAAACTTTACAAAATACAGTTCTGATGTTACTATTTCAGATAAAATGAGAAATGATTTGTAAAAATAAAACTAGTTTGAATTCAGAATTTATAAAAGCCCACATTTGGTGTTTTACATGGGAATGTGATAAAACATTAACATTTGATGTTTTGTCTATTTGTTTATAGAAGTGATTAGGTTATTTTCATTTTATTTCTTAAATATTCTCACGAAGTGTAACTTTAGAAACTAAGAAGCAGGTTTTCTTTCCTCCCTTTTTATGCACACTCCTATAGTCATTCTTGCCTCTAGAGTCTTCCTGTTCCAACTCCTTCCGGGTGTACCCAGCTCCACATGCAGTTTTTCTCACTCATGACCACCTCTTGCCCTTTGTACCAACACTTTTCGCATATCTAGGGCTGCAGATTTAGCAAATAAAAATACAGGACAACAATTAACTTTGAAGTTTACATAAACAATGAAAAAGTTTTTAGAAAAAGTATGTTTCAAATATTGCATGGGACATAC
Source organism: Macaca fascicularis (assembly GCF_037993035.2). Classification (NCBI taxonomy): domain Eukaryota; kingdom Metazoa; phylum Chordata; class Mammalia; order Primates; family Cercopithecidae; genus Macaca; species Macaca fascicularis. The sequence continues at coordinate 29,360,369 of NC_088376.1, read as the reverse complement.
TTATAGAAGAAAAAAATCTCATTGTTATGTGAATTTCAAAGTTAACTGCACATTCTGTATTCTATCTGGCAATTCTACTTATATTCCCAGGTCATTATCTCACTTTTCTCCAACCTTTCCCACCTCTTTTCACAGAATATTGTTCCATGTAACTAATCTATGGGTATGAAGTTTTAGTTAAGCAAAATAAATAAGCTCTAGATATCTGCTGTACTGCATTCAACCTACAGCCAGCAATAATGTATTATACACTTAAAACTTTATTAAGAAGATTGATCTTACCACAATAAAACAAAATTAGACAAAGAAAAAGCATTGTAGTAAATATGAAAGAAATTTCAAAGCAGAGGTACTTTGATTGAACACCCCACAATCTTTGATGAATTTCTCAACCTGTTCTCTTAGACCCTGAACTGTCTTAGAAATAGGAAACTGGCTTCAAAAAGTATAATCTAACAGCCTCAGAATTCCATACTTATGGTGGAAACAGAGTTAAAATAAAGAGTTATAATTTAAGTCAGAGGACTTCGTGTGATGTAAGATAGAAAACTTGAACAGTTTATAATAATCAGGCATCCTGAATTCATAAAATAAAAGGAAAAACATCACACTACAGTTTAGAAAAAAAGGAGACTTTTTTTGTTTTTAACTCGATAGCACTAGAGTTAGAAAAGTAAGCTGATTGAATGGTTCTCTTTAGAAACCATCCATTTGGAATATGAAGACCCTTGTTGTAAAGAGAGGAGTGGCTGGGGAGGCGAAGCCCATTAAAGTTGGCAGTTGTGCTTTGTCAACTATTTAGTGTGGTTGAAGCAAAGGTAAAGTAGCAAGGATTATTCCTGCAGGAAAATATATTTAAGCTTATAGGCCAGGCTTTACAAGTAAGAGTGCCAGGACAAGAAAAGTAGAGGTTTTATTTCAGGGCAAAATAAGAAATGCACAGGATATGGTCCTTCTGGTTCAACAAAGTCTCCAAGATGCTTTCAAGTTGAACATGTTTCTGAGCATTGCAAGGATAGCTCATAAATGGTTATTCTTAAACTGTTGCTTATTAAATCAAATCTGAATCTGGCAAAGTAACAGCAGAAGCCTGGGGAAAGCCAGTAGATGATGCATTAATGCAGCCTTGAAAATAATTTTCAAGTCTTACTCGGCAACAGAATTTGGTTATATCCTGCTTCATATGGAATGATTTCATTCCTTTGGGGTTTTTTTTGTTTATTTGTTTGTTTGTTTTTTTTAACAATCTGCCTTCCATAATAGCTATTTAAAGTAAGCATTAAATTTATCAAAAGTGTATTCTTTATTGTAATTAATTCTAAAAGATAGAAGAATACCATCTTCTTCTGCAAACAGAATGAGCACCTATGGAATTCAACAATATTTATGAAGAAAGAAATTGTATTTATATAGGAGAAAAAAAAGCAGTAGATTGAGGCAGATCTGTGTTTAAAACACAGCTCATTTACTAGCTGTGTGGCTTTGGATGGATCCATTAACCTCTCCGAATTTCTTTCCTTAATTATAACATGCACTAATAATGTCTTGCATACATGAGAGTTACGAATTAAAAATAATATGTGTAAAGTGTTTCACACACAATAATAGCTACAATCTAATGAGGCCTATTAAGATATCCTGAGGCTCATAAAGGAGAATTGCTGAGACCTCTTGAATAACATTTCTCAAAATGTGTTGGGAAAACATTAGTCCCTACCGATGTGTCTGCTATTATCAAATTTGGGAAATGTGTTTTATAGGCTTCTATTAGAAATTAGTAAAGACTCTGAGAAGCTCTGCAACTAAGAAATCTGCTTCAGTTCAACACTGAGTTTTCAAGGCCTGAGAATTCTGCAACCTTTTATTAGACATCAACAGGAATTCCAGTCTTGGGTGAACTTTGACCCTGACATCAAAAAAGAAAGCCAATTCATTACAGTTTGTTCAGCTGAAGATGTGTTTCTTACTATGTTATTTTGATGTTGTTACCTTTCTTTTTCACTGATTTTTTTAACCTCCAGTTTTAATTCATGAAAAGAAATTTGAAGGAAATGTCATTTACTAAAAGTATAGCATTTGTCAGATGGATAGATTGCAAAAGTTTTCTCCCATTCTGTAGGTTGCCTGTTCACTCTGATGATAGTTTCTTTTGCTGTGCAGAAGTGCTTTAGTTTAATTAGACCCCCATTTGTCAATTTCGGCTTTTGCTGCTATTGCTTTTCGTGTTTTAGTCATGAAGTCTTTGCCCATTCCTATGTCCTGAATGATATTGCCTAAGTTTTCTTCTAGGGTTTTTATGGTTTTAGGTTTTACGTTCAAGTCTTTAATCCATCTTGAGTTAATTTTTGTATAAGGTGTAACAAAAGGCTCCAGTTTCAGTTTTCTGCATATGGCTAGCCGGTTTTCCCAACACTGCTTATTAAATAGGGAATATTTTCCCCATTACTTGTTTTTGTCAGGTTTGTCAAAGATCAGATGGTTGTAGATGAGTGGTGATATTTCTGAGGTCTCTGTTCTGTTCCATTGGTCTGTACATCTGTTTTGGTACCAGTACCACGCTGTTTTGGTTACAATAGCCTTGTAGTATAGTTTGAAGTCAGGAAGCGTGATGCCTCCAGGTTTGCTCTTTTTGCTTATGATTGTCTTGGCTATATGGGCTCTTTTTTGGTTCCATATGAAATTTAAAGTAGTTTTTTCTAATTCTGTGAAGAAAGTCAGTGGTAGCTTGATGGGGATAGCATTGCATCTATAAATTACTCTGGGGATTATAAATAATTCTACTATAAACACACATGCACACGTATGTTTATTGCAGCACTATTCCCAACAGCAAAGACTTGGAAACAACTCAAATGCCCATCAATGATAGACTGGATAAAGGATATGTGGCACATATACACCATGGAATACAATGCAGTCATAAAAATAGATGAGTTCATGTCTTTTACAGGGACATGGATGTAGCTGGAAACCATCATTCTCAGCAAACTAACACAGGAACAGAAACATGCACAGGAGCGGTGCATGTTCTCAATCATAAGTGGGAGTTGAACAATGAGAACACACGGACACAGGGAGGGGAACATCACACACTGGAGCCTGTCAGAGGGTGGAGGACTAGGGGAGGGAGAGCATTAGCACAAATACCTAATGTAGGTGACAGGTCGATGGGTGCAGCAAACCACCATGGGACGTGTATACCTATGTAACAAACCCACACATTCTCCACATGTATCCCACAACTTAAAGTATAATAATTTTTTTTTTAAAAAGATATACCAATCTATTTTCTTACTATGGGACTTTTCCTATGCAACTTTCAAGTTTAAGGTTTTGTCATCTGACCTAATTCATTTATTTAAGGAACTATTATATTTACAACAAAGAAAATGCACTGATCCTTTGTCTTATGAAAGACATATGAATGCTACTTTCCCAGCTTCTGTAGATACAGATGCTGAATTGCCTCAGCTCACATACTAAGCCTTTCGCCTCACCTCATTCTATCAAATTCCACTGGTTTTCGCCCTCACTGTTCTTTCCATCTAAGGCAATACTTACCATCACAACATAAATATAATCTCCACTCTTTCACTTGTTTTGCTCACAAACTTCATCTCTTCCCCAACTAGGCCTCTTATTCCCATGAAAAAATTGGGAAATAGCATTTCTACAACAGCTGTACAGAATGTACATGAATCAGGTCATTTACCCCCACCCTGGGCTTGCAATTCCATGATCCATCCCTCATCAACTTGACTCCCCTGCTTCCTGGAGCCTCAACAGAAAGAGTCTCACCTAATCAATCCCAACTTCAACAGTTAGATTTAGACATTTTTAGTAACTCAGAGGCAAATTGTTGGTAACTAGAGAATCAAGTATTTTTGGCAATAGATATATAAAATAGCAGCAATTATTATACGGCTGGGAAAGTACATATGATTATATTACAAGATAAGACTTATCTATAAGCAGACTAATAACACAGTCTTACTTAGGTACTGTTTTTGGTCTTTGGATGAAGTAGTCTATTAGTAATACACTGTAATCCAGAAGTTGCCAAAGTTGCTCCCATCTGTCCTTTTTGAGCATTTCATATGTGGCCATCATGCAATGAGCCCAGAGACCAACAGCTCCAATCCTACAGGACTTGTAAAAAGCACTAGTTGTGAAATGCAGCCAGAGAACTCATCGCATGATCTCAATTCCTAAAACATTGCACCATCAAACAGACATGCTGGATTGGCAGTGGCTGGCTGAATGATGTCCAAGACCACAGTCACGGCAGTGAAAGGACTGAGGTGTTTTGGCACCAAATGTGGTGAATGGTTCCTCCATGGTATGCTTGCTTCCAGGTGCTATGATAAAAACCTTGGCTTTTTGATGATTCCTAAAATTATTCCTCTACCCAACATAAGACTATAAACAAAACGGAATATGGATGAACTCCTTGGATGGTGAAATATACGATTACTATTATGGCAGAATGTTATACACCTACTCATAATCCAACTTTAGTTTTATTTTTAATATTGTTATTTTGACACATATGAACACTCACTGTAATAAAATTCCAGTGTAAGGTTTTTTTTCATCAAGTTTCACCTTCCCAGAGCAGGAGGCTTTTGAATTAAAAAATCTAATAACAATATCCAGCACACATAGCAATTTTCCCAATACAAACACTACTCTTAAATACTTCACATGTATTGACTATCTTAATCCTCACAGCAATACTATGAAGTAGATACTATTATTATTCACATTTTAGAGATGACAAGTGAGGTCAAATCATTCGAGTTGTGTAGACTGAAGCACTGTGATTGATTGTGAGCAGTTACAGACCTGACAGCCCTGTTGGAGTTAGGCAGCAGAAGAAAAGGACTTGAGGTTGACATCGTCCTTGCCTAAATGATAACTATAGGAATCATTCTCATCACAGCTGCCCCAGTTTTCTAACCTGCAAGATAAATATATACTTATCTCTCCTCCCAGAATATCTGAAAATGTACTTACAAACCTCATAAAAACCCATGCCAACCACTATGAATAACATTGGAACCGTTATTAATAACTAACTTAAGACTATGGAAATGGAAGAACCACAATTTGAGCCACAATTGTCCAAATCCTTGTGCAATACTATGTATCCTACAAGGAGAATTATGAAATAAAGAATGTGTTATCTGGAACCATTCAGAGGTCAGGATTCTGGGGCAAATTCTTAGGGAAGAGAGGCAGTTATAGTTAATTCAAGTTATTTTTCTAGTTAGGGCCACATATTAGGATGAGTCAAATCACATTATATGTAACCACTTTTGACTTAGAAAAATGACAATTACATGTGGGTCAAAATAACACAATGTCTTACTTTATGGGGGATCTTAGGAAAAAGGATGTCGATTAGAAGGAAATCTGTAACAAGAGTAAGCTGAAATATCTAGCTGAAAACAACTCATCTATATCAAACTTGTAGCAACTTTGAATACATGATGGAGTAGTGGGTATGCAAACTATACTTATTCCTATGCAAATTTGAGTCAGCCTATGAGATTATAATTAGCCCAGGTGATACACCTGGAAATCTATACTTTTTGTCCTCATATCTGGTATTCCAGAAAACCTGGTGTAACTATACTCCACCTTTCCTGGCAGGAAATTGTAAATGCAAATTTTCTAGAAGTTCTCTTGCAAAACAACAAAGTAAAATAATAAAAACTCCTCTTCTTATGTTTTTTTTTTAAACAGTGAGGTAATGTAATGGAATTCTGAAATATATTCTGTAACTGCCATTGTGTTCTATGAGATATCCCTACAGAAACAGATTTGGAGTCACTCCAGTTCATGCTGTCAGTTTGGACTAAAACAGGCAGTACGAATGGGCAGACAATTTTTTCGATAATGAAATCTAGAAATTTGTTTGGAAGACCCTGAACAATTTCACTGGTACTCTTTGATGCTGCAATGCCATCAGCATGAAATGGAATAGTTCTGCTTTAAAGTGCCTGGCAAAAAGAGGCGCATGTCTCTGCATCTCAGAAGCACAAGGCGTAAACATCATGTTACTGTAAATTCCATTTTTTACAGCAGAGATTAGTAATGTATGAGCATGCATTTCTTATTGCCATTCCAATGAATTTCCTGAAGACTTTTAATTCTAAATAAAAGAAGGCACATTTATATTTTCTGCATTGTCATGTGTGTGCAATACATGTAGTAAGAGCTACAGACACTCAAGTAAAAGGAAAATTATGAATCTTAGAAGAAACATCTTTCTATCCATAGGCAGTTTTTGGTGTGTCTGGAGAGATCAAAAGACTCTGTACATATTTTGAAAAGTAAGAAAAGAACAGAAGCATAATGGTGTTATATCTTCCTGGGGATTTCATTATTTACAACAAGTGAATTTTGTAGGTGAGTACAAGGGAATGATTTCTCAGAATTCCCTCTAAATCCCTTAGAAATTGAAAATTAGTATGAGGATTGACTCTGGAATACTCTGACTTTATAAGTCACGTATGTGAGGGTGCATACACGCATACACATGCACACACAAACACAATATGTGCACAAATAGAACATGATGGCTGAAACAGTTTTACTGAAGTTGAGATATAAGATGTTAAACTGAGGACTTCAATTTTCAGTCTATAAAGTCATTCAACCTTATACTTAGACTACAGAAGAGAAATTACGCTCAGAAGGCCCACCTGAAAGTTTTTCTGCTTTCTGTGATTAAGCCTAATCAGCTATGCATTTGGGTAAAAAGTGCGGTCCTATTGTTTGGATTGTTGCATGAGCTCTATACCTTCTTCTTGTCTCTGTGTTTCTGGCTCCTTCTCTGTTATGTTAACATGGTTTTTTAATTGGTCTCATTTTTATATTAGTTACTTATTGGCATGCTGTTAGATAATACCTACCTGTCTCTCCAATACACACACACACACACACACACACACACACACACACACACACATGCATCCACCATGTAGGTAGCCTTCTAATTGCATGAAAACACTGGAATAGTCACGCACTCATCCCTAGGGTCCAGTCCTCAGGAATTGATTTTACAAAATGACCTTAGAGAGATGTGCAAACCCTAATGTGAAATAATTTGGGTTTTACTTGTGTTCACTTTGTGTGGCGGAAAGTAATTGTTGACCTACTATTAATTCCTAAATCCCTTCTTCCTTATCCAGGGTGGTAATGTACCCCACTAAAAATAGTCTATTGCATCTATAGATGACCATGAGACATAATTCTAGCTGGTAGAAATACCTGAGGGCTTCTGGGAAAGTTTAGATTTCCCAGTATAACTACGATGCCTTCCTGTTTGACCTTCTTTCTGCCTGCAATAGAAGTGAGATGAGGGTGTGTCCGCTATATTACAAACCCTAGATGGCAAGCATAAGTACAAAAGATGCTGAAACACAAAAGTAGACAATGTCTGGGTTCTTGACGTTATTGCTAAGCAGTTGGAAGAGACCTGCATTCACTGCCTCATATTTTATGATTTGATGAAAGCAAATCTTATACACTCAAGTGACTGCAGTCAGTTTATTTGCAGCTGACCCCTTCCCCAACTGACATAGCTTATATTGTAGTAACAGTTTCAGGCAACCAGATGTGTTCTCTGTGGTTATTTTGGAGTTTGGGTAAGTGTCTGATGGAGTGAAATGGTCAGAGCCTAGCTCTTCTTTCATATTCCTCCTTTCTGAGCAGGTGAACGCACAATGCCACTAGAGAACACTCTTTTCTTGGAGTGAAGAACATCTCCATTTTCCCTTCCATTCTTCCAGCTATTTTGCCTTATTTTTTTTTCCTCTTTTTCTCAATGTTTGTATCTCATTTCAAAAGAGGAAACACGAAATCAGAGATTTGATTCAGAAGTAAAAATATTTTTGTTTGCGTTTCCCCAAAGCAGACATTGGGTCAATGATACAATACAAATAGTTTATTTGGAAGATGATTCCAGAAAGCACCTGTAGGAAAATGGGGAAGTGAGTCAAGGAGAAGGAAGCAAATAAAGGGTGTGTTATTGTGCAGATAACCATCAGTGGGCAATTGAGGCTTAGGGACATACAAAACGTGCCTCAGAGTTAGCCCAACATGCCTAACTACTGACCCCAGGAAAGTACCAGGAGCATTTTGTGCACCAATTCCTGTCAGTCATTGGTTAAGGCTGTTGAGGAGGTGGGCTACTACCTGATATCTCTAGCCTGTGGAATGAATGGCTCTAGATAAAGAGCTGCAAGGGTTTGTAGCTGAAGTTACTGGGTTGGTGTGCTCATGAATAAGTGCTGGAGGGATACTGACGGCATCATCAATATCAGCTATACTTAAACCCTTGCACCATTCAGATCCACTTGTGCCCCACCTTAAGTTCACTGTTTTGAGTTAAGGCTTCAAGATGGTGTCTAGTTTTAATTTTTTTAAAAGGGAAAATTTTACACAGTAGGTTTAGTAGAACAAGTTACTATCCTTGTTGTTTCAGTTTATCTAAATATTAATGTCTCCCATCTTCCTCCTCTATCAACCATTCCAGATCCTTTATCTAGCATGTTGCTTGCATTATGGGGTAACTGAGGCCTTTATTCCTATGTCATCTAAGCCTCTAGTTACATTCATTTGTAAAGTTATGCTTGCTGAAGTTGCCCGATCATAATTATTCCTGGGCAAGAAAACACCAGGAGATATCCCAATGGACCCCCTGAGTTCAAGACATTCTTCTTTTTGCCTTCTTTATGTGGCACAATTTTTTCTGTCCTCAGGACAATCAGGGACAATAATCCCTGCCAGCATAGTAATTTTGTTCTTTTCTTGTTTCTGCACTCTCATGAGGGACTTCATTACCAGATGACAGCTATGGCTTTAGGTTTATTAGACTCTTATTGTGTCTTCTGATAGAAGGATCCCTACTCAACCCAATTCTAAAAAACTAGGACCTCTAGTTCCTCAGAGGCTAAAGTTTTGGAGATAGAAAATACACACACTACAAATGGATCATGGGGGATTGGTGGTAAAATGGGTCACTCTAAGTTCTATTTCTTAGTTTCTATATCTGCGTTTTCTAGTAGTTCAGAACAGAGCTCCACACAATGGCTATTGGTTCAAAGTATATACCATGCTTTCAATAATAGTGCTTCAATAATGAGAGATGTCATCCCCATGCTGGAACCTTAGCTGTGCCTACAAGATGCCATTCCTTTGTTCTGTCAGATCGTCAGCTTCTGGGTGATGAAGATCTCATGGTCATGTGCACGCCACTTGGTCCAAGGAGATCTCATCATGGTAAGCCATAACCACCTTGGATGGTGGTGCTGAGCCACTGTGGGCAGAAAAGACTAATCCATACCCTAAATACACATTAATTTAAATATTAACAAATTACTGTTCTTTCTGGGATAGAAGAGGTATAATGTATTAACTTTCAAAATTTGGCTGGCTTGTCTCCTTGAGGGATGCTGCCATACAGAGGTAGAGGGCTTAGCATCTGACTAATGCTAGCAGGTAAGTCGTTTAGGGTAAGCAGTAGCTAGTTCAACTTTGGTAAAAGGAAACCCCTGTTTGAGGACACTTCTCTGCCTTCTTCTCTGTCAACATGGCTATTATGGACACTAAATGCCATCTAAAGAGTTATCCTATTCATCTTTTGTTCAATGCCTGCTCTGCTGTACACTAGTGATAATGACATGGGAACACCAAAATTTGCAAGACTTTTAGGTTAGAATCACATAAAATTGATACCACCCATTCTCGTAGGTCTACTCACATCTTTCTTTCCAGACCTCTTTATTTCTAAACTGCCAATCTTGTTTCTTGTAGCCGCTAACAAAGCAACCAAATCATTTGCCTCTCCTCAGGGGTCCATTCATATTCTTACCTAAGACCACTTTTATTTACAGACCACGTTTAGGTACAAGAGTAACTTAATAGTATACTTTCTGCTCACTGGGAAGTTTCCCCATCACCATTTTTTTTTTTTCTAGGAAAACTTCCTCCTGAATGGGGCTGTAGTAAAGCAGCATTTCAATTTAAACCCACATCAATTGTAGTCAAGTTGTGATGGTTAATTTTATGTGCCAAGTTTATGGGATGAAACTAACCTTTAAATCAAGGAACTTTGGGTACTGCAGATTGTCCTCTATAATGTGGATAGGCCTCATCCAATCAGTTGAAAGCCCAAATAGAACAAAAAGACTGGACTCATTAAGCAAGAGAGAATTATCCAGTAGGTTGCCTTTAAACTTCACCTGCACCATTGGTTCTCCTGGGTTTCTAGTCAGGCAGCCTTCAGACAAGAATTTTACCACTGGCTCTCCTGGGCCTTGGGCCTGCCAGTCTACATGGCAGATATAAACTTGCTACCCTCTAGAATCATGTGAGCCAATTTCTTATGATAAACTGTGTTTTACATATACATACATACACACACAAATATATATATGTTTATATATTATATATAATATATAATATAATAAATATATAATATATATAATTTTTTTTGTTTGCCTGGAGAAACCTAATACATAAGCCAAACTAGTTTGTGACTCAGACCCAGATGTTTTCCTTTTCCTATCATTTGGTATATTCATCCCAATAATGCACTTACAGAGTTTTAAAAAAATCACAGCGTGTGTCTATGAACACACAAGAACCTCTCTGAGACAGACTGGTACCAGGACTCTATTTATCACCTTTGCAAGTTTCTATACTATCAAAGGGGCCATGTTGCCATTTTTGAGTCATCTGATTATAGTGTCACCTGAAATTATGTAACTAATAGCCATTGAAAGATCTCAGTGCTCCACTTTTCAGAGTTAATTTGGAAATTAGCCATAAGACCCTTCAGGGAAAGACTGGGGAAATTGCTACTACATATCCTTGCTGTGGAATTGCAAGGTTCTTCCTCAAGGGGACTTGAAATGTCCTTTCATTAAAGAGAAAAGCTGTCTCATGTCTTGGTCAAAGAACTGGCTCTTGTCTGGAAGCGAGGTGAAAAATTGTGATTTTCTTTTATTTTATTTTGAAGGCTCTCATCAATCTTCTTGGTCACTTACTCTTGATCTTTTGTGGATTTATTAGACAAAAAACATCATCGTTGACTACTCATCCATCTCACCCCTAGACTCACCAAGCTTTATATACCTTTGTCACAGATTGCTGCAAGTCAAGGGCTCTTGGTCATACTGGCCTTAATGCCAACCAGGTAATTACACCTTTCTTGCCTTTGATGTCTTGGTGCTGCTGTCAGTTTTCTCTCTCCTGTTCTTTATTATGCCCATTGACAGAAGCAAGCCCACTGCTATAAGTATCAGGAAACTGCCACCACTGAGCTTCTCAATGATGCCAGTGTTTCTCTCCCTAGTGAATGCCTTACCACTTACATGATGGAAGTGTTCCGTAGACTCTCTGGAAATACAGTTAGCTAGTGGTTTCACTTATCTTATAAATAATTTTACTTAATAAATTCATTTTACACACTCTTCTATACTTTTAAATCCTTAGTCAAGTCTACGTCACAGTATTCTGATGTCTCTACATTTACTGGCACTTTTTCTAGCCCCAAGGAACTGTCTCAGCTCAAGAGTCAGAAAAACCAAGGGGTCGTTTACAGGGCACCAATAACAGGTGTTCCAAAAACAAAAAGAGAAATCCTTTCTTACTTTTTGTTGTCTAATATATGGCCCTAAATGCTGTACTGCCCAATACAGTAGCCACTTGCCACATGTGACTATTTAAATTTAAATAATTTAAAATTAAATCAAATTTAAATGTCAATTTCTCACTTACACTAGCCAAATTTCAATTGCTCAACATCCACTTGTGGCTAATGACTACTTTCTTGGACGGGGCAGACAGAGAATATTCTTCCTCACAGAAAGTTCGATTGGAGAATACTGCTTTAAAGTACCTCATATTTCTTCTACCTAATAATATTATTAGGTATCATTTTCATGTATACACTACACTATTGCCACCGCTTTACAATTATTTCTTACAGCAACTCTCTGAGACAGCTTCTATTTCTACCCTCACCACCAATATCACAGATGACAATCTCTAATATGTTAAGATACGAGTTTCCCTAAATTTATGTAGCCAAAAAGTGGTGGGTCCAGGAAATAAATTCAGATCACCTGTCTCCAAACCCACTTCATAATGGTGCTTCCAGAGATCCTATTTTTCTGCTGACTTATATTTACACTATTATTTGATGTTAATATTTACATTGAGGAGGGGTCATGGGTCCTGGTACTGTGTGCTGTGAGAAGATGATAAATTTAATGTTTATGTGTGTTTGTGAAAGTAGAAAACAAAAGGTGACACCAAGCAGTAGTAACTAATAGAAAGTAGAAAAATGAATACAACCTTACAGAAATGTGAGACAACTTTAAGTACACCAATAAATATGTAATGAGAAAATCAGAAAGAATGGAGAAAAAGAAAGAAATACAAAAATATTTGCAGAGATAATGACTAAAAGCTTTTCAAATTTGCAAAAAAAAGACATTAATCCACACATTCAAGAAGCTCAACAAACTCCAAGTAGGATAAATTCAAAGAAATCTACACCCAAACAACACCTCATAAAAAATCTTGAAAGACAAACAGAAAATCTTGAAAGCAACAAGAGAAACATGACCCATCACATCCAGGAGAGCCTCAATACGTTTAGCAGAGGACGTCACATCAGAAACAATGAAGCCCAGAAGGCAATAGGATGTGCAAAGTGCTGAAAGAAAAACACCAGTGCATATTTGTCACTCAAGAATCTTATTTCTAGCAAAACTATTTTTCAAATAATGAAGGTAAAATAAAGACATTCCGAAAATGAAAAAGCTGAGAGATTTATTGCTAGGAGATGCACCTTACAAAAAAAAAAATACTAAAGAAAGCTTTTCAGACCAAAAGCCTGTCAACATGGAAATTCAAATCCACATGAGCAAAGAAAGAGCACCAATAAATTTAATAATGTAACTATAAAAGGCAATAAAAAGGCTTTTTTAATTCTCTTTAATAATTTAAAAAGTGATTATATAAAACAATATGCAAATAATTATATTGTGGCACTTATATAGAAATATAATATATTTGACACAAACAGAAAAAGGAGATGGGTAGAAGCAGAGTTGTACTGAATAAAAAAACGAAACCAGATGTTAAATCCACAGGAACAAACAAAGAGAAGCAAAAATGGGAAAAATGGAGGTAAATGTAACAAGTTCTAAAAGTATGCACTTGCTCTTTATTTCTCAGTGTTTTTAATAGACATAAAATTACATAAAGTAATGTTTGACAAGGTATTATTGGGTTTGTGACACAGATAGGTGTAATATATATAACAGCAATACCACAGAAAGAGGGAAGAGGGAATAGAGCTATATAGAAGTAAAGTTTTTATATTACACTGAAATTAAGATAGTATAAACCTGACAGTAGATCCTAGTAGTTAAGATGTATATGGTAAGCTTGAAAGCAACTACTAAGAATATAGCTAAAAATTTTAGTAAAAAACTATTACAGGCATTAAAATGTTACAATAGAAAATGTTCACTTAATGCAAATGAAAGCTGGAATGGCTATAGTAATGTCAGATAAAGTTCGACCTTACAACAAAAAAGAGATAAAGAGGGGCATTTTATTACAATGAGTGACACTGGAAATGAATTACAGAAATACATTTGGGAATTTCACAGACATGTGAAAATTGAAAAACATACTGCTAAATAACCAATGAGTCAAAGAAGAAACCACTAGGTAAAGTAGAAAACACTTAAGATGAATAATGAAGACATACGTATTAAAACTTACAGAATGCAGTTAAAGCCCTGCTAAGAGGTAAATTTATGGTTGCAAATACCTACATTAAAAGACTGACCTCAAATCAACAACTAAGTATCCCTGTTAAGACAACAGAAAAAGAACAAACTAAATCCACAGCAAGCAGAAGGAAAATAATCATATGTATTAGAATGAAAATTAATACAATAGATGATTGAGTAACAATAGACAAAATCACCAAAACAAGGAAGCAAGATGGTCGAACAGAACCCTCCAGTGATTGTACCCCTCCAGGAACACCACATGGATAAACTATTCACACAAGAAAACAGCTTCATAAGAAGCAAAAACTAGGTGAGTGACCAGAGTGCCTGCTTTTCACATCACATCAAGGAAAGAGGCACTGAACAGGGGAGAAAAGACAGTCTTGTGCAGCCAACATGCCATCTCCCGATTCCCCTGGCAGTGCTCCGTGGCTTAGGGAGAAACAGTCTGTGTGCTTCGGAGAGGGAGAGCAAAGTATTGTGGGAAGTTGCATTGGAACTCAGAGCTCCCTTGTCAGAGCAGAGAGCAAAACAGGGCAGAATTCAGAATGCACACATGGAGGGAGCATTTAGATTAGCCCTAGCCAGAGGGGAATTGTCCATCCCAGCTGTTGAAACCTTAGTTTTGACTGGTCCCACCACCATGGGCTAATAAACTCTGGGTCCTTAAATAAACTTGAAAGATGGCATAGGACACAAAGACTGTAATTGCTGGGAAGTCCTGGTGCTGTGCTGGGTCCAGAACCAGTGGACTTGCGGTGCATAAAATTCAGTGAGACACACCAACTGAGATGGCCAAGTGTGTGCTTGGGCCACCGCTCTCCCAATTCCAAGCAACATAGCTCCCAGCTTCAGGAGATGCTCCTTCTGCTTGAGGAAAGGAGAAGGAAAAATAAAGGGGACCCTGTCTTGCAACTTGGATATCAGCTTGGTCACAGTAAAATTAAGCCCAAGCAGAGTCAGGGAGCCCCCATCCCAGCTATAGCTCCTGGACAACATTTCTAGACCCACTCTGGGCCAGAAGGGAACCCAGTTTCCTGAAATAACATCCATAAAAAAATGTTGAAAAACAAAGAGAAAATCTTAAAAGCAACAAGAGAAAAATGAGCCATCACATCCAGGAGAGCCTCAATAAGATTAGCAGAGGCTCGACCAGGCGTGGTGGCTCAAGCCTGTAATCCCAGCACTTTGGGAGCCCGAGACGGGCGGATCACGGGCGGATCACGAGATCAGGAGATCGAGACCATCCTGGCTAACACGGTGAAACCCCCTCTCTACTAAAAAAAAATACAAAACACTAGCCGGGCGAGGTGGCGGGCGCCTGTAGTCCCAGCTACTCGGGAGGCTGAGGCAGGAGAATGGCGTAAACCTGGGAGGCGGAGCTTGCAGTGAGCTAAGATCTCGCCACTGCACTCCAGCCTGGGCGACAGAGCGAGACTCCGTCTCAAAAAAAAAAAAAGATTAGCAGAGGACATCACATCAGAAACATTGAAGCCCAGAAGGCAACAGGATATTCAAAATGCTGAAAGAAAAAAAACAGTGCATATTTGTCACCGAAGAATCTTATTTCTAGCAAAACTATTTTTCAAATAATGAAGGCAGAAGCAGAAAGCAAAGGCCTAGTCCTGGCCTGTTTTATTACCTGCTGACTAAAAAGTCCTTGGGCTGTGAATAAACATCAGTGTTAGTCACACAGTAGTTGCCACAGGCCTTGGGTGAGCCTCAGTGCCGTGCTGGCTTCAGATGTGACCTAGTGGATTCCCAGCTGTGGAGACCTTGGGGAGATACTCCTTCTGCTTGAGGAAAAGAGAACAAAGTGAAGAGGACTTTGTCTAGCAAAGTGGGTACAGTTTAGCCACAGTAAAATAAAGTACCAAGCAGATTCCTAAAGTCCCCTATTTCAAGCCACAGCTCCGGGACCACATTTCTAGACCCTTCCTGAACCAGAAGGGAGCCTAATTCTCTGAAGGGAGAGACCCAGGCCTGGCAGGATTTACCACCTGCTGACTAAAGAGGCCTTGAGCACAGGCTGTGGGCAAGACCCAGTACTGTGCTGGCTTCAAGTGTGACCCAGCATCATCCCAGCAGTGGTGGCTATGGGAGGACTTGTGTCATTCCTCCCCCAACTCCAAGCAGCTCACTATAGAGAGACAGAGACTCTGTTTAGGGGAAAATTAGGGAAAGGACCAAAAGACTTTGCCAGGTAATTATCCTGGATCTTACTGAAGATCATCAAGGTGGTACCTTTATAAATCTGCAAGTGTCACAGCATTACTAGGCTTGGGGTGCCCCCTAATGCACATAAAGCTGCAGTGACCAAAGATTTAAACCACAATACTCAATTTGCTTTGAATACTTGAAAAGCCTTCTCCAGAAGGATGGGTACCCAGACTCTGAAAGTTAGAATATATACTTAACTCTTCAATGACCGGACATTGACTAACATCCAGAAGCGTCAAGACCATCCGGGAAAACGTGACTCACCAAATGAACTGAATAAGGAACCAATGACAAATTCCAGAGTGACTGTATTGGGGAAGCTCAAGGAAATTCAAAATAACACAGAGAAGGTATTAAGAATCCTATCAGATGTATGTAGCAAAGAGATTGAAATAATTTTTCAATCAAGCAGAAATTCTCAAGTTGAAAAATTCAATTGAACAGCTGAAGAATGCATCAGAGCCTCTCAATTGATCAAGCAGAAGAAAGAATTAGTGAGCTTAAGAGAAACTGTATGAAAATACACCGAGGAGAAAACAAGAAAAAAGAATAACAGAATAAAGCATGCCTAAAATATACGGAAATAGTCTCAAAAAGTCAAATGTAAGAGTTATTGGACTTAAAGAGAAGAAAGAGTGAGAGAATGGAGTAGAAAGTATATTCAAAGAGATAATAACAGAGAACTTTCCAAACCTACATAAAGATATCAACATTCGAGTACAAGAAAGTTATGGAACACCAAGCAGATTTAATTCAAATAAAACTACCTCAAGACATTTAAGAATTGAGCTACCAAAAGCCAAGCATAAATAAAGGATCCTAAAAGCAGCAAGGCAAAAGAAACAAATAATATACAAAGGACCTCCAATAGGTTTCAACCTTCCCAGCAGAAATCTTACAAGCCAGGAGAGAGTTGCATGATATATTCAAAGTGCTGAACGAAAAAACCTTTTATCTTAGAATATCCAATGAAAATATTATCCAAATAAAGGAGAAATAAGAATATTCCCAAACAAAAGCTGAGGGATTTTGCCAATATGAGAACTGTCCTACAATAAATGCTAAAAACAGTTCTTCAGTGTGAAATAAAGGGCATTATCAAGCAATAAGAAATCATCTGAAGGTACAAAATTCATTGGTAATTGCAAGTACATAGACAAATTGTAAGTACATAGACAAGTACAGTATATTATAACCTTGTAATAACCAACTCATATCTTATAGGAAGACTAAAAGGAATCTATGAAAATAAATAACTATAACAATGTTTTAAGAGACAGACAATGTAATAAGATGTAAATGGAAACAAAAACTTTAAAAGTAGGGGAAAATAAAGTTAAAGTGTAACATTTTTATTAGTTTTGTCTTTGATTATTTGTTTTTTTTTTTTTTTTTTTGGCAATCAGAGTTAAATTGTCATCAGATTTAAATAATGAGTTATAAGATGTTATTTGAAAGCCCCATGGTAGCCTCACTGTGAATTATATCAAACACTTAAAAAATAATTTACAAGGTCTGGGCCCAGTGGTTCACACTTGTAATGCTAGCACTTTGGGAGGTTGGGGCAGGAGGTGCACTTGAGTTTAAGAATTCAAGACCAGCCTGGGCAACATAGCAAGACCCTGTCTCTAAAAAAAAAAAAAAAAAAAAAGAAAAGAAAAAGAAAGAAAAAAAAAGAAGAAATAAGTAAAAATGTTTTTAAAAAATACATAACCTTCACAAACTCTTCCAACAACTACAAGAGGAGAGAACATTCCTAACTTATCTTATGAGGCAAGTATGACCCTGATACCAAAACCAAACAAAAACATCACCAAAAAAGAAAGCTAAAGACCAATATCTCATACATATACACACAAAAATTAAAAAATACTGAGTCAAATTAAGGAATACATAAAATACTAAATGCCATGACAGAATGGGATTTATTCCACCAATACAAGATGGGTTTGACAATGGACATCAACTAATATAAAATACTACATCAACAGACTAAAAAACAAAATTACATTTTCATGTCAATAGATGCAGTATTTGATAAAATTTAGCACCCTTTATGATAAAACCACTCAACCAGCTACGATTGGAAGGAAATTTTCTCCTGATAAAGGGCATCTATGAAGCATCCACAGCTAACATAATACTAAAGGGTGACAAACTGAGGACTTTTAACCTCTGGTCTGGAATCAGACACAGTTGTCTGTTCTGCCTGCTTCTATTCAATATTACAATAGGAGTTCTAGCTAGAGTGAGTAGGTAAGTACACGAAATAAAAGGCATCTAGATTGGAAAGGAAGAAGTAATACTATCTCTATTTGCATAATGCATGTTCTTGTATCTAGAAAATCCAAGGAATTAAATTAAAGCATTTAGGACTAACGAATGAGTTCTGCAAGGTTGTAAGATACAAGATCAATATACAAAAATAAATGGAATTTTTAAAAAAATTATACCTTAACTTCTGGGATACATATGCAGAATATACAGGTTTGTTACAAAGGTATACACATACCATGGTGGTTTACTGCACCCATCAACCCGTCATCTACATTAGGTATTTCTCCTAAAGTTATCCCTCCCCTACAACCCCACCTCCCAACAGGCCCCCGTGTGTGATGTTCCTCTCCCTGTGTCCATGTGTTCTCATTGTTCAATTCCCACTTATGAGTGAGAACATGTATTGCTCCTGTGCATGTTTCTGTTCCTGTGTTAGTTTGCTGAGAATGATGGTTTCCAGATTCATCCATGTTCCAGCAAAGGACATGATCTCATCCTTTGTTTATGGCTGCATAGTATTCCATGGTGTATATGTGCCACATTTTCTTTATCCAGTGTATCATCGATGGGCATTTGGGTTGGTTCCAAGTCTTTGCTATTGTGAATAGTGCTGCAATAAACATATGTGTGCATGTGTCTTTATAGCAGAATGATTTATAATACTTTGGGTATATATATCCAGTAATGGAATCGCTGGGTCAAATGGTATTTCTGGTTCTAGGTCCTTAAGGAATTGCCACACTGTCTTCCACAATGGTTGAACTAATTTACACTCCCACCAATGGTGTAAAAACATTCCTATTTCTCCACATCGTCTCTAGCATCTGTTGTTACCTGACTTTTTAATGATCGCCATTTTAACTGGCATGAGATGGTATCTCACTGTGGTTTTGATGTGCATTTCTCTAATGACCAGTAACGACGAGCTTTTTTTCATATGTTTGTTGGCCACATAAATGTCTTCCTTTGAGAAGTGTCTGTTCATATCTTTTGCCCACATTTTGATGGGGTTGTTTGTTTTTTTCTTGTAAATTTGTTTAATTTCCTTGTAGATTCTGGATATTAGACCTTTGTCAGACGGAGAGATTGCAAAATTTTTCTCCCATTCTGTAGGTTACCTGTATACTCTGATGATAGTTTCTTTTGTTGTGCAGAAGCTCGTTAGTTTAATTAGAACCCATTTGTCAATTTTGGCTTTTGTTGCCATTGCTTTATGTATGTTAGTCATGAAGTCTTTTGCCCATGCTTATGTTCTGAATGGTATTGCCTAGGTTTTCTTCTAGGGTTTTTATGGTTTGGGGTTTTACATTTAAGTCTTTAATCCATCTTGAGTTAATTTTTGTATAAGGTGTAAGGAAGGGGTCCAGTTTCAGTTTTCTACATATGAGTAGCCAGTTTTCCCAACACCATTTATTAAATAGGGAATCCTTTCCCTATTGCTTGTTTTTGTCAGGTTTGTCAAAGGTCAGGTGGTTGTAGAGGTGGTGTTATTTCTGAGGCCTCTGTTCTGTTCCATTGGTCTATATATCTGTTTTGTTATCAGTACCATGCTGTTTTGATTACTGTAGCCTTGCAGTATAGTTTGAAGTCAGGTAGCATGATGCCTTCAGCTTTGTTCTTTTTGCTTAGGATTGTCTTGGCTATACAGGCTCTTTTTTGGTTCCATATGAAACTTAAAATAGTTTTTTTCTAATTCAGTGAAGAAAGCCAGTGGTAGATTGATGTGGATAGCACTGAATCTATAAATTACTTTGGGCAGTATGGCCATTTTCACGATATTGATTCTTCTTATCCATCAGCATGGAATATTTTTCCATTTGTTTGTGTCCTCTCTTATTTCCTTGAGCAGTGGTTTGTAGTTCTCCTTGAAGATATCCTTCACATCCCTTGTGAGTTGTATTCCCTAGATATTTTATTCTCTTTGTAGCAATTGTGAATGGGAGTTCACTCATGATTTGGCTCTCTGTCTGTTGTTGGTGTATAGGAATGTGATTTTTGTATCCTGAGACTTTGCTGAAGTTGCTTATCAGCTTAAGGAGATTTGGGGCTGAGACGGTGGGTTTTCTAAATATACAATCATGTCATCTGCAAACAGAGACAATTTGACTCCCTCTCTTCCTATTTGAACACCCTTTATTTCTTTCTCTTGCCTGATTGCCCTGGCTAGAACTTCCAATACTATGTTGAATATGAATAGTGAGAGAGGGCATCCTTGTCTTCTCTCAGTTTTCAAAGGAAAGCTTCCAGTTTTTGCCCATTCAGTATAATATTACCTGTGGGTTTGTCATAAATAGCTCTTATTAATTTGAGATACATTCTATTAATACCTAGTTTATTGAGAGTTTTAGCATGAAGGGCTGTTGAATTTTATCGCAGGCCTTTTCTGCATCTATTGAGATAATCATTTGGTTTTTGTCATTGGTTCTGTTTATGTGATGAATTACATTTATTTATTTGCGTATGTTGAACCAGCCTTGCATCCCAGGGATGAAGCTGACTTGATCGTGGTAGATAAGCTTTGTCATGTGCTGCTGGATTCAGTTTGCCAGTATTTTATTGAGGATTTTCACATCAATGTTCTTCAGAGATGTTGGCCTGAAGTTTCTTTTTGTTGTTGTTGTGCTCTGCCAGGTTTTGGTATCAGGATGATGCTGCACTCAGAAAATGAGTTAGGGAGGATTCCCTCTTTTTCTATTGTTTGGAATAGTCTCAGAAGGAATGCTACCAGCTCTTCTTTGTACCTGTGGTAGAATTCAGCTGTGAATCCATCTGGTCCTGGGGTTTTTTTGACTGGTAGACTATTAATTACTGCCTCAATTTCAGAATTTATTGGTCTATTCAGGGATTTGACTTCTTCCTGGTTTAGTCGTGGGAGGGTGTGTATGTCCAGGAATTTATCTATTTCTTCTAGATTTTCTAGTTTATTTGCGTAGAGGTGTTTATAGTATTCTCTGATGGTAGTTTGTGTTTCTGTAGGATCAGTGGTGATATCTCCTTTATCATTTTTTATTGTGTCTATTTGATTCTTCTCTCTTTTCTTCTTTATTAGTCTGGGTAGCAATCTATCTATTTTGTTAATATTTTCAAAAAATCAGCTCCCAGATTCATTGATTTTTTGATGGGTTTGTCGTGTCTCTGTCTCCTTCAGTTCTGCACATACTTAGTTATTTCTTGTCTTCTGCAAGCTTTTGAATGTGTTTGCTCTTGCTTCTCTAGTTCTTTTAATTTTGGTGTTAAGGCGTTGATTTTAGATCTTTCCTGCTTTCTCCTGTGGGCATTTAGTGCTATAAATTTCCCTCTGAACACTGCTTTCCAGAGATTCTAGTATGCTGTGTCTTTGAGAAAGAAAAACATAAAATTAAGAAAACAATTCAATTCATAATAGCATGAGAAAGTGCTCAGGAAAAATTTTTTTAAAAAAGAAGTGCAAGACTTACACTCTAAAAACTTTAAAATAATGTTGAAATTAAAGATGACCTAAGTACGTGGAAAGATATTATATGATCAATAATCAGAAGATGATATTGTTAAGATGGCAGTACTCCCCAAAATGATTTACAGATTCAACAAAATCTCTAGAAAAATCCCAGCTGTCTTCTTCGCAGAATAAATTGGAAAGCTGTTGCTATAATTCCTACATAAATTCAAGGAACCTAGAATAGTCAAAATAATCCTGAAAAAGAAAAAAGTTTGAGAATTCACATTTTCTGAAAAAACTTACTGTAAAGAGACAGTAATCAAGACTGTGTGGTATGGCTACTGTGTGTGTGTGTCTGTGTGTGTGTGTGTGTGTGTGTGTGTCTGTGTGTGTGAAATAGAATTGGGAGTTTAGAATCAAACCCTCACGTTTATAATCAGTTGATCCTCAACAAGGGTGGCAAGAGAATTCAATGGGGCAATAATAGTCTTTTCAAAAAATGATGCTGGGAAAACTGAATATCCACATGTGTATTGGATCCTGAAGTTGGATCCTACCTCACACCACATAAAAATTAACTAAAACTAAATCAGAGACCTAAAAGTAAGATCTAAAACTATAAAACTCTTAGAAGAAAATTTATGTATAAATATGTATGACATTGCATTAAGCAATGTTTTCTTAGCTATAATACTAAAAACACAAGCAAAAAAAGTTAAGATATACATTATCTACATCATCAAAATTAAAAATTTTGTGCTTCAAAAGTATACCATCAAAAACATAAAAGGGCTACCTGCAAAATGGAAGAAATCTTTTACAAATCATATGTCTAATAATAGCAATGTGATACTACTTCACACCCACTACAATGGCTATAATATAAGAAATAACAAGTGTTAGCAAAGGTTTGGAAAAATCAGAACCCTCAAGCATTGTAATGTAGGAGTATAAAATAAAGTAGCCATTTTGAAAATCAGTCTGACAGTACTTCAAATATGATACAGCAATTCCACTTTTAGTTATATACCCAAGAAAAATAAAAGCGTAGGTCCACACAATGTGCACACACATTTATAACATTTATAGCAATGTTATTCACAATAGTTAAAAGGTTAAAACAAGTCAAACATCCATCATATGACAAATACATCAGCAAACTGTGATATATCCACACAATAAGATATTATCTGGCAATAAAATGAAAATACTGACATGGGAGAATCTTAGAAACATAATTCTAAGTGAGGAGATCGGTCAAAAAGGATCACATATTGTATGACTCCATTTATATGTAATATTCTAGCATAAGCAAATCTACAGAGACAGAAAGTAGATTAGTGATTGCCTAGGGCTGGTGGGTTAGATTTGGGGAGTATTGAGGAATATAGATAACAATTAAAGTGTGTAGGATTATTTTGGGGGATGATGAAAATATTCTAAAGCTGATTATGGTGATAAATGCACAACACTGAATGTGCTAAAAGTCCTTGAATTGTACACTTTAAATGAGTGAATTGTAATAATATTTTTTATGATATAGACAATGACATGTGGCATGCTATGGTACCAATAAAGCAGTTTAAAACAGAATAACAGATAAATGGCAGGTTCTCTGTAAAATGAGAAAACTAAGAGCAAATATAGGAATATATAAATCACATAGATTTTCTCTGTCCAGTACAGTAGCCACTAGCCACGTGTGCCTATCGACATTTAAATTTCATTAATTAAAATTAAGTACAATTAAAAATTAAATTATTTACTCACAGTTACCACATTTCAAGCATTCAGTAAACACATGTGGCTAATGGCTTCATTTTGAAAAGTGTATATATAGCACAAACCCATCATCTCAGAAGCTTCTATTATACAATATTGATATCTACAATCTAAATATCATAGACTTATTTTTACTTTTGCTAAGTATATTATCTACTTAAGAACTATTTTTTTATTTTCAGACTTTTGTCCTTTCTGATTTAAGATAAATTTTCTTAAATATAGATATAATTTTTAAAAAATGTTTTTACCTTGAAGAAAACATGTTAACCTATATTAGCTCCCTGTTGCCATCTCCATCTCTCACAAAAACCAGTCTGGATCACTGAAGTATAATGTTTTTAATAGCACTCAGTTTGAATGTTTACACAGAAAAAAAGTGTTTATAAGACTGAAGGTAGAGAAAGATGAGAGTCTGGCGTGTTATGATGAATCTTATTGGTATGTAAATATTGGGTATTAATTTAGAAACAAAGGTGGTTATGACAGTGAAGCACTAATATTTCAACCTCATTTGAGGAGGAAATATGCATTTGATTGAATCAAAGGTGTTCAAAAGGAGAGTTATTTTAATTGCTATGTCACTGAAGAATAAGAAAAAGGTAAAAGAAAATACTCTATTGATATGTGTTGTCATCTGGATTTGCTTTTCTGTAGTCATCTGTGTGTGCATTTGATTGTATTTTATGTCACCCTGGTGAACAATACCACAATATGTCAAGACCATTTAGAATTCAACTACAAAGGAGCTAAGAAAAGGGTTATGGTTTTCATGTCGATCAGCATCTTCTGCTTAGATTGGGAGACCTTAAAATTAACTCTAGCAGTATAAAAAAATACCAGACACAATGCATAACAGGCAGTCTCACAAAAGACTTCCTTTATGGCTCATCAGAGTAAATTTCCTGTCAAAATACTCCTTGCGCTAAGTAAAGGTTATCTATTCATATGAACACCTGACTTATAAAATCAATCAGGGCACAATAAGAAAGATGCCTGCTTTTTGCATGCATTCAAGTTGTTGTTCCCATTAACTTAACTTCCTAAAAATATATTTCATTTTTTCCGTCTGCTCTGCATAACTCATTAACATCATAATCGCCAGCAATAATTGCCTAAAGTAAGTAAAGAAAATCGCTAAAGATGAAGAGTTGAATTACCACTTAATGAAAGAAGAAAAAAAAGAAGACAATTTAAATCAACAGTCTAAGATGCCGCAACCACTCCCTTCCTTCAGAAAATGTATAGTAATTGTGTTTTTTTGGAGACTGTTGTGTTTGTAAATGAGGATTCTCAGACAGTGAATTCTCAAAATTATTCTATGAGTTTAATTGATGATATGAATCAGATGAACTGAAAAATATTTTCTCAGCAATCTAAAGCTGCATTTTTATAACAAGTTGCAAATAAAACTATTTAAGATATTTTTGAAATCTTCTCTATGCTAATTAGAAGGCCTGACCGAAATGAAATGTTTCTTCTAGACCTCAAAAGGTGTGGATTCTCTCAAAGAAATGTTTAATCTATTTGGCGATTTATTGGTTATCCCTTTTAACCAGTATTCTTCAATTGTAGTTGATTTCTACTCTCAGAGAACATTTGACAATGTGTGAAAAACACGTTGTTATTCACAACTTAGTGATTGCTACTGATATTCAGGACAGCTCCTTGTAATGAAGAATCACCTGGCTCAAAATATCAACAGCAGCAAGGTGGAGAAGTCCTAATTTACACCAACAAAAGGACCTAAGAGAGTCTTATAAAAGGCAGTGAATAAAATGAAAAGATAATGTCTCTAAATGACAAAAAATAATCTGTTCAAAGTCAAAATATTAATGCAATGTTTTAAAAAGTGATAATTTATTTTACAATTTAGAGAGCAAGCTGGACATAGGGAGATAGGAGAAGGGGAATGAGGATACATTCCTCCAGCTGCCGTTATTGGCCAAAACTTCAACTCATGTCAAAAAATCAGGCACTAACTGTAGTAAAGGGTAATTATGATTTATCATTTCTATAGTTATTTATTGACTCTGTAAGCATATGAGTTATTATGACAAACAGATTAAGTGGGTTGACAGCATCAGTCAAGTACACATGTAAAAGGATAGTAAAGTGGAATTTTGGCAGATGATTTAATACAATGGTTCTCAAACATTACCATGCATCAGAATTAACTGAAGGATGTGTTAAACACATAGATTAATGGCGGTCCCATCTCTATAATTTCTGACCCAGTAGGTCTGGGGTGGGTTTTAAGAATTTGCAGCACTTTTAATAAGTTCTTCAGTGATGGTGATAGTGCTGGTCTGTGGCCACTTTGAGAACCACTTCCCTAATTCAGTAGATACTGCATCCTAAAACGAAGTGCAGTACAACTATGGTGCAAACTTCACTTACAATAATAATATAAACAGTTACGTATTAGGAGATGAGGAAACTGGAAGTTATTTTAGAGAGAACTCTAAAATGTGCACTGTTGAGTCCTGTCCCCTCACAAGTGGTAGAGGTGGGGCTGGAGAGTCCCGGCAGCTTCCATCAAGACTAGGGAAGGACGCTTCAATCCAACCACTTGAAGAGATATGTTTCTCATAGTTTGCAACATAGAGGGGAATCCTGTCTCTCTCTCACTTAAGATATCTAAAGAACAAGAGAGACTGGTTGGCTAGCTGATCAAAGGCAGGGAAAATGTTAAGTTTCTAATATGGTGGAATTAACCTGCATAGTTGGAATTTGTCAGGGAAAAAGACGAATGAGTGTTTCTCATCTGGAGATTGTGCATGGCCTGTGTGCAAGGGACACGGTGTTGGGGTAATCTATTTTTTTTTTTTTTTTTTTTTTTTTAGATAGAGTCTTGCTCTGTCGCCAGGCTGGAGTACAGTGGCACTATCTCGGCTCACTGCAACCTCTGTCTCCTGGATTCATGTGATTCCCCTGCCTCAGTCTCCCAAGTAGCTTGGACTACAGGCACACACCACCATGCCTGGC
Source organism: Macaca fascicularis (assembly GCF_037993035.2). Lineage (NCBI taxonomy): Eukaryota > Metazoa > Chordata > Mammalia > Primates > Cercopithecidae > Macaca > Macaca fascicularis. The sequence goes on along the minus strand of NC_088376.1, from coordinate 29,333,855 downwards.
TAATTTTTTTTTGTATTTTAGTAGAGACGGGGTTTCACCACGTTGGCCAGGATGGTCTCGATCTCCTGACCTCATGATCCACCTACCTCGGCCTCCCGAAGTGCTGGGATTACAGGGGTGAGCCACTGCACTTGGCTGGGGTAATCTTAAATTTTGTCCAAAAGGGAAGACTACAGGGAGTTAAGGGAGCTTAATAGAAAAGGCTGGAGATATTGCTGGATTGGTAGGGGCTGGGAGGAAGTAAGACTATCAGCCATGGATGCCTTTTGTTTTTTAATCAAGGTCATGACAGGTAGATGATTTCTCCAAGAGTGAGGTAGGTGGGATATCTTCAACAATCCAGTTAAGTGACTCTACAAAGTCTATTTTTACATGTCTGCCAAATTTGCAGAGCACTGAAACCAGATAGCTGTAAGACTATCTGTTAAGTGAGGACTTTCCCCTTTAGTGCGTCTCCTTCCCTCATTCCAACACTGGAAATAGCAGAAGCAGTGTTAAAAGAAAAACTTCAGGCAAATTTAACAAAATTTATTTGATCAAAGAATGATTCATGAATCAGGCATCACTCAGAACCAGATGAGGTTTAGACAACTTAGACCAGCAGTTTGAGCAGTGAGTTTTTATAAACTGAACATAGAAGCAAAGTAAAGAAATTATCTGACTGACTACAGCTAGGCATTGGCCTCATTTGTGCTTGGTATAATGAGGATTTGCCTTATTTGAGCACAGTCTGATCAGTTGGCTGTCTATGATTGGTAGAAGCTCAGCTGTTTATCATTGGCTAAAACTCAGCTATTTGTTATAAAAAATATATTCAAGTTGGGTGTTGTTTAATTTATATACTGTTAGGTTACAATTTGTTATGTAGGATTGAAAGTACAGAGACAGTCTCAAGTTGATGGCCTTGTGCTTATTAAATTTAACAATTTCCCCCTTTTGGTCAGCCTATCAATCTTGAAAGATTGGCCAAAACCTTGGACAATGTTGTGATTCTCTGTGGCTATCATAATGGACTTGTTTGGTCTCAATGTGGAATTCACAAATCACAGCATGGGCTCAGTTGAATGATTCTTTATAGTCTCTTCATGTTTTGTTGCTTTAACCAATGTGAGACCATGTAACACACAGTAGATGGCTGTATACATGCATTTAAGATGCTTGAGAGAACACAGTGCACCAGGGAGACTATTATGACCATCAGGAGGATAATACCAAAAGACTAAAATATGTTCCTTAATCAAATAAATTAAAATCATATAAACCCAAGAATGATCCATAAAAGGAATCTACTTGTCTCAACCAAGTAGGCAGTTTGTTGTTTTCTTGTCACTGAGTTTCTCTCATACCAGACGTGTTTCCCCAAGTACAACAAGGGGTGTTAGCTATCATACACACTTTCCCCCGTTCAGTCAGCACATAGTAAAGGCAAGCTTGTTCTCTAAAACAACTTTAGCAAAGAAGAGTAGAGAAGTTTCTGGGTAACTGCAGCCTTTGCAATAGAGTCAACCATAGTAGCCATTGTTTGGGTAGATATTTAATCATAACCTCATTTATATTTATGCCATGCCAAAGAAGAAATATTCTATCAAAGCTGCCCACTTAGAGATTGTATTAGTCAGGGTTCTCTAGAAGGAAGAGTCACTAGAGTCTCAAAACTGAAGAAACTGGAGTCCGATTTTCCAGGGCAGGAATCATCCACCACAGGAGAAAGACGTAGGTAGGCTGGGAGGTTAGGCCAGTCTCACCTTTCACGTTTTTCTTCCTGCTTTATATTCGCTGGCAGCTGATTTGATTGTGGTCACCAGATTAAGGGTGGATCTGCCTTCCCCAGCCCACTGACTCAAATGTTAACCTCCTTTGGCGACACCTTCACAGACACACCCAGGATCAATACTTTGTATCCTTCAATCCAATCAAGCTGATACTCAGTATAAACCATCACAGAGATATTTATGCCTCCTGGCAAATTCTTTCTTATGTTAGAGTACAAATTACAAGGTATAGACCAATGTTCAGTATCAAATTCATTATAAAGTGGCAGTGGTACCATTGTAATCCATAACATGCATTGAGTGCTTGTTTCCCACTTATTGAAACATGGATTGCTCATATATGTGACTGATCAATAAATCCTCCACAGATAAAAATATATCCTGGAGAAGCACAAAGGACAACTTCTTGTAGGATACCTTTCGCATTAGGGCTCATCAGTAAGAAAGCACTAGTAGTATTTATTCAAAGCTCTACTACTGAATTATAGCATGGCTGGAAACTACTAATAATTAGAGAATTTGGGTTATAGACTTGTCTACAAACTGTTGAATTATATTTTCTTTTGGTTTTCTGGCAATTTAGTGTCTAAAATAACATTGGTCCTTTCAATCTTTCCAGAAGATTGAAGATGATAGGGACAATGGTAATGCCATTGTGATTGTAATACTTTATGTAATTGTTTTATAATATGTATAGTAAAGTGAGTACCTCTATCATCGGAGACTTATCTGAGAATATCCTGTAAAGAAAACGTATTTACTCATGATATTTTAGTTACTGGTATAACATCAGCCTTCCTATGTAGGAAAGCTTCTATTCAACCAAATAACATACAGACAATTACAGGAACATTTTGATAATCCATAGAGGGTGGAAATTGAATGAAATCCATCTTAAAGTGTTCAAATAATCCAGTAGGTGGCAGAAATGTAACACTTGAAGTTTTTATCTTACTAGGATTGAGTTTTCAATCCAATCATTGGTTATAGACCATTTTAGAAATTCTTAGAATAGTTTCTATACCAATATTGTTTGTATCATTTTGACTACTCCGTGATAGTCGTAGGGTGCAGAGCTCTTAATAATGGAAACTTTAAGGACTCAGGAAAGAACAGGCAACCATCAGGGCCCTCTATGAGTCCACACTTAATTTTGAATATACATTCTTTTAAATGCCAATTTTGTTTCTCTAATTCTGGTACACAGCACTGTTTATTAAATAGGTTATTTTAGGTAATTTGACTTGGATCAATCCTATGGAGTTTATTCAAATTGCATATTTTAACAGTTTCAGTACTAGCTGGTTTAGCATGAAAATCTGCCAAAGTATTTATTTGGTACTTAATTAATTCTTGACCTTCTTGATGTTAGGTTAGCAGTTTCACGAACCAATCAGTTTCTTCATTAGAGTTATGGCAATTATCATCCAGTTTAATAGTATGATCTTAAAGTTATCAGAAATGTATACTTATCAAAGTCTGTCCCATGAATTTCCTTAAAGACAGAACACTTTACATTTATAGTTGCTTCGACAGTGCTCAAGAAAGTACCAGGGTAAAATGATTAACTGTAGTAGAAGACAATACTTAAAGTGGCCATGCAAAATATCTGATGAGAAATTATTATAAAGCAATTTTCAGGGAAATTACATTATTTCTGTGATATACAGTATTGTAGGATACTAACTAGAATTATGACTGACAGCATTATTGTAGGACCATCAGATGTATAGGAGTTTTGTATAATTTCTGGGACATATATTAACAACATTTCCATAGCATGGTTTGAAGAAGGTTCAGCGTCACATTATTTGACCATGCTTCCCATGCAATTTAACATATCATGTAAGAAAATTAGTTTAACATATTTCCTTTTATAAGACAAAAATTATTGGGAGAGGTGGGGGTGGTTAATGGGTACAAAAAAGAAAGAAAGAATGAATAAGACTTATTGTGATAGCACAGTAGGATGACTATAGTCAATAATAACTTAATTGTGTATTTTGAAATAACCTAAAGAATGTACTTGAGTTGTTTGCAACTCAAAGAAGAAATGCTGAGGGTATGGATACCTCATTCTCCATAATGTACTTATTTCACATTAAATTCCTGTATCAAAACATCTCATGTATGACATAAGTATATACATCTATTTTGTACCCACAAAAATTTAAAAAATAAAAAAAAAATTTTAAAAATTATTTTGAGATATTCCAGGGGTCCATCTGAAAACTCCCAAAGTTAGTTTGAGATCAAAAGATCTTAGTTTATAATTTGATTTTGGGAAGTTGTCAAAAATGTTAAAAGATTGGAAACACTTGATTAAAATAGAATCACAGATCACTGTGAAACAGTATATATTCATTTAACTGTAGAGATTATTAAATGACTTCAATGGCAAATACAGAAAATCACATACTTCTAGGAAAAGCCTTAGCTTTCATTAAAGAGGACTCAGTTAAGTAATCAAACGCCTAGTAAAGCCAACAAGAACTACAGGAAATTATCTGGATAAAACACAGAATCTTTCCCAGTCCAATTACTTAAAAGCTAAAGAAAAACCTTTCACAATGTATTATTAAGAGCAGATCAATACTAAAAACAAAACAAACACAAACAAAACTTGTTGTTTTAAGAGATTAAACTAAAATCTAATTTTGCATTAGTATACTTTTGACATTAATGCTACATTTTCAAAACTTACAAATCATTTCCTTTCAAATCTTAGCCGTCTTGAACACACATAAAATTTCTTTCCCAAACTTCCTTTTCCAGAAACCTATAACTTTCTCATATCTATTCAATTTTTGTCTTTATATTTTTCCTCTTTCTCACCGTGTAACAGCCAGTCTTTCTATTTTTGGGACAAAAATCACTATTTTTCTCTTAACTAATCAAAACACACTCTCATACGTTATAGGTTTTCTAACAAAATACACACCTTACTTTCTTTGTATACATGGACATAGAGTTGTTTCCTTTATTATGTAAAATAATTTTAGTTATTCGTGGTTGATCTTTGAATGGCACGAGTTTGAACTGCACAGACCCACTTCTACATGGATTTTCTTCTGCCTCTGCCACCCTGAGACAAGAGAAATCAACTTTTCCTCTTCTTCCAGCTCCTCAACCTACTCAGTGTGATGACATTGAGGATGAAGACATTTATTAACATGTATTTTCTCTTCCTTGTGATTTTCTTAACATGTCTCATTTTCTCTAGCTTACTTCATTGTAAACATATAGTACATATAGCATATTAAACATGTGGCAATTGTTTATGTTATTGATAAGGCTTCTGGTCAACAGTGGGCTATTAGTATTGTAGTTACGTTTGGGAGAATCAAAACTTATATGCAAATATTGTGCATGAGGAAAGGTACCAGTAACTCCTGTATTATTCAAGGATCAACTGTATATCAGTTTGAATTTTTAACCCTTAGAAACTTCAATTTCTGGTGAAAACTAAGAAGTATGCAATCGTGAACTGCCTGTCACACCAACATTCTATAGATTAGCAAACCTATGATTCATAATTTTTTGAAGCATGTGCTTTCTCATAGTATAATTTTTCATTTTGGCACAAAACGTATTTACTAACAAACCCAACTATCTTTAGTCTCTCTGCAATAAGAAATTGTAGAGGAGACAACAATTTTTTAATCTCTGTCTTCTGTCTTCCTAGGTTTTTTTTTTTTTTTTTTTTTTTTTTGAGACAGAGTCTTGCTCTTTAGCCCAGGCTGGAGTGCTGTGGTGAGATCTCGGCTCACAGAAAGCTCCGCCTCCCGGGTTCACACCATTCTCCTGCCTCAGTGTCCCGAGTAGCTGGGACTACATGCGCCCACCACCAAGCCCGGCTAATTTTTTGTATTTTTAGTAGAGACGGGGTTTCACCGTGTTCGCCAGGATGGTCTCGATCTCCTGACCTCGTGATCCGCCTGCCTCTGTCTCCCAAAGTGCTGGGATTACAGGCGTGAGCCACCGTGCCCGGCTTTTTTAGGGTTTTTTTTTTTTTTTTTTAACCTTTACCTCAAAATAGACAATATATCAGAGCAATGTATTTGAGGGGGTATCTTATGAACTTCTTCAAAACAAAAAGTAAACAAATTTAAAATTATGTCAAGAAATGGCGCCGGGTGCGGTGGCTCACGCCTGTAATCCCGGCACTTTTGGAGGCTGAGGCAGGCGGAATACCTGGGGTCGGGAGTTGGAGACCAGCCTGGCCAACATGCTGAAACCCTGTCTCTGTAGAAATGCAAGAATAGCTGGGCGTGGTGGCGCGTGCCTGTGGTGCCAGCTACTCGGGCCACTGAGGCAGGAGAGTCGCTTGAACCTGGGGGGCGGAGGTTGCAGTGGGCCAGGATGGTGCCACCACACTCCAACCTGGGTGATAGAATGAGACTCCTTCTCAAAAACAAAACAAAACTAAAATTAGAGAAATGCTACATTAATGTTTGGGTGGTCACATGCTACTTTGAAGTCTGAAGTTAGCAGATAAGCCTTTAGATTTTTGGAGTTTACCACTTTCCTATTCTGTATCATTAATGTAATTTTTTTTGCTGTTGTTGTTGGAGACAGAGTCTTGCTCTGTCACCCAGGCTGGAGTGCGGTGGCGCCATCTCGGCTCACTGCAGGCTCTGCCTCCCGGGTTCACGCCATCCTCCTGCCTTGGCCTCCCGAGTGACTGGGACTGCAGGCGTCCACCATCGGCTAATTTTTTTGTGTTTTTAGTGGAGACGGGGCTTCACCGTATTGGCCGGGATTGTCTCGATCTCCTGACCTCGTGATTCGCCCACCTCGCCCACCTCGCAATCCCTGCTGGGATTGCAGGCGTAAGCCACTGCGCCCGGCCATCATTAATGTAATATTTTAAATTACTATATATTTTACTATTTTTCTGGATTTAGTAAGAAATTTGCATTTTTGGTTTGATGTAAGAAGGGTTTTAATGTAATTTATGTTAGATTTTGCATTTTTTTTCAGTACTGTTATACTTTAACCTTACTGAATGACTGATCTAATTGTATTAGTATTGTGAATATCATGTGGAGTGTTTTGAGACAGAGTATTATATTTGTGAATATAATTTTATGGCTTTTTTTCACTTAGCAAGAACCTTTCTGTGCGGAAAACTAAGAAAATTGCTTTCTGCTGTATAATCTGGCATTCATTGTAGATTAAAGCTTATTTTTCTGTGAATAAAACTTATTCAATAAAATATTATTCTTTAAATTGAAAAAAATTATGTCAAGAAATAAATGTTTTGGTACATTATCTTATTTGCAAATGATTGAAATATTCAATGAATATCCATTATTTAATTTAACTTCGTATAACTTCAGACGTGTAAGTTACCAAAGAGATTTGGGAAATCTTTTTTTTTAAGTAGGCATTATAGAAACATAATTATTGTGAAGAGTTTATTTATAAACTATTGTCCTACATATATTTAATTCTTTTTTTAAACAATATTGACTGGATTGCTCATAAAAATGAGACATCAAACAACTAGTTATCATCTTTAGTTTTCTTGCTAATAATTTTATAATGTAAGAGACAACATCAGTTTATTTTACTTGTAAACTTAAGTAGGAAAAATTGTGTGTCATATTATATTTAATGCTGACAACTCTAAAGATATGCCTATATTCATCAAACTAACAAACTTGAACTAGCGTTTATTTACTGAAGATTATCCTAGATTACATGAACTTGAAAAACATCTTAGGTTAATTTCTTTTTTTTTTTTTTTTGAGGCGGAGTCTTGCTCTGTCGCCGGGGCTGGAATGCAGTGGCCGGATCTCAGCTCGCTGCAAGCTCCGTCTCCCGGGTTTACGCCATTCTCCTGCCTCAGCCTACCGAGTAGTGCCGGCCACCTCGCTCGGCTAGTTTTTTGTATTTTTTAGTAGAGACGGGGTTTCACCGTGTTAGCCAGGATGGAGGTTAATTTCTATCTTTCTAAGAGTTTAAGGAATGCTTAATATTTATCAATACTTATTTTTCTTTAAGCCAACTAAATAGAGCTCTTTTACGATTTAGTTTTGGTGATAACATCCAGAGGTGGAAAATGTATCATGTATACATACATAAACATGCAGATAGAAGCAGAGCTTACAGCTTTCATTCTAAAATTTTAGCCATGTGCCATGTGTAATAATAAAAGCTCATTGTTTTATTAAAGAATATCTGGGATTGATTTTTTTCTGGCCAGTGAGGTAAGATCACCTGCACATATAGCTAAAGCTTTTTATTAATATTGGAAAGAAACTTATAAGCTTTCTCATTTACCTTTCAAAAGAGGTCATTTAGAGGGGCAGCTTTTGATTCATTTAGTCTTTTGGAAGCCTCTACATTTCAATAAAATATGCATCCTATTGTTTTTGAGGCATTTTAGATTCTTGTTTTTCTAATAAGTCTCAAGAATTAAAACTTTTTCGTTGTGGCCATTGTATTCCTCAGTTGTTCTTAGTAAAGTCAAACCATTTTTGTAAAACTACACAGGCTTTGGGAGTGTAATTTTTGAAGATAAGATTAGCTGGCATTTCAGAAATCGAAGTACTAGAATCCTGGAGTCCTTAAATTCAGAGGAACTTATTTTCAGAAGGTACCTACCCGAGGCCAAGTTAGTTATCAAATCCAATCTGATTCTGAACCCAATCCAGTTTTTTTTTTTTTTTTGGTTTTTTTTTTTTTGGTTTTTTTTTTTTCTTAAATTCTTAATAAAGTCAGAGAGCTCAAAAGGCAAATTTGCAGACTCAAATCTGGCAGGTTACTCACCCACAACCTCCATTTGCAGTGAGAGAACAAGGGGTACAATGGGCTAGCATGTACCTTCATTTGGTTACTGGGTGTTTCTAGGGGTCACTGAAGGTCTCCTTTGGATCCCACTTCTAATGACAAAGATTGTTAAAGACAAACTTTAGGCAAATTAAATTTAAAAGAGTTTATTTGAGCAAAGAGCAATGCATGAATCAGAACCAGAACCAGAAGAGGTGCAGAGAGCTGTGAGCAGTGACCTTTCACAGGCTGAACACAGAAGCAAAGTAGATAAATTATTTGATTGGCTACAGCTAAGCATTTGACACATTTGGACATGGTTAAATCAGTTAGCTGCTTATGGGTGGCTAAAGCTTTATTGTTTGTGATTGGCCAAAACCTGGCTGTTACAAACATTATACCTCTAAATTAGGTTACAATTTATTACGTAGGAACCGAAGGTATGGGAACAGCCCAAAGCTAATGGCCTCCTACTTATTTAATTTAACACAAAGTTTGTCAGCAGATGGAGAGCAAGTAAATTGTGGAAAAGATGCCAACTATACCCTCATTCCTGACAAGAGTATGTCCTGTCTACAGGACAACTAACCAACAGGAGAACTAGATATTTTTAATTACACATGAGACTGGACTTTTCAATTACTAAACTGAGGATATGTTTGTAATTTTGATTGGCTATTGTTAATTTTACTGGAAAGGAATCAGAAAAGCCAAGGGACTACCTGCAATTTGATGCAAAGGCAGGGGAAGAATTGCCACACAATTCTTAGACTGGTAAGATTTAAAATGAAAATCAAAAGCTAAAATTAAAGTTGTGTTGCTTTGTCATTGCCCCCATGAGTGAGGCATCTTTAGTAATAGCTATACACACAGAGTCTATTATGCCTTCCTAAGATCTTTGAATGAGATTTTTGCTACAGAAATTCATGTCTAACTCACTGTTCCACATTTGTAGTCAGTTTCTTTCTTTGATAGAAGAATCGAGGACTATTGTATAAAGTGTGGCTAATTGTAAACCAAAAAGAATCTGAAAAGTGGTTGTTTGAATAAAGAAACACCATGCTACTTTCCAGGATAGATAAATAGCCCAAAGAATTTACCTGAGATGTATTTGATAGGAATTCAAACTCTTCTGATAATCCTAATGCTTGAACCATCAGTTGGGCAGACCATTTCTAAACTTAGTTTTAATTTATATAGACAATTACAGACAAGAAGTAAAGAATATGTGAGAATTCTAATAGATACACGTTGTCAATTAGATATGAGTTGAGTATTTGGGAGTTCATTGTTGTGATCTGTGACAGTGAACTCCTCACCAGGTTCCCTGATTTCTTAATCCACCTTTGTTGTAAAACCTACTTGCTGTCACCATATCAGTGTTATGGATGGAAATATCATTCTGATGGTATTTCTTGGTTAAAATATCCCATTAAAAATGGTCAATGGATCCTCATTTCCAAGGAATAATATTACTCAACATTAGTATTGTGCTGAGTTAGAATGTGCTGAGTAAGACGTTGTTATAAACTATTGATATAATAATTCTGGAAAGAAATTGGCTACTGTATCAGCCAGGGTTTCACTACAGAAACAGAACCACTATTATATATGTAGTATATATGACATATGTTTACACATGTATGTGATGGGTGTGCTACACATATATGTATGTGCTAACATATATGTATCTATTTTATATGCATATGTATGTAGACATATATATACACAGAGAGAGAGCAAGAGACAGAGAGAGAGAGAAAGCAAAGCATTGACTCGCTAGACAAACCTGAAATCCGTAAGAGAGAAGACCATCAGAAAAGGGGAGGCTGAACAATCTAGGGCAGGAGCTGAAGCAGCAGGTCCACAGATGGATTTTGTTCTTCAGGAAAGCCTCAGTTCTGTTCTTAAGGCCTTTCAACTGATTGGATCATACCCACCCAGATTACTGAGGATAATCTCCTTTACTTAATGTCAACTGATTAGACATGTTAGTCACATCTACAAAATACCTTTGTAACAACACCTAACTTAGGGTTTGAATAACTAGAGACGATAGCCTAGCCATGTTGACAAACAAAACTGACCATCACAGCAACATTATCACAAGGCTTAATAGATTCATACCACTTGATGATGGATTCTAATTCCCGAAATCTTTCCTAAAGGAAGTATGAAGAATTGTGCACATTTTCTATGTGTTAGTAGTCACTCCAATTACTATAACGAAGCAAAGCTCTGTTCCAGCAGCCATAGGCACAGACAGTTTACCCAAGAAAGAATGCTAATTTGACAAGTTAAAGCCAAAGTCATGATTGAGTCACTGAACAGTAAATTGAGATTTTGATTGAAATAGAAAAGAGTTTAAACGATGGTAAGTCTGTATACTGTTATTTACCTCTTTACACTATAACGTTTTCCAAATATTCTATAGTAAGCATGTACATTTTACACTCTGAAAAACAAACTTTTTTATATTTGTTTTAAATAACTGTGAGATATTTTAAAGCATGAATAAAAGCAAAAACAACTTTGTAATTAAACTAACTACAGCACTCAAAATATGACAACATAATTTCTATTTATCACAATGTTATGATTTTAGTTTAGTGCCTAACATACCACACAGTGTCTAATATTAGGGAATCCAAAGTGGATATTATAAAATTGAGCTCAAACACCTGAGATCCACTGTGGGATGAGCCAGTGATAATTAAAACAGATAGTGCAATGAAAACAACCTTTCAGTAATTATTGAAACTTAGAGTCTACTGCTCCTTGACGTGGTATCCACCAGGCCAAGAACAAAGAAAACCTAAGTACCAGCCTAAGCAGCTGCTACAAGTCACCTGATCTGTTCTTTGCCATTCAAAGGTATGTCTACTGTACTTAAGGCACCTCCCAAAAGAAAATAGGCCACATTTTTAAAGCATCTCTGGGCCCTCCCCACTAATCCAGAGAAAAAAATCTGCCCATCATCTTACTACAGGCCTTCCTAACTTCTCCCACTACAAGAAGAGGTCACGATTGGCCATAACTCAGGATATTCATTGAATCAGGTCGTGTATAATAATGAAAATGGCTTCCATACCTTAATTTTATGAGCTCAGTTTCCATCCTTTATTCTGACTTTCTGAACTCACCCTTAGGGTAAGACAAATCATTTAGTCTTTTGAACTTCTTTTTATATTCCATGTGTCTGGTTGAGTGGACTCAGAGTCTTTCTTGGTTCTTTCTCCCTCTCTCTCTCTCTCTCTCTCTCTCTCTCTTTTCAAAGTTATTTGGCCACATTGATTCCAATTACGTAATTTGAAGCTGGGAGTGGAGAAGAAATGTCAGAGGTTAGAAGCTTCCGCATAGACCTAAAGCTTTAGTACTTGTTTTCCCATTCAGCATTTATGAGATTGTCTACAATGTAGTATTGAATATTATCCTAAATATCAGTGAAGAGCTACTTTAATTCTACATTTTGCTATTGTGTCTTTTAAACATAGTTCCCTTAGGAAATCGAAAGGATTTAAAGTGATTGGCAAGGCAGGATTCAGATATCCCCAAATTCCTTACTCTTATTCAGCCATATTTTATTTATTGGAATGAAAATATCACTCTTTACCCCTAACAGGGCTTAAAATTTGGCCCTTGTTTTTATTTTTTGTATCGCATGTACATGATACTCTGTTAAGCACACATCATTCTTGTTCTAATACTGGATAGAAAAACAGACCCTATTCCTCTGTAAATTACAGCGATTCCTATTAACGTTAATGCTTTGCTTTGTTCTAAATTTCAAACCTGAAGCTTTTCTGTGCATAATTTTGAACTTTCTGAATTACTCTTTCAGTCCCTTCTCTGTTCAAATCAAGCCCTGTTATTCAATAATGAGTCTCTTCCTGGTAGATTTTGGTGTTTACCTTCTTTATTCGTCCTTGGCTTTAGTGATTTACTCAGCCAGCTCATACTGAGACCTGTGGTAGGCAGAATTATGGGACAGCCCCGGAGATTACCACTGATTCCTGATGTATACACCCTGTATAATCCCCTCCCACTGAGTGCAGATGGGGGAAAGGGAATATGATGGACATAACGCCATGGTTATTTTGTGTCACAAGGCAAAAAAGGGATTTTGCAGTGTAATTAAGGTCCCAAGTTAATTGATTTTGAGAAAATCAAAAGTAAGATTATCCTGAGTGAGTTGGCCTAATATAGATCAATTAAAACAGGGTCTAGAGGTAAGAAAAAAACACATATACACCATGGAATACTATGCAGCCATAAAAAGGGATGAGTTCATGTCCTTTGCAGGGACATGGATGAAGCTGGAAACCATCATTCTCAGGAAGGTAACACAAGAAATGAAAAACAAACACTGCATGCTCTCACGCATAAGTGAGAGTTGAACAATGAGAACACCTGGACACAGGGAGGGGAACATCACACACTGGGGCCTATCGGGGGTGGGGTTCAGGGGAGGGATAGCATTAGGAGAAATGCCTAATGTAAATGACGAGTTGATGGGTGCAGCAAACCAACATGGCGCATGTATACCTATGTAACAAACCTGCACATTGTGCACGTGTACCCCAGAACTTAAAGTACAATAAAAAATGTTTAAAAAGCATCAGAGATGCTCCCATTCACCATGGAGAAAGAGATTGCCTTGTTAAAGACAGAGCTATGTGGCAGATAATGCTGGCTGACCTCTAGGAAATGGAGATCTCAGTCCTACCACAAGGAATTAAGTTCACCCAGTAATTACATGACCTCTGAAGAAGAACTCAAGCTCTAGAAAGGCATGCAGCTGAGTTAGCATCCTGATTGCAGCTTTATGAGATCCTGAGCAGAGAATCCATTTAAGTGCCTAGACTCCTGACTCATAGAAACCATGGGATAATGCATGCACATTGTTTAATGTCACTGTTTGTAATATGTTTTTACACAACAATGGAAAACAAATATAAGTTCTCAGACTGTTGCTTTCACTAGAAACATAAGTGAAGAATGTGATACTTAAAAAAATGTAATTCCAGGATCAGCAAGGAATTATCTTGGCAACCTCAACTGCCAACAAAAGAAGAATCACCCCGCCCACACACATATACACAAACATACTCCTCCCTCTTGAAACTGCCAGTATTTCTTCTCCTCTAGGAGAGGATGGGTCTAATTTTAGACTCAGGTTCCTCCCACCCTGCATTTGAGTGATACCTGCAGACTACGCATCATGACTTTTCTCTGAATCCCTGAGCTAAAACAACATTGCCCTTGGGGACTCACAGGCTCAGCTGGGGAAGTTGTTTCCATTAATTACAGTAAAAAAGAAACCTCCTGAATATGGTATTGTGAAGTTTGTTTTGAAAATCATATTCCTTTTAAAAATCATCAGTCATTATGCTTCATAGAAAAATCATTTTACTTAGGAGCAAAAACATGATTTTCTACCAGCTGAAGGGTCTCTCTACAATGAAGCTAGAAAATCATTACTTGAGCAAGACTGTTTCTACTAAAGCTAAGCTATTCTTGTATATGAGAGGGAAAATGAACAAATCACATAAATAAAGAAATAAGTCTTTGAAAGCAAGAGAGACCTTCCTTTCAGTTCATTTCTATGTGTATCCTTTTCTTGTTTTGCTTATGAAATGAGAAACAATATAACTATTTGGGGGGGGGGTGTGTGTGTATGTGTGTGTGTGTGTAACTAATTTATCACTTCAGAATTCTAATCCTTCTCTCTGATCTGTAATTCTTCACGGTCTCTATAATAGAATCAATCAACTCAGTATGTCTTAACTATGCCATACTTTGTGATTGTCCCATTTAAAATCATTTTCATCTCCTTGATGCTCTAGTTTCTTGATATGTGCAATGCCATATTTAAAGTTATGAAACGTATTTACTGGATAAACTCCAGTGATTTGTATAGTGATTTGTAACATGTGTTCCTGAAAGAAACGATACAGAAATAAATAGCATTATAAAAACCATATTTGATGGTCCTATTCCTTATAATTGTGAAAATTCCACCACACATAGGTCAGAGATACAGATTTGCATGCATCAGTATTTCCGTCCTCAAGGATTAGGAATTTCTGATTTTTTATTATATCCTGGTCCCAACTGAATACCAATAATAAAACAAAATTTATGGTAAAATAGCTTATCTGATTACAAATAAATAAAACTAGTCTTTTGACCAGGACCCTTGCACGGGTACATAAGCCCCGAGTAAGCAACTTATTGAGGAGAGTGAGAGCTTATCATAGAGTCAAAAGAAACGGCAAAATTCCTTTCTCTTCTTTGCTGTTGTTTCATCAAGGAATAAAAGCAAGGGCATAGTAAACCCCCATGTTAGTCACTGACCAATGAATACGTAAATAAATAAAAAACAAACATGTCCTAAAATATCATGACTCTCTTTTGCAACACCAATCATTGCTTTCAATATTTCAGAATCTCACTAGGTGTTTTAAGCCATATCTAGGGAAAAAACGTCTTAAATATGGCCAACAAAACCAAGTTTTTTAAAAAGAAAAAACACATATTACCCCTCTTCATGTTTGCCTCAGTCCCTGAATATGGATTCCTATGATTTTTCGCCCTTCTTTTATCACACCTTGGAAGTTGCAATTTCCCAGGAAGTAAAATTGTTGACTTTCTTATTCATGTTATTTTTCCACAGTTCAGCAAAGAGTCTGATGCATAGTAGGGCCTTTATGAAAATAAATTTAGAAATGTGGGACTCTAAAATTAGAAAATTAATTGGATAAATCATATTAAGATAGAATTTTTATATATTTAACTAATCACTAAACTCTGCTGACCCACGTGAAGAAAGTCTTAAAAATAAAGGCAAGAATTAAGATTTTTTTTTAAAAAGGCAGAGACATCAGTGGTCACAGCCTGCAGGGGATTTAAACTCTATAGAATTAGTTTAGGAAAATCACTAAACAAATACACAAGTTAAAAACAACAATAACATTCACAACCCCTGAGAGAGGTGGAAATCAAAATCTAGAGTATATAATATATTATCTAAAATATTCCATTTTCAACCAAAATATTATAAGGCATGACAAAAAATAAGACTATGTGACCAATATACAGAAAGAAACTGTTTCTGTTTCAACAGAAACTCTCTGAGGGAACACAGATGTTGGATTGAGTAGACAAAGAAAACCAGCTATGTTCAAAAGCAAAAAGAAGCCATGCTCAAAACTAGAATCCATATATATATACACACACACATATACATACATACATATGTCCTTGCTATTTTCTTAACTGATTAAAAAGACAATTGCATAAAACAGTTATTATAAGATTGTATTATCAGGCTTATTACATAAATATGTATCTATATGGCAAGAATAAAGTTATTGGAAAAAGTTTCTATATGTTATTCCAATAGCTAGGAATGGTCATTTGTGGGCTGAATAGGGCAGTAGCAGTAGACTGAAGAAAATTTGAATAGGATAGAGATATAATTAGCATAATTTTAAAATGACGTTTGAAACAATGATGCATGCATAGGTTAAAGAAAATTTCAATCAGGCTGAAAATGAGGAAGGAATATCCATTGACATAATTGGACATAGTGATATTTTATTACAGATTTATTTAGATTATTTTTCAGCCTGAGAACTAACCAAAAACCAGGTCCTTGAGGAATGAGAGATAAGTAGATAAATTTCAATAAGCAGTTATCAATAAGAGTTATCTCCATCTCTCCCCATACTAGTCATTGTTATGGGAAAACACATTCAATATGCCACGCGGGTGATGAGTTGCGTACGAAGAGGAAATAAACATAAAGTATGCCAAGCTAGAGCACTAAATCAAAGTTACTCATATTTTCTTAGTACTATCTGGCATTGCTGCTGTCGATGACAATAATTCTATTTCAAATCAGTCTCAGTAAGTTTTATCTTTAATAACAGTGTAATAGCTTGATGATCAATATGAAGTAAACCTCTAAGATTTCAGATTTGGAAGAGGATGGGAGAGTAAATGAGGAGAAAGGACAGAAAAGCAACTCAATTGACAGGTTGAGGGAAGGATTGGGGCTTCCATCTGAATACTCATCTAACCTTCACCTTTGACTTTGTTCTATTCCGTTACTCTCTACAGGTTGAATGATGACCTCATTTTTCCTCTTTTCTTCCTGGTATGAATCATTATTTGAATATCTTCTTGAACTTATGAGAACATTAAAAAATTTCAGAGCACATTTTTATTGAACCAAAAGGTAATTTTTTTCTATATTCCATACCCCATTAAGATGACCCTGGACATTTTGATTGGATGTCTGGATTTCTGGAACACACAAATCTATGTAGATAAGCCACTGGAACATAGAAGTCCTGAATCTTCTTTTGGTTTATAACTCCTCACTGCAACACAGATAGGATTTGTGTAAATTATACTATGCTATTTTTTTTTAAGTTAGAGAGATTCTGGGAAGTAGATAATTGTTACAGAACCTGGAGTTTAGACAAGTAAGAAGTAGATAATGCTAGGATTAATAAAAATGGCAAGCAGTATCTCCAAGGAACCAATAATTCAAGACAACTACCTTATATTTGTGTCCTCTTGCCTCATATTAAAACTCTTTCTATTCATTTGCCATTGTTTGCTTATATGGAGAAATATTGCCATTTTGAAAAAGAAGTAGCAGAAGGTACTATGAAGACCTGGCCAAGCATCTTTGAAGTAAATGGTCTCTCTTGTTAAAATGTAGTAGCCCCTAAAAGAAAATCTTGGCTGAGAGAGAAAATTTCAACATGAATTGTAGCCATCAACATGATGAAAATCCTCAAACACTAATCAGAGATGTTTTTGACTCACTCCTTGGGAGAAACTCAACTTTCCCAACAAATTGATACCCAATAAGTATTTTGCAGCAAATACTGAAGGCCCACAGGAGAATCTGACTTTATTATAACCATAGTTCTTTGTTGTTGTTGTATAAGTTTAAGGTGTACAACATGATGTTTTGATAGCTGTAGTCTTCATGTTATAATAATTTGTAACCTTACCCTGCTGAAAAAGTATGAATGGTTCAGTTTGTTGAAGATGAGAGAAGTAAGCTAACTTGTGTTGCATAGCTATTCTGGACCAAGGACGTTATATTTTTATTTAATTCAATTCTCTCAATCATTCTATGAGGAAGACACAATTATCTACATTCTATGGCTAAGGTAACCAAGGCTCACAAGATTTAAGTGGCTTTTTCAGTATCATACAATAGGCCCAGAACAGATTAAGGAGTGGGATACATGGATATTTTCTATGTTTCTGTAACTGACATTAAAACATTTGGAAAATTTCTTGACAGTTAATCTAGGAATTCACATTAGATTCCTAACCATCATTTGAGATATGTCATTAGTCCTCTAGGGCGGAAGGAGAGAAAAACAAAAGCAAGAATATAACATTCCTCATTGGTGTTGATCCTATCCCGAAGGGGTAAATGCTGATCAAACATTAAAAGAATGTTTTTGTTTTTAAATTAGGACTGGATTTTTAGTTTTACAAAAAAAAAAAAAAAAAAAAAAAAAACTCCCCTATGTCAATCAGGCACAATTATATAGTGTCGTTGGTTGTTTCCCAGGAGAAGGACACTGCAATGAAGTTAAAGGGCAGATAATTTATTAGAGCATATTCTCAGGACCAACTCCTATAGACAAAAAGGAAGAAAGCAGAATTGTGCCAAGGGAGAGAGTAGGCTGTGGTAAAGATTCAGCAAGGGTTTTAACCAACCCCAAGTGAAACCTTGGATCTGGGCCATTCAGAGTTGTTTGGACTTGAGCTGCGATGGCCAGGTCTTTATTCAAGCAAGTAAACCAGCCATTGAATGATGTGGGTCAGCTGCCTTAGGATGGTGTGTGACCATGTTCAAAGGAGTACTGAGGGATCACCGAGAGTAATTTCTGGAGATAGCTGACAGCTTAAGGCCACTAGCTGACAGACTCCCAGCCATTGGGAGAAAATGTTCCTCATCCCTAAATGAAGTTCTAAGTGGATCATCAAATACATTTAATGATTAAGCTAGTCTTTAAAATCAGACCGATCTCGTTCTAAGCACATGCTTTGTCTCATATTATTGTGCCTGTGTGAATGCACAGGGAACACTGTTTATGACTACTACCAAAGTTTTAACCTCTCTAATCAGACTTCACAGTATATTAAAGAACAAAACATATGGGCCTGGTTGCTCTAGTATATGTTTGGTTTGGCTGCAACAATTGTGAACTAGACGTGTGAAGGGGCAGGCTATAGCATAATTTTTCCCCCCTACTCTCCAGATATAGCAAAGTGATTCAGAGAAAGCACTCTGAGAAGAGTCACATGGAGATGTACACCAAGGCTGTGTTGCAGGCCCTGGAACCTGCCCTAATCTCTGGGAAGTACTCTACAGGAAAATAACTTGGTTCATAGTAAACTCCCTCTAGCTCTTGTTTCCCATCTTGAAAGAGGTATTTGCAGCTTTGCAATAAAATATAGTAAATGCTGATGGATGTTCGCATTTATTTCCCTCCAAGACGTGTCAGACAGCCAAAGATTCATTATAGGTAAGCCAGGTAAGTTAATAGTGATCCTTGAATGTTTCCTCTGACCAATGAAGAGTAACTCAAAGCAGGGAGCCAAAAATTATCCAAACTATAATATTGGAGTCTTTACAAGCCCAACTTGAGACAAGGACTCAGATGCAGGTCGATTTTTTTGGAGAGGTAATTCCAGGAATCAGGAAGGAAAGAGAAAGGAGAATGAGACAGGGAAAGAGCTTTTAAAACTGTCTGTTATTTGAACTGGTTATTGCAGTAGCCAACTGGGGTGCAATCCCACTAAGGACTTTTGAGAAGACTTGCAGAATGCACTTCAAAATTACCTTATGAAAAGGTGGGTGGTTGAAACATTTTTCTAGTGACTCCAATCTCCCATTGTATAATGGTCTCCCCTGGGAAGATTAATTCTCCCACATTTTATGAGTAAGCTCCCTTGGTTTTTGAGAAAGTGTTGAGTAATAACATTGGAGAGTCCAGGTGGGAAACTGTCAGTCTGAATAAGAGCTGTCCACCACACCTGCTGCTGAAATACTCTTGTGCTGTGGGATTGTGGCATAAGACACCAAAGGTGTCCGCTGTGGTTGTCCAGGTAGTTATCGAGATGGCTTTTGAGGAATTAGCTCTCACAAGAGCAAGAGTGGAGAGGTGATCACCTTGATTGTCAAGCTCTTCAACATTTCTGCTCTCTGGTGTTCATAGAAACTTTTTTCTCCTGATACTGAAAAATATTTGCACCCTTAGGAATTGTTTTTCTAGTACATTTCTAGGTTTCTTACATTTAGTCCTGGCTCAATTCTCCAAGATACAGGAGCAATTTACCCTTACTGGGCCTCCCTTCTTGCCCTGAGTAAATATCTGTGCCAATGCCTGCTGAGAGGAACATAGGTAAGGAGATGTGTGAGTAAACAGTATTTGCAAAGCTGGAGTAATTTCTCCTAATTATATATGTTTTAATTAATTGACCTGATCAGTGTTTACTAAAAGAACTAGTTATCAATAAAAATGTCATTTTAGTGACCTTTATTTTGTCTGCTGAAGTCTGTTTTGAGTATTGAGAAGCACCTCTTGAGTTAGCCTTCAGCACTAACTAACTTTGTTACATTTTTGTGTTTCTGTATGTCTTTGCTGTAAATTATACGATTTCATTATATGAGGAAATGGGCTTCTGTTTCATTTTTTTTTTTCAATTACTCAGGTAGTTGAGATATGACATTTCACTTCATTTTGATTCATTGAATATAATTCAATAAAGGGTGGAGAGCGAGTGAGCTAAACTCTACAAGCAGACGCTTTTCATTGCAAACCAGTTGGCTTTTCTCCTACTTTTTGAAAAATTCTGATAATATTCATGCTTCCAGATTCCTCTCCCTCCCCTCTCTTTTTTTTGGCTATTTCCTCGCATTGAACCTTGAAATGCAATTTTTCAGCACAGAAAACAAGGCCGCCTTCTTTGGCTGATGTCTAAGAAGAAAAATAAACATAAAAGTGGATTTTAGGCTTCATTCTTTATTAACTACCAATGGTTTGACTTTAAATAAAGTGGTGCAGTCTCTAAAACTCAAATTCTGGCTATCCTTGGTTATTCAATAAAGGGTACAATATTTAATTTTTAAAAGAAGTGTACTAGATTTCTTTGTATATCATAACTCTCTTAATTTTCACAGCATCCTTGTGACTAACTGCTATACTAGTCCCATCTACAGATGGTGAAACTGAAGGATGCAGGCATTAGGTAACACTCTCGCAGTCTACACAGCTATTAAGTAAGGAAGCCAGCATCAAAACCCAGACAGTCTGGCTTTCAATACCCATGCTCTTTGCCACCATTCTATACTGCCTCTTCGCTAAACTTCTCTCTATAAAAGTCTTTGGTGTGAGTTCACCAATACCTTGTCAAGTCATAATGGAGTTCAGGACACCAACGTTATTTATATAGACTGTTTAAATTTGTTTGAAAATTGGCAGTGAAGCAAGAAAATTTTTGCTGATTCTAATCTTTGTATGCACAATATAATTTCAGCAGTCCTGATTTCTCTCACAAATCAGACTTTAAAGATGTGCATACATATTTTTCTCTGATTCTGCAAAGTACTCCAAATGTGAGGGCTACAGTTGGGAGATATTTTTTAATTATAGTACGTAAAATGTGATGGAAAATAGTAATTCTGTTAGTGAGTTTTGACTGGCCTGCATCTTAAAATCACCAGAAAAACTCACTAGCTAATCATAGTGGTGCAATTCTGTTATGACATGTTTTTTCTAGTTTAAAGATGTAATGAAGTCTATAACACACTAGATGGTAGCCTTGTCACATGAGCCCCCAATCACAGCACACAAGCTGAGAACTAATGTGAGAACAATTCTTTTTTCAAATTAGAACATTTAAAATGATAGATGTGAATGCAGGGCCAATAATGGGTCTACTTTTTGATTGCAGGGTTAGAGGCCAAGGCTTGTGGAGGTGAGAGGATTGTTTCTGCTCAATAGCTCAGTAGTGTCAACGGGAGTTGACTCAGAGAGTTTTTCCCTGCATGGTTAGGAAAGGTCACTCTCTGCTTCTTGTGGAGTTGGAATTATTGTAAAAAGCTTTTTAGGGAGTTCATCAGAAAAGCACAAATAAATAGTTCATTTGCAATTATACACTAAAGTAACTGATTCCTTACAGCTCTTAAGTTTTATCATTAATTTATGACTATATATATAACTATATGACTACAGGTAAAATATATGCTAGACATTGTGTGTGTATTTTTTCCCTCCAGTATATAAGAAATTAGGGGAATGAATAAAAGGTTAATAGTCTCAATATTATTATATACAGTCCATTAGGATCTTTGAACATCTCTTATCTTTTTCCTCATCCCATAAATGTTTCCTCTAATCTTTACCCCTGTTAAACTCAGTTCAAGAGCAAATGTTCCATACTCAGATCCTCCAGTTAGCATGTCCTCCTCTCTGCTGAGTGGGAATTGAAGTGGTTAGAAACAAGAAAGGAATTTCCTATCTCACAGAATCTGGAAAGATAGACACAGTTCTAGCATCCCATGTGGAAACCCTGATCACCTTGCCCCGTAAACACAAAGACTTCTTCAGTTGTACTAGCCATTAAACAGGCTTTGGTGGGTTGGCTTTTGAACCAACTATCACATATATACAATAATGTGCTTGTGAAACATAGATTTGTTGAACAGTACAAATTATTCAAATGATTGGGCTGCAACCAACTTCTCTATTAGGGACTAAAAATAATGTTTATCTGTTTCATTTTCCTTTGGGCTCCTATAGTTTTAATCAGATATCCCAGGTCAGATGGCTGCTGATGTTCTCATTTATCTTGCTGCAACTATTTATTAACAAAACAATAATTATGACATGACATAGGCTCAGCAGGATAATCCTGCATTATGATTATTTTTTTGGTGATAATGACATAAAGCTTTCTGTACAACAGCATTTTTCCGGACAAAATTTAGATGAGTGTTTTATATAATGCTGAAAAGAGACAACTGATTCTGAAATACCATCATCAAACTCTGCTTTAAAGAGACATAGCAAATCCTTAAACCACATAACAACATAGTTTCAACTTGTTCTGCTGGCCTTTAAACAGGTTTCTGATTGTATAATTTTTGGTCATTTCATGGTTACGTCTGCCTTCTTCTTTCCTTCTCTTCTTCTTTTAGCAAAAATATAATGAGTACTTGTGTGTCAGTTACTGTGTAAGAGCCAAAATAAAGACACATGTCATAAAGGCAAGGAACTCTTTGCCTATTACCTAGTAGATAGCTTGAAACTACAGAAAAGCATTAAAGATAGATTGAAGTGACATTTGAAGATTCACATTTCCAGCTCCTTGCTGTATGCTATCATATATGATATAACATTCAACACTCAGAACAATCTTTGAGTGGGAAACTGAAATACAAAGATGCTGAGAGTCTTGATTCAAGGATGTGGTGAATTCTAGAGAGTTCACCACATGTGAAACTGTGAATCAATTAAATTCGATAGAATTTACCACCTGTGGAACTGTGAGTCAATTAAACTTCTTTTCTTTATAAACTACTCAGTCTCAGGTAGTTCTTTGTAATTGTTTCTCATGTATATCCAGTGTACTCTTATTGATTGCAATCACAAACAAATGCCTAGACATGTTCTCAGTTTTAAAACAAAGCCTCACTTAACCACTCTCTAACTGCCTAAACCAGAAGACTTGGTGAATTGTAATAAAACCTGTTGTGTTCAGCAGAATCAGCTTCCTCTAACTGTGGCTCTATCAGCTATATGTTTAATTTATGCAAAGTTTCCCTAATGGTCTAAAAGGAAAATTCAAAATCAAAAGATTAAGTGTATTGCCTACATCATTGCAAATAAAGGAACAACGTATTCTATAGAATTGTTTATATTTATCCCTCATTGTACAAAAAATTCATCAGAACAAAATTGTTAACTGGAGGTGACCCAAATATGTTCTACTTACTTTAATTTTTTTTTGAATTCCTTGACCCTCAAAGCTGGATGTACAAATCAACTAAGCTATGGCCAAAGCCAGCTGTAGTTCCCAAGCCAGAGGCAAGACAGTGTTAGCTGCCTCCGTCCTGTTATGTACAGGGATTTGGAAGCAAATCCTACTCCCCAGGACCTAAATCAAAATGTTACCATAATCTAAGAAGAATTGAGTCCAGTTCTATGAAAACTTTAACATGAATGTGTTTGAAGGTCAAGTTTTGTCTATAATTTTGAAAGATGAAAGATTTAACAAAGTAAGGATTTCTATTCTGGGGATGAAGATGAGATAGGAGTCTCCAGGTACAATAATCAAGAGCAGAGGTGGTCCAGGTGTGGTGGCTTACACCTGTAACCCCACAACTTTGGAAGGCTAAGGTGGGAGGACATGCGGTGAATTCTAGAGAAAGTATTTGAATTCAGTTGTCTTCCATTGATGTCCAGTATACTCTTATTGGCTGCAATTACAAAGGAATGCCTGTACATTTTCTCAGTTTTAAAATTAAGCCTGCTTTTAGTCCAGGAGTTTGAATCCACATGTCTGGGGAGGGACCAGGTGGGAGGTGATTGGATCATGGGAGCAACTTCCCCCATGCTGTTCTCATGATAGTGAGTGAGTTCTCATGATCCACTCCAGCTCCAATCATGGCTAAAAAGGGGCCACGGTACAGCACAGGCCAGGGCTTCAGAGGGTGCAAGCCCCAAGCCTTGGCAGCTTCCACAGAGTGTTTGACTTGCCACTGCACAGAAGGCAAGAATTTGGGAGCCTCCACCTAGATTTCAGAGGATGTATGAAAACACCTGGATGTCCAGGAAGATGTCTGCTGCAGGGGAGGAGACCTCATGGAGGACCTCTACTAGGTCAGTGCAGATAGGAAACGTGGAGTTGGAGCCACACACAGAGTCCCTGCTGAGGCACTGCCTAGTGGAGCTGTGAGAAGAGGGCCACCATCCTACAGACCCCAGAATCCACTAACAGCTTGCACCATGTGCCTGGAAAAGCAACAGATACCCACTGCCAGACTTACTTGAGTAATACAACATCTAACAGAGTCCAGAAAGACAGATATATTCCTGGCATCCCATGGGCAGTGGGGTTGGAAATTCTGAAAAAAACATGAGGCACAATTTGTCTCTGCTCCATCATGTCTGGAGCATACTTCAGGAAGGTTTTGAGGGGCATCTCAATGTTTGAGGCTAAAATCATCTTCTCATCCTAATGCCAGGCAGTGATTTTGGCTGTTGACTGAGACCTAAGCTGGGGCTGTCAAATAAAACACCTGCACATGCATTGTCTCCATGTGATCTCTGCTTCTGCATAGCATGGTGGCTGGATGCCAAGAGAAAATGCCCTAAAAGACAGCCAGTTGGAAGCTGTCAACTTTCATAAATTTGCCTCAGATTTCACATCGTATCACATCCACTCTAGTCACAAATTTGCCCAGATTCAAGGGGGAGAGAATATAAATCTCCCTTCTAATATTGGAGGAATATTAGAGTCACATTGTATGAAGACCATGTGCTTTGGGAGAGAATGTGGTGATCATTGGAAAATGCAATCTGCCACATCCGGTCAACAGAATTCCCTTTCTCACACTTAGTATTATTTACATGCTTTGTAAAGTAAACTCGGAATTAATATAATACAAATATAATTTGATTGATTGTACTTTGGGCACATTATTTATTTGCTTGTGTTCTATGTAAACAAGCAACATACTGGGATAAGGAGCAAAGTCCTTTTTTGAAAGTGGTTATGATATTTATGAACTGAACCATATAATGTGATTACAAATCCTGATGTGCTTTCAATAATTTTGTTGTATTGAATATATCTAGAATAACCTTATATGTCTATTCAGACATTTAAAATATTGTATTATACTCCATAATTCATTTTATAATGTAAAGAGACATATTTTTAAAATTCTGTTAAATTGGTTTTTTTTTTTTTCCTAAATGGTTGTGGTAGGGGAATAACATTTTGTATTTTCCCTAAAGACCAGTATGGAACACATAATTATGTAGTGGTAAAATATAATTCAATTAAAGGGAATTTGAGTTATAAACTGGATGTATTCCATATCTCTGAGTGATTCATTACTTGCTCCATGCACAGTTCCCTAATTAAGGAAAAGAATTTCCTCTTGGGATTGGATTAAGTCCTGTTAAAGGTATGACTCAAAAATCAAAATACAGGTAGACTTAATACTTTATATTGCCTTATTTGACATCAGTAAATGACAATTCTCCTCTTTGAAGAAATAAACTAATGATCACGGTTAAAAGACAAGACAAGTCTGAAGAAAACTTTTAAACAAAGAAATGTAGGTCAGTAGTGTAGAATGATAGTAAGCTGGTAAAGCAAGGGACATAAAAAGTTTAATCGACAATTCAGTTCTGTATTTAAGGAAATATAAAGGCTTCCATGAAAATACCTTGATATGTATTTATTGTATTTGTTCTTAATGCATAGTTCTCAAATACTACCATAAAAATAAAAAAGAATATAAACAATCTAGCTAGGCCTATATCTATCAAAGAAATTGAATTCATAATTAATAACTTTCCAAAACAGAAAGCACCAAACCCAGATGGGTTCACTAATGTATTATACCAAACATTTAAGGTATATGTTATATTAATTCTCTACAATCTCTTTCAGAAGATAGAGGTTGAGTGAATATTAACCTCATCGTATGAGGCCAGCATTACCCTTTTACCAAAACCAGACAAAGATACTACAAGTAAAGAAAATTGCAGATCAGTATATCTCATAAACATACATGAAAAATCCTTGACAAAAAATTTAAAAATTGAATCCAACAATGTATAAAAATAATTATACCTCATTACCAAATGGCATTTATTCCAGGTATGCAAGGCTGGTTCTACATTTTAAAATCAATTAATATAATTCATCACATCAACACCCTATAAAAGAAAAATCACATAACTATCAAAAGATGCAGAAAAGTCATTTGGCAAAATTCAACACCCATTCATAATTTTAAAAAAACTCAGCATGCTTACCTAATTTGATTACTATACATTGTGTCAAAACATCACTATGTATACAATAAATGTGTACAATTACAATGTGTTAATTAAAAATATAACACTGTGTTTAGGGGAGGAAAAGGCCAGTTTGGGGTAAGGTGATCAAGAAAGGCTTCAGGGAAAGGAAATACCTGAACTGGAGCCTATAAAATGTTTAAGATGAGAGGAGACCAATCAGAGAGCTAGTACATTCCAAGCAAGTTTAGAAACATAGATTTGAGCTCAAACTGTGAGTAGATTCATTTTTTTCAATTTAGAACACTTAATTAATTAAAATATTTTATAACATTAAAAAAAATCAGCAAACAATAAGTAGAGCAGAACTCCCTCACCTTGAAAAATAACATCTACACTAAACCTACTGGTTACATTATACCTACTATTAAGAAATTAGAAAACGTCTTCTCTTGCTACTTATTTTACCATTGTGCTAGAAGTCCTAGCTGATGCAATCAGACAAGCAAATAAAATAAAAAGTATACAGATTGGGAAGGAAAAGATATAACTCTGTTCGATGACATGATTGTCTATGTATAAAATTTGAAAGAATGGACAAAAAGTTCCTGGAAGTGATAAGCAATTACAGCACAGTTGCAGGATACAAAGTTAATGTACAAAAGTCAATGACTTTCCTATATGCTAGCAATGAACAAGTGGAATTTTAAATGGAAAACACAGTATCATTTACATTAACACCAAAGAAATTAAATTCTTAGGCGTAAGCTTAACAAAATATGTACAAGACCTATATAAGAAAAACTATTGATTAAAAAAAAAAAAAGAAAAGAAAAACTAAATAAATGGAGAGCGATTCCATGGTCATGGATACAAAGACTCAATATTGTGAAGATGTCATCAGCTCTTCCCAACTTGATCTGTACATTCACTACAATCTGAATTGAAATCCCAGAAATTTATTTTGTGGATATCCACATTCTAAAGTTTATATGGAGAGGCAAAAGATGCAGAGGAGCCAGCATAAAGAACAAAGTCAGAGGACTAATACAATCTGACCTCAAGTAATACTGTAAAGCTACGGTATCCAGGACACTCCAGTACTGGCAAGGGTATACATAGATCAACCAATAGAACTGAATAATTCATCAATAGACAAACATAAATATAGTTAAGTGATGTTTGACAAAGTAGCAAAGGCAGTACAATGAAAAAAAATAGTCTTTCAACAAATGGTCTTTCAACAACTAGACATCTATATGCAAAATAATGAATGTAGATGCAGACCTTACAGCCTTCACAAAAATTTACAAAGTAAATAATTATCCTAAATGTAGAACACAAAATTATACAACTCTTAGAAGATAACATCTGAGAAAATTTACGTGTCCTTGAGTATAAAGCTAATATGTTACTGCCAATGCTAAAAGCACGACCTGGGAAAGAAAGAATTGATAAATGAAACTTCATTTAAATTAAAAACTTCTATTGTGTAAAAAACACTATCAAAACAATGAGAAGACAAGCAACAGACTGGGAGAAAGTATTTGCAAAAGACATATCTGATAAATGACTGTTATTGAAAATATACGAAGTACAATTAAAACTCAATAAGGAAATGAACAACGCAATTAAAAATGGACAAAAGACATGAAACAGACTTCTTACCAATGAAGATAAACTGATGACAAATCAGTACATAAAAATATGCTTAACATCATATGTCATTAGGAACTTGCAAATTAAAACAATGAGATACCACCGCACGCCTGTTAGAATGACCAAAATCACAACATAGATAACATGAAATGCTGCTGAGGATTTGGAGTACCAAAAACTCTCATTCATTGCTGGTGAAAATGAAAAATAGCACAACCATTTTGAAAATGAAAACTGGTACAACCACTTTGAAAGGCAGTTTGGCAGTTTTTGCAAAACTGAACATATTCTTAACATGTAGTTCAACAATTGTGTTCCTTGGTATTTACTCAATGATTTGAAGAGTTGTGTTCATATGAAAACCTGTGCATAAGTGTTTATAGCAGCTTTATTCATAATAGCCACAACACAAAAGCAACCAAAATGTCCTTCAGTAGGCAAATGGATTAATAAACTGTGGTATATGCAACAATGGAATTATTCAGTGCTAAAAAAGAAATGAGTTATTGATATGGTTTGGATGTTTGTCCCCTATAAATTGCGTATTTAAATGTAATCTCCAGTATTAGAGGTGGGGTCTGGGGTGGGTGTTTGAATTGTAGGGCAGATCTCTTTTGAATGGCTTAGCACTACTACCCCCCTTGGTAATGAGTGAGTTCTTGCTCTATGTTCATGTGAGATCTGGTTATTTAAAAGTATGTGACACATACTCTTCTCTCTCTTGCTCCCTCTCTCTTGTTTAGCTCTCACCATGTAATAGTTTGACTATTTAACCCTGCCCAAGTCTCATATTGAAATGCAATTCCCAGTGTTGGGGGTGGGGCCTGGTGGGAGGTGACTGGATCATGAGGGCAGATTTCCAATGAATGAAGTAAGTTCTCATGAGATCTAGTCATTTTAATGTGTGTGGCAACTCCCCTCCCCTCACTCTCTCTCTTGCTCCTGCTTTTGCCATGTGATATGCCAGCGTCCCCTTTGCCTTCTGCCATGAGTGTAAGCTTCCTGAGTCCTTATAAGCACTCAGGAGTCATGATTCCTGTACAGCCTGCAAAATTGTGAATCAATTAAATCACTTTTCTTTATAAATTATGCAGTCTCCAATGTAGCAATGCAAGAATGGTCTAACACACCATGTGATGTGTCTGCTTCCCTTTCACCTTCCTGCAATGACTGTAAGCTTCTATGACGGTAAATTTCCTCATCAGAAACAGATACTGGCACCATGCTTCTTGTACAGCCTGCAGAACCATGAGCCAATTAATCTTTTCTTCATAAGTTGCCTAACCTCAGGAATTCCTTTATAGTAATGCAAAAATGGTCTAGTACAGAATATTGGTCCTGAGGAGTGGGACATTGCTCTAAAGAGAACTGAAAATGTGGAAGCAGGCTTGGAACTGGGTAATAGGCAGAGGCTGAAAGAATTTGGAGGGCTCAGAAGAGGACAGGAAAATGAGCGAAAATTGGGAACTTCTTAGAGACTGGTTGAATGGTTGTGATCAAAATGCTATAGAAATATGGACAGTGAAGTCCAGGCTGACCAGGTCTTAGATGGAAATGAAGAAGTTATTGGAAAGTGGAGTAAAAGTCACCCATGTTATGCCTTAGCAAAAAGCTTAGATGCATTGTGCACATGTTCTAGGGATCTGCGGATATTTGACCATAAGAGTGATGACTTAGGGTATCTGCCAGAAGAAATTTCTAAGCAGCAAAGCATTTCAGAGGTGGTCTGGCTACTTTTAACAACCTATGATCAGACATGGAAGCAAAGAAATGACCTAAAGTTGGTACTTATATTTAAAAGGGAAGTATAGTGTAAAAGTTTGGGAAATTTCTAGCCTTGCTATATGGCAGGAAAAAAATCCAGGCAGGCTGTAGAGTAACCACTTACTAGAGAGATTACCATGACTGAAAGGGAGCCAAGTGCTAATATCCAAGACAATGGGGAAAAGACCTCGAAGGCATTTCAGAAATCTTAGAGACAGACCCTCTCATCACAAGTCCAAACTGCAGAGGAGGAAAGAATAATTGCAGGGGCCAGGCCCAGGGCCTCATTGCCCCTGGTCAGCCTCCAGACACTGCTCCCAAGATCCTGGCTGCTCCAGATCCGGCAGTGGCTCAAAGGGCTACAAGTACAGCTCAGGTTGCCACTCTGGTACCTTCCACTTGGTGTTAAATCTGCAGGCATTCAGGATGCAAGTGTGAAGGCTTTGCAGCTTCCTCCTAGATTCTAGAGGTTGTTTGAGACCTGGGTGCCCAGGAAGAAGCCTGCCACAGAGGCAGAGGCTTTACAAAGAATCTCTAATAGGGCAGTGCAGAGGGTAAATGTTGGGTTGGAGCCCCAACACAGAGTCCCCACAAGGACGTTTCCTCACGGAGGTGTTGAAGGGAGCCACCACCCTTCAGCCCCCAGAATGGCAGAGCCACAGGAAGCTTGCATCCTGAGCCTAGAAAAGCTATAGGAACTCAACTCCAATTCATGAAAGCACCCGTGAGTGCTGCACCTTGCAAAGTCACAGCTGCAGAGCTGTCCAAGACCTAGGGAGCCCACTCCTTGCGCCACTCCATGTCCTGGAGGTGGGACATGAAGTCAAAAAAGACTATTTTGAAATTTTAAGATTTAGTGGCTGCCCTGCTGGGTTCTAGTCTTGTATGAAGCCTATAGTCCCCTTCTTTTGACCAATTTCTTTCTTTTGGAATAGATATGTCTACTCAATGCCTGCACTGCCATTGTATCTTGGAAATAAATAACTTGGTTCTGATTTCATAGGCTCATAGTTGGAAGGAACTCCATCGCTAGATGAGACTTTGGACTTTGGACCTTGCCATCTTTGAGTCAGGACTGGAACAATTTGAGACTTCTGGGGACTGTTGGGAAGGCACTATTGTATTTTGCAATATGAAAAGTACATGCGATTTGGCAGGAGGGGAGGGGCTAAGTAATATGGTTTGGATGTTTGTTGCCTCCAAAATTCATGTTAAAATGTAATACCCAGCATTGGAAGTGGGACCTGGTAGAAAGTGTTTTGGTCATGGGAGTAGATCCCTCATGAAAGGCTTAGTGTCATGCCCTTGGTGCATGAGTGAGTTCTTGCTCTGTCTTCACCTGAGGGAGATCTGGTCATTTTAAAGTGTGTGGAACCTTCCCACTCTCACTTTTGCTCCCTCTTTCTTGCTCCAGCTCTTGCCATATTACATGCCTGCTCTCCATCTGCCTTCCAACATGATTGGAAGCTTTCCGATGCCCTCATCAGAAGCAAATGCTGGTGCCATGCTTTCTGTACTGCCTGCAGAACTGTGAGCCAATTAAACCTCTTTTCTTTATAAATTACTCAGTCTCAGGTATTTCTTTATAGATATGCAAAAATGGCCTAATACAGCTATCAACCGCAGAAAGAGAGTAACCTTAAATGCATACTACTAAGTGAAAGAAGACAATGCGAATAGGCTACATACTGTATGATTCCAACTACTTGACATTGTGGAAAAGGCAAAACTATAGAGACTGTGAAAAAAAGATCAGTGGTTTCCAGGGCTTGAGGGAAGAGAGAAATGACTAGAAAAAGCACAGAGGATTTTTTAGGACATGGAAACTAATGTGTGTGATACTACAATGGTAAATACATGTATTATACATCTGTCTAAACTCATCGAATATAGAGCACCAAGAGTGAACTCTAGTATAAACTATGGAATTTGGGTGGTAGTGATATATCAATGTACATTCATCAGGTGTCACAAATGTACCTTTCTGATAAGGGATGTTGATAGTGGAGGAGGCTGTGGGTGTGTCGGGGGCAAGGAATATATGGAAACTGTGCCTTTTGCTTAATTTTGCTGTAAACCTAAAATGGCTTTTAAAATAAAGTCTATTAAAAGTGAAAAAGAAAAAACAAAAACAAAAAACAAACAAACACACAGACTACAGCAGTATAGATAGTAACATAATCTTACTAGTATATTTATCCTATTTTGTGTTAAAGGGAAATTGTTGTACTCCGGTGAATGGGCTCACTGTAGTCAACCCATTGGTGGTAAACCTAGAAATTAATTTGAAGTATTCTAACCTCATGTTCTGGTAGCAGTAGGGTATCTTAAATCTAGTGTTTAAAGCCAGGGAGCTTTCTATACTGATTTTTGACTCAGAGCTGGATGTGGGGTAGATTCAAGGTTTGGGCAATGCTGGCTCCTCTTCAACTTCATTCTCTAAGTCATAATTTCCAAGTATGCCAAGAGACCCCATTCATGGCAGCCTTTCTGTAGTAAGGTTGGCTTGGTAAATGATACAGAACCAGGTATGCTTATCTCATGGAAAAGATCTCTACCACAACAATCTCCCTGTCATATGATGTTTTTTCCTTGAACCTGCAAGGAACATGCATAATTTGATTAGTACACACGGTAAATGTAGCTTAATATTGGGCATTTGAAACCTAATATGCCATTTCTTTGAAAAAAGTGTCTTCTGTATGCCTGTGGTACCTTAAAGGAAGAAAGAGCTTTGAAATGAAAAGGGCTAGCAATTCTTACAAAGAGCATTTTCACTGTATAAAAACAAATGGCTTTATATTTATGTTTACATTATTACTTATGACTTTGAAAATATCACTTGAGAGCAAAGACATTTCATATGTAGATATTATATTTTAAATATTTCCATAAAATCCAATGGCACATATAAATAACCCATAAGCAATATATAGAAATAGACAGCATACCAATTTGACTGATGCTAAGGAAGAATACTGATTTGGAATTTGGCTGGGTGAGCCACACATTATTCTCATTTCCAACTGGGACATTTAATAGCCCTTATTGTCACTAGAAAATTGCATCCTTTTTGAATGACTAGAGAATGAGCTTGAGTCTTTTCAATCAGGATTCAGGAAGATGCTAATGTATTCTCTTGAGGACAGAAAGAATATATTTTGCTGGGGTCCAAACAGTCAGGCTTCCCTTTTGCCAGCTGTAATTTTATGAAGGTATTTTACTCAAACTAACTTTTCGACTGTGGCTTTATGATCTTGGGGGTAACTCAAGTTATCTTTCGTCTTTATTGTACTACAAAGAAAGAGGCAGTCTAATGTGAGTCAAAGAAATACAATTAATTATAAAAGGGAGACGAAAAACCATTGTTCTCTTTTCCCAAGTGGAATCCGCGCCTTGGCACAATTCTGGGATTGCTTCCCACCTCCCTGGCCACTGCCCCTGTGGGTTGTTCTGACTGGTCTAGTTTGGTCTGCTCATGAAAGCAGCCCTAAGCTTTCAGAATAGCTTTATGGCTATTTTATCTTTTTTTAATTAAAAAAACATTCAGTTTCAAAAAAAAAATCTGATTAATCCCCTTCTGACATAATTTTCTGAAGCCTATATTAGTAGACTTAAATAAAATGACAAAAGTATATATCATATAGTTTATGAAGCACCCTCACATATTGTCTCCTTGCCAATGGCCCGTTATCTCCATTTATCTTTTGCAGAGGAGGGCTCAAGTTCTAAGAGGTCTAACTCAAGTCCACAGGGAAACAAACTGCAGAGCTAGCACAGGAGACTTGGTTCTCCAGCTTCTTGTAACTGGTTCTCAAACTTAATCATGCATTAGAATCACCTGGGGGACCTGTTATTAAAACACAGATTTCTAAGCCCCACGAGCAGAGTTCTTGATTCAATAGTTCTTTGATGGAACCAAGCATTGAATTTCAAACAAATTCTCAGGTGATGCTGTTGCTGCTGGTCTGGAAACTACACTTTGAGATCCACTGGTCTAGAACACACTGTAAGTGTTAGTCTCATGTTCCTTACACCAGACCAAGAACAATTTCACGAAATAAAAACAAGTATGTAATACAAAGGACAAGATAATATTATAAAAATATCTTCAGACTTATGGCCTCCCTTCTTCTGACCCCTTACCAAAGAAGTTCAGAGTTTATCATCATTGCTGTCTTACTGTAATGCCCTGAGATTGAAGTGGTAATAGCCTGATGGTATGGAGAGAGGAGACTCTGTGGTCTTTGTGTTCACAAAATGTGTTTCCAGAGTATGATCATTTTCATCTTTTCTGGTGATTCATCACATGCTGCTCTCTCAGCAGGCTTTCGGCATTTGGCCTCCACAGGAAACTCCAGCTTGACTTAAGGAGTGAGGTAAGTCTTATTTTTAGCAAGGAAATATTCACCATTGCTAAATTAGTTTGGATTTGCTTTAGATTTAAACATGAGTTTATTTTAAAAGACACTGAGGCCAAAGGAAAAACAAATAGCCCTGCATGTGTTGGAGAAGCACTGTCTTATTGACAGACAAGTTGGCTAGCTGAAATCAAATGTTTTTCAGAACGAAGATATTATGGTCTTAAGATTTCACTTGAATTTAAATTCTAGAATATTCTAACAATAATGAGCATTTAATAAGTGCTAGATTTTTTTAAAAATTTTACTTTAAATTCTGGGATACATGTGCAAAACATGCAGGTTTGTTACATAGGTATACATGTGCCATTTCTGTGACATTCTTAGCAAATCTAAGAAGGAGGTATTTTAAATATCTCCATTTTATTTATGAGAAAACTGTGGCCAAAAGAGATGAGGTCATCTACCTAAGATCACATAGACGATTAAGAGAAGGGATTTGAACCCAAACTTAGTCTGGATTCTGTACTTGGGCTTACAACCATTATTCACTAAATGACCCATGATATCTGAAAAGAATCCACAGGGAAAGAAGAAGCAAGAATGAGACTGAGCCCAAGTGTAACGCTATCCCAGGACTGAGCCAGCAAAATGTAATAATTTCCCA
This sequence comes from Macaca fascicularis, assembly GCF_037993035.2. NCBI lineage: Eukaryota > Metazoa > Chordata > Mammalia > Primates > Cercopithecidae > Macaca > Macaca fascicularis. Next base: position 29,298,772 of record NC_088376.1, on the reverse strand, counting down.
TCTTAATTCCTTTGACTTACATCTGGGAACCAGTATGCTGGGTCCAAGACAGACAACCTCAAATCTTGGATGACTCATGGATACTTTTAGCTCGTCTAGGTAAATTGCCTTAACAACAACAAGCAACAACAATAATAATAAATTAGTGAGTAGCAATGGGAAAGAAAACGAAATGAAATAATTTGATTCAGATACATAGAAAATTAAGGAAGAAAACAATTTTGTTTCACCTGATGGGTCTTAATTTAATTTAGTATCAAGGTCTGGTATCAATCATTTCTCTTTCAAAAGAAAAAATAATAAGACTTTTTTTGTTACATGAGTCATTTTGTGAAACTAATTGACTTCCTGTGGAACACAATGCTCTCCCATTATTTTTTGACTGAACTATCAGGTGGTTAACTCCTTTATTTATTTCTTCTTTTTAAAATATTGTCTACCAACCTAAAGTTGAGAAAGAGGAGAGGGAGGGTCAGAGGGTGTCACCATTGATTGTTTCCCTTCTCAACATTCATATTATTACTTGGTTACCAAAGACCTTAGCTTGAAATGAAGGAGTATGAGCTCAAGTTATGGACTCTTTGCTGCTTTCAAATTGTTTTTAACTATACAATTGTCAAGCTTTCTTAGGAGTTTCTGGAGTTCTTCATTTAGTGTTGAGAAAATAAACAACTTTAATTGATATATCAATTTAAATTTATGAGAAATTTCATACATATTACTCAGTTTGATTCTTGTAACAATTCAAGACCTAACTCATGTGGGTACTATACTTCTTATTTTTCAAATGCAGAACCTAATACCCAGGGAAACTCATGTGGAAAAACTCTTATTTAGTAAATGACAAAATTCAGATTGGAATCCCAGCTTTAAAACAATAAAATTTTAGTTCTTTTTAGTTTTTGTACTATAAAGTAATACCAGATTATATAAAATAACCTTATTATAGTTTTTCTTGTAATCACCATTGAAAACAGGTTTTGTGTATATTTTAAAGGAAAACACAATCCATTTTTTCCCAAGCAAGTTATTAATACTTGAGGAATGTGGAAACTCAAGTAAAAGTTCTGTTTTAAATTTTGGAAAGTAATTTCAATACAAAGTCTTTAAATTGCAAAAAAAAAAAAAAAAAAAAAAAAAAAAAAAAAAAAAAAAAACTTCTTTGAAAGTCGCTGATAAACTATTTTGAAATTGTTGTATTTGTCTTAATTTATTGACAAGTGCTAATTTTCCATTTCAAAGATGTGATTAAAAACAAAATGAAGTTCAGTTTCCAGTTCTGCATGCTTGGAAGTTGCCACTCTGTCCAAACAATAGGTAAAAATATGTAAAAAGCTAAACAAACTAAAAAATAAATAAATAAAAACAACTTAGATACTTCACAGAAGCAAAGTCACAGGGTAAATCTGCTATCTCCCAAACTGGAAATACAGGCAGATAGAGAGAATCTCCACATACCAGAGAACAAATCTACCCAGGAATCAGTGCTGAAGTAGAAAAACCTGAGCTGTAATTGACAAATTGCTGCAGGCTAACTGGACAAGTCTGAGAGTTAAAAACTTCAGGGGGACCTAGTCATAGGAGGGTACTGACACGTTTGTGAGTTTTATCACCAGGAACTTGACCAGGTTCTCACAGAAAACATCAGCAATAAATACTTCCATGCTTCCAGCAAAGGAGAAGGGAAAGGATCCATTCTGAAGTAAGTGCACCCTGTTCTTAATAAGGTCTGTCCTCAAAAGAAACCAGTTAACCAGAGCCTAATTTCCTAGGGAAAGCCCAACTGACTTGGGAGAAGAAAAATACCCAACTCAAGCCTATTTTAGCCATTTTGTTCCACTTAAGGTTTGGGGAAAGGATGGAGAAGCATGTGTAAAGTTCACAGTCCAGAGAGACAAACTCACTAAAAGACTGAAATCTACTTGTAGAACTATACAATCCTTCCCTTTCCACACACCTCACCATCACATTACTAAAGACCTATTTATAGCAGTTCCTTTGATCCGATACATCAGGTTTGACTATCAAGAAAAATTTCAAGGCAAACTAAAAGGCAAAAAAACAGTATGAAAAGACAGTGAAAGCATCAGAACCAGACATAGCAGGGAATTTAAAATTATCAGGAAATTTTAAAACATTATTAATATGGTAAGAACACTAATGGATAAAGGAGATAGCACGCAAGAACAGATGGGCAATGCAAGCAGAGAAACTGAAATTCTAAGAAAGTACCAAAAGAAAATGCTGGACATAAGAAAACATCTAGAAAAATAAAGAATGCCTTTGATGAGTTTTTAGTAGACTAGGATGGCAGATAAAAAGGTCTCCAAACTTGAGAATATATCAATAGAAACTTACAAATCTGGAAAGCAAAGAGGAGAAAGATTGGGCGGGGTGGAGAGGTGGGGACAGAGGGAGAACAAAATATCCACAAACTGTGGAACAACTACCAAAAGTATAACTTACATGTAGTGGGAATACTGGAAGAAAAAAGAAAAAACAGAATATTTGAGACAATAATAATTGAGAATTTTTCCAAATCAATATCAGACACCAAACCACAGATTCAGGATGCACAGAGAACACCAAGGAAGATAAATGACAAAAAACAAACAAACAACAACAAAAAACTACACTTAAGCATGCCATTTTCAAACTATAGAAAATCAAAGGTTTTTTTTTCTAAATCCTGAAAGAAGCCACAGGGTGATAAAACAGCTAACTTTATTGCTTTTAGTTTTTTTTTCTTTTTTGTAGATATATAGTAGGTGTATATATTTATGGGGTACATGAAATATCTTGATACAGGCATACAATGTGCAATAATCACATCAGGGTAAATGGGGTACCCATTACCTGAAGCATTTATCCCTTCTTTGTGTTACAAACAATCCAATTATACTCTTTTAGTTATTTTTAAATGTAAAATAAATTATCATTGACTGGAGTCACTCTGTTGTGCTATAAAATACTAGATGTTATTCATTTTATCTACCTGTATTTTTGTACACATTCAACCATTGTCTCTTCCCTTAGTCATTACACTTTCTAGCATCTGGTAACCATTGTTCTACTCTCTACCTCCATGAGTTCAATCGTTTTAATTTTATTTCTCACAAATAAGTGAGAACATGAAAAGTTTGTCTTTCTGTGCCTGGTTTATTTTGTTTAATGTAATGGCCTCCAGTTCCATCCATGTTGCAAATGACACGATCTCATTCGTTATTATGGCTGAATAGTACTCAATTGTGTATATGCTCCACATTTTATTTATCTGTGTGTCTGCTGATGGACATATACATTGCTTCCAAAGCTTAGCTATTGTGAATAATGCTGCAATAAACATGAGTGTGCAGATATCTGTTTGATACACTGATTTCCTTTCTTTGGGGTATAGACTTAGCAGCAGGATTGCTGGATCATATAACTCCATTTTTAGTATTTTTTTAAGGAAATTCCAAACTAAAAACAGCTAACTTTATAGAGAAACAAAAAAGAAATACATCTGATTTCTCTTTGGAGACCAAACAAGCAATAAGAAAGTAGAGTGAAATATTTAAATTATTGGGGAAAGAAAAAACCCACCAACCTAGAATTCTGTACTGTGTGAAATTATCCTTCAAAAACAAAGGAGAAATAGACTTTGGCAGACAAACAAATATTGATGAACTTGCATTGCAAGAAATGTTAAACAAAAAAAAGATTTTTATAGAGAAAGAAAATGATATAGGTCATAAACTCATATCTCCATAAAGTAAGAAAGAGCATCAAAAAAGGAATAAATGCAAGTAAAATAGAAACTTTTTTTTGTTATTCTTAATTGACCTAACAGATAATAGTTTGTTCAAAATAAAAACAGCAACAATATATTAGTTATGTATGTGTATAATACAGACAAGAGGCAGGGAAATCCTGGGTAGAAGAGGGCAGGGTCTCTGGTGAGGGCTCCACCCTCAAGTCTAGACCCACGGCCCTAAGTGAGAACTTCACATCCTTGTTTTCCCACCTGAATGATGCCTTTTCACCCACCATGCCCCCTATCCTGTACACATAAGAACCCCAAACCACAGACTCAGCTCACACACACACAGGAGAGAGAAGCATTTGAATGTCGAGAGAAGAAGTAGCTGGACATTGGAGACTACAGTCAGAGAGGAGTTTGCTAGGGATGGTTAGTGACTGCTGGGGAAAGCTCAACTCCAGGACAAGACTGCCTTCCCACTCAATCCCCTTTCCAGCTCCCCATCCCTCTGAGAGCCAGTTCCACCACTCAATAAAATCTCTACTCTCACCATCCTTCAAGTCTGTGTGACCTCATTCTTCTTGGGCACCAGACAAAACCTTGGGATACACTGGGTATGGGAACCCATAAAAGGCTGCCACATTGGCCCTTTGCCCTCGCTGGCAGTGGGCAGCTGCTCCATACAAAGAGGCAAAAGCCTCACTGAGTTGGTAACGTGCCCTCTGGGGCTCTGGGGCTCACAGGCACCCCCTCCCAGATGACAGTGCTAAAAGAGCATCGTAACATGCTAGGATGCTGCCAAGGGGCCCACACAGAGACTCCTCCAACCAGACAGGAGCCATCAGCTGGTTCCTGCATTTGTTAGCTTTGTCTCTTGCATGCTCACCTGCGTGCTGCCCTTTCATGAAGGGTTCAGAGCTGTGGGCTGAGTAAATGAGCCACCCCTTCACAAGTCCCACTCTTGAAGGGGCCAAGGGAACCATCCCATTTTGAATACATATATATGTGTGTTATACACACTTATATATGAGTGAAATAAATGATAGCAATGAGATAATGGATGAGAAGCAGCAATGAGGATTATTTTGTTATAAGGTAGTCACACTGCCTTTGAAGCGGTACAGTGTTACTTGAAAGTGGGTTTGAATTAGTTGTAAATGTATTTGCAAACTCTAGGGCAACCACTAAAATAAGTTTCTAAATGAATGTAACTGATATGATATTGATACATTATAATACTGTCTGATATTGATACATGATAATGATATTCATACATTATAAATGAATGTAACTGATATGCTAAGAATGGAGAAAAAATAGAATCATATAAAATTCTCAATTAAAATCACAAAAAGCAGAAAAAGAGTAGAAGACAAAAATAAGAACAAAGAAAAAGGGAACAAACAAAGCAGCAATAAATGTGGCAAATATTAATCCAATTATATCAGTAATCATTTTGAATGTCCATGGTCTAAATGCAACACTTAAAAGACAGAGATTGTCAGAGTAGATTAAAAAATAAGTCCCAACTATAAGTACCCACAAGAAAAGTACTTTAAATATACAGGCACATTTAAATTAAAAGTAAATGAATGGGTTGGGCACCGTAGCTCACTCCTGTAATCCCAGCACTTTAGGATACCAAGGTGGGTGGATCACATGAGGCTGGAAGTTCAAGACCAGCCTGGCCAACATAGTGAAACCCTATCTCAACTAAAAATACAAAAATTAGCTGGGTGTGGTGGCACACACCTGTAATGCAAGCTACTTGGAAGAGTGAGGCAAGAGAACCAACTGAAGCCAGGAGATGGAGGTTGCAGTGAGCTGAGATCATGCCACTGCACTCCAGTATGGGTGACAGAGATAGACTCTGTCTCAAAAGAAAAAAAATTAAAAATAAAAAGTAAATGGAAGGGAAAAGTGATACCATGCTAATACTAACTAAAAGAAAGCAGGAGTAGTTATGTTAATTTCAGACAGAGGAGGTTTTAAAGTTATTAGAGATAAAGAGGGGCATTACATAATGATAAACTCATTATCAGTTTTGTCAGTTCTCCAAGAACACATAACAATCCTTAATATGTATGCACCTACAACAGAGCATCAAAATACATGAGGCAAAAACTGATAGAATTGCAAGAAGAAATAGATAAATCTACTATTATAGTTGTTGGAGACAACAACATCTTTCTATCAAAAACGGGCAGATCTAGCAGGCGGAACATCAGTAAGATGCAGTTGAACTCAACAGTACCATTATTCAACTGGATATAATTGACATCGATGGAGTACCTCATCAAACAAAAGCAAAATGCATATTTTTCTCAAGTTCACAGAGAACATTCTTGAAGATAAACTATATGGTGAGCGACAAGTTATGCCTTAACATATAAGTACCCACAAGAAACCTACTTTAAATTTAAAGGCACATTTAAATTAAAAGTAAATGAATGGGTTGGGCATCAAGTAAATGGAAAGAAAAAGTGAATAGAATAGAAATCATACAATATCGGCTATCATATCACAATGGAATCCAATTAGAAATCAGCAACAAAAAAATTTAAAAATCACATATACATAGAGAATAAACAATATCTTTGTAAATAATAAGTGGGTCAAAAAAGAAATCTCAAGATAAATTTAAAAATACTTTGAACTAAGTGAAAATGAAAATACAACTTATCAAAATTTATGGGATGCTGTGAAATCTGTACTTAGAAAGAAATGTACAGCACTGAATGCATATATTGTAAAAAAGAAAAACATAAAATCAATCACCTAAACTTCTGCTTTAGGAAACTAGAAAAGAAGAACAAATTAAATCCAATGTAAGCAGAAGAAAAGAAATAAAAATTAGAGTAGAAATCAATGAAACTGAAAACAGGAAATCAATAAAGAAAATAAATGAAACCCAAACTTGCGTCTCTGAAAAGATCAATAAAATCAATAAGCTTTAAACCAGTGTATCTAAGACAAAAGAGAAAGAACAGAAATTATTAAAATTAGAAATGAAAGGAGGAACATCACTACAGATTCTATGAACATTAAAAGAATAGTAAAGCAAGAATATGAATGACTCAGTGCCCCAAAATTTGATCACCAAGAAGAAATGGACCAATTCCTTGAAAGACAAAATCTGCCAAAACTCACACAATAAAAAAGACAATCTGAATAGGCCTACATATGTTAAAGAAATTGAATCACTAAACAACATACTTTCAAAACAGAAAGCATCAGGCCCACATGGATTAACTAGTAAATTCTACCAAACAGCTAAGGAAGAAATTACATCAATTCTCTATAATCTTCTCCAAAAGATAGAAGCAAAGGAAATACTTCCTAACTCATTCTATGTATTGCCCTAAAGCAAAAACCATACAGAAGTATCACAAGAAAACTACAGACCAATTTCTGTCATGACCAAAAACTTGCAAGGTTAATGTACAAAAGCCAATCACTTTTCTATATAACAGCAATAAACAAATGGAATTTTAAATTAAAACCATAATATTATTTACATTAGCACTCCCCAAAAGGAAATATTCAGGTATAATTCTAACAAAATATGTACAAGATCCATATGAGGAAAACTACAAAACTCTGACAAAACAATTGAAAAAACTAAATAAACAGGGGAAAGATTCCATATTCATAAATAGAAAGACTCAAAATTCTCAAAATGTCAATTCTTTCCAACTTGATCTATAGATCCAATGCAGTCTCCATCAAACTCCTAGCAAGATGTTTTGTGAATACCAAAAATTGTTTCTAAAGTGGAGAGGCCAAAATCCAAGAGTAACCAAAACAATATTGAAAGAGAAGAACAAAGTTGACACTAGCCAAATGCAAGCCATAAAACTACAGTAATCAAGACACTGTAGTACTGGTAAAAGTATACAAAGATAGATCAATGGAACAGAATAGAAAACTCAGAAACAGACCTACGTCAATATAGTCAAGTGATCTTTGACAAGGGAGCAAAGTCAATACCATGAAGAAAAGAAAGCCTTTCAACAAACGATTCTTAAACTACTGGGTGTCAATATGCAAAAAAAAAAAAAAAAAAAAAAAAAAAAAGCATCTAAACACAAACCCTACACCCTTCAGAAAAACTAACTCAAAATAAATCCCAGGCCTACATGTAAAACACAAAGCTATAAAACTCTTGAAAGATAATATAGGAGAAAATCTAGATAGCCTTGTGTGTGGCAGTGACTTTTTAGATATGACCTCAAAGTCATGGTCCATGAAAAAAGCAGTTGATAAGCTGGGCCTCATTAAAATTTAAAACTTCTGATTTGCAAAAAACACTCCCAAGAGAATGAGAAGATTATCCCCAAACTGGAAGAAAATACGTTCAGAAAACATATCTTATTCTTATTCAAAACATACAGAGAACTCTTATAACCCAACAATAGAAAAATTAAATAAATAAATAAAATGAGCCAAAGACTTGAACAGACATCTGACCTAAGAATTTATGCAGATGATAAATCAGCATACAAAAAGTTGTTTAACATCATGTGTCATTAGGGAATTGCAAACTAAAACAACCATGAGATACTACTACATACCTATTTGACTCGCCAACATCCAAAACAGATAGCACCATATCCTGGTGAGTATATGGAGCAACAGGAACTCTCATTCATTGCTAGTAGGAATGCAAAATGATACAACCACTTTGGAAGATAGTTTGACAGTTTCATATAAAACTAAACATATTATTAACATATATTCCAACAATTGCATCCCTTGGTACTTACACAGAGGAGTTCATATATTTTGTCTTCGAAAACTGCACATGGATGTTTATACCAGCTTTATTCATACTTGCCAAAACCTGGAAGCAGACAAGATGTCCTTCAGTAGATGAATGGATAGATACACTGTGGTACATCCAGATAATGGAATATTATTCCATGCTAAAAAGCAACAGGCTATCAAACCATGAAAAGATAGGGAGAAAACTTAAGTGCACATTATAAAGTCAAATAAGACAATCTGAAAAGGGTACATACTGTATGATTCCAACTATACAGCATTCTGGATAAGAAAAAAATACAGAGACAGTAAGAAGATCAGATGTATAGAAGAAACACAGGGAATTTTTAGGGCAGTGAAATCATCTTGTAAAACTCTATATGGAGAATACATGTCATTTACATTTGTCCAAACTCATAGAATGTCTGCCACCAAGAGTGAACCTCAAAGTAAGCTATGGAGTTTGAATGATAATGATATGTCACTGTAGGTTCATCAGTTGTAACAAATGTACCACTCTGCTGAGAGATACTGACAGTGGAAGAAGCAATGTATGTGTGGGCACAGAGGGTATGTGGTATATCTGTTTCTTCTTGTCAATTTGGCTGTGAACCTAAAAATGCTCTGAAAAAAGATTTTTTAAGAAAAGCAATAAAAATGGATACATACTACAATATAGTTAACCTTGAAAACATTATGCTAAATGAAATAACCTAGTCACAAAATACCACATGTTGTATGACACCATTGATTTGAAATGTCCAGAATAGGCTTGTGTAGAGAAACAGAAAGTAAATCATTTGTTGCCTAGGGCTGGGGTGTTAGAGGAAAAATGCGAAGTGATTGATAACAGGTATGTATTTTCTTTTGTGGGTGAAGAAAATGTTGTAAAGTTAATTCGATTGGTGGTTACACAACTGAATACACTAAAAACTGATGAATTATATAATTCAATTGGATAGATTTAAAGGTATGGTATATGAATCATGTATCAGTAACATTATGATGTCTTAAAACTAAATAAATTGGAAATATAGAATAATAGACAAAGAAGAAAAAGAAAATCTTGCAAATGGCTGCTGAACTTTATCAACTAAACATATAGAAAAGGCTAAAGAATCAGTGTCAATAACACAGTGGTGGCTGTGGCCAATATCTTAGAAAAGAGAAATGTGTCTCCCTAAAATACATAATGATATGAACAAAAAGAAATAAAAACAGGAAGTTGATTTAACAATGGCAACTAAATAAGAATATTAATTTCATCCATTACAAAAAGTAGTGACCTAAAAATTAAATGGAAATGTCTAGCTTGATTGTATATTTCCTAAGCCTTCTCCGGTTTTCAGAACCAATAATGTGGAAAGAGCATGAGTGAAATAAATCCCAAGAATTATTTCTACCAATTAGGAGAGAAAGCAACTGAGAGTGAGAGCAGGCAGTTTAGAGAAGAGAAATGAAAAGTCACTGAAGTCTGGAAGCACCTGCCTTCCACTATGGACTCTCAATGCTGGCAACATAAATTGCCAGAAATCAATATTTTTCAGATTTTCATGATGAATAGAAAAAATGATCCAAAACCCAAAGCCATATCCCCAAGGAAACAGGAAATAGGAGTGGACCCAAATACAAGACTTTGAACACAATGCAAAAGACCTAGGACCATCAACAAAGACTATGGTTAGCTCTTCTTCTAAGACCATCCCAAGCTATGGAAAATTGGGTACAGAATAATTCCCATGCTTCAATATTTACTCAAAGGCGAAGACAAAAAACTATATAAAGTGTGCAGAATATTGATGGTAAACTACTCACATTATAGTAAATGAAATAGAATACCTAGACAAATAGTACGACAATACTTATGAGAAAGGTGAGAAAAGGAAGGGATGGAAGGAAGGAACAGGGAAGGAAAGAAGGAAAAAGGAAGAAAGGAAAGAAAAAATAAATGAAGGGTAAATAGATTTTTTGTATTTTAAAAGACTTTTTGTATTGCATCAGGAACTAGAAGATACATGAAGAGGAGGCCTAAACACTTGATTGGAAAATGTATCAAAGATGAGTGTCAGTCAAATCTGTTAACATTGGCTAAATTAGTGAGTCAGGGCTACATAACAATAAACAGTACTCTCAGTGATACGCAACTATCTCAAACTTTGGGTTGATGAGGCATCTCTATTGTGCTCAATTGCCTCACTCAGGTGAGTAGGTCAGCTGAGCCAGGCTGGGTTAGATTGGCTTAATTCCGCTTCATGTTTCTCATTCTAGGACTCAGCCTGAGGAGCAACAGCCGCACAGGGAGAGCTCTTTTCTCAGGAATGGCAGAGGCACAAGAGTGCTTGACAATAAATGCCCTTTACAAACCTCTGCTTACATCACATCTGCTAATTTTCAGTCAGCCAAAACAAGTTACACGGCTGAGCCCACAGTCAAGGATTAGAGAAAAATATTCTACCCATGGTGGTAGGAAAAACGGCAAAAGTATATGGCAACAAGCTTGTTTGTGAGAAGGAAGATGTGTTGGGGCCAACAATTCAATCTCCCACTTGTTATTTTAAGCAAGAAACATATACTGTTTTCTCCTCAGAAAACTGGCAATAATAGCAGCAACTTCACAGTGTTAAGAGAAATGAATACATTGCTGTATAGTCAGTAACTAGAAACCAAACATGTAAATGAGAAAAAATGAGTATCTATCATTTGTTTAATATTTGTTTCAGCCACTGTGTGATAAGTCCTAGAAATGTTATGGAGAACCACTGGTTAGCTCACAGTATAATGGGAGCAATCAAGATACAAAAATATAAAATGCAATGTCTTTGAAAATTTATAAATCTGTGTACTTTTGATGTATACATTTGTGATATATATTGTATTACAGTAGAAAGTTTTTAAAATAGTAAGTGTAATAAATGAAGTGGAGGGAATAAGTAATAGATACAGAAATGACATGAAATACAGACAGTACAACTCTGTTTACATTCTGGAAACTTTCCCAGGAGAAGTGATAAATGAATTGAGGTTTTGAAAGAAAGAATATAAAAGGGTAGTGGTCCAGGTGGTTGGGATGAAAAAGATATATACAGAGACTATATTCTAGGAAAACATCATTACAAAGTAGATGTGAGCTCACTGCTTGACTCCAGTCGTGGGAATCAAGTATAGAGGCTAGAGCAGAAGGCAATACTCGAGCTAGGTCACACATGAGGGAATAGGCAGTCTTCAGTTCATTGAGCTCATGAATCCAGATACTCTAGACATGAGGCTTAGGGAGAGACTTATGTCAAGTTCTGTCTGCCAGCTTATTAAACACTTTCAGTCCCTGTTCTCCTTGTTCCTAGGATTACTTACTGATTTTTTTCTCTAGGAAAAAAAGATTAACTACCACAATGGATGGGTTGTGAAATACACACATTTCTTGATCCTTGTAAGCAAATCACATAACTGTTTAGAAAAATAAAATGATCTGAGAAGAGTTCTTATGTTAAAATTAAAAAGACAGAAAGAAGAAATTTTGATAATTTCAGAAAACTGAAAATACAAATCTTCTTACAAAAGAAATCACAGGACAAAACTGGTTTTACTAGAAAATTCTACCAAAGCTTCAAGGTAGAGATAGCTTGAATCTTACGCAAGAGGTAACTCCCTCTAATTAATTTTATGAAATAGTATAAACTTGATACCCAAAAGCAGCAAGGGAAAAATGAAAAAGGAAACCTGCAAATTGATCTCATTCATTAGTATGTGTAAAAGAAATCATAAATAAAATATTAGCAAGTCAATTCCAATAACATACAGCAATGATATATCACGATCAAAATGAGTTTATGCTGGGTATACAAAGTACACCTAAATTAGAAAATCAATGTATGTGATTTATAAAATTAAAAGATTAAAGAAAAATATGATAATCTGAACAGATGCAGCAAAGCATTTAATAAAGTTAATGTATATTCATGATTTTAAAAAAACTATTAGCTCACCAGGGATTGATTGGAACTTCCTTAACCTGATAAAGGCAGAGACTGCTATTTGCCTATTTACTTTCCAATATTCCCTTCGATTTTAGTTAAATAATCTCAATTTTGATGAGATATCTGTGTAAAATATAAGAAGATCCCACATTTTTTAACTTCACTTGTAGCTGATTACTCATGAAACATGAGTGTTTTGCAAGCTCTTTGAGAAGGCCTCTTGATAGAAACGGATTCTCCTCCATATCCCTACCCCCAACTTCCTCCTTCTTGTTCCCTAAACAGTTGCTGTGAAGACTAGAAATGCATGAGCCATTCCACATCATGAAATGACCTTAAAAGGACAATTCACATGAAGAATGGTGGAGGAGAAAGATTCAAGAGATACATTTTTGGTGATTTTATGTAGCTATTATATCTTCCTTGGACTGCTTATCTTTTACAGTATTTTGAATAATAGAATAGACCCTCATGTAGATGCACTACTTTTGTTTTGCACTTTCTAGGGGAAAAAAAAGTGACAAATTTTATCTGGATACAATTCTGATATAGAATTTGTCAAAAAAGAAAAAAACTCTGGAGTAAGCATCCTAATAACAGTTAAATTTTAAAAGTACTAATTTTAAATGTTTAAAATCAGAATCAAACAAGACTGTTTATGATTAAGACTTCTAATTAACATTGTACCGTCAATTCTAGCCAGTTGGTAAGAAAATAGAAAGAAAAATATACATATGACTTTCAAAAAAAGGAAAAAGAAACTTTGTTATTTGCAAATGAGATGATATTCTATATACAAAACCAAACAGTCTTTAAATAAATTGTAGAACTAAAAGGAACTTAGCAGTATTGCTGGATTCAAGCTCAATAAAGAAAAGTCCATTAAACTCCTGTATATAAGGTCAAAGCTAGAAAACAACAGAAAATAGTATAAAATATAAGGAACCTAGGAATAAATCTAACAAAACACCAGACCAAAGTTAGAAAACTTAATAGAAAATAATATAAAATATAAGGTATCAAGGAATAAATCTAACAAAACATGTAAAAGCTTTCTGAGAAAAATGAGAAAATCTTATTTAAAGACATTATAGAAATTCTAAATAATAAAGCATCATATCTTGTTTATGTATAGCAAGGCACAATATTACAAAGATAATCCTTTTTCTCAAATTAATCTATGGTCCAGTATAATTCTAATAAAATTTCCAACAATAATTTATTGATCTTAACAAACAAATTTTACATATACATGGGAAAACAAAATACTAACAAGAAATGAGATACTGTTAAAGAAGAAGAACAGAGAAACTTGCATCATCAGATATTATTTATTATAAAGCCATAGTGGTTAACACAACATAGTAGTCTTGGAGCTATAAATAAACAGGACAATGGAAGATAATTCAAGAAACAAAATAATATAAAAAGAGAAACTTTTATAATAGAGTTGGGATTTCACATGAGCTAGAACAATTGAAAATTTCTCTGGAACAATTGTTTATATTGTAAGAAATAAAATAAAATAAATTCAAAGTACATTAAAGGCTTAAACGCCAAACTGAAAACTTTAAGTGCTTCAACAGAAAAAATATATGATCTCAAGATAAAGGAACAATTCTTTAAAAAATACAAACAATGCAAACAGAAAGGACATTATACAATTTTCTTTAATTTTGACTTTTATTCTAGATACAGGGGCTACATGAGCAGGTTTCTTATATGGGAATTTTGCATGCTGCTGAGGTTTGGGGTATGGATCCCATCACCCAGGTAGTGAGCATAGTACCTGATAGGTGGATTTTTTTCAACTCATGCTGTTCTCCCTACCTCCCACTTCTAGTAGCTTGCAGTGTCTATTGTTCCCATATTTATGTCCATGTGTGCTCAACGTTTAACTCCTACTTACAAGTGAGAACATGTGGTATTTAGCTTTGTGTTTCTTTGTTAATTTATTTAGGATGATGGCCCCAAACTGCATCCATGTTGGTGCAAAAGACATTATTCCATTCTTTTTATGACCACATAGTTGTTCATGGTGTATATGTATGTGGTATGAATACACTATAGAACTTTGTTATTAAAATAAACACTTTTCCTTCAAAAGACCTTACAAAGGAAATAAAAAGACAAGCCGTAAGCAGAGATATTTGCAACACTTAGAATTGACAAAGGATTTAGTACCCAGATTATGTAAGTAAATCCTAAAAATACAATAGAAAAAAAGACAACAAATGACTCAACAGAAAATTAGAAAATATTATTTAACTGGTTTTCATAGAAGAGTTAATATGAATAGCATCAAATCTATGAAATGATTGTAATTAACTAATCAGAAAAAAGCAAATTAAAACTATAATGAAATATAACTTTGCTTGACATGATTGGCAGAAATGTTTAAATCTGACAATACCAAGTATTTTAAGACTGTAGTAAAAGTTTTACTATTTTTGAGATTGTATATTTTCACTACATCTGTGTAATTAGGCATTATCTATTACATTTTAAGATGTACACAATTGATTACCCAGATATTTTCTCTCACAAGAAAAACCCAAAATGTTTACAGTATGCAAATACTCGTAGCAGTTTTTTTTTTTTAATAAAATACTATAAATACCTCAAATGCTATACTATAAACGGCCATCAACAGAAGAATGGGTAAATAAGTTGTGGTATGCGATATGGATTGGCTGTGTTCCCACCCAGATACCTTGAATTATAATAATCCCCATGTATCAAGGGTCGGGGGGTGGGGCGGGTGGATATAATTGAATCATGGGGGCAGTTTCCCCCATACTGTTCTCGTGGTAGTGAATAAGTGCCATGAGAGCTGATGGTTTTATAAATGGGAGTTCCCCTGCACAAGCTCTCTTTCCTGCCACCATGTAAGACATTATTTTTGCTTCTCCTTTGTCTTCCACCATGATCGTGAGGGCTCACCAGACATGTGGAGCTGTGAGTCCATTAAACCTCTTTCCTTTATAAATTACCCAGTGTCAGGTATGTCTTCATTAGAAGAGTGAGAACAGACTAACACATTATATTTATATGAAATAATAATGTACAGCAGTGAAATGAGTGAACTAAAATGACACAGATTAACATGGAAAAAACAGTAATAAAATTTTAACCAAAAGAAAAAGTGTCAGAATATGACATAAATATGATTCTATCAAAGTTCAAAAATGTGCAAAGCAAATTAAATTTTAATTATACATACTTATGTGGTAAACAATAAAGAAATGCATGGAAAAGACATGAACAATGATCTGAATAGTTTTCATTTCTGTGTATGGGATAAGGAGTGGCTAAGATCACACAGAATCTGGAAACTGGTAATGGTCCTTGCCTTAACCTAGGCTGTGGATACCAAGGTTTTATTAACTATTATTATTTACATTTTGAATTTTTATTCTCCTATATGTGTGAAATATTTCATATTAAAAAGCAAAAACAAGCTACAACAAAAAAAAGTAAGAATTGCTCAGAACAGAATATCTGCGTTCTATGGACATGATTACTTTTAAGGGAACCAGTATTGTGAAACTCCTATAACCTCTTCTGGGTAAAAATGATGGCTTTTGATACCATTCAATGCAACCTTACTTTTCTCATTAAGTACAATGAGGATCAGGGTTGTATTTCCAACCCTCTTCCCTATCAGATTTCTAACAGAAACATTAAGATAATAAGTCAGTGTAATCTCTAGACAGGCTAATTTCTCGCAGAAATTTTCAAAGCATGGTGTGTGATATGGCTTGGCTGTGTCCCCACCCAAATCTCATCTTGTATTGTAGCTCCTATAATTCCCATATGTTGTGGGAGGAACCCACTGGAAGATAATTGAATCATAGGGGGCTTCCCCCATACTGTTATCATGATAGTGAATAAGTCTCATAAGATCTGATGATTTTCTATTGGGTTTCCCCTTAGACTTTATTCTCATTCTTTCTTTCTTTTATGAAAATTATACTTTAAGTTCTGGGAGACATGTGCAGAACGTGCAGGTTTGTTACATAGGTATATATGTGCCACAGTGGTTTGCTTCACCCATCAACCCGTCATCTACATTAGGTATATCTCCTAATGCTATCCCTCCCCTTGCCCCCACTCCCTGACAGGCCCCAGTGTGTGATGTTTCCCTCCCTGTGCCCATATGTTCTCATTGTTCGACTCCCACTTATGAGTGAAAACATGTGGTGTTTGGTTTTCTGTTCAACAAGAACTAATAAAGTAGTTATTAAGAAAACAAAGAACTTGATGAGCCAGAGAAGATTAAAAAGCAGATTAGTGGTCAGTATGAAGGCTGAGCAGTTGCCTTCTTGCTGAGTTTAGACTACTTTGCCATTTTTAATTAAGCAATCTTTTTACTCTTGCCATCCAGAAGGCTTCAGACAACAGTGTTTCTCATATATTGGGTTACTTATCTTCACCTCTTGAAGGAATCATGTTAGATGCTTATAAACCAGATGTTTGAGGTATTTGAGATATACCTGCAAACAGATTTACTTTGTCCTGGTGGAAATGACTCTTTGATTATAAGTTAGATACTTTGGGGTACTGCAGAATTCACTTCCATCTGAGTATAATTAGAACATCAGTGCTCTAGTGAACGAAACACAATTTTAAAAAGTAAATGCTAAGAATGCAAATTCTTGGAGAATCCCCTTCACTTTCCATTCTCTGTGTTGGTAAACTTTAGTTGGATATTTGGAGCCATATCAGAGATCTGTGCAAATCAACAAAGTAATTCCTATTTTTGTGTTGTATTGGGATCGGATCCATAAAATGCTTTACATGTGCTCAGTCTTTTGTGTGGTAGCCAAGCAGACAGATTTTCCTTGCAAACAGTGTTTTTGAAAAATTGAGCAAATGCTTTTTCTGGCTTTTTTCCTCTTATGTTCAAGAAAATGTGATGTCTTCTATGATTGAAACCTATTACTTTGAAGTTTATTGACAATGGAAGAGAGCAAGAAGTCCTCATTGATAACGGACCAGGAAGCAAAGGAACTGTATGTATCCCTAAAATATTTATCATTTGCCACATAATTTAGTTTTGCTATTATACGCTCCAAACAATAGAAATATTTGTAATTGCCTCTGTTCATTTTTTTATATAGTTTTATTATATTGTAACTAGATATTAAAAAGACATATTCCCATTATGCTATTTTAAAATTAATAATAAAAATAATATGTGCATATTTTGGATAGTTAGAAAATACATATAATAAAAATCCACAGTCACACATACTACTGTTATTAAGAGAAAATTTATTATTAATATTTTTGTGAAGAGCATTCCTGTTATTTTATCTATATGTGTTTAATTTGTTTTTCAAACTTGGGAGCATGATGTACTATGATGTTTTAATGATATTTTAGTTAAAGTATCTTGAGCATTTATTTATATTATTATCCTTTAAAAGTTTATATAACAACTTTATTGTTTTCCCGGTTTTTAAAGTTTCTTTTACGCTAAAATTGAGTAACGTTAAAGTCATGCAAAAATGATTTAATTACAAAAAATTATCTGCCTGGCACGGTGGCTCATGCCTGTAATCGCAGCACTTTGGGAGACCGAGGTGGGCGGATCACGAGGTCAGGAGATCGAGACCATCCTGGCTAACAGGGTGAAACCCCGTCTCTACTAAAAATACGAAAAATTAGACAGGCGTGGTGGCGGGCGCCTATAGTCCCAGCTACTCGGGAGGCTGAGGCAGGAGAATGACGTGAACCCGGGAGGCGGAGCTTTCAGTGAGCCGAGATGGTCCACTGCACTCCAGCCTGGGCAACAGAGCAAGACTCCGTCTCAAAAAAAAAAAAAAAACAAAAAACAAAACAAAACAAAAAAAACTATCACATACAGGTGTATGATTTCTTTTACATGGCCCCTCTTCTGTAATTTTTTTTCATATCAAATTATCTCATAAGATTCAAAGAGAAGATTCACGTAAAAATTTCCAATGATCTGAAGGTGAATAATTCTTAAAGACTCCAGCCCTACCTCCTCCCTGCCACTGCCACTCTCATCTCCATCCCCAGCAGTCCAGAGTTCTAGGACTTGGGTACTGAACTGCCTGCTTCAGCCACTTTGTGCCCTTGTTCTAAAGCAAGTCCTGGATCTCCATGCCTCATGATTTCTTTGAGGTCATGCTTCTAGGCTCTTTAATTTTTATCATTACATTCACTGATCTCCTTATTACATTGGGCAGTTCTACAGACTGTCGTCTTAGGCAGCAGTGTTCAAACTGGGGTCTGGGGATCACTGAGTTTCCAACTTTTAAAGATAAAATGCTATGGACGACATGGAATGGAAATTTGAGATCAAGGAAGAAAAAAGAAATACGAAAAGATTTCCAGCTGTTAAAAAAGACTTTTTATGTGTGCTTTAAGGACAATAGTAGGGATCAAATAGCTTTTATAGTTATACTGGATTTGTTACATATAAAAGACTTTGAAATTTTATTATTTTAGAAACCACATTCTTTGTATTTATTTAAATATATATATAATTTCTTTATACATAAAGTTAAAATGTGCAATGTGACAGTTTTTTAAAAAAACTAGACAGTATGCAAAAAAAACTTTGAAGACCTCTTAAAATTAGCCCAGTTCACTTACATCTGGCCCAGAAAAGAATCTTTATGGCAAGACTCTTAAACTTTCTGCATTTCTACAATATGGAATAATAATATTATTTACCTCACAGTGTTGTAAGGTTAAAATGAGATAACTTATATAAAAGCATTTTGTAAATTATGATATATTGGAGAGATGTTTGTTATTCATAATTTCTTTTCTTCCACGAATTCCTTACTTTTTTTTTCTTTTTGGAAATGGAATCTCTCTCTGTTGCCCAGGCTGGTATGCAATGGCACAATCTTGGCTTACTATAACCTCTGCCTCCCGGACTCAAGCGATTCTCCTGCCTCAGCCTCCTGAGTAGCTGGGATTACAGGTACGCACCACCATGCCCAGTTAATTTTTGTATTTTTAGTAGAGACGGGGTTTCACCATGTTGCCCAGGCTGATCTTGAACTCCTGACCTCAGGTGATCCACCTGCCTCAGCCTCCCAAAGTGCTGGGATTACAGGCATGAGCCACCTTGCCCAGTCCCATGAATTCCTTTAATAAAAATATTTCTTGAACATCTACTTTGTGACAGAGACTTTTTTAGGGTTTGTAGATACAGTGTTGAAATAAAAAGGGGAAGTCCATGTTTTAATAAATCTTACATTTTAGTAGGACTGGCAATTACACAAGTAAACAAATGAACAAAGCAAGATACTTGCAGTTGATGATAGATGTTAGGAAGAAAATAATACCAGGTATTTCAACTCTTACTAAATTTCCAATTTATAGTTTTTGAAAGAAAATAGCACTGCCTTCATTACACAGAACATCTCTTTAACAATGTTCTAGGACAGCCAAGGCCTACAATATTCTACAGGTCCCCACATTCTGACATTATCTCTTCGTGTGCTCCTCTGTGTCCACTGTGTTCCAGCCACTGTGACCTCTTTCCTGAGGCTTGAACACTCCAAGTATGCTTTCTCCTTAAGATGTTTGTACTGTCTGTGTCCTTTCTCGGGATTGTTTTATTAATATGTGCAGGGATAGCTCCTTCATCCCCTTACCTTCTTTTTCTCACATTTAATCTTCTTAATAAAGACTACCTTGGTTATCCTATTTAAAATTGAAAACTGTCTCCTTTTTCCTCCAACTCCATATTACCAATCTACTTTGCTCTATCATTTTTTCCTATTTCCCCCATAGTATTTACCACATTTTAACAAACTGTATCATTTACTTATTATTTCTGTCTGCTCCTTCAAGAATGTAAGTGCCACAAAATGAGAGGTCCCTAGAACTCTAACTCACTGATGCTGTGCAGTCACTGGCAACATTTGAATAAAATTGGTATATTCCACCTTAGGGTACTAATTGTTTAACTATTGCTATCTCATTTAATCCTAACAACCACATGAGGTATATTCTATTTTTGATGCAATTATTTATTGTTGCATGAAAAACCACCCCAGAAATGAGTGGATTAATAAGCCACAACTTATCGTTTCTCACTATTCTGTGGGTCAGGAATTTAGGCATGTCTCAGCTAGATGATTCTCCTTATACACAGATAATCACTCACTTACCTGGCTTCAGCCAGTGTCTGGGCATGGCTGGAGAGCTCAAGAAGACCCTACTCAGATGTCTGGTACCTCAGTGTTCCTCCCTGTCACTACATGATCGTTCCCCCATCTAACAGTTTCATCTGAACTTCTTAACAGCACAGCAGCTGGCTTTGCTGAGTGGGAGCTACCAGACTTCTTAAGGTTTATTACTGGACCTGGCACAGTCATTTCTTCTACAATCTATTGCTAAAAGGATTTTACAAGGCTGGCCTACATTCAAGAAGATGGAAGATAGACTCTACCTCTCAAGGGGTGGAGTAGCAGGACGTACAGAGAAAAGAAAATGATGCCAGCCCACTTTAGAGACTATCAATTGCAATTATTCTCATTTTCTGGACAAGGAAATTGGGGCTCAGGGATATCAGGTTGACAAATCAAGCCCGGGCTTCATTGATTCCAGAGCCTGCACCTTTAAATATTCTGGTTTATGGCCTTTATTTGAGTGGTTCTCACCCTGGCAGAAAGGAAGTCTAGGACTGATGAGACAGACTGTTAAGAGTGTTGAAAAACAGCCATGTCATTAGGGAGGCATGCAGTAAGGGTTTCAGAATCCTATCCTTGCTTCAAGCAGAAGAACTCAACTTCAAATTATTTTACCCATTGATCTTGCACATAAAGTACGATTTGAAGAAGAGATTCCACAGATTTAAACATAGTCAAAAGATACACAACAAGTTAGATCAAAAACTAGTTTATATCTCTATGAATTTAAATCTGACATATTCTACTTCACAAATTTGTGTTTGTTTTTATAATTGTTGTTATTCTTATTTTGTTTACAAAGATAAATCCTAAAAAGATAATAGTTTACGATTTCAAATAGGTATTTTATGCATAAGTCAAGGCTAGTTTTATACAGTGATTTTCAAAATACTAGGTTTTTTTGGAAGCTTCCCCTCGAGCTCTTTTGTAATGTTATAATGCACAATATATCCAATTTCAATCTGATAGGAAAACCGTATATTTCCACTGTATTCTTTGCAGGAATACAATTTAGGGAGCAATTTTTCTTGTAACTTTTGGGCAGGTTACATTACAATTTTTTGCAAACTTGGCACAATGTGATTGTAAATTATAATAGCTGTTTGTTCATAATACAACAAATGCTGGAGAAGCGAAAAATTGTGAGTAGTCATATTTCCATGCTTTAGCCAGAGAAGTGTTCCTTTTCTTATTTTATATGCTACATTTGTGTGCAAGATTTTGTTTGAAGAAAGGTGTCCACTGCAAAAAAAAAAAAAGTATAATTTTAAAACAGTTTTACTAAACAATCTTTAAGCCATAACAATCAACTACAAAGTCTACAGTTTTCTGGCCATAAGGTAATTCCTTTGTCAAGATCTGTAACCAATATGTTCCTGGAGTGTTTAAGGAATTTGACAAAGTTTTTAGCAGTGATTATAGTAATTGGAAATAGACAATATAAAAAAGAATTAAAAACTTCCCTTCAATGCTGCTGGTGAGCTGGTATAAGTATTTTGTTTTGGTATAATTATTTTATTTAAGACGCATGAAGGTAGTTGGGATCCCCACATTTTCTCTAGAGATATTCTTGACTTTCTAGGACACTGCTTTAGATGAGAAGTGCATAGAATCTTCCATCTAAGGAACCAGTGGAGTCCATAACAACTGGCTTATCTGTAACTAAGAACCAGAGAAAATAGAAACTATCCTAACTTTCCAGTAGCTACAAGCTAAAACGTAGTTCAAAATTCATTCCACTGTCTTATTTTTTGTTTGTTTGTTTGTTTCTTTGCATCTAAACCCTATTTTCAATATGTACCTTTAACAAGCGTAATTTTCTTATAACAATTCACTTTTGTTCCTGAAGTAGCAACCTGAGAAGCCCGGGATCACTCTAATTCCACATGGACTGAAAAAGAGCCCAACACTTCTTCATCCCACATGAGTGCTAGAAATCAACAGGCATAGTCAACTCATTAGGGAAAATATTAAGTTCCTCTGGATCTCATTTGACACTGGCAATTGATGGACACTGGATCTAGAAAACACAGCACTTTATATAATCAAGATAGAACATTTTCTATAGTCCAGGCACAGACTCTTGCACTATTAGAACAAACTGGTCCCAGTGTTCTAGCAGAGAGATAGCTTTGTTCTCAAGGAAAATCAGATACAGAACTGGTTACAAGAAATATCATTAGAAATCATGGATGTTCTGGGTTTGTAAACTAGGAAATGATTGTGAAAATTAACAATACATGTGGCCAATGATAAAAGCAAGAAAGTCACTTAGCATGACATTACTACAACCCCAATAAAAATATAAAAGAGCTGAAATAAGCTAGTCGTCAATGAGATAGAGAGGAAAAAAGGTATAAACTATAATAAAGAGTTAAGCTGATGTAGCCAACCAACCATTCTGGTTTGTGTAGTACTGAGAGGTTTCCTGGGATGCAGGACTTTTAGTTTTAAAACATGTACAGTCCTGAGATAAATTTTTTGCCCAGCTCTACCTTCCTTCATTTTCTTATAATGACCAAGCTTTTTCTTGCCTCAGAGTCATTGCAGAAGCTTTTACCTCTGCTGAGGACATTGAACGTATCTCTCTAGGACACTCAATTACATCTGGCAAGCTTCAGCTAATTCCAATCGAAATGTTGCTAGAACATCTCAAGGTGAACCAGAGAGGAAAAATCAGGTTATATGGATGAACAATGATATGAATTACCACTGATTTCTATTAAAATCACTGCAAGTCAGAAGACAATGATCTGATATCTTTAGAAAGAAAACCTACAATTCTATAACTAGCAAAAGTGTCCTTCAAAACTGAAGACAAATGCATTTTCAAATAAACAAAAACTGAAGGAATGTGTCACCAGAAGATTTACATTATGAAGAATGTTAATGAAATTTCCTCAGCCTGATGGAAAATGATATAACATTAAAAAATTCAGAGGTACCAAAGAAATCAAGAGCACAAAAAATTGTAAACATATAGGTAAATACAAATTACTATTTTGTCTTTGTTTCTTAACTTATCTTAAAGACACATTACAACTGAAAACAAAAATAATTTTAAAAAATCATGATCAGCTTGTAGCTATTGCTCAACATGGAGAAAACTGGAAAGAGTTCAGCTTCCAACCTTACAACAAAAATTTGGACATCAGATAATCTGAAAATTCTCTATTTTTCTCAAACCTAGCAGATAGCTGAGGTTTCAAGGCAACAAATACCTGAGGCTTTAAAGCAAACAACTAACCTGAAGTCTTAGGAAAAACACGTGCTCTTAGGAGAAAGGAGAGAAGATAAATTGCTTACCTGGATCAGGGCCCTATACAAGACAATAAGAAGAGTTGAAGTATTTATCAAATTACTAAAGCACATGTGTGAGGCAGGAGGAAATTATAAAGCTTCTGAGAACAGTAGACTCCAAAGTATTAATACTTATTTTTAGGTTCTTATCAATGAATCTTCCCAGGATTCACTAGTGAGGGGCAATGAGGAAGACTAAGAAAGTCCCACTTGTCCAAGATGGCCGACTAAAAGGCTCCCATTGAAAAGAACCGTAACAGCATGGGAATCTTGCACTGGCAACCGAGGTATCCAGGTTCCCTCATCCAAACTGACTAGGTGGTTGGTGTGACCCACAGAGAGGAAGCAAGAGCAGTGTAGTGTGGCGGCCCATCTGAGAGTCACATGGGACAGGGGAGCTCCCACCTTCATACTCCCCAGCCAAGGGAGGAAGTGAGTGAGCATGCTACCCAGCTTGGGAAAACATGCTTTTTCCACAGAACTGTGCAACCCAGGGATTGGAAGAAGATCCCACTCATGGGCCCATGCCACCAAGACCTAGGGTTCCAACCATGGAGCCATGCAGATTCTCAATAGCCGCTAAGCTAGTATCTGCTTAAGCCTGCAGAGCTCCCAGGAAGAGGGGCAACCATCACAACTGTGGCTGCCTGCTCTCTAAGCAGTTTGAGCTCCTTGGGGGAGGGGCAACAGCCAATACTGGGGCTCCCAGGATGGGGGAAGGGTGGCAGCCATCTCTATAGCTCCAGACCATGCTTTTCCCCTGCTGGAGTCAGGGAGGCTGACTGGTTTGGTTGCAAGAGGTATACCCTACAACCCAACACACCGGCTGTGAAAGACTGTGGACAGAGTGCCTCTTCAGGCCTGACCCTGATCCATCCCTCCTCACTGGGTGGGGCCTCCCTGCAGAAACTCTGACAACTCCAGCCAGGGGTTCAGGGACAGAACTCTGATCTCCCTGGACCTGAGCCCCTAGGGGAAGAGGTGGCTGCAGTCTCCATGGACCAACAGAATTAGCCTTTCCTCCTGCTAGTTCTGAGGAATCTGGGCTGCTCAGATGAGTGGGTTGCCCCCACAAAGCACACCCTCTCCACCAAGGGACAGTCAAAGTGCTTCATTAAACAGGTCCTGCTCCCCGTGCCACCCAACTGGATAAGATCCCACAACAGGGGTTGTCAGACACCCTATACAGGAGCATTCCTACTGGCATCAGGTCAGTGCCGCTCTAGGTCAGAGATCCCAGAGGAAAGAGCAGGCACCCATCTTTGCTTTTCACCAGCCTCCTCCAGGCACAGGAATGAACCAGATGAATAGGGCCTGAAGTGAATCCCCAGCAAACCACAGCAGCCCTGTAGAATAGGGAGCTGACCATTGCAAGAAAAACAAACAAACAGAAAGCAACAACAACAGCATCAACAACAACAAAAAGTCCCCACAAAAACTCCATCCAATGGTCAGCAGCCTCAAAGATCAATACCAAACAAACTCGTGAAGATGAGAAAGAAATAAAGAATAAACAACAACAACAAACAGTGAAAGCCCAAAGGTCAGAGTGCCTCTTCTCCACCAAATGATGGCAATGCTTCCCCAGCAAGGATGCTGAACTGGACAGAGGATGAGATGTACGAATTGACAGAAGTAGGCTTCAGAAGGTGGCTAGTAACAAACTCCACGGAGCTAAAGGAGCATGTTATGGTCCAGTGCAAAGAAGCTAGGAACCTTGATAAAAGGTTACAGGAGCTGCTAGCTAGAATAATCAGTTTAGAGAGAAACATAAATGACCTGATGGAGTTGAACAACACAGCACGAGAACTTCATGAAGAATACACAAGCATCAATAGCCAAATCAACCAAGTGGAAGAAAGGATATCAGAGTTTGAAGACCATCTTGCTGAAATAAGGTATGCAGATAAGATTACAGATAAGAGAATGAAAAGGAATGAACAAAAACCTCTGAGAAATATGGGACTATGTAAAGAGACTGAACCTACAATTGACTGGAGTACCTGAAAGAGATGGGGAGAATAGAACCAAGTTTAAAAAAACACACTTCAGGATATTATCCAGGAGAACTTCCCCAATCTAACAAGACTGGCCAGCATTCAAATTCAGGAACTACAGAGAACATCACTAAGATATTCCATGAGATTTTCAACCCAAGATACATAATCATCAGATTCTCCAAGGTTGAAATGAAGGAAAAAAATGTTAAGGGCAGCCAGAGAGAAAGGTCAGGTTACCTACAAAGGGAAGCCCATCAGACTAACAGCAAACCTCTCAGCAGAAAGCTTACAAGCCAGAAGAGAGTGGAGGCCAATATTCAACGTTTTTAAAGAAAACAAGTTTCAACCCAGAATTTTATATCCATCCCATCTAAACTTCATAAGTGAAGAAGAAATAAAATACTTTCCAGACAATTCCAAATGTTGTGGAATTTTGTCACTACTGGGCCTGCCTTGCAAGAGTTCTTGAAGGAAGCACTAAATATAGAAAGAAAAAGCCAGTACCAGCCACTGCAAATGCACCAAAATATAAAGACCAATGACAGTATAAAGAAACTGCATCAACTAGTGTGCAAAATAACTAGATAGCATCATGATGACAGGACCAAACTCACACAAAACAATATTAACCTTAAGTGTAAATGGGCTAAATGCCCCAATTAAAAAACACAGACTTCAGGAGACCCATCTCACATGCAAAGACACACATAGGCTCAAAATAAAGGGATGGAGGAAAATTTACCAAGCAAATGAAAAGCAAAAAGAAAGCAGAGGTTGCAATTGTAGTCTCTGACAAAACAGACTTTAGACGAGCAAAGATCAAAAAAGACTAAGAAAACATAACATAATGGTAAAGGGATCAATGCTACAAGAAGAGCTAACTATCCTAAATGTATATGCACTCAATACAGGAGCACCCAGATTCACAAAACATTGTTAGAGACCTAGAAAGAGACTTAGACTACCACACAATAATAGTAGGAGACTTTCACATCCCACTGTCAATATCAGACAGATCAACGAGACAGAAAATTAACAAGGATATTCAGGACTTAGACTCAGTCCTGGATCAAGTGGACCTAATAGATATCTGCAGAACTCTCCATCCCAAATCAACAGAATATAAATTCTTCTCAGTGCCACATGGCACTTATTCTAAAATCAACCACATAATTGGAAGCAAAACACTCCTCAGCAAATACAAAATAACTGATGTCATTTTAAAAAAGTCTCTCAGACCACAGTGCAATCAAATTAGAACTCAGGATTAAGAAATTCACTCAAAACCACACAACTACAATTATATGGAAACTGAACAACCAGCTCCTGAATGACTCCTGGGTAAATAATAAAACTAAGGCAGAAATCAGGAAGTTCTTTGAAACTAATGAGAAGAAAGAGACAATGTACCAGAATCTCTGGGGCACAGCTAACACAATGTTATAGCACTAAATGCCCACGTCAGAAGCTAGAAAGATCTCAAATTCACACCCTAACATCACAATTAAAAGAGCTAGAGAAGCAAGAGCAAACAATTGCAAAAGCTATAAGAAGACAAGAATTAACTAAGATCAGAGCAGAACTGAAGAAGATAGAAACAAAACACCCTCCAAAAAATCAATGAATCCAGGACTGTTTTTTTTTAAACAACAAAATAGACGGCTAGCTAAACTAATAAAGAAGAAAAGACAATGATAAGGGGAATATTACCAATGGCCCCACAGAAATACAAACTACAATCAGAGAATACTGTAAATACCTCTACACAAATAAACTAGAAAATCTAGAAGAAATCGATAAATTCCTGGATGCATACATCCTCCCAAGACTAAACCAGGAAGAAGTCAAATCCCTGAATAGACCAATAACAGGTTCTAAAGTTGGGGCAGTAATTAATAGCCTACCATCCAAGAAAAGCCCAAGACCAAAAGAATTCACAGCTGAATTCTACCAGAGATACAAAGAGCAGCTGGTACCATTCCTTCTGAAACTACTCTAAGCAATTAAAATGGAGGGACTCCCCCCTAACTCATTTTGTGAGGGCAGAATCTTCCTGATACCGAAACCTGGCAGAGACATAACAAAAAGAGAAAATTTCAGGCCAATATCCCTAATGAACATTGATACAAAAATCCTCAATACAATATGAACAAATTCAATCCAGCAGCACATCAAAAAGCTTATTGACCATGATCAAATCAGCTTCATCCCTGGGATGCAAGGCTGGTTCAACATATACAAAACAATAAATATAACACGTCACATAAACAGAACCAATGACGAAACCACATGATCATCTCAATAGATGCAGAAAAGGCCTTCCATATAATATAAAAATTCCTTTATGTTAAAACCTCTCAATAAACTAGGTATTGATGGAAATTATCTCAAAATAAGAGGAGCTATTTATGACAAACCCACAGCTAATACCATACTGAATGGGCAAACGCTGGAAGCACTCCCTTTGAAAACTTTCACAAGAAAACGATGCCCTCTGTTACTACTCCTATTCAACGTAGTATTGAAAGTTCTCACCAGGGCAATCAGGCAAGAGAAACAAATAAAGTGTATTTGAACAGGAAAAGAGGAAGTCAAATTGTCTCTGCTTATAGGCGACATGATTGTACATACAGAACACCCCATTGTCTCAGCCTAAAAACTCCTTAAGCTGATAAGCAACTTCAGCAAAGTCTCAAGATACAAAATAAATGTGCAAAAATCACAATCATTGCTATACACCAACAATAGACAAGCAGAAAGCCAAGTCATGAATGAACTCTCATTCACAATTGCTACAAAGATAATAAAATACCTAGGAATACAGATAACAAGGGATATTAACGACCTCTTCAAGGAGAACTACAAACCACTCTTTAAGGAAATAAGAGACGACACAAACAAATGGAAAAACATTTATCCTCATAGATGAGAAGAGTCAATATTGTGAAAATGGTCATAGCACCCAAAGTAATTTATAAATTCAATGCTATTTCCATAAACTACCATTGGCATTCTTCATAAAATTAGAAAAAAATACTTTAAATTTCATGTAGAACCCAAAAAGAGTTTGTATAGCTAAGATAATCCTAAGCAAAAAGAATATAGCTGGTGGCATCACTTTATCTGACTTCAAACTATGCTACAAGGCTACAGTAACCAACAAGCATGGTATTGGTACCAAAACAGACATATAGAGCAATGGAAGAGAACAGAGGTTTCAGAAATAATGCCACACATCTACAACCATATGATCTTTGACAAAGCAGACAAAAACAAGTAATGGAGAAAGGATTACCTATTTAATATTAATAAATGGCACTGGGAAAACTAGCTAGCCATATGCAGAAAACTGATTGGACCCTTTCCTTCCACCTTATACAAAAATTAACTCAAGATGAATCAAAGACTTAAATGTAAAACCTAAAATCATAAAAACTCTAGAAGAAAACCTAGGCAATACTATTCAGGACGTAGGCATGAGTAAAGACTTCATGATGTGAATACCAAAAGCAATTGCAAACAAAAGCCAAAATTGACAAATGGGATCTAATTAAACTAAAAAGCTTCTGCACAGCGAACAAAACTATCATCACAGTAAACAGGCAACCTACAGAGTGGAAGAAAAAATTTGCAAAATACACATCTGACAAAAGGCTAATATCTAGAATCTATAAGGAACTTAAACAAATTTACAAGAAAAAAACAAACAACCCCATCAAAAAGTGAGCAAAAATATGAATGGACACTTCTCAAAAGAAGACATTTATGCAGCCAACAAACATATGAAAAAAGCTGAACATCACTGATCATTAGAGAAATGCAAATCAAAATCACAATGAGAGTCCACCTCACACCAGTCAGAATGGCAATTATTAAAAAGTCAAGAAACAATAGATGCTTGTGAGGCTGTGGAGAAATGGAAATGCTCTTACCTGTAAGAGCATGGGAATGTAAATTAGTTCAATCATTGTGGAAGACTGTGGTGATTTCTTAAGGATCTAGAACCAGAAATACCATTTAACCCAGCAATCCTATTACTGGGTATATACCCAAAAGAATATAAATCATTCTACTATAAAGACACACACATACATATGTTTATTGCAGCACTATTTACAATAGCAAAGACTTGGAACCACAGAAATGCCCATCAATGATTGACTGAATAAAGAAAATTGTGGCACATATACACCATGGAATACTCTGCAATTGTAAAAAGGAATGAGATCATGTTCTTTGCAGGGACACAGATGAAGCTGGAAGCCATCATCCTCTAGCAAACTAACACAGGAACATAAAACCAAACACTGCATGTTCTCACTCATAAGTGAAAGTTGAACAATGAGAACACATGGACACAGGAAGGGGAACATCACACACCAGCACCAGTTGAGGGGTGGTGGGTGAGGGGAGGGAGAGCATTATAACAAATAGTTAATGTATACTGGGCTGAAAACCTAGATAATGCGTTGATAGTTGCAGCAAACCACCATGGCACATGTATACCAATGTAACAAAAGTACACATTCTGCACTTGTATTCCAGAACTTAAAGTAAAAAGAAAAAAAAAAATAGAAAGCCCCACTTGTGGTGCATCTGAAGAGAGAGCAAGGCAGCCACTGTGAGGAAGCCAGAATAACTTGTCTTCATGTTTCCCCACTATCTCCCATGCTGAACAAAATCTTTAAGATCCTGAAGAGGGGCACTAGATTCTGTTGCCCTTAGATCATAGGCGAAAACTCATTGTAGTTAGGAGAAGAGAACAGTAACAACAAAAAAAAACTTTCTACTCTGGGAGAATGGCAAGAAGACCTGACGTTAGAGATTCCTTGTCACTAGAAGTGGTACCAGATCACAGAGAAGCCTTAATCCCTCAGATCCAGTGTTTTAGCAGCTGCCTAACACTGAGACTAAATCCAAACAACAGAGGACACACTCCCTGCCTCTTACCACAAAGCCAGCAAGAGTTGAGTAGTCAGCAACAGCACTCTAATTCTGGAAGAGAGGCAAGACAGAGACCTTCTATTAGAAGCAGGTACAAAGAGAAGACCTACTGGAGATAGAGATAGAGAAAACTCCTTTAATAAAACAAATCTCAGCATAAGGTCATGCTAAAAGAACTGAAAAAACTCAGCCACAACAAAACCCAAATCTAGATCAATTCCTGACTAGAATGACTGAAACTACCACACTAAAGGTCTATCAAAACATGTGTGCCCATTTCTAGGCCAACAGAATAAAACTTAAATATGATTAAGTTGGAAATAATCAGAAAGGGAATCTAAAACAACTAAAATTAGTATGTTAAAAGTTTTAATAGAAAAGGTAGAAAACAGGCATGAGCAGATAGTGAAATTATACACACACGCACACACACACAATGCTAAAAGTAAAAAACATGGTAAAAGAGATGAAGAAATCCTTCAATAGGATTGTCAGTAGACTAAACATAGATGAAGAATACATCAGCTGACTTGACAGAAGGAGAGTAGAAATTAACAAAAAGAAGGTGAAAAAGAAAAAGGAGTAAATAGAACATAACAGAACAGAGAATATTTGTGGGACAATATATAACAATTTAATGTATATGTAATTGCAATTCTAGAAAGAGAAAAGAGAGAAAATAGGTCAGAAGAAATATATGAGATGATGAAATTATCTC
Source organism: Macaca fascicularis (assembly GCF_037993035.2). Lineage (NCBI taxonomy): Eukaryota > Metazoa > Chordata > Mammalia > Primates > Cercopithecidae > Macaca > Macaca fascicularis. Next base: position 29,267,147 of record NC_088376.1, on the reverse strand, counting down.
ATCAAAATATTTAAAGAGAAAATGGCTAAAATTGTTAATATTAATGAAAAGCAACAAACCATAGATTCAATTAACACAGAGAAACTAACACAAATAAATATTAAATAATAATAATTACAATAACATCTGTAGCTAGATTCATAATATCTAAACTGTTGAAAAGGCAAGATTAAAAAGAAAATCTGAGGCAGCGTGCCCAAGATCGCTGAATAGGAAGAGCTCCAGCCTTCAGCTCCCAGAGTGAGCGACACAGAAGATAGGTGATTTCTGCATTTTCAACTGAGGTACTGGGTTCATCTCACTGGGGCGTGTCAGACAGTTGATGCTGGTCCACGGGTGCAGCCTGACCAGTGAGAGCTGAAGCAGGTTGAGGCATCGCCTCACCTGGGAAGTGCAAGGGGGAAGGGAATTCCTTTTCCTAATCAAGGGAAATTGAGACACACAATACCTGGAAAATCGGGTAACTCAGAACCCAATACTGCGCTTTACTAAGGGTCTTAGCAAATGGCACACCAGGAGATTATATCCCATACCCGGCCCAGAGGGTCCAACGCCCACGGAACCTCCCTCATTGCTAGCACAGCAGTCTGAGATCTAACTGCAAGGTGGCAGTGAGGCTGGGGGAGGGATGCCCGCCATTGCTGAGGCTTAAGTAGGTAAACAAAGTCACCAGGAAGCTCAAATTGGGTGGAGCTCACTGCAACTCAAGGAGGCCTGCCTGCCTCTGTAGACTCCACCTCTGGGGACAGGGAATAGCTAAACAAAAAGCAGCAGAAAGCTCTGCAGATGTAAAAGTACCTGTCTGACAGCTTTGAAGACAGCAGTGGTTCTCCCGGCACAGAGGTTGAGATCTGAGAACAGACAGACTGCCTGCTCAAGTGGGTCCCTGACCCCTGAGTAGCCTAACTGGGAGACATCCTCCACTAGGTGCAGACCGACACCTCACACCTCACACAGCTGGGTACATGCCTGAGACGAAGCTTCCAGAGCAAGAATCAGACAGCAACACTCACTGTTCAGCAATATTCTATCTTCTGCAGCCTCTGCTGCTGATACTCAGGCAAACAGGGTCTGAAGTGGACCTCAAGCAAACTCCAACAGACCTGCAGCTGAGGGTCCTGACTGTTAGAAGGAAAGCTAACAAACAGAAAGGACACCCCCACCAAAACCCCATCAGTACATCACCATCATCAAAGACCAAAGGCAGATAAAACCACAAAGATGGGGAAAAAGCAGTGCAGAAAAGCTGGAAATTCAAAATATCAGAGTGCATCTCCCCCCCAAAGGAATGCAGTTCATCGCCAGCAATGGAACAAAGGTGGACAGAGAATGATGAGTTGAGAGAAGAAGGCTTCAGCTGATCAAACTTCTCAGAGCTAAAGGAGGAACTACATACCCAGAGCAAAGAAACTAAAAACCTTGAAAAAAGAATGGATGAATGGATAACTAGAATAATCAATGCAGATAAGACCTTAAAAGAACTGATAGAGATGAAAACCATGACATGAGAACTACATGACAAATGCACAAGCTTCAGTAACCGACTCGATCAACTGGAAGAAAGAGTATCAGTGATTGAAGATCAAATGAATGAAATGAAGTGAGAAGAGAAGGGTAGAGAAAAAAGAGTAAAAAGAAATGAACAAAGCCTCCAAGAAATATGGGATTATGTGAAAAGACCAAATCTACGTCTGATTGGTGTGCTTGAAAGTGACGGGGAAAATGGAACCAAGTTAGAAAACACTCTGCAGGATATCATCCAGGAGAACTTCCCCAACCTAGTAAGGCAGGCCAACATTCAAATTCAGGAAATACAGAGAACGCCACAAAGATACTCCTCGAGAAGGCCAACTCCAATACACATAATTGTCAGATTCACTAAAGTTGAAATGAAGGAAAAATTGTTAAGGGCAGCTAGAGAGAAAGGTCGGGTAACCCACAAAGGGAAGCCCATCAGACTAACAGCAGATCTCTTGGCAGAAACTCTCCAAGCCAGAAGAGAATGGGGGCCAACAATCAACATTCTTAAAGAAAAGAATTTTCAACCTAGAATTTCATAACCAGCCAAGCTAAGTTTCGTAAGTGAAGGAGAAATAAAATCCTTTACAGAAAAGCAAATGCTTAGAGATTTTGTCACCACCAGACCTGCCCTACAAGAGATCCTGAAGGAAGCACTAAACATGGAAAGGAACAACCAGTACCAGCCACTGCAAAAACATGCCAAAATGTAAAGTCCATCAATACTAGGAAGAAACTGCATCAACTAACAAGCAAAATAAACAGCTAATATCATAATGACAGGATCGAGTTCACACATAACAATATTAACAATATTAACCTTAACAATATTAACAATATTAACCTTAAATGTAAATGGACTATATAGTCCAATTAAAAGACACAGACTGGCAAATTGGATAAAGAGTCAAGACCAATCAGTTTACTGTATTCAGGAGACCCATCTCAATTGGATAAAGAGTCAAGACCCATCAGTTTGCTGTATTCAGGAGACCCATCTCACATGCAGAGACACACATAGGCTCAAAATAAAGGGAAGGAGGAAGATCTACCAAGCAAATGGAAAACAAAAAAAAGCAGGGGTTGCAATCCTAGTCTCTGATAAAACAGACTTTAAACCATCAAATATCAAAAGAGACAAGAGGGCCATTACATAATGGTAAAGGGATCAATTCATCAGGAAGAGCTAACTATCCTAAATATATATGCATCCAATACAGGAGCACCCAGATTCATAAAGCAAGTCCTTAGAGACTTACAAAGAGACTTAGACTCCCATACAATAATAATGGGAGACTTCAACACTCCACTGTCAACATTAGACAGATCAACGAGACAGAAAGTTAACAAGGATATCCAGGAATTGAACTCAACTCCGCGCCAAGCAGACCTAATAGACATCTACAGAACTCTCTACCCCAAATCAACAGAATATACATTCTTCTCAGCACCACATCACACTTATTCCAAAATTGACCACATAATTGGAAGTAAAGCACTCCTCAGCAAATGTACAAGAACAGAAATTATAACAAACTGTCTCTCAGACCACAGTGCAATCAAACTAGAATTCAGGACTGAGAAACTCAATCAAAACCGCTCAACTACATGGAAACTGAACGACCTGCTCCTGAATGACTACATAACGAAATGAAGGCAGAAATAAAGATGTTCTTTGAAACCAATGAGAACACAGATACAACACACCAGAATCTCTGGGACACATTTAAAGCAGCGTATAGAGGGAAATTTATAGCACTAAATGCCCACAAGAGAAAGCAGGAAAGATCTAAAATTGACACCATAACATCACAATTAAAACAACTAGAGAAGCAAGAGCAAACACATTCGAAAGCTAGCAGAAGGCAAGAAATAACTAAGATCAGAGCAGAACTGAAGGAGATAGAAACACAAAAAACCCTCCAAAAAATCAATGAATCCAGGAACTGGTTTTTTGAAAAGATCAACAAAATTGATAGACTGCTAGGAAGACTAATAAAGAAGAAAAGAGAGAAGAATCAAATAGACATAATAAAAAAGGATAAAGAGGATATCACCACTAAACCCACAGAAATACAAACTACCATCAGAGAATACTATAAACAACTCTACGCAAATAAACTAGAAAATCTGAAAGAAATGGATAATTTCCTGGACACTTACACTCTCCCAAGACTAAACCAGGAAGAAGTTGAATCCCTGAATAGACCAATAGCAGGCTCTGAAATTGAGGCAATAATTAATAACCTACCAACCAGAAAAGCTCCAGGACCAGACGGATTCACAGCTGAATTCTACCAGCAGTACAAGGAGGAGCTGGTACCATTCCTTCTGAAACTATTCCAATCAAGAGAAAAAGATGAAATCCTCCCTAACTCATTTTATGAGGCCAACATCATCCTGATACCAAAGCCTGGCAGAGACACAACAAAAAAAGAGAATTTTAGAGCAATATCCCTGATGAACATCAGTGCAAAAATCCTCAATAAAATACTGGCAAACTGAATCCAGCAGCACATCAAAAAGCTTATCCACCATGATCAAGTGGGCTTCATCCCTGGGATGCAAGGCTGGTTCAACATATGCAAATCAATAAATATAATCCAGTATATAAACAGAACCAAAGACAAAAACCACATGATTATCTCAATAGATGCAGAAACGGCCTTTGACAAAATTCAACAGCCCTTCATGATAAAAACTCTCAATAATTTGGTATTGATGGAATGTATCTCAAAATAATAAGAGCTATTTATGACAAACCCACAGCCAATATCATACTGAATGGGCAAAAACTGAAAGCATTCCCTTTGAAAACTGGCACAAGACAGGGATGCCCTCTCTCACCACTCCTATTCAACATAGTGATGGAAGTTCTGGCTGGGGAAATCAGGCAAGAGAAAGAAATAAAGGGTATTCAATTAGGAAAAGAAGAAGTCAAATTGTCCCTGTTTGCAGATGATATGATTGTATATTTAGAAAACCCCATCATCTCACCCCAAAATCTCCTTAAGCTGATAAGCAACTTCAGCAAAGTCTCAGGATACAAAATCAATGTGCAAAAATCACAAGCAGTCTTATACACTAGTAACAGACAAACAGAGAGCCAAATCATGAATGAACTCCCATTCACAATAGCTTCAAAGAGAATAAAATACCCAGGAATCCAACCTACAAGGGATGCAAAGGACCTCTTCAAGGACAACTACAAACCACTGCTCAGTGAAATAAACGAGGACACAAACAAATGGAAGAACATACCATGCTCATGGATAGGAAGAATCAATTTTGTGAAAATGGCCATACAGCCCAAGGTAATTTATAGCATATATACCATCCCCATTAAGCTACCAATGACTTTCTTCACAGAATCGGAAAGAACTGCTTTAAAGTTCATATGGAATCAAAAAAGACCCCGCATTGCCAAGGCAATCTTAAGTCAAAAGAACAAAGCTGGAGGCATCATGCTACCTGACTTCAAACTATACTACAAGGCTACAGTAACCAAAACAGCATGGTACTGGTACCAAAACAGAGATATAGACCAATGGAACAGAACAGAGCCCTCAGAAATAATGCCACACATCTACAGCCATCTGATCTTTGACAAACCAGACAAAAAGAAGAAATGGGAAAAGGGTTCCCTATTTAATAAATGGTCCTGGAAAATTGGCTAGCCATAAGTAGAGACCTGAAACTGGATCCTTTCCTTACTCCTTATATGAAAATTAATTCAAGAAGGATTAGAGACTTAAATGTATAAAACCATAAAAAACCATATGGTTTTTTAAACCCTAGAAGAAAACCTAGGTAATACCATTCAGGACATAGGCATGGGCAAGGATTTCATGCCTAAAACACCAGAAGCAATGGCAACAAAAGCCAAAATTGACAAATGAGATCTAATTAAACTAAAGAGCTTCTGCACAGCAAAAGAAACTACCATCAGAGTGAACAGGCAACCTACAGAATGGGAGAAAATTTTTGCAATCTACTCATCTGACAAAGGGCTAATATCCAGAACCTACAAAGAACTCAAACAAATTTACAAGAAAAAAACAAACAACCCCATCAAAAAGTGGGCAAAGGATATGAACAGACACTTCTCAAAAGAAGACATTCATATAGCCAACAGACACATGAAAAAATGCTCATCATCACTCGCCATCAGAGAAATGCAAATCAAAACCACAATGAGATACCATCTCACACCAGTTAGAATGGCAATCATTAAAAAATCAGGAAACAACGTGCTGGAGAGGATGTGGAGAAATAGGAACACTTTTACGTTGTTGGTGGGACAGCAAACTAGTTCAACCACTGTGGAAAACATTGTGGTGATTCCTCAAGAATCTATAACTAGAAATACCATTTGACCCAGGCATCCCATTACTGGGTATATACCCAAAGGATTATAAATCATACTGATATAAAGACACATGCACACGTATGTTTATTGCAGCACTATTCACAATAGCAAAGACTTGGAATCAACCCAAATGTCCATCAGTGACAGACTGGATTAAGAAAATGTGGCACATATACACCATGGAATACTATGCAGACATTAAAAAGGATGAGTTCGCATCCTTTGCAAGGACATGGATGCAACTGGAAACCATCATTCTCAACAAACTATCACAAGAACAGAAAACCAAACACCGCATGTTCTCACTCATAGGAGGAAATTGAACAATGAGATCACTTGGACACAGGAAGGGGAACATCACACACCGGGTCCTAATGTGGGGAGGGGAGAGAGGGGAGGGATTACATTAGGATATACACCTAATGTAAATGACGAGTTAATGGGTGCAGCACACCAACATGGCACATGTATACATATGTAAGAAACCTGCACGTTGTGCACATGTACCCTAGAACTTAAAGTATAATAATAATAATAATAAAAGGAAAACCTTGAAAATAGGTAGAGAAAAAAAAGACATCATATACAGAAGAACAAGGAAAATAATTGCAGCAGACATCTTGTCAGAAACTATGCAAGCCAGAAAATACTGAAGAGCATCTTTAAATTGTGAAACATAAAATAATCTGTCAACCAAAACACAACATCCAGTTAAAACAAATTCCAAAACAGAAAAGAATAAAGAGTTTTCAGGCAAACATAAACTAAGATTTGTTACTAGCATATCTTCACTACAAGAAATAGTAAAGAGAGCTTTTAAAGCACAGGACAAATAATTGAATTTCAATGAATGAAAAAGTCAGTCTTGGTCCCTAGGCATATGGTAAAATTAATTACAGGGAGACTTTCTGTTCCTTAAAATACATAAAGTAGATGAAGAGTGAAGCCACAAAATGGAAGAAGTTAGCCACAATACACTTAACTTTGAAATTATTTGTATCCATATACATAAATCAATAAGAGAAAAATGGACAACACAATAGAAAAAGTAAAAGGACTTTAACAGGTACTTTTCAAAAGAAGATATCCAAATGGCCAATAAATATTTTAAACTATGTTCAACTCATTAGTAATCAGTAAAATGTGACTTAAATGTAAATGAGACATTACTAGGACGTGTGAAACTAAAATAACTGACAAATGAAGTGCTTACAAGGATGTATAAGAACAGGAATTCTCATAAGTTTTTGAGAATGATACATGTGGTTGTAAATGATACATGTGGAAGATCGTAATTTTTAATAAAATTAAAATATATACCTGCTCTATGACCCAACAATTCTAAGGTATATGTTCCAAAGAAATGAGTCCATACATCCACATGGAAACTTTTATGAGAATGACATTGCAGACTTAGTAATAATAGCCCAAAGTAAGAAACAATCCAAATGTTAATCAACAATAGAAAGGGAAAATAACTTATGGTAAAATCATATGATGCAATACTTTATAGTAATGAAAGGAATGAAATACAACTATAGACAACAACACAGGTGAGTCTCAAAATCAAAATTTTAGTGAAAGGAGCTAGATTGAGAGGAATATCTACTGTATGATTGCATTTTTTTAAAGTTCAGCAACAGCCAAAATTAATCCCTGGTGGTAAAATCCAGAAAAAGATAAGCTTTATGGAAGGGAGTAGGGTATGACTGGGAGGGTACATGAGGAGTGCCCATAATGCTTTATTTCTTTATTTGCCTAGTAATTAACAGTTTTTTCACAATGTCGTAATTACTTAAAAGGCACATGTATGATTTGTGAACTCTCCTACATGTCTGTTAGAGTTCAGTAACATTTTTATTGTTAAAAGTAATAAAAATAAAGTAAAGCAAAGCATATGGAACTCCAAACTTGAGTAAAATCAATTACTGTGTAATTGGCAGCTATTGATTGATCTAAATTTTTTTCCTGGAAACAAACATTCTGCATTGGGTAAGTGGCTATCGCATGGGTTACATGCTTGGTCTTGATAGGCAGCCCTGTGGAGTCAGTTCAGGTTAAATTAGTCTTTGAGAGAGCAGTGCCCAGTGGGCAACTTCTCTTTGCTGTTTTCTAGACTTTTTTCACTGTTTACTTTATGCTCCCTTCCTGCTGAGATGTTTCTAGTACGAACAACAAATAAATGACAGTTGTAGCCTATGAAAAGCAATGTCTTAGGTAACTCTTTTGTGATGAATCATCTGATTTTTTATTAATTCTTGTTCTTTTTGATTTTAAGAGAAAGCAGAGAGCATCACCCGGATTCCTGCCACTGATGAATACTCTTTGCTGTTTACTTGCCAATAATTGAGGAGATTTACTTTTCTAAAGTATATGATAATTATAACAATAGCAATGCTCATTTGCACAGCATTTTAGAAAACATTTTTAAATGAATTATCTCATTTGACGTTTATATCAGTCCTGTTAAGAAAAGTGGAGCACATGAGAACACATAGACACATAGAGGAGAACAACAGACACTGGGGCCTGCCAGAAGGTGGAGTATGGGAGGAGGGAGAAGATCAGGAAAATTAACTAATGGGTACTAAACTTAATACCTGGGTGATGAAATAATCTATACAACAAAACCCCATGACACAAGTTTACCTATATAACAAATCTGCACATAAAATAAAAGTTAGATTTAAAAAGCTTAAAATAAAAGTTAAATTTAAAAAGAGTTACAATTGCAGTGGATTGAAATATGTTTAATCCTTATGCTTACTCTGCTTTTAAAAGAATAAAGCTCACTGGTCACCTTGAGAAAAAAAAAGAAAAGTGGAGCAGACATTATTATCTTCATTTTATTGAGGAGGAAACTGAGTTTCGGATATATGTTGAAGAATAAATGCTTTATTTGAGACGAGTAGGGAAAGATGAAGCTTTAATATCACTGAATTTTTGTCTTCCCAGAAGTAGATCCTGAGCCAAGTGCAAAAAGTTTCTTTGGAACAAGAAAACATGAGAAGGAAGTGGAGAAGTGAGAGCGGCAAGGTAAACCAACAAATAAAGAATTTGTTAGCAAATCATTTACCACTGTGGGCTAGTGGTATTTAATGCTGCTCTGGGAATAAGAGTGATATTATCCTAACCCAAAGAACAAAGGAAGTAGGAGCTAGGGTATTTATCCACCCACATTGAGGCCTGTATTAGTCCCTTTTCACACTGATATAAAGAAATATCAAAGACTGGGTAATTTATAAAGCAAAGAGATTTAATTGACTCCCAGTTCCACACAGTTGGGGAGGCCTTAGGACACTGCACGGTGGAAGGTGAAGGGGAAGCAAGGACCTTCTTCACATGGCAGCAGGAGACAGAAGTAAAATTAGGGAAAATGACAAACACTTATAAAACCATCAGATCTCATGAGAACTCACTATCATGAGAACAGCATGGGGGAAACGGCCTTCATGATCCAATCACCTCCTTCCTTCAAAACATGGGGATTACAATTTGAGATGACATCTGGGTGGGGACACAGATCCAAACCATATCAGGGCCATTAACTTTCTTCCTCTTCTGTCCTGTTGCATAGGTGGACAAAGGGGATTTTGGAGACCAAAAATGCCCTCAGGCAAAGACATGCAGGTGCTAGCAGTTGGAATTCAGGCCCAAGAGCTCTGATGCTTGTGATAATATGGGAATTAACAAGCCTGCTATACTTGGTAAATAAAAGAATTTATCATTTGTGATTGCTTTCCTTGCATCCATTTCCTATCTTTTTATTCTTGTACAAGAATTTCCTATTACTTTTAGGGAGCAAATGGTGGATCAGGCAACTTATGCTGGTACAAAAAGAGTTATATGTTAACATTTTCTGGATCTCTGGGAGAAAGTCCCCACTTTATCCTGATGAATGTGGAAAAAGCAGCCTGTAGCCCCAGCATCTGTTGGAGTCATGTTGACATTATAAAAGAAGATAACCTGAAGATGAAACTCATAAAGTGGAAGATAGAATGGGAACACAAAACCAGTTTCTCAATGACATTATTAATCCCTGGCTGAAGACTTACCTGAAACAACCTGAAAAACTTGACTTTATGATTAAATAAAATAATTGATTCCCTTTGGTGTTTAAGCAAGTTGGAATCTCTTATGTTTTCACATACAGTGAAACAATTCTAACACAAAATATATGTAATCTAAAATAGTGTTCATTTAAAGAAGCAGTATCATTTTATATACTACTGAGGAAGAAATACTTCCAATTAAACTAAGAATCAGTGACTTACAATCCCTAAGGTTTTGAAAATTTTTTACTTTTCGAAAGATCTGGCCGGGCGCGGTGGCTCAAGCCTGTAATCCCAGCACTTTGGGAGGCCGAGACGGGCGGATCACAAGGTCAGGAGATCGAGACCATCCTGGCTAACACAGTGAAACCCCGTCTCTACTAAAAAATACAAAAAACTAGCCGGGCGAGGTGGCGGGCGCCTGTAGTCCCAGCTACTCGGGAGGCTGAGGCAGGAGAATGGCGTAGACTCGGGAGGCGGAGCTTGCAGTGAGCTGAGATCTGGCCACTGCACTCCAGCCTGGGCGACAGAGCGAGACTCCGTCTCCAAAAAAAAAAAAAAAAAAAAAGAAAGATCTCTGTTAGACATTTTTAGAGGTAGATTTTTAAAATGTACGTTTTGGGGGTATTCATCAGAAAGAGTATATAGGTGAGAGTTAAATATGCTAGTTAAGAGAATCCTACAATGTGTTCCCATTCAGAGTCCAACTCTTCTCAAATCATTTCAGTCGTGAGCATCATCAGTGCTCATATGTTCTTAGTGCATCTTCCTTGGCAACATAGCTTTTCTTAAATTGAAAAACAGGAAACCGATCTGTTTTCTGTTACTACAGAAATCTAGAAATGCTAAAATTCTAGCATTTAATATAAATGGAATAATAATACACTATGTACTCTGGTTTCTTTATGCACATTTCTAAGATGTTCCATGTTGTCACAGGTAGCAGTAATTCATTCTTTTTTTTTTTTTAATTACTGAGTAGTACTATATTGTATGTTTATAGTTTTCTATCCATTCATCTAGTTTGGAGCTCTTGTGATTATACCCACTATAAGCATTTGTGTACAAGATTTTCTGTAGACATGTATTTTATCTCTATTAGGTAAATATCTAGGGATGGAACTGATGTGTCATATAGGAAGTATATGCTTAACTTCAACATTACTGCAAAATTTATTCCAAAGTGCTTATATATTGCCACTAGTGTGTATGAGACCTTTAGTTGCCACATTTTCTTCCCAACATGTGATACTGCCAATCTTTTAAAAAACAATTTTGCCTTTCAGGTGAGTGTATAGTTATATTTCATTATTTTATTATGTGTGTTCCTGATAATTAATAATGTGCTTACTAGTTGTTTGTATGTCTTATTTTGTGAAATGTTTGTTCAAATATTTTGCCCATCTTTTTTGTAATTGGTTGCTTGCCTTTTTATTATTGAGTAATGAAAGTTTTAATGTTTACTGGAGATTTCTCTCTATCAGATATTTGTACGTAATTTTTTTTCCAATTAGTAGCTTTTCTTTTGCTTTCCATATTAATGCCTTTCAAAGAATAGTTTCTTTACTTAATTTGATTATATTTAATTTATAATTTTTTCTTATATTGTTGGTACTTTTGTAACCTATGTAAGAAATCTTCTTGTTAACTCTATATTAACAAAGATTTTCTCTTTGTTGCCGTTAAGAAATTTTGTAGTATCAGCTTTTATGTTTAGATCTATGGTCCATTTTGCATTATTTTTTGTGCGTGGTGTGCGATAAAGGTCAAGACTTTGTTTTTTTTCCAAAGAAATTTCCAGTTTCAGAATTGTTAGTAAAAGATTATACTCTCCCCCTACTGAAATATTTAGGTACTTGTATTAGTCAGGGTTCTCTAGAGGAACAGGACTAATATGATAGATGCATATAGGGAGTTTATTAAGGAGTATCGACTCACATGATCACGCGGTGAAGTCCCACAATAGGCCATCTTCAAGCTGAGGAGCAAGGACGCCAGTCTGAGTCCCCAAACCTCAAAAGTAGGGAACTTGACAGTGCAGCCTTCAGTCTGTGGCTGAAGGCATGAGATCCCCTGGCAAACCACTGGTGTAGGCCCAAGAGTCCAAAAGCTGAAGAACTTGGAGTCTAGTGTTTAAGGGCAGGAAGCATCCAGCATGGGAAAAGATGGAGGCCAGAAGACTTAGTCTAGTCCTCCCACATCCTTCTGCCTGCTTTTATTTTAGCTGCACTGGCAGCTGATTAAATTGTGCCCACCTAGATTGAGGGTGAATCTGCCTCTTCTAGTCCACTGACTCAAATGTTAGTGTCCTTTGGCAACAACCTCAAACATAAACCCAGGAATAGTACTTTAAAATCTTCAATCCATTCAAGGTGATACTCAGTATTAACTATCACAGTACTATAAACCAAAAATTAAATGAATGTCCTTCAACCGTCTGAATGGACTTCCTCCTCAGCCAGGGCTCTTTTAAAATTTAACTTGAGAGATTGGTTCAAGCCATGACAGAAGTGGGGGTTGGACATGCCTCTTTATACCTCTCTGGCATTAACGGCATTAACGTCAACACAGACTTTAAGTCTGATAAGAGACATTTTACAACCTGTTCTCTGAAGCCTGTTACATGGAGGCTTCATCTGCATGATAAAACTTTGGTCTCCAGGACCTCTTATCTCAACCCAGACATACCTTTCTATTGATCCCAGGTCTTTGGATAAACTAAATCGATTGTCAACCAGAAAATGGTTAAATCTACCTATAAGCTGGACCCCACTCCCCTTCAAGTTGTCCCACCTTTCTGGATCAAACCAACGTTTTTCTTAAATGTAGCTGATTTAAGTCCTATGCCTCCCTAAAATGTATAAAACCATCCTGAATCCCCAACCACCTTGGGCACAAGTTCTCAGGACCTCCTGTGTCATAGGCCATGGATCATATTTGGCTCAGAATAAATCTCTTCAAATATTTTACAGAGTTTGATGCCTTTCATGGACAGTGCAAATATTAGAATTTAATTAACCTTATATAAATGGATCTATTTCAGTAGACTGTATTTTGTTTCTTTCATTTTTATGTCTGCCTTTACATCAGCTCTATACTGGATTATTGGAACCATATACCCTTGGGAGGGGTCCTGGGTGATGGGCTATATCCATATGATAGCTTCCATTTAAAATGCCTTGAAGAGCTAAGATTTAAAAGTCCTTGAATAACTAATGTGAAGGTACTCTCCAATACATAAGGGACTGCATTTTGAAGAAAAACAAAATTTAGTTTAGAGTTACGGAAGTTTACATGTAGGATACAAAATGTATACTTAGTATACGAAAGAGAGACTGTGTGGTCTCTTTTTTGCCATCTAGTGGAAAGCTACTGTGATTCACTTCTATTTGAGGTCTGTATTTGAAAACTGGAAGGAATCTCAGTTACTCTTGTAGTAAAGCAGTTCTCAAACCTGGGTTTGCATTGCCTAGGGAAGTATATATTTCCCAGTAATCAGACATTCTCCACCATTTAAACATATTTTTTTACTTTATTACTACCTATCATATTTATACTAATATTGTGTATAGCCTTTTTAAAATCAATTTAAAATGTTATAGGTAGATAGACAGACATGAGTGGGGCAGGAGTGGTCTCTCCCCTCACCCACTAGAAACGTCAGGTGATGGTTCAGCAGTTAATCTCATTGCCTCTCTAAAAGTGATAAATTGGCAGCCGGTGCCAGGGAGAGGCCATTTCCTGACGATTCATACCTGTGAACATTAAAGTGTTAATTAAAGCCAGACTCCAGGGAGAAGCAACTTCCTGGGCATGCACATTAGAGACAAAATGGCGAAGTACAATCTTCTGGGTACACTCCACTGGAAAAAGGGAAGAAAGCCTCAGATGGGCATGTATGTAACTCCCTAAACTCACTGAGTATGTTCAGTTCCCAAGGGTAGGAGAGCACCGCACATGAGGAAAGCTGACCCTAAGAGACGAATCATGGGAAAGAGGTGAACCTAAGAAGTCCTAGGATCAAAGGTTAAACATTCTTCTTTTTTCTCTCTTGGGCCTCGGTGCCCATTTGGATCTCTTCCAAGGGTTCCTTCCTCTCTTTCCTGTTCTAAAGCCTTTTTAATAAATTTCCACTTCTGCTCTGGAACTTGTCTCAGTCTCTTTTTCTGCTTTACGCCCCTCAGTGAAATTCTTTCTTCTGAGGAGGCAAAAATCGAAGTTGCTGCAATACCTACAGATTCGTCCCTAGTAACTTGGGGTAACTCAGATCTCTTCTACCGCTAACAAAAGAATGTAAACATTAAAGAATATTTTAATCATTAATAAAATAGGAAAATATTTTTCTAATATGTATTTTAATAATGGATAAATGTTAAATAATGTCATCTTGATATAATCTGAACTCATCCAACAAACAACTCATAGTATCATACTCTGAAACAAATACTGCACTAGAGACCTATAAAACTATGTTGCATGTCCTTACGGGAAATTACCACAGAAAAGTGAGCAATATTGAATCTAGTCAGTAAGTTTCTTTTTGGATATCAAAGATTTTGAATGTTTATGATATGATTTATGTGTCCTAAGAGTTCAAGACTTGGACTGAAATTCAAGTCCCTTGATTCCAAGTCCAGTGATTTTCCAATTATACATTGGAAAAGGTTCCAGTGTTTGGAAACCTCTTTTCTCTGTTTACCTTCTGAAACATGTATATTCAAATTATCATACATAGTTTGTGTAAGAAGGGAGCCATTATCCATACTAATATAATAGTGTGAAAAAATCCAATTGTAAGTTATGTTTTTGATTTTTAAAATTTATAATCCACAAAAATCAGCAAACTTTATTTTTGTCATGTTTCAGGAAGCAATTAAATGAAACTTGAAACTTTGTACATGACAAAATAAATTTTAAACTTAATGACTATTTAATTAAAATATTAATTTAATTATTAGCTTTTAACTTCTAATTTTACCTGAACGCAATCAATGTGACTAAGTACTATTTATCCTTTAAATATATTAATATACATTTAAGTAAGCCATTCAAGGGCTTATTTTTAAAAGACCTAATCCTTTTAAAAAAATTAAAAAGGATAGGAAATAGTGGTGATTTTAGCTACTGTCCCCAAAACTCTTCTACATATGCTTAAATAACCATTTAACAGCAATTAGAATAAAAGTGATAGGTGTTCTTTTTTTGTTTTTGTTTTATATATATATGTGTGTGTGTGTGTGTTTATTTGTCTTTGGCAAAGAAGAATGAGTAAGCTTACAAAATTGTATCAAGGGAAGTGTTTACCTGCTGAAACTGAAGTTAATATAAAGGATCTACAGTGTGGGCTTGTTGATTAAAAAAAAAATCTTTATTTCCAAAATTCAAATAAACTTACACTTCTGCACCCTACTCTACAGAAGCAAATAACACATTGAGCCAAAGGACCAGCTGCTTCATCAAGCAGTACTTGACTCCACTCCTTCATTCATTCATACATTCACTCATTCCTCATTGAGGCAATCACATCTCTGTGGTACCTGAATAATTTCGTGAATTGTTTTAATTTTGAATTATTTTGTACATTAAGCATACCAGTGATATTGATCCTTGTGTATTTTTTAATGGAAAGAATAAGGCATTACATGCTCACCCTATCAAATATATTTTAGTGTTTCCAATGATTTGTATAAGTTGTTTCTTTGGATCTACTCTCTCACTTCCCAAAAATCATTGTTACTGTCACATAAAATTATCAGCTAAAAGAAAGAAAGGACTAGTGAAAAGTTAACTATGAATTATATTCTTTTAAAATGTATCACTATTTTGGAAAATAATGTCTCTAAAATCTCTGCCCTATAATGTGAAAGTGTTGACTTTTTTATTTTAAAAAAGTCCATAAGCTTAAAGATAAAAATTCTAATAATTTTATTATTTCACTAACTTCGTTATTTGAATGTTTTCATTTTTCCTTTTGAGTAAAACTCAAATGTGATTGATTTATCTTTAATGTTATATTTTATATGTGTCTCTCTTAGAAAGAATAAGACAGCATACAGAATCAGATAATTGTATAATAGAATGATCAATTAATGTGCATGTAGAAGCTACTGAGCTTTTAATTCTTGTTCTTATTATAAACTATGTGCATAATAGGCTATATTGAACTTTCCATCTGTTTTCTCTCACATCTGTAATTTGAAATGAAAGCTTTTGTTAAAGAAACCCAGAAGTGTTCTTTTCTAATTTTTCTTAGAGCTTAAAATATTATCAAAGTATTGTAACTTCTAAATTCCTTGATACTATTTTGTCATATCTGGATTTGCATATTTCCTAAGGCAGAATCTTCGAGTCCTCCAACTTTACAGTCTCAATAACTCTTTGTCATCCTCACTATATATTCTACATTTAACAGGCAGCAAGTATGTATATGCTCCACACTTAGTTAAATGGTAGGGGACACAAATAATAAGATTGATAGATAGAAAGTGAAGGTTAAACAACAGGTTATGTAATAACTCCAGGTAGTTTTATAAACTGATGTTGCAGATATTCTGCAAATCACTAGATATTGTTACATTCTCTACTTCAATTTTTCTTCTTGAGTTCTGCTAACCTCAAGGTAGCCTGAATGCATATACCAGGGAGAATGATCTGAAGTGACAGCCATAACTTTGAATTTTAAAAAAATTCCTTTATTAAAAAGAATATATCACCATACTTTAATACAAAAATGAAGTTTCTGGAATAAGTGTCTTATCTTGTGTCTTTAGAAATAACTTTACCACATACCATGAATTATCAAAGGCACATATATGCCAGTTCGAGAAGCACTGAAGGTGGTCTACAAAAGATTAACTGCCATACATATTTTATCAGAATAATTTAACTCAAAAGAAAAGAAGGAAATTAACCTTCCATGGGCACATTAGAGATTGTGCATCAAGAAGTACACCATGTTAATAATCTCAAAAATATTGATCTGGGAAAAAGAGCTACAAAAGCAAAGTCACAAGAGTATTCTACTAAGACAATTTAGATCGAAGTACTCTCTCTTTACTTGGCTGCTTGACTTTGGAAAAGTCACAGTCTTTTTTAGTGTGCCATCCCTCCCTCCAATGCTGGAGTCATTGCATAGCTTCTATAGTCTTCTCTAGTGTTGTCATCCTGTGAGTCTAAAATGTACTGAATTTCTTATCATTTTACAACATTTCACTTTGAATTAACAAACATAGTAGAGTGGCAATGTTCCCTAACTGCCAACCTCATCACCAGAAAGTGTTTTGGCAGTGTAATTTTAAAACACGTTTTGACTGCCTGCTATTTTGAGGCTGCTGCAAAGAGAAGAAAACAGCATTTATTGAGCTACTATCATTTGCCACTCACTGCATACCCAGCAATAAAAAAGAAATGACCCAAGACTGCTCCTTCCAGTTTATTTAGAAGCAGTGTTTTTAGGGGGAAATTAGAAACATTTCAAGATGGCAGCAACAAAGGAAACACTAAATATTCAAGATTTAAATCACTTCAAGTTAAAGTGATGGTCAAAGTGGAAAAAAATTAAATGTAGAAGACTTTTTTTTTTTTTTTTTTTGAGATGGACTCTCGCTCTGTTGCCCAGGGTGGAGTGCAATGGTGAGATCTCGGCTCACTGCAAGCTCCGCTTCCCAGGTTCACACCATTCTCCTGCCTCAGCCTCCCGAGTAGCTGGGACTACAGATGCCCGCCACCACGCCGGGCTAATTTTTTGTATTTTCAGTAGAGACGGGGTTTCACGGTGTTAGCCAGGATGGCCTCGATCTCCTGACCTGGTGATCTGCCCGCCTCGGCCTCCCAAAGCGCTGGGATTACAGATGTGAGCCACCGCGCTTGGCCTAAAAGTAGAAGATTTTTAAAGCAGGTGAATTTTCGCAAAATCTGGAAAAGAAGATGGTAGCTAAGTAATAAAAAGAAGAAAAGAAAAAAGGGATTGAGTTGAAGAAGTAACAAAAAATGTAGTTGAAATGAATCTGCAGTTCAAAGATTTTCAATTAAATATTAGAATGAAGAAATTGGCATATGGAGGCCCTAGCTAAGTTCACCTCATCAATACACACTGCCTAAGTAACCCAGCATGTGCAGAGAATACAAGTTTGTATTGAAAACCTATGAAGAACACTGGTTCAGGACAGGTACTATGAAAGGTAGAAAGAATCTAAAATGTAATCCTTGCCCCTAAGTTAGCTCTGGTCTAGTAGGAGACCTAACATGTGCAGCATTGTAAAATAATGAAACTATATTTTACAGAATGAAGTCAAGACATCGAAAGAAGATATGCCTTGATATTGCATGAGACATTACCAGACAGAGAATTTGGGTAGTGCTACTATAATTCTGAAAAGAAAGAGACCATTGAGCTAGTACCATGAGTTAATAAAAAAAGAAGTGGATAGCATGATGTCTGACCACTAAGAACTTACAGTTTTTAAACATCTACTTCATCGACACTTAGAACTGCTCACATTCCCTCCCCTTGATTTCTTTTTTCTTTTAGCTGAGTGATGACGGCATTGCCATTTACATCAGCATTGAGTATCTATTCTCGTCTTCTGCTAAAACATTTGGTTTAAATACATACAAAGGAGCAGCAGGAGACTTAGAAAAGACTGACTTTATATATATATATATTGCTTGTGTGAAAGTCTAAAAACAGAAACCGGGGTAGAATCTAGGGAAGAAAAGGAGGGTGTGAGAGTCACTCTTTTCATCTTTAATGCACTAGGAAAAACTCTGAATTGTCTTTATCTGTATGTGAGCAAAGAGATACAGTTTTTCTTTGAAGTTCTCAGGGTCAGCAAGGATTATTGCTGGGGTTCAATTTTCAAATGAAAAGAAGTAGCTCCCAATCTTATTTTGAAAATTTCTATCTGAACATGGATCACATTACATTAAAGCCAAAGGGACTTTAGAAATCTGAACTTACTCTTCTGTCTTTCTTCCTCCATATGAATTTCCGAAATGTTAAGTGATTTGTTTAAGGTCTCAAAATTAGTTAACAATATGCTTGGAGTAGAGAACTTGAGTTTTCATGTCTGGTATTTTGCTATTTCAATAAAAACAAGTGAGAGTTTTTTCTTGAAACTTACTACCAGGAAATGTTTTGATCTCATCCAAATAATCAAGATGCTAATTTTAGCTAAGCCATTTTTTTTTCCTTTTTTTTTTTTTCCTGAGATGGAGTCTTGCTCAGTCGCCCAGGCTGGAGTGCAGTGGTGTGATCTCGGCTCACTGCAGTCTCTGCCTCCCGGGTTCAAGAGATTCTCCTGCCTCAGCCTCCAGAGTAGCTGGGATTACAGGCGCCCGCCACCAAGCCTGGCTAATTTTTGTATTTTTAGTAGAGACAGCGTTTCACCATGTTGGCCAGGCTGGTCTTGAACTGCTGACCTTGTGATCTGCCTGCCTCAGCCTCCCAAAGTGCTGGGATTACAGGCATGAGCCACCATGTCCCGCCATCACTAGGCCATTTTTTACTCTCTATTTAGATGAGAGCTTAATTTAATACTCAGGTGAGTAAACCACATTCCTTGTACAATAAATTGCTCCTGCCTTTATATTTCCTGATTTTTCTATTTTTTTCAATGTATTTTGAATTTCATTTTTAAAATAATGCATACTCATTATAGAAAATTTGCACGCCGGGCGCGGTGGCTCAAGCCTGTAATCCCAGCACTTTGGGAGGCCGAGGCGGGCGGATCACAAGGTCAGGAGATCGAGACCACAGTGAAACCCCGTTTCTACTAAAAATACAAAAAATTAGCCGGGCGCGGTGGTGGGCGCCTGTAGTCCCAGCTACTCAGGAGGCTGAGGCAGGAGAATGGCGGGAACCCGGGAGGCGGAGCTTGCAGTGAGCCGAGATCGCGCCACTGCACTCCAACCTGGGCAACAGCGTGAGACTCCGTCTCAAAAAAAAAAAAAAAAAAAAAGAAAATTTGCACAACATGTCCAAATATAAATAAGCAAAAAGGTCTTATAATCTTTTCAGTTCACATTACTTTACTTGAAATAATTTCTATATATGCTTTGATTGTAAGCTGCCTTGAGATAATTTATGAAATAGAAAGAGGTTACTTTCAGATAAATTTATTTTCTTCAGCAGAACTTACATCACCTCACTTTTCACTAATATCCATCCATTTATTAATATGCATAGTTCATTTAGCTTAACAGGCATCCAACAAATGGGGGCCTTTTGAAAAATACATTTATGTTGGGCCAGATGCAGTGGCTCATGCCTGTAATGTCAGCATTTTGGGAGGCCAAGGTGGGAGGATTGTTTGACCCCAAGAGTTCAAGATCAGCCTGGGCAACACAGTAAGATTCTGTCTCTACAAAAACAAAATCAAAGAATTAGCCGGGCATAGTGGCATACACCTATAGTCCCACCTACTTAGAAGGTTAAGGTGGGAGGATCACGTGAGCCTGGGAGGTTGAGGGTGCATTGAGCTATGACTGCCACTGCACTCCAACCTGGGCAAAAGAGCAAGACCCTGTTTTTTAAAACAAACGAACAAACAAACAACAACAACAACTATATATATACATGTGTCATGGTGAGATTGAAGCCCCAGTACAGGACATGGGCATGGGAGCTTGGACTCATAGTGAATAGTTGCAGATTTAAGAAAGATTCTATAGCCTTAAAATCTTGTGATTTAAAGAACACACATTAATAGAAAGTGCCTAATTTGCATGAGGAAGTTTGGATCATATACCAACTCCTTGACTCATTTTTTTTGCATGTAAATGATCAACTCAGCAGTATGGGGAAAAATGGTCGGGATATTATTTTAATTTCACATTTGCATGATTCATAAATCAATAAGTAAAATTTACACACCTTCACATGTACATATACCCCTACATTCAGGGTATCAATAAACCAAGGGAAAAAGTGATTGTATAGAAAAGAGAATTGTAATAAAAAAGACATAAAGTCAATGTTGACACTTGCTCCAGAAAAAGACATGCTATAGATTAATTCTATTATTCTATATATTTGTTTCTAATTCATTAAACATTGTCTAATACATCCTGTGTTGTAGATAACCTTAAGTAAAGGTTGGACAGGATAAGATAATAAACCGTATGAAGTTCAGGGAGATAAGCTAATAAATATAAAGCAATGTGGTGGTGAAATGATTGAGATAATAATTATGTTAACTAACTTTTTTTAAACAAATATTTATATGCCTACAATGTACCAGGAATTATGTTAGCCACTGGGGATACAATGGTGAACAAACAGTGGATACTGTACTAATCATTTTATCTATATTATTTCATTTATCCCTCACAGCTGCCCTGTGAAATGTGTGTTATTATAATCCCCATGAAACTAAGAAAAGGCTTGCCTAAAACTGCACAGATAAAACTAGGTCAGAAGATATACAACATCTATTATGAAAGCAAATGCTTCTATTTTGAGTGGCATTCAAATTAGGCTGAAGTGGAAAAAGTGGGTATGTGTGTGTTAGTCATGCAAAGAAGGTCTGGGAAGCACTTTCTGTGAAGTGAGGCTATCATAATCAAAGTCATAGTCTCTAGAGGAGCACTGTGTATTTTGGGAACTTCTAGGAATTGTGTTTTCCTTGAGTATAAATTTTGAGGATGGTGAGAAATGAGCTATGGTAGATAAGATGGGCTCGTAATCCCAGAGGCAAAATGAAGGGTGACATACTCAGATTTGCCTTTTATTAAGATCATGCTAGCTACATTGTAAAGAAAGGCTTAGAGGCCAAGCAAAGTGGTTCACACCTGTACTCTCAGTGATTTGGGAGGCCAACGCAGGAGGATCATTTGAGGGCAGGAGTTTAAGACCAGAATAGGCAATATAGCAAAGATCTCTCTCTCTCTCTCTCTCTCTCTATATATATATATATATATATATACACACATATATATATATTTATTTATTTATTTATATATATAATAGCTGGGTGTGTGGCGCATGCCTGTAGTCCTAGCTACTTAGAAGGCTAAGGTGGGAGGATCACCTGAGCTGAGGAGTTAGAGGTTACAGGGAGCTATGATTGCACCACTGCACTCCAGTCTGGGCAATAGACTGGAGTCAAATATGGCTCTTAGATATAAGAATAAGGACTACTTGGGATCTCACATAGATTACTTGGTGGTATACACAGGAGTTTATGTAAAATAAACAGTTAAGGAGTAATATCAAGAGCGGAATTAGGTATTGTCAGAAGCTTAGAGGCTTGGGTTTCAGATAAAGATGAGGAAAATGTTCTCAGAGAGGAAATATTTAAAATATGACAGTAACTGAAATGTAGAGTTTAGTGGCCCAGTTTATGGGGTTTTGAGGGAGACTAGAATATAGAGATTGGCTAAGGGAAGAGGGTGTTTTTAATTCTTTTTCAAAGATACCCGACCACTCAACAGAAAAAGACTCTTTCTGTTCAAAACAATAAAGTTTTCTATTTCAGAAATTTAGGAAGTTTTAAGAAGGAATTGACAGAGTCAAAGAAAACAAAAAATTAGGAATATATGGATTGAAAATGTCCATTATTTTAGAAAATTAAGTCATTATTGACTTTGATAAGAGACATCTTTTCAGAATGGTTGAAGAAGCAACAAGATCAAAATAATTTTAGATGGATTTTCAGGAACTTTACACATAAAAGAAATGTGAAAGATCAGATAGATCGAGGAAATATATGTCTCACGATTAGAATAGCTGGAATATTTATATGTTGAGAGAACAAACAAGTAGCGAGAGAAAAAGAGACAGAAATAAAGATATAGAAGAGAAGGGGCGGACAAATGGAACATGATTCTGGAAACAGACGATGAAAATTTCAGGTGGTTGTGTATTACTTTTGGAAAGAACACCTAATCTTCTGGAAGAAAAGAAAGTAGGATGGACATAGTTATAAATACACTGGTAGAGGAGAGAACAAAAATGGAAGGCATTTACCATTAAGGTCTGATGAGACTGGAATTCCAATGTTTGTGTAAGAAGCCTATTGAAAATTGGATAGGCACTGAGGGACATGTTGTTTCCTGTGACAGGAAATTTTCAAAGCAAGAAAAAGATGGTGAGATTAAATAAATAAGCAGTATTATCTCCACTTTTCACCTTCCACCCTTCCAAAGAGGCTCAGATTCACTGAATGGCAGTAAGATATGGAATATATTCCTCATTATGTAACTTGACCACTGTGAAGATTTGCCAAGAGTTGAGAATACTATTGGTTGAAGTCATGTACCTCTTGGAATCTACTACTCAACTACTGCCCAAGGTCTGTTGCAGTGACCTGAATTCTGAAGGTGGGAGTATATGCAGAATTACCTAAAATAGTAATACCTCACATTTATTGAGCTATTACTGTAATTTGGTCATTATTCTGTCTGTTTTATATTATTCACTCATTTAACTAACACAAAAAGTCTGAGTTGGTGGTATTGTCATTTATTTTTACAGAGGGGATTTGGCAGAGTACTTTCTGGGTGCTCTTTCTCATAGGTGAGTAAAAACACATGAGTAATTCTGGTCAGTAAGCGTTAGGAAGAGGCGATGTGTATAATTTCTGGGTTGAATCAAAGGATAGCAGGTGAGTTTTCTGTCCAATAATCATGATGGAGGCCTCTGTTTCTGGATGTATAACTATAACATGGATGAGTATCCATCAGCCTGAGTACCCTGATTAATTGCGTAAAGTAAGGGCTCCCTCTGTTGCTCTATAAGTGATAATTACATTTTGGTAGTTAATTTACTTAAACTTGAGGTGGAGTATTAATTTGCTACCACAATATAATCTAACATAGTCTGACTAACAAGTGATCAAAATGAGAGACATAGCACTACATCATAGGGTAAGTAAGTACTTCTTCACTTTCCTCTGAAATGGAGAGATGGGGACAAATATGGTTCTTAAGAATCTGCTACACAGCTAACAGCTCCAGGTCTACTGCAGTGATCTGAATCCCTAAGATTTTCTACCATGCTCATGGTAGACATTACCAATTGTTCTTCAAGTGTCTCTTGATGAGTCTGGGAATCATCTAGGAATTATTTTCAATACAGAGAGCCAAGTAGTTTCTGTTAATTTTTAGGATTGAAGTGTATATAAAACCTGCATGTCATCCATATTACAGACGTTTGTTTATGTCACACCTTGTTTATAATTGCCTTTGAAATTTTTTTTTTTTTTTTTTTTTTTTTGAGACGGCGTCTTACTCTGTTGCCCTGGCTGGAGTGCAGTGGCACGATCTCGGCTCACTGCAAGCTCCGCCTCCCGGGTTCACGCCATTCTCCTGCCTCAGCCTCCCGAGTAGCTGGGACTACAGGTGCCCGCTGCCACCACGCCCTGCTAACTTTTGTATTTTTAGTAGAGATGGGGTTTCACCGTATTAGCCAGGATGGTCTCAATCTTCTGACCTCGTGATCCGCCCGCCTCGGCCTCCCAAAGTGCTGGGATTACAGGCGTGAGCCACCACACCCAGCCCACACTCACTCTTAAACTGTTAGACCTTGCTTGCTTCTTTTATAAATCCTGGGTAATTAAGTTAACTAATCACTTCCACATTCTTTTTGTAGCTAAAGACATCTCTATTACACAGTGTTAGCTAATGAGAAATGGCAGAAATGTTCTGAGAGGCAAGGAGTTTTTCCCAAGGAAGTTTTAACTTTTCGTAATAAAAAGAGCTGGTTTCAGCCAGCACTACCTGCTCCTCACTTCTGATAGCAAGCCAAAGAAGTACTGGATGGAACTTCAGCAGCCATCTTGCAACCATGAGGAAAAGGTCAAGATAAACAGAAATAGACTGATATTGTTGCGCTTTTGAATTTATATCTGCAACTAACCACTCCATGACCACTTATTTTAGAGAAGAAGAACCCTGTTTTTTTAAGCCCCTCTTACCCACTTTAAGGCAAGTATTCTGTTACTAGCAGACAAGCAGAATTCTAGTTAATATAAGGCACTTATGTAGATATTCAGGCACATACCTATGCCTGTAAAGTAAGGGTTATAACAGAGGCATACGCGAGTTACTATAGGGACACATACAAAATGAGTACTTAAGTTGATTAGAAAATTCAAAGGTTTCACTGGAAGTGATGTTAAAGATAATCTTTGAGTCATGAGTTCAACTGGTGAGGAAAGTTAGCAAGTATGAGATAGTCATTTGAAATAAGGGTGACAGCGTTAAAGAGATGGAGGCCTGAAAGAAGACGTCATGTTCTGGGAATTGTACATAATTGAGCAAGTGTCAAACATAAAATGATGGAGGAGTTAATTTGCTATGTACATAAAAAATAAGGCTGGAGGGCTATGTAGAGGCCTTTAATTGACAGGTGATATACTCTGGCTCTGTCCTCAAAGATACAAAGATTTTAAGGAAGGAGTACATGATTAATTTATATTATAGAAAAACACAATGCTGGCTGCAGTATAAAGGATGAATTCAAGAAGAATGGTTTGTGGCAGGAAGACCAGTTAAGAAAAATAGTTATAGTAAGAAATAATAAGTATATCGATTAAAAGAGTAACAGCAGAACATGGAAAAAGGACAGATTCTACAGATTTTATGAAGTTAGAGGTAATAGAAACTAGTGATAGATTATGTATTTTAATGTAAGAAGAGGATAATCAAGATTGGTTCCCAGATTGTATTTTGGGCTAGTGGCAAATCACGGATGAAAAATAGGGAGCAAAGGAAAAGGATGTGCTGGAGTGAAGGCAACAAAGACATATGTGAGGTGTTTTTTGTTTGTTTATTTGTTTTCTATTCAAGATTCTTTATTAGCTGTAGAATTTAGGAAATGGGCTCATGGTTCTTTCCTCTCAGAAAACCTCCCTGATATGCCAGGGTCAATCTGGATCCTCCATCAAGCAGACACCAAGACAGAAGCAGACACTGAAGAAAGAGCATGTGAAGGGTAAAGGTAGGCAGAGGGGCAGGAAGAGTTTTCAGACTGTGATCCAGAGTTGACACCTGGGAAGGAGAGGGAAGGAACAGTGTGTAGGAAGAATGGTGCACTACTGAGAAAGTCTTTGTCAAGCTAATGAGGAATCCTGGCACAGAGATTACCTATTAGAAGAGCCCCACACAGGATAGAAAGGGCTGAGCTTTACTATTGGCACGTTTGGCCATCGGCTGGCATGGACAATGTGGCAGATTTGAAGATGTGGCAGCTGAAGACTGTCATCAGCAACACTTCTCCCACCAGGTTCTCTTGACATGAGATCCAAACAGTGTACCTCCATTGCTACCAAATGTCAGTTCTTGAATATTCCAGAGTTCCTTTTCTTTGAGGGCAAGGGTTGGATTGTATTTTACCACCTCTTTAAAATTAGGATGGCCATATGACTTATTTTGGTCATTAAGTTGTAAGTGGAAGTTTGATAAAACAGCATATGCTTTGCCAGATTATCTTTTTCTCTTCAAAGAAAATACCTTTTGAGCAGAACTTCCATCAATCTGGGCCCCAATAATGAGCAGGCTCTTGCCAACTCAGGTGGGACATGTAGACTGAGCAAGAAATAGCATTATTGTAATAAACCATTGAGATATGATATTTTTTATTGAGGCATAACCTAGATTACTCTGACTGAAACCATAGCTTTGGAGACTGTGCTGGAGTATTTTAGTTTCTACATACACTGCAAAGTAGGCAGTGACCATTGGGGAACAGGAGGCAGTGAACGCTGGGGAGCAGCTTGGTTGGATATTAGAGCAGAACAACTTGAAAGCATTAGTCAAAGAAATGAACTAGCTTGATTTTCCTTCTGAGCTTCTAAAGTCATTCATATTTGGAAGGAAAAGCTCACAAATCATAGGCTGTAACAAATTATTAATACAGAAATGTGTTCTAACAGGACCATACATTGTAATAGTTGGTCAACAATATTTATTGTGGATAAACAACTTGTATTAGATATGTTAGGATACAAAAAAAGAGAATGATGATTATTATCATCTGTTTTATTGCATGCCACATATTATGAGATTCGAAGGCTTTCACAAATATTTTCTTCTACTCAGTGGAGGAAGTAGGGAAAATATTATTATTCCAGTTTTACAGTGAAGGAAATGGAAACTCACAAAGTTTAAATGACAAAGGGAATAAGTGGTTGAAACAAAATTGGAACTCAATACATCTGAGTAGATGCCTGTAAATTAAAATATTTCCTTCTTATGAAGGCTAAAATTCTTGCTGCCAGAAAAAGTTTAAGAATATTTTCAGTGCCTACAGTCAAATACATATGCATCAATAAGGTATTTGCAGCTATTTTGTGTCATGGTATTGGATGAATGCTATAATTAGAAAATACACATGAAGTGGACCTAAAACCATCACACTAATACGGAGAGCCCTGAAACTCTTTCCAGTTCCATTCAGTCTGAGAAGACAACATCAAATGCTAATGAGTCAGTCTTAAAGAAAATAATAATAAAAATTGCTTTATCTGTGGCTTATAACTATTAAGTGAATTTAATGTGTATTTTCTCTCTTGTGTATTATACTTTCCCTATAAGGAATTATAGAGTTGAACCCAGATCTTGTACTCTTAAATCTCAAATGCTTATGGAGACAAAAAGAATAGGTAAAAATGGATTTTTAATCACATTAAGGAATGCTACTATGATGTAATTTCCTTTGAAACTCAAAATACTAACAAATTGATGGGAAGATTTTAAAACATGGCTCCATTTTATCTGATACTTGTTCCATCTAAAGGTTGGACTTTTCACCCTTTCTGATTAACCTGGGATCTGTGCCTGCTTTCAATCTGGCTGTTTCTACATCAGGCCTTAAGAAACTGGCAGTTCCCACTTCCTGTCTTTTCAGACACTCTCGAAACCACCATGCTGTGAGGAAGCCCAAGTAGTTCCTGGAGAGATCCACACCAATAACTGAAGTCCCAAGGCTCTAGCACTGGCTGAGCTCCCAGCTGACAGCCAGCACCAAATTTCCATCACTTCGAGTGAACTATCTTAGAAGTGTATTTTCCAGTTCCAGGTTAAGTGTACTCAGAAATAACCTGCCACATTGATCCCTGTAAAAATTGGAGATCTGAAAGCAAAATACAATATTGTCATTTTAAGTCAATAGGGTTTGGGGTGGTTTATTATATAAGTGAACTTTGCCTAGGTTGGTTTTACCTAAAGAGGCCTTCTGTAGTACATAATAGAGTACCTTGGTCTGGATATAGGGATTTTGTGCCTTCCTTTACATTTAAAAGTCAAATAAAATGATCTTTTCTGTGAACATGAATTTTTTTTTTTTTTGAGACGGAGTCTTGCTGTGTTGCCCGGGCTGGAGTGCAGTGGCACGATCTCAGCTCACTGCAAGCTCCGCCTCCTGGGTTCACGCCATTCTCCTGCCTCAGCCTCCTGAGTAGCTGGGACTACAGGAGCCCACAACCACGCCCAGCTAATTTTTAGTATTTTTAGTAGAGGCAGAGTTTCACAGTGTTAGCCAGGATGGTCTCGATCTCCTGACCTCATGATCCGCCTGCCTCGGCCTCCCAAAGTGCTGGGATTACAGGCATGAGCCACCGTGCCCGGCCAAGAATTTTTTTATTATTAGGATACATGTGCACAATGTGCAGGTTTGTTACATCGGTATACATGTGCCATGTTGGGTTGCTGCACCCATCGACATTAGGTATTTCTCCTAATGCTATCCCTCCAAAGCCCCAAAAATATTGATATTAAAAACATCAATTTTTTTAATGAGGGCATTAAGTTTACTCTATTATGTGGTTATCCTATATTCTTGTAGCATTGTCTGGTTTAGGCCATAGAGAAAGATCACATCCCTGTAGTGGAGAAGGAATCTGCAATAAAATGAGTTGGGGTTTTTTTGTGTCAGTAAGTGGGGACAGTGGGAAAATTTCCTCTAAGGAAAGCCCATGAGATTTGGTGATTTGGGGCAGATGACAGTGAAAACTCTAGACTCCCATGATGCTTCTTTCATGGCCTTTGATTTCTAGGTGGCAAAACATGTTTAAAGGGATTTAATATACTTAAACTTGGATGGAGGTCATGTTCTAATGGCACAATTTAGCCTCATCGATGCCACAAACCCTTAAGATGAACATTAGGCTTTCGGGCCAGAGCTTAAAAAGGGCCTGGAACTCAAGACCAGAGTGGTGATGGCAGTCTTCATTAAGAAAGACTTCTTGGTGGACAAAGGATATAAGAGATAGTGAGGTCCATCTACTGCAGTTCAGTAGGATACAGGACTTGAATTTGAATTTAGGGCAGGGATCTTGCCATGCCTAGCATAGTTTCTGACACATAATAGGTGTTGGAGGGGAGACAGTGAATGATAAATGCCGGGCTCCTTTTGCCATGAAACTGGGGCTTTCTTTTGGGTTGTCATTTTTAATCCCCTCTGTGGCTTGCTTCGTGCAGTGATTTCATACATTAGGCAACACAGACCAGGACCACGAGGAAACAATTTTTACACACACGGCCCTACAGTGCAAACTGTATGAACCTGAGTCATGGCTCACAACTAATATATTTCATCCTGAACTTCAAGCCAATTCACGGGTGGCGTTTATCTCCGTTTTACATCGGCAGCAACAGCCTGAATTTTCTGGGACACGATGCGCCACCCAAACACCAGGGACTCCCTCATCTTTTTCTCCCCAGCTCCGCCCAAGACGGAGCCACATAGCCACCCGCAGTTGCGATCCGCTCGCCGCGTGGGGGACTTCACCCGCGTGAGCTCGGTTTCCGAAAAGCGAAGCTGGGTTGGGACACAAGGATTGAGGGGCGGATAGGGATGGACCTGCGGCAGAAACAGGGTCCAGCTGGGCGAGGAACCCCACGTTGATGGCTCCTCTTCTGGGATGGCCGTCCCGCGCCGCCCACTCCGGAATCCCCTCCCCTCCCCGGCACGCCCCCGCCCAGCTAGCCCAGAGCCTCTGCCGGATCTTCTCGAATTTCAACACAAAGGGAATCCTCGGCCGCAGGAAGTGCATCACGAGAAAGGGGGCCTGGGGGCGGGGAGAGGGGGATGCCGCCTCTCTCTCTCCACCCCCTCCCTCACGGAGCCCAGGGCAGACGTGATGAAACCCGCGGGGTCCCCCCACAAAGCCCCAACGGCCGAGGGAATTTGAAACAAGAAACCCCCTTACCTACAGTAAAGGGAGGTGGAAGCTCGGTCCCTCCTCCTGTCACGCTCGAGTCCCTGGAGATCAGAGCTGCCCTCTCCGCGGCTCTGACACCTGTTTGCTTTCCCCCTCCTTTCCTTCCGGGTGCACTAGCACCTGGGCTTACGTTTGTTTTTCTACCCTGGGGCTCTCAACTTCCCTTCCACACCCCGCCTCCCTTTCAGAGTTTTCTGTAAAGTTCAGGCTCGGGGTGTCCTCTTGCACTCCCCACAGGGCTGTGCCGCAGGCTTGGGCGACTTTCCTTGCAGAACGTCGGCGGAGAGGGAGTCCCTGCGGGGGCCAGGGGAGAGGACTGGGAGAGACCACTTTGGTTTTCTGAGACGCCTTCAGTTCCTGGCCGACCGCCAGGCTTTCTTCTTGGAGGTGTCAGTCTTGGGGAGTGGGGCCTGGGGAAAAGGGGGACAGGGTAGGGGATTTGTGTTTGAAACTATTTTTGGAAGGCAGCCTTACTGTTTTTACTTACGTGGTATTTTGCAAATTAATAAAAATAGCAAACTTTTCTAGAAATGCTTTATTTACATTTTACCGGAGATTGTGAAACCATCCATTGTTCGTTTAAAAGGCTATTTTTTTTTTAAAGTTTGGGATGGCTTGGAGAGGCCAATGGCAATTAGGGGAGAAGGGCTGAAGCACCCCTTTTTGGAGATCGGGGCCAGTTTCCTGGACTAAAAGACCCTAGTGACTGGGCATGGGCCTCACAACTAACTCGGGTTGCCCTGCCCCTGTCGCGTGGGCTCTCAATGGCAGGTGCTCCGGAAGGGGGCCACCTCTCCGTGGGGCTCCTGGCTGCCTCTGCTCCCTTGGACACCACTGGGGGGCCTCCCCCTCCTAAGTTGTAGGCCGAGGCCGGATACCTGCTCCGACCTGTCTCCTCCCTTTCTCCAATACCACACCCACGGGACTCCAGTCTCCCCGGGAGTGGGACGGAGACGGAACAAAGGGGTCTTTGTTCACTGGCTCCCGGGGGGTGGGAGTTGCGCTCGCTCTCATTTCCTGGCGCCCCTTGGAGACCGGGAGGCTCAGCGCCTCTCCCAGCTCTCAGCGCCGCCCTCCCAGACCCCAGAGACGTCGGTCAGGGCGCGGCGCCCCGGGCCACTGCCGGCTCTTTCCGGGCGGGCGAGGTGGGGGGCGAGGCACCGCGCGGCGGCGCCTGGGGGCACTGTTGCCCGCGGAGGGACTGTGGGGGGGTTTCAGCAGCTGGCGGGGGTGGAGGGGGCGGGAGAGGGAGCCTGCGCCGGGCTGAGCCTGGAGGTGCGGGGCGGGCTCGGGGAGCGCTCTCGGGGCTGCTCTTGCCACAGCCAGGGCGGTTGGAACTCTCTCCTTCTCTCCCTCCATCCTTCCACTTCCCCTGGTCGGCCCCGCCGTCAGGCCGGGTTCCCCTTCCCTGCCGTCATCAGGTTCCCCTTCTCCCTTCTTGGCACTTTCCTTTCGAACCATCCTTCTGGACAAACTTTGATGGAGAATTTCACACCACTCTGGAAAAATGCCGGTTATGAAAGGATTACTGGCGCCGCAAAACACCTTCCTGGACACCATCGCCACCCGTTTTGACGGAACACGTAAGTCTTACACTTGGACGAGTGGTATGTCATTTTCTGAGACTGATTTTTCTCGTACACATTACTTTTGCTCCCACCTTCCCTTCTGCACCAGCAGAGTGAATTTTCTTCTGTTCTTGGCAAGGTGTCTTTTGTGGGGAGAAATTTGTCCCCTCATGGTTTGGTGTAGTATTAACACTTTGTATTGGTGTAATAGTTGGCTCTCTTGAGTTCTTGGGTTTGTAAGAACTGAAACGTAGCCTGAGGAAAGACCGACGCCCATATTCACTATGGGACCTGCATTTTGGTGTATCTTTAGGGAATTGGTTGCAATTTTCTGAGGTGAAAATGGGAATATCGGTGTACCTTACCTTTCTAGAGTTTCAAGTCTCCCTAGATTGAAAGGAGAGCTTGGCGTGCTCTTTTTTGGAGCCTCATTCCGTGATATCTTTCGGATAGGTATGATTTACTGAGTTTAAGAAATGCAGGATTGCCAGGTGTAAGCTTTCTGTAGAATTTTAAGTGTTGTGAGTTTGTCAGAACCTTGATTCCTGCTTTTGAGCTAAAATAGCGTCTCTCTTAATCCTGAAATGAGCCTAACACTCAAGCAGAGGCTGTTCAGGAAGGGCATGAATAATGACTGATTTGGTGATAACAGAAAGTTTTCAGGTTTTTTGAGGTCGAATATTATTGGACATTTAGCTCATTTAAGCTACAGTAGGAAAAAAATACATAGGATGTTGTGTGGTTGCTAGCAGACGGTTCAGTATCATCTGCAAGTTGTTCTCTTTCAGGACCACGGTCAGGTCCCCACTCCTTCTCTGGCTTCTCAAGCTCTCTACTTGACCCTGTGGATCTTCCCAGCTGGCTTTAACCCTGTAATTAGGAGTCTGCACTACCAAACCTAACAAATACTCTCAGTTGGTTTCACTACGAATATCCTCATCTTTTTTCTAGCTTATCCTGCCTCTGTGCACTGTCTTCCATTTTTCTGTTATTTGAGACTCAGAGAAACTCATTTATCCTAAAGTCCTTCTTAGTGGTTCCAGTGTCATTGTTTTTACTCTGTATATTTCTTGGAGCTGATATGGGAGAGTAATGCTAATTTCATTTCCTCTCCAGTAATCTAAATACACAATCTTATCTTTGGGTGGGAACCAAGTCTTGGACTTTTATTTTTCACAGATAGTTGGAAAAGTTTACATGAGAGAGAAATGAATCACTTACTTTAATTTTGTTCAGTTTTTATTTTTGACATCTAGCCTAATCATGGTAGCTGGTGTGGATATTTGGTCACTTCTTAAGTGTTTTATCTTTACATCTAGCCATTCTTTCTTTCCCCTTTTATATTCTAAATGTGTTAGATGTTATGTATGAGGTGTAATGTTGTTACCTATGTCTTTTTTAGATGATAGTAATTAATGTTGTAGGAAAACTTCAAGTCCCTGCCATTGCCACTACCACACCACTGAAGCTCCACACAAAATCACCACTGCTGTATTTCACCCTGCATGATTGTGGGTACTACTATTCATTACCTGAGCTACTGATCAGTTTCATGTGGATGTTTTTTCTTGAAGTTGAACATCCAAAACTAAAAGGCTGTAGACATTGACCCTGAATGTGTCTATTGAAAATGAGGTAATTGGCAAATGGTAATTGTTTATCTCATTGCCATTTAAAGTTGAATGAAGTGTAATGTGTAGTGAATCATCCCAGCACAGTAATTCCCCCGTGGGAATTACTACAGTGTTACATTCAGATATCAGTTGCAAATGAGAGGGGCTTTAAATCATCAGCATGGAAATATCTTGGCCTCTGACTCTGACTATAGTGATATGCATGATAAGCAGGAGGGCATGTAGGGAGAGATGGATGTACTTGTGAATAGTTCTTTTTCTGTGTTGGCTACACATTAATGTTAATAAGATAGGTTAGATACTTTAAATCCTTATTTTAGAAGACCATGCTGACATACCTGTATTTAATACAGTAAGAATCAAAAAGTCTTTTGGAGACCATACTTGGTCTGTGCTCCACAGCGTCTGGGGGATTCCTGGAGGGAACCAGTTTGCATGAAATCTGACAATCAGAGAAACAAATTTGAAGGTGATAAGTAATGTAAAGGTTGACTTTGGCAAGATTTTGTTTACAACATTTGGTGAACACCTCTCCTCCCAAGAAACCCCACTCAATTCAAGAGGGTTTTCTTTTCTCATTTTCTTTTCCTTTCTTTTTTTTTTCCTTTTTGAATTTCAGGATGACTTGAATAATCTGAAACTTAAAATGCCTTAAACAAAATTTTAGCCACAAATTTTGGTACATTAGAATCATGGGCATACCATTTTTCCAGCTAGCTATTTACTTTATCTTCTTATGCCATCGTTTCTTGTTGATACAGTTTTGTAATTACTGTCTCTGAAACTATTTTCCTATGATAATCCTTCCTACTCTTGATTTTTATAGCTGGTGTCATTTATTTTCTTTTGCAGAGTAAAACTATTTACAAATTTTAAATTTACAAAATTGCCACCTACTCAAAAACTGCTGGAAAATGAATAATGTTAATTATACTCAATATGTAATATGCTGAGTTGGTATAATTTTTACCTCATTTGTGAAGTATGTTTTACAGTCATGCTAGTTTCTTATTTTATTTTGGACAATTTTTATGAAAAAAATTAGAGAGCAAACAACAACCCTGGCAAACTGCCTTGCTAACGTACCCAACATGCAGTATTATTATTAGCCTTATTGATTTATTTTATTGTAAAATAATAAAACAATGTAAGACACCATCTGAAAATCCTCCCAGGAAAAATAAATATATGACAACATAAAACTCTATAA
This sequence comes from Macaca fascicularis, assembly GCF_037993035.2. NCBI lineage: Eukaryota > Metazoa > Chordata > Mammalia > Primates > Cercopithecidae > Macaca > Macaca fascicularis. The sequence goes on along the minus strand of NC_088376.1, from coordinate 29,232,634 downwards.
TATACTCCTACTATTTATCAGTTGAGATGTTATCACAGGGCAAATAACAGGAGTTAATAATACATTTTATAACTTAGTGACACTTTATTATTTTACATATTATAATATTTCTTCTCTTTAATATTTAAAAAGGGAGCTCTGTCAGGATTGAAAGACATTTGTGAATTATTAATTGAAGCTATTTTTTCTGATATGCAATGTAATTTGCAACCATTATTAAAAAAATATTTTTATATAAAATTACCACTAAATATATTTACTCTTGAAATATATTCTATGGTTTGTATTTAACTGAAGTGTAATGAGACTTAGAAAAACTAAGAACCTTAGAAATCTTAAAAACATATACTCCATTTAGGGGGAAAAAGTAAAAGTAACTCCAAAGAATTTCTTTGAATTATTACATATAGCAAAAACCACTCACTTGTACCACTCTAAGACATACACACACACATATACACTACACACACACTCCTAATGATATGGCCTGCAACTAGTTCACTTCTACATAGTTTTTTTTTTTTTTAACATATTTACTGTAATTTAAGAAATCTTTTCTGTTTAGACTTTTGCTTTAAGTAAATAAATATTAATTTGGACAAAGTATAATAAGGGAACACATTGGCATATATTTGAAAAAAATATACCAATATATTTATATTTGAAAAAAATAGTGCTTTTAGTACAGTTGTTTGTCGCAGGATACCATTTGAGAAAAACAGCTTTTTAAAAAAGATACAAAGCTTTCAGAGGGAAGTATCCATTTTCAAACATAATGGTGGATTAGCCTACATTTTCTAGGCATATCAAAATATGGCCAGACTTCTTCTTCCCTTTTGGGTTACTAAGACACAAATTTAAGTTTTAAAAGAAGTTTGTAGCCCCATGGACTCCATCAAGAAGATTCCAATGAAAGTATTCAAAGTAATAGTTGTTTAGAAACTCATTAATATTTGCATATATTTTATGCACTTGTATATAGCCTGTTTGAAATGGTCCAAAGAAATTTGTTAAAATTGATGCCGGGCGCAGTGGCTCACTCTTGTAATCCTAGCATTTTGGGAGGCCGAAGCGGGCAGATCACTTGAGGCCAGCAGTTCGAGACCAGCCTGGCAGACAGAAATCCCGTTTCTACTAAAAATACAAAAATTAGCCAGGTGCGGTGGCAAGCGCCTGTAATCCCAGCTACTTGGGAGGCTGAGGCAGGAGAATCCCTTGAGCCCAGGAGGCAGAGGCTGCTGTGAGTTGAGATCATGTCACTGCACTCCAGCCTGGGTGACAGAGTGAGACTCTGTCTCAAAAAAAAAAAAAAAAGAAAAAAGAAATTTGTTAAAATTGAGATACTTCCTCTACAGAGGAAATTCTCAGTGGTTTTTTCTTTTTATCTTTTTGCTTTCATCAAGGTACATAGACCTCTTAATGTTAGAAGCATAGGGAGAAGGATAATGTACCCATTATCATACTCTTGACTTTGTAGATGAATTCTGTGCCCTCTAAAGGACTTATCATAGGGGTTCTCATAACTTCACTACAATGAAGAAAGTGTTCGAATTACAGGAATTGGATTTATGTCTTTACGGAAATGATTTTCTTTTGCTTCGCGGGATACACAAATAATAAGAAAAGTTGTATTGCACAGTCTTAAAAGCTAACATCAGACAATTTTGGCATTATTATATAGAGAAAATGGATATGTAATATGCTGAAAATTGAAATTATGTCCACGATATATTCTTTCTAGGCTCTAACATTTTTCATTACTTTCATCCCAAAGGCTGTGGTATGAGACCTCTTCTGGCCAATGAGACTGGCAAAGGACAAAAAGTCTTTCCAGAAGCATATTGAGGATCCTGAGTTACTAATTTCTGAGATATCTTAGACTCAACATACTTCTGGAAGAGGCACAGTCTCTCTAAAGAAATGTGTACTTTATTCATTCATTCAATCATTTTCCTTTTTCTTTTCTTTTCTTTTTTTTTTTTAAGACGAGTCTCGCTCTGTCGCCCAGGCTGGAGTGCCGTGGTGCGATCTCGGCTCACTGAAACCTCTGCCTCCTGGGTTCAAGCAATTCTCTGTCTCAGCCTCCTGAGTGGCTGGGATTACAGACGCCCACCACCATGCCTGGCTAATTTTTTTTTGCATTTTAAATAGAAACGGGGTTTCACCATCTTGGCCAGGCTGGTCTTGAACTCCTGACCTTGTGATCCATCTGCCTTAGCCTCCCAAAGTGCTGCGATTATAGGCGTGAGCTACTGCACCTGGCCCAATCATTTTCTAATAATATTCAATGAATACTGACTATACACAAAGCCATTATGCTAGGATCTTTGGAATAAATCAGGACTATCTTTTTCTTAAATGGGGCAATGTAACATGCACAAATTACCATAATATAGATTAGAAAAAGATAAGTGTAATTTGGAAGGTGCAGACAAAGGGCTATGCACATTTGGGTGAGGGAGGAATAGTTTCTATGCAGGAATCATCTGAAAGGGCTTCATATAATAAATAACTTTGGGTGGGAATGATCGTATCATATATGATAGGTGCAAAAACAATATTCTATTTAATTTGCCAGTTTGTACAGTAGTTGTCATGGAGGCTAGAAAGAGCCTTTAGTGAGAATAACAGGCATTTTAAAGGGTGTTAAGAGGTCAGTGTAGAGGTAAGAGGGCAATGGAAAGTAGGTTAGACTAGCCATAAAAGATCTTTAAACCCAGAGTGTTTGGTCATAATAAGCCATTGGAAGTGATAGATCAATATTTTGGTAAAAAACTATGGTGCCATCTATGTCTGGTTAAAAAACTCCCAAAACACTCAACCTTCCCATGTTCTACAGTCTAAAGCACACTACAGTAGATGTCAACTTTAGACTTGGAATGTTTCTTTTCACTATCTCTTCTAATAATGCTTTTTAAAATAAAGGTTCCATAGAATGCAGTGGAGTTGATGTATTCATTTTCTTAGGAATGTTTCTTTCTCCCAGGGAGTTAACTTTCTCTTAGGGAAGTGATAGATTTATTTCTCACCGCATAGCTGACTACTCTTCTCCTCCAGGACAGTTTACCCCTGTGTTACTCTAGAGTTATGCCTGTGGTCGAGAAAAAGAATTGAGGGTTTGCTGGAATTAGTGCCAGTGAAGTTGATTGGAGAAATCCCAACAGTAAAAGGTAAAGAGTTGGAACTGCTACAAAGATAGTATACTTCACCCTGGCAATGTATATTTGCTGATCTTGTCTAAATGCTGTGTTTAAAATCCAAAATACAAACATCAAAGATGAGACTTCAACTTTACCTATGACATAGTTCGTATTTAGCAACTGGAGCAATTGAAGAGCTTTTTCAGTAAACAGTCAAATATAGTTATTGAATTATAAATTCCCTGGAAGATATATTTTGCTTTCCTTTATGGTTGTTAATACAACCATCTTTGTCACATAAACCCTTCAAACTCCACATGCCCTCAAATGAACTAATAATCTTTTCTAGCCTTTGAAACCTATTTGTTTTCTTATGTTTTCCAGACTCATTATTGGCATCACCACCCATCCAGTTCTTCAAGCTGGAAATCTGAGTTGGCCTTGACTGCCTACACATCTAATTAATTATCAAATTTTTAATATTTTACTGCAGAAATGCCCTAATTTGGTCCCTCAATTCCCTCTTTATTGCTTCTGTTTTAATTTTGATCCCTTTTTCTTATCTCCACAATTGCAGCCTTTCTCTACCTAGACCACTGTGACCATCAGTCCCTTCTTCCACTGCCACTTGTTCAGTTTCCATTGTTCCCAGAGTGATTTCCATTAAAAACAATAGTACCACTTAATCATGTAACACTCCTGCTTAGAGCCATCCATTGGCTCCCTGCTACCTTTTGGATAATATCCAATGTCCTTAGCATCATCTGACCCCAAGATGATTCTGCAGAATCTTTTCCAACCACTGTCTCCTAGGCTACACACACACTCATTCTAAATTCCCTGCTCTTTCATGGTTTTGGGACTCTGCTTTTCACTTGAAGAACAAGATGTTTTTTGTTCGAGATCCATCCTAAAGATTACATTCTATCAAACTCCTTCTCTGAGGTTCCCAGTAAAGTTACATGACATTTCCTCTATACTTCCACATGGCCTTGCCCATTCCTGTAATCAGCTTTTATATGTGCTATAATTATATGCTTTCAAATTTTAATACTCAACCATGAACTCCTTGAAGCCTTAACTATGTCATTATTCCCATTGCTTAGACTTATAGCTGAAATGGTCTTTGCTCAGTAAATATTTCTTTGAGTAAAAGAATATCAACTTACTTGAAGGCCAGGGCTGTATATTAATTATCTTTATCTCCCGTTAGTGGTACCTGGTGTTCCTTTTATTCACTATTGCATGATTACCTTTAGTTTTGAGAGATAATACTAGACTGTCTTCCACCCTCTTCTTTTCACGTGGTTCAAGCACAACTTTCTTTTACAAACTCTAGTGATAGTAGTGTCTATCATCTTGGGCATGTCTACATGCATACTGTGTACGGTGCTGGTCCTTTTTCTGTTCCTACGACAACGCAATAACCCAGCAAGGTGGAAGGCAACACCCACTTTTTGAGTCAAAGATGACAAAATTCAAACTCAGAATTCTACTATATCCTATTAGCCCGTGATTTTTCTACTATATCATACTGCCTCTAAAATGTGCTTGCATAGCAAGTATAAACAGACTAGGGTGGTTTGTGGTATTGTTTCTAGTTTCTAGCTCTTGCAAAGAAGAAGAAATTTCTTTAAATATTTTAGCCATTTCTAGTTTGTATGCTGTTTGTTCCCCTTTGGATGTATTATGCTTTAAATACTTGTCATTTAAATGATGTTTTAAAATTGGTGTTTAAGACTTATAACTGGAACTACTAAATGCATTCACTGTGCAAAGCAGTTTTGCTCATCAAAGAAAATCTACTGTCCATTTTTTTTAAAAAGGAAATCCATTTTCTTTGAGATTTTTCTGCTTAGAATTTGCTGACTTTATTACTCTCTTGTGATTTCTTTTTGCTGTGAGGTTAATCTCTCTGTGAAGATATTCTAATTCTCGTAGCTATTATAGTGACGTCATTTTGGATATTTACCTTGTTAGGGTCATATAGAGGACATTCTTCCATGTATTTTGAGTCTGCTTTTATTGGAAGAATGTATTTTCCAGTGTCAGGTACTGATGACGTCTTTTAACAGAAATAGTTTACCTTTTCTCCACAATGAACTTACAGGAAGAAGTAAGGGTAGTTAGCCCACCAACTCTCAAGTCTATAAAGCCTTTTTTTAAAGAGGTTTTCTTTTGTTCTATTAAGTGCTTTGGACAGACATCTTTATTGTATTTGTCAGTCCAAATGAATCTCTTATTCCAGTTATTGAACTAAAGGGAACAGAGACCAGAGCACTTACCAGTCTTACCATGTTTTATTTGATTTTCTGGAAAAAAGGATCCACATGAGAAGTTCAGATTTTATTGAAATGTCAAATATCCAGTTTGACAAGAAGTAGACGGCTCTTACCCGTGGTGTTCTGGCTATTCCTTCAATGGAGAGAATAAAGTAGAAGGTAAAATTGGGCAAGGCTTTTACCTTAACGTCTGGATAAATGTTTTCTGTGATTCGATGAGTTATGGAAAAGAAGGAGGATATTGGGCCTGGGGCAATGAGAAGGAGCTTTTGTGTTGTATTAATTTGGTACAATTTTGGTTAGGCTACATCTCAGTCATCTGAAAATGAGCCTGTCCTTCTCTCTCAACAAATGTGTAGTTTTAGGTTTTAGGATACATCATTGATAAAAACCTAGGCCTCTTATCTGTACAGTACTTATATTATATATTATTGGTTCTAGCAAGTCAAAAGTTATACAATTATTTGGTAGATATTAATAATGGCTAATATTTGTATAGCTTTTCAGCATTCTTTATGTCATCACTTGAATTGTTTTTAAATTAATGGATGAAAAATGGTTTCTTGTGATTGTTAATGTACATTTGTTTACTATAATTGAAGTTCAGAATTGTTTAATATGTTTAAGAGATATTTAAATGCTTTATTGAGCATTACTTGTTTATATTCATTCTCTTGTTAATTGAATTGTTGTTTTTCCCTTTTTTGACATATTTGAGCCATTTATATAGTTCTAAAAATGGAACACTTTATTAGTAATATGAATTGTATAAATTTTCCCAGTTTTGGTTGGTCTTTTGATTTTTATATAGATGAATTAATAAATTTCCCTGTTATGATATCTAGACTTTGTGTCATACTTAGAGAGGCATTCCCTATTTTGAAATTACTATTATTATTTCTAATTTTTCATTTTTGTGGGTACATAGTAGGTGTATAATTTTTAAAACATATCCTGTATGTTCTACTATGGTTTTATTTTAAGTATTCAATTTTTTTTCCTCCATTAATAAGTTCTGTAATTTAATCTCCTGAGTGTAATACAGGGATCAAAATTATATTAGTTTCAAATTCCTATCCTCAGAGTTTATAGACTTGAGAGTTGGACAGATTTCCTAACAGTGTTATTCAGCATTTCATTTTCTTTATGTTAATTTGAAATGTCTAGTTTATCATATTTTATATTCTCTATGTAATTTTATTTCTTGACTTTCTATCGTATTATATTAACTGATCTTTTTCTGTCTATTTTAGTACTACAATTTTAATTATAGAATATTTGTGATATGTTCTTAAAATTCTTATTCCATTATTTTGTTCTCAGAATTTTACTTGACTAATTGTACTTATTTGGAAGTCTATATGACTTTAAGTATCAAATTTTCTAGTTGAAAAAAATCCTGATGGTATTTTTAATGGACTAATGTATAGGAAATATGATAATTTTGTGATGTTGAAAATTCATATTCAAAAACTTACTAGGTAGTTTTATTGTTTACACCTTTTGAGGGAGTTCTCAGTAAAGCATTTTGTACTTATAATATTCCTAGTAATTTTATCTTTGCAATTTCTATGTAAAATAGAAAGTTTTCTTCCACTGTTTTGCTTTTTCTAATTCAATCATGTTTGTTTATTTGAAGGAAATTAACTTCTATATGTTATTAATTTTTTTAACCAGCCAACTTACTGACATTCTCCTATCCTTTGTAATAATTTTAGTGTTAGATTACTGAAGTTTTCAGATAAGAAATAATACTGTTCTTAAATAATAAAAATTTTGCCTTTTGTTTCTAATTTTTGCAACTCTTACTTTTTCCCTTTTCTTTAATTGTTTTGGCCATTTTTAGATCAACGTTAAAACATGGTGGCCATAAAGAAAACCCTTCTCCTTCTTAACTTTAAGGGGAATTATTTTATTGTTTTTCTAATGAGTGTTGTCTGGCTTGTCATTTGAGAGGTAAATATTTTATTATATATTTGTGCTTTATTAAAAGACTTTGTAATGTATTCTTATTTCGTTAAGCCTTTTTAGTCAATTGCCTTTTTTATTATCTATCGAGGCTATTCTTTCTGTGTTATTGAATCAATTAATATAATGAATTCAACAGGTTTTATAATATTGAACTATCTTTGCATCCTTTCAATAAAAGTTACTTGGTATGTTGCTGGACTTTCCCTCCATTAATAGGACTTTTATGCTGAATATATATATAGAGATATATATGTAAAAATATATGTACACACAAATATAATATGGTGTATATATAATATGGTATATATGTATATATGAAAACAGAGCCGAGATTGATTGGCTTATAGTTTTGGCTATGGCCTTATCTAATAGTGTCTCAGATGTTTGTGTAGTGAATATAGTTTTTACTTCAATGTGTGTTTAAATCTGAAAGATGCCCAGCAATATCACCTATTTTTCAGATACAAAACATTTGTACCTGAACACTTTTCAGTTACAAAACATTTGTATCTATATCTATATCTGTATCTATATCTATCATCTCCTTTCCTATAACAACATGCACATTGTACACGAACTAGTAATGTCTCATAGTTTGTGAGAGGCCTAAGGTTACCAGCCCACAAGTTAGTGGAGTCAGTTGGAAATATGGGAAATTATAGTGTATGTATACATGCAATATATTTAGAACTTATCAGTATCTTTGGTATTAAAAAAAATCCTACAATAAACCTTTTTGGCCTCAATGACCTCACAGAAATGAAAAATAAGTTTAATGAATTATTGAATTCTCGTTTCTAAGAAAATTGATGATGCATAGATAACTGGGAGAAAATGCTGACATTTACATTTGTCATGGGTGCCCACATTGACTACATTAAAATCACTTGACTACATTAAAATCAGAATGCATAAATCTGCTGAATAAGCATCAGCATTTTTTTAAAAACTAGTAATCGATTTAAGAAGACTGTACCTAAAAATTATGATTCATTCTGTAGAAGGTATCTTGGACATATTTTTTGAAGCATGACTTTTCATTTAGATCAAAGGACTGCTCTTCCAAATGAATTTCATTTATTCCTTTTTTGGTAAGGGTTTGTAATCATATAATTTACATATATTAAATCACTCCTTTTAAGTGTACAGTTCATTGAATTTTGCAAAATATATGCAATCACGTAACCACCACCACAGTCAAGATTTAGAACAGTGTCCTCAGCCCCAAAGGTCAGTACCCTCCTCCCACTTCCAGTACATAGCAGCTACTAATCTATTTTTATGCCTACAATTTTCCTTTGTTTAATATGTAATATTAATGAAATCATACAGTACCTGGCCCCTTAACAAGCAGTTTTGCTTTCCATGATTTCAATTATGTTCGGTGAGCTTAGTCCCAAAAATATTAAATGAAAAATTCCACAAATAAACAAACAATTCATAAGATTTAAATTGCACACCCTTCTGAGTAGGGTGATGATATCTCATGCTATCCCACTCCATCCCACCCAGGATGTGAACTGTCTCTTTATTCAGAGTATCCATGCTATGCAGGCTACCTGTCCATTAGTCACATAGTAGGCATTTGGGTTATCTCATCAACTGTTGCAGTTTCACAGTGCTTGTATTTAAGTAAACCTTATTTTACTTAATAATGGACCTAAAGCACAAGAGTGGTGATGCTGGTGATTAGGCATCACCAAAAAGAAGTCATAAAGTGCTTCCTTTAAGTAAAAAAGTGAAAGTTCCCAACATAATGAGAAGAGGAAAAAAATATGCTGGGGCTGCTAAGATCCACAGTATGAATAAAACTATCTGTGAAATTGTGAAGGAAAAAAAATTGTGCTAGTTTTGCTGTCACACCTCAAACTGCAAAAGTTACAGCCACAATGCATAAGTGATTAGTTAAGATGAAAAAGGCATTACATTTGTGGGTAGAATACATGAACAGAAACATATTCCAATTGAGGGCAATTGGATTTGGTACTACTGTCGGTTTTAGGCATCTACCAGGTGGTCTTGGAACATATCCCTCTCAGGTAAGGGGGGATTACTGTATGTAGCATTCTTTGTCTGCCTTCTTTCACTTAGATAAATGATTTTGCAATTTATTCCTCTTTTTGAGGGAAGCAGTAGTTTGTTCTGTTTTATTGTTGAAAATTTTGTTCATTTTGATTTCAAGTTTTCTTCTGTGTGTAGAAAAAAATGAAGCACCAGTGATTAATGTGTTGTTATTAGTAAAAGCACTTGGCAAGTATTCATGTCATGAGGGTTTCCAATGGAAAACCAGTTAACTTTAATAATGGTTGAGTTTTTGTATCTAATTGAATTGAAGTAAAGCTTTTCAAAGTTTGTTCTGTAGATGAATTATATTCCTCGGTAAATGTTGTTGTAAATTCAGTTTAAAAGGTCATTAAAGATAAAGTTACTAATTTTATGGTGACAAAGCAAATGTAAATTTTGGTAGATTAATTTCTAAATTAATAAAATGTATGAAGCATAAATGTTCTTGGACTTGATGTAGTGTACGCATAATTCACTTTTGTGTTAATCACTATAGAAGTTGGATTTTATAGAAGTCAAAATTACCACGTTTTTATATGTGGAGAATTAGGTACAGTAATTATACTATGTGGTTAGATACATTAAATACAGAAAAACTATTTGGCATGACACTACATGGTTTCTTTTTTTAATGCTTGTTGTCAGTCAGAGTTTCGAAATATCTGAGTCTTTGAATTATTACTTGTAAACAATCTAAGTGTTCAACAAAGTTATTAGTCTTTTCTAAATGAGCCTTTTATATTTTCTTTTCATTTTGTTTGAAATCACTTGAGAATATTTACCCAAGGCTTATAATTAAAACACTAAAAACTTCAGCTTTTAAACATTTTAACAAATAGCAACTTTTTAAAAACAAAACTTGCAGATAGAAGTACATTGAAATGTACTACTGAAGGCCGGGTGTGGTGGCTCACACCTGCAATGCCAGCACTTTGGGATACCTAAGCGGGTGAATTGCTCGAGGCCAGGAGTTCGAGACCAGCCTGGGTAACATGGTGAAAACCCGTCTCTACTAAAAATACAAAAAAAAACCAGAAAAGAAAAAAAAATTTAGCTGGGCATGGTGGTGCATGTCTGTGACTGAGGCATGGAAATCACTTGAACCTGGGAGGTGGAGCTTGCAGTGAGCCAAGATCACACCACTGCACTCCAGCCTGGGCGACAGAGTGAGACTCCTTCTCAAAGAAAAACAAAAAGAAAAAAACAAATATATTACTAGATAAGGGAAAAATATTAAACATTGAGAGCTCAAACTATTTACTAGACTTAAAGTTATTTATTTTTTCTTTGAGATATTTTAACTTAGAAAATATTTTGGTCGAATTTGTTTTTAATTAGATAAATTTGTGTTCCGTACTGATTTTGCAATCTCTGTATCTGGAACAATATTACAAAGAATCATACAGACACCTATTACGATACATTTTTATATTACAAAAATGTTTTTGAAGGTAAAAACAAAAACATGAGGCAAAATAAGAGGTAATATTTGGACTGAAATGTTTGTACTTTCCAATATAAAAAAATATATAATTCAGAATATTCTTAGCATAGCAAAATTTGGGGGGAAAAGTAGAATTTAAAATATCCTCTATTTAGCAAAATTTGCTGTATGCCTACAGGTTATTTTAGCGACCACAGATAATATTTTTTCAATTAAAATTTTTATGGTCTGTTGTGAATAGTTAATTGGAGATGTCAGCAATTTCAAATTTATTAACTGTGAAATGCACCTTTGAGGAAAATTACAGGCAATTTTATGAAAAAAATAAAAATAATGACATTACATAGAGGAAAAGCAAAAACATAGTCTTCAGAATAACACCAACAACTTGGCATAAGAGACAGATACGGCTAAATACATGATTTAAATATAAAAAATATAATAAAATATTTTTGTGTTTAGTGTACTATTTTATTTTGTGGTTATATATATATAAAACAAATAATTTTATGTTTTAAAATATTTTTGTAAAAAATAAATTTTATAGGTTTATCAATATAATAAAACTAGTCAAAACTAAAACCAAATACTTATACAATTACATTATTTTATTCTTTAATACTTACTTTCACTCTAAAGCAGTCCCTAATTTATACCTTATGTTATACTCACTTCATAAAATCATTTTCAAAGCCATTTGAACTAGGCAGGGGTTTTGGGTGTGCCTCAGATTGCCAAGCATAAATTTCCAAAAAGTAGACTTTTAAAATAATTTAATTTTTATATTATCTTCTGAGGTAGATTGATGAAATTGGGAACAATTATTCCACAATTTTAATTGTTAATACACAGTTGACTCCTGAACAACAGAGGTTTGAATTGCACGAGTCCACTTAGACAAGGATTTTCTTCCACCTCTGCCTCCTCCCATGAGACAAGACCAACCCCTCCTCTTCCTGTTCTCCCTCCAGTCTACTCAGTGTGAAGATAAGGATGAAGACCTTTATGATTATCCACTTCTATTAAATGAATAGTAAATCTATTGTCTCTTCTTTATAACTTTCTTTTTTTTTTTTTTTTTTTTTTTTTTTTTTTTTTTTTTGAGACGGAGTCTCGCTGTGTGGCTCAGGCTGGAGTGCAGTGGCCGGATCTCAGCTCACTGCAAGCTCCGCCTCCCGGGTTCACGCCATTCTCCTGCCTCAGCCTCCCGAGTAGCTGGGACTACAGGCACCCGCCATCTCGCCCGGCTAGTTTTTTTGTATTTTTTAGTAGAGACGGGGTTTCACCGTGTTAGCCAGGATGGTCTCAATCTCCTAACCTCGTGATCCGCCCGTCTCAGCCTCCCAAAGTACTGGGATTACAGGCTTGAGCCACCGCGCCCGGCTCTTCTTTATAACTTTCTTATTAACATTTTCTTTTCTCTAGCTTAATGTATTGTGAGAATACAGTGTATAGTACATATAACACACAAAATACATGTTAATAGACTGTATTATCAGTAAGGCTTCCAGTCAACAGCAGGCTACTAGTAGTTAAATTTTGGGAGAGTCAAAAGTTACATGCAGATTTTCTACTGGAGGGAGGTGCCCCTAGTTCAAGGGTCAACAGTAAATATTAAATATTCAACAATTGATATAACACTGATATGTCTTTAATTTTTATATGCTAGAAACATTGACATGCAGATGACATGTGTCTCCTTTGGCCTGTCATTGCTCCTAGACATGTTTATTGTGCTCACTTTAGAGACAAAGAGCCAGAGAACCCTAAAGAGGCTAAGTATTTTTGTCTCAAAGCTAGAACAGGAGAAGGCTTGGCTGTTGTTCTCCTCTTCATTGCAAAACCCATGCTCTTCCTTCAACTTTACTCTGCTTTTAGTTTGAAAAGAAGAAAAGGGAAGATAATTGACATTTAATAAGCAAATTTGGACCTAATGCTGCCACTTAGTATTTTCACCTTCATTAGTTAATTTAATCTCAGCAACAATGCAAGTTAGATGTTTCTGTTGTGACTTCATGGATTGGGAAACTGAAGCCTAGACAGGTTTCATAAATTGTCAAAAATCACACATTTTATAAGTAGTGAAGCTGGAATTTATACACATGGTTTTGACAATAGCTGACCCTGCTTAATAAAAGGCAAAAATTGGATCTCAAGTGTAAGGCATTAAATTTATGATTAAGAACTTGATGATCATACGTGGCTTCACTGTGAGATACTTACAAGCTATTTTTTGCTTTTTAAGAAGACATTATCTGGGAACCTCAACCCATAAAGTTACCAACTGGTAATGTTTTATAAACAGTATTTAGTGGGTTACTCTGGAATTTACCTCTCTTGTTCGAATAAAGTACCCAGAAAGCTGTTTTTACCTAAGGAGTAATAACCCACTGGTGTTGGAGAATTGAGAGCTCTGCCATAAGTCCAGAGCTTGTTAATATTATAATATATTCAGAATTATCTGTAAAACAATGTCACACTAACTTGAATTTTAAAATGCTTCTGGCTCATCAGTGGTTCTTTAGGGGTGGGGGTCAGGGTCAAGAGGGGTAGAATTATAAAAAGACGTGAGGAAACTTTTGGGGGTGATGGATAGGGTCACTGTCTTGATTGTGGTGATGTTTTGGGCTTATACATCTGTTAAAGTTATCAAATTGTACACTCTATGTGCAATTTATTGTACATGAATTGTACTTCAAAAATGCTGTTAAAAATGATTTCTGGGGTGGAAGAGAGATGGGTAGAGTTAAAACTACAGCACTATTAGATTGGTGCAAAAGTAATGGCAAAAATAGCAATTACTTTCACACCAACCTAACAGAATGACACGTCCTCTGCATTCAATTTTCTCAACTCTGATGAGCAGCCTTTTCTGGAATACTATTGTTTGTGCGGATACAAACTATTGAATATATAAGACTTGAGAAACAAATAATGTTAACAATGAACATAGTCAAATTAATGCAAACTTATTTTAACAGTAAAATTAGATTAAAGTTAGTGTTGATTTTTTTTCGTCAATACTATAGACTTGTTTTCTATATTAGTTACCTACTCACTTGTTTATGAGTTGACTGGGGAGTAATCTAATCCAAGCTGGGCTTAGCTGGGTTGCTCTGGGATCTTGGCTGAACTCACTCATGTGTATGTAGATTGTCTACAGGCTCTGCTCCTGTGTGGGCTTGGCTGGGGAAGCTTAACTAGGGCATTTCTCCTCCAGATGTCGCTCCTGAAATGCTGAGCATGACCCTGTGGGCAGAAGTAGAACAAAGCCAGCCCAATAACACAAATGATTTTCAAGACTTTGCTTGTGTAATGTTTGTTAATATCCCATTGGCTAAAGTAAGTCACATGGACAAGCATACGCATGAGAATGATGCCCTCCCACAGTTAGTGGGCGTTGAAAGTTATGTTTCAAAGGATAATTGGAGTCAATAATAAAATCCATCATATTTGCCTTATTATTATTATCTTTGGGGAAAAAATAACACGTTTCAAAAACTAAAAGCTATTTTAAAAAAGGTTAGACATCTCTTTTTTTGTAAAATAAGAGTTTTGTTTCTTAAAATGGCTTTTTTATTTCCTCACATACATATGCAGTTAATGTTTAAAATGAATGCCATAGAATACAAAATCTATGATGCTACCTGAGATACATAAAAATGTAATCAAAAAGGAGAGAGTTCTAGTATTTCAATATGATTAAAAACTGCACATGCAAAAAGTATACACTTTTGCATAATGCTTTGCACAGTCAGCCTACTTTTACAAGAATGTAAGCTAAAAAGGATGGCAGTCACCTCAATCCTGTTGACAGTGTATGCCTTGCCCCCAGCATTGTTGGTAGTACACAATCCAAACTTCAAATATGTGTTGGATGATTGAATTTGTAAAATATGAAAAAAAAAAAAACCTGCCTGCCTCATGGGAAGCTTTCATGAAGTGAAGAACTTTTCTAGTTACGTGGAGCCAAATTTGATCAAATTGTTGGAATGCTATCCAAAAATGGAAAGTAGACTTGAGGACAACAATAAGAAAATCAGTAGGTTATTTGAAAGTCAAATCAAGGATAGTGATGGTATGTAATCTTAAATTCTATGCTGAACTATAAAGCAATAGGGATATCTAGTACCCTTAAAGCAAGTTTTACAGATTTATCCACTGAATAATAAATTTTTAAATGTTCTTTGACAAAGTCGTCAATATGAACTATTTGACTCAAGGTGACAAGACCACTAATGGTTAGTATACTAGGATTGCAGTTCTGTTCAAAGTATCTCAGTTGTGGTGCTGGAATGTCTGCTGTTAATAACTAGCTGAGATTATATCCAGCCTCTTGCATGTATTAGATATTGTGGTATGTTTGCATAATATTTCCAAATGTCCTCTGTTATAAGTGTCTCTTTTATTTGTTCTTCATAGCAAAATGAGAGAGACATGGAAGATATTTTATCCCCATTCTACAGATGAGGAAATTCAACCTTATTTGGTTTATAGTCATTAGCAGGTAAACGACACAGACAACACTGGGGCCAGTTGTCCTAATTGTCAGGCCTGTGTTTTAAGTTGTATCATATTGCTACCAAAAAGGGTTGATAAGGGAATTGAAAAGATTTAAACAATTGAAATCTCATAGGTATTGAAGCAATGTTGGTTTTGCTAACATAGAGGTGTCATAGTTTATTCAAAACATTTCTTCTTGTAAATCCAAACATTTGTAAGATTTCCCCCATTTAGATGTGAATCATTTTATAAAATGAAGATTCCTCTTTCAATTTATAAACTGAAAATTTATCAATAGGGAACATTATCTATTGAATCATATTTTTTTTGTAAATCTGAGACCAAGGAATATGGTTCTACTTTCCCTCTCAAAATAAGGTATTCCTGCATTGTTTTTTAGTACTTTTTACAAGTCAATATCCTCTTATTAATGAAAATACTTAAGGCACGAGAATCATAAAAGTGAATGGCAATCCAGTTACTGTACACAGATTCTGGTATTTTTCTATTCTACTTTTTATAGGTTACTATAGATCCACATGCAGTTATAAGAAATAGGAGAAATTACAGATGCCCTGCATCCAGTGTCTTCCAGGGTATTCAATTGTAACACAGTATCACAACCAGAAATTTAACATTGAAACAATTCACCTACCTTATTCAGATTTCACCAGTTTTACATGGAACCATTTGTGTGTGTTTGTGTGTGTGTTTGTATTTAGTTATGTGCCATTTTATTATATGTGTAGTTTTGTGGAGTAACTGCCAAGGTCAAGAACAATTTCATCACACGAATCCCTCTCTCCACTTCTTTTTTTTTTTTTTTTTTCAGATGGAGTTTCGCTATTGGCGCCCAGGCTGGAGTGCAGTGGCGCGATCTTGGCTCACTGCAACCTCTGCGTCCAGGGTTCAAGCGATTCTCCTGTGTCAGCCTCCCGAGTAGCCGGGATTACAGGTGCCTGCCACCGCACCCAGCTCACTTTTAAAAATTTTTTTTTTATTTTTTGTATTTTTCGTAGAGACGGGGTTTCGTTACGTAGGGTAGGCTGGTCACTAACTCCTGGCCTCAGGTGATCTGCTGGCCTCAGCCTCCCAAAGTGCTGGGATTACAGGTGTGAGCCACCGTGCCGGGATCTCTGTTCTCCACTTCCGTAATTCTGTCATTTCAAGAACATCATATAAATGGAATCATATAGTAAGTAGTTTTTGAAGTTGACTTTTCCACTAAACATCGTTTCCTTGAGATTCATCCAAGTTGATATGTGCCTATGTCAATAGTTAATTGCTGACTTGTATTCTGTCCATTCATTTTTATCTCCAGTTTCGTCCTCTGTAAATTGTATGGAATGGGCTGTCAGGACTTGCAGGTCTTAAGAGCTAAGATGATTTGTCTGAGCAAATGATGATGCACCCCAAAAGAGCCAACAGACTTGGGTAAATGTGAGCAGCTATAAACCTTAGAATGAGGGCATGTGCCACCTGAGTGTTTGAATGTCTTCCCAGTGGTGTAACTATCATTTTCAAATATGAAGGATGAAGAATAACAGCTTTCAGGAAGTGTTTAAAGGATTAAAAGTGTTTAAAGTACTAAAGTTCATTATGAAATATCCTCAGAAAAATCTGTGGAACTACTAAATTTTCATCACTCCAATAAAAATAATTAAAATATAATTATGAATCCAAAAGTCTAGGTGTTGAAGACATTATCTCAGGGTCGGTTTTCAAACTATCCTTCAGTATCCTTAGGGGCCTGCCACATACTTTTGCTGATTTTCCTCCTCACCATCCCTCCCCTCTACTATTTTAGAGGATACTACCATATTTGTGTTTTAAAATTTTATTTTATTCAAATGTATTTGAAAATACTCAGAAAAATGAAATCTCTAAAAATACAGTTGCTCGCCAAGGCCTGGAGCTAATGTAAGAAGTAGAGATGCCAGAACATTACTGAAAAAAGGGAAGAAACCCATTTCATGTAGATATGGGGCCTAGTGGTGAGCTGCAGGAAGAGCAAGGGGGAAAACGTTACCTGCCACAGGGTATCTTTTTCTTCTTTTTTTTTTTTTTTTTATACTTTAAGTTCTAGGGTACATGTGCATAACGTGCAGGTTTGTTACATATGTATACTTGTGCCATGTTGGTGTGCTGCAGCCATCACCTTGTCAGCACCCATCAACTCGTCATTTACATCAGGTATAACTCCCAGTGCAATCCCTCCCCCCTCCCCCCTCCCCGTGATAGGCCCCGGTGTGTGATGCTCCCCTTCCTGAGTCCAAGTGCTTACTTCTTTTTAGCAGTAAAGGAGTCAAAAGACAGAATGAAGTGGTGTAGAGTAAGAGTGGCCAAGTGCTGGGGGTGATGAGCTGGGAAGGCAAGGTCAGAGTGGTAATAGGGGAGAAAAAAAGGAATGTGATTATAACACACAGATACTAGACACTAGAACAGATTCTAAAAATCTATAAAGATACCTGTGAGAACAGTCAGATGTCAAAGTCAAACCTGATAAGCACAGTTACCAAGAATTTATGCTTGGATGAGACCTGGGGACACAAAGATAATTATTTACTTTGAGGATAAATATGAAGATGTAGAATATGCAATGAGCAAGAGAATCATAGTCATAACTCCTTTGTTCTTATGTGAATTTATTTAAATTTTGGCCTAAATGTTCTCTCATTTTTCTCATAAATAATAAATTATGAGTAGCTTGTATTAATGATTTAGTGTGTTCTCCGTTTTATTTTATTTTTGTGTGTGTGTGTGTGTGTGTGTGTAGTTTTATGCCTTTCTCTCTTGCACTGATTACTCTAAATCCCTTACTCTATGAAACCTACAAACTGGGCACCGAACTAAGACATTAGAGCTGAGCATGTTGTGAACAAAGTGGATATACCTCAAAATTTTAATTATAAAGAAAAATTAAATAGTTATATTGGTTGAATTATTTCCTGTTTTTACACTTGCAGAAGTGTAAGCTCTTGTACACTGTATGGCACATAGTAGATACTCAATAAATATTTATTAAAAAAAATAACTAGGAAAAATCTGGGCACTGTCCAGGCATCCACTGCTCAAGGCACCACCACCATTGCCCAAAGCACTCACATTGATGGTCCAGTGCCCAGGAAGAAATCACTTCTTCAAGTCACTGTCTCACAGACCTAAGCCCTGATTTGCTAACCAGGTTGCACATAAGAAATACAGCATGACATTTGTTTTTGTTTTAATGAGATGCCAGGATCTCTCCTAAGGGATTCTGATTCAGCAGTTTTTGGACAGAGCCTGGGAATCTGCAGTTTTCAAAAACTTATTAAGCAATCCTGATATGTAGCCTGAGTTGAGAGCCACCTAGAATGAAATGAATCTCCATATCTAGGATTGTATACATATATAGACACACACACACACACACACACACACACACACACTTTTATTCCTTTAATTAACCTAACTCAGATTTTTTTTTCTTTTCAATAGCATACATCCAAGGAGGCATGTAGGTAAGCAGATAGGAGATGGGATTAAAGCTATTAAAAGACTAACAAAAACTTTATTGTACAATCAAGAAGACTGGTGGGGGGAAGGGGAAAGGTAACTTTTACCACAAGCACAACGTAGATAAGAGTTTGAATCTAAAATAAGACAAGTACACAGTTTAAATCATGACTCTGCTACTTGTTCAGCTGTGACAAATTGCTTGCCTTCTCCATACCTCAGTTTCTTCACTTTTAAAATGGAGCTGAGGTCAGTATCTCATAAGACTGTTGTGTGGATTAAATGAGGTTATGTATAAAACTTGCTTAACAGAGAGACTGGTACTTAATTAGAGACCAATAAATGGGAAGTGAGATGATGACAAAGATGATAACAGTGATGAAAACAACAATGCTGGTAATGATGGCTCCTGAATATAAGTGATCAAGGAGTTTTATAAACTCTAGGTAGTTAAATAGAAAAACACTTTCTATTATTCTTCTTTCACACTTATCAGGTTAAAAACTTATTTTTTTATATCTACTGTGTTTTGACACTCTGCAAGGCATTGGAGAAAAAAAACGTTAAAAAGACAAGATTGTCTTTAAGGGGTATGTATTCTTATGGAGAAGAGAGGTATATAAGTAAAAATAATAATACCAAAGTATGCCATAATGAGTACAAATAAGGCCCTCCTCTTTCTCTGAGGTATATATAGTTCCAAATACAATTTTTGCAAAGATAACCTAGATACTAAGAGGTAGCAAAATTTACGACGAGATTTGCTCTTTTATTACTTGCACAACCCAGGAAGGTAGTCAGAGTATTCCCATTACTGTGAAGTAACAGATGTCAGAAGAAAAAGACATTTTTGCCCAGAAAATCCACTGACAGACAGCAACTATCTACACAGTGGGAGTCCTTCTCACTCCCTCCTACATGATTGAGAAAGGGATTCACTATACTCCGATGAGATTACCCCATTGTCACACAATGAATGCAAACATTGTCAAGTTCTTATCCTCATTCAGAATGAAGATCCTTGACAACTGAGTAAGCAGAGAAAACCTAACAAGCGAACCAACACCAACATAGTAAAATTGCATGTGACTTGTTTTCAGAACTAATCTCGGTTTCTCACTTTATATCGTCAACCC
This sequence comes from Macaca fascicularis, assembly GCF_037993035.2. Taxonomy (NCBI): domain Eukaryota; kingdom Metazoa; phylum Chordata; class Mammalia; order Primates; family Cercopithecidae; genus Macaca; species Macaca fascicularis. Next base: position 29,212,599 of record NC_088376.1, on the reverse strand, counting down.
AGGGCCATGTCTCACTCTGGATTAATGAGATAGTTTTCATTTTACCTATAAACTTAGAAGTGAAGGTAATTAGCATGTTTCCTTGCTCCCTTCAAATATGTCACAGATACTAATTTTAAAAGTATACGTGAGATCATTTAAGTGGATCTAGTAATCAGAGGAGCAGAGCTGTCATTCACAGCATCTTGGTCTTGGTAGGCTAACTTATTTATAGAGTCGAGCTAATGAATATCTACTCGAAAATTGAAGAATTGAAGAAAAGCCACATACTTCTACCATGTGCATCAACCCTTAACAGATGACAACTTGAAAAAATGGATTGTAAGCACGGATCATTCATTTTTTCTGAATCTTAGTTTTTATACCTCCAGTCACTGAGAAATAAATAGATATAGAGAGATAAATGAATAGGAGCAAAAATATAAGCTGCATTCTCGAAGGAACCTAATTTAACCTAGAAAACTCGGCAAGTGAGAACGTTTTTCAGAAAGTAGAAAAATTGATTTTTTAAAACTTATGTTTATTTATATGATTAATTGTTCCAGAAAAGAAATTACTCATATTGCTCACAAAACATATATAATTTATAAAAGATATATAAGTGAGGAAATTAGAGCAAGTAAGAACAAGAAAGAGAATATGTGACCAAGGATATTATCTTTACTTAAAATATATGCCCCAAGAAAAAAATAAATAATCACTATTCTAGTGGTGTCTAGCATAGGAGATGGATGTGTCTGTTAAAGTCTGGAGGGTTAAAAAGAAGAAATATATACAATTTAAAGTATTTTTATTTCTGAATAGTTAATAGCATGTGCCTGTTTTATTTCAGAAAAGGAATACTTGAGTCCATCCATAGTTGTTTTGTTTCTATTAATGAAAATCATTGCAAATGAAAGGAAGAATTATGCCCTTTTGAATTAGGCACTAATAATTTTGTTTTATTATGTAAAATCTCTGACCAATTAGTCAGAATATAAGGTATTTTTTAATTAATGAATTTGGCCTCTTAACCTTGGATGAAGTGGCATGAGTTTTAGAGGATATTTTCACACCGGAAACCGGTATTTTCTGAGTCCAGACTTTTGCTAATAGTTTGCCTTTGTCTAAATATAGTAATATAAAGATACTCTGTTCATATTTATACATTTCTTTAAGAAGTTGTTGACTTGAAACCTGCACAAAAACTGTTTTGTAATTTTATGGGTCATGCTTTTTTGTACTCTTTCATTTCAAATTGCTCCATAGAATGGCAATGAATTTGTCATATTTTATGTGACTGAATAGTTAAAATACTGTTTTATGATTATATTTCCTATAAACTCTACAAAGAATACAATGACTAGTTCTTATACACTTCCTTGTATGTTTCTTCTGGAAATACTGTCAAATCACTTCCTTTTCACAGCTTCTAAAATGAAATTTGATTTGTCATCTTGATTCTTCTGTTGATCATATATTTATTCAATTAAGTATAAAGGCTGAATATAAACTGGGTCTCCTAATACTCTCTATGACATTTCAGAGGGGCTAAAAAAAAATCCGTGAGCTATTTATATTTAGATTTGAATACAAGTCCAAATTCCCGTAGGCACTCAGATTTCACATTTTCCTCAAGTAATAAATTTCCAGTAGCTGTATGGGAGTTCAGGATCAATTTAGCTACACTAGCTTGTTAGAAATAATGCATACCAAAATGATAAAAATTCAAATTATGATGCCAGTACTGTCTCTAGACTTGTATCCTGTTGTTAGAATTTTCTCAGAAAATAGGTCCAGCTGAGTTTGAGGTGAAATATTTGTTCACCTCTTGTCCTTTAATATTTTACTCCAGTTTTACTCTCAAGTAGATTCAGGATGCATTTTTTGCTAACACCCTGAAAGAGACTTGAATAATTACCTTGTTCAGCTTCTTATTTGAAGGTAAGGAAACTGGAGGCTTAGGGAGGCACAGCTGTTTAGGATAGAGGCCATTGTCTATATTGTGCCCTTACTCTACTGAAAATATTCAGCTAAACAGTATGAGGCTCTATAAACATGAGGTAAGAGTATTCTCATTCAACGGAGACCTTTCTAGTTTAAGTAAGAACATTACCGAGATGGAAAGTGTTGGAAATATCTGAAAATGCTATGAGATTGTGGTTAGTAGTGCATTCAACATAATTTTAATATGGAAGACACATTCTTTTTTTCCTAAGATTCTTTTAAGACTATATTTCATCTTTAAAATTATCACAGAAGTTAATAGAAATATTTTCTTCCTTTAACTGAGAATATATACTCAGTTTGGCCAGAAAATTGATTTTGAGCAGGCAGTGTTATATAGTTGAAAAAAGTAGTTTTTCTGACATTACCTATCTTTTGATTAATTTCATAACTTTATGTCAGAATATTCTATTGCATGTATGGTTTTGTGTGTATATGATATACAGTTGATTCTCATTATTTGTGTTAGTTATGCTCTATAAAATTGTATAAACACTGAATTAGCAAATACTTGACCATTTCTCCTAAAGGAGATATAGGAGTTAAGTTCTTGTGAGCCTCTGGTCACAATAATTTTGTGAAACAATCAATATATAACATTGTTTTATGTGTATTTCTATTTAAGGCAACTTTAATATATATTTTTGATTTATTACCAGTGAACTTACAACCAATGGCACTATAACTCATGCCTGAACAAAGCTTATCTAGCATATGTGCTTTCTCCGTAAGTCACATCACAGTCTTGCTCTTAGCAACGCTAGACAGTACTTCAGCATTATACTTCTGAGCCAATTTAAAAAAGAAAATTACCAACAAAAAGCACAAAAATGCAAAAAACACAGCACTAAATAGAACACAAAAAAGACACTTGTTTTTACAGTATGAGAGCTAAACCAAGAAGGCAGAGCATCACTTTGTTCAGCCACAGGTGGGAATGTGTCAGGTAATTCAAATATTTTAATGCTTTGTGTGCGTTGCAAATAATTATAAAAGATTCATGAGTACTGACTTTGTGGTTATAAATACATTTTAATGAGTTGCCAAATTCACAAATAAGGCACCCAGAAATAATGATTATCATGCATCTATGACATATTTTGGTTAATATACAATAGGAATTATTTTCTATTATGTTTTATCTTTTAATTCAAAATACTTGGTAGACAGCAGCCTCCCCCATTCTGTGCTTCTACTTATTATTGGTTTTAGGGAAATACCTCTTTCTGTAATATTTATTATCTTTTAAATATATATGTATTAAAACTTGAGTATTTAAATGCATGTATATCTAAGTACATGTGTATTATTTTTTATACACCTACAGAGACAGAGTGAGAAAGAAAGAAGGAGAGAGAACAAGGATGTGTTGATGTGCAAAAGAAAGTCATTTGAAAGAATCATGAATGAACTAATTATTCATGTGTTAGTGTAGCAGCCTGCTTAAAAATTATTTGATGTACATAAAATTGACTTAACCTGTTCTGTTTATAGACAATTAAAATGAAAAGCCTTCATAATTAATACAGTCTTAACACTATTTTAAAATGCAGTTAATGGGAAGTCATCCATCTTCTGACATAGTTAATTCAGTTTTTGCCACACTTCTAGCTACTAAATTTGAACGTATCATTATATATTAGAAGGTGATGCTTTGCTTCACTTTTTTTTTCCTTAATATTAAAGTCAGTGGAACATTTGTTTAGTATATTACCAACTCAGTTCTTTATTCATTTATCAAAATTAATTTATGCCTTCTGGCAACACTGAATAGCACAGGGAAGCAAACGCAGTAATTGGGTTGCCAATTCCAGAAAATTCTGCACTTGATTGTTAATAAGATTTAGAATTGAGGCTTCTGAAATAAAAAAAAAAAAAGTACTGATTTGGTTTATATTTTATACCTGGAGATTTTTTTATTGCTCTGTCTTTGGAGAATAAAAATCATTAGTCATTTTAACTTTTTGTTCATTAAAAAAAATGTGAATAGGAAATAAAGGGTTAGTGCTCTCTTTCAGTCTCTTAGTCTTCAGGCCCTAACTCAGTACTGAAAACATAAGTTCAAAAATTACTCTGCAAATCATTGTGTTACATATCGCTAAGGGAGCTGCTTCAATAGAAGGATGAATATTTCTTTTCCTCAAGATGCACTACAGAAAGAGAGGGAAGACTGGCATTACTATAATACAGTGTAAAATGGAAAGATTATACAAAAACTAGCAGCAAAGAATATGAGTGGGGCAAATGGAAAGCCTGCTTCATAAGGAGAATAGGGAAAGGAGAATTTAGACTGAGATTTGAATTCTGAGTAGAATCTGTTAGCTAGAAAGGAAGTGTGGTCATCCAGCAGGTTTTACTGGAGCAGGAAATTCTTGAAGACAAACATAGGGAGGCAAATTTTAGGAAGGCTGGAATGGTAATTTGGACTTGTGGTTCAGGTCTTGCATGTTAAGTAATATGGTTAGATTTTAATAAATAGATAACTGGAGCTATTACAAAATATTGAACTGGCAGGGAGTCTTGCTTTTAAGAAGAAGTTGTGTGTTGGCTGAGCATTCTGTTCTCAGGCTCACGCCTGAGGCAGGAGGCTGTGCATTAGATGGATTAGGTAAGATGCAACTTTAAAAGCAAAGAAGCAAGTTAGGAATTGTGTTCATAGTATTGCTGAACCAGAGGGGGAAATTTGAATTAGGAAGTTGGGGATAAATATGAGTTACATTGTTGAGAAAGGATATATTTTTAGTGTAATAAACATTTTTTTCTTTGCTGAGAGATTATTTACCCAAAACTAGAATTCTTTAGTTTTTGTAGATAATTTACTCCTGCTAAATTATTGTTTTTGTTGTTGATCTGGTTTTATTTGGGGTGTGAGGATGTTTATTATTTGTTTCTCTAACGTTTGCCAAACACACATATCTGTGGTAATAGTAAAATACCATATATAAATGATCCATTTTGAGTAATAAAGACAAAATATTTGGCTTAATCCTAAAAAACTAAGCTGATTAATAATTTAATCTTTACTGGTCATTTGAAAGATAATTAATATCATGGACCTTACTGTCAACATTAAGAATATCAGTTACGGTATGTTTTTGTTATGGTTATTTCTCTCCAAGATGAATGTTAACAGGGACAATTAAAATACTTCTGGCAGATACTTTAGTTAAAAGTAGAAACATTCTAACTCATCTCAGGGACTTGAAAGATTTGGTGGTATTTCAGAACAAATTTTGTAAGAAAGATTTAAAATATACGTATTTTTGAATAAGATTTGCAGAAAGTTTAACAGAGTGAAATAACAGCAACAGCCACAATAAAACCGTTCTCTTTATTGCTTCCAGTGAAATACAATAATAGATAGTGTTATTTAAGTAAAGTCATAGGGGAAACAGGGTATTAATGCTTGTTAAAAGATGCTGAGACTCTAGGTAGAGGAGAAGTGTGTATCCATTCACATTGGACTCTATATTCTTGCTCTAATCTCGGCAGGGAAGATTATAAAGATGGAAATTATGTAAATGACATTCGTGGTGGTTTGCAGTAGAGTTGGTAAGTAGGAAGAGAAGGACTTTTTGAAAAGATACCCTAGTAAAATATGATTATTTAATAAAATGCAGAAGGGCAGGTCTTCTGACGTAAGATTGATGCTTTTAAACATGGCCAGAATGAGAGTACACAGGAAAAACAGAGAAGCTTTCGTAATAAGAAGTTTTCTTAAATTTGTACTGATTACTAAAGGTTGAAACCTAAAAACATTTAAAAGTCAAAATCATGCTTCAGAATCAATATTTTCTGCTGAAAAGTTTAGAGAGAATATGCTAGGATAGCCTAGAATGTATTATTAAACTATTTCAACACTTTACCTACTTTGAGAGTTTTGTGAAGACGATCTGGCATGACCTACATTTGTTCACAGGGCCAAGACAGATTTTTCCAATCAGAGCTGAAGGAATTTTGAAGTATTTATTTCAAAATATTCACAGAGACATGCTTCTTGTTGAAACAATTATGAAAGTTAACTATTGACCTGCCTGATATTTATCATGGAATAAACAGAAGGCTGTCAAAATGGAAGATTAGCTTTGACTTTAGGAATATTACACGTTTGGAGATTAGGAATTGCCAACGTTATAAGAAGAATAAGCCATTAGCAATTTCATTAAGTTTGATTCTTCTAAAAGTTGCCTTATTTTGGGCAGGTTCATGTATTTTCTGAACTTGACTTGAGGCATTCAAAATTGCTATTGTGGCTTTACAATCTGGTTCATTATACTTACAAAGCAAATCAGTACAAAGTTGTACGGTTTTGTTTGTTTAATTTTTGTTTGGTTTGATCTTTTAAATCTCCCCAAAAAGACTATTTGATAGGCTATGAGGATATACTCTTTGTAAAATATTTCTGTGAGAGCATATTTTTAGATGATTACACAAAGTTTAAAAAATATATTCCATCTGATACTTCTGCTGACAAGTAATTGTTATATCTAATTGCATAAGGTGATCACAGAGAAAGGATATTGGTCAGAGGAAATAAAATAAAATAGAAATTAAGTTATTTTGGTAGAATAGAGACACAAATATAACATGGTAATATAAAAAAGCATGCAATTTTCAAGATGGCCTGAATATTATTATAACAAATATAAACTGTTTTAGAGAGGATTAACATTTTTATGAAGTTGCATTTCTTTCCAGTTAACATGATACATTTTTGTCAAAGCCTATTTTTGTGGCAAGACATTTTTAGTCATACTAATACTGAAAGAGTTTATCCCCAATAAACATTTCAGAAAATAATTTTTAAAAGATATACTTTATCAAAAGGAAAACTGAGCCCAGAAGGGTTGTGTGCTGGTCTTGGCAGTTTCCTCTCAGATCTATTCCTTGCCCTTCTGCTGCTTTGTTCTGTATTTCATTTCACTCCAGAAGTTAGAAAAAGAAAAATGGAATAAAATTAAATAAAGTTGTAGAAAGAAAGGAGGAGGTACAAAGATAGATCAGAAATGTTCAATATAAGGGAAAGAAAGAGATGAACGACAAAACAAGTTTGGGTTTCTGAATAAATTAATGATATGTCAATATCTGTCAAGATTAACATAAAAAAGAGAAAAGAGATAAAGAAATGAATTTGTAATAAAAAGGGGAACAGATATTTTTAACACCCTATGATTACTATGAGCAAATTTAAGCCAGTATAATAACTTATATGTAATAGATGAATATCTATAAAATTGTAAATTTCCAAAATTGACTCAAAAAATAGAAAAGTTGAATAAGCAAATAGCAAACAAATGAATTTTGAAAAATCAGTCAACTCAAAAATGTTTATAGTTTGTCCTCATTGTCCCCTGTCTTGCACAGACAACAGAAAGATTATGAGCACCCATATTCAAGGAACTGATGATTCCTTATCTGGGCTGACAGTTTCAGCAAACAGAGAAAGAGTGAAATATCCTTGAGCTAGACATCTTGTTACAAAACTAGACAAGAATAGTAATAAAAATAAAATTAGGGGCCAATCCTTTTTGCATATACAAACATATATAATACTAAGAAAGTGAATTCAGTGTTGTGTGTGACATTTGTATAGAAAAGAAAATGACCAAATTCCTGGGTATCTGTAACATACCCAGGACCATACTGTAAAGTATGGTTCCTCATCAGAAAAAAAAAAAAAACAAAACCCAAAAACTGTTTACATATACTATACTAAAAAAGAGACTGGATTGTGAGTAGAGGGCATATATTCTTTGTTATTCTTCCCATCAAGAGATGGAATCTGCTTCTCTATCCTTTGAATCTAGGTTCAGCTGTGTGACTTGCTTTGGCCAATGGAAAATTAGCAAATCTTACTAAAGAAGAGGATTGGGACCAGGCGCGGTGGCTCACGCCTGTAATCTCAGCACTTTGGTAGGCCGAGGCGGGAGGATCACGAGGTCAGGAGATCGAGACCATCCTGGACAATACGGTGAAACCCCGTCTCTACTAAAAATACAAAAAATTAGCCAGGCGTGGTGGCGGGCGCCTGTAGTCCCAGGTGCTCGAGAGGTTGACGCAGGAGAATGGCATGAACCCAGGAGGAGGAGCTTGCAGTGAGCTAAGATTGCGCCACTGCAGCCTGGGCAACAGAGCGAGACTCCTTCTCAAAAAAAAAAAAAAAAGAAAGAAAGAAAAGAAGAGGCTTAAAAAGTGGTTGTGCATCAAGCTTTCTGCTTTTTTTGTGCCCAGAGCCCTGATATAATCCTGTGAAAAAGCATGGACTAGCCTCTAGCACGGTGAAAAGACAAACAGGGAAAAGAGGCCCCAGTAGTACTAGCTGAGTCCTAGTAGGCCTGTTTACTGAATATATTCTGCCTTTTGAGTGAGCGTAAGTGAGAACAGAATGCTCGGCCAACACACAACTATTTTTTTTCGTGGGAAATGCATTTGAGAAATACTGAGAAAAAAATAATCTTTTTAAGCCACAACAGTTTTGGGCATTTTGTTACATTTAGCAAAGGCTAAATGACACATTAATGAATGATCTTGGATACAGAAAACATTTAAATAGTTTTCAATGCTTCTTCATTATAAAACATCATAGCAAAGTAGTAGAAGTGTCTCAACCTGATTAAAGGTATTTTAACTGTAAAACGAACAGTTAATATATTTAGTAGTGAAACTTTAGGCATTCCCATTAAAATTTGGGAGCAGTGAAGAATTCTGCTATTACCTCTCCTATTTAATGTTGTACTGGAATTTCTAGCCAATGTGATATAATAATAAAAAAGGAAATGAGATATACAAATCAGAAAAAAATAGTATTCTTATTTGTAGATGATATCGTTGTCTATGTAGAAAGCCCTGGAGAATGTAAATGCTGTTAGAACAAAGAAACACTCTAAAGATAATGTTAAAGAATAACAAGGTGTGGAGACCAGCTCTACCAGATGGCAAGATTTATTATACATTAAATTATAGTAAGTAGATAATAAGGTATCATGCATGCATGGAACAATGACAATGGAATAGAATATAGAGCCAAGAAACAGAATTAGGTATTTATAAAAACTGATATAGGGGAGAGTTAACTTTACAAATGAGTTGGGAAAAGATGAAATAGCTATTGCGAGTCAACTAAAGACTTAAATAAACAAACAACTTTAAAAGTTGACAAACTATAAAGGAAAGATTCACAAATGCCATTAAATCCTAATTTTAAAAGTATTTAACAACCATAACAATGCCTGTGATAAACATATTTGAAATGGAAGATGCAGACTGGAAGTAGATACTTGTCACACATGCGGCTGACAAAAGATGGCATACAGAATTTTAAAAGAACTTCTGGTTAGTCTAAAAGAGAAACGGACAAAGGCAAATCACAGAGGAGGAAACTCTAATGGTAAGTCAGCATAAGAAAGAAACAGAAAGATGCTCAGCCTCATTAGCAACCAGGGAAATGCATATTAAAACATTTCACATTTATATGGCCACTGTGTTTTTAAAAGTTTGAACATGACATTTACAGTATTGGCAAGAATTTAGAGAAATGGATTTTAAACATGTTTATGTTCATATGAATTGAAATAGCCACTCTGGGAGAGCAATTTGTCAAGTTACAGTAAACTTGAACATAAGCATGCTCTTTGACAGAACAATTCCGCTTTTAGAAACACGTTCTAGAAATCCATCCACTACAAGTACACAAGATATGTTTATAGTGTTTGTTGCATCATTATTTATGCAAATTTTACTATAAATTGGATAAGTGAATTATCAATATAATCATATAATTAAATACTAAGCCCTTATGAAAGTGAACCACCTATAACATGGCAGAGTCTCAAAAACATAATTTTGAGAGAAAAATACAAGTATGTCACTGCTTAGCTAAAGTTTTAGAGCATATTAAAAATACTGTATACTATTTATAGACATAGCTATGTGATAACAGTATAAAAAGAAGCATAGTAATAATAAACACTAGCTTAGGATAGTGGATCAGCTGGAAAAAAGGATGGAATTTTGATACATAAGCATTTCAAATGTATATGTAATTTTTCTAATTTAAAATATAAAGAAAAACTGAAAAATCTTAACATTTAATAAGGCTGGTTGACAAATAAAAACACATTCTTTATAACTTTATGGATGATAATGAGATTTCATTTTAAAATGGTGTTAAAATTAAATTCTATTGTAACTGATGTTGGATTTCTCAGACCTTAAGATGCACTGTGACTCTCTAAAAGCTAAAAGTAGTATTTGGCATTTTTCAAATGCATTTGATCAGGGAATGAATTTTGAGGATATCTATAGAGACACTAGATTATTGCAGAACAAGTGAGAGAAATGCAAATCTAGAAATAAAAAAATGATGTGAAATTATTTTTTAATGCAAGTGCCTGAGGTCTAGACCATCATCTTTTCTGAATGCTTCATACATAGAGAATCATACAATATGTAGTCTTTTATATCTAGTTTCTTTCATGTAACATAACATTTTGAAGTTCTTCCATGTTGTAGGATGTATCAATATTTTGTTATTTTATATTGGCAAATAGTAGTGCATTATACAGATATACTGTATTTGGTTTATCCATATGACAGTTGTTGATTATTTGTATTGCTCACAATTTTTGGCTATTATGAATAATGCTGCTATGAACATTTTTTGTATAAGACTTTTGTAGAGAGATGTATTTTTATTTTCTTGGGTGGATTCATAGAAGTGAAATTGTTGAATCATTGTAAGCTCATGTTTAACTTTCTAAACTCCTGCGAAATTATTTTTTAGAGTGGCAATACAATTTTACATTTCTACCAGTAATATTTTCAGTTTCTCTACATCCTTGCCAAAACTTTTCATCATCTGTGTTTTGATTATAGTCATTCAGGTGAGTGTATAGTGTTATTTCATTGTGGTTTTAATATGCATTCTTCTAAAGATGAATCACGTTGAACACTTTTCATGTTCTTATTAGCTATTTGATGTTTTCTTTGATGAAATGTTTGTTCAAGTCTTTTGCCATATTTTAAACTGGATGATGATGATGATGATGATGATTTACTGAGTTATGAGAGTTCTAATCTGAATGAGTCCTTTACCAAATGTAGGATTTGCAAATATTTTCTTCCTGTAAGAGATAACAAAATTTTAAGTGGGGCTTGATTTTCATGTATTTCATATCTCTCACATGATATTACTTTGGACAGAAAGTACTGCTGTGAAGATGATTTACAAGAGGACCATTTATCACTGTAATGGATAATTTAGGTAGTTAGCATGCTTATGCTCCTATGATTTATTTGCTGGGGATTTAAATCTTATGAAAAATACTAATTCAAATGTATTAGAATTCCTACATTCTAATTACTGGTAATTCTGTCAAAGCAATGGTCTTATATTTACTTTCCACATTTGTTCCCCTAAAGTAAATATTGTTTAAAACATTCTTTAAAGTTTTCTTCATGATTTGCATTCTGAGTGAGTGGTAAACCTCTGCATTCAATGCACATACACACATGCACACACATTCATTTTCTCTGCCTCAAAATATGAGTTAATATTTTGCCAATTGCAGATGTTACCCTCATAGATGTTGGACACACTTTATTAGGTAAGATTAGTGTCTCATGGAAAATAGGGATTTAGTTAAAAAACAATAAAAATTATTACTAAGTATGCTTTTAAAAACAGCAGTAAGAAACAATTTTAAAAGTCAAATGCTTCCACGGGAAATAGATTAATCAGCATTAAAACCTTCTAGAATAGGTAAGTCTTCTGAATCACTTGTCTGATTGTCTAGGAGACATTGCTGCAATGCACAATTCACCGGAGTGCATTCTCCCATAGCTTTATTTTATGTGGAATGCTCCTCTTTAAAAAGTGTAAAAAAAATTGCAACCCACCCTTAGCTTGAAATGAATGTCCTTTACACTTGCATATGCTTTTTGCTTCATTTTCAAAAGTCTTTCCAAAAGAAAACCTTGTTTAAACACCTGGCATTTCACAAATTATTGTGCTGCTTAAGGGCTCTTTTTCTGGCCCTTGTCTTTTATTCATATATTGAAAGGACAGAGCAAAAACAGATCACCTTTCTGTGCTCTGCCCTCACATGATATCAGAGGTGGAGGCAGGGAGAATAAGACATATTCTTTGATGTGTTTCTTTGTTTTGTTGAGAGACAAATTTTAAAAAAGAAAAATCATAACTTTCTTACAGATATAAAATAAACATGTTAAAGATTTTGTTTAATTCATTATTAAAAAGGGAACTAGGCCGATGTTACAAAGTTCAAAGGAGAAGCGAATGAATCCCAAGTTTTTGTGGAGGAAAGTAATGTTGTAATCAGTGTACAAAAGGAGATAAAACTGACTTTTCCATTAGAGAGAGGGGTGAAGGAGGACAATGTGTAATTTTTCACTGGAGACACCTAGTAATGTTTTCTCCTTCTTAAGCAAGGATTGTCAAACATTTTCTGTAACATGCCAGATAGCAAATATTTTAGGTTTTGTGGGCCTTATGGTCTCCCATTCAATTCAGCTGTTGTAGCGTGAAAGCAGCCATAGATAATGCATAAACAAATGGACATAATTCTTTCTGAATAAAACTTTATTTATGGACATTGAAATTCAAAGTTCATATTATTTTCATGTTACAAAATGTTCTTTTTGTTTTTTGTTTTTCAAACATTTAAAAATCTAAGACTAGTCCTTGCTGTGAACCATACAAAAACAGCCTGCAAGACATATTTGATTAACATTTAATCAATAGAGAATATTCTGAAAAACTCATAACTAAAATCAGCACAGATTTGCAAAGTATAAGATTTATAGTAATAAGTTGTCATATTTAATAAATGTAATATTGTTACATATGTACATAGTAAATATGCATAGATATATATACTTACGTACATACATATTTATCTGTGCATATATGTAATATAAATAAATAATTGTCATAAAATAACAACAACAGGGCCTATGCTAAAAATGTTGGAAAAACCAAGATTGTCTAAGTACAGATTACCATACCTTGTTAACGTGTATCACTGGGGTTATATCACCTCAGTTGATCACCCACTTTACTCATAAGACTAACCCGACCTGATGGAGTAAAAAATACTATTTTGTGATCAGTTACCCAGAAGTATTCTCTTTCACAATTGGCTTACCAAGCGCACACGGAATTCTAAGCATATTTGAAACAGACAGCTTTCCTTGACTGCATGAGGAACATACGAAAACTTACAACCTGGGTGTTAACAAATGCATAAGATATAGAGCCTCTTTATATAAGTGAACTATATAAATATGAGTATTTTCATTTTATTAAATATGTTTTAAATTGTACATATAATGTAATAGTTTTTCAGATAGTTTTAAAAAGTCCTTGTGAACAAACTTTTATCAGCCCTCATCTACTTGTTGGCTGAATACACTGGTAAGATTTCATGAATTGGGTACAGGTATAAAATTACCTCTTTAATATATTTATTGTTATATTACTTATTACTGTGTTTTGTAACCACTATACATGTACTAGGGTCATCAGATATATTCTTAGGGTCCATGAGCACTCTAAGGTCTTCAAATGTGCATTTTTATTTTTATGAATTAACTAGACATAATCAGCCCACCACATGTTTTTGTTAATAAAGTTTTCCTGAAAAATAGCCCTACTCATTTGTTTACATATTGTCTATGGATTCCCACTTTATGATCAAATATTGCTGAACAGTTTTTGTTTTTGTAATTGTGTTCCTTTAGTGGGCTTTAGATGAGCTTTAAAATGTAACTTTTAAGGTAATATTTGTCTAGCTGTGATAGTTGGCCTCTTGTTCTAGAGTATGCAAATATATTCTAAAGCAGAGATATTGGCAATCTTTCTGTAAATTACCAGAAAGTAAATATTCTAGCCTTTGCAGGCCATAGAATTCCATCATAACCATGCATGCAACTCGGCAGTTGTAGCATGAAAGCAGCCATAGACAATATGTAAACAAATGAATGTGGTTAGTTTGCAATAAAACTTTATTAACAAAAACATATGGTGGGGTGATTATGTCCAGAGGGCCTTAGTTTGCTAACTCTTGTTGTAGAACATCTGATGATTCTCAAAAATTTAATGCAAATCGATTTATAAATATATACTCTTTAACAAATGATTCTATAAAGCATCACATTTGCAGAGGTAAATTAGGAAGCCATTATTTGGTTAGCTATATAATCCTTCCATTATACAAATATCATATAAAATTACATTATTATGAATGTTTTATGTTAAAATAAAGAACTAGGTTTTTAAAGTTTTTTAAAAACTAAATAGCATATTCTTGAAGAAAACCAGCCTGTATTCTACAAGTGTTTGTTTGTTTGTTTGTTTGATTTTGTTTTTAGAGACAGGATCTTACTATGTTGCCCAGACTGGATTCAAACCCGTGGGTTCAAGCGATCCTCCCACTTCATTCTCCCAAGTAGCTGACTGCAGACGTGCATCCCTGCTTCCAGCTCACAAGTTTTGTTTTGTTTTTTAACACAAATTATGGGTAGTTTTCCTTTTTGACTTATAGCCATAACCCATATACATATTTGAGTTACTAAATAAACTGCTTCTAAAACCCTAGATATTGGTCAGAACTTTTCATCTTCATCTTACAAGTGCAGGATTTTTAGATGTCAGCTAAATCAAAGGTGTCTGGTCAAAGAAACTACAACAGTTAAAATACAATGATAAATCATTCTCTGACAGGCCAGAAAGGAAGTTTAAAAGCTGGTCAGCAAAACTCTAATTGTTCTTGAACATATTCAATGAATATTCAATACTGAGTTAATTTTTATGAATACATTTATAAATATATTGTTTTGTTTACTATTTTAAGTGAATCTTACAACTGTTTCGTATGAGAATTGGTATATAGTGATCTCTTTCAAATTCTTTTAAAAGTCGAGTAACATTGATTAGGTTTAGTTTAATTATTTATAATTATATAGCAGTTCAGATTGTGGGGCTAAATTAATGGTTTCTTAAAATTTCTGTAAATTTCAGTGTTTTGGTCTTTTAAAGACCATAGCAATATTTAAATCATTAGTTTTTTGAAAGAGAATTTTTAGAAGGTCATAGTATGACTTAGTTTTCTTAGGAAAAATTTCTCATTTAATATTCAGAAATATGTGATTCACATTTAGTAACCAAAATTTAGAATAAGATTTAGCATCCCAAATCTGACCTATAATCACCTTCAGAAACATAGCTTTATCTAGAAACACATTGATATCAAATGTTAATGATCTTCCTATTAATTACAAAATTATGACTGATACGCCATTTGGTGAAATGATGACAAACTTATATGAAATAGTAAAGAATGTGTGCAAACTGAAAACAGCCCAAAAAAATTCCATCACATCAATTGCTGAGACTTTACATTTTAATTGCTATAAATACAAAATTAAAGCTTATGCTACTTAAATGGATTCATTAAAAATATATAGCTATTGACTATAATTTAAAAATTCATTAACATACTGCTTATGAGTTGATACATTTGGTAAAGGTTGGTGATTATTTGATCAATTGATTTTGGGCAAAATTGATCTAGTGCTAGCAGAGATGGTCTAGTTAAGGGAGACAGAATACCTTTGCTTGCTGAGTGGGAATACTTAAGGTGTGACATCAGAATCAATATGTTTCTAAAGTCCAGTAGTTAAGTAAACATGTTAAAACTGGTGTTCATAGGTTTTCCATTGATTCAAGAAACTATGGAAACTAATAAACGATTTATTTCATTTTTGTTCACTTACAGAAGTTCTAAGAGAAAAATTTCATTCACTGCCTTTTTATTGTATCAGCAGCTGTTCTTCTTGGTAACAAAACAACTTCCCTTTAGTTCTCTGAGGAGATCCAAGGTCTTGCCAAGAGCAGAAGTTGAACAGATGCCTCACTAAATGTAGTTCTATTCTTGGTTAGTCAAGGTCACTTGTCTTCAGCAGATTGAGTTTTTTATTGTTTTTGTATTTTATTTTATCCAGGAAATATTTTGAAAGCTGTAAACAGCCCAGGTGAAATTAATTTGACTGTTGATGAGTTATAAGGAATAAAATATATAAACCTGCCTCCTTTGATGGAATATTTTTCCTATAATAGCTTTGTGGGAATAATATGTGTCCAGTGTATTTATAGGCAAAGAAAAATTAGCTGCATGGACAAGAAGCCTGATGGATTTAATGTCAAAGGAAATAGGATGCTGTTGGAAATGAGCTAATATACTAAAGCAACAAGTGGATTGACAACGTGGCAATAAATTGGTTTTCACGATATGTAATGGATGGTAGAGTTTAGGACTGTGCACAGGAAGAAGTATTTATTTGTAGCTTCCTGTCTCAGACCTCCACTTAAAATCCCTCAAACATGAATCTCACGAAGGTAGAGTAGCTTCTACAAGTTTGCATGGCCTTATTTCAAGTATGCTGTGTTAGTTTCCTTTTAAAGGAAATGAACATATGTAATACTGCTTTTGATATGTATTACTGTAGTAAAGTGTTGGTCACATACTTTAATTGCTCTTAATTTTGTAAGATTACTTTCATCAACCTTTTGAACTAGATTATTTTGAGGAATTGACTTTAAGATGCTTAACGTCAGTTTAAGATGATCACATCTTAAAACTTTCAAAAAAACTTTTATCTTTTTTGTTTTAAAAAATACTGCCATAAACCTAAGTTTATACATTGTAGAATATGTGTGTACTTCCACAAGATAGAGCCCTACAAATGGAGTGGATGGGTCAATATATATTCACAATTAATATTTTAATACGTTCTTTAACTTTCCTGCTAAATTAATCATTATCCCACTGTAGCTGTGTGAGAACATCTATTCCCCATAAGCTTGTCAGCATTGTATTTTATCAACCTTCTAAATATTTGTTAATATTATGAACAAAAAGTGATATGTTGTTATGATTTTGATATATCTGATTAGTAATGAAATTGAACATCTTTCACATGTTAATTGTGTAATTAGCCTAGTTCTTACAGTTTAAGAATTAACTAATGGGCAGATTTTGTCTCTTTATTTGTATGCATGAATTTTATTTTATAGAGTCTAAGGCTTAGGGAAATTTTCCTTTTTGTTTGTTTACTATGATTATTTCTTTTTCTCTGTTACCTCTCTTTAGAACTCCTATTAGATGCATGTTAGCTTTTCAATATCTAATCAATACACCTTTTGACTTTGCTCTCTCACACTGTTAAACTTTTTGTCCTCTACTGTCCAACCCTAGTCCACTGCATTCATCGGGGAGGTCCCAATGCTCTGTCTTCCAGATTCCCAGTTTTTATCAAGGTTCATCCTGCTATTTAGTTCTTGATGTATTTTGTTTTAATTTTAGCTTTGGTGTTTATGATTTTTATAATAACCTATTTATGTGGTTGTATAATTTTTTGTTTTTTGTTTATTCTCACTATCCTCTTGGATATTCATGATTAGAGCCTTAGTTCTACCCATTTTTAATCTTTCTTTTAATTTTTTTTTTTGGTCTGTTTATTCAAATTTCCTTGGGGTAGTAGATCCTTTTCAGGTTGATGGTTTTCTCCACTGGTCTCAGGTTGTACAGTCTTAGTAGCTTCAGTATAGTTCCACAGACTGGATGATAAGTCCTTTTTATTTGACAGCAAATGCAAGTTCTAAAGACAGGAATTTTCCCTCTTATTATTGTTCGGGGGGAACAATAACCTTCAACTAGTTTATAGTTTTCTTGCATGTCCTAGAAAATGTGTTACCTAGGATTTTGTCTCATATTTCTGGCACTTTTGCTCACTCTTAAAGTCTCTCATGTAAGAATTCCTGCTTTGATAGAATGCACTCATGTTTGTTTTCATTTTTTGAGGTAGCAAACATAATAATTACCAACCTTAAGAGTCAGCTACTCTCACTGGGGTTCCAACATGCTTTTATTTTTCTCTTGACTGATTGTCATCCAATCTGTCTCCAAGGAATGCCTTTATCTTGGGATTGTTTAAGGCCTTCTCTGATTGAGATAGTCTTAATTCAGCTGAATTTTGATATTAGTCTATTTCCATCTGCTTTATATCTTCCAGGAAATTCACAGTTGTCCCATATTACTAGTGCTCTTTTCTATTTACTTTTGTTTTTTCACTTGTCCCTTTCAAAGGTATTTGGGAAGTCAGGAGATTGCTCAGTCAGTAATCTTCTATTTGAACTAAGAAGACCACAGTTCTTTTATTACTGACATAAAATGTCTCTAGTTAAACAAATAGTATTGTCATTTTGAGTAACTGATTATATTTTTTTCAAGCTATTCCTTTTAAGCTTCCTATGGAGTTAGCTTGGATTTGTGGTTAAATTTGATCCCATTATATTTATTTTCACTCAGTCTGATTCCAATAAAAGAGATGACTACTTATCTTGCTTCTTTGAAATTCTTGTAGCAGGTGTATTTAGAAAAGGTCTACAAACTTACTGGAAATTTAACCCAATCAAATATTATTAGAAGCATTAGTCTTCTTTTAAGTGCAGGATTGTCAGTGATTTAACATTTTTACATAAATTTTTAGAAAGATTCATTTATAGATGCATTGAAACTTTCTTATTTTAAAACATCAGTAATGAGAGAGTTTAATTTGAAAGCTGAAACTGATCCCATCCAAAGATTATTTTCATTTTTTATTAGACTTTAAGTTTTAGATTTTCAAATACATGCTTTTAAAAAATATTAAACATTTTTTATTGCCAATATTTAATAAGTTCTTTCTTTCTAAAACCTGTAATTTGGTGCTCAACACAAAGGTTATGTGTAAGAATTGACTATGAATGTAAATTAGCAAAGTTTCTGCATAGATAAAAATAAGAACAATCTTCTTATTTCCATGGACACTAATATTTCCTTGTCTTTCAGTCATACCGTTCTCTCCCTTTTCTCCTTGCTTCTCTTCATTTTGTTCTTTTGTGTTTAATTTAACAAACATTTATGCAGTATTTTATATGTGCCTGGCACTGTGTTAGACCCAAGAGATACAATGGATAAGACATGATGAATAGATAAGACATGATTTTTACCTCATATTTTGACCTTTGTTTCTGTGCAGAGATCAAATGAGAAAGGTATAAAAATATTCTGTAAAATTGTCTTATAATAGCAGATGTTGTAAAAGGTACAGGCAGATATACAGTATCAATTTAAATTTTGAATAGAGGGAAAATGCTATAAAATTAGGCTTAAAAACTTTCAGATTGTTGTCTTAAGTACTGAGTGTTAAATTGGAGATAATATATTGCAGAAGGAGACTCCTCAAAGCAAGCATTGTTTCACTGAAGAAATTTCTTTTTAACTTGAAAGCTTCAAACATCTTGGGCAGCTTATTAAGTATTAGCACTTCTCTCTTGTAGTTTTTGGTTGTGTTTGTGCAAAAATAAATGAGACAGTAGGTGTGAATTTTTTTTGTAAACCACGAAGTACTTCATAAATATAAGGTGCTATTATTGTGAAGGGAGGTGATATTGAGAGACTATGAAACAATTTTGATAAGGTGTAGAACCGAGCATATTTGGAAAGGAAAAGACAGTAAATTTTAAGCAAAATTATAACTACCTAAATGATGTATTTTGAAGCATGCTCGAATGGACTTCATTTCCAGAAATATCTTCTGTCTACAACTTGTTATGGCATTTAAAATTCTGCTAGAGAAATTGCTTTTGTTTGATGCTAGTAGTAGGTAATAGTACGCATTCAAAAAAAGTATTTTTTGAAATGCAGCAGTTTCACATTTGAAAGTACTTTGCTGTATTTTTATTGGCTCTTGATAACATTTTGTGCTAGCTGTTGGTGATGGTATTGTTATCTTCATCATCTTTATTCTTTTTCTTTAGTTGAGCAAGTGTTAGTAGATATTGTTCCTTTTTTATTGGTGAAGAAGTAAGGATCAAAAAGTTGTATGAATTATTTATCCAATTTCCAATGAGTGACAGGCTTAACCCACACTATCTTTTGTTTTCTTTCTACTCTACCATGATTAAATTCTTAATGAAAGAAGTGTTTATTAGGCACCTATTGTAGGGCTAGGACATTTCAAAGTCAGTACGGTTTCTCCATAGGGCGCACAAGTTAATTGGAGATATAAATCTTATGGGTTAGAAACAATAGACAATGGGGACTATTACAGGGGGAAGAGAAGGAGGGGGGTAGGGGTTGAAAACTACTTATTGGGTACTAGGTTCATTACCTGGGTGATGGGATCAATCCTACCCCAAACTTCAGCATCATACAATATATTCATGTAACAAATCTGCACATATATCCTCTGAATCTAAAATATAAGCTAAAATATGAGAGAATGTCATAATACAGTGTTTCACTTTAAATACTAAGTGGTGTGATGAAAGCTTTGATTATTTAGACAACGGAGAAAACAATATTGGTTGGTTTAGGTCTAGGAATGGTTTGTTAAGAGGTGGAATTGCCCAATTATCTAAAAGCTACAAAATATAGTTAGATAAGGAGTAGAAGGCCCTCTCAGGGTAGGTTAAAAGCATTATGAGCAAGACATCATAACTGAAATGACAGAAAAAAATGATCAATAAGACATGATATGTTTTAGGGGAAAATACCAATAACTTCTATAATCACATGTTTCCCTGAGCCTCAGCTATAGTATAGGAACACTTGAAAAAAATCTCTTTTGCCAGCTTGAGGCTTGCCGGGAGTCTCATAACCCCATTTTTCTGCTGTCATTATCTACATCTGTGCCTTAACCCCGGTTCCACTCATGAGCTTTGCTTGGGCTTCCTGAAGTTCCAAGATGCCAATGTGTTCATTCCCCTTGCTGGTTGTCAGATTCTTCTTGTCTCTATTCTATTCTGACTTTTTAGAAGGGATCACACAGCAGAACTTCTTGGCTCTGGTATCATAGGCTTTTCATTTTCTTGATTCACATAGCCCCTTTTTTCCCTCACAGTATATTCATGTTGACAGGGTAGATGAATCAGAGAGGAATTCATGTCTTATCTCTTCATACCCAACAGATAACTTCTTGGGTCTCAACACCTGACAGTTCTGGACATCTGCTTTATCACTTAACAATGGAACATCTTTTACTCCCTCTATATTTTGGCAGAATTTGGCCTGTGTATAGGATTGGCTTGCTGAAGTTTTTCGCCTGTCACTACGAAAGCAGAGGAGAAGATATTCCATCAACTTGATAATTACCCAGGAGTCAGAGCAAGGCCTGTGACCCAACCTCAGCCAATCTGATGTTTCATCCTGGAACTGATTCTAAAGCAAGTGACTCAAGAAAGAAAGATCAGTTAGAAGCTATTGGTGGTGAATGATGCAGCTTCGATGTCAGTGGTTTCTAGTACTGGTCCTTTCTTTCAGAATCATCAGTCCTGTAATTGGATTTTCCTGTTCCTTGGTCCTCCAGCTAAGATCTTTCCTGTGTCCTGGTCTTTTTTCAGTTTGCATCGTCTTCTAGCCTTCTTGCAGATTCTGCAAATCTAATATCTGTCTATCAACTTCCTGAGTATGTTTTGTTCATTTGCTTTTTCAAAAACATTAAAATAGCCCAAGTTAGTTTATTTTTCTTACAAGAAAGTACTCTGTTTGAAACTCAAAACCCTGTTGCCAAGTCTGGCTTATTAATCCAGGCCGATGTCTCTTTTCTTGTGCCGTATTCTCCTTAAGAGACTCAAGCCTCTCCTCTGTTCAGTTATTGTCTTCCTCTACCACTCCAAAGTGGCCAGGATACTTGCATATGCCTAAACCTCAGAAAAGAAATGGCTCTACTCTTTTTCTGAATCTTCTAGTTCACATATATATTGATAAAATGATTAGCTACTATTTAAGAGGTGTGGAGAGGAAAAGTGACATCTAATCTCATGTGTTAGAAAGTTTCAAATTTCTGCTCCAATCCAATGTCACTGATATTATCAGTTAATGCTCAGCACCAATATATTGAGATGGGTACTTTTACCCAGTGAAAGACTAAAAAAAAAAAGATGTTTGCCTCTGGTGGAAAACTAGGTTTTCTTTAGCACATCCTTCCTGGTTATGTTTATATGGAGGTCTCTGTACTGTTTATTGTCTTTAAAATAATTACATCTCTGTAAACTGTGGAAAGTGGATAGAAGTACACATGATTATTGTCTGTGGATGTGCGAATACATCATGCTTGGTAGAGGCTAAATTGACTTCCTTTCTCGGCCTTGGAAGAACGCAGTTTTTAGTCTATTTGTGTGGTTCTCTGGATTCTCCTTTGAGAATCCAAAAGAATTCAACTAGTTGACTGATTATCTTATTAATTATTCAGTTAAATAAAATGTTTGATACCTACATGCTTTATGTTTGTTTGAGAGATTTTATCTTTTAAAAAAATTATCCTTTAACAACTTGATTTTACCAAATAGGAAATATTACACTTTTAGTATCCAGTGACATAAACATAGCTAATAAATAGCAGAGGTGGAATTTAAATCCAGATTTTCCAACTTCAAATTCAGAATTTTCTGAATTCAAATTTACATAGGAAAGAAGTGATAGGTAAAATGGGAGTCCTATTACTTCTGTCCAACTCTGTACATTAGTGTTCAAGTGACCTCATTTTCTCCAATCTGTTGCCTTTGATTTTTGCTTTACAAGTTACTGAGAGATTATTATTCTGATAAAATGCTTTATTTCTCTTTGTCCTTTGCCTAGTGACTTCCATGGTCAGTTAGAAATACTTTGAACTATTGATTCCAGAATTTAATCCACCCCCAACAATTTTGCCCTCTGTACCCTCCAATATTATCTCATAAGCAACACACCTTATTCTTACTCATCTTTGTTTTCTCAGATTTAATTTTCTCTGTTATGAGGCCTTCTTGTACTCTGATTTGCTGAACCTAATAAACCCTGAAAAATCAATTTCAGTGAATTTTTTACCTCTTCCATAAAGTTTCTGGCATTGGAGCCATTGTTGCCTCCTCTAAAAGTTAGCCCGTGTCTGTTTAGACATTTAGCAGTTAATCTTAACAATTGTTTTTGGGGTATGTAAGCATTTTGTGCATCATGTCCTTAAAGGCAATTTCGTTCAGTAGTTAAGAATACAGGTTTTGGAGCTGGACTTCCTGGCTTCAGATCCCAACTTTGCCACTTCCTTTCTCTGTAACCTTGGGCAAGTTATATAAATTCTCGGTGGTTTGGTTTCTTTATCTCTAGCAGGACCGTGAGAGTTCCTATGTAATTGAATTGTTGTTGGAATTACGTAAGTTAATACATGTCAAGTCCTTACAGATATATTTGTTTCAAAGTTGTATAAAATTTTACTCTTACTATTGATATTATTTCTATTTTACTGTTTCTTGGCTTACTGTTTTCCAACTAAATTTTAAGTTAGTTGTGGAAACAAATAATTTTTTAAAATTTGTGCGGTATTTTTTACAAATCTGATGCCTAATCACTGGGTAAAGAGGAGCTACTGACAAATGCTTTTGAGCAGGGTTTTGTGTATCAAACGTAGTGTTTAAACAGTTTGCAGTAAGGTATGGGAAAGGTTTTTGAAAAGGTTGGATTAAGAACTGCTGCAATAGTTCTAACATGTTATAATTTTTTTAAATTTAAGTTCTAGGGTACATGTGCATGACGTGCAGGTTTGTTACATATGTATACATGTGCCATGTTGGTGTGCTGCACCCATTAATTCATCATTTACATTAGGTATATCTCCTAATGCTATCCCTCCCCCCTCCCCCCTCCCCCCTCTCCACAGTAGGACCCGATGTGTGATGTTCCCCTTTGTGTCCAAGTGATCTCATTGTTCAATTCCCACCTATGAGTGAGAACATGCGGTATTTGGTTTTCTGTTCTTGCGATAATTTGCTGAGAATGATGGTTTCCAGCTGCATCCATGTCCCTACAAAGGACATGAGCTCATCCTTTTTTATGGCTGCATAGTATTCCATGGTGTATATGTGCCACATTTTCTTAATCCAGTCTGTCATTGATGGACATTTGGGTTGATTCCAAGTCTTTGCTATTGTGAATAGTGCCACAGTAAACATACGTGTGTATGTGTCTTTATAGCAGCATGACTTATAATCCTTATATCCCCAGTAATGGGATGACTGGGTCAAATGATATTTCTAGTTCTAGATCCTTGAGGAATCGCCACACTGTTTATCACAATAGTTGAACTAGTTTACAGTCCCACCAACAGTGTAAAAGTGTTCCTATTTCTCCACATCCTCTCCAGCACCTGTTGTTTACTGATTTTTTAATGATTGCCATTCTAACTGGTGTGAGATGGTATCTCATTGTGGCTTTGATTTGCATTTCTCTGATGGCGAGTGATGATGAGCATTTTTTCATGTGTCTGTTGGCCATATGAATGTCTTCTTTTGAGAAGTGTCTGTTTATATCCTTTGCCCACTTTTTGATGGAGTTGTTTTTTTCTTATGAATTTGATTGAGTTCTTTATAGGTTCTGGATATTAGCCCTTTGTCAGATGAGTAGATTGCAAAAATTTTCTCCCATTCTGTAGGTTGCCTGTTCACTCTGATGGTAGTTTCTTTTGCTGTGCAGAAGCTCTTTAGTTTAATTAGATCCTATTTGCCAATTTTGCCTTTTGTTGCCGTTGCTTTTGGTGTTTTAGACATGAAGTCCTTGCCCATGCCTATGTCCTGAATGGTATTGCCTAGGTTTTCTTCTAGAGTTTTTATGCTTTTAGGTCGAACATTTAAGTCTCTCATCCATCTTGAATTTGCAAACATTTATTGAGTATTCGTCATGTGCCTGACATAGAGATAAAACTTATTGATTCATAATGGACACATAACCATTCCAATCTTCAGAGCATTTAACACCCAGTACAGAAAAATTAATAAATGAATTAAGAGGCGCAATCAATTGCTGAACTTTATGTATAGGGACAGGATGCAGAGTGGAGAGTAAGCTGGTGGTGGTTTCTTGAAGGAAGTAATGCTTAAGCCTTGAACTGGAGGAGTTGGGAGGTAAAAATGGGGTACTGTTCCAACCAAGCGAGTAGAACAAACAAGGCGGAACCAACATTGCAGTTCAAGACAACTGCAGTGGGTTCAGGTTTGGCTGTGGCACAAAATAAAGCTGGAGAAGTCACAGAAGTCCATCCTGACATTAAAAAAAAAAAAAAAAGGTTTGGACCCTTTCCTACAGTTAATAGAGAATGTGTGCAGATTTGAGTTTCTAAAATAAGTCATCAATAATGTTTTCAGACGATTGTGATTCTGTTTTGCCTCATTTTAATATTGTAGAAGTAAAGACATATTTTGCATGGACACAATTAATATGATAGTGACTCTTCCTTACTGCAAGAACAGATAAATTTTCCAAACAACAATTATAACAACCAGTGCCAATACCCACTCCCCATTGATGTTTTCAAATTTTTCTTAATACAAAGGAATACACTATATTTAGTTTCTAGGATATCTCTTAGAATGTTGAATTCCATTAAGTAGCCACGACTTTTGAGATGAATTAGCTGTCTCACTAAGAACAGGATCTGCAGAAACGAGATACATGTTAGTAAATATTGAAAGAGGATAGATGAGAAAAGAGGGATTTCAAACAAGGCCACTGCCCGAAAGAGCCACAAACTAACCAGAACCTCAAACAGTGGCAGGTGTCAGGTGAACAGATGATAAAGACTGACTGGCTGACCAAGAAGTGCCAATATCAGCTTCATGTTTATGGAAGAACATTATAAAATAGGAAATATGCTGTGAGAAGAGATAGCTTGATATTTTCAAAGCTGTTTTTAGTTTCCCCTCAAATATTTAACTTTTACCATGCTGCATATTATCGCACTCATAGCACTGTGTCATTCTACCAATATATAAAGTCTGATATAAATATAAAGTTATTTGTGACTAATCACACTTAAATAAATCGTGTTATGTGTTGAACTGAACTTAATTCTACCCTTTGTTTTTCATCTCACATGGTGCTTTTAGAACAATAAGTTCCACAAAAGTCAGAGCACAAACTTTCATTATAGAAGCTATTCGCTAATATTACATAAATTGTAATCAGAAACAAAGGCCATCATGTCCTAAGAGGCATCCTTTTAAATCATGTAACAAAATGATTTTAATCATGTAACAAAATGATTACCCTCAATTTGTAAATATGTATTTCATCTTGTAATACCAGAAATTCTTGTAGTGACAAAAACTGCTGGACAAAAACTGCTATTCATGTAATTCCTGCAGTAGAAATGTACTTTGATCATTAATTGCTAGAATCAATTCATATATAATCATTATATATTTAAATTTTATATAAATAAAAATATATGATGTATTATATATTTTTATGTTATGTACATATAAATATATATGTACATAATGATATATGTTTTTAAATGTCTTAGCAAGGAGTACCTAAATTTTCTTTTCTTTTTTTTTTTTTTGACGGAGTTTTGCTCTGTCACCCAGGATGGAGTGCAATGGCAGGATCTTGACTCACTGCAATCTCCACCTCCTTGGTTCAAGCGATTCTCCTGCCTCAGCCTCCCAAGTAGCTGGGATTACAGGTGTGCATCACCACTGCCGGCGAATTTTTGTATTTTTAGTAGAGATGGGGTTTCACCATGTTGGTCAGGCTGGTCTTGAATTCCTGACCTTGTGATCCACCCACCTCAGTCTCTCAAAGTGCTTAGAGTACAGGCGTGAGCCACCGCGCCTGGCTGAGTACCTAGATTTTCTAATTATAAGGGACTGTCTCTTATCCTTATAAACAAGATGTTTCTTTTGGATATATTGAGTAAAATATGTAAATCACTGAGAATTATATTGATAAATGGTAGATGATGTTACTGAAACACGGTAATATGTGACATAAATATTACTGTTTTAGTTTAAAAAGT
The DNA here is from genome assembly GCF_037993035.2 of Macaca fascicularis. NCBI lineage: Eukaryota > Metazoa > Chordata > Mammalia > Primates > Cercopithecidae > Macaca > Macaca fascicularis. The sequence continues at coordinate 29,185,722 of NC_088376.1, read as the reverse complement.
GAGTTGTCCTTTCTATCTATATGAACTGGGTTTTATTCAGCAAATTTCCTGATCTAATGCCACAGTTCATTATGAAGAAGTTCATAGTAGGATTTCTTTTTAAACTGCTCTGCTATAAATCCCCATGTGACGTGAATATCTTGGTATAAGTTTTTATTGTGATACTGAAGCATATAATATCTTGTTCAATGAATTCCTAAGCCTGGCATTTAAAAAAAATTTTTAAGTAAATTAATCAAATTATTGTTCACATCATTCCAGAAACTGATATGAGGCAGCTTTCCAAGATACAAATAAGTGATTAAATATAAAATTTACTTTTATTAAGTGATTAAAAATAAAATTTGATTTTTATGTGATTAAATTTTTTTCTACATAAAAATAAAACAAGAGAAAAAATGGGTGGAAGTAAGAGTGGTGAAAAACGTAAAGTTAAAAAAATAAGATGAGTTCCAAGAAAATGTTGACATAAAAGATGATCTTGGGAAGTTGCTAAATGTGGTTGACAGTGTATTCAGACCGAAACATAAGCACAAATAACTGGTAGTTTGTTTTTATGTGTCTGTTTTTAAAGAGAATTTAAAAATAACTAATAATAGTCTATTAAATGAATACAGTTTATAAAATTTTATATTGTAAAACAAAATTGGCATGTCTTTAAAATTTACTGAAAGTCCTGAATATTATGCCACCCAACCAAAATTGTGAAGCTCTTACTACATAGACAGTTGGATTTCCACCTTTTTTTTTTTTTTTCCCCTGGCACAATGTTTTATTATCAGGGCATAAGCAGTGTGATCTTTAACTAACTATGGTTTTCAATTTTACCTATTTTTAAAAAATCTTTTAAATGAACATTAGTTCAGCTTCATCTTTATTAACTAATTTTTGTAAAGATTTGATGCCTTCCTATGTTATATACTATTGTCAATTTATAGCAATGGTAGCTTTCACCTATGAATCTCCCAAAATCAGACTTTGATCAAACTTTAATACATGAAGTTCTCCCAAACCATTACTTTTACAGTGAGAGTTCATTAGTAAATTTCTGTCCTTAAAGTTGTGCTGTTTTATTAATTTTGAATGTATTCTCAGGATAAGCATACTAAATCATTGGGATATTTTCAAGCATGTAAAAAAATTTATATATAAACAGTTATTCTCTTAAAATTATAGTAAATACGGCTGGGCGCCGTGGCTCATACCTGTAATCCCAGCACTTTGGGAGGCCGAGATGGGCGGATCACGTGAGGTCAGGAGTTAGTGACCAGCCTGGCCAACATGGTGAAACCCTGTCTCTGCTAAAGATACAAAAATTAGCTGGGCATGGGGGCAGGCACCTGTTATCCCAGCTACTAGGAAGGCTGAGGCATGAGAATCGTTTGAACCTGGAGGGTGGAGGTTGCAGTGAGCTGAGATCACACCACTGCACTCCAGCCTGGGTGAAGTAGCCAGACTCTGCCTCAAAAAAAGCAGGAAAAAAAAAAAAAAAAACAAAACAGGAAAAAAAAGAAAAGAAAAGAAAAAAAAATTATAGTAAATACTCATATATGCTGCTAACATTTTTATCACAACATGTTTATTTTGTTTCTTTTCAAGTTTTTGTTTTCATCTAGTTATTTTTTAACATTCAAAATTTAACAGATGTTTTTAAAAGGTCAATTATGTGCCATTGTGCCATTTAATCTCACAGCCTTCTTTCTTCCAAGGACGCTCTATGTCTGTTTTACACATAAGAAAATTATGGTTTAGCAATGAGAAAGGATCATAGTAAGTGACAGAGCGGAGGTACTTGAACATACTTTTTTTGACTTTTTTAATATTCTACTCCACCAACTGCTACACAGCTCAGTGCCCCTTAGCTATGACCTTAATGAATGCCCTATTTAAATCTGATTTTTTTCTGTCACTAACCTGGGCCCCTCACCCTTATTTAATAATCTCCTGGGTACCTTGAAGAGCTACCCATACTGGTATTATCCATTGAATTATCAGTCCAAGACAGAATAAGTACATGGTATCTCAATTCACTCACATGAAGACATGAGTTTTTGCTTTACTAAGTTCCATTCTAATTTATCTTTAAATGTTTTATTAATACTTATGTTATTACTAGGCAGATAATAAGTTGATGGCTTTCACATTTCAGATAGAAACCATTAGATGTTAATTTCTACTGTTCTGAAAACAATGTACTAATTTCCTTTTCATTCTAAAAACAAAATAACACTAAAAAGTAAAACACAAGGTCAGTTGATTGAGTTTGGCAGATATCTCACTTATTTTAGATATAAAATCCAATAGCATCACTTCATAAATGTATTTGCAGCACCAAATTAGTTGAGTTAGGAGAGTCGGGTTTAAAAATGTCCCTCTTAAGTTAGGGCTGGAAGTGCAAAGGGACTTCGTGAGGAGGGTAATCATATGTCATGGTTTGCTTAGGCCAGTCCTGGCTTATGCCTATTATCCCAGCATTTTATCTGGTTTAGCAAGTATTTGAAGTTTTTGGTTTTTAAGGACAAGTTATTATTATTATTATTTATTTTATTAAGATGAACTGGGTTGAGTTTGATATATTTGTACTTTGTTTGCATCCCCTGCCATAATTTGAACTAGTAGTTTGTGATTCCCATGTGCAATGAAGACATTTCTAATTTTAACATGCGGTTAAATCTGATAGACAATGCCCAGCCTGTCCCTCTATTCTCAACCCTTTCCAACTCCAGTCTCCCTTCAAAGACTATGTGAATTGTGTTTGCCGATAATACAAAGACCTCTCAGTCCTCAGGGGCTGAGAACAGCCAACAACTGTGCCAGATGCACAAAGCTGCCAAGCTACCAATGATTGCAGTTATGAAGAAATATGAGAAATTATAGAAATTATGCTTTTGGTATGGGAAATATGTATGGAAAAGAGAGGATGCATGGTCCTGTTCTATAGAGAGTAGTCTGTAACTTTTTGTTATTATTTGTATGTTTAAGTCTACAACTATATTGCATTGTTTGGAAAACCTTTTTTATTTTGGAATCGACCCTTTTGGCTTCAATAACAAAGTAAAAAAAAGAAATGTGTTTATTGAAATGTTAGGTACTAATTTTATAGTTATTAAAAAATGTTGATGACAAAGTGTAACATGCGCAAAAAGTTTGTTGACATTTACCACCCATTATGGGGACTATACACGTATCACAAACCACCTGACCACCAGAAGATACAAATTTGCTGAAGAAGCATCAGTGTCTACTTCAAATACTGTATGCATTTTGTTCAAAATGAGTTAGAAATTTAGGACTAAAGTATTCAAATAATGGAGTAACAATATAGTCGTATTTTGAATATGTAATAAGCTATAATTATTGTGAACAATTCATGCAAACAGGAGCATATTAAAATGGATCATTACAAAAGGAGAAACTAAGCAAATAAACAATGAGAGCCCCACTTGTGTAGAAGACTTAATTTGAAAGTTTATAATTGCACTTTAAAATATCTTGAGTTATGGGTAGGATGTTTTGTTAGAGCTCCCTTCTTTAATTAAGTTACTCATATATTTGAAGCACTTAAATTTGGCTAAGGATTCAAAATAATCAGAATAGAGACAAATTGTTGATGTTTTTTTGGTATAGAATGTTTGTCAAAGGAAGTTATTCTAAATAAAAGTAAAAAAGTCTATAAGAATATTTACATATTTGAATATAGAAATATTAAAATTGAGAATATATTTTATGTAGCATAATTTGCTTTTTGCTTACCAGACAACTCAAAGAAAACATACTTTTTCAGTTAAAAATTTTATGGTTTGGGCCGGGCGCGGTGGCTCAAGCCTGTAATCCCAGCACTTTGGGAGGCCGAGACGGGTGGATCACGAGGTCAGGAGATCGAGACCATCCTGGCTAACACGGTGAAACCCCGTCTCTACTAAAAAATACAAAAAACTAGCCGGGCGAGGCGGCGGGCGCCTGTAGTCCTAGCTACTCGGGAGGCTGAGGCAGGAGAATGGCGTGAACCTGGGAGGCGGAGCTTGTAGTGAGCTGAGATCCAGCCACTGTACTCCAGCCTGGGCGACAGAGCGAGACTCCGTCTCAAAAAAACAAAATAAATAAATAAATAAATAAATAAATAATAAAAATTTTATGGTTTACAAAAAATGTAAATTGAAAATGTTCACAATTTCTAATATGTTATCCATAAAAATGCATCTTTGAAGAAGTTTGCAGGTAGTTTTATAAAAAAGCAAAAATAATATCACCAATTGAAATAACATATAAATAATATTAGTAACATGGTAGTAGGGATAGAAATAGATAAACTCTTCAAATACATAAAGGTATGCAAAAATGTTTCTCTGTTTATGTTTTTTCTAGGCTAATTTCTTACACTGTATTTTAAAAGGCTTTACAATGCTTTTCAATATTTTTTCTAAATATTTTAGCATTCTTAAACTATAAAATATCTTTGATAAAATCAATGCAATTACTGGAAGCAGAAAGTGACTACTATGCTATGTTTATTATTCAGATAAGATTTAAGAAGTATTTTAATGTTAGTGTACTATGTAAAATAAGTACCAATTTTATTTTTAGAAAGAATATCATTTTGAGAATAGGTATTGAATAGTACATTTTATTGCTTCACCAATATATTTTAAACCAAAATTTTCAATTTTTAATCATTTCAAAAATTATACCATTTATTTGCATTGCTCACATTCACTGTTAAATATCATCTGATTTGGATGATAAATCACATGGCCTCCCTGCTCATAATGGCTAGGACCAGGAACTTAATTCTACTGTAAACTGAAGCTACTACTTTCTGTCTTTGTCTTTCCTCTGTCATAAGCATGTGTGATCTTGGGAATGAATTACATAGTCTAATGTGTCTGTGAGAGCCCATTTCTCTATAATCAAATGGTTCTTAGAGGTGGCTGGATAAGAACCCCTACACAGCTGTCTACTGCTAATTGATTTGAAGTTGAAAATAATAGCTTTAAACTATGGTACTCTCTCTTGCTGGGGGTGGGGGGTGGGGAGAGAGAGAGAGAGAGAGAGAGTGTCTGTGTGTGTGTGTTCTGAACACGATTTAAACATAAATAGAGCTGGTTTCAGGTAAGTGGTTATCAGTTTTTCTTTCCTTCTAAGATTCATATTTTAGCCAAAATAGTTTTTAAAAAGCATATAACAAAACATTTTAAACAAGTTGAGGGAAAAAAATATCAAGGTTGGGGAGGGAACCATAATGTATTGTAAATGAAGGACCTAAAGAGATCTTTTATCATTCATTATAAATGAAATCTTATATCATTCATTATAAATGAAATCAAGATGCTTTTAATGAACTCTAAAAATTGAAGTATTCATTCAGATGCTCTCAGCAATCTTTGCGCTTGATCTTTCTGAGTCTTGTCAACATGGAGGACAAATACACAGACAAGGACGTCAAATAAAGAAGTACAAAGAATGTTTCCTATACCTATTAGGAGGCAGATGGTCATAAAAAAGAAACCAAAATAGAGATCAAAAGAATACAGTGTTTATGCTATATATTTGCTCATTCATCCACCCACCCACTTACCAAACCAGTCATCTATTTACCTACTCGTTCAACTGCCCATCCACCCACCCAACTATCTGTCTACCTATCCATCCGCTCACTCTTTCATATGTCTAACTAATAGCTGATAAATGCATCGTTTTAATATATTTCAATGGCAAAAAAATGAGAACGAAGCCCTGATCTTAAGTTATTTATAGTCTCATGTAGAGATTTGATGCCAAAAAATGTATTTCAGTATAGCTAGATTTCTGCTTGTATTCCAATGCTTTGGGCAAGATGAGTTCTTTTCTGAGAATTTAGAAAATATCTTAGAGTTACTCTTAATGCTAATAAAGTTCTGATCCTCAGGTGTATATAGTCGGTCAAACTCTACTTAACTATTCCAGTTAATTTTAACAAATATTTATTGAATACTTATAAGCCAGGCACTGGGGTACGGAGAAAACTGATAAAACACCACACTTACACTCAAGCAAGGGGGTATAGGTACACATGGATTTGTTGAAAACCACCCCACTGATTTTCTGATAGAAACATGCTCAATGTACTATAGGAATACATAGAAGTGGCATCCACCCTCACCTGAGGTGGTGGGGGGCAGTAATAGTATCAAGGAAGATCTCTGTGAGAAGTCTGAAAATATGTATGAAATTAACCAAATAGAAGAAGGGAGGGAAGGGCATTCCAGGAGGCACAAAAAGTATCAGCAGAGGCATAAAGGTGACAGGCATTCCAGGAGGCACAAAAATATGACTGGAGGCATAAAGGTGACAAACAGTGTGATGGGAAATTATTATTAATTATTTTTATTTCCATAGGTTTTGGGGGAACAGGGGGTATTTGGTTACTTTAGTAAGTTCTTTCGTGGTGATTTGTGAGATATTTATTGCACCCAGTAGCTGAGCAGTATGCACTGAATTATCTGTCACCCCTTTTCCACCCTTTCCTCTGAGTCCCCGTAGTCCATTGTATAATTCTTATGCCTTTGCATCCTCATAGCTTAGCTCCCACTTAGGAGTGAGAACATAGGATGTTTGGTTTGCCATTCCTGAGTTACTTCACTTAGAATAATAGTCTCCAGTCCGATCCAGATTGCTGTGAATGTGTGAATGTCATGAATTCATTCCTTTTTTATGGCTGAGTAGTATTCCATCTCATATATATATATATATATATATATATGTGTGTGTGTGTGTGTGTGTGTGTGTATATATGTTTCTTTATCCTCTCATCGATTCATGGGCATTTGGGCTGGTTCCACATTTTTGCATTTGCAAATTGCGCTGCTATAAACATGTGTGTGCAGGTATCTGGGCTGCAAAAGCATAAGTGGAAAGGCATCCTGGGCAGTAGATGAACTGGAGTGGAAAGCTGGGATCTATCATGCAAGGACTTTTATGAAATTTCAAGAAGCTTGAAAGACCACTGAAATGGTTTTAAGTGGTGGGGATGACAATGACATGGTTAGTTTTTATTCTAGATAAAGTTTTTCAACCTTAGCACTATTGACCAGATAATTGCTTGTCATCTTGTAGGGCTGGGGTGTTATCCTGTATATTATAGGATTTTGAGCAATATTTCTAGTCTATACCCTGTAGATAAGAGTAGCATTACCCAGTTGTGACATTCAAAAATGTCCTGGACATTGTCATTGTCCCCTGAGGAGCAAAATTGCCCTAAGTTGAGAACCAGTGTTTTGGATGAATCACCCAGGGGATGAATTGAAGAAAGAAAGACAAGTGGTGAAATCAGAATCAAATGCAGAAAGAATTTAGAGATTAAAGCCCGCCAGATATGGCAGATAATTTGAGAGATACTGGGATGGAAAATATCAGAAGAAGAGAAAGAGCAAGGCAAAGACAGGGAGACTGGAGGAAATCATGGGTTTGGTTTTTGAACTTGAAAATTCAGGGTGCCTGAGTTCCCTCCAGGCAAATGGGTCTGGCAATCAGTGGAGTATACATACCTGAAACTCCATGAAGTTTGGTCTTGAAAAAAAAGATTTGGGTGTTGTTAATAAAAGTAAGGAAGGAGGTGTATAGAAACGCAAAACAAGTGGGCTGGCAATTGAACTTTTGGGAACATAAGTAGAAGAGTATACAGCAGGAGAGAAACTTATCAAAGACAACGAAGGGTCAGGGGTAAGAAAAGAGCTGGGAGTATTATCTCAAGCTTTTTGGGAAGGAAGTGTCTTAGTAACAATGGTAAAGAAAGGGGTATTCAAATAGAAAATAAAAAATATTTTTTGAGATAGCAGATTGAGTGGAAAATACAAAGCTAAATGAAGACTGTTATTTTCTTTTGTAGATTTGGTGGCTGACACATAGTGTGTATTCAAAAAATGTTTGCCAGATGAATGAAAGAATAAATAAATGAATCATAATGAATTATACTGAATAAAGGACCTCTTTTAAGAAAGCAAAAGTGGGTCTGTGGGCCTGGATTATTCAATAGTCTTTGATTATAATATTATATCAATACCATACCTAAGAAAATGGACATAATTAATGCTTCTTCTTTGATCACTTTGTGATAATACGAAATAATCTGTTAATATATATGAAGTCTTTTGAGACTCTCACACATAGACATTCCAGGGATATATTTTTATGGTGTTCCTTTTCATAGCAGTATGCACAAATAGATAGCTGAATTAAGCCAGTGACAAAATAAGTGCAATGTGTAATGGGACTCATTTAATTTATAAATGATCATTTGTGTGTCTTGAAATATGCCAAGTTATGTCTGGAAGACTGTGAACAGCTGTCTCATACAGTTTATGGCTTTTCTCACCAAAAATGTAAAACGTGGATATTATATTCATCACCAACAGGATGTATTCTGGATATCAAAGAGGGAAAAAATGTTTTCTTGTGTGAAATTTTAATGTAATTGGTATGGATTTCAAGATTTTTTTTTAAATGTGTATCAGGGTGCTCAGTTTAGTTAGTATCAATTGGCAGTTCTACTAAGAATTATTAAAATAAGATGTTAGTTTCAGTTGAATTAATAAAACTCTAGTACTTATAGCCTTTGCCTGTTTATCTGCTTATGGTAGAGAGTGTCGAATGCTAAATACTACAGAAATTCATTTCCCAAGATTCAAGCACAATTTAAAGAAATTAGTCATGTACTCCTCTTGTCATTGTTGGGAAAAAGGAGCTAAGCAAAATGTTGGCAATTTGCAAAATACTGCATTATGTTTTATTCATAAGAAGACATTTATTATTTGTATTTACTATCAGAAAGTACACATTTAACATTTCAAATGTTATTATGTTTATTTCTATTGTACATCTTCAATATATAATAAAATATATGTAATCTGTTCAGAAGTTGTCTGGGTCTTACCAAAGAATAAATTCACTCTTTTTTGAAATTAAATTAACATCCTTACTCCATTTGGATATATGTTTTCAGCAACTTAAAAAAATTGAAAAGAGTGGTGTGTGATTCTCAATCAAACTAGTATGATTTGATACTATTAATCAAATACTATTAATATACCACCGTCTACCATAAGGCACAAATAATAAATTGTAGTCCTTATGCTCAGATATTTCCAAGCCTGTTGGTGAGAAGGTACCCTATATAAATTAATAAGAGGACAAGTAAATGCTGAGCACCATTAAGTTCAGTGCAGATGTGGAAAGCATTTAAGGAAAGGAGAGATCCATGGGAATTAAGGAAGCCAAAAGAGACTTATGGCAGATATGGTCTTCTTTCAATTTTTTTTTGATGTTGGTAATACTCCAAAGAGAAATTTTTCCTCTTTATGGGTAGGAAAGAGATGAAAAGGGGGATTGAATTTGCCTTTCAGAGGAACCCAGTGTTAAAGCAAGGGATGAGGAGATGTCAGGTCTTTAATATTTCTGGATCCCAGGGATATTTTTCATACTTTCCTTATTCAGTAAACAAAATCACAAAGCTATATCTATATCTATATCTATCTGTATCTATCTCTATCTATATATAGTATATAAATATAGAATACACACTTCACATATATATTCCTATTATATTCGTAAATTTATGTGTGCAAAGTATAAATATATATGTATAGCTGTAAAGGAGTAAATAAACATGTAAAATATATATTACATCTTCTCAATTCCCATCCCTTAGCTGCTTTTAAAGCCATATGCATTTTTTACTTAAAAAGATTCACTATAATTGCCCTCACATGCAAACTGTATCTTTTTAATGCTTAGAAGTTACTGATGAAAATAAATCACTAAAACATGCTTTCCTCATTTAGGAAAATAATTTCTACTTCTTGGGGAAAATGTTATTTTACTTTCTGAGGCCAAGGAGATATGTTTATCTAGAAAGTAATGCTGATAAATTTAAGAAAATACTTGGATCATTTTAAAATAAAGTAGGTTCTTCTAAACAAAGCTAATTTAGTCTTTGGGATTTTTGTAGGGTTTCTAACACTCACTCAGAGATTGACTATTACATTGCAAAGCATTCAAACTAGTCATGTGGACTACCTTAAATTATCCAAGGTATTTGAATTCCCCTGCAGAATTAAGCAAATGATTGTGCCTTCACATCTGCTATGAATACACAGCACAGCTCCGTTTACTGGATTCTGAACAAAAATCAGCTTTGCATATAGGGAGGTGTATTGTCAATGGTAGCATGAAACTTAACAAGGAGGCACTGCCTGTTCACTCCATTTGCCAAGAAGAGAAGTCGGACAGGATTCATGTGCTTTTTAAAGATCTGGCAGGACCATTCCTGGGAGAGTTATACATAACTGTTGAGTTATCCTTCATCAGTGTATGTGTAGTCCCTAGATAAGCCCTCAGGTGGGCTTCGGGAAGAGATTTTTTTTCTTTTTTTTTTTTTTTTCTTGCGGGGGAGATACTGCATAAACCAAGGCTGGCTATTTGGTTTGAGAGGCCTGCATTTCAGAGCTCCCTTTGCCAAAATTGTCTAAGTCATCTTAGACAATTTATATACTCTTTTCTGGTCTTCTCTTTGTAAAATGTGAAGTTTAAATTAGGCAATCTCCAAGATCTTTTCCCATTCTAATAAAAGGTTATTTAGAATTTCTTATTTATTTCTAGGAAAGCCTTTTAATTTCCATTTATTTCTAGGAAACATTTTGTGAGTGAAGAGATTTGCCATCACATTTTAAAATTAAGAGAGAAAGGTCAGAGGTGGACCAGCAGCACAAGGCTCTCAATGATGTTTTTTTTTTTCTTCTACCTTTTTTCTTTTTCAATTACGTGATTCTCTCCAAAGTGATATTACCCAAATGCACAAAATGAAATTGTATCCTTTAAATGGTATACCTAGCTGTGGGATGATTAACATCCTAATTATTACATAGGGCTTAGTAAGAAAATAACACAAAACCCTACTACCAGGATGAATAAGGTCTTATTTTTGGTGCTTCAATCTCATTTGAAGTGTAAGATGTAAGAGAATTCATTTTCATATTTTATCTTATTCTGCATCACACTTTGAGTGCCCATTTTAAAAAAAATACTGCTTTCATCAAGATTGTCCTTTTACTCCTGAAATTCTGCTGTGGAGGGTTCTGACACGTTGTAAAATGGTTGCTTTAGTGCTATAGCAGGTTAAGTTTCATAAACCTATCAGTAAAAAATTTTTTTTGATTAGAAAAACTGGGCTGTCACATATATTCAAATAGGAGTCACTCATATTTCCTCGTGGGTCAAATGAGAGATAAAAATGAAGGATGATGGCGAGAATACAAAGTAGATTCCTCTGACAGCACCATCTGGGCAGAGCCCTGTTAATATTGGACCCTGAAAGTATGATGACCTTTTTGCATTAGTGCTGACAGCTTCCTTCTTCACATCCATATGAAACTGAAATTAGGTCAGGAAGATGTTTCCATACTACCCAATATTCAAATATTTTTATTTCAATAATGCCTAGTTGATGCCACTATCCTTAGCCTTCATCTAGATCGTTTCGGTTCTCCAATACAGTCATAAATACATGAGGTTCCATTGACCACATATTCTCATTAGTTTTCTACATATGTTTATTATATGCTTATCATTTTTTTAAAGTACATGAGAGAAAGATATTGTGGGTGAAAAGAAAAGACATAGTTTCCGCCCATAATGACTTACACTGGGGAGGCAGAAGAAAAACACACACAATGATAAAAATGCAAGAGCAAAATGTGAGTACCACAGACAAAGAACAGATGCCATGTAGAAGTGCATGATTTATTTCCAAATAGGTTTGCTAAACACCAAGTACTTTGATTTAAAAGATGGAGAGCCTACTGTCTGTTGATTGGAATAGTTAGGGCAGGCTTCGTGAAAGAAGTGGGGCTGGGGGAAGCATTGAAAGATGTGAAGGATTGGGATAAACTAAGGAAGCAGGATGCTGTGAATCAAGGCAGTATTTCTCAAAGCATAGTCTCTGTACCACTGCTGATACGCACAGTAGACAGATGTAACATTAAATAATGTTGAACCTTTAGTGAGAAAGTTTTATCTTTCCAATTGTCTTCAAAACTTCTTTTACTCAGGAAAAAAATAGACCTCAGTCTGATATTTTAACTCCTTGCTTTACTTGCTAGCTAGCCAGTTCCTCCTCATTCCCTCTATTCTTTAACATATAGCCAGCAGGCCTCAGGCTCCAAGACTGTGTCAGACAACAGTAACTATAATAAAATTGATTTCAGATTGCATTTGTTTTTTAGTTCTCTTAATCTTATGGAAAGTCATGCTGGATGTCCATTTAAAATTGTGGTATGAAATGTTTTAATCAAATAAATGTATTTAAGGAAAACCTTAGGCAACTTAAGGAAAAGTAGAGACAAATAATAGTACTAGTGTTAGGAGAAAATTTGTTTGAGTGGTATGTTAATGACTGAATTTGGGAGAACACTGAGGATGGCAGGTAGCTCCATGAGATAACAAGGAGAGTCATGATGGAAAGTAGCCAGAATAAGATTAGAAAGACTGGTTGGTTGTGAATAGGTCAGAAGATCAGGGAATGCCAGACTCATGAGCTTTATTCATGGTTTTCCTTTTCTTGGGATTATATTATCAGCTCTTTTATCCAGATAGTAATAGCTGTGGTTTATTGATTCCTTCTCAGATTCCATATATTTATTAAGCAGCTTAAATATAATTATTACATGTTTCATCACAAGTACATTAAGAGAAAGGTATTAGCTTGATTTTAAGAGTGAACAATCTCACCAAAGGTCTCACAGCTAATAGAATAGAGCTGGGTTTGGAATCCAGACCCACTTGACTCCAAAACTTCTATTCTTCATCATACCTGGCAACCCTCTTTACCTTCAAGTCCCAACGTGAATACCAGCTTTTTCTGTGTGAGCCCCACTTACCAGCAGATGGTTGATGTCCTCTTTGGCCTTCCTGCAGCCAGCACTATGTATTTCTGGGTAGTAATTTATTCTTCTCTTCATTAGAATTTACCTGGCCATCTACTGACTGGTTTATAAATCCTGAAAAGGCCTGTTCAGATGTCTCAAGGCATCTAGCACTGTACTTGTCTCATGGTTGGGGCTCATATTGTTTGAATTGAGCTAAATTTTCTTCTTTTACCTTAGCTTATCAGAGAAGTACAGCTGCACCCCCTCGGAGTGGAAGTGGGAACAGGAGCTCTGGCAAAGATAATTCAGGAACTACCTGGAAAGGATTTGCCTTTGTCAGACTCCAAGAATCTAATTAATTAATTTTGAGCATATCAGCAATTCTTCAGTCAAGTCGCTTTGTATTTTTTCTATAGCTGGGTTTTTTAACATCTGGGTTAAGTAGCACAAAAATGGATGCCTAATAATTATAGACTTTTGGGTCTCACAAGAGAATCTGAAAGAATATCTCATCCAACTCCTTCATTTTTTCAATGAGAAAACTGAAGACTAAGGGAGTTTTATAATTTGATAAAGCCACAGAGCAAGTTTAGGGCAGGTTTTTAATTAAAAGTATCTCAATTTCTCATCAATTATCTTCTATATTGATGACTTTGAGTGTGGCGATCACAGACTCCTTCTTTATACCCAATGTAGGAATCTCTACAGCATCCTTTACTGATGTCAATAGGTGCTGCTTGTGCACATGGAACAGGAACTCATTGCCTTTACGAGTAGTATATTTCTCTTAAATTAAAGAGGGTATTTCCTCTATTAAACCCAAGAGAACATTGCAATCCTATGTGTTTTAATAGAAGTATTCTAGGACTGTTTTTTGAACTTCTCCCCTTTTCCATCCATATGCACCTCATTCTGTGATCCCATCAGTCTCAAGCCTTTACATCTCTAAACTGAGGGCTTTGAAATTTGTATCTCTGGAACAGCCTCTTCTTTTTTGAACTCGAGACCCATGTATAACGGCCCATGTACAACTCGAGGCCCCCCCTAGAATGTCTAGTAGGTATTTCTGATTAATATCAAAAAGCAAAGCCTTGATTTCTCTTTCCCACCAAAATGCTTCCCCCATACCCCAGTTTTCTTCAGCTCTTGAATTGAGACTTTAGTTTTTCTAGCTGTTTGGGCCAAAAAGCAGAAGTCATCTTGATGTGTCTTTACTGGCCCGGGGTACTATTTCAGTCATCTGTTTATTTCATCTCAGCTCAGAATGCACTCTTCACTATATGCTCAGTGATAATGGAATTCCTTTAAGTCTTTCCCCTTTAAAGAGAGCATAATGTTAGTCGTTTTCAGTAGAGGGTGCTAGAGGGACACTAGAGGAGGAAAAGGTTTTGCTGCCTTTTTCAGAATGGTCCTGGTATTGGCCATGTGGGTAGGAGGACATCTAGTGAAGTCTACTCCAGTATCAAGCTCAAAACACAGTCCCTCTGCAAGCCTGCGGCTTCAGCATGGCCATAGCCTTTCCTCTGCCTTCTTGACACAGAAACCAGAGGGTAGGCATGGCTAGCACCCACTGAAGTGCTCCTATTGCTGACAGCACCTGGGCTTCTACCACCCATGCCTGCCTTATTTGTTGATCATCTGCTCTGGGCTGGCACTCAGCACTCTAGAGGGTGATAGCCTGTTGCTGGCCCAGCAACTCCAGACCACCTCTGGCCTGGCCATACCTATGTAATTCTCTATGATGTTGGGAGCTGAACTGCACTTTCTCTAAGTTTTCCCTTCCTTGGATTTTTTCCCTGACTTCTAGGATAATATATAGCTACTCTTTTATCAGAGTTAATAATTCTCTATATTAAATTTTGTCTGCTTAATTTACCATGTGATATCTTTATCTGGATTGGATCCGGATTTCTATAGGACCATCCTATAGCTGCTAGGAGCATTGGCCACAAAACACATAGCTGTCCCCTTCCTTGGATAATTGCCCTTCATTAGTGGGAGCTGCCAAGCTCAGGAGGTTAGCCACCTTTTCCTGCTCCCCCACCTATGGGCCGGAGCCAATGACTAACCATTAAAAGCCAGCTCCTTTGACTTAAGGCAAGGACAATTCTGAGGGTACACTTTGCCTCCCAGAGTTCCCTTGTGGATCAGGCCAAGGCTAAACTTTGCCAGAAACCATGTCTTTTCTCAGCTCTCTCTCCCCTTCTCAATCCTACTTCCCTTATTCTCTAGCGTGTCTTTCCTGAGAGTATTCCCTCAATAAACTGGGTATATCCTAGTCTTTGCCTCAGACTCTGCATCTGGGGAACCTGACCTTAGACATGTACCAAGAACACAGTGCTAGAAGATAGTGAAGTTAGTAATTATACTAGATCCATCTAACTCCACATCTTGTGCTCTCTAACCAGCATTGTCTCATAGTTAAGGTAATCTTGCACCTTCAACATGTTCTCCCTAATCCAGTATGTCTTCCATGCTGAGCCACCTTAGCCTGGAGAAAGTTCTGCCATTAGATCAGACTGAAATGTGTGATTATTGATACAACAATATCTGAGGCCTGTGCCCACTGTTGCCATAGGTCCGCATGCCCATTATCTATTTTGTGGAGGCTTACACATCCCCTGTGTTACTGGATTGGGCTCATATCTCTTCCTAGAATGTGGGCCAGCGTTCTAATTGGAACTCTGCCTTCCCAGTTCCTTGAAGTGAGTCTGCATGTCTAGCTAAATCACACTGCTGTTCTCCAGTCAGGTTTATTTGGAGTAGACTAGTTCTCCATTTCCTGGCAGTTGTGCACTGGCATTTACTAAGGTACAGAAACTAAGATGATATCTTGACACTTGAATGCCTTTTAGGTAAATAATCTATGAGTGGGGGCCGTAACAGTGGGTTTATTTATGATTTCTGGCACCATACACTAGCACTTATCGGGGAACAGGGTGGAGGCAATTGAAGGATTGCTCAGGGACCTGGGAGAACCATGAGGACCTAGATTTATGAGAGATTGAAAGATAATTGGGCCAACACTATGTGAGAACAGCTTCTTTCAACCCATTCTATTTTCAGATGCTCTAAAACACAGTGAAAGATTCAGCAGACGAGTCAATAGGTCTTGGATCTAATTGTCTGTTTTCCATGATCCCAGCTTATATTTTGATTTCGTGGTTTATTTTTGACTGTTGCATGCAGATCCCTTTGGGGATTTCTTAGCCTAGTCAATGCTGCCTACTAGAGTATGACTCCAGATTTCCCATATGACTCCAATTACTTGACAGCCCACAACTTTTTTTCTCCCTTTCTCAAAAAACAAACAAACCAATAAATGAAAAGCTGGTATTCTTGCTAGTAGGCTCTCCTTTCTGCAGAGAGACAATTTACCCATGTCATAAAGGTGATTACACTCTCTTCAGCATTGCCATGCTTTCTTTGTGGCTGGATGAAGTACA
Organism: Macaca fascicularis; assembly: GCF_037993035.2. Taxonomy (NCBI): domain Eukaryota; kingdom Metazoa; phylum Chordata; class Mammalia; order Primates; family Cercopithecidae; genus Macaca; species Macaca fascicularis. The sequence goes on along the minus strand of NC_088376.1, from coordinate 29,169,380 downwards.
CCTGTAGCTAATTCAGTCATATTTTTAGTGTCCCACACTTAGATGAAATTATTAGCCATTTCTACAGTGTCGGCAACTGCAAATAGAAACGTGCCTTTGAAGGCAACTAGATCCAACTGGGAATTGAAAAATTAATAGGAATTTAGAATAAATGGGCATGTTTGCAATGAACCATTTTTGGATTCGAGAAACCTAGTTCCTCTGGTAATTTGAATAAGCAGTTTTGCTAACAAAGTTTGTCTATTAAGTGAACCTGCTGGATGTACCTGTCATTCACAAACAACTCGAATTATCACTTTCCAATTAAGTTTTACCCTTTCCCCTTAGCTTGCTGGTTTGTGGAGTTGATTCTTTCCATTCTAGGCAGGGAATGGAGAGACAGAAAAAATAGAAACAACTTACAGTGCTAGCAGAGGCAGGCTGGCCTACATCTCCATCAGGGACGAAGAGTGTTTGTGTTACACACGTAAGTTTGGATGAAATTCATGTATATTGTGCAGGTAACTTTGGACGAAATTCAAGTGGTGCCACATTTATTTGAAATGGCAGATATTCTCAATAGAAATTCTCAGTTATGATCAATATCTACTAGTAGTTCTTGATCCCTCTTCTTAATAGATCTCCAGTATCATGGTCCCTACCCCTCTGAGCATAATGGATTTTAACTTCAGGAAAATAAGCAAGTGTCACCAGCAGCTTCAAAATGTTTGTAATCATAATGATTCGTCATACTAGTAAAATGTGTTACAGTGTCCTTGCCACCTTTATTTATGTGATTTTAGTCCCTTTGGTGTAACTTCCTTTTCCCCAGTGGAAATGTGTGTCCCTCAAGGAAATTCAATGTGCTGCTCACTCATTGATACATCAGGAACCCCTTTTATGTTCTCTTCAGCTTTTTAGCAGTTAGAGCACTGTTCTCAAGGAGACAGTTATCAACAGGATTGATTTTTCCATTTGACTCTGAGATGAGATTGCAGCAATATGGCAACAGACCAGATCCAGGGTGCTGATGCTCACCTGGAAGGGTGAGGAAGGAGCCAGGGATCTCAGAGATCAGGTTGAGCAATCTGAGAGCATGACTTTGGTGCAAATGAAGCAGCATACATTTTAGCTGGTGTGAAGGTAGAGAAGATATTTAACCTCTTTGAGATTGTTTCTTCATCTTTCTGTAGAGGATGATAACAAGATGCACCTCATGAGGTTATTGGAAGGATTAAAGGAGGCATTCATGTGAAGTCTGAGCACAGTCCCTTGTGCAAGACTAACATTTTTGGTTGCATACACTGATCATCACTGCTAATTCAAGTTGAGGAGAAAGCCATCTGTTTTGCTTGGAAAGTGTTCTATTTCAGTTTATTTAGATACATGGCTTAAGGAATTTCACCTTACATTTCTACAGTTTATAAAAATCTATTATGTTCAAACTTTCAAAGTAGGTGACCCATTCTGTGAGCAGGTGCACACACAGGCATAGTTATGAGTAGTTATGATTAGCATACATATTGTTTTCTGTAGGCAAACATTTTAAGAACCTGAAAAGCTTGTCTTTAATATATGAAGTTCCTTCCTTTTTAGCCATTTTTATATTTTTTATTTGCTCATCAATACCCTTTCCTAGGAAATATATAATTATGCATTTAACAAATACCTACGTAATATATACAGAGTGCCAAGCATCTCCTAGGCCTATTACAAATATTAATTAATGTAATCCTTATGAAGTTGGTTCTATTATTATTCCTGTGGTTACAGATATGTAAACTGAGGAACAAAGTAATTAAGTAACTTGCTCAAGATCTTGTAGATAGTAAGCTGTCCAGCCAGGATTCTAACCCAGGCCAGCTGGCTTCAGAGTCTGTACTTACAGGTATGAGGCTAGATCAATCTAGCCCATTTGTATGGTGGCAGCTTTTGAATAACTGGATTTGGGATTATTTAACTTGTTCTGTGTGTCTGTACGTCTAGGCTTTCTGAGTTAACTTGGAGTTACCTTATTTAGTTTGTTTGGGACTGTGGTACTAACTATAAATTTCTCTTTTGCATAAGTCATACAGATAAGGAGTTTAGGGATGCAGGGGGATGCCAGGGAGTGGTGTTAAGGACTTCCTCTAAAGGAATTGTGTCACATAAATTAGGAGCCATGGATTTGACTGACTTAAACTCTTTTCTCAATCCAAACTAGATTCTGAGACCTCCATCATTTTAAATTATTTTAGGAATCCCTTCTTAGTAATTTAAAGTAGTTCTGTTCAGCACAAATAGAAGACTTATGTACTGAGACCAGAATTTTTATTATTTTTTTATTTTCTTGCTAATAAATTAACTCTTAATTTTAAGACATTTTAAAACTCCACTAACCATAATGAACCCTATGAATTTAAGAAATTTTTTAAATTTTTCAACTAGTTTGTGTTTGCTTTTGAAGAAGTTAGTGAACTTGTTTGATTTCCCTCTTAGTACTTGTCCCTGATCCACCAGCAGTGGTCTGCTTTTATAATACCAACTGACCATATTTTTAGTTTGAAAAACACCATGAGCTTTCTTTGCTCTACACACTCTTGGTTTCCTGCCACATCACTGGTAGCTCCTTTGCCATGTCCACCTATGTTCTGCGACTTCATAAAGTGGAACTGCTCCAGAACTCAGACTTTAGTCAGATCATATCACTCCTTCACTCAAAATGCTGTAATGCCTTCTTGTTTAAAGTCCCTGCGGTAAGACTCTTTATCATCTGGTCCTTCACTCTCTCTCTGGCCTGATTGCCTATTCATTACTTTGCTATCACTGCTGGAACAATGTACCACAAACTTAAATGGTTTAAACAACAAAAAATTGTCTCACGGTTCCAGAAGCTGAAGTCTGAGATCAAGGTGTCAGCAGGCCTTGCTCCCTCTGTTGGTGCTAGGGAAGGGCCTGTTCCTAGCTCCTCTCCTAGCTTCTGGTAGCTCCTTGACTGGCAGAACAACTCCAGTCTTCATATGGAATTCTCCTTGTGAGCATGTCTATCTCTGTGTCCAAATTTCCTCTTTTTATAAGGACACAGTCATATTGGATTAGGGGCCCACCTTATTCCAGTATAACCTCATTTTAACTAATGGTATCTTCAATTACTCTATTTCCAAATCATGTCACATTCTGCGGTACTAGGGGTTGGGACTTCAACATATGAATTTGGGACGCAATTCAGTCTGTAACACCTGCTATGCTTCTTCCTGCTCACTGTGGGGTAGCCATACTACTTTCTTTGAGGTTTTTTGAGTACTTGAATGTGCTCCTGCCTTAAAGTCTTTGCCTTATCTGTTCCCTCTGCCTAGAACACTCCCACCCTCACCACCACTGTCCTCATGGATTACAAACTCCCTTCTTTAAGTATGTCTTCAAATATGCCCTCCTCAGTAATGCCTACCCAGATCACCCTATTTAAAATCTTACCCCAACTCCTCCTCATGTCCCTCAGACCCTCTTGTCTGTTCCTTTTCTTTTTTCCATAGTATTTATAACCTTATAACTAAAATGTTTTTTGTTTGTCTTCTGACCCTGATACTGGAGTGTAAGCCCACTGAGGGGCCTGTGTCTTTTTTTTATTCAATGTAATCCAAGCACCTAGAACTGAAATTGTGTGTAGCACTCCCATTTTTCTTTGTTGGTTTAGTTTGAGAGATGAAACCCTTTAATATATTGGAGTAAGGCAGGTGGGAGAAAGGCAAAACATATCTGAAACAAGTTTCTTGCACACTGTGTTATGGCTTTTCCATGTCATACATTCGAGGCTTTTAGCTAAATGCCATCTTCATGATGACTGCAAATCGTTGTGGGTGCTTGCCATGGCTCCCTTCTGAGAGCTCAAAGCATTCTCTTCCTACAGAGAGGAATCAAACTCTTCCAGAGATGGGAGAGGCCTTGTTTGACTGGCTTCTGCCATCACTTAGCATGTGGAGAAGCAATCACTGAGGCTTCTAGAAGGGACCTATTACTCAAGTCAGGAACTCAGGCATCATGACTTGCTGTGATTTTCCCACTAACATCAAAAGCAAAAAGCTCCTAAAGTAACCACAAAGTACTCTGAGAGACATTTCTCTGGCTTCACTGGAGTAGATAAGGTTTAAAGGGCCACAGATGTTACATCCACTTGCCTTAATAATCACATCAAGGTCTCTCATGGTTCTCTAGTAGCCAATGTAAGGAGAGATTCCCAGCAGAACTGCTAAGCTAGCCAAGCCAACATTTTATGTTAAAATTGTCTGTTTGTTATCAGCCTCTACCTCATAGAATGTGGAATCTAATGAGGGCAAGCATGTCTTGCCTATTGTTGATTTTCATTCTGGTGCCCAGCAGATACTGTATATAGAAAATGCTTGGAAAATCCTTCTTAAACCCCAGCTGAAGTACAGTCTCAGAGCTCAGCCCACACAATCTCATGGAGGTTGCATCACCACCCAGCTACCTGGGTTAAGTATCACTGTGGCATGGTCCATGCCTTTGTTCTTTGGTTTAGTTTCTCGTTAAACTCATGAATGGCTGGCAAAAATAAATTCTGAAACACTGCTTAAGGAGTTCTTCTTGCAAGGGTAAGATTGGTGCCCTGTAGGAGAGCCTGAAAGGGTGTTTCTGAGGTCATGTGGCCCAGGTGGTGAAACCTGTCAACAGTGCATCTAAAATGAATGAGTCTTCAAAGAGGAAGGACTGCCTATACAGATGTGGGAAACGTGACATTGATTTTTTTTTCAGCCATGCTCTTTCATGGATGGCAACATTATCCATGACTAACCATAAAACAGGAGTGGTATCAAGAGGCATCATTGACCAAAGCAACACATTTGATCCCTCAATCCACAGGTAATGAACCCATCCTATTCCTTATTTGGCCATAGATCATATACTTCCTGAACAATGGCACTTTTTTTTTCTCGTCCTATCAGTGCTATCTACATTAAATCCATTTAAAAGAAAAGGCTAGGCATGTTTTATTGCAGAGGTAGTTCATTTTGATGAGGATGGATTCTTTCTGCAGACAAAGCTTTATCAAGAACCTAATGAAGCCTATGCTTTGGGGCCTTCTACTTCCCCTAGTGGGAGCCTTACCATGTGCCACAATCAGTTTTGTTTGTAAAATTTTCAAAAGGAATGTATTTTAAACACAATAGGTTTATTGTACTGTCTCTCACCATTCTGATTTCCCTTCTGCCACACTTATCTTCATATGGCTGCAGGCAATTTTGAGGTTCAGCTAAAAGGGAATGTTGAATTGAGAATGCATTTATTTAGGTTAGATTGAGTGGAATATATTTACATTGTTTGCACTAATTTCTTTTTTTAAATTTTTTATTATACTTTAAGTTCTAGGGTACATGAGCACAATGTGCAGGTTTGTTACATATGTATACATGTGCCATGTTGGTGTGCTGCACCCATTAACTCGTCATTTACATTAGGTATATCTCCTAATGCTATCTCTCCCACCTCTCCCTACCCCATGACATGCCCCAGAGTGTGATGTTCCCCTTCCTGTGTCCAAGTGTCCTCATTGTTCAGTTCCCACCTATGAGTGAGAACATGCGGTGTTTGGTTTTCTGTTCTTGTGATAGTTTGCTGAGAATGATAGTTTCCAGCTGTATCCATGTCCCTACAAAGGACATGAACTCATCCTTTTCGATGGCTGCATAGTATTCCATGGTGTATATGTGCCACATTTGCTTAATCCAATCTGTCATTGATGGACATTTGGGTTGATTCCAAGTCTTTGCTATTGTGAATAGTGCCGCAATAAACATACGTGTGCATGTGTCTTTATAGCAGCATGACTTATAATCTTTTGGTTATATACCCAGTAATGGGATGCCTGCATCAAATGGTATTTCTAGTTCTAGATTCTTGAGGAATTGCCACACTGTCTTCCACAATGGTTGAACTAGTTTACAGTCCCACCAACAGTGTAAAAGTGTTCCTATTTCTCCACATCCTCTCCAGCACATTGTTTCCTGACTTTTTAATGATGGCCATTCTAACTGGTGTGAGATGGTATCTCATCGTGGTTTTGATTTGCATTTCTCTGATGGTCAGTGATGATGAGCATTTTTTCATGTGTCTGTTGGCTGTATGAATGTCTTTTTTTGAGAAATGTCTGTTCATATTGTTTGCCCACTTTTTGATGGGTTTTTTTGTTTTTTTCTTGTAAATTTGTTTGAGTTCTTTGTAGGTTCTGGATATTAGCCCTTTGTCAAATGAGTAGATTGCAAAAATTTTCTCCCATTCTGTAGGTTGCCTGTTCACTCCGATGCTAGTTTCTTTTGCTGTACAGAAACTCTTTAGTTTAATTAGATCCCATTTATCAATTTTGGCTTTTGTTGCTGTTGCTTTTGGTGTTTTAGACATGAAGTCCTTGCCCCTGCCTATGTCCTGAATGGTATTGCCTAGGTTTTCTTCTAGGGTTTTTATGTTATTAGGTCTAACATTTAAGTCTCTAATCCATCTTGAATTAATTTTCGTATAAGGTGTAAGGAAGGGATCCAGTTTCAGCTTTCTACTTATGGCTAGCTGGTTTTTCCGGCACCATTTATTAAATAGGGAATCCTTTCCCCATTTCTTGTTTTTGTCAGTTTTGTCAAAGATCAGATGGTTGTAGATGTGTGGTAATATTTCTGGGCGCTCTGTTCTGTTCCATTTGTCTATATCTCTGTTTTGGTACCAGGACCATGCTGTTTTGGTTACTGTCACCTTGAAGTTTAGTTTGAAGTCAGGTAGCGTGATGCCTCCAGCTTTGTTCTTCTGGCTTAGGATTGTCTTGGCAATAGGGCTCTTTTTTGGTTCCATATGAACTTTAAAGTAGTTTTTTTTTGCAATTCTGTGAAGAAAGTCATTGGTAGCTTAATGAGGATGGCATTGAATCTATAAATTACCTTGGGCAGTATGGTCATTTTCACGATATTGATTCTTCATATCCATGAGGATGGAATGTTCTTCCATTTGTTTGTGTCCTCTTTTATTTCACTGAGCAGCGGTTTGTAGTTCTCCGTGAAGAGGTCCTTCACATCCCTTGTAAGTTGGATTCCTAGGTATTTTATTCTCTTTGAAGCAATTGTGAATGGGAGTTCACTCTTGATTGGGCTCTTTGTTTGTCTGTTATTGGTGTAGAAGAATGCTTGTGATTTTTGCACACTGATTTTGTATCCTGAGACTTTGCTGAAGTTGCTTATCAGCTTAAAAAGATTTTTGGGTGAGATGATGGGGTTTTCTAAATATACAATCATGTCATCTGCAAACAGGGACAATTTGACTTCCTGTCTTCCTAATTGAATGCCCTTTATTTCTTTCCCCTGCCTGATTGCCCTGGCCAGAACTTCCAACACTATGTTGAATAGGAGTGGTGTGAGAGGACATCCCTGTCTTGTGCCAGTTTTCAAAGGGAATGCTTTCAGTTTTTGCCCATTCAGTATGATATTGGCTGTGGGTTTGTCATAAATAGCTCTTATTATTTTGAGATACATCCCATCAATACCTAGTTTATTGAGAGTTTTTATCATGAAGGGCTGTTGAATTTTGTCAAAGGCCTTTTCTGCATCTATTGAGATAATCATGTGGTTTTTGTCTTTGGTTCTGTTTATCTGCTGGATTACGTTTATTGATTTGCGTATATTGAACCAGCCTTGCATCCCAGGCATGAAGCCAACTTGATCATGGTGGGTAAGCTTTTTGATGTGCTGCTGGGTTCGGTTTGCCAGTATTTTATTGAGGATTTTTGCATCAATGTTCATCAGGGATATTGGTCTAAAATTCTCTTTTTTTGTGTGTGTCTCTGCCAGGCTTTGGTATCAGGATGAGGTTGGCCTGGTAAAATGAGTTAGTTAGGAAGCTTTCTTTTTCTATCGATTGGAATAGTTTCAGAAGGAATGGTACCAGCTCCTCTTTGTACCTCTGGTAGAATTCAGCTGTGAATCTGTCTGGTCTGGGACTTTTTTTGGTTGGTAGGCTATTAATTATTGCCTCAATTTCAGAGCCTGTTATTGGTCTATTCAGGGATTCAACTTCTTCCTGGTTTAGTCTTGGGTGAGTGTATGTGTCCAGGAATTTATCCATTTCTTCTAGGTTTTCTAGTTTATTTGTGTGGAGGTGTTTATTGTTTTCTCTGATGGTAGTTTGCATTTCTGTGGAGTCGGTGGTGATATCCCGTTTATCATTTTTTATTGCATCTATTTGATTCTTCTCTCATCTTTATTCGTCTTGCTAGTGGTCTATCCATTTTGTTGATCTTTTCAAAAAACCAGCTCCTGGATTCATTTATTTATTGAAGCGTTTTTTGTGTCTCTATCTCCTTCAGTTCTGCTCTGATCTTAGTTATTTCTTGCCTTCTGCTGGCTTTTGAATGTGTTTGCTCTTGCTTCTCTAGTTCTTTTAATTGTGATGTTAGGGTGTCAATTTTTAGATCTTTCCTGCTTTCTCTTGTGGGCATTTAGTGCTATAAATTTCCCTCTACACACTGCTTTAAATGTGTCCCACAGATTCTGGTATGTTGTATCTTTGTTCTCACTGATTTCAAAAACATCTTTATTTTTGCCTTCATTTCTTTATGTACCCAGTAGTCATTCAGGAGCAAGTTGTTCAGTTTCCATGTAGTTGAGTGGTTTTGAGTGAGTTTCTTAATCCTGAGTTCTAGTTTGATTGCACTGTAGTCTGAGAGATAGTTTGTTATAATTTCTGTTCTTTTACATTTGCTGAGGAATGCTTTACTTCCAACTATGCAGTCAATTATGGAGTAAGTGTGATGTGGTGATGAGAAGAATGTATATTCTGTTGATTTGGGGTGGAGAGTTCTGTAGATATTTCTTAGGTCCGGTTGGTGCAGAGCTGAGTTCAATTCCTGGATATCCTTGTTAACTTTCTGTCTCGTTGATCTAATTTTGACAGTGGGATGTTAAAGTCTCCCATGATTATTGTGTTAGAGTCTAAATCTCTTTGTAAGTCTCTAAGAACTTGCTTTATGAATCTGGGTGCTCCTGTATTGGATGCATATATATTTAGGATAGTTAGCTCTTATTGTTGAATTGATCCCTTTACCATTATGTAATGGCCTTCTTTGTCTCTTTTGATCTTTGTTGGTTTAAAGTCTGTTTTATCAGAGACTAGGATTACAACCCCTGCCTCTTTTTGTTTTCCATTTACTTGGTAGATCTTCCTGCATCCCTTTTTTTGAGCCCATGTGTGTCTCTGCACATGAGATGGGTCTCCTGAATACAGCACACTGATGGGTCTTGACTCCTTATCCAATTTGCCAGTCTGTGTTTTTTAATTGGAGGATTTAGCCCATTTGCATTTAAGGTTAATATTGTTATGTGTGAATTTGATCCTGTCATTGTGATGTTAGCTGGTTATTTTGCTCGTTAGTTGATCCAGTTTCTTCCTAGCATTGACGGTCTTTACATTTTGGCATGTGTTTGCAGTGGCTGGTACCGTTTGTTCCTTTCCATGGTTAGTGCTTCCTTCAGGATCTCTTATAGGGCAGGCCTGGTGGTGACAAAATCTCTCAGCATTTGCTTGTCTGCAAAGGATTTTATTTCTCCTTTACTTATGAAGCTTAGTTTGGCTGTATATGAAATTCTAGGTTGAAAATTCTGTTTAAAATTCTTTTCTTTAACAATGTTGAATATTGGCCCCCACTCTCTTCTGGCCTGTAGAGTTTCTGTTGAGAGATCTACTCTTAGTCTGATGGGCTTCCCTTTGTGGGTAACCCGACCTTTCTCTCTGGCTGCCCTTAACATTTTTTCCTTCATTTCAACTTTGGTGAATCTGACAATTATGTGTCTTGGAGTTGCTCTTCTCCAGGAGTATCTTGTGGCATTCTCTGTATTTACTGAATTTGAATGTTGGCCTGCCTTGCTAGGTTGGGGAAATCTCCTGGATAATATCCTACAGAGTGTTTTCCAACTTGGTTCCATTCTCCCCGTCAGTTTCAGGTACACCAGTCAGATGTAGATTTGGTCTTTTCACATAGTCTCACATTTCTTGGAGTCTTTGTTCATTTCTTTTTACTCTTTTTTCTCTACACTTCTCTTCTCGCTTCATTTCATTCATTTGATCTTCAGTCACTGATACCCTTTCTTCCAGTTGATTGTATCGGTTACTGAAGCTTGTGCATTTGTCACATAGTTCTCGTGCCATAGTTTTCAGCTCTGTCAGGTCATTTAAGGACTTCTTTACATTGGTTATTCTAATTAGCCATTCGTCTAAGCTTTTTTCAAGGTTCTTAGCTTCTTTGCGATGGGTTCGAACATCCTCCTTTAGCTCCAAGAAGTATGATTGTCAAGCCTTCTTCTCTCAACTCGTCGAAGTCGCTGTCTGTCCAGTTTTGTTCCATTGCTGGAGAGGAGCTGCCTTCCTTTGTTGGGGGAGAGGTGCTCTGATTTTTAGAATTTTCAGCTTTTCTGCTCTGCTTTTTCCTCATCTTTGTGGTTTTATCTATCTTTGGTCTTTGATGATGGTGACGTACAGATGGGGTTTTGGTGTGTATGTCCTGTCTGTTTGTTAGTTTTCCTTCTAACCGTCAGGACCCTCAGCTGCAAGTTTGTTGGAGTTTGCTCGAGGTCCACTTCAGACCCTGTTTGCCTGGGTATCAGCAGCAGAGGCTGCAGAAGAGTGAATATTGCTGAACAGCAAATGTTGCTGCCTGATCATTCCTCTGGAAGCTTCATCTCATAGGGGTACCCAGCCGTGTGAGGTGTCAGTCTGCTCTACTGGGGAGTGCCTCCCAGTTAGGCTACTAGGGGGTCAGGGACCCACCTGAGGAGGCAGTCTGTCCATTCTCAGATCTCAAACTCCGTGCTGGGAGAACCACTATTCTCTTCAAAACTGTCAGACAGGGACATTTAAATCTGCAGAGGTTTCTGCTGCCTTTGGTTTGGCTATGCCCTGTCCCCAGAAGTGGAGTCTACAGAGGAAAGCAGGCCTCCTTGAGTTGTGGTGAGCTCCACCCAGTTCAAGCTTCCTGGCTGCTTTGTTTACCTACTGAAGCCTCAGCAATGATGGGCTCTCCTCCCCCAGCATCACTGCCACCTTGCAGTTAGATCTCAGACTGCTGTGCTAGCCATGAGGGAGGCCCCATGGGCATGGGACCCTCCAAGCCAGGTGCAGGATATAATCTTCTGGTATGCCATTTGCTAAGACCCTTGGAAAAGCGCAGTATTAGAGTGGGAGTGACCCGATTTTCCACATGCTCTATCTCAGTTTCCCTTGGCTAGGAAAAGAAATTCCCTTACCCTTGTGCTTCCTGGGTGAGGTGATGCCTCGCCCTGTTTCAGCTCTCACTCAGTGGGCTGCACCCACTGTCCTGTACCCACTGTCCGACATGCCCCAGTGAGATGAACCCAGTACCTCAGTTGGAAATGCAGAAATCACCCATCTTCTGTGTTGCTCACGCTGAGAGCTGTAGCCTGGAGCTGTTCCTTTTGGCCATCTTGGAACTGCGGCATCAATTTCCAAGTATAGCTGTTGCTAGTCATTCTGGTATAGGAATACATGGGCTTGTAGGAATACTTGAGTTACCTGCTCCATGACTCACTGTGTGTTAGGACACTAAGGTGCAGGGCCTGAGATCTTGCCCCAGGATGGATAGCTCCTACAGTGCATTGCACCAGAATTGTGAGAATGGGGAAGTTGAAGGAAGGCCTGAAATAGCCAAAAACAGATCTGTGGAAAAGTATTGTAAGAGATACATTTGGCAGTCAGTGATTAATAAAGCCATCATGTTATTTTTTTGGATTTCTTGTGTTTGTCGACTTTTTGTAATTTGTTACTTGGGTGATTTTTTTCTCATCTTAAGTGAATATTCATCTTCACTCCTAATTTATTTGTAATTTTTTTCTTACAGAACTTTTCCTATTTTAAAAAAGCATTAAGACTTCCAAAACATGGATCGTCCCTTCTATGGCCGTATCAATTAACTTTTTATTTTTTTAAATTTTGACAGGTTCTTTGGGTCCTAATGTATGAAAATGTCATATAAAGTTTAATGTCATTTGGTGGTTATTATTAGTAATTTCACTGCCCTCAACAACTTCTAAAAACATACAGATATTAGATAACTAGTCCTTATCAAGTCTCTAAGTGCAAGAAAAAAATAACACTAGCATCTTTTTTTTTTTTTTCTTGAGACAGAGTCTCATTCTGTTGTCCAGGCTGGAGTGCAATGGCGTGATGTTGGCTCAATGCAACCTCTGCCTTCCAGGTTCAAGTGATTCTCCTGCCTCAGCCTTCTGAGTAGCTGGGACTACAGGCACATGCCACCATGCCAGGCTAATTTTTAAAAACATTTTTAGTAGAGATGGAGTTTCACCATGTTAGCCAGGATGGTCTTGATCTCCTGACCTCGTGATCCTCCCACCTTGGCCTCCCAAAATGCTGGGATTACAGGTGTGAGCCACTGCACCCAGCCTAGCATCTTATTTTTATAGAATAGTGGAGTTCTGCAATATGAGTAGATTCTCATAGCTAAAAACCTCTATGAATTACCCAGGGTTTTTGTCTTTTTGCCTTCTACATGAGGCTATGCCCTTCTAAATAAAACATGGTTTTTTTTTTCCTAATTATTTGCAGATAGTATGAGAGAATTCCTAAATGTTATTTTTGCTGAATGCCTTTATTCTACATATATAATATATACTTCAGTGAAAAATGAATGTTTTAAGTAGCCACAATGTTCTCAAATTTTGTGTGAGGAAAGATAGTAATGAAATGTTTAAGCATTTCTACTTGAACTAGAGTTGACTAATTAGAACAGGTCAAAGCATGTGCATTTGTATACAGAGGATAATTTTGTTTGGCGTTTCCAGTCATCAATCTAACTGCAGTAATGGATTTAGAAGATATCAGTAAAGCTTTGAAACCCGTAGTGTGACAAATAACACAAGCTCACCCTTTAAATAAATTGTACCACCAAGAAATAGAGTGATAATAAGTTTTGATAAAAGTACTTCAAAACTTTCCAGATCAAGTGTAAGCCAGTTGTAGAGCCTTTGAAATCTTCGGAAGTTCTGTTTTGACCACAGATAAATCACTAATGTGTGGTTCATTTCAGGATATTTTTTAGGATGAAGCCTATAGGAGAAGTGAAAGAAAGCCTCTACGTTGTACTTTACTAGTGAAGAAGTATTTGCATTTCCTGTCCTTAGAGATGTACCAAGCACTCTAAGGTACAGAACCCCATGCTAAGTGTAGACCTTGACCAAATCCTTTAAGTCCTTTAGAGCTCAGTTGCCTTATTTTATATATTTTGAGCTCTGGCAGAAATATTCTGTGGTGTTTTCTCTTTATTCATATATTAAGTGGGTCAGATCCATAATAGAGTAGAAGAATAATTAGCACTCTAGGTATAACAGAGTACTATAGGAGTTGACGATATCACTGAAGCCCTTAGGATTCCACTGAATTATTGCTTAATACTTGGGCAAGAGTTACTAGAGGGGATAATTCTGGTTTGAGGTCAGCAACTCCAAATTTGGGCATTCGAACAGAGTCATGCATTATTCAACAACTCTGTACTAGGGTCTCAACATAAAATTAAATTTGCATATGGTCAAAATTACCTACCACTCTCCTTTATGAAGTAAGTCTGTTGCAGACTGACATTTTTGTCTTGCGTTAATGCAGTCAGAATTTCCCCAGTATTGAATAGGTAACTAACTCTTGAATTCAGCCTCTAATAAAATAGTTGCCATTTGTTTTGGAGACATATTATATATTTTTAAAAATAAAGTTTATCTTTAAACCATTCCAACGATTTTCCTATCTTTTTAATTATTTGCTTATTTATTTACTTATCTATGTGTTCATGCTGAGCTTGTATATTAAGTTTGTGTGAGTTAAATGTGCTTATTTGGGCCTGGATTCCACTGTGCTTTCAGGGTTTACTGCTAATGGTGAAGATTTCTCTCAGACATTCATTACTAAATCACATTACTAGAGTGGACCATTTCTGTGACATCGTCTTTGTCTCCTCTTCTTATTTTACCATTCAAGACTGTAAAACCACTAACTTCTGGCCCAATTCCTCAATGCTTTATCATTGACTCCACTTGCCATTTTCTTCTATTTTGGGGGGAAAATTTAAAAAGTAATGGCTGCCTTTTTAAAGGTCATATAGCTATTTCGCTTTCTAATTTTATCTTAAAGATTTTAATTTTTAATACGTTTTTCTGAGATAAAGATGTATTCAATGTCAGGGAGGGAAAGATGTAAAATAAGTTATTTGAAATCATATTTGGTATGCACAGAGGAATAAATACAGACAGATTAAGATCTATAGTGACACATCTTATATTGATTTGTGCTTCCCTATAAGAGAATGCGTGTGCATCTTAAAAGACAGAGCCAAGATTTCTGTTAAGATTAATTGGCATGGAGTGGTTTTTCTCTTAGTGATTTCAAAGTAAGGTTTTTTTTTTTCCTATTTTTGACATATGAAATAGAGTAGCCTAACTCAAACAGATCAACTTTTCTTGAACATTAAATAAAGACAAATTCTGACGTTTTTAAATAATGAGTATATTGCATGTTCCAACTTAGAAAATATTTAACCTTATTCCAGTCATTAGGTTTTTTGGAGCACTTGAAAATGTAATGTATTAAAAGTTGCCATGGAGCCTGTGAAAAATTAGTCTAGTGATGGTTATTTTACTTACCTAAACCATACTTGCTTTGAAAATTATGAAACCTAAACAGTCTATGTTTGAAGAGAAATAAACCATTTTTAATGATTTGAAGTGTCATTTATTTCTCCCTCCTTTCCAATAATGTATTCCTACAAGGTTGAGAGGAACTAACTTTTGTTAAGAAGGATGTACTTTGTTTTGAACCCTTTTTTTTTGAGATGGGCTGGAGTACAGTGGCATGGTTGTAGCTTACTGTAACCTCGAACTCCTGGGCTCAAACGATCTTCCCACTTTGATCTCCCAAAGCGCTGGAATTACAGGCATGAGCCACCTCACCCAGCCTGATTTGGTTTTTGACGAAATGTGTCATTGATTAAACTGGAATCAGGTCTTTTGCTGTTTTCTGTTACCAAGGTTAGAATTACCAGTAATTCCCAAGGATATATTTTGGACCAGGTGTTAATGAGTACTGTACAAACAGATGACACCTTGCATAAAGCCCAGCCTCCAATATGTAGGGGCTTGTAGTAACAACAGACATACAGAATTCTAACACAGAGATGACCTTGGCAAATGCTAGAATGAATAAAACACTTGAGTTGAAGAAGAGGAAAGAAAAACAAAGGCAACCATGATGAAGACTGACAAAGAAAAAGGACATGAATGGGGATGTTGATATGGTTTCAGGAATAGAATGAGTTAAAAAATAAGACAAAGGTTGTAGTCAAAACATGGGATACATTGAATACTAACCTGAGGGATTTAGACTTTATTCTCAATACCTGAAATCTAAGCTAATATGAAGGAAGACTTGTAGAGACATAATAGAGGAACAATATTCTAATATGGATTGGGTTTTTATGGACCCACAAAAATCAGAACTCTACTATGGAAGGATCCATAAAAGTCCAATCCATTATTTTACACGTAAGGAAACTGAGGCACAGAAGTGACTTTTGGAAGTGAGTTATCAAAGGTTCCATACAATATCAGTAGCTTAGTTGGACCAAAAATCCAAATCTGCTGACTTCCAGCCTAGAAATCTTTTGATCACATTAGGCTATACTGGGCTATTCAAGGTCAAAGTCCTCAGCAGTTATTACTTCTTAAATATGTAGAGATAGGCCTAGTTGTCATTGTTTTTTAATATCTGTTCTTCTCCTATGAGCTTCTAAGAATGAGAACTTTCTCCTGGACATATGAGTATGGTGTGTATGCTAATATATTTGCCCTTCATATAAAAATTCTTATAATTCTCCTTTTTAGAAAATTATTGACTCACTCCACGACTTGTGGAACGTGGTGCGTTTTGTTCATGTGAACTTGACAGTTTCTTGTAACATTTATTCTTTAGAAATTGGCTTTTCTATCTACTCTGGGAGTTATTTTATTTCTTAGTTTCTCTCATTCATAGATGGCTGATTTGGATAATGTTTTTGTCCACAATATGGGTCTAAAATTTGCAAAAATTAAATGTATTCATTTAGAATACTAGTCAGTGATATTTTCCTCCATAAGCTATTTTGGCTGGTGTGCTAGGTCAGGTATATATACATGCCAGTGATTTCAGAAGTAAGTCTTATATTCTTAGGTGTTTATTATGAATGTAGTGTTTATGAAAAGTGATATCATTAGCAAAGCACATTGTTAGGAACTGAAAATATGTATTTTGAAGTAATTCTTTTGATATGAAGTTCTTCTTGACCATATGGGCCTTACCCCAGTCTTAGATGTATATTCCAATGGAATAAATATTGAATGCTTGTCTTGTAAGGCATAATTTGAAAAATGTTCAGGCCTTTATATTGAGAATACAAATTCTATTGAGCAGTGCTTCAACTGCCAGCAGGGTTGGCAAAATAGCTTTGAGCAAAAGCAGTGTCTACTATAGTTAGCTATTTTATATGATGTCCACACATATTTGATATAATTATATATGTTTGCACGTGTTTACATGTGGATAAAATTTTCCATTCTGAGCCCTACGAAAGGTAGTTTTGATCATTAGTAGTAGTAGTAGTAGTTAACAGAGCCTCTCTTCGTTGAACCCTAAAGGGCATGCTTGGTATTTCCTGAATGATAAGCAAGGTCATTAGAAGAAAGTGTGGTTTCTATAATCCTTGTCTTGGTAAGGTCTTGACACTAAGAGACCGATTTACGTTTTGGAGGCATCATACTTCTTTGGCATCAAAGTATTTGCTCCACCATCTGTCTCTCTCTTAGTCTTTCTCTCTCTCTCTCTCTCTCTCTCTCTTGCTTTCTCTCTGTCTCTCTTTCACACACACACACACACACACACACACACACACACACACACACACACACACGGGAAAATTCACTCTGCAGGAAAGGCAGCTGTTAACTTACTGATGTTTAGGCTATTCAGACTGTGCTCTGCAAAGCTCAGTTGGGTGCCATTCACAAAAGACCCCCTAGGATATGGTGCCTATAGTCGGAATTGGTGCCTTCTGGGGCTCTGCAGTGCTCTTCAAGAGCAGGACATGTCTTAAAATATTTCCAAAAGATTTTCAATAATATGAAAAAACACCCATATACATTAGATCTATGGTTTGTGTACAATTCTGGAGATCCACAGTTTCCCAGTCTGTTATCTCTGACTTGTCCACTAGACCTCAAGACTTAGGGTCTATTTTTGGAGCTGTGTCCCAAGTCTTCACCTGGATTCTTCACTGGACTTCTTTTGCCTCGATAGGTCCAGTGACACTTTCATATCACTGCAATCACTGGAATTTGTTGTTTATATTCAGGCATAAGTATGGGAAATATCATTGTTGCTCTCTAGAGCCAACATTACTCTTTGGGCACCTCAACCTGGTTTTCCTTTTAAGCAGACAAGACATCTGCTTCCCTCTGTGCTTTCTTCTTTAGCAAGTCAGGTGTCCTTAATCCCTCCTTTTACTCATTTCTTTCCACCTTGGGCCAAGTTGCTATTTTCCATAGTGTTACTAATCTGTACATCAAATGAGCCAGTATTTTATCCTATTCGGATATCTCAGAGAAGCGGGATGATGGGGAGTAAGATAGTAATACATGACACTTTTCTCTTATTGAGAACTTTTATTCCTCGAGGTGACCCATTGGCTAGATCGAAGATCAAAATATACAAGAGAACTCAAGAATTCCCGACATCACTATGGATTATATTTGAATATTGGTACTTTATTTCTGTGAAAGTGTTCTCAGTCCAGAGCTCAGGAAGGAGTATACACACACAGAGGGACACATAGGTTATAAATGATACAAAGATATAAGACATATCAACTACCTATGCCCTATGAAGAATAAGAAAACGAGTTTAGTGCAAAACAAAAATAACCAGAATTTTTGAACATCTTGTTTACGCTATAGATTCAGGGAAACACTCAGTATCTGTTATGAACCAGGCTGTCACAGCAATTGTGAAGTACAGATAATGTTGTACGCCCAGTGAGCAGCAACAAGGCTCAAAGTTGGTGGTCATGATTTGGGTGCAAGTCTGTCTAACTTCAAGGATCTTGTGTTTCCACTATACATGATGCCTGTGAAAATAAAGATGTTTCCAGGGGAAAGGAACCACCCTTTTGGTGGTTATACATGTGCTCTTCATGTATAATGTTATGCACGTTCATATATTCCTCACTGAGACCACATAATAATCATGTAAGTGAGGTATAGGTTATCATTCCTGCTTAGATTCCCGAGCCGAGAGAGGAGGCAGGATCACATAACCACAAAGGCATAAACCAGAATTGGAATACAAACAGTACGACTCTAGGGCTGTACCCTGTGCATACCCTGTGGGCCCTACCTGGCTCACCTGTTTTTTTGAACAGGTGAGCTAAGAACAATAGTTATATTAATAAATGTTGAAAAGAATAATATTATTATTTAATGACAATAATTGTTTACATATTTTCTGTGGCTGCTTTCATACTATGAACATTGAGTATTTGTGACAGACCGTATGGCCTTCAGAGCCTAAAATATTTAGTTACTGGCCTTTTACAGAAGAATTTGCTAATCCCTATTCTAAAATCTACATTCTTAGCCTCAGGGCTGTTCTTTTTTCACAAGCTCATGTTAGGCTTATATTGAGCACTTTTGTAATTTGTGGCTTATTTTGTAACATACAAGAGTTTTAAAATAAAAATAAGCGTCTGAAACATTTTGGACGAATGTGGCACAGATGTGAAATTTTAGGGGCAGCTCAATAAAACCATAACATAGATTCTACAATGTATTGTAAGAAAGCATGATAAATGTTTACTTACAGCGTTTCTAGTTCTGTGATTCATTTAAAAAATGTATCTATATTGACAAATAAAATGATGTTTATTTGTGTGTTACGTCACCAATATATTTAGCTACTTTCTACTTATTTGTATTCATCAGGTTATTTTCCAAAGCAGATAAAAAGCAGAACATTCATTGGAAACTTATGAATAAAGCTACATGCTTAATGGTTTAGCTAATAAGGCCAGAGAAAAAGCAAATATATCTACCTATGAAAAAAATTATATTTAAGACACCTACTATGTGCTGTGCACTTTTATAGGAGGTAACTCATTTTACTCTTCAAGGTTTAGAAGTAAAATAATCACCGCAAGTCATGAAGCCAAGCCAGATCTTGGAACTCCAAATCAGGATGTTTTTGTAAAACATTATAGGACATTTATAATTGGAAGTTGTAAATTAGTCTAGAATTACTCATCCAGTTGGACAATGGATTCTCTTTCTATTTATTTGACTGTATTACTTCTGTCTGTTATTAGTTGTTCTAAGTATTACCCATTATTTGAAGTTATTACTTCTGTCTGTAGTTGATTAGATGTTCAAAAGTAGCTGAAGATGTAAATGATATTGCCGCTACTACATATCTCACGAAATAGTTGAAGATGCTGTATTCGTCTGCTTTCCACACTGCTGATAAAGACGACCCTGAGACTGGGAAGAAAAAGAGGTTATTAATAGGACTTGCAGTTCCACATGGCTGGAAAGGCCTCAGATTCATGGCGGGAGGAGAGATGTCCTTCTTACATGGTGGCAGCAAGAGAAAATGAGGAAGAAGCAAAAGCGGAAACCCCTAATAAAATCATCAGACCTCGTGAGACTTAGTCACTACCATGAGAACAGTATGTGGGAAACCACCCCCATGATTCAAAGTATCCCCACCAGGTCCCTCCCACAACATGTGGGAATTATGGTAGTACAATTCAAGATGAGATTTGAGTGGATGCACTGAGCCAAACCATATCATTCCACTCCCGGCCCCTCCAAATCTCATGTCCTTACATTTTAAAACCAATCAGGCCTTCCCAACAGTCCCCCAAAGTCTTCAGTATTAACTCAAAAGTCTATAGTCCAAAGTCTTATCTGAGACAAGGCAGCTCCCTTCCACCTATGAGCCTGTGAAATCAAAAGCAAGCTAGTTAGTTCCTAGATACAATGGAGGTACAGGCATTGGGTAAATACAGCCATTCCAAATGGGAGAAATTGACTAAAACAAAGGGATTACATGGCCCATGCAAGTCCAAAATCTGGTGGGGCAGTCAAATTCTAAAGTTCCAAAATGATCTCCCATTGACTCCATGTCTTACATCCAGGTCAAGCTGATGCAAGAAGTGGGTTCCCATGGTCTTGGGCAGCTCTGCCCCTGTGGCTTTGCAGGGTACAGCCTCCCTTCCAGCTGTTTTCATGGGCTGGTGTTGAGTGTCTGCAGGTTTGCCAGGTGCATGGTGCAAAGCTGTTCGTGGATCTGCCATTCTGGGGTCTGGAGGACAGTGGCCCTCTTCTCACAGCTCCACTAGGTGGTGTCCCAGTAGGGACTCTGTTGGGGGGCTCCAACACCGTATTTCCCTTCTATGCCCTAGCAGAAGTTCTCCATGAGTGCCCTACCCCTGCAGTAAGCTTCTGCCTGACCATCCAGGCATTTCCATATATCTTCTGAAACCTAGGCAGAGGTTCCCAAACCTCAATTCTTGACTTCTGTGCACTTGCAAGCTCAACATCACATGGAAGCTGCCAAGGCTAGGGGCTTGCACCCTCTGAAGCCAGGGCTCGAGATGTACATTGGCTCCTTTCAGCCTCTGCTGGATCAGCTGGGACACAGGGCACCAAGTCTCTAGGCTACACACAGCATGCAGACCCTGGACCCAGCCCAAGAATCGTTTTCTCCTAGGCCTCTGGGCTGTGATGGGAGGGGCTGTGACATGCCTGCCCTGGAGAAATTTTCCCCATGGTTTTAGGATTAACATTCAGCTCCTCATTACTTTTGCAAATTTCTGCAGCAGGCTTGAATTTCTACTCAAAAAATGGATTTTTCTTTTCTATCGCTTGTCAGGCTGCAAATTTTTCAAATATTTATGCTGTTTCTTTTTTAAAACTGAATGCTTTTTTTTTTTTTTTTTTGAGACGGAGTCTCGCTCTGTCACCCAGGCTGGAGTGCGGTGGCCGGATCTCAGCTCACTGCAAGCTCCGCCTCCCGGGTTCACGCCATTCTCCTGCCTCAGCCCCCGAGTAGCTGGGACTATAGGCGCCCGCCATCTCGCCCGGCTAGTTTTTTATATTTTTTAGTAGAGACGGGGTTTCACCGTGTTAGCCAGGATGGTCTCGATCTCCTGACCTCGTGATCCGCCCGTCTCGGCCTCCCAAAGTGCTGGGATTACAGGCGTGAGCCACCGCGCCCGGCAAAACTGAATGCTTTTAACAGCACCCAAGTCACATCTTGAATGCTTAGAATTTTTTTCCGCCACTTACCCTAAATCATCTTTCTCAAGTTCAAAGTTCCACAAATCTCTAGGGCAGTGGCAAAATGCTATCAGTCTCTTTGCTAAAACATGACAAGAGTCACATTTTCTCCAGTTCCCAACAAGTTCCTCATCTCCATCTGAGACCACCTCAGCCTGGATCTTATTGTTCATATCACTGTCAGCATTTTTGTCAAAGCAATACAAGTCTCTAGGAAGTTCCAAATTTTCCCACATTTTCCTGCCTTCTTCTGAGCCCTCCAAACTGTTCCAACCTCTGCCTGTTACCCAGTTCCAAAGTTGCCTCCACATTTTTGGGTATTTTTTCAGCAATACCCCACTCTACTGGCACCAATTTACTGTATTAGTCTATTTTCATGCTGCTGATAAAGACATACCTGAGACTGGGAAGAAAAAGAGGTTTAATTGGACTTAACAGTTCCACATAGTTGGGGAGGCCTCAGAATCATGGCAGAAGGTGAAAGGCACTTCTTACATGGTGGCAGCAAGAGAAAATGAGGACGATGCAAAAATGGAAACCCCTGATAAGACCATCAGAGCTCATGAGACTTATTCACTACCACAATAAGAGTATGGGGAAAACTACCCCCATGATTCAGATTATCTCAGGGTAATTATGGGAGTGGTAATTATAGGAGTGCAACTCAAGATGAAATTTGGTTGGGGACACAAAGCCAAACCATATCAGATGTTAAGCAAAAATAACTTGTTTTAATAATTCAAGGGTTTCAATAAATCTTATTCCAAGTTTATATAAAAGTTGGAGAGATGACTTTCTTAATTTCCAACCACTCATTTTTTGGTGGTTATCTAGATTTTACAGTTGCAAACAGTAAACATAGAAGTTTAATAAAATCTAAATAAGCAGCAGACTCTTTCGTCTTGCTCAGAACCAGATAGCATAAATACCAGACTTGATAATGAGAGAAGATAAAGATCTGCTACTATGCTATTTTGAAAGATAGTTTTAGATATTTGTGATAAATGGTTATAGGGAAAATGCATACTATGTCATTGGTTACATAATACCAAAGCTGTACCATAAAAAACTTTGAAATAGGTATTTTTTTACATTAAGGCAAAATCAGTTATCATCTCTAACTCTTTATGTACTGTAAACATTTATTCACTTGTTCTCAAGAAAAAACAGATTGTTTGCACTTAGAAAACTTACAAACTGAAGAAAACAAGGACAGTGTGATTTATGAATGTGTACTTGTGTATCTTTCATAAGGTTCCATTCCTGGTGGGCATGTAATTTGGCACAATGCTTTTGTTCTTTGGAACGCAAATTTGCAATATGTGCCAAGAGTTTTGGAAATGTTCTTACCGTTTGAATCAAAACTTTTAACTTCTAGGAATTTGCCTTAAGGAAGATGTAAAGTACATTCATCATCATGTGAGATATGAGTGAAAAATTTTAAATAATCTGAACAAATAAGTGTAAGAAAATGGCTAACATGCTATATCCAATTCTGTTACTGTAGTATAGTAATTATAGTATATCCAAGTTGTGGGCTATTTTGCAATCAATAACATGATGTTAAAAATGTATATCTGCTATCTTGGGGAAACATATTACATTAACTGAAAAAGAGGAACTATTTTCTTAAAAATCTGATTATATTAATATATAGCGTATATACCTCTATACCTCTATGACAACACTGATTAAAATGTACTACATTTTCCTTTTTATTTATGCATGTTCCCCACTACACCAAAGAAATCCAAGGGAAAGGATTGTGTCATTTACTGGTGTAGTGTCCTTATTGTGCATAATGCTCGGTATGTTGTAGATAAACTGTAACTTCTTTTGAATAAATAAGAAAGGAGAGAAAATCTGGTGGTCTTTATATAATGGAATTATACTTTTTTTACATTTTATATTTTATTTAGTACTTTCTTATTTATATAATCAGAACAGACAATTTAAAAAGTAATAGTAAACTTACATATTGAAAAAGAGAGATGGCATCTTTTCTCCAAAACTGCTGGCTTAGATATATAGTGTTGAAATGGTTCTTTCTAATTTGGCTCTAGTTTAAATAACCCTCTCTTAATGGGCCAACCTACAAGATCATATCTGTTGCTTGGCTTCCTTTCTACCCTGTGGTATTCTTTTACAGAATGAAGTATCCAACAGTGCAATGCTTAATCATTATTAGCTCTAATTTGGGAAATTGAGCCTTGAAGTAATAAGTGTTTGGGGTCTGAATCTGTGAATGCTACTCACTCTCAGCTTTCCTTTCATCAAAGGAGCTTGTCTTCATTTGCAAACATTTCTTTTCTCTTCAAAACATCTTCCACAGTGCCTTTGCCAGGTAAATACATTCCTTCCTGAAATATTAAATCAATACATCAAATTAATTGCCACGAGTTTTGAGACCTGACACCAAAAGAGAACACACAGCCTCTAGCTCAATTCAGAGGTCACTATACTGAATTGCTTTTACAATCTTTGAATTATGCATTTGAAATGCTTGCTGCTGTATCTTGATTGGAATGTATTTTTTTAGAGTGAAAATAATTGACAGGAGTTAGTG
Source organism: Macaca fascicularis (assembly GCF_037993035.2). Classification (NCBI taxonomy): domain Eukaryota; kingdom Metazoa; phylum Chordata; class Mammalia; order Primates; family Cercopithecidae; genus Macaca; species Macaca fascicularis. The sequence goes on along the minus strand of NC_088376.1, from coordinate 29,145,431 downwards.
TTTTTTTTCCTTTTCAAAGAAAAATTTAGGGTCAAATGGAAGCCTCTTGCACGATCAGCAAACAAGACACACCTTCCAGATTTATTTACTTCGATCAATAGATTGCAAATGTCCTAATGTAACTTGAATACGTCATCTCTGGTTGGTTGCCAAGAAGATAATCTGACTCTTGGTTTTATTTCCTCAACCATATCCTTCACTGAGAATCTGTAGAAAATCCCTTAACATTTCCATCAAAGGGATGTTTGATGTAGAAAATCTGAGCTATGAGAAAACCAAGGATCCAAGACAACAAAGGAGAGTTTCTATTTGCACGTATTATGAAGGTTCAGCCCACTGTTTTCTTACCCAGCTAATCTTATACTTTAATTGTCCAAGCTTGTATAGAATTCAAAAAATGATCAGCAATTAACCTATAGGATGCTTTTGTAAAAATTAGAAAAGGGCACTCCTGGTGGACAGATCAGTTAGGAAAAAGAACCTCCTTGGGTGAATCCTGGGGTGCAAGGTTAGTCACCAGCACCCTGTTTCCCGTTTGGCTTAGATTCTTTGTGAAATACACAAATGCACAACCCAGGATAGCAGCCCTTGGGTAAAGGATGAGTGTATGAGAATTGTATGAAGCATCTGAGAGGTATGGTATGAAAGATGCCCTATAGCACCTGAGAACACATCCAAATCTCAATTGGCATGGGTCACTTGTAGTGGTAGCTATAGGTCTCAGAAATAGTTCTTGGCCATTTCAGAGAATACTGTTCATTCTATTGCCAAATTCAAAGCATGAGGAACAGCTGATTTTTATATATTGCTGATGTTTGACACACAAAATGGCAATTTTCTATGATTCAACCTAAATAAGTCTCCTATTAGTAGTGCTTGGCCATTTTCTGATGTTTTGATTAAAATACTATTTGTCTCTTATTCTTACACCTCAATGTCTTGATATTCCTCCCCCTCCACCACTACATAAACTGAACTATTTTCTTAAATGGGAGCCATCTCTGTATGGAGCTGTTAACTCTTGATAATGTTGAAAATAACTTTGATTTGATCTTATTGCTACTGTCAGCACACTGAGTGGGTGCCAGTTTCAGGACACAATAGTAGGTTAGGGACATTTTAATCAATGAAAAGTTTGTAGCAGAAGAATCACTAGTACTACTTGTTAAATATACCTAGAAACATGAAACAATTGGAATTGTTTCTGGACAAATATTCTACAAAATGCATGTAGTATTTTTGTAGGTTATAATGCTTACAGTGAGCTTCAAGAAACTCTAGAACTTATGCTTCTGTGTTTTGCTGCTTTGTTTATTATAGGGAAAGAAAAGGAAGGAAGGAAAGAAGTTAAATATTCTTTCATGAATGGATAAAATGTGGTATATGCCTACAGCTGAGTAGTTCAAATGGAGCAAATAGATGTACAGCATATCCTTGAATAATATTGTTTCATTCAAGTCATTTATTATAACATTGATGAGAAAAAAACATCGGTTCCCAGCGTGGGGCCACTGTCTGTGTGGAGTTGGCATGTTCCCTTGTGTGGATTTTCTCTGGGTACCCTGGTTTCCTCTCCCATGTCAAAGATGTACACACTAGGTGATTTGACCTGCATACATGGTCCCAGTCTGAGTGAGTGTGGGTGTGTGTGAATGCACCCTGCAATAGAATGATGTCCTGTCCAATGCGGGTTTCTGCCTTGCACCCTAAACTTCTGGGATAGGTTCACTCTGGCCACTCTATGACACTGAACTTAAGTAACTGGGTAAATAATTATCTTACTTGTTTTTATTAACCTTTCTTAAATGTATGTATAGTTTGCACTTATCTCAGTGTTTAATATAAAAAGTGTGTTGGATTTTATTTAAAGTTTGGTGACATTAGGAGAAATATGCCATAGGAACTTAACTCTTGTTTATATTAATTAGCCTATGGTAAAATTGGTTTTATTATACCTTGCTTTGCTTAAAGTCACAGCTTCCAAGAACCTATCAATGACGTTAGGTGAGTCTTACTATATAGTTATCAATGTGATAGATTTCAAAAACAAAGTTCATTGGGAGGGGGTAACTTCAAAATAATCCGTATAGAATGATACAATTTATGTAAATTTTACAAACACATAAAACATTTTAAAATGCTGTTTATTACACAAAAATATGATGAAAGTTTAAAACAAAGGTGAGTAGATTACATGTGCACTCCAGAATTATGTGTGCTTCTGGGGCATACATATGTATCCTCTGGGGAAAGATGAGAGGGACTAAAATTGAGGAAACAATGTTGGCTGCATCTGGAATATTATCAAATTAGAAATAAACATGGAAATATGTTAATATTTGTTAATTCTGGACAATAGGCAGTGAATGTTGGTCACATTACTTCCTTCAATTTTTATGTTTGAATACTTAAGAATAAAGATATAACAATGATCATCTGTGTAAGTCTGTTTTACGTGGAAAATTTAAATATTAACAAATTAGTGGATTTTTCTTTAAAAATGCAGATGCTGTTACCTTTTTAATGCCATCAGAGGGTATCAGGCACTTCAAATTCACAGTTACAGCGATCTAAGGTTCTGAGTGAAAGACATCCTCGTTGAAATGACTTGATTTTCTTAAACAATTATTTTAGAAAAATGGCCAAAATTGAAATCAGGAAAACTCACTTTCAGCATAGATTTGATTATCCTCACTTGGAAAACAGCCATTGTGCATTTGTTTGATAAAACAAATTTCAACGTAGGGCCTTGTAGTTAGATATAATTTTTACGTAATGTCATTGAATAAATGATAGTTTTACGTGTAGTTTTATGTAACTGTGTGTATATAGTTTTATGAGATGGGGGAAGGCAGGCAAAAGCTTGGTAGTATAGTCTCAGACCTTTAAATAGTATGTAAAAGGCTCCACAGATTCATCTCCATGAAGGGAGATTTCATCTCCATTGCTCCACAGTACCAATAACCAGTGCAGAATACTAGGGCTGAAAGAAACTTCATTGAAGTTGTTAGTCTCTCTTTGAATCCTGGAAGAAGTCTTCATTTGAGTCTTTGAAAAAGTCTTCATCTGGGTCTTCCTCTGTGTGGAGATGGGTACATGCAGCTTTTTGGTTAACAACAGAAACAACAAAAATGTGGACAGTCATTATCTAGATAAATTACATACTCTCTCTTCTCTTCTTACGTCGTCGTGTACTGCCTCCCTTCTTCAACCTGTTCATATGCTTGAGATGAATGACTCCAGTGTCTTTCACGGGGAGGGAGGTAAGCAGGAAAACCCTGGTATGTACACTGCATGGTGTACGTTTTTGAGAGTTGAAGGTGGAGTAAGAGGGCACTGGTTCAAATATTAAAATTTGTTATTCTTGTACTATTAGGTAGAACTGTGACACTCTAACCATTTTATATGCCCTTTCCTCAGAATCTGGCAAAGGAAGATGTGATATAAGTTTAAGATGAAACAAAGCATAAAATTATTCACTCAAGTTGCAGCCTTAGAACGGTATAGATTCCAATAATAGACATCCATGTAGGACATGTGTAAATGAAGATATTTAAGACAAGAAAAATAAAAGATGAAGGAGTAGATTTTAAACACAGAAATTATTAACACCTTTCTGTAATACTCTAGGTTTCAACATCCTATGTGCCATACATATGTTATGCTAAAATATTTTAATGCGATTGTCAAAAACATTAGTTCGTTAAAAAACCCAGTTGAACTTGACTTTATTATTCTGTTTTGACCTAATTCCTTTGGAAGTCACTTAGTTTATTTATATGTTAATGTTTTTATCTGTAGTATAAAATGGTATGAGATTGTAGGAGGTAAATACAGTTCTCATGGTCAAATTAAATGGCAATACATGTTAATGCAGCAACAAACAGCATAAACTTTTTTGCTTTTTTTCTTTTTGAACTTCATATTTATAAATCCCTTAGGAAGAACCACTTGATAGGAGGTCACAGGTAGCATCTGTAAATGTTTTTAATTGGCGTTTTCGTTGTTGATTAATGGAAGAGTCTTCAGATATTATTCAGTCAGTCTATTGTTCTCAGAGCTGCCCATGGTCTGTGTGGGAATTAGACAAAGGCATCTTTCCTCCAGTGGACATGGCCCAGTGCTAGGGCTCATGGCTTGGTGAACGAGTGCAGGCTGGATTTCAGTCCTCATTCAGCCCTTTAGCTGCACACTCTTGTTCAAAATATGACCTACTCAAATGTACGTGCCAGCCCTGGTGGTGGTTCTCCACAATCCGTGATGGTTTATAAAACCCTCTTCTTCACATTAGTACAAGGAATACACACCTGAGTATTAAAGGGCAACTGCAGTGGGCACATGTATTGAATATTAGTGTGTTCCTTGAGTTCAGTGATTTACAGTAATCTGTACAGAGGCAAACACAAATGAATAATTAAGGTCATGTAAATGTAGACAGTGAAGACCCTGTGCTTTACAGGCTGAACTTGGAGCAAGTGAAAATAGCAAGACTGAGAAATCTGTGCAATTGTATATCAGCTCTGATTCACTAAAGTACATGAACCACTGAGGGACCCAGAACAGAATCAAAGGATAATGTATATGCAGGGCACACATGTGCACAAGCATGTGTATGTCTTTTGTTTCAAAGCAACTTTTATCCAAATTTCATATCCATTGCTTAAGAAAAAATGTGATTAAAAGTTTCGTTTTGAAACTATTGGCTAAGGGATAAATATATTTATATAAAATTTATATATGTCCTGTAAATTTTATGAAGAGATATTTAGCAGTTGGATTTGGAGTATATTTCAAAATAAAGATCTTCAGAATTCAGGGCTTGGTTTGGGGACACAATCCAAAAAGCATGGCAAGATTATTTCTTAGATTTTTCAAATGGCCTCAGAAGTCATGTAGGCTGTTTCTGCACCTCATGGTAGTCTGCTTTCAGTTGCATTTGTGCGAGTCATCCACTTTAGTATTAGTTCTTTTGGTAACAGGGAGATCACCATATTTAAGGTAGTTTGTGACCTTTTGGATAGCCTTAGTTACTAGACAGTTATATGGTCATGCTGAGATCTTTTCCTTATAATGTCCATCAGTGGGCTCTACTTCTGTTTCCTGGACAAACCTAGAATAAGACTGCTCTCTCTTCTATGTGACAACGCTGCAGATATATGAAATGGTATAATTTCCCTGTCTCAAGACTGAGAAAATAGTAGACTAGACAATGGTAAAACAAACTGAAAAAGAAAAAAATATCCAGGAAGTGGAGAGATTATTCCAAGTCTTTGTTTTTGCAGACACTTGCACCCCTTTATGAGAATTTATTTGTATAGAATAATAACTCTCTTTTTGTGATTTAATAACCACATGCTGAGGAAATACATTTTGCTTTCCAAATTGTGGATGAATAACAATGCCAGGAGAGCTTTTATAAAGGCACAAGAACCAATTACTTGTCCTCCTTGTTTCTAATATTGTAGTCTCATATAAAGTAGAGGGAAATAAATGAAGCTTACTATGATGTTACTTTTTAGCATATGTTAGCATACGTTTATATCATAAAGTACACATTTTGGGTTTTTTTCCTTGATGAGCTTTTGTTGAAAATTATAGAATTTGGTACAAGTCTTCAAGGTCATTTGGTACCAAGTGTCTAGCAGTGAGCAGGAGAAGCGTATCTTACAGTCTTTTTAATTCCAGAGGATGTTCCGAATACTAGCTTAAATTTTTACTCACACTAAAATTTTAAAGGAGCAAACCTAAAAAGTTCCCAGAAAACATATGTAATTATTAGAATACAGGACTAGCTAAGTAATTTTTGATATATTGATTCTTACATCACCATTCAAATTGTAGTTATAAAGACAGGAATAAATAGGGAAATACTCATGATATTGTGTGTTTCAGTTCGGAACGCTTTCAGCTTAAAATACCAGAGAACCCAAATATCAGTGGTTTAAACAAATAGGACTTTTTTTTTTCACCTAATAAAACATCTGGCTATAGGCTTTTGCTGGCCTATTTTACTATTAAATGATATTATCAAAAATCCAGGATTTTTTCCATCCTTTGGTTATGCCATATCCAGGCATGTCACCTCAAGGTCACAAGATAACTAGTACAGGCCTGGAAACCACAATCACATTACAAGGCAGGCATGAGGGGCAGAAAAGGTAAGAAGAGCACAATGGCCTGGATGGTGAGAACATTTCTCTTCTCACAGCTCTCTTTTAATAGAAATGAAAATATTTTAACCTAGATACTTTCAAACCTACTTATGCAAATATCTCACTGGACAGCACTTGTTAACTTGACCACATAATGGCAAGTGAAAATATCAGTTTCACAATTATGGCTATGCTATGATAATATGTATTTAAAATATTAATGGGGAAAAATTTTAGAAACTAGTCTAAAATGATTACCAGTAGCTGAGAAAAGTAGAATGATGGGATCTAACCATCTACCTACCTACCTACCTACCTACCTAAGCCGTCTATCTAATCTAGTTTCCTAATGTTTTATAATGTGGCTACCTTAGGTAACTAAATCATGCATTTATAATAAAATTAAATGTATTTAACCTTAAAGATATTAGACTTCGACTTGACCGATTCATTGCTTTATCAAGTATCTCATTTGACATCACATCCACACATCTATACTTAACCGAAGCAGGGAAAGGAGCAGGGAAGCCATCCTGGTATCTTTTAGCTAGAGCATATTCAGTATCACAACCAATGCCTTCCCCAGTGTTTACGGACTCAAAACATAATTATATTGATTTCTTTAAAAATCTATACTGCAAATCATATTTAAACATAAAATATACTTAGTATTGGCATGGAAACATTGTGATTAGTTTCATCTAGTTTCATGAGCTCCCTCTTTACTCACTTTCTGCTTTCTTGGCTACTCTTTTCAGGCTCATTTGATGGTTTCTCCTGATTTTTTTCAACCTTTGACAGTTGAAGGTTTCTGGATTCAGTATTCAGACTTTATTTTTGCTCTGTTTTTACTTACTCTCTAAATTATCCAGTTTCTCCTAACTCCAAATTTCTATCTAAGCATAGCTATCATCCTTAAACTTCAGACACTAGGCCAGGCGCAGTGGCTCATGCCTGTAATCCCATCACTTTGGGAGGCTGGGATGGGCGGATCACCTGAGGTCGGGAGTTCAAGAGGAGCCTGACCAACATGGAGAAACCCCGTCTCTATTAAAAATACAAAATTAGCCGGGCATGGTGGTACGTGCCTGTAACCCCAGCTACTCGGGAGGCTGAGGCAGGAGAATTGCTTGAACCCTGGAGGTGGAGGTTGCAGTGGGCCGAGATCGCGCCACTGTACTCCAGCCTGGGCAGCAAGAGCGAAACTCTGTCTCAAAAAACAAACAAACAAACAAAAACTTCAGACTCTATTCAACAGCATACTTTATATCTCCTCTTGGATGCTTAATAGACTTCTTAAACAGCATATAGAAGACCAAACTGTCAAAATTACCCAGACCTGCCAGGTTTTTGTTCCACCTCATAAAATATACCTCTTCCTTTCTAGTTATTAAGGCAAAAGCATTGACATCATTCTTGAATTCCTGTTTTTTTTTTTTAAATCTCCAACTGCAGTGGAATCCATAGGCAAATTTTTCAGCTCTTCTAAAAATGTCTCAGATATGACCGCTTCTCACCACATTCATTGGTATCGCTCTGGTCCAAAATCACCTCATATTTTTTATGGACTGTCATGTTAACCCTCTACTGGTCTTCCCAGTCTGGCCCTTGTTCTTCTATAGCCCATCCTATTTTGTTAAGTGGAAGAAATTTAGGGTTGAGATATTTAATTCTAATTAAGATGCTTCTGCTGGATCGTAATATTCAAGCTGTTTTCCTTTTGTCCATTTGTATTTGTCTTTTTTCTTTCTTTCCTCTCTCCCTCTCTTCTTTTCTTCCTTCCTTTTATTCTTAAGATTAAAACTGTATGCAGTTTTTACATTGTTCATTATAGTCATTAAGTTCTAGTCACTGTTCACACATAACCTCTGTATCCATATGGGAAGTATCCATAATTCATTGACTCACCACCTGTTTGAGATAGAAAGGATCTTGGAGATCATATGATTCAACTACTTCACCTTACACATGAGACAGGTAAGATCCAAAGAGGGGAAGTGACTTTAGCATGATCATACAGTTTTTTATTGATTGAATTGAAACCCAATTCTAAGATATCTCATGTGTAGACTAGCGTTTTCCCAAAGTAGAAAATATCTACTAGATATAGTATATCTAATATGTAAACCTCCTCATGACTTAGGTCTAAAAGGTGCTCAATCCACAATCTAATCAGCAACAGAAATGAGTTTTCTCATGAAAACACAATTTTGTAAATTGCAGATTAGGTGGCTGCCATGGTGTCATATCAACATAACTCAGGTGTATTGACAGCATTGCCTTGGAAAAATGTGTGTGTGTATGTGTATCTTAGGTAATATTCAGTTATAAAAATACACACACACACACACACACACATACACGCTTGATAAAAGAGAAACCATTCGTGATGGAGCAAGTATACAGTTGAATATGCCTTTATAATTTTGTGTATAAGGGACTCAGGTATGTGTGGCTAACAAATCATAAATAACTTAACTACAATATTGAAAATTGTAATAGTCTTAATTAAAAAATAGGCCATGATGATAGAGAATAGTTGAGGGAGGGACCTACTTAGAGAAGATGATCAGGGAAGGACTCTGAGAAGTGTACATTTAATCCACGACCTGAAGTATGTAAAACAAGGAGAAGAAACCACATGAGCAAAAGCCTTGAAAGTGGAAAGAGCTGGGAAGAACATTCTTGAGTGTAAGATACCAGGTGTGAGGAGTGAGTGAAGTTTTAGGCAGAGTATTCCAGGCCGTGAAAGAGGTAGTTTAGATCTCATTCCAAGTGCAATGGAAAATCTTTAAAGAATATAAAACAGGAGGGTGATACGCATGATTTTTCTGCAAAGATTTCTAGGTAGTAAAACCAAAAGCAGGTGTTAAATCCACATGTGGGTTAGGTGAGCACCCTTCACAGTCCTACCATAGACATCACTAATGAGAGAGTGAGAGTCCCATTACTAGGGTACTGGTGCAGAGGAGGCTGGGCAACCACTTTATGGGAATATGATAGAGGGGGATTAAAGGATTATAGGTGCATGAAGTTATGTATTGACCTTTATGATCCTCTCCAAACTTTAAGCTTCTATAGTTCTATCAACTAAGCTAATTATTGAAAATTTCTTTTTAAGAATAAAAGAAAACCATAAGATCAAAGGGGTTATTATTCAGAAGGGAATTCCCACCCTCACCCCAAACATAGAAATCAAGTATATACTTATCTAGAAAGGTGGTATCCCCCTTTCTACATTGGAGCTGCGGAATATAATCTGAATCCCCTTCCATTAGAGCAGAAGGTCTTATTTTTTTGTGTGATAGCTCTCACTGAGTAATCTTGTTTAAAATGAAGGTCACCAGGTCCTATACCTTGGAGATTCTGTTTCAGTAGACCTGAGGTAAGGTTTGTGAAACTGCAAATGTAATAAGCAACCCAGGAGATTCCAATAGATTAGGTGGATGAAGTGAACAAGGACTGTACTTTGAGAAACAGTGGGCTTCGTGACAACAAAAGAAAAAACAAAACAAAACAAAACCTATTTAGACCCTAGCTCTAGTTCACCTCTAGCCATCCTCCACTGAACTCAGGAGTATTACAGCTGTAAGGATAATTTAACTTGTATTGTTAGGTTATGCAACCTTTCTGAGCCAAAGTTTCTTCATCTATAATGACATTTACCATAATAGCTATTGTGAGGGCCACAGATTCAAAATACAGAATGCTGACCTGAGCATCTGGCACATCACAACTGCTTAATAAACAAAAGCTATTATCTGCTTTATTTCAGCCTAATTTATTTAGCTTCCTTCTTACTACTCATCTCTATTCTGTCATGCAGAGTCAGCATCCACCTGTGTTGATTTGTTTCTCAACTATTGTCTTCTTCTTGCCTTGACCTCTCTTGCAGACTCCTAGAGACTTGCCTTAAGCAAGTATCACCTTAATTAAAGTTTTTTTTCCATCTCTGCATTATTATAATGACTCTAGAAGAAAACTCCGATGTTACAGCCATGGAATAGCTATGACCATCAAATTAGTTTAGTCTTGTGTTTCCTGTTACTTTACTTACAATTATCTCTTGTAAATCTACTCATCTTTCCTGTTTAATCTAACATGAGTACTGCAAAGCAGAAGAAACTATGCAGGAGACAGATGAGATTCTGGAAAATGCTACCAAATTATGGAAAACATTTGAATACCATTATCTTTTGCAGAATATAAACAAAACTTAAATGGAGAAAGGTCGGTCCACTCTGATGGATTGGGCATACTAATTTGCATATGTTGTCTTCAAAAATTCAAATTTAAAAGACCTATAAGGGTAAAAGTAATAAAACGACTAAAACATGGCTGAATTAACCATTTTTTTTCCTCAAAGCCTCATGTATGCTTGAAGTAAAGAGGCTGTTCCAGTCTATTTGAAATTAAAAAGAAATATTCTTTGAATTAAATATAATTGCAAGTAAAGTCTAGACTGTGCTTCGGGAGAATCAGGGGACAAGTTAAATTAAATGTTTTGGGAATCTTAGTATTCATAGAATATGGCTAGTTTCATTTGCTAGATTCCACTTAACTTGTCTTTCAGTAGGCCAAAAAAGATGTCAAGATAAATAACTATGTTTTTCCAATAAAAATATTGTCTTGTGGTCTTACTTTGTTTTTAAATAAGCTTCTAAAAGAAATTTTTTAGAAGGTATAAAATTAAAGTCCCACTTAGCCACATAAACATATGTTTATTTAAGAGAATAAAATTTCAGTAAATGAAAATTGTCCTAGAAAATCCAGGCCCTGTCACTTTCTCCTTAACTCTTCACCTTTCCTTTACCTCTGGGTTGGGAAGTTACAATTTTTATCTACTATTCATTTGTATATTTTGAAAGGGGGAAGCTATGATGAAGAATAAGCTTTCTCCTTCTTGCTCTTTGCAAAGGCAGGGGAAAAGTTTGACCACATTTTCTTTACCCAATCTACCATAGATGGGCCCCTAGGTTGATTCCATGTCTTTGCTATAGTGCATAGCACTGTGATGAACATATGAGTGCATGGTTTTTGTTTTTTTGTGTGTGTGGTTTGTTATAATGATCTGTTTTCCTTTGTGTATATACCCAGTAATGGGATTGCTGGGTTGAATGGTTGTTCTGTTTTATATTCTTTGAGAAATCTCCAAACTGCTTTCCACAGTGGCTGAGCTAATCTACATTCCAACCAACAATGTATAAGCATTCCCTTTTCTTCACAGCTTAACCAGCATCTGTTATTTGACTTTTTAATAATAGCCATTCTGACCGGTTTGAGATGGTATCTCGTTGTGGGTTTTGATTTGCATTTCTCTGATGATTAGTGACGATGAATATTTTTTTGTATTTTTATTGGCCACTTGTATGTCTTCTTTTGAGAAGTGTCTGTTCATGTCCTTTGCCCATTTGTAATAGGGTTTTTTGTTTGTTTGTTTGTTGATTTGTTTAAGTTTCACATAGATTCTGGATATTAGATTTTGTCAGATGCATAGTTTGAAAATATCTTCTTTCATTCTGCAGGTTGTCTGTTTACTCTAGTTTATTTTGCTATGGAAAAACTTTTTAGTTCAATTACATCCCACTTGTCGATTTTTATTTTTGTTGTAATTCCTTTTGGGGACTTAGCCAGAAATTCTTTGCCAAGGCCAATGTTGAGAAGGCTATTCCCTAAATTCTCTTCAGGGTTTTTATAGTGTAAAGTCTTACATTTAAATCTTGAATCCATCTTGAGTTAACTTTTGTATATGGTGACTGGTAGGGGTACAATTTCATTCTTCTGCATATGGCTAAACAGTTACCTTAGCACCATTTATTAAATAGGGGAGTCCCTTCCCCATTGCTTGTTTTTGTTGGTCTTGTCAAATATCATATGGTTGTAAGTGTGTGGCTTTATTTCTGAGTTTTCTATTCTGTTCCATTGGTCTATGTGTCTGTTTTTATACCAGTACCACACTGTTTTGGTTATTGTAGGCTCATAGCATACTTTGAAGTTGGGTAGTGTGATGCCCCTGGCTTTGTTCTTTATGCTTAAGATTATTTTGGTTATTTGAGCTATATTTTGATTCTATATGAATTCTAGAATATTTTATTCTAATTCTGTGAAGGATGATGCTGGTATTTTCATCCGAATAGTGTTGAATCTGTAAATTCTTTTTGATGGTATGGAGAGATACTGATTTTTTCAATCCATAAGCATGGACTGTTTTTCCATTTATTTATATCATCTCTGATTTCTTTCAGCCATGTTTTATGGTAGAGTTTTTTTTTTAAAAAAAACTCTTTGGTTAGCTGTATTCATAGGTATTTTATTTTCTTTGTGGCTATTGTAAATGGGATTATGTTCTTGATTTGACGGTCAGCCTGGACAGTGGTGTATAGAAATGTTACTCATTTTTGTACATCTATTTTGTATCCAGAAACCATACTGAAAGTGTTTATCAGTTCTAGCAGGCTTTTGGCAGAGTCTTTAGGGTTTTCTAGGTATAGAGTAATATCATTAGCAAAGGAGATAGTTTGACTTATTTTCCCATTTGAATAACTTTTTATTTTTCTCTTCCATTATTTTTCAATATGAAACTTATTTATTGAACTCTAAGAGACAATAAACCTGACAAAAATTAGTACAATTCAACACTAAAGCTCATACAGGTGGAAAAGTGAAATTTACAAAATTTATTGATGATTTTGCTAATTCTAAATTATGAAAGAATATATAAATTTGCTTCAAGTTTGTTTATCTTGATGAGCTTTCACCTTTGTTTAGTGAAAGTTTTAAAATTTGTTAATACAGGGTTTTTTCTTCAATAAGATTGCTGTTTTTAAAATTAAGTTATTTTTATTAAGCCATTCAAATGAATGATTAAATAACTTTAAGAAGATTTTGTTTTGTTTTGCTTTTTTGTTTTTTTGTTTTTTTTTTTTTTTTTCTTTTAGATGGAGTCTCACTGTGTCGCCAGGCTGGAGTGCAGTGGTGCGATCTCAGCTCACTGCAACCTCTGCCTCCCAGGTTCAAGCGATTCTCCTGCCTCAGCCTCCTGAGTAGCTGGGACTACAGGCACACGCCACCATGCCTAGCTAAATTTTGTATTTTTAATAGAGACAGAGTTTCAACATGTTGGCCAGGATGGTCTCGATCTCTTGATCTCATGATCTGCCTGACTCGGCCTCCCAAAGTGCTGAGATTACAGGCATGAGTCACTGTGCCTGGCCAAGAAGATATTTTTGAGTATGTATGACATGCATATGACAGAAAATTCAAAAGTTAAAGTGGGTATACAATGAAAATAAGTCTCTCTTGTTTTTTTATCTTCAGCCATATAGTTACTTTCCTTCAATCATTTACTGTCACTAGGTTCTTGTAGATCTTTCCAGTGCTATTCTAAAGAATCATCTCAAACTTTAATGTGTACATGAATCTTGTTAAAATGTGGGTTAAGATTTAGTGGGTCTGGAGTGAAACTTAAGATTCTGAATTTCCACCTCCTGAGGCTGATGTTGCTGGCCCAGGACCATGCACCCAATGGCAAGGTTGTGAAGGACATTTGTTTCTGTTTGTCTCTCTGTTTGTTTGTTTATTGGACTGAAGGGAGCAAGATAGTCTCATAAACAGATGCAGTTTTCTGCCTTCTACTACTACCTCAGCACTAGAATTCCAGCTTTGAGCTTTGCATTGTTACAAAGCTTTCTTCCAATCTTTGTCTTAAGTGATAATCTATTCAGTATTGAAAAAATCAAACCATAATTGAAGAATGAAACATAGTAATATGAAGCCTGATACTGGATGTATAAATTACAAGGACTATGAGAAATCTTTTTTACAAATTTTTAATCTGCTGTTTAAACAAGGTTAGAAAAGTTACCAAATGAATATAACCTCCTAAATTTTGGCAGAAGGCGTGCTGTAAACTTTAGCTTGGAGCCTATACTATTAATCTAATAAAGACGCTATCATACTTGGAAATGATGCAGTTAAGCTCCCTGAAATCAATATGAAGTACAAAGATCATTTAAATATTTTAAAGTCATAAACATTAATATTCTATCTTCCTATACAAAGGAGTCTCCAGAAATGACTGTATTCAATATCACAAGGGATATAAACGTTGTCTTTGTTGAACCTGTATGTAAAGGTAATTCTGAAAGCATGGGGGGCAACTCCCAAAATGATGTCAAAAGTTCCTGTTTGTTTCTTGCTCTATGCAGGAAAGTGAAGAATGGAGGACTTACATTTGTCTACCTTCCTTGTCAACAGCGTATGTTACTACGAGTACTTGCTAACCCAATACAAGGTTTCTTTTTAAAAAGAGAACCAATATCAAAAATACTCTTCAGAAATAAAGATTTGAACTATAAATGTCTCAATTTCTGCATAATTGGCAGAAAGAGCCAAGAGAATACAGGTTTCTGTATGATGCCAAGTCAGTGTGTATCAATGACCCCATTGCTTTGAATGACTCCAGGGATCTGCCATATGGAGAGTTATTTCGCTCGGTGCTGAGATGGTTATTTTTAAATATTTGACGCTACAAAGGGAGAATGGTTTGTATCTACCTAATCTTCTTGAGCACACACTATTCTACTTAAAGCTGTGATTCTCAAACCTAAATTATGTAGTAGTATACTAAATGATATGCATAAGTCATAGTAGAAACAGCACAACCTTTCAAAGTTTCAATTGAATTAAAAGTTTTACAGGCCCATATCAAAACAAAATAACACTACAACAAGCAATAATTTATGAAAGGGTATAATGAAAAATTCTGATGAATTTTTAAGTTAAACGTAAGATTTGAAAATAATATCAGGCTTAGGAGTATGCTTCTAGGCCCTGTGGAATACAGATTTATTGGCCAGTAGGAGGATATTTCAGTGGGAAACTTTTTGAAGTACTGCGAAAATACATTAAAAGCATGTGAGATTAGAGACCAGATTATTTGAGTAGAAACGACATTTCTGTGCCGCCTATGAGACTCCAGAGTGGCTGTATGCAAAACATTTTGAGACCACAGAAGTTACTGTCCTATTTCTGAAATACAGATTTTCTGCATGAAATTAGGAAGTGACATAGAGTTTGCTAACACATCCAGACTGGCTTAGGAGATGTCATCAATGAATTTTTAACGTATAATCTGTATAGAGAAAAATCCGTGTCTTTGGGTTTTATGGAGACTGAAATAGGTAAAAACATTTTTCTACAATTTGCCCATTTCTCCTGCTAGTAGGGAGCAAGTCACTTCTTTACAGAATGCATGGCATAGTAAAATAAGTCACATAGACTGAGTTTTAATCTCCAGCATTGGATCTTAGACAGGAAACTAAAGTTCTCTAGGTCTGTGTTCTCTGAAAAGTGGGACAAGTACAAAGATGAAAGAAGCTAATAGTGGATCAATGTTTATGTTCTTCTCTCTTTTTTATTTTCATCTTTTATACCTTCCCATTCCTACCCCCTTCTCTTTGGGCTTAAGAAGTTAACAATAAACAGTACATCTTCATTTGAAGGAGAAAGTGGTGCTCTATATTAGATCAGACTCAGTGACCTGGATGTTTACCAATCATGAGATTCTCTCTGAAGATTCATGAAAGCTTTTTGCTAAGAAAGCATTTAGAGAAATAGTCAACTACCTCGTGTATAAGTACATTTATATCTTACTGTTTACTGTCACTTTCAAACTGAATATATATACAAAAATGACCTAGAAACAAGCAGAGAAAAGCCGTGTGGCATTTAGATGCATATCGCATATGCATAATTGATTTCTTAAAAGGTTAAATACCCTTAGCATATGTGTGGATAGTGATATACCCATGATGAGCCCGTAAGTATTATGGCAGTGGCTTTGTTTTATGTAATTCTAAAGTAAATGTCATGTTTCTTCTTTAGGGATTCCAGGACTGGGATTCAGAAAAGCATATGTTTCCAGGTAGATAGCTGGGCAAGACAGGCTACTTTCCCAAATGTAAGGACCATTCATGTAGCTGGTACACTGAGCTTTATGAAGCTCAGGCTGCCACTAAATTCTCTTTAGAATTGAAATGCAATTACATATCGAGGACAAGTGCTAAATATAAACAGAAAACACCAAATACATGCCTTTATTTTTTCCTTTGTTTTTGCAGTATATTTGTGGAAAGAATTAACGACCTCAAAGACACTACAATCCTTAATTGAAACACACAGATCAGTCAACTTGGTGAATCCTTCAGCATCTTTTGTCGAAAGTTTGTTGCAGCTCTGAAGGACTGGTCTTTTCTTATATTCATAAACAATTATAAAGATGCTAAGGAAATTAATAAATGAAGCAAGTAACTAAGAAGTATACCAAATGAAGTATCATTAAATATGTCCTGAATATTTAAAAATAGGCACTATGTTGCATGAGGATACATAAGTAAGGGGTGAAAACTACATAAATGTGAGTGATTATTACAAAAATTCAAATTATGAGCTTCTTCTTTGGGGAAGGAAGGAAATACAATTCATATGGTATACACAGGGGTTTTCACTGCATGCATGATCTACATGTATTTATTATTGTTTAATAATATTACACAATCTTTACGGGGTATCCCATATTTCCTAATTTTTTAAAGTGGCAAAGGCAAGCTGGGTATGGTGTCTCATGCCTGTAAACCGGCAAGGCCAAGGTGAGTGAATCACTTGAGCTCAGGATACAAGACCAAGCTGGGCAACATGACAAAACTCCATCTCTACGAAAATTAGCCAGGTGTGAATTTTTAATGTATAATCTGTATAGAGAAGAATCTGTGTGGTAGTGTGTGCCTTTAATCCCAGCTACTCTAGTGGTTGAGGTGGGAGGATCGATCAATCAATTGAGGCTACAGCGAGCTGTGATTGTGTTACTGCACTCCAACCTTTCTTTCAAAAAAAGAAAAATAGAAAAGACAAAATGACAAAGCATAGTGAAGAGAATGCAAAAATTAAGTTGGTAAAAAATCCAATGTAATATAATTATAATAATAAAAGTAAATATATGAATCTTAGGTTGAAGAATGTATTTTTCTATTATACTTAAAAAAAACTTGATATATGCCATGTGCAAGATACAACTAAAACATAAGTCCCTGAAAATAGGAATATAGGAAAAGATATGCTAGACAAATACTAACAAAGAAAGCTATTGTATCTATATAAATAGTTTAAGAACTAGACTTTAGGATAAAATGCAATGTTTATTCCGCCTGCAATTCTTGTTTCCTTATTCATTCTCTGAACCTACTTCATCCAAGCATCTGCTTCTAACATTCTAGGACTTATGATAGGCTATCTTGATCTATTTTTGTCTTATTCCAACCTAATCATTTCAAAGCCCAAGATGTTTGATCTCTCAACTCTAGTAGTACCTATTATTTGTGTACCACTGATTTGGTACTTATATGATGTGTTTTAGTGTTATTTATGTACATGCATTTCTTTAATTAAATTACAATGTCTTAGAGCTAGAGATCATGCTTATTCTTCTTTAAACACCTCACCCCAGGACTTGCCATCTGGTAAAATTGTGTTACCTAGTATTATCGTATAATAGAAAGTTAATAAACATGTCAGCAGTCAACTGAAAAATGGCTTCTGAAAGTGCATTAAAAGCTTTTTTTAAGATGTTTAGTACTTTGTCAATGCTATGTATTTACATTTTCTAAGTAATCTTCCAGCCAAAATTTCAAAATGGAGTTGAGGAGAGACACACACTATTGTTAAAGGGACCCAAAGCTGTGCCGAGTTGATGAGACTGAGACTACAACCCCCAGTAGGAGGGTACCCCCCTCTGGAGACTCCCACAGGTTTATGACTATGTGATTGTTAAGGACTGGGACCACATCTAATGAACTTTTTACATCCACATCTGAAACAAAGTCCAACATACAATGTATAGTCAATAAGTGATTCAGCAACGTGTGAAAGAATTAATTATGAGTCTAGGGTAATGTAATTCACTCCTGTGGCTTCAAAACAATGTATAATGGGAGTTTCTCAGTGTGTGTCTCTAGCTCATGCTTTCAGAGGGAGAGAGTGGCTGGGAAGGCAGAAAAGCCAGCTGGGTGGAGGCGGGATGCTGATGCTTACACTACAGTTGGTACTCTGGGGTTAGGCGCTGATTGGAGCAAAGCTGAGTAGAGTGGATTTGGTTTTGCCAGCCGATGGTGGACCATGTTTGGAAACAAACAACAAAAGCTTAAAAGGAAATGGAGAAACAAATGGAGAAGATTTTCAGTGCTTCTCCTGCTGGCCATCAAGAAGTAGCTGGAGTACCTTCTTTCGCATGGCAGGAAAGATAGTCTGTCAGCTGCAAACCTCGTTTAAACTTACTGTTTTGTGAATAGGCAATATATAAAGCATGTGGGATGAAATTCAAAAGGTACAGTAGGGTGTATGGGAAAAATAAGTGTTTTCCTACCTCTGCCTATAGTTACTCTCTCTAGAGACAACACAATTACCAGATTCCATTTATTTTTAGGTATACAAAAACATTTCATGTTTGGTATGCATACACATATGCATATATATATATTTATTTCAGATAAATAGCTCATATAATAACATACTATACTGAATCTTGCTTTTTAACAAATTAACAGCTTATACTGTAGTTTTTCCATTTTTATCTTTATCTTTAAAATCCCAGTCTCTAACACTGTTGGTATACCAGTGTCCAACATTTGTTTCATGTATGAATGATTAATTTGATAATAGTATCTAATTCATTCATAGTGACCCTAAAAGTCACCCACCATCACATTTTATGAATGCCTTATCTTAAACCCCATCTCCAATATGCATCTTTTCTTTTCTCCCTGTTGACATTATATTCAAATTAAATCTCAAAAAATTTATCCCATGGAAACCTTCTCTGAATATTGACTGTCTCTCCCCCAGGAGTTATTTCTAAGCACTTAATATTACTTAATAGTTTACTATTTTGATTGTCCTCTAAGTCTTTTGTGTTAATATTATAACCATAAATATGTGAATAGCACTCTTTTTTTTTTTTTTCTTTTTGAGATCGAGTTTCGCTCTTGTTGCCCAGGCTGGAGTGCAGTGGCACAATGTTGACTCACTGCAACCTTCACCTTCCGGTTTCAAGCAATTCTCTTGTCTCAGCCTCCCGAGTATCTGGGATTACAGGGGCCCACGACCACGCTCGGCTAATTTTTGTATTTTTAGTAGAGATGGGGTTTCACCATGTTGGCCAGGCTGGTTTTGAACTCCTGACCTCGTGATCCTCCTACCTCGGCCTCCCAAAGTGCTGGAATTACAGGTGTGAGCCACCACGTCTAGCCTGAATAGCACTCTTAACAATAATTTTTTATTAAGTAGTTGTTTGTGCCAGACACTTCACTAAGCACATAATATGCATGATCTCATTAATTCCTACAACTCACCTATGAAGTAAATAACATTATTATTATTGTAGCATACCGGTCATTGCCCTGCCAATGTCACCTTGACTCACTTGGAGATCGTATCCAGACCATTTCCTTATATGCCACTGTTTTCTGGCATCTTTCTGCCAGAGTGATCTTTGGAGAGTGCACTTAGCTCAAGTGGGTAGGTCAGAAGTGCCAACATATTGACATCCCAGGAGTGAACTTTAACCAATTATGTGTGGACATTAGTGGGTAAATACTTCTGCTTTCTCTTCCCTTTGTGTGACAACCTTTAGTTGTACTCCTCACAATTATTTCAGGACCCATATATTTTGCCTACAGCAGTGAACCCCTTTTTAACTTACTCTTTATTTTCTTTCATCTCTTCCCTATCTCAATTTACTACTTGCTTTCTTCCTGGAATCACCTCCCAAATAAACTAATTATGCTCAAATCTTAGTCTCAGGATTTGCTTTTGGGGAAAGCAGATCTAAGGAAATTGAGGTTTAGAGTTCTTGAGTAACTTTTTCAAGTTCACCTATACATTACATGGCAGATTCAGTATATGAAGCCAGAAGCCATGATCAAAAGCATCATCCCTTACTGCCAACTAGATGGTAGGTGCCACAAAGCAGACCAGTGAACACGTATGTTTCTTCCACAGTGTGTTTCAAAATGCAAGCCTAAGTCAGAACTTAATGCATGCTTCTGCTGGTCAAGTCCATTTTATGTTTTGGAGTGTCTCTTTTCCACTGCTGCACATCAGAACGTGCCTTTTGGCAGTTAGCTAAACACATATGCTGGTCATTTATATAGGAATTGTGTATAAATTCTCATACTTATCTAGTTGCTGAGTATCTTCTCCTTGTTTTTCTATAGATAGCAACTTCATCCTCGCCAATGCCCAGGTGGCTAAGGGTTTCCCTATAGTCTACTGTTCCGATGGCTTCTGCGAGCTTGCTGGATTTGCCCGAACTGAAGTCATGCAGAAGAGTTGTAGCTGCAAGTTCTTATTTGGGGTTGAAACCAATGAGCAACTGATGGTTCAAATAGAAAAGTCACTGGAGGAGAAAACAGAATTCAAAGGAGAAATTATGTTCTACAAGAAAAATGGTGAGTTGGCTTTCTTTGGTGCTCACTGGAGAGTAGTTTGAAAGGCTGTCTTCTTTCAACCTAGTAATTGCTCCACAACTCCATTAAGGCTTAATGGCATTTCATATACATGCAGCCTGTTATAGAAGTTTCACAAATGACTTGGATGATAGCCTTGTTTTTACCATTAGTAGCATAAACTGCCTAGAAATTTTGAATTAGAATTATAACTATTCAATGTCAACGAATAGTTAACATATATTAACTGAGTTAATATATGTTAAAGTATGTTACTATTATATTTTGGTAATTCTTAAAATATATGTTCTGTATAATAGTTGTTTGTGTATTAACAACTTTTATCCAGGAGTTTTTCCCAAATTTTATGCCTTAAAGAGCTACATCTCAATTCCAGTCATTAAACACAGAGATCTGCGTGTTCCCTGCAAAAAAGGAAGTCAGTTAAAAAAAAAAAATCGGCATATGCATTTTCTTTTCCAGTTACCTAGCCACAGAGTCTTTCTCACTATTCTCTTAAATTCTAAACACAAAACAGGAGACACATAGCATCTCATGTTAGAGTAAATTTTCCTGGGCTTCAAACTGCCCCTGGGAAATACTAGGTATTTTCTTGTGGCTGCAGTTTTGTGACTCTCTTTTAAATAAAGAGGATCTAGGGGTGTGTAAAGTGTCCGCAGTCCTTGGGTTCTATGTAGGAATACATATCATTAGCAAATGGGCCCTGGTACTTCAGGTAAATTAAAGAGAGAGAAATGGGAGAAATGCTAGATCAAAAATTAGAGCAAACTAATATTTTATCAGTATCCAAAATTCTCATTTTTTCTTTAATAGCTTTCCTTTTCCCTTGTAGTAACATAATCCTCTGAGTTTTAGCTAGTGCATGGCTACCAAACTAGAAAAAAATATTTCCCAGTCTTATTTGTAATTAGGTTGCGCTTGTGACTAAGTTTTAGGCCAAGATATATGAGAAGGAATATTTTGTGCAATCTCTGGGTAAAACATCTGAAAGGGAAATTGTTTGTTCTCTAATTTATCTCCTTTCCCTTTCCCATGGTGTGGACAGAACTGTGCCCTAGAAAGTACATATATTGAAGTCATAACCCCCAAATGATTGTATTTGGAGATAGGGCCTTTAAAAAGATAATTAGTGTTAAATGACGCCCTCAGGGTGGGGACCTAATCCAATATGACTAGAGCCCTCATGGGAAGCAGAAGAGGCACTGAGGGTGTGCACACACAAAAGAAAGACCACATGAAAATGCAGCAGGAAGGCAGCTGTCTGCAAGCCAAGAAGAGAGGCCTTAGGAGAAACCAAACCTGTCAGCCCTGTGATCTTGGACATCAAGCTTCCAGAGCTGCGATAAAATAAATTTCTATTGTTTAAGCTACCTAGTCCATGTTATTTTCTTATGGCAGCCCAAGCAAACTAATATGCATATGTTAAAAAGTTAGGACAGCTTAAGAAACTTTTGGGCTGAGACAATGGAGTTTTCTAGATACAGGATCATGTCATGTGCAAACAGAGGCAGGTTGATATCCTTTTTTCCTATTTGAATACCCTGTATTTCTTTCTCCTGCCTGATTGCCCTGGCCAGAACTTCCAAAATTATGTTGAATGGGAGTGGTAAGAGAGGGCATCCTTGTCTTTTGCTGGTTTTCAAGAGGAATGCTTCACTGATAGGTGCAGCAAACCACCATGGCACACGTTTACCTATGTAACAAACCTGCACATCCTGCACATGTATCCTGGAACTTAAAATGAAATAAACTTAAATTAAAAGAAGAAAAAGAATTGCATATTTGAAATAGAAACAATAATGGCTAAGATGTTGCTAAAGTTTATTTACTGGCTCTAAAAAAAAAAGATAGTTCCACCTTTTATTCATTATAACAATATTACAATAATGTTTACTCCTTCCCTTCAAAATAAAAAGTTAAGACAAGGCTGGAAAGCCAGTTTCAACCATTTGACAAGGACAATAACATAATGAAATGCAGAGCAACAAGACAGAAGGAACCTGGGTATGTTTACAGATCCACTTTCCGCTCCAGACAACAAAATTTCTATCTTGTTTTGTTGCATTTCTATCTTGTTTGAGTCACTTATTTTGGGGTCTTTGTGTAACAATATTTAAATTAAACTCTAACTCAGGGTTTCTCAGACTTGCCACTGTTGATATTTTGGGCCAGTAATTCTTGTGGTAGAAGGCTGTCCTGTACAGTGTAGACGCTTAGCACCGTCCCTGGCTTCTATATCTTACTCTCATTACTTTGAGGTATTGAGATCAATGTCAAGAAGAGCCTGCATATGGAAATTTCATCCCCTTTTGTAAGTCATTTTTCCTTGGAGGATATTCCCTGATGATGTGAATTTTGGATATACAGTAGTTATGAAGTATTGGAGACTATCTCTTTGGGACAGGATACCTCAATTCGTTGGCACTGGTAACACAGTTCAGACCATTGTGTCCTTCCCAGTGTCAATACATAAGGCCTACATAGCAAATATGATAAAACAAAAGGATTCCAGCTCTATGTAATTATACCATAATCATTGAAAGGAGGCCTGAGATAAAAGAAAATGGAGGATGTTGCTGAGAATGCACACTGGCAGGGAGTGATAAAGCTGCCATCCGGTGGAACAAAGAGGAAAGGATTTCCTTTGTCTGAAATATCCGCTGACTGCAGACTTGTCCTTCTTAAGATAGGCGCCTTGTGTAGGTCACTCCAAATCTGTACGAGTATTTTCCTTTTTAAGCCACTTCACAATATCCAAATCTAGGTGTCAGGACCAAACAATGGAGACTTATAGGCTAGATAGGTAGAAAGTATGGCGTACAGGGTGGGAGCAAGAATTTCTTGAGCCCAGTTTTTTAATAAGATGTCTCTGCAACCTTAGACACACTTGAGTAGAAATCATTAAAGGCACCAATTCCCTTTAAGCTAGTCACCATGGGGAATTGTCTGACATTCTAAGAAAACTAATTGATCCAGTTACTAGACTGAAAATTGCCGTCTACCCTAGGCTAATCATACTGCATTATAACTATTTATATAAATTTCTGCCTGTAAATGCAGTTGTGAGCTTTTGAAGGCACACGTCTACATCCCCAGTGCCTAGAGCCTGGGGTTTCAGCGTTGTTCAGATGGTAGTTTCTTAGCAAATACTTGCGGAAGGGAATTGAAATTGATTATTAGCCTATGGGTACTTTAAAATATGTCTGGATTTCTGGTTTTAAAAAATATGCTTATGACTTAAAGTGTCCTCCTTCCTTTTTTCAAGGATCATTTTCTTTTAATATGCTTTAGAAAGCAGATGCTTGTCTTATCCTACCCAGATACATTTTGACATTCTGTGATTGTGCTGCTTTGCCTATTTGTTCCTTAATGCTATGATTGCTCTCCTGACCTTACAGAAAAAGTGATAGGGAAAAGCTATCCAACACAATTTCTCCGTGCTTCAGAGCTATAAAACCACATAGTGGGAGATCATCTCTGGTTTTCCTTGTTCTTTCTTGTTATCCTTCAAGCTGAGAATGGACACGCTGAGATGTCATGTCCTATTGTTTTCTTCCTCACTCTAGCTTGTTGGCAGAACTTTAATATCAACGAATTGTGTCTTCTCTAATAGCATGAAAGACCGTCATGATTGGACCTACCAGCCTTAGCTTTTATGTGTTTATCTTAACATATCTATCCTCTCTACAGAAAGCTTATTTTTTCCAACCTATTTGCATATTAGTAGGTCCAATATCATCAGTTTCCTGGAAAGAAAAATGTAGAGAACAAAGATTTAAGGTTGTTCTTAGGATAATATTGCCAATTTTGCAAAAAATATTATTGTGGTATATTAGTTTGTTAGGATTACCATTAAAAAGTACCACAAACTGAGTGACTTAAACAACAGAAATCTGTTATCTCATAGTTCTGGAAGCTAGTAGCCCATCTAGATGTTAGCTGGGTTGGTTTCTTCTGAGGGATATGAGGAAGAATCTGTCCCATGCCTCTCACTTCGCGGCTGGTGCCTTGCTGGAAACCTTTCGTGATCCTCGGCCTGTAGAGTGTCACCCAGATCTCTGCCTTCACCTTTACATACAGGTCTCCCTATGTGATGGTCTGTGTCTACATTCTCCCTTTTAAATGAGGACATCAGTCACATTGGATTTGGTCCTACTCTAGTGACCTCCTTTTAACTTACCTCTGTAAAGACCCTATCATCAAAAAGGTCCCATTTTGAGGTACTGGGGATTAGACTGCAACATATCTTTTGGGGAAGACAAAATTCAACCTAAAACGTCTAGTTACATTTATATTGAATAGATTAGGAATTAAGTCATTTGCCCAAGATTACAAACTAGTAAATAAAAAAACCCAAATGCATAAACATTCTTGCTTGACTTCAATGTCCTTGCTCTTAAGCCACTGATTCTCTGTGGAGGTGGAGATGCTGCCATCTCCCAGGGGAAGTCTGCAAATCTCTGCAGGTTTTTGACTCAGTAATTAGGAGAATGCTTTTGTCATTTATTGGGCAAGATTGAGTTGCTAAATATACTGTAATGTGTAGAATGATCTTGCAATTGAAGAATTGTCCAGTTTCTTGCATAACTGTCTAATGCCCAGTCAGACTTTCCAGGAGGTGAAACACTGGTTTCTAATTACCTGAATCCTGAACTTAACATACAGAGTACTTTTTGAAAGGATTTATTTCCCACTGAATTTTCAAGAATAAAACCATAGTGTAAGTGAGTGAAGACTGAACTTTATCACGTTCAGAATTTCACCATGTAAGAAAATCTTATTAGTGGCTCACAACACTTGTTGGTCTGATGAAGCACATATTCAGGTGTTCTGCACTCAGAGGCATAGCATTTGCAGTGATTCTACATACTGGTCCAATTATGCAACTGTTTTATTATATCTTCTGCTCTAGTTGGTCATACCTGAGCATTTCTTGTTGAGATATATATTATCAGAGTAAATGACTTCATTTTTATTTTCTGTTTCTCTCTCTCTCTCTCTCTCTCTGTGTGTGTGTGTGTGTGTGTATATATATATCTGAAAATAATGTGTGTAGGTAGGCAAGTTTTATTATGATGATTTTTATTTCTAGATAGTAAAAAGGGAAATACAGCTATCTAAAAGAGAATCTTACGTTTTGATAAGGTTGTGGATAACTCTTTACTCACAAACGCTTTCATTCTCACGTCACCATCAAGGTTTGCCATTTCTGTGTGTATACCTCCTGAGCTATTACTTATTTGATGTTTGTCTTTATTCTGATTCACTGTTTTATTTTACTTAAATAAATTGTAAGCAAAAGAAAACTAAGCCACTACCCTGAATGCAAAACCAGGATCACTAATTTCAAATAGAAGGCAAACATAAATAAATATTAAATGAAAATATTGGTTTTAAGCTTTTTAAAATCAGAAAAGTAAAAAGTATACTGGAAATCCAAGTAATAATAGACCTAATCAATTTTATTATGCCAACCAGCATGTATGTTATTTTATTTAATTTTCCCAGTAACCCTTCAAATAAATATGGGTTATTTCCCATTTACAGATGAGGAAACTCTGATGTAGAAAATGACTTAAACACAGGTCTAAATGTTATGTCATGAACAGGTCCCAATTTGTTGCCCCAGTCATTGTTCCTTATTTTATTTACAGATTGATTTATTTATAAATTGATGCGCTTCAATTTATTTATTTTTACATTTTAAAATTTAATTATCTGAGGACATAGTAAAATGCCCCAAAAAGCCCATTCTTTTTAACATGTTAGGTTTTCAATTGCGATATGGATATATGGATACATACACATATATATAGTACATATATATACGCCTATATGTATGTGTGTTTACACATGCATACGCAAACACACACACACTTGTTAAAACAAAACCAATTCTTTTATAATTAACTGCCTTTTTTTAAAGGGAGAATATTTCCAAAGAGGGAACCTCTGTTTACAAGCAAATTTCAAGCTGAACTAAGCTGTTGAATAAACAAAAACTGGTGTATGGAAATAGGGAGGGCTGAAGAGGCTTCTTTAGCATTGGGATGGGTAGAGGAAAAGAAGGAGGAATCGCGACAGATAGTAAGAGGAGAAAAGGGGAGCGAGCAAGGGAAATAAATGGGGAAACATCTGGTGATCTGGTGGTATTTTATCCACCAACATGTCTAAAGGTAAGTTTTATATGCTAGCTGCATATTTTAGCTTCAAATACACATTTTAACTAACATGTACATATTCGAATGTAAGATATTTATGTTTTCCACTTAAAATAATCTTGTGTACCACCAGAAGTATTAATACTGCTCTTTGGGCAACACGCTGTGTTCACACAAGTGTACACATAAGCTGTCTGAATCGGGTATATTCATAGTCAGTCTTACGATTTCAAATCGTGATAAAAGTGAAAAGGAAGCAAATTTCTTCATGACCTCCCTCTTTTACAATGAGCTATTCACGACAGACAATTACAGTAAGAAACATTACTTACTTAAAAAAATTATTGTGTATATTTTATATAGATATATATGACACTATAGGATATGTGTATATATAGTAAAATGGTTACTGGGTGGAACAGATTAACATATCCATTATCTCACATAGTTATCCACTTCCACCCCTGTGGCAAGAGCAGCTATAATCTACTCATTTATCAAAAATCCCAAGTACAACACACTATTATTAACTATAGTCTTCTTGTTGTACATTAGATCTTTCAACTTGTTCATACTGCATATTTGCTGTTTTCTATCGTTTGAACTGCATCCCCCCAAATTCTTCTCCCCACCCCAATGGTAACCACTGTTTTATTCTTTGTCTTTATGTGTTTGATCTGTTTTTCACCTTATGATTCCATATATAAGTGAGATAATACAAGTTTTCTTTCTGTGTCTGGCTTATTTCTCTTAGTATCATATTCTCCAAGTCACATCTGTGTTGTGACAAATGGCAGGATGTCCTCCTTTTTTAAGGCTGAATAATATTCATGTGTGTGTGTGTGTGTGTGTGTGTGTGTATGTGTGTGTGTGTGTGTGTATATATTTCTGGGTCATATGGCAATTCTATTTTTAATTTATTTAGGAACACCCATACTGTTTTTCATAATGGCTTCACCAGTCTACATTCCTGCCAACAGTTTGCAAGGGTTCCCTTTTCTCTATACCCCTGCCAACACTTGTTATCCTGTCTTTTTGATAGTAACCGTCCTAATGGTGTGAGATGATATTGCATAGTGTTTTTAATTTGCATTTCTCTGATGATTAGTGATGTGGAACACCATTTTATATATCTATTGGTCATTTTTATGTCACCTTTGGAGAAGTATTTATTCAAGTCCTTTGCTTATTTTTTATTTGTGTTATATGTTTTCTTGACATTGAGTTGTACATGTTCTTTATCAATCTTGGATATTGACCTCTTATCCGATGTATGGTTTACAATTCTTTTTTTCTCAATTTGTAGGTTACCTTTTCATTTTGTTGACTGTTTGCCTTGCTATGCAGAAGGTTTTTAGTTTGACGTAGTCCTGTTTATTTAATTTTTGCTTTTATAGACTGAACTTTTGGTGTGAGATTCAAGAAATCATTGCCAAGACCAATGTCTTGGAGAGGAGCTTTTCCTCCTCCATGTTTTCTTCTAAGTGTTTTATGGTTTCAGGTCTTATATTTAGTTTTTTTATTGATTTTGAGTTGAATTTTGTGTATAGTATATGATATGGATCCAATTTTATTCTTTGGAATGTGGAAGTCCAGTTTTTTTTTTCCCCAGTACCATTTATTGAAGAGATTTCCTTATCCTGTTGTGTCTTTTTGACGTCCTTGTCAAAATTAGGTTCACTGTATATGTTTGGATTTATATCTGGACTTTTATTCTGTCTCCCTGTTCTTTGTCTGCTTTTAATGCCTGCACTATTACTTTTTTATTACTATAGCTTTATAATATAATTTTAAATCAGGAAGTCAGATGCTTGCAACCTTTTTTTTTTCTTTAATCAGAATTATTTTGACGATTTTGGATCTTTGGTGGTTCCATATGAATTTTAGGATTATTTTCTGTCTGTGAATTGTCATTAAGATTTTAATAGGAATTGCATTGAATCTATATATTGTGTTGGGTAGTGTGGACATTTTAACAATATTAATTCTTCCAATCCATGAGCATGGACTATCTTTCCATTATTTGTCTCCTCTTCAGTGTCTTTCATCAGTGTTGTATAGCTTTCAGTGTAGATATCTTTCTCATCCATTATTTTGCTTCTAACACTAAGAAGATATTCTTAATGAGTTCTTTTACACTTAATTATTCAATATGACTCTGGAAGATTTTTAGAATATTTGATTATGTCATCTAGTTATTTCAGAATTGGAACTCAAAATAGTAAAAGAGACAATGATTTGGGTTGTAAAATTTCAGAGTATTGCCAAAATAACAATTTTAAATTTGAAGCACATGTGACTTCCCCACTTGGCTGTTAAGTAGTGGGTTCATAGCCTAGAATATGGAATGTTTTCAGGTAACTACAAATTTCAGAGCAAAAGATGTCATGCCCACCCATTTAATAAATGAACAACAGCAAGAATGTACTTTTAAATAGAATGTGTTGTATCCAAATGAATGTTTTTGTGAATATCAGAGTTCCCAGCATGGACAACACTTGTAGTTGCTTTAGAATTTCACCACGTCTAAAGAACCAAGAATTAATTTTATCAAGAGCTAGAGAAACCAGGCTTGAGATCACACAAAATAAAAAGATAGTTTATTCTAAGATTGAGTGAGACCTGGGGAGAAAGGAAAGATCATTCTGAGCAAACAAAATTATCTTCTCACCTAGCCCTCCCATTGATTCAAACCAGAGTCTAAGACGAGAGAAAGGCAATACAACAGCACAAGTGCAATATTTTTTTATAAAGTTCTCCTCAGGCTGTTGAGAATCTTAAAGTCATTAGCACCGTGGGCATTAGGCTTATATAAATGGTAGCCTTGGCAGCAACTGAATCCATCCAAGTGAGCCTGGAGGACAGTATAAAACTTAGATTCTTACTTCTTTGGAAGCCAAAAGGACTGGATTATAAGGACATTTCCTCTGAGTGTTAGAAGTATTTGTGAAGCGCCCCAAGGAGACTTGGTTTCCTGAATGTGAGACCTTGTAATATTTTTCCTGTGTAATATATATGACCATATGTTTACTCACTGGGTTGTAGAGTCAAGGAAACTCAAAATAGTTTTTCTAGTGTTCCAGTTACGACAAATTACATTAGGACCTAGCAACTTAACAATAACTATATCCTACAATTTTGTGGGTCAGGAATTTAAGTTGGCCATGGGTGGCTAATTCTCCTTCCATGTGGAGTTAGCAGAGGTTGGAATTTGGTGGTGTTCAGTGGGGAAATGCATCTGTTTGGAAGGTATAAGATGGCTTCATTCATGTATGGCATCTTGAAAGGCTGAGATCAGTTGAGACCATGAACCAAAGTGCCTACCCATGTCCTCTTCTGCATGGTGGGTTTGGGTAGTCACTAGTCTGGTAGTCTAGTGTTTCATGAACCAGGCAGAAGCTGCAAGAATTTTTGTGATCTCATCTAAGAAGTTACATAGCATAACTTCTGCCATACCATATTGAGTGGAGCAGACACAAGTCCACTCAGATTCACGGAAAGGAGACCACAATTCTACCTCTTGATAAGAAGAGTGTCAAAGAATGTGCAGTTGTGTTGTACAACTTCAATATCTAGTTTCATAGAAACACATTTGGGGATGAGTGTGTGTGTAGCAACAGGCAAGAGAGCATTTGGTTCTGATGCTTGTAAAATTTGCAGTTTTCGTGAAGTCTATGGGGCCACCAAACAGTTACCATGCTTCCTTCAACTAAGTGTATTTGAAAACATTGGGTCATATTATTGTGACTATTCTCAGTTGCTTTCTCCAGCTTGATTCATCTGAAGCCTTACTGAGACTTTGCATGCCCTCAAATAGAAAGTATGCATTGTTCTTTATGTTTTGGCAAAAGGTTTTTTAAAGATTCTCCAATATATCTTTTCAGTCTTGATAGGAGATTAATATTTTATATTTGCCTCTTATGCCTTTTGCATTCAAGAGGTGAATCTCACAAATGCATTTATGGAAGACGACTTCAAAGTCATGGTAGCAGGAAGGCAAAGGGTTCAGAAAGTATGTGCACTGAAGGTAGCACATGCAGCCTGTATGGAGAGCCTGCCTTGCAGTTTATCTTTCTGTTTGCACATCAGCTTTGAATTTGTAAATGTAGGCTGTCTTTCCTTTCTTCTTTTCATTTATCTGAGAGAGCTACTCTGAGAGAGCCTGTTCTTTTTCTATGGTCATGACTAAAGTTGCATTGTTTAATCAATGAGCAGGGGTTTTCAGTAAGTCCAGTTTTTGAAGTGCTCTTCACTGACCCACACTCTGCAGTCAGAATGATGAGAAGAAAGTGAAACAAACGTAGAGATCAGGTTGCAGTGCATTCATCAGAAACTGCTTAGCTTAGCTTGTTCTGCTTAGATTTAGTGTTCAGCGATACTACCTAACCAGATTCCTCCATACTTTCACTTCTTCAAAGTCAGCCTCAGCACCTTCCTGACTTAGCACAGACAACTTCATAAAATAGAAACAGCTAACATTTACTGAGCATTCACTGTGGGCCAAGTTCTGTGCTCTGCTCTTTGCCTGTGTTGTTGCTTCAATTTAATCCTCTCCTCAACCCTTTGAGGTATATCCTATTACTACCGTATTGCACAGTTAAAGATTTTGATTCACAGAGAAGTTAAGTGGGAGGGCTGGGATCCAAGTCCTGGCAATTCTGACTCCTGACCCCTTGTACTCTGAAATACTAAGTTATGCTCATGCACCTGGCAAACCTAAGCTTTCTACCTAGGAAGCCCTTAGTCTATGGCGGTGGATGGTAGGCATGCCAGGCACTGTACATACCCCTTGGGGTGAGTGACTGACAAACTATCAAGGAAGGACTAGCTCAATAATAGCTAGAATCAGAAAGTTTTAGAGTAGAATCTCGGCTTTCTACCATTCAGTAAGTATGTATTCTAGTTCAGTGACTTTGCTTGTTTGAGCCTCAGCTTGATCTTCTCTAAAATAGAGATCCGGTATCATCCTCATAGATGTCTTATGAAGGGCCAAATGAGATAACCACCTTTCATCACACATAATGTGTGAGGAACAGCCACATAATGTGCAGGGGCCATGCAAAATGAAAGTGCAGATGCCTTTGCTAAAAACTTGCTAAAAATTTCAAGACAGCACCAGCAGAGCGTTAAATGAAAGCATGGGGCCCTTCTAAGCGTGGGGTCTATGTGACTGCACAGACTGCATGCCCATAAGGGTGGCCTTCTACATCATAGCCATTTAATGAATATTCTTTCCACCCCTGACATTCTTCCCACCAGAAGAACCTGCCTACTCCCATTTCCCAGAGTGCTAGATCCTCAGAACCTCACATTAAGGAGCCTGGAATCTAATGCTTGGCCCTTGGCTAACTCTGAACCCTGGCCTGTGGGCTGGTTTCTAGTTTTCCCTTACCTTATCAGAAAGCCATGAATATCTATCCATCTTCAATGAGATCTCACAAAAGTTCTGTGAGGTCTTAGCCAAGAGCATCTATGTCTCTTGAGTTGAACAGAAATTAGAAAATCAACACAAAAAGTTACATCATTTACACATGCTTAAACTATACTAGCAGCACGAATAATTATATAATATCGACTGGCTACAATTATATTAAAATAGTGCTTTATTTTTCAGTGATGAGCCTTTACTCTACGTCATCCATCAAATTTACACAATCACTGGCACCAGAAATTCATCCTTCCTGACACTGTCTTAGGTCAGACCCTCACAATTTTGGTACAGAGCTATAATAACTCCTCTCAATCTGTAGACCAACCTCCAGTTCTGCACCCTCAAGTCTTTTCTCCTCATTGTCTCCAAAGATGTCTTCCTAAAGTGTGTCCTGCAATCCCCAAGTGTGCCTCTCCACAAAACACATGCTACTGTCTTATGACAGAGCCTTCAGGGGTTCCTCATGGCCTTTCAGGATAAACAAAAACTCTTCACTCTGGCATATAAAGCCACTTATGAACTAGTGCCAGCCTATAATATCTTTAAACTCATCCTTCCCTTTTTCTATCCCTGTTCCCTTCATTTCTCATCATTCCCATGTCAGCATATCCCAGACTTCAGCCTAATTATTTTATAGTATTGTTTTTTAAAGATCTTCCATATCCTAACTTGCTTTGTGCCTTTGTACTCGGTGTTCCCCCTGCCAGGAATGCTACTCCCCACTCCCAAATTCCATCCTCACATTAAGCTAATAAAACTATGAGATTCAATTCAAGCCTATTTCATCTGTGAGGCTTTCAACTATGACCTTCTGTTTCACACGATGTTTCCATGCATCACAGTAGGCACCACCTTGTGTTATCACTTTCTCTTTATACATCTCTGTTGCATTACGCATGTTTGAGGGTGACATTGGTACCATATTAATCTTGTTATCTACAGTGCCTAGAATAGTTCCTGATATATAGTAAATGCTATTTGCTGAATGGGCGAATGAATAAATAGTTTTTCTTGCTGTTTCAATTGAAGCCCTATACTGCTTCCATGTTAGAATAACCTTGAGATGTTGTATACATCTCTCTATATTCTCACATAAACTCATTTTGCTTTTCTGTTTCAACTTTATGGTTACCTTTCCTCCCAAGAAAGACCTCTGACCTCACCCTTCACTTTTCTTTCTGTTTCTAGACATTGATTCGTTTGCTGGAATATTTTCTTTTTCTCTACTTAGAAAACATATTTCAATTCTCTATCTTACACAGAGAGAGGGATTGGTGTTCTGGAAGTTTCTACTGGGTTGACAAATTAACATCTGTTTGCATGGGAAGTGACCGGGTTGTTCTAAGGTATTTTAATTCCGGCATGAGGACGGCGGTCTGAAGGGTTATTCATTGACATCTCTCTGCTCTGCCTCAGTCCTGGCTGTCACAGCTGCCTCTGGGAGGTTGGGCCAATAAAGTCAGAGAGGAGGTAAACAAAAAAGGCAGCTGAGAGAAGTGAGTGTGTCCCCTGAGCATGCTGGCAAGAAAAGGCCGGGGAAAAGCACCTGAGAAGACAGCCGCTAGAATGCAGCTGATGCCAGCAACTTGCACACAACTCAGAAATCCCCGTGCCTGATGATGGAGACAATGGGACCTCTCCGAATGTGAAAAGAATAAGTATTTTACTCTGCTTAGAAACTTTGGCGTGTAAATATCTCTGAAGGCTGAAAGAGCACTCTAAGAAGCAGTCCAATGTTGGCCTTCAACAACTTTGCAGGATGTTCAAAGGAATTCACATTTTCAGATGCATATTTGAGAAGAAAAATGTAGTAAATCATAGAAAGCATTTTTTACCATTTCTAGCCAGTTAGATTGGAAAAAATTATGACCTTTGTGTACGAAGACTCGAGTTTGAGTCCTTGCACAGTCACCAAGGTGCTGTAGGTGATCTTAGCCAAGCTGTTTAACCCTACAATATCTCATCTTGCCTGTAAGAGGCAAGCAGAAATATTTAGCTCTTAAAAGCATTTAAGAGGATCGGATAAAGAAAGTAAACTATAGAAAATATAAAGAAACACATAAATGCTTGTTGTATTGACTCTCAGAGTCTACATTCATATCTACCAGACCAAAAGGCTTTTGTCCCTTATGAACTATGTAATGTTGAGCAATTAACTTCAACTTCCCAAGCCTCAGTTTTCTCTTCTATAATATGGCAATAACAGTAATATCATCTGTTTCATAGGCTTAAGTAAAGTGTAAAGTGCCTTGCACGGTGTCTAACACATAATATGTGCTCAGTAAATTTTAATTGTCACTCTTGTAACCAATAGCATTACCGTTGCAAAGTTTGAATTCATCTTACAATAATTTAGTTCAGTATCAGAACACAGAGTTTAGAGTACCTGTTATGTTTGGGTCAGGCCCTCTGTTTTGCACATAAGAGAGTACAAGAAAAGGGAAAATATAAACCTTGCCCTCCTGTACCTTGTGGTCTATTAACAGAGAAGGACTAATCAAATAATCACACAAACATATTCGGTAGTTTGAAGGCAAGTTGCAGGCTGCTATGGTAGACAATAACAGGGGGATCTGACCAAATACGAAGTTCAAGGAAACCTTCAGCAAGGAAATGATATTTGAGTTGACTTTTGAAGGATGAGTAGAAATTGACTACATGGAGGAAAGAATGAAAGCATTCTAGTCAAAGAGAGCCACGTATGCAAAGTTCTTGGGAGAGACTGTCTTATTTGAGACGTGGAGAGAGGGCCAGTTTAGCTGGAGGGCAGATAGCTGTGTATCACATAGAAGAAGGTAGGTAAACAAAGTTCTCACTTGGGATTTTGTCGACTATGCTTAGGCTATTGAGAGTCAACTTAGTACAGTCAAAGTTTTTTAAGCAGGAAAGTCACATGATGAAAATATCATTTAACAAAGAAAATTTTTGCTCCATATGAGTAATCCACATAAGAGATGATGGTCATTAAGGCAGGTCCTACTCAGAGTGTGATCTGAAGACCAGCAGCATCAGCTTACCCTGGAATTTATTGAGTGCCACCCAGACCTACAAATCAAATATGGGGATGGGGCCCAGCACTCAAGTGTTTTCACAAGCACTCCAGGTGATTCTGATGCTCACTAAAGGTTAAGAAGCTCTGGCTTGGTCTAGGATGTAGCCAGTGAAGACTGAAGAGTGAATGCATTTAAAACCAATTTCAGAGGTTTAGCTACTAGAATTTACAAGATTTGGCAACATCTTTACTTTGGAGAATGAGAAAGAAGGAAGCATCAAGAATGACTCTAAATTGTGCATCTAAAGAAACCATCTAATCTGACTTTTTATGCTTTGTTGTGTGTATGGCTATATCTGTTTTGAGATTAGAGAAGATAAAGGACTAGGGTGTGGATTTTGGTTTACATGTGTTTGTTTAAGCATGTGCTAATTCACAGAGCACTGTTGATAGGATCTAAGAAGCATCATTATAAAAAATGACTTTAGGTGAAAAAAATAACTTATAACTTGGACCATCTTAACCAATTGGCAATATAAGCAAGTTATCACTGGAGAGCTGATATCCTCTATGATAAGGAGAGCTATTTTTCTTGAAGTGTTTACTTTCCCAAAATTTCGCAGTTTTGAGTCCTCTAGATTATCTTTTGAAACATCATGTTCCACTATTTTAAAAAAATTACCTTTTCAGAACTACACTAGGAGTGAAACAGTAAAAGAAATCTTGTTAAAAATGCTACTAAGATAATATACTATTAAAAGGAGAAACATTAAACTCAGAATGTGTTTTGAGGTTAAAAAAAATCGCTGACCGCCTAAGATTGTTACACTCTGTATAATGTCTACAATGATTTTTTTTAAAGTACCTATTCTTTTTCACACATACAAGAGATAGCCAGAGTGGACATTTCTCACGTTTTTAACATTCTAGTTGCTTTGATCTGACTCTGTATAGACTCAGACCATATCTCCATTTCACTTCTTTAGACTCCTGATTTACATATCTTTTGCTTTGTAATGCAGCTCAGAAAGCTCCTACTCAGTGCCATAATTCCCAAAGCAGCTTCCGCTCATGAATTTCGAAGTAAAAGCCTTATCAGAGATCCCTCTAGGCCATTGACGGCCAACACTATTTTTCAAGTGAAGGATAGTTACTTATATGCTCAATATCAAATTGGAAAGCAAATGACTAGCCTTTATGTAGGAAACCAGTGTTGTCTGATTGGACGATCTTTTACAAGACACCACTATGACATAGTCTAGGCTCCTTCTCAAGCAAAACTGTCTCTATGATTTTTACACTAACAAATAGTGCTTTTTTAATACTTTGGTAGTATACAGTCTTCTTAAATCTCTAAAGAATCAAGAATTAACTCCCAGCATACAGTAATCTTTAGGCTTCTACATCAAATATTGGCAAATTATGACCTGTATCTGGCAGGATGCCTGCTTTTCTAAATGAAGTTCTACTGGTAAACAGCCATGCTCATTTTTTAATGTATTGTCTGTTACTCCAAAAGCAAAGTTGAGTAGTTGAGACAGAGACCATATGCGCTGTAAAACCAAAAATATTTACTCTCTGGTCCTTTATAGAACAAGTTTGCTGACCTTTGAAGATGAATAACCAAATCTGTTAAGTTGCATACCCAATTGGAACCCTCACAGTTTAGAAGGATTCTGAATTTTCATTTCTTAATGGCACATATGGTCTCAAAATGTATTTTTTTTTTCTGTTGTAGAAAAGTGCCTATAATCCTATGGGAAAATGTTTTGCACAAATTTATTTTTCACGAAACGATTTCTGTGTTAGAGCAGATGTCTGGTGATTAATGCAAGGATAAGCTTATTGGTGCTGATACCTCACCTGAGTAGTCTGAGTACAGTGACGCCTACCTGGGCACCGGGTTTTGGCCTCAAGTTCTAGTGAGGTGTCCACTTTATTTTGGGAGAGAAGCAGTAAGTTGAGGAAGATGGCTGTTTTGCTTCACATGTCTGCCAAGTTGTGACTCAGGGCAATCTGGCACAGTGTTCACAAGTCTTCGTTAAGAGTTGAGTTTGCACAATGGAAGAAATGTTCAGTATGTTTGTTGTCTGCATATTCTTGGAAAGTGCTAAATTGCCACCTAAAACTGTAATCATATATTTATACACTGGAGAATTGTCATGAGATCCTTAACCATTTCTTTTTCTTCTTTTCCTGTTTCCAAATTCTCATCTCAATGTTTCTGCTTTCTTACATAGGATGTATTTTTCATTCATTTCACTGTATTTGTCTAACCTTTTAAACACAAATTCTAATTCTGAAACTAATTTCTTAAAAAGGACTTGATCAAAGTTGAATTTGTTACATGTCCTAGCTTATGCTATCTATAAAATAATAGCAATATATAGAAGTATAATTTTTCCTTTTTAATATATCAAAAATAGATAATTCACTCCTGTGATAATGATTCCTTTGGTAATTTCTTTTAACATATGTTGAAATGCACTGTGTTTTCACAAGAAAGCTTGTGAAACTGGGAGTCACATGATTTGAGGTCTAGTCCCAACTCTTACAACAATTAACATCTTTGACTTCAGTTTACTGAGACACACTGAACTCATGATTTTCATCTTTACAATAAACAGTTCCATCTCATCATCTTTAAGATCTTTTTTAACTCGAGCAATCTGAAATGCCTTTGTAGGTTTCACCTTAGCATTATATTAGATGTTCAAAGAAACACTGAATTCTCCATTTTTAAACTGTATGTGTGATATGTGTTTCCTTCATTTAACAATGAAATGTTTCATACATACACAAAAGAGAAATTATTGCAACAGATATCCACTTTACACTGCCACCTAACTTTAAGATATATTAAAACTAAGCCATAATTATCCATGATTGTTTTTATGGTTAAATAAATAAAGCATTACATATACAGGTAAAGCCCTTACTTTATATAACTATTTAAAATGCATATAATACTTCAAAGCTCTTAACCCCAACCTCCTCAGAGCTCTTAACCATGAGAGTTAGCCATATATCCAGTATGCAGATGTGGTATAAACAGGTGTAAAATTATACCTGAGAATATTCAGCAAGTAAATGGCAAAGTAACTGACTGTTATTTCCAGTCTTAGAAGATGAATCCAGGGACTTGACCACGTGCAACGCCATCTAAATCCTGCATGTTCCTGTTACATCTTGACTCTTCTTTTCTAAAGATACAGTTTTGTATTTAGTGTTCTTTAGAAGTAACACAAATTGGTTCTGATCATATTAAGCAAAAATAATAATTTAATGAAAAATATATGCCATAACTTATCGAATCAAAGAAGTTAATGAGAATCTAAGCCTTGAAAAAGACAAAAAGCAGTAGTTCTGTAAGGTCTAGGTAGCAAAAATAATTGGAAAGCTTTTTCCAGGCTTCATTATTGAATGAACATAATTTCTTTCATTTTTGATTTCGGATTCATCAAATCAAGATTAAAATTACCAGAAGAGAAAGACTGATTGCTTCATTTTGGATGATTTGCCCATTCCTCCAGTGAGGGTTTGCAGAGCACCAGATGGTTCTACCAAGGCTGCAAGCAGAAAGGAGGTTTGGCTCCCAGTAAAATTTCGAGGTGCAATGACAAGAGGAAGGGGGCACAAATGATATTCTGCCAAAAATATGAGAGGTAAACTATACTAATTGTGTCAACTCAGAATGTGCCTCAGGTGTCTCGGATTACAGGAGAGTAATTGGCTGATGGTCCCAGCTGCGGTGCTCTGAAACACATCACCGGATCAGCCGAAGTTTTCATGGACTGCTTCCAGCCAATGACTGAATGAGGCAAGGTTGCTAAGACAGGTCTGTTCCTGGGAAATGAGGAACTGCTTAGAACTGTGCTGCAATCTAGACACTCCTTTCATCCAGTTTTTCTTCCTTCTTCTCTCCTTCACTTGACATCAAAACCACATCATGTTCTTCTCATAGTTTGCTTCTAAGAAGACCTGGAATAACACACAAATAGTTCATTAATATTCAAAAGTAACATTAAGTAGCATTTTCATGAATAATTCTTTAAGAATGTCATGCTACAATCCTACAGCCTGATCTCCCACACTTTCCTACATTTCTCCTTTTACCCTGCTCTCCTTTTTCTTTTTTCCTATAGCATTTAAGACCTTCTACTAAACTGTACAATCTGCTTATAAATTGCATTTATAATTTATTGTTTTTCACTCCAATTAGAATATAAGTCCTTTCAGGGATAAGACAGAGATCTATTCTGTTTTGTTCACTGATATATCCAAACAGTTAACAACAGTGCCTGCCATTGCAGGCACTCAATAAATATCCACTGAATGAATGAATTACTTTATTTCCAATTGCTTGCAATGTAATTTCCAAATGTTTTCTTTTGGATCCTAAACTAGATAATCCCAGAGTCCCAGATCCTCATAATACTGCTGAGTTCATACAGACATTATGTGTATTGGCACCAACAATTATTCTCATTGCTCTGCAAAGGCCATAGATTCCTCTGACTAAAGCCTTGTGCAATTAGAGAGGGTTAACTTAATCCTCAAATTCTCATT
The DNA here is from genome assembly GCF_037993035.2 of Macaca fascicularis. Classification (NCBI taxonomy): domain Eukaryota; kingdom Metazoa; phylum Chordata; class Mammalia; order Primates; family Cercopithecidae; genus Macaca; species Macaca fascicularis. The sequence goes on along the minus strand of NC_088376.1, from coordinate 29,105,607 downwards.
TAAAGCAAGTTCTTTCTCACTGAACAATTGCAAGTTTGAAGAAATCTTAAACTGCTTTTCTTAAAGAAAAGTATCGAGAGAGTGGGTTTGGGTTTCAGTGCCTTGTTCTCACAAAGAAGTGGCTTAGAAGTAGCAATCATGAAACCAAACCTGTCAGATGAGACATTTTTCTGCCCACTACCAATTGTCCATCACATGTGGCCTTCTTTTCTCCAAAGGATCATTGAAAAGATAGAGCCATGACTCAGATGTTAATTGGGGCTCAGTTCTCTTTACTATTTCCAGTCTTAGCAGGTGAATCCAGGGGATGTTGCTCTGCATCCTACGCAGAGGTGCCATGGTATACAGATCACCATTTCTGAAACTTCCCAAGAGAGCAAGAAGCCAAAACATACTGGAAGGCAGAAGCATGCAGAAGCTTTGTGAATGAGGTCAGAATATGGTGCCTTGTGTGTTAGCAACTTAGGTAACTACACTTAGATACTGTAATCACAAAGCTTGTATAAGTACATTTTCTCTATCTCAACCTGGGACTGGCAGCAGCACCAGTGGTGTTTTTCTGATCCCAGTCTCATTGGATACTCAAGCAAATTTAAAAATTAACACCACATATACCTTAATGAAGGATGTTTTTCAGTCTTAAACTAAAATAGCTGAATCTTGTTTTAAATAGTGGTTCTACTCTTATTCTTGGTTTGAGAGTGAAATTATTTTTATTATAAAGAGACTTTACTGCACTTTTTTCACTTAAAATAGGATATATTTTAGAGCATATGTGTAATCATGTCCTATAGTATGTGTAGAACGGAGAATTAAATAGACTCCAAACTCAATGTTTAAAACATTGTCCATAGAAGAGGATCATCCCCAGAATATTACATTAATAGTAAGGCAAAATTAGAAAATCAAACTCAGACTTGTGTTTAAATTCCAGTTCTTCACAGGACTATTTTGTGACCTAAAGAAAATGCTAAACATCTCAGTCTCCATAATTGTAAAATATAGCTCAGTGCAGTAAAATGTTGATCAGGTTGATTAGTGGGAAATTTAGATATAATACATGCAAGACGTGTTGCACAATGTTAGCACATAATACACTGTTCACAGAATACAGCAACCACCAGGTCCTTGCTGTGTGTGTTGTTTTCAGGGCCTCTTTATCTCCATTTCTCATTGGACTGTACTCAGTTTTTCCATTTCCTACTATAAAACTATTGCTGCTGAATCTGTGTTTAACTGTACATGGAAACTCCTTTCAATTGTAGGTAAGAATTATCTGTGTTTACCATGAGAACCAATTTGGTTTTCTTAAAGCAAGTATTAGTTCTACTGGTCAATAACCCCAGTTAATTTGTTGAGCAAGGATGTTGGACATATTGACTAAATCATGTCTTGGGGATATTTTTGTACCTGGAGTTTCCAGGCTCCTCTTGCTCCTAATTATTAGAGATTTCTGAGCGGTGGCTATACATACACCTGGGAAATGAATAAAGTACTTTTGTTTAAGGAGAAAGGTAACTTGGATCAAAATGAAAAGAGGATTAAAAGCTTGGCGCGTGGCCGGGCGCGGTGGCTCAAGGCTGTAATCCCAACACTTTGGGAGGCCGAGACGGGCGGATCACGAGGTCAGGAGATCGAGACCATCCTGGCTAACCCGGTGAAACCCCGTCTCTACTAAAAAATACAAAAAAACTAGCCAGGCGAGGTGGCAGGCGCCTGTAGTCCCAGCTACTCGGGAGGCTGAGGCAGGAGAATGGCGTAAACCCGGGAGGCGGAGCTTGCAGTGAGCTGAGATCCGGCCACTGCACTCCAGCCTGGGCGACAGAGCGAGACGTTTAACTCTGTTAGGCATAACTTGATTTCTTTTCCCTCCCCTCCCCTCCCCTCCCCTCCCCTCCCCTCCCCTCCCCTCCCTCTCTGTCAGATATTCAGACTCAACATAGCACTCTTCTCAAAAGTTTGAAATGGAAGTATCCATTGAACTTGTTTTTCAAATTATCAATATATAAAAAATTATTCCCCAGGAATATGACCTCATCATTCTTATTACTCCAGTCTTGAACTCTTTACATCTCTACCTCAAATCACTGGAGTTGACAGAATCCCACTATATATTTCTTCATGCTTATTCTAGGAAACTTGAAAATAAAGATGCTGAGAAGAAAAGGAAATTAAACCATAATTCACAGTTCACCATTGTAGATTTTATGTGTATTCTGCCAGTCTTTTTTCAACTCAATATTGTATGTGCATTCTACCCATCTTTTCTTTAACACAAAAAGAAATTTAAAACCCATTGTGTTTTTCATTAAACATTGAAATGAAGGGGGTCCTTAGCCACCGCCCAGTTCAGGGAGCTCTCCAGCTGTCTCAGTTCATCTCCTGTCTACCCCCACGCTGCCCTCCACTGTTACATAAGGGGTCAGGGCACCGGTGCCATTTACTTTGGCTCACTAGTATCCTAGGGCATTTGGAGGAGGGGTATTGACTCAACATAAATTCAGTGAGGGCTGAGCAAAGACTTACAGCCTATGTGGACTGCACTGTAAATAGATGGTCCCTGGAAGAAATGTTCACTGCAGATAAGGTGAAGCTTTTACTTCATATTTTCTAAAGAACATTACTTTCATCTCTTAGTGTAGTACAAACATCAGGAAGAGCTGGTGAGGATGCTGTAGAGACTTATCTGCCAAGCAGCTTTGTGTATTCCAGGGAACATTCCCCTCCTTTTTAACATGACACCTTTTTTTAGTTTACCTCTTTGCACTGTCCATCACATTCCCGTATTTTTGATTCCCTTGAAATACACTTTCCATATTGATTAGAGTCTGGAATGTGTGCTGATTTGAGCATAGTGAAAAGCTGTCAGGTGTTTTTAATCAGGATCCTGTATTTTCAAAGGTTGTTGGCAGTAGCATGGGAGGAAGACTAGAGGCAGAAAGAGTACTTTGGAAAAGTGGGCAGGAGATGACTGAAAACAGAACAAAACAGTAGTAAATATGTTAAGGAGGAGGGGCAACTTGGAGCTTTCTGGTAGATTCAGTTAGGACTGAATTACTGCCCCACTCTTTCTGCTGAAGAAATGAGTGTCCATTCACCCAGCCACAATTCATAGCAGCCTTGTTTACTCAACTGCAGCTCTTCCCCACTCCCACCCCAATATGTATATGTATATATGTGTGTGTATATATATGTGTATATATGTATATATATTTATATATGTGTATATATTTTATATATTTATGTGTGTGCATATATATATAAATACATATATGTATTTTCTCTGGACTAATTTCTAAAAACTGGCAAGCCTGTTATTTTATCATTAAGTAACACTGAGACAATGGTTGTAGAGAATAAGATTCATTAGACTTTATGTGAACTAGGAGGAATGCCTGAAAATGTTTAGGTCACATAACACTGATGCTCTTAACCCTTGGGATATTATATTGTTACTATAATTTCAAAAAATAAAGATGTTATGTATTTATCATTAAAAATTTATTCAAAATCCTGCTTGATATTAGAAACAAGAGAACATCAAATATGTCCATAGCTCACTTTGACCTATTGTGTTATATTGAGCAATGCAGTTATTTCCCATCATGACAGCGTAGTCACTAAAGAGAATGGGACCACTCACAACTCAATTTTCCTTATACCTGCTTGTATTAAGTTACTAGGTTATTAAGTTACTAAACCATGAACCCATACTGGAAACATTATTATTAGTTAGCTATTATGAGTTTTTATCTGTGGACAAGAATATTTTAGTGGTGTCTGGAAAGCATATGAGTTCTCTAATACTTATAAATATTAGCAAAATTAGTACAGCCACTATGAAGAAAAGTATGGAATGGTCCTCAAAAACCCACAGATAAAACTTCCATGTAATCCAGCAATTCCATTACCAGGTATATATCCAAAAGAAAGGAAATCAATATATGAAAGATATCTGCACTCCTGTGTTTATTGCAGCTCTACTCACAATAGCCAAGTTATGGAATCAACCCGAGGGCCCATCAAGGGATGGATAGATAAAGTGTGGTATATATACATAATGGAATATTATTTGGCCATAAAAAAGAATGAATTTCTGTCATTTGCAGAAACATTGATGGAACTGGAGGCCCTTATGTTGAGTGACAGAAGCCAAGCACAGAAAGACAAATATTGCATGTTCTCATTCATATTTGAGAGCTAAAAAAGTGGATCTTATGAAGACAGAGAGTAGATTGTTGGTTACCCTAGACTAGGAAGGGGAGGCAGGGGGATGAAGGGAAAAATATCTATAAAGATATTTATTACCCCTGAACTGTACATTTAAAAATGGTAAATATGGGCTGCACATGGTGGCTTATGCCTGTAATTCAAGCGCTTTGAGAGGCCAAGGTGGGAGGATCCCTTGAGGCCCGGAGTTTAAGACCAGCCTGGGAAACATAGTGAGACCCCCATCTCTACAAAAAAATTTAAAACTAGCCAGGCATGGTGGTTCACGTCTGTAGTCCTAGCTACTTGGGAGGTGGCAGGATTGTTTGACTCTAAAGTAGGCTGTGATCATGCCACTGCACTCCTACCTGTGTGACAGAGTAAGATTTTCTCTTAAAAAACAAGAAGGCACAGGTGGTAAACTATATATGTATGTTTTACCTCAATAAAAAGAAATGAACAACAAAAATATTAGCAAGTCAAGTTATCCTGCATCCTTGTTTCCCAATGAAGAAAAAGAAAATACCAAAATAGAGACAAGGGGCATTCCACCAGATATGAGCTTTTGTGTAAAACTATTCAATTCCAAAAGTAGATTTTCCCATATAAGGTAAAAACCTTGTTTTCTCTCCATGATTGTATTTATCCATAGAAATTAAAGGTGTCATTAACCTAAATCCTATCAGAGTCTCATCTGTGTTGGCACTCTCCAACTCACATGGTAATTACTACTGCTATATAAAGAAGGAGTTGAAATTTTCATGAAATGTTTGCCCTCTAACTCTGCTCTTATAAATTGTTTACATCTCTGAATTTGAGGCTGAGGGACTTGCAGCCTCTCACCTTAACCCTAAGAGAGATTTGCTGAACTGGGCTTGAATTGCTCTTGACTGAGAGAGTTGATCATTGTTGTGCCCACAGGTAAGAGAGGAAGAGCCAGATCCTGGAGAATAGCCTTGAATTATTGCATTCATAAGAGGTAGAAGGTGTCATTAGAAATCCAGGGTGGAGTACTTGCTTGAAAGATTTAGGAAAGCAGAGAAGCAGAGGATAAGAGAGCATGCTAAGTATAAAAGGTCTTGCATTGAACATGAGTGGGAGAAGGAAGGAACGAAGGAAGGAAGGGAGGAAGGAAGGAAGGAAGGAAGGACGGAGGGAGGGAGGAAGGAAGGAAGGAAGGAAGGAAGGAAGGAAGGAAGGAAGGAAGGAAGGAAGGAAGGAAGGAAAGGAAATAGTTTTGATGCCCTTTACACTGTTCCCTTCATAAGCTTTTTTGTCATATAGGCACTGGGAAGGTAGACATCAGTCTAGTTCATGTAAAATCATTCCAAAGCTTGAATTTAGAAAGATCTGAATTAATGAAGTTTTATTGAATTTATAAAATGTCAGTGATCACATCACTGTAAGTTAAAAGACAAATCTCAAAGTAAGCTTTCAGTTCTTCTAGAATATAATGTGAAATGATGGCTGTGCCTCAAAGGCTGATCAGTGAATATTGCCATATCAACAGCTATTTCCTTGGCTTTCACCTCATGCTGTGGTTTTGGCTCTCTCCAAAATACTTTGGTGCACCTATGCAAAGGCTCTTTGGAGACAGTAATGATACTTGTCTGAGTACACAGATAAAATATTCTCAGGAAAATTAATAGCCTTGGTTATGATTTGGTGATGTTCTTGCAAGAAAGAGGTGCAATTGAGAGAGAGGTGCTTTAAAATTTCAACCACAATGTCAGATTCATACCATTCTTTGTATCCCCACTATTACTTTCTCTAAGATCTGATTATTAGTTTAGCCCGATGGCCTTTTTGTTTCTATCATAGCTACAACATTGAAAAAGGCTCCCAACCTGAAATGGTGACCACAGATAAAATTTCAATTAAGAACCATTCTGGGATGATGAGGATAGCAGTGTTTGGCTATGGGTATGGCTTATTTTTGAGGCTTCTCCATGAATCACAAACATTTGAGTTGATTTATTGTCTCAGCATTTTTGGGGTCACTGTATACACTACTGGAGTGAAGGATGTGAGAATGTTACAATGAAAGGAACCAAGTTCCAGATGGGTTAATTGACTTCCCTATCGTTTCATGGCTAGTGTTAGAACCGTGGTTAGATCCCAGGTCTTCTAGAGCCTGGTGATCAGCTATTGAAATGATATTGCCATGGCATAGACACTGGGGCAGATGAATGAAATGGGATACCATAAAGGAAAAAAAAAAAGGAGGAAATCATGACTCTGAAACTATTGGGAGAATACAGAGGAGCAAGCATATTTTATTATATTCCATGTGTAACTTATGAGAGCAGCACATCATACATAATCCAACCATTCTTTTAAACAAATACAACAGCAGCTACAATAAAATAGACTTTTATATCAGATGGCTCCTAAATATAAATTAATGGCTTCACCTGGTGTTTAACTGCAGAAAAGAATGATAGATCCCAAGGCTGGATGAATACATCAGTTGTGCAATCACAGGATTGAAGTCTTTTTCCCCTCATGAAAAGAAGATGAAGGAAAATTATTTATAAATAGATTAATAGTTTAGTTTTTAAGCAACAACAACTTTATCATCATTTTCAAATATTCCTGTCCAAAATGCCTTTCAGTAGGAAACATAGTGCAAGATTTTTTTACATATTTCTAAAATACATATTTTAAAATATATTTAAAAATTGAAAATACAAGCTTTAGGCAATACCATTTGGCTACTATATTTTGAACTTGAATCTTAATGATATTTCTCATGGTTTTTTGCTCAAAAATTGAATTGAATTTGATTATTTCTTCTTCAAATATTTTTTGAAATGTAACATACTTACTGAAAAATACATGTAAGCACTTAATAATTGAACGCTCCTATATAAACAACATAAAAATCATGTAACAAAACTTGACCAGCATCCTACAACTCCCAGACCTGAATGCCTTTCTAATCACAAGTTCCCTAAAGTGACCATTAACCTGACTTTTAACATCATAAATTAGTTCTGCCTGTTTTTGTACTTAATGTAAACACATTCTTATTGCATTCTACTCATTTGTGTTTAGGTATTTTACTCAACATTATATTAGTGATACTCGTCCATTTGGTTTCAAATGATTGTAAGTCACTCATTCACGCTGATGTATAATGTAGTATTGTGAGATTAAATTTTAATACTACCTGTGTTTAAAGTAGATGTATTAATTTGCAACCAGCCAGCAATGTATGATAGTTTAAGTGGCTATGCATGCTCCCCCAAACTTGGTATTTTTCATCTTTTTTATTTTAGCATTCTGTTGTACAAGCTTTGATTTTTAAATTGACTATATAAACCTCTGGCAAACTCATACCAAACAAAGGTCTTTATTGAAGAAAACTGTGTGCTGGGGGTGGAAAGGGGCAATCTCTCATAAAGTGGAATGCTTCAACATCAACAAGTCCAAAGAAGAAATGCAATTTGAATAATGTAAGCAGAAATGTCTCAGCACAGACAAGTGTTTTTGTTTAAAATACTTCTTTATTTTCAGAAAAAGCATTTCCTTTGGAATGAAGAGAGATGCATATAGGATAGAAATTTATGGAATCTGAAAACTGACATTTTTAAGATGGAGGGAGTTGTGGGATTGAAGAAAACACTAAGGGCTTTATTTTTATTAATGATTGTGATTTCCATAGAAATAACACAAGGCAATGGTTGATTTGTATTTTTTGTTTTTTTGTTTTTACTGTTGCAGGGTCTCCATTTTGGTGCCTACTGGATATTGTTCCCATAAAGAATGAAAAAGGAGATGTAGTACTTTTTCTGGCCTCATTCAAAGATATAACAGATACAAAAGTGAAGATTACTCCAGAAGATAAAAAAGAAGGTTTGTACTGTTTTCAGAAAACATTAACAGATGGAGTAACATTTTGAAATTGTTTACTTAAAAACTCTTGGAGAAAAAAATGCATTTTTAATAACAGCAACTGATAAATATTCGTAACTGTTAGCGGTCAGTATTTGGTGCATATTCCAAAATCATAGAGACTCACATGCATTTACATTCTATCATCTTTATAATAAAGACTCACTTGGCAGGAACTAAAAGTCCATATTCCTATGTTAATAGGATGAGGATGAGAAAACAGTTTATCACAATATAAGGATTAACACCACTTCATTGTATTAGTCAAAAATTAATGGATGGGATAAGTAACGTTAGGAGGATGTGATTAAAAATACATCTCTCCATTTCCTCTAGATTGCTGTAGCTCAAACTTAGATGTGCCAAGTGTAGTTATGTACAAAGGTAAGAACTCTAGCTTAGTGGTTGTTAGAACAGAATGTTGCAAACAAATGTGAATCCTGTACCTTATCGTATATACAAATATAATACTTTGTTTTAAGACATAAACAAGCTTTTCAGTTATCTTTAAAGGAGTCTAAGAATTTGTGTTGTTTACCTTGTATCTTCTGATTATAATTTATTTAGAAATTCTTTGGATTTTATATAAGCTGACATAAGTTAACACTGAAACCTGCTGATATTATTTGTTTTAAACAACAGTAGGATTCTAGTCACCAGAGAAAAAGCAATTATCCTTTGTGGATTTCCTATGTAGTAAGTTCTTTTTTAGAATCAGCTACTTGACATTTCAACAGCTATGTCTTTTTAAGAATGGACTCTTTTATTCCAGTTCTTTTTAAAAATGTGTGTGATTGTTTTCAATACATTATGTCTCTTGAAATGACAACCCAAATGAACAGATATCATAGTTTGGTGCTCTCACTTCTAGCATTTGAAAGCCTTGCAAATGCATGTCTGTTTTGCTGTATATTGGCATGACTAAATTCTGTGGTTTATTTTACATATGCAAGGGAAGAGATCTCTTCAAGTTACTTGAATTTTAGAGCAAGTGTAGTACCTGTCCAATGTAAGTTCCACAAAGTATGGAAATTGATGTGTACAGTTTTTGCTTTTAATAGTTTCTTTGTAAGACAGAAACACAAAGGGCAAGGATTCTTTGAATAAAATTATTCAAACATATAAATATATATTGATATTATGTATATTCACAAATATGTGTGGATAAATAGAAATATAACACAATCCTTAGAAAGAAATACATGACTTTTTTTTTTTTGCTTGAAAGAAGGTAGTTTTATTAACCTTTAACTGACTTGTTTTGAATATGAGGACCATGCCTAATGGTATTATACAAATCCCTTAATTATCTTTGTCTTATGTTCCTTATGTCTCTTGATAGGGGAGAAATCCCCATCATGGTGGACTGCAATGAATAAAAGCGGTGAAGTATACTTTTTCATTTGGAGTTTGAGAGAGCTCAATAAAAATACTCATTTTTGCCATCCACGTTCTGAATCAGCTGAAAAAGAAAAATGAGAAACGAGTAGATTGGAAACCAAAATATCACCTTTATTTCTGATGACACTAATAAAGGAAAACATGAAATATCTCTACTTCCAAGTGGGCTTCCTTGTAGTGAGCTCTAGTTTTAGGCAAAGTTGCCCCTCAGTCACAAAGCTGGACTGAAGCCAAAGCAGAGCCTCTCACTGTGTAACTTAATGTCTGGAGAACCAGAGCAGAATAGTTGCTCCCTAAAGAGAGGGAAGACAAAGGGGCTCTCCTATACATGTCCATATCACCTTCCCAACTTACCGAATTATATTCTTCTTCTTTCCCTTGAAATAGCTAAGTTAAGGAGCAGAGAGAGACTAACATGCCACACTAGTAGAGCTGCTTGCACTTGAAAGATTACATCTGTCGTTTGGAAGTGAAGGACATCCATTTGAACACTGTCAACCAATAACAAACTTACCCAAAGTTCTACTTAAAAATGAGTTTTGCATTTGTATTTAAATACATACATTAAATTGTGCTCAATAACATTCTCATTTTGTTTAGGGACCATGTGCAATGTAAAGACTATCTCTTGCAAGATTTAAATAAAAAATAGCAAAACACTTTTAACATTAATTATATTATGCAAAATATGATTTAATTTTTTGAAATATTTGTTACTAAGTCCCTAGATACTTTTATCTCAACATTATCTCATATAAAAATATTACTTCTAATATATGCTGAACACTCAAGAACAGTTTTTTCTATTGCTACCTTATTATAAATGTCCCATAAAAGTATGTAGTATTTTTAGAAAGACAGAGTAACTATTGTAAGTAACCATGGTTATAAAATGATAATTTAAAAATAGCCAACAATCTGGGAGGCCAAGGCAAGAGGACTGCTTGAGACCAGAAGTTTGATAGCAGCTTGGGCAACATAGGAAGACTCTGTCTTTACCAAAAATAAAAAATAATAAAATAAAGAATAAATTAAAAATCAGCCGGGTCATGGTGGTGCACACTTGTAGTCCCAGCTATTTGGGAGATTGAGGTGGGAGAATTGCTTGAGTCCAGGAGGTGAATGCTGCAGTGACTGGTGATCACATTCCTGCACTGTAGCCTGGGTGACAGAGTGAGATCCTGTCTCAAAAAGAAAAAAGAAAAAGAAAAAGAAAAAAAATATATTTTTACCTGCACTTAATGGAGTAAAACATATTGAAATTCACCAGTTGATGGCATGTCTTGCAGGAAAGGCACACCTTAACATATGATATTTTTCAAACATCCAAATAAGTGTTTGATTATTAAAATGTCACCATGTAACTGTAGTACTATTGTGTCATAACATTAAAAAAACTAAATGAGTGCATGACATGACCCAGTGTTGCATCTTCTGCAAATGCATCACTGAAGTTCATCTAAGTTGTAGAAATAAGGTTCATGTTAATTAAATTAATTAATACTGAGGTTCATATGATGGGCTTCATTTAAGAGATATAAATGGCATGGACTTCTATTAAAAATACTTTAATTATTTATCTGTGTTTTGAGGGAGTTTATTTAAATGAGGAAGAACCTGTTTTATAGAAGAGGCTAACAAAGTGTGGGATATAATGTAGGCCTTTTGTCAATGAACAGCATTAGTAGAAGATGAGCACAAAATTCAAACTACTATTTGTATGTACAGTAGCTTTCAGCTAGTGCATCTGCTGGTGTGTGTGTGTGTGTGTGTGTGAGAGAGAGAGAGATAGAGGGAGAGGGAGAGAGAATGCGCGCGCGCCTTCAGCAGAAATCTGATAGTTGTTATCACCTTTAAAACTACCTTCCTTTTTGGCACATATTTTACTTCTATTCCAAAAATAATGTGTACACCACTTACTTCTATGTTCATGTCCAGCGTTACTTATGGAGTGAATTTAATACAAGGCCCTGTTTATGTCTTTCTGTATCAGTTAAGAAATACTTTGATATAAAATTTGGATTTATATGTCAATCAGCTTGGCAATTGAAGTTCTTTTGTTGCTGATCAGAAATCTTGGCTGGCAGTTAAATATGTCCTTTTAATAAAAAGAAAAGGAAAGAAAGAAAGAAAGAAGGAGGAAGGAAGGAAGGAAGGAAGGAAGGAAGGAAGGAAGGAAGGAAGGAAGGAAGGAAGGAAGGAAGGAAGGAAGGGAGAGGGAAGGGGAGGGGAGGAGGGAAGGGGAGGAGAGGAGAGGGAATGTCTGCTTAGTACAGTAAGCCAGGGTAGGCAAAGTCTTTTTGGACACCAGGTCTTCAATGGTGGGAAAGGATTAGGAAAAACATTCACAAGGCTGAGAACAGAGGGCCTTTGGATGGAGTGGTTCAGAGGGAATTGTTTACTTTGAGTGAAGGAAAATAGCCTCAGCAGGAGGCTTTAATTTTTTTAGTTAATTAAAATCAAATTAATTTAATTAAATTAGTTTTAAAAATTATATTTAAAATTTAATGTAAATTTAAAAGTGGATTAATAATGTATTAAGTCATTCAAAAAATATTCATTGAGCACCCACTCTGACCCCGGCATTGCATTAGCATTTGGAGATGTCAAAATGGAGACAATATGCTTGGAAACATCTTAAGCCTCAGCTTAAATCCTTTCCACTAAATTTTAGCTATTAGTCCTTCCAGATGCTGCTTACTGTCTCAGGAACTGAGTTTCTTCATCTATAAAAGGAGGTACTCATACATATCTGCTACATTTGTTATAGGTTTATAAGAGATAATATATGCAATTCGCATAGCACAGGGCATATAGAATATGCTCAATAAAAGATGTGGTCGTGGTTGTTATATTCTATAGGTTTTATAAAAATAGCTAGCTCTCATTGAGTCTCTGCTTCATGCTAACTGCTTCACATAGGTGACTTCATTTACTTCTCATAACTCTGTGAAATAAGTATTATTCCTATTCCCATTTATTGATGAATTTAAGTGACTTGACAAAATTGAGGTAGTATTTTTAAAAAAAAAAAAAAAGGTAACCTGGGATTTACAGTCATGCAGCCAAACCTCAGGGCCTACATTATGTTTTTTCTCCCTCACTTGCCCTCTGCAAAGTGCTCATAATCTTCTGGTGGACACAGATCCAGTTTTGCAATATAGTATGTTCAGTGATAGCAAGAGGTAGAGCAGAGTCAAGGAGAACTTCACAGGAGAAGTAATATTGAAGCAAATCTTGAAAGATGATTTGTGTGTGGAGTAAGACTGAAAGGAAAGAATGTTAATTTTAGGTGATGAAACAGCAAGTAGTTGACCTTTTTAAATAAGAAAAGTCATGAAGTTGAAGTTCAACCCTAAGGAGTTTAGGTGGTATGCAGATATATTTCAGAGTTAGAACAGGTTGGCCTTGACATAAGAGATGAAGGAAAAGGAGATCTTTTGGGATCCTCTTTCTGGTTTAAGGGCTGTTATGAACTGATTCATGTCACTCCCAAATTTATATGTTGAAGCCTTAACCCCCAGTTATCTCAGAATGTAACTGTATTTGGAGATGAGGCTTTTGAATAATTAAGTTAAAATGAAGTTGTTAGGGTTGCCCTAATCCATTCTGACTCTTATAAGAAGAGATTAGAACAAACAGACACCAGGGGCGTGAATGCATAGAGGGACTGCTGACAATGGAGACAGAACAGCCTTATGCAAACCAAGGAGAGTCCTCAGGAAACCAACCTGCCGAATCAACCTTAATCTTGAATCTCTAGCCTCCAGAACTGTAAGAAAATATATTTCTGTTATTTAAGCCACTCAGTTTGAGGCACAGTCTCCCTTGGTGTCATTGGATTGGTTCCACTACATCCTGAGGATACCATAATCCACTGATGCTTAAGTTCCTCATATAAAATGATTTAATATTCTGCACATCCTCCCATATGCTTTAAAAAAATCTCTAGATTACTTATGATTCCCAATGCAATATTAATGCTATGAAAATGGTTTTTGTGTTGTATTGTTTAGGGAATAATGACAAGAAAAAAGCCTATACATATTTAGTGCAAATGAACCTATCCATTATTTTTCTGAATATTTTTGATCCACATGTGGTTGAATCCGTGGATGTGGAACCCGCAGATACAGAGGGCTGACTGCAGTTTGTTTAGCTGCCCTAGCAAGTATGATGAATGACTTTAATCCAGGTGGTTAATGCAGAAGAGAAATAAGTGTCTAAGGAACATTAATGAATTCAGTATTGGGTCTACTGTTTGAGGATTCTATGCATGTCTTGTAGGCACATAGACATGAGGGTCAGGTGATCAAGACAGCATTATGGACTGAAGGCATAGATTTGACAGCCATCAATATATTGATGGTAATGTAAAAAAAAAAGATCATAGGTGAGATTCTTTAGGAATGCTAAAGACAGCTTCAATAGGAGGGAGGAAAGAAGTAGGTCAAGGGTAGGATCCTGGATCATACTAACATTTGAGGAACCAGGAGGAGAGTATCAGTAAAGGAGATAGATTAATAATGGTGAGACATTAGAGAAAAATGGAACCAGACATCATAGAGAAATTAAGTCAGATGAGGACACAGATGTGCCCACTGGGTTTTTTAATTGAAAGATTACAGGATTGCTGCTAAAAGCAGTTTCAAGAGAGAGCTGGGAGAGAAAGCCAATAATGAGAATCTTACTAACTTTCCAACACTTTGGGCCATCACATTATTAAAATTAAGGAGACACAATTGTAGCACTTTCTTATATGCTCTTAGCTCATGTGAGTAGATTTTAAGTTCAAATTACTTAAGAATCAGCTTATTAAGCTCCCCACAGTCCACTTTATTTTTTCCTTTTTTTTTTTTTTTTTTTTTTTGAAGCGGAGTCTCCGTGTGTTACCATGCCAGAGTGCAGTGGCACAATCTCGGCTCACTGCAACCTCCACCTCCCGGGTTCACGTGATTCTCCTGCCTCAGCTTCCTGAGTAACTGGGACTACAGGGATGCACCACCACACCCAACTAATTTTTGTATTTTTAGTGGAGACGGGGTTTCACCATGTTGGCCAGGATGGTCTCGATCTTGTGACCTCGTGATCCACCTGCCTCGGCCTCCCGAAGTGTTAGGATTACACGCGTGAGCCACCGCGCCCGGCCCCACACTCCACTTACTAACTACCATTTCACCTTCTAACTTTTTTGAAACTTGGGGACAAGTCAAGCTGGCCTGTTCATTTTCAGCTCACACTCTTATTTCTCCTTACCCAGGAGAATTTTCCCTCACTTGGAATGTATCTTTGTCACCTTATTCATCATGAAAATCCCACTTGTTTTCTGTATAGTCAGATTTTCCCGATCTACTTTAGTTCATAGTAAGTGTCCTTCCCTTAAAACACTCTCTTCCTTGCTGCTGGAGTCATCTTTCTAAACCTTCTGGCACTGGTGTATCAAACTTCTGTTACCTTGTCATTCCCAAATCATTATGGGCCTTGAAACTGGCACACAGCTTCATTCTTTGCATTTCCTACATTGCCTTAAACATAATAGAAACTGAGTAAATACTTGCTTATTAATTTATTGTATTCAATGGCCCTCACCTGTCTGACAGTGGTAAATGTCTTTTAAAAGTTCCTTTCCTCTACACTGAGTTGCATTTGTGTCAATTTTCCAAACATTTCCCACAGCATTTCATTCATTGTGTTAATTTGGTTTTTCATTCAAACCAGTTGAGTATAATACTACATGCCTTGTTTTTCCAGGCACAGAGCCCAGTGAAATTATTTTTGTTTATTTCTTGTTCAGTGTCCCAGATTTGCTTTGGAATGTTGGTTGATGCTGGCTTATTCATTATGTGGTAACAACATCAGTTATCTAGAATGAGGGGATTTCAATTATAATTTCTAAAAAATGAGCATTTCAAATTTGTTTTGAGAATTTAGGGGTTGATGTGTGAAGCCTTTCACATTATCTTTAGTGGTAATACAAATCAAGATTCCAATGCAGTGGCATTTCTTGGTAGTCTAAGTGGCAAGCCGCAGCAGGTTGGCATTGTTAATTACACTGACAAAAGTTTTGTGTTGCATATACCATTGCCTATTACTAAGTGACTTCAGAAGAAATAAAATAATAAACAGCTATTCTAAACAATTAGATATGCATTGCCTTTAGCTACAAGAATGTGCAAACCTAACTAACACAAGATTAAACAGTAAAGGCTTATTTTCCTCATATTTCAAAGAGCATGGGACTGAGCAGCCCGTGGTTGGAAACAGAGACACTGTAATACTGGTGGGCACTCAGGCTCTTTTGGCGTTTCTGCTCTGCTGTCCTTTATGTGCTGTTTTTCTTCATCTTGCTTATCACCTGATGGTTGCAAGATGCCTGCTGCACCTTTAGAACTCATTTCTGTGGTGCAGACAATAAGAAGAGTGATGGACAAAAGGCAGGCGCCTCTTTCTAGGAGGATTCTCCTTTGTTTGTAGGAAGGAATGTATTTCCCCTTGCCTCTCTCTCTTGCCAGGGATTTCTGTCAACACGTCATTTACCATAACTTTATCACATGGTCATGGCCCATTTCTAGCTCCAAGGAATGCCAATAAATCAAGGTTTGTTTTTTTTTTTTTTTCTAAGCTTTTATATCTCAAAAATAGAAATAGTCAAAAGAGAAAGAGTCTTGGAATGAGACTGGGTCAGGCATCCTAGAGTGTCTATCAAGGTATCATTTACTGATTATTTTCGATATGCCAGACATATCATCCCAGGATCCTACAATGTAGAAGAATGAGACTTAGAGTGAAAAGTGAACTGCCCAAGGCCTCAGTGCTGTGAAGAGGTGGAGACAGGGTAAAGCCCAGGACCATCTGGTCTCAGAGCTTATATATTTCCACTATACCACAAGGGGACCTGCAATGAAACAAGTGAGAGGAAACTGGAAATGAGGTGGAAAGAAAGCTGGACTTATCTCAGTTTCTTCCCCAAACCCCTACAAGTAATTATTATTGAAACGGAGCTCCTGTCTCAATTACTTTTACCATTCCCATTTCTTATTTAAAATCCTTAGTATTCAAAGTGTGGTCTGAGGGACTGACACATCAGCATCACCTGGGAGCTCATTGGAAACACAGAATCTCCGGTCCTAGGTTAGACCTTTTGATCAGAATCTGCATTTCAGTGAGCTCAGGTGACTCACATGCCTATCCAAGTTTGAGAAGCCCTGTGAGGTACACATTTCTTAGAAGACTTCCCCGACCATCCATATTAAACTAATCCATCTTCAGCTATTCTATTACATTGTTTTATAGCAACATTGTTTTATAGCATGTATGCCTATCTGAAACAATGTTACTCAAAAGTTGGTTTTAATTGCAAGTATTTTCTCTTCTACTAAAATTAAGGTTTCGTCAGGGAATAGACTTTGCTTTTGTTGAGGATCTTATTTCTAACACAGATAGAGTGTCTGACACATAGTAAGTGCTCAATAGATATTTGATAGATGGATGATAAGTATATGAATGCATAAATGATGTTTAATTTAGGATACTTGGCTCTTCAGAGATAGATAACAACATAGCATTCTCGCTGTTTCAAAATAACCAGATCATAATTACAAAAGCTGCATGTCTCAGGTGCACATTCTGATCACTGTATTGTTTGGCTTTGTTCTGCTTGATTTCATTCAAAGACGATTTTTCATGTATTTACCTTAGCCTTAACTTCTCTAAATGTGTTCTTACTGCTGATATTGAATAGCCCTTTGGCTTTGAATAGAATCGCTGTTGTTGGTTGATTTTTTGTTCTTGTTAACTCTTCTGTTGTTAAGTTTCCAAGAATCTCAATTTGGTCAAAATTTTGAAGATAATTGAAGTTATTTGTTATAAAAAATAAAAAGTCACCAAAAGGAAAGACATTAAGCGACTGATCAGACATTAATTAAATCTAAGATGGCTGTTATGTACCTCGAATATTTTAATTTTCAATGTGGAACATTGCAGTAATGTTCCTTCCACTTGCTGAATTATTCTGCCTGATTTTTTTTTGTTTGCATAATAGAAAAAACACATGCAAAATTTCTAATAAAAAGAAGTTGCCTGATGAGAGAATTATTGTAAAAATTGATACTTTATCCCAGGAAATAGATTTCTGCCTTAGGGACATCTATACCAACTCTTTATCAGATATGTGATGGCATTGGAACTGAAGAGCTCATATAGATGCTTGAAGTGATTTAAAAATTTTAAGCATATCTATATTTTATTACCTGTGTTTAAAAAATGATCTTTGGAGTTTCTACACATATTCGCTAATGTCTTTTTTCTCCCAAAACCTTTTAAAGACAAATAATGCAAACTAGGGTTCATAAATTAGGTCGCCTTTAGAGACCATGGTATGATGTAATGAGAAAGATATTGCCATAGTCTGTGGTAAGGACTAGGCATAATAGTCATGGCATGCTTCACCAAGTCATTCCATTTGAAAGAAAAATTTAAAGTATCTGCAGCCACCAAAATACTCTTGTGGATTGCATTTGTTCTGATGGTGAGTAGTTTGTTATCCTTGGACAAAACTTTCTGAAGCTATTATCTCATTGGCCTTACTTTTTATACAGTATATTTCTAGTTTTATTACTTTAAGATTAAAACATGGTTTTTGCCCCTTTTTGGAATTTAATATTAAAAAGCTTTTTGCAATTAAATGGTCAATTCATTGAAACACGAGGCAAATATGGTATTAAGAAGATTAAGGCCAGGTGCAGTGACTTACACCTGTAATCCCAATTTGGGTGGCTGAGGCAGGAGGATTGCTTGAGCCTAGGATTAGCCTGGGGAAGACAGGGAGACACTGTCTCTACAAAAAAATGGAAAAAGAATTTAACCTGGTGTGGTGGTGCATACCTGTGGTCCCAGTTACTCAGGGAGCTGAGGTGGGATAATTGCTTGAGTTCAGGAGGTAGAGGCTGCAGTGAGCTGTGAGCGTGCCACTGTGCTCCAACCTGGGTGACATAGAGAGACCCTGTCTCAAATAAATAAATAAATAAATAAGTTCAGGCTGAGAGCTAAAACAGCCAGAGCCATATAACTTGACCCTCTGTTTGGGTATACATTCTTGACGATGTTCACTATATCCAGCAATATTTACCTAGACATTGTTATTAAGGAATATTCCCAGTTTGGGGATTACAGCTGTCATGATACTGTCATGGATGATAACAGTGTCACTGAGGACAGGCTGGAGACCTACAGAAAGGTCTATAGGTAAGGTTTCTTTGGCCTCCTGGCATTTTCTGTGGAAACATTCTGGGGAATGGCAGAAAATACTGTGGGTTTGTACTTCAATGGGTGGTGTGGCTAGCGTAGAGCTTTTTCCTTTTTTGCCGAGTTTTTATATGGGGTTATTGAGGTAGTGACTTTGCCAGTGAGAAAAAAACAGACTATTTGGTACCAAGAGCATAGGTGCCAACTATTTGGAGAAGTGACTGGGAATAACTCGGTGCCCTGAATGGGAAATATAGGGTTCCCAGTTTGGGGGGATTTTGAGTCTAGTTTCTGCTCCATGCTTCAGTAAAAATAAGCTTTGCATCCCAACTAGCTTGTTTTCATACAGTAGGAAAAAATGTCCAGGAGTCACTATGTGTCAATCCTGCTTACCTCCCCAGTGAGAATCCTCAAAATTCCATGATGCTTTACATATATGTGTGTGTGTGTGTGTGTATATATATATATTTGACACTTTGTGTGGGGGAACAATTTGACTCATGGTATAGAAGCTTCAAAGGCAAATGTCTACTGAAATGTTCACATAGTTGCTTCAGTCTTTTAATATTATATAGCAATTCAGTTTTATTTGATTTACTTCAAAAATACATCTTCCCATTCATGAGAAAAACTACATACAAACATAATTAGGAGACTGCTCCCCAATTTGGAGAATGAAAATTTTGCCCAAGTATTAATTTCTCAAAGCAGACATTCATGTTAAGAATGCTTATGCAATGTGGGAGGTAAGCTGAACAAATGTTAACTAGAAAGCTGCTAAAATGACTGATTGCATTGATGAAAACTTCAGAACTTATAAATGGTGCTCATAAGCACACTGGTTTGTGCTGTAGTTTTTTCATGTGTTCCTTTCGTCTTCTAGACTATCAGCTCTGTGAAAACAGATGTCATGTCTGATTCACTTTTGATCCCAGTAATTTAGGCTAAGGTGTGAGGAACTAATTGAGTGGCATTAAAAGATTCAGAAGTCTTGTGGTTATTTGTAATAAACTATGAGAATGCAAAAGCATAAGAATGATACAATGGCCTTTGGGGACTTGGAGGAAAGGGTGGGAAGAGAGTGAGGGATGAAAGACTACAAATTGGGTACAGTGTATACTGCTCAGGTGATGGGTGCACCAAAATCTCACGAATCGCCACTAAAGAACTTATTCATGTAACCAGACACCACAGTTCCCCCAAAACCTATGAAAATTAAATATATATTTTTTCTTAAAAAAAAGACATGAAAAGGAACAACTTCTACTAACTACAAATGAAGAAAAGTAGTGAGTCTATTTTAAAAATTAGAAATGGAATATTCCCAATTATACAGATACAAAATATATTATTTATTAATTCCATCTTAGTGCAAAGGTGGAAAAACATACATATCCAGATGGAATATGAAAGCAAACACATGAGACTACAGTATGAGATAGACACTTGAGAGTATCAAACTCTCAATAAAATGGTTCAGAATAATGTAAACATTAAGAAATGTACTCAACAGCATGGAAAAAAAATACTGAGATACCCAGATAGAAGGGAAGAATAGGGTAAAGTTCTTACCACATTGGAGCACAGTTTTGAGAAGCAGCCATTAAAATGGCTGAGAATCCTGACATGATTTTTTTAAGTACATGTTCCCTCACATGGTTAGGCTGCTATAATATGAGCTTAAGGAAGTAGTTAAATGATAAAGCCCAAATGGTACTACAACTGTATTTCATCTTACAATAGGATTCAGCAATACCTAGATGATACATTGATGACAACATAAGTTATTTAACAGCTTGTTGAGTACAGAAAATTAAGCTATGCCATTAGATGATGACTTCCTGAATAGATAGTTCAGCTTTTTATTGTAAGAGGGATTGATTGGCCAAATTGAAGCTTCAGTGAAATGTATTCCTATTAGTGTTCTGTCACTGCATTCTGTAAAGGAATATGACTTCAGATAAGCTCAAACCTGAGTCTACTGAGGGTATGGCACACCTGGAAAATTGATTTTCAATTTTCTAATTTACCTACAAACCTCTCAGAAGTATGCTGGCTACTGGTGAGAGGAAAAGGGCTGGAAGGTATCTACAACTTCACACATAACCAAAAACAGAAAATTGGTGAAGTGGTGAAAGGAGTTTCTCAAAGCCTCTCTTCAATCAAGTGATTTCATTGGCAGCAATGGGCCAATATGAGAACTTGAAAGCCGCAGATGCTTATCAAGCTCTCCAGAAGCACTGCTGGCTAGCTATTTTATTCTGTGTAACAATTTCTAGATTTGTAGATAGGAGTTTTATTAATCACCTATGTTAAATAAAAGTGTGGTTTGCTGGTATTTTTTGGTGTCTCTCCATGGTGACTATCACTCTTGTGCAATTGTATATCACCATTAGAGTCAAAAGATAAAGTTTTAATAGGTGAGAATAATAAATAATAGTGCTGAGAAGAAAAATACAGTGAATTTGATTAGCTAAACAGGGACAGCAAAACAGAGTTACTAGATTACCTAATGTCATGTAAATGGTAATGACTACCTAGAATTTTCATTGAAAACCTTTCTAAGGTAACATCTTATCTCATAGGAGAAACGTGTTATGATCAGTTATTGAAGGCTGCCAGGTCACGGTGATGGAAGAATAGAAGGTAATAGTTACAGGAAAAGCAGATATTTGCCATACCTGCAGTTAAGGAAAGCAGTGTCATTCTTATAACAAGTAGAATGTTGGAGACCTCAAACCTTCTCTTGTGGGGTTAACTCATAAATACAAAATAGTATATCTTTCATATAGTTTTGAAATGAAAATAATCCATCCACTGTGGGTTACAGTTGAGTTATCAAAACTCTGTAATTACAAAGAAATCAACTGTGAAAGTAAAAATCATGTGATGAGCTGGGGGTGCAGAAAAGACATACTGATACAGAATTCTTAAAGTTGATGCATAAAATAAAAATTTTACAGTGTGGCTGTGCTCATGGTAAAGTAAGAGAAACAATTAGATTTGAGGGGGGAAAAGTTATAAATAAGAGGGGTGCTTTGGAGTTGGTGAAGAAGAGACAAAGCCTAGTTTTTGAGCAGAGTGGAAGGTCAAATTGGAGACACCAGCATAAATCTGGGACAACTGAAAGGTGACACTGACAGTGTCACTTGGCATAGGGATGTAGGGCTGTCCCAAAAGACACTTGCTTATTTAAACTCTGGTTCTGGGTAGTGCATGGAAAATAAAAAGAAAAATTTCCTTAAGAATTTCTAATTGCAATCTCACGGTTTTTTAAGTTTGGGACTTGAATTCGTAATACATGTGGAATATGGAGTAATCCTAGCTGAAAATTTTATTTAAAGTGATTCTGACCAGACACAGTGGCTGAGATGCTCCTCAAAATTTCCATTCTAAATCAGGAAGAGTGGCTCCTGCCTGTAATCCCAGCCACCCAGGAGGGTGAGGTGGGAGGATTGCTTGAGTCCAGAAGTTCGAGTACAGATTGGGCAACATAGTGAGACCCCCATCTCCAAAAAAAAGAAAACAACAGCAACAAAAAATGTCTCTTCTTTTTCATTTAACAAGGAAATATAATTTTCATTTCCAAATTAGAGATGATTATTCACATTTTTAAATCTCTACAACAAACCCCCATGACACAGTTTACCTATGTAACATACCTGCACTTGTATCCCTGAACTTAAAAAAAATTAAAACAAACAAAAATAAAAATAAAATATAAAAAAGTTTTAATGTGACTATGTTTGTCAAAGTATAATTTTCTATTCCAGTATTTTCCAAAGAGTAGGTAGAAGTCATGAATATTGCTGGTGGTATACCAGTAGTGATTTTGGATGACACATCAATAATTTTATAAAGATAAAAACCTATTTTAATATGCATTAGAAAGCATCATCAGTTCATGAATATTAGTAAAATGATCTAAATAAAATAAAGAAGTGACTTGGAAGTACATATAACAGAAAATATGGGTCAGGCATGGTAGCTTATGCCTGTAATCCCAGACCTTTGGGTGGCTGAGGCAGGTGGATCACCTGAGGTCAGGAGATCGAGACCAGCCTGGCCAACATGGCAAAACTCCATCTCTACCGAAAATACAAAAATTAGTCGGGCATAGTAGCATGCGCCTGTAGTCCCAGCTCCTTGGGAGGCTGAGGCAGGAGAATCGCTTGAACCTGGGAGGCAGAGGTTGAAGTGAGCCAAGATTGCACCACTGCACTTCAGCCTGGGTGACAGAGCAAGACTCTGTCTCAAAAAACAACAAAGGAAAAAAAAAAAAGAAAAGAAAATATGAACAGGTGTTATATAAGTATGGCAAAATAAGGAAGCTAGTATTTGAATGACTAATTTGGGACACATTTGTCAATTATAGGAAGACTCACCATGGGGCAAGTTGATGAATACCGAAAGAAGACAGAGAAACATAGTTAACTTCAAAAGCATTAGAACTCTGTCTAGCTGTTGATCTGTTTGCCTATAACTCAGTGGGGCATATATAAGCTCCTGCTCTGGAGTATTTTTATCATATAGCTGTGCTTGATCTCTGTAGTTTAGGAAAAAAAAAATAAGCTTAAGGAAACGTAGACCCCTAGGTGCTCAATATTTAGAAATTTAATTTTCAAGGTAGTTAAGAGTGGAGATTACATAACATTTTACACTTTCTAATAAATAAGTTATATATCTCAATGATTCCTTTGTGAGAGCCCTGGGGAAACATTTAGGTAAGGATATGACTTTTGGTTGATGGTTTTAAAATTTATAGGCATTTAGATGTTATATCCAACCACGTTTTCTTCTTTTCAATTGACAGCTAGAAATTTTATATTTGTTAAGTAATATTAATTTTTAAAATATTAAATTTTTAACTCCTTTTAGCTTTATTTCATTATTTTCTACCTTTTGCCTAAATCCTTTTTCTTATTTTTTAAAGCCTTCATAATATATTTTTTAAGCTACCTGAAATGCTTTAGGGATAAAAAATAATATCTAACATTTATTAAGTGCTTACAAGATATTCTTCTAAATATTTTCTATATATTTATTAATATAATCCTCTTAATAACCCTGTGGTATGAGCAATATTATTATCAGTGTTTCCCAAGGTTAAGTAACACTCCCAAGGTCACAAAGCTAAAAAGTGGCAAAGCTAGGACTTGAACCCAAGCCCTATTAAGCTTGAGTCTCATCTCCTACAATCTTTACCCTATAAGGTCTCTATATCACAGTGTAAAATAATATATATGTAATATCAGGTTGCAATTAAAAATAAAAATAGTGACAATTTGTATCCATTTTTAAAATGTTACATGGTCATTTATGTAAAATTAAGGAAATATAAAGAAAATACAAATATATATTTTATATTTATAAAATAAATATATAGTATTTATTTACATGAATATAAATATATATAATTTTGTATTTACATAAATGTAAAATTAGAAATATAAAGAAAAATTGAAGAACTAAGGAAATCCATCATTAATAGGCTTATTAAAGGAAAACCATCTTTCACATAATTTTTTCTTTCCAAAAAAGAAAATATTGTGTCTCTACTCATAGAACACTTCTAACACCAAATGTGTGTTTTTTCCACGTCAAGCAATTCTCCAGTTCTCTGTGGACACCAAGTGAGTGTCCAATAATTTAATTCAATTCTGACACTAACTACCTGAAGTTAGTGAAGACCCCACAGGTTGAGGGCTTAGTCCCATAAAACTGTGCCTACCTCAGATGCCACCCACGAGTAGCAAGTCTCAGGTTACACATCCTTCTGTTCAGCTTGGCTGCAAATGGGGTTACTACAACTACTCCAAACCCCCTCTGCAGGTTTGATAATTTGCTATAGCTACTCGGAGAACTCAGGGGCACATTTTATTTACATTTACTAGTTTATTATAAAAGATACTATAAAGGATGCAAATTAACAGACAAATTAAAAGGTCCAGAAGGGTCCTGAGCACAGGAGTTTCTGTCACTGTGAACAAGGTGCACTAGACTTGTGGCACATGGATATGTTCAGCAACCCAGAAGGTCTCCAAACCCTCGCATTTACAGTTTTGATAGAGGTTCCATTATGTAACTATGATTGATTAAAACATCAGCCATTGGTGATTAACTCAGTCTCCAATCCCTCTTCTTTTGGGACTGTGGGACTGAAGGTTCCAACCGTCCAATCAGGTAATGGTTCCTCTAGAAGCCAGCTTCCATTTTTCAGGAGTCACCTCATTAGCATAAATATAAATATGGTTGAAAGAGGCTTATTATGAATAACAAAAGATACTCCTCTCACTCCATCCCTTTGGAAATTCCAAAAATACTAGGAACCTCTATGCCAGGAACCAGAGAGGAAGACCAAATATGTATTTCTTATTAAAATATCACACATCCATTATTTTTTCTTTGTAAATTTTAGTAAATTTTAAGGCAATAAACCAATTCTGTAATAATCTTAGCTTCTAGGAAATTCTTATTTAAAGCTTTATTTCTTCATGTTTAAATTTAAGACCATTTCATCATGCTTGAATTCTTTGTGAAGAAAACATTAAACGTCCTACTATCAATAAGGTACTTTCCCTCACCAATTGTCTCATTAGATTTTCTCAGAAAAAGCACTTAGGAAGGTGTAAAAGAGTGAATATTTCTTCACATCCTTTAGAGCCATTCTTCTCTTCTGAATAAACTACAGGCTCTTCTGCTTCCTACATAGACTCTCTTCATCCCCAACCCTTTAACATATATGTTATTTTCCTTTTAGCCCTCTTGAAGTTCATTCTATTCCTCTTGAGTCTAGAATAGTACATGCTAATGCATATTACGTCTCGTCACTACTGAGTTTAATCAAAGAATAGCTTTTAAGTGTCTCTATTTTATGTATTCTACCCCATCAGAATGACTCTTAAAAATAATTATGACTGTCATTCAAGTAACGAGCCACTATAATCCTTGGGATACTGTCCACCTTACGGTTTATAGTCAGTCTTTTGTATCATCTTATGATTGCAAAACCTGTAATAACTCCATCCATACCGAACCTCAGTCTGATAGCTTCTGACCACTTACTTCCTCAAGGATATATCATATTTCAAGATATACAACCACCCTTCTACTCACTTTTCTTTCTTGGATTAGTTAGTGCAATAAGAAAGTTTTAATGATGAATATTTCTATTTACTATACGATATGGCCTGCAAATAAAAATGTCAGTTTTAAATGCAGGGTGAAGTTTGGAAACTGGCAGATTAAATGCATGGATTTCCAAAACATCACTAAAATAACAATGAGGAAATTTTTAAAAAGACATAAACCCACAGGTTAAAAATAATAGAAAAGAGAGAACAAAATTTTAGAAGCTGAAAAGCAAACAGATGAGTGTGAATTGACTTAATAGATCTGAGAAACCTAAATCCT
The DNA here is from genome assembly GCF_037993035.2 of Macaca fascicularis. NCBI lineage: Eukaryota > Metazoa > Chordata > Mammalia > Primates > Cercopithecidae > Macaca > Macaca fascicularis. The sequence goes on along the minus strand of NC_088376.1, from coordinate 29,079,444 downwards.
AACCAGCAGTGGAAAGAGCTAACAAGCAACGCGATTTTCACTGTAGGTCCCTCCAAAAGTTCACAAATTGGTACCTTTGGAAGTGGTTATGACAGTAAGACTAAAACCAGAAAGATAAATTGAAAGTATGTTTAAGGAGTGTCTATATTTATAGATTAACCCCCTGATATGTGCATTGAGACTATCCTTCCAAAGCTGTCACGTTCCCAAAGCTGTCACTAATTTTGTCAGTAAAATTAGTGGGATCAGCATCATGTGGTGAAGGAGGAAAGCAGTGCTAAGCAGAAGTCATTGGGTTCTGATATAGTCACAAAAAAAGCCTCCCTGCCAGGATGACCTTTCAGAAAACTCTTGAGATGAGTGAAGGACCTGGAAATTTGTAAACAGTCACACTGAACAATCATTGTAGGCAAGCTGACCTTACAAATGGTGCATGATCATGGGCAAGGTGATCCTCTTCAACCAAGGGCACTCCCAAGAGCTGGGGAAATAGACCCTTGATTTTGAGGGTGGATACAGGGGGACTGCAAACTATCCAATACATCATGTTTTTTTTTGCGGAAAAGTTGAGGCCTATTCTTTTGTGAAGGTAAAATAGTCTCTGGACTGAAGAAAATTAGACAGTACTAAAAAAGGAGAAAATAAGCAAAAGTTTATATCCCAAATGTTAAGACCCCCAGTCCTCTTCCTCAACTTGGCTCCTATAATTCTAGCAGCGAAGAAGTCTATACCCTCTCAATAAGACTTTGGAAGAAGATTTTCAAAATAACCTGGACAGCCCATGAGGAAAATTTTCAATATACTGACATCAAACCTTGTCCATCCATATCACTCTATAGCAAAGAACAAATTCGACACATTCCACACATGTGCTCAGACTTTCTATTCAGATTTATCTTGCTTCAGTCTTAACTATGAGCAGACACAAAAAACTGCCAAGACTTCTACAGGGCGCTTCTTATGGAAAAGGAATAAAATCAAAATAAACAAAGAGAAAAAAATTCCATTAAATAAAAAGAAACTAACAAAAAATAACAAAGCTAAATATTTAATATCTTACAAATATTTAATATCTTATAATATCTTATAAATATCTTATAAATGGATAAGAATAAATATGATATTCCTGAAATAAATATAGGATATAACGAAGTAAAGAAGCATACAAACTATAAAATTTAAAGAAAAACTTGTGAAGATTAAAAGATAATGACATAATTTTTTTAGCAGTTGAGAGATTAGAAAATTAAGTTGAGGAATCTTTCAGAAATTAGAGCAAAGTGACAAATATGTGAAAAATAAAAGAAATAATTAGAAATTTAGAGGACTATCAAGGACTATACTGCCCTAGAATTTTCTTTTTTTTTTTTTTTGAGACGGAGTCTCACGCTGTTGCCCAGGCTGGAGTGCAGTGGCGCGATCTCGGCTCACTGCAAGCTCCGCCTCCCAGGTTCCCGCCATTCTCCTGCCTCAGCCTCCTGAGTAGCTGGGACTACAGGCGCCCGCCACCGCGCCCGGCTAATTTTTTGTATTTTTAGTAGAGACGGGGTTTCACTGTGGTCTCGATCTCCTGACCTTGTGATCCGCCCGCCTCGGCCTCCCAAACTGCTGGGATTACAGGCTTGAGCCACCGCGCCCGGCCTAGAATTTTCAGTGATGACAGAGATGCTCTGTGTTTGTGCTGTCCAATACAGTAACCACTAGCTACATGTGGCTATTGAGCACTTGAAATGTGGCTAGGGTTACTAAGACAGTTAGTTTTAAAAATTTATTTTATATCTATCAATTTAAAAGCAAATGTGAAAAGCCACGTGTTGCTAGCTGCTACTGTATTGGAAAGCATAGATCTAGGAGGCTGAGGAACTAAATTCAAAAGAGTACCAAAAATAAAGAAAAATAGAGAGAATGAAACTGGTTGGAAAGGAGGAGTCCATTATGCCAGCTAAGTTCCCAGATCTAAAAAACATGAGTTTCCAGACTTAAGCTTCATGACACTGTTAACTGCAATCAAAGACAATTATTTTGACTGCCAGAAAAAGGGAAGAAAAAAAAAACAGTATTATACAAAGGATCAAGAACCAGAATGACTTTGGACTTCTCAAGAGGAATACTGGGAGCTAGAAGACAGTAGAGCAATGTCTTAAAAGTTCTAAATGAGTATGATTTCCAACCCAGAATCTATATCCAGCATAATTGGCAATAAAGTCAAAGGCAGAAAAAATACATTTTCAGACATGAAATGTCTCTAAAATGTATCTCCCTTTCATGTACCTTGTCTTAGCTATCTACTAGAAGATGTGGTGCATCAAAAGAAGGCAATAAGCTGAGAAAATGTGAACATGAGATTAAGGAAATGAAGACAGAATTCAAGACAGTACTATATGGTGCTGCTGGAATGATGACCAAGGGTCAGCTGAGGGTGAGAGCTACGAACTAGGTTCATCAACCATCCTGCCCAGAGCAGGCAGAGGCTCTGGGAGTTTTCAAAATTAGTTAATATTCTACTTGATGTGTCAAAACCTATTGAGAGAAAATTCACACACAATTGGGGAAGACTTTGGATTTTTATTAGTAATAATAAAAAACATATTAGAGTAGTATTAGTAGCAATAAGCATATAGAAAACAAAGCAAACAAAAAAAAATCCAGATAATTGTTAACTTCAAAGAAAACAAAAGCTTGTGTAGAAAACAAATATTTATCAGACACCAATGGCTCAGTTGTCACAATATGGTAAACACCGAATATTGATTTAAGCAAAGTAACAATCTTACCTTGCTACAAAATGAAGCAATGGAAAGAGGGTTTGTGTGGTTAGGGGATGGGATATAAGTGAGCTAAAGTCTCATTTGTTATATGGGAAACTAATTGGTAATGCCTTGAAAACCAAACAATAAAAAATAAAAAATGGCAACATAGGTATGCTAGTTGTAAGAAAGTGATTACTAAAAATAAATGGACAAAACGCTGGAAAAGTTTTGTTTCTGGTGTGAAAGAAATGGGAGGAGAGGATCTGGGAACTTCTGGTTTTCCATGAACGATTGGACAAGTTATGCCACATGTATGTATAACTTTTATTTATCAAAGAAAAATGTTCAGGTCAAATGAATAGCACCGGTTGCATTCAGAATTCACCACAGTTAGGATGGCTATTATCAAACTTGTCCTAATATATTAGTGAGTGATAATACATTCCCTAAAATCTTATAAAAACATAAACTAAACTAAATACAAATAATACATCTCCTTTCTATCAGGTACTTAAATTGATGAGGTAGCCCTTCATCATATTAGGAAAAATCAACCTATTACTCAAAAGGGAAAATAACATTTAAAGTCGACTTCATATAAGGAAAACAAATGAGTGAAGAGGGTCAATGGTCTTTGCAGGACCAGTTCTCTGCAGAGAAAGAGTCAATGTTCAATTCTTATTGCATGCCAGGCAATATGCTGGTTGATCTCATCAGTGATCTCTCACTAAAGCCTGACCTAAGGTCCTACAGCTAGGGAGTACTTAAGTTCCATCTGAAGCTGACTCAAAAGACAAAGGAAACAATTCTTTCTAAAGAATGAGCAAAATCAGGGCTGGCACAGAGGCAAATTGTTGGAGAGAACACAGGAGCAGGAGCTCCAGAGCCAGAATTATTGTTCCATCTTCCTTGCCAATAAAATGAAGCAATATGCAAAATGTGAATATGTGGCTCATTTGATTCCTTTCACCTATCAGGAAATGTGATATCATATCAAGGATTAAATAGTATAGATTTATATCATTTAATTATCAACAAAAGATCCATTTTCTAAGTCTTTTCTGGATACACACAGACACATAAACCCCAAATAGCCAAAGCAACCCTGAGCAAAAAGAAGAAAGCTGGCAGTATTACACTAGCAGACCTCAAAGTATACTACAAAGCTGTAGTAACCACAACAGCATGGTACTGGCATAAAAAGAGACACATAGACCAATAGAACAGAATAGAGAATCCAGAAACGAATCCACCTATCCACAGCCATCTGATTTTTGACAAAAGTGCCAAGAATACTCACTGAGGAGTTCCTTCAGTAAAGGATGCTACTCATGTAACAGGGGATTAATATATAGAATATGCAAGAAACTCAAACATCTCAACAGCAAAACGAAAGAAGAACAAAGCAATCTAATTTATAAATGGGCAAATTATTTCAACAGACATTTTTCAAAAGAAAACAAACCAATGGCCAAAAATATATATATGAAAAATGTTCAGCATCACTAATCATCAGGGAAATGCAAATCAAAACCACAGTGAGAGATCATTTCACTCCAGTTAGGATGGCTATTATCAAAAACACAAAAATACTATAACAAATGCTGGCAAAGCTGTGGAGAAAAGGGAACTCTTATACACTGTTGAGGGGAAGGTAAACTAGTACAGTCACTACGAAGGACAGTATGGAAATTCTTCAAAAATCTGCAAAGAGAACTACCTTATAATCCAGGAATCCCACTGCTGGGAATTTATCCAAAGGTAAGGAAATCATTACATCAAAGAGACATCTGCACCCCCATGTTTATTGCCATAGTATTCACAGTAGGCAACATATGGAATCAACTTAGATGTCTAAAAACAGATGCATGAACAAAGAAAATGTGGTACATATACATAATGAAGTACTATTCAGCCATTAAAAAGAAAGAAATCCTGTCATTCATAGCAATATGGTTGGAACCAAAGGACATTATGTTAAGTGAAATAAGCCAGGAATATAAAGTTAAACACTGTGTTCTCACTCATCTGTGGAAGCTAAAAAAAGTTGATCTGACAAAAGTAAAAAGTAGAACAGAATATACTAGATGTTGGTAAGGGTAGGTGAAAGGGAGGAACAGGAAGAGATTTGCCAAAGAATACAAAATTTTAACTGGGTAAGAGGAATAAGTTCTAGTGTTCTGTACCACTGTAGGGTGACTATAGTTAACAATAATATATTTTGTGATTTTAAATAGCTAGAAAGACAATATGGAATGTTCCAAACACAGAAAAATGATAAATGTGTAAGATGATGAATATGCTACTCTGATCTGATTGCTGTATGTTATATGTATTGAAACAGCACTGTGTACTCTATGAATATGTACAATTATTGTCAATTTAAATAAATTAAATTTTAAAGAATTGCTACTTATTAAAGGTCGAGACTCTAAAGTTTGTAAATTTTCTAAGACACAAAACAGGGAATTTTTTCCTCACTAAAAAAAAAAAAAAAAAAAAGGTGATGATTAGAATTCATATGACCTACTATCAGTAGACCTCAAACTAATCGGTGCATAGTACCTTTAAATTGACAGCTTCTACCTAACCTAAGCCCTGAGTAGTTATACTTCCTGACTGAAGCCTAATCAGTTACCTTGGGAAGAAGGATATTTCAAGGTTTGTCAGTTCGAAAAAATAAAACTTTTGATGATTCCCCACAATCTTCCACATAATAATTTGGTGAAATCCAGAATGTCACATTAAATTCAATTCTACCACAGCAGAAGTGTTCAAATACTAAAAGTTTCCAAATATTTTTTTTTAAATTCCAATGAGCACACACATGAAAAGACCCTGTGAATGTTGTGTTTTTGTCTATAAGAAGGTCAAGTTATCAGTGAGTTGGTTTTTCAGCCTTACTTTCCAGTACAATTTTTCTGCATGAATATGACTCATGTAGACATGACATGAAGTTTCTGCATTGCATGAAGTTTTTATTTACATTTCAATAGGGAGTTGCGGTCCTACATTGGCCTTTGGGTGATCAGATAGATTGTATCTTAAGGGAATCTTTTCAAGACAAGAATTGTCAAACATCAAAGCCCTATGCTAACTGCTGATATAATGCATCCTCCTTCCTTTTCAAATATCTTCCAATTTTGAGTAGAAATTAGTCACTCTACAAATAAGGTGATTTTGCTTCTAAGTTTATTGGGAAAAGCAGAAATGATTACTTTCAGTTTTAAATCTGTAATAATTGACACAGAGAAGTAATTTCAGAAGAAATGGCATTAGGCGACAAATTTGCACCACCTTTTCATATGAAAAATATGAATATCTGTAATTTCATAAATGAGCATTGAAACACCTTTTTCTTCTAAAGACTAGCTATAGCCCATAAAAATAAAACCAAATCAAACAATAAAATAAGAAACAAAATCACTTCAAATACCTCTAGATAGAATAACTTTTTTTTTTTTTTTGAAACAGGGTCTTGCTGTGTCTCCTATGCTGGGGTGCAGCAGCACAATTACAGCTCACAGTAACCTCGACTTCTCAGGCTCAATCCATCCTCCCCCCTCAGCCTCCCAAGTAGCTGGGACTACAGGCACAAGCCACCATGTCCAGCTAATTTTTGTTGTTGTTGTTTTGGTAGAGGTGGGTTTTTCCCATGTTGCTCAGGCTTAGAATAACTGTTTTCAAGTGAATTTTTTAGATAAGAAAAGATGGAGCTGGGCATGATGTCTTGTGCCTGTAGTCCCAACTACTGAGGATGAGACAGGAGGATTCCTTTAGCCAGGGTCAACGTGGGCAAGATAGCAAGACTCTAGCTTTTACTTAAAGAAAAAAAAAAAAAAAAGACCAGCCTGGGCAACATAGAGACATCTTTTCTCTACAAAACATTATAAAATATTAGCCGCATATGGTGACGCAGACCTGTAATCCCAGCTACTTGAGAGACTGGGGCAGGAATCACATGAACTCGGGGTCGAAGCTGCAGTGAACCATGATCATGCCACTGCACTCCAGCCTGGGTGACAGAGTAAGACTCTGTCTCATAAAAAAAAAAAGAAAAGAAAAGAAAGGAAAAGAAAGGAAGGAAGGAAGGAAAAAATGGAATATTCAAATTACTAACTTGTTGATCCTCAGTGATCTTTACAACTGCCATCTCTTGAAAACAAGATTTTGACAGAAAACAATTATTTAAAATGATACAGTTTTTTTAATGCTGTTCAGTTACCTAGGTCACTCTGTTATGCTACCAGTCTTCTTCAGGACAGAACTTATTCCCCAGTTTCTGCAAGAGTTGCTGGCTGACAACTATGAGCTATTAGTCCTCTACAGGAATTACCTGGGCTGAAAAGAGGAGCTCTCCATGGTCACATTGCTTTCCTAGCAACTTTCATCCAGTGGCTAGTCAATATTAGGCGTGGGAGTTGCAGGTGGGAGTTGCAATATTAGGCGTGGGAGTTGCATCTTCATAGACATACTATTTAAAAGATTAAAATTTAGCTGAAGTGGTATGCATAGATTCACTGTTGCACTCATTCATTCAGCAGAGCCACCAAACATCTAGACACAGAAAGGTGAAAAAGGAAAATTGTTACTTTACATAATACCACTGTCAATTGGAGAGTGATAGTGTCTAATAACTAACATATATTATTCTATATAGTAAGGTAGAGCTGCGGAAAAAGTGTTTTAAGAAAGTGATGATTATTTCTGAGTAGTCATGGAGGAGGATGAGGGAAATGAAGGAAAGAATTTTCAAAGGAATTGATAGTTTCAGAAGGAAAATATTTGGATAGATAGAGCTGCGGCAAAGCATGAACCCAAAATCCCATTCTTGCAACCATCAGTCATGTCCTTTTTGAAACCACTTAATGTAATAGTTGAATCAGAAACTGTGAAAATCTGTCATCCAAATAGAGATGCAATAGGACAATTTGCTTTGGCACAAGGCTCAATTCATTGGTGGGTCAAGTGTCTCCCCCCTCCCATTATCTCTGTGTTTCTTGGACCTTGCTTGTTGCTAGATAACTAGCTTTTTGGATCTTCTACATGCAGGAAGCTCCTGGGAGGAAAAGAAATAGGAACTCTGCATCCCAAAAATACTGAAATATTTATGAGGCAGGTCTATGCCTTTGCATTCTTGCTCCTAGCATTGTACCTGAATATAGTAGTTATGTCTATTTAAAAGGGGAGAAGAAAACAAAACATATTTTGAATGCATGAATATGTGAACAATCAGCATACTGATTACCATGGTATTTGAGATGGAAGAATTTTCCTTTTTTTTATTTTTTTATCCAAGGAAAATTTCAGTGTTGCCTTACATAAGTGACTAATATAAAAGTTTTTCATTGTATTCATTAGATCTGTTCAAAGATTTTTTTACTACTTGTTAAAGAATAATGCCTTATTTAATATAAAGCAACTTACAAAAATAATTACCCAATGTGGTGCAGAATTCTTACCCTTTAGCAAATGTTGCTGAATCCTATCCAGGGACAGATATAACATATCATGAAATGTCAATATATAGGATGTGATTTTCTTTTTGTGTTATTTATGGATTTTCATAACTTGAGAATCATAATAACATTGTTTTTATGAAGTCTCTGAGGAAAGACTGTGAGACAGAAGTTAGCAGATCTGGAGGAGGTGAGAGCTATCAGTAAGTTACGAGGCTTTTAAAATGAGAATAATAATCCTTAGATTAACATTCTTGTTGGCAAGATAGCTATTCTTGAGTTCAAAGGGGTGAGTTGTTACAATCTGTTTCTTAACAGAGTAATTTTATGAATATGTCATAAAAATCATATAATGGTGCCTACAAAGCTATTTTTAGTGAATGAATTAAATAAAACAGAAGATTATAACTATTCATAATAAAAGATGATAAACCTAAGGTGAAAAAATACAATTTCTAATAATACTTCAGGATCACAACTAGGGAGAATTATCCATGCACAGTATTTTTGAAAAAAGGATAGCACTTACAACCCTGTTTTTCCTCTTCACTCTATGAAATTGATTGCTCTGCTGTGACTTTTGCTCTTTCATACTGCTACACTTTGGCATAGAGTGTTCCTAGCAACCAGAAGGTCACCTCCTTTCCCGTCTGCTTATCACAGTTACCCATTCTTCACCATTGAATGCAGGTCCACAGATCACCCTACTCAAACTCCCTTTATAAGTGTCCTTTCCCTGATTTTTTACAGTCCTTATATTTGCCTCTCATGTCTAATAATGATAATAATGACAACTAACATTGAGTGGTTACCATGAGTCAGGCACTATTCTAAGCACTTTATGTTTTTTTCACCACATTTAATTATCAAAAATACCTCTAAATAGATATTCTTATTAACACCACTTTTTAGAGATGAATAAATTGAAGCCAAAAGAGGTTAAGTAATTTGCCCTAGTGGCTAGCAAGTGGTGGAGTGACGACTTGAACCTGTACAGCCCGGTTGCAGAGCTATTAACTACTATAGCTATTTACCCTGCAGCTTTGCCTTTTAGTTGACTTTTCTGCAATATATAAAATGTAATTATTTTTACTGTGTGTATGTCATAGACATTTTGTGCCTCTTGGCCATCTTGTATTAATTTGTCCTACACCCAGAAACACCCACTATTTCCTCACTCTCAGCCGTAGTTTTTGTGGCATGCCGTTTATCCCTCACAGACTCCAGGAGTGTTATCTGATACAGACCAGGCCAAACAGAGCTGTACACTCCTCTGACACAGAAACTGGTTCAAGGTTAGACACACAACCCCACCAGAGCCAAAGAGACATTATGAGATGCAGACATACATACTTTTGACTACATTTGAAACTGAGATGATGCACATCCTTGGAGTTCTCTTTCTGAGAACTGAGTGAACACAGAGTCATGACCAAAATTCCTGTTTTCTCTTTTTGAAACAGTGTGCAATTTTCTAGATTTTTCTGTTAATTGCTGTATAAAGTATCCTAATTGATATAAGGCTGACAGATTCTCCCATATTAAATGGTAAAATTTTAGACATACGGGTTGCCTTTCTCAAACTCTTTCTTCTGTGGTGTTTTGCACTTATATATTATGTAATATTGATTGAATCCATTTTGAAGATCCGTTGAATTAATATATTAACCCAAAATTCATGCCAAGTATACTGCAGCTTACATACAGACTTTAACTTTGTTGTGAATTTGATTTAACTTCATTCAAAATTATAATTCTAAAAATGCAAATGTGTATGGGCCAATCAATGACATAAAAAGGAACTAAATTACTTTTATCTTTATCCCTTCTATTTTTCCTTATTATTTCTTTCTTCATTTCAGAACATGAGGAAAACAGGGTTATGCGATCAATTTGCTATAAAACTTTCCATGCTGTGAAATAGTATACTATAGTGAAAGGGACACCAACTTAGAAATGGGAAACTTGGCAAGCCGTATAAGCTTGGGTAGGCCTTTAATACTTTCTCAGTCTTGGGCTTGAGCTTCCTCATACATACTTGGAATATATTGGATTATATTACTTCTTGGCATTTAAAAGAATGGTAACTCTGACCATCTGAATGCTTCTGAACCATCAGTCACTCCTCAGAAGTTCTTCTGAGCTCCTCAGTGGCCAATCACAGCTTCTGGTCATGTGATATTAGTAAATATTATTCTAAATAAAATCTAGATTAAGAGTATATGATCTTGATCTATATGGCTCTTAGTATTATGCTGAATAAAATATTTTTCCTAGGTCTTATACAAAATTAAAATTTGCTCGAAGAGCTTGCTCCTTCACTGCTTTTATGGATCATAACTTTGAAACTGTGGAAATCACTGGGTTAGATGTTCCACAAGATTTCTCCCAGCACCACCTTCCTGTGAAAAGACACAGGACATTTCCTGGAATAAATCTGACAGTACCTTGTGTAGTCAAGATGGGCCCATTTAAAAGGATGACTTCCTCTTGTTCTAGATACCTATTATTTCAGAATTGGATAAGTTCTAGTGTCCAGGATTTTCTGAAGATAATAGTTTTCTCCATAACTGCTACTGGCCACTTTGGCTTTCATGGAGATGTCCTGGCCTGTGAGTTGCTCTAGAATTCCAAAAATACGAGTGGTTGCATTGAATGGGGAACACCTAGGTAATTCAGGCTTCCAACTATGGGTTGTGCTAAGCAGTTTGGTCTTTATTCTTTACTAAGTGATGTGTGAGTCCTGCCAAGTCAGGCACTCAAAAGGGGGTTTAGGATTATTTATGGTTGTCTGAGGGCAGCATTTCTCTATTTCATCATTTTATTTGGGACAAGTCTACTTGCTAGCTCTGCAGTATAGTAAACAAATCCCAGGAGTTACAAGTTCAAGTCCTGTCTCTGCCACTAGTTAGTACTGTGATCTTAGGCCAGGCATTTTTGCCTCCCTAACTGCAGTTTCTCCAGCTACAACATAAAATAATTGGAATATAACATTTCTAAGACTTCTTTTATTGTAAGAATCTAAAATTATATAATCACACTACATGACACAAAAGCATGACCACATAGAACCATACTTGCACATCATGAACTAATGACCCTGTTTTCCAAATCTCCCATCTCAACTCACCAGAGCCAGTGAACATTCAGTGTGTTTGTCACATGCAGTATTACCAACCAGAAAACACTCTTGTTCTAGTCTACATTCTTGAAATTGAAGTATACATTCTTTTCCTGATGCTCCCTCAGATTCAGTTGGGAAAAAAAAAAAAAAAACAACTTCGTAACTATAAATGAAGAAACACTTGCTAAGAAGTGTCATGCATAAGATTATAGATGGTCATACAAAGCTTCCATGGGTCCCTGGTTACCTTAAGGTCCTGTTCAGGAGAAAGATAAAAGTAGATGTTAGTATTCTCAGTGAATTAAGTGGGAATTTGCATTTCAATGCCAGTCCTTAAATGATTTGATTTTCATAAACCCTATATATTATAGAGTGTTTGATGTTACATAATGGTGAAATGAATAGAAATGAGAAATATTTGAACTTCAAATGTACTTGCAAATGTTCTCCCCCCATCCCTTTAAACCACCTACATATAAAAACCTAGAATCAATTACATGAAGTTTAATTTCTGAAAGTTTTGATAAAGCTGGGTCATCATACTTCCTCCTCCAAATATTTGATACTCAAATAGGAATATATTTAGAAAAATTGTTTGTTTGGATTTTCTTTTTTGTTTGCTCTATAATCTAAGTTTAGAAAATGATAAACTTTTTATGTAAAAGATATGATAGTAAATATTTTGGGCTTTGTGGACCATATAATGTCTATTGATACTACAGTACTTGGCCAGGCACAAAGGAGTCCAGCACTGTAATCCCAGCACTTTTGGAGGCCAAGTAGGGATGATAGCTTGGGGCCAGGAGATTGAAAGCATGGACAACATAGGGAGACACTGATTCTACAAAAAATTAAACAATTAGACTGACATGGTGGTGAGCACCTATAGTCTTAGCTCCTCAGAGGCTAAGGCAGTAGGATCGCTTGAGTCCAGAACGTTGATGCTACAGTGAGCCATGGTCATGACATAGCAGTCTGGCCTGTGCTACAGAACAAGACCCTGTGTCTAAACAAACAAACAAACAACAACAACAAAACCCCACAGTACTTAACTCACCGGCTGTAGCAGGAAAGCTGCCATAGACAATCTATAAACAAATGCATGTGGCTATGTTCCATACAACTTTATTTACTGAAACAGGTGCTCCATTGGTGAGCAAAACCTGGCAGATACTTGATCTAGGTAATTAAAAAGTGATTTCTCCTTCAATCCTCTCCCAATCCCAGATCATTCCATATTGAAAATAGCATTGGACTGAATAGCTGGCTCCCAATTATAGCTTTTCTAATTACTGGACATTGACTATACATAATCCCATTGAAATTCTCATTGATATGGAGCTTATTTCAGTCTTCATATCCAGTTCTTAAATTGTATTAGCTAAGAGTTAATAAGACTGTTGTTGTGGTATTGCTTTATATCTGGTGTAATACTTTAATATCAGGTCTCAGGAACTTATGTACCATTAAATGAAGATCAGGTTAGGATTCTGATAAATTGGGCCATATTTCTGATCTGGAGGGGAAAGAGGTAAGAAAAGAGCTCCTCCATTCTCATCAAAAATGATCATGTTCTAGAATCATAACAATCATGGCCCAGGATTGTGCAGACTTGAAACTGGGTAATGAAGTGTCAGAACCAGAATTGGTAAAGAAAATGAAAGTTGTATTTCTCATCCAAGAGGTAGGATCACAGAGCATCCAAGTCTATGCAGGTGGTCCAAGGATACCCTACAGTCAAAAAGGCAAAGTATTAGGAGCCCAAGAAACTGGGGAACACAACTAAGGTAATGAGAAAGGAAAGCTTGCCTGCACTCTCTGTGATAGCTCTACAAATCCTGATCAGCTTTTGCCTTATCCAAGAGTTTATTTTAATGAACTGAGGGTCTTTTTTTGCTGGCTGTTGTTTCATAAAACGTAAAGGCACCAAGGTACTTCCTGCTACCCAACACATAGTAGATAGAGGTAGAACCATAAATATTGACTTTCAGACATCATTTGTAGATCAGACATCCTTCGTAGATCTATTTAGATGACTAAAAATGTGCTAATAGTTTATTAGTAGTTGGCTACTATGTTGGCCCAATCTGGAATGCTTAAGTATTCCCCAAAATAGTTCTTTTGTGCACTTAAAATACATCCCCTGACCTATATGAACTATCAAAGTTAGTTCAGCCAGGGCATTTTATCTTAGATATTACTGAGATTATTATAGATTCATAATTTGGATGCAAGTGGTTGAGGCACTATAATTTTTCTTTTAAGGAAAAAATCAGGAGAATATTTTATAGTTGGCCACTCGTATATAAGAATTGCTTCAAAAAATTCTCTAAAGATGTTAGAAACTTAGATCATTATTTGGTGACTTGATAAACATGACTAGAGAAAGATGAATCAATTGAAAGTTAACTGTCCTTAAATCGAATATGTCTGATTATTACTCCATTTATTTTGTGTGACGTAAGGATTTAAAAGAAATTAAGTCATGTATTAATTTCAAGTCATTTCATTATTTTGGAAAAAAATAAACAAACCTGAAAATATTTTTAGGAGTAGTTCATCTTTTGTTTGTGTATGATTGACTGCATAATTTTTGGTTGAATTTTATGGAAAGGTTTTTAAGTTCATGTAAAATTGGTGTTCAGTAGATTTTCTTAACCTTGGCACTACTGACATTTTGAGTTGGATAATTATTTGTTGTGGGGGACTGTCTTGTGCATTGCAGGATTTTTAGCAGCATCCCTGTTCTCCACCCACTAAATGCCAGTAATACCCATACACAAGTTTAAACAACCAAAACTGTCTCCAGACATTGTCAGAAATCTCCTTAGGGGTAAAATCTCCCCTGGTTGAGATGCACTGGTATACAGCAACCAGGCCATAACTCTATAACGTATAGGGTTAAGGAATAGAAGCAGTATCTTATTAGTAATACAAGTCTTTAAAAATTGAATTTTGGTATTGAAATGAATTTATTTATGTTATTTAGTATTTTTGAGTGGTGCATTATTACACAAGACTTTCTAAGGAAACTTAATATTTGGAAATAAAGCAATGCTCCATAAAGGGCTGTCTCTGTGCTCCTCTAGCTCTTACATATCATGTTGTCAATATCATGCTAAGGTTGTAATAAGAAGATTGTATTATTGATTCTGCTCTTCAACCAGAGATTGCATGCAGAGCAGCAATGGTGGAGTTACATCTCAGAATAGAAAATGAATTGGCCCTCATCTTGGAAACCCTATGAATTAGCTGAGTTACCTCCAAGCCTCTCAACACACTTTTTGTCTGGATAAATCAGATTGCCTAATTTTCCTTAAGGTCAAGACATATGATATATTTATCTCTGTCTTTCCAACTCCATTGCTGACACAAGAGAAATAGATGCTTCGAAATTGGATGAATAGGTGGAATCTATTTGTTGATCTTACAGACGAAGAGTCAGCATATTTTCATCTTCTGTTTTTCCTTCTTCCTCCTGTAGTCCTATATTCGTTCCTGACTACTACTTCTTGGTGGCTTGATTTATTCATAGATAATCTGTTCTATTCTTTCACACTCAAGATATGGCCAAGATTTTGTTGCTTTAACTTCTATCAGCAAAAGGTGGGCCCAGAACCAAAAAGTATTAAGGAGTTTTATGTAAGACATTGGAGAATACTAGTGGAAAAATATTGTATTATTTCAGTACCTACCATCACTGTAACAAAATTGTCACTGCTGCAAATTATTAAGACTGACTTAAAATTTTTAAGTTAATTTTCACACTAGAATTCTTATAAACTTGCTTTTCATCTTAATTATTTTAATGTATTTTGTAACTCCAAAACATGGACCAATTTTATATAGAACTTAATTACTTTTCAAAATCTGTTACCAATACTTTTCTTTCAGAACTGCATGATAAAGACAAAGAGAAAATGCTTTAGAACTGGGCAGAACTAGGTATTAATTGTCATGTGCGCTCTTGTAAACATTAATTTGGACATGCTATTTAAACCTAACGAACTTCAATGTTATTGTCTTTAAAATGGGCCAATGCCTACCTCAGAGTATAAGTATGAGAATAGAGAAAATTAAATTAAATGTGATCCAAGAAGTATTTGCATTAAGTAGGTAGTTGTAAGTCAATCATAATCATAATAAATGTCATATGCAAATCAATAAATATGATTCATCACGTAAACAGAACTAAAGACAAAACCACGTGATTATCTCAATAGATGCAGAAAAGACTTAAGATAAAATTCAACATCCCTTCAAGTTAAAGTCTCTCAATAAACTAGGTATTGGAGGAACATACCTCAAAATAATAAGAGCCATATATGACAAACCCACAGTCAATGTCATACTAAATGGGCAAAAGCTGAACACATTCCCCTTGAAAACTGGCACAAGACAAGGATGCCCTCTCTCACTAATCCTATTCAACAGAGTATTAGAAGTTCTGAAGAGGGCAATCAGGCAAGAAAGAGAAATAAAGCGTATTCAAATAGGAATAGAGGAAGTCAAACTATCGCTGTTTGCTGATGACATAATCCTATATCTGGAAATTTCCATCGTATCAATCCCCAAGCTTCTTAAGCTAATAAGCAACTTCAGCAGTCTCAGGATACAAAACAAATGTGCAAAAGTTGCTAGCATTCCTGTACACCAACAACAGACAAGCAGAGAGCCAAATCACAAACTGTATCAGTTCATTTTCACATTGCTATAAAGAAATACCTGAGATGGGGCAATTAATTTATTTTATTTTATTTTATTTATTTCGATAGGTTTTGGGGGAACAAGTGGTGTTTGGTTCATAAATAAGTTCTTTAGTTGTGATTTCTGAGATTTTGATGCACCTATCACCAGAGTAGTATACACTGTACCCAAGGTGTAGTCTTTTATCCCTCACCCCCACGCCCTGTCCCTCAAGTCCCCGAAGTCTATTGTATCATTCTTATGCCTTTGCGTCCTGATAGCTTAGCTTCCACTTATTAGTAAAAACATACAATTATTAGTTTTCCATTCCTGAGTTACTTCGCTAAAAATAATGGTCTCCAATTCCATCCAGGTTGCTGCAAATGCCATTATTTTGTTCCTTTTTATGGTTGAGTAGAAGTATGTATACACACACACACACACACACACACACAACCCCCCCATGGAATACATATATATACACACATATATACACACATATATACATATATACACATATATATGTGTTCCATGGTGTGTGTGTGTATATATACACACACATATATGGTGTGTACATATACATACACATACACATCATGGAATACACACACACACACACATATATATATATCACATTTTCTTTATTTACTTGTTGATTGATGGGCATTTGGGCTGGTTCCATATTTTTGCAATTGCAAATTCTGGTGCTATAAACATGCATGTGCAAGTGTCTTTTTCATATAATTACTTCTTTATCTCTGGGTACATACCCAGGAGTGGGATTGCTGCATCAAACGGTAGATCTACTTTTATTTCTCTAAGGAGTCTCCACACTGTTTTCCATAGTGGTTGTAGTAGTTTACATTCTCACCAACGGTGTAAAGGTGTTCCCTTTTCACCGCATCCATGCCAACATCTATTACTTTATGATTTTTTTATTATGGCCATTCTTGCAGGAGTGAGGTGGTATTGCATTGTAGTTTTGACTTGCATTTCCCTGATACATAGTAATGTTGAGCATTTTTCTATATGCGTGTTGTCATTTGTGTATCTTCTTTTGAGACTTTTCTATTCATGCCCTTAGCCCACTTTTTGATGGGATTATTTGTTTATTTATTATTTTATTTTTGCTGATTTATTTGATTTCTTGGTAGGTTCTGGATATTAGTACTTTGTCAGATGTATAGATTGTGAAGATTTTCTCCCACTGTGTGGGTTGTCTGTTAACTCTGCTGTTTCTTTCTTTTGCTCTGCAGAAGCTTTTTAGTTTCATTAAGTCCCATCTGTTGGTCTTTGTTTTTGTTGCATTTGCTTTTGGGTTCTTGGTCATGAAGTCTTTGCCTAAGCCAATGTCTAGAAGAGTTTTTCTGATGTTATCTTCTAGAATCTTTATGGTTTCAGGTCTTACATTTAAGTATTTGCACCATCTTGAATTGATTTTTGTATAAGGTAAGAGGATCCAGTTTCATTCTTCTACACGTGGCTAGCCAATTATCCCAGACCGTATGTTGAATAGGGTGTCCTTTCCCCACTTCATGTTTTTGTTTGCTTTGTTGAAGATCAGTTGGCTGTAAGTATCTGGGATTATTTCTGGGTTCTCAATTGTTTTCCATTGGTCTCTATGCCTATTTTTATACCAGTATCAAGCTATTTTGGTGACTGTGGCATTATAGTATAAAGTTGGGTAATGTAATGTCTCCAGATTTGTTCTTTTTGCTTAGTCTTGTTAGGCAGGCTCTTTACTTGGTTCCATATCCATTTCAGGACTGTTTTTTCTACTTCTGTGGAGAATGATGGTGGAATTTTTATGGGAATTGCATTGAATTTGCAGATTGCTTTTGGCAGCATGGTCATTGTCACAATATTGATTCTCCTCATCCATGAGCGTGGGATATGTTTCCATTTGTTTGTGTTGTCTATGATTTCTTTCATCAGTGTTTTGTAGTTTTTCTTGTAGAGGCCTTTCACCTCTTTGGTTAAGTATGTTCCTAAGTATTTTAATTTTTTGTAGCTATTGTAAAAGGGGTTGAGTTCTTGATTTGATTCTCAGCCTGGTCACTCTTAGTGTATAGCAGAGATACTGATTTGTGTACATTAATTTTGTATCCTAAAATTTTACTGAATTCATTTGCCTGTTCTGGGAGTTTTCTGGGTGAATCTTTGAGGTTTTCTATGTATACGTTCATATTATCAGCAAACAGCAACAGTTTGACTTGCTCTTTACTGATTTGATGCCCTTAATTTCTTTCTCTTGTCTGATTGGTCTGGCTGGGACTTCCAGTACTATGTTGAATATAAGTGGTGAAAGTGGGCATCTCTGTCTTGATCCAGTTCTCAGGGGAAATGCTTTCAACTTTTCCACATTCAGCATAATGTTGGCTGTGGGTTTCTCAGAGGTGACGTTTATTACCTTAAGGTATGACTCGTCCATGCCGATTTTGCTGAGGGTCTTAATCATAAAGGGATGCTGGATTTTGTTGAACACTTTTTCTGCATCTATCGAGATGATCATATGATTTTTGTTTTTAATTCTGCTTATGTGTTGTATCATATCTATTTACCTATGTATCGTTAATGTATACATACCTCTGAATGTATCCCTACATTCCTGGTATGAAACCCACTTGATCATGGTGGATTATCTTTTTGATATGCTGTTAGGTTTGGTTCACTAGTACTTTTTTCTTCTTTTTTGAGGAATTTTGCATCTGTGTTCATCAGGGATATCGGTCTATAGCTTTCTTTTTCTGTTAGGCCCTTTCCTGGTTTTGGTGTTAGGGTGATATTGGCTTCATAGAATGATTTAGGGAGGATTCCCTCTTCCTCTGTCTTTTGGAATACTGTCAATATGATAGGTACCAATTCTTCTTTGAATGTCTAATAGAATTCAGCTGTGAATCTATCTGGTTCTGGAATTTTTTTTGTTGTTAGTAACTTTAAAATTACCATTTTAATCTCGCTGCTTGTTATTGGTCTGTTCAGAGTTTCTATTTCTTCCTGGTTTAATCTAGGAGGGTTGTATATTTCCAGGAATTTATTCATCTCCTCCAGGTTTTCTAGTTGATGCATGTAAAGTTATTCATAGTAGCCTTGAATGATCTTATGAATTTCTGTGATATCTG
The DNA here is from genome assembly GCF_037993035.2 of Macaca fascicularis. Lineage (NCBI taxonomy): Eukaryota > Metazoa > Chordata > Mammalia > Primates > Cercopithecidae > Macaca > Macaca fascicularis. The sequence goes on along the minus strand of NC_088376.1, from coordinate 29,060,303 downwards.
TTGCAGTATCTCCCATTTTGTTTCTAATTGAGCTTATTTGGATCTTCTCTTTTCTTTTTGGCTTAATCTTGCTGATGGTCTATCAATTTTATTTATCTTTTCAAAGAACCAGGTTTTTGGTTCATTTAATTTTTGTATTTGTTTTTGTTTTAATTTTATTTAGTTTTGCCCTGATCTTTGTTATTTCTTTTCTTCTGCTGGGTTTGGGTTTGGTTTGTTTCTCCAGTTCTTTGAGGTGTCACCTTAGATTGTCTATTTTTGCTCTTTCAAACTTTTTGATGTGGACATTTAATGGTATGAACTTTTCTCTTAGCACAGTCTTTGCTGTATCTCAGAGGTATTGATATGTTGTGTCACTATTATTCAGTTCAAAGAATTTTTGAATTTACATCTTGATTTCATTGTAGACCTAATGATCATTCAAGAGCAGGTTATTTAATTTCTATATATTTGCCTGGTTTTGAGGGTTCCTACTGGAGTTGATTTCCAATTTTATTCCACTGTGGTCTGAGACTGTACTTGATATAATTTCTATTTTCTTAAATTTATTGAGACTTGTTGTGACTTATCATATGGTCTATCTTGGAGAATGTTCCATGAGCAGATGAATAAAATGTATATTCTGCAGTTGTTGGGTAGAATGTTCTGTAAATATCTGTTAAGTCCATTTCTTCTAGAGTATAGTTTAAGTCCATTGTTTCTTTGTTGACTTTCTGTCCTGATGACCTGTCTAGTGCTGTCAGTGGGGTATTGAAGTCCCCCACTATTATTGTGTTGCTGTCTATCTCATTTCTTAGGTCTAGTAGTAATTATTTTATAAATTTGGGAGCTCCAGTGTTAGGTGCATATATATTTAGGATTGTGATATTTTCCTGTTGGACTGGTCCTTTTATCGTTATATAATGTCCTTCTTTGTTTTTTTTAACTGTTGTCACTTTAAAGTTTTTTTTGTTTTTTGTTTTTTGTTTTTGTCTGATATAAGAGTAGCTGCTACTACTCTTCTTTGGTGTCCATTTTCGTAGAATTTCTTTTTCCACCCCTTCACATTAAGTTTATGTTAGTCCTTACATGTCAGGTGAATCTCTTGAGTCTCTTGAAGACAGCAGATACTTAGTTCATGAATTCTTATCCATTTTGCCATTCTGTATCTTTTAACTGGAGGACTTAGGCCATTTTCATTAAATGTTAGTATTGAGATGTGAGGTACTATTCTATTTATCATGCTACTTGTTACCTGAATACCTTTTTTTTCATTCTGTTATTGTTTTATAAGTCCTGTGAGATTTATGCTTTAAGAATAATCTATTTTGGTGTATTTTGAGGATTTGTTTCAAAATTTAAAGCTCCTTTTAGAAGTTCTTATAGTGCTGGCTTGGTAGTGGTGAATTCTTTCAGCATTTTTTGTGTGTGTCTGGAAAAGACTTTATCTTTCCTTCTTTTATGAAGTTTAGTTTCAGTGCATACAAAATTCTTGGCTGGTAATTGTTTTGTTTTAGAAGGCTAAAAATTGGACCCCAATCCCTTCTTGTTTGTAAGGTTTCTGTTGAGAGATTTGCTGCTAATCTGATAGGTTTTCTTTTATAGGTTGTCTGATGCTTTTACCTCACAGCTCTTAAGATTCTTTCCCTTGTCTTGACTTTAGATAACCTGATGACTATGTGCCTAGGCAATGATCATTTTATGATGAATTTCCTTGATGTTCTTTGAAAATCTTGTATTTGGATATCTAGATCTCTAGCAAGGCCAGGGAAGCTTTCCTTGATTATTCCCTCTAACATGTTTTCCAAACTTTTAGATTTCTCTTCTTCGGGAACACCAGTTATTCTTAGGTTTGGTCTTTTGACATAATCCCAAACTTCTTGGAGGCTTTGTTAATTTTTTTTTATTCTTTTTGCTTTGTCTTTATTGACTTGGGTTAATTCAAATGCCTTGTCTTCGAGCTCTGAAGTTCTTTCTTCTACTTGTTCAATTCTGTTGCTGAGACTTTCCCATGCATGTTGCAATTCTCTAAGTGTGTCCTTCATTTCCAGAAATTGTGATTGTTTTTTACGTATACTATCTATTTCATTGCAGTTTTTTTCCATTCATATCCTGTATTTCTTTTATTTCTTTAAATCGATTTTACCTTTCTCTGGTGCCTCCTTGATTGGCTTAATAATTGGCTTCTAGACTGGGTGCAGTGACTCACACCTGTAATCCCAGCACTTTGGGAGGCCGAGGCAGGTGGATCATGAAGTCAGGAGATTGAGACCATTCTGGCTAACACAGTGAAACCCCGTCTCTACTAAAAAATACAAAAAATTAGCCGGGCATGATGGTGGGCGCCTGTAGTCTCTGCTACTCAGGAGGCCAAGGCAGGAGAATGGCGTGAACCCGGGAGGCGGAGCTTGCAGTGAGCCGAGATCACGCCACTGCACTCCAGCCTGGGTGACAGAACGAGACTCCGTCTCAAAAAAACAAAAATAAAATAAAAAAATAATTGGCTTCTGAGTTCTTTTTCTGGCAATTCAGAGGTTTTGTCTTGGTTTGGATTCATTGCTGGTGAGCTAGTGTGATCTTTTCGAGTATTAAAGAACCTTGTTTTGTCATATTACCAGAATTGATTTTCTAGTTCCTTGTCATTTGGGTATACTATGTCACAGGGAAGATCTGGGACTCTTGGTTGCTGTTCAGATTTTTTTGTCCCACAGGGTGCTTCCTTGATGTGGTGCTCTTCCCTTTCCCCTAAGGATGGGGCTTCCTGAGATCCGACCTGCAATGATTGTTATTTCTCTTCCGGATCTAGCCACCCAGTGGAGCAACTGGGCTCTAGGCCATTACTGGAGAGTGTCTGCAAAGAGTCCTATGATGTGATTTGTTTTCAGGTCTCTCAGCCATGGACACCATCACCTGCTCCAGTGGAGGTAGCAGGGGAGTGAAGTGGACCCTGTGAAGGTTCTTGGTTGTATTTTTGTTAAGTGCACTGGTTTTGTATTGGTTGGCCTTCAGCAAGGTGGTGGCATTTTCAAGAACACATCAGCTGTAGTAGTATAGGATCAGGCAGTGGGTGGAGCCATAGCACTCCCAAGAGATTATGTCCTTTGTCTTCAGCTACCAGAGTGGGTAGAGAAAGACCATTCAATGGGGCAGGGTTAGGTGTGTCTGAGCTCATACTTTTTTGGGGGCGGGGCTTGGTGTGGCTGCTGTGGGCAATGGGAGTGTGGTTTCCAGGCAAATGGATTTATAACAGAGACTGGGCAATTTATAAAGGAAAGAGGCTTAATTGACTCACAGTTCCACATGGCTGGGATGGCCTTGGGAAACTTACAATCATGGCAGAAGGTAAAGAAGAAGCAAGTATCTTCTTCACAAGGCAGCAGGAAAGAAAAGAGTAGAGGAGGGACTTCCAAAAGCTTATAAAACCATCAGATCTCATGGGAACTCACTCACTGTCACAGGAACAGCATAGGGAAAACCACTTCCATGATTCAGCCACCTTCCACCAGGTCCCTTCCTCAACATGTGGGGACTATATGAATTACAACTGGAGATGAGATTTGGGTGTGGACACAGAATCAAACCATACCATGAAAGAATTCTCACTCACAGTTGCTACAGAACAATAAAATACCTAGGAATACAGCTAACCAGGAGGGTGAAAGGTCTCCACAGGGAGTACTACAGACCACTACACAAAGAAATCAGAGATCACACAAGTGGAAAAACATTCCATGCTCATGAATAGGAAGAGTCAATGTCATTAAAATGCCCGTACTGCCCAAAGCAATTTATAAATTCAATGCTGTTCCCATTAAACTACCGTTGATATTCTTCACAGAACTAGAAAAAAAAAATACTTTAAAATTCTTGTGGAACCAAAAAAGGGCCCAAACAGCCAATGCAATTTTAAGCAAAAAGAACAAAGCTGGAGGCATCAGGCTACCTGATTTCAAACTGTACTGCTGGAGTACGGTAACCAGAAGAGCATGATACTGATTTAAGAACAGACAAATAGACCAATGGGACAGCACAGACAACCCAGAAATAAGACTGCATGCCTACAGCTATGTGATCTTCAACAAACCTGACAGAAACAAGCAATAGGGAAAGGACTCCCTATTCAATAAATGGTGCTGGGATAACTGGCTAGCCATATGCAGAAGATTGAAACTGGACCGCTTCCTTACACCATATTAAAAAATTAACTCAGGATGAATTAAAGACTTAAATGTAAAACTCAAAACCATAAAAACCCTGGAAGACATCCTAGGCAATACCATTTAGGGCATAGGCATGGACAGAGATTTCATGATGAAGACACAAAAAGAAATTGCAACAAAAACAAAAATTGACAAATGGGATCTAATTAAACTAAAGAGCTCTACACAGCAAAAGACACTATCAATAGAGTAGAAAGATAACCCAAAGAATGGGGGAAGAATTTTCCCAAATTATGCATCTGACAAAGGTCTAGTATCCAGCATATATAAGGAACTTAAACATATTGACAAGAAAAAAACAACCCCACTAAAAAATAGGCAAGGGACATGAACAGACACTTCTCAAAAGAAGACATACATGTGGCCAACAGTCATGAATAAAAGCTCAACAGCACTCATCATTAGAGAAATGCAAATCAAAACCACAATGAGATAGCATCTCACACCAGTCAGAATGGCCAGTGTGAAATGTCAAAAAATAACAGATGTTGGTGATGTTATGGAGTAAAATGAATGCTAATACACTTTTGGTAGGAGTGTAATTCAGTTCAACCATTGTGGAAGACAGTTTAGCAATTCCTCAAAGACCTAAAGATAGAAATACCGTTAGACCCAACAATCACCTTACTGAGTACATACCCAAAGAACTGTAAATCGTTCTGTAATATTATAAAGACATGCACATGTATGTTCATTGAAGCATTATTCACAATAGCAAAGACATGGAATCAACCTAAATGTCCATCAATGATAGACTGGACAAAGAAAATGTACATATACATCACAAAATACTATGCACCCGTAAAAAAGAACAAGATCATGCCTTTTGCAGGGACATTGGTGAGGCTCGAGGCCATTATCCTTAGCAAACTAATGCAGGAACACAAAACCAAATACCACACGTTCTTACTTATAAGTGGGAGCCAAATGATGAGAACTCATAGGCACATAGAGTGGAACAATACACACTGGGGCCTATAGGAGGGTGGAGGATGTGAGGAGGGAGAAGATCCAGAAAAATAACTAACGGATACTAGGCTTAATACCTGGATGATGAGATAATCTGCACAACAACCCCCGCCCCCACCCGCCATGACACACGTTCACACGTTTACCTATGTAACAAGCCTGCACAGGTACCCCTGAACTTAAAATAAAAGTTAAATATATATATATATAATAAATCATTATGATTTATTGTGGAAGTAATGGTGTTGATATTAACTAGACATGACCAGAGTCAAGGCTCTGCAAAATCATGAAGTGTCTCTGAACTTTTTAAACTCCTTTTTCTGAGTCAGGCATAAGTAAAATCATTCCCTTCATCCTGTGCCAAATGTTGGTATTCTATTGATTGTCAACTAATTCCTGCTAAGCAGCTATTTCTTCCAGAGAGTATTTATATTTTAATAGAAGTAGCTGTTAATATCAGATATAGGCTCAAGGATTTGAATAAAGATAGACTAAGGTGGCACTACTCTCCCGCTATGCCTGTATTTTCCTGATGACTAGTTTTCTCCATTTCAAGATCCCGAACTCGTTGTACCAGTTAGTCTTTGCTGCATAGCAAATTTCCCCAAAACTTGAAAAATTTAAAACAAAAATAGTTTTTATATTTTATGATTCTGTGGGTTAGCTACGTGGTTCTTCTGTTTCAAATGGTATTGGCTGGAGTCATTCATGTAGCTACTATCAGCTTGGAACTTGGCTGGGGCCAGAATATTCTGAAGGACTTCATTCATATATCTGGTGTCTTAGCAGGGCCCTTAACTGAGGAGGGTAGAATCACTGGGAGTCATTCCATTGTCTAAGATGTCTGGTTCTCTCTCTCTGGCTTGCTTTCTCTTCTTATTCAGTAGTTGAGCTTTGAGACTTTACATAATGGTTGGCTCTCAAGAGGGCAAATATGGAAGCTGCATAAGTCCAGAAGTCACACAGTCTTTTCTGCCATACTTTAATGGTCAAAGAAAGCCACAGGACCAGCTCAAATTCAAGGGGAGAGAAAACAACCTTTATCTATTGGTAGGAAGAAAAGCACATATGAATAAGAATGTGATGGCTAATTGCTGGCCATATTTACTTATTTAGTTTTGAGACAGGGTCTCACTCTGTCACCCAGGCTAGAGTGCAGTAGTGTGATCTAGGCTTACTGCAGCCTCCATCTCCTAGGTTCAAGCAACTCTCCTGTCTCAGCCTCTCAAGTCGCTGGGATAACAGGCACACACCACCATGTCTGGCTAATTTTTGTATTTTTAGTAGAGACGGGGTTTCACCATGTTGGCTGGGCTGGTCTTGAACTCCTGACCTCAAGCAATCTGCCAGTCTCAGCCTCTCAAAGTGCCGGGATTACAGGTATAAGCCACCACGCCTGGCCCCATGGCCATATTTACAGACAATCTAACATTTTATTACATCTTCCACCTTTTTCTCCTTTCTTTCCTTGTTCATTTTTCATGTCTCTCCTGACAATATCAGTGATGTCACTGGTTTCTCAAGTTATATGGAGTGAGTGTTGTCATCATTATTTCTAATTCAATATGCCTAGTAGAAAATACACAGGTTTTAGAAACATATAGACCTTCAAATGGATGCCAGGTCTACTTATTTCTAGTAATATGACACTGAGCAAAATATGTAAACTCTTTTACCTCAAGTCTTCTCATCTACTAACTAATAGAGGGGACAAAACTTACCTCAAAGGGTTAATATTAGATTTATATTAATATAGCTTATGCATAGTGATTAACTGAAACTTAAGAGATGCTCAATAAGTGTTACTTTATTTCTTCCTGTTTCTACATGTCTCTCTCTGTCTCAGTTTTTTTCTATCCCATTACCTTTTCCTAGAAGAAAAACATTTTTGAAAATTTCTAACCACTGTTCATAACAATCAAACATATTTGTCATAAACCTACTGATATTGTTCAACAAATTCTTCAAGATTTATTAAGCATTTTGACAACTATTATTCTCTTATGCTGGGTACATTATTCTTTCCTGAGTTTGCCATGTTATTGCTACTGCTAAGCCTTGGCTCATACTTTCCTTTTGCCAAATAAACTATCATTGCCTATTCCTAAATCCATACGAAATCTTTTCTTTTTCAGAAGCGTTGTCTAATGTTTCTGGTGCTTATTAATAATATTTGTAACCTTGTATTTTAATCTATTTGTTTCCAAACAGTTTCCATCAGTTTTATGCTCCATGATGAATTTGGGGATATTTTAAACCATGTGTCCCCCGACTACTCACTTTAAATTTCACACACTGTAAATAGAACTAAACAATTGGCAACTTTTCAGTAACAACGTGTTGAATTGCACAACCAGAGAAGCAGTAAAAATTTGCTTTTAGGGCCATTTTATCTATGAAAGATTCCAGATACAGCATTAGTCAATGTCTTCATAAATGCTGTGGAAAAAATATATAAATAGAAAGTAATAGCAATGATTAGGGACAATTGAGTGATTGCAATTTTTGAAAAGAAAAATCAAGAAAAGCACATTATCTTTCTTGATTCATACGTTATTTTGTGTGATTAGAATTTCCATAAAAGAACCTCCTAACCAATATTTGACTAAGCATTAAAATAAAATAGTGAATAAAAGAATCCTGTTTCTATCCTATTATTATACTTGCTATAGATACAATATGCAGGCACTTTTTTTCTTTTGATGGGTGTTGCTGGATGATTTCTTTATTTATGTCCTTGATAAATACTGTCAGAAATATGTTCTAGAAAAGTAAATAACCAAAGGATAGTTCTTACCAATCCATTAGAGTTTTTATAGCTAGCACCATTTGTTTGGTCTTTCTACTTCTAAAACCTTTCTTTAATAAATACATCACTCCAAATCCAAAAGCAGATGTCAGATCACATCTTCCTCATCTAGATAACCCCAATATTTCTTTTAAGAGTTAGGATTCCCAGTGTGTGATGTTCCCCTTCCTGGGTCCAAGTGATCTCATTGTTCAGTTCCCACCTATGAGTGAGAACATGCAGTGTTTGGTTTTCTGTTCTTGTGATAGTTTGCTAAGAATGATGGTTTCCAGCTGCATCCATGTCCCTACAAAGGACACAAACTCATCCTTTTTTATGGCTGCATAGTATTCCATGGTGTATATGTGCCACATTTTCTTAATCCAATCTGTCACTGATGGACATTTGGGTTGATTCCAAGTCTTTGCTATTGTGAATAGTGCCGCAATAAACATACGTGTGCATGTGTCTTTATAGCAGCATAATTTATAATCCTTTGGGTATATACCCAGTAATGGGATGATGTAAATGACGAGTTGATGGGTGCAGCACACCAACAAGGCACAAGTATACATATGTAACAAACCTGCACGTTATGCACATGTACCCTACAACTTAAAGTATAATAATAATAAATAAATTTAAAAAAAACCAAACAAACTTTTTAAAAAAAAAGAAAAAAAATTTAAAAAAAAGAAAAAAAAAAAAAAAAAAAAAGAGTTAGGATTCCAATATGCCAGAACCAGAAGGACATTCTGAGGTTTCCCGACATTTCCTCTGTTTATGGAGACAGCTGTTTCACTAACTTGCAGCACTTGTAAATGCTTTGACAGCTGATCACATACTATATTCTTGACTTCATACTTTGGTAAGCCTGGATATGTATCTTTCTATAAACCTCACCTAATCTTTGATGTTACTATTACCTTATCTTTGCTTGGACAGCACACTCAGAAGGCTTCATCACCAAGATTTTGGGAGAGTAAAGCTAAGTATAGTTGATGTAACATTGTAGAAGCAGCATAGGAACAATAAGAACAATAGGTAAAGCTATAATTATAACAATATTAAAAGCTTATATTTAGAAATGACCGCATTCGATATTTTAGGATATTTTTCTAGGTTTTTTCGTTTCATTTTATTCTCTTCTAGTTTTGACATTTTATGATACATTTGTTCTCTAGAAGGGAACGTCTTTATTTAGGAGGATAAAAACTTAGGAGGGTCTTAGCATTCACTTTTGCTATTCCAATCTACAACTGGAAGATACATAAAAGTGCTTTGCATTGCAAATTTGGGATAACTTCAAAAATCCCATGGTTGATGTTAGGGATAGCACTAAGCATTTCAGTTCCAGAAGAATAAAAGAAATTCCTATTTGAAATGAATTCCTCATTTGGAGGGAAAAAAAAACATGCATTCTGGCACAACAAGATCAAATTATGGAATACAAAAGTGGCTCCTTCCCATGTGCAGCCCCTGTCCCTCCTCCAGTCCTCTGCACACCCAAACTGTTTCTGATTGGCTTTTAGCTTTTAGTTTGTTTTTTTTTTTTTTTTTTTTTTCCTTCTAACACTTGTATTTGGAAACTCTTCTGTGATATTGAGAAGTATACTCTTGAGTGTTTAATAATGTTTTTTTCCAAAAGAAAAAAAAAAGAGTTAGGATTAAATTCTTTAGCCTATTATTCAAGATCTCTAATGAATTTTGCTGAAATTTTACTCTCAATTTTGTCTCCCACAGCATCCATTACACACCACCACACATAATGTATGTAATCTTTTTCTCAAATGATAAAGTATTCTAACGTATTTTTGCTCAAGTATTCTCAGTCTAGAATTCCCTTTCTTCCATAAGCTTGGCCAAAAGTATGTTTTCTAGGCTCAGACCAGAGGCTAGTTTCTCTATTGATTTTTTTATTGTTCTCATTCTCCCTTGTAAACATCTTCCTTATATTCCACAAATACTTCCATTTAGTGCTCATGTGTGCCACCATATCCTCAATTATGTCTATTTTTCTGACCATATATGATCTCAACGAAGTCAGAAATTGTTTATATGAGCTTGGTGTCTCACAACATCTTCCTTATAACTGATGGGGTTATAAGAAGACAATGAATTTCCAACACCTATTGTGAAACTGTTGTGGGAGTCATATTTATTTTTGACATTTAAGTTGAATTGAAGTTATTTTAATATTGGGAGCATCAAGTAATCCTGAAATTGTGCCATTTGGGGACATTACAAACAAGATTTGGAAAATCCTATCAGGAAGTTAATGCAAGGAATAGGAAAACCAAAATATTCGTTTTATTCTTAACCACTAATAGGGAAATTTTGGGGTTTGTTTGGGTATCATATAGTACAAACATAGGAGTGTCTCCCCATAGTCAGGACTTCCTAGCAAATGTTATGATATTTTTGTAAGGAAGAAAACTCTCATTTCTTCATAACTTATTTAACTTTAGAAGATCACCTATAGGCAAAGGATAATCATATATTGTGAGGTGCCTAGTCTTTTGAACTACCTTTCAAAGCTAAATTCCATCAGACATTTTCTCAATTTTTTCTTAAAATGTCATATTCTCTACTGAAGAAGTAAAATTCAAAATTGCAGTATCTGCCATCTTCCCAGAAGGACATAAATCTCCAACCAATGATACCAAATAATAATCAGTTCACTGTAGGCAGACTATTTCTTGCAAGGTAGTATAAATAAAGTTTTTTAAAAATCAAAATTCATACTTTGTATCATTTTCTAATACTGTGGGGAAGTTTTTTGAGATTTTTTTCTTATAATATAAGGTTCTGGCTTTCTGATGTTGGTAACAGTAATAGCTACATGTTGACTTAGAAGATTTAGATTTTGAGACGGACTTCTTTCTTTAATTATTTTATTTTATTATTATTATTATTATTATTATTATTATTTTGAGACAGAGTCTCGCTCTGGTGCCAGACTGGAGTTCAATGGCTCAATCTCGGCTCACTGCAACCTCCGCCTCCCAGGTTCAAGTGATTCTCCTGCCTCAGCCTCCCGAGTACCTGGGTCTATAGGTGTGTGCCACCACACCTGGCTAATTTTTTGCATTTTTAGTAGAGACAGGGTTTCACCTTCTTGGCCAGGATGATCATGACCTCTTGACCTCATAATCTGTCCGCCTCGGCCTCCCAAAGTGCTGGGATTACAGGCTTGAGCCACCGTGCCGGCCAATTATTTTTAATTTTTATGAGTACATAATAGATTTAGGTATTTATGGGATGCGAAAGATATTTTGGTACAGGCATACAATGCATAATAGTCACATCAGGGTAAATGGACTATCCATCCCCCCAAGCGTTTATCATCTCTTTGTGTTGCAAACATTCCAGTTATACCCTTTTAGTTTTTGTAAAATGTACAACAAATTACTATCGATTGTTATCACTCTGTTGTGCCATTAAATACTAGCTCCTATTTATTCTAATTATATTTGTGTAACACGGTGAGTCTTCTATCATGATGAAACTAAGTCTAAGTCAAATACAATGAAATACCTAGACTCTGAACCGTTTTACTTGTGAAGATCCATACTCAAAAAGGCCAATATCAGATTATTTGGTAAGAGAAATTTTTTTTAAGTATTAGTACTTTAAGGATGTATATATCACCTATTTTTTCATTATATTACTTTTTTTCACATACATTTCACATGTGTGAACTAAACTGACTCAAGATTTCAGGCCTATTTCCTTATATTGGGCAGTTTCAGGTTCACAAAACATTGCTTTGCTTTTGTTCAAACTTCTATCACTACAAAAATCTCCCTCTTGCTACCCTTTTACAGTCATACCAACCCCATCACCCTCTACCATCCCTAATGCCTGACTACTGCTAGTCTGTTCTCCATCTACAACATTTAGAGAATGCTATCATAGAATAATGCAATGTGTAACCTCTTGAGATTAACTTTTTCCACTCAACTTAATGCCCTGCAGATCAATTCAAGTTGCTGCCCACTTCCATTGTTTATTCTTTTTTATGTCTGAATTGTATTTCATGGTATAGACAGACCAGTTTACTTAACAATTGTACACAGGGCTTCATGAGGACATGCCTCCATTTCTCTGGAATAATTCTCCAACAGTGCAATTGCTCACTTGTATGGTAAGTATATGTTTAAGGCTTTTTTCTTCAAGAAATTCCCAACCTATTTTTTAGATTAACTGTTTTTCTTTTTCTATTTTTCCATTGTTTTGAGACAGAGTCTCCCTCCGTCCCCTAGGCTGAGACAGTGGCACGATCTCGACTCACTGCAACTTGTGCCTCCCAGGTTCGGGTGATTCTCATGCCTCAGCCTCCTAAGTAGCTGGGATTACAGGTGCGTGCCACCACACCCAGCTAATTTTTGCATTTTTAGTAGAGACGGGGTTTCATCATGTTGAACAGGCTGGTCTTGAACTACTGACCTCAAGTGATCCACCCGCCTTGGCCTCCCAAAGTGCTGGGGTTACAGGGGTGAGCCATTGAGCCCGGCATAGAGTGACTGTTTTACTTCTCATTTCCACCAGCAATGTGTGAGAGATCCAGTTTCTGCACATCATCACCAGAATTTGATACTGTAACTATTTTTTATTTTGCTATTGTGTATTGATACCTCATATGGTGTCTATTGATACCTAATTGTAGTCTCAATTTGCATGCCCTTAATGGTTAGTGTTTTTAAACATCTTTTCATGTGGTGATTTGCTATTCTTATATCCTCTAGTGAAATGTCTTTTGCTTATTTTCTAATTGGATTGTTTGGTTTTCTTATTATTGAGTATTCAGAGTTCTTTATATATTCTACATCTAAGTCCTTTGTCAGATGAGTGGTTTAGAAATACTTTTCCCAGGATGTAATTTGTACTATAAATGTGCTAATTCAAAGCTTCCATATACTATTAAAATTTAACAGTAACCATGCAATTGTTTTGAACCTAAATCAACAAAAGATTTTTTGTTTACAATTGCAAACGCATGGTAAGAATACAAAACTGACCAAATGTAGTTGGATTTATTATTGTTTTTAAATTTCTGCAGACAGCACTTCCCCTGTTGCCTACAGAGGTTTGGAGTGCCTTCCCTGCCCTGACCCTGGCAGTATGCTATTGCTCTTGCTAGACCTAGAGATTAGCAGGTTTTTGTAACACTCTCACGGTAACAAAATTCACGATAGACTGTTGTGTAATTCAGTACATGGAAAATGATAAAATACATAATCCATATACTTTTCTTTAAAAAATGACAATGTATTCCAGCCAACAGAAATGATTCAAAATTATAAATTTAAGAATGTGGAAGATATAAATTTGTGTCCTTCCTTAACAAATTTGGACCAGTTATATATTAATCCAGAAGGATTCTTCAGTTCACAGTGTAAACGACACCCTTCATCAATTCCCTACATGATTCCTCTTTCACTTGTAGTCATTTTTGTGTATCAGCAACTAGTTTTTCTGGGGCACATTTTTTCCCCACAGTTCATACCGGAAATTTTTCTTAGCAGCACTTATGGGATAAAAGTTTAAATAAAGGAATAAAAAGAAGAGTGGGCAGAGGGACAAGCTGGGCTGCAATGCAGTTATAAGATATTTGCCGACTCCAAGTTCACCAGCAGCTAAAACTGGGTGCTCTGCAGAGTTGTCTCAAATTGGGCAGGGACCCCTCATTACAGTCCCATATGGTCCGTCATTGAATGCAGGATGTTCTGGGAAGAGCCACTCACTTCACCTGAGGGAAATTCATAAGTGGACTGAGGCCTAAGAGGTGATGGTTCTGGACAGGTACACTCCCAGCGCTATAGACTTCAGGCTTTTAGTCCTGAGCAGGCATCTGGCCAGTGTAGCATAACATGTACTACAACTCAGCAAGTAGAACCTGTCTTCTTATTTCTCATCACAAAAGCAAAGCTTCAGGAGGTCGAGGCTATAGCTTGCGATGATTGTACCTGGGAATAGCCACTGTACTCCAGCCTGGGCCACACAGCAAGACCTCATCTCTAAAAAACAAACCAAAGCAGGGCTTAATTTGTGGCCAAATGGCCATTTGCATTTCAAACCTTTTAATAATGATTACATAGATATATGATGTATATATTCAAAATTTATATTGAATGAACTGAGTCACAGGCTTTTTTAAAATTGAGCAAAACTAAAAGTCCAGTCTCGTGTACTTTGGCAGATATTTTCCCCTTAAATCCTCTTTATATCTAAGATCTATAACTATTCCTGTGTTAGTTATGTTTAAGATTAATTTATATGAGGTCAGTGATGTTAAAAAAAAAAAAAAAAAAGAAAAAAAGAAAAGAAAAGAAAAAGAAAGCCTAGAACAAAGCCAAAAAATAAGTCCACCAAAATGTTAAATTATTACCGGGAGGTGGTATTATGAAAGAGACTCATTTCCTGCTTTCCATTGTTTTCCACTTCTAAATTTAGTAAAACGCACATGTATTATTTTTATTATTCAAGGAAGAAATGTGTATGTACTATTTAATTGTAGTTGAGCTTATAAAAAATAAATGCAATAAAAATGCTTGAAATTCTTGATATTGAAGCCAATCAGGCATTCTTTCTTTTTTATTTTTCTGTATTTCCCAATTTTCCATAATGAATTTAAATTACCTTTATTCTCTCTCTACATATATATTTTTTCTGTGTTTTCCCAATTTTCCATAATGAGTTTAAATTACCTTTATTCTCTCTCTCTAAAATATGTATAGTTTTTAGATTTCAGCCTTTTTATAAGTTACAAAAACTGCCACCCCACTAAATAAGACTGCTCCCTTCGTTACAGTTGAATATTTTTAAAGAAGAGTCCTTCTATTGCATTTTATAAAGCTTTTTTAAAAAACACAAATGTTTACTGAGTTATATATAAAATCTGGTATTTACAGAGATGGTCAAGGGGTTTTTTTTATTTACAGATCTGCTGAATTATATTGATTCCCTAAAAGGGAATGACCCTTAGCATAAATCCTACATGAGATTGATATATTTTTCTTTTACTGTATTTCTATATTCAGTTTACTAATGTTTTATTAAGGATTTTTGCATCTATAAGTGAAAGTGATATATATATATACACACACATACATACACACACACACACACACACAGTTTTGGTACCAAGTTTTCCAGAGTTGTAAGTGTATTCACAAATTTTTTGGCTCTTTTATTCTCTGAAGTTGTTAAAAGAATTATCTGTTCTTTTAAAGCTTGATAACTTTGACTTTAAAACCCTCTGCAGTAGGCCTCAGAGAGGGGTGGTAAGTGACATGAGATAGTCTCTTTCTCTGCTTCTTTCCACATTACTGGTCTATTCAAAATTTTTACTACTGTTTGGAACTATTTTGGTAATTGACTCCTGCCCTCAAAGTATTCATTAAATCTACAAAACTATGAAAATGTAATTTTCTACAAAGTAATTTTATAATTTCTAAAGTCTTCCAAATTCATGATCTTGTTTTTATTCTGAATATTATTTGTGTTGGTCTTATTTCTTTTCCTTGAATACAACTGCCAGAAGTTTAATTCTCTTATCTTCTTTCCATTTAATTGGCCACATTTTAAAAAGCGTTTTGTTTTCTGTTTCATTTTTTTTGTTTCTATAACCTAGTTTACTCTTATTTGTTGTTTTCCTATTAAATTATTATATTTATTTGGTGTCTTAAAGTTCTACATATTTAATATTTTAAATATGTAGTTTGTTTCATGTATTAGATATTTTATATGATATATTTTGTAATAGGTACATTTTAAGTATTGATTTTTCTCTCATTCATCTGATTACATCCATTGAGTTTGGATATCAAATGTGCTTATTAACATTATTTCTTTTTAAAAAGTCTTTTATTTCCAAAGTCTACAAATTTGCTTACTAATTTCTCTTAATATAAAAAATTATACAGAAATTTAATAAATCAAAATAGAGTTTGAGCCATTATATGGAGAATTGTTTTCATACACATGACTTCTGTTTTGTGGAATATTTTTGAAATTGTGTTTGCAGAACAAAATCAACTGCTATGAATATTCCATGAGCATAGAAAAGAAGAGAAATTCTTTCTTTGGTAGATACCATAGATACTCATTCATTAATTATAGATAATTTTAACATTAACATTATTAATGTATTAGCCGTAATAACTTGTAAATCAATGTATTAACATTCCCTATAATTTTATTTATTTTTTGCCACCACAGCTATCAGTTTCTGAGACAGATGAAGTTACTTCACTGTAATTTTGGATTTTCAGATTTCCTGTGTTTTTAATGTTTTTCAATGCTGTATAATTTAGAATGTAAAAATGTATAATTTTATTGTAATTTTTTTAAAAGGACGTTTCCTTTGCATCTTGAACTATAAGTTTCTGCATTGATATTTAAATGGGAACAAGTGCTCTATTTTTTTAAAAAGCATGTTATAAAAGTAGTTTACAATGTAAAAGTAGGGATATGAGAGAAAGTGGAAAGGAAATAAAACCTAAAATGACAACTGGAGAGAGAGTACATTTCAGCGTACGTCCTTTTTAGTACAAGAAAGAGAGCGAAATAAGAGAAGACCCTGTCTAGCAGAGAAGATAACTCCTGCCTAGAAGAGATCCATTTTGACTCAACACTATAACACAGATAAGTAAAAATATTGGACAGGCTCACAGCTCAGTGATCTATTATTTACTATGGTGAGTTGGAAAGAACATGTGATTTCACGGAAGTTCATTGAGAATTCAAATATCAGCCCTCCCACTTACTGTGTGAATTTGGACAAGTACACAATTTTCATGATCTTCAAGTTTGTTTTATGCTTTTTTTCCCCTTCAGTTAATAGAAAAACTAATGCCTAACAAAGTGAGGATTAAAAAAGAACCAAGACAAAGTTCCTGGCATAATGCCTAGAACATGATGGAGGTTAAGGGAATGTTGCTAATACATGATGTTTTGTTCAGAAGTCCTAACTCAGTGGAGTCTAATCATAACTTTAATTTTTTTCCTGGAAATTTTCATCTCTCAGTGTTGCTTAGTAACTAAAATGGCTTATTTAATTATCCTGCTTACTGACCACTACCTCCTCCTCTTGTATTTTACTTATTTACCTTCATTGACCTGATGGCAATTGAAATCTTCACCTTTTCATCACTGAAAGAAAAAGGGAAGGCCTAGATTTTCTCCTTTTACTCCGAACACTCTTACTAGATAATTTCATAATCAACTAATTGACAAATCCAGGCAACTTTTATCTCTACACGTATTTCAAATGTGCCAGCTTTGCTCCACATCTACTGCTAGCTACTACTTTAGTCTTACCATGTTTTTACTGATCTACTAAAACAGGCTTCTGAGTAATCTCCTATCAACTTCTGTTGTCTCTTTCTAATAAAATCACCCATTACAAGTCAATTTGTTCTTTTGAAAACTCAAATGTTCTCATGTCATTTGAAGGTTTAAAATCTTACTGTTGCTTCATGTGCTCCAGCACTGTAGCTTGCTAATCTGTGCTATGTTATAGGAAACAAGAAGAGAATGAGGGAGACAGAAAACACACACACACACAGAGAGAGGGAGAGAGAGAGAGACAGAGAGAGAGAGAGAGACAGAGAGAGAGAGAGAGGAGAGAGGGAGATAGAGGAGAAAGAGAGAGTTATCTTCTTATTCAAGTAGCTGCAAATATATATTTTAGGCTTTTAAAAAAAATAATTTAGGCTTTTTTGTTTGTTTCCTAACTAATACTTTTATCATTGCACTTATAGTCAAGAGCAAAAATTCTAATGTGGCTTCAAAGGTGCTGAATGAGCTGTCTGACTTCTGCCTACCTTCTAGTTCCCCTTTTTACCGCTCTTCCTTCCTTTCACCATATACTAACTCTTCTGGACTTCGTTCAGTTCTTCAAAGATGCTGAACTCCTTTCTGCCTGAGATCCTCACACCTTGTCTTTGCTCCTCTGACCCTATCTTATTAACAACTATTGGTTCTTCAGATTTTAACCCTGGGTCATCCATCTCAAGCAGTTTGTTCCCTACCACCACCACCACTACCACCGCCACTCTCTATAATTTTATCAGGTTTCATTGTTAAATGGTTTGATATCACTTTATTGTTGTCCTTTTTTGGTGAAATAATTTTACATTAAAAATATATATGAAGTATAAAATATTATTACAAATCATTATATACCCCCAATCCAGTTTAAGAAATACAATTATACTAATACCATTTAGTAAGGCATGGTGGTCAACTGGAGATTCTGTTTTCTAGCCTCTTGTGCAGCTGGTTGTGGTCATGTGATTACATACAGTTTTACAGCAGTTGTACATTTCTCTAAACAGTATATTATTTAGTTTTACACATCTGTGAATATTGTTAAAATGTTGCCATTTTTTCTCTTTCATTTTTTGCTTTTGTACTCAGTATTATGTTTTTGAGATATTTCTGTGTTAATAGGAAGACACTATTTCATTCATTTCCCATTTATTTCCTATGTAAGTTCAATTTGATGGAATTATGATATTCTATGTCATTACTATGCCTATATGCATTGTTTTATTTGTGGACATTTGGCTTATTTCTAGTTATACATACACACACACCCATATGTTATGTGTATATATACACATACTGATGTGTTTGTGATTTGTGTAGATATGTAGATTAGAAATATTGCTGTCATGAATATTATAGTAAAGTAGAATGATTTTCAACCCAATCTTGCATGAGGGTTCAATTGTGACTAACTATTTGCACAGAAAACTTTTTTTTCTTCCATTTAGAGTCAAGACTATCACAAATTATTCTTTGACCCTTCCCTTTGAGGGGACCTTTTCTAAGATGGTAAAACTGCTATCGTTTGATTTGGAAAATCTCAGTTATTAATTAGATTTCTCCGCTGAGAAGGGAATTGGCTTATGGACGGTTGTGAATATCTAATCTGGTTCATTTTGTAGTTAGTATTGTAATTCCACTTGACATTTTGAAGCCAATTGATATTGTATAAGCAGTCTGTTGGCCATTCCTACCAAATTTCTGTAGAGATTGTCTGAAAACTCTGGCTGTTTTCAAGTTTAAATATATTTAAAATTACTCCTTGCTGGAGTAATAATTCCATTTTCAAATTTAATTTACAAAGATTCTATGTAGATCAAAAAATTTCACACACGAAGATATGATCTTAACTTTTAGCAGTAACCATGAAATGTGCTTTGTTCAGCCACAAGTTTTTAAAAAGTGTCCTTTTTGATATTATTCTGGGTGTTTTAAAATCTATTTTTAGTGATGCAAGTCTATAGTAATGTAGCAAATTTGGTTTTCAATATTTTTTCAAGTATGCAGCAAAAGGTGAATGCTTTTTTTAAAAGTAACATTCAATTAGACTTTTGTGGTGAATCAAACACCCCATTTGCTGGCCATTAAAGCATCCCCAAGTGGTGTGGGAATTTTGGAGGTAGGGGTAATTAAAGTCCATGAAACACTTGGATTGAGGTCTCAGA
This sequence comes from Macaca fascicularis, assembly GCF_037993035.2. Lineage (NCBI taxonomy): Eukaryota > Metazoa > Chordata > Mammalia > Primates > Cercopithecidae > Macaca > Macaca fascicularis. The sequence continues at coordinate 29,040,843 of NC_088376.1, read as the reverse complement.
TGGGCAGCAGGAATTATAATACCTGTTACTCTATGTGAAAGTTGATAAAAAGCAGCAGTCCGGAACACTAATTGAAGTCACTAAGGGACTTGGTTCTGTGTGTGGAAAGAAGAGGGACTCGAGACCAATCTGACTTCACATACTGACTCTACTGCTGTTACTAGATGTGTGACCATCTAATGTGTTATTAGACCTTCAGTTTTCTCATCTGTAAATGGCGAATAATAATACTTATTTCATAGGATACTTACGAGGATCAGTTTTAATAATAAATTTGGAAGATCTAGAACAGAGCCTGGCACACAGTAGGCATCAACAGCAGTCATATGGCTTCTATGACATAGCAACTAAACCAAATTTTTTTTATGAAGGAGAGATATCAAAGAGCTTTTATAATAGTAGAGAGATTTTATGATGAACTTAAATAAATAGATTTTAATGTTTTTATATTTTGCAATAATTGTAACATAGATACAATTTATTTAGGGTGAAATTTGATCAAATAATGACTAAATGTTTCTTAATGTAACATAACCACTTTATTTTCCTTGAACAGTAGCCCTTTAGAAAGAAAACGATATAGCTAGATCCTTACTTTGTTTTACTAAAATATAGTCCAATTGGATTAAAGATTTAAATGTTAAAACTTTTTAAAGTAAGGGCAAAATATATTGGAATAAACTTGCATATATTTTTGTGTGACAATAGTTTGGCTATGCAGGGCATAATGTCTAGACACCAGAAATGGAAAGATAAGTCTGACTGAAACCAGTGGCAAATCCATATAGGTCTGCAGCAAACTCGATGCTTGCCTTCTTGGAGGAAAGAATTCAGCCAAGGGGCAGAAGTAGGTTTAAGGCAGAGGGAGAGACCAAGGCAAGTTTTAAGATTGAGAGTTTATTTAAAATGCTTTAGAGCAGGAATGAAAGGAAGCAATGTACACTTGGAAGCGGGCCAAGCACGTGACTTGAGAGATCCAAGTTCTCTGTTCAGCCTTTGACTTGGGGTTTTACACATTAGCTTGGTTCTAGGGTTTCCATTTCTCTTTTCTTGACTCTTCTTTTGTGGTAGGCTGTCCACATGCACAGTGGCCCTCCAGCACTAGGGAGGGGCTGCATGCACAGTGTGTTTACTGAAGCTGTGCACATGTTCATTTGAGGTGCTTTCCCTTACCAGTAGTGCATTCCCAGAGGAAGGTTATGTACCAGTTAAACACCACCATTTTGCCTCTTAGTGCACATGCTTGAGCCCACTCGTTCAACTCCTAACATCACCAGCTCAGGTGTTTTCTACCTATCGGGATACTGTCTTTCACTGGCACTGGCTGCAGCCAATTATCATTTCAGAGCGACAGTTTAGCAACCACTAGGCCATCAACTAATGTTTGCTTGACATTCCTGGGGAGATGGTCCTCTCCTGCACTGTTCATGTCTGACTAACTACCTACTGTAACATGACAACAGGTATTTTAGAATTTATAAACTGCGTAAATGAATTCCAAAGTCAAGAACAAATTGGGAACATTTTTGGTGGCAAATATGATGAGAAAATGGCCATTACTCTAGTATACAAAGAGCTACTGCAAATAAATTTAAAAACACTACTTCGATTTCAAAATTGACAAAACTGAATAGACCAGAAAAATCAATACAAACAAACAATAAATATTTAAAGCATGCTCATCCACACTCATGATTTTTATAATACAAATTAATATGGCATTTTTCAACTATCCAAATATTAGCCAATACTCATTTAATAGTTTATAGTTTTGGCATGTGTGTGGTGAAGCAGGCACATCTATTCACTTGCTGGTACTGTAAATTGCTGGAATGAAATATGGAATATGTATACCAAAATTTAAAATGTACATACCTCTGCCAGTAATTCATTTACTTAATAAACTCAAAGCTGTATGCATTTAAGAATTTTCTTTGCAGGATTGGCCACACGGATTTTGACAAAAAAATCTTAGGTAAATCTGAATCTTCATGATAGAGAAACAGTAAAATTAATAAAATTAGTTATATCCTTAACATAGTGTGCTATTAGCTGTTTAAAAAAATAGGAGAGAACTATAATATGCAAATATTGAATGATTTGCAAGTATTTTAATGTGAAAAAAGTAATAAATAAACAATTTTTACTGTAAACATATATATATGCAGAGAAAAAATAATTATAAGTGTGGATATAGGGTACATATTAGAAATTTTTCTGGAAAGAATGTTTTTAAATGTTGAGAGTAGAATTAGCGATTTCAGTGTGGAATAGCAGGAAGGAAGGAATAATACCCATTAATGATTTCCTGAACTATTTGAAAGTTCTCCTCTGTTCATGTATGTTTTACTTTAATTTTTAAAAATTAATGCAGTCAATATGATGATAAAAATGTACAAATTATAAAGGACTAAAATTAAATTAAATGTCATTAGGATCCAGCAGATTATTTTAGGTATTGGAAAACATGTACAATATGCTCTTGAAAGGGAACTGTCAAAACGACATTCTGGAGGTGAAATGATGCATGCATTTGTGTCTAATGAGCTTTATTTTCCCCCAGACAAAGTCAAAGGAAGATCAAGAGCAGGGACCCACTTTGACTCAGCCCGGAGACGGAGTCGAGCAGTCCTTTATCACATCTCTGGGCACCTGCAAAGAAGAGAAAAGAACAAATTGAAAATAAATAACGTAGGTGGTATGTGTGTACAGGACGAATGCTAGTGTTTCCCCTGGTGGCAATGTTTGACTCGTTAAAGAAGGGCCTCAATTACCCATTTACTGGCTTGCCTACATTTTTTTTTTCCACTTTGGTTTGTGCTTTTCTATATAGAACAAACTGGAAAAGGTCAGCAGTCATGAGGCATTTCTATAATAAAAGTGCTTAATCATAGTGTTATCACAGCATAGAGATTAGAATATTATTGCAGTGAAGTAAATATGGTACTAGGGACACTGCAAATGGGGACACACTGGTTACATTTTATGAAACAAAAATGATGCAGCAAGTCATATTACACATTCATAGTTTATTGGTTAAAATTTCTCAAATTTAATTTTAGTTCCATCGTTTTGCACATTATCTAGTTCTACAAATGCTTTTATCCAGGAGAAACATGACCAAATCAAAGCCATTACGCCACTAAAAAACTTTCATTATATATAAAACACAGTTGAAAATTTCACAGTAAAACACTGGATTTACAATTGCATACCATACATTAAACAATTTTGGAAAGTCACACTTTTAGTAAATTACAATAGAGTTGCTTTCTGAAATATGGTGTCTCTCTGTCAAAGCCACAACAAATAACTATGCCTGTATAAGGTGATTCTTTCCAATTTTACATGGCATATATCCTCCAGGATTTCACACTGAATTTTGTAACTGGTTCTTAGCACTAAGAGACTTCACTGAGAAACCTAGAACAATATCTATTTAGTTGTAGATAGTCAGAGTTTTAAAATCATGTTAATGTCATTAATTTGCCTTATGGAATCATCAAAACATATATGGGGGGTTGTGTGACCATAGGTGGCAGATTAAATACCAGCATCTAACTTGCCAATGACAAGAAAAAGTCACATGAAATGACCAGATCTATTTTGGAATTGATTTAAGATCCAGAAGTTCTGGGAGTTAACGACAGAGGGGGGATACTTTGGCATTTTATTTTTAACATAGCAAGCTCAAGGACTACCTAATCTGACATACACATACACATGCTTTGATAAAACAGGACCATTCATCAGACATACAAAGTATTCATTTCTCTGATTGTAGTGAACAAAGAAAGATGTATGAACCCAGGGTGAGGAGCGAGATTTGACATGAACGTGCTGCAAACCTGGCTCTACTTCAGTGCAACTTTCTGGAAGCCAAAACAAGATGTTTTGAATCATTTGTCCTCCCAGGACCATCAACCATGTCCGTGCTGGTCTGCCATGTACCACTGTGGAGGGTCACATTTTGATTTTTTTTTTTTTTTTTTTTTGGTCCTAATTCAATATAAAGGTTCTCTAGGGATACGTGTGCCCTAGTGTTATATTGATTTCCTGGGAATCCAGGGAGAGGCTTGAAACAGTACACACCACTTGATCTATGGATCCTTCCACTGGTGCCTATTTACATCCCCTTTCAGTTACCAAGTCAGCCTTAGTGACATAAGCAAGTTATAGGAAGAAACAAAGGTAACTACATCTGGGCTTGATTCCATGCAAACCAACCAGCAAAGCACCTAAACAAATATTATCCACAGATTCTGTAAGGCTGAAAGCTGACACTATCTAGCTTTTAGTGGAGAATTTAAACGTAGTAAGAATTAGTGCTTTAAAATGCATTTGCTGGGCATGCTATTTTTCCCTTTAGATTTAACAAAGTACAAAGCAGTACTTAAAAATATGATTTCAAAAAAAGTATAACTCCCATTACTTAGCTAATTTGCTTAATTGCCATTCATTTAAGAAATACAAACATCAGGGTAGAGTATTAAAATAATACATAGTAATTTAAGACGCCTAATCAGCACAGTGACTCTAATACTACAGGTAATACTACAGGTAATATCTAATACTACAGGTAATATCTTATTCCTGAAGCAAAGTATGGAATCAGGAATTGCCCTGTTCACCTGTTCACCATCTCCTTTCAGGAATAACAAGAGTAGAATGGCTAAATGGCAGATAGAAGGAAGACAGAAGGGAGAAGAGGAAATGACTTGTATAGTTTATTAAATAAACAAATTTTCTGGAAATTCTGGCTGTAATAACATTTGCACACACAAAAAATAATTCTTAACATTTTATAGTCGTTTGCTATTTACAAATTCCTTTTACTTAAATCATATTATTTGATTCTCATAGAAGCCAGTACTAGGTCTGATTTTTATTAGTCCCATTTTAATGATGGAAAAAACTCAACTTATTAGAAGCAGCAGTTGTGGTACCCAATCTTTAATCTTCTAATTCAAAGCCACTGTGCTTCTGACTCTTACCTTGCTGTTTCTCAGATACAGTTCTGTGGAACAGGAATATATGCTTCAGCCGTAGTCAAATGAATTCATCAGGTCATCAGCAGGTTTGGGAATCAAGATGCAACATATTTTAGTCTGGCTCTAACTTTGCCTGGTATACCTTGAAAAAGGTGTTTTCAAATTCTACCTTCCTTAATTTGTTATTCTGTCAATCAAATAAGAATGAGATGATGCAAATGTTTCCAACACGAAGAAATGTTAAAGATCACACTAGAGCCTTGGAAGCTTGAAAGGAGAGTGCTACAAATGCGTATTTCCGGCAGGGGACAGTGGTAATCATCAAAGGCATACACTGGCTTTAGATTACTCACTGAAATGACTGTAGAAATATTTTCACATTCTCTTGCTCATTCAGATGATAGCTTCAAAGGAACTATTGCAAAAATAGTTTAGGAAACAATTACCTTAATTAGGCACTGGAGTTAACTATTTTGTTGGTGTCACAGGTTAGAGGTTAAACATCTAAAACACCATTGGTACTAAAGAAATATGATTGAAGATTAATAAGTAAGATAAACCTAACATCTAGAGTAGACAAACTCCATGTTTGACAGTTACGAATAACATGTCTTCTTCCCTGCTTCCTGCTAAAAAGCATAATTTTACAACTGTGTAGAATTTTTCTTTACAATTTTAAGTTTTTTTTTCATTTGAAAGGATTTTGATAAAACGTTACAAAAACTGGTGGAAGAGGAGGAGCATCTATTTTTTTTCACTCAGGTGATTATGTAAAGATGTTTGCAGGATTTGAGTTAACAACATTTCAAAATTTAAATCTAATCTCAAATGCATTGAATTCTCAGTATCTTTTAAAAATATTTTTAAAATATGTTCTAAGTAGCTTACAAAATGAAACCATGTGATTTATTTTCTGATTTGTACAGAAAAGTGATATATTGCTGAACTTTTGTGACAGAATCCCTAATGCTTCATTATCAGCATAATCAAAAACAAAAGCAAAAACTTCACTTTTTAGTTTTCCCAAATCATTACCCCTGGATATCGATGTTCCCTCAAACACTGTAAAATTTTAATTTCTGTAATATGATAGGAAAAATTTATGTGGATAGAAAATGAGATATTTCCCATGGCTTCTGATAACTCTTTATTGTAGTAAATATTCAGGGAAAATTTGGATTAGAATCAATCATGTTGTTATAACTAGAAGTGTTTATCAATAGTGGGAAGATTAATGGTTACAGACCTCAATTCCCTCTTCCAATGTAACAGACTGAATTTTTATGAGAAGCCCAACAGGGCTACTTCGTCTCCTCTTCTCTGTTTTATGCCAAAGTCTACCTTTGGAACTGGTTTCTTCAAACCAGAGAATGAGGCAAAGGAGACAGGATGAATATCAGGGAATTGTATGAAACATAGATGCAGTGGCAGATGGGCATCTAAGGACCATCTGGAAATAGTTTAACAGTGACCCACCACGAAGTGCTGACATTATGAGATGCCTGTGTGGGTTGAGTGAGAATATTAACAGGAAGTGGAAACATGGGTTGAAAATACCTACCAAAGAGAAATGCCAGACAGGGGTGCATTAATATCAAGGTAGCAAAACTATTCAATCACTGACAGTCACCACTTAGAGCTAGATGTCCCTGATGTTTCTGAACCTTTCTTGAATCCTCAGGTACTTCAGGATCCCTGAACACTTCACATTAATCTGCCCTTCCCTCAATGAGTGAGACAGGCACAACATAGTGACCTACAAGTAATATATATTCTGGAATTTTTAACTGCTCTGTTAATTCAACTAAACTTTCAAATATAAGTTTCCATTACCTATCTTGGATTTCTCATTAATTGAGGTCAAAGCAAGGTCTGCAAGTATCTGGTCACAGGCTTGTCAAATTTCCACACATGCTATTGTTGGGCCTCCCTTTGTCTTCTAGCAACAAGGGAATTGTTCATCAATTTGAACTGCATTCAAAGCGAAGTGCTTTTGCAGTTATCAAAAACTCCAGCTATTCTGCATTTAGTCAATTGCACAGTGAACACTGGCTTTCTCCTCCCCTGACTTGAATAATAACTCTTAAGTAACTGTTTCTTACTTTACCATCTGAACAATGTCTGGTGCATGTCAGACTGCATCTGTGTCTATCAAGGTAATGAGGTTTGGGTTCCCAACTTCACCAATAGCCACAATGCAAAAAATGAAAGTAGTTAGCATGACTTAGCTATATTTGGAAAGAAATGTAAACTGTTTACAATATATTATTGGTCATATATCTATTCTTTTTGGAAAGAAAGATACCATTGCTGTCATGAGTAAAATATCGGGTCAAATGTAGTCTTTAGATAATGACTGTCATCAGAAATCTATAAGTATACAGAATGTTCCCATGACAATAGGAATGTAAATATAGCTTTGTGTTTATAATGTGTGTAGGATTACATGTAACTGTGAATGTTTTTTGATGACATCTTAGGTAATGGTCTTTTTTATTTTTTAATGAACAAAATCTGGGTTACTCACTTAGCTTCATGACTAAACTCTGCATATTCCTGTTCCTTATAACAAAGATCTCTGCTCAGTTTTAGATGTTTAGATGTTTTGCATCACCAACTTTTAAAAGTCACTTGTAAGATATTGCATTGTGTAGTGAATGATCCTTCTCACAAAAGTGTATGTTTCAAACTATGTAAACCTTGTTTCTAATGTTGTGTTTCTCCTTTCTCTCCTTTTGGTCTTCATCCACAGAATGTTTTTGTAGATAAACCAGCATTTCCGGAGTATAAAGTTTCTGATGCAAAAAAGTCCAAATTCATACTTTTGCATTTTAGCACTTTTAAAGCTGGCTGGGACTGGCTTATTTTGTTGGCAACGTTTTATGTTGCTGTGACTGTACCTTACAACGTTTGCTTTATTGGCAATGACGACCTATCCACAACTCGGAGCACAACTGTCAGTGACATTGCAGTGGAGATCCTTTTTATTATAGGTAAGAACAAACAGCTGCTTTCTAGGATATTTGCATATGGGAAGTGAAGTGTGTTCCAGATTTTTCTGACATGAATTTGAACTAAGATCCATTTGCATGGGCGTGATTCAGCCTCTGATGCAAATTTTGGAGAAGCGCATACTGTATTTGGATTTCTGAAAATTGCCTCTTCCAACTTTTCCTGTTCCTTTATTCAAACAGATCTAAACTGATCTCCTGTGTTTCTATACTTATTTCATCCAAAATGGGCTAAAAAAGATTTAACAGCTGTTTTGTTTGTGTTCTCACATCCTTCATGATCTTAAACTTGTAGGGTCAGAGATGGGATTTGGCAAAAACCCACCAGTGGTGTTGTGACAGTGGTCCACTCCTTGACGTGGTTCTTTCTCCATGCCCTTCCGTGCCCTTTCAGCACGTTGATGGTTTCAATAGGTGACCTGGTTGCAGAAACAAAGCGTTACATAAGCCTTGCAGTAAATCTGGAGAAGCAGTGAGTATCTGATTTTAATTAAAGAAAAGGCCCCAAAGGATGCTTGTTAAGAGAATTTATCCCTAGAATATTGGGTACCTCAGTTGAAGCTGCATCTGTGCCAATTTTGTAAGCCTTTTCCTATTTTCCTGTCCTTTAAATCTTCATCTTGTTTAGACCAAAGCCTAGCTTTAGCTTGCTCATTCTAGGACAGATTCCGGGTCTTTAAGTCCCTGACTTAAAGTCAACAGGGACTTAAACTTAACTTAAAGTCTGTTAAGTCAACAGATTGACTCCCTGTTGAATTATTGACTGTCATTAGCAGCTGATACCTGCTTCTTTCCTTGGTCATGTTGATAGAGGGCTATATTCTTACTGTAAAGATGAGAGAATGTTTGAAAACATTACCATGCAGGTAGGTGAACACAGGAGTAAGAAATGGATCTTAAAATTTCAAAGAAAAATAAATAAATAAGTGAGGCACATCAAAACCTTGGTTCAATGGTGGTGGTAGTTGTTTTTTTTTTTTTTTTTTTTTTTTTTTGGTTGTTTTTTTCTCAGTGAAGCTGTGACATCTTTGAGGTTAGAGTGAGTTTTCTTGTTGAATGTCAGCACGTTTGCTTTGGATGAGTTTGTGTGCTCTTGGTATGGCTTGCCATCATTATTAACATTGTATCTACTGGGCACATCCTTCAGAGCCTTGATAGGACACCTGCTGTCACCCCAGAAGTGGTAGCTGTAGTGTGTTTAGGCCACTAGATGGCAATGTTGTCTAGTTAGGCAGATGGCAAATTTATTTTTAATTTTTTAATTTTAAAATATAGCTATCCTTTATTAGAAAGTTGTAACCATAAAGGGATCTGTTAAATAATGGTTAAATGGAAAATAACATTCCAGTTTGAACAAAAATTTAAAATGAAAATGGTAGACAAATTGGGTGTGTCTATGGTTTTGTATCCTTTTACTTTGCCAACATTTGACGTCTTCTTCCACCCACCCATGATGCACACATAAATTAACATCCTAAAAACACTCTCCATGACCTGGTCAAAATTCTCAAGAATTTGGGCAGTCACTCAACATGTCTAAGCCTTCATTTTTTGTAGTAACAATTGCATAGGGTTTCATGAAATAATAGATGTAAGTATCTGCTTAACAAATATTTCATCATCTTATTATTGTTATTTACAACTTTGTTATTAGGTTAAGTTATATCTTGAACTTTCCTTTCCATTCTTCCTGGTTCTTAGATATTTGAAATTCTTTGGCCTTAGAAGCCACTTCTGTTACTGTGTGTTCATTAACAGATGATGACTTATTTACTCCCATAAAAACTCATACTTTTGAAGGAGATATTTTAAAAGTTTTTGTTTATTTCGTTTTAAGGCTGCTTTTCTCTACTAAACCAATGGAGACTCTTTTGCTCCCCTGATAGCAACCCCTAAATTCTTCTGTGTTTTTTATTACTGTCATTTCTACTGTTCTTCAGGCAGCAAGATGGTTCTCCCAGTAGGCAATATCCATCCCTTACTAGCTACATGACAAAGGAATGAAAACCCATTCCAATTTTTTTGCAGTTTACTTTCTGCAAAGATTCGTTTAGGATTTGAAATTTTGGTCTGCAAGCAGTTCTAGTGTGACTCCTGCCTGAAATCCCTTGTTGATGGACTTATTTTTATAAGCAGTAAAAACTTTCCTGTTCTTTCCTGGTGTTATCTGCTTGCTCTTTCTTTTGAATGAGTTTAAGCATATCTACAATTATAGCATATTTAGAAAAATGACTTAAATTAATATTTCTCTGTTTCCCCCAAACCTTTATTCTATAAAATACTTCAAAAAGGTGGCCTAACAGTGATCATTGACAAGTAAGTTAAAATACTGGGGACAAAACAGTTGCCTGTAATATTGTATCTTTATAATGTGAAGGTAGTGTTCATACCATTTAATATTTGTTAAATTACTGCAGACTTAAACTTCTCTGTCTGACAGCTTTGAAGAGAGTAATCCTTCTCCTAGCATGGAGTTTGAGATCTGAGAATGAACAGACTGCCTCCTCAAGTGGGTCCCTGATCCCGGAGTAGCCTAAATGGGAGATACCTCCCAGTAGGGGCTGACTGACACCTCATATTGCCAGGTGCCCCTCTGAGACGAAGCTTCCAGAGGAAGGATCAAGCAGAAACATTTGCCATTCTTCAATATTTGTGTTCTGCAGCCTCTGCTGGTGATACCCAGGCAAACAGGATCTGGAGTGGACCGCCAGAAAACTCCAACAGGCCTGCAGCTTAGGGTCCTGACTGTTAGAAGGAAAACTAACAAACAGAAAGGACATCCACACCAAAACCCCATCTGTACATCACCATTGTCAAACACCAAAGGTAGATAAAACCACAAAGATGGGGAAAAAACAGAGCAGAAAAGTTGAAAATTCTAAAAAATCAGAGCATCTCTTCTCCTCCAAAGGAACGCAACTCCTTGCCAGCAATGGAACAAACCTGGATGGAGAATGACTTTGACAAGTTGAGAGAAGAAGGCTTCAGACGATTGGTAATAACAAACTTCTCTGAGCTAAAGGAGGATGTTCAAACCAATTGCAAAGCCAATAGAAAACCTTGAAAAACGATTAGATGAATGGCTAACTAGAATAAACAGCTTAGAGAAGACCATAAATGACCTGATGGAGCTGAAACCATGGCACAAGAACTATGTGCTGCATGCACAAGCTTGCAGTAGTTGATTCAATCAACTGGAAGAAAGTGTATCAGTGATTGAAGATCAAATGAATGAAATGATGCAAGAAGAGAAGTTTAGAGAAAAAAGAGGTAAAAGAAATGAACAAAGCCTCCAAGAAAGATGGGACTATATGAAAAGACCAAATCTATGCCTGATTGGTGTACCTGGAAGTAATGGGGAGAATGGAACCAAGTTGGAAAACACTCTTCAGGATATTATCCAGGAGAACTTCCCCAACGTAGCAAGGCAGGCCAACATTCAAATTTATGAAATACACAGAATGCCTACAAATATACTCCTCAAGAAGAGCAACTCCAAGACACATAATTATCAGATTCACCAAATATGAAATGAAGAAAAAAATGTTAAGGGCAGCCAGAGAGAAAGGTAGGGTTACCCACAAAAGGAAGCCCATCAGACTAACAGCAGACCTCTCGGCAGAAACACTACAGGCCAGAAGAGAGTGGGGGCCAATATTTAATATTCTTGAACAAAAGAATTTGCAACCCAGAATTGCATATCCAGCCAAACTAAGCTTCATCAGTGAAGGAGAAATAAAATCATTTACAGACAAGCAAATGCTGAGAGATTTTGTCACCACCAGGCCTGCCCTACAAGAGCTCCTGAAGGAAGCACTAAAAACATGGAAAGAAACAACTGGAACCACCCACTGCAAACACATGCCAAATTATAAAGACCATCAATGCTAGGTAGAAACAGTATCAACTAACAAGCAAAATAACCAGTTAACATCCTACTTACAGGATCAAATTCACACGTAACAATATTAGCCTTAAATGTAAATGGGCTAAATGGTCGAATTAAAAGACACAGACTGGCAAATTGGATAAAGAGTCAAGACCCATCAGTGTGCTGTATTCAGGAGACCCATCTCACATGCAGAGACACACATAGGCTGAAAATAAAAGGATGGAGAAAGATCTACCAAGCAAATGGAAAACAAAAAATGGCAGGGGTTGCAATCCTAGTCTCTGATAAAACAGACTTTAAACCAACAAAGATCAAAAAAGACAGAGAAGGGCATTACATAATGGTAAAGGGATCAATGCAACAAGAAGAGCTAACTAGCCTACATATATATGCACCCAATACAGGAGAACCCAGATTCATAAAGCAAGTCCTTAGGGACTTAAAAAGAGACTTAGACTCCCACACAATAATAATGGGAGATTTTAACACACCACTGTCAACGTTAGATCAACGAGACAGAAAGTTAAAAAGGATATCCAGGAATTGAACTCAGCTCTGCACCAAATGGACCTAATAGACATCTGCAGAACTCTCCACCCCAAATCAGTAGAATATACATTCTTCTCAGCACCACATCACACTTATTCAAAAATTGACCACATAGTTGGAAGTAAAGCACTCCTCAGCAAATGTAAAAGAACAGAAATTATAACAAGCTGTCTTTCAGTCCACAGTGGAATCAAACTAGAACTCAAGATTAAGAAATCAATCAAAACCACTCAACTACATAGGTACTGAACAACCTGGTCCTAAATGACTACTGGGTACATAACAAAATGAAGACTGAAGTAAAGATGTTCTTTGAAACCAATGAGAACAAAGATACAACATACCAGAATCTTTGGGACACATTTAAAGCAGTGTGTAGAGGGAAATTTATAGCACTAAATGCCCACAAGAGAAAGCAGGAAAGATCCAAAATTGACACCCTAATATCACATTAAAATAACTAGAGAAGCAAGAGCAAACACATTCAAAAGCCAGCAGAAGGCAAGAAATAACCAAGATCAGAGCAGAACTGAAGGAGATCGAAACACAAAAAACCCTTCAAAAAATCAATGAATCCAGGAGCTGATTTTTTGAAAAGATCAACAAAATTGATAGACCACTAGCAAGAGTAATAAAGAAGAAAAGAGGGAAGAATCAAATAGATGCAATGAAAAATGATAAAGGGGATATCAATACAGAGAATACTGTAAAAATCTCTATGCAAATAAACTAGAAAATCTAGAAGAAATGGATAAATTCCTGGACCCATACACCCTCCCAAGACTAAACCAGGAAGAAGTTGAATCCCTGAATAGACCAATAACAGGCTATGAAATTCAGGCAATAATGAATACCCTACCAACCAAAAAAAGTCCAGGACCAGACGGATTCACAACCGAATTCTACCAGAGGTACAAGGAGGAGCTGGTACCATTCCTTCTGAAACTATTCCAATCAACAGAAAAACAGGGAATCCTCCCTAACTCATATTATGAAGCTAAACATCATCCTGATACTGAAGTCTGGCAGAGACACAACAAAAAAAGAGAATTTTAGACCAATATCCCTGATGAACATCAATGTAAAAATCCTCAATAAAATACTGGCAAGCCGAATCCAGCAGCACATCAAAAACCTTATCCACCACAATCAAGTGGGCTTCATCCCTGGGATGCAACGCTGGTTCAATGTATGCAAAACAATAAACATAATCCATCACATAAACAGAACAAAAGACAAAAACCACATGATTATCTCAATAGATGCAGAAAAGGCCTTCAACAAAACTCAACAGCCCTTCATGCTAAAAGCTCTCAATAAACTAGGTATTGATAGGACGTATCTCAAAAAAAAAAAGGTGCTATTTATGACAAACCCACCCCCAATATCATACTGAATGGGCAAAAACTGGAAGCATTCCCCGTCTCTCTCCACTCCTATTCAACATAGTGTTGGAAGTTCTGGCCAGGGCAATCAGGCAGGAGAAAGAAATAAAGGCTACTCAATTAGAAAAAGAAGCAGTCAGATTGTCCCTGTTTGCAGATGACATGATTGTATATTTAGAAAACCCCATCGTCTCAGCCCAAAATCTCCTTCAGCTGATAAGCAACTTCAGCAAAGTCTCCAGATACAAAATCAATGTGCAAAAATCACAAGCATTCCTATACACCAATAACAGAAAAACAGAGAGCCAAATCATGAGTGAACTCCCATTCACAATTGCTTCAAATAGAATAAAATACCTAGGAATCCAACTTACAAGGGATGTGAAGGACCTCTTCAAGGAGAACTACAAACCGCTGCTCAACAAAATAAAAGAGGACACAAACAAATGGAAGAACATTCCATGCTCATGGATAGGAACAATCAATATTGTGAAAATGGCCATACTGCCCAAGGTAATTTATAGATTCAGTGCCATCCCCATCAAGCTACCAATGACTTTCTTCACAGAATTGGAAAACAACTACTTTAAAGTTCATGTGTAACCAAAAAAGAGCCTGCATTGTCACGACAATCCTAAACCAAAAGAACAAAGCTGGAGGCATCATGCCACCTGACTTCAAACTATACTACAAGGCCTACAGTAACCAAAACAGAGGGATACTGGTACCAAAACAGAGATATAGACCGATGGAACAGAACAGAGCCCTCAGAAATAATACTACACATCTACAACCATCTGATATTTGACAAACTTGACAAAAACAAGAGATGGGGAAAGGATTCCCCATTTAATAAATGGTACTGGGAAAACTGGCTAGCCATATGTAGAAAGTGGAAACTGGATCCCTTCCTTACACCTTATACAAAAAATTAATTCAAGATGGATTAAATACTTAAATGTTAGACATAAAACCATAAAAACCCTAGAAGAAAACCTAGGCAATATCATTCAGGTCATAGGCATGGGCAAAGACTTCATGACTAAAATACCAAAGCAATGGCAACAAAAGCCAAAATTGACAAATGAGATCTAATTAAACTAAAGAACTTCTGCACAGCAAAATAAACTATCATCAGAGTGAACAGGCAACCTACAGAATGGGAGAAAAAATTTACAATCTACCCTTCTGACAAAGGGCTAATATCCAGAATCTACAAAGAACTCAAACAAATTTACAAGAAAAAAATCAAACAACCCCATCAAAAAGTGGGCAAAGGATATGAAAAGACACTTCTCAAAAGAAGGCATTTATGCAGCCCACAGACACATGAAAAAATTCTCATCATCACTGGCCGTCAGAGAAATGCAAATCAAAACCACAATGAAATACCATCTCACACCGGTTAGAATGGCGATCATTAAAAAGTCAGGAAACAACAGGTGCTGGAGAGGATGTGTAGAAATAGGAACACTTTTACACTGTTGGTGGGACTGTAAACTAGTTCAACAATTGTGGAAGACAGTGTGGTGATTCCTCAAAGATCTAGAACTAGAAATACCATATGACCCAGCCATCTCATTACTGGGTATATACCCAAAGGATTATAAATCATGCTGCTATAAAGACACATGCACACACATATGTTTATTGTGGCACTATTCACAATAGCAAAGACTTGGAACCAACCCAAATGTCCATCAATAATAGATTGGATTAAGAAAATGAGGCACATATGCACCATGGAATATGATGCAGCCATCAAAAAACGATGAGTTCGTGTCCTTTGTTGGGACATGGATGAAGCTGGAAACCATCATTCTGAGCAAACTATCTCAAGGACAGAAAACCAAACACCGCATGTTCTCACTTATAGGTGGGAATTGAACAATGAGAACACTTGGACACAGGAGGGGAACATCACACACCAGGGCCTGTCGTGGGGTGAGGAGAAGGGTGAGGGATAGGATTAAGTGATATACCTAATGTAAATGACGAGTTAATGCATGCAGCACACCAACATGGCACATGTATACATATTTAACAAACATGCATGTTGTGCACATGTACCCTAGAAATTAAAGTATAACAAAATATATATATTTATTAAATTAATATGTGTACTAAAATTTACATGTATATTTATATACTGTTTATTTTCTGTTTCTGGAATAGTATTATTAGTTTGACATCTTATAATCAATTAGGGCAGAATTGTTAAAACGTAGTGCAAAAAAGGTCTGGGAAGGAAAGGTGTTCATAGAACTACAAGAGGATGTTTTAAAAAATATTTTGGAATTTATGTCAACTCCATACAAAAATATAAGGCAGCATGATTACTTTAAAGTGAGAAATAATTCAAATGTTTCATGAAGAAAGGACCCACAGTCAAATTTGGAGGTGATATATCTCTTTGGGAGAGTCACAACACACTTTGGCATTGTAGGTCTTCTAAGAAGTTTATGATAAAGAAATTTATTTAAATACAATTAATCTGGCATCTCTCAAATTTATTTTTACCTCAGAACTCATTCTTTCCCAGACCACTTAGTAATGCTCTTTTGGGAAGATAGATTCAGAAACATTCTTCCCATATAGATTCACCATAAAGCAAGTGTCTGATTGTAAATTATGCTAGTCAAAACTTAAATATGAATGGTGAATCTGCAATTCTATGAAGAAAGTCATTGGTAGCTTAATGGGGATGGCATTGAGTCTATAAATTACCTTGGGCAGTATGGCCATTTTCACGATATTGATTCTTCCTATCCATGAGCATGGAAGTTTCTTCCATTCGTTTGTGTCCTCTTTTATTTCGTTGAGCAGTGGTTTGTAGTTCTCCTTGAAGAGGTCCTTCACATCCCTTGTAAGTTGGATTCCTAGGTATTTTATTCTCTTTGAAGCAATTGTGAATGGAAGTTCATTCATGATTTGGATATCTGTCTGCTTTTAGTGTATAAGAATGCTTGTGATTTTTGCATATTGATATTGTACCCTGAGACGTTGCTGAAGTTGCTTATCAGCTGAAGGAGATTTTGGGCTGAGACGATGGGGTTTTCTAAATATACAATCATGTCATCTGCAAACAGGGACAATTTGACTGCTTCTTTTCCTAATTGAATACCCTTTATTTCTTTCTCTTGCCTGATGGCGCTGGCCAGAACTTCCAACACTATGTTGAATAGGAGTGGTGAGAGAGGGCATCCCTGTCTTGTGCCCATTTTTAAGGAGAATGCTTCCAGTTTTTGCCCAGTTAGTATGATATTGGCTATGGGTTTGTCATAAATAGCTCTTATTATTTTGAGATACATTCTGTCAGTACCAAATTTATTGAGAGTTTTTAGCATGAAGGGCTGTTGAATTTTGTCAAAGGCCTTTTCTGCATCTATTGAGATAATCATGTGGGTTTCGTCTTTGGTTCTGTTTATATGCTGGATTACGTTTATTGATTTGCATATGTTGAACCAACCTTGCATCCCAGGGATGAAGCCCACTTGATCCATGGTGGATAAGCTGTTTGCTGTGCTGCTGGATTTGGTTTGCCAGTATTTTATTGATTTGGTTTGCCCGTATTTTATTGCATCGATGTTTATCAGTTATATTGGTCTAAAATTCTTTCTTTGTTGTGTCTCTGCCAGGCTTTGGTATCAGGATGATGTTGGCATCATAAAATAAGTTAGGGAGGATTCCCTCTTTTTCTATTGATTGGAATCGTTTCAGAAGGAATGGTACCAGCTCCTCCTTGTACCTCTGGTAGAATTCGGTTGTGAATCCGTCTGGTCCTGGACTCTTTTTGGTTGGTAGGCTATTAATTGTTGCCTCAATTTCAAAGCCTGCTATTGGTCTATTCAGGGACTCACCCTCTTCTGGTTTAGTCTTGGGAGAGTGTAAGTGTCCAGGAATTTATCCATTTCTTCTAGGTTTTCTAGTTTATTTGCATAGAGGTGTTTATAGTTTTCTCTGATGGTAGTTTGTATCTCTGTGGGATCGGTGGTGGTATCCCCTTTATCATTTTTTATTGTGTCTATTTGATTCTTCTCTCTTTTCTTCTTTATTACTCTTGCTAGTGGTCTATCAATTTTGTTGATCTTTTCAAAAAACCAGCTCCTGGATTCATTGATTTTTTGAAGGGTTTTTGTGTCTTTATCTCCTTCAGTTGTACTCTGATCTTAGTTATTTCTTGCCTTCTGCTAGCTTTTGAATGTGTTTGCTCTTGCTTCTCTAGTTCTTTTAATTGTGGTGTTAGGGTGTCAATTTTAGATTTTCCTGCTTTCTTTTGTGGGCATTTAGTGCTATAAATTTCCCTCTACACACTGTTTTAAATGTGTCCCAGAGATTCTGGTATGTTGTGTCTTTGTTCTCATTGGTTTCAAAGGACATCTTTACTTCAGTCTTCATTTTGTTATGTACCCAGTAGTCATTCAGGAGCAGATTTTTCAGTTTCCATGTAGTTGAGCGGTTTTGATTGAGTTTCTTAATCCTGAGTTCTAGTTTGATTGCACTGTGGTCTGAGAGACAGTTTGTTATAATTTCTGTTCTTTTACATTTGCTGAGGAGTGCTTTACTTCCAACTATGTGGTCAACTTTGGAATAAGTGCAATGTGGTGCTGAGAAGAATGTATATTCTGCTGATTTGGGGTGGAGAGTTCTGTAGATGTCTATTAGGTCTGCTTGGTGCGGAGTTGAGTTCAATTCCTGGATATCCTTGTTAACTTTCTGTCTCGTTGATCTGTCTAATATTGACAGTGGTGTGTTAAAATCTCCCATTATTATTGTGTGAGAGTCTAAGTCTCTTTTTAAGTCTCTAAGGACTTGCTTTATGAATCTGGGTGCTCCTATATTGGGTGCATATATATGTAGGCTAGTTAGCTCTTCTTGTTGCATTGATCCCTTTACCATCATGTAATGGCATTCTTTGTCTCTTTTGATCTTTGTTGGTTTAAAGTCTGTTTTATCAGAGACTAGGTTTGCAACGCCTGCCTTTTTTTGTTTTCCATTTGCTTGGTAGATCTTTCTCCATCCCTTTATTTTCAGCCTATGTGTGTCTCTGCATGTGAGATGGGTCTCCTGAATACAGCACACTGATGGGTCTTGACTCTTTATCCAATTTGCCAGTCTGTGTCTTTTAATTCGACCATTTAGCCCATTTACATTTAAGCTTAATATTGTTATGTGTGAACTTGATCCTGTAAGTAGGATGTTAGCTGGTTATTTTGTTTGCTAGTTGATGCAGTTTCTTCCTAGCAATGATGGTCTTTACATTTTGGCATATTTTTGCAGTGGCTGCTACTGGTTGTTCCTTTCCATGTTTAGTGCTTCCTTCAGGAGCTCTTGTAGGGCAGGCCTGGTGGTGACAAAATCTCTAAGCATTTGCTTGTCTCTAAAGGATTTTATTTCTCCTTCACTTGAAGCTTAGTTTGCCTGGATATGAAATTCTTGGCTAAAAATTCTTTTGTTTAAGTACGTTGAATATTGGCCCCCACTCTCTTCTGGCCTGTAGTGTTTCTGCCAAGAGGTCTGCTGTTAGTCTGATGGGCTTCCCTTTGTGGGTAACCTGACCTTTCTCTCTGGCTGCCCTTAACATTTTTTCCTTCAATTCAACTTTGGTGAATCTGACAATTCTGTGTCTTGGAGTTGCTCTTCTCAAGGAGTATCTTTGTGGTGTTCTCTGTATTTCCTGAATTTGAATGTTGGTCTGCCTTGCTACTTTGGGGAAGTTCTCCTGGATAATATCCTGAAGAGTGTTTTCCAACTTGGTTCCATTCTCCCCGTCATTTTGAGGCACACCAATCAGACGTCGATTTGGTCTTTTCTCATAATCCCATATTTCTTGGAGTCTTTGTTCATTTCTTTTTACTCTTTTTTTCTCTAAACTTCTCTTCTCGCTTCATTTCATTCATTTGATCTTCAATCACTGATGCTCTTTCTTCCAGTTGATCAAGTTGGTTACTGAAGCTTGTGCATTTGTCACATAGTTCTCATGTCATGGTTTTCATCTCTATCAGGTCATTTATTGATTCTTTGCATTGGGTATTCTAGTTATCCATTTGTCAAATCTTTTTTCAAGGTTTTTAGTTTATTTGCACTGGGTTCATAGTTCCTCCTTTAGTTCTCAGAAGTTTGATCGACTGAAGCCTTCTTCTCTCCACTAGTCAAAGTCATTCTCCATCCAGATTTGTTCCGTTGCTGGCGAGTAGCTGCATTCCTTTGGAGGGGGAGATGTGCTCTGATTTTCTGGATTTTCAGCTTTTCTGCACTGCTTTTTCCCCATCTTTGTGGTTTTATCTACCTTTGGTCTTTGATCATGGTGACATACAGATGGGGTTTTGGTGTGGATGTCCTTTCTGTTTGTTAATTTTCCTTCTAACAGTCAGGACCCTCAGCTACAGGTCTGTTGGAGTTTGCTTGACGTCCACTTCAGACCCTGTTTGCCTGCGTATCAGCAGCTGAGGCTGCAAAAGAGAGAATGTTGCTGAACAGCAAGTGTTACTGTCGGATTGTTCCTCTGGAAGCTTCATCTCAGGTGTACCCGGCCGTATGACATGTGAGGTGTCTGTCTGCCCCTAGTGGGGGACGTCTCCCAGTTAGGCTACTTGGGGGTCAGGGACCCACTTGAGCAGGCAGTGTGTCCATTCTCAGATCTCAAACTCCTTGCTGGGAGAACCACTACTCTCCTCAAAGCTGTCAGACAGGGACTTTTACATCTGCAGAGGTTTCTGCTGCTTGTTGTTTAGCTATGCCCTGTCCCCAGAGGTGGAGTCTAGAGAGGCAGGCAGGCCTCCTTCAGCTGCAGTGGGCTCCACCCAGTTCGAGCTTCCTGGCTGCTTTGTTTACCTACTTAAGCCTGAGCAGTGGCAGGCGCCCCTCTCCCAGCCTAGCTGCCGCCTTGCAGTTAGATTTCAGACTGCTGTGCTAGCAAATGAGGGAGGCTCCATGGGCGTGGGACCCTCCAAGCCAGGAGCTGGATATAATCTCCTGGTGTGCTGTTTTCTAAGACCCTTGGTAAAGTGCAGTGTTAGGGTGGGAGTGACCGGATTTTCCAGGTGTTGTGTGTCATGGTTTCCCTTGGCTATGAAAGGAAATTCCCTGACCCCTTGTGCTTCCTGGGTGAGGAGATGCCTCACCCTGCTTCAGCTCTCACTCGTTGGGCTGCACTCACTGTCCCACATGGACTGTCTGACATGCTCCAGTGAGATGAACCCAGTACCTCAGTTGGAAATGCAGAAATCACCCATCTTCTGTGTTGCTCATGCTGGGAGCTGGAGGTTGGAGCTGTTCCTATTTGGCCATCTTCTGAATGGTGAATCTCTACTAGGTTGTACTCTGACTCTTAAATTAAATTCCTTTGTAAGCCACATTAATTATTTGAGATCAACAGGGTGCAAGGTTGCCTATTAGTTACAAAGTTGGGCTATAGAGTTACCTTTAGTTTGAAAATCATCCCATATAATTACGCTGCTGATTCAAAGCCTTATGGAAACTTAAAATGAGAAGTGACTGTATAGCAATTAATTGAATCCAATCTTTCTTCCACCACAGTTGGAGAACTGTGCATTAGTGATTTGCCCAAGGCGCTATAACTAACTGATGGCAGATTCAGGCCTTCTGGTTGCTGGATCAGGTTTTTTGCTCGAGTTTACAGTCAATAAGTTTCTATTTTCTGAAAAAAATTCACTCAACTTGCTTTTCTTTATTTATGGCAATGAGGCAGAAAATGAGAAAAAGAAAGGCTACCTCCTTTTCTTTCTTCCATGAATGTGGAAATTAATAGTTTGAATTTGTAGTCTTGGTGGTGAAAACTGCTGGGTATCCGTAGGTTCAACAGTTATCTCTCCCATTTTCTTACTGAAAAATTTAAAAAAAAGCAATTTTATGTAGGCAGCAGTATGCCCAGACTCAGGGAATAAATTATGACTGTTCTAAACCAGTGCTAATTTCATTCCCTTTATCTCACTTTTTGGTGTGAAGGTCAGTATGTGACCAAGTTTATCCGATAAGATATAAAGAGATTGTTTTGGTGGGGAGAGGGGAGCTTCTTGGAAATAATTCTTTTCCCTGATAAAAGAAGAAAGACATGCAAGGGAAAAATATTTGCATCCTCATTCCTTCATTTCCACTGATATGTGTAGATAGAAGGAGATGATGTTTTGAAACCACTGTAGCTGTCTTGTTATCATTCAGAGAGATATGGCAAAGAAGATGTGGATGGCCAAGCAGAAAGTTGAGACAATGCATCTCCAAACTCCTTTTTGGATGATATAAAATATTCCTATTATTGGAGCCACTGTTAACTGGGTATTTTGTTAGTAATCATTATATCATTCTTAAAATACAAAAACAAAATCACTTAATTGTTTGTGGCCCCTTGTACTGGGCCATTTCAAAGGTTCTAAGTTATATTCTTTCAAAGGAAACAGAATGTTCTTTTTTAGATCTTGTCATTTTACTGTGAGACTAAGAAGTGATTTGCACATTCTTACTAACTACTATTATAACCACAAAGGTTGAGAGTCATAGATTATGCCATAAAATTGTATCTTTGATGGCTTTGGTCTCTCTAAGAACTCTTCAGAAAGCTAACTGTCAAAGTAACATGATATGCAAGTATGCTTTCTGTTTATATTTACCTTAGTCAAAAAATCACTGAGTTATGTAATAGGACATCTGAAAAAACAGAATAGAGTAATAGGGAATATATAAATAAAGGTATAAAGCTAAGAAGCTTTCATAATGGAAGGAATATATATATAAATCCTGAGACCAAAAGGGCACTTTAGGAACTGAATAGGATAAAAATATATATACTCCATACCGAAACATGTTACAGTGCAGATTATAAAGGATTGAAAAGAAAATCTTCAAACCTTCTGAAAGAGAAAATTTACTTACCAAGGGATAATAATTAGACTGATATCAGATTTCATAGGAACAGTAGAGGCCAAAAGGCAATGAACAATATCTGGCTTACTAGAAAAAAATACTGACTGGCCGACCCTTCCTTCCTTCCTTCCTTCCTTCCCTTTCTTTCTTTCCCTTCCTTTCTTTCTTCTTTCCTTCTTTCCTTTTCTCTTTCTTCTCTTTCTCCTCCCTCCCTTCCTTCCTCTCCCTTCCTTTCTTTTCTTTCTCTTTTTTCTTTCATTTCTTTCTCTTGGTTCATTCTTCTTGAGGAAAGGGTGCACAGTGAAGTTATTTTCACAAAAAATAAAACAAAACAATTGTACCACCCACCAATTCTCACTGAAAGAACTACTAAAATATGTTCTTTAGCAGGAAGAAAAGTGAAGCCAGAAGGAAGGAGTGGATCCAAGATAAAACAAAATTTAAAATGAAAATTGATAAAAATATGTTGACAAATTAGATTAACCATTGGGTGATAATAAACAACATTGTTTTGACGGACTGAATAAAAATGAGTTGTAACAGATACTGCTAAAACATATTGATAGATTTAATTAACTATTGACTGAAAATATATTAAGGTGTTTTATGTTTTTTAAATAGGTGGAAACCAAAATTCTAAACAATGATGACCATATGGAAGTGATGGTAGGTGGCTAAAAAGCAGTATGTCACCTTTTAACATGTTCAGAGTAAATACATTAGAAGCTAGAAAATATTGTTAGAAAACTTTGTAATTAGTTGTGTTATTAAAATTTTTAAAGTAACTGTGCAAAAAGAAAAAAGAGAACTATTAATGGACCCAGTGATTTCAAAACAACCAGAAAAAAAACCTAAGGAAAATGTGAAATATTACCAATCCACAAGGAAAAGGAAAGGAGAAAAACAAATGAGGAAGAAAAATTGGGGAATGGAAGATGAAAAATAACAGCAGTAAATCAAGATATATGACAAATATTCAAATGTAAACACTTAATGGGTAGTAACTCACCTGCTAAAATAAGTAATAGTCAATAGATTTTTTAAATTCAAAAATATGCCAGTTATAGAATTAAATCTAATACAAAACTACTAGAGGAATTGGAAAAAAGATCTGTTATGTAAATACTAACCAAAAGAAAAGTGGTGCAAGAATATAAATAGTTGAGATACAAAATTTAAGACGAAGATACTAATAGGACTAGTAAGTATTATTACATGTTAAGGGAAGAAACTGTTAAGAAGATATAACCACAGTAAATATATGTACTTATATATACATATGTATGTGTGTTGTGTGTGCATGTTTATATACATAGAGAGAGAGAGAGAGAAACTTATTTTAGAAAATAAAAATAGCTATTATAACACACAGTATCACAAACTGATAAACTAGCACATCAAAATTTTTAGACTATCGGAGATTTGAAAAACGCGATTGACACCTGATACAATATCGTTTAAGTACAGTTCCTCAACCTTGGGACTATTGAAATTTGGGGCTGGATAATCATTAGTTATGGAGGCTGCCCTGTACATTGCAAGATGTTTAGCAACACCTCTGATCTCTACCCACTAGATGCCAGTAGCACCCACTGCCCAGTTGTGACAATCAAAATTGCCTCTAGACATTGCCAATTTATGCATTTATTATAATTTCCAAGACATACTGTGAAATGAAATAAGCAAGATTAATTGTGTATATATAGTATGCTACCGTTTATATACAGAAGAGGTGGGAAAAGAGTATGTGTGTATATATTTACTTGACAATGCTTAGGTTGTCTTTGGAGATTTAAATAAGATATTGCTGAGCTGATTTGCTTCCAGAGAGAACCACAAGGGGTACTGAGCACAGAAAAGGGAAGATTTTACTGGATACCTTCTGTGAACTTTTGAGTTTTGAGCAATATAATTGTAATGCCAAATAAAGAATAAACAAAATTAAAGTAAAAAACATAAATATAAAAGTTAAGTGATTACCCCAGAATTTTTAAAAAGCATGGGAAAAAGCCTAAAGGAGGTCATAAAGATAAGGACAGAAATTATACTCTAGAAAGCAAACAAAAATAAGAACAATGTGGCAAGAATCAATCAAATTTGAAATGCACATATCGTAGCATTCAGCATTTTTTTTTAGGTGGAGAATCACTTGCAGACATGTGCAAAATGTTTGCTGAGTTATTGTTTACAGAAACAAAATAATGGAAACAAAGTCTGTATTCACCAAGAGTGTAGTATAAATCAAGTGTGGTGGATGGGTGGACGTATATAATGAAAAACTACACAGTAGAGAAAAAAGAATATAGAGCAGGGATTGTCAAACCAAGTGTCAGGCAAAATCCTTCTGCCTGTTTTTATAGATAAAATTTATTGTTAACACAGTTACTCATATTCTTTTGTATGTGTTTTATTGTTGCATTCTCACTATATCAGCAGAGTTGAGTAGTTGCAACAGAGACTCTGTGGCCAACAGAGCCTAAAATCTTCACAATCGGTCCTTTAAACAAAAAGTTTGCCAACCCCTGGTCTAGAACAATGTTTTCTAACCCAACATTGCCTTTTCCATGACAAATATTTATAATACCTTCTTATTCTCTACCTATTCACCTTAAAAATTAAATTGATACAATAACTGTAATATCAGAGAGAACATAAAGGAAATCATTTATAATAATTTCTTGTGTATTTCAATTCATAAGGGTTGTAGCATTAGGATACTAAAATGCATAATGAAATAAATACTTGCAATTAGTTATAATGAACAAATTTAGATTTACAATAATTCCATCAAAGTAGTACAGGCAGATTAAAAGAGTAGAGGTACAAGTGGACATAGAACAAGAACTCATATTATGATGAGTATTCATTTAAGCAGACATTAATATATGACAACAGAAATTAAGAAATAGCTAACTCAAGTAAGGATAGCATGCTAACACAAATTTCAGTCTATGAAAATAGAAAAAATGAGGAAACTGAGTCTTCTGGCAAATTTGTTGGACCTTATCCCTATATGTAGTGTTCCAACAGTTCCTATGCTCAGACCTGGAGTGAGGTAGTGATGAAATCAAAATAAATAATAACAGGAGAAACAATTGAGTGGGGAAAAACAACAAGAAAAAGAAATCATGACATTAAATTTTCCTGATGGTTTTTCAATAGAATCATGGATTTTTTTCTCTCATTTAAGTAAGTATTTCTTCATTAATTAAAATAAAGGAGATCCCACATTTTTCTGCTCAAACAGTTGGAAGTCATGTGGAGTAAAGGGCTGTCATATTGGGTAGATCATCCTCTCCAGGCCAGAACATCTCACGTCCTTGCCCACTACACACCAGTAATGTTCCCAATCATTATAACTCAAAATAATCCATACATACTTGGCATTTATTTTCAATGCTGTATTTTAAGGTTATTTCCTGCATCGACTTCCATAGTTCTAGTTTGCTGATTCTCAGAAGGGCAATACCAAGCATGGGAGATGCTTTAGAAATACACAGGTTTGACTTTAATTCACCAATCAGCATTACTATTATTTGGTATAGAATTTGTGCTTGTAATCCCAATTTACATATTTGCAAATAGGGTAAAAATTAAACAAATGAGCAGAATTCCCATTAGTGCAGTATTTCTTATAAGCATATATACACATTTTCATTGTTTGTAATTATTTTGTTTTTCTCCTTTTGTTTAAAATGCTTTATTAACCAATACTTCTATTAACTTACAAATGTCCAAATTTTTCTATCTCAGAATCTTTATTTCTGAATATCATTTAATTTTTAGTGTAACTTTGTGACATAATTAGGGCAGGTATATATTTGTATACTTAGGGAGAAAGGGAGGGAAAGTAAGAAGTTTATACAAGATATAGTTAATTACTGACGAAGCTAGAGCTAAAACCCTAAATGTTTCATCTGTAAATGGGCAAAGAAGTAGCATAATTGCGAGGATTTGGTGAAGTAATTATATCAAGAAATAAGCTCACTCACTGTTCAATCAATAATGATGATTATCGTCAATAATGTAGGGGAGGAAAATCTTCCTTCTATCTTCTTAGGTTCTGTGACTGAGAATTAAATTAATGTAAGACAGACTAACAGGAAAAAAAAGCATACAAATTTTATTAAATACTTTTCCATACACACAGGAGTCTTCATAAAGAAAATAAAAATCCAAAGAAGCTGTTAGGCCCAAAAGCCTAAATACCTTTTTTAAAAAATGTGTTAAACATTGTGAGGATGTGACAAGACAGGGGAAGTAAATTGTGGGGCAGTGACAAGGAAATATATGGGGGAAATTAATGGAAGATGGGTTGTTTAGTAGATTGGTTTGTCCAGATTCATCTCAGCTTCAACTCCCAGTCTCCAGTGATAAGAATGTTCTTTTCTTTCTGATATGGGGAAAGCACCTGTCTCATGGGAAATTTTATGGTTTGCATTTAGAAGAAGGTCAGGGAGGCTTTCCTACACCTGCTGTTTCTCAAATGCCTTCAGCTAGAAATAATCAATATAACAAAGCAGCACATCTTGAGGTGGCATGTTCAAGGTCATCAAGCCTGTATTTCCTCAATAATTGTTTTTGTTTTTGTTTGTTGTTTGTTTCAGACAAGGTCTCACTCTGTCACCCAGGCTGGAGTGCAATGGTGCAATCACAGCTCACTGCAGCCTCAATCTCCCGGGCTCAGGTGATCCTCCCACCTCAGCCTCCCAAGTAGCTGGGATTACAGGCATGTGCTACCATGACTGGCTAATTTTGTTGGTTTTATTTTTGTAGATGGGGTTTCCCCATGTTGCCTAGGCTGGTTTCCTGAGCTCAAGTGATCCTCCCTTCTTAGCCTCCCAAAGTGCTAGGATTACAGGCATGAGCCACTGCGCCCAGCCTCCTCAGTTTGTTTTAATATCTACTGTTTTTAGAAAATCTACATCCTTTGAAACATACTTAGTAATCCAGCTAATCTTGAGACTAAGATACACCAGAACATTGCACAACTCAAAGCTTTCAGGAACACAAGTGTCTGAGGATTCATTTACTACTTAAAGGAGCAGAGGCTTTTTCAGGTACTTACGCAGACTTGGCTCAGCATCTTTCTGAAAAACCAAGAGAAGATCTCTTAAAGACCATCATCTTATGTGTACCTAAGTCAGGCGTCCTTTATCTGCAGTACTCTAGGGAGTGACATGCATTGAATGATGTCAAACATTAGAAGTAATCGTTCCAGTATCTTCTTCCTTGCAATCTTCCGTCAGCACTTCTAAGAACAAGGAAATGAGCTCATCAGCATTTCAGCTCCTCCTCCTTTTTTCCCCAAACAGCTCTGAGGAGGCCTGAAAGGCACAACTGGGACTTCCAGTAACACAGTGTAGAAGGAAGTCATTAGCTAAAAGCTTAATCACCAACTTGAGTAATCAAGAGGTCCCTTTCCAACAGCTTCATAATTTTGCTGGATCTGAATTCAGTATTTAGTAGCATTTACAAATACATATTTGCTTCAAAACACTTTTCTCCAAATCCCCTCTTTATTGTGCATAACCTATATTATCTTAGTTTCATGTTAAATGGAACTAAGGGGTAGTGCTCTTGTACCACTGACCTCTACTCATATCAATGCTTGTTACACTAGTAGCCCCCAAAAAGGTACTTTAATTCTAGGATTCTTGGATGTCTTTTTCTATCAGGGTAAAATACATAAACATAGTGGGCCCTGAAAGGGTATGGACATTTTAATGTTATTTCATTGTGTAAGTAAATCCCAATTTATGGTATAGTCATTTTCCTGAAAACTGCAGAGATGTCATTTCCTCCTTAGGTAAAATGGCTAAAATTAAAGATACTGACTATGATACTAAAGGCAAAGACATCTAATAATAAATAAAGTTGAAGTTTTATGATGAGGAGAAAATTAAATAAATTTTATCCCTGAATTGCTTGGACATTCTGGTATACCCTGACTACATAGTTATGCTTTGGTTAGTTAACATCCATTCGTCTCTTAGTGTTTGGCTCCCTCTCTCCCTTCCTCTCTTCCTCTTTAAATCTCATTTTTCCTCCTCCCCTACTACTAACATACATTCTCCCACCTATTCCTAGTCCACCTTTTAGATATAAGGTGGCAGTGGAGGTCCGTATACCCATATACCCCCACATCTTCATGCCCACACCTCCACAACACAAAGCCTTAAGCATGTTGAGGAGACTCCTTCCAGTTATTCTGTTTAGCCATTCACACTAATCTAGGATTGAGTAATAGGGTCTCTCACTAACAATAACTCAATACGGCATTCATGGCTCGGATTTGACCTTTGTCCCACAAAGCTATTTATAACGCAGCTATGAGAATATTTACAGTGTCTATATGCCAAAATAATGTATTTGGAATATTTAATAAAAGGAATGTATTGTATTGAGCATGAATCTTTGACTAGAAATGAACCAGTGCCTACTTGGCTACTGGCCAGCTATTGTTTGGTGAATAAATCTAAGCCTGAGTATATAGCAATAATTATACAAAAAACCAGAAAACTACACTACCACTTCAGATTCCCAGTGAGGTGCAAGGTAGTAAGTGTCTTATCTAAAAAATGTAATGATTTTACGTGTCAGAATACCTTGGTGGGAAAAGACAGTGCATTGAAAAGTAAGGTACTGTTTTCATCGTTCTTATTAAGAGCTCTCAAATTAGGTAACTTTAAAGTACCTACTTAAGCACTTAAGCAAAGATTAAAATTGCATTTATTTTGCAAATCAACTATCAGTTCAAGTATTGCTTCATTAGGCTTTTCGGAATTCACTATGGGAAGATGAAACGCTATCATAAATTAACTATTGAACGGATACCCAGGATGTGTAACCACTACATTTTCCCTAACCATATGAAACTGCAGAGCAGACAGTTTTTCATTTGATTGTTTCAAACATAGCAATTGATGTTTCCTTGGGCAAGATGTAATACACTTATGTTTAATTATAAGAATGACTTTATTCACCATCACTTTCTATTAGGCAGACTTATGGATTTTTGGAAATAATTCCACCATTCTTTACTATAAGCAGAATCACATTCAAGAACCATGTTCTCTCTAAACCTACAAATTACATTTTAAGGTATTTTCTTGTGATTTGTTTAATTTTCCTCTGTGGGTATACTGTGCTAATTATCTAAACTTTACAATAGAAACAGTGGAGAAAAACAAATGTCTGTCAATTACAGCCATTCTAAAACAACCTCTGCTTCCATGTTAAATCTTCCTGTTTGTTGTTTTCTCTACCTGTTTTAATGCAGTTGTGCTGGTATTCCATGCAAATTTGGGAAATATTTTTTCTCATAACATTTTAATAGAATTATTTTTCTGTGTTTTATAAATATTTACAAACATATTTAATATTTGCATAATATTCCATCATATAATGAATTATTTAGTTTATATAGCCGCATCTTAATTGTTACACATTTAAGATGATTTTGATTTTTTGCCACTTAAATATAAAAAATTGTAATGAACATCTCTATGAAAAATGTATTTATTTACTAACTAAGCAAATATGTACTGAGTGCCTATCATTTGCCATGTACTCTTCTAGATGCTGGAGATAGGCGAGTGAAGCAAATAGACACAGGTTTTTGCCTTCATATGATTTACATCCTGATAGGAGACAAACAGTAAACAAAACAATCAATTTAAATATGTGACATGCTTGATAGTGGCAAGTTGCACATAGAAAAATAAAGCAGAGAAGGGGGAAGGAATGGGCTGCAATTTTAAATCAGTGGTCACGGGAAGTATAATTGAGAATATGACATTTAAATAAAGACAGAAGAGAAATGAAGATGCAATCAACTGTATGTCTTGATGAAGAACATTCCAAGCAAAGGGGACAGCAAGATGCTTTACCCCCATATTTGGAGTTCTTTTAAGAAGGAGTGGAATTATTGGACCAAAGAATGTTAATATATACAGCTTATAACACATCTTTTTTTAAAAAAAAAATTACGTTATCCTTCAAGCATTTTATTGGTCAGTAAAGCTCTAGTTGAAATGCCATTTGTCCATGGTAATATTTTCATAGTAATAGTTACTGTGAAATATTATAAGTTGCATGCTGCTTTCTGAATTTTTTATAATACTTAAAGTCACTCAATTTGATGGAGTAATTCAGATACTATTATATTAATATTGCATTATTGTTACTTATTCCTATTTTTTCCTAAAGTTTAATGCTTACAAGGAAAATGAAGTATTTGTCTGATGGATTCAAAACTTATTTCACAGTGTACCTAAATGTTAAAATTTTAAATATTTGAGAGATGGCAAATATGAAAGAAAATTGTCTTAGCATGTATCCGAGAATGATTCCACCTTATGACATATATTACTGTAAATAGACTATGAGACGGGCATGTGCTCATAAAATATGAAATAGTGGTGCTTGTTTTGAACAAGGCAGGGATATTAAGAATGGAATGTTACTAAATTTAGAAACCCAGGAGAAAATTGTGAGTTCTTGATTTAGAAACTTAATGTAATGAGTTTTTTTCCGTCTTACCAAACATGAGTTCTGCTATGTCATTCTCTCTTCTTTCCACTTTTCGAGTATGTTTTCCTAAAGTTTAAAAAAATAAAATAAAATTCTACTCTCAAAATAGAAAAGGCATTATTCACATGGTTTGTATTTTCCATCTCAGTCCATGGTGTTAGCATTTGCCATTGGAATTACCTCCTCTCCTCATCACTCCAATAGTTTTAAGATCAGTAAATACATAAATAATAAACAATAAAACAAATATATATTAAATATAGTGAAAAGTTATTGAAATATTTTTAGATGACAGAAAACATTCTGGCTATCTGTGTCTAGATGTAATTCTTTATGTAGTCAATGTATTAAATATTTGTTGAGGACCATTATGATGTCACCCAAGCATAGAAGACCCTTCATGGTCTGGGCTCCTTGTTTCTATCCTTTTATCTATCACCACTTGCTCCTCCTTCTTGTGGCTCCAGCCATACTGACCATTTGCACTTCTTCAGCTGTGTCATTCTTTTCACCTCGTTTCATGATCTTTGCACTTTCTACTCCCAGAAAATAAAAATGGCAAGACCTCTCCTTAGTTCCTCTTTACCCAATGACATTTTTCTTATCCTTGAAGCATCATCTGTGAACTCTTCTGCAAAGCCGTCTTTATCCCTTATTACCCCAATTACCATGAGTCTGGGTTAGGTTTCCATCACGTACTATTTAACTTATTTCCTTCCTCCACTCTTTAACCTCATATTATAATAGTGGGCATACACTATTATCTGGTGTGTGTGTGTGTGTGTGTGTGTGTGTGTGTGTGTGTGTGTGTGTATACCAGAAATAAACTTTGAGTTCTCAGAGAACATGGACCAGGCAATGCATTTATTTTTCAAATTCCACCAGCAAATATAGTATTTAACCCAAAGTAGCACTAAACAAATGTCTCCTGACTAGCATAGTTCAGATAAACAAAATATAACATGTAGCTCATTGAGTTGAACAACAGCCTTATTTCCAAAGGTAGGCTTGCATGTTTGTTTGTTTCATGTGGCCTCACAGGTAACTGTGTGTGTGTGTGTGTGTGTGTGTGTGTGTGTGTGTGTGTGTGTGTGTGTGTGTTTCTTACTCTGTCAATTTTATTTGCGCTCAAACACCCTCTAGGTGGAATTTTAACGTTATTGGTAAATCATCCTTCTTTTTTAAAAAATTGTACTTTAAGTTCTAGGGTACATGTGTACAACGTGCAGGTTTGTTACATATGTATACATGTGCCATGTTGGTGTGCTGCACCCATTAACTCATCTTACATTAGGTATATCTCCTAATGCTATCCCTCCAGCCTCCCCCACCCCACGACAGGCCCCAGTGTGTGATGTGTTTTTTGTGTTTTTTAAAATTTTTAAACAGCACAGCCTACTTTAAAGTTGCTAATTCTTAACAAGTCATGTATCATTAAACAAAGAGCAGGTAACTTGGGAAATCCTACAGGTTTTGGCACTAGGCCCAGACCCTTGCAAACACATCAAGATCTTGTCAAGGACCCCCTTAGCGTTGGCTTACCAGAGAGCGTGGGATTAGCCCAGCAAATCTAAATGCTAGGTGTTAGGATATCATCCTTTTCTGGATGACAACCCTAAAGGGGAGACTTATGACCATACAGAGGACCAAGGAGATGCTACAGTCTCAACTCAGCTAGACATACTGGCCACCAGGCAATTAAAAATCTTTCTTATCAAATAACTAATAAGAATTACCTAATCATTGCTAAATACTTTAATTATATCAGGCCTGATATAAATCTGATGCCATGCTTTGTGTTATGAAAAGCATATTGAAGAAGTTGAAGACACTCTCCCTGTGTTCAACAAGCCTATAAATGATTAGGGGAATTTGTCTAAGAATGGAAAACTCTTAGTCAATAGTAAAGGAGAAAAGTGGAGACCTTGTTCAAGTTGTGTAGTGTAATTCCATAAGTGTAGGAAAAAAAATTTGTGGTGTATTTTGAAATTGATGTAGGGCTGGTCCATACTAGTCACTGAATTCGAAGGTATGATCAGAGAAGAGAAATGGATAGGACAGTGTGATGAGAGACCATGAGTACTGAGCACCTGGAATGAGAAGGAACTTACCAAGGTGGCAACAACAAAGAAGCTGTATTTGTGATTATTTCCCCATTCGTAATTATATCTAAGCCTAGCCTTACTACAGACTAAAGGAAATCCATGGCTGGAGTGGAATGTTTCAAGAGACCTTCCTCAAATAAGGCCGTTGAATAAAGATTATATACTTAGAAGCATGACTGAGCATAAACATGCTAGATATCTAGTATCTGCAATATAATAGCTGGTCAGTAAATTTATGCTGCGCGTTTGAAAGTTATTGTGTCTTGGAACTGACTGCAATAGTAAATAAGACCGTGATTCCCTTGGGCTGATCATATATTGGCCTAGATGAAACAGATGGTCTCATCAAGAAAAATGTGAGATGTTGTCTAATTTTAAAAATTTACTGTATTTTATAGCCACAAAAATTCAAAATATTTAAAGTTTAGTTACTTATATTTTCTCATTTGAAACATACAAAAACTCTGAAAAGACTCCCTTCTGGCTTTTCTATCTCTTAATATTTGTAAGGCTGACATTTCCTACTATAGTATAATTAAGAGCCAAATTGCATGTTAATATTCATCTCAGTTTATGGATACAGAAACTGAAACTCAAAGAGTTTAAATCACTTTTTTTAAAAGGAAATATGTTTGGAAATTAAGTATAAACATATTTTGAACAGTGGAGGTAACAGTATTTTTATATTCATTATTTCCTTTAATGGTTGTAACAAGGATACAGAAGAGTGTTCAGTCACTTGTAGCCTGTAGCCTCTTGTTTGTCAAGGAGTGCTTGTTAGTCTTTATGTGACTAGACCTCTTTTCATATTTGATACTAGTGACCCCTCCTCTCTTCCTTGGCTTCCATTGTATACTGTGTTCTCCTGATTTTCCTTCTCCTTGCTGGATGTTTCTATTCAGTATCTTTTATGAGCTCCTGTCCATTTTCCTGTATCCTAAATGATACTCCTCCCCTGAATATTAACCTTGATTCTCTCCTTTCTCTCCGTTGTATCACACACTCATCATGGGAGACTGTTTTGCCACCTTGCATTTCAATGTTGGTGGCACCCAAAACAGTATCTTGAGCCTGATGCATTCACTAAATTTATGCAAGTGAATTCAACTGTCTATAGGATATCATTCCAATGAAACATAGCTACTTAAAATACCATAAGTTGGAAAGTGAACTCATCATTTTTTCCCACTAAACCACAACCTGTTTCCTTCCTGGATTTCCCCATATTTGTGAATGATCTAGTAAGTCATAAGTTTAGGGCCCATTGCAGATGTCTGTCTGTCCCTCCATCCTTTGATAAAATCAAACTCGAAACTGTATGGTCCACCTCCTAACAACTTATTTTTGCACTCTCCCTTATTATTATTGTCACTGCTTCTTTAGTTTTGGTCACCATCAGCTCTCTCTAGACTACTACAATCCCTGACTAACTTCCTTCTCTACCTACAGTCTTGAGATTTATTTACTATGCTATAAATAGGTTTTTGTTGTTGTTTTAATAAAGTATATGTCTGATCATATCATGTCTCTGCTTAAATCCCTCCCATCACTTGCTACTCTTTAAATAAATGCAGACTTGCTGCCTCCACCTTCTTCTCTTTTGCCTTGATAACTCTTATTAATCCTTTAGGATGTAGTTCGCTTGTTATCTCTTGCGTGCCTGCCTCAAGCTTCACCTCCCAAGTCTGTGTTAGCTATTTTTTTCTTGGCATTCCCATAACATTCATCACATGACTTTATAATTTCCTAATTGCTTGTCTGTATCCTCTACTAAACTACAATTCCTTTTAATGCAGAAACAGAGTGTTTGTACTCCCAGAATTCAGCTAAACATGTACATATTAGGTGTTCATAAATACTGGTTGAGTAAACAGTTGAAGGGCAACCATTATTCGTTTCATTTTACTTAAGTGAAAACTGGAACTTAGGAAAGATAATTAACTTTCCATAGGACACACTGCTACTGAGTGAGAGAGCGGGATTAGGACATATTTTATTTTGTAAATGTTTTATTTTATATTTTATTTTAAAGCTAATATTCATCTCATGGCATTTTATCATATAATCATATTATTACTAAGCTAAGATTATAATTTTAAAGAATAAAATACAAAGAATGTATACATAGTTTAAATTGGCTAATATATTGCCCACAGCCTGATGATTATTGTGGTCTCCATGGAAATCGGTAATTTTGGTGATATTTCTTTGGAGGAAACTTTGAACATTTTAAATTTACATTGGATAATCCAAAAAGTGCAATGGGAAGTGTGAAGACACTCAAAATACACTGCCTGGGGACAAAAGTTTAAGATACTAAACAAGAAGCAACTCTCATTCCCATTTTTGGGAGACCAATAGTGAACAAAGAGGAGATGTCCAAAATTAGTGACTTAAAAAATTATGAAGACATAAAAAGGTCATTTGATGGGTACACAGCAATACTGTGCACAGGTAAGGCAGAGAATGAGATTGTACAACCGTAAACATACATGGAAGAAGGTAGACAGAGTGTCCCTTATTGTGTATAAGTTGTCAATAGAAACAAATGTCTGGAATACAATGGGAATCTAGAATGTAAGTTGCTATGCTAGGCAGTGATGAATCCTGGAAGAATGTAAGTGAAAACTGGAACTTAGGAAAGATAACAGCTGTAGCAGCCAACAGAAATATTGTTTTCAAAGAACTAGGATAAAAGATATTAGTGACAAGGAGACAAATGAAAAGATGATATTTTCTGTTGGTTGCTGAAATACATTTCTGCTGTACAGGATCCACATCAGGATCCATCTAGTGATAAACACACACTTTTTTAAGGTCCCTTATCAGGGCA
Organism: Macaca fascicularis; assembly: GCF_037993035.2. Taxonomy (NCBI): domain Eukaryota; kingdom Metazoa; phylum Chordata; class Mammalia; order Primates; family Cercopithecidae; genus Macaca; species Macaca fascicularis. Next base: position 29,004,662 of record NC_088376.1, on the reverse strand, counting down.
TTGAGTGAATTTGTGCATATTTATTGGAGAGGTGAGAATATGTGGTCAATTTCAGGTAATCTCGATGTATTCTGAGATGATTAAGAGTCCAAGGGTGGTTATAGCCATTTAAATCAGATGTAGGGACATTTTCTTTTTATTCAATATATTTATGCTAAAGAATGATCTGGTTTTTCCTGAAGTTCAAAGTTCCACAGCTATCCTATATTTTATTAGCTAAATCTGGCAAGTATACAGCAGTGACCTCAATGGATCATACTAATGCCCTGGTTTTAGCAAGTGACACTAAGAGGTCCAGTGCCCAGGAGGAGCTGCAAGAGTGGTATATATTGAGATGATACTGATCAACATTTGACTGGGCATTGAAAAAGAAAAACTTATTTATGAGTGCTGTCATCCATGGTAGATGGTGGAGAACTGGGTGAATTCCTTGTTCATAATGATAAAAGTCACATTTTGATTGAATTTTCAAGACCAACCATCAAAAGACTATTCTCAAAAGGCTGAGAACCATTAAAATGCTGTTAGTGAAAGGAAGAGGGCAGTGGTTTTTGCTTTGTTAGTGTTAATAAGCTGTTTGAACAAGTGCTCAACAATAATTCAGTGCATTATGGGATATGAAAATGTATTTCTCTTTATTTTATTTCTTGCCTAATGTTCTGGGTAGTGTATTGAGATGGGAGAGGTGTATGTGAGGCGGGGAGGTGTGCGTGTTGGGGGTGGTTCTCTTAGATAATCATTCAGGACCTGAGACTGACAGTGGTTCTACCATCTTTAATGAGTGGCTAGTAATGTCACTCTATTTTTCTTCATTCCAGCCAACAAAAGAGCGTAGAAAAGCAAATGTGCACAATTTTATGGGCAAACCATAAAATTTGCACATATAGATTTCATTACAAGAGCTCAGTCATGTGACCATAAGTAGTTGCAAAGATGGCTGGAAAGTGTCATTCCAGCTACAATCTTATTGCTCTGAAGAAAGCAGAAGTGAATTTGATGGTCAGTTTTTTTGTTTTTTTGTTTTTTTGTTTTTTTTTGCCACTGTGTTTTTCATCGTACAATAGAGTTGCACTACGGGACTTTTAGATAGAAAGAAAAGTAGACAAGGATAGCAAGGGACTGTTTTAAGTATTAGAAGCAATCTTTCCCATCATTTTGTCTCAAAGAAAATGTGGGGTAAAATGTGAGATAGGTGAGCACACTCTGCCATGCTCTGTATTGTTCTTAGTTTCTTTGTTTCTCCCATAGAGTGGGAATGTTGTGATTTGAATGTGATTTTAGTATTTTAAGGAACATAACAACATGACCACTGGATGTAAGTCAACCACTTCATCTATTATTTAACTGAAGATATCACGATCTATTTTAACACCGAAGAAAAAGGTGATATATTGGATTTAATGAGAAATGATACGTTATGATGATATACTTTATGGTGACAAGTTCTTTGGGGCACAATTTTGACTCTACATGAATTATCCTTTACTCGAAACTTCAGAACCTAATATCAACATAAAAAAATTATCCTTGCAAAACAAATAAATATACGCTATTTCTTCACAGTCCCTAGAGTTTAGCTGTTGCATGTTTTAAAGGTATTTCAAGTCTCATGCATCACAGACACCCAGACAGTTCTTCACAAGTAGTGAGGTCTGTAGGTACACAAAGGCAAGTAATTTACATGTTCCTTAAAGGTGCCACATAAAAGTAAGAAGAAAAATAGTAAGCAGCTTTGGAGGGTGTATTTGATCAGATCAAGTACTATCTTGGGCAATTTTATTAACATAATACAAATTAATCTTTACTTATCACAAAGAAGGTATTTCATAACAGATTGAAAATCTGAATTGACCATACACATGAAAAGCCTCATTAAAATTTAAATATAGAGTACATGACTAGTAGCAATCCTTTTAAACAAGTTAAGAAGAAGTTATGTTTGAATCTCTTGAATGGCAAGGGAGATATTCTTGCCTGTATTTAAATAAGTATTTAGCATAGCATTAGTACTGACAAGCGTTTGAATGCTAAATAAGAAGGCTGGGCACAGTGGCTCACGCCTGTAATCCCAGCACTTTGGGAGGCCACGGCGGGCAGATCATGAGGCCAGGAGATCGAGGCCATCCTGGCCAACATGGTGAAACCCCGTCTCTACTAAAATACAAAAAATTAGTCAGGTGTGGTGGCATGCACCTGTAGTCCCAGCTACTTGGGAGGTTGAGGCAGGAGAACTGCTTGAACCTGGGAGGTGGAGGTTGCAGTGAGCGGAGATTGTGCCACTGCACTCCAGTCTGGTGACAGAGCAACACTCTGTCTCAAAAGAAAAAAAGAAAAAAGAAAAGAAAAGAAGACAACATTAACGTGAGTAACAGAATTCATCAAAACCACCCCAAGTCAAGCAACATACAAGTGACAGCCAAATATCACATTTGCATTACTCAATGTTTGGAGCTATGCCTCAGAAAACAATTCCTGGAATAAAGCCTTAGGCTTATAGTTTGTGGCAGTGTTCAGTCCTGAGTAACCTGAATATTGTAGCACCTTCTGACTCTAACCCCAGTAAAGACACTTTGGTTTCATCCATATTGCTAGGGGAAAAAAGAAAAAAAAAAAAAAAACCCAGAAAACTATGTCAGTGTAATAAAAGGTTATTTTGAGGATAAGAACTTTCCTGAGTATATGGGTAGATCATTTCTAACAAACAGCTGTGTTTATGTAAAGTTTTGCTTATTAACCCTTATATCAACAACCTATACCCTATGAAGAATAAGTACAGAAACACACAGCATTGGTAAGTTTTGAGAGTTATGTTTTGCTGCCTCTAGAATATCACTGAGAAACTCTAGATACTATATTTATATAAACAGATACAGGAACAGTGTCTTTCCTTCCCTCCTGAAATAATATACAAAAAGAGGATAAACTGTGTAAGAACCTAAAAACAAAACTTTAAACATGAAATATGAACAAATAAAAATGACTGGCAACTTCACATTTTTGGAGATTCTGGCTCTAATTGGAAACTCCTTTGATAGTGTATATTTCCAACCCATGGATCTTACCTCCTGAGGCACATTTTCAACCCTAATTCTGACTATAGGCCAGGTGTACTTCAGCACTAACAGGCTCTGTAATTCCTCCTAGCCCACTGAATTCTTGTTCTTTCTTATTGATTTCCTGTGGCTGTTTGGATTTTGAATTCTGTTTGTGGTGGTGTTCATCTTTTTGGCTTTGGTGATCGAGCTACCACAATGAAATTCTTGGCTCTTAAATACCTAGTGATATTGACTTGACTGGTCATTAGGCTATACCCTCTACTCAAGTAACTCTGGGGGAGAATTAATAACATGTAAACCCTGTTTTGCTTCCCAACTTGCCTTTTGATTTCAGTGACCTGAATTACAACACAGCTAGAGTGAACAGCACTTAGTGCCAAGTTTGGCATTATTGCCTGAGCTCATACATTTCCGAAATCACATGGGTGTGGCTTGATGCTATTGATCTTTTTGTGATTTTACTGTTCACAGTTATTAAAAATAGACTGAATTATTGTAACCACAAGTAGAAATGAAATTCTAGCATAACACAAAAATATGAGCAATTTCTACTGATGGCGTTCATAAAAATAACTATGAAATCATAATGTGCTTAAGTGAGAATCTATTTTTCTCTTAATTGAGAATCTATTTTTCTCTTAATTGAGCATAGTTTCTGTTATTTCAAATATAGAACATTTTATTCTATTTCACTTTTAATAGAACACCTCGTATTTATGACTAAATCATATTTAAATTTTACTTTTAAAGTTAAATGTATTAGTTATGTTTTAAATGTTCTTGAGAGTCCTTAAAAAATAGTTTGTGAACACTTCTATTTCTGACTGTGCTGGAAATGTGGAAAAACTAGCATCTGACAAATAAGCCATTGGAACAAAATACAGAGATCATAAATGAATCTGCACATATATGATCATGAACACCTGATTTATGTCAAAGGTGCCACTGCAACATTTTGGAGAAATCATGTCTTCAGAAATAGTGCTGGATCAATTGGATATCTGTCTGGAAAATGTAAATCTTGACTCTTGCATCACACCATATACAAAATCAATTGTAGTTGTGTTGTAGACAAATTATAAAAGTTAAAAAATAAAGCTTTTATAAGACATCACAATGGAATATCTTAATGACCTTGGGGTAGGCAGAAATTACCTGAACATGACACAATTTATATGAAAATGTAGCACAACTCCTGCAAATGAGAAAGAATGCTGAGGGTGGGGGAGATTTTCCCTAGACAAAAGTTCTGAATTGATACTCATAAATAAGAATATACAAATGTGAAAGTAGTTTGTGCTCAACATTATTAATCATAAGGAAAATTAAAATAACTTCACTACTACCAGAATGGCTAAAAGGGAAATAAAGGAAAAAAAAATCAGAAATTGCCAAGGATTGGAGGAATATAAAGAGCAACATGAAATTTCATACACTGCATATAAGAATGTGAATTAGTATAGTCTTCCTATTAAACTCTTTGCCAGTGTCTATTAAACTAGAATATATACATACTTGCTGACCCAGCAATTGGATTAATAGAATCAATGGACATACACACCCTACTGATTTAAATGAAATTAATCTATGAGATTCAGGACAATTGTTATGTTTTGAAAGTTAATGGCTAGACAGGATCATAAAAGAGGCTTCTGGAGTTCTGGTTCCAGTTATATCCCTATCCATTGTTGGCTACAAAGATGGTTAGCTTTGGGAAATTCTTTAAACTGTCCCTTTAAGATTAGTGCATTTTACAGTATATATGCTATTCTTGAAATACAACATTTTAAAAAATGTTGGGCAATTTTGTACATGGAAACCTATAGTTTAAATGCTAAATATTATCTGTATATGATTCTAAAAATTAACTAAGTTTCAAAAAACTTAGATATTACTAAAAGAATCTCTTTCCTGAGCTGGAAGGAGGGTAAGAATTATAGTAAATAATGTTTTGGTGGCAGTATACAGACAGACTCTAAAAGTATAACTTTTAGCTCTTCCACTGCCCAGTTGGGTAACCTTCAGCAAGTTAATTGAGTGTTTAATGTATCATTAAATAGACGTATTGCCTACTTTAAAGTGACTACATGATGACCAAAATACTTAATACATAGAAAGTACTTAAACAATTCCTGTCACAAAGTAAAAATTTAATACATGCTAGCTATATTACTTTGATTATTATTACTATTTTGTTGTCACTTTAACACCACTATATTAGGTCTGTAAAGTAACAATGAAAATATTACTATTAATATGTTATGCAATCTTAGATTAAGTCATTCATTGACCCTGTTCCTCAGTTTTGAAGCCTCTAGAGTAGTAGTAATAGAAGTAGTAATAGTAATAATAATGACAACGCCTGCCCAGTGATCCACAACCTAGGGAGATGGACTCCAGATTCTACACTGTTAGCCACTCTGCTCTATGGCTTTACAAAAACACCTGTTAGTCAGGATGGGCTAGGGTGTGCTACAGTAACAAGCAATCTCAATGTCTCAGTGGGATATATTGTAAAGTTTTATGTCTCACTCATGCTATGTACAATAAATGGGCTCTGCCCATTGTAACCTCTCAGGCACCTAGACTGACAGAAGATCCAGATCTTGCCATATGCTTCCATAATTATTAAGGCAAGGAAAAGAAAATGTAAGAAATTATGCCCTGGTTCTCAAAGCTTTTCATAAAAGTGTTCCAGGTTACCCCTGTTCTTACAATTTTGGCCAAAGCAAATCACAGGGATGCACTTAATCTCTTCAGAAGGTATGGAACTATAATCTTTCCAGGAAATAAGGAACCATAATATTTGGTAAACAGCACTAAAAACCTACCACAAATACTGAGAATATTATTTTCCTCAAATGTGAAAATGAACATAATAGTTATAATTAAAATGCAAAGAGCTATGTTACTATAAAAGATATTATTTAACCTAAATTTATTTTTGTCTCTAATGAGCATACATGTGGGATTTCATTTTGGGACAAACATCAATTATATTAACACATTTTTTATTACTCATCTCAGTGTTCGTTAATTTTTTTTTAATATTCCTCACTTATTGTCTACAACTAATTATTTGTGTCATATTGGTCATGTGCTTTTATTTTGTTATATAAGTTTACCATATCAAAAGACTTCCATGTAACATGCCCACTGGCATGTGTACGGACTGTCTATTTTGACTCCCTATATTCACTTTTTCAGTGATGTGTAACTCACTCTGTCTCCCAGGCTGGAGTGCAGTGGCACAATCCCAGGGCTCACTGCAGCCTTGGCCTCCAAGTGATTCTTCTGCCTCAGCCTCCCAAGCAGCTGGGACTACAGGCACCCACCACTACACCCTGCTGACTTATGTATTTTTTAATAGAGACAGGGTTTCACTATGTTGGTCAGGCTGGTGTCAAACTCCTGACCTCATGTGATCCACCCGCCTTGATCTCTCAAAGAGCTGGGATTACAGGCGTGAGCCACCACACCCAGCCAAGTGTTCATTAGTTCTAAGCTTTGTAACTGGAATAATTAATATTTACTTCAAATGAAACTCATAACCCCCATTGTTAGTTTTTTAATTGCATGATTGAATATTATAAATTAGATAGCTCTTATATTTTCTGTTTTTACTTAAACTTGGAAACTTTGCCACCTAATAACTACACCTATAAACAGAATAAATGTGTCAAAACTTTATATAATTAAGACTGATTAAATAAGGTTTTTTCAGTAAGTTTAAGTTTAATCATTAAATTCTTTTTATTAAAAATGATTAAATGTTTCCAAAGTTTAATACCTAATTTGGAGTTACACATCACTGAAAAAGTGAATATAGGGAGTCAAAATAGTCTGTACACATGCCAGTGGGCATGTTACATGGAAGTCTTTTGATATGGTAAACTTATATAACAAAATAAAAGCACAAGACCAATATAACACAAATAATTAGTTGTAGATGATAAATGAGGAATATTAAAGATCCACTGGTAGTGCGCACTGTCTCCTCTGACCTGCAAGCAAGATCACAGATAGTGTGTGTTTATGCATCTACAGCTGGAATGATTGCAGATTAATAAAATTATGAAATCCTGTGGTTACCAGAAAAAGGCATGCTTCTCTTGGATGCCTTGTTCATCTTTGAGTGCCAGGGGCTCTGCACAAGGCAAAGAACACAAGTCCTCAATAGCAGTATTTTGTGATACTTAAGTATATTGAAAAGCTGAAAGATATATCTATGCTTTAGCTCTTCCAGTAAGAACCCAAGCAGTCTATTAGGACCGATATGTATGAAAAACAATAGTATTTGGGACTTTAAGTTGGCAAAAGTTCACTTCAGTATATAGTAATAAAAGGGTTTTTTTAAACCGTGATAATTTAATAAGGCTGCATTACCAGAAGTATTAAAACTAATTCTAAACACACTATTAAAATTATTATTATCCCACTCAATAGGCAAAAAAATTTTAAATTTTATAACATCAAGTGTTAGCAAGGCTATGGAGTAACAAGAACTCTGCAAACAATGCTGGTGGGAATTGTGGATATTTGCCCCTGTCTCCCACACTGGCCAGACCACTTCTGGGATGGTAAATTTAATTCCAAGTACCTTACAAGAGTGGTTTTCTTTTTCTTTTCTTTATTGTATTAAAGACTTGAAAATTCCTTTTTAAAATCAAAATTGATGAGGAGGCTTACTATGTAAAATGAATAAAAGCTCAGCCTGAAAATTGGAAAGGTTGGGTGGGTGGAGATAGAACCCAAATCCTTCCTTTCTTCCATGAGGCTTTTGTGAAAACTACCAAACTAGAGAGTATCATCAGGCCTCTGAAGAGGAAACCGTATCAGTAAGAGATGGTTGAAAGAAATGAAGATATTCAACCTGAGGACTGAGAGATGAACTTGACGGCTGATCTCAGATATTTACAGAAAGAGCTTTGGGCTGGGAGAGGACAATGTATTCTGTGCTGCTGCTGAGAACAAAACTAGAATAAAGGAAAAGAAGTTATGAGAAAGAAGACATTTCCTCTGACTTGAGAAAAGCAAGAAAGTGATGGATACTCCACTTATATTGATTTGATCTTTATAAATTATAAGAATGTATTAAACTATATGCACCCCCAAAAGATGTACATTGGTCATGTATCAACAGAAAAAAGAAAATTTTTCTAAAACATGAAAAAATAACTACCTAATGATGGACATCGCCAACTAACACAACTATGAATAATTGACCCTACAGATACAAAGCAAAAGCCAATACCAGCATCAACTACACCTCAATCTACCTGATTGCCCTTTGTCAGCTTCATTTTTTCTCCTAAATGTAGTTGTTCTTAAATGCTGTTTCTCACTGGGCCTGCTGCTCTTTCTATTCCATTAATCTTTCACTTCAGGTAAGCAAGAGGGACAAATCTGACAAGATGAGCAACGGTCAAGTGATATGAAACTCTCATCCACTAATATTGGCAATCAATTGCAATTATTCTTAGGATTGTTAGTCCCTCAAGCCTCTCTTCATTAATCAGCTCTCTATTCATTCGTCCCACACCTTCTAGCTCAAATTTGCTGTGATATTGTACTGTGTTTGAAAGAGTGCCTCATAAGCAATGAAAAAAACAGAGAATCTTTGAATATTAGTTGGCAGCTGGTTTAATTAAATATCTCTCCACCCACACTGTACTACATTGATTAATTTTTAAAGAAATGGCTAAATGAAGACATTAATTATTTGTATGTGGTGCATATGCTTTCATGCACACTATTGTATTTTAATTTACTTTTTAACAAGTAAGCCAATATGATTTTAAAATTATTTCTCATCTGTCATGCATGCTAATAAAGTAAAGAAACCTACTAATTTATGCCATATTAAATTTAGCCTCTTTTTTTGTGCTTTTTAGTTACACAGTTCTTCAGGAAATCAAACTAGAAAAAATGGATTTAACCTTTCTGCTTTTTAGTCCACATAAAGACATTTAGTGTGGGATATAAGTGAAATACTCCCTTTTGGCTGCCTTAAGAGCATGGAATAGAATATGTACACATTTTTCTCTTGATTATTTGTCTTTTATTAATCATTCTATGTAAAACTCAAATACAACAAGGCAAACTGATCACTCTGCAAAATTATTAACTGTCATCTGAAGCATTAGATAATTCAGTTATATTCTGCTTCTTTTGGGTGGGTATATGATGATGAGTTTTTTGGAAATTCTACAAACCAGATAGAGTATGTATGGTAATTCTGCATTACCCTGCTTATTTACTCATTGGTGCCATAAAGGATCATTTATGCATATGTAAGCACATGGAGACATTAAGATTTCTAAGTGAAAAATCCTTTTGAGTTAATTTGTTATGGATTTTGAAATTTCTTAAAAATTTAAACTGTGTGTATATGTGTGTGTGTTTTGTACTTATGGACAATTGTGCAAATTGATCATAAATGATATTAACCAGAAAATTACATATAAAACTGTAGATATTAGTGAATACACTTCCATGTATTTTTTTAAACATTATACTTATGCTTCTAGACTCTCAAAAATGAAAGTTATACTGCTGCTTTTCAGATAGGTTATAGATTGTCTGGAGATCACACTCTTATTGTAATATTTAAATAAATCGTTGATTTAATTAGCCAAAGAAACAAAAATCTTAAAGGGAGTGAGACAGCTACATGGGGAGGAGTAGCTGCATTCAGTGTTTGTGAAACTCCACTCTGTTTCTATGATTCTGTCATGAGGGACACCAGATCTAGAAAGCTCTTCCTCATCACAATCTTTTTATTCTGTGCTTCCTTCTCTTTCAAAGAAGAATCTGTACTTACCATCTCTACAGTTCTCTTAAATGGAAGGAAATATTTATAAACATTGAGTTATCCTGGTTCGTGAACACCACCACCACATCCTCACCACTGGATAGAAAACAGAGAGACTTCTCTGTTATCCCTGAACAAAAGCTTAGCCCTTGTACTTCCAGAATCAAAGACAGTTCATCTCACCACATTTAATTCTGTGACCCTAATTTAATATTATTTTACCTGGGTAGTGCTGATGCTGAATTTGATCGAAGGACTACAATCAGAAATGCATTTCCTTGCACTGACCTATTGTTATTTCCTCTAAAATATATTTAGAAGTGCAGTAATCATTTAGATAATGGAAAGAAAATGGGATTGAATGTCAAAAGACATCCTCTGTCTCTGTTGCTTACTATCTGCATGACTTCAAACAATTTACTTAAATCTCCTGTGTCATTGTTAAAATGCAAGTGACAGCAGTCCACCTGAGAGGATGGCATGGGAAATATTCAAATTAATGAATGTGAAAAAGTGTTTTGTAAATATACCAGAACCATGTCTGTTCTTATGAGTATGACAAAAGTAGTTATTTGCTTTGAAATCAGCTACCAAAAAATAATATTGATTGGATAAACATACAGTCCTTGCAAGTGTACCATACACTTTATAAGTGTACCATAGACCTAGAAATCTTAGAAAATAATATATATCTAAGTTTTCCCCGTGAAAATAAACCAAAAAGTTTTCAAGTATGTCAAACATAGATTTGTATAGATGTTTGAAAATCTTTTATTCTTTTACTATTATCTCTTTGTGTATAAAAGTCTTATAATTACTTCTTTTTAAACCTAAATTTGGCATATTTCTTTTCATTCCATTAACTCAATTGAATAATAAATTGTTTTTTAAAAAGCTATTTAAACTAATATTCTGTAATGACTTATCCAAGAAAATACCTGTTTTTTTTTTTTCAGAAGTCTGAACCACTATTTTGTTCTTTAGTCAAGCACATAACTAACCACATAGCTTTAAAAATGTTGCTGTATCAATCAACCATAGGTCATTCACTTCATTCATTCTTCCATTCATGGGAGTGCCGCTGGTATGTATATGGACGATGGCAATGGGTTTTCTGTGAAAACTGTGGTAGATCTCAAGGCCACTTATTCAAGGAATTTATCCCCTTTAATTTTATAACGAACTTATGGGCTTGCCTTAGCCTATATTGTGGAAACCAAACATCACTAATGGGCTCAATAAACAACTCTGGGTTTCCTTACTCATGAGACTTTAAATGCTTCACCTGTGCTTCCTTTTAGAAAACATGAAATTGAAATATTTGCTTTATTTCAAAGTGGGTGGTCTGAGGTACTAAATTGCATTGCTAATGCATGAGCCTAGAAAGATAAAGAGGAAGAATGAAGGTTCACGTGCTACTCTTACAGTCTGAGGGCATTCCACTGACCTGTCTCCTTCACGGTGGCCATGCTTCCACGGTCCGGTGGTGCTTTGCCACGATAGCGTTTTAACTGTGCAGTGGAATTCACCTGGGATTGTTCTTATCCTATGTGAGTGCTTTATTAATTAGCTTCATTCTTTCGTATTCTCAATATTAACAATAAAATTATCTAGGTATTTTTATTTTTTGACAAAAAAGTCACTTTTAATAATTCAGTTTTTAAAGGTTATATCATTCACAATAGACTAGAACAACGATTGTTTTCTTTTTGGGTCACCCAGAACTTGCCTCTAGATCTGTGATGAGACTAGTCTCTGTGAAGATACCACAACCCCAAGTCCTGAACTGGAATTCAGGAGACTTGGATTTGGGTCTTGCTCTTTCACTAACTTGTTGGAAGATGTAATCCTGTGCTTCAGTTTTATCAGATGTATCACCCAGGGCAAGTCACTTGACCTCTTTTATGCCTCAATTTCCTCATCTGTAAAAGGAGATAATAGAAATGACTACCTCTTAGCGTTGTAAGGCATCAATGAGATTATGATGATAAGGGACTTAGAACTGTACTGGGCTCATACTAAGAACCTATATGTTATCTACATTAATACTAATCTGCCTTGTCATAACTCCTGTGTATTTCACCTCACAAGGCTATACTGAGAATCAAATAACGTAAGTATTGTGTTAGTTTTTATTGCTGCATAGCAAACTTATCAACTTAAAACAACATCCATTTACTATCTCACAGTTGCTATATGTCAGAAGTCCAGGGATGGCTTAGTTGGATCCTCCAATCAGGAATTCAAAAGGCCGACATCAAAGTGTCAGCTGAGTTGTGTTCCTTTCTGGTGCTCAGGGTCTTCTTTCAAGCTTATAGGGCTGTTGGAAGCTCATAGCGATGTCATTTGATCAGCACTCAGGAGACCTCATATATTGTAAAACACTCAGTAATATATAACTAAATAATGATGCAGGGAAAGATTGAAAGCAATTACATCTTTCATTAAAATAGAATTTAACCTAGAAATTCACACAAGAAACTACCAGTACTTTGTTAATAGGAGTGCCTTCAGGGCAGGGCTGAATTCCGTATCAACACAGAGATTAGTAAAACTTTTATACATGGAAATAATATTATATAAAATAAGGAATACAGACTTAAGATTATATTTAGTGGGTGTTTTTGTTTTTGTTTTTGAAACAGGGTCTCAATCTGTTGACCAGGCTCGAGTGCCATGGTGCAATCATGGCTCACTGAAGCCTCAATTTCCTGGGCTCAAGTGATTCTCCCACCTCAGTCTCTGGAGTAACTGGGACTACAGACATGTAGTATGCTCAGCTAATTTTTTTGAATTTTAGTAGAGATGAGGTCTCGTTTTGTTGCCCAGGCTCATCTCGAACTTCTGAGCTCAGGCAATTCTCTTGCCTCATCCTCCCAAAGTGCTGGGATTACAGGCATGAGCCACCATGCCCGGCCTGTATCTGTATTAAAACTTGACTCTACCACTCTTGGCAATATTATTCTGGATTAATTACTTTTTCTTCCTGAGACTTGATTTCTGACTCTTAAATCAGAGTAACACTGTTTACTTCAGGAGATGTACTGGGAATAAGTGAAATACCCTATGCCAAGCTATTAGAACAGTATCGGGTACATAGTGAACACTTAGTAAGTGATGACTATTGTTGCCATTGCTGTCATTATTTATTTTAATAATCTTAACATGTGGCTTAATGTCTGGAACATATTATGTGCTCAGAAAATATTACTTCTTTCAACCTTCTTCAGTATCTGTTGAGTTGAACTGGATCTGTAGAGGAGAATATTTTGGATATTATCAATCTGAACTAGGCTAAGTGGTTGCCATTTGCCTAATTTTATTTAATTTTCTACAATTTTCTTCCTCCCTTCCTTCCTGCTTGCTTGCCTGCCTGTCTCCCTTCCTTTCTTCTTTCTTTCCTTGTCTTTCCTACCTTCTTTCTTCTTCTCTGTCTCTTCCTTTTATTTCTCCATCTTTTTTTTCCCAAGCAGATATTATTTTAAATTTCCGAACAACTTATGTCAGCAAGTCTGGCCAAGTTATCTTTGAAGCAAGATCAATTTGCATCCACTATGTCACAACCTGGTTCATCATTGATTTAATCGCTGCCCTGCCTTTTGATCTCCTGTATGCTTTCAACGTCACAGTGGTGAGTAAAGAGCTCCCCGCCACGTGGCCTTTAAGGTTGATTTATTTTTCCCATGTTTAGGTTTTAAATGGTTGTGGCGATTTATGCTTCCAGGGTTTTGTACCTTCTTCAATAAAGATGCCCTGATGTCCGGTGATATGCAGGCCAGATTCTTCAGTTGATAAAGTTATTTCTTTTTGACATTCATATTACCTGTTCTTGCTTTTATAAATACCCAGAGCCCAGAAACACAGAAATGCTGAATTTATCATAAATATTGACCCACTAAACAAATTCTTTTTTTTGAATTCCATAAGGATTTAATTGGAATTGCTTTATATTTACAGATTTATCTGAGGATTAATGGATTTCTTCCCATATTACATTTACTTATTCAAGAATATAGAAAATACTATACAGACTTGAAGGAAATCATCTGCAGGAATTTAAGCATCACTTTATATTACCTAGGCAGATACTTGTCTCAAGAATTTGCTGGAGAGTTTGAAGATTTTTTTTTCTGCTTTTATGACCCTTAACTCTCTATTTCTTTAGTATTTTGTTACTCATTGGCAAAACCGACTGAAGACTGATCAAGATAGAGAGGACTGTTGATTTTAAATGAAGGAATTCAACCACTTCTTAGAAGTCCTTATAAAACTGTTGGATGTAGCAAAAACCTAAATGATATGACTAATGTAAAACTTGAGAGTTCTCTTGAATTTGCATGAATCTTGGTACCTTCTTTTTCTTGCTCTAAATCCCTTACCCTCATGTAGCCTCACAGGACAGAAAGCATATCACTTGTAGTAGAAGCCATTTTTATAATATGATGGTTGGTATTCTTAAAAGTATTAAATGCTCCCTTATAAAGAAACTTTTAGGGAGGCCATTTGTGAAGCAGTAATGCAATTTTCTGCTGGAGTAACCAATTATGGCATGTAAAAATTTATTAAACATTAGTTCAAATTAAGCAGATATTCTATTCAATTGACAGTGCTTCATAGAAATCATATTCTCTTTCAAAAATTTAAAGGCATAGTTTTAAATATTACACACAATAATCACAGTTTCAAATACATTTATTATTAACTTCAGAATGAATGTAGAATTGTGATCCCGACTTGTTAGTGCAGACTTGTGCATTTGTTAATTGCCTGTACAATAGTTTCTTTTTATTCTTTTTCTTTTTAAGTTGGGAAGTTGATAGTGCCAACATCTTTAAAACGTTTGTGACTCAACTGAAAGGAAAGCTCCCAGGAAAAATCTAGTATATATCAATCACTGCTACACTGAATTGTTATCCAGGCTTTCTACAGTGCTTTTTAAGATTGAATTTAACTAGATAAGTGTACCATCATGAAACAGTAATGGCTTAAAACCATGTTTTTGCAAGACTGCAGAATAAGCATGTAATTCACAAAAGGTTAAAAAAATTTCCAAATTCCCCCAAATTGTTTTAAATTGTTCATTAATTATTTAATACAATTCCATTTTAAATTAATTTGCTGCTTTGCTACTAAAAATGAATACATTTTTTATGTCCCATTTTTATTTGAGTACTGAGCAAATAAGGTATTTTAAATATGCATATATAATATATATTATAGGTATACATAACATACACTTTCATATCATTAGCATTCTCATTCCCCAAAATTAATATGGATGAAGAAATGTCTTAAAAGTCTAATTCGCATGTTTGACGAATTTTAAATATTTATATACTTTCACTACACTTCTGCTCTCTTTTCATCAATCTTATGTAATCTAACACAAATGCTACATAAATAATACAAGGTATAGAGCAACATCTATGTCAAAAAAAAAAAAGAAACAGGGGAAGGAAGAAATCTGTTTTCACTGATACTTGTTCTGCTTTTCACAGGAGTGAGCATATGAGCATTGAAAAAGCTGGCACCTAAATTCATTATCCCTCTTAAACAAGTTAGTCAGGACAAAATATTCTGTAATATTTGAACAGAAAAGCTTGTTCAAGGTATTATGTTTTCTTCTCAGGCAAATGTAAGTTATGAGGAATAACTTACGGGTTATGCTCTTTTACAACAAAGACTTAAAAAAAGAAACAAATAAATAACAAAATGTGTTTGTCTCCCAAATCTGAAATGTGTCCAGTTAATGCATCTCCATAGGTGACATTCAGAACTGCATAAGCTTTGGCTTTGGCTCTGCTCACAATTGCTCATGGCAGTTCTTTTAAGTAGAGATCACATGCTTTTTGAAAACTAGTATGTATATCACTGTAAAAGGCACTTATAAGAGATAAAATTATGAATAAGACATAGGAAGGTTGATAGAGTAGAAAGGGCAGAAGTATGAATCCAAGTTCTATCACTTACCATCTGAGTAACTTACTTGGGGAAGTTAACACTAAAATGTCCGTAAAATGGGCATAATATAATTCCTACAGAGTTTTTGACCAGACTAAAAATGCCACATATCTATACAATGCTTTTCTAAATGTCTAAAACCTAGGAAGACCTCACAACATGTTAGTTCGCCTCCTCTCTCTTTCTCCCTTCGGGTGATAGCTAGGAGGTGGTCATATCCATTTGGTAAAAGGGGAAACTCACATTTGATAGGGGGGTTCAATGAATGCCCCTGTCTATGAGTAGCTTACAGTTCTCATCAGTGACAAATTTGAAACAGCATCCAAAGAGTCAAAAGAATCCTCTCCCTTTTCAGATACATATTGCCATCTAAGTCAAATATGCTTCTTTCTCCTATCATTCTTCAAGAGGCAATATTAAAACTTTAGCAAGAAGCTATTGACTCTGATGGGAGCAAGCATAATTTTTTTAATGCCAGTTTTTATTGACTTAAGAATGAACATAGAACTATCTGGGTCGTCTGGACACCAAGGTTCATGTTCCTTATATTTGCAAATGGCTATTGTCCTCATGTACAAGCAACTCCACATTCTTTGCTCAAATATCCCCTGTCTGGTCAGAGAAAATGGGGAGACTGTATCAAAATTATGTGTGCAGATGTCTGCCTCCATTTGGGACTTCCGTTCCAGTTTCATTTCACTTCCAAATTGTCACCTAACCATCAAATTCATCTACCTGTAAAATAAACTCCATCCCCAGTAATATATTTAAATAACAGAATAGAGATTACAAATCTTGGCCTCCGACCATCTGGCTAACCACCAGCTTGAGAAATGATAGATGAGAACTTAGCTATAAAGGAGAAGAAAGTAAAACTTGACACAGGAGAATGACAAAAAGAAATAAAAGAGCAAAGCTAGCTGTTAAGTTCTTCAAGTGCCCTTAAGAGTTTACTGTATTTGAGTATAGAATAATTCACAAGATTACAACTGAATATAATTTTGTTGAGTATCAATTTCTATGCTGAGCTTGGCATGTTTGCATCTTAACTTGATAATTTATTCATTCACTCATTTAATAAATATTTATTAAGCATTTTCTATGTGTCAGGCACTGTGCTAGGTTTGTTTTTCTTAGAGATAAGAGAATATGGCTAGCAGAGGACAGAATTAGAAGTCAACTGACTTTAGATAAATACAAAAGCAAACTCCAATGCTGACCTTGTGTCTGATTAAGTTTTGTAAAGGAAAGAGTGCAGTTAGTTAAAGCCATAAAAAGTCACTCCTTTTCTACGTATGCTTTCCCCAAAGAAATTAGGTGACATCAAGAAATCTGTCAAACTGCATTTCCATATGATTTAATGTTTTATTTGTTGTTTCCATTTTAGAATGTTCTTTGAAGGTATGAAAAGAATGTGTGTTATGTACACCCCTTATTAATGGTGATATTGACCATTCTGGTCCACACCAATGATGCACATTTTTCAATTGGACCCTGAAGTCAATAAAATAACCCCTCAGATACAATTCTACTGCTACAGTGGATGCAAAGGCACTAGGAGACTCTTCAGAAATTCTTGTCCCTTTCATTTTAATTCCCTAAGCATGTTTAAGAGAGCACTGAGAGAGAGAGAGAGAGAGAGAGAGAGAGAGAGAGAGAGAGCGCTTCAGGCAAATGTTTTCTCTCTCCGTTGATAATGTTGGAGGTATAGTACATGAGGCAGAAGATGCTACTGGTATTTGTGAGCAGAACTTACTCAAGTTTTATGGGTCTACCTATTTTAAAAAATAAACTCTAAGGTATTTTTATTATCACTTTCTATGCATTTACTTCAATTTGTCTGAATTATTATTATAAAGCAATTTCCTTACACAGAGAAGGGAATGCGGGGTTGAAAAGAAATATGTATAGGGAATTCGAGATATGTACAATTCTGATACCATAATGTGTTTCAGTTGTGTATCAGAATGTAAACTACAGTATGAAATCAGACAGGAAGTGAAAAAACGATAACCCCTAATTAAGAAAGGTATTTATTCAAAGAAAATAAATTATCCTTCCTATCCTGTCCTTTATTCCAACCTCTTTAATTCTATCACTTTCTGATATAATATATCAAGAACAAAGACAATTCATAAAAATAATAATATTAAAATAATTCTACTTCATTTCCAGAATTTTTAGAATGGCTCCAAGTTAATGTTGTGGTATGACTTTAACACATGCACCAAGTTGTGCTGCTCTGTCTCCTACCACAGGTGTCTCTTGTGCATCTTCTAAAGACGGTGCGACTCTTGCGTCTTTTGCGTCTGCTGCAGAAGTTAGACCGCTATTCCCAACACAGTACTATCGTCCTGACTCTGCTCATGTCCATGTTTGCACTCCTTGCACACTGGATGGCGTGTATCTGGTATGTCATTGGAAAAATGGAGAGGGAAGACAACAGCCTTCTGAAGTGGGAAGTTGGTAAGGGCTTACATTTGTCACATTTTCCATTTTTAAATTTAAAAAAAGAGTATCAAGAACTTGGAGGAAGTGAAAGACAAGTCTATAAATATATTTCTTCTTACTGTCAATTTGTCTAATTAATTTCTGTTTTTGAATCCATGATATAAGCAATTTAATTCAATAAGGTTTTCTGGAACAACCTTACATTTTTTTTGAAAATTAATGGGTTAAACTAATAAATTTTGTATATAATCAAAATAACCAGTTTGGCTGTAGAAGTGTTTAGATAAATAATGTTCAATCTTGTCTTGAAATGTTCCTATGCAGGGCTAGTAATAGTAAATCACTGGGAAACTGGCCTATGGCCTATCTTTACAATATCTTAACTAATAAGAAAATGATCACTTATATTTGAGGTGGTATATTAATAGAAAAGATATTCTACCATCCTTCCCTTTAAAAAGAGAGAGTGAGAGTGAAAGTAAACATAATAACACACTCTCCACATTTAGCACACTTTGAGAATTTGTGATGGTAGAAAGGACTGGATATTTACAAGCATAATTTATAGTTGTGAGTCCCCATAATACATGGGGATTTAAGGGAGATTTTTCGAGTGTTACATAATCTGCATAAATGAATTTGAAACATTATGCACATGAACACATTTTTAAACTTATGTCAACCACAGTAAATTTATAGAAAATGAAAATTCTCAAAATTATAACTCTCTATCCCAAAATATCTGCATTTTTCTCACAGTCATACCCTTTAGAGAATTGTCACAGTACCTTATGTAGAATTTTTTTTTATTAATCTGACATTTAATCAAAAGAATCTGCTTCTTAGTTGGCTAGAAAATCCTTCACTTATCTTCTCCACCAAAAATCGATCTTGAACTTTTGGAAGAAGTTCAGACCTTTGCATAAGAGACTCCCAAGAGAGAAAAATGCCCAAACTTTTCATACCAGCACTAAATGGCTGGACATATTTGGAACATCCCTGTGTTGGCCCTCATAAATGGCAGTCTCTCAGCAAAGGACATATACAGAGCCTTCAAAGGCAGCACTGGAGGAAGAGGTGGAGACCTTAGGAAAGCAGGTGGAAGGGAATAATCTCCTGTCCAGGTTATTAAAAATACCTCTTCACATCCCAATTTTATTTCTGAGCTACACAAAACAACTGATGTGTTCTTATAATTTTTATCTTAGAGTGATTTTCTTATCTTCTTTATCAAAGCACTTTTAAATGTCTAGTTGTGGGTCCTCAATTCTAGGAAACAAAGAAAATGGGGAAATAAAACTGCCGAGTGAAAGCAAAAATATCTTCGGTAAAAATAAGATCCAATAAGAAAGAGAAGGAGAAAGAGAGAGAGAGAAGAGTTGGTTAAAAGGAGGATCAGGGTCTGAATTGTATGTGGATTAAAACATTTTCCATCTTTCAATATTGTTTTCTTCTCTATAACTTTGTCTTGAAGGCTTCCTCATCACATCATATGTCATCATCCTAATGGTGTTCAGTAAATTACAGCATTAGATCTCTGCCCTTTGTTTTGAATTCATATTAAAATTCTGACTTGTGGTCAGCACCTGATTCCTTTTTAGACCTGACCTAATTTTCCTCAGGCCCCAGACCTATACACTCATATTAATTTGTAAGTCTCGTCTAGTCTGAGAGTCTGCAGATGGGAAAATTTAGCTTATTCACACTCTCACATTTAGTTATATGAAGAAAGGCTTTTGTTTCATTTCCAACATGCCAGGCTTGCTGCAGACTTACAATCTAGCTGTTGTTTTTCCTCCCACAACATATAGAGGTATTTGTTTATCAATTAAAAAAAAAAAAACCTGAATTGCTTCTGTATTTACCCCATTACTTGTATTCTTGGTCCTTGTATTATGGTTCAATGTAATGAGTAGGAGGTTGTAAGCCAGAACACAATCTCACAGACAGAGCGTTGTCATGAAGTAGTGGCAAGAAGAGCATTGGACTGGGGGCAACAGACCTCTCCTGTCATCATGGTTCCATTGCTAATCAGCTGTCAGATTTGCAATATTTTTTTTTCACCTGTCTGGGCCTCAGTTTCCTCATCTACAATGTGAAAAAGCTCACCATATAATTTGAAAGTTTATTTCTGGTTTCATGAGTAATGATTATCACGGATAAACAAACCCCAAAATGTGTGCTTCATATATATGTGTGTGTGTGTATATATATACATATATATATATGTTTTCTTATTATGGGTCAGTGTCCACATAAACCACCAGAGGATATATTAGAAAGTACATCCTATGATCATGGCATGTCAAATAATTGATAATCTTACTCATTTATGGTAAAAATGACTGAAAATGTATCTTTAGAGAACGAGATTTCCTGTCCAAACACCTATTGGGATATGACTAGCACGATAGTATGCTAATTAAGTGTGTAAATATTGGGTTTATAGACTTGTCTACAAAGACTTTCCCTTCTGCTAGAATTATTTGCATCATTTAAATGTTCATTTAAAACATTCCCCGGTTGAGATTTAAACACAAATTAAATAATTATGACCTGCCCTATCTAACTGTATAATGAAGTAGCTGAGAGTCTAGGCTACTTCAGTTTTTACCGTGTAATTTTTGCACTAATAGTAAATTTTACGTTTTTGGGTCCAATTATCATTAATCCAAAAATTTATCATACCAATAACATTTGATGAGAGAACATGTTGTTCCTTATGTTTGTGTTTAACATTAGATGTATAAAAATAGATTCATTTTCCCAAAGGATAAAATTTCTTTCTAATTACTGTTAATTTCCATAAAATGAAATTTTTAAGTGCCCATTACATACTTGGTTCTGTGTTAGACACTGAGGATACCAAAACAAATAATAGAGCTTAAAATCTAGTGGGAAAAGTAGACAAAGATTTAATGGGTATATTACAGTGTGATATATTTTATAAAAGGAATATGTATAGAAGGGTGGCACTAAATCTAACTAGAATGTCATCAAAGGCTTTTCAGAGATTACCTGAGTTTTAAAGGGTGAATAGGTCTTGTCTGTATAGATGTTGAGGAAAGGGCATTTGTGGCAGCAGGGTTATTAATATATTAAGCAATTCACTCTCATAGAAGGTGAATGGAGGTATGGTAGAAAGGGAATGAGGCTAAAGAGGTAGATAGGTAGAGACCAGATCTTTAAAGACTATGCTAAGCTTTAGAGTGTGGACTTCATCATAAGATACAGTGAGAGATAAAGCTCTCTTTTGAACAGAGATCCTTTGAACATAGAGCACCACCAAAGAGTGGGAGATGTTTCACTCTGCTTCATTTTCAATGACTGTAAACAGACAATAATAATAGTGCCAACCTCAGTGGGGTTACCAGTATTAAATTAAGCAAGATGTATAAAGCATTTAGATTGGTACCTAGTAACTGCTCAGTAAGTAACAGCTAGTATAGTTCTCATTATCATTGTATTATGACAATTACTTCTAATGAAAGAAGGTACCATGAACTATGACTAGTGAATACTTATCATTTTATGTATGAAAGTTATTAGGAAATAGCTTTAAAAGTATTGCCTTCATGGTTTAGTTTGGTGCTGGACAAAAAATTATATGCTTTTGCATATCTTTAAAGTAATTTATCTGAACCTCCTTTCAATTGGAAAGTCAGCCTCTGAAAAATTTTTACATAGGCTCACAATTGCACATACATAGGAGATTTTTTTCTTTCAGGTTCATTTAGGAGGCAAGTCCTATATCAACCTTATAAGCTTGTTAGGAAATATCAATTTTTTATGGAATTTAGATATAGTGCTTCAAGGGTAAGATTAAACACTGTATTAAAGACACGTGTCACAACTGAATCAGAGAGTGCTTTTTACAGTTTAATTTTTGGGAGGCTGCAAAAAAATGTTTCAGAAGGATCTTTTTGCAGGGAGTGGAGGATGCTTTATTTGTTTACTATAAGAGGATATCAATAAATACCCAGCTAAAAATGTACAAGTAGACCTTGCATGTTTTCTTATATATCAATTAATATATGTATATATTATTTCAGCTCCTATCACTTTTAAAGTTCAATCAACGATATTGAATTAGTCTCTGAAGAACTCCGTTAGCATCCTAATATGAGTTCTGATTTGCAGCTCAAAAGGTTCAGGTCTGAATCCTGCTTCAGGAATGTGAGTTTGAATCAGGCATGTGATTTTGACCAAAATGACCTCAATGTGTGGTTTTTCATTAAACAATCTCAGATTTGTCATCTGTGACTGTGGCAATACTGACTCATGAGTACTTACTTCACATAGTATCTGGTACATAGTGTGTGCTTGTAGTTGGTAACTGCCACCATTATCACTTATATCAATGAGCAATGTAGAACTGAAATAGCAATACTCTTAAAGTCTAGTAAAGAGGTGATATTTTTGTATCAGTCATGATTCTTGATTGCAAGTAAAAACAAAAAAGGAATTCATTCGCAGGACATGTAGACTCAGAATTAGAAGGATACAAAACAAGACGAGGAAGAGAACATGAGCTAAGGAAGCCCCACACTGCCAATGCAAGAAGTTCCATTGTGACATTTCACAAGGATGGCCTGAACATGTTTCTGTCTGTAGATCCTGTGCAGGAATCCTAACCTCCTCTGCATGTCTGATTCACAGTGCCTGAGGGAAGAATTCAATTGGCCAAGCTTAAATCACATGCTCAGACACAGACTGCCAGGACAGGGAGACTCTTTCCATCTTACCCTTCCATGATGGAAAGTGGAGGCCTGTGTCTCCCCATTACTATATACAAGGAAGAACCCACCCATACCCCTGCCAGATAGGATGTTAGCCAGCAAAAAAAAAAATTAAAAAGCATCATAATGTCAGACAGAATTAGCTGAAATATGGGGAAGTGGTATTTTTGATGCATCTTGCTCACTGTAACAAATCTGTGTTCCTTATGTGAGTCTAACAGTGGAATCCTAATTACCAATCTGTGTTTCCTCATGTATAATAGATTGTGTCTTGGTCAGTAGCTCCCGTTTTATAGCTAAAATGTTACCTTATATTCTTTTTCAAAATTACCTCTAAGACAATGACAATCTGAACTTTAAAATAAATAATCTACTTCAAAGTTCAAAGAGTATTTTGTAATAGAGAGGAAACTCTTTTATCTCTTACCCTTGGGCTGGAGCAGGCGCATCCATTGCAGATGCCTGTAAGTGTATCTGTATCATGCAGGGAAGGGCGGGAAGGCCAAGAATCTAGAATGGGAAAAAAAGGATTAAGTCAGACATCATTTTCAAATTTTCATTGACAATTTTAATCCAAAATCTCCTGATCCTCGTTGGATAAAACCTCATAAAAGCAGATTGATTTGAAGTGCTCTCTAGTTATTAACTACTTAGCATTTACAAGCCTTATGTAAGAAAAAAATAAATGACCAGGCTTATGATGTTGTGAGCTGATTACTTCAATAACTGCATCGGTTTTCCTAAAGAAGGTTGAATTTACTAACCCTACTTTTTCAGGGTTTACATAAAGAATTATAAAAACTTTTACAGATAACCCTTACTTGTAAATTCTCATTCTTAAGAATGCATGAGATAAAGAAAAGAGGAAAAAATCTAAAATGAAGTTTTCCAGCCATTAAAGTGGACACTAGTGAAGGACTCCTGGATTTATTTTTTTAAAACAAAAACCAGTCAGTACCTTAAGCCTTAATGTGCGCTGTAATGAACTGAGGATCTCCTTTAATATAAATTCTAATTCAGGAAGTCAAGACCCTTCTTTTTTAAACAAACTCCAAAGTGATGCTGGTGTCACTGGTCCCGCACATCACACCGTGGGTGGCAAGGTTTTAAAAATGTCTTGAAACTTTTGAGGAAGTTAATACTCCCAGCTGTAAACAGCGCTAACCAGTAACAATTCAGTCCTTTCTATCCTTTTCCACCGTCCTATATTTTTTCAATCCCCAACACATCTGCAAATTTATGTGGACATAGTTTATTTCTAATGGACAGAGGAGGTCTATCTAAAAGCAATTAACCTCAATACTGAAATAGTACAACACAGTACTTAAAATGTCATCACAATGTATATTACTGTTAGTTCCAGAAAACTCAAATCAAATACCATCCTTTTAAAAGTTTTGTCAATGCTCTGTTCTATTTTCATAAGGGCTTCTAGAAAACAGAAAATATTTCCATGTTTTAGAAGTAAGATTTTACTCTTATGTTATAAGGAGCAAATGGTATATTTTAAAAACTCAAATGTTTTATATTTTAAGTATAGCAATAAGCTTTGCTTATTATAAAAATTGTGGAAATAAAGTATATATAGCAATGTCCAGTTATGAAGTTGCATTATCTCTGCAGTCTGATCTTGTATTTAAAGATTATTAGGGCATTTAGATAGTAAATACAAAAGTTTGCATTTAATTGCATAATATTCGCAGTCCTTTGAAAGAGAATTTCTGGGTTTCAGGTAGCAGGGAGTTAATATGATTTCAAGTTGCTACGGTTGCTTAAGAGGAGAAAATACTTATACCTAGAAAGAAATGAAGCTACAATATACTCAGAATCTTTACACTGGTGTTTCCAAATGTGTTCACACTTCCTACCAAACACTCCAAGCAACAAAGATTCTGTTATCATGTAAGTTTCAGAGATGTAGCACACTGCATCCCTATTCTAAAAGACTAACAAGGTATATTAGCAGCATATATACGCTCAGAGAAATTCTGAAGAAATTGATTAAACTTTATTTAAAAGAAATGTTGCATAAATTTATTTTATATCATAATCTTTTTCTTTTTTGTACATATTATCAATACTCTATTAACATCTTATCCTATGAATTTGAAGTTTTAAAAACACACCTTAGGAAAAGTTACTAAAACCAATATCATAATAGGAAGAATAATCATGGTTTTAATCTTTTAAAAATATAGGATATCACATGTATCATCCCACGGTAAATCTACAAAAATAGAGAGCGAGATTATTCTCGCTACAAAATGGAGATTAAAATGCCTACCTAGAAAATCACTGGTGAGCTTAAATAAGAATGTATATGAAAGGTCGGGCGTGATGGCTTACGCCTGTAATCCCAGCACTTTGGGAGGCTGAGGCGGGCGGATCACGAGGTCAGGAGATCGAGACCATCCTGGCTAACACAGTGAAACCCCGTCTCTACTAAAAATACAAAAAAATTAGCCGGGCGAGGTGGCGGGCGCCTGTAGTCCCAGCTACTCGGGAGGCTGAGGCAGGAGAATGGCGTGAACCCGGGAGGCGGAGCTCGCAGTGAGCCGAGATAGCCCACTGCACTCCAGCCTGGGGGACAGAGCGAGACTCCGTCTCAAAAAAAAAAAAAGGAATGTATATGAAAGCAGTTTGCAAATCTAAAAGTGCTATAGAATTATGATGTGTTATTTTTGGGTCATAGTTAACAGTATACACACAGATATACATACATGTGTATATGTATATGTATATGTATGCATATATAGAAAGACAGGAATGTGTATACACTGTACCACAAATTCCTGTCTTCATGTTCTCCACGATACTGATCCTAGCTTGTAGGTAGAGAGTACATGCACAATACATGTATTTGAGTGAATGGATGCAGAAATAAGTGGGTGAACAACAAATAGGGATTCCGTACTTTATTATTAGGTCACCCTTTAGCTTAAAAGAGAAAGACATTCTGAAATCAGTCTTCCTTCAGTGTTTGGAAGTGATGCTTGTTTCATACTTCCTTATATTATCTCATTATTTATACTGTACTATTATAGACCACATTCTCATTAGTCATTTGGTTAAAACTGATTTGCCTAAAATATAGGCAATAAAGTTATGGGAAACCAAAAGTCAGGATTCTATTTCTATTGAATAGTCTATTATTTTGGATATTTTGGCTCCCCAAATACTGAAGTCCCTTAGTATTCAGATTACACTTGAAGAGAAACTGTTTTGGTTTTCTCTCAAAAGATCTTATAATACCGGACTATTATTAATATAAGTTTTATTAAGCATTTATAAGTATCACAAATTAATCCATTTGGAGTTTGGTTTTCTGATTTATAAGACATTATCCAAGTGTACCTTGCCTCTACATTTCCTTGCTCTTTTTTGAAAATTTTTGACCTGTTTTACAATAATTAACTTGCAATCTATACTCTACATATTCCTCACATCTACTGACAATCTCGTACAAACAATTGCTCATTTTCTTCTGTTTCCCCCCCTAGGAAATACATATGTAAGGAGTATATATATATAAAATCTTTCTGTTTATGGTATTACTAAAGAGCAGTCTTTAACTATTATCCCCATCAAAGAAGAAAATATTGTAAACTCTAAATCATTGGTCTATTTATAATTTTATTGTGAAAAATAATTACTAGATTAATGAGCACTGACTGCAGCTATAAGAATTACATACTGACTAAGTCTAAGTCACTGATTCGAAATGTGAAGTGTGAAATTTCAGTGTGCTTGTAGAAAAGCACGGGTTTTGAACCACTCACACTAATATATTTTTAACCAAAACAAACAGACAAATTAGCTTTGATGATGAAAATAAAAATCAGAACCACAGTGTCATCGTATGCCAAAGGATAAAAAAGTGTTAAGCAGCTAATACTTTGTGACTGAGGTTAATTGTCGTTCTGTAGCAATGATGCTAATCACTATGTAATTTTTTATTATCTGGACTTTGTTAAAGTACCTAGTATATATTTTATTGAAACCTGTGTAGTATGTTTTATATTATGCCCCATATAACATTTTAATATGTAGGTTTTAGAGGCCCTATTCCTCATCAGATGTCCTGAAATTTGTGTGAGGTTGCAGTGCATCAGTCAATTGTAAATGTATTTTGAATTTCTTACTGTGTGATAGTGTCATAAAGGAAATGATAAGCAATGATTTCAGTTTTACAGAACTTTAATTTCACCAGGTTACAAGAGAAAACTAATCATTTCAACTGCTCTTCACTCCCTACCCTGTTGCTTTTTCTGTATTTCCTGTCTCAGTAAATGGCTCAAGCATGCTTCCATCTTCTAGCTGGAGATAAATTTAGATTGGCACTGCTTACAGCTCTTGTTGGATCCAGAATCCCTCCAAAGAGCTGTTGCTTTCTAGTCTCATCTTTCTAGTCTCATTTTGGTATCTTAGCTTTCAAGGAATACTCTTGGCTCTTAAACATCTTAGGCTGTACCTTGGACCTAGATTTTAGAAGACTGAGTCTTTTTTGAGTATTTTCTCCAAGGAGTCTTTGTTATAAGGTGATAGTTTGCTGACCATTCATTGGCTTCTCTGCTTCTCTGAAAGGATCCTATGACGTCAATCACTGTTTCTCTATCCTACTGGATTTTCCTGAGTTGTGTAGTTGTTAAGATTATGGACAAGTAATATGCTTCTGGCTCTGGGAGTATCATGGGCTTCTATATATAAATGAGTTCAGTGTTGAAGACATGTCTCACACGAGAACTACTAATCTTAGAGTGGCCTAAAAGGTAATAGGAACATTCAAAGAATAAAATGAAAAGAGATTTATTTTTGGTAATGGGAGCAATGTGATCTACTGACTTGAGGTTTGGATCTAAACTAACTAACTAACTAATTAATTTTCTAAACACCTACTCAGTTTCCTAGTATCATTTATCAAATAATCCATTTATTTCCACTAATTATAGTGTTTTAATCAGGCTTAATTATGCATACTTATGGCTCTTACTAGGCTTCATTTTTCTTCTGTTGACAGTCTAATTTTACAAAAATATTACATAGTTTTGATTATTGTACTTTAAAATTTGGGGTATAGCAGGTAGAATAAAGGACATTTTGGCTCATTTACTTATTTAGATAAATATCAGGAAAAAAAAATCCCTGCCCCAAAAAATCTAACTGGCATTTTAATTGGAGTTAATTTTAGAAATTAAATTAGGGAAAGTAATACTTTGAGAACATTGAGATTGAGACTGTTTTTGTCCAATTCATGGTATTTAATCTCCATTTATTTAAAATATTATTCTGTATAATTAAGTGAAATTGTGTAATTCTCTTTACACAGGTTGCACATATTTCTTAAGTATATTTTTAAGTATTATGCGTTTTTGTGCTTCTGTGAATGGGATCTATTTTTCATTGATTTTTGTTTCAGTCATTACTGTACAAGAAAATCTAGTAACTTTGAAATATTTTATAGAAATCTCAAATAATATGTATCTAATAATGTTTGGCAAGTTTTATATTTTCTGAGTTTTTTAGAAAGACAATCATATAATATATATACATACGAATAAATTTCTCCCTGACTTCTAATATCCGTAGTCTTTTTAGCTACTAGCTTGAGAAAATGACGTATTTTATTAAATATGTACTGTAACTTCACTAAGAGATTTTGCTGAAAAGATGTTTTATAAATCACTAACAGGCATTATCATCGATGCTTGATATACATTGATACTTGATAAAGTTCTGTGATATACCACAGTGATATACCACAGAACTTTATATTGTGGTTCTCAAAAATGTATTTCATAAAAGAACATGACATAATAGAACAATTCTTAGCCCGGAGGTTGGGAATCCTTTATTCTAATCAAGCCCTGACATTAATTAGCTGTTTGACCTAGGACATTTTATCAAACAGTATTTGTCTCGATTATTTCTCTTAAAATGAGATATTTGACTGATTCTTACTGAGTTTCAATCCTTCTTGAAACCCTTTTGGAAAATGAATGGAAGCTGTAGATATCCAATGATAAATTAATATATCCTATATAAATGATATTTGCATTAAAGTATAGTTTTATGTTTCATTAGATTATTTCATAGGATCCTAGTAAACAAAACACACAAAACCATCTGAGAGCTAGTTGATCTCTAAAGTTTTTAACTTAAGTAGTATTTGGCTACATTACCTTTAAGAAATGTGTCTTGCATATGAATTTTAGGTCTGTCGAACAACTAATGCCTTAGTCTACTGACATATCTTTAGTCGTAAATGAAAACTACGTAACAGTTGCCATAACTCACTAGTAAAACATGTTAGCCTTTATATTCTTTCAGGTTTTATACCATTAAAGTATAATTGTATTCTGCATAGTAATATGCTTTTATGAAATCCCTCTCATTTAATCCATTTCTTCCTAAAGTTCTTAACCTTTGGAGACTTTTAGATACAGACATGAACTTTCAATTTTGCTATTCAAACAAGCTTAATAAACAGTTTCACTTTATATGCAACTTTTCAGAAATGTAGTAATTTCTTAAATTGAGAGAAACCAACCACTCTTCAGGTTGGATATAGAAATAACATGTTTTAAAATGCTCAAAATTTCATTTCTGGTTTAATTTCTCAAGGATAGTAAGAAGCAAAGGAGATTCCTAGTATTTTAAGACTTCTGTCATTTGGACAATGTTCTAATTAGCCCAGATGTTGTGAGATCCTTCACAACATAGTCTTCAACTGCTGTATTTTTTTCAACCCCCATACTCAATAACCTTATTGGCTCCAGGTGAGTTACTCTTTTATTTAAACCAACTGTAACCCATAGAGTCACAGGATGTTAGTGTAAGAAGGGACTTTAGAGATAATATATTCTAAATCCCTAATTTTACTTGATTATTTCTCTTCAATGAGGCCTCATAATGTAGTGGGGAGAACATGAATTGAGTGTTATAAAATTAAGGATCTATCGTGGCCCTACACCTCAGATTTCTTCTCTGTAAAATGAGCTAGTCAGATCAAATGAGCTCCAAGATCTTGAGAACATCAACTTATCTTATTTGCATGAGAAGAAGAGTGGAACAAAAGCTCTTTTAGTGGAATTACTCTACTCCAAAAAATTTCTGAAGATAGAAATACATTTTTCTACTTCCAAAAATCCATGAAATAAATGGCTTTTATGACTTCTGACCCTTGTTCCAAAGAAGGAGTAAGTTTGACCTGATATATGTCTTTTTAAAAATTACTTTGTAGTCTAAATGCTTCTATTCTCAAGTCCAAACAAAGTATTTTTTAATTTGAAGCATTGAAAATTAACGATAATATTTACAAGTAATAGAAAATAAGCTGTGATATTAATGGAAATATAATCTAAGTGTAGTTTTTTTCTTAAGTTCATATCTTCCTTATCTTTCTACGCCTGTTCCTGCTAAATTTACAAATGTTGTTTTCAGATAAGAGTTTATCTGCTAGAGGTATTTGGAGCCCCCAATTACCTGGTTCAGCAACCTGAGCTGCCCACCCTACCTAGACATAGATTGTGGTGCAGAGGGAATCCCTCTGCTCCACACCTAGGCAGATCTCCAGTAACTTGGAACGTCTGTTCACTTGGATCAGCAGCCTGAGTTGTCCCACCCCTCCTGTGCAGAGATCTTGAGGTGACCCTTTCTGCTCCATGGTCAGGTAGATCTCCATGCATTTGGAGTGCCCACTTGTCTGATTCAACAGCCCAACCTGCTCCACCATTCCTAGACATAGATAGTGGTGCAGTGAAACCCTCTCTGCTTCATGTCCAGGCAGATCCTGAGACATTCAGAGCACCTATTTCCCTGGTTCAGCAGTCTGAGTCACACTACCCCTCCATGTAGAGATCTTGGTGCAGGGGTACTGTCTCTGTCCCATGCTAGACAGATCTCCAGGCATCTAGAGCACCCACTCTCCTAGATTGAGCTTCAGCTGCGCCCATTACCATACAGAGATCTTGAAGCCAAGGTTTCTCAGCTCCACGTGTAGGCACACATGGAATTTATACAAAATAATAATAATAACATTATAGGGAAAGAAAGAAAAAGAAAAAATCCTACCTGCATGAACATAATTATAAGAATTAGAAGTGCCAGCATCTCCATATGAGAAGGAACCAAAACAAGAATGCTGGCACCATGAAAAATCTGAATGTAGTGACACCACTAAAGGACTGCACTAGCTCTCCAGCAGTGGTCACTATCCAAAATAGAAACTCAGAAATAACAGATAAATAATTCAAAACATGGATTGCAAAGAAGTTCACTGAGAGATCCAAGACAAGGTGGAAAATCAACACAAAAAAATTTCTAAAGCAATCCAGTAAATGAAGAAAGAGATAAATGCCCTAAAAAGAAAATCAATCAGAACTTCAGGAATTGAAAAACTCACTTAAGGAACCTCAAAATACAATTGAAGATCTTATCAATAGACTGGATCAAGTAGAAGAAAGAAACTCAGAGCCAGAAAGCCAGTCTTTTCAACTAACCCAGTCTGACAAAAATGAAGAAAAAAAGAATTTTAAAAAATGATGAAAATCTTTGAGAAATATGAGCTCATGTAAACTGATCAAGCCTACAAATTACTGGCATTCCTTGGAGAGAAGGAGGAAAAGCAAATAATCTGGAAAATACATTTGAGGGACTCATTCAAGAAAATGTCCCTAATCTTGCTAGAGAGATGGAAATTCAGATATAAGAAATTCAGAGAACACCTGTGAAACACTATACAAAACAAATATCACCAAGACATATAGCCACTAGACTATCCAAGGTCAGCATTATAGAAAAAACTTAAAGGCAGCTAGAGGAAAAGGGAAAATAACATACAAAGGGAACCCCATCAAGCTAACAACAGACTTGTCAGAAAAAGGCTTACAAACCAAGAGAGATTGGGGATCTATTTTTAACAGTTAAAGAAAAGAAATTCCAATCAATAATTTTATATCCTGCCAAGCTGAACTCATAAATGAAGGAGAAATAAAATCTTTTACAGACAAGCAAGCACCAAGGGAATTTGTTACCACTACACCTGCCTTACAAGAGATTCTTAAGGAGTTCTACACATGGAAACAAAAGAATAATAACTACTGCTACAAAAATACACTTAAGTATACAGCTCACAGACCCCATAAAACCAAAATACAATAGAAACTACACAGCAAACAGCTAACAACTTCAAGATCAAAACCTCACACATCAATACTAACTTTGAAGGTAAATGGTCTAAATGATCCACTTAAAAGTCACAGAGTAGTAAGTTAGATAAGAAAACAAGACCCATTCATCTGCTCTCTTTTAGGGATCTGTTTCACACATACTGACACCCAGAGGCTTACAGGGTTGGAGAAAGATATACCATGCAAACAGAAAACAAAAAACAGAGAGTCGGAGTTCCTATTCTCATATCAGATGAAACAGACTTTAAAGCAACAACAGTGAAAAATGACAAGAAGCACATTACATAATGATAAATTGTTCAAGTCAACAAGAAGACTTAACTATCATAAATATGTACACACCAAACATGGGAGCACCCAAATTCATAAAACAAGAACTTCTAGAACTACAAAAAGACTTAGACAGCCACACAATAATAGTGGGGGTATTCAAGACCCCACCAATAGCATTAGACAGATCATCACGGCAGAAAACCAACCAAGAAATTCTGGACTTACACTCAGCACTTGACCAACTGGACCTAATAAACATCTGTAGAATACACCACCCCTCAACTACAGAATATATGCTCTTCCCATCTGGACATCTGGACATAGAACATACTCCAAGAAATCACGTGCTCAATAAATTAAAAAATAAATAAATCTCAATAATATTTTTAAAAAACTAAAAATCATGCAAACTGTAGTCTCAGACCACAGTGGAATATAATAGAAATCAATACAAGGAGGCCTCTCAAAAACCACACCATTATAGGGAAATTAAACAACTTGCTCCTGAATGACTTTTGGGTAAACAAAGAAGGCAGAAATTTAAAAATTATTTTAAATAAATGGAAACAGAGACACAACATATCAAGATCTCTGGGATCTAGCCAAAGCAGTGTTAAGAGGAAAGTTTATAGCACTAAACGCCTACCTCAAAAAGTTAAAAAGATCTCATTTTAACAATCTAACCTAACATCTAGAAGAACTAGAAAAACAAGAACAAAATAACCTTAAAGCTAACAGGAGTAAAGAAATAACTAAAATCAGAATGGAAGTGAATAAAATTAAAACCTAATAATCCATTTAAAAAATCAACCAAACCAAAAATTAGTTTCTTAAAAGATAAACAAGGTCAATAGACCACAAGATTATCAAAGAAAAAAAAGAGAAAGTCCAAATAAGTACAATCAGAAACAGCAAAGGTGACAATGCTACTGACCCCATAGAAATACAAAAGATTATCAGAGAGTGTTATGGACACCTCTATGGACACAAACTAAAAATCTAGAGGAAATGAATAAATTCTTGGAAAGACAAAATTTCCCAAGATTGAATCAGGAAGAAAATGAAACACTGAACAGACCAATATAGAGGTTCCAAAATTGAATCAGTAATAAAAAGCCTACCAAGCAAAAAAAAAAAAAGCCCTGGACCAGTTGAATTTACCACTGAATAATACCAGAAGTGCAGAGAAAGCCAGGTACCAATTCCACTAGAACTAATTTCAAAAACTTGAGGTGAAGGGATTCTCCCTCACTCTTTCTATGAATCTAGCAGACCCTAACACCAAAACCTGGTAAGAATATAGTGAAAAAATCAAACTACAGACCAATATAGCTGATGAACATAGAAACAACAATTCTCAACAAAATATAGCAAACCAAACTCAACAGCACATCAAAAAGTCAATTCCGATGATCAACTAGACTTCATTCCTGGGATGTAAGGTTTGTTCCACATGTACAAAACAATAAATGTGGTTTACTGCATAGACAGAATTAAAAGCAGAAACCATGAGATCATCTCAATAGATACAGAAAAAGATTTTTATAAAGTCAAACATCCCTTTGTTACAAAACCTCTGAAGAAACTAGGCATCAAAAGAACACGTCTTGAAATAAGAGCCATCTATGACAAACCCACAGCCAATATCATGCTGAACAGGCATAAACCGAAAACTTTCCCCTTGAGAATTAGAACAAGACAAGGATACCCATTGTCCCACCTTCTATTCAACATGGCATTGGAAGTCCTAGAGAGCAATCAGTCGAGAAAAGAAATAAAAATCATCCAAACAGGAAAAGAAGAAGTCAAACTCTCTTTTGGGGAGATATGATTCTACACCTTGAAAACCCTAAAGACTCTGCCAAAAGACTCCTGAAACTGATAAACAACTTCAGCAAAGTTTCAGGATGGAAAATCAATGTACAGAAATCAGTAGTGTGCATTCACACCAGTAATATTCAACCTGAAAGCCAAATCAAGAACACAATCCCATTAACCATAGCCACAAAAAGTAATAAATAAATAAATACGAATACATCAAACCAAGGAGATGAAAGATATCTGCAAGGAGAAATACAAAACACTACTAAATGAAACCATAGATGACACACACAAATAGAAAGACATCAATGCTCAAGGATTGGAAGAATCAATATCATTAAAATGTTCGTACTGCCCAAAGCAATCTACAGACTCAGCACTATTTCTATTAAACTACCAACGTATTCTTTTAGAATTAGAAAAAAAAAATAGAATTAGAAGAAAAAATCGTAAAATTTACGTGGAACCAAAAAAGAGCACAGACAGCCAAAACAATCTTAAGCAAAAAGAACAAAGCCAAAGGCATCACATTACCTGACTTCAAACTATAATATAAGGTTACCATAGCCAAAACATCATGATACTGATTTAAAAACAGACACATAAACCAACGGGAAAGAATAGAGAACCCAGAAATAAAACCATACACCTACAACCATCTAATCTTTGATGAAGTCAACAGAAATAAGCAATGGGTGAAAAGACTCCCTATTCAGTAAAATGGTGCTGGGATGCTTAGATAGCCATATGCGGAAGAATGAAACTGGACCTACTACTTTTCACCATATACAAAAGCTCAAGGTGGATTAAAGAGTTAAATGTAAGACCTCAAGCTATAATAATTCTAGAAGAAAACCTAGAACACACTATTCCAGACATGGGCCTTGGGAAAGAATTTGTGACTAAATAGTCAAAAGCAATCACAACAAAAGCAAAAATTGACAAGTGGGACCCCATAAAGAGCTTCTGCACAGCAAAAGAAACTACCAACAGAATAAAAAGACAACCTACCGAATGGGAGAAAATATTAGCAAACTATGCATCCAACAAAGTCTAATGTCCGAGATATGTAAGAAAGTTAAACAATTCAACAAGCAAAAAACAATTACCTTCACTTAAAAAAAATGAGCAAAAGACATGAAAAGGCACTTCTGAAGATAAGACATACACATGGCCAACAAACATTTCTTTAAAATGCTCAATATCACTAATCATAAGAGAAATGCAAGTTAAAACCATGAGATGTCATCTCACACCAGTCAGAATGGCTGTTATTATAATGTAAAAAAAAAATAAGTGCTGGTGAGGCTGTGGAGAAAAAGGAACACTTACACACCGTTGGTGGCAATATAAACTAGCTTAGCCACTGTGGTAAGCAGTTTGGAAATTTCTCAAAGAATTTAAAACAGAACTACCATTTGACCCAGCAATCTCAGTACTGGATATATATCCAAAAGAAAACAAATCATTTCTATTAAAAATACATATGCACTCACATGTTCGTTGCAGCACTCTTCGAATACAATAGTAAAGATACAGATTCAATACGGGTGCCCATCAGCAGTGGATTGGATAAAGAAAATGTAGTAAATAAGCACCATGGAATACCACATGGGCAAAAAGAAAAAAAAGGAATGAAATTGTGCCCCTTGCAGCAACATGGATGGAGCTGGAGGCCATTATTCTAATTAAATTAATGCAGGGACAGAAAACCAAATATTACATGTTCTCACTCACAAGTAGGAACGAGACATCAGGTGCTCATGGACATAAATATGGGAACAATAGCAACTGGGGACTACTAGAGAAGGGAAGGAAGGAGGGAGGAGGACAAGAGTTGAAAAACTAACTGTTGGGTACCATGCTCACTACGTGGGTCATGGGATTATTCATACCTCAAACCTCAGCATCATGGGTAACATTTTTTACCCATGAAACAAACCTGCACATATACCTCCTGAATCTAAAATAAAAGTTGAAAAAGAAAACAAAGAAGAGATTAGAACAAAGAGATTAGAACAGAGACAACATACACGGCTAGAAGACCCTGTGAAGACACAATGAGAAAATAGCCATTGACAAGCCAAGGAGAGAGGCTTTAGAGGAAAGCAATCCTGCTGACATTTTGATCTTGGACTTCCAGCCTCTAGCACTTGGAGGAAATAAATTTGTTTTTTGAGCCAGTTACTCTGTAATATTTTTTACAGAAGCCCTAGACAACTAATAAAGTGCCCTCCTCTGTTTTAAAAACAAAAGAGTTCATCTGAAAAACAACTCTTGTTGCAGCCTCTCACATTTTCCCTTTAAAATTAATATGAAGGCCAGGATGAAGACATAATATGACATCTTAGTCATCAGTAAAAGTTAAGTGTCAACCACTGATATGTTGTAAGCAAGTAGAGGAATTTTCACTAAAAGCCAAGCAAATAGGATTAGATTTAAAAAATATAAACAACAGATATCTTGAGTTTTTTGTGATACCTATTCTTTTTTTTTTTTAATTATACTTTAAGTTCTAGGGTACATGTGCACAACATGCAGATTTGTTACATATGTATACATGTGCGATGTTGGTGTGCTGCACCCAGTAACTCGTCATTTACATTAGGTGTATCTCCTAATGCTATCCCTCCCCCCTCCCCCAACCCCACGACAGGCCCCAGTATGTGATGTTCCCCTTCCTGTGTCCAAGTGTTCTCATTGTTCAATTCCCACCTATGAGTGAGAACATGCAGTGTTTGATTTTCTGTCCTTGCGATAGTTTGCTCAGAATGAGCAAACTTCCAGCTTCATCTACGTCCCTACAAAGGACATGAACTCATCCTTTTTTATGGCTGCATAGTATTCCATGGTGTATATGTGCCACTTTTTCTTAATCCAGTCTATCATTGATGGACATTTGGGTTGGTTCCAAGTCTTTGCTATTGTTTATTGTGCCACAATAAACATACGTGTGCATGCATCTTTATAGCAGCATGATTTATAATCCTTTGGGTATATACCCATATATTATTGGTATATACCAATATGGGTATATACCCAGTAATACATGGGTACGTGTGCATGTGTCTTTATAGCAGCATGATTTATAATCCTTTGGGTATATACTCAGTAGTGGGATTGCTGGGTCAAATGGTATTTCTAGTTCTAGATCCTTGAGGAATTGCCACACTGTCTTCCGCAATGGTTGAACTAGTTTACGATCCCACCAACAGTGTAAAAGTGTTCCTATTTCTACACATCCCTTCCAGCACCTGTTATTTCCTGACTTTTTAATGATCGCCATTCTAACTGGTGTGAGATGGTATCTCATTGTGGTTTTGATTTGCATTTCTCTGATGGTCAGTGATGATGAGCATTTTTTCATGTGTCTGTTGGCTGCATAAATGCCTTCTTTTGAGAAGTGTATGTTCATATCCTTTACGCACTTTTTGATGGGGTTGTTTGTTTTTTTCTTGTAAATTTGTTTGAGTTCTTTGTAGATTCTGGATATTAGCCCTTTGTCAGATGAGTAGATTGCAAAAATTTTCTCCCATTCTGTAGGTTGACTATTCACTCTGATGGTAGTTTATTTTGCTTTGCAGAAGCTCTTTAGTTTAATTAGATACCATTTGTCAATTTTGGCATTGTTGCCGTTGCTTTTGGTGTTTTAGACATGAAGTCCTTGCCTGTTTAAAGTTCATATGGAACCAAAAAAGATCCCGCATTTCCAAGACAATCCTAAGCCAAAAGAACAAAGCTGGAGGCATTACGCTACCTGACTTCAAATTATACTACAAGGCTACAGTAACCAAAACAGCATGATACTGGTACCAAAACAGTGATATAGACCAATGGAACAGAACAGAGCCCTCAGAAATAATACCACACATCTACAACCAACTGATCTTTGACAAACCTGACAAAAACAAGAAATGGGGGAAAGATTCCCTATTTAATAAATGGTGCTGGGAAAACTGGCTAGCCATATGTAGAAAACTGATACTGGATCCCTTCCTTACACCTTATACAAAAATTTATTCAAGAGGGATTAAATACTTAAATGTTAGATCCAAAACCATAAAAACCCTAGAAAAAAACCTAGGCAATACCATTGAGATACCTATTCTAATGGGAAATCCTTCACCCCATGCTCACACTCTGCCCCCTGATTCAGAGAGCTGAGGTCTCCAAGAAAATGGGACAATCGTCCCTCTACTGCTTAGACATTGCTTGAAAACATAACAGTCACTCTGCTAGGCCCAGTAGCTTTTTCATTCGATTCAAAAGTAAAAGAAACATTAAAGTTTACAAAATGTCCCAACTAGAGTTTGGAGCAGGGAAGGAGATACTCAAATGTTAAAGTGTCAATATTTACTGATAAGTAGGAAAATACAGATATAATGGGATTTTGCAAAATTAAAAGTCACCACTAAATAAAATTTAAAATAGAAAACATACAAATCAAACCTTGAAACATATGGAAAAAGATTGGAAAAAAGGAAATACCAAGAAAACACAAATGTAAGAAATAATAGGTCATAAACACCATGATTTTAAAGAATGCTTAAAGCATAGGACACAGTTCAGGTTATTTCATGTGAAGAACTCAAGAAACAGACTATTACATATTACATGATTCTTATTTGGGATAAAAAAGGAAATAAACACACACACAAAAGAATTGAAAACAAATCCAATGAGTAGTAAAATTATTTGGAAGTTTTCCTTTTTAATCGTTAAAAAATAATTGATTTATATCAAATTAATATGGTGCTTACATTTATTGATCACAAACTATTGCATGGAAGAGTGCATAATACATTCTTGTACATTATTTCATCTGATCTTTATTGCAATCCCATGAGGCAGATAATTTCAAGCCGATTTTATAAGAAAAAAACTAAAACTTCAAAAGCTTGAGATTTCCTGGGTATCCTTTAAAATTAGGAAATATCAATAAATTTAAAAAAAAATAAAAAATAAATAAAAATAAAAATAAAAAAATAAAAAAAATAAATAAATAAAATTAGGAAATATCTTAACGTGAAAAAATTTATGACTAATGTAATAGAAACCTGCCAGAAATTATTGTCTTAACATTTTGCCATAATTGCTTAATTTCTATTGTTAAATTTAATAAAATGTTACAGATAAAGCCTTCAATTCTCACTTGGCCCCTCTTTCTCTCCTCTACTATTATAAACTTGGTGCATAAGATTTTTTAGCTACTATTTTTAGAACAGAAAACCAAACACCGCATGTTCTCACTCATAGGTGGGAACTGAACAATGAGATCACTCGGACTCAGGAAGGGGAACATCACACACTGGGGCCTATCATGGGGAGGGGGGAGGGGGGAGGGGGAAGGGATTGCATTGGGAGTTATACCTGATGTAAATGACGAGTTGATGGGTGCAGCACACCAACAAGGCACAAGTATACATATGTAACAAACCTGCACGTTATGCACATGTACCCTACAACTTAAAGTATAATAATAATAAATAAATTTTAAAAAAAAAATAAAAAAAATAAAAAAATAAATAAAATAAAATAAAATAAAATTAGGAAATATCTTAACGTGAAAAAATTTATGACTAATGTAATAGAAACCTGCCAGAAATTATTGTCTTAACATTTTGCCATAATTGCTTAATTTCTATTGTTAAATTTAATAAAATGTTACAGATAAAGCCTTCAATTCTCACTTGGCCCCTCTTTCTCTCCTCTACTATTATAAACTTGGTGCATAAGATTTTTTAGCTACTATTTTTACTACACAAATGAGTTAACAACCAATATATGGCATTATTTTGTCTCATTAACTTCTATGTGAATCATCACAAATGAAAAAAATGATGGTAATAATAATAATAGCAGACACACATGAGGTTTCCTCAGTACCAGGCAGTGTTCTAGGCACCTACATGGGTTAACTCATTTAATATTGGCACAATTCTATGAGCCCAATACTATTATTATTTGCATTTACAGGTAAGAAAACACACCATAGACTAAATAACTTGTCCTAAATCACAATCACACAGATAGTATACGTGAGAGCTGGGATGTCTGTCTTCCTTTTGGGATTTTTACTTTCTCACAGAGCATTCACCCATGATAACAGATGTAAATCTTATATGTTTATTTATTTATGTTTATTATTCTACCATCAACTGTTGATTTATTCATTTTGGTTGATTTATCCATCTCCTTATTGAAGCACAATTACTTATTTTGCACTTATTAATCGAGTAGAGAGCAATGAGCAATCAAATATGAGTTCCCTTGTATACATGCAAGAATTTCTCTAGGTAAGATATGTACAAGTGCACTTGCTCAGTCCAAATGCTCATGCATCTGCAATGTTAGCATATTAGGTTGGTGCAAAAGTAATTTTGCCATTTCTTTAATGTAATATAAAAACAACAATTACTTTTGCACCAAACTAATATATTGCTAAATTCTTGTCTCAAGTAGTTGTGCCAATTTATTGTTTGGTAGTTTTCTGTGTTCTTTCCTCAGATCTTCACTAGCAATTGTTACCAGTGTTTTTCAATTTGTAAAAATCTGGGTGGTATGAAATAGTGCTTAGTTCTTATTTTCATTTCCATTTCCCTGAGTAGGTAAGGTGGAATACTTTTTCATATATTTTTTGACGAGTACTGTTTCTCTTTGATGAATTAGACACTTAGCTCATTAACTTGCAGGTTATCTTCTTTCCTAAGTAATCTATTTAATGCTATATATTTTAAGTGTAAAATTTTTTTAAATTATCATTTAAATTATGTGGGACTTTTGAAGTTGATTCTTATTACTGATTTCTAATTATGTGCATTGGTCATCACAGAATTTGGTTTACGTGATACTGATTCTTCAGTATTTGCTGAGGCTCAGTTTGTACCAAATCTTTGTGTACTTGGATAGAATATGCATTAATTCTTAGTGTTTTATATATTTCCATTAGATCAAGCTTTTGAGTTTAATTGTACACATATTACAGGACCTTATTAATTATTTTCTAATCAAATATGTAGAGAAATTTTATTTGGTGCTTTTTCAGGTTTCGATTCACTTTCTACAGTGTTCAGTTTGTGTTTTATAGTTCAAATATTTTTATTAGGTCAAGCTTCTGAATTGAAGTTAAATATTTAAAACATACTACCTCCCTGTATTTCCCATTTTTGTTTCATTAGTTCAAATTCATTGTGTTCTAAGTTTCTGTTCTGCTAACCTTGTGAATGGTAAATTATTCCCTCATGTGTTTTGTAATTTCTTAAAAATTCTTATTCTGAGCTTGTCTTCAGTAGCACTCTTTCTGTAGAAATCCTGTGCACACTGAACTGTGAAAATATACAGAATTTCAGTGGTGATTGTTTATGTCTTTGCTTCTCTCAATGATGCTAGTATTATCACCTGCCCTGGGATCAAATTTTTAAAAACTTCTTAGCATCAAAATTCCTGTGCCTCATAGATAGTGTGCTTCCGAAGCACAGGGCTGAATTTTTTAATTTGCTTAAAAGAGACTACTTTTTAAAACTCCTTTGTCATTTCCATAAGCTGGTAGGTAAATTATTTCTTTCTGCCTGCATGTTTCACCCTTTCACTAACCCAGTTTTACAAAAGGTGTAAGTTCCAGTGTTTGTAGGCTTTACGAGTTATCTCCTGTGCCTTGCAATGGCATGAAACTCAGGCCCACTGACCTCATTACCACTGATTAGCTTCCCATCTCTTCCCCTATCAGCATCACCACCATAGTGTCAGCTAACTAACTTCCTACTCTTTATTTTTAGTATGGAAATTTCACTTCCAAAATGTTATATATATTTGGAAGATATATGTATAATCTAATATATATTAAATTAGATATTTTTGAAGAATATATGTATTCATATATGTATATGGGGGTGTGTGTGTGTGTATATATATATATTTCCAGTATTTATAGGTATTTATATCAGAAGGGCTTGCACATTAACTAAGTTTATGATCTTGCCAGAACCACAGTATTAATTTCTACCAAAAGAATAGGGCCTAAATTCCAGTGCAATTTTGTTATATATTTTGTTTGAAACATAAGAATGGTTGTTATCTACCCATAAGAGGCCATCTGAATAACGGTTAATTACTCTGGACCTTATTCTTGCTTGGAATAAGTAAGATTATTACAAGATTATTATGCTTATAAGTAATCTTATAAGTAAGATTTCCCACATAAAGATTTCTCTTTATGTGGGAAAATCATTTAAATGTAAGACTTCAAATCTTCAATCCTTCAAACAGAATTTTTCAGTTAGCAGGAATATAAATTATGCTTCTGAATTGAAAAGAGATCATAAAATATGCTTAATATACAATTATTTTTTTCTAACTGCTACTTTAATCATAGTAATTCCTTTGGAATGCATGACAAGTTAAGATACTGCAGATTATGTGTCTAAGAGACTACAGATACGAAAAAAGACAAAACAGAAAATAACCAAGGCTTTGAGACTGTGACGGTTAAATCCAATAAGGTTTTCAGCATTTACTATAAAATAAATAATTATTGATTACCTAAGAGTGACACACTGTTGTGAATAATACTAAGAATTGAAAAATAGAGTCTGCCTCCTTTAAATGTATTCTCATTAGAAAATCAAGGTGGACACAAAAATATTGTAAAAAGTAAAATAAAATGTAAAAAGACAAAAATGTTAGTTCGGTGTGTGTTTGCACAAGTAGAAATTTCCTTAAAAGTTCAGAAAGACACAGAAATAACTCTGAATCTCTCTGAAGGTTGCATTTGAACTGGGCTTCAAAAGGTGAATATTATTTTCGAGGATTCATCAGAGAGCATTTCAGGTGAGAGGCTCAGTGTGAATAAATGCATGAAAGTAGGAAATCTCACAGTGTATTTGAGGAATTGTGAGTGGATCAGTTGGCTTATAGTAGAAAATTAATGAATAGCTGAATTTGCAAGATTAAAAAAAAAAACTAAAGGAGAAGGAGACATGGTGTACCTGGATGAAGCAGGCTGGATACTAAACTAAAGGTTAATGAAATTAAGTTCTAAAAAAGGTGGAGAAAGCAAGTCTCATCTGAAAGAACTAATCATGACCTAACTCCAGCACCAATATAGCTTAAGTTTGGCCACATCTGAGTTTTCTAGAGAATTTGAGAATCGGGAGTTTTTTATAAATCTCTAATATTTAAACATTGGCAAATACTTCAGAACTTGAAAACATCATATAAAGCCCAAACAAAATATCTGTGGGTCTGATCAAGCCCATTGGTCACTAATTTGCCATCCTAGACACAAAGAAAGTGAAATAAATGGATAATACCAAAATGATGGGTTGGGCTTTTAGCTGAGGTGTCTGAGTATGACCCCTAAGACATACCCAGACAGAGAGTAAGAGAAGATGTAACTAGGTTTCTTGATAGATATAATAATTTAAAAATATTAACGCAAACTTGAGAGAAACACTGAAAGTGATTTTCTTCACAATATTTGCCAAATGATTTTCATCCAGCTGCACATTCTTGTGAAAAGAAATATCAATGCTGTTTTTAGGTAAAGGTCTCATGCTCTCTATACTTGCACTAATGAAAAGGTATTCTATTATACTAATTGTGGGAATATTTCCATAACAGCGTTTTGGCATTTATAAAGAATTTCCACCAGAATACATTCCCCATATGAGATTTTAACAAACATGTACATAACTCATAGATACATGATAGGAAATGAAAGATAAACATTTTATCTAAACTAGTTAGACATCTGGAATAAAATTGTAATACCTCTTCTCTATTTTTCATCATGCATGTATATGTGGCTGTTTGCTTTGTATTTAGCATTTTTCCATCTAGTCACAAAAAGAAGTAATTAAAATATGTTATGCACCCTTCGGCCCTAAAGAAACTACTGCCAAAATATCTATGCTGACATGGACTTTACTTGAACATGAGAGTCCTTGGGTTTTTTCTTATTTTTTCATTGAAATTAGCCAGAAAAGATAGAAACAAAACCCAATTTTAATTTCTCAGAAACTCTGAGTCCAGAACCTTATTCAAGATAGAAAATATTTACAAAGGCCCCCATTTTAAAAACTGGTGGATCCACATCCTACTATATCTATCCATACTCCTATCCTTTACACCAAACTCAAGCAGAAATAGGATTCCAGAAGGTTCAGTCACTTGAAGTACTAAAGGCAAAAATAAAAATTAACTCCTATTTAGCTTTATGTAGCTTTCAACATCTCTAAATTCATTTTCTATTATAATGATACTTAAAATTCACCTTTGGCTTGACAGTTATCAATGAACCTGTGTTTAGGATAAAATGTCATATGACAATTTTTAAGAATATATGTTCTAAATTCAGACTCCAAAGCCTAGACCCTGTATTTACTATCATTGAAAATTTATGAGATACTTAAATTTTACAGGCTGTCTAAGGTACAGCCTGTAAAATAGCAACAGCGTTAGCTACTTTATATGGTTGTTATAAGGATTAAGTGATGTAGAGTGATTAAATGCTCAATATATGTTCAT
Source organism: Macaca fascicularis (assembly GCF_037993035.2). NCBI lineage: Eukaryota > Metazoa > Chordata > Mammalia > Primates > Cercopithecidae > Macaca > Macaca fascicularis. The sequence continues at coordinate 28,959,835 of NC_088376.1, read as the reverse complement.
TGCTACTGCTGCCACTGCTGCTGTGGTTGTTTTAACTATCATTGCTATTATTAACATGATGACATTTTATTTAAATGACTATGGTAGCTTATTTTGTTCCCAATAAACTTTATGTAACTTTTTTGCTATATTGAAGCCAGTGCCTGAACTGCTCGCAGTCTCTACCAAAAACCTGCTGCTGATGATGGTCAGGGATTAAAGGCTTATTTTTAGCAATCTTTCTAGCCTGAAATGGAATTCTGTCAAGGTTGGCTTTTTTGACTGTGACGCACAGAGGGAGGGCGGTATTTCTAATTTTATCATCTGCCCATAAAATCATGTTTTAGTGCTAGCTAATTTCATTAATTTTTAAAACATAATGGCTTAGGTTTAGATCGAAAAGCTATTTTGTGACTGAAATGTTATATTTTGGAATATGTCATGACTCTGTGACCCACTCAGGAGTAATCCATAAAAATGATTTCAAAGAGTTGATTCGTGTCTGATTTACAAGTGACAGCACATGATTATAGCACATGATTCTAGTCTCCAATACAGTGCTTTATATGTTTCATACAAAAATGTGCATAGTAATACAAATACATCTGCCAGAATCCAAAAAATAATACCATGGTACATCAGGATTCAGAAGAGTTAGAGATACTTAAATGAAAATCTAGTATTATTTTGTTGGCAGCTGAGGATATGTGACTGTGATTTCTCCATCAACAACACCCTTAGTGAATGGTATAAGCAAGCCATCTTATGGTGGTCATTCTTTACAAATATCATGACCATATTGACTGTGGGTGTGTGTTCACATGCACACATGTGTGTGTAAGAGAGAAGGAGGGAGAAGAGAAAGAAGAACTGCAATTCATTATCACTGCCAAGTTATAGAATTGTTAGAATTTGACACTTTTTTCAAAATTGGTGCAACAACTACTTTTTATTCTTTAGAAAGGACATATTACATCTTTGGGTAATGAGCTAAATGGGATTATTTTAATAAAATGCTCTCTTTCATATAAGTCAATAATTACTTTCAGAGGTACAAATTGGATAATTTTTTTAAAATCTTTATTTGACCAAATACTCAATACATTTTAATAAGTATAGGATATTTTCATCTACCATTTTGAACCTCCCATTTTAAGCGTTTTTGTCTTCACTGTCTTGAGCCCTAAGGACATTTCTATTGTGTGTTTCCTAATACAGACATTCTCATTAGAATGATAGCAACCTGTGTGACTTTTATGTAAAGTGTACTTTCTACAATTTCATTAAACTAATTTAATGTTTAAATCAAATTCTTATACAGTAGAGTTAAACAATTCCTTTATGTTTCCTTTTTGATTTTATTGAAATTATTTTTTATTAAGTTCTTTTGGTATAAACTTTACTACCAAAGATTTAATTCACTAATCAATTTTTAAAAGTTCCTATCAGATACATTGATATTTTAGTAACATGTCTACAATGCTCAATTTTTGTCAATTTAAGTTTTAGTGAGCTAATTTTCACCAAGAAAATGTTATTCTTTCATCAATTTTGGGTCAGTTACAAATTTTAATCTGTGCGTTTTTAGTCATTGTTAATTTTATTTTTTATTATTTCTACTAAGTCTAATTTTTTAAAAATCAATGCTTGCTGTCTTTAATGTTCCTAAAGAATGTATAATCCCAGTCAGGTCTTTTTGTTTTGTTTTGTTTGGAGGACTAATCAATTTTACCGTACTCTGTTTTAAATATATCCAACTGCGTTTGCCTCATTGCTACCACTTGTGTTTACTAATTGGATATAATAATTAAAATATGTGTTTATTTCTTTAGTCAAGATGCAAAGAACATGAGATAGTACAAATGATGGTAACTAGGTGGAGATGGAGGTCAAATATCATTACAATCCAAACAGTTGGGTCAAAATATCCTCCTTCAGATATTAGACACCTCAGTAGGACAAATCAGAAACTATATGGTTTTGCTATATGATACTGATGTCTTAGAAATAGTCATTATATCTTAGTTTCTATCTACATTTACAGATCATGGTATTTTAACATTTGAATTTCCCAACTGGCACATGTTTATTTGTAGATATATACAGAGTTTATAATGAAAATTATCAACTAATCTTCCAAATCAGAAAGCTAACTTATTTTTAAATAATACAATTTTTTTGTGACAAAGTAACAGAAGACTGCAGAAAAGGTGAAGAAAGAACTGTCATTTTAAGCAGGAACAATACACCCTGCACCGTGCCAGAACAAAATTATTTTCTTAAATGCTCTCAGCAAACAAGAAGGCATTTTTAGTTCCATATTTTAGCTGAAAAAGCTGAAACTTAGAGAATTAGCTTACCTAAAGATAAATTATTAAGTATTGGTGGGGGCTGCAGTTCAAACCATTCTGTAAACCCAAATCCTGTTTTATATGCAAAGCAAGAGTATCTATTCTGTGGTATTTACAATTTAGAAATACATTTTTTATCATTTAACAAATATTAATCAAGTGCATATTAGGTGCCTCATCCTGAGCTAGGCTTGGGAATCAAGTGTGTAAGAGAGACCATAATCCCTATGTTCACAAAGCAGTCAGCCTAGTATTTACCTGTAGGCAGATAACCAGAAATTAAAGTGTGTTGAGACCTCCAGTGGGGTGGGAGGTATAAGGAAGATAGGGCCAAGAGACTGATCAGTTTAAGCAATTGAAATGACAAATGGATTACCTAGTTTACTGAAAAAGTGAAAGGGGATAAATCTAAATGAAATCACTGCAGATGAAAGAATTTTGCAATATCCTGAAAGATCCTTAACAGTATTTATAATTGTTGCGTCATAGTGATGATGATCCACAATGATTAGAAATTATTATCTCAACACCAGCATAAGGATTGAATGCCAGCAACTTGAAATCTTGAGTATAATCTTTTCTAAAGACTGAAAAGCTTTGTCATGATTGTACATTTATTGGGTCAGACTGCATGACCCTAAGATAAATCCTAAAATAAATTCCGAGAGATTTCTACCGCAGTATCTCAAAGCCTCAGTATCTTTTTCCTTGTTATTTCTCTTAAAATTATTTCTTTTTATGTATATTTTTATTTTATTTCAATAATTTCTGGGGGAAAGGTGGGTTTTGGTTACATGAATAAGTTCTTTAGTAGTGATTTCTAAGATTTTGGTGCATCTGTCACCAAGCAGTGTACAGCATACCTATTGTGTAATCTTTTATCCCTCACCCTCCTTCCACCTTTCCTCCTGAGTCCTCAAAGTCCATTATATCATTCTTATGCCTTTGCATCCTCATAGCTTGGCTCTCACTTATAAGTGAGAACATACAATATTTCATTTTCCATTCCTGAGTTACTTCACTCAGAATAATGGTCTACAGTTCCATTCCAGATTGCTGCAAATGCCATTATTTCATTCCTTTTTGTGACTAATATTCCATTGTGTGTGTGAGTGTGTGTGTGTGGGGGGGTTTGTGTCACATTTTCTGTATCCATGCATTGGTTAATGGGCATTTAGGCTGGTTTCATATTTTTGCAATTGCAAATTGTGCTGCTATAAACATTTGTGTGCAAGTGTCTTTTTCATATAATGACTTCTTTTCCTCTGAGTAGATACCCAGTAGTAGGATTCCTGGATCAAATGGTAGTTCTACTTTTAGTTCTTTAAGGAGCCTCCATTCTGTTTTCCATAGTGGTTGTACTAGTTTACATTCCCACCAGCAGTGTAAAACTAGTCCCTTTTCATGACATGTGTGCCAGCATCTATTATTTTTTGATTTTTTGATTATGGCCATTTTTGCAGGAGTAAGGTGGTATCTCATTATAAAATCAGTATTAGGAAAATGACCATATTGCCAAAAGCAATCTACAGATTCAATGCAATTCCCATCAAAATACCATCACTATTCTTCAAAGAACTAGAAAAACACAATTATAAAATTCATATGGAACCAAAAAGCTTCCGTAGCCAACACAAGACTGAGCAAAAAGAACAAATCTGAAGGTATCACATTACCTGATATACTACAAGGCTATACAACAGGCTATAGATATCAAAACAGCATGGTACTGTTATAAAAATAGGCACACAGACCATGGAACAGAATTGAGATCGCAGAAATAAACCCAAATACAGCTAACTGATCTTCAACAAAGCAAACAAAAATATAATATTCAACAAATGGTGCTGGGATAACTGGCAAGCCACATGTAGAAGGAAACTGGATCCTCCTCTCTCACCTTATACAAAAATCAACTCAAGATGGATCAAAGACTTACATCTAAGACTTGAAACCATAAAAATTCTAGAATATAACATCAGAAAAACTCGTCTACACATTGGCTTAGGCAAAGAGTCCGTGACCAAGAACTCAAAAGCAAACACAACAAAACAAAAAGGAAGTAGATTAGACCTAATTAAACTAAAAAGAAAGAAATGATCAGAAGAGTAAACTGATGACCCACAGAGTGAGAGAAAACATTCTCTAACTATGCATCTGACAAAGGACTAATATTCCGAATCTACTCAAGCAAATCAGCAAGAAAAAAATAAATAATCCCATAAAAATGTGGGCAAAGGACATGAATAGACAGTTCTCAAAAGAAGGTATACAAATAGCCAAAAAATATATGAAAAAGTCTCTTAAAATTATTTCTAAAATTTAAAATGTGCATTATTTTTGCATTATGAGTATTTCAAAATAAAGTTGAACGAACTTGCTGATTCTAGGAAGAATTATACTAAATCCATCCCCACACCATTTGTGGTTTCCCTGTTACACACACACACACACACACACACACACACACACACAGAGGAAGAGAATGGGCCATTATATTAAATATCAGTCCAAACCAAGCTTTTTTTATGGGTTCTGATTTTGATACCTTGGAAGAAAAGGAAAACATTTAAAGTTTGAAAACTTGTAAGTTAAATATACTTTACATGACTTCCCATTTTGTACCGTTAATTTGAGGCAATTCACATGAATTTCTTTCCCCATAAATGCTTTATATTTACCTGGCTTTGTGATTATTATTCATGTCCTTTCAACTGTCCTAAATGTGCTTTTTCTCCATCTCTGTTCATCCAATTCTACTCATTCTGTACAGTACAATTTGAATATTTTCCTCCTTCTTTAAACTCTTTCTAGTTGATCCAGCTAGGAGGACTTTAAGTAGAGTCAACCTTATATTGCCTTATTTACATTTGTATTAGAGTTTCCCCAATAGACTGCAGGATAATAAAGACCTTTCTTCCTTATTTTTGTATCTCATGCAACAGCCTGAACATTGTGCATGGTCACTAAATATTTTTTAATGGAGAGAATTTTTAATCAGCTAATTAAGGGCAAGAGACTATCGGATAGATGGACTCAATGAAATTAATGTTGTAGTCTCATGGCTCAAGGTAAGTCTCCCCTTCAATAGTAGTGGAAGGAAATGCAAAGGGAACTGGTCTGAAAGTAAACTTGACTGGGAACAGGATGTGAGAACAGAACATTTAGGAATCAAATCTTGTCGTGAAGGGGCAATTGCTGGCAAAAACAAATGAAGAAAAAACAACGTTGACTATGTTCGGTTCAGTTCTAGTACAAAATATCAAAGATAGACTTTGACAATCTGCAGAATGTTCAGAAAAGGAAGAGCAGGCACAGGAAGTGTTGTCATATGACCTTGAAAAAGACTACCATATAGAGGGGATGAAGTTGGAGCTGAGGTGTTGACAATTTTATTTTTAAACATTGAAAATTGCTGTAATATTACTTAAGAGAGTAGAAATAGGGCCAGAGAGTGGAGAAGCAACGGAGGCAGATTTGGACTCAACACTAGATTTTAAATGTGTCAGGGCTGTGACAGCAAAGAGAATCATGTGTTCCTGGATTCTTAGCTCTTGTGGAAACTGGAGCCAAACTCTGCCTTCCACCAAGGCCTGGAAAAGCCAGAGCCCTGGCTTCTTAGCTTCTCCCTGAGAATCCCTGACGCTGTTCCCTTGGTCCTGCTGGGCTATGCTACTGCTGTGCTCTGGTGTTCTTGGACTTCCCTTTTCCCATTGTTGCTGTGCCTCTTGCCACTTCTGGTACCTGGCCAAAGTTGGAGAGCTCTGTCCCTGAAGGACACCTGTAAAATTTGCCTCATGGAAATTAAAACATGCTTCCCAAAATTGGAGTTTCTGGAAAATACCACCCAATGACATATAATGGAGACATTTTTCCAGATTGGTAGGTCAAGACTTAGGCAATTGTGCAAATTAAATTTCTGTTGGCTTGTATGGTTTTGATATCCCCAAACCACTCAGGTAGATATGTATATTAATGTTCCCTGCACCAGAAATAACTTTCTAATAATCAGAATTGTCCCAAAATTGATATGACATACAAGATATGAAGTAAATTTGGTTTTGCGGTAGATGGCCAGGAGCTAGATGTTATTTAACTGAATGTTGTAAGTTTAAATATTAGAGTGGATAGCTGCTGAATTTGCTGTTAGCCTCATGACTAAGTGATATGATATAGTCTTGAACAATAAGGGAGGTTGAACACCCAAAACTGTGACTTTGCTTCTTAGCAATCAGCCACTTTTGTCCTGTTCTTCTTTCCACTTTTGCCTACTTTTGAATCAAAAATATCATTGTTCTTGATCCTGTGGCATTTGTCCCTTTCTTCCTATACATTTGCTCTATAGTCAATAAATATTTCCTTCTTCGTGCGATGTGTATCTTTCTCCTTTCTCAAATCTCCTTTCCTTTCCCTTTTGTCTTGAGTTGGTGATTCAGATTTATCCATGGTTTTGATTAATACAATGTCTCATCTCATATAATATCGTGAGTGTCACAGGGCAAAGCACCAAAGGGTACCAATGGACAAGGCCAGGAACAGAAACACAAAAATTAATGCAACAGGGGTAAGCAACCTCTATCTTCAAAGGAAGATGGGGAGTTAGATCTAGATATCGACTAGTCATATCCTTCAATGTTTAAAGGATATTGGCCCATTGTTCTCACAGTGCTTTTAAAAAAACCGCTGTTAATTCTACTTAGGTTTATCTATTTAAAACCAGATACTGTACTTTGGTTATAATGTGAATTAAACCAGCTTTTGTATGCCATGCTGGAGGCTAAACCACTTTTTGTCCTTCTTTCCATTGTTTCAAATCCATTGAAAAGGCATTATAGTTGCCAAACAATGGATTTCTAAACAGATAGTTGGTGTCTGTAAGTGAAATTAGAAGTCAAATGTCAATAAATTGTATGGTTAAAATGTGATTTGAAGTTCTTAGTTTATTCAATATTTTTGATAAGGTCCAAGAAATTACATAGAAAAATGGGTTCCTATAAACAAAAGCTATGAGGTTATAAATTTCTTCACAGCATAGGTATGACCTATATCAATATCTTGCAAAGTTCATAAGACAGTAACCAAAGAGTTCTATTCCTAGAAAATGAGTCATTGGGAAGTTGCTGAGAGTTCAGTCTGTGGTTCCAAAAAGGTCTTATATTACCGAAATCTTTGCATACACAGAACATTAAAACACCTTCCCACCAGCTACCTTTGGAATAATAGCTAGGTTTTCTGCGAGAAGGGCTGGGGAAGTGTTCAGAAAAGTTTTCATATTCAACATAAAAATAATACAAGGTCTGCAGACCACATGTCCTAGATGATGGAGACAGTTAAGTAGACAGTAGACAACGTGAGAAATTCCTATTTGCAGGTGAAATGGAGAAAAATTACTGGGATAGCTATTTCTATGAAAGAGATGAAGTCTATCAGAAGTTCATTAATATCAAAACTTTGACTAACAAGAAGGATCAGGAGATAGGAGCATATTAAAAAGTGTAATGACTTTCAATTCAGACAAACCCAGATTCAAAACCTGGTCCTTCTCCCTAACAGATGTCCACCCTTGGTTGTTTTGCTTAAACCTTCTTAAGTACCAATATTTTAATGTCAACATTTCAGATTGTAATACATAGTTCTTAGAGTTGTAAGAAATTAAATTATGTGATGTAGGATTAAATTAAATAATATATAAAGTACTTAGCACATTAAATCATGGTCTCCTACACAAACAGAAAAAAGATCATTACAACATACTATTTTTATCATAGGGAATCAAATAACAGCAAAACAAATCAATGCCAGAAAATATTCTGAGTCTATGTCTTAACCATTTAATGTCTTCGGTACCTCATAATGGAAAGTGTCATTTGTAAATATGAATGTTACAAGATCTTTGATTTCTGAGAATGATGCAATTGTGTATATTATTTTCTACCTATGAAATTGGGATGCTGAATTAATATTTTATATAGGTTTTCAATAATGAAGGATTTTTGAAGTCTGCATAATTTTCAGTAAAACAGAAATCTCATATTTAAAACAACAGCACCAGCACTAATAAAAGCCTTACATTGAGTGCTTCCAACATGTAATACTGCATTCTGCTAAGCACTTTATGTGAATCATGTCACTTAACCTCACAACAGCCTATGAAGTGAGTTACTATTGTGTTCTCCATTTTAGTGAGAAGAAGACTGACAGAAGAAGAATAAGTAAACTTGCATTACATAACCACTAAGAGGCAGAACTAAGACATAAAAAAGTCAGGCAACATAATTACAGGACAAGATCGTGTATGCACTTTTATATGCTGCATTGCTTGCCTTCTGGGTTATCAAGGTTTACTGCATTACCGGGGTCTAACACATCTCTCTCTACTCATGTTTCTCTTCTGCATTTCACTGCATTTCTTGGTCTCCTGTGTGCTGTCTCTCTGCATTCTATCTACTTCTCATTTTTCAAAATGACTGTGCCCCACTTTAGGTCTCTCCAAGACAACGTCATTGCCCTGTGTTTACTTCAAGGCCAATTGCTTCACCACACACTGGCTGAAAACTTATTTTGGAATGTTCAGGCAAACTCCCACTACTTACTGTTTTTCACACCTGTCAAGCCATGAAACAAAGTTACTTATATGTTTTTAAATGCATATGAGTCAGAATCCACTCTTCTAACAAAGGCTGACACCTAAAACTTGGTGTTTCCTTTTGAGACTTGGACATTTCCTAGAAACATGAAGAAAAGTCCTTTAGAACAGTTTCTTAATTTTTAACTTTTAATTTAGAGGTACAAACGCAGGTTTGTTACTAGGTAAACTTGTTTCATGCGAGTTTTTGTACAGATTATTTCATTACCCAGGTATCAAGCCTAGTACCCATTAGTTGATTTTCCTGATCTTCTCCCTCCTTCCACCCTCTGCCCTCTGAAAGGCTGCAATGTGTGGTGTTCTCCTCTCTGTGTCCATGTGTTCTCATCATTTAGCTCCCACTTGTAAGTGAGAACATGTAGCATTTGGTTTTCTGTTGCTGCGTTGGTTTGCAGAAGATAATAGCCTACAAAGCTCCTTCCATATTCCCACAAAAGACTTGATCTTGTTTTTTTATGACTGCATAGTATTCCATGTTGTGTATCTACCACATTTTCTTTATCCAGTCTGTCATTAATGGACATTTAGGTTGATTCCACGTCTTTGCTCTTGTGAATACTGCTGCAATGAACGTACACATGCATCTCTTTATAATAGAATGATTTATGTTCCTCTGGGTATATACCCAGTAATGGGATTGCTGGGACAAATGGTATTCCTGTCTTTAATCCATCTAGAGTTAATTATTGTATATGGTGTAAGGAAGCAGTCCAGTTTCATTCTTCTTCATATGGCTAGCCTGTTTTCCCAGCACCATTTATTAAATAGGGAATCCTTTCCCCATTGCTTGTTTTTGTCATGTTTGTCACAGATCAGACAGTTGTAGGTGTGTGGTCTTATTTCTGGATTTCCTATCCTGTTCCATTGGTCTATGTGCCTATTCTTGTACTAGTACCATGCTCTTTTGGTTACTGTAGCCTGGTAGTATAGTTTGAAGTTGGGTAGCATGATGCCTCCAGCTTTGTTTTTTTTTGTTTTTGCTTTTGTTTGTTTTGCTTAGGATTGTATTGACTATTCAGGCCCTTTTTTGGTTCCATATGAATTTAAAAATAGTTTTCTTCTAGTTTTGTGAAGAATGTCAATGGTAGTTTAATAGGAGTAGCATTGAATCTATAAATTGCTTTGGGCAGTAAGGCCATGTTAATAATATTAATTCCTCCTATGCATGAGCATAGAATGTTTTTCTATTTGTTTGTGTCATCTCTGATTTTCTTGAGACGTGTTTTTGTAGTTCTCTTAGTAGAAATACAAAATCTCTCATCTCCCTAGTTAGCTGTATTCCTAGGTATTTTATTGCTTTTTTTTGGCAATTGTGAATGGGAGTTCATTCGCGATTTGACTCTCAGCTTGACCATTGTTGATGTACAGAAACGCTAGGGATTTTTGCACATTGATTTTGTATCCTGAGGCTTTGCTGAAGTTGTGTATCTGCTAAGAAGCTTTTGGGCTGAGGCGATGGGATTTTCTATATATAGAATCATGTCATCTGCAAACAGAGACAGTTTGATTTCCTCTCTATTTGAATACGCTTTATTTCTTTCTCTTGTCTGAACTTCCAATAATATGTTGAATAGGATGGTAAGAGAGGGCATCATTGTCTTTTGCAGTTTTCAAGGGGAATGGTTCCAGCTTTTGCCCACTTAGCCTGATGTTGGCTGTGGGTTTGTCATATATGGCTCTTTTTATTTTGAGGTATGTTCCTTCAGTACTTATTGAGAGTTTTTAACATGAAGGGATGTTGATATTTATCAAAAGACTTCTCTGTATCTATTGAGATAATCGTCTGGTTTTTGTCTTTAGTTCCGTTTATGTGATGTATCATATTTATTGATTTGTGTATGTTGAACCAACCTTGCATCTCTGGCATGAAGCCTACTCGATTGTGGTGGATAAGCTTTTTGATGTGCTGCTGGATTTAGTCTGCTAGTATTTTGAGGGTTTTTGCATCGATGTTCATCAAGGATATTGACCTGAAGTTTCCTTTCTTTGTTGTACCTCTGCCAGGTTTTGGAATCAGGATAATGCTGGCCTCATAGAATGAGTTAGGAAGTAGTCCCTCCTTCCCTCCTTTTCAGGTTTTTGGAATAGTTTCAGTAGTAATAGTACCAGCTCTTCTTTGTACATCTGGTAGACTTTAGCCAGAAATCTGTGTGGTCATGGAATTTTTTTTTTTTTTTTTTGATTGGTAGGCTATTTATTGCTGCCTCAATTTCAGAGCTAGTTATTCGTCTGTTTAGGGATTCAATTTCTTTCTGGTTCAACCTTGGGAGGGTGTATGTATCCAGGAATTTATCCATTTCTTCTAGATTTTCTAGTTTATGTGAACAGAGAGTTATCTTATGGTTCTTTGTTTTTTCTTGGGGTCGGTGGTAATATCACCCTTATCATTTCTGATTATGGTTATTTGAATCTTCTCTCTTTTCTTCTTTATTAATCTAGCTGATGGTCTATTTTATTAATTTTTTCAAAAAACAAGCTCTGGGATTTGTTGATCTTTTGAATGGTTTTTCATGTCTCTATCTCCTTCAGTTCGGCTCTGATTTTTGTTATTTTTTAACTTCTGCTTTGTTTGCTCTCGGTAGAACAGTTTCAATACCAAGCTAAGGTAAACAAAATCCAGTGAACTTTCTAACAGGATTTTTGTATACAATACTCAAGCATATTATATGGTCTAATTTATTTTACATTTACTTTTATGATTGAAATGTTAGAAAATGCATCCCCCTCCAATGTTTTTGGGAAAAAACGTAATTATAATTTTCTTTTGAAGTTTTGCAAACCAGGGAAACTTGAGATTCGTTTTCAATAGATGCAAAACCCTATCATTTTAAGTAAAATGGCTGTCAGGAAACTACCAAAAACAGTTGAGAAATTATATGCAAATTTGAGAGGAGACCTGTCACTTCATTTTTCCTCTCCAGCTTTTCACCAGCCTGAAACTTCGAGAAAAAAGAGAGGACAAGAGGAAATTTGAGGCAGACTATTAATGTAAACTTTAGCATATCAATAATAAAATAATTTGGCTGGACTTACTTATTTTTATCCCAAATTGCCTTCCTAAAATATGTTTTTGTCCTGATGTAATGCAAGTGATGAGCACTTTCAGTTAAGATTTTCTTACTGAGTAAACAGTTTCCTTTGTAAATGATACTCTGAGCTCAGGCACAAATGTATGTCCCACAAACCTATTTAAACCACAAGAAACACTAGAGCAACTACCCATGAAATAAATGCCCATGTTGGGGCACAGATCTGAAAGCATTGTGAATTGTAAGTACTTTATGTAGGAAGGTTAAATGCAACAGTTCATAGTTTATATTCTGCCAACTTAACCATGAGCCTAATCTTTGTTACACTTTTTTCTATTATTAGCTGAGATTTAAGAGGCATTTGGAAGTGCCCCAGTTAACTGGAAACAGATGGCCTGTTCTTTCTCTTCTTAGAATCAACCAGAGAGCTCTACAGTAGCTGCTCAACTGTGGCTTCAGATTGTTTAGGGGTTTTTTTTGTTTGCTTGTCTTTTGTTTTCATATGTTTTTTTTTTTTTTTTTTTTTGTACATGTGATGATGGCCTATTTTGGCAATTTACAATACTGTACAATCTTTCAATTAATCATTGCTTAAGTGAAATGCTGTACTTTAGTAATGAATGTTCAAAAACTTCCTATCATACAAACTTTTCAACTTTCATTTAGACTATTATGAACTGGCAGCCTCTGGACTAGTTTAATGCAAATGCCACATTTTTTTCTTGACAGTACTAACAATATGTAATATTGCTTGTTCTGGAAGGTTGTTCAGCATGGAAATAGAGCACAAGTGACACATACATGAGAATGTGAAAATCTGCCATCTTTATTCCATCAATATTTGCTGATGGATCTTCCCTCGAATAATTAAAACAAATGAAAGATAAATTCAAAAAGTCATACTTTTTACACAGAATTTTGCCTTTAAAAAAGGTCAGTCATTTGTGAAGAAGCTTTACAGAATATTATTTCACAAAATCTTAGATGTGAAAGGGAACCTAGAGATTACTCAATCCAATCACTTCATATTTAAGTTTAAAAAATGGAATTCTATGAAGGATCACAGAGCTACCCAATTAGTAGCAAGACCAAGCATAGGACCCCCAATTTCCTGACTCAAAGTCCAGTCTTTACTATTTTATGATTAATTACTTTTGTTTCAGATGTTTATCTCAAAAGTAGATTGTACGAATTCAGAAATGTAAGATACTTCTTATTCTGTGAGAATCAAAGTCTGACATTAGTGGGAATTCCAAGTAATAACTGCTTTCCTGCCGAATTGGGACCTAAATTTACTGGTGCCTTCTAAGTAAAACAACAAATCAACACTAAATGCCGTTACAGCTTTGTGCCGTTCTAGCCTTATCCTTGATCACATCTCATAAAACGGAAAAGGGGTGAAGGGTTCAGAGTGAGCTTTGGGATCCAAGTCTCTAACCTCTTTGACTCTGTCTCTGAAATTAAAATGTGAAAAATTTATAGTTTAGTTAATAGTAATGTACCAATGTTAGTTTTATAGTTTTTACAAATGTGCTGTGATAACATAAGATATCAGCACTGGAGGAAACTAGCGAAAGATGTGGGCTATACAGGTGCTGTCTGTACACTTTGAACTTTTGTGTAAATCTAAAATTATCTCATAACAAAAAGTGTTTTTAAAGAAAAACAACAACAAAAACACCCCAAAAATTATAGTCATGGGCACTAGATTAACCTTGAAGCACAGAGACAGATATGTAAGTATGTTTCTTTTCAATGATGTTTGTAATCAATGCTATGAAGTATAGATATTTTAAGAGCAATAGAGATGAAATCTCAAGCTTTTCTCTGATATTTGCTCTTATTCAGTATTTGTAGCAGTAATAAATACTTCACCAATAACCATCCCACTCCATCTCCCTTTACACAGACATAAAGACACACACACACTCAGACTTCTGAAACTTATCCTGATATCTCTCAGTCACTTCTGCAGCTGAGTAGTCCCATGCTTCAGGCCCTTGCTTAGGAGGCTGAAGAGGGTGGAGAAGCTCCCATGTTGTGCCCCATCATAATCATTTTCTTCCAATGCTCTGCCTCTCCCAGCAAACCGCCTGCCACCTTTTACATCAAACATCACAGTGCTTTTCCACCTCTCATCCTAATGAAGTCCACGAGGTTGATTAAGTGGACCTTCAGAATTGTGGAGAGAGAGGAAGCAAATGTTAGTAAGAGTATTTTTAAATTCTTGGAATTTGCATTTGATACTTCTTATTTACTGTTAAAGTAATATCCAGGTTCTAAATACCAAGGCATACTATGTCTATATTGTAGACTGCATTTGGATAATTCTATTTTCTCTGGTATGTGGTTATGCTTTTGGGACACATTTTCCCACTAAAGTGGGAAGTGCAAACTTATTTAATAATGATCTCAACATAGCACAATTTAAAATGATAATTTGAAATGATATTTTGTACAGCATCACGAGATAACTATACAAATGAACTCTTGTAAGGTTAATAATGTATTTAAAGCTTGAAAACTGCTAAGAATAAATCTTAAATGTTCTCACCACACACAAAAAAAGATAATGTGAGTTGATGGATATGTTACTGGGCTTGATTGTGGTAATCATTTCATAACGTATATGTATATCAAAACATCATGTTGTATACTATAAATATATACAATTTTTATTTATCAATTATACTTCAATAAAACTGAAGAAAAAAGAATCAAAATATGCCCAAGAGACAACTGGAGGAAAAAAAATACAGCAAAATGATTACCTCTGGGTTAAAATTCTGATAATGCCACTTTGAACAAGTTATTTAATGTCCCTGAGCCATATTTTTCACATCTTTAAAAGAGATAACAATTCCTAACTCTTTGTGATTATTAATGAAATAATGAACCAAAATGTGGACTGTAATTGTACCTATTCCATAGGGTTAGTGCACGTAAATGAGATGGGATGTACCATTTTAGCAGAGTATCTAGAGCACAGGCAGCAGTTAGTAAAATGTTGACCATGTACTAACCTGCTAACAAGGAAACCCTCACCTGGGCCCCATTCTTGCTGCTAGCTAACTTCTTTTACAACATGGCTCACTCATACCAAATTAAGTAGCACACCATTTTGAATTATAGGTGTGATTAAGTACTTGCTGATTACTTTTCCCCTTTCTCTCCACACACATATCGTTTAGCAAACATCTAAATCTGATTTAACAAGCTTATCTTGTACTGGGTGGTTTTTCATATTACTGAAGTATTTTATATAACCACAGAGATTCTCCGTAGGTTTTCCTTAAATAACATGCTCACATTCCTTATATTAAACCTAAAACATGTTAATTTACCATATGCTAACATAAATCAGAGTTTTTAGGAACACATCTGTTGTATAAAACAGATCACACCTGTACACATTGTGAATGCACACATGTAAATAGTAAACCAAAGTATACTGTTGTAGGAAATCTAAAGAGTAAAATAAGAAACTCCTGTTTAGAGTTAAAAGTATGTAATTAAGCAAAATACTGGGTCTATGGTAAGTATGCAATGAAAAATACAGCAACTGAATTATCATGCTAATGATAAACTCTTCTAGGAATGACTCTTAAGAGTCGTTCTGTCTTTGACATTGATTATTTATTTCATAAACCTATTATATTCATGGAATCAATTTTACTAATTATGAGATTGTTTTATGATATCTTTTGTTTTTATCATAAGTCAGTGCACTCAGTATATTTAGATTCTACTTTATGTTGTGTATGCTGTTTCCTTCAAAATGTTCTTTAGGAAAAAAAATATTTGAGCAGCAGAAACAGGCTGTTCTAGGACATCCTTTCCTTTAAAGACATGAGTTTCTCCAGCATAAAAAATGATTGGATTCCAAATTGGTTAAATTGCTTCTTCTGTAACAGTTCAGTCACATGTTGTCTTGTTACAGTGGAACATGTGCTCTCATTTCAGAAGAGCCATTCTGTGAAACAGTTTTCTTTGGCCCACATAGCCAATCCCTGGATTTGTGGGTGTTACCTCCTTTCTGTGTTACCAGTTTTTTTCATCATCATTATTGCTTCTGCTTCATCAGCTGTAACACAGTTTAGGGCAATCCTTTTAAAGAATGAGATGTTTTTCAAAATAGACCAAACAGTTGGCTAGACAGAAAAGAGATATCAACAAAATTAGGTCAGTTGTTTGTCTGTGTGTTGCTCCCTGAACCACTTCAGAGACACACCATCTCACACATGTGTAAACTAACAGACATTAAGCAAGCATATCATCTGTGCATTCCGACACACATTTTTATCCTATTTTATTAAGGAAAGTAAATGATACGCAAAGTGATTTCATTCAGAGAATACAGGACCAAAAGAACCAAATAAATGCTTGGTTTAGACCCTCTTTAGCAAGCCCTCTAGGTGTTTCTGATGCAAGTTAAAGGATGAAAAACACTCTGTAGCAACACAGAAGGAATAAGGCCCAGTACTTGCCCCTAAGCACTTCTCCTTGGTCTCAAGGAATTCCCAGCTGCTTCAAATTTGCATTTTAATTACCTAGCACAGTTTTATCATATATAAGCTTAGTTGATAATGATAATATTATTACTACTTAAGAGTGTAATGGTTTTTCATCTCTTCTTGAGCAGCCATTCAATGAAGTATTTATTAGAAAGTAGTAGTTAGTATCCATTACAAAAAGCCTTATGAATCTTATGAGTTGAGCTGCATTGTTATTGCTTGTTACAACACACACACATAGAGAGAGAAAGAGAGAATTATAAAGTATAAAATCTTAAGGGACAAATATTTTCAATAAATAATTTTAAAGTGATTTTTGTGTTGTGTTTAAATTCTAGATAATATTAAGTTTATACTTGCTGTCTTCTCATGTTTATTAATACAGGTTGTTTACAGCTTTCTGACAACATAATTAATATACAATTAACTATATATATTTATAAAGCATTTAATTTGATACATTTTGAAACATATATACATAGTATCATAAAACAGTTTGTAGAGGGGCTTTCAGTTCTGATAGATTACAGGTATTCATTACTTGTGCATTTTCCCCCTTTCAACCCTGATTTTAAAATGGGACTGCAGAGAACACTTCCTGAGTAAAGTAACATGAGCTAAGATTTGTAAGATGAGTGGATACCTCCCCAAGTGAATACAAAGGGGAAGAGTTTTACAGAATGGAAATAAAGTCTATCTCACCTAGACTTCTAGACTTCTCACCTCTGACATCTAGACTCATGGCTGTTGTAATTTATCATCACTTTGGGTTTTGAAATATTTACTCAACTCTTTGTTTCTTCTTATAATTCCAAATGAGATGAGCTTAACAGGGCAAGTGAAATAAGCAACACTGCTTCTGAGAGTAGCCATCCCTGCAGTTTGTTTCTTGCATTAGAGTAACTTGTTTAGCTCTGTCCATCAATCCACTCTGGAATTCATGTTTATATGCTGTGTGTATTATAGAGAACAGCATGAGGAAAATTATATTTTCACTTTTAAAGAATGAAATGTAATAACTTGCCTTTAATTTCCTTTTTACCTTCTTCTTCCCCTGAGCAAATTATTACTTCCCCAAATATTATTTATCATTACTCCCATGTGTTAATACTGAGACTTTACTTTTTGTTCTCTCATTTGCATTATTTCCTCCATTGCAGGTTGGCTTCATGAGTTGGGAAAGAGACTGGAATCTCCGTACTATGGCAACAATACCTTGGGGGGCCCGTCGATCCGAAGTGCCTATATTGCCGCGCTGTACTTCACGCTGAGCAGCCTGACTAGCGTGGGTTTTGGGAACGTCTCTGCTAATACAGATGCAGAAAAGATCTTCTCCATCTGCACCATGCTGATTGGTGGTAAGAGAGCATCTTCTTTTATACCAAGAAGAGGAACTATGCCTGCCTAACTATCACTGCCTGTTTGTTCCATCCTGAAATACAATAGAGATAAGCTGAGTAACATTGGAAGATTCTGAAAGCACTAATTAGATAGTCTAGATGCAAAGCTGTAGTTGTCTCTGTGGTTCCATATAAAAAGAGACTTGAGAGATTAGCACACTAGAGCGTGCATTTAAGAAGAATGAAGCAAGATTAACATATGGGGCTCCCCTTATGTAGAATCATTACCTCCTCCAGCTTACTGTTTTAGCCTGCAAAAGTAAGATGAAGTAAGAAGTGGCTATGTAGGCAAACTTGTGATATACATTTGCCCTGCCCACTAGAATGTGTACTCTGGACAGTGGCTTAGACCCTTTCCTAGATCCTAGACTTTTCCTAGATCCTCCAACTTACTTTTACATATGCCCTCTTTCTGGTCCACATTGTGGCCTTGAAACTATGGGTCAAGTCCGTTTCAGACTCTTCACTCAGTTTCTTCATCTTTCAAGTGATGTATTAGGCAAGATGCAACTGTGGTTCTTTCTATCTCTGATGTAATGTTATATGATCATAAATAACATAGAAATTGCTTTCTATAAAACAAGGGTATTAGTAAGATCCAGCAGTACTTCTCCCAATAAAAAAACAAATTTAATTTAGATGGTCTTCACACTTCTCACCCTAGGCAACTCTTTTATAAGAGACTCAGTGAAAGAGGGTGGTTGATTTAGCAAATATCTATCCCCACTCCTGGAATGAAAGCCCCAAGTACACTTACTTTGGAAAGCTCAAAACATTAAAAAATTAGGAAATTTGCCCAAAATGCTCTCTAGAGAATTTTATGACAATCAAAAACAGGAATAAATATTGCTTATATGAACATAATGAAATAGTCTGCATTTTATACTTCTCTTCAAAGAAATCACATTTTTAAAGCATTAAGAATATTTTTAAAGCCAGTAAGTTCAATATTCAGTTAAACTAAGAGACAGCTATAATTCATAAATATACATAAAGTCTGCAAAAACTGGGACTGATAGATGGCAAACGCGAGGAGAGATGGGAAGATGTGACAAGAGGGCCTGGCATGTCAAATCTCAGAAAGCATCAGCAAAAATACACTTCCTAAGTGTGAGGTGCATAACCTAAAGTGCAAAAGCTATCACCCTCCTTTATTACAAGTAAGAGCAACAAGTGAGCAAGTTTAGTGGAGAAGTAGAGAAGGCTTAACTCACAAAGAATCACACAGACCGTTCATATTTGCAGAGATCATGCTAACAACAGACAATAATTCAAAATATATTAATAAAGCTATTGCTGTTATTAAAGAAGACCACAAACAAAAACTAAGTATCTTAGAAAAGATATAACAAAAGAGATTAAAGATAAGATGAAGTATCTAAGCAAAGATATCAAAGAAAAAAGCAAAGCCATCTTATGCACAAAGATAAAATTGAAGGAAAAAAGGGAATAGACATTGCAAAGAATGTAATGAGTCATAAAGGATAAAAAGAAGGAAAGGAAAAGAAACTGAAGGGAAGGAAGAAAAAGCAGAGAGAAAAAACAAAAAGAGACAGAGGGAGGAGAGAGAGAGAGATCAAGGATGGAAGGCAGGCAGGCAGGCAAAAGAAAGAAAGAAAAAGAGTGAGTGACAAAGACAGAAAGAAATGAACTTAAAAAGAGTAGAGAAAACCCTAACAGTAGAAAGCAGGCTAAGGAGAGCCAGCATATGTATATTGCTTATTAATGCATACATAAATTTTAATAAGAATCAGCAAATTCAAAGGAAGACTTTTCACTATATAGCATTTTACATAATTTTTTAGAAAATGTTTGATAACATGAATTATTGCATGTAAATTTTTTAAGCAGGAAGAAGAGAACAAGCTAGATAGAGGCACAATAGAAAGGAAGGAAAATAACAGGGTAGATTCAACCATTTATGTATTCAAATGTTGTATTAGTTCATTCTCACTCTGCTAATAAAGACATACCCAAGACTGGGCAATTTATAAAGAAAAAGAGGTTAAATGGACCATGGTTCCACATGGCTGGGGAGGCCTCACAATCATGTCAGAAGGCAATGGAGGAGCACAAGCACATTTTACATGGCAGCAGGCAAGAGAGCACGTGCAAGGGAACTGCCCTTTATAAAACCGTCAGATCTTGTGAGACTTATTTACTATCAGCAGAACAGCACAGGAAGAACCTGTCCCCATGATTCAATTACCTCCCACCAGGTCCCTCCCCACAACATGTGGGGATTATGGGAGCTACAATTCAAAATGAGATTTGGGTCTGGGACACAACCATATACACAACCAAGTGTATAACCAAATACTTACTGAATGTCTATTATATGACAACACCAATACAATAATAAATAGTGAACATGTATTAGTTGTTTTTATGTTCCATTCTCTGTTTTAAGTGTTCTAACACAATACCATAATTTTTAAAGCAAATCTATGGGGTTGGCACTATTATTATTTTTTCTTATAACAAATAGACTATTATACTATTTTCTCTGGACTCCAAACCCACCTTTATTTATTTTGCTTTGTAACGCTGGGGTTTGTACTCAGTAAAACTCATTCTTCTTTGCCAGCTGACCTCAATTGCTTTTTCTTACCAGAGGAACCAAGGGAAGACTGGCAGGCAGGAGGAAGGGAGAAGGGACTGCCTGCTGTGGTGCGCATGCTGTTCCCTCAGTGGACGCGGGCACCTCAGCAGCAGCAGATGGTTTCAGCCTTCATTCCAGAACCAAACTCACTGGGCCTCCTCGGACAATCTTGCATCAGTCAGGGGCGCCATCTTGTCCAAAGACAGAACCCTGGCTCACTGACACTCGTCACAACTCCTGCTCTGTGTTTCTATGTTCTGATAACTGCACTTCTTCCCTCTGTGTATCCAGCCCTAAGGGTTAAGCCTTCTGCATTTGCTATGTCCGTGTTACCTCTATTTTTCCTTTTTGTTTATTCAGCCTTCCAACCCCAGGAAAACCAATTCTCTATACTGAATTACTGCTGTTGAAATATTTAGTATAATTTCTTTCTTCTAAACTTCCAACTGATGCAGATTGATATTATCCACATTTTTCAGATGACAAATCTAAAGTATGGAGAATTAAAGTAACTTTCCAATGCCACACAACCAGTTAGTGAAAACGCAAGGTTTGAACCCAGGTGAATACTTACTTCTCTCCTTAAATATGTAAAGGGAAACTTCACTGAACCATAAGGCTGCTGTGACGGAGTATTAGGAGATGTTGGAGTCTACCTGGATCAAGTAAGCGTTCTTTTTAGGCTAGAGTTCCGTTAATATTTTCTGCCCCACAATATTCCCCTCAAAACCTGTTTTAGCACGTCCTCTTAATGACCTTAAGTCAAGACATCACTTTGAGTTTTGAACTTTATAATAGGAGATGGCTCCTACAGGCTTCCTTGCATGAGAGAAGTGATATGAGTGTGTGGGTCTTAAGCAATTGGTCACCCAGCATACTGTGAAATCAAAGAAGTATAAAAACAAACGTTCCCTCAAAGAGCTTGTGATCCAGTTCGGAGGAGATAGGCTGAAACATGTGGAAAGAGTGTTAACGATACCAGGCAGTAAATGCTAAGTGCCATGTCAGTTAGGAAGTTCAGAAGCAGTGAGAGTTTCTTGGAAAGACAGTGCCATGGCACAGTTGTTGAAGTAGCATGCTGGGGCTGCAGCAACTGTAGCAAGCTCTTGGCTGATGTAGAGCAGTGATAGCCTAGGGAGCAGAGAACAGGAATTCTCATTTTCTGAAGAGCTACAGTGTGCCAGGCCCTGTGGTGACTGTTTCATATCCAGCATTATGACTTTTTATAATTTCTATTCTCTGTGATAGCCCATATTTCAGCCAAGCAAAATCACAAGCATTTTGCAGATAAACACAGTCTATACTTATTTAATAGTTGCCCATGTTTCCTCTACTCCTGATGATAATTTTGGGAAATGCTCACAGCTTAATTCTACTAATTTGACATTTCAAAAAATCCGTAAGATAAATGAGCTCATTCTCTATTGATCCACTTACTGTATTGTGAGTAGTACTGAATCAAAAATTGTTAATGCACAAACTATTCCCTGCTGTTCTCTGTAGGTAGGTGCAACACTGATCACAAAGGCCAAAAGATACAGGAAATAATCTGGTAATGTTACTTTGTTTCTTGTTTGTTGAATGTTTATTGAGCAAATGTCCTGGTGCAAAATCAGTGCCCACTGGTAAGTGGCATTAAAAAATTTAGGTGACCTGAGCAGCACTTAGCAAACTATTCATTTGAAAGTCAAATGGCATCTAAGTGACTTGAATTTATTAGTTAAAGCTTTTCATATTTGTGTTTGTGGGGAAATAATTTTATATTATTGTGAAAATTACACTGGCTAGGAAAAATGATGCCTGCATTTTAATACTTCCTAATTAACTAATTACTTGTAAAATGTTGAGAACTAATCATAAGAGCTCACACTTTTGAGCACTTTGTTCATTTAATTCTTATAATACTGTGAGATAGAGATTATTAATACCCCAATTTAGACATAAGGCAGAAGAGATTTAGTGAGTTTAAATCCAGGACTCACTAAGACCTGGCAAACTTCTTCTAAAATATTCATTTTATTATGTACTATAAATTTATTTTATTTACTTAATTTTGATAAATATAAACAAATAATTTATTTTTAAAAAGAAGAACCTAAAATTTGTGTTACTATAGACTTAAGTCTAGGGTATCTCACTAGGAATCCCCCACACAAGGCTGATGAAATTGCTAGTGGCAAGGATGCAATATACTAGAAGAATAAACAGTAGCAATACTAAATGAGAAAGGGGACTGGCAAAACTCCAGATAATTATCAATGACAGAGATAATATTGCTCAGTGAGAAGAAACGGGTGAAAAAATGCTGAATGGATCCACCTGGGAGTCCTCTGGGAACCCATCAGAATTTCCACAGGAGTTGTACAGGTTTTATTTTATATGTCTATATATAGATATATATAGATTTTCTGAAGAGCTACAGTGCGAGCTACAGTGAAGAGCTAAGAAAGTTCATAGATAGGTAAAGCTTATATATATAGATATATAGAGATATATAGATATATACATATATAGATATATACATACACACACATACACATATGTGTGTATATGTATATAAGCATAAACTTTATATGTATGTGTATATATATATAAAGTTTTCATTTAAGATGCCATATAAACTTCCATATAAGCATCTGTAATTATGGAGTGTACAAACCACTAATACATGGGAGGAATATTTAAAACTATAAATCAGAGAGATTTAAAGCAAAAATAATTTCTAAAAATTATACATAGACAAAACTATGTGAACTTTGAGAACACTCAAAACAAATAAGTAATCCTAATAGCTTCAGATGAATATTAGAATTAATGAGCGAATTCAGTAAGGTTTATGGACACAAGACCGATATGCAAAAAATCAATTGCATTTCTATATACTAGTAACAAATTAGAAATAAAATATAAAAATTATTACAAATAATTAAATATTTATGAATAATTATAACTAAAAATTTGTAAGACTTCCATACAGAAAATTACAAAACATTAGTGAGAAAATAATGGAAGGATATACAATAGTGATGGCTGCTAACAATGGACTCAGCATTGCGAAAATACTAGTTGTACTCAAAGTAATGTAAAGATTAGATGCAATCCCAATAAAAATTCCAGTAGATGTGTGTTTGTGTGTGTGTGTGTGTGTGTGTGTGTGTGTGTGTTTGAAAATTGACAAGTTGTTTCTAAAAGTCAGTGGAAAAGAGCAAAAACCAGTCAAAGCTATCATGAAACAAAATTGGAAGATTTGTGCTACAGATATCAAAATGTATTTCAAAGTTACAGTAATTAAGAGTGTATGGTGTTTGTCCAATAATAGACCAATAGGCCAATGAAATAGAAGAGAGTTCAGAACTGTTTCTGAACTCATATATTGTCACACATATATTGTCACTCATTTGTGATATGGATGCTACTTTCAGTAAATGTTGTTGGGTCAAATGTATATCTACCTGTTGGAAGACAACCTTGGTCCCTCTTAAAACTGTACATAAAATTTAATTCCAGTTGGATTTTGATCTAAATTTAGGAGGGAAAACAATAAAACTTCTAAAAAGTAATATAGGAGAATATTTTTATGACCTTTGATTTGGCAAAGGTTTCCTAATCATGACACAAAAAGCCCTAGCCATAAAGGAAAAGAATGATAAATTGAACTGCAGAACTTCTTTTGTATCAAAAGACCTTATTATAAATGTGAAGAGGGAAGTTACAGGATAGGAGAAGATATTTTCAAATGTTTATCTGACAAAGGACTCTCATCTACTGTATATAAAGAACTGTTAAATCGATGAGAAAAAGATCAATCAACTCCCTGAAATGGGCAAAAGCTTGAAAAAAAACCTGAAAAGTAGATTTCTAATACCGGAGTAGATGACAAACATATAAAAAAGTGCTCAACATCATTAATCAGAAACATGCAAATTAAAACCAAAATTAGATACCATTTTATGTTCACCAAAATGATGTGTTTAAAAACACCGCAACCCTAAGTGTTTGAGAGGATAAGGGAAGACCTTGACCTCTCCTACACTGTTGATGGGCATGTCAGTCGATACAACTTTGTCAACATCTACCATATCTGAATATACCTCTAATCTGTGATTCAACAATGCCACTTCTGAATATATAACCAGTGGAAATGCATACATGTATACTTCAGGATATATACATAGATGTCTGCAAAAGCCTTTTTGTAAGAATCTCAAACTGGGAATGTCCATTAATAGGAGAATAAATAAGTAAATTTTGAAACACCTATTCAAGAGAGCATGATACACTAAAAGTAAATTAACTACTATGTCATGGAATCTTATGGACAAATCTTACAAACTCAATGCTCAGCAGAAAAGCCAGACAGAAAAAAAGTACATACTGTATGATTTGTTTAGAGAAAGTTCATAGATAGACAAAGCTTATTAATTGTAATATAATTGGTAACTGTGGTTACCTTTGGTGAAGGGATTGGTTAGTGATTGTGAAGGGGACACAGGGAAGCCTCCCGAATACTATTATTTGATTTATTCATCTGGGGTGGTGGGAGGTAGTGCTTCTATAGCTATGTTTACTTTGAAAAATCTCAATGAGCTTCACATTTAGCAAGTGGGTAACTTGTTCTATATGTATCTTTGATTTTAATTTTACCTTGTAAAATTTTAATAGATGAGCTAAAAATAATATATCAAGTGTGAGTTAAGAAGCTGGGTAATAGTGAGCTAAGTTCTTGCTTTTCATATCAGGTTGTTCTTGGGTTTGTCTTAACAATAATGAGTCAAGCAATGGAGTACAATTATATTGTCCAACATTTTGGTGATAACTGCAAAAACACCCGAAAAACTCATTTTAAAAGGTTGATTTTGGCGAGTGAGATGGTGATGAGGGGATGAGTTTGGGGCTAGACTATTTATCATAGATTTTCTAAACCATTTGCTTACAATTATAAAACTTTTTAAAGAAAGTATCAAACTACCAGAGGCACATTTCAGTTCCATAAATATTTATGGCATACTTAAATTATGCCAAGAGCTGTGCTAGATGCAGGGGAAACAAAGATGACTAAGATATGATACTTTCTTTCAAGGAGTTCACAGTTTAATAATGGAAATAGGTACTTAAGCAGAGGATGTTCTTTCTTTTTTATTTCTATTTTTTTCTATTATAATACACATTTAGAAAAAACTGGAAAACAGAAAAATAAAATTACACATAGTCTCATTATCAAAAGATAGTTTTCCAGAATTTCCATACATATGTAACTATTTTTTGAAATATATATGTATAACTATTCATATTTTTTGCAACCAGACAAAATATACAGAAAATATTTTCTAATGTCTTTAAAAATTCTATCACACTAAACAGTGACTGCCTATAGTCACCTAATGAGTTTGCCCCAGTTGATAGAGTCATCAGCACAGCCTTGGAGGTTGGATAAAGCTTCCTAATAAAGATCATTCATCACTGACAACATACTCAGTTTCAATGAAGCATTATTATCACAAAGTAATCAAGGCTTCCCTCGGGTCCCCCCACTGAATACACACACACTACCCTGACATAGTTTTATTGGACCCATATGATGAGCTATTGTGTTCGCAAATTCAGGCTGTTCTCAAGATGTCTTTGCACTGCCATTTAAATTCATCATTTAGGAAATTTTTCTCATCTCTATTCTCTCTGCCATCTGCCATCCACAAGCCAGTGTACTTATAACCAAGAATGGAAATTTCCAGGGCAATGAGGAGGTGGGAAAGAGAAGGAGGGCAGCTAAGATTACCCAAAACCTGAGCTCTGGCCTCCTTTTATATCAGTAGAAAACGCCCCCTACTTAGCCTCCACAGCCACTGCAAAATAGTTGGCTAAAGTAATTAGCAATGATGTTATACTCCTGGAGATAAGTGTTGTCCAAAATTCAGGAAAAGAAAGAGAAGGGGAAAGAAAAAGGGGAAGGGAAATGAAAAGGGAAAGGAAAAGACAAAGGGAAAGAGAACGAGAAAGAAAAAGCCAGGCAGTTCTACAGAAGCGCTTCTTTCATTTGAGAACCGCTTACTTTCTTCTTAGATGCCAATTGTTGAGGTTCCTTCCAGGACCTGATACTGAGATGAAATTTTACAAAATGCATTTTATGCGAAACTCCTACACACAAAAAAGAGACGCCCACACACTCAGCAGGTCGAACACTCAAGAATTATATACATCAAATTTGCTAGAAATAAAGAAAAAGTAAGTAATAATTTCCATACTGACCTGGATATAGAAGTTCTTGAGTCAAACTTTCATAGCAGATGGAATGATTTTTTCTGACAGTTACACACACTCTTTGCCAGGGTGAAATGATAACCAGTGACAGAATGGTCATAATAACTTTGGAAAATGAAAGGCTATGAGGACCAGAATTTTATTTTTTTAACTACTTAAATTAGAAATAGTTATCTATGCTGAAATGAGACTTTGAAATTGTGGTGACTCAGACATAGACTAGTACTTTTCAATAACACTTATGAATGCTATAATTAATCCAGTAATTCATTTTACTAATAAAATACAACTAGGATGTTAAATAATCTGAACATATTACTTCTCTTACTTTAAGTGCTTTACACATTATAATTAAGCAAAGCAAGGTTAAAATCATACACATAATTAAGGAAAGCAGTGTTAAAATAAATGAAACAGAATTGTTCTCTGTACTCGATTTAATCTCCATAAAAAGACGATTACATAGTGTTAAAGATGGTAGGGCTTCCAAACACTTAGCCCATAAGTATATTAAGGGAGCCTGAAATCAATGTTTAATTTCTTTGACTTGGAGCAGAATCAGTTCTTTTCTTTGAGTGTTTATTGTAAGTAGAGCTCTTATCTTCCAAATAAAAGACTTAAGCATCAGAACTGCTGTGCTTCTAAAACAATACAGAAGAATAAACCTCTATTTAGAATCTACAAAGAACAAATCCAACATTTAGTTGCTACATGATGTATGTTTTTCATGGAATATTTTTGACCTGTTGGGACACATCTCATTTTTGAACATTTAGGAATAATACATACTTACACATTCTTGCATGTATCAAGCATTTATTGAGTATGTTTTGAATTTCTTTCATCAATAACTTATGTCTACTAAGAGCCACTCTTTACTATTTAAGAGGTTGCAGGAAAACCTTAAATCTGAGTCATTTTCCCCAAATTTAATTGCATTGAGCATGCTGAAAATTCATAAAATTTTTCACTTTCATAAGGAAAATTAACATAAATTGAGCAAATGCTTTTTTTCATACATATACTAGGCACTTTTTAAAACATACATAGGTCTTTAAATCTTGAAATAGCGCTATGAGTAAGGGCTATTTAACATAATGACTATGCCCATTTAATATGAATCTGTTTAAAGGAATTATGTAACTTACCAAGTTCACACAATTAAGAAGTAGCAAAATCAGTATTCAAATCCAGATTTGTCTGATTCTGAAGTTCATATTCTCTCTGCAACATTACATTACTTCTTGTATATAGACCCTAAGTTTAACCCTATTCTAGTAACTTTTCCAAAATACTGAGGTCTTGTTATGAAGGGAGTAATTTTATAGACATAGTGACCATTATTCCATAGAGAAATTATGTATTACCTGGTAAAGAATTTTAATTCCAGTGTGAGATTAGAATTAAATTAGTATGCCAGTGTTTGGTAATTTCTGACAAATGTAGGGACACAAGATTTGAATTGGGGAGATCCTGAAATAGGAAGATAGAAGTAATAATATGTTGACATATTTGCACTAATGTATCCATTATGATGCTAGGAAATTTTTAACATAGCTCCTTGGGCACTGAGGTTTTGATACATGTACATTTTGATAGATCTTAATAGACAAGCTACTAAATGTTTAGTCTTTTTCTAAGCCCCAAATTACTGAAACAGATGATTTTACCCAACTAATAAGCTTCATGCCTCATTCCTAATCCTGTCCCAGAATAAGGATCAGGGATAAAATCTGAATATTACTTAGAGTTGACTTATCCATAAATATGCATGTGCTTGGCCCTCATATCTCTCTCAGTTTCACAGTTCCAGGTATGTTCAAGGCCTTCTTGGATTATCTGCTGGTGTCTGTTTAGAAACCATTTCAGTTTCGTTCTGCTACTGACTAGTGAGTGCAAAATCCTGTCATGCCTTCTATGTCTTGACAATACCTAGTTGCTTCCCAAAGTGGGTAATTCCTGGAAAATGAGGTCCATCCTTTCACTCCACTGTTCTCCAGAAGAAATATCCACCCTAAATATCCATATGCCCTCAAATTCTGGTGAACAAAATTTTTCATGTCATTACACTTTAATGGTAGGTTTGAGACAGGCTCAAAGGGCAGGCTTAGCAAGTAAGTGGAGGTTAAATACTATCTGGCTGACAAACCTCATTGAAACAAGAGCCCCATATATATATATATATATATATATATACACACACACACACACATAGACATACACACCCTTCTGTTGCATCTCATGGTGGCAACAATGACTCCTCTATGCAGAATACCTCTTTTTCTCTGTGAATTCATTTGTTTCTTGAATGGTCTCAGATTTTCCGATATCTCCCTCAAAATTAAAGTAACTGCAGAGCCGGGGTTGGAGTGAGTATTGGAGCTTCACACTGCTCAAGAAATCCTCAATTACATTTTTTACAATTTCCTTCATATCTGCATTAATATAAATTTATTATATTTAATATTCTAAAACAAAGTTTAAATGATGGCTTTTTGAGGGGGTGAGACTAAAGTTCCCACAAAGGCTAACCAAAGTAGACTTACTTCAAAAATTTATTTCATTCGTTACTACAATAAAAGTAATTATTAAACTATAACTTTATAGCTTATTCTATCAAACTATGAAAACTATTTTATTGTAACTATTAAACTATACATAACTATTAAAATAATATAGATGTAAATCGAGTTCAAATAAAAGTTTATCATAACCAGAATGGCAGCTAACAGGTTAAATGTAAATCAAAGAGATCTATTTTGCATATCATTGAGTATTTTTAAAGATATTTTTACTCTGATCAAGCCATATGGAATCAAAGTGATTGCTTCACGATGTACCCTGTGATACAGTATCTGCACCAAAATGCTTGTACCAAAATAGCTGTATCAACATGGCCATATAAGCACATTCTGCTGTGATCCAGGATAGACTGTAAATTAGATATAAGTGGTGGGCCTCACTGTCATATTTCTCTTCCATTGTATACTGTGTTGTTCTTTGTAGCCTTGATGCACGCCTTGGTGTTTGGAAACGTGACAGCAATCATACAGAGGATGTACTCCAGATGGTCCCTCTATCACACTAGAACTAAGGATCTGAAAGATTTTATCCGTGTCCATCACCTGCCCCAACAACTCAAGCAGAGGATGCTCGAATATTTTCAAACAACCTGGTCAGTCAACAATGGAATAGATTCAAATGAGGTAATGTTCATTTCTCATGTTGTTTTCAGGCAGAAAGCACATATTCTAAGGTAAAAGCAAGATGCTCTAATGCAGGTATCAGAAGTGAAAAGCATACTAACTTCTTTATTCCTTTATTTTTTTAATTATTCATGAATCCCAATCCATCTTCTTTCGCTTGCTTTGGCTTGTGTTTTCACAATGCCAATTTGGATGGACCAAAGTTTTATATTAACTTGCTGCTTGTTCAATCAGGTGGACTTTCCTTCTTATCGTCTCTTTTCTAAGGAATCAATTCTTATGACAATTTAATGGTGTAATCTGGGATAATTATATGAATCAAGTTTCTGTCTCCCTTTAACATCAATAAAGTTAAAAAATTCCATCAAAGGGGTTATCTTTATACTTCCAGAAACACCCCAGACGGCCACTATAAAAAAGGTATTATATATATCTCATTCCTGTAATCCCAGCACTTTGGGAGGCCCCGGCGGGTGGATCATGAGGTCAGGAGATGGAGACTATCTGGCTAACACGGTGAAACTCCGTCTCTACTAAAAATGCAAAAAATCAGCCGGGCGTGGTGGCGGGCGCCTGTAGTCCCAGCTACTGGGGAGGCTGAGGCAGGAGAGTGGGGTGAAACCGGAAGGCGGAACTTGCAGTGAGCCAAGATCACACCACTGCACTCCAGCCTGGGTGATGAGCGAGACTCCGTCTCACAAAAAAAAAAAAAAAAAAAAAAAAAAGATATTATATAAATCAACCAACCATTTCATCAACCCACCAACCAAACCTGTAACCACCATTTTAGTAGTGATTAATTGGTTTCTCCTCTCTTCGTATAATCACCAGTGGATCCAAATTCCATATCTTATGTCCTGACTAGGACTCTGTGAGAAGCAAGTCACAATGAGTCATTATATGTTTTCCCGCTAGAGCGTTTTCTTAATTTGTTCTCTTTCTCCAGACTTCTTATCAGCTGATTATTTAGTAGCACATAATTGAAACCACAGTCACTGAAAAATCTCTCCAGGATTATACATACTTAGATTTCCTCTTCCGTATGCTGGATGGCCAAACAGCAGGAGACAGTAGGAAGAGCATCCCTGCAGTCTTGCAAAGTAAATCAGTTAGACGACACTTACCCCAATTTGATTTCCTCCTTCATCTTCTCTGACAGCTTTTGAAAGACTTTCCAGATGAACTGCGTTCTGACATCACTATGCACTTGAACAAGGAGATCTTACAGTTGTCCCTTTTTGAATGTGCCAGCCGGGGCTGCCTCAGGTCTCTGTCTCTACACATCAAAACCTCTTTCTGTGCTCCGGGGGAGTATCTGCTGCGTCAAGGGGATGCTTTGCAGGCCATCTACTTTGTGTGCTCGGGCTCCATGGAAGTTCTTAAAGACAGCATGGTGCTGGCTATTCTTGGTAGGTCTGAATTGAAACACTTGTATGAAGTTTGACTCTGGAGCATAAATTAAGAAGATGAAATGGGGAAAAACTGCTATTGAGAGTAGGAAAAGAATAGATGAAGACGTGAACTCAGGAGTATTCTTCATATGAGTTTAGTTTGCCTAAGTGTTATATCCAACATATTATTTAATTCTTGTAAAAAAAAAAGTAGTATAAATATTATCTCCATTTTAGACATGAATAACTAGTACTTGAGTTAACAAACCCAGATCACCTAGTAAGAAAATAAACTCAGTTATTTTTGATTCCTAGAGTCAAATTATTAATCATGATGTATACTCCCTTCTGGTGAAATAGCTGCTCCGTTTTAAGAGGGCATTTATTTTTGTGGAAAATTAATTCAGAGAACACAAAAACTAAATTGTATCTGTGCTAGAAATAGAGCAAAGGTGACTATGTTTCAAGAATAAGCTCTCATAGCAGTCATTAACCTAATACTGTCAAGGTGACTATAGGCTCTTTTTACTTCCTTAAAGAAAACTTACAAGATGTATTGTGAAAATTTTGTGCCACAGAGCTGACTCTCAATATTAATACGTAATTGGCCTTCATTGAAACATAAAGGGCAGTTGACAAAAACGGCATGCAGAGTTAATGTATACAAAATCCTGTTTACAATTTTATGTGGGCCTGTTTTAAAGGTCACTCTGGGCTGGGCACGCTGACTCACGCCTGTAATCCTAACACTTTTGGAGACGAGGCAGGTGGATTGCTTGAGCCCATGAGTTCAAGACCAGCCTGGGCAACATGGACAGACCCTGTCTCTACTAAAAGTACAAATAATTACCTGGCCATGGTGGCAGGATCCTGTAGTTCCAGCTACCTGGGAGGCTGAGATGGGAGGATCGCTTGAGTCTGAGAGGTGGAGGGTGCAGTAAGCCAAGATAGCGCCACTGCCTCCAGCCTGAGTGCAGAGAGAGAGACAGTGTCTCAAAAAAAAAAAAAAAACAACTGTAATTTTTGTTTGTTTATTCACCTAACGTTTATTGATGGCCTATGAATGAATCCAGTACTGATCTAAACACTGATAATGCAGCAAAAAAGAGAATGACCAAAATCCTTGCCTACATGAAAATTAAACTGAAGTGAAGGATGTGATGGGGTCTGAGACCAGCCAAGGTGGTAGTAATGATGGTGAGAGGCAGGTGAATTCAGGATGTATTTCAAACACTAATATAAAACACAAATATTTAGAGTTTGCGCTAATAAAAGGGGCATAAATTCAGTACCTTTTTATTTTTAATTTTTAAGAACCTTATATTTGTAAACAATTACTTGCAAAGTGTGTTCATACACAAGGTCTCATTTAAGCCTTTACAACACAGAAAGACAGATGGCGAAGGCATTTTCTCTGATTTTTCTAAAGTCAAGGCTAACCTAAGACATTGGATTCTGTATTCAGCGTTCCTTCCATGTCTAAACAATATCTATTTTTCTAATTTAAAAAAAACCCTGCACTCATATGTTTATCACAGCACTATTTATGATAGCAACAATATGGAATCAACCTAAGTGTTCATCAATGGATGAACGGATTAAAAATATGGTACATATATGCAATGGAATACTATTCAGCCATAAAGAAGAATGAAATCATGTATTTTGCAGCAGTATGGATTGAACTGCATACCATTATCTTAAGCAAAATAACTCAGAAAAAGAAATTCAAATACTACATGTTCTCACTTATAATTGGGAAGTAAATAAAGTGTACAGATGGACATAGAGTGTGGAATAATAGACACTGGAGACTAGTAAAAGTGGAAGACTAGGGGAGGGGGTGAGGGATGAAAATAAATTAATGGATACAGTGTACACCATTCAAGTGATGGTTACACTCAAAGTCCAGACTTCACCACTAGGCAATATATCTATGTAACAAAACTGCACTTGTATTCCTTAAATTTATGCAAATTTTAAAAAGACATTATTCTATATAATCATTGTAGGCCTTCTATCAGTGGATTCTGGCTAGTAAGCCTCAAAATAGATTATATTTTGGAAGAGAGAAAGAGAACTAATATGTATTGAATCCCTCATATGATCTGGGTGTTTATGCCCATTATTGAATTTAAATCTTACAACCTCATTATTTGTGGGTTACGATCTGAATGTCTGCCTCCCCCCAAAATTGACATGTCAAAACCTAATCCCCAATATGATGGTATTAGGAGTGGGGCCTTGAAGAAGTGAATAGGTGATGAGGGCACAGCCCTCATGAATGGGATTAGTGTCTTTATAGCAGAGGCTCAGGAGAGCTACCCTGCCTTTTCTCCCATGTACAGACACAATGAAAAGGTGCCATCTGTGAATCACAAAGTGAGCCCTTACCAGACACCAGCCTCTAGAACATGAGAAATAATTTTTTTTTTGTTTATAAGCTGCCCAGTTTACAGTATGGCAACCTGAATAGACTAAGACAGTATGATTATTTCCAAGATTAAAGGTGAAGAGATAGACACTAGTGAATGATGAAAGACCCATATGCTTTTCACTGCTTCATGTTGACTTGTTTACCACTTAGAGTAAAGGCAGGGTTTGTCTTTCAAATTTGTGACTCTGTTCTTTTCTCATCCTCTTATGTTTTTCTCCTTAGTAGAAAGGCATGGAATGGCAACTCAGAGTTTACTATTAATATGGTCATTTCTTTATCAATATTAGAGTAAGGCTCAATAATAGAGTAACTCAATATTAGAGCAAGGCTCCGTGTGTGTGTGTGTGTGTGTGTGTGTGTGTGTTCTTTCTTAAGGGGAGAATTTAACACTCTTCCTGGCCTCTTCTCAACTTTGTGAAGTTAAAGGCCAGCCACCCTATCATCTTGTTATTCTAAATTAGAATTAACAGTTATTCTTAATTTGCTTCAAAAACTTAACCTTAATCATAAAATATTTTTTATTGATTTTTCTTTAGTACCATGAAATGTTTTATAGCCTGCCTAAGGATTCAGCCTGTTTTTAAGAGGGCATCTAGACTTTTTCCTTAGAATCTTGTATCATTCTAAACAGATATAATGTGGATTTTTCTATAATTGTGGTGTATTTTAAATTTTGGTAGCTATCAACAGTTTTAGGAATAGAATATGAAAGCATCATCTATGACACTAGAGCACAATAAGTACAAATTTAGTGGCTTCTGTGTAACTTCCATTGCTAGTCAAATATGATTCAGTTGGATATTTCTTGTTACATTTTTTAAAAAACTACTTATGGCTGAAAGATTTAATTCATTATCTTTTGCTCCTGGCCCCAAGTTTCTCCGTAAAATGCGATTAACATGGGTAACATTTTCACATCTTTGCCTCTCCCATGTATACATCAAAAGTGCAAATTGCTGCGTGACCATTCTAAACACTGGTATGTGGTACTGGGGCTAAACTCAAACAAAGACAATAAAAGATTAATATTTACTTTCTGTGATTAACATTATTTCAATAAAGATTGACTATTTTACTTTCCCTATGGATTATATATATAATATTGCCTTATAGGGCTTATAGGGCTAATTCAAATCAATACTACTTTGATAAACTTAGCAAGTACGTGACATTATACTTGACCTGTAGATATTTAGCACATGTTCACTCTGCCAATGAAAAAAATTAACGTTCTTCTTCTTCACAACAACAGCTGTTCAACCATAAACTTATCCTAGCAACTTTCTTGTCCAGTCAATACGTGCAGACATTTCTTAATCTGATACCTGGAAAGGGTAGGGGCAGGAATTTGTTATGGGGCTGGAATTCGTTTGCCTTGTATGCCTTGATTTCATGTCCAGGTAATAGTGTCTCCCCAACCAATTTCTTCATTGTTTTAAAAGAAAATGGCAAAGCATGAATAAATGTACTCTCAACAGAACATTAGTCTGCCTAATTATAACTAAACGTAAGTTATAGCTCTAACCTGGGTGGTTTGCAGATGCATCCTATCACCTTATGTGTTTCAATGAAAGAGTAACTGATTAGCAAAGATCAGTAGTATAATGCTGAAAAATGGAGCCTACAAGAAAATCTTTCTCGTCTTTTAGAAATAAGGATACTGAGACCCAAAGTTACTCAAAAACTTAACTAAAGGTCCTATATCTAGACAGTAAGAAGTCCACAAGACTGCAAA
The DNA here is from genome assembly GCF_037993035.2 of Macaca fascicularis. Classification (NCBI taxonomy): domain Eukaryota; kingdom Metazoa; phylum Chordata; class Mammalia; order Primates; family Cercopithecidae; genus Macaca; species Macaca fascicularis. The sequence continues at coordinate 28,924,287 of NC_088376.1, read as the reverse complement.
ATTAGTGAGGTAGTTTTAGGTAATGAGGTGAATACCAACATGGTATTCACCAGTACCTGCTTGCCAGGACTCAATACAAGGTCCAGCACACATTGTCAGTTCCCCATAAATATTCATTGAACGAATAAATAAAGTGGAATTCTTTCTAGGATGCCAAGATTGGCAGGATGTTGGTGCTGTTTTTATAGCTAGTGTCATTGTGACTGAAATAGCCATACCATGGCAACCCAAAGTATGAAAGTATGATGACCCTGAAGTTATTGCAGACAGTAGTTGCTTCACAGAGAATGTGAATGTTTATTGTGCAAGACACCGCATCATGATAAATTATCCTCAAATATACAAAATTTTAAAATTTGCCGTATTCAAAACATTCTGGCTATATTTACATCCTGCATCAGTACCCAACTTTGAGTTTTGAGCAGCAAGTTAGATTTCTAATGAAATATACAAGAAACAAAATTTCCAAGTTTAGCAATATTGACAACAATAAATCAGACTTAAATTCTTCCATACCACCTGGCTATGTATTATACCTAGTGTCTGTAAATATAGATTTTAGTCTATTTTTTCTTCTACCAAAATAGGCTAAATTTCAAGGTTTAAGTCCAGTGTTAACTTGAAGATAATACCTAGTTATAATATAATAATTTTAAAACTTTTTTATTCGACATGCAGATTTATTAAAAACTCAGGTATTCATAGTCAATTTGACATGTTTCCTTTTACTGTCAAATCTGATAAAACAGACTTGTATTGAAGTCTGCTACATACCAGGGACTTTGCTTCCACAAATGCTGGGCACAATAAAAAATAAAAATTTTAAACAACATATGGGTACAATAAAAAAGTTAAAAGTTAAAAAAAATTGTTGAATGGGAAGTAGAGGCCATTTGTCCTAATAACATTCCAAAGATATAGCTTGCTTGTTGCTTGTTGTTGTTAGTTAAAAATTTGTTAGTTGTTGGTTCTTTATGAAATGGAGGATAATGGCCATAAAACAAATAAAAGCTAAAGCCCAGGTATGAGGCTATTGTATGCCAAAGCTGAAAAGCCCTGCCCCAAGGTAAACGTTGTTCTCTTTTCAGTGTAATCTCACTGAAAAATGAAGCCTGTGAGTCAAATGAGGTTATCAGTCCTAAGCTTGCTTTTTTTGAAAGTGATCTCTCTCTCTCTTTCTAGGGAAAGGGGATTTAATTGGAGCAAATCTATCAATTAAGGACCAAGTGATCAAGACCAATGCAGATGTAAAGGCTTTAACCTACTGTGATCTCCAGTGCATCATCCTCAAAGGACTCTTTGAAGTGCTAGACCTTTACCCAGAATATGCTCACAAATTTGTGGAAGACATTCAGCATGACCTCACATACAACCTTCGAGAAGGTCATGAGAGTGATGTAAGTCTCATTTCTAATTAGTGCTGAGACCTAATAACATTGGGCCTGGAGATCATTTATAACAGCAAAGGCAGATGTCACGACCTCACCTTAAAAACTCTCTGAATATCTAAGATGTGAATATTCAGCCACCAGTTAAGCAGTTAAATAATTAGCTAGAAGCCAAACCTAGAGTCTGTTATTAACATTTTAAGAAAATATTTTTCATGAATGACTTCTCAACTCAGTTTCTTTCTTGGTTATTTTCATATGCTTATAACTACAATTGATTTCAATTGTATATAACATTAGATAGAGATGTGTGATTTCTCCGGAATTTAAAGATTTCCATATGAAGTATATGGTTCAGTTTGCTGTGTTTGTAATTGTTCACTACTCCAATTGCTTGACATAGATTTTGCCTAAAAATAATCTTTTATTTAATGGTACACGAAACAGTCTATCTTAAAGTGAATAAATATGCATAAAAGGATTCAAGCCAAGGATTGTCACACTGAAAGCATAATCAACATTTTGTGCAATTATATATTTGCTGCAAGTTTCGTATTAGACAAACAGCTTTCCTGTCAAAATATGTACTATACTGCATCCTGTGATTAAGCTGATCGTGAACATGACTTCATTAGATGTCTCAGAGAGACACATGATTTAATAGGAATGATTGTTGAAAGGCAAGCCAAGGCATGCATAGCATTGTGTAACAACAAGCCTTTATATGCTGTCTTGAGCTTTGTCTCAGATAGTTGTAACTCTGGATTTTTTTCCTATATACTTGAGAAGCTATTGTTTTGACCAACCCATACTGTGCAGATACTCATGTCAATCATTAATATTCTCTGCTGTGAAAGGTAGAAAGAAAACTTAAATTGTGTATTATTTTATCTTGGTTGGGGCTATCTAATGACAGTAAATACGTAGATAATATCGCATTCTGAGGTTCAAGATTACCAGTTTTGCATATATGCTTCTCTCCATTGTTGATAGCAAACAGCAGAGGAGGTACCAACATTTACTGGCTACGTTTTATGTTTAAGCACCCTACCTATGTAAAGCATCTCATTTATTGCTTAAGACAAATTTTTAAGGTAAGTCTTGATCTGTTTTTATGCAAGAGAAAACAAATTCAGAATGGTTAAGTCGTGTGTATGTTCACACAAACTTGCAGGTGGCTGGGTCAGAGTTTCAACAGAGGTGTCAGAGTTTAAAACATGTATTGTTTCTGTTAAGTATGTTGCCTCTTCTTGAAATCATGTTCATGTCTTTTAAAAAAATCAGTAGATTGAATTTTAAAACTACAGTTGTCTTCTGTCCTCTCCATGACAGCATAAAATGACAACTGTTTTGAAAATCGAGGGTGAGTTAGGGGATGGAAGTAATCAAAAAGAAGAAGAAATTAGCAAAGAGAGAAAAATCGCTAATATTCCTCAGCATAGAAAGTGGGAAATATTGGATCTCAATGTCTATTTTATTTCATTTGACTTATTAAGGATTCTTATCTTTTTAAAAAATTTGTGGCATACAAAATGATGTTTTGAAATATGTATAGATTTTGGAATGGCTAAATCATACTAATTAATGTATGCATTTCCTCACATGTTTATCATTTATTTGTGGTGATAACACTTAAAATCTCCTCCCTTAGCGTATAATACATCATTGTTGTCTAGAGTCACCATGTTGTACAACAGATCTCTTGAACTTATTTCTCCTAACTTAAACTCTGTATCCTTTAAGCAACAACTTTCTAATCTCTCCTGGATCTCCAGCCCCAGCTCCTGGTAACCATCATTGTACTCTCTGCTTCTTTGAGTTCAAGGTATTTTAGATTCAGTATATAACTGAGATCATGTAGTATTTGTCTTTCTATACCTGGCTTATTTCACTAAGCATAATGACCTCCAGTTTCATCCATGTTGCTGCAAATGACAGGATTTTCTTCTTTTCTAAGGCTGAATAGTATTGCATTGTGTATATATACCACATTTTCTTTATTCATTTGTCTGTTGTTGGATACTTAGGTTAATTCTGTATTTTGGCTGTTATGAATAATGCCGCAATGAAAATGGGAGTGCATATATCTCTTTAAGATACTGATTTCATTCCTTTGGATATATACCCAGTATTAGGACTTCCAGATCATATGGTACTTCTATTTTTAATTGTTTTAGAGAACTTCCCTGCTGTTTTCCATAGTGGCTATACTGATTTACATTTGCACCAACAATGGCAGGGGTTCCTTTTTCTTCACATCCTTGCCAAAATTTATCTTTGTTGTTTTTTTTTAAATAGACCTTCTAAGAGGTGTGGTTTTAATTTGCATTTTCCTAATGGTTAGCAATATTGAGCATATTTGCATATAACTGTTGGCCTTTTGCATGTCTTTTTCTGAGAAAAGTTCACTCTGGTCATTTGTCTATTTTTTTTTTTTTTTTTTTTTTTTTGAGACGGAGTCTCGCTCTGTCGCCCAGGCTGGAGTGCAGTGGCCAGATCTCAGCTCACTGCAAGCTCTGTCTCCCGGGTTCCCGCCATTCTCCTGCCTCAGCCTCCCGAGTAGCTGGGACTACAGGCGCCCACAACCGCGCCCGGCTAATTTGTTGTATTTTTAGTAGAGACGGGGTTTCACCGTGGTCTCGATCTCCTGACCTTGTGATCCGCCCGCCTCGGCCTCCCAAAGTGCTGGGATTACAGGCGTGAGCCACCGCGCCCGGCTCATTTGTCTATTTTAAAAATCAGGTTTTTTTTTTTTTTTTTTTTTTGGTGTTATTCAGTTGTTTGAGTTTCTTATGTATTTTGCATATTTACTCCTTATCAGATGTATGATTTGCAAATATTTTCTCCCATTCTGTAGATTGTCTCTTGATTCTGTTGATTGTTTCCTTTTCTGTGCAGAGCTTTTTAATTGGATATAATTCAATTTGTCTGTTTTTGCTTTTGTTGCCTGTGCTTTGGAGTCATATCCAAACACATCATTGTCCAGACCAATGTCATGGAGCTTTCCCCTATGCTTTCTTTTAGAGTTACATAATTTCAGTTCTTACGTTTAAGTCTTTATTCATTTTGAATTTATGTTTGTATATGGTGTAACATAAAGATCTAATTTTATTCTTCTGTATGTGGAAAAGGAATTTTTATCTTAGATAAAATTTTCATGATTCTTTTTCTGTTTTCTAGAACATTAATTATAGTAATTTAAAAATGCCTGTATACCTGAATTATCTGTGGAATTATTTCCATTGTCTGTTATTTTTCTCTTTTTCTGTCTCTCTCTCTCAGTCATTTGTTCTTCTTTGGTCATTTAGTTCTCTTTTTAAAAAAGGAAAAGCAGGTGTCAGAATTTTGTTTAACTATAGATGTTGATTATTAAAGATTGTTCATGTCATTTTCCTCAAAATAAGATTTTCTTTTCACAGGCAGATAGAGTATCGGCAAACCAACTTGTGCTGCCCATAGTTTATTAATAGGCTTTGTTCAGCTGGCATATTTCAATTTTGCCCTCAATCCTGAGGTCTAGCCTTTACTCCTAAAACAGCTTTTCTGGAGTCTCAGTTCAAACCATAGTATGTTTACCAAGGCTCTTCCTGTTTAGCAGAGCTTGAACTCCAGCCTCCATCTCCCCAACACCACGTGACTGCTGAAATCTCTATCCTGCAATTTAGCCTTCTACATGCTATTTTTAATCTGTTTCTTAGAGTACTACCTCTTGCTATTCAAGTTAGGAGTTGACTAATGCCTTAAAGGGAACATCAATGCAGTTTACTTCTCTCTGGTATTATATTCCTCAAATCCTTTATGCTTTGGTTTACCTGAACTTCTCTGTCTCCTTAGTTGGTAAGGAGGTTCCTTTCTCATCTCTTCTATTCCACCTTACAATGAAATAGCAAATGCCTGTAGAAAAATACCTAGCCAAATGTGATGCTCTCATTGGTGCACTTCTCTTTTCTTAGGGATCACAGTCCTTCAAGTCTTATCCGAGTTGATTCCTCTCAAATTCCTTCAAGTAGTTTGATATGGGTTGACTGTGTATCTCATCTTGAATTGTAGTCCCCATAATCCCCACATATTACGGGAGGAACCAGGTGGAGATAATTGAATCATGGGGGAAGTTTCCCCCATCCTGTTCTTGTGATAGTGAGTTAATTCTCATAAGAGCTGATGGTTTCATAAGGGGCTTCCCCTTTCACCAGACACTCATTCTTCTTCTCCCTGCTGCCATGTAAAGAACGACGTGTTTGCTTCCCCTTCTGCCATGATAGCAAGTTTCCTGAGACCTTACTTAATTAAACCTCATTCCTTTATAAATTACCCAGTCTCAGGTATGTTTTTATTAGCAGCATGAGAACAGGCTAATGCACAGTTATTTTATTAATTTTGTCCAGTTTGATAATTACTTTTGATTGGGTTAGTTCAATGTAAGTTACTTCATTATGACTGGAACCAAAAGTATTGCTTCTTTTCAAAGGGGACTCCATATGAGTTACATTTTAAAGGCAGATGGGACCTTCATTGTTTTATGTTTCCTGATGTTTTATCTCTCAAAACTTCTATTATATATAACTGAGAGTCTAGGGGATACTATGCCATCTAAGGGCTAGATAAGTTTGGACCTCTCTTTCTATAACTTTGTACCTAGGGGAAAAGTCTTGTGCCCTCCCCAAGCATACTGTGACTTTCAGGGGAACTTGTATCCTAATGATTACCTTATGGATTCCTGTTCCCTACTCTGGTGTCAGAATAAATGTAGAACCAAATGAAAATCAATCTTTCCTTGATTTTCCCAGACAAAACCAAAAATATCCAGTCACACAGGATTTTCTACGGTTAAAGCCTTTGTGGAAATTTAAGTGATGAACTCATCCTCTTTTATGGCTGCATAGTATTCCATGGTGTACATGTGCCACATTTTCTTAATCCAGTCTATCATTGATGGACATTTGGGTTGGTTCCAAGTCTTTGCTATTGTGAATAGTGCCGTAATAAGCATATGTGTGCATGTGTCTTTATAGTAGCATGATTTGTAATCCTTTGGGTATGTACCTAGTAATGGGATTGCTGGGTCAAATGGTATTTCTAGTTCTAGATCCTTGAGGAATCGCCACTGTCTTCCACAATGATTGAACTAGTTTACGCTCCTACTAACAGTGTAAAAGTGTTCCTGTTTCTCCACATCCTCTCCAACATCTGTTGTTTCCTGACTTTTTAATGATTGCCATTCTAACTGGTGTGAGATGGTTTCTCATTGTGGTTTTGATTTGCATTTCTCTAATGACCAGTGATGATGAGCATTTCTTCCTGTGTCTGTTGGCTGCATAAATGTCTTCTTTTGAGAAGTGTTTATTCATGTCCTTTGCCCACTTTTTGATGGGGTTGTTTGTTTTTTTCTTGTAAATTTGTTTAAGTTCTTTGTAGATGCTGGATATTAGCCCTTTGTCAGAAGGGTAGATTGCAAAACGTTTCTCCCATTCTGTAGGGTGCCTGTTCACTCTGATTGTAGTTTCTTTTGCTGTGCAGAAGCTCTTTAGTTTAATTAGATCCCATTTGTCTATATTGGCTTTTGCTGCAATTGCTTTTGGTGTATTAGTCATGAAGTCTTTGTCCATGCCTGTGTCCTGAATGATATTGCCTAGGTTTTCTTCTAGGGTTTTTATGGCTTTAGGTCTAACATTTAAGTATTTAACCCATCTTGAATTAATTTTTGTATAAAATGTAAGAAAGGGAGCCAGTTTCAGCTTTCTACATATGGCTAGCCAGTTTTCCCCGCACCATTTAATAAATAGTGCGGAATCCTTTCCCAATTTCTTGTTTTTGTCAGGTTTGTCAAAGATCAGTTGGTTGTAGATGCGTGGGATTCAACCCACCACCAATCAAAATCATCCAAAACTGGTGTCTGTACTAAGTATGTACACACTTTTTTTCTTACCATAAGTCCCTAAACAATACAGTATAACAACTATTTACATAGAATTTACATTGTATTATGTATTACAAGTAATCTAAAGATGATTTAGAGTATACAGGAGGATATGCATAGGTTATATGCAAATACTATGCCATTTTATATCAGGGCTTAGAGCATCTGAGGATTTTAGTATCTGCAGGACATCCTGGAACCAGTCTCTCAAATACTAAGGGACCACTGTACCTATATAATGATAATTCATTGGAAAAGTTTCAGAGTAGTCCTATGCATGAAGTTAACACAAATATAAACAAACATAATTGAATGCAAAAGTTGCATACTAGTAGTATGCATAAAGTTAATAGAGGACATAATGGAAGAATATATCCATAATGTCTAAACCCATAAGGGTTTGGTCAAAAAGTAAAAAGTATTACTGTTAGAAAAATTGGCGAAATATATACACAGGCACTGTGTAGATGAAGAAACACAAAAGACAACAAGCACATAAAAATATGCTCAAAAACATTAGAAATATAGAAATGAAAATAAAAAACAATGATGTAAACTTTTAAATTCTTAGAATACCAACCTTATGGAGGAGGTTAATAAAAGTGTATAGAAACTTATGCGGTTATTGGTGGGAAATATAGTCTTTGTACCCATTTAGCAGAAAAAATATGTCACTACTTAATCCATTTAAATATATATACAGTCTATGACCTCTCAATTACAAAATGTATCCAAAATTTTTTCATACAGGTCTATAAACGGGATTGTATGGGGATGTTCATTGTAACTCTACTTATTATGGACAAGAGATAAAAGCAACCTGGGTATTCATCACTGGAAGAGCAGGTTCAATAAAATATGGTGCATCTATAACAGAAATCTATATAGCAGTGACAGTATATATAAATATGTAAAATGTAGGATTTATTGACAAGACAAGAAACAATGATATCTAAAACAATACCACTTGCATAAATTAAAATGTACTCAAATAAATCAGTGTACAATTTTATAAGCTAATTATAAACTTAAATACCAGAAGAATTTCTATACATTGAAATACCAAAGACTGTCAATACCTAAGGCAGTTCAGAAGAAGAACAAAATTTGAGGATTTATGCTGTCACATTAACACAACTTTAGAAACTAAACCTACAGTAATTCAACCAATGAGGTATGAGTGCAAGGCTGTACAATTTCAATAGAACAGACTCCACAAACAGGCCCACACTTTATGGTCACTTGATTTATCACAAGTTGCTATAATGAAAAAAAATGACAGTTTAAACTATCAATTAATGATGATGTATTAATTTAAAGCTTATATGAAAGAAAAGAAACCTTGGCCTAAAAGTGGGCCCATGAGATACCTAAAACTCAATTCCAGATGGACTGTAGACCTAAATGAAAGAAAAATCAATGAAGTTTCTAGAAGAAAACATTGTGGAGTATCATTATGACCTTGTAATAGCAAATATTTCTTAAGGAGGACATGGACTGTTATAACAATAAAGGAAAGAGACATTTATTAAAATGAAGAACTTCTATTCATCAAAAGACACCAGTAACAGAATAAAAAGGGAAACTGCAGAATGGGAGAATATATTTGCATCACATATATTTGAAAAAGAAAGAATATCCAGAATGTATTAAAACTCCTAAAACTAAGTAAGAAAAAGACATATACTTCAGTTTTTAAAATGAGGAAAACATGATCGGGCACTTTACAAATGGCTGATATCCAAATGGCATATCCAAATGGCCAATAAAGTTTGATCATTTACTTCTTGTACACCTCTTCCCTCTTCAGTCTTTCCTCTAAGTTAGTAAATGACACCATCATCTACTCTATTATTCATAGTAAAAGAATTCTAAAAATTATAGTGAGAATGATATGATTAGTATCAAGATAAGTAATTGAGATTAGCAGAAATAGCACCCAAAATGATAAAATAATTAAAAAGAAATATAAATAGGTAACTCAAAAAGTTTTGAAGGCATTACTTAGAAGACTTTCTTTTCTTTATTCTGCTTCTCCATATTTCAGTAATGCTGGAGAAATCTTTAGCAATCCATACATTTCACTTATCAATTTAAGGAAGAAGATACCGTCTAGGAATTTCATAGCTAGAGAAGAGAAGTCAGTGCCTGGCTTCAAATCTTCAAAGGACAGACTGACTCTCATTAGGAGCTAATGTAGCTGGTGACTTTAAGTTGAGGCTAATGCTCATTTGTCATTCCAAAACTCCTAGGGCCTTAAGTATGCTAAATCTTTTCTGCCTGTACTCTATAAATGGAACAACAAAACCTGTATGACAGTACATCTGTTTACAGCATGGTTTACTGAATATTTTAAGCCCACTGTTGAGACCTAGTGCTCAGAATAAAGTATTCATCTCAAAATACTACTGCTCATTCATCGACAGTGTACCTTGTTACCCAAGAGCTCTGATGGAGATATGCAAGGATATCAATGCAGTTTTCATGCCTGCTAACACAACATCTATTCTGTAGTCCATAGATCAAGTGTAATTTCAACTTTCAAGTCTCATTATTAAAGAAATATATTTGGTAAAGCTATAGCTGCCATAGATAGTGATTTCTTTGGTGGATCTGGGTGAATTAAGTGGAAAACACTCTGGAAAAATTTCAGCATTCTAGATGCGATTAAGAATATGTGTGATTCCTGGGAGGAGGTCCAAATATCAACATTAACAGGAGTTGGAAGAAGTTGACTTCAATCCTCATGGATGACTGAGGAGTTCCAAACTTAAATGAAGGAAGTCAGTGCAGATTTGGTGGAAATAGCAAAAGAACTAGAATTAGAAGTGGAGCCTGAAGATGTGACTGAATTGCTGCAATTTTATGATAAAGCTTTAACATATAAGAAGTTGCTTCTTTCTTTTTTCTTTATTTTATATATTTATTTATTTATTGAGGTAGAGCCTCACTCTGTTGCCCAGGCTGGAGTGCGGTGGCATGATCACAGCTCATTGGAGCCTTGACCTCCTGGGCCCAAGGGATCCTCCAACCTCAGCCTCCCATGCACAGGCATGCACAACCACACCTGGCTAATTCTTTTTTATATTTGTAGAGATGGAGTCTCCCTATGTTCCTAGGCTGGTCTCAAACTCCTGCGCTCAAGCAATCCTCCTGCCTCAGCCTCCCAAAGTGTTGGGATTACAGGTGTTACCCACCATACCCAGCCAGGAGTTGCTTCTTATGAATGAGCGAAGTGGTTTCTTGAGATGATATTTATTCATGGTGAAGATGCAGCAAAAATTGTTGAAATGACAGCAAAGGATTTAGAATATTACATGAACTTAGTTGATAAAGCAGTGGCAGGGCTTGAAAGTCTTGACTCCAGTTTCGAAAGAAGTTCTACTGTAGGTAAAATGCTATCACACTGTACCGTATGGTACAAAGAAATCACTCATGAAAGGAATAGCCCGGTTGATGTCGCAAAACTTCATTGTTGCTTTAGTTTCAGAAATTACTACAGCTACCCCAGCCTTCAGCAGCCGCCACCCTGATTAGTCAGCAGCCATCAACATCAAAGCAAATCCCTCCACCAACAAAGAGATTACAACGTACCGCAGGCTCAGACGATTGTTAACATTTTGTAACAATACATTTTTATTTTTGCTTTTGTTTTTTTTTTAGATGAAGTCTCACTCTTGCTGCCCAGGCTGGAGTGCAATGGTGCGATCTCGGCTTACCGAGATCCACCTCCCTGGTTCAAGTGATTCTCCTGCCTCAGCCTCCTGAGTAGCTGGGATTACAGGCATGTGCCGCCACGCCCAGCTAATTTTGTATTTTTAGTAGAGACGGGGTTTCTCCATGTTGGTCAGGCTGGTCTCGAACTCTCTACCTCAGGTGATCTGCCTGCCTCAGCCTCCCAAAGTACTGAGATTACAAGCGTGAGCCACCACGCCCAGCCAATAAAATATTTTTAATTAAGAGATGTATGTTGTTTTTAGACATAATTCTGTTGCACACTTAATAGACTACAGTGTAATGTAAACATGACTTTTAGATTCACTGGAAAACAAAAATTTCATGTGACTCACTTTATTGAGAAATTCACTTTTTTGTAGTGGTTTGGAAGTGGTCTGAGGTATGCCTGTATCATGACTCAGTTTCAGGGGATTCATTGACCCTTTCAATATCACATATGGAGTCCATAAAATTCCAATTAAAAATATGCATGTTAAAATATCCTGAGCGAAATATAGTGACCCTTATCTCCTTTCGCAGATTCATGTATAGGTAGACACACACACACACACACACACACATGCACACACACAAATATATAACCCAGCAACCTGCAAAGAATGCACAGGATAAACATCATTAAAAGCTGTCATTTCTGATTGCTTTCTCTGTGATAGACGCTGTGTATGCATTATCTGGTGAAATCTTTATGACAGTCATGCAACTTGGGTACAGTTATATTCACCAGCTCTACAAAGTTTGTGTATCCTTTGTCAGGAATAAGCTGAACTCTAATGTATGAGTCAACTTGCCTTCAGTAGCCCATGGGGCAGGGAAGAATGTGTTTGTGGGAGCACAGGGGCGTGGTGGGAGTGGGAGCTGAAACATACCTACCTGACCATGACAAATGAGAGTCTATATAGTGATTCTCCCTGCCTCCACTTGTATCCTCTTATGACCCCAAGGCTACAGAAGCAATATTTGTAAAGTATAAATCAAATTGTGTCATTTTGCTGCTTGAAATAGATCCCCATGGGCTAGTAGTAACATCCAGACTTCTTATCGTAACTTTCAAGGTTCTTTGCCTTCCTTCCCCAGCCTGCCTTTCAAAGTCATCTGATGCCATCTTGCCTCCAGCATTACACTCCAACAAACGGGTCTGCTTTCCCTTCCGCAGGGAGGCAGGCTCCACTCACCTCCCTCCCTCCCCTCCTGCCCACCTCTGCTGCCTCAGGGCCTTTGCATTTGATCTTCTCTCTTCCTGCTGTGCTACTCCTCTGCCCTTACCTGACAGTCTGCTCTGGAGTTTGCCCTCTCCCAGTTATCCTCTGTTATATCACCTTGTTTATCTTTTTCATGGCATTTAGCAGGATCTAGTATTATTTTAATTTGTATATTTTCTTGCTTATGATCAGTTTCTCCTACCAAAACCTATTTTATGAAAGCTTTGTCTTGTTCTATACTATAGCCCCAGTGCCTAGGTCAGAACCTAAAGCAGAGTCAACATTTACTATATGTTACATGAATGAATTAACAAATGTCAATAAGTTTACTTTGGTGCCTGGAACTAATGTTAAGTTTTAAGAAAATGAAGAAAGTCCCGAAGACAGCGGCCTCTATGGCCAGTAAGTAAAGTCTAAAATGAGAAGCAAAAAGCAGTTTAGGATTATATCTGTTAGATATAGCAAAGCTGAAAAAAGTATCAATACTGGGATTTGAAAGAACAAATTGAAAGAACAACTAAATTGAATAACAACATTTTGCATTTCCCCTAAGTTCAGGAAAAGAGATTTTCAAAAGCAACATGAGGAATTTAAGCTGAATAATAGGGGAAAAATAAAGCTTGCAATCTGAGTAATATTTCTCCAGGTGGTTTGGTATAGTAAGTAGGGTTAAAATAAAAGATCTGCCTTCAAATCTCAGCTAATATACCCATTTTCTACATCTAATTTCCATGAACTATTGAGTTACGTCTGCCTGAACCTCTTGGCACTGGGCAATTTCTTGTGTAATTAAGCTGTGCTGTATCCATGAGATTCGACTTCATGATTCCTTTCTTAGATAAAAACATGCCTAACTAGATCTTTCGTATAAAGTTTTTGATTTGCAAACATCTCTTGACACCTATGTGACTATATTACAATTTAATTCAATTCAAGAATGTACTGAAAAGGGAGCTATTCCAAAGAAGAGACGTATTGTAAATTTAGTCCCCATTTCAGTCTGAAATAAAATTGGGCTGCCTAGAAGCAATTTTCCTGAAAATGATTTATCGAATATTAATAACATTTTAAAAATCATATCTGACAGCCCAGATACTTAATTCTTCAAAAGTAGCCTGTGTGTAGGTGTGCATCTGCTAGCAGAGTCCTGCATAATAAGAGAACATAATTAATTCTTCACTTTTCTGAGATAATTGTTCTTAGAAAATTGCATACTGAAGGACTCACATGTCATTTTATCATGTCAGCTTTCCTTGTTATCGCAGGCCCAACAAGTGTTTTGTCAGTTGTGTACTTTAAAATACTCTCCCTCAGGAAGCAAAAACACTTCCATGAAATATCTTGCAGTGAACTGTTTACATTTTTATGCCTAAGAAAATGTTAGATAGGAAAAGCTCATTAAATAATGGCCTGGGAATTGTACTTGGATCCAGTATGTTTTTTGTTGTTGTTGCTGTTGTTTTTTGTTTTTTGTTTTTTGTTTTTTGTTTTGAGACGGAGTCTCACAGGGTCGCCCAGGCTGGAGTGCAGTGGCACGATCTCGGCTCACTGCAACCTCCACCTCCGGGGTTCAAGCGATTCTCCTGCCTCAGCCTCCCAAGTAGCTGGGATTACAGGCGCCCGTCACAGTACGTTTTTTATATTCTGAAACTTTCCTCCTACTGATGTCTTTCAGTAGATTCAGAAGTGATTGTGGCAAACATAGTATCTTGAAGGAAGAGATCGCGTTTTTGATTAGCATCTCCAGAGTCTAGTTTTGTGTTTATGTTCATGGTATTGAGGAAATAAAGATCAATTTGGACTTCTTGCATCTATTAATACATCCTACTTCCTCTGACTGCAGCAAAATGACTCTCAGTGCCCCTTCTCTTCTTAGTGATTGCCTAAGATGACAGCTTCATTCCCTTTATTATTATCCACCTTCTTCCCATCTTCATTGTTTTCTCAGTGAGGACTGGACTCTACTGGACTCCACTGGAGTCCAAGGTCATGTTCCCTTCTAATCCTGAAGTTCTAGATTCCTACTTCAGAGAAATGAAAGCTTGATACTCTGTAAATCAAAGGAAATAAGTTACTCTCACCCTTTCTCAAATTATATGTAATTTTTTTTAATTCTTATTTTAGGATAGAACTAGTGTGGGACATTGCAAATGGACCATCCTGGGAATCCTGTTAAGTTTGGGGGTAATTCAGAATGAGGACATTGATTGTAAACAATAGAAATTCAACTCAAATATAGCGCTAAAAGAAGGGTAGATTTAATGTAAAAATTCCAAGTATCCGATGGGATCAAATAAAACACATGCACACATACCACACATACCCCCTGGATCTCAGGAACTCTTATAGTCAGGCTCTCAAACTCTAACATTATCTCTCCATTTCTTACTTTTCCTTTTCTCTGCATTTCCTCTTCATTCTTCTCTCCTTCGGTAGACTTGCCGTCTTATTTTCCTCATCCAAATGGCAGAAATATGGTGTCAGACAGCAGCTCTTCAATTTAAATAGGAGCAGAGTAAGGTGGACTTTCTTAGCTGATTCTAGATTCTTGTGGAAAGACTCTGAGTGGGTCAGCTTTAAGTCATGTGCCCATCCAGCTTTCATTAATTATTGTGAGTGGCAGAGTGAGCGGGGGCTTCAAGGATGAAGAGAGATTGCCCTGTAGGAGCATAGTGGTTTCCATAGAATCCCTGAGGGCTGAAGAGTTGAGATAAGAGACAAGAGCAAGAAAGAGCGTGGGTAGGCAGAGGTAGCTGCTGGACACATAAAACAAAGATAGAAATTGTATGAATTGGGCCTCCTTTGTGCTGTGGCATTATAGTTTGTCTCCATGCAGTCATATCTCAGCAACATTTTCATAGAAATCCAATCCCTTATAAAAATACATTAAAATAAGAGCATATTAAATAGGGAGCGCATAAAATGCTTTAAAACGTGCTGCAGTGGCTCATGCTTCATCTTTTCTGGGTTCTCTCCTGTGTGGCCTCTTGTTAGTCAAAGAGCACAACATATACCCTGCAAATAGATCAACCACATTTTTAGTGTCATCTGGACATTTCAACTTCTGTTTGCAAGTTGAACAGTGAGCATTTAGATTTTTAAGTTTGTTTACGGGGAAGGGGAGTTTAGTTGGGTTGGCAAAGGGAGAGAAAGAAAAGGCCACCTGCCATACCATAAACAAGACAAAAAATTTCTTTCCTTTCTTCCCTGGTTGCTTCCATCCTGCAGAGAACAGCAGATTTTCAGCCTTACATAAAGTGTTAAATTTGCATATACACACACATACCCACAAACAGACATGGCTCCATTTACATGTATTCCTTGAGAATGAAAAACAACCTACTGCTGCATCCACCAGGAATCCTCATACCTGCTCTACAGTTACTTGGCAGGAAGAGGGGGATGTGGATCAAGGGTCGTCTATTCCATGCTACATTCTGGGTAGTTGTTTAGGCCTATGAAGTGCAGTGTTTGCCCTCTGTAGAGTTCTTCTGCAGGCTGGGTTAACAAAGCCTCACACTCATGACAAAGGCTCTATGAAAAGAAGATGATATATATACTGTTGATAATATAGTAGCTCCTAGGAGCCAAGCTGCATGCTAAGCACTTTACAAACATTAACTTATTTGATTCTCACAACAACTTTAGAAATAAGTTGTATAAGTTTATGCTCTATATAAGGAGACTAATTCAGGATGAAAGAGGGGAAAAAAAACTGGTCCAGAATCCTTTAGCAAGTAAGCAAGAGAAATCAAGGGAATTTAAGTCCCAAACCACCTGACTTCAAAACCCAGTTGAAACTTAGTGTAAGTTTATCCATCAAAACAAAGTTATTGATTCATGGTCAGTTGCCTAATCCTATGATTACTGAATGCCAGCTAAGTTAATGGAGCATTCATAGAAAACACGTTTCCATGGGAAAATCAGCTTCACGAGCCAAATACATAAGTAAAAAATGAAGCACAGCACTTTTTGATAATTTATTAAGCTGTACACTTTTGATTTATGCGCTTTTTTTCTGTATGCTATACTTCAGTTAGAAAGTTTTTAAAAAGTGAATTATAAGAATTCTACCAAGTTACAAGTGAATAATTCAGTTGTGCACATATGATTTCCTTGAGAACAATTACTATATTTTAATTCATTTTTGCAATCCTTTTTTTAATGGAATTGGTGGTACAAAGTATGTGCTTGATGAATGCTTATTGGAATTTAATCAGTTCATGTGTGTGTGTGTGTGTGTGTGTGTGTGTGTGTGTGTGTGTGTGTTAATGTCCACAGAATAACAGAATGTTAGAACACAAAGGCACTTTATATACCATCCGGTAAAGCTTTTTCTTTGGTGATATGGTTTGGCTCTGTGTCTCCACCCAAATCTCATCTTGTAGTTCTCATAATTCCCACTGTTGTGGGAGGGACCAAATGGGAGATAATTGAATCATGGGGGCAGGTCTTTCCTGTGCTGTTCTTATGATAGTGAATGAGCTTCACGAGACCTGATTGTTTTGTAAGAAGGAGTTTCCTGAACAAGCTCTCTTTGCCTGCTGCCATCCATGTAAGATGTGACTTGCTCCTCCTTGCCTTCCACCATGATTGTGAGGCCTCCCCAGCCATGTGGGAATGTAAGTCCATTAAATTTCTTTTTTTGTAAATTGCCGAGTCTCAGGTATGTCTTTTTCAGAAGCATGAAAATAGACTAATACAATTGGATTACAAATGGCATAAAAATTAAGTCATTGGTTAGATATATAATATAAGTGAATTACATACCTACGTTAATCAGAATATATCCTTTGCAGAGAGGACTTTCACATTTGGATACATCTCCCATGGACATCAAGCATGTGTTTCAAATATGATTTAGTCAAAAAAACAAAATACATCTCATCTTTTTTTACTTTCTCTTGTTAACTGAATGTTGGGTAGTATACCTACGTGCTACATAGAGGTAAGAATGTCAATGTTATTAAGTATTATGAGCAAAGTAATTTGTTTATATTACTTTATTTAATTTAACTTTTAATCCTTGTGTTGTCTGTGGGAGTTTGGATTATGTTTAGGCTTCCCAAAAAAGGGAACCGAGTATTCAAGTAGTTTACTGCCTGAAATTACAAAATTAGTGAAAGAATCAAACAGGATAAAATCAAGTCAAACTCCTGGTCTTCTCCATACAAGCCTAATACATTTGTCCACTAACATAATCTGCCACAAATCAGAGAGAAATGGGTTAGTGTTCTTCTGATTTATAGCATAAGCTATACTGAATTTCTGGAATAACATTCACCTTAATTTCTTTAACTTAATTCTATTGCTCGTCATATCTCATCAGAAACCGACCGGTACAAAACATTTTAGGAAAGACAGCTGATTAGCAAGAAGACAAGTAAGGTGACAAAACATCCATACTTTGACCATTTGACTTGCCCACTCCCCTTGTATTTGTGCTCTTATTTGTTCATAAATCCATCCATTTATTAAATAACCCTATCCTCACAGACTGGCTCTGGGAGAATTTCTTCCAACTCAAGTATACGTTTTTCAGTATACTTGAGTTCAGTATACCTGCTCTTTACATGATTGTTCTTCATCCTTCCCTTGCTCCATCTTTAAGAGTAAATTTGTGAAATCACCACTCCACTATCATTTCAAATGTACAAAATAGCATTTTACTTTCTTCCCAGACTGTTTCATTCTTGTAAGAAGACGCAGGTCTTCTTATTATTGGAAATAAATGAAAATCTCTTTGGAGTGTGAATATATCATATTTGCCAACCAGGAACATAATCTGAGAACTTCTTGTATACACTCACAAACTCATGCACACACATACATTTATGTAGAGGGATTGAGAACATAAGTGAAAGAAGCGATGTCTTTAATTTAGACTTCTGTTCACATTTCTCCATCAACCTGCAAATACTTTACCTGTGGATATGTTAGGACTTTTTAAAACATAATTCTATTATGCTTTCTGTCCAAGAATTACTGTTTTTGTCCAGGATTTTCAGAATAATCCTGAACGTTTCATCATGGTAAATATTTCACTGTTTGAGGCTGTGCCAGGATAATAACATTTC
Organism: Macaca fascicularis; assembly: GCF_037993035.2. NCBI lineage: Eukaryota > Metazoa > Chordata > Mammalia > Primates > Cercopithecidae > Macaca > Macaca fascicularis. The sequence continues at coordinate 28,905,965 of NC_088376.1, read as the reverse complement.
ATAGGTCATCCTTAGGCATGTGGGGCATTTCTTCTATTGGCCCTCTAAATCCCAAACCAGTTAGCCCTTTAACCCCAATTCCTAAACTCAACTGTTGGATTTAGTGCATGGTATGATTAAAACTGTGTACATGAGCTAAGTTGATGGAAATTAAATTAAAATTTAAAACAAATTGCAAAATCCCAGGATAAACATATTTAATACTGTTTTTCCCACAAAATTCCCCAAAAGGGTGTAGACAGCAGAGAGGATAACATATGGTAGAGGCAGTCTACTTACAAGGCAGCACAGACTGTGCTCAGCAGGCAGATCTGGAGACCTCCAGTTTGATCAGATTCAAGGCATCTATTTGCTCGCCATTTAAACCCAACATGCCAGGATGCCAAAAGAGCGGCAGCTTTGAGTGGAGGAAACAGCAGCCAAGCTGTCAGAAATACAAAGCAAGCTGAATGCCAAATTAAGGGGAAAACTGAAGTAGCTCGAAATTATGAATGTGAAGGCCAGCATGTGGTAACTCTGTAAGGGTGGGGGGACCCAGGAAGATGCATTTCTGTCAAATAAATTGGGATTCAAAGGGTTTGGTTTCCATGTCATTGAAAAAACTAATTAAGGAAAATTCTGATATGAATGTATACAACATACTAAACATTTAATGATGTGGTAATTCCACTTGTATTTTCCCCTGTTAAAATTAATGTCTTTGAAAGCAGAACATATGATGACTGATTTGTGTCACTGCACTTTGCCAACATTCATAAACAGTCCCGAGTCTGATTGTTGCTAATGAAGCATATTTATATCCTAGGTTATACAGTTTACATTTTCCTTTGAGGCTATTAGTCACTCTTCCATCTTGATAGTACAAAATGTTAGCATCATATATAGAGAACAACGAAATAAGATTCTATCAAAAAGAGCGATGAAGAGGATCCAGAAATCTTGACTATTAGACTCAATACACATACAACTCAGGCCAGAATTGTTCCTCCAAAGAATCTAAAGTTGTGAGTTTCTTGCAACCCCCAAAGAAACAACTAAACAGGCACATTTTGATCCAAAAGATTGGAAGCTTAAAGGGGCAGAGTTGCACAAATTTTTGTGAATATTCATTGAGGCATCATCCTTCCAATGGGGTCTCTTGTCCATATTTTGCTACATGAAAATAATAGTCTTAAGGAAGAGAAAAGCTTGCTCTGAAAAGAGGTTTTGTGTGTATAGCTAAACGGATGATGACTTTGTACAGAATCTATAAATAGCTAAATTATGTAGTTCTGTATATTCAGAAGTTATGCCCATTCTAAGTGAATATGTTCACCGTTCACATTTTTGCAGAGAAGCTCCTCATATCCCTATGATTTTTCCCAAATTTGGAAATGCTGACTTTGTGACTAGGTTGCCATGTGATAGCTCTAAATGCTTTTCCAAATAGTACAGTTTCAGGAAAAGAACCATTGATTCACCCTTCTTCCCACAAACCTTGTCCCTAATTTCCTCCTCAAAAGGTTAAGAAAATGTCTATCCTATGATGAAAGCTCAGGCTCAAAATTAATATAAAATACACGAGACCATGTAAATAACTGGAGAATAATTTCTTCCCCATGGAAAACATGCTCCACGTGGAAACATTCTTGAGAAAGAGACCCAGAGAAGGAAACTGGAGATTTATCAGACATATTTTATTTATGACATAATTCTTGTTCTGGGAAATTCCTTCTTCAGGAGAACTATTGAGGGAGCAAAAATGTCAAATCAGATGTGTTTTATTCTAAATTTCAGTGGCTTGTAATCCCATTGTGAATTATCTCAAAGACTTGTTTTTAGTCAATATATAACTAGCCAATAATATCTTCTTTTTGATGCTCCACACACCAACTTTGAGTACAATACTGTAACGTAGGAAGATTGGCCTCATGTCTACTAACTATGAGAATATATCCCTCACCTGAAAATGATTATTTGGTAAAAGTGCTAATACTATGATGAATAATATTCTTCAAGCTTAAGTTTCAGAGATTTCTTTCAGTAAAAAATTTATGCATTTAGTCACGTGGAGGATGCCTATCATCCCACTATCATGACCCTCTATTAGCCCTCTTCTTATTTTGTGGCTAATTGAGCTTAACCTAGGCACTGTATTTCAAATCAGCAAAACTGTTTCAGTTTGCTGGTTCAAATGCTATCTTCAACAGACAAGTAGGTTCAACTTTTTTGTTGCAGTATATAATTGACAATGGGCTTCAACTTTTTTGTTGCAGTGTATAATTGACAATGGGCTTCCTAGGCAGCAAATTAGGCATTTCGCATTAACGCTGAAAGTGCCATAGGGAGTTGTGCTGCACAAACTTCTCACACCAAAGTGAGCATCTTTCTTAACCGACCTGGTTTGAAACCTAAATACTCAGTGGGTATCCTGAAAATCTTATGAAACCGTCTATTGTGTTTCTTTACAATTACACAGTAGCTGACTTTACAAGCTAAGTAGGAGCCATTGTACCCTAATCCGAAGCGGGTCACTGGGGGGCATGGGATCTCAGCTTAATATAACGAATTTAAACAGTATAAATTCTTTTCACACAGATTACCCTGCTGAATTCCCAAATCATTGATTTGGGGCATAGTTTCTTAAGCTTGAAATCTTTAAAACTCTTACATCATTGCTGAGCGATTTCTAGTCAGTTTTCTTCACATCATAGTGTATATTTTTCTCCTTTTTCCTTCTAGAATGATATGAGCCATGTATTAGTAAATAACCCTCTCTCCCTCAAAATCATCCTGCATTTTCCAAGCTTTTAAATAGGTATCAAGAAACTTCTTTGGATTTTCTTTGAATTTCAAAGCCTTGTAGTTTAGGTAATTGCATCCAAAGATAATCATTCTTGAGTTGATTTGTGTGTATTGTCAATGTTTATTGACTGTATTCACACCCATGAACAGTCTTACTTTATTTAAGTAAAGCACATGAAGGGATTGACAAAGAAAAATATGGAATGCCTGGCCATTCCTTTATATAAAGTATTCTTCCTAGTGTTGTGCAAAGAAAAGTGTGTTTTGTGGCATGGCATGATAGCCTTTTTGCCGGGAGAACTGTTTTAGGAAAACTGGTATTTAAATATGTGGCCTATTTATTAAGACATTGTACATATTTGTGAATTGCAAGTGGGACAGACCCACCATGTGAATGTTAAGATAATCATGACCCAACTAAATGATTGATGTAAAATATCATAATGCTCCATTCCCAACATGAATTCAATTCAAAGAAAACTTTTATTCATAATCAATATATCAATAAAATATAATTAATATTTATAAACAAGAATTACTCTTGATGCCAGACACTGGACCGAGAACTTAACAAATAATGTGAGGATTTTTTTGGTTTTTATTTTTTACCATAATTTCTATGTGAGAATTCCTTGTGGATAGGAGACCCTGAAGTTGAAGGGATATGAGGCTTACACTGCCCAACAGGCTCCAAATGCTTTCTCTCTGGAGAAATGAGAGGCCTGGAAGGCATGACACTATCACCTCTAGCATGTCACTAATACCTCTAACAGGAATGCTTAGAATTATGGCCAGGGGAAAGCAACAAACAAGGAATCCAGAGAGAGTTTCAGTGAGAGAATTGAGAGAGATGCATGATTATTATGGCTAATAAAATTAAAAAGGAGGGCTAATCTTAAGATGTCTTACTATGAGTTATCAAATACATCCCCTTCTTTAAATCTATTTATTTATTATTTACATTTAGGAAATACAAGTGCAGATTGCTTACATTCACATATTGTATAGTGGTGAACTCTGGGCTATTCATGTAGCCATCACCTGAATAGTGAACATTGTACTCAATAAATAATTTTTCAACCCTCACCCACTCACACCCTTTTTTCATCTCCAATATATATTATTCCACTCTATACGTCCATGTGTACCCATTGTTTAGCTCCCAAGCGAAAACATGCAAGTATTTGACTTTCTGTTTCTGAGTCACTTCAGGTAGGGTAATGGCCTCCAGTTACACCCATGTTACTGCAGAAAACATAATTTTATTTTTTATGGCCTAGTAGTATTCCATGGTATATATACACAGTTTGGAATTCATAGGCCCATTTTCTCTTATCCGATCCTCCACTGATGGGCCTGTGAATTCTAGATTGATTCCATATCTTTGCTATTGTGAATAGTGCTGCAATAAACTTATGAATGCAGGTATCATTTTGATATAATGATTTACTTCCCTCTCAGTATATACCCAGTATTGGGATTGCTGGATTGAATGGTAGTACTATTTTTAGTCTTTGAGAAATCTCCATACTGTTTTTCATAAAGCTTGTACTAGTTTACATTCCCACCAACAATGTATAAGCATTCCTTTTCCTCCACATCCTCAACAACATCTATTGTTCTTTGACTTTTATTAATAGCCATTCTCACTAATGTAAGATGGTATCTCATTGTGGTTTTAATTTGAAATGCATCCCTTTTAAGGGTCTTGAAAGGGATGCATTTCAAGACCCTTAAAAAGGATCTTGAAATCCCTTTTGTGGGATTTCACACACACACAAATTAGAATTACATACACACACACAAATTAGAATTACATTTTAATTACATTTGGTTTCTATACTGCATTCTCTTAAATGTAACACAATGCCAGATGTGGCCAACTGGATCTCCATTCAGTTATCACATATATATTTCATTTAATTCTCAAAACAACTCCAGTTATTGTCATCACTTTTTAGAAGAGGAAATGAATGTTCCCAGAATTTTACTGTAAGACTAGTTCTGGCCTTTAAAATGTAAATAGAAGTGATGTGTCACACTAGGCTGGGGTAGTCATGTGCCCAGTATGCCTTCCCCATACTCTCTCCTGAGCTGCCCATTAGATAATACCAGAAAAATCCTGTGACCACAAAATAGAAGAAGCCTAGGTGCCTGAATCACCTAAGGATTGCATTAGAGGAGAACTGCTGGACATATAACACTGTAAATGACTGAGAAATAAAGTTCTTTTGTGTAAAATTTAGAAGATTATTGCTAACCCAGCATTACCTACTCTGTCATAATTAATATGTTTCTTAAGGTTACATAGCTAATAATTGACAGGACTAGGAAAATCTTAATCATTATGCTACCCGAACTCCTAAGTGGGTTCCATCCCCTGACACACAGACCTTTTACTCTAACATATAGCAATGGGGAGTTTGCGGGGTGCTTCCTACACTATGAACTCAGTAGCTGATTCTCCAGCTCTCGTCCATAAACTCTAAATTCGGAGCTCAATTACTTAACTTGTACTTCTGTATTAGAAGTGATACCATCTACCTAGCAGAAAAGAATTATCCTCTAAGTCTTAATAGTTAATCTTGATCTCAAAGCTCAGGGTGAAATTGGAAAATGTTAAAATATCATCAGTTCTTTCATTAAAAATGTAATTTCTAAGTTACACAACAAGCAAGGGAAATATAGTAGAGACTGTGTTACTCACTTAGAGTTTCAGGCCATCCTCAAAAAATCTCTTCTTTAGATTAGATGGTGGTGAAATGTCAGATTTGTTTACTTGTACATTAGTGCTCCCTTATTCAAAGCCTATCCTTTCCCCAGAGGTTTCCATTTCCTGTTCCCATTACACCTGCCATGGGTGTTATTTACTATTTATGGGCACCTCCAGATGAGTCTACAAGAGGAAGAAACAGATCAGAAATGAAAAAGGGACCTGCTGATTTGCTGTGTCTCTATTATATGACATTTATTATGATTTTGCAGGAGTGGACATTTTAACTATGAGAGTCATGGGTTTATTTGTGAGTACGCTTCGTTCATATTCTCTTTATCCCAAACAGTCACCACTACTGGTTACGTTGCCGTCTGGTGAATAAGATAAAATATGGAATGATCTCTTTTTCTGAATGGGAACACATGTTCCTCTGTTATTATTGAGGCAGAAGATATCACGAATCAGTCAGAAAGAAGAACCTTATAATACACGTCACATTTCCCAATTGAGCATTCGACTGTAGATAACATTCCTACCGGAGCATTTAGTGTCTTATGAGATTCCTTATTGAGAGGACATTTTCAGACTCAAACAGGGGCTTATAAATTCTGGCCTATGCACCACGTAAACACTGCAAATAGATTTCCTATCTTCCCTGGGCCACTGTCCTACTAGATTACAGTTTAGGTTTCATAGGCCCAGGCTGTGGGTTCTGCAATGCTTGCTTCTTTCCTTGCTTCACAGTAGTCAACTTCTTGGTGGTTCAGCCTCTGGAAAGAAGCTTGAGAGTAAACTTCCTTTTGCCTCAACAGGACTGAAAAACCACTTAAAATCCTTTCAAAGGTGAAGCATTATCATCCCACAAAAGGCTGGGTCCCAAACATTGTGTGTTACTATAGTACCATATGTCAGGATTCAGAGGCCTTTAATGAGTTAGAGAAATAGGTGAAATAAATCAAAGAACTGCCTTCCCAACTACAGTAATTAGTGGAAATTCTAATATTAGGAACCCAAATCATTGAGGAATTTAAGAATTTAAGGCAAATATAGGTTGAATAGCCAAAGTCAAGTATGAGCCTATGAGAGCTCTTATAGAAATGTCTTCATTCAGTAGAATAAAGACAACATTAGAGAATACAATAGCACTTTTCACCTGTAAAATTGCTATCCATGTGCCTTGTATGCTTGATTTCATTTGCAATTCAAGCTCAATAGTAGAATGTTGAGGCCTTCTCTCCACAGTTTAAGAAAAAAAAAGTTGTGAATTTGTTTTGCTTTTTTTGTTACAGATAGTATGAGTACTAAGAAACTATATTTTCTCTGTCTGGTTCTTCATGCCAAAAAAACAATTATCTTTCCAATTTAAGAGTCCTCCCTCTCAGTTCCCACTGTATTCACAAAGTGATAGAGCAATTTAGGTGGTTAGGATTGGGAGAGAAAGGAGAAGAAAAGCTATGTGGAAACTTCTTAAATCAACTGACTGTGGCTGAGATTATATTTCTTTCCCACTCTACAAGGTTATAGAGCCTTACCACTGTTCATTATGCAAAGACAAATCTTTCTGCCCACATTTGGTTCTCAGTTCTAAGGTTTCAGTAGGCTGACCCTCAGTCTTCTTTCTCTCTCTCAAGACTTCATCGATTTTGTTTTTTATTTATATAAATTTATGGGGTACAAGTTTAATTTTGTTACATAGATACACTGCCTAGGGAGAATCACCACTTTTAATGTATTTATCACCTAAATAATATATATTATACTCATAAGTACTATCTTATCCTCCCCAAAGGCTTCATTGCAATGAGCTCCATTTATTCTCTTTTGTCTAATTTACTTCCTTTTTGTTTCTCCAACCTCTAGAAGTCTATTTTTTTTAAGTTATCCCCCGTAGAGATTAGAGATGACAAGAAGTTCTTCATGTTGTGTAAAGGATGTAAAAATTTTATGTAGAAGGGACTCAAAATTGGATAAGACTGCCCTCTTCAAAACATTTAAAACTTCTGAGTCCTCTTCTAGATGTTAGAACAAGAAAATTGGGGTCAATAAAGTTTTTCAGTTCAAAGTTTGTATTCATGCATTTTTTTTCCTGAGGAGAGAATGTCTGTAATGCATCACATTTCCAGAAAAATCTATGACCCAGAAAAGGTTAAAGCAGTGCTTGAGCAACCTTGCATCATGAGCTATTTGGGTCTGCTTTATGGGAATCATCAAAACCCTGTGCTGGATTAAATTCTGCAGTATATCAGGCATTTATTTCAGCCCAAGTAACAGCATTAACTGCTGGAGAAAGTACCTGAGAAAACTATGGTTGGGTAAGGAACACTGAGAGTCAGGATGCATGGCCTATGATAGACATTCTGTTCTTAACTTGATGGATGAAGTTGTAGCAGGACGAGCCACAGACAAGAACCCCTCAGACACCGAATTGTAGAAGGAAACGGCTTGATTCAGCTGGAAGCATTGGCAGACTCACATCTCCAAAAACCAAGCTCCCCGAGTGGGCAATTGCTGTCCCTTTTAAGGGCTTACAACTCTAAGGCGTCCGTGTGAGAGGGTCGTGATTGATTGAGCAAGCAGGGAGTACGTGACTGGGAGCTGTGTGCACCTGAACCGGTAATTAGAATGGAACAGAACAAGACAGGGATTTTCACAGTGCTTTTCCATACAATGTCTGTAATCTACAGATAACATAACCAATTAGTTCAGGGGTCGATCTTTAACTACCAGGCCACAGGGTGTGGCACGGGGCTGTTTGCCTATGGATTTCATTTTTGCATTTTAATTTTCACTTCTTCTTTCTTTGGAGGCAGAAATTGGACATAAGACAATATGAGGGGTGGTCTCCCCACTTAAAGTGAGAAAGTAATCTCATCTCCCTGAGCAATAGTATACATGTTTCTAAAGTGAGAGACTTGGACTAAATGAATGGTTTCACATCTAACCTGGAGACTTGTGGAAAACTCTGGATCACTGGGTTCCATCCACCACCAACTATAACACCAACTAAACAACTATAAAATCCACTGTAGTGAGCACAGTGGATTTTTTTTTTTTTAAGAAAACTACTCAAGTTCTAGGGTACATGTGTAAAACATGCAGGTTTGTTACATATGTATACATGAGCCATGTTGGTGTGCTGCACCCATTAACTCATCATTTGCATTAGGTATATCTCCTAATGCTATCCCTCTCCTTTCTCCCCTCCCCACAATAGGACCCGATGTGTGATGTTCCCCTTCCTGTGTCCCAGTGATCTCATTGTTCAATTCCCACCTATGAGTGAGAACGTGTGGTATTTGGTTTTCTGTTCTTGCGATAGTTTGCTGAGAATGATGGTTTCCAGCTGCATCCATGTCCCTACAAAGGACACGAATTCATCCTTTTTTATGGCTGCATAGTATTCCATGGTGTATATGTGCCACATTTTCTTAATCCAGTCTGTCACTGATGGACATTTGGGTTGATTCCAAGTCTTTGCTATTGTGAATAGTGCTGCAATAAACATACATGTGCATGTGTCTTTATAGCAGCATGACTTATAATCCTTTGGGTATATACTCAGTAATGGGATGCCTGGGTCAAATGATATTTCTAGTTCTAGATCCTTGAGGAATCGCTACACTGTTTTCCACGATGGTTGAACTAGTTTACAGTTCCACCAACAGTGTAAAAGTGTTCCTATTTCTACACATCCTCTCCAGCACTTGTTGTTTCCTGACTTTTTAATGATTGCCATTCTAACTGGTGTGAGATGGTATCTCATTGTGGTTTTGATTTGCATTTCTCTGATGACCAGTGATGATGAGCATTTTTTCAGGTGTCTGTTGGCTGTATGAATGTCTTCTTTTGAGAAGTGTCTGTTCATATCCTTTGCCCACTTTTTGATGGGGTTGTTTGTTTTTCTCTTGTAAATTTGATTCAGTTCTTTATAGGTTCTGGATATTAGCCCTTTGTCAGATGAGTAGATTGCAAAAATTTTCTCCCATTCTGTAGGTTGCCTGTTCACTCTGATGGTAGTTCCTTTAGCTGTGCAGAAGCTCTTTAGTTTAATGAGATCCCATTTGTCAATTTTGGCGTTTGTTGCTGTTGCTTTTGGTGTTTTAGATATGAAGTCCTTGCCCATGCCTATGTCCTGAATGGTATTACCTAGGTTTTCTTCTAGGGTTTTTATGGTTTTAGGTCTAACATTTAAATCTCTAATCCATCTTGAATTAATTTTCGTAGAAGGAGTAAGGAAAGGATCCAGTTTCAGCTTTCTACTTATGGCTAGCCAATTTTCCCAGCACCATTTATTAAATAGGGAATCCTTTCCCCATTTCTTGTTTTTGTCAAGTTTGTCAAAGATCAGATGGCTGTAGATGTGTGGTATTATTTCTGAGGGCTCTGTTTTGTTCCATTGGTCTATATCTCTGTTTTGGTACCAGTACCATGCTGTTTTGGTTACTGTAGCCTTGTAGTATAGTTTGAAGTCAGGTAGCATGATGCCTCCAGCTCTGTTCTTTTGGCTTAGGATTGTCTTGGTAATGCGGGGTCTTTTTTGGTTCCATATGAACTTTAAAGCAGTTTTTTCCAATTCTGTGAAGAAAGTCATTCATAGCTTAATAGGGATGGCATTGAATCTATAAATTGCCTTGGGCAGCATGGCCATTTTCACAGTATTGATTCTTCCTATCCATGAGCATGGTTTGTTCTTCCATTTGTTTGTGTCGTCTTTTATTTCACTGAGCAGTGGTTTGTAGTTCTCCTTGAAGAGGACCTTTACATTCCTTGTAAGTTGGATTCCTAGGTATTTTATTATCTTTGAAGCTATTGTGAATGGGAGTTCCTTCATGATTTGGCTCTCTATTGGTCTGTTACTGGTATATAAGAATGTTTGTGATTTTTGCACATTGATTTTGTATCCTGAGACTTTGCTGAAGTTGCTTATCAGCTTAAGGAGATTTTGGGCTGAGACGATGGGGTTTTCTAAATATACAATCATGTCATCTGCAAACAGGGACAATTTGACTGCTTCTTTTCCTAACTGAATACCCTTTATTTCTTTCTCTTGCCTAATTGCCCTAGCCAGAACTTCCAACACTATGTTGAATAGGAGTGGTGAGAGAGGGCATCCCTGTCTTGTGCCAGTTTTCAAAGGGAATGCTTCCAGGTTTTGCCCATTCAGTATGATATTGGCTGTGGGTTTGTCATAAATGGCTCTTATTATTTTGAGATACGTTCCATCAATACCGAATTTATTGAGCGTTTTTAGCATGAAGGGCTGTTGAATTTTGTCAAAGGCCTTTTCTGCATCTATTGAGATAATCATGTGGTTTTTGTCTTTGGTTCTGTTTATATGCTGGATTACGTTTATTGATTTGCGTATGTTCAACCAGCCTTGCATCCCAGGGATGAAGCCCACTTGATCATGGTGGATAAGCTTTTCGATGTGCTGCTGGATTCAGTTTGCCAGTATTTTATTGAGGATTTTTGCATAGATGTTCATCAGGGATATTGGTCTAAAATTCTCTTTTTTTGTTGTGTCTCTGTCAGGCTTTGGTATCAGGATGATGTTGGCCTCATAAAATGAGTTAGGGACGATTCCCTCTTTTTCTATTGATTGGAATAGTTTCAGAAGGAATGGTACCAACTCCTCCTTGTACCTCTGGTAGAATTCGGCTGTGAATCCATCTCATCCTGGACTTTTTTTGGTTGGTAGGCTATTATTTATTGCCTTAATTTCAGAGCCTGTTATTGGTTATTCACGGATTCAGGTGTAAGTTTGAAGACCATGTCACTTTTTCTAAACAATACTTAAATTTACATTTAATCTTATGTTTAGAAACTATTCTCAACCTTCAGTTTTATCACAAGAAAATGTTTTTAACTGCTATATTCGTTTGAATAAACTTTTGAATAAATAAAAAAAGAAAGCTACTCAAGACATTCTATTCTTTGACAAGTAATCATTTCAGCAGACAGTCTGCAGTCACTTCTAGCTTTAAAATGCTGAGTTTCCAATAAAAAAATATTCCAGGCAGAATCTGGATTGGTATGAAGTGTTAATCGTCTGAATAAATATATCATAGTGCTCTTTTATAGCATAAGTGATTAATACTACATGTAAATGAAACTATTCAGAGAGTCTCTCAGATTGCTGGGACATTACTGATTATTTGCATATATATGTGTGAGTGTGTGTGTGAATGAAGTACACTTGATTATGCCTCACACTTTTTAAAAAATGTTCAGCCTTTATTATAGATATACAGGGTACATGGGCAGGTTTATTACATGGGGATATTGTACCAAGGTAGTGTGCATAGTACCCAACAAGTAGATTTTCAACCCGTACCCCCCTCCCCACTCTCTCTAGCAGTTCCCAGTGTTTTTATTCCTATGTTTATGTACACGTGTACTCATTGTTTAGTTCCCATTTGTAAATGAGAACATGTGGTATTTGGTTTTCTGTCCCTGAATTAGTTTACTGAGGATTCTTGCCTCCAGATTCATCCATGTTGCTGTGAAAGACGTGATTTCATTCTATTTTATGACTGTATTACTACGGTAATTTATTACTGTGGTGGATATGTACCACATTTTCTTTATCCAGTCCACCACTGATGGTCACCTATGCTGATTCTATGTCTTCGCTATAGTGAGTAGTGCAGCAATGAATATATGAGTGAACATTTCTTTTTGATATAGTGATCTATTTTCCTTTGGGTATGCACCCAGTAATGGAATTGCTGGGTCAAATAATAGTTCTTCATTTTTTGCGAAATCTCCAAACTGCTTTCCGCAGTGACTGACCTAATTTACATTCCCAGCAACAGCGTTTCCTTTTCTCCACAGCTTTGCCAGCATCTGTTGTTTTTTGACTTTTTAATAATAGCCATTCTGACTAGTGTGAAATGGTATCTCATTGTGATTTTGATTTGCATTTCTCTGATGATTAGTGATGATAGCTTTTTTCATATGTTTGTTGGCCACTTGTGTTCTTCTTTTGAGAGGAATCTGTTCATGTCTTTTTGCCCACTTTTTAATAGAGTTGTTTGGTTTTTGCTTGTAAATTTAAGTTTCTTATAGATCCTGGATAATCAGACCCTTTTCAGATGTGTAGTTGGTAAATATTTTATCCCATTCTGTCGGTTGTCTGTTTACTCTCTTGATAGTTTCTTTTGTTATGCAGAAGCTCTTTAGTTTAATTAGATCGTACTTGTCATTTTTTGTTTTCACTGCAATTGCTTTTGGGGACTTGGCAAAAAATCCTTTGCCAACACTAATGTCAAGAAGAGTACTTCCTAGGTTTTCATCTAAGATATTTATAATTTTAGGTCTTATACTTCTATCTTTCATCCATCTTGAGTTAATTTTTGGATGTAGTGACAGATAGGGGTCTAGTTTCATTCTTATGCATATGGCTATCCATTTATTGAATAGGGAGTCCTTTCCCATTGCTTATTTTTGTCAGTCTTGTGGAAGATCAGAGGTTTTAAACATGTGGCTTCATTTCTGAGTCTTCTCTTCTGTTCCATTGGTCTGTGTGTCTGTTTTTGTACCAGTACCATGCTGCTTGATCATTATAGCTTTATGGTGTAGTTACAAGTCAGGTAGTGTGCTGCCTCCAGGTTCATTTTTGTTATTGTTGTTTAGAATTGCTTTTGCTGTTTGGGTTCTTTTTTGGTTCCATGTGAATTTTAGAATAGTTTGCTCTAATTTTTTGAAGAATGATATTGGTAGTTTGATAGGAGTAGCATTGAATCTGTAAGTTGCTTTGGCCAGCATGGTCATTTTCATGACGCTGGTTCTTCTAGTCCTTGAGCATGGAATGTTTTTTCGTGTGTGTGTGTGTGTGTGTGTGTGTGTGTGTGTGTGTGTGTGTGTGATTTCTGACTTTTGTGATTTTCCTTGTAGAAATCCTGCACCTCTTTGATTAGCTGTTTTTCTAGGTATTTCATTTTCGTTGTGGCTATTGTAAATGAGATTGTGTTCTTGATTTAACTCTTAGCCTTGATATTATTGGTGTATAGAAATGCTACTGATTTTTGTATATTGATTTTTGTATCCTAAAACCTTACTAAAATTGTTTATCAATTCTAGTAGCCTCTTGGCAGAGTCTTTAGGGATTTCTAGATATACAGTAATATCATCACAAAGAGAGACAGTTTGATCTCTTGTCTTCCTGTTTGGATGCCTTTTATTTCTTTCTCTTGCTTAACTGTTCTGGCTGGGACTTTCAGTACTATGTTGAACAGGAACAGTGAGAGTGGGCATCTTATATGGTTAGGTTTTTTGTCCCCACCCAAATCTTATCTTGAATTGTAATCCCCAGGTGTTTAGGGGGAGACCTGGTGGGAAGTGGTTGGATTATGGGGCAGTTTTCTCCATGCTGCTCTCGTGATCGTGAGTGAATTAGATCTGATGGTTTTATAAATGGCAGAGAGAATCACACACTTGCTTCTCTCTCATGCCTGCCACTATGTAAGATGTGCCTGCTTCCCCTTCTGCCATGATTGTAGGTTTTCTGAGGCCTCCCCAGCCATGCAGAACTGTGAGTCAATTAAATCCCTTTTCTTTATAAATTACCCAGTCTTAGGTAATATCTTTATAGCAGTGTGAAAATTGACAAATACAGCATCTTTCTGTTGTTCCAGTTTTCAAGGGGAATGGTTTTAGCTTTTGCTCATTCCATGTGATATTGGCTGTGGCTTTATTATTGATGAGTCTTATTATTATTATTATTTTTCCTGCTCTATACAACATTATTCTCCTTATGTTATTTAATTACAAATTACATTTTTACATGATGAACCATTAATATAGATTGTTTTATTATAACTTTTATTTTAGGTTCAGGGGTACATGTGCAGGTTTGCTATATACATAAACTGTGTATCACAGAGTTTTGGTATATAGATTATTTCATCAGCCATGTACTAAGCCTAGTACTCAATAGATATTTTTTCTGATCCTTTGCCTACTGTCACTCTTCACCCTCAAGTAGGCTCTAGTGTCTGTTGTTCTCTTCTTTGTTTTCTTGTTTTTAGTGCCACTTATAAGTGAGAACATGCAGTATTTGATTTTCTGTTCCTGTGTTAGTTTGCTTAGGATAATTGCCTCCAGCTCCACCCATGTTGCTGCAAAGGGCAGGATCTCATTCTCTTTTGTGGCTGCATAGTATTCCATAGTGTATATGTACCACATTTACTTTATCCAGTGATATGTGTCCCCACCCAAATCTCATCTTGTAGCTCCCACAATTCCCATGTGTTGTCGGAGGGACCCAGTGACAGATGATTGAATCATGGGACTGGGCCTTTCTGTTGCTGTTCTTATGACGGTAAATGGATCTCATGAGAGCCAATGACTTTAAAAACAGGAGTTTCCCTACACAAGCTCTCTCTTTGCCTGCTGTCATCCATATAAGATGTGACTTGCTCCTCCTTGCCTTCTGCCATGATTGTGAGTCCTCTTAAGCCATATGGAACTATAAGTCCAATAAACCTCTTTCTTTTGTATATTGTGCAGTCTTGGGTATATCTTTATCAGCAGGATGAAAACGAACTAATACATTCAGTCTTCTATTTATGACCATTTAGGTTGACTCCATGTCTTTGCTATCGTGAACAGTGCTGCAGTGAACATATGCATGTATGTGTCTTTATGGTAAAATAATGTATATTCCTTTGGCTATATACCCGGTAATGGGATTGCTGGATCAACTGCTAGTTCTGTTTTTAGCTCTTTGAGGAATCACTTCACTTCTTTCCACAATAGTTGAACTAATGTATACTCTTACCAACAGTATATAAGTGTTCCTTTTCCCCCGTAACCTCACTAGCATTTATTTTTCAAATTTAATAATGGCCATTCTGACTGCTCTGAAATACTATCTCATCGTGGATTTGATTTGCATTTCTCTACTGGTTAGTAATGATGAGCATTTTTTCATATGTTTTCTAGTCACTTGTATGTCTTCTTCTGAAAAGTGGCTGTTCCTATCCTTTGCCCACTTTTTTATGGGGTTGTTTGTTTTTGCTTGTAAATTTGTGTAAGTTCCTTATAGATTCTGGATATTACACTTTTGTTGGATGCACAGTTTGCAAATATTTTCTCCCATTCTGTAGATTGTCTTTTTCTCTGCTGATAGTTTCTTTTGCTATACAGAAGCTCCATACTTTAATTAGTTCCCACTTGTCAATTATTGCCTGTGTTGCAATTGCTTTTGGCATCTTTTTCATGAAATCTTTGCCAGGTCCTATGTCCAGAGTGGTATTGCCTAGGTTATCTTCCAGAATTGTTATCGTTTTGGGTTTCACATTTAAGTCTTCAATTCATCTTGAGTTAACTTTTGTTTATGGTTTAAGGAAGGGGTCCAGTTTCAATCTTCTTCATATGGCTAGCCAGCTATCCCAGCACCATTTACACCACTTATTGAATAGGGAGTCCTTTCCCCATTGCTGGTTTTTGTTGGCTTTGTTGAAGATCGGATGGTTGTAGGTGTGTAGCCTTATTTCTGAGATCTCTATTCTGTGCCATTGGTCTATATGTCTGGTTTAGTACCAGGACCCTGCTATTTTGGTTACTGTAGCCTTGTAATGTAGCTTGAAGTCAGGTAACATGATACCTCAGCTTTGTCCTTTTGCTTAGGATTGCCTTTGCTATTCAGGCTCTTTTTTAGTTTTGCACAAATTTTAAAATATTTTTTAAATTGCATGAAGAATGTCATTGGCAGTTTCATAGGACTAGCATCTGTAAATTACTCCATGCAGTATGGCCAATTTGATGATATTGATTCTTCCTAATCATGAGCATGGGGTGTTTTTCCATGTGTTTGTGTCATCTGTGATTTCCTTGAGCAGTGTTTTATAATTCTCATTGTAGATATCTTTCACCTCTCTGGTTAGCTGTATTCCTCGGTATTTAACCCTTTTCGTGGCAATTGCAAATGAGATTACATTCTTAATTTGCCTCTTATATTGGATATTGTTAGTATACAGGAATGCTACTGATTTTGTACATTGATTTGGTACCTGAAACTTTGCTGAAATTGTTTATCAGATCACAGAGCTTTTGGGCAGAGACTATGGGGTTTTCTAGATATAAAATTATGTCGTCTGTACACAGGGATAGTTTGATTTTCTCTCTTATTTGGAAGCCTTTTATTTGTTTCTCTTGCCTTATTACCCTGGCCAAGACTTCCGGTACTATGTTGAATAGGAGTCGTGATAGAGGGCATCCCTGTCTTGTTCTGGTTTTCAACAGAATGCTTCTAGCTTTTGCCCATTTAGTATTATATTGGCTGTGGATTTGTTATAGATGGCTCTCATTATTTTAAAATATATTCCTTCAATGACTAGTTTATTGAGGGTCTTAACATGAAGCGATGTTGAATTTTACCAAAAGCCTTTTCTGCATCTATTGAGATAATCATGGGTTTTTTACTTTAATTCTCTTTATGTGATGAATCATATTTATTTATTTGTATATGTTGAACCGACTTTGCATCCCAGGGATAAAGCCTACTTGATCATGGTGAATTAGCTTTATGATGTGCTGTTGGTTTCAGTTTGCTAGTATTTTGTTGAGGGTTTTTGTCTGTATTCATGAAGGATATTGAACGGAATTTTTCTTTTTTTGTTGTGTCTCTGCCAGGTTTTGGTATCAGGATGATGCTGGCCTCATACAATGAGTTAGGAAGGAGTCTATCCTTCTCAAATTTTTGGAATACTTTCAGTCAGAATGGTATCAGCTCTTCTTTATATTACTGGCATAATTTGGCTGTGAATCTGTCTAGTCCTGCACCTTTTTTGTGGTTGGTTGGCTTTTGATTACTGATTCAATTTTGGAACTCATTATTGGTCTGTTCAGGGATTTAATTTCCTCCTGGCTCAGTTTTAGGAGGTTGTATGTGTCCAGGAATTTATCAGTTTCTTCTAGATTTTCTAGTTTGTGTGCATAGAGGTGTTTGTAGTAGTCTCTGAGGGTTTTTTTGTATTCTTGTAGGGTCAGTGGTAACATTCCCTTTTTTATTTCTAATTGTGTTTATTTGGCTTTTCTCTCTTCTTTCCTTTGTTAGTCTAGCTAATGGTCTGTCTTACTAATTTTTTTAAAAACCAACTATTGGATTCATTGATCCTTTGTATGATTTTTCATGTCTTAATTTCCTTCCGTTTAGCTCTAATTTTGGTTATTTCTTATCTCCTGCTATATTTGGGGTTGGTTTGCTTTTGCTTCTCTAGTTCCTTTAGTTGTGATGTTAGGTTGTTAATCTGAGATCTTGTTAACTTTTTGATGTGGTTGTTTAGTGCTATAAACTTCCTCTTAACACTGCCTTAGCTGTGTCCCAAAGATTCTGGTATGTTGTGTCTTTGTTCTCATTAGTTTCAAATAACTTTTAGATTTCTGCCTTAGCTTATTTACCTAAGACTCATTCAGGAGCAGGTTGTTTAATTTCCATGTAATTGTATGGTTTTGAGAGATTTTCTTAATGATGATTTCTGTTTTTATGCACTGTGGTCCAAGAATGTGGTTGGTATAATTTCAGTTTCTTTGAATTTACTGAGGATTATTTTATGTCTAATTTTGTGATTGATTTTAGAATATGTGCCACGTGGCAATGAGAAGAATGTATATTCTGTTGTTTTGTATATTTGGGTGGAGAGTTTTGTAGACACTTAACAAGTCCATTTATTCAAGTGTTGAATTCAGGTCTTGAATATCTTTGTTAATTTTCTGCCTGAACAATCTGTCTAATACTCTCAGTAGGATATTGAAGTCTCCCACTATTATTATGTGGGAATCAAAGTCTCTGTGCAGGTCTCTAAGAACTTTCTTTATGAATTGGGTGCTCCTCTCTTGAGGGTATATGTATATTTAGGATAGTTAGGTCTTCTTGTTGAATTAGACTCTTTACGTAATGTCCTACTCTATCTTTTGTGGTCTTTGTTGGTTTAAAGTCTGTTTTGTCTGAAATTATGATAGCAACCACTGCCTTTTTCTGTTTTCCATTTGCTTAGTAGATTTTTCTTTATCCCTTTATTTTGAGCCTGTGATTGTCATTGCATGTGGGATGGACCTCTTGAAGATGGCATACCAGGGAGTATTGCTTCTTTCTCCATGTTGACACTCTGTTACTTTTAAGTGGAGCATTTAGCCCATCTACATTCCAAGTTAATATTTATCTGTGTGGATTTCATCCTCTTATGTTGTTAGCTGGCTATTATATAGATTTGTTTGTACGGTTGCTTTGTAGTGTCACTGGTCTGTGTACTTAGGCGTGTTTTTGTAGTGGCTGGTATGTTTGTTTGTTTGTTTTTCTTTCCATGTTTAGTGCTCCTTTCAGGACCTCTTGTAAGGCAGGCCTGGTGGTCATGAATTCCCTCAGCGTTTACTTGTCTGGAAAGGATCTTATTTCTCTTCCACTTATGAAGCTTAGTTTGGCTGGATATAAAATTCTTGGTTGAAAATTATTTTCTTTAAGAATGCTGAGGTACTGGTACAAAAACAGACACATAGGTCAATGGAACAGAATTGAGAGTCCAGAAATAAGGCCACACACCTGCAACCATCTGATCTTCAACAAAGCTGACAAAAACCAGCAATGGGGAAAGAACTCCTTATTCAATAAATAGTTCTGGGATAACTGGCTAGCCATATGCAAAGATTGAAACTGGACCCCTTTCTTTCACCATATGTAAAAGTCAACTCAAGATGGATTAAAGACTTACATGTAAAACCCACAACTATAAAAAAACCCTGGAAGGCAACTCAGGCAAATACCATTCTGGACATAGGACCTGGCAAAGATTTCATGACAAAGATGCTGAAAGCAATTGCAACAAAAGCAAAAATTAACTAGTGGGATCTAATTATTAAAGTAAAGAGCTTCTGCACAACAAAAGACATTATCAACAAACAGCCTACAGAGTGGTAGAAAATTTGTGCAAACCATGCATCTGAAAAAGGTCTAATATTCAGCATCCATAAAGAACTTAAACAAATTTACAAGCAAAAAACAAACAACTCCACTAAAAAGTGAGTAAAGGCCATGAGCAGACACTTTTCAAAAAAAGACATACAAGTGGCGAACAGTCATATGAAAAAAAAAACTCAATATCACTGATCATTAGAGAAATGCAAATCAAAACCATGAGATACCATCTCACACCGGTTAGATATCTATTATTAAAAAGTCAGAAAATAACAGATGCTGGAAAGATTGCAGAGAAAAAGGAAGAATACACTGTTGGTGGGAGTGTAAATTAGTTGAACTGTTGTGAAAAGCAGTGTACAGATTCCTCAAAGAGCTAAAAGCACAACTACCATTCAACTCAGCAATCACATTACTGGGTATATACCCAAATGAATACACATTGTTCTACCATAAAGATACATGCACACATATGTTCATTGCAGCACTATTCACAATAGCAAAGATATGGAATCAGTCTACAAGCCCATCAATGATAGACTGGATAAAATAAAATATGAGATATATTATATATATGTATGTATATATGTGTATATATGTATATATAGTGTGTATCTATGTATATATACATATATACACACATGCATACATACACACACACACACACACACCATGGAATACTACACCACCATAAAAGAAAATGAGATCATGTTCTCTAAATGAACATGGATGGAGCTGGAGGCCATTATCCTAAGCAAACTAATGCAGGAAGAGAAAACCAAATGCCACATTTTCTCACTTGTAAGTGGGAACTAGATGATGAAAACACATGGACACCAAGAGGGGAGCAACAGACATAGGGACCTACCAGAGGGTGAAGGGTTGGAGGAAGGAGAGGATCAGAAAATATGAGTAATAGGTACTAGGCTTAGTACATGGGCGATGAAATAATCTGTACATCAAACCCCCGTGACACAAATTTACCTATATAATAAACGTGCACATGTACCCCTGAACTTAACATAAAGTTTTTTTTAAAAAAGAGAATGTTGATATAGGCCCCCAATTTCTTCTGGCTTGTCGAGTTTCTACTGAAAATTCTGCTGTTAGCCTCATGGGGTTCCCTTTGTAGCTGACCTACCCCTTCTCTCTAACTGCCTTTAACATTTTTTCTTATATTTCGACCTTGGAAAATCTGATGACTATCTGTCTTGGGGATGTCTTCCTCTGTAGTATCTCACAGGATTTCTCTGCATTTTCTGAATTTGAATGTTGGCCTGTCTAGTGAGGATGGGAAGGTTTGCATGAATGATATTCTGCAATATGTTTTCCAAGTTGCTTGCTTTCTCCCTAGCTCTTTCAGGGACCCAGTGATTCATAGATTTTGGTCTCTTTACATAACCTCATATTTCTCAGAGGTTTTGTTCATCCTTTTTTATTCTTTTTTATGTATTTTCTGTCTTACTGAGTTATTTCAGAGAGCCAGTTTTTGAACTCTGAGATTCTTTCCTCAGCTTGGTTTATTCTGCTGTTAATACTTGAGGTTGCATTGTAAAATTCTTGTAGTGTGTTTTTCAGCTATTTGCTTCTGTTTTATAACGATTATTTCATCCATCAGCTCCTGAATCATTTTATGGTACTCATTAGATTCTTTGTATTGGGTGCCTACTTTCTCCTCAATCTCGATGGTCTATGTTCCCATCCATATTCTGAATTCTATCTCTGGCATTTGAGCTATTTCAACCCAGTTAGGAACCCTTGCTGGGGGACTAGCATGGTTGTTTGGAGGAAAGAGGCCACTCTGCCTTTTTGAGCTCCCAGAGTTCTTACGCTAGTTCTTTCTCATCTGTGTGGGCTGGTGTTCCTCTAACTGTGGTGTAATTTGGGTATAATCAGTAGGTTTCATTTCTGGATGTTTTCAGAGGGCCAAGGCTTTGTGCAGGGCCTTTATTTTTAGCTGAGTTCTTTGGTTTCACAGAGGAGCCTATTACCAAAAGTATTTTTGGTGTTGAAGTTTGTGCTGTGATCCAGTAGGTGGTGCTTAAGTGAAATGGCCAGTAGGTAGGCACTTGCTTGGCCATGTGGCTCCTCTGTATTTCCTCATGATTGCAGCTGTGCTCTCTGTCAGCACTCTGACAGTGTGAGCTCCTCTCCCACTTGAGTGCTGGCTGCAGATCTCGGTTTGGCTCTCCTGGGCTGCACACTGCAACTCTGGGGTGAGCTCAGGCTTTATGTGGCCTCCTCAGCTTGGAGGCAGCAAGGCCAGGGACCTTAGCAGTGGCTGTGACAGAGGGCCTTTCTCTTGTCTCTGGGGGCTCCACTCCAGAGAAATGCAGAGTTGCTACCAATCAGTATAATCAGCCAAGGTTGGGGTGGCTGCACTGGGGGCCCAAGCTGGGGGCGCCCTACCTGATAACAAGCAGGGAGAGTGGGTAGGTCATAGGGTAGACAGACTGGCCTCTTCTCCTGGGGGCAACTACAGCTTCCTAGAAGTGTGGTTAAAGCACTCAGGATCTTTGTGCCTTTCCCAGTCCGAGGGCAGCAAGAGCAGTACCACTCTGCAGTGGCCATGGGAGTGGGCCTTCAGTTGTCTCTGGGACCTCTGTCTCAGAGAAACACAGAGCCCCTGCCACTGGAAATGTTCAGTCAGGGGATGAGACAAATGCACTGCTGGCCTGAACTGGGGTCCCTGCCTGGTGAAGAATGGAGGTTCAAGAGCTTATAGGGAGGAGAGACTGAGCTTCTCCCTGTATGGTGGCTGTGGTGTACTCGGAGCATATGTGAAGCCCTCAGACTGTTTCTTCCCTATACCAAGGGCAGGAGGAGCAGAACCACTGCTGTGGCAATGACAAGAGGGGCTGTTGATTGCCTCTGGGAGCCCTCACCAGGGAACCTCAGAGCCAGTACCAGTGGGTGTGCTCTGCTGTGATGAGGAGGCTGATCTGTGGTCCGGAGCCAGAGGCCCTGCCTCATGAAGAGTGGGAGGCCTGGGCTCACAGGGAAGAGGGTCTGGATTCCTCTCCTTACCGTGTGTAGTGTGCTGAAGGTGCCAGCATAGTGACTAGGCCTTTTGTTCCTTCCCTAGCCCCAGACAGAGCGGTTAGGGCGGTACCACTGCAGCTGCAATAGCAGAGGGATTGTGGGTTTTCTCTGGGAGTTCCTGCTGTGAGAACTGCAGAGCCACCTCCAACTGGCAAGTTCAGGTGGGGACAGGGTAGTTGTGTTGGAGTCCCAGGTCACAAGGGCCGCCCCGTAAGGAGAAACAGGATCGGAGACCTGTGTGGAAAAAGGTCTGGCTGCTTTTTCCACAGGGCAGCTCCATGGTGCTGGGGATCTGCACCAGTCCCTTGTCACCACGCACCCTCTGGAAGCCTGAAAGCAACAGGGGCGAGGGCGGCAAGACAGCAAAAATGGCGGCTTGCCTCGGTGGGCGCACCGTCCCAGGAAAACACGGAGCTGCTACCTGCCCAAGAGATGGCTCTTACTATTTTCGGGTATATTCCTCTGACGACTAATCTGGGTTATTATCATGAAGGCAAGTTGATTTTATTTGCATCTGTTGAGGTGATCATTCGTGTTTTGCTTTTAATTCTGTTTATGCGGTGAATCACATGTATTGAATTCTGTATGTCAAAACAGCCTTGCGTCCCAGGAATAAAGCCTACTTGATCATGCTGTATGAACTTTTTGATGTGCTCCTGGATTCCCTGGATTCAATTTTCTGGTATTTTGTTGAGGATTTTTATGTCTATATTCATCAGGGATATTGGCCTGAAGTTTTCTATTTTCGTTGTGTCTATGCCAGATTTTGGTACTAGGCTTATTCTGCTTGACTCTTGACCATCAGTACATTTGGTAAAAGATGAGATAAGGTTACCTTGCGTAATCAAAGGTATCAAAAGGTAGGAGGAAGAAAAATATATTGCATGCCGAACACTTAAATATAGTATTGCATTTAACCTTAATAACAGCCAATCTGGTGTTCATTTCTCTGCTTAGTCAGTTATTACTTTGCAGCCATCACCAAATCACTTAACTCTAATTTGGTCCTTTTATTTCCTCTTCTGCAGAATAGAGACTAAAAATACCTATATTGTAGGATCACAGTGGGAATTAATGTGCATAATGTCTGGGAAACACTTATAAGGGTGCTTATCACATGATGGATAAATAACTGATAGGAAATAGGATGATAATAACTGTGATGTTGGTCATAAGCTCTTACTACTCAAAATGTGTCTCCAGGGCCAGCAGCACCAGTATTACCTGGGAGCTAACTAGAAATTAGGAATTTCAGGCCCCACCTCAGACCTCCCATGTCGGAATCTGCATTTTAAGGAGATCCCTAAGTAATTCATGTGCACATATTATGTTTGAAAAGCACTAGTATAGAAAAATGACTCTGGGATTCAGCAACTTGGCAGAACTCATCTAGTGGTAAACCAGACAGCTGGAAACTGCTAAGGCCAGCATCGTTCTCTTATATCTCTAAGGCTATCTGTGATTGGAGGTGTTCAGGCTTCCTGAATCCCATTGTGATGTTCTTCTGTAATCCAAGCTATAAATGAAAGGCTTTTTCCAAACATGTTTTCATGTCTACCACAGTAGCAAGAACACCATAATTTTGTTTTATTTTTCACATTTTTAACTATTCAGCTGTTTTATTTGTCACCATTTAGTTAGGGAATTATCACAAAACTTATGTCTAAAATGCATCTGATTAATGCATATTTAGGCAGCTAAGCAGATGTAGAATCGGTTGACTGCTATCATAAAATTAAACACTGATGAAACATATATTTGCACAGCAATAATGATCCTGGCATTTGTGTAAATATAACAGATCTATTTCCCTAATCATCTAGGGAAAAAAATGAGGGGAGGGTGACAGAATTACCAAATATGTCTGGCTTTCTAGGCAGATCATTTTCAAGTACAAATTTTTTTCATGTGAATAAAATCATGTTAATTAACAGCATCTATTACCACATTAAAATGAAATAATATATTTGAACAAAAACAATGTAGATAATATCAGAAGCATGTTTCCAGGTCATCTTAAAATTTCCAGAGCTTCTTTGTACATCGTGGAAGGTGCATGTTTTTAATATACTCCTCTATAGTGCCATAGTTTGATTTTATACAAAATGTGTCGTGAGATTCAAGCCTAAGTAAGATATATATTTTTCCCCAATTTTAGCATCTCTGAAATTTAAATCTGTCTTACAATTGATGGCATATCAACACTGATTAGCAGCAGTTTTTCTTCTTTTTTTGTAATCAATGGAATATTTGATTCAATTAGGGGATTAGAATTCCCAGTAAACTGAAACCTAGTCCACAGGGATTACCATGGTGAGATAGTGGAAAACAAGTGGAACAGGATGAATAGCTCATGCCTGAGCGTTCAGGCAAAAAGAGAGGCCAATAAATAGAAGTAATGAAATTAAGTAAGAAACAATTTCATAGATTTCTATTTCCACAGAGACAGAAAGAAAAATCAAGGAAGATGAGCAAATTTGGCAAAATAGCAAGAAAGAAGAATAGGGAGATATAGGAAAAAAAAGGAGAGAGAACGAAGCATCAAGGTGGAAAATACAGCCAATAAGCCCACTATTGTGGTCATTATTTCCTAGGTGTGGTATCCTGTGGTAGACATTCAACTTGGTGCTCCTTTTCTCATTACACACACCTGATCAGTAGTGGTCCTAGAGGGTAGGATGAGGCAGTTGTTTTTGGCACATTGTAGACGGTGTTTTCTCTTCTCTAGCCTGCACAGGTAGATCCACACCCCTTCCTGTGCTCCTGCCCTCCCGCAAACTCTGTACATACTTCTCTTTCCTCTGCCTGCTGCATTTCACCCGGCCCCAAACCACCAGAAGACATACAATGATTAACACTTCTGTTTGTTCTTTCAGGTGATATCAAGACTATCAAACAAATCTACGGTCTCACAGGTATGGCTTTTGTTAAAGAGCAAAATATTTATCTAAAATCTGGAGGATTACCAATAAATCTGTCTTTCTCTTCAGAATTTCATGTATTTATTTTTTACTTTCCCTACTTGACTTTCCAATGAGAGATGTGGCAACTGATTTGCTTGAGTTTGAGTATAGAGGAGAATTGAAACTCATATTTCTATGGAAGCATTTTATAGTTACCATTATAAAGCAGTTTGTTACCAAAACATGCCAAATGTAAAGTCCTAAGGTGTTGATCTTAAAAGTACTTTCATTGCATTTAAAATTGGTAGTCAGACTTTTTCTTGTAAATGTCAATAATGCTAAAAATATGGTTGAGAGATATTCTGGAACCATGTTTTATGATTCAATGAACTTTTAAAACAGTTTCAACTTTTAAGAACTCTCTAATTTCAAGAAAAGTTTCCCGAAAAAACTGATTCGTTAAGATTGTTAGCTAGACTTTTATTACCAATAATCCTGTGACACAGAGGCACACAAATAGATCAAATTACATAATGCATTATGAAGACATTAAGAATTTACTGAAGATGATGGTGGAGAAGGGTCAAATAGGGTTAATTTTTTTTTTTTTTTAATTATACTAAGTTCTGGGTTACATGTGTAGAACATGCAGTTTTGTTACATAGGTATACCTGTGCCATGGTGGTTTGCTGCACCCATCGACCCATCACCTACATTAGGTATTTCTCCTAATGTCATCCCTCCCTTAGCCCCCCACCCCCAACAGGCAACGGTGTGTGATGTTCCCCTCCGTGTGTCCATGTGCTCTCATTGTTCAACTCCTACTTATGAGTGAGAACATGTGGTGTTTGGTTTTCTGATCTTGTGATAGTTTGCTGAGAATGATAGTTTCCAGCTTCATCCTTGTCCCTGCAAAGGACATGAAGTCATCCTTATTTATGGCTGCATAGTATTCCATGGTGTATATGTGCCACATTGTCTTAATCCAGTCTATCATTGATGAGCATTTGGATTGGTTCCAAGTCTTTGCTATTGTGGATAGTGCCACAATAAACATATGTGTGCATGTGTCTTTATCATAGAATGAGTCTTCCTCTGTTGCACAGGCTAGATTGCAGTGGTGTGATCTCACCTCACTGCAACCTCTGCCTCCTGGGTTCAAATGATTCTCCTGCCTCCACCTCCCAAGTAGCTGGGATTACAGGCATGCACCACCACACACCGCTAATTTTTTTTTTTTTTTTTTTGGTATTTTTTAGTAGAAATGGGTCAACGTGTTGGCCAACCTGGTTTTGAACTGCTGACCTCAAGTGATCTGCCTGCCTCAGCCTCCCAAAGTGCTAAGATTACAGGCCCACTTTTAATATTACATTGGGAAGCTTCTTAGAAGCTCTTAAAGCATTTCAGTGCTTTCATTCAAGTTTCTCCTAGCACTAATTGTCTTTTCTCTCTTATTTCTACAAAATCCTCCTCAGCAACAAGCAAAATGGCCTTTATGTTCCATAAACGTCTTTATGTCTTAACTCTTCTCATCAGACAGCTTTTCCTTTCTACTGCACTGCTTTCACCTCAGACCTTTCTATACTCTCTTTCTTATGAAAAAAAAAGAGACTTTTTTTTGTATTTTTCAATTTGAATTCCTCTGCCTTTCATAGAACTCTGAAAATGAAGATCTGTTCCAAGACTACAACATCCTAAACTTTAAACAACAACAAAATCCTCTGTATAATTTAGGCTGAAGTTAATTTGTAAAGTTAAAACCACCAGAATAACAGGTGTTGTTTCCCTCTCATAGACAAGTCCAGAAATGAAAAATATGAAAACTCCTATGTGTCAATAAGGTGCCAGGATGTATTATTTATTATTTTTGCATCATCATTCTCAAAATATGGTTTCCTTCTCCAAGATCTCATTCTCCATGGGGACTGCTGAACATACATTCACTTAATCCATACTTCAGAGTACAAACAAAAGAAATGTGCAAGAGTAAGACAGAGATTACAGTGTTTCTATGAGCCTTTCTAAAAATTTCTTAAAACCTGTTCACTTATATGCTACCATCTCATAACTTAGCCTCATGGCCAAACCAAGTGGCAAGGGAACCTGAGAAAGGTAATCTTTGTGGAGGGTGCATTGCTGAGAGTTCTGTTAACTAAGAAAGAAGGGAGGATATTGCATAAAAGGAGGTAACCAGAACCCTTTGTAGCACTTGCCACAGTATAAATGTTTTCATTTTCTTTATGATCATCAGCATCATGTAGGCAAGCATTTATTAAACTCTTTGCACATTGCTAAAGTGCTTGGTTTTCATTATCTAATATCTAGTGTTTTCCTCACACCATTCCTAATTTACATATGAAGAAACCAATAATTTAATAATTATATTATTTGACCGAGGTTACAGCTAGTAAGTCACAGGACTTTTTTTTTTTTTTAGGACTGTGTAACTGGAAGTTCATGAATTTCAACCACTAGACTTTGTTCTGTTTCCCCTTTAGTCAGGACAGATTTGATGGAATCTAGTCATTTGTAACTTTGAAGTGGCTATCCCAGCAAAGTATCATGAGCCAAATTCTAGATTTGTTTAACTATGAGTATAAAAACCCTAGTGCCTTCGTGAAAGCATTTTCCAGGAAGAAAATGAAAAGATACATCAGTTGAGAAGGAAGAGTTCTGTGGTTGAACTTCATGGCAGTGTATAACAGGTGAATCCAGCTACATGCAGAAAGCAGCTGTTTTTATATAGATGGCCTGAAGAAAGTAACTGATACTCCTGCACAGAGGCTAATGTGAGGCTGAATATTTAATAATATAATAAACTTAGGTCCTGCCTGCAATGATGGCAGGTGGGATAATTGATTATTGGTATAAGTAATGTCTGCTGCACTGATTGTGAGTCAGTATCTAAGCACCTTGTCCAAGACACCAAGTCTCCATGACAAAATGGAGGTATGAAATTTCCACAAACTTGTAGAAGTACAAATACTTGACAGGTTATTAGTCAGAGAATTCAATTAGAGCCAATAGAGGCTTCTTGAAACAAAGGAATGATTAACTTGCCAATGCAAATGTAAACAGAATTCTAATTAGAGAATGCGCTCATTGTTTCTCATTTCTTAGATTAAGTTTGCCCTGTTGTGTCTTTAGCTGGGTAAACTAATTTTTCTATCCAACAATGCTAGTGTACAAATGTTCCCCTGTAATTCCGTGTAGGCCCAGTTTTTGTTAAAAACACAGAGTTTTAAATGCTGTGAAAAACAAACAAGAGTAACATCATGACTATCCCAGCAAAACAAACAAACAAAAGTATGACCTCATCATTAATTAAAATAACCATACGTATTTGGAAAGATGAGTCTAAGAATGCCATTTCTTCAAGAAATTTTGAGCTAATGAGATTAAAGTACAAGAACTTCATGAGTAAACTATACATTTCACTCAGCATCGATGGCCTACACTGAATGGACTATTGCCTATAAGTCACTGCAATGTTATTATACCTGTAATATATACAGCAAAATCCCTATACAACAAAAGAACAACTATTCCTTTAAGTCAATAACCATGACAGCCCAGAGTTTGAATAGTAATCTTAGAGATTTTCAGTTCTTTGCCTTATTTTTATTATAAATTATTGATGATCGGGTATAAGGGAATCAATTTTCAAAAAAGACGGAGGCACAGAAAAGTGAGAAGAGAAGCCATGTCTGGGGCAAAGCAAAAAGCACACACTATTACAGTGACTCTGTTGAGGGCCACTAGTTAGCCTTTGCTGTGTTTACTGCCCTAGCCCTTCCATCATCACCTCAATTGTCTTTTCCCACACTCTTTCTTTCCTCTTCTTAGTCTACAAAGTTGAACGATCCCAGTCAAGAGTCCAGTAGTTATAGGATGGGTTTTGGCAAGACTATTTTTCCTTCCTTTTCCAAGGCTCTTCAAAGGAAGCAGACCAGGTGGTTTGCTTCTTTTCTTGCTAGTGACTGGAAAGAACAAGGAGAGCAGGAAGCAGAGTAGCTGAGAATACTTCTGATCTTCTTCCATTCATGTGATCCAAAATAGGAAAGCTTTTTTTATTCTCAAGAATAACGCAATTTTGCTGATTAATCTCCATGTAAAGTTCCAGTAAAGATCCTGTAATTTTAAATAACAAGACCTAAGACCCTCCATTAAAATGGAAAATATCTTTATTTCTAAGAGCATGCCATCATATACTATTACAAATGACAGGTTGAATTAAAATCCAGTTGCAAACCTGGTATAATGCACCTTTCACGTGGCTCCCCATGAAGACAGTTTAAAAGACCAAGAGGAGGGTTAAAATCAGGGGCTAACATCAAGAAAGCATAGAGGGTAAACCTGGAGAAGAGCAGAAGTGGGAAGACCTTTAGCACCTGATAAAATAATAACAAAATCTGCAAAGACTTCAGATTTAATGAAAAGAGTCCCTAAGAAATTTGACTTTGTTCAAATGAGACCTCCAGCATTAATGAGATACTTCTTCTGCGGTCTTTGTAGTCTGTACTAATTCATATTATCCACTAATTTAGTCAGAGCCCAAGGGAAATGGCAGCATCAACAAGCGACTCCCATCCATTGTGGAAGATGAGGAAGAGGAGGAGGAGGGGGAGGAAGAGGAGACAGCCTCTCTCTCTCCCATCTGCACAAGGGGATCTTCTTCACGCAACAAGAAGGTTGGAAGCAGTAAAACCTACCTGGGCTTAAGCTTAAAGCAACTGGCCTCGGGAACGGTGCCCTTTCACTCACCTATCAGAGTCTCCAGGTCAAATTCCCCCAAAACCAAGCAGGAAATTGACCCCCCCAACCATAATAAAAGGAAAGAGAAGAACTTGAAATTGCAACTTTCAACTTTGAATAATGCTGGACCCCCAGACCTCAGTCCAAGGTGAGAGTTCATATCATATAACTTTCTCACATGATCGTGGCTGCCTTTTACACAGAGTAGTACCTGCCTTCAGCCTTCTGAGCCTTTCTACTCCACAGATTCCTCTCCTGGAATCCTCAGCTTTTCTGAGTTTTGTGGGCAGTTTTTTGAGTATATGTGCAAGTGTGTGTGCATGCAGGATGAGCAAAATAGCTTTAGTCATGTTCTCAAAATACTAAATGTTCAGAAATCCTTCTTTACTCCCTTTATTCATTTTGCACTACCTATTATGTTAAATGTATATTCCTACATTGTGATTTTATGATTGATAATGAAAATAAAAGAAATGGAACAAACTCCATCAATGTTAACCCCTCAGTGCTCGATCTTACCAAAAGTTTCATAAGCAACCAGTTGAAATTAGGAAGAAAATGAAATGCAGATTTTTATTTTTCATACTATTCTTGCCTTATTATCAAGGATGGCTAAAACTTAGTTTTATTTCTGGTCTCTTCAATAAGTAACATAGCATGGTTCTATTTTTAATTTCTTAAAAATCATTTTAGAATCCACTAAAGGTGATTGAAAGCATGAAAAATCCTGATTCCGAAGATGTTCAGGGGTAGGCCATGGTGTAGAAAAGCAACAGCCATCATCAAAATCACATAACAGCTGAATAATAAATAAAAGCATGAACAAAATATGTATTACTTTTTATGTTTCATGTACTTTGCTAGGTAATTTCACATTCACAGTTGCATTTAATCTTCTCAGAACCCTATAGTTTGTGTTATCTCTATTATAAAGTTGTAAGAAGTGAAACTCAAAGGGTAAATATTTTATCCAAGATCTCAGAGATACTAAGTACTGAAAGGTGGATTAAAAGTTTGTTTTTCTGCTTATAAAGCAAGTGATCTTTCTCAAATACTATAGTTTTATTATTTATTTGAACAACATTCTTATTCATTAATATAAAATATTAAGGAAAAGATAAACAAAATAGGTTTAGTAAAAAGTAGGCGGATGATAAATTTTCAAGAATTCAGTTGGAGATGGTAATTTGAAAATATTGCTTAACTCTCCTTCTAAGTTTATACTAAAATTAAACATAATAAATTATAAATCGGAAGAGACTGTATCAGAGCTGAGAAAGAAAGGTTTATATACAATATGATCCTACATTTATGAAAAGAATATATGTTCCTTTAGAGAGAAAATAATATTTTAGGGACATACATCAAAATATTGACTATAGTAGTAGATTACAGGTGATTTTTATTTTCTGGTTTTTTGTTACCTTTATGTTTAAATTTTCTACAATCGACTTGTATTTTTTTAAAATAATGAGTGGATTAGATACTATTTACCATGAAAAGAAGACTAAATACTGATTTAAATATAATTCTTTAACTCTTACATTTAGAATTTTCTGTAAGTCTAGAGTAGAGGTGTAATATTTATTTTCTGTGATGCTAAGGGTTAAAACCTGGAGAGTCGTGATTTAACATGAATTTAGGTAAGAGGACTTTTGTACCATACCTTAAAGTTTTGAATCTGAGAATAAGTAAAAGAACCTCTGTCTACAACATCAGTGTGTGATAAGAAACATAATGTGATATAAAATTGTGAGCTACATATATAATTTTAAATTTTCTAACAGCTACATTTTTAAGCGTGATAAAAGTGAAATTAATTTTAATAATATATTTTATTTGACAGAATATGTTCCAAATATTATTTTAAATTTAAATAATATAAAAATAGTCAGTGAAATAATTTACATTTTTTCAACACATTCTTCAAAATCCAGTGTGTATTTTATTGTTACAGCACATCTTAATTTGCACAAACCACATTTCAGGTACTCAATAGCAATAGAAGGCTAATGGTTACTATATCAAATAGTTCAGTTCTAGAGTGTCTAGAATTTAGAAATTTAACATAATATCTTTTAACTCTTTTAAAAATACTGGAATCCATGAATATGAATCCACAACCAGTCAATTTCCTTTATTTTAAGTAGGATTGTTGATGGAATTGAAGATGGAAACAGCAGTGAAGAAAGTCAGACTTTTGATTTTGGCTCTGAACGAATCAGATCAGAGCCCAGAATTTCTCCTCCTCTTGGAGGTAAGATCCATATTTAGTCTTCTCCCAAGGTACAATATTTCTTATTAACTTGTAATGTTTGCTATGGACATTTTTTTGTTTGTTTGTTTGTTTGTTTTTGCTTTCCTGTCCTTAGAATATTCTCTCTGTCATAGACCCTTACCAATACCATTGAATAATTTGACATGAGTTTATGCCATTTCAAAGTTAAAATGTCATTTGTGATCATTTCTCTGTCCAGATTGGATGAGCTTCCCTTTAGCAGCCAAGGTAATTGGTATGCCAGGAGACTCAAATTTCTGCTATATTTCAGAGGATAACCATATTTTACTATTATAAATTTAGATTAATCCACAAAAGCATTATCTAGAGGAAATGCCATGTTGATTGTGCACTGAAGGAACATTGGTTATATTTAAGCAATTTGTTCAGTGTGAGGTTATATATTGCAGTTTTCCAGAGGAAAAACAACTTCAGAAAGATATAAGCATGTTGGAAATGATGGAGAACTATGTGATGTGCTAACCTTCAGTGATGGTGAATTAATGTGAGGGTACTCCAACTCTAATCCCTGTCTTTACTTTTCAATCTTGAGTTTGTTGCTCATAAGAGGAATTCTGTCAACAAGACAAATAAAATGACAAACTCTAAAGAAGACACACCTGTATTTGATAAAAAGAGAATAATGAACATGTGTTGAATAGGCAGAGACAATCCAAAACAATTACCAGCAAACTACCTAATTCAAGGCCAGCAATTCTCACCCAGCCTCCCCTTCCCTTCCCACCAAGTTCTAAAATCCTTGTGTTAGAATGTCCTGGTAATTAACAAATCCCTTTATGAACAAAGCCAAACCCAAGAAAGACATTTGAATGTACAGTACTGGAGATGTTTCTCTGGTAGAATACCAGCATTTCATCTGAATCAGTAATTCTTTCCAGCACTCATCTTGGGAAACTAAAGGATACTTGTGAAATTCCTTGATTGGGAGTGTGAAGTGAGGAGAATGCAAAAGGATAAGGGGTACAGTCTTGATTTATTGATTTAATTGACTTACATATGTTGATATTACTGTGCTTGGACCAAGGATCAAAGAAATCATAGTTATCATCAAACTGATATATTTGCAATGAAAGCCTGTTGACACCTCAATTGGATATTTATCTTTTTGGTTCAACTAGAGACAATGCACAGAAACTCACCATTTCATTCACATATTTCTAGTCCTACCACTCTTTTAGCTTCTTCCTCTTCCTTAGCCTATCACCTACCCCTATGCTTATGCATTCAAGCAACAAGCTTTCTAGAAGTAACTTCCGAAATATCTTAGTTCTCTCTAAGACTTTCTATCATTGCTGCTACCACTCTTTCTCTAGCTACATCTATCTCTTGCTTGCATGACTACCAAAGTCTTTGCTTTGACCTCACACCGTTTTCTATGCAAAGTGAATTTTATTAATTCAAATTTATTTGTATTACTCTATTCCTGTGCTTAAAACCCTAATATGGTTTTATGTTGCCCTTTGTATGAAATTCAAACCTATTGCATAATTACTTTATATTAGTTATTTTACTTTTTTTGTAGAGATGGGATCTCCCTATGTTGCCCAGGCTAGTCTTGAACTCCTGGGCCCAAGCAATCCTCCTGTTTCAACCTCACAAAATGCTGGGATTACAAACATGAGCCACCATGCCTGGCCTACTTTTTAAATGTTTATTTTTCCTGCTCGATTCTAAACTCCATGAGTGTCAACTGTATTTTCTTTATTGGTTGCTATCTCCTCTAAAAGAGGGCTGGCCTATCGTATATGACCTTCAATCATTCGTTGAATAAATGGATTATCTCTGCAAGATATATCTGCAAAACAATTTCTTATTACTCTGTTTCAGAGTGTTTTGAGTTACTTTTCTTCCCCTACCAACAAGTTTTCTCCTCATAATTGACCAGAATTAGGGTGGTTATATCTGTCAAATCTTTTCCACTCAAGCTGGCACTGACTCACCTGTACTCTTGTCCCTGACAAAAATAAATATATTTGGAAGAGCAAAGTAGAGAAAAAGTGAAGAAGAAAAACTAAAAGCTGGGAGAAATTACCCTTTAGAGTGATGCAGGAAAAGAAAGGCAACCTGCAGTGGATATTAGTAGCTGATATATATGTGGGAGGAAAATGTGCTCGTGGGCACAGGAATCAATGTTTAGAATGGAACGAGAGGATGCAAATAATATCCCTTTTCTATGGCTTGAGCACTAACTATGATACAGTTTTAAACAATGGTCAAAGAAAAGGAAACGTGCCATCTTGGAAAATGGTGGTGACTGTACTCGAGGAAATGGGGTATTTGCAATGGACACATCCAGTCACTGTAGGTGCAATCACCACCATGATGTGTATATCTGGTGCCATCCAGAGGAATACAAAAACACTTGCTTGATCCCCAAAAGACAGTACAGTGCACAGACATCAGAAAAGATTAAAAGTGGTAGCGTGGGCTTTCTTCCATATTCTAATTGCCTCAATCCTCAAATATGAGATTTATTCCTAAAGGACTCATTCTGTGTGTGTGTCACTTTCCAGATCCAGAGATTGGAGCTGCTGTTCTCTTCATCAAAGCAGAGGAGACCAAGCAGCAGATAAACAAACTCAACAGTGAGGTATGGAGCTCTTTCTTTTGTCATACTTAAATGGTAAGAGGAGATATAGATCCTAGTTACTCACAGAAGCAGTGTAATATAGTAGTTACAAGCATGCATTCCAGAATGAGACCACCATGGGTGAATCCCTACTCTGCCTCATGTAAGTTGTGTGACCTCTGACAGGTCACGTACCTTCTCTCAAGCTCCACCACTCCATGTGTAAGCAGGGAAGAAGAATAATACCTGCCTCGTGGCCCTTTGTGAGATTAAATAAAATGATCTAGGTAAGTTGTTTAGCATAAAGTAGGCAGTAAATAAATTATTATTATAATTAATATCATAGATATATGCATATTTGGTTTAATTGGTACATTTTAAACTTTTTCGTGACCTTCCATTTTTAATGAGTTAAAACAAGGTCACTAGTTCACAGAAGAATGCTGTTTCTCAGTGTAGTCAAATGGCCTGAACTCTGTCCTTTCCTCTGACTTGTATTTGCTTGTGTCACCTTGGGTACTTTACCTCTCTAAATCTTACTATCTGTTCATTTTTAACAGTTTTATTGAGGTATATTTATATATCATAAAATTTGTCCATTTCACCAATAATCCAGTGAGTTTTAGTAACTTTATTGAATCCATCATGTATAAATCAGTTTTAGGATATATTTTATTCCCACAATAAGATCTCTCATACTCATTTTACAGTTAATCTCTATTCTTATGTCCCAGCCCTAGGCAACTACTTATCTACTTTCTATTTCTATAAATCTGCCTTTTCTGGCAATTTTATAGACATAAATATAAAAATAAGATAGTTTCTTGATTACCATCTTAATTGGGGTCTCTCTCATAAAAAATAAAGTAAAACAAGTTCTGAGATGATATGGGGGCAAATAGTTTATTTGGAAGGTGATACAGGAAGTATAATTAAAGAATAGAGAAGTAAGACAGAAAAGGAAGGAAAGCAAAACAGAAGTGTTAGTGAGATAGTTAAACTTGTAAACAACTGGGGCTCAATCCCACTGGAGGCCTCTGAGAGACTATGTAGGACGACTCAAAATTATTCAACCAAGAAGCAAGGAAAAGTGGAGTTGAGGCTCTTCAGGCAGCCCTGAAGAAAAAAAAATTCCTCACGCGAGACTATGCAGCAAAACCTGTGCCTGTCTTTGGTGACCTTCAGGGTAGACCCAGGCAAGGGCATGTGGGCAGGGACAGACAGTGCAGTAGAATCCTTTTCTAGGAGTAAAGTCATTAATAGGTGATTTGATGACACCTTGGGGAAAATGTAATCACGTGATGGTATTGATGAGATTTACGAAAAATGAAGTTCATATAATCAACTTCCAGTTATCTGTAATAAGGGTGGACTGAATAGCTTGTCATAAAATCTGCAGGTTTCTCTTAAACCTGTGCTTCTTCAGCTTTATGGAGATGTATGTTTTACTGCCATCTTCCTTCTGCACCTGCCCTCTCTGGAGCTGAGATTGTTGCTAATAAGAAGTAAGAGAGCCAAAGGGCAGACTACCAAAGCAGAAAAGGAAAGCTAGATGGTCCACTAACTGGCTTGAAAATACTTAAATCCAAAAGACTCAGCCATGCGCTGGATCACCCAAATAACCTCCTGTTAAAAGCAAAAAACAAACCAAAAAAACACTGAAACCCAAAACAAAACGAATGCAACTCCCTGTTGGAGAACTGGATGTTAACCTTCTATTGAACAGTTTCTCTTCAGATACCGCTCTTAGCTAAAACCACCCATCAATATCATTTGAATTCTTTCCTCTCGTATTTGAGAAAAGCATTTAATAATTTTAAGAACCGACTGATCTGTATCTTAGTTCATATATTAGAGTTAGTGATTCTTCTGAGAAAAAATATCTATATGTTCACCTTTAGGAATGTAGATATTTTTTCCAAGTTAGGGCTGTAAATCACACAGTTTGTTATTTTCCTTTGACAATGTGAATCAGGGGTAGATCCATTAACAAAAACAAAATTACCATTTGAAAAACAAAATATCTTCCCAGTATGATCCTGTATTCACGATTTCTTTTCTTTTTTTTTTTTTTTAATCATACTTTAAGTTCTGTGGTACATGTGCATAACATGTAGGTTTGTTACATAGGTATACACGTGCCATGGTGGTTTGCTGCCCCCATCCACCCATCATCTACCTTAGGTATTTATCCTGATGCTATCCCTCCCCTAGTCCTCCAAGATGACATACATCTTTTTATCTTGTCAAACATTTAAATAAAAAGGGCAAGATAAAATATCAAGGTCCAACTATTCTTTCCCAAAGAATTAGGTTTTCCATAAAGGAAAATATCTGATTTATTCACGGTTGAAGCTTAAGTAGAAAAATCTTATCCTTCACACATAATTTAATTTATACACAGTTTTGACCCTTTGGATAGTGCATTAAAACCCACTAAGACAGGCAGAATAAAAAATACAAATGGACTTCAAACTTTAAAATTATCCCTTTTCTAACCTATTTTTCTTTTCCTCATCTTTCCTGTAAAATGATAGTTTATATAGAAAAAAAACTTTTTGAAAGTCCAAACCTGATTTTACCATTTTGCCTATTTTCTATTACTAACATGTGTCATCACTTGATTGCTTTATTCTTTGTTTTTGCTATTATTTGGTTAATAGCAAGCAAGAGAAGAATTGATAATAAATGTGGGATGTACTGCATGATAAAAACTCTGCCACCAAAAGGACGACCTAAAATACGTGTGACACATGCCAGGCAGACTGTGGGGCACTGTGTGAGGTGTCAGAGCACTGCAGAATCTCTATTCTAAGATTTGTTCAAAGATTTAAGACATAAAGAAACCGTTCAGCAGTGTGTATATTTCATAATCATAATCTGCAAGCTAAATATGGAACAAAAGTCTGAAAAGGAATAATATTGGTAATTACCTACATTCACAGGTTAGGAGAGTTTAAAAGATGTGGGGCAGTTGCTAATATTAGAACGCTTTGACCACATTGCCATTGCTTTACAGCATAGTATGAAATAGTGTGACTCTAAGGAAACTCTTTGAAAATTACAAAAATGTCACAATAGGGGCCTTGGGCTGTGTAAGTCAAATGCTCCACTTCTGAAAAGGTTTGTAGGTGAAGGTTAGAGTGCATTCTCATTTCTGAAATGTGGCTGACCCAGAAAGATACAGGCCATAGCTTACCAACGGAGACTGTGTGCTCTGACACAGCAGGCATAAGGCATAAAACACACTATGGAAGAAAGAGAATTCACTTTGGAAAGAGACAAATATTTAGATTCCTATTCTATGATTTCAACAAGGTGTTTACCTTCCCTATGCACTATTGTCCTAAGGCTTTAGGGAAAATTATTTTATATCATCACTATGACCTAAAAGTTAGATTTCAAATTTAATTTTGTAACATCAAGATCTTTTAGCTTTATTTTCTCATTTTCAACTCCTCGAAAAGTCCAGTTACTGTTTCTAACATTTTGAAGAGTCCCACCGTTATCAGATAAGCACTGTTATAAATTATACTGAGGTAACAAACCCCAAAGTGATTAAAATTTATTTCTCGTTCAAGCAAAATGCCTAACACAGGTCAGTAGAAGTGGCTGCACCATCTGGAATGTCACTGATTACTGTTTTCCATTTGAAGTGTGAAGCATAATTGTTTGGTTTGAAGGATAAACACATCATTTCTGCCGGTATTTTATTCACCAGAACTAATTCCATGGGCATGGTTAATTTCAATGGGAGAAGACAGTGTAAGCTTTTGTATATCCCAAAAGAAATAGAAAACTGGACACTGGGCAGGGTGCAGTGGCTTACGGCTGTAATCCCAGCACTTTGGGAGGCCAAGGTGGGCGGATCACAAGGTCAGGCGATTGAGACCATCCTGGCTAACATGGTGAAATCCCGTCTCTACTAAAAATACAAAAAAAATTAGCTGGGCGTGGTGGCAGGCGCCTGTAGTCCCAGCTACTTGGGAGGCTGAGGCAGGAGAATGGCGTGAACCCGGGAGGCAGAGCTTGCAGTGAGCTGAGATAGAGCCACTGCACTCCAGCCTGGGCGACAGAGTGAGACTCCATCTCAAAAAAAAAAAAAAAAAAAAAAAAGAAAAAGGAAAAGAAAACTGGATACTGGCAAACCCTCATAGTATCTACCATAGCACCTAAAAGCTAATAGGAAAATTTTGTCCCTCATTTAATTTTGCTCAAAATTCAATTCCAAGTATCCCCCAATTAAAAGTATTATGTATTATCAAAGTAAAAAAAAAATACCAGCAATGAAAGACCTTCCACTGGAAAACAAAGAATCTCAGTTGTTTTCTAGGTTATACTTGACAAAGCTAATAGATTAATGAAATCTCCTTGAGTCAAAGAGATGGAATAATAAGAGAGGCTGTTTTTTATTTAAAAGTTGCTTTACTACTTTTCTAAATGCCTACAAAAACAGGATATTACCAATAATTCACATAAGGGAACCTACATGAGTAATATATTATAGTAAAGTTGATTCCTTAGTCCTCTGAATTAGTGTTGCCATTATATCTTTTCATTGACAAATGAGTCAACTGAAACACACTGACAGAATTGTCAGGTCATTCCAAGATTTGTCTATATAGGCTTTTTTCTTCTTCATCCTGATCATATATAGTTATTGTTCATCAATTTTCAAAGCAAAATATAAACAAAGACTGTACATTCACTTTTTGACTTAGAATGACAAAATTCATTTAACTCCTGGCAAAATCAACGGTTTTTCTTTTAATTTTTAGATACGTGTTATTGATGTTAATACTACGTTTTGTGGACATTGGTTTTTAACCTGGAATGTTTCCAACTAATTTATGCTTTGTAGAACTCTTTTTGGTTATTTTCTAGTTCTCAAGCCTATATAAATAGGCAGATTTGTAACTCTCATGAGAATTTTACTGCTTTTTAAAAATTTTTAATAACAATGTGGATCTCTCAAAAGAAAAAAAAATATGTACGCCATTCAGAAAACTTCTCCTGTGAGGTGTGGATTTAAAATGCATGTAACTTTTGGAGACTGGTTGTTTTCTTCCTCTTTGCCTGTGATTGCTTATAGATAGGACTCTTCTCATCTTTGAATAGAAGATGGATATATCAGTAAGAGCCCAAGTAAAAACCAATGCCACATTCCAAATGGGCAATTTTAGCAATGTTGAATTAAAAGGTTATTTACAAAGAAGTTAGTAGAGTATAGGGAAACCATAAGGGGTAGAACCACCCCTCTTGATAATAACAACGGAAGCTCACCACAACTCCTAGGTCAGAAGGGGCCAGAGTAGAGAGCAGTTACTGAATCATGAGTCAGAGAAAGCTTGGTGGAAAAGGTCAGTTGTCAGAAGCTGTGCTCTTTTGTTTTGTAGTGACATAGTGACTACAGTTAATAACAATGTATTGTATATCTGAAAATTGCTAAGAGTAGATCTTAAATGTTCTCACCACAGAAACAGTGGTAAGGATGTGAGGTAATAGATATGCTAATAAACTTAACTTAGTCATTCCACAAGGTATACATATATCAAAACATCAAGTTATGTGACATAAATATATATATATGATTTTTGTCAATTTAAAAAATCAAAATAAAAAAGAAATTTCTAAATATATTGGGGCTGAGGATCTGTCTGTAGAGCATGAACTAGCAGCATTGGCATCAACTTGAGCTTATAAGAAATGCAGAATCTCAGGCCCTGCCCAAGACCTACTGCATCTGAGTATACTCTTTGTCTAAATCCCCAGATGATTCCTATACACATTAAAGTTTGACAAGCACTGTTCTATACAACCAGTATTCTGAGAGCAGACAAACTTTCATCTGGTGTTTACTGATAGCAGTAAAGATCCCTTAGCCAGACAGCAATTTGAACACTAATCAAACTTTGCCACAGAAACCAGGAAAACAGATGACAAAAGCAGTCAAAGGGTTGATAAATAACAGATTACCATGGTACAGCTGAAGTAATGTCCAAAGGCCTGAGCTTGCAGAAACTCAACGAAGCCATTGAATCACTTTCAGGACTATAATTGGTCATTTTGTATTGGTAATGTTGGACTTGTAATTCTTCCCTAATTATAATTTAAGAGACATCGGCTGCACCTGCAGAAGTAAAACCCTGGTTAGTAGTCCTGTGTGACCTAGAACAAGCCACTTCACCTTCCAACATTCTAGTCTCTCCAGCTGTAGACAAAGATTTACAACTTTTATTAGTAATGGGATTGAGGTCATCATTTGGATGAAATGTATGCACATGCTGAGTGTGATTATTATTTTAGCTGACAGATAAAAAGACTATCACTTGTTTTGAATGCTTTGTAAAGCAAAAGACACAAAAATGAAATTATGCCAATCGTCTTTTTTGTTTTTCCTGTTTGTGGAGTTTGTTTGAACATGTCTAAATCCTATGATAAATATGCAACATAACAAAGGATTAAATGAAAAACCATTTGCTTTCCCCTAATCATAGCTTGTAAAAATGTATATGTATTTGTAGTGGGGCGGGGGATGACTGGTATAATTAGTACCCCTTAGGAGAATTGTGTCTAGCAGGCAAATGTGTACATGTTTGGCAAAAATTGAGTGACAGGTCAAGAATTCTTCAAGCTAAGAAGATTATGTCAACAGATGCATACCCCATCTGCTCACTGAATGCACAAAAATGGAAATCACATTATTTTCTCTGCCTATCAACGGAAGTTCCAGTTATACTTAAAGCCCAATAATTATGTCACACCAATAGCCACGATGGAGAAATATAAAACATATGTAAAATGAAGTAAAGCTATTTTATATGATTTTATATGTCATTTTATGTGAAATGAAAGGTATTGTCAAAGACACTTTTTCTCTGGTCCGCATTAGTAACTCATACTTTTATTCCCAAAAGGCACAATCTAATGACACACCAGAACAGTAAATTTGTGTTTACACCAAAAAACACACAATCTAACTATGGACACTGACAATGCATATAGGTCACCAGTACTGCAGATAGATTATTTAAGCGGTTTAATAACATGATGTTTTGAAAGCTCCCATTTTGAAGTGGTGGAGACTTCCATGAGACATGGATCTTATATGAAACATTCTTACCTGCTCGAGGTATACTGACACTTCTTTATCTTTCAGTGATATTTAAGGGCGACTGATGAAAGTGAGTTACTGAAGTTCAATTGAAAATAACAAAAAGTCATAAGAAATTCACCATGAAATTCACTATTCATTGAATTATTCATGAATCAACAAAGATTTGTAGAGTTCTATTATGTGGCACGATTTTCACAGGAGCTCAACTACTGTA
Source organism: Macaca fascicularis (assembly GCF_037993035.2). Classification (NCBI taxonomy): domain Eukaryota; kingdom Metazoa; phylum Chordata; class Mammalia; order Primates; family Cercopithecidae; genus Macaca; species Macaca fascicularis. The sequence goes on along the minus strand of NC_088376.1, from coordinate 28,863,651 downwards.
AAGAGCAATAAATATATGTAGTAGCTGCCCTACCTGCCCCCCGCTCCACATTGGTCCTTATTCAATTCTGATCAAAACCAGGCTGCACATCCTTACATCCTTTATAGAGAATTTTTAATCCATCTGAATGCAGTTGCTCAAACTTTGTACTTGAAATACAGGACCTTAATCTACATTTTCCAATGGCATCAATTATTGCTGTTTCTACTTGCCACTGCAAAGATCCATGCAAGGCAATACTAAAAATTCAAGACTTTTTCTTCTGATATTAATTATGTAAAATTGTTACCAGGAATGGCTTATCTCTCCATGCTAAGGCAGAAGAAGAGTTATGGAGATAACTGTAGTTTCTATTTTCTTTAAGCTAAATACTTTCTGGATTAGGATTCCCTCCCTTGCAGAAGTTCTCTACCAAGCTTAGTGCCTGTGTCACAAATCCACTATCAAATCGAGCCACCTGGAATTCTGACATGATACCAGTCATATGGGGACTAAAGTTTTATATCTATTATATTATTTAATCCTCACAACAGGGCCCTTATGGAACTATGACACAGAGTAACATTACACCAATAAAACTGATGAAACATGAGAGGAGTAAACCAGATACTCTGGAAATGTAGGGCAACAATGACTATTTCCAAACCAACAGAAGTTCTGAGGAAACCTGGATACAACAGAAATAGAAAAGCTGTGGTAGTCAGTGATTCCCTTCTTAGGGTTATGGAAGGATCAGTGGGTGGATTATCATGGCCAGTTGGCAAGTCAATTGTCACATAGGTTTTTATTCATGACAGGAGATGTTGTTTAACAAGAGCAAATGCATTGCCTGCAAAACGTCTAATGATTTGTGTGGTGAATGCAAGAAGCTGGGAGAATAGACAAGGGAGGAATCTTTAGGTGCTTCAAAGTTTTGGATACAAAACTGTACCACTTGGAAGCACAGATGGTGTTTTCATCACTTCTTTTTTTTAACAGTTGGGATTTTGGAAGAGATAGAGGAATCTTGGATGTGAACAATTGGCTATGCAGATGGTGATGGTAAACTGGTTTGGCCAACAGTTTTAAATTCCAGGCTGATGGATTCTTATCCATGGAAGAATAAGAAGGAGAAGGGGGAAGAAGAAAAAAAGAGGAAGAGGGGAAAATGGATAAAGAAAATGTAAATTAATAAACAAATAAGAATGTATATTGTTATGTTTCCTTTATGCAGTCTTTTTATAAAGAGAATCTGAAGGCCACATCTACAATAGCCATCCAGAGTAGCAATCAGGGATGCAAAATGTTTGCCAAATTTCAGTTGATAAACAACTCTTAATAACTTAATTGAGTTCGTCACTTGGCATTCATAATGTAGTTATGAGATCTAAGAATCAGTCACTGGGGGAAATTTCCCAGAGAATTAGAACTACCCATGGAAATCAAGTTTATGCTGGGACAGATGACAAAGCAATAAGACAAGTGAAATCCAGCAGAAGCCTTGGCTAATGGAGACATATTTCTACAATTAGGAAGGAAACACAATAAGGGAAAAGGGATTCTTAACAGTAGAAATACCACCTGCACTTAAAATGATAGTCAAGGCTTTGCTTTAGGAAAGTTATATATATGAATTCTAACAGTCATACCCACTTTTAGTATATATACTTGGAATGAAGATGGCCAGTTACAGTTTTTCCAATACAATTTTGTATCAGGCAACTTTCCCCTAAAATATTTATGGTAAAATCATGAGATAAAATAATATCAGAATCAAAGGCAATATAACAATCAAAAGTCCTTCAAAATGGAGGTGTTGTATTTATTTTACATTCAAGATTTGCTGAGTGCATGTTGTGTTCTAGGCATTGCCTTGAGACCAGGAGATACTGAGATAACAGTTTTACCCTCAAGGAACTCAAAGACTAGTTGGTACAGTCTTGTGTGATGCAAATTGGTCAGGGCTAAAACTGCTATGTGAGTGTCAGTAAGTCAAGGAAATGCTCTGCTGAGGAAATTAAGTATTAAAAGAAGTTTGAAGGAGAAGATTTTCTTGCCAGACAGAGAAGGGCAGAGGAGAAGAGCCCACAGTCAGAAGGAACAGCACGCACCAGGGCAGTGAAGGGAAAAGCTCACTGTATCTGATGGTGTGCAAGGGAGAAAACGCAGGACATGGAGTCATTAAAAACTAAGTGGGGCTTGTGAAGGGCTTTGTATTACCTGCTCAGAAAGATTGCATTTTCTAATATGAGCGTCAGAAACATTTAAGTATTTTATGCTGCTGTTGAGGTAAGTGGGAAAACTTAGGCTCATTTGATCAGAAGAATTTTGTTTGTTTTAATTGACATATCTCTTTGCAATTAAGTTGTATTTTGAAGACATATCCTTTTTTTATTAATTATACTTTAAGTTCTAGGGTACATGTGCACAACGTGCAGGTTTGTTACATATGTATACATGTCTTCTTAAGTGGATAGGGTTTTGTTCACAAAGTAGCCCCAACAATCCTTTTTTAGCAAATGAGTGTCTTCTTACCATGCTATAGAGAAGCACTTGCACCACCACCCTCAGATAGTAGCAACACTGCATTCTTTGCCTTCAACATTTGATCAAGACTGAGATCTTTCCTGTTTTAGAATAAATTTTGATAGCGAGCACAGCAGGAAGCAGTAAACAAAAATGCAGTAAACCTTTATGGCATTTTCTGTGGCAGTATGTTGTCACCTTTACTGTCACCACAGTCTCTACTTCTAGGAAATGCCATCTCTCCTTGTGACAGCTGGCTTTGTCATGGTAAAAAGAGAGATCCTTTACTTAACACAATTAATTCCCTCATGCAACTTTAATAAGGTTCAAGGGTGTATCCCCAGAGACACAGTGGCAGGAATCTTCCCTAACATAAATTGATTATTTCCCTCTAGAGTTAAAGAAATCTGTTTCCTTGAGTTCCTTGCTCCTTTTAGTTCAAGCTAGGATAGTAATTTGTTTTCTGAAAATGTTAGTGCTTGTTTATGTTCCTGGATCCTGTCAAGACTCTGGATTCCCATTCAAAGTTCATGGCCTCAAAGTTGTGCAAATGCATGGTAAGCCAGGCACAGAAAGACAAATACTGCATGTCCTCACTCGTTTGTGGGAGCTAGAAAAATATATCTCACAGAGGTAGAGAGTAGAATGATGATTACCAGAGGCTGGGAAGGGAGAGGTGAGGATGAAGAGAGGTTAGTTAATGGGCACAGAAGTACAGTTAAATAAAAGGAGTAAGTGCCATTGTTTGACAGCATAGTAGGGTGACTATAATTAACAATAATTTATTGTATATTTCAAAATATCTAGAAGAAAATATTTGAAATATTCCCAACACTAATAAATGATAAATGTTTGAGATAGTGGTTATACTAATTATCCTGAGTTGATCATTGCACACAGTATTCATATATAAAATATCACATGCATCCTATAAATATATATGATGATTATATATCTGTAAAAAAAAAGAATGTGTCTATGCAAAGGTATTTCAATCATGGAAAAATATCTGTTTATTTTGAAAACTAGAAAAATATTTCATCAGAAATATGTCTATTAACATATCTGTTTCCAGTTCTTACCCTGAGGAAACTATTTTTGCATTCATATAGTTTGCTATGAAGATATTTTACTGTGTTTAATCAGTATCCTATTTTTTTAGAGATGACGCTATTTACTTAATGTTGAATTAACATTTCACACAGCTTTTTACTCATGAGGCTACCTTTCTGTGTCATTGTGCTCTTTACATGTTCTGACCACATTAGGAAAAATCTCTCAACCCTTTCTTAAGCAATATTTCTTTTTCCACATGATAACATTCTATAACAGAATGAATACCAAACTTAGAAGTCCTAAATTCTAGACTGAAGACTGTCATTCATGAAATAAGTGACCTTAAAAATGTCCTTTCACCTCTAAGTCTTATTGCTCCCATTTTACAAGTTGAAAAATAATAATACATCCCTGCCTGTCTTAGCACTGTTTGTAGATCCAATAGGGAAAATGTACCTGAAAGCACATTGTATAAATTTACAAACATACAAACATTTGTTGAATAACATAAGTTGATGTGCCTAAAATTCAAAATTGTTCTTCAGAGACTGTGCCTTTATTTAATTCTCAATAGAAGGTCAATTCAAAGCATTTTTATTGGGAAGTGAACTAATGTAGCCCTGGTGAGCTTCACACAGGAATTTAGCTTGGACAGCCTATATGAATGGATGGCTAATGTGCCTCTTTAACCAGCTCATTTAGTGGCAGCCTTGTCTTCTGAAATTATAAGAGTTAATCAATTTAAGATGGAACCCTTGTGAATGTAGGTAGTGCAAAGATCCTGGGGTAATGATTTAAGTGTGATTCATGTGCTTTAGAATTGAAGTTTGGCAGGTCATGAAACTGACAACCTGTAGTAAAGATTTCAAAGCATATTGAATTTTTCTCATATTCATTGTTTCACTTCTCAAATGTGGGACTGAGAGATGTTGTTGTCTTCAGAAGTTTTAGATTTGCTGAAAAGCCTAGACAAGTATTCAGTTGAATCCCTTGAGTTTCAGGCCAGCGGAAGGGCAGAAATAGTTTTGGCCTGGCAATTTCAAGACAGGTGTTACCAGTTGGTTGCCCGAACCATGGAAGAACCTCCTTCTGGCCTTTTTTAAAATGCCTGACTTTGAGCAGTGTTACCTCCTGATGGACCTGCCAGGGAGAATTAGTTTCAGAATGCACTCACAGTAAGTAGACTGAATTAAGTTGCTGGATGAATTAGGAATATGTACTTAGATGTTGAAGAATGTCTGCCCAAAACAGCAGTCTTGAATGAATCTTCAGTTCAATGAAGTTGAACTACCTCTTTTTGTTTCCTGATTATATTTAGCCCATAGGTTCATTTGCTTCTATTAGCGTTTTGTGGTTCATGACAGTACAATAAAGTCATAGAAAGTCCTTTATAAAATACAAAGTATTGTAGCAATGAAGGCAAAGTATTACATTATGTTAGTTATATGAATATAACCAAAGACTAGAAAATATATGTGTGTGTCCTGCTTTCTGAAATATGTTTTCCTCAATTTGAAGAATACATATCTTTTAGAAAAGCCAACTTTAAGTGAAATTCAATTTTCTGGTGTTCTTCCATGATTCAAATACTGATGTGGTCATTAGGAAAATAAATTATCTGAAGAATTTTATTATGCGTTTTAAGTGTAAAACGAAGACTCTTCAACGATTCTTAAGTGTTTGGGGGCTGTGAAAGCTAAATGTCTCACCTAGAAAACAGAATGAAGTACATACAACACAATTTGTTGTTCTATAATTCCATGGGGTTTCAGGTTCACTGATGGGTTCCAGGACTCTCAGACACTCTGCAGTGCTTATCTCTACTTATCCGCATTGCAGGTCTTTTTATTTCTTTCCAACTCTCATTCCATAGCTTTCCCTTTTTCTGCAAACTTTCTCTGTAGCAAATCTGGTATGAATTCTTCTGTAGCAACCTCACCATCACTGAAGGCCACTTTGTCTCTGGCCTATAATAAGCATAGGCTTCAACCAGAAATGGCAAGAGTGAGACCTACCATTCACCAGGTGTCTACTCCAAATAGGTAGTAGTGCTTAGTGTGCTGAGTGCTTTACATGCAATTTCTCCACTCCACATTGTTTTGAAGCGTCCGATGATTTTTGTGCACTATCGTGCATCCCATTCACCCAGAGTGAGCAGAGATATCATCAGTACTTAAGAGGTGATGGATCCATATCTCTCATTCTGTTTAAGAATCCCAAATCATTACTTAAGATCCCCAGACTACTTATGCCCCTCTAGGATCTTTCAGAATGAGGACGTCTTTAGATCAGGATGTATGTTCATTCAGATGCCTAACCTACCCAGTCACCCCTTGGGCTTGGTTGGAGTTGGAGCAGCTTTTCAGGCTTTCTTATTAAGAAATTTCTTTTTCATGGCTCACACCTGTAATCCCAGCACTTTGGGAGTCCGAGGTGGGCGGATCACAAGGTTAGGAGATCGAGAGCATCCTGGCTAACATGGTGAAACCCCATCTCTACTAAAAATACAAAAAATTAGCCAGGCATTGTGGCAGGTGCCTATAGTCCCAGCTACTCGGGAGGCCAAGGCAGGGGAATGGCGTGAACCTGGGAGGCAGAGGTTGCAGTGAGCCGAGATCGCGCCACTGCACTCCAGCCTGGGCGACAGTGCGAGACTCCGTCTCAAAAAAGAAAAATTAAAAAAAAAAAGAAATTTCTTTTTCACCAAGCAAATGCTAAAATGTTTAAAAATAAATAAGGAGGAATAAAAGAAAACCAAAAGAAATATCACTTCCCTGCTTCATTTCTCTGAAATTTGGTCACTACTTTGCACCTCTAACTATTGCCTTTCACTTTGCTCTATCCACATAGGTAACAACATTGACTCAGGAAGTTTCTCAGTTGGGTAAAGACATGAGAAATGTGATCCAGCTTCTGGAAAACGTTCTGTCACCTCAGCAGCCATCACGGTTTTGCTCTCTGCACAGCACCTCTGTGTGTCCCTCCAGGGAGAGCTTACAGACCAGAATGAGCTGGAGTGTGCACCAGCCTTGCCTACACTTGCAAACAGGTGGGGCTGCCTATACGCAAGCACAACTTTGTAGCAGTAATATCACCTCAGACATTTGGAGTGTGGATCCCTCCTCTGTGGGGAGCAGCCCCCAACGAACTGGAGCTCATGAGCAAAATCCTGCAGACAGTGAACTTTATCATTCTCCAAGCCTTGATTATTCACCTTCCCACTACCAGGTTGTCCAAGAAGGTCATTTGCAATTTTTAAGGTGCATCTCTCCACATTCAGATTCTACGCTGACACCTCTGCAGTCCATTTCAGCAACTCTCTCATCCTCTGTCTGCTCCTCTTCGGAGACATCTTTGCACCTAGTTCTCCCAAGCAGATCAGAGGAGGGCAGCTTCAGTCAGGGAACTGTGAGTTCCTTCAGTCTGGAAAACTTACCAGGATCTTGGAACCAGGAAGGAATGGCATCAGCGTCTACAAAACCTTTGGAGAACTTTCCACTGGAAGTTGTCACAAGCACAGCAGAAGTGAAAGATAACAAAGCCATAAATGTATGATATTAGTGCCCATGAAGCAGCTGCTAATTTCAAACCTACCACTGCATGACAGTTTTAGTTTGCCTTTTTTGCCTCTGGTGGGTAGGAAGACTGAGCAAAGCTGGGAATCCTGCAGAAAAGAGTGTGAGGAGTCAGGGAAAGGCAGAACCACCTCCATGCTGTAGCAAACAATTTCTAGATGCTAGAAGCATAATAGAAACATTTTTCTGTACAGGTATTAAACTACTGGTCTGTTTGACAGACATTGGTAACAATCCAAAGACCCTGAGGGTCTGAGCAGCTAGAAGTCCTAGACAAAGAATTTGTGGATGACTTTTGTCCCAGGTGGCTTTTGTGAAGTGTGGCAAAGGTTTTTCATGAGTGCCTGATTGTCATTCCTGAACAATATCCATAGCACTGTTGGCCTCAGGAGTGTACAGCTCCTGCTGATCTATTTTTCTTTTTGTGAAGGCAAAGGGACAATTATCACTGCATGTCATCTCCTAGACAATCAGTCAAATAGAACTGGTGGCCAATTGTTAGCTATTCGCACGTTATTTGCCATGTAAATGAAAACGTCTTTATTTATCAAAAAAACACAGAGGCTATTTTTATATCCTTGGTATGAAATATGTATTTAAACTATTTAAATATTTATAAAGAAATGAATGTTTTCTTTTCATTTTGGTAAAAAAAAAAAAAAGCTTGCTGTTTTAACAAGAAATGCACTACTGTTGTGTATAGTAGATCAAAAATTATTTATTACTAAGAGGATGTAGTTTCCAAAGGAATCCCCCATTTTCTCTGCATGTAGTTTGCAACAAATGTATTCTCATGCTTCTGGATTATAAAAGAAAAGTGAAGTCATATTTTGTTGATGAAATAAAAACATGGACTGAGTGTCAACTACATGAGCTTTGGCATGGGGTAGACAGGCTCCATCTAGGCTCTGCCGACTCATGTCAATGACCTGATTCAAGGTCGTTGTGCCAGCAGAAATGTCTGTCCTCTAGGCATCATATTTTGTGGCTCAAGAATTCAAAATGGGTCTGTGGACATAGGGCAATTTTGGACTCAAAGTGAGGGAGAAAACCTGGGTGTGTCCTTTCCCAGTGCTTTTCTTTTACAAGAGGTAGTAGACCAGTGGAAATCCCCAAATGGAGCCAAGACTTCTGAGCTGTAACTTGTGGGAGTAATACCAGCTTGCAGTGGGTCAGCACTTTACCTTTTTTCTTTAAGGCTCCACAACGCTATGCAGTGCAGTTGTTTTCATTCCTATTTTTCATAAATCTCAGGGGAAGCCCCAGAGATTACACAGTCAGGAATGCTAACACAGTCTAGAATCCATAATGTTCCCTACATCTCTCACTAACAGGCAAATTCAGATGCTGGGATTGGCAATGATTTAAGCACCTTCACTTAAGTTTTATGTTATGTTTTAGAACAGTTATGGTCTAATTGTCTTGGACATTTTGGGAAGACATATTGGGTTCACATTCTGGAGTTCTCTATTTTCCACCACAAAGAATAAACAATCTGAGAATTGTATCATTAAAAGTATCTAAACACACCAAGACTTCTGATGTTGTGTGAATCTTGCACCTTAAAACTGGATAGAACAGCAGAGAGAAAAGATATCTTTTCTAAGAAAAATGAACACAGGACATGTTTATAAGGCAGGTCACTCAGGACTCAATGCCTTCTACTTTCCTCCTCTCCAAAATTCAGTCTTTCCCTAAGTTAAGGCGAAAAGTGAGACAAAGGCAGCATTCTAGATTTCATGTATTCATTTACATTCTCCCTTCTGCTCTTCTTGACCTGTGTAATCATTTTAAGTGCAGTTCAAAAAGAGTTAACTGGTGTTGGCTCACAGGTGTCCTTCCGGCAAACTACACTGCTATTACTAATGCTAACAAGAATAACTGGCATTCTGTTTCTTGAGTACTGACTTTGTACCAGTCAGTTTTTAGGAATTAATACACATTATACTTCCTTGTGTATTAATCAAACACTGCTAACAGTTACTTATTTGTTATTATTATCCCTATTTTACAAGGGAATAATTGAGGCACAGATTTTTTTTTAACTTGCCCAGTCACATTATTTTAAATGATTGATAGACTCATGGCTGCTTTAAGTACCTCTCTCTTCATGTTCACATGCATGCTTGTTGATCTTTGAAACTCTACTAATAATTACAATTGACCACTGAACAATGAGGGGCAAGGGGGCTGACCCCACACACAGTTAAAAATTCATATATAACTTTTGACTCTCCAAAAATTTAACTTTAATAGCCTATTGTTGACTGGAAGCCTTACTGATAACATAAACAGTTGATTTACATACATTTTGTATATTATATGTATTATATACTGTATTCTCACAATAAAAAAGCTAGAGAAAAGAAAATTGTATTAAGAAAATCATGAAGAGCAAATATGTTTACTCTTCATTAACTGGAAGTGGATCATCATAAAGGTGTTCATTGTCATAGTCTTCACATTGAATAGGCTGAAGGAGGAAGAGGAGGAGTCTTGCTGTCTCAGGGGTGGCAGAAGCTGAAGAAAATCCGCATATGAGTGGATCATGCAGTTCAAACCCATGTTGTTCAAGGGTCAACTACAACTTTTTTCAAAATCAGTGAATAAAATATTTGAGTTATTTTTACAATGCAAGTAAACAAATAGGATTAATTAGCTAAGTTCTTGGGATTTGGGGATGTTCCCGTGAATTGGCTGGAAACAAGCCCATATTTTCCATCCAATCACCTTCTCTGTATTTACTCAACATCTGACTTTAGCAGGCATGAGAGCCAGCTCCCTGACCTGCATGGAGCTGCAGCTGGACAAAAGTGAGTAAGCACCTGGGAGGAGAGAGGGCTCCCATGCATTTCTTCCATGAGGACCTCTGCCTCATCCAAATCAGTCCCATTTTATTCCTTATCGACAATTTCCCCCATCTACTCTGATAAATAGGACTCTCCCATATCCAGGGCAACTCAGGATGATACAGTTTAGTTCTATTTTGTTTAAGTATGTGCTAATAATATTCTAGAAAGTGAGAATTTCAAGTTTTCCTAGATGTTTCATTGTCCAAGCATTGTAGCTGCATAAATAGCAAAGGCCCTTGTTTTCTTATCAGGGATGCATTTTTGAGCCCCTCCATTTTCTTCACCTACTCACCCTCTGCTGAAGGAACATCCCAGGAACCCAGAGGCAACAAAAGCAGTTACTTTCTTGGTCAAGGTAGTTTTCTTTTTTTATTATTATGTTGAGAATAAATATCTTCTATGCAATTCTAATTAAAACCAGAGAGATTAAGCAAAACTTCATATTAATTCAATATAAGAAGAAATTTCTGATAATTCCGGCTACTTACAAATGGAGTTTATTGTTTATCCCCAATAAAGTGTCCTCTCAGAGGCTGCATGAATATTTGATAGGAACAGTTTTTCCAGAAGGTCTGTGCATTGGATGTGAAGTCAGCAGAATGCCTACATCACAACCACAGGGAGTATATATTTGAAATGCAGAAAATCTAGCTTCAAGCCAGCTGCTTTGGATGGGTCCTGAAACTCTACCATTTAGTAAACTTCCTGCGTGACTCAAATCTAAAGGCTGAGAAGTATTGGTCTAGAATCTATAGAAGTACAAGTCTGAGTCCTAGCTAATCTGTATGTAAGTAGACAACTATTGAAATTCTATTAAGGACAGCCCAGAGTCTGTAATTGTATAATAAAGAAAGTTGATTAACTCCTAAATCAGTAGTCCTCCAACTTTAGTTCAAATAATGTATTTCTGGAGGATCTTATTAAAAGAGAGATTTCAGGGCTCCAACTCCTCGGACATGAGCTAAGTCCCCAAGTGATTCTAATATGTATGTTCCAAGAAATAAATTCTGAAAACATTGTCCTAAGAAGTACAACCATTCCTTTTACAATGAGCTAGTTCTGTGAGAAGATGGACCATCTAGAATCAAACCAATTAAAACCGACAAGTTTCTTTCTGTACAGTTCCAAATACATCAATGACTTTTTTTAATCAAAGTAACTGATATCTTTTCTCCAAGAGAGCTTTGAACATGCATCAATTACTTCAATGAAAAATGATTGTCTACTGTGTGTCTTGCACCACTTATACCTCTTGTTTTGTTGTAGATCTTTGTTTTCTTGTTTCATTTAGATTTTCTAGAAGAAAAAAGAAAAGTGAAAATACCTTCTGAAGTTTCAAAAACGGGTCAGTTATCTGATAGGAATCATATTTGTATGTGAAGCAAGATAACTATTTGGTCAGTAGATGACAGTTGCTGTGGATGTCCCCTATGTGAAATGGAATTGCTAATGTTAAGATTGTGATTTTATTCATAACAATGAAAACAGCCTGCCCCAAATAGTTCTTGCTAAAGCTACTTATTCTCATGGCATATATAGCTCATTTTCTAAGGTCATCTTTTTAAGACGTTGCTTTTATGTCTTCTTTTCTAAGTATATAGTGCTTCAAATGTAGTCTTCTCTTAGACACCATCATCACTGAAAATAGAACTTGGGTACATATGCAGGCACAGGCCTTATTAAAGCCTCTTCCAAAAGGCTTTCCTTTGCCTATTTATTTCACTTTATACAAAGGCAAATGGTCCAAATAAATATTAAGCTGAGAAAGGAGCAGGAGTTTTGGAAGAACACAAAGGAGTGTTTGCCTCCAACCATGTTTTCTTGCTCTGTGATCTGGACAGTTATTCAAGACATCTGAGCCTCAATTTCTTCATCTAAAACTTGAAGAATAAAATACATCCAATTTTCAGAGTCTTCGTGAGAGTTAATGAAGGAAATTTTGTGAAGGCACACTACCCGACGTACAATAAACGCTAAATAAATGTCAATTTATCTTCCTGACCTTTCATCCCCTGGTTCCTAACCTATTTCCCCCTCCTCCCCTCATCTCCTTCTGCCCTCTCCTTCCTGATTTTTTTCACCTTTCCTTGCCCCCACCCTCCTCTTCCCCAACTTCTTCCTGGCTCTCCCTTTATCTCCAGCCTCATCCCACTTACATCTTCTCTGTTCTCTCTTTCCCGCTCCATCCTCTCCCCTTGGCCCTTCCTCACGCTTCCTCCTTTTCCCTCTCCCTCAGTGTTCCAGGCCACTTTCTGGAAAATGAATCCTCTCTTTGACATTTTCTCTGCTTAGGTCACAAACTAGCTTTCATAATATATCCCCTACAGTCTATTCATCACAGTGTTAACAATCAAGTCAACATTTACCTTTTTTAAAAAAGTTGTTAAAGAGCCACCAGGGCAGAAAAACGTGCTGTTTCTGCCCCCAGCCACCTTATCCCCAACCCGTGTGGCTTCTAATATGTCTATCTGAATTTCAGTGAAGTTTTATTTTGAACTCTTTAATTACAGAAAGATACAGGAAGTTTACTCACTAACACAAATATATTCTACAAACACACACCATGTTCCCCATAAAGTTTTTCTGTAGAGATTTGCTGTTGCTTCAGAAATCACACACATATATGTCACACCTACCACCCCTGGTAACAGAAGACCTGAGCACTATCAGCCAAAAGCCTCAGAGCTTTCTCTGTGGCAAATGTTGTTGCCCTCTTACCCACAGTTCCTCTGGCTAGAGGCAGAGCTTACGAAATATCTGCCACTACACACAGATGCCTTCAAAGCTTCCCTAAAGAAGCCCATCGTGTGAGTAGGTCTCATCAGAGGAAATAAGCCAAATGTTACCTCCTGCAGCTTGTGTCCTGAAAGAACCTATTCCTTGGTTTGTGTCATTCAACAGAGCCCTGAATAAACAGTATAAAAGACACGAGGGCAGCACAGTGAGGCAGAGATAGACCAGCACTTCCACACCTGTCATTGCAGGTAATTAAATAAGCTGTACATTCCAGAAAAAAAAAACAGCTGGTGGGAAAAACTGTGTCCGAAGGGCAAAACTATGCCTTCTTAGGCTACTTCCTTTTAATGTGGGTTTTTCCCTTAAGGAGATAAGAAGCTGGAAATGGGATGGAATTTGATGCTGAAGCTAAGCTTCTGGGTCTTTTTCACAGTTGGCTTGATAAAAATAGAACATACATATGTGATATATTTAAGTACAACAAAGAATCAAATAAGAGGAAGTGAGACTTAAAAGTGTGTCTGTGCTTTTTATTTTTGTAAAGAACTAATATACTAAGTTGAAAGTACCATTTTCATTTAAGAATTTCCTCCAGGGTAAAGAGTACCCCATTGCTTTGGCACTTTTACTTGCAATGGTAATTTTTTTTAACCAGTACTGACTCCTGAACTTTACACTACTCCTGTAGCTTTATTCTTCAATATGGTTTATTTGTCCTGAGAGAGAATTATTTCTGAACTCTGCATGGGGGTCAGTATTAAATGTTACTAAGGAAGGGGCTCAAACTCAGCCCCATCTTTCGGGGAACACAGAGCCCTCTGGGTAGCTGCAGCCACATGGCCGACACTCAGCATCTTCGGGGCCCCTTGCTATGATTGGCAGTGATGTCCAGAAGCCCTCAGATGGAAACACAGATTTCCAAAAGCTGCCATGATAACTTATTGACCAAAATGAGTCATAAGAGTTCCTCCTGCTCTAATCAGACAACCTGTGGAACCAAATCTAATTGTCAACTCTGGCTTCTAGTACCCCAAAGGTATTTGGGCCCTGGGCTTAGATCACTTAGCATATCTCTTGTTAACTTACACAAAAGTTAAGTTAACTTACACTTAACTTAACTGTAAGTTAACTTACACTTGTTAACTTACACAAAAGTCACGTCTACAGAAAAGGGGTAAAGAAGACGAAATTTCTGACTTTTGGTTCCCAAGGTGTGATTTGCGGGACAATAGCAGCAGCTTCATCTGGAAGCTTGTTAAAAATGCAAAATCTTGGACCCGATCCCAGAGCAGTGAATCAGGATCTACATTTTGACAAGATTCTCAGGTAATTTGTGCACATGTTAAAGGCTTAGAAATACACAGACAAGGCCGGGTGCGGTGGCTCATGCCTGTAATCCCAGCACTTTGGGAGGCTGAGGTGGGCAGATCACAAGGTCAAGAGATGGAGACCATCCTGGCTAACATGCTGAAACCCCATCTCTACTAAAAATACAAAAATTAAACAGGTGTGGTGGTGGGCGCCTGTAGTCCCAGCTACTCGGGAGGCCGAGTCAGGAGAATCGCTTGAACCCGGGAGGTGGAGGTTGCAGTGAGCAGAGATCACGCCACTGCACTCCAGCCTGGCAGCAGAGCAAGACTCCATCAAAAAAGGGAAGGGAGCGGGAGGGGAGGGGTGAAGAGAAAAGAGAAGAGAAGAGAAGAGAAGAGAAGAGAAGAGAAGAGAAGAGAAGAGAAGAGAAGAGAAGAGAAGAGAAAGAAAAATAAAGAAATACCCTGACAAACATTGGTTCTTGACTCTGGCTACCCATTGGAATTACCTATGTCACTTTTAACAAACAGATTCCTGGCCTTAACCACAAAGAGTTTGATTTAGTTTGTGTGGGTAGTACGTAAGTATTGGTAATGTTTACATTACTTCAGTATACACCCAGGGTTGAAGAAAACACTGCTTTAGAACGGTAGTTTTCAAAATGTGGTGGCTTAACCAGCAGCGACCAGCATCACCAGGAACTTGTTAGACATGCAAATTCACACTCCACCCCAGACATATAGAATCAGAAACTCTGGGGGTAGGCCCAGCAACCTGTGGTGCTTCTGATACCAGCTAAAGTTCGAGAACTACTGCTCTAGTCTAGATGACAAAGGACGCAGCCTCGGCTGAAGTAGGGTTTAAGCAGGAAAGAATGTGCATATAGTTACAAGGTATATAACAAGATGTGTATCAATATCAACCTTCCTCTTGGAGACTCATCATCTTCTTTCCACTTCAAATACTCCTCTGTTTTAAAACCATAGTAGTAGATGGACCTATCACTTTCTGATTAGAATAGGCTCCCCATAATGCCATCTATTCTATCATTTCTAATTTAGCTTAGAGATATCATTGTGAAGGATTTTATTCCTCTGATATCATTGGCACATCTCAGTTTTATGAGTCTGAGCTTGGGAAAAGAATAATTGTTGGTTACAAGAGTAGATCACAATTGTAGGTCTTGTGAACCATCAGCTGAGACAGAAGTTCTTCCCTCAAGACTACAGACAGTGTGTCCCATGGAAAAACCTAATGTTTTTTCTCATTTTGAGTAAAGATGGTTGTTGTGTTCAGAAATCAGAGCTTTATATTGCAACACAAAACCAGCTCCATATATAAGCCGTAAGAGCAGCACTGTGTTGTTTTAACCACGTTCATAAAAAATAACTAATAGCCTCCTATCTGACTGTGAAGAGGTGGTATCTACTGACAATAAAATATCATATATGAAATAATGAGAATGGAAAGTTTGCTGTTATTACAAACTGTTTCTGTATCTTAATGCTGCTGCCTACATGGCTGATGTGGCAATCCTTCACAGAGTTTCACTTTTAAACAAGTTAAATTTATTTTTATATGTACAGCACCTATACTCCAGGGTTTATGTATTTAGACTACAATAATAGGTCTGCATTTATCTAACACGTAGTTAACACTGTCTTTATAAAGACATTTTCTGAAGTAAATATAAAGAATGAGACTTGGGCTAAGATAAATTGAGTTCTTTTTTTTTTTTTTTTTTTTAGGCGGAGCCTCACTCGGTCGCCCAGGCTGGAGGGCAGTGGCGCGATCTCCTCTTACTGCAAGCTCCGCCTCCCGGGTTCACGCCATTCTCCTGCCTCAGCCTCCAGAGTAGCTGGGACTACAGGCGCCCGCCACCACGCCCGGCTAATTTTTTGTATTTTTAGTAGAGATGGGGTTTCATCGTGTTAGCCAGGATGCTCTCGATTTCCTGACCTCGTGATCCGCCCGCCTGGGCCTCCCAAAGTGCTGGGATTACAGGCGTGAGCCCCCGCGCCCGGCCTAAGCTGAGTTCTTTACTTTACTGCTTAACTATTTGGCTTTGAACCAAACAAATTCTCAGACTCTTCACGCCCTTTTCTCTGAGACTGGGTTATTTCCGTATGACTTCTCCTAGAAGCATATCCTGATATAAAAATTTTGGTGAAACAGTTTATTTGGAGGATGAATTCAGGAAGCACTGATTAGGGAATGGGAAAGTGAGACTGAAAGAAGGAAGCTAGAAAGTGATATATTATTGAGCAGGTAACCATTGTAAGCAACTGAGGTTCAATCACTCTAAGGAGCTTCAGACAACATTATAGAACATGACTTATGAGTTGCACGCTCTAACAAGGAAGAAGCTGGATTATTCATCCTCCAAGTCTCATCTGTTAATGGCTAAAGGCTGCACCCAGAGATGTTAACTATACATCGGGCCTGTCCCTATGCAAATATAAAGACAAAACATTAGCAGAGAGTCCCAGGAGTTTGCAGTAGAATGCCTTAAGCAGAGCTTGGAACCGTGAGTGCACAGTGTATGTGAGAAGAGCACAAGAGCATCTGCTACATGAGTTATGTGTGTATCAGGTCCAGTCAAAAGGCAGAAACCACACAGTAACTTGAACAGGAAATGCTTAGAATAAATAATTATTATTATGGAAGATAGGTTTCTAAGAAAAGATGAAAGAACATCCGTGGTGGAGAGAGGGTACCCAAGGAGGGAATAAATTTGGAAAGTTTCCAAGACTAGGACACAGACTTTCTGAAAAAGTGGTAGACGTAGCCCAATGAGAGATTTGCTGGGTTGCCTGGGTAAGAAGTGGTCCATTGTCCCTGGACTGAGGCCAGAGGGAAATGCATGCTGGGCAAACAGCAAATCCATCCAGAGGTTCAAGTGGACCAAGGCTAGTGTGAGAAATGGCTCTGGTGTTCAATACACCACTGGGCACCCTGTACCATAGGAACCAACAAAAGAAGCAGGACACAGAACCCATGAAAAGAGCCCTTTCCTCTGCAGTGTCTCTCCAGCGCCCTCTACTGACAACGAGGAAATACTTAGAAGATCCAGTTAGTATCACAAGCAGTATCACAAGCAGAGCAATGAAGGGCAGATTCTGACCACTGACACAAGGAAATACTATTTACATAAGATCATTCGATATGAAGTAAATGGAATAACATGTATTAAAATTACTTTTTAAACCGTAAAGTTCTCTGTGTTAGTCTGTTTAGTGTTTCTGTGACAGAATATCTGAAGTTGAGTAATTTATAAAGAAAATAAGTCTATATTGTGATTTTGCAAGTTGGAATATACAATAAGCATCGCAGTGGCATTCTCTCAGTTTCTGGTGGAGGCTTTCCTGCTGCCTCATAACGTGGGAGAAGGTCAAAGGGGAAGCAGAGAAGCAAAGATGCATAAGCTGAGGGCCGGCACATCCTGGCTTTATTACAACCCACTCTGCAGGAACTAAGGAATTCCCACGAGAACGAATCTGAATCCCATCTTGCCTGAGTGACAACTCACCAAACCATTTATGAAGGATCCACCCCTCTGACCCAAACACTTCCCACTAAGCCCCACCTCCAATGTCACCACATTGGGAATCAAAAATTTCAACATCAGTTTTGGTGGGGACAAACTCAAGCTATATCCAAACCATAGCATTCTCCTTGGTGTGAAAGTAATTGCAGTTTTAAAAGACATTACTTTTAATGTAAAAAAACGCAACTACTTTTGCACTAACCTAATAGTATTTTTTAAATGAGTGTTTGTATGCAAAAACATCATCAGAATTACTATTTATAATAAAACTATGTTTTTCACTAATATGGTTGATTTATTATATTTTTTAAACTATCTTTAGCATATAGTCTTTTAAACAAGGTTTTCTTCTCTGTAAAAATGTCGTAAATTGACTCCCATGTCCATATACATTTTTCATGGTCTAAAATTCCTTTAATGGGAATCAAGTCTTTCTTCTACAGTTAATGATAAGTGCAATATATTTATTTTAATCCACAGAATACAAAGGCTCTAGCATATTTTTATTTCTTTTACAGAAAATTTTGACAGATAATGGAAAAAGTGAGGAAAATGGTCTTTGTACAAAATGAAAAAGCTATTACTGGGCAGTTAGACTGTCCTTGCTTCTCTCCCTCAAAACCCTTCAGGAAACCGCATCTTTTTCTCTCACCCTAGTTAGCACAGAGTCAGATCAGTGCAAAAAAAAAAAATTGTGAAGCTGGAAACCACCATTCTAAGCAAACTATCACAAGGACAGAAAACCAAACACCACATGCTCTCACTCATAGGTGGGAATTGAACAATGAGAACACTTGGACACAGGATGGGGAATATCACACACTGGGGCCTGTCAGGTGGTGGGGAGCTGGGGGAGGGATAGCATTAGGAGAAATACCTAATGTAAATGACGAATGGATGGGTGCAGCAAACGAACATGGCATGTGTATACCTATGTAACAAACCTACATGTTGTGCACATGTACCCTAGAACTTTAAGTATAATAATAAAAAAATTATTTGGGAAATTATGAAAAAAAATTGACTTGAAATCCTCTAATTTATCACACTCTTCTCTCTTATTCTCCTCACTAGTGATATGTCAATTAAAATATCTCCTTGAGAGGTCTTTATCACATACGTATCCAATTAACCTTTCCTCTAAATGAATTAATCTCTTGACTCATCAATGTGCTTCTGGCTATTAATTTATTGTTTCCTTTCAATTACCATTGATGTTCATAGTCACTTATAACTCTTAGAAATAGAAAACCAATCTGTTGTCAGGTCTGCTGATAGGTCAGAACATCCTTTTTTCTCCCCTCTCTTTATTTCATGAAGTTTCAAAGGCTGTCAAAGGGATGTAATAGTACAGCATAACAGACAGGCACAGAAACCAAAAGACAAGAGGTAACCATGGATAGAAATACAATTTCTGTTTTGAGAGTTGTGTACATGTCAAAATAATTGGCATTTGAAAGGGAACTGTAACAAAATGGTCAAAGATGGCTAGATAAACATTGGTCAAGTTCATTGTGGAGGTGATGCATGCGATGAATTACATTCAGCCAGGTGGTTTCTGAAACATTTTCTGGCTTGAGATGCTCGAGCACTGGGGAAAGGAGAGAGGCAAGTCTAAGAAAAACTTTCATGTATGACTTGGACTCTACTCAGATGCAACCAAAATTAAAACTGGTCATCCACACAAGCAGAGAAGGTGATTATCTAGTCACAAAAGTGAGAAACCATTTGGATAGTAAATAGTCAAGTAGCTCATGCCCCAACTCGCGAAGCTAAAAGAAACCCAGCATCTAGAACTAACAAAGAGAAAAGTTGAATCCCTACATCCTTCTGATACTAGGACTGATTCTGGATCAGTTACTTCACCTGACTCTTTCTGGTGTTAAACAGAAGGGCTGTGGAAGAGAGAGCAGGCAGATAAAAGGTAAATAGAGATGAAAAGTAGTATACTTGAGAAGTATGCCCACCTCATGCACCCAGGATGTCCACAGCTCTGGGGAGGTGTGAGCTGAACCATCAGGGAATGGGAATGGGCCTCTATGTTGGGGTTCAATGATCTTCCTCCATGGTCTTCCATATTTTACCTTTTCCTCCTCTTTTCATATCAAAATAGGAGGATGTTTATTGACTGTCTTATTATATGCCAGGTACTTTAAATATGCGGTCTCATTTCATCTTCCCAACAAGTCTATAAAAAATGCTTTGTTATCGCTTTGTCATGAATGAAAAAGCAGAGGCTGAGAAACTATGCAAGTTTCCACAGCAAATAGGAAGCACAGTGCCTTTAGATTCCAAAAACCATACTCGGCACAACTCCACGGTGTCACTAGATCTCTCTCAGACTCTCCTGGATGTTTGTAAGTACATACTCTACCCTGCCCTGAACCCAAACTTGGTAAATAAATCTTGAAAAAGCATATACATCTGCAAAGTGCCTTAAAAGTGTGAGTGCTTTTATTTATCTCCTGATACACCTGTAGTATTATCAGAGGATAAAATATAAAATAAGGCTTATTCTGTAGAGGAGGATATTAAGGTAAGATTAAACAAAGAGTCTAAACTAGAAAGACACGAAAATAGCTAATATTTAATGGGTACTTATAAAGTAACAGGCACTATACTTGAAGCTTTAGATATCAACTCATTTTGTTCCAACAATAATCCTGTTGGGTAGTTACTGCTATTATATTCATTTCATAGCTGAGGAAACTGAGTATAAAATAAGTTAAATAATATATCCAAACCCATACTCTTAGTAAGTAGCTGAGTTAGAATTCCAACCCAATTATATTTGTTTCAGAACTCTTGCTCTTAGCCCTGTACTGTATTCCAGTTTTATGCTTATCTATTGCTCATGTGCCTCTTTAGGTTATAAGGCTTTCCAAGACGGCCAAAGTCTTTCAATAGATTTCTAATCCCCAAACAACAACCAGGACAGAGGCTGATGCAAAATGGCTGATAGGCCATAAAATCTAGACAATTACCATTATTTATATGGAGATTAATAAAAGTCTTGCCATTGTAAAGCTTCCCATAACACAGTAAGCATTTAAACTAAATAACTAAAATGGAACTCAAATTAACCACTCCAAAAGATCTACTTTTGTGCTTCCAAATCTTCCACCAACTGTGGAATGAAAATCTGTGCAATATCTGTGTTTCAAACTGGTACCCAAAGACAAGCAGAATCTCTACTTGGCATCTCTTTAACCATTATGAACCCCTTTCCTTAACATAGCCCTCTTTGAAGAAGCTTCTGAGCATTTGTATACCTTAGAGTGTGAATCATCTAGCAAACAAATAACCTGAGTACATAGCATTACTAACCTTATTTTTCAAAACAAAAATGAAGTCAAAGGAAATGGCATCTTTTCTTAAGGCTTAAGGTCTTTGAATGCTTAAAGTCAATAGCTCTGACTATTGACTGCTGGTGATAAATAGAAGAAAAAAACCACACACACACACACACACACACACACACACACACACACACAAAAGGCTGTGTTCCTCTGTCTAAGCCAAAATGGCAAGGCATTCACAGACAAACATTCAAGACAGGCAGACCCCTTTCTCCTCAGTCTCTCATTAAAGCAGGAACAGGTTAAATGTGACTCTTATTGTCCCTACTTAAACTATTTCTGGTTTAAACATAAATTTTTTATTGAGGTCCCAAATTCTTAGGTTTGCCACTGAAGCTTTCTTGAAGAACAAAACCCTTGTTATTTATAAAGCTTGAGACTAAACAGAAAATTTCTCTGCCCTTCTTTGCCACCCCTCCTCCCTTTCCTTCCTTGTTGCCCTCTTCCCCTTCTCTCTCCAATTCATGCCTATACTTGAAATATCAACACAAAGGAGTTGGCTTAAATGTGAGATAAAATATTTCCATCATCTACTCAAGAGACTTCTGCCAAATATCAAGGTTGTTGACTTACATGAAGTGTAAATATACTCTAAAAACCATATGTCAAGGGACCTTGGCTTACATTATTCACTTGGGTCTGCTCAGAACTAGGCTACTCAAAGAGAGGGCTATATCAGACACCACAGTAAAAGCAAAGGTATAGTGTGATTGCTTTTTTATTGCTCTGAATGAAATCAGAAGGGGTGATTCACTTGCTGTGATACATTTATTGAGAAACACACAGCTCAATTTTTCATTTACAGAGAGGATATTTGACAGAGTAAAGGAGGCTTCAGATTTTTTTCTAAGTAACCATCTTTATTAGTTTCAATAGTCATGACTCTTCCCTTCTCTACAACAGCTGTAGATAGCTAAGTGTGATAAGCAGCTTCTGGCATAGCCCCAATGATCCTTACTTCCTGGTGTGCACACTCATGAAATCCTCTCCCCTTGAGTATAGGCTGAATCTAATGACATTCTTCTCACATATAGAATACAGCAAACATAATGTGGTATCACTTCCATTATTAGGTAACAAAAGACTGTGACTTCTCTCTTGCTGGTATTTTCTCTCTCGGGTTCTTCTCAGTTACTGTGATAGAAAGCACCACAAGGCAAAGAACTGAGGACAGCCTCTGGCCAACATCCAGTAAGGAACTGAGGCCTTCATCCCAATAGACAGAAGAGAATTGAATCTTATCAACAACTACTGAGTGAGCCTGGGGCTGATCCTTTTCCAGTTGGTCCTTGAGTTCAACCTTGAAGCCATTGACTATATTTTTTTTAATTTTTAAAGTCGATACATAAAAGCTATACATATTTGTGGTATACAACATGATATTTTGAAACATGTACACACTGTAGAATGACTAATTAACATATGTATTACCTCAAATATGTTTTATTTGAGGTTAGAACACTTGAAATCTACTCTATTAACAAATTTCAAGATTATAATACATTGTTATTAACTATAGTCACAAGCTGTGCAATAAAGTCCCTGCTTATAGCTTAATGGCAGCCTGTGAAACCCTGACAGAGGATCTAGTCAAGCTGTACTCAAATTCGAGACCCGCACAATCTATAAAATAATAAATATATGTTGTTTTACGTTGCTAAATTTCAGTATAATTTGTTACACAGCAGGTAGATAACTAATACAATAAGAATGGTGGGGATGTGCCCTTAAATTGAGCAGAAATCAGAACACACCTTCTCAGCATAAAAGTGGCATCAAACAAAAAACAAGCAAAGAAGAAGAAAAAAAAACCTTTATGGGTGTAGGATTGCTTGGTGAGCATGACATAGGTAAAAAGGAATACAGTGACCTTGACAGATATGTTATCCAGAGTGGAACAGCTCTTAGTCTAAGAAAAGACTAAAAAGCAATGTTCCCTCCGACAGACAGGACTGGAAAACATTTCTGATTTTTTTGTTTTCGTTTTTGTTTTTGCCCTTTTCAGTCACGCCATCCTATTACAATATAATTGACTAGGTTTCTATTTCCCATAGTTATCTCTCAGTATCTGCAGCCCTCCAACCACGCTGATTGGTTTGCATGGTTTCCAAGCCTCTTGCAAATGGTTCCACTGTTCATCTTACACTGATCTCATACTTTCCATCTCATTTTTACCCCAGTAACTACAGTATTATTCGCTCCACTTTATTCATAAGGAAGACTGAGAGAGGTCATATGACATACAAGTGGAAGAACCAACAATAGAATCCAGTATCAAGGGATCTTCCCTTGGATCACTGAACTTCAATATCATTCCTCCTCAATTCTTTGTAGAAATATAAAATAAACTTCAAGACATACATCGAATTGTGCTCATAGCTCCTGTTTCTACCAATGTCTGCACTAATATCTTGTACTTAATATTAATCTCTTATCTTCTTGGGTTTATGGTCCCTGACCCACCAGAAATTCCTTCTGATCTCTTACCCTACCATGTCAAAATATCAGAATCCAGTACCTGAGAATCTTTCCCAAACACTGTTTCTTGACTTTTTTTTAAAGCTTAGAAAGGCATAGATTTTGAAATCTAACATACCTGGGTTCCAAACCTGGTTCTATGATTCAGTATGATACTAGCTGTGGGTCTGTCATATATGGCTTTTATTATGTGGTATTATGTTTCTTCTATATTCAATTTTTCAAAGGTTTTTTTTTTTTATCAAGAAGTATGTTGAATTTTATCAAATGCTTTTTCAGCATCCATTAAAATGATCGCATGATTTTGTCCTCCATTCTGTTGATATGATGTATCACATTGAAAGATTCACATATTTTGAATCATCCTTGTGTCCCTGGGATAAATCCCATTTGGTCATGTTGAATGATCCATTTAATGTATCATTTAATGCAGTTTCCTACTATTTTGTTGAGGATTTTTGCATGAATATTAATCAAATATATTGGCCTGTAGTTTCCTTTTTGATGGGTTTTTGTCTGGTTTTGGTGTCATGGTAATACTGACCTCATAAAATGTGTTTGGAAGTACTCCCCCCTCTATTTCTCAGAATAGTTTGAGTAGTTTGAGTAGGATTTATATTAGGTTTTTTTTTTTTTGAGACAGGGTCTTACTCTTTCACCCAAGCCGGAGTGCAGTGGTGCAGTCATGGCTCACTGCAACCTCAAACTCCCTGTCTCAAGCAATCTCCCCACCCCAGCCTCCCCAGTAGCTAGGACAACAGACTTGTACCACCATGCCTGGCGAATTTTTGTACTTTCTGTAGAGATGGCCATGGTCTTGCCATGTAGCCCGGACTGGCCTCGAATTCCTGGATTCAAGTGATCCTCCTGCCTCAGCTTCCCAAATTTTGGGGATTACAGGTGAGTTATTTAAAGGTTTGGTAGAATTCAGTGGTGGGGCAGTTGGGTCCCAGGTATCTGTTTACTGGACACTTTATATGACAATTTTGATCTTGTTACTTGTTATTTGTCTGTTAAGGTTTTGGATCTCTTCATGTTTTAAACTCGGTAGGTTGTGTCTAGAAATTCATTTCCCCTAGATTTTCCAGTTTATTGTCATACAGCTGCTCACTTATGATCCTTTGAATTTCTGTGATATCAGTTGTAATGTCCCTTTATTCATTTTTATCTGAGCCTTCTCCCTTTTTTTTCTTCATCTGTCTTCATCTGTCAATTTTGTTTGTCTTTTCAAAAAAAAAAATAGCTTTTGGTTTCATTGATCTTTTGCTTATTTTTCTTCATTTCAAATTCATTTATTTGTGCTCTGATCCTTATTCTTTCTTTTTTCTACTAATTTTTGGTTTAGTTAGCTCTTGCTTTTCTAATTCTTTAAGATGTATCATTAAATTATTTACTTGATGTTTTTCCTCTTTTTATATGTAGGCACTTATAGCTATAAACTTCTCTCTGAGTACTGTTTTTGCTGCATCCCATGGGTTTTGGTATGCTGTGTTTCCATTATCATTTGTTTCAAGAAATTTTTCAATTTCCTTCTTATTTTCTTCAATAACCTGCTAATCATTCAGACACACAATGTTTGATTTCCAGGTGTTTCTAGAGTTTCCAAAATTCCTCTTGTTATTGGTTTCTAGTCTTATTCCATTGTGGTCAGAGAAGATGCTTGATATTATTTCCATTTTTTGGAACATTTTAAGACTTGTTTTGTGACCTAACATATGGTCTATCCTTGAGAATGATCGTTGTGTGAAAAAACATGTATTTTGCAGCCACTTGATGAAATGTTCTGTAAATATTGATTAGGTCCATTTGGTGTATAGTACACATTAAGTCTGATGTTTCTTTGTTGATTTTCTCTCTGGGAGATGTATCCAATGTGAAAGTGGAATCTTGAAGTCTCCAGCTATTATTGTATTGAGGTCTATCTCTTTCTTTAGCTTTAATGATATTTCCTTTACATATCCGGGTGCTTCAATGTTGGGTACACATAAATTTACAATCATTGTAGCCTCTTGTTAAATTGACCCCTTTATCATTATATAATAAACTTCTTTGTCTCTTCTTACAGTTTTTGTCTTACTCCTGCTCTTTTTGGTTTCCATTGGCCCATGGAATATCTTTTTTAATACTTTTATTTTCAGTCTATGTGTATCTTTGTAGGTAAAGTGTGTTTCTTGTAGGCAACAGACCACCGTATTTACACAATTACCAAAGAATTATAGCCTGTTTCTCAAAGTCTGTGTTTTTAATAGTGATCAATAGATTATTGAGACAGTCGTATTAACTCTCACAGTCCAATATGTTACTAGTGGAAACACTGAAAGATACCTGGTGTTTATATTTAATATAAGTTTCTATCTTTTATCTGTCAGGGGAAATTGAATGAGAACGCTGTGGTTTAGAATATCTCAAAATTTCTTAGCTGTAGCTCAGTATACAGATATAATTAATGGTGGGAATGAAAATTCCCCGCACTGGGAATTCTAGCTTTATTGCTATTAAATCCTCTGCACAGAGGTTGAGCCAGAGGTCTTGGGACCACATATTTTACTTCCTCCTTCTATCTTGTTCCCATTTCTGTGACCGAGTGTCATTTCTCAGTTTTAGTTCTCCTCAGTTTTCTTTTCTCTGAGAATAAAATTATCAGATGTAAATGGCACCTGTCACCACAGCAGCTAAAATATTCAGTTCTACCTTTCTCTTCTGAAAGGGACCTTAATGTATTCAGTGTCTTTCTCTGGGTTAGAACAAAAGTTAGGAGCTAGGCTAGAATTGACCTCAGATAGTCTCACACCCACTGAGATACAGCATATGTGTGAATTCATTGACTGTTGACATTCCAAATCATTGTAAAATCATCTGTGTCACGAGAAAAAGAAACAATCATATGATTGATCAATGGTTCCATATTAACCCCATCTGTCTAGGGGCTCTTCTAAGAGTTCTACAGCAAGAGAGAACAAAGTACACTAATGGAGCCTGAACTTTCTGTGGCTTAGAAAGTTGGTTCCATTTCAAGTTAGATTCATGTTTGATTCCCTGCAGTTTAATTTAGCAAGCAATACCCCCATTAAGATTGGTTCTCCCTCTGATTGAATCAGATAATTACTTGCTTATACTTCCAAGCTCTCACATTCTTTCCAATTTCTTTTGTTTTCTCAATGGAACTACTGTCTGCTTGGTTAGTTGAAAGGATTAAAATCTAACTGAAAGAAAAGTAGGAGTCTTTGAAGTGGCTGCTCTGTCTCTATTACAGAAACAGGAAAGGCAGAAAGTCCTACACAAACTGTCACCACATTTATTGCCAAGTTTGTTCATGTCTGTATCTTTTAAGGGATGGCTCTCTAAAGTCATGGAAAATTAAAATGGGGGAGATGGATTCTAAAGAAAGAACATATGTCAAACAAAAAAAATGTCCACGTATAAAAATTGTGTACAAATGTTCATCACAGCCTCAAACTGGAAATATCCTCATGCCCATCAACAGAGGAATGCATGAACAAAAAATACTGCTCAGCAATAAAAGAAATAATCTATTAATATATGCAGTAACATAGATGGATCTCGAAAGCATTATGCTGAGTGAAAGAAGTATACTATGTGATGACACTTATATAAAACTCTAGAAAAAAAACAAATCTAATCTATAAAGACAAAAAGCAGATCAGTGATTGCCTGGAACCAAGATAAAGACAGGAAAAGACTGGCTAGGGACAAACACAAGGGACTTTTGTGGAATGATAAAATGTTCTGTATATTGATCGCAATGGTGTTTATATGAGAATGAATTTACCAAAATTTATCAAAACACTTAAAAGGATTGTACTTTATTGTATATCAATTATATCTCAATAAATATGATTTTTAAATAATACATATTACATTAAATATATACAATGTGAACATATACATACATACATATATATACACACACACACTCTTAATTTCTTACTACTGAATCCTGTCAACACAGAGACTATCTTTTACCCTGGACTTCACTTTCAAATAGGGAAACAGATTCAACATTAAAAAAAAATTAGGTTCCCTAGTATATGGTTCCACAGATAGATGCTATTTACCTATAGTTGGTAGGATAATATCGTCAAACTTGCCACATCTAATCCCAGGAAGTTGCAAATGGAAAAGGATATTTGCAGTTGTGATTAAGGGTCTTATCCTGGACTATTCAGGTGAGACCTAAAATGCAATAAAAGTCCTTATAAGAAAGGGGAAAAACGAGATTACACACAGAAAATGTGAAGGCAGAGGCAGACAGAGACTGGAGTGATGCAGCCACAAGTCAAGGAATGCTGGCAGCCACAGAAGCTGGAAGCAGAAAGAAAAGGATTCTCCCCTAAGGCCTCCAGAAAGAGTGCAACCCAGTTTTATTTGGGGCCACTGATACTGATTTTGGACTTCCGGCTTCCAGAACCGTGAGGGAATAAATTTCTCTTCGTTTAAGTCACCAAGTTTGTGGTAATTTATTACAGTAGTCACAGACACTAGTAAAATAGTTTTAATCAAATCCCAAACATTTAAAATTTTAGAAATTCCACTCAGTCAAAGATTTTTTTGAGTTAGTATTATGAACAAGGCCATGGGAAAAACCTAGCTTAAGTCATTCATACTCAAAGGAAGGAAGCAGATGCTGGAACACAGATCAGAAGAGATCAGAACTATGTGATAACAGAGAAACTACAGTGGTGATGAGAAAGGTGGGAGGAGGGAATGGTGATGTTATCTGACCAAAAGGATCAGCGAATCCTTCAGGAAAAAGCTGGCTTCAAAATTGGCCTTGAAAGACTTGTAAGACTTCAACAAAATGTGACAGGATACCTGAATATATCTGAGAGTCACCTGTACAAATTTATTCACAATAAAGCTTATTTGGCACTCTTGATATCGTGAACACAGCTAGCTTGTAGTTCATACAATGCACCACGAAATCATAGAACCACGCTCAGTCAGTGTAAAAAGCCTCTAATATGTGCGCTGTTCTTATATCCCAACATAGCCATGGGCACTCCTTAGTATCCCCTCCTCTATGGGAAAAATCTTGATACTCATATGAATTCTAAAAATATAGCTTATCTTGACTCTAGCTTTTTAAATTTGTGTCTCAAAGCAGGGATCTGAGGTTATCTAGTTGAGAGCACTCCCAATATCCCAGAAACTCATTTTCCAAAAGGGGTAATAGTCACACAATGTTATAATGAAAAATGAAGAGACAAAACAACATTTGAGGTGTGCCATCGCAAAAGATGTTTAGGGACTAGTTACCAAAAGCAGCCCTTTTCAAAATGAAAACTAGGTTTTAGAATTTAAAGTTTACTGTACGATAAAACTCTCTTCAGATTTTACTAAGGCCCCACCTCATCTCCTATATACTTGCATATTATCAACAGTGAATGAGAATGAACTCTGCCAGGTATGAAAGCACATGATAGCCATTAAAGCAGCTTGGTACTGCAGATGGAATATACAGCTTGATGATATAAAATAAGCGAGATTTGTAAACAAATATGGGTGAAAATTAGATATATTATAAGCTAGTGTTTCATATCAACGGACAATAAATAATACTAAAACAACCAGCTTTTAAAAAGTAAGCTGGATTCTAACTCACCTCTTCAATGAAGGTACAAATCCCAGAAGAATCAAAGATTTAGATATCACACACACACACACACACACACACACTCTCCCTCTCTCTCTCCTATCTCTCTCTAATAAAATCCTTGAGTAAATAATTTTTTTTTTTTCAGATGGAGTGTCACTCTGTCACCCAGGCTGGAGTGCAGTGGCACAATCTCGGCTCACTGCAACCTCTGCCTCCCAGGTTGACACAAGTCTCGTTCTCACGTCTCAGCCTCCTGAGTAGGTGGAATTACAGGCACGTACCACCATACCCAGATAATTTTTTTGTAGAGATGGGGTTTTGCCATGTTGCCCAGGCTGCTCTTGAAATCGTGGCCTCAAATGATCCACCTGCCTCGGCCTCCCAAAGTGCTGGGATTAGAGGCATGAGCCACCACACCTGGCCCAATAATTTTATTCCAATCAGAACACAAAAACCTAATACCTTAAAAACTAAAAAAGACTGAAGCCATAAAGAGATTCATAAAAATGAACTAAAAAGAATATCCTTAACAAAGTCAACAGTCTGGAGAATGTCAGCAACCAAGGACAAAGTGCTAACTTCCTTAATGTATGAAAAAAAATAAATATTTATTAAAGTAACAGATAAGTTATTCCGTGGAAAAATTGACAAAGAACAAGGATAAGTGGTTCATGTAGCTAATAAACATCTGTCGGTCTATGTTAAATTGATATCACCTTCTTAAAGGGCAATGTGGCAACATCTGGCAAATGTTAAAATGCATACAAACATAATCTGACAAAGATTTTACTTCTACAAATATTCTCAACCAAGTAAACATAAGCATTTTTTTGGCTTAGCCATTTCTTTGTATTTTTATTGATTTTTTAAAAAATTTCTGCCCAGTTATGACAATGAAGTGGGAAACCACAATTACAATTCACAAACTGTGGCATGAAAAACAACACACACCCCATAAGGAATTACACCAAACCCTCTTCTTTCTGTTCATCCAAGAGAGTGCAATACGCAAGTGTCAAATGTAAGCACTGTATTTTTTTTTTCTTAAAAGGTTATGTACAAGAATATATTTTATACGTAACAACATTATGGTATCCTATTGGCATGTAAAATTGTTTCATCAAATTTGCTCATTAAATGAGAGCCTTCATTGTTTATTATGGATGGGTATTTAATGTCTCTCTATGGAAAGAGTCATACGCTTGTTGAAAAGATTTACGATTATTCTATCTCGAAAAAGTTTTTATTGAAAAAAAGTCACCAAGAATATGCTATGTGAGTGTGTACATATATATATATATATATATATATTCTTAATTTCCTACTACTGAATCCTGTCAACACAGAGACTATCTTTTACCCTGGACTTCAGGGTAAAATGTGCTAGGAATGTGCTAGGAAGAGGAAGAGGCAACCTATACTTACAAGTTAGTTAATACCATTTTACTTTAAAGAGAAGGGCAATAGAATTTCAAAAAATATGTGAAGCTTGAGGTACAGATATCTTCTAGGACTACAGCAATGCTGAAACCCATTAAAGTCGGTCACCCTCATTTCCTAAAATTTCCAGTTAATCACTTTAAAAATGTTTCTCACTCCACAAGCAAATAAGTGAGAAAAAGTGATGTGGCAGAAGTTGTTTAGGTAGGAGTTTTTTCTCAAATGATTGATAAGCCAGTTATAATGGCATATTCATCTTCCAAGTTATTAATAACAAAAGAGATTCATTAGAGTAGTCTAACCTGAAACAAAGGCAATAATACAGGGAACTTTTTACAACTCACGAAAAAAACATGCCACTTTCAACTGTCCAATTGTCAAGAAACAGCTTTTATAAATGCTCAGAATTAAAAATACATGCTATGCTCCAGACAACAAACATCTCCAGCAGCTATAACAGCTTGAGAGGATTGCTCAAGTTTCTCTAGGCACACAGAGGATAGACAGCTACACGAGAAATGAGAAATCCTTGATTGGCTTTCACCTGTGCTCTAAACCTTCGGTAACTGAGGGAACACAGCCTTTGTTCTACTGATTCTCTATCTAGAAATCCTGTTAAAATATCCACCGAAGGCTTTAAAAATCAGCACCAGTCATATGAACCCCTTTGTCAGTTCATGGAAGGATTAATTCTCCTGGGAATTCTAATTTAGAGCAAGAGTGGAGTCAAGAAGAGGGTTGTTAAAACATCACAGGTGAAGGCACAACCTTAAGATTTAACCTCAGGTGACTTCAGGGACAAATCCAACCACAAGTAAGAGACATCAGATTGTGGGATTTGTTGCAGTCTCTTCCTGATCATCATGCCAGTTCCTGTAATGAGAGAAACCCTTATCTGTATTTTCTGAGAAATTAAATAATTTACACAAACATACACAGCTATAAAGACGCAAATATTCCAAATACACAAGACCATTCTTACATGCTGCCATGACTGCCTGCCTTTGTTATATTCTCTGTTTGATCATACAAAGAATTATTTGCTCTGTGGCAGCTTTATACATACTAATAAAGACTTCAAATAAAGCTATAACCCACTCTCTCAGGTAAATAAAAAATACTGATATATTTGTTGTCCATTTACAAATTTATTTTTCCATAATTAAACTCTCAGAAAAGGCATTGTATTTTTGAGATGTAAGGAACACCTACTGTCAACCCAATTACTTTACTTTTAAATTAAACTGTGTCAACTTAAAATATACATAGCAATTTTACTCCAACTTTATCAGCACAGGAAGCTATCAATTTTTTTAATTTTCTGTTTAATATTGCTCTATTTTGAATTTTTATCACTAGATAGGATGAACAATTTCATGTTATCATTTTCCAACTGCATTTCCCCTATTGAAGCGTCAGCTCACATCACTTGCCTGCTTATCTTCTGTAGTCTCAATATTTTTCTCATAACTTGAGTGCATCCTTAATATTTTATAAATATTAAGTCAAAATGTATCATACTTGATGTAAACACGTTGTGGTTGATCTATTTCATTACTATTTTCAACATAAGGATATTTTAAACTTGTATATATGAACATATTTTCCTTCTTCTGATTAATACTTAGATGTTGAAAAAGTTATTTCTCCATAAACTATTTTATCTTCTGCCAATTCTTCTATAATTCGATATTTTATAATTAACCCTCCAATTTGATGTGATCTAGACATTTCATTCTCCTTCAGCACACAAGCAGAAACAGATAAATTACAATTCCCACTCTCAATGGTATAATAGCTATAAAGCTACTCCTTTTTCTTACACCTAGTGAAGAATACAGCATCATTCTACAAACAACGCTTATTATTACTCCACACCTTACCACCCACTCTCCCACCCACCTCCACCCAAATGGCAATCTCTGCATGATACGGTTTGGTCTGTGTCCCTGCCCAAATCTCATTTGGAATTGCAATCTCCACCTTTGGAAGTAGGGCTTGCTGAAAGGTGATTGGATCGTGGGAGTGGATTTCTCATGAATGGTTTAGCACCATCCTGTTGGTGCTATTCTCTTGATAGTCAATGAGTTCTTAGATCTGGTTGTTTAACAATGTGTAGCACCCCCTTCCTCACCTTCTTTCTGCTCCTGCCCTAGTCATGTGACATACTTGCTCCCTATTTGCCTTCTGCCATGATTGTAAACTTCCTGAGGCCTCCCCAGAAGCCAGGCAGATGACGGTACCATGTTTCCTGTACAACTTGCAGAAGCATGAGCCAATCAAACTGCTTTTCTTTATAAATTCTTTAGTCTCTGGTATTTTTTTATAGCAACACAAGAACAGACTAATACATTGCCCTTATTCAAATGGAGTATATTTTGGTGATTAGTATAATGTGCTTTAAAACGCTAACCAATTATTCCAATGTGAGATAGTTAACAATTTTTCCTTTTCCCTCCCATGTTTAGTAAATGTATTCATCTTTGTGAGGTTTATTTATATCTACTTGATGCTATCCCATTATTTTATATTTTTATTTTTTACCAATATCAAAATTCTTAAATATTATTGCTTTATTATAGGTTTCAATATATAGCAGGTATTTTTCTCTCTATTGCTGTTCTTCAAGGCATTTGTCTTGATTTTTTTTACCTGTTCACTTTTCCAGTGATTTAGAATTTTTTTTTATCAAAATTCTTAAAACTTCTGAGATTTTGATAGAAATACTTTCAAATATACTTTTTAAAAACTTGGATGCCACAATGTATGAATATTTCAAAACAACATGTTGTGTACAATAAATACATACAATTTTCGTCAATTAAAAATAAGATAAAACTTGGAGAACTTACAATCCGTACGGCACATTGAGTTACTATGCAAAACCGACTGTTGTGCTTCAAACATTTAGAAAAGCTAGACAATATAACTATATTAAAATAAATACTTAATCAGCTAACCAGAAAATGGGGAGTAAATAAGATAATAAAATTTGTAGGAATAAATCTAAGATATTAGAAAAATTTAACTGTCATTAGAAAAATTATAGCATCATATAGAATACTATGTACAAAAAATGGAGAAATTTAAAAATACTTTTTTACAAGTAATTATATGTCAGTTATTCTTTTCCTACATCATTCCTTTTCTGAATTTTAAATTAATGGACTTTATCAGCGCAATTTTAGTTTGACATAAAAGTGAATAGAAAGTACAGGGAATTTTCATGTCCTCTTTCCCTTCCCCTCTCTCCCAACATACAGTTTCCCCTATTAGTAACATCTTGCATTAGTGTGGCACATTTAGTACAATTAATGAACCAATATTTACACAATGTTATTAACTAAAGTCCATCACTTACATCAGGGCTCATTGTATTATACAGTTCTATAGATTTTGAGAAATGCATAATGTCATGTATCTACCAACACAAAATGGTTTTGTGTCCAAAACTGGTTCCTTCCAGTGGGTTCTTGGTCTCGCTGACTTCAAGAATGAAGCCACAGACACTTGCAGTGAGTGTTACAACTCTTAAAGACGGTGTGTCCGGAGTGTGTTCCTTCAGACGTTAAGATGTGTCCAGAGTTTCTTCCTTTTGGCGGGTTCGTGGTCTCGCTGACTTCAGGAGTGAAGCTGCAGAGCTTCCTGGTCACTGTTACAGCTCATACTACAGTGGGCACCTCCCGAGTTGTTTGCTCCTCCTGGTGTTTGTGGTCTCGCTGGCTTCAGGAGTGAAGCTGCAGACTTTCGCGCTGAGTATTACAGCTCAAAAAGGCATGGACCCAGAGAGTGAGCAGCAGCAAGATTTATCGCAAACAGCGAAAGAACAAAGCTTGCACATAATGGAAGGGCACCCCAGCGGGTTGCTCCCGGCATGAGTGGCCTGCTTTTATTCCCTTATTTGGCCCTACCCACATGCCGCTGATTGGTCCATTTTACAGAGCACTGACTGGTCTGTTTCACAGAGTGCTGATTGATCCGTTTTTACAGAGTACTGATTGGTGCGTTTACAAACCTTTAGCTAGACACAGAGCGCTGATTGGTGCATTTACAATCCTTTAGCTAGACAGAAAAGTTCTCCAAGTCCCTGAGGAAGAAGCCCAGCTGGCTTCACCTCTCAGTTTCACTAGCCTAAAAATCCCCCACACTCCACCTATTCATCTATCACTCCCTCCCTCTCATCAAACCCCTGGCAACTACTGATCATTTATTGTCTCTGTAGTCTTGCTTTTTCCAAAATGTGGTATAGTTTGACTCACACAGTATGAATACGTAGCCTTTTGGATTGGTTTCTTTCACTTTGCAATATGCTTTTAACGTTCTTTCATGTGTTTCAGTGGCTTAATAGCTCATTGTTTGTTGGTTTGTTTTTTCTTTTTCTTTTTTTTTTTTTTTTTTTTGAGACGGAGTCTCACTCTATCACCCAGGCTGGAGTGCAGTGGTGCAATCTTGGCTCACTGCAACCTCCGCCTCCCGGGTTCACACCATTCTCCTGCCTCAGCCTCCCGAGTAGCTGGGACTACAGGCACCTGCCACCACACCTGGCTAATTTTTTGTATTTTTAGTAGAGATGGGGTTTCACCACATTAGCCAGGATGGTCTCGATCTTCTGACCTCGTGATCCACCCACCTCGGTCTCCCAAAGTGCTGGGATTACAGGCGTGAGCCACCTTGCCCAGCCTGGTTTTTTTTTTTTTTTTTTTTTTTTTTTTTAAGATGGAGTCTCGCTCTGTTGCCCAGGCTAGAGTACAGGGGCACGATCTTGGCTCACTGCAATCTCTGCCTCCCAGGTTCAAGCGATTGCCAGCTAATTTTTGTGTTTTTTTAGTAAAGACAAGGTTTCGCCATGTTGGCCAAGCTGGTCTTCAACTTTTTTTTTATTTTTATTTTTTGAGACGGAGTCTCAAAAGCCTATATAGTCCTAGCTACTCAGGAGGCTAAGGCAGGAGGGTTGCTTGAGGCTGAGCTTGAAGTTGCAGTGAGCTGTGATTGCACCACTGCACTCCAGTCTGGGTGACAGAGCAAGACCTTGTCTCTGAACAAAACAACAACAACAGCAGCAACAACCAAAAAAAACCACCAGCAGGGTGTGGTGACTCAGGCCTGTAGTCCTAGCACTTTGGGAGATCAAGGCGGGCGGACCATGAGGTCAGCAGATCGAGAGCATCCTGGCTAACACCATGAAACCCCATCTCTACTAAAAATACAAAAAATTAGTAGGGCGAGGTGGCAGGCACCTGTAGTCCCAGCTACTCGGGAGGCTGAGGCAGGAGAATGGTGTGAACCCGGGAGGTGGAGCTTGCAGTGTGCCGAGATGGCGCCATTGCACTCCAGCCCAGAGGACAGAGCAAGACTCCATCTCAAAAAAAAAAAAAAAAAAAACGAATTAGTTGCTTCTAATTTGGTGCAGACTTTTCAGACCTTTTCTCTGTTTTTAGAATAAAATGCAGTTGTAAATAGGAAAAGCGATAATATATATCATTATTATTTTGTTCTTGAATTTAAAAAGAATGTCTATACTTCACCCACATACAAATGTTGGCTTTGTGCATATGAGTGTTAACCATCATTCTTCACACTTTTTTCTATTCTTAAAACTGCATACAGTCAAAAAATACATAATATATGTTGTTAAAGATCAAGGAGGGGAGAGTCCCAGGAGCCAGCTGTATTTCTTCATTCAAATCTTTTAAATATGTCAAAAAACTTTATTTCCTTTTCAAAGATTCTACAAAATTTACCTCTTTTAACAATACTCATTTTTACATGTTTGCATTTTATGTTTTCTTTTGCCATTTCACATATTTGCATTTTATGTTTTCTTTTGCCATTTCACATATTTGTTATTTTTTTAAAAAGAACTTTAAATGCTTATCAGAGCAAGGTGATGTACAAATTCATGATTTTCATTGTGACTTTGTAAGGTATCTAGTTTTCATTGTTATTGGACATAATTGATTTTTCTGTGTATATAATGTATTTACATGTATATCTGTGCGTATATTTATACTTATATTCATACAAAATTTTTCTAGTCACTTTCTCAAGTATTTCCATTAATTCTACATGCCACCCCCCTTTTAATTCCTGTACCATGATATTTATCTGGTTAGAAACCTGATAGCACATTTTCTCTATAGAAAATATATTTTTAGAAGCCTCAAGTTCCCAAAATGATCTCTATAACTTTATCTTTTACTTTGCTTAATGCAATGTTTATTTTTCCATGTATTTAATTTTTTCTATTAAGTGTGTAATACATTAATTAAGGTGAGTTAAAAATCTTCTAGCTTTTTCTTTTCTGTGTGTTTCACATCATTTTTGTTGCTGTTATTTTGTACATATAAGATTATCAGTGTTATATACTCATTATAATTTATGCATTTTATCATATTGTCATGATCCTCTTCACTCAGACTATCTTTTCTTTTAATTTTACTCTGCCATTTTTGCTAACTCATTTTACCTTTTGGTCTATTTTCAGCAGATATCCTCAGAGCAATAAATCACTAGACCTTTTAAATAAAAAACAGTCTAAGATTCTGTGTGTTTTATGTATGAATATCAAATATTTATGTTACTTGCTGCATCTGTCTTATGCCTTTTTTGGAGAAGCACATTTCCTTTTTCTTTTTCTTTTTCTATTTCCATTGTCTTTTGTATTTTTATAATTGGAAAAAGCAAATATCTTCTTTCTACCCTTACTCCTAATTGTACCACTCTTATTTTGTAATCGAATTCACAGGATTATTTACTTATTTGTAAATTGGGTAAGTGATTTCAATATTCTTTATATTTTTTCCACAATAACTAAAAATTCAACCTTTTTTAAAAAATTAGTTAATGATTGAAAATCTAAATATCATCATCACTAAAGGTAAAGTTTTTGGAAAACAAATCTGAAATATACTAGGCTGTATTTCACATAGTGACAGCATTTCAACTGGGTGTGACATAGCTGCATCATACCTTCTTCTTAGAGAACATTTCAAACACTGCTCTACTATCTTTTGACTGTGATAGTATGATAAAGAAATAGGAGCTATCCAGATTTTAATTCCTTTGATAATTTATCTTTAATTTGGGATGGGAAGAGCAAAATAAAATTTGTACACTATGAAAGATATAAAATAGCCAGAGTATATCTTATAGAGTGTTTTTGCTTCTTTTATTTATCTGAAATAAAGTGAGACATTGTTGTCTCCTACCTCAGTTATTTTTTACCATCTGTATTTCTTTATCTTGTATGCCATTGATTAACAGTCTGTTTTTTTATTCAGAAACTTCTATTTTCCCTGTCTGTCCTGATATCTCTCACATTTTCTTTCATCTTTCAGGTTTTTTCTTACATCCCACCATGTTCCACCAGTCTGACTTTCTGCAGCATTGAATTTGCTGTCTACTGTTTTCAGAAATTATGTGAATTGATCAACAGCAGAATTCTACCTTTTTCTTCCACAACTCTCATATTCTCTTTTATCAATGAAAATAGATAGCTGTTATTTTCTTAAAACCATTATTCGTCTCTCCTGCACAAAATCCATTTCAAGTCTTTTATCTGAATATTAGGAAAATTATCTCAGGAAATAGAAGGAAACAAAAAAAAAAGTCAATTATCTCGTTCCAGTCGTAAGTAAATACAAATGAGAAAGGAAAAGAGGAAAATAAGCAAACAAAGAGGCTGACCATTTTCTCTTGTATACATCTTATATGCATTATTATAAGGTTAATATTTTTAATTCAATTAAATTTAGTTCAGTGGGTATGTCACTGAAGGATAAGCACACTCTCAGTGCTGAAAATCAAGTCTAAGTCCTAACCACTTCTAGATTTTATCTACAGATTAAGCATTGGAATGATTTATTCCATCCCATCATTGCAATACCAGTTTTATACACAGAAGTTCAGAGCCAGAGTTTTGATGGGCCTCCCCTCAATTCTTGCTCCATTGAGGAAGAAGTAGTGTGTTTGTTTGATATTTCACAATTATGCACCGTCCCACCATATTTCCTATAAGAAGTTTGCACATCCTTGCCATTGCCATGTGACTCACTTTGGCCAATTAAATGTGCTCAGTGACTCACATACACCATGACTGGGCAGAAGTTGTAAAAGGCCTTGTAAGTCTCCACCATTCCCTCACCTCTGCTGTCCACCATGAGAATGGTACATCCCAGACAGGTGCTGCTCCTTCAGTCTGGGATCCAGAAGAACACATGTGGAACAGAATTATAGCCAGGTGCAGAGAACTGCCTGGAGCCACTGAGATCTAGGTGTGTGTGTTAGCAGACCAAAGCTGACTAGCACTGTTGGATTTGGAGTTGTATTCATTTGCTAGGGTTAACATAAAAGGTTCCACAAACTGGGTGACTTAAACAACAAAAAAATCGTTTCTCACTGTTCTAGATGCCAGAAATCTGAGATCAAGGTATCAGCAGGATGGATTCCTTTTGAAAACTGTGAAGGAAAACTGTTCCATGCCTCTTCCTTTGCTCCTGCTGGTTTGCTAGAAAGTTTTGACTTCCTTGTCTTGTAGATGTATCACCCTGAGCTCTGCTTTCATATTCACCTGGAATTCTGTGTGCATGTCTATCTCTATGTTCAATTTCCCCTTTTATTAGGACACCAGTCCTATTGGACTAGTGTCCACCTTGACTTCATCTTAACTTGATCATCTATAAGGATCCTATTTCTAAGTAAGGTTACATTCACAGATACAAAACGTTAGGATTTCAACATCCTTTTAAAGGATATAATTCAACTCCCAGCACAGGAGGACATCAGGTTAACAAGAGGTCAAGTAAGGATCTTCAGCTTCAGCCAGCAGCAATCTTCTCATATCTGTGTTTTAGTCAAGCAGTACCAAGTTTGGGGCTGGAGAGCAGCAGGTTAGCTATTGCAAATATTTTTACCAGTGGAGTAATTTCTTTCTAGATAAATGATTGCCTATGCTTTTCCTCAAGAAATTAGAAGGGAAAATCTACTGGTGCTTTTCCTAATTCAACTATCTTTCTAGACATCATCCAATAGAGAGATTATTGTCAGGAACAATTTTCTGTCGACATCAATCAAATTAAAAAGAAGTAATAGCAAACATAATGGTATAATTTCTACTTTCAAATATCTAGTAGGAATGTTTAAGACAGCCATCAATGATCATTATGAAATAACTTTTAGTAACTGAGGCAACATTTCATAATGCCCTGCATTCATTCATGCACACACACACACACACAGAAACAGAGTCATTGAATTAGTGGTGGTAGTCGACCCAAATTAAGTAGAAGTCTGTATTAACTTATAGCTTTGCTGCCAGCTGAAGGTAATAATAATAGAAACCCTCAAAGTTATCAATTTTCTGTTTTATTTTTATTTGGCATGGATTCTTTATTTTCTGCCTGTATTTCCAAAGTTTCATTACATTAGACTCATATTTAATAAGATTGAAATTTTAGTGGTTGTAGAAGCAAATGGTTGTAGAGTAGTAAGTGAATAAATTAATATAAAATCAGTTTTCTAAAGCATGTGATTTTCAGCTTAATCAATTATTATTCTCTGTGTCCACATTAATTTCTAGGCTCATTATTATTAAAATACTTCTGATTAAATAAATTGAGCTGATACTTATACAAATACTAGTTATGGTTTAAACCAAATTTATATAAACATTTCTACTGGGTTTGCACATACTACATTATATGGAATATTCTGACATCAAATTTGTATTCTACTATTAAATTTAACTCAATTTTAAAATACTTCTCACTGGTCTGAAATCATAGGAACTCTTACCTCTGCCATGGTTAAGTGAAATGTATTATGCCATTTACATGGTTTCCACAGCTATGGGACCTAGCAGATAATTAGGTGGTAGAAAAAAATCAGAGACTTAGTTCCAAGGCTCCTCTTCTACTGTGCAAAAAGATTGGCAGCACCAGGTCCATTAGCCAGGGACCACATTAAGTCTGAAATTTCAAATGCAGTCAGGGTGGCTGTGTCTCCGGTAGTTGTAAATGGTCATTGACATTTAGATAGATAGTCATATTTTTAACATTTATTTTCTTTTCTTTATTCTTTACCTTCAATATGACTGTCATTGCTGAAAGCATCTAGGAAAACAAAAGGGATGAGGATAAAGAGTGATAATGCTTTAGCAAGAATGAAGGCTGAGCAATCACAGCATGACTATACATAATATCTAAAAGGTTATAATGCAGTTCTCTTTCAGAATTATTTTCTGTATAGACCAAATTGATTGTCATGTCATTGAGTAGAGTTTTCATTTATTTTATTATTTTTTTCTCAAGCTGCTACATGAACCCAATATTTCATATCCATCCTATAACCTGGAGATAATTTCATTTGTCAGGGATAGTATAAGAAATAAAAGATGGATAAAGATTCAGAAGCAAAATAAAAAAGAAAGGAAGATGAAAACAAACTCAGGATTCAGAGTCCTGGCATTGCACCCAATATAAAGGAGATTGTGGGGGTGATCATGAGGGCAAATACTGGAACTCAATCAGAGACAAAACTTCCTCATATGCCTTCTGGAGATCCAAAAACCATCTGTCAGAATTATATTATTAAAATGAGATAAATGCCTTATGTAAACAGGATGAAAGTGGCTCGTAAAAACGGGGAATGCAAAGCAGAGAATGGCATACAGAATCTTGGTCAACGTCCACTGTCTCGGGGATGATGTCATGGCTATAAAATAAAATTTATTGTGATACTGTTTCAATGAGATTAAGGAGTCTAGCGTGAGTTCAGAGCACCCTGTGGCCTGCTGAGTTTGTCTATAACATATGGTTAAGAGTCATACAATTTGCAATGTTAGAGCTATCATGTTGGTTGTGAACCATCAAAAGTTTCTGTGGATTATATTAATGTTGAATGGATAGACATACCTCTTTGGGGTGGCAGTAACAAAGCTATAGCAATGAAGGAAGAAGCCTGTCCATTTACATGTCTCCTAAGACCATCTCTGTGTGACTCTAAATCTTAGTCAGGCACTGGTATTCATGAGCACCTGGATGAATGCTCACTAAGAGACCTTCCTGGGCAAGACTGCCAAACTCATTCCCAAATAATGCAGCCCGGGAAACAAGACACCTAACTGGTTATTTCAGGAACCCATCAAATCCAGATGCTCCTCAACTTACAATGGAGTTAAGTTGTGATAAACTCACTGCAATTCATGATAAACTCATTGGAAATTGAAAATGATGTAGGCTGAAAATGCATTTAATACGCCTAACCTACCAAACATCATAACTCAGCCTTGCCTACCTTAAACGTGCTCAGAACACTTACATTTCCTACAGTTGGGCAAAACCATCCAGCGCAAAGCTTATTTTATAATGGAGTATTGAGTGATCTCGTGTAATTTACTGAGTATTATACTGAAAGTAAAAAACAGGATGGTTGTAGGGTGGTTGGAATACAGTTTCTACTAAATATATATCACTTTCACACCGTCACAGAGTCAAAAAGTCGTAAGTCGAGCCATCATAAGTCAGGGACCATCTATATGCAATATAGAACACTCAAAAACTTCCAGTACCTTTTTGGCATCATGCAGACAAGTTGACTAGACTGAACATGGACTAGGTATTTCATTTTTTGGCATACAAAGTTAATTTCTCAAGGTTGATATCCTCGTAGTTCTATCATACTTGCTACAGAGATACTCAAACCAGAGGTCTATATGAAGTTGCATTTATCATGTTCACGAGAATATTACCAATATGGAGGATAGTTGTGCTTAATTTCCTTTATTTGTTACCCACTGGGAGATTGTAGAGTCACTGTGTAGGCCAAAAATAATAATACTCCATGACTAGACTTGTCTCCATTTGGAGGAAAATTCTTTACTTCAGGATCACTGGACTACATAGAAAAGGCTTTAGTCACACTCCTGATCTAGCTTCATGAAGTCATTTGTTCCATCAAGTTTGTCAGCAAGCTTGATAGTAGATTTCTTGAATGATGATTGAGATGAGGCTGGCATAATCTCAACATATTTAGTCCATCATTCTTCCAGTTAATATGTTTGTATGTTTGTATCTATGGAATTTTGGGAACTTAGATGTAGTTTCAGAAAATGGGGACTTGGTGAGATCTTGGGCTCTATAACTTCAGTTATGGAATTTATTGGCATTCATCTTACAAGTAGAACATTTGTTCAGGGTATCATCCTGAGATATGATTCTACTGCAGGTCAGACAGGTGGACAGGTATAGGTAACGTAGGCAGCAAAACTGAAGACAAGAATAATGCATGGGTCTTC
Source organism: Macaca fascicularis (assembly GCF_037993035.2). NCBI lineage: Eukaryota > Metazoa > Chordata > Mammalia > Primates > Cercopithecidae > Macaca > Macaca fascicularis. The sequence goes on along the minus strand of NC_088376.1, from coordinate 28,820,883 downwards.
TAAATAATAATGAGATAGTATATCAGCAAGCAAAAGCTCTGTGAGTGAGAGGTAGCATGGTCAGTAGACGTTGAGCAGCAAGAGCCTATTGATGTGATAGAGGGTCACTTGTGTTATATTTTGGGTAATGATTCCAGCAAAAGATCTGCAGTGTCAGCTTTCACAGAAGAGGCTTTGAACATGGGAGCAGGTAGACATGCTAATACCCCTCCTTAGGAGTTAGTACAACTACCCTGCAAATGTACAAAAATGGCTCCAGGTGGTGGAAGAGTGGGATTGCAGAATGAGCTCTAGACTAGACCAGTTCTGCACTGGGTGGATTTTTTTTTTTGTAGTGAGGGTAGTACCTCTTGAACCATACAATCTGCCTTACCACAAATTGCACATGGTTGTCCTCCCTTGATTTGCCATCATTTGCAGTGGGCATACCTTATAAATGCCAACAGGGAGGAGGAATCTGTGTTCTACTCCATCTCCCTTGGATAGGGATTTGCCACACCTTCATGTTCCTGGCAACCAAACCACATTCCCCTGACTGTCCTTCACAGGAGAGTGGGCAGTCCCTATCCAGGCTCCTGTCTAGCTTCTCAAATTCCTGTCAGTTCAGAAAACCTGGAGGTTAATAACGATAGCAGTAAGAGCAATATTTATAATAAAAGCAATGCCTGTTATTGGAAGCTTACTATGTACTGTACCAATCACTGTGCTAAGAGCTTCACATATATTTTCTTACTTACTGATCACAAAAATATTTCATGAATTAAATACAATTGTAATCTCAGGAATATGAGACTTAGTGAAACAACTTCCCTGAAGCCTCACATCTAGTAGATAGTAGGAAACAATCAAAACTCATTTCTGTCAGATGCCAAAGACTACAGTCTCAAACATGCTCAGGAGATATACACACACAACATTTCTGCATATACATATATACATACAGAGATGAGAGAGAGATTATTCTTAGAAAAGGGATTTTGCATGGCTCTCTAATTACCTACTAAATGTCAAATCTCCCCTTCTCCTTTATTAACCAAAAGCCTTGATTTTGGTGGAGTGCCAATTTGTCCAACTAAAAATCTTCATTTTTCCAGCCATTTCTGTATCTGTAGATGATTCTGTGACCCAGTTCTCACAAAGAGAACACAACTGGGAATCTGGTAGAAATTTCTTCATGAGTTTTTCACACTCCTATAATAGTTCCTGCCCCTTCCTCCTTCCTGTTTCTATTTTCCTTCAGGCTAGGATATGAACCTGATGCTTGGAGGTACAGAATCATTCAGAGACCCACACACTAAGGACAGTGGAGCAGGAAAATGGAAGAAATCTGAGTCTTAATGATATCACAGCATCGCTGAATTTTTGTCTATTTATGGCTGAGTACATTCCTTACTGATATGAATATTAGTAAATACTAGTTGTGTATCTTATAGTTCAAATTTTGTGAATTAAAAGCTCTTCTCTCTTAATTCTTATTATACTGGGGTCATCTTTGGTAGTGATTACTTCTAGAATACACAGTAGCCCTCACAAACTTCAAAACGTTTCTATCTAGGTCTCACTGCAGTTAAAACACCCACACAATTACACACCAAAGACTTCCATGTCCCAAGCACTTAACAGCATTGGTGCTACGACTCGATTAGTTTAAGTAAATTATGGAGGTGGGAAGATTATGATAGCTTCTACTGCATTCCAGCCAATTTTCACATTTTCCTAGAATTATTTTAAATGTTGTTATCACCCAAACACCTGCTGCTATGTAGGCAGGGAAGCAAGCCAAAAACAAGTGAGGAAGCTAAACATAATAAATTAAAAACAAATGTGCACAATCCCTAAATACGGGATACAAATCATAGCTTTTAAATTTGAAGGGCAGTACACTTGGTTACTAACCAGCCTCTAAGTCTCTATAAGTACTCAGACCCAGATGAGAAGGAAAAATAATCCTTATAGTTTCTGTATTGCTTTCTCTTCTTTTCACTCTATGCTTTCCATAGAATGAAAGAAAACATTTTAAAGGGTCCATTCTTATTGCCTTTCTTCTTTTTAAATTCAGTTGTGACTGACTTTACAGCCAAAATTTTGTCCAAAACATCTATTAAGCTTCTTTACTCAAAAGCAACACGAATACAAAATCATAGTGTATTAGCCTGTTCTCATGCTACTATAAAGAACTGCCGGAGACTGGGTAATTTATAAAGGAAAGGGGTTTAGTTTACTCAGAGTTCCGCGTGGCTGGGAAGGCATCAGGAAACTAGCAATCATGGTGGAAGGGGAAGCAAACATGTCCTCCTTCACATGGCAGCAGAAGAGAGAAGGAGTGCCAGCAGGCAAAAATAAAACCACCAGATCTCATGAGAACTCACTCGCTATCACAACGGCATGGGGGAAACCCAGCTCCATGATTCAATTAGCTCCCACCAGGTCCCTCCCACAACATGTGAGGATTATGGGGATTATAATTCAAGATGAGACTTTCACTGGGGACACAGCCAAACCATATCACATAGGTAATAAGGAAAAAATGATATTAAATATAACTTTATGTGATTTGAACATTAAAAATTGTTGATTTTTAAAAATTTGATGATTCAATGGATGGAGGTGGGAAGCGCGGAGAACAACTTAGAGTTTTCAACATGAAGAATTTAAGGCTGGTTCTTGGAATACATATCACATCTCCAAAGCCCTTTTGTAACTCCTAACACTGACCACTTTCTTCGTATTTGAGTTTGGGAGAAAGGAACCAAAAGAGAAAGAAACCGAAATCCAAACTTCAGTGTCTTAATGACCGCCCTTTAAATAGTGATAGCGAATTTTATTAATTACAGTTCCAAGGTCGAGTTGGTGCCTGATTATCTCAAAAAGGCCAGCAGAGGAGGGAACGGGACCATCTTCTCAAAAGCCACACACAGCTATTCCAGGAGGTTGTGTTGCATGTGGTATGCACCTGGGGAAGAGAAAGTCAGTAGGATGCTTGGAGGTGCTGACAGGGCAATAAGAATGAAAGCAAAGGTAGAATGTTTTCAGCTGTTGCCATAAGCAGAAAAAAAAAACACACAAGGACAGAGAATCATCTATAGAGTACTTTTTTCAATTTTTATTATCTATTTATAGAATGCTTGCTGTATTGGATAAAAATGCTATACTGCCCCTTGAACCCACAATAAATATTGACACTATTCTTTAAAGTGTATAATAGTGGAAAGGTATTTTTGAATGAAACATGAATCATCAGGTGACTGGGATTCTATTGGTTATATATTGATGGCTACTGTGCAGGTTGTATGAACTTAGGCACAGAGTTTGTGCTGTGAGGAAAGCAATAACAAAAATCCAAGTCCAGTAGCATTGCACCCTCTATGCCAGCTCAACTCCTAGCAGAATGGTGTCAATGAGTCACAAGGCACCAAATGTGGTTCTTTGAATATCATTGCAAACCCAGAGGGACAAGTTGGGGAAGAATACCATTATAAATTGTACGCTCTAGGCAGAAAATCAGATGTAGATAGCATTATATAAATTCTCTAAATTTAGGAAATCTAAAAACTTGCTCATGAAATCACCTCCTGGAAATTGGTTTTTAACCTAGATGTAATGATCTCTCTATTACTTAAGATTTGGTTTTAGTTTTGTTTTTCTGGAAGAATTGAGGGAGTAAGTGCAGATATACTGGGGCTGGATCCAAACTTTTACCCTTCGGAGCATACTAAGACCTGATATTTTGAACTTGATTTTTATTTGCAATTAAGGAGACTTTTGAATTACATATCCAGTCTACTGTCTACCAGAAATTAGAGAAAAACACTTTGAGGCATGGTTAGAAGATGTCATAGGGCCAATAACAGCCCCATGATTCCTGCTTTCTTTGTAGCCTCGTGTAATGTTCTCTCCTTGAGTGTGGACTGAGCCTAGGGACTCCCTTCTACTAAATAGAATATGGTAAAGTAAAGGGATGTCAGTTTTGAAGCTGGGTTACAGAAAGACAATGGCTTCTATCTTGGGAAGCCTCTCTTACTCTTGTGTTCACTTGCTCTATGGAAAGCCAGCTGCCATTTTATGAACAGCTTTATGATGAGTCCTACATGATGAGGAATTGCTGTCTCCAGTCAACATCCAGGAAAGACCAGAGGTCTGCCCATAGTCATGTGAGAAGGTTGGGAAACAGATTTTCCTCCACTTAAGCCTAAGCACTGCAGCTTGGCTGACACCTGATTGCAGCTCAAAGGCGGATGCTGAGTCAGAGGCACCTAGGTAAGCTACACTTGACTCCCAGACCTTGGAAATTGTGACATAATAAATGTTGTTTTAAGCTGCTCAGTTTTCCGGTAAGTTGTCATGCAACAAAAGGTAACTAATACAATTTTTATGGATTCAAAGCCTCAAAGGCTGACATAGGCTACAGAGAAGATAAGATTATACAGATTCCAAATTCGGAGTTAATTACAGACTCAAATCTACACACTTGGTCTTCCAGTTCACTAGTGAGTTATATCTCCACCCTGAAGAATATACGCTACAAGGAAATAGTAGGGATTCAAGTCAAGCAGCAATTAGAACTGATTTGTCCTCAGTTCCTATATAGTTCCTTTAGTAGTGAGTTCTCTATCAGGAACATAGAACAAGGCTTACAGAATGAGAGGTGTACAGTTCAAGTCTAGGAACAAAGGTTAGTAGCTGGCTATAACTGGTTTGGAGAGTCTACTATGAATATTTCTCCCACCCTCATACTCAGTATAGTGAAGTTGGTAACTTGAGATTGGCTATGATGAAAGCATTTACACCAAGAAAACTGGCAAATGCTACAAATCAATTTTTTTTCAGAATCAACTGTTGAATGTTTACCAGCACACCACGATTTATAACCAAGAACTACTGATTTTCTTAAACATTATCAAAGACCCAAGGAACTACCCAAATTTTATTTCTGGTGAAACGAATCAGGACTAAGGAAAAGAAAAAGGTGATCATGGTTGTCTTATGGAAAAGGGCAAAATGAGTAGTTGAGTTGGGATTGAACACATTAGTGCGGACTTGGGGAGCCTAAGTTGATGCAAGTGTACCTCAGTCTCTTGAACTTAGAGTCATGTGAGCAAGATCCTAGTAGCTACTGTTATAACCAATTAGTAGACATGGAAGGTAAGTACTAGTTCATCGCAGCTCCAGGAGAAAGAAACAGAGAATAATTCATCTTTCCTTTGTTTTTATTCTAGCTCCCAGCCAATTATATGGTGCCCCCACACACTGAGAGAAAATCTCCCTTAGTATAATCAGATTCACATGCCAATCTCCACTGGAAACGTCCTCACAGACACACCAGAAAATAATGCTTTATCAGTTCTCTAGGTATTTCTTAATCCAGTCAAGCTGACACCTAAAATTAACCATTGCAATGGCTAAGGTAAAAGATTCATTACTAAAACTGGGGAGACATCTGGGGACAAAATGAAGCAAAAATTAGAGCATTCCATTCAAGATGTTTTATAGGAGCAATTGTAAAGCCCACTGCACAGGAAGTAAGCTATACAAAATAACTCAACACAGTGAATGTAACACAATGTCACATTCATCTCTGAGGCCATCAGAATCTGCAACATATTTTCTAAGGTTCATGGTTCCCATCATTTGGGGTCCTCACTAGTGAATTTGCATGAGGCAACAGTGATGCACAAACTAAACAAACATAAGGCTACTTTTAAAAAATCAAATTGTCCTGAAAACAATATTCAAAACCAAGTACTAGGCAAACATTAAGTAAGATCTGAGGGTCCTAACTTGAAGGCAAAATAAAATAAAGTAAAATAAAATACAAAAAATATCAGATAGTATTTGGCCTTTCTGGTTGCACTGTAAATATGGATTAAGGACAATTATCTAATCTCAACCTAATGACCAAAGAAATATGTATAAGGTATGAACAAAAATCAAGATTTCCAGCTAAATGAGAAAGTAAGCTGCCTAGGTGGCTTACTGAAGAGAGAAAGGCTTAAGATAAAGGGATCCAGATGCTATTTAGTACAGAAAGTACCAGATACCCCATAAGCAATCTTACCTGAAACAAGTATTTGCTAAAACAAAGAAAATCAGATGTCACAAGAAGACACCAAAAAATAAAATGATAAAGCTTTATCCGATCAGATAAAACATAGGCGAATGTTTTTCTTCAGGGCCACTACTGACCTCAGAAACAGACTAGAAAATACTTAGTCTGTGTGAAAGCCCATTCCAGGAGTTAGATGATCTGTATGACTTTCAAATCTTTTCACAAGAGCATCTGTGGCTGAATATCTCATTAGGTTTTTATTTCTTGCTAGATTCTACCCTGTAACAGTTTTAGATCTTATGAGACAAAGCATGAAAAGGTTATATGATAAGGGTCTTTTGAGAGCATTGATATAGGGATTTTATGTTTTTTAGAGAACATATTTAAAAGACATGGTACACTTGTTAGAAGTTACATAAAACAATAAACATCTTATAATCACTACTCCTGGAGAGAATAATAATAGCAAAGGGTATGAAGGGGTTTCTGGAGGTACTAGCTATGTTTCTTTTAAGTCTGGGCTGGCTACATGGATGTTTTCCAATTTGTGAGACTACATAGAGCTGTATAGTTATAATTTGTGCACTCTTCTGTATGTACATTATATTTCAATAAAAGCAAACAAGTAAATGATAGCTACCTGAAATTACTATTCCACCTGTTTTGGGAAGACTAATCTAACAGAAAATATTTATGATGCACTAAATAAGAGAAGAGGGCTATGATGGGTGCTATGTGACAGAATCTCCCTTCTCCAGGAGCTTTCTATTCAATAAAAGAGAGAGGAAGGACTCACAACCAATTAATGCACACTGCATTGTAAATAAATAACAGGGAGTAGTAAGTGGCAAGTATTACAGAAGTAACACAGATGCAGCACCATTGTTACAGAAGCTGGAGGGAGGGAAAATCATTTTTGATGGTAAAAACCATAATATGGAAATTCTATTACTATCCCCTCAACACCTCACCCAGAATCCTGAAACACCTTGCATACGCTGGGCATTAACTCGATCAATGGAAGCAGATCAAAAAATAGCAAAGGCTTTGTAAACAGTGACAGGCAGAACTGGTTTTAATCCCAGTTCCATCATTTACAGAGTGTGTGAGACCTTGAATAATTTACCCAGATTAATCAAATATGGGTTTTGTTTTCCCAGCCCTTCTGCTCTTTTCAAATTGAAATTATTAAGGGGAGTGAGGAGACCCTTTCTCTTCTCAGTTGAAACTTGATACTATAGTGGAGGCAACCAGTGTTCGTACCCAATTCCCTACTTTTCAGTGGTCCAGGAGTGGGCATATGGCACATACCAGACTACTCAGAGTTATTGCCTGTCTCTTGGATTGCAAAACTGTGAGAGAAGGAACTTCCAGGGACCATGTGTCCAGCCATATGGCAAAAGTAATGAAAAGGAATGAAGATCATATGCAGAAAAATACAGGGAGAGCCAGTAAGAGAATGGGGACAGTTATCACTTCTCTTCCGTTTCAGAAAACTCTGATACAAGAGTTGTCCCTTTCCTTTCCATGACTTGGGTGTCATGGAAACCAAGTATGGTTTGCCATGAAAACCAATTGTTATGGCAACCAGTTCCCCATCTTGCCTAAATAAATTCAAGCTGGGTTTTGGTCACATAAATCAAAAAAGTCATGACTAACACATTTCCCCCCATTGAGCCATGGTTTTTTCATCTGCAAAATTAACAATGCAAATATTTAATACATAAGTTTGTAATAAAGATGAAATACTTTATGCAAAGTACAGTTGCCCAATACTAATTTCTTGCCATGTACTACCAATGTGAGGATTCCCATCACCCATACAAGAATTCTCCAAATGATGGAGATTTCTCAAAGAACTTAAAAAAATATCATTCAACCCAGAAGTTCCTCTACTGGGTATATTTCCAAAAGAAAAAGATGTCTTTCTACCAAAAAGACACCTGCATTTGCATGTTCATTGCAGCACTGTTCACATAGAAAAGAAATGGAGTCAACCTAGGTGCCCATCAATGGTGGACTGGATACATGAAATGTGGTACATATAAACAAAGGAATACTATGCAGCCATAAAAAAGAACAAAGTCATGTCCTTTGAAGCAACATAAATGCAGCTGGAGACCATTTATCTTAAGTGAATAGGAAAAGAAAACCAAATGCCAAGTGTTCTCACTTACAAATGAGAGCTAAACACTGTGTACTCATAGACATAAAGATGGCAACAGTAGACACGGGGGACTACTAGAGGGAAGAGGGAGGAAGACAAGGGTTAAAAACTAACTATTGGCTACTATGCTTAGTACCTGGGTGATGAGATCATTTGTACCCCAAACCTCAGCATTATGCAATATACCCAGGTAACAAACCTGCATGTGTTACCTCCTGAATCTAAAATAAAAGGTGAAAAAAAAAAAAAGACTTATCCAAACTAGTTTCAATCTACATTGCCTCTACTATACTGCCTCTACCTCCAAAGCAGCTGGACAATTGACAGATCATACACTATCATCCAATAAAGGCAAAAGATAGACTGCTCTCAGATATTTTCTACACACCCTCCTTTCTTTTTCCCCAACCAATTCTCCTTTCAAACCCACGACTGTCTGATTCACTAGATTGTTCGCCATCTCAAATTTGATCCTGCCTCTGGCCTATTGGACTAGGATTTCATGCTTGTTTTCCACAGCACTTTACTTTCTAATATCCCTGAAGATTTTTTTGTCATTTGACACACCCTCAAACTCTTCTTCCTAAAGGTAAATTTAGTTAAGGAAGTTCTTAATTTGGTCTCCCAAATTTTAACCTCTGGCAGTAGCTGTGTGGTTAACACTTCTGGTCTATTAACTAGATTGATCTTCACCCCTTTCCAAGGAGTAAGTCCAACCAGTCTGAAATTATTTCCAAAATATCAGAAAACTTAATAATTATAAATAAAATTTAATGAGCAGGTATTATGTATCAGGCTCTGTGCTACTCTGAATATTTACTTTATTTCATTTAATCTTCACTGCAACACTGGAAAGTAGGTACTGTTACTTTACCTGATTGGTAGACAAGGAATCTGAGTCATAGAGCATTTAAATAACTTTTTACTATATAAAATGTTTAAAATCTTATAGATACTAAGTTGGAAAGTTCACATTTAAACTCAGGCAATATGACAATAAAAACTAGTTTGTTTGTTTTTTTTTTACAGGATCTTGCTGTGTCACCCAGGCTGGACTGCAGTGGCACATTCATGGCTCACTGCAGCCTCGACCACCAGGGCTCAAGTCATCCTCCCACCTCAGCTTCCTGAGCAGCTGAGACTACAGGCATGTGCCACCAAGCTGGGCTAATTGTGGTATGTTTTGTAGAGACGGGGTTTTACCATGTTGCCCAGGCTGGTCTCAATTTAAATACTGTAAAGGGATATGCAATAAACCAAAAATTTCAGATTTCATCCTGGTCCCATCCTTCCTCCTCGTACCCCCACCAAATTCATGTTAGAATATGAATTCCCTAGACTGCATCTGCTTATGGATTATATATTGTCAGTAGACAAATTTGCATACCATTTTGTGATATATGGGCTCAACATAAACGAAGAACACTACTATGATTTTACTTCTCCCACTATCGTGAGCATTTCCCTCCTAGGAAACACAAATATATATTGGTATGAGATGAAGACTCAGAGATCAAAGCATTTAGAAAAGAGACTTACTTTCAAAAATGTTGGCAGGGGAGTCAGACTTCAGAAAGAGTAGCTTGTCAAATAAAAAGCACAACAAAAATTTAAGGGGAAAAAACTGTGAAATTACCAAGGTTACATAGTTTACACCAATCTATTTGTAGTAGATGAACAACAACTTTCTCACGTAATTATCATATCCACAAAGGATGTTACATATCTTTAGAAATCAACTCTGCAAAAGCCTGGGTTATAGTCATTCTGCTACAGATTAAGTAATGTAGATGAAGTGCCCAAGGTTTTATTTATTTTAGGGAGGAGAATTAGACCGGGTGACCCTGTTATTTTTGGTTTATCTCATTCTGAGACATAATATGCATCTTTATTTATGATGGGGGCAGGACAAAGTGCTCATTTTGCTTCCATATTGGCCATTTTTTACATGGCTATGATGGCACTAGACAACAGTCAGGTCATCTGGGCAACCTGAAAAATAAAAATACTTTATGGCTGACTCAAACCATGTCGTTACTAAAATAGTAATTACCATTAGCACTTCATGGAAGGAAATGTTTAGGAAAGGCATTTTAATGAGCTGAGACAGCTCTGATTTCCCACGATTTAAAGAAAACAACATAATCCTGCTGAAAGAACGCAGATACAGAAACAGTGGACATGAGTCCTAGCCACATAAATTACCAGGGCTGTGACTCCAACAAAGTCACTGTTTTGCGAGTGATATGGAGCACAATGATTGCATTCCTTTCGTTAATGGGGTATTGTATAAAGACACATGGAGAATAATTGTATCACTCAAAGAACAATCAGAGAAGCAGACCTCCTAGGAGACATACATAATAAGAGATTTATTACAAAGATTTGACCTTACACAATTACGGGGCTAAACAACAGCAGGAAAATTTTAACTCTTCAACTTTCCAACTAAATTCAGAAGTATATAATAGAATAATTCATTGTGTCAAGGTAGAATTTCACATAGAAATAGGAAGAAGGGATAAATTAGAAAATGTATTATCATTTATTATACTAACAAATTAACCAAAAAATATTAATTATTAATTATATCAATACATGAAAAAGTACATTTAATAAAATATAGCACTCATTTATTATAACTTTAACAAATATAATCAAGAATACATCCAATCAAAAGCTACTTCACTTGATGAAATTTTAGGACAATGCTCATTAAGTTGGCATCCATAAAAGGATGTCAGACATCAAGTATTAATGCTACTATTCAATATTGTAGTTGAGTTTTTGCCTAATATAATAAGGCAAGAAAATAAATAATAAGGACAAAGACAGAAAAGATAATCAAAGGACGTTATTGGTCCTTTCCTTAAGTTTTTATAGTGAGAACATATTCACATTACTTACATATTAAAATTAAAATAAGTTTAAAATTTATATCTCAGACCAAATTTGTTTTTTTCCAACCTTTATTTTGGATTCAGAGGAAACATGTGTAGGTTTTTACATGAGTATATTGAGTTACATGGTTTGCCGAGGCATAGAGCACAGATGATCCCATAACCCAGGTAGTGAGCATAATACCCAATAGGTAGTTTTCCAGCCCATGCCCCTTCCCTTTCTTCCTCCTCAAGTAGACTTCAGTATCTATTGTTGCCATCTTTACTGCTATATGTACTCAGTTTTTAGCTTCCACTTATGAATGAGAACATGAAGCATTTGGTTTTCTGTTTCCATGTTGATTTTCTTAGGATAATAGCCTCCAGCTGCATCCATGTTGCTGCAAAGGGCAAGATTTTGTTCTTTTTTATGGCTGTGTAGTATTCCATGGTGTATAGATACCACATTTTCTGATTCCAATCCACTGTTGATGGGCAGCTAGGTTTACTCTATGTCTTTGCTATTGTGAATAGTGCTGTGAAGAACATGCAAGAGCATGTGTCTTTTTGGGTAGAATGATTTATATTCCTTTGGGTATATAGTCAGTAATGGAATTTCTGGGTTGAATAGTAGTTCTTTTTTAAGTTCTTTGAGAAGTTTCCAGATTGCTTTCCACAGTGGCTGAACTAATTTGCATCCCCACTCACAGTGTATAAGCATTTCCTTTTGTCTGCAGCCTCCCCAGCATCTGTTATTTTTTGACTTCTTAATGATTGTCATTCTGAGTAGTGTGAGCTGTATCTCTCATTGTGGTTTCGATTTGCATTTCTCTAATGATTAGTGATGATGAACACTTTTTCATATGTTTGATGGCTGCTCGTATGTCTTATTTTTAAAAGTGTCTGCTCATGTCCTTTGCCCATTTTTTAATTGGATATTATTTGGTTTTTGCTTGTTGATTTAAGTTTCTTATATATTCTGGGTATCAGACCCTTGTCAGATTCATAGTTTGCAAATATTTTTTTCCATTCTGTAGGTTGTCCATTTACTCGTTTACAATTTCTTTTGCTGTGCAGAAGCTCTTTAATTTAATTAGGTCCCATTCTCAATTTTTGTTTTTGTTGCAATTGCTTTTGGGGCCTTTGTCACAAAATATTTGCCAAAACCAATGCTGAAGAGGGTATTTCCTAGATTTTCTAGTAGGATTTTTTTGTTTGAGACCCTGCATTTAAGGTGTTAGTTGATCCTGAGTTAATTTTTGTATATGGTGAAAGATAGGTTTCATTCTTTGCATATGACTAGCCAGTTATCCCATCACCATTTATTGACTAGAGAACCTTTTCCCCTTTGCTTATTTTTGTTGACTTTGTCAAAGATCAGATGACTGTAGATGTGCGGCTCTATTTTTCTATTCTCTACTCTGTCCCATTGATCTATGTGTCTGTTTTTGTACCAGTACAAAAGCCTTGTAGTATAATTTGTAGCCTTGTAGTATAATTTGATATCAAATAACATGATGTCTCTGGCCTCATTGTTTTTGGTTAGGATTACTTTGGCTATTCAGATTCTTTTTTGGTTCTACACAAAATTCAGAATAGTTTTTTCTAGTTCTGTGAAAAATGATGCTGGTAGTTTGACAGGAATAGTGTTGAATCTACATTGGTTTGCACAGTCTGGCCATTTTAACAATATTGAGTCTTCCAATCCATGAGCATGGGATATTTTTCCATTTATTTGTGTAATCTCTGATTTCTTTCAGCCGTGTTTTGCAGTTTTCCTTGTAGAGAACTTTCAGCTTCCTGATTAGCTGCATTCTTAGGTACTTCATTTTTTGTGGCTATTATAAATGTAATTGTGTTCTTGATTTGGCTGTCAGCTAGAACCTTTTTGTGTAAAGAAATGCTACTAATTTTTGTAGATTGCTTTTGTATCCTGAAACTTTACCGAAGTAGTTTTCCAGTTCTAGGAGTCTTTTGGCAAAGTCTTGAGGTTTTAGGTATAGAATTATATCATCAGCAAATAGAGATAGTTTGACTTCTTCTTTTCCTATCCGGATGCCTTTATTTCTTTCTCTTGGCTGATTGCTTTGGCTAGAACTTCCAGTACTGTGTTGAATAGAAGTGGTGAGAGTAGGCTTCCTCGTGTTGTTCCAGTTCTCAAAGTGAACGGCTTTACCTTTTGCCCAGGCAGTATGATGTTGGATCAGACCAAATTTCTAAAAGACATATTTACAAGATCAATTACACTCTATCAAATTCTATAAATTAAATTCTATTAAATTAGATGTTGAGCATGTACTCTATGCAGGGTGGTAGAATAATATATTAACATACAATTAATGTAATTTTCTCTCCCTGCTCCAGGATTATACCCATACCTCGGTGGAGGTTTGTATTATAGAGCAGAAAGTAGGCTTTAGCACCAAGAAATGTTCAGTAAATGTTATGCTACTTTATGATTCCTACATTGTGGTAGTAAGAGATGAGCCAAGAGATGCAAACCAAGCAATCTGGAGACCTACTACTTAAGGTTAGCCTAAAAGGAAAAAAAGAGTGGCACACAAAGTAAACCCACATCTAGGTTACATTTTTCACTACAAACATATAAAAAAGCAATTATGGAAACACAAGGAAGAGAAAAAGACAACTTTGAAGACTGAAGATACGGCATTTGAAATAAGAGGATGGATGAGATTTCAACTTGTTGTAAAAATGGTGAGAGAGAGAGAAAGACATACACAATAAATATGGGATATATTAGAGACATACCTCAGAGAGATTTTCAGTTTAACTCCAGACCACTACAATAAAATGAATTTTGCAATAAAACAAGTCACACACGTTTTTAGGTTTCCCAGTGCACATAAAAGTTATGTTTATATTATACCATAGTCTATTAAGTGTAAAATAGCATTATGTCTAAAAAACAATGTATATGTCTTAATTAAAAATACTTTATTACTAAGGAGGGCTTTGCTTCTATGTTGACGTCTGCTGACAGATCAAGGTGAGTAGCTGCTGAAGGTCAGGGTGGCTGGGGCAATTTCTTAAAGTAAGACAACAATGCCACATCACCAAAATAGCAGAATAAAAAGTAACCTGTTCATATCCCTTTATAAAAACAAGAACTCTGCAGCCATCTACCATTAAAAAAAAAAAATGTCTCTCTACAACCTTCGGGATTCAAGTAGGAGTTTGTGAAACTCCAGTGAAGCCTAAGACCATGGAGTGTCATTTTGAGAGTGCAAACTGAAACCTAGTTGGCTGATTCACTGAGCTTTCTCCTGGGTTCAAGCCCAGAAAAGGGCCCAGTCCTACAAGAGGCTTGGTTACAGCCCTGTTTGGCCCTCAGCCTGTAACCAAAACCATCTGCCAAGAGGTCCAGAAAGAACTGTGCACACTAGTACTTTGGCAGAAAGGCTCATTTGCCCACTACCATTGGTCTCAGCAGTGAACCTGAAAGCTGCCCTATAGCTTGGCGTCAGCCCCCCTCAACTGGGGTCCCAGCTCAGAGCTGCTCACACAAGAATCCAAAGGAAGACTCATCCATATCTTACAGCCTTGGAGTCTGAGACTCTCTAATGAGCTTGCTGATCTCTGTTCCAAAGCAGATCCAGAGGGGGCCCTACAATTAATGTAATTTCACCTACAGTGAACTCATTTTTGACAAAGGTGCCAAGAACATGCATTTGGGAAAAGACAGTGTTTTCAATAAACGATGCCAGAAAAACTGAATATCCATATACAGAAGAATAAACCTAGATCCCTATCTCTTACCATATAGTAAAATCAAAATCAAAATGGATTAAAGACTTAAAACTAAGACGAAAAATGATGAAACTACTACAAGAAAACATTGAGGAAACTCCGCAGGACACTGGGCTAGGCAAAATTTTTTTGAGTCATGTCTCATAAGCACAGGCCACCAAAGCAAAAATGGACAAAGGGGATCACATCAAGTTAAAAAGCTTCTGCACAGAAAAGGAAACAATCAACAAAGTGAAGAATTAACCCACAGAATGGGAGAAAATATGTGCAAACTGTCCATCTGACAAGGGATTAATAATCAGTACATATAAGGAGCTCAAACAAATGTATAGGAAAAAAATCTAATAATCTGATTATAAAAATGGGCAAAAGATTTGAATAGATATTTCTCAAAAGAAGACACATAAATGGGAAGCAGGTATATAAAAAGTTGCTCAACATCACTGATCATGAAATAAATGCAAATCAAAACTACAATGAGATATCATCTTATTCCAGATAAAATGTCCTTCATCCAAAAGTCAGGGAATAATAAATGTTGGTGAGGATGTGAAGAAAAGGAAAAATTTGTACACTGTTGATAAGAATGCAAATTAGTACAACTAATATGGAGAACAATTTGGAGATTCCTCAAAAACATAAAAATAAAGCTACCCTATGATTTAGTAATCCCACTGCTAGGTATATACCCAAAAGAAAGGAGGTCATGGTCAAGTGCGGTGGCTCACACCTGTAACTCCAGCCCTTTGGGAGGCTAAGGTGGGTGGATCACAAGATCAGGAGATAGAGACCATGCTGACCAACATGGTGAAACTCCACCTGTACTAAAAATACAAAAATTAGCTGGGCGTGGGGGCACGTGCCTGTAATCCCAGCTATTTGGGAGGCTGAAGCAGGAGAGTGACTTGTACCAGGGAGCTGGCAGTTGAATTGAGCCAAGATCATGCCACTGCACTCCAGCCTGGCAACAAAGTGAGACTCTGTCTCAAAAAGAAAAAAAAAGAAAGTCATTATATCAAAGAAATATCTGCACTCTTATGTTTGTTGCAGCACTGTTCACAATAGCTAAGATTTGGAAGCCACCTAAGTGTCCATCAACAGATGAATGGATAAAGAAAATGTGGTACATATACACAGTGGAGTACTATTCAGTCATAAAAAGAATAAGATACTGTCATTTACAAAAACATGGATAGAACTGGAAGTCTTTATGTTAATCAAAATAAACCAGGCACAGAAAGGCAAACATCACATGTTCTCACTTACTTTGATCTAAAAATCAAAACAATTGAACTCATGGAGACAGAGAATAGAAGGATGGTTACCAGAGGCTGGGAAGGCTAGTGGGAGGTGGAGAAAAGTGGAGATGGTTAATGAATACAAAAAAAATAGTTAGAAGAAAGAATAAGATTTGTATTTGTACAAATAAAATAGTATTTGACAGCACCACAGGGGGACTATAGTCAATAATAATCTATTGTACATTTTAAAATAACTAAAAGGGTATAATTGCATTATTTGTAACAGCGAGGATAAATGCTTGACCAGATGAATATCCAATTTTCCACGATGTGATTATTATGCATTGCATACACGTACCAAAATATCTCATGTACCCCATAAATATATACACCTACTACGTACCCACGAAAAATAAAAATAAACATATTT
The DNA here is from genome assembly GCF_037993035.2 of Macaca fascicularis. Taxonomy (NCBI): domain Eukaryota; kingdom Metazoa; phylum Chordata; class Mammalia; order Primates; family Cercopithecidae; genus Macaca; species Macaca fascicularis. The sequence goes on along the minus strand of NC_088376.1, from coordinate 28,804,352 downwards.
TTAAAAAAGAAAGCAAGAAAGCAAGCCCACTTATGATAGTGACAAAGAAACAAAATAAAATACTTAAGACTTAATTTAACCAAAGGAGTAAAAGATATCTACAAGAAAAATTATAAAACACTCCTGAAGAAAACTGAGGAACAAAAAAAAAATGGAAAGATATATCATTTTCATGAATTGGATGAATTAATATTGTTAAATGTCTATACTACCACAAGTGATCTATAGATTCAATGCAATGTTTATCAAAATACCAATGACATTCTTCACAGAAATAGAAAAGAAATCCTAAAATTTATATGGAAACACAAAAGACCTGAAATAGCTAAAGCAATCCTAAGCCAAAAAACAAAGCTGAAGCTGTCCATTACACTGCCTGATTTCAAATTATACTACAAAGTTACAGTAATCAAAACAGCATAATAATGGCATAAAAAAACAGACAGACCAATGAAACAGAATAAATAACCCAAAAGTAAATTTACTCCCTTAAACATCTAACTCATTTTTCACAAAGGTGCCAAGAACATACAGTGGGGAAAGGACAGTTTCTTTAATGAATGGTGCTGGGTAACTGGATATCCATACACAAAAGAATGAAAGGAGATCCTTGTCTTTCACCACATACAAAAATACATGTAGAATGGATTAAAGACAAATGTAAGACTTGCAGCTATGAAGCTACTAAAAGAAAACATTAGGGAAATGCTATAGGACATTGGTCTGGGCAAAAAAGATATTTTAGGAAACATGTCAAAAGCACAGGCAACAAAATAAAAAACAGACAAACAGAATTACGTTAAGCTAGAAACCTTCTGTATAGCAAAAGAAACAACCAGCAAACTGAAGAGACAACCTATCGAATGGGAGAAAATATTTGCGAACTATCCATCCAACAAGGGATTAATCACCAGAACACTTAAGGAATTCAGACAACTCAATAGAAATAAATAATCTGATTTTAAAATGACAAAAGGCTTCAATCGACATTTCTCAAAAGAATACATATGAAGGGCTAATAGGTATATGAAAAAAATGTTCAACACATTTAATCATCAAGGAAATGCCAGTCAAAACCGCAATGAGATATCATCTCATTCCAGTTACAGTGGCCATTATCAAAAATACAAAAAAAATAACAAATGTTGGCAAGGATGCAGAGAAAGGGAAAGGCTCATACATTGTTGACAGGGATGTAAAATATTACAGCCATTATGGAAAACAGTATGGAGGTTCCTCGATAAACTAAAATTAGAGCTACCATATAATTAAGCAATCTCACTGAGGAGTGTATATCCAAAAGAAAGAAAATCAGTATATCGAGGAGATATCTGCACTCCCATGTTTATTGCAGCACTATTCACAATAGCCAAAATATGGAATCAACCAAGCATCTATCAATGAATGAAGGGCCAAAGAAAATGTGACAGGGAAGGGTAATGGCATGGAGAGCAGATGAGGATGGTTAATGGGTACCAAAAAAAATCATTAGAAAGAATGAGTAAGACCTACTATTTAATAGAACAACAGGATGACTATAGTCAATAATAATTTAAAGGTATATTTTGAAATAACTAAAAGAGAATAATTGGATTGTTTGTAACACAAGGATAAATGCTTGAAGGGATGGATACCCCATTCTCCAGGGTGTGATCATTATGCATTGTATGCCTGTATCAAAACATCTCATGTACATCATAAATATATACACCTACTATGTATCCACAAAAATTAAAAATTAAAAACTTTTATGAAAAAAGAAAACGTGACAGATACACAGAATGGAAGACTATTCAGCCACAAAATGAATAAAATCCTGTCACTTTTAGCAACACAGATGGAACTAGACTAGAGGTTATTATACTAAGATATTCCAGCGACAGAAAGATGAATATTGCATGTTCTCACACATGAGAACTAGAAAGTGGACCTCATGGAGGTAGACAGTAGAACGATGTTTACCAGAGGCTGGGAAGGGAAAGCGATGAGGATTGGGGGATGAAGATAAGTTGGTTAATGGGTACAAAAACACAGTAAAATAGAAGGAATAAGTTCTAGTATTCTATATTAGAGTAGGGAAATTATAGCTAATAATTTACTGTATATTTCAAAATAGCTAGAAGATTAGTAATGTTCCTCACACACATACAAAAAATAAAACTTTGAGTTGATGGATTTCCCAATTACGCTGATTTGATCATTACACATGATTTTGCTACATGTGTCAAAATATTTTGATACACAAGTGTCAGAATATCACATGTTCTCCCAAAATAAGTGCAAATAAGATATATATCAATTTTTAAAAACACAATAATGAAATTTGCTGCACTGATTGATTCCTTTCATGGAAGATTTCTTTATAGCACGTGATGCTGTTTGATAGCATTTTATCCACAGCAGAACTTCTTTCCAAATTGTAGTCAACCCTCTCATACCCTGCCACTTCCTTTTAAACTAAGTTTAATAATACTCCAAATCATTGTTTTCATTTTACCAATATTCACAGCACCTTCATCAGGAGTAGATTTCACCTCCGGAAACCACAATGTCCATCCATAAGGAGCAACTCCTCATAGGTTAAAGTTTTACTATGAGATTGTAGAAACTTAATCACATCTTCGAGCTCTACTTCTAATCGTAGTTCTCTTGCTATTTCCACCAAGTCATCCGCAGTGACTTCCTTTGCTGAAGTCTTGAACTCCTTAAAGTCATCCCCGTGGGTTGGAATAAACTTCTTCCAAAATCCTATTAGTGTCAATGTTTGGACCTCTTCCCAAGAATCACACGTATGCTTAGTGGCCTCTAGAATGTTGAAATTTTTCCAGAAAGTTTCCATTTAATTTGCCCAGATCCATCAGAGGAATCACTATCTACAGCAGCTATAGCCTTACTAAATATATTTCTTCAGTAATAGGACTTGAAATTCTAAAGTACTTCTTGATCCATAGCTGCAGAATGAATGTTGTGCTAGCAAGCATGAAAGCAACATTAACCTCCATGTACATCTCCATCAGAGCTCTTGGGTCACCATGTTCATTGTCAGTGAACAGTAATATTTTGAAAGAAGTCTTTTTTTCTGAGCAGTAGGAATCAATAGTGGGCTTAAAATATTCAGTAAATCATACTGTAAACAAATGTGCTGTCACCCATGTTTTCTTGTTCTGCTGATAGAGAATAGGCATAGTGGATTTGGCATACTTCTTAAGGGCTCTAGGATTTTCAGAATGGAAAACAAGCACTAGCTTCCATTTAAAGTCACCAGCTACATTAGCCCGTAACAAGAGTCAGCCTGTCTTTTTAAGCTTTGAAGCCAGACATTGACTTCTCCTCTCTAGTTAGGAAAGTTGTAGTTGGCATGTTTTCCCAATGGAAGGCCATTTCATTTCAGGAAATATCTGTTGTTTAGCCACCTCCATCATGAGCTTAGCTAGATCTTCTGAATAACTTGCTGCAGCTTCTCCATCAGCACTTGCTGCTTCACCTAGAGCTTTAATGTTATGAAGACAGCTTCTTTCTTTAAACCTCATGAACCAACCTCTGCCAGCTTCCAACTTTTCCTCTGCCACTTTCTCACCTCTCTGAGCCTTCATAGAATTAAAGAGAGTTAGGAACTTATTCTGGATTAGGCTTTGGTTTAAGGGAATGTTTTGACTTGTTTGATCTTCTATCCAGACCACTAAATGTTTCTCCCTATCAGCAATAGGGGCTTTTTGCTTATCATTTATGTATTCGCTGGAATAACACTTTTAATTTCTTTTAAGAACTTTAATTTTACATTCATAATTTGGCTACCTGTTTGGTGCAAAAGACCTAGCTTTCCACCTCTCTTGGCTTCCAACATGCCTTACTCACTAAGCTTCATTATTTCTAGCTTTTGATTTAAAGTGAGAGATATGCGACTCTTCCTTTCACTTGAAGAGTTAGAGCCCATGGTAGGTTGATTTACTGGCCTACTTTCAATATTGTTATGTCTCAGGGAATAGGAAGGCCTGAAGAGATGGAGGGAGATGAGCAAACTGCCAATCAGTGGAGCAGTGAGAACGCACACAACCTTTATCAGTTACATTCACCGTCATTGTCATGCTTCGTGACACCCCAAAATAATTCCAATAGTAACATCAAAGATCACTGATCGCAGATTACCATAGTAAATATAATAATAATAATAAAGTTTGAAATGTAGTGAGAATTACCAAGATGAGACAAAGAAACACAAAATGAGCAAATGCTGTTGGAAAAATGGCACTGACAGACTTGCTCAATGCAGAGTTGCGGCAAACCTTCGATTTGTTAAAAAAAAAAAAAAAAACAGTATCTGTGAAGCACAATAGAGCAAAGTACAATGAAGTGCAATAAAATAAGAATGAGATATGTCTGTATATCTCTCCTCATATCCTGCCACATGGACAACTTACTCAATACAGATTAAAAGTATTGATTGTGTAGGTAGGCTGTCTGGGACCTAATCCTGATTTTGTAACTTACTGGTTTTATGTCCTAATCCTGACTTTGTAATGTATTGGTTTTGTCTGGGCCTTTATAACCCTGCTTCTGCCAGGCGCGGTAGCTCACGCCTGTAATCCCAGCACTTTGGGAGGCCAAGGTGGGTGAATCACTTGAGGTCAGAAGTTCGAGACCAGCCTGACCAACATGGTGAAACCCTGCCTCTACTAAAAATACAAAAATCAGCCAGGCGTGGTGGCAGGCGCCTGTAGTCGCAGCTACTCGGGAGGCTGAAGCAGGAGAATTACTTGAACCTGGGAAACGGAGGTTGCAGTGAGCTGAGATTGTGCTACTGCACTCCAGCCTTGATGACAGAGCGAGACTCCATCTCAAAAAAAAAAAAAAGAAAAGAAAATCCTGCTTTTTCATCTCTGAAAAGGATGTACCAGTAGTAGATGCTTCATAGTGTTTGTTGAAGAATTAAATAAGACAATATTTGTTTAATGCTTAGAGTAGTACATTACCTATTGAATATATAGCAAATAATCAATGCTACCTATTTTTATTAATTTTTCAGCAGTACAATAACATCTTAATCGAAAGCTGGAGCTCACAAATAATAAGCATGTCTCCATATGTGGTGCCTGAATTAATTCAAAATAAATCTGATAGTATGCTAAACATAAGCATAGGCCTTTGCCATAACTTTGTTCATTACTTTGACTTTTAGTAACCCATTAGCACTAATATTCGTGAGCATTCAAGTAAATTCTCAAGAGAAAGATATTAAATATTCTCCAAAATTTATACTTTAATGAAATTTCCAATATGTGTGGAATCATTTTGATTTCCAGATAACTCATTTCCAGCAACATCACTTTTAAGTCATTGTCAATGGCTAAAGACATGGGGTAGAGTTTGTATTACACTTTTACGTGTAGATCACTTTGCGTAGTAAAGAAATGTCTGAATAATAATATCCCCTTGATTTACATTGTAATTTCAAAAACTTGAAACCATTAGTAATGGCTCGTTAATTGTTTATGACTTTCGAAAATCCGAATATTCATTTTAAGTTTGGGTCTTTCTGAGATGGTCATTTTAAAAGATGGCTTATTCAGGTTTGAGTTTTTGTGTAGTTTTTTGTTTGTTTGTTTGTTTGTTTGTTTTTTGAGAGCACATTTGTACCCTATTTTTGACTTTGTTTTCCATCCCAGGTTGTTAATGCCTCCCACAGTAGGGGTCCAATGTAGGGATCATTTCACACCACATGGAAATGCAACTGCTGAAGTGAACTACTTCAAATCCAAGGGAAGCTGAAAGGACTTTCCGAATCCCACAAGCTGTAATTTCCCAAGGGGAATTTAGTCAGGGCGGTGAAGTTCATGGATTTGAAGGCAACTTAGAGAAACTTTAATGGTGATCGAGACCCTCAACTTTAACATCTCATTTTAAGGCCAGGAACAAAGTCATGAAAAGGCTGCATCAGGGCAAGCAGAGTCAATGCTAAAAAAAAAAAAAAAAAAAAAAAAAAAAAAAAAAAAAAGTGCTGGTAGAATTGTCTATTTACAACTCCACGGTATTCTTGAACAGCAGTTCTCAAACTTTTTGGCCTTTGGCTTCTTTACACTTAAAATTATTGAGGAAATTCTAAAAAAAACTTATTTAGAGTAGCACAAATTAAAACTGAGAAATATTTAAAATATTTTTCATTTAAAAATATATTTATTGCATGTTAGCATAAATAACATATTTTACAGAAATAACTATATTTCCCCCAAAAAAGAGACAAGTAGTATCATTTTGCATTTTTGTAAATTCCTTTAACATCCAGTTTAATAAGAGACACTGAATTCTCATATTGGCTTCTACATTCAATCAAATGTTATGTGTTTTTTTGGTTGAAGGATATGAAGAAAATCAGGGCTCACACAAATATGTAGTAGGAAAGGAAAGAGGGTTTTAATAGCATTTTTATATATTTGTGGATTTCTTCCTTTGACACTACATCAAAACTCAAATGGTAGTTTCATAAAGCTAAGTTTCAATAAGTAATCTGAAAACACATCAATTAATTTTGCATACTCTGTAACATTAAAATCCGTTGGGCTTTTCTTGCACTCTAAATGGATCTTTTACACATGAATGATTTTGTAACATCATGAGATGATCATTTAGAAAACACTGCTTCACTGAGTTATGCAGATCTTCAAAATGTTGGCAGATTTTATTACATAATATCAAAAAATATAACCACTGATCTCATCATAAAAGTCTAATGAGTATTGGAAAAATCAAGATCACATATCTGATGCAAGTTTTTAAAAATTCTTCTAATTTTCACTTGAAAGCTTGAGTGACAACTCATTTAATTTGTTTTTGAGAAAACATCTGTCAAATGTCCAAGTTTGAAGAACCACAGTTTGTCAGTTGATCTCTCAAAGTGGACATTTTAAATTTCACGAAAAGGTGGCTATGTTACTAGGTTCGTGCAAAAGTAATTGTGGTTTTTGCCATTACTTTTAATGGCAAAAGTAATGATATTGAAAGTAATGGCAAAAACTGCAATAACTTTTACACCAACCTATAGCTTTCAACTCAAAGCACACACAAATGCTTTAAACATCACTCCATCCCATTTTGTTACTCCAAATATCTAAAAAGGTGTACTGTAGGATGAGTTAATAAAACTAGAATTTTACTCTTTCATAAGGAATATTCCTAAGTAAAACTGACATTTTTGAAAATGTGCAATTGTATTAGTCTGTTCTCACACTGATAAAGCTGGAAACCATCATTCTCAGCAAACTATCGCAAGAACAAAAAACCAAGCACCGCATGTTCTCACTCATAGGTGGGAATTGAACAATGAGAACACTTGGACACAGGAAGGGGAACATCACACACCAGGGCCTGTCATGGGGTGGCGGGAGGAGAGAAGGATAGCATTAGGAGATATACCTAATGTAAATGATGAGTTAGTGAGTGCAGTACACCAACATGGTATACATATGTAACAAACCTGCATGTTGAGCACATGTACCCTAGAACTTAAAGTATAAAAAAAAAAAAAAGACATACCCAAGACTGGGTAATTTATAAAGAAAAGAGGTTTAATTGACTCACAGTTCCACATGACTGGGGAGTCCTCACAATCACGGCAGAAGGCATGAGGAGCAAAGTCACATCTTACATGGCAGCAGGCAAGTGAGCTTGTGCAGGGGAACTCACATTTATAAAACTATCAGATAGCTGGGCGCTGTGGCTCACGCCTGTAATCCTTGCACTTTGGGAAGCCGAGGCAGGTTGATCACGAAGTCAGGAGTTCGAGACCAGTCTGACCAACATGGTGAAACACTGTCTCTACTAAAAATACAAGAATTAGCTGAGCATGGTGGTGCATGCCTGTAATCCCAGCTACTCAGGAGACTTGAGACAGGAGAACCACTTGAACCCGGGAGGCGGAGGTTGCAGTGAGATGAGATTATGCCACTGCACTCCAGCCTGAACGACAGAGTGAGACTCTGTCTCTAAAATAAAATAAAATAAAATAAAATAAAATAAAATAAAATAAAACCGTCAGATCTGATAAGTCTTATTCACTACCAGGAGAACTTATGGGGGAAACAGCCCCCATGATTAAATTACCTCCCACCAGATTCATCCCATGACACAGGGGGGGTTATTACAATTCACGGTAAAATTTGGCTGGTGACACAGAGTCAAACCATATCAGTGGCAATGAAGAATACCATACCTACTAATCGAGTTAGTGAAACTGCCTTGATTCATGTGCCAGAGGTGTTACACACCACAGCTGTCACACCATCAGAACAAATGTAAACACAATGCAAAAGATAAATATCACCTCAGTATTATTATATTGTAAAAATAGTTATGACTTCATAGACATCCTAAAAGGGTCTTGAGTACCCCAGGAATCCATGAACCACATTTTGACAATTGCTAGTCTGGAGAATTCCAGTGCTATTTAGTTGGACCACCCTGAAGGAGGAAAAAAAACTATAGCCTCTTTAGAAGAGCTGAATGTCTTCTGTTTCAGCTTTCCTTGCAGGATCTAGCTTAGGACTGGAAATTGGGGTTCTCTACTTGACTGACACTATGAGGAATATTATCAAAATATAGAAAAAACAAGTAAGACAAATTTATCTCCCTTTTTTCTAAAACAAAACAACAGAGTAGCCCTTTTATTTCTGAACCCCTAAAACTCCATTAGTGTTCTAACAAATTCTATGTCACTCTGTACAAAGCTCTATACACAGTGAAATAATTAAATAAGAAAAAATCAAAATAATGACATAATTTAGAAAATTGTTCATCGTGACAAACCATGAACTTTGCTCTATCATTTTGAACTTGCCTAAGCATGTTCACTATTTTTCTACAAAATGTTATGTACATATACCTTAAATGTTCTGAAAAATACCTTATTTTACAGATAACATAAACTGAAGCTCAAGGAATTTCTATTTAAATATTATAATTTTAGAACTGAAACAGTCCTTCAGTTCACCTAGTTCAACCTTCCTCCTAAGTAAACTTCATGCTTCTTACATGGTCTTCCTGGCTTGCCTTGAACCCCACCAATAGCAGGTAGCTCCCTGCCTCTAGAGGTGTTATTGCATTCCATACTGGACATCACCAGCAATTCCGATCTTTCTCTTTAGATTGAGATAAAGCAAGTCCTAGATATACTTTCCGATTCAGCGTAATATTTCTATTTCCTAGGAATATGTTAGCTTTTCCACAGTCAAAACATCATATTAGCTTGTAGTGACCAGGTGACTTGTAAAACCCATAAGTCTTTCACATGAATTGTCAAGTCTACCCTAGGTCACCTTTGGATTATCCTGCTGATAGTTTCCTCTAATGTTAAGGATTTTGGGTTTGTTTGTTGTTTTTTATGTTTAATAATTTCATATCAAGTTACATAATGATTTGTATTAATCATTAATGGTAACGTTTTAAAATTAAATTTCATGTAGCTCACCTTGGCCCATAGTCTAATGTCTTGTGATCATTTCAATTTTTGATTTATTCAACACTGATAGTACCTACACACAATTTATATCATCAGCAATCTTGGTTTAGAGGCCAAACATATCTTCATCTAATTTTCTTTTTAATAGCAGTAATAACAGGGAGAAGAACATAGGACTGTGGCTGTGACATGATACTAGAGATACTCATTTGTTAAATCACTTTTGTTACAATTTCACAGTAGTGTTCTAGGCCGTTAGCATGAGTACACTAATCTATACACATTGAGCTTGAAGGATTCAACCACCAACAATCCCATGTAATTCATTCATACTAAAAGCTCTATTAGCAACATTATTCTTATGGCTATTACTATTATGCTTCTTATTAAATATTTTTTCAGAGAGTCAGTACTGGAATGTTTTTCTCCTCAGTCCTATTTCAGAGGCTTTCTCATAATATCACAATGACTTTTGACGAGAGAAGCCAATGAGCTATCTCTTGAATTCTTACATGGTCTATGAATGCTGAATTGATATCAATCAAGGGAAGATATCGGGAAATGTGTTTCTATGTTTTATCTTTATTTATAGCAAGGCATCTGTAGCAAGGATCTGTAGGTAGAGACAGATCCATTTCTGAATGGATCTCAACCAACCAGTATCTTTCAATCTACTAAATTGTCATGAACTTCAAAAGTTATGGTGAGAATTTAATATGAAGTATTCAGTACCTAATACAGTGCCTGACACATAGTAGGCACTCAGTGAATGATGATGTTTATTACTCAATGTTAATATTTATTATTCAATTGTATAGAAATATTTGAAAACTAAATAATGAAAATGGAAATAAAATAAATATCTAAATCATGTTTTTTCAGTAAAAAGGTTTAGCTTAAAAGAGAGAGAAAGTTTGAAAACTAAAGTGTTTGCAATTTCCTTCTATTTGTATATATTCAAAACTAATTGATGATATTTCATCGGTAAGCAAAAGAATTTCCAAAACTAATCTCACGCACAAGAAGTCAAGCTTTGATATGTATAATTTGTAGACCTATATGAAAAACATTGACCAAATAATATTAAGACCAGCAGGAGAAATTTTCTACAGAAATTTCTTCTACCTACAGTCTGAAGCTGTAGGCCAAAAAATCTGAAAAGCCCAGATGTCCTTTATGTGATGTATAATGATGTCATTATAGAATACAAAATGAACCACAGTAGCAAAGAATGAGGAGCCTCCCTATTTATAGTCACATTTGCTGGCATATGTTATCTGTAATTCCACAGGCTGAAATTCAGGAAGATGAAATAGATGTCATTATTACTTATATGAAAATCACTCATTTTTCCCCCCAAAACATGAATTCTGTATTTGAGATTTATGGCTGTCATATTTAGAGTAAAATGGGATCTGTTATTTCCTGACATTTGGATTCTCTATCTATAAGCTACCTTTACAATTTATTCTCTTTATTCTTTGTGTACTAGGGTCTCTGTAAGTAGCCCTAAATTTGGATACATGGTTTTCACCCTGATTAATTTTATTCATGTATCTATTCATGTATTCATCACTTCATTCATTTATATGTCCATCCAATTATTCATTGAGTGATTGCCATATGCTTGTCTGTGGGGACACCAAGTATAATACAGAAACCCACTATATATTGAATTTGTTTTAAGAAAAGGGAAGCCAATATTTTTTCAAATACTTAAATAAAAGACTGAAATAAAAATATACCAAAATGTTAATTAATAGTGATTGTCTTGAGTAGTATTTTTACTAAACTTTTCTTATCTATCTATATTTTCTACCAAAACACAATGATTTGAAATTTTCTAGTTTAAAAGGAGACTCTATTTTCAATCAAGTCATATAACAGTAAATACTATGATGAGATGAAAATTATACATATGAGAAAATATACTTCAATAATAAGTAGTACAGTGGGCTGGATAACCAGTTTCCCAATGGTTCAACAAGTTCATTGATCATCTTGCAGATCAGGTATGTTTTGTCCTTCTTCCATATTAATAGCATAATATTCTTTTATTTTCTTCGTGTAATTTATAATGACCATATGTCTGAGTAGTGATCTGTGCTCACCTCTACTATAAATACTTGATCTCATAGTCCCATATAGAAATCAGAACTCATCAGATCATGTGATATGATTTGGGGTTCAAAACATGTGTCCCCTAAGGGATGTAAATTGGATTAGCTTTCCTGGGAACTTGATTCCATATCCCAGTGAGAGAGGTGGAAGATGGTTAAAAAAAAAAAAAAGTGGATGAAAACCAATATAAGGCTTCCACCAAGTTCTCTAGTCTTAATTTCATATTCATTTGAGAAGTGAAAACTGACTGTGAATCCATTAGTATTACTATAGGAAGATGCCAGAGCATTCCCTAGCCAGGAACTGAAGTCAGGAAGAACTATCAGGTTAAGAACATAACGCTATGTGGAATCATCTGATCTTACAAAACTGGAAAGGACTGAAGCTGCCACAAGGGGAATCAGCAGCTATCATGTGGTGAACTACCTTTTTATTTCTATCATCATATTTTTTTTCTTTTGCTGCAATTTGCTAGATTAATGAACTTTAGGATACTTCCTTTCCCTGTGCCCTTCCACTGGAGAAAAGTAGGGGTTACTCTTAAATTTTCTAATATACTTATTTGGGTCTTTGTTTTTCTAAGTTTGAGGCAATTTGAGATTCCTTTCTTCCTCTTGAAAATGACATTGGTCTATTACCAGTTAACTCTCCACAGAACAAAGTACCCATGTTGTCACTGTGACCTATGTTGTACCCATGGTGTCACTGTGACCTATGATATTAGTCTTTTCATTTTATTCATACATATTTCTTCTGCATTATTTTTACATCCAGTAGTTAATTAAAACTATTATATTTTTTAGATTTAGTTTCTGTACCATATATACCTGTATTAGCCTGTCCTCATGCTGCTATAAGCACGTGCCTGAGACTAGGTAATTTATAAAGGAAAGAAGTTTAATTAACTCACAGTTCTGCATTGCTGAGGAGGCCTCAGGAAACCTACAATTACAATTATGATGCAAGGGAAAGCAAACACATCCTTCCTCATATGGCAGCAGAAGAGAGAAGAATGAGATCCAAGCAAAGGGGGAAATCCCTTATAAAACCATCATATCTGGTGAAAACTTACCTACTATCATGAAAATAGCATGAGGGAAACTGCACCTATGATTCAATGACGTTGCACCGGGTCCCTCCCACCACACGTGAGGATTATGGGAGCTACAATTCAAGAAGAGATTTGGCTGGAGACACAGTCAAATTGTATCATTCCACCCCGGCCCCTCCCAAATATCATAGTTTCACATGTCAAAAAACAAACCTGTGTTTCCAACAGTCCCCCAAAGTCTTAGCTCATTCCAGCCTTAACCCAAAACTCCAAGTCCAAAATCTGATTTGAGACAAGGCAAGTCCTTTCTGTCTATGAGCCTGTAAAATCAAAAGCAAGCTACTTACTTCCCAAATACAATGAGGGTACAGGCATTGGGTAAATACACCCATTCCAAATGGAAGAAGTTGGCCAAAACAAAGGGGCTATAGGCCCCATGCAAGTACAAAATCAATGAGCCAGTAATTAAATCTTAAAGCTCTGAAATGAACTCCTTTAACTCCATGTCTCACATCCAGGTCACACTGATGTAAGAGGTGGGCTCTCATGGGCTTGGGCAGCTTCACCCTTGTGGCTTTGCAGGGTACAGCCTCCCTCCCAGATGTTTTCAGGAGTTGGCATTGAGTGTCTGTGGCTTTTCCAGGTGCACAGTGCAAGCTGTTATTGTATCTACCATTCTGGAGTCTGAAAGATACTGGCCCTCTTCTCAAAGCTCCACTAGTCAGTGCCCCACTGGGGACTCTGTGTGGGGGCTCCCGCCCCACATTTCCCTTTCACACTGCCCAAGCAGAGGTGCTCCATGAGGGCCCTGCCTCTGCAGCAAACTTCTGCCTGGACATCCATGCATTTCCATACATCCTCTGAAATCTAGGCAGAAGTTCCCAAACCTTAATTCTTGACTTCTGTGCACCTGCAGACTCAACACCACATGGAAGCTGCCAGGGCTTGGGCTTGCCCCTTCTGAAGCAACCACCCAAGCTGTATGTTCACCCCTTTTAGTCACAGCTGGAGTTGCTGGGTTGCAGGGCACCAAGTCCATAAGCTGCACACAGGAGGGGAGCCCTGGGCCCAGTACATGAAACCAGTTTTTCCTCCTAGGCCTCTTGGCCTGTGATAGGAGGAGCTGCTGTGAAGGTGTCTGACATGCCCTGGAGATATTTTCCCCATTGTCTCGGTGATTAACAGTGGGCTCCTCCTTACTTACATAAATTTCTGCAGCCAGCTTGAATCTCTCCCCAGAAAATGGGTTTTTATTTTCTATTATATTGTCAGCCTGCAAAATTTTCAAACTTTTATGCTCTGCTTCCTGTTGAATACTTGGCACTTAGAAATATCTCCCACCACATACCTTAAATCATCTATTTGAAGTTCAAAATTCCACAGTTCTACAGAGCAGGATGCTGCCAGTCTCTTTGGTAAAGCATAGCAAGAATAAACCTCATTCCAGTTTCTAACAAGTTCCTCATCTCCATCTAAGACCAACTCAGCCTAGACTTCATTGTCCATATCACTATCAGCATTTTAGTCAAAGCCATTTGTTCCAAACTTTTCCACATCTTCCTGCCTTCTGAGCCCTCCAAATCTCTAGGAAGTTCCAAATTTTCCCACATTTTCCTATCTTCTTCTGAGCCCTCCAAACTGTTCCAACCTCTGCCTGTTATCTAGCTCCAAAGTCACTTCCACATTTTTGGGTATCCTCATAGCAGCACCCCACTCCCTGCAGTACCAATTTACTGTATTAATCCATTCTCACAGTGCTAGAAGGACATACTCAAGACAAGGTAATTTATAAAGAAAAGAGGTTTAATTGATTCACAGTTCTGCATGGCTTGGGAGGCCTCAGGAAACTTAAAATCATGCTGAAAGGGGAAGCAAACACATCCTTCTTCACATGGTGGCAGGAAAAGGAAGAATGAGAGCTGAGCAAAGGGGGAAGCTCTTTATAAAACCATCATATCTTGTGAGAACTTACTATCACAAGAATAGCATGGGGGAAACTGTACCCATGTTTCCATTACCTCCCACCAGCTCCCTCCCATGACACATGGGAATTATGGGAACTACAATTCGAGATAAGATTTGTGTGGGGACTACTCAAACCATATCAATATTCAATTCCTTGTAGCTCCCTTTAGTGATTATTTTTCTTCTTGATTAAGAAAACTATTCAATACAGTAGTCCCTCCTTATGTGTGAGGCACAAGTTTCAAGAACCCCAGTGAATGCCTGAAACCATAGGTGGTACCAAACCCTATATATACTATATTTTCCCCAGAAAATACATAGCAATGTTAGAATTTAATTTATAAATTGGGCACAGTAAGAGATTTAAAACAATAACTACTAATAAAATAGAACAACTATAATAATATTCTGTAATAAAAGTTATGTGATTGTGGTCTCTTTCTCTCTCTTTTGCTCTCAAAACATTTTATTGTATTATTGTGTACCCAGGTATTTTCCAACTGCATTCCACCTGAAACAGTAGAAAGCAAAACTGCAGGTAAATGGTGACCACTGCATCTTTTTAAATGAAAAACTGTGGTTAGTAAACTCTCTTGGTCTTTGTATGTCGGAAATGTCTTTTTTTTACCCTCTCTTCCCTCTTTCATGATAATCTAGATGGATGTAAAAATTTAAGCCTAAGTTATTTTCCTTCACTATTTTGAAGATATTTTATCATTGTTTTTGACATCTCTTGTTCATAATCCTGTTCATAATGGGTCTGTTGTCTCATTAATTGACATTCTAGGTGGTCCATCTATTCTCTGAGGCAGCTTTTAAGAACTTCTTTGTAATTATTTATGTTCTGAAGGTCCACTACCAAGCATTTGGTATGGGGTTTTTAACTGGCCAGAATTTAGCATGTCTTTCCTTTCTTTTTTCTTTTTAATTTTTGTGGGTACATAGTAGTTATATATATTTATGCGGTATATGAGATATTTTGGTATAGACATGCAATATTAAATAATCACATCATAAAGAATGTGGTATCCATCCCCTAAAGCATGCAAACAATCCAATTACACTCTTTTAGTTATTTTAAAATGTGCAATTAAGTTATGGACTATAGCACCCTGTTGTGCTATCAAATAGTAGGTCTTGTTCATTCTTTCTATTTTTTGGTACACATTAACCACCCCCACTTCCCTCCCCCAAGCCTGCCACTACCTTTCCCAGCCTGTGGTAGCCATCCTCCTACTCTCTGTGTCCATGAATTCAATTGTTTTGATTTTTACATCCCACAGATAAGTCAGAATATGTGATGTTTGTCTTTCTCTTCCTAACTTATTTCACTTAACACAATGATCTCCTGTTCCACCCATGTTGTTGCAAATGACAGAATCTCATGTTTTTATGGCTGTGTAAATGTACCACATTTTCTTTACTCATTCATCTGTTGATGGACACTTAGGTGCCTTCCAAATCTCAGCTGTTATGAACAGTGCTGCCACAAACATAAAAGAACAGATATCTCTTTGATATAATGATTTCCATTCTTTTGGTTATATACCCAGCAGTGGGATTGCTAGATCATATGGTAGCTCTACTTTTAGTTTTTTGAAGAATCTCCAAACTTTTCTCCATAATGACTTTACTAATTTACAGTCCGGCCAACAGTGTACTAAGGTTTGTTCCCTTTTTGGCACATTCTTGCCAGCATTTGTTAATGCCTGAATTTTTGATAAAAGCCATTTTAACTAGGGTATAATGATATCCCACTGTAGTTTTTATTTGCATTTTTTAGATAATGATGGTGAACACCTTTTCATATGTCTATTTCCCATTTGCATGTCTTCTTTTGAGAAATGTCTATTCAGATATTTTTTCCATTTTTAAATGGTATTATTAGATTTATTTCCTATAGGTTTGTTGGTACTCCTTATATATTCTGGCTATTACTCCCTTGTCAGATGGGTAGTATATTAGTCTGTTCTCATACTGCTATAAAGAACTGCCTGAGACTGGGTAATTTATAAAGGAAAGAGGTTTAATTGACTCACAGTTCAGCATGGCTGGGAAGGCCTCAGGAAACTTACAATCATGGTGGAAGGTGAAGGGGAAGCAAGGCAGCTTCTTTACAAGCTGGCAGGAAGGAGAAGTGCTGAGTGAAGGGAGAAGAGCCCCTTATAAAATCATCAGATCTCATAAGAACTCCCCTACTATCACGAAAATAGCATGGGAGAAACTGCCCCAACGAATCAATTATTTACACCTGGTCTCTCCCTTGACACATGGGGACTATGGGGATAATGGGCCTTACAATTCAAGATGAGATTAGGGTGGGAACACAAAGCCTAACCATATCTTTCTGCCCCTGACCCCTCCCAAATCTCATGTCAATTTTACATTTCAAAACCAATCATGCCTTCCCAACAGTCCCCCAAAGTCTTAATTCATTCTAGCATAA
The DNA here is from genome assembly GCF_037993035.2 of Macaca fascicularis. Lineage (NCBI taxonomy): Eukaryota > Metazoa > Chordata > Mammalia > Primates > Cercopithecidae > Macaca > Macaca fascicularis. Next base: position 28,787,321 of record NC_088376.1, on the reverse strand, counting down.
TCCAAAGTCCAAGTCCAAAGTCTCATCTGAAATAAGGCAAGTCCCTTCTGCCCATGAGCCTGTAAAATCAAAATCAAGTTAGTTACTTCCTAGATACATTGAGGGTACAGGCATTAGATAAATACCCCTGTTCCAAACGGGAGAAATTGGCCAAAATTAAAGGGCTACAGGTCCCATGAAAATCTGGAATTCAGCAGGGCAATCAAATCTTAAAGCCACTAAATGACTTCCTTTGACTTAATCCAGGTCACACTGATACAAAGGGTAGGCTCCCATGGTCTTGGGCAGCTCTGCCCTTGTGGCTTTGCAGGGTATAGCCCCCGTCCCAGCTGCTTTCATGGGCTGGCACTGAGTGATGTGGCTTTTCCAGGCATGCAGTGAGAGTTGTTGGTGGATCTATCATTCTGGGGGCTGGAGGCTGGTGGCCCTCTTCTCACAGCTCCACTAGGCAGTGCCCCAATGGCAATTCTGTGTGTGGGCTTCAACGCCACATTTCCCTTCTGAGCCGATGGCCCCTTTCAGCCATAGCTGGGACGCAGGGCACCAAGTCCCAAGCAGCACCCAAGCAAGGCACCTGCACAAAGAAGCAAGGCCATTTTGTAGTTTGCAAATATTTTCTCCCACTCTGTGGGTTGTCTCTTCACTTTGTTGGTGTATCTTTTGCTGCACAGAAGCTTTTTAACTTGATGTGATACCATTTTTCTATTTTCGCTTTGGTTGCCAGTGCTTGTGGGGTATTATTCAAGAATTTTTTTGCCCAGACCAATATCCTGGAGATTTCCCCCAATATATTCTTCTAGTATTTTCATAGTTTGAAGTTTACACTTCAGACTCAGTTAAAGACTAAGTTAGAATTAAGACTATGATAAAGTTAGATAAAGATTAGACTAGTTATGTTTAAGTTTTTAAGACTTACATCATTAACTTGGATTAATATTGGCATAAATAAAGCATTTAATTTTAAAGACTTAGATTTAAGATTTTAATCCATTTTTATTTGAGTTTTATATATGGCAAGAGATAGGGGTCTAGTTTCATTCTTCAGCATATGGATATCCAGTTTTCCCAGCACCATTATTGAAGAGACTATCTTTTTCCTAGTGTGTATTCTCAGCAATTTTGTAGAAAATGAGTTCACTGTAGGTTTGTGGATTTGTTTCTGGGTTCTCTATGTTGTTCCATTGTTCTATGTGTCTGCTTTTATGCAAGTACCATGTTGTTTTGTTTATGCTAGCTCTGTAGTATGACCTTAAGTCAGGTAGTTTGACTTCTTCCATTCCAATTTGGATGCCCTTTATTTGTTTCTCTTGTTTGATTGCTCTAGTTAGGACTTCCAGTACTATGTTGAATAACAGTGGTGACAGTGGACATTCTTGTCTTCTTCGACATCCTTGGAGGAAAGATTTTCAGTTTTTCCCCAGTCATTAGGATACTAGCTGTAGTATCCTAATGGTCACATATGGCTTTCATTATGTTGAGATATGTTCCTTCTATACACAGTTTTTTAGGGGTTTATTATAAAGGTGTGTTGAATTTTATCACATGCTTTTTCAGCATCCAAAATGATTATATGGTTTTTACCCTTTATGCTGTTGATATGATGTATCACACTGATTTGTGTATGATGAATTATACTTCCATCTTAGGGATAAATCCCACTTGGTCATGTTAAATGATCTTTCTAATGTAGTTTCCAATTAAGTTTGCTAGTATTTTCTTGAGAATTTTTCATCAATATTGACTGGAGATGTTGGCCTGTAGTTTTTGGTTTTTGTGTGTTTTTTTAATGTGCCTTTGTGTGGTTTTGGTATCAAGGTAAGACTGGCCTCATAGAGAGAGTTTCAAAGTATTCTCTTTGCCTCTATATTTTGAAATAGTGTGAGTAGGATTAGTATTAGTTCTTTAAATGTTTGGTAGAATTCAGCAGTGAAGCCATCAAGTCCCAGGCCTTTCTTTACTGGGAGTTTTTATTATAGCTTCTTTGCTGCTATTTGTTATTGCTCTGTTCAGGTTTTGGACTTCTTCCTGGTTCAATCTTGGTAGGTTGTATGTGTCTAGAAATTTGTTCATTTCTGCTAGATTTTCCAATTTATTGACATATAGTTGTTTATAGTAGCCACTAATGATCCTTTGAATTTCTGCAGTATCAGTTGGAGTGTCTCCTTTTTCATTTCTGATTTTATTTTGATCTTCCCTCTTTTTCCTTATTTGGTCTGGATAAAGGTTTGTCAATTTGTTTCACTAAAAAAAAAAAAAAAAAAAAAAAAAAAAACTTTTTACCTCCTTGATCTTTTGTATTTTGTTTCACTTCAATTTCATTTATTTGTGTTCTGATCTTTATTATTTGTTATGTTTTACTAATTTTGGGTTTGGTTTGCTCTTGCTTTTCTGATTCTTTAAGATGCATCTTTAGATTGTTTACTTGAAATTTTTCTTCTTTTTTAATGTAGGCATTTATAGCTATAAACTTCCCTTTGAGTACTGCTTTTGCTGTATCCCATAGGTTTGGATATGTTGTGTTTCCACTGACATTTTTTTAAGAAATTTTTCAATTTTTTTCTTAATGTCTCCATTGTCCCACTAGTCATTCAGGAGCATATTGTTTACTTTCCATGCATTTGTATAGTTTCTTAAATTCCTCTTGTTATTAGTTTCTAATTTTGCTCCATAGTGGTCTAATTTTACTCCATTAGTTTCTAATTTTACTCCATAGAGAAGATGCTTGATATTGTTTTGATTTTTGAATGTTTTAAGACTTGTTTTGTGACCTAACAGATGGTTTACCCTTCTGAGTGATCCATGTGCTGACGAGAAGAGTCTGTATTCTATAGCTATTGGATGAAATGTTCTGTAAATATCTATTAGGTCCATTAGGTCTAGATTAAGTCTAACGATTCTTTGTTGATTTTCTGTCTGAAAGACCTGTCCAGTGCTGAAAGTCGTTTTGAAGTCTCCAGCTATTATTGTATTGGGAATTATTTCTCTCTTTGGGCTCTAATATTTGTTTTATATATCTTGGTGTCTAGTGTTGGGTGCATATATATTTATGTATAATTGTTATATCTTCTTAACGAATTGACATCTTTATTATTATATAGTGACCTTCTTTGTCTCTCCTTAGTGTTTGTCTCAAAATCTATTTTGTCTGATATAAGTATAACTATTCCTGCCATTTTTTGGTTTCCACTGGCATGGAATATCTTGCTCCATCCATTTATCTTTAGTCTGTGGGTTTCTTTATAGGTGAAGTGCATTTCTTATAGGCAACAGATCAAGGGATCTCATTTTTTTCACCTAGTCAGCTTTGTATGTCTTTTGATTGGAGAGTTCAGTCCATTTACATTCAATGTTATTATTGATAAATGAGGACTTCTGCCATTTTGTTATTTGTTTTCTGGTTGTTGTGCTCTTCTCTTCCTTCTTTCCTTCCTGTCTTCCTTTAGTGAGGGTTATTTTCTCTGGTGATATGATTTAGTATCTTGCTTTTAATTTTTATGTATCCATTGTATTCTTTTTTGGTTCAAGATTACTATGAGGCTTGCAAATACTATCTTTCAACCCATCATCTTAACCTGATAACAAGTTAACACTTTTTGTATAAACAAACAAACATGCAAAAAGAAAACTAATAAAAAGTCTATACCTTAATTTGGCTCCCCCAACTTTTTAACTTTTTATTATTTCTATTTTATTGTACTGTCTATGTCTTGGAAAGTTGTTGTAGTTATTATATCTTTTACTGGTTTATCATTTAGTCTTACTTAGGATAAGAGTAGCTTACACACCACAGTTATAGTGTTATGATATTCTGTGTTTTTCTGTGTATTTACTATTACCAATGAGTTTTCTATGTTTAGGAGATTGCTTATTGCTCAACAATGTCCTTTTCTTTCTCACGGAAGTACTCCCAAGGACTCTTCAGTTAGCAGGGATAAATGTTGCCAGAACTGGGTCCTCCCCTTCAAGGCAGTGGGTTTGCTTCTGGTTCAGGGTGCATCTAGAAATGTTGTGCGGAGACAACGTGAGGGCCTGGAACAAGGGCCTCATGACTCTAACCAATGCTTTATCCTGCTGTGGCTGAGCTGGTGTTCAAGATGCAAGACAAAGTCTTTCCCACTCTTCCCTCCCCTCTCCTCAAACAGAAGGAAGGGATCTCTTTTGTAGCCATAAGCTATGCAGCCTTGAGTTAGGAAAGGGGTGAAGGTAGTGCTCAATAAGCCACCTGAGCTGGTGTCTCAGTAGATTTCATATCGCCCCAGTCCACTGTCCCTGGGCCCAGTTTAGCACTAGGACTTATCTAAGAGTTGCAATCTTGTGGCCTAGACTGCCTTTCAAGTTTATTTAGAGACCCAAAGAAATTTAGCCTATGGTGCTGAGGTTTGCAGGAACTCTAGCTCTGACAAGAGTTCCCCTCAGTCTAAGTCTGGCTTAAATGCTCCCTCCACAGGTGAGCATCAGCTGAGTTTGGTTCACTTTTTCTTTCTGCTTTAACAGTACAGCACTGAATTCAATGCCTCACAATTGTTGTGCTCTCCCTCTTCTAGTGCCCAGAGCTGCTCTTCATACTACAACTGCTGTAAGGTGGAGGAGGGGTGGCATTGGCAATTTAAGACTGTTTTTTCTTTTAATTTCTTCAGTGCTTCTTATAGTGACATGATGTTAAAACCAGGTATTATGAGGGTTCACATGGTTGTTGGTTCTTATGAAGGTGCTTTTTTCTGTGTAGATAGTTGCTAAATTGGTATCCTTGCTAGGAGGATGACCAACAGAGTGTTCCATTCCACCATCTTGCTCTGCCCACCAAGTGAGTTTCTTCCTAAATATTTGTGTCTGTCTTCAATTCTTTCACTGGTGCTTCAAATCTTATTTATCTAAAACTTTCTTCATTCTCTCCAGAATCCTAGCAGGCATATGTTGAAAGTTCTCAATGTATTTTCTATATCTTTCAACTGCTCTTTCATACATGATATCTGCCTCTCTCTATTGCATTCAAAGTGAAACACTCAGAACTCCTTTCTATTTCTATAATTCTTTATCTGTGTTCAGTCTAGAGTTTGTTTGATTGATTGAGTTTATTTTTAACTTTTACTAATTCCTTTTCTATATATGTAATTCTCTTTCATAATATCTGTGATTTCTTGTCTTTTTAATTGAAGGAGCCCATCACAATAAATATACAAATTTTAATGTCTTATCACATAGATCTGTAACATTAATTTTTACCTGGAATGAGTAAACGTTTTTATTATTGGCAATTTTTCTTTGTAACAAGGTTAATAATAGTACATTCCAGAAAATAGACATGTGTTTATTATTATTTCTTCTCTAGCACTCTTCCGATAAAATAGTTTTTTCACTCATTAACAAGGAAGTCAGAACTGCTCTCATTCAAAAGAATAAAGACAAAATCTGAGGTGACGTAGACGGTTTCTTCCAGATGAAATAACATTCTCCTTAATTTATCCTTGTCTTAAATTTTGTTTTTTCTAATGAAGTCTACATTGCTAAAATAAATGAAATGAGAGGTTAGAGCCACTACAGCTGTGAATAATCTCACACAACGTTGGCGTCTATGAAAACTATTAAAAATAAGATTCCTGCTATAGGAAGAATCACACATTTGATCTGAAACCATTTATCCCGTAATCTCCATTACATTGATCACTCTCTTCTTTTTTCTGTGGTAAACACCACATTATTTATATTTTGCCAGGTACTCTGGTATAAAGGCAAACTCTGGGAGTATAAACACTGTCAGAAGTCATCCTGGTGAGACTAAACTGTTTTCATAATAAATAATGATTCCTCTACCAGGTGCCACGCAACCTCATAAATTCAAGGGAAGCATTGTGGTTGCCATAATCGTTAAAAAATACTGATCAAACATTTCAGGCAGCAGATTTTTCTATTCAGCCCTGCAGTCAGAGTAAACTGCCATATCACTTACTTTACCAATTCCCACAATTAAGAGTATTGCCATTCTGTGTTTTTGTCCATAACAGGTGTATCTGTAAGTAATGCCATAATAGGTAAGGCTACTGGTTCAGCAAACAAAATATTTCTGTAACTATAGTATTAAGAAAAGTTGTAAATGGATATTGTAGCTTCTCTCTTTAAAATCAGTTAAAAGTATTGGACAAATGCTTTGAAGATCTTGACTTTCCCTGGAAAACATACTGTGGATTTATAACTAATTAGTTTATCCAAACTTTTTGTAAAATTGTTTTCAGGTAGATTAATCGGTTGCTGATCATACATTCTATAAAATAAATAGAAATTTTTTAATTCCAAAATTGCCAAGGTACAATTTTATATTTGCTAGTTTTGTCAATTATATTATGCATGAATAGCTACATAGCTACTTGGACTAACTTTGCTGTTGCTGGTCAATCTGATAGATAATTTTTAGATTATTCATACAACAAATATTTATTTATCATTTACTATGTAGTGGACACTGTCTCTGCTGTTGCTGGATCTTTCAGATTCCCTTCACAGTTTCTGTGCAGTAGTCTTCCAACATCTGTGTCTTTGATTTTTATGTCTTGCCTCTGCTACCCTCTTCAGAAAACTTCACTGTGCTACCAGAGCCACTTTACGTGCTTTTCCTGCAAGGTGTGAGAGTTTATGTCTCCCAGGAATGGCTCATTTCTAATGACTGAGCAGTGGATTGCTAACTCCCTTGACTTCAACTGGGAACAACTCAGGGGCATAAGACTCCAGAGCTCTCAGTGGGATCAGGGTAAGGCTGGGACATGACCTGAAATTGCACCTTTGCTTGGCTTCCTTCCCCTGCCTTTCTTGATCCCCCAACTCTCTTTCCCCTGCAAACACTTTCTTGGGAAATCATCTACACATGTTTCCTCACCCTGGTGTCTGCTCCTGGAGCAGAAGACATACCATGTGTCAGACTTGGGGCTGGATGCTAAGAATATAAAGAAAAACAAATCAGACACGGACACTGCTGCTTAAAACTCACAGTCCAAGGAAGAAGATGAAAATCGAATGAACATTAATGTAAAACATGAGAAGCACTCTCTCAGGAGACAAACTGCTTTGGGAGAAAAAGTACATAATCCTTTAGGGTAGTAGTGGTCAAAAAAGGTTTACTGGAGGATATGGCTGAGACCTGAAGGCTAAACAGGGTGTATGCAGTCAAAGGAAACACGGAAAAGTGCAAAGGGAATGCAGGAGAGAGTACACAGTGAGATCATTTAGTGCGGAAATCTATACACAGACTATGTGTTATTGTATTTTCCTGTAAATTCAAGAATGAATTATAAGTAAGAGTTAATGCAATGAAACCTTCTAGAATGGTCTTTCTTGCCTTCACCAAATACATTTGTGTAATTCTGTTTCCGTACTTCATGTACTTTACAACCTAACAGGAAAGTCTTGACAAGAACTGTATTAATTAGTACCTATTGAAGTTAACAAGTCAAGACCTCAAAGAAGTTCAATGCAATAAAGAATCACTTTGGACTACAGTGGTCCAGATATGGTTCAGTCATTTAGCCCAACATAGGCAGGATGTTAATTGATAGGGAGAAGTGAAGACCACATTCCAGATGGTAAGCCCAAGAGGAGGAAATGATAAGATCATACTCAAAGAATGGAGAGATAGATTTCAGCCCAACTTCAACACCCTTCTCTGTGGGCATGTTCCCAGACTCATCCAAGTAGCTAATTACCCTTTCTTGATACACATCTATACACACGTTTTTTTCCTGCAACCCCTTTTTGAACTCTGACTTCTTCAATAGACTATGAGTTCTTCACAAAGGAAGAGATACTTATCTTTAATAAACCCAATCATCAGCACATAGAATGTGTTCAACAATGTCTATTGGATGAAATACCTCAAATATGAAATTAACGTTTTTCTTTAAAAATGATCAAACAAAACTCTAAGTGTAGACTTTCCAATTCGAGATCTTACTAAGAAGAAAGATAGTTTCAGGCACAATTATTTAGATAAGAGTTTCTCAATAGCAACACTATTGACATTTTGGTGGATAATTCCTGATTGTGTGCTGTCCTGTGTATTGTAGGGTGCTTAGCAGCACTCTTGGCTCCTACTAATTAGATGCCTGTAGCAACCCTTTTCCCCAGCTGTGACATCAAAGATATCTCCAGACATTGCCAAATGTCTCTAGGGAGAGGGTAGAAGGATAATTGCCTCAGTTGAAAATAACTAAATTAGATTATCCCTTTCCACTCTGGGAACCAAGAGTGTTCAGGCTCCAGCAGTCTGGTGGTCAGAGAGGCAGGTCTCATGAAGACTTATCTCCAAGAGAATTGACATGCCACAGATGAAACCTTACATCACAAGTGGCTTCTTCTGGAATTTCTCCTTGCCAAGACTTCACTGATCTGCCAAAACAATCCACACTTTCTCACCTATGGCTATTTTAGGATACTGGATTTGGATTGCTTGGTTTTTGTTCAGGGGGTTCATTAGAGAGAGCCTTTTCCTGGCTTTTTCTCTCACATTTCTTATAGAAGTCCAAGATATCTTGTTTGCAAGCATTAGGATTTGATTCTGTATAAATAAAAAAATAATTTGTTGAAAGATTATCAGGAAAGTTATTAGGAAGAGAGCACACAGTCAATGGGAAGACAGAAAAAACAGACAGAAAATAGTTAAGAACTATTTTAAGAACTGAGGGAGATTTCTTTTCAGGCTAATACTGCATTATAGGAACAGTTTGATTAGAATGAAGCTGTTGGGGTCACAATTATTGGGCACTTTTGTTTCCCCCGGACACTTAACCCCAGATTATGAATATTTTCCTATCTCATTATGATTTTCCATCATTCCCTCACTGCAGGCTGTGACAAATTTGACTTGTGCTTACTAGCACTTGCATGTAGAATACAGGAAGCCTTGGATGTAGTCAGATTACCCTTGATTTATTCTCAGATGACCCTTGATCCATTCTTCTGTCTTTTTAAGTCTTTCTCCTAGTGGCTAAACTGATTCATTGCAATAGCATTGCGGTGCTATAGGCCTGTAGTCCATTCATTCACTCAGAAAACATGTACTGAGTGTTCATCATGCTAAGCTCAGCGCCAAACACTACAGAAGCAAAGTTAGTAAACCCAGCCCCTGTACTTGTGCAGCGTGTAGTCTGGCAAGAAAGACAGACATTAATCAAATAATCACAGAAAGTAATATTAAATTGTATAAAGGAAAAATATATAAAGAATACGTATCATGTGAAATCCTGTATTTAGAAGGTTCACCATAAATAATAGTCAAGAAGTCAGTGAAAGTTTCTCTGAGGGAGTAGTACCTGAGGGGACCGAAGAGATGAACAGAGATGAAGCAGTAGAAGAAGATAAGAGGGAGCAGTCCACAAATAATAAAAAACCTGTTCAAAGCTCCAGCGGCAGGAAGAAATGGGGCAAATTCAAGAGAATAAAAAAGCGAGGCCAAAAGAGAGCATACGCAGTTACTCTCTGAATCACTAGCTTTGCTCAATCAAATGTATGTCAAGGCAAGAGTACTAATTAACTAAGAAAAAAAGTCATTTTGACTGGTTATAAAGAAATCATTGAAACATACGTGAGGAGGTGGCCGACTGGAAGATTCTTGCTGAACTCAGTCACGATTTAAATCTCATTGCTGGTTCAGGAACTGATTCCTCTGGTCATTTATGGAAAAGCAAGACTTTAGTGTACCCACACGATGCAAACAAACTTCCTTCTGAATTCAGTTGCTATGACTAGCTGATTTCCACTTACTTCACGAGAGAAAGGGAACTCAGTAGAACTAGGAGGTTCTACCAGGTAGAAATATGTAGGTTTACTATATGTAAATCTGATGCCAGGATCATGCGTGCTGAATTGAAACTGGAAAAATTTTGCCTCTACAGAAATCCCGCTAAAATCTCAAACAGCCCTTAGAGAAACAGAGTAAGCCTTTCACTTGAACGCCTGTGACTGGCTCTTGTGACCCAGTGAAGAATGATTTAAAGTAAAGTAGTTTGTCTCAGGTAAGACAAAAGCTCAGTTTCTTCACAGCTGAGCATCTGAAAGCAAGGCTGAAAGAATACAAGGCACAGCCAATGTTTCGTCTTCATTTTCACCTCCTCAGCCCAGCTGTCTTCCCCCGTGGTGCTGGTGTGATGGTACAGCCAGACTCATCTCCCTGAATGCCTGGCTCTCTACCTCTCCTGGCGTAAGAAGAGCCAGCTCCATGGAAACTGAAATAAGCAGGTGTTTGAGTCTCATTTAAAACAGGAAATTCCACTTTGATGCTACCAACGTATTTTCTAAGATTTTTTTAAAAAGGGAATGAGAAAAGGAAAGCTGCCACCAGCGGCTCCTGCTGCAAAAGGTCAATGACTTTATAAATGGCCTTACCGTGATGCTTTTAAGAAAGATTTTCATAGTTGGAAGCAGCTGCCACTCACCTCTCCAACCTGGCTCTATCCCTTGGAAAGAGGCAAAGCCTGAAACTGTCTGATAAAGAAACAATTGGAAAATTAAGGCCGATGTGTCACATCTTTTGCTATGTCAGTTTTGTGGATTCTAAATCCCTGTTTGGAGGAAACAGGCGATCAAAGACAGATCAACAGAGCTAGAAATTAATGAAGCAGAGTTAAGCGAGAGAGAAAAAGAAAAAGTGAAAGGTAAAAGCAGTTCAGTGGGTGATGAAGGCACAATGTAAGAGAAGGAATGAGGAGACCAGAGATATAAAGATGAAGGCAGAAGCAGAGTGAGAAAGAGTCCAAGGCAAACAGGGATGGAGAGAGGCAAAGACAGAGACAGTTGAAAAACAAAATGAAACAGAGCTAGAAAAGAAAGGAACACTTATAATGGGCAAGAGGTAAATATGAAAGACTATTTCTTCAACAAGGATCTATTGGGCAGATTCGATGTGAGGTCTCTGCATTAGCAGGCACTTGGACTGTAAAGATAAATCAATTAAATAAGCCATTTCAATGAATAGTAGTGATAGGAAAATTGAGTACTCTCTGGGAAGAAGGACAGAGCAGGAATTCCCAGCTTAGTATATATAAGTGATCTGTTACCCTTTGCGAAAAGATATAGATCTTTTCTTTTAATAAGTGTATAAGAAAAGGCAGCTCAGCAGTTTCAAAACAATGGGTTCATTTGTACTACTAAAACCCAGTTTTTAAGCTGTATAGTATCTGATTTGCAGCCTTCCTAGATACTCTTCTTTGAACTGCTATTTCTTTACATCAAAGTTGTCACTAGCCCACACCGCAACTGTGCAAATTAAAAGACAAACAAACAAAACACTTCCTTTCTTCAAGGCAATCTACTTCCATCTATTGGAAAATCCTCAGAACAAACTGGCTTTCTTAGAGCGAAATGCTTTCCTGCTATCTGTCAAAAAATTGGTAAATATAAACACCTTTTGTGTGCAATGTGAATGGTGACTCATGATGTGTGCTCTTGTGCAATGCCAGTCTATGCAACCATCAACAGCTCTACCTTGAATGCTCTCCCTTAGGCCAGGGCTTCAGAATAAAAATAAAGGAAAAGTTTCTGCATTATGCTTGTTCAGGACTTCTAAATCAGAAGTCTAAAGGTGGATGTGTCCCATAGCTATGCTTGCTTTTGTCTGAAACTTCGAAAAATCAGATTAATTGAGCTAAAAATCCAAATTTCTAGCTTCTTTTGAAATATGAGCTCTAATTATACTATCTAAGTCTTTGTTTTCTCATTGAAATAAGAGGCTGGAGCAGAGTAGCTCTACACCTTGTAACTAAGGCATATCCTGTAAATACCTCTCCTCACATTCTCCACCATTCCTTATCATCTCTGAAACACTGAAGTCTAAGACCATTTATCATAACTCTTTCACTGATGACTTGTTTACATTTAATCTGCTTCTCATATTTTCATGTCCTACAGAGCTCCTGTAGGCAACTGAATTTGGAAACTTTGATCTAAAGCTCTGCTGTCCTTTACAGTAACCACTAGCCACATGTAGCTATTCAAACTTAAAGTAATATGAAGTAGAATTTAAATTTTCATTCCTCAGTTGCACCAGCCACATTGCAAGTGCTCAGTGCTACCTGTAGCTAGTGGTTACCATATTGGACAACATACATATAGAACATTTTCATCACTGCAGAAAGTTCTATTGGATAGTGATAATTTAGAGAAGAAAGATGGGTTGAGATCAGCATTCTCCTCAAATGTTGTCCTCCAGGACACTAGATCCAGGAGACACTAGAAGGGGATATTATGGCCACTAGTGGTGATAGTACCACATACTAGATACTAGGAAGAGGCCTCTACAAGCTCAAAAAAGCAAGAAAAGGATCTTCCAGTATTTTCCAAAAGTTATATAACTTTGAAACATATTGTGTATATTAACGTTGTATGGCTACTATAACAAATTACTACAACCTTGATGGCTTAAAACAACACAAATTTATTATTTTACAGTTCTCATAGTCAGAAGTCAGAATCGAGTTACTCTGGGTTAAAAATAAAGATAACTTAAATGGCTCTTATTATTTTGAGATACGTCCCATCAATACCTAGTTTATTGAGAGTTTTTAGCATTAAGGGCTGTTGAATTTTGTTGAAGGCCATTTCTGCATCTATAGAGATAATCATGTGGTTTTTGTCTTTGGTTCTCTTTATGTGATGGATTATGTTTATTGATTTGCATGTGTTGAACCAGCCTTGCATCCCAGAGATGAAGCCAACTTCATCGTGGTGGATAAGCCTTTTGATGTGCTACTGAATTCGGTTTGCCAGTATTTTATTGAAGATATTTTCATCGATGTTCATCAGGGATATCGGTCTAAAATTCTCTTTTTTGTTGTGTCTCTGCCAGGCTTTGGTATCAGGATGATGCTGGCCTTATAAAATGAGATAGGGAGGATTCTCTCTTTTTCTGTTGATTGGAATAGTTTCAGAAGGAATGGTACCAGCTCCTCCTTGTACCTCTGGTAGGATCTGGCTGTGAATCCATCTGGTCCTGGACATTTTTTGGTTGGTAGGCTATTAATTATTGCCTCAATTTCAGAGCCTTCTATTGGTCTATTCAGGGATTCAACTTCTTCCTTGTTTAGTCTTGGGAGAGTGTATGTGTCCAGGAATTTATCCATTTCTTCTAGATTTTCTAGTTTATTTGCATAAAGGTGTATATAGTATTCTCTGATGGTAGTTTGTATCTCTGTGGGATTGGTGGTGATATCCCCTTTATCATTTTTTATTGTGTCTATTTGATTCTTCTCTCTTTTCTTCTTTATTACTCTTGCTAGTGGTTTATCTATTTTGTTGACCTTTTCAAAAAAACAGCTCCTGGATTCATTGATTTTTTGAAGGGTTGTTTATGTCTCTATCTCCTTCAGTTCTGCACTGATCTTAGTTATTTCTTGCCTTCTGCTAGCTTTTGAATATGTTTTCTCTTGCTTCTCTAGTTCTTTTAATTGTGATATTAGGGTGTCGATTTTAGATCTTTCCTGCTTTCTCTTGTGGGCATTTAGTGCTATAAATTTCCCTCTACACACTGCTTTAAATGTGTCCCATAGATTCTGGTACATTGTGTCTTTGTTCTCATTGGTTTCAAAGAACATCTTTATTTCTGCCTTCATTTTGTTATTTACCCAGTAGTCATTCAGGAGCAGGTTGTTCAGTATCTATGTAGTTGTGTGATTTTGAGTGAGTTTCTTAATCCTGAGTTCTAATTTGATTGCACTGTGGTCTGAGAGACCGTTTGTTGTGATTTCTGTTCTTTTTCATTTGCTGAAGAGTGCTTTACTTCCAACTCTGTTGTCAATTTTGGAAGAAGTGCAATGTGGTGCTGAGAAGAATGTATATTCTGTTGATTTGGGGTGGAGATTTCTGTAGATGTCCATTAGGTCCGCTTGGTGCAGAGCTGAGTTCAAGTCCTGGATATACTTGTTAACCTTCTGTCTTGGTGACCTGTCTAATATTGACAGTGGGGTGTTAAAGTCTCTCATTATTATTGTGTGAGAGTCTAAGTCTCTTTGTAGGTCTCTAAGGACTTGTTTTATGATTCTGGGTGCTCCTGTGTTTGTGCATATATATTTAGGATAGTTAACTCTTCTTGTTGAGTTGATCCCTATACTATTATGTAAAGGCCTTCTTTGTCTCACAGCCAATATCATACGGAATGGTCCAAAACTGGCAGCATTCCCTTTGAAAACTGGCACAAGACAAGTATGCCCTCTCTCACCACTCCAATTCAACATAGCGTTGGAAGTTCTGGCCAGGGCAATCAGGCAAGAGAAAGAAATAAAGGTATTCAATTAAGAAAAGAGGAAGTGAAATTGTCCCTGTTTGCAGATGACATGATTGTATATTTAGAAAACTCCATCATCTCAGCCCAAAATCTCCTATCCTTAAGCTGATAAGCAACTTCAGCAAAGTCTCTGGTTACAAAATCAACATGCAAAAATCACAAGCATTCCTATACACCAATAAAAGACAAACAGAGAGCCAAGTCATGAGTGGACTCCCATTCACAATTGCTACAAAGAGAGTAAAATACCTAGGAATCCAACTTACAGGGGATGTGAAGGACCTCTTCAAGGAGAAGTACAAACCACTGCTCAACAAAATAAAAGAGGACACAAACAAATGGAAGAACATTCCATGCTCATGGATGGGAAGAATCAACATCGTGAAAATGACCATACTGCCCAAGCTAATTTATAGTTTCAATGCCATCCCCATCAAGCTACCAATGACTTTCTTCACAGAATTGGCAAAAACTACTTTAAAGTTCATATGGAACCAAAAAAGAGCCCACGTTGCCAACACATTCCTAAGCAAAAAGAACAAAGCTGGAGGCATCACCCTACCTGACTTCAAACTATACTACAAGGCTACAGTAATCAAAACAGCATGGTACTGCTACAAAAACAGAGATACAGACCAATGGAACAGAATAAAGGCCTCAGAAATAACACCATACATCTACAACCATTTAATCTTTGACAAACCTGACAAAAACAAGAAATGGTGAAAGGATTCCCTATTTAATAAATGGTGCTGGGAAAACTGGCTAACCATATGTAGAAAGCTGAAACTGGATCCCTTCCTTATACCTTATACAAAAATTAATTAAAGATGGATAGAGACTTAAATGTTAGATCTAAAACCATAAAAACCCAAGAAGAAAACCTAGGCAATATCATTCAGGACATAGGCATGGGCAAGGACTTCATGACTAAAACACCAAAAGCAATGGTAACAAAAGCCAAAATAGACAAATTGGATGTAATTAAACTAAAGAGCTTCTGCAAAGCAAAATAAACTACCATCAGAGTGAACAGGCAATCTACAGAATGGGAGGAAATTTTTGCAATCTACCTATCTGACAAAGGGCTAATATCCAGAATCTACAAAGAGCTTAAACAAATTTACAAGAAAAAATCAAACAACCCATCAAAAAGTGGACAAAGGATATGAACAGACACTTCTCAAAAGAAGACATTTATGCAGCCAACAGACACATGAAAAAATGCTCATCATCACTGGTCATTAGAGAAATGCAAATCAAAACCACAATGAGATACCATCTCACACCAGTTAGAATGGTGATCATTAAAAAGCCAGGAAACAACAGGTGCTGGGGAGGATGTGAAAAAATAGGAACACTTTTACACTGTTGGTGGGAGATAAACTAGCTCAACCATTGTGGAAGACAGTGTGGCAATTCCTCTAGGATCTAGAACTAGAAATACCATTTGATCCAGCCATCCCATTACTAAACATATACCCAAAAGATTATAAATCGTGCTACTATAAAGACACATGCACATATATAAACATACAATAGCAAAGACTTGGAATCAACCCAAATGTCCATCAATGATAGACTGGATTAAGAAAATGTGGCACATATGGAATACTATGCAGCCATAAAAAAGGATGGGTTCATGTCCTTTGTAGGGACATGGATGAAGCTGGAAACCATCATTCTGAGCAAACTATCGCAAGGACAGACCAGCAAACACCGCATTTTTTCGCTCATAGGTGGGAATTGAACAATGAGAACACTTGGATACAGGGCGGGGAACATCACACACCGGGGCCTGTTGTAGGGCAGGGTAGGGGTGAGGGATAGAATTAGGACAAATGCCTAATGTAAATGACGAGTTAATGGGTACAGCACACAACATGGCACATGTATACATATGTAACAAACCTGCACATTGTGCACATGTACCCTAGAACTTAAAGTATAATAAAAAATAAAATAAAATAAGATACTAAAACTGAAAAAAATAAAAAATAAAAAAACTAAATATGTCAGAAGGGCTGCATTCCTTTCTGGAGGCATCTAGGGAGGAATCACTTTCTTGTCTTTTTCAGCTTCTAGAGGACTTCTCTGTCTGTCTTCAAAGTCAGCAACAGCCAGTCAAGTTTATCTCTGTCCAGCTCTAAAACTGACTCTTCTGCTTCCTTCTTCTGCTTTTAAAGACTCTTGTGATTACATTGGCTCCACCAAATAATCCAGGATAATCTCTCCATCTCGAGGTCAGCTGATTAGTAACCTTAATTCTATCTGCAACTTAGTTCCCCTTGTCATATAACAGCATATTCACAGGTTCTGAGGATTAGAACATAGGTACCTTTGGGAACTCTTTTGCCTACCATGCTATTTTAAATGAAATTAAAAAGGGATCTCATTAGCAGAACTTCAGTTACCTTCTAGTATCTAAAGAACAATGTGAATTGCCAAGGCAATCACAGGATATGGGGTCTGTGAAATCTATTTCATTACAGATTTTTTTAAAATGAGAAAAATTTGTTAATGATGTTTCAAGGGATAAAATCTGAAAAATGCCACTGTTTGAAGTCAGCAAGAATGACTCAGAAACGAGTAATCTTTCCAACTAAATACCAAGACTATAGTAGAATGATCTCTAAATAACATACATAAATCGTTTTGCAGGTACTTAGCAGAATCCTGATGAGTCCTTATTCCTCTATGGGAATACATGGAGGACATGGAAATGAGCTAACCACATAGAAAGATTATTGAGCCTACTTGGTGTGTATAGTATATACATCTACAGACATGCCTCTGACAGGCTTCCATAGTCCCAACTCATTATTAGAATAGGCATGAGATATAATTATAAGGGAATTTTGAAGGAGTCTAATCTAAAGACCTGGGGTATTAGTTCATCCTGTGTCATGCAGTTAATATGCATCAAAGGACAGTCTAGATTTCCATATTCCAAGCTTAGAAAGCTGCATATTCCCAAAATGTAGAAAACGTGGTCATCTAAGTTGTTTGTAACTGAACATCTAAGATACGATTTTTGTCCTTTCCAGAGATTAAGAACTAAAGGCTTTTTTAAGAAAAAAGTATAACATTGTGTTGTTTTTCTCTCCTCAGAAATTTCCAGGTAATTCACATGAAGACTTCAGAAGATTTGCCTTTCTTGCTCACGTAGACTTTCTAACAAAAAAAAAGATGATTAGGTCCCTCCCTGACTGCTGTAGTTTGAATGTGTCTCCCAAAAGTTCATGTATTAGAAACTTAATTGCCATTGTAACACTATTAAGAGGTGGGAACTTTAAGAGGTGATTAGGCCATGAAGGCTCCACCCTCATGAATAAATTAATGCCACTATCTTGGAGGTAGGTTAGTTATTATAAAAATGGGCTCCTGATAAAAGGATAAGTTTGGCCTCATTTCTCTCTGTCTCATGTGCTCACTCACCTTTCTGCCATGTTACTACACAGCAAGGAAGTCCTTACCAACGCAGTCCCTTGATCTTGGACTTCTCAGCCTCTAGAACTATAAGCCAAATAAATCTCTTTTTTTAATAGATTACTCAGTCTGTGGGATTCTGTTACAGCAGCAGAAAACAGATTAAGATACTGACTTTCCCACCAGAGTTCTTTTATTGGACCTGTCCTTCATAAAGCAAGGAACGAAAAGGACTTTACAAAAAGAATGAGATTAGACAGAGTTGATGATGTGGGAAGTTTATACATGAAAAAATGTGAATAAGAGGACCATTTATTTCTGAGGATGAGAGGAAAGGATAAATGACTTTGTTCACTGCTCCCCAGGTTTAAGTGGAAAATTAATCTGCTGTTGATGTCAAATTATATCTGTACAATGTGTGCTGCAAGAATGAGGCCATCCCCATTTACTTCCTAACAAAGATTTTGTGGTGGATTTGAAATCTTTTAATGTTGCTAACAAATTAACCTGTTATTTTAACAGTATATTTTTCAGGTCTGTAATCTGTGTTATTGGTTGCAGCTGATAAGCAGATCCTTTGTAAGAGAAAAAGATTCAATGTAATATTAATGTTTACATTGGAACTAAAAGATGGAATATTCAGAAAGTAATATCCATTTGGAAATTGAGGGAGATAGTTAATTCTTGGTTCATTTTTACTTTTAGAATCATAAAAATACTCAAAATATTCTATTCTTTGAGTGTTTTTTGATAAACTGACAAATGAAACTAATACAGATTTTGTGAAATATCCCACACTCATTCATATTAATTTTACAGAATTTATAGTTTGTGTAAATAGGTTACATATATCTATGTAGGGGGGATTGGTCTACTCTGTAAACGTGGTGTGAATTCTCCCTTCACTAACTAAAGCCAAGGCAGCAGTGATCTTTCACAAGATTCCAGGAGAGGGGATGACTCCAATGAGGTTGGAGCATAAGGGATACAGTACTGAAAAGACTCCCAGACAATACAGTAAAGGTGGCCCTTGAGTCATTATCTATCTCTAACCTTAGTAAACACCTCTAAAAACATGATTTATCATTGATAAAATAATGGAGCTAAAGTAATTAACCTCTAAAATCTCTACCTGTGTGAAATGGAAGAAGTGTTGGTGAGGAAAAGATGAAAATCAAAGATAACTCCTCTAATAGATTTCCAGTCTCGCCTTCAAATAGCTCATCTCAATAATGCATGAGTAGCCAAAAGAAAAGGACAGGAGGTAAACGAGGGATTCAAGACACCTCCTGCGCCTTGGCTAATAACTGAGAACAGAGAAGGGACTAAATGTGATGTGCTAGCAGTGTAGATGGCATCTAGTGGTTTCACGATGGTAAAAACCTCAACTCAAAGTAGTTTAAGAACAGAGAGAGAGAGAGAAAAAGAATTTGGTTCATAAAACTGAGAAGGCCATTCATGCAGTAGACAGGGATGGTAAGACTTGGGAATGACAAGGAAGGATTCGTAATGACCTAATTCTTAATACTAAAAACTTAATACTTAAAACTAAGCCGTAAGACTGTAACAAAGGAAAACAGATGCTGTGAATGGCCAGGCTTAGTACATGCCCCACACTCTGTGGCCAGGAGCTGCAGAATACTATTATTGGTGGCCCCTCTAGGATTAGAAAGAAAGGAACAGTTTACCAAAGAACAAAGAAAAGAGGTGGGGGATTCTGGAGAAACAAAAACAACAGGTGCTCAGTTGTGCATAGGACAGAAAAATTCAGGGATTGGGCAGAGAAAGAATTCCAGTGCCCTGAGCACTCCTCAGTGTGCATCTTTGGGGGCATCTTTTCCCCTTTGAGCAAAGCACCTATGTTTGTAGCAGAGAGTGCAGGATAGGAACCTTAAGGCTTGAGATTGCTCCTGGTTCTGACCCTGACAAATCATGTAGAAATAATCTAAACTTTGTGAGTCTCATTTATAATTTTAGCGGATTAGTCAAGATCTCTTCCAGCAGGAGCACTCCATGAGTTTCTGATTTAGCCCGATATCAAATGTGTAAAAATGCATATGTGCTGAGTAGCCCCCATTCCACAATTACCTTGAAATAGCTCTGTCCATAAGTGTACCACTCTCCTGTATGATACTGGTATAGAGGTGGTGGTAGCGATAGTAGTGGTCATGATGGTTTTTTGCATTTACTGCAAGTTTGCTAAGCACCAAGCATTGCACTAGGCATTTTAAGTATATTTTCTCCAATTCTTATATCTTTGTAAATTATATAGTATTGAAGTTTTGCAGTTGAGAAAACTGATTCTCAGAAAAGGTAAGTAATTATCTAATGTAACATCATTGCTATGAATATATATTCATATTCTTCCTTTACCCAGTCCATTGTCCTGCTATAGTGCCCGGGAGTCCTCTTTAAATGATAGAAGGCAATTATCTATTGTTTAATAACCTGATTTTTAAACTTGATGTTTTCTGAGTATCTTTCTATGTCAATAAACATATTGACATCACTTCAAAGGCTAAATAGATTTCTAGTGTATAAATATATAGGATTACTTAATCACTTATTTAAAAATGTTTGCAAATGTCCACTCTTATAAACAATACTAAAATAAATATTTTAGTCATTAAAATGTTTTCTTTGGGTACTTTTCAATTATTTCTTTAGGTTGAATTCCAGAAAGTGAAATCACTATAATGAAGAGTATATACTTTGATGCACACTGCTAAGTTGGCACCTCTGCAAAAAAGACCATCAACTGAGATACCTATTAGCAATGCATGAAAGGGTTTATTTCTCCACATTTATACTAACACTGGATATTAGGATCTTTTGTACTATTTATCAATTTTGTGGCTGTTACCTTTATTAAAAATTGTATTACTTTGATTATTCATGAAGCTAATAATTTTTCATATGTTTTTAGGCTATTTCTGTTACTTCCTGTGGGTTGCTTATTCATATTCTTAGCCCAAGTGTCACAAATTTTAAACCTTGGCTTTTATTTCTATTCACATTGCAAACTGAAGGATTCAATCAAAGGTTTTTTTTCCTAAAATCTGAGCTAAGATTTTAGTGTTGAAACCTTTGGAAGTTACATTAACATAAGAATAAACTGCTCTGGGTGCCACTGAATACTGCCAACTTTCCAGAAATTTAGGAGGCATATGAGAGTTGACGCAAGCAGTAATCACATAGGATATAAACACGGATGAGGAGGTAAAAAATTCCAATTTAGTTGGTGTTTTAGATGCTGTTGGGGGCACTCTCTATTACATTTACTGGGTTGCAGCTGCTGTAAGTTTTAGCTGCAAAGAGCTCACAAATACCCCTGTGAAAGAAAACAAAATTTCAAGACCCTCTAAATTTATTATGTCAAAGGGGAAGTTAAATCCTGGTGACTAAGTTACATAGCATGTTTGCAATTCTGGTTCTTAGGTTATAGTTCAACTTTCTTTCTCATTGTTGTTCTTCTGTAAATGACAAGGAAAGACCAGACCTTCCCGTTTTCAATCACTGGTCTTTGTCATTGATTAACTGCCTCTTTCCTTGTGTTATGTCTAACTCAGACAAAATGGCACACAACACTCCATGACAATGACATCTTCCATGTGGAACGTTAAATATACCTTTTCCAAAAGACAAAGACCACCTTGACTAATCACAGTAGTTGCAATTGTTCATCAAGACTTACATAGAAAGATATTGAAATTCTGTGAAACTTACCTAGGTTTTGTCTATATAAGCAATCCCAAACATCTACACTTTGGAACACTGATTTCCATTCCTTGAAATCTGTGCTTTCCAGGTGATCCTCTCCTCAACCTTTGTACTTTAAAAAGCTCTCTTTAAGCTAGATTCTGACCTTTTTGATTATTTTAAGTTTACACCCCTTTATTAAAAAGATAGTCCTCTATTGATGAGAGCCACATGGCTGGGAAGTTTATGAATCAACCACGAAGTCAGTTCATAGAACCAGTTGATGTGGGGGTACAAAAGACTGGACCCCTTGTCTTATAGAGAGAAAGTTTTGTGGTGTGGTTTATGCTCTAGAGGCAGCCCTCCACCATCAGTGGGTCGGGTCAAGGTGTGACTTTTCCTAAGACAGAAACCTTGCTAGGCTCTTTCCCCTTTACCACCTGATATGGTTTGGCTCTGTGTCTCCACCCAAATCTCATGTAGAATTTTAATTCCCAATGCTGGGGGGAGGGACCTAGTGGGAAGTGATTGGATTATGGGGACGGATTTCCCCCTTGCTGTTCTCTTGCTGTGGTAGTGAGTGAGTTCTCACAAAATCTGGTTGTTAAAGTGTGTGGCACTTCCCCCTTCACTTTCTCTCTCCTGTTCCGCCATGTGAAGATTGTGCTGCTTCCCCTTCACCTTCCGCCATGATTGTAACTTTTCTGAGGCCTCCCCAGCCATGCTTCCTGTACAGCGTGTGGAACTGTGAGGTAATTAAACCTCTTTTCTTTATAAATTACCAGTCTCAGGTAGTTCTTTATAGCAAAGTGATAACGGACTAATACACCATCCTACTTTCCTCACTCACTTATGGGTTCCTTCTAAGAGCACCTCTACCATAAATCATGTGCACCTGGATTTCTGCCTTAGGCTGTACTTCTAGGAAACCCAGTGTAAATAGCAGGGGGTAGCAAGGTGTGGGTGTGCCCTAAGTCACCCTAAGCATGAATTCTTCATGCATTTAATGTCCCATAGGTGAAAAAGCTGGGAGCAATTAATGGGGAAAAGAAGGCTCTGAGGCATTCTTGGGAACAATCATACAATTCTATCATTTCAGTGTCTTAATGTACTGGAGTATAATAAACCTGGAGGATCAGAGAAGAAGTAATCCTCAGACATAAAAGGGATTTAAGATGACCAGTTAGGAGGTGAATGTAGTAGTCTCATTTAGGATTGACAAGTGCCTGGGCTTCAGCAGTAATAGCCATAATCCAGCCCCCTAACGACGCTTCAGTAATTAACATTGACTCACGGGAAACTATGTACATTACTGAGTAAAAATAGACTAAATGTGGTTAAATATGTTTTGTATGGTGTAGAAAAAGACCACAGGTTCATATTTCTGCTTAAAAACACTCTAATGAGCAATAAAACCACATGATTCATCACTAGAACCAAATGACTAGTCAAAAAGACAAAGCATAAAACGAAAGTAAGGAAGAAGAAGGACCTGCCAACTCAGCAAGACTTGACAGGTGTTCAAGAATTTAGGCTAATTAATTGACCACATGGTTAATGAATTCAGACAGTATCCATGTTTGGAATGAAGTGCACTTGCTGTCCAAGTTATAGGGGTTGGTGTGAGAAGAAAGAGGGAAACATAATTCCATTGAGACAGAAAGTAATGAAAAGCACTAGGAAAAGAAAAAAATTAAAGAGAGTAATAAGCAAATGGAAAACAAAGTAATTTACATGACCATCCCACAGTAAAATAAAGTAAGAATCTAAGATCTGGATGCCTTATATGTCTGGCAAAAAAAAAAAAAAAAAATGCATGAACTTCAACTCTTAAAGAAAACTATTTTTAAAATGACTATGAAAGCTGGTAGCTAACAGACTGAAGATACATTTACCACCCACCACACCCTAAGCAAGTACTCTGAGATAAGCCCTACTTTTAGAAGTCAAAAATATTCATATTTTCCAAGGAAAGGTTATTACTTTAATAATACAAATACCGTCTATTAGGTTTACTAAAATACTGTGATAATGGACAGCAGAATGCAGGGAGGAACATCTAGCTCAGGAAGCTTGGGACACAGTAAATCCAATTTGCAGAAGTCTTGTATTTCCTGAGCCTGTATAGATAAGCTAAAATAAAAATAAGTCTATCATTTCCGTTTTTGAAAAGGTGAGATAGTGCAAAGGAAAATTAAACCCTAGTCCTGGCTTTGTTTTAATCACTAACCATCTTACCTTGCAAAAATTGTAACATTCCTATGTTCTCTTACCTGTGAAATTAAGGAAGCTGCAAAAGAGACTAAATCCAACCCTAAAATACTATCTCTTTATTTTGAAACCTACAGCAATCATTCTAAACACCAAAGTGACAAAGTAGGATGACTCAATATATACTGAATAGCAATCAGCTCTTTGATTGCTATGTCAACTGGTTTGCCTTGAAAGTATTTCACATAAGTATAGTTTCTATTGCTACAGAGGACTACATCTTTCTTTTTGGATCTGACTTGAGATTGGCACCATTGATGATGGATCATTACATTTTTTCCTGCAATTATTAAGTAACAAGATAACTCCTAAGTCTGTATGATCCAATGGAAAGGTCATGGCATTGTGGATCAGAGGTTCTGATATCCAATTCCTGCCTTAATAGTATTGAATTTTATGGACTTTGGAAAAGTTACTTAACTCTGAGTGGACCGCAACCATAACTGACTCCTCTTAATAATATGATCAGGGTTCAATGATAAGAGAGAGCTATTCAAAAATGCTATATGGAGTACACATAAATCTTAGAGCGTAATCTGAGATTTGCCAGGATACAGCTTAATTTTGTTTTCACAACTAAATTTAATTTTAATTTTGAGTTCCCGTTGCCCTAGGTGTGAAAAATTAATCTCAGTTGATGCAGGTTTTCCCCCCACTTCGGTTTCATTTGTGCCCATAGTCCCAGAAGGGCTACATCGTGCCGAGGTGTTGGGGCTGCCATCGTTGCCCGGCTGCCATCCAGCATGACTGCCCTCCCAGCTGGTCTCTGGTCATCAGTTCCGAGTCACTGCTGCATTTTTCTCTTCACAATTGCAAGGCCTCTGCAGTTCTCGCAAAACTTGCAAAGAATTAGCCAAAAAAGCCACAGAGGTAAAAGAAATTACTTCAAGAAATGTTATGGAAGACAAGGGAGGAGAAAATGCCAAGGAAATAGTGGCCAGTGACTTTAAATGACTCAGGGGCATCTAAGAGTAAAGGGTTAGGGTTAGGGTTAGGGTTAGGGTTAGGGTTAGGGTTAGGGTTAGGGTTAGATGGAGTTACAGATAGCTTTTACAAAAACAGTTTCCACTGAATGGTAGATATGCAATCTTAAAGAAGTAGAGAAGAAATACTAGCAGTGAATATGACAATTTTTTAAAGAAGATTTTTTTCTTAGAAAATATTGTGATTATTCTGACTTTGGAGAAGTGTGACAGTTACACTTAGCTCTACTTTAGGATACAATAATTTGAGTAAATAAAAAGAGATAACTATTTGTACTGGCTAGTGAGACTAGCCCGTAAGAGTGATTAAATTCCAATATTATCAAATCTTGTTTCTCCCCTTGAGTAAGGTTAAATATTTAAGCCCACAATAATTAGGCCACAACTTCTCTGACATATTCTTAGGAATAAATAACCAATGAAAATTAAATCCCTTCTTCTGCTGTAACAACCTGAGACAATGAGTCACCAGTGAGTAATAAAATAGGTACCAGTTTAGATGGAAGAGAGAGGAGAGAAGGTCATTAAAATTATGTTTGCCACAACTTTCTACTTTGCATGAGCCCATGAGACCAACCTGACTCTTTTAAATATAAAGATTATCATGCATAATCAACTTTATAACCTAGGAGTAATCACTATGAGATCATTCAACACCAGTCATGTACATCTTGGAGAATGCCCAGACTATGGGAATATGTCACCCTAAATTATTCTCCAAGAATTGTGAGATGAAGAAGAAAATAAGCAGGTATTATCGTGACTCTCTACTCTTTATATTTCAACCCACTAATCCCAATAAACACACATTTTTAAAATTTTGAACATTTAATGCTAAGAGTATTCAATTCAGCTAAATTATGGAATGGATTAAGAAAAACTTTGGTAAGTTTTCCCTTTACCCCACTCTCATCTTCTGCTAATTCTTCTGTCTCAGATCAGTCATTCCAAATAAGAAGGAAAGAAGATATGCCTTGGCAACTTATGTCATACTGGCTCAGTAATAGACTCACAGAATAAGTAGGCATCAAATAATCTTAAACATCATCTAGACCCACTGCATTATTTTCAGATGGATAAAATAAGGCTCAGGGAAGTTGTGTGTCTTACCTAAGGTATCACAATGAGTAGAATAGAGCCTGAAATAGAACTCAAATTTTCTAACGTTAAGGCCAGTAGTCAACAAATATTTACTGAGTTCTTAGTCTATCCTAGACAATGTCCTCACCACTGACGACTAAAAGCTTAAAAAAAAAAATCACCCTCGCTAGGGTGATAAATGTCACAGCCACTTATAATAGCACCATAGATCTTTGACCATAGATAAGAAATACTTTGATACAAATGTAGAAAAACATTTGCAAGACTTGTATGCCAAAAACTACAAAACACTGATGAAGGAAATCATAGGAGACCTCAATAAATGAAACCATATACCATGTTCAGGGATTAGAAGATTAAATATTGTTAGGATATAAATTCTCCCCCAATAGTCTACAGATTCATTGCAATTTCAATCAAAATCTTAGTAGGATTTTTTGTATACATTGACAAGCTGAATTTAAAACGTGTATGGAAAAGTGAAGGAAATAAAAGAGTCACAATTTTTTAAAAGAAGTACAAATTTGTAAGATTCACACCATCTGACTTCAGACTTACTATAAAGCTGTGGTATTTGCAAAAGAATATATAAATCAATGGAAGAAAGTAATCTAGAAATAGACCCTCAAAAACAAGGTAAATTGATTTTTTACAAATATAAGATAAAACCCCTAAAAGAAAGAATTGTCTTTTTAACATTGTACTGAAGAAATTCAATATCCACATGTAAAAAAAAAAAAAGACCCATATCTTGTAATATATATAAAAAATTAACTCAAAATTGGTCAAAGATATATATAAAACCTAAAACTTTAAAACTTCTGAGGGAAAGCAAGATAAAATTTTTGTGACCCTGCATTAAGTTATTCATAGAGAAGTCATCAAAAGCACAGCTCATTAATAAAAATATTGATAAATTGGACTTCATCAAAATCAAAAACCTTTCCTCTGTAAAATACATTGTTAAGAGAATGAAAAGACAAGCCATGGGCTAGGAGAAAATATTTGGAAATAACATCTGAAAAAGAGTATGTAGCCACAATCTTATCCCAAACCTCAGCATTATGTAATAAATCCACATAACAAATCTGCATATATACCCCCAAATCTAAAATAAAAATTGAAATTATTATAAAAAGGGTTCGTCCACATCCCTTGTAAACTGTATTCCTAGGTATTTTATTCTCTCTTTAGCAATTGTGAATAGGAATTTGCTCATGATTTGATTCTCTGTTTTATTGTTGTATAAGAATGCTTGCGATTTTTGCACATTGATTTTATATCCTGAGACTTTGCTGAAGTTGTTTATCAGCCTAAGGAGTTTTGGGGCTGAGATGATGAGGTTTTCTAAATATACAATCATGTCATCTGCAAAGAGAGATCATTTGACTCCCTCTCCTCCTATTTGAATATCCTTTATTTCCTTCTCCTGCCTGATTACCCTGGCCAGAACTTCCAATACTATGTTGAATAGGAGTGGTCAGAGAGGGCATCCTTATCTTGTGCCAGATTTCAAAGGGAATGCTTCCAGTTTCAAGGAGAACTACAAATCACTGCTTAAGGCAATAAAAGAGGACACAAACAAATGGAAAAACATTCCATGCTCATGGATAAGAAGAATCGATATCGTGAAAATGACCATACTGCCAAAGTAATTGACAGGTTCAATGCTATCCCCATCAAGCTACCACTGACTTTCTTCACAGAATTGGAAAAAAACTACTTTAAATTTCATATGGAACCAAAAAAGGGTCCAAAAAGCCAAGGCAATCTTAAGCAAAAAGAATAGAGCTGGAGGCATAATGCTGCCTGACTTCAAACTATATTACAAGGCTACAGTAAACAAAAGAACATGGTAGTGGTACCAAAACAGATATATAGACCAATGGAACAGAACAGAGGCCTCAGAAATAACACCATACATCTACAACCATCTGATCTTTGACAAACCTGACAAAAACAAGAAATGGGGAAAGGATTCCCTATTTAATAAATGGTGTTGGGGAAACAGGCTAGCCATATGCAGAAAACTGAAACTGGACCCCTTCCTTAAATGTTATACAAAAATTAACTCAAGATGGATTAAAGACTTAAATGTAAAAGCTAAAACCATAAAACCCCAAGAAGAAAACCTAGGCAATACCATTCAGGACATAGGCATGGGCAAAGACTTCATGACTAAAACACCAAAAGCAATGGCAACAAAAGTCAAAATAGACAAATGGAATTTGATTAAACTAAAGAGCTTCTGCACAGCAAAAGAAACTATCATCCCAGTGAACAGGCAACCTACAGAATGGGAGAACATTTTTGCAATCTATCCAACTGACAAAGGGCTAATATCCAGAATCTACAAAGAAGGTAAACAAATTTACAAGAAAAAACAACCCCATCAAAAAGTGGGCAAAGGATATGAACAGACACTTCTCAAAAGAAGACAGTTATGTGGCCAACAAACATATGAAAAAAAGCTCATCATCACTGGTCACTAGAGAAATGCAAATCAAAACCACAATGAGATACCATCTCACACCAGTTAGAATGGTGATCATTAAAAAGTCAGGAAGCAACAGATGCTGGAGAGGATGTGGAGAAATAGGAATACTTTTACACTGTTGGTGGGAGGTAAATTAGTTCATCTATTGTTGAAGACAGTGTGGTAACTCCTCAAGGATCTAGAACTAGAAATACCATTTGACCCAACAATCCCATTATTGGCTATATACCCAAAGGATTATGAATTATTATACTGTAAAGACACATGCACACGTATGTTTACTACAGCACTATTGACAATAGCAAAGACTTGGAACCAACTCAAATGCCCATCAATGATAGACTGGATAAAGAAAATCTGGCACATGTACACCATGGAATACTATGCAGCCATAAAAAGGATGAGTTCATGTCCTTTGCAGGTACATGGATGAAGCTGGAAGCCATCATGCTCAGCAAACTAACACAGGAAGAGAAAACTAAACACTACATGTTCTCACTCATAAGTGGGAGCTGAACAGTGAGAACATATGGGCACAGGGAGGGGAACATCACACACCAGGGCCTGTCAGGGGCTAGGGGGGAAGGGGAGGGATAGCATTAAGAGAAATACCTAATGTAGATGACGGCTTGATGAGTGCAGCAAACCACCACGGTACACGTATACCTATGTAACAGACCTGCATGTTCTGCACATGTATCCCAGAACTTAAAGTATAATTTTTAAAAATATCAATTAATTAAAAAATATAAAGTGCCAACTCAAAAAAAAATTTGTATCCAGAATATGTAAAGAACTCTCAAAACTCAATAATCAAAAAGCAAACAACCTAATTAAAGGTAAACAGAAGTGTGGTGTCAGCCACTTGGCAGAAAAGGAGGCTCCTGGCTCTCTCTCCACTCAGGGACACACTGAATAAACATCTATTTATGAATCAATTTCCTCTGTGAGAAAGTCAGAAAAACAGTAAAGAGACTCCCACCTGCTGAGCAACTGAGAAAATATCCACACTGAATGGGCAGGAATTGCTGAGGCACACTCAGGCATAGACCCCCTCCCCAGGCACTGCACCATAAAACTAAGAAGGAATCCTCCACACCCAACTTCTCTCTGTGGAGAGAAGGGTTTTGCCCACATATATAGTTCCCTAACTCTAAGGTCATGCACAGTTTGGCTGTTAATTCACCAATGGGAGCAGAGGGGATTTGCATACCTGAGTCTCTGTAATTTTATGTGGGCGTGCAAGTACATCTAGGGGCTCCATCACGTGGGAGTAGTACAGAGAAGGGGCTTGAAAATGCAGCTTGCTGTTTATTTTCAAATGGGTACATGATGACCTGGCTTCTGACTAACTTACATTGGAGAGTCAAAGGTGCACATAAACAGCCTGCTGGCAGCTGAAATGCAGATTGGCACTTCCCAAGCTTTTCCCCCCCAGCTCACCCCAGGATGCCAGTTCTACTAATCCCTCCTGAAAGGAATTTGTCCACACATTGAAAGTCACAACTTTTGTAACTTCAACCTACAAAAGAAGAGATGCATTCTAAACCTCTAGCTCTGGAAGTAGAGAGGATTAGGCATCTGCCTGTCTCCCTAGATCACAGAAAAAAAGAGGTGGTTTTAAATAAGTGTCCCAATACAGCTACAGACCACACCATCTGGGAGTAGTTCAGAAAAGAGACTGGAATAGAGAACTTCCATTTTCACTCTGGAAGGGGTTTACTGCATAATCTTCCAGTGGCTACTTTACGGCCTGGCTTTTAACTAACTTGCATTAGGGCGTTAACAGAGACAGACAAACAGTAGACATCCAGCAGCCTAAGCACAAGCTTGGCATTTCCCAAGCCTTTCCTCTGGCTCACCCCAGTGATAAATCCAGGTCTACCTATTTTTCTTGTAAGAAAGTTTGTTTATGCACCAAGTCCCACAACTTCTATAGCTCCCATCTATAGCTCCCATCTCCTTAACAACCTAGCTCTAGGAGTTGATAGGGTTTTGTATTCCTGCATCTCCAAGGACCACAGAAAACAAATAAGTAGACATACAATGGATTCACTTCTAGAAGCTCTCTCTTCAGGATCAGAGGGTGCAATCTGAACGGGAGTGCAGTCACTTGCCACAAATTCCTAGCTTAGTGCAGAGACAGTAGGAGAGAAATTCCTGTAATCAGCCTTACTATTAGACTAGAATAAACTAGAACAAACATGTGACACCCTCATATTTCTAGCTCCATCTGGAGGGTCTGGCTTCAGCCTTACCAATCTCAGGGCACTGACAGGACATGGCATGTTCTAATCTCCGGAGAGCCACTGAAAACAGAGACAGTAGTTTGGACAAACAAAAATTTGAGAGGCACCTAAAAATGTCTGGCTGCAGGTACTGGTGAGATCCTTCTTTTGAGAAAGACCAGTCTGATAAAACTGGGAGAGGCAGTAGTCTTATGAAATGCACAGAAACCAATACAGAGAGTCAAGAAAAGTGAAGAAATGAGGAAATATATTCCAAATTGTATTAGTCCATTTTCACACTGCAGTGAAGAATACCTGAGACTAGGTAATTTATAAAGGAAAGAAGTCTAATTGACTCACAGTTCTGCATGTCTCGGGAGGCCTCAGGAAACACAATCATGATGGAAGGTGAAGGAGAAACAAGTACCTTCTTCACAAGGTGGCAGAAGAGAGAGTAAAGGGGAAAGTGCCACTTTTAAACCATCACATCTCATGAGAACTCACCTGCTGTTATGAGAAAAGCATGGGGGAAACCGCCTCATGATCCAGTCACCTCCCATCGGGTTTCTCCCTCAACACATGGGAATTATAATTCAAGATGAGATTTGGGTGGGGACACAGAGCCAACCATATTATTCCACCTAAGGCCCCTCCCAAATCTCATGTTCTTTCCACATTTAAAAACTAGTCACGCCTTCCCAACAGTCTCCCAAAGTCATAACTCATTCTAGTATTAATTCAAAAGTCTAAGTCCAAAGTCCCATCTGAGACAAGGCAAGTCCCTTCCACCTAGGAGTCTGTAAAATCCAAAGTAAGCTTGTTATTTCCAAGACACAATCTGGGGCCAGGCGCTGTGGTTCATGCCTGTAATCCCAACACTTTGGGAGGCTGAGGCGGGTGGATTACCAGAAGTCAGGAGTTCAAGACCAGCCTGGCCAACATGGTGAAACCCTGTCTCTACTAAAAATACAAAAAAATAAAATAAAATTAGCCCGGCGTGGTGGGGATACAAGCATTGAGTAAATGTTCCCATTCCAAATGGGAGAAATTGGCCAAAACAAAGGGGCCACAGGCCCCATGCAAATTTAAAACCCAGCAGGGCACTCATTAAATCTTAAAGTACCAAAATAATCTCCTTTGATTCCATGTCTCACATCCAAGACATGCTGATGCAAAGGGTGGGCTTCCAAGGCATTGGACAAGTCCACTCCTGTGACACTGCAGGGTACAGGCCCCATGGCTGTTTTCACAGGCAGGCTTTGAGTGCCTGTGACTTTTCCAGGTGCACAGTGTAAGCTGTCAGTGGATCTACCTTTCCAGGGTCTGAAGGACAGCGGCCCTCTTCTCACCACTCCACTAGGCAGTGCCCCAGTGGGGGGACTCAGTGCGGAGGCTCCATTCCTTCCACACTTCCCTAGAAGAGGTTCTCCATGAGGGCTCCACCCCTGCAGCTGACTTCTGTGTGGAAACCTAGGCATTTTCATACATCCTCTGAAATCTAGGCAAAGATTCCCAAACCTCAATTCTTGCCTTCTGTACACTGCAGGTCCAACACCACATGGAAGCTGCCAAGGCTTGGGACTTGCATGCTCTGAGGCCATGGCCTGAGCTATACTTCAGCTCCTTTTAGCCATGGCTGGAGCTGGAGTGGCTGGGACACAGGGCACCATGTCCCTAGGCTGTACAGAGCAGCGGGGCCCTGAGCAGGGCCCAAAAAAATCATTTTTCCCTTCTAGGTCTCTGGGCCTGTGATAGGAGGGGCTGCCTTAAAGATCTCTGAAATGCCCTGGAGACATTTTCCTCATTGTCTTGGTAATTAACATTCAGCTCCTTGTTACTTATGCAAATTTCTATAGCTGGCTTGAATTTCTCTCCAGTAAAATGGGTGTTTCTTTTCTACCACACGGCCAGGCTGCAAATTTTCCAAATTTCTTTGCTCTGCTTCCCCTTTAAACGTAAGTTCTAATTTCAAACCATCTCTTTTTCAGTACATATCATTGTACGATTTCAGGAAAGGCCAGGTCACCTCTCAAATGCTTTGTTGCTTAGAAATTTCTTCTGCCAGATACCCTAAATCATCTCTCTCCAGTTCAAAGACCACAGATCTCTGGGATGGGGCAAAATGCCACAAGTTGCTTTGCTAAAGCATAGCAAGAGTGACCTTTGCTTCAGTTCCCATTAAGTTCTTCATTCCCATCTGAGACTACCTCAGCCTGAACTTCATTGTCCATATCACTATCTGCATTTTGGTCAAAATCATTTAACAAGTCTCTAGAAAGTTCCAAACTTTCCCACATTTTCCTGTCTTCTTCTGAGGCCTCCAAACTGTTCAATCTCTGCCCATGACCCAGTTTGAAAGTCACTTCTACTTTTCAGGTTATCTTTATAGCAGTACCCCACCCATCTGATGTCAATTCTCTGTATTAGTTCATTTGCACATTGCTATGAAGATACAACTTGAGACTGGGTAGTTTTTAAAGAAAAAAGATTTAATTGACTCATAATTCTGCATGGCTATAGAGACCTCAGAAAACTTAACAATCATTGCATAAGATGAAGGGGAAACAAGGCACTTCTTACATGGCAGCAGAAGAGACAGAGAGCATAGGAGAAACTGTCATTTTTAAATGATCTGATCTCATGAGAACTCACTCACTATCATGAGTAGAGCATGAGGGAGACTGTCCCCATCATCCAATCACCTCTCACCATGTTCCTCCCTCAACACATGGGGATTATAATTCAAGATGAGGTTTGGGTGGG
The DNA here is from genome assembly GCF_037993035.2 of Macaca fascicularis. Taxonomy (NCBI): domain Eukaryota; kingdom Metazoa; phylum Chordata; class Mammalia; order Primates; family Cercopithecidae; genus Macaca; species Macaca fascicularis. The sequence goes on along the minus strand of NC_088376.1, from coordinate 28,754,090 downwards.
AACACAGAGCCAAACTGTATCACCAAATAAAAGAACAAAAATCTCCAGAAACCAATCTTAGTGAAATGGAGATATGCGATTTACCCAACAAGGACCTCAAAATAATGGTTATAAAAATGCTCACTTTATGAGAATTTAATGAGGTCATGAAAGCAATGCAAGAACAAAACGAAATTTTAAACAAAGAGGTAGAAAGTATATAAAAGCACCAAACAGAAATCATAGAACTGAGGAATACTATAACCAAACTGAAAAGTGTAATAGGAGGGGTTCTTCAAGGTGAAGGAAGAGGATACAAATTAGTAACACGAAAACACACAAACATATGAAACTCACTGGTAAAAGTAAGTACATTGTCAAATCCAAAACACTAACGCTGTAATGGTAGTGGGTAAACAAATTATATCTCTACTATACATGCTAAAAGGAAAAACTGTTAAAAACAATGAAAGCTATAATAATTTGTTAGGAATACAAATTATAAAAAGATGTAAATTATGACATCAAAAACATAAAATGTGAGAGGAGAGTAAAAGCATAGAGTTTGTGTATGCCATCAAAATTAAGCATTTATCAGCTTAAAATAACCTGTTATAATATGCTTTATTTAAGCCTCATAGTAACCACGAAGCCAAAGTCAATAATAGACCCACAAAAGATAAAAAATAAAATCTAAAACATAAAACTACAGAAAACCATCAAACCACAAAGAAAGAAATCAAGAGAGGAAGAAAGTACTTGAAAAACAATGAGTAAACAATGAATAAAATGGCAATGGTAAGTTCTTACCTATTAATAATCACTTTATTTGTAAATGGATTAAATTATCCAATCAAAAACCACACAGAGGTTGAATGAATAAAAAAACAAAATCCAGCTGTATGCTGCCTATGAAAGACTTAACCTTAAAGGACATTCACAGACTCAAAGTCAAGGGATAGGAAAAGATATTTCATGCAAATGGAAATCAAAAGTGAGTAGGGGTAGCTATATTTATATTAAACAAAATAAACCTTAGGTAAAAAACTGCAAGAAGAGAAAAAGAATATCACATAGTGATAAGGGGGTCAATTCATCAGGAGGATATAACATTGTAAATATATACCCAACCCTGGAGTAGCTAAATGTATAAACAAACATTAAAATATCTAATGAGAGACATAGACTGCAACACAATAATAACTGGGGATTTCAATACTTTACTTTCAGTAAGAGACAGATCATCCAGGCAGAAAATTAATAAGGAAACATTGAACTTCAACTACACTCTAGACCAAATAGACCTTCCAAACACATGTATTAATAGAATATTTTATCCAACCACAAAAGAATGCACATTCTTCTCAAGTGCATAGAAACCAGTATCCATAATAGATTATATGTTAGGCCACAAAACAAGTCTTAACAAATTTTGAAAGAATTTTAAAATCATATCGAGTATATTTTCTAATCACAATGGTACAAAACTAGAAATTGTTGCAAGAGGAATAGAAAATTAACAAATGTGTAGAAATTAAGCAATATGTTCTTGAATAATTATCGGGTCAAAGAAGAAATTTTTTTAAACTTAAAAAATGGCTTGAGACAAAGGAAAATAAAACATAACATACAAAAAGTTATGGGATCCAGCAATAGCAGTTTTAAGAGGAAATTTTATACAACATAAATGCTTATATCAAAAAAGAATAGAGATCTTAAATAAACACCTAACATTGCACCCTTAAGAACTAGAACAAAAAATAATCCCAAAGCTAGCAAAACGAAGGAAATAACAATAAAATTTATTTCAAAGCAGAAACGTAAGAGTTGAGAAAAACTATAGAAAAAACATCAAACAAACAGTTATTTCTTTAAAAGCTAAACAAAATTTACAAGCCCTTAGTTAGACTAACCACTTTGGTTTAAATATTTGTCCCCTCCAAAACTTACATTAAATGGAATCCTCAGTGTGCAGTATTCAGAGGGATTACCCTTAAGCGGTAATTGGGTCATAAAGCAAAGCCATTCATGTATTAATGAATGAATAGATTAATGGATTATCATGGAGTAGAACTGATAGCTTTATAAGAAGAGAAAGAGACCTGAGCCAGCATTCTCAGCCCCTCTGCCATGTAATGGCCTGCATTGCCTTGGGAATCTGCAGAGTCCCCACCAGCAAGCAGGCTCAAAAAGGAATGAGCTCATATCCTCTTCAGGGACATGGATGGAACTGGAAGCCATTATCCTCAGCAAACTAACACAGGAACAGAAAACCAAAGACTGCCTGTTCTCACTTACAAGTGGGAACTGAATGATGAGAACACATGGACACATGGGTGGAAGGAACAACACACACTGGGGGCTACTGTGAGGCACACAGGGAGGGAGAGCCTCCAGAAGAATAACTAGTGGATGCTGGGCTTAATATCTGGGTGATGGGTTGTTTCGTGCAGCAAACCACCATGGCACACATTAACCTAAGTATCAAACCTACACATCCTGTACTGTACCTTGGAACTTAAAATAAAAGTTGAAGAAAAAGAAAGAAATCAAAAACAGACAAAACTAATCTATGGTGATAGAATTTTTTTTAAGTTGAGAAAGATGACTGGAAAAGAGCTGCATGGAATTGAGATGGTAATAATTTGGAGTGATGGTGACATGAATGTATTTAACTATGAAACCTCCAGAATTTTGAGTATGATCATTGCATCCCAGTAAATTAAATTGATATTGCACTTTTTAAAAGTGGACAGACACCAACTTCTAGTAAATTTGCAGGAAAACGTGTTCACTCATACATTGCTGGTGGAAATGCAAAATACCACCATGCTCTAAAAAATAGCTCAGCAGTTTCTTTGGAAACTAAACATACACTTACTATATTACCCAGCAATCACATTTCTGTGCATTTGTACTAAGGAAATGAAATTTATATTTACACACAAAAAAACTATACATGAAAGTTCGTAGCAGCTTTATTCATAACAGTCAAAAATGGGAAACAATCCAAATGTCCTTCAATGAATAAAATGCTTAAATAAAATGTAGTACATTCATACCACAGAATACTACTCAGCAATATAAAGGAAAGAACTAGAGATCCATGCAATCACTTGGGTGGATCTCAAAGGAATTATGTGGAGTGAAAAAGCCAATCTCAAAATGTTACACACTGTATAATTTCATTTATACAGCCTAATGATACAACAACTTTGATGATTTTAAGAGAATTATGATGAGGGGAGAAAAAAAGAAAAAAGCCAATCTCTTTCCCCACAAGACTCTCAGAACTTTTGTCTCCTGCCTGGGTAGTAATTGCAGAAAACTGCACCGGCTTTTTTCACTCCACGTAATTCCTTTGGAATCCCACAAAGTGGTTGCATGCATCTATAGTTTACTCCTTTATATTGCTGAGTGGTATTCTGTGGTACGGATGTACCTTTTATTTGGGCATTTTACTCATTGAAGAACATTTGGATTGTTTCCAGTTTTTGACTATCATGAATAAAGCTGCTATGAACTTTAAAGTGTAGTTTTTGTGTAAATATAAAATGCCGAAACTGCATTTGCTACCCAGGCAGGAAACTGAAAAATCTCTATAGAATCTGAGAGTCTAGGAGAAAAAGCAAAGGTACTCATATTATGAGCTTCCCAAGAAACTTCCAACTGTATTACTGCATATTACAGTGTACAATTAACGAGGCCTACATATGTCTTCAGAGCATCTAATCAGTATTTTTGTCCCTGACACCTAATAAGTGTTGGCAAACAAAAATCTGAGGAAAGTCTCTAACACAAAAGATAGGGATTACAACAAATAGATAGAAAACAAAAGAAAATTCAAGAAAAACATAACCGCTGAGAGAAGAAAGCTTCTCACACGTATACATACCAATATACTCTAAGAGAGAATAAATTGAACACATGAAATAAGAACAGGATGCTATTAGGTTGGTGCAAAAGTAACTGCATTTTTTTGCCATTATTTTTAATAGTAAAAAGTAGCATTTGGGGAATAAGAAAGAAACCTCAGGGGTGAAAAAGATGATAGCAGAAATTAAAAAGTCAAGAGAGAGTTTGAAATATAATGTCAAGGACATTATGTTAAAAGACAAAGAAACAGAAATAGAAAATAGGGGAGAAAAGAGAAGACATTAAATGACCAATCCATCCAATATGTCCAGAAAAAAAGATTTTAGAAAATGGAGAGCAGGAAACCATCAATGAAATAATTCAAGAAGAAGGCAAACATACCTTGACCAGGTGCAGCAGCTCACACCTGTAATCCCAGCATTTTGGGAAGCCAAGGCAGGAAGATCTCTTGAGTCCAGAAACTCAAGACCAGCCTGGGTGATACAGGGAGACCCCATCTTTAAAAAAAAAATTAAGAACATAAACATGGCCGGGCGCGGTGGCTCAAGCCTGTAATCCCAGCACTTTGGGAGGCCGAGACGGGCGGATCACGAGGTCAGGAGATCGAGACCATCCTGGCTAACCCCGTGAAACCCCGTCTCTACTAAAAAATACAAAAAACTAGCCGGGCGAGGCGGCGGGCGCCTGTAGTCCCAGCTACTCGGGAGGCTGAGGCAGGAGAATGGCGTAAACCCGGGAGGCGGAGCTTGCAGTGAGCTGAGATCCGGCCACTGCACTCCAGCCTGGGCGACAGAGCGAGACTCTGTCTCAAAAAAAAAAAAAAAAAAAGAACATAAACATATCTTTATTGTGACATTTTCATAACATGTTCTCAAAGAAATAGACATCTATGAGAAGAATTTGTGAGAAGCACATCACGAAAAACAAAATGTATCTTTTGAGCATATTAAGGTAACAAAATATACCCTTTCATTTCTTGGAAATGCACTGTCATTGCTGTCACTCCAGGATTGTTGGGGAAGAAGAAGAGGAAGATTCTTTCTTCTCCTATAACTTTATACTTTCATTTTTTTTTTTAATTAAAGCATGTCTGCTTCAGGTTTTAATCATACTTTTAATTTCAAGGAACTGAACAAGTTATAATAGTGAAACTGACAATTGGTTGTAGCATTTTATCTTATTACAAAGGTCTACATTTTTTTTTTCTTTTTTGAGACAGAGTTTCGCTGTTGTTGCCCAGGCTGGAGGGCAGTGGCACGATCTCAGCTCACTGCAACTGCAACCTCTGCCTCCCAGGTTCAAGTGATTCTCCTGCCTCAGCCTCCCGAGTAGCTGGGATTACAGGTGTCCACCACCACGCTCGGCTAATTTTTTGTGTCTTTAGTAGAGACGGGGTTTCACCATTCTGGCCAGGCTGGTTTCAAACTCCTAACCTCAGGTGATCCACCCACCTTGGCCTGCCAAAGTGCTGGGATTACAGGCATGAACCACCATGCCCTGCCTACAAAGGTCTATTTTTAAGGAAAAAAAGTACTATCCCACTTTCAGCTTGAAAATATACCTCAGGCTACCCATAGTTGTGTTTGTTATGAAGGGTTTCTGTTGCTCTTAATTCCAAAAAAGGATAGGTTTTTTTTAACATTCAGAATTCTTACAGTGACTCTGTTGGCACCTGTAGGCACTCTGCTATCTGAGGTGACTACAGGGACACCACAATGTGTAGATGCCATTTCAGCACCTTCTCTTCTCTCCCCATCCCATAGTCGATGGCCTCACCAAGTGAAACGGAGCTATCCATTATGATGAAGAGATGTGAGTTGACATAAAAGGCTAGGAAGATCCTGGCCTTAATATGAAAGCTCCTATAAATGTCTTCATTTTACCACATAGAAAAACATTTAGATCTGATTTTTAGAAACAAATTGTTCGTATGCAGTCAAGAGTCTGTTCTGTCTTATGATCTGAATTACTTTTCTTGAATAAACATTCCCAGAAAATAAATGCACAGTTTTTCCTGTTTGAAGAGGAAGAATGAACATAGAGAAAAACCCAAGAAAAGCAGCTAAACTGATTGATGGTAGGCTTAGGGTTTAAAATGACAGATTTGTGTCATGCTCCCTCTTCAAACCACTTTGTCTTCCATTTTTTTCTCTGCCTTTTCCTGGTTCTGTTTCCTCTCTGTCCCCCCAAGCACAACTGGACTGCTTCTCTTGAATGTTGCATATATAATAATTAACAGATGTAGTAAATATTTACTCATCAAAAATACAATTTCTATACTGCATGCCATGCACTGGGATGGGAGATGAAAATACAATGTTAATGAAAAAAATAGTCTTTGTGGGGTTTATAACCTAATATGGTAAACTTCAAATTCCCATGTTATGCTAAATCCCCTCCACCTGTGCCTATATCACTTTCCTCTGCATACATATTTATCACCCATCATCCTCTCCTGTCACATATACACAGAGTGCTGACATAGCGACCAATAAAATTTTAATTGACAGACTTAGAAATCAGTAATGCAGAAGCTGTCAAAATGCTAAATGTAGATGTTAAGGCTCCCCATCCACAGCCAACAACAACAAAAAGAAAAGAAAATATTTAAGATTATCAAACCAATCAAGAGTTCATTTAAACACCCAAGTTGATTATCAGATTGGTTATGACTAGAGTTAAGGAAAAGATATACAAAACACCTGTTCAAACTCTTTTGCACCTATGTTTCCTTAGGCTTTACAAGTTTGGGAGTGACAGGAGTCCTATTTATAGAAACACAGTAGTTTCCTAATTCTTCTCTCACTTATTATTGAATATCTTCCAGATGCTCTTTAAAATTTCCTGCAAGCATTCCTGCGTGTCCCCTGAAGAGATCCCACTGGTATTGATGTGTGAGGCTGTCTTAGTGACCACTTCCTCCGTTCCTGTGGTTACTTCATCTCTGGCTCCACGTGAGCTATATTCCAATCTCTGTGAAGCCTGATGAATGTGCAGTTTCACTGATGCTGCCTCTGATGAGGTCTTTTGTCAAGGTCTGCTGAAGTCATGCCGTGCTCATGTGGTGCTTTGCTGAAGCTGCCAAAGCTCCAATATGGCTGGTGCCCTCCCCTGCTGATAGCCCAGTGCCCTCAATAGACCACTGGTGTTCTATATTCTCAGCTGCAGTCACAGTGTAGAAAACAAACGGTCTCACCTGTGTAGTTCTCGGCTAAACATACCTCGTTAGCAGTTATGAGTGCTGCAACACATGCAAGACAAATAAAAAATAAAGTACTGGTCTATTTATATAGGAATCTCCAAAATGCTGGGCCTTTGGATAAGCATGGATGGAAAGTACAGTTGGAAAGCAAGATGAGGGACCCAAGCTGAGCCTCCTACCTCCTATTCTACACATAAATCTTAGAGCCTGCATGCTGAGGTATGCACACAGAGGCATAAACAGCATCTTCAAACCTGACTCCATATCACTTACACCAACAGGCCTGCCTTATACACCCAGTTACATGCAGAACAGAGAGAGCTTGAAGAATGATGATGTGAAGCTAATTATGACAGATTGCTGAATGAAAGCTTTTCCCAAAGATATAGCAAGAAATAAACTGAGAGAGTCTGTATGTATAGCAAATCAAAACATTCATTTTAGGTAGTTTGACTTGTCCATCTCCCTCCTACCCTGCCCTTCACTTACCTGGAGATTCTTTACTAAGACAAAACTTCAGCTATGCTTCCATGAGGATCAGGGATGCATTAGGGAGCTTCCTTTATGTGTATCTTCAGGCATCCTTAATATCATGTATCTTTTTTATGTTACTTGCTGAGACCATAGTAAATCAAAGTAACAGTAATGTTGGACCAATTAAAGAAGTAGTCTCTCCTAATCCCAAATCTAGACCCCCTTTTGTGTCTGGTTGAGCACACAAGACCTTCTTCAGAAGACAGGCTGTGGGCCCTTCCCAGGCTAAGCACAAGGAGACAAAAAGTGCTAGTAACTGGAAGAGTAGAGAAGCCATGTCATATGTGAACACCCTTCCCTCTAATAGACAAATCCCAGTGAACAAAATCCTGCCTGATAAATTAGCTACTTTACCTAACCACTCCCACCTTAGCAGGAGTAAGTAAAACCAGTATTTCTCTACATTTCCAAAAGGGCTTGAGGAACAAAAGTTCACTCAGTCCTTAAACTCATTATGTATTGAACCAGGAACTTGAGGAATGAGGCACAAATGTTTACCCCTACATGTTTCAAAAGAGCAAATACCTTTGCTTTCAATGTCACTTAGAATTGTGGGGAAACTGCAAAAGAAATAAAATACCTAGGACTATATCTAACTCAGAAGGTAAAAGATCTCTACAAGGAGAACTACAGAACAGTGTTAAAAGAAATTATAGATGACATAAACAAATGGAAAAACATTCCATCCTCATGGATTTGAAAAATCAATATCATTAAAATAGTAATACTGCCCAAAGCAATCTACAGACTCAACACTGTTCTTATAAATTACCAATGTTATTTTTCACAGAATTCGAAAAAAAAAACTATTCTAAAATTTATATCAAACCATGAAAGAGTCCAAATAGCCAAATCAACTCTAAGCAAAAAGAACAAAGCTGGAGGCATCACATTATATAACTTCAAACTATAGTATAAAGCTATAGTAACTAAAACAGCATAGTACTGGTACAACAAACAGACACATAGACCAACAGAACAGAATGTATAACCTAGAAATAAAGCCACACACCTACAGCCATCTGGTCTTTGACAAAGTCAAGACAAATAGGCAATGGGGAAAGGACTCCCTCTATTTAATAGGGAGTTCTTCTGGGATAGCTGGCTAGCAATATGCAGAAGAATAAAACTGGACCCCTACTGATATCGTTTGGCTGTGTCCCTACCCAAAAACTTATCTTGAATTGTAATCCCCATAATTCCCACGTTTCAAGAAAGAGACAAGGTGGAGGTAATAGAATCATGGGGACAGTTTCCCCCATGCTGTTCTCATGATAGTTAGTGAGTTCTCACAAGATATGATGGTTTTATAATTGTTTGGTAGTTCCTCCCACTTTCATTCTCCTTCCTGATGCCTTGTGAAGAACATGCCTTGCTTCTCCTTCACCTTCCCCCGTGATTGTAAGTTTCCTAAAGGCTCCCCAGCCACACTAAACTGTGAGTCAATTTAAACCTCTTTCTTTTATAAGTTACCCAGGTTCAGGCAGTTCTCCATAGTGAGAATGGACGAATATACCTACCTTTAATCATATACAAATTTAATTCAAGATGCATTAAAGACTTAAATGTAGACCTAAAATTATAAGAATTCTAAAAGAAAAGCTAGGAAATAACATTCTGGATATCAGCCAGAATCATGAGAGAAGTGCAAATCAAAACCACAATGAACTACCCTCCCACACCAGTCAGCATGGCAATTATTAAAAAGTCAAAAAACAACAGATCCTGGGGAGGCTGCAGAGAAAAGGGAATGCTTATACATTGTGGTTGGAGTATAAATTAGTTCAGCCACTGTGGAAAGCAGTTTGGAGATTTCTCAAACTGTCAAAGAACTTAAACAGAACTATTATACAACCCATAAATTCCATTACTAGGTATATACCCAAAGAAATATAAATCTGTCTACCAAAAAGACGTATGCACTCACATGTCCTTGTAGTTCTAGTCACAATAGCAAAGACTAGAACCAACCTAGGTGCCCATCAAAAGCAGAGTGGATAAAGAAAATGTGTTACATATACACACCATGGAATACTATGCAGACATGAAAAAAAAATGAAATCATGTCCTTTGCAGAAACACGGATACAGCTGGAGACCATTATGCTAAGCAATTAACACAGGAACAGAAAACTGCTTATAAGTGGAAGCTAAATATCATGTACACATAGACACAAAGATGTCAACAATAGACACTAGGTACTACTAGAAGTGTGAGGGAGGAGAAAGGGGGACAAGGATTGAAAAGCAAACTACTGGATACTATGTTTATTACCTGGGTGATGGGATTAATCATACTCCAAACCTCAGCATCACACAATATACCCACGTAACAAACTTGCATATGTACCCCCTGAATCTAAAACAAAAGTTGAAATTAAAAAGAAAAACAAAAGATTTAGAATGCGATCTAAAAAAGAAGCTTGGGGAAACTTAACTTTCAATCTCATTAGTAGCCCCTGCCTCTAAGACTCAACCCAATATACGCAGATGGTACCTGAGGATTCTAAATCGTCTTCTCCCTGCTAATGCTTGGGGATTGTTATCATAGCAACGTACATTTTTTCTCAACATGCCGTATCTTTCCAGAAAGATTCTTCCCCAGGAGCACTATTATTATTCATATAAACAGGCTCCTGGTAAGCCCCCCTCTGCCCTTCCAGGAAGCACTGAACACATCTTAATTTAGAGTGAGCACAACCTTGGTTCTGCTGCAAAGTCAAGGTCTGTCATAAACTAGCTCTTACTGACCTTTGCAGTCAACTATGTTTATCTTTTGTCCAGCTTACCAAACTATTTACATTGCCCTAGACATGCATATATAGATTGGATAGATAGAGGATAGATACAGATAGGTAGGTAGATAGATGACAGACAGATAGATATAGAAAATGTGATACCCATATACACCAAATGTGATACATATACACACACACAGACACACACACACACAAAATACACGTACCGAGAGAGATATATACAGATATATAAAGGAATATAGATGTGTGTGTGTATATATGTATGTATGTATATATATAGAGAATGTGTGTGTGTGTGTGTGTGTGTAAATTTTTCTGCCACAAAACAAAAAGCCAAAGCACCTGGACCATGGATTTTATAAAAATAGAAACACTGGCATATGCAGCCCCTTATTCTCTTTCACTAGGAAGTTTACTCTGGGGTTGTTAGAGTTCATATAACTGCCAGCTAGGAAAATTCTTCTTGTGAATCTCGTGCTAAATTCTGGACTGCTACTTTAAAATATTTTTAGTTGTTTTTGGCTTTTATGATGTAATTAATGGAGTTTAGTGAAGACCCAGGTGTGTTGCCTCTCAACTGCAATATTCGTACAGTTTAATGTGTCTGTATTTATTGTATTTGTATATTTCTAAAATTACAAAGTCTTATTTACACGTACCAAAGTGAGATCAAAGAAATAAAGCATTTTGAACAGCATTCTTTGCAAAAGAATAAAAATACTCTAGAATTAAAGGTTTTTTCCTCACTTGCTTATGATGAAGTAGGTAGAGTTTCAGAATACAGTAGGAAAATAAAATTCTAAATGTCCCGCAGAGGACACCAGCTCTGGTAAATACTTTGCAAAGAAATATCACCATTGGGTTTAAATAGAAAACTGAGAAAGTTAATTATATTAAATAATCTTGGATCAGATAGTCTTTATGGTAAATAGCATCTTTAGCCCCAGTTCTTCACATTTGCCCCCTATATCCACACATTTTGCCATGTGACTTTACAGTTACTTGAACTAAAAATGTAACTTGCTTTGGTTAGTAGATAAATTAGATAAAAATAGAATTTCATTTCATTTCCAGCCTGTCTTAAAACACCTTGCGTTTTTCTGTTTGCGTTATTGTGTTCCTGCCATCTCTGTGAAAAGTTTATGCCTGAGTTTGCCCACTAGTCCCAAGAGATGAAGAACACGTGAAGCAAATCCACTCAGTCAAGCTGCTCCAATCAACCAGCCTAGATCAGTAGACCAGCACCCACAGACACATGAATGAGTCCAGTGAAGATCCACAAGGCAAGCTGGTCAATCCCAGCCTGAATCATCAGCTAACCCCTATACTCCCAGCTAATCTGCAGGTGCATTAGAAAAATAATGCTAGTTATTGGACACTGAGATTTTGTGGTTATTTTTTATACAACAACAGTTAACTGATATAGTCTAATAGAATGTATAAACATTAGGATTATATGCTTAAATTTCCTTTATGAATTAAATTTCATTCATTTTCAATATTTTCAATGAAAATACTGTATTTTCATAAAGTATTTCCTTGCTTAGTTTTAAATTAATTGTTGTAGACTCAGCTGTGTGCAGCTTATTGAGAAATTAAATCTTTATGAATATAAAATAAAAGTACAAGAATAAAAGATGAGAGAGGGGCAGAACAAGATGGCCAAATAGAGGGCTCCACCGATCATTCCCCCAAGCAGGAATACCAATTTTACAATTGTCTATACAAAGGGAGCACCTTCATAGGAGCTAAAAATCAGGCGAGCACTCACAGTGCCTGGCTTAAATTCATATCACTAAAAGGGGGACTGAAGAGGGTAGGAAATACAGTCTTGAATTACTGATACCACCCCTTCCTTGTCCCCTGGCAATGGCCATATGGCATGAAGAATCTGTGCACTTGGGAAAGGGAGAGAGCAGTGATTTCAAAGGAAGACTTTGCCCCACCTTACCAACCATTCCACAGACCTCCAAATCAGGAAGTGATCATTCATGTCTGAATTGTGTAGTCCAGGTGAACTTTTTAGAAGGCAAACATGTAGTAATAGCAACTCGACAGCAACCTTTAACAATTTACCTAAGTACCATATTAGTCTGGCCACCTACCCAAATATAGATTCAGTAAGAGATAAGACAAGTCAATGTCTTAGCATTGAATTCAGTGCTGCCCTGTTACAATACAAAGCAAAACAAGGCTGAATGCAGCTAATGCCCACCCATGGAGGGAGCATTTGGACCAGCTCTAGCCAGAGTGCCATCCCTGTGGGGAGCTTAGTTCCAGCAAGCCTCGCCACTTTGGGCTGAAGGGTTCTGAGGTCCTAATTGAACTTGAGGGGCAGTCTAGGCCGCAAGGACGGCAATTCCTAGGCAAGCTGAAGTACTGAGCTGGGCTCAAAGCCAGTGGACTTTCGGGACTCTCGATATACTGAGATAGCAGAGACAGCTAAGGGAATGCTTGGACCACCCATCCCCTAACCCGAAGTTGTACAGCTTGCAGCTCCAAAATAGGCCCCTTCCTTCTGTTTGAGGAGAGGAAAATGAGGAGTAAAGAGAATTTTCTCTTCTATCATGGATATCAGCTCAGCCACAGAAGTATAGGACACCAGTCAGGATCATGAGGCTCCCATCCCAGGACCTAAGCTCCTGGACAGCATTTCTAGACAAACTCTGAGACAGAAAGCAACCCGCTGCCTTGAAGGGAAGGACCCATCCTGGTAGAGTTTATCACCTACTGACGAAAGAGTCGCTGGGCCCTAAGAACCAGCAGTGATACCAAAGTAGTATGCCGTGGGCTTTGAGTGAGATTCTGAGACATGTTGGCTTCAAGTAAGAACCAACACATTCCCATACTTCCATACTCTGATGGCTGCAGATGGGGACTCCTTCTGCTTGAGAAAAACAGAGAGAAAACTAAAGGGGACTTTGTTTTGTACCACAGGTACCAGTTGGGCCACAGTGGAGGAGAGCACCAAGCAGGCTCTTGGAGTCCCTGATTCCAGGCCTTGACTCTTAGATAGCATTTCTGGACCTGCCCTGGGTGAGAGGGGAGCCCACTGCCCTGAAGGGTGAGTCCCAGGCCTGACAGCAGTAATCACAAGCTGACTGAAGAGCCCTTGGGCCTTAAGTGAATATTGGAAGTAGTCTGGCAGTACTCCTCACGGGCCTGTAATGGTGGTGACCATAGGGTAAGAGTCTTCTGCCTATGGAGAGAGCAAGGAAGACTGGGAAGAACTGTGTCATGTGGTTTGAATGCAAGCTCAGCTACAGTAGAATAGAACATCAGTTAGGTCTCTAAATTTTCTGATTCCTGGATGGCATCTCTGGACCTGCTCAGGGACTGGGGGAGCTCACCACCCTGAAGGGAAGGATACAAGCCTGATGTGCTTCATTACCTTCTGATTATAGAGCCCTAGGTCCTTGAGCAAACATAGACAGTAACCAGGTAGTGGTTAAAGCGAGCCTTGGGTGATGCCCAGTTCTGTGCTGGCTTCAGGTCTGACCCAGCACAGTCTCAGTGGTGGTAGCCACAGAGCTATTTGTGTCATGCCACTCCCAGCTCCAAGTGGTTCAGCACAGAGACAGAGAGATTTCATTTGTCTGGGGAAAAGAACAAGTGTCTCAGCCTGGTAATCCAGATAATTCTTCTGAATCTTATCTGAGACTCTACAAGAACCACAGCATTACTGGGCTTGGTGTGCCCCCTAATGCAGATACAGCTTAGATCACAACACTAAAGTTCTCTTGAATACCTGGAAAGCCTTCACATGGAGGATGGGTGCAAAGAAGTGCAGACAGTGAAGACTACAATAAATGCCTAACTCTTCAATGCTCAGACACTGATGAACATCTACAAGCATCAAGACCATCCAGAAAACCAAAACCTTACCAAATGAACTAGATAAGGTTACTAGGGACCAAATCTGGTGAAATGAAGCTATGTGACTTTTCAGATAGAGAGTTCAAAATAACTTCTTTGAGGAAACTCAGAGAAATTCAAGATAACACACAGAAGGAATTAGGACTTCTATTAGATAAATTTAACAAAGAGATTGAAATAACTAAAAAGAATCGAGCAGAAATTCTGGAGCTAAAAAATGCAATGGACATACTGAAGAATGCATCAGAGTCTCTTAATTATAGAATGAATCAAGCAGAAGAAAGAATTAGTGAGCTTGAAGACGGGCTATTTAAAAATATACAGTCAGAGCAAAGAAAAAAATAAAAAGGAATGAAGCATGACTACGAGATCTAGAAAATAGCATCAAAATTCCAAAAGGTCAAGGATAAATAGGACTCCTAAAAGCAGCGAGAGAAAATAAACAAATAATATACAATAGAGTTCCAATGCCTTTGGCAGCAGAAATTTCAGTGGAAACCTTACAGGCCAAGAGAGAGTGACATAGTCCAAGTATTTAAGGGAAAAAAATGTTTACCCTAGAATAGTATATCCATTCAGAAATTCTTCAAAAAGGAAGAAGAAATAAGGACTTTCCCAGGCAAAAAAAAAAAAAGCTGAAAAGTTTCCTCAACTCCAGACCTATCAGACAAGAAATGCTAATGGGAGAACTTCGACCAAAAAGAAAAGGATATTACTGAGCAATAAATAATCACCTGAAGGTATAAAACTCACTGGTAATAGTAAGTACACAGAAAAACACAGAATATTATAGCACTATAACTGTAGTGTGTAAACTACTACTATCATTTTAAAAGACTAAACAATAAACCAGAGAAAATTAATAATTACAATAACTACTCAAGACATAGACATTACAATAAGCTATAAATAGAAATAACAAAAAGTTAAAAAGTTGACAGATGACGTTACAGATCAGCAATTTTATCAGCTTTTTTTTTTTTTTTTTTTTGCTCGTTTGTTTGTGCAAGCAATGTTAAGTTGTTATCAGCTTAAAATGAGTTATAAGACAGTATTTGTAGGCTTCATGGTAACCTCAAATAGACATTTCTCTTCATTCATCATGACCAAGTGGGATTTATCCCTGAAATGGAAGGATGATTCAACATACACAAATCGGTCAATGTGATACATCATTTCAACAGAAAGAATAATAAAAACCATAAGATTATTTCAGTGGATGCTGAAAAGGACTTGATAAAATTCAACATCTCTTCAGGATCAAACCCCTCAAAAAACTGAGTATAGATGTATCATATCTCAACAAAATAAAAGTCATGATGACAGACCCACAGCTAGTATCACACTGAATGGGAAAAAATAGAAAGCCTTTCCTCTAAGATCTGGAAAATGAAAAGGATGCCCATTGTCATCATTGTGTTTCAACATAGATCTGGAAATTCTAGTGTTACGGGGTCTTTGGGGTGTTACTTTTCTGACCAGGAACCTCTGTGTCCGGTGGTGCCTTTGCCCGAGTTTTGCTTGGGCCTGCTGGGCTTATTCCACCCTCTCAGTCTGGCAGGTTGCACTCAGCTCATGCTGCCAGCCTGAATCCCATGCCTCCAAGGGAGACTGCAAGTCAAGTGTGGAGTGGTGGTGCAGGGTGTGAGTAAGTATGGAGTCCAGCCACTGCATACAGACACATTGGCTGCTGGGTAGGCAGATCTAGGTGCTGGCATGGGCACTGGCTCTCTGTGGGGCTGTGGCTGGACCAGGTGCACCACAAGTAACTTCCCCAGTGGGCACTGGGGAATTAGGTGGCTCCTGGAAACTTGAAGATGCCAGGAACCACAGGGTTCCAAAGAGGGAGTCACAGCTCTAGCTCAGGGAAGCTCCAGGTCTGGGCTTCCTGAAGGGCTGCAGCTCTTCTCTCCTCTGCCCTCAATGTGATGAGCAAGGGGCATGTTTCAGTCCTGTTTGTGTACAGCTCTTTTAGCCTCATCATTCAGCAGGTTCTAAGTTCTTGTCCTGTGACCAGGAAGAATGAAGTAAGCAGACAAGTGGAGGGTAAGCAAGACAAAGAGGAGTTTTATTGAGCAATAGAACAGCTCAGAGGAGACCAGCAGTGGGCAGTGGGTAGCTCCTCTTAATACCCTGGGTGTCCCAGTGAGTGTTCAGCTCTCAGCAGACAGGGTAGCTGCTCTCTGCAGTTGGTTGTCCCCTCATCTCTTCAGTTGTTCTGCTTACTATAGCTCAGTTGTATAATTTGAAACAGCATGGTACTGGCATAAACACAACACATAGACCAGTGGAACAGAATAGAGAAGCCCAAAACAAATCCATACATCTACAGTAAACTCATTTTTGACAATGGTACCAAGAACATACATTGGGAAAAGGACAGTTTCTTCAATAAATGGTGCTGGGAAAACTGGAAATCCATATGCAGAAGAATGAGAATAGACCCCTCTCTCTCACCATATAGAAAAATTAAATCAATACAGATTAAAGAATTAAATCTAACACCTTATTCTGTGAAACTGCTACAAGAAATCATTGGGGAAATTCTCCAGGACATTAGAGTGGGCAATAATTTCATTAGTAATACTCCACAAGTATAGGCAACCAAAGTAAAACTAGACAAAGGGGATCATATCAAGTTTAAAAGCTTTTGCATAGCAAAGTAAACAATCAACAAAATGAAGAGACAGCAAACAGAATGGGAGAAAATATTTGCAAACTATCCATCTGACAGGGGTTTAATAACCAGAATATATAAGGAGCTCAAACAATTCTATTTTTTAAATGTAATAATTTGATTTTTCAATAGGCAAAAGATCTAAATAGACATTTCTCAAAAGAAGACATGCAAATGGCAAACAGGTATATGGAAAAGTGCTCAACATCACTGATCGTCATAGAAATGCACACCAAAACTACAGTGAGATATCATCTCACCCCAGTTAAAATGTCTTTTAACCAAAGCACAGGAGGACCCAAGCCAGTCTGATATGGTTTGCATGTTTGTTGCCTCCAAATCTCATGTTGAAATATTGGAGGTGGGGCCTGGTGGGAGGTGAATGGATCATGAGGGCAGATCCCTCATGAATGGTTTAGCATCATCCTCTTGATGATAAGTGAGTTCTCACTCAGTTTCCACAAGCTCTGGTTGTCTGGGATTTCCCCTTTCTCTCTCACTCTTGATCCTGCTCTTGCCATGTGACATGATGGCTCCCCTTCAACTTCCACCATGATTGGAAGCTTCCTGAGACTCTTACCAGAAGCAGATGCTGGTACTATGCCTCACGTACTGTCTGAAGAACTGTAAGCCAATTAAATCTCTTTGCTGAAAATAAATTACCCAGTCTCAGCTATTTCCTCATAGCAATATAAAAATAGACTAATGCACACGTTGCCTGGAAATCTCCTGAGCTAAATATTCAGCACACTTTGCCAGAAATCTCCTCAGCTAAATAGTCAGTTTCATCACTCACAGTTTCTACCACACACAAAACACTGTAACACAGTTCATTGAAGTTTTTTGCCACTTTATGACAAGAATCACCTTTCCCCAAGTTTCCAATAACATATTCTTCATTTCTTAGACTTCACAAGAGTCACTCTTAATGTTCATATTTCTAGCATGTACCTCAAAACTATTCCACCTGCTAACCATTACTCAGTTTCAAAGCCACCTCCACATGTATTTTTTTACAACAGCACCCGACTTCTCAGTACCAAAATCTGTACTAAGTCAGTTCAGGCTCCCATAACAAAATACCATCGACTGAGTGGCTTAAACAATAGAAGTTTATTTATCACAATTTTAGAGGCTGAAAATCAGATTACAGTGCCGGTATGGTCAGGTCCTTGTGAAAGCTCTCTTCCTGGTTTGCAGATGGCTGCCCTCTCACTGTGTTTTCATATAATAGAGAGAGAGACAGCACCCTCTCTGGTGTCTCTTTTTTATAAGGGCATTAATTCTACCATGAGGTCCCCACACTCATGACCTCATCTAAACTGAATTATATCCCACAGGTCCCATCTTCAAATACCATCAAATTGGGCAACACGTTTAGTATTTGAGGAAAGTTAGTAGGCCCTTCTTTCCTCATCCATTTTTTGAGACTTTGCTCTTTTATCAGTCCCTTAGAACAAAGCTCAGTGTAAGACATAAGGGGTTAATGAAGAGACCTATATCCAAAATCAGGAAAGCTGATACTTGAGGTTGGCTCACTCAACATCTATTTCATACTCCTTTTATATTCCTTTCTCAACTACAGTAGATGGAAGACTGAAAGCTCAACCTTGCAGATTCTCTTGTGGTTAGAGAGACCACATAGACTCAGTGTTGGCCAGTTAAATGTAAGCAGAAGTGTGCTATCTCTTTATCTTCCATGAAACTGAAGGTGAACGAGTCTGTTTTTTTGATGGCATCAGGGCACTCCACTCCCAACCCTAAACCACCTGTCTCAAAATTTCTTAGTGTTTTTGGAGGGGAAAAAAAGCATTTTAATTATACCCTTTATTTTTAAATGCCTGTAGATTTCTGTTAAAATGCCATTGAATAGAATCTTGCCTTTAAATCTGTGTTTGAGTCCTAAGTCTGACATTGTCTATAGGCATTTAAGCAAGCATGTATATATTGTCTTTTATCCTTTATGTTAATTGTAGGTGCTGGATTCGATACTCTAGATCTTTTCCAAGGGCTCATATTTCACACTTGGATTTTCTTATAAAAGCATCTCTTCTAACTAATCTCTTTTTAATCTCAAATAACCCACCTGAAAACCAAACTCATTCCTTTAATTTACCTTTACTTATTTGAATAACATTTGTTGGACCTAGCCTACTGTCTTATGCTTGGAAAATCCTTAATAGGTAATTGCTGAACTTAATGTAGTTAGAAAGGCTACAATAGAATAATATTATTTATCTATGTTATCTCCCTCTGGATTACCCTTCTCTAACCTTCAGCAGCTTGTTAACTAAAACAAGACTTGCAAACAATTACATCATGTCGGCTCTTCAGGTTTTCACACTTGTAACCTCATTATATCTTTTCTTTTTTTTCCAAGCCAAACTGTATCCAGCTTTATTAAAGATACTTTCCATAAACAATCATGGTATTTCAGGCAGGACATGGGCAGACAATCGTTAACAGTATACAACAACTTTCAAACTCCCTTCTTCAATGGACTACCAAAAATCAGAAAGCCACTATAAAACCCAATGAAGTCTTCATGTGATGCTCTGAACAGGGAAAGTTTAGAGTGAGGGTTGACATTTCACATTTAGCATGTTGTTTAACAACTTTTCACAAGCCGACCCTGACTTTCAGGAAGTGAAATGAAAATGGCAGAATTTATCTGAAGATCCACAATCTAGAAATGGAACCAATGCTGTTTTGACAGGTGCCATCTCAGTGGCATCACTGGAAAGTCCAGATTGCCTGACACACTGGTAACCAATGACTACGGGTCAGGTCCCAACAGATGTCTGGGCTTAAGGGAGTTAAGTCTATGCTGAAAGATGGAAAGGGAGAAGAGGACATAAAAACAAATTTGTTTTTCCAAAATACCACAAGGCTCTTGTGCCAAGGTGGCCATGTGTGTCAAGGTCAGGGAATCCCTCCTCCTGGGAGCCAAGAGGAAGTCTCTCAAAACTAGAAGGGAAAGGTGTTTTCCCCACATCAATCCAGCTCCGGAGACATTCTATTAGTGACATATGCCCCTTCCCCCAAAAACAACAATGAAGTGTTCTGTGTGCTAACGACATAGCTTTAAAAAAAAAAAAAGTAAAAAAAAAATTCTGCATTTTTATAAAACTTGATAAAAAATAGTATTTCAAACTGTACAGTCACCAGAAGTACACAGTTATCAAAAATGCACACACTTCACTTGGCATCTCCAGCACCTTCAGCTTTCTGTGCCTGGTCTGTTTGGGCATCTCCATTTTTTGCAGGGTTATTCCCCTCCTTGCCAGCATCAGCTTTTCCCTTTTTCCCTTTGGGTACCTTCTCTCCCTTCTTTGCAGGGGCCTTTTTAGGCTTGGGCTCTGGCTTTGGAGGAGCAGGTTTAGCAGACAACCTCGCGGATCTTCTCTGTGATTCGTCCTTCACCTTGGCTTTATCTCCTTTAGCATCCCCTTCAGCCTTTCTCTTGGGCATGGTGGCGACGGCGGCGGGAGGTAGGTGCTGGACGCGGGATGCAGCGCGCGCGGGCTTTGATCGGTCCGGGGGTCGTTCTCGCCTCTTCTTCTTCACACTGCTCCAACCTCATTATATCTTAAGATTCTTTTCCTAGAACATCTTTCCTTGTCACAAATAAGTGCAGTTTAATTATAGCAAGTTTGGATATTAGAGAAATATACCAATTTTGATGTATTTGCAGCCATAATTTTTTATTCTATATATTACAAACTTGAGATTATGCTGGAAGGGTATTTTTTCAATTTAATATTTTATCATGATATTCTATCTCTTTAAATAGTCTTTGGAACATGATATAAAATAATCAGGCTGGGCACAGTGGCTCACACCTGCAATCCCAACACTTCAAGAGGCCAAGGCAGGAGGATCTCTTGAGCCCAGGACTTCAAGACCTGCCTAGGCAACATGGCAAATGCCCTCTACAAAAATACAAAAATTAGTTGGGCATGGTGGTGCATGCCTGTAGTTCCAGCTACTTGGGAAGCTGAGGTGGAAGGATTGCTTCAGCCCAAGAGGTTGAGACTGCGGTGAGCTGTGATTGTGTCACTGCATTTCAACCTAAGTGACAGAGTAAGATCCTATCTCAAAAATTTTTTTTAATTTTTTTTAAAAATTAGTAATTATTCCTGAGGAAGATTTTTTCTCAAGAAAAGTATTTTATTAATGATTTATAGATGTAGAATATTAAGCACATAAAATATTATGATTTTCTGAGGTTATATAGCAAGTTAATATTTAAGATTACTGATTCCTCCTTACCTAACTTATTCCACTAAAATATGAAGTAGATGTCCCCCAAAATAATGATGTTAATGATCAATCATTATGACAAATACCACATAAAACTCAATCTGTCACATCAAATCTCAAACAAATAACACAGAAGGTATATAGGTAAGAAGTAGATACATAATAAATATGTATGGATGGATAAATGGATGTACGAATTCAATGAGTGGATGGATGGATTTGATGAATCCGAGCCAGACTGCTTTTTCCATCAGGGAAAATAGCTACCGTTTGCATTAGAGAATGGTATCTGAGAAAAGATTAAAAACTTATTATTTCCTTTATGCTTCAGAGCTAAAACGGGGAGCTTGATACAGTCCTTAGAATCCATGAACGACTCTTGACAGGAATAGATCTTTTACCAAATCCACAGTTATCCCAGCTGCATTTCACTGGCCTAGTTCATGCTGTTGCAGAAACGCTGTAACCAATACAAGAAGTCACCTCAAAGCTTGGTGCAGTACAAATAAATACTCATAGTGATATGTATGCCATTAGGATTTTTACCACATTCTGCCTTCTGCATAATGGTAAACAAAAATGTTTGTTCCTTCTAATCCTAACTAACTCTAGATAACCTCATTTCTGGAGAAACTATTTAGAAACAAGTGAAATCAATTACAAGATCTGAAACACAGAAGGTTATCCCTTAGGAATAAACTTTTGATATTGTAAAGAAAGAGGCATTGAGAAAAGGAATTCAAGAGTATCTACCTTGGTATACCTGGAGGAAGAAACTACAGTTATCTCTAGTGATCTCTTTGTGTCATATATATTACCTGCTATACTTAGCTTGTGGTGCTCTCTTACTTCAACAATGTCTCATCATTTCATTCATAAATATTTAAGTATATAAGTGTTAAATATTTACGGATTAAATGATAAAGACTCCTTTAAGAATCGCAATACTATTGTCATGTTTAAAAATTAACATTTTATGCAGTTATAGAGGCAGTAAGAAAAAAAAATTAGAATTAATTTCTTTTTATTATTATTATCCTTTAAGTTCTGGAGTAAATGTGCACAATGTGCAGGTTTGTTACATAGATATACATGCGCCATGTTGGTTTGCTGCACCCATCAACTCATCATTTACATTAGGTATTTCTCCTAATGCTATCCCTTCCCCAGCCTCCCACCCCTCAACAGGCCCCAGTGTGTGGAGTTCCCCTTCCCGTGTCCATGTGTTCTCATTGTTCAACTCCCACTTACGAGTGACAACATTCAGTGTTTGGTTTTCTCTTTTTGGTGTTACTTTGCTGAGAATGATGGTTTCCAGTTTCGTCCATGTCCCTGCAAAGGACATGACCTCATCCTTTTTTGTGCCTGCATAGTATTCCATGGTGTATATGTGCCACATTTTCTTTATCCAGTATATCATTGATGGGCATTTGTGTTGGTTCCAAGACTTTGCTATTGTGAACAGTGCTGCAGTAAACATACGTGTGCATGTGTCTTTATAGCAGAATGATTTATAATTCTTTGAGTATATAACCGGAAATGAGATTGCTGGGTCAAATGGTATTTCTAGTTCTAGATCCTTGAAGAGTCACCACACTGTCTTCCACAATGGTTGAACTAATTTACACTCCCACCAACGGTGTAAAAGTATACCTATTTCTCCACATCGTCTCCAGCATCTGTTGTTTCCTGACTTTTTAATGATCGCCATTCTAATTGATATGAGATGGTATCTCACTGTGGTTCTGATTTGCATTTCTCTAATGATCGGTGACAATGAGCATTTTTTCATGAGTTTGTTAGCTGCATAAACATCTTCTTTTTAAAAGTGTTTTTTCGTATCATTCACTCAATTTTTGATGGGGTTGTTTGATTTTTTCTTGTAAATTTGTTTAAGTTTCTTATAGATTCTGGATATTAGCCCTTTGTCAGATGGATAGATGGCAAAAATTTTCTTCCATTCTGCAGGTTGCCTCTTCACTCTGATGATAGTTTCTTTTGCTGTGCAGAAGCTCTTTAGTTTAATGACATCTCCATTGTCTATTTTGGCTTTTGTTGCCATTGTTTTTGGTGTTTTAGTCATGAAGTCTTTGCCTATGCTTATGTCCTGAATGGTATTGCCTAGGTTATCTTCTAGGGTTTCTATGGTTTTAGGTCTTATGTTTAAGTCTTTAATCCATCTTGAGTTAATTTTTGTATAAGGTGTAAGGAAGGGATCCAGTCTCAACTTTCTGCATGTAGGTAGACAGTTTTCCCAACACCATTTATTAAATAGGGAATCCTTTCCCCATTTCTTGTTTTTGTCAGGCTTGTCAAAGATCAGATGGTTGTAGATGTGTGGTGTTATTTCTGAGGCCTCTGTTCTGTTCCATTGGTCTATATATCTGTTTTGGTACCAGTACCATACTGTTTTGGTTACTGCAGCCTTGTAATATAGTTTGAAGTCAGGTAGTGTGATGCCTCCAGCTTTGTTCTTTTTGCTTAGGATTGTCTTGGTTACATGGCTACATGGGCTCTCTTTTGGTTCCATATGAAATTTAAAGTAGTTTTTCCCAATTCTATGAAGAAAGTCAGTGGTACCTTGATAGGGATAGCATTGAATATATAAATTACTTTGGGCAGTATGGCCATATTCATGATATTGATTCTTCCTATCCATGAGCACAGAATGTTCTTCCTGTTTGTGTCCTCTTTTATTTCCTTGAGCAGTGGTTTGTAGTTCTCCTTGAAGAGGTCCTTCACATCCCTTGTAAGTTGGATTCCTAGCTATTTTATTCTCTTTGTGGCAATTGTGAATGGGAGCTCTGTCATGATTTGGCTCTCTGTCTGTTATTGGTGTATAGGAATGCTTGTGATTTTTGCACATTGATTTTATATCCAGAGACTGCTGAAGTTGCTTACCAGCTTAAGGAGATTTTGGCCTGAGATGATGGGATTTTCTAAATATACAATCAAGTTATCTGCAAACAGAGACAATTTGACTTCCTCTTTTCCTAATTAAATACTCTTTATCTCTTTCTCTTGCCTGATAGCCCTGGCCAGAACTTCCAATGCTGTGTTGAATAGTAGTGGTGAGAGAAGGCATCCTTATCTTGTGCCGGTTTTCAAAGGGAATGCTTCCAGTTTTTGCCCATTCATTATGATACTGGCCGTGAGTTTGTCATAAATACCTCTTATTATTTTGAGATTGCCTGGTTTGCCTTTCATCAATCCCTCATTTATTGAGAGTTTTTAGCATGAAGGGCTGTTGAATTTTGTCAAAGGCCTTTTTTACATCTATTGAGATAATCGTGTGGTTTTTGTCATTGGTTCTGTTTATGTAATGGATTATGTTTATTGATTCGTGTATGTGAAACAAGCCTTGCATCCCAGGGATGAAGCTGACTTGATCATGGTGGATAAGCTTTTGATGTGCTGCTGGATTCCGTTTGCCAGTATTTTATTGAGGATTTTCACATCGATGTTCATCAGGGATACTGGCCTAAAATTTTCTTTCTTTGTTGTGTTTCCACCAGGTTTTGGTATCAGGATGATGCGGAACTCATGAAATGAGTTTGGAAGGATTCCCTCTTCTACTATTGATTGGAATAGTTTCAGAAGAAATGATACCAGTTCCTCTTTGTATCTCTGGTAGAATTTGGCTGTGAATCTGTCTGGTTCTGGACTTTTTTTGGTTGGTGGGCTATTAATTATTGCCTCAATTTCAGAACCTGTTATTGGTCTATTCAGAGATTCGACTTCTTCCTGGTTTAGTCTTGGGAGAGTGTATGTGTCCAGGAATTTATCCATTTCTTCTAGATTTTCTTGTTTATTTGCCTAGAGGTTTTACAGTATTCTCTGATGATAGTTTGTATTTCTGTGGGATCAGTGGTGATAATCCCTTTAATATTTTTTAATTGCATCTATTTGATTCTTCTCTCTTTTCTTCTTTATTAGTCTGGCTAGCGGTCTATCTATTTTGTTGATCTTTTCAAAAAACCTGCTCCTGGATTCATTGATTTTTTTTTTGAAGCATTTTTTGTGTCTCTATCTCCCTTAGTTCTGCTTTGATCTTAGTTATTTCTTGTCTTCTGCTAGCTTTTGAATGTGTTTGCTCTTACTTCTCTAGTTCTTTTACTTGTTGTGTCAGGGTGTTGATTTCAGATCTTTCCTACTTTCTCTTGTGGGCATTTAGTGCTATAAATTTCCCTCTACACACTGCTCTAAATGTATCCCATAGATTCTGGTACATTGTGACTTTGTCCTCATTGGTTTCAAAGAACATCTTTATTTCTGCCTTCATTTCGTTACTTACCCAGTAGTCATTCAGGACTAGGTTGTTCAGTTTCCATGTAGCTGTGCAGTTTTGAGTAGGTTTCTTAATTCTGAGTTCTAATTTGATTGCACTGTGGTCTGAGAGACAGTT
The DNA here is from genome assembly GCF_037993035.2 of Macaca fascicularis. Classification (NCBI taxonomy): domain Eukaryota; kingdom Metazoa; phylum Chordata; class Mammalia; order Primates; family Cercopithecidae; genus Macaca; species Macaca fascicularis. The sequence goes on along the minus strand of NC_088376.1, from coordinate 28,728,520 downwards.
TGTTGTAATTTCTGTTCTTTTACATTTGCTGAGGAGTGTTCTACTTCCAATTATGTGGTCAATTTTAGAATAAGTGTGATGTGGTTCTGAGAAGAATGTATATTCTGTTGATTTGGGGTGGAGAGTTCTGTAGATGCCTATTAGGTTCACTTGGTCTAGAGATGAGTTCAAGTCCTGGATATCCTTGTTGATTTTCTGTCTCGTTGATCTGTCTAATATTGACAGTAGGGTGTTAAAGTCTCCCACTATTAATGTGTGGGAGCCTAAGTCTCTTTGTAGGTCTCTAAGAACTTGCTTTATGAATCTGGGTGCTCCTGTATTGGGTGCATATACATTTAGGATAGTTCGCTCTTCTTGTTGAATTGATCCCTTTACCAATATGTAATGTCCTTCTTTGTCTCTTTTGATCTTTGTTGGTTTAAAGTCTGTTTCATCAAAGTCTAGGATTGCAACCCCTGCTTTCTTTTGCTTTCCATTTGCTTGGTAGATCTTCCTCCATCCCTTTATTTTGAGCTTATGTGTGTCTCTGCATGTGAGATGGGTCTCCTGAATACTGCACACTGATGGGTCTTGCCTCTTTATCCAATTTGCCAGTCTGTATTTTATAATTGGGGCATTTAGCCCATTTACATTCAAGGTTAATATTGTTATGTATGAATTTGATACTGTCATTATGATACTAGCTGGTTATTTTGCCAGTTAGTTGATGCAGTTTCTTCATAGCTAAGTGGTCTTTACAATTTGACATGTTTCTGCAGTGGCTGGTACCAGTTGTTCCTGTCAATGTTTAGTGTTTCCTTCAGGAGCTCTTGTAAGGCAGGCCTGGTGGTGACAAAATCTCTCAGCATTTGCTTGTCTGTAAAGGATTTTGTTTATCCTTCACTTATGAAACTTAGTTTGGCTGGATATGAGATTCTTGGTCAAAAATTCTCTTCTTAAAGAATGTTGAATATTGTCCCCCACTCTCTTTTGGCTTGTAAGGTTTCTGCCAAGAGATCTGCTACTAGTCTGATGGGCTTCCCTTTGTGAGTAACTCAACCTTTCTCTCTGGCTGCCCTTAACATTTTTTCCTTCATTTCAACCTTGGTAAATCTGACAATTATGTGTCTTGGGGTTGCCCTTCTCGAGGAGTATCTTTGTGGCATTCTCTATATTTCCTAAATCTGAATGTTGGCCTGCCTTGCTAGGTTGGGAAAGTTCTCCTGGATAATACCTGAAAAGTGTTTTCCAACTTGATTCCATTCTCCCCATCACTTTCAGGTACACCTATCAAACATAGATGTGGCCTTTTCACATAGTCCCAAATTTCTTGGTGGATTTTTTTGTTTCTTTTCACCTTTTTTTCTCTAATCTTTTCTCTCACTTTGTTTCATTAATTTGATCTTCAATCTCTGATATCCTTTCTTTCACTTGATTGATTCGGCCATTGAAGCTTGTGTATGCTTCACGAAATTCTCGTGCTGAGTTTTTCAGCTCCATCAGGTCATTTATGTTCTTCTCTACACTGATTATTCTAGTTAGCAATTCATCTAACCTTTTTTCAAGGTTCTTAGCTTCCTTGAGATGGGTTGGAACATGCTCCTTTATCTCTGAGCAGTTGGTTATTATCCACCTTCTGAAGCCTCCTTCTGTCAGTTCATCAAACTCATTCTCCATCCAGTTTTGTTCCTTTGCTGGGGAGGAGTTGTGACCCTTTAGAGGTAAAGAGGCATTCTGGTTTTTGGAATTTTCAGCCTTTCTGTGCTGGATTTCTCCCCATCTTTGTGGTTTTATCTACCTTTGGTCTTCGATGTTGGTGACCTACAGATGGGGTTTTGGTGTGGACATCCTTTTTGTTGATGTTGATGCTATTCCTTTCTGTTTGTTAGTATTCCTTCTAACAGGCAGGCCCCTCAGCTGCAGGTCTGTTGGAGTTTGCTGGAGGTCCACTCTAGACCCTATTTGCCTGGGTATCACCAGAGGAGGCTGCAGAATAGTAAATATTGCTGCCTGATCCTTCTTCTAGAAGCTCATCCCTCAGGGGCACCCTCCAGATGCCAGCTGGAGCTCTCTAGTATGAGGTATCTGTCAGCCTGTACTGGGAGGTGTCTCCCAGTCAGGCTATATGGGGGTCAGGGACCCACTTGAGGAGGCAGTCTGTCCATTATCAGAGCTTGAATGCTGTGCTGGGAGAACCATTGCTCTCTTCCAAGCTGCCAGGCAGGAACATTTAAGTCTGCTGAAGCTCTGCCCACAACTGCCCCTTCCCCCAGGTGCTCTGTCCTAGGGAGATGGGGAATTTATCTATAAGTCCCTGACTGGAGCTGCTGCCTTTCGTTTAGAGATGCCCTTTCCACAGAGGTGGAATCTAGGGAGGCAGTCAGCCTTGCTGAGCTGCGGTGGGCTCTGCCTGGTTCAGACTTCCTTGAGGCTTTCTTTACACTGTGAGCATAAAACTGCCTACTCAAGCCTCAGTAATGGTAGACGCCCCTCCTCCTACCAAGCTCTAGCATCCCAGGTTGATCTCAGACTGCTGCGCTAGCAGCAAGAATTTCAAGCCAAAAGATCTTAGCTTGCTGGTCTCTGTGGGTGTGGGACCTACCAAGCCAGGCACTGGAGGGAATCTCCTGGTCTGCTGGTTGCAAAGACCATGGGAGTATCTGGGCATAAGTGTACCATTCCTCCTGGTACAGTCTCTCATGGCTTCCCTTGGTTAGGAAAGGGAAATCCCTCAACCCCTTGCACTTCCGTGTGAGGCCCCATCATGCTTTGGTTTGCCCTCTGTGGGCTGCATCCACTGTCCAACCAGTCCCAATGAGATGAACCAGGTACCTCAGTTGAAAATGCAGAAATCACCCATCTTCTGCATTGATCTCACAGGGAGCTGTAGACCAGAGCCCTTCCTATTCAGTCATCTTGCTGCAAATCCCTAATTTCTTAATATAATTAAATATCTAATCACTATTCAGACTCTTTTAACTTTTCCGCCATTCTATCCATTTTTCAGATTGTGTTCAAATCAGGATACAAAAGTTTCATATGTTACAATAGGCCAACAATAGATTACTATGTCCCTTCACAGTCTTTTTTCATCTTTTCTTTCTCTCTGATTCTCATTTCAATTTATTTATTGTGGAAACCGAGTTGTTCATCTTCTAGAGTGCATTAATCTATTTTCATGCTAGACATAACTGAGGCTGGGTAATTTGCAAATGAAAGAGGTTTAATTGACTCACAGTTCCACATAGCTGGGGAGGCCTCACAATCATGGCAGAAGGCAAATGAAGAGCAATGTCAAGTCTTACATGGTGGCAGGCAAGAGAGCATGTTCAGGGGAACTCCTATTTATAAAACCGTCAGATCTTGTAAGACTTATTCACTACCATGAGAACAGTACGGGGAAAACTGTCCCCATGATTCAGTCATCTCCACCTGGCCCTGCTGTTGACACATCAGGACTATTGAAATTCAGGGTGATATTTGGGGGGAGACTCAACCAAACCATATCATAGAGTTTCTCATTATTGACATTTTCCTGATTATAATCCTGCATTGTCATGTAACGTATTCCTATGCCTCTATATTTCCTATAAATTTATACCAATTTCTATATTTCCTGTGGATCTAGAGGCTTGATCATATTCAGACTTGATTTTTTTTGGAAAATTATCCCTTTTTAATATCCATGTAAAGTATTTGGGCTTGACATGTCATATTATCAGAAAGTCATTTTGCTTATTTTCTATGTCTGTCCCACCCTTAAATTTTTTGAGATCACAGAAAGTACAGGAGGACTCTGGTTGTCTCACTCTCATCTCCCAGTATGATAAAGGATAATCTGTCTTCAACTTTGAGCCAAACCCTAACTTCATTGTAACACCTAGCCAACCATATGCCAATCTTAAACCCTCAAAAGTCTTAGCACTGAAATTGGGTAATGGTTGTAGATTCCCTTTTCTCATTGTGTATTTTGCTCCAATGAAAGTCTTCAAGTAAAGATCCTCTTAATCTATTAGTTACTTTCTATTAAAAAATTGTCTTGACCTTGAAATTTTGCTTACAGAGGCTTCATGACCCTAGCATTTGTGACCTTCTGCAGCCTTTGATCTGTTACAAAAAGGATTTATTGTCCTTACAATTACATATCTAAGAGGAAACACTACATATTCTAAAAGCAAAGAAAGTTTTGGGGAGAAATGATGTCAACAAGATGGTGAAATAGAAATCCCTGGACACTTCTTTCCCTCACATACTGATTCAGAAACAACTCATGGATGAATTTCTTTTGTAATACATCAGAAACTAATTGAAAGGCTCCAGAAGAATATGAAATCTCTCTACTGACTCACTTGAAGTCAGTAGAGAGATTTGTGACACTGACACTGCCAGAGAACTTGCCCCCAGTGCAGTGCCATATAATGAGAAAGAGACTCCCTAGCTCCCAGTTTTACCCAGGAGACGGAAGAGCTTGGTTTGTGCATCCAGCCCTTCTGGATTGCAAAGTTGGTTTGCCCAACTTTCACAAGAAGACTCCCAAGCAGACTGGTTTCTGTCTTACCAGTCTTGAAGCCTTGATTGTTCTGGCACAGTCTAGCCACATAAGGGAGACTGGAAGTAACTGCTTGGGCTAGGAGATGCTATTAATCCTCTCGTCTGCTCAACATCGAGCAAGTAGAAAAGAACTAGTATCTAGCTCACTAATCCTGATCTCTAGCAGGCCTGCCACTTTCTATCTAACTTAGAGAGAATTGAGGCAGCATCTTGGATGTCAGCATCTATAGATGCCATAACACCCCAGTCCCAGCCACCTGCCAATCTCATCTCAGCACAGAGCAAGTGAACAACCACAACTGCCTACTTCTCTCTAGGGAGCAAAAGGTTTGGCAAAGATCCCCAGAATCTCTGAATGGGCTGATTGGTGGTTTCCTCCTGTATGAGGCCAGTCCCTGAGGACTGGGAGAGGTGCCTGCATTGTCTCACGTGTAGTCACCAACACAGAAAATCAAGGAAAATGAAGAATTAGGCAAAAACAGACCAAACAGAGGAACAAGATAAATCAAAAACTGACCTTAATGAAACAGAGTCATATGATTTACCTGGCGGAAAATTAAAAATAACCCTCATGAAGATGTTCAACAAGGTCAAGGAAACAAAGCATGAACAAGGTAAAACTTTAACGAAGTCAGAAAATATGTAAAAGCACCAAACAGAAATCATGGAAATAAAGAACACAATAATTATACCAAAATGTTACTAGAGAGGCACGACAGCAATATACCATAACCAGCAAAACGCTCCCTCAGAAATGAAGGCAAGATAAAGGATTTCCCAGACAAATAAAAGTGAGGGACTTCATCATCACCAGGCCTGCCTTACAGTAAGTGCTAAATGGACTTTTGCTAGTTGAAGCAAGAGAATGCTAAACAACACAGAATAACATAAGAAAGTATGAAACTCATTGTTAAGGTAATTATATAGGCAAATACAGAATACTGTATTTGTGTAAGGTGGGGGCTAAATCATTTTTACTTCTAGAATAAATATTAAAAAACAAAATTATTAAAAATAATTATAACTGAAAAATTATTAAAAGATACACAATGTGAATAAACATAAATTATGACAATAACAACATAAAATGTGGAGACAGGGAGTGGTAAAAATGTAGAGTCTTTGTGTGCAATTGAACTTAAGTTGTTATTAATTTAAAATAGACTGTCAAAATTGTAAGGTATTTTATATGAGCCCCGAGGTAAGTATACACTCAAGAAAATTCAATAAAACACAAAAGAAGACAGCAAGAGAGAAAAAGAAAAACAAAACAACCACAAGACTAACCAAGAACAACTAACAAAATGGTAAATCCTTCACTGTCAATAATTACTTTAAATGTGAATGTATTTTTAAAAACCCAGTTGAAACACAAAGGGAATCTAAATGAACTAAAAAACAAGACCCAACTATAAACCATCCATTAGAAATTAACTTTAGACTTAAGGATACATAGGCTAAAAGTGAAGGGATAGAAAAAGATATTCTGCACAAATGGTAGTGAAAGAAAAGTAGAGATGGCTATACTTATATCACACAAAATAGACTTTAAGTCAAAAACTGTCACAAAGGACAAAAAGAACATTTTATAATGATAAAGGGTTGTTCCACCAAGAAGATACAAAAAGTGTAATTATATAAGCATTTAATATTAGAATACCTAAATATATAAGCACTGAAAATATGTATGGAGAAATAGACAAAAATATGATAATAGTAAGAGACTTCAATATCCCACTTTTGACAATAGAAACAGCATTCAGACAGAAGATCAAAAAGGAAATAGAGGACCTAAATAACACTGTAGACTAAACAGACCTAAAATTCAGACATATGTAAAACCTTCTACCCAGCAGCAGAAGAATGCACATTCTTTTCCAGCACACAGGAATCCTTCTTCAGGATAATTCACATGTTAACTCCCAAAACAAGTCTTAACAAATCTAAAAAGACTGAAGTCATACCAAGTATCATTTCTGACCATAATGGAATAAAAAGAGAAGTCAATAAGAGAAGGAAAATGAAATTCACAAATATGCACAAATTAAACGACACACTCTTACTTTTTTTTCTTTTTTGAGACAGAGTCTCGCTCTGTCACCCATGCTGGAGTGCAATGGCACAATCTCAGTTCACTGCAACCTTTGCCTCCTGGGTTCAAGTGATTCTCAGCCTCCCAAGCAGTTGAGATTACAGGCATGAGCCATGGCACCTGGCCAACAACACAGTCTTGGACAACTGTTGAATCAAAGAAAAAAACATTTTAATTAGAAAATACCTCAAGACAAATGAAAAAGAAAACACAACATAGCACAAGTTATGGGATGCAGCAAAAGTAGTACTAACAGGGAAGCTCATATTAAACACCTACATTAAAAAAAAAAAAAAAAGGAAGATCTAACTAACTTTACATCTCAAGAAGTGGGAGCCCAAAGTTAGCAGAAGGAAAGAAATACCAAAGATTAGAATAGAAATAAATGAAATAGAACAGAGATAAACAAAAGATGAACAAAATTAAGAATTAAGAGTCTGTTTTTTGAAAAGGGAAAATAAATGAATAATTATTAGGTAGACTAACCAGGAGAAACAGAAAAGACAAAAATAAATGAAATTAATAAAAAGGAGACATTACAACTAGTGCACACAAATAAAAGATCATAAAAGGCTACTAGAAATAATTATATACCAACAAACTAATTATCTAGAATAAATTTCTAAAAGCTATGCTCTACCAACACTAAATCATGAAGAAATAGAAAGGTTTTTTTAAAAATTATTGTACTTTAAGTTCTAGGGTACGTGTGCACAATGTGCAGGTTTGTTACCTAGGTATACATGTGCCATGTTGGTCTGCTGCACCCATCAATTCGTCTTTTAAAGTAGGTATTTCTTCTTACGCTATCCCTCTCCCAGTTCCCACCCCCAACAAGCCCCAGTGAGTGATGTTCCCCTCCCTGTGTCCATGTGTTCTCATTGTTCAGCTCCCACTTATGAGTGAGAACATGTGGTGTTTGGTTTTCTGTCCTTGTGATATTTTGCTGAGAATGATGCTTTCCAGCTTCATCCACGTCCCTGCAAAGGACATGACCTCATCTTTTTTTATGGCTGCATAGTATTCCATGGTGTATATGTGCCACATTTTATTTATCCAGTCTATTATTGATGGACATTTGGGTTGGTTTCAAGTCTTTGCTGTTGTGAATAGTGCCACAATAAACATATGTGTGCATGTGTCTTTGTAGTAGCATGATTTATAATCCTTTGGGTATATACCCAGAAATGAGGTTGCTGGGTCAAATGATATTGAAGAAATAGAAAGTTTAAACAGACCTGTAAGAACTATGTAGATTGGCGATATCAGGGGATCATGGCGGACAGGAGGCAGGACTAGATTCCTGCTCCAACTCAGACGGATAGAGCAGCGTGTGGAGTCTTGCATCGTGAAATTTTGCTCCAGAACAACTGCAGGAATAAATCAGGAAACTTGAGGGGACCCACAGACCCCCCTGAAGAAAGTAGATTGCTCCTTCAGGACCCAGGAGACACCTCAAATACTCTGAGTACCCAAACTATGAAACTGGGAAATGGAGATTGTCCACCCCCGAACACACACTCCCAGTGGAGAAACTGAAGGCCTAGATGTCAGGAGAAGATTCTGAACTTATCTGGAGCTGAGTGAATTTAGAGAGCCAAGAAACATACAGGGTTAAGGGAAGCAGCAGGAAAAGCCCTGGGAGCTCGCTGGGTCCCCTAACAAGCCGTTTGTGCCTGGCCTCACAGGGGTCCTACGGGAGGACAGACAGAGGCACTGGGAAAAGGCCAGAGGGAGAAGGAAATCTCCAGCTGAACTTCGTAACAATTTGAAGTGACTGAGAAGCCTCCTAGCCAGAACTTGAGGGAGGGCATGAATCTGGTATGCAGACTCCAGAGGTGAGAGAAGAAAAAAAGCCATATTTGCTTTCACAGCTGGGAGGTGGGTAGCCTGGAACAAGTTCTCAGCTCTGCTCACTCACTGCCTGGAAGCAGACTTAGTGCTGTCAGGCAGGGTCATGGTGGGGGTGAGACCGGCCCTTCAGATTGTGTGGGAGCTGGGTGAGGCCTGGGACTGCCGGTTTTCCCCCACTTCCCTGACAACCTGCATGACACAGTAAAGAACGTCATAATCCTCCTAGGAATGTAACCCTGTTGACCTGGGAACCTCATCCCCATCCCCCATAGCAGCTGCAGCAAGGCCCACCCAACGAGAGTCTGAGCTCAAACACATCTAGCCCTACCCCCACCCAGTGGTTCTTACCTACCCACCCTGGTAACTGAACAAAAAGGGCATATACTCTTGGGAGTTCTAGGTCCCTGCCCATCACCTGTTTCTCCCCATAATTCCACAACTGATGCTTCCTGGAAAGCACCACATACTGGCAGGAAACCAACCAGCACAAAAATAGTGCATTAAATCACCAACACTAATAACTTTCACAGAGTTCATTTCACCCCCCCTGCCACCTCCACCAGAGCTGGTATCCATGGCTGAGAGACCCACAGACGGTGCACATCACAGAACTCTGTACAGACAACCCCCAGTACGAGCCCAGAGCCTGATAGACTTGCTAGGTGGCTAGATCCAGAAAGAGATAATAATCACTACAGCTTGGCCCTCAGGAAGCCACATCCATAGGAAAAGTGGGAGAGTACTACATCAACGGAACACCCCATGGGACAAAAGAATCTGAACAGGTTCTAGCCCTAGATCCTGTTCAGCCCCAGATCTTCCCTCTGACAGAGCCTACCCAAATGAGAAGGAAACAGAAAACCTACTCTGGTAATATGACAAAACAAGATTCTTTAACACCCCCAAAAACATTACACTAGCTCACCAGCAATGGACCCAAACCAAAAAGAAATCCCTGATTTACTTGCAAAAAAGTTTTTATGAGGCCAGCAATATCCTGATACCAAAACCAGACAAAGATGCTATAACAAAAGAAAGCTACATGCCAGTGTCCTTAAGGAATATAGAAGTAAAAGTCCTTGACAAAACACTAACAAACCAGATAAAAACATATTCAACACTACATTAAAATGATCATACAGTATGACCAAGTGGGATTTATCTCTGGCATGCAAGGATATTTCAACATATGCAAATCTATAAACGTGATATGCCACATTAACAGAAAAAACGATAAAAATTACATGATTATCTCCATAGATATGGAGAAAGCACTTGACAAAATCCGACACTCTTTCATAATAAAATAGAAATTGAAGGAATTATCTTAAAATAAACATCCTATATGTGAAAAGCAGCTATCATATTCAATGGTGAAAAAATTGAAAGCTCTTCCTCTAAGATCAGGAGCAAAGTAAGGATGTCCACTGTTGCCACTTTTGTGAAACATAGTATTTGGAATTTTGTCCTGAATAATTAGGTAATAAAAAGAAATAAAAGGCATACAAATGAGAAAGGAAGAAGTAAGATTGTTGCTGTTTGCAGGTGGCATAACTGTGAAAACTCAAAAACAAGCCATTAAAACATAAATGAATATGTAAAATTGCAGGATATAAAAATAACATACAAAAATCAGTTGTTTGTTTTTTGTTTGTTTTTTTGGAGACCGAGTCTTGCTCTGTCGCCCAGGCTGGAGTGCAGTAGTGTGATCTCAGCTCACTGCAACTTACACTTCCCGGGTTCAAGCGATTCTCCTGCCTCAGCGTCCTGAGCTGGGACTACAGGTGTGTACCACCACCAGGCTAATTTTTTGTATTTTTAGTAGAGATGGGGTTTCACCATGTTAGCTAGGATGGTCTCGATCTCCTGACTTTGTGATCTGCCTGCCTCAGCCTCCCAAAGTGCTGGGATTACAGGTGTGAGCCACCAGGCCTGGTCTGTATTTTTATACTCTAACAAGAAACTATCTTTAAAAAATTAAGAACCAATTTCATTTGTAATAGCACCCAAAATAATAAAATAACTAGGGATAAACCTAACCAAGAGGGTGAAATACTTGTACACTGAAAACTACAAGACACAAATGGAAAGACGTCTCATGCTCATGGACTAGAAGATTTAATACTGTTAAAAATGCCTATGTTATCCAAAACAATCTACAAATTCAATGCAATGTCTATCAAAATCCTAATAACATTTTTACAGATATATAAAAAACAATTGATTCAAATAGAACCATGAAAGATCACAAATATCCAAAGCAATCTTGAGAAAAAACAAATTTTAAGGCCTTGCACTTTCTGATTTCAAAATATATTACAAAACTACAGTGATTTTAAAAGTATGGTACTGGCATAAAGACAGACATATAGACCAATGGAACAGAATTGAGAGCTCAGAAATAAATTCACACATATATGGTACTGATCTTCAAAAAGGGTACCAAGAATACACAAGGGGGAAAAACAGTTTCTTCAACAAATGCTTTTGGGAAGACAATATATACTTGCAAAATACGAAATTGGACCTTTATCTTACACCCTATGCCAAAATCAACTGAAAATTGATTAAAAACAAATGTTAAGATCTGGAACTCTAAGACTCCTAGAAAAAAATATAGGAGGAAAGCTTTGTAACACGTTGTTCTTGGCAATGATTTCGTGAATATGTCACCAAATGCACAGGCAACAAAACCAAAAATAAACAAATGGGACTACATCAAACTAAAAAGTTACTGCACAACAAAGAAAACAATCAACAGAGTGAAAAGGCAACCTAAGTCTAATGGGAGAAAATATTTGTAAACCATATACCTTGATATAGCTTGGATCTGTGTCCCTACCAAATCTCATGTTGAAATGTTATCCCCAGTATTACAGGTAGGACCTGGTGGGAGGTGTTTCGATCACGGAGGCATATCCCTCATGAATGGCTTAGTGCCCATCCCCTTAGTAATGAGTGAGTGAGCTCTTGTGAGATCTGTTTTTTTTTTTTAAGTCTGTGGCACCTTGCCCCACACTCTCTCACTTGTTCCTGCGTTTGGCATGTAATGTGTCTGCTCCGCCTTCACCTTCTATCATGATTGGAAGCTCCCTGAGGCTTCGCCAGAAGCCAAACAGATGCCAGCACTATGCTTCTTGTTAAGCTTACAGAACCATGCATGAGTCAATTAAGCTTCTTTTCTTTATAAATTACCCAGTCTCAGGTATTTCTTTATGGCAATGCAAGAATAGCCTAAGACATACTTGATAAAGGGTTAATCTCCAAAATATATAAAGAACCCTTACAATTTAGTAGTAAAAAAAAACAACAACCCAACTTAAAAATGGGCTAAGGACTTGAACAGACATTTCTCCAAAGAAGACACACAAATGACCCACAGGTATATGAAAAAAATATTCAACATCACTAATCAGAGAAATGCAAATCAAAGCCATCTCACACCTGTCAGGATGACTGTTATTCTTTCAAAAAGACATCAAGTATAAGTAAGGAAGTGGAGAAATTAGAACCTTGTACACTGTTAGTAGGAATGCAAAACGGTACAGCTGCTATAGAAAATAGCATGGGGTTTTCTCCAAAAATTAAAAAATAGAACTGCCATATGATCCAGCAATTCCACTTTTTGATACTTTCCCAAAAGAACTGAAATCAATATCTTGAAGAGATATTAGTACTCCTAATGTTCATTGTAGCACTATTCTCAAAAGTCAGTTGTGGAAACAAGTTCAATGTCCATTGGAATATGAATGAAGAAAGAAAATGTGGTGTATGCACACATAAAATACTATTCAGATTCTTTTAAAAGAAATTCTGAAATGTGACAAGATGAATGAGCCCTGAGGACATTATGCCAAGTGAAATAGCCCAGTCACAGAAAGACAAATACTGCATGATCTCACTTATATGAGGTATCTAAAATGGTCACATTCATAAAATCAAACTGTGGAATGGTGGTTTCCACGGACTAGGGGCAGGGATAAATGGCGAGTTACTAATCGATAGACATGAAGCTTCAGTTAGGCAAGGTGAATAAATTCTAAAGATTAAAGATGTACAACAACATAACTATAGTCAACAATACTGTATTGTACATTTAAAAATTTGTTAAGAGAATGGATCTCATGTCAAATGTTCTTATTACAATAACATTAAAAAGGAAAAAATAAAATAAAAACATGTTCTGGTAAGTGATTTGCTGCCTCCATCTATACAATGAAATAGTAGGCAAATCTATCTGATAGACTCAGCCTCAAGATACAGGATTTAATATAATTGTATAGGACCACAGAATTTCATAGAAGGGGTCACAGTAAGTCTAGAAAACTAGTGGTTTTTACCAGGGTTATCTGATGTAATACTTAAAATGTCATTATGAGTTAGGTCTCATCACTCTCATATAATAGATGAAGAAAAAGGCTCAGTAACTTACCCAGGGTCACAAAAAAATCTCTTTCTACTATACCACATGATATTTAATCAATGTTCAAATTAGCAATAGTTGTCTAAGAAAAGACAATGACATAAAAAGAACCATATTTCAAAAATCTGAATAAGTCTGCCTGTAGACAATATTCATTCTAAGACTGGCACAACAGGGGAGGAAAGAAATAAAAAGAAAGAAAAATTCTGCACACTTAGTTGGGCCTAGAAGATTGGCAGAGCACCCCAGGGGGTAATCTTCTGTTACTAGTAGAGATGCAAAGTGCTGGTACAGCAGAGGCGAGACAGTTTGTTCTGTTTTCCAGCTCCAAAGCCACAAGCTTATTCCTTGCTAAGGTGTGTATCTATCCTTGCCTCTTTCTCTCATCTGATGTCGGAGTGCTTTTGTGTAAATATCTTTCTTCTTTCTATTCAGCACTATTTTTTTAAACATCAGAGTATAGGTAGTGGTAGAGTTTAGTTAAAAACATAGGTTTTCTATATCAATTTGAAAACAAATTGTATTTGATCATCTCTATAACATTTCCAAACACAAAGAGTCTATTTACTCTATCACCTAGTCCCCAAATGTCTTCTGACTTGTTTAAACCTGAACAACAGGGAGGACCATGAGTCAAGATCTGTAATTTTGTGTGCTTTTAAAATGATTAGAACCATTGCCAAATATTTAGCAGATTCTCCTTAAAAGGACACAGTCTATATAGGCAATGTATGATTATTGTAATCACCTTTTCCAACCCCATCTTTTTCATATCAATTTATTCCATCCATCTACTCATTTATCTACTCACTTACGTGACTATCCACCTATTTGTGCATTCATTCATTCATTCATTCATTCAATTATTACTCTTAAGTCCTTATTTTATGTTAGGCACCGCTGTTGAATTGTTCCCTACATTTCCCACTCTATCCTCTGCCTTTCTCTCTCCTTTACTTTTTTCTTTTCCCACTCAAATCTCTGGATCCACCTCAAAACTTTTATACCTCTTTTTATCACCTCCAGTGCTTTGCATGAAGTAGGCACTCAGTATCTATTGGTTGATTGATAAGAAAAGTTTAGAGAACAAGAAGCAGGACATCATGGGTAAACAAACTGAGACAAAGATTAGAAAGCATTTAAGACATGACATGAGAAGACATTTACCTAACCTGATCAAATTTCTAGGAATAAACATTTGAAAAAAATAGTATGTAATTTAGGTCCATGGAATATAAAAGATAGAAACGGAACATTGATTTTTTGGTAAGATTGGCAGCTTTTCAAAGGCGAAGTTGATGGTGATGACTGTTTTCTAAATAGATGCCTATTCAGAATGATAGAAGTTAGCAGCATGTAGTAACTCTTTGATATATGCCAAGTGATATGACTTTTTTAAAGTAGTCCCATCTGGATCCTTACTGGGATTCACTAGATAGCATATACAAGTTTTAGAATGAGATAGACCTAAGTTCAAGTCCAAACTCGAACACTTTCTCTCTATGTGAGCATTGGCAAGTTATTAATCTCTCCAAACCTTTGTTTCCTCATTAATTTAATATGAATAATAATTCTCTTCTCTACTGAGCTTTAAAAATTAAATGAAATACATGTTAAAAAATTTTAACCCTGACCCCAGTATATAGTAAATGTTTAATTGTAGTAGATATATATGGTATCGTTACACGGACTTGATATTTCTAATCAGCATTCCTAGGTGTTTTGCCTTTGTTTTTTCATATTTTACTTCCTTTTTTTTTTTTTTTTTTTGAGACAGAGTCTCGCTCTGTCGCCCAGGCAGGAGTGCAGTGGCGCGATTTCTGCTCACTGCAAGCTCCGCCTCCCGGGTTCACGCCATTCTCCTGCCTCAGCCTCCCGAGCAGCTGGAACTACAGGCACCCGCCACCTCGCCCGGCTAATTTTTTGTATTTTTAGTGGAGACGGGGTTTCACCGTGTTAGCTAGGATGGTCTCAATTTTCTGACCTCGTGATCCACCCGACTCAGCCTCCGAAAGTGCTGGGATTTACACTTCTGCTTTTCTTAATGCAAAGAGTAATCAAAATAAGAAGGTGTACTAGAGTCAATTTGCAAGAATGTATAATGTATCAGATACATATCACCTCTAAAAGAAATCCAAAACTGCTTACTGTATTGATGATGAGTTCTAAATTTAGAAATAGCAGCCAGGAAGAACTAAAATACTCAAAGTAAATAGTACGAAAAATAGTTGATGCTAGGTGATCTGCTTCTGACCAAGTCCATGGGCTTTGTTTATTATATAATCACTTCTCCCTATTGCCTTTACTGTACAGTGTGTCATAACCCTGCACAAATTAACCCTGTATGTTGTAATGATAAATTTTTAATGCACAGCTTTTGGCCAAAAGGTAATAAAATGCGAATCAAATAAGATTATGGAGGAGCTCTGCTAATCAAGATAATAATGTTTTTAAAGTAATCTAGAAGCCAGCTAGAGTCACCCTACCCGTTAAAATCAAGACAAGAACTAAACCTCATGCCCTAGCAGTGGGAAGTTCAAACCCCTTCCAGATTCCTGCAAATGGTCTGGAAGCCTGGGTTCTTACAGTCATCTCGGTCTCCCACTATCTGCTTCTGCAAAAGTAGCTTAATTCACGAATAATTTTACCATGGCACTCATATTCTTACCTTTTTCCAATATTGTATTGATCCAGACTTAAAACTTGGACTCTTCTCTTGATTTCAACAGAGATAAGCTACTGACCAAAAAAAAAAAAAAAAAAGTGTAGAATTGACTTTACTGAAGCTTTAGAAAGAGGGGCAGAAAAGGAGGTATTAAGTATCACAGTAATACAAAGAAAGTTAAAAATTGATTATGAGGAAAATCTTCCTAAAGTTCTTGTGTTGACCTTACTACTATAGATTGCTCACCCTCTGCCATTCTCTAGCTCATGCCCCAGACTCTACCAATTTTTTAAACACCTCTCTTTTCTCTTAGTTCTCTTTCCTCAATCCTTCTTAAAATGCCCCATAATCCAACAATTTTTCTTAGAGTATTTTAGTTCTCTATTTACTTAGCGTATTTTAGTTCTCTCTGGCTACTGTTTCTAAATGTAGTGCCAAGTCTACTTTATGTTGGATGAATCCCTAATTGATCATGAGTTAGACATAACAAATGGCAAGTCTGTTCTCTTGGCAGCATTAAGACTAGTAGAAACCTTAAGGTTTCCTCTACCACGATCCTCTCTCCTGAAAATTTCTGATTTTAAATAGTAATTTCTTCTTGTTAGTCAAGTATATAAATACATAAATTGGAAGTGAACCAAATAAACAAAATAAGGCTAGGAACAGAGAATATTGTAATAGAAGAATGATTCTTCAAAAGTTAAGAGAATGATCACAGAAAGTATTCGATGGAATCCTTCATTGAGACTAATGCGGAGAAATTTTTATGCCTTTCCCCAATCTGATGTTATTTGCATAAACCAAAAATTGACTGAGACAGACCTCAATTGATTTAGCAGTTTATTTTGCCAAGGTTAAGGATACATGTAGGAAAAATAAATACAAGTTACTGTAGGGTCCGTGGCCTGTTTTTCAAAAGAGGGTTTTGAGGACTTTAATACTTAAAGGGGAAACAGTGGGCAGGAGGAAAAGGAGAGGGGAAAAAAGAAAAGAGTAAAGTAGATGGTGAGGCAAGTGTTACATTCATGTGATGCTATGATTAGTGCCCACTGAATCCACATTTTACGTGGGAAAAGAGAGGAGTGAGGGGGAAAGTCAACATCTAAAATGTAATAGACATAGATAAAGTAAGCATGCGAAATTACAGCTATCTGGCAACAAAAGGAAGGCAGTTTTTGCAGATTCAGCTCCTAAGCTTAATTTTCCCTTTGGCATAGTCAGTCTGGGGTCCTGAGATTTTATTTTTCTTTCACACTTGAGATGTGGACATTTTATTGGCTTAAGATACATAAATTTGCTTTCAACTTCTCCTTATACCAATACAAAGCCCTGTGACTTTGAACAACCATCACCACCTCAAAACCTAATGAAAAAATAAAAACCAGTTCCAGCTACGTTAGTGAGCTGTTTTGAGGAGCCAGTGAGAGAATAAATGCTTAAGAGCTTTACAAACCTGGAGACATAATTGAAGTCCTTTCTTTAATTTTTAAAATATGGAGACCCATGAAAGGTACAACAAACTTTTTGAGAAGAACAGAATGGTCAACTCTAAAAATGTGTACTGGATATATGACAATTGCACACTAGTTTTTTGCATCATGTTAATTCATGTTCAGTCTTCTTGGTACATAACACAAAAACCAGAATGTAAAGGAAGGTAAATATCAAAGTAGAGTAACTACTAGGAGAGTCCGGTGTGCATTAATCTAAGAGAGTGGTGGACAAACAGGATATCAATTACTACATTTACAACAATGTACATTATTTGTATTCAGCCTAGAATATCCAATATAGTATTCATATAATAAGCACATTTTCTTTCAATATGCTGAGTTCCACGAAAAAGCAAGTTACAGATAAATGATTCCATGATGAGTGTGGGACCAAGGTAGAGAAATTAACTGTATGATTCTTGCTTTGGTTATTACCAAATTGTAATCCAAAGTATCCATCTTTCACAAAAGGAGCGTATATTCATTTGGTACCAAGTGGTCATGTTAGTTGCCAAGATACGGTGTTTTGGGTTTTTTTTAACCTAGAGATTATTTGCATGGATAAAGTACCTCTCGGGCCCTCCTTTCCTAATTAAGTTGACCGGCCACTTCTCTTTGTTACCTTTGTTGAAAATATGCAAACACTTTCAGTCAAGACTCATAACCTATGGGCCATTTAATTTTTTTCTTTTTTTTTTTTTTTTTTTTTTTTGGAGACAGAGTCTCGCTCTGTCCCTCAGGTTGGGGTGCTGTGGCTATCTCAGCTCACTGCAACCTCTGCCTCTGGAGTTCAAGCGATTCTCCCTCATCAGCCTCTGGAATAGCTGGAATTACAGGTGCAGGCTCCATGCCTGGCTAATTTTTGAATTTTTAGTAGAGATAGGGCTTCACCATGTTGGCCAGGCTGGTCTCAAACTCCTGGCTTCAAATGATCTGCCTGCCTCGGCCTCCCAAAGAGCTGGAATTATAGGCGTGAGCCACCACCCCTAACCCATACAATTTTATTAAATTTATTTCACGTATTTCTAGAGGAATCCACTGGGTCACCATCCAGTTATATATCTCTCCCAGGTCTATATATTAGTCCCTTTATTTCTATCTAAGTCATTTGAGAGGCACTTCACTGTTATGACTCTGCTTCCCGTCTCACAGACAAGTCAGTATGTTCAAAAAAGGAAATACAAGTGCGCCTATTACACCACCATCCACTTCCTCTCCAAGGTAGAAATTCACCTACACTTGTCTGTTGAAAAGCCTGAGGACCTCCCTCAGGCACTGAACAAGGGGACAGAAGAAATGACAATTGTAATAGACGGTGAAAACACTGAAAAGCAAAGAGTGAAAACACTGAAAAGCAAAGAGTAGAGACTTCATCTTCTGCCTACCCTAATCCCTTGGGAAGGGTTTAACCCTCCTCAATAGCAGCAAAGAATAAAGAATACAATCAAGGCAATGGACTTGATTCTTTCCCTGTTCTTATGTTTTCTCCCATCTAGTGATGGCACAAGTTGGAACAGAAGAGACAATGAAAATTCACAAACATTTAATTTATTTATGCTGGTTATAACAACAACAGCAGAAAAAAAAAACACACAAGAGATCTGCAATATTTCTAAAATTTCCCAGTTCACACGCTTTATTCAACTGTTTACTTAACATGAAAGAAACATTCCTCTTTGACTTATCCTTTGTGCATTGCATAAAACCCTCAAAAATTACTTCTGTTAATTACATAGAGTTAATTAGAGCATTGCTTTTTCAGCCTCTTATTAGAGTTGTTTGCATTTTGCTCTTCTCAGTACATCATAAAATGACGAGGACCCAGAGCAACTAGGAGGGAAACCTATAAATTTCAGCCCCTTTTAGACTCTCTGTCCCCTTGGGTTGAATGCAATGCTGCAGTTGGCTCATCTAATGTATAAGGCCACAAAATTGTAAACAATCAATAATCTTACCCATATCATCTTTCATTCTCCAAATGACCACCAAGAATTCACTGATTTAATATATTCTGTTTTAATATCAAATGCAATATGCTTTCTTCCTCTTATATAATAGGTTTCTTTTTTGATCAATTCTACTAATGTAAGGGACTGTGGGAAGTGAAGGAAAGACATCTACCCAAGTCCAGAGAGACCCCTCAAAAGAGATGATAGCCAAAATGATTGTGGAAAGATGGGTGGAAGCTAGCTAGTTAAGGAGGAAGAGGAGGGGATATCAGACAGAGAGATGACAACAGAGACAAGAAGGATGAGAAAAGGTTATTCCTTCAGGAAAGTACGAGTTCAGTAGAAATGGAGTATCCGGAACATGTGATAGAAGGTCAAAAGAAGAAGATAGAAACAAACCCAGAAGCTAATCGATGAAGAGAACTCAAAACACGTGGTTATATTAATCACCATGAAAGCAATGACTATGTATTGTTTGTCCACTGCTGCAATCCCTAGGACGAGGCACAGCACGTGGTAGGACCCATATGTGATGAATGTGTAAATGAATAAATGAACAAATTAACAAATGAATATAAATAGCAGTCCTTTATAAATAGCAATCCTATATGTAACACTTCCAATATAGCAGTTCTATCAAGGGAAATGTGAGAGACAATGATAATATATGTTCATATAAAATACAGCACTTTGAATAGTCAAAATGCTTCTCACCCGGGCTGGGTAGGTAGTTAGATCACAGTTCTACAACATTGGCTGAACACTGAAATCACATGGGAAGCTTTCCTAACTCTCAAAGCCCAATATCTTATTAAATCCGAATCTCTGGGGGTGGAATCCAGCATCAGTTTTTCAAAGTTTCCAGGTAGCTCCATTATGCAGACACAGCAAAATTTCCTGTTGTTTATGAAGCAACATCGTCCAAGGTTTATGCAGCATAAACCTTTATGCAGCATCATCTGTCCGAATCAACAGATGATTTTCTACTTTGGTATACATGGAAACCACCTGGAGACTTTTTTCATAACCCACATGTCTAATCCCAACCACTGATTCAGTAGGGTAAAGAAGGGCCCCTACTGTGTGTTCTGTGAAAAAGCTCACCAGTGGATTCTGATGGATGCCGAAGTTTAAGCACCAAATCTTTTATTATTATTATTATTATGCTTTAAGTTCTGGGGTACATGTGCAGATTGTGCAGGTTTGTTACATAAGTATACACGTGCCATGGTAGCTTGCTGCACCTATCAACCGGTCATCTACATTAGGTATTTCTCCTACTGCTATCCCTCCCCCAGACCCCACTGCCTGACAGGCCCTAGTGTGTGATGCCCCCTCCCCCAGCCACTGTGTCCATGTGTTCTCATTATTCAACTCCCACTTATGAGTGAGAACATGTGGTGTTTGGTTTTCTGTTCTTGTGTTAGTTTTAGTTTGCTGAGAATGATGGTTTCCAGCTTAATTCATGTCCCCACAAAGGACATAACTCATCCTTTTTTATAGCTGCATAGTATTTCAGGGTGTATATGTGCCACATTTTCTTTATCCAGTCTATCATTGATGGGCAGTTGGGTTCGTTCCAAGTCTTTGCTATTGTGAATAGTAAGCACTATATCTTTAGAAAAGAGATAGTGAGTTTTGGTCACCTAAAAGCAAAATTTAAAAAAAAAAAAAAAACTCTCCATTTCTTTCTCTTTTTTTCTTAAGTTTTCAATCATTTTGATTTTTTTTTTAACTCCTAAGTTCAGGGATACATGTGCAGGATGTGCAGGCAGGTTTGTTACATAGGTAAACATGCACCATGGCAGTTTAGCTCATAGTTTATTCTATCACCCAGGTATTAAGCCCAGCACCCATTAGCTATTCTGCCGTTTCTTTCATCATGAGCCGTGAACTGTCAGAGAGGTGCAGTGATGAAGACGTATGCAGTGATGAAGATAGAAGGTGACAGAAGACAAATGATTAAAAGCATCTCTTCATTCAGAGAAGTAGTTACGCTTATCTATGTATGTGACTTGTTTCCTGGGAAACACATCAGGAATTGAGGCCACCTGTTGAGCTTCATGCGTTAGTCTAATACTTGATCAGCAACCTGACTTATCTATATCTGCGCACAATGGGTAGTGGTGAGAGGGGCCTCCAAGTCCTACAGTTAGTGTTCCTGGGCAGTATTATTCACGTATTACACATCACCTGTTTCTTCATTGCTGACTGTGAGCACTGTTCTTTCTTTAATTAAACCCCTTGGGTAAAGGATCTATCTTCCTATTCAGAACAAATTCTGGAATGCTCTGCAGAGATAAGCAGATGAAAGAGAACAAAAATAGGATCCGCCAATTATTTGATAAGAAGTGGGAAGCAGGAGCTATCATGTACCTCTCTTAAAAAGAACATGAATCAGGGGAGTTAAAAAAAAAAAAAAAACTTAATAGTCATCGGCATCGTCTTCTCTAAAAGGCAAAATTTTTTACATTTTTTAAAAACCTTTGAAGACAGAATCAATGAGCTTCATTGCAGCACGGAGACACGAATTTCTCAGACACTCAAAAAAAGAAAAGTTAGCATTCATTAGTATTAAACTGAGCATTTTCTCTCATCAAAGTCAGCAGGCATTCACTTGTCTTTAGAACACTGCACTTATTCGCTTGTCTACTTCTATTATTAACTAAATGGAAGTGCATACAGATTTAAACATTGTTTTATTTTTACATAATTTGTTCTTAATTTTTCACCTTTTCTCATAGAAAATGAGTCTGGGCCTGGTGTAGTGGCTTACATCTGTAATCCCAGCAATTTGAGAGGCTAAGGCAGGTGGATCACTTGAGGCCAGGAGTTCAAGACCATCCTGGGCAACATGGCAAACCCAGTCTCAACTAAAAATACAGAAAATAGCTGGGCGTGCTGGTGTGCTCTTGTAATTCCCCCTACTTAGGAGACAGAAGCACGAGAATTGCTTGAACCCAGGAGGCAGAGGTTGCAGTGAGCCAAGATCACTCTAGCCTGGGTGACAGATTGACATTCTATCTCAAAAAAAAAAAAAAAAAAAAAAAAAAAAAAAAAAAAAAACAGAAAAAGAAAAGAAAAGAAAATGAGTCTGGAGTTGAATTGTTCTTCTTATTCATAATAATAATTATTAATGAAATTTACCTTTCACATCTGTGTATACAATACCATTTAATCAAGTTGTTTTGCCAATTTTAATACAAGTACTTCCATGCTCAAGACTTGTGAGCCTGTCCCATGTTAGAACAATTAATAAGTTTATGATACCTGTCATTTGCTCACATTTTCTCAGAAGAAAAAACTGTATCATGCTGACTGCCCTAATATGCTCTTTCATCTACTTCACAGCCCTTCTACTTCTAATGTAAGTAATTAATATTTCCCATGCTTAATGAGGATTCATTCGAAGAGGGGCAGCAGCCTCTTCAACCCTAAGAACCCCAGGGAAAGTGGCTATAGTTACTGTGCTATAGCAAAGTCATAAACAGGAAAAACAGGAAAAAGGCCGAAAAAACAAGAGATGCATACTGAATCTGATCATAAAAACTGCTCAATTTAATATTAATGAGTGTCAAATTATTTCCTTTTTTAACAATCTGAAAAGAAAGTAATATAAGTAGTAAAAGCTACTTATTAAACTAATAACAGATTGTCTTATTTCTGTCCTTTACATGGATTACCTTATCTTAATCTTTTAACAATCTCATAAAGTAGATCTCTTAGTCCATTTGTAGTGCTATAACAGACTGTCATAGACTGGGTAACTTATATAAATAACAGAAATTTATTCTCCCAGTTCTGGAGGCTGGGAAAGACAAGATCAAGACACCAGGATCTGATGGCAGCCTTCTTGCTGTGTCCTAACATAGTGGAAGTCAGAAGGGCAAGACAGAAATTCTGCGTCCTCATATGGCAGAATAGTGAAAGAGGGAAGACTGACTTACACAAGCTCCTATTATATCAGCATTAATCCATTTACGAAGGCAGAACCTCCATGACCTAAACACCTCCCAAAGGCCCCACCTCCCAGCACCACTGCCCTGGGAATCAAATTTCCAACACATGAACTTGGGGGACACATTCAGATCATACCCGTGTTACCTAGGTAACACAGAAAAGAAAACCGAGGCATACAGAGAGTAAGTGGCTTGTCTAAGGTTGCACATGATGCAAATGGACAACCTGTAATAGAACCATGGCTAGCTCAAAATTTTCGTGGTAATATCTTAAAAATGTTCATGCTTCTCATGGGGAGAGGGGCAGCACCCACTAAAGAATGTACCTTCCCATGCCATATCTCATTTTGGAGAAAGTTAGTGCTGTTGCTAATTGCATTCTTCAAATATTGAATTTGTTAAATATTTTCTCTCTGATAAGTGAATTCTGATGTTTAGAAATCAACAAGCAATTGTCCCATATTGAAAGGTTCTGACATTTAACAGTGGAAACTACGTTTTCTCAAAAGTTGACTTCTCTGGGGTTACTGAGTGTCTGTAAACATTTGATTCTTTTTCTCAACAGGAGTGATCGATCATCAGAAATAAGTTGCAACCATTCTCAGACATTCATGGACAAGCCCCTTTTAATTGCCATGGACTATCACAGATATAGATTCTAATCATATTCTAAACTTAGAGTTGATCTGCTTTTGATGTGGTTAGGAGAAAAAATATTCAGCATCTGATGGCTAGGCTATATCAGTGGAGAATCAACAAAGGTTTGCCAGATACCTGCTCTGTAATTTGAAATGTGATAAATGCACAAAAAAATATAAGCAAAGGTCCTTGTCTTTGGAAATTTTACAATCTAATTGGTGAAATGAGACACGTATCTATGAAATGATTCATAAAGGAGAAAAGTATGTAATAAAATAATTATGTGGAAGAAAAAATAGTGTGATGAAGGTGTTAAAAAAACAAGCATAGGCAGAATTGTATATTTCTCCAATTGTTGAATATTAATTTACTGCTTCAGTCAGATAATATGATATTTCAAAGACTAATTGGATATGAACTCTGTCCTCTTGACTAGAAGTTTGTAATTGGGAAAATAAGTACCTATAAACAAAGATAAAACTGTATTACAAAACAAAATATAATGTGTCTTAAAATATCTAACATGAAAAATTAGAGAAACTTTCATCAAAGAGGTTCTGAAAGAGTTGATTTTGAGTGCTGAGGAGACTTTCAATGGGTCAAAAGTGGGTGGAGAGTTCCAGAACAGAATTATACATGTGAGCCTGCGTATATATACATGCATGCATGCATGCATAATTAAAAATTAAGAAAAGGCACAAAAATTTAACTGGTTACTTATGAGCTGGGAAACTACAGGGGCTTGTTTATTTTCTTACTCTGAGTTTTGTCTCAAAAAGCAGTCTGAGACAGGTAGTTATTTTGGGAAGTAATTCTAAGCAACAGAATTGAAGACCCAGTGAGAGTGAAACAGAAAAGGAGAGAAAGTCAGTGTAAGTGTGCAGTCTTGGCTTGGTCACTGCTGCGGGCACCTAGACCTCAGTCCTGCTGAGATATTCTGAGAAGCCATGTGGAATATGCCTCAGAATTGAACACCTCAGGGACAGAAGAGGAGACATGTATTCCCTAACTACTCTGCCCATTGATCAAGAGTTACCCCCGGGATGCTAACACCTGTGCATTTGCAGATTATCCTTATGTAAATACTAGGTGAACTCCCACAGCTTCCCAGGTAACAAACAGAGTCAGAAGATTCTGCTGAGGGGAGGTTACACTGGCGCAAAGTTGATCACTCCATAAACAGCTGGGGTAAATTGTATGCCCAGAGGGTGCGAGGAAGGGTACAAGAAATGTCTACTATACCTGTCAACAAGCATTTCAACAGTAGTTCTCTTCATTTTTACTTTCAAGAACTTGTTAAATTGTAAATTGTCCATTTGTATTGTTACATTTAAGATATTGCCCTATAAACAGGACATTTACATTTTAACAGAAATTAAACCATAAAAAACCTAGGTAGGTAAATTAAGTTTATATTGAGATAGTTAGA
This sequence comes from Macaca fascicularis, assembly GCF_037993035.2. Lineage (NCBI taxonomy): Eukaryota > Metazoa > Chordata > Mammalia > Primates > Cercopithecidae > Macaca > Macaca fascicularis. Next base: position 28,703,487 of record NC_088376.1, on the reverse strand, counting down.
GAGGAAATTAAAGTGATTTCTCTTTTTCTTTCCTCCGAAAGGAAGTTTAGGAAGAAAGAAAACTTACTTTTACTGATAAATACTAAATGCCATGCCCTGTGCTAGGTACTTTGGAATATTTTCTCTAACCATCAACTCTATGAGAAAAACATTGTAATCTCGATCCGACTTAAGCCTATTTGCACCTTAGAGATTTCAGTTTAAAAGCTTGAAACAGATCTTTCACAGCCTATGCAAATCTGAGTGCACACTCCAAAACTCCTGTGACTCCCAACTTTACTTCTTCAAAACCTTAGCTCCTTCGTCTGGGAGTGACACCCCAGTAAGATCTTTTCTTGTAGAGCAGATATAACTTGTCCCTTTAGTAGTTAACACCCAAAAAATTCAGTCACACTCATGCTTTTGGAAGTTTAGCTTGGGCTTTTAAAGCTTGAGGAATAACGGAAAGAGATCACACCCATTACCACCCAGTCTTCCTTCTTCTCTAAGTCTCCTCATACCCTACTCCTTTCCAAAAGCCTGCTCCATGTTCACAACCATCCTGATTGCACACAGCCAGCCTCTGGGGCAGTGAGGGTTGTTTCTGGGATCAGGGGAGCTGCCTGATCCAGCTTGTCAGCCCTCCTTATCTCCCTAAAGTTGACTAAAGTGACCTCATTTCCACAACAGTATTTGTTTAGCCAAGAAAATGTGTATTGACTGTCTATTCTCTTACACATTAAGTTCTGTGCTCAAAACTACAAATTATAGGCACTGATCTTGCCCAGATGGTACTCAGAGTTTTGTGGAAGAGATAGACAATTATAATCATAATTCAGCATGATAAGTTTAGTGGTAAACAATTTTCGAGTAACAGAAGAGATGATTAACTCTCTCTAAGTCAACCAGCAAAGATTCCAAGAGGAGTTGATGCCTAAGATGTATTTTAAAGGATGAACAGGGGATTGTCCTGTGGAGAAGGGATGGAAGAGTATTCTAAGGGCCACTTTATTTACAAAGGCACACAAGTAGGCAGCTTCATGCTATATTTGAGAGAAATTAACGTAGTTTTAAACCAATAGATAATAAACGTAATGGGAGGAAAGTGTGAAATGAATTTGGATAGGCAGATGAAGACCAGATGATAAAGTCTGGAGTCATGCTAAGCACCTCAGACATCTCCGGTGGGTGTTGAGGGCTAGAGAAAAATTTGCAACAGCAAAATAACATGGCAAATTTTCTATCACTCTGGTTACCATGCAGAGGATCAGAAACAGTCACAATGGGAGCAGGAAGACCCATTAGACCAATAGCCCAGGTGAATAAGTATTACACCATAAGCCCTGGCAGTGACATTGAAGATGGGTATTTAAAAGAAAAAACAGGTTTTAGAACTAGTTAGAAAATGACATTGACTGAATTTGGAGATTTGTGAGATGTAGAGAATAAGGAAAATGTTAGTCAAGAATGATATCCTAATGTCTGGCTGAGTGATGAGTGGTGACTCCATCAACCATTAAAAGAAATACAGGACAAAGGAACAGGTTTATGGTAGGTGGTAGAAAGGGAGTTTAATTTCAGGCAAGTTAAATTTTAGATGTTGTAAAACATTATATTGGCTAGCTATTGATGCAAAATAAACAATGCCAAAACTCAGTAGTTTAAAAAAAAAAAAAAAAAAAGATTGCTTATCATCATTCACATACCTGTGGATTGACTGGAGTTTGGCTGATCTAGGCTGGGTTCTGCTGGGCAACTTTGATTTAGGATGTGATGGGTGGATCTGCTTCTCACCACAAGTCTTGAGTTGGATGGGAAGCTTCTATTCATCTTCCTTGAACCAATGAGCTATTCAAGACATGTTTGGGGTTTTTTTTCCATAAAGACAGCAGAGGTGGGAGAGATCATGCAGAAACACACAAAGCCTCTTAAGGCCTAGGCTCAAAACTGGTATACTATCACTTTCCTCCATATTCCAATAGCCAAAGCAAGGCACATGGCCAAGTTCAAAGTCAAAGGGTGGGTAAATACCTTTTACCCGCAAAGAGACTATGGCAAGGGTGTGGAGGCAGACAAGGGTGAAAAATTGAAGCCAATAATATGTTGGTTCAAATATCCAGGAGAAGATTTGGGTAAGGCAGTTGGATATGTGTAAGACTAAAGCCTGCAAAAAAACTCAGGCATAAAAGTTATAGATTCTTGTTTAATTGGAGTATAGCTCATGAATAAAGTGATGAGGAGATTATATGTAATACATATAGTGGTAAGAGGCAGCCCAAAGACAGACTGCTAGGAACGACCAACATTTACAGAGCAAAAGGTGGGATTCCTTGAAAGAAATTGAAAAAGAATTGGTCACTAGGGTTGTAGGAGGCACAGGAGGGTTTCCTCTTAGGGAAGCCAAGCGATTAGAGCTTTTTTATTATAAAGTGGTTAAAATTATATCACACTACTAGAAAACTAAAATATTTATTGAGTTTCTACTAAAGGCTGAGAATTATACTAAATTCTTTTACATGAATTAATTCACTTACCCTTTATAAGGATGAAATGAAGTGTATAACATTATTATCCCCATTTTATTGATATGGAAATTGAAGTGAATAGAAATTAAGAAATCAATGCCAATTCATACAGCAATTGAGGCAATATGACTTCAGAACCCATTCCCTGGACCTTGCTAAGAGACTGCGTCTTAAGAATGTTAAATGCCAACTTTTCACTCTGTAAGAAATAATACTAAAAATGGCCCATATTTACATTTAAAAAACATATTCAGAGGATCTATCTAATTTGATTAAAAATCATGCAATTTGCAAGTAGCAGAGGCAGGTTTTGAACCCTGATCATTCAAACTCCGGGCTCTTATATTGATCGCACTACCATCAATGTAGTAGTAATTCTTCCACACCTCTATTTCACCCAAAACTCTTCTCCAAGAGCATGGGCTTTTCACCAAAGCTTCAGCTAGCAACACTGCTTTTATTCTATCATTTGGTGAATGACAGCTTAAGAAAACAACAAAAAAGTAAAATATATGGATCATGTACAACTTTTCTTTCTGATTGATGTGAATTTCAAATAAGACTTGATAAGTAGAAATCAAAATCTGGTAAATATCAGTCAAACTACTGTTACTTTTAGGAGCCCAGGCTTGCTAGAATAGATAAATTGAACATACCTTTATCGACTAAATACAGTTCAATTGTACTCTTTATGGATAAGGATAGATCTCTTCACAAAACCAAAGGATTTGACAAATTCATAAATTGAATCTACATGATATGAGATATTTGAAAGTATTACTTGGAAAGATATTAAATTATATCCTATGCTATAGTTAAAACTACATAAAAGACACCGTATAAATGGGCAAAAGTGATAGAAATGATAGAAATTATTGAAAATAAAGATAATTTATTGAAGATAATTTTTCTTTTATAAAATTTCTATTATTTAATTATAACAATGTTCATTCAGTAAATTATTTTCTTTTTTCTGAAAGGTTTTGAATCTACTTTATGACCCCTCCTTCCTTTTGAGACGAAACAACAACAACCAAAAAAAGAAAAAAACCTTCTTTTATTTTTGGCTTGATTTATTGTTGTTAGAAACAGGGTCTCATTCTTCTCATAGTTCACTGCAGCCTCAACCTCCTGGGTTCAAGCGATTCCCCACCTCAGCCTTCCAAGAAGCTGGGAATACAGGCCATGTCTCTAGTCCTGGCTAATGTTTTGTTTTTGGTAGTGATGGGGTCTCACTGTGTTGCCTAGGCTGGTCTCTTACTCCTGGCCTCAAGCGTTCCTCCAGTCTCCGCCTCCCAAGTGCTATGATTACACGCAGGCTGACCACACCTGGCCTTGACAAAAAACTTATAAAGATAAGAAATGTTCTTATGATTCATTGATATCATGTAAGAAAATTTTTGCCTAAATTATTCCTCAATGTCTTTTTAAAACAGAAAATAACTTATTTAATAAATAAACTACTCAGGTCCCCTCCCCAAATTTTACTTGGATCTCAAGGACACACTTAACATTCACACATCAATCCAATTACTTACCCAGCCTTTTGGGTTTAAGAATAAGCCATTCAACCCAAATTAAAGCTTCTTATAAATCTCTTTCTGTATCAAGTTTGGGAGAATTGCATACATGATTCCAAATCTTAAAGAAAAGAAAATATCCTTTGATGATGAGGCTATGACTTCATGCACAGCATGAGCAGGGCATTCTTTCACTCATTTACACTTCTGTCCTAGCAAGGCTGCACCTTACAGATTTTTTGCTCAGTGGGGGCGAGTTCCCACTTTACACACTTCCTTCACCCAATCCCAAAATTTGGTGGAAAAGAACATGATGCACTCCCCCCATACTCTTACTTTATCCCTTAGAACACAGTTAACTATATCGTATTAAAACTTATCGTACATGATCCCATTTCTACGCAAAACTGAGAGTAATTTGAGAGAAGGAACTTCTTGTATTCATCATTGTACCCACAATGTCTAGAGCAGTGTCTGCTGTTATCAGTAGAGCTTGTTAAATGGGCATAGGTAATTGCCAATAGAAACTGTGTGTTGCTAAGGCTCCATCCAGTGACTGGTGATAATAATAAATGTATTTACAGTCTTCCAAGAAAAATGGAAAATCTTTTATGTGCACCACTTTCTTTAATCATCACTGGAACTCTATGGAGTTAGCACTATTGTTTCCTTCGTTTTGCATATAAGAAAACTGATTCAGAAGTAAATAATCTGTGTAATGCCCTATGAATAGTAAATTGGAAGGTCTAGATTCAAACTCAGACATTTTGACTCCATTCTTTCCCAGTGTTGTAAGCTTCCTATCTTCGGTAATAAGGACAGCATTCGCAAGTGAGAACGTGGAATATTCTCTTTCTTCTATATCTAGAAGAGGCACACAAAGCACAAGGAGAAAATATAGTTTCTGTCAGTTCCTGGACTATATCTTTAAGTTCTCTGGGCTTGTCCCATGTTGAGGTCATGGAAAATAGAAAAGAAAGTCCATCCCTGCAGCTTTGAGTTCAGGAAATTCCTCCCTCTTTTACCTTCTTTTCTCCTGCTCTTTGCCAGAATGTATATTGACTCTCCATTCTGACCCATACTTTCCCTATTGCTCCCAATTTAGGCTAAATAATCCAGTTCCACAGTGCTCCTTCTTTAATGATTTAGAAACCCCATCACCAAGCGCTACTGCCACAGACCCTAGACTGAGGGCCCTATTAAGTCCAGGGCCCTATAAATCACCCCCTCCCCCACACCAAACCCAGCCAGAAAATACTTCCAGAAAGGGACACCAGCCACTCAGAGTTATTTAGTTTTCTTTGAGAGTAATCATTTATATTTTCTTTGACTCTCTCCAAGTTTTATTTCTCACTTTTAAAAATGAATAATAATAATTATTAAACACTAAGCCAATCATAAAAGTTGCATACACTTGATCTTTATCATACCAAGTATAATCTGCAGCCCAGGAACTTGGAATATAAATTCTTAATCTCCACCTCAAAAATATGGAATCAGAGTCCTCATTTAGCAAGATCCATAAGTGATTTCTCACACATTTACATTTGAGAAGCATTACAGTAGATGACAACCACTCTGCACTGAAATTCTAAAATATTTTCTACTCTTTATTCCTACAAAGTGCATAACTCCTGCAGTTCACTCCAACATATTCCATATGTTCCTCTGTGTAACTAGGGAAAAGATCCAGCAACACAAAGCAAAGGCAATATCATTATTCTAGATACTGACTTCTGTCTATCTTTAAATGTTTATTGATTCAAGGTTGCTATTCTGAGTGTTGTCTGTTACTTTAGAGTTATCATTTTACTTTTCCTTGCAGAGAATGCCTTTGCTCAAGGCAGGGCATTGGTATATAATAATATTACATAATAATATTATTATATTATAATAATAATATTGCATTAATCTAGCCCTAGAGGCTACCATAACGTTTAATACACAGTAGGTGACAAATAGTATGCGAATAAATAAATGGACCATTTTGTATTGCATATATTTGTTTTTCTAAATTAACTCCATTGTGAGATTGTAGAACCCTTGGAAGTAGGTGGCTTGTCTTACCCATCTTTGCATTTTCTTCCAACATCCAACAGAGTACCTGACATGTAGTATTTTGGTTTATAAATGTTTATTAAGTTGAATTAAATTGGTCATTGGGCGTGAAAAACAATAGGTCCTTTACCAAATTGGAGGATTTAATCTGAGAGTGAAGTTCAACCTGTTGTCAAGGAAGCAGGGTGGAGAAGGCATTAACGAGAAAAAAGTAATTATTGCCATTAAAATATAATAGGATAAAATCTTACCTAAGGGAAACGAAAAAAAAAGGACATTAATTTTTTGGTGACTTCGTGGACATTAAATTTTTAGTGACTTACTGAGTTTGGGATTATTTCTTGACTCAGGTGTTTTTTGATGATTTGTGCAAATGGGAGAAATAACTTATTTAAAAAACATTGTGATGTTATGGAAATGCCACAGGCATTTTCCTTGTGTGTAAAATAGGAACAATGGCAACATGTCTGTTCTACAGATTGTTGTGAGGGTCAGAGAAAACTCTATAGGTAATGGGCTCAACGCAATTCTTGACACATACTAGATACTGAATAAATGATAGTTTCCTTCTTCATTGGAGTAAATCAAATGCATTTACTATACCCTGTTCCTTAATTTATTCATTCCACATTTAGTGGATATCTACTCTAGAATCCAGAGAGGTTTCAAGGTATAATGGCAGTTGTTTCAAGCCTTGAAAGATAAAAATGTTAAAAACAGAGGAAAAAAAGAGAATTCAGATTGAAAAACAACATGGATAGTAGCACAGTTAGGTAAGTTGAGGAATAGTAATAGAATTTGAAACTGAAATACCACAAGAAAATGGATGGCTTTAAATGCCAACATAAATATTTGGATTTTCATTCCGTAGGCTTTTGGAAGCCACTCAAGATTTTTGGCATCGCTCATGGCTAACTTCTTATCCTCTTCTCATCTCATTCTACACAGTCTTCTCTAGATGACCTCTATTCACATGGTACTAGACAACTTAGATTACCCAAATCTACATCTCCAAGCTACCTTCTTTGAGTTCATACCCATACATGCAACTGCCTAAGAACATCTCCATATGGAAAGCTCACAGATGCCTTTCAGCTAACCATGTAAAGTTGAACTCATTTTATCTGTCCCAATTGTTCCTATGTCAGATTAATTCCATCGTCATCCACCCAGTTCTTCAAGATCAATAATTGTGATCCATCATTACTTTTATTTCTCCTTTATCTTCTATATCCAACCATAACATTCTCTAGAATCAAAGTCCTAAACATCTCTTGAATTTTTCTATTTCTCTCACTTTAACTGAACCCCTCCTTGCCCAAGCCAGTGTTGTATCTCACTCAAATGGGTATAATAGTCTCCTAACTGGTCTTCTGCTTCAGCTTTTGCCCCTCTCCAATTCATTCTCAACACAGAAACAAAGATATTTTTAATGTCAACCTGAGCACATTGTTTCCTTGCTTGAAACCCTTCAGTGGCTTCCCCATCACACATGAAGCAAAATTCCAACTCCTTAAAATGGTTTGCAAAGCCCTACACAGTTTGGACTATATTCATTTTCATGTTCGTTTCCTTCTACTTTCCCCCATGATTGCTACACTTCAGTTAGGCTCTTCTAACATCAGGGTCTTTACACATGCAGTCTCCTGTTCTTAAAAAGCTCACGTTTTCTTTCTCAATTGATGTGACTAACAACACCTCTTGTGCATCAAGTATATAGTGCATTGTGCAATGTCTGCCCTCCCGGGAAGAATGTACAAAAACAATCTTAACTCTCTGTGCCAGTGCCTAGGCAATGCCTGGCAAATGGTAGCTGCTTGATAAAGGCACAAATAAAGAGGAGTGATATAACCAGAACTGTGTAGAATCCTTTTGATGTGATATGATAGGTTGTCTTGTACAAGTCGGAAACCAAATTCAGCAAGTTATTGACAAATTAGATGGGAGCCAAGCCTGAGTTAGATAAATAAGGAAAAGAAAGATAGATATAGTAAAAACTACTCATGTCTAGAACTGAAATAAAAACTCACCATCTGATGTCTACACAAAGACATGAAATGAGACTAGAAGTACTACTGTACATCTGGACTGCTTAGAAGAAATATATTACTCTAACAGCTCTTATTCCTGATTCTATAACCTTCACCATTCTCCCTCAGAAAGTGGCCTCAAAATGCAGCCTACATTTTAGGACTTTACAAACCCATTCAGTCTATAATAACTGCTTATAAGTCTATTTCCACTGCCTTGGAAAACAGCCTAGACAGATTTTCAAAGGCATTTTAATCTACCTCAAGAGAGAAACTGTTTACATATCCTTCTAGAACCACTACATTATTTCCTGTATTATATTTGATGTGAACAAAACTGGAGGGAAATATCTAGTAATGTAAAATAAACCCAACAATATTGTTCAATATAGCTACTGGTTAATATCTAGTTTCCAAAGTGTATTTTTGGCTGGGCACTGTGGATCACACCTGTAATCCCAGAACTTTGGGAGGCGAAAGTGGGAGGATTGCTTGAGCCCAGGAGGTCGAGGCTAAGTGACCATGATCATGCCACCGCACTCCAGCCTGGGTGACAGACAGAGAAAGACCCTGTAAAAAACGAAAGGAAGGAAGGAAGGAAGGAAGGAAGGAAGGAAGGAAGGAAGGAAGGAAGGAAGGAAGGAAGGAAGGAAGGAGGGAGGGAGGGAAGGAGCGAGTGGGAGGGAGGGAGGGAGGGAGGGAAAGAGAAAGAGAAAGAAAGAGAGAGAGAGAGAAAGAAAGAAAGAAAGAAAGAAAGAAAGAAAAAAAGAAAGAAAGAAAGAAGAAGGAAGGAAGGAAGGAAGGAAGGAAGGAAGGAAGGAAGGAAGGAAGGAAGGAAGGAGGGAGGGAAAGAAAGAAAGAAAGAAAGAGAGAGAGAAGGAAAGAGAGAGAGAAAGAAAGAAAGCTTATTTTTTTGCAGGAATTTTTTTGCTTGGTATCTCTATAACTATGGGCATTGATCACTCAGCAAAAATATCATTAGGATGCTTAACAGAAAAGGCATATCATTGAATAAGCTTTCAGTCAAACCCCAGCAAACTAAGAATCTGCCAATAAGCTATTTTAAAGTCAATTTTAGAACTTTGAGCTTCTGTAGCTAGTATATTTCCAACAAGCCAACTAACCTAAATATCAGAGTAAATAATAGGTCTTTATTCCTACCCACTACTCAGGACCCATCAACACCACTAAAAGAATGATTTTTTTTCTTAATCCAGGAAAAAGATAAACAATAATTTTTTAGTTTCTGTGAGTCAGGTTTGAAGGAAGTCGTGGTGTTTAACAAAGATTTATGCAATGACCTTGAACAAGTGCCTTCCCTACCTTAGTTGTCCCATATTTCAAAAGAGAAAGGACAACCAGGTGACTAAGTCTCTTGCTTTTGGAAAAATATCTTATCGTCTAAAGAGAGGGTCAGACAAAGCATCATATGATGTGATGTGTGCAACAATAAAATTCAGGGGTAACTAGGCACTGCCTGTCCCTGGAGCTATTGAGAAAGAAAGTCTTCAAAGAAAAAAAGAAAGGCTCTTGAGCTGAAGCCGCCAATGATAAACAAAAGTTGAATCAATGACAAAAGGAAAGAAAGGCATGTCAGGCAAAAGAGGCAGTTTGGACAAAGTCCTCAAGGTCTGAAAGAGCGTATGGTTACAGGAATCAGCAAGTGTTTTCTGATAGCTAGTGCATAGTAAGCCAGAGACAGAACTGCAAGAGGTGAGCTTGGAGATACAGGCTGGAACCAGAAGAGTTGATGTACATTGGGTAGAAAACTGGGGAGAGGAGGGTGGGTGTTAAAGGATTTTAGGGAAGGATAAAGTATGAAAAGATTTTTATCATACAAAAATTACTCTGGAGTAACAACAGGGGAGAAAGTAGGAGATATCAGATACAGGAAGACCAACTAAGGCTATTATCATTGTGAAGTTGTAAAATAATGACTGGCAGTGAGGATGGAAAGGATTTTTTTTTTTTTTTGAGACAGAGTCTCATTCTGTCTCCCAGGCTAGAGTGCAGTGGCGCAATCTCAGCTCATTGCAGCCTTCGCCTCCTGGGTTCACGCGATTCTTCTGCTTCAGCCTCCTGAGTAGCTGGGACTGCAGGTGTACACCATTATGCCCTGGTAATTTTTGTATTTTTAGTAGAGACAGGGTTTCACCATGTTGGCCAGGATGGTCTCAATCTCCTGGCCTCATGATCTACCCACCTCGGCCTCCCAGAGTGCTGGGATTTTAGGCATGAGCCACTGTGCCCAGTCACGAATTTTCAACACACATCAAAGAAACCCTATATTGTGAGGGCTTGATAATTGGATATAGGAGTAAGAGATAAGGTAAAGCTAATGCTTTTATCAGGTGAAAGTACAATAGAAGTGCTAACATACACTGCTGGTAAGAATGTAAAATGGTGCAACCACTATGAAAAACAGTTTGGTAGTTTCTCAAAAGATTACATATAGTTACCAAATAACCCAACAATTTTACTTCTAGCTATATACCTGTTAAAGTGAACTAAATATGGCCTGAGAAGGACACCATACTTCTATATTTGAGTCCTTGTGGACAAACGGCAACCTACCTTAATAGGTAGACAAGATTGAAAACCTAACTTAGGAGTATGCATCTGTAACAATAGCTAAGACTTGGCCAATCCTAGTGGCCATACTTAAACCATTCATACGCTACTGAGTGTTCAAACTGTGTTCAAATAAGGCAAACGCTGAGTTGTAACCAATCCAGCCATTTGGTACCTCACTTCTGATTTCTGTATGTCATTTCCCTTTTTTTGTCTATAAATCTTCTTCCACCATGTGGTTGCACTGGAGTCTCCGCGAATCTGTGTGATTCTGGGGGTTGCTCGATTCATGAATCATTCATTGCTCAGTTAAACTCCTTTAAATGTAATTTGGCTAAAGTTTTTGTTTTTTTATCAGATGGTGCCAGAAGTGGGATCTGAAGTAGAGCTTCCTGCGACCCCCAGAAGTGCTGAATGAGCACACAAGGTACCTGGTGCAGGACCCACTGGTGTCCAAGGATTTCCCAGAGTAGCTTGGAATCTTGGGTAAGCTCCGTCTCAGATTTTGGTGCTCTAGAATTTGTGTTTTGAGATTCCCCAAGTTTCTTTGAGCAAATTCCTGACCCAAACCTGGTTTGGAAGTCATGACAGAAACTGGACTGGGTCCAGGAATGGATTGATCGGGAATTAACTGGCTTGGATCCAAGTAGAGGCCTCTTACATCTGACTGGGTCAGACAGGAACTGGTAGTAAGCAGTAATATTGCAAGGGTTATGAAATTTGACTTCTGAAAATTCAAAATTTCAGGGATTTTTGTGTTTGTTTCATTTTTCTTGTGCACTTAGGTAGGAAAAAAATAGATCATTGGCTAAGTTAATCAAGAGAACCTGAGAGTAAAATCATTATTTTAAGACAGAGGGATCCTTAATTTCTGGAAAACTGAGTTCCTTGTGGCTTATACATTAGGCCTGGAGGCAGAAAAGTCTTACAAAAATGGCAAAATCTTACTAAAGATAACTTGCTGTGGAACATTCCAAATAAACAACACCTTGAAGCACATTTTAAAATGAGGGCTCTCAGTAAAGTCCCTTTCAGCTGAGAACACGGTTTGGCACTATGGGATGTTAACTGCTATTCTCTTTGGAATAATCTGCCTTGCACTCTTTGCTGATGGCTATGGGTGACAGGATTAGCATGTATGAGGGACCATGGGACATGAGGAGCTTTTTCCTCCCCAAAAGGGGAAACTTGAGAGTTGATGGGACTGCTGGAAAAGATCCCTTTGTTACTGACAAGCGGCTGCCTGAATTTTTCGGTGTTGCTGTAATGAGTGGGCAGATCTTTCTCTGGCCTCCATGAGCTCTTTGCCTTCACCACCCTGCCATAGGCAATGTTTTTCCCTCTCTCTTTTCCCTCTCTTATCTTTTCTACTACTCAGAGAGGCCATCTTGCCCAGAGACCACATAATGAAACTCCTAGTTGGAGGTTGGACTAAAGATGATGGAGCCTATCTAAGGGCAAATTTAAGCCTTGCCAGTTTAATATTGGATGCTAACCAGAGTGGTTAATGTCTGTGTTTTGTCACTTGTGTTTTACTCTGGCTAGAAAAGAAAAAGATAATTTTCTTTTGTGTTGTGGCTTGGCCACCAGGGCTATAGTGCAGTGAGCTAGGTCACGAGGGCCACTCAGGGTAAGGAAACCCAGAAGCTTGGCATGCTGGCAAAAAGGTAAGAATTACTTACCAGTCAGACTTCTGGCCTCTCTCTCTCTCTCTCTCTGTGCAAACTGGTTGAATGAATGGTAAAAATCACTGTTTATCTCCTCTGTAAAATTTTAATTAATGGGAAAAAGGACTCACGAGACTAATCTTAAGCTGTAGTGAATCTAGTGTGCTTTATGTGTCTTTCTGTGTCCTATAATGGAGAGGAGTACCTTAGGATAGAACATGGGCTTAGAATACCTGTAAGCCCATTATTCAAGATAGTCCCACAAACTGGTTAGTTACAAACTTTGCTGCAGGTCCCTGAAAAAAAAAACTGGATGAGGTTTCCCTGTTGTGTATGTCCTTGGGAGCTTGACCTTGTGACCACATGGCCATGCTTTCTCTTTTCACAATGGTGGCTCAGATTCAGGGTTCAATTCCTGGCTTGGAAAATTAGTCCTTTATCTTTTGCTGTCTGTGTATTTATATGTATTATATGTGTGATGTTTATATATGAAAGAGCTTTAATTGGTTTAAAAATAAGAGCTTAAATGAAATATTTTGTCAGAAAAGTAAAAAGTGTAATGCCTTTTAGTTCATGTAACTTAAATAATCTTTGGGAAATAAAGGCAGTTTAAAAATTATTGGTAAAATAAAAATTTCTTCAAAAGTATAAACATTTGGTCTAAATTATGCAGGTCAGATATTAAGTTTGCTAAATGCTTTAAGGTCATAAACTGCTTCTTTGACTTTTAAAAATTGTTCAATTTATTTTTGGAGCATTAAATTCTAGATAAGACCTGAAGACATGTGAAATCAGCCATGCCCCCTAGCTATGCAAAGGTATTAAATAAAAGACATTTTATATAAGAAAGGATCTTGTACAGTAAATTCTCATCCTAAGCTAAAGTAAAATGACTGGTTGTTTAAAAAGAGGTTGTTTAGGACAAGTCAGAAAGTCTAAGCATGCTGTAGGTGGTCTACATAAGTCATGAAAAAATTCACAAAAGGGAATTTATGCAAGAAATGTTGGACAATTTAAAGGTGATTAGGCCTCCTACATAATTTGTAAAATGCCACTATGACTCTTAACGGTACAACTTGCCTGCCTTACAGTTAGGTAAGGCCTGGGACACGTGGAGTGAGATGCTGGAAAGAGTCAGACTTTATTTGCATTTTTATCTGGGTCTTAGGCTCCACACCTAGTACCTAATTAAAATCCCAAACTTACCAAGGTTTTTCACCAAAAGCAAAAGTCACTAAGGGTTAACAGTGTAACATGTATTTGAAACTACTGAAAAAACAGTTTTACATGCAAAGTATGTAAAGAAAAATGTGTTTTTGGTAAAAGATTATTAAAAGTCATAGGAATGTGAATTTTTTGCCTAAGTTTAGAGAGTTAAAGGGTTGTTTTAAGTGAGATAGAAAAAAACTGAAAGTCTAAACAGGTTGTGGAAAGTTTGTAAAAATTAACCTTGTAAAAAAATATCTATGTGTGAAAATATTGACTAAATTTAAAGGGGCATTATTCAGTTTTTCCATAAATTGAACATAGAAATAAAACCACAACAGAGTTTTCTTAAAGTACTAATCTGCTCTTTACCAAAAATTTGTAAAGAGTTATAAAAGATTTATAAAAATCTTGCCTTACAGTCAAACTGATTAAGATTGGATATATTTGTCTATGAGGTTTTATTAAAAATTGACGTTGACATTAATAGTTTACTAATATAAGGGTAAAATTTAGTTTTCTCTCTTGAACAAGATTTTTGTGTAATATTAAAAGATAACAAAAATTTTTTGTTTGCCTCCTAAATACAATTCCAAAAAAAAATAAATAAAAGAAGGGAAAGACAAAAGACAGATTGTTTGGAAAGCAAAGTTTTCTCTCTATCAATGAGCTCTATTAGATAAAATAGATATGCAATAGGTGGTTTGGTTTATGGGGACCCTGAGATTATAATAATAATCTCCTTGGTGTACTGTATTCTCTCAAAGGTTTTAAATGTTTGCATGCAGCCATCTCTAGAATGTCAAATGGTCTCTCTTCAACTGGAATGACAAAAGCTGAAAGAAACGAGTGACCATAAGGATACTGTAACCTACAAATGACGTGCTGAGACAAGAAACCCAAAATGATGGTAACAGAGAGCAGCGCTAAGGCCCTAAGTTTTGGTCACACTCTCACCTAAGTGAGAACCTGAACCAAAAGGGGGAATTTTTTAAACAAAATTATGAGAGGCCATTGTTTTGGACTAAGCTCTTGCACTAGGCCCCAACAGGCCAAACCAAACTAAAATGGAGTTACTCATGCTAAATAAACAAACTAAAATAAATGTTAGTTGTTTAAACAAACTAAAATAAATTTCTCCCACTTAGATGTGTCACTCTGGAGAACTGAACTGACAGGTAAGGAAAAGGTATAGAAATTAAAATTGGACATTTTTGCTTGTTTATTAACTGGTTGGTTGGTGTTTGGTTTGGCTTAAATTGGTTTGACTTGGCTTGGTTTTTGGAGGCAACAAAAACCATAAGGGAAGATTTCAACTTTATAAGAATGTAGTTCACCCTTCCAAATACTGATTAGCCTAGACAGTTTTGGTTTGGTTGATTTCTTTGCAGGTTGTGCTCTTTTTGTTCTGCTTTGCCTGACCTGGTCTGTCTTAACTTTGCTTTGCTTTGAGCCCATTTACCTTTGTTATCCAGAAGTTTTATCAAGCTAGGCATTAGAATAGTGAGTCCAGTCGTTATAGGAAAACAAACTAAGACCAAATTTAGCCATTCTGTTAACAACCGACGGGTAAGATCTGAGAGGAGAGATGACTACTCCCAGACATTCAAGGCATCATTTTAAGAAAATACCAAAGATCAAAAAATTACTAAAATAATTTGGAAGTAAATCTGCCCCCCTCCACCCCACATCAGTTCATGTCACTCTTGGCATTCTTTTATTTCACCAGAAAATTTGGGAATGTAGACAAGCTCAGGATAGTCTAAACAGGGAAGAGCCTTATTATAGCCTACAACCCTGGACCCCAGAATAGAGATATGGGAAGAAACAAGGTTGAAAGTAATCATTTTCATCACACTTTATCCATTGGCAGAGTTATGCAGATTTATTCTCCTTGCTACCGTTCAGCACTAATGGACATTTTCCTTTAGGTTGTCATCTGTTACTAGAGAAATGTGGGTCACAGAACATCAATTCTTCCACATATCAACCATATAGGTAGAACTCCTTAGAACTCACTGCAGTTTTATCATTTGGATCTCCAGGAATACAGTGGTACCTATCAAACAATAAAGGAAGAGAGATTGAAAAAATGTGTCTGTACAACCTAGCAGGAAGCATTTGCTTCAGGAGGAAGATCATAAATGTGGCAAATTACATCGTAGGTGTCTACATACTGAATCCTAACAGATTCCTTCTATGCAACAGAAATATGCTTTATCTTTTCCCAGGACGATGCAACAATGTGAAAGTGTGAATATACATTTTTTAAATTTCATCTTGCAAATAATATTTAAGCCCATGAAAAAAAATGTCAATTTATTGAGTTCTAACCCTAGGTCTCCATTGTTTCACTGTTGTAAAGCATACCAGGAATCTCTGCAATGCAAAATAACAGCAGTAATGCAAAAATTTGCTGTTATTAGTTGCTTTGGCAAGCCCTCTAAGGCCGCATACTGTTTAGGAGAGTAACAGTAACAATAATAATAATAATAGCAAATATTTATTAATGTGTACTCTATGTCAGGCACTGCACCAAGTTCTATGAACACATTAGCTTATTTAATTCTTACAACAACCCTATTTAGTAAATTACTGTACCCATTTCACATTAAAGGACTAAATCAAAGAGACACTGAGTGACTTGTCCAATTCATATAACTAGTAATAGCAATCTGGCTCCAGAGTTTGTACCTTTAACCATTACACAATGCTATCTCTAAGTAGAAGGTAGTTTATACAAATGTCTAGGACTTGGATTAAAAATGGTATCTTTGAAGTTTAAATACTTTAATTCTAAAACAGCTCAATAATGCATAAAATATGCTTTGAGAATGTAGAATAGATGTTACATTCATACAAGTAATATTTTATAAGTATCACTTGTAACGTGCTTAACAAAGTGCCTGATACAGTGGAAAGATTCAATAAATGGTAGATAATAATCTCTATTTTACAGATGAAGAAATGTAACAAAGAAGAGTCAAATAATTTGCCCAAAATCAGCAGTTAGCAAGGGGCAGAAGCTAGATTGAATGTAAAATCTACGTTGAAGTTTCAATAAGAAATAAACAAGTTTAAAATGTGTATATTTGGCTTACAAAATCTTTCACTCAATATAAATCTATCAAACAAATGAAGTGAAATATATATCAAATACTTGTAACGTCTCATTAATCAAAACTCTGAGTTTATCTGAAAATGGGGTGAAAGTGTGACATATTATATAAAATATTAATTGAATGAATACATTACTAATCAATTTTTCCACTAAAAATCAAAGTTGGTGATGCACACTTACTTCTTTACCCTGCCCCCACCACCACCCAAAACACACATAAATATCATGGAATAACATGAACAAATAAATGATCAGGAAATTCCTAATGATTTGTGGTATCAGCATCTGCAGAAACTGGAGAAGGAGATGATGCATCTACACATCAATAAGATTAATGAGTGCTATCAGATTGCTCTTGCATCCCCTTTTTCAAATTTCTTTCAGCTTGTACGTTTAGAGTATATTTTGCTCTGTACAAATGACCTTTGTTTCATAAAATCCATGAGATTCTTACAACCTGAAATAACTTCTGAATCCTGTGTGAATCCTATTCCCCACTGATGTCTGTAGATTGGATCACCATGATACTGGCAGTAGGTCTCAGTAGCACCAGGGCTCACACCATCTTGATGCTTCTAAATGCCACACATGTAGCAAATCACTGTTCAGTTATTACAATGAGATGATGTTTTAAATAATAGTTGTTTAAAAGTTTCCTTGAAGACTAATTCCCTTATTTAAATACCTTAGTATTTAGAGCTCCAGATAAATGATCTTCTACCAAATTAGTTACATTTTAAATAATTAATAGAACTCAGATAGTGTCCCAGTAGCCTTCCAGGAGGTTCACAGAAGACAGTCAACATTTTCAAACTATCATGTTGGAGAAAGAGAACTGTATTTAAAACAAAAAAGTCCTGGACTTGAGTTCAAGGGTCATGAACAGTTTATTTAAGCTTGCTCAGTATCAGCTTTTTTTCTGTCAAAATAATCATTTACAGAGTTAGTGGAATAATTATATGAGATAACATGATCTATAAGCTATAATGCTCTTTCTAGATGTTTGTTATTATTATTGACAAGATATGTTGATCCAGGAAGACTTCCTTGAGTCTTCAAGACTGGATTAGGTCTTCCTACATGTTCCTGTATTACCCTGTGCTTATTTTATATAGAAGATCCATTGTAATCCAACCTGCACCCCCTTTGCAGCTTCAGTTCCCATACACAGCCCCTGCAACTCTCTGTCTAGAGCTTTCTTTGTCCACAGGAAATGTTGATTAGCTCAAACACAGGGAAGGTTGAGAATTGCCAGGTAGTTATCCCAGGAGTAGCCCTCACCCAGTGACTGACAATGGTAGATAAATATATTAGCTCCCTCCCTACTGAAACAACTCTGGGTGTATTCTTCAGTTTCCAGGAGGAAATCAGGATTCGACCCCAGTTGAATTGAATGGAAATCTGCTCTTAATATGGGCAAGCACTATACAACGGGCCGGGGCCCCAAGATTGAACAAAAAGGCAAGGGAAAGGTGAATTTTCTCTCTTTCCAGGAACTGGAACACATTCTTCTCCTGTCCTTGAACACTTCAGGCTCCCCAGCCTTTGGACTCTGGAACTTATACCAACATTCCCCCATCCTAGTCCTCAGACCTTCAGTGTTGGACTGAGGTACACCTTCAACTTCCCTGGTTCTTACGCTTTCAGACTTGGTCTGAGCCACACTACCAGTGTCAAACCAGGGTCTCCAGCTTGCAGACTTCTCATGGGACTTCTGAGCCTCCATAATCACATGAGCCAATTTCCCTAATAAATTCCTTCTCATTCATTCCTATTGGTTCTGTCTCTCTGGAAAACCCTGACTGGTGTCTGTCAGTATATTTCTAAGAATTTATCTATTTCATCTATGTAAGCAGTTTTTTGGTGTATAATTGTTCTTAGTGGTCTCTTATGGTCCTTTTTATTTCTGTGACATCAGTTGTAATGTCTCATCTTTCATTTCTCACTATTTATTTTGAAGCTTCTCTCTTTTTACCTTAGTCTGGCTAACTGTTTGTTAATTTTATTTATGTTTTCAAAGGACCAACCCTCAGTCCAATCTTTTTTTTCTATTGTTTTTCTATTTTCTATTTTATTTCTGATCTAACCTTTACTCTTTCCTTCCTTTCTTTAACTTTGGACTTAGGTTGTTTATTTGAGATCTTTATCTCTTTCTCTTTTTTTTAATATGGGCATTTATTGCCCTGAACTTCCCTCTTAGTACTACTTTTCTTCCATACCATAAATAATTATATTTTGTGTTTACTTTTTCATTTGTTTCGGATACTTTCTAATTTCCCTTTTGTTTTCTTTCCTGCTACATTGGTTTGTTTAATTTCTGCATCTTTGTGTGCTTTCCAGTCTTCCTTCAGTTATTGATTTCTATTTTTATTCCACTGTGGTCAGAATACATGCTTTGTATGAAGAAAATATTTTCTTTAGAGGGAGTTAGACATAGATGATCAGTGTGATATCACCATGTTAACTAATTCTACAAGCATTGCTTCATAGTAAAAATGGAATCACTGGAAATACTTTCATATAGCAATATTTCCCAAAGTGTGGTTTATGAGCTGTATTTAGGTGATTCAGTGACCAAATTAGGTTTTTAAAATTTTGCATCCATTTTAGTAAAAATTAGAAAAATAAAACTTTGTATTTGTGGTAGTGATTTTAATTTTCTTGTTAGACAAATATCTTGAGTTTTTAAAGTGACTCATTAAAAACACTAAGCACATTTGAGTACAGATAGTACAAAAATCACGAGGGTAGAAATAGTGGCCTAGAACCTATTAATACTGGATTTTCAGCTGCATCTACCACAGTCTTCATTAATACTGCAAGGCAAAGGAATCATTATGAGAGCTGGACCAAATCTATATCTTAGTGTCTACTCAATGCTAATGTAATGCAACTTTAAAACTGGTTGTACCCTAGCTATTTAAAAGAACTCATTTGCTAAGAAAATGCTGGTTGTATTTGGGGGGTGGACTGGTGATCAATCTTAGTTTATATTTATTTCATGAATAGTTAAGTTTTCATGATGGTAAACAACAGGAATCCGAGAGTAGGTGGTTCTACAGTTTGTATGAGGACTGTGCGTGACTCCAGCCCAGTAAAGATATGAGAGAACAAGCAAACCAAAAGAAAGTAGTGGCAGGTAAGGAAACCATTTGGAGCCCACTGTCAGAGAAGGAGAAGTGAAAGAAAACCCAGACACCTTTTGGGGGGGCGGAGCAAGATGGCCGAATAGGAACAGCTCCAGTCTCCAACTCCCAGGGCGAGCGACACAGAAGACCAGTGATTTCTGCATTTTCAACTGAGGTACTGGGTTAATCTCACTAGGGAGTGCCAGGCAATCGGTGCTGGTCAGCTGCTGCAGCCTGACCAGCGAGAGCTGAAGCAGGGCGAGGCATCGCCTCACCTGGGAAGCGCAAGGGGGAAGGGAATCCCTTTTCCTAGCCAGGGGAACTGAGACACACAACACCTGGAAAATCGGGTAACTCCCACCCCAATACTGTGCTTTAAGCAAACGGGCACACCAGGAGATTATATCCCACACCTGGCCGAGAGGGTCCCACGCCCACGGAGCCTCCCTCATTGCTAGCACAGCAGTCTGTGATCTACCGGCAAGGCAGCAGCGAGGCTGGGGGAGGGGCACCCGCCATTGCTGAGGCTTAAGTAGGTAAACAAAGCCTCTGGGAAGCTCGAACTGGGTGGAGCTCACAGCAGCTCAAGGAAACCTGCCTGTCTCTGTAGACTCCACCTCTGGGGACAGGGCACAGTAAACAATAACAAACGCAGCAGACACCTCTGCAGACGCAAAAGACTCTGTCTGACAGCTTTGAAGAGAGCAGTGGATCTCCCAACACGGAGGTTGAGATCTGAGAAGGGACAGACTGCCTGCTCAAGTGGGTCCCTGACCCCTGAGTAGCCTAACTGGGAGACATCTCCCACTAGGGGCAGTCTGACACCCCACACCTCACAGGGTGGAGTACCCCCCTGAGAGGAAGCTTCCAAAGCAAGAATCAGACAGGTACACTCGCTGTTCAGCAATATTCTATCTTCTGCAGCCTCTGCTGCTGATACCCAGGCAAACAGGGTCTGGAGTGGACCTCAAGCAATCTCCAACAGACCTACAGCTGAAGGTCCTGACTGTTAGAAGGAAAACTATCAAACAGGAAGGACACATACACCAAAACCCCATCAGTACGTCACCATCATCAAAGACCAGAGGCAGATAAAACCACAAAGATGGGGAAAAAGCAGGGCAGAAAAGCTGGAAATTCAAAAAATAAGAGCACATCTCCCCCGGCAAAGGAGTGCAGCTCATCGCCAGCAACGGATCAAAGCTGGACGGAGAATGACTTTGACGAGATGAGAGAAGAAGCCTTCAGTCCATCAAACTTCTCAGAGCTAAAGGAGGAATTACGTACCCAGCTCAAAGAAACTAAAAATCTTGAAAAAAAAGTGGAAGAATTGATGGCTAGAGTAATTAATGCAGAGAAGGTCATAAACAAAATGAAAGAGATGAAAACCATCACACGAGAAATATGTGACAAATGCACAAGCTTCAGTAACCGACTCGATCAACTGGAAGAAAGAGTATCAGCGATTGAGGATCAAATGAATGAAATGAAGCGAGAAGAGAAACCAAAAGAAAAAAGAAGAAAGGCCGGGCGCGGTGGCTCAAGCCTGTAATCCCAGCACTTTGGGAGGCCAAGACGGGCAGATCACAACGTCAGGAGATCGAGACCAGCCTGGCTAATACGGTGAAACCCCGTCTCTACTAAAAAATACAAAAAAACTAGCCGGGTGAGGTGGCGGGCGCCTTTAGTCCCAGCTACTCGGGAGGCTGAGGCAGGAGAATGGCGTAGACCCGGGAGGCGGAGCTTGCAGTGAGCTGAGATGCGGCCACTGCACTCCAGCCTGGGCGACAGAGCGAGACTCCGTCTCAAAAAAAAAAAAAAAAAAAAGAAAAAGAAAAAAGAAGAAAAAGAAATGAACAAAGCCTGCAAGAAGTATGGGATTATGAAAAAAGACCAAATCTACGTCTGATTGGGGTGCCTGAAAGTGAGGGGGAAAATGGAACCAAGTTGGAAAACACTCTTCAGGGTATCATCCAGGAGAACTTCCCCAACCTAGTAGGGCAGGCCAATATTCAAATCCAGGAAATACAGAGAACGCCACAAAGATACTCCTCGAGAAGAGCAACTCCAAGACACATAATTGCCAGATTCACCAAAGTTGAAATGAAGGAAAAAATCTTAAGGGCAGCCAGAGGGAAAGGTCGGGTTACCCACAAAGGGAAGCCCATCAGACTAACAGCAGATCTCTCAGCAGAAACTCTACAAGCCAGAAGAGAGTGGGGGCCAATATTCAACATTCTTAAAGAAAAGAATTTTAAACCCAGAATTTCATATCCAGCCAAACTAAGTTTCATAAGTGAAGGAGAAATAAAATCCTTTACGGATAAGCAAATGCTAAGAGATTTTGTCACCACTAGGCCTGCCTTACAAGAGACCCTGAAGGAAGCACTAAACATGGAAAGGAACAACCGGTACCAGCCATTGCAAAAACATGCCAAAATGTAAAGACCATCAAGGCTGGGAAGAAACTGCATCAACTAACGAGCAAAATAACCAGTTAATATCATAATGGCAGGATCAAGTTCACACATAACAATATTAACCTTAAATGTAAATGGACTAAATGCTCCAATTAAAAGACACAGACTGGCAAACTGGATAGAGTCAAGACCCATCAGTCTGCTGTATTCAGCAGACCCATCTCACACGCAGAGACATACATAGGCTCAAAATAAAGGGATGGAGGAAGATTTACCAAGCAAATGGAGAACAAAAAAAAGCGGGGGTTGCAATACTAGTCTCTGATAAAACAGACTTTAAACCATCAAAGATCAAAAGAGACAAAGAAGGCCATTACATAATGGTAAAGGGATCAATTCAACAGGAAGAGCTAACCTAAATATATATGCACCCAATACAGGAGCACCCAGATTCATAAAGCAAGTCCTTAGAGACTTACAAAGAGACTTAGACTCCCATACAATAATAATGGGAGACTTCAATACTCCACTATCAACATTAGACAGATCAACGAGACAGAAAGTTAACAAGGATTACCAGGAATTGAACTCATCTCTGCAGCAAGCAGACCTAATAGACATCTATAGAACTCTCCACCCCAAATCAACAGAGCATACATTCTTCTCAGCACCACATTACACTTACTCCAAAATTGACCACATAATTGGAAGTAAAGCACTCCTCAGCAAATGCACAAGAACAGAAATTATAACAAACTGTCTCTCAGACCACAGTGCAATCAAACTAGAACTCAGGACTAAGAAACTCAATCAAAACCGCTCAACTACATGGAAACTGAACAACCTGCTCCTGAATGACTACTGGGTACATAACGAAATGAAGGCAGAAATAAAGATGTTCTTTGAAACCAATGAGAACAAAGATACAACATACCAGAATCTCTGGGACACATTTAAAGCAATGTGTAGAGGCAAATTTATAGCACTAAATGCCCACAAGAGAAAGCAGGAAAGATCTAAAATTGACACTCTAACATCGCAATTGAAAGAACTAGAGAAGCAAGAGCAAACACATTCGAAAGCTAGCAGAAGGCAAGAAATAACTAAGATCAGAGCAGAACTGAAGGAGATAGAAACACAAAAAAACCCTCCAAAAAATCAATGAATCCAGGAGTTGGTTTTTTGAAAAGATCAACAAAATTGACAGACCGCTAGCAAGACTAATAAAGAAGAAAAGAGAGAAGAATCAAATTGATGCAATAAAAAATGATAAAGGGGATATCACCACCGACCCCACAGAAATACAAACTACCATCAGAGAATACTATAAACACCTCTATGCAAATAAATTGGAAAATCTAGAAGAAATGGATAATTTCCTGGACACTTACACTCTTCCAAGACTAAACCAGGAAGAAGTTGAATCCCTGAATAGACCAATAGCAGGCTCTGAAATTGAGGCAATAATTAATAGCCTACCAACCAAAAAAAGTCCAGGACCAGATGGATTCACAGCTGAATTCTACCAGAGGTACAAGGAGGAGCTGATACCATTCCTTCTGAAACTATTCCAGTCAATAGAAAAAGAGGGAATCCTCCCTAACTCATTTTATGAGGCCAACATCATCCTGATACCAAAGCCTGGCAGAGACACAACAAAAAAAGAGAATTTTAGACCAATATCCCTGATGAACATCGATGCAAAAATCCTCAATAAAATACTGGCAAACCGGATTCAGCAACACATCAAAAAGCTTACCCACCATGATCAAGTGGGCTTCATCCCTGGGATGCAAGGCTGGTTCAACATTCGCAAATCAATAAACATAATCCAGCATATAAACAGAACCAAAGACAAGAACCACATGATTATCTCAATAGATGCAGAAAAGGCTTTTGACAAAATTCAACAGCCCTTCATGCTAAAAACGCTCAATAAATTCGGTAGTGATGGAACGTACCTCAAAATAATAAGAGCTATTTATGACAAACCCACAGCCAATATCATACTGAATGGGCAAAAACTGGAAAAATTCCCTTTGAAAACTGGCACAAGACAGGGACGCCCTCTCTCACAACTCCTATTCAACATAGTGTTGGAAGTTCTGGCTAGGGCAATCAGGCAAGAGAAAGAAATAAAGGGTATTCAGTTAGGAAATGAAGAAGTCAAATTGTCCCTCTTTGCGGATGACATGATTGTATATTTAGAAAACCCCATTGTCTCAGCCCAAAATCTCCTTAAGCTGATAAGCAACTTCAGCAAAGTCTCAGGATACAAAATTAATGTGCAAAAATCACAAGCATTCTTATACACCAGTAACAGACAAACAGAGAGCCAAATCAGGAATGAACTTCCATTCACAATTGCTTCAAAGAGAATCAAATACCTAGGAATCCAACTTACAAGGGATGTAAAGGACCTCTTCAAGGAGAACTACAAACCACTGCTCAGTGAAATAAAAGAGGACACAAACAATTGGAAGAACATACCATGCTCATGGACAGGAAGAATCAATATCATGAAAATGGCCATACTGCCCAAGGTTATTTATAGATTCAATGCCATCCCCATCAAGCTACCAATGAGTTTCTTCACAGAATTGGAAAAAACTGCTTTAAAGTTCATATGGAACCAAAAAAGACCCCGCATCTCCAAGACAATCCTACGTCAAAAGAGCAAAGCTGGAGGCATCACGCTACCTGACTTCAAACTATACTACAAGGCTACAGTAACCAAAACAGCATGGTACTGGTACCAAAACAGAGATATAGACCAATGGAACAGAACAGAGTCCTCAGAAATAATACCACACATCTACAGCCATCTGATCTTTGACAAACCTGAGAGAAACAAGAAATGGGGAAAGGATTCCCTATTTAATAAATAGTGCTGGGAAATTTGGCTAGCCATAAGTAGAAAGCTGAAACTGGATCCTTTCCTTACTCCTTATACGAAAATTAATTCAAGATGGATTAGAGACTTAAATGTTAGACCTAATACCATAAAAATCCTAGAGGAAAACCTAGGTAGTACCATTCAGGACATAGGCATGGGCAAAGGCTTCATGTCTAAAACACCAAAAGCAATGGCAGCAAAAGCCAAAATTGACAAATGGGATCTAATTAAACTAAAGAGCTTCTGCACTGCAAAAGAAACTACCATCAGAGTGAACAGGCAACCTACAGAATGGGAGAAAATTTTTGCAATCTACTCATCTGACAAAGGGCTAATATCCAGAACCTACAAAGAACTCAAACAAATTTACAAGAAAAAAACAAACAACCCCATCAAAAAGTGGGCAAAGGATATGAACAGACATTTCTCAAAAGAAGACATTCATACAGCCAACAGACACATGAAAAAATGCTCATCATCACTGGCCATCAGAGAAATGCAAATCAAAACCACAATGAGATACCGTCTCACACCAGTCAGAATGGCAATCATTAAAAAGTCAGGAAACAACCGGTGCTGGAGAGGATGTGGAGAAATAGGAACACTTTTACACTGTTGGTGGGATTGTAAACTAGTTCAACCATTATGGAAAACAGTATGGCGATTCCTCAAGGATCTAGAACTAGATGTACCATATGACCCAGCCATCCCATTACTGGGTATATACCCAAAGGATTATAAATCATGCTGCTATAAAGACACATGCACACATATGTTTATTGTGGCACTATTCACAATAGCAAAGACTTGGAATCAACCCAAATGTCCATCAGTGACCGACTGGATTAAGAAAATGTGGCACATATACACTATGGAATACTATGCAGCCATAAAAAAGGATGAGTTTGTGTCCTTTGTAGGGACATGGATGCAGCTGGAAACCATCATTCTTAGCAAACTATCACAAGAACAGAAAACCAAACACCGCATGTTCTCACTCATAGGTGGGAATTGAACAATGGGATCACTTGGACTCGGGAAGGGGAACATCACACACCGGGGCCCATCGTGGGGAGGGGGGAAGGGGGAGGGATTGCATTGGGAGTTATACCTGATGTAAATGACGAGTTGATGGGTGCTGACGAGTTGATGGCTGCAGCACACCAACATGGCACAAATATACATATGTAACAAACCTGCACGTTATGCACATGTACCCTAGAACTCAAAGTATAATAATAAAAAAAAAAAAGAAAAAAAGGAAAAAAAAAAGAAAGAAAGAAAGAAAGAAAACCCAGATACAACTCCAGGCGAGTCCTCTGGCAGGGGAAGTTACTGTATACAACTAGAGGTTTATTCACTAACTAAATGATACTTCAGATGTTTACTATTTATTTCCTGAGCTACTCAATAAAAAACTCAGTCTGAAATTAGTTGTCAGTGCATTTGGCATGAATTTTTATTACACTTTGGAAAAGGTCAAGTCATATTACAGGCACTGCTTATCATAAATACAGCCCAGATTTTGACTACTTCAAAATCTAAAAGGAAAAAGATGGGTCACAAAGTCAGAAAAATTCCTGATTCTCTCTCGATATGCAAGTGGAAAGAGGGAAAAAATGAAAAATCAGACTTGGGATGAATACATAGACAGTACATTTATGAAACTGAACTTTTCTTATAAAAGGTCTCTTATGCCATTTAAGCTTTGCTATAAAATGGACTGGGGGCCTTCAATGATTCTGATAGATGAGTATGTCTTCTGCCCCTGAGTTCCTACAGTGCTGATTTTGATTTCATCACAGATATGATTTATGTGCAGGTCTATGTAAGGGACTCACCAAGCAGTTTTATTTTCAGATTAGGGAAACAACCTTTTTCTTGTCCCTCAGAATCCCAGGAGCTTCTCCCTCCAACCCACTTCCTTTTTTCTCTCCAGTTTCTCTCTCTAGTTCTTTCCCTCTATTATCCCATGTTCCACATTTTTCATCTCCCTTCCATATCCTTCTCTCTTCTCTTAGTTTGGATTTCCACAGAAGCAGGATCTGAGTCAAAGATTCAAGTACAGATAGTTTATTTGGAAAGTGTAGGAAATACCTGTATAGAAGCATGGAAGGAGGTCAGGGAAGAAAAGGCAGTCAGTAAAACTACTTATTTTATTAAGTTAACATGGTGAGTGACTGGAGTTTAAGCCCACAAGAAAATTCTGGAAAATCATGTGAAATCATAAAATCATATGCTCCAGATTTATCCCAGCTGAGGGTGAACTGGCGTATTTTATACCATCTCTCACCACTCACTGACTGAGGGTTGCTCCTAGTGGAATTAATTCCCTGCTATTTGAGTTCTTCTGCGTACTCAGGCAGAGATCCACCTGACTTGGAGAAGGAGGTAAAGAGATGCAGAAACTAGCAGCTGAAAGTGACAGAAGCAAACTGAAGTGGAAAAGCCTAGTATGGAGTACCTCTCCTCTTTCCCCAGATTCTAGATCTTCAAGATTCCCCGTCACAGTAATGATCTCTCCCAGTGGTAATAAGGTGTTCACAGGTGTTCAATCAGGAGAGGCTTCACAATTTAAGATGCAGTCATTAGAGGACTTTAGGCTTTGGTTGATGATAATAGATATGTATATCCCAGATCTGGATATCCATGGTTAAAATGTAATATCCTATGACAGCAGTGATGGAGGAGCTGCCAGACGACTGTGAGAGTGCCAAAGACAGATCATAGTATCAAGCATCAAAAGTCATTAGCAAGGATCAGTGTGCATTAACTCTTTTCATTTTAGGGCTAGATATATCAAAATATGCTATGTTGGCAAAAATGGTGTTTTTAATATGTATATCTGTCTACCTTTCTATAATACTTGGCAGAGAAGGCTATTTTTCATAGCGAGTGAAATTATAGGTTGTGAATTAGACCAATAAATGTAAATGCCAATTTTCCTTACTAAAGCAAGTCATTCAGTCTATCTCTTTTCCTATCTATAAAATGAGGTTTATATTCCTTCAGTATATGTTGAAATAATTAAACTATATATATACACATGTGTATATATGTATATATATGTCTATAGTTTATAATTTATATATATATATATATAATGTGTGCATGTGTACACAGTGTTTAGTAGAATACCTAATAGTCCTAAGGGTACTGAAAACATACGTGGTGGTTTTGGCACAGTTTCAACTCACTGGAGCTAGAATTATGCCTCCCAGAATTCCTTTCTGTGTATGGTTCTAAGCTAGCACTGGCCACAAGAGAAATTCTCACGAGCTTTGGAAGGTGGGAGTGAAGCAGCAGCCATTGCCCTTTGAAGGTAAGTGCAGAGCAGCAGGCACTGTGGCAGCCCACACACATCGTCACTGACCTCTGCCCCATTTGGCTGGCGTGGAGAAGTGCGTAGATCTGCAGCTTCTCCGGCTCCCACTGTATCTCCTCCTCCTTTAGCTTCTCCAGGACCTGGGCCAGATGCACGTGCCGCTCCACAGTGAAGCGTGTCAGCTTCTCCTACAGTCACCCACATTGTCAAAATTGGAGGTGGTAAGAAACAGTCGTGGGTTCTAGTTCATCTTTCTGAGTTCCCATTTGTCCTTGCTGTCATTCACATCCAGCCTTTCTTCCTGATCATAGGTCTAGCTGAACCATAGCAACTTACAGGTAAAGATAGAAACACAACAGCCCGCATAGCCTGTCCCACCAGCTCGCACACTTACTTAAGGTCTAACCCCAATATACATTTCTTATTCTAGGTCAAGACCTGACTGATACAACACGGTAGCTATGTGACAGGATGTGAAAATGAAATTATTTCAGATTCAGTTGTACCTAAGTGGTGCCATACATAAACCTTAAGAGAATAAATAATAATGAGGTATGCTGAGATAAATGACAGATGACAGCAAAAGTGATTATGTCATTCTTCTGTTTATAATCTTTCAGAGCTTTCCCACTGCACCCGAGATAAAGTTTAAACTTGTTTACACAGTACACAAAAACCTTCATGGTCAAAGTCCACTCTCCAGCCAAACTGGAGCCTCCTTCAATTACTCAACTCCTTTTCTCTCTTCCCCTCCCTCCCTCCCCCTCTTTCTCCCTCCTTCACTTCCTCCTTTCAAGCCTTCTCATAAGCTCTCTTGTCTATAATGCCCCACTCTCCTACTCACCCCTAACCCATACACACTCCTTTCACCTGACTGGCTTTGCTTATCCCTCATATCTCAGTTTATACCTTACTTCTTTTAGAATATCTAACCGTACTCTAAGAATCCAGTTTGGAAGTTGTTCCCTAAGCATTACTTACTTTCTAACCTCCTAGCTTTCCAGTCTGCCCTCTTCATTCACATTTGTCTCTCTAATTTCCAATAATCTTTCAGAATTTATCTGCTACTCCTTTTTCCTCTCTAAACTACATTAAATTCCTCTGCTATGAGACACTCACTCTTATTGTAGTCCCTATCACACAACATTGGAATTAGATTTTTACTCATCGCCTCTACTAGACACTTAATTTTCTGGCCACCATTTATGGTGGATGCTGTGATATGCTCCCCAGATCTCCCTTTAAGAAAAAAGGACTTATCCTGGGACTTGGCAGAATTTGAGGGAAAAAAAGAATAAAGAACTTAGTACTGTAGTTTCCGGGAGAGCTGCTGGAGGAGAGCCCTCTGTTACCAGCAGCTTTGGGGACTGCAAAAAGCTTAAAACTGAAAAAAGTCACTTTGCCCAAGGTTGCACCCCCTCCTAGGAGTGGCCAATATTGATGCAGATGTATGAAGGCCCAGCCTTTCTTGCCCCAGTGCAGAACAGCTCTGAAAGGTCATTCTTCATTCTTCTAAACTCCTCGTATGGTTGCCTGAGGCTTCCATTGAAACTGCATCACAGTTTAACCTCTCCATCTACCCCATCCAGCTTCCTTACCTTCTCTTCCACAGGTGCTGACCCCGTGAGCACTCCCCAATATACCTCCTACACACTAACATCTGTCTCAGAGTTTGCTTCCCAGGGAACCTAATCTGTGACACCCTTGTCCCCATCACCCTCAGCACAAGGCCTGGAATAGACAGGGTACTATTCAGTAAATATTGGTTGATTAAATGCAAGACTTAAAAGGGGAAGACTTCAATAGTCCAAGGAAAGAACACAGCTGGGGGACTACTAGTCAGCTATCTCAAATACTTCATGTGATGTCTAGAAGGCTCATACACTTACCTACCACTTACAAACCTTCTGGATGTTGCTACAACCCCAGCCACTGGCTCCCTTGAGATAATTTAACTATGTAGGGAATTCAGCCACTGGCTGAAAGAAACAAACTCTGGCCTAGGTAATTCATGTTTCTAGAAAATTACTAGCAAATTAATTCTCTAACTGAATTATTAGTGTGTGTCCACAGTGTTTGGTAGAATACCTAACAATACTAAGTGCACTGAAAACATGTTGTGTGGTGGTTTGACACAGTTTCATCTCTATGGAGCTAGAATTAGAATTCCCTTCTGTGTATGGTTCTAGGTTAGCATTGGCCACAGGAGAAATTCTCACAAGATTTTGGAAGGTGGATAGATTCTCTATGAGAATCCATTCCTAAATTACAACAAAAGAATAGGACATTCAAGGAAGAAAAAAATAAGAATGTATTATTTACATTGCAGAAGAATAAAAAGTTCAATCTGTCCAGAGTTCATAGTGGAAAGTGATGGAGAATGAGGTAAGAGTCATATGGGCTATAGAGGGAGCAGTTAGTTGTAAAAGAATTGTATCAAAATACTTTAAATTTTTACTGAAGCTAAAATGGTATTTACTTACTAGTCACAATACTTTAAAATTTTTATTCCATTTTCCCAAAAAGTCATTAAATTTATGTTTTTTAAATTACTCCCTCTAAATCTAATCTACTCCCAAAGATTGAGTTATCTTCACAGCACTTCAGGCTCAGATACTTTCTTACTTGTCATTTAACAGAATAAATTAGTTCTGTTAATAAGGAGAACGTAGGAAATATGATAGATGAGTGAAGACAAAATTTTTTTGTGCTGTCTAAGAGAAACCAATATAAAATAGTCTGATTATAAATATTGTGAATCCTGTTGAAAGATAAGTGCTTGCAAGATAACTTGACATTCTTCTAAGAATGTATAGATGCATACTTTGAAAATTTTTAGCATCTTAGCTATGTGGTTGCATCCAGTTAGATAAACAGCATTCATGTTATCTCCATCGTAGCAGTTACCACAATCTGAAATTATTTTATTACTATGGGACAGGGGGTGAGATTGGGGAGATGTTGATAAAGGACACAAAATTTCACTTAGAAATAAGTTCAAGAGATCTGTAGTACAAGATGATGGCTAAAGTATATTATATTCTTGAAAATTGCTAAGAAAGTAGATTTTAAGTATTCTCACTACAAAAAAAGATAAGTATGAGAGGTAGTATGTATGTTAATTAGATCAATTTAGCCAGTCCAAATGTATACATATTTTAAAACAACTTTCTGTGCACAATAAATATGTATAATTTTTATTAGTCAATTTAAAAATGAAATAAAATTGTCTTGTGATTATTTAAGTATTTATATTTGTCTCCCTTCCTAGAATGTTAATTCCCTCAGGGCAGAAATCACGTTTTTATTGTTGTTGTAGCTGATGTTGTTACCCCATTTTATCTCCAGCACTTAGCATAGCACCTCTCTCACAGTTGGCACTAAATCATTAATTGGGGAATAACAATGAATAAATGATGAATAATTGTGAAGTGAAAAAAAGTCATTTTGGAGTACTTGAATTGCATTGGTAGCAACCTTAGAGACACTGATAAAACTGAGCTAGAGCCACTGAAGCCCTGGTTTAAACCCGTGACCACTCCTCATCTGGTAGAATGGCAAAAAGTCACATTTGTTTACTTCTCTTATGCCATTTGTGTGCCTGTATCAAAATGCTATCCCCATCGACAGGATAGGGTTGAGGAAAGAGAGAATAAACTATAAATTAAACCATTTTGTGAGTTAGGGTTCTTCGGTGACAAGTAACAGAAAAACTTCTTGACTAACCTAAGCAAAGGGAAATTAGACTACCAAAACAAAAATGCAACAAAACCAAAGCACTGTTGGGATTTTGACTGGAACACATTCAATATATAGACCAATTTGAGGAAAGCAAACATGCTGACTATACTGAAACCCTAATCTTTGAAAATGTATCTCTTCATTAAGAAGTCCTCTATAATGTATCTCAACAAATTTTTATATTTTTCTCCATAAAGGTGCTGCCTGTCTTTTGTTACATTTATTTCTAGATTTTTCTACACACACATACACACATACATGCACGTGTGTGTCAATATTTAATATTATTTTAAAGTTACATACTTTACTGGTTATTTACTGGATATATGAAAATTAAGTTGAACAAGGTATACTGATTTTATAGCATATATTATCCAGGCTTAGGTGTGTCAAAAGCCACACCGGATTCAATGGCTTGTGTTCATGTGCCTCTGTTATGAGAGGGAGATACATACAGTCTTCCACATCCATGAGACATGAGCTCATTGGTCCACTATCTTGTACAGAGTATGAATCTGAGTAACTGGTAGGTGGATATGACTCTCCTGGCAAGTTGTAACACTGATTCCTAAGCCCTGCTCTAGGTAAACAGAAACATAGACAATTGCATTTTTGAAAGTGGCCACAATAATATCTCCCATTTCTCATGCTCTTCCACATTGTAACCTTACCACGAACTCATTAAAAGGTGGAAACTATGTTCCTTCCTCTCAAATTTTGATGGCCTATGACTGCTTCGATGAATAACAGTGACACTCTGTGACTTCTGAGGATAGGTCATAAAAGATGACACGGTTTCTGCTTTCTTCAGTAAAACACTCACATTTAAAGCTCTGAGCCTGCCTATAAAAAGTCCAGTTACCCTAAGGCCTCCATGCTTAGCAGGAAGGCAAGCTCTGCAACATGGAAAGTCTGCACACAGATGCTCAAGTTGGGCTACATAGCCAAGGTTCCAGCCAAAAGCCAGCACCAACATCCAGACGTGCAAGGGAAGAAGCCACCTTTGGAAGTGGATTGTCCAGCTCCCAGCCATTTGAGTTTTCCCAGTTGAATGTCCAGACATCATGAAGCAAAGAAATCTGTTTCCACCATGCCCTTATTAGATTGCCAACCCAGAGAATTTGAGGGCATAATGAAATTGTTATTTTATATCACTAAGTTTGTGATAGACTGCTATACAATAGTAAACAGAACAGAGGTTTAACCAAATCATTCTGAGACCTCCAGTAATTTCTAAATTCTGCTGCAAAGTGAATTACATCAGAGCAGGGCTATACAGAACACTACTATCTAAATCCCAGTCCTTACTTGCTCTCAGAATGATGAATAATTCAGAACCAAGGCTTGCCCACTTGGGGCTGTCTTTTTTCAGATCTTTGTTTTTCCAGTCAAGGCCATAACATCTTTCTAGCTACAGTGGAGTACAGGATCAAGGGAGCTTGCAGAAAAGACAGCCGTGCTCACTACATCATTGAGGAATTGACACAGCCAGACTTTAAACTGAGCCTGGTTCAGTTACTTTAGCTTCACTTTGGGTTTCCTGAAAGTATTCTTTGCTCAGCTGCTTTTGTACTTTTCTTTTTTACCAGAGAAACTTGAGATAGAAACACACACACACACTCACATGGGTGGGGTGGAGAGGGGGAGGGCTGTTAAAAACACCCATTGTGTTGAATAATTAATTGCTCCCCAAAATACAATCCAGCTGACAGAAGCTGAACTGAATTCAAGTCTTCTATTGTCTTCCATTTTTCCATGTTGACTGCTCCTTTTGGGGCCCTAAAGCAGCATTCTTCTCTGACAGCAACAAGCAGAAAAACATCCACAAGCCTCCATGTTACATCTCTCTCTTTCAAAGGAATTGCTTAGAATATTACCCCAGTAAACACAGAAGATTTTCTTTAAAGCGTTATTTCTTATTTCCAACATGAGTAATTCACACAACTATAACAGCCCAGCTCACTATAAAGGATGATCATGTATGAAAAAGACATTATTCGGTTGTAAAAGTGTGAAGTTGCTGAGTGGGGTGTGGAAGGCAGCCAAAAGAATCCTTTGCGGGGAAATGCCTTTCCTGCCTTTGCCTTCACTTGTTTGTTTTCACTTTGGAAGGAAGATGCAAGTGTCTCAGCTTCACAGTTTCAGGGTCTTTACCTTACAGGCAAGAATTCTAGCTATCAGAACCCCAGCATTGGAGCACTTACTCAAAAGGCCTCGGGTTGGGAAATACAAGCATCCTCATGAAAGAAAAGAGCGTCAGTCCCTTGCATAGCCTGCTGACAACCATAGTTGCCTCTTGCTGGAATGAGAGGCCATCCCAGGTTTTTCAGAGATCTACTTATTCTAAAAATCAAACCCAGGTAACTTTTTATCATGGGAATGTTCCAGCAGCTTACAGCTTTGCATTGAAAGCTTTCCCATCTCACAGAAGGATGCTTTAAGGTGGGAGTGAGGCAGGAGAATAGGATCTGAAGGCAGGGAGCCTAAGGCCAATTCATGCTGACTTCCTAGAACTAAATCTAAAGGAAAATCCCAACTTTCCTGCCCAAGTAACAAAAACACCAGACGCTACTCCCTTTGCATGCCCCCCCTCCACCTTTCCCGTGTGGCAGATGGAAAACTGAAAGTACCTCTGATCGGTCCCTTCCCACAACCAAACAGTCTGGTCATGAAGGCCAAGTCTTTATCTGCATGGGAGTATAACTTTGTTACTTCACTTCAGCCTCTGATTGGTCACTTTCCAAAACCAGACGTTTGCATAGGGTATAACTTTGGAACTTCACTTCAGCCTGTGATCAACCACTTTCCACAACCAATCAGACTGATTGCAGGACACTACTTCATTTACCTGGGGTGGACACCGAGTAACCAATGGGAAACCTCTAGAGGGTATTTAAATCCCAGAAAATTCTATAACCAGGCTCTTGAGCTCTTGTGCTTGGACCTGCTCCCATCCTATGGAGTGTACTTTCGTTTTCAATAAATCTCTGCTTTCGTTGCTTCAGTCTTTCCTTGCTTTGTTCATGTGTTTTGTCCAACTCTTTGTTCAAGATACCAAGAACCTGGACACCCTCCACTGGTACAGGAGAATTACTACAAAAGGAACCATAGTACCAGGAAACTCATGTCCTTTAGAGATAGTGAATCCATGTGGTAGCTAGTCTCCAAAGGTGTCCCCCGGAAACCTCTCCCTCCTCTGTTTTCCCATGCTGTTCCTGCATGCAAAGGCAAAACTTATACCATCACTCCTTGAATCTGTGCTGGATCATCTATTGCTCTGAGCATCAGAATGATGAGAAAGTGGCATTTCGGTATGTCTCAGACCCCTTCTTCCCTCAAAGATGTTTGAGCTGCCATGGAAAAAAATCCAGGTTATCGTACTGGAGAGAAGGATGAGATACCAAGTAGAGAAAAAAGGTGCAAAACATCCAATTCTTATAAGCTATGTGCATCATTAAATTATTAAACTTGGGTCAGGCATTGTGGATCACAACTATAATTCCAGCACTTTGGGAGGCTGAGGTGGGAGAATTGCTTGAGGTCGGAAGTTCAAGACCAGCCTGGGCAACATGGCAAGACCTCGTCTCTACAAAAAAAAAGTGAAAATTAACTGAGTGTGGAGGCACACGCCTGTAGTCCCAGCTACTTGGGAGCCTGAGGCAGGAGGATCTCCTGAGTCCAGGAATCAGAGGTTGCAGTGAGCTTGGATCATGCCACTACACTCCAGCCTGAGGAACAGAGCAAGACCTCATCTCTACTAAGCAAATAAATAAATGAATATTATTGAACTTTCCTGAAACTCAATTTCTGAATTTGTAAAAATGAAGATTAATACCTATTTTGCACTGTTATAAAAATCAAATAAAATTATTCTCCCTCCCTTTTTTAAGGTTTATTGAGAACCTACCATGTGCCAGGCATTGTGGACACAACAATAAATAAATGATGAATGTTATCTTACAAGAGCCCATAGTCTAGAAGAAGACACCTGCAAAATCCTTGAGCTTTGTTCTGGAGTATGCTTTGAAAACGTAGCAATAATAAAATGATCCTTGAGTTAAGCAGGGCACTAAAAAGCTATAAAATTGAAAAATACGATTCTTGTCCACAAGAAGCTCTTAATATAGTTAAAATTCTAGAGTTAACATATAAATCATGAATAGTGACTACATATCATTGTATTCTAAACTTCACCATTGCTGTTCAAGAAATTTTAAAACTAGAAAATGCAGTGTGGAGCAGTCTTTCAGTATATGATGGAGGTAAGAGTAAGTCAAGCATCAGGAAGGCCACTAGAATTTGCAGAGGCAGTGATGTGGGAGGCTCATAATTCTGGCTGGAAAACAACTTAGGCAAACTGATGACTGGAGTAGAACTGTCCATAGGACTTTCTGCCACAATGGCAATGTTCTACATCAGTGCTGTCCAGTGCAGTAGCCCCTGGCCACATGTGGCTATTGCATACTCGCAATATGGCCAGTGTGACTGAGGAATTTAATTTTTAATGCATTTAATTTTAATCATTTTTAATTTAAATATCCACAAAATGCCTAGTAGCTACTATGTTTGATGGCACATGCCCGAAAGACTTAGGGAAACCCAGCCGTGATATTTTTCCATTGCTTTCAGAGATGTCACCCAAGTTCAGTTGACATATTATGACTATTTGCCTGCCACTACTCCACTCCAACTAAGGTATAAAACAGACTGAAAAATAGTGTTTCTTTGCAACATAATTCCAGGGCAACTTCATGGACTTCCAGAATCTATTCACTCATCCTCATCCTGAAGCAGTCGTTTCCTCTTTCAAAGGAGTGTGGTTCCCTATAAAATCCAGAGAAGAGGGAGAGAAAAAAACAACAACCACCAGCAGTGAAAAAGACAATGACAGAAGGTGCATTTACCAGAAAGTTTTAGTATGTATCAGTTTCCTTGGTTACAAGTAATAGAATAAGGTGGGAGGAGGAAACGTTTGAAGCACAAATCACTGGAATAAGAAACCAGACAAGGTTTCAAAGCTCAGAGTAACATCTAGGGCACTAGCAAAGCAGAGTGGAGAAATGAGGCAATTATTCTGATGGTCCAAGGCAAAATGAAATCTTTCACCTGGAAATCACCAGATAATTCCAAATGAAATGATTTTTTTTTTTTTTTTTGGTTGTTGTTTTCTGTTGAGTTGAGCTGATAGTTACCAGAGTTTAGTTTCTTAATATATTCTTCAGTATACCTGTAGAAAGAAAAGTTCAGATGAACTTATTAGGAGCTGGAGTCTGACTATGATGAATCTGATGGAATCCTCATCCCTTGTGGAATTAAACCAAGGGCAAATAGGAAGAATAGAAAAGAACAGAGTACACACAAATCCAGAAGCCCTGAGGAGAGGAATATAAGATTAGGGGTTTTTCCCCCCTAAGAGACTTGCGGTACAGCTTCACACCTAGCTGTCAATACTGGATTTAAGGCATGAGTTGTGGTGGGGAGGAGGAGGTTGTAATTTCAGGAGCAGCAGCAGCAGCAGCTCCCATCAACATTACTGCTTATGTTTGCATTAGTAGGCATGGGCGGGATGTTCTGTCACGATTTCTCCTATTTCTCTCACAGTAGGCCTAAGAAAAAGTCTCATTAGAGTGTGGAAAACATGCATATGAATGTCCTGATTCAGGGAAATGTCCCTAAAGGAAAAGTACATTCATTAAATTAGTTAGTGAGGGTGAGAAATAAACCAAACTATAAGAAATAAACTTCAGAATCAGTTTAGATGTATTACTTCAAATTCTAAATGCTTCTCTGCCAAGACCCAGCAGACCTTAAAAAATCAGAGTAGTGCTATAGTATATCACACTAGGGAAAACTCTCAAGTGATGAATTAACTTTAGTGTAAGGCAGCTGAGACCAGCTTTGCTCTCCTGCCGCTTAAAAGGCTGATACAGTGTTGCAGCGCTCTCTGAGTGTGCATTAGACACAAAAGGATCCCCCTACTGTTCAATACATTGTGCTGGAGCAATGGAATTTCCAGAAATAGATTCGCCCTAATCACCTTTCGTATATTTTCTAGGGCTGAACCTGAACTTTCAAGGGGCTTGACTTGGCTTTTATTTTTCACTCTTCTTTTCATAGACAGTTTAATTTCCCAATGTTGCTTTCAGATCAGATGTTATTTTGGGCACGACTCAAAGAAAGCCATCCATATACATTGAGAAGCAGTGGGCGGCAGAAAGTTCAGCTTCACTCCTGATTAAGCAACGAGGCACATCAGGGGGTATAGGAGAAGGTGGAGGGGAAAAAAAACACTAAAGGCTCCAAGGTCAGTGAAAAGTACAAGTATTTGACTACACAGGATGATGCTGGCTGATGCTCAGAGTCTACTGGGTCTCAAGGGGGGGACTTGCAGTTTTTTAAATACCGGAGCTATTGTTCACATTTGCTACTATCACAAACCATGTATTTCATTATTGCACCTTGAAATTAAAAATTTTAACAATAGAAACTGTATAAAATCACAATGGAAAAACATCACTTGATATAATTAAGGAATTCTTGTCATTAAAATCTGAGTTAACCTCCCGGTAGCATAGCTATTCTCCAATCCTAGTTCATAACCTACCCTCAAAACCCTTCCGACCTCCTCTTTCCCTTCCTCCCTCTCATCTGCCATAAATAAAGCAGGAAATATTTGTTGAACCCAAGAACCCGTGCAAAACTATTTGCCTAACTGTTTCACTTAATTTTCCCCATCAGACTATGAGAGAAATGTGGGGCTCCTGTAGATAAATAACTTGCCCAAAAATGGACAGTTCACAGTCGGAGCTATCTGATTACAAAGTTTACACTCAAAAAAAGTTCTGTTTAACCACAAAGGGAGCAGGGCATTTATCTTAAATTCAATGTTTGAAGATTTCAATGCAATGATGTGAGGAGGGAAGGCCTGATATTTCCAGTGACTTCACACTAAGGCACCTCAAGTAATTATTTTCCTCTTCATTGGTTCCAAAGTGTATTAGAGAAGTAATATGATTTTAATATAGTCGCCATGGAGTATATTTTAAAAACATGTTGGTGTCTTCAACTTGCTGAAATAGAGCGGGAATTATTTTTTGTCATCCCTTCCTTCTTTGAAATTCTAATTCATTGGTAACCACCTGGGACAGCACCCACACACACTTCAGCATCACATGTCAGCGGGCCCCTCCCCTACAAGCTTCTAACTTGGATCCTAGGCAAAGAAAATGTGTTTGTGCTTAGGGAAAAAAATAACAGCAACAACAAAAGAAAAAAAAAGAAACCATAGCACCCCACCCACACATCCGTTTCATGGGGCTGACATCAAATGAGGCAAATTACTGAAGGCAGGATTAGTATGTTCAGAGAACTAAAGGTATTTTAATTGATTTTCCACCTACTTCATACATTCCAATGAAAGCATTTGAGGTCTCATTGAAGATGTCTTAAAACAAATAAAAACTTAAAAAGCATTTATGCCCAAAATGTATACCTTTGTTGTCCTACCTTATCATATCTTCCAGGGAAACTTATGGAGATGAGAAACTTGTGCCCACTCTCGACTCTACTTGATAGCAGGATCAGAGACTCAAGATTAAAGACAATTCTCTTGTTTTGAGTCATTTTTAATAAGATCAAATATGACACCAAAATGCCATAATCCAGGGCATGAGGGGAAATGATATGGATAATTTTTATCATTTTTAATGATCTCTATTTTCTCATTTTTAAATGATCACTTTCCTTATATTTGTAAAGTTGTTTTATCTAGAAAGAAAATGAAAAGCCTGCATGTTAAAAACCATAGACAAAAAGAAATCTGATGTGCTCCTATTTCAGACATTGCTAGGAAAAAAATATGTTTTAAAGGCTTCATTGGATCCATACAGTTCTCAGGCTCCTTTGCCTTTAGGAATTCAAAGCTTGATTATTAACAGGGCGTAGTGGAAATCCCCCAGAGCAGAAGGCAGGCTGTATGAATTCTAAATCTCAGCAAGTCCATTCAGTAGTGGGATGACCTTGGGCAGATCATTGAACCTCTCCAGTTCTTAATGAGCTTTTTAGAAAAAGGAAAGATACACTGGACACACTCTAAAGACCTCTTACAGTCCTAACGGTGCTCAAAATCTAAAGCAACATGCCGTATTTAAACTGTAATGAATGTTGCTGCTGGAGGTAATTAGGTATCTTTGGGGATTGCAAGATGGTAAATGGATGCCTGTTTCTCTCAAAGGATATTATTCCCCCATCTGCCAATTCCCTTGGGCCGGGATAATAATCATTAGTCCCTTTCTGAGTTTGTTCTTGTCTCTTTTACTGCACATATAGTTTACAAATGATGTACACTCTCTTATCACTTGCTGATAACGAAGCACACATTATTCTCTGTTCTCTCACCATTTCTATAGTCAAATAGTCATGACCTTTAACCTGCTGAAAAACACCACAGAACCTCAAAAGAACTCAAAAACAGAGTGGTTAGATAGGATATCATAGGGCTATAGTAGCAAACATCTGGAGAAGGCCAGTTCTATACATAGTTGCCAGTTGCCAGAAAAGGCCTCTTTGAAGGAGAGAGATTTGAGCTAAGAGGTGTTAGATAAAAAAATCGAACATGAGAAAAAGCAAAAATAAAAACTTCCCAAGTGGAAGGAACAGCATGTACAAAGGTCCTGAGGTGGGAAAGAGATTGCCGTATTCCAGGAACTTAAAGTGGGCCAGTGTGATCAGCTGGGGGGAAAGCTACAGAAAATGAGGTTGAAGAGTTAGGAAGGTCTGGTTCATACATGTTGCAGGCTGTGCTAAGGTGTACTGCTAAGTGAAATGGGAGCCATTGCACAAGGGTATAACATGATCTGATCTAAGTCTTTGAAAGAAAAAGTACTCTGGCTGCTGCATGGGAAACAGTTGTTCAAGGTGTGGGGTAGCAAGAACTCAAGTGGAAAGAAGTATGGGAAGAGTTTTGCAATAGTTCAAAAAAGAGTTGGCTGGACTATGATGGTGGCAATGAAGACACAGAGAGTGCATGAAGTTTAGATATATTTTGGAAGTAGAAACAGTGGGACTTGTTAATGGATTCAATGTGGTCAGAGAGGTGTGTGGAGTAGGGTAGTTGAAAGATGCAATGATTACTCTTCAGATTCTGGCAGCTCAAGTACCAAAGAGGTGGGGAAATGTAATGAGATGGAAGAAAGCAAATAGCCCTGCTTTTACAACACAAACTTGGTTTTCTTCAGAAAACAAA
This sequence comes from Macaca fascicularis, assembly GCF_037993035.2. NCBI lineage: Eukaryota > Metazoa > Chordata > Mammalia > Primates > Cercopithecidae > Macaca > Macaca fascicularis. The sequence goes on along the minus strand of NC_088376.1, from coordinate 28,662,056 downwards.
AAAAGCCTGTTGTAAAAGCAACATATCTGTGTACAGATGATATTTAAACAGTGAAAATAGATGAGCTCACCTAGGGAGAGAATGTAGACAGGAGAGAGTACCTGGAACCAATGTCAGAGGATTGTAACGTTTTCAACAGAGAATGAGAAGGAACAGAGATGTAAGACAGCCAAGAGATGGTGCTATCATGGAACCCCAGAACAGAGAATATTTCAAGAGGAAAAATAGTAAGTTGGGTCTAATGCTACTCAGAAGTTTGGTAAAATGAAACCCGAAAAGCGACCATTGGAAACAGCAACCTAGTGACCTTAACAAAAGGAATTTTCGTGGCATGCCAGGAAAGTCAGCTTCAGTGTGTTGAGGAATGAATGGAAACTGAAAGCAAAGGCACCCCACACACACAATTCCTTTTGTTTGTTTTAATTTCATATTGTAATAGGAAATACATTAATAGAACTCAAAATTCAAACAGTACAAAAGAATATGTAGAAAGAGGACTCCCGCCCACACGGATCCCTGAGCCCCACTGTACTTCTTGAGGTGTTCTATGCATAAGTAAGCATTATTCTTGTCTTTTTTTTTATACAAATGACTGTGACCTATATACACAGTTTCATGCCTTGCTTTTTTCACCTAAAAACATATCTTAGATCATTTTATATCACTATATACTTTCCTTTATCATTTTAAACTTTTGTAGTGCTTCATTGAATGAAACTAATAATTTAGTCCCTACTTGACTTCTGCCATTGCAAACAGTGCTGAAACAAATATCTTTGTGTATATGTCCTTTTGTAAATGTGCAGGTGTCTCTACAAAAGAAACTTAAAAGTGGAATTGCTATGTCAAAGAGTGTGTGCCTTGGTTATTTTGATAATAATTGTCAAATTTATCTACATGAAAGTTGTACATCCACCAGCTGTGTATGAGACTATGTGTTCCCCACACTTTTGCCAAAACAATATAGCTAACTTTGTTTTTCTAACTTTTAGGCTTAGGATGTACACGTGCCGTTGAATTACATGGGTAAAATGTGTGTCGCTGAGGTTAGGTGTACACCCATGTAGTGAGCATAATACCAGATAGGTAGTTTTTCAACCCTCACCCCATCTCCCCAGGGCTTGGGACTCCTAGTTCAGACGCACACTGAAGTCTAACTCCAGACCGCAGTGCGACTGGGAGCCACAGGAACATCTGTTTTGCGAGTCTCCACGGGAGTGGTTTCAGAGCGTAGGTTCGTCACTCAAACGGGTACAGATAGCTTTAAGGTCTGTCTGTTCTCCCATGTGGCAGCGCTGCTCTTCTTGTAAAGGAGGGTAGGGTCCACTTTAGGCCCCTCCAAGAGGATGTTGGTTGTGGTCGTGTCAGCTGGTTGGCTCCGCCAGATCTCAGGCCCCAGGGAAAGTGGTCAGATGCCAGCAGAGCAGGAATGGAGCAGGTAGTTCCCCAGTTCCCAGGCCCCTACATATCCCCCTGGACAGCAAGTATGAGTCCTGAAGGGACTAAACCCTAGCCCAGAGTTCAAGTGCTGACTGTCATGGAGACGCAGACAAGCCGCTCCCCAGGTCACCCGCCAAACTCTCTGGCCAGGGCAGAACGCTTAGGTTGTGGGAGCCCAAGGACTATCGCGGGGCTGTGGGAGGTGGGTTTTCAAAAAGGCTCTAGGCCTCTGGTGACATGATGAAGCAAGGGCAGGGTGGCTGTGCCACGGACCCTTCACTGAGGAGGGCCGGAACCCTCACGCAAAAGATTCCAAGCATTATCTGTTCCCTCTGGGAGTTTTGCCCCAGAGGAAGGCAGAGCTACAACTATACAACAGTGCTCAGGCGCGGGCAGGGTTGCTGCGGGCAAGTCCAAACCTGGAGCCTCCCGGGCTAGCAGCAGCAGGGATAGAGGCCGCACTTCTGCCGGCCGGCAGTTCCCTGGGGAATTGCTGTGCCTGCTTGCAGAGTTCAGGCGGGGGCGGGTTGCTGCGCTGGAAGCCCAGGGGAGCCTTACCTGGCGAAGAGGAGCCGGGCAGTCTGACCACTCCTCCGCTTGACAGCTGCGGCCTCTGTGGGGGCTCTGGCAGCCGATCGCTGCTCAGGGATCCATGGCCTGTGGGGCTCCACGTGGGTTTGAGGGGTGCTTCTGAAAAAACTCCACGTGGCTCTCTGTGTGGGTCTAGATGCCCAGGGTGGTCAGGGGAGTTCTCCCGGGCCCAGGATTGCAAAGGTCCGCTTGGGAAGTGTGGATCCCCCGGGGCCTCTCACTCAATCGCCCCCTCCCCGCATTCAGGAGCTTCCCACAGCTCCACCGTCCCAGTTGGGCGGCTTCCTGGCTTTGCTCCTCTCTGTTCTCTGGGTCCCCCCCCTTTCTTGGTGAATCCCAACTTGGTCTCTTAGAGGATCCACTTGAAGAGCTAATATTTTCTCGCCACTTTGTTTCCACTCCGCTGCTTTTTTAGTCGGCCATCTGGAACTTCATACATTTTTTGATCTTCGTCAATCTGACAGATAAGTAAGGCTTCTCAGTGTATTTTTTTAAGTGTTATATTGACATTTTCATTGTACTTTTAAATGTCTTGATATTTTTTGCATGGCTAGATAATGGATTTCTTCATCTCTTTCAGTTAACTTTCAGTAGATACACGCTAATGTTGACCAGTCTGGATTTTTTTTTTTTCTAGGACACAGAATGCTCTCAAAGTATATATAATAGATTCGAAATCTTTCTCGTTTCTATAAAATTGTCTGGGATGAGGTGTGATGGCTCACACCTATAATCCCAGCACTTTGGGAGGCTAAGGTGAGAATATAACTGTGAGACTAGCCCAGGCAACATTAGTGAGACCCTGTCCCTACAAATTTTTTTTTTTTTTAATTAGCTGGGCATGGTGGCTGTGCCTTTATTCTCAGCTATTCAGGAGGCTAAGGCAGGAGGATCGACTGAGCCTAGGAGTTCAAGGCTGCAGTGAGCTGTGATTTCACCACTGCACTCCAGCCTAGGCAACACGGCAAGACCCTGTCTCAAAAAAAAAAAAAAAAAAAAAAAAAAAAAAAAAAAAAAAAAAAAGGATGAACCTTTAAATATTTGTTTTACTTTATAATTTTAGTTTTCTTCTTTGGAGACTCAAGTTTTGCAAATATTATCTCTCCTAAGCCTGCTCATTCATTCCTCTTTTTTCCTGACACTTCACCGATTATTTTTCTCTCCTTCTTACTTTTCTTGTTCTTGTCTTTTATATCACTTAATATGTTTTGATCTGAGTCTATTTCCCTGTTTGCTACTTCCAATTTCACTTCATTTCTTCAGTGAAGAATTACTATTATTTCACTTTTTTCTAGAGCTATGATAGCTCATGTTTCCTCTTCTTATGCAGTCTCATCCTCTTCTACCTGAGTTATTTTTTCTTTAGTTTATGCTCTTATAATATAAAGGTGAGGATTTCATGATTTTTCATAATTCATGAAGAAATGTTTACGTACAATTTTCTCCTTTTTACACAAATATTCAGATCAGTTTTGTTCATAATTTTAACGATCTGGGGGCAACCCAAAATTTCTTTGATGGGTTAATGGTTGAATAAACTCTCCTGGGAGAAGCAATAACATCCATAAAGGTGTGGAAGTTGAAACAATTGATCAGAGTAGACTGCCTTCCACTGCTCCCACAGTCCGTGTTACTGATGTGACTGTTACGGAACGGAAGAAAATTTTGAGTGACACTCCTCTCATTTCTATGATTTTTATGTTTTGAATTTTATTGATAAATATTCTTTATCCCTAGCAATCTTCTTGCCTTAAGTCTATTTTGTCTATTATTAGTATAAGCACACTAAAATTTCTACTAGTATATGCATGGCTTATTATTTTTCATTCTTTTACTTTCAACTTTTTTGTGCCCTTATATTTAAAATATAGCTTTTTAGGCAACATACAGGAGGACTTTTGAAATCTACTTTAACCATTGTTTTGCCTTGAATTGGAGTACTTATTCAATTTTCATTAAATGTAACTACTGATGTAGCTTGGCTTACATCTTCCGTCTATTTGTTCTCTATTTGCCCCATCTGTTCTATATTCCTTTTTCTCTCCTTTCTCGTCTTCTGCTGTACTCATTAGGCATTTTTTACTTCCATTTTCCCCTTTATTAAACAATTAGTTATATGTTTTTAATGGTTATAGCTATTACAACATGCCTTACAAACCGCAAGGTTAATTTGACTTCTTCCTTTCCAATTTGGATACACTTTATTTCTTTCTCTGGGCCACCTGCTCTGGCTAGGACTTCTAGTACTATGTTGAATAAAAGTGATGAAAGTGGGCATCTTTGTCCTGTTCCAGATTTTAGTGGAAAGGCTTTTAATTTTTCCCCACTTCATATGATACTAGCTGTGGATTTGTCATATACGACCTTCATCGTGTTCAGGCACATTCCTTCTGTACCCAATTTGCTGAGAGTTTTTATCACGAAGGGATGTTGAATGCTTCATTGAATGCTTTCCTATCATCAATTGAAATTACCATTTTTTGCCTTTGATTCTGTTGATACGATGTATCATGTTTATTGATTTGTGTGGCTTGAATCATCCTATACACACAATTTTTATCTGTTCCATGGCAAATTTTCTTATATTTTTTTCTGTCCCTAATGCCCCTTTTTATATTTGCACTGTTTTTGTTTAACTTCTGCTTCTCTTTCTTATTTATTTGTTTATCTTGGAATATTTTTTCTCAACCTATGGGTAAATTCATTGTGTAGAAAGAAACAAGGCCATGTTCCAGGCTATGGGGACTTTCCTTATGACCTGCAATGGAACATTTTCTTCAGTCCTATACTTCTCCCCAGCCAGTGGAGTGAAGCAGCTTTCTGAAGACTCAGTGTAGTCTCTTCCCACTACCCTGCCTCACTAACAGTTTCCTGCAGATATGGATTGCCTCTGTGACATGCTTTGTTCAGCACAAACTTCACTTTCAAAACCAACCACATTAAGGGAAGCTTCTGTCCCTTCTTTCACCTTGCTTCCCTTGTTGCAATAAGGAATTTGGATTTTGAACTTCAAGAAGGACCTTTCAGTTTGAAAAAGAGTGCCCCTGTGCTCTCCGAGATCTGTAAGTGTATCTTTGCTCACTGTCTCCCTTGTTCCTCTTTGTTTTTTTGGCAGCCCATCCACGTATTTTGTGATTTTGTGGTTCTGTTGTTCTCTAATACGAGTTTGCATTTCTAGTCTCCTCCTCTCTTAGGGGAAGGACAACTGGGGATTTCTAGAATGAAGTCATGCTGCCTTTTCTAGTTTCATCAAGCCAAAAGTACAGACAATTCTTTTATTATTATTATTATTATTATCTATTATACTTTAAGTTCTAGGGTACATGTGCACAACGTGCAGGTTTGATAAATAGCTATACATGTGCCATATTGGTTTGCTGCACCCATCAACTCGACATTTACATTAGGTATTTCTCCTAATGCTATCCCTCCTCCAGCTCCCCACTCCATGACAGGCCCTGGTGTGTGATGTTCCCCACCCTGTGTCCAAGTGATCTCATTGTTCAATTCCCACATATGAGTGAGAACATGCGGTGTTTGGTTTTCTGTCCTTGTGATAGTTTGCTGAGAATGATGGTTTCCAGCTTCATCCATATCCCCACAAAGGACATGAACTCATCCTTTTTTATGGCTACATCCTTTTTTATGGCTGCACATACACATGGTGTATATGTGCCACATTTTCTTAATCCACTCTATTGGTAATGGACATTTGGATTGGTTCCAAGTCTTTGCTATTGTGAATTGTGCCACAATAAACATATGTGTGCATGTGTCTTTATAGTAGCAAGATTTATAATCCTTTGGGTATATACCCAGTAATGGGATTGCTGGGTCAAATGGTATTTCTCGTTCTAGATCCTTGAAGGATTGCCACACTGTCTTCCACAATGGCTGAACTAGTTTACACTCCCACCAACAGTGAAAAGCATTTCTATTTCTCTACATCCTCTCCAGCATCTGTTGTTTCCTGACTTTTTAATGATCACCATTCTAACTGGTGTGAGTTGGTATCTCATCGTGGTTTTGATTTGCCTTTCTCTGGTGGCCAGTGATGATGAACATTTATTTTTTCATGTGACAGATAATTCTTTTAGAAGTTTAGCTGTGAAGAGGAGTTGAACATGGGTTGTAGCTGGGGAATAATGTGGGAGTCAATGGAGTTTTCATTTAGATAAAGGATCCAAAGGTTGTTGGTGTTGTTGGCTGATGAGAATATTGAGTGGAAAGGAAGTAATGATAATGGAAGAGAGAAAGAGAGGAGTTAGAGAAAGAATAAAGTCTTTGAGAATTTCAATTTTCCTCAGGTATAATAGGAGCAAAGATAGAGAAGATGCAGCCAATGCACGTATACTTATAGATCTGGCGGAAGGTACATGAACACCTTCCCATTTGATGACTGCCATTCCTCATTAAAATATGAGCTGAACAAAAGAAGACATACAAATGGCCAAAAAAGTATGAAAAAATGTTCCACATCACTAATCGTCAGAGAGATGCAAATCAAAACTGCAGTGAGATACCATCTCACACCAGTCAGAACTGCTATTACTAAAAAGGCAAAAAATAACAGATGTGGCAAGCTTTCAGAGAAAAGAGAGCTTATACACTATTGGTGGGAATGTAAACTAGTTTAGCCCCTGTGGAAAGCAGTTTGGAGATTTCTCAAAGAACTAAAAATAGAATTACCATTTGGCCCAGCAATCTAATTACTGGGTATATACCCAAAAGAAAATAAATTGTTCTACCAGAAAGACATATGCACTAGTATGTTTCTTGCAGCACTATTCACAATAGGAAAGACATGGAACCAACCCAAGTGCCCATCAATGATGGACTGCATAAAGAAAATGTGGTACATATATACCACGAAATACTACACACCCATAAAAAAGCAAACAAAATCTTGTTCTTTGCAGCAACATGGATGCAGCTGGAGGCCGTTATCTTAGGTGAATAATTGCAGAAATAGAAAACCAAATACTGCATGTTCTCACTTATAAGTGGGAGCTGAACATTGGGTATACATGGACATAAAGATAGGAACAATAGACACTGGGGATTTCAAGAGGGAGGAGAGGAAAATTACCTATTGGGTACTATGTTCACTATTTGAGTGATGGGATCAATAGAAGCCCAAACCACAGTATCACGTGGTACACCCATGTAACAAACCTGCACATACACTTCTTGAATTTAAAAAAAAAAAAAAAGTTTTAATTAAAAAAAAATGTAAGCCGAGGACATCAACTTAAAATAAGGAGGGGAAAAGATAAAAAGTCACAGAGAGAGAAGATGGTAGGAAACAGTACCTTTGGAAGATGTATAATTCCAAGAGACACATTGTTGGACATTTGAGCCTTGAAATCAACCTTTGTATACTTAAATGCTTTTGTGTTGGAATAGTTTTTCTCTTCCAACTTTTAAAAGCTGGAATCCTTATAAAGATAACCTATATACCAATACCAGTAAAAGTTTGACTGGTGGGAAAGATTTTTAACACAGAGAGGCAGATAGGAAGCATTCCTGGCAAGGGAAATGCAATGAACAAAAAAAGCACAAAAACAGGATGCCATGGAGCATGGACAGACATAATGGAAAATATATTAAATCACATTTTAAACTCTTGGTCCTTATTGATTAAACCACCCTCTTCAAATGTGAAATTATCATCTACCAGGCTGCAACAAAACTATTGTGACAATATGAAATGCAGACATGTATAGAATTCTTGAGCTGTGATTGACGTCATGCTGACCGAACACACACACACAAACACACACACATCCAAAAAAAAAAAAAAAAAGCATACTTATTGCCCATTGTTGTACTAATGGCACTCAAACACATCTTCAATAAAATTGGTGTTCAAAGCAACGTGACTGGAGCCATATGGTTACACCTGCACTTACCATCCAAGGATCATTGCTTTCCCACTACTGCGTGACTTCTAAGTTAAGTCATAAAACTCCACTGTTTCCGCATTGTTCATTGGAATGCTCAAATTTTGATCCCTGAGTCCACCTATCTTGATGACATTATGCTGTGAGGAATTCAGACCACACAGAGATGCCCTTCCTGCTGCAGTCCAAGTCTTTGAGTCATTCCTGCCTAAGAACCAAACATGCAAGTAAACAAGCCTTCAAATAATTCCAACCACCATCCATTAAGTCACTTTCAGCCTTATAGTCTTCCCAGCTAAGGCCCTAGTCATTCTGGACCAGAGACAATTTATCCCCATTAAGACCTATTTGAATTCCTCACCCATAGAATCGAAGGGCACAAAAAAAAGAAAAAAATTGTTTTAAGCTGTTAAATTTTGAAGTAATTTCTTATGCAGAAATAGTAACTAGCATAGTAATATTTTAAACAAGCAAGTGATACACATACAGCAGTAAGATACCTTTTGTTACGCCACCATTATGCGTAAAATTGTCGTGTTTTTGTTTTTGTTTTTGTTTTGAGACAGGGTCTGACTCTGTTGCCCAGGCTGGAGTGCTGGAGTTCTGGAGTGCAGTGGCACAATCTCGTCTCACTGCAATCTCGACCTCCCTGGCTCAAGAGATCCTCCCACCTCAGCCCCCTGAGTAGTATGTGCCACTGTGCCTAGCTAATTTTTTTTTCGCCCAAGAGATGGGGTTTCACCATGTTACCCCAGCTGGTCTCCAATGCCAGAGCTCCAGGGATCCACTCATTGTGGCCTCCCAAAGTGCTGGGATTACAGGTGTTAGCCATGCATGCCTGGCCTGTGGTGGGATTTTTAAAATAAGCAAGACACCAAATCCTTACTCTTACACTCTGAAAAAGACAGTTTGTAGGAACTGTACAAGACAAGTGAACATGGCAGTGTTATTAGCAACAGAATGATTATAGACACTCTTTCCAAAAGACAGTGTTTTTAGACTGGAATTTGTCAGAAGTGAAGGAAAGGTTGTAAAAGCCAGGAAATGTAAAGCTGCTTTTCTCATTTAGGAGAAAACAGTGAGGCTGGGTGCCCTTCTCATCTCTCACCAAACAAATGTACTTCCTTTGTGAGGTTGGCAGTAAAAAGACTAACTGGTGTATAAATTACTGAAATGGCATCTGGTTAGATACTGATATGGTCATTTAAAATTAAAATGTGTTGTATTAGTAAGTGCATGTTTATGGAAGAATTAGACATTTATCAGAGAAAATGAATTCATAAACATGATCATAAATCTCCTAACTTATCAATTGATATTTTGCTCTCTTTCAGATATTTCCTAAGCTCTGCTTACATCTTTTATTTAGGGATACAAAACGGTTTGACATTAAAATCAGATAAGAAAATATATACAATTATATATACAATCAAAATTATTATATGTTAAAACATGTATTTGTTCAAAGACAAGACAGAAAGAACAGCCATCACTTGGGAGTCATTAGATTGATACAGAAAAGGCATTATCTTGGATGTGGAACAATATACAAGATAAATGCTCACATGGTTATCACTGGGAGTGGAATTCAGGCAGAGGAGGAATTACTCACTTTCTGCATCATGAACATCTGTAGTGTTCCATTTTTTACAAAAATAATGTGTTGCTTTTTGGATGCCAATTCAAGCAAATTAACGTTTATCAGATAATCAAGGAAATCTGAACACTAACTGGATATTAAATAAGAAAATGGTGTTGTGATCGTACTTTTTAAGGGCCTTATATTTTAAAGAGATACTGAAGTATTTTTAGATGAAATATTTTAATATGTCTGGGATTTCCTTTCTAATATTCCAAGGGGTGGGAGGAATGGGTAGAGAGTTAGAAAAAATAAGATAGGATCAGGTACGAATGATTGTGAAGCTGAGTGTTGAGTAAATAAATGTCTCTACTTTCCTATGTGTGTGAAATTTACCATGACAAAGTGTTAGAAACATAAACTGCTTTTATAGTCAAAAGTAAATAGTATATGTTTAAATAATATGTTCTCCCAATAAACAGATCCATCATAAACAATACTATAAGTGACATTTAATGATCATGAAAGATGTTGATATATTGTTAAGGGATACAAACAAAAAATGTAAAAATACATATATGCTTAAACACACACATAATATATGTAATATATATAATAGTACAATAAACATAACACATAATAATAAACATATATGAATGCATTTATACATAAAGATACGGCTAGAAAGAAATAGACCAAAACATTATTGATCATCTCATGTTACTGGTATTAGAGGTAATTATTTTGTTCTTCTTTTTGTAATTAAAAAAAGGGTCACTTAAAGTTATACAGAATAAATAATAATCTCAAAAGAGAAACTGAAGAAATATTTTGTTAAGTATTTCTGTGGCTTTTTTATTTTATACATAATTTTTTCTTTTCAAAAACTGGAAAACTTAGAGTTTTAGAATATATATGATGTACGTACATTGCTACTCAGCATACAATGCTTCCAGCTATTCCTGAAACAGTGCAAGAAATGATTTTAAACTACAACTGTCTGCCGTGATTGCTCCTGGAGATAGGATCACAAGCACATTTAACAGATATTTTTCATCTAATAACATTTCTGATTTCAACTCCAGAAGAAAGAGAGCAATTTTATTCAGAAATAGACATAATCATAAGCTGGAAAATTTATTCTGGTTTAGGTTCTTTAGTTTTGAGACTCAGAGATAGAAATGCAACCAAGAGCCCACTCTTTTAGGAATTGGCTAAACTGAAAATTAAGGCATATACTTATTAGTCAATTTGTGTAAATATCATCAAATGCTACAGATACAGAAGTTTCTGGTTTGGGGTTGGGAAAAGTGGTCAAGGATTTTTAAAAACCTTTTTTTAATTATTATTTCTTATTTTTAATAATAGTATTTAATAAGTTTTCTTAAATACTTTAAGTGGGAATGGGGGAGGGGAGAGGGATAGCAATAGGAGATATACCCAATGTAAACGACGAGTTAATGGGTGCAGCACACCAACATGGCACATGTATACATATGTACCAAACCTTTCTATCAAACAATAGTAACAAGGCCTCTTTATTCTTGCCTGCGGCTCCCAGAATTAATTGGCTCCACCTTCTAAAATATCCCAAATGAGTTCTTAAGAGACAAATTGATGTATCTGTGAGGTAAACTTTTGTTTACAATACTCTGTGAACATGAAATTAAAGCACCAAAGCAAAAATTTCTGATCGCGTTACTCATAAAATTAAACTGACTAAACCAAGTTCCAAATAACAAATTTACATTCAAATGAGTTTAAGGGTACTTTTTCTCCTATGTTCTATCAGTTAGTTTTGTGAATGTAGATACTTCCTGTACATGATGCTTGACATTGTGTGGGACAAAAAGTCTAAGAAAACATATTTTACTGATATGTTAATTTTTTACTGGTATGTTAATATTCATTATACTTCAGGCATATACTTTTGTGGCACAGATCCTCATTTCCTGGTATCCATGCCCTTGTAAAATCCCCTCCCCTTGAATGTGGGTGGGAACTGTGGCTTGCTTTTAGCCAATAGTGATGGTGAGTCACTTGAATGATTACATTACACAGAATTGTGGCCTTCGTCTTACAGAAAGACCCTCTCCCTTGCTGGCTCTGATGAAGCAAGTGACCAGATTCAGAGGCCTGTGGTGCAAGAAACTAAGGAAAGCCTCTGGGAACTGGGGGTGACCTCGAGCCAACAGACAGCAAAAATTGGGAACACTTTACCTTATAACCTCAAGAAACTAAATTCTGTCAACAACCATGTGAGGTTAGAAGGAGATACAACCCAACCCTGTTTGATACCTTGCTTGCATCCTTGCAGAAAACTAGCTAAGCCATGACCACAGAAACTGTGAGATAATATATGTGTGCTGTCTTAAGCCACTCAGTTTGTGATAATATTATTTTGTAGCAAATCGTACTAATACAGCTTTATTTTCACAATTGGACAAAACTTAATTCTGTCATATGTCATAAAGTAGAGCAACTTTTAGCTCCAAATATAACCAAAAAAAGGTTAAACATTGGACTAAACAAAGTTAGTCCAATTAATAAAGTTGTGATTTCTCTCTAAATAAGTTGCACTTTTATATTCAAAATACAAACCGTGGTAATTTTATGATGTAAACTATTTTCCATAATATATTTTTCTGTTTTAAAATATACAAAGTTAGATTAGATCTGAAGTAAATACTAATAAGAGAGACATACACACTGATCTAAATTTATTTTCTAATTCTCTTTTTGCCATGACTTCCAAGCCTACAGAAATTTTACTCCTCTGTTTCAGAACCACAGAGTTTATTAGAAGAGGTAAGAAAGAAAAATATTATTTACTCTGTGCCTGCTATATTTCAAACCCTGGACTGGATACTTGACATACATTCTCTTGTTTAACTTTTATAACCACCCTTCAATGTAGGCATTAGTTCTAGCATTTTACTGGCTCAGAAAGCTGACATTACATACTTAAGATCTTATCACAAGTAGCAAGTGGCTAAGTGCTAAGTGAGGGTTCACATCCGGAAGATGTGTGTCTCCCAGTTCCATGCTTTTCCCATTCTACCACTTTAGAAACCAGAACATTACAAAACAAGTGCTGAATATTGCTAAATTCTCTGCAAGTAACCCCAAGTTGCACTAAGGAAAATTATTTATAAGATATTCCTAATCCCACAATAGGTTGGTGTTAGTTGAACACTACTGAGTGGGGTGAGCTGTACAAAACAATCCTGGATGAAACGGTTCATATTCTAATGGGTTTAAGGTCGTCCAGGAGAGGCAGGTAAGATGATGAACACAAAAAACAAGTACGGTGGAAAAACAAGTACCAACAATATCGGCATCAGCTGAGAGCTTGTTGGAGATGCAGGATCTCAGGTCCCATACAGACCACTTGAATCAGAATCTGTATTAGCAGGATTCCCAGGTGGTGCATATTAAAGTTGGAAAAGGACTACAGTTGAGAGAGTAAGACATTCTTCCTCTCTATAGGATTACATCTCTTCAAAAGAAAGGAGATACTTTTAATTTAAATTTTAAATTTAAAAAATGGATGTTAAAAAGTTATCCTTAGAAAGAGATGAGTTCATACCTGTAATTTCTCACCAGTTATCTTTAGATGAAATCCTATTCCTTGCACATCTATACCAAATTATATCCTAAAACCCATAGCATGTATGTTCTATATTTTATTCTTCAGATTGACAATAACAACTATATCATCCAGAAGGCAACTTTTATATACCTCCAACAGTTCTTACCTATGGATTACTAAAGCAACCTGATCAAAATATTTATGATATACCTAAGAGATCTAAAGAGATAATTCCTGAAAAAAGCAAGAAATACGATATTGTTTGCTGGTCACCTAACCAAAACAGCTTAAAGTTTCCCCACTTTGCAGTGAAGGCACTTAGAACAACTGCCAAGTTAATAACTACAATCAGTGTCCCATATTTATGTTTTAACCTAAATTGATATGCAAAACACATAGCTAAATTCCATCGGACTGGAAATGATCCTGATGGAAGACAACATTCGTCATGAAATTTTAACCAAAAGTTCTGTTAATTACACTTCTAAAAACGAACTCTTGACAGCTTGACTAAAAGTTTTCTTGTTACATGTTGTGATACTCCTTCTTTTGCTGTTTCCTGTTTTATTATCAGGGGAACATTTTTTAATCATTGTTTGCTAAGGAGGGCATTTGAGGTTAAAAGTTACATTTCCAAGGATTTATTTTAAACCCTTTTAAGACATTTGGTATTTTCAAAGGATATATGTAACAAAGTGTCAAAGTAAGAATAAAGCACAAATTATTGAATTCAAAAAAATCTATAAATATTCTGCTATCACTTCTGTCTAAATTATTTAAGATCCTTCAGCAGTAAAGTTCCAATGTACACATTATCTCTAACAAACAGAACCTATTTTAAGCCTTGTAATTGTCTAACCTGCTTTTTAATAAAGGTTCACATTATTAAATATAAATGACATAAATAAAGGAGAGCTTTTTGTGTTTTTCTTTATATAAATTAAAGTTTTAATCCAAATTCCCACAACCAAAAATGAAAGCTTTTTTTTCTTTCTTTTTAAAACAATTTCAAATCTAACAAATTTGTGTTGTATTTTACGTGGAAAACAAAAAATTTTAAAGACTTACTGAAAAGTTTATCATTCAAAGAAACTATTGTATTGCTTCTCAGCATTTTGCCTAAGATCAAGTGCAAAGAAAGCTATTTTTCTACTGTATTTCCATCCAGTCTTATATATACATATATGTAGGTATGTCCAGTAAGTCTTCTCTTAACACTGTCTGCAGGCTCCTGGAGACTGCAGCTTTGAGTGAAACGACCTATAATGAAACCAATTTTACCATAAGTTAATTGATAGAAGCAAGAGTTAAGTTCCTATGGCATATTTCTGGTCACAAAAACATCACAAAACTTCTCAATAAAGACCCAAACACTTCTAATGTTCAATATTGAAATAAATGTGAGCTATCATACACTAAAGAAAGATTAATCTTAAAAAGTAAGAAAATTATTTACTCAGTTATTCCAGCTCGGGGTCACAGGTGGCCAGAGCGTATCTCCGCAGCTCAGGGTTAAGGTGGGCACCCACCCTGGACAGAATGGCATTCCACTGTAGGATGCGCTCACACTGGGACAATTCAGACACTCAAATTCCCCAACCCTGCACATCTTTGGGGTGTGGGAGAAAGCTAGAGTACCCAGAAAAACACCATGCAGGCATGGAGAGAACGTGCAAATTGTGCGCAGTGGTCTTAGCCAGGAACTGATTTTTTCTCATCAATGTTATAACAAGAAGTCATCTTTGAGGATCCTCTATATGTGGTTATGTTTATTTATATATTATTTATCCTGTGCCTGTTATATTTCAAACCCTGGACTATATACTTGACATATATTCTCTTGTTGGAGACTGTGGCTTTAAGCGAAATGACCTAAATGTATATGTGTGTGTATATATATATGGATATATATATATAGAGAGAGAGAGAGTCTTGTTACAAAAGTAATGCATATTTATTATACAAAACCCAAAACATTACAAGAAAATGTTTGAAAATTCCTCATAATCCCACTTCAAAAGACAACCATGATTTATAATTTTTCTGTTATTTTATCACACATTTCTATATTTTAATTAGATATTCATTCATGAAGTGCCTACCTATTCACAATGGCAAAGACTTGGAACCAACCCAAATGTCCATCAGTGACAGACTGGATTAAGAAAATGTGGCACACATACACCACAGAATACTATGCAGCCATAAAAAAGGATGAGTTCATGTCCTTTGTAGGGACATGGATGCAGCTGGAAACCATCATTCTCAGCAAACTATCGCAGGAACAGAAACCCAAACACCGCATGTTCTCACTCATAGGTGGGAATTGAACAATGAGATCACTTGGACACAGGAAGGGGAGCATCACACACCGGGTCCTATTGTGGGGAGGGGGGAGGGGGGAGGAATAGCATTAGGAGATAAACCTAATGTAAATGACGAGTTAATGGGTGCAGCACACCAACATGGCACATGTACACATATGTAACAAACCTGCACGTTGTGCACATGTACCCTAGAACATAAAGTATAATTTTAAAAATATAAATAAATAAATGAATGAAAATATTTGGAAATTCCTCATAATCCCACTTCAAAAGACAACCATCATTTATAATTTTTCTATTATTTAACCACACATTTCTATATTTTAATTATATATTCATTCATTAAGTGCCTACCATGTATCAGGTGCAATTCTAGATACAATAAAATTGCAATGCAGAAAACTGACACAAATTCCTTCTTCCATGGGACTTATATGCTAATGAAATAAATGAATACAATAATCAAATAAATAAACTATATAGCATGTTAGATGGTATTAGGTGCTACAGAGAAAAATAAAGCAGAAAAGGAGGCCTGGGCAATTACAATTTTTGATGTTTTGAAATCTGATTTTTTCCATACTTAACCTTATAATATAATCATTTCCATGTAATTCACGTAATTTAAAGTCAAATTTCATCATGTAACTAGCTATATCACAGTTTACTCAACTATTCACTTATTACTAAACATTTGCATTGATTCTAACTTTTCATTGTTTTAAATAGCCTGTAATTGCCTTTTACTGTTTGATGTATGAATGTCTGCTCTTCCTAGTCTTTTACTAACTCAAGTACAAGGATGAAGACACCTTCAATCTTTATGTCTCAAGTGCGACCACCTATTCAACTTCCTATCTCATCTACACTTAGTGAATGCTTTATGAATGAATAAACACACAGCCTAATGATAAATTACAAATTAATTATAGAATTATAAGTCTTCAGGGGACATTAAAGCAACATTGAGAGCAGTCAGCCCATTGTTCCAAATGAACCAAGGCTCACTAGAATGAGTAGAACTTGAGCATGCCATGCCTTCATAAAATTCTACAGAGATGGAAAGCTTTCGGCCTTCTAGTCATTATATCATCACTGAAGAAAGAGAAGAAATTCTATTTGAAACTACTAAGGACAATTCAAGTGGCTTATGAAAGTTCCTTAATGAGTAAATGTCCCACCTATAAAACATACGTCCTATGTTAAATTAATGAAAAGCCTACAATGGGACAGGGAGCAGTATGTGGGGAGAAGAAAGATAAAAAGATCTACAGACCTTCCTATATAGAAACCTTTTAACAGTATGCTTGATTCTCGTGTTTCAGAGATAAGTTTCCTGTATTGCTGCCTGAAAGCAATGAGGGGTACCAGATCTCTGATGAATTGCTGCGGTGTGCCAGGCACTCCAGTAGACACTAGGACATACAATGGTTTGCCATGAAGTTTAGAAACTAGAAATGAGAAAGGGAGACAAACAACCACAATGTAAACAATTAAATGACTGAAAACTATCGTAAGTGCTATCACAAAGATAAACAAGGCTCTGAGAGTTATTTAGTGGGGACAGGTGACTACTTAAAGTAAGAAGGCATTTCCAGTGAAAACACATTAGACCTGAGACCTGAAAGACAAGAAAAAAAATCAACCATACAAAGAAAAAGCAACAGGTAAGGATTGGCAGGAGGAAGAATAATGTTCCAGGTAAAGACCACAGCGTGTGCTTTGCTATGAAGAAGCCAATTTAACTTCAAAATGCTCCCCACTATCCTTTTTCATTTTCACAACCCAGGTGCTCCCATCCTGGCTTCCTGCCTCAGCCTCTCTTCAATAGCCTCTTTCTCAATTAAACTTTAACTTGCATTTCAGTGCCATAGCATACTGCTGTCTATCAAAACCATTTATTTTGATGTGCTGAGAAGAAATTAAGTCACATATTGTACAGTATTTCGCACATTTTAATTTTTGTCTATAACACCAATCATACCTGCATGTGTGTGTATGCCTGCGTGTAGACCTATCTGAAAAAAAAAAACTCAGCAATATTTCCAAAGTCCATGTGTTTACGTTCAGCCAAAGAATACCCAAGTATTCAACGATCACACAAAAATGTCACCTTAATTTGTAAATGCTGATAGTTTCCAGAAAATCAAGATTCTGCCTGTTTTTAAGTTACACTGTTATTTATCTACTTGTAAAACTTGTTTTATAACAAAAAAGGCCTTTTGATATTTTCTTGATGTAGAGAAATATCCTCCCAGCTTTTTTAAATTGTTGAACTCATTCACATTTATTGAATAAGATCAATGACTTAATTATCACAAAGTGATGTGTAAAACCAACCAGCTGTGGCAAACACAAATTAAGTGAACAAACACAGTATTTGCCCATAATAAACATTCAACATTTTCCAGTCCTTGAATTATTACAGTGAAGTTTTCAACTTAATAGGAAATCTGCGAACATTTTAGGAAACAGGCATAAATTCAACAAAACAAATGTTGAATGTGGGTTCAACCTTAGTATTGCGGTAAACACTATAGAAATACTGACATTTTGTCAACGGAAGCAAAGCTTAGTGTTCACTTCATTGTGATCTTTAAGATTTCAAAAGCTCTAGGGTCCATATTTCTCTCCAGATTTCTATTACTGGAGATTGTAACCTCTAATCTCAATTTAACTTTTATCCTTTTTATTAAATATTAATTACATAGAAAGGAACAATGATAAAATATGGACATGGGGAGCCTGTAATAGAATAGAGAGCCCAGAAATAAATCCACACATATGCGGTCAACTGATCTTTGGCAAGAGCATCAAAAATGAGGAAACAGTAGTTTCTTCAACAAGAGATGCTGGGAAAACAGGACTTCCACAGGCAAAAGAATAAAATTATATATTTATCTAACACCATACACAAAAATCAACTCAACATGAATTAAAAACTTAAACATAAGACCTGAACTATAAAACTCCTAGAAGAAACCATAAGAAAAAGCTTCATGACATTGTTTTCAGCAATATTTTCATAGATATGACACCAAAATCACAGACAACCAAAAGCAAAAATAAACAACTGTGACTATATCAAATTAAAAAGCTTCTGCACAGCAAAGGAAATAATCAACAGAGTGAAAAGGTGATCTACTGAATGAGAAAAAACATTTGTAAACAATATATCTGGTAAGAGGTTAAACTCCTAAATATATAAGGAACTCTTACAACTCAATAGCGAAAAAAAAAATAAAAATTAAAATTAAAATAAAGTACAGACTAAGGACTTTGAATAGTAGACATTTCTCCAAAGCAGACATACAGATGTCCAATAGGTCTATGAAAAAATGCCCAATGTCACTAGTCATTAGGGAAATGCAAATCAAAACCACAATGAGATACTACCTCACACATTTTAGGATGGCTATTACTTTTAAAAAAGCAAAGGACTATATGCGTTGGTGAGAACGTGGAGAAATTGGAAGTCTTGCACCCTGATGGTGGAAAGTCAAAATGGTGTAGCTCCTATGGAACTTTTTGAGTATGGAGGCTCCTCAAAAAATTAAAAATAGCACCACCATATGATCCAGCAATCCCACTTCTGGGTACATATTCAAAAGAATAGAAATCAGGTTCGCGAAGAGATATCTGCACTCCCATGTTCATTGCAGCATTATTCTCAGTAGCCAAGATATCGAAACAAGCTAAGTGCCCATTGACAGATGAACAGATAGAGAAAATGTGGGGGGGGGGGGTGTACAATGAAATATTATGCAGCTTTTTAAAAGGAAAGAAATTCTGTAATATATGACAGCATGATGAACCTGCAGAACATTACGCTAAGTAAAATAATCCAATCACATAAAGATAAATACTGCATGATTCCACTTACATAAAGTATCTAAATAGTCAAATTCAAGAGTAGAATGGTGGTTTCCAGGAGCTGAGGGAGAAAGGGAGGATTACTAATCAATGGGCATAAAGTTTCAGTTAATTAAGAGGAATGAGTTCTAAAGATCTGTTCTACAACAGTGTACCCCCATTATCAACAATATTGTAGTGTACACTTAAAATTTGGTGAGAGTAGGTATGTCAAGTGCTCTTACCACAACAAAAAAATAAATAAAATATTTATAAGGCATAAAATAACAATAAGGAAACCTACGTGTACATGAACTCATTGTGCAATTCAAGAAATAGAGCACTTTAGGCCGGGTACGGTGGCTCACACATGTAATCCCAGCATTTTGGGAGGTTGAGGTGGGCATATCACCTGAGGTCAGGAGTTTGAGACGAGCCTGGCCAACATAGTGAAACCCCGTCTCTACTAAAAATACAAAAATTAGCCGGGCATGGTGGCGGGCACCTGTAATCCCAGCTACTCAGGAGGCTGAGGCAGGAGAATCACTAGAATTCAGTAGGCAAAGGTTGCAGTGAGCCAAGATCGTGCCACTCCACTCTGGCCTGGGAGACAGAGCAAGACTCCGTCTCAAAGAAAAAAAGAAATAGAGCACTTTAACCTTCAAAGTTCTACAATATATATAACATCAGACATATACCACCAAGTCTGAAATTAAAGTACTACCTTTAATTAATTAAAGAACTCAATAAATGTGACTATTTTTCTGAGCATTAGTTTACTTAATCAAATAATTTTTGTGTTTCTGGAAGTTTAATTATATAATCAGTATTAAAGCATTTTTAAAAGTATAAAAATGACTGAGTCATTTGAAAAATTGTAGAAGAAAGGATATAGAGAATAGACTAAGAGATCATTTATGACTCTCTATGACAACTAAGATGAACAAATGACGAGAAGAGTAAATTAAAATAGGATTCATAAAAGTACCAAATGCAAATAGTCAAAAGATGGTCATTGCAGAAAGGTTTGAGCTTGAACTCCGAGCTGTAAAATGGAAAACATCTGTATCAAGAATTCAAAATTTAAACACCACAAACGCTGTTTTGGTGAAAGTGACTCACTTCACTGTGTGAGACACCAATTCTTTTACAAGAGTTGCTTACAGGAGAAAGGTCTCAGGAAAAAAACCCAGCGGACGTGTGTAGGATAACTCCAAGCCATGGTGCGTGCATCAGACAAGCACCCTGAGTCTTTTGCTACCTGTATTAGTCACAAATAGCTTTTTGTCAGTTTCTCTTCAGAATTGTATATCTTAAATATATAAATAAAGAAATAAAATGCATTCTCATTTTATAAGCATTCAAAGCCTCTAAAACAAATTGTGTTGAAACTGTGTAGCTAGTTGCTTCTTTAATGTTTCCTTTTTCTTCTAAGCTCCATAGGGGCAATGACCATAACTTGTTCATTACCGCTTCTCCAAAATATCCAGCCCAGTGGCTGGCACATGAAACGTACTCATTATATATTTGCTGACTAACTGACTACAAATAAATTCATTGGTTAGTTCAAAATGTTTTCCCTAAAAGGTAATGTATTTGATTTTTAATAATTGCCCCCTAAACTTTTCAACTTTCAAAAGAGCCTTTTCATTGTCTCTCTAGGCACACATCAATCCCATTTTTTGAAAGACTTAGGCCATGATATTACAATTAATTATTTATCTCATTTTTAAACAAAGGCATACAAATCAGTACTTCCAATTGGCTCTGGATAATTGGTGTCATCTCCATAAATTCCATAAACCAGTAAAAATTAAGAAGCCACCATGTATTGTCTAATCACCAAAGAATTTCATTTAGGCTTTTTGAAATATTGAAAATAACTCTAGAATGCCAAGCAAGCCCTTCTCTGGGCTCAATTTAAACTAATCCCTTTTGTTTACATGTCTGCTACAACCTTCAGAACTGCCCTCAATCCTATTCATACAAAAAAAATTATCTGCACATTTCACAAAAGACAATGAAATAATTATGCTGTACTGCCTTCTTCCCCAACCCCAGGGCCTCATACCGATTCTGCTGCCCCCTCCAAAAATAAAAAATAATTACTGTTCCATAGTACAAGAAACATGCTACCAATTATAAGAATATGGCCTTTCTCAATGTAAAATTGTAACAAAACTTCAATGTGTAAATTCTCATGAAACAAAACTTCATTGATTTTGCCATGTTCCTACTGGCATTGAGTGATATTTTTCTCATAACGTGTTTGGCAGAGGTACTCCAGGGTATTCAACTTTTCAGAAATCTGAATTCTTCTCAGCCCTGTTAGTTTATTTACAAATGGATAAAATGAATTGCTTTTTCTAAGAAACCAGCTTGACAGAAAGACAGAGAGATAAATAAAACATGTGCTCTCTCTCTGTTTAGAAAAAAAAATTGCTTTTTAAATACATAAGTGTTAAGGTGTATATTTGCCAAGAAGAGTTCTATACTTGAATAGCAAGAGTCATTTATTTCTAGCTCTTTGTGTAGTGTGACATTTGCGAAGAAATAACTTCGTAGGTAGCAATATCTCTCTTCTACAGGTTCTTCACTTCCATGATTTGTGTTTTTCCTGGAGATTCCCCATCACCAGAGCTTCCATTTAAAATCCTGCAAGAATTTAAGCCTCACCTATATTTCCGGAAGAGTCATAGAAGTCTCCTCCAATCTTCCCCGAGATCCACAGTACAGTGGATCTCTTAATCACACGAGCACGAACTCTGTTGTCCTTTTTTCTTTTAAATATCAATGAATTTTGTGTGCTATCCTATTGGGTATGACTACAATTTAGGCTATAATCTTTCAGGAGGCTACACGAAGATTTGTGCAATAAAAATAACTCACATCACTGATATTCTAACCCATTGATACTCAAAGAGTGGTCCAGGAACCTGCAGCATGGGCATCACTTGAAAGCTTGTTAGAAACGCAGAATTTCAGATCCCATGCCAGTCCTATTGAATCATAAACTGCATTTAAACAAGATTCCAGGTGATTTCTAGTCACATTAAATTTGAACAAGCACTGTCTTAACTGACCTTAATCCATCAGAGCCAACAGTTGAGTCTTTCAATGAATCTGCCAACCACCACTACCACTAACGTTTTCTACAAAACACATGTCCTGTTGATTGGCCATTGTTAGTAAATAATTATGCACATTCTTAAGACAAGGTTTTTTTGTACTGTGGAATATTCATAATAAACTTTTTCTTGGCTAGAGAGAATTAATATTGTACAGATACTTCAGAAATTAATTTTTCACAGGCTAATATTTCTTACAGCTAAATGGTATTCTAACTCGAACAGTAACACGTAAGCATATTACTTAATCTCTCTGGAGTTCATTTTCCTCACCAGCAAAATAGAAATAACGATAGATAACCTAGTGAGTTATTGTGAGGATTACATGGGATAATATAAATGGAGCCACACGGCATCTCAAGGCATCTCTTTTCTTCACACACCGGTCACTTTCTCTCCTACTGGGGATGACCCTCTTCATGCAGCCAGGGGAGAGGCAGCAGCGTCACAACTCCAGCAGTTCACAAAGCTCCTGACATCTACAGCTAAAACTATCAGAAAATAGGCCGGGCGCGGGTGGCTCACGCCTGTAATCCCAGCACTTTCGGAGGCCAAGGCGGGCGGATCACAAGGTCAGCAGATCGAGACCATCCTGGCTAACACAGTGAAACCCCGTCTCTACTAAAAATACAAAAAATTAGCCGGGCGCGGTGGCGGGCGCCTGTAGTCCCAGCTACTCGGGAGGCTGAGGCAGGAGAATGGCGTGAACCCGGGAGGCGGAGCTTGCAGTGAGCCGAGATCGCCCCACTGCACTACAGCCTGGGCGACAGAGCGAGACTCCGTCTCAACAACAAAAAAAGAAAAAAAAAAACTATCAGAAAATAATGTTGATTCGTCCTGAATGGGAGGCTGATACAGTGTACTGAAATCTTGGGTCACATTCCTAACCACAAAATGGGAATAAGGATAGGATTGCCATATAGTTTGAATCTGCGTCTCGACCAAATTTAATAGAGTTGTATCTCCAGTGATGGAGACGGGGCCTGAGGGGAGGTGACTGTATCCTGGGGTAGTTTCTCATGAATGGTTTAGCACCATCCCCCTGGTGCTGTTCTCACAATAGAGTTCTCACAAGATCTGTTTGTTTAAAAGTACATAGCACCCCCACCCCTTCCCTCTCTTCCTCCTGCTCTAGCCATGTGAAGTGCTGGCTTCCCTTTCCCCTTCCACCATCATAGGAAGTTTCCTGAGGCCTCCCCAGAAGCAGAAGCCACTATGCTTCCTGTACAGCCTGCAGGACCATAAGCCAATTCAATCTCTTTTCTCATAAATTAACCGTCTCAGATATTTCTTTAGAGCAATGCAAGTGCAGACTAATAAAGATTGGAAGAATGGGATTCTCATAATCTCATAATGACTGAAAGATGGGGTTGGATTGCTTTGCAGAAAAACAACCAGTAAGCAACATGAACCTAGCCACTTCCAAGATTCAAGTGAAAGAACTGTACGAGATATATAAATCTGGGTATTATCCAAATTTAAACGATATTTTATTGTGAGAATGGGGGAAATATCAGTGAAAATGTAGGGAGGGAAAGAAGAAGGAAAGTACTGCATGCCAACTCAAGAAAAGGCATAAACCGTTCATGGTCCCATATGGTTTAAATCTGTATTTTTTGATCTCCCAGGTTATTCTGATAATGGTCCAGGCTGGAAACCAGTTTTACAGTATATTTTCTAATAACTCTCTGGCGGAGATACTTTCCCCATATTCAAATAAACCCAAGAATGTTGGAAAAGGGACTATGTTTCTGAAAATAGCAAAAATATTTACTGGGAAACTTTAGGGGGAAAAATCATTAAGACAATTTAAAAACCACAATAAGTAGAAAAAATATGTGTTCTTATTACTAAGTTTCTTAACGAAGGAAAGATGACTGATTGCACAGATATTAGCATCCTGATTATCCTGGGGTTTTTTTTTTTTGTACCAGTCATTTGAGACCAGATAATTAAACAAACACTCTCAAAAAGTACATCTATTTTTTCCAGAAGCTTGTACCAAACTTCTTACATCCTGATCGTGTCAGAAGGAATCATGGAGGGGCAGACAAAAGCTCTAAAACGGAACAGTAATTACAGTAAAAGAGCATAACTATTACTTATAATTACATGCATCTCAAGAGTTCTTTCCTTCTAGTTCTAGAAGTTTGACCCCTTCTGTGGTAGAGTAATTGTAAATACTAGGGAAGGAAGACAGATGTAAAGGTTATCTGTCAGTGGGAGGGGACGTATACTTCATAAATTTTTGTATCTTCATTAAAGGAGTCTAAAAAACACAGTGAATGTCACCTTAAGAAATAGGCGCTGAAAGTAAAAATGAATATAAATTATTTAAATGTTAAATTTCAGGGCAATACCTATAACTTCTAATGAATAATAAAGTAGCATGAAAAGCAATTTTATTCTAAATACTCTGCTAAAGTTAAAAGATATTCATAGAAAATTTTGGCAACCAGAAAGCAAATAAAAACATCCAGATAGTGTATTGGTTTTATAAGCAGAATTTTTTTTATTTTAACTTTTACCAAATGAGGAGGCCACTCCATCCAAAGATTTCTGGTCTCTCTATATTCCCCTCTCATGACAATCTCATTGTATCACAATATGCATGTAGAAATAGGTGACTTTCAAATTCAGATAGTCTTTAATTTCACATTTTCAATGACTTGCTGAATATTTATACCTAGACATTCTCAAACTCACTCTGATCAAAATGATTGCATCCTCTTCCTTGAAAACATGAACCTTCTCTTGTATTATCTTTGTCTATGCCATCACCACCTTCCTTGTTACCTGTAGACTGCAAATTTCAGACCTATCTTTGTCTCCTCCTTTTCACCTTCAGCATCCAATAATTTGCCAGGCCTTGAACTTTCACCTCCATAAAATGTTATATTTGCCCCTTTTTCCAAATTTCCTCTGCCATTTCCACATTAATTCCTTGTTATCTTGCCAAGACTACTGTTGGAGGCATCCTACGTAATACAACCCACTGAGGTAGACATTCCAGGAGGCTAGTGAAACTTAGACTTGGGGTCCAGCACTTACATGGACCCCTTCCATTGGGTCCTATACCTAATGTCAAATTCATAATATTGAATCCTTTCTCTTGAAGTGTATTCACTACTTGCTTAAGCTTCAGGTCCCCCAGAGCACCAGATTAACTTTTCTAAGGCAGAAATGGCAATTCCACTCTCTGATTCAATGGCCCACCATCAACCCACCCAAGTTGACTACATAATAAATTCATTCCTCTTTGCCTGATTGTAAAGCCTTTCTTAGTCTGAGTGAAACCTTTCTTTCCACCTATGTTACCATTACTTTACTTAATGCAAGCTATTACATTAAAACAAACTGAGTTGCTACTGCACACCCATTTGCTAACCAACTCCACCACACTTATGCTTACATTTGTTTCCTCTACTGAGAGTATCCTTCCTGCCTCATCCTCACCTTTCTACCTACCATACCCCTAAGTTGATATTATACACAACAATGAGGTTCCAGGTTAAATCATCACCCCCATGAAGTTTTTTATACTGTTACCAGGTAGATACAGGCTCTCCTTTCTCTAAATTCCTATTTACTGGAAATTCTCAAATGGAATTAATACTTTCTATTTTTCAGGTGTTTACAAACTATGGCCCATATATCAAATTCAACCCACCACTTGTATATAAATTAAGTCTTATTAGTTTCTTTCTCCTAGGAAGAGATTT
Source organism: Macaca fascicularis (assembly GCF_037993035.2). Classification (NCBI taxonomy): domain Eukaryota; kingdom Metazoa; phylum Chordata; class Mammalia; order Primates; family Cercopithecidae; genus Macaca; species Macaca fascicularis. Next base: position 28,635,922 of record NC_088376.1, on the reverse strand, counting down.
TTTTAAAAATTTAAAGAACACAGCCACACCCATTTGTTTACATATTGTCCTATGGCTATTTTTTGCACTACAACAGCAGAGTTGAATAGTGGCAACAGAGCCCATACGTTTGGCAAACCATAAAATATTTACTATTTGGCCCTTCACAGAAAATGATTTCCAACTTCTGTTCCAGATTATTTATGTATGCATTTTACTTCCCTTATAGGCAATAGCATAAGCTGCTCAAAGAAAAAAATGGCCTCTTTTTCATTGATATTCCCCAACAATACCTAGCCAGCTTATTGAAAAGAATCATTCCATAAATATTTGAAGAGGGGATGAATAAATCAATCCTATGTAGTTATTTAAGGATTTTTACTGCTAATTTTAAAAACTAAAGTATTTAAGTATTCAGATTTTGATCATTATCCCCATTAGTGTCAGAAACTTTGAATATTGCGCACACACATACCCATTCCACGCTACTCATCTTGTAACTTTTATCCAGAATATCTTTGTTTTTCTCTTTTTAACTTTCTAAAATTAAGTTGTTTTCTTATCAGTCAATATTTAATTAGCTGGGCTGACATTGTATCAGTTTTCATTGGCATTGTTATTTCATGCATTCCAGGTGAAGGGATTAACCTTGAATACAAAGAGCAAGGAATAGAGATGTTAAAATGGGTGGCGAGGAACAATGAGAGGACACTGACTGATTTATGTATGAAGAAAAAAACTCAGTATAAGGGTTTATGAATGCAAAAATCCTATCTTAGAGACATGTGACCGTAGTAGACAATAAAATGTGATGCTCAGATGCCCTTTCAAGAAAGGACTGTGCCCAGCTATAAGAGGAGTAGTTAGTTAGCTGATAGTCTTGCCAACACAATGTTTACTCAAACTTTTTGACCTTTTCCAACATAATAGGTGAGAAATGGCATTTCAGTGCAGTTTCAATATGCACATTCCTTACCATGAATGAGGGTGAACATATTTTCATATGCTTATTTTTTTGTTGCAGTGATTTCATTTCTGTAATGTATCTGTCCCTGTCTTTTGACTTTTTTGTGACTGGGCTGTTAGTCTTTCCAATATTGATTTGTAGAAATTTCTTATATGTTAGGGAAATTAACCTCTTATCTACAATGTAAGTTGTAATTCATTTTCCTACTCTGTCATGGGTCTTTTGACTTTGTTTGTGGTAACTGTGTTGTAAGGATTAATTCCAGCAGGCCTAGAATTGGCCTGAACTGTTTTGCTGAATTACCTGCATACGTCGATCTCTGGTAAAGGTATGAAATGAACTGATGAATAGTGTTGCTTTGTAAGCATGGGTTCCAAGTGAGTTTTGGAGTAATGCATATGAGCTTGTTAGCATGTTTGTTAATAATAGTGAGACACATTATCTGAACCTGGTCTCATTAAGGTCCCTACAAGAGCTCTGCCACAGGGGCTTGTTATGTGGAAATAATACTCCTAATTTGCCAGCAGAGTAGAAGCAGTTCGGTCTGAGACTCCATTAGTGGATCCCTGTTTCTGAGATATTTCATACACATATTAGTGGTTCCCTATTTGAGAGCTAACATGTATCCTGGTGTGACCCATCAGACAGAGTACAGTAAGAGTTTGCAACTGGCCACTCCAGATCCCTTGCTGCCAGGCTGCCTTTAGCTGTGATATATATCTTTATTTTAATACTGTCGCTGTATCATTCTTCTACAAAGAAAAAAAAATACTATAGATTTGAAAGCATTGTCATTTGGGGTGCTGTGAGTAGTGTGTAGCAGTCAAATCCTATCTACCTGCCACTGTTGATACAGTGGCTTTTTAACATAGCTAAAATTGTCAATCTGCCTTATGACATTGAATTCATTGTGCTTTTTAAAAAATCTGGACTAATTTTTCATCTGATTGTTGATTTACTTTACCATCATTTTTAGCCTAAGATTTCTTCCTTTATTGTAGAATTTTGAGTCTCTGACTCTTTGAATGGAAGCTTTGGCTCACTTGTTCTCATTCTCCGTCTCCCCCAGTCTGTCTTTCTCTCTCTTCACTCCTTGCCATTCCAGGTTGACTGCACCCAGACCTTCAGTCTTATATTGATAATTCAGTCTTTGCCGCAGAGTAATTTGAAGAAATACGGCAAAACCAGTTCACTCACTGAACCAATGGAAGGCTGGTTCAGTTCCTACTGGTAAGACCGAATTCTAATTCCCTGAACTCACAAACTTCTATCAGTCATAACCCACAATAACCTCTTTCTGTCTCTTTTCCAGAGCAGGGGACTTGAAGCAGTGAACCCCTTACAACCGCTATATGCATGTTCACCCAAAGCCCAGCAAATCCACATTTTGAAATCCAACTAAACCTTTGATGTTTTTCTGCCCATAGAGATGTTCCTCTATATATTGAGCCCACCTATGTCTATTATATTTAATCTATCATTTCACATGGGCAAGAAATCCTATGTGTTTATAAGTCACCCTAAAGAAAAGTATTCAAATACTGGAAGTTGTATGCTTACAAGTGAATATAAAAAGAAATAAAGATCACAAACTTGACTTCATTTCAGTGTCTAATTTACTATGTTTAGAAAGACAATTGTGTTTCAAATGTAAAATTGCCTTACAGCTTTAGAAAACTGTGACACTTGAAAATTACTGCTGTTAACAGTATTAGACATTTTTGGAATTCGAAGGAAGGGCAAACATGCAGAGGTAGGAATGGATGACTTCTTTAGAGAAGCCTTCTCTAATGTAAAGCATAGAGTTGGGAAATGGTGCAGTCAAGTAAGGAGATTAGGAGTCCATTGTTAAAATGATAAATGCTTGAGGTGATAGATACCTCAAGTACCCTCATTTGATCAATAAACAGTGTACAGAAGACCTTAAATGACCTGATGGAGCTGAAAACCATGGCACAAGAACTTCATGATGCATGCACAAGCTTCAATAGCCGATTCAAACAAGTGGAAGAAAGGGTATCAGTGATTGGAGATCAAATTAATGAAATAAAGTGAGAAGACAAGGTTAGAGAAAAAAGAGTAAAAAGAAATAAACAAAGCCTCCAAGAAATATGGGACTATGTGAAAAGACCAAATCTACATTTGATTGGTGTACCTAAAAGTGATGGGGAGAATGGAATCAAGTTGTAAAACACTCTTCAGGATATTATCCAGGAGAACTTCCCCAACCTAGCAAGGCAAGCCAAAATTCAAATGCAGTAAATACAGTGAAGACCACAAAGATACTCATTAAGAAAAGCGACCCCAAGACATGATTGTCAGATTCACCAAGGTTGAAATGAAGGAAAAAATGTTAAGGGCACCCAGAAAGGAAGGTCGGGTTACCCACAAAGGGAAGCCCGTCAGACTAACAGTGGATCTCTTGGCAGAAGCTCCACAAGCCAGAAGAGAGTGGGGGCCAGTATTCAACATTCTTAAAGAAAAGAATTTTCAACCCAGAATTTCATATCCAGCCAAACTAAGCTTCATAAGTGAAGGAGAAATAAAATCCTTTACAGACATGCAAATGCTCAGAGATTTTGTCACCACCAGGCCTGCCTTACAAGAGCTCCTGAAGGAAGCACTAAACATGGAAAGGAACAACCAGTACCAGCCACTGCAAAAACATGCCAAATTGTAAAGACCATTTAGGCTAGGAAGAAACTGCATCAATTAATGGGGAAAATAACTAGCTAATATCATAAAGACAGGACCAAATTTACACATAACTATATTAACCTTAAATGTAAATGGGCTAAATGCCCCAATTAAAAGACACAGACTGGCAAACTGGATAAACAGGCAAGACCCATCAGTGTGCTGTATTCAGGAGACCCATCTCACATGCAGAGACACACATAGGCTAAAAATAAAGGGATAAAGGAAAATCTACCAAACAAATGGAAACCGAAAAAATAGCAGGAGTTGCAATCCTAGTCTCTGATAAAACAGACTTTAAACCAACAAAGATCAAAAGAGACAAAGAAGGCCATTACATAATGGTAAAGGGATCAATTCAACAAGAAGAGCGAACTATCCTAAATATATATGCACCCAATACAGGAGCACCCAGATTCATAAAGCAAGTACTTAGAGACCTGGAAAGAGAAGAAGACTCCCACACAATAATAATGGGAGACTTTAAACACCCCACTGTCAATATTAGACAGATCAACTAGACAGAAAATTCACAAGGATATCAGGGACTTGAACTCAGCTCTGCACCAAGCAGACCTAATAGACATCTATAGAACTCTCCACCCCAAATCAATAAAATAAACATTCTTCTCAGTACCACATCACACTTATTCTAAAATTGACCACATAATTGGAAGTAAAGCACTCCTCAGCAAATGAAAAAGAGCAGAAATTATAACAAACTGTCTCTTAGACCACAATACAATCAAATTAGAACTCAAGATTAAGAAACCCACTCAAAACTGCACAAACACATGGAAACTGAACAACTTGCTCCTCAATGACTACTGGGTACATAACAAAATTAAGGCAGAAATAAAGAAATAAAGATGTTCTTGAAACCAATGAGAACAAAGACACAATGTACCAGAATCTCTGGGACACATTTAAAGCAGTGTGTAGAGGGAAATTTATAGCACCAAATGCCCACAAGAGAAAGCAGGAAAGATCTAAAATCGACACCCTAACATCACAATGAAAAGAACTAGAGAAGCAAAAGCAAACACATTCAAAAGCTAGCAGAAGACAAGAAATAACTAAGATCAGAGCAGAACTGAAGGAGATAAGAGACACAAAAAACCCTTCAAAAAATCAATGAATCCAGGAGCTGGTTTTTTGAAAAGATCAACAAAATTGATAGACCACTAGCAAGACTAATAAAGAAGAAAAGAGAGAAGAATCAAATAGATGGAATTAAAAATTATAAAGGGGATATCATCACCAATCCCACAGAAATACAAACTACCATCAGAGAATACTATAAACACCTCTATGCAAATAAACTAAACTAGAAAATCTAGAAGAAATGGATAAATTCCTGGACACATACACCCTCCCAAGACTAAACCAGGAAGAAGTTTAATCTCTGAATAGACCAATAACATGCTCTGAAATTGAGGCAGTAATTAATAGCCTTCCCACCAAAAAAAGTCCAGGATCAGATGGATTCACAGCTGAATTCTACCAGAGGTAAAAAGAGGAGCTGGTACCATTCCTTCTGAAACTATTCCAATCAATAGAAAGAGAGGGAATCCTCCCTAACTCATTTCATGAGGCCAGCATCATCCTGATACCAAAGTCTGGCGGAAACACAACAAAAAAAGAGAATTTTAGACCAATATCCCTGATGAACATCGATGCAAAAATCCTCCATAAAATACTGGCAAACTGAATCCAGCAGCACATCAAAAAGCTTATCCACCATGATCAAGTCAGCTTCATCCCTCTGCTTCAAGGCTGGTTCAACATACACAAATCAATAAATGTAATCCATCACATAAACAGAACCATTCACAAAAACCACATGATTATCTCAACAGATGCAAAAAATGCCTTTGACAAAATTCAACAGCCCTTCTTGCTAAAAACTCCCAATAAACTATTTATTGATGGGACGTATCTCAAAATAATAAGAGCTATTATGACAAACCCACAGCCAATATCATATTGAATGAGCAAAAACTGGAAGCATTCCCTTTGAAAACTGGCACAAGACAGGGATGCCCTCTCTCACCACTCCTATTCAACATAGTGTTGGAAGTTCTGGCCTGGGCAATCAGGCAAGAGAAAGAAATAAATGGTATTCCAATAGGAAAAGAGGAAGTCAAATTGTCCGTGTTTGCAGATGACATGATTGCATATTTAGAAAACCCCATCATCTCAGTCCAAAATCTCCTTAAACTGATAAGCAACTTCAGTAAAGTCTCAGGATACAAAATCAATGTGCAGAAATCACAAGCATTCCTATACACCAGTAACAGACAAACAAAGAGCCAAATCATGACAGAGCTCCCATTCACAATTGCTTCAAATAGAATAAAATACCTAGGAATCCAACTTACAAGGGATGTAAAGGATCTCTTCAAGGAGAACTACAAACCACTGCTTAAGGAAATAAAAGAGGACACAAACAAATGGAAGAACATTCCATGCTCGTGGATAGGAAGAATCAATATCATGAAAATGGCCATACTGCCCAAGGTAATTTATAGATTCAATGCTATCTCCATCAAGCTACTAATGACTTTCTTCATCGAATTGGAAAAAACTGCTTTAAAGTTCATATGGAACCAAAACAGAGCCCGTATAGCCAAGACAATCCTAAAACAAAAAGAGTAAAGCTGGAGGCAGCACGCTACCTGACTTCAAACTCTTCCACAAGGCTACAGTGACCAAAACAGCATGGTACTGATACCTAAACAGATGTATAGACCAATGGAACAGAACAGAGGCCTCGGAAATAATACCACACATCTACAACCACCTGATCTTTGACAAACCTGACAAAAACAAGAAATGGGGGAAAGATTCCCTATTTAATAAATGGTGCTGGGAAAACTGGCTAGAAAGCTGAAACTGGATCCCTTCCTTACACCTTATACAAAAATTAATTCAAGATGGATTAAAGATTTAAATGTTAGACCTAAAACCATAAAAACCTTAGAAGAAAACCTAGGCGATACCATTCAGGACATAGGCATGGGCAAGGACTTCATGACTAGAACACCAAAAGCAATGGCAGCAAAAGGCAAAATAGACAAATTGGATCTAATTAAACTAAAGAGCTTCTGCACAGCAAAAGAAACTACCATCAGAGTGAACAGGCAACCTACAGAATGGGAGAAAATTTTTGCAATCTACCCATCTGACAAAGGGCTAATATCCAAAGAACTTAAACAAATTTACAAGAAAAAATCAACCCCATCAAAAAATGGGCAAAAGATATGAACAGACATTTCTCAAAAGAAGACATTTATGCAGCCAACAGACACATGAAAAAGTGCTCTCCATCACTGGTCATCAGAGAAATGCAAATCAAAACCACATGAGATACCATCTCATGCCAGTTAGAGTGGTGATTACTAAAAAGTCAGAAAATAACAGATGCTGGAGAGGATGTAGAGAAATAGGAACGCTTTTACAATGTTAGGGGATTGTAAATTAGTTCAACCATTGTTGAAGACAGTGTGACAATTCCTCAAGGATCTAGATCTAGAAATACCATTTGACCCAGCTATCCCATTACTGGGTATATACTCAAAGGATTATAAATCATGCTACCATAAAGACACATGCACACGTATGTTTATTGCAGCACTATTCACAATAGCAAAGACTTGGAACCAACCTAAATGTCCATCAATGATATACTGGATTAAGAAAGTGTGGCACATATACACCATGGAATACTATGCAGCCATAAAAAAGGATGAGTTCATGTCCTTTGCAGGGACATGGATGAAGCTGGAAACCATCATTCTCAGCAAACTATCACAAGGACAGAAAATCAAACACTGCATGTTCTCACTCATAGGTGGGAACTGAACAATGAGATCACTTGGACACAGGGTGGGGAACATCACACATTGGGGCATGTTGTCGGATTGGGGGAGGGGGGAGGGATAGCATTAGGAGAAATACCTAATGTAAATGATGAGTTCATGTGTGCAGCAAATCAACATGGCACTTGTATACCTATGTAACAAACCTGCACATTGTGCACATGTACCCTAGAACTTAAAGTATAATAATAAAAAAAAAAAAGGAAAAGAGAAAAAGAAGTGCTTTTTGCCTCCCACCATTATTCTGAGGCCTCCCAGGCCATGTGGAACTGTAAGTCCAATTAAAACTCTTTTGCTCCCAGTTCCGGGTATGTCTTTATCAGCAGCATGAGAACAAACTAATACAGTAAATTGGTACCAGTAGCATGGGGTGTTGCTGAAAAGATACCTGAAAATGTGGAAGCAACTTTGGAACTGGGTAACAGGCAAAGGTTAGAACAGTTTGGAGGGCTCAGAAGAAGACAGGAACATGTGAGAAAGTTTGGAACTTCCTAGAGACTTGTTGAATGGCTTTGACAAGAATGCTGATAGGGATATGAACAATAAGGTCCAGGCTGAGGTGGTCTCAGATGGAGATGAGGAACTTGCTGGGAACTGGAGCAAAGGTGACAAAGGTGACACTTGTTATGTTTTAGCAAAGAGACTGGTGGCATTTTGCCCCTGGCCTAGAGATTTTTAAAACTGTGACAGAGATAATTTAGGGTATCTGGCAGAAGAAATTTCTAAGCAGCAAAGCATTCAAAATGTAACTTGGGTGCTGTTAAAAGCATTCTGTTTTAAAAGGGAAACAGAGCATAAAAATTCAGAAAATTTGGAGCCTGACAACACAGCAGAAAAGAAAAAATCCATTTTTTGAGGAGGAATTCAAGCTGATTGCAGAAATTTGCATAAGAAGCAAGGAGCCTAATGTTAATCCCCAAGACCATGGAGAAAATGTCTCCAGGCATATCAGAGACCTTTATGGCAGCCCCTCCCATCACAGGCCGGAAGACCCACGAGGAAAAAGTGGTTTCATGGGCTGAGCCCAGTGTCCCTGTGCTGTGTGCAGCCTAGGGACTTGGTGCCCTGAGTCCCAGCCACTCCAGCCATGGCTGAAAGGGGTCAGCACAGAGGAGCTGAGGCTGTGGCTTCAGAGGATGGAAGCCCCAAGCCTTGGCAGCCTCCATGTGGTGTTGAACCTCTGGGTTCACAGAAGTCAAGAACTAAGGTTTGGCAACCTCCGCCTAGATTTCAGAAGATGTATGGAAATGCCTGGCTCAGGCAAAAGTTTGCTACAAGGGTGGGGCCCTCATGGAGAACCTCTGCTAGGGCAGTGCAGAAGGGAAATGTGAGGTTGGATCCCCTACACAGAGTCCTTACTGAGGCACTGCCTAGTGGAGTTGTGAGAAGAGGGCCACCGTCCTCCAGACCCCAGAATGGCAGATCCGCTGACAGTTTATACCATGTTCCTGGAAAAGCTGCAGACACTCACTGCCAGCCCATGAAGCAACCAGGAGGGAGGCTGCACCCTGCAAACCACAGAGGCAGAGCTGCCCAAGACCATGGGAACCCACCTCTGGCATCAGTGTGACCTGCATGTGAGACCTGGAGTCAAAGGAGATTATTTTGGAGCTTCAAAATTTGACTGCCCCACTGGATTTCAGACTTGCTTGGACCCTGTAACCGCTATGTTTTGGCCAATTTGTCCCATTTGGAATGGCTGTATTTACCCAATTCCTGTACCTGCATTGTATCTAGGAAGTAACTAGCTTGCTTTTGATTTTACAGGCTCTTAAGTGGAAGGGACTTGCCTTGTCTCAGATGAGACTCTGAACTGTAGACTTTTGAGTTAATGCTGAAATGAGTGATGACTTTGGGGTACTGTTAGGAAGGCATGATTGGTTTTGAAATGTGAGGACATGAGATCTGGAGGGGCCAGGGATGGAATGATATGGTTTGACTGTGTCCCCAACCAAATCTCAGCTTGAATTGTATCTCTCAGAATTCCCACGTGTTGTGGGAGGGACCAAGGGGGAGGTAATTGAATCGTGGGGGCCAGACTTTCTGATGCTACTCTCATGATAGTGAATAAGTCTCACGAGATCTGATGGGTTTCTCAGGGATTTTCGCTTTTGCTTTCTCCTCATTTTTCTATCTTGCCACCACCATGTAAAAAGTGCCTTTCACCTCCCACCATGATTCTGAGGCCTCCCCAGCAATGTTGAACTGTAAGTCCAATTAAACCTCTTTTTTTTCCCAGTTTCGGGTATGTCTTTATTAGCAATGTGAGAATGAACTAATACAGTACCCATAACAATTAAAAATATTTTTAAACAAAAAATAAATAACTAAAAGTCTATTTTTAAAGTATGCCCTCAATAGGACATTTTTAAGAAATGTCATGAGACCTCAGTGAAGGTATACTGTTTTCAAATCATCTAGAAAGTTTTAGGACGCTTCTGTAAGAGTCTTGAGTGATCTATCACTTCAGCATTTAGCTCTCCAGACATCTGCCTGTTATCTGTATGCACCTAGCCTTCTTTAGGAAAATTTTGACTTCGCCCTCACCAGTAAACAGAACTCAGCACTGCACAAGACAACAGTAAGAAATCAGATTTTATTAAAATGTTTTAAGAAGATAAGGAGAAAAGATTTATATTAGTCACATTCACTGGTTGTCTAGTGGTTAGGAAAAAAAATACATTACTCACATACTTCCATAATGTTCATAGAAATTGGAGATTCAAAAAACATAGACTAAAACAGTATTTAAACTCTTCCCAGCCAACAAAAAGTCTAGAAGTGCTACATAAAACAGAATCATCCTTAGATTGCTTTTATTTCTTTTTCTTTCTTTTTTGTAATTTAACTTTACAGGAAAGAGAAATCCCTAGGTGCTAGAAGATAAAAAGAAGCTAAATATAAGAGTAGCATGAGTTTGCTCTGAATTAGACTTCCCTGGAGGATAGTTGTAGAGCTTGGCAGTTAAGAGTTGAGGTTTGTTTGGGGTTTTTTTAATCAATTTTATTGATTAATAATTACATACAATAAAATGTACCCATTTTAAGTGTGTGTTTCCATGAGTTTTAGCAAATTATACACATACACACCCTTGAAACTATCACAATAATTGAATATAGAATACTTCTCTTTTTTTTTTTTTTTTTTTTTGAGACGGAGTCTCGCTCTGCCGCCCAGGCTGGAGTGCAGTGGCCGGATCTCAGCTCACTGCAGGCTCCGCCTCCCGGGTTCACGCAATTCTCCTGCCTCAGCCTCCCCAGTAGCTGGGACTACAGGCGCCCGCCACCTCGCCCGGCTAGTTTTTTGTATTTTTTAGTAGAGACGGGGTTTCACCGTGTCAGCCAGGATGGTCTCCATCTCCTGACCTCGTGATCCGCCCGCCTCGGCCTCCCAAAGTGCTGGGATTACAGGCTTGAGCCACCGCGCCCGGCCTAGAATACTTCTCTTACCCCAAAAGATTCCCTTGTTTCCATTTGCAGTCAAGCCTTCTGAACCCCCAACCCCAGAGAGCCATTTATCTACTTTTTGCCACTATGGAAGGGATTTCTCTCTTCTAGGATTTCAGGTCAATAGAATAATATGGTATGTAATCGTTGAAAATAAAATTTGTTCACTCTGCATGCTTTTATGACTCATCCAGGTTTTTGCATGGGTCAGTAGTTTATTAGTTTTTATGATTGAGTAGTATTCCATTATACAGATAAACCATAGTTTCTTTATGCATTTACCTGTTGATGGACATTTGAATTATATCCAGTTTGCGACTAATATGTATAAAACTGCTATGAACATTTGTGTATAAGTCTTTCTTTGGGCAAATGATTTCTTGTCTCTTGAGTAAATACCTAAGAAGTATAATTTCTTTGTCATATGTTTTGCATTCTAAGAAACTTTTGCAAACACGTTTAGACCATTTTATACTCCCAATAGCAACGTTTGTATGCTACACACCCTTTTCAACACTTAGTATTGATAATGCTTTTAAATTTAGTCATTCTAGTAGGCATCCAAATGGAATCCTATTGTGACTTTACTTTGTATTTTTGTTCTGACTAATGTTTAGCATCTTTAGATGTGCTTATTGACATTCAAATATCTTCTTTGTGTCTATTCACATTTTTCCTGAGTTGTCTATCTTATTATTATCAAGTTGTAGAGTTTGTTATATGTTCTGGATAGAAGTCCAGTGTGAAATATCTATATTATTAATCATCTCTCTCAGCCTGTGGTTTGCATTTCCATTTTTGTCAGCTTGAACTATTAAACCAGGTTAAATTAAAAGGGGTTACTTATATGGTGGACCACAGGGCTTTATGATGTTTTTTAAATCTCAAGGAGAATAGGGTCAATGGAGGTATTTTATTTATGGAGCAGTAAATCTGAGGTAGTCCTATAAGGAACTAGATAACAAGGCTTCATTAGATGTCTGATTTTCTAGTGCAGTGCTTCCAAAGCTCAAATGTACATAGAAACACTTGGCGATATCGTTAGCATACAGATTCTGATTTAGAAGGTCTGGAGTAGGGCCTCATATTCTACATTCCTAACAAGCTCCCAGATGATGCTGATGCTGCTGGTCCAGGGGCCATGCTTCAAGTAACAAGGGTCTAGTTTAGCCAGACCAGTTTCAAAACCAATAATACACAAGCATTTATTCCCTTATTTATACCAGAATGTTTGAGGACTAAACACAAAATTTTTGGATCTGTCTGTTAACATTATCACCAGACATTTCAAATACCCCAATCCAATCATGCTATACACTAGGATTGGTTACAAAATAAAATTACCCCTTTACTTTCCATATTTTTCCATCTACAAACTAGTGTTTGTTTATTTTTATTAGATTTTATTTTTTAGAGCAGCTTTGGGTTCAAAAAAATTGAATAGAAGTTAATGAGATTTCCCACATATCCCCTGCAAGCTAACATTTTTAAAATCATAAAGACGATTTGGGCAATTTAGGACATAACATAAATATCACTTTAGATTCAACCAGGGGCCCCAAAGGGCTCTATTCCAGCAACTCATATTTAAGAAGGCTTAACACAACACTTGAAGAGCGTAAAATGACCAGGCAAGAATGCTTGATAGCAGCCTGTGTCAAAAGGATCATCCTCAATGAGCAGCACTTGATAAATTTCTATTAAATAAAATCACATTCCAGCCTGAATGGCTCAGAAAGTCATTCTGCCATCATTTTAACACTTAGCAAAGCAAGACTCCTTGTGTCTGTGCTTTGGAATATACATCCAACTGACCAGACATGGTCATGGGCAAAAGGCAATATACCTCTGATGAATTTGTGGAAAAGAATTAAAACGTGTACAAGAGGCCTGAATAGATATTTCTCAAAAGAACATATACAAACGGGGCCGGGCATGGTGGCTCTTACCTGTAATCCCAGCACTTTGAAAACCCGAGGTGGGAGGATTTCTTGAGCCCAGGAGCTTGAGACCAGCCTGGACCCCACAGGACACCACAGCAAGACCTTGCCTCTGCAAATAACAATAAATAGCCAGGCATGCTTGCACAAGTGTATAGTCCCAGCTACTTGGGAGGCTGAGGTGGGAGGATTGCTGGAACCTGGCAAGTCGAGGCTGCTATGAGCCATGATGGCATCATTACACTTGCCTAGGCACCAGAGCAAGACCTTGTCTCACACACACACATACACACACAAAAGATCTACAAATGGCCAATAGGTACATGAAAACAAAATGCTCAGCATCACTAATCATCAGGGAAATATAAATTAAAACCACAGTGTGATATCATCTCACCCCAGTTAGGAATGCTATTCCCAAAAAAACAAAAAAAATAACAAATGCTGGTGAGGATGCAGAGATAAGGGAATGCTCATACACTGTTGGTGGAATATAAACTAGTACAGCCATTATGGAAGACAGTATGGCATTTCCATGTAGAACTACCATGTGACCCAGCAATCTCACAACTGGATATATTTCCAAAAGAAAAGAAATCAGTATATCAAAGAGATATCTGCACACCATGTTTACTGCAGCACTCTTCATAATAACCAAGTATGAAATTAACCTACGTATCCATCAGCAGATGAAGGAATAAAAAAAATGTGGTATACATAGACAATGGAATATTATTCAACCATAAAAAGAATAAAATCCTGTCATTTGCAGCACATGGATAAAACTGGAAGTCATATCGTAAATGAAGTAAACCAGGCACAGAAAGACAAATATTGCGTGTTTTCACTCATAAGTGTGAGTTACCTCACTCACTTGGAGGTGGAGAGTAGAATAGTGGTTACCAGAGGCTGAGAATGGCAAGTGAGGACAACAATGGAAATAAATTGGTTAATGGGGATAAAAAATTATGTTTAGATAGAAGAAATAAGTTTTAGTATTCAATAGCACAGCAGAGAAATTATAGTTAACAATAATTTGTTGTATATTTCAAAATAGCTAGAAAAGAAGAATTGCAATGTTCTCAACACAAAGATAAAGGTTTGAGGTGATGGATATCCCAATTACCCTGATTTGAGTATTACACATTGTATGCATATATCAAAACATCAAAATATATTCCAAAACTATATACAGCTATGATATATCAATTCAAATTTTTAAAAAATTATAAAAAAAGAGATGGGAATTATATTGTGCCAGATACCTTGAAGTGTAATAGAGACGGATTTTTCAGAACTAACTAAATAAATTCTCCTTAGGAAATTAAAATGCATAAATTTTCAGTTTCCTGAAAGCGGCTTAGCCACATTAAGTCATTTTTTATAAATAACCAATACCAAAGATTTTCTAGAACCCACCCCCAAAACTCATTTTCTGTCATGTCAGTTCCAGTACTACCCTTATTAGTGAAGACTGCTAATTGCCTAGCAAAATCTGTTACCCTGTTCCTCTACAGTAATAAAATTTCAGCAATAGCTGTCCAGCTAACACTGTATATCCTGACCACCCTTAAAGTTAAGTGTAGCTATATGACTGTTGTCACCAATTTAAGATGAACAGAAAAAGTACAATGTTCAACTTAGTTTCACTTACTTATGAGAAAAACTTAGCTGGAAGTGCCACTTCTTCTTATTCTACTGTGCCTGAGATTCAGCTTGACCAGGCAGATGAAAACAAGACCTTAGGGTGTGGAAGAACCACAAGATGCAAGAGACCTATGTCCATGAATGACTGTGTGGAGCTGAGCTGTCCTGGCCTAGACCACTCTCTTCAAAACTCCTGTGAGACTTAAATTATTTAAATGACATTCTTCTTTAAACCACAATGTTTTGTGACCCCTGTGTTATACCAGCTTTACCTATATGTTAAGTACTGCCACCGACTTCAGAAGAAGCTGTCAAAGTAAGTCTTTCTAAGTTAACTGATGAAACAATTTCAAACCTTGCTATGGAAACTATGCTAACCACCCATTAGAATTTACTGTATTTTCCATAATAAAAGAGTTACATCTATGAGCAAAACTATTTAAAGGAAGTTGGAAAAGTTAGCCATTTATATCACGGTTAAGCTACGGTGCTTTAAGTAATAAGAGAAAGATATTTAAAGGCAAAAAAATTTTAAAAGGAATTAGAGAAGATACCCATTTATATCACTATTCATCATTTTTATTTCCCATTATTCCGTAAAAGAAATGTGATGTAAAGGGAAATATTATTTGTATAAGTTATCAAAGCTAACTGTTTCCAAAATCAAAATGAAATATGATTCATCCCATTGGTGTTGATGCACAGCTTATACACTAAGAAGTATGTCATTGGCATATTTCATTAGGCAGTTTCTCCTAGCACATTCTCCTCTTTCCATGGCTCCCTGGATTAAGGAGAACAGCACAAGTTGGTTGTAAGATGGATCTCCATTCGAACATTGGATCTAGCAATTACAAGCTGTTACTTTATTTATCCACCTAATACATCATACACAATGTTACACACTAAGGATACAAAGATGAATATAAGTCTGTTACTACACTCAAGGAACCCACAGCCTGGAGTGAGTGGTAGACAGATTATTACATACAAAATGAGCATGACAGAAGAAAACGGGAAAAGAGAAGCCAAATGGGCATTTCATCCATTTATGATGTCAGAGACCTATTCTGTCGTCTAGCCCTAAAACCCCAGTTTCTACTCCATATGTACTGATCAGACTGAAAGGACTTGAATTTAGGGCTGTGCTGTCTCTAAAGGGATTTTGTAACTTTTGTAACTTTAAATGAGCTGCTACTTTAAGTCACAGTTTCCGCATTATTAAAATGGGAAAACCAACATTTTGCTGATAAGATTGTTTATGAAATAAAATGTATAAAGTATCTGGCATGTATAATGACTTAACAACTTATGGTTCTTTTCCTTTGTCTTACACTTCCAACAGTGATGTCACTCCTATATTTTACCCTTGAAGCTAGAAATGTTAATGCATATTAGATTTATTACTAATTTTCCCACTTTTACTAATACTTCTATAAATACTCTGTCACATACTTCTATTTTTAGACTATAATTCTCTTGTGGGTAATATAGTCTATAGTTTATTACTTTCTATAAGTAATAGTGTTTCCATATAATGGCTATAAATTTGCTTTCATCAAGTGTCAATGGAGTTTTATTGCACCATTTGCTTACGTGACCCAGACTATTTCATCAACAGAGTCCAGACACAAGGAAAATACTCTATATTCAGTGAACAAAAGTCACAAGATCTCAACCTGCTAGCTGAAAATTGCAATAAAATCAATCATCTACCTCAAGTCATGAGTGGAGATAGACTTATTTGAGGAAAACTAATTCTTTTTTGAGACAGGGTCTCACTCTGTCACCCAGACTGGAGTGCAGTAGAACGATCATGGTTCACTGCAGGCTCAAACTCTTGGGCTCACGGGATCCTCCCACCTCAGCCTCCTGAGTACCTGGGACTACTGGTGTGACATCACAGTTGGCTAATTAAAAAAAAAAAATGTTTTTAGAGATGGGGTCTCACTATGTTGCCCGGGCTGGTTTCAAACCCTTGGCCTCAAGCTACCTTCCCTCATCGGTCACCCAAAGAGCTGAGATTATGGGCATGAGCCACTCTACTAGGCCAAGAAAAACTAAATTTTAAATTACCCATGGGTAAGGATCACATGTGTGCCACCCACATATGAAGAAGCTCCAGTCACATAAATAAACATGATGACTGATACAAAAATGATTTATGCCATAGAGCCCCAGGAAAAGCTGAAGTGAAACTGCCCCATAGAAAGGCCTCTACAACCAAAAGTATATGCAGGACCCCCCTACACACAAACACAGATATGCATATACATATTAGATAACTCCCTTTAAAGAACTCACAGAAATTATAAAATATAGAAGATATTCATGTTATAAAATTCAGGTGCTGAACAAATACGTAGGTGACTTTACCTTCTCGATGTTATAGAATAGCTTGCTGAGGAACAACTCTCCCTCCAAGAATAATTAGAAAACTGAATATGATACCTCTCTAAAAACTCTATTTGAAAGTATCAGAGAGCTAC
Organism: Macaca fascicularis; assembly: GCF_037993035.2. Classification (NCBI taxonomy): domain Eukaryota; kingdom Metazoa; phylum Chordata; class Mammalia; order Primates; family Cercopithecidae; genus Macaca; species Macaca fascicularis. The sequence continues at coordinate 28,618,876 of NC_088376.1, read as the reverse complement.
CAAAGCAACTAGGACTTGAGACATCAGGATTACAGAGAAGTAAGCCAAGCACACCACCCACTTTTACCTTCAAGGCATTTGCAAATTCTTTGCATGGCATCAGAATCTAGAAAGAGAACTACAAAAGCAGAGCTTCTGGCAAACGCAAGGGGATGAAGAGACAAAAATTAGACCTTGCAGATCCTAATGCAGCCAATAATTAAATGGTCAAAATCCTGAAGAGAAAGGAATGAAGAGAAGTCTAACACATGGTGGTTTTAAGTCAAGGCAGTTGTTGAATATTTATGCTGCATAAGGCAAAAATCTAAGAAGCTAAATACAAAGATGCTGACAAGAAAGAATTCTGGGCAGTCTCAAGGGCTGAAGAAAGAAAATTAGAATTCAGGACCAGAAAAAATATAAGAGTCCAGTAAACACTTCATCTGGACTCTCAGCAGGACCTTAAAATGGCCATACCCCAGGGACAGGGAGAAATCCATGTTACAGAGCTTTACAAGAAGTGCATCCTTAAACGAGTGCCAGTGAAGTCAGTTCCTCACAGAATTAATGAAACCTGTACCTATTCCACCTGCCTCTCTATTCTGTCTGCCTTACACCAGACAATAGTGTAAACCCTATGTAGAGGAAAATTGCATCCTCAAGAGCTTCTATAATTTTTTACATATAATGGTCATCATTAAATAAAAAATGACCAGGAATATCTAGAAAAAAATAAAACCACAAAGGACCCATTTATTGGGATTATCTAACACAGAGTTTAAAATTACTGTGTTTAACAAAACAGATGATTAAATTATTAAAGAACTAATAATTAAAGCTTCTAGAACTGATAAATGCATTAATTCAAATTAAGAACTCAGCATCTGTAAAAGCAGATTAGATACAGCAGAAGAGACAATTTGTGAAGTGAAAAATGTGTCCGGATAAAGCACAAAGGATAAAAGGATAGAAAGAGGAAAATGAGCGCAAGATCCACATGGAACACAACAAAAGGTCTAATAAGTAATTAGAGCCCCAAAGATGGAGAAGAATGAGAATGTGAGTGTAGCAATATTTAAACAGGCAATGCCTGAGAATTTCCCAAAAATGGTGATAGACATGAAACCATAGACTGAAGAACCATTGCAAACCCCAAACAAAATAAATCTATAAAGACCCATATATAGGCCCACCACAGTAAAACTACTAAAAAACAAATAGAAAGAAAACTATTTAAAAGCCAGGCAAGGCTGGGTGAGGTGGATCATGCATGCAATCCCAGCACTTTGAGAGGCCGAGGCAGGAGGATCACTTGAGCCCAGAAGTTCGAGACCAGTCTGGGCAACATAAGGAGACCACATCTCTATTTTTTAAAAAATGTTAATAAAATAAAATAAAAGTCAGGCAAACATCCAACCATTCTGCAACATATTCTGATGGTGAGGCTGTGGAAAAACAATTGTTCTTATACATTGCCTATGAGAATTCAAAATGGTACAACTTTTACGAAGGAGGATTTCATGATGTCTAAGAAAATTACATGGACTCCTGGAATCTAACCCAAAAATATAGTGAAAAACATTACAAAAGACAAGGGAGGGATGCAGGGAGGGAAGGAGGAAGGGAGAAAGGAAGGCAGAAAAGAAGGAAGGCAGGAAGGCAGGAAGGAAGGAAAGAAAAGAAAAGAAAGAGGGAAGTCTATTAGGAGATTTAAAAGATACTTCAACCAATCCGAACAATAGACTTATTTGACCTCATATTCAAACCAAAAGATAATCAAACACACACATGCACTCACACATGTTGAGTATCTGTTGAGAATGTTAAATATATGTGTGTGGATTTCATATTTTTTTGCTGTTTTCAAATAATTTAAATAATTAAATATTGGATCATATTAAGGAATTCTTATTTTTTAGGCATGATGATAGTATTGTGATTATGTCTTTTTTTAAAGATAAAATGAGCTCTTAGTAAATAGAGATACATACTTAAATAAGCTGATGAGAAATTGCTTCACAATAATAAGTAGGTGGGAATAGAGATTAAAGAAGACTAAGCACAAATTCATAATTTTTTAAGCTGAATGTTTGATAAATAGGGTTCCTTATAATATTCTGTAAAACTTCATAGTTGCTTGAAATTTTCCACAATAAATTACTTTGGATAAAAGCAACCTTCAAAGTAGAAAATAAGACTGAAAGCAAAAAGACAATCATAAAATCTTAAATGTGCTGAAAGAATATAACTTCTAACACAGAATTCTAAACCCAGTGAAATATCCTTCAAAAGTGAAACAAAAAATCAAAAACAAAAAATCTATTGTCAGCACGTTCATGCTTCATGCGAAAGAGTTTTTTAGACAGAAAGAAAATGACTTCATTGTTCTACATACTTGCCAGCAAAACAAGAAAAGAAAATTATTCCAGATAGAAACATAAAAATAAAAGAAAAATAAAGAATAAATGAAAGAGGAGTAAATATATGAGTAAATTGACTGAACAAAAGGATAATTATAACCATTTGTTTGTTTGTTTGTTTTGAGACATGGTCTAACTTTGTCACCTAGGCTGAAGTGCAGTGAAGGGATCATGGCTTACTGCAGCCTCGACCTCCTGGGCTCAGTCAATCCTCCCCAGTTCAGCCTCCCAAGTAGCTGGGACTATAGGCATGGGCCACCATGCCTGGCTAATTTTTTTATTTTTTGTGACCCATCGTCTCACCAGGCTGGTCTTAAACTTCTGACCTCAAGGGATCTTCCCACCTCAGCTTCCCAAAGAATAACTTTCTTTTAAAAATTAAAATATATGCAAATTTTAAATGCATGACAAGAATAACACAAAAACAAATGGAGTTACAGTGTTCTTAAGTCCTAGCATTGTCAGGTTAGTGACAAAAGTACTTATATATGAAATATGATTAAGTCAAGGACTTATGTTGCATTTTCTAGAGTAACTGCTAAAATGTTAGCAAAATAAGGTTCAATGAACAAGTCAATAAAAAAATTACTAGATTAGGGCAAAAGAAGAAAATGAAGGGGAACACAAAACAGGATGAACAAATAAAAATAAATTGTAAAAAGAGATGTATATTTGTAAATACAAATATATCATTATTTACACTAAATGTAAATGGACTAAATACTCCAATTATAAGGCAATGTTACTGAAATGGAAAAAACAAAAGTTTTACTACATGTTGTTTCAAGAAATTCATTTTAAATATAAAGACACAGAAAGACTGCAATTAAAAAGATGTAAAAATATATACCCCAAAATACTAACTATAACAAAGGAGAGTGACTAAAAATATCAAAGTATTGTTTGTCAATAAATTCAACTACTTAGAAAAAAGGAACAAATTTCATGAATGACATATACTAGCTTCCAGCCTTTAAGCCATTCCAGCTGATACCATGTGGAGAAGAGAAAAAGTGTCCCTACTGAACTCTTTCTAAATTTCAGATTTTCATTCAAAGTCAATGTTTTAAATCACTAAAGTTGTTGATGTTATTCAGCAACATATAGCTAGAACAAATGCTGTACTCAAATATGAACAGAATATTTGAGTAAAAACTCCAATAAACAATAGGCTAGTTCATAAAGCAACTCTCAGCAAATGACAAAGGATTGATATCAATCAGAATATATTTATAAAATTAATCTATAAATCAATAACAAAGAAAAAAAGAAAATCTCAAAATATTTGTAAATTAAATATTATTCTAAACAACACATGAATAAAAATATATATATAATAGAAATTATAAAACATATTTAACCAAATGATAATGAAAACATTGTTGCAGGGCTTTTCCTTAGTTTAGCTAAAGACAGGGGTTTTGCCCATCCCACAGCCACGAAAATTTAGGCTCGTAGACGGTTTAAAGGGTGAGTAAAGCAGGGTTCTATTGGGTGAAAAGGGAAAAAAAGGAGGAAACAAGGACTCTCACAAGGCCTGAGTCTCTCTGCTAGAGCACTTCCTACCCGGCTGATTGAATCCCAGGTTCCACACAGGAAGAGGAGGGGCCAGTATCCTGCCCCCTGCAAACGATGTGAATTTCCCTAGGCTCCACCCCAGTGGGCAGGCTGGTTGGAGTTTCTCCAGGGACCCCCTCCCACCTGCCACCTGGCTGTCTCAGTATGACATATTAAAACATATAGAATTCAGATAATTTTCTGTTGAGAGAAAAAGCTTCAGTTACAAATGCATAACTTGGAAAGAAGAAAGTGAACTACTTGAGTATCCTCATAAAGTTGAAAAAGGAGAGAGCAGAAAATCAAACTGAAAATAGAAGAAAAGAAATCGTTAATATAAGAGCCAAAATAAACATATAGATATTAGAGAAAATAAACAAAGTCAAACCTTGGTTAGTTCTTTGAAAAGATCAATGAAAGTCATAAGCATCTGGGGAAATTAATAAAGGAAAATGTGAAAGTGCAAATTACGGTAGTCAGGAATGAAACACACAGGCTTTAAAAACTGAAGAGGCTATTATAAACAAATTGAACCAAATAAATTTTTAATTTTTAATGAAGTAATAAAGTTCCTAGAAAAACACAATTTAAAAAATTGACATAGGAAGAAATACAATATTTGAATAGCCTATATCTATAAAAAAAATTAATCTGATTATAAAAACATTCCCAAAAAGTTTTCCCAAGTGGATTAGAGGCTTTTAGCATGACTCAGTGCCTTGAAAGTAGCAAGATCACACATAAGAATCAATTATGTGAGCTTTCGTGCAAGAAGGAAAATGAGAATGCACCAAAATCACAAAGGACACCCCAGATCATAGGAAAGAGAACACAGGCAAACAGCTGCCATGACAGGTGTCCAACTGATAAAAGTGAATGAAGCCCTGGTATATGAGAGAGGAAGAGACTCTCACTCTGTGACTCGCCTTTCCACTGGGGGTCCAAGGCTGAGAGAGAGCACTTTGTTTCTCCAAAGCCCCGTAGCTATCATGGGGAGAGACTTGGAGATGCTATGAGAGAAAAATAGTGGGAAAAACTGCAGACATTTTCCCAGACCCAGGACAGAGAACAGGACACCACTTTTAATCTGAGTGCATACAAACCAGCCATTCTTTGGCATCTGGGTCCCATGGCTGCACAGGCATTTTAGTCTTGAGCTGTAGATTGGAGCACCTGCCCTGGAGGAGAGTAGGTGCTATTCTATAACCAGAATTCTATAACCAGAATTGTGGAATGCCCCCTTAGCAGTAGACACTGGAATTGTGCTCTCCCCCATGGAAGGCTTGGGGCAGGATATCTGCCACAGCTGTGATTTCTCCTAGGTGATGAGAATTGCAGCCTGGGCCAGTTTGGTGACCTGGAACTGGTCTGTATGTGTCATTGCTGAGTGCCTCAACCTACTCCCCTGAGATTGTGCTGGGGTAACTGCCTAGCCATATGTCAAAGGATGAAACTGGACCCTTACCTTTCACCATGTATAAAAGTTAACTCAAGATAAACTACATATTTAAATGTAAGACCTCAAACTGTAAGAATTCTAGAAGAAAACTTAGAAAATACCATTTTGAACATCAGGCTTGGGAAAAAATTTATAACTAAGCCCTCAAAAGCAACTGTAACAAAAACAAAAATTGGTAAGTGGGACCTAATTAAACTAAAGAGCTTCTGCATAGCAAAAGAAACCATCAACAGAGTAAACAGACAACCTACAGAATGGGAAAAAATATTCACTAAATATGCATTCGTCAAAGGTCTGCTATCCAGAATCTATAAGGAATATAAACAATTCAACAAGAAAAAGACAAATCACCCTATTAAAAAGCAAGCAACTCCAGGCATGGTGGCTGATGCTGGTAATCCTAGCACTTTGGGAGGCTGAGGCGGGCAGATTGCCAGAGCTCAGGAGTTCGGGACCAGCCTGGGCAACATGGTGAAACCTCGACTCTACTAAAATAGAAAAAATTTGCCAGGCATGGTGGTGCGCGCCTGTAGTCTCAGCCACTCCAGAGGCTGAGGCAGGAGAATTGCTTGAACCCAGGAGGCAGGAGGCAGAGGCTGCAGCGAGCAGATCATGCCACTGCACTCCAGCCTGGGCAACAGAGTGAGACTCCGTCTCAAAAAAAACAAAGAAGACATACAGGCAACCAACAAACATATTAAAAAGTATTCCACATCACTGATCATCAGAGAAACGTGAATCAAAACTACAATGAGACAACATCTCTGACCAGTCAGAACGCTGTTATATAAAAATAAAAAAATGACAAATGCTGGCAAAACTGCAGAGAAAAAGAACATTTATACATAGTTGGTGGCAATGTAAATTAGTTCAGCCACTGTGGAAAGCAGTTTAAATATTTCTCAAAAAACTTAGAACTCTTGTTCAAGCTGCAATCTCATTACTGGGTATATATCCAAAAGAAAATAAACCATTCTACCAAAAAGACTTATGCACTCATATGTTCATCACAGCACTATTCACAATAGCAGCAACATGGAATCAACCTAGGCATCCATCAATGGTAGACTGGATAAAGAAAATGTGGTACATATGTATTACAGAATACTACACAGCCATTAAAAAAAACAAAATTATGTCCTTTGCAGCAACACGGATGCAGCTGGAGGCCATTATCCTAAGCACATTAATGCAAGAACAGAAAACCAAATACTGTATGTTCTCACTTGTAAGTGGGAGCTAGATATTGGGTACTCCTGGACATAAAGATGGCAACAATAGACACTGGGGACTACTAAAGAGGAGAAAGAGGGAATATGGAAAGGACTGAAAAACTAACTGTTAGGTACTAGGCTCACTTCCTAGGTGACAGGATCAACTGTACCCCAAACCTCAGCATCACACAATATACCAATATAACAAACCTGCACATGTACCCTCTAAATCTAAAAAAGTTGAAATAAAAAAAAAAACTTCCTGGCCCAGATATCTTTACTAGTGAATTCTTCTAAACATTTCAAAACGAAATAGCAATTTTACAAAACTCCTCCATATTCTAGGGGAAAAAACCACATTTTCCAAATCATTTTTTTGAGTTCCGCAAATCTCAATACTAAAAAACCTGGCAAAGAAATTTTAAGACGGGAAAATGACTGGCTATCTCTCACATAATATAGATATAAAAATCCTAAATAAAGTATTACCAAATCAAACACAATAATATAAAATAGGTAACATATAACTATCAAGTTTTCATTTATTCTAACAAAACTGGAATAGTAATCTAGCCTGGTCTAATATGTAATAATCAGTCAATGTAATTCACTACGTAACAGAATAAAGGAAAAAATTGGTTTATCAGCTCATAAATGTAAAAAAAAAAAAAAAAAGCAACATCTGTATGACAGGCAGAATAATGCCCCCCCCCCGCCCACAAATATGTTCACATCCTAATCTCCAAAACCTGACATGACAAAAGGGACTTCGCAGATGCAAATAAGTTAAAGGCCTTGAGATGGGGAGAGCACCCTGGATTATCCAGCCTAATTATGTGGCTAATTAAAATAAGAATCTTTCCCGACTGTAGTTAGAGAGAGATGTGACTATGGGAGAATGGTGAGAGATTCAACACTGCTGGCTCTGAAGATAGAGGAGACAGGCAACAAGTCAAAGAATATTAGTGATCTATAAAAGCTGGAAAAAAGACACAGATTCTCTCTTAGAGCCTCCAGATGGAATAAGTCTCTGTCAACACCTTGATTTTCAGTCCATGAGACCTGTGTCAGACTTTTTACCTAAAGAATTGTAGGATAGTAAGTTTGTGTTGGCTTAATCCACTAAATCAGTATTAATTTCTTACAACAGTAACAGACCAAACAGGGAATAGGAATGAAATTCCTTAATTTGAGAGTGTTGTCAAGATTCATAACAGGTGTTCTTTCATACCCTGAATATTCAAGAATTTAAGTCTATGAAACAAACTGATCATAGACAGATTAACAAGAGGAAAGGCATATAAATGTATTAATATGTAAGCACACGGAGTCACACGAAGTATAGAAACTCAAAGAAGCACCAGATAGCTGAAGCTTAAATACTCTCCACAGGGGAGAGGAAAGTGAAGGATGTAGGCAATTTTAGAGGGAGAGTAAACGATTTTTAGGGGAGATGAATGAGCTCAAAGTATAAACAATAGCCTGGGACAACGCTCCTCTGGACTCTGGGTGTGGTGTCACCTTTCTTCCTGCAATATGTGTCAATTTCCCATGGTTAGTGAGACATCTGGGGAAGAGATTCACAACAGTTGAATGTCTTTTGGAGGATCTGGCCTTTAGGTAGATAAGCAAGGTTCAGAAAAAGGTCTTCCCTTCATTTGCTGCTGCCCCAGTGCTCAGTGTAAAGTACAAAGTGGCACATTTCAGGATATTGTTTTCTGAGTATATCCACCCAAAATTCACAAGAGGCCACATATTTAATGATGAAATGTTAAAAACCCTTTTTCCTTAGATTGGGGAATGAGACAAGGGTGCCTGCAAGAACTACTTTTATCCGACATTAGTACGGGAGTTCCTAGCCGTAAGACAGGGTTAAGAAAAAAACGGGGAGGTGGGGAGGGCTCAGAATTTAAAAAAGAGAAACTGCAATTATTCTTAGATAATCTAGAGACAAATTACTAGGATTAATAAGTGAATCCAAGGCTGAAGACACCTGAAAAATATACAAAGGGAGTCTCCAGGATGCTGGAAATACGTTGTTTTGTTTTTCAGTCTGCATGTGGGTGAGTTTATTTTGTGAAAATTCACCAAGCTCTTCCATTACAATTTTTGCACTTTTATATAGGTATGTTCATGCTTCAACAGAAAGATCTTTGAGAAAAAAAGATACATGGGAGCCTGCCTTCGATCGTGATTATGAGTGGACACTCTGAATCTTGACTTATTCTTGGTTTTGCCTCTCCCGTAACTAGGTGATATTATACAAGTTACTCAGCTATTCTTTACTACAGAATGAGGATGATAGCATCCACCTTTGTGGAGAAGACCAAGAGAGTTTACACACATAAAGTGCACAATGAACACTCAATAAATATTAACTTTTATTCCATAGCCAAGAGATAATCCACAGGCCTAAAAAGTGGAAGTCAAACTAGGCGAGCAGAGTTAATTGAGGAATCTGGAAGTGACTTTAAAATAAGTATAATTAGAAGCTTTCAGATCATAAGAACAGTAATTTATGAAGGAAATATAGATTTTTTTAAAAAATTAGTAGATTATAAAATCTTAAAATGAGAAGTATAATCATTAAAATAAAAAATTTAGCAAGAATGTTAAACAGTGAATTCATCAAAGGTGAAAAGAGACTTAGTAAATTTTAAAGAACAAACTGAATAAAAACCCAAAATGAACACATAAGAATAATATATAGAAACTACGAACGAAAGCCATGGAGGCTAGACTTAGATGCTCCAAATTACATCAAATCAGAACTCCTGAGAGAAAGAAGCAGGAAGGGGCAATGGCTGTTTCATTATGTTGGGATTTGGGGGATTTTTTTAGACAGGGTCTTGCTCCGTCACTCAGTTTAGAGGATAGTAGAATGATCATAGCTGACTGCAGCCTCATCTTTCCAGCTGAAGTGATCCTGCTACCTCAGTATCCCAAGTATCTGTGACTACAAGCACGTACCACCATGCTGGGCTGAACTTTCTAAATTTGTGGTACAGACGTGTTCTTGCTATGCTGCCCAGGATAGTCTCAAACTCCTGAGCTCAAGCGATCCTCCTCCCTCACCCTCCCAAAGTTCTGGGATTACAGGTGTCAGCCGTCACACCTAGCCTATGCTGGGATTTTTGAATTGCTGACGAAAGACTTGGGTCCTTAGATGAAGAAGGCACACTGGATTCCAAGCAGTACAAATAAAAGTAAACCCACACCTAAACATCATTTTAAGGCTACAAAACATCAATAGTAAAAGAAAGTCTGACAAGCTACCAGGAACAAAGACTATTACCTAAAGTAGAAAGATGAACACACTAACATCAATGAATCAGTAACAATAAATGCTGTGGCATACTGGAGCCAGCCTGCACTAACTCACAAGAGCCGACTGAGAAATTTCCAGGAATTTTGTGAACCAATCATTAAAATGTCAGTAGCTTAAAATCAGCCATGGTGGGAGTATTTATACCATAGAAATTGATAAATGCTACAAACCAGATTTCTTTCTCCAGCCTCCAGAAAATATTTACCAGCACGTCACTGAATAAATGCCAGGCACAATAAAAATCTCTAAAACACTTGATGAAAAATAGCTCTCAACCTAGTATTCTATACCAAGCCAAAACATCCTTTGAGACTGAGAGGCAAAACAAAAACATTTCCAGCCTACCTGAAACTAAAAATATTTGAATCTACAGACCTATGCCAAACAAAATGCTGAAAGCTACATATACTTGGATAGGAAGAAAAATAAACCCCGAAGTAAGGAGTAAAGAAAATCAGCAAACTATATTCTTAAATATAAATCACTATTATCATTATTACTCTTAACTGCAAAAAGTGTAAATAATTTACATTTAAAAGCAATGTGGAATCAAAATATTGGGCACCAATAACATGGGAGAAAACAATAACAAGGGGATGTTGGAAGGATGTTTAATATGCTAAAACTTTTGTGTTGTTCAGAAAGGAGATGAATAAATTGATTACTTTTTAGACTTCATCATAAAAACATAGTTTACTATGTGTGAGGATGCACTGGTGATAGCCTAACACACAATGGCACCTTAATATATAATTTCTACATCCATCACCAAGGGCATTGTATTGTTCTTGCTTTTCTTAAATTTGGAAAACAGTGCTGCAGAAATTAATCTAGGATTGAGCCCATTATGTTTTGCACAAGTACAAAAGGACCTTAACACTTAATATTAATTATAGTCAAGAGAGATATGGAACTCATATTGAAAGGAGTTAGCCAGCTTGCTTTAGTCAGACAGTAAGGGAAGTGTTCTCGGAGAATCTCCGACCCACCCCACAAGTGCTTGCACCAGATGTTTTGTGTAGATAAGGGAACTTGCCCATGGGGTTTGCCTGAACATCCCCACAGCAGACTAAGGGACCACATGTGCACTGGGGGGAGGGAGTGGAGCCGCCAGGAGTTCACGCCTTATACCCAGCCCCATCAGTTTTTACATAAAACCCCTGGTAGTCAACTGTGAAGGAGACAACCAGGAGCCTGCTTTCAGCACCCTTCTCTTTGCTGAGAGCTTTCCTTTCACTTAATAAATTCTACTCCACTCATTCTTTGAGTGTCCACCTGCCCACTTCTTCCTGGTCTGGCGACGAGAACCCAGACCTAGCTGAACTAAGGAGCAAAAAATCCTGCATCAATATTTAACATTGTAGCCATCTGGACACAAAATCCTGAAAACATGCAATCATGATCATTTTTATTCAGTTCCAACTTATTTTATTCTTCTGCTTGTCACGTCTACATCTCTATTATAGACTCACAAGATCCTATCATTCCTACAGACTTCTTAAAGCAAAACAGTCCCCTATTAACATCATGGGTCTGATATTTTTTTCTTTACCAACCAGGTTTTAAGTGTTTCTGGATGGGGTGGAATTTTTTCTCTTGACTGCTTCATTCCCATTGTACCAGACTGACAACATGAATTCTCCTGGCCTCACTCTCAATTATTCTTTCTTGGAATTGTACATTTAGTGATGCAGAGACTGAAAGGGTATACAGAAAAAGAAAGAGTGGGGAGTAGGAAGGGGGTAGAGGGTGCTTTCAAGTGGATTTCCTTGTAAGTTTTTGTAACCCTCACACGGAAGATAAATTTGTCACAAGATACACCTTTGCTGACAAAGAAACTCAAGGTAACAGAAGGCAAACAATTTTTTTTTTTTTTTTTTTTTTTTTTGAGACAGTCTAGCTCTTGCTCTGTCACTCAGGCTGGAGTGCAGTGGCACAATCTCTGCTCACTGCAAACTCCACCTCCCAGGTTCAAGCGATTCTCCTGCCTCAGCCTCCTGAGTAACTGGGATTACAGGCATGCACCACTGCGCCTGGCGAATTTTTGTATTTTTAGTAGAGATGAGGTTTCACCATTGTTGCCAGACTGGTCTCAAACTCCAGACCTCAAGTGATCCACCCATCTCAGCCTCCCAAAGTGCTGGGATTACAAGCGTGAGCCACCATTGTTCTACAGTTACTCTGAGTTCTGATTTTCTCTTGTGAGGTTTCTTGTCTGTTGTATGAGGCCTTTAATGTAGAACATACTTAATACAAATAGACTTTGCCAAGTTCTCACTGAAGGCAACCACTACTATCCTATTCTTGCCCCAATTCAGCAGTTCCTTATGACCAGGAGGACCCAGTTGACCCGGGATACTCCTGGCTTATATCTCTTATCTGGCATAATTATTATTAGCACCTCCATAATTATTCATAGCACTCCAAAAGTGTCCTGGTTTAGATAAACTATATGGTCACCTTCTTATGAGCACTCAGTTATGCCTCTCCTGGATCAAACGTGGAGGGAAGGAGATTAATATGATGGAGTGTTTATTTTGACTGAGCACTGGGCTACACACTGTGTAAATAATTTCAGTACATCTTAGCACAACTCTAGGAGGCAGGCAATGTTTATTACCAACTAGAGATTAGGAAAGTAATGTTCACAGAGTATGAAGTGGGACCATGGGCATACAACTTATGAATGGCTAATTAAGGACCAGAATCCAGGTCTAAAGTCAAAACCAGTGCTCTTCTTCTAGATTACCTTCCCAACAAAAGGAAACTGAATCAGAATATCACCATCTACCACTGTGAGATTTGAAAAGTTTGCCATTGCTCCATATCAAAAGCCAAAGACACCAGACATTTACTGTAATGTATTTGGGCAGCCATCTGTGGAAAATTATCTGCAAAGATGACCACCCATAACTCCTGTAGCCCCATGCCATATCTCCTATCCAGAAGTGAAGTCTTTTTCCTTTCCCTTAAATCTGGGCTGGCACTGGGACTGGCTTTGACCAATGGAACACAGCAAAAATGACACTGTGCCAATTACGGGCCTAGGCCTTAAGAAACCTGGCAACAGGCCAGGCATGGCGGCTCATGCCTGTAATCCCAGCACTTTGGGAGGTCGAGGCAGGCGGATCACAAGGTCAGGAGTTGGAGACCAGCTTGCCAACATGATGAAACCCTGTCTCTACCAAAAATGCAAAAATTAGCTGGGCATGGTGGCAGACACCTGTAATCCCAGCTACTCAGGAGGCTGAGGTAGGAGAATTGCTTGAACTCAGGAGGCAGAGGTTGCAATGAGTCAACATCAAGCCACTGCACACCAGCCTGGGCGACAAAACAAGATTCCATCTCAGGGAGTAAAAAAAAAAAACTGGCAACTCCTCTTCTGCTTGCTTACAACCCTAACCCACAAGTAAAGAGCTCTAGCCTGGGCAACACGGTGAGACTCCATCTCTACCAAAAAAAAAAAAAAATTCAATTAGCCAGGTGTGTCCACGTAGTCTCAGCTACTGGGGAAGCTAAGGAGGGAGGATCGTTTGATCCCAGAAGGTCAAGGCTTCAGTGCACTGTGATTGCACCACTACACTCCAGCCTAGGTGTCAGAGCATGGATTTGTCTCAAAAAAAAAAAAAAACTCTGGGATATCCTAATAGAAAGAAGGATTGCATGAATAGAAATGCCAGGTGGAGATGGATTAAAGCAACCCAGAGGACAGGAGGGAACACCACAACCTGGTATATGAGACCATCTTAGACTTTACAGCCTCTTCCAACCCTCAGATGAACAGTGCTGCATGAGTGAGCTTAGTCAATACGGGGAGCCAAGCTAACTCTGCTGGGTACTGCCCAGATTTCCTGACCCACAGAATTGTGAATAATCAGTGGGTGTTGTTTTAAGACGCTGAACTTTGGAGAGGTTAGTAATACGGCAATAGTTACCTGATGCACTATCTTTTTCCCTACTCCCTTATCTCTACTACACTCCGGGACTCATCTCTCTGGGTCTTTTGGAAAGCCAGGAAATGATGCCCAGGTAGGAAACACTGCCTTGGAGCCCGAACAGGCCAGCAGGCTTGTTTCCTCCTCCTGTCAACATTTCCCATGCCAGCCTTGCCCCATTCCCATTTTGCTTTGCCTCACATGAAATTATAGAAATTTCCCCATTTCTCCTTTATTATATCTACACCTCTGTCCTGTAATTCCAAGGCCACTACCACGTCCACTTTAGATCTTCCCTCAGACTCTAAAACTACACTTTTCCAGCTGGGAGTGATGGCTCATGCTTGTAATCCTACCAGTTTAGGAGGTCAAGGAGGGAGGATTACTTAAGCCCAAGAGTTCAAAACCATCCTGGGCAACATAATGAGATCTTGCCTCTATTTTTTAAAAAAAATGTTAAATAAATAAATTAAATTAATAAAACTACAATTTTCCTATGGCTATTCTTGAGTGTGAGGAAGATCTGTAAATTTGTGTGTGTTTGTGGGTGTGCATGTGTGTATGTGTATCAGTGCACATGTACTCATTTTTATTTATATTCCCTAAATCTCAACAAAGTCAAAATTACACTTAATTCTACATGTGTTTGAGTCATACAACATACATGGATGTCTAATCTCTTTATGTAAGTTTCCCAGTGCCAACTAATAATGCATCAATTTCCAACAAAAAGTCCCTGTAACTCTCTAAAAAGATTCATTAATCTAATTTTATTCATTCAGTAGTCACAATATGAATACGCTGTTTTGACCTGAAGAGCTTATTTCATGTTTTTAAGAGATTTAAACTGTTTCCAAGGGCAACCAGAGAATCAGCTTGACATCTTAGACAATAAAACCATAGCATTCATCCATATCATGAGCCAAGTAGAGAGCTGGGAGGTTTATGACATTATAACCATTGATAATTTTGGTTGTGCTGATGCGAAAACTTTTTAATGTGATGAACTTGGAGAGGGTTCCAAGGAAAGCTGCCAAGGTAATTAAAGCAGCCTTGTAAATTGGTTTGAAGAACATGCCAGGCTGACAAAACAACTGTCAGCCTATATGACCCTCCCCTCCCCTGGCCACCCCAATCTATTCATCACATAACCTCAGCTTAATTGAAATTGACAACACAATGATGACAAATATGTGCCATGGCTTAAGCAGCACATACTACCTTATAATCCTTTACAGAATGCGGCAATAAATAGTGAAACTGGTCACCTATACCCTGCTGACTTCCTGAAAGTGTTTTAGGCAGCTTACATTTAAAAATGCAATGAGAAGAATCCATAAAATTAACACAAGGTAATAGCCAGGCTCAGCCATTTCAAAATGTGTATGGAAACTAATGAAGGAGTAGAAATTAAGCCAAAATCATGCTAACTGAGGAAATTTAGGACATATGAAAATAAATATAGTCCTCACAACATAGAATGGAGGAAAGGTGGTAGGAGGGGAGGGAAAAGCACACTCATAGTGAAGTGTAGGGAATAGATGAAAGGAAAAGAAAGTAGAGGGAGAGTACCAGCATATACTTGATTCCAGTCTACATACAGTGAACTGCTCTAGGACTTCTAGTGTCTCATTTAATCTTCACAGTAATTGATGAGAAAATTGAGACTCAGATCCTGGGTAACTTGCCCGAAGTCTCACCTCCATAAAGTGATGGAAGAGCATGCCCAACCTAAAGCCATTTGACTCCAAACCCAATATTCTTTCTGCTAAAAAATTCTCAATCAAGAAGAGATTTATTTAAGGACACTAAGCAATAGAATAAATTGTGTTATGCAAAGTCATTCTTTCACCCATGCAAGAGTGTTCCTTATGGGCCTGTTTTCAGAAGACAGGTATGTTGTACTGTTGAGGCATTTGTATACAATGGTTAAGGGCACAAGCTCTTGAGAGTTAAAGCAAATTTGAATCCCAGTTGCATCACTTCCTAGTTGTGTGATCTTTGGCAATTTACTGGACCTCTTGGGGCTTCAGTTTCCCCATTAGGAAAGTGAGAACAATTAAGCCTGGCTCACTGGGTGGTGAAAGGATGACATAACACAGGCAAAGTGCTTAGCACAGAGTTCTGAACACAGTAGAACTTAAATATATTTTTATTCCAATTTCTGTATCTATGCTTATTAAGTCAGAATGGCCATTGTTTTACTGAAATATTTACATGTAAAATGATATCCTGTCTTGGATTTGCTTCAAAATATTTTAGCTTAAAAAGGAGGGAGAAGAGCATTATGTGGGAATAAGGAAACAAGACTAACAAATGCTGATGATTGTTGAAATCAGGTGAAGCTGGTACACGGGGTTCATTAGGCAATTCTGTTTACTTTGGTGTACATTTGAGATTTTCCACAATAAAAAAATTTTTTTAATGTTCATGGTTAGAATACCCAAAGGACACATATGTTGATTGAAAAATGCCAGAACTAAAGACTGAGAAGAAGAAAAGACTGAATCCTAGTTAGCCTGGTAGCTCCTCAGAAGGCCTCAGGGGATCGAGGCCTGGAATGATTACTTTCTTGAATCCAAGCTGTGTATCACATAAAATTTCAAAGAGGTGACTGTTACCCTGTTCTTCAAAATTTTGAAAATAAGAGTTACCATGCAATCTCTAGAACTAAAGCTAATTATTTTTTGAATGCCATTACCTTGGTTTCCCTTCTCTCTACCTCCATCCACTGGTGTAACCTACCATATTTATCTTTTCAATATTACTATTTTTGTTATCAGCCTCTCTTTCCAGCACACACAACTTCCCTGTCCTTTGAATTTCCTTATGCCTGCCAAGGGATTCCAGCTGAAATTTCTATGACTGGCCTTTCTTAGATCTCCTAAAGATTTTCTATTCAAGACTCTTTCCTTAAAGTCTATTAACAACACATTTTTGAGTTACAATAGCTTTATTATTATTATTATTAAAATGCATATATGCTTTTAGGAAGAAAAACACATTGTGACCCATATGTGTCAATTAATTGACCATGAATTAAGTAGCATGAGATTCCAGGATGTGATGACTGTGGAGAGGAGAGGAGATATGTTCCGAAAGAGGAGGTAGCATCAAAGCCAAAGTTTGCAATTTTGCTCCACTGTTTCCCAAAGAATTGTCTCATGTCCATATCCCTCACTCCTTCTTAGCAAGATTTGCCTGTCCACTGTCACATGCATAATAGCTCACTCTCTGTTTTCTAAGCTAGATAACTCGAGCAACTTATTCTTGAAAAGGTGGAAATGGCTAACACAGTTTATATTCAAACATGACTACCTCCTAGGAACACATTTGTGGTACCCAGAAACAAACAAACAAACATAGACCTTAGAATCAAAGAACCTAAGATGGAAAATAAATGACCCTCTCACCATAAGTGCCACATGATGTAATGCTAGAATTTTGTTTATGCTATTAACAATCACTTATGCATTTGTTTGTTGAAATTAGATTGGACTGTGAAGGCACAATCCCTTATCAGCTAATTTTACCCCTTCATTCCACCATGTGGAATTGTCCTTTTATAACCATTATGGAATCTATTCTAACAATGTGGAATTGAATATATCCAGTTCCCTTTAGCATTTTCTCACCAACATGAGTGGTAATAGAACCAGTGTGCTAGGACTTATGTAGAGAGCTGCAGGTGATAGAACAGTCTCATTATTTCAATTATATCCATATTTGCAATTTATTTAATATTATCATTAGTTCCCTGTATAAGTATGTTGGGGGTATTAGTCTCCAGCTAAGTTATTTTATAAAACTTTAAATTAGCCGGGCATGGTAACTGACACCTATAATCCCTGCACTTTGGGACGCCAAGATGAGTGGATCGCTTGAGCTCAGGAATTCGAGACCAACCTGAGCAACATGGCAAACCCTGTCTCTACTAAAAATACAAAAATTAGCTGAGTGTGGTGGCATACGCCTAAGGTCCAAGCTACTCCAGAGGCTGAGATGGGAGGATCACCTGAGCCCAGGGAGGTGAAGGTAGCAGTGAGTCAAGTTTATACCACTGCACTTCAGCCTGGATGACAGAGTGAGATCCTGCCAAAAAAAAAAAAAACACACACACACACACACACTTTAAATTATCTCCAGTATTGGTGATATCTTTGTTTTAATAATTAACAGCTAAATAACAAAAAAGTTTTAACGAAATACCATCTTACTTACAGACTTCAACAACAAAAGGGTTCACTGTGTTTATTACTAACTCACCCCATTGCCTAACCCCTTTGTAGATAGAAGGTCAACTCAAAGCACTCTATTAGGACACAATGTGGGTCAGGTGGTGTGGCTAATGCCTGTAATCCCAGCATTTTGGGAGGCTGAGGTGGGCAGATCACGAGGTCAGGAGCTCGAGACCAGCCTGGCCAAGAGACCAGCCTGGCCAATATGGTGAAATCCTGTCTCTACTAAAAATACAAAAATTAACTGGGCGTGGTGACAGGTGCCTATAATCCCAGCTACTCAGGAGGCTGAGGCAGGAGAATTGTTTGAACCCGGAAGGCGGAGGTTGCAGTGAGCCAAGATCACGCCATTGTACTCCAGCGTGGGCGACAGAGCGAGACTCTGACTCAAAAAAATAAAAAAAGATAAAAGAAACAATGTATTCTTCCCTTAAAATTCTACATAAATTTTTTGCTGCTTTTTTTTCCTTGGAGATACAACCGAAACATAGATAGTTAGATCTATTTCCCTAGTCTGTGATTTCATGACTTGCTTGTGATTGAAAGCTTTCCAGAAATCATTTGGGCCTCTGTGCATCACTCCAACAACCACACATTAACCCTAGTAACTAGACTGCAGTAACATACCTCACACCTGTGTTTCCCTGCCGCCAGTCTTTTCACACCCACAGCTTATTACCAAAGCAATTTAAAGAACTGCATTCTGAAAAGAAAAAAAAAAAAAATCTTTGTATTATTTTTTACTTCTGAATTTCTGGATTCAGCTGGATGGGAAATGTTTGCATTGGTCTCTCCTGACCAGGCTAATTGCCCTCTTGTGCTGCCCCATCTTTTTAAGAGTATATTCTATTGTCCCATTTGTTAGCCTGTAGTTGCAGTTATTCACTGACATGTCTATTGCTGCCCCCAAAGAGTTTAAGGAAAGGATTATTGCTGTGTCTCCCCAAAATTCATATAGTGAGCCTGTAAACCCCAAGGTGACGATATCTGGAGATAGGAGGTAATTTGAGGTAAATGAATTGGAGCCCTCATGATTGAATTAGTGCCCTTACAAGAAGAGACACCAAAGTGCTTGCTCTCTCTCTCTCTCTCTCTCTGTCTATCTCTCTCTGTCTATCTCTCCCCCGATGCATGAAGAAGAGGTCTGTGCTGTGTGCACACAGCAAGATGGCAGCTGCCTGTAAGCCAAGAGAAGAGACCACAGAATAAAACATACCTTGCCTGCTCCTTGATCTTGGACTTCCTAGCCTCTGGAACTGTGAGAAATAAATTTCTGTTACTGAAGCCTCAAGTCTATAGCATCTTGGTATGGCAGCCAGAACTGACTATGCCAATCATCTCTCATATGTTTCTAAATCCCTAGTCATCTGACACAATGCCTGGCCCCCAAGAAATGCTTAAAAGTTGTGTTAAATGAATGCACAACCTATACTACATACTGTCCAGTAAGTAAAACCATGTTTGATACATAATATTTTTAAATCATCTTTGTTATTGTGAACTTTAATTGCAATATGCCTAAATATGGACATAAAATACATATTTATATTGCTCACTGGGCCCTTTCTGTCTTTTGTTCTGGGAAATTACTTTTACTTCTCCAAGTATATGTTTCATTCCATTTCTGATTCCACTGAATTCTCTCTCACTAGCAGGGGGAATGAGTAAGGAAAGATGGCTCTAAGGTTTTTCATCCCATCTATCCAGATAGGTCGATAAACTAAGGCCCACAAAAACCAAATGACTTGTGGAAGGTCTATTATCTCGACTAAACCTTAAAGGTGTTTGGGAATTAGACAGGGTTATAAGATGACAATGTTAAGTCAAGGGACTTGGAAACAATCAAATCCTGTCTTAGACCAACTAATTCTTTCCATCAAACTACCTTAGGAAAATATATCAACATAGAATAATCAGTGGTTATTCTTAGGCCTTGGCCCCTAATACCCAATGCAGAAATATTTTGGCTGAGATTTTGGTAGCCATAAGTCTAGAACCAAAGTTGGCTAAGCTTACAGTCTCAAAATGTCTCCCCATGAGATACTTACTAACTACAAAATGGAAAACAGTCACTCTTCACTGTTGAAATCTAGCAAGCATGACTTCAGTCAAGTGGTCAAAGTTAACATCACAAAAATAAAATATTATTATTATATATCTCCTGACATGATGTGCTGAGAAAAATACATCGCCTCTGTGGTTTACCTGATAAAAATATATAACCTAATTAAAACATGAGAAAACATGAAACAAGCACCAATTGAGAGATATTTTATGAAATAACTGACCAGGAATCCACAAAAGTGCAAGGTCATGAAATACAAAAAGAGACTAAGGAATTGTCAGAGATTGGAGGATTAAGGAGATAAAACAAACTAAAAGTAATTTGGAATCCTGAATTGGATTCTGGACCAGAAAAAGGACATTTGTGGAACAAGAGACAAATTCAAATAAGGTCGATAAGTTAGTTGATATTGCAGCTATGTTATTTTCCTGATCAAGAGCATTGCACTGTGGTTATGTAACATATTAACAGGAAAATCTCAATGAAGAACAGGAAAATCTCAATGAAGAGCAGAAAACAACTTTTCAAACTTTCTTAAAAAATTAAATAAAAATTACACATTTACAGTTGTACAAAGTGATGTTTTGATTACATATATATAGATAGAGATACATGGTGTGATCACTACAATCAAGCTAATTAACATACTCATCATCTTACATAGTTGCCTTGTTTTTTCAGGTGGGAGAGCAGTTGTAGTGAAAACATTGGAGATCTAGGCCGGGCACAGTGGCTCATGTCTATAATTCCAGCACTTGGGAAAGCCAGGGCCAGAGAATCACTTGAGCCCAGGAGTTGGAGACCAGCCTGGGCAACATGGTGAAATCCCATCCCTACAAAAAATACAAAATTAGCTGGGCGTGGTAGAGCATGCCTACAGTCCAGCTACTTGGGTGACTGAAGTGGGATGATTGTTTGAGCCTGGAAGGTGGAGGTTGCAGTGAGTTGAGATCACACCACTGCACTCCAGCCTGGGCAACAAAGTGAGACCCTGTCTCAAAAACTAAAAATAAAGAAAACACTGGAGATCTACTCTTAGCAAATTACAAGTATACTCTACAGCATGATTAACTATAGTCACTATGCTATACATTAGCTCTCCGGAACGTATTTACCCTATGTAATTAAAACTTTTATCCTTTGTCCAACATCTCCCCATTTCCCCTACCCACCTCTTATAAGCATCATTCTACTCTCTTCTTCTACAAATTCAACTTTTTTAGATTCCATATATAAGTAAGACCATGCAGTATTTTCCTTTCTGTGTCTGGCTTATTTCACTCAGTATCATATCTTCCAGGTTCATCTATGTTGTTGTAAATGGCAGGATTTTTCTTCTTTTGTAAGGCTTTATGGTGTCACATAAATCCTACAGGTTTTCTTCACTCTTTTATTATATTTTTTCCTTTTCTCTTCAGTCTGGACAATTTCAAATTATCTGCCTTCAAGTTTACATATTCTTTCTTCTGCTTAATTAAATCTGCTGCTAGAGCTCTTTGTTGCATTTTTTAATTTTAGTCATTGTATTCTTCAGCTCCAGAATTCCTGTTTGGTTCTTTTTTATGATTTTTATCTGTTTGTTAAACTTCTCATTTTGTTCTTGTATTGTCTTTCTGATCTCATTGAGCCATCTATGTTCTGTTATAGCCTGCTGAGTGTTTAAAACAATTATTTTGAATTCTTTGTTTGGCAATTCATAGATCTCCATTTATTTGGGGCGGTTACTGGAGAGATGTTCCTTTGGTGGTGTCATGTTTCTCTGCTTTTTATGTTGCTATAGCCTTATATTGTCACCTTTGATTCAAAGAAGCGATCACCCCTTCCAAACTTCAAGGACTGGCCTAGGTAGGGAAAGACTTCTTCCCATGGGTAGCTATGAGAGTGCCAACTGGGCAAAGTGCACAGTGGCTCCAGGTCTGGATCTGTGTCTGGAGACATCAGTTCCAAGGACATGCAGGGGTTGGGTCTGCTGGGCTCATGAGCACACACATGGTTGTAGTAGAAGCCTTGTCCAGTAGGTCCACAGGTGTGCATGCACACTGTGGCAGTTGGGGCACAACGGTTCAGTCTGCTGGGTAGCAGGTAGAGCTGCAGCATATGCCTGATTCTATAGGCATACATACTCAGCTTTGGCAGGTGCCTGGTCCTGTAGTTGTGCATGCACAGCTATGGTAGGCACCTAGTCCAGTGGGCATATGGACACATGCATGGTGGCACTGGTGGGCACCAGGACCAGTGCACACGAATGTGCTTGGTGGTAAGTGCCCATCTCCAGGTTCAGGCATGAATAGCCTGACCAGGGATAAGGGTGAAGTAGCAGCTCTGACTCCAGAGGTGGGAAGCGGCAGCACTTGGCAGCTCTGATTTCACAGGACACAGCAGCTCTGGCTCTGGACAGCTCCAACAGCTGGGGTCCACATCAGCAAAACCCCAAAGAGTCCTCTGCAGCAGTGGCTAGGGCTGCTGGGATCCTCAATGGCACAGGTTGCTGAGGTGCCCTACTATCCTTCTTACCCTACATGAATTACTCATGGCCAAGGGAAATCCTTTTGATATCATGCTGGCCCAGGAGATGGGCAACACAGGCAGAATTCTTCCTCACCCTTTCTCTGTGGCCATCCCCATTCTCTGTGCTCCTCTGGTCTGCCGCAGCCCCCTAACTGCACTTCTAGGCTCTCACAAAGCTATCCTCATCTGTGGGCAGTTGATTTGATAATTGTTTTTGTGTAGGAGTGAGGGCTGGAATTTCCTAATCTGCCATCTTGCTCTCTCTGAACTATTTTTATATAACATTTTATAAGTCTCAAGTTGTTTGAAAATATAAATTTAAAAATATATATTCTAAGCAACTCAGAACCTAGTCTGAGTTTGTTTCCCCACATGAAATAGGCTAGTCCTTAGCTGCTGTGGAAACTAGTAAAGTTACGCATTGAATGTTAGCATGAATTAAGAGAGAAAAAAACAAAAAGTATGAACTTTGGGATAAAGTCAACTAGGATTCCAATCTTAATGAGCCTAAATTATATTCCTGTTCTATGACTTAACAAATAGTCTTTGTATGGAATCCCTCGTCTATAAATTGGAGATGACAAAAACTACTCAGCAGAGTTACTATACACAGAGGAGATACGATATGTGTAAGAAACTAAAAAGGTTGCTTAATTCTTAATGAACACTCTCAATATGTGATTGCCCTGTTAGTTACAATAATCTTTCAACAAACTAGTGTTCTATAATTTAGAAAAAGACTATAACTGGACTTTTCTTCCACTGTTAAACATTCATTCCTATCTTTAGCTACAACTTAAGGTTTCCTATGGCAGTAATGTTTACAAACCAAGAGATATATATTGTGCTAATTTCCATACTGGGCATATTCTCTCTGTGGGGTCTAGAATGGAGGTTTAGATTATTTAAAGACTGGTAAAGAATTTCCAGGTAATTAGGTAATTACCTACTACTCAATGTCATTTATTAGAACACCTAGAAGAATAAAGATAGCTAGAAAAATCCAACACAACTGAAGTTTAGAAAATACTTTAGCAGGTTTTCAAATGCTGGCTTAAATTCACTGGCAAAGTATCTCTGTGTAAATACTTCAACTAAGTTTATAAATTTAGATTACAAAAATGAGCACCACGAAGAAAAGGTGTATATAGATTCTTGAACATGCTGGATACGTTTACGGAAGGCTGCATAGGGAACCAGTCACCACCGTTGCCTCTAAGAAAAAAGACAGGCACAGAGATCAGGAGCAGGAAAGAAATAAACTTTTCACTGACTTATGTGATGTTTTAAGCCATATTCATGTATTATCTGTTCAAACAAATTTTATATATATATATAATTTGAAAGAAATAAAAATATTTTCATAAGTATTAATAGTTCCATAAAGCAGCTAGGCAGATGGAGAGCCATTCCAGAGAAGGAAAGGGGTCATTGTTTAATCCCATGATCTTTCAGGGAAGAATTCTAGCTTCTACATATATAAATGCAGCTACTGTTTTATCTTATCTAGTATAACAAGTTGGACAAACTAAATAACTGAACTAATATTCAGGATACTTCTAGTGTGTTTCTGCAACATCCTTTCTGCCATGTGCACGTGAGAAGATACTGCCTTACAAACCAGTCATTTCAATATAAAAAAGAGTGTCCTGTGCAAAGAGATGGTACATTTTATTCGAATGCCAATTTGTGACTGGAAAGAAGTGAAAACCCCCAGGATAATGCCAGTATAGGTGAAAATAGCAGAATAAAAATAGAAGATTGAGCACTGAAATTGGCTTCCAGGGGTGGTAAAAGAGTGTTTGCCTTTGGGAGGCCATTAAATGGGCAGTGACTATCTGTGTGCTGTTCTGTCTGTAGCTTCTGTGGTTATGGCTCTTGTGAAGGTGGTGATTAAAGTCTACGTGAGATGCCTCAAAGCAGTCATCACTGAGGCCTTCAAGAAAGACTTCAAACGAACAGAAGTCAAGACCTCCAATAGAGAACTATGATACCAATGCCCTCTTCCCACCTAGGGCACAGAGTCTCAACCTCTCCCAGCCTACTAAGGAAAAAACTGTTGCAAAGGTCTAAGTTTCTTCTCCTCACCCTTGATGTTTACAGAGTGCTTGATGCAAATCATTTTGCATGGCGTTTAGTCCTATTTTAAGAATTAATCATACTTTTCCAATTCTGGTATTATAATTCTATGTTTATTATTTTCTGTAAATTAGCATTCAGATGAGATAGATTCATAAAAGGAAAAAAAATACTTCAGGATGCAAACTTCCAGTTGCTCCTGGGAATTTGGAGCCTAAGGTCTTATCTTCAGATGTTGACTATAACATTAATCACTGTCACAGTCTTCTCTGATGAGAGAATCTTTAAAAAATTACATTATAAGACACATAAAGTGTAAAGATCTGAAGTATACAACCTCGTCTACAGCATACCATCCTGAGTGCACCAGATCTGTCTGAAGTGTACCACCTGATGATTTTTCACATATGTATCCACCTGCATAACCACCACCCAGGTAAAGTCCTGATTTCTATGGCCAAAGAATCCACACTTTCCATTTAAACAATGTGAAAGAACAGAAAATTAATACACTCATGTAATCACCATCCAGATCAAAATAGAGAATGTTTCCAACATCTTAGATGATTCCCTCTTGCACCATCCTAGTTAATACTGTCTCTCAGAGGTAAGTGTGACTCTAACTCCATAGACTGCTTTTGCCTATTATTGAAATTCATGTACATGGAATCATACAGTATGAACCCTTTGTGGCTGTGATGCATCAGTAGGCTGGTGGCTCACCCCTGTAATCCCAGCACTTTGCAAGGCCAAGGCGGGCAGATCGCTTGAGCTCAGAAGTGCTCTGAGACCAGCCTGGCCAACATGGTGAAACCCCATCTCTAAGGAAATACAAAAAATTAGCTAGGATCATGGCAGGTACCTGTAGTCCCAGCTACTTGGGACCCTGGGCGGCAAAGGTTGCAGTAAGCTGAGATCTCACTACTGCCCTCCAGCCTGGGTGACAGAGCAGGACCTTGTCTCAAAAAAATTAAAAATAAATATATATTAAGTATTTTTAGCAAAGAAAGGAGCCAAATGATGCTGTTCAGCTACAGAGATCAGGCTATCAGGGGTAACACACTACAGAAAAGTGTGCCTAACCCACAAACTTGAAACCTTATCCTGCTACAACTTCAAATGTCCCAGTTGCCTACAAGTCCTTAAGGTACCCCTTCCTCCATTCCTCTATTCCCATGTTTCTGATACACGCAAACCAGGTTTTTCCTAAACTCTAACACCATTACAACAATTACTAATGCAAAAGAAGACTTCTGTCACCAAATATGTGGGGGGTTTTCCTCAAACACCAAGCAGTGGACATCAGCTGGGTGTCCTCCAATTTAATTCCAACACATCTACCTAGAGACAGGGTCAGATTGCACAGGGTGAGGGCTCAGTCCCCAGGACTGCACCCCATACCCCCAGACACCAGTCACAAGTCCGAGACTCCAGAACTTCTGACCGGCTTTAAATTGGGGGCTCTCCATTCCCTTCTTTGGGTTTGATTAATTTGCTGGAGTGGCTCACAGAACTCAGGGAAACACTTACTTATGTTTACCAATTTATTATAGAGGATGTTGCAAAAGATACAGATGAAGAGATGCACAGGGAGAGAACGGGGGAAGTGGCTCGGGGCTTCCATGACCCCGCGGGGTGTGCTGCCCTCCAGGAACCTCCACGTATTTAGCCATTCAGAAGCTCGGCCAACCCTGTCCTCTTGGGTTTTTATGGAGGCTTCATTACATAGGCATGATTGATTAAGCCACAAAGTCAGCCTGCTAGAAATGTGAGGAAAAGAACAGGGCCACATTTTGCTACGTTTTACTTCTAAATGATTGGAAAAGCTCTGCAATCAGTCTCAAACAGTGGCTTTCAATTCTTGGTTGAGATCAGTAGCCAAAAAAAAAAAAAAAAAAAAAAAAAAGTCTATACACATATACACACATATATATGTAATAGAGAATATATTAATATATGTAATAGAGAATATAGTAAATGCATTTATATATATATACTTTTTTACTATAAACCTTGACTTGGAAATCACTGCTCTAAAATGTCCCTAGGAAAAATACTCAGCAGCAAATAGTCCCTTAAAAGCCATTACATTTTAACAGGAGCCTTTTGGTACCAAGCAGGAAATTTAACTATATGACATACCTGGAATAAATCAAAAAAGAAATGGAATAAAATGAACTAAAATAGAAAATATCAGTGCATTCTACATCGTTAAAGGTTAGTATTGCTTTGTGAAATCTTTGCATCATTCATATGAGTGCGTATGCTGCCTCTCAACATAAAATGTATTTTGTTCTTGGGCATCACAATTTAAAAAGTTTGAAAGGATTATTTAAAGCATAGTTGTAGGACTTCTCCAGTCACTAAGCAGCAAGCTATATGTCTGAAACTTCAAGTGGGTGATCTAAAGCCATCAATTATTCTTTACAATAGAATCAGGGGATGTGAAGCTCTCTCTATCAATATGTTCATGAAATTAAACTGCCCTACCAAGAAGGTATCTTTGCTCTTTCCACCACTAACATCAACATTTTGTCTGACAGTAAACAAAACCTGTATGTCTCATCAAGAATGGAATCCAAGCATCCCAGATCATTTCATTTTTAAAAATGTGTAATATAAAGACGCTGGTTTCTTCAAATTTTTCAAAGAATATGAAAAAAAATTTGCTATCTATGAAAACTCTTTGTCCTCTTCTCTTGTAATTAAAATAAATTCAACCAATATTTTTCAGGATTTTTTTTCTTAGATTTCTTATTAGTTTAAATCAATCCTGCTACACAGAGTAGCATGATTTTCAAGTCCCACTATGTCCTATTATAATACGTTCTCCGTAGAAAAATACATCCTCCCTGTACTCATTGCAACTTCTATTGGTTACTAACATGGTAAACATACACTTTGATTTCCCTTAATACCAAACTACAATCTTTTTTAAAAAAGAAAACTTTCATTTTAAATTCAGGTGTACATGTGTAACATGTTTGTTATATAGGCAAACTTGTGTCACGAGGGTTTGCTGTATGAATTATTTTTTCACTCAGGTATTGGTGACACTAAGCCTAGTACCCAACAGCCAAACTACGTACACATTCCTTTGAACTTTGAATACATAGACACAGTTCATTTAGCAGAAATGGAATTCTTCCACCAAAAGGTTTTTAACCTAGAGTTGGTCCACAAATTAAACAGAAACAAACATGCTTTTATTCTTACAATTAACTGAAGTTTAATACTTCCTTCAATTAGGAATACAGGCAACACACCTCAATACCATTTGCAGTACCTAAGACTGTTACAAATAGAAGCATAGATATTTTCACATCACATTAGAGGTGTTTCAGTATCTCAAAATATCATCTATGTTCATCTTTACTTTAAAATATGACAGTTATTTGACCTAGCATTGTTTTTTCATTTAATGTGTTATTAAAAATCATATACTTTATATCACAATATCATATCTAATAAATTTATTTCAACATGTTTGCTTTACTTTATAAACCTATATATTCTATTTTACACATTTAAAAACATTATTTTCAGAAGAAATCTACCATATTCATCATATTTCTAAAGTTTGCCAATGGCTTAGAATAGTGCCTAGCTTATATAGGAATGCATAAGTTTTAACTAAATATATAAGAATAATTAGATGGGCCACTGGGCTGACAGGGCAGATATGGAATCATGGACTAAGAAGGATAGGTGATGGAGGGAAGCAAGCTTTAAAAAATGGAAAAAAATTCACTGAATAAAACCTTACTGTGGATGATACAGTGCCATTAATCAATTTTATATTATTTTATGCTAATTTTAAAGCCAATTTTAAAAACCCAAAGAGGGGCAGGCATGGTGACTCATGCCTGTAATCTCAGAACTTTGGGAGGCCAACACGGGAGAATCACTTGAGCCCAGGAGTTTGAGACCAGCCTGGGCGGCATAGTGGGACTCTGTCTCTACAAAAAAAAATAAATAAAATCAGAATGAACATGGTGGCTCACGACTGTGGTATCAGCTACTCTGAAGGCTGAGGTGGGAGGATTGCTTAAGCCCAGAAGATTCAATCTGCAGTGAACCAAGATCACACTATTGCACTCCACCTTCGGCAACAGAGCAAGATCCTGTCTCAAAAAATAATAAAATGAAATAAAAATAAATTTTAAACAAAAAGCAAATTTTTTAAATCTCTGGTAGGTATTAGAAGTCACTTTTTTGTATTTTTATTAATATATCAAAGTTGTACATATTTTAAATGTGATATTTTGATACATGTATACAATGTGTAACAAATCAGGGTAACTGGGCCAAGCACGGAGACGCCTGTAATCCCAGCACTTTGGAAGCCAACGCAGGTGGATCACCTAAGGTCAGGAGTTCGAGACCAGCCTGACCAATATGATGAAACTCCATCTCTACTAAAAATACAAAAATTTGCCAGGTGAGGTGGCATGCACCTGTAGTCCCAGCTATTCAGGAGGCTGACACAGGAGAATAACTTGAACCCGGAGGTAGAGGTTGCAGTGAGCCGAGATCGAGCCACTGCACTTCTACCTGAGAGACAGAACGAGACTCTGTCACACACACACACACACACACAAATCAGGGTAATTGCGATATCCATCACCTCAAATATTTATCTTTTCTTTTTTTTTTTTTTTTTTTTGAGGCAGAGTTTCACTCTTGTTGCCCAGGCTGGAGTGCAATGGCACAATCTTGGCTCACTGCAACCTCCGCCTCCCAGGTTCAAGCAATTCTCCTGCCTCAGCCTCCCTAGTAGCTGGGATTATAGGCATGTGCCGCCAGGCCCAGCTAATTTTGTATTTTTAGTAGAAACGGGGTTTCTCTATGTTGGTCAGGCTGGTCTCGAACTCCCCACCTCAGGTGATCCACCCGCCTCGGCCTCCCAAAGTGCTGGGATTACAGGCGTGAGCCACTGCGCCTGGCAAATATTTATCTTTTCTTTGTGTTGGGAACATTACATTTTTATCTTCTAGCTATTTTGAAATGTACAATAAATTGTTATAAATTTTTAAATAAATGTGTATTATACATTGATAAGTAAATTTAAAATTTATGTTATAAATCATGCTATTGTTTACTGTAATTTCCCTAATTTCAAATACTAGAACTTATTTCTTCTATCTAACAGTATTTTTGCACACATTAATCAACTTCTCTTCATCCCCTTACGTTCCCTTCCCAGCCTCTGGTAACCACAATTTTACTCTCTATTGCCATGAGATCTACTTGTTTAGCTCCCACATATGAGTGAGAACATGCAATATTTGTCTTTCTGTTCCTGGCTCATTTAATTTAAACTAGTGACCTCCAGTTCGTCCAGGTTGTGGCAGATGATAGGATTTCATTCTTCTTATGGCTGAATATCATTTCATTATATTTTTGGTTTTGCTACTGAGTTATTTGACTTCCTTATATACTGTGGCTGTTAGTCTTTTGTCAGATGGATAGCTTGTAAATATTTCCTCCCATTTGGTCTATTTTCTCTTCACTTTGTTGTTTCCTTTGCTGTGCAGAAGCTCTTCTAGCTTGCCATAATCCTATTTGTCTACTTTTGTTATTCTTGCCTATGCTTTTGAAGTCTTATGCAAAAAAGAACTCTTTGCTCAAACCAATGTCTTGCAGCATTTCCCCAATGTTTTCTTTCAATGGTTTCATAGTTTCAGGTCTCTAATCAATTTGAGTTGATTTTTATATATGATATATATGATGAAAGATGGAGATCTAGTTTCATTATTCTGCATGTGGATATTCCATTTTCCCAGCATTCATTAAAGAGACTATCCTAGATTCATTAAAGATACTGTCTTTTCCCCAAT
This sequence comes from Macaca fascicularis, assembly GCF_037993035.2. NCBI lineage: Eukaryota > Metazoa > Chordata > Mammalia > Primates > Cercopithecidae > Macaca > Macaca fascicularis. The sequence continues at coordinate 28,588,254 of NC_088376.1, read as the reverse complement.
ATACGTTATTGGCACCTTTGTCAAAAATAAGTTGGCTGTAAGTACATGGATTTATTTTTGGGTTCTCTATCCTGTTCTATTGGTCTGTGTCTCTGTTTTTATGCCAGTACCGTACTGTTTCAGTTACAATCGTTTTGTAGTGTAATTTGAAATCTAGTAGTGTGATGCCTCCAGCTTTGTTCTTTTTGCTTAAGATTGCTTTGGCTATTTGGGGTCTTTTGTGAGTCCACATGAATTCTAGGATTGCTCTTCCTAATTCTGTGAAGAATGACATTGGTAGTTTGATAGGAATCGTTTTGAGTCTGTAGATCATTTGTGGTAGTATAGATATTTTAATGACAATTCTTCCAATAAGTTTTTTTTTTCATTTTTTGTGTCCTCTTCAATTTCTCTCATCAGTATTTTACAGTTTTCCTTGAAGAGATCTTTTACTTCTTTTGTTAAATATATTCCCATGTTGTATTTTTTGTAGCTGCAGCAAATGGGATTGCTTCCTTGATATCTCTTTCACATTGATTGCTTAAGCATACAGATTTTTTGAGTTACCACTCCTGATTTTGTGTGTTGATTTTGTATCCTGCAACTTTACTAATTCATTTATCAGTTCTAAAAGTTTTTTGGTGGAGTCCTTAGGTTTTTGTAAATATAAGATCCTGTCATCTGCAAACAAGGATAATTTGACTTCTTCCTTTCCAATTTGGATACCTTTGCTTCTTTATTTTATCCAATTGCTCTGGCTAAGACTTCCAGTACTATGTTGAATAACAGTGGTGACAGTGGGCATCCTCGACTTGCTTCAGTTCTTAGAAGAGCTTTTGACTTTTCCCCATTCAGTATGATATTAGCTATGAGTTTGTCACATATGACCTTTGTTGTATTGAGATATGTTCCTTATATACCCAATTTGTTGAGGGTTTTTTTATCATGAGGGGATGTTGAATTTTTGAATATTGAATATTGAATTTTGAATTTTGAATGCTTTTTCTGCATCTATTGAAATGGTCATCTGATTTTTATCCTTGATTCTGCTCATGTGTTGCATCACATTTGTTAATTTGCATATGTTGAATTATTTTTGCATCCTGAGGATGAATCCCACTTGATCATGGTGACTGATCTTTTTAATTTGTTATTTAATTTGGTTTGCTAGTATTTTGTTGAGGATATTTGCATCGATGTTTCATCAGGTATATTGTCCTAGAGTTTCGTTTCATTTTTTTGTGGTGTCTTTGTCTGGTTTGGTATAAGGGTAATATTGGCTTCGTAGAATAAATTTGGAAGTGATATCTCTTCTTCAATTTTGTAAATTGTTTGAGAATAATTAGTATTATTTCCTCTGCAAATGTTTGGTAGAATTCAGCAGTGACTCCATCAGGTCCTGGAGTTTTCTTTAATGGGAGACTTTTTATTACTGCCTTGATCTTATTTTTCAATATTGATCTGCTCAGGTTTTCTATATCTTCATGGTTTGATCTTGGTAGGTTGTATGTGTCCAGGAATTTACTCATTTCTTCTAGGTTTTCAAATTTTTGGCATGTAGTTCTTCATAATAGCCTCTAATGATCCTTTGTATTTCTGTGGTATCAGTTGTAATGTTTCCTTTTTCATTTCTGATTTACTTATTTGATCTTCTCCCTTATTTTATTAGTCTAGCTAACGGTTTGTCAACTTTGTTTATCTTTTCAAAAAACAACTGTTCATTTTCCTAAACTTTTGTATTTTTTATCTCAATCTCATTTACTTCTACTCTGATTTTTATTATTCCTACTAATTTGAGGTTTGATTTGTTCTTGCTTTTTTATTTCCTTGTACCTTGTTAGATTGTTTATTTCAAGTCTGCTTTTTCATGTAGGCATTTGTTGCTATAAACTTCTTCCCTCTTAGTACCACTTTTGCTCTATCACATAGGCCTTGGTATGTTGTGTTCCATTTTCATTTGCTTTAAGACATGTCTACCTTTTCTACTTAATTTATTTATTGAACCATTGGTTGTTCAGCAGCATATTGTTTAATTTCCACATATTTGTACATGGAAATTAAAGTTTCCAAAGTTTATTTTGTTATTGATTTCTAGTTTTATTCCATTGTGATCAGAAAAGATTCTGGTAATTTTGACATTTTTTAACTTTTTGAAACCATTTTGTGGCCTAACATATAGTCTATCCTGGAGAGTGTTCCATGTGCTGATGAAAAGAATGTGTATTCTGCAGCTGTTGGATGAAATATTCTATAAATGTCTGTTAGGTCCATTTGTAAGTCACTCTTTTTGACACTATATTTAGAGTTTAAGAATAAAATACTCCTGAGAAATTTTAAAAGCCAGATACAGGGCATCTGCAAAAAGATCAACCATAGAAAATTCAATCACTGAGACAGCATCCTACCTTTCTCTTACTGTAAAAACCAGACCTAGTCATTGAATTTCAGTAGGTTTTTATTTTAAAATAAGACAGGTGGGAATTTAAAGAAACCATTATCATCTGTTCTATAAAAATATCATTCAAAAACATGGCTTTTTAGCTGCTCACTTAAGGACGAAAAAGTGGCAAGCAATGTCTTATAAAATATATTACAAAAATGCCAAAATGCTACCTTTAGGATCTACCAGTGACCTCCTGGCACATTGACACTCTGGACTCTCAATACCTGAGGACTGTTCAGATAGTCAAGTCCAAAGTGGGTCTCAGTCTTTCTGGGATATCCTTATTGCAAAGAAGAGAGCCTTCACTAAGGATTAAATGTAAGCATCACACACTAAATTTCCATTCACTTTCAATTTCTTTTCCTTACTGTACTCAAAATCATTATTTCTAAACTAAGATATGATTCTCTCAAACTCCTTCCCCATCCTGAAATATATGAGGCTACCCATTTCTGTTAGAATCTGGACAAAACTATTTCACATGACCTACAAGTCCCTGTGAGGGCTCACCTTGGCCCACCTCTTAAGTTTCACCACCACCACACTCCCTTCTTCTATGTTCCAGCTATGCCAGTGCCCTCCAGTTCCCTGTACTTCGTGTTTCCCCCTTCTCAGGCCCTTTGCATGTGTTTGTGCCTTTGGCTGGAATGTTCTTCCCACCCTCTTCATTAAGGTAAGGCCAGCATCTTTCAGATCTCAACCTCAATCCAAGCATCACTGTGTCACCTTCCTGACTATCACATTTTATCATGTCAATGATGCAAGTTTCTTCATACTTTAGGAGTTTTGGAATTACAATGTGTCTTATAAGTAAATGGAGTCTCACAGTCACTGTTAGCCTGGATCAAAGTCAAATTATTCCAGCAAGATTTTGGAAGCCAGCAACGGGGCCAGCAGCAGGTCTGCACCTCCCTGTGACAAAGCTCCCAGAGAAAGGGACAGGCTGCCACTTGTGCTGTTTTGTAGCCTTCACTAGTGACACCACCAGGTTCTGGAAGATCCGAGGTGATTTGTGACTGGAGTGGATCCCGGGCATACCACAGCAGCCCTATGAAAATTGGCTAGACTGTTACATGGGTGGCTGTTCCCATATCTTGTCACTGGGCAGGTCCTCCAGGCCTGGGCCTCCAGCCACCCACCATAATAGCTTCAGAGCCAGTACCAACTCAGCAACTTTCTGGACAGAGCCTCCACGGGCAACTGGAAGCCTCTTTGCCACTGCCTCTGCAGTTGAACTGCCCTTGCCACCCTTGAACTAACAAAGGAACTAACATCCTAAGTGCTTTATCCAAACCTCCAACAAGTTGCAATCAACCCGAGGAGAGGAGGCCAATCCAGCTCACATGGGTCCCACATACCCCCCCATGGCTTATCACCAGAAAGGGAATCCCTGGCTTGGGCCCACAGTACAAACTCTTCATCTTGAGCTGATGGCACTGAGTGATTGCTAACCTGCATCTCTCTGGGATGGAGCCCCCAGCAGTCAAGCAAACAACCATCAGCAATAATCACTACTAAGATCTCTTTCTCTGCTGCTGCTAAGCTGGGGAAAGAACATAAACACTGAGATCTCCCTAGAGCTGCAGTGGGCAGCCCAAGAGTGCCAAGTCATGAACTACAGCCAGTACTCAAGAGGGAGACAGGGCCACACCTTCAGAGCACTGAGAAGGAACATGGCTGCAACTGTGAGGAAACATATGAAAGCCACACAACCAAACAAGAGTCTACCAACTGGCCAATAGCTGAAATGTTACCTGCTGGATCACACCCCAAAGCTTCAACACCAAAAATACCTCACTAGCATACCCTCATCTAAAACCAGAGACAAGAAGTCAACTTCAAATAAAACCCTATACAAAGTTTTGGCCCAGTGAAAACATCAAGAAAAGAAGTCTATTGACTGTACTCAATCTACACTGCAGTTAAAGAAACAGCCACAGACATAGACAAGAACCAGCACAAGAACTCTGATAACTCAAATGGCCAGAATATCATATGTCTTCCAAATGACTACACGAGTTCTCTAACAAGAGTTCTTAACCAGGCCAAACTGGCTGGAAGGACAGAAAAAGAATTCAGAATATGGATAGAGATGAAGATCACTGACATTCAGGAGGACTGGAAAACCCAATCCAAGAAAAATAAGAATCACAGTAGAGTGATACAGCAACTGAAGGATGAAATAGTTAGTACAAAAAAGAACCTAATGGGTCTGACAGAGCTGAATAACATAATGTAAGAACTTTACAATGTAATCAAGTATTAACAGCAAAATAAACCAAACTGAAGAAAGAATATCAGAACTTGAAGACTGGTTCTCTGAAATAAGACAGTCAGACAAAAAATAAATTTAAAAAAAGAATGAACAAAACCTCTGAGAACTATAGGATTATATAAATAGGTCAAATCTAGGAATCATTGGCATCCAGGAAAGGGAAAGGGAGAAAGCAAACAACTTGGAAAATGTATTTCAAGATATAGCCCATGAAAAGTTCCCCAACATTGCTGGAGGGGCCAAAAGTCAAATTCAGAAAATACAGAGAACCCTTACAAGATTTACATAAGGTCAACCCCAAGACACATAATCATCAGATTTTCCAAGGTCAAAATGAAAGAAAGAATGTTAAAGGCAGCTAGAGAGAAAGGGTAGGTCACCTACAAAGAAATTCCCATCAGGCTCAGTGCAGACCACTCAGCTGAAACCCTACAAGCCAGAAGAGATTGGGGTTTACATTCAACACTCTTAAAGAAAAAAAAAAATTCTATCAAAAGTTTAATATCCAGCCAAACTAAGATTCTTAAGTGAAGGAGAAATAAGATCCTTTTCAGATAAGCAAATGTTGAAGGACTTCATTACCAACAGACCTGACTTATAAGAGATCTTGAAAGGAGCAGTAAATATAGAAAGAAAAGACCACTACCTGATATTAATAATACAAACACACACTTGAACACATAGAGCAATGTCACTGTAAAACAACCATATAAACAAGCCAAACTAATAACCAGCTAACAGCACAATGGCAAGATTAAATCTGCAAATATCAAGACTATCCTTAAATGTAAATGAGCTAAATGCCCTCACTTAACAGGCACAGAGTAGCAAGCTGGATGAAAAACCAAGACCCAGTGATATGCTGTCTTCAAGAGATCCGGCTCATACAAAATGACACACAAAGGTTCAAAATAAAAAGATGGAGAAAAATCTACTAAGCAAATAGAAAACAGACAAAGAAGGGATTGCAATCCTAATTTCAGTCAAAACAGGTTTCAAACCAACGAAGTTGAAAAAAAAAAAAAGACAAGGAAGGGCATCACATAATAGTAAAGGGTTCAAATGAAGCAGAAGACCTAACTATTCTAAATATATGTGCAACCAACACAGAAGCAGCCAGATTCATAAACCAAGTTCTTAGAGACCTACAAAGGGACACAGACTCCCACAAAATAATAGTGGGAGACTTCACCATTCCACTGACAATATTAGACAGGTCATCAAGGCAGAAAATTAACAGATATTCAGGACCTAAACTCAGCATTGGAACAAATGGATCTGATAGACCTTTAGAGAAGTCTCCACCCAAAAACAACAGAATATATATTTCTTTCATTGCCACATAGCACATACTGTAAAATTGACCACATAATTAGGCATAAAACAACCCTCAACAAATGTGAAAGAACCAAAATTACACCAAACACACTCTCAGATCATAGCAAAATAAAAAAGGAAGTCAACACAATGAAAATCACTCAAAACTATACAATTACATTGAAATTAAACAACATGCTCCTGAATGACATTTAGGTAGATAATGAAATTAAGGCAGAAATCAAGAAGTTCTTTGAAAATAATGAGAACAAAGATACAACATACCAGAATTTCTGGGACACAGCTAAGCCAGTGTTAAGAGGGAAACTCACACATTAAAATGCCCATATCAAAAAGTTAGAAATATCTCAAATTAACAACCTAAATTCACAATTGAAAGAATTAGAGACCCAAAAACATTTCAAACCCAAAGCTAGGATAAGACAAAAAAATAACAAAAATTAGAGCAAAACTGAAGGAAACTGAGACACAAAAAACCATTCAAAAGACCAATAAGGCCAAGACAGGTGAATCACAAGGTCAAGAGATCAAGACCATCCCAGCCAACACAGTGAAACTCATCTCTATTAAAAACACAAAAATTGGCCAGGTGCAGTGGCTCATGCCTATAATCCCAGCACTTTGGGAGGCCGAGGCAGGTGGATCACTTGAGGTCAGGAGTTCGAGACTAGCCTGACCAACATGGAGAAACCCTGTCTCCACTAAAAATACAAAATTAGCTGGGCGTGGTGGCACATGCCTGCAATCCCAGCTACTCAGGAAGCTGAGGCAGGAGAATCGCTTGAACCTGGGAGGTGGAGGTTGTGGTGAGCCAAGATTGCACCATTGCACTTCAGCCTGGGGGACAAGAATGAAACTCTGTCTCAAAAAAAAACAAAAAACAAAAAAAACAAAAAACAAAAAAAAACAAAAATTAGCTGGGTATGGTGATGTGTGCCTGTAGTCCCACCTACTCAGAAGGCTGAGGCAAGAGAATCACTTGAACCCGGGAGGTGGAGGTTGCAATGAGCCAAGATGGCACCACTGCATTCCAGCCTGGAGAGAAAATAAATAAATAAATAAATAAATAAATAAATCCAAGAGTTGGTTTTTTGTAAAAATAAAATAGGCCACTAGCTAGACTAATTAAGAAAAAAAGAGAAAAGAGACAAACACAATTAGAAATGATGATGGGAATGTTACTACTGACCCCACAGAAATAAAAACAACCATCAGAAACTACTACGAGCAACTCTACAAACACAAACTAGAAAACCTAGAAGAAATGGATGAATTCCTGGACACATATATACTCCCAACACTGAGCCAGGGAGAAACTGACTCCCTGAACAGACCAATAATGAGCTCTGAAATTGAATCAGTAATAATAAATAGTCTAGCAACCAAAAAAAAAAAAAAAAGCCCAGGACCTGATTCACAGTCAAATTCTACCAGATGTAGGAAGAGCTAGTACCATTCCTACAGAAACTATTCCAAATAATCGAAGTGGAAGGATTTCTCCCCAACCCATTCTGAGGCCAGCATCATCTCGATACCAAAACCTGGCAGAGAAACAACAAAAAAATGGCAGGCCAGGGCGCCCCACTGTCTGGGAAGTAAGGAGTGCCCCTGCCCAGCTGCCGCCCTGTCTGGGAAATGAGGAGCACCTCTGCCTGGCCACCGCATAGCACCATCTGGTAAGTGAGGAGTGTTTCTCCCTGGCTGCCCCAACATCTGGGAAGTGCAGAGCGCCCCTGCCCTGCCACCCACCATCTGGGAAGTGAGGAGCGCCTCTGCCCTGCCCCCTCCCACTCTGGGAAGTGAGGTGCACCTCTGCCCAGCCGCCCCACTGTCTGGGAAGTGAGGAGCCCCTCTGCCCGGCTGCTTTGCAACCCTCCAAGTGTGAAGTGGCAGCCTTGTGTGTGATCTTTCTGCCCTCCCCAAGTTTGCATTTTTGACATTAAAGTTTACTTTTAAATTAAAAATATATATATATATATATCAGGCCAATATCCTTGATGAACATGAATGCAAAAATCCTCAACAAAATACTTGCAAACTGAATCCAGCAGCACATCAAAAAGCTAATCCACCATGATTAGCTAGGCTCATCCTTAGGATGTTAGGGTGGTTCAACATACAAAAAGCAATAAATGTCATTCATCAAATAAACAGAACTAAAGACAAAAACCAAATGATTGTCTTAGAAAATACCGAAAAGGCTGAGATATGAAATCAACTTAGGCGTCGAACAACAGATAAATGGGATTTGTATTTTTTTTTTGTAAATCCTATTATACTCCTGTTTTTCTAACTAGTTTTCTTCTTTTTTTATTATTATACGTTAAGTTCTGGGATACATGTGCAGAACATCTGGGTTTCTTACATAAGTACACATGTGCCATGGTGGTTTGATGCACCCATCAATCCATAATCTACATTAGGTATTTCTCCTAATGCTATCCCTCCCCTTGCCCTCCACCCCTCAACAGCCCCTGGTGTGTGATGTTCTCCTCAGTGTGCCCATATGTTATCATTGTTCAACTCCCACTTCTGAGTGAGAACATCTAGTGTTTGGTTTTCTGTTCCTGTATTAGTTTGCTGAGAATGATGATTTCATCCATGTTTCTACAAAGGGCATCTCTTTCATGGCTGCATAGTATTCCATGGTGTAATTGTGTCACATTTTCTTTATCTAGTCTATCCTTGATGGGCATTTGGGTTCATTCCAAGTCTTTGCTATTGTAAATAGTGCCACAGTAAACATATGTGAGCATGTCTTTATAGTAAAATGATTTCTAATCCTTTGGGTATATTCCCAGTAATGGGATTGCTGGTATTTCTAGTTCTAGATCCTTGAGGAATCACCACACTGTTTTCCACAATGGTTGAACTAATGTACACTCCCAGCAACAGTGTAAAAGCATTCCTATTTCTCCACATCCTCTCCAGCATCTGTTGCTTCCTGACTTTTTAATGATCATCATTCTAACTGGCGTGAGATGGTATCTCATTGTGGTTTTGATTTGCATTTCTCTAATGACCAGTGATGATGAGCTTTTTTTCATATGTTTGTTGGCTGCAATTAAATGTCTTCTTTTGAGCAGGTTCTGTTCAAATCCTTTGCCCACTTTTTGATGGAGTTTTTTGTTTTTCCTTGTAAATTTGTTTAAGTTCCTTGTAGATTCTGGATATTAGCCCTTTATCAGATGGACAGATTGCAAAAATTTTCTCCCATTCTGTAGGTTGCCTGTTCACTCTGATGATGTTTCTTTTGCTGTACAGAAACTCTTTAGTTTAATTAAATCCCATTTGTCAATTTTGGCTTTTGTTGCCATTGCTTTTATTGTTTTACTCATGAAGTCTTTGCCCATGCCTATGTCCTGAATGGTATTGCCTAGGTTTTCTTCTAGGGTTTTTATGGTTTTAAGTGTTACGTTTAAATCTTTAATCCATCTTGAGTTAATTTTTGTATAAGGTGTAAGGAAGTGATCCAGTTTCAGTTTTCTGCATCTAGCTAGACAGTTTTCCCAATACCATTTATTAAATAGGGAATCCTTTCCCCATTGCTTGTTTTGTCAGGTTTGTCAAAGTTCAGATGGTTGTAGATGTGTAGTGCTATATCTGAGGTCTCTGTTCTGTTCCATTGGTCTATATATGTGTTTTGGCACCAGCACCATGCTGTTTTGGTTACTGTAGACTTGTAGTATAGTTTGAAGTCAGGTAGTGTGATGCCTCCAGCTTTGTTCTTTTTGCTTAGGATTGTCTTGGCTATACAGGCTCTTTTTTGGTTCCGTATGAAATTTAAAGTACTTTTTTCCATTTCTGTGAAGAAAGTCAGTGGTAGCTTGATGGGAATAGCATTGAATCTATAAATTACTTGGGCAGTATGGCCATTTTCACACTATTGATTCCTCCTATTCATGAGCATGGAATGTTTGTGTGTGTGTGTGTGTCCTCTTATTTCCTCGAGCAGTGGTTTGTAGTTCTTGAAGAGGTCCTTCACATCCCTTGTGTATTCCTAGGCACTTAATTCTCTTTCTAGCAATTGTGAATGGAGTTCACTTTTGATTTGGCTCTCTCTCTATTACTGATGTATAGGAATGCTTGTGATTTTTGCACATTGATTTTGTATCCTGAGACTTTGCTGAAGTTGCTTATCAGCTTAAGGAGATTTGGGGCTCAGACTATGGAGTTTTCTAAATATATAATCATGTCATCTGTGAACAGAGGTAATTTGACTTCCTCTTTTTCCTATTTGAATACCCTTTATTTCTTTCTCTTGCCTGATTTCCCTGGCCAGAACTTCCAATACTATGTCAAATAGGAGTGGTGAAAGAGGGCATCCTTGTCTTGTGCCGGTTTCCAAAGGGAATGCTTCCAGCTTTTGCTCATTCAGTATGATATTGGCTATGGGTCTGTCACAAATAATTCTTATATTTTGAGATACGTTCCATTAATACCTAGTTTATTGAGTGTTTTTAGCATGGAGGGGTGTTGAATTTTATCTAAGGCTTTTGTTGCATCTATTAAGATAATCACGTGGTTCTGTTTATGTGGTGGATTATATTCATTGATTTGCAGATGTTGAACCACCCTTGCATCTTGGGGATGAAGCTGACTTGATGGTGGTGCATAAGCTTTTTGATGTGCTGCTGGATTCGGTTTGCAAGTATTTTGTTGAGTATTTTCACATCAATGTTCATCAGGGATATTGGCCTGAAATTTTTCTTTTTTTGTTTTTTTTTTTGTTTGTTTTTGGGTTTTTTTGGTACTATACCTTAAGTTCTGGGGTATATGTGCAGAACGTGCAGGTTTGTTACATAGGTATATGTGCAGAACGTGCAGGTTTGTTACATAGGTATACACGTGCCATGGTAGTCTGCTGTACCCATCAACCTGTCATCTACATTAGGTATTTCACCTAATGCTATCACTCCCATAGCCTCCCAACCCCTGACAGGCCCTGATGCATGGTGTTCGCATCCCTGTGCCCGTGTGTTCTCATTGTTCAACTCCCACTTATGAGTGAGAACATGTGGTGCTTGGTTTTCTGTTCTTGTGTTAGTTTGCTGAGAGTGATGGTTTCCAGCTTCATCCATGCATCCATGTCCCTGCAAAATACATGAACTCATCCTTTTTTAGGGCTGCATAGTATTCCATGGTGTATATGTGCCACATTTTCTTTATCCAGTCTATCATTGCTGGGCATTTGTGTTGGTTCCAAGTCTTTGCTATTGTGAACAGTGCCACAATAAACATGCGTGTGCATGTGTCTTTATAATAGAATGATTTATAATCCTTTGGGTATATACCCAGTAACGGGATCACTGGGTCAAATGGTAGTTCTAGATCCTTCAGGAATCACCACACTGTCTTTCACAATGATTGAACTAATTTACCACTTTTTTTGTTGTTGTTGTTGTGTCTCTCCCAAGTTTTTGTATCAGGATAATGCTGGCTTCATAACCTGAGTTACGGAGGGGTCCCTCTTTTTCTATTGTTTGGAATAGTTTTAGAATGAATGGTACCAGCTCCTCTTTGTACCTCTGGTAGAATTTGGCTGTGAATCCATCTGGTCCTGGCCTTTTTTTTTTTTTTTTTTTTTTGGTTGGCAGGGTATTAATTACTGCCTCAATTTCAAAACTTGTTATTGGTCTATTCAGGGATTTGACTTCTTCCTGGTTTAGTGTTGGGAGGGTGTATTTGTCCAGGAATTTATCCATTTCTTCTAAATTTTCTAGTTTGTATATAGATGTTTATAGTATTCTCTGATGGTAGTTTGTACTTCTGTGGGCTTAATGGTGATATCCCCTTTATTATTTTTATTGTGTCTATTTGACTCTTCTCTCTTTTCTTCTTTATTAGTCTAGCTAGCAGTCTATCTATTTTGTTAATATTAAAAAAAAAAAAAAAAAAAACAGCTCCAGGATTCATTGATTTTTTGAAGGGTTTTTTGTGTCTCTATCTCCTTCAGCCCTGCTCTGATCTTAGTTATTTATTGTCTTCTGCTAGCTTTTGAATTTGTTTACCTTTCTTCTCTAGTTCTTTTAAGTGTGATGTTAGGGTGTCAATTTTAGATCTTTCCCACTTTCTCATGTGGATATTTAGTGGTATAAATTTCCCTCTAAACACTGCTTTAGCTGTGTCCCAGAGATTCTGGTACATTGTGTCTTTGTTCTCATTGGTTTCAAGGAACTTATTTATTGCTGCCTTAATTTTGGTAATTACTCAGTAGTCATTCAGAAGCAGGTTGTTCAGTTTCCCTGTAGTTGTGTGGTTTTGAGTTAGTTTCTTAATCCTGAGTTCTAATTTATTGTACTGTGGTCTGAGAAACTGTTATGATGCTCATTCTTTTGCTGAGGAGTGTTTTACTTCAAATTATGTGGTCAATTTTAGAATAAGTGCTATGTGGTGCTGAAAAGAATGTATATTCTGTTGGTTTGGGGTGGAGAGTTCTGTAGATGTCTATTAGGTCTGCTTGGTCCAGAGCTGAGTTCAAGTCCTGAATATTAATTTTGTTAATTTTCTGTCCTGTCCTATTGATCTGTCTACTATTGACAGGGGGGGTGTTAAAGTCTCCCACTATTGTTGTGTGGGAGTCTAAGTCTCTTTGTAGGTCTCTAAGATCTTTCTTTATGAATCTGGGTGCTCCTGTGTTGGATGCATATATATTTAGGCTAGTTAGTTCTTCTTGTTTCATTGATCCCTTTACCATTATGTAATGACCTTCTTTGTCTTTTTTTTATCTTTGTTGGTTTAAAATCTGTTTTATCAGAGACTAGGATTGCAACCCTTGCTTTTTTTTTTTTTCTTTTGCTTTACATTTACTTGGTAAATATTCCTCCATCCCTTTATTTTGAGCCTATGTGTGTCTGCACATGAGATGGTTCTCCTGAATACAGCACACTAATGGCTCTTGACTCTTTATCCAATTTGCCAGTCTGTGTCTTTTATTTGGGGCATTTAGCCCATTTACATTTAAGGTTAATATTTTTATATGTGAATTTGATCCTGTCATTATGATGTAAGCTGGTTGTTTTCCCCATTCATTGATGCTGTTTCTTCATAGTGTCAATGGTCTTTACATTTTGGTATGTTTTTGTAGTGACTGGTACCTGTTTTTCCTTTCCATATTTAATGCTTCCTTCAGGAGCTCGCATAAGGCAGGCCTGGTGGTGACAAAATCTCTCTGCATTTGCTTGTCTGTAAAGGATTTTATTTCTCCTTCACAAATGAAGTTTAATTTGACTGGATATGAAATTCTCGGTTGAAAATTGTTTTCTTTAAGTATGTTAAATATTGGCCTCCACTCTCTTCTGGCTTGTAGGGTTTCTGCAGAGAGATCCACTGTTAGTCTGATGGGCTTCCCTTTGTGGGTAACCCACCCTTTCTCTCTGGCTGCCCTTAACATTTTTTCCTTCATTTTAACCTTGGTGAATCTGACAACTATGTGTCTTGGAGTTGCTTTTCTCGAGGAGTATCTTTGTAGTGTTCTCTGCATTTCCTGAATTTGAATGTTGACCAGTCTTGCTAGGTTGGGGAAGTTTCTGAAGTATGTTTTCTAGCTTGGTTCCATTCTCCCTGTCACTTTCAAGTTCATCAATCAAACGTAGGTTTGGTCTTTTCACATAGTCCCATATTTCTTGGAGGCTTTGTTTTTTCCTTTTTATTCTTTTTTCTCTAATGTTTTCTTCATGCTTTATTTCACTAAGTTGATCTTCAATCTCTGATATCCTTTCTTCTGCTTGATGGATTCGGCTATTGATACTTGTGTGTGTTTCACGAAGTTTTCGTGCTGTGTTTTTCAGCTCCATCAGGTCATTTATGTTCCTCTGTAAACTGGTTATTCTAGTTAGAAGTTCCTGTTACTTTTTATCAAGGTTCTTAGCTTCTTTGCATTGGGTTAAAACATGCTCCTTTAGCTCAGAGGATTTTATTATTACCCACCTCTGAAGCCTACTTCTGTCAATTCGTCAAACTCCTTCTCCATCCAATTTTGTTCCGTTGCTGGTGAGGAGATGATATCCTTTGGAGGAGAAGAGGCATTCTGGTTTTTTGAATTTTTGGCCTTTTTGTGCTGGTTTTTCCTCATCTTCATGGATTTATCTACCTTTGGTCTTTGATGTTGGTCACCTTCAGATGGGGTATTTGCGTGGTTGCTTTTTTTGTTGTTAATGTTGATGCTATTATTTCTGTTTGTTAGTTTTCCTTGTAACAGTCAGGGCCCTCTTCTGCAGGTCTGCTGGAGTTCTCTGGAGGTCCACTCCAGACCCTGTTTGCCTGAGTATCACCAGCAGAAGCTGCAGAACAGCAAAGATTTCTGCCTGCTCCTTCCTCTGGAAGGTTTGTCCCAGATGAGCACCCGCCAGATGCCAGCTGGAGCTCTCCTGTATGAGCTGTCTGTCGACCCATACTGGGAGGTGTCTCCCTGTCAGGAGGCACGGGGGTCAGGGACCTATTTGAGGAGGCAGTCTGTCCCTTAGCAGAGCTCGAGCACTGTGTTGGAAGATCCACTGCTCTCTTCGGAATTGGCAGGCAGGAACATTTAAGTCAGCTAAATCTGCACCACAGCCACCCTTTCATCCAGGTGCTCTGTCCCAGGGAGATGGGAGTTTTATCTATAAGCCCCTGACTCTGGTTGCTGCCTTTCTTTTAGAGATGCTCTGCCCAGAGAGGAGGAATCTAGAGCAAATGGATTTTTTAAAGTGGTATATAATACACACACACAATTGTGTATAATACACACACACAATTGTGTATAATACACAAATGTGTATAATACACACACACAATTGAATACTATTCCACCATTAAAAAAGAATAAAATCCTGTCATTCATGGCAATATGGATGGAACTGGAGGATATTATGTTAAGTCAAGTAAGCCAGAATTACTAAGACAGATGGGCCTATAAAGTAATAATAAGGCCAGACACAATGGCTCATATCTGTAATCCCAGCATTTTCAGACATCAAAGTGGGAGGATCACTTGAACCCAGGAGTTTGAGACCAGCCTGGGCAACACAGGGAGACCCTGTCTCTACAAAAGACAGGGTGGCCAGGCCTGGTGGTGCATACCTATAGTCCTATCTACTACTCAGGAGGCTAAAGTATGAGGATTGCTTAAACCCAGGAGGTTGAGGCTATAGTGAGCTGTAATCACACCACTGTACTCCAGCCTAAGTGACAGAGTGAGGTCCTGTCTTAAATAATAATAATAATCATCATCATCATTATCATCATCACCATCATCATTATCATCTAGGAACAGAAAATTGAACACTGTGGATTTTTACTTATGTATGGAAGCTTAAAATGGTTGATTTCATATAAGTTAAAAGTAGAACAGAGGATACTAAAGTTTGGGAAGAGTAGGGAGAAGGGAGGGATAGGGAGAGGTTTTTTAGGGATCTAATTACAGTGAGATAGGAGGAATAAGTGTCAGTATTCTATTCCACTGTATTACTATAGGTAACAATACATTACTATGTAGTTTCAAATAGCTACAAGTACAACATTGTACATTGCCAAAACAAAGAAATGATAAATGTTTGAAATGATAAATATGCTAATTACTCTGATCTGATTACTGTACATTATATGTATTGAAATATCACTATGTTTCCCATGAATATGTACAATGGTTGTCAATGAAAAAATTAAAATATTACATGAATAAATAAAATGTTCTTTAATATTATAAAATATAATATAAATGAATGTTCTTTAGTAAATACAATGTTATTTAATATTCTTTTAAAAACTGGAAGCAACAAAGATAGCCTTCAATAGGTGAAAATGTGGTACATCCAGACAATGGAATGTTATCATCAATAAAAAGAAATGAACAAAAAAGCTGGCTGGGTGCAGTGGCTCATGCCTGTAATTC
The DNA here is from genome assembly GCF_037993035.2 of Macaca fascicularis. Taxonomy (NCBI): domain Eukaryota; kingdom Metazoa; phylum Chordata; class Mammalia; order Primates; family Cercopithecidae; genus Macaca; species Macaca fascicularis. The sequence goes on along the minus strand of NC_088376.1, from coordinate 28,572,348 downwards.
TAGCACACTGGGAGGCCAAGGTGGGTGGATCACCTGAAGTCAGGAGTTTGAGACCAATGTGGTCAACATAGTGAAACCCTGTCTCTACTAAAAATACAATAATCAGCTGACTGGGTGGCGGGTGCTGTAATCTCAGCTACTCAGGAGGCTAAGGCAGGAGAATCACTTGAACCTGGGAGGTGGAGGTTGCAGTAAGCCAAGACTGCATTTCAACCTGGGTGACAGAGTGAGACTCTGTCTCAAAAAAAATTAAAAAATAATGTGGGATATGGATGAAAAATCTCCAGAGAAATAGATATTATAAATAGAAAACAATCACAACTTCTGGAAATGAAAGACACACTTAGAGAAAGGCAAAATATACTGGAAAGTTTCAATAATAGAAGCCAACAAACAGAAGAAAGAACTTCAGAGCTCAAAGACATGGCTTTCAAATTAATCCAATCTGACAAAGCCAAAAAAAAGAAATTTAAAAAAAATGAGTGAAGCCTCTAAGAAGTGTGGAATTATGTTAAACAACTAAACCTAAGAATAATTGGTGTTCCTGAGGAAGAAGAGAAATCTTAAAGTTTGGTAAATGTCTTTGAGGGAATAATCAAGGAAACCTTCCCTGGCCTTGCTACAGATCTAGACATCCAAATACAAGAAGTTCAAAGAACACCTGGGAAATTCATCACAAAAAGATCATCACCTAGGTACGTAGTCATCAGGTTATCTAAGGTAAACATGAAAGAGAGAGTCTTAGAGCTGTGAGGCAAAAGCATCAGGTACCCTATAAAGGGAAACCTATCAGATTAACAGTAGATTTCTCAGCAGAAACCCTACAAACTAGAAGGAATTGGCATTCTATCTTTAACCACCTTAAACAAAATAATTATTAGCCAATAATGTTGTATCCAGCAAAACTAAGCTTCATAAATAAAAGAGGAATAAAGTCTTTTTCAGAAAAACAAATGCTGAGAGAATTCACCACTACCAAAGTCAGCACTACAAGAAATGCTAAAAGAAGTTCCAAATCTTGAAAGAAAAGTTCAAAACACACCAAAATAAAACTACCTTAAAGCATAAATCTCACAGGGCCTATAAAACAATAACACAATGGAAAAAGAAAAACAAAATGTTCAGGCAACAACTAGCATGATGAATAGAAGAGCATCTCAAATCTCAATACTAACATTGAATGGAAATGGCTTAAATGCTCCACTTAAAAGGTATAGAATGGCAAAATGGATAAGAATTCACCAACCAAGTGTCTGCTTTCTTCAAGAGACTCACCTGACACATGACTCACATAAATGTAAGAGAAAGGGGAGGAAAAGATATTCCATGCAAATGGACACCAAAAGTGAGAAGGAGTAGCTAGTCAATGTAAGACAAAACAGACTTCAAAGCAATAATAGTTAAAAAACAAAACATTAAAATTAAAAATTAAAAAGCAACAACAGTTAAAAAGACAAATATAATGATAAAAGGACTAGACCAACAGGAAAATATCACAATCTTTCACCTAACACTAGAGCTCCCAAATTAATAAAACACATATGCATCTAACACTGGAGCTCCCAAATTTGTAAAGCAATTACTACTAGGCCTAAGAAATAAGATAGACAGCAGCACAATAATAGTGGGGGGACTTCAATGCTCCACTGACAACACTAGACAGGTCATAAAGACAGAAAATCAACAAAGAACCAATGGACTTAACAGTTATTTACAGAATACTTTACCCAACAACTGCAGAATGTACATTCTATTCATCAGCACATGGAATATTCTCCAAGATAGATGATATAATAGGCCACAGAACAAACCTTAATAAATTTAAGAAAATCAGAATTATATCAAGTACTCCCTCAGACCCCAGTGGAATAAAACTGGAAATCAACTTCAGAAGGAACCCTCAATATCATGCAAATACATGGAAATTAAATGATCTGTTCCTGAATGATCTTTGGGTCAGCAATGAAATCAAGATGAAAATTTAAAAATTCTTCAAACTGAATGATAATAGTGACACAACCTATCAAAACCTCTGGGATACAGCAAAGCAGTGCTAAGAGGAAAGTTCATAGCATTAAACGCCTACATCAAAAAGTCTGAAAGAGCACAAATTGACAATCTAAAGTCACACCTCAAGGAACTAGAGAAACAAGGTCAAACCAAACCCAAAACCAGCAGAAGAAAATAAATAAAGATCAAAGCAGAAATAAATAAAATTGAAACAAAACAAACAATACAAAAGATAAATGAAATGAAAACCTTCTTCCTTGAAAAGATAAATAAAACTGATAGACCATTAGCGACATTAACCAAGAAAAGAAGAGAGAAGATCCAAATAAGCTTTATTAGAAATGAAACTGGAGATACTACAACTGATACCACAGAAACACAAAAGATCATTCAAAGCTGCTATGAATACCTTTATGCACACAAACTAGAAAACCTAAAGGTGCTGGATAAATTCCTGGAAATATACAACCCTCCTAGATTAAGCCAAGAAGAAATAGAAACTCTCAACAGACCAATAACCAGCAGTGAGATTGAAATGGTAATAAATAAAAAAATTTATGTGCCTGTTGGCTCATCATCACTGGCCATCAGAGAAATGCAAATCAAAACCACAATGAGATACCATCTCATACCAGTTAGAATGGCAATCATTAAAAAGTCAGGAAACAACAGGTGCTGGAGAGGATGTGGAGAAATAGGAACACTTTTACACTGTTGGTGGGATTGTAAACTAGTTTAACCATTATGGAAAACAGTATGGCGATTCCTCAAGGATCTAGAACTAGATGTACCATATGACCCAGCCATCCCATTACTGGGTATATACCCAAAGGATTATAAATCATGCTGCTATAAAGACACATGCACATGTATGTTCATTGTGGCACTATTCACAATAGCAAAGACTTGGAATCAACCCAAATGTCCATCAGTGACAGACTGGATTAAGAAAATGTGGCACATATACACCATGGAATACTATGCAGCCATAAAAAAGGATGAGTTTGTGTCCTTTGTAGGGACATGGATGCAGCTGGAAACCATCATTCTCAGCAAACTATTGCAAGAACAGAAAACCAAACACCGCATGTTCTCACTCATAGGTGGGAACTGAACAATGAGATCACTTGGACTCAGGAAGGGGAACATCACACACTGCGGCCTATTATGGGGGTGGGGGGGAGGGATTGCATTGGGAGTTATACCTGATGTAAATGACGAGTTGATGGGTGCTGACGAGTTGATGGCTGCAGCACACCAACATGGCACAAGTACACATATGTAACAAACCTGCACATTATGCACATGTACCCTAGAACTTAAAGTATAATTTAAAAAATTGATTGATTAATTAATTTAAAAATAAAAAAATTTTTTTTAAAAACTGCCAACAAAAGAAAGTCCAGGGCCAGATGGATTCACAGCTGAATTCAATCAGACAATAAAGGAAGAGTTGGTGCTACTGAAACTATTTCAAAAAATACAGGGAGAATCCTCCCTAAATCATTATATAAACCCATATTATCCTAATACCACAACCAGGAAAGGACATAACAACAAAAAGAACAAAACAAAACAAAACAAAACAAAAATTACAGACCAATATCCTTGATGAACTTAAATGCAAAAATCCTTAACAAAATACTAGCTAAACAAATCCAACAGCATATCAAAAAGATAAGTCACCATGATCAAATGGGTTTTATACCAGGGATGCAAGCATGGTTTAACGTACTCAAGTCAATAAATATGACACACCACATAAATAGAATTAAAACAAAAATTATGTGATCATCCCAACAGATGCAGAAAAAGCAGTTGACAAAATCCAGCATCCCTTTGTGATTAAAACCCTCAGCAAAATCAGCAGAGGGGGGCATACCCTAACGTAATAAAAGCCATCTATGACAAACCCACAGCCAATATTATGCTCAATGGGAAAAGTTGAAAGCATTCTCCCTGAGAAATGGAATAAAATAAGAATGCCAACTTTCACCACTTCTATTCAACATAGTAATGGAAGTCCTCACCAGAACAATCAGACAAGAGAAAAAAAAATAAAGGGCATCCACATCAGTAAAGAGGAAGTCAAACTGCTGCTGTTTGCCAATGATATGATTGTATACCTAGAAAACTCTCAAGACTCAAATTCAGTAAAGTTTCAGAATACAAAATTGATGTAATCAGTAGCACTGCTATACATCAACAGCAACCAAGTTGAGAATCAAATCAGGAACTTATCCCCTTTAACAATAGCTGCAAAAAAAAAAAAAAAAAAATACTTATGAATATACCTAACCAAGGAGGTGAAAGACCTCTAGAAGGAAAACTACAAACACTGCTGAAAGAAATCATAGATGGGTTTTTTAAGCAAATCAAACACATCCCATACTCATGGATGGGTAGAATTAATACTGTGAAAATGACCATACTGCCAAAAGCAATCTACAAAATATCATTATCATTCGCCACAGATCTAGAAAAAGTAACCCTAAAATTCATATGGAACCAAAAATGAGCCTGCATAGCCAAAGCAAGACTAAGCAAAAAGAACAACTCTGGAGGCATCACATTACCTGACTTCAAACTATACTGCAAGGCTATAGTCACCAAAACAGCATGGTGCTGGTATAAAAATAGGCACATAGACCAATGGAACAGAATAGAGAACCCAGAAATAAAACCAAATACTTACAGCCAACTGATCATCAACAAAGCAAGCAGAAATATAAAGTGGGGAAAGGACACCCTATTCAACAAATGGTGCTGGATACTTGGCAAGCCACATGTAGAAGAAGGAAACTGATACTCACCTCTCATCTTACACAAAAATTAACTCAAGATGAATCAAAGACTTAAATCTAAGACCTGAAACCATAAAAATTCTAGAAGATAACTTTGGAAAAACTCTTCTAGACCTTGGCTTAGGCAAAGACTTCAGGACCAAGAACCCAAAAGCAAATGCAACAAAAACAAAGATAAATAGATTGGACTTAATTAAACTAAAAAGCTTCTGCACAGAAAAAGAAATAAGCATCAGAGTAAACACACAACCCACAGAGTGGGAGAAAATATTCACAGACAATGTGTCTGACAAAAGACTAACATTCAGAATCTACAAAGAACTCAAATAAATTAGCAAGAAAAAAAAAACCCTACAAAAATTGGGCAAAGGAAGTGAATAGACAATTCTCAAAAGAAGATATACAAATGGAAACATATGAAAAAGTGCTCAACATCACTAACTATCAGGGAAATGCAAATTAAAACCACAATGAGATATGACCTTACTCCTGCAAGAATAGCCATAAATAAAAAAATCAAAAAATAATAGATGTTGATGTGAATGTGGTAGAAAGGGAACACTTTTACACTGTGGGTGGGAATATAAACTAGTACAACCACTATGGAAAACAGTGTAGAGATCCCTTAAAGAACTAAAAGGAGAACTGCCATTTGATCCATCAATCCCATTACTGGGTATCCAACCAAAGAAAAAGAAGTCATTATATGAAAAAGACACTTGCACATGCATATGTATAGCAGCACAATTCACAATAGCAAAAATATGAAACCAACCTAAATGCCCAGCAACCAACAAGTGAATGAAGAAAATGTGATATACATACACCATGGAGTACTACTCAGCCATAAAAAGAAACAAACTAATGGCATTTGCAGCAACCTGGATTAAGTTGGAGACCTTTATTCTAAGTGAAGTAACTCAGAAATGGAAAAGCAAACATCATATGTTCTCACATATAAGTGGGAGCTAAGCTATAAGGATGCAAAGGCATAAGAATTATATAATGGATTTGGGGGACTTGGATGGAAGAGTGGGAGATAAAATCTCAAAATCTCAAAAATCACCACTAGAGAATTTATCCATGTAACCAAAAACCACCCATTTCCCAAAAACTATTAAAATAAAAAAAATTTTAAACCTAAATTTAAAATATACAATTCTGAGATAACCCATTTGCTTTTGGGTTCTTGGTCAAGAGGTCTTTTCCTAAAGTGACAAGATTTCTGAAGAGGTAAGAGTGGATTGATTTAGAACACAGCTTCTCTATCTCCTTCCCCACAAAGAAAGGAGAAAATTCCTCTGTGACATACAGGAGGGAGCAAGGGTTGGCCTGGAGCAGATAAATTTGTATGGCGGATCCCAGGATTTGAAGGTGTTTCCATTTGATGATTTCCATTTTCATCATCATGTAGGATACAAGATCCTTCAGAGAGTGGATTAAGGAGATTGGTTGGGAAAGGAGTTTTAAGTATATGGTAAAGCTGTTGTTGCTTCTGAGGTAATGGGAGACAGATGAACTAGGACAAATAGGGTAGATAATAGTATTATGTTGTGTCATCTCCAGGCTTAACTTTATGTACTTTTCCCCCTCTGAAATTTTTTCCTCTGACTCCTCCCAACCACTCGTTCTCAGGATTGACTGCCTTCTCCATTTGATTTTTCTCCCCTAACCCCAATTACTGTCCTGAATCTGATAAAGTGGTGCACCCATTGAGTTAACAAATCAATCCATCACTCTATAAAGGTCATCCATTTGTTATTCAAATAAAACTTTTTTTAAAAAAAAGGAAATGTAAATAAAGTACAGACTTTTGTTAATAATAATATTTCAATATTGGTTTATTAATTGTAACCAATGTACTTTACTAAAGTAAGAAGTTAGTAATTGGGGAAACTAGGTGTGGAGCACTATTTTCTGTAAACCTAAAACTGTTCTAAAATTAAAAGTTTATTTTTTAAAACAAAGTGAATACTACCAAAAGAGAGCGTAGGAGAGAACACATGTGCACACACCTGGAGTGTAAATAGAAAAACATCTATATAAACTATGAGTATTGTATTAGTCCATTTTCATGCTGCTGATAGACATACCCGAGACTGAGAAGAAAAAGAGGTTTAATTGGACTTATAGTTCCACATCGCTGAGGAATCCTCAGAATCATGGCAGGAGACAAAAGGCACTTGTTACACTGTGGTGGCAAGAGAAAAATGAGGAAGAAGCAAAAGCAGAAACCCCTGATAAACCCATCAGATCTCATAAGATGTATTCACTATCATGAAAATAACACAGAAAAGACTGTCCCACATGATTTAATTACCTCCCCCTAGGTCCCTCCCACAACATGTGGAAATTTTGGGAGATACAATTCAAGATGAGATTTGGGTGGGAACACAGCCAAGCCATATCATTCTGCCCCGGCCCCTCCAAATCTCATGTCCTCACATTTCAAAACCCATCATGCCTTCCCAACAGTCCCCCAAAGTCTTAACTCATTTCAGCATTAACCCAAAAGTCCACAGTCCAAAGTCTCATCTGAGACAAGGCAAGTTCCTTTCACCTGTGAGTCTGTAAAATCAAAAGCAAGCTAGTTACTTCCTCCTAGATACAATGGGGGTACCGGTATTGGATAAATACAACTGCTCCAAATGGGAGAAATTGGGCAAAACAAAGGAGTTATAGAGCCCATAAAAGTCTGAAATCCAGCAGGGTAGTCAAATTTTAAAGCTCCAAAATGATCTCCTTTGACCCCATGTCTCACATCCAGGTCATGCTAATGCAAGAGGTGAGTTCTCATGGTCTTGGGCAGCTCTGCCTCTGTGGCTTTGCAGGGTACAGCCCCTCCCTCCCAGCTGCTTTCACAGGCTGGCATTGAGTGTCTGTGTCAGTAGACCTACCATTCTGGGGTCTGGAGGACGGTGACCCTCTTCTCACCACTCCACTAGACAGTGTCCAGTAGGGACTCTGTGTGGGGGCTCCAACCCCACAGTTCCCTTCCGCACTACCCTAGCAGAGGTTCTCCATGAGGGCCCCGCCCCTGCAGCAAACTTTTGCCTGGGCATCCATGCATTTCCATGAATATTCTGAAATCTAGGTGGAGGTTCCCAAACCTCAATTCTTGACTTCTGTGTACCCGCAGGCTCAACACCACATGGAAGCTGCCAAAGCTTGAGGCTTCCACCCTCTGAAGCCACAGTTGGGGCTGTATGTTGGCCCCTCCCAGTCATGGCTGGAGAAGCTGGGATACAGGGCACCAAGTCCCTAGGCTGCACACAGCATGGGGACTTTGGGCCCGGCTCACAAAACCAATTTTCTTCCAGGCATCCAGGCCTGTGATGGGAGAGGCTGCTGTGAAGGTCTCTCATATGCTGGTAATATTTTCTCCATGATCTTGAGGATTAACATTAGGCTCCTTGAAATAGGAACGCTTTTACACTGTTGGTGGGACTGTAAACTAGTTCAACCATTGTGGAAGACAGTGTGGCAATTCCTCAAAGATCTAGAACTAGAAATACCATTTGACCCAGCCATCCCATTACTGGGCCATATACCTGAAGGATTATAAATCATGCTGCTATAAAGACACATGCACACGTATGTTTATTGCGGGACTATTCACAATAGCAAAGACTTGGAACCAACCCAAATGTCCATCAATGACAGACTGGATTAAGAAAATGTGGCACATATACACCATGGAATACTATGCAGCCATAAAAAAGAATGAGTTCGTGTCCTTTGTAGGGACATGGATGAAGCTGGAAACCATCATTCTCAGCAAACTATCACAAGGACAGAAAACCAAACACTGCATGTTCTCACTCATAGGTGAGAATTGAACAATGAGAACACTTGGACACAGGGTGGGGAACATCACACATGGGGGACTGTAGTGGGGTGGGGGGAGTAAGGAGGGATAGCATTAGGAGATATACCTAATGTAAATGACGAGTTAATGGGTGCAGCACACCAACATGGCACATGTATACATATGTAACAAACCTGCACATTGTACACACGTACCCTAGAACTTAAAACATAAGGAGAAGGAGAAGGAGGAGGAGGAGAAGGAGAAGAAAAAGAAGAAAAAGAAGAAGAGGAGGAGGAGGAGGAGAAGAGGAAAAATATTAGGCTCCTTGCTACTTACGCAAATTTCTGCAGCCCGCTTGAATTTCTCCCCAGAAAATGGGATTTTCTTCTCTATCGCACAGACAGGCTGCACAGTTTCTGGGCTTTTATGCACTGCTTTCCTTATAAAACTAATGCTTTTAACACACCCAAGTCACCTCTTGAATGTTTTGCTGCTTAGAAATTTCTTCCACCAGATACCCTAAATCGTCTTTCTCAAGTTCAAATTTCCACAAATCTCTAGGGCAGGGGCAAAATGCCGCCAATCTCTTTGCTAAAACTTAACAAGAGTCATCTTTACTCCAGTTCCCAACAAGTTCCTTATCTCCATCTGAGACCACCTCAGCCTGAACCTTACTGTCCATATCACTATCAGCATTTTGGGCAAAGCCATTCAACAAGTCTCTAGGAAGTTCCACAGTTTCCCACATGTTCCTGTCTTCTTCTGAGCCCTCCAAACTGTTCCAACCTCTGCCTGTTCCCCAGTTCCAAAGTCACTTCCACATTTTTGGGTATCTTTTCAGCAATGCTCCACTCTACTGGTACAAATATCTGTATTAGGGTTCTCTTGGAGGGACAGAACTAATAGAATAGATGAAAGATAGATAGATAGATAGATAGATAGATAGATAGATAGATAGATAGATAATTAAGTATTAACTTACATGATCACAAGGTCCCACAACAAGCTGTCTGCAAGCTGAGGCGTCCGAGTCCCAAAACTGAAGAACTTGGAGTCCGATGTTCGAGCTCAGGAAACATCCAGCATGGGAGGAAGATGTAGGCTGGGAGGCTAGGCCCATCTCTCCTTTTCACGTTTTTCTGCCTGCTTTACATTTGCTGGCAGCTGATTTGATTTTACCCACCAGATTAAGGGTGGATCTGCCTTTCCCAGCCCACTGATCAAAGGTTAATCTCTTTTGACAACACCTTCACAGACACACCCAGGATCAGTACTTTGTATCCTTCAATCCAATCAAGTTGACTCTCACTATTAACCATCACAAGTGTGAATAATTGTGAGCTTAGTCACATAAATGTTACAAAGCTTAAAGCCTTGTCGGTCAAAGTGAGATCCCTGAGCAGCTGCATCATATCACCTGGAAGCTTTGGAAATGCATAATCTCAGACTCCACCCTGGACATACTGAATCAGAATCTGCATTTTAACAAGATCTACAGGTGATTTATATGCACATTAAAATTTAAAACACACTAACTGAAAGGATATCAAATATAAATTTATTCATCCCCTATTGTCCCCAATTCACATTTCCTCCTAGCGAAATGTTTATATCTGTAAATCTTTTTTAAGTTTTTGCTATTCTTTTTCATTAATGGATGTGCTAGTCTATTTGTAAATCTCAGTAACTCAGATAGGTATATTTACTGCAGTTGATTAATTTACCACTGACCAAAAATTCTAATCACGAAAATATTTCTAACGGGGCAAACTACAGGCTGGATCTCTGGACAAAGAGAGCATTCTTAGTCAGTCTAAATTACTACTTCACCACCACCTAACAACTGACGGACTAGGTATGGGGAGTGCCTTTTTAAAAAGATAAGCGTTGTTAATCACTTCAGGGTATTAATGTATATAATTTACTCCAAGAGAATGAAAAAGACTTCTCCTCTGCTCAGGTGAAGGTGTGTTCACCTCTATATACAGAGTAGAAAATCTGGCAGAGTAATTACAGGTGGAATAAGAGCTATAAGCTCCAGATTACTCTCAGGAAACATTTCTTAGTCTAAACGCACTTTTTAATTAGTTCTTCCAATAGCATCATGCTAATTGGCTAATTTGGGAATGATATGAGACCCCATGTGCTTTAAAGAAAATCTGTTTGTTGATATATTTATTTGCAAGTGAGTCTGTCTTATTGCTGGCAGGACAGATATTATTAAAACAGAATCACCTGCTTATTTTAACCAGGTTTTTTTTTTTTTCATGAACACACATGAATTGGATTATCCCTAGGGTTTCAGGAGGAAGTATTAGCATTTTGAGTGATGGGAAATTGCCACTTAGCTGGGAAATAAATGAGCTTTAAATAGATCCCATTATTTTTTACAAGGTTATTACTGTAAATGTTTTATAATAGAAGAAATGCCTTTCAAGTCTATCCTCATTGTTGGTTTATGACTGGGGTGTTAACCTCTAACTAGCCCAGCTCTTCACGTCAAGCCATGGTGAGCTTTCATAAGTGGTTATTACATAAAATAAAATTACCCTTTATTGGCCCATATAATATTTCCAACAAGTTCCTTGGTTAACCATGTTGTGAACAAAATGCATTAAGTTTATTTGCCTGAGCTAGGAAACAGTACTTTAAAACTTTTTATAGGTTCAATATATTCTACTATTAACGAGACTATCCTGAACACTATGGAAACCTAGTTTAGGTGAGAACATGGTGATATATTTGAATATTTATTTATATCTCACCTGAGTATTTCACACTGTTTTACTTGTTTCTCTGAGAGATGACACTTGATGATCCAAGCAAACCTCCTCTCTAGGTTACTAGTACTGTGTAAAATGCGCCTTTTCAGCCTAATTACTGCCACTAAATAATAATTTTAAAAAAGAAAGTGCATAAATCATCCTGGATTTTGCAAAGTGTTGTGGTAGACTTCTTCTTCCAGCTTAACATCCTCTTTACAGCTGCTGCTATTCCACACAGTTGGCTAAGGTTCATCGCTAAGTTTGGAAATGCTAGGGTGCCCCCTACCGTTAAAATGGGAAATCACGTTTCTTAGACACACTATTCAAAGAACAAGATTCTCCCAAAAAGGATATTTAACCAAAGCACAGATAAGCAACAATTAGTCACACCCACGGATGGGTGGGTGGGTGGGTGGATGGATGGATGGATGGATGGATGGGAGACAGAGGCAGATAGTAAATCTACCTAAGGATAAATTTGAAATTTTGGAGTTAGAAGCTACTTGAGTATTCACCTGGTCTAGAGATCTATCTATGGAGGATACGGTGACTGAATATCAGAGGGTCAAAAGTATATGTCTATATGCATTTTTCTAAAATAATAGTGTGTATAGCTTTCATCATTATTTCAAATGTATATATAACCTGGGTCATTATCTGCTATCTTCCCTGTCATTAGTTGATTCTAAATCTAATTTAAAAACTAATCATTAGTTAATTCTAAAACTAATAAAAGCAAAGTAACTAGAACAACCAAAATAATTCCAAATAAAGAACAAAGAGGATTCACACTGATTCTAAGACGTATTCTAAAGTTATAGTAATGAAGACAGTGTGGTATTGGTGAAAGTGTAAACACATAAATCAATAGAACAAAATAGTGAGTCTATAAATAGACTCATACAAATATAACCAGTTGATTTATGGCCTAGGTACAAAGGCAATTAATTCAATGTAAGAATAACTGCTTCAAAAAATAGTGCTAACTCAACATTCACCAAAAAACTATGAGATTTTGAACTAAGCTAATCTTTCATAGAGAAGACACCATGACCTATTAATGAAAATAATGAAAAATTGGGCTTCATCAAAATTTAAAACTTCTATTCTTTGAAAGACACTGTTAAGAAAATAAAAATCCAAGCTAAAGACAGGAGAAAATATCTGCAAAGTGTATATCTGATAAATGACTTGTATCCAGAATACATAAATATTTCTCAAAACTCAGTAATAGGAAAATAAACAAGCCAATTTTAAAAATTGGCAAAATACTAAGATAGAAACTTTACCAAAGAAGACACATGCATGGCCAATAAGCTTATGAAAAGACATTCAACATCATTAGTTATTACAGAAATGCACATTAAAACTACTGTGTGCTATTATTGCATACCTATAGAATGACTTAAAACATTTTTTTAACTGACAATATGTGACAATACCACATGCTGGCAAGGATGTACTAGAACACTCATGAATTGCTGGTGAAAATGCAAAATGATGCAGCTGTTTTGGAAAACAGTCTTTTAATTTCTTATAAAGTTAACATATAGCCCAGCAATCCTACCTGATAGGTATTTTTTCAAGAGAAATGAAAAGTTATGGTCATACCAAACATATACATGAGAGTTCATAGCTGCTTTATTCAGAATTCCCCAAAACTTGAAACAACCCAAACGTCTTTAAATGGTAAGTAGATGAACAAATTGTAGTATATCTATGCAGTGAAATACTACTCAGCAATAAAAAGAATGTATGTATGTATGTAACCCATGCAATCACATGATGTATCTTGAAAACATGTACTGAGTGAAAGAAGCCTGTCTCAAAAGGCTACACACTCCATGATTCCATTTATATGAGCTTCTTTTTAACGCAAAACAATAGAAACAGAAAACAGATCGTGGTTATGAGAGGCTGGGGTGGGGAAGAAGAGATATTTACTGCAAAAGAGCACAAGAGAATTTTAGAGAGTGATGGAACAGTCCTATATTTTGTTTGTGATGGTAGTTACACAATCCATATGCATTTGTCAACACTCATAGAATTGCACACTAAAAAGGGTCCTTTTTACTGTGTGTAGATGATACCTCAATAACCCTATAAAAAAATCAATACGCAATTTTTAAATTTGTCACAACATCAAAAACATACCTAGGAATAAATCTAATGCAAGAGGTACAATATCTCAACATGGAAAACTAAAAAGCAATAAAGAAAAGCTAAATAAATGTATGCGTGTACCATATTTAGTGTTTGGAAGTGAAAACATTGAAAAAAAAAAAAAAGCCAACTTCCCCAAATTGATCTGTAGATTCAATGCAATCACAATAAAAATCCCAGCAGATTGTGTGCATGCTTAAAAAACAAATAGAATGAGAGTCTGTGCTTCAAGTCTGAAACAAGTGATAGAAACGCCATGATAGCAATAAGTCAATGGGAATTGTCAAATCTATCAAAATCAACAAAGGACAACCAATTAAGAAAAACAGGAATTACGGAGACGAGAAAAAAAAAACAAGAAGAGGTCAATACAATGCTTATATAAATAGATGGAGAAACACTATTACTTACAAGTGGCTGAGATGAGCCGAGACCTAAACTAGGCACCTTGATTAATATTTACTAAGCTAAACGGGTGCTGGTTACTTATATATCCATTATCTCCATAACCATTGAAATAAACTTACAAGTTGAAAAGGCAGCCATTATCTCCATTTTATAAATACAAAAGACACAGTTTTGTAAGGTTAGATGTCTTTATAAGGTTGTAAGTGCAGTGAATGACAAATTTATTACTCACATCTAATGCTCTCAGTTTGCTTCTCAGGAGGGGTCCGATTGGTGATCTATAATTACTAAGCACTTTGCAGTTTGACTAAGTAAAATATGAGGGCTGAAAGACTGCATCATGCTAGGAACTACAACTTTTGCAAATGGGAATCAAGAAATCAGCATTACTTATATGATGTAATACAATTTGGGAAGGAGGTATCATAGCAAATAGAAAAAAAGTAAATGATGAATTAGAAATCACTGAAGCATGAAACTTGATTGAAATTACAGTTCTTCAGACTTTATTAACACAGCCAAAGGTAAGAAATGTACATGACAAGATGTTAATATTCTATGTGAAAAAAAAGTTGCTAGCATCATGCACCTTGCAACATCCTTAGCACCATGTTGAGACATACAACTTTTTTTTTTTTAGTCTATGTGGTGCAATGCATCTGGTTTCACAGACCACTGGCTTTTTGCTGAGCCGCACTCAAGGATGACTGTGGCTATGGTAGCTAGGTTCACACGTTAAAGGCTGCTTCTTCCGTAACAGGACGGTGTATGTAAATAGCATCAAGCAAACAGCAGAGATGCTGGCCTTAATGAAAGATAAGCTGGAAAGCTACCAATTGCTCAGACATTAGGAAAGACAACCTTCAAAAAGATCCAAGAGGGCTTTGGTGAAGTTCTCAGGCAGACATCTAGCAGCCAATGCCAGCCAGCAGGCCTATAATAGGCATAGGAGACCTCTGGGTGCTGCCTGCTCCAACTTAACTGTAAATTGCAGCTAGAGCACTAGGCATACTCTGTGGATGGCAGTGATCTGAGCTAATGGCTGGCTGCCATGACCCAGTAAAAAGTAACTGAGGCAAAAATCTGATTTTAGAGAAGAGAGTATTTCCATGTATCCAAATCTTCTAGACACTAAGAGGCAAAGCTTTTAAATGATGCCAGTTCAGCTACCCTAATTTTTATTAAAAGGCTCAAACTTTTTTTTTTTTTTTTTTTTTTGAGACAGAGTCTGGCTCTATCGCCCAGGCTGGAGTGCAGCGGCGCGATCTCAGCTCACTGCAAGCTCCACCTCTCGGGTTCACGCCATTCTCCTGCCTCAGCCTCCTGCGTAGCTGGGACTACAGGGGCCTGCCACCACACCCGGCTAATTTTTTGTATATTTAGTAGAGACGGGATTTCACTGTGTTAGCCAGGATGGTCTCCATCTCCTGACCTCGTGATCTGCCCGCCTCGGCCTCCCAAAGAAAAGGTTCAAACTTTTAAACCGGGTTTGCCCAGATAAGCAGCACTAGGTCCCTTGCCCCAAAGCCATTCTGCATTCAGGGCAGGGAGCTAACCCCTCAGTCAGCTAAACTGGAATTCGTGTGGCTCAAGGATCACCTCCATCACATGTGCCACTTTGATTCTAGCTGGTTTAACTCACAGAAGAAACCTTAACAGGAGGTAGGTTTCTGAATCCTAGGCAATTCCAAAACAAGAAGCAATGGAAGCAGCTCCTAGGCACAGAATTGAAGGGGTGCACTTAAAAAGAATATTGACAATAGGCTGCTAAATAGCACCTGCACTCTATTCAGTCCCTAGCATCTCAAAGAATAATGAAAAGTATAAAATAGGCTGAGTGGGGAAGAGAGATACTTCATAATAAAAAGTAATGACCAGCCAGGCACAGTAGTTCACACCTGTAATCCCACCACCTTGGGAGGTCAAGGCGGTGGATCACCTGAGGTCAGGAGTTTAAGACCAACCTGGCCAATATAGTGAAACCTCATACCTACGAAAAATACAAAAAATTAGCCCATCATGGTGGCACACGCCTGTGAGGCACAAGAATCACTTGAACCTGGGAGGGAGAGGTGAGCTAAGATCGCACTACTGCACCCCAGCCACGGCAACAGAGTGAGACTCCATATCAAAAAATAATAATAATAATGACTGGGCTGCTGTCCAAAATTTCTAAATTGCAAGAAGGAAATAATGTTTTAAATGTCATGCCCCAAAAAGAGAAGACAGTATACATAAAGTAGATTTTTAGGTCAGATATAGTAAATGCATAGTATCAAAATTAACTTCATTCCTCCCAAATTAGTTTAAGTCCATAGGTCATAAATTCTAGCTAATGCACACATATGAGCATCTTGGTAAGGCTCAAATCAAGATTTTCTCCATCTCCCTCCTTCACTCAGATACCATGTAATTTCTTCTGTGGCTTCGGTGACATACAGATACTGGGTTGTAGAAACACAATTTTTGCTGAGAAAATTGCTCTGAGATAACTGCTTTCAGAGCTAAGAATTGGCTTATTTCCTAAATTTGGTGGAAGCTGTGAAATCTCGTATATCTTGTTACATCTTTGACTTCCTAAAATTGAAGCTCAGCGGAGGCTTCAGTTAAGCAACTATGACTTTAAGAGCCAGGATGGAATTATTGTCTTCCTAGTGAGAAGCAGCTCTAGACGCAGCTGCTTAAAGGAACCACACCTCTCCCCAGATCTTCCAAACACCTTGGCTGAAACTCGGCAGAAGCAGAAAAAAAGAGAGACATAATTTCCTTGGATTTTTAACTCACTGGACACTAGATAATTTGATTTCAGTCTTGAATTACTTTGAATTTTATCTTCAGATTTTAACTGGCAGGGAAATTTAACATTTGGGTATTATTTATTCCTGTGAATTTGACACTAGAAAGTTTATTCAAATTTTATCATCTTCATGTTTATCATCTTTATGCTGGCATTTTATTACCAGCGTATCTTATTTATTCTCATTCTAGAATTCTCATTGTAGAATCCCTTATACACCATGTTGGACAACGTGGCTGGGCATAAGTTGGAATGAGAGAGAGAATAAAAAGATAACTTTTTTATTTGTCAATGGAGTTTCCTTGAAGTTGAAAATGTACAGTTCTGACCCATTTTATAGCCTACCAGGGACAAAATACAAAGAACCCACCAGAGATAGGAGGAGGATACACAACAGAACCTCAATTGGTACTTTTAGAGTAGATTTTGGAAAGTGAATCAGGACCATCCCGAATGATGTCTTACCTCCTCCCTTAGGGGGAATGGCCCCATGCCTGCTTGACCATAGTTCAATGACTTAAGCCAAATGTGTTAAGAAAGCATGAGTTTAGAGATCATTTGGAAAAGACTGCTTATTCCCCAAACCTTATAATGTTTTCTTTTGTCTTGTTTTTGCTGTCTTAAAAGCTTTAAATTTGTGGTTTTTAATATATGCAAAGAGCTCCTCTAGCTGTATTCTTCATTTGTTCTTTTAAAGAATTAGTTTTTAAAAGACAAGTAACTTTTCAATGAAAAAGGAAATGTAAGGAAGTTAAGACTGCTTTTTTTTTTTCCTTAAAATTTTTCACCTGTAGCCAGGCGCAGTGGCTCACGCCTGTAATCCCAGCACTTTGGGAGGCTGAGGGAGGCAGATCACGAGGTCAGGAGATCGAGACCAGCCTGGCTAACGCGGTGAAACCCCATCTCTATGAAAAATATGAAAAATTAGCCTGGCATGGTGGCGGGTGCCTATAGTCCCAGCTACTCGGGAAGCTGAGGCAGAAGAATCGCTTGAACCCAGGAGGTGAAGGTTGCAGTGAGCCAACGTTGCGCCACTGCACTCCAGCCTGGACAACAGAGTGAGACTCTGTCTCAAAAAAAAAAAAAATTCACCTGTAGTTCCATGCACAAGAGCCAGCTTTTAGTCCACTACACAAACATGAATCTCTCTACTCTTGGTGTGTTATGACATTTTAATCACCTGTGACAGAAACTGCAGCCCACGTTGGCTTAACCAACAAAGAAAATTAAACTTGGCATCACAAATCACACTACGAATTCAGACGGCCCACTAAAATGGATGGAATTCTTAGGCCTACAAAACTTCTAATATCATTCTGAACTATGTCTTCGCTGGGGCTGCATGTTAACCCTTCAATCACTTGTCAAGCTCTTAGGTGCTTTATGGAAAACAATAAATTTTAAAATCCAAAATCTAATTTATTAGCAACACATACAGGCATATGAGTCTTACCACTGTGATTGCTGAACTCTAACGTAATATCTAAAGCCAGAATGGACTGAACATTTTAGATAAACACAGTTAATAATTCTTTTGCTTGAATGAAGTCCAAAAATATCACATGGGTGTTTTACACTTGATCCTGTCTGCATGCCGCAGCTCATCTAGAACATTTCTGATGTTCTCAACACAAACTTCTCCTCTGTGATGCTTTTTTGATGCAAGATTCCATACATTTTCAAATTCTTCATCAGAAAGCTTGACACCAATGTTACACAATATCTCTGCAATCTAGAAAAAGGCATTTAAAATAAATAGGTCATTATTTATATGTTTTAAAATTTGTAATGAAAAATACCTTTATAATATCTAAGACTATGGATATTTTTTCCAAAAAAGTATGTGTGTGTATATATTTGTGTGTGTGCATGTGCTTGTGTATATATATATATATATATAAAAAATAAGGAAATATCAAAATTCTAATGCTGTCAGCTCATGAATAATTTTGTTATTATAAACATGAGGGTGTTCAAATACACTAGCCAATATATAAAGTTACTTTCAACTTTAAATGTCTCATTATTTTAAGGAGAGGTAGCAAAATTCAAGTAAAAAGGGTGAAAAAAGTAAAGAAGACTTGCTAGGTTTGAGTTTCATTTCAATCATTTATTGTCATTTTGGTCTTGTGTATGTAACCTAAGCCACTTGAACATTAGTTTTGTTTGTTTATTTATTTATTTATTTATTTATTTTTGAGACAGAGTCTCACTCTGTTGCCCAGGCTGGAGTGCAGTGGCGTGATCTTGGCTCACTGCAGCCTCTGCCTCCTGGGTACAAGTGATTCTCCTGCATCAGCCTCCTGAGTAGCTGGGATTACAGGTGTGTGCTACCACACCTGGTGAATTTTTTTCTATTTTTAGTAGAGATGAAGTTACACCATGCTGGCCAGGCTGGTCTTGAACTCCCGACCTCAGATGACCCACCCACCTGAGCCTCCCAAAGTGCTGGGATTACAGGCATGAGCCACTAGGCGTGGCCAAGTTTTATATTCTTTATAATATGAACATTTATGAAATGTATCTAACTGGCCTGTTGGAACTTGAACTACGTGTGCAAATGGCAGACAGATAGTGTACCCATGATTAAGAGAGTACACTAAAAGCGGAGCACACTGAAAACCAGCAACCTTTGGTTACTAATAATCCCTCTACAGTGATAATTATTAAAACAGATGAAGGTGGGGAAAAACATGCTTCTTATGTCTTAAGAAAAATATAAGAAAAGAAAGTAAGAACTAGTAATAGGAATAAAATATGTGAAAACAAAATTTTTAAATGAAACTAAATTTAAAAGAAGAAGCATTTACTATGAAGCATTCAGGAAAAAAAAAGGGGGGGGAAATGAAAAGGTTAGACAGCGAATAGCCAAAGAAATAAAATAGTTGCCGAATACATCTATTAAACAGAATCTCAACAATTAATCCCCTAGAAATGATGTACCCTTGTGGGAAATTAGTGTAATTAAATACAAATTAAGTACTATTCAAATACAAATCGAATTCTGAAATTCAGAAGAGCAGAGCTGCTAGCAACTGCAGCTATAAAGCAAAAACACAATACCCTATGCATAGCTGGTAGTTCCCCACCCACTGGTAGTTTAAAAAGGCCCCTGCAGAGTGAGCTCCGGAATGGTTTGAGTCAGTCTTGAGCATCCCCTACCTTCTCCTCTGCTTCCTCCCCTACTCCTTGGGAAACTTTGCTCCAGTGGTTTGGCATTCTATCAGTAGTATGCTGACTACCTAACACGTCTACTGAAATCTATCCATCCTCAAGTCAACGTTATTATTCCAAGCAGGTCTTTGACTTCTTACTTTTTGCCTAGAATTGTGGGATAAAGGATGACTTCCTAGTTAAAAGAATGTTTAGGCATTATGAAACAAGCAGGAGATTTCTGTTTCTTTTGGAAACCCTAAAGTTCTATTTCATAGGCCTTTTAGAGTGATTGAGGGAAGTGAAAACACAATCAGGAGGTTTTCTTCTTCGATCCGCAGGACGGATACCGGGTTCCTCCTTTGGAGCCAGGCATCAGCCTCTGTCTCCCCTTCCTCTCTGCCCTGCCTCCATGTGAAAGAATTGCTGGAATGCATCTGCCATTAATTCGGTTAGTATTTAATAAGTTTCCAAGCCATCAATCCTTCATCTGAAGTCCAAGAAGGCATCGTATGTCTTTTCCTATATCATTTCTAGCTCCAGCTATGAAGGTTCTGAAGAAGCAAGTACTCCCTGAATTACACCTGCTTTCCATAAGCACAGATGTAGACAGGATAGTCTAACTGAGCACTGCTATAAATCTCTAGCCCTCAGCACCCCAGTGGCTATTCAGACCTAGCCGGTTCTATAACCCTGGCTTTATAACCCATCTACAAAGAGGATCATCTCGGATATGGCATCATGTTTTCTGAGTCAAAAATAAATAAATAAATAAATAAATAAATAAATAAGACAGATGTATGACCTTACCTGCGGTGTGGCAACAAGACAGAATATTTTAAATCAATGCTTGTCACAGATAATCTGAGACATATGATACCAGTGGACAAGAAGGGTGGCAGAGTGACCATCTTCATGCCCACTCTTAGTTCTAGAGGCCCAAGGCCATCGGGATGCTTACATAAGGAAGGGATTGATCCTGTTCCTTTTCTCAACTAGAATAGCATCAAATGTTTTAGAAAAATATTTTTCTTCTTTACATGGACCATATTGAATGTACAATATGAATTTACTATTCCTGTCACAGTCTAAATTCTACCTCAAGAATTGTACCAGATGTCACAGCCAAGTTGAGCATTATTCATCAAGAATCCTACACTTGGGGATCCTGTAGACTTTTGTAAATATAAAAACCCAAGTTTTGAAAAGTCTAAAAGAGTAGTCGTTGATAGATCAAACATTTCCATTTTTGTATGCTCATATGTGATACCTCTTCTTTTGATCTGGTCTTGAAAAAGTCTCTCTCAAACACTCCTTTCTGGGCAAAGACGGTAGGATATAACAGTGAATACACACCACCTTCTTCACCATAATTACTTCTGTCACTGATGCGACGAATTCGGGGAGCAGGAATGTCAGATCGAATGGTTGGAACTCCACAAATAGGGTAACCTAGGTCATTGATGAGGAAAGAAAACCGACATTCTAAAACAAAGCTGTGTAACACAGCCACCAGTCACACGTGCATACTGAGCACTTAAAACGTGGCTAGGAAGAATTTTGGTGTAATCCAAATGTAAAATTCAAACATTTTAGTACAAAAAAGCAAAATATTTAATAATTTTTATATTGATTAGTTACTGAAATAATATTTTGAATATATATAGTATTAAAATAAATTTCACCTGTTTCTTTTTTTTTTAACATGGCTTTTTTTTTTTTTTCTTTTTCTTTTTCTTTTTTGAGACAGAGTCTCACTCTGTCACCCAGGCTAGAATGCAGTGGCCTGATCACAGCTCACTGCAGCCTTGAACTCCTGGACTCAAGTGATCCCCCCACCTCAGCCTCCCAGGTTGCTGAGACTACAGGAGTTTGCCACCATGGCCAGCTAATTTTTGTAATTTTTGTAGAGACAGAGTCTCACTATGTTGCCCAGGCTGGTCTTGAACTCCTCACCTCAAGTGATCCTCCCACCTTGGCCTCCCAAGGTGCTGGGATTACAGGCATGAGCCACCATGCCCAGCATGATTTTCTTTAATGCTAAAAAGTTTGTAAATGCACAGATGACTTCAATTTTATTTCTACTGGACAACACAGTGTAAAGAGAGTAACAAGATTTCATTACTCTAGAATATATAGCATGTCTATAAAAATCCAGTTGAGAAAAATATGTAAATCCTCAGTCATGTCCTTATTCCAATGATGTGATCTTGATCAACATAAAATAGTTTTTCTAAATCACCAATATTCATCATGCTTCATATTGATATATGGATGTTATAGGTTGAATTGTCTCCTCCCAAAACATATATGGTGAAGTCCTAACCTCCACTACCTCAGAGTGTGACGTTATTTGGAAATAAGGTCATTTCAGGTGTAATTAATTAAGATGACGTCACACTGGAGTATGGTGGGCCCCTAACCTAATATGGCTAGAGTTCTTGTAAAACGGAGGAATTTGGACACAGACATGAAAATGGGGAGAACACCACATGAAGATGAAGGCAGAGATCAGGGTGATGCTGAAGGAGCCAAGTGGTGCCAAAGACTGCTAGTAAATCATCAGAAACCAGGGGAGAGGCATGGACAGATTCTCCTTTACAGTCCACCAGAGGAACCAATCCTACTGACACCTTGCATTTCAAGCCTCCAGAACTGTGAGACCATAAAATTCTGTTAAGACACCGGTTTGTGGTGCTGTGATATAGCAGCCCCAGCAAACTAACATGGGGAATGAATATGCAGAGAAATGTTATGTAAAAGTTCTTTAAATATTTGAAGGCAGATATGTATGGAGCTAAGAATCATATGGTTTTAAAATCATCTCATATTAATACTTGGTGGAATCTGAATTACTACGATGTATAACATTCGATGTTCTGATCTATAATGGTTTCCATTTCATTAATATGCAAAGAATCGTTTTACTTTGGTCATCATTGGCAATTCAGTTCAATCAACATTTATATGTGGGCCTCTCCTCCCCAGGTAGTTAGAATACGAATTAAATGCAAGCTACAAGGCTTTAAGAAACTTAGTCTAAGGAGAAAGGCAGGGGACAATGCAAGGACAAAGGACAGTTTGCTTCCACGTTTGTTGATGCTTTTGAAACTTGACAAATAAGTGACATACAAGTAGCAGGAACGGCTCCTACAACTGCATTGATCTCAGAAGAAGTTGTCTTATAGTAGTTGGAAACTTTATCACTTGGTCTCAGAAGTGTCCGAAGAGTCTTTTCTGTGCTCCCTGGTTCTTTTAAGACAATATCTTCTGGCTTTATGAGGAGAGCTGGTTCAGGTTCTTCAACATTAGCCTCAGTAGGGTTTACACAATCTGGTTTTCTACCTTTAAGAAAAAAAAAAAGGAAAGAAAAAATGCAGGAATACATTACTACTTAGTGCTTGCTGCTCTGCAACAGGATAAGTTTTCCCATCTAGTTTCCTCTTGCAAATGGAAACAGCTGGCATGACCCCTCCACTGACCCAACACCCAACTGTGGAAGAGTAAGTTCAGGCCAATGTCATACACCAAGAAATCTGAACATGGCCTAATGTTTTCTTCTGCCACTCTACTCACTTCATTCTAGAATAAAGCTTTGAAATATGAGAGACCAAATGTAAACATAGAATCCATTCATTTCTTTTCTTAAAAAAAAAAAAATAGAGCAGGCGGGCATGGTGGCCCACACCTGTAATCCCAACACTTTGGGAGGCCGGGGGGGGGGGGGGCAGATCACCTGAGGTCAGGAGTTCGAGACCAGCCTGGCCAACATGATGAAACCCCGTCTCTACTAAAAATATAAAAATTGGCCGGGCGCGGTGGCTCAAGCCTGTAATCCCAGCACTTTGGGAGGCCGAGGCGGGCGGATCACGAGGTCAGGAGATCGAGACCATCCTGGCTAACATGGTGAAACCCCGTCTCTACTAAAAATACAAAAAAAAACTAGCCGGGCGTGGTGGCGGGCACCTGTAGTCCCAGCTACTCGGGAGGCTGAGTCAGGAGAATGGCGTGAACCCGGGAGGCGGAGCTTGCAGTGAGCTGAGATCCGGCCACTGCACTCCAGCCTGGGTGACAGAGCAAGACTCCGTCTCAAAAAAAAAAAAAAAAATTGCCGGACGTGGTGGCAGGCGCCTGTAATCCCAGCTACTCGGGAGGCTGAGACAGGAGAATTGCTTGAATCCGGGAGGCGGAGGTTGCAGTGAGCCGAGATTATGCCATTGCACTCTCCAGCCTGAGGGACAAGAGCGAGACTTCGTCTCAAAAAAAAAAAAAAAAAAAAAAAAAAAAAAAAAAGTGTATTTTAATATTTAACTTGAACTACAGAGTTTTTCCTAGCACTATGCCCTAGGGAGAAATAAGACAAGACATGCTTGTAGTTGAAAATTCCACACGTACTTGACCGGGGGGAGCGTGCATTACAACATCGAGATGATAAGAACGCACTATGAGCTCAAGAACTGTTTCTACAACTAATTCCTGACAAGTCAGTGTACAAAAGAAAACCCTGAGATAGAACTGAAGTTGTAAGACTCTGTCCTCCTTTGCAGATTTGCTTTGCTGAGTCAATTCTGAAATTTAGGAATAAATTCCTGCAATCTTTTTCCGATCTGGTTACTACATATGTACCACTAGAGAGCGCTGTGGTGTTTCCATCTTCAGAAAAATTCTAAAGGTTCTGGGGGAGCCCAAGTAAGGGTTGCAAAGGCAAGTGGCCTGCTGGTATTAGAGAAGGGTGGATACCCTGGCAAACTAGAAAAGACTTACCTCTCTGAAGAACGCATTCTTCCCCACAACCCCACCTCTCCCCACACTCAGTTCCTGCCAATGGCTGCTATGAAAATGCTCAGGCCTACCGTTCCAGATCCTCTAATCCTCCACCTCACCAAAAGTGGAAATCTGGACAAAGTTTGAAAAAGAATTTCTCAAAAAAATTGAAAGATTACTTACCCATTTTTCTTCAAAAGTCAACAGTAAGATAGAATTTGATATCAGAAAAATTTTGGCAGAACATTCCCGGGCCCCCTCTAGACCTAGTGACCACAAACTTAACAGTTTCTACCCTAAAATCATACAAGATGAAAATCCTCAAAAACTCTATTGAAAATGGCTGAAGAAATTAGGATCCAAAACCAGAAACAATTCGAAGAATTATCTGGTCTGAAATAAGCTTTTCGTTCTACCATTACTTCATGAGTTGTGCCAAGAAGGAAGCTCTGTCAGCCCGTTTATGAAAGAGTCGGAGTACAGCTGTTTTCTATAAAAAGCTTCATTAGGTAGGGAAGATTCTGATGCCTTCCTAGTGGATAGAATAGAAAGGCTAACCCATAAGGGCTCGCATCATCAGGAGAGATCAAAATTTGGTTTTGACTTCACAGAAAGGCATGACTCAAGAGTAAAAGTGAAAATAGTAGTTATCTCCACTTTTTAGAAAAGAGACATCCCAAGAGGAAATAAAAATGTAAACATCTTTTTAAAAAGTTGAACCTCTAATAATTAAGATACAAAAATTAGGGTAGGCCGGGTGCAGTGGCTCATGCCTGTAATCCCAGCATATTGGGAGGCCGAGGAGGGAAGATCCCTCAAGCCAGGAGTTTACAACCAGCATGGGCAACACAGCCACTCAAGAGGCTGAGGCAGGAGAATCACCTGAGCCCAGGAGTTCAAGGCTGCAGTCAGCTATGATTGCACCACTGCACTCCAGCCTGGGCAAGTAGAGTGAGACATTGTCTCAAAAAAAAAAAAAAAAAAAAAGGTAAGGCAAATGAGGTATTATTATAAACCAACTAAAGTACAAGAATGTAAGAATGTTTGAAATAACACTCAATGGTAGTGAGATTGGAGTAAAACCTCACAGACTTAGCTGATAAAATTGCAAATCAGTAAAATCATTTAGAAAAGCAAAATGAAAATAGTTACTTCTGAGACAATAATAACGGTCATAAGAAATGAGAAATAAAAAGCTTTTTGAGATATGATCATTATAACATTGTGCATACTACTTTTAAAATATTAGAAACAGCCTAAATTTCAGAAAGTGAAGAAATGGCTTAGTAAATCATAATATATAAGCATGAGGGAACTGAAATGTAGTTCATAGAAACCAAAAAAGCATTTCTTCATTCCTTAGAAATATGAAAGCTGGCTGGGCATGTTGGCTCATATCAGTCATCCTAGCACTTTGGGAGGCCAAGACAGGAGGATCACTTGAGGCCAGGAGTTCAAGGCCAGCCTAGGCAACATGGTGAAACCCTGTCTCTGCTAAAAATACAAAAAAATTAGCCAGGCATGGTGGCACGCACCTCCCGTAATCCCAGCTACTCTGGAGGCTGAGGCACAAGAATCACTTGAGCCCGGGAGGCAGAGAGTGCAGTGAACCGAGATCACACCACTGCACTCCAGCCTGGGTAACAGAGCAAGACCCTGTCAAAAAAAAAAAAAAAAAAAGAAAAAGAAAGAAGAAGAAGAGAAATGTGAAAGCTAAATTTTAAAAAGCCTTATATAGTACGTTCAGTGTTATTTTAGACATGCTTAAAATATGTACATGTACACGTATGTATATATGTATATCTATACATGTAATGATACAAGAAGATAAAATGTAGGCCAGAGGTATCCAACCATGTGCCTTCCCTGGGCCTCACTGGAAGAAGAAGACTTGTCTTGGGCCACACATAAAATACATTAACAGTAAGGACAGCTGATGAGCTTGAAAAAAAACTGCAAAAAAACTCACAGCGTTTTAAGAAAGTTTACAAATGTGTGTCGGGCAGCATTCAAAGCTGTCTTGAACCACGGGTTAGGCAAGCTTGACGTCAACATCATAATATTTGAATCAAAAGTAAAGATTATGCTGTTTTTCCTTTTTATACAAAATTTTTAAAATCTAATTTTGTGTCAAATTCTGTGTTTCTGGGGAAAGGGAACTAATTACTCAGATAATCATTTTTAAACAGGTTTCTGAGAATCTGTCTTTCATATTTTGAGCTTCTGTGTAAGTTTTGTGCTTTTAATGTTTTTGAATAAATAATACATGGTTCCAAACTCAAAAGATACAAAAACATAGGTTAAAAAGTGAGTCTCATTGCCACACTGTCCCTCAGCCATCCAACTGCCTCTTCCTGGAAATAATAAATGTTATTGATTCTTTCCTACACTACCACAGATAGTCTATGCACAAACAAGCAAATAAACACTATGTATATGTGTATATTTTTATTTTTCATATAATATTAAAGTTGAATATAGCTGAGCTCCTAGCAAAATTAAAATACAGAAGTCCATTTAAGAATTCAGTAAATGGCTAAGCATGCTGGCTCACACCAATAATCCCAGCCCTTTGGGAGGCCAAAGCAAGAGAATCCCTTGAACCCAGGAGTTTGAGACCAGCCTGGGCAACACAGTGAGACCTCGTCTGTATTAAAAATAATAATAATAAACTTTCAATTATTTTGAAAAAATAATTCATCAAACCTTCAAGAATTAAATACCTTTAATAATGACCCTCTCTTCATACTCTTTAAGAAGCATTTTGTCTTTCCAGTTAAGAAAATTTGCAAATTCCAGATAGTTAATGAAGCCATCATTATCCACATCACAGTAGTCAAATAGCTGGTCCAGGAGCTTGTCATCTAAACTCAAGTTGGCCTGGTCACAAGCTTCCTGCAGCTCGGCTTTATCTATCATCCCATCTCCCTTCTGTTATACAGGAAGCAAAAGAACAGAAAATGGGAGTTGTCTTCAAGAGCAGAGTGGGCAACATTATTTAGTTTAAGAAAAAAACTGTTTCATCACATACATTCAAATTTGTCCCAATTTTCACAGAAGAGGAGTCAAATATGCTGTTTAGACCGTGGTAGAGCAGTGTTACCATGATAAGGGCTTGACGTTTCATGTGACCAATGGGTGTGTACTTTTGACAGCTCTCTACAATTGTTTATCCTTACAAAGTTTTTAACACCTTCTGTGTTTTCACCCGGCAATAAATGGTCCTTCATTTCACTGCCTGTTATTGAGGAGAAATTGGGGAGATAGTTGCAGGACAAGTTCACGGAGGTGGGTTCAAAGACAGTTGTCTGGTTTTGATAACACTCCTATGGGCAAGAGGGACATGCTCCCAGTCTGATGGTCAGCCCCACTGTAACAAGTAACACAAAGATTCATCCTGGTAAGTAGGGGGAGGCGGGTGGAGGGAAAAAGTGTCATTTCTTTTCAGACAGCATTTAAAGGCAGAAGTACCCACACTGAGTATGAACAGAGGGAAATGTATAAGGGCTCTCAGCAGAAACTGGCTGATTCACTTGGGAGATGAAGGGGCAGAGCACACAATGCTGGTTAAGGAAGAATGTTAACAACTGGGACATCTTAGCACTCAGCCCCTCCTACAGTCTATCAAGCCAACCTTAAACCCATTCAGAGATGATGGCAAGGTCCCAGTTTTCTTGTTTGTTTCTGCAGTGGATTCTGGCTGCTATAGGGGAGCTTTGGCCCCCACGAAGAGACTTCCCTGAGAGGAAATAACTCCCAAGAGAAATCATAAATGAGTCACTGCATAGTATTTAAGCTCTTAACTGCCCAGGACTGGATTTACAATGCTGATGGAGGCAATCCCCTAGAGAATGAGAAACTGACTTGATGAATTATAAATTCTTGCAGTCAGACCCACAGCCCTGGAAAACTTCCCTACTTAACCCTTGTATTCAAACAGAATGAGAACTTAAAACATATGATCTTGGCAATAGAGCTGCAAATGCCCTGGATTAAAGTAGACTCCTTTATAAAAGTCTCTACTACAGGCCGGGTGCAGTGGCTCACGCCTGTAATCCCAGCACTTTGGAAGCCTGACCAACATGGAGAAACCCTGTCTCTACTGAAAATACAAAATTAGCCAGGCATGGTGGCGCATGCCTGTAATCGTAGCTACTCAGGAGGCTGAGGCAGGAGAATCGCTTGAACCCAGGAGGCGGAGGTTGCAGTGAGCCGAGATCACGCCATTGCACTCCAGACTGGGCAACAAGAGCGAAACTCCATCTCAAAAACAAACAAACAAAAGTCTCTACTACAACCAAAATGCAAACCCACACTCATCCCTAGGTGAAAAGCAATGTGGGATGTGGCCGTTGAATCAAGAGAGCTCCAAAACTGAAACATGCTGTCAATGATAACTTACTGCCTAATACGCAGGGCTTTGTGCGCACTGAGAACACTGGTGGTTTGTCTCATGGAGCTACCATGCCACCATCACGCCACTCAAAATCAAAGTAAATATTTCTTATTTACTGGTGCAAAGCCATTAATCCTTCCCTCCCACAAGCCCTGATCTCAACTGCTTTAGGAAGAAAGATGATTAGAAGTAGGACCAAGGGCTCCAGGTCTTCAAGAGGGATGCATCTGTTCAGTGGGGTGAGATTCTCACATTTTTATGGTTTGGATACAGTTCCGGAAATCGTCATCATAGCCAGTCCTGGGAGAGGGTGGTAGGGAAGGATGTCCGAATTCAATTAATGGGGTTTGGGCAGAGGTTGCAGAGACGAATTAAAGATAACAATGTATTATTGCTATCGCTTCCCAGGCGGAATGTTTAATTGGTATTGATGCTTTCCATGTCTGTATAGTGAATGTTCATATGTGACAGAGGGGATTATCCTGATCAAGAAGAGCCATGTATAGACAATTGTTAGTACCTTTGGGACCCCACAGCCCTAATGACTCCTTTGAGTTATGAGTCTATAACTGGTGGTTTTGCCAATTAGAGCCTCTGGAAAAGAAAGGCAACCTTCACTTGGAGGTGCACCATGAAGTTTAGGACTCATCGCCTCCCTAACTTAGTTACCAGGTAGACCTGTTTTGAAAAGCGGCTATTAGCCTGTCACTGAGCTCTTCTGGAAACCGAACACTAGACCCATGGAGGCCTTCTGACTCGCCAGCTGATAATCATTTTGAGGTGAACCAACTTGGACTCAATGACTAACAGAATGAAAAAGGAGCAAACAAGCCTCATATGTCAAATGGAAATGGCGTATTCAAGAATACAGCCAGCCCAACTCCAGTAACATCTCAGCTTTACGTGTAAAAGGGCAGCAATATTTTTGTTGTTATTGCTGCTGCTGCTGCTGCTCCTGAGACAGGTTGTCAATCTGTTGTCCAGACTGGAGTGCAGTGGCAGGATCATAATTCACTGTAGCCTCAAACTCCTGGGCTCAGGTGATCCTCCTGCCTCAGCCTACTGAGTAGCTGGCGCTACCCCTCCTGGCTAATTATTTTTGTTTACTTGTAGAGATGGGGTCTCACTATGTTACCCAGGCCACTTTCAAACTCCCAGCCTCAAACTATCCTCCTGCCTCAGCCTCCCAAAATGCTAGAATTGTAGGTGTGAGCCACCACACTCAGCTGAGAAGTGATCCCTTAGGAAAAAAAAAAAAAAAAACTTATTCAACACTCTGTCACCTGAAGCAAAGCCACTGGCTCAAGAGGGCCCTCAATTCACAGAACCTCCTCTAAATGCCTGCGCCTGGTTCACTTATAATTTGGCTCAGCTGAAACCTGGTGGTCTTCACTGAGCTAAACTAAAGGCCATTCTCACAGCTCTGGCCAATACTCCCCTTGATAAACCTGTTATATTTTTACTGACTCTCGGGCTGTTGACTGTGGCCTACCTGTTTGATTTGCCACTTGGAAAACAATAGACTAGCAGATTGAAGACACCCCCTTAAGGGACTGCAAACTACAGGATAAAAATTATGGCTAGTGATTGAACTATCTGGGTAGTTCATGTAGATACTCACCATAAGCACGGGAATAATTGGAATCAAGTTGCTGATGAAGCCTGAACCATGTAGATTGCCAACATTGCTGCCTGTACATACGTGGCAACAGACCCCCATTACACACAGGGCACAAGGCAAAGGACTCTATGTTTCTAATGCAGAAGCCACCACGACATGCCAAACTTGTGACTGCCAGAAGTTGACTCATTTGTCTTGTGGTGAGAGAGGACACATCCCACATAGGGATCTCCCTCGTGTTCCTGACAGACTGACTATAGTGAACCTCTGACCCCTCCCCCCTCAGAGCTATCAGTGGTGCCACACCAATATTGACACTTATTCAAATTATGGCATTGCCGTTCCAGTCCAACCAGATGGCTCTAGTCCCAGCAGTAGGACCCATAAAGTTAAGTTAATCTGGGTTATGCATTTTGCTTTCTGGAACATTTTCAGTCCGTCAGTGGGGTGCACCCTATAGCAGCACAAAAGCTATTCAGCAATGAGCTATCAGTCAAGGTATTCAATGAACCTTTCTTACTCCCTACCATCCGTTGTCATATGGTATTATTGAGCATTGGAATGGCCTTCTCAACCAGCTCCTGGTGCCCACATTTTAGTAAAGCTGTTTGGTCACTCAATGCAGCTGTCCCCAGAAAGGACTCATTCTATCTCAGCTGCTTCCTGAATAATAATCAGAATAAAAGGGACAGGGGTTATAAAGACTTCTTTTGAAAATTGGGGTTACTGCCATGACCATTCCTGGACATAGTGCATCTTTTCTCCCCCTAACAGCAATCCCATGGCAGTAGGGTTGGTCCACCCTTTTGGTAGCAACCAGGCATAAAAAGGATTCTAGGAGGTTCAAAGTTAATTCTATTTCAGCCACCTGATTTTCTTGTTGGGTTGACAGTCCTTGATTATAGGATAATAACCACTTGGTTGAGTATACCTCTCAAAAATCAGCATGAGAGCTGGGAGCAGTAGCTTACATCTGTAATCCCAGCAACATGGGAGGCTGAGGCAGGAGGATCACTTATGGCTCAGAGTTCAAGGCTGCAGTGAGCTATGATGGTGCCACTGCACTCCAACCTGAGCAACAGAGTGAGACCCCCATCTCTAAAATAAAATAAAATAATAAAATAAAATCAGTATGTTCCATCCCAGTAGTTGTAACTTCACTTTTTTCCCAATCATATTCTCTATTTTCTTTTTTTTTTTTTTTTTTTTTTAACTGGAGTCTCACTTTGTCGCCTAGGCTGGAGTACAGTGGTATGATCTCAGCTCACTGCAACCTCCGCATCCCAAGTTCAAGCAATCTCCTGCGTCAGCTTCCCGAGTAGCTGGGATTACAGGCATGTGCCACCATACCCGGCTAATTTTTGTATTTTTAGTAGAGATGGGGTTTCACCATGTTGGTCAGTATGGTCTCGAACTCATGACCTCAGGTGATCAGCCTCCCAAAGTGCTGGGATTACAGGCGTGAGCCACCATGCCCAGCCCATATTCTCTATTTTCACCTAGACCTTTTGTTTGTAAAGGTCAGGTATAACAGGGACCAGGGATTTCTTAGAAACGTTCCAGAGATCTGTTTTATTCTCTTTTATGCCTGACCTTTCCAGACAAAATTTCTAGGTGAAAATAGGAGATAAATGGGAAAAAGGTGAAGTTATAGCTACTGGAATGGGACACCCTGATTGTGTGGCAACAGGGGGAGAGCAGCAACCAAGCTCTTGGAGACAGAACACCTTATACCCAGGATGTTCAGGGGGGTGAGGGACACCATGATATTCTGATTTTCAGCCCACTCCTGAAGACTGCATCATAAGGGAAAATGCCTTGGTGCAGCTCTCTCAAACCGTTGGTGACACCTTAGTTTTAACTGACTGCCAGGCAGTTCTGACCACAATTTGAATTGTGACATCCACCTCAACTTTACCGAGAAATCTATTGGAAACAGCAGAGAATGACCCTAGTTACTGCACCTCCACACTGAACACCTTTGGGTATCTTCCCCAGCCCCAGTGCAGTCATTCCACAAGGGGAGCAAATACCATCAGCTGGTGGCATGGACAGACAGGAAGTTGGACTTACTGACCTCATGCAGCCCCTCCAAAAACAAGGACTATACACAATTATTGAACTTAACTGAGAACCCTATAACCTGGGAGCAAAATGTATTTTAGGAAACTATTCTAGTTTTAAGTTAACAATGTTTACAATATTGACAACAAATGTGCTGCTTAAGTGAGCACAAATCTACACATGCTTAATTAGACAATTAATTAAAAGAGAAAATCATCAGCTGACTTGCATTGCTAAGAACATCTGTTATGAATTACATAGTCTATGATAGCTAGGAGCCAAAATCCCTGATTGCAATTCTGAGTTTATCATAGTACTTGGGCCTCACTCTACTTCAGTGTTGTGTTACATATGTTCAACAACTGGCTCTTTGGCAGTGTGGTGGAAGAAAGCCCTGATTTGTAGCAGGTGCTGCTTTCCATGGTGTTCATACTCTCATCATGGTAATTTCTAGCTACCATTGTGATGTCAACTGGCTTGTAAGCTTCCTGCAAATTGAACAGTATGCTCTCCCAGCCAATTCTAGCACACTACTGCTACCCCATGTGTAACTCTTCCTCTAGATTTTCCGTTCCCTATATGGAATGTCTACACATTATCTGGAATAATGCTTGATGTACTATGAGTATTCAATAAATAACAGAATTAATTTCATAAGCCAAGAAGATTCATTTAGAAAATCATAGTTTATTTGCTCCGTGGTGTTTTGTTTTTCCATTAAATTAAATGTGGCACCCAATAATATAAGATTTAAATAATCAAAAATTAACCTACAGCTGTACTAGACCCACATCTTATTACCCTTTCAGAAAAAAAAGCTCCTTATGGACACTGAATGCTACATTGTGCATATTAACAATTTAAAAAGTATATCAAGGCTGGGCGCAGTGGCTCACGCCTGTAATCCCAACACTTTGGGAGGCCGAGGCAGGCAGATCACCTGAGGTCAGGAGTTCAAGACCAGCCTGGCCAACATGGTGAAACCCCGTCTCTACTAAAAATACAAAATTAGCTGGGCGTGGTGGTGGGCGCCTGTAATCCCAGCTACTTGGGAGGCTGGAGCAGGAGAATCCCTTGAACCCAGGAGGCAGAGTTTGCAGTGAGCCAAGATCATGCCATTGCACTCCAGCCTGGGCAACAAGAGGGAGACTTCATTTCAAAATATATATATATATATTATATATATAATATATATATAAAATATATATATAATTTATATATATATAAGGCATATCAGCATTAAATAATTCTCAGTAATTTCCTCCCTGCTTAATTTATGATAAGGAATGTGCCTGGTGATTTACTTAATCAACAGCTATTAAGATGATCATCTTTTCTTTAATTACATTTAAAATGAAAAATTCTTAAAAGCAGGGCACTATGTATTGTGACAGTTTCTCTTATTCGTGTCACTACCACTATTTACTGAGTTGGCTCCAAGCTTCCTGGTAACCAAAGTAAAAAGGTGTGCATAATCAATACAAAATATATGCTATCCATGAGATAAAAACCAGTCGTCAGATACTTAGATGAAGCGCAATTATTTCCTTTGTCAAGACTGAGTTGCTTATAAAGAGGATGCATCTGACTAAAATAAAAGCCTCATGGGCATACTAACAAAAAATATACCAAGTTTCAATGGCAGTTTCTTACAGTGCTCCTTAGCATAAGCTAAAGGCAGTGCAACTTGGTAAAAGCAATTCTATGATGGCCTAAAATAGTGCGAGGTAATACGTAGCCCTAGATTGATCTGATTTTCTCGAACAATAAAATTTAGGGTAGCTTGAACACTGAATATCTCATACTCTCAAAACTAAAGCCACACCGTGCTCCCAGGGAAAAGACATTCTAAGCTTGACTTGGACCTAGAATGCAGGTACTCTGTGTGCAAATTCAGATTTAGGTATAGATTGTCAAGTCTTCCCCAGGGATCCCTAGTGCTACCCACTGCCCCTCGCTCCCAGCACACTGCAGTTTAATAATCCGTAACAGTGATTCTCAAACTTGAATGTGCATCAGAATCACTAGAGTGCTTGCTAAAATTGCTGGGCCCCACCCCAGAGTTCCTAAACTCAGTATTTTCTGAAATGAGCCTTGTAATGTGCGTTTCTAACAAGTTCCCACGTGATGATGATGGTGGTAGTGGAACCACACTTTGACAACCAATAATCTACAAAAGGGGTCAGCAAACGTCTTCTGTTAAGGGGCAAATAGTAAATATTTTAGGTTTTGAAGGTCATACAGTTTTTGTTGCTACTACCTAACTCTGCATTCATAGTGCAAAAGCAGCCACAGACAACACTAAAAACAACACAGGCATGATTGTGTTCCAGTAAAACTTTACTTATGCAAACAGTGGGCCGGATTTGGCCCACAGGCTATAGTTTGCTGACCCCTGATCTACATCAAACTGCTGGGATCTGTAAGCCCATGCATTACCAAAAAGCTCTCCCCCATTACTGGCCTTGTCATAGTGCCTGAAGGCTGCCAGCAAAGTGTCAAATTTTTGGTAATTAACTTTCTTCAAGTGATGCCGAACTGCTGCAATCAGGGCTCGCTGTCTATCCTTGCCTCGAAGATATTCACCCGGAAGTCTATTATGGATGAGATCACCAACTCCTATTGAAGACAGAAAAAAGTTTTTTACATAAGTTTAAAGTCTTTCTATATTATTTCTATCTTTTAAAAAAAGAGAGTGAGAGAGATCTAGCAACCTCTGTGAATGAAAGGATCATCTAACTCTGACATGATTATGCAGCATGTCAGAAAATCCTTATGTACTATAAAGAAAAGTACATAAATTAATTGACAAAAATTAATATTTCTGTTTTATGTTACCTCTCTGCTCAAGAAGAAAATCTAAAAAAATGAATTTTGTGTGGACATCACCAACCGCACTCAGCTGTGAATTATTTTCCTTAGACAGTGATGTCCTTGCTTGACTACCTCTTGGCCATTTGTCTACAATGCTGAGGATCTGAAAGCTAGGGCTGAGTTCAGGTGGGGACCACTCAGCGTGCCTTGAAACTGACTAAACTGGGAGAGCCTTGTAAAAATCAAACTCAAATTATCTACTCTCTCCTATGTAAGTTTCCAGTTGGCTGTCAGTCTGCATACCAAGTTCCCATTTCTCAGCCTTGCTTCCACTCATGCCACCACCAGCACTGGAGGCCTGCCTCCCTTCATAGCTCCATTAACTAAGAGTCCTGACTCACACCCCAACTAGAGTTGACCATGCTGCTCCAGATGTGGCAGCTTGGTGGATATCACCAGAGGAGACCTCCTGCCTCTGTTCATTTTCCCCAGCCTACACACACCTCCCATCTTCCTGCCAGGACTCTCAGCTTTCTCTTATTCTTTTAATTCATCAATTCATGCTATAAGTATTGGTGAAAGATGTCCTATGTGCTGGACCCTGAGGATCCAACAGACAGCAAAACACAGCACCCACCAGCATGAAGCTTGCCCTCAAACAGGCAGAATTTACCATGATTACCTACTTCTTTTTCAAGCTAATTGATGGTTTCCTAATCATCCCTTACCCTCTTCAAAAGATATTAAAGCCTCTAAGATGGATAGGCATCCATTAGTAGTTCGTGTAAAAACAGAACCCAAATACAATTTCCTAATGTAGTAATTAATGATGCTCCAAACCACTGTCTTGCAAAAGCTCAATAAATATTTATTCTATTTATCAATGAGTGGACTTTAGCTAAAACATTTTTCATAGTGGTTCTTAAACCTTAGTGTATATAAGAACCTACTGAATCAGAATATCTAGGGCATGGGTCCCAGGAATGTGCAGATTTAATAAACTCCCTGGATGATTTTAATGCAGGTAGTCTGCAGCCCATGTTTTGAGAACCACTGATACACAGCCCAATCCTGATAAGCTGTAGCATATTTTTCCCTTTGGGTATCTGCTATTTAGATTGCCTAGAAATAGAGACAAAATACAAGTAAGTTTCTTCTGCTACTTTATGTATTTATTGACTGATTAACTCACTGGCTAGCTGGCTGGCTGGTAGGAAAAGAGTGGTTCTTAATTATGTGGTTGTAGAGTACAGTGCTTTCTCATATTTGAATGTGCTTACAGTTCACCCGGAAATACAGTTAAAATGCAGTTTCTGATTCAATAATTCTGGGACAGGGCCTGAGATTCTGTATTTCTAAGATGCTCCCAGGGGATGCCAATACTGGCAGTCTGCAGACCACACTTTGAGAAGTTAGGACCTAGGACAATATCCGACTTCATTAAAAAGCTGCTCCATTTCACTTTGGCTTGTTTAATATAAGCCATATTTATTTTTCTTAAATAAAAGTCAAAGCCTTAACTACACTTACAGTACTCATTACAAGGGCTTCCAACTGTACCTATTTCAAACACAATATGAAAAAAAAATTTCTGTTATATACTTTTCCCATTAATGTTAATGCAACATTTTAAGGCTTTAAAATTAGAAGTTTTTGAAATAAGGAGATGGTGAGCTTAACTGTGTAACTTTGCAGGGATTTTGTTGCTGTTTGGGGTTTTTTACAGAGAAAGTGTGTATATTTACCATACTCCTCAGGACGGAGACAAGCTCCAAATGTGTAGTCTGGGGGAACATTCATTGTTTCTGCAATGCTATCAAAGAAAACAAATCCTTAGTTAAAATACCCACCACATGGCATCTCTGGAATTTAAAATATGTTTGCCATATGTTCTTAGTAGCCTATATTTTATCTCATAACCAAACTATGAAGATCAAACAAAAGTTCTCCAATAGATCTTTTGTCTGATCTTCCACTTGCATTAACAATGACTGAATGCTTTCACCCTCTTTCAGAAGCCCAGAATTACAAAGGAAAAACAGAACACAGTCAAAGCAAAATTACCAAAGTATAAAGACAGAGCAAGACAGACAGTCAGGAAAGACAAAGAAAAACGTAAACACAGTAAGTTAAATCTCTGATATCCCACAAATAATGCTTTATGCAAAATTATCCCTCTCTCTTCTCCAGGGCCCTCTGCATTTTGGAGAACTCACTGCTTTCCTGGAATCCCAAATTCTATAGACATTAACAGATTAACTGATTAACAATAAAATAATGATTTTCTTATTTAATAGATAGAATCTAATAGGCACACCAACAGTTACCACAAGAGTACTTTTTAAATTCTATGCAAAGAAACTATCAATTTGAAGTTAATCCTTAACTTACGGATCTAAAACTCTTCCAAGTTTATGTTGAAACTTTTCTTTGAAATCATCTGCTCTCTTGGATACAAACTTAGCTCCTCTTTTCCTGCAAAATTAGAACATTATCAGGTATCTCTATTACCTAAAGTGTTCTTGGCTGCCAAATACACGTAAAGTGAAGAATACCATAGTATCATTAGGCCTTGAAGGAACAAATGTAGTTTCAAAAGATACTCTCCGCTAAAAATAAAGTTTTATGTGTTCATTTTTCTTTCATTTACACTAAAATAAAATAAACCTTGATTAATGAATAAGGTAAGCAAACAATATTTTTAGTAAATAAAAACAAGGTGTTAATATCACTATTGTAAGTGTAGCTCCTGGCCAGGCACAGTGACTCACTGCCGTAATCCCAACACTTTGGGAGGCCAAGCTGGGCAGATGTCTTCAGCTCAGGAATTTGAGACTAGCCTGGGCAACATGGCGAAACCCTGTCTCTTAAAAAAAATACAAAAACTAGCTTGGTGTGGTGGCATGCACCTGTAGTCCCAGCTACTCGAGAGGCTGAGCTAGGAGGATGGCTTGAGCCTGGGAGGCTGAGGTTGCAGTGAGCTGAGGTGACGCCACTGTACTCCAGCCTGGGTGACAGAGTGAGACCCTGTCTCAAAAAATATATATAAAGTAAGTGTAGCTCGTAAAATTGCTAGAAGAAAATTAAGCATCAGGCCAGGCACAGTGGTTCATGCCTGTAATCTCAACACTTTAGGAAGCTAAAGCTGGAGGATCAGTTGAGGCCAGGAATTTGAGATGAGCCTGGGTAACATAGTGAGATCCCATCTCTACAAAAAATAAAAATAAAAATAAAAAAATTTAGCATCAAATAAATAAATAGCCAAAGGATATAAACAAATAACTCACATCTAGTAAGCAAATACATGGGGAATTTATAATACTCTCTAGTAATAAAATAAATGTAAAATAAAAGAATAACAAAGTGCCACTTCTAACCTAGTAAACAAGCAAATATATGTAAGTATATTGAGAGAGAGAATATCTAACTTTGGCAAAAAGTATAGTAAAACATTTACAGATTGCTAGTGCAAATTCCTACAGTCCTTTTGAAAATAACTGGGCACTATGAATCAAAAAGCATAAAAACACTCATGCCCTTTTATCCACATCTGGGAACCAATAATAATGATATAATCCAGATAGCAACTAAAAATGTAGAAAAGAGGCTGGGCACGGTGGCTCACACCCGTAATCCCACCACTTTGGGAGGCTAAAGTGGGCAGATCACTTGAGGTCAGGAGTTTGAGACCAGCCTGACCAACATGGTAAAACCCTAGCTCTACTAAAAATACAAAAATTATCCAGGTGTGGTGGAACATGCCCGTAATCCCAGGTACTTGTGAGGCTGACGCAGGACAGTCACTTGAATCTGGGAGTCAGAGGCTGCACTAAGCCAAGATCATGCCACGGCACTCCAGCCTGGGCAACAGAGTGAGCCTGTCTCAAAAAAAAAAAATGTAGACACGTTATATGTATAAAAAATGTTTGTAGCTTATTGACTACAATGGAATAAAGAAAAGAATCAAAATATTCAGTTGTGGAGGGTGATTAAATTATATCACATTAATAAGAATACATTGCATGCATTTTCAATGCTGGCATATACAGCAATATATAATTATTTTGTGTTAGGTGGAAAACAGGATATAAAATGGGATTGCACTCTGGTGAAAACTATGCAAAAATCTACGTAGGAAGCCACACTAGGATAAAATACATTAAAATGATAATAATGGCTGAATTAAAGTGAATAGGATTATGAGTGATTTTATTTTGCCAGTTTTTTGTAAAATAATTTTGTTACTTCTACTGTTGTGATTAAATGAATAAAATTTCTTTTGAAACCTGTAAAATTACAACACTATTATTTAATAACATTAAAATTAATAAATTATCTATTGTTTTGCTAAGACTAAAGACAATGAACATTACATTCTTAAACTCCATTTGCTTTTCAAAGTATCTCCTGTGCTATTGAACTACTGAGCTGAATAAATTTCTGGAGAAGAGTAACACTCTGTGGAGGAACAAAAGAAGAAATATAAGTAATTCATCTCATTTCTTCATTTCCTTCCCATTTGTTGGTGGGGGGAAGAATGTAGGTGGAGTCAGAATAAATCAATGCAGTTTAGGGCTATAACTTGAACAAACGGAGTTAACAATCTAAAAATCAGCTCCAGGCCAGGCGCGGTGGCTCACGCCTGTAATCCCAGCATTTTGGGAGGCTGAAGTGGGTGGATCATCCTGAGGTCAGGAGTTTGAGACCAGCCTGGCCAACATGGTGAAACCCCGTCTCTACTAAAAATACAAAAATTAGCCAGGAGTGGTGGCAGGTGCCTGTAATCCCAGCTACTTGGGAGGCTGAGGCAGGAGAATCACTTGAACCTGGGAGGCAGAGGTTGCAGTGAGCCAAGATCACACCACTGCACTCCAGCCTAGGCGACAGAGTGAAACTCCGTCTCAAAAAAAAAAAAAAATCAGCTCCAAGGTACATAATTAAGAACATGCAGAGATAGGAAAAAGAATTGTAAGGCACAGAGCCAACTCTTTTTAGTCAAGAACTGCCTGGAGTATGCTTCCGCAACAATCAGGAAGTATCTGTGGGCAACCATGTATGTCAGAATATCAATAACTGCAACATCATTACACAACCTCTTAGCATTCACGAACCAACTCAGATAAAGCTCTTTGTGTGCCAGTGAATTCATTCATTCACACACGCGCACAAACACGTGCACTCACACACGCAAGCCTACCATCTGATGACTCAAACCAAAGTTTGATTTGACTTTGCTTTGATTGTTCAAACCAAAGGTCATAAGCAGAATATAGATAGAGATCCTTTTTGTTTATTTGTTTTTGTTTTTGTTTTTGTTTTTTGAGACAGTCTTGCTCTGTCACCCAGGCTGGAGTGCAATGGTGCCATCTCAGCTCACTGAAACCTCCGCCTCCCGGGTTCAAGTGATTCTCCTGCCTCAGCCTCCCAAGTAGCTGGGACTATAGGTGTGTGCCACCACACTCAGCTAATTTTTGTATTTTTAGTAGAGGCAGGGTTTCACTATGTTGGCCAGGCTGGTCTCGAATTCCTGACCTCGTGATCTGCCTGCCTCAGCCTCCCAAAGTGCTGGGATTATAGGCATGAGC
This sequence comes from Macaca fascicularis, assembly GCF_037993035.2. Classification (NCBI taxonomy): domain Eukaryota; kingdom Metazoa; phylum Chordata; class Mammalia; order Primates; family Cercopithecidae; genus Macaca; species Macaca fascicularis. The sequence goes on along the minus strand of NC_088376.1, from coordinate 28,531,193 downwards.
CACCATGCCCAGCCAATAGAGATCCTCTTTTACAGAGGAAATGTATCCCATAAAAGTTGAAAGTAAACCAAATTTGTATGTTAAATCGTGCATATAAAATTAGATGCCTCAAAATGTAAACTAACACACTTGACTCCCAGTTTATAACAGAATTCAAACCGAATGAAGTAGTGAGCTCTTTTTAAATTGCAACAAAAAGAATAAAGAATTTATCTACTGCTAGCAATAACATTCCAATTAAGTTTCAAAATACAAAAAGGGTCAGGTGCAGTGGCTCATGCCTGTAATCCCAGCATTTTGGGAGGCTGAGGTGGGTGGATCACCTGAGGTCATGAGTTCGAGACCAGCCTGACAAACATGATGAAACTCCATCTCTACTAAAAATACAAAAATTCACCAGGCATGGTGGCGCACACCTGTAATCCCAGCTACTCGGGAGGCTGAGGCATGAGAATCGCTTGAACCCAGAAGGTAGAGGTTGCAGTGAGCCGAGATTATGCCACTGCATTCCAGCCTGGGTGACAGAGGGAGACTCCATCTCAAAAAAAAAAGAAAAAAAAAAAGAAAAAATGATCATATAAAACACTGTTCCATAAACAATGTCCCCTTGGGGATAGAGACAAGTTGGAGGGAAGCATGCCCTGCTCACTGTTTGCCCTTATAAACTTTGTGTGTTTTTCTGTGGCAACACTAAATCATTGATATTTGCTCTGCTCTTAGGATGTTCTTGAGGACCAGATTGTTGTTAATGTGTTTACCTCATATGTTTTACAAACGGATAGCAAGTTTATATTTCTAACCCACTGAAAATGGATAAACCATATCTGTCTCCTTTTAAGTATCAATTTATTATATTTAATTATAAATCTCTATAGTCCTTAAATATTTAAATAATATCTTTATCCTTTCCTTTATACATAGTTTAACTATTTTAATAATAAGAAATTTATGTTAAATTGTGCATATAAAATTAGATGCCTCAAAATGTAAACTAATAAGAAATATTTATTATGTAAATGCTTCGTCTATATCCTAAATAAAAACTGTCTCATGCAGGGTTACTATGATACTGAAAAATTTATTCTATGTGTGTGTTTTACCATCCTTATTTTGAATAATACAAGTATCAGAAACCCATGTAATAAAGGAGGGAAAGAGGAATGGAAATCATTTTTGAAGCCCATAAACAGGTGATCAAGAATCAAGTGCCTATAGATCCGGTACAGTGGTTAGGGCTGCCTCTAGAGCCAACACTGCCTGGATTTCATTCTTACCCCTGATACATCTGAGCTGCATGATCTTAGGCAAATGATTTAACCCCTCTGTACCTCAGCTTTTTCACCTGTAAAATGGGAAGAATAAAAATTAGAATATACCTATCCTGTGGAGTTCTTAGTAGGATTAAACTAATAATATATAAAGTGCTCAGAATTTTGCCTGTATAACTGAGAGCTGTTATTGTCACGGAGACAAAATAGGCATAAGAGTGAGGCAGGTTGAATACCTGCAGGAATGCTAAGTCTGTGTGCATGCTGCGCCTATGGAAACCTAGAGGGCCATTGTCTCCTTTAAAAAGGGCAGAGGTCAGAACAAATCTACCCCTATCTTTGACAAATGTGAATGCATGTGGTTGCTATAAGAAATTACCAAAAACTGATGGCTTTAAAAAATGTATTATCTCACAGTTCTAGAAGCCAGAAGTCTGAAATCAAACTGTCAGCAAGGTAACATTTCCTCTAATAGCTTTAGGGGAGAATTCATTTCTTGCTTTTTTTGTTGTTTTCCCTAGAGACGGTGTCTTGCTATGTTGCCCAGACTGGCCTCTAGCTCCTGGGCTCAAGCCATCCTCCCACCTAAGCCTCCGAAAGCACTGGGACTACAGGCATATGCCACCACACCCAGCCCATTCCTTGCTTCTTCCAGGTCTGATGGCTGTTGGCATTACTTTGCATTCCTTGGTTATAGGCACATCACACCAATATCTATCTCCATCTTCACATACCTTCCCTTCTGCATATCTTTTCCTCTTGTCAAATTTTCTTCTTCCCCTCTATAGATACTGACCATTGGATTTAACACCCACTCAGATAATCCAGAATGATCTCTTCATCTCAAGATCCTTAAGTACGTCTGCAAAGACCCTTTTTCCACACAAAGTAACATTCATAGGTTCTGGGCATCAGGACATAGACATATCTTTTTGGGGAGGGTGGGACAGCACCAGTATTTACAATCTTCAACCCATGGCACCAGTATCCACAATCTTCTGATTTTTTTAAGCATAATGAGAAATCTAGACTTTTATGAACAACCTTCCAAAGTTTACGTGTTGGCTCAGATATAAAATATAACACAGGAAATGAAAAACTAAGGACCCAATTTTGTTTTCTAAGGAAGTAGTTTTTACAGCATGAAGACATAAAAAGGTCACAATTTGAAAAAGTTGAGTCTGATGCTCAGGTGCCCAAATAACTATTCAACAAAGCTGAATAACAAATATCAAGTCAAGACAGGATGGTTATCCATGCCTTTATTCCCAGCTATTCAGAAGGCTGAGGTGGATAGCTTGAGTCCAGGAGTTCAAGGTTGCAGTGAACTATGATGGCCCTACTACACTCCAGCCTGGGTAATACAGCGACATGCTGTCTCAATAAATAAATAAACAAATTTCAAGTCGATTACAATTGTCTTGGTAGAGTTTTGAAAGTCCATTGTATTTAAGAAACACAAATAAAGTTGATCCCAGAGAGTTAAAACATGCATATATGTCTTTATATTTGCTTGTAACTTCAGAATAAAGACAGTTAAAAAAAAAAAAAAAAAAAAGTATCATTTTTTACCTCTGTAGGAACTAGATAGGATGGGTGTCAGAAGTGAAATACATTACACTGTTTTTTTCTATTTTTTTCTAATCATTTTATTTGAGCCATATCATTTTATTACCTCTTCAAAAAATAAATTTTAAAAATCAACTTTTCTTTAAGTCCGAATGTCTAACGCTTGCTCCTGGGCATAGTGTAATTAAACTTACATTTGTAGTTCATGGAGCCAATATAAAGATTTTGCCATGGCTCGTCCATCATTAAAATGTGGTGTTGGTACTCCATACACATTAAACCTATGGAAACTTGATGGGTTATACTTTCGGTTCTTTGCCTCTCCTGTGGAAAAAGAAAGGAAGACTTATGACTTAAGCAACACAAATAACCTTATCTTGCAAGATGCACATTATGTTCTCATTGACATTGAAAATGAGAATGAAACAAAAAATGAAATTGTAACAGTGCAGAAACTGCACAGATTCAGCTACCAAAGACATAAGTATTCCCCCATGTGAGCTGGGAGACTGGTGGAATGCTACACACAACAATACCTTGTGTTAATATTTGAAAAGCTATATGTAAAAAACTCCAAAGTCTCCATCAAAAAACTGTTAGAACTAATGAATTTGGCCAGGCACACCAGTGGCTCATGCCTATAATCTCAGCAATTTGGGAGGCCGAGACTTGTGGATCACTTGAGGCCAGGAGTTTGAGACCAGTCTGGCCAATATGGTGAAACCCTGTCTTCTCTAAAAATAAAAAATTAGCTGGTCGTGATGGCATGCACCTGTAATCCCAGCTATTTGGGAGGCTGAGGCACAAGAATCGCTTGAACCCAGGAGGCGGAGGTTGCAATGAGCTGAGATCATGCCACTGCACTCCAGCCTGGGCAACAGAGTAAGGCTCTTTCTCAAAAAAAAAAAAAAAAGAAAAGAACTAATAAATGAATTAAGTAAAGTCAAAGAATACAAAATCAACACATAAAAATCCATGGTATTTCTATAAAAAATAACAACTAGACAAAAAAGAAATCAAGAAAATAATTCAATTTATGATAGCCTTAAAAAAAATACTTAGGAATAAACTTAACCAAGGAGGTAAAAGACCTGTACACTGAAAACTATGAAACAGTGATGAAAGAAATTGAAGAGGACACAAATAAAATGAAAAGATATTCCATGCTCATCGATCAGAATAATTAATTTTCTTAAAATGTTCATACTACCCAAAGCAAGATACAGATTCAATGTGATCCCTATCAAAATTCCAGTAGCATTCTTCACAGAAACAGAAAAAAAAAAATCCTAAAATTTATATAGAACCACAAAAGGCTCTGGATAGCCAAAGTAATTATAAGGAAAAAGAAAAAAAGTTAGAGGCATTACACATCCGGATTTAAGTTATATTACAGAGCTGTAGTAATTAGAACAGTATGGTACTGGCAACAGACATACAGACTAGTGGAACAGAATGGAGAGCCCAGAAATAAATCCAAACATATACAATGCACTAATTTTCAACAAGGGCAGCAAGAAGAAACAATGGAGCAAGGATAGTCTCTTCAATAAATGGTCCTGGGAAACCTGATTTCCACATGCAGCACCATACACAAAAATCAACTCAAAACAGATTTAAAAAAAATAAATGTAGGACCTGAAACCATAAAACTCATAGAAAAAAAAACAGAGGAAAAATTTATTGACATTGGCCTTGGCAATGATGTCTTAGATACAAAAGCTCAGACTACAAAAGCAGCAATAAATAAATGAGACTACATCAAATTAAAAACCTTCTGCACAGCAAAGGAAACAATCACCAAAATGAAAAGGCAACCTATGAGTTGGGAAAAAAAATACTTGCAAACTATGTATCTGATAGAGGGTTAATATTCAAAATTTATAGAAAATATGTAACTCAATTCTTTTTATTTTTTTCTTTTTGAGACAGAGTCTTGCTCTGTCACCCAGGCTGGAGTGCAGTGGCGTGGTCTTGGCTCACTGCAACCTCCACCTCCTGGGTTCACGCCATTCTCCTGCCTCAGCCTCCCAAGTAGCTGGAACTACAGACGCCTGCCACCACGCCTGGCTAATTTTTGTTTTTTTAGTAGAGACGGGGTTTCACTGTGTTAGCCAGGATGGTCTCCATCTCCTGACCTCATGATCTGCCCGCCTTGGCCCCCCAAAGTGCTCAGATTACAGGCGTAAGCCACCGCACCCCACCATGTAACTCAATTCTTTAAATGGGTGAAGAATTTTAATATTTAGAAAGTAAGTAAGGACATTGTATGGGAAAAAGACATATCAGTGATGAAAAACGCAGGTTCTCCACCATTGTTATGGAAATCCTGAAGATCAAGGGAGGTATGACAATGATTTAGGTCCCTGGCAGCACTTTCAACTATGCTAAGATTTGAGAGGTTTGGTGTTTTGCACTTGTTCGATTTTGTGCGATCATCAGAACATTGCGACCCTCATATTTCATTGTAATAATTTACCTCATATGAGAAACATTCAAAGGGTGACTGAGGGCTAAGAACCCAGCAGAGGAGTCTTTTTATTTAAAATTGAATACTGTGCTTTTTTCTTTTCAAGTCTTGATGTGGTATTAGTTTTCAATTTCGAGATAAGAAAGTAGGACTGAAACTAGAGAACAAACAAGAAGGTAGGAAATGATGGAGTAAAGACATTCAGCCTCACTAGTAATTCAAATAATGTAAATAAAAACAGTAAATGTCGTGTTAATGAAGTAACAAGAAATTATAATGGTCTCTTAGTTAGACAAAAATAAAGAAGATTGGGTAAGCTCATTACTGGGAAGCGTGTGGAGAAATGGATATTCTCATACTCTGGGTCTAAGGGCAAATTGGGCAGTAATTTGAGCTGACAGTTTGGCTCTAAGAGTAAAAATTTCTCAGAAATCTAGGAATGTAACTTAAGGAAATAGCCAATCACATTTACAAAGGTATATAAACAATATGTTTTTGTAATAGTGAAAATATAATGTAGATACTGACATGAAAAGACATTCCAAAATATTTCATAAGACAAAAAAAAAAAGCAAAAGGAAAAAAGTATATATGATGTGGAATAAAATGAACATACATACTGATATATATAAAAGTGCAAAGAAAAACACCTATGAAAGTATTATCGTCCGGGTGCGGTGGCTCACACCAGTAATCCTAGCACTTTAGGAGGCCGAGGCAGATGGATCACCTGAGGTCAGAAGCTCGACACCAGCCTGATCAACATGGTGAAACCCTGTCTCTACTAAAAACACAGAAATAGCTAGGCGTGGTGGCAGGCGCCTATAATCCCAGCTACTTGGGAAGCTGAGGCAGGAGAATTGCTTGAACCCAGGTGGCAGAGGTTGCAGTAAGCCGAGATCATGCCACTTCACTCCAGCCTGGACGAAAGAGCAAAACTCCATCTCAAAAAAAGAGAAAAGAGAGGAGAGGAAAGGAGGGGAGGGGAGGGGAGGGGAGGGGAGGGGAGAGGAGAGGGAAAGAAGGAAAGAAAGAAAGAAAGAAAGAAAGAAAGAAAGAAAGAAAGAAAGAAAGAAAGAAAGAAAGAAAGAAAGAAAGAAAGAAAGAAAGAAAGAAAGAAAGAAAGGAAGGAAGGAAGGAAGGAAGGAAGGAAGGAAGGAAGGAAGGAAGGAAGGAAGGAAGGAAGGAAGGAAGGAGAGAAAGAAAAAGAAAGAAAGGAAAGAAAGAAAGAAAGAAAGAAAAGAAAGAGAAAGAAAGAAAGAGAAAGAAAGAAAGAATCATCAGTGTGAGACAGAGAATTGTGGGAATTTTTTTGTATATTGTATATTTCTATATAGCTTTCATTTCATGAAAGTATCACTTTAGTAATGATTAAAATTAAGTTATTTTATAGTATTAAGTGTATTTTAAATGTTGTAGGTCCATATTTATTGCTATTTACATATTATTTAAGTAAAACATTTAAAATATATAGAGCAGGCTCCCTAAAAGCATGGAAAGTAATATCCCATTTATTTAATGATTAATGATTTAATGGCTCAAGGATGGGGGTTAGAAAAAATGTTCAGAGAGAGGAAGTGGAGCAAGATGGCAGAATAGGAAAGCTCCACCGATCATGTCCCAGTCCTGTGTCCCAGACCCACACCCGCCCCCCACCCCCTACAAGGACACCAAGTTGACAACTATCTACACAGATATGAGTGCCCATCTCAAAAATCAGATGGGTAACTCATAGTACCTGGTTTTAACTTCATAGCACTGAAAAAAAAAAAAGGCACTGAAGAGACAGAAAAAATCGTTGTGAATCACGAACACCACCCCTCCCCAACCCCGGCAGCAGCAGAGTGGTGTAGAGAGCTTCTCCTGGCACCAGGGCAGGGAGAACACAGCAATTGTGAGGTATTAAACTCAGTGCTTTCCTGTTAGAGCAGAATGGAAAACTGAACCAAACTCAGCTGATGCCTGTCCACAGAGGCAGCGTTTAAATCAGCCCTATCAAAAAAGGAATTGCCAATCCCAGTAGTCCGAACTTGAGTGCCTGCAAACGTTGCCACCAAGAGCTACAGCACTCTGTGTCTCCAAGTAACCTTGAAAGGTGGTCTAGGCCATAAGGACTGGAACTCTTAGGCGACTCCCAGAGCAGAACCAGGCCCAGAGACCATGGACTGGGGGCGGGACACATGTCATACTGGGACACCAGCGGGGGCAGCCAAGGGAATGCTGGCATCACCCCTCCCCTCACTCCAGGCTGCACAACTCAGCTCATGGCTCCAAAAGGGACCCCTTCCTTCCGCTTGAGGAGAGGAGAGGGAAGAGCAGGGAAGACGTCACCTTGCATCTAGGATACCACCTCAGCCACAGCAAGATAGGGTACTGGTGGGACTCAGGAGGCCGCCATTCCAGGGTCTGGTTTGCAGATGACATTTCTAGACACATCCGGGGCCAAAAGGGAACCCACTGCTTTGAAGGAAAGAACCCAATCCTGCCAGCATTCATCTCCTGCTAACTGAAGAGTTCTTGGGCCCTGAATAACCAGCTGTCGTTATTCAGGGCCCAGGTAGTACACCAAGGGTCTTGGGTAAGCCTCTCAGACTTCCTGGCTTCAGAAGAGACTTAGCACATTATCAGCTGTGGTAGCTACAGAGCAAAACTCCTTCTGCTTGAGAAAAGTACAGGGAAAAGTATAGTAAAGAGGACTTTGTCTTACACCTTGGGTACCAGCATGCCCACAGGGGAGTAGAGCACCAAGTAGGCTCTTCGGGTTCCCAATTCCAGGACTTGGCTCTTGAAAATATTTCTGGACCTGCTCTGGGCCAGAGGGGAACCCATTGACCTGAAGGGTAAGTACCAGGCCATTAACTTCAAGCTGACTTAAGAGACCTTGGGCCTTAAGAGAACATTGGTGATAGTCTGGCATTATTCCTCATGGCCTGGAGTGGTGGTGGCTACCCAGTGAGGTTCCTCTGCCTTTGGGAAGGTAAGGGAAGAGTGAGAAAGACTGTATATTGTGGTTTGAGTGCCAGCTCAGCTGCAATACAGTAGAATACCTGGTAGACGTCTAAGGTTTTTGACTCTAGTCCTTGACTCCCAGACAGTACTTCTGTACCCACCCAAGCCCTGGGGGACCTCACCACCCTGAAGGGAAGGACACAGGCCTGGCGGGCTTTGCCACCTGTTAATTATAGAGCCCCAGGACCTTGAGTGAACATAGGCTGCAGCCAGAGGTTGAGTACAGCAGGACTTGGGTGAGACCAAATGCTACACTAGCTTCAAGTGTGATCCAATACAGTCAGCAGTGGTGGCCACAGGGGTACTTGTGTCACTCAACCCCCAGCTTTAGGTGGCTCAGAACAGAGAGAAAGACTGTATGTTTAGGAGAAAGTAAAGGAAAAGAACATGAGTTTCTGCCTTGTAACCCAGGGAATTCTCCCAGATCTTATCCAAGTTCATCAAGGCAGTGCCTCTACAAGTTTGCAAAAACTAGTGTTACTGGGCTTGGGGTGCCTCCTAAAGCAGATACAGCTTAGATCACCACACCCAAGTCCTTTCATATATCTGGAAAGCATTTCCAAGATGAATGGGTACAAATAAGCACAGACAGTGAGAACTACAATAAATATCTAACTGTTCAATGCCAGACACCAAGGAACATCTACAAGTATCAACACCATCTAGGAAAATATGACTTCACTAAATAAACTAAATAAGACACCAGGGACCAATCACGGAGCAACAGAGCTATATGTCCTTTCAGACAGATAATTCAAAATAGCTGGGTTGAGGAAACTCAAAAGACATTTAAGATAACACAGAGAAGGAATTCAAAATTCTATCAGGTAAATTTAAGAAAGAGACTGAAATAATTAAAAAGAATCAAGCAAAGGCCAAGCGTGGTAGCTCACACCTGTAATTTCAGCACTTTGGGAGGCCGAGGAGGGTAAATCACCTAAGGCCACGAGTTCAAGACCAGCCTGGCCAACATGGTGAAACCTCATCTCTACTAAAAATACAAAAATTAGCCAGGCGTGATGGTGCCTATAATCCTTGCTACTGGGGAGGCTGAGACAAGAGAATCACTTGAACCTAGGAGAGGGAGGTTGCAGTGACCCAAGATCACACCACTGCACTCCAGGCTGGGCAACAGAGTGAGACTTCATTTCAAAAAACAAAAACAACAACAACAACAAACAAAAAAAGAAGCAGAAATTCTGGAGCTGAAAAATTCAATTGACAAACTGAAAAGTACATCAGTCTCTCAATAGCAGAACTGATCAAGCAGAAGAAAGAGTTAATGAGCTTGAAGAGAAGCTATTTGAAAATACAATCAGAGAAGACAAAAGAAAAAAAATTAAAAGAACGAAGTACAACTAAAAGATATAGAAAAATAGTCTCAAATGGGCAAATCTAAGAGTTTTTGGCCTTGCCAAGCAAGGTGGCTCACGTTTGTAATCCCAGTACTTTGGGAGGCCAAGGTGCAAAGATCACTTAAACCCAGGAATCTGAGACTAGCCTAAGCAACATAATGAGACTAAATTTATTATTTTTTTATTTTATTTTATTTTTAAACTTATTGCCCTTAAAGAGAAAATAGACAAAGAGATAGGAGTAGAAACTTTATTCAAAGAGATAGCAGAGAACTTCCCAAATCTAGAGAAAGATATCAATATCCAAGTACAAGAAGGTTATAGAACACCAAGCAGATTTAACCCAAAGAAGATTAACTCAAGACATTGAATAATCAAACCCCCAAAGGTCAAGGATGAAGAAAGGATTCTAAAAGCAGTGAGAGAAAAGAAACAACATACCATGGAACTTCAATAAATCTGGCAGTAGACTTTTCAGTGGAAACTTTACAGGAGAGAGTGCCATGACATATTTAAAGTGCTGAAGAAAAGAAACTTTTATTCTAGACTAGTATATCTTATCTGGTGAAAATATCCTTCACACATGATGAAGAAATACTCTCCCAGGCCAAAAAATAAAAATAAAAAGCAGAGGAATTTCATAAATACTAGACCTGTCCTACAAGAAATGCTTAAGGGAGTACTTCAATTTCAATCAGAAAGAAAAAAATATTAATAAGCAATGAATAATCAACTGAAGGTGCAAAACTCACTGATAATAGTAAGCACACAGAAACACACAGAGTGGTATAGCACTGTAACTGTGGTATCCAAACTACTCTTATCCTGAGTAGATAGACTAAACAATGAACCAATCAAAAATAATAACTACAACAACTTTTCAAGACATAGAGATTATAAGAAGATATAAATAGAAACAACAGTTAAAAAAGGGGAGAAAGTTAAGACATAGAGTTTTTATTTTTCCTTGTTTGTTGTTTATGCAAATAGTGTTAAGTTGTTATCAGGTTAAAATAATGGGTTTAAGATAATATTTGCAAGTCTCCTGGGATTCATCTTTGGGACCCAAGTATTTTTCAACATACGCAAATCAATCAATGGGATATATCATATCAACAGAATGAAGAGTAAAAAAACCATATGATCATTTCAATTGATGCTGAAAAAGCATTTGATAAAATTCAACATCCTTTCAACATTAGCAGTGGCTAATGCCTGTAATAATAAAAACCCTCAACACACTGGATATAGAAGGAACACACCTCAGTATAATAAAAGCCGTACACAACAGAATCCCAGCTAGGATGATACTGAATGGGAAAAGACTGAAAGTTCTTCCTTCATACTGGAAGTCCAAGCTACAGCAATCAGACAACAGAAAGATATAAAGGGCATGCAAATTGGAAAGAAAGAGGCCAAATTACCCTTATTTGCAGATGATATGATCTTATATTTAGAAAAACCTAAAGAATCCACAAGAAAATTATTAGAACTGATAAATTCAGTAAAGTTACAAGATACAAAATAAACATACAAAAATCAGTAGCATTTCTATATACCAACAGTGAATGATGTGAAAAAGAAATTTAAAAAGTAATCCCATGTATTAAACACAATAGCCACACATAAAATTAAATATCTAGGAATTAACTTAATCAAAGATTTCTATAATGAAAACTATAAAACACTGATGAAAGAAATTGAACAGGACACCAAAAAATCAAAAACCATTTTATGTTCATGGATTGGAAGAATCAATATTGTTAAAATGTCCATACTACCAAAAGCAATCTACAGATTCAACGCAATCCCTACAAAAATACCAATGACATTCTTCACAGAAATAGAAAAAAAATCCTAAAGTGTATATGAAACCACAAAATATCCAGAAAAGCCAAAGTAAAAAGATCGAAACTGGAGTAATCACATTACCTGACTTCAAATTATACTACAGAGCTGTAGTAACCAAAACAGCATAGTACTAGCAGAAAAACAGACACATAGACCAATGGAACAGAATAAAGAATCCAAACAAATCCACACACCTACAGTGAAGTCATTTTTGGCAAAGGTGCAAAGAACATACACTGAGGAAAAGACAGTCTCTTCAACAAATGGTGCTGGGAAAACTGGATATTCATATGCAAAAGAATGAAACTAGACCCCTATCTCTTGCCATATACAAAAATAAAATCAAAAATGGATTAAAAACTTAAATCTAAGACCTCAAACTATGAAACTACTACAAGAAAACATTGGGGAAAATCTCCAGGACATTGATCTGGGCAAAATTTCTGGAGTAATATCCCACAAGCACAGGCAACCAAAGCAAAAAAGGACAAATGGGATCACGTCAAGTTAAAAAGCTTCTGCACTGCAAAGGATAAAATCAACTAAGTGAAAAGACAACCCACAGAATGGGAGAATATACTTGCCAACTACCCATCTGACAAGAGATTAATAACCAGGATATACAAGGAACTCAACTCTATAGAAAAAATAATAATAACCTGATCAAAAAAGTGGACAAAACATTTAAATAGACATTTCATCAAAAAAAAAAAAAAAAAACAAATAGCAGACATATGAAAAGGTGCTCAACATCACTGATCATCAGAGAAATGCAAATCAGAAGTACGATGAGATATCATCCCACCCCAGTTAAAATGGCTTATATCCAAAATACAGGCAATAACAAATGCTGGTGAGGGTGTGGAGAAATAGGAACCCTTGTACACTGTCAGTGGGAAGGCAAATTAGTACAACCACTATGGAGAACAATTCAGACTTTCCTCAAAAAACTAAAACTTGAGCTACCATATGATCCAGCAATCCCACTGCTGGGTATATACCCACAAGAAAGGAAATCAGGCTGGGAGCAGTGGCCAATGCCTGTAATCTCAGCACTTTGGATACCAAGATGGGTGGATCACCTGAGGTCAGGAGTTCAAGACCAGCCTGGTAAACATGGCAAAACCCCGTCTCTACTAAAAATACAAAAATTAACCAGGCATGGTGGCAGGCACCTGTAATCCCAACTACTGGGAGGGCTGAGGCTGGAGAATGGCTTGAACCCAGGAGGCGGAGGTTGCAGTGAGCCGAGATCACACCACTGCACTCCAGCCTGGGCAACGGAGCAAGAATTCGTCTCAAAAAAAGAAAAAAAAAAAAAAGAAAAGAAAAAAGAAAGAAAATCAGTATATCAGAGAGATTACATGCACTCCTGTGTTTGTTTCAGCACTGTTTACAATGAGATTTGGAAACAGCCTATGTATCCATCAACAGATGAATGGATAAATTATGATGAACCTATAAAGAAAATGTGGTATATTTACACAATGGGGTACTATTCAGCCATAAGGAAGAATGAATTCCAGTCTTTTGCAACAACAGGGGTTGAACTGGAGATCATTATGTTAAGTGAAATAAGCAAGGCACAGAAAGACAAACGTTGCATGTTCTCACTTATTTGTGAGATCTAAAAATAAAAACAATTGAACTCATGGACAGAGAGAGTAGACGGATGATTATCAGAGGCTGAGAAGCATAGCGGGGGTGGTAGGGAAAAAAACTAGAAAGAATGAATAAGAACTACTACTTCATAGCACAATAGGGTGACTACAGTCAATAATAACTTAATTGCACATTTTTAAATAACTTAAAGAGTATAATTTGATTGTTTGTAGCTCAAAGTATAAATGCTTGAGGGGACGGATGCACCATTCTCCAAGATGCACTTATTACATGTTGCATGCCCATGTCAAAACATCTCATGTACCCCATAAATATATATACCTACGATGTACCCACAAAAAAAAAAGAATAAGAATAATTTTTAAAATGTTCAACTTCTCAACTGTAGTTATCCCTAGCTAATGGGATTTCAAGGTTATATTTACTCTTTCTTCATTTTTTAATATTTAAGTTATCTACAATTATAATGTATTTCTATAATTAAAAAGCTACTTTCCTTATGAGGGAAAAATTAAGATCATATTTAAAAGATCAGATTCTACAACTTTTCAAGATGCCATTGAAACTTCCATAAAAATAGCAAACGAAGGAAATTGTAGTCATGTTACGGTCCATTAGAGCTCTTCTAAATATAAAAAACTACACTTATTTTTCTCAGACTGTTAAATGCTTATAAGGTATCTCATTGTAGGTTGTCTATACATTGTACATATTTATTGACATAGTTCTTTTTGCTTTTTATTTTATTTTGAGACAGGGTCTCACTCACGCCCAGGCCTAGAGTGCAGTAGTGCAATCGTGGCTCACTGCAACCTGGAACTCCTGGGCTCAAGCAATCCTCCCATCTTAGCCTCCCAAGTAGCCAGAACTACAGACATGCGCCACCATGCCTGGCTAATTTTTTAATTTATTTTTCATAGATACAGATTCTCCCTATGTTGCCCAAGCTGGTCTCAAACTCCTGGGCTCAAGTGATCCACCTGCCTCAGCCTCCCAAAGCGCTGAGATTACAAGAGTGAGCCACTGCACTCAGACCAAAGTTCTTTTTAAAACAATTAAAGAGCATTGGATTAGACTGTGCAATAGACATGAAACTTTTTCAAACATGAATAAAATATTTTCACAAGACAGAGAAGGAAGAAAGGAGGGAATGAATGAAAGAAAGGGAGGAAAGAACAAAAGAAAGAAGGGAAAGAGCAAAAGAAAGGAATGGGCTAGGGAAGTAGAGGAGTAAAGATATGGAGAGAAGTCAAGACTGTGAGAAGAAATATGGCATCTGTGCAGATAGCAACAGGGGCAGTGTGAGAGTAGAGACAATCTTAGACAATCTGGGAACACGTTGGGGCATGTAAAGAACCAGCAGATACTTCCTTATCACTGACAAAACAAGAAAAGAAAAAGAAAAAGGAAAAAAAAAAGGAAAAGGAAAAAGGAAAGGAAAGGAAAGGAAAGAAAGAGGCGGGAGAGAGAGGGAAGGAAAGGGAAAGGGGAAAAGAAACAAAAAAGGAAAGGAGAGGGGAGGGAAGGGGAGGGGACGGAAAAGGAGGGGAAGGAAGGAAGGAAGGAAGGAAGGAAGGAAGGAAGGAAGGAAGGAAGGAAGGAAGGAAGGAAGGAAGGAAGGAAGGAAGGAAGGAAGGAAGGGAGAACCAACACACATCGGCTATGACAGAAGCAAATGGCAGACTCCAAACATGAAGCTATGAACAGAAATTTGGGAGGAGAGCATAGAAAGGGAGTCTAGTGTTAGACGGCAGTGGAGGAGAAAAAGTAAAGAAATAAGAAATGAGGAGCAAGAAAGCCCCCCCTTTCTTGCAGTGAAGGAGAAAAGATAAGAAATAAGGAGCACAACCCCCCTGCTGTGCTGCAGTGAAGGGCAGCTCTTCTAGCTAATAAAGACTGAGTTTATGAACCATGCACAATCCATAGGCTTTCTCAGGACATGTATCAGAGTCTACTTCTCAATCCTTTATTATATCAAGACTTTATTTAACATCAACGTATTGGCAATTGAGTTTTATTTTATAGCACTATAAACAACTAATGCCTTTTTAGTTGTGTTATGGAATAATTCTAGTAATATGCTACTAGATATGAAACTTTAAGACAAGATCACTAAAAATAATAATAATAATAACAGCTAATAATTTTGAGTACTTAACTATGTTCCAGGTACTACGTTAAGCATCTGACATCTAATCAATCCTCACAATATTACTATACCCATTTAAGAGATAAGAATATATAATGATCAAATAAGTAAATTGCTCAAGTTTTAAAAGATAGTAAATAGTTGAGCTAGGATTTGAACCTGATCTGATTCAAAAATCTGTGAACTTGACCATCACTCAATATTCTTAATATAAAATTAAGCACTTAGAATAAGTATTGAGCCGAGTGCAGTGGTGCATGCCTGTAATCACAGAACTTTGGGAGGCTAAGGTGGGAGGATCGCTTGAGTTCAGGAGTTTGAGACCAGCCTGGACAACATAGGAAGACCTCATCTCTATTTAAAAACTCAAAAAATTAGCCAGGCATGGTGATGCACACCTGTAGTCTCAGCTGTTCAGGAGGCTGAGGTGAAAGGATTGCTTGAGCCTAGGAGGTGCAGACTGCAATGAGGCATGATCACACCACTGCACTCCAGCCTGGGCAACAGAGACCCCTGTCTGAAAAAAAAAAAAAAAATTAAAATTAAATTTTTTTAAAACCATAAGTATATGCGGTACAGGTTTTCCCAGCTATCATGGTTTATGACCTTATGAATAAGATTGTATTAATCACCTATTACATGCCAGGCATTTAATTTTATGTACTTATCTCCTTTATTCCTCTTCACAAATCCGAGAGTCCCATATCCTCAGGCCCATTTTGCATTGGAGGACACTTACCTGCATAATAATCATTATGAGAAACAACATACAAATCATGTCCTTCATTTCCTTCTTTAAATACTTCTTCATAGGATTTTGGTGGATTCACCACGTCTTTAGCAGAGTATTCTGAAGGAAGAATTAATAAAATCAGTTCCAAGGTACTTTTTAATCTATTTATAAGACGTTTATATTGACTAGAACAAATGAGAAATTAGGTGTGCTGGATGCAAGTCTACATAGACATCCCGAGAGATCACAAAGCCAACATAAATGATTTATCAAGAAAGGGAAGCCCCCTTGACCTGGCTCACCCCCTAGAAGTCTGAAGCATGTTAGAACTTTATTATCAGTTGGCTGGGAGCAGTGGCTCACACGTGTAATCCCAGCACTTTGAGAGGCCAAAGAGGGTGGATCACCTGAAGTCAGGAGTTTGAGATCAGCCTGGCCAACATGATGAAACCCCATGCCTACTAAAAAAAAACACACACACAAAAAAATTCCAGCCTGGCCAACATGGTGAAACCCCATTTCTACGAAAAATACAAAAATTAGCCAGGTGTGGTAGCACTTGCCTGTGGTCCCATCTACTCTACTCGGGAGGTTGAAGCAGGAAAATCACTTGATCCCAGGAGGCAGAGGTTGCAGTGAACCCAGATGGCACCACTGTACTCCAGCCTGGGTGACAGAGCGAGACTTTCATCTCAAAAAAAAAAAAAAAAAAAAAAAAAAAAAAAGAACTCTATTATCAGTTAACTGTTTAGTTGTGGTAAGCCATATTCCAAGCACAGTTAAATTCCTGGTCCTGAGAATCTCTGTGCAATTTTTATTTTAGTTTGCTGCAGACTTCTCAAGATGATCTAAACAAATCTGAACCACAAATTAGAACCCCTAACGCCCTATGGGGTAGCCATGGTGTAAATTTTGGCAGTTTTAGATGGAAGCATACACCCTGTGTCTGTTTGGATCTGAATCTGTATTCCCAGGCCAGGCTCAGTGGCTCAGGTCTGTAATCCCAGTACTTTAGGAGGCTGAGGTGGGTGGATCATCTGAGGTCGGGAGTTTGAGACCAGCCTGAGCAACATGGTGAAACCCTGTCTCTACTAAAAACACAAAAATTAGACGGGTGTGGTGGCACATGCCTATAATCCCAGCTACTCGGGGGGCTGAGGCAGGAGAATCACTTGAACCTGGGAGGCAGAGGTTGCAGGGAGCTGAGATCGTAACACTGCACTGCAGCTTGGGCAACAGAGTGAGACTCCGTCTCAAAAAATTAATTAACTAATTAATTAATTTTAAAAAATGAATCTGTATCCTCAGTGTAGCCAGAGGTACCAGGGAAATCACTGGAATCAGGGAGAAATTCTTCTACTGGTCCTAAATCTAGAAGAAATGTTTGTTTAATAGCTGCATTCCCATGACTAGTGGTACCCAGTTTTGTGTACAGTGAATAATTTTGTTTTTACTGCTTTAGATAATAATTTGTAAATGTAACTCCATTTACAATTTCACTCTTCCCTTTTGACCTAACAACATAGATTAAGAAGTTTCCTTTATTTTGGCCTTTCTGCCAAGAATTAAGGTATATAAACTAATAGTTAAGAATATCAGAAGATGATTCCAATCAAAATAATCCTGTAAAGCAGAACTTCTTTTTGATATATGAACATTACACTTAATGATACACATATATACATGTTTTGAAACATTGTTTCTTTTTATATATTTAAATGAGGAACACTTAGAGAATACTTTCCACATTAAATAAACTAATCCTAGGTAGCAGTTATGATATAATGGCTATAATGCCATGTCTAACAGTTCATATACATAGGATTTCTTAAACCTATCGAAAAGAAGAGGTGGGAAATAGTCACTCACATCTGTAATCCCAGCAGTTTGGGAGGCCAAGGTGGGAGAATCACTTGAGTCCAGGAGCTCGAGGCCAGCCTGGAAACATGGTGAGACCCCAGTCTCTATATAAATATAAATATATATAGTTTATAAATATAAGTATATATGTTTCATATGTTTATGAAACATAAAAAGGAGAGGATATTTAATCTACTCTAAAATACATTTTTCATGTGTCAAATTTTAAAAAACTTTAGATCTGAGGTAATAAGGTACAACTCCAGATTTTACATTCCAAAGTATAATCTATCTTCAGAGTAGATGTCACTACCTTAAGGAAAATAATCTAGTGAGCCTTTCAGTGAACAAAGCTAAGGTTCCTGGAAGAGAGCCTCAATGGGTATGGAAAGACAAAGAGAGAATTTCTCCACAAAAATAAAGAAAGATGGAATTTGAGATCTCCTATGGTAAGACTCCTAGAGGGAGGGGATAACCTCAAAAAGAGTAAAGGAGAGAAATCTGAGAAAGGTGTAAAGAAAGGCACCCAACAACATGGCAGGAACCTGGGTCTTCAGAAGGAAGAATGGCCTATGACCAGTTCCAATGAGTTATTTGTTGAAAGATGGTACTCTACTCCCCCTCAGAATCAGAGTGGAAGTCACTCTGCCCTGTGATTGGTTAATATGCACGTAGACCTCATGGATCTGCATGAATGGAGTGTGGTATACAGCATTTACCAAACTTACCTGTGCCATGAACTCTGTTTCATAAAGAGTTCAGAGTCACGAACACATGTGAAGCACTGATGGAAACAGAACACACGAATGGATGTCCAAGGCAAAGGGATTGCAGTTCTCTAGCTAGTCCCAGAGCCAATTTTTGTTGAGTACTTTCCTGTCTTTACACCATATCTACTATGCTCACTATATCTGGACTCCAATACCTGAATTTTTCCTGCTTCTGCATACATACATGTCAAGGATTTTGGTTCTGAGAATAACTTTCTTTTTTTTTTTTTTTTTTTTTTTTTTGAGACGGAGTCTCGCTGTGTCGCCCAGGCTGGAGTGCAGTGGCCGGATCTCAGCTCACTGCAAGCTCTGCCTCCTGGGTTTTTACGCCATTCTCCTGCCTCATCCTCCCGAGTAGCCGGGACTACAGGCGCCCGCCACCTCGCCCGGCTAGTTTTTTGTATTTTTTAGTAGAGACGGGGTTTCACCGTGTTAGCCAGGATGGTCTCGAACTCCTGACCTCGTGATCCGCCCGTCTCGGCCTCCCAAAGTGCTGGGATTACAGGCTTGAGCCACCGCGCCCGGCCCTGAGAATAACTTTCTTGCTACAATCCCATCTTTCCTTCTTGAGTCATTGTTTACACCATCACCAAACATCATACAAATAAGATATGAGATCAAATTTTCCAAAGAAACTTATTTTACCAGCCCCTTCCCACCCCTTTTTTTTTTTTTTTTTTTTTACTACCTCTGATGATTGCTGTCCCAAATGTCGTATTGATTGTGTCCATTCCTTTAGGTAATCCTGGTGCTTGATCATGAGATTTTCCTAATGGTGCTCGTCGATTGCTAAGATATATAGATTCTTTTTTATCTTTAATTTTCTGTTGAAATGTGGTAATAGGCTGTGGGTTTATCAATGTGTTTGCCTAAAAGAAATCATACAATGCACAAATACATCAACAAAAATAGTACAAATCTGAAAATGGAAACCCTAATCAACAGCTAGGGAGAGGAGACTGTACGATTGTGGGAAAACATTTCATTATCATCACTGGCTTTGCTCACCTTCAAATGAACTGTCGGAATTGGCTATAAAGTTTAAACATGCCTAGAAGAACTTTCTAATGAGTTAAAAGGTTTCAGTGATACTAAAAGGTTTACGATGATAGCTTCCAGGTTACTCGACTCAAATATTTAAGACAAGTGATGCCAGGTGCAGTGGCTCACGCCTGTTATCCCAGCACTTTGGGAGGCTGAGGAGGGCGGATCACCTGAGGTCAGGAGTTTGAGACCACCAGCCTGGCCAACATGGTGAAACTCCGTATCTACTAAAAATAAAAAAATTAAAAATCAGTCAGGTGTGGTGGCATGCGCCTGTAGTCCCAGCTACTGAGGAGTCTGAGGCAGGAAAATCACTTGAGCCCGGGAAGTGGAGGTTACAGTGAGCCAAGATCACACCACTGCACTCCAGCCTGGGCAACAGAGTGAGACTCAGTCCCAAAGAAAAAAAAAAAAGAAAGAAAGAAAAGTGAAAATGAAAAGCACAAGAACCACTTGACTTCCAAAAGTTCTCTTCAGATACAGAAATCAGGTCTTCTGAATCTAGAGTGTCCATTCAATCAGTAGCAGATAACAAACATTTTGACTCCACCTCTACTCAATGTCCATATAAGTATTCCATAGGGCCTCTAGGCAAGGGGATGGAGTCTCAGTCTGTTGCCCAGGCTGGATTGCAGTGGCATGATCTCGGCTCACAGCAATCTTCGCCTCCTGGCTTCAAACGATTCTCCTGCCTCAGCCTCCCAAGTAGCTGGGATTACAGGTGCCAGCTACCATGCCCCAGGTATTTTTTTTTTTTTTTTAACTTTTAGTAGAGACAGGACTTCGTCATGTTGGCCAGGCTGGTCTCAAATTCCTGATCTTAGGTGATCCTCCTGCCTCAGCCTCCCAAAGTGCTGGGATACAGGCATGAGCCACCACACCCCGCCAAGGCAGTGTTCTTTATTGTCTAACAAAGCCTGACAGCATTTCTCTTCATTGTGAGAAAATGGAATGCAACTAGGCTTTTATCATTTGAGAGGAGAAGAGCTAGTTTTTGGCTTAAACTATTAATTTCTTCACACCGCCTTGGCTGCTGCTGCTTGGATTTTTTTCTACTGCTCAAGATAAAGGCTTTTGGAAGATAGATTGAGAAAAGGCTAGTAAAAAATATGGGTGGGAAGGAGATTGGAACTCATGAATTTCACTAATACCTGATTTGTGCATTTTCACCTTGGTAAATTAATAATGTACAAGGAAAAAAAGAAAATAAGTTACCGGTATTGAAATTTTAGATCTAATTCCATGTGTCAAATAAGGTGCAATTTGGGGATCATTTGCTCTTCCATAAAATACTCTTTCTACTCCAGCAGGTGGATATCTGAAGTTGAAATACTTTTTTGACGCAGGTGGAGTAATTAGCTACAAAGAGTGAGGCAAGAAAATAGTAGTAAGTACAGTTTCTAAAAATATTAACAGGACTAATCTATACCAATCAATCAACAACCTTAAGTGTATGTATGTAGTAAGCACATTTGGAACTACAGCCCCAAATAATGAACATCCCACTAAAACATATTTAATTATTAATGGAAGTAAACATTTTTTTCCATGACACAGATCCTGAGAACATGTGCCCTAAACAACTTATTTTAAATGTTGCATTTAGAAAACAACCAGGAAGTATCCAGGTTACAAAGTATACCATTATTCCCACTGAAATAAATTGAATCTCCTGTAATTGAATCCCTGTAGAGCTAGAAACTGGAAGCCTGGGATTTTCACTTTCTTGGACAAAATCAATAGAAGGCCTCAAAATACAGTAAAGAATCCAAACTGGCCACATTAAATGTATACCACTTTCATAAGGAACGTTGAGTTGCCTATTTCTTAATGTTCACACACAAGGTAAAAATAGAAACATAAAGGTATATTGAAAGTGCTCACCCTGGGAAGTTTTTCAGTCACGCAGCTTGCAACTCTGTAACCAACTGGAATAACTTTTCCTGCCTTTGGGAGAAAAAAATGGGTTGATCATTGTCAGGGTGGAAGAGGAGCATTTGGAAGAATGAAATTTATTTCAAACTTGTCCTATGCCTCTGATGCTACAAAGTTACTTTTGACTAACATAAAAAAGGAAGAACTGATAGTAAATATAAAGCAATCTTCACACGTAACAAACATTAAATGCTATGCATATATTATAAACATTTATAAAATTGTAAGCATATATTTTTACAGCACTAACATTGTTAGTGATTCATCCAGTTACAGGAATTCTGTGATGTGTTGAGGAATTCAGCTTTCGGAACAATCTTCTCATAGATCACAGGTTAATTATTCATTGTCCTGTATAACAGTGAAATAGAACTATGATCTTTGGGAGGCCAAGAAGGGAGGGTTTCTCAAGGCCAGGAGTTCAAGGCTACAGTGAGCTATGATCACATCACTGCACTCCATCCTTGGCAATGGAGTGAGACCTTGCCTCTGAAAATAAATAAATAAATAAAATTTAAAACTAAGAGAAAAAAACTAACTTCCCATAGTGTTCTGGGTATCTGGAAAGGGGGGGGGGGGGGAGAGAGAGAGAGAGAGAGACAGAGAGAGAACAAACAGACAAAAGCAGAGAAATTGAGAATGGAGTGGAGTGGATGGATGAATGAGTAGATATGCGTGAACATATGAATGAATACATATGGGTAGGTGAAGTTTGTTATTATGTGAAGTGTTGAGTGTGGAATTCCTTTTAGTAAGAGAGTCATTAGGGTTTAAGAGACTATCTTGCTGACATCTCTAGGTATAAAAGAAGAAGCCCACAGACATAGCCAGGCAGAAAACTGAATTGCTTTGTTAAAAAAAAAAGGGGGGGGGAGAAAATATGATCTTTGTAGTCTAACGTTTTGATATGAATTATTAGACTCCAGTTTGAAAGGGAGGGGCAAAACAACTTCTGATTAGATACAGCAAGAAGGAAAAATCAAGGAGATGACAAATAAATTCAGAAGGTGTGTGGAGTCGAAGGTCTAGCAACAGGGTGAGAGGCTGGAGGGCGCCAAGATGGCAAATAAGACAGTGAGAAGTAGCCCAGTCTTAATGCTGTATCTTCAGTAAATTCTACCCACGCAATTACATTATGTGAGAAGAACTTTGTGTAAAAAAAGAAAGGAACTGTGTTCTAACCTGGGCAAAAGCAAGACTGAGAAGATGGAGAAGAGATATAGTGAGATTTTTTAAAATTCAGTTGGAAGTTATAAGAAATCTCACAGATACCAGGGAATACTGTCTCTCTTGCTATACTTAGGATAGGAACTCAAGTCATTTTAAAAAATATGAAGGCTGCCAGGCAAGGTGGCTCACACCTGTAAACCCAGCACTTTGGGAGGCCAAAGGTGGGTGGATCATTTGGGGGTCAGGAGTTCAAGACCAGCCTGGCCAACATGGTGAAACCCCGTCCCTTCTAAAACTACAAAAATTAGGCCGGCATGGTGGCATGTGCCTGTAATCCCAGCTACTCGGGAAGCTGAGGCAGGAGAATTGCTTGAACCCAGGAGGCAGAGGTTGCAGTGACCCAAGGTCATGCCATTGCACTTCAGCCTGGGTGACAAGAGCAAAACTCCATCTCAAAAAAGAAAAATGAAATTATGAAGGAGATCAGAATATGCCACCCAAAAATATGCCACTTTTGCATGTGGATTATTTTGAGCTGAAGGCAGTTGAGAATCAACAGATACAGGAAAAGTTCAACACTTAGAAAAAGGTGTGGTAAAGCTATGAAAATAGAAAGATTGGTTGAAAGTTTGTATTCAGGGCAATTGGATCCCCAGTTCTTCTCCATCCTATGTTATCCTTGTCTTCACACAAGCTCTCAACCCCTCTTGCCAAACTGTGGATTTGTTTTCATAAAGTGGTTTTGTAGCCAGAAACATCAAGCCAAGGTAAAGTAGCGGGACATTAATAAAGTATACTTTCTGTA
Source organism: Macaca fascicularis (assembly GCF_037993035.2). NCBI lineage: Eukaryota > Metazoa > Chordata > Mammalia > Primates > Cercopithecidae > Macaca > Macaca fascicularis. Next base: position 28,507,582 of record NC_088376.1, on the reverse strand, counting down.
ATGCATTTCCTCTAGCTTCCTCTCCCACTGGGCCCTGGAAAGCAAGCAGCCAGGAGTCAAGCCAGCCCTCTAGCCCATGGGCAGTGCATAGGAAAGGCAGTAGGGCATCAATGAATATAAATAGAGATTTGGAAGCCAGCCAGCTTGGGTTCAAATATCTGCCAATAAATAAGCTGTGTCACCCTATTACTCAGCCTCAATTTGCTCACAATGGAGATGGTGATAACAGTACCAACCTCATAGAGATTACTGTGAGAATTAAATGAGTTAATACATGTAAAATGCTTAGAACAGTGTCCACACACGCTGTGTGCTATGTAAGTTTCAACTATTATTACCATTATCAATATTCTCTGGAAAATCTGAATAACCTAGAGGGAAAAAAAATTAGTATTGGGGACTCACCCAAAATAAAAGCTGCCTCATCACTTGATCACCTTATAACAATGCCCCAGCCAGATGCGGTGGCTCACGCCTGTAATCCCAGCACTTTGGGAGGCAAAGGCGGGCAGATCACGAGGTCAGGAGTTCAAGAGCAGCCTGACCAACATGATGAAACCCCGTTGCTACAAAAAAAATACAAAAATTAGCCAGGCATGGTGGCACATGCCTGTAGTCCCAGCTACTCAGGAGGCCAAGGCAGGAGACTCACTGGAACCCAGGAGGCGGAGGCTGAGTGAGCCGAGATCGCGCCACTGCACTCCAGCCTGAGCAACAAGAGCAAAACCTTATCTCAAAAAAAAAAAAAAAAAAAAAAAGCCCCAGGGTAAACAAGCCATGCAACACACATACAGCTACTAATTTGTTTTGTTTTGCTTTGTTTTTGAGACAGGGTCTGATTCGGTCGTCTAGGCTGGAGTGCAGTAGTGCAGATCTCAGCTCACTGCAATCTCTGCCTTTCAACATCGGCTCAGTACAACTTCCACCATCCTCCCGCATCAGCCTCCCTAGTAACTGGGACTACAAGTGCGGGCCACCATGCCTAGCTAATTTTTGTAAATTTTTTTTGTAGAGACGAGTTTTTGTCATGTTGCCCAGGCTGGTCTCAAACTTCTGAGCTCAAGTGATATGCCCACCTTGGCCTCCCAAAGTGGTGGAATTACAGGCGTAAGCCACCATGCCCAGCCTGTTTAATGTTTTAATATGAGTTATTAGACTCCAATTTGAAAGGGAGGGGCAAAACAAGCTAATAAAAAACAAACACAAACATAGAGGGAATAGGAAAACGTAAACAAACAAAAGAGATTACCTGACAGATATAATAAGATGTTGCATTTATTGCATTCATAAAACAAGATTAGAAATTTTAAAAGACAACCTGAGAAGAAATAACTTTTTAGAATTTAAACACGATAATCTAAATAAAATTTCTACTTTTCACCTATTGTTTTAATAGGTACTGAGGAGCTGGGCGTGGTGGCCCATGCCTATCATCCCAACACTTTGGGGGGCTCCAGCTCCACTGCTGGAGCCCAGGGTTCAAGACCAGCCTGGGCAACAAAGTGAGACCCTTTTCTCTTAAAAAAAAAAAAAAAAAAAAAAAACTAATGATGATTCTTTCCTAAATTGTTATTATTATGATGGCTGCCAAATGAAGACTTTCTAACTGTAGCATTCTTTCTACATTTATTAATTGCATTATACTTATACTGCAAGGAAGTTTTCTTTCTCTTTTTTTTTTTTTTTTTGAGACAGAGTCTTGCCTGTTGCCTAGGCTGGATTGCCCAGGCTGGAGTGCAGTGGTATGATCTCGGCTCACCATAACCTCTGCCTCCCAGGTTCAAGCCATTCTCCTGCCTCAACCTCCCGAGTAGCTGGGACTACAGGCACATGCCACCATGCCCGGATAATTTTTGTATTTTTAGTAGAGACAGGGTTTCACTATGTTGGCCAGGCTGGTCTCGAACTCCTGACCTTGTGATCCTCCCATCTCGACCTCCCAAAGTGCTGGGATTACAGGCATAAACCACCACGCCAGGCCTTTTCTCACTATTTATTCACACATGTATGTATTTACATCCCTATGTACTCATGGATTTCTATTTTATTCAAAGGCAATTTTATTCAATACTCAATGTACACCAGTTTGGGCTAGGGGAAGACTCATCACATTTGTTTCTTCAAATTTGTTTTATATCTGCACGATTCTTTAGGATTCTTCTCACTTTTTTGCTCACAAAGATGTTCCATGTTCATATCGTACTAGCCTGTGCAAGTCTTAGAGTCAGCCATTTCTCCAAGGAGCTTAATTTATTTTCATAGAGAATAGTATTAAGAAATAAAGATCTGGATTTTGGTGTGCTCATTGCTACTAGAGAAATACTGCTTCTAAGCTCTCTTAAATAGAGTTAGGAAACATATGAATAGACAAACACTCCCATACACTTGCATGTATATCGATCCTATAATATCCTGTCTAGTTAAATGCATGTAGTTAGAATCCATGGACATAGATATATAGATATATCATAAATGTATATGAATACTTCTTATCACAATCCAACACAACAATTCATTCTATTCTTCTCCTTTCCATATTTGTAACCCTTTTCTCCGTCGGTGAGAAAAGGGTTATTGTCCTACATAACCCTGGCATTATTGTCCTAAATATTTTTACTTATCTGCTTAGGCTTTCTGTCTGTAACCCAACTCCCAACTGCAACAACCATCTCCTTGCTCAGCTGCCTCTTTGTTCAGTCCCTAACCACACCAGAGACACCTTGCTTGGCCACCTCCTCAGTCAACCCCCAGTGTTACAGCCTTTAATGGCCAAGTACCTCTTTCATTTCTCATACAAGTGAGTCCCAAGATTCAAGTCAACTCAGGAAGGTTGATATAAGACCATTTTCAGCTGCTCAGGACCCACAGACCCATAATCATCACACCACCTTCCACTCTTCAAATTTAATGTAGGTTAGCATAATGGTTACAGCTCTCCCACTTGCCCTTGGTCAAGATCCCTCTGTTTTGCCCAGAGAGATCCCCAATTCTAAACATCTCAGAGAGAATTAGGAGTGATGGTACCCATTCCCTTTCTGCCCAGAAGACATTGAATCCATTATGCAAATAAAAACACCCAATTCCCAGAATTCTGCAGAGATTAGCTTTGCAAATGCATACAAAATAAATCTTTGTACCTGGTATTTTCTCCACTACCAGGGCCTGCATAACTAGGAAGGTCCCACAAGATTTATTAATGGGGGGCACCTTTCCCTCCACCTATTCCCAAAATAGCTGTCAGGTTCTACTAGTACAGAATAGGAAAAAGCAAGGCACCCCTTTGCATGACATTTACCATATTAAAAAGTCATTTGTCTATTGGTCTCCAGTCTCTAGACTCTAAGCTCCTTGAATGCAAGTGCTATGTAATTTTTCATCTATGTAGCCCCAGCGTTTGTTTGTGTGTGGGTTTTTGGGTTTTTTTATTTTTTATTTTTTATTTTTATTTTTGAGATGGAGTTTCACTCTTGTTGCCCAGGCTGGAGTGCAATGGCACGATCTCAGCTCACCACAACCTCCACTTCCCGGGCTCAAGCGATTCACTCACCTCAGCCTCCTGAGTAGCTGGGATTACAGGCCCTGTCACCACACCCGGCTAATTTTGTATTTTTAGTAGAGGTGGGGTTTCTCTATTTTGGTCAGATTGGTCTCGAACTCCCAACCTCAGGTGATCCGCCCGCCTCGGCCTCCCAAAGTGCTGGGATTACAGGCATGAGCCACCCACCGGGCCTTGTTTTTGTTTTTTAAGTAGGATCTCACTCTGTCAACCAGGCTGGAGTGAAGTGATACTATCACGGTTCACTGCAGCCTCAATCTCCCATGGCACTACGCTATCGTGGACACTGTAATTTTTGTAAACTTGCCCTTGAAGCTCTCTTCCCTTCTTCCTCTTTCTATTCCAGGGCTCAATATCATTTACCAATGCACTTTGTATGCTTCAGATGTTTTGTCTTAATAACTCCAGGTTTCTGCCATAGTCAGTGCATTGATGGAAATCAACGGACAGTCTTGGGATATCTTAGAAAATGACCATTGTAGAGATTTTGATCTCTGATAGTGTTTTTCAAAAGTCAAGTGCTCTTTCAAGGGCTACCAGGCCTCCACACAGAGGACCTCCTTTCACAAGAATCTTTTTGATTAAGGACACACCAGAAATCTCTCCTTAAGCCAGTATTTCTTGGAAACTTTTCCTTGCTGCACTGGTTCCATATCTACGACTGCTTTAATAGAAGAACTTGCCTGATGGGTCTCATAAATCCATCAGAGCAAACCTTCACCCGCAACTAAACACCAACTTTGGGCAGCAACTTCAAACCACAAGATGAGTATTCCTAAAATGAGGTGTATCTACTTTTCCTTGCTCAAAACTGGAAAGCTCTCTCATTAAAATAAGCTCTTCCAGTTCCCTGAATGCACCCTGATGCAAAGTGATTATCCTCAAGGATTGATCTTGCAGGTTATTCACAATGGGGATTTTCATCTAAACTCTCCTCACAGCCATGCTTGACACTGGGTTTCAACCTCACCCAAATGCACTTCCTTCCTACTCTGAGACTCAGGGGCATCAAATACTTTACCATCCCATCCCCTGGTCAGGATGTTAGGGATTTCCTTCCCTTCCTTTTTCAGCTGTTTGAGTTTAACCAAGCTTACAAGAAGTAGATAATACTATAAATAAATACTGTATTATATATAAATAAATAACTGTAGTGTATATGCTGTATATATATAGTATATAGTATATATAGTATACAATATTATATAGTATTATATAGTATATACTATATATTATTATTTTATTTAATATTTATCTAATTTAATATTTTATTAAATATTTATTTAATATAATAATTTATTATATAGTATATACTATATAATTTATTATATAGTATTATATAGTATATACTATATAATTTATTATATAGTATATACTATATAATTTATTATATAGTATTATATAGTATATACTATATAATATATACTATATACCATAATACTACATATATACTATATGATACTGTATATAATACTATAATATAGTATGTAGTATAAATATAGTACATACTAAATATAGTATATACTATATATAGTACTATATTATTTACTATATAGTAGCTAATACTATAAATAACATACAAAGAAAGCATAAAGACAGTTGGAAAGATGAGAAGCTTCTCAATTCTTTTTATACACTAGCATTACCCTAATACCAAACACAAAAAGAAAAAATACTGTCTAAATTTACAGAGAACCACAAATACAAAAATCCTAGTGAAACACTGGCAAGTCAAATCCAGGGATATATTATGAACATAATATATCAAAACAAGTAGGGCTTAGGCCAAAAATATGAAGATGGTTTACCCTTAGAAAATGAACTATTTTTTCTGAGGGCTCTGTTCTGTTCCATTGGTCTATATCTCTGTTTTGGTACCAGTACCATGCTGTTTTGGTAACTGTAGCCTTGCAGTATAGTTTGAAGTCAGGTAGCGTGATGCCTCCAGCTTTGTTCTTTTGGCCTAGGATTGTCTTGGCAATGCGGGGTCTTTTTTGGTTCCATATGAACTTTAAAGCAGTTTTTTCCAATTCTGTGAAGAAACTCATTGGTAGCTTAATGGGGATGGCATTGAATCTATAAATTACCTTGGGCAGTATGGCCATTTTCACAATATTGATTCTTCCTATTCATGAGCATGGTATGTTCTTCCATTTGTTTGTGTCCTCTTTTATTTTACTGAGCAGTGGTTTGTAGTTCTCCTTGAAGAGGTCCTTTACCTCCCTGTAAGTTGGATTCCTAGGTATTTTATTCTCTTTGAAGCTATTGTGAATGGGAGTTCATTCATGATTTGGCTCTCTGTTACTGGTGTATAAGAATGTTTGTGATTTTTGCACATTAATTTTGTATCCTGAGACTTTGCTGAAGTTGCTTATCAGCTTAAGAAGATTTTGGGCTGAGACAATGGGGTTTTCTAAATATGCAATCATGTCATCTGCAAACAGGGACAATTTGACTTCTTCTTTTCCTAACTGAATACCCTTTATTTCTTTCTCTTGCCTGATTGCCCTAGCCAGAACTTCCAACACTATGTTGATAGGAGTGGTGAGAGAGGGCATCCCTGTCTTGTGCCAGTTTTCAAATACCACACATCTATAGCCATCTGATCTTTGACAAACCTGACAGAAACAAGAAATGAGGAAAGGATTCCCTATTTAATAAATGGTGCTGGGAAAATTGGCTAGCCATAAGTAGAAAGCTGAAACTGGATCCTTTCCTTACTCCTTATATGAAAATTAATTCAAGATGGATTAGAGACTTAAATGTTAGACCTAATACCATAAAAACCCTAGAAGAAAACTTAGGTAATACCATTCAGGACATAGGCATGGGCAAGGACTTCATGTCTAAAACACCAAAAGCAACGGCAACAAAAGCCAAAATTGACAAATGGGATCTAATTAAACTAAAGAGCTTCTGCACAGCAAAAGAAACTACCATCAGAGTGAACAGGCAACCTACAGAATGGGAGAAAATTTTTGCAATCTACTCATCTGACAAAGGGCTAATATCCAGAACCTATAAAGAACTCAATCAAATTTACAAGAAAAACAAACAACCCACCCCATCAAAAAATGGGCAAAGGATATGAAGAGACCCTTCTCAAAAGAAGATATTTATGCAGCCGACACATGAAAAAATGCTCATCATCACTGGCCATCAGAGAAATGCGAATCAAAACCACAATGAGATACCATCTCACACCAGTTAGAATGGCAATCATTAAAAAAATCAGGAAACAACAGGTGCTGGAGAGGATGTGGAGAAACAGGAACATTTTTACACTGTTGGTGGGACTGTAAACTAGTTCAACCATTGTGGAAAACAGTGTGGCGATTCCTCAAGGATCTAGAACTAGAAATACCATTTGACCCAGCCATGCCATTACTGGGGATATACCCAAAGGATTATAAGTCATGCTGCTATAAAGACACATGCACACGTATTTTTATTGCAGCACTATTCACAATAGCAAAGACTTGGAATCAACCCAAATATCCATCAGTGACAGACTGGATTAAGAAAATGTGACACATATACCCCATGGAATACTATGCAGCCATAAAAAAGGATGAGTTTGAGTCCTTTGTAGGGACATAGATGTAGCTGGAAACCATCATTCTCAGCAAACTATCGCAAGAACAGAAAACCAAATACCACATGTTCTCACTCACAGGTGGGAATGGAACAATGAGATTACTTGGACACAGGAAGGGGAACATCACACACCGAGTCCTATTGTGGGGAGGGGAGCGGGGGGAGGGATAGCATTAGGAGATATACCTAATGTAAATGACGAGTTAATGGGTGCAGCACACCAACATGGCACAGGTATACAGATGTAATAAACCTGCATGTTGTGCACATATACCCTAGAACTTAAAGTATAATTAAAAAAAAAAAAGAAAATGAACTATTTTAATTCAGAAAAATATAATAACTATAAATTTCAATAAACATGGGGAAAGCTTTTCACAGATTGTTTAGTCCTGAATTTTAAACTTTCTTAGCAAACTGGAAATGGATACAAGCATTCTTAACTTTAAACATCAGAAATCTCCCACAAAATCATAGGTAATAGTGAAACATTAGAATCATTCCCATTAAAATCAGAAACGAGACCTTGTTGTTGTTATTGTTATTGTTTTGTTTGTTTGTTTGAGACAGAGTCTCGCTCTGTCGCCCAGGCCAGTGGTGCGATCTTGGCTCACTGCAACCTCCACCACCCAGGCTCAAGTGATTCTCCTGCCTCAGCCTCCCAAGTAGCTGGGATTACAGGCGCCTGCCACCACACCCAGCTAATTCTTGCATTTTTTAGTAGAGACAGAGTTTTGCCATGTTGGCCAGGCTGGTCTCAAACTCCTGACCTCAGATGATCCACCTGCCTTGGCCTCCCAAAGTGCTGGGATTTCAGGGGTAAGCCACCATGCCCAGCCAAGAGACCTTGTTTTTAATACTGTATTTTTTTTTAAATCATAGCCAATGCAATGAGGTAGGAAATAGAGACAGATGAAAGGTATAGATACCAAAGAGAAAAGGAAAAAGTGTCAATATGATTGTCTACCTAAAATATCCATATACAAGCAAAATAGTCATAAACAAACAAAGGAAATAATGATAAGCAATTATGACTAATAAGAGTTCAGCAAGGTGACCACATACAAGGACAACAAAAACAATAAAAACAAACATATGAAGCAATTTCCAATCTAATTATAAGTCAAAGAAACGTAAATTAAAACAATGCCTAACAAATCATTGATTTTTAAAATTTATTTCTACAATCTTTTAGGAAGAGATTTGGCAATAGACTCTAGAAAAAGATCCATGCTTTTGCCTTCTGCTGAAACTCTTTCCTTAAGAAAATATTCCAACACATATAAAAAGACTTTTTTTTTTTAACTTTTTTTTTTTTTTTGAGAGACAAGGTGTCACTATGTTGCCCAGGTTGAACTCAAACTCCTGGACTCAAGCAGTCCTCCCACCTCAGCCTCACAAAATGCTGGGATTACAGACATGAGCCACCATGCCTGGCTGACAAACTGTTTTGTAGAAAATTCTGGAAAAATAAAAAATAAATGCCCAAAAATAGGGGGAAAGAGTTAACTAAAGAATTGGCTTGACCAGGTGCAGTGGCTCATGCCTATAATCCCTGCACTTTGGAAGGCTGAGGTGGGTGGATCACAAAGTCAGGAGTTCAAGACCAGCCTGGCCAATATGATGAAACCCCGTCCATCTCTACTAAAAATACAAAAAAATTAGCTGGGCGTGGGGGCAGACACCTATAATTCCAGCTACTCAGGAGGCTGAGGCAGGAGAATTGCTTGAACCCAGGAGGCAGAGGTTGCAGTGAGCTGAGATGGTGCCACTGCACTCCAGCATGGGTGACAGCGCGAGACTCTGTCTCAACAACCAAAAAAAAGAATTGGCTTAAATATTTTTTATCATTAAAAGATCTTTTTGAAGTCTTTGTAGTAATAGTGAAATCTTATAAATAACAAATGAAAAATCAAAACAAATTTTACACTCATAACAACTACATAAAAGTGCATTTGGATAAAAGTGTCATAAGAAGTATAGAGTAATTAAGAACTCAGGCTCTCAAATAGGAATTTGAGACTTCAAATTCCACCACTTTTTAGCTATATGACTTTAGCCGAATTACCTAAATTTGCTTCCATTTCCTTACCTGTAAAATAGGATTTAGTAATAGTAGATACCTCACAGGTTGCAATAAGGGCAAACGAATTAATACCTGCAAAGGTCTATGAATAGCCATATTAATATAGTGAGCCACCAATAAATATTAATAATCATGAAACAGTAAAGTGCTAATAGGCATTGTGTTGAGGTGATAAGATTATAGGCATTTTCATCCCTGTTTTCTAAATTTTCTATAATGTCATTATTCTTGTGTTATAATCAAAATAAATATTTTAACATCTTAAAAATTATTTTTAAATGAAGCCTTGTTTCTAATGAAGTTAGATTCCCTCCTCTTGCCTATAATCCTAATTCCATTCCCTTCCACTCATCTAGAATCTGGTTCCACCCATTCTCTTCCTTTGTGTTATCTCAAACTCCTCCACTGATTCACTAAATAATAAGATTCCTAAGTGGAATATTTACTCTTTCTCTTTCTGCCGTATTTCTTAAGGGAAAAAAATTTCATGATAGCTTTCTCTGATTCTAATAACCCATTTGCTCTTCAGTACATTATAATCTGAATTCTTTTTCTATTATGTCATTCTAACAATGTTGGTAATTTCTTAATGTCCAAAGTTAATCAATCTTATTTTTACTTTGTGTTTGGAGACAGGCTCTCATTTTGTCACCCAGACTGGAATGCAGTGGCGCGATCATAGCTCACTGGAACCTTGAACTCCCAGGCTCAAATGATCTTCGCACCTCTCCCAAGTAGCTGGGACTACAGGCACACACTACCACACTGGGCTAATTTTTCTTTTTTGTATAGGCAGAGTCTTGCTATGTTGCCCAGGCTGATGACAAACTCCTGGCCTCGAGAAATCCTCTTGCCTGCTGGGTGTGGTGGCTCATGCCTGTAATCCCAGCACTTTGGGAGGCCAAGGTGGGCCGGACACTTGAGGTCAGGAGTAGGGGACCAGCCTGGCCAACATGGTGAAACCCCTTCTCAATTGAAAATACAAAACTTAAATTTAAAAAAAAAAAAAAAAAAGAAGAAGAAAAAAAAAATTAGCCGGGTGTGGTGGCATGCTCCCAGAATTCCAGCTACTGGGAGGCTGAGGCACAAGAATCACTTAAGCCCAGGGAGCCGAGTTTGCAGCGAGCTGAGATCGCACCACTGTACTCTAGCCTGGGTGATGGAGTGAGACTCTGTCTCAAAAAAAAACAAAAAACTAAAAACCTCCTGCCTCAGCCTCCCAAAGTGCTGGGATTACAGGTAGTGCCACTGCACAAGGCCCATCAGAGATGATTTAACACTGCTGGTCAATCTCTCCTCAACACTCTCTTTCTTGTCCTATCACATTTAGAAAGGAAGGTATGAGAAGTGGGAGGAAGCAGAGGTTTTAGAATTGCCTGTGCTGGAAACTGGAAGCTGGTGTCTGCATGTGTGTGAGATCAGATCAGATCAGATCAGAAGCTATAAACTGCAGAACCAATCCAGAAATGGGAACAGGTATGGTCAAGTAAAGTGGCTGAGAAAATCCAAAGAGGAAATCAGAAAGCAATGTGAGACACAGAAAAACAGAACATTCTGAGTCTGAAGGGGAAAAGTCTTCAAACCCAGACAAAATTCTGTGGAAGCCCTGTGACCTCTTCAGTTGAGTTTTATTCTCAAATTTCAGTGTGTGGAATATTTTATTCATATTATATCTTAAGGACACTTTCTTATGTTCCTCAATACCAGTGTCTCAGACTTACCTTTTTCTTTTCTGACTGGTCTTTCTCCCATTTAATCATCCAGGCTTCCTTCTATTTATCAAACGTGTATTTATTGACTGACCACCATAAGCCAGGTATTGTGGTATGACATGAAGGTAAACAATAAACAAGATACAATCTTTGCCCTCAAGAACTCACCTTATTGACATCTTTTTCACTGATTACCTCTTGTCAATGTTTCCCAAGATTCTTGCCTTGACTTTCTTCTCCCATTCACACCCACAGGGCATCAATTGTTTCATATTACCAAGTGTCTCCCTGGCTTCTTCACCTGTTATCTCATACTGAAGATAGCCAACACTGGACATTCATTTGCCACCAAACCCAAAGAGATCATTATCAACACAGAAACTCCTGAGTCATCCATGAACCTTCCCAAACTCACCACATAGATCCACAACCGAATGGCAATTTTTTAAAATATCATCTAAAAACCTCTCAAAAGTGCAGTCTCCTTTCTATTCTTTCTAACTCTACATTAATTCCAGTCCATCAGAACTTTGGAATGTTCTTCTAACTACCTACTTGTCATTCAGTAGCTTCCCCTTCCCGTTCATCATAACTACTGATATCAGAATTATCTTTCTAAAAGCCAAATTTTATTTATTTCTACCCTCATTAAGATCCACCATTGATACTGTATCCATATGTTTTATCCCTACACTCTGGGCCTTTAGATGTCTTCTACATATTTCTTCTTCATCTTCATCTCTCAACACTCTGCTGGCTGAATAGAACTGTTCATGCCTCTCAAACATAGGAAACATTGGTCGTGCTCTGTACCTTTTTATGCCTAAAATGCTCTAACCTCATTCTTTCTTCAAATACTGACACCTTTCAATGTTAGCTCAAATATTACTTTTCCTATTAAGCCTTTCCCATCTCCTCTAAACAGAATTGTGCAATCTTTACACTGAGCTCTGTATTCAGAGTGTACTTCTATAAAGGAAGAATAGTGTGATTTTTATTCATTTAGATAACCGTATACTATTCCTTTAGTTATCTGTCTCCATTACTGGAGTGAGCCTAAACCTAGAAGTAGGGATCATGTACTTTTCATTTTATTTTGTCCTGTACCTGGCACAATGGCCACCACAAGTCTTTGCTGAAAGAACAAATAACTCACAGACTAAACAATGAATGGAAAAAGAAAAGTGTGAATATTAGGACACAGCATGTGTCTTCATGTATCTCAATATGTGAGAGACTTGAGGAAAATGAAATGAAGGTTAAAGGAGAAAAGAGAAAGAAATCAGAACAAACCACTGGTGTGCACAGAAAACAAAGCTGACATCTAGGAAGGGAGGCAGAGAATCAGAAATCTAAGTAACATCTGCAAGGAGTCCAGTGGAGCAAGAAATTTACGAATCTCATGAAATCTTCGTAATTTGTCTCTTCAAAACAAGTTTCATCACTTTATCATCTCAATAAAGACATAGCTATACACAGTTTAGTTCCTAGGGAAAGTGGAAAAAACTTACACTTGGCCAGCAAGGTGTTCGATCAAAAAATTTCCCAGAGTATATGGGTCTGATGCGATCTGGAGGTTCCACTCCTGATTCAATGTTTCCAGCCTCCTTTCTCTCTTCAGGTTGTTGGGCAAACTGGCATTGGGGAGGTTCTATCACCAAGCCCATTTGGGGCTCTGTATTCTTAGTCTCATCTGGCTCCTCGGCTTGGGTTAGTCCAATGTCCACCTCCACAGGAGGCTTAATCTCTGTGCCGGGTTTCATTACAACACAGGTAGACTCTTTTTCCATTTCCTGTCTTGGTTCCATATCCAAAGCAGGCTTTCCCACTAACTGCTCTACCCTTTCAGAGCCACTAGCCAAAGGAGCTCTGCTGCTCCCTACAGCCTGTGGACTTCCACACACCCTGCCCAAAGGAGGCTGTATTATCCGTCCATGGGTATATCTTGCAAGAAGACTTTCATTTTCTAACCCCATTCTTCCTGGCAACAGAGAACGTTTTGTTCCCTCTGTGGCTGAGGCACTGTCGACTCCTAAACTTCCCCTCTGCATGAGAGTCTTAGAAATATTCTGTCTTTCTGATCCCATTTCAAGCCCCTTGCTCAATGGAAATTTTGTTTCTGGTGATGCCATCCTTCCCTCACACTTATTACTAACCACAGGGCTCTCCCCGCATCGGGAATCTTCTTTTCCTAATCCCACTCTGATCCCCAACTCCATGGGAAATTTTGTTCCCATGATGACCCTCCCGTCTCCTAAATCATCCTTCCCTTCGTTGGGGTGTCCAATCTCCACGTTCAGGGACGATTTCTCCCCACTTTCATTTCTCCAAGAGCACTCATCTCTAAGGGAAAACTGTACCTGGCTCGAGGGACGTTTCCAAACCCTTGAGGAACCCCACTCTCAGGAAAGAGCACAACCTCACTCGTACTTCCTGCCCACTGCTTCTTGCCTGCCTCTTAACACCTAGCTGAGTTCACCGAGGAAAAGATGGAGTCTGTTTATCCGGTTACCTGGGAAACAGGGGCGGGACTTGGCGCTCAAGTCCTCCTTGGACAGATCTCCGCACATCTCTCATTTCTCTCTCTCTCTCTCTCTCTCTCTCTCTCTCTCTCTCTCTCTCCCCCCTTTTCTCTCTCTCTCCCCCCTCTCCTCTCCCCTCTCCCTCTCTCCCACTCTCCTCTCCCTTCCCCCCCCTTTCTGTCTCTCTCTTGCCTTTCCTCTCTCCCTTCTCCCCCTCTCCTATCCCTCCTCCTCCCCTCTATCCCTGCTTCCTCTCTCTTTTTCTTTGTTAGATTTGGAGGGCAAGAAAACTTGAGTGATGTGGCGTTGGGCGCTAGATCAAATGTTCACCAACTTCTCTGGTTTCCCAAGCAATGCAGTCCTTTTAGGATGGTTTCAACGATTGGCTTCTTCCTGGCCATTGGCCTCTTCATGTTGGTGATGATGAACAAATAAACTTTCTGGTGATGATCCCTTTTTTTAGGTCGTTCCTTGTCCAAGTACCTCCGCCCTGCATGTAGTTATTTTAGTACTAACAAACAACTGTAAATTCTAGAAATATTATATTTGACAACTGTGGCATAAAGACATCATAAAGTCATTGAGAACATTTACACTTTAATAACTAGGCTTTAAATCACATTTAAAGTGCTTTTTTGTTTTTTGTTTTGTTTTGTTTTGTTTTTGAGATCGAGTCTCCCTCTGTCGCCCAGGCTGGAGTGCAGTGGCACAATCTCGGCTCACTGCAACCTCTGCCTCCTGCGTCCAAGCAATTCTCCTGCCTTAGCCTTCCGGGTAGCTGGGATTACAGGCATGTGCCACCACGCTAGGCTAACTTTTTGTATTTTTAGTAGAAACGGGGTTTTACCATGTTGGTGAAACGAGGTGGTGGTTTGAGACCAGCCTGGCTGGTCTCCTAACTCCTAACCTCAAGTGATCGACCCGCCTCAGCCTTCCAAAGTGCTGGGATTACAGGTGTGAGCCAGTGCACCTGGCCTAAAGTAAATATTTTAAAGTTTGAGATATGCTACACAATAAGGCATATTGTATTTTAAAGATAATGTGGCAACTAAAACTTTATTGTTTTTAAGTAGGAGTTTTTTCTTAATTGGGGTTTCACCCCTCAGATTTTAATGAAAGTATATTTGGTAAATATTTGTCATGTTCTACACATATAGGTTATAAAACACCTAGCTTAGAATTTGAACTGAATTAGGCTGGGCACGGTGGCTCACACCTTTAATCCCAGCACTTTGGGAGGCTGAGGCAGGCGGATGACTTGAGGTCAGGAGTTTGAGACCAGCCTGGCCAACATCGTGAAACCCTGTCTCTACTAAAAATATAAAAATTAGCTGGGCATGGTGGCCAGCGCCTGTAATCCCAGCTACTCAGAAGGCTGAGGCAAGAGAATCACTTAAACCCGGAGGCAGAGGTTGCAGTGAGCCGAGATGGCGCCACGACACTCTACCCTGAACGACAGAGTGAGACTCCATTAAAAAAAAAAAAGAAAAAAAAAAACCGGCTGGGCACGGTGGTTCATGCCTGTAATCCCAGCACTTTGGGAGGTGGAGGCGGGTGGATCACGAGGTCAGGAGTTCGAGACCATCCTGGTCAACATGGTAAAGCCCCGTTTCTACTTAAAATACAAAAATTAGCTGGGCCTGGTGGCAGGCACCTGTAGTCCCAGCTACTTGGAAGGCTGAGGCAGGTGAATCGCTTGAACCTGGGAGGTGGAGGTTGCAGTGAGCCAAGATCACACCACTGCACTCCAGCCTGACGACAGGGTGAGATTCCATCTCAAAAAAAAAAAAAAAAAAAAACAGAATTTGAAAAGAATTTACAGGATTCCAGAACTCTACGAAAACCCCTTAAAATCCAAAAATATTTTTTAAAAGTGTGTAGGATTCTGGGCACAGTCACTCATACCTGTAATCCCAACACTTTGGGAAGCCAAGGCAGGAGAATTGCTTAACACTAAAAATCCAATTAGCCCAGCGTGGTGGCTCACATCTGTAGTCTCAGCTATCTGAGAGGCTGAAGTGGGAGGATCACTTGAGCCCAGGAGGTCTACACTGCAGTGAGCCATCATTGCACCATTGTATGCCAGCCTGGGCAACAGAGTGAAAAAATAAATAAATAAATAAATAAATGTCCAGGAGTTCAAGACAAGCATGGGCAATACAGTGAGACCTGTCTCTACAAAAAATGTCAAAAATCAGCCAGGTGTAGTGGTACATGCCTGTATTCCTAGCTACTCAGGAGGCTGGGAGGATCACTTGAGCCCAGGAATTCAGGCTGTAGTGAGATATGATAACGCCACTGCACTCTAGCCTGGGTGATGGAGTGAGATCCTGTCTCAAAAAATAAAAATAAAAAATAAGGCCAGATGCAGTGGCTCACACCTGTAATCCCAGCACTTTGGGAGGCCTAGGTGGGCAGATCATTTGAGGTCAGGAGTTCGAGACCAGCCTGACCAACATAGTGAAACCCTGTCTCTACTAAAAATACAAAAATTAGCTGGGCATGGTGGCCGGTGCTTGTAATCCCAGCTACTTGGGAGGCTGAGGCAGAAGAATTACTTGAACCCAGGAGGTAGAGATTGCAGTAAGCCAAGATCGTGCCATTGCACTCCAGCCTGGGTGACAAGAGCGAAACTCCGTCTCAAAATAATAAATAAATAAATAATTAAAAGTGAGTAGGGTATACTAGGGAGGCCAAGGCAGGAGGATCACTTGAGTTCGAGACCAGCCTGGCCAACATGACGAAACCCCACCTCTACTAAAAATACAAAAATTAGCTGGGTGTGGTGATGCTTACTTGTAGTCTCAGCTACTCGGGAGGCTGAGGCAGGAGAATCACTTGAACCAGGGAGGCAGAGGTTTCAGTGAGCCGAGATCGCACCACTGCACTCCAGCCTGGATGACAGAACGAGACTTTGTCTCAAAAAAAAAAAAACCAAAAAACTATTTTCTACAACTTTCTAGAAGGCTAATATAAATATTCTTCTCCTTAGTTCTTTTTTTATGGTGCCAAATTTAAAGTTTTATTTGAGACATTGCATTTTCCATTTGCAATAGTGTTTATAAAGTGCAATGTTATTTCCTTCCACGAGCACATGTTCCATACTTAAGTATTGAGAATGCCCAAGAATTTACTATAGCAGCTCAATTTTTAAACTGCTACAAACAGTCATATTGTGACCATGAAGAAGTATCCCGAAGACAAAAGCTAACACACACAAAATAGGACAGCAGTGAGATCATCAGGACCAAAGCTCTGATCAAACTGTACCTAAAACTCACATAACTCTAGACTTACAGTTACATGGGCCAGTGTCCCTGTTTGACTCGCACTTTCTGTTAACTATAACTGAAACATCTTTATGTCTACCACACTTAACAGTCAACATCCCTTAAGACTTTACTTACAGAAAACTTTTCATGGCTGGTAAATACTCTTCTCTCTTTTCCTTTGAGCTCCTCCAGTACCAAGAGTCTGAGTCACTCACTTTATCACTTCTCTCTCTCTCTCAGACATACGCACATACAACAAACCCTTGTGGCATATTTGTGGTGTTTTACCTAACTTTCTGCCCTTCCCTTGGTTATAGCCCTGACCCTGGTACAAGATAACATTTAACATTTGTTACACTGAATTGTGACTGTCAGTGCTTCTGTCTCCTCCTCCCCTGAAGACTGTCAGCTCCTGAGGGCCTGACAGTCCCTTGACTCAACTCCTCTCTACTTCAATGTTTTATGCTTTGACTCAAAGAGATTCGGCTTCGTAGGGAGAGAGGTGGAAGGCTGAAGGGCATCCATCCAAACTTGTTTACTAACATTTGTATGTTCTTCCCTAGTTAACTGCCTCTATGCCTTGGCTGGAGAGGGAGCCACCTAGGTTCCCTTCACCTGGAATGTCTATTTTCACACATTCCAAACTCAAGGTCAACTCTGAAAGGAATAAGAGCTGTAATTGACTGGAAAAGGACATGTGGCAACTTTCTGAGATTATGGTAATGTTCTGTATCTCAGTAGGGATGTGGGTTACACAGGTAACATGTTTTGACATTTGTCAAAACATGAAATTATGCTCTTAAGACACGTGCATTTATTTCATTTTATGGATATTTGACCTTTAAAAAGGTTCACATATTGAACTCTAGTAAATGGCATGCATGATGAAATGTTTAAAGGAATGTGTACACATGTTCATAATTTTGAAATGCATAAAGTGTTGATACATGGCTGGACATACGTGATAAAGTCAAGTGTAGTAAAATGCTAGTTGTAGAATCTGGGTGGTGGATATTTGGGTGTTCATAGTACAATTACTTTGATTTTCTGAATGTTTGAAAATGTTCATCATAAAATGTTAGGAAAAAAATAAGAAATGTGGGTTAACATCTCTGATGTCTTCACAGTCACAGACTTGGTTTAGACCCCATTACATCTTAACTGGAATCTTGCAATCACCCTTACACTGGCCTTCATGTTAGCCCACTGCAGTCTCTCCTCACCGCAAGGATCGCCAGAGAGAACCTTCAGAAACATAAATTGGACCTCTGTGATCCGGTCCCTGCCAACCTCTTCAGCTTCATCCCTGACACTTGCCACCTTACTGCAGCCTGTACTACAGCTCAACCCAGGGCTTGCAGTTCCACTCACACACTGGGCTATGTTATGACTTTCTGGTTTGGTTTTGTTTTGTTTTTGAGACGGAGTCTCACTCTGTCACCCAGGCTGGAGTGCAGTGGTGCGATCTTGGCTCACTGCAACCTCTGTCTCCGGGGCTCAAGCGATTCTCCTGCCTCAGCCTCCCGAGCAGCTGAGATTACAGGCACCCGCCAACATGCCCAGCTAATTTTTGTACTTTCAGTAGAGACGGGTTTTCACCGTGTTGGCCAGGCTGGTCTCGAACTCCTGACCTCAGGTGATCCACCCGCCTTGGCCTGCCAAATTGCTAGGATTACAGGTATGAGTCACCACACCCAGCCTACTTTATGACTTTCCACTTTTCCTCCTATTGTCCCCTTTGCTTGGAATGCTTTATTCCAACACATCCTCTGCCCTCCTTGCCTGGTAAATACTCTTCAAGACTCAACCCAGGGATTACTTCTTCCCAGTAGCACGTCTTCCCAGTAGCATGTCCTGGGTTGGGTCTCCTCTTTTTTTTTTTTTTTTTTTTTTTTTGAGACGAAGTCTCACTCTGTCACCAAGGCTGGAGTGAAGTGGCATGATCTTGACTCACTGCAACCTCCGCCTCCCGGGTTCACGCCATTCTCCTGCCTCAGTCTCCTGAGTAGCTGGGACTACAGGCACCTGCCACCACGCCCAGCTAATTTTTTGTGTTTTTAGTAGAGACAGGGTTTCACCATGTTAGCCAGGACGGTCTCGATCTCCTGACCTTGTGATACGCCAGCCTCGGCCTCCCAGAGTGCTGGGATTACAGGCATGAACCACCACACCCAGCCATGGGTCTCCTTCTTTCATGCTCCCATAGCACCTCAAACTTATTTGTAACATAGTATTTATCCTACTATGATCTATGTGGGTTTCCATGTCTGTATACTAAACTAGATGCTTCTTGAAGAGCAAGCCTTCTAAAGGCATGCACAGGGTCTGATCTAAAAGAGGCTTTGATAAGCCACTGTAGAACTGAACAATTGATATTGAACTGGCATGGATGACATTCTGGCACTCTCCAACAACTTCCTGTTATAGATTTGATTGTATCTCCTCTACAGGAGTTTAAGGCCCACTGCCCCTATTGACTCAGCCATCTTTCTATGTCTCTCAAACACCATCTTCCTCATGAAGTCAACTCAATTTCCTGCCCCAGTTTGGAATGATCTCTCCAATTCCTTTAAAGGCTTACTTTCTATATACTGCTTTTTTTTTTTTATGAGATTATGCACCTTTTTGGGCAAATTTTGACTGGGAAAAATGAAACTACATTGACTGATCAAAAAAAAAAAAACTGCCACAGAATTTGCTACATACTTGGGTCCTTCAATGTTTCAAGTGTGTGGAACGATGCTGCATCTATACTTGGGTTATCTTACTCAGTGGTGGGCCCTCAGAAAGCACCACCAGAGGCAGAAGATCCACCAACAGTGAATCCCCTAGGCATTCCTCCTCCACTCTGCTACAGCTTGTTAATGACGGGATTGCAGACTTTCTCTAGCCCTTTCTGCTGATGTTCAAATTCTTCCTTCTCAACAGCCTGATTCTTATCTATCCAGTTAATAATTTCATTATGCCTGACAAGAATCTTCTGTTTGTCTTCATCATGAATCTTGCCTTGAAGTTTCTCATCTTCAACAGTTGCTTCCATGTTGAATTCATAGGATTCAAGGGAATTCTTGGATGACACCTGTCTCTGCTTCTCATCTTCAGCTTTGTACTGCTCAGCCTCCTGGACCATACGCTTAATATCTTTCTTGCTAAAATGGCCCTTGTCATTAGTGACAGTACTCTTGTTCTCTTTTCCTGTACTCTTGTGCACAGCAGAGACATTGAAGGTGCCATTGGCACCAATATCAAATGTGACTTCAATGTGAGGAACACCTTGGAGTGCAAAAGGTATGCCTATGAGTTGAAACTTGCCAAGCAGGTTGGTATCCTTGGTCATGACATGCTCACCCTTCATAAACCTGAATAAGCACATCAGGATGCTTGTCAGGGTAGGTAGTGAAGGTCTGTCTGCTTGGAAGGAATGGTATTATGCTTAATGAGAACAGTCATGACTACACCAGCAGTTTCAATACCATGGAAAGGAAGAATGACATACAAGAGCAACAAATCTTGAGCATTTTCAGATTTGTTGCCAGACAGAATGGCTGCTTGAACAGCTGCACCATAAGCAACAGCTTCTTTAGGGCTGATGCTCTTATTCAGTTATTTTCCATTGAAAAAGTCTTAGAGAAGCTTCTGAATCTTGGGGATACGAGTAGAACCATCATCCAGGAAAATATCATGAATCTGTGACTTGTCTAGTTTGGCATCTTGAAGGGCTTTCACTACGGGGTCCAGGTGTCACAGAAAAGGTCAGCATTCAGTTCTTCAAATCGGGCATGTGTAAGAGGTATAGAAGTTGATTCCTCCATAGAGAAAATGGATCTCAATACTAGCCTGGTTGCTCAAGAGAGAGTGTACTTAGCATGTTCACAAGCAGTATGGAGACGTTAGATAGCTCTCTTATTCTCACTGATATCTTTTGTATGCTTGTGCTTGAACTCGGCAATAAAATGGTGGACCACTTGGTTGTCAAAGTCTTTTCCACCTAAGTTGGTGTCTCCTGCTGTAGATTTCACCTCAAAGATTCCATCTTCAACAGTGAGGACTGACACATTTAAAGTGCCACTTCCAGGCCAAGTGCAGTGGCTCACGCCTGTAATCCCAGTACTTTGGGAGGCTGAGGCAGGTGGATCACCTGAGGTCAAGAGTTCGAGACCAGCCTGGCCAACATGGCAAAACTCTGTCTCTATTAAAAATAAAAAAATTAGCCGAGGATGGTGGCGCATGCCTGTAATCCCAGCTACTTGGGAGGCTGAGGCACAAGAATGGCTTGAACCCTGGAGGCAGAGGTTGCAGTGAGCCAAGATTGTACCACTGCACTCCAGCCTGGGCAACAGAGTGAGATTCTGTCTTACAAAAAAAAAAAAAAAAAAAGCCAGGAATGGTGGCTCACGCCTGTAATCCCAGCACTTTGGGAGGCTGAGGGGGGCAGATCATCTGAAGTCAGGAGTTCGAGACCAGACTGGCCAAAATGGTGAAACCACATCTCTACTAAAAATACAAAAAAAATTAGTCAGGTGTGGTGGTGGGTGCCTGTAATCCCAGCTACTCAGGAGGCTGAGGCAGGAGAATCACTTGAACCCAGGAGGCAGAGATTACAGTGAGCCAAGATCACACCACTCCAGCCTGGGTAACAGAGTGAGAATCCATCTAAAAAAAATAAATAAATAAAAATTCAAAAATACCACTTCCAAGGTCAAAGATCAGCACGTTTCTTTGAGCTCCAACCTTCTGTCTAAGGCATAAGCAATAGAAGCAGCAGTTTGCTCATTGATAATTCTCAGTACACTGAGATAAGTAACAATTCCAGCATCTTTGGTAGCCTGATGCTGAGAATCATTAAACTAAGCTGATATTGTGACCACAGCATTGGTAACACTCTTCCCAAGGTAGGCTTCTGCCATTTCCTTCATCTTTGTCAGAACAACAGAGCAGCTGTCCCCAACCTTTTTGGCACCAGGGACCAGCTTCATGGAAGACAATTTTTCCACAGACCAAGTTGCAGGGGGTAGGATGGGGGGAAGATAGTTTTAGGATGATTCAAACACATTACATTTATTGTGCACTTTATATTATTATTACATTGTAATATATAATGAAATAATTATATAACTCATCATAATGTACCATCAGTAGGAGCCCTGAACTTGTTTTCTCACAACTAGTCTTTCCCATCTGGAGGTGATGGAAGACAGTGACAGATCATCAGGCATTAGATTCTCATAAGAAGTGCTAGATCCCTTGCGTGTGCAATTCACAATATGGTTGACACTCTTATGAGAATCTAATGCTGCCACTCACCTGACAGGAGCTCAGGTGATAATGTGAATGATGGGGAGCCGCTGTAAATACAGATGAAGATTCACTGACTTGCTGCCACTCACCTTCTGCTGCGCAGCCAGTTCCTAACAGGCCACAGCCCGGTACCAGTCCGTGGCCTGGGGATTGAGGACCCGTGCCCTAGAGGACACCTTTCTGGACAGACGTTTTTTTCTCTCTCCCTTGTATTCTACTTGGACCTTGGGCCTGCCAGCATTATTCACTACTATGAAGGGCCAATGCTTCATATCAGACTGGACAACAGCATAATCAAGTCTGTGTCCAATCAGCAATCAGATTTGGCATCAAAAAGTGCGTTCATGGGGTTCATTGCAACTTGATTCTTTGTGGCATCACTGAGCAATTGTTCAGTATCAGTAAAGGTGACATAGCTTGGAGTGATTGGATTTCCCTGATCATTGGCAATTACCTCTATTTTTCCATGCTGGAAAACAACCACACAAGAGTAGATGGTGCCAAGATGAATACCTACTGCAGGTCCCTTAAACATGGTTGTTTGCATGTAGGCTGGATTGGATTGTGAAGAAAGACACAGGAACCCCAAAAGTGGCCACTGCATTCAATAAATCCCAATAAATTCTTCAAATGACTTTGCAGTATGTAAATCAAGGTAAGGCCTCATTCAATTCATTCAGTCATTCTACACATAGGTATTGAGTCCCTCCCTATTTTGTGTCAGTGTTGGGAATACAGTTAGCCCTCTGTATTCCATAGAAAGTATTTGAGTTAAAAAATGAAAAAAACACAAAATAATACAAATTAAAAAACAATACAACTATTTACATATCATTTACATTGTATTACTTATTATAAGTAATCTGAAGATGATTTAAAGCATACAGAATAGCCTACATGCAAATACTACACCATTTTACATGAGACTAGAGCATCTGTAAATTTTGGTACCCTCATGGTGGGGGAATAGGGGAGTGTCCAAGAACCAGTCACCAGCAGATGGACTGACTGTATAACCCAACCCCTATTTCATGGAGCTTATCGTCTAGTAAGGATAGATAACCATCAAGTGGAACGATGCAAACTATCGTATCAAATGGTGCTAAGTGTTATGAAGACTGCATAATATCATGTCAAATGGTGCTGTTATGAAGACAACAGACCGCTTCGACATGTAAGAAAGCACTTTAGAATTAGTGGGCTTAGAAGTCCCTAAGGCAGATGACATTTGAGCTGAAGCCTGAATGATGCCCTCCAAAGACACAAACTTTTTAAACATGACTAGCTTAAGTTTTCACAGTCTTTTATTCACTCACTTGCTGCCATGCCAATGTTTCAGTTACTGTTGGTTTGTCTCCAGGAAAAATTTTGAATTGTCTCCAGATAGCTCCAATTAAAAGTAAATGTAAACTTTCATTATCATCTATGCAAAGATTCCTTCTTTAGCTACACAAGGGAGGACAGATTTCCTGGAAGAGAAGGAAAAGGGTATGGGGACCTGTGAATGGTTGAGAGGCGCCTGCCACTGGGAATTTGTTATTGAGTATTTAGAGATTTGAGGGCAGTATAAGCACCAAAGACAGTGTTTAAGTCTTTATGATTATTTCTCCATTTTGTACCTTCCGTAACAAATTCTATCAACTGGTAGGACTCCACATTTGGCACTAAAATATATACAATTATCAGTCCTCCTCAGTTATCTGGGGCTATGAAAAAGAAAACACAAGCATATTGCAAGTGGCAATACAACAACAGAGCTTTACTGTAGCATTTTAATTCCTCTAAAATTACTACTGGATCTTTAGAAATGCCAGCCACCAGGGCAGCACTCTTCCAGGCAAACATTATGACTAAACTGTAAAATATTGTGAAAAGTATTCATGAAGGAGGTGAAGACAAAATCAGTAAACAGGAATGAGTGAGGAAGCAACATACTGGAACGATGAAACAGGGAGTTTTTTGCAATTTGTAAACTTCAGCATCAGATGTTTCGTTGTGAGGTCTTGTTAGTCCAATGTTCACAATTCTAAATGTAATTAAGTTCACCAATACTTTGGGGGTTCCTATTATAGCAGTCAAAGGTCTTTTGTGAAGAACTGAAATGATGAATAACTGATCGTCACAGCCCTTAAAAACCTTATAATTGAAGGAAAGGCTAAGGAGTAAAGTCCAGGTGCTCATTAACTATTAAAATAAGGCAGATTTTAAGACAGATATTATAGGGAGCAAGGCAAAGTATTGTGAAATTACAGAAAAAATAATAATTAAATCCAGTAGAAGTATCTGCAGATGCTGTCTAGAGGAACTGGTGTCCTGGCTGAGATGGAGCCAGCAGTTATAGGCAATAGTAGTGTTTCAGGTGGAGAAAAAAAAAAGTGATCAGACACCAAGATGGCAACACACAGGCAATATTCAGGGAACACAGATACGTGTGGTCAGGGGACAAATAAAGAGTTTGGGGAGAGGGATTCTATAGAAATAGAATGAAAGAAACGTGGGTTGGGACTAGAGTTAAAGAACTTTAGACTGGCAAGTAATGAGATAGCATTGAACATTTTTCTAGTAGAGTGGCTAGTGTAAAGAATGGACAGAAAGAGCAGCAGTATGCATTAATTTCAGTTTATATAAACACTACCATGGACCAGGTGTTGAGATTAGACCTCAAATTTGGGGATTAGATAATTTGTTGATAGAATGGACAATGGTTTGTGAGAAGAAAGAGTTGAAGATGATTCTGCAGTTCCAAGTCTGGGTGACTGGGAGGATGTTAATGCCATTCTCTAAGCAGAAGCAGGTTTGGAGTGGAATAGGTTTGGTTTTGGGCATGCTGTTGACATGACAAAACTGATGTCACATATCCTATTTCCTGATTCCTCCTGGGATTGTTTCAGAGCTATCACCATGATTAATAGTTAATATTGGAACAACTCCTTGAGAATAAAATGCCACAGGTACCATTTATATATGACACATTACGTTCTTCTGGCAACTGGGTAGTTGACCTGAAAGGCTGGCTGTTCGAAGTTCAAATCATCTTCATTACACAATGCTGCCGACTGCACGCCCACAGGATACCTTAACCCGGTATGCTTCAAGGACAATATTCTCGCCATCACAACAGAGCTATACATTGTAAACTGCAAACTGAAAAGTTGCCTTTATTCTGAAGGAAAATCAATTTAATATTCTTCTACCAAATTACCAAAACAATGTTTCTGGCGGAGGCTGGGGAGGGGTTGGTGGCAGAAGCCTTTCCAGAGACTGACTATGGTATGGGATTCACATCTTCAGTAGGTCCCCCGAGGAGGGTAACGACGTCTCGGGTAGTCTTTCACCAGAATTGTGTTCAACAACTCATGTTCTGGAGCCAACCCGCAGATCAGAATCCAGCTTAGGCACCACACAGCAGTGATCTCGGACAAGTTACTCAATCTCTTGTGTCTCAAATTATTTACCTGTAAAATATCTACAACTAGAACTGAAAACTTGGCTGCCAGGCACTGGGCTGGACACAGATTTACAGCGGTGAGGACAACCAAGGGGAACTAAAATTCGAATGTAGGGAACAAACGATTAACAAGTTAGTTTCAGAATGAAAGACTCCTAGCGTAAGAATTCAATTGGATAATTCCTGTAAAGCATTTAGTACAGTAAAGAGCGAAGAGAGATTCTGAATAAAAGGTAGATGCTATTTTAGGATTTGGCCCTCCCCGCCCCCTACCAAAACCACGTAAACTCTTAATAGAAGCGACTTTTGTCAGGCGCCTAAAGGCGGCTTTTAGGATAGGAAGGGTCCTCTCTTCCTACTTGGGGTAAATGCGTTTTACCAGCCTTTACCGACCCACCCAACCCCAGGGACATTTTTTGGGGGGAGGTTCTCTAGTGCTAGACAAGTTCTCTCTAATAAAGCCCCTTCGACGAGGTGCCAGGATTGGGGTGAGGGAACCTTGCCGCTCCCACAAGGGCTGGGCACAAAAAACAAACAAAAAAATAAGATATTTTGGTCTTCCCCCAAAGCATAGTAAAAGAATTTCCCCCGAACCCGGCCGCCGGGAGCCCAGAGACCCCCCCAGCCCAAATAACAATGGCGCTGGAGAGGGCGTGGCCGCGTGTACCTGGGGTGGGGGAAGGGGAGAAAGGCGGCCAGCTCCGGTCAGAGCCACTCGCAGGGTCACGTGACATCTTGCCTCGCCCCGCCCCGCGAACAGACCTGGGCGGGGAGGGATTCGGAAAGGGGCGGGGAAGCGGATGGAGCGGGGGCACTGGCGATGACGGGAAGTGACGAAGGGGCGTAGTTCGCTGCGTGCGGCGACGTGGCGGCGGGGCCGACACCGGACAGCGGAAGTGGCTCCGGCGGTGGGACTTGAGTGTTTGTGTTTTGGTTCGTGAAGGAGCCGGCGGCTGGCCTTAGGGGAGGAGGCAGAGGGAGGAGGAGGAGGAAGACTTCGTCGGAACTCCAGCGCCGGCGGCGGCGGCGGAGGAGGGGAAAGGAAAGAGGAAGGCGGAGCGGCGAGAGGCGGAGACGGAGCCCGACAGGGGCGGCACCACGGCAAGAGCCCCGCACAGTCCAGTGTGAGGGGAGCGACGCGAAGAGCAGACGGCGCCGCCGCCGCCACCACCACCGCCATAGACACACACTCATCCTACGGGCCACGCCTGGGCCTTGGTGCCAGGAAGCTTCGGCCCCGCAGCCCGGCTTGCTGCGGTCTCAGGTAACCGAACCGCCTCTCCCCCTGCGCAGTGGGGGTCTGGACCCCAGGTTATCCGCGATCCCCAGCCTGTCCGCGGCCCTGCGGGTACTAAGACCCCCGCCCCTTCTCCCTCATGCGCAGCAGTAGCCTGGACCAGAGAACTATCGAACCCGGCGTCTTGTTCTGCCAGCCCTGGTGACTCATCCTCAAGGGGCTCTGGAGACCGGGATTTGGGGACTGACTGAGGGAGCGACGGGTGTCACCCTTTCCCTTCTCAAGATGGCGCCGTGGAAAGTGTACTGGAGGCCGCGGTTCCGCCTGGTCCCTGTGCTGGCAGTCCTGGGGGTCTCGGTCAAAGCCAGCCAGGTTCGGGGGAGGAGGTTGGAAAGGCCAAGGGACCTGGTGAGTGGTGCTTATCCAGGCGATCTGGAGTTGGCTATAAGCTACCCTGGTGCTCTCCAAGCAGGAACCCGGGCCTACTGCAGGTGTGAATGTGGGGAGCTCCGCCTACCTGCAACTTCCAAAGACGTGTAGTGTCGGTGGGTGGGAGACTCGTCAAAATGGGCCGTCTAGAGACTCTTGTCTTATGTATGGAAGGTAGTGAACTACAGCGTTAAATAAATTCGAGATAACAGGACCGCTGAACTCCTTCAATGGGTAGTGACCATGAAACTTGTTCTGATGTTATCTTTCCTGGAAGCTGTTTACCTCTGAGACTTTCAAACTTTTAAATTCTGAACGTCATAGTTCACATACTTGGTTTTTGTCTTGCTTAAGTGGAATCAAAGCGTTCAATCAGTTGCCTTTTACATAATAAGAAAAAACACTTGCACATCTCTGGGAATACTCAAGACTGCTCATAAACTTTATTCCTAAAGTAAAATGGAAATGATAACTCAGCATTTGTGTAAGCAAAGTACATGAAACAGTGCCTGGCACAAAATAAGTGCCCAATTTTTTGATCAAAGAACACTTAGAAGGATTTTAACTATAGAATGAATAACAGTTATTTTCAAAAGATTACAAATGTATATTATGCAAAATTCTTGTTTTGCAAAACAAGTTTCAGTAAGCAGTGAATACAAATGAATACACGTAATTTTTAACCTTCGTGTTATGCTAAGTGTGTATTTACTATTAACTCTAGTTATTTCCTGTTTGAGATCCTCAAGGGGAGTAGCCACAGTTAAGTAACTTTAAACCTTAAAAGTCAAAGTGAAATCAGAATCTTGTTTGATTTTTTTTTTTTATGGGAATCTGATGTTTTGCCTGAAATTTTGAAAGTACCGTAGAAATTTGGAGCATGTTGTCCTTGATAAGTAATTTCGTGTTTTTGTAGATAAAAAGACAAATGGAAAATGTTTTAATTGATACTGCTTGTGTAATATCTGAAGCTGTATTGGTGCATTTTCAGTACATATGATGTTCTCTAGATATTTTCTTATCAAAGGACCACGTTATTGACAATTTCAATCCCTACTATGTTTATTAGAGATTGTTTACATGTATTGTTTCATTTAATTGTCACAGCAGCTATGCAAGTTAGATATTATGGGAATAGAGACTTGGAAATTAAAGAATTTGCCCAGGCGGAAATTGGTATAGCCAGGATTAGACCCCCAAGTCTGGTATGTTTGTGGGGAGGGGGATTTTTATTTATATGTCGTTATTTAGAAGCAACTCAGATATTACCTCAATTAATCTGTACATATTTCAGAATGTAATGGTAAAAGATAAGGACTCTAGAAAGCTGGTGTTTAGTTAAGGCAGGGAGGTAGTTTTATTGCCTTAAGAACTAAGATCTCGTGGACATGTTAGGGAATTCAGTATCAAGAGCATATTATAAACTGATTTTATGGGAAAGGCGTATTTCTTTCTTTTGTTTTTAATATAGAGACAGGGTCTCACTGTTGCCCAGGCTGGTCTCAAGCAGTCCTTCTTCCTCAACCGCCAAGTGTTGGAATTTACCAGTATAAGCCACTGTGTCCAGTGTGAAAGACATATTTCTTACATGAGGTAGCTAAGTGAAATATAGCAGGGTTTTTAGAGAGGGAATCATCAGGTTTAATATATTAGCATATATTCGGATTTTGATTAAAGATAGAAGGAAACTGTTAAGATTGGTTTGTGAGTGGATTGAAAAAGGTTCTTCAAATATTCACTAATTCCTTAGAGATTAAAAATTAGCACAGAAGTTGCCATTCAGGCTAGATTTTTTAATGTGTTGTTTAAATAAAAAATAATGGCCTGCAGGCTGGGTGTGGTGGCTCACACCTGTAATCCCAGCCCTTTGCGAGGCTGAGGCAGGAGGATTGCTTGAGCCCGGGAATTCAAGATCATGCTGGGCAACATAGCAGGACAGTGTCTCTACCAAAAAAGTGGCCTGGCATGGTTCTGAGCGCCTGTAGTCCCAGCTACTCAGGAGGTTGTGGCAGGATTGCTTGAGCCCAGGAGGTGTAGGTTACAGTGAGCTATGACCATGCCACTGCACTCCAGCCTGGGTGAGAGAGCAAAACCCTTTCTCAAAAAAATTCATAATAAAAAAAAAAGTCATGCATTTTTTCTTCTAAAAACTACAAAAAAGTTACAATTAGTGTAAGTAAATAAGTCAGTAATAATCCCACCACATAGAGAACAACTGTTAGCATTTCTGTGTATGGTATACTTGAGCAGATGAAGAAACAGTTTTAAGTCTGTCTGCCATTAGGCACACAAACCTGGGATACTGAAAATATTTGTTGTCCAAAATTACCGTTAATTAAATGAAAAATGCATCGTTTAACAGAAGACTTCAAATAATACTAAACTCTAGGATCTGTTCTAAAAGCTTCCCATATATTAATAACATAATTTTTCTCAAAACAATGTTAACCCAAGTAGCCTGGCTACAAAACTTGAACTCAAGTCATCTCTCAGGTTGCCTGGGTTTGAAACTCAGCTGTGTGTCACTTCTGTGACAGTAACTATGTGACCTCAATTAAGCTTCTTAACATCTCTGTGCTTGTTTCCTCATTTATAAGGATTGTAATAATATCTCATTTTATAGGATTGTTGAGAAGTTAAGTACTTAAAGTACTGCCTGGCACAAAGTTGAAGCTTTGAGGTTAGCCTTTAAAAAAAAAAAAGAAAAAAT
Organism: Macaca fascicularis; assembly: GCF_037993035.2. NCBI lineage: Eukaryota > Metazoa > Chordata > Mammalia > Primates > Cercopithecidae > Macaca > Macaca fascicularis. The sequence goes on along the minus strand of NC_088376.1, from coordinate 28,477,715 downwards.
GATTTTGGGCTCAAATCCTATACTTTTAAATTTCCTTTAAAAGATAGTGACATTGAAGGTCTAGTAGAGCTTAAGATAATCGTGCTATAGGCAAAATTTAAAGTGATTAATAGTAAATTTGCTTTACTGATTTGTATATTTAATTCATAATTGTTTCTTTACAGGTTTCTTTACCTCCAGAAAGAAGAATATTTACCCCTTGAATTCTGGAAGTTCATTGAAGAATCTGAAATTAAGGACTTATTTCAAATTTGGACATGGCTAATCGAGGCGCAACAAGACCCAACGGGCCAAATACTGGAAATAAAATATGCCAGTTCAAACTAGTACTTCTGGGAGAGTCTGCTGTTGGCAAATCAAGCCTAGTGCTTCGTTTTGTGAAAGGCCAATTTCATGAATTTCAAGAGAGTACCATTGGGGGTGAGATTTTCTTTTTTCCCTGCTTCATTTAATCGAATCATACGTTGACAAAGTATTTTGATGTTCCAATTGTGTGATTATGAATAGCTAAGTCATAGAGTGAAGAAAAGAGCTGTTCAGCTTACCTTAAGCTTTAAAACTTGCCTTTATTTTTGTGAAAATGATGTGTTTTTACATTTGATTGTTTGGTTAATCCCTTGTGGTTATATTGTCGCTAAAATACAGATAAAAACATGAGTAGAATCAGTGTCTCAAGTAATATGACTTGACCTGATACCTATTTCTAGCTAACAAGTAGAAGCTTCTTCAAATTAATACAGTACATGTTTGTGCTCAATTATATTGGTTTAAAATGAATAGTAAAAAAAAGTAACCTTAAATTCTGATCTATATAACTGAACTATTTGTAAATCATTATACTTATTTGTAAAATTAATTAAATATAATTAAATACTGCTAGATGTACTTTTTTTGTTGTTATTTAAGAGATGGAATCTTGCCTAGGCTGGAGTGCAGTGTCCGGATCATAACTCACTGCAGACTGCAGCCTGGAACTCTCAGCTCAAATGATCATCCTGCCTTAGCCTCCCACTAAGTAGCTGGGCCTAAGGGTGCTTGCCACCATGCCAGGCAAGTTTGTTTTTTTTTTTTAAGAGTCAGAGTCTCGCTGTGTTTCCAGGTTGGTCTTGAACTCCTGGCCTCAAGTAAGCCTCCATTCTCAACCTCCCAGGTAGCTGTGATTATAGGTGCTCCCTGCTAAGATGTACATGTAAGAATGCTCCTAAGCTGAGGGAAGAGAAAAAGTGATTAATGGAAAGGGACATGACAGGAAAATGGAACCTGAAGAAAAAGATGAAATGAGAAGGGAAAGAATAGGCACTGACAAGGTGGTCATGGTGCGACAGAGATGAGGGGAAGGTAAGATGCAGGGTGAAAAGGAGACAGCGAACAGTACGGTATTGTCAAGAGAGGGCATGAAGTGGGAAAATTGAATTTTAGCTGGGCGTGGTGCTGCATTCCTTTAGTCCCAGGTATTTGGAGGCTGAGGCAGGATTATTTTAGCCTAGGAGTTCAAGTCTAGCCTGGGCAACACAATGAGAACCCATCTCTTTAAAAAAAAAAAACAAAAAAAAATTGACTTTAATCAAAGAAACCTATAATTATATAGCTGTGGGACAAGAGAGCCTCTTTTGGGCCGCTGTTTAATCTGTGAAATGATGCTTTTCAATTAGATGAAATGTGGGAAGAATGACACAGTTTGAGATTCACGATATTTTGCAAGTGATACATAATTAAGCAATGCTCTTTTCTGAGGTATTTGTGTATATGTTTTAACCCCATCCTGTAAAATTAAAGTCAAACTGTGGAAATAAGACAGGTAGATACCAGCTGGCATGTGGCAACTTCTTGGAATCTGTCTTTCAGAAGCAAAACTTCATACTGTGCATTTAGTGAGTGTTCTTCAGCAAATATGCTTGAGAATGTTATTCATAATCTTAGACCCATTCTAGTAAGATAAGTTACAGAACTCTACTACCTCCTGGCCTTTGTATATCTTGTTACAATGTTATATTAGAATATTTTATGTTTTTTCTAATTGCTGAACATCAGAAAGCATCATGGAGCTTTTGAGTCAGAAGTCTTGACATTTTAAAAAATGTTAATACACAATATATTAGACATCCTTTGTGATCTTTTTTTTCCTTGAAGGTACATCCACATGTGATTTTGTTGTTGTTGTTGTTAATACACTATATCCATTTTAATAATGAAATACTGCTTCTCTAGAAGGTTTCGCTTCCTCCAGAAGCAATTTAATCTAAAGCTAACTGTTAGTCCAGTAGGAAAAGGTTAAAGAATGCCAGATCATGTACACCCACTTACTTTACTGTTAATGGCAGCATTTCCCAAAGTATATATGCATTCTGGGTTAAATACCTGGGCCAAATACGTTTGGGAGTTACTATATGCTACTCTTTTCTCCTCTCTTTATTATTTTATTAAAATAATAAAAAATCTGAAGTACTGTAGTATAGAACTTAATTCCTGGGGAGCTTTGCAAGAGCTTAAGGTTAGAATTTTTATCTTGTTTTGGGTAATCCACTTCTAAGTTTATTTTTTCCTAATGATAGCTCAAGAAGGGTGTTTAAAAGAAAAATGTAACCCATATCCTGTGTATCATAAACATATCTCTGATACGTGTGTATCTCCATATAATCTCCATGTAACACCAGTTAGATTGTCTTGATTTCATTAATGAATTTTTCGTAAAGATTTTCATTTCTATTTGTAGAGCTTCCTATTTAAAAACAAAAATGAATTTGCATCCAAATTTCTATTAATCCTTTTTTTTTTTTTTTGAGACAGGGTCTCTGTCGCCCAGGCTAGAGTGCAGTGGTGCCGCCCTGGCTCACTGCGACCTCCGCTTCCCAGGATTGAGCGATTCTCATGCCTCAGCCCGCCAAGTAGCTGGGACTATAGGCGCAAGCCACCACTCCTGGCTAATTTTTGTATTTTTAGTAGAGATGGGGTTTCACCATGTCGGCCAGGTTGGTCTTGAACTCCTGGCCTCAAGTGATCCGCCCGCCTTGGGCTCTCCAAGTGCTGAGATTACAGGCATGAGCCACTGCCCGTGGCCTTTCTGTTAATCTTTATTGGGTACTTTTTCACTGTGCTGACCCCATGTGAATACTATTCAGGAGGTATGACAGTACCATTATGATTATAGCTGTGGAAACTGTTCTTTTATGCTCTGTACTCATAGCTTTTCACCTTTAGGAGCTAGAGTAGATGTAAAACATTTAAGAATTTTAAGGTTTGAGCTATTTCATGATCAACTCAAAAGGTCTATAACTTGCAGGTAATACGTATTTTTGTTTTGACTGACAGGTAGTAGAAGTTACCTGAAAAATGAAGCCAACCAACTCTTTTGCATTTCAACTGTTGGGTTTTTTTTTTTTCTTTTTGAGACAGAGTTTCACTACGTGGCCCAGGTTGGAGTGCAGTGGTATGATCTAGGCTGACTGCAACATCCACTTCCCAGGTTCAAGCGATTCTCCTGCCTCAGCCTCCTGAGTAGCTGGGATTACAGGACCACACCACCACTCCCAACGAACTTTTGTATTTTTAGTAGAGACAGGGTTTTGCCATCTTGGCCAAACTGGTCTCAGACTCCTAACCTCAAGTGATCCACCTGCCTCGGCCTCCCAAAGTGCTGGAATTATAGGCGTGAACTACCATGCCTGGCCTCAGCTGTTTAATTTTCACTTTACTGTTTATATTTCCTGACTTGAGTTATTGTTCTGAAGCACTCACTTAAAATTTTCATCTCTATTTGATTGTGTTCAAAGGTGGATATCATATGTTACATTCTTTGTGGATTCTGGATCCACAAAGAAAGAATATCAAGATTTCTTCTGTAATTTGTGTGGTTCTTCCTAAATATAATAACTTGATTTAAAAATTCCTGTTGCACTGGGCATGATGGCTCACATCTGTAATCCCAGCACTTTGGGAAGCTGAGGTGGGCAGATCACTTGAGTCCGGGAATTTGAGACCAGCCTGGCCAACATAGCGAAACCCCATCTTTACAAAAAATACGAAAATTGGCCAGGCGTGGTGGCACACACCTGTAGTCCCCGCTACTCAGAAGGCTGAGGTGGGAGGATTGCTTGAACTCAAGAGGCGGAGGTTACAGTGAGCCGAGACTACACCCCCACACTCCAGCCTAGGTGACAGAGTGAGAACCCTGTTTCAACCAAAAAAAAAAGAATCCTTGTTGCCTCACCATACTTCATGCATCTTACCCCATAGCACTCTTGATGAAATTGCATGCAGCAGATTTAGCAATTTAGAGAGTTCTAGCTTGTTTGTAGGGGTTTAAAGTTTGCATGACATTTATGTTTTTATTGTTTGTCTGAAGTTAGCTGAGAGGTTAACAAGGAGCAGTAGGCTCAGAGAGTTGTCTTCCTGCTTTGCTTGGTACTGCATCTCTAGGCTCAGGAGCTCTTCAGTAAATACTTGTTGAATGAGGGCTAGCCAGCTTTCGTTTAGCACCTTGAATACCTGAAAAAACTTTAAAGATTCCTAGTGAGTTTCTCTTCTCAAGAAATATTTTTAAGAAGACATTTATGTGATATTTATAAACAAATTAATCCTCAGTAGTTAGAATATGCGGTGAAATAACAAGCAGACAGTCCTTTTTTTCTCTTCTCAGAAAAGTGCTTCATACCACAGTTACAATTTTGTTTGCACTAATCAAAAATGTCTTATAGACTCTAAAGTTTAGGTAATGGAACTGTACATGAAAACATTAACATTCCTCTTGCTGGTTCTGTGATTTTTGAACATTAGCTTAGAACAGTGGTCCTCAAAGAGCATTCCCACTTCCAGAAGCAGCTGCATTAACTAGGAACTTGTTAAAATGCAGAATCTCGTGTTGAATCAAAGCATTTGGGTGGGACCAACAATTTAGGTTTTAATAAGTTTTCCAGATGATTCTGATGGCATGCTAAATTTGAGAACCACTGCTTTATGTGTTCTGAGTAGTTGATTTTACATTGATACTAACATTGATTCTCCCATACACAGAATAATTGTGGGGTTTTTTTGAGGTGCGGTGTTTGTCGGAATTTTAAAAACATTGTTGACCGGGTGCGGTGGCTCATGCCTGTAATCCCAGCACTTTGGGAGGGTGAGGCTGGCAGATCACGAGGTCAGGAGTTTGAGATCAGCCTGGTCAACATGGTGAAACTTCATCTCTACTAAAAATACAAAAATTAGCTGGGCGTGGCAGTGGGTGCCTGTAACCCCAGTTACTCAGGAGACTGAGGCAGGAGAAACATTTGAACCCAGGAGGCGGAGGTTGCAGTGAGCCGAGATCACGCCATTGTACTCCAGCCTGGGCGACAGGGCGAGACTCCATCTCAAAAAAAAAAAAAGAAAGAAATTTATAGCAGTTATTAACTCTAAGTGAAGTGCTGTTTCTACTTATATATTTAACACCCATCTAAATTGGTTAGCATGGCAAACTAGTTGTTTTTATTCTAAAACAACATCTAACAGGAATAAAAGTTACTGTTAAAATGAAGAAAAACAAGGCTTGTTTCAAACTTATTATTAACATACTATTTTACCTAACAATTCATGGCCAAGTAATTCTCAAGAATAAACCATTGTGGTTAAGAAAGAAGACTGTATCCAGATTAAAGTTTTTACCACAATGCCTGGCACAGAGTAAAAGGTTTATTAAATTATAGCTATTACAGTTACCATCACCACTGTTACTTTTGGCTGAGTCATTTTATCACTGTTGATATTTTTGTTGTATTGTCATGATATAGTATTATCTTGAGATGGTAGCTGTTACACCTAGTGCATAGCATTTGATTTAGAAAATTTGAAGATTTGAAAAACTTTGTGTTTTCCTTTTTTTTTTTTTTTTTTAAACAGCCTGCTCTTTGCCCAGGCTGGTGTGCAGTGGTGGCATCAAAGCTCACTGCAGCCTTGATGTGGGCTCAAGTGGTCTTCCCAAGTAGCTGGGAACTGACTGTAGGCATGCACCCCACACTTGGCTAATTTTTTATTTTTTTGTAGAGACAGGTCTCACTGTTGGTGCCTAAGTTGGTCTCAAACTCCTGGGCTACAGCAGTCCTCCCACCTCAGCCTCCCAAGGTGCTGGGATTATAGGTGTAAGCCACTGTGCCCAGCCCAACTGTGTTATTTGTGGAAGTTTCTCAGAGGGAGAAATTACAGGGCTAAAGTACTACATGTATGCATATGTTAAAGTTTCTTCCAGTAACTACTTAATAATGTGTACCTGAAAATTGCTAAATTGTTAAATGTCCTCACCATTAAAAAATAGTAAGTGCCAGGCGCATGGCTCATGGCTCATGCCTGTAATCCCAACACTTTGGTAGGTCAAAGTGGGCAGATCGCTTGAGACCAGCCTGGCCAACATGGCCAAACCCCATCCCTACCAAAAAAAAAAAAGCAAAAAGTAGCTGGGCATGGTCGTGCACGCCTGTGGCATGAGTATTGCTTGAACTTGGGAGGCAGAGGTTGCAGTGAGCTGAGATAGCGCCACTGCACTCCAGCCTGAGCAACAGAGTGAGACTCTGCCACGGAGGTTGCAGTGAGCCGAGATAGCGCCACTGCACTCCAGCCTGAGCAACAGAGTGAGACTCTGTATCAAAAAAAAAAAAAAAGGTAAGTAGGTGAGGTGATACAGTATTGAATTACCTTGATTTAGTCACCTCACAATGTGTACATATATCAAAACGTATTATATATCATAAGTATGTATTGTAAATACATACGATTTTTATTTTCAACAATACCTTAATAAAGCTGGGGAAAATAAAGTTACTTCCTAAACAGAAAAGCTAGCTAGAAAATTTAAATCCAAATAACTTATGTTTTTCCAGTAGCAGAAAGCTTTCTACTGTTGCCCTTCACTTGTTAGCCTTCCGAATGGCTTGTTTGTATAATTATAATCTGTGCTTGTATCTTTTTGCATGTGCACATTGTTAAAAGTACTTTTGAGAAAGAAGACCTGGAGACCAAACCACCAGCATGTGGTTTTTGATTCATGAGAAAAAATGTGTGTTTCAAATATTCATTCTACTTTCTGATACGTTGATAGTTAAAATTTGTGGAAGTTAATCATTTGGTTTCAAGTGAAATATTATCATCTTTATGCATGATATTTTCTTCTAAAAAGTACATATTCAGAATTTGAGAGGTTATTACCTAGAGAAGTTGATAGAGATTTGGTATTTCATATCCGTTTATGTCACAACCTAAAAAAGTCTTTCAGTAGTCTTAACTATTCCCTAACTTCTTAGTTTAAAATATTATCATATGTGGCTACTTTAACATTCCTGTGAGCTGGGAGTCGGTATGCATGGTTCTCATCCTCACATGCTTTCATAAGCATTTATGTGAACTCTGTTTATACATTTGTAACACGAGAGTATTGAACTAGGTCAGGATTCTTGTAGGCCAGATGTGGTGGCTCACGCCTGTAATCCCAACACTTTGGAAGGCCGAGGCAGGCATATCACCTGAGGTCAGGAGTTCGAAACCAGTCTGACCAACATGGCAAAACACTGTCTCTACTAAAAATACAAAAATTAGTAGGGCGTGGTGTCATATGCCTGTAATCCCAGCTACTGAGGCATGATAATTGCTTGAACCTGGGAGGCGGAGGCTGCAGTGAGCTGAGATCACACCACTGCACTTCAGCCTGGGTGACAGAGTGCTGAGGCATGGGAGGCTGAGACATGAGAATTGCCTCAACCTGGGAGGCAGAGGTTGCAGTGAGCAGAGATTGCACCACTGTGCTACAACCTGGGTGACAGAGCGAGACTGCATCTCAAAAAAAAAAAAAAAAAAAGGATTCTTGCAGAGCAGATGTTCTTATAAACTGTATACTCTTCTCATTAAACAATATAGTCAATACAATTTAACTTTTGTTTTCTTAAAATGTATTTTAAGATTTGGAATCATGAGCATCAGTTTCTGCCTTGCCATGCTTAGTGTGTTGATGCTCTCTGGTGGTTTGGAAATATTCAAGCTGTTTGGTAGAATGATTTTGCCAAATAGCTCTTAGTGAACTGCTCTTACTGATTCACTAATTTGCTGCTTTTACTTGTTATATATGGGAAATATTAGGTTGTCTAAAGCAAACCAAAATAAAACCGGAAATCATCTCTGATGATTCTAAAACTAGAAATCAGGGACGACTTCTTAGTATAGTTTGGGAGACAAATTGAGTAAACATTGTAATCTGGTGCTATATATTAAAGGTTTTTGAAAGTGATATTATATGCCACTTTTTAAAAATTAAGCCTAAATCTCCAACTGATCTTTCTGTTAATGTACTGATTTATATTATATATAAATATCTCCAAAAGAGGATATGCATAGAAAGTAGTCTCAGTTCCATTCTGAGGAAATCTGTACATTTGCATAAGCTTTAGTGCATGGACTTTGTGAGATTTATTCTGGCTGCATTTAGTCTATTTTTGCTAGCTCTCTGGTTGTGTTCTGATTTTTTGAGACAGGGTCTTGCTCTGTTGCCCAGGGTGAAGTGCAGTGACATGATCATGGCTCACTGCAGCCTCGGCCTCTTGGGTCAAGCAGTCTTCTCACCTTAGCCTCCCAAGTAGCTGGGACTATAGGTGTGCACCACCATGCCTGGCTAATGTTGAAGTTTTTGTAGATACGAGGTCTTGCTGTGTTGCCCAAGCAGGTCTTAAAACTCCTGACCTCAAGTGATCCTCCTGCCTTAGCCTCCCAAAGTGCTGGGATTATAGGCATGAGCCACCGCGCCAGGCTGCATTCTGAATATATAAGGTTTCTAGATAATTGATCTTTTCAGAGACACACTGAGAGGCACATGAAAGACACTTGGTTTTGAATAATAATTGGTGGAGGCAATTTTGCTTTTAGAATAGAATAAATAATTCTTACTTGATAGAAACATGGGAAATTTTGGCAAACTGTTTCTCCCTTTTTTAGGTTATATACCATAATAACCTGACATTGCATATACATAATCTTGTTTATGAAGTATGCTGAGTAAATTTATGATAGGATAATATCATTTGGAGTTACATCAAGAGCCTTTTCAGCAAACCTCTTTGTGAAAGAGAATAAAGATGTGTAAGAGTAAGAAAAGAAACAAGAGTACTTCTAAAGGTTTTTGTTTGTTTGTTTTTGAGACAGGGTCTTGCTCTGTTACCCAGACTGGAGTGCAGTGGCATGATCGTGGCTCACTGCAGCCTCAACTTCTGGGCTCCAGCCATCCTCCCACGTCAGCCTCCTGAGTAGCTGAGACCACAGGCGTGTGTGCTCCTGCCCCCAGCTAATGATTTTTGTATTTTTGGTAGAGATGGCTAGTCTCTGTGTTTCCCAGGCTGGTCTCGAACTCCTGAGCTCAAACAATCAACCTGCATTAGCGTCGCAAAGTGCTGGGAGTACAGGCGTAAGGCACTTGTTCCAGGCCTCGTTTTTTGTTTTTTCATTCATTGGTTACCTTGATGTATATGTAAACTTTAGTTACTTAGTTACTAAATTCTTCAAGATGAAAAAGTTAAGTGTTAACTGAAGTCATATGTTAGACTTTGAAAATAAGAATGCACTACAAATCAGAATATCTGAAGTAAGTGTTGCTAAACAGCATTCATCCTTCTTTCGAGGAAAGGTAGAAGCAGGATGAAGAACCAGTTAGTTATTCATGGTTTTTTAAGCCTTAAGTGTTTACAGTAGTAGTAATTGGATATTCTTTGGGTCCCAAATAAGAAGTGGGTAATCTTGATACGTGACTAGTCACTGCATAATTATCAGACACCTTCAGCTTTTCTCAGTCAAAAAACTGTTCTTTATCTTTGCATTAAACTAGAGCCAGAATGTGTTCCACTTAGTTACTATAATTTTTATTTGAGGTATAACATGAATAGAATTTTCTCCTCTATTGCATTCATATGTAATTTGTGAATTTTAGAAATGTGTGACTTCTAGGAAATAAAGGATAATTTAAAGATAGGATACTTAAAATAATTACTTGTTATGTGATACATTCCTAGAACTTAAACAGCTCTTTCACAGGTTTCATCTGTACCTTGTCATGGCTATATGGGGAGGTACTAATTTTATAGACAAGGAAACTGAAGCAATAAAAGTTAAGTATATGCTTGAAGTTTTGCAACTAGGTGACAGCTGGGATTAAAGACATCTTTCTGAAATGCCATTCATGTTCTGGAATGTACTGTGTATGTGTGTGTTTCTCCTTGCAAGAACCTCTCAGACTGTTAAATAATATGTAGTTTTTGACAGGTAGGGGCTTTCTTGCTATATATCACTTAAGGAAAATAATGTGAAAGTATTTTGAAAACAAAAGAATATAAGATGATAATTTAAATTGTCCATATTCCTAAATTATCATCACCATTTTCATTTTTATGCCATTATCATGTATCACATGCTATATTTTAACTGACTTTAATCAAATACATTAATTTGTTCATGTGAATCAAAATTCAAGAGGTTTATAAGGTTTACAGTGAAAAATCTGCCCCTCATCTTCTATCAAGCCCACTCAGTTCTTTTCCCCAAAGATGATGTTACTTTGTTATATATCCTTGGAAAGTTGCTGCTATACTCAAATCTATATATTCGTGTGTCCCTTTTTACAAAATTTGAAATATGTCAGACCTACTATAATACACTTTTTATTTTTCACTTTAATGCTGGTCTAGTTATCTATTGCTGAGACACAAATGACTCCAAATGTAGAGACTTAAAATTATTTTATCATCTCCATGGTTCTAGTGAGTGGGCTTAGTAGGTGTTTCTCACTCTGATCTTTCCCCTGCTTTTGCAGTTCATTATGGGGCAACAATCATCTCAACACATCTGGCAGTTGGTGCTGGCTGTTGGTTGGGACCTCAGATGGAGCTGTTAGTTAGAACACACCTACATGTAGTAGCCTTTTATGACGTTGCTCCAGAAGTCACATAGAAAGATAGCATCAGTTCTATTCTAGCCACAGGCCTGTACAGATTCAAGGGAAGAGTGTCAACATCACATTGTAAGAAGAATGTGGTATGGAGTGTCTTGTTGCAGCTACCTTAGAAAATACAATCTACTGGCCGGGCCGGGTGGCTCACACCTGTAATCCCAGCACTTTGGGAAGCTGAGGTGGGCGGATCACGAGGACAGGAGTTCGAGACCAGCCTGGCTAACATAGTGAAACCACTTCTCTACTAAAAATACAAAAATTAGCCGGGCATAGTGGTGCATGCCTGTAGTCCCAGCTACTCGGGAGGCTGAGGCAGGAGAATGGCTTGAACCTGGAAGGCGGAGGTTGTGGTGAGCCGAGATTGCGCTACTGCACTCCAGCCTGGGCAACAGAGCAAGAATCCATCTCAAAAAAAAAAAAAAAAAAAATACTATCTACCATAAGACCTATCTATATCAAAAGAACATCCGCATTTTTCTTGGCTGTAACAGTATTCCCTTGCATGTGTCATATTAGTAATAACAGTTCTCTAGTTTTAGATATGTACATTGTTATATCTTTGGCTGTAATAGTACTGTGCTAAATAACAGTGAGCAGTAATTTCTCACATATTCTGAGAATATCTGGAGTATATATTTTTAGAGCCCATTGTGTTTACTTTCTCTTTTTTTTTTTTTTTGAATCGGGGTATCACTTGCCCAGGCTGGTGTTCAGTGATGCTATCACAGCTTGCTGCAGCCTTGAACTCCTGGGCTCAAATGATATTCCCACTTCAGCCTCCCAAGTAGCTGGGACTACAGGTATGAACCAACACACTTGGCTGATTTTAAAATTTTGTAGAAAAGGGTTCTCATTATGTTGCCCAGGGTAGTCTCAAACTCCTGGCCTCAAGCCATCCTCCTACCTTCACCTCCCGAAGTGCTGGGATTAAAGGCGCGAGCCACCATGCCCAGGCTGTGTTTCGTTTTTCTGTGAACTATTCATAACCTCATGTTATTTCTGTATAGATTTCTTTGTAATAGTCACACTACTGCATTCCATTTGATTTATTAATTGTAATATTTCTCAGTACATCTATATTGTCACATTTTAGTATCTGGCAATCTCCTCTTTTTATTTTTTAACTGTTCCATTGTTGGGCATTTAATGTTTGCTTTTTTGTTTGCTGTTTTAGGTAATCACCTAATAGAGGGGATATCTTAGAATTTCACCCGCCCCGCCGAATTACTTTTGTAAGATCAATTTCTAGAGGTGATTATTACTGAACCCAAAGGAATTTTATCCTAATAAAATTGTTTTGTAGGATCAAAAGAATTCTAGTCTTCATCACTTTTTTAACCCTTAGAGATACACCCAATTTCTTTGAGAGTTGGCCTAGATAATTATATCCTAGGATTACAGATTTCCTCTGTTAATAGGAGTTTAAAGTTTTCCCTCTCAGTTCTCTCTCCTTTAGTCTTTTTTTTTCTATTATGTTGTAAAATTCTCAGATATCAGAACTTTTGTTTTTGTTTTGAGAGACAAGGTCTTCCTCTGTCACCCAGGCTGAAGTGCAGTGGCATGATTATGGCTCACTGCAGCCTCCACCCCCTGGGCTGAAATGATCCTCCCACCTCAGCCTCCCAAGTAGATGGTACTACATGTGCATGTGCCACCATGCCTGGCGAATTTATTTTTAAGATGGAGTCTTGCTATGTTGCCCAGGTTGGTCTTGAACTCCTGGCCTCAAGCGATCTTCCTGAGACAGGAATCCCAAAGTGATGGGATTATAGGTGTGAGCCACGGTGCTCAGCCAAATATTAGAACTTTTAAATTCATTTAATATATAAGCTTACTGCCAAGCATGAAAAAATCACTTTGAAGGCCAGTAATGTTTTAAAGGTCTAGAAGATTCTCTTGAGGGCTAGGAAGGATTATGTGCTAGGTTCTTGAACTAGGAGAAAAGGGAAGGAATCCTGGTATGCAAAATAGCTTGGGCACTATCCTTGCACATTTGACAAGTTTAGTGACATACTTTTGTTGAGTAAAGTATCTGTTGTCTATAGATAACATGTCTTTTGTAGATACTTATATATCTACCTACCTACCTATAGATATCTACATGTCTATATCTCCCTTAAAGCTAAGCTAATTTTCTTAACCTTTTCTCTGTTGATATTTGTTTGGTAGCCTTTATCTGATTCTAGTTAATAACTCGTAACAACCTGTACCCTATCATTTTTTAAAAAATACCTTTTGTCTTTGTAATGTGTTCTTTCATTCTTCTTCCCAATTCAGCAGTTTTGGTACGTTCCTGTTACATAAATCTAATCTGGTGAGCAGAGATGTTCTTAGGGTTATGCCACTTGGTGAGGTAATCACAGGGTCTTAGCCCTGAAGGCGCTCACACTGACTTTATCAGTTTATTCTAGGGTGATCAGGTTTGGGGCACTAACTTAATACTAACAAACTCCTAAGATTAATTTTATTTTACTTATTTTTTTGAGACAGAGTCGCCCAGGCTAGTGTGGGCAGAGTGTAGTGGCGTGATCTTGGCTCACTGCAACCTCTGCCTCCCTGTTTCAAACGATTCTTGTGCCTCGGCCTCCTGAGTAGCCGTGACTACAGGCGCATGTCACCACGTCTGGGGAATTTTTCTATTTTTAGTAGAGACAAGGTTTCACCATGTTGGCCAGGCTGGTCTTGAACTACCTCAGATCCCACCTTGGCCTCCTAAAATGCTGGAATTACACAGACGGGAGCTACCATGCCTAGCCAAAACTCCTAAGATTAACTTACTTATTACCTACTTACTTACTTACTTACTTTATTTATTTATTTATTTATTTATTTATTTATTTATTTGAGACGGAGTCTCGCTGTGTCCCCTAGGCTGGAGTGCAGTGGTGTAATCTCTGCTCACTGCAACATCTGCCTCCTGTGTTCACCTGTCTCCGCCTCCCAGGTAGCTGGGATTACAGGTGCATGCTGCCACACCCGACTAATTTTTGTATTTTTAGTAGAGACGGGTTTCACCATGTTGGCCAGGCTGGTCTCAAACTCCTGACATCAAGTGATCCACCTGCCTTGGCCTCCCAGAGTGCTGGGATTACAGGTGTGAGCCACTGTGCCTGGCCCAAAGATTAATTTTCAAACAACGTGCATCAGTATGTTAGAAATACCTAGTGTTAGCTGGGTGTGGTGGTGCATGCCTTGTAGTCCCACCTACTCCGGAGGCTGACTTGGGAGGATTGCTTGAGGCCAGGAGTTCAACGGCACACTGAACTATGATAGCACTGCTGCCCCAACCTGGATGACAGTGGGAGACCCTGTGTTAAAAGAAAGAAAGAAATTCCTAGGGCGACGATGTTCAGCTGGTGACATGTGGCTGACTGTCTTATGTACTGGTTAGTGGACTCCCTTAGAGTTGGGTGTCCCGTAAGGGTTGCTGTCAAGTTGTGATAGTAAAAAGCATTGACTTCTCAATATCCTTTACCCTAGACAGTGTTGGAGAAATACTGATTTTTATTCTTTACCTCACTCTTGACTTAATGCAGGATCTTCCCTGTGTATCATTAATATTCTTCAGGATTTTAAATCATTTCGCAACTATTACCTTTAGATGTTGCTCATAGATATTTATATTTGTTTCCTTCCTTTATTTATTTATATTTTGGGGCGGGGGCGGGGGTGGGGATGGGACGACAGGGTCTCAGTGTCACCCAGGCTCAGGTGATCCTCCTGCCTGAGCTGCAGACCTCTTACCCCCTACCCCCCGCCCAGTAACTGGGACTACAGGTGCACGCCACCACACCTGTTTTTGTATTTTTGTTAGTAGAGACGATTTCTCCATGTTGTCCAGGCTGGTCTCGAATTCCCGGGCTCAAGCGATGTGCCCGCCTGGTCCTCCCAAAGTGCTGGGACTACAGGTGTGAACCACTGCGCCTTACCCAGATTTCTTTTTTAAATTGTGGTAAAATATCCGTAACACAAAATTTACAATTTTAACCATTTTTTAGTATACAGTTGAGTGGTATTAGGTACTTTTAGCATTGTTGTGTAACTATCCAAAACTATCTTCCCTAACTGAAACTCAGCACCCATTAAACAATAACTACCCCTTCCTCCCGTGTCTGGCAACCACCGTTCACCTTTTCTTTCTGACTCTAGCTACCTCACATAAGTAGAATTGTACAGTATTTGTACTTTCGTGACTTCCTTATTTCATTTAGCGTAATGTCCTCAACGTTCCATCCATGTTGTAAAGCATGTGCCAGAATTTCCTTCCTAAAACTTCTTAGGCTGGATAATATTCCATTGCATGTATATACTTCATCTTGTTTGTCCATCATTGGACACTTAGGTTGCTTTCATCTTTAGCTATTATGAATAATGTTGCTGTGAACATTGGTGTACAAATACTGTTTTAAGTTCCTGCTTTCACTACTTTTGGATATATTCCCATAAGTGGAATTGCCGGATCATATGGTGATTCTGTCTAATATTTTTGAGAAATATCTATACAGTTTTCCACACCAGCTGCAAAGCAGTTCCAGTTTTTCCACGTGATCACCCACACTTTACCTTTTTCTCTTGCTTTGATCATAGCCATTCTAATGGCAGTGAGGTGGTAATTTGTGGTTTTGACTTGCATATCTCTAATGATTGGTGATATTGAACATCTTTTCATGTGCTTATTAGACTTATTTATTTATTTTGGTTTTTTGAAACAGGGTCTCACTCTGTCACCCAGGCTGGAGTGCAGTAGCATGATCACAGCACACTGCAGCACATGAGCTCAGGTGATTCTTCCACCTGTACCTCCCAAGTAGTCTGGCGCATACCCCCGTGCCTGGCTCATTTTTAAATGTTTTATAGAGACAGAGTCTCACTATATTGCTCAGGCAGATCTTGAACTCCTGCTTAAGCAGTTCTATTATCTTGGCCTTCCAAAGTCCTGGGATTACAGTTGTGAGCCACTGTGCCCAGCTCTTATTGGTCATTTGTGTATATTCATTGGATAAATGTCTATTCTAGTCCTTTGTCCTTTTTCTTCTTTTGAGATGGAGTTTCAGTCTGCCACCCAGGCTGGTGTGCCATGGCACCATCTTGACTTGCTGCAACCTCCATCTCCTGGGCACAAGGAATTCTTCTGCCTCAGCCTCCCGACTAGCTGGGATTACAGGCAACTGCCACCACGTCCGGCTGATTTTTGTTTTTTGTTTTTTGTTTTTTGTTTTTTTTTGAGACGGAGTCTCGCTGTGTCGCCCAGGCTGGAGTGCAGTGGCCGGATCTCAGCTCACTGCAAGCTCTGCCTCCCGGGTTTTTACGCCATTCTCCTGCCTCAGCCTCCCGAGTAGCCGGGACTACAGGCGCCCGCCACCTCGCCCGGCTAGTTTTTTGTATTTTTTTTTAGTAGAGACGGGGTTTCACCGTGTTAGCCAGGATGATCTCGAACTCCTGACCTCGTGATCCGCCCGTCTCGGCCTCCCAAAGTGCTGGGATTACAGGCTTGAGCCACTGCGCCCAGCCGATTTTTGTATTTTTAATAGAGACAGGGTTTCATCATTTTGGCCAGGGTAATCTTGAACTCCTGACCTCAGGTGATCCACCCACTTCAGTCTCCCAAAGTGCTGAGATTACAGGCATGAGCCATTGCGCTTGGCCCTTTGTCCGTTTTCTAATCAGGTTTTTTGTTGTTGCTGAATTGTAGGAGTTCCTTATATTAATACATTCTAGCTTTCAATCCCTTATCAGATGCTCATTGATTTTTAAGAATGAATTCTAGATAAATTAGTATTTATAGATCACCTCTTAAGATGGATTAATTTTGGGAAGATTGCTCTCTTTCTATATGTTATCTACATAATAATTTCTTATTTTGTTAGGCTTTTGGAATATTTTCTTTTTGCGTTTACTCACAGTGTATATGCATTACTGTGCCCTATTTATTTCCCCCCCGGGTGCTGAGTAATACTTTGCCCGATTCTACTTTTATTTCTTTCTTTTCCTCACATTAATTGAAATGTAACTCTTCCCTAACTATACTCACGACTGTGGCTTCTGCAACGCATTCCTTGGGTGCTTCCTGTATACACACACTTTTGTAGGAAATAAAAATGGCCTCAGTTTTTTTTCCCCGTTTTCAGCTATGTATTCTTCTCTATGTGTAATTTTATCATCTGAAGTTAGTGCTTATCTGAGAAAATCTGTTATGTTGGATTACTGCTATTAGTACTCATTTTCCCAGTGAACCAATTTCTGTCTTCACTGATAACTTTAGTACCTGATTCTAACAATCTCTAATTTGAATTTTTTTTATCACAAAGCCACATTCTATTTCTGAAAATTTGAACAAGACCCTTTCCCCTCTCTGGTCACTGCATCCTTTCCTTTTAGTTTTAATTGCTACTTAATACTTACTACGTATTTAGTTACTAGTATTTGTTTTCACTGACACAGGTGGATTTTTTTTAAAGGTACTCAAATATGACAACCTATATTATTGTTTCTCTGTACACATTTATTTACTACCAAAAATTGAAAAAAACAGCATATCGAAATTTCTTTACTGCAATTCACATCTTTGAAAACCAGAAAATCTGATTTATTATGCTGTAGCCAAACTACCCAGTGTTTTCTTTACATTCTTTCCCCACAAGTTACTTTACTTGTGATTCTTTCTTTTGAGACAGCCCGTCTCTGTCACCCAGGCTGGAGTGCAGTGGCACAGTCTCAGCTCAGTGCAACCTCTGCCTCCAGGATTTGAGATATTCTCATGCCCCAGCCTCCTGAGTAGGTGATACTACAGGCACGTGCCACCATGCCTAGCTAATTTTTGTATTTTTAATAGCCAGGGTTTCACTGTTTTGGCCAGACTGGTCTCAAGCTCCTGGCCTCAAGTGATCCTCCTGCCTCAGCCTCCCACAGTGTGCTGGGATTACAGGTGTGAGCCACTGCGCCCAGCCTTACTTCCAATTCTTGATGACGGATTTCGTTTCACTAACAAGGTTGTTTTTAATTATTAAATAGTTTTAAATTCTTCGAGCATAAAAGTTTGTTCTACCTACTGTCTTGAACTCCTGACCTCAAGTGATCCACCTGCCTTGGCCTCCCAAAGTGCTGGGATTACAGATGTGTGAGCCACAGTACCTGCCCTATTTATATTTTTTCATTATGCTAATTTAGGAGATAAAAATTGTTTTTACTATGTGGATGATTTTGTTGACTACTGGTCTCCTTTTCCATTCTTTTGTGAATTGTCTTTACACATTTATTCTTGAGGTTCTAAAATTTTTCTAAACATTTATAGTAACTTTCTACAGATTGAAAATACTAATCCCTTAGCATCCATTGTAGAAATTTTTCTCATTAGGTTTGCCCCTTTGTCATGGTAATGACACAAGTTTTGCAAACCTGAAGTCTCATATTTTTGTGTAATCAAATCTGTAGTCTTATATAGAATTTTGGTCAATTTTAATAAAGCAATTCTTCCCTGTCAGTTTTGATAAATAATAAGTTTGGGCTTGAAGTTGTATGGTTTCTCAGTTTTTGTATTTTTTCCCCTTTCTGTTTAATTCATGTAGAATCATTTTAGTTATGAGGTGGGGGTTACTTTGTTTTTCTTTTTTTTCTTGAGATGGAGTCTCACTCTGTCACCCCGGCTGGAGTGCAGGGGTGTGATCTTGGCTCACTGCAACCTCTGCCTCCTGGGTTCAAGCAATTCTCCTGCCTCAGCCTCTTGAGTAGCTGGGATTACAGGCGCATGCCACCATGTTGGTCAGGCTGGCCTTGAACTCCTTACTATGTGATCCACCCGCCTCAGCCTCCCAAAGTGCTGGGATTACAGGCATGAGCCACCATGCCCAGCTGGCCACTTTGTTTTTTAATTATTAATCTTTGGTTTCATGCCATCAATTTGGATATCCTTTCCCTCGCCCAGTGTGTTTTAATGTCTTCTCCTGGCTTACTGTTTGAGTCTTGCATATTATAATAGGCCTTTGGTATTTGCAGATTTGACCTTTTTTTTTTTTTTTTTTTTTTTTTTTTTGAGACGGAGTCTCGCGCTGTCACCCAGGCTGGAGTGCAGTGGCCGGATCTCAGCTCACTGCAAGCTCCGCCTCCCGGGTTCACGCCATTCTCCTGCCTCCGCCTCCCGAGTAGCTGGGACTACAGGCGTCCGCCACCTCGGCCGGCTAGTTTTTTTTTTGTATTTTTTAGTAGAGACGGGGTTTCACCGTGTTAACCAGGATGGTCTCGATCTCCTGACCTCGTGATCCGCCCGTCTCGGCCTCCCAAAGTGCTGGGATTACAGGCTTGAGCCACCGCGCCCGGCCTGCAGATTTGACATTTAAAGCTTCAGCTATTCTCACCTAATTCCAAGGGCTGTGATAAAGTAATTTGTAGTTTTGCTGAGGCTGAAATGTTACTTGCTTGCTGCCAGGCTTGCAAATAGGAACTGATCACGTAGCTCAGAGGGAGCCTATCAGACAGGCCAGCACCCACATCTCAACGCAGCTTTGTTTTTCTCTACTTGTCATCGCGTACACAGTAACTCTCGAAGTGATAAAAGCTGTTTCTTTGTGAAATATGGGCCCGAAAAGAAAACCAACTACTAGTGCTGGTGATGGAAGTGAAGAGAAAATGAAGCGGTCTAAGAGTGATGGTTCTTAGCCAGAAAATAGACGTTTTGGATAAATTAAAGTGGTTTTACAGATTCAGGTAAGTTTGTGGTTGGTTCATGTTGCTACTGTATTGATGTAGTAATTTATCTTTTCAGTGGCACAATTCGTTTACATAACTTTATAAATTACTAGTAATGTATTTTTAGGAGCACTAAGGATTTGAAGATGTCACCTAAATGTCAGTTACACTTCACCGAGTTTTACAGGGGAAATTAAACACTGTAGTGGAATTTGGCCAGGTGTGGTGGCTCATGCCTGTAATCCCAGCACTTTGGGAGGCCAAGGTGGGTGCATCACCGGAGGTCAGGGGTTTGAGACCAGTCTGGCCAACATGGTGAAACCCCCATCTCTACTAAAAATACAAAAATTAGCTGGGCGTGGTGGCGGCCGCCTGTAATCCCAGCTACTTGGAAGGCTGAGGCAGGAGAATCACTCCAACCCAGGAAGCAGAGGTTTCAGTGAGCCGAGATCGCGCCATTGCACTCCAGCCTGGGCGACAAGAGCAAAACTCCGTCTCAGAAAAAAACAACACTATAGTAGTATTTTAAAACTTTAGGACTTTGGGAAATCATGAACGTCTTGGGGTGTATTATGTATATAAGAGTTTGTTATACTGGCCTACACTATTCCAGTAATATTTCTGTTCATGTAGTACTGCAGCACTTTTCATTTTTTTAAGTATATTATAAAACTGATTTTCCCTGGCCTTTAATGTTGGTCTTTTTCTCCCCCAAAATTATGCTTTATCATACCACATGAACAATAGTACAGTGGTGGTGGTGGCGGTGGTTGTTTTGAGACGGAGTTACACTCTCGTTGTCCAGGCTGGAGTACAATGGCACAATCTCGGCTCACTGCAACCTCTGCCTTCCGAGTTCAAGTGATTCTCCTGCCTTAGCCTTCCAGGTGGCTGGGGTTACAGGCATGTGGCACCATGCCTGGCTAATTTTTTTGTGTTTTTAGTAGAGACAAGGTTTTGCCGTATTGGTCAGGCTGGTCTCAAACTCCTGACCTCAGGTGGTCCACCTGCCTTGGCATCCCAAAGTGCTGGGATTACAGGCAGAAGCCACCGTACCCGGCCCAGTACAGTGTTATCAAGTGAAAAATATCTTGATGATGTTTTTGAGGTTGTGTTACAACTTGAGTAGAGAGACCTTGTGAAATGTCTGTTTTTTCACATTTGGGAGCTGCCTCTGTCTACATTCAAATGTTATCTGAAGTACCCTTTAAATGGTTCCATGTATCTTTTTGAACTTCCTTCTTTTGGTAGACATTTTTGAACATCTGTATGAACAAGGATTTATATTAGATGCTGGTACAGAGAAGAACTACTACAGGTTGAGCATCCCTAATCTGAAGTCTGAAATGCTCCCCAGCTCTTCAAGCATCAATATGATGTCACAAGTGAACAGTTTCACACTTAACACCTTTGCTTTCTGATGAGTCAGTGTACATAAACTTGGTTTAATGCACAAAATTATTTTAGCTTCAGGCTGTGTGTACGAGCTTTATGTGAAACAAATGAATTTCATGTTTTGACTTGGATCCCTTCCCAAAAGTATCTCATTATGCAAATACTACAAAATCTTTAAAAATCCAAAACACTTCTGGTTCCAAGCATTTCATGTAAGGGATACTTAACCTGTGGTCATTGCCCAAGTAACTCTCAATCAAGGAGAAGAAAAGATATAAACCAATGACTATAAAAGATGTGAAATGTTTCTACACAGAGAACTCTGGGAGCACAGATGTAGGAGATGTTAACTAGGGTGGAATGAAGGAAGGTTTCTAAGCAGAGTTGAGGAATGAATTGATTATCTTTGTTAATCTGAGTGGGATCCATTCCTGTTCCAGCATGGTTTCCCCTGGTTTTGTTCCTAGATTTAGAAATAATGCCCTGGTTTGCTATAAGGAAGAATCTTAACATGTTTATTAGGAATGGATATTGACTCAAATGCCTTTTTGTAATTTGTTTAAAAGGATTTTCTTCATTAACCTGTTATTGTAATAGTTTTGTATTTCTGAAAGAATATACTTGGTCATGGGCCTTTGTTTGTCTTAATGTATTTGTTGCAATTTCTTTGTATTTGGCATTTTTGTACATGTATGGTGGCCTCTTGTGGTATCTTTAACTGGCTTGAGAATTGGATCGTATTTTCTCTAAGGCAATATCTCTAATACACTTGGCCCTCTGAATCTGTGAGTTCCGCATTTATAAATGCAACCAACTGCAGCTTGAAAATATTAAGGGGGAAAAAATTACTTAGCTCCAAAAAGCAAAAATTAAATTTGCCACACACTTAATACTGTATTGAATCTAGTGGATGACGTGATGCACAGGCATTGTATTACCTAATACAATGTAATCTAGAGATGCTTTAAAGTACAAAGTAATCTAGAGATGCTTTAAAGTACACAGGAGGCTGTGCTTAGGTTATATGCACATACTTTGCAATTTTTTATCTGGGACTTGAGCGTCCTCAGATTTGGTTACCTGTTGGGGATTCTAGAGACCAGTCCTTCATGATAGATGGGAAAGTTCTGGAAACAGTCCTCCACAGATACTGAGGGACGACTCTAGTTATTTCCCTGAGCCTGAAGTTTGCTTATGGATGTATAAATGAATGTTTTTACTACTAGTATACTTTGTGAATCATAGTATGTCTAAAAAATAAAACAGTCTATGCACATTTTAATCCCTTTTTTTTTTTTTTTGCAAGTCTGCATCAAACTATACTTGGAAAAAGGCTTGTGTATTGTGATTTATTTTCCTCTTTTCCTTTTTGATAAGAGTACTGTCTTAGGGAGTTAATTTTAGTTTAAAAACATGTTTTGATCCTACAGGAGAACCTCTCATGACCTTGAAAAAGTGACATAGTGCTCTCTGGATATCCTTTACCATAAATACAGCATTTTAGAAAATGGATAATTCTGCTAATTGTTGGTTTAAAAAAAAAGTTTGAACTGGATTAGAATATATTTTACAATATGATTAGTGAGAATTCATAAAACTATCAATTAGAATCTAAGTCAAAATGAAGATGTTTACAGTATTGTTTGCAAAATTCAGAAGATTTTAGTTGTCGATACTAAAGCCAGCAACCAGTTAACCTAAAAGAGCATAAAAAAAAAGTTATGGCTAACATAAAAGAGATACATCTTGTTAGACTTGGTTTCTTTAGCACATTTGATACTGGTTAGTACATCTCTATCGACATCACTAGATAAACTGCTGTAATTTAGAGAAATGTATCATAATTCCTTTGCATAATATTTAGAAAGGTGTAATTCAAGTGCATACCAATTTGGAAATAGGGTTTGAATATCACACCTTGAGCTAAACGTAGAAGGAAGGGAGGAGCATACCAATTTACAGTGAATGATAGAGCAGCAGCAGCGGGCAGTCTAATGGCTGTGTGTGGGTCTTTTAATTTTAACAATATTGTATCATTTTATAATGCTACGTTCTTTTTTTTTTTGAGACGGAGTCTCTGTTGCCAGGCTGGAGTGCAGTGGCGCGGTATCAGCTCACTGCAACCTGTGCCTCGTGGATTCAAGCGACTCTTCTGCCTCAGCCTCCCGAGTAACTGGAACCACAGGCAGGCACCACCATGTCGAGCTAATTTTTGTATTTTTAGTAGAGACAAGGGTTCACCATGTTGGCCAGAATAGTCTTGATCTCCTGACCTCGTGATCCACCCGCGTCAGCTTCCCAAAGTGCTGGAATTACTGGCATGAGCCACCATGCCCAGCTTGTGATGCTGCTTTCTTAGTGTTAAAATTAGAATCAGGAAAAGTACAGATCCGAAAAATTCTTACGGCAGAGAATGAAAGGTAGGAGCAAATATTGAATCAACTGAACAAATTAAATCTAGGTTAAGGTAATAATGACTACCACAATTAAAGTGTCACAATGTTTTAAAAAATAATATAACAAAAGGCCGGGTACAGGGGCTCATACCTATAATCTCATCACTTTTGGGAGGCACTGCAGTCTGGGCGATAGAGTGAGACTGTGTCTCAGGGAAAAAAAAAACATATATAACAAGAAATACTAACTTGGTGGTAATGGACTGGGACTAAATTGCCAGAGTGTGCCAATAAAATCTAGTAAAATGGAACAGGACGTGGTGTTGGCAATGTAGATGGTACTTTTAAGCACACTGGGTTTCCTGCGACCTCCATTTTTTGAGACTATCATTGCATTTCTTTAATTGTAGAGCAGTTTTGAAATGTAGTCTTCGCTGGGCTCGGTGGCTCACGCCTGTCATCCCAGCACTTTGGAAGACCAAGGTGGGCGGATCACCTGAGATCAGGAGTTCGAGACCAGCCTGGCCAACATGGTGAAACCCCGTCTCTACTAAAAGTACAAAAATTAGCCAGGTGTGGTGGTACGTGCCTATAGTCCCAGCTACTCAGGAGGCTGAGGCAGGAGAATTGCTTGAACCTGGAGGCGGAGGTTGCAGTGAGTTGAGATCACGCCCCTGCACTGTAGCCTGAGTGACAGAATGAGAGTCTTGTCTCAAAAAAAAAAGAAGGAAAAGAAATGTAGTCTTAAGCTTATTTAGTATTATAACAAGCTTTTCTAAGATTTCTAAGATGCAGAAATTTTTCAATCTGTGATTTCACTACAAAGGCCCTATATGTAAGCATACATGTAAATAGCTTAAAAGCACAGCTTTGCCAGTATTTAAAAGCTGTTATCAATTGTGGGTATGCAATCTGTCAAGTTTCTAGGTGTTTCCTTTTTTTTTTTTTTTTTAAACCCTCATTTATTGCTTTTAACTGACACATAATAGGTGTACATATGTATGGGGTTCGGTGTAACATTTTGATACATGTATACAAGCAGGTGTTTTCTATATTATGAAAACATTTGGAGAAAAATGATTAACTTATTGCAGTCCTTTTCTTTCAGCTGCTTTTCTAACCCAAACTGTATGTCTTGATGACACTACAGTAAAGTTTGAAATATGGGATACAGCTGGTCAAGAACGATACCATAGCCTAGCACCAATGTACTACAGAGGAGCACAAGCAGCCATAGTTGTATATGATATCACAAATGAGGTAAGTATGGATGCATTGCACAGTGAAATTAATTTGAGTACCCACTTTTGGTATTCAGAATTTTGATTAAATATTTTGGAAAATCTTTTTTTGATAGTCAATCTTGACCTTTCTGCTGAAGCTTTTGTGAATTAGAAAATCTGGTTTAAAAAAAATAAAATGAAAATGTCTCATAATACAGTAGTCCTAAGAATTTCTTTCCCACACTCACTGTGGACAGTCTTTTAAAAAAAGCCTTGTATCACAAAGATGCTTCCTAACCATTTTTTGAGCCTATGCCCAATAGCTGTTTCTTTGTTTAACAGGAGTCCTTTGCAAGAGCAAAAAATTGGGTTAAAGAACTTCAGAGGCAAGCAAGTCCTAACATTGTAATAGCTTTATCAGGAAACAAGGCCGACCTAGCAAATAAAAGAGCAGTAGATTTCCAGGTATGTTAAATTTAACTTTCACTTGAAAGTCCCTTTTTTTCCTGTAAGTTTTTATTTTGTGTCAACACTTGAGTTAGTTGTAATGTTAAAACCATGCAAGTAATAGAAAAGACTGATTTTTAAAACAAATACAAAATACTACATATAATAAAATGTTTCTGATAAACCTAAATTTTCAAATAGATTACTGGAATATAAAAACTGATCAAAAGATTTTGTAGACTTAAACAATAAAGGCCGGGTGCAGTGGCTCATGCCTGTGATCCTAGCACTTTGGGAGGCCAAGGCAGGTGGATCACCTGAAGTTGCGAGTTCGAGACCAACCTGACCAACTTGGAGAGAAACCCTGTCTCTACTAAAAATACAAAAGTAGACAGGTGTGGTGGTGCATGCCTGTAATCCCAGCTTCTTGGGAGGCTGAGGCAGAAGAATTGCTTGAACCTGGGAGGCGGAGGTTGTGGTGAGCTGAGATCACACCATTGCACTCCAACCTGGGCAACAAGAGCGAAACTCCGTCTCAAAAAAAAAAGAGAGAAACAGTAAAAGTAGTCATTGTTCACAGTGCACAAAGTGATTGTACTCTGCCCTAATTCCTCCATCCCACACATACTTTATGTCCTAACCCTCTTCTACTTATCTGCAAGTATGTGTCAGCACGTGTGTGTACATATGTCCATACGCAAACACTCATGTGGTTGTTCTTAAAGCGGCATTCAAAAATAAAGGCTCTGCCAGTCGGTATCCAGAGTTGGAAAATAATAAGCTAAAAACTAATAATTTTTAAAAAATTTTAAGGCTAAAAAAAATCCAGTTTGTGTCTTACGGTTGCTAATTCAGAATGTTTGCTGCTGCAAAATAGAGCAAGTGCAATCACTTAAAAACAAAGCAAGTCCTCTACTTCGACATTCTTTTTAAAACTGCCTGTTCTCTTGCTCTTTGGCTTCTCTACTAGAAGGGTGGTTGAGGCTATTATGTATATATCAGTGATGAAATAGTTTTCTGTTTTGATGACTGTAGATGGAATACATGTATTCTTCCACCATTAGGTATTAAGCTGGGCATGTTACACTTGTAATTTTATTTAATTCTTAGGAAAATGATGTGAGATGCAGTATCATCCATTACTGTTTCCAAAATTGTTGCCTCCCCAGCACTAGAGTGGCAGAGAAAATACTTAAGTTACAGTCAGAAGTGGCCCTGTCACATAACAGTTCAAAGGAGCCTCAGTTGTTTCTTTGTCCAATGGGAAAGATCATTGGTTACCCCTCATAACAGCTATGAGGATGAAAAGTAATAATATATGTAAAATGTAAAAGCATGACAAAAATGTAGGGCAGTAATGTAATTTTCAAAGGAATGATTCATGATATATTCAAGACTATAATGTTACTGTAGAGGTCACTGAAAATTAAATATGAGGGTGTCATTTAGTAGTTGAAGCCAGTGTTAGATATTTGGTTTCCCTTTGTCTTCATTGCAGATAATAAGTGTAAATAAAAATTTCCATTGAGATCAAAGAGAGTTTTATTTAGAATAAGATAATTCTCCCCCATCTCTGGAACTCAGTATTTGAAAGCAGATATAATGTAAGAACAGATTAATCAAGGTGGGATAATACAAGAATTTCAGACAAAAAAGGAAATAGTCCTTTATAAAATTTTCTTGCACAGTGCTCTTACCTCTGTTGTAGCTATTACATAGTTGTTGATTATAGATGATTATAGGAATCAGGTTGGAGCAGTAATAAGTAAGTCTCCTTTTCTATAACAAGTTTAAAGCAGATACAGCATATTTCCAAGAGATATATCTCATTTTTTGTTCTATAAACAGGAAGCACAGTCCTATGCAGATGACAATAGTTTATTATTCATGGAGACATCAGCTAAAACATCAATGAATGTAAATGAAATATTCATGGCAATAGGTAAGATTAATATCTCTTTTAAAATGATCAGTATAAGCAAAACAAGCATGAAGCATATTTGATTTGACTGTCTCTTTTTTAAAAAAGTATTGGGGGTGAGTGTGTGTGTATGTTTGTGTGTGTGTGAGAGAGAGAGAGATATTATACCACTTTTCTAAGTCCTTTCCACAAAGCAATACTTTGTTGGTAATATTGTTAAATTTGAAAGATAATTACCTATTAGGTTGTAATACTGTCAGTTTAGGCAAGCTTCTTCAAGGTGAGTTAAGCCTTAACCTTAACCTGATAGTTCAAATAGATAAATTTTGCAAAGGTTTCGCTGGGAGATTTGGATAAATATGTTTTTTTATTAGGTTATACATTTTAAAAGTCAAATTATTGGTAAGTATAACTCAGAAGAACATGACACATAAGTATACAGATTGACAAATTATTTTAATGTAAACATTATAAGGAAGACGATTTCAGAGCATAGAGGCATAAGGAGAAAAAAAAGAAAACAAAACAACATCCATACTTTATATTTGATCTTACACAGTGTTCTTGTCATTGCTTTAAGGTTTTTTTTTTTCCAGAGACAGAGTCTCACTCTGTCGCCCAGGCTGGAGTGCAGTGGCGCCATCTTTGTTCACTGCAAGCCCCACCTCCCGGATTCACGCCATTCTCCTGCCTCAGCCTCCCGAGTAGCTGGGACTACAGACGCCCGCCACCATGTCTGGCTGATTTTTTTGTATTTTTAGTAGAGATGGGGTTTCACCGTGTTAGCCAGGATGGTCTCGATCTCCTGACCTTGTGATCCACCCACCTCGGCCTCCCAGAGTGCTGAGATTACAGGCTTGAGCCCCCGCGCTTAGCCCTGAGGTGCTTTTAACCGATGGTAATTGCCGTTTCAGTTTTTGATTATAGGTAACGAAGTTGGAGTAGTATTATAAGCCTCTTTTCTATAACAAAAATAAAGGTTGGTTTAGTTTTTTGGTTTTAGATTTTATTTTATTTTATTTTTTTAAGCCTTTCCTCTTTTCAATGGTTTTAATGTATAGATTCTACCTGAAGGGTATGTTTTGGTGGTTCTCAAAGTTTGCCATCTGTGGTTTTCATGTGCCCTGCACTCTTCTCATCCCACAACACCTTTTATTTTACAGCACTGATTCTTAACTGGGGTGTTCACAGTCCTTACTTACACACTCCAAGTAAGAAATACTCTTAAATTGAACTCATATAAATAAACAGTTAATAGCTGAATCAGAGAATAATGAAAACCCAGTAAAAGTTGCAAGTATTTTTATTGTTTTTTACTAGGTGACAGAGTTTAATGGTACTTCATTTGAAATGGGGAAAAACTTGCCTGTTTCTCATGTAAAATGTTTTCCTGAAAAACTCAAGTTTGCAGTTTGCTAGGGAAATACTGGCACAGTTGCGAAGGGTTGTGTGATAATATACTCATTTTACAAATGTGACAGATTACACCCAGAATCACATCTGAAAAGTTAGAGGAAACAATGAGATAATAGGTCTTTCAAATCAGCCTGCACTTTTAAACCTTTCTCACAGTATTTAAACTCTACCAGATGGACTTCAGTTTGTACCTTTTTATTCAAACATGCTAAGAAAGTCATTTTTCGAGTTAGAAAGCAGCCTACATATTTTAGATTTTTGTTTTTTTCTGAAATTAGAATGTTTCCCTTCTTAAAACCTATGTGTAAATGGAATTATGGCCTTTCCATTTCCTTCACTAGATTAGTAATTTTTTTCTTTTATATTATTTTTTTGTTATGAAGGAATACTTTGATTAGTGACTTAACTCACACAGTGCACTCATAACAACTGTAATCAATGCAGGGACTAAAAAGTTTCTCATTCTGGTTTACTTCCTTCAGCCTCCTAATCTCACTCACATCTGATTTAAACACTTAGGGAAGCATGCTAAATAGGGAGACATGATGGATTGCTCAATCCGGAACCTAAGTTGTTACTATATACAGTATATAATGCTGTTTTGTGTCCTAGGTACCAGCGTTCAGCATCTCTGGGGCTTTGCTTGTAAATACATTTTACTGGAGATATACCATTATAATACCATTTATGCTACCAGCCTAGAGCCAGTCCCAGAGAAGTGGCCCAATGGAAGTCTTTCTTTCCGAGCTTCGGTGCTCCTGGCTCCCAAATGCATTGCACAACCCAGCATCTAGGATTCTAAAAATGATTGATGCTGATGTAGAATGGAATGTGTAGAACAAATAAAGTATAAAAGGTCCACAATACAACTAGGCAATCAGATCTCGAAGCAGAGTATATTCAATTTCTGAGTAACCTGAGTCAAAGCTATGGTAAAGTTAGAGTCTTACCATAGTAGTCTGTCCCCAAGATTGATAGAGATCAGTGTGTGCAGCCACTCTTAAAATCAGTACTCTTAGACATGTTTAATATTCTGCTTCCCCTCAAAAAATGAATTTAGCACATTAAGGGTCTTACGGATTAAAACAAACTACAGCAGTCTCCAACTTTACAGTGGTTTGACTTACAATTTTATAACTTACTGATGGTGTGAAGTGACATGCATTTAGTACATTCTCAGCTTACTATGAGGTTACATAGAGAAACCCATCATAAATTTCAAATACCATACATGAGGTCGGGTGCGGTGGCTCATGCCTGTAGTCCCAGCACTTTGGGAGGCCAAGGCGGGCAGATCACTTGAGGTCAGGAGTTGGTTAGGAAATGAGCCTGGCCAACATGTCGAAACCCCCGTCTCTACTAAAAATAGAAAAATTAGCAGGGCGTGGTGGTATGCGCCTGTAGTCCCAGCTACTTGGGAAGCTGAGGCAGGAGAATTGCTTGAACCCAGGAGGCAGAGGTTGTAGTGAGCTG
Source organism: Macaca fascicularis (assembly GCF_037993035.2). Taxonomy (NCBI): domain Eukaryota; kingdom Metazoa; phylum Chordata; class Mammalia; order Primates; family Cercopithecidae; genus Macaca; species Macaca fascicularis. The sequence goes on along the minus strand of NC_088376.1, from coordinate 28,447,817 downwards.
AGATCATGCCACTCATGCCACTGCACTCCAGCCTGGGTGACAGAGTGAGACTCTGCCTCAAAAAAAAAAAATCATAAATCAAAAACATACAAATTAGGATGGATATGTCAGGATGTAGCCCCATCGTAAGTCAAGGAGCATCTGTATATCCAGCAGGTACTTTTTTTAATCAGTGGGAACACTCCAGAGAACAACCACTCGCTGTATAGAGCTTGGCAGAGGTAAAGTCGTAACTGCTGGTTGAGTGTGTTGTCTGAATCTGACAAGCCAGACTCCTCTGACTCAAATAAAGTTAGGAAATAGTTTTTGGAGATGAGGTCTTCAGGATAATTCTATTTGGATTAGGTATAGCTACTGGTCAGTCAGATTAGGATTCATCAGCCTATAAAAGGAGAAAATGAGGTTGGTTGCAGTGGCTCACTCCTGTAATCCCAGTACTTTGAGAGGCCACGGTGGAATGATCTTCAAGGCCAGGAGTTGTAGACCAGCCTGGGCAACAGAGCAAGACCCAGTCTCTACAAAACAAACAAACAAATTTAAAAAAAAAAGGCATGGTGGTGCATACCCTGTAGTCTTAGCTACTTGGGAGGCTGAGGTGGGAGGATCTTTTGAGCCCAGGAGTTCAAGGTTTCAGTGAGCTATGATTGTTGCACCACACTCCAGCTTGGGCTACAGAGGGAGACCTTGTCTCCAAAATGAAAAGAAGTATGGCTGCAGGCTACATTCAAACTAAGATCACAACAAAGTGTTGAGTATGTCTGAATGTATGTGGATATGTTTGTATCTTAAGTGTATTTCCACTAGCATGCTAAGGTATGTTTGTGTGTTCGTATATTTCCTCCAGTATGCTACGTTTTGACACATGCAGGCATCTAACTTGGGTCTTATCTGTCCTTTGCCCAAAGCATAGATTGTAATTGTTCATTCTCAAAAATCCAACTCTTACCTATTTCCCCTTTATTTCAAGGCAGCTGATGGTTACTCTGCAAGGTGTAAGTTTCTCTTTTAAAAACTAAGAGGTCGAGCATGGTGGCTCATACTTGCAGTCTCAGCACGTGAAGTCTGAGGCGGAAGGATTCCTTGAGCCCAAGAGTTCAAGACCAGCCTAGGCAACAAAGTGAGACCCCATCTCACTTTGGAACTCAGGGCTGCAGTGAGCCATGATCACACCACTGCGCTTCATCCTGGGTGACAGAGTGAGACCTGTCTCTTAAAAAAAAAGAGAGTGTGAGAGAGAAAATGTATATAGATGTTTTAAGGCCAAAGGCTGTGGAAGCCAGGAAAGAAATAGTAGATATGATCTATCATAATTCGGGGTGATAATTAGTTGCACAATAGAGGACAAGTTTTGTTGAGGTGATGATTACAATGGTATTTGTTTCTATCCTGACTTGTTCTAAAAAGCGTTTGTGGCAGCCTGGAGAATGCTGATATGAGCTGAGCTTCTTTATAAACTTACTGATAAGCTTACTGGCTGGCCATCATGTTTATTAACTTAGATTTTTTTTTAAATAGAAGTAATAATGAGGCCAGGCACCATGGCTCATGCCTATAATCCCGGCACTTTGGGAGGCCGAAGCAGGTGGATCACCTGAGGTCAGCAGTTCAAGATCAACCTGGGCAACATGATGAAACCCCGTCTCTACTAAAAAACAAAAATTAGTTGGTCGTGGTGGGGCATGCCTATAATCCCAGCTACTCAGGAGGCCAGGGCACAAGAATCGCTTGAACCCAGGAGGTGGAGGTTGCAGTGAGCTGAGATCACGCCATTGCACTCCAGCCTAGGTGAGCCTGGGTGACAGAGCGAGCCTCCATCTCAAAAAAAAGAAGAAGAAGAAGTAATAATGAGTATAAAATAAAATACAACTTTTCTGGTATTACTGAGTGAATCTGTGTAGAGAATTACATAAAGCACTAGTCAGGCTTAAGTTTTAATTGTGTCTACAGCCAGTCCCCATCTACCCTTCCCCCAACACAGTTACCCCAGAAATCAAACTCCCTAAGACAGCAACCAATGTTTTGGCATTTAATAGATAGTAAACATTTGAAAAGAATGAACATGTGGTTATATAATACTTTGGGGGTAACCTAACTGGAAAGAAAAATTATAAATAGCAGGTGAAACTGATACTAATATGACTATTCAAATATTCCATTTATTTGATCATTTTCTTTCAGCTAAAAAATTGCCAAAGAATGAACCACAAAATCCAGGAGCAAATTCTGCCAGAGGAAGAGGAGTAGACCTCACCGAACCCACACAACCAACCAGGAGTCAGTGTTGTAGTAACTAAACCTCTAGTTTGAACTAGCTGGAATAGTCTTCTGCTTCCTAAATGTTAATAACAATGGAATTGGAGCATTTAACCAGCCCAGTATGACTTCCAAAAGAAGAGACTTATGATAGAGTCAAGTTTCTAATACAGAATTATTTTAAGTGTTTTGAACTTAATTTTTAATAACATGCATGGGTCCTTCTCACTAATGTTTCAACAATAGGGAAAAAATGAGAACTATGTGGACACTTGTTTCATTGGAAGGTTAGGAGGAATGATTTCTCATCACTAGGAATATAGACAGATGACTGTCTGGACCCACACAGTTAACCAGCCCATTTCTCCACACTGGTACAGTAGTCACCTGTGAAAAAAAATTTGGATCTTACTAATTTGGGCTTTTCAAAAACGTCCTTTTTTTAGAAGGAGATTCTAAAGTTATTTATGATGCTTAGCCATAGTATTCAGGCAAATGTTCATTTCTCCTGGTATCTGTATTTAAAATGTACATTCCACATTTTAATAAATTAGCCACAAGAAAATAATCCCACATATACAAGGTCGGGGGGTGGGGAAGAGTATTAATGGTATGTTAATTATAGCCAGTCCCGTTTTTTTTTTAAATGGGGTAAAAATCAAATGCAATCCCATCTTGTTTTAAGAATTTGAGAACTAATAAATGCACCTTAATGGATAGTGTTCCTTTCAAACATGTGAGTTCTTTAACAAAAATGAAATAAACCAGGTGTCTGATTTCCGATTAATCACTGCTGGCCATTACATAGGTTTTGTTGTTTGGGGCAGGGAGGGGGCTTTTGTTCCCTTTTGACATAATATAGTCAATGCACTAACAATTATGTATATTCAAACTTGATTATTTTAAATTCGATCTTCAGCTGTACTGTAAATAGGGTACTGCATTGTAGTCTCCATATCTGTATTACTTTTCTGTAATATTTAAGAGTTGCTTAAAAGTATACAAAATGTACAGTTACTAAAATAGCTAATTATTTCTCTCTCCCCCTTGGACAAGAAGGGGCTTCAGTTGTTCCTCCATGGCTAGAACTATAATAAACAATGTACCCGTAATTTGTAACATAAAGTATTGCAATATGTTAGTAACAATCTTGCAGCCTTCTTTTCCAAAGTTCATTTTATTTTGATCAGTTCAGTATATTGCACTAATTATTTTAGGTATTTTCATTATATGAAAGCTACCATGTGTCAGAGATGATTTAGTCTATTTAAGTGTTGGACTGCTAGGAGAACTTGTACATTTACAATAATGCAGAATTAGGAAAACGGTTCACCAGTGTTTAGTTTTATATTGAGGTGCTCAGGTTGGAATAAAGTGGTATAAAAAGCAAGTATTGGTTTTTCTTTCTTTTTTTTTTTTTTTGGCATAAAACAGTGAACATATATAATTGATATTATATGACCTAATATCCGCTTTTATATTTTCTTTACTGTGTTCATAAAATTGTTTGCATGTTATTGATGAATCGTCCTAATATCTGGATCATTGAAGAATTGCTTTATGGTATTATATTTTGGTGCTCTGGATAATTGGAACTTTTATTTTTTATGTCAGAAGCTGATACTCACTTCCATTGAGAAATATTACCATAACTGTAATGTTGTCTCTGGAGCCAGCCAGTAAAGCAGCATTTACAAGTTCACGGCTAACGTACTCAGCTGCACCTTCATAGAAACTCTTAGTGCCTGATTCTTTTTCATTTGTTGCCACACCATTGACACTAGTTGGGCTGTCAGTTACTTTTTCACTGCAAGGTTTATGATGAGTCGTTTCTGCTGGAAATGTTTCTACATTCTCAGGGTTATAAATGCAGTATTTAGAATAGTTTGAATCGGACAAATTTTCTTTGGAATTTGTAGTTGACACACATCCTTCAGATACAGATTTATACTGAAACAATACGTGGATATTACTTTGTGATTTAGTAAGGTTTGGTTCAATGGTTGAAAAAAGCAGAGGCCCTTTGGATGGTGAAGATTTTTTAGGTATGATAGAACAGTATGTTTCTTCATACATGTGAAATGTTGTCATTGCCAGGGCAGTGACTTCCTCTTTATCCAAAACTTCCCAAAGTCCATTAGTAGCTAAAATAAGGAATTGACATAGGTCATCTATAGGGACAGAAATAGTTTGAGGTGCTGGGATAATGGACTTTTTCAGCTTGAGATTTCCATGAAATCCAAGTCCTCGTGTAGTTTTTACTTGCCCTTCTACAAGCCCGTATGGTTCATTTGAACTAATGACTGTTCCATTCTGAAGTATTCTTCTTCTTTCGTTTGTGTTTCGTGTAGTATGTTCTTTGGTTAGGCAAAAACCTTTCCCATTTCTGCACAAGACTGCTTGCACATTACCTAAAAGATTATTTTTTAAAAGAAGAAATTTTTATCCTAGAGATAACCAATTCAAAATCTGCTAACTTTAGTAAATTCTGTGTTTCAATGCTAAACAGAAAGCAGGCTATGTAAAAGTACTGTTTAAATATGTGTAATATATCACTACTGAATGATTTATAGTAAATACAGATTCAAACATCATTTTATACCTCATTGTTAAGCAACTTTTAGTGTTTAAAACTACTACATTTAGTGTTAACATGACAGATAATGCAAAGTAACTTCTAAAGTTTTAAATGAAATGACTTAATATTACTTATATTGGAGAGTCATGAGTTGAACTTTTTTATAGCCAACATATATTCCATCTAGCAGATTTTTAAATGTTTTAAGATAAATGCTGCTTCAATTTAAAACACACACTTTGATTTTTTTAAAAAAAACAATGACAGTTGTGTAACCAGTACAAGTTAAAACTTGAATGTGCTTAGGTCATGGGTGATGAAAACATTAGAATGTCACTATTAATGTTAGGTTGCTATAATGTGTAGTTTTTAAAAATTAAGTCAATCATTCCTGTGAAGAAATACATTATTAATGTATTACATGAATAATAGGCAGCCAACATTAAACCCTTTGGTTGGAAACTGAAATCTTAAAAGTTGGTTGTAGTTTGTTCATGGTTCAAATGAATCCATGATGGTGTGCTTCATTGAAATCTTACAGTTTAAACAGGATCTGAACAGACTGGCGGGAGATTATATATTACTGTAACTTTTTGTGGAGTATTTTTTAAGAAAAACTGAATTTTTTTAGTTAGGAAAAATTGATTTTCCCCAAGTTTTTAGGAATATAATTTTATGTTTTTAAAATTACATATAATTACATATTGTTTTTCTTGGTATAAAATCATTTGTGATTTATAGAAAGTTATTAAACTGTTCTGAGATGGGGTTAATAATATTTGATTATTATAACATCTTTGAGATTTAAAATTTCTGGAATAGAATGCCAAATTTACATAGAATATTCTGGTTTTAAATATGATCCTGTACCTGGGATCATTTAGTTGCTTGCAGGAGGAGTTCAATTCTAGGCCCACAGTTTTATAGCTAAAAGAATTTAGACTTAGAAGGTTGAGGTCCAAGGCCAGGTGTGGTGGCTTACACCTGTAAACACCACTCTTTGGGAGGCTGAGGCAGGCAAATCACTTGAAGCCAGAAGTTTGAGACCAGCTGGGGCAACATGGCAAAGCCCCATCTCTACTAAAAATACAAAAAAATTAGCCGGGCATGGTGGCGCATGCACGCCTGTAATCCCAGTTACTTGGGAGGCTGAGGCACAAGAACCACCTCTACACAGGAGGTGGAGGTTGCAGTAAGCTGAAGTCACACCACTGCACTCCAGCCTAGGTGACAGAGCAAGACTCTCTCAAAAAAAAAAAAAAAAAAAAAAGTTGAGGTCCATGCAACTAGTATAGTACTATAGTTGAAAAGCCTAAATTGGTGGCCAGTGTGGTGGCTCATGCCTGTAATTCCAGCACTCTGGGAGGCTGAGGCAGGAGGATCACTTGACCAGACTGGCCAGCATGGCGAAACTCTGTCTCTACTAAATACAAAAATTAGCCGGGCATGATGGTGCATGCCTGTAATCCCAGCTACTCAGGAGGCTGAGGCACAAGAATTGCTTGAACCTGGGAGGCGGAGGTTGCAGTGAGTCGAGATTGCACCACTGCACTTCAGTCTGTGCGATAGAGTGAGACTCAAAAATAGCCTAAATTGGTAAAAGCATTAGTGTCAGATATAGACAGAAACTATTGTCTCATTTATATAATAGGAATTTTTAATAGCTGAGCTACTGGATTGGGACTAAAAGATGATGTTTGTGAAAAATATTTTGGAAACTACATAAATAGTAGTTCTTAAAGGCCATATGGCCCCTCATTTCTTTATAGTGTGGTTATTAATATTGTGTATTAACTTGTCTTACTGTTGATTATTCGACTTAGATTTTGCAGAACATAAGTCAGTAAAATAATGACTTTTGCTGAATTATAAATTATTACTGAATCAGCTAGGCAACATGAAGTGGCACTTAACGTGCCAACTGAGTAAATGGAATTATTAGGAGTACATATGGTTCAGTACCTCTTAAATTAGAAAAATTTGTACGTGTGTACATACACGTGAATTGTGTGGCCATAGCTCTGAAAACAAAAGGGACATAATTTGGCTCAGAATAGTCAAATCCATTGACTTTGTAAATGTTTATTTGCATGTGGCAAGCCAAAATGCCATTTAAGCAAAAAGAAAAAGCATTATTTTCCTAGTATGTGATTTGAAAAGAATTTAAAAGGAATAGTACTTACAATGAAAGGATGGTAAACAGGTTATTTTTATTTTAGTTACCTCTACAGAGAGCTTGACAAGTGTAGCCTTACGCACTATTTGCCTTTTTTTTTTTTTCCTGTGCTACAGAGTAGGACATACCATGTTGGCCCATTTTATTACTTGTGAACATCCTTTGGGTTCAGCACAATAAAATATTTTAAGAGAAAGGACATTAAATCCTGGTTGCAGTTCTTGCTCTACCTGTTAAAAAGGGAGATAATGCCTTTTTTTTTTTTTTTTTCTTTTGGAGACAGGGTTTCACTCTGTCACCCAGGCTGGAGTGCAGTGGTATGATTACGGCTTACTGCAGTGTTGGCCTCCCTGGGCTCAGGTGATCCTCCCACCTCCGCCTCCAGAGACCTGGGACTAAAGGCATGTTCCACCACACCCGGCTAATTTCTGCATTTTTTCGTAGAAACAGGCTTTCGCTATGTTGCCCAGGCTGGTCTCAAACTCCTGGGCTCAAGCGATCCTCCTGCTTTGGTCTCCCAAAATGCTGGGATTATAGGCGCTAGTCACTGCACCTGGCATCGCATTCTTTACCTGTATGAGTGGTGCATGAAGGAAAGGAAAAGTGAAGGAGAAGTAGCCAGCGTTTCTTAACTATTTGTGTATATAACCCAGGAAGTAGAGGGTAAATAAGATTCATCAGGAAGACTACTAATGGAACGAACTAAAAAATTAGATATGCAGAGTCAACAGTTTCATTTTGTAACAATGAGCGGCATATGCTGTCAGCTACAAACAGGGTGTTTGAAGTCAAGTGCTATATTAAACTGAAAGCTTGAACATGATAATGAACAAAAGGTTTCCATGAAGATGAGAAATTAGAGGAAGATTATTAAATATCACTGTTATGTCCACGTTGTCTGGAGAAGTGGAGAGGAAGCAGCCTTTGATAGCTTAAGAGAAAGGACAATTTGGCTTTTTAAAAAGTTTCTTGGTAACATCTGTTTGGAGGAAATGCGAACAGCTAACCAAGCAACGAACTGTGTTGGAAACCACTACACAATTTTAATCTAAGCATAAATGAATTCAAGTCCTAGACAAAGGTAACAACTTTCAGTATTTGGAGAGATTGCGCTCTTCAGAAAATGTTACCAGAATAAAAATGGAACAGGATTACTGGAATAGCAACGTGTTTAGGAACAATAATCTTGGGGATTAAAAAGAGCCGCTTTGAGATGATGCTCAAGCCTTTTTAAAGTGGCATAGTCAGGTAAAGTGTTTCTTATGCAGAGGGTAATGATGTGGCTGCCTCCTGCAATTACTGGGTTATCACCAACTTTTTGAGAAGGAAAAGTCCAGTAAACTTAGGATGAACTCTGGAATCCCAACCAGGGAATTCTAGAGCTGAGTAGGCAATATCAAGATTTTTCTCAGATAAAGCCAGAAAGGTGACTTAGTGTTGATTAGAACAGGAACGTTTTAAGAAGGAGTGAGAGAAGAGGAAAAGGAAGTTTATGTGGTGATCAGAAAAAAACATACCTATATACATGATGGATGAAGCAGGAAAAATAAAAACACACCTAGGATGCACAACGTTGCCCAGGAGTAATAAGAACAGTTTGGTGTAGAAAAACAGTATGGGGAGTGGAAGGATTTAGGAGCCTGACACAGTCAGACTTGAATCCCAAACTTTTGTCTGTGTGGCCTTCATTAGATCACTTTATTTCACTAAGTAACAGTTCTTTACCTGCAGTGTTATTTGTCAAAGTTACTGTGAGACTCAATAAGCTAATTTAAGAGGTAGACACTTAAAGGTTGGTGTTCTAAGAAGAGAAAAGCAGGTAGAGAGGCTATTCAAAAGAAATTGAGGAGAAACGACAAATGTTTCATTTCAGACCTATTTCTAAAAGAACTATAAGAAAATACAAAGTAGAATTACAGGCTTAAGATAGGCAGTGGTAACTTGGAACTTGGGAAAAATTGAAATAGTTACTGGGGAAAGGAAAAATTACAATTATAAAGGAGCATAAGTAAATTAGAATTGCATGTAAATAAGATTAGGGGAAACAGTCTATATCCAGTTTTTCTTCAATGCTCTAGTTTCAGCAAAAGAGGCTGAATTTGTTTAATTTTATGCATGGACAGCAGCTTTGTGACTTCCTAAGTTTCCATCCTTCCTATGGTTATCTTAAGAGCCTCACTCATGTTGAACTAGCTTTCATTGGATGTTCAAAATATCCTTTTGTTTTATAGACATATGATCATGAAACTCATGTCCATTGTTCATTGCTCACCATTGTACCCCTCAAGCCTAACTAGATTATGCACGAGTCTCAACTATTTATGAAATATTTGTTGAATGTGTTCTCAGAATCAGGTTTGTAAACATGTGAGAGTAGGTCCTTAGCACCACCATCAAAAAAAGAGAGAAGGGGAAGGGAAGGTATATAAAATGTCAGTGTTAAGAATTTGGCTTTTTTCCTGCACAAAATTGAAGGAGATTCTGGAGTTGAATTAGACTTTAGGGGAAAATGGTAGGGGTGGAGATAATTTTAAAGGCAACTTACTAAACTAGTCCAAATGAACACATTTTCACACCCATGGAAACGCATTTAGAGAAGAAAGGCAACTGAGGTCTGCAAATACAGCATTAGCGATTAATGAAGACAGAAAAGTCCACATAAAAATGAAGACACCCTAAAAACAGGAGAGAGCTAGTACTGTTCATTTGAAGTAACCAGACTTCAAGCCTGAAAGACTGGAGTCCTGGCTCACTCACTGGTTATATAACCTTGTATAATGCTTTGATGAGCTTTAGTCTTCTCATGTATTAAAAATGTGATTATCCTTTCCTCACAGATTTTGAAGATCAGATGAAGGAGTGATGTGGCAGTCTTGAGAAGGGAAGGGGGATTCAGGTGACCACTAATTTAAAAATTGTGATAGCCGGGTGTGGTGGCGTAGGCTGTAGGCCTAGCTACTTGGGAGGCTGAGGCAGGAGGACCGCTTGAGGCTAGGGGTTCCAGGCTGCAGTATCCTCTGATTGAGCCTAAGAATAACCACTGCGCTCCTGGCTACATAGCAAAACCTCATCTCAAAAAAAAAAAAAGTGAATAATAGAGAACTAGTGGGTAAAATTGTGCCTGGTCTCTGAATTTACTGTGAGCTTTTGAGACAGAAAGCTAGGACACTAGAAATAAAAGTTTACAGGGCCTCATTAAAAGGAATTATTAACAAATGTACAATCTAGACATAAAGATATTGGAATAACAGATACACCAAAGCACTCAAATATTAAAAAGGAGCAGTAATGAGGCAGTCTGGGTCTCAGATTGACCCTTCCACTGAGAACAAGTAAATATCCTGGATAATATAGCCGAAGTACAAAATACTCAAGAAGCATAATGACTAAATTCAGGTATACCAAGAGCAGAAACTAGCTTTTACCTAAGACCATGTATTGAGCCGAATAAATCCACATTAGATTTTCACAAGGTGGCCAGACGCAGTGGCTCATAACTATAATCCCAGCACTTTGGGAGGCTAAAGCAGGTGGATCACTTAAGGTCAGGAGTGTGAGACCAGCCTGGCCAACATGTTGAAACCCCGTCTTTACATAAAACAAAATTAGCTGGTCTTGGTGGCATGTGCCTGTAATCTTAGCTGCTCGGGAGGCTGAGGCAGGAGAATCGCTTGAACCCTGAATCCGGGAGGTGGAGGTTGCAGTGAGCCAAGATCGAGCCACTCCAGTCCAGCCTGGATAACAGAGCAAGACTGTTTGTTTGTTTGTTTTGTTTTGGGACGGAGTCTCACTCTGTCGCCCAGGCTGGAGTGCAGTGGCACGATCTCAGCTCTCTGCCTCCTGGGTTCGAGCAATTCTTTGCCTCAACCTCCCAAGTAGCTGGGATTACGGGTGCCCACCACCACACCTGGCTAATTTTTGCATTTTTTAGTAAAGACGGGGTTTCACCATGTTGGCCAGGCTGGTCTTGAATTCCTGACCTTGTGATCCACCCGCCTCGGCCTCCCAAAGTGCTGGGATTACAGGAGTGAGCCACTGCACCCAACCCAACTCTGTCTTAAAAAAAAAAAAAAAATCACAGGCTTATGAAACAGGAGACAAAACCTAGGGCTTCTCCGAGATGGGGAAGACTAAATGGCTCACCACAACAAAGCTAGGACCCCAAAGGACGATGGCCTCACTGAAACAGTGAACCAAAAATAAACCTATGCCTGTTGCCACCACACAGACTACAGAAAAACTAACTATTTCAGATTATGCCAAAGAGAGAAAGAGGGAAGAAAGGAAGCTACAAAAAACTTGGAACTGGCTTGACATTGTAGCTCACATCTGTAATCCTGTGAGGCAAGGATAATCACATGTTTAATACATGAGAAGATTAAAGCTCATCAAAGCATCAAAGCACTTTGGGAGGCCAAGATGGGAGGATCACTTGAGTCCAAGAGTTCGAGACCAGCCTGGGCAACATAACAACACCCCATCTCTACAAAACAAAGAATGTGAAACCACCAACCTTCACGTATTTGTAGTCTGAAAGCCTCAAATGGATCACTTAGTACATATTGATAGTGTCAACAGGCAGACACGAGGCAGGAGCAAATGCAGTACTCTGGATGACACATCTCTCACATAATTCCCCAAAACATAAATTATATGGAATTTCTTATCTTTCTGGTCAAGATACAGTAACAGTGACTGGATTTACACTTTCATCTGTTTTGAAGAGACAGAGCCAAGAGTCCAGGGAAACCAATGCAGCTAGAGCTTGCTGAGGACAGAATACCAGAGAGAAAAGAGCTTACATCTGGAATTCTAGAGAATTCCAGATACCTTCCGAGGGTCTTTCTCTAGTGGGTCTTTCTCAAGTGTTTAGATGGGTACTGGTGAATACATGTGTGGGTGGAAACTGGGAAAAGAAACATTTGAAAAGGATTAGAGGGAGCATTGCTGAGGACTCATAGGGCTGGTAGAATAATTCCTGTTCCAAGCAGCCAGACTGAAAAGATATTAATTCAGGAATCATTAGGTAGCATGCTTAGGAAGGTTTTGCCTCAGTAGCAGAGAATAATTAGACCCAAACTCAACACTGCCCTGGACTTGCCTGATAAATTAAAAAAACAGGATCTAAAAGGATCAAACTATTTCCAAGTAATTTCATCCCAAAACAAAGCTCAAGACCATATATCCAAAAACACACATTTACTCCTAACACCCACAACCTGTCAATGTGTTCTTATTGGGAAAAAAAAATAGTTTTTGCAGTTGTAGTTAAGGATCTCAAAATGATAGCATTCTGGATTATCCAGGTGGGCCCGAATTCCAATGAGAAACGTCTTTATAAGAGATACGCAGAGTAGAGACACACAGGCAGAACAGTAAAATGCCATGTGAAAATCAAGGCAGGGACTGGAATTACGCAGCTGTGGGTGAGGGAATGCCTGGAGCTACCATAAGCTGGAAGACCCAAGGAAGGATTCTACCCTAGAAGAGGCATGGCCCTGTGAACACCTTGACTTCAGGCATCTGGCAAGTAGTATCTTTTCATACCACAATGGAATAGAACTGTAATAGCGAGAGGAACGTTGGAAATTGTACAAACACATGGAAATTAAACAACATGCTCCTCAACAATCATAGGGTCAATGAAGAAATTAAAAAGGAAATCAAAAACTTCTTGAAACAAATGAAAATCAAGACATAGCATACCAAAACCTATGGGATGCAGCAAAAGTGATACTAATAGGGAAATTTATAGTAATAAACTCCAAATAAACAACATAACAATGCACCGCAAGAAACTAGAAAGCCAGGACAAACCAAACTCAATAGAAGGAAAAAAAATAAAGATCAGAGCAGAATTAACCAAGATAGACACTAAAAAATACACATAGGATCAGTTAAACAAAAGGTCATTTTTATGAAAAGATTTTAAAAGTCAATAAACCATTAGCTAGCCTAAACAAGAAAAAAGAGAGAAAATCCCAAAAAAAAAAAAAAAAAAAAAACAGAAATGAAAAAGGAGACATTACAACGGATGCCACTGAAAAACAAGATCACTAGGGACTGTTACAAACAACGATACCCTAACAAATTAGAAAACCTAGAGGAAATGGATAAACATAAACACCTGGACACATACAACCCTACCAAGATTGAACCAGGAGGAAATAGAAAACCTGAACAGACCAATAACAAGTAGCAGGATTGAGTCAGTAATAAAAAGTCCCCCAAATGAAAAGCCCAGGACCAGATGGCTTCACTGCTGAATTCTACCAAACTCATAAAAAAGAATTAACACCAATTCTTCTCAAACTATTTCAGAAAATTGAAGAGGAAGGAAATCTTTTTAACTCATTCCACAAGCCCAGCATTACCTGAATACCAAAATCAGATAAGACACAACAACAAAGAAGAAAACTATAGGCCAATATCCCTGATGAATGTAGATGTGAAAATCCTCAACAAAATACTAGCAAGCTGAATCAAAAAACACATATATTTTTTAAAGCACCATGATCAAGTGGGATTTATTCCAGGGATGCAAGGATGGTTCACACAGAAATCAATAAATATGAAGCTTCATGCAGAGGCAGTATCATAGCCAGTGAGGTTTAGCCACGGTGTGATTACTGCTAATTGAAAACTTTTCCCCATAGCTCACTGTGATGACTTGTAATACAGTCAGCATTAAAAATAAGATAAATATGACACATTACCAACAGAATGAAGGAGAAATACCATATGATTATCTCAATAGATGGCCAAAAATTTTTTTGGATAAAATTTAACATCTCTTCATGATAAAACTTCTCAACAAATTAGGCATAGAAGAAACACATCTTAACATATGAAAGGCCCTGCTATGGTATGTATTTTTGTTCCCTCCAAACATCATGTTGAAATTTTATCAACAATGTTGGAGATGGGTTCTGATACATGTTTGAGTCATGGGGACAGATCCCACTACTGAGTATGATAAATAGCCCACCGTGATGACTTGTAATACAGTCAGCATTAAAAATAAAATAAATATGACACAAGAATAAAGGAGAAATACCATATGATTATCTCAATAAATGCCCCCCAAACTTTTTTGATAAAATTCGCTTCTCTTCATGATAAAAATTCTCAACAAATTAGGCATAGAAGAAACATATCTCAACATAATAAAGGCCCTGCTATGGTATGTATTTTTGTTCCCCCCAAACATCATCTTGAAATTTTATCAACAATGTTGGAGATGGGGTCTAACAGATATTTGAGTCATGGGGAGCAGATCCCACTACTGAGTATGTAGCCAATGGATATCAAGGAGATACCTGTACCCCCACATTTTAGGCAGCACTATTCACAATAGTAAAGATGCAGGGTCAACAATGTCCATCAGTAGATGAATGGATAAAGAAAATGTAGTATATGTACACAATGGAATACTATTAAGCCATGAAAAAGAAGGAAATTCTGTCATTTGTAGCAACATGGATGGAACTGAGGACATAATGTTAAGTGAAATAAGCCAGACTCAGAAAGACAAACATTACTTGTTCTCTTTCATATGTGGATCCTAAAAATTGTTGATCTCAATGAGGTAAAGCAGAATGATGGTTACCAAAGATTGGGAAAGGTTGGGGATGGGGCAGGAGGAGATAAAGTTAAGTTGGTTAATAAGTACAAACAGGCTGGACGCAGTGACTCACCCCTGTAATCCCAGCACTTTTGGGAGGCTGTGGTGGGTGGTTCACAAGGTCAGGAGTTTGAGACCAGCCTGACCAACATGTTGAAACCCTGTCTCTACTAAAAATACAAAAATTAGGCTGGGCGTGGTGGCTCACGTCTATAATCCTAGCACTTTGGGAGGTAGAGGAGGGTGGGTCACCTCAGGTCAGGAGTTCGGGATCAGCCTGGCCAACATGGTGAAACCCTGTCTTTTCTAAAAATACAAAAATTAGCCAGGTGTGGTGGCGTGCACCTGTAATCCCAGCTACTCAGAAGGCTGAGGCAGGAGAATGGCTTGAACCCGGGAGGCGGAGGTTGCAGTGAGCCAAGATGGTGCCACTGCACTCCAGCCTAGGTAACAGAGTGAGACTCCATCTCAAAAAATAAAAAAGGTACAGACATTCAGTCAGAGACAGGGAACTGTATATCTTAAAATAGCTAGAAGAGTTGAAGTGTTCCCAACACAAAGAAATAATACACATTTCAGGTGATGAGTATTTTAAATACCCTGATTTGGTCATTACATATTATATGCATATATCAAAATACCACATGTACCCCATAAATATTTATAATTATTATGTATCAATAAAATAGATAAACATTTTTTAAAAGAATGTGAGTCTGGCAGTACCTTTTTCCACATGCACAAATTCAACATTTATTCAGTGGCTTCATCATTGAACTCATACTTCATTATAAGTTAAGAATTTTTTTTAATTCTAGAGTTATGACATTGATATTTTATGAATTTTATAAAAGGAAACCTAATTCCCTCACTATAATTAATCCTGTTCTATAAAATACAAAATAATTCTTGAAAATTTTGTGTAAAAATTTTTTTTTATGGCTGGAAGTCATTTAAAGTTCTTTCTTACAGGAGTACTTTTGTAGCTAAATCATGACCTCAGGTTCTCTCTTTTACAGTTTGAATTGTTTTTACCCATGTGTCTTTCTATTAAAATGCAACATGCCTAGATGCAAACAGTTTAACACCATTGTATAGGCCTGGAAATTAAATCCCATTGTTGGACCTGGAGATTAGAACCAATCAATCAGCAGTGTATCTAGATTATTTTTATTTTTTTTTGAGATGGAGTCCTGACTCCTGCTCTGTTACCAGGCTGGAGAGCAGTGGTGCCATCTCGGCTCACTGCCACCTCCGCCTCCTGGATTCAAGCCATTCTCCTGCCACAGTCTCCCGATGTAGCTGGGATTACAGGCATGCGCTACCACGCCCAGCTAATTTTTGTATTTTTAGTAGAGACAGGGTTTCACCATGTTGGCCAGGATGGTCTTGATCTCCTGACCTCATGATCCGCCCGCCTTGGCCTCTCAAAGTGCTGGTTACAGGAGTCAGCTACTGCGCCTGGCCATTTATTTTTTTTTCTGGAGACAGAGTCTCACTTCATTGCCCAGTCTGGAGTGCAGTGGTGTGATCTCAGCTCACTGCAGCCTCTGCCTCCCAGGCTCAAGCGATTCTCCTGCCTTAGCCTCCCGAGTAGCTGGGGTTACAGGTGCCTGCCACGTCCAGCTAATTTTTTTTATTTTTTATTTTTGTGTTTTTAGTAGAGATGGGGTTTCACCATGTTGGCCAGGCTGGTCTCAAACCCCTGACCCGAGGTGATCTACCCACCTCGGCCTCCCAAAGTGCTGGCATTACAGGTGTGAGCCACCACCCCCGGCCGTGTCTAGACATTTAATGACAGTATCCACTTATTGAATATGTCATAATTTGTCACATTAATTTTACAAAGACTCTTATAATTAATGATAACTTCTATAGGGGTCCCAATTCCAAGAATATGGGTCAGTTCACAGATTGGCCTTAAATCTGTAATGATTATGTCTATGAACTATTTGGAACCTCAGCATAGAGCCTGAGAAATGACAAAGACTCTGAGGCAGTGGACATGCACTTAGCTTTCTTGGTGTTGTTTAGTCTGGAGTCCTTGACATTTCAGGCTCAGAACCAGGCTGGATCAGAAACAGGCTGACTTTCTGGGGCCTTGACATTCGTTGTAGTAGTCTTTGTGATTATGTGGCCTTGCAACACTGTCTCTGCCACAAAGTCCCACTCGCTGAGGCCCAGCCTCCTCAGGCTTTGGAAACAATCCCCTTAAGAGGTAATATCATATGGCAGGACTGATTTCCAACTCCAATTCCTGTTACTTCTGAGACCTTGAACAAATTATCTCACATTTTTTAGCTTTAATTTCTCATCTGAAACGTTGGGTTAACAATACTTAGATATCACTAGATGTCAAAGTTATTGTAAGACTAGAAGAGGAAATTACTCTGTATTCAATATTCAGTAAGCGGACACTATCATTAATAATAATTCTATCTATGAAAAGGCTGGTAGAACTGTAGTTAAGTATCTCATAGAACTCAGTGTGGAACTCATGTCAATTCTGCTAAAAAGTTTTACCTCTGAGCTTTCCATTTTGGCAAATTCCTTAACTTCCTGAAATAACTTTTAAACAACACAGGTAACTTCTTTAAGAAGAGAATACATGCTCATAAAACTGAGGCATGAACTATTATTCTCTCTGAGATGAAATAGATGCTACTTGGCCAGTGAGCATGAGAATGACCTATAGCAAATACACTTATCAGAGTAACTGACCAATTTAAACAACTACACTAACAATGAGCAAACAACTTTCCATTTTTCTGAAAAGAGGAAGTGTACAAAATGTTTTTAATTTTATTCAGATTTAAGCATATGTAGTATCTTTGCTTTTCATCTTTATCAGCAACTCTATTGCTACCCCTTTGGGAAAATGTAATATATTTGTCACATTATATCATATCTGTGCCTGTTTGGAAAATAATTACAATATTTTTGTGCCTACAATCTGCACTTAAATTGTGGTTATTTGTTGCTTCTTATATTATCAGTGCAATTTCTAGGCACTAATAAGTCGCTAAATAATAAATCATAAAAAAATTCTGGAAGCATGAGGGGTTTTGCTGCAAGGAACCAAAAACATAAAGGTGTTATTTGGTGCTATTCAATGTACATACCAGTGTTTGCAACATGTAATATTCCAGGAAATATTTGTGGCATCTCCTGGGAAGTGGAGCTCTCTGCCAATCCATCATGGTTGGTTTTTCTTTTCCAATTCTTATGAGCATAAGGACTTTTAGGTTTGCCTTCCAATATACAAGTAACTGCAGAGCAGCCACTCCATTGAACCCTAGACACTTCTTTTCTTCCAAGACGTAAAAGCCTATCCATTCTCCAAAATGCTTTTGCAAAGGCTTTGTGTATGTCCTCATACTCACGCCTCACTGCTTCTGTTTTGTTTATGGCAGAAAAGAGATCTTCTATTGCCGTGTATTCTTCTCTAAACACAGTGTAAAAGGAATTGATTATTTGTTGCTCATCAGTTGTCATTTGGTAAGAAGGATCAAATTTGGAAAGCTGATGGAGGAGTAAAACTGGGAGTTCCATGGATGTCAGCTCTGCCGCTGAGGCACCATGATGTCCATCGAACAAACCGAAAAAACACACATTAGGTTTATTACCAAAATTATTCACTACAGTGAATTTATCATTCATGTCAGCTTTCCATGTAGAATTCCTGTCTTCACAAATGCCCACTCCTTTAATTAATAGATGACGTATTTTTTGAGAATATATGACACTCCTGTCAATGTTATCAAAAATCTTATAGTATGCTGGTATTTTTTTTTTCCAAAGCAGCTCAAAAGCATTATTAATGCTCTGTAGGGTTTTTTCAGTGAACATAAAAGATGACAATAGTTTAGAAATCATGAACTGTCTCTGAACAGCAATCACTGAGGGCTGTGGTTTCTTTCCACCCATCCACTGGAAACCCAGCGTGGCCAGAGCTACATGTTGTTTCTTATGGGGAAAAATACCAGTTAAGTCAATTTCGTGCTTGCATATGGAACAGGGTAATGTGGTCGCTTGCTCATAGACCTGCTCCTCTTCATGGCGTTTGGTGTGTCTCACTGGTCTTGGCTTTTTCTTTCTAAAACGTTTTCTTTTGGGTAAAAGTGAAATATCCACATATGAATCAAATGTTGATGTTTTCATATTCCATTCTCTTGATTTCCAAAACACCCTGCAAACAGGATGAAAGATATTTACATGCCAGGATGATGCAGTGAAAATCTCTTCAAGCAGGCTCTTATCATTGCAATTTGATTTGGCTCCTCACAATCTTATATAAGCCTAGGATTAAATATTCTGAGTCACATTCCTCAAAAAACATGTAAGTACTCAATTAATTGGTGATTGACCTGTGCCTGCCTGAAATAAATTAGGCAAAAATTCCAAAGAGTCAGCCAGACATCTAAGCAAATGCTCAGAGAAATCAGCACAATATTTTACCTTAGGCATGTGAAAGTATATATTTGAGACCTGCGATTCTGATTTCTAATATGGACAAACAGTCATGTATTGCATAATGATGTTTCAGGCAATGATGGACCATATGCAATGGTGGTACCACAAGATTATAATGGAGCCAAAAAATTCCTATTGCCTAGTGACATTATTGTTGTCTCAATGACATAAAGTGCAACATGTCACTTATGTTTTTGTGTTGATGCTGGTGTCAACAAACCTAATATGCTGCCAGTCAAATAAAAGTATAGCAAATACAAGGCCAGGCATGGTGGCTCACGCCTGTAATTCCAACACTTTAGGAGGCCGAAGTGGGCGGATCACTTGTAGTCAGGAGTTCAAGACCAGCCTGGCCAACATGGTGAAACCCCGTCTCTACTAAAAATATAAAAATTAGGCCGGCCTGGTGGCTCACACCTGTAATCCCAGCACTTTGGGAGGCCAAGGCGGACGGATCACGGGGTCAGGAGTTCAAGACCAGCCTCACCAACATGGTGAAACCCCATCTCTACTAAAAATATAAAAAATTAGCTGGGCATGGTGGTGAGTGCCTGTAATCCCAGCTACTTGGGAGGCTGAGGCAGGAGAATCACTTGAACCTGGGAAGCAGAGGTTACAGTGAGCCGAGATGGTGCCACTGCACACCAGCCTGGGTGACAGGGCAAGACTCCAACTCAAAAAGAAGAAAAAAAAGTATAGCAAATACAAGATATGTACAGAACATAATACCTGATAATGATAAATGACTATGTGACTGGCTTATGTGTTTATGATAGTATACTTTTTAGTCGTTATTTTAGAGTGAACTCCTTATATTAGAAAAAAATTAACTGTAAAACAACCTCAGGCCCTCCAGGAGGTATTCCAGAAGGTGTTGTTAACATAGGTGACAACTCCGTGTGTTGTTGCTTCTGAAGACCTTCCAGTGGGACAGATGTGGAGGGGAAAGACAGTGATAATCCCAACTCTGTGTAGGCCAAGGTGTGTATTGTAGGTTTTTTTTTTTTTTTTTTTTTTGGAAAAAGGTTAAAACGTTTTAAACAAAATTTAACAATAATTTTAGTTAAATTTTTTAATAAAAATAAAATTTAGCTGGGTGCTATGGCTCACACCTGTAATCCCAACACTTTGGGAGGTCGAGGGGGGGGTGGATCACATGAGGTCAGGAGTTCGAGACCAGCCTGGCCAACATGGCAAAACCCCGTTTCTACTAAAAATACAGAAAATTAGCTGAGCGTGGTGGCTCATGCCTGTAATCCCAGCTACTTGGGAGGCTGAGGCAGGAGAATTGCTTGAACCCAGGAGGCAGGAGGCAGAGGCTGCAGTGAGCAGAGATCGTGCCACTGCACTCCAGCCTGGGTGACAGAGTGAGACTCCATCTCAAAAGATAAATAAATAAATAATTTAAAATGTTAATTAAAAAATTAAAAACAGAAAAAAGCTGTTAGAATAAGGAAATGAAGCAAGTAGTTTTTGTACAGCTGTACAACGTGTTTGCGTTTTAAGCCAAATGTTACAAAAGAATCAAAAAGTTCTAAAAATTAAAACGTTTACAAAGTAAAAAGTTACTGTAAGCTAAGGTTAATTTATTATTGAAGAAAAAATATTGTTTCCAAGTTTAGTGTAACCTAAGTGTACAGGGTTTATAAGGTCTGCAGTAGCGTGCGATAATGTGCTAGACCTTCACACTCACCACTCACTCATTGACACCCAGAGAGACTTGCAGTCCTGCAAGCTTTATTCATGGTAAGTGCCCTATTTTAAAATGTTGCATTTTTTACTCTTTGTACAATACTTTATTGTACCTCTTCTGTGTTTAGGTACACAATACTTTCCATGTGTTACAGTTGCCTACGGTATTCACTACAGTAACACACCGTACAGGTTTGTAGCCTAGGAGCGATAGGCTATACCATATAGCCTAGGTGTTAGTGGGCTGCACCATCTAGGTTTGTGTAAGTACACTCTGTGATGTTCACACAGCCATGAAATTGCCTACCGATACACTTCTCAGAAAGTATCCCCATCGTTAAATGATGCATGATTGTAATTACTTTTGTGCTGCATTTCGTCTGCCTTAAAACACTTTTGTTCTAATTAGAGGGTTCACAAGAAAATGAATGGATTATGCCAAAACCAAGCAGAATAAGGAAAAGAACTGACAGTAAGGACAGAATTTTTTAAAAAACTACAACGAAGAGGTATGGACTGAGGATAGGAAAGAAAAGATGTAGAGCTAGATGATACATTTCTGGAGAGCAGGCATCATTTTATACCCCTTCCTATCAGAAACATCTAGCACTGTACTCAGCACCTGGGGCCATTTTTATCCATTTCATGCACAATTTCAAGGGCATGAGATATTTCCAAGGGTCTATGAAAAGTTAGAGACCAGAAAAAAAATGCTTTGGTTACAAAATATTTTAAAACTTGATAAAAATCAAAGTTGGCTGGGTGCAGTGGTTTATACCTGTAATCCCAGCACTTTGGGAGGCCAAGGTAGGGAAATCACTTGAGGTCAGGAGTTTCAGACCAGCCTGTGCAACATAGTGAGGCCTTGTCTGTATTAACAATTAAAAAAAAAAAAAAGCCAGGTGCGATGGTATGCATGCCTGTAGTCCGAGCTACTCAGGAGGCTGAGGTGGGAGGATCGCTTGAGCCTGGGAGGTGGAAGCTGCAGTGAGCCCTGATTGCACCACCACACTCCAGCCTGGGCTACAGATCGAGACCCTGTCTCAAAAATAAATAAATAAAGTAACTTTATGTATATATATATAGAGAGAGAGAGAGAGACAGACAGAGAGAGAGAGAGAGAGAGAGAGAGAGAGAGAGAGAGAGACGGAGTTTCACTCTTGCTGCCCAGGCTGGAGTACAATGGTGCAATCTCGGCTCACTGCAACCTCCGCCTCCCTGGTTCAAGCGATTCTCCTGCCTCAGCCTCCCAAGTAGCTGGGATTACAGGCATGCGCCACCACGCCTGGCTAATTTTGTATTTTTAGTAGAGACAGGGTTTCTCCATGTTGGTCAGGCTCGTCTTGAACTCCTGACCTCAGGTGACCCACCTGCCTCAGCCTCCCAAAGTGCTGGGATTACAGGCATTAGCCACTGTGCCCAGCCATAAATATTTATGAAATGTGACATTACAAAAACTAGTCAACTTCAACTCAATTCGTATATAAATTGTATTTGAGATGGGTACATTTTAGTGTGTTACAGTAATGGGGGATGGAGCCTGTGACACTAAGAATACTTGGAGCCTCTAAGTACTTAAAACATCTCAGATACATAATAGATATTCGACAACTGAATATCTATTGATATTCTATAGATAGTTGGTAGTTAGATAAGAAATTGACCCATTTAATTATAATGACAATATGATAATAATAATAATGAAATATATTTTGTTATAAAAGGTATATATCATCATGTTCTTAAGTTCAATGCAGAAGGATACAAAGTAGAAAATAAAAGAATGTTTTTGTCTTCCCACACTCCGCTTGAACCCGGGAGGTGGAGATTGTGGTGAGCTGCAATCACGCCATTGTACTCCAGCCTGGGCAACAAACCCCAGCCCCAGTAGTAATTGAGTTATCTATCTTTCCAAATATAAATTTGTATATAAGATCTTGTCTGGCCCTGCGCAGTGGCTCACACATAATCCCAGCACTTTGGCAGGCAGAGGCAGGTGGATCACTTGAGATCAGGAGTTTAGGACTGGCCCGGCCAACAGGGTGAAACCCTGTCTCTACTAACAGTACCCCAAAAATTAGATGGGCGTGATGGCACGCCTGTAATCTCAGCTACTCGGGAGGCTGAGACAGGAGAATGGCTTAAACTCAGGAAGTGGAGGTTGCAGTGAGCCAAGATCATGCCACTGCACTCCAGCCTGGGCGACAGAGTGAGACAGTGTTTCAAAAACAAAAACAAAAACAAACAAACAAACATATTTTCTGAAGGCCAGTAGGGTCCCATTTTGCATGCCATCCTAAAATCTGATATTTTCAGTAAATACTAGGTCATGGACAGGAAGTTTGAATATGGAAGAACAGAACAATATACATTGTCCCTAGGTATCTGTGGGGGATTGGTTCCAAGACCACCCTCTCCACGCATGGATACAAAAATCTAAGGAAGTTTAGGTTCCTGATAAAAATGGCGTAGTATTTGTATCTTCCTTGTATGTTGCCTCACTCAGGAGTGCAGTGGCCTAGAACTCCTGGGCTCAAGCCATCCTCCCACCTCTGCCTCCATAGTCGCTGTAACTACAGGCATGCACCACGATGCCTGGTTAATTTTTGTATTTTTAGTAGAGATGGGTTTTCGCCATGTTGGCCAAGCTGGTATGGTCTCGAACTGCTGGCCTCATGTGATCCACCCGCCCCGCCTCAGCCTCTCAAAGCACTAGGATTACTGGTGTGAGCTACTGCGTTGGCCCTCCTGTATACTTGTTTATTTACTTATTTGAGATGGAGTCTTGCTCTGTCGCCCAGGCTGGAGTGCAGTGGTGCAATCTGGGCTCACTGCAACCTCTGCCCCCTGGGTTCAAGCAATTCTCTCACCTCAGCCTCCCAAGTAGCTGGGATTACAGATGCTCACCTAATACGTGTATATATATATATATACATATGTATATATATGTATATACACACACACACACACACAGATATATATATATAGTATTTTTAATAGAGATGAGGTTTCACCATGTTGGCCCAGGCTGGTCTTGAACTCCTGACTCAAGTGATCCGCCCAGCTCTGCCTCCCAAAATGCTAGGATTACAGGCGTAAGCCACCGCACCCGGGCCCTCCTGTATACGTTAAATCATCTCTTGATAGAATATGCATAATGCAATGTAAATGCTATGTAAATAGTTCTTATACTGTATTTTTATTTGTATTATTTTGTTGTTGTATTGGTTTATTAGTATTATTATTTTAGGAGGTATTTTGGGAATATTTTCTACCCAAAGTTGGTTGAATTCACAGATGCAGAACCTTCAGATATGGAGGACTGACTCTGTTGTGAAAAATGTAGACTTAGGATTTTTTATTTTCAGGGGAGGAAAAAGCGTGTAAGTTTACTTTACATAACTGACTGAAAAATACATTCAAGAAATAGTAAGTAGAAGCCGGGGGCAGTGGCTCACACCTGTAATCCCAGCACTTAGGGAGGCCGAGGCTGTCGGATCACCTGAGGTCAGGAGTTCGAGACCAGCCTGGCCAACACGGAGAAACTCCGTCTCTACTAAAAATACAAAATTAGCCAGGCGTGGTAGCACCTGCCTGTAATTCCAGCTACTTGGGAGGCTGAGGCAGGAGAAGCGCTTGAACCTGGGAGGCGGAGGTGGTGGTGAGCCGATATCATGCCATTGCACTCCAGCCCAGGAGTAAAAACAACAAAAAACAAGTTGGTCGCGGTGGCTCACGCCTATAATCCCAGCACTTTGGGAGGCCGAGGAGGGCCGATCACGAGGTCGGGAGTTCGAGACCAGCCTGACCAACATGGTGAAATCCATCTCTAATAAAAATACAAAATTACCCGGGCGTGTGCCTGTAATCCGAGCTACTCAGGAGGCTGAGGCAGGAGAATCGCGTGAACCCGGGAGGTGGAGGTTGCAGGGAGCTGAGATCACGCCATTGCACTCCAGCCCAGGCAACAAAAGCGAAACTCCGTCACTCCGTCTTATAACAAACACAAAAATTGTCCCTGGGCGGGCGCTGTAGCTCACACCTGTAATCTCAGCTACTCAGGATGCTGACACTGCAGGATGCTGGAGCCCTGGAGGTTGAGGCTGCAGTGAGCTATGATGGCGTCACTGCACTCCACCTGGGTTACAGATGGAGAGGCAGTCTCTTCAACAACAACAACAACAAATGTTCATCTACTAACTGTATAACCTCAATCAAGTCTTTTAATTTCTCTGAGCATCTGCTTTTAGCCTCAAATGAGGTAAATGGTGAAATAGTTGGTACCTAGGGGAAGCTAAAAAAAAAAAAAAAGCCTGCTCATTCTGCCCTAAGTGAAAAGGACACTGAGAACTATGCCAAATAAAAATACATTACATAAAGGCATGAAATTACAATGCTTAGGGAGAAATGTGTTCTACGTAAAATTAATTGAGAAAAAATCAGGAGATCAATGGAAGAGGATTGTTTTAACGACCTGTATTTGAGAACTGTGTAATGCGTATTTACTAACATGTTGTGGTAAGTTGTTTATATCATCACTTAGTTACCAGCTATGTTACACGGTTTAAGAGAAAATGAACTTGGTCAGGTGCAGTGGCTCACGCCTGTAGTCTCAACAGTTTGGGAGGCTGAAGTAAGAGAATTGCTTGAGGTCAGGAGTTGGGGACCAGCCTGGGCAACATAGTGAAACCCCTTCTCTACAAAAAACTTAAAAATTAACTGGGCATAGTGGTGCACACCTGTAGTCCCAGCTACTTGGAGATTGAGCAGGGAGAATTGCATGAGCCCAGGATTTTGAGGTTTCAGTGAGCTATGATAGTGCCACAATACTCTAGCCTGGGTGACAGACTGAGACCCTGTCTCAAAAAAATACAAAAAGTATATTAAATTAAAAATAAAATGTGAGCTATATTAAATAAAACAATTAGAAGAAATATACATGTAAATTAAAAATGAATGGAAAATAATGTAATAGCCATAGAAAACAGGTAAATATCTTTAAGATGCTAGCCAGTAAAATTTGAATCCTGTAAATTATTCAAAAATCACTTCTAGAAAGGAAAACCTTCTATGATAAATGATAAACAAAATAGTGCACTATGTGATAGGCAAAAGGCCTTTAGCAACCTTCATACGTGGTTTACACATGGCAATATAAATAAAAATTAAAGAAGCAAGCAAAACTCTGATAAATTTGAAATGTTTTGCCACTTTATTTGTATTTAATTCCCTGAAGTGTATGACTGTATTGGATACAGCTACTTATCCCTGTAGTAAAATTTTATTTACAAATGTCCACGTTATAAATACTTCTAGAACTATTTGCATTTTGGGAAGTTTTCATGGCTTTCCCTCACCAATGATTATTTTTCCTTTTTTAATGGAAAATCTAAAAATTACACAAAAATAGGAGTATAATAAGTCCCCATATACTCATCACTAGCTTCGACTGTCATCAACATTTTTTTATTCCTGTTTCATCTATATCATCCACCTTATTTTATGTTATTTTATTTTATTTTATTTGAGGTGGAGTCTTGCTCTGTCACCCAGGCTGGAGTGCAGTGGTGCTATCTCGGCTCACTGACATCTGCTTCCCGAGTTCAAGCAATTCTTCTGCCTCAGCCTCCCGAGTAGCTGGGACTACAGGCGCCTGCCACCATGCTTAGCTGTTTTTTGTATTTTTAGTAGAGACGGGTTTCACTATGTTGGCCAGGCTGGTCTCGAACTCCTGACCTCAAGTGATTTGCCTACCTCAGCCTCCCAAAGTGCTAGTTTACAGGTATGAGCCACTGCACCCAGCCTATGTTATTTAATTTTATCACAATTTTTGCTGGAGTATTGTAATGCCAATCTCCAAATTGTATCAACTCACCCATGAATACTTCAGTCTCAACAAATTTGATCAGCATCCAATGACTTCTTTAATACCTACAATAGGCCGGGCGCAGTGGCTCATGCCTGTAATGCCAGCACTTTGGGAGGCCGAGGCGGGCAGATCACCCGAGGTCGGGAGTTTGGGACTAGCCTGACCGACGTGGAGAAACCCCATCTCTACTAAAAAAAATACAAAATTAGCTGGGCGTGGTGGTGCATGACTGTAATCACAGCTACTGGGGAGGCTGAGGCAGGAGAATCGCTTGAACCCAGAGGGCAGAGGTTATGGTGAGCCGAGATGGTGCCATTGCACTCCAGCCTGGGCAACAAGAGCGAAACTCCGTCTCAAAAAAAAATAAAAATAAAAATAAAAAATTTAAAAAATAACTACAGTAGGCCAGCTACTGTGCAAGGTGCTGAGATGCACAGATGGATGAGGATGCACCCTGCCCTTGAAGCTATGAGGGGAAAAGATTGCAATTCTGTCCATATGCTCATCCAGGTCATTAATAAAAGAATGAAACAGGTCAGGTGGAGCCAAGGACAAAGCCCCATTATTGTGCCCAACCGGGAACCTAGCCCTTCATCTGGCTAGGAATGGTGTAATGAGACCTAAGAAAATGACCTAGGAAAACTCACAGCTGAGACTTATTAGCAAGGGTCCAAGGCAGTATCCAAGGGAATGATCACTTAGCTGGCAGAAGGAGCAAGAGGACCCAGCAAAAGAAATGGACAGGTAAGCAGAGAAGTAGGGGAAGAAACTGGGTCTGTCAAGGCCTTTGAGTGCTTTTGGCCAAAATATATAAAAATATTTTAATTGCTGTTTTTTGGTAATATTCATGTAAAGGATATAGTTTTAAGAGTCTTGATGGACTATTGGGACAATATATAAGGCACCGTAACACTGTGTTTTGATCTGAAGTCAATTACTTATATCAGAACTTCATTTTTCCATATGCCGGGGACAGCCATAATACAGCTCTATCACACATGGGCCATTCTTAGAATGTATTGCATCATTCATATGTTCGTTCATTCACAATAACAAATTAAATAGGCCAGGCACGGTGGCTCATGCCTATAATCCCAGCACTTTGGGAGGCTGAGGCGGGCCTATCACTTGAGGTCAGGAATTTGAGACCAGCCTGGCCAACATAGTGAAACCCTGTCTCTACTAAAAATACAAGAATTACCCAGGCATGGTGGCAGGCGCCTGTAATCCCAGCTACCCGGGAGGCTGAGGTGCGAGAATCACTTGAACCCGAGAGGCAGAGTTTGCAGTGAGCCGAGATCGCGCCATTGCACTACAGCCTGGGAGACAGAGACTCTGTCTCAAAATAAATAAATAAACAAACAAACAAATAAATAAATAAATGTAAATTAATCAATTAACTATAAAGACATCAGAATAAGAGCAGAGAGAGGAACGCGAGTCCTCTTTTGTATAAAGTAGAGGGATATATCACTCTTCAATGTACATAGTTTACAGGAAGCCAAGGTTTCATCTGATAACTAAGAATGTGGAGGAAAAGAATACTGTAGATATAATTATTCATTGGTTATACTTATTATCCAAAAAAAAATTTAAGAAAGTTTACCTTAAAGCATTATTGGCGCTCATGTTCCTTTGGAATTACCTTCCTTTGCCCTCCCTTTATCCCCTTTCCCTCTATTTCTCCAACTTGAGTAGTGATGGTGGAGGTAGAGGTGAACGTGATGGCCGTGGCAGAAGTAGTGGGGATAGTGATGAGAGCGGTGGTGGGCGTTCCCCTGACTTGATGGTAGAGCTCCCTGTGTGGAATGTTTACTACATCACCTGGAACCTCAGTCAGAACTCACTTTATGATTCAGAAGAACTGTGAAGCAGTAACATTACAAGTTGTGTGAAGTAAACTTGGGAATTTCTGAAAGAAGGAGCATTTGTTAAATACACTGTCTTACTTACTCTCTCTTCCTTTCTCTGCCATCGTGGTGTGTGCTCGACTCTGCTTCTCACCATGTCTTCTCACAAAACTTTCAGGATTAAGCGTTTCCTGGCCAAGAAACAGAAGCAAAATCGTCCCACTCCCCAGTGGATTGAGATGAAAACTGGTCATAAAATCAGGTAGAACTTCAAAAGGAGACATTGGAGAAGAACCAGGCTGGGTCTATAAGGAATTCCGCGTGAGATGGCACACATATTTATGTTGTGTGAAAGTCAAGACCACCTTACCATGTTAAGCTGAAAATGTTACCGCTATCTGGATAGTTGGACATGTTTTATTGGGAATATATTTTTTCTCTCTGTGTGTGCTATGAAGGCACTGGTTGGCTGGGTTCAGTAATAAATACGTGAGGCCTTTCATTTCTGTCTCTACATATAAATATAAATATATATATACTGTCTTACTGCTGGATGCAGGGGCTCACGTCTGTAATCCCAGCACTTTGGGAGGCCAAGACAGGAGGATTGCTTGAGGCCTGGAGTTCAAGACCAGCCTGAGCAACATATCGAGACCCATCGCTACAAAAAAGAAAAAAAAAGAAAAAAAAAGAAAAATTAGCTGAGCATTGTTGCACACACCTGTAGTGCTAGCTACTCAGGAGACTGAGGCAGGAGGGTCACTTGAGCCCAGGAGTTTGAGGCAGTCAGCTGCAGTCAACTATGATTGTGCCATTCTGCTCCAGCCTGGGTGACAGAGCAAGACCCTGTCTTTAAAATAAATAAATAAACTGTCTTATGCCTATGTAGTAGAAATGAAAATGTAAGAAGAGTGACTATCAATTGTTTTTGTAAGTTGTGGCACTTTCAAACAGCCATTTTAGGAGACTATCCTTACTGTTCAGATGGGATGTCTTCCGACCCAGTGTTACAGCACCTCAGGCCATCTGTCTAGGACACCTCCTCTATCTGCTCTGTAGATCCTACCCACCCCATCTTGCTGTCTCAGGTAACTGCCTGAGAGTTGTAGATCTTGACTGGACTGGCTTTTATAATTATGTCCCCAGCCTTCACTCCTGGCTAATATCTTTAGTTCCTAAATCTTTAATCCACAGCTGCATGCCACTCCCTCACCCCAAGGCTGGGTTAGAACAAGAGTCCTAGAGCAGGTTGCCTGAATGCTGAAGAAGTTTGGACAAGCCCAACTGTCAACTAGATATCTCCCTGAAGAGGTATCAAAGTCAACATGTTCAAAATGGAACTCACTTACCTTTCCTCCAGAATCTTCTTTGATCATCGACTTAGTTTAACTGGAATGTCTCAGAGAATTTCTTTTCCTGTGTGGTTCCAGGTTAAATTTGGCCAAGAAGGGAATCTTAATATTTAAAACTTAGGGGTTTATATTGGAATGCTATCATCATCCAATGAGTTCACCCACAGATGCCGAAGTGCCTAGCAGGTTTCTGTTTGTCCTTTGTTCCCCACTACTCTACCTCCAGGTTTTCCTCCAGCTCCAGGTCTTGCTGACCAATAGCAGCCCCGGGCCTATTAGCTGGCACCTGTCTGTGGGCCCACAGAAGCAAACATTTCCTCTAGACTTCCCTATCAGCTTCTCCTTCATGGTCCAGTTTGGGCATCTGGTCTGGATGTCCCTGGCTTCTCAGACTGACTGGATGGGGACTTCCCTGATGCCCCAACTCCTCTTCCCAGATGTTTAGTTGACCAGCTTCTCCCACAAACTAATTTTAACAATAAATCCTTTTTTCCACAATGCCTAGGGTTCTGCTTTACTGATTGAACCCTAGCTAATACAGGGACCGCCATCACCCCATCCTCCTTTCCAGGATATATGAAATTGATCACCAAGACCTGTCAGATCTCTCTCTCTCTCTCTCTGTTTATTTTATTTATTTATTTATTTTGAGATGGATTCTCACTCTGTTGCCAGGCTGGAGTGCAGTGGTGCAATCTCGGCTCACCACAACCTCCTGCCTCAGCCTCCTGAGTAGCTGGGATTACAGGTGTGTGCGATCACACCAAGCTGACTTTGTACTTTTAGTAGAGACAGGGTTTCACCATGTTGGCCAGGCTGGTCTCGAACTCCTGACCTCTGGTGATCTGCCCACCTCGGCCTCCCAAAGTCCTGGGATTATAGGCGTGAGCCACAGTGCCCAGCCAGATCTCTCTCTTCAATATCCCTCTACCCACCCTCTTGTCTCCATCCCCAGTGCTATCTCATGGTTCTAGGAGGTGAAAATATCTTGCCCAGATTTCCTAACTGCTCAATTCACTTCCAGTCTGGTTGCCTCTCAGTGTGTTCCCCTTAGAGCAGTCAGAGGAGGTGATGTCCTGACTGAGGCCCATTACTAGCTTGCCCTTGTCCTTGGGATAACCTCCCTAATGTGTTTGACAAAGCTCTGTCTCTATTGGCGTCTGCTAACTTCTCCAGCTCCATCTGTCAGCACTGCTCCTTCACCCCATGCCAATATTATGTAGAGTCATTAGATAAATCGTTGCCAGTTTGGTATTAGATTATTATAACCTGAATTTTTCTTATTTATTGCTTTTTTAAATCACACTGAGCATACAGGCACTGCATATTAATATCTAGCAGTTGGCCAGGCACGGTGGCTCATGCATGTAATCCTAGCAATTCGGGGGGCTGAGGCAGGCAGATTGCTTGAGCTCAGGAGTTTGAGACCAGTCTGGGCAACATGGCAAAACCACGTCTTTACCAAAAATACAAAAATTAGCTGGGTGTGGTGGCGCATACCTGTGGTCCAAGCTACTCGGGAGGCTGAGGTGGGAAGATGGCTTGAACCTGGGAGGCAGAGGTTTGCAGTGAGGTGAGATTGTGCCACTGCACTCCAGCCTGGGTGACAGAGTGAGACCCCATCTCATAAAAAAAAAATATATATATATATATATATATATATGTGTGTGTGTGTGGTATATAATATATACACACACATATAAACATATATATATTTGTGTATATATATGGCAGCTGCATTATCTCCATGCCACCGTAGATGTGGGAGAGAATGAGGCATCTCCTTCAGGCAAGTGCCTAGTGCCTGTAAACCCCATCTCCCTAGAGTGGGGTCAGGCATCTCATAGGGTGGCTGTGGTGTTCACATCACACTTCCGCATGCAGCTATCAGGCTGGATGGTGATAAGGATAGTGGAAAGACCCCTTACGGAAGTTAACTGGTGACTTACTGTAAACTTCTTTTTAGAAAGGCAAAAATAGAGAAAGCATAGTTCTGAGATGCTTCCCAAGAGTGAAGATGAGTATATCTCTACATAGATTCTCAGCAGATTGTTTTCTTCCAAAGTGTATTTGTTGTGTGTTAATTTTGTTTATTAATTGATCGATTATTTATTTTATTGACTTAAATAAAAATGTTGTATTTTTTATTTATTAGATATCCAATTAATGCATTCTCCTTTTAAAAATATTCAAATAGCCGGGCCCGGTGGCTCAAGCCTGTAATCCCAGCACTTTGGGAGGCCGAGACGGGCGGATCACGAGGTCAGGAGTTCGAGACCATCCTGGCTAACACGGTGAAACCCCGTCTCTACTAAAAAATACAAAAAACTAGCCGGGCGAGGTGGCGGGCGCCTATAGTCCCGGCTACTCGGGAGGCTGAGGCAGGAGAATGGCGTAAAAACCCGGGAGGCAGAGCTTGCAGTGAGCTGAGATCCGGCCACTGCACTCCAGCCTGGGCGACACAGCGAGACTCCGTCTCAAAAAAAAAAAATAAAAATAAAAATAAAAATAAAAATATTCAAATAATACAGAAGTATGCAGAGGAAAAATAGAGGAAACCGCTGCCAAAAGTAGGGTGTGTATTATTCCAGACTGAGTTTTATGTATTTTTATATACACATGAAAACATACATGCTATCCATTATTAAATTTAGGTATAATTTGCATAAAATCCATTGCTCAATTTTTAAATGTACAACTTGAAAAATTTTTATATAGGAACTTACTTGTAGACTCCATTAAGTTTTGTTCGTTTTTTGTATTTTCTTTTTTTGTTGTTGTTGATATGGGGTCTTGCTCTGTTGCCCAGGCTGGAGTGCAGTGGTGCAATCTTGGCTCACTGCAAGCTTCGCCTCCCGGGGTTTACACTATTCTCCTGGCACAGCCTTCTGAGTAGCTGGGACTACAGGCGCCTGCCACCACGCCTGGCTAATTTTTTGCATTTTGTTTAGTAGAGATGGGATTTCACCGTGTTAGCCAGGATGGTCTCAATCTCCTGACTTCGTGATCCACCCGCCTAGGCCTCCCAAAGTGCTGGGGTTACAGGCATGAGCCACCACGCCTGGCCGTTTTCTGTATTTTCTTTAGTAAATTCACAACATAATTACAATATTATTCTGTAAATGTTTTATTTCACTTACCAGTATGGAATAGGGATCTTTCAAGTCAGTACTTATCAACCTACCTATTCTTTTTAACCACTGTATTATATTCCATAGTGTATGTAAAGATGTAACATGGATTATTTAACCATTTATCTATAATAATGAAAATTTTTTTTGCTGTAACAATATTTCATAAGGAAAAGAAATACGGTAACTCAGTAAGGTAGAGGATCACATAATCAATGTACAAAAAACAAAACAATTAATTTGAAAATATAAAAGCAAAAATAACCTATTAAATATTATAAAAAATAATTTAACTAAGAATAAACAAAAAAAGTTTGAGTGAAAAAAATGCATATGAAAAAAGCTATAAAACTCTACCAAGAACAAAAAAATATGAATAAAGGCAAAGACTCATCTTGTCCTTGGATCAGAAAACTCAGTATTGCTGGGCGCAGTGGCTGATGCCTGTAATCCCAGCACCTTAGGAGGCCGAGGTGGGTGGATCACCTGAGATCAGGAGTTCAAGACCAGCCTGGCCAACATGGCGAAACCCTGTCTCTACTGAAAATACAAAAATTAGTTGGGTATGATGGTGAGTGCCTGTAGTCCCAGCTACTCAGGAGGCTGAGACAGGAGAATCACTTGAACCCAGGAGGCGGAGGTTGCAATGAGCCGAGATCACACCATTGCACTGCAGCCTGGGTGACAGAGCAAGACTCTGTCTCACAAAAACAAAAAACAAAACAAAACAAAAAACCTCAGTATTATATAAAGTTACCATCAAAGGGGGAAAAGCAAACCATCCACAGGGAGAAGATATTTACAACATGTATATTGACAAATAACAAAGTATTCAAATCCAAAATATGTAAAGATATAAATAACTCAAGCAAATCAACAATGGAAAGACAGACAGTCCCTTCTCCCCAAAAGTTAGAAGACCTGAGAGACATTTCACAGAGGAAATAGAATTATTTATACAATAGATTGTCATACCTCAGAGGAAAGAATCACTCCTACTACCCACAACATTAAAGAATATCAGGAAGTACATACATATTGACCAAAAGAACTGACAACATTGAACCTACAGAGGAAGATTCCATACATGTGAAGTCCATTAAGTTGCAAACTAAATACGTTGTTTAGGATGCAAATGAGTGTGATAAAACATTAAAAAAAAAAAGTAATAATAAACCAAAATCCAAAATAGCACTTATGTCAGAAAGGCCAGGAAAAGAAATGTGATTGAGGCCTTCAAAGTAGAGCTGATTAGATGATGGGTACATTATTCGTCACAGAATTGTTATTATATTTTACAGATATATTTTAAAAGTTACTTTGTGCCGATTGTTTTTTAAATGATGGAGGCAGCATTGTTTATAGTGCTCAAAAATAAGTGACTGGTTGACTAAATGAGTCAAAAATACAATGGCATATTACATAGCCTATTCAAATAATACATATTTATTTATTTAGAAAGAAATCCACTGAATATTTTTTCATGGAAAAAAAAGCAGACCAGGCTCGTCGCGGTGGCTCTCACCTATAATCCCAGCACTTTGGGAGGCCGAGGCAGGTGGATCACGAGGTCAGGAGTTTGAGACCAGCCTGGCCAACATGGTGAAACCCCGTCTCTACTAAAACTACAAAAATTAGCTGGGTGTGGTGGTGTGCGCCTGTAATTCCAGCTACTCCGGAGGCTGAGGTGGGAGAATCACTTGAACCTGGGAGGCGGTAGTTGCAGTGAGCTGAGACAGCACCACTGCATTCCAGCCTGGGTGACAGAGCAAGACTCCGTCTCAAAAAAAAAAAAAGAAAAAAAAGAAAAAAAGAAATATGATGAGCCCATTTATGTAAAATTGAATAGGGGCATAAACAAATAACTAAAATAATGTTTATCAAACCACAAATATTAGTTTTATCTTTGTAGGAGATTTGTACTTTCTTCTTTTTGCTTACATATACATATACATATATGTATACATATGAGAATGTATTATTTTCCTTAAATAATATATTTTCAAATAAATCCATATCCCTTTTCACTTTTTTACATAAAAACCTTCGCATTGCCCAGGCTGGAGTGTGGTGACACAATCACAGCTCACTGCAGCCTCGATCTCCTGGGCTCAAGCAGTCCTCCCACTTTCAACCTCCTGAGTAGCTGGGACTACAGGCACATGCCACTGTGTCAAGCTAATTTTTTGTTGGTTTGTTTGTTTGTTTTTCCTTCACATATTTTATTTTATTTTATTTTTTGAGATGGAGTTTCACTCTTTTTGCCCAGGCTGGAGTGCAGTGGCCCGATCTTGGCTCACTGCAAACTCTGCCTCCCGGGTTCAAGTGATTCTCCTGCCTCAGCCTCCTGAGTAGCTGGGATTACAGGTGCCCACCACCACACCTGGCTAATATATATATATATTTTTTTTAAGTAGAGACGTGGTTTCACTATGTTGGTCAGCCTTGTCTGGAACTCCTGACCTCAGGTGATCCACCCACCTCGGCCTCAGAAAATGCTGGGATTACAGGCATGGGTCACTGCGCCCGACCTACACATTTTAATCTTAAAAATAAACCAATTTAGGCCAGGTGCGGTGGCTCACGCCTGTAATCCCAGCACTTTGGGAGGCTGAGCTGGGCAGATTACTTCAGGTCAGGAGTTTGAGACCAGCCTGACCCACATGGAGAAACCCCATCTCTACTAAAAAAAAACAACAACAAAAACCAGAATTAGTCAGGCATGGTGGCGCATGCCTGTCATCCCAGCTACTCAGGAGGCTGAGGCAGGAGAATCTCTTGAACCCAGGAGGTGGAGGTTGGGTGAGTCGAGATCATGCCTTTGCACTCCAGCCTGGGCAACAAGAGAGAAACTCTGTTTCAAAAAATTAAAAAAATAAAAAAACAATTTAAAAGGAAAAAAATCATAAAAATGTACTTGCTTCTTATTAAAGTGGAAAAAACTAAGCAAAGTCAGGCTCTGATGTTAAAGTGTTCTTTTCCTCCTTCCTCAATCCATCACCCAAAGATAGACTCACTGGAAGACATGAAACATTCCAATATGGGTCAGAAAGCAGTTTTATTATATGTCACATATACTCAAACTATAGAAACGATTTTTTTAAAAAAACTTATTTTTTAAATTGAGATGGGGTCTTGCTATGTTGCCCAGGCTGGCTTCAAACTCCTTGGCTCAAGCAATCTTCCCGCCTCAGTCTCCTGAGTAACTGGGACTACCAGCATGTGCTACAGCATCCAGCTGAGACTATTCTGTCACCTGCTTTTTTACTTACCAATGTGAGTATGCAAAAAGTTATCTAATACTTTCTCTATTGATGGACATTTAGTCTGTTAACAGCATTTGCCTTTTGCAAACACTGCTGCAACAACAACAACAAAATTTGCACATGTATCTATTAGATAAACTCCCTGTAGTAGAATTCCTCTGTCTGTGAATAAGTAAATTTTGAATTTTTCAGATTCATTCAACAACACTTTATTGAGGATGTACTATGCGCCAGGCACTGTTCCATGGAAGAAAAATTGACAGGCCAGGCATGGTGGCTCACATCTGTAATCCCAGCATTTTGGGAGTCCAAGGCAGGAAGATGGCTTGAGATCAGAAGTTCAAGACCAGTCTGGGGAACATAGTGAGACCCCCATCTCTATAAAAATACAAAAATTAGCCTTGCATGGCAACATATACCCGTTGTCTCAGCTTCTCAAGAGGCTGAGGTTGGGAAGACAGCTTGGGCCTGGGAGGTCAAGGCTGCAGTGAGCCATGATTGCACTACTGCACTCCAGCCTGGGCGACTGAGTGAGACCCCGCCTCAGAAAACAAAATGAAAAAAGAGAGAGAGAGAAAATGAAAAGACAAGCCACAGACTGGGAGAAAATATTTTGTAAAACATACATCTGATACAGGACTTGTATTCAAAATATGCAAAGAACTGTCAAAACTCAATAAAAAACACAACTCAATTTTAAAATGGGCATACAATCTAGATAGGCACTACACAAAAGAAGACACGCAGATGGCAAATAAGCAGATGCAATGATGCTAATAATGTATGTCACTAGAGAATTGCAAAGTAAAATAAAGAGATACCACTACACACCTATTAGAATGGCTAATCCAAAACACTAGCTACAGCAAAGGCTAGTGAGGATGTGGAGCAACAGGAACTCTCATTCATTACTGGTGTGAATGCAAAATGGTATGGCTACTTTGAAAGACAGTTTGGCAGTTTTTTACAAAACTATACATAGAGTAACCATATGATCTAGCAATGCTACTTCTTGGTACTTATCCAAATGAGTTGAAAATTTATGTTCATGCTAAAACCTACGAACAAGTGTTTATAGCAGCTTTCTTCATAATTGCCAAACTTGGAAGCAGTCAAGACATCCTTCAGTAGGTAAACAGACAAACTATGGTACATCCATACAATGGAACGTTGCTCAGTGATAAAATAAATAAATAAATAAATAAATAAATAAATAAAAATAAAAATAAGCAGGCACGGTGGCTCAGGCCTGTAATCCCAGAACTTTGGGAGACTGAGGCAGTCAGATCACCTGAGGTCAGGAGTTTGAGACCTGCCTGACCAACATGGTGAAACCCCATCTCTACTAAAAATATAAAAATTAGCTGGGCGTGATGGTGCATGCCTGTAATCCCAGCTACTTGGGAGGCTGAGGTAGGAGAATCGCTTGAACCCCGGGAGGTAGAGGTTGGAGTGAGCTGAGATCATGCCACTGCATTCCAGCCTGGCGACAGATCAAGACTCCGTCTCAAAAAAAAAGAAAGAAAGAAATGAGTTGTCAAGCTCCCAAAAGACATGGATGAATCTTAAGTGCACTATCTATGAGTCTTAAGTGCACTATGAATCTTAAGTGCACTTAAGTTTCACTATCACTAAGTGAAAGACGCCAACTGAGGCTGGGCATGGTGGCTCACGCCTGTAATCCCAGCACTTTGGGAGGCTGAGGTGGGTAGATCACCTGAGGTCAGGAGTTCGATATCAGTCTGGCCAACATGACGAAACCTTGTCTCTACTAAAAATACAAAAATTAGCTGGGCGTGGTGGTGCGGGCCTATAGTCCCAGCTACTTGGGAGGCTGAGGTGGGAGGATCACTTGAGCCTGGGAGGCAGAGGTTGCAGTGAAGCAAGAGTGTGCCACTGCATTCCAGCCTGGGTGACAGAGTGAGACTGAAAAAAAAAAAAAAAAGGAAGAAACGAAAAAAAGAAAGAAAGAAAAAGAAAAAGAAAGAAAGAAAGAAAGAAAGAAAGAAAGAAAGAAAGAAAGAAAGAAAGCCAGCCAGCCAATTGGAAATAGCTACGTACTATATAATTCCAATTATATGACATTCTATAAAAGGCAATACTATGGAGACAGTAAAATGATCAATGGTTTCCAGGGGTTCAGGAGAAGGGGATGAATAGGTGGAGAACAGGAGATTTTTAGGGCTATAAAACTATTCTGTATGATAACGTAATGGTGAATACTTGTGACACGTTTGTCAAAACCCATAGAATGTACAACACAAAAAGTGAACTTTAATGTCAACTGTGGACTTTAGTTTATAATGATATATCAGTATTGGCTTATCAACTTTAACAAATGTACCACACTAATGCAAGATGCTAATAAGGGAAAGAAGTGGTGGGAGGCAGTGAAGGGTATATTGGAAATGTCTGTACTTTCCGCTCAAATTTTTTGTAAACCTAAAACTACTCAAAAGTAAAATTTATTAATTAAAGTGGTGTGTGTGTTTGTGCGTGTGTGTGTAAGTAGGACATTCTAAGAAAATATCTTTCTGGAAGTGCATCTAGTAATTTCCCCCCCTAATTCATATCTAAAACAGATACACATAAACAGTGAATGTTGTAGGAAATTAGAAGACAGACCACTATCTTGGGAAGGATAACGATGCAAGAGAAGAATTCCTTTAAGATGGCTATTTCAATTAATTATTTTATATATTGAGCACCTACAGGGGTAGGCACTAGACATACAGGCCAACAGCAGGTCTCTGTGCTTGATGAGCTCAGTGCCTGTCACGGGGAAGACAGACACACAGATGCACTACTAGATAATAACATTATCAGTGCTGACCATGTGCTGCGCTCTTTCTAAGCATTCCACCCACATTGTCTCTCAACCATACAACAACCCCACACACAGGCACTAATAATCTACTTTACAGACAAGGACCCTAAAGCTCTAGAAAGTGACTTAACTTTGCTGCAATAAATGGCAGAGCCCAGGTGTGTTGGCCTGCAAACAATGTGTCAGAAACTGCCAAACTGTCTTCCAAAGTGGCTGTAAAAATCAATTCATTTTGGAAGAAGAGGACAATCAGTGATACACTTGCTTAGATGTTTCTTTCACATTATTTGAAAGCGTTGAACTTCAAATACATTCACAAATTTTAATATCTGATTCTCACTCTTCTGTTCTTGCCTTTCCTTTCTTTCACTGGAATAAATTCTTTTTTTTTTTTTTTTTTTTGGGTGCAATGGCCAGATCTCAGCTCACTGCAAGCTCTGCCTCCCGGGTTTATGCCATTCTCCTGCCTTAGCCTCCTGAGTAGCTGGGACTACAGGCGCCCGCCACCTGGCCTGGCTAGTTTTTTGTATTTTTTAGTAGAGATGGGGTTTCACCGTGTTAGCCAGGATGGTCTCGATCTCCTGACCTTGTGATCCGCCTGTCTCGGACTCCCAAAGTGCTGGGATTACAAGCTTGAGCCACCACGCCTGGCGGAATAAATTCTTTGACTTGTCATCCTTCCAACTGCAGGACAATCAAATACATATGGCTTAATGGGAAGGTGGTCAGATTAGAAAATAATGAAAGTCAATCTCTCCAGTAGGGAGCCCTTGTTTGGCTTGAAACTGCCCATCAAATTCAAGTTTCTTACATGTTCCACAACTATGATTGTGAAAGTCAAGGCAGCAGGCACCAGACTGTGTGGAAGAAAGTTATATTTAGTATTCCTTTCGGAGTTGTCTCTTTGGATATCGCCGAGATTCTGGTACAGGCTGTTACTGTTTGAGGGCTTCTGGGCCTGCGGCAGAGAAGGAGTGGGTGGTTTGCTGACAGTTCTTATAAATACCCCCAGTATTTATTTAATGGCAGAAACACACAGAGAGAACACACAGAGCATTAGAGGAGAGAACATAGCTTAGCTCCATTCATCCCCTGGGCCCAGGACCAAGCACTTCTAATCTGTTCTGAGGAACTGCTTCTGGGGCCAGCTGCAGCCCTGTGTCTGGGGAAGTCACCTGCCTGCTTGCTGAAGGAGGAAGGAAGGAAGGAACAGGGAACAATGAGGCCCTTGTAAAAAGCCAAGTTTTGCTTTTTTTTTTTTTTTTTTAAGTTTATTTTCTAACCATGTCACTCCTCTGCTTAAAACCTTTCAGTAGCTTTCCACTGTTTCTGGAATAAAGGTCAAAGGTCCTAATATGATGAGCAAAGTTCTGTAGGGCCTGGCCAAAGCCTGACTCTTCAGCCTAATCTCTTCCCACTTTCCCATTCATTAACATTCCTCAAACGTAATCCACACTCTGCCCACCTCGGGACTGGACATGCTATTCCCTCTGCTCAAAGGCTTTTCTCTCCACTGGCACTCAGTTAATTCTAACTCATGCCTCATTTCTCAATTAAAACCTCATTTCCACAGTTGAACTTCAGCATCATCAGAAAAGTGTTTCCTGACGCTTCACAGGAATCCTCCACACTTTGTCAAATGCCTCCACAACTCCTTATGCTTTGCATTGATTCGAGTTTTTTGTTTTATTTTATCATATTTTATTTATTTATTTACTTACTTATTTGAGACAGAGTCTTGCTCTGTTGCCCAGATTGGAGTACAATGGCATGATCTCAGCTCACTGCAACCTCTGCCTCCCAGGTTCAAGCGATTTTCCTGCCTCAGCCTCCTGAGTAGCTGGGATTACAGGCATGCGCCACCATGCCTGGCTAATTTTGTACTTTTAGTAGATACGGGGTTTCTCCATGTTGGTCAGGCTGGTCTCGAACTCCGGACCTCAGGTGATCCGCCCACCTCGGCCTCCCAAAGTGTTGGTATTACAGGCGTGAGCCACCGAGCCTAGACTTTTTTTATTTTTATTTTTATTTTTTGAGACAGTTTTGCTCTTGTTGCCCAGGCTGGAGTGCAATGGCTCAATCTCGGCTCACCACAACCTCTGCTTCCCAAGTTCAAGCGATTCTCCCGCCTCAGCCTCCCAAGTAGCTGGGATTACAGGCATGAGCCACCACGTCCGGCTAATTTTGTATTTTTAGCAGAGACGGGGTTTCTTCATGTTCGTCGGGCTGGTCTGAACTCCCGACCTCAAGTGATCTGCCTGCTTCAGCCTCCCAAAGTGTTGGGATTACAGCCACCACACCCGGCTGGTTCAAGTTTGTAATGTTAGTAATGATGTACTTGTTTATTTAAGCAATGTCTGTCTCTTCATTCCCATTCTGCTTGTCTTTTTAATCCCAGAGCCAATTCATAGACTTGTAGTAAATATGCCTGCTATGTAGTAAAAGTTTCATAAATATTTATTAAACAAATGAATGAACAAATAAAGTAACCATTTGAGCTCTTAAATATTTAGTTTTTAATAGAGGGAGTAAGAAAGATTCCCATGTTTTTCCCTCATCCTCAGTTCTTAGCAGTGAGGTCTTAGTGTGAAGATACGTGCCTCAGAAGCTGGCCAACAGAAGAGCTAAGAGAAAGGAGAGTGGAGCATTAGAAACTCTTGGACTCTGCTAAGAATTCAGCCACCAAGCAGTCAACCCCTTTAGAACTGTGCTGTCCAATATGGTAGCTACCAGCCACATTGACTATTTAAATTCAAACTAGTTAGAATTTTA
The DNA here is from genome assembly GCF_037993035.2 of Macaca fascicularis. Classification (NCBI taxonomy): domain Eukaryota; kingdom Metazoa; phylum Chordata; class Mammalia; order Primates; family Cercopithecidae; genus Macaca; species Macaca fascicularis. Next base: position 28,405,954 of record NC_088376.1, on the reverse strand, counting down.
GCTTATCAAATCTTATCAACCACATTTCTCACGCTCACACATGGCTAGTAGCTACCATATTGAATAGTGCAAATAGAGAACATTCCCATTATCACAGGAAGATGTATTGAAGAGTGCTGCTCTGGAATAGAAAATACCCTCTTCTGCACAGAGCATAGGATTCTCAGCAGGGTGACAGAAGAGAGCCCATTTTCCCCTCTGCTTTCAAATCAGGAGATGGGGGAGACCCCGTCTCTGTTACTACTTTTGTTTTATCACATGTAATTGTAGGTGCTGCAGCTGAAGGTGCTTTATTGCAAATAAACCACTAAATGGTTCCAAATATAGGGTTGTTCTAAAGATTAAATTAGTTACAACCCATGTTCAGGCCATCAGTTAACTCTCAATAAATGTTAACCATTTTGCAATACTCATCATGTGAATGAAAAAACAAAAAAAGTAAATTTAATTTTAAACAGTTGGACACGGAGGTTCACGCCTGTAATCTCAGCACTTTGGAAGGCTAAGGTGGGAGGACTACTTGAGCCCAGAAATTTAAGATCAGCCTGGGCAACATAGTGAGACCCCTGTCTATACAAAAATTTTTTTAAAAAATTAGCTGGGGCCGGGTGCAGTGGCTCACGCCTGTAATCCCAAAACTTCGGGAGGCCAAGGTGGGTGGATCACTTGAGGTCAGGAGTTTGAGGCCAGCCTGGCCAACATGGTGAAACCCTGTCTCTACTAAAAGTACCAAAAAAATTAGCCGAGCATAGTGGAGCACCTGTAATCCCAGCTACTTGGGAGGCTGAGGCAGGAGAACCCAGGAAGTGGAGGTTGCAGTGAGCTGAGATCACACCACTGCACTCCAGCCTGGGCAACAGAGTGAGACTGTGTCTCAAAAAAAAAAAAAAAAAATTAGCTGGGCATGGTGGTGCATGCCTGCAGTCCAAGCTACTCAGGCAGCTGAAGTGGGAGGATCACTTGAGCCAGGGAAGTCGAGGCTGCAGTGAACTGTAATTGTGCCACTGCACTCCAGCCTGGGTAATAAAGCGAGACTTTGTCTCAAAAAATAAATTAATTAAATAAATAAAAAATAAACAGATGGTAGTCACAATTGTTATTGGCAGAAAATCAAAGTGTTAAGTGCCGGATAGCCTCTGGTGAAAATAATCTAACTTCTCTGATCCTCAGGTTCCTCATCTATAAAATGAGAATAGCTTTTTCTATCCTGGTAGGATTACATAGCATGTTTTGCAAAAAGGGGTTATCACAGTACCTAACATGCAGTAGGTTCCCCAAAACTGTTAGCTCTTCTTGTTTTTGTTGTTGTTGCCGTTTGTATTTTTGGTTTTGTTTGTTTGTTTGTTTGTCTTTGAGATAGAGTCCCGCTCTGTCACCCAGGCTGGAGTGCAGTGGCATGATCTCAGCTCACTGCAAGCTCCGCCTCCTGGATTCAACTGATACTCCTGCCTCAGCTTCCAGAATAGTTGGGATTACAGGTGCCCATCGCCACACTCGGCTAATCTGTGTATTTTTAGTAGGGACGGAGTTTCACCATGTTGGCCAGGCCGGTCTTGAACTCCTGACCTCAGGTGATCCACCCACCTCAACCTCTCAAAGTGCTGAGATTACAGACATGAGCCACCGCACCTGGCCAACTCTTCTTGTTTTATTATTGGTGAATGCTATATCAAATTTGACTTTCTCAAGAATCACCTTAGAAATTGGATTCCAGCTGTTAAAACATTCCAGGTGTGTATTTTAAGATGTACGGATGTGGCTAGTAGTGCTAACTTCCTGACGCTTTCATTTGGTTTTGCTAGGGGCTGGCATCCCAACCTGTAAGTCAAATTGTTGGCATGAGTTAAATTTCCTTTGGTCCCACCCGTGTTTCTTAGTGCCCATTACTTCTCACTAGGCCAAGAAGTGCCTGGCAAACGGTATATGTCAGAATTCTACTAAAAGATGTTATTCATCTTGAAGAACTGAACTTCTAATTTTTCCATTTGACCTTAACTAGGTTTCTCTAATGTCTCCTGTCAAATCTTCTGGCTCTGTTATCTTCCAAATTTTAGGATTGTTTCCATAAAGCAACCAAATTTCAAACAGGATATGCATGTTTGTATTCGGAGGGTGGAGAGTGGGAAAAGAAAGAGGAAGGGAAATGATGTTTAATCTGATGTCAGGTTAAAACCAAGAAAGAGAAAGTAGGGGTGGCAGAAGGGGACCCCTAATACTTACTGAAAATGCACCATTTGCCAAATATTGTTTTAAGCACTTATTTTTTTCTTATGAACCTTCTTCTCCTCCTTTTTAAATTTTTAATTCAAATTAATATATGCACAAGGCTAAAATGTTATTACATGTGCATGGTTTAAAATATAATTGCAGTCAAATTGTTCAATTTTTTTTTTTTTTTTTTTTTTTTGAGACAGAGTCTCACTCTGTTGCTCAGATTGGAGTGCACTGGCATGATCTTGGCTCACTGCAACCTCCACCTCCCAGGTTTGAGCAATTCTCCTGCCTCAGCCTCCCAAGTAGCTGGGATTACAGGCACAGGCCATCAAGCCCAGCTAATTTTTATGTTTTTAGTGGAGACGGGGTTTCGCCACGTTGGTCAGGCTGGTCTTGAACTCCTGACCTCAAGTGATCTGCCCGCCTCGGCCTCCCAAAATGCTGGGATTACAGGCGTGAGCCACCATGCCCGGCCAAACTGTTCACATTTTAAATGTATTTTTATCCAGAAAATATGAATGACAGTAAATGTAAAAAAATCTAAAAATTATTTTTCACATAAAGTTCTCTTTCTTTTAAAATATTCAGAATAATCTATCAAAACTAAATGGCAAATGAAGTTTTGGTTAATCACGCTCAGATTTTTAGTCAAAGATATTTAAATAAGGCTGAACATATTATTAGTTTTTTACAAATTTGAATGAAGGTATTGTTTTGTTTTGTTTTGTTTTTGAGGAGTTTTGCTCTTGTTGCCCAGGCTGGAGTGCAGTGGGACGATCTTGGCTCACCGCAACCTCTGCCTCCCCGGTTCAAGCAATTCTCCTGCCTCAGCCTCCCAAGTAGCTGGGATTACAGGCATGTTCCACCACACCCAGCTAATTTTTTTTGTATCTTTAGTAGAGACGGGGTTTCTCCATGTTGATCAGGCTGGTCTCAAACTCCTGACCTCAGGTGATTCGTCTGCCTCAGCCTCCCAAAGTGCTGAGATTACAGGCGTGAGCCACCGTTCCCCACTATGAAGGCTGTTTTCTAAGAATGTTTAGTCTTTGCATTCAATGTTCATCTATTTGCCAAAGAATTCATGTCATATTTCCCATATGTAATATTTAGATCTCTATATATACAAATGTGAGGGTAAAATGAATTTATACTATGAAATGTTTCTCAGCCACTCTGTGCAATGTTAGTGAACACTGTGCTAATTCATGAGGATCTTCAGAACCATGAATTGGAATACAAAGAGAAGCAAAAAAATCAGCTGCTTGGCACTCTGGGAAACAATACTTGGTTATGCAAGAATCTTTTGCATTCATGCTAAGAAGGAGGATTTGACAAGCTAATTAATTTGTCTTTTCTCTTACCTAAGTACTCCTGCCACTCAAATTCTTTCTGCACTCCAAAGCCATGCCTCTTTCACCAAAAAACTCCTCAGCATTCCAATGCGGGTGCCTTTTGTTTTGAGGATCTAGGGCAAGGGATATGCTGGAAGTGTGTCTCCCCGGGGCTTGAAGATTGTTAGGCAGAAGGGTGAATGTCTAGGTTTACAAGGTCGCCCTGTCTAGAACTCATATCAACAGACACTAACACCACCACCCCCATCTCATAACTCACACACCATTTTTTTTTTTTTTTTTTCGAGACAGAGTCTTGCTCTGTCTCCCCGGCATGATCTCAGCTCACTGCAACCTCCACCTCTCGGGCTCAAGGGATTCTCCTGCTTCAGCCCCTTGAGTAGCTGGGATTACAGGCACCCACCACCACGCCCAGCTGACTTTTTTTGTATTTTTAGTAGAGGCGGGGTTTTTCCATGTTGGTTAGGCTGGTCTTTAACTCTTGAACTCCAGTGATCCACCCGGCTAGGCCTCCCAAATTGCTGGGATTACAGGCGTGAGCCTCCACACCTGGCCTCACACACCTTTTTTTTTTTTTTTAAGTGTTTATGACACGTGGAGCTCTCTAGACTATGCGACCCAGCATAGGATTTCTGTCGCCTGAGTGTAAGAGTGATCCAGCTTTAAAAAGAGAGTTAAGGCTGGGAGTGGTGGGTGGCTCAGGCCGATAATCCCAGCACTTTGAGAGGCCGAGACAGGCGGATCATCTGAGATCAGGGGTTTGAGACCAGCTTGGCCAATATGATGAAATCTTGTCTCTACCAAAAATACAAAAAAATTAGGCAGGCATGGTGGCACACACCCGTAATCCCAGCTACTCAAGAGGCTGAGGCGGGAGAATTGCTTGAACCCTGAAGGTGGAGTTTGCAGTGAGCTGAGATCCTGCTGCTACACTCCAGCCTGGGCAACAGAGTGAGACTTTGTCTCAAACAAACAAACAAAATAGAGTTAAAAGGCTGGGCGCGGTGGCTCATGCCTGTAATCCCAGCACTTTGTGAGGCCGAGGAGTGTGGATCACTTGAGGTCAGGAGTTCAAGACTAGCCTGGCCATCATGGTGAACCCTTGTCTCTACTAAAAATACAAAAAGTAGCCTGGCATGGTGGCAGGCGCCTGTAGTCCCAGTTACTCGGGAGGCTGAGGCAGGAGAATTGCTTAAACCCAGGAGGCAGAGGTTGCAGTGAGCCAAAATAGTGCCACAGCACTCCAGCTTGGGTGACTGAGACCCTGTCTCAAAAGAAAAAAAAAAGAGTTAAAGAAAAAACGATCATTAAAGGGATACAATAGTATTCTTAAAAAGCACTACAGTGAACTTACAGTAAAAACTGAGCTATACTGGCTGGGAACCATGGCTCATGCCTATAATCCCAGCACTTTGGGAGGCCGAGGTGGGTGGATTACCTCAGGTCAGGAGTTCAAGACCAACCTGGCCAAGATGGCAAAGGATTTGAGGATTTGCCCAGTCTTTCTTCCTTTCTCTCTCTCTTTTTTTCTTTTATTTTTGAGACAGAGTCTTGCTCTGTCACCCAGGCTGGAGTACAGTGACGCAATCTCAGTTCACTGAAACCTCCGCCTCCAGGGTTCAAGCAATTCTCCTGCTCCAGCCTCCTGAGTAGCTAAGATTACAGGTGCCTGCCACCGCGCTCGGCTAATTTTTGTATTTTTAGTAGAGACGGGGTTTCAGCATGTTAGTCAGGCTGGTCTTCAACTCCTGACCTCAAGTGATCTGCCCGCCTTGGCCTCCCAAAGTGCTGGGATTACAGGACTGAGCCCCTGTGCCGGCCACTTTCTTTTTGTTTTTGAGACAGTCTCCTTCTGTCACCCAGGCTGGAGTACAGTGGCGCAATCTTGGCTCACTGCAACCTCTGCCTCCTGGGCTCAAGAGACTAACTGAGTAACTGGGATTACAGGTGCATGCCACCATGCCCAGCTAATTTTTGTATTTTTAGTAGAGACGTGATTTCAACATATTGGTCAGGCTGGTCTGCCTCGGCCTCCCAAAGTGCTGGGATTACAGGTGTGAGCCACCATGCCCAGTCAACACTGTCATTTTTATACACTGGGGATAGGAGTTTAAACTGGTATGATCACTTAGCAAAACTGGAAGTATCTGTTAAAGCTGTACTACATTTTTGCTATGATTCAGCAACCATACCCCTAGGTATATGTCCTGGAGGAAAGAGTTCATATGACTACAAAAAGGCATTTAAGAATAGTCATAATGGTGGGCCAGGCACGGTGGCTTATGCCAATAATCCCAGCACTTTGGGAGGCCGAGGCAGGCGGATCACCTGAGGTCAGGAGTTCGAGACCAGCCTGACCAATACGATGAAACCGCATCTCCACTAAAAATTAGCCAGATGTGGTTGCAGGTGCCTATAATCCCAGGTACTTGGGAGGCTGAGACAGGAGAATTGCTTGAACCCAGGAGGCAGAGGTTGCAGTGAGCCGAGATTGTGCCATTGTACTCCAGCCTGGACAAGAGTGAAACTCCATCTCACAAGAAAAAAAAAAAAAGAATAGTCATAACAACTTCATTAATAATAGTAAAAAACTAGAAATGTCTATGAAGAAAATGGGTAAATTGTGGTAGAGTCATACAGTGGAATACTACATGGCAATTTAAAAAAGTGACATGAGGCCAGGCACAGTGGCTCATGCCTATAAGATGAGCACTTTGGGAGGCCGAGGTAGGCAGATCACTTGAGCACAAGAGTTCAAGACTAGCCTGGTCAACATGGTGAAACCTTATCTCTACAAAAAATAAAAATTAGCCAGGTGTAGTAGCGCCTGCAGGTAGCCCCCGCTACTTAGGAGGCTGAGGTGGGAGGATTGGTTTAGCCCTGGGCGTTAAGGGTGGAGTAAGCCACGATGGCACTACTGCACTCCAATCTCGGCAATCCAACCTGAGCGACAGAGTGAGATGCTGTTTCAAAATCTAACAAACAAGCAAACAAACAAACAAAGTGACAAGGCTAAATGGAACAGCAGGATGGACTTCATAAACATAATACCTTTAAAAAGGAGGCCGGGCGTGGTGGCTTATGCCTGTAATCCCAGCACTTTGGGAGGCTGAGGTGGGTGGATCACCTGAGGTCAGGAGTTCAAGAACAGCCTGGCCAACATGGTGAAACCCAGTCTCTACTAAAAAAACAAAAAACGAAAAACAAAACAAACAAAAAAATTAGCCAGGCATGGTGGCAGGCACCTGTAATCCCAGCTACTTGGGAGGCTGAGACAGGAGAATTGCTTGAACCCAGGAGGCAGAGGTTGCAGTGAGCTGAGATTTCGCCACTGTACTCCAGCCTCGACAACAAGAGCAAAACTCCATCTAAATAAATAAATAAATAAATGAATAAATAAATTTAAAATAGCAGCCCAACAACAAGAGTCCATGCTGTGTTATTTTTATATGAATTTTATGAATAGGCAAGACTAACCTATGATGATAAAGCTATTAGCAATTGCCTTAGGGTGTTGATTAGAAGTGGGCAAAAGGAGTCTTTTTTTTTTTTTTTTTTTTTGAGACGGAGTCTTGCTCTGTTGCCCAGGTGAGAGTGCAGTGGCGTGATATCAACTCATTGCAACATCTGCCTCCTGGTTTCAAGTGAGTCTCCTGCCTCAGCCTCCCAGGTGGCTGGGATTACAGGCGCATGCCACCACGCCTAGCTAATTTTTTGTGTTTTCAGTAGAGACAGGTTTTGCCATTTTGGCCGTGCTGGTCTCAAACTCCTGACCTCAAGTGAGCTGCCCGCCTTGGCCCCTCAAAGTGCTGGATTACAGGCGTGGGCCACTGTGCCCAGCCGGGAAGTCTTTCTGGTGTTGGGAATGTTCTATATATTGATCTGGCTGGTGAGGAATCAAGTGTTTCCATATATGAAAATTCGCTGAGCTGAACAATTAAAATTGGTGTACTTAACTAAAGCATATTATCGCTTATTTTATTTATTTGCTTATTTTAGAAACCAGGTTTCACTCTATCCTCCCACGCTGGAGAGCAGTGGTGCCATTAGAGCTCACTGCAACCTGGAACTTTTGGGTTCAAGCCATCTTCCTGCCTAACCCCCCAAGTAGCTGGGACTACAGGTATGTGCCCCTGTTCTCAGGTAGCTTTTTTATTTTTTGCAGAGACCAGGTCTTGCTATATTGTCCAGGCTCATATTATCTTAAAAAAAAACTTGCTGAAAAAATAGAATAAATATTCTAGAACAGAAAGACAAAAACAGTTGAAGACACATATATATTGGGCTCTATCTCCTTTTGTTTCTTTCATTTTTCTTTCAGTGTTAAAAAAATGCATAAAAGCTTATTTTAAAAAATTGATGTTAAATGCCATTTGGAGTAGATGTCATTTTTCTTTACAAGCTAATAAAAATATTAAACTCAACATAGCCAAATATAATACACATGTGTTGGCAGGTGTTTCACCTCCTACAGATTAAGGCCTTCCCTGAGTAGAAGACTAGCTAAGTAGTGGTTTAGATTCTTTCGGAAAGAACTGCTGAAAGATGTGTTTAGAAAGAAAAAAAACCAATGTAGAGTAAAAGAGATATTGAGCATGGGAATCGTTAAAATATATTGGAAATGTTAATGATCTATTGATTGCATGTTTTGGGCTGAATTGTGTCCCTCCAAAATTCATCTACTAAAGTTCTAATCCCTACTACTTCAGAATGTGACTGTATTTTGAGATTGTCTTTAAAGAGGTAGTTAAGGATAAATGAGGTCATGAGGGTGGGCCCTAATCCCATATGACTAGCATCCCTAGAAGAGATGAGAACACAGAAACACACAGAGAGAAGATCACGTGAAAACACTGGAGGAAAACCACTGTCCACAAGCCAAGGACAGAGGCCTCAGAAGAAACCAATCTTGCTGTCACCTTGATCTTGGGTTTTTAGCCTCCAGAATTCTGAAGAAATAAACTTCTGTGTTTAAGCCACCCAATCTGTGGTACTTTCTTATGGAAGCCCTAGCGAACTTATACACTGTGGTAAAATCAGAAGTCAGTTTGTGTCATAAAAATGTAGATAAAATAGTATAGACAATAACAAGAAAGATGGGAGCATTTGGTGAGTACTTATATACTAATATCTTGCTTGATTTTTAACTATGTAGGATAAACACATGTCCTTTCCTAGAACATGATACCTTGGCAGAGTTGAGTAGTTATGAGAGATGACAAGCCACAAAGCCTCAAATGTCTTCGTCTAGCCTTTTACAGTGAAAGTTCACTTGATCCTTCTCCACGGGTTTATTTTGCAAACATCAAAAAACATGACCAAAGATACACCTCCATCCATATTTACTTCTGGGGTGGGCAGGGAATTGGGAAATGAGATAAAATGAGATAAAGAGAGGTATAAAAGAGCAGTCTTAATTATATATTTATTATATATGTTTATGGAAAATGAAAACATTAAAAACCTGGTTGGTGAATACACACATATATCACTTTATTTTTCAATGGGTTTGAAATATTTTATGACAATATAACATTGTTATGGTTTTGAAGGGATACCATGTTACTATACTAAACAGTTGTCATTTTTCTTTGTTTTTCTTACCCAAAGCATTTGCTGATGTAGAGCACCTATTTCATACATTGGAACACACTGCTCTGTGCTTTGATTTTAGACTTAAAAGGTCAGTGGCCGTGTGCTCAGCCAATCAGGAGTTAGGATTAAGAAATGGATGCCTTTTACGGTAAAGGCTTCCCTTATAAGGGGACCCTGAATTGGAAAACCTGTTCTGAGAAAGATTTTTTTTCCTAATTTGTGAAACTATATGTATGAATGTTTTTATACATTTAGGGAATTAGAATCCCTCAGGTTTATTTTAAACAATTATCTGGCACTAACAGGAATAACATTTACGAAGTTCTTATCATTCCAGAAAATCAAGGTCATATCAAAGTTTGGTTCTTCGGAAATTTGATTTCCTTATATAATTTTCAAGGTGCTTGAAACAATAAATTCTCATGTACTGCTTTTGAAAAGTAGAAAGTCATTTAGCCTGAATTCAGAAGAAAGCTGACTTCATTTCTTTTGCTTGTATTGTACTTTCATTGTAAATGATAAGGAAACTGGTGAAACAAGTATGTGTTAATATTTAAAACAGAAAGCAATAAAAAAAACCCCTCTGTCTTTACAAGGGCAAGGCTTGGCCAAATATACTTAGGTCTATTCATATTAATAATAGAAGATTGTTACTAAGAATAACTAAGAATAACTAACAACAAAAATAAATAAGGTTGGGTAGTGCAGTGGCTCATGGCTGTAATCCCAACACTTTGGGAGACCCAGGCAGGAAAATTGCTGAGGCCAGGAGTGAGAGACCAGTCTGGGCAACATATTGAGACCTTGTCTCTAATAAAAATTGGAAAAAAAAAATAGCCGAGTGTGGTGGCACATGCCTGTAGTCCCAGCCACTTGTGAAACTCAGGTAGGAGGATTACTTGAGTCCAGGAGGTGGAGGCTGCAGTGTGCCTTGATCATAACACAGCACTTCAGGTTGGGTGACAGAGCTAGACCCTGCCTCAAAAAGAAAAAACAAAGTTGAATAAAATAGCACTAATGGGGCTGGGCATGGTGGCTCACGCCTGAATTCTCAACACTTTGGGAGGCCGAGGTGGGTGAATCATGAGGTCAGGAGTTCAAGACCAGCCTGGCCAACATGGTGAAATCCTGTCTCTACTAAAAATATAAAAAATTATCTGGGTGTGATGGTGGGCACCTGTAATTCCAGCTACTCGGGAGGCTGAGGCAGGAGAATCACTTGAACCCAGGAGGTGGAGGTTGCAGCGAGCTGAGATAGCGCCACTGCACTCCAGCCAGGGCAAAAGAGGGAGACTACGTCTCAAAAAAAAAAAAAAAAAAAAAAGAGCACTAATGGTATTTGGGACATGGTTAAGATTCACACTGGAAATGATGATTTAATTTATAAATGCTTGAAAACTAGGGAAGGGGATTTTATGTTTCCCCATCCTAGGATTCATTTTATTATTATTTTCAATACTTTTTTCCTAGGAGGATTTATTTTATTTAATTTAAAATAAATGTTCAGTAATTATAGCCACTTCCCTCAGAGGAAGGTTGGCCCAAGGGGCCCCACTGAGACATTGACCTCACGTCTCTTTATTTCACACTCATATCCAACTGCTGTTTCTAAAAGCAGGTGGCTGGGAAGAATGTCAGTCATGGGCCATGTGCTGGGTCAAACCTGCACTTTGACTTTTGACCACTTGATCTGTACCTTTAGCGTCTGTGCCTTTACTGGGGACAATTTCAATCCATCTGTGGGATCCAGGGTTACTGGTACATTACAGAAGCTGTGTAGCCTTGGTAGGAAGCAATATGGCAAGAAACTCTGCTAGATGATATAACAATAGATGACCACAAAACTTGCCTTTCTTAGGAAGGCATCTTGGAGCAAGGAATACCAGATGAACAGGGCTAGCCATGCTGTTTGGTGGAGGGTATCCGCATAGTACAGCAAATGCAAAGGCCCTGAGGTAGGAAAGCGTTTCCTGAGTTTGGCTGAAGTATACTGCAGCACCAGGGAGAATGGGAAGGGGTGGACCTTGTCAACTTCTTGTTATATAATATCATGTTGTGAAGTTGAAATTTTATTTTATTGCTATGCACCTTTTAAAATCTTTTCATTACTTTTGAATTTCCCATGCCTTTATTGAACATATACAAAATTGTGCTTATATGTCAGTGTGAGTTTGTTTTTAACATAACTGCTGCACTGAGATTTATTCAACAGTGTTTCTTAGAGATCTATGTTATTATATTTTTATAAAGGTCATTCTGTATAACAGCTATAAAATATTCTATTGTGTGAATATACCACAAGTAACCTCCAGTGGTCAGCCTGCCTCTACTATGCCCACTCTCCAGGCTTTTATTTCCTGAATGTAGCTTCTTTACCTCAGTAAGTGGTAAACACTTTGTAAATGAAAACATTGCCTTTTATTTTCTTGGTAGTCATTTCTTAAAAGTACTGTGTGCACAGAAAGAGCATATTGAATGCTTACAACAACCTAGTTATGGAAAAGCAATAAGCCTCCTGAATCCTTTGCCCTTGAAATTTCCTTGCCTGGTGCTCATAACACACTTTGAATAGGTCTTGAAACTGCGGGCCTTCAGCCTAAGGCAGTATGTCATCTGGGTACTCTGAGCAGGGAAATAATGAAAAATAATGTTCAGTTAATGGCACAAGCCATTCGCCACACAGACAGTGATGGTTTTCAGAGTGGATTGAAAGGAGAATGGCTAATTCTGCTTCAAAACATCCTGGAAATTGTCTGCCTCCTGAATTCTGAGGGACGCTTGGGAGGAGGAGGTGATAGGTGACTTAATGTTAAATCCGGGTTCCCTCCCCCAATATGTTACTGTGAAAATTTTCAAACATACAGAAAAGTTGAAAGAATTGCGCAGTGTGCCCATTACCTAGACTCTACTATTATATGGTCCCCTATTTGCTTTATCGTATCTCTGTTCATCCACCCTTTACCCATGCATAGAGGCATCCATACATCTTATTTTTGACGCATCTCAAAGTACAAAGAGCACCATTAAATAGAGTTCAATGCTTGTAATTCTTTTCTTTTTTAAAAAAATTTTGAGGCAACATTTACATCCAGTGAAATGTACAAATCTCAAGTGGACCATTCCATCAGTTTGACAAACGCCTACAAGGTAGAACCCAAGCTCTTATTAGTATTTGTTAAATCCATGTTAGAGTTTGATCAGAGAAGCACAGCCTTTAAGACTCTCACCCTGCTTTGAGGAGAATGGCAAAAATCTGCGAAATTTCTCAGCAGAGTCAGGAGAGAGTAACACTGGTAACGTGAAGCACGTCAAGCTAAGAAAGGAAGCACTGAAGTTAATTGTCCTGAACGGAACCTGATAAGAATCTGCCATTTCATCCCCTCAAGACTGGACTCAAGTTGGGAGAGAATATTGCCTTTTGCCCTGTCTAAACTAATATCACTGTTTAGATCTACAAAGTCCCCCACCTTCCCATGTTTATGTATTACACTGCATTACAAGTCAAAATAACACAGAGAATCTGGAAAAAGGAGAAGGGGAATGTTTCCAACGAAAAGCACACCCCTTAAGGCGTCTGGCCTGAGAGCTATATAGCATGCATAAAATCTGATAATAAGCACATTATGACCCACATTGCATATAACAAAAAGTAGGGCACTTCTGAAGGGTCCTGAGAAACAGCCCTGGACTTTTAAAACCTGCTTTAAGAAGGCGATCAACCGTACGCCACTTTCAAACGCAGCACTGACATGTATGCTCCACAGTCATCAACAGAGAAAACAACAGTTTTCAACAAGAGTTGAAAACTGAGTTGAGGGTTTTTTTTTTTTTTTTTTTTTTTTTTTAAGTTTGAGGCCAAAATCGGTATTTATTCTTTTGAATGATGCTTATATCTTTTTCCTGGTTAATATGCACGCTGGTGGTACAATTTTGAAAACTACGTAACGTGATAGAACCACCACCCAGAAACGAGTCCTGTTAACAAACTTTTTGTATTCAAACTTTTTCCACTGCACATAGTTTTTATTTTGACAATGCTTTTAGACAATCGTTCTTTTAGCAACCAGCACTTTCAAACAAAAAGTACAGGGAATAGTAAGTTTTTTCCCCCTCCTCTGGCAGATTTGACCCACAAATTGCTATAGGAAGAAAGTGTTAATTATATTAAAACATAGTTTGACAGAAAGTATTTAAAAAGAGAAAGGGAAAACATCACGCTTTTATTTTGGTGAATTAGCAACAAAGAAAAGGATTAGCATGGACGGGTACTTTTCAAAAATATTTTTTTTTTCCTCTGGCTCCCGCTAGGGTGGAGGAAGTTGTCTCTGCTCAGAGACAGGGTGGAAGAGAGTGGAAGGACAAATGACTGAGAGGCGGCCCCCTCCCACTGGTGCGGGCGTGCGGGGGTCGGATGGGGGGCCGCGGAGGGGGGAGGTGGCCAGCAGGTGCCTGGGCTCCAGTCCCCTACCCCCACCCTCGTCCCCACCCTCACCCACACCCAGGGATTGGCCTCGCCCCCTGGCGGGCGAGCAGTAGGTGTCGAGGCACTGGGGTGGGGGGTGCAAACCCCGCGGGCAGCGGAAAAGAAGCCGTGGGGGGCCTCCCGGCCCCGGCACACACTGCGAGGCTGGCACCCGCCCGCACGCACACCCAGTCCGCAGCCCCGAGGAACATGTCCGCAGCCAGGGCGCGGAGCAGAGTCCCGGGCAGGATAACCAAGGAAGGGCGTGTGCTGTGGCGGCGGTGGCAGCGGCAGCGGCAGCGGCAGCGGAGCCGCTAGTCCCCTCCCTCCTGGGGGAGCAGCTGCCGCCGCCGCCGCCGCCGCCACCATCAGCTCGCGGGGCCCGGCCGGAGCTAGCCCGGCGAGCGGCGCGCGAGGGGGAGGGCGGGGGCGGGGAGGGGGGTGGGCGAAGGGGGCGGGAGGGCGTGGGGGGAGGGTCTCGCTCTCCCGACGACCAGAGCCCGAGAGGGAGACCCTGGCGGCGGCGGCGGCGCCTGACACTCGGCGCCTCCTGCCGTGCTCCGGGGCGGCATGTCCGAGGCTGGCGGGGCCGGGCCGGGCGGCTGCGGGGCAGGAGCCGGGGCAGGGGCCGGGCCCGGGGCGCTGCCCCCGCAGCCCGTGGTGCTGCCGCCCGCGCCCCCGCAGGGCTCCCCCTGCGCCGCTGCTGCCGGGGGCTCGGGCGCCTGCGGTCCGGCAACGGCAGTGGCTGCAGCGGGCACGGCCGAAGGACCGGGAGGCGGTGGCTCGGCCCGAATCGCCGTGAAGAAGGCGCAACTACGCTCCGCTCCGCGGGCCAAGAAACTGGAGAAACTCGGAGTGTACTCCGCCTGCAAGGTACGCGCTCGCCGTTCTCGGACCGCGGATGGGTGCTAGGGGCCCAGCCCGCGGGACCCCCCTCCCCCTCCCGCTTCCACCTCCGCCTCCCGCCTTCTGCCTTCTGCCTCTCGCCTCCCGCCTCCCGCCTGGGGCCGCTGCACCGCGGAAGTGCTCTTGTCGCCCGAGCCCAATTAGCTTCTTCTTGGATAAGAGTCCTGCTGGGTTTGAAGAAGGGGATCACTAAGACGGAGAGCCCTTCATTCCTTCCGCTTGAAAGGAGTAGCTTCGGAATCCGAGCTCCCGGGCTACTCTGGGGTTTTGTTGCTCTGTAGGAGCTCGCTGGAGTCACTTTCGCGGGAGTGGAGCGGTGCTCTCCATGTGGTGGGCGACCCAGGGGCAGGGAAACATCTTTTGGGGGACTGAGTGGTCCCTTCTGCAGTCCATCCCTTCCCGTGTCCCACTGGGAGGAACTGGGTGCAAGGAGTCGGGGTGGAGAAGACTCCCGGACTCCTGGCGCTTTGGGAAAGCGAAGGGGAGGAAAGCGCGGGGTGCGAAGGTGGGCAGAGCCCGAGGCGAGGGTCTTGTGGCGCCTGACGCCCTCGGCTGGGGGCGGAGGCGCTGCCGCGCGCAGTGACAGCCCTGTCATTATTGTATTATTACTTGTTTAGTTAAAACGCTGTCCCAGCTGCTCGAGGTGTAAACAGGATTTGGCAAGGTGACAGCCCAGCGCCGCGGACGCTACTGCTTGGTTTGAGGACACCCATTTCTTGCTACCCACTCTCCGTGCCAGTTTAGGCACCCTGTCATCCCCAGCTGCAGATCCAGATGTGGGGGCCGTGCTCCCGAGGTGGGAGGATTGCCCGAGGCCGCGGGGCAGGCTGGCCCTGCGCTGTCAGCAGCGGCTTTGTTTTGACAGGGTGACAGCTGAGGGGGGCGGGGACTTGGCCTTGTCAGCTCCTGCGGCCTGTGGCAGAGGCAGGGAAGAGACACACTCACACACACTCACACACCTCCCTGTATTCTTCCTGCCTGCTGCAAAGAGGGTCAAGTTCCCAGATTCCGGATTCCCAATTCCCACAACCAAGCTGCAGTGGCCACTTCTGAATTTTGATATAACTATTATTTATTCTACTGGAACATCTGGGTTATACTCTTCTTAGTACTTACAGGAGCTTCTTAGTCACAATGGAATGTCTGTGCTTGCTCTTTTTCCACACCGTATCCTCATGTTTATGTTGAGCACCTCTGTATCCTATACTGGTTCGATAAATATTTGTTGAGTGAATGTGGGATCTAGCCCAGTGCTCCTCAAACTTTCATGTGCATGGGAATCTCCTGGGGAAGCTGGTTAAAATGCTGATTCTGAATCAGGTGGTCTGAGGTGGAAGCTAAGAGTTTGCATTTCTGACGAACTCCCAAGTGGCACTACGCTAGTCCACAGACCACATTCCAATTCAGACCTGGACAGTATATTATTTGTCCCCGTTGAATTTAGCAGAAAAGACAGAAACAAATAATAATGCCGTGTGGTTATTTCTGAAGAAGGAATGCAAAAAAGATGAAGTGGGGAGTGTGCTTTTTGAAAGGTGCAAGCCCAGGAGTTGATCATGAAGGGCATTAGATGAATGAGAACAGGCCACTGACTGTAGTAGGCAGAAGGGAGAGCTAGGTACAGAATTAAGAACAAGGTCGTGAGTTCAGGGCATACTGCTTGGGTGATGGATACACCAAAATCTCACAGATCACCACTCAAGAATTTATGTAATCAAACACCACCTGTTCCCCCAAAACCTATGAAAAAAAAAAAGCAAGGTCAATTACTTGGTGGCCTTGGCGTTTTGCAGCCAAAGTGGGCTCATGCAGGAACTGTGTCAACTCAGTGTTTCTGTCCTGGCTTTATTTTAACATTTGTTTATTGGGTTATCATTACCAGCACCTCTTAAAGACTTCCTGCTGCCTGCTGTAGCTTTAATATCTGAAAACTTTCCTGAAGTTTTGGTTTTGTCTAAAACCATGAGCATATGTGGCCTGCATTGATGTTTTTGATCTTTTCAAATTTCCATGGGTGAGATGTAGCACCACTTCCAAAGTTTGAGATTTGAGTGTTTTCTGGTCACTTTCATGACCAAACAAGAGAAATAGAAAATTTATTTTAAGGCCTTTTTTTTTTTTTTTTTTTTTGAAACAGGATCTCACACTGCCTGCAGGCTGGAGTGCAGTGGCATGATTGTAGCTCACTGCAGACTCAATCTCCCTGGGCTCAGGTGATCCTCCTACATCAGCCTCCTGACTAGCTGGGGCTACAGGCATGCACCAGTACACTATTATTATTATTTTTTGTATTCTTTGTAGAGACAGGGTTTCACCTTGTTGCCCAGGCTGTTCTCGAACTCCTGAGCCCAAGCACTTTGCCCGCCTTGGCTTCCCAAAGTGCTGGGATTATAGGCATGAGACACCATGCCCGGCTGAAAGTGTTCATTTTTATGTGTCCATTCATTCAGTAAATATTTGGAGGGTTACCAACTGGGTGTCAGGCATTGTGCTAGGTGCTGGGCCTATGACACACAGAATTTGTCCTTCAGGAGTTACTTACTGTGTGTGTGCACAAGTGCATGTGTGTGCATGCATGTGTTGGGGCCTAGGGAGGAGGGCAGTGAACCAGAATTACAGAGAAGTTCAGAAAAACTACTTTCTTGGAGTACTTGCGGACCCAGAGCAGGACAATTCATAGACTGGGGCACTGGTAGGGTGGGATTGCCTTCCTGGAGGAAGTGTCAGTGGCTGCTAAGAACTCCTGGCAGGGCAGAGTGGGGTGGGGTGAAGCTTCTTGTAGTGGAGAAACTGAAAGCAGTTCTGGAAGCTTGGAGGTGGGCCAACTCCAGCCAGACCTTTGTTGCCTAGGGCCACCTGGTTGGGGGTGAGGGGTACGTGGCCAAGAGGGCACTGAGGAGTGCAGGAATCTTAACCTGGGGAGTGACACTATCTCAGATTTGCTTTAAAAAAAAAAAAAATTAACTGGGCTCGATTGGATAATAGGGAGGGTAAGAGAGCAGAATCTGTGGTTCTCTCTTGGCTTGTTTCTGCACTTACTATGAGCAAGCCCGAAAGGACAGATTGCTCTACCTTTGCCACAGGCCCCTTGGCAAGTTAGATTAGAGAGATTAGAGAATGAGGAGGGATCTAGAAAGAGATAAGGTAGTTTGCTGGGGGGCTTTTGAAAGAAAAACAGGTCCCAGGCCTGATATAAATCTGGCCTTTAAACTTCACAAACAAAACCAAAAAAGAAGGGAGCTAACTCAGCCAGGGTGATGTGCCACACCCCAGAGAAAAGAAAAAGGAAAAAAAAAAAAAAAAAAAAAAACAAAACAAAAGAAAGAAAGAAAAAGAAAAGAAACAAACAAACTTGTTTTGCAGGATCCAGATCTTTGAACTGTGTCCTGGTAAAGGTTGCTTCAGAGTCATTTTGCTTATGTGTGGCACAGCCAGAGTGATCATTAAAAATGTAGATCTAGGCCAGGCGCAGTGGCTCATACCTGTAATCCCAGCACTTTAGGAGGCTGAGGCGGGAGGATCACTTGAGTCCAGGAGTTTGAGGCCAGCCTGGGTAATATAGTGAGACTTCGTCTCTACAAAAAATAAAAAATTAGCCAGGAGTGGTGGCAGAGGTTGCAGTGAGCTGTGATTGCGCCACTGTACTCCAGCCTGGGTGACTGAGCGAGATTCTGTCTCAAAAAAAAAAAAAAAAAAAAAAAAAAAGTAGATCTGACCATGTTATACCCCAATTTCAGGCCCTATAATTTCTCTTTATTGTGGTCCAGAAGGCCCTGCATGGCCCGGCTACTGCTGTCTGTGGCTCCTTTTCAAGGCTTCAGGCACATGGTTTCCTTTCACCTAGTAAGGGGTGAGGTGGGGTGAGGGGCTTTGCACATGCTGTTCCCTGGGACTGGAAGCTCTTCTTTCCACACTTGAAAATTAGCTCCCAACTCTTCCTACAGAACTCAGATTCCTTGCCTTTCCTTTACCCTCCTGAGCAGCCTTCCCATTAGAAATTATCCAAATTCATCTGTACTCTTTCTGGTGCTTTTCTTATGATTTTTATGATTTGTACGATTATTTGATATGCATTTCGAATCTTAGATTCTTAGTGATGCGGTTATCGACTAAGCGAATGAACCAGAGAAGAGAAAGTGCAAGAAATGATTAGCTGTGATGATAGCAGTTGTGGAATTATAACTGAATCACTTCTTGACAACTGAGTAGAGATTTGTCATACAGGACAGTTCTAGGTATCCCACAGATATTGATAGGATTGGCTTATTTATTTATTTATTTATTTTTTGAGACAGGATCTTGCTCCGTCACCCAGGCAGGAGTACAGTGGTGTGATCTTGGTTCACTGCAACCTACACCTCCCAGGCTCAAGTGATCCTTCCGCCTTAGCCTCCTGAGTAGCTGAGACCACAGGCATGCACCACCACACTCAGCTAATTTTTGTACTTTTTGGTAGAGATGGGGTTCTCCATGTTTGCCAGGCTGGTTTCAAACTCCTGGGCTCAAGCAGTCTGCCTGCCTCGACCTCCCAAAGTGCTGGAATTACAGGTGTGAGCCACCACACCTGGCGTATTTATTTATTTATTTTAGAGACAGGGTCTTGCTCTGTTGCCCAGGCTGGGGTGCACTGGCATGATCATAGCTCACTGCGGCCTTGAACCCCTTGACTCAGTTGATCCTCCCACCTCAGCCTCTTGGGTAGCTGGGTCTACAGGCCTGCACCACCATGCCTCCTTGGGATTGGGTTTTTAATGTTATAAAAGAAACTTCAAGTGAATGTATGAGTAGGCCAAATCCCAGTCTTCTTGAATTAAAGTGTATCATCTACTAACTTCAAAAGAGAAACAAAACCCATTGACTAACCCTTCCTAAAGGAACAGGCCATTTATATTAATACATAAGGGGAGACAATAGGGTGTAGTGGTTAACATGGGCTTCCAAGTTCAGACTAATCTGAGTTCAAATTTTGGGATATCCAGCTCTGCAACCTTGGATAAGGATTTCATTTAAGCCTTTATTTTCCTGTCTGTAAAGGAATGATGCTACCCCCCTCATGGCATAACAGTGAGGTTTTAAAATGGGCTGTATTAGACATCCAGCATGGTGTGTTGCCCATGGCAAGCCCTCAGAAGGTAGGGGAGACACTGTTAACTTGGAAGTCGAGTAAGAGCAACAGACTCAGTCCTGAATCCACCCCAGCTCTGCCACTTGTGTGATCTTAGGCACAAGTCACTTAGTTTTTCTCTGAGCCTCAATGACTGCATGTATAAGGTGGTGATCATGACTTCAACCTTAAAGTTAAAAGAAAAAAGTGTCCCCAGAATTCCTAGAACATAAAGATGCTAGGTTAATGCTGGCTAAACTGAATTGCCTGGTGCTTTACTCATATATCAGAGCCAGTGGCCACGAAGCATTTATGGAGAACCCAGTTGCGTAGGTTCTGGGCAAGGTGCCACATTTAAGGAGTTTCATGGACACAGGACTATAAAATTAGTCTTAATTGAAAAAACAGGGCCGGGGCGTGGTGGCTCATGCCTGTAATCCCAGCAGTTTGGGTGGCCAAGGCAGACAGATTACTTGAGCTCCCGAGTTCGAGACCAGCCTGGGCAACATGGTGAAACCCTGTCTCTACAAAAATTAGCCGGGCATGGTGGTGCATGCCTGTAGTCCCCAGCTACTCAGGAGGTTGAGGTGGGAGGATGGCTTGAGCCCAGGAGACAGAAGTTGCAGTGAGCTGAGATCATGCCACTGCAGTAGACCTTGTCTCAAAATAATAATAATAATGATTTATAATCTAGAAGTAGCACTGGCTGTAGCATATACAGAGAGCATAGGTGGATGTGCCACCATAAAGGAAAAAGCATCCTTTGTTGGCTAAGGGCTGGTGGGTGGGGCACTAGAACAAGACTTACAGTTGGAGAGCGCCCCCAACACCTTTGTATTTGTCAATCACTCCCCCAGAGAGCAAATGTCTTTTTCAATTGTCAGCATCTAGAGCAGTGGCTCTCACCAAGGAGCTATTTCACCTCCCAGGGGACATTTGACAATGTCTGGAGACATTTTCAATCTTTGCAGTTGGGAGGAGGGAATGCAACTGGCAACTAGTGAGTGGGTCAGGAATGTTGCTATACATCCCACAGTGCACAGGACAACTCTCCCCAACAAAGAATTATCTGGTCCAGAATATTAATAGAATTAACAGAAGTTGAGAAAGCGTGTTTTAGACAAATACCCTTGCAGCACAGAAAGAAAAAAAAATCAATGTTTTTTGTTTTGCCTTTTTTTTTTTTTTTTTTTGAGGCTTTTTTGAGGCAGAGTCTTACTCTGTTTCCCAGGCTGGAGTGCAGTGGGCTCAGGTGATTCTTCCACCTTAGTCTCCCAAGTAGCTGGGACACAGGTGCATGTCACCATGCCTGGCTAATTTTTGTAGTTTTTATAGAGATGTTTCGCCAACCTGGGTTTTGCCATGTTTAACGGGCTGGTCTTGAACTCCTGGGCTCAAGCAATTGGCCTGCCTTGGCCTTCCGAAGTGCTGGGATTACAGGCATGAACCACCACGCCTAGCCTAAACCAATGCTTTTAATATGAATTTGACTAACACTTAAAATCTGAAAAATCTCAAAGTAGATTCACAATCTACTTTGTGAATCATGGGCACACATTTTAAACAGTTTTATTGCGGTATAATTTATAGATCATAAAAGTTGCCCACTGTAACTATGCAGTCAGCTGCTTTTGAATTAATGTATGTAGTTGTACATCCATCACCACAACCCAGTGTTATGACTTCTTCCATCCCCCGAGTTTCCTCTTGCCATGAGTACCTTTTTTTTTTTTTTTTTGGGACGGAGTCTCACACTGTTGCCCAGGCTGTAGTGGAGTGCAGTGGTGTGATCTCAGTTTACTGCAACCTCTGCCTCCTGGGTTCAAGCAATTTGCCTGCCTCAGCCTCCCGAGTAGCTGGGATTACAGGCAAGTGCCACCATGCCGTGCTAATTTTTTTTGTATTTTTAGTAGAGACAGGATTTCACCATGTTGGCCAGGCTGGTCTCAGACTCCTGACCTCAGGTGATCTGCCTGCCTGCGCCTCCCGAAGTGCTGGGACTACAGGCCTGAGCCACCACACAAGGCCCATGACTGCCTTTTTAAAGTGATATTTTGTATCAAATTGGTTGTTGGTTTGCAAACAGAAACTAAATTAGAAATATCTTTTTGGCAATGCTTCCAATAGGCAACATTGTCACAGCAAAATACAAAACATGGAGGGAAGTGGATAAGATGTTGTTTTAAAAGATCAATCTTTAGCCACATAAGTTTATTGCCTACAATTATATCCTGTGGTGACTTCTCTAAAATACAGTATCATAAAGCCAAGCATACAAAGGAAAAAATGTTTCATTTGGCAGGCACAATACAAAAAGCCTGAGAGAAAGATGTCCAAGTTTAATTCTGTGTCCTCAGAAATTTTCAGGAAAGATGGAAATTCAAGCCTGCAAAGCCTTCAGATTGCAATTTGTAGTTTTATATAACTGAGAAAGTAGTTTACGGGGCAAAACAGCAAAATCTGCTGAGGACTGTTTTGTTTTAGGAAGTGTGTGCTTGCAAATAGCGATTTGTGATGTAGCACTGTTTAAGGTTTTTATTTTGTTTTGTTTTTAAAAATCACCCGGCAGATTTAAACCCAGTTGCCTTGGTGTTAGCGAGATTTAATTCTGTGGTAGTTAAGTAAATCCATAGGGTCCCACCCTTCATAGTGACTATGGAGGGTGAAATATACACTTTCCTGTAAGATGCCTGGGAGCAGTCAGCACATCTGCTTCTCAGCTGAATACTCAGTGTAGTGCCAATAAAATTAGGATTTTCAAGGCTCAGTGGCTTCTGATTTAGTCTGTCGTTAAGAGAAAAGTGGCTATTTGGGAAAAATTGTCAACAGTTGCCTACTCTTGCATGATACTTTTCTGCTGTGGTCATCTGATTCAAACGGGGAATTAGAACAGGCACACTGGCTACTTGCACATTTGGAGAGGAGGGGAATCCTTGCTTACTTCCCTCTATGCTGGGTGCCCTTGGGCAGCGCCCCCCTTTTCTTTTTTTGGAGACGGAGTCTTGCTCTGTTGCCAGTCTGGAGTGCAGTGGCATGCACTGCAACCCCCGCCTCCCGGGTTAAAGTGATTCTCTCCTGCCTCAGCCTCCCCAGTACCTGGGACTACAGGCGCGCGCCACCATGCCTGGCTAATTTTTGCATTTTTAGTAGAGACGGGGTTTCATTATGTTGGCCAGGATGGTCTCCTCTCTTGACCTCGTGATCCTCCCACCTTGGCTTCCCAAAGTGCCAGGATTACAGGCATGAGCCACCGCGCCCGACCCGGCAGCACCTTAACTGCCTAGTTTCAGTTTCCTCTTTGGTGAAGTAGGAGTCCAGGTGCCACCTCATTGACTTATTGTGAAGATTAAATACTTCAGCATATATGAAAGTTCTTGGAACCTAGGCATTCCACAAATGTCTATTTAATTTTATTTGTAAAAAACGTTCCATTGGTATTAGCAGTTTGTGTGTTTGCCAAAGTGTTATGTCTCACGTCATTTGATTCTTCTACCCGGGGTAAGTGGAAGGTAAGGGAGGTCATTTTACTAGCAGGGAACTGAGACCCAAAGAGGTTAAGTGACTTCTTCAAGCTACAGTGGTTACTCAGGAAAGCGCCCGCTCAAGTAGATCCTCTTTCCTATGCACCATTTTGCCTCCTCTTCCAAAACTTTTGCATGGGGGTGGAGGGAGTCGCTTTTCTTCCAAATGGTTTCCGAAGAGGATTACATTTGTTTTAGGCATTCTACTATCATTTGAAATTTATCGTACTCCATTTGAGAGGTATGTTCAAAGGATTTTCTAGTCCATTGAACCTGTGCAGGCCATAAAGTAAACAAAATAAGTATTCTTTATTACTGGCCCAGGACAGACATATGCATGCTCTTGATTGTTTTAAAGGTGACAATCAAGACTGGTCACTGTGCTGGCCCAGTAGAATTCCCTGTTGAAGGAAGATGAAAGAGATACCTACTCAGGCTATAGAAGGTGCCAAATGTGTCAGAAAGTTAAGAAGTTGACTGTCTTGAAAGTTTAGAAGTCCAGCTGGGCACTGTGGCTCCCCCTTGTAATCCTAGCATTTCGAGAGGCTGAGGCAGGCAGATCACTTGAGCTCAGGAGTTCGAGACCAGCCTGGGCAATACGGTGACACCTGGTCTCTACTAAAAATACAAATATTAGCAGGGCATGGTAGCTTGCGCCTGTCGTCCCAGCTACTCAGAAGGCTGATGTGGGAGGACGGCTTGAGCCCGGGAGGCAGAGGTTGCAGTGAGCTGAGATCACACCATTGCACTCTAGCCTGGGCAATGGAGTGAGACCCTGTCTCAAAAAATATATATATATATTTAGAAGTCCCCCAACCAGTTTATATAAGACTGTTCACGCAACAGTATCTCAGCATGATAAAAAGGAGTCATTAAAAAAAATCTTTCAGTTGCATTATGCATAAAGGGCTCAAATCATGTTTACAGTGCAATTAATTTTTACATATGTATACATCTATGCAACTGCCACCTAGATGAAGCAGTAGGACATTTCCAGCATCTCAGAGGGTTCTCTTGTGCCTCCTCCCCACTCCTGGTAATCCTTATTCTGACTTCTATTACCGGTGATTTAGTTTTGTCTGTTCTTAAACTTTCCATAAATTGAATCATATGGTATGAATTATTTGTGTCTGGGTTCTTTCACTCAACATTATGTATGTCAGATGCATCTGTATTGTTGCGTATAGCAGTAGTTTGTAAAGACACATGTTTTTAAATTAAAAAATTAAAACATTGCCAGCAATTTTCAGGATGGAAGTCATTGGACGTGGACAACCTCATGGGATGAATCTTTAACTAAGCTTTTGAAAGAAAGGATGGGAATTTGATAGTCAAATTCAGAAGAACCTGGAATGGCAGGAATGTGGATAAGAAATCAAGGAGGTGGCCGGGCATGGTGGCTCACACCTATAATCCCAGCACTTTGAGAGGCTGAGGTGGGCAGATCACTTGAGGCCAGAAGATCAAGACCAGCCTGGCCAACATGACAAAACCTTGTTTCTACTAAAATACAAAAATTAGCTGGGCATGGTGGCACACACTTATAGTCCCAGCTTCTTGGGAGGCTGGGGCACGAGAATGACTTGAACCCAGGAGGCAGAGGTTACAGTCAGCCAAGATCACACCACGGTACTGTAGCCTGGGTGACAGAGCGATACTCTGTCTCAAAAAATCAATCAATCAATCAATCAATCAATCAATCAATCAAGGAGGGGTACTTGGCCAGGTAGATATAGATAAGGAATACGGAAAGGAAGAGAGGCAGAATGATGAGGAGATGGGTGCGTGTGGGCTGATGAAGTCACTGCTGGTGGTATGTCTAGCCTGCATGTCTCCTCCCCCTGGAGTCCGTATTGGTGAGTCCTTACTGGTAAATATTCATGTGAAATCCTGTTGCCACCTGTCCCTGGTTCTGGAAGATCACTAGAGTTGTTATACATTGTAGTCGGTGAGCCATGCAGAACCATACATGTTGAGAGTGATGGCAGCTTTCCTAAAAGGTTGACCAGAGCCCAGTGCATAAAGCTCCAGTGGGCAGTGCCACCTTTGTTATATGGGCCTAGTTGATAGAGATGTTCCCGTGTTCTTTAGAACTACCTGCTGAAGCCATTAAATGCCACCCTCTCCCCAGGAATGGCAGTGAGAAGCAAAGATTACTCTACAGCTCCACAAAGATTTTTCATAACAACTGTCCCTGAAAAGTAGTATTGAATATATGATGAGCTTGTTATTTAATGGCTTCATTCAAACCATCCACTTATAAATTAGTCTTTTTCGTAATTGATATATTTAACCAAATGGGAATTTACTTGAAGATTGTGTGTTTGGACACGTGGGTTGTTATATCTGTTGCCATTTATTTATTCATTTAACATTAATTTCCACGGGCTGCTTTGGAAGATTTCTGCTCAGGTACCTCCTGTTCAAACTTCTTAAGATAATTTATCACCTAGTTATAATTGAAATGGAATCGAGTCCTTTATAATTTTGAATCACATTCATCTCTAACATCTAATTGTGCATGTGGTTACCTGCCGCTTTGCACACTTTTCTCTCCCATGTATCTCTTTATGTTGTCCTCAAAGCCTTATTCCAGTCTGTTCTTAAATGCCAGCTTCTCAGAGAAGCCTTCATGACTCTCCGGTCTAAACTAGCAGCACCCCATCTATCACTCCATAATCTTATCTTGTTTTGTTTTCCTTTACTGCACTTACTAATATTTGGAAATTGTATTTTAAAAAATGGTTTCTTGTCTGTTTGCCTTATGACAATAGAAGCTCCATGAAGCAGAGATTTGGGTTAACGGAGCCCGTAAGGCCTCAGCCCATGAGGGGTGACAAGTTGTATGGGGATTAAATTCCATTAAATTTTCCATTAAATTCATATCCCAGGTGGATCATACCTTGCACATAGTAGGCACTTGATAAATATTTGTTAAATAAGTTGGTAATTTGATATTCACAGGCTTTGTGAGATTGGTGGAAAGGAAACTGTGTTGTAAAGATGGCCAGGCATGGCAGCTCATGCCTGTAATCCCAGCACTTTAGGAGGCTGAGGGGGTGATCCAGCCTGGGCTATTGAGAGAGACACTGTCTCTTAAAAAAAAAAGAAGAAGAAAAAGAGCCTGGGCACAGTGGCTCATGCCTGTAATCCCAGCACTTTGGGAGGCCGAGGCAGTCGGATCACCTGAGGTCGGGAGTTTGAGACCAGGCTGGCCAACATAGTAAGACCCCATCTCTACTAAAAAAAAACATGAAAATTAGCCGGGTGCGGTGGTGGGTGCCTGTAATCCCAGCTATTTGGGAGGCTGAGGCAGGAGAATTGCTTGAACCCGGGAGGTGGAGGTTGTGATGAGCTGAGATCGCACCACTGCGCTCCAGCCTGGGTGACAAGAGCTAGACCCTGTCTTCAAAAAAGAAAGATGAGGAAACTAAGGTGCAGGGAGGTTTAGTAGCTAGCTTTGTGGTCTGCAGCAGGGCAGCCTCCAGCTGGGGTTGGAACAACACCTACTTATAGTTAAGTGTGGTTTCCCTTGGTTCATGGCAGACTTGATGACAAGCAACACTTATCTGATGGCGTGAACGTCTCCTACAAATCAAGCAAAGAGGAATCACCTATATTTTAATCCTCTCCAACCACTGTTTCCTCTTCTGCAAGTTACAGTTAAATTCTCAAGGCCAGGAATGGTGGCTCACGCCTATTACAGGTGTGGGATCCTACTTTTGGGTGGCCAAGGTGGGCAGATTGCTTGAGCTCAAGGGTTTGAGACCAGCCTGGGCAACATAATGAGACCCCATCTCTATAAAAATACAAAAATTAGCTGGGCGTGGTGGCACGTGTCTATAGTCTTAGCTATTTGGGAGGCTGAGGCAGGAGGATCACTTGAGTCCAGGAGGTCGAGGCTGTGGTGAGCCATGAGTGTGACGCTGCACTCTAGCCTGAGTGACAGAGTGAGACCCTGTCTCAAAAAAACAAGACAAAACGAAAAAACTCACAAAGGTATCATGAGTGTTATGAGATCAGTGAGTTAAAAGCTACAAAGTGAGACAAAGTTTTAACATATAGTCTAGAAGTCTGTACAGTATTAGTAAACTTAAAAAAAATCAATTGTATATGAAGGCATTCTTTAAACTACTATTTCTATTTTTTGCTACTTTGTGGCCCACTTTAAAGTCTACAGTAGACTTTCTTTATTTGTTCTTTTACTGTTTAGGCTTATTATTTATTTATTTTTATTTTATTTTATTTTTTGAGACGGAGTCTCACTCTGTAGCTCAGGCTGGAGTGCAGTGGCATGATCTCAGCTCACCATAACTTCCACCTCCAGATTCAAGTGATTCTCCTGCCTCAGTCTCCTGAGTAGCTGAGATTACAGGCATGTACCACCACACCTAGCTAATTTTTGTATTTTTAATAGAGATGGGGTCTCGCCGTGTTGGCCAGGCTGGTCTCAAACTCCTAACCTCAAGTGATCCACCTGCCTCGGCCTCCCAAAGTGCTGGGATTACAGGCATGAGCCACTGTGCCTGGCTTTAGGCTTGTTTTTGTTTTTGTTTTTTGTTTTTTTTGAGATGGAGTCTCACTCTGTCGCCCAGGCTGGAGTGCAGTGGTGCGATCTTGGCTCACTGCGACCTCCACCTCCCGGGTTCAAGCCATTCTCTGCCTCAGCCTCCTGAGTAGCTGGGATTACAGGGGCCCGCCACCATGCCTGTCTAATTTTTGTATCTTTAGTAGAGACGGGGTTTTACCATCTTGGCCAGGTTGGTCTTGAATTCCTGATCTCGTGATCCACCCACTTTGGCCTTCCAAAGTGCTGGTATTACAGGTGTGAAGGAGATGGATGCATTTATTTTGGAAAAAAAGTGTGAATAATGTCTCTAATGATCCACTTGGAACAATACATCACTTAATCTCAGGAGGAGGCTTAGGGTAATCTTGTCAGTGTATGGGGTTGTATGGGGTTGCTTCCATTAAATTCCGTGCCATCCTAATCAGTCCCCATGCATTGCATACTCTTGGCTTGTGCAGCCTTTTGCGAGGTTTGTGTGGTATGCAGGAGGTTCCAGAAGTACGAGGATGAGACCTGAGTGATATCATAGTGATTGATGGTGGCAGTGCCAATTTGCATCAGCTCTGACAAGCTGGTGTTGAAACTAGATGGCAGAATGCCAAAGACGCCAAGGTCAGCATACTTTGAAATAACGAAGTGAGTCATGTAACTCAGGATTTGCACATACTCACAGGACAACCTGACTCATCCCACCTCTGAAGGAACACATCTGTGAGCCCCGGTTAGGGGCCTGTGGCCACTTCTCTGCTACATGTGCAAAAGGAAGCAAAAGCCACAAGGAGCCCTTTTCTTGTTGAGGAGACAGATAAGGAGTGAAAGAAAACTTAAAATGAATAATCAAGCATGAAGTCAATGCAGGGAGAAACCATCATGAGCTAGGGGCAGGTGAAAGGGTGGGAGAGAGGCCCAGCCCAGGTGGAGGGAATAGCGTAAAACCGAGCAGAGAAGCAAAACTGATGTGAGCCAGACATGAGACTAGTTTAGAACATGGACCTGGGCACCAGACTGCCTGGGTTTGAACCCTGATGTGTGACCATAGGGAGGTTACTTATGCTTTACAAGCCTCAGATTTCGCAGCTGTAATGTGGAGACAGTGATATATGTCAACTTTTTCCGTTCACTCAACAAATTGTTATTTAATGTGCCAGGTGTTGATTTAGATGCTGGTGATACAGTGACAGATGGGTCCTTATTCTTGCAGAGCTTGCTTTCTGGTAGCAGAAGCAGACAATAAGCCAGAAAATAACAGAAAGTAGTAAGTGCCTCGCAGAGAATGAAAACAGAGAATTAAATGAGAGTGCCTGGGGAATTCCTCTAGATACATGCCCAGGAAAGTCCTTCTGCAGAAGGGATACGGACTGAGGCCTGCATGTCAGGAAGTGAGGAAGAGGGTACTGTGCAAAGACTCTGCGGCCAGAAGTGGCTTGGTGTGTGTGAGGCCTGTCAGGAGACCTGTGGGTCTAGATGGAGGTGGGGTGGGGGACATGAATATAGGAGATTAGGTGGAAGGGATAAATGGGGTCCAGATTGCCAACATAGAATTTTTACACAGTGATGTCAAGATCTTTAATTCTGATAAGTTTCAACAAATATATATCAAGACACAGAACTTTTCATCTCCCTAGAAAATTTCCGCCTGCTCCTTGCCGTTCAAATCTCTCTCCCGCGGAAGGAACCACTGATCTGATTTGTGTCACTTTAAGTTAATTTAGCTATTTTTCATATAAATGTTACCACATAGTACATACTGTTCTTTCACTCAGTATATTTTTGAGATTAATCCATGTTTTTGGATGCATTGATAGTTAATTTCTGTTTATTACTGAGGAGTATTCTGCTGTATGGATATACTAGTTTGTTTATCTGTTGACTTGTTAGGGACATCTGGGCTGTTTCCAGTGAATTCAAATTAGATTTCTGGTTTGAAGTGACCCCTCTGGCTGCTCTGAGAATAATAAAGTATATGAGAGAAACAGTAGATAAAGAAGGCCAGTTGGAAGTTATCGTAGTCTAGGTATGAGTAGATGGTGTCTTGGGCTAGGGTAGTAGGAATGGAGGGGTGAGAATTAGTTTGGGCTATATTGTGAGGGTAGAGGCAACAGGACTTAATTTGTTACGGGGGAGGGAGTGATGAAAAGACAGAAATGAAGGATAATGTCTAGGTTTTTGGCCTGAGCAACTGAATGGATGTAGTTCCATTTACCAAGATAGAGAATACCATAGGAGAAGCAGGTTTGGGTAAGAATAAAGAGTTCTTTGTTGGAGGTGATACATTAGATATGTCTGTTAATAGAAAAATGCTGTTTTGATGATAAAATGAAATAATGTATTTAGCAACTTGGTATAGCATCTGGAACATTCAGAATGCCACATAGATGTCAGTTACTATTACAATCAAAACAATGCTAAATAACTTGGAGGAAAAGAGAAATACGGGCAAAGAGAAACTGGGAAATAGGGTCTGCTAGGTTAGGAAGAAGTGAGTTGATAGAAAGTCTTGAATTTCAGGTAGAAAATTTTGAACTGAATCCATTTGGTAATAGTGTCCTTGCCCTTTAAGAAGGAGGAGGCACAAGGTATTTTAGAATGCCACAGAGGAGTTCTAGGTTTTGATGTTGGCTCCTTGTCCTTTGCCAGCTGGGTGAACTCAGGCAAGCCACACCCCTTCTCTAAGCATTGAATTACTTGTCCTACAGGGTTGTTGGGAGGGGAACATGACATGATTTGGACTGCAATTGCCTTGGAAAGTAGCAAACACAAATGCTTGACGTTCTTAAGTGGTATTTTAGAGTAGAGTGATGTGAACTGGTATTAGGAGGAAGGTTGGGAGTGGGAATGTATTGGAAGAGGGGAAGAAGTATTTCTTTTAGTTGGCTGATAAGGGTCTGAACTGGGGCCCTGGCAATGAGAATGGACAAGGTATAGATCTGACAAAGTTTGAAAGAAGAATCAGTTGGCCTGGATGAGGGCATTGAGTGCAGTTTAACTTTAGGAGCTGGGAGAAGGACAGTGCCAACAAAGGGAATACAAAGGGAATAGGGTAGTTGAAAAGTGAGAATTGGGATGGAGGGCAAGCCTTTTTATAAAACTTACTGGGCAGAAATGCTGGATGTAGGCAGTTAGAAATGAGGGCTGGAAGTTCTGCTTTACAGGTTGGGCTGGTTATGTGGATGTGAGAGTCGTCATCTCAGATAATGACTGATACCATGAGAACGTGAGCTATCCAAGGAAACAACATATAAGGCACTATTTATTTTGCTCATCCTGGTTGATTTGGTGCCAAAACAACAGGCGGAAGAGTGAAAAATTCTGTTAGTCAGCTGGTTGTCTGAACTGCTCAATGTTAGCCAAGCAGTTTGACAGATCTTTCCACTGTGTCGAGGTCTAAGTTGACTCCTCTGGCATTTTGACAGATAATTTCTGATAAATTCTGTGTGTGTATATTAAATGGAAAGAAATTGTCTCGGATTTAGCATTCCAGGGTACTAGTTTCTAGGCCCCAGTGTCACTCAGGACCTCCTGAGGCCCTTCCAGGGGTGATGCATGCTTAGGTTTGCTCCTGGAGAGGTCACTCAGATGTAATGAAGGGTCTGGCCAACCCCTAGGCTATTTGGTAGCCACTGGAGCCATTCCAGCATCTTCAGAGAGCCAGCCAAGGGGGTTCCAGACCTTTCTGTCAGCGGGGCCTAATTATAATATTTAACAAAGGGAGGGCAGTTTCTTATTCAACTCCAGCATAAACACAAGGATTTCTTCCAGACAGGGATGTCATGAAGATTTTCTGTTGATTTGATTTTGGAGGAACCATGGAGAGCATAGATGAGAATTTGAATGAGGTGTTTATTTATACCTGGGTTGTTTTGTCTTGGGTCATTTCCTCGTGATATGCTTTCCACTCTCCTTCTGTAGCCTTGACCACTCTTCAATATTTGTTTTTTTGATTCCCTGTGGCTTTACAGACCAAAATGGCACTCTGAATTAAGGTATTCAGCCAGGTGCGGTGGCTCACGTCTCTGATCTCAGCACTTTGGGAGGCCGAGGCAGGAAGATCACCTGAGGGTCAGGAGTTCAAGACCAGCCTGGCCAACATGGTGAAACCCTGTCTCTACTAAAAATACAAAAATTAGCTGGGCGTGTTGGCAGGTACTTGTAATCCCAGCTACTTGGGAGGCTGAGGTAGGAGAATTGATTGAACCTGGGAGGCAGACATTGCAGTGGGCCAAGATTGTACCACTGCACCGCAGCCTGGGCAACAGAGCGAGACTCTGTCTCAAAAAAAAAAAAAAAGGTTTTCAGAGATGCTTCTGATAGTGAATTACCTAACTAGTTATCTTTTCTCTCTTACAATTCTATTTCTATCTCAATTCCAGGCAATTTTGTTCTCCTGAGGGAACCCCGACCCCCACCTGATACACTCTCCTCTTTTCACTTATGTCAGATTTTTAAAGTTCCCATAGTTTAAAAATCCCAGCTTGAGGTCATAGCATTATGGAATCTTCTGCTGGCCTTCCATGTGCAACTGTGTGAACTGGAAGGATTGTCTCACAGTGGAGGAAGAAAAAGGGCTTATGTCCCAGGGAGGATTACTGAACCATTTAATCTGTATATGAAAAGCTAAAGTTAATTCAGGGAGAAGAGAAAGGTGTTTCTGAAGTCAAACCATCTTTATCTCTTCAAATCTTTGCTACTCAAAGAGTGGAGTTCACCCAGGAACTTTTAGAAATGTAGAATCTCAGGTTCCACCCGACACCCACTGAATCTTAATGTTCATTTTTTTTTTTTTTTTTTGGGACAGAGTCTCGCTCTGTCGCCCAGGCTGGAGTGCAGTGGCCAGATCTCAGCTCACTGCAAGCTCCGCCTCCCGGGTTCACGCCATTCTCCTGCCTCAGCCTCCCGAGTAGCTGGGACTACAGGCGCCCGCCACCTCGCCTGGCTAGGTTTTTTTTTTTTTTTGTATTTTTAGTAGAGACGGGGTTTCATCGTGTCAGCCAGGATGGTCTCAATCTCCTGACCTCGTGATCCGCCCGTCTCAGCTTCCCAAAGTGCTGGGATTACAGGCTTGAGCCACCGCGCCCGGCCTTAATCTTCATTTTGATGAGATCTCCAGGTGATTCCTGAGCAGATTGGAGTTTGAGAAGCACTACTCCAAATTACATCAGCATAATTCAAACTGCTCATTTCCAAAGAGAAAACTTTTGGCAATCCCAGCTGCTTACAGTGGACCCCAGGTGTTGTTTTTTAAAAATATAATTAAAATGTCTTGCTGGGTGTGTGGCTCACACCTGTAATCCCAGCACTTTGGGAGGCTGAGGTGGGTGGATCACTTGGAGGTCAGGAGTTTGAGACCAGCCTGGCCAACATGGTGAAACCCCTTCTCTACTAAAAATACAAAAATTAGCCAGGCATGGTGGCGTGCGTCAGTTAGCCCCAGCTACTCGGGAGGGTGAGGCAGGAGAATTGCTTGAACCTGGGAGGTGGAGGTTGCAAGGAGCTGAGATCATCATGCTACTCTACTCCAGCCTGCGTGACAGAGACTCTGTCTCCAAAAAAACCCAATCAAACCAAACAAAAATATCTTTTTCAAATACATGTACACAGTTAAGTGGAAAACTCAGTTAGCAATGGTAGCAAATGAAATTGAGATTTTAAATCCTGTCACCACAATCCTCCCCCATTGTCTGTCTCACTCCTTATTCCCTTTTAATAACCATTTCCAGAAACTCTTAGTCTCCTTTCCCCATCCTTAGGCTGTGTCTTACATGTTACATGGCAGTTTTGTTTTTCATTTTTTTTTTGAGATGGAGTCTTGCTCTGTTGCCCAGGCTGGAGTGCAGTGGCACAATCTCTGCTCACTGCAACCTCCACCTCCCAGGTTCAAGCAATTCTGTTCCTCAGCTTCCCGAGTAGCTGGAATTACAAGTACGCCCCACCATGCCTGGGTAATTTTTTGTATTTTTTAGTAGAGATGGGGTTTCACCATGTTGACCAGGCTGGTCTCGAACTCCTGACCTCAAGAAATCCACCTGCCTCGGCCTCCCGAAGGGCTGGGATTACAGGCATGAGCCACCGCATCCAGCCTGTATGGTAGTTTTAAGAAGGGAACTAGAATAACTATGTAGAAATTCACTTTAATTAATTAATTAATTTAGAGACAGGATCCTGCTTTGTCACCCTGGCTGGAGTACAGTGGCAGGATCGTAGCTCACTGTAGCCTCTAACTCCTGGGCACAAGTGATTCTTCTGCCTCAGCCTTCTAAATAGCTGGGATTACAAGTGTGAGCCACCATGCCTAGGTAATTTTTATTTTTATTTTTTGTAGAGATGGGGCCTGGCTGTGTTTCCCAGGCTGGTCTCCAACTCTTGACCTCAAGTGATTCTCCCACCCCGGCCTCTCAAAGGGTTGGCATTACAAGCCTGAGCCACCACACCCAGCCCAGAGATTCATTTCGATTTCAGTTTGGCTCTAATGAATTTGTGAAAAGACCAGAAAGTTGGACTTACTTGCTGAAGTAGAGAATCCCAAAATGAATACCAGCAACACCAGTCTTTATTATTAGTAAGTTTTAATTGTTTCAAACTCTCTATTAATTTCAAAAACAGGGCACCCTACTTAATGACTCACTTGTCTTGTCCTTTGCTATTTATCTTTTGCGAAGTCAGATTCTGACAGTGAAGGAAGGACCATATAAAGAGTGTAGCTTCTTTTGCTTTTTTAGATCTGAAAAGGACTGGGTTTGGACAGAGAAGAAGACCCCCATGTGCTGGTCCTATTAAAATAATTTTAAGTTGTAAGTGTATCTGTCTTACTAAAGCTTCCTTAATTTGTGAGGAGAAAATAAGCCCCAATTCTGCGATGCACTTTGGGGAAACTTTTCAGAACACCTATCTTTGAAGTGATAGTTACTATCAGTTCTTGCCTTTTAAAATACAGCTTTGTTGAGTTATAATTTAGGTACCATGATATTCTCTAGTTTTAAGTGTACAATTCAATGATTTT
The DNA here is from genome assembly GCF_037993035.2 of Macaca fascicularis. Taxonomy (NCBI): domain Eukaryota; kingdom Metazoa; phylum Chordata; class Mammalia; order Primates; family Cercopithecidae; genus Macaca; species Macaca fascicularis. The sequence continues at coordinate 28,371,233 of NC_088376.1, read as the reverse complement.
TAAGAAATTGACAAGTTGTGCAATCATCACCACAATCTACCTTTTAGAAGGTTTCCATCACCTCCAAAAGATCCTTGGGTCCATTTACAGTTAACCCTGTTCCTACCCCCAACCCCAGATGGCCACTAATCTTTCTGTCTCTATAAATTTGCCTTTTCTGGATAGTCATGTAAATAGAAGTATACAGTATGTGGCCTTTCATGACTGGATTCTTATGCTGAGTGTATTGTGTTTGAGATACATCCATGTTGTAGCATATGTCAGCACTTCTTTATTTTTCGTTGCAAGTAATAATCTGTTATATGGCTAGAACACGTTTTGCTTATGTGTTAACTAGTCGATGGGCATTTAGATTATTTCTGCCTTTTGGCTATCATGAATAATATTGCTGAGGCATCTGCATACAAGTCTTAGTATGGATATATTTCTGTTTCTCTTGGGTAGATACTTGGGAGTGGATTTGCTGGGTCATGTGGTAAATTTATGTTTAACTTTTTGACAAAATTGTTGTTTCTTTAAAAAACTGTGGGCCGGGCACGGTGGCTCACGCCTGTAATCTCAGTACTTTGGGAGGCCGAGGCAGGCAGATCACCTGAGGTCGGGAGTTTGAGACCAACCTGACCAACAGGGAGAAACCCTGTCTCTACTAAAAATACAAAATTAGCTGGGCGTGGTGGTGCGTGCCTGTAATCCCAGCTACTGGGGAGGCTGAGGCAGGAGAATCACTTAAACCCAGGAGGTGGAGGTTGCAGTGAGCCGAGATCATGCCATTGCACTCCAGCCTGGGCAACAAGAGAGAAACTCTGTCTCAAAAATAAATAAATAAATAAAACCCCTGTGGTAATGCTGGGCATGGTGGCTCATGCCTGTAATCTTAGTACTTTGGGAGGCTGAGGTGAGGTGGGAAGATCACTTGAGCCTAGGAGTTTGAGACCAGCATGAGTCACATAGTAAGACCCTGTCTCTACTGAAAAATAAAAATTAAAAATCAAATTAAAAAATTATCCAGGTGTAGTGGTACATGTCTGTGGTCCTGTCTACTCAGTAGGCTGAGGTTGGAGGATTGCTTGAACCCAGGAGGTTGAGGTTGTAATAAGCTGTGATCATGCCACTGCACTCCTGGGCAACAGAGTGAGACCCTGTCTCAAAACAACAAAAACAACAACAAAACTCTGGTAAAATATACATGATATAAAGTTTACCATCTGAACTATTTTTAAGTGTCTAGTTCATTGGTATTAAGACATTCACATGATTGTGCAGTCATCATCACCATCCATCCACAGAACACTTTTCAGCTTGCAAAACTGAAACTCTGTGTTCATTAAACAGTAACTCCCTCTTCCTTCCTCCAACCCCTCGGCAACCACCATTCCTATCTCTATGAATTTGGCTACCATAGACACCTTATCTAAGTGGAATCATACAGTATTTGTCATTTTGTGACTATTTTACTTAGCATAACATCCTCAAGTTTCATTCAAGTTGTGGCACGTGTCAGAGTTGCTTTTCTTTTTAAGGTTATGTAATAGCCCTTTGAATGTATATACTACGTTTTACTTATTTATTCATCTCTCAAGGGGTGCTGGGGTTGCTTGCACCTTTTTGCTATTGTGCTTAATAATGATGCTGGAATGTGGGTGTCCAAATATTTCTTTGACTTCCTACTTTCAATTCTTTTGGGTGTATACCCAGAAGTAGAATTGCTGCCTCATATGGTAATTCCATTTCTAATATTTTGAGGAACTGTCATACGATTTTCCATAGCAGCCGTACCATTTTACATTTTCAGCAGGAACATTCAAGGTTTTTCAGTTTCTCTACATCCTCTCCAACACTGTTTTCTGTTTTTTGTAGTAGCCATGCTAATGGGAGTGAGGTGGTATTTCATTGTAGTTTTAATTTGCATTTTCATATATATATATGAAATATTATATATATATATTAGACGTAGTTTTGCTTAGTCGCCCAGGCTGGAGTGCAGTGGTATGATCTCAGCTCACTGTAACGTCTGCCTCCCGGATTCAAGTGATTCTTCTGACTCAGCTTCCCGAGTAGCTGGGATTACAGGCATGCACTGCCACGCCCAGCCAAATTTTGTATTTTTAGTAGAGATGGGGTTTCGCCTTGTTGGCCAGACTGGTCTTGAACTCCTGACCTCAGGTGATCCACCCGCCTCAGCCTCTCAAAGTATTGGGATTACAGGCGTGAGCCACCGTGCCTGGCCCATTTTTGTAATTATTAATGATGTTGAACATCTTTTCGTGTGTTTATTGACCATTTATATCTCTTCTTTCAAGTTTCAAGTTTCAAGATTCATTCACGTGCCACAACTTGAATGCAACTTGAGAGAGACACTTCTTTGGAGAAGTGTCTGCTCAAGTCCTTTGCCCATTTTAAAATTTTGTTGTTATTGTTGAGTTGTAGGCATTCTTTATATATTCTGAATATTAACCCCTTATCAAATACATGGTTTGCAAATATTTTCTCACATTCTCTGGGTTGCCTCTTCACTCTGTTGTGTATGTCTTTTGGTACACAGAAATTTAAAGTTTTTACTAATTCCAGTTTATCTGTTTTTCTTTTGTTCCCTGTGTTTTTGTTATTTGAAACAGGATCTTGCCCTGTTGCCCAGGCTGGAGTGCAGTGGCACAATCATGGCCTGTTGCTGCCTCGAACTCCTAGGCTTAAGGGATCTGCCCGCCTCAGTGTCCTGAGTGACTGTGACTACAGCATGCACCACTACATCCAGCTAATTTTTAAAATTCTTGTAGAGATGGAGTCTTGTTTGTTGCCCGGGCTGGTCTTGAACTCCTGACCTTCCCAAAGTGCTGGTATTATACACGTGAGCCACCACACCTGGCCGCCTGTGCTTTTGATGTTATATCCAAGACACCTTTGCCTAATCTAGTATCATGAAGTTTTTTTCTGTATTTTCTTTTAAGATATTCTTTTTTTTTTTTCTTTTGAGACGGGGATCTCGCCCTGTTGCCCAGGCTGGAATGCAGTCGTGCAATCTCACCTCACAGCAGCTTCTGAGTAGGCCCTTCTTTTTTTTTTTTTTGAGATGGTTGCTCTGTCGCCCAGGCTGGAGTGTAGTGGCGCAATCTCAGCTCACTGCAACCTCTGCCTCCCGGGTTCAAGCAATTCTCCTGCCTCAGCCTCCCAAGTAGCTGGGATTACAGACGTGCAGCAGCATGCCTGGCTAATTTTTGTATTTTTAGTAGAGACAGGATTTCACCATGTTGGCCAGGCTGGTCTCCAACTCCTGACCTCGGGATCCAACTGCCTCGGCCCCCCAAAATGCTGGGACTACAGGAGTGAACTACCGCGCCTGGTCAAGATTCATAGTTTTATGTTTTATGTTGAAGTCTTTCATCTATTTTGAGTTCATTTGTGTGTGTGTTACTAGCTAAGGCTCCAACTTCATTCTTTTGCACGCAGATATCTAGTTTTTCCAGCCCCATTTGTTGAAAAGACTGTCCTTTCTCTATTGAATGGTCTTGGCCCACTTGTCAAAATCATTTGACCATTATCTGTGAGGGTTTATTTCTGGGCTATCTATTGTGTTCCATTAGTGTATAAGAAGCTAGCAAACTGTTTTCCAAAGTGACTGTACCTTGTTACATCCCACAAACACTGTATGAGGATTCCAATTTTTCACATCCCTGATAATTTGTTAGTCTGCTCCATTTGAAAAAATAATTTATTTTGTGTTTAATTGACACCTAATAATTATACATATTGATGGGGGCATAGTGTGGTGTTTTGAAACATGTATATATTGTGTAATGGCCAAATCAGTGTAATTAGCATGTTCATCATCTCAATCACTTGTCATTTCTTTGTGATGAGAACATTCAAAATCCTCTCTTGTAGCTATTTTGTAATATGCAATATCTTATTGTTAACTAGTCACTCTGCTGTGCGATAGAACACCAGAATTTACTCCTCCTATCTATATTTGGTTAGAGATATCTTATTGGATGTGAAGTTACGGTTTTGATCTTTGACATTTAAACATTATGCCTTTGTTCAACATGGAGCAGAGAGGTAGTGAATAAGAGCGAGGCCTTCCTCACTCACAACCACAGTGCCAGTTACCTGCCCGGACACACTTTGTGCTCCTGCAGGGTAGAATGAGTAACCCCAGGCAAGTCTCTTATCACCTAGAGCCTCAACTTTCTCTTTTAATAATGGCAATAATTCATACTTTCCTTATGTCAGGTGAGATAAGAATACATGTAGATTTTTAATTTTGGGAGCTAAATAAATGTTGGATTCACAGTTATACTGAATAAATTTTCCATCAGCGTGTTCTTGCTGTGGGACATCTTTGACACTAATTTAAGTTTTCCAACAAATATGACTTTCCAATATTTTAAGCATGACAGAATTCTACTAGACAGCTGGCTGTCTTTCTCCTGTTCCTCTGGATGTCAGTCAAATATCCTCACACCCATCTCACTCATTAACACAGAGTGAAGTGTGAGCTCCCCACCCCTTGTCTGTCTGTGATCTGGGTTGTGACCACTTGTTTATCCTGTTTATCTTCTTTCTCATCATCCATCTGGTTTCTGGCTACTATGACAAAATCGGTTGCATGCTTTTGACCTCTAACCCTGGATCCTATTGGGATGAAAACATTATCCCAGTCCTGTTGAAAGTAGTGCAGTGGCCTTTTCTTCCTTCTTGGTTCTGCAGTGTCTACAGAGACTTGCTCTTGGGGGAGATGAAGTCATCTGGTTAGCTTTCCCCTCCCTGTGCCCAGGTTGCTAGCTGCTACAGTAATTGGCTTGGCAGTGCACTCCCCAAAAGGTTGTCCTTCAGCTGATACTTCGTTAAAGCTGCAAGGCCAACTCCCTTGGGAGTTCCCTTAGACAGCAGCTGTCATGCCTAATTAAGGAGAGACATGGGAACGGTGTTTTGAAAGGAGACCTCTTATCTCAAAGAACAGTGGCCAGGCCTGAACATTCAATGGGGAGACGAAGGCCAAAGTGGAGGGCATGGTAGCAGTAGCTCAGAAAACTTGGCAGAAAATGCTTTGCTGGCAGTCAAGGATAAGAGCATTGACTGTTTTTTAGAGGACATAGTACGTCCTTTTTAGCAAATCAACGAGTCCCATATGTATTAAAAATTTTGTACACCTAGGTTGTTAGGTGTCCCATGGAGCGTGCACACGTGCGAGAACCAGTTTTCATATCCTACAAAAAATACTGAAACAGGTAAGGAAAACGCAAGGGATTCTTGGATATATCAATAGGGTATAACTTTAATGAGTTAGGACCACTTAGGGATGCTGAGACTATTCTATGCTTCAACTGTTAGGGTCCATAGTGAAGACCTGGGGCTTGGGGGTAGAGTTCCTTTATAGTCCAGTGCACTAATATCCAATAGAAATATGGGGGCCACATATATTATTTAACATTTTCTAGTAGTCCTGTGTATTAGTTTCTTAGGCCTGTCATAACAACCACAAAATATGTGGCTTAAAACAACAAATAGAGTTTTGTTTTTTTTTTATTCACTGTTTTGGAGGCTAGAAGTCTGAGATCAAGATGTCATCTGGGCCACACTCCTTTTGAAGGCTGTAGGGAAGAATCCTTCCTTGCCTCTTCCTAGCATGTGGTGGTGCTTGGCAGTCCTTGGCATTCTTTGGCTTATAGTGAGACCCTGGTCTCTCTTATAGTGAGATCCAGCCTCTGCTTCTGTTTTCACTTAGCCTTCTTTGCTGTTGGTCTGTGTCTGTCTCCAAATCTCCTTCTTTCTCTTAGGAAAACACCAGTCATTGGTTTTAGGGGTCAGGATAATTTCATCTGCATATCCTTAACTGATCACATCTGCAGTGAACCTATTTCCAAATATGATCCCATTCTGAGGTTCCAGGGGAATATGAACTTTATTTACTATTATGATAATTTTTTTGAGACAGTCTCGCTCTGTCACCTAGGCTGGAGTGCAGTGGTGCCATCTCAGCTTACTGCAACTTTGGCCTCCTGGGTTCAAGTAATTATCCTGCCTCAGCTTCCTGAATAGCTGGGATTACAAGTGCGTGCCACCATGCCTGGCTAATTTTTGTGTTTTTAATAGAGACAGGGTTTTACCATGTTGGCCAGGCTGGTCTCGAACTCCTGACCTCATGTGATCCTCAGCCTCGGCATCCCAAAGTGCTGGGATTACAGGCATGAGCCACTGCGCCTGGCTGGGAGAAGAACTTTAGGGGACACACTGTTCAACCCACTGCACCAGATTTAAAAAAAAAAATCAGAAAAGCCAAAAATTAAATTTCATTAATTCTATTGTTTACTTTAACTGAATATTTCAAAATATTATTACAATACGTAATCAATATAAAATAGTTCTTAATGTGATATTTTAACATTCTTTTTTTAATACTAAGTCTTTGAAATTCAGGGTATATTTTCAAACACGCATAACACATCTCAATTTTTATTGCCAATTTTTAAAGACTCCGTATTCACTTGTGGCTGGCTGCCACATCTTGGACAGCACAGTTGGAGTGCTGCAGGGCTGACAAAACTTTTATACTTCTCAGTGTTTCGCCCCATGTTGTCTCCCTCTCTTCATTCTTCTTAGTTTTCAGGGAATTTTAATTTGTTTCGAAAGTCTCAGTCATTATGAACAAAAGAAATAAAAATCTACTTTGTACTGGGATCGCAAGACTCAGTGGAGGAGGTAAAAAAAAGCCAATTTTGAAAGAAAAGATCTTTATTCAGTTACATTTTTAAGCATCAGTGTTTATTGTGGGGTAGAATTCATTAAGCACTCTATCACAAGTGGTTTCAACACGTGCGGTTAATATTTAGGATGTAACTTTTTTTTTTTTTAATTGAGTAGGGGGAATATAAGACCTTATTATTACAAATCTCCCTGCCATGAGATTTGTGACTCACCCATTTATGAGCCCCCAGTGAACACAGCCATTATTCTCTGTCATGTTAAGACAAGAAGGGGCATAAATAAACTTTTTTTCTGGGCTGACCGAACTTAGTCTGTTGCAACAATGAAGTTAAGATCTACATCTCTAAAACTCTGTATTGTCTTCTCCAAGAATTTAAAACTTGTTACTTGTTAGCATGAATCTCAGGGCAAGGCAGAGTTTTATAAGCAAGCTCATAGGAAGAAAAGTTTTAGATCCTTGAATTCTTTATTTTATTTATTTTTTAATTTTTAAAAAAACTCTGAGACAGGGTCTCACTCTGTCACCCAGGCTGGAGTGCAGTGGCGCGATCTTGGTTCACTGCAACCTCTGCCTCCCGGGTTCAAGCGATTCTCCTGCCTCAGCCTCTCAAGTAGCTGGGATTACAGGCATTCACCACCATGCCTGGCTAATTTTTGTATTTTTAATAGAGACGGGGGTCTTGCCATGTTGGCCAGACTGGTCTCGAACTCCTGACCTCAGGTGATCTGCCTGCCTTAGCCTCCCTAGGATTACCTGTGCCTGTCCTGTCTGGCTTAATTTCATTTCATTTCTTTTCTTTTTCTTTTTCTTTTTTTTTTTTTTGAGGCAGGGTCTTACTCTGTCACCTATACTGGAGTGCAGTGGCATGATCTTGGCTCACTGCAACCTCTGCCTCCCGGGTTCAAGTGATTCTGCTGCCTCAGCCATCTGAGTAGCTGGGATTACAGGTGTGCACCACCATGCCAAGTAATTTTTGTATTTTTAGTGGAGATGGGATTTCACCATGTTGGCCAGGCTGGTCTCGAACTCCTGACCTCAGGTGATCCGCCTGCCTCGGCCTCCCAAAGTGCTGGGATTACAGGTGTGAGCCACTGTGCTCGACCCTGTCTGGTTTAATTTCAACATGTCTTTTACCCACTGTGCTGTAGCCACATTGGCCTTTGCTTTCTGTTGAGCAAGCCAGGCACTCTCTTGGCTTTGCACTAGCTGTGTTTCCCTTATACCAGATACCTAATAACCAACTCCCTCCTTTTTTCAAGTCTTTGCTCTAAGGTCATCTCAAAAAGTCCTAGTTAAAATTATACCTTTTATCCCACCCTCTGCTAAGTTCCCTGTACTCGTCCTTTTATCTTTCTTTCCATAGCACCATCACATTCTCCAGTATATGCTATAATTTACTTATGTGTTAATCTTGTTTTCCCCATCCCCGGCCACCCCTAATGTAATATCCAGGAGAGCAGAATCTTTGTTTCATAGTCAATAGTACCTGGCGTGTAGTAGGCCTCAATAAATATTGTTGAAAGAATGAGTCAGTGTGCATGACTCCTGGGCTCGAAATGCAGTTCTCCAAACTCAAGGTGTTTTTGGTTATTACTGTTTTTTGCTTCTAGGTTTGGCCTGCCATCCTTAATTGCTTGTGGGGGCTGTTTAGTCATTTTTTTTTTTTTTCTCAAAGTGAAGGTCCTTTGGGAAAGGGCTGTGGATCAGACCAGGCTATTCAGAAAAGCTGGAGGCTTAGGGAGTTCCTGGAAGTAGTTATGCAGCAACTAAGAGAGGTTGGTCCGCAATAAGGGTGGTTTCCTCTGACCCTACGAAATCTTAGTGATACTTTTGTAGGGGAAGAAAGCTGTTTTCCCTTTACCATTTTAGGCGCATCGGTTGGGGCCCTATCAGTCAGACTAATAAAATACATTAACAAGAGAAAAACAAAAGCAAGTTTATTGACATATTCATTGTGCATGAACATGGGAGCACCCAGTGAAGAGTACCTCAAAGAAGTGGTTAGAATTTGGGCTTATGGGCTATCTCAGCAGACTAGTAAATTTTTAGAGAAGTGAGAAGACAAAGGAAAAGGACCTTGAGCTGCTAGGGACAGCAGATTGTGGGAAGGCAAGTATGTGCAGAAACCAATGGTAGATTAGGGCTGGTTTTAGCAAAGTTTGTTATGTAGATTCCCCTGGTACCTTTGGGCTGATAAAGGTCTAGAGTTGTCTCCATGATCAACTTCTGTCCTTCTTGGTAGAGAGGGAAGAAGGGATACCTTTAAGAATTTATGTCCTGCTTTTGGGGATATACGGGAGGGCAGAGAACTTTTCTTTTTCTTTTTTTTTTTTTGAGACAGAGTCTCACTCTCGCTCAGGCTGGAGTACAGTAATCTCAGCTCACTGTAACCTCTGCTGCCCGGGTTCAAGTGATTCTCCTGCTTCGGCCTCCCGAGTAGTTAGGATTACAGGCGCCTGCTACCATGCCCTGCTAATTTTTGTATTTTTAGTAGAGACGGGGTTTTAGCATTCAAGACTGGCCAGGCTGGTCTTGAACTCCTGACCTCATGATCCACCCGCCTCGGCCTCTCAAAGTGCTGGGATTACAGGTGTGAGCCACTGCGCCCGGCCAAGCTTTTCTTGTATCTGCATTTTAATAACCCTTATACCAAAGCTGTGTATTTTGGCTTGCCATATTCTGCTATTCACTGTCTTCATTGTAAATTCTCATGACAATTTCCCTCAAGAACATGGCCTCTGAGACCTTTGCAGCCTCTGAAGAGGTGGATGGCTCATTGCAGAGAATTTCAAGGCCAGGTTCAGCCTGGCAACAGAGAACTCTGGGGGTAAAAGTTGGGCCTGCCTGATGCCTAGACAAAAGAGGGTCACTTGAGCTACTCACTGGGGGATGTAGCTATGGGGATGCTGATGTAGGTGCTTCTCCTGGCCCTGCTTTCTCCATCCTCATTAATACAAAATGGGAAAAGCAATCAGGTTAGGTGTTCCAGATTCACATGGCCCACTGAAGAAGACTCATTCAAAAGCAGAGTTTTCTTCTACCATGACCCTTCTTACCTTGCCAATGGTTTATTCTCTTTTCTTTTTTTTTTTTTTTTTTTTTGAGACAGAGTCTCGCTCTGTCGCCCAGGCTGGGGTGCAGTGGCCGGATCTCAGCTCACTACAAGCTCTGCCTCCCGGGTTTAGGCCATTCTCCTGCCTCAGCCTCCCGAGTAGCTGGGATTACAGGCGCCCGCCACCTCGCCCGGCTAGTTTTTTGTATTTTTTAGTAGAGACGGGGTTTCACCGTGTTAGCCAGGATGGTCTCGATCTCCTGACCTTGTGATCCGCCCGTCTCGGCCTCCCAAAGTGCTGGGATTACAGGCTTGAGCCACCGCGCCTGGCCGACTATTCTCTTTTCTTATACTGTTATACACAGCTCGGAAATGATCTCTATCTTGGAGAATTTTATGTATGAGGTCAAAGCAGCAGCCTCTAACATTTTCTTCAAATTACACTTATGCTGCTGGGCATGGTGGCGCACGCCTGTAATACTGGCACTTTGGGAGGCTGAGGTGGATGGATCACCTGAGGTCAGGAGTTCGAGACCAGCCTTGGCAACATGGTGAAACCCTGTCTCCACTAAAAACACAAAACTTAGCTGGGCGTGGTGGTGCATGCCAGTAATCCCAGCTACTCAGGAGGCTGAGGCACAAGAATCACTCGAACCTGAGAGGTGGAGGTTGCAGTGAGACAAGAATGCACCACTGCACTCCAGCTTGGGCAACACAGAGAGGCTCTGTCTCAAAAAAAAAAAAAAAAAAAAAAACCCAAAAAGTTTGGATAACTGTATTATAAAAGTAAAAAGAAGTCAATATTAATAATATCTTTTCTTTAACCCATATATCCAAAATAATACATTTAAACATATAATTTCAATATATAATGTAAAAATTGTTAATGGTATATTTTATATTTTGCACTAACCTTCTAAATCTGTATATTTTACAACTACAGTGCACTTTGATTTGAACTAGCTAGATTTCCAGTGCTCAGTAGCCACATGTGCCCAGACGCTTCCATACTGGATAGTATATGCAGATGGCTCTACCCTAGAGTGACTTCATCTGTGTTACATGTTATTCTAACAGTGTACTTTCTGGTTTCCCAGCCATAGCTGACTTGAAGCAGTAAATAAATGGTGAGAGTGATGGAGTGCTGAGAATAGTAGAGAAGGGGCAGAATAATTATTTTTATAAGTGGCTGGGGTCATTCATTGCGAGCATGCTAGCCTTTCATACCTTGAGACCTGCCGAAGCACACAGTGTGGTACCAGGTAGAATAACTGATAATTTTTCCTGCTTGCCTTCCATTTCATGGGTCAAATCACTTACAGAAGGCCACATCGTGTTCACTCTTGTCTACAAACATAGAGAGGTGTGAAGAGTATGTGGACAAAGTTAAGGGAGCTTTCTATCAAGTGTTGCTAAAATGATGGTGTTCTAGTACAGGAAACCTGGAAATATATGTATAAGTAGAAACCCAGGACTACATGATGAAGCCCTCTTCAGTTCTAAAGCTGGGAGCTCACAGAAGTCTTGGAGGAGCCTGCAAGTGTGTCGTCAGCTGGGTGTGCCCCCGTCTCATCTTCCTAAGATTGCTAACTTCTTCGGTCCTGTGGGTTTCCCTTCTGGTCCCTGGGGCAGAGATGCAGCTGGTGCCTTAGAGCCTGCAAGGCTCAACCTTAGCCTAGACCTTAGCTGTGTTTGTGGGACATCAGGAGTCTGGCTTGTGGATTTGGAAAGTCCATCTTTGAGATGGACTTTCTTGGAACTGACCACTTCATGGACACTCATTGGGGGTAATGGGAGCAAAGTGTGTGGGTCAGCTGCATGAGCTGTAGCATGCAGATTCCAGCCAGCAGAAAACAAAAGAAAACAAAAAGCAAAGCACCCAAATCAAATACCACCTTTGGCTTTTCTTTCTTTTTTTTTTAAACTGGAATAAGTGTTTATTTTCTATTAATAAAAATGAATTGTGACAAAAGTGGACTCCCCTCCCCCTCCCCCCCACCCCTCTGGGATAAAAATTTTCCAGCATTGCCAGGAGCTTTCAGGTACACATTAAATTAAAGAATAAAATGAAGTTAAGCAGCTGGAGTATAGGATAGTATTTGATTTTCAAGATCACCTGAAGCTGCACTATCGTACCAAAGCTGACCAAGTATAATAAAAAGAAAAAAAAAACAACCCATGCACAAAGATAGACACCTGCTTGATCTGCAGCTTTTCTATTTTTCTCTTGTCTATATGGAAGACGACAAAGTCAGGGGTGAGGGGGTAGCTGTCATATAACTAGTGTACATTGTTCTCATGTAAAACCATCAGTCCACGGCTGCCTGTTACATAATTTTATCTGTTTCTTTATTCCTTTTTTAGGCCGAGGAGTCTTGCAAATGTAATGGCTGGAAAAACCCTAACCCGTCACCCACTCCCCCCAGAGCCGATCTGCAGCAAATAATTGTCAGTCTGACGGAATCCTGTCGGAGTTGTAGCCATGCCCTAGGTGAGTTCCTAAATCTTCAAGGAAAGTATAACGAGTTCATTGTAGCCTGAGACTCTTAACTTACTGAATTCTGTGGGCTCACCAAATTTGAATGCTATGTACCTCTGTATGAGACCAACAACAAGAGCCTCTCTAGTCTCATGAGTTTGCTGGGAAGGGCTTCTTGTGAGAGACAAATGCTGCACTGTGTGCAGTGACTTTGTCCCTTCTTCCTTTCAAGAGCTGAGTTGGACTGGGGGATTGCCAAGTAAGATGAAACATGACAATCGAGCTAGTTAGCATGAATAATGTGTAACATGTCCTGATTCATTTTGGGGGTTGGGGCCTGAGGGTCTTTGACCTCAGGGTTGAAACCTCAACCAATGGGTTTAATGATAATAATTACCCTGTTTGTTATTTCTGTTGCCCTGAACTTTCTGGGGTGCTTCATTTTATCTTCATGTTCCTTAGTTTTGTGTATCTCATAGCTCTTTCTTCACTGGGTTGCTCTTTACTGTGTTTAGTGAATGTTTACTGGTGGTTTCCCTTTCAACTTTCTTATCTGACCATGCAAAATAATCATTGTCAGTGATGGCACAGTAGGCCCTGCTGCAGTTACTCAAAAGGACTGTGCTAGTATGTTGTTCTGTGTCCTGATACTAGTTTTATGATTAAAATATTTTTTAAAAATCATATGTTGTTTGAGTAGATAAAAGTTGAGGAATTAGTTTTCCTAGATACTAAAATTTCAGTCCATGAAGAATCTTAGAATATTATTATTTTTTTTGAGACGGAGTCTCGCTCTGTCGTCCAGGCTGGAGTGCAGTGGCATGATCTCGGCTCACTGCAAGCTCCGCCTCCCGGGTTCACGCCATTATCATGCCTCAGCCTCCCGAGTAGCTGGGACTACAGGCGCCCGCCGCCACCCCGGCTAATTTTTTGTATTTTGAGTAGAGATGGCATTTCACCGAATTAGCCAGGATGGTCTGGATCTCCTGACCTTGTGATCTGCCCGCCTCGGCCTCCCAAAGTGCTGGGATTACAGGCGTGAGCCACTGCGCCCAGCCGAATCTTAGAATATTCTTACTTTTCTGCCTTCAGTTATACAATCTCCCCCAAAATGTCAACAAGGCCATTTTGCTGTACATGACAGCAAGGACATAACACTGGGCAGAACATTCTTGCTAAGGTACTTGCTCTTTCCACCTGACCATTATAAGTGGGTGACTTCTTATGCCATCATTTCTCTAGAGCTTCCTGCTTACAAGAAATGGTGTTGCCTCCAAGGTTAGCATGGTGTTAGGTCGTCCTAAATTTTATTTTGTACTCAGAGAGTATTTCAATATTTACAGAGCATAAAAGTAGATAATGTGATTTTCCCAAGAAGTCATCACATTGGAATAACCTTCAGAAAATAGAAATAGTCTTGATCTCACAAAAGAAACACACTAATAATTTCATCATTTTGTCAACTTAACTGGTATCTCAAATAATGTAAGCTCTGAGTCTTGAAGTACCCAATACAGAGCAAAAATTTCAAAAGTTTGAGAACTATCCTTGATTATAATTTACCTTTTTTTTTTTTTAAACAAAACAAAACAACCACTAACTGACTGGAGTGAATGGAGTTTAGGATTGCCTTAGGAAATATGACGTAATAAAAGGCTGGACTCAAGAACTCCTTAAGCCTTAGGCTTGAAGTGTATTTGTTATTGATTGGGAAATCCTATTGTCCTACATCAATTAACATTTAAAACAGGATCTTCTTTCTTCCTTAGCTGAGCAGATTGTCTCCATTCTAAGCACGTAAACACACATGAATGCCTGAAGGCAGAAACAGTGCTTCACAAAAAAAAGCCAACTTTGTTTCCTTTTTTATTTCTTAACAAGCTTTGAAAACAAATGCCCTCATTCTGCAATACATAATCAAGAATGAAGACTGAAAAAAAATCACATATCCTTTGACCTGCCAAATCCATGCCAGAAATTTAATCTATGTGTAAATTAAGGCATGCCCTCAAATTAAACTAAAAGGATAGTGACATGTTTTATGGCCTTACTTATGATAATGAAAAGCATGAAACAACCTAAATATTCCAATGTAGGAGATGATTGTGAAGAAATCAGGTAATAAAGCAGCTTGATAGAAGGTTTTATAATTTAGGACTAAATTATTGGATCTGTCAGCCTGAGTTCAAATTCTGGCTCTATAACCGGTAGCTGTGAGTAGCAGCACATTGCTTAATCTGCCTGGACTTCAGTTTTTCAGTTCTGAAATGGGTTAATACATAGTAGTATTTACGTTGTAGGATCATTGTGAGGATTATATAAGACAAGAAAAAATCTTAGAATAGTAAATACATGATTATTAGCTGATGTTTTTAGTAGTAGTGGTAGTATAACACTATCAGGGTTCTTTCACTTCATACAACAGATATATACTCTGTCTAGCTTAAATAAGAAAACAATGCATATAAGAAGGATACTGGTAGCTTCTAGAAGCTGAACACAATGGGAAAACAGGTTTTGATCTCATTTGGGGATCTCAGCCGCAGAAGTTCACAGACCTTCTGTTCAGTCTGCTGCCACTGAATGACTTAGGATTCAGCTCTAACTGCCTCTGTCCCTGTGAGTATTGGTTCAGGATTTAAATACCCTGTGGAGGAGATTGTGCCTGTCATGTGCCTAACCCCGAATTTCACCCCAAGGGAACTAAGAAGTTGGTCCTTTCCCAAATACAGGATGCTGACTGAGGAACAGCATTGATGTTTCATGAGTATAATCCCATTTTATTAGTTAAGAAAATGTAATACTATAAGGCTGGGTGTGGTGGTTCACTCTTGTAATCCCAGCACTTTGGGAGGCTGAGACGGGCAGATCATGAGGTCAGAAGATCAAGACTATCCTGGCTAACACGGTGAAACCCCGTCTCTACTAAAAGTGCAAAAAATTAGTCGGGTGTGGTGGCGGGCGCCTGTAATCCCAGCTACTGGGGAGGCTGAGGCAGGAGAATGGCGTGAACCAGGAGGCGAAGCTTGCAGTGAGCCGAGATCCCGCCCCTGCACTCCAGCCTGGGTGACAGAGCAAGACTCCGTCTCAAGGAAAAAAAAAAATTAGGTGTACATGGTGGCAGGTGCCTGTAGTCCCAGCTACTTGGGAGGCTGAGGCAGGAGAATTGCTTGAACCCAGGAGGTGGAGGTTGCGGCGAGCCGAGATCGCGCCACTGCACTCCAGCCTGGGTGACATTGAGAGACTCCGTCTCAAAAAAAAAAAAAAAAAAAGAAAATACAATGCTGTAAAACTTTTTTCTATTTTACTCAACACAGAACACTTCTGTGACCAACTGTGTGTGTGTGTGTGTGTTTTTTTTTTTTTTTCCTTCACTCGCCAGGCAATTCTCCCACTCTGAACACTAGTTGGATGTCCCATAATTCATTTCAGTTCTGTCATGACCTACCTGGAGATAGCATCACATCCCACAGGATCAGGGCTCAGTCCCACAATACTACTCCTACTTCAGATGTCAATTGCAAGTCCCAGGTTGTGACCTTTGCTTCTGACCGACTGGCTATAAATCAGGGTTCCCACCATATCCCTTCCTTGGTTTCAATAATTTGCTAGGATGGCTTGCAGAACTCAAGGAAACACTTCAGTTTACTGGTTTAATATAAAGGATACACAGACAGCCAGATGAAGGGATGCACATGGCAAGGTTTGGGGAAAGGGAGTGAAGCTTCCTTTCCCTCTCCAGGTGCACGACCCCCCAGGCACCTCCACATGTTCAGCAACCTGGAAGCTTGAGCCTGTCGTCTCAGCTACTTGGGAGACCGAGGCATGAGAATCGATTAAACCTGGGAGCAGAGGCTGCAGTGAGCTGAGATCGTACCACTGCAGCCTGGGCGACAGAGTGAGACTCCATCTCAAAAAAAAAAAAAAATTTTTTTTTTTCTTAGGGCTTTATCTCTACACTTTCCCTCCCCTACCTTTCTTGTAGGTTGATGGGTGGAGCTGAAGGTTCCAATCCTTTAATCCTCTAATAACCTGGTCTGTCTGGTGAGCAGCTTCATCCTGGGTTATCTGTGCACTACACCTTAAGTCACCTCATTAACATAAACTCAGGTATGATCAAAAGGGGCTCTTGATGAACAATAAAAGACACTCCTCCTGCTCAGGAAATCCCAAGGGTTTTAAGAGCTCGTGACAGGAACTGGGACAAAGACCAAATAGGTTTCATACTATACCACAAACATAAATTTTAATATATATGATCAGGAAAAGGTCTGGAAGGATGTATGTTGAGTTGCTGACTGATTTTCTCAGAGTACTGGGGGTACAGGTATTTAAAAAATATTTTCCCCTACTCCTTCCTTTTTTCCTTGTTTCTTCTCTATTCTTTAGTCTGCTCTCTTAGAACTGAAATTACTGCACATTTTCAAGTGGTCTTGGAATTATTGTTGGAATGCCAGTGTTTATTTATTGGTCTTAGAATAACGGCTCTAGAAAACCGTTTTCCGAGATTACGCTTCCTTCCTCCCTCCTTTCTGTGCTTTTTAAAAAACTTTTTTTTCTTAATGGAAAGTTTTAAACACCCTTAAAGGCAGAAGGGATAGTTTAATGAACTGCCTTGGACTCAGCAGCCAGCTCTAATGATTATCTACATTTGCCAATTTTGTTTTATCTAACCCCCTGCTTTTATTTGCCAGAGTATTTTAGCAAGTTTCCTACATTTTTTCTTATCTTAATCATGCAGGTTTCTTCTTAATTGTTACTGACAAAGTACAAGTTGAGGTTTAGGGAATTCTGTTAGGAATTATGTAAGCCTGAATTCTCGAATACATTTCAGTTGCTATACATTGTTGTTCTGTTTTCACATACAGTAGTCACCATTCTGAGCATGGTTGATTTACTCACCAGTAATTGTACACACGTGTCAATACGAAGTGTTCTTGAATTTGTCAAAACAGAACAATACTGGCTTATTGATTGAGATGGTATCAATTCTATTGATTAAATGTTGGGTTTCTTTTGCCTCAGCCATATATGTTCTTTGGAGCTCTGGTTTTATGTAATCTCCTGACAATTTCTTTCATCCCAGACATCTTTGGTCTGACATAATTTAATACTATTCTGTGTTTCATGGACATAAAACACAGGAGCGAGATAGTCTGATCTAGTAGAAAGAATGTTCTTTTGGGAACTAGGAAGTAAGAACTCTAGCCTGTCTGGGTATGGTGGTTTGAGCCTGTGATGGCAGCTACTCAGGACGCTGAGATGGGAGGATCCTTTGAGCCCGGGAGTTTGAGGCTACAGTGAGCTGTGATGGGGCCACTGTATTTTAGCCTTGGAGACAGCAAAACCCCACCTCTAACAAAACAAAACCAAACCAAGAAAAGAATTCTAACTTGGCCCTGCAATTTACCAAGTTCCTTAACCTTTTTGCTGTTTAGTATCTCCATCCACAGAATGAAATAGTTGGTCTAGACCTGTGCTGTACAATACGGTAGCCACTGGCCACATGAAATGTGTTTACTTTGAATTGAGATATGCTGTAAGTGTAAAATACACACAGTTTTTGAAGACATCATAAGCAAAAACAATGCAGAATGTCCCAGTAATTATATTTTATATTGATTATATGTTGAAATGATAATATTTTGAATATGTTCGGGTAATATATTATTAAAATTATTTCTACTGGAAAATTTGAAATTACATATATAGCTCACATTATATTTCTATTGAATTGTGCTGGTTTAGAATATTCTAGTTCATTCTCTGAAATTGTATTTGGGATTGGCACAATAATATTCAGTTTACAAAAATTTTACAAAGGGCTCTAACAGAGTGCTTTAGTTGGTCCCAGCATTTCTCCTTATTTTAGTATGAATAAAGATTTTTCTTATTTTGGGACTGCTATTTAAAAAGCAGCTTGGGTCTTGCGTGGTGGCTCACGCCTGTAATCCTACCATTTTGGGAGGCTGAGGCAGGTGGATTGTTTGAGCCCAGGAATTTGAGACCAGGTTGGGCAACATGGCGAAACTCCATCTCTACAAAAAATACAAAAATTAGCCAGGTATGGTGGCAAGTGCCTGTAGTCCCCGCTACTCGGGAGACTAAAGTGGGAGGGAGGATGGCCTGAACCTGGGAGACAGAGGTTGTAATGAACCGAGATTGCACCACTTGTTCTCCAACCTGGGTGACAGAGTGAGGCCCTGTCTCAAAGTAAATAAATAATAAATAAATAAATAAAAAAGAAAATAAAAAAGCAGCCTGTTTTTATGAGCAGGAAAGTAGGAAGCAAATCCTTGCGATCAAAACATGGTTGGAATTTCTGTTGTTATTTTGGAGTCCATTGTTCTGAACTGTTTCAGAACAGACTGATTATTAAATTTGTCTAGTAATAGTATTTTAGTTTATGTAGAAGTTTTTCGATTATTTTTCAGCGTCATCACCTTTTTCTTTTTCTTCTGCCTGGGCTGGTGTGCAGTGGCGCGATCTCAGCTTACTGCAACCTCCCCATCTTGGGCTCAAGCTATCCTTTCACTTCAGCCTCTCGAGTAGCTAGGACCACAGACATGTGGCAACATGCCCAGCTAATTTTTTTTTTTTTTGTATCTTTGGTAGAGACGGATTTTGTTATATTGCCTGGGCTGGTCTCAAACTCCTGAGGTCAAGCGATCTGCCCACCTCGGCCTCCCAAAGTGCTGGGATTACAACTACCTCACCCTTCATCTTCTTTCTCTGATACGTGTGTGTGTGTGTGTGTGTGTGTATATATATATTCACACTGACTGTTCAGCAGTGGAAACTGTTTTTTGTCACTATAGATTCCTTGCTTTCCTGCTTGTTTACAGTAGGAAATTTCTTTTCTGTTAACTTTTAAAATTTCGAGTTAGGCAGACCCCTCACCCTACAACCAGAATTGATTCAGAGACTCCCAGAGCTTTTTTTTTTGAGAGGGAGTCTCGCTCTGTTGCCCAGGATGGAGTGCAGTGGCACGATCTCCGTGATCTCAGCTCACTGCAACTTCCACCTCCCAGGTTCAAGCAATTCTCCTGCCTCAGCTTCCCAAGTAGCTGGGATTACAGGCTTGCACCACCATACCCAGCTCATTTTTGTAATTATTATTATTATTATTATTTTAGTAGAGATGGGATTTTGCCATGTTAGCCACGCTGGTCTCGAACTCCTGACCTCAGGTGATCCACCCACCTCGGCCTCCCAAAGTGTTGGGATTACAGGCGTCAGCCACCACACCTGGCCTTTTTTTTTTTCAACAGCGTCTGGCTCTGTCACCCAGGCTGGAGTGCATTGGTGCAATCTCAGCTCACTGCAACGTCCGCCTGCCAGGTTCAAGCTATTCTCCTGCCTCAGCCTCCTAAGTAGCTGGGATTACAGGAACCCACCACCATGCCTGGCTAATTTTTGTGCTTTTAGTAGAGATGGGTTTTATCGTGTTGACCAGGCTGGTCTTGAACTCCTGATCTCAGGTGATCCGCCTGCCTCGGCCTCCCAAAGTGCTGGGATTATAGGTGTGAGCCACTGCGCCCGGCCTGAGACTCCCAGAGCTTTTTAAGGAAGGTCAAGAGTTAGCTTTAACAATCACACTAGAGCTTACTTCTTGAGTATTATGAAGAAAATACCAGTATTTTTCTCATGGATATTTCAAATATTTAAATCATTTAGGCAGATCATTTGACTGAACACATTTTCTTTGGTCATATGACATTTGCATAGACTTGTACCATATAATCGCCCCCTCAGTTCCCATTTACATATGTACCGTGCAGATGCCAAAGGACGGAAACATGGGGCCCAGCTAGCACAATGACACAGCCTTCTCAATTGAGCCAGCATATTCCTCTGGCTGGGTGTCCACCGTTGGCTAATGCAGCCTTTCAGATGCTGGTTTCAGAGTTTTCAGGAGCTGTGGGTCGGGCACAGCAGGAGTTAAGGGGATAATACTGGTAATATTTTATCTGCTCATTTGATATAAGTAACATCTCCCTGACGTCCTCTGGTCATGAAGGTCCTGTTTGATCCTCCCTTCAAGTCCCTCCCTCTAGCGCTGGCTGAATTTAGGCTTTTCCTCATTATTCCTTGCCCGCGTCTGCTGCAGCTTCTGGAGTTCTTATTTCCATTCCTGCATACCTGGCTTTCCCATAAAGTGATGATACAATGTGATCACACTCTCCTGCTTAACCCCTCTGAACTTCCCATTATCCTCAGAGAGAAGAGTGATCTGTAGTTGAGCAAGCAGGTTCAGTTCATTGAGGTCTCTTTATTTTCAAAGCTTTTCTCCAGTTATCTTCATTGCATTGTGGCCATCAGGCTGCTCCATGTTCTCCAAAGGTTCTTTGAACTTTCTCCCCCTTCTGCCTTAGAATCTGGAAGCTCACACCAGCTGCAATGCCTTTCCTTCATTTTCTGCCAGGGAATTCTGCTTATCCTCCAAGGCTTGACTACAGAACTCTAGAGAATAAAGGCCTTCTTAGAGCTCTATGGCAATGTTCCTTCTTATATAACTATAATTATATACCAATATGTACTGAACTGTGATTAAGAGTTGACTTTTTCTCTAGTTCATAATATATTTAGTTCGTTGAGCATACTTATGCTTATTCTTTTGTTGATAAATAGTCATTGAATTCAATAATGCTAAAATGAGGGCTGGTTGCATTTATTTGCAGAGGAGCTTTCAAAGTTTATAATCTCTACCTACTATGTCCAACACAGTAGCCACTAGCCATTGTGTGGCTATTGAACACTTGCAGTTTCACTAGTTTGAATTGTGCTGTAAGTGTGAAATGTACACAGGTTTTTAAGACTTAGTAAAACAAGAGGAATGTAAATAGTAACTTTTAATATTGCATAGATATTGAAAGAATAATACTTTGGTATATTTTAGGCTAAGTAAAATGTATTATTAAATGAATTTCACCTATTTCTTTTATCTTTTTAAACACAGCTACTGTAATACTTAAATTTACGGATGTGGCTTGCATTATATTTCTGCTGGACTGCTGTCATCTAATGGGCTCTTACTCTTAGGCTTCTCTTTTTTTTCCATTCCAGATCTGAGATTACAGAAAATGAAACCACTTTTAAATGATAAGCCTTTTTGCACATTAGTCAATTTGACAGATTTCATTGCAGTCATTAATTTTACCTCTTCTAGCCTCAGTGCCAAATTCCCATGAACAAAAAATGTATTTGAGCAGCCTTTAAATCCTACTGTGTTATTTGCTTCTGGTCCAGAGGAGCAGGGACGTGTTAGCTGCCTGCCCAGCTGCTGCCTGTTCACACTGCAGGGCATGTGAGGACTGGCTGGCTGTCTTCACGAGAAGTGCAGGCCAGTGATACATGGAGCCAGCCAGAGCTTAGTGAGGGTCACAGCACACAGTGTCACTGTGCTTCCTGTTCTCAGCAAGGTTGACAGCTGCACCGTGATTCTTGGCAGCAGTCATATGGCGGGTCACTCTCTGGCACCCTGGGTGTTTGCAAGTCTGACACAGCACCGAGAGGTGCCAAGGTACACCCTTCTGGAGAGATCTAAAGAAGGCAAAGCCTCCCCTCATCCCCTCACTTGCACCTTCTGTCTGCTTTCTTGTGCCCTTCACACAAAGTGGACCCTGGGGGAACTGTGACCCACCAAAAGGTATAAACTTTGCCACAACTCAAGGGTTGGTCAATCTTGGGTAATTACTATATATCAATGCTTTGTATCAGGCTCTTGGAAGACTAAAGTAAAAACAGGATTCTTTAATGATCAAATTCAGGTGGAGGAAAGATTGTAAAAAAACTTTTAATTTTCAAATAATTAAAAATTTACATAAAAGTCATGAGAATAATAATGAAGAGTATCCCATAAATCCTTTCCCTAGATTTACCTATTAGTAACATTTTATTCTATTTGCTGTTATTGGCTCATATATATATATATGTATAAATGTATATAGAGAGTCTCATGTATGTAATATATATATGAGTCTTTATGTATAAATTGTTTTTTCTGGAACTATATGGGAATAAGTTACTTATATATCATAGCCCTTCCTCCCTTAAATATTTCAATATACAGTTCCTAATAATAAGGTTTCCTATTTTTGAAATGGAGTCTCACTCTGCTGCTCAGGCTGGAGTGCAGTGGTGTGATCTTGGCTCACTGCAACCTCCACCTCCTGATTTCAAATGATTCTTGTGCCTCAGCCTCCCAGGTAGCTGGGATTACAGGTGTCTGCCACCATGACCGGCTAATTTTTTAATTTTTAGTACAGATGGGGTTTCATCATATTGGCCAGGCTGGTCTCGAACTACTGACCTTAAACGATCTGCCCACCTCAGCCTCCCAGAGTGTCGGGATTACAGACGTGAGCCACCGCGCCTGGCCAAGGTTTTCTGTTAATAACCTCAGTTCAATTACCAACTTTCGTAAATTTAACGTTAATATAATACTTTTATCTAATCTACTCTGTTTTCTAATTTTATCTGTTGACCCAAAAATATTCTTTATATTTTCCATTAAGCATCCACTCAAGAATCACATATCTGTTTAGTTGTCATGTCTCTTTAGTTTTCTTTAGTCTGGAGTTCCTTAGCATTTTTATTTTATTTTTTTGACTTTTATAACATTGACATTTTGATGGAGGAATGTTTTAAATTTTAAAAACAAACTCTTTAAAGAGCTAGGAAAAATACATTTTTTGTTATTTTTCGGTTATGTAGAAAAAACCTTTGCAAGCAAAACCTTAAAGCACTGCCAAATGTAGATATGACTTTCTAAACAAATTAACATTTCTCTACAACCAAACCAAATAAACCAAACAAACCCCTCCCCACCAAATACATAAACATTTGCAATGAATATGGCAGACTAAAGGTTAGTACATAAGGTTTATTCAAGGTGGTAAGAAAAAGACTAACATCCTAAAAAACCAAGCGAAGGGACTCAAATTGGCAGTACACAGGAGATCAAATACAAATGGCCCATAATATGAAAAACAAACAACTCCCTGCTCTTTCTGTTGAATGCAACTCAAAACAGTGGGGGGTGCTGATTAATTTTCAAAAGATCGGTTAAATTATCAAAGATGGTTCTCCACTGTAGGCAAAGCATAGGAAAAAAGAATATTCTCTCACTACAGATACAGTGTACATTGATGCACATCTTGAGGGAGGTTAAATTAGGGAGCAATGCATCAGAGCTTTAAATAGCAGAGACTTAATATCTTGAGTTTTACGGCAGGTTGACTGCTATAGATTTGTGCATTGTTGCTTACAGATTTTTATTTTATTTTTGAGTTTTTAATATGCTCCTAGACTCATAAATAATAGAGGCCTGTCTCTTTTAAGAAAACTTACTTTTAGATCATTGAAGGGAGCCTATTTGCATCAAAACGTCTTTATAAAAGATTAAGAGAAGGGTTTCTTTTAATAATGAGTGACTCTTTTTGGTTTAATATGAATTGTTTGTCAGTATAGTAAATAGTTTAGCTTTGCAGTTAGAGTGGGGTTCACCTGGATGTTGACATGGGTTGGGATTAATTAGGTGACTGGTAAATCTAGAGATAGGTTAAACAAGTCTAATTCTGGTCAGCATCCCCAAAGAGCCAGGAGTAGTCTCTGGATTTGGTAGAGATGGGGTTGTTTAAGGAAAGTGGTATTTTAGGAAGACTACCCTGGCAGCAGAGAGAGCAGTCTGGGGGGCTATTTTATTATTGTAGGTTTGACATTCCAGTGGAACAAAGGTAGGAAGGGGGAATGCAGTGTCTCTGAAAGAGAATGAGCAAGCTCAGTGGAGTCTGGTGGCTGGTAATGTGTGGAAGGTAATGGACACTGAAGGAATGAATGATGGGCTTGTTGGCAGAAACAGGGCCAGCAAGAGGTAGCTGCTATTTTGAGGAGGGCCACGAGGAGTTCAGTCTTCGAGTCATTTTCCGTGATGGTGGTGCTGCACCTATTTTGTTGGGACAGGGAGGATGGAAGGTGGGGTTTGGGGAACATTGGAGCTGGAGAAGAGATTAGCTGGTGATGTGTATGTGTTGAGAACAGAAAGCTCAGTGCTAGTTCCTCAGAGACTGAGTTAAGTGAGAACTGAAAAGGATTTTTGGTCAAAAGAGATCTGCAGTTGGCCTCCTTGGAGAGGGGCTACATTGGAGGGTCTGAGAAGTCGGCACATTTAGACAACTATGTATTTATATAGTGTAGTCACAGCTGTTCTTGTCTGGCGTTCTTATTACGGGAAGCTTCTCTTTGATAGCAACTTGTCTGGACCTTTTTCCCCCGCTTCTCCAGCAGACTGTCCACTCCATCTACTTTCATTTGATCTTCCTCCACCTCATTGTTTATTCTAGGAAGCTTAACCTTTCTCATACAATACCCTCCTGCCTCAGTGTACCCGCTACCACCCCAGACCTATGTTTATTTCACTCTCAGAGGAAGAGATATCCTCTTCTGCTGTGAAAGTTACTCACTCTTTGTACAGTAGAGCCTTTCTTCTCTTCTGGGAAACTGTTGCTGCTTTATTTACATTTTCCCCCATCTCCACCTCCCTGTTCCTTTCTACTTTGGGTTTCACACAGAGCTCTGAGGAGAGATCACTCATTGTATTATGGTAATAAATAAATAATAAAGAAATGCAAAAAAAATCACAAAACCACAAACACATTTCATTATGGGCAGAGTCAGAGGGAAACGAGCCTCCTCAGGTCTCACTTAAGCATTTTAATTTTCATGAGGTCTGTTCTTCAAAATATGCAAAAAGTTGGTTCTAGACAGTGGTTTTAAAACTGCAGAATCCCAACAAGGGAACGGGATGGGTTCCTGAGCCTTCTGAAAATAGAGGCTTTCCCCTCTATTTCATCCAGAGCAACTCCTTCTAATTCTGATTAGTACTTTATTTTGGTAAAGTGTTTTGTGGCTTTAAAAAAGTAAGTTACTATTTCAAAAGTAAATTATGGCATGTACTTCCATGAGTTAAATCTACTCTGTGTTAGCACCTTAGATGGTTTCATATTATGGAGCATCTGAAGGAACTTACTTGATATTGTATACTGATTTGATTGCTTTCATAGCTTAGCACAAAAAGAGATTAGAAGTTTATAAGACAGGCCAGATGCAGAGGCTCACCCCTGTAATCCTAGCACTTTGGGAGGCCAAGGTGGGAGGACTGCTTGAGCCCCGGAGTTTGAGATTAGCCTGGGCAACGTAGTGAGACTTCATCTCTATGTCTGTTAATTAAAAAAAAAGTTTATAAGACAAAAATAATCCTAAATAAAATTATTTCTGTAAATAACTGACATAAAAATGTTGACCTAGTTGTCTCCAAAATGAGGCCTGTTTCCCAAAGGCTTCAGACTGACCTCAAGGAAAATTTTGCAGTCTTAAGAAAAAGATGACCTAGCAAATGTTCTACCTAAAATGAAGTCTGATTTTGGGTATCTTTTAGAAAGTGATGAGGCAATGTATTGTATAGCCAAATAGAAAATAATATATTTAAACATTAATTTTTGTGTTTACACACACACATAATTTTTCTTTAACCTTCCTTCCTTCCTTCCTTCCTTCCTTCCTTCCTTCCTTCCTTCCTTCCTTCCTTCCTTCCTTCCTTCCTTCCTTCCTTTTCTTTTGCGTGGGGGACAGAGTCTTGCTGTCTCCCAGGCTTGAGTGCAGTAGTGCAATTTTGGCTCACTGCAGCCTCCACCTCCCGGGTTCAAGTGATTCTCCTGCCTCAGCCTCCCAAATAGCTGGGACTACAGGCATGCACCACTACACTTGGCTAATTTTTGTGTTTTTAGTAGAGACAGGGTTTTGCCACGCTAGCCAGGCTGGTCTTGAACTCCTGACTTCAGTTGATCCACCTGCCTTGGCCCCCCAAAGTGCTGGGATTACAGGCGTGAGCCACTGCGCCCTGCCTAGATGTAATCTTTCTATGATGTAAATTATTTATATACTTAGAAACAATGTAATTGATTATTCTTTTTCTATTTGATAATGCAATAGTATGGTGTGGACATTTTATTCAACACTGCTGAAGTCAGACAGATTATAAAGATTACTTCCCATCTTCTTACCTTTTAAAAATGCTGTTTTGAGCCAGGCATGGTGGCTCACACCCATAATCTCAGCACTTTGGGAGGCCCAAGTGGATGGATCACTTGAGCTCAGAAGTTCGAGACCAACCTGGACAACATGGTGAAACCCCATCTCTACATAAGAATACAAAAACTAGCTGGGCATGGTGGTATGTACCTGTAGTCCCAGCTATTTGGGAGACTAAGGTGGGAGGATTACTTAAGCCCAGAAAAGTTGAGGCTGTAGTCAGCCATAATTGTGCCACTACAATCCAGCCTGGGTGACAGAGTGAAACCCTGCCTCAAAATAAATAAATAAATAAATAAAAATTTAAAAAGAAAGAAAGAAAGAAAGAAAAACAAGCTGTATTGGAGGCTGGGCATGGTGGCTTATACCTGTAATTCCAGCACTTTGGGAATCCGAGACAGGAGTATCCCTTGAGCCCAGGAGTTCAAGACTAGCCTGGGCAATGTGGTGAAACTTTGTGCCAACAGAAAATACAAAAATATTAGCCAGGTATGGTGGTACACGCCTATAGTACCAGCCACTTGGAAGGCTGAGGTGGGAGGATCACTTAAGCTCAGGAGGTCGAGGCTGCAGTGAGCCGAGATCACACCATTGCACTCCAACCTGGTTGACCAAGGGAGACCCTGTCTCAACACCGCCCCACCCCCCAAAAATGCTGTATTGGGGTGCACACCCATGCATGTTTCTCATCACGGGCCCATCACTCTTCCTTTCAATTACTTTTCTGTATTAGAGAGGAATGAAAGGTGAGTGGCCTCTACCACTCTAATTTTAACCCCTTTAATCCGTGTTCCTCTAGGACATTTGTGTTATTTAAAAACAAATAGAGGTTGTTTTGTTTTGTTTTGTTTTGTTTTGTTGAGACGGAATCTCACTCTATCGCCCAAGCTGGAGTGCAGTGGCACAATCTCGGCTCACCACAACCTCCACCTCCCAGATTCAAATCATTCTCCTGCCTGAGCCTCTCAAGTAGCTGGGATTACAGACGCGTGCCACCATGCCTGGCTAATTTTTGTATTTTGAGTAGAGACGGGGTTTCAGCATGTTGCCAGGCTGGTCTTGAACTCCTGACCTCGTGGTCCACCTGCCTGGGCCTCCCAAAGTGCTGGGATTACAGGCGTGAGCCGCTGTGCCCTCCTGAGATTTTTTAAAGGGTACAAAATTACAGCTCGATAGGAAGAATAAGTTCTAGTGTTCTGTGCCACTGTAAGATGACTATGGTTATGGTTAACAATAATATCTAGTTTCAGATATCTAGATGGATGATATCGAGTGTTTCCAACATAAAGAAATGATAAATGTTTGAGATGATGAATATGCTAATTATATTGATCTGATCACTATGTATTAAATGTATCAAAATATTGCTGGGTACCTCATAAATATGTACAATTATATGTTAATTAAAATGAGAAAATAATTTAATTTTTTGAGCTTTATTAAGGTTTAATTAACAAAAATGTATATATTGTATATGATGTGATATTTTGAGATACATACATTGTAAAATGATTAAATCAGGCTAATTAGCATATCTCAATTCACATACTTTTAATTTTTGTGGTGAAAATATTTAAAATTGATTCTATTGACAATTTTCAATTATATAATTACAATGCATTATTATTAACTATAGTCACCATGCCATACGATTGATCTCCGGAACTTCTGTGTCAATGAAACTTTGTACTCTTTGACCAACATCTCTACCCATACCCCACATTCCAAGTCCCTGGTAACCATCATTTTACTTTCTGCTTCTCTGAGTTTGACTTTTTAAGATTCTACATATAAGTGAGATCATGTAGTATTTGTCTTTCTGTGCCTGGCTTATTTCACTTAGCATTAAGACAGGCTCTCACTTTGTTGTCCAGGCCAGAATGCAGTGGTGCAATCATAGTTCACTGTAGCCTCAAACTCCTAGGCTCAAGGGATCCTCTTGCCTTAGGTTGCTAAGTAACTGGGACTACAGATCTGAGCCACCATATCTAGCTAATTAAAAAAACTTTTTTTTTTTTTTTTTTTTTGAGACGGAGTCTCACTCTGTCGCCCAGGCTGGAGTGCAGTGGCCGGATCTCAGCTCACTGCAAGCTCCGCCTCCCGGGTTCACGCCATTCTCCTGCCTCAGCCTCCCGAGTAGCTGGGACTACAGGCGCCCGCTGCCTCGCCCGGCTAATTTTTTGTATTTTTTAGTAGAGACGGGGTTTCACCATGTTAGCCAGGATGGTCTCGATCTCCTGACCTCATGATCCGCCCGTCTCGGCCTCCCAAAGTGCTGGGATTACAGGCTTGAGCCACCGCGCCCGGCCTAAACTTTTTTTTTTTTTTGTAGAGACAGGGTCTTGCCATCTTACCAAGGCTGGTCTTGAACTGGGATCAAGCAATCCTCCTGCTTCAGCCTTCCAAAGTGCTAGGATTACAGGTGCGAGCCGCTATGCGTGGCCGTTTCCTTAGTTTTTAAGGCTGAATAGTATTCGATTGTGTTAATATAGTACATTCTCTTTATCCATTCATCTGTTGGGGTGGACACTTAGGTAAATTCTATATTTTGGCTGTTGTGAATAATGCTGCAGCAAATACGGGAATGCAGATGTCTTTTTGACATACCGATTTCCTTTTCTTTGGATATATATCCAGAAGTGGAATTGCTGGGTCGGGTCATATCATAGTTCTTTTGGATTTTTTTGAGACATATCCATATGGTTTACCATACTGGCTGTACTAATTTACATTCCTACCAACAGTGTGCAAGGGTTCATTTTTCCCACATTCTTGCCAACACTCATCTTTCATCTTTTTGATAATAGCTATCCTGAGCATGAAGTGATATCTCATTGTGATTTTAATTTGCATTTCTCTGATTAGTGATGTTGGACATTTTTCCATATATACCTGTTGGCCATTTGTATGTCTTCTTTTGAGAAATGTCTATTCATATCCTTTGCACATTTTAAAATTGGGTTGTTTTCTTACCATTGAGTTGTATAAGTACCTTATATATTTTGGATATTAGCCTCTTATCAAATATATGGTTTGAAAATGTTCTCTCCCATTCCATAGGTTATTTCTTTACTCTGTTGTTTCTTTTGCTATATAGAAGCTTTTTAGTTTGATGCAGTCCAGTTTGTCTGTTTTTGTTTTGTTGCCTGTGCTTTTTGATCATATTCAAAAAATCTTTGCCAAGACCAATGTCAAGAAGCTTTTTCCTATGTTTCCTTCTAGTAGTTTTACAGTTTCAGGTCTACATTTAAGTCTTTAGTCCATTTTGAGTAGGTTTTTGTATATGGTTTGAGATAAGGGTCTAATTTCATTTTTTTGCATGTGGATATCCTGTTGTCCCAACAGCATTTATTGAAGAGACTGTCCCTTCCCCTTGGCATCTTTGATGAAAATCAGTCGACTATAAATGGATGGATTTCTGAGCTGTCCATTCTGTTCAGTTGGTCTATGTATTTGTTTTTCATGTTGGTAACATTTTGTTTTGATTGCGATAGCTTTATAGGGGATTTTGAAATCAAGTGTAGTGTGATGACCCTGCCTTTGTTCTTTTTGCTCAAGATTGCTTTGGCTATTTGGAGTCTTATGTAGTTCTGTACAGATTTTAGGATTATTTTTTCTATTTCTGTGAAAAATGTCATTGGAATTTTGATGGGGATTGCATTGAATCTGTAGATCGCTTTGGGTATTATGGACATTTTAACAGTATTAATTCTTCCAACCTGTGAACATAAAAGATATCTTATCACTAATTGGTGTCTTCTTCACTTTTTTTTTTTTGGAGATGGAGTCTTGCCCTGTCACCCAGGCAGGGGTGCAATGGCACAATCTCAGCTCACTGCAACCTCCGCCTCCCAGGTTCAAGTGATTCTCCTGCCTCAGCCTCCTGAGTAGCTAGGATTACAGGCGTGTACCACCACACCCAGCTAATTTTTTTAATCTTTAGTGGAGATGGGGTTTCACCATGTTAGCCAGGCTGGTCTCGAACTCCTGACCTCGTGATCCGCCTGCCTCAGCTTCCCAAAGTGCTGGGACTACAGGTGTGAGCCACTGCGCCCAGCCTACTTTCTTTTATCAGTGTTTTTTAGTTTGCGGTGTATATATCTTTCACCTCCTTGGTTAAATTTATTCCTAGGTATTTAACTGTTTTTGATGCTTAACTGTTTTTGATGCTATTATAAATGAGATTGTTTTCTTGATTTTTTGTTTTGTTTTGATAGTTTGTTGTTAGTATACAGAAACATGGCTGGGCATGGTTACTCTTGCCTGTAATCCCAATGCTTTAGGAGGCTGAGGTGGAAGGACTGCTTGAGCCCAGGATTTGAGAAGACCAGCTTGGGCAACATCGTGAGACTCCATCTCTATTAAGAAAAAAAAAAAAAAAAACAGAAAAAAAAAAATAGTACTGGTCTTTGTGTGTTGATTTTGTATCCTGCAACTTTACTGAGTTTGTTTATTAGTTTTAAAAGTTTTTTGATGGAGTCTTTAGGGTTTTCTGTTTATAAAACTATGTTATCTGCAGAGACAATTTAACTTCTTTCTCTTTGATTTAGATACTTTTCATTTCTTTTTCTTGCTTAATTGCTTTGGCTAGGACTTCCAATACTATGTGTAATAGAAGTGGCAAGAGTGGGTATCTTTGTCCTGTTCTTAATCTTAGAGGAAAAGCTTTCAGCTTCTCACCATTGAGTGTGATGTTAATTGTGGGTTTGTCACATATGGCCTTTTTGGGTTGAGGTACAGCATGTTCCCTCTATGCCTAATTTGTTGAGAGTTTTTATCATGAAAGGATGTTGAATTTTGTCAAATGCTTTTTCTGTACCTTTAGATTACCATATGATTTTTCTCCTTCATTCTGTTAATGTGCTGTATCAATTTATTGTGGAACCATCCTGGGATTAATTCCTCTTGCTCGTGGTGAAGGATTCTTTTAATCTGCTGTTGAATTGAGATTGCTGGTTTTCTGTTGAAGATTTTTGTATCCATGTTCATCAGGGATATTGGCCTGTAATATTCTTTTCTTGTAGTGTCCTTGTCTGGCTTTGGTGTCAGTATAATGCTGACCTTTTAAAGTGAGTTTGGAAATATGCATCCCTCTTCAATTTGAAGAGGTTTTTTTTTTTTTTTTTTTTTTTTTTAGAGTTTCACTTTGTCATTCAGGCTGGAGTATAGTGGTGCAACCTTGATCTTGTGGGTTCAAGAGATCCTCCCACCTCAGCCTCTTGAGTAGCTGGGACTACAGGCATGTGACATCACACCTGCCTAATCTTTATTTATTTTTATTTTTTGTAGAAACAGGGTCTAACTATGTTATGCAGGCTGGTCTTGAACTCCTAGGCTTAAACATTTCTCCTACCTCAGCCTCCTGAAGTGCTGGGATTATAGGCATGAGCCACTGCACTTGGGCTTTTTGAAGAGTTTGAGAAGTAGTGTTAGTTCTTTTTAAAGTGTCTGGTAGAATTCAGCCTTGAAGCCATCAGGTTCTGGGTTTTTCCATGATGGAAGGTTTTTTTATTTAATTACTGATTCAGTCTCCTTTCTTGTTATTAGTTTGTTCAGATTTTCTATATTTTCATGATTTAGTTGTGGTAGGTTGTACATTTCCAGGAATTTATCCATTTCTTTTAGATTATCCAATCTATTGACATAATTGTTCATCATAATCTCTTATAATCCTTTGTATTTCTGTGGTATCAGTTATAATGTCTTCTTTTCATTTCTTATTTTGAGTCTTCTCTTTTTTTTTCTTTTGTAGTCCGGCTAAAAGTTTGTCCATTTTTTTGTCTTTTCAAAGAACCAACTTTTAGTTTTGTTGATCTTTTCTATTGTTTTTCTTGTTTCCATTTATTTCTGCTCTGATCTTTTTTGTTTACTCTTTCTACTAACTTTGGACTTTAGTTTGTTCTTCTTTTTCTAGTTCTTTGAGGTGTAACATTAGGTTGCTTATTTGAGATCTTTTTTCTTTTTTAATGTAGGCATTTATTGCCATAAGCTTCTTTCTTTGAACTGCATTTGCTCCATTTTGTAAGTTTTGGTATGTTGTATTTCCACTTCTGTTTGTCTTAAGATATTTTTAAATTTCCCTTTTAAGTTATTCTCTGACCCACTGGTTGTTCAGGAGCATGCTGTTTAATTTCCACCTATTTGTAAATTTTCCAAAATTGCTCCTGTTAATGATTTATATAGATTAGTCCAAAATAATTGCGGTTTTTGCCATTGAAAGGAATTGCAAAAATGCAATTATTTTTGCACCAATCTAATAGTTTCCTACCGGTGTGGTTGGAATAGACACTTGGTATGATTTCAGTCTTTTAAAAGTTGTTAAGACTTGTTTTATGGCCTATCATCTGATCTGTCCTAGAGAAAATTTCATGTGCACTTGAGAAGAATGCATATTCTACTCTTATTGGATGGAATGTTCTATATATGTCTGTTAGGTCCATTTTCTTTAAAGTATAGTTCAAGCCCAGTGCTTTGTCATTGATTTTCTGTGTAAATGATTTATCCATTGTTGAAAGTGTAATATCAAAGTCTCCTACTATTATTGTATTTTATTCTATCCTTTCAGATATTTATTTATTTATTTATTTATTTATTTATTTATTTATTTATTTTTAAGTGTTGCTCCATTGCCCACGCTGGAGTGCAGTGGCATTTTCTAGGTTCACTGCAGCCTCCAACTCCCAGGTTCAAGTGATCCTCTCCCGTCAGCCTCCCAGGTAGCTGGGATTACAAGCATGTGCCACCACATCCAGCTAATTTTTTGTATTTTTAGTAGAGACGAGGTTTCACCATGCTGGCCCCACTGGTCTCAAACTCCTGACTTCAAGTGATCCACCCACCTTGTCCTCCTAAAGTGCTGGGATTACAGACATGAGCCACTGTGCCCAGATCAGATTTATTAATGTTTGCTTTATATTATATTATATATTTTATATATTTACAGCAAACATTAGGTGCTGTAACATTAGGTACATGTATATTTACAATTGTTATATCCCCTTGATGAATTGATCCTTTTGGTCTCTCTGTATAGGTTTTTTTTTTTTTTTTGAGATGGAGTCTCCCTGTGTCGCCAGGCTGGAGTGCAGTGGTGTGATGTCGGCTCACTGCAATCTCTGCTTCCCGGGTTCAAGCAATTCTCCTGCCTCTGCCTCTCCTGAGTAGCTAGGACTACAGGCACGCGCCACCATGCCCAGCTAATTTTTGTATTTTTAGCAGAGATGGGGTTTCACCATATCGGACAGGGTGGTCTCGAACTCCTGACCTCGTGGTTTGACTGCCTTGGCCTCCCAAAGTGCTGGGATTACAGGCATGAGCCACCACGCCCAGCCAGTTTTTGACATAAAGTCCATTTTGTCTGACATAAACATAGCTACTCCTGCTCCTTCAGGATCCCCTACTCCTTGGTATTTAATCCTCTTAACTTTCTGAAAATGCATTTGTTTAGATATCTTAGTTTGAGCTCCCCAAGAAGCAGACTCTGAGACAAGGATTTGAGTGTAGGTAGTTTATTTTGGGATAAGAGTAGGAGAGTGAAAAGTGAAATAATGAGGAAATGGTGGCCAATAAATAGTGAATTACTAAGCCAGCTCTCACTGTGGGCAACTGGTACTTAATTCTGTGGGGGGAAAATTGGGAGCTGGTGTAGAACACTTACCTCAGAGTTATTCCATCTGAAGAGCGAGGAAATGAGTATTTATACCCTAACTTCTTTAGTCTTTGGCTAAGAGCTGCTCTTGAGGGGTATCTAGGTGGCAGAGTAGGTTATGGTGATAAGAAAAGCCGTTAGGCCAAATGGAGCTGCTGGTAGTTGGAAACCAGGAGTTGTGGTAAGGAGGAGGGATATATAAGTGGATATTAGTAGTATCCTCTATCCCAGGCTTCTGACTCAGCATTGTGGCTCAATGGTGAGCACATCATGGTCTCCAAAGTAGACTGACCCATGTCCACCACCTACCAGATATTCCTCAATAGCCTTTAGTTTCATCTCCCTTTAAAAGAACGAGGAAAACCCTATCACTTTTTTAAACGTATTAATCTTTCTTTAAAAATCATTTCAAGCACTTTAATGTTCAAGCATTTTTAGGCCGGTACACTCAGAGCTATACCTAAGAGGATCATTCTTGAAGTGCTGCCTCCTGTTATGTGGCAAACATAGTAATAGATGTTGGGGATAACAGAAATAAAAGACATGATTCCAGCCCAGAGGAGTTCCTGGGCAAGTGGGTGATTATTAGATGGTTTATCTAGAGATCCTTTTTCAAGTAAAAAGGGACTTGAAGTGAATCATTTAATCAACAGAAGTATGTTTGTAGGTGCTTTAGAATTTGGGTCAAATCTTTTTCAGTTTCAAACCCTAGCTCTGCCTTGTTGGCTGAGTGACATTTGGTGAAACAATATTTAGTCTGTCTGAGACTGTATTAGTTCATTTTCACACAGCTATAAAGAACTACCTGAGGCTGGATAATTTATAAAGAAAGGAGGTTTAATTGACTCACAGTTCTGCATGGCTGGGGAGGCCTCAGGAATCTTACAATCATGGTGGAAGGCGAAGGGGAAGGAAGGCAAGTCCTACACGGTTGCAGGAGAGAGAGAACGAGTGAGCAAGGAGGGACTTGTCGAACACTTTTGAACATCAGATCTCATGAGAACTCACTATCATGAGAAGAGCATGGGGGAAACTGCCTCCATGATCCAATCACTTCCCACCAGGTCCCTCCCTTGACATGTGGGGATTGCAATTCGAGACGACTTTTGGGTGGGGACACAGATCTAAACCATATCAGAGCCTTAGTTTCCTCAATTGTAAAATGGAATTACTAATGCCGACTACATGGGGTTGGGGATTAAATGCAATAACCTTAAAAGATGGACTGTATTTGAGTAGAAGAGATTACAAAAGGATGAGTGAAGAGAGGGTCAATGGATAGGTCACAAAACTATAGTAATACAACAGAACAAAGATGCAAAAGTGGGTTTGCGGTTGGATCATGGAAGATGTTGAATCTCAAGCTAAAATAGGCCATGGGGACTTTGCAGCAGACAGTGAGGTTTCAGTGTGTCTCAATCAGAAAGGCTGAAGAAAAAGGCCTTCAGTCTTTACACTATCATGATATTCTTTGGTGAATGAGCTCTTCATAGGACTTAGAGCTACACCTTTAGGGAGCTTGGTTTTCTGCATCTCTGAACCACCAACTTACAAATCCTGCATTCATGACTAGGACCATAGAGAACCCTCTTGACATGGTAGAGAATTTGCTTTTATGGAAACCTAAGAACTTGACCCTATCAGGACTAGTCTTGATGCTACCAATACTGGTTCTTAAAATGTGCATTATTTGCATACATTAGTCACCAGCCCATTTTTAATGTTGGAAGAGGAGACTAAGGCTCAGGAACATGGTAGTCTCTTAATTATAGGTAGATTTTCTGAGAAGACTTCAGTCCTACAGGAGTTCAGAAATTTTCTTTTATTCCCAATGAGCTTAAAGGATTGATGGTAAGATTGATGAGAGAGAACCTTCTATTTTAAAATGGGGAATGTTTGGTTTCCAATTGAGTTCTTATATATGTTTATCTGATCTTATCATAAGCTGCTCATGTTTCCCACCTGGAGAATGTGTCAGAGGAAGAAATGAACAGACTCCTGGGAATAGTATTGGATGTGGAATATCTCTTTACCTGTGTCCACAAGGAAGAAGATGCAGATACCAAACAAGTTTATTTCTACCTATTTAAGGTGAGATTTTAACATTTTAAAAACATTTTCTCTCATTATTCAAATGTGCTCCGTCTCCATATGCCAGGTCATGTGTGTGAAGACTTTCAACTCATGGTACATTTTGCCCTCAGAGTGTGCTGAACCATACGTTTCTTCATGATGGATTCTCTAAAATGACCCACCATACTTTGAACACATCACTGTCTCTGAGAGCTTTCACACTTGTATGCAAAGTTGAGTGTCTTGATTTGCATGTGCAAATAGATTTTTCCATCCACCCAACAAATATTTATTGCACATCTGCTCTGCATGTGGCACTAATGTAGGCATGAGGGATAGAACAGTGGACAAAACAGAGTTCTTCCCCTCATGAAGTATACATCTCAGTAGAAGAGACAGTCAACAAGTAAATAATATCTCTGCAGGTGGTGATAAGTGTTCTGAAGAGAAACAAAGTAGGATAAGTGGAATCAGAATGGCAGCGATGGTGGCGAGTTGGGGACATGCCAGTGAGGAAGGTCAGTTAGGATAGCCTCTCTGAGGAGATGGAAGTTGAGCAAAACCTGAGTGGGAGATAGGAGCCATCTGTACAAAGTGCTGGGGGAAGAGCCTGCCAGGCAGAGGGAAAAACAGGTATTTTAGGCCGTGCACTAAGAGAGCTTGAAGTGATGTCCAAATAGCAAGGAGGGCAGCATGGTGGAGCCCAGCGAGCAGAGGAATGAGTGGGAGGAGATGTAGTTGGAGGAGTGGCTGTAAGTCCTATCTCTAATGCTTTAAGAGGAGGAATCAAGATATTCCAAGTTTATTTTGGTATCTTAGCCACCGTTATCTGTTTCTCACTGACACCAGTCACCGATTATTGCTACCATTCCCCTAGCTGTCTCTTCACTAGTTCTACCTCAGCTCCATGTGGGTCACATCCATTCCTTTCCCATAGACGTACATCTCGTCAAGCTTCTGATTAGGCCCGGGACTAACAGATGTGGGAAGCAAACCAGTGGTGGAAATGGAGAGCAAAACTTCAGGTTGCCAAAAATAGATCTATAAACGAGGCTGCCAGAAGGAATAACCTTAAAAGAAAATAAACCTGCTATTGAGGGCATTGTAGATTATGTTGTATTGTGTAACCCTTACAAGGATGTTAAAAGCAAAACAAAAGCACTCAGAGATTATGGGTAGGAAAAGTTTGCCTCTTCTAATAAGAAGCACTGTGCTTCATTTTTGGAAATAACTCCCCTTTAACTCATTTATATTTATTTGTGCTTCATTTTTATATGACAAAAATAGCTAAATTTTCCAGTAAGTTCCCTCTTTTGCTTTGGCTGCTAGGAATCTTAGCGCAAATTTTGTATCCAGTTCCTATAGCTTTTTTCTTTTCTTTGTCTGAACTTATTTAATTCATAATTTTGCCTTTCCCCCTTTTTATTAACTTTTGTCTTTTATTGTGCTAATGGGGTTTTTTGGGTGGTTAGGAGATAGGAGAGGGAGGTAGAATTATATTTTTAAAATTTAATGGATATTAAATTTGGGGATATTAACTTTACAAAGAATAATAAGAGAGAGAGAGAGAAAGAGAAAGAGAGTGGGGGAAGGGAGAGAATATGAACAGCTGGATTCCCCACAGCCATTAACAGGCACTAGACCACTTTAGGCATCCAGGTGACAACTTGTTGACGTGGCTGTGAGGCTTGAGTCATTCAGCTCGAGCCCTGGTAGGTTCACAGTGTTTAGAGCTTCTGTGGAAAAAGATCTTAGTTGAAGAAAAACAAGGTCTGCATGACTACAGCTATTATTTGTCTTGGAACTGTGCTTCCTGGCAGCTCCCCACTACCCTGTTGGAAGTGAAGGTGGTGTCAAGGTTTCCATCCTGTCAGCCTCTTTTTGGTTTATAACCAACCAAACAGGCCAGAAAGCATTGCTCTGCTTTAAAGTACATCTTCTCTCTCTTTCTTCCCTCCTTCATCTTAAAATAACAGTACATATATATTTGCTTGTGGAAACACAGTCCAAAATATTCAGCATTCTCCCCACCTCCTGCAAAAAGTATTATTCTTGGGCAAATGAGTTATAAATAATCTATTCCTTAGCTTCTGAAAGGCAATTCCTAAAAACAAAACAAAAATAATGATTACAATTTTTTTTAATTTTAATTTTTTTGAGACAGAGTCTTACTCTGTCATCCAGGCTGGAGTGTAGTGGTGTGATCCCAGCTCACTGCAACCTCCACCTTCTGAGTTCAAGTGATTCTTCTGCCTCAGCCTCCCGAGTAGCTGGGATTACAGATGTGTGCCACCATGCCTGGCTAATATTTGTATTTTTAGTAGAGATGGGTTTCACATTGTCAGTCAGGCTGGTCTCGAACTCCTAACCTCAAGTGATTTCTCCCCCTCGGCCTTCCAAAGTGCTGGGATTATGGGTATGAGCCACTGCACCTGGCCCATGATTTTTTAAAAAGAAAAAAGGAGAAAGGCAGTTCTGTGTCTCATGTGTCAATAATTAAAGTAAAAATGTGTTATATATTTTAGTAGCATTAAAAAATTTCAGTCTTAGTCTGGGCACGGTGGCTCACAACTGTAATCCGAGCACTTTGGGAGGCTGAGGCAGGCCCTTTACTTGAGGTCAGGGGTTCGAGACCAGCCTGGTGAACATGGTGAAACGCTGTAGTAAAAATACAAAAATTAGCCAGGCGTGGTTGTGCATGCCTATAAATCCCAGCTACTTGTGAGGCTGAGGCAGGAGAATTGCTTGAGTCCAGGTTGCAGAGGTTGCCATGAACTGAGATCATGCCCCTGCACTCCAACTGGGGCAACAGAGTGAGACAACATCCCAAATAATATTATTAATAAAATCAGTCTTAGATGTTGAACATAAATCCAGTGGAAAGCTGTGTCCTAAAGTTGAAGTATATCTTAGTGCTTACAAGTGTGACCCTGGAGTCTAACTACCTGGGTTTAAAACTTTGCTCTATCACTTACTAAATGTGACTTTGGGCAAGTTAATCTGCCTTGTTAGTAGTAGCACCTACCTCAAAAGGTTATAAGTATTAAATGAGATAATACATATGAAGAACCATGAAGATTGTCTGGTGAAATTAAGGATGCAAATGCCTGCTGCTATTAAGAACTTTTTGGCCGGGCGCGGTGGCTCAAGCCTGTAATCCCAGCACTTTGGGAGGCCGAGGCGGGCGGATCACAAGGTCAGGAGATCGAGACCACAGTGAAACCCCGTCTCTACTAAAAATACAAAAAATTAGCCGGGCGCGGTGGTGGGCGCCTGTAGTCCCAGCTACTCAGGAGGCTGAGGCAGGAGAATGGCGGGAACCCGGGAGGCGGAGCTTGCAGTGAGCCGAGATCGCGCCACTGCACTCCAGCCTGGGCAACAGCGTGAGACTCCGTCTCAAAAAAAAAAAAAAAGAAAAAAAAAAAAAAGAACTTTTTTATATGCCCACTTATCTCAGCTTCATCATCTTATAGATAAACTGAAGTTCAACATCTCCACAATCCATCAGTTTACCTCCAAATTGAAACCCCCAATGGGCCAAGTTCCTAAATGGTCTTATTTTAACTGGGGGAAAAAAGCAAGCAACCAGAATTATTTGTATTTAATTTTTATGACCAATCTTTAGATATTCTTAGAAACATACACAATGACTTATCTTTATTACAAATTTACTTTTCTAAAGATGGGCATAATACTTGAAAGGATGAACAAATGCCCCATACTCATAATTTGTGTGGCACCCCTGGAAGGAGTCGAGGTCTTTGTAAGACACAGTTCAGTGGTAAGACATGGTCATCTTCAACCTTGGTGGTTCATTGATTTCCATTTATCTCTGAGAGAATGGTTTTCATGTTTTGTTTCTACTGAAAAGGCAGTAAGCAGAGAAAGGAGGGATTGATGTTACTTAAGTAAATGTGTGGCCATATCTAACTGACCCACATGTAAAAGTTACAGAAGATTCAAGCCAAGATTGAAGGTAAAGAATTTCAATATCAAATTTATTTTCTGCGTTGTTCTTGGTGAGTGGCTCTGTGTTCTCTTTTCTGTTTGCTCTTTGAGAGCTTTAAATTCCAGTGGCAGGAATTAAGAGCAGTGTTTTTGTTTTGTGGGCATTGAGATGCCAGAACAGTTGGCCTGCCTTCTACGGATGGAAGGGAAATGAAAAAAAGACGGCAACAGTGAAAGTTGCCCATTTAGAGCTCTGCAGACTTCCTTCCCAAAGAGCCTGGGCCCTAGATGATGCGTATGCCGTGCAGCTGCTGTAGACAGCCCCTGTCGCCTGGCCTCCTTTGTGCAGAATAGATCTTGGTCTTTCACGTCTTTAAATAAGATCCTCTAGAGCTTCAGCACACCTACAGTGGCCTGGAGGGGCATGTGCCAAGTGTGTAGGGTTGCATACCAGGCCTCTGGGTCAATGGAAAGCCAGAAACAGTAGGAGAAGAGGGAAGTGAATGGAACAGTGGTGTCTGTTGGACCAGCACGGGTGGCCTAGGCTGCCCAGAATATGAAAGATGTCCAGTTCCTCATAACTCTGGCTATGGACATGAAGGCCAATTTGGGTTACCTGATATTCGTTGCCCATTTTATTGACTTAAGGATTTATTTATATATAGTTAAGATAAATAGAATATGGTAACTTCCTTTAAAGGCTGTGTGTGTGTGTGTGTGTGTGTGTGTGTGTAAGAGAGAGAGAGAGACAAAAGAGAGAGGAGAGAGAGACAGACATAGCAATTAAGATTTTTTTTTAATGATTTCTTTGCAGCTCTTGAGAAAGTCTATTTTACAAAGAGGAAAACCTGTGGTTGAAGGCTCTTTGGAAAAGAAACCCCCATTTGAAAAACCTAGCATTGAACAGGTAAAAAGATTTTAAAAAGTCCTCTTTTTATTGGCTTAAGGCTGAAGAAATCTTTTAATCCTCCTTTTACATGTCTGTCTATGGCTTCCCTCCTCCATACCCAGGTTAGAGATGTTTACCAGTCTGTGGAAATTGTCCTGGAGGCTTTGGATCAGAGGTGTATACCTAATTTAATACATGATCTAGCTTTTGCCTTTTAGGGTTGTTATATACTCAGAGTTTACTGTGTGTGTGGGGAAGAAAAACATTAAGTAGAACATGTAGTTTGTAAGAACACATGAAATGTGCTTTTTCTTGTTGTTGATGCTTTAAAATGAAGTCTTTGTCCATTTGCTTGGCACTGTCTGAGAAAGCCTATTGAGGTGAGGGAATTTAGTAGCAATGTGAAAAACATTGTAAGTCAAGCAAAAAAAGCAAAAAAGAAATAAGATTTTGTACCCAGAAATGGACTTCCTGCTACATTATGATTCCTGGAAAGAAGCCGTTTTACTCAGGGAATCTGTTAAAATGTAAAGAGTTTTTCTGTTAGGTGTTGTCAGTATCTTTCATTAGCATCACTTTTTTAGCCTTTCATTGTTTGGCTAAACAAAAACACTCAGGACTGAATTTTTTGATGAGAATGACTACTGAAGTCATGATACCAGAGTCCTTAAAAGTAAATGCATTTTTATCAGTCAGTTTTCAGTAAATTTTATTTTGCCTCCAAACTCTATGAAATAAGAATTCATTGCTCTTTTATTTGAAATTAGATGAGATGGGAATATTCTATAGAAAGATTAAATTAACAGTTTTTTAAAAAGCCCATAATTCTGAATGATATATATATTTTGGTAAGCTTATTGACTTCGAACAAATGATAGTAAAGAGTTTAAATTTTAGTTGTTTAGTTCAGTGGCAGGCATGATAGCAGCCTTTTGATTAGCATTTTGGTAATGTAAAAACGTAATATTTATCTAAGAACTGCATTATATGTGGGCTACTCTGCTGATAGTGGAGCAATAATTATTCTGCACAACAGTCATATTTTCTTGATTCAGGGTTTTGACCTTTTCAGTTCATGGTTTTGATTTTCTCCTTAATGCTTCAGGATTTCAGCAGGCGTAAAGTCATAACTCACAACCTCTCTGTCTTGTCACTTTTCATCCACTGTGATCTGAGGCAAGATTCCCACTGGGGATTGCTATTTTCTTTTAGGGAAAAGGAAGAGATTTTTGTGAATAGAAAAATGTCTGTTCTTTTGCTAATAACCACCAGTCGTGCTGGCTGTGTGGGTGT
Source organism: Macaca fascicularis (assembly GCF_037993035.2). NCBI lineage: Eukaryota > Metazoa > Chordata > Mammalia > Primates > Cercopithecidae > Macaca > Macaca fascicularis. Next base: position 28,329,057 of record NC_088376.1, on the reverse strand, counting down.
TCAGAATTAGTATGATTGCATAGCTGCATGAAGAAATTGCCTTCCCTCTTTTTAAGGGTGTGAATAACTTTGTACAGTACAAATTTAGTCACCTGCCAGCAAAAGAAAGGCAAACAATAGTTGAGTTGGCAAAAATGTTCCTAAACCGCATCAACTATTGGCATCTGGAGGCACCATCTCAACGAAGACTGCGATCTCCCAATGATGATATCTCCGGATACAAAGAGAACTACACAAGGTAATCAGATGCAAGTTCTTTTCCTTTGGCCCCATAAAGCCTGTTACAGACATAAAATTCTACTTGACTCTGTAAGTAGAGGGTTGCCTAGTTATCATTATGACTCCATCTAATTTAGAGATAATGTCTTTATAATTTAACTTACAAACTCCTACTTTTCATTACTGTCATAATATGTTGAGGGGTGAGGGATGTAAATCATCTATACCCAGTATGATAGCCACTTGCCATATGAGCACTTGAAAATGTGGCTAGTTTGAATTGAGATTTCTATGATTGTACCAAAAAAGAGTTTAAAATTGCTCATTAATAGTTTTAAAATATTGATTACTTGTAGAAATGATAGTACATTGGATATATTGGATTAAATAAAATATATTAAAGTTAATTTTACCTGTTTTTACCATTCCATTGTGGCTACTAGAAAATTTAAAATCCATATGTGACTTGTATTATTTATCTATTGAATATCGCTGACTAGATAGCTACACTATAACTCTGAAATTAATTAGAGCCCTCACTCAAAAAATGCAATGACCATATAATGAAGTTACAGAATTTTTTTGGGCTGGGCACGGTGGCTCATGCCTATAATCCTAGCACTTTGGGAGGCCAAAGTGGGTAGATCACTTGGATCAGGAGTTCAAGACCAGCCTGGTCAATATGCTGAAACCCCATCTCTACCAAAAATACAAACATTAGCTGGGCATGGTGTCACATGACTGTAATCCCGGCTACTTGGGAGGCTGAGGCAAGAGAATCACTTGAGCCCAGGAGGCAGAGTTTGCAGTGAGCTGAGATTGTGTGCTACTACACTGCAGCCTGGGCAACAGAGCAAGACTCTGTCTCAAAAAAAATTTTTTTTCTTTTAAAGGGAAGATTAGCTTAGATCCAGAACTGTGATAGAACTGATATCATTATACATATTATCTTCCAGGTTTTGTCCCTTTAAATAACATTTTATATTAGTTATAATGAAAGAAAATGTAGAATTTTGTAGCCTTTGTGTCTTTACTTAACATCATATCAAACAATTCACAGGTTACATTATAGTCCATTGAGTTGATTTACCCTAATTTACCTAACCATTTCTCTATTGCTGGATATTCAAACTCTGCAGATAGTCTTGGATTGAACATATATTTTCTTCTAAAGTGGAAATTTATTTTTATTGCTTATTACTTGCAGAATAATAGAATTGGTTTTACAAATCTTAAACTTGTACCATACAAAATATAATGACCTACATTTATTTTCATTTGTAGGAGTGTGACTTGGGTCATCTATTCTTTTCAACTTTTTTGTAACTTTTCTCTGTTTGTATTTCAGAGGCACATCAAGCTTCCATCAGGGGATATTAGGAAGCTTTAGTGCTTATTTTTTTCCTGATTTAAAGTGGGCAGTAGTATCTTTTGATAGCCTGTCAAGACCACTTGTGCCCAGGTTATTTTCTGTAACAGCAGATAACATGGAAGAATGGTATAATTTAAAATAAGCTTTCCTCTCTGTCATTGACCTAATTTCATGTGTAGCACACCCTTTTCCTCTCTTTCTCTTTACTTTTACAATATATGCAATTTCAGTTACAAAGTATTTTCTCCTTAATAATTGATATTTATAGGAATTGCAGATTTCTTCAAAATAAGTTTTTAAATTATATCTTTATTTCTGTATCTTTCATTTTAGGATTTTACATTAACAGTAGTCCTATATTATTGAAACTCTTGTTTATAATAAGAGTTGAGATGATAAGTCTCTCAAAAATATATAGTTTTTAATCCCATCTATGAATAATTGACAAAGCTAAATATTTGTCAAAGCCAAGGCCCTGAATTCATTTGCCACTTTTAACAGAGAAAGTAATTGTTTCATCAAGAAAAAGGAGAATTAATTGTGAAGCAGCTTGGGAGACATTACTATATTTTGTTTTCTTTTTCTTTTTCTTTTTCTTTTTTCTAGAGATAGTGTCTCATTCTGGATCCCAGGCTGGAGGGCAGTGGCATGATCATAGCTCACTGTAGCCTCAACCTCCTAGACTCAAGCAATTCATATATCTCAGCCTCCTGAGTAGCTGGGACTACAGGCACATGCCACCATGCCTGTCTATTTATTTATTTTTTATAGAGATGGGGGTCTCACTATGTCACCCAGGCTGATCTCAAACTCCTGACCTCAAGCGATCCTCCCATCTTGGCCTCCCAAAGTGCTGGGGTTACATGTGTGAGTCACTGTGCCCAGCTATGATATTTTAGAAAACAGAAGAAAAATGCAAGGTAGTCTTTGAGAATTACTAAGAAGTTGGTGGCACTTACAAATACTTAAGAAGTAGTAAAAATGGAAATTGGTTTGGATGAGTGCTGGGTTTGAATGGTGTGGGTCCATCTCTCCCTTGTTATGTGAGCTTTAGACCGGTCTCTGGTCTAAAGAGACCTTTGATTTCTTTCTCTGTCCAAGTGTCATGAGTTTTGTATGTATTCCATGGGTGGTTTGTATGTAGTTTCTGACACACAGAACAGGTGCCGGGAAGATGCTCATCATCATTTTCCTCCCATGCACATTGTTCTCTAAAACTCAGTCACTGCCAATGTGGAGCTATTAAGCTAAAGCCTTAAATGTATAATTGAGTGAGCGTGTAATTATTTGAATATCACTTTAGAAATTAAGATAGCAGGGAATAGAAAAACGGCAAAAGAGTCCTTTATAGCCCAGCATCCTGAGCCAACAGCTGAAGGGAAAGAGTGGAGTCAGACAATGGAAAAGAGAAACTTGCTGAGAGAAACTGAAATGAATATGCCATGATGAGGTCTGAAACCTGCTGATTTCTAGGTGAAATGTAGACCAAGAACCCCTATTAATAATAAATAAGGAAATGAAGGTAGATGACACCAGCCTCCCCCGCGTCCCCACCATCGCGTCATGTTGATGAGGAAAGGGAAGTAGAGAGGAACAACCTGTGAAAATTAGGAGAATCAATATTCAGAGTAAAACCTCACTGCCATGACCACATGGGGAATTAAAAAAACCACATACCACCACAGCATGATGTCTCACTGATACTGATCTTCTCAAAAATGGGTAATATTACTGGCTGCAGGCACCAGCAGGCTTTATCTTGATGTTACTGTAAGAGAACCTCAGGACCTATAACGCTGGTTCAGCTTATAACTTAGGGCAGTTACTGTAAATATTAGAACAAAGATGTGCCGAAAATGTTTGCAGTACATCAGTCTGAAAATGAAGTTAAACAGGATTCTTTGTGGAAAAGACTGGACTTAGAAAATGATTGTGTTCATTACAGAGCTAACTTGTAAATATTTATTCCATAAAAATTAAAAGCAGACTGGACAGTAGTACTGCTTAACTTCTCTGTTCTGAATAAAAGACAAATATAAATAATCCTTTTTTGTTTGAGATGGAGTCTCGCTCTGTTGTCTAGGCTGGAGTGCAGTGGTGTGACCTCGGCTCACTGCCACCTTCGCCTCCTGGGTTCAGGCGATTTTCCTGCCTTGGCCTCCCGAGTAGCTGGGATTACAAGTGTGTGCCACTATGCCTGGCTAATTTTTGTATTTTTAGTAAAGATGGGGTTTCACCATGTTGGCCAGGCTGGTCTCAAACTCCTGACCTCAGGTGATCTGCCTACCTCATCCTCCTCAAGTGCTGGGATTAAAGGCGTGAGCCACCACACTCAGCCTAAATATTGTTACATAAGTGTATGTTAACTGTACCTAATATATACTTGCAGAAGCACTGTGGTTATAGAAAAAAATGTGGGCAAATATTTTGAAGTTCCTGAATTTGATGATAGTACACTATTATAATTCCATGAAGAAATAACCCGAAAAGAAAGTCAGAGGATTATGGCTTCTTAAACTACAACTCACCAACAGTCTGCTGAAGGAAAGTGGCAAGTAATTAGTCTTAGATTTTGAATTGTGTAGAACTTTTGAAAATTAAAGCTTATACCCACACTGAGGAGATGTTTCACAAGAATACAGAGCGACTGGGTACAGTAGCTCATGCCTGTAATCCCAGCAACTTTGGGAGGCTGAGGCAGGAGGATCGCTTGAGCCCAGGAGTTTGAACCCAGCCTGGGCAACAGGATGAGACTTCATCTCTACAAAAAAAATTAATAAACTATCTGGGTGTGATGGCATGTGCCTGTGGTCCCAGCTACTCTGGAGATTGAGGTGGGAGGATTGCTTGAGCCCAGGAGGTCAAAGCTGCATTGAGCCGTCCATGATCCTACCACTGCACTCCAGCCTGGGCGACAGAGCACAACCCTGTCTTAAAAAAAAAAAAAAGAAGAAGAAGAAAAAGAATACATAGCAAGTTAGCTGAAACTAACTTGTTTGTTTTGGGAAACAGTTTTATTCAGCCATTCAGCCATTCTTCTATGATGTATAGCCTATTGCCATGTGTACTGAGCATTCATTATTAGACATGTAAATCTAGAACAGAATTTATCAGGAAGCACGCAAGGAACACTAGGAAACAGGAGATCTGACTTCTAGTCTGGACTTCGGTAGTAACTGGGCCTCAGTCCCTGTGAACTAGGGCAGGTCAGTTTATTCCTGAAAACCACAGGATTTTCAGTTCAGCAAGTCAGTAGAATGAGTTGGTCTTCCGTGTTCACGTTTTAAAATTCTGTTCACAGAAGTTACAAATCATCATGATGATGTGAAAAATCTGGGAGTTATTTGAACAGTCAGAAAATAGCATGCAAATACCATCCTTATTAGACATACAAAAATGAATGAACCATCATTTTGCTTCTTTTTAGTAGACCTGAAATCAGTCATGTAGGTAAAATCTTTTCCTACAGTTACTTCTTTGGAGGAATGCATGCGCCCATGCATGTCCATTTCCTTCTTTCTGTCTCACTATGTGCAATACTATCAATCAGTATATTAAAACAAAACTAGAAGTACACACACACACACTGATTCTTTCTGTCTCTTACACACACACACACACACACACACACACACACACTGACTTGGCCTCATTGTCTTAATCTACTGTGAACTTTACAGATTACAAAATAAGATTAATCTTGAAAGTTAAGAAAAAGTTGAAAAGTATAAATTGAGGTCTATAAAATGACTTTGAGGAAATGAATGAAAACCCATTATTTGAAAATTTTTACTAGCTAATAACAATCTATGCTGTCTTCTTCTACCCTGGGAAGACTGAATAACCTGTTAAAGCACTTTTGGATAACTTTTTAGGATTTTATGATAATATTTATAACCTATCATCTTTGTAGGAGAAACAATGTCAGTCTTAGAGCCTTAGACGTCTGCAGATCTCTCCTCAAATGGAAATGCTCTTTAGACTCTAAATCAGCACTGTCCAATAGATATATAGTATGAGCCAAAAATGCAAGCCAGATATATAATTTAAAATTTTCTAGTAGCTACATATAAAATGAATAGATATAAGAAATTATTTTGAATTTTATATATATATCTTTTTTTTTTTTTTGAGACGGAGTCTTGCTGTGTCTCCCAGGCTGGGGTGCAGTGGCTCAGTCGTGGCTCACTGCAACCTCCACCTCCTGGGTTCAAGCCATTCCCCTGCCTCTGCCTCCCGAGTAGCTGGGATTAAAGGCATGCACCACCACACCTGGCTCATTTTTGTATTTTTAGTAGAGACGGCATTTCACCATGTTGGCCAGGCCGATCTCGAACTCCTGACCTTAAGTAATCTGCCCGTCTTGACCTCCCAGAGTGCTGGGATTACAGGCATGAGCCACCACACCTGGCCAATAATACATATATATATTTTTTACACAATATATCAAAAATACCATTTTGCCTGGGCATGGTGGCTCACGCCAGTAATCCTAGCACTTTGGGAGGCCAAGGCGGGTGGATTGCTTGAGGTCAGGAGTTCGAGACCAGCCTGGCCAACATGGTGAAACCCTGTCTCTACTAAAAATACAAAAATTAGCCAGGCATGGTGGCAGACACTTGTAATCCTAGCTACTCAGGAGGCTGGGACAGGAGAGTAGCTTGAATGGGGAGGTGGAGGTTGCAGTGAGTTGAGATCATGCCATTGCACTCCAGCCTAGGGCACAGAACAATACTCTGTCTCAAAAACTAAACAAAACAAAACCACAAAAACAAAAAATGCACAAAAATATAATTTCACCATGTAACCATTGTGAAAAATTATTAAGGATATATATTTACTTTTTTGGTACTGAGTCCTTCAAACCTCCAAATCCAGTGTTTATTTTACTTTTTCCTTTTTTTTTGTTTTTTTTGAGATGGAGTGTTGCTGTGTTTCCCAGACTGGAGTGCAGTGGTATGATCTCAGCTCACTGCAACCTTCGCCTCCCAGGTTCAAACGATTCTCTTGCCTCAGCCTCCCAAGTAGCTGGGACTACAGGTGCCTGCCACCATGCCTGGCTAATACTTATATTTTTAGTAGAGATGGGGTTTCCTCATGTTCCCCAGGCTGGTCTTGAACTCTTGACCTCAGGTAATCCACCTGCCTCAACTTCCCAAAGTCCTGGGATTACAGGTGTGAGCCACTGCATCCGGCCAAATCCAGTGTGTATTCACACATCTTAATTCAGTAGCTAAATTTTAAACAATTAAAACTAAATGGAGTCCTACTAGAACAATCAAGTTGTGTTTAATGGGAAAACATTTCACACTGTTTCCACTTAAAAGTAAAATTGAAATTGATTAAATAAAATTAAAAGTTAAACTTCTTGGTCATACTAGCCACATTTCCAGTGCTCAATAGTTACCAGTGGCTGGTGGCTACTGTGTTGGATAGCAGAGACATAGAATCATCGCCATCATCAGTGAAAGCTTTATTGGACAATAAATCTTTAAACCTTTCATTGCAGAAGATTGGACATATTTTGTTATTTTTAAAATTTAGTCATGTTCTGCATAACAACGTTTTAGTCAGCAATGGACCATATATAATGACAGTCGTCCTTTAAGATTATACCAAAATTTTGCTGTACCTTTCTATGTTTAGGTATATTTAGATATACAAATACTTACCATTATGTTACAGTTGCTTGTAGTATTCAGTACAGTAACATGCTGTACAGGTTTGCAGCCTAAGAGCAATAGACTGTGCCATAGAGCGGGGTCCCCAACTCTTGGGCCATGGTCCACCATGGGTCCGTGGCTCGTTAGGAACCAGGCCGCACAGCAGGAAGTGAGTGGTGGGCGCGTGAGCATTGCAGCCTGAGCTCCACCTCCTGTCAGATCAGTGGTGGCGTTAGATTCTCATGGGAGCATGAACCCTATGGTGAACTGTGTATGTGAGGGACCTAGATTACGCATTCCTTCTGAGAGTCTAAGGCCTGATGATCTGAGGTGGAACAGTTTCACCTAGAAACCATCCCTTTTACCCCCCAGCCATGGAAAAATTGTCTCATGAAACTAATCCCTGGTGCCAAAAAAGTTGGGGACCTCTGCCATAGAGCCTAGGTGCCAAGTGTGTAGTAGGTTCTACCATCTAGGTTTGTGTAGGAACACTCTCCAGTGTTTGCACGATGATAAAATCACCTGACTCATTTCTCAGAATGTATTCCCATTGTTAAGCAAGACATGAAAGACATGACCATATTAAGTCTTACAGATAGTCTTGTGATTGCCTAAGTCTCATGAAATTGAACTTCTGATTATGAAGATTTGTGACTGTTTAACTCTACATTTATAGTTTCATTACTAGTTATTTGGGATCTGACTTCCCCTCAGCCCCAGATAGATAGATAGATAGATAGATAGATAGATAGCATGTCAGTGTCTCATTCTGTCACTCTGTCACCCAGGCTGCATTGCGGTGGCACAATCATAGTTCACTGCAGCCTGGAACTCCTAGGTTCAAGCAATCCTACCTCCTCAGCTTCCCAAGTAGCTAGGACTATAGGCGTGTGCCAGTACACCTGGCTAATTTTTAAACTTTCTGTAGAGATGGGCATCTTACTACGTTGCCCAGGCTGGTCTCGAACCTGGGTTCAAGCAGTCTTCCTGCTTGGGCCTTCCAAAGCACTGGGATGACTGGTGTAAGCCACCATGCCATGCCTGGCCAGCCCATTCTTTTAACTTAATTAAGTGGCCACAGACTAACATCTAGCAAAGAATTGACTTTGAAAGCAATGAATTTCTATATGAAGCACCTTATGAATTACAAAATAAATGCACTTTCTAGTTTTTTTCTGCTACCAAGATCACTCTTTCAGACAAGAGACAACATTAACACTTGAGGTACCCATTTCAGTATTGTAAACAAACGACATTTGGGGTGTAAATTATTAAAGGAAAAAAGTTGAGAGAAGAAATAGAAATAGTAGCGGAAGTTTTAGGTTATTTTTGAATCTAGGCAGACGAACTAACACTAATGAAAGCATTTTCTGCAAAGGTGTTTGAACCACTGCGACAGCTACCACCATTTCCACCACCAGCACACATACAGGCGAAATATTTTATAATACAGAATAAGATTTTAAAAAAATGTCAGGAGCATGAATAATATTATTCCTCTCTTCATTAAAGGGCTCAAAGTTCATCGGGAGCTTTTTGTAGCAGCTTGGGCACATTGGAGAGCTGTCTCCCGTTTTAAAGGAGAACAGGAAAGCACATAGAGAGGAGAGGTTTGATTTTTGAAAGGCAGTCCTTTCCTAGAAGAGGGTGATTTGGGTCTGCTCTCGAGGAATAAGAATCTGTGGAATAACGCTTTTTGACCTTTTCCTCGTTTGGTGCCACCCTCCATGGCTACCACTCTTACATTTATGTTGCTGGGTCCTGGGAAATTCACATCTTCCACTTCTAGGAGATTAAAAAAAAAAAAAAAAAGTATGGTTGGCTGAGTGTGGTAGCTCATGCCTATAATCCCAACACTTTGGGAAGCCGAGATGGGTGGATCTCTTTAGTCCAGGAGTTCGAGACAAGCCTGGGCAACATAGTGAAACCCCGTCTTTATAAAAAATACAAAAAAATTAGCCATGTGTGGTGGTGCATGCCTGTGGTCCCAGCTGTTCGGCAGGCTGAGGTCACTTGAGCCCAGGACGTGGAGGTTGCAGTGAGCCGAGATTGTACCACTGCACTCCAGCCTGGGTGACACAGTGAGACCCTGTCTCAAAAAAAGAGAGAAAAAGAAAGAGGTTTATTTTTGAATAGATTTTTACTCTCTACTGTATGTTGGCCAAATGCACTTTCTAAATTAGATGACCTCTGTTGTCAGTGTACCCTGGAACTGTGGTCAGATCTCAAGAAAACTGGCTTCCCTCTGGTCTGGTCCTCCTCCAGCATCGTGCAGTGATGCTGAGGTGCATTTTTGACTTTGAGTCTGAGTCATTGAAAAATGTACCTAGGTGACAGATGGTAGAAGCTTAATACTTCCTACATTTTTGACTTGAGTTTTAAACAGTACTGGAGATCGTTGTCTTCCCACCAAACCTCCGATAAGTGCTGTGTAGGCTTTTTAAATAAATCTTCACATTTTACTCCGAGGACTAGGTGGTTAATTCTGATTCTTTCACAGAAGAGACTTCCTCAGCTTCTCCTTTAATTTTTTCTTTTACTTAAACTACCATTAGTGTGCCAGTAACTCCAGTGATACTGTGTCTTTTATATACAGCATTTCATTTAATGCTCACAAGAACCCAGTGAAGTAGGTATTATTGTTGTCCCCATTTTACAGGTAAGGAAAGACAGGCTAAATAGCGTAATTAAATTTTCAAAGTTATGCAGCTAGTTAAGTGGCACAGCAGGAATTTGATCCCAGGGGCTGTTTGACTCCAGGACTCACTGTGTGATGCTGCAGAATAAGTTGATTTTAACAGAATTAGACACACATGGTGGTGTAAAGGCAAGCTAATTCCCAGGTTTCACTAGCTGGTAGGGATATTGTTGCTTGTTATTGCAGGCCTAGTTTTTTTCTGCTATGGTTAATAGTACGAGATAAACATAATTGGATATTTCTGATGTCCTGGGGGTTTACGGGATATTCATGGTGCTTGACTTCTCTTGTCGCAGGTGGCTGTGTTACTGCAACGTGCCACAGTTCTGCGACAGTCTACCTCGGTACGAAACCACACAGGTGTTTGGGAGAACATTGCTTCGCTCGGTCTTCACCGTTATGAGGCGACAACTCCTGGAACAAGCAAGACAGGAAAAAGATAAACTGCCTCTTGAAAAACGAACTCTAATCCTCACCCATTTCCCAAAGTAAGGGAGAGGTTTTGCTGGTCTTTGTTTGATCCCAGAGCTTGAGGTTGCTAACTACAATGCCAACGCCTGCATAAATAACAAGATCAGGAATGACAGAAAAAGCATTCCAAGGGGGAGGGAGAAAAGACCCTCAGTTCCCTTTGTGAATCTTCTTGGGTATTTTCCAGTCCGTTTATTAGCCTGACTTTGGGTTGACTGCCGTCATTGCTCCCTTATCCCCTCCTCATCCTACCTGAGTCATTGTCTCTGACTCTCATAGAATGGGGCAGTGCTTTCTTTTGTATATTCAGCGGCCAGGAAGCTCTAGAAAGATGAGGGAGAATGTTTAGGTACATTTTCCAGCCACTCAGAAAGGGTGCAAAAGTAGCCAAGTGGCTTTTTTTTTTTCCATTCAATTTCTCCAGCTTTTTCTAAGCACTGGTGAACCATCCCTGCCTCAGCTATAGTAGACTTGAACCCACTCTTTGGAAACTAGACTGCAAAAGCAGGGATGAAGAGGAATAGAGACCTCCTTCAGCATGAACTTTGAACCTCTATGCTAAATTTCTTGTAGAATATGCATACTTTGGTGCTTTTTGCACCTGTCAGAGCTCCAAGGCATAAATAATCATTTAAATATTTTAAAGGGAAGGAAATGCTTTAAAGCAATAGAAAGTTGCGGTGCTGCACCATTGGCCTTGGAAATGCATTTTTAATGCTAAGAACCAAAAATTTAAGCTAAGAGGTTGGGCGCTGGTGAGATAGGCTAAGGGTACAGTTGATGACTTCTCATGGAGCAATAACAGCGAGAAATGAATGAGACAGTTCATTTTGTGGTTGTCATTCTGCCTAGATCAGCATTTGGTCAGGAAGGTAAAAGGCGTAATTTGAAAAGACTGGCTAGGTATGATATAGCCTTCCTTCCCCACACCTTTCTGAACTGCTGATGTAGAGAATAGAATTTGAGAGTAAGGATTCTTTGATGAAAGATTGATGAAACCCCGTTTTTTTTGAGAAACTAGATTTTTATTATTCAGATAGTATTACTAGATTACAGAATTTTTGTCTCACTAAAGATAGAGTTTTAATTCATAACAATAAGTTAGGTTCAAAACAATAACAAAAACAACAAAACAACAAAAAACCAAAATGGTTTTCTGAGAGAAATTGACTGAAGATTCCATGGCATTTTAACCGAAATCCTAAACCTTAGATAGATGTCATGAGTAATTCTGATGGGCTTTGGTGGAACACCTAATATTTGCACATATATTTCAGCAACCTGATTGTCAAAATTTTCTTTAGAGAACCAGTACATGAGACTAAGTCATGACATGAACATTTTGTTGTCCTCTGTGGAGGGAGATTCTGAAGCACTTAAACTGCAGTTTGGATTTTGCTCCCAAAACGGGTTATGAAATTAGGGCACACTCATGTATTTCAGTGTCTTTTAACTGATGTAAGCTCCTTTCCTTAGAGACTGAAGCAGTTTTCTTCCTTATGTATCTATTACATTTGCCATATAAGCAGCATTTTATGTTTTCAGGTGATAGCTGTCATTCTGTCTCTGAGTCAAGGGACAAAAGAAGACTCCTCCCTTCCCAACACCTGTTATGGTATTTAAAGAGAAATTTTAGTTACTTTGCATAATAAGATTTTTCCCATAACAAATTCATTTTGCTTCTTGCAGATATTTGCTAATTATAGTGTGTTTTGTTCCCTCAGCCCATAGTTCTGGCATGCTTATGCTAAGAGCTAAAACATCCATGCTGCCTTTTTTTTTTTCTCTATTACTAATGGTGGGGTAAAACTACCACCCACTTCTCCTTTTAAATCCCTTTTCACCGAATATGACAACATTTAAGGCTATTGGGGATTTATACCTACAGTTTTGGCAGCAGAACCACACATGTTGAAACCTGAGGTATTATTTGAGTCTTGGGCACTGTTTCAGAGTTAGAGCTGGGACCGGCTTCCCAGCACCCAGGGAGGTCTCTGCAATTCTCAGATGCATTTTCAGGGCTTACATTCTTATCTTCCTATTCTTCATATGTGCTGCCTTTTTTCCCACTTGGCTTTAACATGTGCCTCTTTCCCCATTCACCTAATTACAAAGTTTTTTTTAAGTTTTGTATCTATATTTCATTCTAAAAGTGAAGAAAATTTGGTTCGGGGAAAAAATGAAGAAGACCACTGATAGCTTCACCACTCTGAACTATTTTTAGTGCTTTTAGATATTTCTGTTTTTCCCCCTTTTATTGGCAAACAAAAATTCAGTAAGCCTCAGAGGGACTTAGGTATCTGTATTTCTTTTTTCTTTTTTTCTCTTTTAATTTTTAAGTTTTTAAAAACACCTGCCCTATTCTGATAAGCATCTGTATTTCTAATAAGGTTTCCAGATGATTTCTATGGGTTGCTAAAACTTGAGATCCATTTGGTTTAAAGTTAGCATAGTAATTAATTAGTTACTTGTTCCAATCCTGATCCTGCCATTTACTAGTTGCAGGAATTTGATTGAGTTATTTAACTTCTCTGTGCCCTACTTTCTTCATCTGTGAAATGGGTATGAATTTTATCTCATAGGGTTGTTAAAAAGATCAAGTGAGTTAGTATACATCAACCACTTACAACACTGCCTATCATGTAGTGAGAGCTATACATGTGCGTGACAAATAAAAATAGAAAATATAACTCATAGAGTTGATGTGAGGATTCAGTAAGAAGTTCTTAGAGCAGTGCAGGCACAAAGTAAGCACTCAATAAATATTAGTAACTTTTGTGAAGGTAATGACAGTGGCAATGCAGCTATATGGAGGGCTGAAATCATGCTCTGAGATTCACTGAGGAAGATTAATGCATTTCTACTGATGTAATTCATGTGTCTGTATCCTATGTTGTGTTAAACTATGCAGGGTCAAAAGAGTAAACATTTGTATAAATGCATTTCTGTATTTGTATATACCAGGGCTGCCCAACTAAATCGTAATTTGGGTTGTAATTCTCCATTATATTTCTGATTGAAGGTTTGAGACACTTATGTTAAGGTGATTGCCACAGATTATTAGGGCTGTTGTCCTTACAGTAGTTTTTTTGTTTTTTTAAAAAATCTTATTTCTATTACTCTTGTGTCTAGATTTCTGTCCATGCTAGAAGAAGAAGTTTATAGTCAAAACTCTCCCATTTGGGATCAGGATTTTCTCTCAGCCTCGTCCAGAACCAGCCAGCTAGGCATCCAAACAGGTGAGTTTCCTTTTACACAAATCAGAGAATAACCAGGAAGGCCAACCTGACGTGTAAGTTGCAGTGAACTGTAACTTATACTTAGCTCTATAGTCAAATGAGCTTAACTCTATAGTCAAATGCTGGCTCTTTCCAAACCCAATTATAGTCTCAGTCAATGGCTAGACACACCTAGGAATCAAGTCTCCGTCTGACCTCTTAAATCTATGATATCTGTTTTGTACATCAAGTTACCACCAGGTATAATGGTGGATAGTGAGTGAGAGGCAGTCTTGAGTCTCAGGATGTGAACTACTTCCCTGTGGGGGCAGGGCATCCTTGCTATTGCTTAAATCAGCCAGTGGCATCAGTTGGCATTTTGTGAGGAAGGAAGACAGGTGCCTTCTGGAGTCACAGTGATCCCAGAAAGAGGATCTGAATTCCTGCCTTTGACACTAGGAAGACCCCATGGAGAAGTTTGGCAAGAAATGCCAAAACAGTTTATATCTGGCTACGGGGAAAGACGGGATGCAAAATTTTGATGTCAAGAGTTTTTTTTGTGGTGCTCTAGGTCAGTGTGTAATATGGGGGCTTGTGAGTATTGCCTCTAATGCCTCCAGCAAAGAAAAAAAGATTTATTCTTGCTTTAAAAACAAAATTGAAGTATAATTTATATGTACTAAAATGTACTCTTTTTACCGCACTATGTTTTGGCAAACACATATACTTGAGTAATTACCACTGCCATCAAAATATAGAACAGTGGCCTCCTTCCAGACAGATTCCCTTGTACCTCTCTGTAGTGCATTCATAGTCCTACCTCCAGCTCTGGCAACCAGTGATCTGTTTTTTTGTTCTTATAGTTTTGCCTTTTCCAGAAAGTCATAGAAGTGGAATCATATAGTGGACAGCTTTTCGAGACTGATAACTTTAACTCAGCATAGTGCATTTGAGAGGTGATTTTTGAAAAAGGTTTTCATCTAGAGCTCAAGTTTAGGTGTAAATATAACTAAATCCCTACAAACCAAAGTACTAGTGAATGAGGAATTTTATTTGAATCATACTCTTTTTGTTTGAGCTCATTACCAAAAACATGTCAAAAACATATTTGTGTCTTTTTTTTTTTCTTTTTTATAACCTGAGGTCATAATTTCATGTATCTCTGGTCCAAAACCTGTAGTCCTTTGGGGCCTGTCTGTGCCCATTACATGTTTCTTCTACAGTTGAGCAATCAGCATTTAGTAGACATGTTTTCTGTGGTTACTGGACATATCCTTTGCATTGCTCCCTCTGTACCTGTGCTATTCACTTTACCTTTGATTTGATTTCACCTAACTTTCAAATAGCATTTCTTCTGCAAACTCTTTCCTAAGTTCTCCCATCCCTTCTAGCAAGGACTGGATCTCTTTTTTTCCAGACTTTCACAGAGCCTTGAATATATCCTATCCTTGGTTCTCAAACATGACTGCACAATGGAATCACCCATGGAATTTGAAATGCACTGTATACTGATTTCTGAGTGCCATTCCAACAGAGTGTGAGATTATTGTCCTGGGGTGTGGCCTGGACATTGGAACTTTAAAAAAAACCCCAGGTAATTTTAATGTGCAGCGACATTTGAGAATGACTGTGTTAGACAATACTCACCTCATATTATCCTAGTCCCATTTTTTCTGTATGTCTTTTATCTCCTGTGGATGCAGCTTTTTGATGGTCAGAGACCCAGTTTTGTCGCAATAATTGAAACATTTATTAAGTGCTTGGCTAAGAAGCTTCCTTGGTATCTTTAAGCCTTTTCACAAACCCTGGGAAGTTGGAATTATGATCTCCTTTACATAGTTGAGGAAATAGAAGCTCAAGGAGGAGCAACAAATTGCCCAAGATAGACCTTGTAAGTGACGGAACTGGGTTTCACATCTGTATTTAATTCCTAAATATTACACTGTAGTAAGAGAGCCAGAACTCTAACCACTACATCACACCATCTTGGTGTGTGCTGCCAATATACAACATACACTTGTGGAAGGAATGAGTGAAGAACAGTTTCCTCCCTCAGGCAGCGGGGGACCAAAGTTATTCAGCAGGATCAACATAGTTCTCCTTTGGTGGGTCTGTGGAGAGGATTTCTCTGTGTGTGAAAACTCCCCTTTACCCTTGTTTGCTCAAAATTCTCCAGTCTGCTCAACTTCCAGCCACATTGTTATCTGTCATAGTACAGGATGGAGAAGGAAGAGGTTGTTGTCTGTGACCATATGGAAATTTTATTCTTTTTTCTGTGGCTAAGGTTGTCACCAGGTTAAGTTGGATTGTACACTTTAGTATTACCTGAAGCCGTCAGAAGCGGGCTGTCTTCTCTTGTTCTACTGTAATTGCAATGTGTTCTCTTGGGGGAAAAGAAGAGTGTAATCATCTACTCAATTAGCATGTCTGCGCATCGATGCAACTGTGATAAATGACATTCATAAGGATGGATCTGAAATTTTACAAGATACTCAGATGTCTTCTGAATCACCAGAGCTTTCTCTTTGTTCAGAATCACTCCAGTATGCTTTGAAATTCAGAAGGGCTATATATTGGAAGAAAAAAACATAGAGCATGGCACTTTAGTATATTCTGATTTTTGACAAACCACTAGCTATTCAGTTAGAAGTGCTATGGGTTGGTATCTCTCTCTCTCTCTTGGTTTATTTACTTTATTGCCTTCTTGGCTGCTGGGAATGTCCTTGTTGACTGAATTGTGGCTGTGTTGAAAGTTAGATGAACATTCTCTCTGACAATTGTCTGTACTGCCATGCTGTGTCTTGTGTGTGACCAGTGTTTTTGAGAATGTCTATACCCCTTGTCACCTCTCACCTCATCAGCTACCAGTCAGCAACACAGCTAGCAAAGCAGCATCCTACTTTGTAAGGCCTCTTTTTTTTTTTTTTCTGAGATGGAGTCTCACTCTGTCGCCCAGGCTGGAGTGCAGTGGCACGATTTCTGCTCACTGCAAGCTCTACCTCCCGGGTTCATGCCATTCTCCTGCCTCAGCCTCCGGAGTAGCTGGGACTACAGATGCCTGCCACCGCGCCCGGCTGATTTTTGTATTTTTAGTAGAGACGGGGTTTCACCGTGTTAGCCAGGATGCTCTCAATCTCCTGACCTCGTGATCCACCCGCCTCGGCCTCCCAAAGTGCTGGGATTACAGGTGTGAGCCACCACACCCGGCCTACAATGGCCTTTTCTAAAAAACAAAAATATAAAAACCCTTTTTGTTTGGAAATACTATCAAACTCACAGTAGAGTTACAAGAAGAGGACAAAGAAATCCTGTATATTTTATATTCTTTACCTGGTTATAAACCAATTGTTAACATTTTGCCATCCTTGCTTTATTATTACCCTTTCTCTATCCCTTCTTTTTCTCTTTTATTCTCTCTCTACTCTTCCCCTAAGTTATTTACATATATATATATATATAATTTATGAGAAAAAATTATATATAATATATATTTTTATTTATATATGATATATAATATACAAATATTCACACATGTAAATATATATTATTTATTATTTATATATAGGTATATATATTTTCTCCTAAATGTGTGTGTGTGTGTGTATATGTATATATAAAACTTAGGGGAGGAGTAGAGAGAGAGGAAAAAAAGAAAGAGAAAGAGAGAGACATATAGGCCAGGTGTGGTGGCTCATGCCTGTAATCCCAGCAGTTTAGGAGGCCGAGGTGGGCGGATCATCTGAGGTCAGGAGTTTGAGACCAGCCTGCTCAACATGGCAAAACCTCATCTCTACTAAAAATACAAAAAGTTAGCCGGGAGTGGTGGCAGGTGCCTGTAATCTCAGCTACTCGGGAGGCTGAGGCAGGAGAATAGCTTGAACCAGGGAGGCAGAGAAGGTTGCAGTGAGCCGAGATCGCACCACTGCACTCCAGCCTGAGCGACGAGAGTGAAACTTTGTCTCAAAAAAAAAAAGAGCTATATATATAATATATACTTTTAAAAATATATTTTTTATATAAAAATAGCTATATATATATTTAAAAAACATATATAATATACAAATATATAATATATATTTTTTCAAAATATATTATATATATTTTTTTCTTCTAAATTAATTGAAAGTTACAAACATCATGCCCCTTTAGTAATTTTGATGTCTCTCATATATTCTCTAATATAAAAACTATGGTTTTCTGTCAGCATATTTAATGTTGATGTAGTATTGTTATCTAAGCTATCTGCTGTCTTCTGTTTTTGCCTCTTGTCTCAATAATGTGGTTTATTGCAAATTTTCCATTGCATCAGGAGGCATATGATTGTTGGTATTAAGTTTGATCACATGGTTGTGGTGGTGGTCACCAGCTTTCTCCACTGCAGTATTACTACCTCTCCTTTTTAATAAAAAAAGTACTTTTGCGGGGAGATATTTTGAGACTGTATAAATATCTTGTCTTCATCAAAATTATACTCACCAGGTTTAGCCTACACACATGATCTTCCTCAAATCAGTTATCATATGGTGGCTGCCAAATAGTGATGTTTTTTTTTTTACTAACTTCCACCATTCCTTCCTTATTTCTTTGTTGGTATTCTTGAGCTTTCCTCATCTCCACTTATTTATTTATTTATTCATTTATTATTTTATCAATATGGACTCAGATATCCTTATTCTGTTTAATGAGTTTTAATCCCTACTGTCTTTGTTATTTTGATGCCTTTGGCTTATGTTTTAAAGATGACTTATTTTGTGGCATTGGGCAGGAATGGGGTAGTCCCATTGCACTTGGTTTCTTGTTGCCTAAGAAAGGAGTCAGTCATCTAACACCTTCTTCTCCTTTTGCCCGGGCAGTTATCAGTCCACCTCCTGTGGCTGGGACAATTTCATACAATTCAACCTCATCTTCCCTTGAGCAGTCAAATGCAGGGAGCAGCAGTCCTGCCTGCAAAGCCTCTTCTGGACTTGAGGCAAACCCAGGTAAGCTCTTAAGGAGGGGTAAGACAGGGCTGTGACTTGCCCCAGGAGCTCTATTACCTGAGGAGTGCAAAAGGTAGACTTAAACCAACTACAGTTTCTGCATGTCCAGGATTTTAATGGCCAGAAATCACTTTGTATTAGGCTTTTGGCTGTACTGGTTAGTTATTGCCGTCTTAAAACTGTAATAACTGGCTGGGCGTGGTGGCTCACGCCTATAATCCCAGCACTTTGGGAGGCCGAGGTGGGTGGATCACGAGGTCAGGAGATCGAGAGCATCCTGGCTAACACGGTGAAACCCCGTCTCTACTAAAAATACAAAAAATTAGCCAGGCGTGGTGGCGGGCATCTGTAGCCCCAGCTACTCGGGAGGCTGAGGCAGGAGAATGGCGTGAAGCCGGGAGGCGGAGCTTGCAGTGACCAGAGATCCGGCCACTGCACTCTAGCCTGGGCGACAGAGTGAGACTCCATCTCAAAAACAAAAACAAATAAAAACAAAAACAAAACTGTAATAACTTATTGTCATAGCCCACTCATTTGGCGTGTTGCTTGAGAGTTGGCTGATTACAGCTAGTCTCACTCAATCTTGGCTGGGCTTGCTTGCAAGTTACCCATTGATTATAATCTCTGTTTTGGGCTTGGCTTGGCTAGAGCACTTAAGCTGAAGCAACTCTGCTTTACATATTTCTCATAATTTTCCTGGGACTATTAGGCTACCTGGAACATGTCCTTCTTCTGAAGAGAGAGGGCAGGAAGAAATACACAGTCTCTTGAAGCCTAGGCTCGGAACTTGTAAACCATTGCTTCTGCCACATTCTTTTTTTTTTTTCTTTTTATTTGAGATGGAGTCTCACACTGTCACCCAGGCTGGAGTGCAGTGGTGCGATCTCAGCTCACTGCAACCTCCGCCTCCTGGGTTTAAGCGATTCTCCTGCCTCAGCCTCCTGAGTAGCTGGGATCACAGGTGCCCACCACCATGCCCAGCTAATTTTTGTATTTTTAGTGGAGACAAGTTTTTCCCATATTGGTCAGGCTGGTCTCAAACTCCTGACCTCAGGTGATCCACCTGTCTCGGCCTTCCAAAGTGCTGGGATTACAGGTGTGAGCCACCATGCCCTGCTGACTTCTGCCTCATTCTGTCGTCCAAAGCAAGTCATATAGTTGAACTCAGAGTTGAGAGGTAGAGAAGTGGAAAAAGGTAGTCTATTCCTTTCGTAGGAATCACTGCAAAGTCACATGGCAAAGAGTGTAGATACCAGGAGGGTAAATAATTTGGCCATTAATGTAATCTGCCACATGGGCAAAAATATCTCTTGATCCTAGAAGCATTTCACAGTTAGAGAATGTTTTGAAGGTTGCTTTTCTGTCCACAGACTGGACATCAGACAAATCTTGGATGTGACCACATTTTTAAATAAATGAAGTACCATGAAAGAGGGAAAGAAGAGGACCTTATAATATAAGAAGTACCAAATATTTAGCATATGCCACCATTCCCTTTCACTTCCAAGGGAGATATCACTAATCTATCCAGAAACTCTACCAGTGAGCTTGGATTCAGCCTCAGATTTTTTAAAAAAAATCATAAACACCATTAGCAGCGTAACAAGCAGAGGGCATATATCAATTAACAAACCCCAGCCATGAAATAAATAGTTTTCAGCATTACTCTTAGAGAATCATGGGATTTGAGGACTTATTGGTCAACTGTCTGAAAATATTGTTACTTGTTTCCAAAAACAAACAACAAAAAAATTGTAAAAAAAAAGAACTCGACAAAAGCCATTTAGTAAATAATATGTAATATTTCTGGAAGAATATTCTACAGTCAAGTTGCTTTGTATTGTTCTGCTCCTTTTCAACTAAAGATAGTGAGAATGCTATGTGGAGAATGTTATATTGAGATAGCAGTGGGATTCACATGTGAGGAAATAAATTAGATCTAGACATCTTAAAAATTCAAAAAATTTACTTGTAAAAATAAATACGTGTTATGTCTGGAAAAAACTGGACAAACCAAACATGAGAATAGAAAGGAGAAAAAAAACTACCATGCAATCTCATGAGGAAAGTAGAAGAAAGTTCTCTTTGCCTTTGCATGGCCTCTCCTATTGTGTGGAATGGTGAGATTGCATCTACTTGATAGGCTAGTGGCTATGCTCACTTTGTGAGGCATCATTTTAAGGCAAAAAAGCATTGTAAAAGATGAAGTGTGTCATTTTATAATAAATTAAAGTCATTGTTTATTAAAAATAAAACAATTTATGGTATATTTCAAATATATAATATTAGACATATATACATAATATATATGCATACATATATATACACATACGTGTGTGTGTGTATAGCCAAGCCCAGCAGAGATTCCAATCAATGGGTAGACTCATGAGCAAGCCTGCCAAGATTGAATGAGACTGGTTGAAATCAGCCACCCATCAGTAAACACACCAAATGAATGAGCTATGATAGTAAGTTATTATGGTTTTAGGACTGCATTTGGGGTTGGTTTATTACATAGCAATAACTAACCAATAAAGCCCAGAGCCTAATGCAAACTGATTTCCATACATGTATGGTGGGGTGGGGGTGGGGGGTGCGGAATTAACATGACTTCAAGGAGAAATAATCAAATCAACCAACAGTTGAGGGTTTAAACAAACAACTGAGTAATTCATAGGTCAGACAAAAATATCAGTAAGGCTCTGGAAGCCCATACAACGTGATCAGTAAACTTGAGCTAATGGAGTTATAGAGATCAAAATGTGAAAATATCCATTCTTTCCAAGAAGACACTGCACATTTACAAAAGACTGATCTTATTTTAGGCCATAAGGCAAATTTCAAAACATTTTGACACTTTGATGTCATATGGACCATGTTCTCTGACCTCGAAGAGACTATATTAGAAGTACTAACAAACAATAGCTAGAATCACCCCTTTGCATTTGCAGATGAAGAAACATGTACCTTAATATTTCATGTATCTAGTTAAAAATCATCGTAGAAAGTAGAGAATATTCAGAATGAATTGGGTTGGCAGTTATTGTGAGCTTGTCCCTTCTCTTTCCTATCTTCCTTTGTTACCTCTTCCCCTGGTGGTAAGGATAGAATTGACCTCCATACCCATCAGTGCTGTTAGAAAATTAGTCAGCGTGTATTATTTGTTTTTTGTTTAGAACCACCCATTGTTTGCCTTTTATTTTGATCATTACAGGAGAAAAGAGGAAAATGACTGATTCTCACGTTCTGGAGGAGGCCAAGAGACCCCGAGTTATGGGGGATATTCCGATGGAATTAATCAACGAGGTTATGTCTACCATCACGGACCCTGCAGCGATGCTTGGACCAGAGGTCAGCAGGGTAAACCTGGGCAGCCAGCTGGTAGACCTCTTCTGCTCTCCTGGCCACTCCAGCTGTCAGAAGTGGGGATGCTAATGCTGAGAGTTAACATGTTATGCTACCCTGGTTTGCATTTAACCTGGTGGTCAGTGTGGAGAGGGCAGGAACAACTGATCAAGAGGTAATTCCCCTTGATGAATATCACATCACAGGTCCACTTACTAATAATCTCACAGTCGAAGGCATCGTTCCCAGCTTTTTATCTTGAAAAATTTCAAGCCCTCATAAATGTTGCAAAAATGCTGTGATAAAAATCCATAGACGCTTCACTTAGATTCAACAGTTAACATTATGCCACATTTGCTTTCTCTCTTTCTCCTTGCGCCTCCCCATATGCTCTTTTCTCTTTCTCTCCGTGCTTCCCATGAACCATTTGGAACTGTTTCAGAATTAAAAACACATGTCGTAATACTTCACCCCTAACAATTTTTGCATGTACTGTATTTCATAAGGAAGCTATTCTCTTACATAACCACAATGCAGTCATTACTGTTAGAAAATTTAGCATGGTTACAATATTTTCTAATACAGGGTTGGTGAATTACAGCCTGCAAGCCAAATCTGGTCCACTGGCTGTTTTTTCAAATAAAGTTTTATTAAAACATAGTGTCTGCAGCTATCTTTGCATTACAACTGTAAATTTGAATAATTGAGATGGGGAATGTGTGGCTTGCAAAGCATGAAATATTTATTATCTGGCTTTTCACTGAAAAGTTTGCTGACCTCTGGCTTAATATAAAACCGTATTTAAATTTCCCATATATCCAGATGATGTCTGTTATAACCTTTGTTGTTGTCGAAGGATCAGTTAGGGATTGTGCATTGCATTTAATTCTTCTCTCTTCATTTCTTTAGTCTCCTTTAAAACCACTCCCCAGCCCTGTTTTGGTCTTTTGCAGCGCTGCCATTGGTGAAGAGTCTTGGTCGCTACTCTTGTGTAAGGTCCCTCTTCTTGGATTTCTTGATTGTTTACTAAGGATTAGATTCAAGTAAGGCATTTTTGGTAAAAGTGCTTCTGTCATCTCATTGCCTTGCATCTGAGGGCGTGCAAAGCAATGACACTTCTTTAGACATGCCTGTCTTAAGACATTTCTGACAGCTTCCAGGAAATGAAGAAATGGCTTGGAGATTATATTACAGTGTTAATTTTCAATTTGCCATGTTTCCTTAAGCATTTATTTTATGATATTGAAGATACTTCAGAGAACCAGAATGTTGTGATAGAAAAACCTTTTCCTAAAATGATCTTTCCATTTCCTTCTAGATATCCAGTCTGTGAGGGCTTAAGACTATAGTTTTTTTAGGGATTTAGTAACATTGCAGATTAGCTTAGTTTTTTTCAGCTCTAAAATGGGAATTTGTACTAGTCTATTGCATTGCTACAAAGAAATACCTGAGACTTGGTAATTTATTTTTTTTGAAAAGAGCTTTAATTGGCTCACAGTTCTGCAGATTGTACAAGAATGGCATCAGCATCTGCATAGCTTCTGGTGAGGCCTCAGGGAACTTCTACTCATGGTGCAGGGTGAAGTGGGAGCAGGCACATCACATGGTGAGAAAGGGAATGAGAGAGTGAGGAGGAGGAGCCAGACCCCTTTAGACTACCAAATCTCCTGTGAACTAACTGAGCAATAACTCATTCATCAACAAGGGGATTGTGCTAGGCCATTCATGAGGGATCTGCCGTGATGATCCAACACTTCCCACTAGGCCCCACCTCCAGCATTGGAGATTGCATTTCAGCATGAATTTGGAGGGGGCACACATTCAAACTACATCAGGATGAATCACGTGTTTCAAAATATTTTTGATATATTAATATTTAGTAGTATACTGGAGCTGGCTTGTACTGGAATGCAAAGAAAATTGTTAAATTTTTAGGAATTTTGTGAGCTGGTTGTTCCATATGTTGGTAGCTTGAAATTGACCACCATGGCACCTGGTACCTGGATAGCCAGTTCTGGACTAATGAGATGAAGTGTCACCATTTAGGGCCTTCCTTACCTGAAGAGCTGTTTGTGGAGTATTTGCTTGCAAACCACTGGGCAGATTAAATAAGATAGGGAGCATAAGTGCTGGCACGTGGTTGTGCTTCCAGCTATGGTTGAGTGTAAGTCAACAGATATTCTCTGGAAAAAACCCTGTTCTTTAAAAAGAGGTGTTAAAAGTATATTCATGAGTGCTACTATTGGGCCTGTAATGAGAATTTGAATCTGTCATCTCAAGGGTCCTTAAAGCTCAGCTGGAGAGGATTCCTTTAAGCCAGAGGTTGGCGAACAATAACCCACAGGCCACATTTTGTCTGCTTACTGTATTTTTAAACAAAGTTTTATTGGAACAGTACTGCACCCATTCTTTAACATATTGTCTGTGGATGCTTTTGCATTACAGCAGAAGAAGGAGTAGTTGTGACAAAGACCTTATGGCTCACAATGTCTAAAATATTTTCTATCTGGCCCTTCACAGAAAATTTTGCTGGCCCCTAATCTACACTGAATATCATCCGTGTACACATACAATACTCCAATTTCTCAAAATGCTTTACCTGCCTTTTCTGTCTTGTCTTCATAACTTGTATGTGTATGTGTCTCTGTGTGTATGTGTGCACACATGTGTGAATTTAGGACTCTGAAAATCCACAAATGTGTATCTTCTTAGAACAAAAATGAGAAGCTTGGATGTGTCCCATCCCCACTGTCTTGAGAGAATAGCTCTGTGTAATTTTTTCCTGTCTCTTGCATCTCAGACCAATTTTCTGTCGGCACACTCGGCTAGGGATGAGGCGGCAAGGTTGGAAGAGCGCAGGGGTGTAATTGAATTTCACGTCGTTGGCAATTCCCTCAACCAGAAACCAAACAAGAAGATCCTCATGTGGCTGGTTGGCCTACAGAACGTTTTCTCCCACCAGCTGCCCCGAATGCCAAAAGAGTACATCACACGGCTCGTCTTTGACCCGTAAGTGGTACTTTCTGTTCCTTCTTCCTTATTTCCTTTTTAAATGAAAGAGGAACTACTTAGATAGTGAAAGTCAGCCATAGTCATCCACCGAATACCACTGCTCCTGTCTTGCTGTGGATACAGAGCTACACCAAGCTAATTTTCATGTCTGAAAGTGCTAAGATTAATTTTAAACAATATACAAATTTTCTTGTTAATGATAATGAAACTTTGTATTTTACATCGCTGTTGACTATCCTGTGCTTCATTCTTTATAGCAGTGAGAGAATGTAACACTAAGATGTTCTACTTTTTTCGTAGTCAAAATATTGGTTTTGGTATCTTAACTAGGTGCCCAGGTCTGTGGGCAATTATTGGGATATAAGATGGGTTAACTTTGAAAATCCATTGCTTTAAAAAACAAAACAAAACAAAAAAAACCCCCACAAAACCCCAAAGAACTAAACTTCCCTAATTGAATTTATTTTAACATATATAGCCCAGTAGCCTCTGGGGACTGTGATCCATGCCTGTGACAATTCAGAGTGATGCTTTAGACAGAGGGAAGGATTCCATAATGCAAAGTTTCACAAATTGTATATGTAGATTTTAAATTCTTTTTCATAATGTTTCTGTAATATTTTGGAGTAAGACTTAACTCTTCAGAGACACATATCATGTTTGTCCATGACTTCCTGCTCTCCCCTGACCCCTCCTTGGCACTGGGTGTGCCAGTTCCAGAGCACCTCCGCACATACACTGTTCTCTATTTTAAACCTCAGGCACTTCTTAGGTGACTGGTACTTTGTTCTGATGGGAGTGCTGATGACGTCTTATGCAGTCAAGCTTGCTCTAAAAAGTTCAGATAAAAGGGTAGTCTAGTGAGATAGGGGTTACATGAAGGAAGTTTCTATAGAAACTTAGGACATGTCCCTCTTTCTTAGTTGGTTAATAAGGAACACCCCAAAAAGTATATTTGTATAACTAGGGTAGGTAAAACTTTGACATAATCTTATTCTTTCAGGAAACACAAAACCCTTGCTTTAATTAAAGATGGCCGTGTTATTGGTGGTATCTGTTTCCGTATGTTCCCATCTCAAGGATTCACAGAGATTGTCTTCTGTGCTGTAACCTCCAACGAGCAAGTCAAGGTAAGGGTAACCCAAGGTCTTAGAAGAAAAGCAGAATGTGGAGCTTCTCACTAAGGCCTGCAGAGCTTGGGAAGATCTCTCTGTGCCATGTCCAGAGGAGGTTCAAAGTGGAGTTAAGGACTTTCTGGGAATAGTCCTCTCACTCCAACGGTCCCCAACCGTTTTGGCACCAGGGACTGGTATCATGGAAGACAATTTTTCCACGGGCCAGACTGGGGGTATGGTTTTGGGATGAAACTGTTCCATCTCAGATCATCAGGCATTAGTTAGATTCTCATAAGGAGCATGCAACCTAGATCCCTTGCATGCACAGTTCACAATAGGATTTGCACTCCTGTCAGAGTCTGGTGCCACCACTGATCTGACAGGAGGCAGAGCTCAGGCGGTAATGCTCACTTCCCTGCCGTTCACCTCCTGCCCCTATGTACAGGCCACGGACTGGTAATGGTCTAGGGGTTGGGGACCTCTATCTCACTGTGAGTGTATGTGTATGTGTGTGAGAAGAGTAAATGGTTTCACCTACCAACAAATAGGGTTGTACCAAGGCTTTATTGGACTTTGGGGCAAGGTAGCAGGATACTCTGCAAGTTCCATGTGTCACTCAACTATCTATAGCAAATGAAGGGATATTTGAAAATAAATCTCAGTGTTCATTGTTAATTTCCACACCCACACACACACAAACACGTAATCACAATTAGTGACACTGCACTACTGGAAAGGATATGGTTAATGTGGATTAGAAAGATGATTCAGGCAGCTTACACTTCAGAAAGATTTCTTGTGACCTTGTCCCTAAGGGAAGACAAGGACTAAAGAAATTCTTTAAGGGAAGTCATGAAATTCTATAAGGGAAGTCATGTAAATTTATGAATAAATTTCAGAAGTTATTCTGTAGGGTTTGGCGTGTGTTGGAGTGTCTTTTTGTTTTGGTTTGTTTTGTTTTTTATGTTGCTAATTTACCTTCCCAGTTGTCTTTGGCCTGGGTCCCTTCCTTTCCGGGAATTGTGTCCATGTTTTATTGGTATTGCAGTTGGTGCCGCAATCTGGCAAGAATAAACTAGACTCTGAATTGACAGAAAGAGCTCTCATCTAGACCTTGTCCTGTTCTACTTTCTTGCTTTTAAGAAAAGGGAACCAGAAAACGTGTCCTTAGAACGTTATTCACTTAGGGCTGGGCGCAGTGGCTCACACCTGTAATCCCAGCACTTTGGGAGGCTGAGGTAGGTGGATCTCCTGAGATCAGGAGTTTGAGACCAGCCTGACCAATGTGGTAAAACCCCATCTCCACTAAAAACACAAAATTAACTGGGCGTGGTGGCACATGCCTGTAATCCTAGCTGCTTGGGAGGCTGAGACAGGAAGATCGCTTGAACCCGGGAGGCAGAGGTTGCAGTGAACTGAGATCACACCACTGCACTCCAGCCTGGGCAGCGGAGAGTGAAACTCCATCTCAAAAAAAAAAAAAAAAAAAAAAAAACTTTGTTATTCATTTAGGATTTTCATGGGCAGACTAAAGATTAGCAGCTCAGGATTAAGATGGCTGCTGAGAAGAATTATTGGAAGGTCTAAAGCAATGTGTCCAATAGAAATATAAAGCAACCTGCAAATATGAGGTTATAAAAGCACACATATATGTGCTTTTAAATTTTCTAGTAGTTGTATTTTTTTTTAAGAAAAGCAAGTGGAATCCAGTGAGATTAATTTTGGAAATATATTTTATTTTACCCATATATCCAAAGTGTTATAATAACTGCAACAGGCATTCAGCATCACGAAGAGTTATGGAGACCTTTTACATTACATTCTTTGTTCTGTATTGTCTTTTTTTTTTTTTTTTTTTGAGGAGTCTCACTCTGTCGCCCAGGCAGGAGTGTAGTGGCTCCATCTCGGCTCACTGCAAGCTCCGCCTCCCAGGTTCACACCATTCTCCTGCCTCAGTCTCTTGAGTAGCTGGGACTACAGGCGCCTGCCACCATGCCCGGCTGATTTTTTTTGTTTTTAGTGGAGACGGGGTTTCACCGTGTTGGCCAGGATGCTCTCGATCTCCTGACCTCATGATCCACCCGCCTCGGCCTCCCAAAGTGCTGGGATTACAGGTGTGAGCCACTGTGCCCGGCCTTTTTTTTTTTTTTTTTTTTGAGACAGGCTCACACTCTGTTTCCCAGGCTGGAGTGCAGTGGCATGATCTTGACTGCAACCTCTGCCTCACGGATTCAAGTGATTCTCCCAACTCAGCCTCCCGAGTGGTTGGGAACTACAGGCATGTGCCACCATGCCCGGCCAATTTTTGTATTTTTAGTAGAGATGGGGTTTCACCATGTTGGCCAGGCTTGTCTTGAACTCCTGACCTCAGGTGATCTGCCCTCCCTGGTCTCCCAAAGTGCTGGAATTACAAACGTGAGCAACCATGCCCAGCCTTGTACTAAATCTTTGAAACCAAGTATGTATTTTACATTTACAACACATCTCAATTTAGACAAGCTGCCTTTCAAGTGCTTGATAGGCACATGTGGCCAGTGGCTCCTGTATTGAACAGTGCTGGTCTAAGTATTTTCTTGACTCCTTCAGCTTCAAAGAAGCAATGCCATTTACAGAAACCAAAAATAAGTCCCTGAAAGGAATCATTCTCTGCATTAGGGGCACAGCCTGTGCTGTTGGTACTGTAGCTTTCGTTAACAGCTTCACTCTCTGGTCACAGTACCCGTTTTTAAAATTATTATCATTATTATTATTATTTTGAGACAGAGTCTTGCTCTGTCACTCTCTCTGGAGTGCAGTGACGTGATCTGCTCACTGCAACCTCCGCCTCCTGGGTTCAATTGATTCTCATGCCGCAGCCACCTGAGTAGCTGGGATTACAGGCGTGAGCCACCGCACCCAGCCACAGTGCCAATTATAGCTGCTGCGATGTATTTATTCTCACAAAGCACAAGTGGAGCTTTTTGTCTTCAACTCTTTGCACTAAGCATCAAAGGGCAAATGCAATTCAACAGTCTTACATTCATCATTCTGACTGGGGAAGGTGAAGACCCATACTTGCTTGAAACTGATCTCTGGCTCATTTTCAAGGAATTCTGACAGTGTGTCTTTAGATGGTGCTGTTGCTGTGTTTATCATTATTCCCCGCTAGCCGAAGTGACAAATGTCCAGATGTTTCCAAATGTTCAAAGTAAGAACTTACTTAAAGGAAAATTTTATTTGGCT
Source organism: Macaca fascicularis (assembly GCF_037993035.2). Taxonomy (NCBI): domain Eukaryota; kingdom Metazoa; phylum Chordata; class Mammalia; order Primates; family Cercopithecidae; genus Macaca; species Macaca fascicularis. The sequence continues at coordinate 28,299,743 of NC_088376.1, read as the reverse complement.
TTTCTTAGGGTGAAGACCTGGAAAATATGTATTTGGTTTGTCATTTTAGAAAAAGATGGCATAATTTTTATTTTCAAAACTAGCTATACCAAACACCTTGTTTGGAAAGGTTGATTAAGGTTGACTTGGACACTTTTAGGGATACTAGAGGGAAACTGAAGGTATTTAGTATGAATTGGATACTTTGTCTTATTACTTCCCAGAAAGGCATTTTTTCCCCCAAACCATGTAATTTTCTAAAGACTTGAAAAGGTGGCCAAGCATCACAAACTCAGTAGGAAGAACAAGAAAAACAATCACTTCTTGTAAGTGACTTGAAACTGTAGTTTTAGAAAATGAAGATTAGTCTTTCAAAACAAAATAGAATGGATGAGTTTAGTGTGTGTGTGTGTTTGCATGTGTGCGTGTGTGTGTATGTTTTAATGGTGAGAACGTGTGTGTGTGTGTGTTTTAATGGTAAGAACCAATCTTTAGTAGAAGTAAGAATGGGAGAAACAGTTCTTCCATTAATTTCCTGGTCTTTTTTTTTTTTTTTTTTTTTAAGACAGAGTTTTGCTCTTGTTGCCCAGGCTGGAGTACAAGGGCGTGATCTTTGTTCATTGTAAACTCCGCCTCCTGCGTTCTAGTGATTCTCCTGCCTCAGCCTCCCTAGTAGCTGGGATTACAGGCATCAGCCACCAGGCCCGGCTAAGTTTTGTATTTTTAAGAGAGATGGCATTTCACCACATAGGCCAGGCTGGTCTCGAACTCCTGACCTCAGATGATTGCCTGCTTTGGCCTCCCAAAGTGCTGGGATTACAGTCGTGAGCCACTGTGCCCGGTCAATTTCCTGGTCTTTTTACTGTCCTGTGTTGTTAATGATTAATGAACAACTTTTGAGACATCACACTGCCCAAGATATTTACGTTTTCACTGGCGTATAGTCTAAGATAAAGATTGCTGAGCTCTGCCAACCCAGCAACACTAGACAACTTGGAAGCACTGCTCCAATATGGAGTAAAACTGAATGGGTCCCAGTGGCTGTAGCATACATTATTGAAAACAGAAAATTCATAAGAAGTTTTATTTTTATTTTCATGTTTTGATTTTTTTGAGATGGGGTTTTGCTCTGTTGCCCAGGCTGGAGTGCAGTGGCATGATCACAGCTCTCTGTGTCTGCGACCTCCTGTGCTCAGGTGATCCTCCCACCTCAGCCTTCTGAGTAGTTGGGATCACAGATGTGCACCACTATGCCTGGCTAATTTATTTTTTGTAGAGATAGGGTCTCCCTGTGTTGCCCAGGCTGGTCTCAAACTCCTAGTCTCAAGTGATCCTCCCTCCTCAGCCTCCTAAAGTGCTGGGATTATAGGCGTACCCCATTGTGCCCAACCATAAGCAGACGTTTTAAGTGTTTATTTTACTATATTAAAAATCTTGGCTAAATGGCATTTTAAAGTCTATGTTTGGTCATTTTGGAGAATCACGCTGATAAACAAATTCCTGTGAATTCTTTAAATTAGATTTGTATGTGGATTTATTGTGCTGAAAACACAAGATAACATTTGAGAGTTTACTTGAAGCTCCTCTCCTGATTTTGGAATATCTTGTAATCTAGCCAGGTGCGGTGCCACACCTGTAATCCCAGCACTTTGGGAGACCAAGGCAGGTGGATCACCTGAGGTTGGGAGTTCGAGACTGGCCTGACCAACATGGTGAAACCCTGTCTCTACTAAAAATGCAAAATTAGCCGGGCGTGGTGGTGCGTACCTGTAATCCCAGCTACTCAGTGGCTGAGGCAGGAGAATCACTTGAACCCAGGAGGCGGAGGTTGCGGTGAGCCGAGATTGAGCCATTGCACTCCAGCCTGGGCAACAAGAGTGAAACTCCATCTCAAAAAAAAAAAAAAAAAAAAATTGAATTTGATATTATATGCAGCTTTAAAATTATGTAGCTAATGTTTGTTTACCATAATAGGTATTTAAATAAACACTGAAGTTATCAGATAGTTAGAAAGTGATCCTTTTGATGGCAGGTAAAAATAAAGGTGTACAAACAAGGGGAAAGAGTTCTGGGGTTAAAATCGAAATAAACATTTGCTTATAATAGCTTTATGTTGTCACTGCCTCTCTAACCAAGGCAGTACTTAAACTACCATGACTGCTAGTCACAAATACTAGTTAGATACAGCGGAAGTTCAAGTTAAAAGACAGAGCCCCTTCTCACAAGCAACTTGGAATCTGGAAAAGTTTTTTGGAGAGATGACAAATTTGTGGTCACTGATGAAAAATATCTTACACAGGTTTTGAGAAGCTATTTACCAAAGAACCATTGCTGTTCTTGAGTAAAATTAATTGGATTGTGGATGAGGGGGACAAATGTATAGTTTCTATTAACTCCTTACAAGATGGTGCATACAACATAATCTCTCTTGCATTGGCGTCCATGTTAAAGTGAATTTCATCAGAAGACACATTTCTTACTAATTTTTAGACATTACTTTTCCTGTGCACATGCAATTCACTCCAACTGGCCAACCGTTTGCTTTCCTCTAGTTAAAAAAAATTTTTTTTAATATAATTTTTAATTATATAAGACATATGCAAATACATTTTCAGATAAAACAAAAATCCCATTTGCCCTTCCCACTACCATCCTGCTATTTTTGTCAGCTTGGTACACATCCTTCCAGGTACTTTTGTATTGACACAGGTACTGGAACTTACTGAACCTACAGATAAGAGGTGACTGTGTGTTTTTTTGTTGTTGTTTTCTTTCCCATTTAAATAAATGGAATTCATATTGTATGCATTGCCTTACTGGAAAAAAACTTAACATTGTCTTAGAGACCTTTCAGCTTTAGTGCCTATATGTGATTGTTTAAATTTGTATTTAGATACATTAAATTAAAATGAATATTTACCTCCTTGGTTATTCAGGTACTCAGTAGCTACATGTGACTAATCATTATCATATTGGATAGCATAGATAAAGAACATTTTCATAATTGCAGGAATTTCTATTAATGCTGATATATAGCTACTTTATTCTTTTTGTACAGTATTTTATAATATGGATGCACCATAATTTATGTAATCATTTCTCTACTGAAGATATATATGCTTATTTCCAGTAATTTTCTATCACCAACAATGCTCTGTTTGGAAATGTTTCCTTAGACACTGAGAAGCAGAATTCCTATATGAATTAATATAGCCAGTGTAAATTTAAAAAATTATTTCTGGATTGCCTTCTCAGTGGGTCTGCCAGTTTACGTTCTTCACCAGGGGTGTTGGAGAGAATAGTTCTCCCTACCATTACTGGCACTGGGTACATAAACGGTAAACATATTTGCATACCATCAGGTGAAATATTTCATTTTATGGTAGAGTGCTCTGATTGCTATTGAGGTCGAACATATCGCTTGTATTTACTGGTAATATTCTTGTTCTATCCTTTGACAAATTTTCTTTTATTCTGTCTCTTTTTTTGTATTGATTCTGTATTTTTGACATTAAATCTTTGTAATATATGTTGCAGCTACACCCCCTAACTTGTCATTTGTCTTTTGTTTATGGTATCTTTGATTATTTATGGTGCCTTGAAGAAGTTTTAAAATTTGAAGTATTCTACTTAATAATCAGTCTTTTACTTCATGCTTTTGCATTTTATATTTTCTTTAAGAAGCCTTTTTGTATCCCTAAGTTATATGCCCACTTTTCCTATATCTTTTTATAATACTTTTGTAAAGGTTTATTATACCTTACATTTAGATTTCCAATCCATTTCCTTCTCTTGTTTCCAATTTGAAAAACTTTTTTAAGGACTAGCTTAAACATTTTCTTTTCCTTCTATTCCCCCACTCTTTACCACCTTGATTATGGTCTTTTGCACTATTGTTTTGTTTTGTTTGTTTGTTGTCATTTTTTGAGATGGAGTCTCACTCTGTCACCAGGCTGGAGTGCGTTGGCACGATCTTGGCTCAGATCTCGGCTCACTGCAACCGCCGACTCCCTGGTTCATGCCGTTCTCCTGTCTCAGCCTCCCGAGTAGCTGGGATTACAGGCACATGCCACCACGCCCAGCTAATTTTTGTATTTTTAGTAGATGGGGTTTCACCATGTTGGCCAGGATGGTCTTGATCTCCTGACCTCATAATCCGCCTGCCTCAGCCTCCCAAAGTGCTGGGATTATAGGCGTGAGCCACTACACCCGGCACACTATTGAAGATACAAATATATCACTCTGTACCAATACTGCATAACAGAAATGTAATGCAAGCCTCAAATGCAAGTCACATATGTAATTTCAAAATTTTAAGTAGCCATATTAAAAAAGTAAAAAGAAACAGGTGAAATTAATTTTGACATTTTTTATTGTCTTATCAACATGTAATAAGTATAAAATGTTAGTAATGAGAATTTTTTTCCTAGTGTGTTTTTATACTTCAGGACGTTTCAAACTGGACTAGTCTCATAGCAATTGCTCAATAGCCACATGAGGCTAGTGTCTACTCTGTTGAATAGTATACCCCTTCTCTACACGTGTGTTTATATGTTTATCTTCCCCATTTTCCTATCGTTTCCTCAAGGAGAGAAATAGTTCATTTGTCTTTTTATCCAAGTTTTATTCAAACTCTCTGTGTTCAGTATTGTGATATGTTTGGGAAAAGCTAAAAGCTAAAATGTCTTTGGGTGACATAAATGGAAGAATAATTTGCAGAAGAGGGAGATGATGATACCGTTCTGTTTACTGGACATACTGTCCCCTTATTATTATGCTTGGTCCTAGGATCCATGCTTTAGAAAGGCATTGTTATATTAGAAAAAGCTCTGAAAAAAGTGATTAGTGGCCGGGCGCGGTGGCTCCCGGCACTTTGGGAGGTGTAATCCCAGCACTTTGGGAGGCTGAGGTGGGCAGATCACGAGGTCAGGAGATTAAGACCATCCTGGTTAACACGGTGAAACCCCATCTCTACTAAAAATACAAAAAATTAGCCGGGCGTGGTGACGGGCACCTGTAGTCCCAGATATTCAGGAGGCTGAGGCAGGAAAATGGCATGAACCTGGGAGGCGGAGCTTGCAGTCAGCCAAGATTGTGCCACTGCACTCCAGCCTGGGAGACAAAGCAAGACTCTGTCCAAAAAAAAAAAAAAAAAAAAATGTGATTAGTTTGATGAGGTGTCATTCAGTCATGCCATATGAGGAATGACTGTAACCTTGATGGTGCTTGGCTTGGGACTGGGGAAGTACGGATGGGCGTGTGTGAGAGAGTATAATCTTCAAAGGCTTGAAGGGCTATTAAAAGCAAGAATGAGTCTTTGTAACTCTAGGAGTAGAACTAAGGCCAGTAAGTAGAAATAACCATGACCAGATCTTGGGTGAATGTTAGGAAGGAATTTCCAACCATATAATGCCTGAAAATGAATTGGTCTATCTCACCACCAAGGAATTGCCCTACATTGGAGGTGTTCTAGCAGATTGCCTTTTCATGATAGATGGCAAAAGACCTCTAGCCTCATATGGGTTAGGGGGTTAGACAAAATGACTTCCAGAGATCTTTCTGTCCTTGAGGTACTGTGATTCCATGAGATCATACCTGGGAGCATATTTGAGTTATTTAGAAAAATGTGCTACATGGCCGGGCGCGGTGGCTCAAGCCTGTAATCCCAGGACTTTGGCAGGCCGAGACGGGCGGATCACGAGGTCAGGAGATCAAGACCATCCTGGCTAACACGGTGAAACCCCATCTCTACTAAAAAAAATACAAAAAAAACTAGCCGGGCGAGGTGGCGGGCGCCTGTAGTCCCAGCTACTCGGGAGGCTGAGGCAGGAGAATGGCGTAAACCCGGGAGGCGGAGCTTGCAGTGAGCTGAGATCCGGCCACTGCACTCCAGCCTGGGCGACAGAGCCAGACTCCGTCTCAAAAAAAAAAAAGAAAAAAGAAAAATGTGCTACCAAATTGTAGAAAATTTATGTGAAGATATTTTTGTCTGGATGCTTGGATTTACTTTTATCTCTCTTCATGAGGTTCTGAAACAATCACATTAGATTTATATGTTTTCTGTAAGCTTTGTCACTGAAAAAACTTCATATTATAAAAATATTTGAATCACTGAGTTTATTCAACATTGTTCACTACCTTTAGTTATTCAGAGATTCTGGGCTTCTCAGACCTCACTTGGAAAGGTCTGATAAGACCAAATTTAAAATGCCATGTTTGTGATGATTCAGTTCTTTCGAAGGGTTGCCAATTTCTGGTTTACAGTAAACACTTGGGTTACTAAATATTCTAGTGAAGATTAGCACTTTTCATTTGCATCTTTTTTTTTTCTTCTGAGAATCTCAAATACCTTAAAGATAAGCAGAAATTCATAATCAGCATTCATTCTGAAAACTTTTATATTAATATTCAGCAAGTGATCTTTAAGATTGAGTTAGGAACTTGTGGCCCTGGTGTGTTATTTTCAAATAACTAGAAACTTATATTTTCAAATGATGATTTTTATCTCTGAAGCAAGGGTTTTGATTTTTGTTTGTTTGTTTGTTTTATAGCTTTTTTTCAAAGTTAAGAAATGCAAGAAAGGGTGTCAATATATTTCCTTCAGGAAAGGTCCTGGTTGGTAAAATACGTAAAAGTACAAGCTCCTAAATTCACCATCATTTCCTGGTGGATTTATAAGAGTTTTTCTCCAGAATCTAATGTATTTGTTTGTATATTAACTTCCACACAGGGCTATGGAACACACCTAATGAATCATTTGAAAGAATATCACATAAAGCATGACATCCTGAACTTCCTCACATATGCAGATGAATATGCAATTGGATACTTTAAGAAACAGGTTGGTTTCTCACTGCACAACACTGTTTTGTCATTACTTTTCTTAATATGTTCTCAGGTAGCCTTCTTCCAAATAAGTTTCTCCCCCAGTGTCTTCCACTTACAAGAACAGACGTTTGTTTTATATCAAAATAAAACATATTTTATCAAATATATTTTATCAAAAATAAGCTTCAGCCTGGATTAGAGAGTGTCACTAGTACATAGTAAGTACTGAATAACTATTTGTTGAGAGAATGAATGAATGTCATCTGTCAGTGAGGTGTAATATTGCATCCTAACATTCTAAAATATGGTTTCTAATAAGAAATTCCCAGTCCTGGAATTTGGTGGGTAGCATTCTCTGTGAATGAGAAAAACAGATTCAGTTTCTGGAAGACCTCCATTTATGATAGCAGAGAGGAAATCCTGGAGTTTACAAAAAACTGCAAACAGTACTGATTCTACAGCACATAGTGGGCTAGGAGCTTAGCTGTCATCCTTCCTTTCTCCCTTCCTCCCTTCCTTTCTTTTTTTTGAGACAGGGTCTCACTTTGGTGCCTAGGCTGAGACTGAAGTGGTGCAGTCTCAGCTCACCACAGCCTTGACCTCTTGGGCTCAGGTGATTCTCCCACCTCAGCCTCCCAAGTAGCTGTGACTACACCCAGCTAATTTTTTGTGTTTTTAGTAGAGACAGGGTTTTGCCATGTTACCCAGGCTGGTCTTGAGCTCCTGGACTCAAGCAATCCACCCACCTCAGCCTCCCTAAGTGCTGGGATTACAGGCATGAGCAACTTTACCAGGCCTCTGTCCTGGCAGTTTCTTATCAGAAGTTTTCAGCTCAGGCTGGGTGCAGTGGCTCATGCCTGTAATCCTAGTACTTTGGGAGGCCGGGGCGGGAGGATTGCTGTGCTCAGGAGTTTGAAACAGCCTGGGCAAAATAGTGGGACCTTGTCTCTCTTTAAATAAATCTTAAAATAAGTTTTCAGCTCAGCTTTTTGAGGACTGTTCTTTGGCTGCATATTTTTTTAATAGTGATTTGTAATTCCTAAACATTCTCATTTACTTTTCTGACTATAAAAGTAATGTATAATCATTGTAGAAAATGTAATAAAGCAAAAGAAGGAAAGAAAAATGGCTTGTAATTCCATCACCCAAAGAAATTTTTTGTTAATGCTTTGATTTTTTTATTTTAAAATTTTTCTTTTGTTTTTCCTCTCAGCTCATACCTATGCTGCTAATGCTTTGACATAAATCTTTTTAATATTTTTTTCTGTGTGTATATAAACATAAAAATTGATTCATACCTATATATATAATAATATATATATTTTTGATATTTTTGTGTATATAATAATTTTGATGGTTTCCTAGGATTTTGTTGTAGAAATAGAAAATAATTTCTTTAACCAATACATTTTTGGCTATTTAGGTGTTTCTTGTGGGTAACGTGCATAAGTATGGGTGTGTTTGTGCACGTGTTTTGCCCTTGGAATAAATCTCTAGAAGTAGAGTTGCTTCCAGACATTTTTGTTATGTGTTGCCAAATACTTTAAAAATTTCCATTTTTGTCAGTAGTGTATTAGGGGGTCAGGAAAGGAGTTGGTAACTGAAAAAACATTTACCACTTTTCCAGATAATAAATTGTGTATGTTTGAATGTATTTGATTATGTGAAGTTCGATTTATTTTTCCATGTTTATCAACTCTTTGTATTTGTTCCCTTTTTGGATTGCTAATTCATTTTCTTTTGTCCTTTTTTCTATAAAAATGTTTAGTTGCACATTGATTTATGATAACTATTTATATATAACAATATTAACCTTGGATAATATTTGTTTCAACATTGCTTGTGGCTTTTTCTTTAAATCTTCAGAATGTTAAAGATTTTATTACATAAAATGTATGGACTTGGTTTGGTTTGGATTTTGTTTGTTTGTTTGCTGTCAGACAGGGTCTTACACTGCCACCCGGGCTGGAGTGCTGTGGCATGATCACAGCTCACTGCAGCCTCAACCTCCTGGGCTCAGGCAATCCTCCTGCCTCAGCCACCTGAGTAGCTGTGACCTCAGGTGCATGCCACCATGCCCAGCAATTTTTTTTTTTATAATCATTTGTAGAGATGGTGAGGGGTTGGGAGGGAATCTTGCTGTGTTGCCTGGGCTGGTCTTGAACTCTTGGACTCAAGTGATCCTCCTACCTCAGTCTCCCAAAGTGCTGAGATTATAGGCATGAGCCACTGCACCCAGCCAGACTTTTTTTTTTTTTTTAATATGTTCTTACGTAATTAGAAAGCTTTTTGTGCTCTGAAGACAGATAAATAATCTCCTATTTGTTATCTTCTCATTGTTTGAGATGCATTTTAACTTTTATGGTAAAACTTACTAAGAAATTAATTGGATTGTTTCACTGAGGTCTTGAGCATCAGCTTTCCTCGGCTGTAACTGTAGTGGAAAGCGTGAGATCTCAGCCATGGTTCTTAAATGACTTGTCTGTAGTCCTCTTTGAGGATGATGGCAATAATTACTTGGAAAATAAGTTTTTGTTGAAAGATGAGGCAGTGAACTGCTGGTGATGGTGCTGAAGTTCAAGTAATTTTCTGCAAATAACTGAAATAGATACTTAAGGAAAATTATGTTTATATTATAAATATATTATTTATAATTTTGAATATTACTCTCAAGCAGTCTGTTATTATGGCTTAAAGTATGTAAATGAGTATATTCCAAAGCATTAATGTCATTGAAACAACCATACATTGTGACTGTCTGGAATTTTTTTGCCTGCAAAGAAAGGATTTCATTTCCTTAGAAACATTAAGTTTCTAATAACTTTATTTTTTTGACCATCTTTTCTTTGATAATTTAGATCAATGTTATTGATTTGTTGAGAATCCTGGGGATCCCCTCACCACTTTGGGAGAAATTTGCAACAGTCATATTTAATTATGTAATTCAGTACAAAATTAAACCTAATTTTTACTTAATACCTGTTTCTGTTTTAAGCTTTTTAATATTTCTTTGTTTTTATTAGGGCCGTTTAAAAAAATGTTGTCTTGCTTCCTGTTTACACAGTTAGATTTCTGGTGTTTTTGAACTTCATGGGTGGTTTTAAGCTAATCCTCTTCAGAATAGTATAATGAGAACTTCAAAGAAGCTTGTCTTGATTCCTCACACAGTGCCTGGAACATAGTTAGCACTCAGTAGATATTTGTGCATGGTGTTCATGTGAATGAATTTACTTTCTTTTCAGGGCTTCTCCAAAGAAATTAAAATACCTAAAACCAAATATGTTGGCTACATCAAGGATTATGAAGGAGCCACTTTAATGGGGTGTGAGCTAAATCCACGGATCCCATACACAGAATTTTCTGTCATCATTAAAAAGCAGAAGGAGGTAAGCAGGTGGTTGACTCACTTACCTTCTGTACAGGCCAGTCTTAGCTGGGGTGGGTTGCATTTCCTTGGGTGCTCTGTGTACGTATTTACCGGATAGCAAACTCTCAGTTTGCTATGGGTTATCCAGATTTCTTCTCTCTCTCTTTTTTAACACAGAGTCTCTCTGTCACCTAGACTGGAGTGCAGTGGCACTATCTCGGCTCACTGTAATCTCTGCCTCCTGGGTCCAAGCAATCCTTGTACCTCAGCCTCCTGAGTAGCTAAGATTACAGGCGTGTGCTGCCACGCCCAGCCAATTGTTCTTATTTTTAGTGGAGACAGCGTTTCACCATGTTGGCCAGGCTGGTCTCGAACTCCTGACCTCAAGTGATCCACCTGCCTTGGCCTCCCAAAATGTTGGGATTACAGGGGTGAGCCATCAACGCCTGGCCATAGATTTCTTCTTTAAAGGTATCCTTGATCTGTTTCCTTTCTCGGTTACCATTTCTACAAGAGTCATTACTTTTTAAATTTGTGTAAAATACAAAATGTGTAAAATATGGTGACATATTTTAACTTCACCTTCAAGCCATTTTACATTTTGGCCTCAATTATCGTTCCCACTCCTATCTCTCTACTTTCATCTCCAAATACTCCAAATACATCTATATTTACTGTTCTCCAAAGTGTCTTCGTCCATTAGCCACCCCCTTCACTCAGCACACGCATATTTCAAACCGTTTCAGCGTGTGTTCCAGTTACTCTTCTGAACTTCTCTAGCATCAGTTTGATCAACCTATTTGAATTTCAATTATTCATCTTACGTAGACATTTACCTTAGTGTATGTTAATCTCCGCTTTTACATTGCAAGTTCTGAGGGCTTATCTTTCTAGGTATTAAGTGATTTGTTATCTGGTATTGAGGTGACATTTTTTATGCATATGAATGAAAAGAGGAGCAGTAAAAGGGAAAGGTTGATAGAGTTGAATACATAATAATTTAAATTTTCTAAGACAGAAAAAAAAAAAAAAAACCCATGATGAAAAGAACAGAACTGGGGAGTACACAAAGGCCATTTATTGAAAGAAAGAACTTTGTGTGTTAAGCGCAGGATCACCTCCTGGCTGCCCCCAGTTGGGTGGAGTTTGCAGCTGTGTCATCCCACATCAATTCCACTTGATACTTCTGTTATTCGTTTAGTGCACTTTTCTCTAACAAATAGCTAAGGAGGACATCTGTCTTATCCATCTTTGTTTTCTGGTTTCTACTAACCTCCTTAATCCCAGTTCTTAGTTATTTGTCGGGCATTATCTACGGAACAGCCCTAAAGCTTTTTACACAGTGTCTGGTGCATAGTAGTTACTCATTAAGTATTTTTCTTTTACTTAAAGTGGCTCAGTCTTGTTCTTATATTTCCTGGGGAAGTGAGCAAAGGCTTTTTTTTTTTTTTTTTTGGATTTGAAAATGAAAACAACTTTTGTTGCTTTTTGTTCAAAGATATCAGCCCAAGAGAGAATTCCAAGTAGGCACTTGGAAGAGTTAATAAAGCACAGCAGGCTCCTCTCTCTCCCTGTCTCTCTGAAGAGCTGGCTTTCCTCATTGTTCTCTCTGGGGCTTAATGAGCAGGTCTGGATTCAGCAGCACATCATTCGGCATTAGAAGCTGCTGGCCAGCTAAAGCTATCACCCTGCTGTCAGCTGCTCTTTCCTCATTCCTCCTCCCAGCAGCACAAATTCATCCCCACGGTGTTAGCTGAGAGCAGGATTCCCTTGGCAGAGTCTGCAGATTCACATTGTACGTGATCTGTTGGCCCTTCAAACCTACAGGGGAACGCCAGAAGCGCAGAGCTATTTTAGATGGCTAACAAAGCAGTCAACTTTTTAGAAGCCAAGGCTCCCTCCCCCTTCTTTTTTCTCCTCTCCTCCCCCTCCCTCTCTGCCTCCAGCCTTTGCTCACACATTCCATTGAATGGGTGATGGAGGTTTGGAGCTCTTAATCTAGTTTTTTAAAAAGCTATCTGAAGTCACTTCAATAAAAATATATTTGGATTCATGTAGTATTTTTTCCCACAGAATTCAGTTGATTTTTTACAAGTGTTATTTATTCCAACTGTGAAAAACCCCTCAAGGAAGGTAGGGATTCATGGTGGCAGCAAAGAAAGAGTGAATATTTTGAGGCACTTCCTAGCCCCTGAAAGTATACAGGAGCAGAATAAGTTGTAGTTGTCATTAGTGGAGATAGAGAGAGAAAACTAGTATAGTTGAACAGGTGGACCAAGAGTGGAGAGTTAAGTGCTACTTTGTGAGTGTTGACTCCAAGGGAAAGGTAGGATCTGTAGGGGCCTCATGTCACCTGACATGACTTTTTTGTGGAAGATTTGTTTTGAACTGGGCAGCCTGGTAATGAAATCTGCATTAGCAGAGACTCAGAGTCCAATGTGAACAGATTTGTGGGCACATGAACAGGTAGGACCATTGTTATGTCGGTGATGAAGGCACTATTTGAGAAAGTGCAAATAGGCTATGAGCAAGCATAATTGGGTATATATGTGCCTGTGTGTGTGTGTGTGTGTGTGTGTGTGTGTACATGCATACATGTATGTGTGGATAGGCTAGGTGGTGGGTGGGGGGATAAATTCTTAACTCTTAATCTACATGTGACAGTACAAGGAATTGGGGTTAGAGAAGCCAAAGTAAGGATGGGGAAACTCAATGCAATTTTTTTATAAGGAGACATGCAAAGACTGGGTGATGTATTGGAGATGGGGAACTACTCCACTGAAATTTTCTGCTTCAGGAGACCCTAAAACTGACAGCGGTAGATCATAGGACTGAGCTATGGACTTCAGGAGAAGATGATGAGGACATACTTTCATTTGGAAGGCATTGATTTTATGGTCATGGGAGGGAGTTGAAGTGAAGATATTTTCTAGGGAGGTGAAGATAATATACTAGAACACAATGAAAATATCTCCTTTCTGAGATTCAAGTCAAAACCACAATGCGACACCATCTCACACCAGTCAGAATGGCCATTATTAAGAAGTTAAAAAAATAACAGATGTTGGCAAAGCTGTGGAGAAAACGGAATGCTTATACACTCTTGGTGGGAATGCAAATTAGTTCAGCCCCTGTGGAAAGCAGTTTGGAGATTTCTCAAAGAATTAAAAATAGAATTACCATTCCACGCAGCAATCCTATTACTGAGCATATATATACCAAAGGAAAATAAATCGTTTTTCCAAAAAGATACATGTGCTATTATGTTCATTGCAGCGCTATTCACAATAACAAAGACATGGAATCAATCCAGGTGCCCATCAAAGGTAGATTGGATAAAGAAAATGTAGTACATATACACCATGAAATATTATGCAGCCATAAAAAAGAACAAAATCATGTCGTTTGCAGCAGTGTGGGTTTAGCTGGGGCCATTATCCTAAGCAGATTAACACAGGAACAGAAAACAAAATACTGCATGTTTTCTGTTATAAGTGGGAGCTGAACATTGGGTATACATGCTCACAAAGATGGGAACAGTAGACACTGGGGTTTCCAAAAGAGGCAAGAGAGGGAGAGGAGTAAGGGTTGAAAAACTACCTGTCAGGTACTATGCTCACTACTTGGACAGTGGGATCATTAGAAGCGCAAAGCTCAGCATCACACAATATACCCATAATACCCCCTGTATGTAAAATGAAAACAAAAAATTAAAATTAAAAAAGATCTTCTCCATAGTGATTACTGGAGGTACAGAGAACTTAGGAAGCCTCCCAGTCCCATTAACAGTCACTTCTCAGGAGCCCACAATCTTTAAGGTGCTACATGAGGTGTGTGGAAGCCATCTGGTAGGTCATTGCATTTGAGAGTCCCTTGGTGAAGAGAAGGAAACTTTTCAAATTGAAATAGTCTTCAGCATATTCTCTGAAGGTATCTATTTAAGAGATTGCCCTTGGGATTTTTTTTTTTTTTTTTTTTTTTGGAGACAGAGTCTCACTCTTTCGCTCAGACTGGAGTGCAGTGGCACCATCTTGACTCACTACGAGCTCCACCTCCCGGGTTCACGCCATTCTCCTGCCTCAGCCTCCCGAGTAGCTGGGACTACAGGTGCCCGCCACCACACCCGGCTAATTTTTTGTATTTTTAGTAGAGACGAGATTTCACTGTGTTAGCCAGGATGATCTCGATCTCCTGACCTCGTGATCTGCCTGCCTTGGCCTCCCAAAGTGCTGGGATTACAGGGGTGAGCCACCGCGACCGGCCGGGATTCTTTGTTTTTTAAAAAAGAAGGTTTGGATTTACAAATAAATGGAAAGCACCCATCTAGATCAGCCCTGTCAAAAGTGGTAGTCACTAGCCACATGTGGCCACTGAGTACTTGATATGTGGTTAGTCAAAATTAAGGCATGCTGTAAGTATAAAATCCTCTGATTTTCTTTTCTTTCTTTCTTTTCTTTTTTCTTTTCTTTTTTTTTTTTTTTTTTTTTTTTGAGAGGAAGTCTCACTCTGTCACCCAGGCTGGAGTGCAGTGGTACAATCTTGGTTCACTGCAACCTCCACCTCCCAGGTTCAAGCAGTTCTCCTGTCTCAGCCTCCTGTGTAACTGGGATTACAGGTGTGCACTACCATGCCCAGTTAATTTTTTGTATTTTTAGTAGAAATGGAGTTTCACCATGTTGGCCAGGCTAGTCTCGACCTCCTCACCTCAAGTGATCCACCCACCTCGGCCTCCCAAAGTGCTGGGATTACAGGTGTGAGCTACCACGCCTGGCCAATCCTCTGGTTTTCAAGAGTTCATATGAATAAAGCAATGTAAAATATCTTACACTTTTTTCCAATTGTATGTTACAATATTTTAGATATAATGGGTTAAATGAAATACATTATTAAAATCAATTTCACTTGTTTCTTTTTGCCTTTTGAAAATGCGGTTAGTAGAAAAATTTAAATTACATGAGTGGCTTGTATTATGTCTCTACTGGACAGCACTGATCTAGATTTACTAGGAATATACTTTTACTAGTTCATTCATTTTATGAAGTTATTTGTTTAACTGTTAGGATTATATATTCATGCTGCAGTATTTACCAGCTGTATGTTTGAAATCAATCAAGAAGTAGATTTTTTTGTTTTCCTTTGTGAATGCAATTAGTGATTTCTATTGTTTTGTTTAATTTTCCAAAATTTCGTTATGATATGTTTAATTTCCAGATGGTGATTTTTTAGTTTTTTTTAACCTCACTGTCTTGGAAGTAGTTACCTCAGCATATTAATAATTATTTTACAAAACAAACAAAACATCTCTTAACATTTCTCAGTCAGTGTGATGGCTCATGTCATGGTTGTGTTGCTTTAATAGATGATACTTTAAATTGCATTATTGTTTTCTTTCTTCTCATGACAGCCTACTATTATAGAGCTGCTGCTTTTTTGATGCAGGTAGAATAGGTTGGAGCTCCAGCCTTGAAAAGTTTATATAGTAAAGCTTTAACTACTGTAGGCTTTGGGGACTTTCTGGGGCCTGTTTACCTGCCTCTCTAGTCTGAAGGGAACAGTTCCTAGTTATGGATGTGAAGAGATTCTGTCACTTGACTGAGTAGTGAATGCTCAGGGCTGCTTTCCTGTGATTCTGGCAGAGCCTCCTCAGAGAGGCAGGGCAAAATAATTGGGTGTTATGCTACAGATGACAAGTGGGCCCTAGGGGCTGTGTGTTTTCTCAATATTGGCTTTTCTGGATGGCGGGGACAAGTAACTCAAAGATGTTTTTGTGAATGTCACTAAATAGACATGGTATAATATAATCTGTTCATTTCTTACCTGTTAAATAGCATTCACCCCTTTCTCCCATCTCGTTTCATAAAAAAGACTGTTTTGTTAGGAAAACATTTCATTAGGGTGACTGACTTGAACTGTATCCATAGACTTCTTTCCCTAAACACATTTCCTTCTTGTGCTTCACAGATAATTAAAAAACTGATTGAAAGAAAACAGGCACAGATTCGAAAAGTTTACCCTGGACTTTCATGTTTTAAAGATGGAGTTCGACAGATTCCTATAGAAAGCATTCCTGGAATTAGTACGTATAGACCTTCTTTTAAAAGCGAAATTTTTTAGTAATAGTGTGATTTGTGTTTGAAACAATTTCCAGAATGCAGTAACTTGGAAAGCTATATTGCCCTGCCTGTCTCTGTGTTATCTCTAGTCTTTTAAGAAAGGCAGCAAATGTCATCGTTTTATGTCTTCCCTACCACCCAATACAAACAAACCAAAGGGAGCTTAGATGCCCCCTTGTAATAGCTGTTAATATCCACTGTTTATTAAGAGTCTGCTATTTGTAGCACAGTGCGAATTATTACGCATATGCAACCTTGAAAGCAGGGAATCCTATTTTATAAATGGGGAAATCGAGTTCCAAAGCAGTTAGATCATTTACTGCTAAAGGGCACATAGCCAGTAACGGTCAGAATTAGAAGCAGCCCAGTTCTGATGTCCAAACAACTTACTGTTTGCACCGTGTCTCATTGCCACCAGGGTTTTAACCTCCAAGGTCTGTGCTTGACTAAACTAGTCTCCCCAAACTTCCAAAAAATATTATTTGTTATGTGTGATGGAAATTGTATACCGTGTTTCATATTCCCTATTTTACAGTAGTTTTCCTAAGGGTTCTTGGCTGTATGTTAGAGTTGAGTTGTATTGGGTTAAACCATACCAAATAGTTGTTTTTATAGGTCAAAAGCCATTGAATATCATTTGGCAATTTTATTCAGTTCAAATCCAAGTTCTTTTTAGTATATTCAAGCATTAATAAAAAAACCAAAATCAAACAAGCAAAAATTTTCCAGAAAAAATAAAATGTTATTTTGGCAAGATATATCACTTTATGACATCTGCCCTATGGGAGATCTTACTTTTATGCTAAATCCAGAAATTCTCCTTCCATGTATTATCTCTGTTAATGACATAATAGCAACCAGATCATTGAATGCCTACTTGTGCCACACATTTTTCTGTGCTTTTTTTTTTTTTTTTGGTACATCAACTACTCTCAATAGGGATAAAACCACCTGATTTTTAGGGTTCTGTTTTATAGATCGATAAACTGAGAGACAACTTACTCTTATTTAGGGTGAGTTACCTTTTAAGGAAAGAACAGGAAATCACATCCAGATCTGTCAGACTCCAGGCTGTTTTCTATCTGCTACACTAAACTTTCTTGCATTACAAGCGGGGCCTTAGCCAAATAGAACAGAGACCAGGACAGAGTTTGTTCTGACCTAAAATAACAGCTTAACTCTTTTACAGGGTCATCTGCAAAACATTTGACTTTCAGTTTAAAAAATACACATGCCCACAGTACTGTACATATTTATTTTTTATGCTCTCCACTGAAAGGTTGGTGTTCCTGCTTTAAAAACAGTAACATATGGGGCAGTGTTGTTAGTCTTGGAAATGTTTTATATTGTTAGCGGTATAAGGAAGTAACTAATTGCCATTAATTTCAGTCTTTTCTCAGAAGTAGATTTTTATTGAGGCATGCCTGTAATTTATTGTTTTTGATAAGTATTAACTATGTGACTCTCTTGACCAAAAGCACTTCTCATTCAGTGTTTCATTTTGTTGACCTATAGGAGAGACAGGCTGGAAACCGAGTGGAAAAGAGAAAAGGTAAGTATGACAGGCAAAAGGATGTTAATGGAAGTGATTATTTTCCCCCCACCCAGCAACTTAAAGAAAATGGGCAAACTAATTGTAATCACTCACACAACAGTTGGTGGGTTTTGAGTTTCCTAAAACATTCTGGAATGGTTCCAATTTTAGGTTTTTGTAAGAATGAGCTGAATAGTAATCAGCTGGCAATAGGGTATAAATCTAATCATTGCTCCTTGTTTCCCTTTTTCCTTTCAAGTAAAGAGCCCAGAGACCCTGACCAGCTTTACAGCACGCTCAAGAGCATCCTCCAGCAGGTGAAGGTGGGTGTCCTCTTTATTCACCTCATGCAAATATTTTGAAATGATTTCCCACATGGAATTTCCATATTAGATACCTTACTTTTTTCTTTACCCAAGAGCCATCAAAGCGCTTGGCCCTTCATGGAACCTGTGAAGAGAACAGAAGCTCCGGGATATTATGAAGTTATAAGGTTCCCCATGGGTAATGCCATTAACATTTTCTAAGTATAGATTTAAAACTGGATGGCGGTGTGGGGGACAAATGGTTGCTGAGGTTGATTTGTACTCCTCTGTTTAGGGTAGGAAGTGTATGACGGGTGGTGGGATTCCACGCACCGTGGAGGGGCAGTGATGGCAGAGAAGTGGGTGGCTGTGTTCATTAGAGACATTCTGCAGCTGTCGTTTAGAGCCCACACGAGCTTAACGACACTAGACACAGAAAATCCAGGGTAACTGCAGATAGCACTAGGTATGAAAGCTGGTACTTTAGATATAACTTTGCTTATATTCTAACTGTTTGGTGCAAATAGAAAACATCAGCTTATCCTCTTGATATGCTTTGAGTCTGTCGTAAATAGGTATTCCTTTTCATAATTATTCAAGATAATAATGAAAGAAGTTAAACTACTTGACTGCTGTCCTTTCAGAGGGAGAAATTCTACTTACCACAATTCTGAATTTTCCATGCCCTTGATGGGTACTGTTGGTGTCACTGTATATACTCTTTATTTTAAGCTTTGTCTCATATCCAAAATCAAACAAAAAAGGATGTCTTCAGAAATGTAGAATTGTGCAGTTTGGTGCTTTGCCCACACTATGCTAAAATGAATGATTAATTGAATCAATTGAGAACGCTCAAATTAAACTAATTTGGCATGTGGGGTGACAGACAGCTAGCTGAAATGTTTTCTTTTTATCAGCTACGTGGCCATATTTTTGGAGAGAGCCAGAGTCTTCTGTCTCTTTTCTACTTGTAATCTATTCCAGGTGCTAAGAATTGTGGAAGTCCAGCCTGGGTAAGGTAGTGAGACCCTGTCTCTACAAAAAGTAAAAAATTAGGTGTAGTGGCACACGCCTGAGGCCCCAGCTACTTGGGAGGCTGAGGTTGGAGGATTGCTTGAGCCCAGGAGTTTGAGGCTGCAGTGAGCTGTGATTGCACTACTGCACTTCAGCCTGAGTACTGGAGGGAGACCCTGTCTCAAAAAAAAAAAAAAAAAAAAAAATTATGGAAGTATTAAAAATGTGAAAAGGAAGAGTGAAAGGGATGCATTAGCTCCTTGATAACTGAGTTATTTATAGGTGTTTTCTATAGCATTTAAATGTTTCACATGAATATTTTATATATTTATAGTAATGATTTCAGTAGCCTACACCCCTTAAAGTGGACACACATCTATATGCTTTTCTTTCCCTCTTCTCTCTGCCTTACCACTATTTATTTCAGTACAAGAAAATAAAGGGTAGGGTTGAGTCAGTCTAGAATTCTGAATGGAAGGCTGATTTGGGAATCAGTATTGTCCACTATGTGCAAAATATGTTAAAACTCTTTGTGTCCATTTCTAACCATAAATTAACTGATTTTTGTATCCTCTTCTCTGGACTGTCTCAGCTTCTTTTGTGAAACCCTCATGGGAAGTTGTGTCAGTTTGGGGCCCTTTCAGCCCCTGTCCACGTGCACTCTGAAGACGTGCAGTGATAGGTCTAGCGGATCCCATTGATCATAGCCTACTTACAGCCTGCTTTCTGAAAGTGTTTTTGCTTGGTCCAACCTGTAAAGGTTGTGAACTTCTCCAGTTGGATACAACCTGTGTGCATAGCTGAGTCTCACGAGGGGAAAACTGACCTAATTGAGCAAGGCCAATGATTGGCTGAAATGTGTGCTGGACAAACTTAATTAAAGCTATAAATGGTGTTCTTCAGTAGGGCAGTATTTTTTTTTTTCTTGGTATTGTTTAGATGCTGAGTAAAATATTTAGTTTTGTCCCCAAGATTATCTTGTATTTGAAGACAAGAATGACAAATCAATAATTTTACATTTTCCCATTGTTTCCTTATTTGATTTTTCTAATAACATTACTTTTCTTTCCCCATATTCTAAAAATGGATGAGATTTTCTCTCATATGGATGGGATCTAACCTGTTTTCTCTCATATGGATGGGATCTAACCTGTTTTATTTAGGGAGTCACACACTGGACATCACCTGTATAGTCCAGCCCAAGCATGACTTCTTGTTACACATGGATGGCTAGGCAGGATTTTCATGCTTATCCAGAATTCCCAAATTAAGGGGAAGGGACATGAAAACAATAATTTAATGGTGTCTCTATATTTGGTACCACCAATATTTAGTCACCTTTTTTAACCCACCTCATTTTGTCAATTGAAAAAACTCTAAGAAGGCCAGAGGAAGAAAAATGCTATCTATAGCTATAGAATAGAAAGGAAGTATTCAGAATTGTTTATAGTTATTCAGAAAAGTCCAGACACCTCCATAATTCTTGCTTTGTTTCTGTTGCATTTTAGGCTCTCTCCATCTTTTCTTACCCACCTCCTAAAAGTAGTTCGAAAGCTTTTGGACAAACTTCTTTGTGTTGTGTCATCCTTTTGCTCCCCCTCCACCTTTTTGGGGGGTACATGTTTCTTCCTTTTAAAACGTTATAAATATTATATTGGGCAGCACATCTTAAGTGGTAGACATTTAGGTGGAAAAGTGAAAGGAATGTAAACATCTACTTTTACTTAGGGTCAATTTCATTGTTTTTTTCTTCCTTAAATGAGAGAACATTTTGATCTGTTCAGTCACACGTGGATGGGACATTTAGTGTGGATTTGATGAGTCTTTGTGTTTCTTAACGCTTTTAGATTTTTCTCTCTCTCCAAATTGTTTTAGTTAGAGAAGAAAGAAAAGTTGAAAGTTGAATTTATAGATGTGATGACATACACTCTAACCGAGATAGGCTTTAATCAAGAGATAGGCAGAAGCAGCTTTTTTCCATTTCTTCTTTGATGCTTTTGTGGTGGATTTAGGATATTGATGCAAATGAATTTCTTCCCATTTGGGGATATTGTACATAAATTTACTTACCTTATTAAATGATGATCCCAGTGTATTTGGTTATAGGTTTCTTTCCCCTGGAAATTTTGTAACATGCTTAGAATTTGGGATTTGGGTAGTCAAAAGTGTTTCCCCCCCGCATTTGACTTATTTTTCCACACATAGTTAATACAATTATAGCTTTTAACAATAAAGCCAGACTTCAAGACAACCAGGGAACCATAAATAGACAAATGTTAGCATCTATTCTAATCTGCATATAATTCTTTAAATTAGTCCTGACAGTGAGGACTGAGGAAACCCCTCTTTAGTTTTATCAGTTTAGCTGGAGTACTGTTTTCACCTGTAAAATTCTGCCATTTAAAGCAAGCAGCTATATTGGGAAATTCTTTGCAATAGTCTCACAAGGCTTACTTGCTTTAGAAAATAGATTATTAAATGAAGTTTGTTATTCTTATTTCATTGATGGAGCTTGAAGCAAAATTCATTCGAATCATTTTACATGCAAGGTCACTGGTGTGTTCACAGATGTATTTATTATTAGTTTCTCTACTTTATCTATATGACACCAAAACAACTGTGAGTTTAGTGAAACAAACGCAGTCTGATAGTTTTAAGTAATTAAATGATTCAATACCAACGATCCACCTGCTCTGCTCCATATAGATAGAGCTTCTTCTGTGTAATTCTGAATGAATAGCTAACAGTAGTCAGTTCATCATACTTATTGTTGCTAATCTACTTAGCTTCCTTGTGCTGAATAGGGGATTGAACCAGATGACTAATAATGGTCCCTTTAATGCTAAAATGGCTGTGATTTGACATTTTTAAAGAACCCACAAGAGAATGAACATAAGATTTAAGAACTGTTTTCCTTGATCATAAGAATTTCTCTTAAATAAAAGCATTGGGATGATAAAAATGTAATCAAACCAACAACATAGATTTCTTTCCCAGTCCCAGTTTTGTCAGCTGGTGTTTAAAATGAGTCAAAGATTGCTAATATTTTTTTTTCCTGTGCAGATCTGAAAACCATGAGTGAACGCCTCAAGAATAGGTACTACGTGTCTAAGAAATTATTCATGGCAGACTTACAGCGAGTCTTTACCAATTGCAAAGAGTACAACCCCCCTGAGAGTGAATACTACAAATGTGCCAATATCCTGGAGAAATTCTTCTTCAGTAAAATTAAGGAAGCTGGATTAATTGACAAGTGATTTTTTTCCCCTCTGCTTCTTAGAAACTCATCAAGCAGTGTGCCTAAAGCAAGGTGGTTTAGTTTTTTACAAAGAATTGGACATGATGTATTGAAGAGACTTGGAAATGTAATAATTAGCACTTTTGAAAAACAAAAAACCTCCTTTTAGCTTTTCAGATATGTATTTAAATTGAAGTCATAGGACATTTTTATTTTATGGAATAGATTTTAATCTATTTACTACTATTAAGGTAAATTTTCTATGGCATGTCCATTAGCTGACTATTCCATGATAGATGATTAGGGGTTTCCTCAAAACCTGTGTGTGAGGAAATTGCACATAGTAGCAAAATTTGGGGAAATTCATAAAATTTTCAGACCGTGAATGTTTCCATTTTTTTCTAATGGAATGTGAGAGTTTATTTTTATTTTATTCCGAAGGACTTTAAGGAAGGGATACATGATTTTAAAAAAGCCTGTAAGAGGTGAAATATGTGATGTTTGAAGTCTCATTATAGACTTTTTATATATTTTTTTTAAAACACTCATCTAGATGAGGTGCTTTGAGCAGTTCTGAAAAATGCAGTTCCAGGAAAGCAACTGCTTTGATTCCTAAGGAAGAAATTCTAAATAATGCAAACTTTTTAAATAAGCATCTAGGTTTTTGATAATTCTGTGTACCTGCAACAAACTTGTTAGTACATAACCACTATTTTAATAATTATTTTCTCTACACAAATGTGTGATATCATATTTGACTTTGTTTATGCAGGCCATAAGTTCCAAAAGATAATTTCCCTGGCCACAAAGGCATAAACTTGAAAACACATGAGATTGAGTCAACATGCTTTAATAGGAAAAGATGTGTGGTCTATAAATGTATCCATCTGGTGAATCCTTGTTCTAATAAATATTTTTTTCTTTTCTATGATACACACAGCCACACTGATAATATGTAAATGAACATTTTCCTTTTTATATCTCCAGATTATGTTTATTGTCTGAGGTGAATTAAATTCCCACCAGGGTTTGCTGTCAGTATTTTAACACCCACATTAGTATATGGGTCCAGGGTCATAACCCCCTAAAATCCATCATGCAACCTTATTAATCTATCTTGGGATTTCAGTTTAGTGCTTGGATTTATTTCCTGATTACACTACATAGAAAAGTGAGACATCTGCCATCCCAGCTCTGGGAAAACCAACTAATATACAACCATATAAACGAAGGCCATCTTGATGGTCTCAACACTAATTTTTTATGATGCAAATTTATAAACTGATTTTTGTAAAGGACAAACTTTTAAAAGTGTATTTAACTTGATGTTTTCTATTAGCATAAATAAAATGGTCATGAATAGTCATTAAAAACAGTTGCCAGTGATAATCTGCATGAAGGAAAAAGACCCCCGCAAATGGCTGAGTTGGAAGTATTGTTTTTGATATGTAACAGATATTCAGAATGCTCACACTGAAAATGCCTCAACTTTTTAAAGTATAAGAAACCACCATGAGTGGTGTCTAGATTTCTAATGAAGAATGATGATACAGTTTGGATTAAGTATCTTGGACTGGTTTTAAACAGTGCTTTGTACCAGATCTGCCGAAGCATCTGTCCAGCCTGGTATCCTGTGAAAGTTTGTTATTTTCTGAGTAGACATTCTTATAGAGTATTGTCTTTAAAATCAGATTGTCTCTTCTATATTGAAAGCATTTTTATGTTTTCTAATTTAAAAATTAATATTTTCTTATAGATATTGTGCAATAAAGCTGAAGTAGAATGTGTGGTTTTTGCAAATGCTTTAACAGCTGATAAAATTTTACATTTGTAAAATTAATATATTGTACTGGTACAAAATAGTTTTAAATTATATTTTAAAAAGCTTCCAATCTTGTGGTGTGTTTTCTTCATTCAGTAGGCTGAGGGTAACAGAACAAATTATGATCTGGTTGATGACCATCAGTTGAATCCTTAAACCTTCTATCTTAAGCATTCTGTTGCATTTGGGGGAGGTTTCATAAAAATCCATATCTCATCAGTAAGAGGTTTTCAGGAGAGACGCTTACTCTGTCTTTTGAGTTTTCCACTGCATCTTACCCACTTACCCACTAAACAATAACAAAAACGATCCATTGAAAGAAGAGTGTTGTCGGTTTAGAAATTAAAAGAATTTTGTTTTTATACTTTGCATCTGTGAAATATATGAATGAGACAGAAATACAGCCGATTTTTAAACGTCTCCCATATGAGCTTTTAATGTTATTCAAAATGATGTCTGTAGGAAAGAATACTATATCCTTTTGGGGTTTGAGAGGACCCAACCAAGAGAACCCCTCTTCTCTACTGAAATCTAGACCAACTGAGAAGTTAAAAAAAAAAAAAAAAAAGGCATATGATGGCCTTTAATACTAGTAAAATGGATATTGGAGAATGTGGCTTCCTTTTTATCTGTGGACAATGGGCTTTCTAATGCTGAAACCCAGAATGTGATTGACCAGCTGCTCTGTACCACTGTTCTGTACTCCAGAATGTTAATGACAAGCTGCTCTGTACCCCACTAATGGGGCAGGGACTTTCCCATTAAGCTTAGTGCAGCCCTAGAGCAGTGGTGCTCTCTAAAGGCAGGCCAGTCCTGAAGAGGCCCAGGTGAGAGCGGGGCATATCAGCTATGTCCATAATAACCTATGGTAAGTATGTTACTACTTAACTCCTTAATTAGGCAAGCCCCTCCCTGGGGAAGAATGAATGAGGGGACAGAAGGAAGCCAGGAGATGATGTATGTCCTCCTTCAAGGAAGTAAACTTTTGTAGTGGAGAATAAGTCTACTTCAATCAATAATTACAAATTGGTCATATTTATTAGAAGTGAATGGTGAGAGGGAGACTTTGAGGTTTTCATGTTACCTGGACGAACAATTTATATTTCCAGAAACTAAGAAGTAGAAACAAGATCAGACTGAAGTACTATGGACCAGTTAATTATTTGTCACCCCTTTAAGCTGATATTCTTTAGACCAATCCTCAGTGTTTATTTAAAAGGATTTTAAGTGCTGCACAAGGAGGGGTAACTGGCGGCAGCTCTTGTCGTTAGAGCTATTCTGCTCTATCCCTTAACTAGCATTCTCCTCTTAGCAAAGTAAAAATGCCAAAGAGAAGCCATCAGCTTTTCTGGAATAGCAAAGGTCAGAATGGTTGCAAGTTCTTACTTAAGAGGTAGTCATTAGGTTGACAGTTTTTTTCATCTGTTGAAGTATATGTTTAAAATTCTTGACCATTCAGACATTTTTTCCTGGCAGAAAAAAGGTGTCTGTGTAGGGGGTAGTGGAGGGTGGGCAGGGAAGGTGGTGGCAGGGAAGGTGGTGGCAGGGACTGAAATCAATGGCTGTGTTTGAGTCTTAAAGCTCCTGGTATTAAAGTCATATTTACTTTCTCCTTTGGGTATATCAGTGCTATCAGTATAAGTGATGATGAAGATTGGCAGGATAAAAACAATGTTAACTAATGTCTCAGGTAAAGAGTTGAAAATGAATTTAAAGAGAAAAAAAGAGCAGATGAAAGATTTCCAGGTACACTTTGGAGGAAGAGCTTCAGCAAAGTAAAAAAAAGATGCTGTAAGGAAGTGAGAAAACCATAAGCATTATGAAAGATCCTCTTTAATGTATTTATGTATATTTATGGCTTGATTTATTTATGGGAATATCTTTACTTTCTTATAGAAAAAGGAAGCTAACAATGACAAAGCTGGAAATTTTCTTTGGGTTTATTAAAAAGCAGTATTTCAACAAAGCAGAGAAAAATTAAAAGTCAAGCTTCCTGCTCCCTCTTCTTATTGGGAAGTCCGACACAACCTTCACAGGATCAGGAGTTGAAAAAGATGAGAAATGATATGTGTAATTTGTGTGTGTGTATTTATATACAGTCATGTACCACTTACGATGGGGATACCTTCTGAGAGATGCAATGTTAGGTGATTTTGTTAGTGTGTGAGCATCCTAGAGTGTACTTACACAGTCCTAGATGGTATAGTCTACTACACACTGAAGCTCCATAGTATGGCCAGTGGCTCTTAGTCTAGAAAGTTGTATAGCATTTTACTGTAAATACTGTAGGCAACTGTAACACAAAGGTAAGTATTTTAAACATATCTAAGCATAGAAAAGGTGCAGTAAAAATATGGTATTATAATCTTATGGGACCACCATAGTATATGCAGGGTATTGTTGTCCAGACATCTTCATTTGGCATGACTCTGGGTGTATGCATGAAATTTTATGAGCTGAACCAAGGGTTACCAGTGTCAGTTTATCTAGGTTTGAAGTTCTTTAAAAGAAATCCCAGAGAACTTGGAGGCTAAGGACCTTCTGAAAATAATGCACATGTTTACATGTGTGCACTTTCTGCATATCAGTTCACTTGGTCCTTGGACTCTCCCAAAGCTCATTGGTGAACCCCAGTTTAAGAATTTTTGCTCTCACGAGTCTGGGCAACATAGCGAGACCGTATCTCTACCAAAACAAACAAACAAACAAACAAAAACAAACAATTAGGCCAGGCATGGTGGCTCACGCCTGTAATCCCAACACTTCGGGAGGCTGAGGTGGGCGGATCAGGAGGTCAGGAGATTGAGACCATCCTGGCTATCATGGTGAAAGCCCATCTCTACTAAAAATACAAAAAATTAGCCTGGTGTGGTGGCGGGCGCCTGTAGTTAGTCCCATCTACTCGGGAGGCTGAGGCAGGAGAATGGCGGGAACCCAGGAGGCGGAGCTTGCAGTGAGCCAAGATCGCGCCACTGCACTCCAGCCTTGGCGACAGAGCCAGATTCCGTCTCAAAAAAAAAAATAAAAGCATCTTTGCTCCGTCAACCTGCCATCTTCTAATGTTAACAGATGGACATCTAGTTTCTACTTAAAAACATCTGTGAACGGGAAATTTGCCTTTTTGTGCAATAGTACTGTTCAACAGTGGGATAGGCAAAGGTTTATAAGAAAGCCCATAGGTTGGGTTGAAGTCAGCTGTTTGTGACCAAGCTCTAGTTCGAGTTTCCCACAGAGTACTATTAGTGTGCCAGCACTGTTCCTATCCCTCCACACACCCAAGCATACTTGTACAGTTGTAGCTATGTGCACAACTCAAGATCCTGTCTATGTTTTAAAAACATTTTTAGGCTGAGCACAGTGGCTCACGCCTGTAATCCCAGTACTTTGGGATGCCGAGGTGCGTGGATCACCTGAGGTCAGGAGTTTGAGACCAGCCTGACCAACATAATGGAACCCCATGTCTATTGAAAATACAGGCTGGGCACGGTGGCTCAAGCCTGTAATCCCAGCACTTTGGGAGGCCGAGACGGGCGGATCACGAGGTCAGGAGATGGAGACCATCCTGGCTAACACCGTGAAACCCCGTCTCTACTAAAAAATACAAAAAACTAGCCAGGCGAGGTGGCGGGCGCCTGTAGTCCCAGCTACTCGAGAGGCTGAGGCAGGAGAATGGCGGGAACCCGGGAGGCGGAGCTTGCAGTGAGCTGCGATCCGGCCACTGCACTCTAGCCCGGGCGACAGAGCGAGACTCCGTCTCAAAAAAAAAAAAAAAAAAAAAAAGAAAGAAAATACAAAATTAGTCAGGCGTGGTGGCGCATGCCTGTAATCCCAGCTACTTGGGAGGCTGAGGCAGGAGAATCACTTGCAACTGGGAGATGGAGGTTGCCATGAGCCGAGATTGCATCATTGCACTCCAGCCTGGGCAACAAGAGCGAAACTCCATCTCAAAACAAACCAAAAACATTTTTAAAAATTGAGGTATAGTTAACATACAATAAAATGCACTGGTCAGACCAGGTGTGGTGGGTCATGCCTATAATCCTAGCACTTTGGGAGGCTGAGGCAGGAGGATCGCTAGAGCCCAAGAGTTTGAGACCAGCCTGGCCAAACATGGTGGGACCCTGTCTCTATTAAAAAGCACAGGTCTTAGGTGTTAAGTTTGATGACTTTTGGCAATTATCTACACCAGTATAATCACAACCCTAAAGACAGGACATTCTTATCACCAAAGAAAAGTTCCCTCACGCCCCTTTCAGGTCAATTCTCCTTCTGTCTCCAGAAAACCACTTCTGATTTCTGTCACCATAGATTGGTTTTGTGTGTTACTTGATTTCATATAAATGGGGTCATAGTTTGTACTTTCTGGGGTCTGGTTCATCCACATTGTAGTATGTATCAGAAGTTCATTCCTTTTTATTGCTGAAGAGTATACTATTGTAATATTCCACAATTTATCTTCTCAAGTTTAGTGGACATTTGGGTAGTTTCCAGGTTTGGGTCTTACAATAATGCTGCCATAAACATTTTTTGTGCAGGTCTTTTTGTAAACATATTGGTATTCTCTTATGTGAATACCAAATAGTGAAACTTTTAGGTCACGAAGTAGATGAGCGCTTAATTTTATAGGAAGATCCCCCTGCCCTTGTATTAACCTGTGAGGCATTTTTTATTCGAGTTCCAATATTCACTGTTACCTATTCCTTCTATGTTTTACATTTATAAATTACAAATTTGTTTGTAAATTATATGTTTTCTCTTGTTCATATTATTGAAAAAATATTGAACAGGATGAGGGAGAGGATGAAACTTTCCATTATGATGCTGGATACCAACTTTCAAGATGCCAAAGATCAAAATCACTCGAGTGTGACCATGCAGCTGTATGTGAACTCACCTAACAATCCCGATCCAGGCTACATTTCCCACCTTTTCTATAATACCAAGCTGGAATAAATTTTAATTACTCTCCGTTTTACTTATTACATGTATCTTCTTGCACAAATGCTACTTACCAACACCTTTTATGATAGAACGCCATACTCATTATCTTGAGTCTATTCTCATTAGACACATGCTTTTCTGCTCAAAGTTATAGTCAGGATGTATTTAATGTATGTGAAGATGGTCTCAGGTGAATGTAAAACACTATATAAAATTTTAAGTTGACACTATAAATTTTAAAAAGGCTTTTTACCTAAACCAGTATTCAAGTATTGTTAATATGTTATTTTATTTGTACTGGCACTAAGTGGGTTTGAACTAGCAGAATTTAGTGCAGATAGTCAATCTGTGGATGCTGCATAGATTCCTATAACCAAGTAATTTCCTCAGGAATCTACCACTTATTGAGCACTTAGTAAGTGTTAAGCACTTTTCTAAGCATTTTATATGTACTAACTCACTGAATCCTTACAATTCAATGAAAATACTGAGATACAGAGAGGGAATTTTCCCAAAAAGGCAAATGCAGGGATTCTGGATCCAGAGTCAGTGCTCTTCAATGCTATGCAATGCCACAGCTACATATAAAGAATGATGGTCCTAGTTTGTTGCAGCATGAAGTATCTGGATTTTAAGGCTACCAACTGTAGTTCCTATTCCTTCACATTTCCCTGCTATTTACCTCAAATTCCTATTCCACATTTATTAAGCATCTCCTATGTTTAAAATGATAAAGCCCTTTAATGCTAAGATTCTATTACTGGGAAAGAAAAGTCAATTGGAGAAGAAATGTCACATCAGTGAATTAAGAGATGAGAGACTAATTTCAGGTCAGGGTGACAGTTGATGATATGTTGTGGGATCAGGTTGGATAGAGTCATGAAACACCTTGCTAAGAACCTGGCCTTCTAGACCAGGGGCCTAGGCCCAAGGGCCTAGAACAATGGCCCAAGAAGGCTACTGAAACTTGGAGTGTGTGTAGGTACAAAGTGATCAAAGTAGCAATTATATTTTCATGGAGAGGTCAGACATTGAATAGTAATTACAGGTATCTAGAGTGCTACAATGAAAGGTAGAGCCTGCAGTGGTGGGACTAAGGGTGGCTTCAACAAAAATACAAATTAAATCAAAAGACTTTTTAAGCAAATGTAGCTTTAATATATGTTTCCAGGGTACTCCCCTGGCTCCTTGTCCCAATATCTCCTCCATTCAAAAAATCACCACCCTAGGGCCCTGTTTATAAGGAAATTCTGGAGCTTTTACTAGTATAGTGCTATGAGATTATAAAAAGGAAGGCAAAATCTGGTAAGCAGGAACTTAGAGAAAGCTTCTGAGAGGAAGTGGCTTTTTAAGCTGAAAGATTAGAATAGGCATTGACCAAGGCAAAATCTGGAAGAAGGCAGGCAGAGACAACACAGGCTAAGATCTCCAAGGAACTGAGAGAATTCAACATGACAAGAGTTGCAGACGCAGAGGAGTGTAGTGTGAGATGGTGCAGGGCCATAACAGGCCATATTAAGAATAATGGATTTTATTTTAAGAGAAATAGGAAATGGATTTTAAGAGAAACAGGAAACAGCTGTTAAGCATAGGCACATTTTGTGATTTTAAAAAATCATCTAGGAAATGGGATTGGAGACTTTCGCTTACACAATATCAAAGACTAAGATAACTTAAAAACTTTGACCCCTGAAAACACCTGGAAATGGTAGGTAAAATGCAATATATTTGAGGGCATAGCTGAGCTTACAAGAAAGAAAAGGCAATCTCCAAGTGACACAACCAACAGGAAACTTAAAAGAGGGGTTCAATACATGTACTGATTCCTTGGTCACCCTGGGAAAGTTGCTATCTCTAATTAAAGGGCTTAGGTTTTAATACGTATGTAGGCTGAGTGAAACAGACTGTCAACACCCCTCCATCTCTCCCCCCACACATAAAGCTAGAATCTATTAAAGGTCTGCATACATTAGTGAACGCATGGACTAAAAAAGTTTTCTAAGGATGTGAAGCCCCTGGACTTTACCTCAAGCAGATTTGGGTTTCAAGTTTTCATTCCCTACAGTCTGGTAATCTCTAAACAAATTCCCAAACATAATATAAAATAAAAATTGCTTCTTTGGTAGGTGATACCTCCAGGGCTCCTGGTAAAAGCAAACACAAAATCAGTCTACACAGATGTTTCTACAACCTAGTCCTTTCAGAAGGAAAAATAAGTTCCATGAAGGATGAGCTCACAATAAAAACTTAGAAAATATGTGAGCAAATAATTGAAAGTCAGCAGATACAACAAATATCAGAATTAGAGTGCTTATAATTGCTAAAAATAGAGAACAAAACATTAAGTGACAGGTTAAATAGGTTGATATAACCAAGGATAGAATGAGTGAACTGGAAGATAGAACTGACGAAATGATACAGAAAGAATGTAGCTAAAGAGATGGAAAATATGAAAAAGGAGTTAAGAAACACAGGTTATAAACAATGTGAATTCCATCAGGGCAGAATACTGGTTTTGGTCACTGAGGCATCCCAAGGGCCTAGAACAAGGTCTAGCACAGTTGTTCCTATTATTAGTTAAATCAAAGCCCAAAAATTATGAGAAATTGCATAAGGAGAGAATGGGAAAAAGGCAACATTCAATAAGCCAATAATTTTTCATAATAAAAAGCATGAATATTTATAACCATAGTGAATCCCAAGCAGGATAAATTATTGACTTCCACTTCTGCCTATGAAGTCCTCTACTATGGGACTTGTTCAGCCACTATAAGCAAAAAGGATGGAAAATATTAATCAACTTTTTCAGAAATTGTGCAATAGCTAGTAAAAGATGATGATTCCAGAGAGAAGGAAAATAAGCAGTGAGCCCCATGTTCTTCCTATATTTCTTCCCAATGTAGTTTCAGAATTGTGAGACAAGGAGTGAGAATCCAGAGTCCAGTAATATCACTGAGTTGAAGAGACAGACTGAAGTTTGGAGAGGCCGCAAATGTAGAATTTTCTGGCAGAGTAGTAGACAGGAAAGAGCTATGCAGAGAAAGAGCTCCAGAATTCTGTCTCCTGAGTGTTGACTGAATACTAATCCATTCATGTGTAGGATGAAACTTCATGTAACTATGGAAAGAACTGCAGGGTAAAGAACAATTGCAGGGAGTTGTGAGCCAAACAACACTCAAAAGTAATACTTTGAACAGGCTTGGGAATCATTCAAGCAACCAGCAGCCAGAATGGACAGACCTTGTTGAATAAATGGGACATTCAGTGAAGACCCTAGATGCTTCATATCTTTGTACTGGGGGTAAGTGAGCATAGAGTGAAAGCTCCCATAGATCTGCCCCAAAAAACTTAAAAGCAAGCCTAATAAAGATGAAGCTGATCTCTAACAAACTTAATTGCCTGACAAAACAAAGTTAACTCTTTAAAGGAATACAAGAAGATACAGCTTATACAAATGTAAAACTCCCAATGTACAGTATCCAATTTAAAAAGTTACAAGATATACAAGGCAGGAAAGTATCATAAATGACTAAAACAAAAATAGGCCAATAAAAGTTGATCCAGAAATGACAGAGATAATGGAATCGGCAGATAGCGGTGTTAAAATAGTTATTCTGAACATTATATACATGCTCTAGAATATGAAACATGAATACAATAAAGAGACAAATAAAATATATATATAAAATAAAGAACCAAATGGAATTTCTAGAGGTAAAAAAAAAGAAAATACAATATCATGACAGAAAAAATACACTGGATAGGATTAATACACGATTTAAAAAAGCAGAAGAAACTATCCAAAATGAAGCCCAGAGGGAAGAAAAGACTAAAAATCACAAGAGATTTAGAAAATACTTTAGACTAAATGACAACATATAAAAATTTGTAGGGTGCAGCTAATAGAGTACTTAAAGGAAAACTTACAGCATTAAAAATACTCATATTAAAATAAGAGAAGTCTTAATTCATAGTACCTTAAGAAGTTAGGAAAGAGCAAATTAAATCCAAAGTAGAAGGAAGAATGTCAAAGAGTAGGAATCAGTGAAATAGAGAATGAATAAAAAAGAGATACATCACTGAAACTAAAAACTGGTTCTTTGAAAGTCATAAACTTCTATTTAGATTGATCAAGAAGAAAGCACAAATAATCCCTTTTCCTGTTTGGACAAAAGAGCGCAGCTTGCTCCCAGCACTCGTTTAATTTTACATAAATACGTTCTTAGAGACTGAAGCAAATCTGACAGATTTTCAATGTGAAAATAAAATGTAAAAACTTTTCTTGGAGTTATTTCTAACAGAACATACATCAGAATCGTCTTAATCATCAGAATCGTCTATTTTGGAAAAACTGGGTTCATCAAATGAATCTTCGACCAACAACTGTTCAAGATGATGTTAACATCACACATAGGATTGCTTTGTTTTCTAGAATTTGACATTTTCAGGTTTTGAGAATTACTACATTTTCTAAATGGAAATACAGTACTACTATAAACAGAATGCTATATATAGAATATCTTTTGTTTCCAAAGTCAATATACTAGAGTGATGGAAAAACAATAAGAGCGAGCTTATTTTGTGGCAAAGTTATCTTTGAGTAAACGCTGCAGCCACAAGTGCTGCCAGTGAATATTCTTGTGGCAAATGGGAAAAAGGTTATCAATATTAGGAATGAAAGAGAGGAGGATAACTAGAGCTCTTACATGCAAGACAAAAAGTACAAGGGAATATTATGAATAACATGTCAAACAATTTGATAACTTAGATGAACAAAATCCTTGTATAACACAAATTAGCAAGACTGTCTAAAGAAATAGAAAATCTAAACATCTCTGCATCAACTTTAAAAATGAATTCATAACTTAAAACGTTTCTACAAGCAAAAGTCCTAGCGCAAATAGTCTCACTAGTGTGTCAAACTTTCAAGAAAGGAGTAATATCAATCTACACAAACTCTTTCAGAAAACAGAGGAGGTGGGAGGACTTGTGAACCCCTTTTATGAGGCTAGTATTATTACCCTGATAACCAAAGCTAGAAAAAAATTTAAAAACCATAAGAAAACTATAGACCAATAACTCTCACAAACATAGATATGAAGGTCTTTAACAAAATATTAACAAAATTCAGCAATATACAAAAATGATGTTATGACTGAGTGATGGATTTATCCCATTAACTCAAGGTTGGTTTAACATGGGAAATCCATTAATTTAACTCACCATATTAAGAGAATAAAAGAGAAAAAAAAATCATCTCAATAAAGTAGCTGACAAAGTTCAACAGTCACTCAAGATTAAAAAAAGAAAAAAGGAAAAAAAAACTCCCAGCAAAGAAAGAATACAAGGAAATATCTTCAGTCTGAGAGGTTATTAGTGATCACTTACAGCTAATATCACAGTAATGCCCTAGGACCAAATGCTTCCTCCCAAAGTCGAGAAAAAGGCAAAGACAAGGGCTCTTCTCACCCCTATTCAACATTATGGAGGAAGTTCTAGTAGTGCAGTAAAGTAAGAAAATACATGCAAAACAGAAAGACAGAAGTAAATTGCCTTTATGTGTAGACTTTAAGATCATGTACAAAAAAAATCCTAATGGAACTGCAAAAAATGGTGGTAGAACTAGTGAGCGAATTTAGCAAGGTCTAGGTATGAAAATCAATTGTATTCCATAAACTAGCAGCAAAATAACTGAAAATTAAAAATAATACATTTATAACAAGTCAAGAATATGAGTTGCGAAGGGACAAACTAACAAAATATGAAGAAAAATTAGAATGACTAGACTTCTCAACAACAAAATCAAGTCTGTAAGAAAATTAGTAACTCTTAACCTATACCTCAGGAATGAGGGCAAAATTAAATTCATTTTAAGGGAAACACAGAATTTGACCATTATCAAAATGACATAAAGAAAAAGTAGAGTAGTTTCTTAGTTCACTGGTGTTGCTATAAAGGAATACCTGAAGCTGGATAATTTATAAAGAAAAAATGTTTACTTGGCTTACAATTCTGGTGGCTGGAAGATTGGGCATGAGGTGAAAGTCTCAGGCTGCTTCCACTCATGCTGGAAGGCAAAGGGGAGCTGGCATGTGCAGAGATCACATGGAAAGAAAGGAAGCAAGAGAGAAGTAGCACCAGTCTCTTTTAAACAACCAGCTGTCTTGGGAACTAATCGAGTGAGAGCTTACTTATCTCCTCCTCCCAGTGAGGGCATTAATTCATTCAGGAGGGACCTGTTCCCATGACCCAAACACCTGCCATTAGACCCACCAGCAACACTGGGGACCAGATTTCAACATGGGACTTGGAGAAACCAAATTGTAGCAGATAGAAAGCAAAAAAAAAAAAATTCAATACAAGTAAAATTATAGCAGTTATCACAATACATGTACATTTACAACTCCCAAGGGAGAAAAATTAAACAGATTCAATAATTAGAGAACCTGTAAGACTTATAATCATTAAAAAACTAGTACAAAATTTCCCCATGAAAGCATAGAAAGATAAGATGGTTTTGGTGTCAAGTTCACCAAACTCTCAATAGGTACAACTTGTTCCCACAGATACCAAAAATACAAGGTATATACAAGAAATTATATAGGCAAATTTTAGTCATGATCATAGACACAAAAAATCCTAAACAAAATGTTGGCCGGGCGTGGTGGCTCACGCCTGTAATCCCAGCACTTTGGGAGGCCGAGACACGCGGATCACTTGGTGTCAGGAGTTTGAGAACAGCCTGGCTAACATGGTGAAACCCCAACTCTACTAAAAATACAAAAATTAGCTGGGCATGGTGGGCACACGCCTGTAATCCCAGTTAGTTGGGAGGCTGAGACAGGAGAATCGCCAGAACCCAGGAGGTGGAGGTTGAGGTAAGCCGAGATTGCACCACTGCACTCTAGCCTGGCTGACAGAGCGAGACTCCTCTCAAAAAAAAAAAAAAAAGTTAGCAAACAAATCCTACCTATGTATTAAAAGAATTATGACTTAGAAGAAAACAGAAGGAAAAAAATAGACAAATTGGATTCAATCAAATTTCAGAACTATTGTACATCAAAGGACACTATCAACAGAGTAAAAAGGCAACCCACAGAATGGGGAAGGACATTTGGAAATCACATATCTGATAAGGGACTAATATCTAATATATATACAGCCTAAAACACAACAACGAAAAATAGCCTATTGGATTTGAATAGACATTTCTTCAAAGATACACAAACTTTAATGTTCATTGATGGATAAAGAAAATATGTATACATACAATGAGATATTACTCAACCTTAAAAAGGAATAAAATTTTGATACATGCTATAACATGGATGAAGCTTGAGGTTATTATGCTAAGTTAAATAAGCCAGACACAAAAGGACAAATATCGTATGATTCCATTTCTGTTAGTTACCTGAAACAGTCAAATTCATAGAGATAGAAAGTAAAAGTAGTGGTTACCAGAGATTGGGAGAGAGAGGAGAAGGCAGAGTGATTGTTTAATGGGTACAGAGTTTTAGTTTGGAAAGAAGAAAAAGTTCTGGAAAAGGGTGTACAATCATGTACTTAATGCTACTGAATGTACTTAATGCTACTGAACTTTACAAATAAAATGATCAAAATGGCCAGGTGTGGTGGCTCATGCCTGCAATCCTAGCACTTTGGGAGGCTGAGATGGGAGGATTGCTTGAGGCCAGGAGTTTAAGACAGGCCTAGGAAACACAAACAGTCTCCAGCTCTACCAAAAAAAAAAAAAAAAAAAAAAAAAAAAGCCAGGTGCAGTGGTGCACACTTGTAGTCCTAGGTTAAGGGGATCCTTTGAACCCAGGAGTTTGAGGCTACAGTGAGCTATGATTGGCCACTGTACTGCAGTCTGGGTGACAGAATGAGAATAAAAAAAAAAAAAACAAACTTAAAAAGATCAAATGATAAATTCTATGTACATTTACCACCTCCACCAACACACAAAAAATTGTGACTATACAATATACCCAGCATAAAGCTAAACAAAGCAATGGAAAGAAGCCCATTCTATGATAAAGCTAGGAATATTCAGCAGTGGGGAAAGAAGACATTAGTCAATGAATTCTGCTGGGACAACTGGTTATCCTCGTGGGAAAAAATAAAATTAGATCCCTAGTACTCAAAATAAATGCCATATGGTTTAACGACCTTAAAGCGAAAAACAAAACTGTACAAATTTTAGACAAAATCTTAAGGAAGAAGGTGGTAGAGGATACTAATATTTCAAGCTTCTAAATATCAAAGGGAATTATAAGCAAGGTATAAAAAAGGGCAGAGATTGAAGAAAGATACTTAGAATACACGTAAACAGAAAAAAGGACTAGTATGTAGACTATATAAAAAATCCATAGTTTTACATTCTAGTAGAAAAGCAGGGAAAAGGTATAATAATTCATAAAGGAAGAAATGAGAATAATAAACACTTGAATTCTCATAAGTAATTAAATCAATGAGATACAAGTTCATAGTAATTAAAACAGAGACAGAAATAACTTCATACTTCCTGGCTTGGCTAATTTTAATGTCTAATAAAACTAAGTGATCGACAGCGTGTGCTGCTACTGGAATTTAGAAATTGCTGTTAGGACAGTGATATACTCCTTATAACAGAATTGGTGCAACCACTGTAGGAAGCAATTTCCTACAGTTCAATATACTCTACAACCGAGCAATTCCCCTTCTAGGTATTAACTTTATAGAAAGTTAAGCATTTTAAGTGTACAAAGATGCAGAATGTTCACTGCAGCACTAATTTGTAAATAATAAAGTGGAAATGAATTGTGTCTGAAAAGAAGAAATGAGTATGTCTGATTTATATAATAAACTGTACAATGATGAAAATAATCTACATCTGCCAACATGGATAAATCTCAAAAACAATGCTGAAAGTCAGTTGTAAAATGATATGTACAACATAATATTCATATAAAATGTTAAGATATAAAATAATACTTAAAAGCCTATGGATAAATATGACAAGATTATAGGAACATTAAAAATACAAACACTTTAACATTGATTTTAGGATAATGATTGACTCTTGGGATGAAGGGAAGGGAAGGATCACAGCTAGATCAGTGTCAGAGCAGAATGATCTTTAAGGCAAAATTAAAGTACTCAATGGTCTAGAGCAGGAGTTGGCAAACTTTTTTGGTAAAGACCAGAAAGTAAGTATTTTAGGACTGTAGGCCAAGAAGCAAACTCAAGAATATAATGTAGGTACTTTACTGGGGTTCAAAGTTAGTGCTTCTATCACTAAAATTGATTTCAAGTGTTTGCTTTTTTTTTTTTTCAACTATTTAAAAACGTAGAAACTATTCTTAGCTTATAGGCCATCCTGAAGCAGGTGGTGTGCTAGATTTGGCCATGGTCCAACTGAACTTTCTGTGATGATGGAAATGTTCAATATTTCCTCAATTGTCTAATATAGCCACATGTAGCTACTGATCACTTGAAAGGTGGTTACAGGGATTGAGAAACTGACCTTTTTTTTTTTTTTTTAAAGACATTGTCTCGCTCTGTCGCCCAGGCTGGAGTGCAGTGGCGCGATCTCAGCTCACTGCAAGCTCCGCCTCCCGGGTTCACTCCATTCTCCTGCCTCAGCCTCCCGAGTAGCTGGGACTACAGGTGCCCCCCACCACGCCTGGCTAATTTTTTGTATTTTTAGTAGAGATGGGGTTTCACTGTGTTAGCCAGAATGGTCTCGATCTCCTGACCTCGTGATCCGCCCACCTCGGCCTTCCAAAGTGCTGGGATTACAGGCGTGTGCCACCTGCCCAGCCGAGAAACGGACTTTTTTACTGTCTAGTCTTAGTTTAAGATAGCTACTCTAGTGTTTCCATGAATTTAAAGAATAAGTATAAAGGGAGTAGTAAGAAAAAAAACTGAAAAATTAGGCCGGGCGCGGTGGCTCACGCCTGTAATCCCAGCACTTTGGGAGGCCGAGGCGGGCGGATCACAAGGTCAGGAGATCGAGACCACGGTGAAACCCCGTCTCTACTAAAAATACAAAAAATTAGCCGGGCGCGGTTGTGGGCGCCTGTAGTCCCAGCTACTCGGGAGGCTGAGGCAGGAGAATGGCGTGAACCCGGGAGGCGGAGCTTGCAGTGAGCCGAGATCGCGCCACTGCACTCCAGCCTGGGCGACAGAGTGAGACTCCGTCTCAAAAAAAAAAAAAAAAAAAAAAAAAAAAAAAAAAACTGAAAAATTAAGAGACTGTGATGGGAGACTAGGGTATATGAATCAGTGATGAGGGGGCTAGAAAAATCAGGGATGATGAAAAGGATTTCGGCTCTGACTGACATAGAATACAGAAAGATAGGGAGATAACAGCCAAGAAAATCTGAGATATCAGGATTAGAACGGTCCCCCCATAAAATTATAATTTGTGAATCATGAACTGGGAGATTACATAGAGAAAAGTTGGGAGAGAGAAGTGTTAGGTTAAAAGTATGGAGGGGAAGCTGAGAGTTTCACAGCAATGACTACTGAAAATACTAAGGATTAACTCACCTAGATCATACCCCCGCCCCCAAAAAAGAGAATACCAAGGGGAGGGGAGAGGAAATGTCCAAGGATGAGAATAGTGAAGACAGAGAGATATTCTATTTTTGATATTTAAAGAATAGAAGGGAAGCAGTCACTATCCTATACAAGCTTTATTGCTCTTTAAAAATGAATAACCTACAAAGTTTTAAAATTTAAAGAGGTATATACAAGTATAGACATCAAACTTTCTGAACTGAACCAATTCCCTTTCGTTGGTTGATCAAAAATATGCAAAAACCCTAAATATTCACACATTTAATCTTTGAGATTTCTGACTAAATAAGGAGCTATCCTGAAAGTACATGACATTTGTAATTTTATTGAGGCATCACTCTGAACATACAATTAGAGCTTGGGGTTCAGAACTAGTCACTTACCTAGTCCCTGAGCCTAAAAAACAATAAATTTCTCTAGTCATTTTTCCATACACATTTTATCTGAAAAATTAAATACAACAGTGGTATGAGGAATTCATAAACAACTTAGGGTATACTCTACTGTAAATATCAAAAATTTATTCTACTCAAATACTACACAGAGTTTCAAAAGATCCACAATAATTTATTTTACTTAAATACTGTACTGAAGGGTTTCAAAAGATCCTCTTAGAAAATCATTCACTTTAGTATCCCCCACTTAAGGGAAAAATAGAGATGCCAGAAGCTTATAACGAAAATATCTTAATTTGAGTAATCATTATTCATTTCTAAAATGTTTGTATAAGATATATTTTGGGCCGGGCGCAGTGGCTCATGCCTGTAATCCCAGCACTTTGGGAGGCTGAAGCGGGCAGATCACCTGAGGTTGGGAGTTCGAGACCAACCTGACCAACATGGAGAAACTCTGTCTCTACTAAAAATACAACATTAGCTGGGCGTGGTGGCGCATGCCTGTAGTCCCAGCTAGTCGGGAGTCTGAGGCTGGAG
The DNA here is from genome assembly GCF_037993035.2 of Macaca fascicularis. NCBI lineage: Eukaryota > Metazoa > Chordata > Mammalia > Primates > Cercopithecidae > Macaca > Macaca fascicularis. The sequence continues at coordinate 28,259,107 of NC_088376.1, read as the reverse complement.
AATCGCTTGAACCTGGGAGGCAGAGGTTGCAGTGAACTCAGATCATGCCACTGCACTCCAGCCTGGGCAACAAGAATGAATTTCTGTCTCCAAAACAACAACAACAAAAAAAGATACATTTTGACCAACATTAAGAGGTTTAGGCAGCATAAGAAATCAGTATGATGATAATGCTTAAGTTCAGTTATTTATATTCAAAAGAAAAAACAAATTAGATTTATTAACATTTTAATACAAAACATCCCATTTGAAGCATAGTTCTGAAGAAACGTTTATGAGCTAGGGTCCTGTCAAGAGAATATTCTATGGCAATGGCTCACTCTGTTTGTGTACTCTTACAGATCCTCTCTTGAAGCAACAGAAAGAGGTGTAGATTGAATTTAAACAATATTCAACAAAACCTTCATTGTATTTGTTTCATACTTTTTTTAGAACGTCTCAAATCCTTTTTCTGCTTGAAAATAGGAGAATTCAAAAAGCACAAATCTGTAAAAGGGTCCCCTCTTCTCAGTTTCCTGGAAGAGTAAAAAGAGATCTCAGGCATAATATAAGCATCCCAATATTAACTTACTCCTCAGTATCAAGTTATGGTAAAATACACCAATTTTAAATGTTACCACTTCAGTTTTTTAAAATCAAATGTTTTTATTTCAGAAAAAACTCATTATTGAACAAAGCTCCATAACCTTATTCCCCCGACATGTATCATTAAAAATAAGTTCCCACAAACCAAATACTTACGAAGCGAGGGTGGGCTCCTTATAGTTCACGCTGACTGTGCACCTACGTTTAGGCAGAGCCACTGCTGGGCTTTCTTTAGTCTTTTTTGGAGAAACAGAAAGCCTTCCAATTTTCACAACAGGATACAAGGAGACATTGGTGATATCCTTCAGTTTAAGATGAGGTGACTGGTGAGTTTCAGGTGGTGTACCTACAAAATAATTTTTACTGAATGATTTAAAAAAAACCCACACAGGAACTAAAATTGTACTCAATTTTATATATCTTAACTGTATACAAAATCCAGCATTTAATAACAGAATTTTTTTTAGATGGGCTCTCATTGTATTGCCCAGGCTGAAGTGCAGTAGTGTGATCTCAGCTCATTGCAACCTCCACCTCCTGGTCTCAAGCAATCCTCCTGCTTCAGTCTTCTGAGGAGCTGGGACTACAGGTGTGCGCCAACATGTCCGGCCAATAATACATTTTTTTTTTTTTTGGCTTTTTCATCATTTTTTCCTCTTCCTTTCAAACCATTGTTGAAATATTAATTATAACAGAACACTTCACTAAAACGTAAAATTCTTCTAGGATAGCTTGGGCATAATAAGTTAGTTTAACCATGGAATTTCATTTTAGTCATACCTTGCTATTTGGAATCAAGTCCTCTCTCTTTCAATACCAAGGTTTTTATCAAGTCTCTTCCTATAGTCTTATAAAGCCGCTAAAATTCCTTCTATTAAACAAATGAGAATTCTAAATAACAGCTTCTGTGTAAACCAGGAGACAAACTAGCATGTTAAAAAGTTACTCAGTTTTTTTTCCCCATCATAAACATCCAAGTATACTTTGGAGCTACACATATATTGGAAGGCAAATGTCCAACACATAATAAAGACACTGCAAAACAATCTCCTCAAATAGCTTTAAAAAGCAAACTGTACCCCCAAAAAAGTAAACTATAACCGTGAAATGACTGTATACTAAGAGCCATATGCTCCAGTGTCATCTGGTTTTTATAGTCTGTCCTGTTCGTTGCCACATAAATATATTGTACTGTATTAATTATTCCAACTTTCGGTTTGAGAAATATATCTTATGGAACAATATCAGATCGGTTGCTACATTCTGGAAAAATGCTTCTCAAACTTTAATGTGTATATGAATCCACAGGAGGACTTCTTAATGGCCAGGCACGGTGGCTCACGCCTGTAATCCCAGCACTCTGGGAGACCCGAGGTTGAGTTTCAGGTCAGCCTAACCAACATGGAGAAACTCCGTCTCTACTAAAAATACAAAATTAGCCCGGCGTGGTGGCACATGCCTGTATTCCCAGCTACTCGGGAGTCTGAGGCGGGAGAATAGCTTGAACCCAGGAGGTGGAGGTTGGGATGAGCTGAGACTGTGCCACTGCACTGTAGCCTGGGCAACAAGAGCAAAACTCTGTCTCAAAAAAAAAAAAAAAACCCACAAAGATGCAGATTCTGACTCCAGGGTATGGGATATGGCCTGAGATTCTGCATTTCTAAGAGGTCTAGGGATCAAACTCTTGAGTAACACTATTTTAGAGTATATTTTTTTCTTTTAAAAATGTATTTTTTATGGATTTTATGTATTTTTATGGATACAGGCTCACACACCTGTAATCCCAGCACTTTGTGAGGCCAAGGCAGGAGGACTGCTTGAGCCCAGGAATTTGAGACCACTCTGGCAACACAGTGAGCCCTCATCTTTACAAAAAGTAAAAAAAAAGAAAAAAAAAATTAGCCAGGTGTGATGGCGTATGCCTATAGTCCCGGCTACTGGGGAGGCTGAGGTGGAAGAATCACTTGAGCCTGGGAGGTTGAGATTGCATTGAGCCATGACAGTGACAGTGCCCTCCAGTCTGGGTGATAGAGCAAGACCCTGTCTCAATTAAAAAGTGAACAACAACCAAAAAATCCCAACTTCTTCTGGACATTTTCAAATGTACACAAAGATGGCAATAACAGTATAATAAACTCTGAGTTACCTAGGTTCAATAATTATCAACACTCTGCCAATCTTGTTTGATTTTTTTTTTTTTTTTGAGACCGAGTTTTGCTCGTTGCCTAGGCTGGAGCACAATGGCATAGTCTCGGCTCACTGCAACCTCTGTCTCCTGGGTACAAGCGATTCTCCTGCCTCAGCCTCCAGAGTAGCTGGGATTACAGGTGCATATCACCACGCCCAGCTCATTTTTTTGTATTTTTAGTGGAGATGGGGTTTCACCATGTTGGCCAGGCTGGTCTCGAACTCCTGACCTCAGGTCATCCGCCTACCTCGGCCCCCCAAAGTGCTGGGATTACAGGCATGAGCCAACCCGCCCAGCCTACAGCATATTTTTTAAGAAGATACTTGCCTGCTACCACTGACTAGCCGATTTAGAAAGTTGGTTCGGTTTTTAAGGTTTTAATCTCCTTATAAACAAAATAAGCATCATAACACCTATACTTCACAGAATTGTTCTGAGGATCAAATAAAATGATATAACAATATTTTGAAAATGATACAACTTGACTATGTATGTTAGTTTTACTTGTATTAACTAAAACTGCCAAATGAGAATCTTTGTGGACAGGTGTAGGTTGTATTATGAACATCTGAACTATGCCTACTTTTGATCTCATAAAATATTTTCTGAGCCAGTTTTTAGAGATGTTGTACAAAAGAATACTAAGTCTGTCAATTGAGGAAATCTTCACTAACTAGAAGATTATTTAAAATCACAGTTCCTGTCAAATTTAATATAAAACAAGGCCATTAAAATAACAAGTCACTGGATTCAAATTTGATTTCACTTTCAAGGGGATACTTCAGGTAAGTGTATAAAAGCTACTTCAATTCAACCTAACTCCACAAAAGAGTCCCTCTGTCCTCTTGGGAGTGCTTATTTACTGAAAATAAAAATTCTGTCTCCACAACAAGCAATTTCTGAATTAGGTCAGAGCAATACAACTGTGATTTCCACACCCAGCCCCACACTGTTTAATCAGACCATAACTTCCCCCAAAGAGAGACAGATGGTAAGTCTCCAACCTCCACCAGAGAAACAGATGGTTAAGTATAGTATATAAGCATCAGGAGTGATCATTTATCACAAACATTAAAAACGCAGGTAAACAAGTAGATCACTTACTAGTAGGAGTTTTTGTTGGCTTAGAACCCTCCGTCTCTTTTTCATCTGTATATTTCAGTCCTCTTTTAGCTAGAGGCCTGGTGACTGGTCTTGTACCTGAATCGCTGGTGGGATTCTGAATGTACTTGCAAGTGGGCAAATAGAGGTCATCGGAATCATCTCCTGAACCACTTGATTCACAGAGGCTCACTTCAGACTCATTGTTCTCTTCTCTATTAGAGTCATTGCTCATTTTTTGTCGGAAAGGAGTAAGATGAACACCCTCTTCCAAATTAAAATTGTAAGCATCATTGGAACTGACAGATTTGTGCATTTTCTTTTTGGAAACAGTTCTTTTATTTTCACTTTTATTCTCTTTACATTTTGACATAGGTTTTGATTTTCTCCTGTTAGCTTTTCTTTTCTCTTCTCTTTTTCTTTCTTGTGTATCTCTTTGCTTACTTTTAGTTTGTTCAGATTTAGATTCTAAAATGTCTTCTTTTGTTTTAGTAAACGTTCCTGGATGAATCAGCTTTGAAAGTGATAAGTTAGCTTGGTCCTTGCTCCATTGACAAACATTGTATTGTACATTTTCAGGCATGTTTACTAGTGGGTCTAAAAATCCAACTCTTTCGAATTCAAAAGACTTCCCCGCCAAATGACTGGTTTCAAAATCATCCAAGCTATCAAACTGACATACACTGTTACAATGTTTCTTTAAACTGCGACGGACAGATACAGTTCTAGGTAAGACATTATCAGTGGACTTAGCTTCACCTGAACCAAAATCAAATCCCAGTGTTTCTTGAGGAATAGTAGGTATCTGATCTGAGAATTTAAAAAATAAATGAGAAAAATAGTTTGACTTTGTGGAAAACTGAATTTCAAGAACTTTAGAATTCAAAGTAAAAAACTGAATGACCAAAAAGTCATTCTGTAGTTTTCCTACATTATAAAATCTGTAAATAAAAATCTGGGGAACTAAAATAATACCATCTATTTACTTGTCAATGATCAACTGATGGCTTATATCTGACATGTGAAAGAATCTTGTACAGGTTCAGTATCCCTAATCTGAAAATCTGAAATCCAAAACTTTTTCAGTGCAGTCATGATGCTCCAAGGAAATGCTAACTGGAGGGTTTTGGATTTCAGATTTTCAAATTAGGGATGATGAACTGATATAATGTAAATATTCCAAAATTAAAAAAATAAATCCAAAACACTTCTGGTCCCAAGCATTTTGAATAAGGGACACTCAATCTTTATAATCTTTAAAAATATTATAGGCCAGGCACAGTCGCTCACGCCTGTAATCCCAAACTTTGGGAGGCTGAGGCGGGCGGATCACGAAGTCAGGAGATGGAGACCATCCTGGCTAACACGGTGAAACCCCGTCTCTACTAAAAATATATATAAATATAAAAAATTAGCTAGGCATGGTGGCAGGCACCTGTAGTCCCAGCTACTTGGGAGGCTGAGGCAGGAGAATAGCGTGAACCCAGGAGATGGAGCTTATAGTAAGCTGAGATTGCGCCACTGCACTCTAAGCCTGGGCAACAGAGCGAGACTCTATCTCTCAAAAAAAAAAAAATTATAACAGGCTTTATGTGCTCTTAGTTTAAAGAAAATGAATATGTGTTTCACTGAGTACAGATTCAGAGAAGTACAACCGCATATTCCAGAGTGGGACAAACGAGAAAGTGGGAGCTAAGTTGTTCTTTGAAAAATAAATAAGATTTGGATAACTAGAAAGCTTCTCAGGTAAGAAATATAATCTGTATTTTAAGGAAAAGTGAGGCTATGTCCGGTTTTGCTATTCAAATACTATCCCTTCTTCGAAGCTTAGTTCAAGTGGAGGAGATTGACATTTGAGAACACAGACATATCAATTTAAAAGTAGTAAGAAGGGGATAGCTTTGGAGTTCAACTTTGATTTTAAATACTAGCTCTTAACATCTAGATTTCTTCATATGAGATACTTTACCTTCTTGAGTTCCTATAAAACGGGACTAATGTACTTATATTCCTAGGTTGTTGTGAGGGTTAGGTGAGATTGTGCAGGTAAAATGCCTAACATAGAGCTTGACACATAGTAGCAATCAGTAAATTGCTGCCATAGTTATAGCCAAAGTTTCAGATTACAGATTTGACATAATAAACATATTTTAAAACTCTATTACTCTGTGTAAAATAAACAGATTTCCTTTGAGCAGAATACCAGATGAACAAATTTAAAAAGTTTAGAAAAAAAGAATTAGAGAAATTTAATTGTATTATTTGTTCTCAAAGACCTTATCTTGCCCTTAATAATATTTTTAGATTTTCACTTGATTACCTTCTATTTGAAATGACTCTCCTTGTCCTGGAAGTTCAGTTTCTTCAAGAGGAATTTGCCTTAGAAAATACCAATGAAAAAACAGAAATTTAATGATTATGTAATAAAAACAAAATCAGTATTTTCCTAATTTTTCTTTCCTTTAGTATCATTTCATAACTCGATTTCAAATCAATACATCTATTCTGTATCAAAGGAAACCAAAGGACACTTATGCTGATTATAGGGAGATTGATTTGTTACGACTGACATTCAACTCCTACTTGAACTAACCTATCAAGTTGGATAGTTCCACTTGAAAACATGTTATATAACTCAATTTCATTTAACTAAGGAAACAGCCAATGATAATTAATTTGTAAAATGTTTTTTAAAAAATGTAGTTTGATCACTCTTTAGGAGCCTGCTTTATCATTAGCAGAGCTATGATTTGTTTGTAATATATGCTTTTATGGTGCTTAACTATTGAACTCTTCTGAAGTTAACATTGTTCATTTTCTTTAAAAATGTTGTTCTTTACTTCATGAAACATGAAGTGTTCTTTATACTCTAACACTATTACTGGCAGTTTCATTCTAATTGTAATTTTATTCTTTATTCTCTGTAGAGAATTTTCCACTCTAGACATTAAACAGATTTAGGTAATGGCTGTGGTAACTAATAACTATTTTAGAAAACTTCTACAAACGCGATTACCTTATCTTACTTTTTGTCCACAACATAAGTTTGTCAGATCTTAAAGTACAACAGTTTAAAAACTACCAATGATTAAAAGTAATCTACGGCAACAGAAATCATCTTAGTGGTTACTTCTGTGGAGAAGGGGATGGACTTGAAAGGCATACGAAAGAACTGTCTATGGCAGTAGTTCTCATCTAAGGGCAATTATGCTCTCCAGGGAACATGTGACAATATCTGAAGTCATTTTTTGTTCTCCTGAGGGATGTTACTGGGATTCATTGGGTGGAGCCTATGGATGCTACTAAACATCCCATCGTGCACAGACAGCCCTCTACAACAAAGAATTATCTGGCCCAAAATGTTAATAGTAAAAACACTATGTCTTCATTGACATTTTTGTTCCACGATATATACATTAGTCAAACTCATCGAACTGTGTAACTGTGATCTGTGCATTTTACTGTTTATAATTAAAGCTTAATAATTCATAAACAAATAAATAAAGTACATTTGATCCAAGAGAAGGGGACGAGGGTATAGGTGATCTAGAAAAATGAACTGGATCAGCGAGACAATGGGACAACTGTGTTAAATATGATGTTTCATTTATTTATTTATTTTTCCCCCAAACCAGACTATTTATAGGGCTGGCAAAACATCTCATTTCAATAGCTAATCCTTCTTAAAATAAAAACATGGTACACAGAAAAGTATGACTGGAGGAAAGTATGAAGTAGAATTAAAAATCTGGTAAGGCTTCTTTTTCCTAGGCATCAAAAAAGGAGTGAAATATGATAAAAAGGGGTTTAGCTTGGCTATATGTGATAGAATTTCAACACATCAAATTCTCTTAAATATATTCTCAGCAGAGAAAGCATCAGACTACAAATATAAGAGTTGACATGAGCACATTTCCTTTCATAAATGAATCACAGAATTAAATCTTTCTTAGTATTAATAATCATAATAAAGAATTTGATACTAACGGTAAATCCTTCACAAATAAATTTCTGAAGTTGTCATCGCTATTGGGGTCCATTCCAGAGGAACATATTTCCTGGTTCTGTTAATATATTAAAACAAAACACTGTTATAACTGAAGTATTCAGAAGAAAGCATTAACTTATTCAACAATATGCACTTGTTGACAGTCTACCATGGTGCCATGCCATAGTTCTAGGAGCTGAGTCTATAAGAGCTCAAAAGCAGAGTAAGTCTTATCCTCTTAAAGCTTACATTCTAGTGCAGGGAAATAAAATTTTAAAAAGAGAAGACATATGTACAAAATTTCAGATTGTGATAAGTGCCATGAAGGAAATATCCAGGGTGAGGTGATAGAGAGTAACTCAGGTTGGATTGCTCTTTTAAATAGAGTGTATCTGATATAAATCAGAAGACTGCAAAGGAGCCAGCCACTAAAAGAGCAGGAGGAAAAGAAGGCAGTGGAAACAGCAAATACACATAAGAAAAATCTTGCTGTGTTTAGGAAAGAAAGGCTGTTGTGGCTGGAACATAGTCACTGAGAACAGTAGGAGATATACATGCAGAGGCCACATAATGTAGGGCCTTGAGAACCATGAGTTTAGATTTCAGTCTAAGTATGATGGGAAGGTACTTAATATTAAGAAAAGAAGTAAACTGATTTAAGTTTTTGAAAGATCAGTCTGAATTAAAAGAGGCCAGGGGTAGAAAGAGTTGAGACATCATCATAGCATATCTGGCAAGACATGGTATCAGCTAAGATTAGAGTCATGGCTATGGAGGTGAAGCCCAGTGGAAGGCCTTGAGATGACAGGTCAAGCTCAAGGACTGAAAAGGGATGGAGGTGGGAACAATGAGGGAGAGGAAAGCCTCTTGTGGTTTTGGACTAAGCAAATGAGTAGGCTACTTTACTGAGATGAGTAAGACTTATAAAGGAAGGTAGGAAGTATACAGTATCTTTGGGGGAGGCAAGGGGAAGTTGTGCTTTATATAAGGTATGTTTGAGATTCCTTATACATCTTTAAGTGGAGATAGCAAATGGTGGCTGTGTGTATACGTGTGTATGTGTTTGTTTTTAGATTCTGTACTGTAAACTGGGAAGGCATCAGCAGACAGTACATAAAGCTATGACAGGGTATAAGATGAGTCTACAACAACTGGCATTTATTCATTTTTTGAAATAAAGTCTTGCTTTGTCACCCAAGCTGAAGTGTAGTGGTGCTATCATAGCTCACTGCAGCCTTCAACTTCTGGGCACACGTGATCCTCCTATCTGAGCTTCCCAAGTAGCTGGGACTACAGGTGCATGCCACCACAACTGGCTAATTTTTATTTTTTATTTTGTAGAGATGGGAGTCTCGCTGTGTTGCCCAGGCTGGTCTTGAACTCCTGGGCTCAAGTGATCCTCTCACCTCAGCCTTCCAAAGTGCTCAGATTACAGGCATGAGTCAATGTGCCTGGCCAAGAATTGACATTTAAAGGTAGAATGAGGAAGAAATCAGCAAGAGACCGATATGGAATAGTCAGAAAGGTAGAATAAAAACCAGGGGAGCATAATATCATGAAAACTAATAGATCAAAGTATGTCAAGTAAGGAGTGGTCCCTGTTTTACATATTATTACTGCAAGGTCAAGAAGAAAGAGAAGTTACCACTGAATTTGGTAACATGGAGGTTTTGGTGACCTTGATATGCAGTGACAACAGAATGGTAAGGATCAAATCTAGATTCAGAGTGGCTGCAGGCCAGGCGTGGTACCTCATGCCTGTATTCCTAGCATTTAGAGAGGCTGAAGCAGGGGGATTACTTGAACCCAGGAGGTCAAGACCAACCTGGGCAACATAGTGAGGTGGTCTCTACAAAAAAATGTTTAAAAATTATCTGGGCGTGGTGGTGTTCCAGCTATTCAGGAGACTGAGGTTTGGAGGAGCACTTGAGCCTGGGAGGTCAAGGCTGCAGTAAGCCATGATTATGCCACTGCACTTCAGTCTAGGCAACGGAGCGAGATCCTGTCTCAAAGAAAAAAAAAAAGAGTCATTTCAAATGTGAATGGAAGCTGAGGAAGTGAAGAATATACTGTTTTCTTTTAAAAAGTTCTGCTGTGAAGGGAAGAAAACAAATGAGGAGATAAAGAAATATGAGACGAGGAGAGGTTTCATTACTTTCTTCTTCTCTAAGGTTGAGAGATACGAAAGCACATCTTTATGATGACTGAAATGATCCAGTGGAGAGGGGGATATATGGAAGAGAGAACAATCTTCCAGGAATAAAGTTGTAGAGGAGGTGAGAAGAGAAAATCTGATGCATGGGCTAGGGAGCGGCTTGGGGTGGTGCTTGCCTTTAGCAGGAATAGGGGCCATTCTGCCACTGTAACAAGAGGGAAGACGAAAAACCTAAGTATAGAGGTGGATTTGTAGATCTCTGTTATGAAGATGACAATTCTCACTCAATTCCTAAGAAGCCAATTCTAATTTAATTGAATTATCTTCTGAAATTTGATGAACGTTGACATTATAATAAATAGGCCAAAAATGTTCATTAAAAACAAAACAACCAGAAATTTAATCCCATTAAAATCTTTCGGCCAGGTGTGGTGGCTCATGCCTGTAATCCCAGCACATTGGGAGGCCAAGGCTGGAGGATTGCTTGAGACCAGGAGTTCAAGACCAGCCTGGGCAACATGGCAAGATCCTGTCTCTGGCAAAAAAAAAAAAAAAAAAAAAAAAAAAATTAGCCAGGTGTGGCAGTGCACGCCCATAGTCCCACCTACTCAGGAGGCTGAGATAGGAAGATCGTTTGAACCTGGGAGGTGAAGGCTGAGTGTGCGTGAGCCTGGGAGGTGAAAGCTGCAGTGAGCTGTGATCACACCACTGCACCCCAGACTGGGCAAGAGCGAGACTCTGTCCCCCTCAACCTACCCCGGCCAAAGATGAAAACTTTAAATTTGACATCAATGTAGCTAATGTTCTGAAACGAATATTAATGCAGGTAAATAAAAAAGAACATTTAAATATATACTAATATAACTTAAAAACAAGTCATTAAAAAAATCTATAAAATTAGGGAACAAAAAGGCTGTTAAAAATTACCTAAATGTTAACTATTGCTAGGCTAGGCAAGAAAACATTCTTGTAAAATTTTTACATTTTAAGCTTCTCCATCACTGCTAAATTGATTTGATAAGCACTGAAGCATGGGTGTACAATGAGGTTGAGAATGAGTGACACAAGCAATTAGTATATAGCAGAAAATACAAACGTTGACATTCTAAATGCTAAGAATATATTTGCGTAGCAACTAACAATGTTTTAAATAAATACTCAAAAACCACTGAGCTGCAGTAATAGAATTTTTTCCCAACTGCTTTTGTAATTATCTCATCGAGTATTCACTTCCTACTATTTCTGTTTTTCAGCAAAAACTTTGTAAAAGGAGGAGGAAGATTCAAATGCCTTTAGAGGAACTGTTTCCCCCTACTAGTTGACTGAACAAGGAAAATACAAAATTAGAAAAGATTACATTCTGGGGGAAAAAAAAAAAAGTAATCTACCACACCTAGCACAGTGGCTCACGCCTGTAATCCCAGCACTTTAGGAGGCTGCGGTGGGTGGGTCACTTGAGGCCAGGAGTTCAAGACACCTGACCAACATAGCAAAACCCTGTCTCTACTAAAAATATAAAAATTAGCCAGGTGTGGTGGCACATGCCTGTAATCCCAGCTCTCGGGAGGCTGAGGCACAAGAATCGCTTGACCCCAGGAGGCAGGGGCTCCAGTGAGCTGAGACTGCACCACTGTACTCCAGCCTGGCGACAGAGCAAGACTCTGTCTCAGAAAAAAAAAAAAAAAAAAAAAAAAAATATATATATATATATATACACACACACACACACACACATATATAAACCTCCCATGAAGGTAAAGAAAATATACCTAATCTTTATAGAGGCAGTTCTCAAATATACCATATATGTACTTATTGTCTATGTGTATATATACATATATATTACACGTGTCTTAATCACATGGAGGAAAAAAAATAAGGAATCAATAGGGAGTGAAGCAAGAACTCTTTCACTGACTTCTCCTGTCAATGGAGAAGTGACATTAATTCCATTTTCAATTACCCGCCCACCTCCTCCCACCCCCAATATCCCTCCCCTAATCATTATGTTCTCACTTTCTTATCTGACCTTCCGGTCTAAGTGCCAACTCAAATGTTTTCACTGGTATAGCAAAGCAATGGCCACTGGGAAGAATTTCAATGTTCTGTACGCCTGACACTCACCACTGCTTTTTTTCTTTCTCTGCCTCATTTCCCTGGCAGTGGCTACTGGAAAAAGGGATAAATAAACTAGTTCATCATTACTTTTTTCATAAGTAATGACACACATTACTGTATACACAATGATACACAATGGTACAGCAAGACACAAAGAATATCCTAAAGCAAACCTTCTCCATATCTGTTATATTTTGGCTAGCAGGACCATATTTGAACACCTTCTTTACAATCTTAGACAAAAAGAAAATCAGATTGAAAATTTGAGCAGCAAAATGTTTATGATCTTACTTGTCTGGGAGTGAACAGTCTTCTCTACTTAGTCAACAAGTAGGTAAAAACGATTCTCCAAAAAGCACTTAAATACTCCCTATGTCCTAAATAAAGGTAGTTCTTATAAAACCCCACTGGATATAGCAAAACAAAAGGCTAAGGTAAAAGCTAAGATAGCATTGATTAAAACTTCTGGATGAGTCCACTTCAACTACCACTTTTATATCTTTAGCTTAGTGGCACTATCTTTGACTCACTTAGTTGAACATTCAAATAGACCAGCAATGCAAAAGGCTAAAACTATGTCTTCTGCATCCTGTCTTGCTACCTGCTTTACGAATGAAATAGGCAGGAACAGGCTTCAATCACCTATATGCTTGAAGCTTTCTTAACTGGCCAAATGCAATAGCTGTGCTCTGAAGCACCAAAGAAGGATGTTTTAAACAATTCATGCATAATTGAGCTATCAGTAATTCATTTAAATAAAATAATTGATCTAAACTACTTATTCATGGCTTAACTAAACTAAGAAATTCGGCCTCAGTAATGAAAATACCTGAGCATCTTCTGTTTGTTGTGATGTAAGTTTTCCCTTCAATGCATATAGCTGCCATGTGAGATAGTAACATTCTTTTCTCAGCTGTAGGATGATATCTTGGGCTTCTCTCACTTTGGATTTTTCATTTTCCAAAGCTAAAACTAACATTTTGTTGTTGTCTTGGTAATTTTTCAGCAGTGTAGAAGTGTTGGCTAAAAAAGGATTAAAAAATTTATCAGTTATTAAATCTAAACTTAAAAGTGATATAAAAGGACAACATAAAAATCTCTTACTGATTATTTGGCATGGTGCAGCTATAAAAGACCTGCGTTTGCCAATCTCTGCCAAGTTTTTATTCCTTTTCTCTTTCATTCGCTTCTTTATGTCTTCAAGACTATCTTGAAAGGACTTCTTCAGGCATCTTTCCTTGGCCATCTTTTGCCTAAACAATAAAAAATAATTTTTCTCAGAGAGAATATTATCAAATATAAAACTTTAAAAAACATAGGCTGTTCATAAAGAATGCATTAAATAGACTAAACTGTAGAATTAGCTCAAAGTAGATAGTTAACTAACTTGATAACATAAATTTTCCCCTTTTAAAATCTCATTCATGTTTTTGATGTTCTCTCGTCCTCCTCAGGCACTTTATAGAAAAATTTTATTGAATATAGATTTCCAACCCAAAGATTCCACAATATGCCACTTATTCATTCTTTAACAAATACTCACTGTGGCATATATGCCAGATACTACTGAAAATGCTTATTATTATATCCTGATGCCATTATTATTTATGCTTCTTAAAGAAAATGTTTAGGACCAACTTTTAGTGCTTAGGCTTACAGCATTAGTTCTGAGGCAATTATATATCTGGGTTTTGTTTTCCAGCTCTTCTTTAATGATTAATTCATCACATTAGGTCATTCAACTATTTTTCCATAATTAGATAATTTTAACCTAATTATCGCTTATGATATACACACACTCTCAAGAAAGTCAAGGTGATCCTTAGAGGTTTAAACTATGTAGCACTACATACAATTTTATTAGGCTATTGTAACAATTACAGAGCTAGAGCAGGAACTTGGGCAGAAGAACACTCCAGTATTCTCAAAGTATGGCTAAAACTTAGGGCTGTTAACTCCCAGTGAATTATGAACATAACAAATCAGACATAAAATATTGTCGTACATACAGTTAAACGCTGAGTATTAAATACATAAGTATACTTAATCTTTCAATGTTGTAAGTCAGGTAGGTTTTAGCATGCTACTAAACATGTCAAACCACTTTTCAGAAACATCTTTTACTCTAGATTGCACTTTGAATATCTTAAAATTGAAAAAAAACTTGTTTCCAATAATAATGTATGCATACAATTTTCACCACAAAGGATATCGCTACCTTCTCTAAGATAGTCAAACATTTTCCTAAACCTTACACTTTCTTGAGTATGTTCTCCAGGCCTTATTTTCCTCTATGCAGTGTCTGGAATCTTAAATATAGATATTATAGATTAAGAACTTTCTACCAAGGTATATACAATATATACTGGGAGGTTCCTAGCAGAGATAGGATAACTATTTTTAAAAGCAGTAATGGTAAAGGGGTTGTTTTACACAATTAAGTTAGAATTGAGGATGTTTGAGAGTCATACAGATTAAGTTACTGATCTAGTTTAGTTAAGATATTTTAAAGTTTTCCTTATTACTTTTAATCAAGCTAAAATCACAAAAGAAACTTTCCATATCAAAAGTTTTATATCCTGTCTAAATTAGGCGATGGTGTTAGTAGGGGGTGTGGTAGACAGAAGAAATGAAAGCACAGACAGGCTACAGCGCGAGATGACGGTCTCAATCTGTAGAGTACTCGCGTGGCGCTCTGGATTCAAAAGAACCTAGCATATTTGATCTCCGTTCATAATTATCCAATCAGTTCTGCTGCGAAGACAGCCAGGTAGGACACTAGTCAGTGCCGGCCTCTTCAGGGTAAGTGAGGAAGAGAATGGCCTGGACAATGAGGACGTCAACGGTATCACGCTGCACAAAGAACTGCTGTCAATTTTCTTGCGTTGAGCCAGGCTTTTAACTACCGTAAAAAGCTTTATTTGCACATCACTTAATCTACACAATTTTGCAAAGTAGGATATTAGGGTCTCCATTTATTTAACGTAAGAGGAAGACAGAACATCTGAACGGGCAGATCGAGTGGCTGAACCGCGAAAAGCGCGCGGCCAGTGGGACTCCAGAGCCCGAGCTTTCGGCCACCGAATTTAGAACGGTATTGAGAACCCAAGGGAAGTCAAACACGGATCACTACGCCCTTGTTTCCCACCTTAAAACCTACTTCCTCCTCCTTCAGGAGGCGGAAAGCCGAGGGGAGGTGGGGCTGGTCCAGAACCATACCTTGGCCACTACTTCTGCAAGAGCTATCTTCCTCCTTCTCACATTTCAAGGCTCTTCGAGGCTCTCTCGCGCGAGCCACGCGCAATGAGCCCTCCAGGACCGTACCCCGTCGCCTGGAACTAACGTCGCCACATTCGAAATTTTCCGCCTCGTTCCTCCATTGGTTGGCTGGGAGGCGGTCACGTGCACCCAACACCAACCGGCGCTGGCAGAGTCCCGCCCCGCCAGGTGACGTCACGCGGCTCAAACTCGCTCACGTCCACATCCGGGCATCCATCGGGCCCGGGGGCGGAGCTGGTGGTCGGGTCGCGGCGACCTGCCGGGACGTTTTCCTCAGAGATGTGGGGATTTTGCGGGTGGAGTCACTCCGAAACCTTTAAGACGGGGTGTGATCGGTAGTCCAGAGCTTCCTGTTTCTTCAATCTGACAGCTTCCAGTGTCCCAGGTTGTGCTCAAAGCCTTCCTCCTGTGAGAAGAATCTCTTTGGTTGCCTGTTAAAGCGGTCAGCCAGCTTGCAACACGGAAGCAGCTTTTAGGGGAATTAAAACCAAAGCAAGGAGCAAATTCTGGATTAAAGAGGTATTAGGGAAACTGCAGATACCTGAAAATTGGAGCTCCATGTTTCTCTTTGCCGGCTACCTCTGGCTCTTTAACGCTTCTCGAGAAATGGCACCAACATCCATCCAGTTACCGACTAGAAGCCTGATAAATCATCCTTAATGATTCTTTATCCTCTCTTAACCTTTGCCCGTCCAGTCAGTCACACGGTCTTCTCAACTCTACTTTCCAAGTTTCTCTCATGCCCACTTTTTCCCCCCAATCCAGCTTCCAGCCTAATCTTACTCCCAAAATGGCACTAGTACCCACTCTGACCGCAGATTCTACTCCCTATATTCTCCATAGAGTAATATTTTTACAAAACAAGTATCAAATAGGAAACTTGACAGTGGCTCCCTGTTGCATTTAAGGTGAAGTTCAGACTCCTTTAACGTATTTTGTCCTTAAAGAGCCCCACGATTCCTGGTTCCACCACTTGTACATTTTCTTAAGATTCTTGCCCCTTTTGCCAATACCGTTCTGTCAAGAACATTCTTTCCCTTGGCCTGACTTTCTCATATGTATACTGAAGTTTCACTGTACAGATTAATTCTTCCAGAAAGACTTATCTGACCCTAAAGCCCCTTAGTATCTGTTTTACACTTTCCTAGTGCCCTGCATTTTTGGAGTATTCCTTGTGACACTGACTTGTCGTTCATTGCCTGTTTCTTGAAGTTGAATAAGGGCAGGAACTACATCTGCTTCATCGATAGCTAAATTGTCAGCATCTCGTTGCAATTTGAAGTAGGTAGTAAATATTCACTGGGACAATAAAGGAACAAATGAAAACGTAGCAAATGCTTTGAATCTAGGCATTCTTTATGAAGGTGTGTTGTTGTTTTTTAAAGGTAGCTAACACGTGCTTGCTCTAATCTAGGGACCGGTCCTAGCTTGAGTGGAAGAGGCTGAAACACCCTTCTCCAGCCAACAACTCCCTTGTTTTCCAAGTTAACCAGACCAACTCCATTAATCCTCAGTTTACTGCCACTGGGCAATGTGGCTTATATGTGCAGAAGCATCAAGAAGGAATGGGCAGAGAGCTTTTTTGTTGTTTGAGGTCAGAAGAGTATGAAGTGGAAAGTGAGAGCAGAGAGTAGGGCCAGCTTCATCAGCAGGCAACCGGTGCTTAGAAGGGCTGTGCATTTGGTTTAATGCTCTGCTGTGGCCATCTTGAAATGCTTAGTAGTTTATATTTGAACTTATGTTTTGTAAGTTATGTCTGATGAGGCAATGGAGCAATCTTGTGAGCAGATGTGATTCATGCAATGCGTGTCTGTCACTTTTTTTTTTGTCCCATGTCATACAGTGTTCAGGATGCTCACTAAATGGCTTCCATGAACCACTTATTTTGTAGTTAGGGACCTAAGTACAAAGTGCTCAGAAGGACTCACCCTTGCCGTCTTGAAATTATTATTATTTTCTTTGAGACGGAGTTTTGCTCTGTCTCCCAGGTTGGAGTGCAGTGACACGATCTCTGCTCACTGCAGTCTCCACCTCCCAGGTTCAAGCAGTTCTCCTGCCCCAGCCTCCCAGGTAGCTGGGATTACAGGTACCCACCACCACGCCCCGCTAATTTTTGTATTTTTTTTGTAGAGACAGGGTTTTGCCATGTTGTGTAGACTGGTCTCAAACTCCTGAGCTCTAGTGATTCGCCTGCCTCAGCCTCCCCAAGTGGGATTACTGGCTAAGCCACCATGCCCAACCAACCTTATTATATTTGCTAACCACTTACACTAAAAGTGATGGCGTGAAAGGAAAAGGAAAGGTAAGACATTCCACAATTCCTTTTCTTTTCAGTCTTTCTCTACTTATCGGTAAGCTGAAGGTTTTTGTCTTGCATTTTTAGCAAGGAGCGTCATATTTTCATTTCACATCGACCCACAGAGATTATATAGTTGGCCCTGACCAAAGGCTTGGAGGTTCTGACTTTTTGAGGGGTGTCTTCCCCGTTCCCAATTTAAAAATGGATCAGACTTCAAATCAAGTGTTTATTATAGAGCGTTAAAGAATAGAAATGGCTGAATTTAGGGGCAGTGAGGGAAAATACCACCGGAGTCCTAGCATGAATAACTTTCGTACATCAAAATGTTCTACTGCCGCTGATTTTAGGGAACTAAATTCCTGTTGGAATCAACAGCTCTTTTAAAATATTGTGGAAACTACAGCTGTTCCCAAGAAGAGTGCACATATTCCTTTTTGAACAAAAATAGGCATATTTCAAAGAGTACTAAATGGTGGACTGGAGTTTGAACCCAGGAAGCCTGGCTCCAAAGTCCATGCTATTAACAACTAGACTATGTTCTGCTACTTCTCCCTTTTATTATATCACAGTGGTACCCAGCCTAATTCAGAGATAATCCATAGTTTAATTATATCAGCAAAGTACAGTGTAGGAACATGTCATCTAGCTGACAAACTGAGAAGAACCTATGAAAGGGTACCCAATTAGTCAAAATTCTTTGTTTAATTTAGTAGATGTTTAGAATAGTTATGGCGTAATTCAAATAATTTTAACTTCTTAAAAATCTTGCTCTCAAATGACAGTGAATATTTGTAGCTGCATTACTATCAGGGTTTTTCAACATGTGAATGCATGTTATTTCTACTTTCGTTAATTTTAACTTTATGATATATATAAAATATAACGAGCACTCACATTCTCCCCTGCAAGTTCCTAAAATCCCAATAAAACTGGTTGTTACTAATCTTTAACTGCCTTGTTCCTAACATTTATTACTATGTGCAGATTTTATGATTTTTACTCGAAGTCCTGACCTCAGGTGATCCACCCGCCTCAGCCTTCCAGAGTGCTGGGATTACAGGCATGAGCCACCACACCCGACCTTTTTTGTTTGTTTGTTTTGTTTTTTTTTAGAGTCAAAGTCTCCCTCTGTTGCTCAAACTCCTGGCTTCAAGGTATCCTCCCACCTCAGCCTCCTACGTAGCTGGGATTATAGGCTCAAACCACATGCCTGGTTCTTTCACTTTCTTAATGGCGTACTTTGAAGCACAAAATTTTAAATTTCCATAACTTTATTGAAAATTTAATTCTCAATTATTATTGATTTATTTATTTGCTGTTCCTTGTGGTTTTGATGTCATCTCTCAGAAGTCATTGACTAATACAAAGTTATAAAGATTTATATCTATATTTTCTTTTAACAGTTTTGTAGTTTTACTTCTTACATTTAGGCCCTTGTGGTTTATCTACACTGTGGTAGTGGATATATAAGCCTACACAGGCAATAATATAACTTACACACACACACACATACACACATACACACAACACACAAAACAGATGGATGCTGGTCAAACTGAGGAAATCTAAGATTTCAATGTCAATATCCTGGCTATTATATGATAGTTTTGCAAAATGTTACCTATAGGGTAAATTGGGCAAAGTGTGAGGGGGATTTCTTAGTATTATTTTTTACAGTTACATGAGAATCTAAAATTAGTTCAATAAAATTTTAATTAAGAATAATAGTCTGTGGAAATTGCTACTTTTCCTTTTCTTTATGTTATACAAATTGTGGGTAGTCACCTTTTGAATTTTTTTTTTTCATCTGAAAGAAGGGGAACACTGGAGTAATTATTGCCAGGCAAATTAAGAGCATTGTGTGGGTATAGATAATTCTTGTCTTTAAAAATAAACAACAAGCATATAATAGTTTTGGTGTTAATTCTAAATATATACCTAGCACTGTTTTAACGTATAGTACTGATTTTGATTTCTACCAATTGCTTTATCACAATGGCATACGTAAGTGCAAATTTGGTAGGGAGGAATAATTTTAGGTGGACCAATAACTTATACAAGTAATCATATGTTGTAGTATATTATGCTTAACGTAAAATAAGAAGTAAATAAAGACACAGATGATCTAATTACTTCTTTAAATTTATGAGTTTTCTGGTATATAAACACATATAGAAGGGTATACCATAATCCTCTACGTAGATAACTTTTGCTGACATTATTAAAAATTAGGTAATCATTTATTTACCTATTAGCATATAATAAACATACATAGATCTAGCAAGAAAAATTGTGAAAATTTTTAAAGTAGTTAAAAAATATTACTATGTATCATCTTGAGTGTGCTCTTCCAGCTTATCTCAGCCTTTCATTGTTTTGGAGCTATTTTACAACTTTATATATTGTAGAAAATTGGTAATAATGCAAATGATTTTTTTGTCCATAGAAATGCAGATGATTGTGTCCACTAGAATTCAATTAATTATTTTCCTGAGGATAGATCTATTTTTCAGCTATTTACAAATTCATTTTAGCATTCCTGATTTTCCATATTCACATGATTCTTAGAATTCTCCTTTGAACTGGTTATAACATCTTACTGATTTTCTCAATAACTGATGAGTTAAATCAAATTCTGACATCAATTCATTTTAATTTGTATGAGTCATGATTTTACCTCTAAAAAAAATCCTTTAATAGATGGCTACAACATTCAAACAGTACAAAATAGAATAAAATGAAAAGTGAAAATCTTCTTCCCAGCTAGTGTCATCTTCATGAGCCTTACAGTCCCATGGTGAAGACAGATGTTTATCCGAGAATGTAAGATAAATATAAAATTGTAATTCTGATAAATGTGATGAAAAAGAGGAACACAGTACTGCGAGAGCGTATGTAACAGGGTAACAACTTAGCCAGGGGGATCTGGGAAGTCTTCTCTGAAATAATAACAAGTGGCCTGAGATGTGACTATAGGTAGGGAGAACCATTATTTATTAATATAAAATGAGACCCAATTGCTTCCTCCATTAATGCTTGGTGATAGATTGTAGGCATAAAAAAAAAAAGTACCTGGGTTGGTGCAGGCCTGGGAGAGAAGGACAGAGGGTAATTTTAGGGTATTGGCAAGAATATTACTGAAATAATGGTTCATGGAATTTAAGATGGGTAAGTAAGCAAGTGAAAAAAAAAAGCTGGTGGGTGGTTAGGACTAATGACTTGAAAGAAAATAGAAGTATTCATAAACTTGAAGTTCTGATAAAGTTGACAATACAAATTAGAAAGAAAGTCTATTATTAGAAGAGCCTGGGTTGTCTGAAATAGAAAATTTTGAGGAGGAGCAGTTACAGAAAATGAAAAGTTCAAGGTGTCCCATTGGAGTGGGTGAGGAGGGTAAAAAGAAGGACATTGGAGATGAAGAAGACAAGGATCTAGGAGGTCATTTATTTGATTGCTTGCCTGTATGGACACTGAAGTCCCCTGGCATTTATGACAGGGATTGATGGTGAGTCACTTGCCAAGTCACAGCTGAATGTGGTGAGTGACTTGAAAGAGTTATAAACAGGAAAAGGTAAGGGGAGGACTAACGGCCTGGAAGAGGTCCAAAGGTCCAAGGAATGAATCTACCACCACCTGAGAGGGCTACAGGGCCCGGAGCGCCATTGGGAAAAATCTCAATTTAAGTTGATTCAAGCTGTCCTTTTATTTTCCTTTAAACTGCTTGTGTGTGTCTCTGTCTATTTAAAAGTGGACTGTTTGTCTTTTTCTTACTGACTTTTTTACTAGCTCTTAGTAAATTAAGGAAATTAGCTATTTGTCTGACATCCATGTACATTACAAATAATTTTTCCCATTAGTTGTCTTGGACTTTGTTTATGGTATTTTGCCATGTAGCAGTTTTAAATATTTATGAACTGGTTATATCAATCTTTCATTTTTGTGCTTCTGGATTTGTTTTCTGGGTTTCTGCTCATAAAGACCTTTCCCCTCTAATATTATAAATAATTCCACTTGTGATTTGTTCTAGAAATTTGATGGATTCACTTTAATAGTCAAATCTTTGCTCTACCTGGAATTCAATTTGGTATAAAAGTGAGAAGGGATTTAGCTTACTTTTTCTTTTCCAGGTGTGTGTTCATTTGTTCCAACACCAATTCTCTACTGGTATGAAATCTCACACTTGTCATAATAAAATTCCAGTATGTATTTGCATCTATATTAGAAGAAAAAAAGGTTAATATGAGACTGCATGATAAAATCAAGAGGCATATCTCAGAGTTAAACGGACTTTAAATCCTGGCCTTTCCTGTTGACCTTAGCCAAGGAGCTGAACTTCTCTGGGCTCTAGTTTCTTCATCTTCAAAATGGGAATAATAATAGTCTTTGAGGATTAGTGACAATACATGACATATATGAGCCACTGTGGCTAGAGGAGAGTGAAGGAAGAGGATAGAGGAGAGGAGGTGAGAGAAATATCAGGGAGGTAGAAAATCTAAGACTTTGTAGGCCATTGTAAAGATTTTGTTTCTGTTTTTCTGAATAAGGTGAGAAACCACTAAGGATTTTAAGCAGAGAAGTGATATGATCTAACTTACATTTTAAAAGCCTTCTATGTTGCAACTATACTGTGGAAAGAAGCAAGGTAAAGCTAATTGCAGTTTTCAACAGAGAGATGATGATGTCTCAGGCCAGGATGGGAGCAAAGATTTGCATAAGGAATGGTAGAATTTTAGATGGAGCTGCTGTTAGCTGAGATGGGAAAGACTTGTGAGTACAGTAAGTCTGAGGGCAAAGATTGAGAGCTCAGATTTGATCATGTTAAACGTGAGAGATTTGCCACATATGCAAGCATAGGTGTCAGGTAGGCGGTATATACTCTTGGGGTTCAGGAGAGAGATCTGAGCTGGAGAAAAAAACTGGGAGTCATTGGATAGCACATAATTGTATTTAACAAATTTAAGGTCACATGAATGAAGTGGATAAGCAAGGCAATGAGTATGGACAGAGAAGGGAAGAAGCTTCAGGACACCAACATTAAGTTGGTGGGCTCACCAACATTAAGAGATTGAAGAGAAAGGAGAAACCAGTGAAGAAAGTTGAAGAGTGTTCAGTAAGGCAGGAAAAACTGAAGAAAAGCAGGATCTTAGAAGCCAAGTGGTGGAGTTGTAGGGGTAAAAGCCAGATTGAAGTGGGTTTAAGAGAAGGTGGGAGGAAAGGAATTGGAGAAAGTGAGTACATAAAGCTCTTTTAAGAAGGTTGAATGGGGGAGGTGGTGCCGGTGAGAAGAAGAAAGGAGAAGGTATGACCTTGTTACTCAGGAGAGTCATGCATTTGCTAATTACAAGTATTTGGGTTGGTGTTTACCAAAGTGCGTCCAGCATACCAATGTTGGTATGTGAGGTGATGATAAGTGATGCCTGAAAGCGTATTTTTAAATTTT
The DNA here is from genome assembly GCF_037993035.2 of Macaca fascicularis. NCBI lineage: Eukaryota > Metazoa > Chordata > Mammalia > Primates > Cercopithecidae > Macaca > Macaca fascicularis. The sequence continues at coordinate 28,235,954 of NC_088376.1, read as the reverse complement.
GAGTCTATTGTATATTTTAAATACAACCAGTATTTATAGTGATATAAAAGTGATGGTATAAATTTCCTTTTGAAATAAATTTATCTTGGCAGAAAAAGTGAATCAATTTAAAAAATATATTAAAGGTAGTTTATCGATGTGATCGGTTTACACAAATAATTTTAGGTTTAGGAAACACATACTTGGGCATTCAAGGACCTTTGCAATCTAGCTCCTTACCTGACTGAAGGTGAATTTTCTTTCTCAACCTTTCTGTAGAATCCTTCCCATCAATATTTCTCTATTCTTTTCTGCCCATTGTCTTCTTCCAATCCTTTATTTTGACATTGGACTATATTGTATTGTTTATATGTTGGAGTCTGTAGGAACATTGAAAAGCTAGACCTGGACTAGTGCCTAGGAAGCTGGCAGCTAAGCTGCTATGACAGGTGGTGCAGGCCAGAAGAGCCAGGCAGCTCCAGGTACAACGTCTTAAGGTTAGAATAACCATAGAACCAGCTCAGGTGGTTGTCAGAATAAGGAGGTCAGGCCTGGTGATTAGGACATAGCAGCAAGCACTTCCAGATAGCAGTTCATTAACAACCAGGCAGGGAAAATTATTAAAGCAAGGAAATTTGCACATATGCAGTTAGACCATCACTATTCTGCTGGATTACAGGAAGGAGATGTCCAGTCTCAGGAAGGAGGCCTGCCAGACTTAAGTGGGTATCAGGATCCCCATCACCAACTAGGAAGCCTCCTGGTTTGTAGAGGCTTATTTTAATGGAGCAGACTTGGCATCAGAAAATCTGGATTTGAATCCTAGCTTCATCTAGCTATGTGGCCTCAGTTTCTCATCTATAAAATGGTGATAATAATTTCCAATAATTATTAATTAAATTAATTACATATGAAAAGAGCCTTATATAATAATGAATATTGATTATAACACTTTAATTATTAATATAGTTAATAAATAAAAAAAGAGTAGAAGATCCTAACAAAGGGACTTTACCATAAGTCAGGGCTTGGGCACAATAATCTGAATTATGGTCAATAATAGTATAAGTTACTATGTTGTCTTTAGTCATTGGTGGAATGAACTGGTGATGTAAATAAATGTGTCAATCACCCAATACCATGCAGTGGCATTATTATTTCTAATGTAAATGGGACCTATGGGGTCCTGGATAAAATTCCACTGCTGTATTCACAATGTTAGGCCACTTTTAAGTGATATTTTTAGTTTTAAGGGTAATGTGTAGAAATTGAAGAGGGCTCAGGCCATAAATTATTAAATGCATTTGGTCATTTCTTTTGCAAATGTTTATTGAGTGCATACCCAATGAAATCACTCCCGTAAGTGGGCCTTGAGGAGATGGTAATGAATGGGATAGAGGCTGTCTCTGTCTTTTGGAGACAAGCAACTCATGTCAATTAGTTAATTATAACTGTAATGGATGCTAGATGAAGTACAGGATGCAAAGAATGCATCTAATAAGGGGGAACCTGTGCAAATCTAGGGGTGGTTGTCAGGATGTTTAAACTGAGACCTGGAAGATGGTGAGAAGTCAGTTGGATAAAGAAGAAGGGAAAGCACATTCCAGGAAGGAGGACAATGGGCTGAGGCCCTGATGAGGTTGAAGGAGCATGGATTTCCCAGAATTAAAAGATGTTTGGTGTGGCTAGAGTGCAGAGAGGGATCAGCATTGGAGAATGTGACTGGTGGAAAATCCGGAAGGCAGGACCTTCTGGGTGAGATTAAGGAGTTTAGATTTCTAGTTTAGATTTAGAAATCGGGGAAACTTATGCACATTAGTGAAATGAACTGAGAGATCACTCTGGCAGCAGTGTGGAAGAGGGTAGGCAGCAGTTCCAGAAGGGATGGGGGAGACTACTTAGGAAGCTACTGTAGTGTCCCAGATAATACATGATAGGGGCTTACACTCAGGTGGTGGCAGCACATGGAGAGATGCAGACCAACTTGAGAGACATAAAATAGCTCCCTTGGGAAAAGAGACTACTTTTTCTAGAGAAGAGAAGGCAAAGGTTTTAGGTTTTATATGTTTTAAAGTGTTACCATGAAGAGGGTATTGGCTGGTTGTCATCTATCTCTATAGAGAAAGAAAGAACAAATTACCTTATCATTTAATGAGGCAGAATTTGAGTTTCCTTGTTATCCTAACAGACCTGCCAGTAGAAACTGTTTAATTTTTATTTGAGGTACTTTTAAGATGCAGAAATCAACCCTCGAGGCAAGGAGATCAATGCAATGACCCCTTGAACTATTTCCTACTTCAAATTATATTATTGTTCAGCAAATTTGCCTGGAGCATCATAATGTCGTAGGAATACTGGGATATATTCTATTTAAAACTCATCCCAATCTTGAGCCTTGCGTATTCCCAGAAGTTTTGCTGAAGTATTTTCACATTTTATAAGTGTGAAAAAGAGAAAAGCAGACCCTGACAGCTGGAAACTGTCCTGGCACACACAGCTGGGCCGTGGTGTTTTACTGAACATAAACACCAACGCTGGACAAGACCACTCTGTGACCATGGTGGACCAAGACAAAAACAAAACCACCCTATAGTCAGGGTTGAACATAGACAAAAACATGAGCATTATCCAAACCACAAAAATGGCCAAACATCTCCATATCCTGGCTGATATAACTGACTGCTGTTTAAAAAAAAAAAAAAATGACAGCTTTAGCTTCACCCCAATCATCTCATCATCTAAAATAGACAAGAATAAGAGACCCAATTACAGAATTACTCCACTTCCTGATACTATCCAATCCAGAGCACAGCCCTGCTTCCTGGAACTCTTCCCCAACTCACCTAATCAAACTCTAATCCCAATAAATAATTATTATAATAATATAATAATATAATTATAATAATAATCCTTATTAATAAGTTAATAAGCTCTTTCTAATACCTCTTACTGAGATTGCCTCATAGTTACCTACATGGTTCTCCATTGCTACAAGTCAAGAATCCCAAATTTGTTCAACTGCAGGTGTGTTCCTGGCAGTCCTTGACTGGAGGTCATTGGCAAGTGTAAGGAACAGACTGTAGGTTTTGTTCTTTTTCTCTCGCTTTTGTTACTGGAATAAACATTTTGGATTTTCTATGTTCTGCTGTATCATATAGCTGATTATCTTTTAATTTTCTCTATGATTCCTTGATATGTGTAAAGTCACAACATTCTGGCTTTTTAAAAGCCTTGTAACCCACTTCTTTACCTTTCTATATCATCAAGTTCTTACATCATGGGAAACATAACCATTGACAAAAAATCTTTGACTTTTTTGTTACCACTTTCAAATAGAAAAACTGTTAAGCAAATGATATAAAAAGTATAACAATTTTAACAACTCAGCCAGATCATACTGCTTGTTTGTAATTATAGTGTCTTCCCTCATCCTCAAGGGATATCTTCTAAGCCCCCTAACGGATGCCTGAAAACTCAGATAATACTGAATGCTACATGTACTATGTTTTTTCCTATGCACACCTTTAATTTATAGTTTAGACATGGTAAGAGATTAATAATGGTAACTAATAATAAAATAGAACAATGATAACAATATACTGTTCTAAAAGTTATGTGAATGTGATCTCTCTCTCGCTCCCTTTCTCAAAATATCTTATTGTACTGTACTCACCCTGCTTTTTGGCCACTGATACCTGAAACCATGGATAAGTGAGATACTACTGTGTAAGGTTATTCTGTGTGAAGCAAAAGTGGCTTTGTGTATATGTGTTCAAGAGTCTTAGTTTGCCCTTGTTTGTGGGATATTCTCAAAGATACTTTGGTCTTCTGTATCCATGTATGAGTATTCATTGATGATACTCATTATTCATTACCTGTGCATGGGCAAACTGCTGAATAGTGACTTAGTATACATAGCTTTCTCTTTTAGCTAATTCTCTATGTAGAACACAGTACTCAGCAACATCTTGTATGTAGTAGATTTGGGACAGACTTTGGCAGGAATTTGGCCATTTGTAGGTACCTACATTAAATGGTTGTCTGCATTTGGGGAATGTTGCTGTTGAGAGAAATACTGCAACGTCAAGGACTTTATTTCAGAAATACACAAGTCCTCACTGCAATTTGTATCACATTCTGGTGAAATATAAATGCTCAAATAAAAGCGTAATGTTTATCTGCATGTATGTTTTGGTCTGCTTGTGTAATCAAAGTGACCATGTACTCATCATTCACATGCTTTTCTTAAGTCAGTGAACACTCCCTTCATGCCCCCTGTGTTTTTCTTGATGGAATGCTTTCCTTTTATGAAACAGAAGCAGTCAGAAAAGGTGAAAGAAGGAGGTAGCTGAAAGAAGGAGACAGCAGGGAATTATTATATGACACTGGTTGCTAAATAATAACGGCTGCATCATTTTACCATGCTTTTGGGATCAGAATGAAGATGAGGTAAAGGAACAGTTTAAGAAAGAACAATTCTTTTTGCAGCCCAAACTGTTATCACATTCTCCTACATAGTAATTCGTATCTTGAATACTCCTAGGATGTTACTTCTATTTTGACAGAAAGAGAGGACACCAAGAATGTGGAAAATGATTAGATATGATCAAGATTTGGAACATCTAATAGGAAATCATTTCTATTTTATTTCTTGAGAAAATATAAACATTACCTTTTTTTTTTTTTTTTTGAGACGGAGTCTCGCTCTGTCGCCCAGGCTGGAGTGCAGTGGCGCGATCTCGGCTCACTGCAAGCTCCGCCTCCCGGGTTCACGCCATTCTCCTGCCTCAGCCTCCGGAGTAGCTGGGACTACAGGCGCCCACAACCGCGCCCGGCTAATTTTTTGTATTTTTAGTAGAGACGGGGTTTCACCGTGGTCTCGATCTCCTGACCTTGTGATCCGCCCGCCTCGGCCTCCCAAAGTGCTGGGATTACAGGCGTGAGCCACCGTGCCCGGCTTTTTTTTTTTTTTTTTTGAGATAGAGTCTTGCTCTGTCACCCAGGCTGTATTGCAGTGGCGCGATCTCAGCTCACTGCAACCTCCGCCTTCTAGGTTCAAGCAATTCTCCTGCCTCAGCCTCCCGAGTAGCTGGGATTACAGGCGCCCACCACCACACCCAGCTAATCTTTGTATTTTTAGTAGAGACGGGGTTTCACCATGTTGGCCAGGCTGGTCTCTAACTCCTGGCTTCAGGCAATCCACCCGCCTTGGCCTCCCAAAGTGCTGGGATTATAGGTGTGAGCCACCATGCCCTGCCCAAACATTGCTTTAATAAATTAAATAATTTAAATCTTTTGAACAGCCCTGAGTAGCAATTAAATATATTTGTTAAATTATTTATAATTCATTAATTCTCAAATATTAAATGTTAACCTACAAAAAGTCACTTTTAAATTATTAAATATAATGTTTTAAGAGTAGAGCTGGTTTTACAATTTGGAAACTTTATTTTTTTTAATTAATAAAAAGATCACTAAAGGTTTTCTTCTGGAACAGTTTCATAAGGAAGGAGAATTACACAATCACTTTGTCACCCAAGCTATAGTGCAGAAGTGTGATCATAGCTCACTGTAGCCTTGAATTCCTGGGCTCAAACGGTCCTGCTGTCTCAGCTTCACGAGTAGCTGGGACTACAGCTGCATGCCACCACACCAGACTAATTTTACTTTTTTATTTTTTGTAAAAATGGTGTCTTGCTATGTTGCCCAAGCTTGTCTCATCTTTTTAAAGGATGTTTTTGTTTTGTTTGATTTATATTAAATTGTTTACCTTTTTTGTTTTGAAACAATTTGAAATTTACAGAAGAGTGCCAAAAGTAATACAAAGGGCCCAAGAGCTGTGTATCTCCTTCAGCCAGATTTCCCAGTTGTTAGCATTGTCCATATTTGCATCCTCTTTCTTTATTCCTCTACACACACACACACACACACACACACACACACACACACACACAATCACATCACTGTAGGTTTTTTCCCCCCTGTGCCACTTGAAAATAAGTTGCAGACAAAATCTCTTAATATTTGGCATGTATTTACAGTTCCAAAATCAAAATTATGAAATCAACATTTATCTAACAGTACCATCTAATCCACAGATCCCATTCAAACATTACTTATTTTTTCCAAAATTTTCTTTAGAGGTTCAGAATCCAATCCAGGGTCATACATTTGTTACTCCAACTTGGAACAGTTCCTAAATCTCCCTTTCTTTCATGACTATGACATTTTTAAAGGGTAATGCCACTTACATTGCAGAATCTCTCGTGACTTAAAATTTTGACTTTTGTATATGTTACATCATACAGATGATTTGTCTGAAGAATAGCACATGTGTGTAACTTATAAACAAATAAATGGAGGTACATACTCAATTTTTTTTTAACCAGTGGTGACACATATAGATAAAGGGTTGCAGATCACTTGCTAGGTGATCAGCAAGAGTAACCAGCCACTGTCTAGAAGCTGGGTTGTAGAAAGAAGAGAATGGGCAGTTCATATTGAGAATTGTTGTGGGAGACCAGGAGCCTTGAGCTGCTGAATCTTGGTGCTGGATAAGTACATTATTTTAAGCCTTTAATCATTATGTGATCAAATGCTTCACTCTAATATAAAAACTTGGTGTAGCATTTCGTGATACAGAAATTTGAAACCTATTTTTTAAATTATTTGAATATACTTGATTTTAATGTCTGTTGTAGTCAAAAAAGTTCTTCTAAAGACATGTATGCACAAATGGAAAAAGTGTACCTTTGAGTATGCATTCCAAATCGTGATACTTATCATTTTTTTAAAAAACATTTTATTATTATTTTTTAAGCTTTTATTTTAGATTAGGGGGTACATGTGGAGATTTGTTACATAGGCAATCTTGTGTCACAGATTATTTCATCACCCAGCTGTTAAACCCAGTGCTCAATAGTTATCTTTTCTGCTCTTCTCTCTCCTCCCTGCCCTCAAGTAGACTCCAGTGTCTGTTGTTGTTCCCTTCTTTGTATACATGAGTTCTCATCATTTAGCTCCCACTTAGTAGTGAGAACATGTGGTATTTGGTTTTCTGTTCCTACACTACTTGGCTAAGGATAATAGTCTCTAGCTCTATCCACATTCCCACAACATATATGATCTTGCTCCTTTTTATGGCTGCATATTATTCCATGGTGTACATGTACCACATTTTCTTTGTCCAGTTGGTCATTGATGGGCATTCAGATTGATTCCATGTCTTCACCATTGTGAATAGTACTGCAGTGAACATTTACATTCATGTGTCTTTATGGTAGAATGCTTTATATTCCTCTGGTTATACACCAAGTAATGGGATTGCTGTATCGAATGGGTAGTTCTGCTTTTAGCTTTTTGGGAAATTGCCACACTGCTCCCCACAATGGTTGAACTAGTTTACACTCCCACCAACAGTATATAAGTGCTCCCTTTCCTCCACAACCTCACCAACATCTGCTACTTTATGACTGTTTAATAATAGCCATTCTGACTGGTGTGAGATAGTATCTCATTGTGGTTTTGATTTGCATTTCTCTGATAATCAGTGATATTGAACTTTTTTCATATGCTTGTTGGCTGCATGTATCTTCTTTTGAAAAGTGTCTGTTCATGTCCTTTGCCCACTTTTTAATGGGGTTGTTTGTTTTCCTTTTGTAAATTTATTTAAGTTCCTTATAGATGCTAGATATTAGACTTTTGTCAAATGCATAGTTCACAAATATTTTCTCCCCTTTGGTAGATCTGTTTCCTCTGTTAATAGTTTCTTTTGCTGTGTAGAAGCTCTTACTTGTAATTAGATCCCACTTGTCAATTTTTGTTTTTGTAGCAATTGCTTTTGGTGACTTTGTCATGAAATCTTTGCCTGTGTCTATATCCCAGATGGCATTGCCTAGGTTTTCTTCCAGGGATTTTATGGTTTGGGCTTTTACCTTTGTTTTTAATCCATCTTGAGTTTATTTTTGTATATGGTGTAAGGAAAATGTCCAGCCTCAGTCTTCTGCATACAGCAAACCAGCTATCCCAGAACCATTTATTGAATATGGAGTTAATATGTTTGGCTCTATGTCCCCACCCAAATCTCATCTTGAATTGTAATCCCCACGTATTGAGGGAGGGTCCTGTAATCCCCATGTCGAGGGAGGGAAGTAATTGAATTATAGGGGCAGTGTTACTCGTGCTGTTCTCATGATAGTGAGTGAATTCTTGCAAGCACTGATGGTTTTATAAATGGTAGTTTTTCCGGTGCTCTCACACTCCTCTCTTTCCTGCTGCCATGTAAAACGTGCTTCTTTCCCCTTCTGTCATGATTGTAAGTTTCCTGAGGCCTTCCCAGCCATATGGAAGCATGAGACAATTAAACCTCTCTTGTTTGTAAATTACCCAGTCTTGGGCAGTTCTTTACAACAGTGTGAGAAGTGACTAATACAGGAGTCTTTTCCTCGTTGCTTGTTTTTGTCAGTTTTGTTGAAGTTCAGATGGTTGTAGGTGTGTGGCCTTATTTCTGGGCTCTCTGTTCTGTTCCATCGATCTACAGGTCTGTTTTTGTACCAGTACCATGCTATTTTGGTTACACAGTGCAGTAGTATAGTTTGAAGTTGAGTTATGTGACACCTCCAGCTTTGCTCTTTTTGCTTAGGATTGCCTTAGCTATTCAGGCTCTTTTCTGGTTCCATGTGAATTTTAAAATGGTTATGAGAAGAATGTCATTGGTAGTTTGACAGGAATGGCATTGAATCTGTAAATTGCTTTGGGCAGTATAGCCATTTTAATGATATTGACTCTTCCTATCCATGATCATAGGATGTTTTTCTATTTATTTGTGTCTTCTGTGATTTCTTTGAGCAGTGTTTTGTAATTCTCTTGGTAGAGATCTTTCACCTTTCTGGTTAGCTATATTCCTAGGTATTTTATTCTTTTTGTGTCACTTGTGAATGATATTGACTTCCTGATTTGGCTCTTGGCTTGGCTGTTGTTGGTGCATAGGAATGCCAGTGATTTTAGTGCATTAATTTTGCATACTGAATCTTTGCTGAAGTTGTTTACTAGCTGAAGGAGCTTTTGGGTATGTCTATGTCTAGAGTTTTTCTAGACATAGAATCATGTTGTCTGCAAACAGAGATCGTCTTCTCTTCCTATTTGGTTGACTTTTATTTCTTTCTTCTGCCTGATTACTCTGGTTAGGACTTCCAGTACTGTGATGAAAGCAGTGGTGAGAGAGGGCATTCTTGTCTCATGCCGGTTTTCACAGGGAATGCTTCCAGCTTTTGCCCATTGAGTATGATATTGGCTGTGCGTTTATGACTTTTTTTCAGTGTCTAGTTTATTGGGAGTTTTTAACATGAAAGTGTGTTAAATTTTACCAAAAGTCTTTTCTGCGTCTATTGAAATAATCATGTCGTTTTTGTCTGTAGTTCTGTTTGTGTGATGAATCACATTTATTTGCATATGTTGAACTAACCTTGATTTGCATATATCGAACCAACCTTTATCCCAGGGATGAAGGCTACTTGATCATGGTGAATTAGCTTTTTGATGTGCTGCTGGATTTGGCTTGCAAATATTTTGTTGAGGATTTTTGCATCAATGTTCATCAAGGATATTGGCCTGAAGTTTTTTTTTGTTGTTGTGTCCCTGCCAGGTTTTGGTATCAAGATGATGCTGGCCTCATAGAATGAATTGGGGAGGAGTCCCTCCTCCTCAGTTTTTTGGAATAGTTTCTGTAGGAATGGTACCAGCTCTTCTTTGTACATCTGGTTGAATTCAGCTATACGTCTGGTGAATCCATCACATCCTGGGCTTTTTTGTTGGTGGTAAACTATTTATTACTGATTCAGTTTTGGAGCTTGTTACTGGTCTGTTTATAGAATCAGTTTCTTTCTGGTTCAGTCTTGGGAGGATGTGTGCGTCCAGGACTTTATCCATCTCTTCTAGGTTTTCTAGTTTGTGTAGAGGTGTTTTTAGTAGTTTCTGATGGTTATTTTTATTTCTGTGGGGTCAGTGGTAACATTGCCATTATCATTTCTATTTATTTGGATCCTCTCGCTTTTCTTCTTTATTAGTCAAGCTAGCAGCCTATATAGTTTATTAATTTTTTCAAAAAACTAACTGCTCAATTCATTGGTCTTTTGAATGCTTTTTTGTATCTTCATTTCCTTGAGTTCAGCTCTGATTTTTGTAATTTCTCATCTTCTGCTAGCTTTGAGGTTGATTTTTTCTTACTTCTCTAATTATTTCAGTTGTGATGTTGTTAATCTGAGATCTTTCTAACTTTTTGATGTCAGCTAACTTGTAATACTTGTCTTTCAAAGCAAATCCAAAATTATGTAAATATTTCTGCTGAAAAAATAACTAGAAAATTTCTGTGTATTCAAGCTCTATACTTTAAAATTTTTAACATGTAGGCTTAACATGCACTAAAACTTCAATATTCTTAACAAGTCATAATAATTTTCCAAGTTTCTTTTTTTTTTTCTTTTTGAAACAAGGTCTCCCTCTGTCATCCAGGCTGGAGTGCAGTGGCATGATCATTGCTTACTGCAGCCTCAACCTCTCAGACTCAAGCAATCCTCCTGCCTGAGCCTCCCTAGTATCTGGGATCACAGGTATGTGCCACCACACCTGACTATGTTTTCATTTTCTTTTTTTTGTAGAGATGGGGTCTCACTGTGTTGCCCAAGCTGTACTCGAACTTCTGAGCTCAAGTGATCTTTCCACCTATGCCTCCCAAAGTATTGGGATTACAGGAATGAGCCACTGCACCTGGCTATTTTCCAGATTTCTTAAGTGTGCAAGTATTAGAATTTCCATAGTCTACATAATCTTTAACAACAACAGCGTATAATGCTGGAAACACTTCAAAGGTTTTGTTTTTAAAGAGCTCTCTCCATAGATCATATGGTAGTTCTGTCCATAGCCCTTCAGGACTATGTTGATGGCTGATGTCTCTCAGTTGCTTCATTCTCTAGGTATTGCACTCAGGGAAAGAAAGCTGTCTCACCCAAGGTCACATTGCTTCCCAGAGGGCAGCTCTCCTCCAAAGACCAGCCTATGGTAAATTCAAAGGCCTGAATCCTTTTATGCTGTGGGTGGAAATGTAAATTTGGAAATTTATAGACAACAGTGTAGAGACTCCTCAAAAAACTAAAAACAGAACTACCATATGATCCAACAATCCCATTTCTGGGTATATATCCAATGGAATTGAAATCAATATGTTGAAGAGATATCTGCATTCCCATGTTCATTGCAACACTGTTCACAATAGTGAAGATGTGGGAGCAACCTAAGTATCCATCATCAGATGAATGGTTAAAGAAAATGTAATATAGATGCACAATGAAATACTACTTAGCCTTGAAAAAGAAGGAAATTCTGTCATTTTTGACAACACGGATGAACCTGGAGGATATTATACTAAGTGAAATTAACTAGGCAAAGAATGACAAATGCCACTTGATCTCACTTATGTGTAGAATCTAAAAAATGTTGAACTCATAGTAGTAGAGTTTAGAATGGTGGTTGCCAGAGGCTGGGAAAGCAGGTGAATGAGGAAAGGAGACATGTTGATTGAAGAGTAAAAGGTTTCAGTTAGGAGGAATAAGTAAGTTCTGGCACAGCATGGTGCCTATAGTTAACAACAATGTATATTTCAAAATTGCCCAAAGAGTAGATTTTAAATGTTTTCACCACAAATGATAGATATGTGAGGTGATAGATATGTTAATTAGCTTGATTTAACCATCCCACAATGTATACATATATAATAACATCACATTGTACTCTATAAATACATGCAATTATTATTTGTCACTTAAAAATAAAATAAATTTAAGAAAAAAAAAAGGGCTGGCTAGCTTGCTGCAAGGTGAGACAATACTGACAGGCTGTCTGAGCTCCCCATGGGATTGGTTGAGGACACTGTGGTAACTGCATCAGAGTTCAGCTTCTTCCTCTGCTCATTCCTGCTTCCTTCACTTCCCCTTGGCTGTTGAGCCTGAGAGCACTCCCCAGTATAATTTCTTTTTCTTTTTTTTTTTGATCACTGCTCATTGCAGCCTCAACCACCCCAGCTCAGGTGATCCTCCCATCTCAGCCTCCTGGGTAGTGGGGACCATAGGTACCCACTACCATGGCTGGCTAATATTTTGCATTTTTTTGTAGAGACAGGGTTTCACAAAGTTCTCCAGGCTGGTCTTGGCTCAAGCTATCCTTCTGCCTCGTCCTCCCAAAGTGCTGGGACTACAGACATGAGCCACTCCCCCCGGCCCCAATAGCATTTCCATATACAGCTCTCCATGTCAGAATCTTCTTTCCAAAGAATTTGATCTAAATTGGTTACATTCCATAAGAGAGTGCAAAGAGTCCTCTAAAATTTTAAATGTCTTGTTTTTATAAAACTAACCTCATCCATAACATCCTGTAGCACTTTGCTCTCTTCTGGCTTCACCATATTTTTCATGACAGTTCACTTGTGAGTGAGAAAGAAAATGTATTTCATGTGGGGTATTTTATCTGTATCCTTGCTTGGTAATTAAAAAAATTCCAGTTCAAATAGTTGCCCCACGATTTTTCATGTATCATAGTTTTTCTAAAAGAAACCATTTATTGTTGAAGGAAATATTACTTTTTTTAACAGCTCACATACAAAAAAAAAAAAAAAAAAAGCAGTTATTCATGTGTTTTATTATTGGAAACAGAATCCAGAAAATACCATAGCTAAAATGTGTTGGAAATATCAGTGCTTCATCTAAATATATACCAAACCTTCAACACTACGTAATTTGTTCCAACATTTGTTTCTGCACTCTACTATAATGTTTTCTATATATCATCCAACTGTATTTGCTGACAAAGACATGCATTTAGGTTTCATCATATGCTCTTTCTTTTGTATTATTTCAGCCATTTTTACCATAACAGAAAGAACAAGTGTTTCCCCAGTGGATGTGGCTGTGCTTTTTACCTTTGCTTTAAAATGAGAAATCTCTAAAGAAGCGTCTACATTTTTATTACTATATTTCATGGCACTTTGTAAAATTCTATATTAGTGTTGTGTGACTTTATAAATCCCTGAAGAATTGAAGTCTTTTTTCTTTAGGTTGGAATGCTTAGTTTGTTTTTCTTTTCTTTTTTTCATCAGTTTGGTGAAAAAAGGGATGCTTAGTTTTAACAGATCCTGCTAAATTTGTGGCATCATACCACCATTTTCTATTTCTATTTCTGGCAATATGGCAAATTATATTACCCAGCGAGCTTCCTGATTTCCTTTCCTTTTCCTTTTCCTTTTCCCTTTCCTTTTTTTCTCCTTTCCCTTTCCCTTTCCCTTTCCCTTTCCACAGTCTTTCTTGGTCACCCAGGCACAGTCTCGGCTCACTGCAACCTCCACCTCAATTCTCCTGCCTTGGCCTACCGACTAGCTGGGACTACAGATGTGCACCACCATGCCCGGCTAACTTTTTTTTTTTTTTTTTTTTTTTTAGTAGAGACGAGGTTTCGCTATGTTGGCCAGCTGGTCTTAAACTCTTGACCTTATGTGATCCACCCACTTCGGCTTCCTAGAGTGCTGTGATTACAGATGTGAGCCACCGTGCACAGCCACCAATATCTTTCTTTAAAGCCTGTGAAAACCCTGAGCATTGGCGAAGTAAATGTAAAACTTCTTTGAAGGGACATCTTCAATCCAGATAGAATTACCGCCAATAGAATCCTGCTGCTGAAGATTTCATAATACAAAATTGCAAAATGCATAAGAAAACAATATGCCACAATTGAGAGTCAGCATACACGATAAGCTTTAGTAATATACTATCAAAAACATAAAAGAACTATTGAATAGTAAAGATAAAATAAATATGCATAAAATGGTTAAGGATATAAACAGGAAATCCAAAGCATGAGAGAAAAAAAACACTATCAAAAAGACCAAGAAAATTTAAAAAAAGAAATAAATACAACCAAATTGAACTTTTAGAAATAAAAAAAGTAGTCATTGATATTAAAAACTCAGTAGACAGATTGAAAAGATTTGACTCAGCTGAAGATGGAATTAACACACTGGAAGATAGATCTGATTGGAAATGAAATTGTGATGCAGTTTCTTTTATTATGCCTTTGGACATTGTACCTTACCCATCTGGCCACTTCTCTGAAGTGAAAGCCTGTTGCCTGTTTTGAGTTAGCATCCCATTCTCTATTCTGCTGTAGTGTGCCAATCTTCTATTTCTGGCTCCCTCTCCTCATGAGTGAACCATTTGCCAGAGATATTCCTATTTGTAGCATACATGAGTACTCTTAATGAATCTGCTTCCTTTTTGATAAAGTGTACATTTTTTTCCTTCCTTCTCTTTCTTTCTTCCTTCCTTCCTTCCTTCCTTCCTTCCTTCCTTCCTTCCTTCCTTCCTTCCTTCCTCCCTCCCTCCCTCCCTCCCTTCCTTCCTTCGTGCCTTCCTTCCTTCCTTCCTTCCTTTCTTCTTTCTTTCTTTCTCTTTCACAGGGTCTCACTGTGTCACTCAGGCTGGAGTGCAGTGGTGTGATCTTGGCTCACTGTGAACTCTGCCTCCCAGGCTCGAGTGATCCTCCCACCTCAGCCTCCCAAGTAGCTAGGACTACAGGCATATGCCACCGCACCCAGCTAATTTTTATATTTTTGGTATAGATGGGGTTTCACCATTTTTCCCAGGCTGGTCTTGAGCTCAAGTGATCTGCCCACCTCTGCGTCCCAAAGTGGTAAGATTACAGGTGGGAGCTACCGTGCCTGGCCTAATTGGTACATTTTCATAATATTGAAAGAAGTTGCACTTTAGATCACTGAGCCTGTACTAGTCATCATAGAGGAAAGTAGGAAAGCTAGAGTTAGGCAAATAGTCTTGGTTTTTATTAATAATAAATTATTTATTAATAATAAAAAATAGATAAAACATATTCTATAAAATAGGCATTCTAAATTTGCTTACTAACCTGAAAATATTCTAAAACAGATAATCAAAACAATTTTAAATAATTATATTAAGAAGTGTGGCTTTATGAATTAAACTTTTCAAAAGAGAAAGTTACCCAAACTATTCATGTCATACACACACAGATATGTATGCATGTACACAGACATACATGTAATTTACTGATAGATCAGAGGAATACTATAGACAGAATGTATGTAAATTATTCTGGGCAAGTTAGATTAATGTGTGCTATGTTAGTCAAGGTTCAGTGCAAGAAGTAGAAACAATTGTAGATATTTTAGGCATAAAAGAATATTTCATAAAACTTCACCAACTATCAGGTGCACCATTATTTCTAAAAAATGCTAAGTGCTATTAAGCTATGCCAAACTGCCTTAATGATAGTCTTGAATTAGTTGGTCACATCAGCCTTTTATTATTTGAAGTCATATTACCTATTTTGTGGGATTTGGTTATTTCTCTTGCTTTTGGTTGCATTGCTTGACATGAGATAGGCAGATCTTTTGCACATATTTAAGTAATGAAATTGGGAATCTCTGTTATAAAGCAGGGGCTGGCAAACTATGGCCTATGGGCTAAACCTGTAAATAAAGTTTCACTCCAACACAATCATGCCCTTTTTTTTTTTTTTATCTACTATATCTGATCCTTCTACAGTGGCAGAGTTCAGTGGTTGTAACAGAGAGGATTGTATGACTTGAAAAAATGGGCCCTTTACAGAGAAAAAGCTTGCTCACCCCTGCTACAGGGAAATATATATCATAATAGGAGCTATCATCTCTTGATACTGTGGTACACGATGCTAAGTACTTTATGTGGGGTAGAAGTCTCTTATCTAACAGGGAGACAAATGTTAGTTGATTGATTGATCTATTCAATCAGTCAACAAATATTTATAGAGTAACTACCATCTACCAAGAGACATGTTCAAGGAATTTGAAATATAGGGCATTAAAACACAAAAATCATTGTTTTTATAGAACATACACTCTAATTGCCTATGAGAGGGCAGGATAAGGCTCAATAAAGAGGAGTTAGAAAATAACTGAATTAATATGTAAAAAGTATTATGACAGATCATGATAAATGCATGTGAAAAGAAATGCAGGAGAGGTAGTGCTAGAGGCAGGGCTTCAGATTAAAAATAGAGAAATCAGTTATGAGATAATCCTGGGCAAGGACTTTTTGGAAAAGATGTCAAAAGGTCAGGTAAGAAGAGCATGAATAGACAAATGGGACTGCATCAAACTAAAAAGCTTCTGCAGAGCAAAGGAAACAATCAACAGAGTGTGAAGAGATAACCTACAGAAATGGAGAAAATATTTATAAACTATGCATTAATTAAGAAGTTAATATTCAGAATACCTAAGAAACCCAACTCAATAGCAAAAAAAATTCGATCAAAAATGGGCAAAATCTCTGAATAAATATTTCTTAAAAGAAGTCCTACAAATGCCCAACAGGTATATGAAAAAAATCCTTAACATCGCTAATCATTAAGGAAATGCAAATCAAAACCATTATGAGCCATCACCTCACCCCAGTTGGAATGCCTATTATCAAAAAGATGAAAAATAGCAAATGTTGACTCAAATATGGAGAAAGGAGAACTCTTCTTGTACGCTGTTGGTGGGGGATGTAAATTAGTACAGCCATTATAAAAAACAGTATGGAGATTCCTCAAAAAAATTACAAATAAGGGTGGATGTGGTGGCTCATTCCTGTAATTCTGGCACTTTGGGAGGTTGAGGAGGGAAGATTGCTTGAAGACCAGCTTGGGCAAAATAGTGAAACCCTGTCTATGCAAAAAACAGAAAAATAAGAGAAAACTAAAAACAGAACTACTCTGTGATCCAACAATCCTACTACTGGTGTATATCCAAAGGAAATGAAATCAGTATGTCAAAGAGATATCTGCACTGCAATGTTTATTGCAGCACTATTCATAATAGCCAAGATACGGAATCAATTTAAATATACAAATATCCACCAATGGATGAATCGATAAAATGTGGTGTATATACATAATGGAATATGATTCAGCCATAAGAAGAATAAATTTCTGTCACTTTTAACCACATGGATCAACCTAGAGGACATTAAGTGAAATAAGTGAGGTACAGAACAACAGATACTGGGCCGTACGCGGTGGCTCACGCCTGTAATCCCAGCACTTTGGAAGGCCGAGGTGGGCAGATCATGAGGTCAAGAGATCGAGACCATCCTGGCCAACATAGTAAAACCCCATCTCTACTAATTAGCTGGGCATGGTGGCACGTGCCTGTAGTTCCAGCTACTTTGGAGGCTGAGGCAGGAGAATCGCTTGAACCTGGGAGGTGGAGGTTGCAGTGAGCCGAGATCACACCACTGCACTCCAGCCTTGCGACAGAGCAAGACTGTGTCACAAAAACAAACAAAAAACAAATAAACAAACAAACAAAAATCTCTCTCATATGTGAGATATAAATAAATTGATCTTATATAGAAGTAGAGAGTAGAATAGTGGTTACCAGAAGCTGGGGGAGAGTACAGGGAAGGAGAATGGTGGGAGGTTGGTCAACAGATACAAAGTAACAGGTGGGAGAAATTAGTTCTAGTGTTCTATTGCATAGTAGGGTGACTATAGTCAACAATAATATATTGCATACTTCAAAATAGCTAGAAGAGTGGAGTTTGAATGTTCTTACCACAAAGAAATGACAAGTGTTTGAGGTGATGGGTATGCTAATCACCCTGATTGATCATTGTGTAGCGGGATGAGCCGCAGACAAAACTCCTCAAACACCAGATTAAAGAAGGAAGAGGTTTTTTATTCGGCCCGCTAAAGAGCCGAGCTCCCTGAAAAAGAAACTCCTAGCCCTTTTAAGGGCTTACAACTCTAAGGGGTCCACGTGTAAACGTCATGATAGATCAAGTAAGTGTGAGGAACGTGACTGGGGGCTACATACATCAGCTAACAGAACAAAAAGCTTCACAGTGCTTTCTCATACAATGTCTGGAATTTACAGATAACACCAGTATTTTGGTCAGGGGTTAATATTATTGTTATTATTTTAACCACCAGGGACAGGTGGTGGCGCCAAAGTCGTCTAGCTAGTTATCTTACTTCTGTTTCTTTCCAACTTTTTGCTTTCTCCCTTTTCTCCTGTCTTATAAACTAGGGAAAAGGGGAGGTGAGGGAGAAGCAGGGAAGGACAACAGGAGAAGTAGTGGTCTCATTCCATAATTGCACAATATATATACACATTGAAACACCACACTGTACCTCATAAATATGTGCAATTATTATATGTCAGTTAAAAACAAAGAGAATGGAAAAGTTAGGAAAGTTTCACAAAGGCAATGGTATTTGAATGAGGACCTGAAGGAGGTGAGGACAAGCCATGAGGATATCTAGTAGGAAAGCATTCCAGCTGGAGGCAGCAATCACCTCACAGGCAACAAGGAGGGGAAATGTCTTGCGGTTTTGAAGAAAAAGTAAGAAGGCTTGTATCTTTAAAGTGAAGAAATAAGTAGAGAATAGCATCGAAGAGGTAAAAAGAAATGGTGCAGGGGCCGTGCAGATTATGGACTATTGTGAAGATTTAAGTTTTTGTTGTGAGTGAGTTGGGAAGCCATTGGAAAGTTTTGAGCGGAGGAGTAATATGAGTCTACTGAACTGGATACCTCTGTTGCTTTGTGGAGAATAGCTGGAAATTGGGCAAGACTGAAAGCTGTTAGAAAGGGCTTAGGAGGCAATTAAGGAGCATTTGCCATAACCCACCTAAGAGCTGGGAGTGGCTTAGACCTTTGCAGTAGCGACAAAGGTGGTAAAAATACATATGCAAACTTTTCATGGTGGAAAATATAGAACATATATGGAAGTGAAGAGAAGAATATAAGAAACCCCTCCAACTTCAAAAACATTAGTAACTCAGGACCAATTTTCTCTTGTTTATTACCCATTCAATCCTCCTACCATATTATTTTGAAGAAATCTCAGACAGTTTTGGATATATTTAGGAGGTTAAGCTGATAGAATTTACTGCTAGTTTGGATATGGGGAGTAGGCTTCAAGGAAGACTCCTTGAGTACCAGGAAGGAAAAGCTGAGATTTACTGAGATGGGAAAGACTGAACAAGGGGCAAAGCTTTTTATGATATTTATGTGGGGGGAGTGAAAATCAGGAGTTTGGATTTTCACATAATAGTTTTGAGAATTTATTAGCTATTCAAGAGATGAGATATATATCTCCATACTTCCCAGTGTGACAATTTGGGGGATCTTTTTAATTGGCACCTGCTGACCTCACCCATTACATTTCCTTCCAATTCCCCACAGGAATTGGAACCTCTTTTGTTTTTTTGAATGTCAGTGATTCCCAAATGTTGCTGCATGATAGGACCACCTGGGAGAGACTTAAAAAACTCTAATGTGCAAGTTGCATCTCAGATCCACTGTATCTGAATGTCTGAGGGTGGACCCAGGCATCAGTACTTTTAAAAAGTCTCCAGATGATTTCAATATACAGCACAGTTTGGAAACACACTGCTCTAGTTCCAGTATTGCAAAGCGTGGTCCCCATCCAGCAGGTATGGTCCTTCAGCCAGCAGTGTTGGCAACACCTAAGAATTTGTTAGAAATGCAAAATCTCAGGCCTCACCCTGACCTCCTGAACTCAAACCTACATTTTAACATCTTCTAGTGATTTATATTCACATCAATGTCTAAGAAACACATCTGTCTTTTGTTTTTGTGCCTTTGCAGAAGTTGTCTTCTCTGCCAAGTTGCCTGCCCACCCATCCTGCTGCCTCATTCCCATTTATCCTTTAAGATTGACCTCAGCCATTCTCGTCCTGGAAGACTTTCTTATCCTTCCCACATCATGCTCAGGCTTTTCTTCTGGGGACATCCTCTATTTACCTTTATTATATCTTTTATTACAGTTTACTGTAATTGTTGGTTTAGCGGATATGGATAGTCTCTTAGGTTTTGGGCCCACCGCGGCAGAGATCATATTCCTGGTAATATGTGCTCAGTCAGTGTTTGTTGAATGGAGCAACTAAGGCAGGAATTGGTCAGGTGCGACTGTCACAGGCCTAGATGGCAGGGCACTGAGTCTGTCAGATGAAACCACTGGAGATACTGGTTGTAACGAGCAGCAGCCCCGGTGTGGGTGAGCTCTGATCTTTGAGCTGCATGAGACTATTTATTCTCTTTTATCTTTTGTGTTATGGGGAGAAAGATTGTGGCTTGCAAGATGTGTGCTCATAGCCTGAACTTTTTTTTTTTTTTTTTTTTTTTGAGACAGAGTCTCATTCTGTCGCCTAGGCTGGAGTGCAGTGGCATGATCTCGGCTCACCACAAGCTCTGCCTCCCGGGTTCATGCCATTCTCTTGCCTCAGCCTCCCAAGTAGCTGGGACTACAGGCGCCCACCACCACGCCCGGATAATTTTTTTGTATTTTTAGTAGAGACGGCTTTTCACCGTGTTAGCCAGGATGGTCTCGATCTCCTGACCTCGTGATCTGCCCACCTAGGCCTCCCAAAGTGCTAGGATTACAGGTGTGAGCCACTGTGCCCGGCCCATAGCCTGAACTTTTAAGGTATACCCTCCTCATAGCAGTGATAGGGAATGAGGGGTTAGCATAGCTTGAATTTATTCTAAATTTTGTTAAAATTGTTTCTTATGATAACTTCTTTTCCTAATCTTTAAACCAGTACACAGAAAAGAACAATGAAAATATAAATTATTTGCAGTTCTAAAACAGCAAAAAAGAAAGTTATTTTAGCTTGTGCCTTTCTAGTATTAATATAAAAAAATACTGCATTTGTCATATAAGGACCCACATCATCTGATCCCTTTAGTACCTATCTAACTTTCTTTTCTCTCACTTGTTTTCTCTTCTTCAGACACACCTACCTCATTGCTGTTGCTTATGCACCCCAGGCACACCCACCTTCAGGACTTTGCTCTGGCTGTCTTTTCCAAGTGGGGTAATCTCCCTCATACCTCCTTGCCTTCTAGTCTGTGCTCAAATCCCACATTCAAAAATTGCCTATCCTGACCATGCTATTTAAAACTGCAACCTATTTCCACATTTTATCCCCACCTCCGATTCCCACATCCAGTCCCCATTGTCCTGCTTCACTGTGCTTTTCTTAACAGAATTTAGGATTTTCTAACAGACTATGTAATGTACTTATTTTATTATATGCATTATTTATTGTCATTGTTGCTTCTCTACTTCCTCCCCTTTAATCTTCAAGGGCAAAAGATTGTTATGAATTTAATAGTGACAGACATATAATAGATGCTCAATAAATATTTGAATATTTGAATATATAATTGTAACTAAAATGTTAACATAGTATAACTATGTTTTGTGTACTGTTTTCATTTAGCAATATACTGTTGTACTGTAATGTTAATTTAGCAATATACTGTATCTATCTCTTCACATAAAGTAATATTCTTTGACAGATCTATATCCCTGAATGTTTTTATGCCTCCAAACAATTTCTGTAATCATTGATAAGCTCCAGCATCAGTAAAGATTTGAAGCTTGACTAGGGAGAAGCTGACCACATCCCATTCTTTTATTCAGTATACACACATGCGGCCTACTGTATGAAAAAAAAAATAGTGGTAGAGAAACTGAGAAAATAAAAACCCAATTTCTATATATTGAAATAAGATTCTTGCAGGCAAGATTCTTGGAGCTACATGTGACTTTGCTTTTCTTTATTTCTTTATTTTATTGACTTTATTTTTCTCTTGTCATTAGTACATGGTAGATTCTCTCCCCAGCTCTGTTTGGAGTCAACTCATTCTCACTGCAGCTCTGTTTGGAGTCAACCCATTCTCACTTCCAACTTGCCTTGGAGGTGTCTGTAATGAAGCTGCCCTCTCCTGTACAGGACAGCAAAGCCAGCAGGCATCTCTTTTTCACAGCTGCTGATTCTGGGCAGCTGTGAGAATCTGGCAGCCCCTGTTTCTGTGGGTGACTGGTCCTCTGGTTGGTGGCAAAATAACTCCAGACTAAAATGCACTTTTTATTCTTAGATATCAGTCTCAGATTTAGGGGGAAATTGTATGTCATAGAGAAGAAAGAGGCACAGAGTCTTGTGATTAATGGAAAGAAAGAAGTTCATTTTGCCTCTAGTCCCTTTCTTTGTTCCCTGATCCAGCTTATTCTCCCTTATTCATTGTCCTGCCGCTGACCATTGTGATTGTGTGGCCACCTATGGCTTTTTCATTTATTTACCAGCATGGTTCACACATTCCAAATGACGGCAGAGACATTAGGAGCCATAACTCACCCAGTGAAAATGGCCAGTTTTCTTATTGTTCTTCTTTGGCATTTGTGTTATTTTAAATTACTTGTCTAGCTAATTATCCCAGGAGACAGGGAGCATTAAGGACCTTACATTTGACTACAAACGAAGTCAGAGAAGGCTAGCATCTCTTTTCAGAAATGAATTTTTAAAAAGTGAACACTTCTGAAATGCACGTTACTCTTTTCCTTAGGATGAAGAAACATCCTGAGAAGGTTGACATGCTGAATGCCTTAAAGAGCTTCAATTGAGATGCCAGATGAAAGCGTAACTAGAATTTCTATGGCTTAAATAACGAGAGTAAGAGGCCTCTATTGTTATTATTCTGCCAGTTTTTTTCTCTTTCTCTTTTCTATGTTGTGTATGTCATCTTTTTTGAAATACTGTATTTCAATAACTATTACTTCTTTCAGTCCAAGGAGATTTCTGAGAAGTCCTACTTGGGATGAAAAGATGGAATTACATAATAAAATATAATTTATAAAGATAATTTGAACATAAAATAGGTCACAAGACTATCTTTCCTAGAGTCAGAAGGTGAATTTGGTAAGTCTGACATGTGTGTATAAAAATTATATATCACGTATTTCTTAGAAATGAAATTAGATGTCAGTGTTATTTCTGATTAGTCCAGATAATTAGGAAAGAAGTAGAGGGAGAAAAACACTAGAAGTAAGAAGATTTGATTTCATGTGTAATCAGAAGAAATATGCAAGTAATTCATCACTAATTCAAATAGTCAAGAAAAGTCTAGGAAAAGCCCTAGGAAGCATAATTACTTATGCTGAGGGTTGAAACATTTGCAAAATGTCACAGTTATAAATTGCTATTTTCTTCCCCCTGAGACCTGAGCAATGCTTTATCAACAAATCCCAGAAGACTTTTTAGCAAGTCTCAACATGAAATACTTGTACCTGATGCAAGACTTTTCACCTAGAAAGAAAAGTGGCCGGCTTTGGAAGGTTAGCTTCTTACTTTTTGAAAAGCTTTCTGGAACTCTGCCTTCACTTTCTGGGCTTCATTTACCCTTGGTGAAAAATGGAGGGATTGTACCTGTCACCCACTTTTCTCCCAAGGGTGTTATACAGCAGCTAGAGAAAGTCAATTTACCCACAATCCTGTGCTGTGAGTGACAGGCCAATGGGCCTCCCTGGCCCAATAATGTGTTCTTGGTCTCTTCTGCTTCAGGTAAGGGAATGTCTTATTATCCCCCAATCTCCTGTTGGTAATATTTATTTGCTACAGTTCAGACAGCGCTTGATTGAATACTGAACTCAAATACTTACCTTAGACAAGAACCTTGACCACAGCAGTCATTTCTAGGCCTGATTGGCATAGGTTCTCTTCACAAAGCATACTGGGAATAGATGAAAAATTCTGATATTGCAGTTTCTGGGTGTGCTCAGGACTCTTCCTTGCTATCACTGGTTGTGTCTGAGACTGTCTAGCTGGGGAAATTTGGTTGGGGTAATGAGTGAGGGAGGGCTAGAACTGTGGGATGCTTTTTTATTTCCTAAATTTCCTTCCAAGAACCTCTAGAGTCACTGGAATTTCACCCCTGTGGTATTGGTTAGCAGGTGGGGGAAAATTTACCTTCTCATTCCTAGAGCTACATTAGGGGAAACAAGTACTATGCTGTTTGGGGTGAAGTTGGTATTAATTTTCCCTGAGAAACAATACTGTTGATGATGGTTGGGTTCTGTGGGCCTGTTAGTAACAATATAATTCATCTATAGTATGAGTTAAGTGGACTTGTGTGGGCTATTCTATTAATACATTGTCTGTAACATTGTTTCTTTGAAAATAATGTATCCTGAGTTCCAAAAAATGGACTTCAAACATTTGGAATACACACCATTACTCAGTGGGGACTGATGTGGGGCAGCCATAATGAATGATTCAGAAAATATGGTCCCTGCTGGCATTCACTAGTGTTTATAAATTTCAGTCTCCTAGCTTTCAGTTTCTTGAAAACGCTTCATTTCTTCATATGGTTTAGGAGGTAGAATGTGTACAATTTTCTAGTCAGCTGAGAAGGTTCATTCTCAATCCATTTATTTTTGTAGTTTGGTAAAAGGATATCCTTTTACTTTTTAAAATTTAGATTATTAAATAATAAATGAACATTGAATATATATATATATTTTCTACATTCTTGCCATTTTGGGGTTAAGAATATACTCTTATGTAGCAATAATCAAAAGTATAAAAATTCCTTAATTTCCTATATATGTAAAACTCTGTATAAATTCCTTATGTAATGTCAACATCATTTGGTTCTGTCAATTTTTGCTTTTAAAGTTATGCTTTAGATGTAGACAAGTTAAAATTTTTCTGTTATTTTGGTGAAATGAACCTTTTAAACATGAAGTAGTAATTCTTTTTTGTTAATAATGCTTTTTCTTTAAAGGTAGTTTAATCTGATATTAACAAAACTATATCATGCAAAATTGTATATTCAAGAGTTGTCTGTTATAGAGGATAACTGGCAGCAACAAAAAAGTTTAACAGTAGGACACTGGATACACAGAAAGAATATGTTCATACTTTGATATACTGTGCAGCTGTGTAATACAATGTTATACATTATAACCTTCGTGAAGAAAAAAGCTCACAGCTATGCATGTAGAAAAGAAAATGTAAAAAAGAAAAAAAAAAGAAGCATACTACAAAATAGCTTGTATTATAGGATGCTATTTTTGTACACCCTGATACATATGTAAATATATGTTTAGCAAATAATCTGATATTATCCACTAGAATATCATATTGAATACTTTTGGGTGAAGAAATTGTGAATAATTTTAAATTCTTTGTTCTCTTTAAAAATATATTCCTGTGTCATAAGTTAATTATTATTTCAAATAATGAACATATGCTACTTTTAAAAGAAATATAATATAGCCTTTTATTTGACAAAAAAGCTCTCCTCTTATTCTGTAGTTTATAAACAAGAATTCTGAGCCAGATAATTAGCTTTTTTAAACAAATGTCCATGATTCTTACTTGTTTTCTTTGTAGATTTTTAAAGAAAGATGACTACTTTGAATTACATAAACTTTAATTTCTAAAACATAAGTGTCTGGGTAGAATAGTAAAATTGTATCCCATATCTACCTAACAAAAGTAGTCATAAACTTGGAATGGAATGTGATGTAATAAATTGCAATAATTATATAAGATTTTCAGTTTCAAACATATATATTAGGAAGGCCTAATTGAGACTAGAATTTTAGAAGTACAAATGCAATTTTTTTTTTGCATCATGAATGAATAGAAAAAAAAAATCCCCTCAAGTTTGGCTAGCTGAATGAGCATGTTGTAAGTAGAATGTATTATTTTGTTAGTGTACCCCTCAGAGGTTGGCAGTTGGGTAGCAGCAACGCAGCAACAATATAAAGCTGTCACTTGGTGGAGCTAGAATACTATGTAATTCCAGTATCCTCTTTCAGCAGATTTCTTGGGGAAAATGGTTTAATGGCAAAATTTAAGACTATTGCCCCCAGTTGCCAAATATTGAAGTACTTACTCTTTGGGGAATCTGGTTTTATGGTTTTCTTTGTTATTGTGCCAGAGTATGAGTAAATGCCAAACTAACTGGGCAAAAGGTCTTTACTGATTACACTTAATAAATTACAATCTTTTCATCATGTTAAATTCAATGCCTTCCCCCTACCCTGCCCCAGGAGTTAGTTTAAATGAATATATCATCTATTGATTCAGTGACATTTTCACACATTCCATATGGCACCTAATAACCCAGTATCATTTCACTTGCTATGTCAATTACTGTAAAATCAAGATGGGCTTTTAGATAGCTTATGATGCCTGAAACAAAATGCTCAATGGATATTATACAAGTGTTTGGTGATAAATACCAGCTTTTGGGATTCCCTGGGCAGGGTAGAAATTTTAGATCAATTCAAATATTGACCAAAACTTTTTAGATGAAATTTTAGGGTGACCAGTAAATGAAAACTGCTATAGACTCAGACAATCCTTCCCTGGAATGAATTTAACACTTTTGGAAAATTCTGGATTGGAGCCATTCTTACTTTGGTCTTCCCAAAATTGAAAAATTGAAGAAAGATTTTTACATTTGTATTTATAAGTGGGTGTGTATAGTTTTATGCCTTCATCAAGGTTAAATTGTGCCAACCTTTTCTCTCCGGTATTAGGCATATTCCAAAAAGACTTAATTTTAAAATTAGATTAATATCTTTCATACTTACAAGGTGTTAACTCAGATAAAATTATTGTATACCTTGACTATGTGAATGGATGCTGAAATTAATGTATTTATGGATCATTATGTTGACACGTGAAGAGCAATAATTGAGTTTTTTATTTTTTAACTTTTTAAATTTAAATTAATTTTTTTTTTGAGACAGGGTTTCGCTCTCTCATCCAGGCTGGAGTGCAGTGAAGTGATCACAGCTCACTGTAGCCTTGACCTCCAGGTTCAAGTGATCCTCCTGCCAGAAATGGAGCCACTGTGCCCAAATGAGGATTTTTAAATATTTCCTATTCCTAATTTGGCTGGGTTCTGATTCTCTTATACTTTTATTTTTTCATAGAAGCTTTTTTTTTTTTTTTTTCCCCCCAGTGAGAAAGATTTTATTTGACCTTATAGATAATTCTATTTGGGAAAACTGTGGAAATAGGATAATCAGTCTTCTATTACATATTATGGTCAGGGTAGATCCAGGTTTTGTGAGACTAAAGCCTGTGTGGTTTGAGCTCTTTTATGTAAAAGGATACAAAATTACAAATGCAAAGTTAGGCATAAAAGTCCACATTTATTTAAAATTCGAAAAAAGAAACCGATTGAATAGTTTAAAAAGCTGGGACAAAACCTTCAAACAGTGAAAGATCCAGAGAAATTATATTTTTATTAAATAACTGCCAACACATCTCTATAATTATTTCCACATACCAACTTATGGTTCCATACATTCACAATATAATTTCTTCTCACATAATTCCAGTTTTGACTACCATAGGCATATTCATATCATGATAGGACTCTGTCTCTCACCTTTGCAAAAAAAATGCTGGATAACTCACCACAGTGGGCATTAGGAGTATTTTTGGAATCCATTTCTATACTAGGAAAGCCAGCAATAACTTAACTATACAGGGAACTGACTGTGAGCCACATAAATAATGCACATTAAACTCAAACCAAACGTATCTCCTACTCAGCATCCCAGGGTCTTGGAAGGACCCCATGCAAATGAGGGGCCCTAAAATCTAAAACTCTTTAGTATCACAGTAATTCTACCTTTTTGAAATCCTTCTATCAATAATGTACCTCACTTGATTAAAATCGTCATCATCTTTAGGGTGATTTAAAGTTTGGGAACCACTAACAGTAGCATTCATATATGAAAGGATAGTAAATTTGGGTAAAAGTATTCTTAAAACTATTTGCCATATAGACAAGGAGGACATAACCGTAGGGATGTTATTTCAAGACCTTATTTTCTAAGTATCACTTACTGGCTTTTAGCAAAGAGTACTAAAGAAAGTGTTAGGACTGTCTTACAGATTTTTACAAAATTCTTACAAAATATTTCTGATTCACCATTATTCTTATATACCATTAAGAAGTACTGTTTTTTTTAAACAACAGCTTGAAAGGCATAGCTACTTTCCTATTTAATTTGTATTCTTAATCTACCAGAAAAATCTGCAACTCCAGCAGTAAGATCATTGGTTATTTATTTCATGGATAATATCCACATTGTTGAAAGGCTTCCCGTTTTAGTGATTAAACAAACAAAAACAAAAACAAAAGCAACACAGCCTTGTATCAGACATGAAATTCTGTTTCTATTTGATGATTCCTGGAAGTCTCTTGACTCCTTAAAAGAGCACCTTATGCATGCACTTGAACACTAAAGCCGTAGTAATAGTAATAGTTAACATCTATTGAGTGCTTTCTGTGAGCCAGACATTTAGTGAAGGGCTTTACTTGCATTCTTTGTTTAATTTTCTGAACAGCTCTATGAGGTACGTACCATTTTATGAATGAAAAACTGAGGCTTAGAGAGTTTAAATGACAAGCTCAGATCCATGCAGTTTGTAAAGTGGCAGGCATGGTGGCTGAATATATACTTATTTTAACTGCTTTGCAATAGTGTCACAGAAGCAGTCATTCAATGAATGTCAGAAAGGTTCAGAATTCATAGGTAGCACTTGAATAACTACAACTTCAAAAGGGGAGAAGCTCTGAATTTAGGAGAGAGTACAACATAGGAAAAGACGGTAGAAGTCCAGGCACTGGAGTCAACTGTATTCTGGCTCCATCATTTATTAGCTGATTGACTTTTGACAAGTTACTTAACCTTTCTGTGCTCCAGTTTCCCTTGTAAAAAGAGGATAATCCTAATAAGGTATGAGGATTTAATGAGGTGGATGAAACATTTAAACCAGTGGCTGGCACAGTAGACTCTCAAAAAGTTGTATCATTATTGTCTATTAACATTTATGCTTATTTGTCCTTTGAAATAAAGTATATGACTTGTGCAATGATAGGTAAACAGTATAAAAATTTTGTCATCTTTCTTTTCTAATACGTGTGTTATTTAGTTAAGGATCCTCGAAGTATAATGGAGAATGTGTTCATAGAAATATTGTAATATCAATACAAAAATGCATCCTAGATTTAAAAAATAAAAATACTTCCCAGGAAAATTAAATTTAAAAAATTTGTACCATATTTGTATTTTTATGTTGATTTAAAGGATATTGCCACTACGTGGAAGAATTTCCAGTCCAGGTATGTTCCTGTGGATGTTGACTTTTCAAAACTTAATCTACTATTTATGTTATAAAATTATTAATATCATGTAGCTGAGCAGAAACATTAGTATAACATAATGACAAAAGTTGCATCTCTGCTCCTGATACTCTTAATAAACACATTATTCATTTTTTATTCAATTCAACTGCAAATAGCTATATTGAAAACATTACCAAAGGGTACATTTCTATTTTAGGGTGACAGGAAAATAACTCCTGAAGAGTCTTAGAAGTGAGAAACAAAATATGAATTATATAGTAGGTGGGAAAACATAAAAGATTCTGATGTCTATGAATAACTATATTTCCCAAAGGAATAAACATTAGTGACTTTAATTAGATTATAATTGCTCATGAGAGCACGCTCTTGCATGAGATAAAAACACCTGATTTATGACTGAGCTTTTCTGTCAGCAGCATAGGATGGATTAATATAAATGCGATTAAAAGGTAGAGAATTGTCTAAATGTAAACTAAGCCCTTAATCAGTGCTATTGTGATGGAAAGATACTCTCATAAGTAGGTCACGTTCTATTTTGGTCTTGACAGTTGTGCATCATGTTGAGATTTAAGACAGGACTGTAACTGTGGAAGACTCCAGAATGTTATCTCTTACTAACATTTATTCACAAATGTGTAAAAATAAACAAATGAGAGTTTTTATGAAAGTTGCGATTTATATTGTTTCTTTTATTTACTGGAGGAACTCTCTAGAAGTAATCTGTTTGGGATTAGATTTAGGGATTTTCTTTCCTTTCTTGGGCACACTTTTGGAGTCTGTATTTGCTCAATCAGTCATTTTTGGTTCAGAGGACTCTGTTAAGAATAGATGCATTTTGCAGTTTCCTCAGGTATTAAAATGACCCAGTTATAGGTGGAAAAGCCTGCTTCAGTCAAGTATTTCTAGACCTTTGGAAAAACAGTGAATATTTATTGACATGCTAAAAACCTAAGTTCTCTAAAATTTCTTAATTTATCTTGTTTTTGATACTTTTGTTGAGGGGAAAAAAATCTCAGGTGGGGCACATCTGTTATTAATATTATAGAACTTTTATGAATTATGATGCTTTAGATCTGTCTAGTAGTCCAAGGCTTGGCTGACCAGTGCGTATAATGCATTTGATAGTGGTTTTGTTAGTAGTGAGTTAATCTGTCACTGGCCTCACCATACTTCACTGTATTGAGTCAAGTTTCCTATGGCACCTTTCAGAGCCCATTAAGTCCTTACAGAGCTACAAATTCCATCTTCAACACAAGTTAGGAAGGTAATATAAGTCAGTGAAGCAGGCGAGGGGGGACAGTAGCAAACTGGAGGTCCATTCTCTGACTAAGGGACAGCAGATACTCAGCCCATGGTAATCAGATCTTACGATAAAAAAATGCTGGAAATCTGGGTTTTCACATAAACATTTTGATAGTTAAATGTTATCAACTAATTAAACAAAAACTTAGTAAATGAATTAAGCCATGTCTGTTACCCTTTTATGATGTCTATATAAGGAATTTTTAAAAATCTGTCAGTCTCTATTTTTTTGTATACCTTTTCCACACTACAGACCAAATGCTGCAATACATTTGAAGAAAAGCCATCTAAACCAACATATTATATTATTCAAGCATCATTTCTCCCATGCATTTCACTTCCAGGTGTTTTCCAAAGTGAATGCAGTTGTATTTTAGCTAGGTATGACTTTATATGACTAATATAGTACAACACAGCAGTGATAATGTGCCATATTCAAAGAGGAAAGGTAAATATAAATTTAGCCTAATGGATAAAGATTTGGCTTTCTGTTTACTTAAACCTTTGGGCTCCACGTTGCAAGGGGATTAAGAAACATATGGGGAAGTTTTGATTTAATAGCACAGAGTGCCAATTCTGTAACTCCAGGTGCCTTTTGGAGAAAAAAAAATCCTGGCTATAGTATCTTGTTTTGAAAAGCCACTCAAAACAATTGAGGTATTCTACAAATATAAAATGGCTCCTGAAAGCTTTTAAATTGTACAGGATCTAGTTCTGAATAAACCAATGTTGGGTTTCTTAAAAAGAATTTTATATACAGCTAGAGAGGATGTATATACATAGAGAAAGGGAGGCACATAATCATAATACATGTTAAGATTTATCTCCACTTGCAATGAAATTCTACATGACTGACACATGAATACCTAATGTAGTCTTAATGAGTACAAAAAGAAAAGAAAATAGAAGTCACAGTGAAGCACAAAATTGAAAATGAATCAGAAAACAATGGAATTAAATTAAGAATAAATTAACGTAGGATAAAAGTGAAAGACACTGGCCAGTTATTAGTAATATATATTTTAGTAATTTCCAGTGGTAAGGGATAAGTTACTCATCAAAAGCAATGATCTTCTTTTAGGCTGGGCATGGTGGCTCACATCTGTAATCCCAGATCTTTGGAAGGCCTAGGTAGGTGTATCACTTGAGGTCAGGAGTTTGACACCAGCTTGGCCAACATGGTGAAACTCCGTTTCTACTAAAAAATACAAAAATTAGCTGGGTGTGGTAGGCCATGCCTGTAATCCTAGCTACTCTGGAGGCTTAGGCAGGAGAATCGCTTGAACTTGGGATGTGGAGGCTGCAGTGAGCTGAGATCACCCCACTGGACTCCAGCCTGGGCGACAGAGTGAGACTCCATCTCAAAAAAAAAAAAAAAAAAAAGCAATTTTCTTCTTTTAAATCAATAATGTCTACCTATAGTTTACTGCTTAATATTATTTTTGCAATATATGACCTTAGAATAAAGGTGTTTTTTTCCTCACCTTCTGTAAAACTAAATATACATCAAACAAAAGACCCTACCTTGTTAACTTGGCAGTGTACAGCATGGTATTTAAGGATTTGGCTTGAGGTCCTAGGCTTAAATCCCATTTCTGCTTCATATGAGATATGCACCACTGGGGAAATACTTCACTTTTCTGACCCTGATTTCCTTATCCATAACTGGAGACAATAATAATATTTACACCATGGGGTCATTGTAATGTTTATAGAAAATAGTCTATGTTTTCATGTTTACAAGACAGAGACAAATAGCAAGTACGTAATAAGTAGTGGCTGCAGATATTGTTACAAAATAAGAAGTCTAGACAGTCCAGGCTCATTATATGAAACATGATGGGAAAAATTTGATTTCAATTACTTCCCTTAATAAGCACTTGTTGTTTGGATTAAGGCAAAAAGCTGTCAAATTACTGTAAAATAGTATCAAAGGAATATTCTTTATTTAGCTAGGAAGAGAAAGCCTGATATGTGTCCTAATATTTTAAATGTTATTAAAAAGAATATAAAGATTTTAAAAAGAATGGTTCTATTTATTTGCAGAGTGATTGAAAAGAAAAGATTGACCCTTTTAGCATTAGTAGGTACTTGGAACAAAATTGAAAAATACTTGGAACAAAATTGAAAACTGATGTGACACACTGAAATGAAATTATGATAGTTTTAAGACTCTTTTTCTTTGCAGAATTTGTAGTTTATCTTTCTTGGGTGGATTGTAGACCTTGAAAGATAGAATTGTTAGCCTTGAAGTCAATAATTCCACCATTATTTTATTTTTGTCCAATAATCAAACTGTAATATATATATATATTAAATATAGAATTTGAATAAGAAGAGAAATGCTATTAAAAATAACTGGATTAAAAATAAAATTAGCTATGGCACTTTACACTTGGCAAAGTCCACTTGGCAGTAGTGTGGTTATAAGTTCACAATGCAGGGTTTGTATAACTAAATGCTTCTAACCTGGGATTTGAAAAAGCAGCCTCTGGGTCAAAGATCAGAATTTTCTGTAAATGGATTTGGACATTATATTTGACTGATAATTTGATATAGAAATATGTGGTAACAGAATACAATACTTATGGAATATGTTTTGGAACCAAATTCAAATCCAAAGCAATTTGAGGTTCCTAACAGAGTGTTTTTGAAATCACTAAAGAGCACACTTTGCAGTTATTTTCCTTGGTGAAAGAACCAAGGAAAGTATTGCATAAGCATGCATTTTTTTTTTCTTTAAGTAAACTTCTTATCTAAGTTCACAGGGCAAGACCACATCTAATATGGTTCATATGTTTTGTGGAAACATGTATTTTTATTCAGAATAGCTATGTGGAAAAGGAAAGGTAAAACGGATCCCAAGGGCATCTTAAACACACTAAAGATGTATTACAGGCCACATAGTTCAACTCAAGAGTGTTTTGGCAAGCAGAAAGTGGCAGACAAATTACAAGCCCAGCAATGTATATAAAAACCTATGAAACATGTCTATGGATAGAATTCAATAATGCAATTAGTTGGGGAAAGCTTGAATAAACATGTTAAGTAGTCAGCATTTATCAAATACTCTTTTTGAGGAGAAGGAAAACAAGAGTTACCATGAGGTAGAGTAAGAGGTCACATAATCTGTGAGTGAGGGTTAAATCACCACGCAAAGATATCTGAGGGTACTGTCATTTTGAATAAGGTTAAAGCTGTCAAACTAGTTATAAAGAATGACTTTGAGCCAGGTGGTACTCGCTGAGAGTGGAGGTACCTGCTCCTGTAACTGTAAAACTATTTAAACATACTAAAACTATAGAAGTAAATCAAGGTGTTTTAAAGTGGTTATACACCTCCCCCTCTTTGGTCTCCTGTTATAGGCAGTCCAAGGAAACCATTAGCAATCATAAGTCTTTCCACATTTAATCATTCAAGTACTACCTTGATGCACCATCTTTAATATTTATATAAGAAATAATTTAAAGATTTGCTCACTGTTTCACTGTCAGGAAGGTTTCTATAATTTGTATAAATGAACAACTAACATCACTAGTCATAAATACTCGATAACCTTACTTAAAAGTAAAAACAAATGAAATGAAATGTTATTAAGTTCTAGCTAGACACTGTAGATTGTTGAAGGCTGTAATTCTGAGGCATACTCTCTATCAACACAGATATAAAAAATGCCCTTATCCATTTACTTAGAAATTATACAATTAGGAATGTAGCCTGAAGATTTGTTTATGACTGTGTCAATTGATCTTATGCACAAGGTTATTTGTTGAAGCATTGTTTGATGTAGCAGAAGACTACAATAAAATAAATAATAATGATTAGCAAAAGTTATTGTGCATTCATATATACATATATATATGACAAGGTTTTGCTCTGTCACACAGACTGGAGTGCAGTAGCATGATCACAGCTCACTGCTGCCTCGACCTCCTGGGCTCAGAGATTCTCCTACCTCAGCCTCTTGAGTAGCTGGGACCACAGGTGTGTGCCACCAAGCCTGGCTAATTTATTTTTACTTTTTGTAGAGACAGAGTCTCCTGGTGTTGCCCCTCCCCACTCCCCTCCACTCCTCCTCCCCTGCCCCTCCCCCTCCCCTCCCCTCCCCTCCCCTCCCCCTCCCCTCCCCCTCCCCTCCCCCACTTCCCCTACCCTCTCCTCCACCCCCTTCCCTCTACCCTCCCCCCACTCCTCCACCCCCTCCCCTCTACCCCCTCCCCTCTACCCTCCCCCCACTCCTCCACCCCCTCCCCTCTACCCGCTCCCCTCTACACTCCCCCTCCACTCCTCCACCCCCTCCCCCATCCCCTTTCCCCTCCCCTCCCATCCCCCATCCCCTCGCCTCTACCCTCCCCTCTTCCCTCCCCTCCCTTTCCCCTCTCCCCTCCCCCATCCCCTCCCCCATCCCCTCCCCTCTACCCTCCCCCCTCTCCTCCCCCATCCCCTTCCCTCCCCCCCTCCCCTCCTCATCCCCTCCCCTCTCCCCTCCTCTCCCTACCCTTCTCCCCTCCCTTCCCCTCTCCCGTCCCCTCCTGTCTCCCCTCCCCCCTCCCCTCTCCTCCCCAGTTTCTCTCTTGTTGCCCAGGCTGGAGTGCAATGGCATGATCTCTGCTCACCGCAACCTCCGCCTCCCAGGTTCAAGCGATTTTTCTGCCTCAGCCTCCCCAGTAGCTGGGATTACAGGCTTGCGCCACCATGTCTGGCTAATTTTGTATTTTTAGTAGAGACGGGGTTTCTGCATGTTGGTCAGGCTGGTCTCGAAATCCTGACCTCAGGCAATCTGCCCACCTCGGTCTCCCAAAGTGCTGGGATTAAAGGCGTGAGCCACCACGCCCAGCCTGCATCCTCCATATTTTCTGGCCCAGTGGTTTTCACCATTAGGATTAGGAACAATTGGAAGCTCATGAAATTAACTAAGTGGTTTTAAAAAATAAATGAAACAGAACAGAATAGAAAAAAAAAAAAGAAAATAATCAGAGTGTTTACCTCATAGTAAAGCTAAGTATCATTTTATGAAACTCTCTCTTCCCCACCCCCCCAAAAAAGTCTGAAAACTGTCATCTGTTTTTGAAAATCCAGTAACAATTCCTTGATATCTGGAGAGATGATTGTCTCTAGCATTGTGTGTTTGAGGACAAAAATCAGATAAAACTAGGAACTCCCAGGAAAAAGTTGAAATCACCAGGAGCAAAGCCGTCTAAGTCCCAATATAATCCTAGCTGACTACGGACTCCAACAGCCTCAGGAGAAAATGGAGGGACTGGAAGGGCATTTAGAACTTATTAACCAGAAGCTTGGATCTATGACTAGGAAGAAGATAAAAGTCCCAGAGACTATATACAATCGACTGGTTCGCTTCTGAAATGGGAACATGCCACATAGCCCACATGTTCTTGTTGTGCAAGTCAGGTTTAATATAGCAGTCTTTTTTTTAAATTATTATTACCTTCTATGAATTATCAAAATATCAGCCAATATTAAAATTTCTTATATATTTTGAATACTTAAAAATCTAGATACATTTAAATATTTCTTATATTCCTTAATTTTAAGCCCTGTTTTCTCTGTGTAAGAAATTGCATTTCTCTCCTAGTTATAAGAAAAATTAGAGAAACTCAGCAGAGAAAAATATGAAGAAAATAAAATTATATAATAGACACTACCAGAAAGATTAGAAAATTTAGGGAAGTGGCCGGGCGCGGTGGCTCAAGCCTGTAATCCTAGCACTTTGGGAGGCCGAGATGGGCGGATCACAAGGTCAGGAGATTGAGACCATCCTGGCTAACACTGTGAAACCCTGTCTCTTCTCTACTAAGAAATACAAAAAACTAGCCGGGCGAGGTGGCGGGCGCCTGTAGTCCCGGCTACTCTGGAGGCTGAGGCAGAATGGCGTAAACCCGGGAGGCGGAGCTTGCAGTGAGCTGAGATCCGGCCACTGCACTCCAGCCTGGGCGACAGAGCGAGACTCTGTCTCAAAAAAAAAAAAAAAAAAAAAAAAAATTAGGGAAGTAAATGGAAGAAAAGTAAAATTTATCCATAATGCTCCAATCCAGCAATACTATTAGTGTTTTGCATGTTTCTTTCTGGTCTGTGTATGTATGCTTGTGCATATGTGTAGATAATTTCAAATTTTTTCTATTATTAGTAACACTTTGACAAACAGCCATATACATAAAACTTCACCTGATAGTTGGGTGAAAGGAAATGCCCATTTTAAAGACTCTTTTTATATATTGACAAATTGCTTTCTTGGAAGCTTATATAATTAACATGCTCATCGGTAGTGCCAGGAGTATAGAGTCTATTCCAACATATTCTCATCAACACTGGTTATAATTATCTGTCTGAATATTTGCTAGTATAATGGCAAAAAAATTTATCACATTGTTCTTTTACTTTTTGACCACTGAAGAAGTTGAATTTAAAAGTGTATTTGTTAGCCAATTTTATTTCTCTTGGGAATTGTTCGTTCATGTCCTTTGCCCCATTCCTATTAGAGTATTAATGTCTTTTTATTAATCTTATGTTGTCAGTTAAGAAAGCGAGGGTTTTTGTCTCTTACATTTGTGACAAATAACTTCTCCAGACATATTTTTTAAACTTTCGATTGTTTGGAAGTTTTTAAACAAAAGCTTAAATTTTTTTTCCAGTCAAATCTATTTTTTTTTTTTTTTGGTTATTCTTTGTAGTTTGTTCCATTGTTTTTATGTTTAGAAATTCCTCTTTCAGCCGGGCGCGGTGGCTCAAGCCTGTAATCCCAGCACTTTGGGAGGCCGAGACGGGCGGATCACGAGGTCAGGAGATTGAGACCATGCTGGCTAACACGGTGAAACCCCATCTCTACTAAAAAATACAAAAAACTAGCTGGGCGTGGTGGCGGGCGCCTGTAGTCCCAGCTACTTGGGAGGCTGAGGCAGAAGAATGGCGTGAACCCGGGAGGCGGAGCTTGCAGTGAGCCGAGATCGCGCCACTGCACTCCAGCCTTGGCAACTGAGTGAGACTCCATCTCAAACAAAAAAAGAAATTCCTCTTTCATTCTGTGACCAGATAGGCATTTATTTATATTCTTGTTTGATTTTCAGAAGAAAATGGTTTTCTTTTTAATTTTGAAGGCTATGCTCCAGTTAGAATTTTCCTTCGTGGATTTAGGTAAGGATCCAAACTTGATTTCTTGCCATTTCCATAATTAACTCACTGATTTAGCTCCATTTAAAAAAATAATTCTCCTTCATTCATGTAGAATACCAAATTCATTTGTTTCATTCTCTTTAATTGCTTTTTCTGTCACTATTTTGCTGTATTATTTAGATTACTGTAGCTTTATTATGTGTTTTGATTCTGTTTAGAACACTTTATTTATTTATTTAAACCTTTTATTTTTATTTTATTCTCAAGATGGTGGATTAGAGGCTTTTGGCATGCCTTGGCCCCATGGAAATAGTAAGATGGTATATAAAGATCAACTCTCTGAGCTGTAATTCAAGAAGGAAAATGGGAGTCCACTGGAATCATGAAGGACACCCCTGGTGCCGGGGAGGAGAATGTGGGCAAACAGTCCCCATGATGGTGTTACAGCTGATATAAGTGGGTTAAGCCCCAGTAAGTGAGAGAGGCAGAGAGCCTCCCTTTGTGACTCACCTTTCCAGTTGGGATCTGAGCAACCCAAGCCGAGGGAGGGCACTTTGTTTCTTCCAAACCCCAGAGCTACCTTGGGAAGAGGCTTGGAGGTGCTGAGAGGGAAATAAACTGGGAAAAGCTGCAGGCATTTTCCCAGACCCATGACTAAGAGTGAGACACCATTTTCAATCTGGGTGCATACAAAGTCAGCCAATTGTTGGGGACCCAGCAGCATGGTCATGCAGGCATCATTGTCTTGGGCCAGATACTGGAGCACTTGCTCTGGAGTGAGGAAGGGGCCTCTACAGCTAGAATTGTGAAAAGCACCTCAGTAGCAGGCACTTCAATTGTGCTCTCTGTCATCATAGGCCTGGCTGGGAGGAGAGCTGTTACAGCTGCAGTTTCTTCTAGGTGATGAGACATGCAGCCAGGGCCAGTTTGATGACCTGGAACCAGTCTGTGTGTGTCATTGCTCAGTGCCTCAGCCTGCTCCTCTGACATCATGGAACAGTGAAACTTTCTCTGCTTCAACCCTATACAGAACTCCAGGCATTTGGAGCACACATTTGCCTGGACTAGCAGCCTGAGCTTCCCATCCTTCCTGGGCATAGATTGAGGTACAGCAGGGCCCTCTCTGCTCTACTCCCAGATATATCTCCAGGTATTTGGATCACCCACTCACCCAAATCAGCAGTCTGACCCACCCAACCCTCCCTGTACAGAGATCCTGGTGCAATGTTGCTCTCTCTGATTCAAGTCCAGGCAGAGGGCATATGGAGCTCCTGCTTGCCTGGTTCAGCAACCTGAGTTGCCCCAGCTTTCCTGGGCAGAGATACTGGTTCAGAGGGGATCACTGTACTCCACACCTAGGCAGATCTCCAGGCATTTGGGGCACCTATTTACACGAACTGGTAGTGCGAGCTGCCTCCACCTTCCTGCACAGAGATTGCGATGCAGCAGGGTCTTCTCCACTCTATGCGCAGTAGTCAGAACACTCACTCACCTGGATTTGCACTGTGTGCTTTCCCATCATTCCTGTGCAGAAATGGTGGTGAAGTGGGGCCTTCTTGGCTCTACACCCAGCCATATGTCCAGGCATTCAGAGCAACAAGTCCTCTGAATTACTAGCCTGAGCTGCCCGCCCTTCCTGTGCAGAGATTGTGGTGTAGTGGGGCCCTTTGCACTCCAAGTCCAGGAAGATCTCCAAACACTTGCCACACTAACTCTCCTGGATTAGGAATTTAGGCTGGCCCCCATGCCAATGTAGAGAACTGGGGGCTAAGGGGGTTTCTCAGCTCCATGCTTAGGCACACCTCTGGGTTCTTGGTGGATGCCCATCGAATTCTTGCTCAGGACTAATGTTGTGCCCACCTCAGGGAACCAGTAGGTGGGTTTGCTGGGTCTGGGCCTGCCCATCTTGATTTGTCACCTTGGGGCTCCATAGGAAGCTCAGACCACTGTGCACTCCACAGATCAGACCACTGCCTGAGGCAACAGAGAGCTTTTCTCAGGAAACAAGGATCAAGTATATATCCATCCACATTGGCTTCAGTTGGCTCTTACCTATAAGCACCATCTACTGACCTGTAGGTCAAAACAAATGGCCCAATATAAACCTGCTGACAGGGTGCACAGGGCTATAGAAGCAAAGCCAAAAGATTCTACTTAACATTCTCTACAGTCACAACCCCTCGGGAGGGGAAAAGGGAATAAAAACAACTCAATAGTATGGTAGGAAAAGAGAATGAGAAAAAAATCCTATCTTCATGAAAATAATTACAAAAATTAGAGGTGCCAGTGTCTCCAGATGAGAAGGAGCCAGCAGAATAATTCTGGTATCACAAGAAATCTGAATGTCATGACACCAACAAAGGGTCACACTAGCTCTGCAGCAATGATCAATAATAAAAATGAAAACTCAGAAATGACAGGTAAAGAATTCAAAGCGTGAATTGGAAGGAAGCTCAATGAGACCCAGGACAAAGTTGGAAATCAACACAAGGAAACTTCTACAGCAACTCAGAAAATGAAAGAGAAAATAAACATCTTAAAAATAAATCAGAGCTTCTGGAATATAAAAACTCACTTAAGGAATTTCAAAATACAATCAAAAGCTTTCCCAATAGACAAGACCAGGAAAAATAAGACCTAGAAGAATTAGAAAAACAAGAACAAACTAACTCCAAAGTTAGCAGAAGAAAATGAGTAACTAAAATTAGAGCAGACCTGAACAAAATTGACACCCCAAAATGCATATGAAGAATCAATGAAACCAAGAGTTGGTTGTTTGAAAGGCTAAACAAGATTGATAGACTGCTAGCTAGATTAAAAAAAAAGAGAAGATCAAAATGAGCATAATCCAAAATGACAAAGATGACATTACAACCAATCCCACAGAAATACAAAAGAGACTAGTATAAACACCCCTATGCACACACACTAGAAAATCTAGAGGAAATGGATAAATAACTGGAAATACACAACCCCTGAGGATTGAATCAACAAAAAATGGAAACACTGAACAGATCAATATTAAGTTCTGAAACTGAATCAGTCATAAAAATCCCTACCAATAAAAAAAAAAAAAAAAACCCTGGATCAGGTAGACATACAGCTGAATTCTACCAGATCTACAGAGATGAACTGGTACTAATCCTACTGAAACTATTCAAACAAGTCAAGGAGGGTCTCCTCTCTAACACATTCTGTTAAGTCTGCATCCCTCTGATATCAAAATCTGGCAAAGACACAACAACAATCTACAGGTCAGTATCCTTGATGAATACCGATGCAAAAATTCTCAACAAAACATTAACAATTAAATTCATCACCATAACAAAAAGATTATGATCAAATAGGCTACATCCCTGGGATGCAAGTTGGTTTAACATAAGCAAATCAATAAATGTGACTCCCCACATGAACAGAATTAAAAACAAAAACCATATGATCATCTCAATAGATGCAGACAGCTTTTGATAAAATTCAACATGGCTTCATGGTAAAAATTCTCAACAAACTAGGCATCAAAGGGATGTACCTCAAAATAATAAGCGCCATCTATGACAAATCCACAGCCTTCAGGATACTGAATGGGAAAAAGCTGGAGGCCTTCCCCTTGAGAACTGGAACAAGACAAGGACATCCACTCTCACCACTCGTATTCAAAATAGTACTGGAAGTCCTAGCCAGAGCAATGAGATAAGAAAAATAAAAGGCATCCAAATAGGGAAAGAAGTTAAATTATTTCTCTTCACTGACAATATGATTCTATGCACAGAAAACACTAAAAACTTCACCAAATACCTCTGGAACTGATAAATGGCTTTGCTAATGTTTCAAGATATAAAATCAATGTACAAAAATAAGTAGCATTTCTATAAACAAATAACATTCAAGCTGAGAGTGAAATCAAGAAAAAAATCCCATTTACAGTAGCTAAAAAAAAAAAAAAGCCCAGGAATACCCCTAACCAAGGAGGTGAAAGATCTTTACAAGGAGAATTATAAAACACTACTTAAATAAATCAGCGATTACAGAAATAGAAAAGCATTCCATGACCATGGATTTAAAGAATCAATATCATTTAAATGGCTGTACTGCCCAAAGCAATCTGCAGATTCAGTGTTATTCCTATCAAACTACCAATGTCATTTTTCATAGTATTAGAAAAGTTTATTCTAAAATTCCTATGGAACCATAAAAGAGCCTGAATAACCAAAGTAATCTTAAGTACAAAGAACAAACAAGGAGGCATTACAGGACCCAACTTCAAACTATATTTTAAGGTTGCAGTAACCCAAAACACATGGTGCTGGCACAAAAACAGACACATAGACCAGTGAAACATAATAGAGAACCCAGAAATAAAGCCACTACAGCTGTTAGATCTTCAACAAAGTCAACAAAAATAAGTAATGGGGGAAGGACTCTCTATTCAATAAATGGTGCTGGGATAGTTGGCTAGCCATATGCAGAAGAATGAAACTGGACCCCTATCCCTCACTATATACAAAACTAATTCAAGATGGATTAAATATTTAAGTATAAGATCTCAAACTATAAGAATCCTAGAAGAAAACTGGGAAATACCATTCTGGATATTGGTTTTGACAAAGAGTTTATGATTAAGTTTTCAAAAGCAATTGCAACAAAAACAAAAACTGACAAGTGGGACCTAATTAAACTAAAGTGCTTCTGCACAGCAAAATAAACTATCAACAGAGTAAACAGCCCACAGAATAGTCAAAAATATTCGCAAATTATGCATCCAATAAAGATCTAATATCCAGAGTCTATAAACAACTCAATAAGCAAAAAAAAAAAAAAAAAAAAAAAAAAAATCTCCATTAAAAAGAAGGCAAACCATCAGACGTAGACTGGATAAAGAAAATGTGGTACATATATGCCATGGAATACTATGCGACATAAAAAAGAATGAGATAATATCCTTTGCAGTAACATGGATAGAGCTGGAGACCATTATCCTAAGCAAACTAATCTAAGAACAGAAAACTAAGTAGCGTATGTTCTCACTTATAAGTGGGAGCTAAACAATGAGAACACAGGGACACAAAGAGCGAAGTAACAAACACTGGGGCCTAACTTAAGGTGGAAGGTGGGAGGAGGGAGAGGATAAAAAAATACCTATCATATACTATACTTATTACCCGAGGGGGCTAAGTAGTCGTCTGTATACCAATCTCTGCAACATACAGTTTACCCATGTAACAATCCTGCACATGTACTCCTAAACCTAAAATAAAAGTTTAAAAAAGTGGGTAAAGGATATCAACAGATACTTTTCGAAAGAATATATACAAGCAGCCAACAAACATGAAAAAAAAAATGCCCCACATCACTAATCCTGAGAGAAGTGCAAATCAAAACCACAATGAGATACCATCTCATACCAGTCAGAATGGCTTTTATTAAAAAATCATGGCCGGGCTTGGTGGCTCATGCCTGTAATCCCAGCACCTTGGGAGGCTGAAGCAAGTGAATCACCTGAGGTCAAGAGTTCGAGACCAGCCTGGCCAACATGGTGAAACCCCATCTCTACTAAAAATACAAAAATTAGCTGGGTGTGGTGGCACATGCTTGTAGTCCCAGCTACTTGGGAGGCTGAGGCAGGAGAATCGCTTGAACCTAGAAGGTTGCAGTGAGCCGAGATCATGCCATTGCACTCCAGCCTGGGCAATAGAGCAAGACTGTCTCAAAACAAAAACAAAAACAAAAAC
Source organism: Macaca fascicularis (assembly GCF_037993035.2). Classification (NCBI taxonomy): domain Eukaryota; kingdom Metazoa; phylum Chordata; class Mammalia; order Primates; family Cercopithecidae; genus Macaca; species Macaca fascicularis. The sequence continues at coordinate 28,192,729 of NC_088376.1, read as the reverse complement.
AAAAAAAACCAAAAAGTCAAAAAACAACAAATACAAGGGAACACTTACACACTGTTGGTGGGAATGTAAATTGGTTCAGCCATTTGTGTGTAAAGCAGTTTGGAGATTTCTCGAAGAACTTAAAACAGAACTACCATTTGACCCAGCAATCCCATTGCTGGCTATATACCCAAAGGAAAATAATTATTCTACAAAATAGATATGTGCACAGGTATGTTCCTTGAAGCACTACACACAATAGCAAAGACATGGAATCAACCTAGGTGCCCATCAACAGTGGATTGGATAAAGAAAGTTTGATACATATGCACCATAGAAAACAATACAAGTCATTAAAAAATAATGAAATCATGTCCTTTGCAGCAACATCAATGCAGCTACATAGACGATCAATCTGAGCAATTTAATACAGGAAGAGAAAAGCAAATACTGCATGTTCTCATGTATAAATGTGAACTAAGCATTGGATACATATGGACATAAAGAAGAGAAAAATAGACACTCAGGACTACTAGAGGGGAAATAAGAGGAGTGGGACAAGGGCTGAAAAACCACATATTGGGTACGATGCTCACTACCTGGGTGATGGAATCATTTGTACCCCAAACCTTATCATCACACAATATACCCATGTAAAAAACCTGCACCCATATTCCTGAATAAACAAAAGTTGAAATTATAAAAAATTGAAAAAATAAATTACCAGATTAAACATACCTGTTTTATACAGAAAAGAGTTTGTCTAAGTTTTAGGAAAATCTATACATCGAGTTTAATATGGAAAAATGGAGGAAAAACATTTTTGCATTGAAAAGTTATATCTTTATTATATAGTGTTCTTATATGTGAGAAAGATAATCACAAACACCCCAATAGAAAAAGGGCAAAGATGCAATTTACAAGGTAATAAAACACATTGTAGATATTATATTTTGAGGAAATTGTTGTGACTATAATTCACCTACATATTCTTTGACTTCTTTCATAATTTCTTATTAAATTTTTAAATATTTAATTAATCATTTTAATGTTGTGTAAAATATGATGTAGGAAACCAGTTATGTTTTTCTAAGTGATTAGCCTTTTGTTTTTATTGACTAATTAAGTTATACTGGTTCATACTGCCTTTACAACATATTAAGTGAAGGATACCTCTAAAATTCCACTTTCTTCCTAACAGTAAGATTAGGGAAATTAGAGCTGGGTAGAATTTCAGATACCAACTAGTCCAGCTCCATTATTTTAGAGAAATAGAAGATATAGAAATAGAAGCTAGGTTAGGTTAAATAATTCAACTACGGTTATTCAGCTATTTACTGATAGAGTTAGAAATTGTAATCAGCAACTTATGTTTTTTTTTACTTAGTAAGAATATGGTTATCCATTTAATCTTTTGCTAAATCTAAGATAAGAAAGCTGGTAAGCCTAAAGATAAGATAAAAATGAATCAAACATCAGACAAAGATGCTTTGAACAACTTTTGTGGGGTTTCTAAGAGCCACCTCTATTAATTTAGTCCCAATTTTATTTGTAAAATTTTACTAAAAATGGAGGTTTCCAATAATTTTTTTTTCTATCAAATATATTCCCTTGCCCTGTTTTGTACATGAGACACAGTAATATGTTAAGCTTTTAGATGAGCAGATCTATGTAGCAGAGAAAATGTGCTCTAGAGACCTATGAAAAAATTATAAGATCTCGCCAAGTCTTTGTGAATTCTAACATCAGAATTAGACTAAAACTCTTCTGAAATTTGAGTTGTGCTTAGTGTTTATAAAATGCAAACTGAAGTTTCATAAAACAAACCGGTCATTGGAAAACCTGACACAAAGTCCAAAATTTCTCAGATAATCTGCTATTGGTATGGATTTGAGTATCAGCGGAAAAGTTAAATGATTAATTTTAATTCCATATAAACAGAATTGAGAAGTCTAGATAAGACAATATTTGGCTAACAACATCTTTTGTAGTCTCTCTCAATTTCCCTTTAAAATACTTACAAGACACAGGAAAAACAGAAACACAAAGCAATGCCAGACTAGATGAATATAGCTTATAAAATCTGCATTAAATATCTGTAATCATAACATAAATAGTACTTAAGTTAGGATCTCCCTATATTCTCTCTTCCTCTTAACCAAAAAAGGGGAAAGCACGTCCTTCTTTTGGAAGAGAAGATGGTTCATGTTCATCGATCCAAGTGTCATCAAACAGAAAATTAGATAGGTATCTTTTACTGTGAGACATCTCTGTAATCAGTGGCGTGAGAACTGTATTAACCCTTGTATTTCAACCCATATTCCAAACAGAAGAAGAATCAAAGACATAGTTGCTTATTTGATAAGTTGATCAACTGGAATCTATTGATCCTCATCACTGTCTCTCAACCCCCTCATGTTTTCACTTCTCCCCTTACCTACCTTAAATTACATCGTCAATCTTTATAATTGCTCATTTGTTCTTTTGTTCTATTTTATTGCCTGGAAAACCTCCAACCTTGATTAAACATACTGACACTACACCTGTCTTGTGCACCTGAAAGTTGATGGAGAAAATCACTCAACTAGACTGACATGAATTAACTTAAATTCCTCCCACTAACTCTAGAGAGCCCTTCATGGTGTCTGTAAATATTGCCACATGTCCACAGTTTGTTCACACTCCTGCTTTCCTAGCAACTACTTCTCCTCCCCACCCCAAAATATATCACGTTTCTGCTTATGTTCTTCTCTAGCCACAATTCTATTTCTCTTGTTCTCTTAAAGCTTCAAAACTCCTGGAACTGCTTGTCTATGTGTCTCCAAGTTGTCTCCTCTCATTTCCTCTCAGAGCACTGCCATCACCTCAAGCACTCCACCAAAATTTGTCTTTGACCTTTACATTGCTAAATCTAAAGAAATTTTTTTTCCTTTTCTTGTTTGAACTATAAAGAGCATTTCACACAGTCTCTACCATCTTTCTTCTAGAAATTTTTCTTCACTTGACCTGAAAAGCATCAGACTCTCTGGTCCTCATCCTGTATCCCAGGAGTATAAGCATAGTTCAGTAAGGGCATGACAAGGTCACTACTGCTATTTTCTATTGCCTTGGAAATTCTAGACAAGGCAGTAAAATATAATAAATTAGAGGTAAATATATATACATGGAGACCACAAAATTATTATAAAGTATGGATAATTATTTTCCTAGGAAATTTCAAGAGAATCAGTAAGAAAACCCATGAAAACCAGTAAGAGTTCAGAAAGGTGGCCAAATGAATAATAAATATATAAAAATCAATAGCTTTTCTGTATTCCAGCAATGACTACTTTAAAATATATTGAAAAAGAGATACATAATAGTAACAAAAATTATAGTTTCTAAAAATTTCAAAACAAAATCTAGAGTTTCTAAATGAAAAGAACTGCAAAATGTTACTAAGAACATGAAGGATGACTCAACAAAATCAAAAGACATAAATGCAAGAATCTTAAAGTGGAAAGTGAATAGCTTATGGAAATGTTGGAGACTGCCTCTGAAACCCTCATTACCAAAATAGATACCGTGGTCCTGAATTAGAACTCTTTAAGTATCATAGAGATGTCAATCTTGACAGATTAATCTACATGTTTAATAAAATTGTAATTGAAATCTTAATATGACATTTTATATGGTGTCAGTGTTGTTCTCAAGTTCACCAAGAAGACTTTGCAAGCAGGACAAGAGAGAATCATTGCAAAAACTAGGGAAATCCAAATGAAGTCCGATGTTTAGTTAACAATGTGCCAACTTTAATTTCTTCATTTTGATAATTGTCCAATGGTTATGAAAGGTATTAATATTAAGGGAGGCTGAGTGAAAGACCTAAGGGAGGCTGAGTGAAAGCCTGAGTGAAAGACATTCTCTGTATTATCTTTGTAAACCTTTTGTAGATCTAAATTTCCTTCAAAATAAAAAGGTTATTTGTTTTTCGTGATTTTAACTCTTATTTTACATTCAGAGGGTACATATGTAGGTTTGTTGCATGGGTATATTGTGTGACGCTGGGGTTTGGGATACGAGTCATTCTGTAACCCAGACAATGAGCATAGTACCCAAAAGTATCCTCCACCCTCTACTGGTCCCCACTGTTTATTTTTGCCGCTGTTATATTCGTGAGTAACCAATATTTAGCTCCCACTTGTAAGTAAGAACATACAGTATTTCATTTACTGTTTTTGCTTTAATTGGTTTAGGATAATGGCTTCCAGCTGCATCATTGTTGCTACAAAGGACATGATTTTCTTCTTTTTTATGGCTGTGTAGTATTCCTTGGTGGATATGTATTACATTTTCTTTATCCAATCCACCATTGATGGGCATCTAGGCTGATTCCATGTCTTTGTTATTGTGAGTAGTGCTGCAAGAAACATATGTGTACACATGTCTTTTTTTTGTAGAATGATTTATTTTGCTTTGGGTATTTAGCTAATAATGGCATTACTGGTTTGAATGGTAGTCCTGTGTTAAGTTTTTTGAGAAATCTCCATATTGCTTTACACAGTGGCTGAACTCATTTACATTCCTACCAACATTTTATATGCATTTTCTTTTCTCTGAAGCCTTGCCAGTATCTGTTGTTTTTTGGCTCTTTTAATAATAGCCATTCTGACTGGTATGAGATGGTATCTCATTGTGATTTTGATTTGCATTTCTCTGATAATTAGTGATGTGGAGAATTTTTTCATACTTTTTTTTGGATGCTTGTATGTCTTCTTTTGAGAAGTGTTTGTTCAAGTCCTTTGTCCATTTTAAAATAGGGTTATTTATTTTTTGCTTATTGATTTATTTAAATTCCTTGTAGATTCTGGATTTTTGACCTTTGTTGGATGCATAGTTTGCAAATAATTTTCCCATTCTGTAGATTGTTTGTTTACTCTGTTGACAGTTTCTTTTGCTGTGTAAAAGCTCTTTAGTTTAATTAGTTCTCATTTGTCAATTTTTTGCTTTTTGTTGCAATTGCTTTTGAGGATATGCTCATAAATTCTTTGTTAAAGCTGATGTCAAGAATGGTGTTTCCCAGATGTGTGAGTCTGTTCTCAGGCTGCTAATAAAGACATACCTGAAACTGAGTAATTTATAAAGGAAAGAGATTTAATTGACTCACAGTTCAGTATGGCTGGGGAGGTCTCAGGAAACTTACAATCATGGTGGAAGGAGAAGCAAACATCCTTCTTCACATGGCAGCAGCAAGGAAAATTAATGAGCAAAAGGGGGAAAAGCTCCTTATAAAACCATCAGATCTCATGAGCACTCACTATCATGAGAACAGCAGCATGGGCGTGACCACCTCTGTGATTCAATTACCTCCCACCAGGTCTCTCCCATGACATGTGGAGTTATGGGAACTAAAAATCAAGATGAGATTTGGGTGGGGACACAGCCAAACCCATATCACTAGGTTTTCGTCTAGAATTTTTGTAGTTCGAGGTTTTGCATTTAACTCTTTAATCCATCTTGAGCTAATTTTTGTATATGGTACAAGGTAGGGGTTCAGTTTCATTCTCCTGCATAGGACTAGCCAGCTATCCCAGCACCATTTATTGAATAGGGAGTCCTTTCCACATTGCTCACTTTTGTCAACTTATGTCAAAGATCAGATGGCCATAATTGTGTGACTTTATTTCTTGGTTCTCTATACTGTTCCATTGGTCTATGTGTCTGTTTTTGTACCAGTATCATGCTGTTTTAGTTGCTGAAGCCTTATAGTATATTTTGAATTGGGTAATGTGATGCCTCTTGCTTTGTTCTTTTTACTTAGGATTGCTTTGGCTATGTGGGCTCTTCATGGTTCCATATGAATTTTAGAATAAAATTTTGTAATTCTACAAAAATAACATTAGTAGTTTGATAATAATGGTGTTTAATCTATAGATTGCTCTGGGCAGTATGGCTGTTTGTGTAAGTCTGTTTTTGCATTACTATACAGGAATACCTGAGACTGAGTAATTTATAAAGAAAAGAGGCTCATAGTTCTGCATGCTGTACAAAAAACATGGTACCAGTATCTGCTTTTGGTGAGGGCCTCAGGAAGCTTACAATTATGGCAAAAGGTAAATGGGGAGCAATGTAGTCACACAGTAAGAGCAAAGCAAGAGGTTGTAGGGAGGTGCCACACTCTTAAACAACCAGGTCTCACATTAACTATCAGAGTGAGAACTCACTCATAACCAAGGGGATGGTGCTAAGCCAATCTTGAGGGATTCACCTCTATGACCCAAACACCTCCTACTAGGCCCCACCTCCAACATTGGGGATCACATTTCAACATAATTAGATTTGGAAGGCACGGACATCCAAATCATATCTTTTCAGTGTGGCCACAAAATGTCATGTTCTTCTCACAATGCAAAATAAAATCATACTTTTTTTTTTTTTTGTAACTGAGTCTTGCTCTGTCACCCAGGCTGGAGTGCAGTGGCATGATCTCAGTTCACTGCAACCTCTGCCTCCTGGGTTCAAGCGATTCTTCTGCCTCAGCCTCCCGAGTAGCTGAGATTACAGGTGCTGACCATCACCCCTAGCTAATTTTTGTATTTTTGTAGCAACGAGGTTTCACCATGTTGTCCAGGCTGGTCTCAAACTCCTGACCCTTGCCTCGGCATCCCAAAGTGCTGGGATTACAGACATGATCCACTGCGCCTGGCCCAATCATCCCTTCTTTTAATCCTCCAAAATCTTAACTTGTTCCAACATCAAGTTCAAAGTCTCATTTGGGACTCAAGTTATTTCCACCTATGAGCCTGTAAAATAAAAAACAAGTTATGTAACTTTCAAGATACAATGTTAGTACACATATTGGGTAAACATTCCTGTTCAAAAAGGGAGAAATCAGCCAAAAGAAAGGGGCTACAAGCCTCATGGAAGTCTGAAACCCAGCAGGCAGGCATTAAATCTTACAGCTCCCAAATAATCCTTGACTCTGTGTTCCACATCTGTGGCACACCGGTGCAACCGGTGAGGTCTCAACGCCTTTGGCAGCTCCACCCCTGTGACTTTGCAGCATTCAGCCCCCATAGCTGCTTACACAGGTTGGAGTTGTGTGCCAGTGGTGTTTCTGGTACAGGGCATGGGCTGCTGGTGGACTGACTATTCACAGCTATAGAGGGCAGTGGTTCCATTCCCACAGCTCCACTAGACAGTGCTACAGTGGGGAGTCTGCATTGGGACTCCAACTCCACATTTCCCCTTGTCATTGCCCTAATAGAATTTCTCTATGTGGGCTTTGCCCCTGTGATACATCCTCTGAAATATAGGGGGGAAGCTGCCAAGTCTTCTTCACTCTTGCATTCTGTGTTCCCGCAGGCTTTAATATCACCTGGATGCCACCAAGCCTTACCACTTTTGCCCTTTGGAGTGGTGGCCAGAGCTGTACCTGGGCCCCTTTATGCTGTGATGAGCTGGAGAGGGTGGGATGCAGGTAGTAGTGTCCTGAAGCTGTGCAGGGCAATGGGGCCATGGACCTGGCCCCCCAAATTATTCTTTGTTTCCAGGCCTCTGGGCCTGTGATAAGAGGCTGTCTCTAAGATCTCTGAAATATCTTTGAGGCCTTTTTCCCATTGTCTTGGATACTAACGTTTGACTGACTCCCTTTTAGTCATGCTAATGTCTTTAGCAAGTGGTTTCAGTCCAGCCTGCTTGGATTCTTTCTTTACCACAGGACCAGGCTGCAAGTGTTCCAAATGTTTACATTCTACTTCCATTTTAAATATTAGTTCCAACTTTAAGTCACTTATTTGTCCTCATATCTGATTTAGGATGTTAGAAGCAACCAAGTCATCTTTTGAATGCCTTGCTGCTTAGAGATATCTTCTGCCAGATACCCTAGCTCATCAATCTTAAGTTCAAACTTCCATGGATTCCTAGGGCATGGACACAATGCAGCTAAGTTCTTTGCTAGGGTGTAATATGGGTGACGTTTGTTCCAGTTCCCAAAAGATTTCTTATTTCCATCTGAGACCTTCAACAACCTGGACTTTATGGTCTATATCTCTATCAGCATTTGGTCACAACCACTTAACAAGTTGCTAAGAAGTTCCAAACTTTCCCTCATCTTCCTGTCTTCTTCTGAGCCCTTCAGATGTTTCCAACTTCAGCCCATTACCCAGTTCAAAGCTGCTTCCACACCTTTGGGTATGTTCATAGCAATATCCCACTCCTTGTTACTAAGTTTCTGTGTTAGTCCATTTTTGCCTTGCTACAAAGGAATACCTGAGACTGAATTATAAACAAGGGAGGTTTAATTGGCTCACAGTTCTGCTTGCTGTACAGGAAGTGTGGTGTCAGTATCTCTTTCTGATGAGGGCCCCAGGAAGCTTACCACCATGGTAGAAGGTGAAAGGAGACCTGGTGCATTACATGGTAAGAGTGGGAGCAAGAAAGTGAGGTGGGGAGGTGCCACGTTCTTTTAAACAACTAGATCTCATGTGAACTAGCCAAATGAGAACTCACTCACCACCAAGAGGATGGCACTAAGCCATTCATGAGGGATCAGCTCCCATTAGGCCCCACCTTCAACATTGGGGATCACATTTCAACATGACATATGGAGGGAACACACATCCAAACTATATCACCATTTTAATCATATTGATTCTTCCAATCTATGAACATGAAATGCTTTTCCACTTGTTTGTATCATCTCTGATTTCTTTCAGCAGTGTTTTACAGTTCTCCTTGTAGAGATCTTTCACCTCTACAAGGATTCTAAAATAAAGGTATTTTAAAAGAAAGGTATTTTAATTTTTGTGGCTATTGTAAATGGGATTTTATTCTTAATCTGGATCTCAGCTTGAACATTATTGGTATGTAGAAATGCTACCTCTTTTTGTACATTGATTTTATGTCTTGAAACTTTACTAACATTTTTCAGTTCAAGGAGGCTTTTGGCAGAGTCTTTAGGGTTTTGTAGGTATAGAGTCACATATTCAGTAAAGAGGGATAGTTTGACTTCTTCTTTCCCTATTTGGATGCCTTTTATTTTTTCTCTTGTCTCATTGCACTGGCTTAAACATCCAGTACTATTTTGAATAGGAATGGTGGGGGTGGGCATCCTTATCTTGTTCCAGTTCCCAAGGGTAATGCTTCCAGCTTTTTCCCATTCAGTATGATGTTGGCTGTGGGTTCATCACAGATAACGTTTATTATTTTGAGGTATGTTCCTTTGGTACCTAGTTTGTTGAGGGTTTTTATCACGAAGGCATGTTGAATTTTATTGAAAGCTTTCTCTGCATTAATTGAGATGATCATATGATTATTGTTTTTAATTTTGCTTATCTGGTGAATCACATTTATTGATTTGCATATGCTAAACCAACCTTGCATCCCAGGGAAAAAGCCTACTTGATTGTGGTGAATTATCTTTTTGATGTGCTGCTGGATTTGGTTTGTTAGTATTTTACTGAGGATTTTTGCATCAATGTTCATCAGGATATTGGTCTGTATTTTGTTGTTCTTTGTTGTTGTTGTTCTGTCTTTTTCATGTTTCTGTATCAGGGTAGTGCTGGCTTCATAGAATGAGTTAGAGAGGAGTCTCTCCTCCTTGATGTTGCTGAATAGTTTCAGTAGGATTAGTACCAGCTCGTCTCTGTATATCTAATATATTCAACTGTGAGTCCACCTGGTCTTGGGCTTTTCTTGGTTGGTAGGTTTTTTTAGGACTGATTCAATTTAAGAACTTAATATTGGTCTGTTTAGGGTTTCAATTTCTTCTTAATTCAGTCTTAAGAGATTGTGTGTCTTCAGGAACTTACTCATTTTCTCCATATTTTGTAGTGTGTGTGCCTAAGGGTATTCATAATAGTCTCTGAGGAACGTTTATATTTCTGTGGGATTAGTTGCGATGTTACCATTGTCATTTCTGATTGTGCTCATTTGGATCTTCTCTCTTTTGTTCTTTGTTAGTCAGTGGTCTATCCATCCTGTTTATCCTTTCAAAGAATCAACTTTTGGTTTTGTTGAATCTTTGTATGGACTTCTGAGTCTCAGTTCTGTTTGGTTCTGCTCCAATTTTCATTATCTATTTTCTTTTGCTAGCTTTTGGTTTTTTTTATTATTATACTTTAAGTTCTGGGGTACATGTGCAGAACGTGCAGGTTTGTTACATAGGTATGCATGCGTGCGCCATGGTGGTTTGCTGCATCCATCAGCCCCTCATCTACATTGGGTATTTCTCCTAGTGCTATCCTTTCCCTAGCCCTCCAACCCCTGACAGGCCCTGGTGTGTGATGTTCCCTTCCCTGTGTCCATGTGTTCTCATTGTTCAGATCCCACTTATGATTGTGAATATGCAGTGTTTGGTTTTCTGTTCTTATTAGTTTGCTGATAATGATGGTTTCCAGCTTCATCCATGTCCCTGCAAAGGACATGAACTCATCCTTTTTTATGGCTGCGTAGTATTCCATGGTGTATATGTGCCACATTTTCTTTATCCAGTCTATCACTGATGGGCATTTGGGTTGGTTCCAAGTCTTTGCTATTGTGAACAGTGCAGAAAGAAACATACACGTGCATGTGTTTTTGTGGTAGAATGATTTATAATCCTTTGGGTATATACCCAGTAATGGGATTGCTGGGTCAAAAGGTATTTCTAGTTCTAGATCCTTGAGGAATTGCCACATTGTCTTCCACAATGGTTGAACTAATTTACACTCCCACCAATAGTGTAAAAGCATTCCTATTTCTCCACATCCTCTCCAGCATCTGTTGTTTCCTAACTTTTTAATGATTGCCATTCTAACTGGCGTGAGATGGTATCTTGCTGTGGTTTTGATTTGCATTTCTCTAATGACCAGTGATGATGAGCTTTTTTCATATGTTTGTGGGCTACATACATGTCTTCTTTAGAGAAGTGTCTGTTCATATCCTTTGCCCACTTTTTGATAGGGTTGTTTGTTTTTTTATTGTAAATTTGTTTACATTCTTTGTAGATTCTGGATATTAGCCCTTTGTCAGATGGATAGATTGTAAAAATTTTCTCTCATTCTGTAGGCTGCCTGTTCACTCTGATGATAGTTTCTTTTGCTGTACAGAAGCTCTTTAGTTTAATTAGATCCCATTTGTCAATTTTGGCTTTTGTTGCCTTTGCTTTTGGTGTTTTAGTCATGAAGTCTTTGCCCATGCCTATGTCCTGAATGGTATTGTCTAGGTTTTCTTCTAGGACTTTTATGGTTTTAGGTGTTACATTTAAGTCTTTAATCCATCTTGAGTTAATTTTTGTATAAGGTGTAAGGAAGGGATCCAGTTTCAGTTTTCTGCATATGGCTAGCCAGTTTTCCCAACATCATTTATTAAATAGGAAGTCCTTTCCCTATTGCTTGTTTTTGTCAGGTTTGTTAAAGATCAGATGGTTGTAGATTTGTTGCATTATTTCTGAGGCCTCTGTTCTGTTCCATTGGTCTATATCTCTGTTTTGGTACCAGTACCATGCTGTTTTGGTTACTGTAGCCTTGTAGTATAGTTTGAAGTCAGGTAGTGTGATACCTCCAGCTTTGTTCTTTTTGCTTAGGATTGTCTTGGCTATACGGGCTCTTTTTGGGTTCCATATGAAATTTAAAATAGTTTTTTCCAATTCTGTGAAGAAAGTCAATGGTAGATTGATGGGGACAGCATCGAATCTATACATTACTTTGGGCAGTATGGCCATTTTCCCAACATTGATTCTTCCTATCCATGAGCATGGAATGTTTTTTCATTTGTTTGTGTCCTCTCTGATTTCCTTGAGCAGTGGTTTGTAGTTCTCCCTGAAGAGGTCCTTCACATCCATTGTAAGTTGGATTTCTAGGTATTTTATTCTCTTTTTAGCAATTGTAAATGGGAGCTCAATCATGATTTGGCTCTCTGTTTGTCTGTTATTGGTGTATAGGAATGCTTATGATTTTTGCACATTGGTTTTGTATCCTGAGACTTTGCTGAAGTTGCTTATCAACCTGAGATTTGGGGATGAGACGATGGGGTTTTCTAAATACACAATCATGTCATCTGCAAACAGAGACAACTTGACTTCCTCTCTTCCTGACTGAATACACTTTATTTCTTTCTCTTGCCTGATTGCCCTGGCCAGAACTTCCAATACTATGTTGAATAGGAGTAGTGAGAGAGGGCATGCTTGTCTTGTGCTGGTTTTCAAAGGAAATGCTTCCAGTTTTTGCACATTCAGTATGATATTTATTGTCATAAATAGCTCTTACTATTTTTGAGATATGTTTCATCAATACCTAGTTTATTGAGAGTTTTTAACATGAAGCAGTGTTGAATTTTGTTGAAGAAGTTTTCTGCATCTATTGAGATAATCATGTGGTTTTTGTCATTGGTTCTGTTTATGTGATGGATTATATTTATTGATTTGCATATGTTGAACCAGTCTTGCATCCCAGGGATGAAGCCAACTTGATCGTGGTGGATAAGCTTTTTAATGTGCTGCTGGATTCGGTTTGCCAGTATTTTATGGAGGATTTTCACTTTGATGTTCATTGGGGATATTGGCCTGAAATTTTCTTTTTTTGTTGTGTCTCTGTCAGGTTTTGGTATCAGGATGATGCTGGCCTCATAAAATGAGTTAGGTAGGAGTCCCTCTTTTTCTGTTATTTGGAATAGTTTCAGAAGGAATGGTACCAGCTCCTTTTTATATCTCTAGTAGAATTCGGCTGTGAATCCGTCTGGTCCTGGACTTTTTTTGGTTGGTAGGCTATCAATTGCTGCCTCAATTTCAGAACTTGTTACTGGTCTATTCAAGGATTCGACTTCTTCCTGGTTTAGTCTTGGGAGGGTGTATGTGTCCAGGAATTCATCCATTTCTTCTAGATTTTCTAGTTTATTTGCCTAGAGATGTTTATAGTTTTCTCTGATGGTAGTTTGTATTTCTTTAGGATCTGTGGTGATATCACCTTTATCATTTTTTATTGCATCCATTTGATTCTTCTCTCTTTTCTTCTTTATTATTCTTGCTAGCAGTGTATCTATTTCATTGATCTTTTCAAAAAACCAGCTCCTGAATTCAGTGATTTTTTTGAAAGGTTTTTTTTTAATCTCTCTATCTCTTTCAGTTCTGCTCTGATCTTAGTTATTTCTTATCTTCTGCTAGCTTTTGAATTTGTTTGCTCTTGCCTCTCTAGTTCTTTTAATTGTGATGTTAGGGTGTCAACTTTAGCTCTTTTCTCCTTTCTCTTGTAGGCATTTAGTACTATAAATTTCCCTCTACACACTGCTTTGAATGTGTCCCAGAGATTCTGGTACGTTGTATCTTTGTTCTCATTGGCCTCAAAGAACATCTTTATTTCTGCCTTCATTTCATTATTTACCCACTAGTCATTCAGGAACAGGTTGTTCAGTTTCCATGTAGTTGTGTGGTTTTGAGTGAGTTTCTTAATCCTGATTTCTACTTTGATTGCACTGTGATCTGAGAGACTGTTTATTATAATTTCCGTTCTTTTACATTTGCTGAGGAGTGTTTTACTTTGGATTATGTGGTCAATTTTAGAATAAGTGGAATGTGGTGCTGAGAAAATGTATATTCTGTTGATTTGGGGTGGAGAGTTCTGTAGACATCTATTAGGTTTGCTTGATCCAAAGTTGAGTTCAAGTCCTGGATATCCTTGTTAATTTTCTGTCCATTGATCTGTCTAATAGTGACAGTGGGGTGTTAAAGTCTCCCACTATTATTGTGTGGGAGTCTAAGTCTCTTTGTAGGTCTCTAAGAACTTTATGAATCTGGGTGCTCCTGTATTGGGTGCATATATATTTAGGGTAGTTAGCTCTTCTTATTGCATTGATCCCTTTACCATTATGTAATGCCCTTCTTTGTATTTTTTGATCTTTGTTGGTTTAAAGTCTGTTTTATCAGAAATTAGGATTGCCACCCATGCTTTTTTTTTTTTTTTTTTTTTGCTTTCTATTTGCTTGGTAGATCTTCCTCCATCCCTTTATTTTAACCTATGTGTTTCTTTGCACATGAGATGGACTCCTGAATACAGCACATTGATGGGTCTTGACTCTTTATCCAATTTGCCAGTCTGTGTCTTTTAATTGGGGCATTTAGCCCATTTACATTTAAGGTTAATATTGTTATGTGTGAATTTGATCCTGCCTTTATGATGCCAGCTGGTTACTTTGCCCATTAGTTGATGCAGTTTCTTCATCGCGTTGATGGTCTTTACAATTTGGTATGTTTTTGCAGTGGCTTGTACCAATTGTTCCTTTCCATGTTTAGTGCTTTCTTCAGAAGCTCTTGTAAGGCAGGTTTGGTGGTGACAAAGTCTCTCAGCATTTGCTTCTCTGTAAAGGATTTTATTTCTTCTTCGCCTGTGAAGCTTAGTTTGGTTTGATATGAGGCTTGATATGAGCTTCTGGGCTGAAAATTCTTTTCTTCAAGAATGTCGAATATTGGCCCCCACTCTCTTCTGGCTTGTAGGGTTTCTGCAGAGAGATCCGCTGTTAGTCTGATGGGCTTCCCTCTGTGGGTTACCTGACCTTTCTCTCTGGCTGCCCTTAACATTTTTTCCTTCATTTCCACCTTGGTGAATCTGACCATTATGCGTCTTGGGGTTGTTCTTCTCGAGGAGTATCTTTGTAGTGTTTTCTGTGTTTCCTGAATTTGAATATTGGCCTGTCTTGCTAGGGTGGGGAAGTTCTCCTGGATAATATCCTGAAGAGAATGGAACCAACTTGGTTCCATTCTCCCACTTTCGGGTACACCAGTCAAACATAGGTTTTATCTTTTCACAGAGTCCCGTATTTCTTGGAGGCTTTCTTCATTCTTTTTCATTCTTTTTTCTCTAATCTTGTCTTCATGCTTTATTTCATTAAGTTGATCTTCAACTGTGATATCCTTTCTTCCACTTGATCAATTCAGTTACTGATACTTAAGTATGCTTCACGAAGTTCTCGTGCTGTGTTTTTCAGCTCCATCAGGTCATTTATGTTCTTCTCTAAACTGGTTATTCTAGTTAGCAATTCATCTAACCTTTTTTCAAGGTTCTTAGCTTCCTTGCATTGGGTTAGAACATGCTCCTTTAGCTCAGAGGAGTTTGTTATTACCCACCTTCTGAAGCCTACTTCTGTCAATTCATCAAGCTCCTTCTTTGTCCTGTTTTATTCCCTTGCTGGCGAGGAGTTGTGATCCTTTGGAGGAGAAGAGGCATTCTGGTTTTTGGAATTTTCAGCCTTTTTGCACTGGTTTCTCTCCATCTTAATGGATTTATCTACCTTTGGTCTTTGAAGTCAGTGACCTTTGGATGGGTTCTCTAAGTGGATGTCATTTATGTTGATGTTGATAGTATTCCTCTCTGCTTGTTAGTTTTCCTTCTAACTGTCTAGGTCCTTCTGCTGCAGGTCTGCTGGAGTTTTCTGGAGGTTCACTCTAGACCCTGTTTGCCTGGGTATCACCAGCGGGGGCTGCAGAACAGCAAAGATTGCTGCCTGTTCCTTCCTCTGGAAGCTTTGTCCCAGAGGGGCACCCACCAGATGCCAGCCAGAGCTCTCCTGTATGAGATATCTGTCAGCCCCTACTGGGAGGTGTCTCCCAGTCAGGATACATGGGGGTCAGGGACTCACTCGAGGATGCAGTCTGTCCCTTATCAGATCTTGAATGCTATGCTGGGAGTTCCGCTACTCTCTTCAGAGCTGCCAGGCAGGGTCATTTAAGTCTGCTGAGGCTGTGTCCACAACTCCCCCTTCCTCCAGGTGCTCCATCCCATAGAGGTGGGGGTTTTATCTATAAGTCCCTGACTGGGGCTGCTGCCTTTTTTTTTTTCAGAGATGCTCTGCCCAGAGAGGAGGGAATCTAGAGAGGCAGTCTGGCCTCAGCACCTTGCTGAGCTGAGTTGGGCTCTGGCCAGTTAGAACTTCCCTGCGACCCTGTTTACATTGTGAGGGTAAAACTGCCTACTGAAGCCTCAGCAATGGTGGACGCTTCTCCCCCAACCAAGCTCTAGTATTCCAGGTCAAGCTCAGACTGCTGTGCTTGTAGCAGAATTTCAAGCCAGTGGATCTTAGCTTGCTGGGCTCTTTGGGTGTGGGACCCACCAAGCCAGACCACTTGGCTCCCTGGTTTCAGCCCCCTTTCCAGGGGAGTGAGTGGTTCTGTCTCCCTGGCGTTCCAGGCGCCACTGGGGTATGAAAAAAAGAGAAAACTCCTGTGGCTAGCTGGATGTCTGCCCAAATGGCTGCCCGGTTTTGTGCTAGAAACTCACGGCCCTGGTGGCATAGGTATCGGAGGGAATCTCCTTGTCTGTGGGTTGCAAAGACCATGGGAAAAGTGCAGTATCTGGGCCAGAGTGCACAGTACAGTCCCTAATGGCTTCCCTTGGCTAGGAGAGGGAGTTCCCTGACCCCTTGTGCTTCCCAGGTGAGGCAATGCCCCACCCTGCTTCTGCTCACCCTCATTGCGCTGCACCCACTGTCCAACCAACCAGTCCCAGTGAGATGAACTGGGTACCTCAGTTGGATATGCTGAAATCACCTGCCTTCTGCGTTGATCTCACTGGGAACTGCAGACTGGAGCTGTTTTCTATTCAGCCATCTTGCCAGCCACTTTGTTCTGGAGTTTTTGTTGTTGTTGTTTGGTTCTTGTAAGTGTGATGTTAGAGCTTTTAACAAAGATCTTCCTAACTTCCTTGAGCAGTATAAACTTTCCTCTTAACACTGCTTTTGCTGTGTCTGATAGATTTTGGTATGTTATGTCTGTGTTTTCATTTTTTTGATTTCTGCCTTAATTTTGTTGTTTATACAAAAGTCATTCAGGAGCAAGTTCTTTAATTTCCATGTGATTGTGTGATTTTGGGAGATCTTCTTGGTATTGATTTCCATTTTTATTCCACTTTTTGCTGAGAATATGGTTGGTGTGATTTCTTTGTCTTTTTTTTTTTTTTGCATTTTCTGAGACTGACTCTATGACTGAGCATAATGATCAATGTTGGAGGATATTTCTTGTGCAGATGAGAAGAAGGTATATTCTGTGGTTAATGGGTGGAGTAGTCTGTAGATGTTATTAGGCCCCATTGGTCCAGTGTCGAATTTAAGTTCACAATTCTTTTGCTAGTTTTCTCCCTTTATGATCTAATGCTTTTAGTGGGGTGTTGAAGTCCCCCACTAATATTGGGTCACTGTCTAAGTCTTTTTATAGGTCTAGAAGTACCTGTCTTACGAATCCTGGTGCTCCAATATTGGTGGCATATATATTTAGGGTAGTTAAGTCTTCTTGTTGAACTGAACGCTTTATCATAATTTAATGCACTTCTTTGTTTTTTTTCCCTGTTGTTGGTTTAAAGTCTTGTTTATCTAAGAATAGCAAACCTTGCTCTGTTTTGTTTTCTATTTGCATGATAGATCTTCAACCCTTTACTTTGAGTCTATGAGTGTCATTACATGTGAGATGGTTCTTTTGAAGACAGCAGACAGATGGGCCTTTTTATTTTTTAATCCGACTTAAAATGCGTTTTAAATGTGGCAACAATTTACATTCAAGATTAATATTGATGTGTGAGGTTCTGATACTGTTGTAAAGTTTTTAGGTGATTGCTTGTAGTTTCTATCCTGTAGTTGCTTTATAGAGTCTGGGATATGCATAATACTGTTTTTGTGGTAACAGGTATTATTCTCTCATTTCCACATTTAGAACTCTCTTGAGAGTACTTGTAAGTTTGGTCTAGTGCTAGTGAATTCCCTTAATGACTGCTTGTCTAAAATGTATTTTATTTTTCCTTTGCTTATTAAGCTAGGTTTGGCAGGATATGACATTCTTGGTTGGAATTTCTTTTCTTTAGGAATGCTGTAAATAGGCCTCCTGTTTCTTCTGGCTTGTAAGGTTTCTGCCAGGAAGTTTGCTGTTAGCCTGATAGGGTTCCCTTTGTACATGATCTCACCTTTTTCTCAGCTGCCTTTAAGATTTTTTCTTTGGCATTGACTTTGGATAGTCTGATGACTATATACTTTCATGATGTTCATTTTGTATAGTATCTCTCAGGTGTTCTTTCAACTTTTTAAATATGTGAATATTTACCTTTCTAGGAAGATTAGGGAAATTTTCTTTGGTTATTCTCTGAAATATGTTTTCCAGGTTGTTTACCTTTTCTCTTTTTCTCTAGAAAATGCAAATAATTCATAGGTTTGGTTGCTTTACATAATCCTGTACCTCTTGAAGACTTTGTTCATTTTAAAAAATTCTTTTTAAATATTTTGTCTGACTGGGTTAGTTCAAAAGACCAGTCTTCAAGTTTTGATTCATTTTTCTGCTTGATCTAGTCTATCGATAAAGCTTTTAATTGTATTTTGAAATTCCTTAAGTTTTTCTGTTTCAGAAGCTCTGATTAATTTCTTTTTATGTTGTTCATCTCTTCCTTCATTTCCTGGGTTGCTTTATACATTTCTTTGTGTTGGCTGGGCTCAGTGGCTCAAACTTGTAATCCCAGCACTTTGGGAGGCCAAGGTGGATTGCTTGAACTCAGGAGTTCGAGACCAGCCTGGGCAACATGGCAAAATCTCGTGTCTATAAAAAAATACAAAAATTAGCTGTGTGTGGTGGTGGTGGATGCCTGTGGTACCAGCTAGAGGTGGGAGGATTGTTTGAGCCCAGTAGGTTGAGGCTGCAGTGAGCCAAGATCATGCCACTGCACTCCAGCCTGGGTGACAAAGTAGTGAGACCTTGTCTCCAAAAAAAAAAAAAAAAAAGAAAGAAAGAAAGAAAGAAAGAGAGAAAGAAAGAAAGAAGTTTCTTTGTGTTAATTTTCAACTTCATCTTTGATTTCATTTAGCTTCCTTGCAATCCATGCTTTGAATTTTTTGTCTGTAATTCTGAGTTTCCATTTTGATTATCGACCATTGGTGGGGAGCTAGTGTGATCCTCTGTCAATATTGCAACATTGAGATTTCTCACACCAGGATTCTTCTTCTGGTTCCTTCTCATCTACAGAAACTGGTACTTCTAATTTTTGTAATTATTTTTGTGTGGATAGGATTTTTTTCTTTCTTTCTTTCCTTATCATATTATTGAGTTTTCCCCCCCTTTCCCCCGCTCCCTAAGGATTGTGATTATAGAGAATGCTGGGTAGAGTCTTTTGGCTTTGCTTCTATAGCCTTATGCACCCCTGTCCACACGTTTTTATATTGGGCTGTATTTTTGACCTACAGGTCAGCAGATGGTGCTTATGGGTAAAAATGAAATGAGGCCAATGTGGATGGGTAGATACTTCATCCTTGTTTACTAGGTGAAGCTCTCTGTTGCCTCAGGCAGTAGGCTGATCCAGGCAGTAGACAGTGGTGTGAGCTCCTTGCTCAGCACCATAGTGGGACACCAAGATGGGTAAGGCTGAATGAGGCAGGGGCATGTGCAAGTTACCCAATGGCAGGCACAAGGACCAGCACCAAGGAGGGGGTCCAGTGGGCAGCCACCAAATGCCCTAATCTGGCAATTTCTTATTTCAATTGGTAACAAATATGATTTTCTAAAATTTTAAAGCATTATTTATGCTTTAATGCTTACATGAGAAAATGCTTAAATGAAAAATGAGAAAATATAACAAGTTTTAAATTCCTTAATACATTGGTAGCTCTTAAATATCAATAGGAAAAATGTACAAATTCTTATAGAAATGTGGTGAAGGAAACTAACAAGACATTTACCACTTCTTGACTTTATTACAAAAAGAAAATTAGATAAATATGCAGCAAGATCCAAAGACAATCATTATTGCATTGTCTATGACAGTGAAATATTTGAATCAATCTGAAGATCTGTAAATAGAGCATTAGTTAAATATATTTGGGAATGGATGTGTAAATGAAATAATATGCAGCCTTATGCAAACCTAGATTTATTTTGGAGTATGTAGTTACTCAGGCTTCTAGTAAGTTTGTTTGTAATTCCACAGTCTGGAAGCTTTTAGTCCTAGGGTTAACAAGCCAGGAGAACATGGGTTGTTAATAGTCAAATATGAGGAATTCCTAGCCCTAAGGAATGTGCCTTATACCATTGGGAGGAAGATTGTAATTAAATGCTTGTCAGTTGATGTGTTGCCAATTACCAAAAAGTTTACTAAATTATAATGTTATTCCTTGAACTTGACTGACATGGTTTTCTTGGCCTCATAGTTTCATTGACTAAGCCAAGGCAACCTTGTTCAGTAGATTGGCCCTCTTGCCTGAGGATATTAGTAATTTAAATTGAATAAGTGGTAAAATTGTGGACAGTTACATTCTGAGGTTGTCTCTTGGTTGACACATGGGCTGGTAAAACCACTTTAAAGGCGTATATCTCGTTAGCAGTGACTGCATGCATGCCAGGGAAAAGAAAACTGCATATTAGGATGGATGAAAGTTGGCATATTGCAGATGAATGTTTGTATTACCTTTCTGTTACGAATGTTTAACTTGGCCTTTCAAACTCAAGCTCTTCATAATTTAGGAATTAATGTGTATACTGCTGCTTGGCGTCTTTCAGAAATTTTCAAAGCTTCACTTTTTAATTTAATTTTATTTTATTTTTGAGACAGAGTCTTGCGTCTCGCTCTGTTGCCAGAGTGGAATGCAGTGGCACAATCTTGGCTCACTGCAACCTCCGCATCCTGGGTTCAAGTGCTTCTCCTGCCTCAGCCTCCCAAGTAGCTGGGACTACAGGCATGCGCCACCACACCCAGCTAATTTTTGTATTTTTAGTAGAGATGGGTTTTCACCACATGGTCTCAATCTCTTGACCTTGTGGTCTGCCTGCCTCAGCCTCTCAAAGTGCTGGGATTACAGGCATGAGTCACTGTGCCCAGCCAGAGCTTCACTTTTTAAAAATCAGTATCAGTGTGTTTGTATAAATTATTGTATGACTAGCAGATCCTATTAAGTTGGTCGATTACCAATGGGAAAAAAAAAAAAGAAAATTCAAAGATTATCTTTAAAGCAATGTGGTAGAGTTTTGCACATAAGATGGTGTGGAAATTTCCCTTCAGTCCAGTACAATTTCTTTTGGCTGTCTTTGTTGTCAGTATGTACATTTATCTGTAAAGACTTTAAAAATATTAAATATAAGTATATTCAATTATTTGGAAATATTGTGTGAAAAATGTGGCTTTGAGGTCTTAGGATTCTATACCCCTAATTTTAATGCCACAACCTGTAGAATTAATAGATCACAAGGGAAATAAGTATGGGCATTCATCCATCAATGTAAACCATTTCAGTATAATTTATTAAGAAATAGTTCTCGGGTTTTTATGGTATTAGGTCTAACATTTAAGTCTCTAATCCATCTTGAATTAATTTTCGTATAAGGAGTAAGGAAAGGATCCAGTTTCAGCTTTCTACTTATGGCTAGCCAATTTTCCCAGCACCATTTATTAAATAGGGAATCCTTTCCCCATTTCTTGTTTTTCTCAGGTTTGTCAAAGATCAGATGGCTGTAGATGTGTGGTATTCTGAGGACTCTGTTCTGTTCCATTGGTCTATATCTCTGTTTTGGTCCAGTACCATGCTGTTTTGGTTACTGTAGCCTTGTAGTATAGTTTGAAGTCAGGTAGCATGATGCCTCCAGCTTTGTTCTTTTGACTTAGGATTGTCTTGGCAATGCGGGGTCTCTTTTGGTTCCATATGAACTTTAAAGCAGTTTTTTCCAATTCTGTGAAGAAACTCATTGGTAGCTTGATGGGGATGGCATTGAATCTATAAATTACCTTGGGCAGTATGGCCATTTTCATGATATTGATTCTTCCTGTCCATGAGCATGGTATGTTCTTCCATTTGTTTGTGTCCTCTTTTATTTCACTGAGCAGTGGTTTGTAGTTCTCCTTGAAGAGGTCCTTTACATCCCTTTAAGAAAACCTAGGTAATACCATTCAGGACATAGGCATGGGCAAGGACTTCATGTCTAAAACACCAAAAGCAATGGCAACAAAAGCCAAAATTGACAAATGGGATCTAATTAAACTAAAGAGCTTCTGCGCAGCAAAAGAAACTACCATCAGAGTGAAAAGGCAACCTACAGAATGGGAGAAAATTTTTGCAATCTACTCATCTGACAAAGGGCTAATATCCAGAACCTACAAAGAACTCAAACAAATTTACAAGAAAAAAACAAACAACCCCATCAAAAAGTGGGCAAAGGATATGAACAGACATTTCTTAAAAAGAAGACATCCATATAGCCAACAGACACATGAAAAAATGCTCATCATCACTGGCCATCAGAGAAATGCAAATCAAAACCACAATGAGATGCCATCTCACACCAGTTAGAATGGCAATCATTAAAAAGTCAGGAAACAACAGGTGCTGGAGAGGATGTGGAGAAACACTTTTACACTTTTGGTGGGATTGTAGGAACACTTTTACACTGTTGGTGGGATTGTAAACCAGTTCAACCATTATGGAAAACAGTATGGCGATTCCTCAAGGATCTAGAACTAGAAGTACCATATGACCCAGCCATCCCATTACTGGGTATATACCCAAAGGATTATAAATCATGCTGCTATAAAGACACATGCACATGTGTGTTTATTGCAGCACTATTCACAATAGCAAAGACTTGGAATCAACCCAAATGTCCATCAGTGACAGACTGGATTAAGAAAATGTGGCACATATACACCATGGAATACTATGCAGCCATAAAAAAGGATGAGTTTTTGTCCTTTGTAGGGACATGGATGCAGCTGGAAACCATCATTCTCCGCAAACTATCGCAAGAACAGAAAACCAAACACCACATGTTCTCACTCCTAGGTGGGAACTGAACAATGAGATCACTTGGACTCGGGAAGGGGAACATCACACACCGGGGCCTATCATGGGGAGAGGAGTGGGGGGAGGGATTGCATTGGGAGTTATACCTGATATAAATGACAAGTTGATGGGTGCTGACGAGTTGATGGGTGCAGCACACCAACATGGCACAAGTATACGTATGTAACAAACCTGCACGTTATGCACATGTACCCTAGAACTTAAAGTATAATAATAAAAAATAAAATAAAAAATAAAAAAAAATCTGGATTTGAAAAAAAAAAAAAGAAATAGTTATCAGACATGATCAACAAATGGTGCAGACATTTCAGCTCTCTAAGACAAAAGAGTGAGACTTTGATTACAGAAAGTCAGAAACAGAAAGAAAAGTAGAAATTTAGAATAAAAAGAAAAATCAGACTATGGAAACTAAGAAACAGAGATAAGCATGCCATATGTATTTGCAGCTAGATCTTTTTGTCCTCTTGTTAGGTGGTAGGAAGAGGGTGACCAAGGGTATGTGCAGGGTGGTGAAAGGATCCACCAGGGCAAATAGAGTCAGCAGAAAATACATCTTACAGGGGGACCTTACCTTTAAGAACTCAGGCAAACTACTTATTCAAGTTTCAATAGCATGTCACCTAGTATATCTCGTGTGTCTCTCATATTCTCATATGAAGAAAGTTGGTATTTGTGAGCTAACCAGAAAATGGATTTATTTTTTCCTTTCATTTCTTAGCTTTTTCAGGTTTTCTGGAACTTTACTTAAGATTCCAGACATCTCAACCATAATTTTCAGACAGCTTTTGTTAATAATACCAATCTCTGTGTTTAGTTCAGTGTAATCAAGCCTGTTTCTTTTTTAAAAAAAATGCCTGTTTATGCTCAGTGCTTATGTTCTAAAAAACATAGATGTGATAGATAATCATGGTAAAATATTTTAATTTTGAATGTCACTGGCTCCACTGAATAATAGAAAAGTTATCTAATTGTCTAATAATAGAAAAGTTACCTAATTGTTGTAATTACTCCCAAAAAGGTTCTCCCCCACCTCCATCTTCCCTGATGTTTTTATTCTGTTGAATTCTCTAGAATGCATGCCAGTTATTTCTGTTTTAAATCTTGATTTGGTAATTTTTTGGTATTGTATATAGATTCTAACTAGCAAAGTGTATGGCGTTTTGTGACTTTTACATTGATCTTTTATCTTAACATAGTTTATTTTTATAATTTTATGTAAAAATCATTCAAAAACAATTATCTATATGTGCTTAAACATTTTAAGTGGACAATTGATGTACAGAACAAAACAGATGGCATGTTTTTCCAGGGAAATTTGTATGTCTTGTATGTTTTAAATTCTGTAAGATCCAACAGGCTAAAATCATCAAAATTACACTTAAATAATAAAAATTGCACTCAAATAGAGATGCATTTTTAAAGGTGTGATTGATTGCAATTTTAGGTAAAGACCAAATGTTGTTTTTTAAAAATTCCCTCTATGAAGGGCTGTATAATATGCTTATTTGAAGTATTATTCAACTGTGGTCAAAACAAGAAGAAAAATATAAACCAGGCTTTATTTAAGTGTATGACACTGCAGCAGCAATGAACAGAATTCTAGAAGAGTGACAATTGACCAATTGTTGTCACAAAGTTCCAGGGATATCTGTGAGCAGGCAAATTATGGGCAGAATTTAAAACATGCAGTGGATATTTCTGTGCAATTGTACTGCTGAATATTGCAGAGTCAAATACATTTCCTAGTGTACTTTTACTTTGTTATTCTCCTCTCTTCAATATACAAAATCATTTGAACGCAGTGTAGATGCTATAAGAAGGCCTTTAAACCAGATATTGCTATAACAGTGTCTAAAGGTGAAAGGAATTTGAATTCCCTCATTCTTTTTATATGTTTAATGATGCCAAAGTTAACCAGGGAAAGACCTGTGCATCTTGACTTTCCTCAAGCTGAGTTTATCCTGAATCTCTGTGATGACTCATAATTTCTCAAAAGCTCCTACAATCTATATGGCTCTAATTTTAGTGGAAACTTCCCAAAATCTTAGAATAATTTCATTTAAACAATCTTTCAACTATTTATTAAACTGGCCATCACTATATATCTTTAAATCTTACATGGAAACGTTATTTTCAGAATAATCGTCTTGGAAGATTCTATATTCATGTTATAGTTGCAAAAATAATTTTTGGAATTGTGTGTGTATTTGTGTGTAATTATCTTTTGTATAGATTCAGGGATGGAAAATTTTTATTCTGAGGATAGGTCCTTTTGTTCCTTCCTTTTAATGTATAACTTTTCCTGACATGAATTTGAAATGTCTGCAGAATATTCCATTGTATAGTCAGGCCTGCGTTTAGGCAGTTTATAATTTTCTGATAAACATCCTAGTTTTGATAGCAACAGGAGGCAGATAAATTCTAGTCAAACAGGGGCAGGTCCCTGGCAAGACCCCACCTTCGAATCAAAAATTCTGAAACCCATGGCCCAAACTGAGAACTTCCATTCTTGTGTGCCCGTTCTCTCCTGATTTGTTCTTTCTGAATAATTTTTTTTTTTTACCAATGGAATGTTGCCTTTTCCCAAAATTCCTATGTCCTGCCCCACCCACATCCTGTGCCTATAAAGACCCCAAACTCAGCAGGCAGGGAGGAGAAGTGACTGGATGTCAGAGAGAAGCAGCTAGACGTTGAGGAGAGGTGACTTTGGCTTCAGAGATGGCAGCTAGATGAGGCTACTTGACTTCAGAAGAGAGAGGCAGAGAGGCAGCTTGACTTCAGGGGAGAGCAACCTTTCCTTCCTGTTGCCTTTCCAGCTCTTCTCTCTACTGACAGCTGCTTTACTCAATAAAATTCTCCACATTCACCATCTTTCAATTCATCCACGTGACTTCATTCCTCTTGGGCACTGGACAAGAATTCGGGACACACCAGGTATGGGTACCTGCTGTCACGCTGGCCCTTTGCCCTCACAGCCACCCCACACAACAAGGGAAAGGTCTCACTGAGCTGATAACACACCGTTGTCTGCAGATAGCTGAACTAAGAGAGCATTGTAACATGCCCTCTAGGGCTTTGGGGTCGCAGGCACCCCCACATAGATGCTGCTATGGGGACTCCATGGAGTTCGCTCCGTTGCTAAAGCAGCTGTGTCCTGTACTCGCTCACGTGTATGCTCCCTCCTGCAAGGGATGGAGCACAGCAGACCCAAGTGAGTGGTGTTTGCTCCTGCCAACACCAAAGTGGCTGGCCAATTCCTGCAGTCATTCGCTCACATGGTCCCTCCTGCAAGGGAGGCTGAGTAAACGAGGCACCCCTGTTGCAAGTCCCATGAAGGTGTCAAGAAAATATCCTGCATCAGTTTGATGATTATTGACCACTTCTCTGTATAAAAGCGAGATTATTGATCAAAAGCCTATGAAAAAATATGAAGTTTCCATACATTACTTTAGAGTATTTTAATAAGGACCTAGTTCAATTTGAATCACATAAACTGTTTGGATTCTACCAGATAAGGGTGGGCAGGAATTGGAAGATTAAAATATTTTTCCACTTCCACTTAGAGGTTAGGTGAGGTTGTAGCCATTCACTTATTTATTAAACAGAGTCATTGTTTATGCTTCCTTGTTATCATAGAATAACTATTTTTCTCCTAGTTGATGTGTATGATTTACCTAATTTTTTATTATTATACTTTAAGTTCTGGGATACATGTGCAGAATGTGCAGGTTTGTTTGCTGCACCCATGAACTGTCATCTACATTAGGTATTTCTCCTAATGCTATCCCTCCCCTAGGCCCCCATCCCTGGACAGGCCCCGGTGTGTGATGTTCTCCTCCCTGTGCCCATGTGTTCTCATTGTTCAACTCCCACTTATGAGTGAGAATATGCGGTGTTTGGTTTTCTGTTCTTGTTAGTTTGCTGATAATGATGGTTTCCAGCTTCATCCATGTCTCTGCAAAGGACACGAACTCATCCTTTTTTATGGCTGCGTGGTATTCCATGGTGTATATGTGCCACATTTTCTTTATCCAGTCTATCATTGATGGGCATTTGGGTTGGTTCCATGTCTTTGCTGTTGTGAATAGTGCATCAAGAAACATATGTGTGCATGTATCTTTATAGTAGAATGATTTATAATCTTTTGGGTATACACCCAGTAATGGGATTGTTGGGTCAAATGGTATTTCTAGTTCTAGATCCTTGAGGAATTGCCACACTGTATTCCACAATGTTTGAACTAATTTATGCTCCCACCAACAGTGTAAAAACGTTTCCATTTTTCCACATCCTCTCCAGCATCTGTTGTTTCCTGACTTTTTGATTGCCATTCTAACTGGCATGCGATGGTATCTCATTGTGGTTTTGATTTGCATTTCTCTAATGACCAGTGATGATGAGCTTTTTTTCCATACGTTTTTTGGCCACATAACTGTCTTTTTTTGAGAATTGTCTGTTCATATCCCTTGCCCACTTTTTCATTTTCATTTTTTTTTTTTGTAAATTTGTTTACGTTCTTTGTAGATTCTGGATATTAGCCCTTTGTCAGATGGATAGATTGTAAAAATTTTCTCTCATTCTGTAGGTTGCCTGTGCTCTCTGATGGTAGTTTCTTTTGCTGTACAGAAGCTCTTTAGTTTAGTTAGATCTCATTTGTCTATTTTGGCTTTTGTTGCCATTGCTTTTGGTGTTTTGGTCATGAAGTCTTTGCCCATGCCCGTGTCCTGAATGTTATTGCCGAGGTTTTCTTCTAGGGTTTTTATGGTTTTAGGTGTTATGTTTAAATATTTAATCCATCTTGAGTTAATTTTTGTATAAGGTGTAAGGAAGGGATCCAGTTTCAGTTTTCTGTATATGGCTAGCCAGTTTCCCAACACCATTTATTAAACAGGAAATCCTTTCTCCATTGCTTGTTTTTATCAGGTTTGTCAAAGATCAGATGGTTGTAGATGTGTGGCGTTTCTTCTGAGGCCTCTGTTCTGTTCCATTGGTCTATATATCTGTTTTGATACCAGTACCATACTGTTTTGGTTACTGTAACCTTGTAGTATAGTTTGAAGTCAGGTGGAGTGATACTTCCAGCTTTGTTCTTTTTGCTTAGGATTGTCTTGGCTATATGGGCTCTTTTTTTGTTTCATATGAAATTTAAAGTAGTTTTTTTTCTAATTCTGTGAAGAGAGTTAGTCCTAGCTTGATGGGAGCAGCATTGAATCTATAAATTACTTTGGGCAATATGACCATTTTCACGATATTGATTCTTCCTATGCATGAGCATGGAATATTTTCCATTTGTTTGTGTCCGCTTTGATTTCCTTGAGCAGTGGTTTATAGTTCTCCTTGAAGAGGTCCTTCACATCCCTTGCAAGTTGAATTCCTAGGTATTTTATTCTCTTTTTAGCAATTGTGAATGGGAGCTCAATCATGATTTGGCTCTCTGTTTGTCTGTTATTGGTGTATAGGAAAAGCTTGTGATTTTTGCACGTTGATTTTGTATCCTGAGACTTTGCAGAAGTTGCTTACCAACTTAAGGAGATTTTGGGCTGAGACGATGGGATTTTCTAAATATACAATCATGTCATCTGCGAACAGAGACAATTTGACTTCCTCTCTTCCTAATTGAATACCCTTTATTTCTTTCTCCTGCCTGATTGCCCAGGCCAGAACTTCCAATACTATGTTGAATAGGAGTGGAGAGAGAGGGCATCCTTGTCATGTGCCGGTTTTCAAAGGGAATGCTTCCAGCTTTTGCCCATTCAGTTTGATATTGGCTGTAGGTTTGTCATAAATAGCTCTTATTATTTTGAGATACATTCCATCAATACCTAGTTTAATGAGAATGTTTAGCATGAAGGGGTGTTGACTTTTATCAAAGGCCTTTTCTGTATCTATTGAGATAATAATGTGGTTTTGTCTTTCGTTTTGTTTATGCGATGGATTACATTTATTGATTTGCATAGGATGAATCAGTCTTGCATCCTAGGGATGAAGCCGACTTGATCATGGTGGATAGGTTTTTGATGTGCTGCTGGATTCGGTTTTCCAGTATTTTGTGGAGGATTTTTGGATCGATGTTCATCAGGGATACTGGCCTGAAATTTTCCTTTTTTTGTTGTGTCTCTGCCAGGTTTTGGTATCAAGATGATGCTGGTCTCATAAAATGAGTTAGGGAGGAGTCCCTGAGTAGTTTTAGAAGGAATGATACCAGCTCCTCTTTGGACCTCTGGTAGAATTTGGCTGTGAATCCATCTGGTCCTGGGCTTTTTTTGGTTTGTGGGCTCTTATTGCCTCAATTTCAGAACTTGTTATTGGTCTATTCAGGGATTCAGCTTCTTCCTGGTTTAATCTTGGAAGAATGTATTTTTCCAGGAATTTATCCATTTCCTCTAGATTTTCTAGTTTATTTGCATAGAGATGTTTCTAGTATTCTCTGATGGTAGCTCGTATTTCTTGTATTTCTATGGGATCAGTGGTGATATCCCCTTTATCATTTTTTATTGTGTTTATTTTTTTCTTCTCTCTTTTCTTCTTTATTAGTCTGGCTAGTGGTCTATCTTTTCAAAAAACCAGTTATTGATTTTTTGATGGGTTTTTTGTGTCTCTATCTCCTTCGGTTCTGCTCTGATCTTAGTTATTACTTGTCTTCTGCTAGCTTTTGAGATTGTTTGCTCTTACTTCTCTAGTTCTTTTAATTGTGATGTTAGGGTGTTGATTTAAGATTTTTCCTGCTTTCTCCTGTGGGCATACAGTGCTGTGAATTTCCCTCTAAACACTGAAAAATACAAAATGCTTCACGGATTTGCATATCTTCCTTGTGCAGGGGTCATGCTAATCTGTATCATTACAATTTTAGTATATGTGCTGCCAAACGAGCACCTTATTTGTTCTTCTTATCATAGAGGATCCAACATATACCTTTGTGATATTATCAGTATGTAGATGTTAGTTGAAGCTGCATACATATAAATGACATGATCTAGGAAGAATGTGTGGTGGAGAAAGAAAGAGTTGAATATGGAACCCTGGAGAATAACAACATTTAAGGTTCAGGCCTTTAAAGAAGTCTTTTTCCTGCAGATTGGGAAAGAGTAGCTAACCAAGTGAGAGACAACTAGAGAGTGGAGAATTCCAGAAAAATACAATGTTTCAACTGTGATGGAGATATTAGGGATGTCAAATGCATCAAAAATGTCTAGGAAGATGAGAGTGGATAAGTGCTGTGTTTATCAACACAATTGTTCTATTCCTTTTGAGAGGTGAAGCTGGCTGGGCTTCTGGGTTGGATGGGAACATGGAGAACTTTTGTATCTAGCTAAAGGATTGTAAACGCACCAATCAGCACTCTGTGTCCTCTGTGTCTAGCTAAAGGATTGTAAACGCACCAATCAGCACTCTGTAAAAATGCACCAATCAGCACTCTGTAAAATGGACCAATCAGCAGGATGTGGGCGGGGCCAAATAAGGGAATAAAAGCTGGCCATCTGAGCCAGCAGCGGCAACCCACTCAGGTAGCCCTTTCCACACTGTGGAAACTTTATTCTTTCACTCTTCACAATAAACCTTGCTGCTGCTCACTCTTTGGGTCTGCACTACCTTTATAAGCTGTTAACACTCACTGCAAAGGTCTGCGGCTTCACTCCTGAAGTCAGTGAGACCACAAACCCACCAGGAGGAACAAACAACTCCAGAGGTGCCACCTTTAAGAGGCGTAACACTCACTGCAAAGGTCTGTGGCTTCACTCCTGAAGTCAGTGAGACCATGAACTCACCAGGAGGAACAAACAACTCCGGAAGCACCACCTTTAAGAGCTGTAACACTCACTGTGAAGGTCTGCGGCTTCACTCCTGAAGTCAGCGAGATCACGAACTCACCAGAAGGAAGAAACTCCGGACACATCTGAACATCTGAAGGAACAAACTCCAGACACACCATCTTTAAGAACTGTACAACTTACTGTGAGTGTCTGCGGCTTCATTCTTGAAATCAGCAAGACCAAGAATCCACTGGAAGAAATCAATTCTGGACACATTTTGGTGACCACGAAGGGACTGTTGCCTATCGCCAAGTGGTGAGTACCATCGGACCCCTTTCGCTTGCTGTTCTGTCCTATTTTTCCTTAGAATTCGGGGGCTAAACACTGGGCACCTCTTGGCCAGTTAAAAGTGACTAGCATGGCCGCTGGACTAAAGACACGGGTGTCAGGCTTTCTGGGAAAGGGCTGTCTAACAACCACTGACTCTTTGGAGTTGGCAGCATTGGTTTGACTATAACCAGCTTCTGCTTTTCCTGTACTTCTGGGCTGAGCCAAGGGTCAACAGAGAAGAAAGCCATTCAGCTCCAGGGTCTCGATAACAAGTTGGTTGACCCTGTGGCCATAAGCGGAACTCTCAAAGTTACCTCGCCCAAGTGAGACTTGCCCATCTATCTTATGTATCCTGACCCTTCCCTCCTGGGTCCTAATGCCTGTCAGACAAACTTCCTCTCACCTCTCTTCTCCAAGGCTAGTCCTGCTTCTAAAAACCATTCCCTGTTTCTGGTGCTTTTCTAGTTTCTCCTATAAGAATGATTTCTAGTATAAACTCCAGGACTCTATTTCCTTCTTTAGGCACCCGGGCTTACCAATCAGAAAGACATAATTTTTGCTCAAAGTCCCATTGTAGGGGGGACTATCTGGAATTTTAGGATCCTTCCTTGGACAAGCAGGCCTAACAAAAGCTATTTCTGAAGCTATGATATGGGGAGCCTCAGAAATTGTATCTTTCTTATTCATGTAAGTGAGGACAAAAGGCATGACTCTTCCAACTCTGGAGATCTCTTCCCTCCCTCAGGGTATGGCTCTCCACTTCATTTTTGAGGCATAACATCTTTATAGGACGGGGATAAAGTCCCAATACTAACAGGAGAATGCTTGGGACTCTAGCAGGTTTTCGAGAATGTGTCGGGAAGGGCCACTAAATCCAACATTCCTCAGTCCTCCTTGTGGTCTAGGAGGAAAATTAGTGTTTCTGCTGCTGTGTTGGTGAGTGCAACTATTCTGATCAGCAGGGTCCAGGACCGTTGCGGGTTCTTGGGCAAGAGGTGTTTCTGCTGCTGCGTCGATGAGTGCAACTATTTCGATCAGCAGGGTCCAGGGACCACTGTGGGTTCTTGGGCAGGGGGAGAAACAAACAAACCAAAATCATGAGCGGTTTTGTCTTTCGGATGGGAAACACTCAGGCATCCACAAGAATGACCAGAGTTGATCCACTATCAGGGATGGGCCGAACCCTCAGACAGGATTTACAGGCATCAGCCCAGTTGCTGAGTTGTGGACTGCTAAGCAAGCTAGTACAGTCACTTCTTTTAGATTGCTTTGGAGGGAGGGGTTTTTCAAATTTGCTTTTGGTTTAAGGTGGTCAAGGGCATTGAGTTGAGCAAGGAAACAAGCTTTTCTTAAAGGACTGTTTTCCAAACAGGCTTGGTTCTGTGGACCCAAATGACAAGATAGTTTCTGGTTAAATCTCACAGATAAAGTTCTAACCCTCTAAAAAGAAAAATGATTTTCAAAAAGACTTATGTCATTCATTCTAACAGGTAAGAACAACCTTCCATATACATGACAGCCAAAACTTTGTTATCACATGGGAAAAAATCTTCCGCCACCTAGTCTGCTAAATATTATTTACAAATTTCTTTATGATGGGTACAAATACCCAAAATCCCGCCATCACTCTTTATTAGTATAGATGGGAACATATGGGACTGTGGTGTGACTCAGCTCATTAAGATCTTTATTATTTTTATCAGTGAAAGGGGGGTAGGGGGTGCACTTAAAAAGATTGTATTTCTGAGAGAGGGAAGGGAATGTTACAAATAGATGAGTAAGTCAACAAAAGGAGAAAGATGTAGAATGCCTGCAAACTATCTGATTATTTTAAAAAGTCTACCTTTTAAGGGAGATAGAATCAAAATTCTTGAGTGGACTCTATTTATCCTATGCTGTTTGAAATGATAACTACATTTTTACTTTATGCCAATGGTGTTTCTGCTCACAGATTCCAAATTCCCTGGTTAATGTGCTGAAAATTTGTTTTGCTGAACATGAAACCCAATAAAATCATTGATTTCTACAATATTTGTATGGTGGAGCTCAATTCAATGAATAAATTAATAAAATGAATAAATGATAAATGAATTGAAACATAATAAATTAATGAAACCTCAATGTAATATGCCTCTTAATATATTCAGGAGGGAATGTTTCAACTGTTAAATTGATTGCAGTTAAATGAATTAAAAAACAAAATAAATTTTAAAATGCTCCATTATTCATTAAAGTGCTTTAGTGCCTCATTAATCTATTTTAGATCACTCAGGCCCATAAGTGCCTATTGTCGAAAGCTGATAAAGTGTAAGGAATTGCTTTTCATACCCTAGAGTCAACTGAATACAGCAACGCTTCTCAAAGTGTAAAGATCAAATCTGTTGGGTATAAAGTGTCTTTGAAGCTTGAAAACTTTTTGAAGGGAATATTGGGAGGATTTTGTTTTTCTATGTTCAGATAGTCACATTTTAAAAATTGTTATAAAAAAAGGAAATAAAAGAAACTTCTGGATTTTAAAGTATCCCATTTGTCTCCTTTCCAGAGCACTCTTAAGATGAGACACATCAGTGGGTCAACCTAAAAGATTTCCTGATTTAAAACACAGTTGCAACTTTTTTTTTCCCCCCGAAAGGTGTTGTTCTTTCTAGTGGCTTAATCTCTATTCCTCTTAATCATTTGCATCTTCTTTCTCCAGTCTCAGCTTCCAGAGGTAAATTCCCAGTGACTTTCTGCTGAGTCTTCTCCTGTTCTGCTGAGTCTTATTGACAAGATCAAGTCATCCTATGCTGGCTGGCTCTCTTCAGAGAAATCTCCTCATCAATGTCCTCCGAAATATCGCTAGCCTCTTTTTTTTTTTTTTTGCCTTGATATTTCCAAGATGCTGGGGGGAGGTGTGAGGACCCCAGCACCAGGAAGTGGTCAACTTGCAGGTTGTGAAACGAGTTTACTAACAACAGTGTAGGTTTGAAAAAGGGAAGTTTATTAGAAAGGAGGAATGCTGCAAAAGGGTGCAGGGGAGGGCCTCAGTGAGAGGACTGAGCACCGCGCGGTGGATTTTCCTTAGGGGTATTTGTGGACCTTAAGGCGGGAGCTTAGGGTTGTAAAATGAGTTTCAGCATGATATCCCAGAGAAGTATAGAAATTTTAGTTACTTATAAAAGTTGAAAGAGGCCTGGAACCAGATGCGACCAGGTGGTCTTTGTTCCCTTCTAAATTCCTTAGATAAGAAGTTTTGCCTCCAGATGGTGTTTGATGGTCACCAGGTGGTTTCTGCTGTCCTCACAAGGGTTCTGTGAGTCATGAAACAGGCTTTGTTTGTTATTTTATAAATTCTATATATGAAGGGTGGGGTTTGTCTCACTCACTTTAGTATCCTACTGGCAGAACCCACTGTAGCTTTATTTAATGAATGCATTACACACTTAAAATTTATATGACACTTATTTAAAGTCTCCTGATGTATACTTAAAAACCTATAATGAAATACGTCAAAAATGACATTACGTAGTGATGTCTGTTACTGATTTTTTTTTTTTTTTGAGACAGTCTGTCTCTGTCGCCCAGGCTAGAGTGCAGTGGTGTGATCTCAGCTCACTGCAACCTCTGCCTCCCTGGTTCAAGCGATTCTCATGCTTCAGCCTCCTGAGTAGCTGGGATTACAGGCACCCACCACCATGCCCAGCTAATTTTTGTATGTTTAGTAGAGAGGAGTTTCTGCCACATTGGCCAGGCCAGTCTCTATTGACCAGGCCAGTCTCTAAGTCCTGGCCTCAAGTGATCTGCCTGCCTCAGCCTCCCAAAGTGCTGGAATTACAGTCATGAGCCGCCGTGCCTGGCTGATAGTTGATATTTTATATGAAACTTGTTTTTGTCTTTCTACAAGCTTGTAGATTATTTCCCCTCCCAATTTTTTTTCTCCAAGTTTTTAAAAATTTTACAATGATGTGGGTCGGTAATGATGTGGGAGTCAGAATATCTTCTCATAGAAAAGGCAGCTTTCAAAACAAA
Source organism: Macaca fascicularis (assembly GCF_037993035.2). Taxonomy (NCBI): domain Eukaryota; kingdom Metazoa; phylum Chordata; class Mammalia; order Primates; family Cercopithecidae; genus Macaca; species Macaca fascicularis. Next base: position 28,157,900 of record NC_088376.1, on the reverse strand, counting down.
TCACTTTATGAAACTTGTCAACTTTCTAAAAATGCTGGGTTGACCAATCCTAATTTTTTTCATCAGTCATGGAACTTTACCACTAGCTCAGTAGTTTATTGATGATATTGTGGAAGGATGATTATGTGCTATATTTCTTTCTGTCATGAAAATAAGTAATTCCTCATTTATCATCCTTTATGAATTATAGCACAGAAATACAAATGAAAGCTTCAGAAATTAAAACACATTTTAAATATTAAGAAATACTAGACTAGGATGGGTTTAAGCCCAGCCATACCATCAACTTAAAATGATTGTGTGAATTTAAGTAATGAATGTCTCAGGGTGTCACTTTCCATATTTGTAAAATTGAAAAATATTAGTATTTAGCTTACAAGGTTGTGGTGAGGAGTACATAAGACAATACAGGAATATTATTGGAGTCTGGCACATAATAATAATTTTAGGTATTATTATGATGATGGTCAGGTATTTTATGATGGAACATAGATTCATTAATGATGGTAGTTTTTTTTTTTTTTTTTAATGGAGTGGGGAGAAGTTTTTATTTGGAAATGCTAGGTGTAAGGCTGAAGGAGCCTTCTAACGTGGAGAAGGAGAGAGGAATGTTGTAAAGGGCTTTAGCAAGGGCATCCACCTGGAGTTCAGCTAGTTTCAGAAAGAGTAGATTAAGAATGATTCTCAGGGAGGGAAGAATTGCTAAAGATGAGCAGCCACTGTTGGACAATTCTCATTTTACCAAGAGCAATGGAGAAGAACAGTGAGGAGTCAAGTCATGTGCAAGAGGGAGTGGAGAGGAACAGCAGGATGGGGTGAGTGGGGGCACTGTGGCAAGGGCTGCACTGGCAGGTGCTCTTTCTTTCAGTGTCCTCACACTTATACTGCTGTCTCTCGATATTTTTCTTTTTATGTTTATATTTTATCTCCTTAGTTATGTTTTATTTTTAATTAACATGTAACATTTATATGTATTTAGGGGTACAGAGTGATACACTTATGCATATAAACAATGTGTAATAATCAAACCAGCGTAATTAGCATCTCTGTCACCTCAAACATCATTTCTTTGTGTTGGGAATATTCAAAATCTCTATTCCACTGTAATTTCTATTTCTTCCCCCCCCCCCAAGATAGAGTCTCACTCTGTTGCCCAGGCTGGAGTGCAGTGGCGCCATCTCGGCTCACTGCAAGCTCCGCCTCCCGGACTCATGCTGTTCTCCTGCCTCAGCCTCCCGAGTAGCTGGTACTACAGGTGCTCACCACCATGTTTGGCTAAGTTTTTGTATTTTTAGTAGAGATGGGGTTTCACCTTGTTAGCCAGGATGGTCTTAATCTCCTGACCTCGTGATCCACCCGCCTCGGCCTCCCAAACTGCTGGGATTTCAGGCGTGAGCCACCGTATCTTCTACTGTAGTTTCATAGTGAGAAAAAAATCCTCTCTTCCAGGTATTTGAAAATATACATAGGCCGGGTGCAGTGACTCACACTTGTAATCCCAGCACTATGGGAGGCCGAGGTGGGTGGATCACCTGAGGTCAGGAGTTCAAGACCAGCCTGGGCAACATGGTGAGACCCAGTCTCTACTAAACATACAAAAAATTAGCTGGGCGTGGTGACATGTACCTGTAATCCCAACTACTAGGGAGGTTGGGGCAGGAGAATAGCTTGAGCCTGGAAGGCAGAGGTTGCAGGGAGCCGAGATTGCACCATTGCACTCCAGCCTGGTGACAGAGCAAGACTCTGTCTTAAAAAAAAAAAAAGAAAGAAAGAAAAAAGAAAATATACAATAAATTATTGTTGACTATAGCCATCCTACAGTGCTACAGAAAACTAGAACCTATTCCTCCTGTCCAGCTGTGATTTTGTATTCACTAACCAACCTCTCTCTGTCCTCTCCCTCCTACCCTAGAGTAGAGAGTTCTATGTGTGCAAACTTTTAGCTCCCACCAATGAGCGAGTACAGGTGATACTTATTTTTCTGTGCCTGATATTCCACTTAACACAATGTCCTCCAGGTTCATTCTTGTTGCTGCAAATGATGGGATTTTATTCTTTTTTTATGGTTGAATAATATTTCTTTGTGTATCTATAACACATTTTCTTTATCCCACTCATCTGTTGATGATAGATTGATTCCATGTCTTGGCTATTGTGAAGAATGCTGCAGTAAACATGAAAATGCAGATATCTCTTAGATACACTGATTTCCTTTCCTTTCCTTAATGGCTATACTAATTTATAGTCCTACCAACAGTGTATAAGAGTTCCCTTTTCTCTGCATTTTTGCCATCACTTGTTACTTTTTTCTTTTTGATAATAACAATTCTAACTGGGATGAGAAGATATGTCATTGTGGTTTTGATTTCTATTTCCCTGATAATTAATGACATTGAACTTTTTAAAAAAATATACTTGGCCATTTGTATGTCTTCAGTACTAAGCTGTTTTTGTGTTACTATAAACAAATACCTGAGACTGGATAATTTATAAAGAAAAGAGGTTTAATTGGCTCACAGTTCTGCAGGCTGTACAAGCATGGCTCCAGTATCTGCTTCTGGTGAGGGTCTCAGGAAGCTTCCAATCATGGCAGAAAGCAAAGGAAGAGCAGGTGATGTTACATGGCAAGAGCAAGAGCAAGAGACAGAGAACTATAGTGATGGTACTGGCATTGGATGAACATTCCCGTTCCGAAAGGGAGAAATCAGTCCATAGAAAGGGGGAACAGGCCCCAAGCAAGTCTGAAACCCAGCAGTGCGGTCATTAAATCTTAAACATCCAAAATAATCTTCTCTGACTCCACGTCCCATATCCTGGGCACACTGGTGTAGGAGTTGGACTCCCAAGGCCATGGGCAGCTCCGCCTCTGTGTTTTGCAGAGTTGATTCCCCGTGGCTGCTCTCACAAGTAAGAATTGAGTGCCTGCAGCTTTTCCAGGCTGAGGATACAAGCTGCTAGTGACTCTAACATTCTGGGTCTGGAGGGAGGTGACCCCCTTCCCACAGCTCCACTAGGCAGTGCCTTAGTGGGGACCCTGCTCAGGAACTCCAGCCCCACATTTTCCCTTGGCATTATGCTAGTAGCATTTCTCTGTGGGGCTCCCCCTCCTGCAGCAGACTTCTCCCTATGCACCCAGGTTTTCTGACAGATCCTCTGAAATCTAGGTAGAAGCCACCAGGCCTCCTTCCTACTTGTATTCTGAGCATCTACCACACTTAACACCACATGAAAACTGCCAGAATTTATGGCTTGCACCCTCTAGAGTTGTAATCCGAACTTTACCTGGACTCCTTTGAGCTGAGGCTGAAGCCAGAAGAGCTAGGATATGGAGAGCGATGTCCCAAGGCTGTGCAGGGTAGCAGGCGCTTGGGGTTGACCCCTGAAACCATTATTTCTTCCTAGGCCTCTGATCCCATGGTGGAAGGAGAGGCCTGGAAGTTCTCTGAAATTCCTTTGAGGCCTTTTCCCCACTGTCTTGGATATTAGCACTTGTCTCCCTTTTAGTCATGCTAATCCATTTAGCAAATGGTTGCTCTGCAGTCCTCTTGAATTCTTTCACTGAAAATAGGCTTTCCTTCTATACCACATGGCCAGGCTGTGCTCTGCTTCCCTTTTAATTATAAGTTCCAACTGTAAGTCATTTCTTTGTTCCCACTTAAAATTGTAGGTTGTTAGAAGCAGCTATGCCACTTCTCAAATATTTTGCTTCTTAGAGATTTCTTCTAAGTCATTACCTTAAGTAATTGCTCTTAAGTTCAAACTTCCACAAAGCCCTAGAACGTGGAAACAAGGCAGCCAAGTTTTCTGCTAGGGAGTAACAATTGTGACCTTTACTCCAGTTTCCAATAAGTTCCTTATTTCCATCTGAGACCTTATTAGCCTGACCTTCACTGTGCATATCTCTATCAGCATTTTGACCACAACTATTTCATCACTTTCTTTTTTTTTTTTTTTTTTTTTTGAGATGGAGTCTCGCTCTGTCGCCCAGGCTGGAGTGCAGTGGCCGGATCTCAGCTCACTGCAAGCTCCGCCTCCTGGGTTTGCGCCATTCTCCTGCCTCAGCCTCCCGAGTAGCTGGGACTACAGGCGCCCGCCACCTCGCCCGGCTAGTTTTTTGTATTTTTTCAGTAGAGACGGGGTTTCACCGTGTTAGCCAGGATGGTCTCGATCTCCTGACCTCGTGATCCGCCCGTCTCGGCCTCCCAAAGTGCTGGGATTACAGGCTTGAGCCACCGCGCAAAATTCCTCTCATCTTTCTGTTATGAGCCCTCTGAACACTTTTAATCTCTGCCCATTACCCAGTTCTAAAGCTGCTTCCACATGTTGTTTTTTGTTTGTTTATTTTTGTTTTTGTTTTTGTTTTGAGATGAAATCACGCTCTGTCGCCCAGGTTGGGGTGCAGTGGTGTGATCTTGGCTCACTGCAGCATCCTCCTTCCCGGTTCAAGTGATTCTTCTGCTCAGCCTCCCAAGTAGCTGGGACTACAAGTGCATGCCACCATGCCCAGCTAATTTCTGTATTTTTAGTAGAGACGGGGTTTCACCATATTGACCAGGCTGGTCTCAAACTCTTGACCTCATGATCCACCTGTCTTAGCCTCCCAAAGTGCTGGGATTACAGGCATGAGCCACTGCACTGAGCAGATTCCATGTTTTTAGGCATCTTTCTGGCAATGCCTCTGTCCTCAGTATGAATTTTCTATATTAGGCCTTTTTTTCATTAGTATAAAGGGATACCTGAAATGAAGTAATTTATAAAGAAATTAGGTTTTTAAAATTAATTAATTTTATTTTTGATTTTTTGTAGAGATAGGATTTCTCTGTTGCCTAGGCTGGTCTGGAACACCTGGGCTGAAACAATCCTCCTGCCTTGGCCTTCCAAAATGTTGGGATTACAGGCATGAGCCACCACACCCAGTCAGGAAAGAGGTTTAATTGGATCACGATTCTGCAGGCTGTATAAGTACAACTGCAGCATCTGCTTCTGGTGAGAGTCTCAGGAAGCTTCCAATCATGGAGGAAGGCAAAGGGAAAGCAAGCGATATCACATGGCAAGAGTGAGAGCGAAAGAGGGGGAGAAGTGGGAAGTCTTAGACTTTTAAACACAGATCTCATGTGCACTTGAGAGACAGGGCTAGCTGGATTTCCTAGGCCAAATAAGAATCCCTAAGCCTAGCTGAGAAGGTGACTGCATCTGCCTTTGAACATGGGGGCTTGCAACTTAACTTACACCCAACCAGTCAGGTAGTAAAGAGAGCTCACTAAAATGCTAATTAGGCAAAAACAGGCAGTAAAGAAATAGCCAATCACCTATTGCCTGAGAGCACAGCGGGAGGGACAATGATCGGGATATAAACCCAGGCATTCAAGCCTGCAGCAGCTACCCTTTTTGGGTCCTCTCCCTTTGTATGGGAGCTCTGTTTTCACTCTATTAAATCTTGTAACTGCACACTCTTCTGGTCCGTGTTTGTTACAGCTCGAGCTGAGGTTTCACTCGCTGTCCACCACTGCTGTTTGCTGCTGTTGCAGACCTGCTGCTGACTTCCATCCCTTTAGATTCAGCAGGGTGTCTGCTGTGCTCCTGATCCAGAGAGGCACCCATTGCTGCTCCTGATCAGGCTAAAGGCTTGCCATTGTTCCTGCAGGACTAAGTGCCTGGGTTCATCCTAATCGAGCTGAACCGAGTGAACTAGTCACTGGGTTCCATGGTTCTCTTCTGTGACCCATGGCTTCTAATAGAGCTATAACACTCACTGCATGACCCAGATTCCATTCCCTGGAATTTGTGAGGCCAAGAACCCCAGATCAGAGAACATGAGACTTGCCACCATCTTGAAAGCAGCCCACCACCATCTTGGAAGTGGCCTGCCACCATCTTGGGAGCTCTGGGAGCAAGGACCCGCTGGTAACAAACTGATGGAGAACTCTGCTATTACCAAGGGGATGGTGCTAAGCCTTTCATGAGGGATTAGCCCCTGTGATCCAATAATCTCCCACCAGGCCCCAACTACAACATTGAGGGTTACATTTTGACATGAGATTTGGAGAGGACAAACATTGAAACTACACTATCTTCTTTTGAGAGATGTCTATTTAGATCATTTTTCCATTTTCTAATTTCTCCTGCCTTAGTCTCCCTAGTAGCTGGGATTACAGGCACCTGCCACCACACCCAGCTAATTTTTTGTATTTTTAGTAGAGACGGGGTTTCACTATGTTGGCCAGGTTGGTCTCAAACTCCTGACCTCAGGTGATCCACCCACCTCGGCCTCCCAAAGTGCTGGGATTATAGGCGTGAGCCACCGTGCCAAGCCCACTTTTATTTTTTCTCTTGGCTAATTGCTCTGGCTAGGACTTCCAATACTGTGTTGAATAAGAATAGTGAAACTGGGCATCCTTCTGTTCTACCTCTTAGAGGAGTGGCTTCCAACTTTTCCCCATTCAGTATAATGTTAGCTATGGGTTTGTTGCATATGGCCTTTATTATACTGGAGGATGTTTCTGCCATATTTAATTTGTTGAGTTTTTGTCATAAAGGGATGTTGAATTTTATTACATGATTTGTCTGCATCTAGTGAGATGATCATATCTTTTTGTCTTTCATTCTGTTGATGTGACGTACCATGTTTATTGATTGTGTATGTTATGATTTGTGTATGTTGAACCATCTTTGCATCCCTGAAATAAATCCCACTTGCTCATGGTGTATACTCTTCTTGATGTGCTATTGAATTTGTTTTGCTAGTATTTTGTTGGGGAGTTTTGCATTTGTGTTCATCGGGAATATTGGCCTATAATTTTCTTTTTTTGTTATATTCTTGTTGGGTTTTGGTATCAGGATAATGCTTGTCATGTAGAATGAGGTAGGAAGATTTCCCTCCCTTCATTGTTTTCAAATGGTTTGAGAATAATTGGTATTCATTTTTCTTTATATATTTGATAAAATTCAGTAGTGAAGCCACCTGGTCCTAGGCTTTTCTTTATTGAGAGACTATATTACTGATTCAATTTTGTTGTTTGTTATTGGTCTGTTCAGATTTTCTGTGTCTTCATGATTCAATCCTGGCAGGTTGTATATGTCCAGAAAGTTATCCATTTCTTACTAGGTTTTCCAATTTGTTGTCTCACAGGTGTTTATAATAGCCTCTGTGATCCTTGCATTTCTGTGGTATGAATTGTAACATCTCCTTTTTAATTTCTGATTTTATTTATTTGGGTCTTCTCTCTTTTTTTTCATAGTTTATCTAATTATCTTTTGATTTTGTTTATCTTTTCAAAAAGCCAGGTTTTTGTTTTGTCAATCTTCTTTTTTTAGTCTTTGTTTTGTTTAGCTCTGCTCTGATCTTTATTATTTTCTTGTACTAATTTTGATTTGATTTGTCCTTGCCTTTTTAGTTCCTTTAGGTATATCATTAGGTTGTTTATTTTAAATCTTTTAATTTTTGGGGGGTGTAGGATTTTTTTGCTGTAAACTTTCCCCTTAGTACTTCTTTGCTATATTTCATAGGTTTTAATATGTTGGATTTTCATCCAGCAAGTCTATATCCTTTAATTACGGAATTTAAGTCATTTACATTCAAATAAATATTTTTTATTTTCTTCTCTTTAATTACTTCATTCACCCACTGGTCATTCAGGAGCATGTTGTTTTATTTCTATGTATTTGTACAGTTTCCAAAGCTACTGTTGTTATTATTTTCTAGTTTTATTCCATTGTGGTCTGAAAAGGTACTTTATATAACTTCAATTTTTAAAAATTTGTTGATACTTGTTTTGTTGCCTAACGTATGACCTATCCTGGAGAATGTTCCATGTGCTGATGAGAAGAATATATATTCTGCAGTTGTTGGATAATGTGTCCTATAATATCTGTTAGGTTCATTTGGTCTATAGTACAGTTTACCTGTAATGTTTCTTTGTTGATTTTCTGTCTAAACAATCTGTCCAATGCTGAGAGAGGGGTTCTCAACTATTATTGTACTGGGGCCTGTAGTTAGATTTTTTTCCTTTAGCTCTAATAATATTTGCTTTATATATCTGAGTTCTTCAGTGTTGGGTGAATACATATTTATAATTGTTATAGCCTTTTGCTGACTTGATCCTTTTTATCATTATGTAATGAACTTTTTTGTCTCTTTAAATGTTTTTGGTTTTAAAGTCTATTTTGTGTGATGCAAGCAATAGCCACTTCTGCTCACTTTTGGTTTCCATTTTTGTGGAATATCTTTTTTCATCCCTTTACGTTCAGTCTATATGTCTTTATAGGTGAAGTGAGTTCTTGAAGGCAGCATATATTTGAGTCTTGCTTTTAAAATTCTTTCAGCAAGTCTATATATTTTAATTGTGGATTTTAAACTACTTACATTCAAAGTTGTTACGGATAGGTGAGGACTTACTCCTATCATTTTGTTAATTATTTTCTGGTCATTTTATATATTCTTTGTTCTTTTCCTTATCACTTATTGTTTATCTTTGTTGTTGGACAGTTTTCTGAAGTTATAACATTTGATTGTTTTCTCTTTCTCATTGTGTATCTGCTCTATCAGTGAATTTTATACTTTCACGTGTTTTCATGATGGTAATTACAGTTCTTTTGCTTCCAGATGTGAGACTCCCTTAAGTATTTCTTGCAGGACTCATATATATGAGAATTCCCTCAGTTTTTGCCTGTTTGGGAGACTTTATTTCTCCTTCATTTTTGAAGGATGGCTTTGCTGGGTATAGTATTCTTGGCTTACAGTTTTTTTTGTTTTTTTTTTTCTTTCATCACTTTGAATATATCATCCTATTCACTCCTGGTCTGTAAGGTTACTGCTGAGAAATCTGCTGTCTGCCTGATGAGGATTTCTTTATATGTGACTTGACACTTTTACTGTTTTTTGGAATTCTCTTTTTGTTTTTGACTTTTAACAACTTGACCAAAATATGCTTTGGGAAAGATGTTTGGGTTGAATCTGTTTGGGAATCTTTGAGTTTCCTGAATCTGGATGTCCGTATATCTCTCTAGTCCTGGGAAAGTCTCAGCTATTATTTCATTAAATAAGTTTTATAAGAAATACCTTTTCTCATTTCTTCTCCTTCTATAACTTCCATAGTGCATTTTTTGTTTGTCTGTTTAATGGTGTCCTATATGTTCCATAGGTTTTATTTATTTATTTATTTTTTGCCTGACTGGGTTATTTCAAAAGACTTGTCTTCAAGTTCAGAAATTCTTTTTTCTGCTTGATCTAGTATATCACTGAAGCTTTCAATTCTATTTTTATTTCACTTGTTGAATCATTCAATTTTAAGACTTCAGTTTTTAAAAAATGATATCTATCTCTATTGAATTTCTCAGTCAGAGGAATTGTTTTCCTGATCTTATTGAATTGTGTATCTGTGTTATCTTCTATCTCTCTGAGTTTTCTTAAGTCATTATTTTAATTTCCCTTTTAGGCATGTTACTGGAAAAATCATTGTGTTTTTTTAAAGGTGTCATGTTTCCTTGCCCTTTCATACTTTTTGTGTTGTCACTTTATATCTGCACATTTGATGTAATTGTCACTTCCTCCAGTTTATGAAGTAGCTTTAATAGGGAAAGACTTTTTTCTGTAGATGTCTCCTGTAGTTTCAGCTGGGTAGGCTGCTTTGGCTTTGACTCTTAGAGGGTAGAGTAGTGTAGTTTCCATTTGTTTTATTTGGCTGTAATCATTGTCAGTGGTGACTACAAGTGCCTCCATGGCCTAGGCTGCATTTATTTTTGGAAATTGTGGAATAACTTTTCTGGGTGCTGGGATGACAAGCAGGCCAGTTCTTGGGCTCTGTTGGGGGGTGCAAATGGGTGTGTGGCAGCTTTGTTCTGGAGGGAAGTGGGTCACTGGTGGAGGTGGCAGGCCCTTGGTGGGCCAGTCTTCAGGCCAATGGGGGTCATCCACAAGTGTCTGGGTGTAGGACAACTTTGCTATGGAAGAGGAAGGATTACTAGTGGTGGTAGTGGGACCCAGTCTGATGGGTCTCAGGTTCTGGGGAGCATATACTTCAGCTCCCTTTTTCCTGGGGGGCTGTCTTCCCACTGTGATGGACTTCTTGTACCCCGATAGGGCAATGTATAGGCTTGGGTGCTGTAATCATGACCACACTGCTGGGTTCAGCTGTTTTCTTGTTGCTTCAGCCCTCAGGGTGGATGTGGTAGGATGTTGGTGAGGCCACGGGTATGTGGAGATGCAGGGGCTATTGGGCCCCAGGGCAGGATGCATTCTGATAGTGGCTCCACTCTCAAGGTGGTGATGTTCTGTGGCAGCCTGAATAACTGAGTGTGTGTATGGAGGGGGGAGTGTAAATTCCCTCTCCAGAATAATGCAGTCAGATGGACTCTAGGAAGCTCCCTATACTGGGCTTAGGGCCAGCCAGGGCTATGGGGCTCTTGTGAAGCTAGGATTCCAGGCATCTGTGGTGGAAATGCAGACTACTAAGGATCTCCTGTTTACCTTTTTCTTGGGGTGGGAGTCTTGACCCCAAGATGATCCTGGCCCATGCGGTTTGCTTCCTTCTTTATGCTGCCATTCTGAGTCTCTGTGCTGCAGAAGGTCTTTGGCACTTCTTTGCTGAATTTCTGTGTTCTCCGCTAGATATTCTATTTGATGTGTTGTCATATGTTTGTTTTTTGGTCTTTGTTGGGGGACAAGTGTTGAGCACCTTTAGTCACCCATCTTGATGACTGTAGCACTGTTTTTCAGATTGTATAAACAGCAGACTATTTGTTCGTACCCAAATGAGTCAAGGTAAGATCAACTCTTCTCTTTAATTATTATTTTGAGGAACAATTGGTTATTGTAAAATAGCAGAATATGTATCTACATGAAAATAACTTATTTTTAAAAGGTCCTCTGTCCTTAGATCTGACAACCCCAGAGGATATTGGAATTCAGCACTAAAATTCCAAAGTCAAACTGTGTTCCTACTATTTATTTAGTGAAGATTTGGGGTTTCTCAGATATTATAGTTTCATTGTTCTTGTATCAAATTCCACTAAGAATGTTCTCCTAATCTTATCAGCTGCTTTTAGAATTCATTATTATCTTAGAATTTTGGAGAGTATTTATTAATTGAAATGAGGAAAAGGTAGCATTTTTCACATAGATCATAGAAAATGTTAAAAATAAAAGGAACATTGAGAAAGGAAAGAAACACTATCTGTTGTGGCTTCAATGCATTTTACTGTGAACATTTACAAGAACATGGTTGTCACGTAAAATAACCTTACTCTGTGTGATTTCTTTTTAGCAGATGCAAGAGACATTCATGGTAGAATGAATCCCTCAAGGAGAAATCATGTTAAATAATTTATTAGAGCAATTATTTTCATTTCCAATGGCTTATAAATGAAAAAAATCAATAAATTTATTTTATATCAAGAAAAGATTCTAAAACAGAATGTCATGGTCATGTAATATTTGAAGATTGTTTATCCAGAGCATGAAGGACTGACCAGCTCCAGGTAAATATTGTTTCTGGAGTTCAGTGAGCATAAATTCTATACAGCACAATAATTGATGAAAGGCGTTTTAGCATGTTGTATATGTAATTGTATTTGCACCAATATCAGCACCATCTATGTAGGTGGCATCTCAGAGTCTTAGAAAGAAATGTTATGCTACAGTTTCTAGTTACTACAACGTTTTTTGAAAGGCTCCACAAAAAAATTAGTAACTTTCATTAATTGATGTATTTACTGATTGATAATTTCTAAATTAAAGCTGAGTAAAAATAAAAAACCCCAACAAAGTGATAAGAAACCAATTCTATATGAAATCATGGTAATTATTACCCTGATTATGAGCAAACATTGTGCATATATGTTCACAGTAGGACATTTTACAGCTTCTTATTTGTTCTGTAGGATATTATTGAAAGTAATTATTAATCAACACTTTTTTAATGTTAGCATTTGATTGAGAGCAGGAATGATTAGTGCTATTGTTTCACAGAGACCCAGACATATCATTTAGGAAAGCCTAATTTACCTGACTTCATTGATCTTTTCCTTTCTTTTAAAAATTTTAAATGGAATCTCAAGTGAATAAATTAGTAAATTTATCATTTTCTCTACAATGCTGTCATAAAGGCAGTTTGATAAAATAGCTCATTATAGTCAATGATATGAAATATGAGTTCCATCAGCATATTTTCATTAAATGCAAGCTACAGAAATTAGTTTGCTATTATCAAGGACTGTGGAATGCAAAAATAAAATTAAGCATGCTATTATATTGGTTAAAATTGGGAATTGACCCAAGTAAATTAAAAAAAAAATCTTGTAGTGACAAAAATATTAAGAAAACCAAAGGAATCATCAAAAATTAATTGACAAGTGACAATCCTAGTCATGTAATGAATATGTTTGAGATAAGTTGTCATCCCCTTCAAAGGCAGCCTTCAGATCTACCTTTTTTAGGCAGCCATGGTTCTAAAATGTAATTTTTTATATTTTGAGATGGATTCTCCTGCCTCAGCCTCCTGAGTAGCTGGGGTTACAGGCATGCACCACCATGCCTGGCTAATTTTTGTATTTTTAGTAGAGATGGGGTTTCTCCATGTTGGTTAGGCTGGTCTTGAACTCCCGACCTCAGGTGATCCACCCGCCTCTGCCTCTCAAAGTGCTGGGATTACAGGTGTGAGCCATCGTGCTGGCCTAAAATGTAATTTTAAAATCTTCTTTTGGTAAAGAAAATTGAAGTATATACATAATAGGATTAGTTGTTATTTATAATTGTTGTTTATGTGAATTAAGCAATTGGCAGTGCCTATTGCATCTTTTAGGCTTCATTTTTCTTAAAGGGGACATTTACAAAGGGGAGGAAGTAATGGAGAAGTAGTCTTGATTTTGACTGGTACGTACTTGGAATATGGTAAAAGTACATACATCTGGTATGACTGATGATTGCTAACAGCACATTTTATATCTATAAATATCTATGTCAGTTACCTATTGCTACAAAGTAGTGGATTGTCAACCACCTTAAAACTTGTGGCATACAATAATAACCATTTATTTAGCTCATGGGAATGTGGGTAGCTCCTGAAAATTGGGTGTTCTTGGCTGGGGTAGCTGGCTATGTTTATAAATTTCTCATTCTCCTAGACTCAACAGGGCTTTCTAGCATGTTCTTATTGCAATGGTAGAGACACATGAGAAGTGAAAACATGTTAACAACTCTTAAGGTCTAAGCTCAGAAATAGTTCACAGTTGTTTTCAAAATATTGGTCAAAGCAAATCACATGACCAAAACCAAAGTCAAGGAGTGGAGAAATACTGTACACTTTGAATGGGACAAAATGCAAAAATCACATGTCAAAATCACAGCATGGATATAGTGAGGGAATGAAGAACTGGGGCTGGTGATGCGATTTACCTTTAAGATAATAGTTAGTCTTTTTTAAAAAGCTACTTTATTGAGGTATGACTGATGCACAAAAAGTTGTACATATTTTAATGTGTACAACTTGATGAGTTTGGAGATAAGTATATACCCCTAAAACTCACCACAGTCTATGCCATAGACTTCTTCATCACCTCCAAAAGTTTTCACCTGCTGCTTTCTTCCTCTCCTCCTCCCCCTCTTCTTCCTTATCCTTCTTGGAATAACACTTAACATAAAATCTACCCTCTTCACCAATTTTTAAGTAGATAATACAATACTTTTAAACTATATGCTTTATTGTATGGCAGATCTCTAGGAATTATTCATCTTATATAATCAAACTTCATCCCTTTGAGTGATTTCTCCCTGTTTCTCTCTCCCCCCATCCCCTAGAAGCCATCATTTCACTCTTGGCTTCTGTGAGTTTGATTGTTTTACAATCATTATATAGGTGATATTATGTAGTATTTGTCCTTCTGTGACTGGTTTATTTCACTTAGCAAAATGCCTCTCCTCTATGTTCACCTATATTGTTACAAATGGCAGGATTTTCATCTTTTTAAAGACTGAATAGTATTTCATTGTGTGTATATACTACATTTTTATCCATTAATCTATTGAAGGACTTTTATTTTACTTCATTGCCTTGGCTATTGTGAATATTGTTGCAATGGACATGAAAGTACAACTATATCTTCACAATTCTGATTTCAATTCTTTTGGAAATACACTCAGAAGTGGGCTTGCTGGATCATATTATAGTTCTATTTTTAATATCTGAGGAACCTCTGTACTGTTTTTCATAGTGATGTCACCAACATGCATTAGCATCAAAAGTATATAATGGTTCCCTTTGCTTCACATCCTTGCTAATGCATCTTATCTTTTTAATTTTTTTAGTAATAGCCATCATAACAAGTGTGAGGTAATATCTCACTGTGGTTCTGGTTTGCATTTTCCTAATGACTACTGATGTTGAGCATGTTTTCATATACCCATTGGCCATTAATTTGTATGTCTTCTTTGGAGAAATGTCTATTTAGTTCTTTTGATCATTTTGTAATTGGGTTATTTATTTTTATGCCATTGAATTATAAGGCGAGTTAATCAGAAAACACATTGAATCAATTCATCAGGAAGACTAAGAAGATAAAAGGAGATAAAAAGTTGGCGTGTCTGTCCAGATTTTTTCCACATAGTTGTAGAGTTGTGCAGTTGTAACCTGTAATTAAAATTCCTGGGGTATCATAACTATAAATTAATCAACAGTATAAACTATAAAATAAAGTATTTCTTTTAACATTTTGTGAAAAGCTTGAATATTTAGATAGGCTTACAAATAAAATACATGTTTTTTATTATATCAAGAGGAAATTCACAGGCTGTTATTTGATTTAATTTTCCAACTTAGCCTCTCTAACCCAGTCCAAATGTGCATGTGACAGATGAACTCTTACAGAGAATAAATGATAAATAAAAATGAAAACTATAGAGATACTTTGTTGCTTAGTGAGCATTGAAGTCTCATCTGAAATCATGTCATATTTGAGTATAAAAACGTTACTCTATTCTATATAAAAGCTAAGAAAATAATGAGGGGAGAAAAGAAGAATGAATCAAAAGAGGGAAAAATAGTAGAGGATCTAAGAGAAGGGGACAGACAATAGCAAATACAGAGTAAATATTAGAAGAGTCCTGAGAATTACAAGGATTTAGGGATTATGTGCTGATGTTTTCTGATAGCAGTGAAAGGGAAGTTAATATTAAAAAGTCAAGATAGATATAAAAGTCAAAATGTAATTTAGATTTTAGTATTTTGTAATGGCAACTTTGTGTCCTTATAAAAGCAGTCAGCCAGGGGATAGCTCAGTAGACTGGAATACGGGGTATTTTATGAAAATGTAAGATAAGCATCATTGGATGCTATTGTTTTTAGGTGGGGTTATTATGAAGATACATAAGCTTATACAGTTGAACTGTGAAGAGGTTTTTTGTATGAAGTAAAGTGGCAAAGTAAGTCACAATAAAATAGAAGAATGTAGCCTATACAATAGTGTAAAGTTGAGTATATATAAGCAACAGAGTGATCGTAATATTTGTCTCTATCTCAGTATATCGTCTATCTACCTGGAAAGACAAAAGGCAGAAGTATAAAAATGCTGTGTTCAGTTTAATAGAAATATAAAGATCTGAATGTGACTTGAAAATTAAAAACAAAGGGAAATATTGGCAGATCTATAAAATGTTGACTGACCTGTATTATATGATTTAAAAAACTCAGAAGGGGTTGCTATAAGAATATTTGTGAAATCAAAGGTCACTGAAGCAGTAGAGTGTCGGGATTAGTAAGAGCATGAACTTAGAACACGAATAGAACTGGATTTAAATCCTAGGTTTGCTACTTCTTACCTAGCATGAGTGACATTGGGCCAGTAATTCAAACATTTTAATTCTATTTTAGAGATAACTTCCCTCTAGGAGTTACTCCTGGAATGAGCAACACATTTATTTTTTAATTTTATATATTTTTGAGAAGGAACCTTGCTCTGTTGCCCAGGCTGAAGTGCAGTGACATGGTCTTGGCTCACTGCAACCTGTGCCTCTTGGATTCAAGCAATTGTCCTGCCTCAGCCTCCTGAGTAGCTGAGATTACAGGTGTCCGCCACCAAGCCTGGCTAATTTTTGTATTTTTACAAGAGATGGGGTTTCACCGTGTTAACAGGCCAGGCTGGTCTTGAACTCCTGACCTCAGGTGATCCGCCCGCCTCAGCCTCCCAAAGTGCTGGATTTACAGGTGTGAGCCACCGCTCCTGTCTGAACAACATATTTTTAAAAAGATATTACTATTTTGATCACTGCTAGAAGTACAAGGGTTTTATTTTTATCACTAGATGTGGAATTTAACTTGAGGAGGCACCTAACGAGATTGATGAGCTCCCTCATCTCTTAAATAGGGATAATATATATTTTTTTTGAGATGGAGTCTTGCTCTGTCGCCCAGACTGGAGTGCAGTGGTGCAATCTCAGCTCATTGCAAGCTCCGCCTCCCGGGTTCATGCCATTCTCCTGCCTCAGCCTCCTGAGTAGCTGAGAGTACAGGCGCCCGCCACCACGCCCGGCTAATTTTTTGTATTTTTAGTAGAGACGGGGTTTCACTGTGTTAGCCAGGATGGTCTTGATCTCCTGACCTTGTGATCCGCCCGCCTCGGCCTCCCAAAGTGCTGGGATTACAGGCGTGAGCCACCGCGCCCGGCCTAGGGATAATAATATTAATTTCATAATCTTGTTTTGAAAATAAAATGAGTGCTGTGTATAATCAAAACATGTAACCCAGTGCCTGGCTATAGAGTAAGATTTCAACAAATAGTAATAATAATAATTATTATCAATCATTCAGCTAATATAAATAAACTAAGTTTAAAAATATGCATTGCTCACTATTAGAGAAATGATTGATCAAAGTGAAAAGACTCCTGCTTCTGGCTTATTGTTAATTAAAATGGTAAAAAGTTTTTAGGAAGACATGCTTGTCAGTCTGCTGTGTGCTTTTTCAAAAACTAGCTTTGGGTTCCTAAGTCAGACGTCACTTGAGAACGTTACACACAACTGTTGTCCAAGAATCAGTACATAAAGAAATCATGAAAAAGTTCCATGGATTTTTCTGTGTTCTCACTCCTGAGCACAACACAGCCCTTGAATGGCAATCCAAAACAAATAAAAGGTGACTAATTTAACACGGATTTCCATTTTTACCAGGGTATATGGGTTTACATAGCATTGACTGTTTTCATATGGCCTTACCTCTATGTGATAAAGCCTTTGGAGACTGTTTATTTGGCTTGGAACATTTGAAGTCAGGGTTTATTTGGTTATCATTCAGAAACTAATGCCTGGAGGGAGTAATATATTTTAAAAAGATATTACTGTTTCTATCACTGCTGAAAGGGACTTATTTTTATTGCTAGATATAGAGTTTAACTTGAGGAGGCACCCAATGAGATTGGTGATATTTTGAACATGGTTCTCATTGCACTTTTTTGAATTGTACTTTCTTTATCAATCTACTAGATGATCAGGTTGTTTTTCAGGATAACATATAACCATAAAATAGATAATGTGAGAAATTTTATTCCTCATCTCAGCACTATATAGATCTTCTGAATCCCCATAGCATTACAGATGCAAATTTAAATGTTGCCTGTGCCTAAATTCTCTTAAGAAGTAAAAGGCTTGTTGACAACTGTAACTGAATGTCGTTTCCAATGGCACCTTCTACAATGTTGTAGCATTAAAGTAAGATGTTATCATATTCTTCAAGACTAATTTCTTGACATATTCACATATTTACCTCCTTGAAATCAGTAAACACCATCCCATAGGGTTACAGAGATAAAGAATGAGATACTCTACTGAATACAAATCCTCTTGGTCCCATCTCTTGCTCCAGCCATTGCTGTGGTGCTCGATTCCCAGCGGGTTTTGGTAAACTTTAGGCAGATGCAGATTGTGTCTCACCCTGAGCCAAAGCTCCCATGGTTCTCACTTCTCACCTCTGGATGGCCTGGGACACATGTGAGAATTATCTCAGCACTCTCATATAATATGAGGTTAAAACTCATGGGGCCATTCTTAACCAATGGGAGATGGGTGTTGATGAATCAGTACTTTCCCCTTTTGTCCCTTAGGTGGATAGTTCTGAGACACATTTTATAAAGGTCTTCACAAAGTCCTAGTCAAGTACTATCATCAATAGTACTGGTGAACTTCATAATGCATCCCTCTGTTGGCCTTTCCTCCTTTCTTGTTCCATTCCCTTGGTCTCTTACTCTTCATCCATGGGGTCACTTCCCGAATAAACCAGCAACCCTAAAGTATTTGTTTTATGCTCGCTTTCAAGGGACGCAGGCTGAGAAAACCACCAAACATTTATGTTGGGAATTATTTTATAAGAAATGAGACTTAAACTTTTCTAGATGTTTTGCATGTATGAGTTTACTTAACTCTCACAAAAATCCTTCCAGATAGGTTCTTTTATATATAACTTCACCCCTGACAGAAATAAATTTCATGTCTTATCAAGGCATAACCCGTGAAGAGGTTGGCCTTTGCCAGATACCAATTCTTTCAGTGCCTTAGTCTTAAACCTCCCAGCCTCCAGAACTATAATAAATAGAATTCTGTTGTTTATACGCCACTCAGTTTAAGGTATTTTTATGATAGCAGCTCAAAGGAACTCAGACATAACTCTTGTCCATTGAGACAGATAATTTTGGTGTGTTCTGTTGTGATGCTATTTTGGGAGGATTGTTGTTTTGAATATAGATGATCTTCCTTCTCTTAGTAAGCCATGTTTTCTGTAAAATTTAACATTAAAATGATGTCTGATAAAAGATGGACTTTTTATTTTATTTATTTATTTATTTTGATCAGGAGTCTCCTTCTGTCACCTAGGCTGGAGTGCAGTGGCATGATCTCGGCTCACTGCAACCTCGGTCTCCCGGGTTCAACCAATTCTCCTGCCTCAGCCTCCCCAAGTAGCTGGGATTATAGGTGCCCACCACCACATCTGGTTAATTTTTGTATTTTTAGCAGAGACAGGGTTTCACCATGTTGGCCAGGCTGGTCTCGAACTCTTGACCTCAGGCGATCTGCCTGCCCCGGCCTCCCAAAGTGCTGGGATTACAGGCGTGAGCCACTGTGCCCGGCCTTTAATTTTTTGTTGGTGTTGTTGTTGTTGGAATGTTTCATTCTCAGCACAGGCAACAGTTAGTTAAAAATTGAGCTGCCATCAAGCCCACATTTCCCACTTTAATGTATTTAGAAAGACAGATTTGAAGACAAAGTACATATATTGGTATCTCTTCTAACTTTTCCTTTACTGCTGATCTGTAGAGGAAAACTGTCTGCGAGGAGGCCTTCCTGCATTCCTATACACTGCCCATTGGTTGGATTATAGATGTGGGAGGCTGAAGGTGTCAGCGGGAACCTGAGAGTCTTTCCCACTTCCTTCCTGCAAGGCTACATGGTGCCCTTAAACTGAGAGATGATGGGTTGATTTGATTATCTGTACTCCACTTGGTCTAAATGATATACAGCTGATAAATACTCCTTATAGTTTGTGTACAAAGTTGGGTCCTTTTGGATATCAGTATAGATAGTTTTATTGAACACTTTTGTTACTTTGGTTCTTTTACTGGGCATTAGAGAATGTTTTAAATAATGTGATGCTCTGATATCCTTCCTGCGAGGCATCTATGATGCATTTAAAAGAATTTCAATTAGGACTTCCTAAAGTTAAAACAAAAAGGTTGAATTGAGCTTTTGCTATCAGGAAAGAAAATAATCTTTTTTAGTACACTTTTCCTACATCATAATTCCTTCATTAACAAAGGAGTTGCTGTTTTGCAGTCTCATCCCTAAATAAATTCACTGTTATAAGTATCGTTTGCAATCTCTATCACACTCAAAGTTTTCACAAATTCTTACAATTACTTTAATTAGCTTCTGCTGATACACACCAAATGATGAGTTCCAATAGGGTAAATGTTCATCTTATTTCTCATATTTGTATCTGATATTACATTTTTTTCCAACCTTCTATTATATTTAACTAGATACAAATTATAGGAATTCCTCAGATCATAATCCATATCCAACTGTTTTAATTTTTCCATTATTTTGTTCTCATTATTTTTCTATTTTGATTCTATTCTTACTTTGGGGACTGCTATTTTCACAAGTTTAAGTTATTACTAGTCTAATGGTGATACAAAATATTCAAATAATATTTACCATAAATACCGATTTCAAATAGCCTTTCTTGAAGCAATCATACGAGATGTTATTACCTATAAAAAGTTTGAGAGACCTGAATCTTAAATCTATAGAAATTAGAATTAAAAATAGAAAGAATGTCTGACACAAAATAAACTTTTAGTCTGTAAATCAACATGAACTGATATGGATACTCTATAATTATTTGGGTGACTTGATTAAGGTAGATAGCCCAGTTGGATAGTTTAAGTAAAAAAGGTCCATAATGGGATGAATTGAACATCACAGATGAAGTATCAATTCAGGAAGACTGAATTCATCTTACATTTGGGGGTAAGACTGCTATTCATGTATTACTTATTCAGATGCTCTTTTCAGATGAAGGGACAAGGATTAAATCATTTGAAAAAGGCCACATGGTGCTATTATCTGAGCCAGGGTAAGCCCTCATCATTGTGTATTGTTTAGCCTACTTAGCTATTTTCCATTCTCTAAAGTTCACGGCCTGATATTTCATGAGCCAGTGGTTTGATTTTAATGGATTTTCCAACAATGGGCTAAAATATCCCACCCAGAAAATTTAGCTTTTGTGTATGTAATCAGCTATGTTTTAGAACTGTCCTTAATCTAAAAAATGAATTTTCTTTTATTTTAAAGATTGTATTTTCAGAGAGTATGATCATTAGCTCCACTAAGTCCTGCTTCTCAAGTTCTTTCCTTCAGTGAGTGAGAACATATATTATCTTCATATCCATAAACAGAAACCTCCTAGACACATCTGACACTGCTTTAATCCATTTATTTAACCCATCACCAAATCCTGTTTACTTTCAAATATCTTTTAAACTCATCCACTTTATTGTTTTTTAGAAGTCTTTACTGTCAACACTCTGGTTCAAGTTTCCACCATCCCTTAACTGAACAATTGCAATGGTCTCCTAAAATGGTCTCCACATCTCCTACGATTTACCTTTCTCTATTTCCTCCATTCTCCATTCAACAACTATGGTGATCTTTCCAAAATGCGAAAATGATTCCTTTTCCTATACTTAAGTCACATCAAGGCTTCCCCTTGGCTTTATGCCAGGCATGGACTGGTATGATCACCTCTCATTACTCTTTCACTCTGTGCCTCCAGCCACACCAAATTTTTTTTTTTTTTTTTTTTTTGACAGAGTCTCACTCTGTTGCCCAAGCTGGAGTGCAGTGGTGTGAGCTTGGCTCCCTGCAACCTCCACCTCCTGGGTTCAAGCGATGCTTGTGCCTCAGCCTCCGAAGTGGCTGGGACTATAGGTGCACACCACGTCCAGCTATTTTTTGTATTTTTAGTAGAGATGTAGTTTTGCCATGTTGGCCAGGCTGGTCTCGAACTCCTGGCCTCAAATAATCCACCTGCCTCGGCCTCCCAAAGTGTTAGGATTACAGTTGTGAGCCACTGTGCTGGGTCCCAAAGTTCTTACATGCTGCAAACACGCCTGGCTCCCTCCAGACAGAAGGGTCTCCCTAAAGCTGCTCCGTTTGTCTCAAAGGTCACATATCTTTGCTTATAAATAGCTAGGTGATTACAGAGGTCTTTGGAGAGGAGATGATTTCTTAGTAGACATCCTAAGGATTAGTAATGGAAGATCCCTAGGCTGTAAGCATGATGGAGGCATCACATAATCTGGCAAGGTTCAGTCATGGAAATCTTATTTTATGCTAAATATCTTGGATTTTATCCTGAAGACTGAAGGTGATGAAACTATTTCAGCCATAGGTTGTTGTATGTACAAAAGTTTGGGGGAATGAATCATCATGGGTTAAAAATACCCTTTTTAAGGTAAAATCATGACTCTTATACAAACATAAAATGAACATGTCAAATTTTTTTTTTTTTTTTTTTTTTTTTTTTTTTTTTTTTTTTTTTTTTTTTTTGTGGCGGAGTCTCACTCTGTCGCCCAGACTGGAGTGCAGTGGCGTGATCTCGGCTCACTGCAAGCTCCAACTCCCGGGTTCACGCCATTCTCCTGCCTCAGCCTCCCAAGTAGCTGGGACTACAGGTGCCCACCACTGCGCCCGGCTAATTTTTTGTATTTTTAGTGGAGACAGGGTTTCACCATGTTAGCCAGGATGGTCTCGATCTCCTGACCTCGTGATCCGCCCGCCTTGGCCTCCCAAAGTGCAGGGATTACAGGCGTGAGCCACCACACCGGGCCAAAAATTTTAAACTTATTAATTAACGAGGGAACTGATAAGATACCACAACTGATTCAAACAGAATTTAAAAAACCACATGCAGGAGTGGTAAGACAGGTTTACAAATAGAGGAAAAACTGGTCAATATCCAAAGGACAATAATCAACTGCATCTCTACCAGACACAATCCATTCACATTAATATAGTCTTGAAACATTTGCATTGAAATCAGTTTTTTATAACTTACAGGGTTGAAAAATAGCTCAGTGAAAAGTAAGGACAATCTAGAAGAGCATGCTAGTGAGGACAGCCAGTAATCCCATTTTTATTCTCATCTTAAAGTCTTTCACAATTGTTGCTGACTCATTTTATGTACAAAGGATGATAAATAATTTATTTTTGTGAAGTATAATATATGATAGGAAGAGTGGTGGAAAATAAAGCTTGAGATTTTTGGCAGAGGTAGGTCATGAAGGGCCTTTCATGTTATACTAAATCTTGGATTTCATGGGAAGGTGATGGAAGAACCACTGAAGGACCTAAGCAAGGGGCTTTTTCTTATCTTACTTGTATGTTACTATTATAACAGCAGTTTGTGCCTTCAGATAAGCATTCCTAGAGAGTATTTTAGGCCAATTGTGACGTTCTCTTGGGTTCAGCATTTTCACAAGGTGAAATGAAGATTAACTGGACATCTGCAAGTATGCTAAGTGTTAGAAGTACATCAGTACCCAATGTTTAAGCAATCCCTGGTCTTAAAAGCAAAGAAATAAATATCTACTTTGTATTAGTTGTCTGCTACTGCAGGGGTTCCCAACCCCTGGGCTGTAGACTGGTACCTGGTAGTGGCCTGTTAGGAACTGGGTCACACAGCAGGAGGTGAATGGCCAGCAAGCAAGCATTACCACCTGAGCTCCACCTCCTGTCAGATCAGCAGTGGCGTTAGCTTCTCATAGGAGCATGAACTCTATTGTGAACTGCACATGTGAGGGATCTAGGTTACTTGCTCCTTATGAGAATCTAATTCCTGTAATCTGAGGTAGAACAGTTTCATCCTGAAACTACCCCTCACTTCTCCAACTCCAGCCTGCACCATCTGTGGAAAAATTGTCTTTCGCTAAACCAGTCCCTAGTGCCAAAAAGGTTGGACACTGCTGTGCTACTGTATAATGAGTCACCCTCAAACTTAGTGGCTTAAAATGGCAATAAATATTTATTATCTTGCTCTTTCTGTGGGTCAGGAATTCAGACATAATTTAGTTTGAATCTTCTGGCTTGGAGTCTCTCATGAAGTTTTAGTCAAGATGTTCCCTGTGTCTGCCGTTACCTAAAGCTTGACTGGAGCTGAAGGATACACTTCTGGTCAGGCTTTTCAGGTGCCTCACTTATTAGACTGGCAAATTTTTTGTTGGAGCGAGGGCTGTTTCTCTCCATATGGGCTTTCCCACACAGCTGCTTGAGTGTCCTCGTGACATGGCAGCTAACTTCCCCCCGTGGA
The DNA here is from genome assembly GCF_037993035.2 of Macaca fascicularis. NCBI lineage: Eukaryota > Metazoa > Chordata > Mammalia > Primates > Cercopithecidae > Macaca > Macaca fascicularis. The sequence goes on along the minus strand of NC_088376.1, from coordinate 28,134,054 downwards.
GCAATCCAAATAGAAAGAGCCAGGTGAGAGTAATTTTTAAATTTTTTTTTAGGACCCAGCCTCAGAAATAACATGACATCACTTCTTTCATATTCTATTTATTAGAAGAAAGTCATGAAATCTGGTCTTCACGCAAGTGGTAGAGAATCAAACTTTTATTTTTTTTTTCAGATGAGGTTTTACTATGTTGCCTAGGCTTGTCTCAAACTTCTGGCCTCAAGTGATTCTCCTTTGTTGGTCTCTCAAAGTCCTGGGATTATAGGCATGAGCCACTGTGCTTGGCATAGGCTCCTTTTCAAACGAGGAGTTTCAATGAAATTACTAACAAAATTTAAATCCACCATATGTATGATTAACTGTAACTCATCTTTACCAGTTACTTATATTACCGTAGTTGTATCAAAACTGTGCACACCCACACTTTTTGATTAATTCTAATTGGAGCAAGAAATGAATACTTTAAAATTTCTCCCCACTACATGACCACTGTGGGTTGACACAGTTACAAGCTGAGTTTTATTACCGTACCCACATACAGCAATATCCGTATTGTGTTTATATACATCAGTGCACAGGAATAGGCCACCCTTTTAAAATTTATGGAAGTGACAGGTTTATTGGCATCAAGCTTAAATTTAGAGTGCACTGGAGATTTCCAACCGCACTCATCCACCTTCACATTTGAAACTCTCAGAGAATCCATCACATCAGCAGATTTGTCTTTTTTATTTTATACTAAAAATATCACTGGCATATGACTTGTAGTATATATTCCTGTAAGGTAACAAAATAAACATACCTACATCGACATATTAATTCCTGGATTTTGCCTAAGTGGCTTCCATTTTGCATAAATGTTGATGCTTCAATCTTAACCAGCTACCTCCTGACCCTGTGCATTTTCACTTTCGATGTTTTCAATGTTAATTCACAAGCAAAGTACTCTGGAAATAAGTTGCATCTGTTTAATACATAGGGTTGTGGCAAAAAGGCAGAAGAGTTACCTTCCACTTGCTCGAGGGAGAAGGTAGCCAGCCAATATTACACGTTGTCTCACTGGCTGTGCAGGGCCCTGATGACAGGTCCTTATGAGCCTGTTGACAGCTGTTTCCTGCTAAGAAACAGCCCCCTATACCATATGTTTATTTTTGGCTGAGAAAATCCCTCAAGCAGTGAATTCTAACACTCTCGGGTGCCTCTAATTATCTGAAGGGATATGGGAAAATTCTCAGTCTAGTTCCTAAAACTAACATCTATCTTAATTCATCCTTATTAAAATTTGTGAAACCAGTAATTTATTTCAGAGAAAAAGGATGATAGAGGGAGTAGTTGTTCAGAAACTGAAGAAAGAGTAGCTGGTCAATTCTTAAACTTGAGAATCAGGGCTTGAGAAGCAGAGAGACAAGTAGGCTTTTTTGAAAGTATTCAGATCTCAGACCTTGCTTGTCTTGGTCTCTGACATGCCTTTTGTGGCATAGTCTGAAAAGTGCTAGCTTCTCTAACCTGACCAGGAAGTTAGAAACAGTTCTATATGACCGAGTACGGTGGCTCACGCCTGTAATCCCAGCACTTTGGGAGGCTGAGGCAGGTAGATCATGAGGTCAAGAGATTGAGACCATGTGGCCAACACTATGAAACCTTGTCTCTACTAAAAATACAAAAAATTAGCTGGGCCTGGTGGCATGCACCTGTAATCCCCGCTACTCAGGAGGCTGAGGCAGGAGAATCTCTTGAACCTGGGAGGTGGAGGTTGCAGTGAGCCGAGATTGTACCACTGCACTCCAGCCTGGGTGACGACAGAGAGAGACTCCATCTCAAAAAAAAAAAAAAAAAAAAAAATTAGATCTGTATGGTCACCGTTAAAATTTGAGCAATAAGCTTTAATAGCTTTATTAACGTTGGTTTATGAATCAGGTATAATGTTCATTGATTTAATTCTGCAACACAGTGGAAATTACATTGAAATGTCCTTCTTATTTCATGTGTAAAAAGTGGGAAACTGCATGATAGAATTCAAGTTGAACTCCCTGTCCGTGTACTCACAAGCAAGCACTCTTGTTGAGATGTAATATTAAATGTGTCTTACAGTTTTATAAATAGGTAGTGATGGAAAGATTTGATTTAAAAGAAATTTCGGTTTTTAAATACATTTAAAACGTATTTATTACTATGTATATCAAATATAAGGAGCTTACTCTCCACCTTTTATTTTATTTTTGAGATGGAGTCTTGCTCTTTCGCTCAGGCTGGAGTGCAGTGACACAATCTCGGCTCATTGCAACTTCCACCTCCTGGATTCAAGTGATTCTCCTGCCTCAGCCTCCTGAGTAGCCAGGATGACAGGTGTCTGCAACCATGCCGGGTTAATTTTTGTATTTTTAGTAGATACAGAGTTTTGCCACATTGGCCTGGCTAGTCTTGAACTCCTGACCTCTAGTGATCCACCTGCCTTGGCCTACCAAAGTGCTGGGATTACAGGTGTGAGTGACCATGCCTGGCCTCCACCTTTTACTTATTAGAGACAGGGTCTTGCTATGTCCTACCTTGGCACTGAACTCCTGGACTCAAGTGGTCCTTCTGCCTCAGCTTCCTGAGTAGCTGGGCTTACAAGTGTGTGCCAATGTGCCCAGCTTTCACCTTTATTTATGTCCTAATTTAGATATGAATTTAATTAGATTTGTCCCTGAGAGTTGATTTTGTATCTTCTTATTGTCCTTGTTAATGACATTTAGAGAACAGATAATCCCCAAGAACATGCAAAATGGAAACATATTTCTTAACCATATTATTTTCTGAGAGCCTTGTGCATTAACATGTCTGATGCTACCTTCTGTTTCTTGAGAGGTTCTGAGAACCCCACCCTCATACTAAAACATGTCTCTTTTAATGCTCTCTGAAATCCCCCCAAATAACTTCTCACTAAAGGATCTCTTATTGTGTCACTGTTTAAGGCATTTAGATATTCAGGTAATGCACTAGAGTTTTTCAGTTTATTTGATTAATCCAGGATTGCCCAGAAATTTAAGGAAACAGGATTTAAAATAGATCTACTTTTAGTGTTTATTAGTCCATTTTCATGCTGCTGATAAAGGTACACCTGAGACTGGACAATTTACAAAAGAGAGAGGTTTGACTGGACTCACAGTTACACGTGTCTGGGAAAGCCTCACAATCATGGTGGAAGGCAAGGAAGAGCAAGTCATGTCTCACATGGATGGCAGCAGGCAAAGAGAGAGAGCTTGTATAGGGGAATTCCTCTTTTTAAAACCATCAGATCTTGTGAGACTTACTCACTATCATGAGAACAGCCAGGAAAGACTTGCCCCCATGGTTCGATTACCTCCCACCAGGTCTCTCCCACAGTGCTTGGAAATTCAAGATGAGATTTGGGTGGGGACACCGCCAAACCATATCACAGTGTTACAAAAAAAAAAAAGATTGTAAATCAGCACCATATTATTTACCTTTAAATGTAGGATGTTGGAAGACTTTAGACCTTCTATATTTCAGAGTTCTTGCACTCTTTTTTCACCATTCAGTGAGAAAAATGTCTGATGGATACTGTGTTGAGTACAGTTGGCAACTGTTTTATTGAACAGGCAGCTCTGTCTAGAATCTTCACATTTCAGCCTTTGGATAGAGGCTCATGCACAGTGCTATTCTAGGTTGTAAAACCATATAGTTTAGACCACCGTAGGCAGAGAGGATATGCACATTTTGTTTATCCATTACTGATTGATGTCCCCCCAGCCAATTTTGGGCTCTTTTTAATAATCCTGTTATTGCTGAGAGAGAAGGAAGAAAGAAACCAGCCAGGCAGATAGTTAGGGCAAAAAGTCCTCAGTAGAATTCCTTCTCTAACAAAGAGCAGCCTGGAAGATGGAGCTGCAAACATAGATAAGGAGCAAGTTCCAACACAGAGCGGGACCCTCCTGTGTAATCAGCAATCTTTGCATCCATTTGGTGGGCTCCAATAAGCACAGTGAGCCCTAGTGAGCACATTCCTTTCCTTTTTGGACATTCTCAGATAAGGAAGCTTGCATGAGGTGGGGGTGCCTGCAGCTACACCTGTAAGAGGAACTACTTTGGGCCAGGCATGTCCACCATGGAGGATTCTGCCCCCTTAACACATGCGCAGTAAAAAAGATAAGCAACATGGAGTTACTTAGGCCAAGGACCTGCCTGTGCAATAAAAGGTTGGGGTGGGGGCTGCCAGAGACTCTCGCCTTTGCAAATGACACACCTAGTTCTAAGTGGTTTTTCGTGCCTTATGTAGATGAGATACCCCCTCCCCACTAGCTTGTTTATAAAAACCCTTGTATTTCACTGTGAAATGGCAACCATTTTTTGGGACCCCTCTCTGTGGCAGAGGGCTTTCTCTCTCTCTCACTTATTAAACTTCTGCTCTAACCTCACCCTTGGAGTGTGTGCATCCTTGATTTCCTCGGCCACGAGACAAAGAATTTTGGGTGGCATCCCAGACAATGAGACTGCTTAATTGCCATTTGGATAAAAGTCTTTTTTGCCTTTTATTTTCATTCTGAATTTTTATTGTGGCAAATTTCATATATGCATAAACCAAAGTAAGCAAAACTATGTAATAAATTCTCCTGTGCCCATGATCCAGGTTTAACAATTATGCACTTATGGCCAAACTTGTTTCTTTCCTACCACACTCACTTTCCCTACATCAGTATTATTTTTTAACAAAACTCTGATGTAATATCACTCTATTCACAAATATTACAGTACCTGCCTCTAAAAGATAAGCCCCTTTTCTAAAAATATTACTATAGTCCATCAGCATACTGAAAAAATAACACAGATTTAAAAAATTTCCTTATTAGATATCCTCCGTGTTCACATTTCCAGTTTTCACATAAATATGATTAAGTTTGATGATTGCTTGAATTAGTAACCGAATAAGATTCACATACTATAAGTGATTAGGATAGCTATTCTACATCTTTTTAAAATCTGTAAGTTCTCCCTTCATCTCTGTCTCTTTCTCAGAATTTATTTGTCAAAGAAACTGGATCATTTCTCTGTTAGAGTTTCCTGCAGTTTCATGTTCCCTGACTGCATTCCTGTGGTACAGTTTAACATGTTTCTATGTCCCCTGTATTTCCTATGAAATGGTAGTTGACCTAGAGGTTTGATCAGATTCAAGTTTCATTAAAAATTTTTATACTGTGTGTTGTTTTCCCATCTGTAGGAACATAATGCATGATATTCTTTTCATTTTGTGATATTAGCCACCTTTGAACATCATTAATTGATCCTCAGTTCATTAAGAGTTGCAACAGAATGATATTTCAGTGCTTCAATAAAGAGAAACTCCTCTCATCTACCATTTGGTTATTGAATGGCAGAGTTAATAAAATAAAGGAGGACAAATTCTTATTTCTTTTTCTCATCAGTTTTCAAAGTAGTAACTTTCCCTAGCATCCACAAGAGGTGATCAGGTCACATCTTTTTAAACATAATGCTCTAGATTTAAATTTCATTACACTTGATCGAATTCCATTTTAATATTAGACACATATATAATAATTTATGTTTTGATTCAAATCTATTTCTATATCCTCAGAGTGGCTAAGCTTGCCCAGTACAACTCAGAGGGACACCAACATCCTCTTCTGTAACTATTGTTCCATACGTCTCCCTTTGCTAGGACAAGGAAAAACATTGTGCAACCAACTGGGTATAGGGTAGAGGAAACTGGAGAAAATTCTGATCAAAACTGCTTTCAAAGAGGCATAGGAGGATTTTCTTAGGGTGATGAAACTCTTTTTTCATTTTTTTTTTTTTTTGAGACAAGGTCTTGCTCTGTCACCCAGGCTGGAGTGCAGTGGCACGCTCACAGCTCACAGCAGCCTTGACCTCTTGGGGCAAGCAATCCTCCCACCTCAGCCACCCAAGCAGCTGGGACCATGGGCACATGCCATTATGTCAGGCTAATTTTTCTATTTATTGTAGAGATCAGGTTTCACGATGTTGCCCAGGCTGGTCTTGAACTCCCTGAGGTCAAGCAATCCATCTGCTTCACTTCCCAAAGTGCTGGGATTAGACACATGAGCCACCATGCCCAGCTGAAACTCTCTTATACCTTGGTTTTAGTGTTGTCTGTATTTGTCAAAACTCATTGAACTGTACATTTAAAAAGATGAATTACACCTAAAAGAAAATTATGCCTATGTAAATTATACCTAAAAGAAAACCACAATTATAACTTGACTTTAAAAATGCAACTAGGATAATACATATTTTTTCCTATTTTCTATTTATTTGTAATGCTTGATTAAAAATTATTTTTAAAATGTTTGAATTTGAAAAAAAAATCAATAACTTTAACTTGATTATGATAACTTTATGACTTCAGATAAATTGCTTTTAAAAATATATAATGTGAAAATTTAAGTTAGGCCGGGCAATGTAGCTCACAACTGTAATCCTAGCACTCTGGGAGGCCGAGGTGAGTGGATCACTTGAGGTCAGGAGTTCAAGACCAGCCTGGCCAACATGGCAAAACCCCATCTCTACCAAGAATACAAAAATTAGCTGGGTGTGGTGGCGAGTGCCTGTAATGCCAGCTACTTGAGAGGCTGAGGCAGGAGAATCACTTGAACTCTGGAGGTGGAGGTTGCAGTGAGGCAAGATTACACCACTGCACTCCAGCCTGGGCGACAGAGCAAGACTCCATCTCAAAATTAAAAAAAAAAAAAAAAGAAAAAAAAATTAAGTTAGATAAGATCCAGTGGTTTCCAAATTTTGGTGCACATTAGAATCAGTCAAGAACTTTTAAAATCTTTCTTCCTGGAATGTTTGGGAGTGGAAACCTGGCATTAGGATTTTAAAAATTTTCACTGGTACTTCCCTAGTGATTCTAGGGAAATAGTCAAGGTTAAGAACCATTGCTATAGGGTCTTTGCTTGTTTTCAATTTTGGCTGTATGTTGGAATCACCTAAGGACTAAGGTACCTTTAAAAGCTATTGATATATGGGCTGACCCTCCCCAAATTAGGATTTGTGCGGCCTGGGTTGGGGACCCGAGTGCTGAGAGTTTCAAAAGCTCCCCAGGTGTTTCTAGTATGCAACCAAAGTTGGGAACTACTGGTCTATACAGTGTACCTTCTAAAGCTATGTAGAATTTGCTGCTCCCCTGCCACTTCCATTGGTCCCCAGACTGATAGCATCAGTATTACCTGGAAATATGTTCTCAAATCTCACCTCAGACTTACTGAATGAAAAACTCAGAAGGTGGGACCAAGAAATACTTGTGTTTCAAGTCCTCCAGGTCCATTTGATATATAGTACAGTTTGAGAAGCACTGCTTGGGGAGATTTGGTGGCCATTTTTTAGTTACTGGTGGCAGAATTGGACTCTCACTGCTAGAACCTGACGGAGGCTCCATTGTGGAATTGGCCATTCTAGCATCTGAAACCCAGGTCAGATACTGGAGAATTCTTTTAATATTGTTTTGACATATTTGATTGCTCCTGTGCTGAAGTGGCATGAATGTTGTGGAGCTCTAAGAATGGCCGTCCCATTCACGTAGAGTTATTTTAACAAACTAGGGAAAATGCAAACAATAGTATCTTTTAGATGCACTCAATTACACTGCATTGCTATTAATATGGCCCAGTTCTCTGTGATTCTGTTTTAGATTCTGCAGGTCTTCCTTTGTTAGATCTCTTTTGAATTTTTTTTTTTTAAAGTGAAAGCTCATCTTGAAAGAGAACCACATTTATAGTAGAATGTCCAGAGACTTCAGTGATTCTTTATCACAGTGTCCTCTATTTTAATATTGCTCAGATTTTAGGTTTTAGTGTGACAAGACTTCATAAAAAGTATAAAAAGATAATTTCCTTCAACTGCATTTTATACTGATTTAGAAAGACCTAAACACGTGCTTCTTAGAAAACAGTGATATATGAGGGACGTTTTTTTCTTCGTATAGGCTGGATGAGGCATGTATCCAATCACTGAAAGTCTATGGCACAGGGTGGCAGTGGAAACAAATAACTTTGAAATGGAGCTATCTTATGGTTTGTTGTAAAAGGGTGTAAAAAGTAAAATTGATTAAAAACTCTTAATAAATAAAACCCGAATTGAAGATAAAATATTTGAGTAGCTCCAGTAATACCTGACACTTTGCTTCTTTCTCCAGCAATGGAAGACCTGCAGATTCTAAACAGAATCATACTTTACCTCTTTCTCTCCACCCAAATGTTTTAATATTTCAAATATCTAAATAGAAGGATGAAGCAGTAAAACATTTTTCAAAGTAGTCCCAGCCACTATGCTAAGTCTGTTTGTCCCTTATATATTTGGACTTGAGGTTTGAATTGCCCTAATATAATCTTATGCTCTTTTTTTGCATTTCATCTCAGTCCAATCTGTTTGTTTGTAGATCAATAACAATAATTTGGGAATAAGGATTTAAATAAGAAATTTCAGTGAATGAGCCGATGATTACAAGGAGATTAAGACTTTGAACTGTTACTATGAAAGCTTTAAAAAAGATCCTGAAAGGTTAATGTGTAAAATTTAAATCCCCATGTCCTAAATAGTTTAATCTGAATATTACCTTTAGGTAAACAGGGGAAATAACAAATAGACTACTTTGTTAGAATAATTTGGGTTTGGGATGGCAGCTGAGGTTAAGAAATAGAATTGAATATTTAAAAAAGTTGGCAGTGGTAGAACTGAATTTAGGCTTGGTGTCTATAAGTAAGAATGAAAATCTTTGCTGGTGAAAGTTTCTATTCTATTTATTTCTTATACTGAAAGGAAGTTTTCCAAACTAAATTGTGGGCTGTAGTTGTCATAGAAATTAATGAGCACTTTGTAGCAATTTCGGAATACCTTCTCTGTAAGTGAGGCTCTGAGATAAGCTGCACCGGCTGCAACTTTTGGAGGGCCTATAGGAGAATTCTCCAGGGTGGCTCTGGGCTTTGACACAGTGATGGGAATGTGGCTGTGTGAACAGCAGGTACAGGATTAGCTAAGTCTCTTGGGATGTGCAGAACTAAACAGCCTCATTCTGTAAACATGGAAACCAGTTTAAAAAGAACCAAAGGGATGCATGTTCTCTTGTGAGAACTAAAATAAGATCCATTTACAGTGTTTGTATTGGGGGATACAGATTTTTGCTTAAATTTAACTTTAGACTTGCTTTTGCTGACTGACATGCTGACTTTGCCCACAGAATTTGGATTTTCCCCCTTTCTTTGTTGAGATACGGAAATTTACAGGTATTGCACAGAAGGAAAAGGGTGTGTGCACATGTAAGGTGTGTATGGATATGTAGGGAGATGGAATATGCAGAGGGCTTGAAAATAAAGTACAAAAAAAGAAGAGAATAACGGAAGAACTTGAGAATTATGACTTTAATCTCTTAGAATTTAATGCAAAGCTAAATTTAGCTAAAGAGATATATGTTTATGGAAAATTGTGTTTATTTCACTCTTCCACCCCAGTTTTCAGATTCTTTAATTTCAACTTTTAATCTCTGTCTGTCATGAAGATAAAGTCTGTGCCTTTTAAATTTTTTGTTCCCATATGTTTGTCAGATAATATTGTGGCGTATGAAATGACTCAGCTAGCGAATGCATGGAGTTTTGCTTGCAGGAAGAAAGCAATGTTTGTTGGTGGCCTCTTTTGTATCTTTACTTCAGGAAGAGTCTATATTGTATCTTTTGAACTTCCTAAAACCAAAAACTGCATTTCTGCCCTGTTTCCTGGTGAGATAATAAATTACGTTTACAAGACTGGGGCTAGTTCCTTGGAAACACTTCTAACATTTTTAGGTCCTAGTTTTTCATGATCGGTATGTCCCCTTTTATTATGCCACCACTTTTGTGTCAGTAACGCATAAACCAAAGCCAAAAAGAAAAAATAACAACAGCAACAAACATCTGTGAAATAGACTCCTGAACTGTGTTGGAAAACAGGAGACATGTCTTTGCATCACATATTTCAGCCTGTGAAGAACACTTGGCTTTTTTCCGTTTTTGGCTTTTCACCTGGGCTGTTACATATGTACTAGATACCTATTGATGAATAACGAACAGTTACCCTGAAACTTAGCTTAAAACAAGAAACATTTCTCATCTCACACAGGAAGTGACTTAGCTGGGTGGTTCTGACTCGGTCTCTCATGAGGTTGCTGTCAAGGTGTCTGCTGGGCTGAAGGACATTCTGGGACTAACGGATCTGCTTCTGTGTGGATGACAGGTTAGTGCTGGTTTTGGAAAGGAGGCCTCAGTCCTTGCCATGAGGACTCTCCATAGGGCTGATAGAGTGTTCTTATAACATAGCAGCTGGCTAACCCCAGAGCAAGTGATCCAGGAGGGAGCAAAGTAAAACCCACAATGTTCATGACCTAATGTAGGAAGTCACACAGTTATTTTCACAGCATTCTCTGGTTACACAGATCAGGCACATTTATTATATGACAAAAGATGTGAATGTCAGGAGATGGGGATTGTTGAGGGCCATCATGGAGGCTGGTTACCACCACCACATAAATGTCCAAAAGTCATGAAGGAAAATCAGACTAGGGCTGTGGGTCTGGAATCTTCCAAAAGACTATAAAAGTAGATTTCCTCTATTTTAGGAAACATGCAATCTAATTATTTTAAGTATCATGTTTAGAATTTTGCACTCTTGGCTTAAAAAAGAGAAGAGGATTGAGGACAGATCTAGAGTTTTTAGGTCAAATCACATAAGGCTCAGAAAGGAACTAACACTCTACCACTGGTCAGGCACTTTACATGAATTCTGTCACACCTCACAACAGCCCTCGGAGTTAAGTGGTATTAGTCCCATTTGCAGATTCAAAAATTATGTTCCAGAGAAGTTTAGTAGTTTTCTCATCGCCACACAGGTACTAAGTAGTTGAGCCCTCATTCAAATCCCGGTCGTTTTGGTGCTAAAGTTTGTGAGTTTCTTATTACATCACACAGTAATGGGAAGTACACTCCAGGTGATGGGCACCAGTGCCTGCCACCTTCACTGGTGAATACAGAGCACCTTGCATGCACATAATAGGCAACTTATAGATATTTGTTGAATACGTGAAATTAATTAGTGTCTGTATACACTGAAATTACTACCTGAGATATTTATTTTGATCCCCAGACATGGTCTTTTAGATAAACTCAGGACTTCAGATTTAGTGGAATTATATTCCAGCACATTTGGAAAAGCAATCTGCTTGAAACTAGATGAAATGGCATGTACAAATGTGGCTAGTAGTGTCTGATAAACATTAGGTGCTCAAAGATTATTTTACTCTTCACTTTGCAATTGTGGAAATTTTGCTCAAGTCATTGCATAATTAAGAAAACTTGTACATTTTCAAAAATAATGAAACAAAGAGAAATGTCCTACTTTTCCATAAAAAGGAAAAATATGGATTCTGAAGACAGCTAATTTTGTCTGCAAAGAGCCGATTGATAAACAAGTGATTTAGCTGCTCCTAGAAAACAGTGAGCATTTGGTCTATTGCAAGCCAACCTTGTCCTGAATTGCCTGTTTTGTTTTCCCTAACAACTTTTCTATATTTATCTTCTCCATCCTGCTTCTTCCCCTGGTCTAGCAATGTGATTTATGATGGGGCGTTTAGGAATCCCCCAAGGTGGCTTGGCCACTTGAGGTGCTTGAGAGTAAAGGTCAGTCACATGGACAGTCCCAAGCCCAAATAAAAACTACAGACCAAGGCTTAGGCGAGTTCCCTCATTTGCAATGCTTCATGCATATTGTCACAGATAGTTGCCAAGAGAATGTGGTGTTGCCCTTGACTCCACTGCAAGGTGACAACTGTAGAGTCCATGAGTGGGACTCACCTGGATTCTTCTCCATTTGTCTCTTCTCTTGGTTGATGTTAATCTGTATCTTTTAATTCTAATAAAATACAACCTTAGTATAACAGCTTTCAGTGAGTTTGGTACATCCTTCTAGTGAATTATTGAATCTGAGGGTTGTTTTGGGAACCCTGAACTTGTGGTTGGTGTCAGAAGTGAGGGTGGTCTTGGGGACTTCCCTAACCCCTGCAACTGATCATCCAATTGCACTTTTAAGAAAACCTGAACACTTTACAGTGGTCTTTGGGATCCTAAGCAGTAGCCTTTATCCACCTGTCCGATGTTATTTTGTACCACGTTCATTCTCCTTCATTACCTCCAATCACATTGTTCCTCTATTTGGTTTCCAAACATGTCCACAAGTGTCTTGGTACGTAGTTTCTTCTGTTGCATCTCTCTGGCTTCAGATATTTACAGGACAGATTGTTTTATTAAGGTATTAATTAAAATGATCACTTCTTCCAATAAGTCCCATAGAAGGCAAAATCCTTGACTATTTTGTTGTGTCCGAGTGCTTAGAACAGCCACTAGCACACATTGGGCATTCATTAAATATTTGTTAAATAGAGTCATAAAATATATTCCCTTTTGAAAAAGCAGAGTAAATAAGCTGTCAGGTCAAGCAACTCTTGGAAGCCATAGTGTATTTTATATTAAAAGATGTAAACAAAGCACCTCTCACTATGCTTGCACTTAAGCATAGCTGGTAGAGAATTGATGAATGGATCAATTTTCACTTGGTGGCTTACCTTAAGAGTTTCTCTAGCATTTTAATTAATGAGTTGACAGAAAGATATGTATATCAAATATTTAGATAAAAGAAAACACACAGAGATTATCAAACATAAAATTGAATTAGGATAAATTTAAATTATCACATTCAGTTTAAAAAATAAAGTTGGCTGGGAGTGGTGGCTCATGCCTGAAATCCCAGCACTTTGGGAGGCCAAGGGGGGTGGATTACCTGAAGTCAGGAGTTCAAGACCAACCTGGCCAACACGATCAAACCCCATCTCTACTAAAGGTACAAAAATTAGCTGAGTGTGGTGGCGGGCACCTGTAATCCCAGCTACTCAGGAGGCTGAGACAGGAGAATCTCTTGAACTCGAGAAGTGGAGGTTGCAGTGAGCCCAGATTGTGCAATTGCACTCCAACCTGGGTGACAAGAGAGAAACTACATCTCAAAAAATAATAACAATAATAACATAATAAAATTTAAAAAAGGTGAGGAAAAATCTTTTAAGACCCCATTTTGTAAAAAATGGCTAAGGAAACTGGAGTTATTAAATTTAAAAAAGAGAAGATTTAGGTAGATATGATAATTTATATTTAAAATCTATCAAGCGGAACAGAGATTGGATTTATTTTGTGTAATTCTACAGCTACTAATAAGACAAAGACTTGGAACTTTTGAGGAAAGATAGACTTTGATAAGGAAGAATATTCTAGCAGAGTTGTTCACAGTAAAATGGGCAGTGTGAGAAGTACTGACCTATCTTGTTGCCATATAATGCATTTAAACCTTATCTAGGTAACCATTTGCCAGGTAGACTGATGGAAAGATGAACTCCATGCTTTTTTTTTTTTTTTTTTTTTTTTTTGAGATGGAGTCTCGCTCTGTCGCCCAGGCTGGAGTGCAGTGGTGCAATCTCAGCTCACTGCAAGCTCCGCCTCCCGGCTTCACCCCATTCTTTTGCCTCAGCCTCCCGCCTAGCTGGGACTACAGGTGCCTGCCACCACGCCCGGCTAATTTTTTGTGTTTTTAGTACAAACGGGGTTTCACAGTGTTAGCCAGGATGGTCTCAATCTCCTGACCTCTTGATCCTCCCGCCTCGGCCTCCCAGAGTGCTAGGATTACAGGCGTGAGCCATCGCACCCAGCCGAACTCCATGCTTTTTGAAGACCTTCACAAGTCTCTGAGTTCTTGTAGTTTAGGAAATCTAGGGACCAGTTTCCAAGATCTTAGGGAATCCAAGGATCAGATCCTTAAGACAAGATGATATTTCAAGGTCAATAATGGCAGATTCCTCAAAGGATAAATACTCTGTCCACAAATTCTTTGACGTTCCTCTCAAAATAGAGGCCTGCCTTAGGGACTCACGTCTAGCAGGTGCAATGCAGCATGCTGCATGATTTGTGAGGCTAGGTTAGAGAAGGTGAAATAGCTTTCATCTGACTTTCTCTTGGAACACTCTCCTTTGGAACCCAGCCTGTGTTCATGTCCAGAATTATTTTTACTGAGTGACTTTGCCTAAGGCATTTAATTCTCTCAAATTTAGCAGTCACATGACAAGATCACGGGTAGGTATTTCTAGCCACATCTCCAGCTAAGGTCTCAGCTGAGAGCCAGCATCAACTGCCTGACATGTGAATGAGTAAGCAAACCTTTAAATGGTTCTATTATCCAGCCTTTGAGCCACTCCAGCTGGGGCCATATGGAGCAGAGACGAGATGGCACCATCAAGCCCTGCAGGAACTGCAGGATTGTTCTGTGTTTTAACCATTTTACCTTAGGTGAAGTATGGTGAGGCCAGAGAGAGATCAAGGAAGAGAAGCTGGAAAGAGTTTTACAATTTTGTTACGTTCATTTTTCCCTGAGAACACAGTATGCCATGCAGGGCCACTCAGCGGCAGAAGCAGCGGGGTTGGTTGTGCACAGGGAGAGAGGGAAACTCTGGGAAAGTGCTTTTATTGCGCTGTGGGGTTTCTGTGGGAGAAAAAAAGGTGAGAGAGGGCAAGTAGGCTTTGGATTGGCTAGTTGAATATTAGGAATCAGTGGACTGATTGAATTGAGGAATCAGGAGACTCTGAGGCATAAAGACTGTCCTCAGTTTTCTGGTATGTGGTCCTGAGGTGATTAGGATGGGTGTGCAGTGGCCCAGAATGAGAGAGCCTAATAAGGGAGATGCTTGAAGAATGGACATAATTGGCTTTTCAAGAAGGGCAACTGACCACCCTCTAGCCTGAGCCTCAAAACTGGGCTAAGACAGCATTCATTAAACTATAATGCAGTGAGCAAAATAAATGTTGGCATCATTTTAAGCCATTGCTTTGAGTAGTGTATTATGTATCAATAGATAATTGGAGCTTTCTGACTGTTGGTAGTTGTAGAAACTCACAAGATGGAGAGTCTGTTGTGTTCTTCCAGACATAGAGAGAATGTAATATCCCTGTCAGCTTCTAGGACCCTTCTGGGTTTGTGATCTAGAGTTCTTCCCTGGATACGATTTACTGAGTCATCACATGTGCCCTAAAGCCTGGCCCAAACTGTGGCTCTTGTGAAGCCCCGAGGATGTGCTTTCTGTAGGTCTTCATGGGACAGCAGTGAGAGAGGAGCTTCCTGGATGTCAGAGAAAGGTCTGTCTTAGCTCACTCTCAGAGTAAAGGTATATCTGTCTTAGTTTGTGTTCACTTAAATGGAAAGCTTGAGAAATAAATTTGGGTGCTTGTAGTGTATTTGGGGAGGATCCCAGAAAGCAGTAGTGAGGGTATGAGAAGAGTTAGACAAGGATGGAGGAAAACCCAATGTAAGGGAGTGAAACAAGGACTTGATTGTCCTGGCGTCTTTTGAGAAGCATACTTTGCAGAAGTATCCACCTGTAGGACAGGAATCAGAGACATTTATCCAGCCCCCATCATTTCCCCTTAGGTTGAAGGCTATCTCTGAGAACAGTCTCTGAACTATGCTTGTCCTTGGTCTGAGCAGGCTTCTATGCAATGCATCAGAAAAGGCCTTTTGGCAGAAAGTAGAAAGATGGATGACATGCCCTTGTTGCCCTCAACCTGAGAGTAGTCTGAGCTCATGTGGATTTTTGCTAAGGCTGAAATTCAAGGTGTCCAGAGTGATATGCTATGAAACACCGAGGTATTTGCCACAAAATCAGGATAGGAAAATTTACTAAAACTGGAGTTAAAGGTCTGACTTCCAGATCATAATTATACTAAGCAACCATGGCCAAGGCACTTAGCTTCCAGTTTTAGTTCTCTCATATATAAAATGAGGATAACATTATTAGGTGACATTTTGTGGAAGATACAAAGCCAGGGACAGTCACAAGGAGATGTGAACTGGCTGGCTGTCAAGGAGCCTCCGGAGGAGGTGTTACCATGAGGCATTTGCCATAACCTATGGTGACTCTATATTCTCAGAGTGGCATCTTCTTTCAAGGCAAGGCTTGTAACCAAATTTGTAAAGATTGACCTGTAAATCAGCATAAACGTTTATTAGTTTAGAATGACAAATGTGAAAGTCACTGAGCATGGACAGTGCTATTATTTGGCTAGGCCATACTGTCTTTGAAGGCAAGCAATTTTGGAAGTTCAAAGTCAGAAAGTTATTAAGTGAGAATAGGATCCAAATAAATATAATTAGTTATGTGGTTGAATTTTGGAGCACCAGGGTAAGGGTAGCCTGATGTATCCTTTTCTATTACAGGAATATTCCTCTCCCTTGAATAGGCAAATGCTACCATCAGCTTCTCTGACTTGTCCAGTGATTTTTATTATAAAGGTCATTATAATGACTGAGGTATTGGCAAATATCTTCAAACCTATCTTATGCATGTCTGGGATGCAATTGACTTTTATAAATCAACTTTGCATGTCTCTATCACTGTGCATTGTATTGATTTTGCAGTGCAACTCTCAGAGGCAAAGGTTTTTTTTTCTTTTTTCTTTTCTTTTTTTTTTTAACCGAACTCTTCAGGGAACAACTCATCCACTATACTGCCTGACAGGGTTATTGTAGAGATTAAAGGACATTGTTAAACTGATAAATACTGTGAGTTACTCTTGACATTATTAGATCATGGACTCCAGTACGCAGTAATGGGCTCTGGCAAGTAGAGGGAAAGAGTTTTATAACCAATGAAATAGAAAAGTATTCTTAAACATTTTTTTTCATGGAAGAGTTAAAGGACTTTTGTAATCATGAATAAAAGAGGTTGTGTTATTTTTTCATTAGCTGAATACTGAGCTTAAAACTAGACTACTGTTGATCAAATTATAAACTGATATCCAAAGCACTGTGACAGATTTTATTAGGAATTGTCAA
Organism: Macaca fascicularis; assembly: GCF_037993035.2. Classification (NCBI taxonomy): domain Eukaryota; kingdom Metazoa; phylum Chordata; class Mammalia; order Primates; family Cercopithecidae; genus Macaca; species Macaca fascicularis. Next base: position 28,117,131 of record NC_088376.1, on the reverse strand, counting down.
ATACAGTAAAGGGGAAACGACATGTATAAGTCTGGACTTATGGAACATAAAATATAATTTTTAACTTATTGGAGATAAACTGATTTTTAAAAGTTGAATGTGAGAGAAACATTACTAACCTGGAAACTCGGAGACTAGAGCACTTGCCTTGTTCTGCTGACTAAAGAGCTGTGTGACTTTGGCCAATTGTCTCACGGGAACTCAAGTTTCCTCAACAGTAAAAAGAGGACTAGTTTAGCTAATGCTATGTATATTTTAGCTCTAAAACTTTTTGAAACAAGTAAAGATTCTTGCGGGTAGGAGCAATAGGAGTCAGATAACTTTTAAAAAGTGTGAATATTTTAGAGGAAAGTAAGAGATGGGAAGAGCTTCCATTGTTGTAAAAGGGAAATTGCTAACCTGCATTCCAGAAAGTTGCAGTCGAACATTTTCAATTTTCTGACACTAAAATACAGAGATAATACTTGAAGAAAAGTTCATAGGAAGTCCCTAATTATGGTGACCAGCCATCCAGGTTTCCCTGGCACTAAGAAATTTCTCAGAAAGCAGGACTTCCTCTATTAAATTGGGGAAAGTCCTGAGCAAAACAGGACGAATCAGTTTCTTTCTTACTCCTAACATGCAGTCTGTATTATTTCAGCATAGGTTCCAAACTGCCCCCTGTGTTGATGGCAGCCAAGTGGTAAGAAGGGTTGCTATTAATAAACTTTAAACCCTACAAATGGTGCTTCTGAAAGGCATACAACACTTAGGTGATGGGTAGAGTTTTAAAGTCACAAGCCGGGGAATGTGCATAAAGGAAAGCAGACTAAGAGACAAGAGGCTAGAAACAAGCTTTCTTCCCAGTGTTCTGTATCCAGTAATTTGTTCATTCATATCTTCAGTGTTAATGAGTACACCCTCTGTGTGAATTCAGTGCTTGCTGCTGGAAATGAAAACAAATGAACAAAAAATTCATAAAAGGACAGGATCATATCTCTCATGAAATTTATTTTAATCTACCTTGTTGTTATTAAATGTCTCTTCCGGTTCGTCTTCCAGAGCACTGTCCTGTAAGTATTCGCACATCTCAGTTCTGAGTCCAGGGCCTAGTACTTGGCAGGCACTCAATAACTATTTAATGAATTGAATTTCTATTATTCCCTTTGTTCTTCTAGCTTAAGAAAAAGAAACTCTCTTTTCCCTTCTTTGTCTCAAGTAATTCCACTAATATTTTTTCTCTAGGACTCAAAGCACTTGGCAAACATTTTCTGAAATCTTTATAGCCTGTCTCTGAAATAGATAAGAAGTACCCTGATAGCAATTGTACCTATCACTGGCTATGGTCTCTCTTAGTTCTCTTATATCCTATTACTGATGGTTCATTTGAGCTTCCACAGCAGGTCAAGACACCATTTAATAGTTCTCATGGCTCATTTTGGGCATCTGCAGGGCAGTAGACTCAGAAAAATATGTGGACTTCAAAGGTACTTATCGGAGGAAATTCAGATCAAAGCAAACAGCACAGTAAATACACCTAGTGTGGGGCTTGTGTGCTACAGCACAGGGCCTGTGAAGGTCTCCTGAGGACGTACGCCAGAAACAGCCACCTGGAGTTGTAATTTTCCAGTCCTTCTGGAGATTTAGGTGAGGTCATTGCTGTGGATTCCAGTTTGAAGTCTGGCAGCAGGAAGTGATCGTGGGATTTAACTCTCTCCGAGTGTCACTACACTGAAAATAGGACAAAATAATAAGACATTTATGACAAGGCTATTTGCTTTTTGCATAATGTGTGGAATTGAAGAGCTAAAAATATTACTAAATTTTAAAAATCCCTAATTAATTCCTATCACATTCCAGTGAGAAGATGAGGGTTACGCTAGTTTCTCTTTTTTTATAGAAAGGACAATTGGATTTTTTTAGTAACTATTAAGGTTCACACATCAAATTAGCAGCAATATACTCACATAGACATCTAGTGTGACTACCACAAAACATTTCTTGGTCTCAGTGGGTTGTACATGTTTGAAACTACCTAAACTGTTGGACTTCGCTCAGATTCTAGGATTACAAGCCATACAGTAGGCGTGCTATTTAACTTAATTTAATTGTCATCAATCAGTGTGACCTGAAATTGCATTGTTAATAGCCTTTATGTTTAGATCTGTCTGGTTGCTCCACTTTAGACAGACAATTTGTGAATAGCCATGCCTTTCTGCAATTGGATAAACTCCTACACCTGGGTAAAAAATGTCTTAAATTTGGAAATAAGCAATTGGAAAATTAATTATCTTGTTAACAAGGCAGCCAGTCCTTCCTCAAGTGTGTGTGTATATGCATCTGAGTGTCTGTCTGTCTGTGTGTTAGCTACCTGATTTTATTACTGATCATCAGTAACTCTTAAAAAAGCAAACAAAAAAACAAAAACAGAACTGTTTATAATTCCGCAGGGTCTTGATAAGAAAAATACAGTAGGAAGCAGTTAGCTCAGTTAGTAATTCTCTTTCACTATACTTTGGAGATATACATGATTAAAACAAATCTGTCTGTCTGTCTATAGATAGATACAGATACAGATAGATAGGAGATAGATAGACATATAATCTATATAATCTATAATCTATCTATCTGTATAATCTATAATCTATCTGTCAATCAAGGAGTTCATATATTTATGTGGTTCAAAAATCACAAAGCAAGGCCAGGTGTGGTGGCTCATGCCTGTAATCCCAGCACTTTGGGAGGCTGAGACAGGTGGATCACTTGAGGTCAGGAGTTTGAGACCAGCTGGCCAACATGGCAAAACCTCCCATCTCTACTAAAGTTACAAAACTCAGCTGGGTATGGTGGTGCGCACCTGTAGTCTCAGCTATCCAGCTATTCAGGAGGCTGAGACACGAGAATCTCTTGAGCCCAGGAGGTGAAGGTTGTAGTGAGCTGAAATGGCAGCACTGCACTCTAGCCTGGGCAACAGAGACAGACTCTGTCTAAAAAAAAAAAAAAAAAAAAAAAAAAAATCACAAAGTATAAAATAAAGTTCATAGTTACAAGTCTCCCTCCTATTTCTTGTTACCCCTCTGCCAAGACACTTCAGTCATACATAATGATTCTTCTTAATTGCTTGCATCCAGATTTTCAGTTTTAAAAATTTATTTAAAAGCCAATTAAAATATGGCTTCTTTCCTTCTTTCTTTTACAAAAAGGTAACATATTACAGACACTCTTTTGCAGTTTCTTCACCTAACAAAGTGCTGTATAATGGTGATCTTGCCTTAGCAGCACATAGACAGCTCCCTCGTTTTTTTTCTAGCTGCATGGTACTTCATTTTATAGATGAGTGCTTTACAAATTTTAATATATATCATAGTTACCTAGAGGGCTTGTTAAAATACAGATTGCTGAGCTCTACCCTCAAGACTCCAATGAAGAGATCTAAGGTGGGGTGTGAGAATTTGCATTTCTGATACATTGCCATGAGATGCTGATGCTCTTAGTCTGAGGACCATACTTTGAGAACCACTGCTCTAGATAATTATAATATATTATAATTTAGCCTGATGGTAGACGACAGAGATTTCTCCAACCTTTTGCTACTATAAACTATGAAGGAATGAATATTCTTATTCATATACCCTTTCAAACAAGTGTAGGAGTTTTTGTAGGATAAATTTCTAAAAGTCGATTTTCTGGTCCAAGTGTTACATATCTTTGTAACCTTGATACGAATTTCCACTATAGTGTCAAATTGGTGGTGATTGCAATGTACACTTCTACCATCAATAAATAAAAGTGCCTACTATACCATACCAAAAAACTTATTATAAAAACTTTATTTCTGCAGGTCTAATAGATAAAAAAATGGTTTTAATTTGCATTTACCTTTTCATACAATGAAGAATTATTTGTATTTATTTTTTGAAATTTACCTTCTGGAGTAAGTTCCCTAATTTTTCTAGAATTCCAATTTCTTTATTTATAAAATGAGAATATTGGTAATTTTTAGGAATTAGGCAGTTCAAACTGCTGTGGCCCCATTACTTTCTTTTTGGTCCTAAGTAAGCTAATAAATTCTACTTCATCTCATTACAAAGTTTCATTTACTTGGCCATTGGTTTACTCATTAATCAGTCAGCATCTACAATATGCTAAGTACAGGAGATAAAGAGATGAAAACCTTATTTTTGAGGCATTTACTGTCTGCTAGAGGAGACCAACATGCAAACAGTTATGTTACAATAAAATGATGGCTGCTAGGATGGAGAAAAGAGACAGAAACAAGTTGGGGCAGGTCGAAAGCAGCACAGGTTTATTGGACGAAAAAACTTGTGAAGGGGGACACCAGATATGTGGCTGGAGCTTGAGCTCCTCTTACAGACTGGGGCAGTTATAGGTCCAGCCGGGAGAGGCAGAATTGTTGCAAAATGGGATGGGCGGTGTGGTTAGCTGCTGATAAGGGAGGAATTTCCTGTGGCCAGGCAGTTGGGCCTGAGACCTGCCTGACAATATGTTTCCCACTGCCGGGAAATTTCCACTCTGGCCAGGGTGTACAAAACGGTGGGGGATTGACAAAATGGCGCAGCTTGGGTTAACAATGGTTGTAACAAAGGTCCCTACAAAGCCCAGGGAAACGAAAACCTAATTGTCTCTGGGAGAATCAGGAAAAGCCTCGTGCAAAAGATAGATCTCAACTGACGCTTAATGATAAGAAGTCTGCCAGGTGGACAAGTGGAGGAGAGTATCCGAGGCAGAAGAACAGCTTATGCAAAACCAAAGCAGCATGGGGAAATATGGATATTCAGGGAACTAATGTAACATTGATTCTTAAACAGAAGGGATGGGAGAAGGGCAACTCTAGTTTTCTAGTTCCCATTTGGGGTGGGAAAATGGTCTCAATTCCTTCAAATCGGCTTGTTCCAAACCCCAGACTATAATATAAATGTTTCCCTCCTATTTCCAGTAACCAATTTTCTCTCTATTAGATCTCTCATCTAGTCCTCTTTTGACCATGGCATTTGTGGTTTGAACTCTTCTCTGTCTCAAATGAAGATTTATTTGAGGCCTTGCCACATGAGCTTGCCAATTTAATGTTCCATCCTCCGCCACATAATTCTTAATGAGAGAGTCAGAGGTTAATAGAAAAATAACATAGAAAGGAATATGTCTTATGCTCTAACTTTGAGAGTGTATATTCTCAAGGACTATTTGTGCAAATGGGGAGATGCTCAGAACATATTATGGAGAAAAGAGAGAGGATGCACAATGTCTAATGATAAAGCAAGAGTTGTGTCTGTTATTTTTCATACATAAATCAATCAGTCTGTTAATCATCTGTCCTATTTATTTGGCTATACAATTCTATATTTTTTAAAAATTAATATATTCTGATATATTTCTACATTATTAAAACTCTTCATAGACAACACATTTAGGCTGCCTTGGCTATCATCCATTGCACCATTTGGTGGATGACCACAACTTGGTTCTTTATTCTTCTATTTTTAGACATTTGGGTTTTTGCATTTTATTCATATAAGCAGAGAAAAAATAAATTATTAACAAAGTTTGTCTTAGTCCATTTTCTGAGCTGCACACAGGTCTCCTTGGGCCACAGCTGGGGTGGCTGAGGAGCACTGTGCTGAAATGCAGACAGCAAGGTGGCCCTGGCCAGTGGAGGGTGCCCTCAGCTATTTCCTGAAACCATTCTGCTCTTTTGGAGCTCTAGGCCCATTATGAGAGGAGCAGCCTTGAAGATCTTCACAATACCTTTGAGGTTATTCTCCCATTGTCTTGATGAATGACATCTGGCTTCTCTCTAGCCATACTAATCTCCTCATCAAAAGGTTGCTTGGCCACACCCTTGCATGCTTCACATTCTTTTTATGGACAGGCTACAAATTTTTCAAATATTTATATTCTGTTTCCCTTTTAATTATAAATTCCATCTTTAAATAATTTCTCTCTTCTCTCATTTCACTGTATGTAATTAAAAGAAGCCATGCAGCACTTTCAATATTTTGCTCAGAACTTTCTTCTGCCAGATATCCTAGTTCATTGCTCTAACGTTCTGCTTTCCATAAAGCCCTTGGGCATGAACAATTCCGCCAAATTCTTTGCTATTTTTTTTTTTTTAACAAGAATGGCTTCTACTCCAGTTTCCAATACCTTGTTTCTGTTCCTCATTTTCATATGAGACCTTATCAGAATTGCCTTTACTGTCCATACTTCTGCCTGTTTCCTGGCACAATGACTTAGTAATGTCTAAGAAGTTTCAGACTTTCCCTACATTGCCTGTTTTCTTCTGAGCCCTCACTAGAATGATACTTAAAGCTCTGTTTATGACAAAATAGGCTTTTTCTTGCCTGCTCCTCCAAATTCTCCCAGCTCTGCCCATTACCTAGTTCCAAAGTTGCTTCTACATTTTCAGGTATTTGTTAAAGCAACAGCCCACTTCTCCCGCACCAATTTTCTGTCTTAGTCTGTTTTGTGCTGCTCTAACAGAATACTGCAGACTGGGTAATTAATAAAGAACAGAAATGTATTGGTTCACAGTTCTGGAGGCTGGGAAGTCCAATATCAAGGTGCTGGCATCTGGCGAGGGCCTACTTACTGTGTCATAACGTGGCAGAAGGCATTACATGGCCAAAGGGCAAAGTGGTTGAGAAAGAGCAAGTGGAGGATGAACCTACTCCTGTAATAATGAACTCATTTCCACGATGATGACATTAGTCCATTTGTAAGGGTGGAGCCTTTATGACCTAACACCTCTAAACACCTTTAATTTAAGCAACTTTAATTTAAACACCTGTAATTTAATACTATTACAATGGCAACTAAATTTTAGCATGAGTTTTGAAGGGGATAAACATGCAAACCATAACTGAATTTATCTTGGATAATGGGTTAATGGGCAAAGATGATCTCTGTAGTTAATTTAAAAAAATCAAGAAATGCCAGGTAGAAGAAAGATATTTTGGCTATAGAGGCATCAATGAATAATGGAAACAGTGATATTTCTCATCTATTTAGCATTGTACCAGCATCGTGTTCAGAGTCTAATGTGTTTTAGATTTTGGGCTGCTTAGTTATCCAAAGACCACACTGAGAAATCTATGCTATTATCAACTTAAGCTTCAGCCCCTCTACCTGGTCCTTCCATCCTAAGTTTGGGGGAGCATGCACTGAAACTCCCAACCCTCTAATCATACCTTGGTCTACCTAGTGACCAACCTCCATTCTGAGGCTATCTGGGAAGCCTCAGCCACCAATTATCTCATTAACATACACAACATACTCTTATGACACTGAAGATTCCGAGAGTTTTAGGTTCTAAATGTCAGGAAGCTGGACAAAGACCAAATATATACAGTCATGTGTTCCTTAAGGATGGAGATACATTCTGAGAAATGTGTTGTTAGGTGATTCTTCATTGTGCAAACATCATAGAGTGTACTCACACAAACCTCAGTGATACAGCCTACTTCACAGCTAGGTTCTATGGTATAGACTATTGCGCCAAGGCTACAAACCTGTATAGCATGTTACTATACTGAATTCTGCAGGCAACTTTAACACGATGATAAGTATTTGTGTATCTAAATATATCTAAACATAGAAAAGGTACAGTAAAAATATGCTGTCAAAGATACAAAATGGTACACTTGTCTAGGGCATTTACTATAAATGAAGCTTGCAGGACTGGAAGTTATTCTGAGTGAGTCAGTGAGGGAGTGGTGAGTGAATGTGAAGACCTAGGACATTACTGTACACTACAGTGGACTTTATAAACACTGTCTACTGAGGCTACACTAAATTTATTTTTAAAAATTTTCTTTTTTAAATAATAAATTAACCTTAGCTTTCTGAAACATTTTTACTTTATAAACTTTTAAGTTTTTAAAAAACTGTTCGTTTCCTTTGTTATAACACTTAGCTTAAAACACAAATACATTGTACAGCTGTACAGAAATTTTTCTTTATATTTGTATTCTATAAGCTTTTTTAAAATTTTTAATTTTTAGAAAACTTTTTAACATTTTTTGTTAGAAGCTAAGACATAAACATACACACTATCCTAGGCCTACACAGGGTCAGGATCACCAATATCACCATCTTCCACCTCCATACCTTGTCTCACTGGAAGATCTTTTGGTATAATAACATGTATGGAGCTGTCATTTCCTATGATAACAGTGCCTTCTTCTGTAATACCTCCTGAAGGACCTGCTTGAGGCTGTTTTAAATTTAACTTTCTAAAAACCTTAAGTAGAAGGAGTATACTCTAAAATAACAATAAAAAGTATACTCTAGTAAATACACAAACCAGTAACATAGTCACTTATTATTATGTACTGTACATAATTGTATGCACTAGACTTTTACATGACTGGCAGCACAGATTTGTTTACACCAGTATCACCACAAATATGTGAGGAGTGTGTTGTGCTATCATTTTATGACAGCTATGATATCACTAGGCAACAGGAAATTTTTGCTTTATTACAGTCTTATGGTACCACCATTAAATATGCGGTTCATCACCAAAATGTCATTAGGCAGAGGATGATTGTGTTTCACACTATCACAATGACTTAGATAAGACTCAGAGATGAACCCCTTGTTTACCCAGGACAAGGTCATGTACAGAACCTCCAAATTTTCATTCTTCATCTCACAAATGATTATCTAAAATATTTTTCCCTATTGACCAAACTGAGAAAATGCCCATTAATTTGACTTGACCAAATTTTGGTCAGGGTTCTCTCCTTCCCCCAGACCCTGACCTTTGGCCTACCTTTGAGCATTGGAACATGAAACAACCCCTGCTTAATTGCCTTTCCTGAGAATCAGCTTACTGTAGGAAAACTCATTCCCTGATCAACTATTGAATCAGGCCATGCATCGATCCCGTGTCTCCACAACTGGTTCTTTCTAGTGTTATTTACTCCTCCTCAGAAAAGAAAAGCCCCTTTCTGCCAGACCTTTGGGATTCTTGCAGATCTCATAATCAGAGCACTCTTCCTATTGCAACAGTTCTCCCTCCTTATTCAATAGTCCTTCTCCCCTTATTGCAATAGTCTTTAAATAAGGTCTTTTCTTACCTAAGTCTGGATTTTTATTTTTAATATACTTTTTCTAGAGCAGTTTTGGGTTCATGGCAAAACTGAGTGCAAAGTACAGAGATTTCCAATATAGTCCCTGTCCCCACACAGATATAGAAGCTTCCCACATTATCCACATCCCCCATCAGAGTGGTACATTTATACTACTTGATGAACCCACATTTACACACCTTCACTCAAAGTCCATAGTTAATTTAGGGTTCACTGTTGTACAGGCTATGTGTTTGGAAGAATGTATAATGATAAAACAAGTCCATAGTTTTACCTTTTCCAGCATGTAATATAGTTGGAATCATACAGTATGTAGTTTTTTACCACTGGCTTCTTTCATGAGTAATATGCATTTAAGTTTCATCCATATCTTTTCATGGCTTGAAAACTCATTTCTCTTTAGTACTGAATAATATTCCATTGTCTGGATGTAGTAGAGTTTATTCATCCATTCACTTTATTGAAGGACACCTTGTCTATTTCCAAGTTTTGACAACTATGAATAAAGCTGCTATAAACATCCATGTGCAGGTTTTTGTGTGAACGTAAGTTTTCAATTCCTTTGGGTAAATACCAAGAAGCATAATTGGTGAATTGTATGACAAGAGTATGTTTAGTTTTGTAAGAAACCACCAAACTGTCTTCCAAAATGGTTGTACCATTTTGCATTTCCACCATCACTGAATGAGAGTTTCTGTTGCTCCACATCCTTGTCAGCGTTTGATGTTACCAGTGTTCTGGATTTTGGCCACTTTAATAGCTGTATAGTAGTAACTTATATTGTTTTAATTTGCATTTTCCTAATAACATATGATGTGGAGCATATGCTTATTTACCACCTGTAAATCTTCGATGAGGTGCCTGTTAAGGTATTTGGCCATTTGAAAAATCAGGTTGTTTGAGTTCTTTGTTGAGTTTTAAGAGTTATTTGTATATTTTGGACGACAGTCTTTTATCCGATATGTCTTTTGCAATTATTTAATTCCAGCCTGTGGCTTGTCTTTGCCTTTTCTTGATGAATTTGTTTTTCACTTGATAGATTTTTTTTTTAGAAAAAAATTGTAAAAAACTTTGAAATGGATAAAAAAAGAAGATTGTCTTGCTAGTGCACTTTTCAGAATTATCTTTTTGTCATTGTCTTTGAGGTAATTTGCCATGTTGTGAGCTTTAGAATACCAATAATCATGGTTCTTCTCCTTAGAAATGCAAATAAACTGCATCCAAAATGTAACTGGTTATTGCCCAAGGATAGATAGAACTGTTTGCTTCTACTTGTGAAATTCAATTTGGTATTCTTTATTGCCCAGATGCGTATGGTTCTTTGAATTATCTTTTGAACTGGTTGTAACATCTTACTGGTTATCTCATTAATGCATTAAATAAAATCTTTGATACATATTTATTTTTGTATTCATTTGTATAAGCATCATGATTCTACCTTTAAAAAACAAAATTATTTAACACATAGAGGAGTTGGTATCCCTTGGGCTACAGAGATAGTAGAGAATTGTCTCAGATACAGGACTCTTGGGCCAAAATCAAATGCTCTTGCTTGCCATGTTATACTTGGAAGCAAAAAGTTAAAATAGAGAAGCAGAAGCATGTTGCCTATTAGGACCAATGTGCGAATAGTTAAAAGCCATTGTTTACTATGAGGAACTCCAATTGAAAATAAAAATGAATAAATAAGTTCATTTAGAAAAAGCTGGAAAACCTACATTTCACCTAGAGTAGGTTCTGCCAAAAAGCCTCTACTAGCATTTGGGAATTAGAACAATTAGCAGAGAAATCAGGCTGCTCTTGCGGGCTTAAGGACATCTCCCAAACAAAGCTAACTCTGATTATGGAATGCTTAATTAACATTCTGAGAGGGTGGTCACATGGGGCTCTGTGCCCAGGGTGCCTTAGCAGTTGCTTTGTTTGAACGAAGTCCCCTAGTGTTAACAGTTGGATATCTGCAGATTAAGTGCAGACAATACTTGGACAGACAATTGAAAAAGTAATTTTTTGATGCTTTCCCCAGCTGCTGCTGAAAGATTAGCTGGGATGTTATCCAGGTTCCTTCACTGTAGCTGATAAAACTTTCTGAGAGAAGCACATGAGTTTCTACGTTATTGTTGATTTAGCTGGGGAAAGAAGTTAGAAACACTTTTGCACTTCTTTTACAGGTTGTGAGTCAACTAATCTAGATTTTGCTTGCTAGACATTGCTCCTGTTGGGAGGAAACACATTACTACGGACAGACAATCGGTTAAAAGGAAACTATACAAAGTGGTTATTCTAGTTGTCTTTCTAGCATCCATTCTACTTCATCCCATTTTTGTGGCCACTATGATTCATGTCTCCTGCACTGGAATGTGAACAGGCAAAGCTCTTTGGGGTTATCCAGTTTCCCTTGCCACAAAGGATGGAGATTTCTGACCTGGGCAGATTTTAGTGTGCAGATGATACTCCCTTTGGTCACAGTGGTTGTTTGGGGGTGGACTAATTAGCGTAAAGCTTAGAGTTTTTGTTCATTAATTATGGAAAACCCTATCTTATATGCTGGGAATGTTTGAAAAAGAACTGTACCCCACTTTCTGCTGGCAGTGCTCTTATGTCCTTAAGAAAAGCCATCTGGAAGATCGAGTGGATCCAGAGAGGACCGCCTCAAAGAATCACAACGAAAAGAAATTGAAGCTGTAATGAAATTGCTCTGAAGGCCCATTCAACCTCCAGACTTTTCAGTCACTTGAACCTGTAAATTCCTCTTTCTGTCTGAATCCATTTGATTTAGGTTTTCTGTCACTTGCAATGGAGGCAGGCTTCTTACCACCAAACATTGGATTTTTCTGTAGTCCTAATTGTTTCCTACTCATTCTATGGGGCTCTAGTAACTGTGCAGTGGGGATTTTAGAACATGACCCTGGCTTGAGTTTCATCCTTGGGGAAGAGCTGGGATTATGTTCATTAATTCCCCTGGGAGCTCTTATAAACTGTTCAGTCTTAGGAGCTTTTCACCTTTCCCAGACCCAGCAGTTAGAGGTATAATTTTTGATAGACTTCTTGCTGCCTTCCAAGAAAATGAAACGTCTGAGGAGAAAATGAGATCAGCCCCAATCTGGAAAAGCTGGAGATCTCTGGACAGATAGTGTTTCATGGAACTTTCCCTGTGAAATACAATTCTACAGATTTGTATGAGATTATTCTCTTATTTCTGTTTTTAAGACTAGGGGAGTCTTAAAGCCTACTGCACTGTAAGCTCCTAAAGAGCAGGAACCATGCTTTCTTTGTTCCCTATTGTGTCCCCGGTGCCTAACATAGTGTCTGGCCCCTAGGAAGCATTTGGTAATTATCTAATTATGATAAGCATTCAATAATTAGAAGGACAAACAAATGAGGAAGAGTCGAATGCTACAGAGTATTTGGTGGGTTTCTTTTTACACTATACCAGTAAGGGGTTTTCATTTCAGATCCATGATTATAGTTATAGGTTGTAGGGTTTTTCTTTTTTTTTTTTTTGAGATGGAGCCTTGCTCTGTCGCCCAGGCTGGAGTGCAGTGTGGCGTGTTCTCGGCTCACTGCAAGCTCTGCCTCCTGGGTTCACACCATTCTCCTGCCTCAGCCTCCCGAGTAGCTGGGACTACAGGCGCCCGCCACCATGCTCGGCTTTTTTTTTTTTTTTCAGTAGAGACGGGGTTTCACTGTGTTAGCCAAGATGGTCTCAATCTCCTGACCTCGTGATCTTCCCGCCTTGGCCTCCCAAAGTGCTGGGATTACAGGCGTGAGCCACCGTGCCCAATTGCAGAGTTTTTCTAAACTAAACGTAGTGGAAATTTTGTTCCCTCACTGAATTTTTTGTTTAACTTATTCTTTCCTCTAAGTTAAAAAAACACCCATCATCAGAATTTCTCTAAGAAGAAAGTTGTTTTGTTTGTAATTGTTGAACAAATGTTGGGTTGATGAAATCTATGTCATGGGTAAAGAAATGAACAGTATACAGATACCCAAAGAACTATGTCACATTGTTGTATTTATTTTTTTTTTTGAATCATGAAATAACTTGTAGAGTCACCCATGTTTTGGGGAGTCTATATGCTTTTGATATTACTGATTCAGTTGCAGAAAGCTGAGCATAGTAAATATAGAAGAAAGAAGAATGCCACTGTTAGCTCCTTTTTTTTAAAATAAGATATTAATTGAAATATTAACTTTTTCCATAGGTCAAGGGAAAGAAATCATTAATTCAATTCTGCTAACTTCCAGGGAAGACTAGATAAGAACCATTCAATTACAGGTTGCTTATTTATCTAATTCTCTTGGCAGGATTTGCTTTTGGTGAAACAAATCACCTGTTGAAGAAAAAAAAACCATTTAAGTGATTAAAATCTACTTCAACTAATTTCCTTTTAACCTATTTGTAAGCCAGCAAGAGCTGATAATTGTAATGAATAGTTCTTCTGGGAAGCTGTAATTGACATTTGGATCTCATTAGACTTTGGAAAACTTCTGCCATCTTATTCTTTTAGAGCTCTTCTGCTGGGATTACAGTGTTCAAGGAAGTCTTCAGTACATGGAATTTAATGATGAGCTTTGAACTTCAGGGTTTGGAACTCAGCTCTGCCATTCCTAGCTGTGTGAACCAGGACAATTCTTAGTTTTGTTTTAAACTCAGTTTTTGCAGTTGTAAAATTATTGTTGTGATGGGTTGTTATAATACTTGAATGAGCTAATATAAAGAGCTAAGTTTACAGGTATAAAGGATGTTAACAGTGTCCAGCATATGGTGAGCATGCAGTATCAGGTAGGATTCATTGTGAATAAGAAGCTCTGAAATGAAAAAGAAAGAGTACTAGAAAAATGAAGATCAATTCCTCTTTATAATTAAATTTTCAATTGCTAGAAAATTTAGCATATAGTTAATAGATACCTGCTCTATTATCAACAAAACACTATAAGTAGAGATTTTCAAGTTCTAGTACCATACTACTTCTGTGCTGTATATGTGATGCTTTCAGAATTCTTCCTTATAAAGGGTATCTTATCCTAGGGGGCAGAGTGTACAAGACTTCTTGGACAAGAACACTTTAGTTTTGGTGAACAGTTAAAATCAGTTAACATGAGTGTCAACTCGGCTCTTCTTGGTGTTTTGAAGTATGTATCATTTAAAGGTAAGAAAGTATAAAATGGAAAAAGAAGTGACTACAAGGCCTGGTGAATGTATACGGGGTAAAAAGATGTGTGAGAAAAGGAGAAAGGAGATGGATAGAGATTAGTAGCTTTTTGATATGGAATGTTCATGGGGTAAAATTACATACATCATTTCTGTTTTATAAGCATGTTATTAACCTCAATTTTTTACAATTTTTTAGGTTGGAAAGTATAAATAATATTCTTTAGACAAATAAGTCAACTTTCGATTTTCTGAGAGAGGAGATTTGGAAGTTTGTGAAAACCTGATTTAGGACTGCACTAGAAATTTTAGTGTGTATGTACCCTAGGGGAACAGTTTGGTTTACTATCTTGGAGGTATTTTATTCAGACTAACCTTAAAATTAATTTGCATTTTGAACACACATCAATTGTTTCTGCCATTAAGAAGATTATTTAAGGCCATTTTAGATAGATTTAAAAGTATGCAAATAATTCATACTATAAATAATCTATATGCAAAGAGAAATAATACTTTTATTTATTCAATAGTGTGCTTTAAGTTTAGATTTAATCTCTTGTTTATAGTGAAAAGCTAAAGAATTATTCCCTAGTCTAGAAGTGATTTAACCTAGAGATAAAAATAGCTTCAAGTTGCTGAAAGAACAGAATTTGGTACCTCTGCTCTCACTTTTAAAGTGTACCTTTATTTCCTAACAATGTGCTGATTACACATAATGGAAGTCTGTATTAGAAAATAAGGAAACATTTAATCAGAAATAAAACTTAAAGCAATCAAGGGAATAGTTGGTGCCTCAGAAATTGGCCCTTTTGTATTTCTCTTGATTTATAACTTCCATTTATATTGCTAACATTCACTTTTAGCTATCATTTCTTGATGACTAACCTTGTATTTATCAGTTTTCTTTACCCTAGCTCCCTCAGGATCAGTTGTTGAAATAGCCTCCTGAACACCTTCTTACTCCTCTGAATGAGCAGGGATAGAACAAGAACAGGAGAGAGCAGAAAGCCTTTATTGTTCTTTGTTTGTTCAACTAGAATTAAAGTAGGCTCGAAGAAGCCTCGGAGAAGCTATTTACTCTCATGATCTGAATTCCAGGGTCTCCAGTCTATTCAAGTAAATGCATTTCCATTTGGGAAAGAGTCCCTTCACACCATTCTCCTTCTAGGACAGATAGTCATTTAACTCCTGCTGAATCCATATTGTCAAGGAACTTGCAGAGTGGAACTTATTTTTGTTCTTTGTGCTTGTGTTGAGAGTACTCTATTGGAAGGTATTATAAGGCGTGGGGAGAAAGAGAGTGAAAAAGAGAGAAAAAGATTAGTTAGTGTCTGCGGTTTTCATAAACAGCTGGGGCTATGAGCAGAAACTCTCTAAATTGCGCATCTGGAAGTAGCATCTGGCATAGTGGAAAAAAAGTAGCAGAGCTTGTCAGGTGTCTTGTAGTTTTAACTCAGACCTTAAGAACAGAATTACCAACAAGGAGTAATGAAATGTGTTCTAGCATCTTAGGGAACACAGTCAATAGGACTTTAGCCTGAGTGAAAAGCATGTGGACTGTGATAGAAGCAGGAATTGGAGATTGCCGTAAATTAGCTTGAAAGCAGTGGTTCTCCAAGTGATTCCCAGACTGTCATCATCAGCATTACCCAAGAAATTGTAAGAAATGCAAATTCTTGGTCTCCAACTCAAACCTATGAAATCAGAAACTCTGAGAGCAGGGCCCAGGAGTATGTGTGTGTGTGTTTTTTTTTTTTTTTTTTTTTGTTGTTTTTTTTTTTTTTTTTTGAGACGGAGTCTCGCTTAGTCGCCCAGGCTGGAGGGCAGTGGCGCCATCTCGGCTCACTGCAAGCTCCGCCTCTCGGGTTCATGCCATTCTCCTGCCTCAGCCTCCTGAGTAGCTGGGACTACAGGCGGCCGCCACCTCACCCGGCTAGTTTTTTGTATTTTTAGTAGAGACGTGGTTTCACCGTGTTAGCCAGGATGGTCTCGAGCTCCTGACCTCGTGATCCGCACGCCTTGGCCTCCCAAAGTGCTGGGATTACAGGCGTGAGCCACCGCGCCTGGCCCAGGAGTATGTGTTTTAACAAGTTCTCCAGGTGATTCTGATGCATGCTAAAATTTTAGAACCACTATTTTAGGGTATTAGAGCCACTTTTCCTTACTAAGCTACCTTAATGAGGAGGTGGCCTTCATCCATCTGTTCCTACAACTGATTGTTCCAGGTCTGTGCACGAATAAATGTGTAGACAGCAGATTCAAAATGTGATGGAAAAACCTGGCAAAGCTTTGCTGTAACATTTCATTGTTCCAAGACATGAAGTGGCCCATTTCTTGGGTGCTCCTCTTTCTTTTCAAGCCTTATCTACCTCAGTCCCCTGACTCTTGGAAGATGCCATCACTTTTTATATCACAGTGGAACTGCAATGTCCTGCACAGTAGCCACTAGTCACATATGGCTATTAAGATTAAAAATAAAATAAAATAAAACATTTAGTTCTTTGGCCATACTAGCCACATTTCGACTACTCAGTGGTCACATGTGTATAGTGGCTACTGCGTTGGACAGTACAAATATAAGATACTTCTACCATTGCAGAAAGTTCTTTTATTTTTATTTATTTATTTTTCTAGAGACAGAATCTTGCTATGTTGCTCGGACTAGTCTCAAACTCCTGGCCTCAAGCAGTTCCTCCCACCTTTGCCTCCCAAAGTGCTGGGATTACAGGCCTGAGCCGCCGTGCCCAGCCCCATTGCAGAAAGTTTTACTGGACAGAACTGCTGTAGAATTCCTCTCCTATCACTGACACTAAACTTGTAATCCTAGCTGATAATTTTTAGCGTTTCCCAATTTCTGTGGAGTAAATACTCCTATCATGACCAGTTTCATGCTACTAACCTGATGCCACTGCATGTGGAGTTGGGAGGAGATGTACACAGTCAACTCTTGAGAGCCAGTATTAGGTGGTTCCAGGTCACCACTGGTTTTGTGAGAGGAATTCTTCCTTGATGGCAGAAAGTGCTGGTTCTGTTCTTTACATTCAAATATCACTTTACAACAAGATTGGCTTTCCAAAAACAACATTAACAGCCTACGAAAAGTGGCCAATAAGTCAATCACCTTAATTATATTTTGGGTGTCAAATGGGAATATACAATCTACAACTTAAAAAGCCTTTTCTGTGTCGGTTGGAAAACTGCCCGAGTGAACTGGGGCTAGTGTCCTACAGTGCCTTGCACATGAAACTAAACCATACACGGTGTTAAGATTTATATTTTCTTGTCTGAATTATGTATTGAGTCAATGGTGGTGCTCTAGTGATTAGTTCTATTAGTGGAGGTGTTTATAGTCTATATGTGGTTGTACAGAGTACGCTGATGAGTGACCTGCACACCAGTTGAAAATGGAAGAGTTGGCTTTTATCTATGAAATCATGAATGGCTTGCAAATATACTATCAAAGATGAGCATGTACTTAACTTTAAAGTATTTGCCATTTGAAAGTGCTTTGAAATTCTTT
This sequence comes from Macaca fascicularis, assembly GCF_037993035.2. Taxonomy (NCBI): domain Eukaryota; kingdom Metazoa; phylum Chordata; class Mammalia; order Primates; family Cercopithecidae; genus Macaca; species Macaca fascicularis. The sequence goes on along the minus strand of NC_088376.1, from coordinate 28,099,370 downwards.
TTGAAAGATGGAAAATTTTATTTTAATTGCAAGCTAAACAAAACTCAATTGATATGCAGCCAGGGCTAGTTCTTTTAGAATCACAATTAGACTTGGCAGACATTTTTTTTTTTTTTTTCACCAGAGCATTGTCTATTTTTTTCGTTTTGTTTTGTTTTGTTTTGGTGATGATGGGATTTTATGGTCATGAATAAAGATCCTACATCATTAAGCTAACAACTCATCTGTTAGATAAAAATAGATTTTAGTCCATGGATTTTACTCCCAAAATACTTGGAAATGAGAAAACTAAATAATTCTTATCCTATTTCCTTTCCTGAAAAGGAAAACCCCTCACTCTGAGTGCCTCTGTTACTAAAACTGTTTCTTAATTGTGACAATAATAACTGGATGAGAGTTATCAGTTAAACTGATGACCTAGTTGAACCCATTTGTTTCTGCAGAAAGATCATCCACATTTGTGTCAAACCGGGTCGTTTTCAGGCCCTTGGGAGTCTGCCATTCCAGTGCTTGTCCAGCTAAAGCTGGATGTCCTTGAATGACAGCTGCTGAAAATTCAATCAGTGAGTGGTATCCAAATGTCAGGGAGAGCACTGCAATGTGGGGACAGGCTGAGACAGTCTGTAGGGTTTGATTTTGGGTAGTCAGAGTTTAAATTTGACTTAGGAAAAAAGTAAGTCAGCATCTTTAATCCCCAAACATTACGCATCATCTAGTCAGTAGACTTCGCAAAGGTCAAGCAATCAATATGGTTAGCATCAGCAGAGATAGGTTACAGGAGGTGATTTTTATTTCTTGAAATTTTTTTTATATTCCAACATAGAAAAAGGTAGGCAGACTGTCAAGTACAGTAAAAGAATTTGTACTACAGTGAGATGAGCTGATCCTTGGTCAAGGGGCTACATTAATAGATGCAGTGGACTTGGAAAGAAATGGGTTTCTCAAATTGCATTTATATTTGTCTTTGTTAAGGGTTTAATATTTTGAATGCACACCTATCCTTTGGGGGAAAATTGGACTGCCTGGAATATCATCAATCCAGGAAGATGGAAATGCCAGAAGCATATATTTCGTCATGTTGTTGCTTCTAGTCTTGACTTAGACTAGGAAAAGAAAAAAAGAAGAAAGAAACAAGATTAATTTTTTTGCCCTTGCTCTTTGCAAAATCTCTTGGAATATAGTAAAGAAAATATAATTATTGAAAATATCAGGTTCTTCCATGAAGTTACATTTATATATATACAAACTGAGGGAAGAGGGGATTTATAATATTTTCAATTTATGTATTATTTCTAGAAAAGTAGCTGAACAGTTATGGAATGAAAAAATGATTTAAAAATCTGAGAAGGAAGGAAATGATGACAGGTGGTTAGAACCTTGTCACTGGAGAACTATATAGTCATGATATATATATATATCAAGGTTTCAGCATGGGCATTTCCAAGCCAAAAAAAAGGCTTTTGTAAGTTCCTTCTTACAATTAAAAAAAAGTCCACATAGTATGTGTGTTTTAATTTTCACCTAGAAAGATGCCTATTGCAATTGATCAAAAAATTAACCGATAGTAGCCTAATTTTTAATTTTATTTCATTGATCAAGAAATTAACCTATAGTAGCCTAATTTTTAATCTTATTTCAGCACACATTACTAGAAAAGTTCTTAAAAATATAGATGAGAACTGTATATATTTCTTGACCAAAAATTGTGATATAGTAGGAGAAAATATTAGGGAAATTTCCTGCTTTTTCTTAAACTCTAGACTGCTCTTGAATGAAGTTGGGACAAGATAGCAATGAGAAACTGATGGTACTAGATGGAAATTTATGTCAGATCCAAAGGCTCTGGTATAACATCTTCAGTTTGCTGGGGGGCTCCAGGTCTCACAGAAACAAAAGTCCTTAAGGTTTAAGAATTTCTTCTTTCTTAAATCTTTCCAGGACAACCTAGAGACCACTGTAGATCATCCATTGAGAAGGGATATGGGAAATGTGAGAAAGTGGAGAGTTACCCATTGGATTTCAATGATTTTCTGGGCCTGTAGTAAATCACAGTTGTGGCCCCAGTTCTTTACCCATCACTGTATGCACACGTTTTGCTCTGTGGCTGCATTTTCTCTCAATGAAGAGATAGAGTCTATTTCCCTTGAATTTGGGCTTGCTTGTGAATTGCTTTGCCCAACAGAATGCAGCAGAAATGACAGCATGCCATTTCTGAGCCTAGGTCTAAGAAGGCATTGCATGTTTCTGTCGTCTGGCTGAGAACACTGCCGTGAGAACATTACCTTCTGCATGATGAGAGACACAGTCTCATCAGCCCCAGACAGATCAGAGAGGCCAGGTAGTATCAGCGGAGCCGTGTAGTTGACAACCCCAGACATGTAAGCAATAAATGCTTAATGTTGAATGCTGCTGATGTTTCGTGGTTGGTTGTTATGCAGTGTTATTGTGACAATAATGCCACAATGTAGCTTAGGGGATTAGTTTCCAGATTGATTATACATATAAAGTTCTGATAATTCTTCATGGAAATCTTGATACTTCATTAAAATAAATAAGAAGTCCTTGAAGTGACAGGCCTGCTTAGCCCAGTCACCTGCCACAGGACATTTATCTACTGAGTTGATTTGATCTGGGGGCAAGGTTTCAGCCTTCAGTCTGGTAGTAGCCATATGCAAATGTATTTGTGTCTCTTCCAACCTGACAGATAAACAGACAGGCATCTAGAAGGTATCAAGTAAATACTTAGATGGGACCTTCTTGTGTTCAGTGTGAGCATTCTCAAAATTTCAGTAAAGAGTTCATTCCCCTGGGACGTTAGAAGTAACTTAATAATGACCACTAGTATATCTGTATTTGCAATCAGGCTCAATGAACAGAATAGATTCCAGGTTATCATTTGGGAATTTAAACACACTCTTTTTCTTTTGCCAGGTCAATTTCTGGCATGTATGGAATGAATCAGTGTGCCACGCTTTTAAGACCCATTCATTGTCTTCTGGTTTTATTTTACTTCCATTTCTTCCTCTTACTAGAGAAAACAGTTGAATTTTGTGGAAGCCCCAGGGGTTTGTGAATTTCAGAGGGACAGGGTTTTACCTGGAAAGAGAAGGGATTTTTGATTGAAAATGGAGGCTACTTATGATTCATTCAAAGGAGTTTTTCCTCTCCTTCATCTTATTTGCCTAGTGATTTTGTCTTATATGACACTTTGGAGCCTACTGTGAGATGACTTTCCTTCACACTGGATCTTTCTCAAATATTTTTCAAGGACAAACATCCTTCCTATAGGTTTTCTCATCTGTAATGATTGTCTTGTCTGGGGATTGTATTCTGATTAATTCAACATTAGCTTTCTTACTGCTTCAGTGGATTCCAAATTTGTCATGGTTAAAAAACATTCTCCAGGGAAGTTTTTTATTTATTTATTTATTTATTTATTTTATTTATTTATTTATTTATTTATTTTTTTTTTTGAGACGGAGTCTGGCTCTGTCACCCAGGCTGGAGTGCAGTGGCGCGATCTCGGCTCACTGCAAGCTCCGCCTCCCAGGTTTACACCATTCTCCTGCCTCAGCCTCCCGAGTAGCTGGGACTACAGGCGCCCGCCACCTCGCCCGGCTAGTTTTTTTTGTATTTTTTAGTAGAGACGGGGTTTCACCATGTTAGCCAGGATGGTCTCGATCTCCTGACCTCGTGATCCGCCCGTCTTGGCCTCCCAAAGTGCTGGGATTACAGGCTTGAGCCACCGCGCCCGGCCTTCTCCAGGGAAGTTTTATAAAAGAAGTTGATGAAGACAGGGCTTAGGATTTATTCTGCTGACCAATGTTTAGAATGTGGCAGGGGGCTGAGGCACACAAAAAACAAAAATGGAAGGAATGCCCAATTCTTATGCATTATCATAAGTCAGACATAGCTCAGGAGTTTTGCAGATATTTCAGTGATTGTTGCTCACGTGGAGGTTCCTGCACTCGCCATCCGATTGAGCAAAAAGCAGTTAAAAGGATGCAATAAAGGATTCAGCCAGCAGAGGGCGGGAGAGCCACACCCAGTTGCTTGGACCAGTTACCTCCAAGCCTACTGGTTCTGAAGACATAAGCCTTTTTTTTTGTAAGCGTTTTGCTTTCACTAAGTCCCTTCTGACAGAATGGGCAAAAGTCAATCCGCCTGGAATTGAACACTGGCTGCACCTTGCGCTAGCTTCATTATCTTTTTGTGCCTGATTCTTTCTCATCGGAAAAATGGGAAAAGCATAGTCGTGGTGAGGATAAGGGTGCTGTGAAGATGATGAAGTTAACTTATGTAATGCATTTCAAACAGTGCTTGGTGCTTAGTAACTACTTGATAAATATTATTTAATAGTGTTATAGGCTACCCCTTTGCCTTCTGTCTTCCATCCTCCCAAGTCTGAATGCAAAAATAAATTAATATGGCAATAGGTTATGTGGGCTGACTCCTCTTCACTCTTTGAAACTCATCTCAAAAAGCACAACATAACCTTCGCGATATTTCTGCCAAAAATGCTTGTGCCAAATCTAACCATGAGAAACAGGTTAGAGTAATTCCAAACCAGAGACATTCTATTAAATTTAGTGACTTTTTTGTTTGTTTGTTTGTTTGTTTTGACACAGAGTTTCACCCTTGTTGCCCAGGCTGGAGTGCAATGGCACGATCTCGGCTCACCACAACCTCTGCCTCCCGGGTTCACATGATTCTCCTGCCTCAGCCTCCTGAGTAGCTGGGATTACAGGCATGTGCCACCACGCCTGGCTAATTTTGTATTTTTAGTAGAGACAGGGTTTCTCCATGTTGGTGAGGCTGGTCTCGAACTCCTGACCTTAGATGATCCTCCCTTCTCGGCCTCCCAAAGTGCTGGGATCACAGGCGTGAGCCACTGCACCCAGCTTAAATTCAGGGACATTCTACTAAATAACTAGACTCTGCACTTTAAAAATTGCAAGATCATGAAAGACAAAGAAAGACTCTGAAACTGTTCCAAATTGTAGGATACTAAAGACACATGAAAGCTGAATGCAGCACATGAACTGGGAATTTCTTCGGCTGTAGAGTACACATTGGGACAATTGGTAAAATTTGAATAAGGTCTGTAGATAAGATAGTAGTAATATATCAATATTGATTTCCTGATTTTCTTAATTGCAGGCTATGGAAGAGCATGTCCTTGCTTTTGGGAAATATACACCAGAATCTTCAAGAATACATAGGGCATCGTAATCCCTGTAAGTTACTCTCAATTTTTTTTTTTTTAAAGACAGAATCTCTGTTGCCCAGGCTGGAGTGCAGTGGTACGATCTTAGCTCACTACAGCCTCCACAACCTGGGTTCAAGGGATTCCCCTCAGTCACCCAAGAAGCTGGGGTTATAGGCATGCACCACCATGCACAGCTAATTTTTGTATTTTTAGTAGAGACAGGGTTTCACCATTTGACTAGGCTGGCTGGAAATCCTGACTTCAAGTGATCCACCCACCTCGGCCTTCCAAAGTGCTGGGATTACAGGCATGAGCCACCGCACCCAGCCCCAAATTTTTTTTGAAAAAAGAAATGTGTATTAGTGCATGTGTGTGCGTGTATGTGCATATCTGTATGTAAGCATATTTGATATAATAGCATTTAGTACATCTGGCTAAAGTGTATATGAGAGTTCTTTGTAGTGTTCTTGCAACTTCTTTTTGTTATCCTGAGATTACATCAAAATACAAAGGTAAAAATAAAACCATAAATAAAAAATACAATCCCAGCTCTCAGGATGCCTTCTTCTTTAATAGTTTTCCCTGATGTCCCCTGCCTTACCCTTTGCCTTAGGTGGGTTAGGAGTCCTGGCCCTGTGTGCCCTCAGTCTGTAACTTTTTTCTCTGTGACACTACTGTATTACACTGTATTGTGACCACCTGATTATGTCATTAAACTATGAACCGGGCCAAAGAAGGCAGGGGTGCTATCTTGTTCAACTTTGTATCACCTGAGCTTAGCTAACACCTGGCACAGAGAAGAAACATATTAAAGATTTGCTGAGAGAATAAGATAGTATAATTTGGTCTTATATCTAAGGTTTAATTTTCTAGGAACCTATAGTGAATTTTAGGCTTGCTTTTTAGTTTTTGTAGCAGGGATGTAGCACAGGTTTGGGACTCAGCATACCTAGTCTGAAAGCTGATTTCCGTCACAGCATGCATGAGGGACAGTCTCTTCAGTTTATTTATACCTTAGTGCTGTGATTCTCGAGCTTATAGACACTATGAAGACAGAATTTTAGCTCTTTAAACAAAGGGGGGCAAATATACAGTGGACTCTATCTATATAGGTATTTAACTTAAAGGAATTCCAGGGCCAAGTGTGTCTACTATTAAAAGAAACATACTTTTCTTACAACGTAGTCCCTGAATGCAAATCATGGTTTTATCTGTGGTGCAGCTGGAGAAACAGCAATCTGAACTGATATGGGAGGCAGACCTCACTGTAACAGCATTAGTGAGAAACAGTGTTTGTGGCTCTTAATTGCTCATTTTTTAAAAAATGGCGGATGTTAGGGATTTTCTAAGGGCAGACTTGTCCATATGCAGAGTTGATGTTAGGATGTAATACCACAAAGATGTAATTAACTCCTCTGCTTGTGCTCTCCATGTTAATTCACTCTCATAATAGGGTATGCACTGTGGTCACTATTCTACCACTATTTTTAAGAAAAAATGTAAAACTATTTTTTAACTTCCAAGTTAAGTATTCTGCTACTTGACAAGTTAAAAATGCAATAGAAAATCAATATAACTTTTATCTTTACCAGAAGTCATAGAAGTCTATCTAGAAAAATTTCAGATGTGTGAACATGGCTTTAGAGAAGGAACTCAACTACAGACTATAAGCCAGGTTCCTGTTGTGGTCCTTTATTATGACCTGATGACCTAAGCTAGAGAATCACAGCACCAACGTATAAATAAACCAAATAGCATGCATTGGCTTTAGTTCAGAAGGGAATTTTTGTGCAGAAAATAAGTTGAAAGTAGGGGCTCTGCCCAGTATAAACAGGTAAGAAAAAAGTATGATTCCCCACACCTCAAAAATGACTCATTCACCCATCCCACCAATCAAAGATCCATTTGGAATAACAGGTTCTTCTAAAAGCTACCATAAAAGTTAAGTCTCCTACCACCTATACTTCTGCGTGAATTGGTTTAGTCTGCATGCATTTTGATTGCTTTTCTTCTAACACTTAACTTAGAAGGTGAAATGGAGGTCTTGTTTGGAGGGAATTGAAGAAGGAAAAGGAAAGGACAATTTTAGGTCAAGGGATATTTTGGAATGGTGGGAAAGTAGGATCGTTAGGACAGCTGGAAACAGTCTTTTAGTTCTTGGAAGCCAGGAAAAAGATGTAGAGAGAAGGGCAGAAGTGGTCAAGACTCCATGAAAAGGAGGATGAAGCGGTCAAATCAGATGTCCACCGTGCAACAATGATGTCAGGAACGCTGCTTGGTATACCATCGAATAACATGTAAGTCATAGTTCTGTAACTGTCTGCCTTGAAGAATTGCCTGGCTTGTTTCTCTCAAAGAATCGACTCTATATTAGACATGAATGTCTATTTATAATAGAATATACCTATGTTAGTACTCAATAGACACTTATTTATTTAACTTGTAATGTTTTTGACACTTTTGCCATACCTTCTGTTATTTGGGACCTCACCACCTGGAACTTGATGTTTCAACAAAATTCAAAAAATACTTGGCCAAAACTAACTTCCCCTGAACTTTACAAATAAAATGAACAATTCAAGAACAGCCAACTGAGTAATTCTGGTATATAAACTGTCACTATTAAATGGCTCATTTATCAAAATAGCGTTCAATCTCACGTGGGCATTCAAGAATTTTAGGACAGACAATGGATATTCCTCCAAACCCTAAAAACCCCATAAAGCAGGGGCAGCAGGACAGAAAGCTTTTATTCTTATCAAAATCATCTTGACTTTGGTACATCACAATGGCTGCATGACAATGTCACATTCTTGTCCACTTAGGTAGATGTTTTGGCTCGCTTGCCTATCATTCTAGAATTAAGAGCCTTTGCAGTATAAAACCAAGATTTGAATAACAATAAAGGTCAGAGCTCACAATAAGGAAGAAAAAAGACAAGAAATGGCTGATAGGAGACTGGCACAGACATGGAACCTGATCATGCTGAGAGCGCCTGGGGAGGGAGAGAAAAGGGAAAGTTTGAATGAGTAATAGAGAATAGCATGGTATATATACCATATTTGTAGATTTCTTAGTTATCTGTTGTATTAGTTCCTTTTGACACTGCTATGAAGACTTCCTGAGACTGCGTAATTTACAAATAAAAGAGGTTTAATTGACTCACCATTCTTCATGGTTGGGGAAGCCTCAGGAAACTTACAATCAGGGCAGAAAGGGAAGCAGGCATGTCTTACATGGGACCTGGAGAGAGAGAGTGAGTGTGAGGCAGGAACTGTCGAACACTTATAAAAACATCGATCTCATGAGACCTCACTCACTATCATGAGAACAGCATGGAGGAAACTGCCTCCATGATCCGATCACCTCCATCTGCTCCCTCCCTTGACATGTGGGAATTATGGGGATTCCAATCTGAGATGAGATTTGGGTGGGAACACAAAGCCAAACCAGATAATCTGTCCTCTGCTCCTAGATTTTTCCGTTAAAAATGCTCAGGATAACTTATTAGAAGAAATGTCTTTTTAGGGAAAAATAATAGTTTAAATCAGGCTGTTACATTCATTTATGGATCAGTCCAATTCACCTTATTCAGGTCTGCATCTTCTCTCCTTTGAATAGCTATGATCATCCTGTAACTGCTGATGCTGCCTCCTTGCTCTGCTCCATTACCTTACCCCAAGCCTTCAAAGTCATCTCCTACTCTACTCCAAGGTAATTTTTCTAAAATGCAAATACTGTTGTTTGGCAGCTCTACTTAAAAGCTTTTAGTGACTTTCCATTTTCTGTGGAATAAGTCTGAAAGTATATAGCATTAGAACCTTTATATTCTACCCCTCCTACTTTATGTCTTACGATTTCCCATTGTTAATTTTAGCTTCACATAGTTTTTCTAATTTATATCTCCAAATCTTTTTTTGTTTTGTTTTTTGAAACAGAGTTTCATTCTTGTTGCCCAGGCTGGAGTACAATGGCGTGATCTCGGCTCACTGAAACCTCTGCCTCCCGGGTTCATTCAAGTGATTCTCCTGCCTCAGCTTCCTGAGTAGCTGGGATTATAGGCATGTGCCACCACACCCAGCGGCTAATTTCGTATTTTTAGTAGAGATGGGGTTTCTCCATGTTGGTTGCCTCGGCCTCCCAAAGTGCTAGGATTACAGACGTGGGCCACCATGCCTGGCCTCTATCTCCAAGTCTTTGTTTGTGCCTGACAAACTGCTATTCCATCTTGTAGAGCTAAAATCAATTTTTTTTTCATTTTTGGGAAGCCTCCTCTACATACCTCCACCTTCTAACTCCAAGAAGTCCAAGTGAGTATATTCATTGATGTTGCCACTTAATCTAGTATGTATGTGTGTATATGTGTGTATATATATACACACACACACAGAGAAATATATATATTTCTATACATATTTCTAATATATAGTGGTTAGAAATATATATTTTATATATAATATATAGTAGTTAGACGTATATGTATTTCTAACTACATTTTGAAAAATAACCTAATTGCAGCTGCTTATATACTTATCTCCTGTTAGATTTTGACTTTCTTCAAAGTTGACACCTAATTTATTTTCATAGATCCAGGACATGGCATATAATAGGTGCTTGTTAATTCCTTTTTGGATGAATGAATGAGTGAATGAATGAAGCTTTTATGCCTAATCTCCGAATTTAGTTAGGAGCTCAATGAGTAAAACTAAGGACTGTTTACTAGATATCAGCCTCTGCTTAGTTCTGAGCTATGGGAGTTGGAAAGTGAAGGATATATTGGTTGGAAACAAGAGTTTGGGTCAATGCAGACCTGAATCCATTTTTTGAGAGAAATTAAATTTAGAAAACAAGCTAAATGGCAGAATGGTAGTTATTACTGAATAGGGGAGATATTTATGTTAGTATCAAAAAACACTGCTCAGTTAAGTAATATGAATGGTAAATTAGTCTATTAGAGGAGGTCATGGCTCTTGTTTTTGGGTAAGAATTAAATGTATTGAAATAGGATTAGAGGAACATGGATTGGTCAGCAAGAAAACAAATGTTATGGTAAAAAAGGTACTTAAAGCTGCAGGTATGGTGAGGAGTAAGGGACTCTAGCTGTGACATTCTGTTACCTATACTGAGAGGGAAAGGGAGACAGGGTGGGATCTGGGAAGAGTTTGTGCAGACAACCAAGACTGCGATCACATTTTTTACTACCCCAGGACTCCCCGTTCCCTAGTGTGGGGAAACCTTCCCACCCCATGCAGCAATGCCTCAGTGATGATGAGCAATAAAGGTTCATGAATTTTCTATTTATTGATGCTCTAGCAGCTGCTACAGTTAGAGGCTCACAGCTTGATACCTCAGCTGTACACAAGTTTCTGACCTGGTGTGTAGCTCTTTTGAAAAAAATATTTTAACATGAAACTTCTCAGATATACAAAATAGATTTCACTCATATACCCATGACCTAGCTTTAACAAGTATAAACATTTTGTGATCTTTTTTTCTGACATTTTTAAAAGCAAATTTTAGACTCATTTTATGCTGTACATCAATATATCAGTATGGATCTCTAACTGATAAGGATATTAAAAATAATATAACCACCAAGATATTACCACATCCAGGGTTGCTCTTAATATGCTCAAGGACCCTACTTCTCCCACCTCTCTTCCCTCTATCAGGCCATGTGTACTATTATTGGTAATGCCTAAGTCATTGTCTTTCTGGGAGAAGAGTCTGCCACTACACCCATTTTTCTTGTGCTTGTAGACTCATCTTCCATTTGCAAAATATAATATATGAGGAATGAAGTTTTCTGGGTGTTACCTTTGTCTACCCTATACGTGATATCTGAATCAGCAGAAAGATGTATTCAATTTTTAAACTAATTGGGCTATTTCAAGCCATACCCCTCCCTGCCATGTAAAAAGGGTGCCCCTGACCTTTTTCTTTGAACCAGGATCTTGCTCTGTCACCCAGGCTGGAGTGCAGTGGTGCGATCATAACTCACAGCAGCCTCAAACTCTTGGGCTCAAGGAAACCTCCCTTGTTAGCCTCCTAAGTAGTTAGGACTATAGGCACATGCTACCTCGCTTGGCTAATTTTTTTTTATTTTTTATTTATTTTTTTTTTGTAAAGATGAAGTCTCACCACATTGATCAGACTGGTCTTGAAGTCCTGGCTTCAAATGATCTTCCCTCCTCAGCTTCCCAAAGTGCTGGGATTACAGATACGAGCCACTGCACCTGGCCAAAAGGGTTCATTAAAAAAAAAATCTTAATTTTTTTTTAGAGTTTTCAGAGACTTTCAAGCAGAGTAAATATGCCAAGTGTTTATAGTTGTGGAATCGCCTGTTCTGCCTCTGAGTTTTGGGGAGAATAAAGGAAGTTCATTCTCCTAGTGGCTTTCTGAGGCAACCCAAGATGCTGGTGATCATTTTGGTTGTTCTCTTTGTCCTCTTTGCTACCAGAGAAGGTCAAATCCACCTATATGGGGTAGGATCAATCAACAGAGTGAATACAAAGAATTCTGGCCATCATGTGGCCAGGATGGCCAGATCTACTTGGCAAGCTAAAGCATGTATGTAAAGATTTAACTATCCATAAGGCATTGAAGTTAAGTGTCCAAAGTAAAGGGTGTTCATGCTGTAGGCATTAAGAAGCGTGGAAGGCACCTCTAACTGGAAATAGTCCTAGGTTTTTGGGAGAAAGTGAAATTTCACCAGAACTTTGACTGCTGGTCACAACTCATAGGTAATAAGGTGTTTGGGAGTGCGATGGGAAGAAAAACAGAGCAAGTAAAGCATAGAGAGGTGAAAGCACAAGGCAGGTGCAGGGAAGCACAGATAACACAGCGTAGCAGTCATTTGCAGTGGCTTGCACCAAATATCACCCCCTTCCCACCTAATTTAAGGTCAAGTGAGTTAGACAATTCCATGTACATTGACAGTGTCCCAACTCAAGTGTATACTATGATGTTGCTCTGATTTTTGGCCTCAGGGCTTCCTCTGATGTCTACAAAGTCTGCTTAACACCGCAAAGACTTTCCATAAGAATGGTGGAGTCCATGTTTGTGGTGACAGCCTTCAACTAACAGAGGTGGAAGACAGTGGAAAATGTCCCAGAGTTGTCACAGGGACAATTCTGACATGCGTGCTACATGGCTTCTCAGAGAGACCCACTGGGACTGAGTCTCATTGCCCACAGTTTTTACCAGCTCCACCATGCATCCCTGCGTTGGCTGACCCTCTTCCCCTGATCCGCTTCTGCGACCCACGTTCTGCTTGCTGAGAATTGTGAGAACCCAAACTAAGACAACCATTTTGGTAGAAATGAGAAAATATTCCAGGGAAACAGTGAAAAACAAATGCAGATTGACAGGTTTACAAAAAGACTTTCTTACTAATTAAAAAAAAAGAAGTATATTTCCCTATTCGCTTTCTGCTTGCTTTTTCCTTGCTGTTATTTAGAAAAGTAAAAATGAAAACAATACTTTTAGATTACAATTCACATGGAACTAGGCTTGTCCTATAGTTTACAGTCCTTATGGATTCTGAGTTTAAGGATTCTGTCCCATTATATCTCCTTATTGCCGTAAATGACAATCTATTCTTCCTGTTTATTCAGGACAAAAATGCTGGGGGGTAATCTCTGATTATTTTCCTTTTCTTGCAACCCACTTCTGATCTGTCAGAAAATCCTGTTGGATCCATCTTCACAATACATGCAGAAGCTGGATGGCCATTTCTCAGTATCTTCTCCGCTACTGCTCCGGTTTAGGCCATAGTTGTCTTTCACCGGCAGTGTTGCAAGAGCAATCTGTTTGGTTTCACTGCTCCCGCCCTTAGGTCCCTACAGTTTATTCTCAACAAAACAGGCAAAGTCATTCTGTTAAAATATAAGTCACACCACACCTTCCCAATGTCCTGCAGCCTCCTTTGATTCAGCTTTGAGTAAAAGCCAACGTTCTTACAATGACTGAGTAAATGCTGAAGTTTTGGCTTTGTCTTTCACCTCTTTCCTTCCTTGACCCTTTTTCTTAGTGCTCATTCCCCTTGATTATTCCACTGCAGCCCATGGGTCTCATGATTGAACTCTAAGAGGCCAGTGTCCTCCCCACTCAGGCCAGCATTCTCCTAACTCAGGTCAGCATTCTCTCAACTCTTTGCACTTAGGTAATATCACACTGGAGGGCTCCTCTCATCTCCCATAACCACATAGCTCACTCCCTCGCCTCCTGGGCTGTTTGCTTACCTGTCATATTTTTTAGACAGCTCTTCCTTGGCTTACCTATCTGAAATTGAAGCACCTACCTGAATACATCCTTTCCTTTTGCCCTGCTTCATTCTTCCCTTTGGTGTGTTTTACTATCTAATAAGCATGTATTTTATTCATGTACATTTTTTTCTTCCTTCCAGGAGGCAATCTCCATGAGGGCAGGTGTTTTCTCTTTTGATGGGATCGGGGGAGGGGAGGTATCTCTATTGTTCATTGTTCTCTTTCCTGTCCAGAATAGCATATATACACCATGATGGCTAATTTTAGGTGTCAATTTTATTGGGGTAAAGGATGTCCAGATAACTGGTAAAACACAATTTCTGGCTGTGTCTGTAAGAATGTATCTGGAAGAGATCAGTGTTTGAATTGGGAGTCTGTGTAAAGAAAATCACCCTTACCAATGTGGATGGGTATTATCCAGTCTGTTGAGGCCATGAATAGAACAAAAGGGCAGAGGCAGGGCAAATTTGCTTCTGTTTAGTTGGGACACTCATCCTCTTTTGCCCTCAGACATTGGTGCACCTGGTTCTTAGGCCTTTTGACTCAGACTGAATCACACTACTGGTTTTCCTGGTTTTCCAGCTTGCAGACGACAGATCATAAAACTTCTTGACCTCCATAATCTCATAAGCCAATTTCTATAAGTTTCTCTCTCTCTCTCTCTCTCTCTCTCTCTCTCTCTCTCTCTCTCTGGAGAACCTTGGCTAATATACACATACACCGTGATTGATAGTGGATGACCAATAAATGTGTTCCAAAATATATGGATGCCCAATAAATATGTGTAAATATGGAAACTCAATAAATAAATAAATAAAAATGAAAGAGTGGATATGTGACTTTACTAAGCTTCTCTGAGACTCTATTTAATCTCTCTTAAGCTCTATATTTTTCAGCGAAGATGGGGATCCAATACCTAACTCAAAGGAGTAAATCAGATAATGTATTTAAAGACCTTAGGAGAGAAAAAAAACCTCTCTCCTAAGGTATTTAGATAAATGATTGAACTACTACTTGTCAGAAGTTATGTTCTGATTTTTAGTTCGGAAACTGAAGTCCTGAGATTTCTATCTTAAACCATGGAAGGATACTTTTAGAAGCTTTATAATTGAAGTCTAAGATCATAAAAATAACTTCTTTTGCAATTTATTTTTCTCAGAAAAGCATGTGGGGCTCCCTTGGCATCTTTGACTTGTAGAAAGTGTAATATGGAGTTTCCAGACTAGAACACAAGCTCCATAAGAAGAGGTACCTAATTATCTTGTATGTTCCTAGTGACTGCACCTGGTGTATAATAGGTTCTCAATAAATATATGTTGAATGAATAAACAAAGAAAATGTTAAGCTTTTTCCTCCATTTAAGATGTACCAAGAGTGAAGCTGAGACCTAGCAAGATCTATGAACTGTCTCTTTCCTCTAATTTCAATTTTTAAACATTTTTGTGAGTATATAGTAGATGGATATATTTATGGAGTACATGAGATATTTTGATGCCAGCATGCAATGTGAAATAAGTACATCATGGAGAATGGGGTATTCACCCCGTCAAGCATTTATCCTTTGAGTTACAAACAGTTCAATTACACTCTTTAAGTAATTTTAAAATGTACAATTAAGTTATTATTGACCATAGTCATCTTATTGTGCTATCAAATAGTAGGTCTTATTCATCCTTTCTATTTTGTTTGTAACCACTAACTATCTCCAACACCCCACCACCCCCCTTTACTCTTCCCAGCCTCTGGTAGCTATCCTTCTACTCTCTATGTCCATGAGTTCAATTGTTTTGGTTTTTAGATCCCACAAATAAGTGAGAACATGTGGTGTTTGTCTTTTTGTGTCTGGCTTATTTTAGCTAACATAATGATCTCCAGTTCCATCCACATTATTGCAAATGAGAGGATCCCATTCTTTTTTTGACTGAGTAGTACTCCATTGTGTATGTGTACCACATTTTCTTTATATATTCATATGTTGATTAACACTTAGGTTGTTTCCAATTCTTAGCTGTTGTAAACAGTGCTTCTACAAATATAGGAGTGCAGATATCGCTTCAATATACTGATTTCCTTTCTTTGGGGTACATATGCAGCAGTGGGATTGCAGGATCACATGGTAGCTCAGTTTTTAGTTTTTTTGAGAAACCTCCAAAGTATTCTCCATAATTGTTTTACTAATTTATCTTCCCACCAACAGTGTATGAGGGTTTCCTTTCCTTCACCTCCTTTCCAGCATTTGTCATTGCCTGACATTTTGGATATAAGGCATTTTTACCAGGGTGTGATGATATCTTATTGTGGTTTTGATTGGCATTTCAAATGCAAATCAAATGATGATTTGACATTGAGCACCTTTTCATATGTGTTTGCCATTTGTATATCTTCTTTTGAGAAATGTCTATTCAAATTTTTTGCCTATTCTTTGATCAAATTATTACATTTTTTTCTATAGAGTTGTTTGAGCTCCCTACATATTCTGGTTATTACCCTCTTGTCAGATGGGTAGTTTGCAAACACTTTCTCCCATTATCTGGGTTGTCTCTTCACTTTTGTTGATTGTATCCTTTTCTGGGAAGAAGCTATTTAACTTGCTGTGATCCCGTTTGTCCATTTTTGCTTTGGTTTCTTGTACTTGTGGGGTATTGCTCAATAAATTTTTGCTCAGACCAATGGCCTAGAGACTTTCCCCAATATTTTCTTGTAGTAGTTTAATAGTTTGAGGTCTTAGATTTAGGTCCTTCATCCATTTTTATTTGAGTTTTGCATATGGCAAGAGATAGGGGTCTAGTTTCATTCTTCTGCACATGGATATCAGTTTTCCCAGCACCATTTACTGAAAATGGACTGTTTCTTTCCCTCCAGCAAGAAGACAGATGTTGACTTCCTCCAGCGTTGCTGATTCACCCCTTCCCCGATCTTTGATTTGGGTTGTGTTCCTCCCTAGCAACTTTTCTGATGTGTTAATGTCATTCATTCTCAGCACATGACTGACCCAGCATCTGTTTTTTTCCTAATGAATGAAGTACTGGGAGAGAAGGGTAGGTATTTACTATTTCCACTATATAACAGACTTATCTTTGGGGAGTGATTGTATAGATATCAAGAGGGAGAAAGAGAATGAATTTGGTGGAGGTTTTTGAGTTGTTTGTATAAAACATTGAGCCCATTGAGCAGTGCTTGCAAATGAGAGAAATGGTTATGTACACAGTTGTCTCCTGAAGAAGAGAGAGCACCATCTACTATAAAATTTAAAAAATCAAGTATCCCTCCCCAGGGGATGTTTCTAATTTTTAGAGAATAGTTGTTCTTATTCATGAGTAACATGTAGTATAGAAATGCAGAAGTCTGTTAGTTTCAGTGGTTGAATCTGGATTAGTTTCTTTTGCATTCCTAAGATTATAGTTTTAGTAAAACCAGCACAAAAATGTCTATACTGATGAGCATCTGACACTTCAGATCATTTGGATTTTTTCTGGAATTTGTGGTGGTTGGAGGGTAAGGGGGTGGAAGTGGCTTTTAAAGAGAACCTATTAACTATGGATTTTGGAAAAACGTATCATGATTTTGTTGTTTCATTTAATGTATACAAATTTACAAAAAAGTATAGTTTCAAGTAAGCAGAAAAAAGAGAAAAACATGAGTTTCAAAATTAGCACTGTACCTTTTTAAGGGCCCTGATCTTTGCTAATTATAGTTATTTGTTTTAATGACAAATTTTAACCAGGGTATGATGATTACTGTGATAAATAGACCTCACATATATATGGTAATAGAACCTTATTTCATATTCATCTAATAGTAGTGGGAATGTGAACAAGTTAGCAGACAGCTCTCATCTACTCAATCAGAGACCTAGGTTAACAGAGGTTCTACTACATATAGGCTTACAAGAAGGCCTTGTTGTTGTTGTTGTTTTTCCTTTTAGGTATTCCATAGGGGAAAAAAGCAGAGCTGAGAATGCACAGAAATTTTCATGTGCCAAGTTTGGAAGTGGTATGTATAATTTCTCTTTATCTTCAATTGGTTGGAATCCCATTGCATGTTCCTATCTAATTTCAAAAGAGTCTAGATAAAGTAGTTGTTTAGCATGGGCTCCCTAGAAAATAGAATCTGAGGCAAGGACTAAGTGCTAATGCTTTGAGAGGTATACGTTCAGGGCAGCAAGAGTGAGAGGAAAGCAAAGTGAGGCAGGTAAGGATGGTAAGCCATACAAGGTACCATGTTGGTTGTTACTTCGCAACAATCTGGAAGAAATAGCAGGTCATGCAGCAGGTCAACCACTCAGACTGTATGGCAAAATCAGAAGCTAGAACATTCCAGTGGAGTGAGGGAAGTAAGAAGAATTTGTCTACCTGGCCCTCCCCCATTTATTGATTCCTACTGATCAAAGTTTGCCCTACAGGGTGTTGACTCCTCAACACTACGTGTTTGTATCATCAACCATCTTCAGCAGCTTCTCAGAAGTTAACACCAATACTGTCTGGTGTATTTCACCTGAATCTGAGTCAGATGGAAAATGGCAGAAGATAGAGGCTCTGGAGAGTGGCTGGTTACCCTCAGACAGCAAATCTTGATGAGTCTACACTGCATACGATGGACATGGTGGCAGCTGTCTCAAAGACAACTGAAACCAATACAATCTGAACATCTGGCAAAAAGACTTGCCTTATATAGTTCACCCCTTGCAACATTCAGATTCATTTGTGCCCTCTATTTATATGTGTTTCTTAATCTAAAATATGGGAGCAACTTTTTTTTTTGTTGTTAGAACGAGAGATGTCACATTCTCCTGGAAAGTGGAGATACAAGTTCAACTGCTGCATGGTTTGAAATTCCTTCAAAACTCAGGTTGAAATGTAATTGTCATTATGGTGGTATTAAGAGGTGGGACCTGCAAGAGGTGATGAGGTTATGGGTGCTTCAACCTCATGAGTGAGTCAATGCTATTATTGGGGTGTGGCTTAATTATCACAGGAGTTTGGTCTCTTTTTTCTCTGTCTTGTACATGTACTTCCTCACCATGGGATGCCTTCTGCCATGTTATGATGCAGCAAAAAGAACCGTTCCAGGTGCAGCCCCTCTATCTTGGACTTCCCAATCCCCAGAACAGTGAGTCAAATAAACTTATGTTGTTTATAAATTATCCATTCTGTGGTATTCTGTTAGAGCAACAGCAAAACAAACCGTCACAAAGTCACCTTCAAATTGCATTTTTCTAGAAGAGTGAAGGCAAGAGAATCAGTTAAAAACAACTATGGTGTTGCTACAGGTGGTCTTGAGGCTATGATTGATATCATTTCTTTCCTTCACTGTCCATTACAGGTTTCAGCCACCCACTGTCAATACTTCCACCGATATGCTTGCTTTTGAGGATAATCCAGACCCTCATTCTGAGGATTCTAAGCCTTCTGTTCCCTGCTGTTATTGGGTTGTGGTTCTTATAATTGGCCAGTGACAGTTATTACGGGGCTTGAAAATACTAAGGGATGCCTTAGTGAATCTCCCGCATTCATAGACATGTTCACATTATGTAGATATACTTCTAACTTCTCATATACAACCTTGTCAAGGTTGATTATCTTAGCCAGTACAGTAACTCCTTTCTTTCACTACTGCTGTCAGGAAGAGTTTAAATTAGCCAGATGGTAAATATACCTTCTAGTTAAGTGGAACCACCACTGTATCCCTGGCAAAAGTGTTCCTTCTCTGAGAATCAGGACCTGCAACTTAGCAGAAACCGAGGGTTGTGGTACAGAAAGTGCAAATACTACAAGTGGGTTATTGAGTGTAATAATGAGAGGGGGTATTTCTATTTCTACCTCTTTGTTCTTGACATTTGTATTCAATTATTGGAGACATAGTGTGTTAGTCTAATGTCTTCATCTATTTAGGCTGCTATAAAGAAAGTACCATAGACTAGGTGGCTTGTAAACAACAGATATCTATTTCTTGCAGTTCTGAAGGCTAAGTCCAAGATCAAGGTGCTGATACGTTTGGTGTCTGGTGAGGGTCTACTTCCTTGTAGACGGGGCCTTATTTCTGTGTCTCCACATGGTGGAAGGGACAAGGGGTATCTCTCAGACCTCTTTTATAAGGACATTAATCCCATTCATGAGGACTCTGCCCTCATGACCTGATGACTTCTCAAAGGCCCTGCCTCCCAATACGATCACCTGAGGGTTAGGATTTCAACATATGAATTTTGGGGGGTGAGGAGACACAAACATTCAGACCATAGCAGTGCCATATGCCAAATATTAGGTTAGCACATATATACATATCCTCAAAGTCAGTGTCTTAAGTCTCAAGTGTGTTGTTTCTGAGCTGGCACTGTAGCTTAGCCTTTAACACATCATTCCATTGTTCTTTTAGGATGGCTGCTTCTAAGTGACAAACTCATTTGTTAAAGAGGCATGGTCGATTTTAAAAATGTACTTCCTTTAACCAACAATAAAATAACACAAAACTGTGTGTGTCAATAATTTCGTAAGCCTTGAGATTCATGTGAAGAATATGAATATGATATTCTTAGCAGATAAAAATATTTTATATTTGAATAGAAATATAAGAAACCAACAAATTCAACTGCCCCATTTTACAAAAGAAAAATAAAGGCCCAGAGAGAAAGAGTGACTTAATAGCTAATTAATGACTGAATCTGTGCTAGATCCAGGCTTTCTTTCTAGATCCCTGAAAATATCATTATATCAAGCCAATTTTTAAACAAAAAACATGGGTTTATCTGTTGAAAATTGAGTAGACTTCTAGATGCAAATCAGATTAGTTTCAAGGTAACAAATAGCTTTGTTACCACTTTGCCATTATACATAGTAGAATTGTATTGTTCGTTCTTTGAAGTGGTTGCAGTTTTTCATGTAGAAGCAAGGGAAACATTCATCTTTGTGTAATAATTGCTTTCTACTCCTTCAGGGCCTTGTTCAAGGCTCACCTCCTCCAGCAAGCCTTCCTTAAATTCTTTAGTTTATGGCCACCTTCTCTTACCTCTCACAGAAACTCCTGATCACCTTTTTATGACTTTCACTGCAAAACAATTTTTACAAGTGAATGAAAATTAAGAAAAAAATACCCACAACCCTGTCATTTCAACACGTGAAACCAGTTTCATTTTTCAAAATTACATCTAGCCTTTGTATGCATATATGATTTGTATAGCATTGGAGATTTTTGTAATCAATGTGTAGATATATATTTGTAGTTTTTTCACCACTTGACGTTAATGCATGATCACCTTTTAAAGTTGCTACGTAATTTTCATGATTTTATTTTTAATGTTGTTTCTCATTACCTCTTGGGTATTTCATAGGCATTTTAAAATTAACATGTCTTAAAGTGAACTCAGCTTACCGTTTAACACTGTGCAACTTTAGATGGAAAAAGGCTTCAACCTGTCTTTCTTTCATTTACCATCCCTATTTCAAGTCAGTCTATAAGTCTAGTCCTTCTACTGCCTAAATATTTTATAACTATAAACTCTTTTTTCCAACTGTGTCACTGGATCGGGCTTCCTGAGGCTCACTAGTCCAATTGCAATAGGCTAATTCTGGCTACTACTAGTAGGCAGTCTTTATAGTTGGCTCTTCTGAAGGATGCCCAATAATTTGTTTTTAAATTAAAATTTGATCCTATTCTCTGCTTAAAAACATTCATTGGTTTTCCTTTGTGAAGAGGTTGTCAGTACTTAAAACTAGGGTTATTTTACACAAACATGTAGATTTCTGGTTTCTTAAGGAATTAAAAATCTGGCTGCAGTGTGCCTGCATTCCCGGGTGGCAACAGAAGGGTGAAGCTGAGTAGAGGCTGTTCCTGCAGACAGGGCAAATGCTGGCAATTTGGCAAAGAGCCCCCCAAATCTGTTTTTTGATGTTAGCTCCATGGTTCCTATGGGCTTTTGAGTTCAGGACTCCCTGCCTAAACTTTTCTGCATGGCACACAAGATTCTTATCAGAGCACCTGATGAGTTCTTTAGCCTTATTCTTCCATTAAGCAAGAAACAGAGAGTGGCACTTCAAATGTGCCTTGGAATGCTCCTCTCTCTGTGCCTCATCACCTTCATGTCTAGTGGAATCTCTTTTTCTTCCTTGAAGAATTTACTGCATGGTCACCTCCTTTATGAAGGTCTTCCTGACATCCCAAGCCTTCCAGGTAGCAGAAGGATCTAGAAAACAATTCCACTTCTCACTCTATTCTACAACTAGTCGTTCCCTTCTCAGGCTAGGAAGGCAGGCCAAAACACTTCCACTTGCTGCTTCTCAGTGTTTCCCCTTCTTGCTTCATCAACTGCTCCTTTTTGTCAGTCTCCTTTCTCTGCTTTCCATCTTCCTAATCCTTCCTTTTCAGTTTAATTCAGCAAACTCATGAAGAGGGGCTGATAAAGGCACTGGATGCTGGAGGGGAGTTAGTGAAGAGTGAAGGGCTCCTTGTGTGGCAGGGTTTAAATTCTGGTGGGACAAATGGATGTCTGGTAATGACAGCATGACCAGGTGCTGTACATGACGTATAGACAAGGTGCTCTGAAAGGCTGGAAGAAGGGATTCTTTCTAGTCATCTTTGGCAAAGGGAAGGAGGAGGTGATTGCTTACATTTAAAAGAATTTCTTAGGAGGATAATGGAACCAGGTGTTCCTCATGACTTCATTTTATGCATTCTTTTCATATCTACATAGCCTTCTTATCCACTCCAATATTTCATTTTAGAGTGTGGGAGTCAGGTGTTCTCTGGGTTTGAATTTTACTTCATTATTTTATATCCTTGTGAAATTAACAGGCTACTTAACCTCTCCATGTCTCAATTTCTTCCTCTTCAAAATGAGAGAAATAATAGTACCTACTTCATAGAACTGTTGAGAAAGTTAAATGAGATATTCACATAAAGCATTCAGAATATTGCCTTTCAAAGAATAAGTATGCAATGAAATTGAGGTATTATTAGTATTATTGTTTGGTAACTTCCCAATTTCTTATAATAATAGACTTGGAAGTCACCAGAACATAATGTGGGAGCACATGTTCTAATGTTCTAGTGACTTCCAAATCTATGATTATAACAATTTTAGCTGATATTATTAAGAGAAAGTCTTGTGCAGTGGTTAAGTATGTAGACTCAAGCCAGATTGCATGGGTTCAAATCTGTTACTTCCTGCCTTTGCAAGCTGCTTACCTTTTCTGCATTTGTTCCCTCATCTGGAAAATGGAAACAATAATAGTATCTATGATATAGGATTGTTATAAAGTGGGTAAATATATATAAAGTGTTCAGAGCAGTGTCTGGCACACAGGAGGTGCTACATTTTTTTCTTACTTATTTTTATTGAGATAGGCTAAGAGTTTCATATGTGTTATCTCAGGAATCCTGATCTATCTTTACACTATAGAAGGATAATAGTAATCCTTACTGTACAGATTAAGAGACTGAGGAATGGAGAGGTTAAGTAGTTTGCTAAAAGCACATACCTAGTAAGTGGGAGAACTAGGACTCAGAGCCAGATATTTGTGACTATCTCTCACTTCCACTCTCCTGACTGCCAAACACACACATCCTGGATACTTTATATTCAACATTTCCCAAACTGATCTCATCATATCCCCTTCTGAATCTGCTCCCTCCCAGGGCTCACTATCTTTGTAAATGGCGTCCTCCACACTCTAGTTGCCCAAGCTAGAGAACTTGGGGTTGTGCTTGATTATTCCTCTTCATCCTCACCTACTCAATCTACCACAATATCTATTCCTTCTAACTCCTAAGGGTTTCATATCTGTTCATTCCGCTACACTTTCACTGCTACCACCCTAGTCCAAGTCACCATCATTTCGAGTAACTCAATTATCCTCCAAGTGAGCTATATAATTGCTTAATGAGGCACAGAATATTATTTGCACCTGGATTCCTTTTAAACTACGCTCTATCTTAATTGGAAGAATGATTGAAATAGAGAACCCTCCCTCCAACACAGACCCAATACTCAAATCTTATCACGGTTGAGAATACTAGGTAATATCAAGACTTCAGGGCAGAGGGAAAGGTTTTTGTTTTTGTTTTATGAGTACAGGGGAAAGAATTCTGAGGTTAAATACCCAGCAAGGAAGAGTAGATTAAATACCCATTGGATAGGAGGAAAGAGAAGGGAAGAGGAGCAGGGATGAAGAGCCAGAAAATGGTAAGAAGATGGAGGCCAGTAAAAATTCAAGGGATGGAGAGCCAACAAATATTTTTAAGAATGCTACAGCTTAATTGTTACTATTATTTGCATTGCTATGAAATAATCCTTCATTCTTCTCCCTTATACAAATTTTCAAAATATTTTAGCAACTTTTCGAGACTACACCTGTTCTGTGGAAACTAAAGAGTGCTATATTTGTGTGTGGGTTAGTGCAGTATGTCACAGAGGAATCATGAGCCCAGATGGCAGAGGAGGCTATGAGAAACAGACCTGCAGGAATTTGCAGAAATTTTGGTGTAAAACCTTGGCCTTTTACTAGGCCATGGAATTGTTGCGGGCTCAAGGCAATTATTCTTACGTCTCTGAAGAGACGAGGGGCCCCAGGCAGACATCTAATTTACATTTGATTGTACCCAAAGTCAATACTTTGTGCATGACGAAATGATATCCAAAAGGGGCATGTAAGTTCAGAGTTTCTTTTCTTTGTCAAGACATAGCCAAACGATTAGTTGTATTAATTTCAGGATTAATGACCTTTGAATAAATTAGAAACTGATTTGAAAATGGCATTCCAACGAACTAGATTTTATTCACAGGTCCACCTCTGACTGGGTTCTAAGGGACTTGCCAATGGAAAATATTTAACTTTTCTTTGACCTCATGTTCCTCACCAGTAGAATGAAGGATTTAGATCAATCATTGTTTCCTAAACTTTGATCCATCTAATGGTAGTTGTGGGAATTTCGATTTTTCTATCCACTTGCAAAAGATGTTCATAGACAGGATGGCTATATGTTCAGGTTCATCTGGTATAGTCCTAAGTTTATGTTTGTTTTTGGTATAATTATTAACAATGTCTCATTTTACTGTAGAAAAAGTCCAGATTTGGATAATAACATTTATAGTTACCTTATTAATAGGAGTTCCTTCCTTAAATAAAAAATTTTAGGTTAAATAATTTTAAACAGGTTTCTTGACTGCTAAACTTTGCAAATCCTTTATCATGCTAATGTGTCTTTTGATTCTCCAAAAGAGGGAGTACGCTTTCTAGCATTTTGGCTTTGGAATTGTTACTTTGCTTCTTAGGGGAATAAGTTAATGGAACTTAGAAAGAGTAGGAAATCATCTTAATTCAGCAAATACTTATGAAAGTCTGTGTGCCAAGCCCTGGAAGAGGCAATGAAAAGATACAGTGACAATCCAGTCTGCTACAAAATCACTTATAATCTGATCCATAAGTGTGGTGAATGGCAGTGGGGATTGACACTACACAAAGACTTGCAACTCAAGGTCACATTCTAGCTTTCATGTTGTGCTATGATACTATGTAATTAGAGTCCAAGATAAGGCACAATAAGTCCAAAGCCCAAAGGAGTAGTATAATTTGTTAGCACTATGTCAAATGAAGTTTTCTTAGACTCAATACTGAATGAAAATGCTTGATAAATCTTCCAGAATATTCATACAGTGGCCCAGAGAACCAGTATTTTCATGACTATGCACGACCACCTTATTTTAAAATTTAGTCCTAACAGTTCCCAGGAGGAGACGACTGGTAGTGTTATTTCTAAAAATATATTAAAAATATTTGTGGAAGAATGCTATAGACGGAGATTGTGATTAGAAAGCCTGTAATCCCAACACTTTGGGAGGCTGAGACAGGCAGATCATGAGGTCAGGAGATCGAGACCATCCTGGCTAACAGGGTGAAACCCTGTCTCTACTAAAAAAATACAAAAAACTAGCCGGGCGACGTGGCGGGCACCTGTAGTCCCAGCTACTCGGGAGGCTGAGGCACGAGAATGGCCTGAACCCGGGAGGCGGAGCTTGCAGTGAGCTGAGATCCGGCCACTGCACTCCAGCCTGGGTGACAGAGTGAGACTCCGTCTCAAAAAAAAAAAAAAAAAAATAGAAATTTACTCAAAGATTATTTTTCTTTTTCTTTCTCTTTTTTTTTTGAGATGGAGTCTCGCTCTGTCACCCAGGCTGGAGTGCAGTGGAGTGATCTCGGCTCACTGCAACCTCCGCCTCCCGGGTTCAAGCGATTCTCCTGCCTCAGTCTCCCGAGTAGCTGGGATTACAGGCACACCATCACGCCTGGCTAATTTTTGTGTTTTTAGTAGAGATGGAGTTTCACTATGTTGGCCAGGATGGTCTTGAAATTCTGACCTTGTGATCCACCCGCCTAGGCCTCCCAAAGTGTTGGGATTACAGGTGTGAGCCACCGCGCCCGACTGGATTAATTTTCTAGTAGAATTGTTTTGGTTAACAATGATAGCACTTAATGACACATAATTTTTTTACATATTAGTTTGTTTCTTATAACAATCAGATTGTATTAGTATTTCCCCATTTACAAAAGAAGAAACCGAAACCTAGAGACGCTGAGTAATTTATCAAAGTTTCAATTGCTGATTAATCTCAGAACCAAGTTTTAAACTCAGTTTCTCTTCAGAGCCTTCATCCTTCTTTGCCACTAAACATAAATTCAGACATGTGGGAGGGCTGATTGTGAACATATCTTCCCCACTCAGAGCTTAGTGATCTCACATTAATACCCCGAAATCAGTCATGGATACTTACACCATGGAAATGAGTAAAGTCTACAAATTAGAGCTCCTGTCACCAACCCCCAGGGCTGATTGTGAAACAATTACCAGCACACCACTGGCTAGATACACATTTGGATAGCTGTTTGACTGAGTATTGCAGGTATTCACATGGGGAATTGTTGGTACTGTTTACGTGTTTTATTAATGTCTTTATCAGATGAAGATCCCTTTTGGCTTGAATTGGAAGAGGAGATACAAATGAGAATTCTCATGATTATTAAATTATTGGATCTGGGAGTTTTTCAGAAAATTTAGTACTTCATCCAGGCAATTTTTAAAGAACCTTTGGCTAGGTTTATTATCTAACCACAATTCTGCTCATACTTCTTAATTTCCAAAACCCATTATTTGCATATTTGTCATGACAATTATCACACTTTGAATTCATGTTCTAGTTATTTATGCATGCATATTTCCTTCCTGTTAGACTACAAGATCCATGATAGAATCCGTGCTATTCAGTACTACAACCCTAGAGAGTGTCTGGCACATTGCTTTTTCAGTGATTGAGTTCAATGTTGATTAAATGAATAACTTTTGTTTTTCTGTTTCAGACACTGTGATAATTCAGATAGGATAGTGAAGAAAATAACTTAATAAAACACATAATATTCCGAATCATAAAGATTTTCTTAAAACAGACCATCCAGTGTATCAACCTACTGAAAACATGGATCCATTTATGATGTTAACTATTCTACACTAGAAGATGTAATTTATTTATTTTTTCTTGCTATAAGTACACCTGAAAGACTGACATTTGTTAGGGGGGGGGGGCACTTTTATAACCTGTACTAAAGTAAGTACCTATTAGTTTGTATTCGTACTCTTAGCTTGAAATATATCTTTTTGGCTCTTTTCTACTATTAACATGGATTTTATTAGCATTTAGTAAACCATTGTTTTTTTTTCCCAAATAGCCCTTTTAGTTTCAGGTTACACATTCTTTTTTTGTCAGTTTTTTATGTTTTGATGATTTAAAGTTATTCAATTATTTTACATTAAAATCATTTTATTTTATTAAACTTTTTTCCTTAAATATATTTGGAATATTGTTTATAAAAGATATGCTTTAGAATTGGTGAAGGGACAGATTTAATCTTTTCCCCTTGCCAATAAGCCATCTGCTTGCTACTCAGCTATGGACCAACCATCATTAGTGTAACCTGAGAATCTGATAGAAATGTAGTGTCTTGGGCCCCAGCCCAGACCTACTGAATCAGAATCTGCATTTAAAAAAATGTCCCCAGGAGATTTGTATGCACATTAACGTTTGAGAAAAGCCAATCAATTGAGTCTTTTTCTGAAATTCACCCTGCTGCAAAAGCAGCTGACTATAATGTATTCTTCAATGCAGACCACAATTTGGAATTCTGATTTATTTGATGGCTTAATGTTTATTGACTGCACCTGGTGTGCTAGGTATTGCAAGGAATAGACAAACCAACCAGTCATTGTTCTGCAGTTACTTTACTCTAAAATAAGAAGACACAGACAATTTGCTATTTTTTCATTCCTTTGTACTTTAAAATCATATACAGATACATTGAAAGAAGAGAAGAGTTGAGTAGGAGAGACAGTCTGGTTAAAATCCCACTCAAAAAGGATGTAGCTCATTGTTAAAATAAGAGTAGTTGAGGGATGTTTCACATACAGATAGAAATGGAAGGAATTTTGCCAATTGTCTAGATGTTTGGTCTGGGGAAAGCAAACATCTGGATGGCTGAATTTTGTGTAGACAAAGTATCTGGACAATTGCTTGCATTTTCCACTTCCCCTCCAGATGTTTAGCATTGTGTTGATGTAGCTCAAGCTCATTGCTCTCATTCATGAATTTTTAGTAGAAAAAGTTCTAAAAGCATTGATTTCATGTCGACATTCCATTCCTCACGAAAATTATAGCGTTTAAAACTAGTATTTGGTCAAGTTTTTCCCCCTTGAGTTAAATTACCATTTATATAGTGAATTTAGAAGACATTCTTAGTCACTGTCATTAGGATGTGATGAAATAAAAAGGATTTTGAAAGTGTTCAGAATATGCCACCCCCAAATGTGCCATTTTGGCATAAGGATTATTTTAGAATGAAGTCAACCGAGAATCAACAAATGCAGGAAGAGGTCTCTGTTCCCCTTCCTTAGCTACGACCCCAAAGGCACAAGTTTCCCTTTGTGAAGGTGCTCCCCACCTCCTAAACCAGGAATGAAAGGAGCAACTCTTATTACCAGAGACAGAGTTTGCATGGAGATGAGTCTGCGTAAATAAACCTTACTAAAATAACCCTTATCTTCCATTAGTTTCTCCTATATATTTTCCGGTTACTTTCTCTCAACTTGTTGTTCCTTGAAGCCCAAGCCCCTTTCCATTGTTGAAATGGCATGTAAGTCCCCAAACCTAACTGCTTCTTTGAATTTCACTTCTTGTCTATGAACTCCTATGCTTGTAAAATGCTAATAAATCTATATAGTTTTCTCCTGTTAATCAGTGTTTTGTCAGTTAAATTTGCAGATATTGAAATTGAGAGTAGAGGAAAACTTTTTCTTCTTTCAGTTTGAACTCTGCTTGTATTTCCTTTAAAAAAATTTAATAACTCATTTGAAAAGAGGAAAGGAACAAATAGAGAAGGAAGGAAAGATAAAAAGAGAGATATGAAGCATGTTGAAAGTCTAAAGCATCAATAGAAATGGAATGAGAGTTTTTTGGAATTAGCTGTTTATTCATCTGTTTCATCTAATGATTACTCAAACTGTCAATGACTGCAGGCCTACTATATGGAGAGATTATTATTGTCACACTCTAAGCCTGCAGTGAGGTCAGCTGTTGGATCAATAACAACTCTGCTCCCTCAGATAACGAATCTAAATGAGAATTGCCACTGTTAATCAGGTATCTTGAAATCCTTGAACAGGGCACAGTGATAAATGATTGCTGACTATTGTTCTCCTTTTAACCTCAGTGGACTATGCTCACCCATATTTTTAATTAACTGATTTAGTCCAGGACATTTAAAATGCTCAAATCCTTTCAAAATTCTCCCCAGGGAGGTTATTTCTGGAGCAGACATCAGGACAAATGCCCTTCCTTTCTTTGTAGAGATATATTTAGCACATTTTTATTTTTTCTCAGAGGAACACATTTCCAAGGAAGACTTTGGTTTCACATTTCACTTAGCACTTAGTTCTTTACCTCACAGAATGACAGCATTTTAAAATTCAGCAAAAATATACAATGTTCTTTACGGAGTATTAAACAAAAGTCAAAGCTTTGGAAAATTACAACCTTCAGTGCAAAAGGATATATCTTCTGCTTTTTTGAAAGTCAATTAGTAATGAAAAATCTTTTAGAAAAAAATGTTTAGTTAAACTGAGGTTATAGACAAGTCTTAAAAGTCTTAACAATTAAAAGATATTCTGAATGTTAAGAAGACTAAGATTTTAGCAGTTATTATTTAATTTTTTTTTTGAGACAGAGTCTCGCTCTGTCACCCAGGCTAGAGTGCAATGGCCTGATCTCGGCTTACTGCAACCTCTGCCTCCCAGGTTCAAGGGATTTTCCTGTCTCAGCCTCCCGAGCAGTTGGGATTACAGGTGCCCACCGCCGCGCCTGGCTAATTTTTTTGTACTTTTAGTAGAGACGGGGTTTCACCAGATTGGTCAGGCTGGTCTCAAACTCCTGATCTCGTGATCAGCCCGCCTCCGCCTCCCAAAGTGCTGGGATTACATGCGTGAACCACTGTGCCCGGCCAGCAGTTATGAAAATTATTTATTTTTACATTTTTAAATGTTCCTTGTCTTTTAACAAGTATTAAAAAATTTAAAACACGTTGGTATCTTCTCTACAACACTGAGAACATCTCATGATCTTATTGCTGTCAAGTAATTTTGTAAAGCTAGTGAGAGGCGACAACGTGCTAGCAGCCCTTGCTCAATCTCGCTGCCTCCTAGGCCTTGGCGTCTGCTCTGGCCACACTCCAGGAGCCCTTCAGCCCGCCGCTGCGCTATGAGGGCCCCTCTCTAGGGCTGCCGGAGGCCGGAGCCGGCTCCCTTTGCTCACCGCCAGATGTGGAGCCAGAGGCGCACCGGAGCGCGCGCCAGCCTTCCGGGTGGGCGCAGGCTTAGCGTGCACCGCACTGGGTGTGGCCTCTCGGCGCCTGCTGGGCTTGATCAGGGAAGAGCTCCCTCTGGGCCACAGGAGTGACCCGCTTAAGTGCCACTCCCGCTGGCGAGTGCCACTGAAAGATGAAGCCTGCTGGGCTTCTGGGACGGGTGGGGACTTGGAGAACTTTTGTGTCTAGCTAAAGGATTGTAAACGCACCAATCAGCACTCTGTGTCTAGCTAAAGGTTTGTAAACGCACCAATCAGCACTCTGTCAAAACGGACCAGTCAGCTCTCTGTAAAAACGGACCAATCGGCTCTCTGTAAAATGGACCAATCAGCTCTCAGTAAAATGGACCAATCAGCAGGATGTGGGTGGGGTCGGATAAGGAAATAAAAGCAGGCTGCCGTCCCCCCACCCCAGCTGGCAGTGGCAGCTCTCTTTGGTTTCCTTCTGTAGGGGAAGCTTTGTTTTTTTTTCTTGCTTTTGGCAGTAATTCTTGCTGCTGTTCAGTGTTTGGGTCCACTCCACGTTTATGAGCTGTGGTAATAACTCTTGCTGTTGTTCGGTGTTTGGGTCCAGACCACCTTTATGAGCTTTAACGCTCATCCTGAAGGGCTGCAGCAGAGACCACAAACCCACCAGGAAAGACGAACAACTCCAGACTGGAGGAGTGAACAACTCTGGATGTGCCACCTCTATGAAGTGTAACACTCACCACGAAGGTTTGCAGCTTCACTCCCGAGGCTAGTGAGACCACGAATCCACCGGAAGGAATGAACAACTCTGGAGGTGCCGTCTTTAAGAGCTGTAGCACTCACCGTGAGGGTCTGCAGCTTCATTCTTGAAGTAGGGAAGACCAAGAACCCACCAATTCCGGAGACACTAGAATTGATGTTATAGTTAACAGAGGTAAAGGGCATTCATCTGCATTTTCACTTTCTAATGCATCTCATATTTAGAGAATGAGACTGTGACCAAGACAATTGAAAAGTTGATTATTTTTGTCTTACTTTTTTTTTTTTTTGAGAAGCAATCTCGCTCTGTCGACCAGACTGCAGTGCAGTGGTGCAATCTCTGCTCACTGCAAGCTCCGCCTCCCGGGAGGTCATTCTCCTGCCTCAGCCTCTGGAGGACTACAGGTGCCCGCCACCACGCCCAGCTAATTTTTTGTATTTATTTATTTTTTTTTTAGTGGAAACAGGGTTTCACTGTGTTAGCCATGATGGTCTCGATCTCCTGACCTCGTGATCCCTCCGCCTTGGCCTCCCAAAGTGTTGGGATTACAGGTGTGAGCCATGGCACCCTGCCTATTTTGTTTTCTTAACTTGATTGGTAAATTAGCGAATGTAGTTAAAACACTGTGTGGAATGTGGGGAAAAAAGAACAGTCACGGGCTCTCACTGAAAACTTCTGGGTTGTCGATTCCAGCTTTCCATCTCTAGAAACCTTCGTGTCTGTTCATATGAGGTCTGAAAAAATATTTTCATCGCTTTTGGTTAACTGAATGTAGGATATTTTTGTTGTTACCATTTATAGCGTTTATAAACTGCCATTTCTAGAAACATTCCAAAGTGTAGTTGTGTAAAATAACTGTGGGTCAGTAATTCAGACAGAATTCCATAGAAAATGGTTTATCTCTGTTGCATGAAATCTGGGACTTCAACTGGGAAGACTCAAATGGCTGATATGTGGCTCAGATGAATAGGGGCTTGAATTATTTGGCAACCTCTTTGCTCACGTGTCTGGCATGTTGGCCAGGATGGTGCAAAGGCTAGGCTCAGCTGGAGCTGTTGATAAGAATGCATACACATCGCTTTTCCATATGGACTGGGCTTCTCATTCTCGTGTAATGGCTGGGTTCTGAAAGGAAGAAGCCCAAGACAGGGCACCAGGAGAGAGAGAGAGTTCTAGGAGAGACAGGTGAAGTTGCATGGGTTTTTGTGACCCAGCCTTGGAAATCACAGAATGTTGCTTCTGTTCTGTTCTATTCCATTAATTAAAACAAGTACAGGCCTGCCCACATTCAAGGGAAGATGATACAGGTGTTAAAGCCTCAGAAGGACTCCGTACTTCTATATTTGAGTGCTTGTGGATGAACTGTAACCTAGCTTAATAGACAAAATTGAAAAGCTATCTTAACAGTATGCACCTGTAACAATGGCTGAGTGTTGGCCAATCCCAGCGGCCA
Source organism: Macaca fascicularis (assembly GCF_037993035.2). Classification (NCBI taxonomy): domain Eukaryota; kingdom Metazoa; phylum Chordata; class Mammalia; order Primates; family Cercopithecidae; genus Macaca; species Macaca fascicularis. The sequence continues at coordinate 28,066,820 of NC_088376.1, read as the reverse complement.
TACTTCAGCCTCTCATGGACTGTTGAATGTTCAAACTGCATTCAAATAAGGAAACTCTGAGGTGTAACTAATCTGTTTCTGTACCTCATTTCTGATTCTTGTACATCACTTTATCTTTTTTGTTTATAAATTTGTTCTTACCACGAGACACCCCTGCAGTCTCTGTGAATCTGCTGTGATTCTGGGGGCTGCCTGATTGGAGAATCGTTCATTGCTCAATTAAACTCCTTTAAATTTAATTCAGCTGAAGTTTTTCTTTTATCAGATGGTGTCAGAAGCAGGATCCAAAGCGGAGCTTCCAGTGACCTCCAGGAGCACTGAGTGAACACGCAAGGTACCAGCAGGACCCGCTTGTGTCCATGGATATCTTGAGTGTCTGGGGATGGTGGGTAAGCTCACTTTCAGATTTTGGAGCTCCATGGATTTGTGTTTTGAGCTCTCTCAGTTTCTTTGAGCAAATTTCTGATCCAAACTGGGTTTGGAGTCGCGACACGAACTGGACTGGGTCGAGGAACAGATTCGATCTGGGAATTAACTGGTTTGGATCCAGGTAGAGGCCTCTTACATCTGACTGGGTCAGAAAGGAACTAGTAGTAAGCAGTAATATTGCAGGGGTTATAATTTTGGCTTTTGAAAATTCACAGGGATTTTTGTGTTCTACCCCGTTGTTTCATTTTTCTTGTGTGCTTAGGTAGAAAAAAAATTGTTGGCTAAGTTAAGAGAACTTGAGAGTAAAGCCAGTATTTTAGGTAAAAATGGGATCCTTAATTTCTGGAAAACCGAGTTCCTTCTGGTTTATACATTAGGCCTTGGAGGCAGTGAAGTCTTACAGAAGTGGCAAAACCTTACTAAAGATAACTTACGGTGGCACATTCTGAATGAACAGCAATACATCAAAGTACATTTAAAAAGGAGGGTTCTTGGTAAAGTGCCTTTTGGCTAAGAACGGGTTTGGCACTACAGGATGTTAACTGCTGTTCTTTTTGGAATAATTTGCCTTGCACTCTTTGCTGATGGCTGTGGGTGACATGATTAGGCATGTACAGGATTGTGGGACATGGGGAACTTTTTCCTCCCCAAAAGGGGAAACTTGAGAGCTAATGGGATGGCTGGAAAAGATCCCTTTGCTGCCAAGAAGTAGCCACCTCAACTTTTCAGTGTTGCTACAATGGGTGGGTCTCTCTCTGGCCTCCCTGGTCACTTCGTTTTCCCCACCCTGCCACAGACAATGCTTTTCTCTCTCTCCTTTCCCCTTTCCTATCTTTTCTGTTACTCAGGGCAACCACATGTTGAAACTCCTGGTCGGAGGTTGGATTAATGATGACGGGGCCCAACCAGGGGCAGATTTAAGCACTGCCCGTTTGATATTGCTAAGCAGAGTGGCTAATGTTTATGTTTTATCGCACATACTTTACTCTGGCCAGAACAAAGAGGTAATTTTCCTTTATGATGTGGCTTGGCCCCAGCATGATAGTGCAGCAAGCTAGGTCACTAGGGCTGCTCGGGAAAAGGGAAACCAGAAGCCTGGGATGCTGGCAAAAGGGTGATAATTTCTTACCGGTTGTATTTCTGGCTTCTCTCTCTTTGTGCAAATGATTGAATGAATGGTAAAAATCACTATCTTTTCTGTAAAGTTTTGATTAATGCAAAAAAGAATTCTCAAGCTAGCCTCAAACTGGTGTATTTGTGCTATGAATTCATTCTTTTGGGTCGAGGGGTACCTTAGGATAAAACGTGGGCTTAGGACCCCATAAGCTGTCTGCTCAGGACAACCCAGCAAGCTGGTCAATAACAAACTTTCCCGTAGGTCCCTGAAACAAACAAAAAAACGGGATGGGGACATCCACATCTTGTTTTATGTCCTTGGGAACTTGACCTTGTAACCACATGGCAGTATGTTCTCTTGGTCTCCGCCTTCCAGGGAACAGGAATTTTAGGGTTTGTCATAGTTAGCTCTAAAATTTATCTTGAGAAGTTAAAAGCTTTTGCAAGCTCAAAATTAACTACTCTAGACCCCTGGGGAGGACAGTAGAGACTGCACTGTGCTGTTGCTCAGTAGCTATGATTTTGGCCTTTCACACTGGCCGTCTGGGTTTGAGTCCCTGCTTAGGAAGTAAGTCCTTTTGGTTTAATATCTGTATAATCTTGTCTAGTCTCTTCTTCATGGACTGTCTTAAATTTTCCTTTCTCTGAGCACCTGGGAGGTTACCTTTGGTAAAGCTAAAAAGCCAGAAATATCGGCTGGTTGGCCTGGCTACACAATCAGAGGTTAATAAGAAAAATTTAAAAGGACTTTATTAAAGAGTGCTATGGTTAAAAGTCAGCGTAATTAAAAGTGGATATTCAAGCTTTAACAGCCTGGACTCCTTGGGAATAACGAAGGCACCAGAAACCCCTTTTCTGGCTCTGTTCTTCCAAGGTCTCCACCCTAAAACCAATAACCAATTAAGTAACTTAAAAACTGGTAAATGCAAAATGCAATAACTACTGTAGTAATCTTGTCTGTCTGCCTGTGTAATTATATATGCGTTGTGTGTAATGTTTATATAAAAGAGCTCTAACTAATTGGCTCAAACAAAAATAAGCACTTAAATATTTTGAAAGCAAAATAAAAACTGTAATGCCTTTTAGTTCATGTGACTTTAGTAATCTTTGGGAAATAAAAACAGCTTTAAAGGTTATTGATAGATTGGGCGTGGTGGCTCACGCCTCTAATCCCAGCACTTTGGGAGGCTAAGATGGGGGGATCATGACATCAGGAGGTTGAGACCATCCCGGCCAACATGGTGAAACCCCGTCTTTACTAAAAATACAAAAAAATTAGCCGGGCGTGGTGGCAGATGCCTATAGTCCCAGCTACTTGGGAGGCTGAGGCAGGAAAATGACATGAAACCAGGAGACAGAGCTTGCAGTGAGCCGAGATCATGCCACTGCACTCCAGCCTGGGCAACAGAGTGAGACTCCATCTCAAAAAAAAACCCAAAAAACAAAAAGATTATTGATAAAATAAAGACATTTTGTCTAAATTATGCAGGTTAGATATTAGGTTTGCTGAATGCTTTAAGGTCATATACTGCTTTGACTTGAAAATTATTCAATTTATTTTGGAGAAATTAAATTCTAAATAAGGCCTGGGAATGTATGGAGTTAGCCATGCCTCCTAGCTATGCAAAGAAGGTTATAAAGAGAAAGTATTTTACATAAAAAAGGACACTGTGTGGTAAATTCTTGTTCTAAAGTAAAATGACTGGTTGTTTTAAAAGAGGGATGTTTACAAAAAATTAGCTGGGTGTGGTGGCACATGCCTTTAATGCCAGTTACTTGGGAGGCTGAGGCAGGAGAATCACTTGAACTCGGGAGGCGGAGGTTACAGTGAGCTGAGATGGTGCCACTGCACTCCAGCCTGGGTGACAGAGCAAGACTCCATCTCAAAAAAATAAAAATAAGAAAGAAAAAGAGGGATGTTTAGGGCAAGTCAGAAAGTCTAAACATGTCATACATGTTTGTGTAAGTTGTGAAAGAATTTATGAAAAGAAAGTTATGCCAGGAATGTTGTATGATTTAAAGGTGATTAGGTTTCCTAAATGCTTCATAAAGTGCCACTATGACTTTTAACTGTACAGCTTGCCTGTTTTACAGCTAGATAAGGCCTGGGACATGTGGAATTAGACACTGGAAAGAGACCTTATCTGCTTTTCTGTCTAGGTCTTAGGCTCCACACCTAGTACATAATTAAAATCCCTTACTTCCCAAGGTTTCACCAAAAATAAAAGTCACTAAGAGTTAACATTGTAAGATGTAATTGAGAGTACTGGAAAAAATAGGTTTACATGCAAGGTGTGTAAGGAGAATGAAATGTGTTTTTTCTAAGAGATTGTAAGAAAGTATGGGAATGTAAATTTTTGCCTAGGTTAGAGGGTTAAAGGATTGTTTTAAATAAAGTTTGAACGGTTTGTAGAAGGTTTAAAAAGATTAATTATTAGAGATTCTATGTGTGAACATATTGGCTAAAGTTAAAATGGCATTATTCAGTTATTTTTCTCCGTAAATTGGATATTGGAATAGAAGCACTACAGAGTTTTCTTAGAATATTTTTCTGCTCTGAGAAAATGTAAAGGGTTACGAAAGGTTTATAAGAATCTCATGGTCCAACTAATTAAAACTGAATAGGTGTATAAAGTGTTATTTTAAAAACTAGCTTTAACATAAAAATATACTGATAGAAACATAAAATTTGGTTTTCTCTTTTAAAAAGATTTTTATGTAATGTTAAAAGATAATGAAAGGTTTTTGTTAAGTAAACTATGAAAGAAAATGTAGGTGGAACGGAAGTAAAGGAGACAGTTGGCCTCATGCTACCTTTATTGGGTCTTGTTTGGAAAACTGAGTCTCCTATCAGACTAATGTGTTTTCCTTTTTTAAATTTTTGAGTTATTTTGGCTAAATGAATGACTTATGGTAACCTAAGATTCTATTTTATAATATCCAGTGTTTTAAACGTTTGGCATTTAACAGATCTTTCAGAATCAAGCTCTGGATTACCATGCTAAATCAGCCAATACTAAAATTGTTTAAATACACAATTTGAATGAATTCTATGGTCTAAGTCACGTTGCCTATGATAACCCATTACTTATCAGTGCTGTGTACCTAAACTGGAGAAACAACTGGTCTTGAAGAAAACGTAAGTCCAATGTGAAACATGGACTCATGAAGAACCAGGACGGCTGCCTTGTTCTTCCTGAGTCCTTAAGCTTTTTTATTAAAGGGTCTGCATTCCATGACTCATCGTGGAACAGATAAAATAATCCAAACTGAATATGTTGATGTGGTGACTTATAAATTGTGGAAATTGTTTAAAACCAGTGTTTAGTTCCATATTCCTGGGAAAACGAGCAAACCTTCAGGTATATTTGGCTACCTAATGGGCCATTTAAACATTCATAAAGGGGTGTCATTCAGTTGTCATTTTCAGTGCATGTTTTCTGGTTGTATAAAAGCTTTTCCATGCAAGAGGGCTGATGTTATAACAGTAGACTATTATGCTACAGTGTATTTTCACAAGGTAAAGAAAGTTTTTTTTTTTTTTTTTTGAGACAGAGTCTCACTCTGTTACCCAGGTTGGAGTGCAGTGGCGCCATCTCAGCTCACTGTAACCTCCACCTCCTGGGTTTAAGCGATTCTCCTGCCTCACAGCCTCCTGAATAGCTGGGATTACAGGTGTGTACCATCATGCCCAGCTAAATTTTGTATTTTTAGTAGAGATGGGGTTTCGCTGTGTTGGTGAGGCTGGTCTTGAATTCCTGATCTTGTGATCTGCCCGCTTTGGCCTCCCAACATGCTGGCATTACAGGTGTGAGCCACTGTGCCCAGGCCAAAGAAAGCTTTTTATGGCTCACTGAGGACAACAGCTGCACAATCTAGAACCTGAAGGTTGAATTTTCTGAGAACATCAGAGAAAGACTGTCCTTGCCATCCATACTACAACAAAACTTTGGAGGCTTGAACCTTGGGTTTGTAATCTCACAACTGAGAGGGGTCCCTTCACACTCCTGGAACTGTACACCCTTTGGAACCCTTAAGGTAAAACTAACCAAGCAAGTTTCTCCCCAGAAGAAGATGGCATCCTTGATGTGAATGGCTTATTCCCAAGGTCACCGATCAATACTTCTACTATCATAAGAGTCTTGTCTTTGAATGCTTCTTTTCCTTGTTTGTCTCTATGAACAATAGAAATGGAAAGGGGGTCTATTATGTGCACTTACAGGGTATCCTTTTATTTGTGAAGGATTTTGCAGCCAGCCTTATACATGAATAACCTTATACTTTAGTAGATAAAAGATGAAGGCCAATGTATGTGAGAAACTTTAGTGGTACATAAGTTGCCTCATAATTGGTCAAAACTCTTCTTAACCCACATCATGGATTAAAGAGAACATTGCCAGGAGACCTTCACTCTTCTAGAAGGACATCATTTTTTAGGTCCTTTTTCCATGGTTTAGAATAAAAGAGGCAATAATTATAAATGTCTCCCTCATAATAACCTCTACAGCAAATGATACTTCAAAGGCTATTGTTACACAACAGACTTTAAATTCTCTTGTGAAAGTTATACTAAATAATAGAATTGACTAAACAAAAAAGTACCTGTGCAGCTGCTGACACTTGTGGACTGTGAGAAATACGTCAAATGTTTATTATAAAAATTCAGTTATAGGGGATTAATGAAAAGACCGGTCAGTCAAGTGAGTAGACTCTTCATTTAGCTCATTCTTGAATCTGTTTAATTTTAGGTGGTTTATGGGGAACCTGGGTGAGGAGGATACTCCAAACTCGGTGTCATCCTCTCAATAGTCATAATAATAGTCTGCCTGGTGTGCTGTATTCTCCCAAAAGTTTTATTTTTTGTTATTTATTTTTTTGAGATGGAGTCTCACTCTGTCACCCAGGTGAGTGTACAGTGGCGCCATCTTGGCTCACTGCAACCTCGGCCTCCCGGGTTCAAGTGATTCTTGGGCCTCAGCCTCCAGAGTAGCTGGAATTACAGGTGCCCGCCACCATGCCTGGCTAATTTTTGTATTTTTAATAGAGATGGAGTTTCACCATGTTGGCCAGGCTGGTCTTGATCTCCTGACCTCAAGTGATCCACCGGCCTCAGTCTCCCAAAGTGCTGGGATTACAGGCATGAGCCACTGCACCTGGCCTATACTCTCAAAAGTTTTAAATATTTGCGTGCAGCTGACTCTAGAATGTGAAATGATCTCTCTTCAACTGGAATGACAAAAGCTGAAAGAAATGTGTGACCATGAGGACACCATAACCTATGAATGACGTGCTGAGATGGGAAACCCAAAATGATGGTAACTGAGAGTGGTGCTAAGGCCTTATGTTTTGTCACACTCTCACCTAAGCGAGAACCTGGCTTTTAGCCGGGTGGAGGGGGGGGATTTTTTAAAAAACCAAATTATGTGAGGCCATTATTTTGGACTGAGCTCATGCACTAGGCCTCAATAAACCAAACCAAACTGAAATGGAGTCACTTTTGCTAAATGTGACATAATCAAACTAAAGCTTTAAGAAAACACATAGATCCTAGAACAGACCAGGTTTTGTTTCTGTCCTGTAAACAGGATATTCCAGCATAAGGAGGTACCTCTACTTAGTCCTTATTCTCTCCTTGCAAAACCCACTGTTACACTGTTTCCCAGTGGGTTTCAAAACCATATAAATGCATTTACAATAATAGTGATATCAATGATTAAGGTTTTGGTCAATGTCTCAAAACTGAGAAAATGTCCAAAAGGGGAGAATTGTTAAGGCAAACTAAATATGTCCTGAGAAAGACTTCATCCTTCTATATTTGCATCCTTGTAGATGAACTGTAACCTAGCTTAATAATCAAACAAAATTGAAAACCTAACTTAATAGTATGCACCTGTAATAATGAGTGAGTGTTGGCCAATCCCAGCAGCCATACTTCAACCACTCATAGACTGCTGAATGTTCAAACTGTGTTCAGAAATGTTGAGCTGTAACCATTCTCACTGTTTCTATACCTCACTTCAGATTCCTGTACGTCACTTTACCTTTTTTGCCTATAAAATTGTTCTTATCATGAGACACCCCTGGAGTCTGTGAATCTGCTGTGATTCTGGGGGCTGCCCAATTCACGAATCATTCATTGCTCAATTAAATTCCTTTAAATTTAATTTGGCTGAAGTTTTTCTTTTATTCCAGGTCTCACCTCTTTATAGGAGCAGTATAAAAAATTTGTCATTTTTTAAAAGCATCATAGCACCCAATTCACAGGTTTTTTTTTAAGAGATTTTTTTTCTTTTTCTAATTATCTTACAAAAAAGAAGATATCTGGTGCTTTATAGGAGGAAACCAGAGGCAAGTCCTGTGTTTTACTGTAAAGTCAAGTGCAGAAATACTAACCAATTCCTTTATTTTCCAAAATTTCCCAGTTCATTCGTTGGTACACAGTAGGTTCCAGAAAAATGTTAGTGGGAAAAATTAATTGCTATGAGAATTTCACATGAATTGTTTCTTCCAACGTTCCTTGCAGTCAATCAGGATGGATGTTGCATTAGTGTTTTCTCTGATGTAGCAGTCATTAACTACAGCTCTATTAGCTGTTCATTTGTGGCATGTAATAGATCCAAATACAGAGGACTGCTTTTGAACTGAGCCATTGTTTCATGAATATTAGAACACAAATCAATGCGTATTGACTGGGCTTGTGTAGATGAATGTGATAGCATTGCCCTCAACAAAATATGGTTCATTTCTTCAAAACAACGTGTAAAGCTTAGAATGAAAATAAGAAGTACTTAAGTTTTTCAAGATATTGAACTCTAGGCACTGAGTTAATAAGTTTTTACAGATGCTTGATGCTGTATGAAAAGATACTACACTTTCTAAAGCAGCTACTTCTGTGTGGATGGTGGTGGGTAAGAGGCCAGAGAAGGATGATAAGTATAGGTAACACTCTTAATGGCACTTTAACGAGCATATATCCTCTCTATTGGCACTCAAAAGAAACTTGTGAGGCAGGGACTATCATCCCAAATGTACAGACAAGCAAATTGATACCAGAGGTTCTGTCACTGTCTTGCAGTGGTGGAATTGGAGATTTAAATTCCTCAGATATGATCACCTCTGGAGAGTCACATCTGATCCTCCTCAGACAAATACTCTTCCTCTGTGTTCTCATAATATCTTGAAATATATCTATATCTACCACTTTGTGTTGTAATTATCTTCTTATGTGTTTATTTCTCACCATTTGAGTTTAAGACAAAAGAAGGGTCCTTGTCTCGTATCAGCATCCACTAAGGATTTAACCCAAAGTGACCAGTGAATACTTGCAGAATGAAAGAATACATTGTTGAAGATCCTTTAACTCTAAAAATCTCTCTACCAATCCATGATGCATTTTAAGAAAAGTGTTCTGTTAGAATAGGGTGAGGAAAAACTGATAGTTGTGAGTAGGATGCAAGGGAACCATTGACACAGAGACCTGTGAATCATCTCTGGCCTTGTTGTAGCTTATTCTCTGGAATATACTGGGAATAGTAAGGAGGCATGTGTGCCTGAGCAGAATGATTAAGGGAAAATATTAGGAATTGAGGTCAAAGAGTTAATGAGGTGGGGGTAAGATCATATATAGCCCTGTAGGACAGTTAAGAAATCCCAAGTGACTTGATCAGAGCAGACAAAATGATCCTTTTAAAACCTACAATGAAAATAGATGGGGGCTGGGCCAGAGTGGAAGTAGAGAGACCTGTCTTGATTGATTTTCTGAAGTGATCAAGATGAGAAGCATTGTTCCTTGGACAAAAGTGAGAAGTGGTTGGATTTTGGATGTATTTTGAAAGTAGAGCCAAGAAGACCAATTAGATACGGGGTGAGAGCAAGACAGGAGTGAAAGTTGAAACCAGTATTTTTGGCTTGTGCACTTAAAAGGATGGAAATACCATTAGTTGAGATGGGAAAATGTATAGATGAAGCAGATTTTGAGAGGGAAGGTAGAGTTAACTTTTGGACTATGTAAGGCCTGAGATTAGTATTAGACATTCAACAGAATAATATTCGGTAGGCAATATGCTTGGATCTCATGATTATATCAGATATATTCTAGAGGTTAGCACAGAGAGGCAATTGTGGTTAATGTAGCATAGACATGATAGTAAAAGCCAGGAGGTGGAATGATATCACCAAATTATTGAGTGCAAACAATGAGAAGAGGTTCAAAGATTGAGGCTTGGGATGTTTCAAATAACAGGTCCAGGATAACTAAAGAGTCTGTAAAAGTGACTAAGAATGAATTAAGTGAGAGGGGAAGAAAACCAAGGAATATGATGTCTGAAACTAAGTGAAGAAAGGATATCAAAGGAGGAGGTATGGCGAAATATCAATGCTATTAATATGTCAAGTGTACTGGAGACTGAAAATCGATGGTAGGTTTTAGCAATGTTTAAGACATCTGTGACTTTGAAACAAGGTTTGGTGGCATGTTGGGGGTAAAGGTCTGACTTGAAATTAAGGGAAGCTTAGTAGGGAGTAATTGAAATCAGCAATTACACATGGGGCTTTTAAGGAGTTTTGTTACAAAGAAAAACAATGAACCAACTGGAAGAGGAAGTGGGGTACAGAAAAGCTTTTCAAGAAAATTTTAAGATGATATATATAATATACATATATATAAATACATATATGTATATACACACACACGTTTAATATGTGTGTGTGTATATAAGATATATGTAGATGTGTGTGTGTGTTAGCAGTGTAAGAGATCCAAGTTACCCTGAGTTACTGGTGGCATACCCATGCAGGACTGCAGCAACTTCAGTCCTTGTCTCCTCGAAAGAAAGAATTTGACAGGGCAGAAGAAGAGACCAAGGCAAGTTTCAGAGCAGGAGTGGGTTTATTTAAAAGGCTTTAGAACAGGAAAGAATGGAAAGTTCATTTGAAAGAGATTCAAGATGGTGCCCAAAGGTTAAAAAGAGCATTTAACCTTGATCCTAGGGCTTTATAGACTCGCCTCTTTCCCGTGCTTTTTCCCATAGGATGCACAATACCCTCCTTACCCTTTGGAAGTGAGCACACCTAATATGTTTAGGGAGTGACATGCATGCCATCTGAGGCTTCTTCCCATTTTCAAATGGCATACCTGGAAAGGTCATTTTTCACCATTTTGTCTCTTTATGCACATGTCCAGGAAGTTTCTTCTCCCTGGCATCTGCATTTAATTAATTCTTTTAATGTTAATAGCTGTGGATCATCAGGAGATTGTGTCTGCCTTCGGCTGTTGAATTACCATGTTTAGAGAGACAGTGTGATAATCATTGAAACAATACCTCACGTTCTTAGTGGGTGGGGGCAGAGCCCTCTCCTGCCCATCTCATGCCTATCTAACTACCTGTAACATATGTGTGTGTTTATATTTATATATATGTATGTATCTTCTGTGTATACAAGTCTAAAGGCTTGATTAGATTTAGGTTTAAACACTTTTGGCAGTAACACTTTGTGAGTGATATTGTGTAGTTCATATTGTATATCATTGGGGGACACGACTACCAGGTTGTCTTGGTGATTCTACACTTCTGTGTATCTATATTATTTGTTTAGGGTTTGTCCAACAGATCTTTTCAAGAAAAAGGTGCATTTTCTCTTTTACATTTAGCAAATAATCTAGTAGTGATATTCTAGTGCTGTATAGAGATATCCTGTTTGATTTAGTGCCTAAATCAATTATATAATTGGGAGACTTTAAATGATGATTTCCAAATTTTAACATTTATTTTTAAAAATTCTTAGCAGTTTCTTTTGGATAAAGGACAGCTTTTTTTCCCCCCATCAACTGGGGTTGAACTGTACTTGCTCTTAAAAGCATAACTTTCCCTTTAATTACTAATTATCAAAATAAGAAGTTGGAAACTCTCCAGGACATTGGTCTGGGCAGAGATTTCTTGCATAATATCCTAGAAGTACAGGCAACCAAAGCAAAAATGGTCAAATAGGATTACATCAAGTTAAAAAGTTTCTGCACAGCAAAGGATACAATCAAGAAAGTGAGGAGACAGCCCACAGAATGGGAGTGAATATCTGCAAACTACCCATCTGACAAGGGATTGATAACTAGAATATAGAAGTAGCTGAAACAACTCAAAAGGGAAAAAAATCTAATAATTCAATTAAAAAATGGACAAAAGATCTGAATAGACATTTCTCAAAAGAAGACATACAAATGGCAAACAGGTGTATGAAAAGGTGGTCAACATCATTGATCATCAAAGAAATGTAAATCAAAACTGCAATGAGATATCAACTCACCCCAGTAAAAATGGTTTTTATTCAAAAGACAGGCAATATCAAATGTGAAGATGTGGAGAAAAAGAGATCCTCGCATGTTGTTGGTGGAAATGTAAATTAGTACAGCCACTATGCAGAACAGTTTGGAGGTTCCTTAAAAAACAATAAACAAAACTACCATATGACCCATTAATCCCACTTCTAGGTCTATAATAATAATAATAATAATAATCAGTATATCAAAGAGACCTCTGTACTCCCATGTTTATTGCAGCACTATTAACAATAGCCAAGATTTGGAAGCAACCTGTATCCATCAACAGATGAATGGATAAAGAAAATGTGGTACCTATACACAATGGAGTACTATTCAGTCATAAAAAAGAATGACATCCTATCGTTTGCAACAACATGGATGGAACTGGAGGAGATTATATTAAATAAGACAGGCACATAAAAACAAACTTCACGTGTTCTCACTTATCTGTGGGAGCTAAAAATTAAAACAGTTGAACTTATGGAGATAGAAAGTACAGTGATAGTTACCAGAGACTGGAAAGGGTAGTAGGGTGTGGGGCAGGGAGCCATTGGGGATGGTTAATGGGTACAAAAATATAATTCAACAGAATGCATAAGTATTTGATAGCACAATAGGGTGACTGCTGTCAACAGTAATGTATTGTACCTTTTAAAATAACTAATAACAATGGATTGTTTATGACAAATGCTTGAGGTGATAGGTACCCCATTTACCCCAATGTGATTTATTTTTTATTTTTATTTTTGAGACAGAATTTTGCTTTTGTCACCCAGGCTGGAGTGCAATGACACGATCTTGGCTCACTACAACCTCCACCTACCAGGTTCAGGCAATTCTTCTACCTCAGCCTCCCGAGTAGCTGGGACTACAGGTGTGCACCACCATGTCTAGCTAACTTTTGTATTTTTAGTAGAGACGGGGTTTCACCATGTTGGCCAGGATGAGCTCGATTTCCTGACTTTGTGATCTGCCCACCTTGGCGTCCCAAAGTGCTGAGATTACAGGCATGAGCCACCGCGCCTGGCGCCTGATGTGATTTTTATGCATTGTATGCTTGTATCAAAATATATCATGTACCCCATAAATATATATATCTACTATGTATCCATAAAGTAGTATCCATACTACTACCCTTCCCAGCGTCTGGTAACCATAATTGTATTTTCTATCTCCATAAGTTCAATTGTTTTAATTTTTAGCTCCCACAAATAAGTGAGAACACACGAAGTTTGTTTTTGTGTGCCTGTCTTATTTAATATAATCTCCTCCAGTTCCATCCATGTTGTTGCAAATGACAGATCCATATACATCTACTGGGATGCTGAGGCAGGCATATTGCCTGATCTCAGGAGTTCAAGACCAGCCTGGGCAACACAGTGAAACCCTGTCTCTAATAAAATACAAAAAATTAGCTGGGCATGGTGGTATGCACCTGTATTTCCAGCTACTGGGGAGGCTGAGGCGGAATAATTGCTTGAACCCTGGAGGTGGAGGCTGCAGTGAGCTGAGATCGCGCCACTGCACTCCAGCCTGGGTGACAGAGCGAGACTCCATCTCCAAAATAAATAAAATGATAAATAAAAGTTAAGTTTGTATAATAATTACTTCCAATTATGGAAAATATTTTTAAAAATATTTAATGTGTGTGTATATGTTCATTTTTTTCTTAAATATGAAGTAACAGCCTATTTGCAAGTTGAAGAGAATGATTTAGAAGGGAAGAAAACTTTGATTTATAGAAAAGAGGAGGAAGAACTACTAGAGTGAGGTTTTTTGAAGGGGAAAGGAGGACAGACTTGGATACACAAGGATGGGAGTGTATAGTTGGTACACTTATACTAACACCTAAAAATGTAACTGCCCAACAGTTCACCTTGCCTGATGCCTAGACAGAGACAATTTAGCAGGACAGGGGAATTGCAATAGAGAAGGTGTAATTCATGCAGAACCGACTGTGTGGGAGACTGGAGTTTTATTCTTACTCGAGTTAGTCTCTGTGAGCATTTGGTGATTGGAGTTTTAAGGATAATTTGGTGAATAGGGGGCCAGTGAACTGGGAGTTCTGAATGGTCAAGTCAGAGATAAAATCATAGAGAGTTGAACCTGTCCTCTGGTGCTGGGTCAGTTTCTGGGTGGGGGCCACAAGACCAGATGAGCCAGTTTCTCATTCTGGGTGGTGCCAGCTGATCCACTGAGTGCAGGGTCTGCAGAATCTCTCAAGCACTGATCTTAGGTTTTACGATAGTGATGTTACTTCCAGGAACAATTTGGGGAGGTTTAGAGTTTTGCAGCCTCCAGCTGTGTGACTCCTAAACCATGATTTCCAATCTTGTCACTAATTTGTTAGTCCTACAAAGGCAGTCTAGTCCCCAGGCAAGAAAGGGGTTTGTTTTGGGAAAGGGTTTTATTATCTTTGTTTAAAAGCTAAACTATAAACTAAGTTTCTCCCGAAGTTAGTTCAACCTATGCCCAGGAATGAACAAGGGCAGCTTGGAAGTTAAAAGGAAGATGGAGTTGGTTTGTTCAGATCCCTTTCACTGTCTCAGTTATAATTTTGCAATGGCAGTTTCGGTAATGCAAGGTAAATGGGTACAATATTGGGTACAAACATGGTGGGTAGTTGGATGTGGCTAGAGGAAATTTGGGGCAGTTCTATTCTGACTGCTTCAATTTTTTCAGTGATGTATGAAGCAATGACAGTGATGGGGTACAAAAAGTAGAGATATGCACAGGGCGAGTTATTGGTGATGACAAGTTCTAGGCAGGACCACCGAGACAGTGGGGAGCAAGAAGAAAATCTGTTTACCTTTAATAATGACAGGAGGTGGAGAAACTCTAGTCAGACAGGAGCAGGTCCCTGCAAAAACCCCACCTTCAAGCCAAAAAGCCTGAAACCCATGGCCCAAAGTGAGAACATCTATCCCTGTGTGCCTGCTGTCTCCTTATTAGTTCTTTCTGAATAGTGTATTTTTTTAAAAAAAATACCAATCAAATGTTGTCTTTTCCAAACTGATCTCTGCCCCCATCCTGTGCCTATAAAGACCCCAGACTCAGCCAGCCAAAGAGAGAAGTGGCTGGGCATCAGGGAGTCAGGGAGAAGTAACTTAACTTCAGAGATGGTGGCTGGATGAAGTAACTTGACTTTGGAAGAGAGAGGCAGATAGGCTTGACTTCAGGGGAGAGTGACCTCTTCCTGCCCCCATTTTAGCTCCCCTCTCCACTGAAAGCCGCTTTCAGCACTCCATAAAATTCTCTGCATTCACCATCCATCAGTTCATCCCTGCGACCATTCCTCTTGGGCACTGGACGAGACTTTGGGATGCACCAAGTGCAGGTACTCAAAAAGTCTGTCACGTTGGCCCTTTGCCATCGTTGGAGGAGGGCAGCCACCCTACATGAGGCAAAGGGCCCACTAAGCTGATAACACACTGCTGTCTGTGGATGGCAGAGCTAAGAGAGTATTGTAAAACACCCTCTGGGGCCTTGGGGTCACACACATCCTCACCTGGACACTGTTGCGGGGACTGCACAGAGTTTACTCCTGCCAGCACTGAAGCAGCCAGCTGGTTGCTGTACTCACCTGCTCCTGTGCTCCCTCCCATGAGGGGTGGAGCATGGTGGACCTGAGCAAACAGAGTTTGCTCCTGCCAGCTAGTTCCTGCACTTCCTCACTGTGGTTCCTGCACTTGTTCCCGCTTCTGAGGTTGAGCAGGGCAGGCTGAGTAAACAGGGCACCCCCATTGTGAATCCCACAAAGGGGTCAAGAAAATAACCCTGCATCACCTTCAGGCACAGTACAATGGACTGTGGGAAGAGAATTTCTTCAGGGGAGAGGCAACTTTCTAAAATAATCTTTTAGCAAATAATTATGATGTGCTTTATGTTTTGGTTTCTTAATTTGACTTTGTTCTTGGGGGTTTTGGGAGCTTCTTGAATTTGTGGGTTTGTAGTTTTTGAAATTCAATTTACAGAGTATTTGGCCAAATGTTTTTTCTTTTCCCGTCATCTTCCACTCCTTTTACATGTATATTAGGCCTCTTAAAGTTTTCCCACAGCCTACTGATCCTCCATTTTCTATCTTTTTTTTTTCCTCAGTCTTATTTCTTTGTTTTCATTTTGTGTAGTTTCTGTCATTATGTCTTCAAGTTCACTAATCTTTTTCTGCAATGTGTACTCTGCTATTAATCCCATCCAGTTTATTTTACATCTCTCACATTACAGTTTTCATCTCTCCAATTTTGATTGGAATCATGTTTATATCTTCTAGTGATAGAAATAAGAGGCAGGGAAATTCTGGGAAGAAGAGGGCAGGTCCCTGGTGAGGGTTCCACCCTCAAGCCAAAAAGCCTGGTACTACAACCCAAAGTGAGAACTTCCATCCCTGTTTTCCCCCTTGAATGTTGCCTGCCCTGCCCCTACATCCCATGCCCATAAACATCCCAGGCTCAGCCAGCAGACAGAGAAGCAGCTGGATGTCAAAGACTACAGTTGGTCATTGTAGAGAAGTGGCTTGACTTCAGAGGCACAGCTGGATGGGCATAGTTTCAGAGAAGAGACTTCAGGGGAAGATTACTTTCCCACTCCATCCCCTTTTCAGCTCTTCTTCCCACTAAGAGCCACTTTCATCAGCAATCAAATCTCCTGCATTTACCATCTTCAGTTTGTTTATGTGATGTCATTCCTCCTGGATGCCACACAAGAACTCAGGCGCCACAAGGGCGGGTGCAAAAGGCTGTCACACTGACCCTCCACTGAGCTGTTAACAGTTGAGCCATCTGCAAACAGCAGAGCTGAAAGAGTACTGTAGCACTTCCTCCTGGGTTTGAGGGGTTGCGGGCACAGCCCCCTTTAGATGCTGCCGTGGGGCTGGTATAGAGTTCACTCCTGCCGGAGCCCAAAAGCACTTGCCCTAGCTCCCACATCTGCTCACCTGCACTCGCCTTCTGGCGAGGGTGGAACAGCAAATAAGTGGAGTTCACACTTGCTGGGCTGAGGTGGCTGGCTAGTTCCAGTGCCTGTGCACTCCAGTTCCCGCCCACGAAGGGGTCAGGGAAATATCTTGCTTCACTAGCACATATTCTAGTTCATTGAACATGTGGAATACAGTTAAAACAACTGTTTTAATGTCCTTGCCTTCTAATTCCATCATTTGTACCATTTCTGAATTGGTTTGGATTGATTGACTTTTCAGTATGTGTCATATTTTCGTGATTTTTGAATGTCTGATAAGTTTTGATTATATACTAGATACTGTGACTTTTACTTTGTTTGGTGCTGGACTTTTTTCTATTCTTGTAAATGTCCTTGAGTTTTGTTCTGAAACATGATTAAGTTACTTTCAAACAGTTTGATCTTATCAAGTCTAACTTTTAAGGTTTGTTAGATGATACCTGAAGAATGTTTTGTGTGGGGTTAGTTTTTTCCATTGGTGAGGCAAAACATACTGAGTACCCCATTTAATGCTCAGTAAGTTATGAGCTTCTCCAGTCTGGATGGAGGGATTAGGCACTGTTCCTGATGCTGTGTGAGTACCAGGCACTGTTACTTGGGTGGTTCTTTCCCTAGCCTTGGTTAGTTTCCTCACATGCATATGCTGATTAGTACTCAGCTAAAGACTGGAGGAAGTTGGGCATGGTGGCTCATGCCTGTAATCCTAGCATGTTGGGAAGCTGAGGTGGCAGATGGCTTTGAACTCAGGAGTTTGAGAGCATCCTGGGCAACATGGCAAAACCCCGTTTCTACAAAAAATACAAAAATTTGCCAGGCATGGTGGTACATGCCTGTGGTCCCAGCTACTTGGGAGGTTGAAGGTGGAGAATCACTTGAGCCCAGGAAGCAGAGGTTGCAGTGAGCTGAGATCATGCTACTGCACTCCAGCCTGGGTGACAAAGTGAGAGAGACCCTGTCTCAAAAGGAGAAGAAAAAAAAAAACTGAAGGAAGAAACCTCTGCAGATCTCCATAGTTATCTCTCCATGTAGTCCTCTCCTCTCTGGTATTCTGTTCTGTAACTTTAGCTTCCTTGATCTCCTCACCTTTATTTTTCAACTCAGGGAGACCAGTGCTCCCTTACTCCCACTACACCTGGCCTGGAACATTACTGTAGGCAATGAGCTGTTATTACAGAACATACTTCTCTTTTCCATCTTTCAGGAATTACTGTACTTTGTTCCCTAATGCCCACTGTGTTGAAAACCACTGTTTATATATTTTATCTTGTTGTTTTTTCAGACAAGAGTATTAATCTGATCTCGGACACTCCATTTTTGCCAGAGCAGAAGGCCAAGTAAATTTGTTATAATTCAGCTTTTTGTTATTGTTAGAACAGTATATTAACACTGTATTAATTAGCTAATTATCTGACAGAAAGCAGGGGTATAAGGGAATGGGACCTGGAAAGGGTAGTTCTAGGGAGGAGAAGTACATGTAGTTTGTCAGTGTGAGAGCACTGGTAGTTGGGACAGGGCTGATATTACCTATTTTCATACTGGTAGGCCAGACTGAAGAAAAGTATTTATAGGTCTTTAATCATTTGAAAAGATGAAATTATTATTTTGGCAAATGAAGTTGTTTATCTTAAGGTACTCGGGTATCTTTTACTTCACCACCACAAATCAAAGGAAGAAAACAGTCTATATTTTTCTTGTTTATTTGATGTTTGTAGTGGCCTCTCTGCAGTATGGTGAGGAGAAAGCATTGACTTTATAATCAGTGTAATACTCGTGTGATATGTATCTACTGGTAAGAAGCGATTCTTATGAAATGAGACAAATGAATACTATGAGTATAAGAAAAAGGAGGTTCGATTTTCAGAGGTAGCATCACAGTATCTTAATAGAAAAATAATTACTAGTAAAAGTTCTGCTGACAAAGATAAACTCTACCACAAATATACGTGAAGTGTTCTAATTAATTGTTTGTGTTGTGATAAAGGATCCTTGCCTCCTTCCTTACACCTCTAGTATTACCATCAAGCGATAAACTTAAGAGGAAGATCTGATCAATTATAAAAACAAATAAAGAAGCTACATTTTCTTGGCAGACCTGGGTGTTGTGCTAAAGGATTTTTTGGACTCTGTTACATTTATAGAACCAGAAGTCTACCCCACTCAGAGAAATATACAATGTATATTCTCTTCATTCTTCTGTGCTTGCATTCTCTTAAAAGAAGGATGCACTACTCATATGTTATAATTCATAAGTGAGATTTGGGAGGGGACCTCATCCCTCTGTGACAAAATGAGTTACTCAATTTACTCTTTCCCTAGAGGAATAAAAGAGAAGAAAATAAATATCAAGAGAATGAATTGAGTATGCCACTACTCAGTTTTACTGACACACCAAAAAGTAAGTTAAAAGTAAAAAAGTAAAGTTAAAAATTAAGGGAAATGGGATTGGTTTTCCAGCTCATGGTTCCATTCTTGGTAGATAGGACCAAGCAGTCCTCGAACTAAGCAGATTGCCACACACCAGTGGGTTGAATTAGTGGGTGTCACTGATGGGCACATATCTGGTTGAAGCTGGATACCTCCTTTATTTTATTTTAATTTTTTGTAGAAGTGAGGTCTCACTGTGTTGTCCAGGCTGGTCTCGAACTCCTGGGCTAAAGTGATCATCCCACCTCAGCATCTTAAAGTACTGGGATTACAGGTATGAACCACTGTGCCTGGCCTGGATACCTCCTTTAAATTTGGTGATGTAGCATTCAGTGGTCCTGGTAGAGGTACTATTCCGAAAAAGACTTGGAGGGAAGATTTTCTAATGCAAAGGTGGCCAGATCTATTCAGACATCATCCTGCACTACATATACAAGAGACTTTTTTACTCCAGGTGGGTCCGTGAGGGCCACATCTGTATTAATATACAGTATATACTCTAGCATTCCATGGGACAGACGCTGGGTTTGAGCACTAAAAATTGTGTACTATCTGATTTTCTGGCCTGCTATAAGCATTATTCATTATGCTATTATAAGAAGTGTTAAAATTTCCAGCATGAGATCCCCTTTAGGGGTTCTGAGCTGACCTGATGAATAGTTGGTGTTATAATACTCCACAGTTAGTGGCCATATTGGTATCAGTGCAACAACCAAGGTCTGTGTGTTCAATATAGCATAAGACACAGTTTGCAAAGAGTAAAATTCAAGTGTGAAAAGTTAAAGCATGCTAAAGTAAGCAACATGATTGTTTTTTTTTCCCTCTCTGAGTGTATCAAGTGTGTCCAGTGAACATTCTTGATTCTGTTAAAATATTTCATGTATTTGTAATAAATGCTCATGCAAGTTCTAGGAGTGAGAGTTCAGTCTTGGGCAGACCTTAAATGTCTAATGATTATGAAATATTGCCAAGGATGTACTTTTGGTTGCATGCCACACTTGCACCCATACTTCATATATACTCTTTTAGTCACTCATTCAGCAATTATTTATCAGCTTCAATTTTTGTACTGTGGTAAAGACTGGTGATGAAAGATGAATAAGATACTCCCCATCTTTAAGATTTTTATATCTAGTAAAATGTAATTGGGGTGGTAATTTTTATGTTATATAGATTTTGAAATTAGCTGCATTGATCAGAGTCATATAAAAGACAAGTAGAGGTTATGAATTATGAAGAGTTTCAAATTGTCTTTGAAGAACCAATACTGAGGTAGATCTGAGAAAGTTAACGGTTGGAAATCATCTGTTTCATTAAGAAATTGAGTTCTGACTGACTTTTTGCCTTTGGGAACACAAGTAATTTGCTTTCCAGGAGTGGTAACAGATCCACTTTTCTCTGCTCTCCTGAATTTTGTCTTCCAGGCAGTTGAGATCATTTTTAGGTCATAAGTATTGTATGGGTGGTGCCTTCACATCCCTCATGTCCTCTGGCATTCACACCGTTCCTGTGCAAAGGCTAGGCAAGTATTGATTTTATTTCCAAGCTATAAATTGACATCCAAGCAGACTAAGCCACTTGTCCAAGGTCATACAGCTACCAAGTATTGGAGCAAGGGCTCGGCTTCTGTGCTCAAAGCCAACTAACTTTATTAACCTAACTAAAGTTTTCTCAAGTAGATAACTTTCTAGTGTTTCCCCTACTGATTTCTGGAGCAGTAAACAAGTGTTCCTTCTGCAGACCTTGCCACTTTTTCCCCTTCTACAGTGGGTAGAGTGAGCAGGGTAAATGATAGGAAATGGATGTAACATTCCCACTATTCTTGGTTCTCAACTACGAATTTTGGTTTTGAAAGGGAAAACTACTTCCAGAGCTGTGAGCACCACAGAAGTGTTTTTTTTTCTTCCCTTTATTATCTCATAACAAAGTGATATCATGTTGTCCATTTACAAGTGAGGAAACTGAGTCTTAGAGGTTTGAAATATTTTTTCGTAGTTATACAGCTTGTAATTGGTCATGTTTATTGGGGTCACATCAGCCTTCAATTGTTCTTTATCCTCTGACACCCTAGGCCCTCAGGCAGGAGTGTGGGAGGAAAATGGTAGGATGGCTGGGTTATAAAACGAAGTAAGAAGAGCTAGCTGAACTAGTATTGATACAGCATACCAGGAGGAAGGCAGTAGGTGGAAAAAGAGGGAGAGCAGGTGGCTTGTGCAGTGTCTTTGGTATTTATAAGTATTTTGTACACTCCGCCTTCTTCAGGCAGAACAAGTTTTCTCTTCATGTCCTTCCTTCACCTCAGGGCTTATATAATTCTGTGTTCTTTTCATAGATACAATTACAGAAAACTCAAACACAATTTACTAGAAGAAAAATTATTTTAACTTGTATATTTATATAACACATACTATCTTAGTGATTAAGTCCTAAAATTAAAATTCCAGTAAGGACTTTTTATTCACAATTATATCACAGTGTATCACATGGCTGATATTGCTGCTAATGGCTTGGGTCCACATAGTACCTTTTTAATAGTATCTCAAATTATTCCAGTGGGTGGTTGCTTAGCAGCACAGAGGTGAAGACAGATGGCATTTGAATTCTGACTCTTGCATAGCTGTTTGACCTTGGGCAAGGTTCTTAACCTCTTTTAACTTACATACTTATCTACAAAATGGGAGTAATTTCTACCACCCTGAGATGTTGTGAGGATTAAATGACACATATCATATGGTGTCTAACATGGGGCCTTGTGTGAAATAAGAGGTCAGAAACCATTAGTTTTTTTTACACTTTCTTCTCCACAGAATGGCGGACTGGCTTCAAACTTGTTGCCTCATTTTGCAGGTAGAGAAATAGAAGCAGAAGTGAAGGATTTACCAAATTTCCCAGCAGAATCTAGTCCTATTAATTTCCAATTTGCTGTTCAAGCTATTAACTCCATTAAACTTGAGTCTACAGGCAACTATAAGGGAGAATGATTGTATTTTGGACTGTTGAAAGATGCTGATTCTATGTCATATGACATTTTCTGGGACTCTATGGGAAAAGTACTTGCCCTTCCTCTAACTCACTAGTAAGTTATGTGACATTGGTCAAATCATTTGACCACTCAAGGCCTTGATGCCTCCAAAATGGCTGGGTGTCACCTCTCTTCTAGGACTTACATTTTTTCTGTTACTGTTGTTATCTATATACTTGCCTGTGTCGACCATTAGATCCTAAGTGTGTGGAGTATACAGATGTGTTCTGCTCAGCTGGTATCCTGTACAGCGTCTCTTCTGTTGCCTCATATATTGCTGATCAGAGAAACTGGATCAGGTTTGGTGTGAGATGGTATGATGATGTTGAAATTCATAGCAGAGTTATTAATCTGTTAAAGTAACGGAACACAGTATATACTCCTTACACATGCTTAGTCATTCAAGATTATCAAAAGGGCATAAAAAGGGCATAACGCAGCTGGGCGTGGTGGCTTATGCCTGTAATCCCAGCACTTTGGGAGGCTGAGGTGGGTGGAATACGAGGTCAAGAGATCAAGACCATCTTGGCCAACATGGTAAAATCCCATCTGTACTAAAAATACAAAAATTAGCTGGGCATGTGGCGTGGGCCTGTAGTCCCAGCTACTTGGGAGGCTGAGGCAGGAGAATCGCTTGAACCCAAGAGGCGGAGGTTGCAGTGAGCTGAGATTGTGCCACTGCACTCCAACCTGGCGACAGAGTGAGACTCAGTCTCAAAAAAAAAAAAAAAAAAAGGGGGTTCATAATGTGATCAGTACGGTCAACTGTGTGCTTCCCAAATGAACTTTAAAGGTGAAATCTTCCAAGGCTCCTCATAAACATTGTAAAAATAGCCCTTGTCTGATTTGTTTGCTTATTGTTTCTCTTCCCTACTAGTATGTGAGCACTTCAAGAATTGGAACCGGTTTGTCTTATTCTCTGCTGTAGCCGCTGTGCTTGCATAGTTCTTAGACATAAGATGTTAGCATATGTTGAATAAATTTTAATGAATAAGCAAAAAGTCATAGCTTCCTTTGTCCTGGCTGCCTGCAGGGTAAGAGCGCTCCAGGAAGTGACATGGCTCTAGCTCTTGTCCCGACCAGGTCACTGGTACAGGCACATTACTAGATCCCCTGTGAAGTAAGAGGCGACTGTTAGGACTGTTATGGGTACTGGAGTCCGTAGCATCTGTGAGTGGCCACTCAACAGGCTGGGGAATTCCTGTAAGATTCAGGTTATGGGGACCTCCCATAGTAACATAAAAATTTATGGAAAAAGAGGCTTGTGGTAATAACTCTAAATCAGTGCAACAGAAGCTAGATTTAGTAGCTCTACTTCAAGATGGCAGAAGTAAGATTTTTTCTTTGAATTTTATTCCCAATTTGCCTCTCATCCTCATTGGAACTAGGTCTTCTTACTTCAAGCTTTTCTGGCTGTCACACTATAGTCCCTAATGTCATCTCTCAGATCTTTCGATTTACTTTTACCCATTTATCCAAATGTTCTCCTCTTTTGGCCCCAGGTCACATTCCTGACTCTTCATCTTTTGAAAAGGAGGGATCTCACACTGAGGATTACATCTTCTTTCTACTCCCAACGCTTCAAGGCCCAGCTTGCACCCACTAATTCTCAGGGAAATACTTATTCTTTATTTTCTGTACCCAAGACACTTAGGAATTTTGTAAAATGAGTTTCTCCTGCTTGGCATTTGATTTCATGTTAGTGATACAACCAGCTTTTCTAGTGGATGGAAGTTCGGGATAGATGCAGCTCCACAAGGGAACCAAGACTTGTCTATACTGCTATCCTGGAAGACTTTTACCTACTGTACAAAAGAAAGTGTTTGTAGCTCACCTGGTTTTCTCTCATTTTTCTTTCCTCCCCATTTGTAAAATAGATTTTATATTCCTTGTACTTTGAGTGATTTCAGATTTACTGCGTCTGTATTTGTTGAAAAGGTGACTGCAGCCATAATGTGATCTGAGTGGTTCTGTGGACAGATAATCTATCCCCAAATAGTTCGCTCTTATTCACAGGGCATTCATATTGCACCCTTAAGGATTCATGACTTTGAAATCTTTAGGAAGCCACCGTTGAATTAAAATTGAGGGGGAAGGGAAAGTAATAATGAGGATATAAAGCACTGGAGCATTATAAACAATATTTACATTTTTATGCTTCGCTAATATACTTTACACATAATTTTTATTTGTACTGTTTTACTTAACATTGTAAATGTAAAGATGCTGCTACACAGAACTTCATAGTGATGGCCAGGTGCAGTGGCTCATGCCTGTAATCCCAGCACTTTGGGAAGCCAAGGCAGGCGGATCACCAGAGGTCAGGAGTTCAAGACCAGTGTGGCCAACATGGTGAAACCGTGTCTCTACTAAAAAAAAATACAAACCTTAGCTAGGTGTGGTGGTGTGCATCTGTAATCCCAGCTATTTGGGAAGCTGAGACAGGAGAATAGCTTGAACCTGGGAGGCAGAGGTTGCAGTGAGCCGAGATCCTGCCATTGCCCTCCAGCCTGGGTGACAAGAGAGAAACTCTATCTTGGAAAAAAAAAAAACTTCATGATGATAATTTTTAATGCATACATAATAGTCCATTGATAGATATAGCATGATTGACTTAACTATTCCCTTGATGTTCGTTGCCTTCAACTTTTCATTACAGTTTTAGCTATTTTTATGAATATACTGTTCTTTGTTTTGTGTTTTTATTTTCTAAAGATATTGATTTTATAAAAGTATTCATTATAAAAGGTTAAGTAATGTTGAAAAGTAAGAAGATGAGAGTAAAATGTCCCTTCCAAATTACACTGTCATAGAGCAATCATTAATATCAGGTGAATATTATTGCAGATATTCTTCTAGGCCAATGTAGAGATCAGTGGAGATGCTATTGTGTGAATATTAATTCTCATTGCCCTCCTAAAATGCTTCCATGTAACTCTCTACCTCTAGATCCAGGAAGCTTAGGTCTCCAGGGAAGGAGGGGCTGAGCTCAGTGATGGATCAGCCCTGGCTCTGTGCTGGAATCACCTCAGAGCTTTAAAAAATTAATACTCATGTCAAGGCACTTTATTCAGAGATTTAAAAAGACTCCAAGGTGAATTGGTCAGCTTTGAATTTCAATGCTTGTATTCCTTTTAAAACCTTTGTAGAGCAAAAGAACAATTTTGAAAGCTAGGTGCATTGAGATAAAAAGTTTGTCTTATGTCAAAATTCAGGCCTAATGGACTTGATCATTCAAGTAGGTTATGGGGAGAGAAACAGTAGCTTATTGAGAACGAAAAGGCAAATGCACTATGTATTCCCTGATACACCCTTTGAGATGGGATCAAAGAGTATGAATGCATAAGGGAGTGAATGGCTTTAGAAACATTCAGAGAAGCAGCGAACCCCTGAAGGCATAGGATCAAGTGGACCACTTTCCTGAGAAAAGGCAGCAGGAGGCTCTTAGTCCCTGTGAGAACATGACCCTTCAGCTCAGTGTTAGCAGTGTTACTGCAGTAAGACTTGGAAGCAATGGTACAGTGCTGATAGTAGAAGGCAAAAAAGTGGCTGAACCTGAATAGAGCTCCAGTCCCATGTTCTATGCTTGAAAACTGAAGACCAGGAATATTTCTGAGTGCCCTGGGAAGAGGATGCAAAAGGATCAAGGAAGCTAAGAGACTTCCAGGAGGAGGAGAGGCTGACCAGAGGTTAATGATCAGAGCCATGGACTCTCTCTAGGGATGCCTGAATATTAGCCCGTTCCCTATTCAAAGGCTAGTCTCATGGTGGCTCAGTGGTGAGAGTCCAGAGAAAAGCTCAGACCAGCTCCCTATAGGAGACAGTCTTCAGAGATTCCTAAATATTTGAGGACTTCATCTTTCTCCACTCACACTGTCACAGAATCATATAAGCCATTCTTTGAATATACCCAGATGCTGCTTGGAGAACAATAAAGGGAGAGGAATACAACTTTAAGTATTTAAGCATTTACTTGGATTTTCTAAGCTGGGGCTAGGTACAGACAAGCAGTTTTCACTGTTGAATCTCACTGAGATGTCTGGGTTTTGGCAGTGAGACTGGAAGGCATGTGTTTCCCAGCCCGCAGGCTGGCAAACTCTTTTCACATGAAAGGTGTTCATTCTGTCATGTAGTAATCATTTTTAACCATCAGCAAGATGACTTCTGGGCTAGTTTTGAATCAGTACATGCAAAGGTCAAAGAGTTTTATAAATAATATATTATGACTATTTCCTTGGGCCATTCTATATCTTGTTTATTCACCATTTTTAAAATGTTTAAGCTTAAAATATTCACTGGAGCTGAGAGCAATGGGTATTTTTGGCATTTGACCTCTATAAACGCCTCAATTTTTCTTAAAAAGGCTTTCTTTATATCTAAGTCTGTCACTTTGGGGTGCAGTTTCCAATATGCTAATGATCTTAATAAAAAATAACCACAGAATTACCAGAATATGTGAACTTCATGTCTAAACGACATCCTTGTTTTATTATAACTTTGGAGAGCAAGGGTTATTGCCTCAGCTACCTTGGGAAGTTTCAAAGAGTTAAAGAGATTGGACTTTGAAATTTTTTTCCCCTTAATCCTTAATTGGTTGCAAACATCTATGGGCCATGTGGTTTTTTCTTAACATTATCTAGTGGATCAATATGATGCTTTCATGCCCTTCAGATTAGAAACGTCTGGTTTTAAATCCCCAACATATACTTTAGGATTAGAACTGAAGTTTAGTGCACAGCCCCTGATCATCCGGGGCTGGGTCACACTTCACAGGTCACATCAGTGATTGCTGAGGTGCAGTAGGAATCTGGCGACTTTAAAGGAAGGGTAAACCACAGGACCTCTCCATCTGCTCAGTGGTACCTGCCCCTTCTCCCTCACTGAGTCTAGTATAAAGTGTGTATCAATGTAACAGCAGCACGGCAGACGAAAGGCAGTCGGGCAGGCATTAAATTTAAACCTTCAGGGAGAATGGAGGGGAACAGTGCAGTGCAGTGGCAACAAAAGCTATAATGCTCTTTTTTTGCAAGTCTGTTTTGTTGTAAAAAATCCAGGCTAGCCACATATGAATCATCCTGTCCAGCACAGAACACTGTGGCAGTGTGAACTGTGGCTGCTCTTCTGATTATGGCTTTTGGTCTCTGGTTGCAAAACTATCCCAGAACATTTTATGATGAAACTCAGATCAGTTCAGTTAATGACTGTGGAGTATAAGAGGAGAATTTGTCAACAGGTTCATCAGGCAAGGGACCAAAGGCTAGTCTCTAACGCAACAATACTTTGCTGGTCATGAGATCTATAAAATTGGACCCTGGGTTATCGTTGCTTTGTTTTATTGCAACAAATTTTAGAACATGCTGGCCACATTTTCTTCTAATTTTTTAAAACTCAAGTCTCTGAAAGATACTGTATGATGGGGTCATAAAAGATTGTATTTATACATATAGATATGGCATGAGTGTTTGAAGACATGGAAAAAAGAGGAGAGTGGGCCATGAGTCTCATAAATAATAAATCTTATTACCACCTAGATGTAATTTGTTTGCTGACATTTTCTATTGTATTATTTTTATATGGTGAACGGCACTCAAGCTAGATAATACAGAATTCTCTTTATATTAGTAATCTAGAAGTGGCGTATTATGCTTGCAAAGATGCTGTGTGTGTATCTCACATATATTTCCCATCCACATGTCATTCTTTAAATATGACTAACAGTCCTCTCCCCCAAAAGGAGGTCTGTGTTACCTTTCATTGTATCTGCTTGAAAAGCTTGTGACTGCTCTGACAAATAGTGTGTGTTAGAAGTGATACTATGTGACTTCCAACGCTAGGTCATAAAAATAATGCACTGTCTTCCTGGCTTTCTCTCTTGGGATGCTTGTTCTTGCAACCTAGCCACCACACGGTGAGAAAGCTCAAAGTCGCCCATGCAGAGAGACCACATAGAGAGTCTGTGGGGAGAGGGGCTAATGCCCTAAGCTGTCAGCCAGCATCAACTGCCACAGCTGAGTGAATGAGCCTTCAAATGATTCCAGCCTCAGCCTTTAAATCTTTTGACTGAGACCCCAGACCCCAGGCATTGAGAAGCAAAGACACCTTCCTTGCTGTACTCCATTCGAATTCCTGACCCACAGAACACATGACAGAATAAGTGACTCTTGTTGTTCGAAGCCACTGTTTTGGAGGTGATTTGTTATGCAGCACCACAGCTGAAACACCAGAGCTTTGTTGAGGATATTTTTTGGCGGGGGGGGTCTTCTACCTTGGAGACCTATGGGTTACTCCTGACCTCTGACTTGCATAAATGTCCCTCTTCATATGGGGTGCATATGCTGATAAGTCTTCTGGCTACCTGACCTCTATATTTCTAGGATGTAATTCCTTTTCATGCTTTGCAGACAGGGTCTTTTCAAGAAACTTTTCCTGAAACTCCTGGGTTGATTTAGATGCCATTTTTTGGACTCTCTTAGCAAATCTGTCAACAGCAATCACAGTGTGCGGTTGTGTTGATATACTTGCCTTTTTTTCCTACCAGCCTGTGAGTCCAATGCAGCATGGGCCCTTCCTCCTCATTTTTCTGTTTATCATGCTTGCATTATTTCTGGCACACGAGAGGTGCTTAATAAATTCTCACTATAGAATTGGTCAGTTAGAACTTAATTTACCCAGGCCTTGACTCAGACAACAATGAGAGAAAAAATTCCGCTCAGACAATGAGAGGAAAAAGAGTTTCCAGAAGTGGGATAGCACGAAATTGAATGTCTATGTGAAACTAGATAATTTTTAACAATGTCTTAAAGAGAAGTTTTCCTTCTTAGAAAGTACGTAAAATTTTAACTGGCTTTATAGGGCATGAAAGAGTCATTGTGATCTAGAAGGGCAATAATCTGTTCAGCTCTTAGTGGACTTCAGAAACACTGGGTGTCTTACAAGAGAGCATCACCGGGAACGGGAAACCGCAGCTAGGTTAGGGAGATTATATTTCTTACTATCGCTTGCTTAATGTTAGGGTCAGATGGAAGGGAAGACTTAGTCTTCAATTCTGTGTTATCTCAATAGTTCATACATTTAGTGTGCCTCATGCATAGAGAAATTTTGTCATAATGCAGATTCCGAGGCCCCAGGGTTCAGAATTCCAAAGCACTGGATCTTGGATAAACCTGAAATATGAATTTTTAATAAATTCTCTAGATGACTCAGATAAAGAAGATCCAAGGACCATACTTTGAAACAAAATAAAACAAAACATGGTAAACTGAATAATAAAATTTCCCTCCAGGATACTTGTGGAAATTGTGCCCCAGAAACTCTATAACGCACTTGACTCAATTACGGAAACTGTACACAGAAACTTGATTTTTAAATTTCTAGACGTATGTTAAAGATTATTTTAGAAATTACTATGAATAACTGACATTTCTGGGTTGTATTTAGGATTTAAATCTAGTTTAGGTTGAATCCAGTCTTTTGATGATGTTTGCAGTGAGAACAGAGGATGCATCCTGGGAACATTTCCTTTCTTGACTGCTGAGTATCTCCCAGTTCTCCTTTGCACTACCTCTTCTCTTGTGTAATTATTTCTCTGTGCCCCTCTCCAAATATCTAGCCTCCATCTTGTATTTCTTCACAATCTTATGTCTGCTTTATGTGTTAAGTCCTATCTGACAATTTTCAAGGGAAGTTTATCACCGGAAAGATACGACTGTTTCTGCAATTTTGACCCCATTCCAGAGGTTATAAATAGATTCCTGAGCTAAAGGATTATGACATTTACAGTATAGCTACTTTATTAACTTTTGGCTTTTAAACACAATGATTGAAAATATGATGAAAAAATTATCCAAGTTAATGTAAAACTAATACCATGCTTTGGCTTTGTTTTGTAACTTCCATGGAATTTGCCTTCTGTGTTGGTGGTCAAAGCACTCATCAACTGTTACATTTTCAAATGGCATGATTCCTAAGTTGGCTATGTTACCTTAATCTGATTTCTTGCTTTTATTTAATGTAATGAGTCTCTTTTTTTCCTCTAGGATCATCTGAGAAATGTATTGCAAGCAGCATTTGGTTATTATACCCAAAGAGGCCTGGGACTCATATTCATCTTTCAGTGCAATATTTACTTAAGATTATCATATATGAGGGATATAAGAAGTTTCTTCACCTAAAGAAATAAACATGTTAAAATTTTGTAATTAAACTTTCTATGAAGAATGAAAAATTGGAGTTATTTTAACAGTCTAATAACGAGTGGATTTGCAGAGACCGTGACAAAGGGCTGGTTCTTTCCTGGACCTGGGGAGAAGCTTGTGAGCAGTTATCTGATAGACGCAAGAAGTCTGTGGAAACAATAACAAATAGGGCACAAGAGACTATATAAGATCAGCCAACAGATGGGACAGTTTGTCTTTGTATTCATGTCAGGCTGTTTGTTCTAGGATATGTACCATATGATATAATAAAAATGTAACTTTATTTTTGTCTCCTACTTTTAGGTAGGGCTCTCTAGAAGAGTGTCTGAGTTGGAACTCTCGTATAAGTGATGTCCTGACCTTTCAGGATCTCCTATTCTTAGGAGAAGGGGAGAGAAGGAAGCAAGACAGGCCAGAGAAAGAAAACAAAGTAAGAATGTGGTCTTGACTGAAATCTGTCTGCAGTCTTGTCCTATGGGGACCTGTGCTGCACAAATTGCCCCAAATTTGGGTCCAACCTGAAGTTCTACCTTTTGTACCTAGAGTCGGCCACTGTGTTTGGGGGGCAGTGGTGGACAGTTAGTAATTTGGGTGAGGTGACTTCTGTTCTGTTTAAGGTGACTCTCTGGTGAAGGAGAGCAGTGAGCTGTGGACACCAGTGTGCGGAGTGGCCTGCAGAAGGGATCTAAGTGAGGTATCAACAGCGTCCACTACATCTGTTTTCCATTTAAAATTTATTTAGTGTGGATTTTTTTTCCCCCTGCTGTCGTGGTTCATAGCTTTTGTGGTTACTCTTGGACAACTGATAATCCTACAGTCTTTTAAGTTGAAAGACAGTGTTTTGATTAAGAAGTTAGAGTGTTCAATCTAATGTATTAAACAATACTTCTCATTTTATTCTAAGATGTCTTATCTCTCCTCCTTCCCTACCACTCTTGCCTACTTTCTCAGGTATGGCATAGGAAGGCTGGCCATATAGCTTCAGGAGGAAAAAGGTGGGATGACTTATTACTTGTTCATCACTTCCTCAGAGCAAGCTGCTGTTATTGACCTTTCTGGGATTACAGTGTGTCAAAAATAAGGGAAAATGTACCATATGGCCTTCCTTGACCAGTAGAAGGATCAGATGACTTTGTATCCCCTGAGCCTGGTAGGGTGGTACTTTGTGTCATGGATACTTACGTGGGGTTTTAGAGGCTCTCTTACTGGCTCCTCATGACTCTCCTCATGGCATTGTCCTCCTGTTGTGGATAATGCCTTCTGTTCCCCTAGCTTTGCCCATCTATATGATCTTCTTGGGCAGAAGTCACAGTAGCACTAGGCTGGTCTCTTTTCTGTAGAGCTCATATCTGCTCCACAAGCAATACACATCCTTTATTCTTGCAGGCTGAGCAGGTGAGGAGGGAGGCAAACTCATCTCAGCAGCAAGCTTTTTCCACTGCCAAAGAGTCTGCTTAGCCTGTCTCTCTTGCCCTTTGATTTCTCATACCAGAAGCAAGCACCAGTCCATTGTATTTATCCAATTGCAGGAGACTGATTCCAAGTTCTACATGTAGTCCTGTTGAAGCCACTGTCTTATTATGCTTTTCCTCACTAGTTTATCATGACAATTTTCAAACATGCAGTAAAGTTGAAATAATTTCCTGTGAACATTGGCATACCCACCACCTACCATTACATTTTACTATGCTTATCTTTTAAGGTATATATTTGTTTATCCATCCACCAATCCATCTTATTTTTTATATATTTCAAAATAAATTACAGGCATCTATATACTCTCCTGTAAATACCTCAGCATGCATATACAGTTCCATATATGTTTATATTTTTCTTTAGATATAAAATTTACATACAGTGAAATGTACATATCAAGTGTACATTTGCTGAGTTTTGAGAAATATACTCACTTATGTAACCTAAAGTCCTATCAAGATACAGACATCACTTTGTCCATATGGAGGTAGTGTGGAAAAATAAAAAGATACAGCTATCACCCCAGCAAGTTCTTTCATACTTCTTTCAAGTTAATTTCCACACCCTTCCCCACTAGAAGCAACCATTGTTTTATTTTTCCACCATGGTGGATTAGATTTGCCTATTCTAGAACTTCACAAAAATGAAGTCATCCAGTATGTCCTCCTTTGTATAGGGTTTCTCTGACTTATTCTATGTTTTTTGAGACTATTCTACATTGTTGTATGTATCAGTAGTTCCTTCCTTTTTAATTGCTGAGTAGTGCTCTCTTCTGATAAGTTTTAAAAATTCATTCAATTGATGGGCACCTAGACTATTTTTAGTTTTTGACTAATACGGATAACGTGAAGCCACTGTCTTGGTTTGAGATGAAGAGAAGAGCTCATCTTGGGAGGGTAAAGTGAGGCTTGATAATTGTAGTAAGGGAACAGTCCACTCCAAGAAAATTTCTTCACGAATTCTCTATAATCTCTAATTTTCTTTATTCTTCTATATCTTCAACGAGGGACAGTCATCAAACTGATTCTATGTTATCTACTTTGTTTTTTGTTTTTAGAGATGGGGTTTCACTCTGTTGCCCAGGCGGGTCTCAAACTGGCCTCAAGCAATCCTCCCACCTCGGTCTCCCGAAGTGCTGGGATTACAGGCATGAACCTCCATGCCCAGCCCCATCTATTTTGAAAAGAAGCTTTTTATTCCATTTGACAGCACCCTTTAGTCTTTGATATCTATGGTATCTTGGTGTCTCAGCTGAAACTTCAGTCTAGCAAACTCTGATACTCATTATTCTTTGAATTTCAGCAGAAAGAAGGAGCTGCTTTGGTAGAAGGGACTAATGAGGCTATATACGCTGAACACTTCAGATAAGTTGAAGAGGAGAAATTTGCTCACAAATAGCTTTGGCTGTCAAGTGGTTCTCCAGGCATGTGTTTCTCACACAATGTCAAACAGCAAAACCAGCTTCTAGGCTGCTCTTAATCCCAGTGTCTTGCTGAAGGAGGCTCTTGAATTTCTGGCATCATGAGTTTGTTGATGAAAATGACCTCCATCAGTCACTGCTAGTGAAGCTAGCCATGAACAATAAAATAATGGATTTTTCTGATCACCTTTGGCCTTTGACAGACATCGGGTGGTACCCTTGCAGCACTCCTTATTACTGCCATCATGACTAACGAGGAGATTAAAATCTCTGGAAGCACAAAAGGAGGCATTCTCAAGGGTGAGCCATACTAATGCCCTCATAGGAAGGTAGGCACTGCATGAGAAGAGGTAGTTCCATAACTTATCTTCTTTTAAGTTTAGTGAAAAGAAAAGTAGAGATGAAGAAAGCTGAAAGGCAGCTTTATACAATTGTACCTTTTCTGTGGTAGGATAAAGGAAAAAGAGTGAGTCTTCAAAGCCTCTTGAGGATGGGAAAAGAGACTTAACATATTTGTTATTAACAAAGAAGAATATGATTCTCGTTAAAGACCAGGTACTATCAAGAAAATAACTCAGTAATTTTCTCCTTACTCTAGTCAATTCAATCTTGAGAACATTTTATTAAAGTTTGAGACTCTTGTCTTTAAAATGTTCCTGAGTCATTGTGGAATAAGATTTGACTTTATAAATTATTAACTAGTTGTATAAATATGTAATCAAATATAATTAATAGGAAGATAGGCTTTTACTGGCTTTTTTTAGGGAAAAAATAATTTAATAGTTTAAACTATTTAATAGTTTAAACTAATATTTAAAAAATAGTTTAGCCAGGTGCGGTGGCTCAAGCCTGTAATCCCAGCACTTTGGGAGGCTGAGACGGGCGGATCAGGAGGTCAGGAGATCGAGACCATCCTGGCTAACACGGTGAAACCCTGTCTCTACTAAAAAAAAAAAAAAATACAAAAAACTAGCTGGGCGAGGTGGTGGGCGCCTGTAGTCCTAGCTACTCAGGAGGCTGAGGCAGGAGAATGGCGTAAACCCAGGAGGCGGAGCTTGCAGTGAGCTGAGATCCGGCCACTGCCCTCTAGCCTGGGCGACAGAGCGAGACTCCGTCTCAAAAAACAAACAAACAAAAAAAAGTTTAAACATTCACAATATAGACCTCTTATAATCTTCAGAATCCTTAGAGAGTTTCTTACCTGTTTTTACTATTGATGAGTGTTTTCCTGGGCTTAAGTTAAATGTTCAGATTCCAGTTAAAGTATTTGGATCAAAGGATAAGTTATAGACAAAGTGTCATGGTGCCTAAGAAGATGCCGTGCAAATAGTGGATGCTTAGTTAAGTGAATTAAATTATTTATAACATCTTTATGAAAAAGGATTGACAAAATACTATATAACAGATGAAAGTGACTAATCAAACAAAGCAGAACATCGATAAAGTAAAGATATAAACAAAAAGTAAAGCTAATGGTAAAATTAGACTGCAGAATATATACTGTAAAATCCTGAGGGAATGTTCCCACTATTTACCTCTGAACTTTCTGGCAATCAATAAAAGAGGAAAGCAATCAAGATACACAGCTTAGCAGATGTCTGTAAGATTAAACAAACCAGTTGTTCAAAGGAAGTAATCTATTATTAATTGTTGAGAATAATTTTACCTGTAGGTCATCCTTATGAGGACATAGGATAATGTCATCAATGATGTTCTCAACAATATCCTCATAGAATAGTCCTCAATGTGTGTGGATGGTATAATGCCAGCATGAGTCAGTAAAAGCAGTTTTCAAATTTTTCCTTGGGGAAAGAGTGCATGGATAAAGGTGCCCCATGTAAACAACTTCATAGTGGTGTGGTTCAAACAGGTTAAATTGTTTTGGATGTTAAAGGAGTGGCTGGACTACTTGGACTTTAGGCAATTTTCCAGAAATACTTCTTTTGACTAAAATTTGGTAAGTCCTGAGTGTCAGTAAGTTTGAGGTTATTCTCTCTGGACTGAAGATATTCTCTCATACTTATTATGGCTTTAGTATTCTGCTGCTCTGAGAATAATAGTGACATCCTTCTCATGACATTTGAGAACTTGATAGTAGAGAACTCCTCCTCACAAAGGTGGGTTGGCAAAGTACTCAAGGTCAATGACATGATTTTCCTTGGAAAAGAAAATGAAATCTACTCTAACTTACGAAAAAATGGTTACCTGGGACCTCTTAATTTGATGCCATAGAGTGTGGCTATTCTAATTTTTAATCCAGAAAATGTTTTTACATGCTTATTCTAGTCATTAAAAAAATGTTAAAAGTTCTCATAGAATATTTAAATTTTAGTAGTGAATTTCTCAGTTGAATTTCTCAAGATAAAGCAGTTTGCAAAATGTACCTGTTAGTAACTGAATGGGTTGATTTGTTGTATGAAATCAGTAGCTTTCAGTGTTGAAGATGATTACCTTGGTCCTTTGGCTTTGAGGAACTTGGTGACATGCCATTCTTTCTGACAGCTGTTATAAATCAGGCACAAATGTCTATGGAAGTCATGTCTAGATTATAATGAGGAAAAGCTCATATTCAGATGGAGACTTGACTACTGATATGCAAAAATTTTCCACCAAAAAAAAAATCCTTATTTATATACTTTCAGTCTTAACAAGAATAGCAGGTAAGCTATGTTCATTTTTATGAAGAATCCATTTAGG
Source organism: Macaca fascicularis (assembly GCF_037993035.2). Lineage (NCBI taxonomy): Eukaryota > Metazoa > Chordata > Mammalia > Primates > Cercopithecidae > Macaca > Macaca fascicularis. The sequence continues at coordinate 28,030,773 of NC_088376.1, read as the reverse complement.
GAATAATTCTTAAATGTGTCTTCCTCTTGGACACACAAGAGTAACAGAGTCAGGTTTAGAACATGTTTCTGACATGCCTCAATTTTGCTACAAGGCTGAGGGACACTCATAGTAATCATTCAGCTAAACAGTCAACCCATTAACTTGTCCTGTGTAGCTTGGTGTCTCTTTTTAGTGATTTTTGTATATGTCATCGATGAGTAATCCCGATACAATTTTTTAAAAAATTGAAATTAAAAATATATCCATGAAGTGTATCTATTTTGCCCTTTCTTTACTTGACAACTCTACCAGCTTATAGTAATTGATATTAATTACTCTAAGATTAACTATGAATTATCAGCAATTGACTTTAGAGAAAACCAGAATGGCTTCTTTCATTTTCCTACACCCCTCCTGAGTGGTCTTTGCTTTTATTCCAGGTCTTTTAGTCACAAATGGGCTTGGAACCAAGGGAATTTTGGCGTAGTAAAAATTTAGAATTTCACTGAAATGACCATCAACTGTTGGTTGGAAATAGTTTTTTTTTCCTTTGCCTTATGCCAAAGGGAAGCTGCTAGGTGATTCTAAGAAGGATGATTTGTCCAAGGGACCAACTGAAGCTTGCCATTATGAGGAGCTCGGTCTCCCTCTTCTGAGCCTACTGACCTGGGGTGGCTTGGCCTACTTCCCTGTGGGTCCTTTGTCTCTCTGATCCCCATGTTCAGTCTTCTTTGCTTCAGATGGAGGGTTGTGCTAACAGCTGCTCTCTGCACCAACCCATCTAACAGCCTGCCTGTGCCCTCATTTGACAGTATTCCTCATTAGGCTTGGACTTGTCCCAAACAGGAAGATCCAATCCCGTGGTTCTTCAAACACGGGACTGGCACACATGTACAGTCAGGGACCACATAATCATGTTTTGGTCAATGACAGACCACGTATATGATGGTAGTCCCATGAGATAATAATACCAAATTTAACACAAATACTACTGTGTTACAATCGTCTATAGTATTCAGTCCTCTAACATGCTGTGGAGATTTGTAGCCGAGGAGCAATAGGCTATATAGCAGAGGGCCTTGGTGTGTGGCAGGCTGTACTATCTAGGTTTGTGGAAATATACCCCATGATGCTTATACAACCACAGAATCACCCAATGATATATTTATCAGAATGTGTCCCTGTTGTTAAGCAGTGCATGGCTGTATATGTGTATGTGTTTGTATATGGGTATATGTGTTTACCAAAATGAAGTCCAGAAAGAAGTGGTAGCTGGGGAAATATGAATCTTATATGTAGATATCAGTGGTTATTGGTAAATAACTATCCTCTGAAAAATAAGATGTCTGCTGTTTTTAGATAATACAAACCAAAGGTAAACCAGTCAAAAGGCAAACTGTACCCTGCATTGCTCTTCTGTCCCTGCAAAACCCATCTCAGTAACTCTACCCATAAACTGAAAAGAATATATTCACAGAAAAAAATCATCTGGGAGCTAAAAGCCCACACTTAAAGCCTGGAGATTTCCGTGACCCAGAGAAAGATGACTTTGTTAACCTCTGGGGCAAGGGTGAGCAGTTGGGAAAGACAGGAGAGGTGGGTACTTAAGGATGGAAGGCAAAAGAAGATAGGAGCTGCTTGTTAAAGAATCCGAGGTGAAGGAGAGTGGGTATCTGTATGGGACATTCTCTTGTGGCCCATGGAATGTCTGGCTAGACAAAACAATTCTGTGCAGTGAGACCTCAGACTTTTCTATAGGCATAAGCACCAGTTAGAAATTTTCTCACATGGATCCACCTAGGGAGAGTACCCAGCAAGGGAAATAGGTTTATTCTGTGGGCTATCCTTTTCTCACTGCCAAATTCAAACAAAAAACTCACTAACAGTCCAGTTAGTGACTGGTCACTAAGAGACCAGTGCCCAGGTCACCTAGAGATTGAGACAGAGAAGGGATCACCACTACCCCACTTTTTCCATATTTCCCCTGCTCATCATTATACTAGATCTCCCACGTGCCAAGTGCTGATTTACTAAATTGGCTGAACTTTTCCAGACAGTTTCCAAATTAATAGTCACTCTGCATTAATAGGACTTGCACTAGTCAGGCATCCCTGTGCATTCTATCTCTTTTACGCAGTGGTGCCATCTGTCATTGTAATACCTGTGTCATCAAGTTTTGAACCATAATACTTATACTTCATCAGCTTCCAAATGGTTCCATGATCTGTCAGCAGTGATCAAGGCAGTGTAATGAGACATGACAGGGCATTTTCAAGCACTTTCTTAGGGAGGTCTAGGAAGGAAAAAGTTGAAGCCAGGGGACATTCGAAGTCATTCCACCTTGAGTCACTCTGGTGAGGTCTGTAATATTCCAAAAGAGGGTTTTTTTAATACCCTGAAGCAAAAATTTTTATATATCACTTTAATTTGGTATGACAGACATATAGAAACATACTGTATAAAACCCTAATACAAGTACTTCCATATATCCATCAGATTGTCTATATAGGTGGGACAAAGCAAGAGAAGAGTTAGGGTAAGAAATAAGGTATGTAGTGACAGTGGGAATGGACATGTTGTTCTCTCTCTCTCTCTCTCTTCTCTGCGTGTGTGAGAGAGAGAGGGAGAGGGAGAGAGACTTGGAAGGTAGTTCATGTTGAATGGCAGAAAACCTCAGGGATGTGGGTAGCAGAAAGTCACTAACAATTTATTTAGAATCTGTTATCTTTCAGGTGTTAGGATAATGATCCCTTAAGATAACTCCATGAGATTAAATAGCTGAAGGGTGAGTAGCAGGGTTCCCGTTGTTTTCTGTAGATAAAAATGTGAACATTTTTTATAGACAGAGATTGGACCTTGATCAAGGTCACATATACAATCAGCAGACCAGTGATACCACCTTGGACAACTTCAGATTCTAGACTACCTGCTATTTGCATAATAAATCAGGGATGTGGGTATTAGGATTTTTTTTTGCTATGTTTTTGAACTCCATATCCTCTAGAACAGTTTTGGGATGGCTCCACTTCTCAGAAAACTATTATCTAAATCTATCTAGCAAGATCTTTTTCAGACTTATTTCCTATCATTTAAAAAACATTTATTCTCTCTTTACCACTGTGGCAGTCTGCCTGGAAATAGATGCAATGTATCATTTTCCACAATAATGGAAGGTGGGCTAGGAATTACCTGTGATTTGTTTCTCCATCCAGGCACGTCAAACTAAGTTATGATGAAAGTGGAGCAGCAACCTTGATCACCTACCGTTTTATAGCTGATGTGATTGTTTTTATGAAGCCTATAACACTTTTAACGCTATAGCTGGGATGATCCTGATTCTCGTCTCAGCAGAATAATATTACAAGAGTTGAGTCAATTCTGATTGCAGAGGACTGGAGAATGGCTTCCTAGTGTCTGGGTTTGAGAGAAAATTACACAAAATGTGCTCCTGTTGTTCCTCCATGGGCTGACCATGTAGGAACCTTCATCCAGCATTCTGCTACCTCCATGAATTATTCTGTTTTCTGTTGGGCAGGAAGGACATGTGTTGTAACCAAGTCATTCTCAGATAAGTAGGAATTTAAGATGAAATTCCTTCTATTATATTCAAAAAGAAGACATGAGTCAGTGGTATTAGTGGAACCAGCCTCATTGTTTAGGGAGATTTTGGAGCCAGATACTATAACTGTTTTCCCATTGCTGAAGCTCTGTAGGAGAAAGAAAAGGCATGAAGGGAAGTATGGAATAGCAATAACATCTCAGCCATGATTCTTAGTATCTAGTTTTACTTGAACAACCATTTACAGAATATTCACAATTGGCCATACTTCTGCTAGGATGCATGGAGAAAAGAAAGATGACATACCATCCCTACTAAAATTCTGGGACACTGACCCTTAAAATATTAATATATCTTGACAACTGCTATAAAAATGTGAAAATGCAGATGATGAAATTTCCAGGAAATGTGATTAGGAAAGACTATAAAGAGGTGATATTATTAGGGCTTATCAATGAAGATTGAATGACAGAATGTACAAGGTAAGCCAAGGGATTAGGGTACTCTGGGTGTAAAAGCCAGTATAGCAATGAGCACAGAGGTGTGACACATGGTGATGAGGACATATGGCAGGTATTTATGGGAGAGGTGTGTCCAAAAATTATACCTGGCAAATTTAAGCTGGAACAATATTTTGAAGGGCTAGGAATGCCATAATAAAGAGTTTGGACTCAATACTGTAGGTCATGTCACAGACTTAATTGTCTAGAGGGTCCAGGAAAGAAATATAAATGAGTGACCATGCAGTGACTGTGGTCACTTGGATGTAAGGTGCCTTCTAAGAAAGGCAGCCGGGACTCCATCCCCATAGATGGTGTTTTTTTCTAGTGTGTGAACACTGTATTTCCAAATAATACCAATTTCCCAAGAGAAGCCTGGAAATGAGGCTTCATTTTTTATGTGAACTCTCATGATAATTGAATCCTGGTAACTAATAACGTTTTTTTTTTTTTTTTTTTGAAACACCTGGGGGCCAAAAAGAAAGCCATTTTAAAGTTCGTGTCTGTCCATATTCCAGTGGCTTGTAACTGCAACTGGAAACCAATGGAAACCACAAATATTTATACTTAAGCAGCAAGTCAATCCTGTGTGCTTTTAGAGAGCCAATTCTGGGAGCAGATTGGGAGTAGGAAGATGATACTTGAGGCAAGATTGTCAGCTGGAGTCAGAAAGATGATGAAGGCTTGACCTCAGGCAGTTGCAGGGGGGAAGGAAAAGGTGAGTGGAGGTGAGAGCCTTGAAGCACCTTGTGACCACTAGATGTGGGGGTGAGGATGTGACGGCCACCAGAGATGACACCAGGGAGGTTGGGAGACTGTTAACTGTGGGAAGAAAATGGAAGGAGCTATTGTGATAGGTGATGATTCTATTTTGCTTTTTACCTATTCTACATTTGCTTTTATAATGTAGTTTATACTTGCTTTCTACTATCTGTTCCATAATTCTGGAAGAAATTATTTAGAGTAAAGAGAACAGATTTTTTTTCTTAAACCAAATAAGTAACCCTTTTTTTTCTTTCCATTTGTGTTCCAAGATGAACCATGGGCATTAGCTGCTAGATTTCAGACGCTTTCTCTGTATAGCATTAAATACATTGATACGGTTGAAGCAATGAGCTGGAAGTTTTTAATCCTTGATGGATAGCAGAAGAAGAATGAGTCCAATTCTTTTCAAGTTTGAAGATAATGATTTTTGCCTTTTCTGCCTCTGCTTTTTCCTTCTGCATTTTACATTTTGCGATGGTGAGTCAGACATGCTGTCATTCTATTCAGCAGCTTTGACATCAGCAGCAAATTTGCATGAGCCAAGAAGGTGAAGTTTCTATATATTGTCTTCAGTTTTAAATGGTATTTTTTGTAGTGACGATTTTAGATGTCTCTCCATTAGAACTTCTGAATTTGTAGGGGCCTTCTATATTGTCTGTTGATTTGTTTGTAGGGCCATTGGAATAGAAGTGGGTCAGGTTTCTTGGATGGTGGGGTTATGACATGGAAAGGTGAATGAATTAACTGGACACTGTTCAGTGTACTTATGGGCAAGGTGAATCTACAGCTTGGTCTTGCATAACATGCTGAATTTACTAGAGAAGTGCTTCTCAAATGTCTCCTCTTTAAAATGTTTTAAAAATTATCTCACCGAAGTTAGGATCCATACTGTGTCTGAACAAATGGTCAAAGGTCATGCCCATGTTCCTTTTCCTACACTCAGGCATTTATTTCTCACCAAATAAATTGTCTAAATTCTCATAGATTGAGCAAATTCACATTATGCTATGATGTGGTAAAGTTAATAGGGCTTTTAGGTAACTTGCAACGCTAGAAGTAAGTGGATGCATCAGTTGTCTTCACGTATCCCTAGACAGTCATCAGCAGTTGGGGATCCTGCCCCATCTCATTTTCTCCGAAATGATCTATCAGATATCCATGGGATAGGAGGGAATTTCTGCAATATATCCCAGCGTTATCTTCCCTCTGTCTTAGCAGGAAATAATCATTTACATAGGAACTCTGTGCTTAGAGTTTAATAGATCCTGCTCGTACCTGAAAAGACTGTCAGGTAGTAGATGGCTTTGAAGCTTTTGCTGCTGGGTCATTGCCAAGTTGGCAGAGAACTGGCAGGACAGTATATTCCTTCCCTTTTAATGAGATTATGTATTCCCTTAACATCTTTTCATTTTTTATTTTAAAATGCTTCAGCATTAATATATTTTGATCTGGTAATATATGCACATGGTAAAAAATTTAAATAGTATAAATTATTCTTTAACATTTCTTAAATAGTGGCAAGGACCTTAGAAAGGAAGAATAAAAGAGCAATTTTACTCCCAGTTCTGCTACTGACTTGGTACCAGTGGGCAAATTATGACATCTTTCTGCATTTTGATTTCTTTACCTGACACCTAGAAATGGGAATCCTTGCCTAATAACACTAGAGGATTGTTGTGAGACTTTAATAAACCTTGTATGTAAAAATGCCTTAAGTGTATAGATAATAGAACACTTTTGTTATAGTTTCCCCTCATCTTAGTTGATTGCCCAACTAACACCTACTGTGTACGTCTTACAGGCTTAGAGAAAATGAAAGCTTTCAATTAACTCAATCCTCAAAACAGTTCTATCAGGTAAGTACTGTTTCTCAGTTTCACAGTGAGAAAATGGAGGCACAGAGGAGCTAAGTTCACACAGCTAGAAATTAGTAGCAAAGTTGATTTGAACTTACTGTCTTTTTTCTTATCCTCCCTTCTCTCTCTTGCTTTTCTCTCTCTTTGTATATGTGTATGTAATTTTATATGCACATATAGGTTTATATATGTATACATTTACATACATATATGTATGAATCTATATATCAATCATGATTGTAACTGCCTACTCTTAATATTTTATGCTTTGCATTATGTTTATTTCATTAAACATTGTTTTACAACATATTTTATAATTGCAAAATATATGTCTGAAGAGGACTTAACCAATTCCTGTCAAGTATTCATTTTTATTTTGTGGTCATTATACATAAGATAAATTTCCTTGCTCACAAGTCTTTGTGGGCATCTTAATTATTTCCTTAGAAAAAAACCCAGAGATGTAATTGCTATGCCCAACAGTATGGTCATTTTTAAGGCTCTTGGTATATATTACCACACTTTTATTTGGAAAGTTTATGCCAATTCTGCCTCCAGAATTTCATGAAGATGACAGAGCAATTATAGAAGGCTAGATTAGGACAGGACCTTAAAGATTAGTGTGCGTGTCTGGGAGTGGACTTGTTTTCATGTATTACAGACAGGAAAACGGAAGGTGGATATCTTGTCCAAGGGCACAAAGCAAAATAATGGTGAAATCCAAATATCCTGATTTCTGATCTGGAGACTTTTTTGGTGTCATATAAAAAATAGTCAGTGATATTGGTTAACAATAAGCAATGAATGAGGTACAAAATGTCTTTGTGGGAGTGGGAATGTTATTTGAGTCATCTTGCAGTACCATTACCAACTGTCACTCTCACATTTTCTGGTTGCTTTATTCTGATGACCCTAGAAGCTAGTCTATATCATTAGAACTAAATCAATCTTGTCCCAAGTAAAAATTTCAAATGGCAGTGGGAAAACTGAGAGGAGGGGAATGAGAAGAGTTCAGGCCACATTTACAAAGCTCCCTGCCATTGTTTTGGGGCTGCATGTCTATAGGGTGAACACCACTTGTTTGCAAAAGACAATTTGTTGCACAAACAACTTAATAGTAGCAAGAATGACAATAAAAATTAAACATAGTTTAAAATAAAATTCTTGCACTACAAGTACAATTGTTTTTAAAATACTTTCACATGAAGTGTGCTTTTTATGTAGTTTTATGTCATAAATACAATTTTGTATTTTGCTTTTTTCACTTCTCAAATTACATCTAAAAAACCATTTGGCTAAACTTGCTTGCAAATTATTTTTAAATTTTAACCTCCCAGTCATGTGTCCTGCCATATTTAATTAAACATCCTCCCTCACTTGTTTTAATCCAAGTCAACTCTAGCTTTTGCTTGGGGAGCCATGGCTGCCAGCCTTGTAGAGAGTTTGCTCACAGCCTGTTTGTTCAGGTGACTTTACCATTTTTCTCATCTTGGAATGTTGCAAGATGAATGGCTGTTTAACCAATTCTACTCCCAGATTTGGCCGGATGTTAGCTGATCACTGTAAGTTTTAGCCTGGACTTTTGTTTCCTGGGCTTCCTTTGTAGAGATTGGGGGAAGACTACCTAAATTTATATACTTATTTGTCTTTCTTCATTCTGGACATAGTTGTGAGTCCCTGGGTTATTTGAATTGGAATTAGTTGGAAGCTTCCTAGGGTAATCTTGAAGTCAGTAAACAGCCAACAACTAGCTTTCTGGCTACAGCACTATTCTGATTATTTCTTTCATATTAATTAATTAGTTTTGATGAGACCCTAATTTTATAATAAAATAACACAGTAGTTTTTCAAGCATATTTTACCAAACTACCTCATTAGGTAAATACTATTAATGAAAGTTGGAATTTAGAGATATTAGGGAGAAAAAATCAGCTTAATTTTGTTATTCAATTTGAAGTGCTAGGAGGGCATCCCAAAGATGGCTTGCTACCCTAGAAAGCGGTGAAAAAAAATGGAATTTGTACTTCAAAGAGAGCTGGTAGTTGTAAGTACTTGTGATCCCTAATAAGAGAGAGAAAATAGGTATTATAGTATAGATCTTAAGAATGTAAGCTCAGAGTTCAGAGTAACTTGGGTTAAAATATGAATTCCACTTATTACTCTGAGCCCTTGGGCATGTTATTTAATTTTCAAGCCTCAGTTTCCACATCTACGTAACGGAGATTGTAACATCTATGTTGTAGAGTGGATGTGAGAATTGAAGGAGATAATGCAACTTATCAAGAATCAATAATTATCACCTATTGTTACAAGATGGAGGGAAAAACATTTGTAGGTAGTCATAGGAAAAGTCAGCAGAGAACATAAAGAATAAATGGGCAGAGGTAGAGAAAAGGAAAACTAAGCTAGTCCAGGAAGCCAGGAAAAGAGAAAATCTTCAGAAGGAAGAAATGAGCAAATACGACACAGAAGCCAAGGAATGTCAAGATCAGAAAAGGCCTTTGGATTTGATGAGCATGATGTCTCCTGTCACTTCCAAGAGAATGTTGTTTGGTAGAAAAATTGGGCAGAAATCACATTAGAGCACATTAGCAGTGGGAAATGCTGCTTGGGACCCATAGAACTTAAAACAGCTAAGGTGTGTTGCCAAAGATAGGTTATGCTATATTTGGATTATCTATGGACTTGGATTTCACATGTGCTTTCTTGTCCTACATACACCAAAAGGTGACTTCTGTGGTCATATGAAGCTGAGATGTGCTACTGGTTGTAGCCTTTATAGGCTGGCTTATATGTCAACTTCAGATTTAGCAGCAGGTAATTTTTCTTTGGCTACATTTCAGCTGCTTATAGGAAAACAGGATGAAATCAGCAGGCATAGGTTGGGTTCAGTACATTTACGAAGAGTTGATGACATTTAGCTGTTAGGTGCCTACCACACAGGCTTCTTCTACAGTGAGTTCACCTGCAATTAAAATGAAGTTAAATCCAACCAGTCTTTCCATTCTATGAGCCTGTTTGAAAAGTTACTTGTTGGGATTATCTTTCGATCCCGTTTTGCCTTTGGTTTTATTATTGCATTCTGGCAGTCACAGAGATGAGTTTCTTTCTGATGTTTTTGCTGAAAATTCTGGCAGGACAAACCCATTCAACCCTAAATGGAAATGAGAGCTCACTGAAAAGTGCAGATTTTCACAAATGACACAAAACTATGACAGGCATACCGGTTTTTATAAGTTTAAAGAGTTTGATTTCACCACAAACAAAAAAGAAACCAACCAGAACCATTTCATGTTTGGAAAAATAATTAAAATCACTTCCTCTCTCTCTCATTTTAGAATCTTATTCTTCATGCAAAATATTTCAGACTTTGGGTACCTGTTTGTACTAACATCTGTTTTAAAAATGTCCCTATCTTAGGTTGCTCCTGGTGCTGGTTCAACATTTGTTGCTAATGACCCAGAACATTACAGATGTTTTTTGCTCAGATTCTAAGTCATCTAGTACAGTGAAGGGGTTTGATACAGATGAAATATAATTAATATCTATCCTTGGGAAAAAATGCTGTTCACATTTTCTGCATGAGATGATTGGCACTTTAAAGGGAGGTTTCACCTCCTTTAAAATACAGAAAAGGAAATCTAGGTATTCTGGGCATAGCCCTCTTAATGTTGCTGACAAAATGTTTTGACTTGCAGGCTGTATGCTATCTATGGCTGTGTTCTAGTGTTTATTGGTTTAATAAAAAGTCACTTTACTAATCTTCTATTCACATACAGAACTCTAATCTCAAAGCTGCTATCATAAAATGGTTTACTGGTAAACCCACACATTCTTTTTCTAGAAAGAAATTTAAACAGTTTTGGGAGACATTGATGAGTGACTCTTTTAAAGGTGGATTTGAAAGTGATCATAATAGCTCAAATAATGAACTAATTAACTGTTTGTAGAATCCAGTCTGTGTGCTGAGTATTTTTAGATGTTTTGTGGGGAGATCTCTCTTGATCCTCAGCAGGATTAGAAAAAATGGATATTGTTTGAGATTAGTACCAGGAACCCTTTCAGTAGTCAAGATTTCTCTGGTTTCCCTGGAGAGAAAGAGGCAATTCTGCTCTAAGCATATGAGAGATTTAAGGCCCTTACAATGCATACTGACATTTCCTCATGCCCAGCTCAGGAGAGTAAACCTTTGCAATTAATATGAGAGGTAGAAACAGTGGTACCGGGCTGAGTTTGACTTGCTGGCATAAGTGTTTGGTTCTCACAGAATTTTTAAAAACTATTTTAGATGGCTTCTTGTATTTAATCACTTTAAGATTTCCCACATAAATTTTGACTCATGCCTCTTAAAAAGTGGATGATCTTATTATATCAGGTTTATATTCCTTTAGGTCACCAATAACTGGAGTTGAATACCAGCTATTTCATTTGATAGCCCAAGGGTCTTCTACATAGCATTAACATTGGCACTCCCTGTTTTTTTAAATTGTCAGGGGTACACATGCAGTTTTGTTATGTGGTAAAATCATGTCATGGGGGTTTGTTGTACAGATTATTTCATCATCCAGGTCTTAAGCCTAGTTCCCATTAATTATTTTTCCTGGTCCCCTTCCTCCTGTAAACCTCCACCCTGTGATAGGCCCCATCATGTGTTTTTTCCTTCTATGTGTTCATGTGTTCTCATCATTTACATCCCGTTTGTAAGGAGGACATGTGGTACTTGGTTTTCTGTTCCTGCGTTAGTTTGCTAAGGATAATGGCCTCCCATCTCCATCCATGTTTCTTCAAAGAACATGATCTCATTCTTTTATATGGCTGTATAACATTCCATGATGTATATGTACCACATTTTCTTTATCCAGTCTGCCATTGATGGGCATTTTGGTTGATTCCATGTCTTTGTGAATAGTGCTGCAATGAACATACATGTGCATGTGTTTTATGATAGAACAATTTATATTCCTTTGGGTATATACCCAGTAATGGGATTGTTAGATTGAATGATATTTCTATTTTTAGGTCTTTGAAGAATTGTCACACTGTCTTCCACAGTGGTTGAACTAATTTACACTTCAATGAATAGTATATAAGAATTTCTTTTTTTATCCACAATCTCATGAGCATTTGTTGTTTTTTGACTTTTTAATAGAAGCCATTCTGACCAGTGTGAGATGGTATCTCATTGTGGTACTGATTAGCACTGTTCTAATGATGGTGATATTGAACTTTTTTTCATATGCTTGTTGGCCACATATATGTCTTCCTTTGGAAAGTGTCTGTTCATGTCCTTTGCCAGCTTTTTAATAGGATTGTTTGTTTTTTTCTTGTAAATTTAAGTTCTTTAAAGATGCTGCATATTAGACCCTGGTCACATGTATAATTTGCAAAAATTTTCTTCCATTCTGTAGGTTGTCTGTTTACTCTGTTGATAGTTTATTTTGCTATGCAGAAGATCTTTAGTTTAATTAGTTCCCATTTGTCAAGTTTTGCTTTTGTTGCAATTGCTTTTGGGGTCTTTGTCATGAAATCTTTGCCTGTTCCTATGTCTAAGATGGTATTGCCTAGCTTGTCTTCCAGAATTTTTATAGTTTTGGGTTTACATTTACGTCTTTATTCCATCTTGAGTTATTTTTCAATATGGTGTAAGGAAGGGGTCCAGTTTCAATCTTCAGCATATGGCTAGCCAGTTATACCAGCAACATTAATTGAACAGGGAGTCCTTTCCCCATAGCTAGTTTTTGTCAGCTTTCTTGAAGATCAGCTGTTTGTAGGTGTGGTGGCCATATTTCTGGGCTCTGTATTCTGTTCCAGTGGTCTATGTGTCTGTTATTTTACCAGTACCATGCTGTTTTGGTTACTGTAACCTGTAGTATAGTTTGAAATTGGGTAGCATGATGCCTTCACCTTTTTTCTTTTTTTTTAAAAATATATACTTTAAGTTCTGGGATACATGTGCAGAACGTGCAGGTTTGTTACATAGATATACACGTGCCATGGTAGTTTGGTGCACCCATCAACCCGTCATCTACATTAGGTATTTCTCCTAATGTTATCCCTCCCCTAGCCCTGACACCCCAACAGGCCCCTGTGTGTGATGTTCCCCTCCCTGTGTTCATGTGTTCACATGGTTCAGCTCCCACTTATTAGTGAGAACATATGGTGTTTGGTTTTCTGTTCCTGTGTTAGTTTGCTGAGAATGATGGTTTCCAGCTTCACCCATGTCCCTGCAAATGACATGAACTCATCCTATTTTATGGCTGCATAGTATTCCTTTGTGTATATGTGCCATGTTTTCCTTATCCAGTCTATCATTGTTGGGCATTTGGGTTGGTTTCAAGTCTTTGCTATTGTGAATAGTGCTGCAAGAAGCATATGTGTTCATGTGTCTTTATAATAGAATGATTTATAATCCTTTGGGTATATATGCAGTAGTGGGATTGGTGGGTCAATTGGCATTTCTAGTTCTAGATCCTTGAGGAATCACCACACTGTCTTCCACAATGGTTGAACTAATTTGCACTCCCACCAACGGTGTAAAAACATTCCTATTTCTCCACATCCTGTCCAGCATCTGTTGTTTCCTGACTTTTAATGATCACCATTCTAACTGGCGTGAAATGGTGTCTCATTATGGTTTTGATTTGCATTTCTGTAATGACCAGTGATGGTGAGCACTTCTCAAAAGAAGACTTTTGAGAAGTGTCTGTTCATATCCTCTGCCCACTTTTTGGTGGGGTTGTTTTTTTCTTGTAAATTTGTTTGTTATTTGTAGATTCTGGATATTAGCCCTTTGTCAGATGGATAGATAGGGAGAAAAATTTTGCATTCTGAAGGTGGCCTGTTCACTCTGATGATAGTTTCTTTTGCTGTACAGAAGCTCTTTAGTTTAATTAGATCCCATTTGTCAATTTTGGCTTTTGTTGCCATTACTTTTGGTGTTTTAGTCATGAAGTCTTTGCCCATACCTGTGTTGAATGGTATTGCCTAGGTTTTGTTCCAGGGTTTTTATGGTTTTAGGTGTTACGTTTAAGTCTTTAATCCATCTTGAGTTAATTTTTGTATAAGGTGTAAGGGGTCCAGTTGCAGTTTTCTGCATGCCGTTTATTAAATAGGAAATCCTTTCCCTACTGCTTGTTTTTGTCAGGTTTATCAAAGATCAGATGGTTGTAGATGTGTGGTGTTATTTCTGAGGTTTCAGTTCTGTTCCATTGGTCTGTATATCTGTTTTGGTACCATACCATGCTGTTTTGGTTACTGTAGCCTTGTAGTATAGTTTGAAGTCAGGTAGCATGATGCCTCCAGCTTTGTTCTTTTTGCTTAGGATTGTCTTGGCTGGACAGGTTCTTTTTTGGTTCCATATGAAATTTAAAGTAGTTTTTTCTAATTCTGTGAAGAAAGTTAATGGTAGCTTGATGGGGATAGCATTAATCTGTAAATTGCTTTGGGCAGTATGGCCATTTTCATGATATTGCTTCTTCCTATTCATGAGCATGAAATGTTTTTCCATTTGTTTGTGTCCTCTCTTATTTCCTTGAGCAGTGGTTTGTAGTTCTCCTTGAAGAGGTCCTTCACATCCCTTGTAAGTTGTATTCCCAGGTATTTGATTATCTTTGAAGCAATTGTGAATGGGAGGGAGTTCACTCATGATTTAGCTCTCGTTTGTCTGTTATTGGTGTATAGGAATACTTGTGATTTTTGCACACTGATTTTGTATCCTGAGACTGCTGAAGTTGCTTATCAGCTTAAGGAGATTTTGGGCTAGATGATGGGGTTTTATAAATGTACACTCTTTTCATCCACAAATAGAGACATTCTGACTTCCTGTCTTCCTATTCGAATGCGTTTTCTTTCTTTCTCTTGCCTGATTGCCCTGGCCAGAACTGCCAATACTATGTTGAATAGGAATGGTGAGAGAGGGCATTCTTGTCTTGTGCCGGTTTTCAAAGGGAATGCTTACAGTTTTTGCCCATTCAGTATGATACTGGCTATGGGTTTGTCATAAATAGCTCTTATTATTTTGAGATACATTCCATCAATATCTAGTTTATTGAGAGTTTTTAGCATGAAGGGGTGTTGAATTTTATCAAAGGCCTTTTCTGCATCTATTGAGATAATCATGTGGTTTTTGTCATTGGTTTTGTTTCTGTGATGGATTACGTTTATTGATTTGTGTATGTGGAACCAGCCTTGCATCCCAGGGATGAAGCTGACTTGATCCTGGTGGATAAGCTTTTTGATGTGCTGCTGCATTTGGTTTGCCAGTATTTTATTGAGGATTTTTGCATCATTGTTCATCGGGATATTGGCCTGAAATTTTCTTTTCTTGTTGTGTCTCTGCCAGGTTTTTGTATCAGGATGATGCTGGCCTCATAAAATGAGTTAGGGAGGAGTCCCTCTTTTTCTATTGTTTGGAATAGTTTATGAAGTAATGGTACCAGCTTCTCTTTGTACCTTTGGTAGAATTCGGCTGTGAATCCATCTGGTCCTGAGCTTTTTTTTGTTTGTAGGCTATTAATTACTGCCTCAATTTCAGAACTTGTCATTGGTCTATTCAGGGATTCGACTTCTTCCTGGTTTAGTCTTTACAGGGTGTATGTGTCCAGGAATTTATCCATTTCTTATAGATTTTCTAGTTTATTTGCATAGAGGTATTTATAGTAATCTCTGGTGGTAGTTTGCATTTCTGTGGGATCAGTGGTGACATACCTTTTACCATTTTTTATTGTGTCTATTTGATTCTTCTGTCTTCTTTATTAATCTGGCTAGTGGTCTCTCTATTTTGTTAATCTTTTCAAAAAAACCAGCTCCTGGGTTCAATGATTTTTTTTTTTTTGAAGTGTTTTTCATGTCTTTATCTCCTTCAGTTCTGCTCTGATCTTGGTTATTTCTTGTCTTCTGCTGGCTTTTGAATTTGTTTGCTCTTGCTTCTTAGTTTAATTGTGATGTTAGGGTATCGATTTTAAATCTTTCCTGCTTTCTCCTGTGGGCATTTACTGCTATAAATTTCCCTCTAATTATTGCTTTAGCTGTGTCCCAGGGATTCTGGTACATTTTATGTTTGTTCTTATTGGTTTCAAAGAAATTGTGTATTTCTGCCTTAATTTATTTACCCAGTAGTCATTCAGAAGCAGGTTGTTCAGTTTCCATGTAGTTGTGTGGTTTTGAGTAAGTTTCTTAATCCTTAGTTCTAATTTGATTGCACTGTGGTCTGAGAGACTGTTATGATTTCCATCTTTTGCATTTGCAAAGGAGTGTTTTACCTCCATTATGTGGTCAATTTTAGAATAAGTGCGATGTGGTGCTGAGAAGAATGTATATTCTGTTGATTTGGGTTGGAGAGTTTTGTAGATGTCTGTTAGGTCCACTTGTTCTATAGCTGTGTTCAAGTCCTGAATATCTTTGTTAATTTTCTCTCCCATTGATCTGTCTAATATTGACAGTGGGGTGTTAAAGTCTCCCACTATTATTGTGTGGGAGTCTACATCTCTTTGTAGGTCTCTAAGAACTTTATGAATCTGGGTGCTCCTATATTTGGTGAATATATATTTAGGATAGTTAGCTCTTGTTGCATTGATCCCTTTACCATTATGTAATGGCCTTTTTTGCCTTTTTTGATCTTTGTTGTTTAAAGTCTGTTTTATCAGAGACTAGGATTGCAACCCCTGCCTTTTTTTTTTTTTTAAACTTTCCATTTGCTTGGTAAATATTCCTCTATTCCTTTATTTTAACCTATGTTGTGTCTTTCCCTGTGAGATGTGTCTCCTGAATACAGCACACTCATGGGTCTTGACTATACAGTTTGTCAGTCTGTGCCTTTTAATTGGGGCATTTAGCCCATTTACATTTAAGGTTAATATTGTTATGTATGAATTTGATCCTGTCTTTATGATGCTAGCTGGTTATTCTGCCCATTAGTTGATGTAGTTACTTCACAGTGTTGATGGTCTTTTCAATTTGGTTTGTTTTTGCAGTGGCTTGTACCGGTTTTTCCTTTCCATATTTAGTGCTTCCTTCAGGAGCTCTTGTAAGGCAGGCCTGGTGGTAACAAAATCTCTCAGTATTTGCTTAGAGGATTTTATTTCTCCTTTGGTTATGAAACTTAGTTTGGCTGTATATGAAATTCTGGGTTGAAAATTCTTTAAGAATGTTGAATATTGGCCCCCACTGTCTTCTGGCTTGTAGGGTTTCTGCTGAGAGATCCACTGTTACTCTGATGGTCTTTTCTTTGTGGGTAACCCTACCTTTCTCTCTGGCTGCCCTTTACATTTTTTCCTTCATTTCAACCTTGGTGAATCTGATGATTATGTGTCTTGGGGTTGTTCTTCTTCTGGAGTATCTTTGTGGTGTTCTCTGTATTTCCCGAATTTGAATGTTGGCCTGTCTTGCTAGGTTAGGGAAGTTCTCCTGGATAATATCCCCTTCACTTTCAGGTACACCAATCAAATGTAGGTTTTATCTTTTCACAGCGTCCCATATTTATTGGAGGCTTTCTCCATTCTTTTTCATTCTTTTTTCTCTAATCTTGTCTTCACACTTTATTTCATTAAGTTGATCTTCAATCTGTGATATCCTTTCTTCCGCTTGCTCAGTTTGGCTATTGATACTTGTGTATGCTTCACAAAGTTCTCATGCTCTGTTTTTCAGTTCCATCAGGTAATTTATGTTCTTCTCTAAACTGGTTATTCTAGTTAGCAATTAGTCTAACCTTTTTTTTAAGATTCTTAGCTTCCTTGCATTGGGTTAGAACATACTCCTTTAGCTCAGAGGAGTTTGTTATTACCCACTTTCTGAAGCCTACTTCTGTCAATTCATCAAACTCATTCTCCATCCTGTTTTATTCCCTTGCTGGCAAGGAGTTGTGATCCTTTGGAGGAGAAGAGGCATTCTGGTGTTTGGAATTTTCAGCCTTGTTGCGCTGGTTTTTCCTTATTTTTGTGGATTTATTATCTACCCTTGGTCTTTGATGGTCACCTTTGGATGTGGTTCATGTGTAGATGTCCTTTTTATTGATGTTGATGCTATTTCTTTCTGTTTGTTAGTTATCCTTCTAACAGGCCCCTCTGCTGCAGATCTGCTGGGGTTTGCTGAAGGTCCACTCCAGGCCCTATTTGCTGGGTATCACCAGTGGAGGCTGCAGAACAGCAAAGATTGCTGCAGTTCCTTCCTCTGGAAGCTTCGTCTCAGAGGGGCACCTGTCAGATGCCAGGTGGAGCTCTCCTGTATGAGGTGTCTGTCTACCCCGGCTGGGAGGTGTCTCCCAGTCAGGAGGCATGGGGGTCAGGGACTTACTTGAGGAGGCAGTCTGACCCCTAGCAGAGCTTGAGTGCTGTGCTGGGAGATCCACTGCTCTCCTCAGAGCTGGCAGACTAAAACATTTAAGTCTGTTGAAGCTGCTCCCACAGCTGCCCCTTCCCCTTGTGTTCTGTCCCAGGGAGATGGGAGTTTGATCTATAAGCCCCTGACTGAGGCTGCTGCCTTTCTTTCAGGGGTGCTCTGCCCAGACAGGAGGAATCTAGAGAGGCAGTCTGGCTACAGTGGCTTTGCTGAGCTGCAGTGAGCTCTGCCCAGTTCGAACTCCCCGGTGGCTTTGTTTACGCTGTGAGCAGAAAACCTCTTACTCAGGCCTCAGTAATGGCGGATGCCAAGCTTGAGCATCCCAGGCCAACTTCAGGCTGCTGTGCTGGCAGCGAGAATTTCAAGCCAGTAGATCTTAGCTTAAAGGGCTCTGTGGGGGTGGGATCCACTGAGCTAGACCACTTGGCTCCCTGGCTTCAGCCCCCTTTCCAGGGGAGTGAATGGTTCTGTCTTGCTGGTGTTCCAGGTGCCACTGGGATAAAAAACTCCTGCAGCGAGCTTGGTGTCTGCCCAAAGGGCCTCCCAGTTTCATGCTTGAAACTCAGGGCCCTGGTGGTGTAGGGCACCCAAGGGAATCTCCTGGTCTGCAGGTTTTGAAGACCATGGGAAAAGCATGGTATCTTAACTGGAATGCATTATTCCTCATGGCACAATCCCTTACAACTTCCCTTAGCTAGGGGAGGGAGTTCCCTGACCCCCTTGTGTTTCCCAGGTGAGGTGACACCCCCCCCTGCTTCTGCTTGTGCTGTGTGGGCTGTCCCCGCTGTCTCACCAGTTCCAGTGAGATGAGCTGGGCATCTCAGTTGCAAATGCAGAAATCACCGACCTTCTGTGTTGATCTTGCTGCGAGTTGCAGACCGGAGCTGTTCCTGTTCGACCATCTCGCCCAGGAATCCCCAGCTTTGCTTTTTTGCTTGGGATTGCCTTGGCTATATGGGCTTTTTTTTGGTTCCGTGTGAATTTAAAAATAGTTTTTTTCCTAGTTCTGGGAAGAATGTCATTGGTGGTTTAATAGGAATAGCATTGAATCTATAAATTGCTTTGCGCATTATGGTTATTTTAAGAATATTGATTCTTCATGAACAAGGAATATTTTTCCATTTCTTTGTGTCATTCATCTCTGCTTTCTTTGAGCAATGCTTTGTGGTTCTTGTAGAGATATTTCACCTCCCTGGTTAGCTATATTTCCAGGTATTTTATTCTTTTGTGGCAGATGAGAATGGGATTGTGTTCCTGATTTGGCTCTTGGCTTGACTGTTGTTGGTGTATAGGAATGCTAGTGAGTTTAGTATTTAGTATCCTTTGATACATTGATTTAGTATCCTGAAACTTTGCTGAAGTTGTTTATCCGCATAGAGAGCTTTTGGGCAGAGACTATGGAGTTTTTTAGGTATAAGATTGTGTCTGTAAGCAGGGTGTCTGTAAGTTTGACTTCCTCTCTTCCTATTTGGATGCTCTTTATTTCTTTCTCTAGTCTGATTGATCTAGCCAGGACTTTCAATATTATGTTGAATAGGAGTGGTAAGAGAGGGCATCCTTGTCTTGTGGCAGTTTTCAAAACGAATGTTTCCAGCTTTTGCCCTTTGAGTATGATGTTGACTGTAGGTTTGTCATAGTTGGCTGTTATTATTTTTAGGTGTGTTCCTTCAATACCTAGTTTATTGAGGGTTTTTAACATGAAGGGGTTTTGAATTTTGTTAAAAGCCTTTTCTGCATAGATTGAAATAACCACATGGTTTTTTTCTTTAGGAACTCCTTATTTATGTGGAAAAATCTTTCTTCATATATACCTTCCTAATTCAGCTTTTTCCAATCATCTTATTACCCCATATGTCATAACAAACAGTGGGAACCATAAGCAAGTGAAGAAAAAGGGTTGTTTAATTATTATTTTAAGGGTTTCATTTAGGATCTTATTTTTAGATTCTTGAGATATTTGCATGTTTGCTGTAGCCAGTCAGTGCATGAAATCATTCCTGTCTTTATGAAAGTGCTATTTATATTATGGATTCAGGGTTATTAGAGCAGTAATGTCTTTTCCAACATACAGTATCAATATGGCAAAGATAAAGCTAATGCTAAAATCACATTGATTGTACAGAGCAAATACTTGAACCAGAACCACAAGTCGTATCCTAAGCTGAGAAATCTATAAAACATCGTGAGATAGAAGGGAATATAAGATGTCACACATAGCGTAGACTAAGCTTGTGGGTCAGGTTTGGGTTAGCTAAGGGAAGTCTGTGCTCCTGTGGTTAAACTCCAAGTATCTCTATTTTAAGCTCTCTTAATATCATAGTTGTTATGGTTTCCATTTTACAAATTAGGAAGGTTAGGTAGTACATATAACCTGACCTGGAAGCTGTAAGCTGGGTTTTGAACACTGACAAAATATATTTATATCTATCTGTATCTCTGTCTATGTCTATGTCTGTCTATATTACATTCACACACTTTTTTTTTTTTTTTTTGAGACGGAGTCTCACGCTGTTGCCCAGGCTGGAGTTCAGTGGCGCGATCTCAGCTCACTGCAAGCTCCGCCTCCTGGGTTCACGCCATTCTCCTGCCTCAGCCTCCTGAGTAGCTAGGACTACAGGCACCCGCCACCGCGCCCGGCTAATTTTTTGTATTTTTAGTAGAGACGGGGTTTCACTGTGGTCTCGATCTCCTGACCTTGTGATCCGCCCGCCTCGGCCTCCCAAAGTGCTGGGATTACAGGCTTGAGCCACCGCACCCGGCCATTCACACACTTTTAATCTATTTAAATTACATTCATTGTCAGAGACTTAAAAGCAGTATCACCACTAGCAACATTTTCACCTGCATCAGTATCCGTAGATGTGTAGTCTCTCCTGGATCACCAGGGAAATGTTGAGAGAGCAGCCACTAGAAGACTTTACTAAACTTGATGCTCACTGGCATCATGAGAGTAGGCAGTGTGACCTAGATGACAGTACAAAGAGAAAAACTTTAACAAAGTGCAAGAAATGAGCCTGAAAATGGGGACTCTCCCACCCCTAATGTGGATGAGTTATTAACAAAGCACTGGGTCATCTCATGAGACCTTGACACGTTCTGTCCCATCAGCATTTTAAACTCCCGTTTGTGTTAGGGGTTCTGCTCAGGGTCTCCTGTGTCCATAGTGTAATGAGCAAGAGAAGGAATTGCAGCTTTATTTATTATAACCTAAAGTTAAAGGAAATCTAAAATAGAAAGAATGCAAAGCCTTAGAGAGCAATAACAGCACCATCCAGGATTAAGGGAAGGGAAAACAAGCTGGCTGTAGACCCTTGGGCTCCATATTGGGTGCTCAATAGAGCTTATTTCAATTTGTTAAAATATCTTTTTTTAAAAAATAAGCCTTTTTAAGAGTAAGACATCAAGCTGTCTCTACAAAGAGGACCGTTTTTGGCAAAGGACAGTGTTTGAGTTTTAATGTTGCCTTTATAAGCAATATAACATTTTGCTATTGCCTTAACCTCTTCCGTTCTGATTTTTCATATCTACAAAATGAGAATGATAATAACACATAACTTATAGTTTTTGGTTGAAAATTAATTGAAGCCCACAAAGAATCCAAAACAACGTCTCATAGTAGATGTTAAAAAATTGTTTTAATTCTTCTCTCTATGGAGCTATGTGTCTCTATAATTGGTTTCAGCTACATGCAACAGAATACTTTTTAGTGAAATGAGCTTTTACAATGAAGAATATTTATTATTTCTCATAGTGAATCCACAGGAAGACTGCTTCAGGGTTAGAAAATACAGTAACTCAAGGTTGTCAAGATTGTTAAGTCATATGCTCAAGATGGCTGCAACAACCCCAAGCATCATAGCCCTACTTGAACGAATTGATGGGTGGAAAGAAGAGAGTGTTTGAATTGTATTTCTTTTTTTTAAAAAGGTAAACTTTTCCAGGGACTTTATTTTGTCTCATTGACCGAGGTAGAGTCACATGCTCATGTCTAAACCAGTCATTAGTAAAGGAGATTGAGTCAACATGATTAGCTTAGATTGATCAACTTTTAGTTCTTGGAGCTGGAGTATAAGTCACCTTTCCTGATCATATGGAGAAAAGAAAGCAGTAGTAGTGATGGGGAATGGCTGTAGAGTTGTCATACTGCAGTATCTTTGACATGTTTTTATAAAAAGTAATTCTTGTAATTACAAGTCATCTTTTAAAGCAAATTCTAAATAATCCTCTCCTTTATTCTTCAAGATGTATTAGAAAAAGTTTGAGGGGGCACATGGACTTGCACACCTGCATTTCCATAGCAGCATGTGATTGCTACTTTTGAACTGAATTTTTTAAATGTCAGCTTCATTTTTAGAGACAACAAAAGAGAAAATTTAGCAAAGTAGTTTTAGTAAAAAGAATAGAATAACTTGTAAGAAACAAGTTAGCAAACCTAATAGTCAGATCTGAACAGCTAAAGTTAAATATTTAATGGTAAAGATAAATGAAACTATGCTAATAAGTTCTGGAAGCCCATCAGAACCTATTTCTGGATTTTGGATAACTTCTTCCAGTATTGCAAGGTGATTCAGCTATCACTTTCCTATGTTGCTAAACTGAAAAGGGTAGAGTTGAAATAGAAGAAGAGCATTGCATTTTCAGAAATGATCATATCTTTAAACCATAATCTATTTTGGGGACTAGAATAAATGAGTAGAAACCATATATGTCAGAGAGAAGGACTTTTAAAAAAAGCATTATAGGAAAGCAGTAACTAAAAAAAATAAGTGTAGAGTATATTATTTTGTGTGGTTGCAACAAAGATGCGTTGTATTTCCCAGCAGAGGGGCGATCTCTGCTCACTGCAACTTCCGCCTCCCGGCTTCACGCCATTCTCCTGCCTCAGGCTCCTCAGTAGCTGGGACTACCAGGCTCCCCAGTAGCTGGGACTACAGGCATCCGCCACCACGCCCGGCTAATTTTTTGCATTTTCTTTTAGTAGAGACGGGGTTTCACCATGTTAGCCAGGATGGTCTTGATCTCCTGACCCTTGTGATCTGCCCGCCTCGGCCTCCCGAAGTGCTGGGCGTGAGCCACGGCGCCCGGCCAGGATGTTTCACTTTCAGTGCGTACTTGAGCCAAAGAGATTAAGCATCAAACCTGTGTCCAGAGTTCTCAAGAGGTCGTAGGGACAAATCAAACATTTAGTAAGCAACTGCTGATTCTAATGTAGAATTTTCAGCCACGCCAGAAATTTTACTGATATCCCAGCACTTCTCAAATGTGAAAAATGAGAGGTAGTGTGTTTAGACTTATATAGTACCAGGTATTATCGAGGTGACTAAGAATGTTCTGTCTTATATAGTACCAGGTATTATCGAGGTGACTAAGAATGTTCTGTCTCAAAGAGTCAGGATTAAAATGATTTCTCATAGAACTACTATAATCTTAAAAATATTTTATGTGGGTACAAGACTTTCCTTCTTGCTTCTAATGGTTTCTAGAAGGCTCGGGTGTCAGTTTATTAAGAGAAATCACTGGTTTACTTTGTCAAGACTGTTGATGGGCCCGTTTCCCAGAAAGGTTCAGAGACATTTCCTTCCTCCCTGCCTCTTTTCTTTTTATTTATATTGAAGCTTTTATATATTTAGGGAATGCAGGAGAAGAAGGAAGACATATGGTAATGTCATTTTCTAGTAAAGATTTAGAATATTATCCAATAAATCTTCTTAGCCTGGTTTTGAACTGCCTGTATCTCCTCAGCAGGAGTGGACATTCTCAAGGGGCAGAAGCCAAATGTGAACGCTTTGGTCCATATTTTATTCCTTTGTAGGATGTCCTTTTAGCTCTAATCAAGGCATAAGTTAATACTTGCTTACATTCAGAGCGAGCTAATGAGTATGGAAACAAGTCTACAAATTACTTTGTGCCCTGGTCATATAAGATTATAATTTTTATGTTTAAAAAACTAACTGTAAGGTACTGAATTGTTTCTTGGGAAGCTGTCATTTCTTGCTTAAAGCAGATTTTCCAGGGATTGGATTAATAGGGTCAATATATGAAAATGAACTACTTTGCAGGAATAGAAAGGAGGAAGTTGGGAGGGAAGTAGGTTAAGACAGAAGAACAATATGAAGCTTGAAGGCAAGATGAATATTTCTTTTTTGGGGCTGAACTGTGTTCTAGGTTTGGTTGAATTAGCCTTTAAACTCTGCTATTCTATGAAGGATAAAGATAATAAAAATGGATTTATTGATTGTGTTCACAAAGGAGATAGGAACATGGGTCCTCATCAAATGTTACTCAGAATAAACATAATAAATGTTGAAAAGCTGGTGCCTGAAAGAAATTAGGCATAGTCAAAACATAGCAGGAGGCAGATGGAGCAAGATGGCAGAATAGAAGCCTACACCGTTTGTACCCCTGCAGGAACATCAAATTTTAACAACTCTCTGCACAGAGAGAAGCACTGTCACAAGAACTAAAAGTTAGGTGAGCTATCACAGTACCTGGTTTTAACTTTACATCACTGAAAGAGGCATTGAATAGGGTAAAAGAGACAGTCTTGAATTGCTGACACCACCTCTCCCCCATCCCCTGGCAGCAGCCATGCAGTACAGAGAGAGAATCTGTTCATTTGGGGGAAGGAAAGGACAATGACTGGGGGACTTTGCATTGAACTCTATGCTGCCCTGTCACAGCAGAGAGCAAAGCCATGCTGGGCTCAGCCAGTGCCCTTGCACAGAAGGAGCATTTGGACCAGTCCTAGCCAGAAGAGAATTGTTCATTCCAGCAGTTAGAATTTTTTGCAAACCTTGCCACTGTGAGCCAAAGTGCTCTGGGGTCCTAGGTAAACTGGAAAGGCTATCTAGGACACAAGGACTGCAATTCCTAGGAAACTCCTAGGACTGGACTTAGAGCCAGTGGACTAGGGTGGCATGTGACCTAGGAAGATACCAGCTGGCACAGCCAAGGGAGTGCTTGTGCCACCCTTCCCCCAAACTCAGGTACCAGTGACCAATCCCAGAGAAAGATATGTGACCTCAGACAGAATTCAAAATAGCTGTGTTGAAAAAACTCAAAGAAATTCAAGATAACGGCCAGGTGCAGTGGCTCACACCTGTAATTCCAGTACTTTCGGAGGCTGAGGTGGGTGGATCACAACTTCAGGAGTTCGAGACCAGCCTGGCCAATATGGTGAAACCCTGTCTCTACTAAAAATACAAAAATTAGCTGGGTGTGGTGGTAGGTGCCTGTAGTCTCAGCTACTCGGGAGGCTGAGGCAGGAGAATCGCTTGAACACAGGAGGTGGAGGTTGCAGTGAAGTTGCACCACTGCACTCCAGCCTGGGCAACAGAGCAAGACTCTGTCTCAAAAAAAAAAAAAAAATCAAGATAACAAAGGGAAGGAATGCAAAATTCTATTAGATAAATTTAAGGGGGAGATAGAAATAATTATAAAAAATCAAGCGGAAATTCTAGAGTCGAAAAATGCAATTAACATGCTGAAGAATGCATCAGAGTCTCTTAATAGCAGAATTGATCAAGCAGAAGAAAGAATTAATGGGCTTGAAAACGGACTATTTGAAAATACATAGGAAAAAAGGAAGTACACCTACGAGATCTAGAAAGTAGTCTCAAAAGGCAAATGTGAGATTTATTGGCCTTAAAAAGGAGGTAGCGAGAGAGAGATGGGGTAAAGTATATTCAAAGGGATAATATCAGAGAACTTTTAAAACCTAGAGAGAAGAGAGATCAGCATTCAGATAAAAGTATGTTATAGAACATCAACCAGATTTAATCTAAAGAAGACTCTACCTTAAGGTATTTAATAAACTCCCAAAGGACAGGGGTAAAGAAAGGATCCTAAAACCAGCAAGAGAAAAGAAACAACATACTGGCAGCAGAATTTTCAGTGGAAACCTTACAGGCTGGGAGAGAATCATATGACATATTTAAAATGCTGAAGGAAAAAAAATCTTTTACCAGAGTGTAGTATATCTGGTGAAAATATTCTTTAAGCATGAAGGAAAAATAAATCTCTTCACAAAAACAAAAGGTGAAGTATTTTATTTCTCAACCTGTCCTACAAGAAATGCTCAAGGGAGTTCTTCAGGTTGAAAGAAAAGGATGTTAATGAGCAAGAATAAATTATCTGAGGGGTTAAAACTCCTTGGTAATAGTAAGCACACAGAAAAATACAGAATATTATAACACTGTAATTGTAGTGTGTAAACTGTTACATAGAATGAGTACATGATAAACCAATGAAAAATAAAGACCATAACAGTTTTTCAAAACATAGATAAGACAATAAGACATAAAGAAGAACAACCAAAAGTTAAAAAGTGGGGGATGAAGTTAAAGTGTAGAGTTTTTTATTAGTTCCTTTTTGTGTGTTTGTTCATGTGTTTATGCAATGAGTGTTGTTTTCATCAGTTTATAATAATGGGTTATAAGATGGTATTTGCAAGACTCATGGTAATGTCAAATCCATACACAAAAGATACACAGAATATAAAAGGCAAGAAATTAAAGCATAACACCAGAGAAAATCACCTTTTCTAAAATGAATATGGGAAAGAAGGGAAGAAGGAAGACAGGAAGGAAGGAAAGAAGAAAGAGATGGCTGCAAAACAATCAGAAAACAAATAAAAGATAGGAGTAAGTCCCTAGTTATCAATAATAACACTGAATGTAGATGTATTAAACTCTACAGTCAAAAGACACAATTACCTGTTGCCTACAAGAAACACACTTCACCTATAAAAATACATAGACTAAAAGAGATAGAAAAAGATATTTCATGTCACTGAAAAACAAAAGCAGGAGTAGTTATATTTATATCAGACAAAACAGAATTCAAGACAAAAACTGTAAGAAGAGACAAAGATGATCATTATGTAATGATAAGGGGGTCAATTCAGCAAGAGATATAATGATGATAAATATATACACACACCCAACACTGGAACCCTCAGATATATAAAGCAAATATTATTAGAGCTAAGGAGAGATATATTTCCCAATACAATAATAGCTAGAGACTTCAGCACCTCAAACTTCAGTGTCGAACAGATCTCCCAGACAGAAAACCAATAAAGAAACATTAAACTTAATCTGCACGATAGAACAAATGAACCAAGTAGCTATTTACAGAACATTTCATCCAATGGCTGCAGAATATACTTTCTTCTCCTCAGAAAATGAATCCTTTTCAAGGATAGACCATATGTTAGGTCACAAAACAAGTCTTAAAACATTAAAAAAATTGAAATAATATCAAATACTTTGACTATAATTGAATAAAACTGGAAATCAATAATGAAGAATTTTGGAAAATGTACAAATAAATTGAAATTAAACAATATACTCCTGAATGACGTAGTGGGTCAATGAAGAAATTAAGAAGGAAATAGAAAAATTTCTTGAAACAAGTGACAATGGAAACACAATATAACAAAACATTGTGGTATTAAGAGAGAAATTTATAGCTATAAGTGCCTACATCAAAATAGAAGAAAAACTTCAAATAAATAACCTAAAGATTCGTCTTAAATAACTGGGAAAGCAAGAGCAAACAGAAACCAAAATTACAAGAAAGAATAAGGGTCAGAACATAAATTAATCAATTTGAAATGAAGAAAATTAAAGAAACAATGAAACTAAAAGTAGTTTTTTTAAAAAAAGATGGATAGAATTGACCAACTTTTAGCCAGATGAACTAAGAAAAAAAGGGAGGACACCCAAATAAATAAAATCAGAGATGAAAAAGGAAACATTAAAATGAATTCTACAGAAATTCAAAGGATTTGTGGTTACTATGAATGTAGTGGTTACTGTGAATGACTATATGCCAATAAATTTGGAAATCTAGAAAAAAAATGGATAATTTCCTACACACATCTAACTTACCCAGGTTGAACCATGAGGACATTCCAAACCTGAGCAGACCAATAACAACAGACTATCAAAGGAGTAAAAGTCTTCTGGTAAAGAAAAGCCCAGGACCTGATGATATCACTGCTGAATTCTACAGAGCATTTAAAGAACAATTAATACCCATCCCATTCAAACTGTTCTGAAAAATAGAGGAGGGAGGGGGTAGTTTCAAATTGAATCTATGAAGCCAATATTATCCTGATACTACAATTGGACAAAGACACATCGAAAGATAAAACTACAGACCAATATCTCTGGTGACTATTGATGCAAAAATTCTCAACAAAATACTAGCAAACCAAATTCAACAGTACATTAAAAAGATCATTCATCATGACCATGTAGTATTTATCACAAGGATGGAAGGATGGTTCAACTTCACAAATCAATGTGATATATCACAGAATGAAGGACAAAAACCATATGATTTCAATTGCTGCTGAAAAAGCGTTTGATCAATTTTAGCATCCCTTTATGCATCCCCCTTTATGATAGGGATCCTAAAATTGATCAAATGCTCTTTCAGCAGCAATTGAATTGCTCTAAAAATTGAAGTTCACTAAAAAATCTGAATATAGGAGGAACATACTTCAACATAATAAAAACCATATGTGACACACCCACAGCTAATATCATTTCAAATGGGGAAAAACTGAAAGTCTTTTCTCCTAGATCTGGAAGACAAAGATGCTGACTTTCACAACTATTATTGCACATAGTTCTGTAAGTCCTATCTAGAGCAGAAAAGAGAAATAAAGGCATCCAAATTGGAAAATAAGTCAAATTATTATTGTTTGCAGATGATAAAATCTTACATTTGGAAAAACCTAAAATGAACCCACAAAAAACTATTAGAACTGAAAAACAAATTTAGTACAGTTGCAAGATACAAAACAAACATACAAAACTCAGTAGCACTTCTATATGCCAACAGTGAACAATCTGAAAAAAATTTAAAAAAGTAATCCAATTTACAGTAGTCACAAATACAAGTAAATATATAGGAATTAACTTAACCAAAGAAGCGAAAGATCTCTATAATGAAAACTATAACATACTGATGAAAGAAATTGAAGAGGATACCCCAAAATGGAACGGTATCTCATGTTCGTGGATGCGAAGAATTAATATTTTTTAAATGTCCATACTACCTGTGATGGTTAATACTGAGTGTCAACTTGATTGGATTGAAGGATACAAAGTATTGATCCTGGGTGTGTCTATGAGGGTGTTGTCAAAGGAGATTAACATTTGAGGCAGTGGGCTGGGAAAGGCAGACCTACACTTAATCTGGGTGGGCACAATCTAATCAGCTGCCAGTGTGGCTAGAATATAAGCAGGCAGAAAAATGTGTAAAGAGAGACTGGCATAGCCTCCCAGCCCACATATTTCTCTGATGCTGGATGCTTCCTGCCCTCCAATGTTGGACTCCAGGTTCTTCGGTTTTGGAACTTGGACTGGCTCTCCTTGCTCCTCAGTGAGTAGGCAGATGGCCTATTGTGGCACCTTGTGATCACATAAGTTAATACTTAGTGAACTCATAAATATATATATATCTTCCATTATTTTTGTCCCTCTAGAGAATCCCGATTAATACCTTACCTGAAGCAATCTACAGATTCATTGTAACCCCCAATGACATTCTTCACAAAAATAGAAAAAAAAATTCTAAAATTTATATGGAATCACAAAGTACTCAGAATAGTCAAAGCTACCCTGAACAAAAAGAAAAAATTGAAGGAAGCATGTTATCTAACTCAAATCATACTGTAGAGCATTAGTAACTGAAACAGCAAGGTACTGGCATAAAAACGGACACATAAACCAATGAAACAGAAAAGAGAATCCGGAGACAAATCCACATACCTGGAGTGAACTCATTTTTGAGAAAGGTGCCAAGAAAATACACTGGGGAAAAGACAGTATCCTCAATAAATGGTGCTGGATAAGTAAATGAAAAACTGGATAGCTATATGCAGAAGAATGAAACTAGACTCCTATTTCTTGCCACATACAAAAATCAAATAAAAATGGATTAAAGACTTAAATCTAAGACCTCAAACTATGAAACTACTACAAGAAAACATGGAGAAACTCTCAAGGGCATCAGTCTGGGCAAAATTTTTTTGCATAACACCCCACAAGTACAGGCAAACAAAGCAAAAATGGGGAAATGGAATCACATCAAGATAAAGTTTCTGTACAGCAAAGGATACAATTGACAAAGTGAAGAGATGACCCATAGAATGGGAGAAGATATTTGCAAACTACCCATCTGACAGGATTAATAGCTAGAATATATAAGGAACTCAAACAGGAAAATATATAATCTGATTTAAAAATGAGCAAAAGATTTAAGTAGATATTTATCAAAATAAGATATAGAAATGCAAACGGACATATGAAAACGTGGTCAACAGGCTGGCCACAGTGGCTCACACCTATAATCACAGCACTTTGGGAGGCTGAGTTGGGTGGATCACTTGAGCTCAGGAGTTGGAGACCAGCCCAGGCAATATGGTAAAACTCTGTCTCTACTAAAAATACAAAAAATTAGTTGGACATGGTGGCACATGTCTGTAGTCCCAGCTACTCAGAGGGCTGAGGCAAGAGGATTGCTTGAACCTGGGAGGCAGTTGCAGTGAACTGAGATTGTGCCATTGCACTCCAGCCTGGGCAACAGAGCAAAACCTTGTCTCAAAAAAAAAAAAAAAAAAAAGGTGATGAACATCACTGGTCATCAGAGAAATACAAATCAAAACTACAGTGAGATATCATCTCACCCCAGTAAAAATTTTATCTAAAAGCCAAGCAACAACATATGCTGTCAAGGATGTGGAGAAAAGGGAACCCTTGTACACTGTTGGTAGAAAGGTATGTACAACCATCATAGACAGCAGTTTGGAGATTCCTCAAAAAACTAAAAATAGAACTACCATACAATCCAGCAATATCACTGCTCGGTATATACCCAAAAGAAATCAGCATATCAAAGAGATAGATATCTGCATTCCCATGTTTGTTGCAGCACTGTTAACAGCAGCCAACTTTTGGAAACAAGTGCCCATCAGTAAATGAATGGATAAAGAAAATGTGGTATATTAACACAATGGAGTGCTATTCAGCCATAAAAAGGATGAGATCCTGTCATTTGCAACAATGTTGATGGAACTGGAGGTTGTTACGTTAAGTGAAATAAGCCAAGTACAGAAAGACAAACGTCACATGTCGCTTATTTGTAGGGTCTAAAAATCAAAGCAATTGAACTCATAAGAATAGAATGTTGGTTACCAGAGACTGGAAAGGGTATTTAGGTGAGGGGAGGTGGAGATGGTTAATCAATACAAGAAAAAGTTAGAATGAATAAAACCTATTATTTGATAACACAGCAGGGTGACTATAGTCAATACTAATTTAATTGTGCATTTAAAAGTAACTATATAGATAAATTATATAATTTGTAATAAAGAATAAATGTTTGATATGGTTTGGCTGTGTCCCCACCCAAATCTCATCTTGAATTGTAGTTTCCATAATCCCCATGTGTTGTGGGAGGGACCAGGTTGAGATAATTAAATCATGGGGGTGGTTTTCCAATCCTGTTTTCATGATAGGTAACTAGTTTTCATGAGATCTGATGGTGTTATAAGGGGGTTCCCCCTTCATTGGGCACTCATTCTTCTCTTTCCTGCCACCATGTGAAGAAGGACGTGTTTGCTTCCCCTTCTGCCAGTATTGTAATTTTCCTGAGGCCTCCTCAGCCCTGCAGAACTGTGAGTCAATTAAACTTCTTTTCTTTATAAATAATCCAGTCTCAGGTATTTCTTCATAGCAGCGTGAGAATAGACTAATAAAATGCTGGAGGGGATGAATACCCTGTTTTCCATGATGTGATTATTACACATTGCATGCCTGTATCAAAATATCTACTCCGTAAATATATACACACTGTATCTCCAAAAATTAAAAACAAGATAGTAAAATAATGAAACAAATGAAGTGATATTAAAAAATTGCACATTTTAGGTAGCAAAAAATTAATAGGTGTAGAATATGTATTCTGGATCTGAGTATTTTTTTTTTCTTTTATGGTACTTTTTGCCATGATCTACATCCAAGCTCTTATGAAGAAGTATCCAACAAGCTGGGGAACCATATGGCAAATTATGCATCATTATTATTATAATTTTGTGTGCCATATTCTCAGCCATGTGTCTTACTCCAGACACTACTGTGGTAACCAGCTCTAGCAGACTGTCTGGTTACATGTTGGTGCAACCTGACAGTGTCTTCCTTTAGGGCCATACTACATACCTCTTGCTTCCTTCTCTGTATATTCTTTGATATCAAGGACATCTTCTCAGCATTCACGTGTGTGCAGCATGGAAGTGTGGCTGAGTCATTGTTGATATGATCACCAGTGAATAATGAGAGACAGAAACCTATGGCTAAATACTTCCCTCCTTTGTACACCAAGTGGAGAATTCTGAAATGCATTTTAGAAATGTTCTTATGAGATCCCAGAGAATTGAGTACCAGTTGCCTGTTAATGATGGACAGCTCAACATCATCA
The DNA here is from genome assembly GCF_037993035.2 of Macaca fascicularis. Lineage (NCBI taxonomy): Eukaryota > Metazoa > Chordata > Mammalia > Primates > Cercopithecidae > Macaca > Macaca fascicularis. The sequence continues at coordinate 27,998,284 of NC_088376.1, read as the reverse complement.
CATTCTTATATTTGCTTTCTCTCTCTCATCCCCCACACCTATCTTCCTCATGCTCTCTGGAATTACTTCCCAAATATATTATACAGCTTTGCCTTCGGCTCTGCTTTATGGGGAATCCAAGTTAAGATGATGTATGAATAGTGACTTTTTAGTACATCTTGTGCTCCAGGTCATTTGTAAACATTTTCTCATTGTGTCTTTATAGAAATCCTGTGAAATAATGTAGTTTGCCCTGCAGAAACTGAGGCATAAAGAATTTAACCCTTTGCTAATTAGGACACAGCTAATACATGAACCTAGAATTCATATCTTTATTTTTGTAAATATAAATGCTCATTCTTATTCTTTCACTCAAGGATTTCAAACTTAAGTGCCTTCAAGGACCAGGTAATTTAAATGCATGGAAATGATTCAGGATTCTTCTTGGCCACTTTGCCAACTGAGGTCCTCCTTGGCTGGTGATGCACTCCCTGCCTGGGCTTCACTTGGCCCTGGGCCTGCTGCCGGAGGTGCCTTGTTCACTCAGATGGCCTGTGCTATAGCTTGCACTTGGGTTTGGTAGTTCCTGAGCTCTTGTTGTGCATCCGAGAAGAATGAAGATGTGTTGACAATTGAAGGGTGCAGATGGGTGAAGAATTTTATTGAGAACTGGAACACCTCTCAGTGGAGAGGGGATGCAGAGGGTAGTCCCCCACCCCTGCAGTTGGGTGGTTTCTCTCTCAGTGTGGCTGAGTCTGGGGCATTTCATGGGCTCAGAATAGGGGAGTGCATGCTGATTGGTTGAGTATGCAAAAATGTTAAAACAAAGGCAGCACTCAAAGGAGGTCATAACAGTGTAAAACAAAAAAATTAGAGAAGGGTAGATATATATGAAATAGGTTAAGGGTGGGGATCAATCAGAGGAAAGTGCACCAAACAGGAAGACAGTTTCTCACTCTGGTGCAAGGATTTACTTGGGATTGTCTTTGGCTTGAAGGTGGGGTTTCACTGGGGACCCAAGCCTATCTGCCTAATTATTTCTCTGCCTCCTGCCCTCTGAAGAGGTACATCTAACTGTTGTTAGAATAGTGATAAAAACTGATCTTGACTGCTTCCTGTTGAAGGGGTACTGTTTTGGGAACATGGTAGTCAGATCTCCTGATCAGAGGCCTATCTAAGGGTCCATAGTAAAAGGGAGCCATTGTCTGAGGCTCTGGTTTCATCACCATTTGGAGTTTGGTGGCCTGAAGGCAAGAAGAGACAAACCAGGTTATTTAGAAGATATGTATCAAAATGAAAAAAGGGGGTAAAGGACTTAAGGGGGTAAGCTTTAAAATCCTGAGGCTGCTGGGACACCCAGATAACTGGTGGTGATAGTTATGCCTGCTAAGATTTGGGTTCATGGGGCTTGGCTTCAGTTAGCTCCCTTTGTCTTATTTTCCCAAGGAAATAAACCTCCAGGTTATGGGCAACTTATTTACTATTACCTGGCAGGATTTGTAGGATAATTGCTCAGAGTTACAATATTGATCTGGATATTTACATTATCTCTACCTTTTGTTTCTTTTGAGCTACAGCCAGAGATCACTGGTTGATTCACAGGAATAATCAGGGTTAGTGTAAAATGTACATTAAAAACTTAAAACAACTAATGTCACTAGAATTGAATAAGTGCATAAGTTTTGAAACATAATTTTTTTCTCTCCAGTCCTCATTTTTGTCAGAAGAAAATCATGATAGAACCGAGTTGTTTTCACAATAAACTTTAGTCTTATACTTGGCCTGATTATTTGCATAAAGTGTAGCAAAAATAACTGTTTTTCACATAGGCTTTTAAAGTTGCTTTGATGGAACTCTGTTCCACAAGAAATCTCAGGTGGGACCTTTTAAAGTCAAGCCCAGCTATGGGTTTGTACCCTCAAATACCTATGAGTTGGGTAAACTCCTCTCTTCTTAAGGTCCCAAGATAGCTTGAGGCTCCTGGACCTGTTAGAAAGTGACTTTCTTTACTCATCACAGGTTAGGAACTCTGTATGGGGACTGTGTAGATAAGGTATGAGGCCAGTTTTCCAAAAGGACTTTTATTGACTCTGCAAGTCAAGCTTGATTTCCTAAAAGAAAGCATGCCATTCCAGTCAAAGCCTCAGTAAAACAACCAGTTTCTGCAGTTCTGTCCTGTTGCAAAAGAAAATGTATTCTTATTGCACTGATGCAAATAACTATATTGCCATAAGTTAAGAATACTCACAAAGTTTCTGAATTCTGGAGAAGCCAGGCAGAGAGAGAAACAGATATGTTCCAAATTTTGTTCACAGAATGATACCTTACTCAATTGTTAAAAGCTGTGGATAGCTCAAGAGAAAGGTTTCCTTGACTCTGAAAAACAAAAAAAGGATCAGCAATGTTTTTAGAAAAAAGCTAAAAAGAATTACTGTAGTTTTCTGTTAGTTCAGTCCACTCAGTTAACTCTTGTTCTGCTTGATATTCATGAACATTTCAACTCTTCATGAGTCCTGAATGATTTTCCATTATTCCAACGTCACAATCCCCAGAGATATCAGGAACCTGCACTTAAGAGCACCTCTCAAAGTCCTATAACTGATTAAAAACCATCTTTTGAAAAGGATCAAAGCAAGACAACAATTGTCTGTGAATAAAAATGTCCAGGGTATTTACAATAAAAAGCATGATTGACAAATTTGGTTATTTCTGTTTACAATAACAACATACAACATAACATTAATTATGATTGATAACATATACTCAGATATTAGAATTTTAGAAATTCCAGAAAATTTTGGAACATATATTAGTAGTATTCAGTAAAATACAACCTGAAGAAGATTAAACATTATTTTTATTTTGGCAATCCATGTAACTAAACATGTCACATAATCCTGTTTAACTCTCTTTTGGATGCTCCAGGGACCCTCTGTGGCATCCAAAATTAGGAGTAAGAAAAGACAATTTTTGAAGCTGAAATTTGATTTTGGGAAGCCTGTTAAACATATTAGAGGTTTAAAACACTTGACATTATGAAATAGAATTCCAGATTACCATAAGTTATTTAGCCAAAATGATGACTCAAAGATACTTTAAAAAGGCATAAAACCTTTACTCATTAAGAGGAAGACTTAGCTTTGCAAACAATCTGTCTCCTGTCATCTTCTTCTTTTTTTCAGTATTTGCAGGGCAAATGAAAAATTTTCATTATCCTTTACTATTACATGTAAATCTTGTTCAAAGGAGAGAAAGCCAATTTTCCCCCTTTCGTTAGTTGACTATTAATGTCAACCTCAGCTTTTTATAATTAAGACATTATAGATAATTCTGTCTAATCTTTTTTTTTTTTTTTTGAGACGGAGTCTCGCTCTGTCACCCAGGCTGGAGTGCAGAGGCCGGATCTCAGCTCACTGCAAGCTCCGCCTCCCGGGTTCACACCATTCTCCGGCCTCAGCCTCCCGAGTAACTGGGACTACAGGCGCCCGCCACCTCGCCCGGCTAGTTTTTTGTATTTCTTAATAGAGATGGGGTTTCACTGTGTTAGCCAGGATGGTCTCGATCTCCTGACCTCGTGATCCACCCGTCTCGGCCTCCCAAAGTGCTGGGATTACAGGCTTGAGCCACCGCGCCCGGCCAATTCTGTCTAATCTTAACCAGTTTGACCATGAGGTGAGATTCTTATAAACCTTTTATAACTCTTTTCAAATTTTTATTAAAGAGAAGATCAGTACCTTAAGAAAACCTTGTTGTGCTTTTGTTTTATGCTCCATTTATGGCAAAACCACATAATACCCTTTTGAATTTAGTCAATATGTTCACATAAATAATTTCTTGTGCAAGATTAATTTTTATAAACGTTCCACAACTTGTTTAAACCTTTAGCTTTATCTTATTTAAAACAATCCTTTAACCCTCTAGGCACAAATTTTTATTCCCATGCCTTCTTAAAATATTTTACTAAAAACACATTTTACTTTCCTTACACACCTTGAATGTTAATCTGTTTTCATTAGTCTCCGTTATGTGTTATAATGGTGACTCTTAGCAATTTTTAATTTTAATGTAAAACCTTTTATGTTATTTTAATTAAGTACTAGGTACAGCTAAGGTTTGACTGTTTCCAGGATAGTTAGAGGAATGGTTAATTCCATATGTCCCCAGACCTCACCAAACTGTAAAGCCAGCCAGTTGAACAATTTTGAAAGATAAAGGAAGCAGTTTATGACTGTAAAGCATTTAGCAAATCTAATATCTGAACATAATTTAGACCACATATTTACATTTTGAAGACATTTGTATTTTAGCAATCTTTAAAACTGTTTTTCTTTTTCTTTCTTTTTTTTTTTTTTTGAGATAGAGTCTTGCTCTGTCACCCAGGCTGGAGTGCAGTGGCACCATCTCGGCTCACTGCAAGCTCCGCCTCCTGGGTTCACGCCATTCTGCTGGCTCAGCCTCCTGAGTAGCTGGGACTACAGGCACCCGCCACTGCACCCGGCTAATTTTTTTGTATTTTTAGTAGAGACGGGGTTTCACCGTGGTCTCGATCTCCTGACCTTGTGATCCGCCCGCCTCGGCCTCCCAAAGTGCTGGGATTACAGGCGTGAGCCACCGCGCCTGGCAAAACTGTTTTTATTTCTTAAAGATTAGTCAAATGAACTAAAAGGCATTACAGCTTTTATTTTTTCTTTAAAAATATTTGATCTAAGTGCTTGTTTTGTTTAAACCAATTAATTAGAGCTTTTTAAAAATGTAAACATCAGACACATAACACATATAAAACTACACAGACAGAAGAAGATTCAGTAGTTGTAAGATTTTTTATTTGCTAGTCTTCTAATTGGATTACTGGCGTCAGGGTACAGCCCTTCAAAAAGCAGGGCTGGGAAAGCATGCAGTTTCTAGGACCTAATAAGCAGGTATAGCTGGAAGACAAAAATGAATTTTGAGAGGGATGTATCAATTTTTCATTCATGGGATTCCATAAGAAAAACAGAAGTTTTTTCCAAAATAGGGTCAGTGCCACCTCCTTTGTTTTTCCCAAGGAGTCCCATGCTCTCAGAAGTTATCTTAGGGCCACTCGTGTGCATTAAGGGTGGCAAAACAAAATGGAGAAAAATAATTCAGGTGACTGAGAAGAAAAAAACATTTTTTCCAGTAAAATAAAATCCAAGAAGAGAAAAGACATAAAGGCATTTTAGATATACCTATAGCTTGGATATCCACTTTTAATTAAGCTGACTTTTAACCCTAGTGCTCTTAAAAATCCTTTAAAATCCATTATTACCTGACTTTAGCCATGCCAAGTGGCCAATGTTTCTGGCTTTTAGACTTTACCAAAAGTAACCTCACAGGTGAAACCGACAAGTCTCAACAAAGGTTATGACTTAGGTATTTTCAAAGAGGTGGTAAGCAGTTTCTACACAATCTAGAATCTTTAAAGGTAGCTCAGAGAAAGGAAGATTTAAGAAAGGAAGTTGGAGGTTGTTCATGGATTGAAAGAGAATCAGCATATGGTGAAAGTCACACAGATATTAACCAGAAAGTACTCATTTCCTAAGCCAGCATTGAACCCAGGTCTCCACTGTAAATTGGCATAGACCAGAAGAAAGTACTGCCACATGGTTACAGGGCAAGCTCCCAAGGACATAAAACAAGATGGAGACCTCATCCAACTTTTTTCTTCAGAGACCTGTAGCAGAGTTTGTTACCGGTTTTCCAGGCTGGCTTAAACAGTAGGCTTATGGGGCCCTAGGCCTGCATTCTCTCCTAACATACCCCTCTTTCTGATAGAAACGGAAAGACAAATTCTTAGCACACAGTACAACAGATTCACTACAGCTTAAGACTAGCCCTTGGCCGGGCGCGGTGGTTCACGCCTGTAATCCCAGCACTTTGGGAGGCCGAGGCGGGCGGATCACAAGGTCAGGAGATCGAGACCACGGTGAAACCCCGTCTCTATTAAAAATACAAAAAATTAGCGGGGCGCGGTTGTGGGCGCCTGTAGTCCCAGCTACTCGGGAGGCTGAGGCAGGGGAATGGCGTGAACCCAGGAGGCGGAGCTTGCAGTGAGCCGAGATCGCGCCACTGCACTCCAGCCTGGGCGACAGAGCGAGACTCCGTCTCAAAAAAAAAAAAAAAAAAAAAAGACTAGCCTCACAAATCCCTTTGTCCATTAATCAGAACTTTACAGAGGATATAAACAGTGATTTTTACCATTTCTTTTAGCAGTTTTCACAGGGAGAGAGTGGCTAGAAGTCTGACTGGCAAGAACTTTTACCCTTTTGTGGCATGTCAGGCTTCTGTGTTCCCTTCCCCCAAGCTCAATTTTAAGCCAAGTAGTTTAAGGTTTGGGAGAATTGAACCTTTCCCAGTTTGGGGGATGCATTGAAGGGGGAGTGTCCTGTGGTAGTGGGACACAATTACTCATCTGTGAAAAGAGAACAGAGGACAAAAAGGGAGAAAGAAGGGCTTTTTTTTTCCCCCTGTCAGTGGAGTCTCAGTGATTCAGGATGGATTCAAGAGATAGGCAGACTGAAGATGGCTGGTTACCATCTGGAAAGAGGGGAAAAAGGCATCCCTTAGTTCCCTTTTCTTCCCAGTGAATACCCAGGGTACAAGAGAGAGAGGAAAAAAGGTATCCCCCTTTTCCTTTCATCCTAATGTCCCCGAGTCCCAGTGACCTCAGCAGGGTGCCTCCCATGGGTGCCAACGAGGCTTTCACCCATGTAACAGGGAGGCCTGGAGGGTAGGAATTATCTGCACTCACCTACATGCTGGCCTATCCTTTCTACTGTCAGTAACCTCATCTATGCCATGGATACAGGCAAGACCTCCATTCAGGCTCCTCTCCTCCTCTTAGCCTGGTTGTGTCTCATTATCTTTACAAAGGTGGTTGAGTTTTGAGGAAGAGGTATTATCATTTAAACTATCTTAATTCCAGGAATAATCGAGGCAACCATGGAGGCAAAAGACAAGAGGTAGGTTTTGGTTTCCCTAGATCAGATCTCCTCATTGTCGTCGTTTTCTCACTGTTATAATACTTTTTGAAAAGGCAGTTTCTACATTTTATTTATGGGATTTTTAGGTGGTACTTATCACTTTGGCATTCACACGATCACTTACTTTGGGAAGTATCTCCTAGGAAACTGGATAATATACCTCTGTTGGGATTCCAAGGACTAATATTGTTGAATATAGTATCTCTACTATTACAAAGAAGAATGAGTGGCCACATATAGTCCCTGTTTTATATACATCTGTGCTGCTGAAATCTCAGCATATTTTAAGTCTTTGTTTTAAAAAAAATTATCCAACTATCCATTCGTCTTAACATTTCTTCTAAACATGAGCAGAACCAATGTAGAACTTGATTTTCTCCTAATTTATTGTATTTTTTGTTGTTTTAAACAAATTTGTTTTGGAGGATGTGAAGTTTAAAAACAATTATAAAGGCAAAGGATACAGCTTCACTTTTTTGGTCACTGCTCTACTTATTATTGGAATCTTAAAATGAAAGTTGTAGCTTAGTTTAGTTATTGCTATAGTTTGATTAGGTTCCCCAAAGTTCATGACTGGAAAACTTAATTCCAAATGCCGTATGTTGGGAAGTGGGGCCTAGTGGGAACTGTTTAGGTCATGAGGGATCTACCCTCATGAAAGGACTAATGTCATTATTGTGGGAGTGAGTTTCCTATAAAAGTAAGTGTGATCCCCTCTTGCCCTCTGTTGTTCTTGCTCTGTTTTGCCCTTCTGTCTTCTGCCATGGAACGACACAGTAAGAAGGCCTTCACCAGTGGTGGCCCCTTGATTGTGGACTTCCCAGCCTCCAGAACCATGAACCCCCAAAATTTTATTTTATTATAAATTATACTGTCTCGAATATTTTGTTGTAGCAATACAAAACAGGCTAAGACAGCTAGTTGTAGAAAGTATCTCTCATCAACAATTGTACAGTGTGTCCTCAGAAAATCTTTTCCCCAGGTAAAACATAAAAACTTCAAACAATATGGACAAAGCTCTAGCACTTTCTAGTGACTAATACTGCATCCATATATTTAAGAGATATTCAGGTAGTTTTTAATATGTATTAGGCACTGTGTTAGAAGTTGGGAAAATAGAGGTGATTATGACACAGTCTTGTCCTTCAAGAACTGTTATATTTTGGGGAGGAGAAAGCTATACTCTTGTAAATGAAGCAAAGTTAGATAGATTATACATTCCAAAATGAACGGATCATAGGTTAAGTTTTATTTGTACCTTGTTTGACATGCAGACAATTAAATAAAATTAATGGCAGTACTTTATTTAGCTACTTTGCCCAATTCACTGGAGTCTCTATTTGTTTCTTTTACTGTTGTTATGTCCCTCACCTCTATTAGTTGCCTGGAATGTGTGAGTCTGTAAACTTTGGGTGTGTGACAGAAGCCAGTATAGGATATCATGGAGGAAGAGGAGATAAAATAGTCATTTCTTGTATTAGAAATAAAAATTGGCTTCACTGATGAGGCAACTTCTCTAGTTAGAAGTGTTAAAAGTGCATAGGGTAAAGGTATAGGTGGAAAAAATGAGAAGGGTATTCTTGGCAGAATTGGCTGTGTAAATGGTGTCATAGAGACTTGAAGTAGCACAACTTTTTGGTTAACTATGAGTACTCCTGTATTCCCAAAGCATAGATATAATTCTACAGTGAGAGATAGAGTCAGAGAAATGGGCAGAAGCCTCCTCCGTCTGTCTTTGTTTATAGAAACAATTTATTACCAGTATGATATTGTAAGTTCTTTGAATGCAAGAATTGTATTTTATAACTATTTTAACTTTACAGTGGTAAACACAGCATCTTGAGCAGAAGGAGGCTCATCCAAATCAAAATCAGGTTGCTTATCAATGCTATGAAGAGATCTACTTATTGGATGAATACAAATCAAAGGGTCTAGGAATGGCAATATGAGTCATTTGGCTCAATTAAAAAATACAAAAAGTGAGACTAATACAAAAATACTGTCCAGATATTATAATTACTGTTAATGAATACTTGAAGTTCTTTTAGCACATAGTAAAACAGTAAAAGAATTAGCTAAGAAGAACTTAATCTGTTCTAGTAAGCTGCAGATTTTTTTTAAACAGCCAAACTGAGAACACTTAGACATAGATCTATACAGTCATCCATTCAATCTGCTTTTATTCCAGAAGACATTTAAGTACACTGAAGTCCTTTTATGGACCAGAATGTCCAAGGAAGAGTATTGGTTTGGTGTTGACCAGCAGCCCCTTCTCATTAGGCTATGGATGCAAAGCTGTCAAGTGGCAGATAGAATATGTGTATGGAATAGGTCCCTCTTTCGTCCATTTTGTTTAATACCCCTTGTTAGTGTATTTCAATTACCCCATATTGGTTTTTATTGGATAAAGCTTTTTTTTTTTTTTTTTTTTTTTTTTTTTGCATCAAAACTGACATACTAACTGCAGTGTGTCCTGGCATGTTTTTATGCAACTAGTTGCAATTCAAGTTCAGTGATGGGTGTTACTCTACTACAAAGAACTAACCAAATAGATTCCATTAATGTTAACTATTTTTATTTCTTTTTATTATGGTACACAATTGTCTAATGTGGAGTTGAGATTTCTTAAAGGAAAATAATTTGTAAACACTGTTATTGCTTTCTCAAAAGACTTTCTACCATTGTAGTAAGAATGGGTTTATGAACTTCTAAATGACTTTTATCTTCCCATTCTCCAATTTTAGGTAGGGAAATGTACTTTCTGAGGTGAATAGGGCCTAGAATGTATTTCCCCATTGCTAAAGTCTTTCTTTTTGGCTCATTCTTGCCGCCTTCAATTAAGCATTTGTCCTCAACTGTTAGAGCAGAATTAAAGAAAACTTAGCACTTACTGAAAGTTTTGCTCTGTTAGTGTTTCAAACCTATTACAATATTGTGAATTATACTCTTCCCAAGTCTGCACTTACTATGTTTTAAATTGTTAGGTAATTGACTGAATAATATACATAACAATGACATTTGCTAATCACTTATGTAAACTAAATGAGGTAAAATAAAGCTTCAAGGAGTTGTTTGGAAAAGAAGCACCATAAATCGGTTTTAGTGACAATAATAATTACTGGTAAGATGAGACTAAGTATATATTTAAAGTCACTTATTCTTTGACATTCAGTGGACCTAATATCAGGTAGTGCTTTTTTAGTATTTACACGCCAAAGCCTCAAATGTTTCAGTGTTAAGAATAAAAATAATGGTTATTATTATCATCATGATCGCTTAATGAATCTGCAGGGTGCACAATAGAGCATTTTACAATTACAAAGGTGGTAATTTGAAGCCAGAAATATTAGTGTTGACACTTCTGCCTCTTTTAAAACATGTGGAGCTTGTATAACAGTTGTTTATTTGTCCTCTTTTGAACTGGCAGGTTTACAGATGATAATACATAAATATCCTTGCTTCTGTCTTACTTTGAAGACTTTAATAGAATATAGGAAACAGCTGGCATGAGGAAATATGAAATCAAGTGGAAGCAGAGGAGTCAACAGAAGTGAAAGCACTCTACTTATTTAACAACATATGGATGACCTAGTGATTCCCTCCAGGGATGCCAGAGCAAATAGACTCCACTTGTGCCATTTCAGAAAAATGGAGATTTGTCCTTATATTTTTATGTAACTTTATAGAAATGGTGAGTTATAGCAGAAAGCATATAGGTTTTGGGATCAGACGGCCTTAAATTCAATACCTGGATCTACCAGTGACTATTTATTGGCTCTTTAAATCTACTACTTGGAGTTACTGTCACCTGTGTCTCCTTAGTTCCTCTTTTTTCTCTAAGTTTATTAATGCTCGAAGAGTTTTCCTTCAGTTGTAGTTTAGCCAGGACCTCATGGTGGGTCACTTCAGCCACTCTTATTAACACTCATAGCATCCTGACTTTTTTCTGTATTCAACCTGCAAACTCTGGTCCGTTCAAACATTCGCTTCTCATTCCTGCAATGGTCATCCGGAAGGAAGGACCCGAGTTCATCATACTCATGAAGCTTGCTATTTCTCTGTTCTGCTCCCCAACTTCAGTGGGGCTCTCCAGATCATGTGAAAATTCATCTAAAGCTTTGATCAGTTCCTGTTTCTGTTACCCATTGTGGGTTGCTGTTCTAAATGTTCACCTCTTTTCTGAAATTCCGGTCACTACTGCTTTACTCTCAGCAGATAATCTTGCCTGCCACTGTGTGGACAGTATTGAGGTTCTCAGACAGAAACTCTTTAGTTTACCTCTGAGAACCTGAACAATTATCTGTATCTGAACACACCTTACCATTCTATCCTTCCTCAGAACAAGAGGTGGGCTAAGCCCTTCTGTGATCTTGATATCTTTTTCCCCCCAGAATTATGTTCCCTGTTCCCCTCTCTCTCCCACGTTTACACACTCTTACTTTTTATTAGTATTTATTTCACAGACAAAGACATATTCAGAGTTCTCCCATTAACTCCACATTCCATGTTGGCTGCTGTCTTGTTTGTCTCTCTTCAGTCCCTGTTAAATTTCCATGAAGCAGAGTCAGTTCCAAGGGTAGCAGTCTCAAATGTCTGTTTGAGACCAGAAAGGTAATAATGACAGTGGGCAAAGACGGCTGAATGAAAGGTAATTGTGGGCTCACCTTTGTCTGAAACTGACAGTCTATCCTATTCTTTGTTCTTATATGTGAATATGGTTCCAGTTTGGCCAAAACTTTTCATTTTTTTCCCTAAGGAAATCAGAAAATCTGGATTTTTATTTTAAATTTCTCAATATTTAAAACACTATGCAAGCCTAATAAAGCACATATGTGGGCTGAATTTGGATTATGGGCCTTCAGTTTTTAATTCTTGGCCTACACTAACTATCTTGATGTCTCATGCTGTTGAATAAACTTACTGCAGAAAGTTTTCTGCCTCTAATGCTCCTCTAAAACTGATTTAGACCAGTGTTTCTCAGAGGTTTCAGATTAAAGGTTTAAGATTCATGTGCCCATGAATCTTTTGGGGATCATGTTAAAATGCAAGAATACATTCCGATTCAGTAGCTTTAGGGTGGAGCCTGAGTTTTGCATTCTAGCAAGCTGCCATCCAAGGACCACACTTTGAGGAGCAAGGCTTTTGAGGACCTGCTCATCTTTACAGGTTTATCTCAAGATAAGCTGTGTAAGTCTTCTGCCTCCCCGACACCACTAATAAAATGGACCTTTTTTTTTTTTTTCTGTGCACCTGATGTACCCTAATCCAATCTCTATAAATATACCTATAATTATTTATTTTATTTATGTGTTTATGTGCCTGCTTATAAGTGCTTTCATGGCAAGAAACCTGTCTTAAGTTTTTCCCCCTCAAGCACTACTGCAGTATTGGAAATAAAGTAAACTTTGTCCATCTGCTCTCATTTCATGTAATACAGTCCCTAAGACTGTGTGCATGTGTTTCTTTTTGTAGGAGTTGGGTTGCAGTGGGAAGGGTTCATTATGTTGAAAGAGAGGGTCTCTTTTCACAAAGGCTTCTGGCTTATAACAGATTCCCAAAGAAGGATTAAGTGCCATATTTTGATAGATTTTTCTATTCCATGTTCAAATTGGTCCCATGATGTCATCTTTTCAATTTCTGTTGCCAATTTTGGGGAAAATAACTGAATTCCTTCAGTTTTAATCTTTTGAGTGTGTTCAACACTTCCGTTTGCCAATACAAGGGACATCTGGAAGTTGTATGTTATCTCTTATTACAGCTTGGTAAATATCATCCAGGGCTTTTCTGCCTTAAAGGCAGCCTGCCAGCTGTTTGAAGAGATCTGATCTCATTTATAGGAAGGAAAGCACAGATAATGGAGGATAACTGTGCATGGTAAGGAGTGGGAAGATTACTCTATTCACAGGCATTTTTTCTTTTAGTGGTAACAGGCTTAAGCTTCTCTCATCTCTCTCAAGTGGTTCCATACGGTGTAGTGAGGTGCAAAGGACTGGATTCTGTAACTCTGCCTCAGTCTTACTCATCACACCAGTCAATCCATCAATCATTGAGTATTTATGAATTGCCTTGCATGTGTCAAACACTGTAACAAACACCCAAGATGGTGAGAAATGTCTTCACATAACTCCCTGCTTACTAAGCATACATAAGGGATCTTAAAGGATCCAAGCAAAGGGGATTAACAATTGTGGAGGATCTAATGTGTACGTGGTGATACACGGAGTTTTATAGACTTTATATCATTTATATTGACACTTTAAAACACTGACTTATTGGTATCTTTAGTTTCATTCCGTAGTTGAAGAAATAGAAACTCAAAGAAGTTCGTTTGTTCAAGGTTCCAAGTTAGTAAGTAGTACAGCCAGAATTTCAACACAGTTCTAGCTCCAGATTCTGGACATTTTCAATCACAGCACCAGGCAAGGATCTTAATAAAATTTGACAAGGGCAGCCCAATAAGGGTTTTGCTACCTTTCAGCTTCTTTCCATATTTGGTTTCCAGAGGAATCTGGGCTTAGAGGGGAGCTAAGTCTCTGCTGTTGGGAAAATTTTAAATAGCTTAGTCTGATGGTGGAGAGAAACGTAGAAAAAATGTTAAAATAGAATGAAGCTGAGAGGTTTTAATTTTTGAAGGGTGCATAATATTCTAGCTCAGTGCTTCACAAATCTTAGTGTACATCAGAATCATCTGGAGGGCTTCTTAAAATATAGCTTCCTAAGCTCCACCCCCAGAATTTATCAATTAATACATCTGGGCTAGGGTTCCAAAATGTGTATTTCTAGCAAGGTGATATTGGTGTTGCCAAACTGTGGGCCTCATTTTTACGAGCACTGGTTTTTCAAATAAATGTTCATTTATGTATTAAATCAGTTAACAATTTTTTTACGTTTTTACTTCTGTGCTAGGTATTATGTTGGATATAGTGTTTGCTTTGGAAAGTCCCTTTTTGTTGGTTACTATTGTAATGTCTAATTTATCAGGAATTTAAAGATGATATAATTAATACCCTTGGAAATCACATGTCAGCGTTTTAAAAAAATCCATGCCTGGTATTTTTTTCCCTTTCTTTGGGCAAACACCTAGATGTGAAATTGCTTCATCACAGGGTAAAATATTTTTAATGATTTTGATATGAAGTTACCAAATTATTTTCCACAAAGTAAATTTGCTAATTTACTGCCCAATAGCAAAGGATGAAAATGCCTGTTCAAACAAACCTGCATTGCCACAAGGTATTATAATTTCTATTTGGCTGCTTGTTTTGTCCTTGTTGGTTTGTAACTGTTTCTTAATTTATATCAAAGATATTAACCCTTTAAAAAGCTTAATATCGTTTGAAAATTACATTGAAGTTTGTGCTAAATGAACATGAAAAAATTGCTTTGAGACTTCCTGTAACACAAAGCAAAGAGGGTCCTGGCAGCAATAATTTGCCTTCTTTTAGAAACAAGTTACTAAATGAGTTTTAAAAGGTGACCTCTTTAACAATGTACTAACAAACACTAAATAGGCTTCAATAGGTGTTCTGATATTTGAGTTGCATCTTTTTTACCTGCAGTGCTTTGAATGGAAGATGTAAAACCTTAATACAGGGCAGAATGGAATATCAGTAGGATCTCACTGACAAATCTAAACACAAGAAGGGTTCTTTTCTGCTTATAATTGGTAATGCCAGCAAACTGAAAGAGACAACGAGTGATGACACTAATACATCATTGAGCTGTTTGGTATTCATAACTTTTCAATGATAGCACCTTTCTTTAATGCAGTATTGATTCAGTCAAGAAATGTTACTCTATTACTTTCTTGGGTTGTTGAATTAGGTTAAAGGACACTGTTAGGGTTTTAAACTGGAGATTGAGAATTTTATAAACTAGTATCCCTTATAATTTTCTAAAGGTCACTGGCCAGAAAGTTGACAATTTTTTTTTTGTTAATAAAATCTTTTTTTAATTCAGAAAAAGAAAACCCCATGCAAAGAAGTTTTCCAACCATTCACCCACCCATACTCCTGCCTACCCAGAAAGGGTATGGGTAGGAAGAGGTGTCTGTCTAGCCTTGGCCCCCATAATTAAGGGGTGTGGGGTCATGACTCCCCAAATAAAATGGGTATGTATGGGAAAGAGGAGTGCAAATGCTGTGGGGAGTGGTGGATGAAAGCAAGAGATGAGGTCAGTGCTGGGATTATAACAAATGAGGGAGACAGTTGGGTTAGCTGTAAAGTTAGCTGTAAAGGTTCACTGGCATTTCAGTTAGCAGCTTACTGAAGGTAGAAATGCTCAGGAATCAGAAAGCCTGTTGGCAATCATGAAATTAGCATTAGCAAGCATATGGTAATTCTGTCCATTCTTCAGTTTGACTCATTTTCTTACAGCCATGACATATGCCAGAAGAGGCAGACCACAGAGTTCAACACTCAGCACTTCTTTATGATCCAAGAAGCAGGGAATTGTGACTCCTCCTTTTTCCACTGAGTGTTCCTTTTTCCGGAACATATTCCCTTAGGTATCCAAGGTGAAAGAGAAGTGTACACTAATGTAGTTGTGAATGCTCAGAAGAAAAGTGAGCTGTTTTGGGTAAGAATAAACCCACAAAAAAGTGTGCTAGTTTGAGTAAGTGGCAAATGTTTATACAGAGGTGTTAGCATAATAATCTATCCTATAATGGGATTTGACCTGTAATATATATATATAGATATAGATAAAGCAGTTCCACAAATGTAATTTCTTCGTGGCTAAACCACACTTTCAGACACTTCCCTTTGCTGACCATCACAATAATGGATCTGTATGTAGACTGAATCCTATCTTTTCTAGGGTAGGCCTCCTCTTCAAGCCAAATATTGTATGCATTTATTTCCTCTTAAAAACAAGAATTACTTCCTTCCTTTATGGGGAGACAGTCTCCAGAGACTCAGGATGCTTGTTTTGCAATGATTCATTGCCATTCTGTGTTGCTGCAATAATAACTTGTGATGCTTACAAGTCATTTTCACAGCTTGACCCGCCAGCATTCCCTGTGGGCTGCAAACCTTATTCTCTTTCCTCTCGCATTCTCCAGTGTCCCCTTTGTCTCCTACAATGATAGGACAAGAGAGGGTAAATATGTTTCTGGAGCAATTTTCCACAAGTAGGATGGTTATCAATAGGAGGTCCCCTATATATCTTATGTGTTCAGGCTCATCAGAAGGACTTCTTTACCAAAATATGTCTCGATGTTTGCATTGAGGGTAACATTCCTCTGTGTTAAATCTTAAAATCAGACACTTTAGAGAGATGTTTATTTATCAAAATTTTATTAGACATTTGTATCTTTATATAAAATCCATTTCTCAGAGCCTTTTCCTGAAAGGGGTTTTGGAAGGTCGAGAAGAATGTTCCAGTTATGTGATTTGGGGTAATATGAAAGGGCTGAGGTTGGAGTTGTTAACAGTGGTGGAGTAGAATGTACTGTGACACTTGGAGGGAAAAGTAAACTGTAGGACTTGAACACAAACTTCACATACTTTAATTTCACCTGAAATAATTGCTGAAGGGAATGACATAGATTAATAGATATGTTCAAGGCGATAGGTTAATAGCCTTGATTTTGACTCTTTGCTCTATCATCCACAAGTCTTGAGGCACATCATTGACTCTCTCAGTTGACTCATCTGACAAAATTGAATAATTTGTTTACATGACCAGCCCTTCTTCCCACTTAAAATACCCTCTTTTCTACCTGCATGCTGTTTCCAAAGAGTTTTCTAGAAGTTCTTCAACGATGGCATTTTCCCTCACTACAATCTTTAGCAGGTTTTTATTGCCTAGAGATCAGAGTCAGAACATTTTAAACATTTAGAGTCCCTCCACCCCTATTCCCTATTGCCAGCTTGCTACAGCCTGCCTTGTCAGGCATGTCTCCTATGACTTCCTTACAAAGAAACTCACATTCTCAGCTTCGTTACGTGGAACCACTCTGTCCCATCAATAAGCCTGTTTTCTTTTTTTCATTGTTTCTTTTTAATGTTTTTTAATTTTTACGTTTTTTACAGTGCACTTTTTAAAACAAAGACATTTCCCTAAGTGTCTAAACTATACTCTTTCTTATTTTTTTCTTCAACTTTTATTATAAGTTCTGGTGTACATGTGCAGAATGTGCAGGTTTGTTACATAGGTAACTGTGTGCCATGGTGGTTCGCTGCATGGATCATCCCATCACCTAGCTATTAAGCCCAGAATCCATTAGCTGTTCTCCTGATGTTCTCTCTTTCCTCCATGTCCCCTTTGACAGGCCCCAGGGTGCATTGTTCCCCATCATGTATCTATGTGTTCTTATCATTCAGCTCCCACTTATAAGTGAGAAATGCAGTGTTTGGGTTTCTGTTCCTGCATTAGTTTGCTGAGGATCGTCTCTTCCAACTCCATCTGTGCTTCCGCAAAGGACATGATCTCATTCCATTTTTATGGCTGCATAGTATTCCATGGTGTATATGTATCACATTTCCTTTATCCAGTTTCTCACTGATGGACATTTAGGTTGATTCCATGTCTTTGCTATTGTGAATAGTGATAAGCCTGTTTTCTAACTTTTCCTTTAGTACCCTGCCTCAGAATGCCTCCTTCCTATTTATCACAGCTTCATCTGCCATTCAAGATCCCATCAGTTCCCCCTCTTATCAGAGGACTTCATCTTGAAATTATCTTTTTCCACTCAACTCTGATTGCAATTCCACATTACACAATTAATACTTTATTGCCTTATGGGGAGAGTCATTTTATTATAGGTAGGCCTTACTACATCATCCAGGCTCTAAATTTCTTGGGAGAAGGGAAATATTTTGTATTTTACTATAATAACTTTAACAATTGGCAGCTGATAACACTATTTATGAGTTCCTATTGGGGATACTATTTTTAAGGATTTTTTTAAGAGTAGTTTTAAGTTCATATCAAAATTAAAGAGAAGATGCAGAGATTTCCTAAATACCCTCTGCCACTGTCCACCCTGCATGCATAGTCTCATCCATTGTCAACATTCTCTACCAGAGGGTTATGTTTGTTGTAACTGATGAAACTACACTGATATATCATCACCCAGAATCTATAGTTTACATTAGGGATCTCTCAGTGTGTTACATTTTGTGTGTCTACCCATATAGTATCACACGGAATATTTTCACTGCCCTAAAAATTACCTGTGCTCCACCAATTCATCCTTTCCCCCACCCTAACCCTTAGCAACCAGTGATCTTTTTCTGCCTCCATAGTTTTGCCTTCTTCACAATGTCATATAGTTGCAATAATATAATGTAGCCTTTTTACATTGGCTTTTAAAAACACACTAATATGCATTTAAAGTTCTTCAATGTCTTTTCAAAGCTGGAGAGCTCATTTCTTTTTAGCTCTGAATGATATTCCATTGTTTGGCTCTACCACAGTTTATTTATTCATGTACCTACTGAAGGACATCTTGGTTGCTTCTAAATTTTAGCAATTTTGAATCAAGCTGCTATAAACATTCATATGCAGAATTTTGTGTGAACGTAAGTTTTCAACTTATTTGGTTAAATACCAAGGAGCATGATTCCTGGATTGTATGGTAACATCATATTTAGTTTTGTAAGAAATCACCAAAATGTCTTCTGAAGTGGGTGTACACTGTTGCATTCTCATCACCAATAGTGAGAATTCCTGTTGCTGCACATTCTGATGGACATTTCCTGTTGTCAATATTCTGGATTTTACCCACTTTAATAGGTGAGTAGTGGTATTTCATTGTCCTTTCAATTTGCATTTCTCAGGTGGCATAAGATGTAGAGCATCTTTTCATATGCTTATTTGTATGTGTATATCTTTGGTGAGGTGTCTAGTGAGGTATTTGGCCCATTTAAAAAATTGGGTTGTTTTATTATTGTTGAATTATTTATATAATTTGGATAACTATTGTCTATTGGATGGATCCTTTGCAAATATTTTATCCCAGTCTCTGGCTTGTCTTCTCATTCTTTTGATATAGTCTTTTGCAGAGCAGAAGTTTTTAATTTTAATAAAGTTGTTTATCAATTATTTCTTTCATGGACTATGCCTTTGGTGCTATATCTAAAGAATAATCACCAAACCCACAGTCATCTCAGTTTTCTCGTATGTTATATTCTGGGAGTTTTACTTCTGCATTTGACATTTAGGTTTATGATATATTTTGAGCTAACTTTTGTGAATGGCATAAAGTCTGTGTCTGGATTGAATTTTCTGCATGTAGTTGTGCAGTTGTTCCAGCACCACTTATACACATAGTTTTACTTTTAAAGTGATTCCTATAGAATTTGCAATATACATTATATACATTTACAATGAATATAAGTCCACTTTCAAATAACACTCTATCACTTTATGAGTTGTGAAAATACTTTATGGTGAAATAATTCTAATTTCTCCCTCTCCGCTATTTATATATACACATACCTGCATGCCTATGTGCATGTATATACACTCATTAGATATAAGCATATATAACTAAGTACATTGTTGATATTATAGTTTTAACAAACTGTTACCCGTTCGATCAACTAAGAATAAGAAAAAGTAAGATGTTTTACTTTACCTTCACTTTTCCTTCTTTGATGGTCTTCCCTAATATAGATATGAATTTCTGAGCTGTATTATTTTCCTTTTCTCTAAAGAACTTCTTTTTACATTTCTTGGAAGGCAGGTCTACCTGCAAAAAGCTTCCTCAGGTTTTGTTTGTCTGAGAGTCTTTATTTCTCCTTCGCTACTGAAGGACAATTTTGTGTGTTACAGAATTATAGGTTGATGGTATTTTCTGTCAACACTTCTAATATTTCACTCCAGTGTCTGCTTGCTTGGATGGTGTCTCAGTCTGTTTGTGCTGCAATAAGATAATACCACACATTGGGTAATTTATGAAGAGAAATTTATTTCTCATAGTTCTAGAGGCTGGGAAGTTGAAGATCAAGATGCCAGCAGGTTCAGTGTCTGGTGAGGGCCCCAGTTTCTGCCTTCAAGATGGCTGCATGAATGCTGTGTCCTAGCATGGTAGAAGGGATAAAAAAGGCAAAAGGGGATGAATATTGTGTCTTCACATGGCAGAAGAGAAGGTGAGAGGGAACTCACTCCCTCAAGCCCTTTTGTAAGTGCCCTAGTACATGGCACTTGTAATCAATGGCTCTGTCCTCATGACTTAATCACTTCTCCAAAGGCTCTACCCATTAGTACCACAAGAGTGAGGATTAAGTTTCAACAATCCTCATTTCAAAAATATGAAATTTGGGGGATATTTAGCTCATAGTAGATGGTTTCTGAGGAAAAGTCAGATGTAATTCTTATCTTTGTTTCTATATAGACAAGGTTGCTTTTTTCCCCACTGTCTTCTTTCAGGATTTTTTCTTGATCTTTGACTTGGCTGTAGTTTGAAAATGGCATGTGATCTGGTTCACCTGTGTCACCACCCAAATCTCATGTTGAATTGTAGTTCCCATAATCCCTATGTTTTGTGGGACGGACCAGGTGGAGATAATGAAGCATGGGGACAGTTTCTCCCATCTGGTTCTTGTGATAGTGACCTAGCGCTCACGAGATCTGATGGTTTTTTTTTTTTTTTTTTTTTTTTATTATACTTTAAGTTCTAGGGTACATGCATAACGTGCAGGTTTGTTACATATGTATACTTGCGCCATGTTGGTGTGCTGCACCCATCAACTCGTCAGCACCCATCAACTCGTCATTTACATCAGGTATAACTCCCAATGCAATCCCTCCCCCCTCCCCGCTCCCCATGATAGGCCCTGGTGTGTGATGTTCCCCTTCCCGAGTCCAAGTGATCTCATTGTTCAGTTCCCACCTATGAGTGAGAACATATGCGGTGTTTGGTTTTCTGTTCTTGTGATAGTTTGCTAAGAATGATGGTTTCCAGCTGCATCCATGTCCCTACAAAGGACACAAACTCATCCTTTTTGATGGCTGCATAGTATTCCACGGTGTATATGTGCCACATTTTCTTAATCCAGTCTGTCACTGATGGACATTTGGGTTGATTCCAAGTCTTTGCTATTGTGAATAGTGCCGCAATAAACATACGTGTGCATGTGTCTTTAGAGCAGCATGATTTATAATCCTTTGGGTATATACCCAGTAATGGGATGGCTGGGTCATATGGTACATCTAGTTCTAGATCCTTGAGGAATCGCCATACTGTTTTCCATAATGGTTGAACTAGTTTACAATCCCACCAACAGTGTAAAAGTGTTCCTATTTCTCCACATCCTCTCCAGCACCTGTTGTTTCCTGACTTTTTTAAATGATCGCCATTCTAAATGGTGTGAGATGGTATCTCATTGTGGTTTTGATTTGCATTTCTCTGATGGCCAGTGATGATGAGCATTTTTTCATGTGTCTGTTGGCTGTATGAATGTCCTCTTTTGAGAAATGTCTGTTCATATCCTTTGCCCACTTTTCGATGGGGTTGTTTGTTTTTTTCTTGTAAATTTGTTTGAGTTCTTTGTAGGTTCTGGATATTAGCCCTTTGTCTGATGAGTAGGTTGCAAAAATGTTCTCCCATTCTGTAGGTTGCCTGTTCACTCTGATGGTAGTTTCTTTTGCTGTGCAGAAGCTCTTTAGTTTAATGAGATCCCATTTGTCAATTTTGGCTTTTGCTGCTGTTGCTTTTGGTGTTTTAGACATGAAGTCCTTGCCCATGCCTATGTCCTGAATGGTACTACCTAGCTTTTCTTCTAGGGTTTTTATGGTATTAGGTCTAACATTTAAGTCTCTAATCCATCTTGAATTTTTTTCGTGTAAGGAGTAAGGAAAGGATCCAGTTTCAGCTTTCTACTTATGGCTAGCCAATTTTCCCAGCACCATTTATTAAATAGGGAATCCTTTCCCCATTTCTTGTTTCTCTCAAGTTTGTCAAAGATCAGATGGCTGTAGATGTGTGGTATTATTTCTGAGGACTCTGTTCTGTTCCATTGGTCTATATCTCTGTTTTGGTACCAGTACCATGCTGTTTTGTTACTGTAGCCTTGTAGTATAGTTTGAAGTCAGGTAGCGTGATGCCTCCAGCTTTGTTCTTTTGAGTTAGGATTGTCTTGGCAATGCGGGCTCTTTTTTGGTTCCATATGAACTTTAAAGCAGTTTTTTCCAATTCTGTGAAGAAACTCATTGGTAGCTTCATGGGGATGGCATTGAATCTATAAATTACCTTGGGCAGTATGGCCATTTTCACGATATTGATTCTTCCTATCCATGAGCATGGTATGTTCTTCCATTTGTTTGTGTCTTCTTTTATTTCACTGAGCAGTGGTTTGTAGTTCTCCTTGAAGAGGTCCTTTACATCCCTTGTAAGTTGGATTCCTAGGTATTTCATTCTCTTTGAAGCAATTGTGAATGGAAGTTCATTCATGATTTGGCTCTCTGTTTGTCTGTTACTGGTGTATAAGAATGCTTGTGATATTTGCACATTAATTTTGTATCCTGAGACTTTGCTGAAGTTGCTTATCAGCTTAAGGAGATTTTGGGCTGAGACAGTGGGGTTTTCTAAATATACAATCATGTCATCTGCAAAGAGGGACAATTTGACTTCTTCTTTTCCTAACTGAATACCCTTTATTTCTTTCTCTTGCCTGATTGCCCTAGCCAGAACTTCCAACACTATGTTGAATAGGAGTGGTGAGAGAGAGCATCCCTGTCTTATGCCAGTTTTCAAAGGGAATTTTTCCAGTTTTTGCCCATTCAGTATGATATTGGCTGTGGGTTTGTCATAAATAGCTCTTATTATTTTGAGGTACATTCCATCAATACCGAATTTATTGAGAGTTTTTAGCATGAAGGGCTGTTGAATTTTGTCAAAAGCCTTTTCTGCATCTATTGAGATAATCATGTGGTTCTTGTCTTTGGTTCTGTTTATATGCTGGATTATGTATATTGATTTGCGAATGTTGAACCAGCCTTGCATCCCAGGGATGAAGCCCACTTGATCATGGTGGATAAGCTTTTTGATGTGTTGCTGAATCCAGTTTGCCAGTATTTTATTGAGGATTTTTGCATCGATGTTCATCAGGGATATTGGTCTAAAATTCTCTTTTTTTGTTGTGTCTCTGCCAGGCTTTGGTATCAGGATGATGATGGCCTCATAAAATGAGTTAGGGAGGATTCCCTCTTTTTCTGTTGATTGGAATAGTTTCAGAAAGAATGGTGCCAGCTCCTCCTTGTACCTCTGGTAGAATTCAGCTGTGAATCCATCTGGTCCTGGACTTTTTTTGGTTGGTAGGCTATTAATTATTGCCTCAATTTCAGAGCCTGGTATTGATCTATTCAGGGATTCAACTTCTTCCTGGTTTAGTCTTGGAAGAGTGTAAGTGTCCAGGAAATTATCCATTTCTTCTAGATTTTCTAGTTTATTTGCGTAGAGGTGTTTATAGTATTCTCTGATGGTAGTTTGTATTTCTGTGGGGTCAGTGGTGATATCCCCTTTATCATTTTTTATTGCATCTCTTTGATTCTTCTCTCTTTTCTTCTTTATTAGTCTTGCTAGTGGTCTATCAATTTTGTTGAGCTTTTCAAAAAACCAACTCCTGGATTCATTGATTTTTTGGAGGGTTTTTTGTGTCTCTATCTCCTTCAGTTCTGCTTTGATCTTAGTTATTTCTTGCCTTCTGCTAGCTTTCGAATGTGTTTGCTCTTGCTTCTCTAGTTCTTTTAATTGCGATGTTAGAGTGTCAATTTTAGATCTTTCCAGCTTTCTCTTGTGGGCATTTAGTGCTATAAATTTCCCTCTACACACTGCTTTAAATGTGTCCCAGAGATTCTGGTATGTTGTATCTTTGTTCTCATTGGTTTCAAAGAACATCTTTATTTCTGCCTTCATTTTGTTATGTACCCAGTAGTCATTCAGGAGCAGGTTGTTCAGTTTCCATGTAGTTGAGCGGTTTTGATTGAGTTTCTTAGTCCTGAGTTCTAGTTTGATTCCACTGTGGTCTGAGAGACAGTTTGTTATAATTTCTGTTCTTGTACATTTGCTGAGGAGTGCTTTACTTCCAATTATGTGGTCAATTTTGGAATAAGTGCGATGTAGTGCTGAGAAGAATGTATATTCTGTTGATTTGGGGTGGAGAGTTCTATAGATGTCTATTAGGTCTTCTTGCTGCAGAGCTGAGTTCAATTCCTGGATATCCTTGTTAACTTTCTGTCTCGTTGATCTGTCTAATGTTGACAGTGGAGTGTTGAAGTCTCCCATTATTATTGTATGGGAGTCTAAGTCTCTTTGTAAGTCTCTCAGGACTTGCTTTATGAATCTGGGTGCTCCTGTATTGGGTGCATATATATTTAGGATAGTTAGCTCTTCCTGTTGAATTGATCCTTTTACCATTATGTAATGGCCTTCTTTGTCTCTTTTGATCTTTGATGGTTTAAAGTCTGTTTTATCAGAGACTAGTATTGCAACCCGTGCTTTTTTTGTTCTCCATTTGCTTGACAGATCTTCCTCCATCCCTTTATTTTGAGTCTATGTATGTCTCTGCGTGTGAGATGGGTCTCCTGAATACAGCAGACTGATGGGTCTTGACTCTTTATCCAGTTTGCCAGTCTGTGTCTTTTAATTGGAGCATTTAGTCCATTTACATTTAAGGTTAAGATTGTTATGTGTGAACTTGATCTTGCCATTATGATATTAACTGGTTATTTTGCTCGTTAGTTGATGCAGTTTCTTCCTTGCCTCGATGGTCTTTACATTTTGGCATGTTTTTGCAATGGCTGGTACCGGTTGTTCCTTTCCATGTTTAGTGCTTCCTTCAGGGTCTCTTGTAAGGCAGGCCTGGTGGTGACAAAATCTCTAAGCATTTGCTTATCTGTAAAGGATTTTATTTCTCCTTCACTTATGAAACTTAGTTTGGCTGGATATGAAATTCTGGGTTGAAAATTCTTTTCTTTAAGAATGTTGAATATTGGCCCCCACTCTCTTCTGGCTTGGAGAGTTTCTGCCGAGAGATCTGCTGTTAGTCTGATGGGCTTCCCTTTGTGGGTAACCTGACCTTTCTCTCTGGCTGCCGTTAGGATTTTTTCCTTCATTTCAACTTTGGTGAATCTGGCAATTATGTGTCTTGGAGTTGCTCTTCTCGAGGAGTATCTTTGTGGCGTTCTCTGTATTTCCTGGATTTGAATGTTGGCCTGCCCTACTAGGTTGGGGAAGTTCTCCTGGATGATATCCTGAAGAGTGTTTTCCAACTTGGTTCCATTTTCCCCCTCACTTTCAGGCACCCCAATCAGATGTAGATTTGGTCTTTTTATATAATCCCATACTTCTTGCAGGCTTTGTTCATTTCTTTTTCTTCTTTTTTCTTTTGGTTTCTCTTCTCGCTTCATTTCATTCATTTGATCCACAATCGCTGATACTCTTTCTTCATTTGATCGAGTCGGTTACTGAAGCTTGTGCATTTGTCACGTATTTCTCGTGTCATGGTTTTCATCTCTTTCATTTCGTTTATGACCTTCTCTGCATTAATTACTCTAGCTATCAATTCTTCCACTCTTTTTTCAAGATTTTTAGTTTCTTTGCGCTGGGTATGTAATTCCTCCTTTAGCTCTGAGAATTTTGATGGACTGAAGCCTTCTTTTCTCATCTCGTCAAAATCATTCTCCGTCCAGCTTTGATCCGTTGCTGGCGATGAGCTGCGCTCCTTTGCAGGGGGAGATGTGCTCTTATTTTTTGAATTTCCAGCTTTTCTGTCCTGCTTTTTCCCCATCTTTGTGGTTTTATCTGCCTCTGGTCTTTGATGATGGTGATGGTACTGATGGGGTTTTGGTTTAGGTGTCCTTCCTGTTTGATAGTTTTCCTTCTAACAGTCAGGACCCTCATCTGTAGGTCTGTTGGAGATTTCTTGAGGTCCACTCCAGACCCTGTTTGCCTGGGTGTCAGCAGCAGAGGCTGCAGAAGATAGAATATTGCTGAACAGCGAGTGTACCTGTCTGATTCTCACTTTGGAAGCTTCCTCTCAGGGGTGTACTCCACCCCCCTGAGGTGGGGGTTGTTAGACTGCCCCTAGTGGGGGATGTCTCCCAGTTAGGCTACTCAGGGGTCAGGGACCCACTTGACCAGGCAGTCTGTCCCTTCTCAGCTCTCAGCCTCCGTGTTGGGAGATCCACTGCTCTCTTCAAAGCTGTCAGACAGAGTCGTTTGCGTCTGCAGAGGTTTCTGCTGCTTTGTTGTTGTTGTTGTTGTTGTTGTTGTTTAGCTGTGCCCTGTCCCCAGAGGTGGAGTCTACCGAGACAGGCAGGTTTCCTTGAGCTGCTGTGAGCTCCACCCAGTTGGATCTTCCCAGGGCTTTGTTTAGTTACTTAAGCCTCAGCAATGGCGGGCGCCCCTCCCCCAGCCTCGCTGCTGCCTTGCGGTTAGATCGCAGACTGCTGTGCTAGCGATGAGGGGAGGCTCCGTGGGCGTGGGACCCTCCCGGCCAGGTGAGGAATATAATCTCCTGGTGTGCCCATTTGCTTAAAGCGCAGTATTGGGGTGGAAGTTACCCGATTTTCCAGGTGTTGTGTCTCTCTGTTCCCCTGGCTAGGAAAAGGGATTCCCTTCCCCCTTGCGCTTCCCAGGTGAGGCGATGCCTTCTGCTTCAGCTCTTGCTGGTCGGGCTGCAGCAGCTGACCAGCACCGATTGTCCGGCACTCCTTAGTGAGATGAACCCAGTACCTCATTTGAAAATGCAGAAATCACCGGTCTTCTGTGTTGCTCGCGCTGGGAGTTGGAGACTGGAGCTGTTCCTATTCGGCCATCTTGCTCCACCCCCCGATCTGATGGTTTTATAAGGGGATTCCTCCTTTTCTGGGCACTCATTCTTCTCCTTCCTGCCATTATGTGAAGAAGGACATGTTTGCTTCCCCTTCCACCTTGACTGTAAGTTTCCTGAGGCCTCCCCAGCCATGCAGAACTGTGAGTCAATTAAACTTCCTTCCTTTATAAATTACCCAGTCTCGGAACAGGCCTAGGTGTAGGGTTTCTTTTTTTGTTTGTTTTGGCATTTATTTTCCTTGGTGTTCTCTGAGCTTCCTGGATCTGTAGTTGGTGTCTGACATTAATTTTAGAAAATTCTCAATCATTATTGTTTTAATATTTCTTTTGTTCTTTTCTCTTTTCCTTTTCCCTCTGGTGTTCCTATTACATGCATGTTACATCTGTTTTAGTTGTCCCACAGTCGTTGGATATTGTTTTTTTTCCCCCATCTTTGTTATCTTTGCTTTTCAGTTTTCAAAGTTTCTATTGATATATGCTCAAGGTCAGAGATTCTTTCCTCAGCCATGTCCAGTCTTCTAGCAAGCCCACCAAAGAAATTATTCGTTTCTGTTACAGTGTATTTGGTCTCTAGCATTTCTTTTTGGTTCTTTCTAGAATTTCCATCTCTCTACTTACAGTGATCATCTGTTCTTTCATACTGTCTACTTAATCTGTAAGAACCTTTAACAATATTAATCATAGTTGTTTTAAATTCTCAGTATGATAATTCCAGTATCTTTGCCATGTCTTATTCTGATGCTTACTCTATTTCTTGAAATTGTGGCTTTTTTGTCCTTTAATATACTTTGTAATTTTTTGTTGTTAGCTGGACATGATGTACCGGGTAAAAGGAACTGCCGTACACAGGCCTTTGGTAATGTGGTGATGAGGTGTATAGGGAGAGAAAGCATTCTGTAGTCCTGTGATTAGGTCTCAGTCTTTTAGTGAGCTTATGCCTCTGGACTGTGAATGTTGCAAGTGTTTCTAATTCATTTACTTTCCCTCTTACATGGAACAGCATAGGTAGAGTGAGCTGGAGTTGGGTATTTTCCTTCTTCCAGCTGGAAGACTAGAGCTGGCTAGAATTGAGAATTTCTGTTCCCAGGTCAATTAGACTCTGATAATACACTAGCAGATTAGGCTATGATTAATGAGATTCTTCTGAGGGCCATCCTTATTAAGAGGAAAAGAGTTCTTTGATGTATTTCAAAATGGATCCTTTTTTCCTCTCCCTGCTGGAAGCATAGGTGGGGAATGGCAGTGGATTTTTCTCTAATATTTACTGTGGGAACCTGGTTGAGCTCATGGAGGTAAATCTCACAAGACTGTGAGAGCTCCCTTATGACTGCAGTTTTTAACTCTGAAAACTGTTCACACTGAGCCTCTGGCACTTCATCACTGAAAGTTCAGGTTTTCCTACTTTGGCACTGATTCCCATGGCAGTTTCTACTTGTGAGTCTCTGCTCAGTATGCCATGACTCCCCATATTTGTCTACCTGTCTCTCCAATTTGGGGGCAGCCATTTGCCTTGTGTTCTCCATCTCTTATGGATCCAAGAAGAGTTGTTGATTTTTCAGTCTATTCAGTTTTTAACTTGTCATTAGCATGGGCTAGCAACTTCCAAGCTCCTTACATCTGGGAGCATAAACTGAAAGTATGGGAGTACTATTTTTGAAAATATTGAGCCAACATATATTTTATTCCTCCTGAATCACAGAGTGCATGGCTCCTTCCTTTATGAACAAAGGGATTTATGGCTTCAAACGTAGATAGCTTCTGATTAGTAGAAAAATATGTCTCAACTTTGAGTATCAAACTAAAATTCCCAGTGAGGGAATAATTATGATGGCTAAACTTTGTTGAAAGGTAAAAACCATTTTTTGAAAAATTATTTAATTTTCTAATTACATATAAAGAAAAAGCGTTGGATGATTTTGAAAAGATTATTTTATTTTTCGAGACATGGTCTTGCTCTGTCATCCAGGCTGGAGTGCAGTGGTGTGATCATAGCTTACTGTAACCTCAAACTCCTGGGCCCAAGGGATCCTACTGCTTCAACCTCTCTAGTATCTTGGACTACAGGCATGTACCACCATGCCCAGCTAATTAAAATCTTTTTTTTTTTTTTTTTTTTTTTGTAGAGATAGGGTCTCACCAGCCCAGGCTGGTCTTAAACTCCTGGGCCCAAGCAATTCTTCTGCCTTTGCCTGCCAAAGTTCTGGGACTACAGACATGAAAAGATTCTTATGAATTATAAGCATAAATAGTATCCAAGATATATGATGTAAAGGAAGTTCTCTTTCAGTATGAAAAAGGAAAATTCTTATGGCTTCTGGGGATGGAGACTAAAGCAAAGAAAGTAGACTCAGAGTGGATGAGACTCCAGTGAGGATGCTACAAGGGGGAAAGAGACTGAAGTTCCATCTCCTTCCTTTTGAGTTTTGATGTTCTTGGAACTCTGATTAACCAAGTTGGTCCTCCCTGTGGTCTGTGAGCAGGAAAAAAAAGTCAAAATGTTAATAATTTTTCTTGAAATATCACATTAGCTTCATCCAGTAGCTATTGATAGGTACTGCTATTGTTATTCTGCTATTACAACTTTCCTAACTTCTACAGTGCTTTAGTTTTAATTCATGAGTTATTTAGTATATTAAAAAACTTCCAAGTTTAAACTCTTTTCATATTAATTTATATTTTGATCATGATCAATTATATAATTTAAATGATATCATTTAAAAATATTTAAAGTACTTTGGGACCTAGGGAATGGATAATTTTGTATTGTTTCAGTGGCTTATGCCTATAATACCAGCACTTTGGGAGGCTGAGGTAGGAGGATTGTTTAAGCCCAGAAATTTGAAGCTGCAGTGCACTATGACTGCACCTATGCACTCTAGTATGGGTGACAAAGTGAGACCCTGTCTCAAGAAACAAAGTGTAAACTGTGATTTTTGGATTGACCTGTATTAAAATATCC
Organism: Macaca fascicularis; assembly: GCF_037993035.2. Lineage (NCBI taxonomy): Eukaryota > Metazoa > Chordata > Mammalia > Primates > Cercopithecidae > Macaca > Macaca fascicularis. The sequence continues at coordinate 27,968,562 of NC_088376.1, read as the reverse complement.
CAAAACCATTTGGATATGTACATTTATCCTTCTAATTATGTCAATTTAAGAAAATACATGTATTTTTCAAACTTTTTGTTAGGTATACTGTGTATTGATGAATGATTGTTATATCTTCTTGATGAATTATTCTTGTTCTTATTATGTAGTGTCCCCTCTATATTCTTAATCCATGATTTTGACTTAAATTCTATTTTGTTTGCTATTACTGTTGTCACTAGCTTCCTTTTGATTATTACTGCAAAACATATTTTTTCTTTTTCAAATCTTCTTTGTTGCTTGTTTTCTATATGATTTTATAAGGTAGCATAAAGGTGAATTAAAAATCTAAACCAAATAATATCTGCTTTTAAATAGATATATTAATAGTTTTATTTATTTATTTATTTATTTATTTATTTATTTATTTATTGAGATGGGGTCTTGCTCTGTCTCCAGGCTGGAGTGCAGTGGTGCAATCAATCTCTGCCCACTGCAACTTCCGCCTCCTGGATTCTCCCGCCTCAGCCACCTGAGTAGCTGGGACTATAGGTGCATGCCACCACGCCTAGCTAGTTTTTGTTTGTTCAGTAGAGATGGGGTTTCACCATGTTGGCCAGGATGGTCTCGATCTCTTGACCTTGGGATACGCCCACCTTGGCCTCCCAAAGTGCTGGAATTACAGGCATGAGCCACCACGCCCAGCCACTTTAAATTTTTGAATAATTGATATTTTTTACTTTTTCATGCCTTCTGGTTACATTCTTCTGTTTTTGCTGAATCTTATTTTGCCTTACTTTTCTGCCTTTGATTAAAAGCATTTTCTTTATATATTTAAGACTCTCTACTGGTTTGGGAGCTGTGTATCTTATTTCTATTCATAATTACTCTTAAATTTATAACATGTATACTTAATTGCATATATGTATATATGCATATGTATATGTATATGTGGATATATACATATATATTTATTTGTACAGATTCTAAGGTTATTGCTTCTTTCTGAGTATAAAAGTGATGTTTGTACATTTTCATTACTCATTTTATATACTTTTTGTTGACTGGTATCTTGTATAACTAAACAAAATAAAAATCCATAAATATTAGCTATCATTTTTATAATTAATCATTATAGTTAATGATTAATTCAGCTCACGTGGTGGCTCATGCCTGTAATCCCGGCATTTTGCAGGTGGAGGTGGGAAGATCTCTTGAGCCCAGAAGTTTGAGACCAGCCTGGTCAACATAGTGAGACCCTTATGATGCAAAAAATTTTAAAAATTAGCTGGGCATGGTGGTGTTTGTCTGTAGTCCCAGCTCCCCAGGAGGCTGAAGTAGTGGGAGTATTACTCGAGCCTGGGAGTTTGAGGCTGCAGTGACCTATGCTCATGCCACTATTCTCCAGCTGGGATGAGAGAATGAGATCCTATCTCAAAAAATTATGATAATGATCAATTCAATGTACTAATGTGCTTTTTGCTATTTGATGTTGCCTTTGCCATGCCTCCTGGACTCTCAATCTAGTAACATTTAATAGTACAGGCTGGTTAAATTTTTCATCTAGTTGTCACTTTGGAGTTTTCAGATTTAGTCACCAAGACTGTTACAGTAGTGTAGCTAGTGAGGCATGAGGAGAGTAGGAGAGGGCTCCACTTTCCCCCACCAGGAATGTCTATCAGGTGATGATCAGGTGTTTATTAACTGTCTCTCTAAAATAATAATCAGTCACAGCTTGTGCCAGGGAAGGGCTATCTCCCAACAGGTAGAAAACACCTGAAACTGGTCATCAGCAACTTCCCAATAAGATCTCAGCAGTTGGGCAAATGGGCTCAAGTTTAAGAGGCAAAATGGCAGAGTTTATTTTTTAAAATTTCCCTTTGTTTTTCAACTTAGAATTTTCATGTGTGTTGGGGGTCATTCCATTGAAACGAAAATGTGAATGGCTTATCTATTAGAGCTTAAATGGGTCATCTTACCAAAAAGTACAGTTTTTCCATCTTTGTTTTTATTCCTTTTCAATCTGGAGTCTGGTTTTTTCAACTGCTACTTTTCTACTGCTGCTTCATTTAAGGGTAGATCTGACCATTTTGATTAATCAGAACCACCGTATTAAAGAGATTTTCTACTTTGGTTATAATGAAAGCAATCGAGGATAAGCCTTCAAAGTTCTCATGTAATGAATTCTTTATTGTTATCTCTTAAAAGTGTTTTAAAAAATGATCATTTAGGCCGGGCGCGGTGGCTCAAGCCTGTAATCCCAGCACTTTGGGAGGCCGAGGCGGGTGGATCACGAGGTCAGGAGATCGAGACTATCCTGGCTAACATGGTGAAACCCCGTCTCTACTAAAAATACAAAAAACTAGCCGGGCGTGGTGGCGGGCGCCTGTAGTCTCAGCTACTTGGGAGGCTGAGGCGGGAGAATGGCGTGAACCCGGAGGCGGAGCTTGCAGTGAGCCGAGATCACGCCACTGCACTCCAGCCTGGGAGACACAGCGAGACTCCGCCTCAAAAAAAAAAAAAAAATGATCATTTATATTAATGGAACATCTTTCAAAAGACAGGAAATGAAAGAATATCAATTTATATTCTGGTACTAAATATCATGAAAACATATCTCATTCAAGAAACCATCTCAAACAATGAAAACACATCTTTCAATTCACACTTTTCTCTTTTGGATATAGTCACCTGTTGCTACAGTCACCTGTTGTAACAGCAGACATGTACTCAACCTAACAGATACTGACTTCCATTTTAGCATCAGTAAATTCTATAGTAGTCCCAGCGAAGGACTGAAATAAGAACATGACCTGACCTTGCTTTTTGACTTATATGTGCTCTATATAATGAAGTGTAAAATGAATATTTGTATATTTAATCATGATGTTAATTTTTATTATAACTTCAGAGATATGTGCCTAAAAAATTGGTTTCAGCACTAATAAAACCCCACATATAAGAATCTGAATAATCAAGTCAAGGAATAAGAGATATTTGTCAAGGTACTGCCTAAGTGCATTTATTTCTCCTTTCAATGCCTGTAAGAAGCCAGTCAGATGAATAATTAGTCCATATAATCTTTGCACAGTTATTTTAAAAAAAGACTCAGTCAATGTCAAGTTTTCTATTGAGAGTCCTTAGGGGCTAATGGGACTGGAAAGTTTAAGCGTCACCCTGGTAAGGTCTATTGATTTCAGAAAAACATCTTTGAAAGACTTTTAGACCACTGAAGCAAACAAAAAGATGACCAAAGTCAAGGATCTGCTAAATCTCAAATTGCAATAATACTGTTATTAGTAACAGTTTATGACTTCAAAAACTGAAAATCATGTTTGACTAACAAAGGCAACTCCTCTTCGTAGTTAAATTTCAAAAGGTTGTCAGGCAACTGTTGGGCTTGGTAATTGAGGCTGGAAGGATGGTTTGTTGATGGACTCTTGCAAAAATAAGTAGTTCTATACTTTGTCGGGAGTATGTCTTTGACTTCTGGTCAAAGACTGAGGAGGACAAAAAGAAAAGAGATTTGTCCTTCTCTAATGTTTAAAATAATTGGATACTAGATTTAGTTGAAATGTGTAAAGAATCAGGCAGACATTATCTTCTTCTAGTCATATTAACTTTTGGTATTTTGTATGTGTGTTTTAAGAAGTATTACAAAGAAGATGTTGGATAAAGGTTTGCCTTTACTGTCTCCGATCCTGGGTTGAGACTCTATCTCAATTAAACTGTCTTCCATTAAACTTATATTTGTAATGGGGAAGGGGCCAACAGATTGCTTGGTCTTGGGGCAATACATAATGTGCAAGACAAAGTCAGTGGTTTCAGGCAAAATAAGTCTCTCAAACTGGAGTGAATATGTAGTAGCCTGAGGGTAGATAAGGGAAATAAGAATTTACTATAATCGGCCGGGCGCGGTGGCTCAAGCCTGTAATCCCAGCACTTTGGGAGGCCGAGACGGGCGGATCACGAGGTCAGGAGATCGAGACCATCCTGGCTAACACGGTGAAACCCCGTCTCTACTAAAAAATACAAAAAACTAGCCGGGCGAGGTGGCGGGCGCCTGTAGTCCCAACTACTCGGGAGGCTGAGGCAGGAGAATGGCGTGAACCCGGGAGGCGGAGCTTGCAGTGAGCTGAGATCCGGCCACTGCACTCCAGCCTGGGCGGCAGAGCGAGACTCCGTCTCAAAAAAAAAAAAAAAAAAAAAAAAAAAAAGAATTTACTATAATCTAAAGCACATAGAAAAATGTTATTTTCCCTGTCCCTATATTTAAGGTCAATTACATATGTATAAAGAGCCCTGGGTTTCTTTTTCTTTTTTTTTTTTTTAATTTATTATTATTATACTTTAAGTTCTAGGGTACATGTGCATAACGTGCAGGTTTGTTACATATGTATACTTGTGCCTTGTTGGTGTGCTGCACCCATCAACTCGTCAGCACCCATCAACTCGTCATTTACATCAGGTATAACTCCCAATGCAATCCCTCCCCCCTCCCCCCTCCCCATGATAGGCCCCGGTGTGTGATGTTCCCCTTCCCGAGTCCAGGTGATCTCATTGTTCAGTTCCCACCTATGAGTGAGAACATGCGGTGTTTGGTTTTCTGTTCTTGTGATAGTTTGCTAAGAATGATGGTTTCCAGCTGCATCCATGTCCCTACAAAGGACACAAACTCATCCTTTTTGATGGCTGCATAGTATTCCACGGTGTATATGTGCCACATTTTCTTAATCCAGTCTGTCACTGATGGACATTTGGGTTGATTCCAAGTCTTTGCTATTGTGAATAGTGCCGCAATAAACATACGTGTGCATGTGTCTTTAGAGCAGCATGATTTATAATCCTTTGGGTATATACCCAGTAATGGGATGGCTGGGTCATATGGTACATCTAGTTCTAGATCCTTGAGGAATCGCCATACTGTTTTCCATAATGGTTGAACTAGTTTACAATCCCACCAACAGGTGTAAAAGTGTTCCTATTTCTCCACATCCTCTCCAGCACCTGTTGTTTCCTGACTTTTTAATGATCACCATTCTAACTGGTGTGAGATGGTATCTCATTGTGGTTTTGATTTGCATTTCTCTGATGGCCAGTGATGATGAGCATTTTTTCATGTGTCTGTTGGCTGTATGAATGTCTTCTTTTGAGAAATGTCTGTTCATATCCTTTGCCCACTTTTTGATGGGGTTGTTTGTTTTTTTCTTGTAAATTTGTTTGAGTTCTTTGTAGGTTCTGGATATTAGCCCTTTGTCAGATGAGTAGATTGCAAAAATGTTCTCCCATTCTGTAGGTTGCCTGTTCACTCTGATGTTGGTTTCTTTTGCTGTGCAGAAGCTCTTTAGTTTAATGAGATCCCATTTGTCAATTTTGGCTTTTGCTGCCGTTGCTTTTGGTGTTTTAGACATGAAGTCTTTGCCCATGCCTATGTCCTGAATGGTACTACCTAGGTTTTCCTCTAGGATTTTTATGGTATTAGGTCTAACATTTAAGTCTCTAATCCATCTTGAATTAATTTTCGTATAAGGAGTAAGGAAAGGATCCAGTTTCAGCTTTCTACTTATGGCTAGCCAATTTTCCCAGCACCATTTATTAAATAGGGAATCCTTTCCCCATTTCTTGTTTCTCTCAAGTTTGTCAAAGATCAGATGGCCGTAGATGTGTGGTATTATTTCTGAGGACTCTGTTCTGTTCCATTGGTCTATATCTCTGTTTTGGTACCAGTACCATGCTGTTTTGGTTACTGTAGCCTTGTAGTATAGTTTGAAGTCAGGTAGCGTGATGCCTCCAGCTTTGTTCTTTTGAGTTAGGATTGTCTTGGCAATGCGGGCTCTTTTTTGGTTCCATATGAACTTTAAAGCAGTTTTTTCCAATTCTGTGAAGAAACTCATTGGTAGCTTCATGGGGATGGCATTGAATCTATAAATTACCTTGGGCAGTATGGCCATTTTCACGATATTGATTCTTCCTATCCATGAGCATGGTATGTTCTTCCATTTGTTGAGCCCTGGGTTTCTTTAGTGTTGGGATCTGCCTGTAAGACATCTTGGAGATAAGAATTGGAATAAGTACATTGAGTTATGGAATCATCACTGGTAAGAAAGATTCTATTTTGGTGCATTGGTCAATTCACCCTCATAACTTTTTTTGTACCATTTCCATGGGCTTGACTATTTCTTCAGTTCTTTGCTCTTCTTCCTTAATGCTTACCTACTCAGTTCTGTTTCTCCTTACAATTTTCTGGTACTCAGCAGGATTTTGGACCAGGTTGTTATTTACTCACTCTTTTCTGATGTGTAGTCTGCACAACCCTGACTTCAGTTCCTTCTTGTCTCCACATTCCATCTCTATTTTTGGCCTTTGAACCAACACTGACAATACATGGTGATGTTATTTTCATGATAACTGAAAAAAAGGAATGTGATATCTTTATGAAGGTCGAAGTAAAGATTTCTTAAGTTATTGCTGTTATAAGTTCTCCAGCCTAGGTGGACCCCTTATGTTTTAGGGTCAAAATTTGGTACTCAGAATGAACACCACCAGCTAAGTGGTCCTTTTATCAGAATTATCTAAATAAAGGCGTATACTATGTTTGTTTCTACATGCTACAAATGAATTCCTTATTTTTGGAGCAATTTGAGTAAAAACTGGCCTATCATATCATAAATGAATGTTTGAGTTAGATAAGCTGTCATTGAACCATCTATGAACCACATTCCCCTTTACCTTCAACTTGGACTGCCAGTGTTGAAACTATGGAGAGTGCTAATTAATTGAGGTCATGCTCACATGACAGAGTACAGCTTGCAGAGTTCTTTCCTACCCTAGAAGTTTTCTCTTTTGAATCACTTAAATCTCTCACCTAGACTGCTGTAGCCTCAAACTGTGCTCCCTGCCTGCATTCCTTGTGGGCAGTCCCCACATAGCAGTCAGAATGATCTCCAAAACATGGAAATTATACAAAACCTTTAATGCCTTCCTTTTGCAGTTATATTAAAATAGAAACCCCTTACCATGGTCTAGAATGAGGTGGGAGAGGGGAGGGGCAAACTTTGTCTGTAAAGAGCCAAAAGATGATAAATATTTTAGGTTTTGAGAGTCACGAGGATATTATGTACATACTTATAAAACTACTTAAAATGTAATCCTTAAAAAATAAAAACCACTTCTAGTTGGTGGGTCTATGAAAACCGTCAGCAGTCCAGATTTGGCCTGTGGGGGATAGTTTGCTCCACCTTGGTTAGAAGGTTCCTACCTCTTAGACTTGATCTTCCAATATTTCCCTCTTCCACACCATCTCTGAACAGGCTGGCCTTTTGGTCTGATTTGTAAACATTTCACGCTGTCTCTCACCTCAGGGATTTTGTACCTGCTAGTTTCTATGACAAGGATGCCCTTCCCTGATCTTTTCTTGTGTGCTGCTTTCTCATCATTTTGTTGCCTATGAGCTATCTTCTCAGCAGACAGGCTTTCTCAGACAACCTGATCTGATGTTTCTTTTTCCCCCTGAACCCAGTTACTTTCTACCACATCATCCTGGATTAAATACATGTATCCTTTACTGTACTTATCATTCTTGGAAGTGATCTCAATGATTACTTTTTATTGGTTTATTGTATTTTTCTCTAACTAGAATGTGACTACCATGAAATTAAAGGCCATATCTGTCTATTTGCTTCTATAATTTTGTTGAATTTTTTGTTTTCAGCTATGATCATTATAGCGCCTGGTCTTCTTTGAAAATTACAGGACTCAACATTTTAAAACTCTGGATAGTGCATTTTTTAGTTTTGGAATATTAATCTAAAATATTTAAATCATAACAGCTTTTGCAGGTGCATTTTCTTATTTAGCATGCGTCATTTCGCATTTAAAACATGCATTTAAAACAATACCGTGCATAAAAATAGATTTAAATAGCTATAGTTAATTACTCCTTTGGATAGCCACTATTATCAGAGACAGGTTTACACATACCAGTATCTTTAAAGCCAAATGTGTGTCATATTTTATGAAATACCCCTAACAGTCACTGTTCATATTTTGGTTTACCATCTGTCTGTCTTCCATTTTTTGAAGATGTTTTACTGTTTTTCCTGGATCTTATATATGTGTTTTTGTTTTTGTATGTGTCTGTGTGCTTGATGTAAAGTTCTAGCAAAGTGTCTCCAAGAATTTATCCAGATACAAAGCTGACAAATAAAAACTTGAAGAATAGCAAATGGCTGTAGGGAAATGTTGCGTCCTTCAATATTGGTGAGAAACAAATTGTATGTTTAATTCAAAAGTGAATATATAATGTATGCAGAGACACATGCATAAGAATGTTTATTGAGGCATTGATTATGATAGAAAAAATTATAAAAACCTCATATCTATTGCTAAGATATTGGTTATATAATTATAGTACAATTATAAAATATATTAAAATGGTGATATAAATCTATATTGTGAAAAAATCTGCTACATACTGTAAAGGAAATAGATTATACATAGTCCATCTACTATGATTTTGTTTAAAAAGATATGTAAGTACAAAGGCATATATATATGTAAAGAGAAAAATATCTGAAATATTATACTTCCGTTCTAGCATGTGGTATTAGTCCCTTCACATGCTGCTATAAAGAATTGCTCAAGATTGGGTAATTTACAAAGGAAAGAGGTTTAATTGACTTACAGTTCTTCATGGCTGGGGAGACCTAGGAAATTAACAGTCATGATGGAAAGGGAGGCAAACACATCCATCTTTACATGGTGGCAGGAGAGAGAAGAATGAGAGCTAAGTGAAACCCCTTATAAAACCATCAGTCTTGTGAGAACTTACTATCACGAGGATAGTGGGGGAGAAACCACCCCCATGATGCAGTTACCTCCCACCAGGTGTGGGGATTATGGGAACTACAATTCAAGATGAGATTTGGGTGGGGACACAGCCAAACCGTATCATGCTTTAACGGTGATTACACTGGGATTGGTGGTATTACTGATGACCTTTATTTTAGTATTATTTTTTGCAACATTCACTTGTTACTTTTATAAATAGAAATAATAAACTTGTAAATACACAGAATTATTGCAAAAATAAATATAAAAATGAATATTTTGTGAATTAAGTAAAAATTTTTATTACCTGTTAAAGACATCTACTTCTATTCTGTTTTCATTGGAAGCTGTAGAATTGCCTGTGGGTTGAGAAGGAATAATTGGCAAGTTTATTTAGCCAATTTTACTAAATCCAATACTTAGCTTATGTAAGTAAGGTGTTTCAATGTGTTTTACAAAAATTATGCTTGGCCCAGGGAAATGCACTAGTGGTTAAATTGAATTTCATTACTTATTTCCCCTATACTGTGGTCTCTGTTTGCTTAAGAATTATCCAGGCTATGGTTTTGTTTCATGTATTTGTTAGTATTGTGTTGATTCACATCCACAACAGTAGGTTACTGGTGAAGTCTCTCTTTTTGTCACTGTAATTCACTCTTTCTTGAGCCTAACTATAATACCTTTTCAATACAATATATTGAATCCTGTCTCAGGAGAGGAATCTGTCTCTGATTTATACACACATCCATTTTTGTTGTCACTCAGAAACTGAAATTTCTATTGCTCCATCTCAGGCTTTATTAATCTGTTTAAAAAACTCCATTTCAGTGGAATTGTCCACTACATGCACATATTAATGGTATTAGATGCCTTATACTGCTAGAAAGTATCTTCAACAAGGTTAGAAACCCTGAAGGGAGGAGAAGAAGGGGAACAGTCAGATGGGAAAGAAAGAATAGAAACAAAAATCCATAGTAACATGCTAGGTGTTTTTCATAACGCTGTAATATTGTATTATATTGTACTGTATTTTTAAATTTCAAGTACTTATGAGACTTTTTGCCTTTCTTCACTATGTATTTCTATATAAATATACTTTGGGATGGCAGTTTCTTTTATATTTTAGTTGAAAGTCATATTTTTGTTTTAATCGCTGTGGTAAAAAATTGTATATTTTTTTCATCAAATTTTAGAACACTTTTTTCTTTAAAAATATGAATCTGATTTCCTTTTTTTGTTTTCAGAGTATGTGAGAGCTGCTTATTTTACAAGAATAAGCAAGTTTATACATTTAAGCAACTGAAATTGGACACTTTTTTAAAGTTAAATGACTGGTTTTATTGAGGGGAAAAAAAGGAGAAAGACTAGGAGCAAAGGATAGAAGCGGGGGCGGTATGGAAATGTCTGAAGGATGGGAAGGGAGGAGGAGGGAGCACAACATAGGTTAAAGTGTGTTTTTCTGGTAGAGACCAAGGTTGACCTTAACTTCTTAAGAAGCAGAATGAATCTCTTCTGAGCCACTGTTGGGTGGCTGCTAATTAAATGATACCACAACGCCTTATCTCCAGGCTTTCATACCTCTACAGCTTAGTGCTGAACTTGCTTTTTCCACAGATAAGATTTTCCTTTGGCAGCTACCTGTAACTTAAAGCTTCTATTGCTTTAAACTTCTCGTTTTATTCAATTTTCAAGCACATAAAAGTTGCTTAATTTTGCTGACTAAAATTGGTTAAGCAGCCACAAAAAAGATTATGAGCTTTCTTCTGACTCTTATTTTTTTTTTTTTCCTGACTCAAGGGAATAAGATTGTAAAGGCTGCCCATTATTCTCCCAGGATTTCCAAGCTGAGGCCCCTTGATGTTTACATTTTCTTGATGTTTTCATCTTTTGTTTGTTTGTTTCTGTTTTGTTCAGCTGGATTTTTACTTAATTTTGCCTTCTTTCCTGTTTCCTCTCCTTACTGGAGTCAAACATCATAGATTTAGAAAATGTGATAATTTAAAATTTTTGCATGCAATTCACTTATAGATAATTGTATCACTTAGGAAATCCTGTCTTCTGCAATGCTAAGCCAGTGATTCTCCAAATAAGGTATTGGTTTCCTCTGGATGTCCACAACCCTGTTTGGGGACTCCAGCCACAGACATAGAGACATTTAGTTATTTAGGAGAGTGCAAAATGGCTGCAGTTACTTCTCTGTTCAGGGGAGAAATTGGAATCCACACTCAGAAGGAGAACGATGTGCTATTTTTAAATACAGTGCCTTTGAAGGATCTACATTATGTTCTTATACTTACCTCTGGATCATCTTGGCTAAGGTAACTACGAGATACTGGGTGAGGTTTGAAGCATCCTGAATTCTCTGTTGTATCCACATTTTGCTTTAGGGGCTCATACTATGATTTTTATCTCTTGCTTTTTCACGTTCTTCAAAATTGACTTCATGGTTTTTCATCTAAGATTTTTTTGTCCATTCCTTTGTGCTTTTCTCTTGTACACTGCTTAGTAAATTTCACACTTAGGATAGTTTTATTCTGATATTTTGTTTCAAGGGGTCAATTTAAGTAGCACCTTTATTGGGCACTACATACCTATGCAACCCATACTTGCTGGTGTTTTTCTTCCTTGAAATAAAAGTTTTTATGATACATTGTCTCTCTCTCTCCCTGTCCCGCCCCGTTACACACACACACACACACACACACACACACACACACACACACACACACACGCACACACACACGTGTCACTCTGACACTCTAATGAAGGCACATTTTGCTACATGATATTCTAGATACAGTCTTGGAGCAGGAGAGATTAATTTGGACTGGGGCGAAAAAGAAAAATACATCAACTAATATGTTTTTGCACTTTTACTCTGGTTGAGACAATGGTGCAAAACCTGATGAGTCATATGAAGAAATACTACATAGGTGTTTGTTTTGTTTTGTTTTGTTTTTGTGGTGGGGGGGGGAGATTATAGCATATGACAGACACAGGAACCATCACAAATCAAAGCAGGAAATAACAAAATCAAATCAATGGTGGAAGCAGAAAGATTAGAAGACTTGGAAGAAGGGATGATGTAAATCAGGAAGACTTCATAGAGGATTTGGGATTTTTAGGAATGAATTCAAAAAGAGAGAGGGGCTAGGGAAAATTGGGAGATGTTGGTCAAAGAGTGGAAACTCTCAGTTATAAGATGAATAAGTTCTGGGGATCTAACGCACGGCATGGTGACTGTAGTAATAAAATTGTGTGTTTACTTAAATATTTAATAAGAGATCAGATTTTAAGTGTCTTCACAGCCCCCCTCCACAAATAGTGACTACGGGTGGCGATGGATGTGTTAATTAATTTGATTGTGGTAATCACTATGTAATGTATACATATATCAAATTATGTGGTGCATATTGAATATATATAATTTTTGTCAATTAAATGTTTGTTAAAAAGGAAAAGTGAATGCATTACTGTGTATTAGTAAGTAAACCATTGAGGATAGAATATTCCTTTATTTTTATTTAAAATTTTCTCAGACAAAATGTAGGAGGGTTTTAGAAAATCTTGTTTACACTTCTAAATTAAAAGCATATGAGAACTATATCATCTATGTCACTTTTTGGGCCCTTTATCTGGGAGTTTTTCTAAGTTAATAGAGTCAGCTCAAATTTTGCACAAGCAAAAAAATTTACCTGCTAACTCTGGTCTGCAGCATGAGGAGTTCTTTGCTGATAGGCACGCACTTTCCTGCATGGATTTGTGTTTCAGATGACATCTTTTTGCCATCTGATTCCTAGTTCTTTTAAGATTATGCATCCCAAATGGTTTGCAATGGCGGACTTCCATTTAACTGCCTGGGTCACACTGAGCAGAGCTGGAAGGGGAGAATGGAGTAATGGAGTATGTGCTTTAAGAAGGCATCCAGTATTTGTAACAGAACTGTGTGACTTACTGAAAGAGAATGTGTAGGAGAAATAGCAGCTCTAGCCAGGAGGAGAAACAAAAACAAATGCATATTCCAACATGGGAGAGGACAAAAGAAAAGAATACAGAAGGGAAATGTAGTCAGCAGAGAGGTGGCAGACTGATAACAAGTTAAGAGAATGGAAACTTATCCTTTGGGGGATAATATTCATCACTGGAAATGACTTAGCCAAATTGATAATCACTGTCACAGTGCAAAAATTAACTTGTCTCTGAGATGCCAGCAATCCTGAGTAATGGTACACAGTTACGTCGTTAAAAATATATTTGTGGAGTCCAATAAAGCATAATAAATTGTAAGCAAGTGGAAATGTATTAAAACATGAGGAGAAAATGATTTGCAATAAAAGCCAAATATTCAGCCCAGGGAAGAGATGCTAAGTAATCTCTTAGCATCTCTTAGTGCAAGCCCCATCAATGGAAGCAGCTGTGGGCAAAGGGCAACACACATACTTGAGTAGCAGCATGCCAAGTGGCCAAAATTTTATGTAGCCGCTCCTTTACCAGGTGTCCCTTTCAATCATAACCTATGGTATTGGTAAAGGCTTGAGATTTATTCAGGAATTCAGAGACTAGATTGTTTCCTACTTTGACCAAAAATAAAGTTCTGGGAAAGATTTAGATAAAGGGTAACTAATCCATCTGTCTGTAGGTGTTAAATTTCCATGTCATAAGTTTAAAAACTGCTGAGCTGGGCAAGTGGCCAACTAGATGTAGCCAGGTAGAACAGCTGCCACTGAGGGAGTGGGATGATTGGTGCACTTGTAACAGACCTTCAGAGGGTGGCTGGAGGGAAGACACAGAGGCTGGGCTGAAGGTGGAGGAAGCTGGGAACCCCGACTGGGGCAACTGTGCATCAGGACTTGTTCCTGGTCCCCAGTGAATCATGGGGAACAGGTGAGGTAAACTGTCAAGCAGCAACCCAGTCTTGCCATGGGCCTCTGGAATCCTGGAGGAGGAGACACCTTGACCACCATAGACACTGACGTTGGCAGGGAGAGCTGCTTAGAGAAGTGGTGGGGCAGCACTACAGCCAGTGTGGAGCCCAGAGGGTTTAGTACAGGAACATCTGTAGTGAAGCATGGCCAGGGATGTCCATCTCCCTAAGCTCAACTTGCTCCCATAGGAGACTTTAGTCCTAGGAAAACTGTCAGACCTGAATTCTGCAGGATGGTCTTGCCCATCAGCCAGAACGATGTGACCTGAGCAACCCTTGGTCTGTACCCTCTTCTGGGGCTCCAGCCTGGCTGTGTCTGCTTGCAGTGCAGCCTTGGGTGACCTGGAGGTCCACATCACAGCTTCTGTGCTGGTGGATTGTGCCTGACAAGCAGAGAGCTCCAGCAGAGTGGACCCCACAGACATGCACCAGCCCACCTGCTTCCTCCCCCAGCTGCAACTTCCTCTGGGCCCAGGGCCACCCCCTACATCACTTTGCCAGCATGTGTGTGTGCCACATGAGTGGATCTTGTCTTTTTCATCAGCGCACATGTGTGCATGCACCCTGCCCTGCCACTGCTGCCAGCATGAGTGCACTCCACCCCCCATACCGCCATACCATGAGCCTAGGTGGGCACAGAGCTGGCCAGCCCCACCCCTGCCAATACCCTATCCCTGTGCCAACACCATCTCCAAAGTGAAACTAGGCATGAAGAACAGCAGACCATCCCCTTCACCCTGACAAGAACTCTGATAACTCAAAAAGCCAGAGTGCCTTCTTTCCTCCAAATGACCATACTAGCTCTCTGGCAAGGTTCTGAACTGGAGTGAGATGGATAAAATGACAGAAATAGAATTCAAAATATGGATAGGAATGAAGATTACAAGATGTAGCTAAAAATCACAATAAAACAATACAGGAGCTGACAGACAAAATAGCCAGTATAGAAAAGAATGTAAATGACCTGATAGACCTGAAAAACACACTACAGGAATTTCATAATTTAACTGCAAGTATTAATTGCATAAGAGACCAAGCTGAGGAAAGAATCTCAGAGCTTGAAGACTGGATTTCTGAAATAAGACAATCAGACAAGAATAGAGAAAAAAGAATAAAAAGGAATGAATGAAACCTTTGAGAAATATAAGATTATGTAAAATGACCAAAGCTGTGACTCATTGGTATGCTTGAAAGAGATGGGGAGAATGGAAGTAACTTGGAAAACATATTTCAGGATATCATCCATGAGAACTTCCCCAACCTAGCAAGAGAGGCCAGTATTCAAATTCAGGAAAAGATAGAACCCTAGTAAGATACTTCACTAGAAGATCATTCCAAAGAAACATGATCATCAGATTATCCAAGGTCAAAATGAAAGAAAAAATGTTAAAAGCAGCTAGAGAAAAGTCAGGTCACCTACAAAGTGTAGCCCACCAGATTAATAGCAGATTTCTCATGAGAAACACTATAAGACAGAAGAGATTGGGGGTCAATACTCAACATTTGTAAAGAAAGGAAATTCCAACCTAGAATTTTATATCCCGCCAAACTAAGCTTTATAAGCAAAGGAGAAGTAAGATCCTTTTCAGACAAGCAAATGCTAAGGAAATTTCTTACCACCAGGCCTGCCTTACAAGACCTCCTGCAGGAGGCACTAAATATGGAAAGACTGTTACCAGCTACTACAAACACATGAAGATACTGACCAGTGACACTATAAAGCAACCACACATAGAAGTCTGCAGAATAACATGATGACAGAATCAGATTTACACATATCAATACTAATCTCGACTGTAAATGGGCTAAATACCCCCAATTAAAAGGCACAGTGTGGCAAGCTGGTTAGAGAACCAAGACCCAATGGTATGCTGTGTTCAAGAGACTCATCTGTCATGCAATGGACCCACAGACTCAAAATAGGGGGATGGAGAAAAATCTACCAAGCAAGTGGAAAACAGACAAAGGACAGGGGTTGGAATCCTAATTTTAGATGAAACAGACTTCAAACCAACAAAGATCAAAAAAGACAAGGGCATTACATAATGATAGAGGATTCGATTCAACAAGAAGACTTAACTATCCTAAATATGTATGTACCCAACACAGGAGCACCCAGATTGATAAAGCAAGTTCTTAGAGAACGTCAAAGAGACTCCACAATAATAGTGGGAGACTTCAGCACCTCACTGATGGAATTAAACAGATCTTTGAGGCAGCAAATTAACATCGATATTCAGGAACTGAACTCAGGACTTGGTCAGTCTATTAACCTGATAGACCTCTACAGAAGCAGAACTCTCCACCCCAGAGCAACACAATATATCAGGTTGGTGCAAAAGTAATTGTAGTTTTTGCCATTACTTTTAATGGCCTAATACATTTTTTATCATTGCCGTATGGCACATAGTGTAAAATCAATCACAGAAACAAATATAAAACAACTCTCAGCAAATGCAAAAGAACTGAAATCATACCAACCACTTTCTCAAGCCACAGCACAATAAAATTAGCAAGACTAAGAAAATCACTCAATACCATACAATTACATGGAAATTAAATTACCTGCTACTGAATAACTTTTGGGTAAATTATGAAATTAAGGCAGAAATTAAGTTCTTTGAAATTAATGAGAACAAAGATACAACATACCAGAATTTCTGGGACACAGCTAAGGCAGTGTTAAGAGGAAAATTACTAGCACTAAAAACCCACATCAAAAAGTTAGATCTCAATTTAACAAGCTAATATTACAACCAAAAGAATTAGAGAACGAAGAGCAAACCAACCCCAAAGCTAGCAAAAGATAAGAAAGAACAAACATTAGAGCTAAACTGAAGGAAATTGAAACCTGAAAAACCATCACAAGATCAAAATTCAGGAGTTGGTTTTTTGAAAAAAATAGACTGCTAGCCAGATTAATAAAGAAGAAAATAAAGAAGTTCCAAATAAACACAATTAGAAATGACAAAAGGGATATTACCACTGACCACACAGAAATATGAATAACCATCAGAATATTATGAACACCTCTACGCAAACAAACTAGAAAGTCTAAGAGAGATGGATAAATTTCTGGATACATACACCCTCCTAAGACAGAACCAGAAAGAAACTGAATCCCTGAACAGACCAAAAATGAGTTCTGAAATGGTGTACCAACCAAAAAAACTCAGGACCAGACAGATTCACAGCCAAATTCTACCAGATGTACAAAGAAGAACTGGTACCATTCCTACTGTAAGTATTCCAAAAAGTTGAGGAAGAAGGACTTAAGCATTTACCTAAGGTAAGAATTGAGCACACATGTACATAAATATAGGAACAATAGACACTGCGGACTACTAGAGAGTGTGTATGTGGGGAGGGGGGGCTAAAAGACCATCTATTGGGTACTATGATGATTGGGTACTTGTCACCAGGGTGACAGGATCCATACTCCAAACCTCAGCACCACACATATTCCTGTGTACCAGATCTGCACATGTAACCTGTGTATCTAAAATAATAGTTGAAATTTTTCAAAAAGAAAAAAGTTAACCCGAAGTTTGTCTAATACATCTGTGTTTCCCTTTCTTATTAGCTAATTAGGTTATAGCTAGTAAGAAATCTTCTAACTACACAAGAGAAATAATTCCAGCTCATTCAGGAGACAAACCAATTATTCACATACATCTCCAAAACTTTTCATCATCCAAAATTAAAACTCTGTACCAATTAAACACCAACTTTTCATTCCTCCTTTTCTCCCGTTGCTGTTAACCATTATTCTACTTTCCATTTCTATGAAATTGACTGTTCTGGGAACCTCAAAGAAGTGGAATACACAGTATGTGTCCTCTTCTGTCAGGCTGCTTTCACTTGGCACATAAGCATCTTTTTAGACATTATTTCACTTGCATTGCACTCCTCTCCACAAGTTCTGTGAAGTCATCTTGCAATATTAATTTGCATCTGTCCCTTTCTCTTAAAATTCCTATTGTTTCAGGTCTTATTTCCTGTAAGAATTTCTTGGTTCACTGGTTCTTGAATACTTTTACTACTCATCTTTTTAACAGCTTTTTAAGTTGTATCTAGCTTCTTTCTCCTACATAAGAAAAAACCTTCCAAAAATATGTTCTCACTTCAGAATCTTTGCTGGTGTCCCACTGACTCATAAAAAAAGTTGTAACTCCTTAGCCATGTATTCAAAGCCCTTCACAGTGTGGATTTTACCTACATCTTCAGCCAAACACATTTACTTCTTATGACAAACTTTGCTTGATCAAGAATGTAAATTCTCTCACCCTGCAAAACTCCCTTGGTATTTTCTACCATTTTCCCCTCACCTCGTGTATTGTCGCTTGTATATATCAAGCATGCTCAAAGCCTTCTCTTTTAAGATTGTCCAAGAAAGATCACTTTATCACGTATAACTGCGTGGCAAATACTTTCTGTAGTAGATGTTCTTCCTCTCCACCGGCTTTGTATTATCAACCCTTCCAATGTTTGCCTTATTCTCCTACCTACACTTTGACTCTGAACTTCACACTCATAGCATCTGAGATACTCAATAAACATTTTTTATTTCATTTTTTAACTTATTTTTTTAAGTCCAAGGGTATAGTGCAGGTTTGTTATATAGATAAACTCATATCACAGGGGTTTGTTTTACAGATTATTTCGTCACCTAGGTATTAAGCCTAGTACCCATTAGTTATTTTTCCTGATCCTCTTCCTCCTCCCACCCTCCACCCTCAGGTAGGCCCAGTGTCTGTCGTCTCCCTCTATGTGCCCATGTATTCTCATCCTTTAGCTCCCACTTATAAGTGAGAACATGTGGTATTTAGTTTTCTGTTCCTCCATTAATTTGCTTAGGATTATGGCCTCTACATCTATCCATGTTGCTGCAAAGGATGTGATTTCATTCTTTGTTGTGGGTGCACGGTATTCCATGGTGTATGTGTACCACATTTTCTTCATACAGTCCTCTGTGGATGGACATCTAATTTGATTCCATGCTTTGCTATTGTGAATAATGCTGTGATGAACATACATGTGCATGTGTCTTTATGATGGAATGATTTACATTCATTTGGGTATATACCTAGTAATGGCAATGCTGAGTTGAATGGTAGTTCTGTTTTATGTTTTTTGAGAAATTACCAGACTGTTTTCCACTGTGGCTGGACTAACTTACATTTCCACCAACATTGTATAAGTGTTCCCTTTTCTCTGCAACCTCACCAGCATCTGTTGTTTTTTCCAGTTTTTGATAATAGCCATTCTTACTGGTGTGAGATGGTACCACTTTCATTCACCTCATTGTGGTTTTGAAAAGTTTTCTGAAATTCAAAATAGCTGGTAATACTTGCACACATTCTTGTATGGCAAGATTTTGTTGGAGTTTAGTCGAGACTCCATATCTGGTTCACTGATCCTTCAGTACTTTACTACCCATCTTACCTTATCCTTTTGCATTATCTGTTTGACCCATGAAAGCATCTTAAATTGAGACTCCTGACATAAATAGTGTACAAACAAAAAATTAAGGGCTCATAACTGAAGCAGGGACATAGGGCTTATTAATGGGATTAAGAAGTTCTTAAGCAAAGCTGAACTCTCATTTTATCTCAATGGGAAAATGGACTTACGATATTTTCATAGCTTTGACCAGTAGAATTATTTCTAATTGCAGAAGAAAATAGGATTAAATGATTCACAAAGCTTTGTTTTGCTGTGTCTATAGTGCCAAAGTGAAAAAATTCCAGTTTCATGTGTATTGGGCTAACAGTCCAGAAAATTTAGGCAAAAAGCTTATTGTTAGGTTCTCAGTGATTTATCACAGCAGCTTTCCAATGAAGGAAATCCATTTAAGTAAGGCTGTCTACACGGTTTGTGCTCCATGAGAGAGAGTTAGATCTGACTTTATCACACAAGGCTAGAGATAGGGAAAACATCAGTGCTTTCTGGGCACTTCAGAATATATGCTCTGAAGGCAATTACACAAAAAAGGCCATGTCACAATTTTATTTTTTCTACTGGACACTGATCACTTGTTGTGAATTGACATTTCATGTATTACACATCTCGGTCCAATTGCTTCAAAAGCTGGAGGCAGTATTTTAGAGAAAGAAAGAGAAGGGGAGATGTGGAGGCTGGAAACATACACACAAGGATTGGGTGTGCTTAGACACTTTCCTCCTGAAAAGGCAGTAAATATGCTTAGCTTATTTTACGGCCAGAGTCGTTTTATGCTTATGTAAATCCGTTATCTGAATACCCCTTCCCACGCAATCCCACTCCATTCCACAGTGGCCAGGTGGTGCTGCTGGTAATGATGTCGCTGCTTCAAGCAGGACAATTTGGCTCCTGCATTTGTAGCAGTATCAGATGTTTTGCCTTCCAGAGTAGGGAATTACGTGGATCAGGCATCACTCCAACATTTTATCTGTGTTGTCTGCATTTGGAAATGTATCTCAAAGTTTGGATCCCCATTTGAATGCGTGCTATAAATTTAAGTGAACACTCTTTTACAGTTTCCTTTTGAATGATTGGACCAACTATACTGCATTTTCTTATCTGATTGTCCTTCTTATGCCTCACAAAATTCCCTAAAAAAATACAATGTGAAGAAGAAAAAATACATATACCAGAATTATGCCTTAAGGTAAAAGATTATTAAACTGTTTATATGCCTCCTATCCAATGATGTTAGCCTGGTACACTGGTTTAGAATTGAAAATAAATGCTTGATGCCATCTAGGTTGCTTGTGCATTTTAATTTCAGGGTGACATATTCAAATTATCTTTCTCAGAACTCTGCCAAAGTGTCACCTATAACTCATACCTAGACTGGAATTTCCATCTCTATTGCTTCAGTCCTATGGAATAGACAATCATGCCTTGCATAGTCAGCATCTTCCCTTGTATTTAGTAAGTCTCATGCAATATAGAGAAAAAATGCACCTTATGGGGAAATCCATTGCACTCTCTTTGTTGGTACTCTCAATCTGTGAACTAAAAAGTTTAATAACTAGGGTACAGCAATAGCAAACAGTTGATTTGTGGCCTTCATAAGACCATGGATGGATCTTCACTTTCCCAATTGCATGCACGTTAACCTACATTATTCCTCGTTTCTAGCATGAGGACAGGGGAATGCTTTTGTGCTACTCCTTTCCTTTCATTTCTATTCAAAGGGATTTGTTTTCATTTTCTGTCCTTACATCATTTGATGTTCTCTTGGGCTTGGTAGTCCTCTTTGTGGGAACAGTTTTCTAGGGCTTTCTCATTCACACAATCTTTTAGTTTTTCAGAGATTAGACAACTATGGCCCATGGGCCAAATATGACCTACCACCTGTATTTATAAACAAAGTTTTATTGAAACACCATCATATTTGTTTTTACTGCCTGTGACTGCTTTTGCTCTACCATGACAGAGTTTAGCAGACTTGAGTTAATTAATAATGCCAGAGTTGCTAGAGACCACGTGTCTCATGAAGCCTAAAGCATTTACTATGTGGTCCTTTGCAGAAAGCATTTACCAACCACTGAACCATGCATTCACTGAAAACACATTTATTAAATGTGTAAGATTTTACTGTGTGCTGGATGCTATAGATCTGAGTATAAAGGACATAATCCTTTCTTGAGCTCAAAGACTGTCTTGTGGGAGAGACAGATACATCAGCAATAGCTTAAGCATAGAATATAATAAATGCCTCAAAAGTGAATTTAGTAGACACTTAATGAGTATAGAATAGAAAACATCCAACTCTGCTGGAGGGCCAGGGGAGGTGGTTTAGAAGAGGGTTTCATGAAGAGGCAATCTCTAAATTATTGACTTGCAAGACAAAAAGAAGTTTTTTAGTAGCAAGTGAGAGCCCTAGGCCACATTCCTTGCAATAGGAGCAACGTGAACAAAGTTACAGGCTAAGGAGCAACTTCTTTGGGAAATAGCAGATAGTCCAGTTTGGCTTTAGCAAGGTAAGGTGGGGAATTGATAGGAGTTGGAAAAGGTAGGCAGGTACAGATTCCGAAGAATTGACAGCAGCTAAGAAACTTGCGTTATACAGAATTAATGGAGTTTTAAAAATGATATAGTGGAGAAGAGAGGGAAGAGGAATAAAACTAGAGGTTGGCTTGCTTTGCTTGTATACTTACAGGAACTTCCCCACACACAAACCTTTCTAGCTCCAGTAATCATCTACTTGCTTGGGAAGCTCTTTGCTTTAAGGAAGGCAGGGTAGGAATAAAATCTCTGTTCAGGTGAAATTACTATTATCAATGTGGCATGGATTTTTGTGGTAGGGGAGCTGGGAAAGCTGCTGCTGCTGCTGCTGCTGCTGTTTTTTTTTTTTTTTTTTTTTTTTTTTTCAGTCTTTGTTCCAGGAAGAAGGCAAGTATTGTCTCTCATTAAGCCCATCAAGGACTTTGTGCATGGTAAGTAGAAAAATCCCAACAATTCTGAGTGATTATTTCAAGAGGAAAAGGGGACTATTCGTTGGAAGTATTTGATCAAGTGGAAAGAATTACGTTTGTATTCATTACCTGTTTTCCCAGTGTCTGACAGAGATGTTTGATACCTAACAATAAATTGGTCTTCATATGGCAATAGGAATTAAGCAAAGTAAATTAAAAGAATAGCTTGCTCTTTGCCATGAAAACTACCCTGTTTAATTAAAATATATATTAATTAGTAGATACCACTAATGAAGATTAACATAGCCAATCAATTTATCTTCCTTTCCATCAGAAATGATGTTTTTAAACTTCTTAGTGTGGTATTATCTTTGTTCAACTTCAAATCCCTCTCGTCTTCTTTGAAGTCCCACAGAAAGTGTTGCTATCACACTTCAGAGCTCAGAAATATTCTTCCAAATCCCTAATCAATTGGGTTATCCAAAGGGTAACAAAAACTAACATTTGCTTAAGACTTTCAACAGAGAAAGCATCTTTAACATAGACGGTCTCATTTACCTTCAAAAACTTATGAGGTAGATATTATCCTTATCATTTCACAGGTTGGAAATGGAGATTTTGTGAAGTTAATGGTTTCCCTCTAGATCTCATATTAAGTGGCTTAGTTCAGAATCAAAACACAGACTTCAGAGTCTATGCTTTTAAAATTCTTCTGGACTGATTTATCTTTTCCTGAGGTAATGTACGGGTATAACCAACAGTGTTGGAAGCAGTAGTTGCTTGCCATCAAAACCAGTCAAAGGGGAAGGATAGGCTTCTCAGATAATGCAGTGTTGACTTGTAGTCACTCAGGCAGAAGAGAGTCACTGCCAAGATTTTTTCCCCTTTATGACTACAATAAACTTTTGCAGGCCAAGCACAGTCCACATTCAGAGACTGCACAGCTTTTAACCCAAGGTCGAAATTCAAACTCACATGTTTAATTCTCTCTCTCTCTTTGGATGCTGGTTTCTGCCTCTATACTTGCATGTCCCGGATCCCCTGGGTATTTCTTTATTTACATTAAATTGCATTTAAATTAAGTTGCATTTAACACAGGTAACACTTTCTGAGCACCTGTATGTTGAAAAACAAAAACAAAAAACACTCTGCAGAGTTGTTTGAGCTCTTTCTGGTTGTTAGTGCCTTGTCATATGGGTAGTTTGTAAACATTTTCTCCCATTCTGTGTTTGTTGTCTCTTCTCTTTGTTGATTGTTTCCTTTGTTGTGCTGAAGTGTTTTAACTTGATGTGATATATATATATATATATATATATATATATATATGAAGTTCTGATTAATTCTTCATAATATTCTTGATGCTTCATTAAATAAAGAAGATCTTGAAGCGACAGGCTTGCTTTCATCACCTACCACAGATATTCATCTACTGGTCTGTTCAGGTTTTGGATGTCTTCATGATTTAATTTTTTTATGTTGTATGTGTCTAGGAATTTATCCATTTATTGTAGATTTTCCAATTTGTTGGCATATAGTTGCCCATAGTAACCACTAATGATCCTTTGAATTTCTGTGATGTCTCATTAACATTTCTGATTTTATTTATTTGGATCTTCTCTCTCTTTTTCTTTATTTGATTGACTGAATCCTGGTCAGTTTTGAATATCATTTCAAGAGCCCAACTTTTTGATCATTGATCTTTTGTATCATTTTCTTCATTTCAAATTCGTTGGTTTGCACTGATGTGTATTTTTCCTACTAAATTTGGGTTCAGTTTGCTCTTGCTTTTCTAGTCCTTGAAGATGTATCATTAACTTGTTTTTTGAAGTTTTTATTCTGTTTTTATGTAGGGATTTATAACTATAAGTTTCCCCCTTAGTGCTGCTTTCACTGTATCCCACAGGTTTTGATATGTTGTATTTCCATTATCATTTGTTTCAAGAAATTTTTCAAGTTCGTTATCAATTTTTAAAATTTACCCAGTGGTTATTCAGGAGTATATTGTTTAACTTCCATGTGTTTATATATTTTCCAAAGTTCCTCTTGTTACTGATTTCTAGTTTTATTCCATTGTGGTCAGAGAAGATGCTTTATATTATTTCAATTATTGAATGTTTTAAGACTTGTTATTGTGCTTTAACATATGGTATAACATTAAGAACAAGCCATGTGCTGAGGAGAAGAATCTGTATTCTGCAACCATTGGAAAAAATGTTCTGTCAATATCTGTTAGGTCCATTTGGTCTATAGTGCAGACAAAGTCTGATGTTTCTTTGTTCCTTTTCTGTCTCGAAAAACAGAAAGTAGGGTCCTTAAGTCTCTGGCTATTATTGTTTTGGGGTGTATCTCTTTAGTGCTAATAATATTTGGTTTATATATCTCAGTGCTCCAGTGTTTTGTGCATGTATATTTACAATTGTGAAATCGTCTGGCTGAATTGACCCCTTTATCATTATATAGTGACCCTCTTTGTCTCTTGTTACAGTTTTTGTCTTGAAATCTATTTTGTCTGATACAAGTGTAACTAATTCTGTACTTATTTGGTTTCCATTTGCATGGAATATCTTTTTCCATCCATTTACTTTCAGTTTATGTGTGTGTTTGTAGGCGAAGTATGTTTCTTTTAGGCAACAGATCATTTTATCTTGTTTTTTTAAAATCCACTTAGCTACTCCATGCCTTTTGATTGGAGAGTTTAGTCCACTTACATTCAATGTTGTTATGGATGAGTAATGACATACTTGTGCCATTTTCTTATTTGTTTTCTGGTTGTTTTGTGGTCTTCTCTTTCTTCTTTCCTGTCTTTCTTTTAGTGAGGGCGATTTTCTCTAATGGTATTATTTAATTTCTTGCTTTTTAATTTTTGTGTGTCCATTGTATGCTTCTTGATATAAGGTTATCATGAGTCTTGCAAACACTATCCTATAACCCATTATTTTAAGCTTAAAACAACTTAACACTGTTTGAATAAACAAAAGCAAAAATAAAACTAATAGTAACTGTACATGTTAGCTTCATCCTCCTACTTTTTAACTTTTGTTTTTTCTGTTTATATCTTATTGTACTGTGTCTTGAAAAATTGCTGTAGTTACTACTTTTGATGGGTAAATCATTTATTCTTTTAGCTTAAGATTAGTTTACACACCACGATTACAGTGTTATACTATTCTATGTTTTTCTATGGGTTTAATATTATAGGAAGTTTTGTACCTTCAGATGATTTCTTCTTGCTCATTAACATCCTTTCCTTTAGCATTTCTTGTAGGACAGGTCTAGTGATGAAATCTCTCAACTTTTGTTTGCCTGAGAAGGTCTTTATTTCTCTTTCATGATTAAAGGATATTTTCACCAGGTATACTTTTCTAGGATAAAGATGTTTTTTCTTTAGTATTTTAAATGTCATGCCTCTCAATTTTGCCTATAAATTTTCCACTAAAAAGTCTACTGCTGAATAGAGCTCCATTGTATGTTATTTGTTTCTTTTCCCTTGCTACTTTTAGGATCCTTTCTTTATACTTGACCTTTGGGAGTTTGATTATTAAATGACTTCAGGTCTCCTTTGGGTTAAATCTGCATGTCTATAACCTTTTTGTAGTTGAACATTGATATCTTTCTCTAGGTTTGGGAAGTTCTTTGATATTATCCCTTTGAATAAACTTTCTACCTGCATCTCTCTCTCTTTCTCCTCTTTAAAGCCAATAACTCTTACATTAACTGAGCTGGCATGTCTCAGTGCCTAAGACCAATGGCATACTCCCTGGGTATTGCTGCTTTTTATTTGGGGCCCAAAGTTCTTTAGTCAGCAGGTGATAAATCCTGGCCCTTTTGAGATTATTTTCTAGATCTTGTAAGCATGCATCCTTGTTTTTTATTCTTTTTTTTTTGTCTTCTCTGTGTATTTTCAAGTAGCCTGTCTTTAAGCTCACTGACTTTTTCTTCTGCTTGATCAATCTGCTATTAAGATACTCTGATGCATTCTTCAGGATGTCAATTGCATTTTTCAACTCTAGGTTTTTGCTTGATTCTTTTAAATTATTTTAGTCTCTTTGTTAAATCTACCTATTAGAAATCTGAATTCCTTCTCTGTGTTCTCTTAAATTTCTTTGATTTCACTGAAAACACCTATTTTGAATTATCTGTCTGAAAGGTCCGTATCTGTTTCTCCAGGATTGGTCCTTGGTGCTTTATTTACTTTATTTGGTAAGGTCATGTTTTTCTGGATGGTCTTGATGGTTGCTGCCTGGGTATTGAAGAGTTAGGTATTTATTGTAGTCTTTGTAACCTGTTATTTATTTATTTACTTATTTACTTATTTATTTAGTGCCCATCTTTCTTGGGAGGGCTTTCCACATAGTCAGAGGGACTTGGACCCCAAACCCAACAATACTGTAGCTTTTGCAGATTTGTAGAAGTACAGCTTTGGTGGTCTTGAATAAGATCTGGAAGAATTCTCTGGATTACCAAGCAAAGACTCTTGTTCTTTTCCCTTATTTTTCCCAAACAAACTGAACCTCTCTTTCTGTGCTGAGTCATCTGGAACTGGATGGGGGGTGGTGATGAAAACACCTCTGTGGCCATCGCCACTGGGATGTGCTGGGTCAGACCTGAAGCCGGGACAGCACTTGGTCTTCCCCAAGGCTTTTCTTTTCAGGGTGGAAAGATTCCCTGGCCTTGGGCATGTCCAGAGATGCTGTTTGGGAGCCAGGGATTGATTAGAGTCAAAGACCTTAGCAATTTACCTACATTTTATTCTACTGAGGCTAAACTGGCACTCAAACCACAATACAAAGTTCTTCTTGCTTCCCCCCAACTCTTTTTCCCCACGCTATTTTTACAGGAGCCTCTCCCCGTGGCCACCACCACCACTGGCCCATGGGAGGTTCTTCCAGGCCACCACCGGTGTTCACTTAAAGCCCGGGGCACTTCATTCAGCTTGTAGTGAATGCTGCCATGTCTGAGATTCACGCTTTAGGACAGTGGCTCCCTTTTTGCCCAGGGCAGGTCCAGAAATGTTGTACAGTAACCCAGGCCTGGACTTGGGTACCCCAAGAGACTGCCTTTTGTTCTACTCCACTAGCCACGCTGTTAACTACATTGCAATATAAAGTCCTCTTTACTTTTTCATTGGCTTTTTTTTCTTCAAATAGAAGCTGTCTTTCGCCATAGTCACCACAGGTGGAAATGTGGTGGGTCATACCTGAAGTCATCATGTGTCAGTGTCCAAGGCTCATTGCATACTCCCGGGATATTGCTGTTTTTTATTCAGGGCCTAAAGCTCTTTAGTCAGCAGGTGATGAATCCTACCAGAACTGGGCTCTTCCTTTCAAGGAAGTGAGCTCCTATTTTGCCCAGAATTTGTCTAGAAATGTCTTCTGGAAGCTCAGGCCTGGAATGAGGGCCTCATAATTCTGCCTGATACTCTATCCTGTTGTGGCTGAGCTGGCGTCCAACATTCAAGAAAAATTCCTCTTTACTTTTCATTCTACTCTCCTTAAGCAGGAGAAAGGAGTCACTTTTATTGCTATGAGCTGCACTGCCTGGGATTGGGGGAGAGATGGTGCAAGCACTCCCTTAGCTGTCCCGCCTGGTGTCTCCCTAGATTACATGCCACCCTAGTCCATGGGCTCTAAGTGCCGCTAAGGAGTTGCCTAGGAATTGTAGTCTTTGTGTCCTAGACTGCCTTTTAAAGCCTACCTAGGATTGCAGAGCTCTTTAGCCCCCAGTAATAAGGCTGCTGGGAAACTCAAGTTCTGACTGCTGGGATGGGGTGCTTTCCCTCTTGGTATGGCTGGTCCAGATCCTCTCTCCACATGCAGGTGCTGGCTGAACCCAGTGTGACTTTTTTCTCCGCTGTGACAGGGAAGCACTGGGTCTAATGTAAAATATCCCAATTTCTGTGCTTCCCAAAGTACACAGATTCTATTTCTGTGTTGCATGGTGGATGCTGGGGGTTGTGAGAGGGGTGGCATCAGTGATTAAAGACTGTCTCTACTGTCCTCCTCAGTGTCTCTTTCAGGGAGATGAATTTAAAACCAGGGAGTAGGATTGTTCACCTGATTTTTAGTTTTTGTGATAGTACTTTTCTGTATTCAGATAGTTGTTAAAGTTTGGTGTTCTAGCAGCAGGAACAAAAGATTCAGACTTCTATTCAACCATCTTGCTCCACCCTCATGAGCGTTTTAGAAAAATGCCATCTTAGTTGCCAGTCTTGATCCTGGACTCTTCAGGATAATCCTGACCTGCTACAGTTCACATTTCCATGTAACTCTGTCAGTGATGATACACTTGAAGAGACTTGCTGCAGGTTTGGTACTGATAGCTACCATCAAAGTGAATCTTTTCATATGATTTAGCGGTCAAGTGTGCGAAAGAGTCTTACTAAAGGTCTAAGGGGCATTCTTTGGCTTTGGGAAAGGATAAGTCTCTGGAAAGGATAAAAATGAAAATGGTCTGTCTCATGTTCCTCTTTCATCTTTCAATCCTGACTCAGGTTTCCAAATACCCCTTCATAAACTGAAGTTGATTTGTAACCAAATTATTCACATTTTGGTGAGATAAGGAAAATGTGTTTATAAATTTCTTTTAGGAAACTATGGTGATGATTAATGATAATCTGGAAAGAAAATAATTGCTTGTCAAAACAAAGTTGTACAATCTTCTGTATATTCATTAAAACTTTTGTGGGACTTTTCCTGGTTCATTGTATACAACTGTTTGGGCACTGTGACTGTAGTTCACCAGAATTTAGACTCACTGAATAGGACAATTATCTCTGCCCTATAGTCCAGGGTCTAGACAGATGCTAATAGCAATTTTCCAGCCTAGTAGATTTCATTTTTTTCGTTCTTTTTTTGGGTGAATTTCAACTTGTATAGTTTAGATTCAGTGAGTATATGTGCAGGTTTGTAACAGGGATAAAAAACATTACCCGTGATGCTGAAGTTTGGGGTACAGATGACTGTGTCAGTCAAGTAGTAAGCATAGTTTCCAAATAGGTAGTTTTTCAGCCCTTCTCCTACTCCTTCTCTCTCTCCCCTAGTATTCTCTCTAGTGTCTGTTGCTCCCATCTTCATGTCTGTGTGTACCCAAGGTTTAGCTCCCACTTATAAATGAGAACACGCAGTAATAATGGCCTCCAGCTGCTTCCATGTTGCTGCAAAAGATAATTACATCATTATTATTTTTACAACTTTTATAAACATGTTTTATTTGTTTTTCTTATACCATCAGAACTGAAACTACTGACTGTCATTTCCCTCTATCAGAAAAATCAATATAAAACACATACTGGTGCTTCTTTTAAAAAATAGCAATTTAAAAGGTAGTAGCTAGAGGCATTTGATGTCTTTTCCTTCTAAAAAAACATTCAAGCTGTAGGAAAACATGGCACCAAGAGTGTTATGATTATTCATTAGAGATTTTCATCAGTACCTGTACCAGTTTACATGACAGTACAGCAATTCAAGGATTAATGAGGTCAAGGATTAATGAAGCAAGATTCAAGGATTAATGAGAGACAACGTACGTGTCATAAGGAATAATACATAGTACCAATCCTTAAAGTCATTGTCTCAGTGTAACTGTTAAGTGTTCAAAAAGATATCTAAGCACAGAAGGAGCCATCCAGATTACATCCCATATTTGTTGCATATCTTTGAAAAACTGCCAATCAAAGCTGACTTTTGCATTTTGGCTTTGTGCTGCACAGTATCAGTTGCTACTCAATGTTAAGCTCCCACTTATAAGTGATAATATGTAGTACTTGAATTTCTTTTCCTGTATTAATTCTCTTAGGGTAATGGCCTCTAGCTCTATCCATGTTGCTGCAAAGGGCGTGATTTCATTCTTTTTAATGACTGCATAGTATTCCATGGTATATTTACCACATTTCTTTTTTATTATTTATTTTTATTTCAATAGTTTTTTGGGAATAGGTGGTTTTGGTTGCATAGATAAGTTCTTTAGTGGTAATTTCTGAGATTTTGGTGCATTCATCACCCTAACAGTGTATACTGTACCCAGTGTATAGTCTTTTATCTCTCACCCCTCTCTCAAACTTCCCCCAGAGTCTCCAGAGTTGATTATATCATTCTTACGCCTTTGCGTCCTCATAGCTTAGCTCTCACTTATACTTGATAACATAGAATATTTGGTTTTCCAATCTTGAGTTACTTCACTTAGAATAAGTCTCCAACTCCATCCAGGTTGCTGTAAAATGCCATTATTTTATTCCTTTTATGGCTGAGTAGTATTCCATTCTGTATCTTCACCATATCTTTATCTGCTTGTTGGTTGATGGGCATTTAGGCTGGCTCCATATTTTTGCAGTTGTGAATTGTGCTGCCATAAACATGTGTGCAAGTATCTTTTTCATATAATTCTTTTCTTCTGGGTAGATACTGAGTAGTGGGAGTGCTGGATCAAATGGTAGTTCTACTTTTAGTTCTTTAAGGAATCTCCACACTGTTTTCCATAGTGGTTGTACAAATTTACATACCCAGCAGCAGTGTAAAATGCTTCCTTTTCACCACATCCATGCCAACACCTATTTTTTTAAATTTTTAAATTATGGCCATTCTTGCAGGAGTAAGGTGGTGGTATCTCATTGTGGCTTTAATTTGATTTCCCTGGTCATTAGTGATGAACATTTTTTCGTGTTTTTTTCACCATTTGTATATCTTCCTTTGAGAATTTTCTATTCATGTTCTTTGTCCACTGTTTGAAGGGATTGTTTTTTTTCTTGCTGATTTGAGTTCCTTATAGATTCTGCATATTAGTCTTTTGTTGGATGCATAATTTGCAAAGATTTTCTCTCAGTCTCTGGGGTGTCTATTTAATTTGCTGATTTATTTCTTTTGCTGTGCAGAAGCTTTTTAGTTTAATTAGGTCCCATCTATTTATCTTTGTTTTTGTTGTATTTGCTTTTGGGTTCTTGGTCATAAACTCTTTGCCTAAGCCATTGTCAAGAAGGGGTTTTATGGTGTTATCTTGTAGAATTTTTATGGTTTCACGTCTTAGATTTAAATCTTTGATTCATCTTGAGTTTATTTTTGTATAAAAATCTACATGTGGCTTGCCAATTATCCCAGCACCATTTGTTCAAAAGTGTGTCCTAGCCCCACTTTATGTTTCTGTTTGCTTTGTTAAATATCAGTTGGCTGTAAGTATTTGGCCTTATTTCTGGGTTCTCTATTCTATTCCATTGGTATACAAGCCTATTTTTATACCAGTACCATGTTGTTTTGATAATTAATAGCCTTGTAGTATAGTTTGAAGCCAGGTAATGAGATGTCTCCGTTTATTTTCTTTTTGCTTAGTCTTGCTTTGGCAATGTGGGCACCGTTTTGGTTCCATATGAATTTTAGGATTGTTTTTTCTAGTTCTGTGGAGAGTTATGATGGTAATTTTATGGGAATTATATTGAATCTGTAGATTGCTTTTGGCAGTATGGTCATTTTCACAATACTGATTCTACCTATCCTTGAGCATGAGATGTGTTTCCGTTTGTTTGTGTCATTGGTGCTTGCTTTCAGCAGTGTTTTGTAGTTTTCCTTGTAGAGATTTTTCACCTCATTGGCTAGGTATATTCCTAGGTATTTTATGTTTTTTGCAGCTGTTATAAAAGGGATTGAGTTCTTGATTTCTCAGCTTTGTCGTTGGTGATGTATAGCAGTGCTACTGATTTGTATACATTGATTTTGTATCTTGAAACTGTACTGAATTCATTTATTAGATCTAGGGGCTTTTTGGATGAGCCTTTAGGTTTTCTAGGTATACTATCATATCATTTGGGAACAGTGACAGTTTGACTTCCTCTTTAGTGATTTGGATGCCCTTTCTTTCTTTCTCTTGTCTGATTGCCCTGGCTAGGAATTCCAGTCCTATGTTGAATAGAAGTTGTAAAACTGGGGATACTTGTCTTATTCCTGTTCTCAGGGAGAATAGTTTCAACTTTTCCCAATTCGGCGTTATGCTGGCTGTGGGTTTGCCATAGATATCTTCTATTACCTTGAGGTATGTCCCTTCTATGCCAGTTTTGCTGAGGGTTTTAATCATAAGGAGATGCTGGATATTGTCAAATGCTTTTTCTGCATCTGTTGAGATAATCATATGATTTTTGTTTTTAATTCTGTTTATGTGATGTATCACATTTATTGACTTGTGTGTGGTAAACCATCCCTGCATCCCTGATTAAAAAAAAAAAACTCACTTGATTGTGGTGGATTATCTTTTTGATATGCTGTTGGATTTGGTTAGCCAGTATTTTGTTAAGGATTTTTGCATATATGTTCATCAGAGATGTTGGTCTGCAGTTTTCTTTTTGTTATGTCCTTTCCTGGTTTTGTTATTAGGGTGATATTGGCTTCATTTTTGCCATTTTAAATTTAGGGAGAATTCCATCTTTGCCTTTTGGAATATTTTCAGTAAGATTGGTACCAATTCTGTGAATGTCTGATAGAATTCAGTTATGAATCTGCCTGGTCCTAGACATTTTTTGTTGTTGACAATTTTAAAATTACCATTTCAATCTTGCTACTTTTTGGTCTCTTCAGAGTTTCTATTTCTTCCTGATTTAATCTAGGAGGGTTGTATATTTCCAGGAATTTATCCATCACCTCTATATTTTCTAGTTTGTGCATGTAAAGGTGTTCATGGTAACCTTGAATGATCTTTTGTATTTTTGTGTTATCAGTTGTGGTATCTTCTGTTTCATTTCTAATTGAGCTTATTTGGATCTTCTCTCTTATTTTCTTGGTTAATCTAACTAATAGTCTATCAATTTTGTTTATCTTTTCAAAGAACAAGCTTTACTTACCTTTTTTGTTGTTTCAATTTCATTTATCTCTGCTCTGATCTTTGTTATTTTTCTTCTGCTGAGTTAGAGTTTGTTCTTGTTTCTCTAGTTCCTTGAGGTGTGTGTGACCTTAGATTGTCTATTTGTGCTCTTTCAGACTTTTGAATATAGAAATTTAATGCTGTGAACTTTCCTCTTAGCAGTGCTTTTGCTGTATTCCGGAAGTTTTCATAAGTTGGGTAACTATTATCGTTCAGCTCAAATAAATTTTTAACCTTTATATTCATTTGATTGTTGACCCAAAGATCATTCAAGAGCAGATTATTTAATTTCCATGTATTTATACAGTTTTCAGGGTTTCTTTTGGGGTTAAGAGGATAACTGATACAATTTTGATTTTCTAAAATTTATTGAGACTCATTTTATGGTCTATCATATGGTCTATCTTGGAGAATGTTCCATGTGCTGAGGAAAAGAATGTATATTCTGCAGTTGTTGGGTAGAATGTTCTGTAAAATATCTGTTAAGTCTACTTGTTCTAGGATATAGTTTTAAGTCCTTTTAACATTTCTTGTAGTGCTGGGTTAGTAGTGGCAAATTCTCTCAGTATTTGTTTGTCTGAAAAAAACTTTGTCCTTTATTTATGAAGCTTCGTTTTGCTGAATACACAATTATTGGCTGACAATTATTTTGTTTCATTAGGCTAAAGATAGAACCACCATCTCTTCTGCCTTGTAAGGTTTCTTCTGAGAAATCTGATGTTAATGTGATTGGGTTTCCTTTACAGGTTATCTAATGCCTTTGTCTTACAGCTCTTGAGATTCTTTTGTCTTGACTATAGGTAACCTGATGACTATGTGCTCAGGTGATCTTTTTGTGATGAATTTCCCAGGTGTTCTTTGAGCTCCTTGTATTTGGATGTCTAGATTTCTAGCAAGGCCATGGAATTTTTCCTCAATTATTCTCTCAAACAAATTTGCCAAACTTTTCGATTTCCTCTTCCTCAGGAACACCAATTATTCTTAAGTTTGGACATTTAACATAATCACAAATAGTTGTGGACTTTGTTCATTTTATAAATTCTTTTTTGTCTTCGGATTAATTTGAATGCCTTGTCTTCAAATTTTGAAATTTTTTCTTCTGCTTGTTTAAGTCTTTTAGTGTAACTTTCCACTACATTTTATATTTCTCTAAGTTTGTCTTTCATTTCGAGAAGTTGTGATTATTTTTTCTTTATGATATATATTTCTCTGGAGAATTTTTTATCCATGTCCTGTATATTTTTTTTTTTCAAAATTTAGGTTGGTTTTCACCTTTCTCTGGTATCTTTTTGAGTAGCTTAATAATCAGCATCTTAAATTCTTCTTCTTGCAATTCAGAGATTTCTTCTTGATTTGGATCCATTGCTGGGGAGCTGGTGTGATCTTTTTGAGGAGTGTTATAGAATGCTGCTTGGTCATATTATCATAATCACTTTGCTGGTTTCTTCTCAGTAGGGTAGCGTATTTCAGTGGAAAGGTCTGAAATACAAGGCTTACTCTTCAGATTCTTCTGTCTCATGGAGTGATCCCTTCATGTGGTGCTCTTTCCCTTTCCCTAGGAATGAGGCTTCCTGAGAGCCAGATTGCAGCAATTGTTATTGCTCTTCTGGATCTAGCCACCTAATGGGGCTAACAGGCTCCAGGCTGGTGCTGGGGAATGTCTGCAAAGTCCTATTATGTGGTCCAACTTCAGGTTCCCCAGCCATGGATACCAGCACCTGCTCTGGTGGAGGTTGCAGGAGAGTGAAGTAGATTCTCTTAGAGTCCTTGGTTGTAGATATTTTTAGTGTGCTGGCTTTCTCAAGTTCTGATTATGCTAGCAGTGAAGCTGTCATGTAGACACACTCAGGACCCCTGTTAGCCAGGATGTTGCAGGCATTGGAATTAGGTATTGTCTTCTCCTTGCTGGTATCAGGGTTATTTTGTCATGAGTTGCTGTAATGATCTGAGTTGGTTGGCCTTCAGCCAGGAGGTGGCACTTTTAAGAGAGCACCAGCTGTGGTAGTAGTCGGGGGTTGGAGGGGGGGTTGCGCAAAGCTTGCTCTAAATTAGTCAGTGTAAGTATTTTGGTTTCTAAGGCAATGGGCGGGGCCATAGAGCTCCCAAGAGTTTTTATCTTTTGAGTTTGACTATGAGAGCAATAGAGAAGTACTATCAGGTGGGGGCAAGGTTAGGAAGTCTCTTACTATTATTGTGTGATTATCTAAGTATCTCAAGACTCTAAGAATGTGTTAAGTGAATCTGGGTTCTCCAGTGTTGAGTGCATATATATTTGAGATTATTAAGTCTTCTTGTTGAATTGAATGCTTTATCATTATGTAATGCCATGCCATTCTTTGTCCTTTTTGATCATTTTTGGTTTAAAGATTGTTTTTTTCTGAAATAAGAGTAGCAACCATTGCTGTCTTTTTTTGTTTTCCATTTGCTAGACAGATTTTTCTCCAGCTCTTTACTTTGAGCCTATGAGTGTCCTTGCATGTAGGATGGATCTCTTGAAGACATCATACAGTTGGGTCTTGCTTCATTATTCACTTGACACTCTGCCTTTTAAGTGGGGTGTATGGTCCATTTATATTCAATGTTAATATTGATATTGCTGGATTTGATCTTGTTATCATACTGTTAACTGGCTGTTATGTACACTTGACTGTGTAGTTGCTTTATAGTGTCAGTGCTCTATGTACTTAATTGTGTTTTTGTGGTAGCCTGTAATGGTCTTCTTTGTTACCATGTTTAGCACTCCCTTAAGCACCTTTTCTCAGGCCAGTTTGGTGGTAATAAATTGCCTTACCATGTTCTTGTCTAGAAAGGATTTTATCTCTCCTTTACTTATGAAACTTAGTTTGGCTGGATAGGTTTTATTCATTTTTTAAATACTTTTTTCTTTATTTTGGTCTGAGTTGTTTCAAAGAACTGGTCATCAAGCTCTGAGATTCTTTTTTTCCTCAGATTAGTATACTCTGCTGTTCATACTTCCAATTGTGTTATAAAAAATATGCAGTACTTTACAAATGTTCATGTCATCCTCACACAGAGGCCATGCTAACCTTCTCTGTGTTGTTCCAATGTTATTAATAGTATATGTGCTGCTGAGGTGGGTACTGAATTCTTTTTCACAGCTGTATAGTATTCCATGCCCCATATTTTCATTATCTAATCCACTGTTGATGGGCACCTAGCTTGGATCCGTATATTTGCTGTTGTGAGTAGTGCTGCAGTGAACATACAAGTGTATGTGTATTTTTGGTAGAATGATTTATTTTCCTTTTGGTATATACCCAGTAATGGGATGACTGGGTCAAATGGTAATTCTGTTTTCAGTTCTTTGAGAAAATTTCAAACTGCTTTCCATAATGGATGCACTAGTTTATATTTCCACAGTATATAAGCATTTCCCTTTCTCCACAACCTTGCCAGCATTGTTATTTTTTGACTTTTCAGTAATAGCCATTCTGACCAGTGTAACTCATTGTGGTTTTGATTCCCATTTCTTTGATGATTAGTGATATTCATATGTGTGTCAGTCATCTGCATGTCTTCTTTTGAGAAGTGTCTGTTCATGCCCTTTGCCCATTTTTATTAGGGTTATTATTCTTTTGCTTGTTGAATTGTTTAAGTTGCAATGTTTGCAAATATTTTATCCCATTGTGTAGGTTGTCTAATTTCTCTGTTGATAGTTTCTTTTGCTGTGCAGAAGGTCTTTAGTTTAATTAGATCCCACTTGTCAATTTTTGTTTTCATTACAACTGCTTTTGAGGACTTAATCATAAAGTCTTTGCTAAATATCATAAATTCTTTGCTAAATAAATATCCAGAAGGATATTTTCTAAGTTTTCTTCTAGGATTTTTACAGTTTGAGGTCTTCCATTTAAATCTTCAATCAATCTTAATTAATTTTTGTATATGGCGAAAGGTAGGTGTCCAGGTTCATTCTTTTGCATATGGCTAAGCAGTTATCTTAGTACCATTTATTGGACAGGGAATCCTTTTTTCATTGTTTATCTTTGACAGCTTTGTTGAATATCCGATGGCTGTATGTGTGTGGCTTTATTTCTCATTTCTCTATTCTCTTCCTTTGTTCTATATGTCTCTTTTTGTACCAGTATTATGTTGCTTTGGTTACTGTAGCCTTATAGTACAATATAGTTTAAATTCAGGTAATGTGATGAATCTGGGTTTGTTCTTTTTGTGTAGAATTGTATTGGCTATTTGACCTCTTTTTTGGTTCTGTATGAATTTTAGAATAGTTATTTCCAATTATTTGAAAATTGATGTTGTTAGTTTAATAGGGATATTGTTAAGTTTGTAGATGCTTTGGGCAGTATGGCCATTTTAGCAATATTGATTCTTCCAATTCATAAGTGTGGAATGTTTTTCCATTTATTTATATCATCTCTGATTTCTTTCAGCAATGTTTTTAAGTTCCCATTGTAGAGATCTTTCACCTATTTGGTTAGGTGTATTTCTAGATATTTTATTTTTTGGTGGCTATTATAAATATAATTGCATTCTTAATTTGGCTCTCAGCTTGAATGTTATTGGTGTATAGAAATGCTACTGACTTTCATACGTTGATTTTGTATCCTGGAACTTTATTGAAGATGTCTATCAGTTCCAGGAGTCTTTTGGCAGTCTTTAGGATTTTCTAGGTAGAGGATTACATCATTAGTGAAGAGACTTAGTTTGACTTTTTCTTTTCTTATTTGGATGCCTTTTTTTTCTGGTGCGTGATTGCTCTTGCCATCACTTACAGTGCTATGTTGAATAGGAATGGTGAGAGAGGATATCTTTGTCTTCTGCCAGTTCTCAAGGGGGAAATCTTCCAGCTTTTCCTACTCAGTATGATGTTG
This sequence comes from Macaca fascicularis, assembly GCF_037993035.2. NCBI lineage: Eukaryota > Metazoa > Chordata > Mammalia > Primates > Cercopithecidae > Macaca > Macaca fascicularis. The sequence goes on along the minus strand of NC_088376.1, from coordinate 27,930,739 downwards.
ACTAAGGCTTTGTCATAGATGGCTGTTATTATTTTGAGTTATATTCATTCATTGCTTAGTTTGTTGAGAATTATCATGAAAATATGTTAGCTTTTATTGAAAACATTCTCTGTATGTATTGGGATGATTATATGGTTTTTGTTTTTAGTTTTGTATATATGGTGAATCACATTTATTGATTTAATTATGTTGAACCAACTTTGTATGCAAGAAATAAGGCCTTCTTCATTATGGTGAATTAACTTTTTGACGTGCTGCTGGATTCTGTTTGCTAGTATTTTGTTGGGGATTTTTGCATCTATATTCATCATGAATACTGGTCTATATTTTTCTTTTTGTGTTGTGTCTTTGCCAGATCTTGCTATCAGGGTGATTCTGGCTTTATAGAATCAGTTAGGGTGGAGTCCCTCCTTTACAATTGTTTAGAATAGTTTCAGCAATATTCTTACCAGCTCTTCTTTGTATGTTTGTATATTTTGGCTGTGAATCCATCTGGTCAAGGGCTTTATTATGTTTGGTAGGTTTTTTATTACTGATTTAATTTCTGAAGTCAATGTTGATATGTTCGGGGTTTCAAGTTCTTTTCAATTCAGTCTTTGCAGGTTGTGTGTTTCCAGGAAGTTGTCCATTTCCTCTAGATTTTCTAATTTGTGTGAATAGAAGGGTTCATAATAGTTTCTGAGAATCCTTTGTATTTCTGTGAGATCAGTCGTTATTTCTGATTCTGCATGTTTGGGTTTTCTCTCATTTTTTCTGTGTTTATTTAGCTAGTGGTTAATTGATCTTGTTTATTTTTTCTTTCAGAGAACCCACTTTTGTTTTATTTGATCCTTTGCATGATTTTTTGCCTCTCAATTTTGTTCAGTCTTACTCCAATTATAGTTATTTGTTTTCTTCTGCTAGCTTTGGGATTATTTTGTTCTTGTTTTCCAAATTGCTCTAGATCTACTATTAGATTGTTAAATTGAGGTCTTTCTAAGGTGTGATTGCTACTTTTTAGATGTCTATTAGGTCCAGTTGTGCAAGTGTTGAATTTAGGCCCAGAGTTTCCTTGTCAGTTTTCTGCCTCAATGATCTGTCCAATTCTGTCAGTGGAATGTTGAAATTCCACACTATTATTATGTGGCCATGTAAATACTTTTGAAGGTCTAAAAGTACTTGTTTTATGAATCTGGGTCGACCAACGTTTGGTGCATATGTATTTAGAATTGCTAAGTCTTGTTGTTGTATTGAACCCTTTATCATTATATATTACATTTCTTTATCTGTTTTTACTCTTGGTTTAAAGTCTGTTTTGGCTGATATAAGAATGGTGACCCCTGATCTGTTTTTATTTTCTGTTTCCATAATAGAAGCATGTACGTAAATTTGTTTTTGTGGTAGCAAGTATCTTTCTTTCATTTCCATGTTTAGAACTCCCTTAAGAATCTCTTATGAGGCTGGCGTAGTGGTAATGAATCCCTTTAGCATTTGCTTGTCTGAAAAAGATTTTATTTCTTGGTTAGAATTTCTTTTCTTTAGGGATGCTGAGAACAGGCCTCTAGTCTATTCTGGCTGTCAGGTTTCTGCTGAGAAGACCACTGTTAGTCTGACGGGGTTCCCTTTGTATGTGATCTGACCATTTTGTCTAGCTGCCTTTAAGATTTTTTCTTTAGCTTTGACCTCGGAGAGTCTGGTATCTATATGCCTTTGTGATGTTTGTTTTGCATTGTATATCATAGGTGTTCTCTCAGTTTCTTGTGTTTGGATGTCTACCTCTATAGCAAGATAAAATAAATTTTCTTGAATTATTGCCTTAAATATGTTTCCCAGTTTGTTTACTTTTTCTCCTCCTCTCACAGGTATGCCAGTAAGTCTTAGATTTCATTGTTTTAAAATTTTCAAAAAAATTTTGACTGAATGTGCTAGTTTGAAGAACCAGTTCAAGCTCTGAGTTTTTTCACTTCCAGAAGCTCTGATGCATTTCTTTTTTAGATGCTTGTCTCTTTCTTCTTTTCCTGAATCATTGAGAAGTTTCTCTGTGTTGGTTTTTAACTTTGTCTTGGATCTCATTAAGCTTTCTTGCAATCCATGCTTCACATTTTCTGTCATTTTTGAGTTCTCATTTTCTTTAGGGACCACTGCTGCAGAGCTGATGTGATTCTTTGGTGATGTCACAATATTCAGATTTTTCATGATGACAGAACTCGTGCCCTTGTTCCTTCTAATCTGGAGGCACTGGCACTTCCAATTTATGTAATTATTTTCATGTGTCTTTCTTTCCTTATAACGTTATTGTTTTCTTTCCCTCTTTTTCCTCTTTGCCTATGGGGTGTGACTGTAGAAAATGTTGGGTAGAGTCTTTTGGCTTTGCTTCTACAGTCCTATGCACTTCTGTCAGCAGGTTTTATGTTGGGCTGTGCAGCTTGACCTATAGGCCAGTAGATGGCGCTTACAGATAAGAACTAGCTATGGCCAATGTGGATGAGTATATACTGGATCTTTGTTTAGTGGGAGACGCTCTCTGTTGAGAGCCAGCTTCAGGCAGTGGGCTGACCCGTGAAGTGAACAGTGATATGAGCTCCCTGATAAACCCTGTAGGAGGGGATGAAGATAGGGAGGGCCAGATTAGGCAGGCCTGCCTGCAGGTTCCCTGATGGCAAGCACAACCACTAGCACTAAGAAGGAGGTCCAGTGAGTAGCCACCAAGTTCTTGGAAGTGTACATAGGCATGGAGCTGGGGAGATCGGAAATCTCTTTGACTTCAAGTCTCTGCATGAGGGTGGGGCAGCCTAAACTCCTGTTCCAGAAGAATGGGTGTTCCAGATGCCTGGAGATCTTCCTGGGTGTGGAGCATAGAGGGTCCTGCTGCACCACAATCTCTGCACAGGAGGGGTGGGGGGACTCAGGCTGCTAATCCATGTGAACAGGTGCTCCAAATGCAGGAGACATGCCCGGACATGGAGCAAAGAGGTCCTCACTTCACTACAGTCTCTGTGAAGGGGGAGTTCAGGCTGCTGATCCAGGTGGGTGGGTACTCTGCATGCCAAGAGGTTCTTAGCAGACTTTATTACTTTCAGACAGTATAATTACTGTCAGAAATACCATAAATGGCAGGGCATGCTGTGTACTATGATTCCAGGTGGTGCCTTTTATATGATGATCTAATTTAGTCTCTATGTTAATGGAATCCCTGGAGTTGTGCAGGGCCCTGCTTTCCCAAACTTACATGGCAGCCTTCATACTGTTGAGGTCACTGGCCATGATGTGACTCCCAGCTTTCCCATAATTAACTGCTTCCTGCTCCAGGCTATTTTGTATTTACTGATGTTTTCTAGAGCCCGTTTATTTCTATGACTTATTTAGAATCCAGTGTTTTTTCACCACTAAAAATACTCTGTCTTTATGACCAAGAAGAGTAAATGTTGGACAGCAGTGTTAGATATGATGATAGCACTGTTTATTTTTGAAGTGTTTAGAGATAAACCTTGATGGCGGCAAAATGAAGAGTAAAAGGAATTTGGCCTAAGGATTGCTAACTGTGTGACCTTGAGCAAGATGCTTAACTCTTTAGAGCCCTTAATTTTGTTGTATACAGAATAGAGATAATAATGTAATTGCTTTTCTTTTGGTGAAGATTAAATGAGATAATAGATGTAAAGTGTTTGAAACAGGGTCTAACACTTATTAGCAGTATGTATTAGCTGCTCAAAAGTTGTAAGTTGTCTTATCATCCTTTTTATCTTGATTGTTGAAGTTTTTAAATTTGATACATTAAAGATTTCATTTTTTGGGGGGTATAGTAAGTCTTTTATCATTATGTAGTGTTCCTTTCTGTATTTAGTAATTTACTTTCTTTTCTCTGAAGTCTACTTATCTGCTATTCATATAGCTATACAGCTTTTTTGTGATTGGTGTTTTCATGGTATGTATATTTTTCTTCTATTTACTTTTTACCTACCTTTATCAATATATTTGAAATGAATTTCTTGTAGACAGCAGATAGCTGACTCATTTTTGAACTATATTCTGGTAATTTCTGTTTTTTAAATATAAAGCATTTATATTTTAATTGGTATCTTTAAACCCTTCATATTTAATGTAATTTTGATGTCAGGATTTAAGGCTGCCACTTTATTGTCTTGTTTGTCTTGGTTTTGTTTCTCTCTTCTTACCTTTCTGTGGGTTACTGAAATAATTTCAGTGTTACATTTTTCCTTATCTGTAGTGTGCATATATTTCTTTGTATATGTTTTAAAAATACTTTTCTTAGTGATTGCTCTAGAGATTACCCTGTATTCCAATTTAAAATTACACTAAATTGTATACATGAAGCTGGAATCAACATACTCCAAATGTGCTTCACATTTTCCTCCCATCCTACTGGACTGTGGGGAGAGAAAAGTAGACATTCAGTGATATGGATAAGCCTTCTCAAGTAAGTGTGTAAATTATATAATTGAGTGTGTATTTTAAACTAGAAAAATATGTGTCATTGTAAAAATAAAGGGAAACTCCTTACTTCTTATTTGCTGTTTCCCATTCTTTTTGATACTTATCTACACATAATCATATGAAAATTCTTCTGTTATTTTTTATTTTTTGCCAATGGAGTGTCACTCCATCACCCAGGCTGGAGTGCAGTGGCGCAATCCTGGATCACTGCAACCTCTGCCTCCCGGGTTCAAGTGATTCTCCTGCCTCAGCCTCCCAAGTAGCTGGAACTACTGGCATGTGCCACCACACCAGCTAGTTTTTTTCTTTGTTGTTTTCTTTTTTTTCTTTTTCTTGTTCTTGTTCTTTTTCTTTTTTTCAGACAGAATCTCACTCTGTTATCGGGCTGGAGTGCAGTGGCACGATCTCGGGTCGCTGTAACCTCCACGTCCTGGGTTCAAGCAATTCTTTTGCCTCAGCCTCCCAAGTAGCTGGGACTACAGGTGCACGTCACCATGCCCAGCTAACTTTTGTATTTTTAGTAGAGGCAAGGTTTCGCCATGTTGGTCAGGATGGTCTTGATCTCTTGACCTCGTGATCTGCCTGCCTCAGCCTCCCAAAGTGCTGGGATTACAGGTGTGGGTCACCACGACCAGCCTAAATAGAATTTTTTATTAGATTTATTTTCAGTATTCAAGAGCCAGGGCACTGGCAGATTTCATGACCAAATATTAGAACCATGACAACTCAGGAAACAGAGTCTATTTCTTCTAAGTACCACCTATTTAGAGTCAGAAGGAACCTCCCGTGAATTTTGCAGGAATTATTTCCTTGCTTTAAAAAGTATCATCACAACCTTTTGTGTCTTAGTAAACAAAATAGTCCATTTTTTTTCCTGTTTTTGAACTATATAGAAATGGAAACATACATTTATATTACTTTGTATTTTGATGGTTTTTGCTCAGTATTATAGCTATGAAATTCATTCATGTGGTTTTGAGTAGATATAAATCAACAGGAAAAAGAAACATAGCTCAATAGGAAAATTGGAAAAAGACTTAAATGGACATTTCAAAAAGAAGGAAATTCATTGGTTAAAAGTTATATTTAAAAATATACCACCTCATTTATAATCAGGAACATGCAAATGAAAACCACTATGTAATACATCCACCAGATTAAAAAAAAAATGGAGCAACACTATGTGTGAGGATAAAGAGCAGTAAGAATTTTTTTTTTTTTTTGGTGGGTAAATTGTGTAATTTCATAGGAAGACTGTCCTGTTTACTGTGTGCCCTCTGTTTGGAGGCATCCATGCTCAGACACAAGCACGGCAGTAAGCAGGACTTGCCAAGTCTGTGGCCATGTATTTGCCCCTTTCTCTAATGAAGATGCAAGGACTTCAGAATAAGCTCATTTTATTGTTATTATTATTATGCTTTAAGTTCTGGGATACATGTGCAGAACGTGCAGGCTTGTTACATAGGTACACACATACCACGATGGTTTGCTGCACCCATCAACCTGTCATCTACATTAGGTATTAAGAGCAGTAAGAATTTTTATGTACTACTGATAGGTGCAAACTTCAGTACAACCATTTTGGAAAATCCCCCGGCATAATGCTGGGTAATATACCAGAAATTCTTCTCTTCTGTATATAATATAGAAACACTGGGATATATGTAAATCAAGATTCTTGTGCAAGAATATTTATAATAATATTTTTCACAGTTGCTCCAAATGGGAAGGAACTGGATGAATCAATTGTAGTAGATTCATAAATAGAAAACCATACGGCAACAAAAATAAGCAAGCTACATGCACTTTAGATTTCTGTGAATCAAATTTATTGCTTTCTTATCCATTTCATCAGTTTTCTATACTGTATCTAGTGACATTTTGGGAATTTACTTGAACTAACATAAACTATAGAAATTTTTTATTTTGCATATTTTGAACCTGATGGCTTACCATATATATACTAGCTTCTTAAATCAAATGTTTTATGGCATTTATTTCAGCTCAAAGAACAAAGCAAAGTAGAAAAATGTAGTGCTGGGTTCGTTGACTCTCAACAGGTCAGCACAGTGCAATCCTGCCTGACATGCACTATGACCCATTTGCCTTTGCAAAAGGTCACTGGGAATTTCAGAAAACAAAATGCAGGCAGAGATCAAACTAGTAGGAAGAATTCAGTGAAAAGGGAGAACACCAGCCAATTTGGCATTATTTTGAGAAGCTTTACCTATACCTTTTTTTTTTTTTTTTAAACTTGTGATAGGGCATAAAAGCTGGTGAATGGGTTTTAAACTCTTAGAGTCTCCCTCTCTCTTTCTTTTCCTTTCTTTCTTTTAACCGTGAAGAGTTGAAGAGGAATGGGGAAAAGGTAAGTGCTCCCAGTGCTCCCTCCCTAGCCCCTCAAAATCCTGGTGGAGCACTAAGTGTTCTACAGCTGGTTTATACTTAGAAGATTTCGTGCAAAGTTTATGGAAAGTAACCTGATATTACACCATAGCTTTCTTCAACATCAGTCAGCAACTGTTCCAGCAGCAGTGCATGTTTTCAGGGATGGTTTTATGTAACTAGGCATTGCTGTCTGGCAAAGCTCTGACACGGTGCCTCCTCAAGTTCTAACTAATTAGTGTTAGAGATAGTAATAGGAGCAATTTGCTCACCTGCTTTTGATAGCATTTGCTAAGTTTTCTAGGCATAAGTACCAGATTTAAATGGCAGCATACCAGGATTATAGGCATATTGGAGAATTTCAATTATATTTCCAAGGGAGAATTTGGCTTTCAAACTCAAGCTTCCATTTGTCTCAAAGTATAAAATCACTGTACTGCATAGTAAATTTGTTGTAGTGCCTTCTGAAAGGGAGGAAATTCAGACTATTAAATGAAGGTTCACAGAATTGTCTACTAGGAGATGCCCCAATAACTGTCTGCCTGATCTTATACCCTCTCCTTCGCTTGATCCAAGGTCCGCTCCTCAGCCTGCTTGACTGAGACATCTGTAGTTAATCTGAGTTCACTTGGTGCTCCCCTTCTGGAGTGGAGGGTTTAACATTAGTTTACCAAGTCTGATCTTGACACTTATGGATAAGTCTCCTGCAATATGGACCAACGTTTCTTAGGTCCTGAGTGTTTGCTCAGTGTTGGATTTTAGGTCACCATATCCTCATCAGTCACTGGGTGTTCACTTTTCCCATCTGTAAAATGAAGAAATGGGACTACGTGGCTCTTACATCTGGATTGGTTAACTTAGACCTGAGCTTGTCTTTGGACATGAAGCTTTTTCTTTTTCTTTTTTTTTTGATGGAGTTTCGCTCTTGTTGCCCAGGTGGGAGTGCAATGGCGTGATCTCGGCTCACTGTAACCTCCGCCTCCAGGTTCAAGGAATTCTCCTGCCTCAGCCTCCCAAGTAGCTGGAATTACAGCATGCACCACCATGCCCAGCTAATTTTGTATTTTTAGTAGAGACAAGGTTTCTCCATGTTGGTCAGGCTGGTCTCGAACTCCTGACCTCAGGTGATCCGCTGGCCTCAGCTTCCCAAAGTGCTGGGGTTACAGGCCTGAACCACCATGCCCAGCCCTGACATGAGGCTCTTTACTCCTGTCTTTGCGATGCTAAGTTCTTCCATTCAGACTGAGACTCGTCAGACTGGAAAAATACTCTAAAGAGCAAAATCCCCTAATATTCTGCCTTACCTTGGTGAAACATTTCATTTCATAAAGATCCAGCAAGTCTTGCACTAGAGTATATCCTGAATATTCACAAAGACAGCTAACATGGACAACAGTTTAAGGTGTTACTTTCTATTTTTAAGATTGGGAGTTCCTAACTTTAGGCCCATGGACTATGAAATCTGTGTCTGTGTATATGTGTATGCACACATTTTTTATTGTCTTTTGGAAAAGAGGGTCTGGCGCTTTTGTCAGTGTCTTTACCAAAAGACTTGAGAACCTCTGAATTGAGGTGTGAGTTTTTTGCATATTAGAAAGGCATACGTTTAGACACAGTTTCTAAATTTAGTTAATGAACTATATATTGAGCATATGGAGACATATGTTAAGCAAAAATCTTCCTACTTTCTTTTCAAACTTCAGTATTTTAATTTTAATGTAGCAAATATTTTCATAATTGAATTTATTTCCCATCAATATTGGTTTCTATCTCCACTCCATTTTCCTTCCCTGCCTTGCCTCTTTCTTCCTCTTTCCCATTGTTTCTTTGACCTTCTTTATTCTTTTCTTTTTATTCTATTCCCTCTCTCTCCTCCCCATCCAGTTTCTATATCTCTATTCTCAAATGGTTTTACAGCAGAAATGACACTTTCTTCACTACTGTATTCTCAGTCCCCAGGAGACTTCCTGGTATATAGTAATATGCCATTTAGTAAATAAATACATGAATGAAGCATCCAGAATGGATGCTGTTCTTATTCTATCAATTATGAGGCAATCAGGTTGAATGTAGGAGAGTGTTGAAAGTGTTTTTCAAGAAGGGTTCTGAGTGATCTGTGAATCAAGAAAGTGAGATTTGCTAAAAGTCTTTCCATGTATGAGAAAATCCCCTGGGTTTTGAGATGTTTATTGTGGTAGCCAGTTTCCAAGATGGCCTCTAATGGCTTCTGCCGCTATTCACAACCTTTTGAATCCCTTCCATTGTATCTAATGGTCTCTAATATTCACGCCCTTTTGTGCCCCCTTCCCATTGTATCAGCATCGGGATGTGTGACCAATAGTGTACAGGAGAATGACGGTATGTCACTTCTGCAATAAGTAATTAATACAGTTGTTGAAGTGACATGTTTGGGTGGTGACAGACAAGTTAATGATCTGATATTAGCTCATGAAGCTGAAGAAGATCTACTTTTGCTTTTGCTGATTAATACTCAGGTTGGGGCAGTCACAAATCTTACAACTATGTTATGACCTTGAGGAAATAACTTCCCTCTTTGGAATTTCTTTTTATCGTATGTATAATGAAAAACATAGATATTCTAATACTATGTAATTTTTCTAGTATAGTGTGTGTGGAATTTATCAGTTTTTTGATTGAAAACCTGAATTACTGGAAAAGAGGAGCACCTTCTTTAATAGATATTACATTCATTGATGCTGACTGAATTTTAAGTTTGGCTTAATGTGCTTTGAGAACTTCTTGAGAGTCTGATATCTTTTGCTGATATTTTTGATGGGTGAAATTATTTTGTTTAAAATAAAGAGTAAAGAAAAGGGGAAAAAAGAAAAATGGCATAGGGTTGATCACACCATTTCATGAGTTTATTTGGCATGACTTTTAATTTTTTTTTTTATTTCAATAGGTTTTTGGGGAACGGGTGGTATTTGGTTACATGACTAAATTCTTTAGCGGTGACTTGTATGATTTTGGTGCACCCATCACGCAAGCAGTGTACACTGTACCCAATGTGTAGTCTTTTATTCCTCACCCGACTCCCACCCTTTCCCTGAGTTCCCAAAGTCCAGTGTATCATTCTTATACCTTTGCATCCTTATAGCTTAGCTCCCACATATGAGTGAGACTATCTAATGTTTGGTTTTCCATTTCTGAGTTACTTCATTTAGAATAATAGTCTCCAATTTTATCCAGGTTGCTGCAAATGCCATTATTTCTTTTGCTTTGCAGAAGCTTTTAGTTTAATTAAGTCCCATCTATTTATCTTTGTTTGTTGCATTTGCTTTCAGGTTCTTGATAATGAAGTCTTTGCCTAAGCCAATGTCTAAAAGGGTTTTTCCAATGTTTCATGGTTTCCATTTTTATGGTTTCAGGTCTCAGATTTAGGTTTTTGATCCATTTTTAGTTGATTTTTGTTGTATAAGGCAAGAGATGAAGATCAAGATTCCTCCTTCATGTGGCTTGCCAATTATCTCAGCACCATTTGTTGAATAGGGTATCATTTTCCCACTTTGTGTTTCTGTTTGTTTTGTCAAAGATCAGTTGGCTGTAAGTATTTGACTTTATTTCTTGTTTACCCTTCTATTCTGTTCCGTTGGTGATATGCCTATTTTCATACCAGTACCATGCTGTTTTGGTAACTATAGCCTGGTAGTATAGTTTGAAGTTGAGCAATGGGATGTCTCCGTTTTTTTCTTTTTGCTTAGTCTTGCTTTGACTGTGTGAGCTGTTTTTTGGTTCTATATGAATTTTAGGATTTTTTTTTCTAGTTCTGTGAAGAATGATGGTGGTATTTTGATGGCAATTGCATTGAATTTATAGATTGCATTCGGCAGTATGGCCATTTTCACAATATTCATCCTGAACATGGATTGTGTTTCCATTTGTTTGTGTCATCTATTATTTCATTCAGCAATGATTTGTAGTTTTACTTGTAGAGACTTTTGACCGCCTTCGCTAGGTATATTTGACCGCCTTTGCTAGGTATATTCCTAAGGATTTTATTTTATTTTTTGCTATCGTAAAAGGGGTTGAGTTCTTTATTTGATTCTCAGCTTGTTTGCTGTTGGTGTGTAGTAGAGCTACTGATTTATCTACATTAATTTTGTATCCTGAAACTTTGCTGAATTCATCTACCAGCTTTAGGAGCTTATTAGATGAGTCTTTAAGGTTTTCTAGGTATATAATCATATCATAAACAAGCAGTGACAGTTTGACTTCTTCTTTACCAGTTTGAATGCCCTTTATTTCTTTCTCTTGCCTGATTGCTCTGACTAGGACTTCCAGTACTATGTTGAATAGAAGTGGTGAAAATGGGCATCCTTGTCTTGATTCAGTTCTCAAGGATAATGCTTTCATCTTTTCCCCGTTCAGTATAATGTTGGCTGTGTGTTTGTCATAGATGTTTTTTATTACCTTATGTCCATTCTATGCCAATTTTGCTAAGGGTTTTTACCATACAGGATGCTGGATTTTGTCAAATGCTTTTTCTGCATCTATTGAGATGATCTTGTGATTTTTGTTTTTAATTCTGTTTATGTGGTGTATCACATTTATTAACTTGTGAATGTTAAATCATCCCTATATCCCTGGTATGAAACCAACTTGATCGTGGTGGATTATCTTTTTGATATGCTGTTGGATTCAATTAGCTAGTATTTTGTGCTTTTTCAGACTTTTTGATGTAGACATTTAATACTATGAACTTTCCTCTTATCACTGCTTTTGCTGTATCCCAGAGGTTTTGATAGGTTGTGTCATTGTTACCAAAGAATTTTTAAATTTCCATCTTGATTTTATTATTTTCTCAATGAATATTCAGTGGCAGGTTATTTAATTTCCATGTATTTGCATGATTTTGAGGGTTCCTTTTGGAGTTAATTTCCAATTTTGTTCCACTGTGGTCTGGAAGAGTACTTGATATAATTTTGATTTTCTTAAATTTACCGAGACTTGTTTTGTGCCCCATAATATGGTCTGTCTTGGAGAATGCCCCATGTGCTGATGAATAGAAGTATGATCTGCAGTTGGTGAGCAGAATGTTCTGTAAATATCTGTTAAGTCAGTTTGTCACAGGGTATAGTTTAAAAAAAGTCTATTTTTTTTTGTTGACTTTCTATCTTGATGACCAGTCTAGTGCTGTCAGTGGAGTATTAAATTCTCCCACTATTATTCTTTTGCCATCTATCTCATTTCTTAGTTCCAGTAGTAATTGTTTTATAAACTTTGGAGCTCCAGTATTAGGTGCATATATATTTAGAATTGTGATATTTTACTGTTGGACTAGTCCTTTTATTATTATAAAATGTCCTGTCTTTTTAAAGTGTTGTTGCTTTAAAGTTTGTTTTGCCTGATATAAGAATAGTTACTCCTACTCACTTTTGGTATCCATTTTCATGGAATATCTTTTTCTACTCCTTTGCCTTAAGTTTATGTGAGTCCTTATGTGTTAGGTGGGTCTCCTGAATACAATAGAAACTTGGTTGACGAATTCTTATCTGTTCTGCCATTCTGTATCATTTAAGTAGAGCATTTTGGCCATTTACATTCAACATTAGTTTTGAGATATGGGGTGCTATTCTATTCATCATGCTATTTGTTGCCTGAATACTATTTTTTAATTGTGTTATTGTTATATAGGTCCTGTGAGATTTATCCTTTAAGGAGGTTCTATTTTGGTGTATTTTGAGGATTTGTTTCAAAATTTAGAGATTCTTTTAGCCATTCTTGTAATGCCAGCTTGATAGTGGTGAATTCTCTCAGCATTTGTTTGTTTCAAAAAGACTGTATCTTATCTTTTATGATGCTTAGTTTTGCTAGATACAAAATTTTTGCTGATAATTTTTTTTGTTTAAAGGGGCCAAAAATAGGGCCCCCAAACCATTCTAGCTTGTAGGGTTTTTGCTGAGAAATCTGCTGTTACTCTGATAGGTTTTCCTTTATAGGTTACCTGGTGCTTTTGCTCATAGCTCTTAAGAGTTTTTCCTTTGTCTTTACTTTAGATAACTTGATGACTATATGTCTAGGTGATCTTTCTGCAGTGAATTTCCCAGGTGTTCTTTGAGCTTCTTGTATTTGGATGTCTAGATCTCTAGCAGGGCCAGAGAAGTTTTCCTTGATTATTCTGTCAAATATGGTTTCTAGACTTTTGGATTTCTCTTCTTCCTGAGGAACACCAATTATATTTAGGTTTGAACACTTAACCTAGTCCCAAGCTTCTTGGAGGCTTTGTTCATTTTGTAATTGCTTTTTTCTTTGTCTTTGATGGATTTGATTAATTCAAAAGCCTCATCTTCAAGCTCTGAAGTTTTTTCTTCTGCTTGTCCAATTATAGTGCTGATACTTTCCAGTGCATTTTGCGTTTTTCTAGGTGTGTCCTTGATTTCAAGAAGTTGTGATAGTTTTTCATTTATGCTCTCTATTTCACTGAAGAATTTTTCTTTCATATCCTGTATCATGTTTTTGATTTCTTTAAGTTGGAGTTCACCTTTCTCTGGTGTCTCCTTGATTAGCTTAATACTTGCCTTTCTGAATTCTTTTTCTGGCAGTTCAGAGATTTCATCTTGGTTTGGATCCATTGCTGGTGAGCTGGTGTAATCTTTTGTACTGTTAAATAATCTTGTTTTGTCGTATTACCAGACTTGTTTTCCTAGTTCCTTCTCATTTGGGTAGACTATGTCAGAGGGAAGATCTGGGACTCAAGGGCTGCTGTTGAGATTCTTTTGTCCCACATAGTGTTCCCTTGATATGGTGTTCTCCCCTTTCCCCTAGGGATGGGGCTTTCTGAGAGCTGAACTGTAGCGATTGTTTTTGCTCTTCTGACTCTAGCCACCCAGCAGAGCTACTGGCCCTGGGCTGGTACTGGGGAGTATCTGCAGAGTCCTGTGATGTGATCCATCTTCAGGTCTTTCAGCCATGGATACCAGCACCTGCTCCAGTGGAGGTAGCTGGGGAGTTGAAGTGGACTCTGTGAGGGACCTTGGTTGTATTTTTGTTCAGTGCACTGGTTTTGTTTTGGTTGGCCTACAGCCAGGAAGTGGGGCTTTCAAGAGTGCATCAGCTGTGGTACTATAGGAAGGAAGCAAACTCGCCCTAGGGTTGCCGGGTTACATATTCAGGTTTCTTAGGCAGTGGGAAGGGCCATAGAACTCCCAAGAGATTGTGTCCTTTGTCTTCAGCAACCAGGGTGGGTAGAGAAAGACTACCAGGTGGGGGCAGGGATAGGTATGTCTGAGGTCAGACTCTCCTTGGGCGGGGCTTGCTGCAGCTGCTGTGGTGAATTGGGGTGTGGTTCCCAGTCCAATGGAGTTATGTTCCCAGGTAGATTATGGCTGGCTCTGCTGAGTTACGCACGTCACCAGGGAAGTAGGCGAAAGCTGGAAGTCACAGGCCTCACCCTGATCCCATGCAGCCTGTAGTCCTAAAGGCCAATCTCACTCCCACTGTGTCCCCTCTACAGCACTCAGTCTGTTTACAGGCAGCTGGTGACCAGGGCTGATAACTTGCCCCAGACCATCAACCTCCCTTCTGAGAAAGCAAGCTGACTCAGTTTTTGGGCATCTCAGTGAGCCTGTAGCAGGGATCCACTTCCTTCAAAGGGTCTATGGATTCTCTCAGCTTTCATGGTATATTGCTGTGGTAGTTCTCGGAGCAAAAGTTCACTATGTGAGTCTCCACATGCTGCTCTGTCTGAATAGGAGCTGCAAGGCCTGCCTTCTGTCTGCCATCTTATCCCCTCAATACATCACCTGTAACTTTCTATTCTACCTGTATCTAAATGTATATCTTTTTCTGTATCTGATTTTATAGCTATATATGGACATGTAGTCTGTCCTTAGAAATCCCATCCACTTATGATATTATTATTATAATTGTGGGAAATTTCTTGTAAATTTTAGTAGGCAATCTTTGTTATACGGAAATCTGTTAATCTGTGTATTTTAGGAAGTTTCACCAGAGTGAAGCATTCATCTACTATTTACAGATAAACAAATCAAAATGAACATAACTTGCAACATCATTTTTTAAGACTTGAAAAGCTTTATCAATAAATGATACTGTTGTCCTGGAATGTGTGCAGTGTAAATGCGTTTTGTGCCAGCCATACATTAGACTCTCACAAGGGCAAGGGAAATTGAAACTGTCTTTCTAATGGATCATAAATCTTGAAAATGATTTGAATTCATGGATTAAATGTCAGCTTTGGAAGCATTTGCTGATTTATCTTGAATCTTAAAGAACATTTCTATGACAAATCAAATTAGTACATTTTCATATTCTGGATTATAGTTTTCCAGAATGATATTCTTCAAAGAAATAATATGACGTTAATTTTTTCCCTGTTAGATGATGATGATGATGATGATGATGATGTTGATGAAGCTTCTCTTTGTTAATTAGAAGACCCTTGGAGACTAGACTATGTATGAAGCTAAGTGTTGAATTAGAATATAGAGATTATAATTTAAATAATGGATTGCACCTCAGAAACACCAAATTGAATCACTTAGTGAGTGGCTAACTTAGTGGCACTGGTGTGACTGAAGTAAAATCAGAGATTTTATGTAATTTCTTTAGTGTTTCTCTCCTCTACTTACCATTCCTATGAAGGAAATTATGACTACTTTTTTGACTTGGGATGACTTTGGCAACTTTAATGTGTCTCTTTTTATCCAAGTTCAAATTACAAGCATTCTGTGAAAAGAGCAGCTTCCCTTTTGGTGCAGAAAATTGCTCTAGGCCTGGCCTCTCATCCTTTCATTCAAAATCTTTAACTTTCTTTGAGTCCCTCATCTCTTCACGCATTTATACCGTCTCTTTTGTCTGAGTCTCCACAGACTGATAATGTTTTCCCTGGGTGATGGTCATCCTTGGGATAAAGAAATATGAAATACAAGGAATATTTCATACTCTTTGATTCCCACTTTGTAGTCTGAGGAAAAGTTATGCCCCATCCATGTCTGACACTTACTCAGATACTTTCTGAGCCAAAACCCAGTGCTCTCCTGTACAGCTTAAATAAGCGGATAGGCTGAGCTAATGGGTTTGTTCCATGACCAAATGACCATCGTGCAATTTTAGGAAAACTTAGGGGATGATACACATTTCCTTCAGTAGTTGGGATTTTAGAAACAGTCCAAGTCTTGGTGATATAAAGGTTGTTAGTTTTTGTAACAGGTTTAGGCTCAGGAATTCAGGTGCTCTGTGGAGTTTTAAAGAAAAGGGGTGAATTGTGTCTTAAGTTGATTGTAAAACATCACATTGAGATGTTTGACACATGACACTTTGGCCAGACTTTCATGGTTAATCAGGTGCAATCAGCTTTCTGCTCTTCACTAGAATACTCTAGTTTTGATGCTTTCAGAGGTAGTGGTTTCTGTTGCTTTTTTGTCAAGAGTATCTTAACTTTCACATGTACGACCACTTGATGACCGTAATATTATTTTACCTTCTTCTACATAGGGAGACATGATAATGATCTCTGTCTTCATCAAGCCAGAATGGCACAGGTAGTCAGGCTTATAAGTGCTGGTTCTCATCTTTTTAGTGGAGAAACATTGAGCTACATAGATTTTGCTATCCTTGATATCTGAAAATTGTGAACTTGCATTATTTCCTTGATTCACATGAAGATTAGACCATTGTGATTAAATTTCTTGTGTGCCTGTATTGTTACAGCATCTCTCTGTTATTTGATATTCTGTCAATTGTAACTCTTTTTCTGAAGGAAATGTGATATTATTTATTTATACAGTTTATTAGGGTATAGTTGATATACAAAAATGGTGCACATTCAATGTATACAAGTTGATGAGTTTGGACATATGCATACACCTGTAAAACCATCATTACTATCAGAGTAATCAACATACACAACGCCTCCCAAAGTTTTCTTGTGCCCCTTTGTTTTAAGAACTCTTTACTAACCAGCATTTCTCCTCTAATGTGGAGCAGGCTGACTGATTTACAGATTATTTATTGCAGCTAGTTTCTTCTGTCTTGGTGTCACATCACCCCTTATCACTACTGCATTCATTCATTCATTCATTCATTCATTCATTCATTCATTCATTCATGACTACATATCACACATCTACAATACCCCAGGCACCATTCTAACTTCTGGGAATACACTAGTGAGTGAAATAGGGAGTACACTAGTGAGTGAAATAGATGAAACTACCTGCTATCATGGCGCTTACAGTGGCAGCTGCAACTCATTCAATATAACCTCTGCTCCTGCCCTTTTTTTCTTTTGACCTAAGAGTTTCAATCTCAAGCTCTTCCTATAATCGCTTACTTCAACTGCTAGATTCTCTGAGATTGCCTCTCTTCCACCAGCCAGGCTCTACCATAAAGGACATTAAGTGTAGGTTCCTAAACTGCCATGAATATGGAAGACATGTTCTTGGTGTTTCAGTTTATCAATTTGAAATACACTTTCTAGATAGAAGCATTAAAACAATATAAAAAACAATGATGAGGGTCTCTAGTATTATTAGTATGTTTCTTCAGCTACATTTTGGGTTAAAAATATTTGTTTGAACTGCCCTGTGCCCTAAGCACTGTTTTTACAAATGCATCCCTGGTTTCCAACCAGATACTTTTCAAACAGATTGTTGGAACCTGAGTTGTCAGCTGGAAATTTCTTGTGCAATCATAATTCAAGATTGTAATGATGACCTTGGAGCTCTTTAACATTCAGACTTGGCTTTTGAATGAAAAAGGAATGATTACCTTTTCTTTCTTTCATCTATTTTTAGATTTATTTTTCTATATTGTATTTCTTTAAAGAGTGATAATCTTCTATACAGGATAGATAGAATAACTCAATTGATCACTCCCCACTAAAGCCTCTGTCATTTGACCAGATAAGATAACAAAAAGTTTACTGTACTCAAGAGCCTCCTTTGGTAAAATAGAAACTTATGATTCTAGGTTATCTTTGAAACTTGGGAAAAGTAAGAGAGATGAATTGTTTCATCTTTCTGTCTGAACACCCTCTCAAGAAAAAAAATACTTTTTGAAAAATGAGATAAAATGGTGTCTAGTGAGTCATGATTTCAGGTTAGTGCAAGTCCCAAGCACTCAGGAGGGTCTACTTTGTGCGTCTCACTTAACAGTACACATTCATAGGACTCCTTCAGTTCCCTGAGTGTAGTCAAATTATCTGGTACCTAATCAGTTCAGTGGCCTCATCAGACCACACAAGAAGTGAAGGAGGCAAAGCCACCTTAAGAGCAGCACCTGGGCATCACAGGAAGCTTCCAGCTACTGAGCTCAAGCCACTGATGCCTCTCTTCTGCCTTTTCATTGCTGTCTGTGTTTAGATTGTGGGAATGTATGTAGAGAATATGCATTGAGGATCATGGACCTTATGAAATGGGGTTGATGGTGGAACTTGGACTTCAGGAGCCTCTTTGTTTTTGCTAAGCTTTCCTGGGCAAAAGCTCTGGAGAGAAACGAAGGAGGGACTGGCAGTGTTGAAATCCCTTTTACTTAGACTATTGCTTGTTCTCTGTTTCTCATTGCAGGCTGCAGTGTGGTGTGCAATCTGAAACAGAAAAGTTACAGCTCTTCTGTTAGGGCACCTTGAAGTGGGTGGACATTAGGCTTGGATAAAAGAAGCTCTGGTTCTCGTGTAGAAGCATAAAATCTGGAGTCAGGTTCTGAGCAATTTCACTTCTAAAAATTTATCCTAAGGAAATAATGCTGATGGGGGACTATGACTTTTCTGTCAATCTGTAGAAATACTGCCAGGGTCAGAAATAGAGTGCAGTTGTTATGTGTATGCTCTGGAACTGAAATGTCTCAAGTTCAAGTTTAGTTCTGTATTTTACTGAATGTGTGACCTTGACCATATTGTTTAACTTCTTTTTGTCTGAGTTTACTTCATTTCTAAAGGGAAGATTTTCATTGTATCTATTTCATAGGATTTGGGTACACATTAAATTAGTTGAAAGTTGTAAATTGCCTACCACAATGCATTACACATAAACTGAATAAACATTAACTATTATTATTATTATCATCAGGTGGTTTATCACAGCATCATTTATAAGAATAAAAAATGGAAACGACATATCTAAAGACAAAAGAAACCATTAAATAATGATTCTTCCATATAATGTGAGACTTTACAGCTATTAAAGCTGATGTTTCATAAGACTCTTTAATGGCATGGAAAAATATTGCTTAATGGAAAAAACAAGTTACAGATGTTATTCTTAGGGCAAGTCCATTTGTTAAACATATTATGTAGATACATACAGAAAAAGATGATGGAGAGTATACACACAAAGTGTTAGCCATACGATCACAGATGACTTTTCTTTTTGTCCTTAGTTTTGTTTTCTATCATAAACAAGTGTTAAATTTGCAGTCAGAGAAAAGCATATATATTTTATTAGAGCAGCAACAATTTGGTTTCAGAAATTTAATCTGTCTATAAAATGGGAATAAAAGTAATGCCCATGTCATAGGATTGTTGTCAGAGTTTTCAACACATTGGTTCTTCTTCACCCTGGCCTGCTGGGCCACCTGATAGAATGAGCCCAGTAATCATCTTCCAGCACATTCTCCTGACTGACTTGCTTCATATCATTTCTCCCTCTCTGAAATTAAGCTTGTTTGTTTGTATTTTTTTTCTTTTTATCTTTTCTCTCTGAAATGAAAACTCCCTATCTGAGGGATCTTATCAGTCTTGTTCACAGCTGAAGTGCTTAGAATATTGCTTGGTAGCTCAGGTATTCAATAAATAATTGTTGAATGAATAATGAATATCAGTAAGTTTTGCAAAGTGCTCTAGAAAAATGTTAACTGCTGTTATTAGAAACAGTGATGTATTTCACTCCACATGCCTCAAAAAACTAGATCAAAAAGCTTTTCTCCAGTGCAGTGAATATGTAAAATGCCATATCAGTAGCATCTAAGTGCTACTCCATGTCTTACTCCAGGCTTCCTACATGCCTGGCCATGTTTTCAGGAATAAAATAGTTATCTAGTTTAACTACTTGCCTTGTTATCTTGTGTAATCCTCACAGCAATAATACGAGGTCTGTTACTTCCTTGTTTACAAATTCTGCAATTTTGCAAATGAGGTAAAAAGCATAAGGAAGTCAAATAACTTGCTCAAGCTCACACAACTAATAGAACATAGATTAGGATTGACACCCAGGGAATCTGGCTCTTATTTTGTGCTTGTAATCACTACCCTATAATACCAATGCCAGGGATCTCTAAAAATTATCTGTATGTGGAATTATGCATACATTTGTGTTTGCAGACTCAAGTCCTCAGGTGATTGCCAGTTCAGAGTCAGATCAAGTTGTTTAGTAATATCAAAAGAGAAACAAATTGTAAAAATTTAAAATGTGAAAAATAAAAAGAATAAATCAATAAACCAAACTTAATTCTATAGTATTTTATGCTTAAAAGCAGCTTTCACCTAAAGAATCTCTTTTTATTGATCTCAAGTGTCTCGAATTCAAAACTAATCTTGGAAATATTTTATATTCAAAGGTTAATGGCCTAAATATGTAAAGGGCACTTAAAAAGCAACAGAAAATCACTAATACTCTAAAAAGAAAAAAGAAATGGGTATACTGAAACAGAAAATAAGAAATGCAAATGACTTAAATACATGAGGAAATGTTTATGTTTACTATCCAAAAAATTAAGGCAAATTAATACAACGCTGCCATTGTTGTCAAACAAATTGTTAAGCTTTACAAAATATAATTTTTGGCCAGGCCTGGTGGCTCACGCTTGTAATCCTAGCACTTTGGGAGGCCGAGGTGAGGAGATCATGAGGTTAGGAGTTGAAGACCAGCCTGGCTAACATGGCGAAACCCCATCTCTACTAAAAATACAAAAAATTAGCCAGGTGTGGTGGTGCATGTCTGTAGCCTCCAGCTACTCGGGAGGCTGAGGCAGGAGAATGGCTTGAAGCCAGGAGGCAGAGGTTGTGGTGAGTGGAGATCGCACCATTGAACTCTAGCATGGGTGACAGTGCAACACTCCATCTCAAAAAAAAAATTTTATATATATATATATATATTTTTATATATATGTATATAATGTTTTATGCTGGCAGGGACTGAGGAAATGGCACTCATAAATGTCTAGGGGTATAAATTAGGATAGACTTTATGGCAACTAATTTGTCTTATTATTTTAATAATCCTAAAACATCCATATCCTATGCCTCATTAGTTTTTCTTTGAGGAAATAATCAGAGATGCATAAAGCATTTTTACTCATCCTAGTTTTATTTATAATTATTTACAAATGAGAGAGAGAGTTCTTGACCAGCAAATTAACTGAGAAATAATTTAATAAATAATTGTATATATTTAAAAATGTTTTCAATCTACTAGAATAGTGCTTATGATTAAAAGCTGTGTGAAGAAAAAAAGCAGGGACCTAACTACCAAAATCATATTAAAATGCATATGCATGAATAAAAAAAGTGTGGATGGATTTTCAACAAAGCACCCACCATAGTTTCTTCTGAATACAAGATTGTCTGCTTTTACTTTTATTCTTTGTTGTTTTTTCTGTATTTTCTATTGGTTTAAACAATGATCAGAAAAAAATAAGCGTTATTAAAAATAAATGTACAGCACTAAACGATAGTATGTTACTGTTTTTTCTCAGCACAAAGTCCATTGTAACAGTAGCTTTGTACCAAGAAGTAGAACTCTTGTAAATACAGATTTAAAGACATTAAACTTTGAGATCCCTGCCAATTAAAAGGAAAAAAAATGTTAAGAGTATGAAAAACAGCGTGGAAGTTCCTCAAAAAGTTCAAACAAACAAACAAACAAAAACTATCATACAATCCAGCAATCCCACTCCTGGATATACATCCAAAATACATAAAATAAGTATCTTGAAAACATGTCTGCATTTCCATGTTCATTTCAGCTTCATTCATAATAAGCCAAGACATGGAAACTACCTAAATGGCCATTGACGAATGAATAGATAAACAAATGTGGTATATTTGTACCATCGAATATTATTCAGTCATAAAAAGGACTAAAATCCTGCCATTTGCAGCAAAATGGATAAACATTGAGGGCATTATGCTAAGTGAAATAAGTCAGACAGAGAAAGACAAATATTATACGAGTTCACTTACATGTGGAGTCTGAAAAAAAACTCACAGAAGCAGAGAGTTGAAAAGTTATTGTCAAAGGCTGGAGGTTGGGGGAAATGAGGATATATTGATCAAAGAATACAAATTTTCAGTTATAAGATAAATGAATTCTGGGGATCTCATGTATAGCATGGTTGGTGATGGATGTGTTAATTTGATTGTGATAATAATTATATATGTATATCAAATCACATTGTAAACCTTGAATATATATAATGTTTGTCACTTAAATACTAAAATGCAAAAATAAAAAAGTTTAGTAATTCAAGACCGAAAAATGACAGTCAAATTCAAGCATTCCAAATGTACTTAGAATTTTATGAAAGTGTTATAGTGAAAATAAAAGAACAAAAACAAAGAAATAAAGTCCTTCTGGAATCTGCAGAGAATTTTTTCATGTAGTTAGATACCATATAGTCACCATATTGGGGTGGTAGGGGTGAGTCTTTTCAGTCTATTATTAAATACCTTTTCTGCCTCATTGCTTTCTTTTTAAAGCTTCATTGCTTTTGTCCCAGTTTTAAACACCATTTTGTTACCTCTGTTCTGCCAAAAGTTAATGCACCATTTATATACAATCCCTTCCTATGGCCTACCCTTCATCTTAACTATATAGCTCACACATGCAAGCATGTGAGTGGATGGCCCATCCACCTGCACAGGTTTCAGCTCATCACATATTTCTTTCTGATCTTTGAGGGCTATCTGGTTCTGCTCCCAAGATACTGGCTTTTCATTCTCTGTTTTTCCTTTTTAAATCATTTGTGCCTATTCCTTGTTTTAATTGGTTACTACTGTGTTAAGAATAATTTGGCAGTTGGGATAGCAAGAATGAATCTCTTGATTTTGTCCTAACTGATTTTTATATCAGCTAGGGTAGATTAAGTTATACTACGGTAACAAACAATCCCCAAATCTCAGTGGCTTAAAACAATGAAGGTTTATATTCTTGCTTATACCTCATATCTATTGTAGATTAGCAAGGGCCTCTGCTTATGTAATCTTTTAACACTAAACCCTGGTACATAGAGCAGCCATCATTTGGAATATTGTTACTTGCTCCGGCAGAGGAAGATAAAACCATACAGCACCCCACACTGGCAATTAAGTGCTCTGGCCATGAATTGACACATCTCAGCTTTGCTTATACCTCAATAGACAGAACTAGTTCCATCACTCCACCCAGCAACTGAGGGTTGGGGCCAAAAATAGCCCAGAAAGGAGAGAGCTGGGAATAGTTAGGAAGCAGAATCTATAGCTACTTACTTCTTTTTCTAAAATGAAATATTTTCGAGACTGCTTTGAGTGATTGTTGAGAGCCAGTTGCCCCTATTTAAACACACGTATGCATATCAGATTTTAACAAAACCAGCGAGCATTTTGATCATCTGCTGGGTGTCAGATACTGTGCTAGGTGCTGGGGACACAGAAGTGAATATAATGAAACACAGCTTGAAAAACCAACCAGTCTCGTTGGGAAAAAGAAGCATCAAACTGAGTAACTATAAAGCCACCTATGTCAAGTGCTTTAAAAGAGGTATGAACCAAATTGCATGGAAGCACAAAGTACAGTGGAACCTATGTAAGCCCCATCCATTCAGGCATTATTGACAATCAAATGATGGATTTATCATGGGAAATAGAATAGGGGCCTCAGCCCTCTACATTTATTTCACCACTTCCTCCTATACATACATCTACATGTAACCCACACATCAGGTGTCCCCTTGAGAGGTAGATGAGTTTGAATTGAGCCCACAACTCGGGGTCTAGGGAAAAAGCCAAATCCAATTATAGGATTGCTGCAACTTTTAAGGAAGCTTACATTCTCCTTGTCATTCTTTTTTTTTTTTTTTTTTCCTGTGGGGTTCTGCTTCCTACACTGTGTTTCATATTGTGTTACTCCCAAATGTGATCTGCAGCTCATTTGATTTCCACAAAAGAAGCAATTTATACCAAACCTTGTTTGTACAATAGGCTTCACAGAACATTTGGTGGGAAGAGTGGGGCAGTAAAAAGAGAGACATGCATTCTGCAACACAGTCAACTTCAAATGAAATACGAAACCATTCTGAAAATGCTCCAAACCAACACAGCATAGGAAGGAGCCCCAGTGGCCCTTCCTTCTACTTAGTCTCTTCTTCTCCCCATCTTGGGGTCTTTTCTTTCCCTCCTTTCTCTTCTCTCTTTCTGATTTGTTTATTTCTGGTACCAATTAGAAGAGGCTATATTATTGTTGCAGTAATAGGCAATCTCCCGAATTGTACTGGTGTAAAATAACAGGGTTATTTCTTGCCCACATTACAAGTCTATTGTTGATTATCGGGGGCTCTGTTTCATAGCATCCCTGTACATCAAAAGCAAAAGAAATGTTTGTACTTACATGGCATAATGTACTTACTGCTCATCTTTTGAGTCCAGGGTTCTAGCCAAACCTAAATCCTTGTGAATTTACTTTATCCTGACAGAATTCTCATAGTATTTTCCCAAATCAACATAGTTACATCTCTGAGATAACCTGTGATGCCAACTGTTTAGATAATGTATTTTTCTTAAATATCAATTTACAATATATACCTGTTTACAGGACTGGTACGGTCCCCTCTTTTGGAAGTCTGGGGAGGAGACTTGAGCCAGAAGAAAGCATGTTTAGCAGGTTAGATAATAAAATATGCATGGAGATCTATCTAAACATTGGTTTCCCAAGTACTGGGCCTTCGATGTTACAGGTTTTTTACTTTGGAATGTCCTTCAACTTGATTGTCCTGTGGCTGGCTCTTTCTTAAATTGCGTTCAGTCTAAACTTAAATGTTGCTTGTTCAGAGAGATTTTTCCTGAATACCATACCTAAAAAAGATGCCCTATCTCCCTATACATAGATATCCCATATTATTGTCATTAAGGGATTTGTTTTCATCTAAAATCATCTTGTTTATCTGTGTTTTACTTATTTACTATTTT
The DNA here is from genome assembly GCF_037993035.2 of Macaca fascicularis. Taxonomy (NCBI): domain Eukaryota; kingdom Metazoa; phylum Chordata; class Mammalia; order Primates; family Cercopithecidae; genus Macaca; species Macaca fascicularis. The sequence goes on along the minus strand of NC_088376.1, from coordinate 27,905,781 downwards.
CCCCCACTAAAATAAACTCCATAAGGACAGGAATCTTGTTATTCTTGCCTATCCTTCTATTACATTTCTTAGAATAGTTTCTGACACATAGTAGTTACTCAACAAAATTTGTTGTGTAAATGAACGTTTGTTGCATAAATGTTCCTCTGGGCAGCCCTGTAATTGAAACACGTATGTCATGATCTCTTTTTGTTTTTGTTTTGAAATGAAGATTTACTCGAGCTTACGAATTTACAGCTTAAAAGAAAATAAAAAATCTCCAGATCCCCAAACTACTTATGCCAAAAGGAAAGTTAAGCCTGGAGGCTGAGTCTTGCAACACTGCCTCCCAGTGTTGGAAGCTAGCTGCTACTAGCATTGTGCATTAGACAGACCTCCAAGGAAACTTTTTTAAGGATTTATTGGAAAAATTGATGAAATTTAAATATAATCATTATATTAGAAAATAATGGTGCACAAATGTTTTCTAGTTTTGATAATTGTACCTTGATAAAGTGACATATGTGCAACTTATTCTTTTTTAAAATTACTATTTTTTTCAGTTTTCGTATTTATTTTTATTTTTATTATACTTTAAGTTCTAGGGTACATGTGCGCAACGTGCAGGTTTGTTACATATGTATACATGTGCAATGTTGGTGTGCTGCACCCATTAACTCGTAATTTACATTAGGTATATCTCCTAATGCTGTCCCTTCCCACTACCCCCACCCCACGACAGACCCTGGTGTGTGGTGTTCCCTACCTTGTGTTCAAGTGTTCTCATTGTTCAATTCCCACCTATGACTGAGAACATGCGGTGTTTGGTTTTCTGTCCTGGCTATAGTTTGCTCAGAATGATGGTTTCCAGCTTCATCCATGTCCCTACAAAGGACATGAACTCATCCTTTTTGATGGCTGCATAGTATTCCATGGTGTATATGTGCCACATTTCCTTAATCCAGGCTATCATTGATGGACATTTGGTATTGTACAAGTCTTTGGTATTGTGAGTAGTGCCACAATAAACATATATGTGCATGTATCTTTATAGTAGTATGATTTATAATCCTTTGGGTATATGCCCAGTAATGGGATGACTGGGTCAAATGGTATTTCAGTTCTAGATCCTTGAGGAATCGCCACACTGTGTTCCACAATGGTTGAACTAGTTTACAGTCCCACCAACAGTGTAAAAGTGTTCCTATTTCTCCACATCCTCTCCAGCACCTATTGTTTCCTGACTTTTTAATGATCGCCATTCTGACTGGTATGAGATGGTATCTCATTGTGGTTTTGATTTGCATTTCTCTGATGGCCAGTGATGATGAGCATTTTTTCATGTGTCGGCTGCATACATGTCTTTTCCAATTCTGTGAAGAAAGTCATTGGTAGCTTCATGGGGATGGCATTGAATTACCTTGGGTAGTGTGGCCATTTTCATGATATCGATTCTTCCTATCCATGAGCATGGAATTTTCTTCCATTTGTTTGTGTCCTCTTTTATTTCACTGAGCAGTGGTTTGTAATCCTCCTTGAAGAGGTTCTTCACATCCCTTATAAGTTGGATTCCTAGGTATTTTATTCTCTTTGAAGCAGTTGTGAATGGGAGTTCACTCATGATTTGGCTCTCTGTTATTGGTGTATAGGAATGCTTGTGATTTTTGCACATTAATTTTGTATCCTGAGACTTTGCTGAAGTTGCTTATCAGCTTAAGGAGATTTTGGGCTGAGATGATGGGGTTTTCTAAATATACAATCATGTCTTCTGCAAACAGGGACAATTTGACTTCTTCTTTTCTTAACTGAATACCCTTGATTTCTTTCTCTTGCCTGATTGCCCTAGCCAGAACTTCCAACACTATGTTGAATAGGAGTGGTGAGAGAGGGCATCCCTATCTTGTGCCAGTTTTCAAAGGGAATGCTTCCAGTTTTTGCCCATTCAGTATGATATTGGCTGTGGGTTTGTTATAAATAGCTCTTTTTATTTTGAGATATATCCCATCAGTACCTGGTTTATTGAGAGTTTTTAGCATGAAGGACTGTTGAATTTTATCAAAGGCCTTTTCTGCATCTATTGAGATAATCATGTGGTTTTTGTCTTTGGTTCCGTTTATGTGATGGATCACATTAATTGATTTGATTATGTTGAACCAACCTTGCATCCCAGGGATGAAGCCAACTTGATTGTGGTGGATACGCTTTTTGATGTGCTGTTGGATTCGGTTTGCCAGTATTTTATTGAGGATTTTTGCATTGATGTTCGTCACCAATACTGGTCTAAAATTCTCTTTTTTTGTTGTGTCTCTGCCAGGCTTTGGTATCAGGATGATGTTGGCCTCATAAAATGAATTAGGGAGGATTCCGTCTTTTTCTATTGATTGGAATAGTTTCAAAAGGAATGGTACCAGCTCCTCTTTGTATCTCTGGTAGAATTTGGCTGTGAATTCATCTGGTACTGGACTTTTTTTGGTTGGTAGGCTGTTAATTATTGCCTCAACTTCAGAACCTGTTATTAGTCTATTGAGGGATTCAACTTCTTCCTGGTTTAGTCTTGGGAGGGTGTATGTGTCCAGGAATTTATCCATTTCTTCTAGATTTTGTAGTTTATCTGCATAGAAGTGTTTACAGTATTCTCTGATGGTAGTTTGTATTTCTGTGGGATCGGTAGTAATATCCCCTTTATCGATTTTTACTCCGTCTATTTGATTCTTCTCTCTTTTCTTCTTTAGAAGAAAGTTTGCTAAAAGAAAGCTGCTTCTTTAGAAGAAGTTTGCTAAAAGAAAGCTTCTTCTTCAGAAGAAGTCTTGCTAGCAGTCTATCAACTTTGTTGATCATTTCAAAAAACCAGCTCCTGAATTCATTGATTTTGTTTAAAGGGTTTTTTGTGTCTGTCTTTCCTTCAGTTATGCTCTGATCTTAGTTATTTCTTGCCTTCTCCTAGCTTTTGAATGTGTTTGCTGTTGCTTTCCTAGGTCTTTTAATTGTGATGTCAGGATATCAGTTTTAGATCTTTCCTGCTTTCTCTCTTGGGCATTTAGTGCTATAAATTTCCCTCGACACACAACTTTAAATGTGTCCCAGAGATTCTGGTATGTTGTGTCTTTGTTCTCATTGGTTTCAAAGAACATCTTTATTTCTGCCTTCATTTCGTTATGTACCCAGTAGTCATTCAGGAACAGGTTGTTCAGTTTCCGTGTAGTTGTGTGGTTTTGAGTGAGTTTCTTAATCCTGAGTTCTAGTTTGATTGCACTGTGGTCTGAGAAGACAGTTTGTTATAATTTCTGTTCTTTTACATTTGCCGAGGAGTGATTTACTTCCAACTATGTGGTCAATTTTGGAATAAGTGTGATGTGGTGCTGAGAATAATGTATACTCGGTTGATTTGGGGTGGAGAGTTCTGTCTGTTAGGTCCGCGTGATGCAGAGCTGAGTTCAATTCCTTGATATCCTTGTTAGCTTTCTGTCTTGTTGATCTGTCTAATGTTGACGGTGGGGTGTTAAAAGTCTCCCATTATTGTTGTGTGGGAGTCTAAGTCTCTTTGTTGGTCTCTAAGGGTTTGCTTTATGAATCTGGGTGCTCCTGTATTGACTGCATATATGTTTAGGATAGTTAGCTCTTCTTGTTGAATTGATCCTTTTACCTTCTTTGTCTCTTTTGATCTTTGTGGGTTTAAAGGGTGTTTTATCAGAGACTAGGATTGCAACCTCTGCTTTTTTGCTTTCCTTTTTTTTTTTTTTTTTTTTTTGCCTTTTTTTGTTTAGCTTTTTTTGTTTTTACAGATCTTCCTCCATCTCTTTATTTTGAGCCTGTGTGTGTCTCTGCACGTGAGATGGGTCTCCTGAATACAGCACAGTGATGGGTCTTGACTCTTTATCCAATTTGCCAATCTGTGTCTTTTAGTGGGAGCATTTAGCCCATTTACATTTAAGGTTAATATTGTTATGTGTGAATTTGATCCTGTCATTATGATGATAGCTGGTTATTTTGCTCATTAGTTGATGCAGTTTCTTCCTAGCATCGATGGTCTTTACAATTTGGCATTGTTTTGTAGTGGTTGGTACTGGTTGTTCCTTTCCATGTTTAGTGTTTCCTTCAGGAGCTCTTATAAGGCAGGCCTGGCGGTGACAAAATCTGTCAGCATTTGTTTTTCTGTAAAGGATTTTATTTCTCCTTCACTTATGAAGCTTTGTTTTACTGGATATGAAATTCTGGGTTGAAAATTCTTTTCTTTAAGAATGTTGAATATTGGCCCCCACTGTCTTCTGGCCTGTAGAGTTTCTGCCGAGAGATCTGCTGTTAATCTGATGGGCTTCCCTTTGTGGGTAACCCAGTCTTTCTCTCTGGCTACCCTTAACATTTTTTCCTTCATTTCAACTTTGGTGAATCTGACAATTATGTGTCTTGGGGTTGTTCTTCTTGAGGAGTATCTTTGTGGTGTTCTCTGTATTTCCTTAATTTGAATGTTGGCCTGCCTTGCTAGGTTGGGGAAGTTCTCCTGGATAATATCCTGAAGAGTGTTTTCTGACTTACTTCCAGTCTCCTTGTCACTTTCAGCTACACCAATCAGACTTAGATTTGGTCTTTTCACGTAGTCACATATTTCTTGGAGGCTGTTTATTTCTTTTTACTCTTTTTTCTCTAAACTTCTCTTCTCACTTCATTTCATTCATTTAATCTTCAATCACTGATACCCTTTTTTCCACTTGATGAAATTGGCTACTGAAGCTTGTCCATGCGTCACGTAGTTCTCGTGCCATGGTTTTCAGCTCTATCAGGTCATTTAAGTACTTCTTCTCTACACTGTTTATTCTAGTTAGCCATTTGTCTAGTCTTTTTTCAAGGTTTTTAGCTTCTTTGCGATGGGTTTGAACATCCTCTTTTAGCTCAGAGAAGTTTGTTATTACCGATCATCTGAAGCCTTCTTCTCTCAACTAGTCACAGTCAGTCTGCGTCCAGCTTTGTTCCGTTGCTGGCGAGGAGCTGTGTTCAACCCCCAAGGAAATTCTTTGCTGGCCTCCCATAAACAAGCGCATGTCAATTGTAACTTTACGTCTGCAATCTGAGTCTAGCTCCTAAAACTAATCTGGTTGATTCCACACTGATAATGTTCTTAGAAACGTATTTTCCCAGTTGCAGAACAAAGACAAGATGAGATTATTCCTCCACCTACCAGATATGTTTGCATACTTGTTTCTTCCTTTATTCCCCCTTTTCCTTCATTCATCTTATCTTACATAAAATGTAGATTTATTGAGCACTAACTAAAGTCTGACAAGAATGTAACCATTCACTTTACCACGTACCTGTGCCTCTCCCTTAATGTTTTTCTTCACTTTAATGAAATGTATAAACACTAAAATTCCTAAAAACCTCTTCAGAAAAATAGCCACAGATGCCTCTGTAAACCAAGAATAAAAATTGAAGTCCCCCAGCCAACTGAATGGGCCTGTTTTGTCTGTCAAAGGCATTTCAGAGTAAACTTGAAAATCTAGTTCAGGCTATGATGGAAAGTGGAGGTTGGACTTAAAACTATACCCTCTTCTCTTTGGAATTCAGGCACAACTGACTAGCAGTAACATTAAAACGGAGATCTTAAGACTGACAAAACAGACACTTTGTCTCAATAAGACACCAAATTCCAGCCTGACTCTAGTATAGCATCACATGACAGATAGCAGGGCCTGAAAGAAATCAAAGTCTTTTACCCCAAAATATATTTGACATATTTTGAAATGGCCCTGCAAAACTGTCTCTTGTGCGGAAAATCTATATTCTGTAGAGAATCCTCTTCTCTTTCCAGGGTTTTTTTTCCTGATCCAGGAGAGAATTAACTAAGAGCCTGGCACCTTTTTAGGTTTGATAAGAACTCGGAAGCCTGATATCTAGGAGCTTCATCTGCATGATAAAACCTTCATCTCTGCAACCCCTTATCTTGACCCAAACGTTCCTTTCTATCGATTCCAGGTCTAGATAATAAATAACTCTTTTAACCAATTGCCGATCAGAAAATCTTTGAATTCACCTGTTACCTGGAAGCTTTGAGTTGTTCTGCCTTTCTGGACCAAACCAATGTACGTCTAGAGTCCATTGACATCTTATGTCTCCCTAAAAGGTATAAAACCAAGCTGTAGCACGATTACCTTGGGCATGTTCTCAGGATCATCTAGGGCTGTGTCACAGGACATTGGTCACTTGTATTTGACTCAGAATCAGTCTCTTCAAGTATTTAATAGAGTTTGACTCCCTCCCTCCCTCCCTTCCGTCCTTCCTTCCTTCCGTCCTTCCTTCCTTCCTTCCTTCCTTCTGTCCGTCCTTCCTTCTGTCTGTCTTTCCTTCCTCTCTCCTGCCTGCCCTCCCCTCTCCTCCCCCCTCCCCTCCCCTTTCCTTCCCTTCCTTTGTTTTTAACTTATTTATTTCTCTGTTCTTATCTTCCAGTTTTTCCCCTCCTTTAATCCTTTCCTTTCTTTCTCCCTTCTTTCCTCTTGTCTATCATCTGTCTATTCTGAAACTGGGTAAATGTTTCTAATCTAGCAAGAAAGACTTGGCTTATTGTTCTCATTAACAAAAAAATCCATTCAAGAGAAGAGCTGCAGTGTAGAGGACACCCTATTGTACTGGGACCTAGGATATAATTCTAAACTCTGGTTGACTTTGGGCAAATCACTCTCTTGGCCCATCTTTCCTCTTGTACTGGGACCTAGGATATAATTCTAAACTCTGGTTGACTTTGGGCAAATCACTCTCTTGGCCCATCTTTCCTCACCTACAAGAGGAGGAAAGGCTTTTGAGATTCATCTCATCTCTGAATTTGTAAGTTTATGAACATTTTAACAATGACAAGATTTTTAGATTTCTAAGCTTTAATATTTTAAATTACTGCAAAAACAGATAGTTTAAGTAGAATATTGCTTTGTGCTCTCTTTCTGAAATACATAGCAGATGATACAATAACACATCAATATAAAGTCTGTGAGACTCATCTGAAATTGGTCTTTGTGCAGAACAGTCACCCTTCATCCATCATATATATATCCTTCATCCTTCATGCTTCAAATATATCTAGTCAGGGAAAAAAAAAAAAAAACAAACAAGCATGCTGTTTTTCTAGACGCTTGCCTTATTCTCACTGCCTGCAAATTTCGAGCCTAGAAAGCTTTTCAATGAGTTACTGGGAGAAAGATTCATTGTTGGCATATAATAACCAAAGAGCTGTTCATCTAAAAAAGAGATTCAGCTTCCCAGGTTGTATGTGAAATAGCCTTAGCAGTGATGATGATTCTGGTTATGGAAAAATAAATACAGTGAAATTGCAGTGAGAACCATTCCACAGCAAACACAGGTGAATAAAAGTGGATGGCATTTCAAAACTAAGATATTTTTGCTAAAACCCCAGCATTGGTTAGATACGCTTTCATTTGCATGAAAGAAGCAGGGCAAATGGAGGAAACAGAAGGACAACAAGTCAACAGAAGTATTAGTGTGGATAAAAACAAGTGCCTGGCAGCCTTATACAAAAGATGATCTTTTGTGTTGTTGAATTTTTTTGTTTTTTGTTTTTCAATTTTTTAATTTTCAATTTTTGTGGGTATGCAGTAGGTGTATATATTTATGGGGTACATGAGATGTTTTTATACCAGCATGCAATGTGTAGTAATCACATCCTGAAGAATGGGGTATCCGTCCCCTCAAGCATTTATCTTTTATGTTATAAACAATCCAATTACACTACTTTAGTTATTTTTAAATGGACAGTTATTATTGACTATGGTCACCCTGTTCAGCTATCAAATAGTAGGTCTCATTTATTCTTTCTATTTTTTGTACCCATTAACGGTGCTCACCACCCCCAACCCCTCCACAACCCTTCCCAGCCTCTGGTAACTATCCTTCTACTCTCTATGTCCAGTTCAATTGTTTTGATTCAAAAGATAATCTTTTATTTCAATATGAATGTGTGAAAAAAGTTCATTGTTCTCAGTGTTTTGCAAAGTACAGTTTCTTTAGGTATTAAACATTCATGTTTTTGTGTCTAAACCCAGGAGTATATACCTTGGTAGTAATGGAAATGAAACGTCCTCCATTTCAATGCCCAATAATTTGGATTCCCACATACCCAACCAAATGGCCAAATGAAGATTACACGGCTCTGTCCCTTCTACTGACTCTCCAATGTTTCTTTAACCTGGTCTATTTCTAGTCCTGCAGCAATATATGTATTTTCGTGATAAAGTGCTAAATTAAATGTTTCCGGGGATTTCAAAGACTTGAATTAAAAAAAAAAACTTCTAGAAAAGGATATTCTGAAATGCCAATAGAGAAAATTTAAAATTTGAAATTAATATTTAATTAAAGTATTTAAAGAATGCCATGGAAATTCTCCAAGCCTTCTTTTGTTTGAGGCAAATATTGAGCAAAATATTTTTATGTTATAAGACAATGTTATCCTGTTATGCTAGGTTTTTTGTTTGTTTTTGAGATAGAGTCTTGTTCTGTCACCCAGACTGGAGTGTAATGGTGCGGTCTCGGCTCACTGCAACCTCCGCCTCCTGGGTTCAAGCAATTCTCCTGCCTCAGCCTCCTGAGTAGCTGGGATTCCACACACCCACAACCATGCCCGGCTGATTTTTGTATTTTTAGTAGAGATGGGGTTTCATCACATTGGCCAGGCTGGTCTTGAACTCCTGACCTTGTGATCCACCTGCCTCGGCCTCCCAAAGTGCTGGGATTACAGGCGTGAGCCACCGTGCCCTGCTGCTAGTGTTGTTTTTAGTAGTTATTTCAGCAAGAAAATTATGATAACACCAAGATCAGTGGAAATGCATTGGTTTGTATAAGGTGTTTTTTAAAAAAAATTTTTGTCCTGGTCATTTCACAATGCCTTATGGTCATTTTTATATTTACACAAATTTAAAATTTTGTAAATTGTTTTAATATAATTAAGGTAAGTTGTTTTATATTTAATAGTTCATGCCTCCCAAAGGAATGGATGAAGGAAGGCTCAGAGGCATATTAAATTATTTGAATTCTTATACAGTTTAATGTCTATCATAATAAAATATTTTAAAAGAATTCTACATTTGTGTAATGTAGAATTGTGTAAATTTCCTTTAAAATGTATGTAAAATGTTTCTTGAATTATAAATATTTCTTCAATCCAAATATTCCAAGTATTTAGAATATAATGTTACTTACTTTTGTTGGTATAATGGAATTATTCTGATGATCAAAATCACATGTGTATGTGAAGTTATTATTTGTGGTAGTTTTAAAACATAGTTGTAAGTTCTTTGGCACCTCTCCCATTGAGAGGTGGCAGCTAAGTCCTCTCCCCTTGAATCTGGATCAGCCCATGACTTCTTCCATTAATATAGTGCCCTGGAAGTTATGTTATGTGATTTCTAAAGCTGGGTCTTAACAAACCATGAAGCCTCTTGTTGTCTGCTGAAATACCTGCCCTTGGTGCTCTTAGGCACCATGTAAGAATATCATCAATACGTTGAGACTTCCATGCTCTGAAGGAGCCCAAGCCATGTAGAAAGGCCAGATAAAGACTGACATTGGAATTAGCTCAATCCTACCTTCAGTACATTTTTGCTGAGTCACCAGACATGTGAAGGAAGTCTGTCTATCACGTTAGCCCCCAGTCATTCTAGTCACCCCCAGTCATTGAACTCTTCTCAGCTGAGGAATCGGATGATGTAACTATCAGATGATAGCCATCCCTGCTATGCCCTACACTGAATTCTTGACCCCCAAATTCATGAGCATAGAAAATTGATTGCTGCTTTATGCTACTACTTTTGGATTGGTATTTGACACAGCAAAATTTATTATAATTTTTCTGGATGATATATATATTTATATTCTTCCATTACTGCATGTACTTCTGAAATACTCAGACCAGCAAATAAACACATACAATAATATGAAACACAGAGTGTTGCTGATTATCCAATATAAACCATTTCTAAATTTACTTTTTCTTTTTATAAAAACATATATTCCTATCCAGGGTATAAAAAATTGCATTAAAAAATTTAGTGTCTCTCTGGATGTTTATATTATTTAGGAAGCATGTGACAGTCTTTTATAGCACTATAAAAAGTGTGTCAGCCATTTCCAAACTCTTTTGAATGCGCATCTACCAGTGTATACATGCACACATTCACAAAGACAAAAAAAAAAAAAGAACGAGATGAAAACTGAATAGAAATAGACATTTTCGAAATTTTACTTGATGCCACAATTAAATGTCTTGCCAACCTGTCAAAGTACCCACGTCTTACTCCAAAGATCACTGAACTAAACAGTGGATAAAAAGAATGTCTAAATATTTTTGAAATGGTACAAAAATGTAAGTTAACTATTTGGGCTCATTACCAGTTTCATCCTCTCACACTTAGGTTGACTTTTGTGATAATCACATCCATTATTTTACGAACTTAGCCTTCAAGAGAGAATAATGAATGGATCATTGACTGAACTGCAGTCAATAGGCTATTATAATTTCCCTTAATACAGCAATATTGAAGAGTCCCAGTTTGTTTGAAAGCTTACAGTTGCTGAACAACTATAAAAAATGAATATGCATTATAATGAAGACATTGAACACATTTTGAAAAGTTTAGTAATTAGAGCAAAAAGTCACAAAACAGGAAAACTATTTTCCAAGTCGTTGATTTAGAATTTGTCTAAGTTTGTGATATATGTTTATGAGGAGCGAATTTAATTTCTAATCCAGCCTACATTTACTTCATGTTTACTGTATGCTAGATATACTGAATGCTTTATCTCAGATATTATTTAAACTGCCAGCCTCAGATACCTCTAATCTTTCCTATCCAAAATCATTTATATTGGGAATTTTTTTAAATAAATGAAATAAATGAGATATATTACATTTTAAGGAAATCATGTGATAAAGGTCAGAAAATGTGGCCTGCCTATTTGTTCTGTCAATAAAGTTTTACTGAAACACAACTCATTTGTTTACATATTGTCTTGCTCTTGTGCTAGAACTGTAGAGCTGAGTAGTTGTGATAGAGACTGTATGGCCTGCAAAGCTTAAAATATATACGATCTGATTCATTATAGAAAAACCTTGCTGGCCCCTGATTTAAGAGATATACTACACCAACTTGTTTACTTCACTACAGTTTGCACGCAGTCAGGACAGAATGCTATTTCATAGTGGGTGGGGTGGCTCAAGTGGTTTGTAAAGAAAAGTAGTACCTTTCACCTAGATAGTGATACTTTAAATTGTCATTGATTGGCATTATTAACCCAGTCAAGCAAATTAGTACTTCATACGTGAGATAAATCAGGTTAGAAAAATTTTTTAAAAACCTGTGAGATTACGAAATAGTGTGCATTTAAAACATGTTCTCTGTTGGGTTACTGTAACCGCCCAGTGGGTTGGTTCACCTGACCCCCTGCCTAGATGTTACCAATGGAAGGTACCAGAGTTACTGGTAGTGAATCTGTGTGGGTCTGCAGCAACTTCAGTTCTTGTCTCCTCAGAAGAAATGATTCAACTGAGAAGCATAAGGCAGGAAAAGGGACTGAGGCAAGTTTCAGAATTGAAGTTGAGGTTTATTTAAAAAGGCTTCAGAATAGGAAAGAAAGGAAAGTACATGTGGAAGAAACCCGAGTAGGCACATGAAGGTCAAGTGCAGTGTTTAACCTTGATCCTAGGACTTCATAGGCTGGCCCTTTCCAGTGATTCTTCCCTTAGGGTGGGCTGCCTGCTCGTGCAGGGCCTTCCTTGGGAAGTGAGCACATGCATTGTATTTAGGAAGTTATACAAACCTCATCTTATGCTTTCTCCGCTTTTCTGGTGGGGTTTCCACAGAAGGTCATACTCTCCCATTTTGTCTCCTAATGCATATGCCCAGGACGTTGCTTCTCCCTGGCATCTGCATTTGGTTAACATTTACTGTAACAGGTGTGGACCATTAGGAATTGGCCTCTCCCTGATGCTGGCTGCTAATGTATCACTTTTAGAGAGACAATGCAATCATTGTCAAACCATAACCTGACCTTCCTAGTGGGCGGGGGAGCCCCCTCTCCTGTCCCGCTCATGCCTGTCTAATTACCTGTGACATAGACAGATCTGATTTATCAAGACAGGGGAATTGCAATGGAGAAAGAGTAATTCACACAGAGCTGGCTGTGCAGGATACCAGTTTTATTATTATTAAAATCAGTTTCTCTGAGAATTTGGGGATTGGAGTTTTCAAGGATAATTTGGCGGGTAGGTGTTTGAAGAGGGGAGTGCTGATTGGTCAGGTTGGAGATGGAATCACAAGGGACTGAAGTGAGGTTTTTTTTGCTGTCTTCTATTCCTGGATGGAATCACGGAACTGGTTGAGGCAGATGACCAGTCTGGGTGATGTCAGCTGATCCGTGGAGTGCAGAGTCTGCAAAATACCTTAAGCACTAATCTTAGATTTTGCAATAGTAATGTTACCCCTAGGAAAAATCTGGGGGAGGTTCAGACTCTTGCAGCCAGAGGCTGCATGACCCCTAGACTATCATTTCTAATCTTGTAGCTAATTTGTTAGTCCTGCAAAGGAAGACTGATCCCCAGGCAAAAATGGAGTCTTTTTGGGAAGGGGCTATTATCAATTTTGTTTCAAACAATAAACTTAAATTCCTTCCCAAGGTTAGTTCAGCCTATGCCCAGGAATGAACAAGGACAGCTTAGAGGTTAGAAGCAAGATGGAATCAGTTGTCTGGTCCCTTTTACTGTCATAATTTCCTCAGTTATAATTTTTGCAAAGGTGGTTCCAGTACTTAGATTTAGAGCCATTCAGCATCTTTCTTCAAATGAGTGTAGAGAGTAATCTTTTTACTTCTCTGGGGAGTTACCTTTGATTTTATCATTTGCCCACGTCTTTTTGGCTAGTGTGGCTTGTGTGGCTATGCCTTTTGGGGCTAGAGTAAAAGCACTGGTGGGCTGAGTTACCAAGAGATAGAATGTGTTAGGCTGGGCTGTGTTTTGATGTGGCTTTGGTCTGAAACTATGTGTGAAGACTTGAGCCAAGGTGAATATCTGAGGAATAACATCAATCCATGAATTCTAAGACATATATTTACATAAAGGAGGTTATGGTAGAATTCAGAGGAAGAAATGGGACAATCTTAAGAAATGGATTTAGTGCCTGACTAAATGAAATGAAATACTTCTGGATGATACAACTCAGGGGCCGTGGTGGCCTCCTTTTTTGGGGAATTGGTGAAAGGTATGTGTCAGAGTGGCTTAGCTGTTTCATTATTTTTCTTCTAAGTCAGAAAATCAGCCAGTTCCATTAGTTGTTGCTAATAAAGCTGTGCTGGGACAGATTGCACATACCTGCCCACACAATCCTACAGCCTATTTCTTTCTATCATTCATTGATGGTAGTGATAAATGGAGAAGCCCTTCAGATGATGCCTGGAACAGAGCAGCTACTCAGGATATGTTCACTAAATGAATTAAAATAATTTAACATTAGATATTCTGTGTGAGCATGATTGAATAGGTTTCCCTTCAGTTATAAAGAATGGCATCATATAAATGTAAAATACAAATACATATAAATATAAAATGCATTAATCATCTAGTTTTCCACTTACTAGATTATTCCAGTCCAGTTTAATTACAGGCTCTTTCATGCCTACTCTATTCTGCAGATAATCAAATCATGTATTTTTTCTGAAATGCAAATTTTTTGTAGCATTAGTTCAGCAAAGCATGATGGAGAGGATAATGAGCCTTAAAAACCAGTTGCTTTCTTACTTTTTACCTAATAGTTAGTCCTCTCCTAACACACAGAGCCATGCTTTTTGCAAAGAAAATGGTGATTTCTTCTGAATACTGCTTCCTTCCCCCAACACGTGCAAGTATTTTTCTGTTCTAAGTGAATATGTTTTGTTCCTTGCGGGACAGTGGAGAAGTTCAAAAAGGCAGACTGTTGTGGGAAGTCAGGGACCCTGAATGGAGGGACGGGCTGGAGCTGAGGCAGAAGAGCATAAATTGTGAAGATTTCATGGACATTTATCAGTTCCCTAAATTAATACTTTTATAATTTATTTCACCTATCTTTACTGCAATCTCTGAACATAAATTGTGAAGATTTCATGGATATTTATCACTTCCCTAATAATACTCTTATAATTTCTTATGTCTGTCTTTAATCTCTTTATCCTGTTATCTTTGTAAGCTGAGAACGTACGTCACCTCAGCACCACTGTTGTACAAATTGACTGTAAAATGTGTGTTTGAACACTGAAATCAGTGCACCCTGAAAAAGAACAGAATAACAGTAATTTTCAGGAAACAAGGGAAGATAACCGTAAGGTCTGCCTGCCTGCGGGGTCAGGCAGAATGCAGCCATAATTTTCTCCTTGTAGAAAGCCTATATATGGATGTGCGAGTAGGAGAGATATTACTACATTCTTTTCCCAGCAAGAAATAACCCTGGGGAAGGAATTCATTCTTTGGGGGAGGTCTATAGATGGCTGCTCTGGGAGTGTCTGTCTTATGTGGTTGAGATAAGGACTGAAATATGCCCTGGTCTCCTGCATTACCCTAAGGCTTACTAGGATTGGGAAATTACAGCCTGGTAAATTCTAGTTGAGACTGGTTCTCTGCTCTCGAACCCTGTTTCTTGTTAAGATGTTTATCAAGATAATATGTGCATAGCGGGACACAGACCCTCATCAGTAATTCTAATTTTGCCTTTGCCTTGTGATCTTATTGCGCTTTGAAGCTTGTGATCCTTGTGACCTACTTCCTGTTCATACACACCCTCCCCTTTAAAAATCCCTAATGAAAACTTGCTGGTTTTACATCTCGGGGTCGTCATCACAGTCCTACCAATATGTGATGTCACCCCTGGAGACCCCGCTGTAAAATTCCTATCTTTGTACTCTTTCTCTTTATTTCTCAGACCGGCCAACACTTAGGGAAAATAGAAAAAACCTACATTAAAATGTTGGGGACTGGTTCCCCCAGTAGCAGACAGTGTCTTGTTCTTTCCTGAGGCATGGATAGAGTCCACTATCATTCAGCTAGCCTGACTCACCAAACTCCGGTCTCTTTTATCTCTGAGTTGGGCTTTTAAGGCAAGGCTATATACCTCCCAAGAAGAATGAAGATCTTTCTTCCCCAGGATCAAAGGCACTAAATCCCAGACCATGGAATGTACAATATCAGGAAACCTTATCTTATAACTACTTCTAAAACATCTCCTTTTTTTCTGTCTCATCTGAAAACATAGCCTTCAAGCAATTTATTTGAAATGCCACTAATCAGGAAGGAAAAGAATTATTTCAGAAAAAGGAATGTTCGTTTTACCGCTGATTGCTGTATAACTCTTGAAAAAGCACTTCCATTTTAAGTGAGGGGTTTTAAAATAACAAAGATTTGAAAGGGGCACTTCTTATTTATCTTTGCGGCAGAGGGTGGCAGAGGACCAGAAAATTTTTAAATACAGTATTTCCTACTGTAAACAGAGCCAAAAGACAGGGTAGTCATATTACAGAAGAACTTTAAATTTTGCGAAAGTAATAAATTACCAATATTCTAATAATTAAGGAAACAGGCTTCAAGTACTATAACAAAGTTTTGTTAAATTATTTAGTAAGTTTTACATTGTGTTACAGCATTCATATTAGGGAAAAATGAATTTGCGTTGGAATTTTCAGGACCATATATAAATTATACAGTTATTCATCCTATGGAAAGGATTATTATTTTGTTGGTCCAAATCCTCCTTAGCATAAGGGATAACTTAAATAAAATATAATCTATTAATCTGCAGTCACAGGCTTTTTAACTCTTTAAGTGCCACATGACTATCAAATACCACCGATGAGTTTTTCAGTTCCTGACATTTGTCACTGTGAGAAGCATAGACTATAACCATATAGTGATGCTGTTACAGTGATCTCCATCCTGTCATATATAATGAGACAGCCTGTTTTCTTTTTCATATTGGTAATAATAGAAGAGTAGAAGAACACTGCTTTGATATATTTTTGAAGCATTAATGTATAATAACTTTTGGTGGAGTCTAAATTGGTGTATTTATGTTTGTTAACTGGCTTGAGAAAAGTTTACTTGTTGTTTTTAAAAAGTACATTATTTTGTCATACTTCCTATTAAAATTTTGATCCTTTACCAGAAATGGACACAAACACACACACATACACATAAACACACACATGCACTCACAAGTTACATGTATGCAATTTCAGTTACAATATCAATAGTATGATCTCTGACACATATTTATCTGTCCATAGATATTTGGCAGTCTGTTAACCCCTAGGTTAAGAACCGCTGCTTTATGATAGTTTGACTTTGATTTGTGACTTTTCTGATTGGAGACTAACTATAATTTCCCTCAGTTTTAGGGGACTCATACTCTCAGTAATGCAAGCAGAAGGCAAGAAGATAGATACTTATTCATTTTATATCAGCATCTTTCTACTTACTGGTATATTGGAAATATTTTTTAAAAGCCAAGCAAACTCTCTATGGACATTATTCTTTTAAGATAAATGGATTAGGCATGACTAATATTTAATATACAAATAGACATCTAATGCCATCATTTAGTCTGTCTGCTTTGGGAATGGTTGCAGAGTGTTGGAAGAGATTGGCTATCTCTTCTACAAAACTTTTTCTTCCTCCTGGCACAGGATTTAAAGGAGGAGACCACCACCCCTCTTTTTGTCTTATGACCAATTTCTGCCTCCAAAGAAAAAAGAAGTAAAAACTAAAAGGCAGAAATGGAATCCACAGGCCGATAGCCCAGCGCCGTGCCCTGGGCCTGATAGTTAAAAATCAACCCCTGACTTAACTGCTTGTGTTATCTATAGATTTCAGACATTGTATGGAAAAGCATCGTGAAAATCCCCGTTCTGTTCTGTTCTGATTACCAGTGCATGCGGCCCCTAGTCACGTACCCCCTGCTTGCTCAATTGATCATGACCCTCTCACATGGATCCCCTTAGAGTTGTTAGCCCTTAAAAGGGACAGGAACTGCTCACTTGGAGAGCTGGGTTTTTTGAGACGTAAGTCTGCCGACGCTCCCGGCCAAATAAAGCCCTTTCCTTCCTCAACTCGGTGTCTGAGGGGTTTTGTCTGTGGCTCATCCTGCTACATTTCTTGGTTCCCTGACAGGGAAGTGAGGTGATTAACAGATGGTCAAAGCAGCCCCTTAGGTGGCTTAGGCCTGGTGGAGACTCCAGTCAGCTTTAGTGACGCGAATCCTGAGAGTGCTCCCAGGTAGGCAGTTGCCCTGGTGGAATGCCTCGCCAGAGTAGTGTATGGTAGGTCCCACAGAGGATTAATGCAGCAGCCAAACACCAGGAAGGAATCAGTACTTGGAATCCAGACATCTGGAAACACGGTAAGACTGTCTTGGAACTTGCCCACTCCATTTGAGTGGAAGCGTGACTTGATCACCCATGGCATACCTTTATTGGCACCTCGGTTTTGGTTTTGATTTTGACTAGATTTGCACTGTTTTGGTTTAGATTTCAGTATCGACTTTTGGATTTGAACTGTTTTGGCTTTGATTTCAGTTCTGACTTGGCTCAAGTTGCTTGATAAATGAGTAACTCCTTATCCATACTTTGGTTTTAGTGTGAATTGCTTGGTGAGTGAGTGACTTTTTGCCCCTTTATCCCTTCCCTCTTTGTGATAAGAGTGTTGTTTCGTCTCTTGAGAGAGGAAAATGAGTAAAACACAAAGTAAGCCTACCCTGTTAGGAACTATATTAAAGAATTTCCAAAAAGGATTCAATGGGGACTATGGAATCACTATGACACCTGGAAAACTTAACGCTTTCTGTGAGATAGATTGGCCGGCATTAGAGGTGAGATGGCCATCAGAAGGAAGCCTAGTTTCAAAGGTATGGCACAAAGTAACTGGTAAATCAGGACACCAGATCAGTTTCCACACATAGATACTTGGTTGCAGCTGGTTTTAGACCCCCCCACAGTGGTTAAGAGGACAGGCAGCAGTAGTACTAGTGACAAAGGGACAGATAGCCAAGGAAGAAAGAGTAGCTTCACTCCTGCCAGTCCCTCCCCTAGGGGAAGAGGAAAGAGAGAGGAGAACAGCAGCATAAGCAGCTGGCAGAGGCAAGGAAAGACCAGCAGAGAGAGAGAGAAAAAAAAAAGAGAGAGAGAAAAGAGAGAGACAGAAAGTCTCAAAGAGAGAAATACAGGTAGTTAAGAAAAAAAAAAAACAGTGTACTCTTTAGAATCTGTAATTGATAACTAAAGGTCTTCTCTGTGACCATGTAACATGCCAATACCAATTTGTTGTCAGTGTAAACAAGGGCATAGCCTGAAAGCACTGAGGCCACTGACAACCGGTAGCCTTCCTATCAAAATTCCTTAACTCAGTAACGCGCAGATGGCCCAAATACATTCAATCTGTAGCGACAATGGCTTTGCTAACAGAAAAAAGTAGAAAAATAACTTTTAAAGGAAATCTCATTGTGAGCACACCTCACCAGTTCAGAACAATCCTAAGTAAAAAAAAAAAAAAAAAAAAAAAAAAAGGTTGGGGGGTAGAATTTACGTAAAAAGAATGTTATATAGTAAAGTCTTGTCCTAAAATAAATTAACTGGTTGTTTAAAGAAAAGGGTGTTTGCAATAAGTTAGAAAGTTGAGACATGTCAAAGAATTCTCTGTGAAAGTCGTGAAAGAAGGAAAAAAACTGTTATTAAAAATGAATTTATGCAAGAAATGTTGTATAATTTAAAAGAAATTAGGACTCCTGAATATAAAACTATTGAAGAAACAGTTTATATGCAAGGTGTATTAGAAAAGTAAAATATACTTTTAGTAAAAGGATTATAAGGGGGCATAAAAATGTGGATTTTTATCTACATTAAAAGGTTAAAAACATTTTTTTTTGTTTTGAAGGTTTTAAGCAAGTTTTAAAACATTAATTGTAAAGGAAATTATGTGTGTAAATGTGTTGGCTAAAGTTAAAGGGGTATCATCCAGTTTTTCCATGAACTGGACATTAAAATAAAAACACAATGGATTTTTCTTAAAGTACTAACCTGCTTTTTAACAATAATTATAAAAGGTTAAAAAGAGTCTATAAAAATCTTAACTTATGGTCAGACATTAAAAATTGAATAAATATGTCTACATATTTTAAGTTTTATTAAAACTAAGTTTAATGTTAAGAACACATTAATATAAAGGTGAAATTTAGTTTATCTGGTATAAAAATCATACAGAAAGCATTGTCAAATACAAAGTGGTGTTCGGCTTTCCTTGGTCTAAAAACTAATAAAAATAGATGTTAAAGGAAATTTCTCAGTAAGAAGGCACCAAGGACTATAAAGTCCACTGCTGATGTCCCCACATTTAAAACAAAAGGTCAGTTTCTTAGAGATTATATACTTGGTTTATCTTCCACTTTCCTTTCCCTCAAAACTAAAAATCTTTTAGCACATGTACCACCCCTAGAATTTCCGGTAAACCAGCACCAGCCTGAAGATCACGTTTTCATCAAAGGGTGGAAAGAGGAAAAACTCAAGCCAGCCTGGGAAGGACCCTGCCTTGTCCTGATAACCACCAAGATTGCTGTTCATACAGCGAAAAAGGGATGGACTCATCACACCTGAGTCAAGAAAGTGCCACCCCCTCCGGAGTTGTGGGCCAGAGTCCCAGGGGAAAACCCTACCAAACTAAAGCTAAGAAAAATTTAACTCTTTCTATTCTATTACTCTTTCTTCTTTCCTCACTCTATTGCTGATGATCTAGTTGTTAACATAACCAAGTCAATTTCACCTCAAACTATTGCATTTAATGCTTGCCTTGTTATATACCCTGTCGGGACTTGCCAAGTCAAAGACAGCTGTCTACTTCAGAAAAGTACCTCTGTCCCTCCTGACTCTCCTCAAACTGGGCATTAGTAAATTGGGACTATTTAATCTGGAGAGATTTCGATAAAGACCCCAGTGTCAACCAGGAGTCTTGCCCCCCAGTGTGGAACTTTTATGCCAATGTTCTGTGTAGTTGGTCCGAAGTCCTGTGTACCACTAAAGAACAAGAATGGACTGCCCCAACTGGTTTTTGTAATTTCCTAAAGCCATACATTAATTTTACTAGAGGATCATAGAAGTTAAAGACTTACAACAAACTTTGGCAATTAAGACAGGATACCAAGATGCAAATGCCTGGTTGGAATGGATCAAATATTCCATCTGCACGTTAAACAAAAGCAGTTGTTATGCTTGTGCACATGGCAGGCCAGAGGTCCAGGTTGTCCCCTTTTCACTAAGGTGGTCCTCCAGTGGACCAGGCATGGGCTGCATGGTAGTTCTTTTCCAGGATTTTACAACCTGGAGTAATAAGTCGTGCCAAGCTCTCTTTCTGCTATATCCCGAAGTTCAGCACTTTGCGGGTCAGCCCCCAAGGGCCATCCAGCTTCTGTCTCCCAACACTAAGTTCACTTCATGTCTCTCATCATGGGGAGGAAACTTAGCATTCCTTGGAGACCTGAAGGGATGCAGTTAACTTAAGAACTTTCAAGAGCTTACCAATAAGTCAGCCCTTGTTCATTCTCGAGCAGATGTGTGGTGGTATTGTGGTGGATGTTTACTGGACACTCTGCCAAATAACTAGAGTAGCACTTGTGCTTTAGTCCAGTGGGCTATCCCTTTCACCTTGGCATTTCATCAACCAGAGGGAGGATAGGTGGTAGAAAAAGGATGGATCTGGTTATCAGATGGAAGAATAGCTGTGCCACAACTGCTAGGAGCTGCAGTCGTACTGCCTGTGCATGATGAGATCACCCACCTAGGCCAAGAGTCACTTAAAAAGCTGTTAGGCCGGTACCTCTACATCTCACATCTGTCAGCCCTTGCCAAAACAGTGGTGCAGCAGTGTGTCACCTGCCGGCAGCACAATGCTAGGCAAAGTCCAACCATCCCTCCCAGTATACAGGCTTACGGAGCAGCCCTCTTTGAAGATCCCCAAGTAGACTTCACCGAGATATCCAGAAGTGGAGATCTCATCCCTAGGTTTGGACTTCCCTTACGAATTGGCTCAGACAACGGGCAGGCATTTGTGGCTGACTTGGTACAGAAGACAGCAAAGGTGATAGGTGTGAATCAAGGATTGGAACGTAGCCCCCTTGCAGCCACAGTGGAAAGGACCCCAGACCATCATCTTGACCACTCCCACAGCCATGAAAGTAGAAGGAATCCCAGCCTGGACCCACCACAGCTACATGAAACCCACAGCAACTGAGACCTGGGAGGCGAGACCAAGCCCAATCCTTGCAAAGTGACTCTAAAGGAGATGACAAGCCCTGCTCCAGTCACACCTGGAAGCTGACTGGTCCATGCATGACCAAAGTATGAAGAAACTCACTGTGGGACTTATTTTTCTTAAATTTTGGACTTGTAAAGTAAGGACTTCAACTGACCTTCCTCAAACCAGGGACTGTTCCCAGTGTATACAGCAGGTCACCGAGGTAGGGCAAAAAGTTAAAACTGTCTTTTTGTTCTATAGTTATTATAAATGTGCTGGAACTCTAAATGGAACTTGTTTGTATAATGCCACCCAGTACAAGGTATATAGCCCAGGAAGTGACCAGCTTGATGTGTGTTATAACACATCTGAGCCCCCTATGGTCACAGTTTCTGAAATAAGGTTAAGAACAGTCACCTGGTAGGGTCTAAACCTTACTAAGAAGAATCCATTTAGTAAGTTTCCTAAATTGTAAACTGTTTGGGCCCATCCAGAGTCTCACTGGGACTGGATGGCTCCAGCTGGACTATACTGGATATGCCAGCATAGAGCCTACACCAAGCTGCCTAACCAATGGGCAGGTAGTTTTGTCGTTAGCACCATTAAGCCATCCTTATTTCCTACTGCCCATAAAAACAGGTGAGCTCCTAGGCTTCCCTGTCTATGCTTCCCGAGAAAAAGAGGAGCCATAACCATAGGCGACTGGAAAAATGACAAGTGGCCCCCTGAAGAATCATACAGTACTATGGGCCTGCCACATGGGCATAAGATGGCTTGTAGGGATACTGAACCCCTATCTACATGCTTAACTGGATTGTATGGTTATAAGCTGTCTTAGAAATAATCACCAATGAAACTGGCAGAGCTTTGACTGTTTTAGCCCAGCAAGAAACCCTGATGAGAAATGCCATTTATCAGAATAGATTAGCCCTAGACTACTTGCTAGCAGCTGAAAGAGGAGTTTGTGGGAAATTTAACCTAACCAATTGCTGTCTACACATAGATTATCAAGGGCAAGTAGTTGAAGACATAGTTAGAGATATGACAAAATTGGCCCACGCAAGTGTGGCATGGATTTCATCCTGGGGCCATGTTTAGAAAATGGTTCCCAGTGCTAGGAGGATTTAAAACTCTTATAATAGGAATTAAATAGTAATAGGAACCTGCTTACTAGTCCCTTGTTTGCTACCTGTACTCCTTCAAATAATAAAAAGCTTCCTAGCTACCTTAGTTCACCAAAATGCTTCAGCACAAGTGTACTATATGAATCACTATCTGTCTTACAAGAAGGACATGGGTAGTGAGGATGAAAGTGAGAACTCCCACTAATGAGTGAGGTTCTCAAAGTGGGGAATAAGGGAGGAGACCACCCCTCATATTGTCTTATGACCAATTTCTACCTCCAGAGAAAAAAGAAGTAAAAACTAAAAGGCAGAAATGGAATCCACAGGCAGATAGCCCAGTGCTGTGCCTTGGGCCTGGTAGTTAAAAATCAACCCCTGACTTAACTGCTTGTGTTATCTGTAGATTTCAGACATTGTATGGAAAAGCATTGTGAAAATCCCTGTCCTGTTCTGTTCCATTCTGATTACTGGTGCAGCCCCGAGTCCCATACCCCCACTGGTTCAATCGATCATGATCTTCTCACGTGGACCCCATTAGAGTTGTAAGCCCTTAAAAGGGACAGGAATTGCTCACTTGGGGAGCCCGGTTTTTTGAGACATAAGTCTGCTAATGCTCCTGGCTGAATAAAGCCCTTTCCTTCCTCAACTCAGTGTCTGGGGTTTTGTCTGCAGCTCGTCCTGCTACAGATTGACTACATTTTAGACAGTTGTGTAGTTAGGTGTGGTCATTTGATTGAACTCTGGTCAACAGAATATGGAAATAAGTGATGCACATCATTCTTGGCCTGTCCCATAACAGACCCTCCCATGCACGATCTTTATGGCTTAATGGAAATGAACATGGAGGCCTTGGGAGACAAATGTGGGAAATAATAGAGGCATAAAGTAGAAAGGAGCTGGGTCTTTTAATCACCTCTTAGAGGAGAGCTGCTGCTGAATAACCATTTCAGAATTTTGTATTAAGCTAGATAAATTTTGTGGTTCTCTCCAATAGCAACGAAACAGACCTGAACTACTATATAAGGTTTACTGAATAATTCAGAGTGGAAAACTACAGGAGAGTTGCCAAATTCCAGGGGAGTTGCCACATTCTGTTTATTTTCAGTGTTTTGTGACACATGCTGTTTGCTTGTGACTGGCTAGGTGGAATAATGCATGATATAATATTGTGTAGGTTCAACTTGAAGTAATCCTCGATGATGGACACATAGCTTAAAAAGATTTCTTCAGAGAAAATGTGAAGAGAGTGTCCCAATAATGTGAACAGATATGGAAATTCTGAAGAGGCCTTGCTGCATCTTTTCTATGAGTTGAATGAGGTGTTTACCAGTCCCATAGAGAATAAAACAGTATTCTGAAAAGATGCCAAAAATTCAAGCAATCAAAAAGGCTATTTGAATTACTTATATACACCCATCATTAATGACAATTCATTCTGTCCTGTATTGTAATTTGGAATATTAAATAGAGTAGTCCATATATAAAATATGGGAGAGGACATGTTCAACTTTTTTAAATTGGTAAAGGTATACAATCAAAATCCTCTGGAGACCACTAATCTAGAAACTCAGAATCCTATATCTACTTGCTCATTGGATGCTCCTACAGGAAAGTGTAAATTTGTCACAACCACTTGAACAGTGTGCTTGGGACACAACTTTGGGATTAGTCTAATGGACAAGTTAGTAATCATGAGGGTAAAGCTATCACACTGGTGACCCCCTCAAAATAAAAAATTTAACAATTGAGTTAAAAAAAAAAGTTTGTTTTCTTTTCCCTCTCTGTGTCTAAGTACTAGGTTAGTATATGTACATTTTAATACTGATTTCTTCATTTGAATATAGTGAAATCAGCTGGATTTTTGGTTTGGAAGAATCTGCAATTTCAATTTCAAAATTAAAGATAATATTACTCTATTAATTTATTATGAGTTCATTGCAGTATAATCTTGAATAAGTTGACAAATATGTTATAAAATAGAAGTAATGAGGGATAAAATTTATCTTATATTTCAGATTTTCCAATTTTTAATGGCTTCAGTATGGATCTTCTACATGATTTACCTAATGTTTAGATACTGCCTCCTGTTTCTTTAGGACCACTGCAACATGTGTTTAGAAAATCAGTCATTGGTTGCAGTTAGGATTAAAAGTATCTTAATTTTTTTGTCAGCTTGTTCTTTTAATTAGTAAAACATCATATCTCCATTAAACAAAAATCTCCAGAAATAAAGACATAAAGAATAAAACCAAGCAGCTCATAATCCAGAGGTATTCTCGTATATTGTACATTAGACCCATATTTTTTATACAGATTTGTAGCCTACCCTTTTCTATTACCTTCTATTACCTTGTAAAATTCATTATTTTAAACTACATCATTCTGCATTTCGAATGTTGTGATTTTCAACAAATAATATTATGGAAAATTATAATTCTTTTGAATATTTTCATACTGCTGTATGTTTAGATCAATTTTATTTTTTTCCCATTATAAGTAATGCCATGACGAATATTCTTCCATATTAAGCTTTGAATGAATTTATGTAGTTCCTGAAGATAAATTCCTAGAAGTGGAATTATACTAAGTAAAATTACATGAACATTTAAGAGGTTCTGTCATTTCATTGTTGA
Organism: Macaca fascicularis; assembly: GCF_037993035.2. Classification (NCBI taxonomy): domain Eukaryota; kingdom Metazoa; phylum Chordata; class Mammalia; order Primates; family Cercopithecidae; genus Macaca; species Macaca fascicularis. Next base: position 27,880,762 of record NC_088376.1, on the reverse strand, counting down.
AGCCATCAGTATTGAATATTATAATTTTTATATAGTATACTTTATTTTCTATATTTTGTTGCTGAGTGGTTAAATTGAAAATGCTTTCATACATTTACTAGCTTGGTACTTTCTCTTTTAAATCGTCTTCCTATTTGAAATAATTTTAGAGTTAAACAAAAGTTGCTAAAGCAGAACAAGGAAAGCCTATATATATTCACTCGTTCCCAACATACTGACATTTAATTACTTCTATATGTATGATTATATCTTTTTGAAATGTTTAAATGAAATAGTGAAACATAGTTTTAGTGAAATATAATAGGTTTCTGGAGGATAAGTCAGGTTTATCTTTCTGATTTGGCCTGCATTCCTTGTTCTCTTTTGTTCTTCTGAATATTACTCTTTTAATTGACTAGTCCCTTTTTGATACTCATAAACAACTCAGTGATCTCCAACATTCTCTTTTATATTATGCTATTTTAGTTCTCCATTTTGATTGTGGTATTAGTTGGGCCTTAGGTACAATTTTTTCTCATCCCAACTTGAGCAGGGGTATACTGTAACAATGTCCATAAATCTGGGCTTTGGTATTGGGGGAAAAGACATGGTGAAACTAAATCTTTGTGTGGAAGACAGGGAAGCCAAATGTTTGAAAAATATCCTGGGCAACTCTGATAATTTCTTCCCACTATTATATTTAAGAATGAATAAGGTAAAAAGTCATTTCCTTAGATACATTTCCTGTCTCTATCATGTATAATTTAAAGTCACTTTGGTATGGGACTTTTCAACTTACGCTTGATTTGGGAGAGTGTATATGGTTGTGAATAAAATATCACTAATTAAGAAATCTGGAGGCTCAGGCCCAGGAGGTAGCTTTTCTAGTCCTGATTGGCTGGAGCATACCAAGTCTACGAGCCCACCCATACAGGGGATACTTCCAAGAAATTGGGAGAAAAGTCACATTTTCAGGCTTATTTACTCTATCTTCTTACTGTTTATTGAAAGATTGTGTTGCCATGGTGATGGGAAAGAGGTATAATAAGAGATTGGGGAAAATGTTACAACATGGAGAAGGATTTGGTTTTTCACATAGTTAAATGGAAGTTTACCTTTTTGAACTACATTTGCATTATCTCATTTTCCTTCCCCTTGTCAGTATGCATCACAAAGTCATTAAAAGAGTTCAGCATCCATCTCTGTTTTTATTACTTTATCGTGATGACTCTTGGGAGTCCTTAGCCATTGAAAAAGGCGTGTGTGTGTGTGTGTGTGTGTGTGTTTGGGGGGGGTGCAGAACATTTTTCACATTTCTATTTTGTGAATTTCAGGTTTCCTGAATTAGATTGTCAGAAATTTTGCCTTTTATATAAATATTTTTAAGGAATCATTTTTTGAATTAATCAGTTTTACTGTTTTGTGCTTTCAGATTAATTTCTATATTCCTATACTCTTGCTAATTTATTTTTTCTTTTACTCCATTGTGAGTCAAATCCATAACTTACATATTTTTATTAATTTTTTAAAATAAGGAAAGCAATTAAGATTCTCATCTGTCTTTTAGGAACAAATTTAATTTTTTTCTGTTTAAAAGAGTGTGTTCACTGTAGAAAATCTGACAGTATAGATGGAGAAAAAGTAGGCATTTTGTACAGCTTTTACTACTTTCCCATAAGTTTTGACATGTAGTATTTTCTTTCATTTTTGTCTAAGCAGATAGTAGTTTTAGTTCTGATTCTGTGTTTTGGGATGTACAAGTTAGTTGAAAAAGAGTTTAAATGTATTTAAGAGAGGTTTTATTTTGCTAACACTGTTATTATTGGTTTTCAGTTTTTAATATTGTGAAATATGACTTTCACAACATAACAGTGGCTTAAAAATGATAAGAAGTTTTTTCTATCATTTTTCCCTTGTGTAAAAATGTCTGGAGGAAAAGGCACAATGGCTTGCTTAGTAGCTTCTTGGAGTTATCATGGATCCTGATTTCTGTTCTATTATCCTAGTATAAGGTATTCACGTTCTGTTCACCTCTTGTTTAAGATGACTGCTAGCGCCCTAGCCAGTTGTATGACAGTTGCAGTCTGCATGAAGGAAGAAAGATGGAAGTGCAGACAGACGGGAGGCCCTCCTAGCAGACTTATAGCCCTGTAAGGTGTTTTTGTGGCAGTCCTAAGTATTTCCACTTGTATGTCCTTGACCGGAATTTTGTCACTTGACCACTGTAAGAAAGGTTGGAAAATTTAGTCTTTTATTCTGGCAATTATCTCAGTTAAAAGTCAAGATTTTCTTTCTTTCTTTTTTTCTTTTTTTTTTTTTTTGAGATGGAGTCTTGCTCTGTCGCCCAGGCTGGAGTGCAGTGGTGCGATCTTGGCTCACTGCAAGCTCGGCCTCCCGGGTTCACGCCATTCTCCTGCCTCAGCCTCCTGAGTAGCTGGGACTACAGGTGCCTGCCACCGGGCCCGGCTAATTTTTTGTATTTTTAGTAGAGATGGGGTTTCACCGTGGTCTCGATCTCCTGACCTTGTGATCCGCCCCCCTCGGCCTCCCAAAGTGCTGGGATTACAGGTGTGAACCACCGCGCCCAGCCAAGATTTTATTTCTAAGGACAAAAGAAAGAACACTGAGGTGGGCAGGTAGGGGCTTTATAAGAGTATAATTTAATGCTCTTCACTGTCCTTTGCCCTTGCCACAAATCTTCACTTTTTTCCTACCTCCAAATACAGTTATATTTTAAGTTTTTGTTAAATCAATAGCCAGAATATACTAATTATTATACTAATATTAATATTGCTCACATTTAAGTCATGTGAAGCAGTGATCACATTCTCTTTTTGTGTATATCATTTTGCTTTTCCAGCTATGACAGATAAAATCATTTCACATCTATTCCAATCCCTCCTTTGTGTTGACTCAGTGAAGACTGCAGAACTAAAAACATGCTTCCCAGATTTCTTTGAATCCAGGTGTGGTTATGTCACACAGTTCTGGAATCTTTTTTGTTTGTTTGATTCTATTTTTTCCATGATTATTGAGGCTGAAATAGCCATTTTGTGACCCGAAGGAAAACAGCAATCTTGGCCCTACTAACACGAGAAGTTACCCATCTCCAAAATTCTTATATGGAAAAAAAAAACAAAACAGAAAACAAAACCTATTTGTGTAAGCCCCTGTTTTGTCAAATGTTCTGTTACTCATAGTCAAATGTGATTGCTAATTGATACACTTTAGTAAAAAATAGTCTTTTTATGTATTAATTTTCTACCTAGTTATGACTAATTTTAACTTGCACTATAGATCTGACAGCCTTTTGGCAATGGAAATACCTCCTGGATTTTGCATATTGTCTGACAGCCAATCTTAATATTTTGTAAGATTTGTTTCCCATCCCTTCATTGCTATTTTGCCATGAATTTATAACTTCCATATAAGGAAATATTATCTAGATACTACTTTAAATCCTGGAATGTCTTTTTTTTTTTTTTTTTTTTTTTTGAGACGGAGTCTTGCTCTGTCACCCAGGCTGGAGTACAATGGCATGATCTCGGCTCACTGCAACCTCTGCCTCCTGGGTTCAAGCAATTCTCCTGTCTCAGCCTCCTGAGTAGATGGGATTACAGGTGCCCACCACCATGCCTGGCTAATTTTTGTATTTTTAGGAGAGATGGAGTTTCACCATGTTGGTCAGGCTGGTCTCGAACTCCTGACCTCAGATCTGCCCGCCTCAGCCTCCCAAATTGCTGGGATTACAAGCGTGACCCATCGTGCCCATCCCAAACCTGCAGTGTTTTAATGAGTGAATCATTTTTGTCGTTTATTCTATATTTACTTCTAAATTTAACTTTTAAAAATAAATATATTGATAATTGGATATCAATGCATCTGGTTTCCAAACTACTTTAAGAAGATGATTTGAACTTATCATTTTTAATAACTGGAGAATAGAGATTTCCACTAGGCAAAGAGAAAGTAAGGTCCAAACATGATATTCTTTGGACCTCTGCAGAATTAGCATTTAAACTCATTACAGGTTTAGAGCATGTAATTCAATCAAGGTGGTTTAGGAAGCAGCAAGATGGAGAGGTGTGCCTTCTTGTTTATTGAGAAATTTTGGGCAACTTTAGCATACCAGGATACAGCCTTTCCAATTTCCCTTCTCTTTATTAACGATCCCTTTTGTTTGGGACTTGGCCAAAAGGAATATAGTTTGATTCATGTCTTCACTCAGACTTTCCATTTGTAGTCAATGATGATTTCAAACTTTGCAACTAGAAAGACAAAAAATGTTGTAACTGGCTCCATTTCTCTTTTTTGGACTCCTTGAGCACTAATTATTAACAACCAAGGGAGCAAACTGGGCACAGAATTTCCCTAGGTGATTGACTAATCCAGTGGTTCTCAAAGTGCAGTCCTTGGACCAGCAGCATGGGATCATTGGGGAGCTTATTAGAAATGGAGAGTCTTAGCTCCCAAATCAAACTTGCTGAATAAGAAATTGGGAGTGGGGCCCAGCTATATGTATTTTAACAAGCCCTCCAGTTGATTCTGATGCATCCTCAAGAGTGAGAGTAACTGATTTTAATTATTAGGATCAGAAAAGAAACAGAAGCTCTGGTTAGCCCAGAAGTGTTAAAAAGTTCAGCTGGGCAATCTGAGAGAAAAAGATGAAAAAGAGAAAGGTACTTTTTCTTCAGTCATCAAGGACAGCTGGCATTGATAAAATAGCTTTGGCTATGCAATGTGACTAAAGATGTGTGATACCATCATTTATTCATTCATTTATTCTTCATTTTTTTTTTTAGGTTTTTTGGTTTATTAATGGTGATTGTTTGCCAGGCATTGAACTAAGTTTAGAGAAAAGATGCAAAGGTGTTTAAGACATAGAACTGTTACAAGATCTTTGGGGTGTTGCTTTTCTGGCTGGAAACTTCTGTGGCCAGTGGCACCATTGCCTGAATTCTTGTCCTATGTCCAGGAAGAATGAGGTGGGCATACAAATGGAATGTGAGCAAGATGAAGAGGAGCTTTATTGACTGTTAGAACAGCTCAGAGGAGACCTGTAGTGGGTAGCTTCTTTCTATAGACAGGTCATCCTGTCCAGTGCTCAGCTCTCAGCAAAGAGGAGGTCCTGGAGCTGTGGCTCCTCTCTGCAGGCAGGTCATCCTGAGAAGTGTTCAGCTGTCACCAGAGAGGGTAACCCTTCTCTGCAGCTGCTTTTCCAGACATCTGCTCTGTTCTGGCTGAGTCTAGGGTTTTTATGGTCTTCAGAGCAGGAAGTGCATGCTTATTGGTCCATGGGCAGCCATGGGTGGGCCCAGGAAAAAGTACAGCCAGTTCCCTCTCCAGTCTGTAGGACTGTTAGCCTGGCCACCTCAAGCCCTCCTGGCCTTCCATGGCCTCAAGGTGGGGCTTCACCAAGGACCTGCCCCCTTCTGTCCAGGAGCCTGTCTGCCCCTCCTTCATGGCACCGAGGCCATTGGTGCCAAGGGGTGCCTGCAGGCCAATGCTGAGCTGCCCTCAGCCCCACTTTGGCTTCCCTTCCATGCTCCTGTCACCCAAAGTCCAGAAGGGGCTAAGGTGGCAGGGACCTGGCTGTCAGTGCAAGCGTGTGACCATCCAGCTGCGCAGCAACAGCACCTGGGCTGGGGCCCAGCCTTGCTCCTTGATGGGAGCGGGGAGTGGGTGCTGGGAGCAGGGAGAGGTCAGGGAGTGGGGGCAGGCACTTCTGAGCCTGCAGGGAGCAGGGTGCCTTCTCGGGCCCCCAAGAGCCACAGGGATGCCTGGTCCGCAACAGTGCTTGGGCGGCTGAAGCTGCACCAGGGGAACTCCTGCCCTACCAACTTGGAAAAGGTGGTCCCTGCTTGTGCCTGGCTCCTGCGGCTCCATGGAGTGTGCAGCCCTGGCCATACCTCTGAGATCTGAGTGGGTGCTGACAGTGAGGAGAAGCCAGACAGTGGGAGGAGGCACTTCCGAGCCTGCAGGGGGCAGGCGGGCCTTCCCGGGCCCCCAAGAGCACAGAGACACCCGGGTCTACAGGCATGCCAGGGTGGCCTCAGCGGCACCCAGGGCACCCAGGAAGGTCAGAGGGGCATGGGGCTCCTGCCTGCTCCATGCAGTGGGAGGCCGGCAGTGCCTGCACGCTGCAGCTGCTGCCTTGGCAGTGGCTATTCTAGATGGGCCGCTGCTGCCATCAGAACCAGTCTTTAAAGAATAATTTATATTCTGTAAGGAGAAAGCAGGAGGGGATTCGGAAAGAAAAGCAAAACAAGAGGCACACATGATGGGCTTAGAAACACACAGGAAAGACTAATTACAAATGAAAAGACAAAACCTCATTTAGTTGAAACGAAGGTACACAGTTTGACACTGGTACCTTAATGACTTCTCATTTGCATATGGCTTTGTGAGTCGTATGCGAATAGAACACAGAGGCCCACATGCATGCTAATGGTAATGATATTGTGGATTGTTGCAGTAATAATTTATAGTCCAGGGAAGCTGTGGTGAAAAAATGTAAACATGGAAGTAATCAAATACGCAGAGATAGTCTTTTCCTCTTCTAAGGTGAGTACACTTCAGCCAGAAAAACAATCAACTTAGACTCGAAATACAATGGTCTGATGAAGAAACCTCAGTGACCCTACACACACAATTGAAGGGCATAGCAAGAGCAACATCTTGGGAAATCCAATGAAATCTAGTCAGTATAGATTTTGACCTGCCATTTCAACCTGATCAAATGCAGCTCACTACATCCTAATTGTTAACAGAGAGAATTGACTGAGGAGAAAAATCAACTCCTACTATTGTTCCAGAGACATTGCTCCAGCTAGGAAAGAATTCAATCTCTGAAGATCTAGTAGAGGCTGCTGTGAAGGAACTGCTTACAAAGCTCTCTCTTTGTGATTTAAAAGCATGAAATAACCTCATTTCAAAGTCGAAAGTCTTTAAAAAACAAGTACTCTTATCGCCTGTATAGCCTGGATTTTGAATCAGGCTTGGGATAAAGTAGAAGAGTCTCTGCATGTAGACCCAAATATCTGTTATCAAAAAGCCTGATCATTCCTTTCAGAATTCATGGCAAATACTATTTTGCTACCCAAAATACATTTTGAAGGGCATTTGCGTTTTTAGGGCAATTTCTGCAGGGAAACAAAACAAATTCACAGAAAATCTGTTTGCGCCTTATGCTGTGGAGTCCCAGTATATTTGAGTCATCTTGTTCACAGAAGAAATTGTTCTTAAAGAACAGCTATCAATATTGCAAAATTGTAGGGTGGGATTCTAAAAGATAGTTCCATCTACATTCTTGTTTGCTCTGTTTCCCCTCTACTGCTTGAAACAAACTAATTTACATAGATTTTGTTTGTGAGACAATAGTGAGGGCATCTTTGGGTCTTCGGAAGGTCTCAATAACTTTTGGCTATCTGGATAGCTCATATTTTGGCTTTCCATAAAGAAGTCCCTAAAGCTTGGAAAAACTCTGTACACATCATGTAACTGTACTGTGTCTGAAAGTTGCCTCCTGCAAAGTAAATAAAGCTATATTGATTTCTTCTGGGCCACACAATTTATTTTTGGAATTTTCTCTCATCTAGCTCAAATTTCTGCATGGATTTTGAAGAGTGTTTTTCAGCATGGACTGAAAATAGGGCTAACTGGTTGGAAATGCAGGTAGCTACCATGTAGGTATATTCCCACATTAGGCTTATTATTTATATTGTTCAGCCATATAATCAAAAGAAATTGTTCTCCACAACACTTACCAATATTGCTGTTAAGTCAAAAATTTCTAGGTTCTAAGGTTATAGGAAATGTAGAAGACGGTAGGAATATAAACGTCTGAATTATCCACATGTTATACATGAATTTCCTAAGTGCAGCCTCAGGTTAACAATAGCATTTACTGAAGTTCTCCTAATCTTCTGCTTCTATTCAGTGTCACATAGTACATAGTCTTTGATCCCAAGAATCATGCTACTAAGGGAATACTTACTGTATTAGGATATTAAAATATTAGGAAAAAGATTATTGTACTACTTATGTTTGTGCATGAATTCCTATATTTTTTGATGACTATTTGTCAACAGCTTACAATGTATTAGGCATTGGGTGGAATAAAGACATGAGTAAGACACAGCCCTTCCCACCAAGAGTCTCAGATTCTGTTAGGAATGCTATAGCAGAGACTGATGTTTACAACAGATGGCAGACTGTAATAGGTAAATGGATAAATAAATAAAGATATATAGATGACAGACAATAGATACATGAGATTAATAAGTAGGTGGTTAGATAGATGGACAGATAAGTAGATGGATGGACAGAGAGGTAGGTAGATAGATAATTAGGTAGGTAGCTATCAATGAGTTAGATGTTTTCATTCTCTTAGAGTAAAAGCTAAAGAAGGGCCTCAAGGTCTGTATGGTCTAGCTTCCTGCCATTCCCAACACTGTATCCTCCTATCCTGTTCCTTTTTTATTATGTTTAAAATACTAGCTTCCATGCTGTTGTTGAAATGCATTTAGTATGTTCTCCCTAAAGTTTTTTGCATTTCCTATTTCCTTTGACAGTTGGAATTTTTTTCCCTAAGATATACTCATAGCTTTCTCTTTCCTTTAATTCAGATGTTCAAATGTTACCTCATCAAAGAAATATTCCCTGACCACACTACTATTGCCGTTCCTCTCTCTACTTTTACTTATCACTGCTTTTCATTGAAACAATCACTACCTGCCGTGTTATACATTTCTTTCTTTCATTTTCTGTTTTCTTGGAATGTAAGCTCCATAATAGTGTGAATTTTTGTTAACCACTCTATGCCTAGTGCCTGAATGGGTTTTTTTTTTTTTTTTGGAGATGGAGTCTCGCTCTGTCCCCCAGGCTGGAGTGCAGTGGCGCAATCTGCAAGCTCCGCCTCCTGGGTTCATGCCATTCTCCTGCCTCAGCCTCCTGAGTAGCTGGGACTACAGGCGCCTGCCACTGCGCCCGGCTAATTTTTTTGTATGTTTAGTAGAGACTGGGTTTCACCATGGTCTCAATCTCCCGACCTTGTGATCTGCCCGCTTCGGCCTCCCAAAGTGCTGGGATTACAGGTGTGAGCCACCGCACCTGGCCAAGGCCCTGAATTGTAACTGACATATAGTATATATATTTTGTTGGTTGAATGAATGACTAGATAATTATGTAAAAGCATCATGGAGAAGAACATGAAAGACACTGGATTCTGAATTAAGGAATTTTTGGCTTTATTTGATAGCTGTATCAGTCTACTACTCCCACAAAAATACATTATCATAATACAATAATAATCATTTATTTCTCATGCATCTGCAGATCAGTGGCTAATGGTTGGCTAATTGAGGCTATGCTCGATAGGATGGTTATACCGGTTTTAGTTGGGCTTACTTCATGTATCTGTAGTCAGCTTGTGTCTGTAGCTCATCTTCAGGGACCAGTGGACCAGCCGGGGTGTTATCCTCTCATGGTTAAGACAGACCCAAATGAGAGCAAGACTGCCTGTGCCAGCAGGTTGCCGTCCTCCATATGCATCGTGTCTGCCAACATACCATTGGCCACAGCAAATTTTGCCTCAAATCAAAGCAGAGAAGTCACTCTGCTCATAGAAGGAGGAGCAAATTTAAATTGAATCATGTGGGGAATGTTATTTTACATTTGTCAGCAGTTTTAGGCTTTTTTGTGGATTATTATAAAACATTTAAGCTTTTTCATCATTGAGATATATTATTTGGAGCTATGGTTGAACTGAAATTAATGAAAGTGAACCATCATGCAGTCTTCCAATTAAAAAAAAAAAAATAGTTCCTAGCATTCAGGTGATGGTATATGTATGTCCTGATCACAATATACCCAGTATGTAGGTTAATAACTTGTGCTGTTAAGAGATAGTTTGTTTTATACACAATTTATTTCCCAGCTTTTATCTTAAGAACAACTAAGTGCTCCCTCTGCTCCTATACAATTTTCCCTTCGTAGGAATTTAATTTATAAGACTGCTGACTTTAATTACAGATGGAAGCATGAAACTGTTCTATCAAAATGTAATTGACTGTCATAATAGTATAGCTTTGAGATTTTCTTATTTTCCTCTGCCATCTAAAAAGAGTAGACTCTGGAGATTAGAGTTAATGATGCTGATGCTGTATTGATTGCTGCATTATTTGTTTTCTTTCTTCCTGCATTTGGGACTAACTTGATTATTTAAAAGACACCTGCAATTCTTTAGCAAGTGTTTCATTCCAATCAGGGAATGTGCCATCACATATGTGGGTACTGTATTATAATGTTTACCCAAATATGACAATATGATAATTTTTGTGTGTGTGTATATTACGTGTTCGGTAGGAGTTGCGACAGAGAACAGTTTTAGTATTGGGCAAATGTCTCAGAGTTAGAAGAGTTATCACTAGCAGTGTCAGGTGGAACAGAATTTCTAGGTTGCATTTCCTAGGAAAATGAAAGTCACATCTTCTCTATGCAAAAGATGAAGTCGGTAGGGGGTGTTACGGGGCTGAACATTACTCATATTCTTGAAGGTAATTTACTCATAAATCTGGCCACTAATAAATCTTTGGGTACCTACTATATCCCAGATAGCCATACCGTTGGCTAAAATTCCTAGCAGCTTCTGTTAATTGGAGCCTAAATGGAGTTAATTACAGACAGGTGAATCCTTTCATATTATGAATAGTGATGTCTCTCGCCCTTGTTTCAGTTAGATTTCACCATCATAACAGTGTTCACAAAGGGCTTTGTGCTTCCTGACTTTGCTTCCCATGCTAAAATTGAATATACCTACCTGCATGTTTTCTTTTTGTATTTTTTGCCATTGTAAGACAGTTATTCTCGTTTTTAATATCTGCCCCGGCTCTTCACTATGCCAACTCTCTGAAAATGATTTGGTAGTTTCCCTCTTGGTTTTATTTGATCCATAGAATGAAGGTAAATAAATGGTGAACATGTCAATACAAGCATGCACAACCCAGCACAGGTGCACAAAGATGGGGAAAATGAAGCAAGTGTATTTAAGTATCTTAACTCAGTATTTTATTAAAATGATACTTAGAATAGTCTTCTTATCAAATAATTTTGCTAGAATAACATATAATTCTGATTAATTTGCTAGAATAAATATAGGTTTTTTACTTAACTTCTGGATAATCACATCTAAACTGTGATAGAATTATGACAAATTTCTAAAAGATTCTTCACTAGGCAGCCTGTGTGAATTTTTTTTGAGATAGACCCATGTATATTTTGAAGATCTCATCACATATCTATGACATTTCACATAATGACTCTGTAAAGACATATTCTGACACATTCTCATTAGCAAGTTATATAGATTGCTTACTAAAGTAGTGGAAATTACTTTTGAATGAACTCTGCAAGCCTGAGTAAATGACTATGTGAGAATGAGCTAATCAGCTGTCTTTGTTAAATGTTTTTCTGAGTGTGGGAGGCCTTGGCAGGTAATTTGGCTTTCTCTGATTTGCAGCTGCTGTCATCATTGCTATATGTGATTGATATGTCTGACTGGACAAATTTGCAACCTGACACTAATGCTGATGAATGGTTTAAAGATACTGGATATTGATAATTTCAGGAAGTGCCCATGGAATTGCATCTAAGGGACTGATTTTTCAACTTACAAATCCATGTCATGGTAATACTCATGAGGCAAAATTTCTTCATGAGAGTTTTGAGTTAAGCCCCATATAAGGTGTAGTAAACATGCAGCAAATTGTGCTATGAATTTTCTCTAGAAGAACAAATTTCAGCTTCTAATTTGGTATCATGTAGACATATTCTTACAGAAAATTGATTTTTTTACAATTATCATGTCTTTTATCTGCAACTGCTTTATGAAGTGGAGGATTAGTTTTTCTCAGTAGCTGCACCATGTTTTGCAGAGATGTAGAATGTTAGGCTTGAATGTATCATTTGATATTTCCAAGTCCAATACTTGTCAAAACCTCTCTAATGTCAGAGGAGGGTAAATACTTAAATCGTGAAATCTGGGAATAGAACCTAAAACCAATAAACAAGGTCATATTTGAGGTCGTAAGATTTAGAATCTTTATCCATAGTATACCTGTGTTCATTGAACCAACATTTCTGCTTAGCTGAGCTTCCTTGTCTGCATGAATTAAATAAAATTGGCCTAATACCCTCATTCCCATGACCTGTCAGAATTTCAAAGCCTTTCTCATGATATGTGTACATTCCTAGGGGCTAATGTTGCGTTGGTCACCTGCCTCTCCGATTTCCTGCTTTCACTGAATTTTAAGTCTCTCTCGACTCTTACCATCTTCAGCTGTTTTCTTCCCACCTCCATGAAGATCAAAAAATAGAGTTTCCTTCATTCATTTACCCGTAATGTAACTCATACAAGGTATATGTAGGAATACTAAATCTTGATTTAAAAAAACAGTTGAGTGGCAATGAATTTGCAGCACAGCACCACATAGCAAAAACTTAAGAGTAAATGTGAGCCAATTTTGATCTTAAAAGTGTTCTGTCACCCTGCCTCTGGAATCCTCTTACCAGCTAACATTGATCTGTAGGCTCCCCTCCTGCCTCCCATGCCTTATTTCATCTCACTCATTTTTTCTCCCTCCAAACTCCATTCTTCTTTGAATTGTGTCACACATTTTTGCTAATAATATCTAGAATGGTTTAGGTACCTGTCTAGTTCCAGAAAACTGAGGCTATTTCACTAGGCACCTTTGTGTCATAAACCTTTTCCATCAAGGTGGCTCCTTGAAAAAGATTATTTGATTTCATAGAAGAATTCCATAAAGAATCTCTTCCTTTATTTCCTCCATGTTATACTGATTTTAATTAAAAAGCTTTGTTTCTCTTATATATTTAGTACATTTTCTGCTTCAACTACATGTGACCATTTTTAACTTATAATTTTGTGCTTTCCTCCCTATATATCCTAAAAATTCGGTTTGAAAAGAATGGATCTATCTCCTGACACAAGTATGAGTCTACTTCTCAGTCTCTCTTCTATTATGTTAGCCTCTCTCATTTTATGAGAAATGAAATCCAGAATCGCTAAGTGATTTTCCCAATGTTCCAAAACTCAGAACATTTAATAGGGAATACAAAATTCTGCTCTCTGATTATTCAAGATGGAATAAGTTTCTTATTAGTGAAATTGTATCAAACAAGTACATCTCTACTTTATGATAGGGGATCCTTAATTGTGTGCCCAATCTTTTAAGAAAAATTTTGTATTCTAAAAATATCCATGTTAAATATCCATACATGTTTTTCTTTCATTTATACCTGCACTGACCTGTTTATAATTTTCTTTTGGAATATTACCTGCAGGAAACTTCAATGTTCTGTTAACTTATATACCATCATGTGGGAAGGTTTCTCTATCTGCCAGATCCTGTTCAGGTATTTTTTTTTTTTCTTTTTTTTGAGACAGAGTTTCACTCTTGTTGCCCAGGCTAGAGTACTATGGCACGATCTCGGCTCATCGCCACCTCCGCCTCCTGAGTTCAAGTGATTCTCCTGCCTCAGCCTCCCGAGTAGCTAGGATTACAGGCATGTGCCACCACACCCAGCTAATTTTGTATTTTTAGTAGATATGGGGTTTCTCCATGTTGGTCAGGCTGGTCTCAAACTCCCGACCTCAGGTGGTTCGCCCGCCTCGGCCTCCCAAAGTGCTGAGATTACAGGCGTGAGCCACTGCGCCCAGCCCTGTTCAGGTATTTTTGTGTTTTCCTTTGTCCTGATGGTAAGTCATCTGATTATCAAGGGTCAGCAAGACCTTGAAGAACTGCTGTCTCAGAACTGAGGACAAGGTATCTATTTTGGTTCTTTCCCCTACAGATTATTTTTCTTTCAAGCTTTGGGTCTATTAATTTGCATGATTGACTACACATTTTCTTGTGGGTACAAATTCTCATCAAATCAACATACATTTTAAAAATTCCACCTGTGTTCTTTGAACTGTGGAAGTTTTGATCAGGGATTGAAAAAAGTGTATACCTTGGTTCTTATTCTCAATTTTCTTAGTGTTTGGAGAGATGAAACAGATGTGTTTAAAAGTAAGTAATAGGATTTAAGTGACATTTTAAGAAAATAGTAGAAGTAATATCATAAAGCTGAACATGAGACATTGGTAAATTAAAGGTAAATGGCTATGTTTGTGCTCTTTTGAAAATCTGCTCAAAGCTGTGGACTCTGTCTAAAGAAATGGACATATACGTATACTAATATTTTTTTGCTATTTCTCTGCATTCATGAACTTAGGAAAACCCATCCATGGGCGATATGGACCTCAAATTAAGAAGCCTTAGTCCAGACTGAAAGTACCATAGGGGTTGAAAGACTTGGATGATTGACTCTAGATGGACTGATCAAGGAGACTTCTGGAGATAGGTCTTGAAAGATTAACAGAAGGGAAAAGGGCAAGGCTGGGGCAGAGAGCATTTCAGACAGGAAAAACCCTGAGAAAAATCTGTAAAAGATAGGACATTGAAAAGCATAGTTTCGCAGTGCTAAACCAATTTGGAGTGAGGGAGAAGTGGAAGGAAAAATAGCAGCAATGGGGTCAGCTTGTGTTGGGTTGCAGAGGACTGTGAATAATGGTACAATTATTTTTTAAAATTTATTACAAAAGTAATACATGATCACTGTAAGAAGTTCACATCATAATGCGATCTAAGAAATAGAATGTGAAAATCCATTTCTTCTGATTGTGGCGAATTATTAGTATACACTACACATGCTGGCTAAACCTGCTTTTTGATTGAACAACATAGGCATTATGGCTGCCCTTTCTACATCAAACATAAATATAAGCCTTGTCAGTTTAATGATTTCAGCATGTTTTTTATATGAAAGTACCATGATTTATGTCATCAATTTTTGTAGGTTTTCTCCCTTATTTCACTAGTATACACATTATGGCAGTAAACATCCTTATTCTTATACTTTCAAGCACTTCTCTTATTGTGTCTTTAGGGACAAATTCCTAAAACTTCTAGATCAGAGGATATACATATTTCAAATTCTGACCCATTTTATTAGATTGCCCATCAGAAATTCCATCTCTGTCAAGAGGTGTAAGAATTCCCATCTTCTCATATCTTCTACTTTAACATTTTTGATCTCTTAATAACACCTTTTCTTGGTTTGGAGTACAGTTATATTATTTTAAAAATAACTCTTCAGTCCTTTCTTTGGACCAAGAAAGGGAGAGAAAGGGCGGGGCGGGAGGGGGCAGGTGGTGGGAGAGAGCGAGAGCGAGCGAGCTGAAGCATTTTTGTTCATCTCTCTTCCTGTCCTCAGAGTTGTATATTTCTTAGGAACCACAGCAAATTCTGTAACAATTATGAAAAGAATGATAATAAAGAAGACTATTCTGTGTGAAAGAAACATGAGAGCCTGTCATGGGGATGTTATACTGGTTTAGTGATGGGTAGATGAAAACTGTAATGAAAATAGTTGTAGAAGAAATGAAAGAGATAAGCGGAGGCAGAAAAAGCCCTTAGGATAAGGAATAAGAGACTAGATGCGCAGGTCTGCAAGAGAAACCATACTTTTTCTTCACTGTTGACACACCCTATCTTAGCCATTTTGTATGCTAATAGCATGCAGACCTGATTGGAGGCAATGATCCCAGAAGGGCCATTGAGTGATAGCGTAGCCATTCTACCTCCAACCTGCCCAGTGCTTGCCTAATTGAAAAGCTGAAGTATGGCCACCCACACAGCAACACCCCAAAACATGGCTTTCCTAACATGGGACCGCGATGATTCATAATACTTTGATTCAAAAGGTCTACCTAATTACCCCTCTCCTAAACCTAGACTTTGTAGTAGATGGGGCTCCTGCTTCTACAAAAACTTTTCAATTTATCCTTAAATTTACACTCTTAGTCTGTATTTTTAAGTTTAATACAGGCTAGTACTTTTTAGGGTGAGTTGGCTTTTATTCTTACTGTGATTTTCCTCTTCTGTCTACAAATGAGCATGCGCTGTGGTTAGTTGTTAGAGAGATGTTACACAAGATGTTACTTGCATAATGAGTTAACTCACCTTCATTAATTTCCTGTTAGTCCTCTTTCTTTTTCTAATCCTTGCCCACTAGGCCAGTTGTGATGTTTGCCTGGCTAATTCCACTTTCCATGTTTGATATCCCTTCTATGAGTTTTTAAAAAATTCACTTTCCTTCTAGGAAATTAGTGCTTCCCTGTAACTTACATCTTTTATCCTTTATAATTTAGAAAAGGCTGTTATGTTAGTATCTTACTATAAAATTCCATCCATTTTGTATATTTAGGGATATCTGGAACAGAAACCTTATCTCACATTGTGATCTAAGAGGTCAGCAAATTTCTTCTGTAAAAAGCCAGATGGTAAATATTTTAGGCTTTGTAACCCACATATGGTCTCTGTGGCAGATTTTTTCTTTTATTGATATTTTTTTACAGCCGTTTAGAAATGTAAAAACCATTCTTAGATCACAGGCCATACTAAAAAGGGTTTTAGACTTGGCCCACAGCCATATTTTTCTGTCTTCTGACCTAAGAGGCTATACTGTGAGAATGAAAATTTTCCATTTATTTCACCATTTGCTCAGGAGATATCAAAGCTAAACACTAACTATTCTAAGCAGCTAAGAATCATGAAGTTTGAATGACTCCAGTATACCGGACTCTTATTGGACTTAATGGAAAACTGTTTTTGGCCAATGGATGATGGGATTTGTTTCAACCAATTATGTGCAGACCTGAGGATTTATCTCATGCTAGGTTTTCCAATCTACTGAAGCCCTTGAGTTCCTGCCACTCCTAGGTGATCTACTTAGTGAAGTTTGACATTTGTGTATGTTCTCTTGTCTGGCAAGTTAATAAACTGAGGGTTTTTTTTTCTTTCTCCTTGGGTAGTCTTTGTTTTAGTCTTTGACATTTCCTATGTAAGAAATTCACACATCAGTCAGCTGGTGGAAGAGTTCTTGCAGATGTTGGGTAAGGATAATTTTTCTTATAGTTTCTGAAATTATGCTTATAAAAAGAATAAAGTTTGGTCGGCTGGGGAAAAATGGGAATGAACAGATAAGGACATCTTATTTTCGTACAAAGTCTAGGAGATACTGTTTAGTCTTTTTAACAAAATAGAGCAAAATTGTTTACTGTCAGAAAAAAATGTGAAAGTCTTTGAAATTAGCAGAAGTCATTACTGAGTGTCTGCAAATATAGAAAATTGATGATGATGCAAATTTTGCTTGTTCATACAAATGCAAATAACTTGTATGTAAATAAGTTCAATGAATTATTGCCCCATGGATAGCAACTAGTTTTTATCTATTTTTCAACTCAAGTATTCCTGATTTCCCATATATATTCATTCTTTGAGTTCTCCTTTGGACTAGTTATAACATCTTCTTACTCTCATCAATTGATGACTTAAATAAACTCTTTGCCATGTAGGACATTAAACATTATTATGAAAATTATCTTCTAACAATCTTAGTATGGCACAGTATACTTCATTGTAACACGGAAGTGTATATTATTTGTGGCATACACAGTTTTATAGTTATAAATCATGTTTTTAATTGTTTTTACTCACTATATATGTAACTAATGAATTATTTGACAATTATCTAAATAACTGAAGTCAATGGAAATTAGGCTTTACTTGTCTAGGCATTTTTGTGTGTAAGTCTTTCTAACTAAAAGATCTGATCATAAGAAATAATTCTCCACTCCTTTTTATCCATATGTCTATCTGTGACGCAATAAATATTAGGTTTTGCCTATGATTTTGTGGCAACCAATTAGGTCAAACTTGTACCAATGAAGACATCCTAAAATTTCAAGTTGAACTGACATTGCATTTTAAAAATATAATACACTTAAAAAACAACAGTTTTAGGCTTACAGCAAAATTGAGCAGAAGGTACAGAGGTTTCACATACCTCTTGCCCCCATACATGCATAGCCTCCCCCGTTATCAGCATCTCCCCCACAAGATTGGTACATTTGTTACAGTTGATGAATCTACATTGACACACAACATTTTCACCCAAAGTCCAAAGTTTTTACATTAGGATTCACTCTTGGTATTGTACGTTCCATGAATTTGAAGAAGTGAGTAGTGGCATATATTCACCATTATAGTATCATTCAAAGTAGTTTCACTGCTCTAAAAATTCTGTGTTCTGACTATTCATCCCTTCCTCTCCTCTAACCTTTGGCAACTACTGACCTTTTAACAATAGTTTTGTCTCCACAGTGTTGATTTTTCCAGTACGTCTTACAGTTGGAATCATATGTAGCCTTTTCAGATCTACTTATTTCAGTTAGTAATATACATTTAAATGTTCTCCATGTCTTTCCACGGCTTGATAGTGCAGTTTTTAGTGCTAAACAATATTCCATTGTCTAGGTGCACCACAGTTAATTTATCGGTTCACCTACTGAAAGATATATCGGTTGCTTTCAAGTTTTGGCAGTTATTAATAAAGCTGCTATAAACATCCACGTGCAGGTGGTATATAAATGTAGTTTTCAACTCCTTTGAGTAAATAACAAGGAACAAGATTGTTTTTGTATTCCCACCAGCAATAGTGAAAAGTGCCTGTTGTTTCATATGCTAGCTGGCATTTTTGTTATCTAATACTGATACTAATACGGATTTTGGCCATTTTAATAACTCAGCAGTGGCATCTCATTGTCCTTTTATTTTTCATTCCTCTGATGTCATATGATGTGGAGCATCTTTCATATGCTTATTTTCCGTCTGTGTATCTTCTTTGATGGGAAATCTATTAAGATCTTTGGCCCAGTTTTTAATCAGTTTGTTTTCTTATTGTTGAGTACAGATGGTCCCCAAATGTAGGGCGGTTTGACTTAAAAATTTCAACTTTCCAGTGGGTTTATTGGGACATAACCCAATAGTATCTTAAGTCAGTAACCATCTGGACTTAAGATTGTTTGACTTATGATTTGTTTACTTATAATGGATTTATTGAGAAGTAATCCCATTGTAAATCAAGAAACATCTATATTAAGAGTTCTTTGTATATTTTGGGATAAAGATCCACATATCTTGTTTGCATATATTTTTTTCCAACTTGCGGCTTTTCTTTCTCTTGATAGCATCTTTGGCAAAGCAAAAAATTTTAATTTTAATGAAATCCAGCGTATCAGTTTCTTCTTTCATGGATTGTGTCTTTGGTATAGTATCTTAAAAAGTGATTGCCAAACCGAAGGTTTTTTAGATTTTTTCCTATGTTATATTGTAGGAGTTTCATAATTTTGCATTTTGCATTTAAGTCTGTGACCCATTTTGACTTAATTTTTGTGAAGGATGTGAGCTCTGTGTTCAGTTTTGTTTTCACGATGTCCAGTTGCTCCAGCACCATTTGCTAAAAAGACTGTAATTTCTTCATTGTGCTGCTTTTGTTTCTTTGTGAAAGATTAGTTGACTATGCTAATGTGGGTTTACTGCTGGACTCTCTGTTCTGTTCCATTGATCTATTTGTTTGTTCTTTCACCAATGCCATGCTGTCTTGATTACTGCAGTTTTACAGCAAGTTTTCAGTCTGAGTATTGTTAGTTCTCCAACTTCTTCAATATTGTGTTGGTTATTCTGGATCTATTGCCTCTCTGTATAAATTTTAGAATAAGCTTTTTGATATCCACAAAATAACTGGCTAGGATTTAGACTGGAATTACTTTTAATCTATAAATCAAGTTGGCAAGAACTGAGATCTTGAAAATACCAAGTCTTCATGTTCATAAAGATGAATATCTTTCTATTTATTTAGTTCTTTAATTCTTTTCATCAGAATTTTGTATTTCTTCCCATAGGTCTTGTACATATTTTTACTAGATCCGTACTTAAATATTTCATTTTTGGTTATGCTGATGTAAATGGCATTATGTTTTTAATTTCAAATTTCACTTGTTCACTGCTTGTATACAGGAAAGTAATCGAGTTTTGTACATTAACCTTGTATCATGAAAGCTTGATAAATTTCCTGTTAGTTCCAGGATTTTTTTTCTGGTGATTATTTCAGATTTTCTACATAGATAATGATGTTATCTGTCAGCAACGACTAGTTTTATTTCTTCTTTTAAATCTGTATACATTTTCTTTTCTTGTCTGTTACATTTGCTAGAACTTCCAGTATGATATTGTAAAAAGCAGTAGTGAGAGGTGACATCCTCGCCTTGTTCCTGTGATTAGTAGAAAAACCTCTAGTTTCCCACCGTTAAGTATGATGTTAGTTGTAGGTGTTTTGTAAATATTTTTAAATCAAGTTGAGGTTCACCTTTATTTCCAATTTATATGAGAGTTTTTATGATGGATCAGTGTTGGAATTTTCATATGCTTTTTCAACATCTATTGGTATAATCATGTGGCTTTTATTCTAAATATTTTATTCTAACACTTGTTGATATGATGGATTACATTAATTTATATTTGAGTGTTGGACAAGACTTTCATACATGGGATAAATTCCACTTAGTTGTATGTATAATATTTTACAGATTTGTTAGATTTTTTTTGCTAATATTTTGTTGAGAATTTTTATATCTATATTTATGAGAGATATTAGTCTGTGGTTTTTGTTTCTTGTAATGTCTTTGTTTGGTAGTGGTATTAGAGTAATACTGGCCCTACACAATAAGAAACTATTCCCTCTGTTTCTGTCTTCTGAGAGAGAGAGAGAGTCGAGAATTGGTATAATTTTTTTTCTTAAATCTTTGGTAGAACCTACCGTGGAGCACTTTCATTTCTGATACTCATAATTTGTGTCCCTTTTCATAGTTAGCCTGGCTGTAAGACATAGAAAAAAAGAGTGTTTATCATACTGTCATGCACTACTCAGTGGGACACTTCTAATACCAAATGTGTGCATTTTTTTCCCAGGCACACATCAAGTAATTCTCCAGAGGACACCAATTGGGTGTCCTATAATGTGACTTGATTCTGACACTATCTACGAGATAGCATCAGATCCCACAGGGTAAGGACTCAGTCCTACAAGACTGCCCCCATCTCAGATGCCGGTTGGAAGTCCCAGGTTATGACCTGTGCTTCTAACCAACTGGCTATAAACTGAGGTTTCCATGACCCCCTCCTTGAGTTTAATTTGATAGAGTAGCTCATAGAACTCAGGAAAACACTTTACTTATATTTACACATTTATTATAGAGGATGTTACAAAGTATTCAGATGAACAGCCAGATGAAGAGATGTGTAGGGCAAGGTCTGGAAGGAAAGGGGCATGGAGCTTCTATGCCCTCTCAGTGTACAAGCCTCCAGGAAACTCCATGTGTTTAGCAATCTGGAAACTCTCTGAACGCTGTGCTTTTGTGTTTTTGTCACGGCTTCATTATGTAGGCATGATTAATTAAACCATTAGCCAGCATTGGTCATCTCAACCTTCAACCCTTCTCTCCTCCTCTGAGATTGGTGAGTAGGACTTCAAATTCCTACCATCTGATCACATGATCATTTTTCCTGGTAACCAGCCCTTATCCTGAGGCTATGTAAGAGCCCACCAAGATCCACCTAATTAGAACAAAAGATGCTCCTGTTTAGGAAATTTCAAGGGACTTAGGACCTTCTTGTCAGGAACCAGAGGCAGAGACCAAATATATATTTCTTATTATATCACAATGAAACAGAGGTATATTGATTTTATTAATCTTTTCAAAGAATTAGCTTGTGATATTTGTGTTTTTTTTTCCTATTTATTTAAATGTTATTGATACCATCTCTACTTTTTCTTTTTTTTTTCTTTTTTTTCTTTTTTTCTTTTTTTAATTTATTATTATTATACTTTAAGTTGTAGGGTACATGTGCATAACGTGCAGGTTTGTTACATATGTATACTTGTGCCATGTTGCTGTGCTGCACCCATCAACTCATCATTTACATCAGGTATAACTCCCAATGCAATCCCTCCCCCCTCCCCCCTCCCCATGATAGGCCCCGGTGTGTGATGTTCCCCTTCCTGAGTCCAAGTGATCTCATTGTTCAGTTCCCACCTATGAGTGAGAACATGCGGTGTTTGGTTTTCTGTTCTTGTGATAGTTTGCTAAGAATGATGGTTTCCAGCTGCATCCATGTCCCTACAAAGGACACAAACTCATCCTTTTTGATGGCTGCATAGTATTCCATGGTGTATATGTGCCACATTTTCTTAATCCAATCTGTCACTGATGGACATTTGGGTTGATTCCAAGTCTTTGCTATTGTGAATAGTGCCGCAATAAACATACGTGTGCATGTGTCTTTATAGCAGCATAATTTATAATCCTTTGGGTATATACCCAGTAATGGGATGGCTGGGTCATATGGTACATCTAGTTCTAGATCCTTGAGGAATCGCCATACTGTTTTCCATAATGGTTGAACTAGTTTACAATCCCACCAACAGTGTAAAAGTGTTCCTATTTCTCCACATCCTCTCCAGCACCTGTTGTTTCCTGACTTTTGAATGATCGCCATTCTAACTGGTGTGAGATGGTATCTCATTGTGGTTTTGATTTGCATTTCTCTGATGGCCAGTGATGATGAGCATTTTTTCATGTGTCTGTTGGCTGTATGAATGTCTTCTTTTGAGAAATGTCTGTTCATATCCTTTGCCCACTTTTCGATGGGGTTGTTTGTTTTTTTCTTGTAAATTTGTTTGAGTTCTTTGTAGGTTCTGGATATTAGCCCTTTGTCAGATGAGTAGATTGCAAAAATGTTCTCCCATTCTGTAGGTTGCCTGTTCACTCTGATGGTAGTTTCTTTTGCTGTGCAGAAGCTCTTTAGTTTAATGAGATCCCATTTGTCAATTTTGGCTTTTGCTGCCGTTGCTTTTGGTGTTTTAGACATGAAGTCTTTGCCCATGCCTATGTCCTGAATGGTACTACCTAGGTTTTCCTCTAGGATTTTTATGGTATTAGGTCTAACATTTAAGTCTCTAATCCATCTTGAATTAATTTTCGTATAAGGAGTAAGGAAAGGATCCAGTTTCAGCTTTCTACTTATGGCTAGCCAATTTTCCCAGCACCATTTATTAAATAGGGAATCCTTTCCCCATTTCTTGTTTCTCTCAGGTTTGTCAAAGATCAGATGGCTGTAGATGTGTGGTATTATTTCTGAGGACTCTGTTCTGTTCCATTGGTCTATATCTCTGTTTTGGTACCAGTACCATGCTGTTTTGGTTACTGTAGCCTTGTAGTATAGTTTGAAGTCAGGTAGTGTGATGCCTCCAGCTTTGTTCTTTTGACTTAGGATTGTCTTGGAGATGCGGGCTCTTTTTTGGTTCCATATGAACTTTAAAGCAGTTTTTTCCAATTCTGTGAAGAAACTCATTGGTAGCTTGATGGGGATGGCATTGAATCTATAAATTACCTTGGGCAGTATGGCCATTTTCACGATATTGATTCTTCCTATCCATGAGCATGGTATGTTCTTCCATTTGTTTGTGTCCTCTTTTATTTCACTGAGCAGTGGTTTGTAGTTCTCCTTGAAGAGGTCCTTTACATCCCTTGTAAGTTGGATTCCTAGGTATTTTATTCTCTTTGAAGCAATTGTGAATGGAAGTTCATTCCTGATTTGGCTCTCTGTTTGTCTGTTACTGGTGTATAAGAATGCTTGTGATTTTTGCACATTAATTTTGTATCCTGATACTTTGCTGAAGTTGCTTATCAGCTTAAGGAGATTTTGGGCTGAGACAGTGGGGTTTTCTAAATATACAATCATGTCATCTGCAAAGAGGGACAATTTGACTTCTTCTTTTCCTAACTAAATACCCTTGATTTCTTTCTCTTGCCTAATTGCCCTAGCCAGAACTTCCAACACTATGTTGAATAGGAGTGGTGAGAGAGGGCATCCCTGTCTTGTGCCAGTTTTCAAAGGGAATTTTTCCAGTTTTTGCCCATTCAGTATGATATTGGCTGTGGCTTTGTCATAAATAGCTCTTATGATTTTGAGGTACGTTCCATCAATACCGAATTTATTGAGCGTTTATAGCATGAAGGGCTGTTGAATTTTGTCAAAAGCCTTTTCTGCATCTATTGAGATAATCATGTGGTTCTTGTCTTTGGTTCTGTTTATATGCTGGATTATGTTTATTGATTTGCGAATGTTGAACCAGCCTTGCATCCCAGGGATGAAGCCCACTTGATCATGGTGGATTAGCTTTTTGATGTGTTGCTGAATCCGGTTTGCCAGTATTTTACTGAGGATTTTTGCATCAATGTTCATCAGGGATATGGGTCTAAAATTCTCTTTTTTTGTTGTGTCTCTGCCAGGCTTTGGTATCAGGATGATGTTGGCCTCATAAAATGAGTTAGGGAGGATTCCCTCTTTTTCTATTGATTGGAATAGTTTCAGAAGGAATGGTACCAACTCCTCCTTGTACCTCTGGTAGAATTCAGCTGTGAATCCATCTGGTCCTGGACTTTTTTTTGGTTGGTAGGCTATTAATTGTTGCCTCAATTTCAGAGCCTGCTATTGGTCTATTCAGGGATTCAACTTCTTCCTGGTTTAGTCTTGGAAGAGTGTAAGTGTCCAGGAAATTATCCATTTCTTCTAGATTTTCCAGTTTATTTGCGTAGAGGTGTTTATAGTATTCTCTGATGGTAGTTTGTATTTCTGTGGGGTCGGTGGTGATATCCCCTTTATCATTTTTAATTGCGTCGATTTGATTCTTCTCTCTTTTCTTCTTTATTAGTCTTGCTAGTGGTCTGTCAATTTTGTTGATCTTTTCAAAAAACCAACTCCTGGATTCATTGATATTTTGGAGAGTTTTTTGTGTCTCTATCTCCTTCAGTTCTGCTCTGATCTTAGTTATTTCTTGCCTTCTGCTAGCTTTCAAATGTGTTTGCTCTTGCTTCTCTAGTTCTTTTAATTGCGATGTTAGAGTGTCAATTTTAGATCTTTCCAGCTTTCTCTTGTGGGCATTTAGTGCTATAAATTTCCCTCTACACACTGCTTTAAATGTGTCCCAGAGATTCTGGTATGTTGTATCTTTGTTCTCATTGGTTTCAAAGAACATCTTTATTTCTGCCTTCATTTCATTATGTATCCAGTAGTCATTCAGGAACAGGTTGTTCAGTTTCCATGTAGTTGAGCGGTTTTGATTGAGTTTCTTAGTCCTGAGTTCTAGTTTGATTGCACTGTGGTCTGAGAGACAGTTTGTTATAATTTCTGTTCTTGTACATTTGCTGAGGAGTGCTTTACTTCCAATTACGTGGTCAATTTTGGAGTAAGCACGATGTGGTGCTGAGAAGAATGTATATTCTGTTGCTTTGGGGTGGAGAGTTCTATAGATGTCTATTAGGTCTGCTTGCTGCAGAGATGAGTTCAATTCCTGGATATCCTTGTTAACTTTCTGTCTCGTTGATCTGTCTAATGTTGACAGTGGAGTGTTGAAGTCTCCCATTATTATTGTATGGGAGTCTAAGTCTCTTTGTAAGTCTCTAAGGACTTGCTTTATGAATCTGGGTGCTCCTGTATTGGGTGCATATATATTTAAGATAGTTAGCTCTTCCTTTTGAATTGATCCCTTTACCATTATGTAATGGCCTTCTTTGTCTCTTTTGATCTTTGATGGTTTAAAGTCCGTTTTATCAGAGACTAGTATTGCAACCCCCGCTTTTTTTTGTTCTCCATTTGCTTGGTAAATCTTCCTCCATCCCTTTATTTTGAGCCTATGTATGTCTCTGCGTGTGAGATGGGTCTCCTGAATACAGCAGACTGATGTGTCTTGACTCTTTATCCAGTTTGCCAGTCTGTGTCTTTTAATTGGAGCATTTAGTCCATTTACATTTAAGGTTAAGATTGTTATGTGTGAACTTGATCTTGCCATTATGATATTAACTGGTTATTTTGCTCGTTAGTTGATGCAGTTTCTTCCTAGCCTCGATGGTCTTTACATTTTGGCATGTTTTTGCAATGGCTGGTACCGGTTGTTCCTTTCCATGTTTAGTGCTTCCTTCAGGGTCTCTTGTAAGGCAGGCCTAGTGGTGACAAAATCTCTAAGCATTTGCTTATCCGTAAAGGATTTTATTTCTCCTTCACTTATGAAACTTAGTTTGGCTGGATATGAAATTCTGGGTTGAAAATTCTTTTCTTTAAGAATGTTGAATATCGGCCCCCACTCTCTTCTGGCTTGTAGAGTTTCTGCCGAGAGATCTGCTGTTAGTCTGATGGGCTTCCCTTTGTGGGTAACCCGACCTTTCTCTCTGGCTGCCCTTAAGATTTTTTCCTTTATTTCAACTTTGTTGAATCTGACAATTATGTGTCTTGGAGTTGCTGTTCTCGAGGAGTATCTTTGTGGCGTTCTCTGTATTTCCTGGATTTGAATGTTGGCCTGCCCTACTAGGTTGGGGAAGTTCTCCTGGATGATATCCTGAAGAGTGTTTTCCAACTTGGTTCCATTTTCCCCCTCACTTTCAGGCACCCCAATCAGACGTACATTTGGTCTTTTTACATAATCTCATACTTCTTGCAGGCTTTGTTCATTTCTTTTTCTTCTTTTTTCTTTTGGTTTCTCTTCTCGCTTCATTTCATTCATTTGATCCTCAATCGCTGATACTCTTTCTTCCAGTTGATCGAGTCGGTTACTGAAGCTTGTGCATTTGTCACGTATTTCTCGTGTCATGGTTTTCGTCTCTTTCATTTCGTTTAGGACCTTCTCTGCATTAATTACTCTAGCCATGAATTCTACCACTTTTTTTTTCAAGATTTTTAGTTTCTTTATACTGGGTACGTAATTCCTCCTTTAGCTCTGAGAAATTTGATGGACTGAAGCCTTCTTCTCTCATCTCGTCAAAGTCATTCTCCGTCCAGCTTTGATCCGTTGCTGGCGATGAGCTGTGCTCCTTTGCCGGGGGAGATGCACTCTTATTTTTTGAATTTCCAGCTTTTCTGCCCTGCTTTTTCCCCATCTTTGTGGTTTTATCTGCCTCTGGTCTTTGAAGATGGTGATGTACTGATGGGGTTTTGGTGTAGGTGTCCTTCCTGTTTGATAGTTTTCCTTCTAACAGTCAGGACCCTCAGCTGTAGGTCTGCTGGAGATTGCTTGAGGTCCACTCCAGACCCTGTTTGCCTGGGTATCAGCAGCAGAGGCTGCAGAAGATAGAATATTTCTGAACAGCGAGTGTACCTGTCTGATTCTTGCTTTGGAAGCTTCCTCTCAGGGGTGTACTCCACCCTCTGAGGTGTGGGGTGTCAGACTGCCCCTAGTGGGGGATGTCTCCCAGTTAGGCTACTCAGGGGTCAGGGACCCACTTGAGCAGGGAGTCTGTCCCTTCTCAGATCTCAACCTCCGTGTTGGGAGATCCACTGCTCTCTTCAAAGCTGTCAGACAGAGTCGTTTGTGTCTGCAGAGGTTTCTGCCAAGTTTGTTATTGTTTACTGTGCCCTGTCCCCAGAGGTGGAGTCTACAGAGACAGGCAGGTTTCCTTGAGCTGCTGTGAGCTCCACCCAGTTCGAGCTTCCCAGCAGCTTTGTTTACCTACTTAAGCCTCAGCAATGGCGGGCGCCCCTCCCCCAGCCTCGCTGCTGCCTTGCGGTTAGATCACAGACTGCTGTGCTAGCAATGAGGGAGGCTCTGTGGGTGTGGGACCCTCCCGGCCAGGTGTGGGATATGATCTCCTGGTGTGCCTGTTTGCTTAAAGCGCAGTATTGGGGTGGGAGTTACCCGATTTTCCAGGTGTTGTGTGTCTCAGTTCCCCTGGCTAGGAAAAGGGATTCCCTTCCCCCTTGCGCTTCCCAGGTGAGGCAATGCCTCGCCCTGCTTCAGCTCTCGCTGGTTGGGCTGCAGCAGCTGACCAGCACCGATCGTCCGGCACTCCCCAGTGAGATGAACCCAGTACCTCAGTTGAAAATGCAGAAATCACCGGTCTTCTGTGTCGCTCGCGCTGGGAGTTGGAGACTGGAGCTGTTCCTATTCGGCCATCTTGCTCCGCCCCCCCATCTCTACTTTTTCTTTTTCTTCTTTCTTTTTTTTTTTTTTTTTTGGGAGATGGAGTCTTGCTGTGTCACCCAGGCTGGAGTGTAGTGCACTGCGTGATCTCAGCTCATTACAACTGCCGCTTTCCAGGTTCAAGCAATTCTCCTGACTCAGCCTCCAAAGTAGCTGGGATTACAGGTGTGAGCCACCATACCCAGTTAATTTTTTGTATTTTTAGTAGAGATGGGGTTTTACTCTCTTGGCCAGGCTGGTCTCAAACTCCTTACCTCAGGTGATCTGCCTGTCTTGGCCTCCCAAAGTGCTGGGATTGCAGGCGTGAGCCACTGTGTCTGGCCTCTACTTTTTCTTGTTTTCTGCTTGCTTTGAGTTTAATTTGCTGTTCTGTGTCTAGTTTCCTAGAGTAAAACTTAGAATATTGATTTAGACCTTTTTTTTTTTTTTTACTATATGCATTCAATGCTTTAAATTTCCATCTAAATACTGCTTTTGTTATATCCTGCACATTTTGATGTTTTGTTTTTATTTTCATTTAGTTCAAAACATTTTAAAATTTATCTTGAGATTTCTTCTCTAATCCACTGATCTATGTGTTGTTTACAGCATGTTGTTTAATCTCCTGCTATTTGGAGGTTTTCCAGTTATCTTTCTGTTTTTGATTTCTAGTTTGTTTCTGTTTGTGGTTTGAAAGTAGACATTGCATGATTTGTATTCTTTTAAATTTGTTTAGGTGTGTTTTATGGCCCAGAATGTGGTCTGTCTTAGTCAATATTGCATGTGAGCTTAAAATAAATGTGTATTTTGCTGTTGTTGGGTGAAGGAGTCTGTAGATGTCAATTACATCCAGGTGATTAATGGTGTTCGTGCGTGTGACTATGTTCTTACTGATTTTCTGCTTGCTGAATCATCTGTACATTTCTGATAGAGGGGTGTTGAAGTCTCCAACTATAATAGTCTCATCTATTTCTCCTTTCATTTCTGTCAGTTTTTGCCACATATATTTTGAAACTTTTAAATTAGGCACATATACATTAATGATTGTTATATATCTCCTTGGAGAATTAATCTCTTTATCAGTACATAATGTCCCTCTTTGTCTCTGAAAATTTTCCTTGGTCTGCTGTCTGCATTGTCTTCTATCATGAAGCTTGTCTGCATTGTCTGAAGTTAACATAGTTCTCCCTACTATTTTTGATTAGTGCTAGTGTTACAGGAAAGGGGTACCCATCCAGACCCCAAGAGAGGGTTCTTGGATCTTGTGCAAGAAAGAATTCAAGGCGGGTCCACGGTGAAAAGTAAAAGCAAGTTTATTAAGAAAGTAAAGTGCTGAAACGACAGCTACTCCATAGACAGAGTAGGACATTCCTGAGAGTAAGAGGAGGAGCATGTCCACCCTCGGTACAACGCTTGTATATAGACAGGTTAAAAATAGACCTTGGGGAGATGTGCTCTGCTACAAGGGTTTATGATAAAGAATTAATTTTCTTAATTACTACATTTTGCAAGAATCAATATTATTATCTTTAAAGCAGAATTAGGAATGTCTTCGTTCTCCAGATATCAGGATATTTGGACACTCTCAAGTCTGGGTCTGTTTTAGTAAACATTATTAATTCATTCCCTTATCCATAAACATCTAGAGGCTAGGAATGCCTAATTTTCTGGGAATATAGCCCAGCAAGTCTCAGCCTCATTTTCCTAGCCCTTACTCAAAATGGAGTCGCACTGATTCGAATGCCTCTGACATTAGCATGGTATATCTTTTTCCATTTCTGTGCTTTCAATCTATATGCATGTTTACATGTAAATACAACATATAGTTGAACTTGTGTTTTGATCCACTCTGACAATCTCTGTCTCTTACTGGGTGTATTCAGCCCATTGATGTTCAAAGTGATCACTGATATATTTGGATTAATATTTACCATATTTGTTACTGTTTTCTACGTGTTGCCCTTATTTTTGTTCTTAGTTTTGTCTTCCACTTTTTTCTGTCTTCTGTGATTTTAATTTAGAATTTCATGATTCCATTTTTCTTTTTTAGCATATTAGTTATATTTCTTTTAGTGGTTACCCTGGAGCTTGCAATTTATATTTACAACTAATCCAAGTCAACTTTCAAATGAAACTATTCCACTTCATGGGTTGTGTGTAAGTATCTTATAATAACCAAATTATCTTTATTTCTTCCTCCTGTCCCTTGTGTCTTTGCTATCATTCATCTCAATTCTACATAAGCATATATAATACATATATATATATATTCAAAATAAAGTGACAAGGATATATTTATATATATAATATGTTCATATACATGTATATAATCTTGCCGTTCTTATTTTGAATGAACTGTTTTCTGTGAAATACTTTACAAATAAAAAATAAGCTGCAAAAGCGCTTCTTCTAACGTTCTTGTAAGCCAGATCTACTGTCAATAAATTTTCTCAATTTTTTATTTATCTAAAAAAGTATTTATTTCTTCTTCACTTTCGAAGGATAATTTCACAAAGCACAGTACTCTAGGTTGTGCTTTCTTCCTCTCAACACTTTAAATATTTCCTTGCTTGCATATTTCCTGTGGAGAAGTCCGATGCAATTCTTAATTTGCCCCTCTATCTAGGTGTCTGAGTTCATTTTCTGTTGCCTTTAATAGAATACCTGAAATGGGATAATTCATAAGAAATGAAATGTTTCTATGGTTTTTGAGTTACATTTTTATCACACAAATTTATATAATATAATTACCTATTCACTTTTTTTTTGTTGGTTTTCCTTTAACAGACCTTAAAGTTCTTGTTGTCATGGTTCGTATCTCATTTTTTTGTATGTCTCTATCTAAAACTTTACCTGGTGTTCATTAAATCGTAAGAACTCAATATATGCACTTTGAAGTAATGGTTTTCCTGACTTTTAGTATGGTTTTCCTGACTTTTAGCCTACAGGATTTGCTGTAATTTAAATAGTTACTCACTCTGTTCTATTCACAGTGCTAATCATTCCCTTCTATGTGCCTACCGCATACCTTGTACAAACCTCCATTGTTACACACAGCATCCTGTACTCTCATCATTTCTTTTATTTTCTGTCCTATTAAACATGTCCTCTAGATGAAGAATCTATATCTTATTTAACTTGCTTTTCCAAATACCTAGCACAATGCTTGCCACATGTGGGAAAGTCAGGAATTAGTCACTAAAACAGAATTGAAATAGGTATACAAAGTCATTCACAAATCATCCTGCCAAGTGCAAACCAAGTTATGAATATTTTAACTTTACCAGCATTCTTTAGTCTTAAAAGAAATTTTAAGGGTAGCATCATATTTTTAAAACAAAGTTTCTAATGGCAGGCAAATTCTGGATTTCCCTGAAAATCATTTTTTCCCTCCCTGAGGATACATGGCATTCTATTACTAGAAATTTTTGTATAAAAAATGTGTGAACTAAAACCTAATATAACTTTAAGACCAAAGGTACTGAGCAGTTTAAAAGTGATTCTACAAGGCAATGTCAGAGCTTCACAAGATTTTTTTTTTTTAATTTTTTTTTTTTTTAACAGAGAGAGAGCTCTGAATGCATTTAACTTACGTGTTTTATGACTTGAACTGACTCTTACCTAGCAAATGCAATTCTTGGAGACTAAGCAAAAATCAATTTAGGAGTTCTCAAAAAACTGTTCTACATTTTTAGATCATCAGAATATACATGTTTTCAAATAAGAAGGACAATTTTCTTCTGATTTAGCAATCTGAAATACACAGCAGAAATTATGTTAATAATCAGTATCTTACTATTAACTTCACTAAGGTAGTGTCAAAATGATGAAGAAAAAATTTTTAAAGGCAGGGGCAAGCCCCTGCTCTGGCCTGTAGAGCTTGGAATTCATCATCCCATTCTAAGAAGCACAAAACTTAACAAACTGAAAAACCAACAACTTTTCTTATATCCATTGAGAAAAGTGAGGTCACAGGGCAAACCGCTGCTTCTAAAATTGGAGACACAGATAGACAAATACAGAGAATGACAGTTAACCAGAGCAGAAATCCACAAGCACAGTAACCAGTGCTGCCAGGGTAGAAAAACCTAAGTATAGTTGACAAATTGCTAAAGACTTGAATTAAAAAGGCTGAGAGATAAAAATTCTAGGGGGACCTAGTTATTGGGGTCTTTTGTGGGTTTTATTTCCAGGAGTTCAACCAAGTTCTCATTGTAAAGAGTAGAGAAAAATCCCTTCATGGTTCTGGCAGAAGGAGGCGAAAAGTAAGCATTTCGAAATATACTACCGCGTTCTGTTCTTAACAAGGCCTGCCTTAGGGGAAACTATTTTACCAGAGCCTAAACTATTGAGGTTTTATCAGAGCCTAACTGATATGGGAGAAGGAAAATACCCAGCTCCAGCCTTCTGTAGCCTTCCACGTGGGAAAAGGGAAATACCCAACTGCAGCCCTGTCTAGCCATCCTGCCCAACCTAAGGGAGGGAAATACTGAGAAGCACTTGTGAAGTTCATAGTTCAGGGGCACAAGCTCACAAAGAGACTAAAACCGAAATATAGGCCCCACTCAGCACCTGTTCACCACTTTACTAAAGGCCTATTATCACAGTTACTGTTACCAAGTACATTATGTCTGCTTGTCAAGAAAAAATTATAAGTCATAGTAAAAGGCAAAAACACAGAACAGACTAAATGAGCATCAGAATCAGAGTTAGATAAGGCAGTGGTGAGGGCTGGGTATAAGAGTCAGAGAATACTTCTGATGGGAAAACTTGAGCCAGGTTTGAAAAGATGTGTGGGAAAAGACAAGGAAAAAAAGGATGAGGAGCATGGGATGACTGTTTGAGTAGAGACTAGCTATGCAAAGACCCAGAGACCTGTGAAACAGTTTAGCAAATTTGGGACGTGTGACCTGAATGTCAGCAGTGAGGGTGGCCAGTTAATATTCAGTGCTGGATAGGCAGCTGGGGAGTCATATAGGAAGAGGCTTGTATGTCATGCTAAGCTATATACATGGTAGGAGGAATCTTTAAAGTGTTTCAAACAGGGGAACAGCAGGAATAGCATCATCAAATTTGCGTTCATAAAATATCACTATGAAAACATTGTGGAAAAGAAGGATTAGAAGAAAATAAAATTAGAGGCAAAAAGATCAACTAGAGTTTCTTATAGGAATTTTTATTGGAAATGGACATAGCCTGAACTCAGACAGGAACAGTGGGTATAAAGAAGAATCAAGACGTGACATGGAATGACTCCGAAGGAGACACCCTTGTTTCTCGCTTATGATGGTGCCATTTCCTACATGGAAATGATGATGAATGATGGCAAATGAATAGGGATGGGGAGCAGTCCGGTGGGAATGATATATTTAGTTTGGGGCCATGTTACGGTTAAAATGAAGATCCAAATAAATATGTCAGTAAAGCAGTTGGGAAATTCAAGTTTGAAATTGATTACAAATCCACACCCAATTGTAGGTGAAGAACTAGATAAAGACACTTTGGAAAGAGTGAATAAAATTGCTTAAAATGGAGCCCAATGAATCCTATTATGTAAAGGATAAAATGAGGAGGAGTAAGGAAGCAGAAAACTAGAAAGGATGTCAAGAATGAGTGACCGATG
The DNA here is from genome assembly GCF_037993035.2 of Macaca fascicularis. Taxonomy (NCBI): domain Eukaryota; kingdom Metazoa; phylum Chordata; class Mammalia; order Primates; family Cercopithecidae; genus Macaca; species Macaca fascicularis. The sequence goes on along the minus strand of NC_088376.1, from coordinate 27,847,185 downwards.
AGGCTGGAACAAAACAGAAAAGGATGGTATTACAGAAACCAAGTGGAGGTCCTGGAATGATGGAATTGTTAATATTAATAAGTGCTTCAGTGAGGCCAAGAGAAGGCAAAAGGATAAATGATACATAAAACTAAAATAGCTACTTGGATTGAAACAAAATGTGTGACCAGTTTTGATGACATAATGGGATTGTGTGGAAATGAAAGCTAGAATTCAGTGGGCTGTGGAGAGAAATGAGGATGGTAGGGTGCATTTTGTCCAAGACACTTATGTCTGAAGGAAAAGTCATAGTAGCCATGGAGTAAAGCACCAGCTATTTCTAAAAATACAGTCCATGAAAGCAGATATACCCCTAGCCTTATTGACGGTTGTACATTTCTTTTACAGTGTCTGGCACTGAATTCATTTGTTAAATGAATGCGTAAACTATATAGGAGAGACATGAGGATGTCTATTTATCAATAGAAAAAAAAAGAGACTCAGTGTAGGTGCTGGACTGCAAGTAAGAACAAACTTTTAAGAGAGCCTGGGGCTAAGATGTTGTGGCTAGGAGGAGGAGAAGCTCTGGGACTCAGCATAAAACACACACTTTGGAATGAAGACTCTCCTACTCAGACCCGTGGGAATAGGATGGTGAATAATGTCAGAAAATTTCAGTGCAATTCCACCGGGAAGTTGAGTGATGCAGAGACCTGTTTGCATTCTTGAGATTTTGTGGTTACGAATCCAGTGTGTCCTGACCTTGAATGACCCTCTAAAAATGACAAAAATAACTCAGATAATTGTGGGTGTAACAGAGGTAAAGAGGCTGAATTATTTGAAATGATAGTCTCAGTTTTACCTGACATGCTGAAGAGAACTGGTCTTCATTTCCAGTGTTTTGCCAGTCTCAGTGTTAATCATGCTGACTGTTCCTTTCAATACCCCTCTGAGGTAAGTTAGCTCCTCCATTAACCCTGCTAGAAGAAGTCTGACTCAGCAGGAATACTACATGAGAAACAGAAAATCCAGTTCAGACCTTGCAGCCACCCAATCCAAGTTACTGTCTCAGGACCCCATCATTCTTTTCTGCAGATAAAGAAATACCAAGATTGACTCAGCACAGAATGTGTGGATAAGAGTTGAACGATTAGAATACAGCTATCATGTGACTCAAAACCCCATATTTCTAGAATGATGGCAAATGAATAGGGATGGGGAGCAGTCCAGTGGGAATGATATAGTTTGGAGCAGAACAGAAAAGGATGGTATTACAGAAACCAAGTGGGGGTTGTAGAATGAGCAAGCATACTATCAGAATGAGCATTCATACTATTAGAGCAATATTATTTTAAAACAGCTGCTAGATTAAGAAAGGTGCCCGTGCCTAGTCCCTCTACTGCCTTTAAGCCTGTATGTGGAGTGTGAGAGACCGGTGATCACCACAGGTTCAAATAGAATTTTGTATGTGAATGTAGGTGTAATATAACGTTCTCCAGCTCCAACTTCAAGTATGTGTAAGGCAGTTACTGAGGAAGTTCTCTTCCTGACTACACATGAGCTATCCTTGCAGGGTAATTGCAAGAGTCTGAAATTCTATACTACCTAGTTTGGGGAACAAGCTGGTGCAATTTGAATTTTACCATCCACAAAACCACATTTGTATTCCCAGTGGTGTTGGAGAAGTGCGGTTGGATCCCTCCTTTGTGTAAAATCTCGAATCTCTCCTCCGACAGCTCAGGTTGAGCTCATGATACCTGTCTCCATGAGGTAAGATATAATGACAAGGTAATCTGATGATTTACTTTTCCTCTGTATGCCTTTCTTTTCTCTTCTACCAACAAATAATCAGGCAAGTGAAGTGACTTATACTAGTGCGGATTTGAACGATGGGTTTGTTTAAAATTTGATATTTTGTTAATCATAATTTTTTGCATTAACTTTGATTTAATTTTTTTAAATTGGTGCAAAAAATTGCGATTAACAAAATAATCAAATTTAGATTTTTAAAATCAAAACTTATGTAAAAAGCTTGCATTATTATATTATTTACCTTGATAGCTAATTATGTGTGTATGTGTGTGTTTGAGGAGCATATCTTAAGTGAAGTGCCTGAGTGAAGTGCCTACTCACCTTACTATATTCTCCGTGCTGGAAACAAGTGTGTATTTATTTATTTATTTATTTATTTATTTATTTTTTCTTTTAGACACCAAGATTTTTATTTACCCATCTTCCTGCTTTCTTTTAACATTATAGATCAAATTATTCTCTTTTTGACCCAGGGTTGTGATAGGAACCATCTAGTTATAAAGTGGTGGCAGATTTCACGAAATCTGCCTGCATTCATTCATGTTTTTCTGGCCCCTCTCAACCTCTGGTTGTCACTTCTCTATTCTTTCTCAGTTGCCCCTTACCAGTCTATTCTAACCCCTGTAAAACAGGGACTAAAAGTACTAACCTCATTGTTATGAGGTTTAAGACCCAGCACTAAGCCAGACTCTCAGGAAAATTCAAACAACAGTTCCTCTTTGCCCTTCAATATACCCCCTTCTCATCTGTCGTGGGCTGAGGAACCACTGGATCTGGCTCTCAGTAGCGGTTGTGATCCGGCTTGAAGGGGCCATCATGGGACATGCCCAGGTACTGGGCTTGCTTCTCAGTCAGCTTGGTCAACTTCACATTCAGCTTGCCCAGGTGGGCTTCAGCCACTGCCTCATCCAGCTTCTTGGGCAGGAAGTGAACCCCAACGGGGTACTTGTCTGGATGGGTCCACAGCTCGATCTGTGCCATCACCTGGTTGGTGAAGGAGTTACTCATCACGAAGCTGGGGTGGCCCATGGCACAACCCAGGTTGACCAGCCGACCCTCAGCCAGCAGGATGATGCGGCGCCCATTCTTCAGCCGGTAGCGGTCCACCTGCGGCTTGTTGTTCACCTTCTCCACGGCGTTCTCATTGAGCCACTTGACATCGATCTCCACGTCAAAGTGTCCAATGTTACACACAATGGCATTATCCTTCATCTGCTCAAAGTGCCAGCCAAGGATGATGTCAACACAGCCTGTGGTGGTGAGAAAGATGTTGCCCTCCTGACGGGCCTCATCCATGGTGGTCACCTCATAGCCTTCCATGGCAGCCTGCAGTGCATTGATGGGGTCAATCTCAGTGATGATGACACAGGCCCCGAAACCCCGCAGGGCCTGGGCACAGCCCTTGCCCACATCGCCATAGCCTGCTACCACCGCTACCTTGCCGGCAATCATCACATCTGTGGCCCGCTTGATGCCATCTATGAGGGACTCCCGGCAGCCATAGAGGTTGTCAAACTTGCTCTTGGTGACGGAGTCATTGACATTGATGGCAGGCACCTTGAGGATCCCATTGGCCATCATCTTGTAGAGGTTGTGGACCCCAGTTGTTGTCTCCTCAGAGATGCCTCGGATGCCTGACAGGAGCTGCGGGTACTTGGTGTGGATGAGGTTGGTGAGATTGCCCCCGTCATCCAGAATCATGTTGAGGGGCCCGTCCTTGAAGTACAGCGTCTGCTCAATGCACCACAGGTACTCCTCGTCCATTTCGCCCTTCCAGGCATACACCGGAATGCCAGCCTTAGCAATGGCAGCTGCCGCATGGTCCTGGGTGGAGAAGATATTGCAGCTGGACCACTGCACCTCAGCCCCCAGGGCGATGAGGGTCTCAATGAGGATGGCCGTCTCCACTGTCATGTGCAGGCAGCCAGCAATACGAGCGCCCTTCAGTGGCTTGGAGGCCAAGTACTGCTCCCGCATACGCATCAGGCCCGGCATCTCGTTCTTAGCAATGTCCAGGGCCTTGCGTCCCCAGGCAGCCAGTCCGATGTCAGCGACTTTGTAGGGCAGTTTGTCAGACATGCTGGAGGCGCTCAAAACAGGCGAAGGGGGCTGGGCCTCAGTCTACGGACACGCACTAGGTGGGCGGGGCCAGGTCATAAGTGTATATTTATTAAAGCTTTGTTTTTCCTTTTAAAATAGTTTCCTTGGCTAGTTATATGAACCTAGATTCACTACATAACCAGTCCTTCTTGGGATAAAAACCAGATGGTGAATTGTTGTGCTCTGAGATAGATTTTACTTTTGGAAATTTTCAGATTATAAAGATTGCCACTTCGTGTAGGTTTTGAAGAAGTTCTGAGGGTAATTGCAAAGGAATGACTAAAAAAGATATTGGACACAGGGATATCATTTAATAATAGATCTTTTTAAAAGTTGATGCTCTGAAGATCCATTTGGGTAGTTAAGGTGAAGATATGTTTGCTCCAAAGGCCACATTTTTTTTTTTTGTGCCGTGTATTTTTGATGAAGTAAATTTGAACTTACATAGTTCATATCATCCTGATGCAGAAACACATTAATTCCTTAAATAAATGCATGTGCTTATTTTGTTGACGCAAACTAGAAATATGTATTTCTGAGAGGGATAATATCTGGAATATGGATTTTTCCATTTATTGCCCTGTTACTGAAAAAATCCTGCAAAGATTTTGTCTTAGGTCACTGTATTGTGGCCACATGCCTTCATATTCTTGACATGTCTGTATCTGCACACACCTATTTCTAATTTTTTGTTGTAATAGCTTTTGCCTGAAAGCAGTCTAGAATTTCTGTGATAGGAGAAGGGAAAGAGCAAGATAGAGAAATAGGACTTTCCCACTCTTGTTTCCCCACAGAAACATTAATTTGAACAACCATTCATGCGTGAAAATACCTTCACAAGAACTAAGGGAACCAGGTAAGAGATCACAACACCTGGATGTAGCACAGGAAAGAGAAAAAAAGGTGCATTGAAGAGGTCAAAAAGAACAGTTTTACATTAACCGCATTACCCTTTTCCCAAATGCAGGCAGCACAGTGTGGAGAAGGATGCTCTCTGCATGTGGGAAGGACAGGGAAGTGAGGACCAGACTTTGCCTTGGACCCCAACATAGGCCACTATAGTAAAACCCAGCATGGGGCAGGCTTCTGTGGACACAGGCGCCAGACTGAAACTTGCAGACTGAGCTATAACACTTGCCCCAGTGCTTCGCTATATCACATAGCACCAGGCTCCAGGCCTGCCTGCTGAACTCAACCTCTGGTCTTCTCTACCATTGGGCCAACCTCAGTGGCTCCAGGCTTCAGACCACCCTCAGTGCCAGGCCAGCTCCAGTGGAGCTGGGCTTTGGGCCTATACCAGTGGCACCAGCATTTGGACCTGCTCAGGGCCAGGCTGATTCCAATGACTCCAGGCTCCAGACCACCCCCAGTATCAGGCTGACCCCTATGGCCCTAGGCTTTAGGCTTGTCATAGCCCAAGTCTACTCCCAAAGCCCTTGTCATTAGGCCAGCACCCATGGCCAGCCCCTCCAGATGAAAGTTCCAGGTCCATCTAGCAGTAGGACAACTCCTACACCTCCAGACATGAGGCCCATCCTAGGATCCAGCCGAGGCCAGAACTAAGTTGATCCATACAGACCTAGGTGTCATGCCTGTTCTAATGCCAGATTTGCACATGGCTTTAGGCACTATGTCAACACACGTGGACACAGGCTCCAGGCTCCCCAGCAGAGAGAGGCTCCAGCAACACTCGTACATATCCAAGCTTCATGAAGAGTAGAGTCTGTGGACCTAAGGCCTAGGTTTACCCTTGAAGACTTAGGATCCAGGCCCATTCCAGAGGACACAGACTTCAGACCCATCCTACTGCCTGGCCAGCCCCTTCAGTTTCAGACTCACAGCCCACGTCAGTGCCAAGTCAGCCCCTGTGGACATGGGTGTCAGGTTAGTTCTCAGGGGTATAGGTTCCAGGCTCACCCCAGTAGACCCACTTGACAGGCCCATTCCAGTGGATCCAGAACCACCCAGTGGCAGACCCAGGCACCAAGCCAGTAGCTAGATGACTCCAGCAGCAAGCCTTCTGATAAACTATGCCAGAAGGCCTGCCCACAATTTCTGAGTGGGCTGGCAAGTAAAGGGCTTTCTCAGACAAAGCCAGCCTATGAAGACATAATTAAGTGTATACTTCTTCAGATGGGCAGATACCAATGCATGGCCTGAAAAATCAAGGACAATGAGGGAAACACGGTATCTCTGAAGGGAAATAAAGTGCCAGTGATGATCCTAAATAAATAAAAACGCTTGAGTAGCCTGAAAATAATTCAAAATACTGTTTCAAGTAAGCTCAGTGAACTTAAAAAGAAAACAAAAAAATAACCCAGAGAAACGATTCAAAAAAATGAAGAAAACAATAAATGACCAAAATGAGAAATTTAATAGAGTTATAAATGTTTAAAAAATTGAATAGAAATTCTGGAGCTAATGCAATCAATGAAGTGAAAAATGTGTGTGTGTGTTTGTGTGTGTGTGAGAGAGAGAGAAAAGTGGGGAGAGAAAGAGAGCAAGAGAGAATCAGTTGCAGAATTGATCAAGTCGAAGCACATCTGAACTCAAAGATAGGTTATTTGAACAGATGTAGTCAGAGGAGCAAAAAGAAAAAAAGAATGAAATGTAATGAAGAACGTTTATGGGATTAGTGGGACAGCATCAGAAGTGCAAATTTTCAAGTCAAAGGACTTCAAGAAAGAGAAAGGGAAGGTGAATGTGTTGAAAGCTTATTTTAAAAAAAAATAGTGGAAACTTTCCAAACCTAGGGAAAGATACAAACATCTAGGTACAGGAATCTCAAAGGTCTACAATTAGGTTCAATCTGAACAGGCCTAGCCCAATACCTATTATAATCAAATTGTCAAAAATCAAAGCAGAGAGGATTCTGAAAGGAGCAAGAGAAAAGAAGCAAGTAATCTTTTTTTTTTTTTTTTTTTTTTTTTTTGAGACGGAGTCTCGCTCTGTCGCCCAGGCTGGAGTGCAGTGGCCGGATCTCAGCTCATTGCAAGCTCCGCCTCCTGGGTTTACGCCATTCTCCTGCCTCAGCCTCCCGAGTAGCTGGGACTACAGGCGCCCGCCACCTCGCCCAGCTAGTTTTTTGTATTTTTTTAGTAGAGACGGGGTTTCACCGTGTTAGCCAGGATGGTCTCGATCTCCTGACCTCGTGATCTGCCCGTCTCGGCCTCCCAAAGTGCTGGGATTACAGGCTTGAGCCACCGCGCCCGGCCGAAGCAAGTAATCTTTAAAGGAGTTTCAATAGGCTAGCAGATTTCTCAACAGAAATTTTACAGGCTAGGAGAGAGTGGGATGATATATTTATAGTTCTGAAGGAAAAAAAAAACCGTCTGTCAATAATACTGTGCCTGGAAAGTCTGTTCTTCAGAAATAAAGGAGAGAGAAAGACTTTTCCAGACAAACAAAATTTGAGGTAGTTCATTACCATGAGATCTGTCTTACAGTAAATGCTAAAGAGAGCTCTTCATGCTGAAAGAAGAGGTTGCTAATTAGTAACATGAAAACATATGAAAATATAAAATTCATAGGTAAAAGTAAGCACACAGTCAGAAGAAGAATACTCAAATACTCTAATGGAATGTAAGCCATTATATCTTCAGTATGAAGGTTAAAAGACAAAACTATTAAAAGTATTAATAGCTACAATAATTTGTTAAGGGATATGCAATATAAAAGATATGAATTATATCATCAAAATTCAAAATATAGAGAGTGGAGTAAAAATGTGGACTGTGTGTGTGTGTGTGTGTGTGTGTGTGTGTGAGATCAAAGTTAAGTTGTTACCAGCTTAAAACAGCCTGTTATAAGATATTTTCATAAGCCTCATGGTGACCATAAAGCAAAAACCTATCATGGATATGGGATAAATAGTAAAGAACCAAAGGATACCACTAGAGAAAAACACTTACACAGGAAGACGGCAAGAGAAGAAGATGAAAAAAGACTTAAGAAAAGATGGAAAACAATTAGCAAAAGGGCAGTGGTAAGTTCTTGCTTATCAGTAATTACCTCGAATGTAAATAAATTCTTCAAACAAAGGGCACAGAGTGGCTGAATGAATATAAGAACCAAAATACAACCATTTGCTGCCTAAAAGAAACTCATTTCACTTGTAAGGACACAAGTAGTCTGAAAGTGAAGAGATAGAAAAAGATATTTTATGCAAATAGATCCAAAAAAGAGCATAGGTTAAAAATTACATCAAATACAATAGCCTTTAAGTCAAAACTGTAAAGTGAAGGTAATTACAAAGAAGGTAATTTGTAATGATAAAAGGGTCAATTCAGCAAGATGATATAGCAATTGTAGATACATTCAATATTGGAGCACCTAAATATAAAAAAAATTAATAGAACTGAAGGGAGAAATAAACTGCAATACAATAATATGGTACTTTAATACACCGCTTTTAGCAGTGAACCAATCATCCAGATACAAAATAAACAAGAAAATATCAGACTTAAACTATATTTTAGACCAAATGGGACCTAACAGACAAATACAGAACATTTCACCAAACAGCAGCAGAATACACATATTTCTCAAGTGCACACAGAACGTTCTCTAGGGTAGATCATATGTTAGGCAACAAAATAAGTCTTAGCATATTTTAAAATACTGAAATTATGTATCATTTCTGATCACAATGGTATGAAATTGGGTATCAAAAACACCTCGAATTTGTGGAAAAATTCACAAATACGTAAACATTAAACAACTTACTCCTAAACAACTAGTGGGTCAATGAAGAAATTAAAAGGGAAATTTAAAAAACTTGAGACAAATGAAAATGAAAACACAACATACTAAACTTATGAGATGAAGCAAAAGTAGTTCTAACAGGGAGTTTTATAGCACTAAATGCTTACATCAAAAAATAAGAAAGAGATCAAGTAAGCAACCAAAGACTGTACCCCAAGGAACTAGAAAAAGAACAAACTAACCCCGAAGTTAGTAAAAAGAAGGAAATAATAAAGCTTAGAGCAGAAATAGAGTAGAAAAACAATGTAAAAGATCAATGAAACTAAGAGTTGGTTTTTTGAAAAGATAAAGTGCAATCCCCAAATTCATATGAAACCACAAAAGACCACAAATACCTATAGCAATCTTGAGCAAGAAAAATAAAGCTGGAATTATTACATCATTTGATTTTAAAATATACTACAAAGCTATAGTAATAAAAAAAACAGCATGGTACTGGCATGGAAATAGACACATAGATCAATGGGACAGAATAGAGAGACTGGAAATAAATCCATGCATTTATGACCAACTGATTTTTTTTATAAAGATGCCAGGAATATACAATGTGTGAAGGACAATCTTTTAAATAAAATTTTGTTGGTAAAACTGTGTCCACATGCAGAAGAATGAAATTAGACCCTTATCTCATACCATATACTAAAATAAATCCAAAATGAATTAAGGACTTAGAAATAACATGCCAAGCTATAAAGCCATCAGAAAAAATACAGAGGAAAAGCTCCATGATATTGATCTGCATAATGATTTCTTTTTATCTATAACCCCAAAAGAATAGGCAGCAAAAGCAAGAACAAATGGAATTATATCAAAGTTATAATCTGCATTAAAAAAGGAAGCAATTGACAGGATGGAGGGACATCCTATGGAATGGGAGAAAATATTTGCAAACCAAAAGTCTGGTAAGAAGTGAATATCCAAAATATATAAGGAAGTCAACTCAATAGCAAGAAAATAAATAGCCTGATTAAAAAATGGGGCAAGAACATGGACAGACGTTTCTCAAGAGAAAACATAAAAATGGCCAACAGGTATGTGAAAAAATGATCAACATCACTAATGATCAGAGAAATACACATTAAAACCACAAGGAGTTATCAGCTCACACTTGTTAGAAAGACTTTTTAAAAACGATGAAAGATAAGTGTTGGTGAGGATGTAAAGAAAAATGAAGTTTTTTTTTTTTTTTTTTTTTTTAGATGGAGTTTCACTCTTGTTGCCCAAGTTGGAGTTCAGTGGCACGATCTTGGCTCACTGTAACCTCTGCCTTCGGGGTTCAAGGAATTCTCCTGCCTCCGCCTCCTGAGTAGCTGGGATTACAAGCGCCGGCCACCATACCTGGCTAATTTTTGTGTTTTTAGTGGAGATGGGGTTTTGTCATGTTGGCCAGGCTTGTCTCGAACTCCTAGCCTCAGGTGATCCACCCACCTCGGGCTCCCAAAGTGCTGGGATTACAGGCGTGAGCCACCGTGCCCAGCCAAGAAAAAGAAATTCTTACACACTATTGCTGTGAATGTAAAATTAGTGTAGTCATTATAAAAAACTGTATGAGCCTCCTCAAAAAATAAAAACAGAACTACCATAAGATCCAGCATTCCTGTTATAGGGTATATAGCCAAAGGAAGTGAAATTAGTATATTGAAAAGATATTTGCACTTTCATGGTCATTGCAGCATTATTCACAATGGCCAAGATAGCAAATCAAACTAAGTGTCTGTCAATGGATGAATGAATTAAAAAAAACGGCATATATACACAATGGAATACTATTCAGCCATAAAATAGTCAAATGTGACAACATGGATGAACCTGGAGGACTTTATGTTAAAGTGAAGTAAGGCAGGCACAGAATGACAAACCCCACATGATCTCAGTTACATGTGGAATCATAAAAAGTTGAACTCGTAGAGAGTAGAGAGTAGAGTGATGGTTACTAGAGGCTGGGGCGGTGATGAGGGAGTGGGGGTTGGGCAGACTTTGGTCAAAGGACAAAAAATTTCCTGTAAATAGGAAGAAAAAGTTCAAGAAATCATTTGTACAATGTGGTGACTATAGTTAAAAATGCTAACAGTAGATTTTAAGGGTTCTCATCAGAAAAATGATAACTATGTGAGGTAATACATATGTTAATTTGATTTAGCCATTCCACAATGTATATATGTTTCAACATATAATGTTTTACACAGTAAATATATAATTTTTTTGTTTTTCAATAAAGAAAATAAAAAACATTAAAAATTGCTATGATATTTACTTAAAGAGAGCTAAGCATTGCAGGCCTTCTTGGTGCTATTGGTATTTGTTACAAACCATAGTTGTTACCCAGTCACAACCACACATAGTATCAACTCTCCAATCTTACATATATTCTCATTTTTCTTGGGAAAATACCTAGGTATAAATTTATTGAATTATGTAATAAGTGACTGTAAGGAACTTTCGAACTGTTATTAAAAAGGTCTGCATCATTCTCATTCCCACTAGAAATGTATGAGTTTTTGTGGTGCTGGATGCTTGCCAGCACTTTGTGTTGCCTATTTGTTTCCTTTTGTTGTTCTAGTAGATGGGTAGGGGTATCCAGTGCGGTTTACATTTTTATTTCCCCAGCCACAAAACTTGAAGATTTCTGTTACTGAAAAAACTGACTGATGGTCAGTTTTAACTAGGTAATAGTTTAAAACTTTTCAACTTGATTCTTCTAAGATTATGTAACACGTTATACATAAAGTAATATATATTATTGTTAGCAGAAATATAATGAGTTTATACGTCAAGAGTAGGGAACTACTTAAGGAGATAAATACAACATCTGTTAATTTCTTTGAAGTCAGCCTAATTTAAAATTTCAAAGCATAATAGGTATTTGTTTTGTTGGTGGTTTTGTTTTCTAAGAAATAGTCAAAACTACTAAAAAATCAACTGGTTACATTTTCATTATAAGTAGTAATTTATATGCAATATTATAAACTTCAAATATTTTTGTACTGGTGTACATAAAAAGTAATTGTAGAATTAATTATTGACTATTATTTTTCTTTTAGTAGTCAAAACTATTCATGTATGATTTTAAGTGTGCTTGGTTTGAAGTATATACTGACTGCTTTAGGAATTTAGCTCTTCTCATACTTCAAAACACTTTGAATAAATGGTAAGTGCTTTTGAAAATACTTTTCTGTGCATGTTCTGATGGCTAGGGACTGGTAATAAGTTACATGGCTGTGTCAAGTGCAGGTCTGGTGTAGAATTACTATCAACTATATTGATGAATGATGCAATTTACTGTATTCTGATTTTTTTAAAATAACATCACACTGCTACGTAGAGTACTTCACCTATATTTTTTTCCGATGGAGGAATTGACACTGGCAAGTGAATATAAATAAAGTTGAAAAGACTTTGATACATAATCCTTGAGATAATTTATATATGATTTTTGATAATTCTGACTCCCTAAATTCTTTTTTCTTCAATTATAGAAACTGATCAAGTGAATGTATTTGCTTGAATATGCACATATTGCCAGCATTTATACATTCAATTTTGTGTTTATACACTGGAGCCCCACCTATTCTATGTAGATAATTTCAAAGAATTCAAATAAAAAAAAAGATGGTGACAATTCATTATTTTTAACTTTACTGTCTTAGGAGACAATGATGGTGTTCTATTAAAGTGTTACTCAAAGTATGTTTTGTGGGTGGATGTTGGTCCACAAACATAGCGGTCTACAATGACATACGTTCAGAAATTGAAGGCACACATTTTGGAACTTTTAAAGTAATTGGAAATTATCATGACTTCCAAGCAGTACAATGCAGAAAAGTTGGTCTATGATGACCTGGGGTGGGACGAGGGCCAGGGGTAGGGTTAATATGATCCTTCATTAGATGCTTTGAAAAGTGCTTATCGATAACATAATAGCAATTCTCTGAATTCTTTGACTTCGAAACATAACTTTACTGAGTGTGTGCCATGTGTCAGGTACCATGCTAAATATTTTACAGTGGTGTCTTATGTATCCCACATAAGATTCCTACTATGTGTTCTTGTTGGATCCATTTTACAGAAGCACAAAGAAGTATCTTGCTTAAGGTCACACAGCTAGCAGATACATATCAAGATAACCGTAGAGAATAAAGTAGCTTTAGGTAAACTGATAATTCTACTTTGACAGTAGTTCTTGCTGGTTTCAGCTCTTAACGTATGCAACTGAAGGACAGTAAGTGATATATATACGTTGTAGGACTGTCTGAGACATGTGCCTCTGGTTTAGGATGGAGGAGTGGACAACCAACCTAGATAAATCACAGCCTTACTATTTCAGAGGTGAGAGGAATCCTCCTCTGTCCCAGTGTGAACACTTCAGATATATGTTACCGCAGAAAAAACATAAATCTCACTCATAACCAATAGGAGAGCTCCAACACATTCATGAAAGATCCACCGTGGAGACCTAAATACCTCCCAGTAGGCCCCACATCCAACATTGGAGAACAAATTTCAACATGAGATTTGGAGGGGACAGATACCCACAGTGCCTTTCTTTGATGATTCTAATTGACTCTGAGGCGAAAATTTAATGATTAAATATGTTAGGTGTTGAGTAAAAGGCTAAGGTATTCCTATTTGATAAGTGTATCAAATTGACACATAGAAGATGTGACAATGCTTGTGTTTCTTCGAAGTATCTTTTGTATTTGTTTGATTCCTGGATTTTGGTAGATTCTGGTTAGGAATTGTTGCCAGATGAGGGTTCTGATAGCTGAGCTCTTACTGTACTTAGCAAACCCATTAGTAAGTATTAGAACTTTGTTATGTGTTCTTTGTGTCTCTTACATATTCAGATTCAATACAGACAAATTATTATCAATATTTTTATTCAAATAACGTAAATGTCAAACATGTTATATGCATAGATTTACTAAAATAGCAAGGTGTTTGTTTCAAGGTGAGAGATGAGACTACTAAGCTTTTCTGTCTAGGTTGGCTTCTCCTTGCTTTACATAACTGCATCACTAACACAGAGCTGAATAGGTGCAGCTGTTGCTTTCTGTATTATAATGATCACCATTAATTCTTCCTGGCAAATCTAGCCCTTGGGTATCAGTGGGTTAGGAAACAAAGACTGATCTGAAATGCTGGAGGTGGTGAAGGGAGTACTTCAGGATATAGTTTTAAAACTTGGCTTCTTGGCCTGCCAACAATGTGAGATTACAGATGCGTTGGAATTATATTTACTTGGAGGAGGGTAGGCAGAGAAAGATTTTATTTTGTATTTCATTTTACTGGATGCCTTTTGACATTCTGGGCAGCATCAATTGGCAAAGGTGATTATGTAATCAATAGGGCAGAAGAAGAGCTCAGGGTTGCAATTAACATGTTATTGTACAAATCAAAGGAACAGTAAAAGGCAATTTGTTCAACTTGTCACCAGGCCTGGACAATCTGTGTGCAGACAAAAGGGAGACAGAAAATTGGACTGGAGAAGCAAGAAACTCAAAACAGTCAGGCTTTTGTTTTCTTTCTTTTCAACTTAGTATTAGTCAATGTACCTGTCTGACAACTTTAAAGTAGGTGACAGGGATCAATGATGCATTATTTCTAGTTTTTAAACTAACATTTAGAACAAGATTAAATACCTAACTTATTTGGATGTTTTATAATTTTTAATATCTCACATTACATCTCTATATTTGAAGTGTTTGAATTTGAGACAGTCAACATAATAGTTCTATTGGGATAAAACTTTGTTTTCTAACAAATCCCAGGCACTGGGTGCACTCCCTGCACTTTGGGTGGCCGAGGCAGGCAGATTGCTTGAGGCCAGGAGTTTGAAACCAGCCTGGACAACATGGTGAAACCCTGTCTCTACTAAAAATATAAAAATTAGCCAGGTGCGGTGGTACATGCCTGAAATCCCAGCTTCTTGGGAGGCTAAGCCACAATAATTGTTTGAATCTGGGAGGCAGAGATTGTAGTGAGCCGAGATGGTGCCACTGCACTCCAGCCTGGGCAGTTGAGCAAGACTGTCTCAAAAAAAAAAAAAAAAAAAAAAAAATCCCAGGCATGAAATAAATACATATTCATCTAGTAGCCCCTATACAACTCACAGCAAGTTACAAAAATTTATGAAGAAAAAGTTGTGAAACATTCCAGAATCAAATCAATGATGCCCATATGATAAATCTTCCTATAATTTAGTTATGTTTGATTTAAAAAGTAGGGCTTTGGATAATATCCTTAGGTATATGAAAAATAATTTAGTGGAATCTCATTCTGTTCTTAAAGAAACTACTTAAAGGATATATTACTATTTGATACTTACAAGCCTTATAAAGTAGTTTGCGCACATGTTATCCTTCCATCACCATATAATATTGAGCAGATTAATAAATAGTGCTGTGTGTGTCATACCTTGGTCTTTGAAACCGAGCAACACTTCACAAATGGCCTAATCTCCAAGTATGAGTGTTTGTATTTTTGTAATTATGTAGAACAATTATATAATGATACTGTTATCTCATTTTATGATTGAATATTTATTAATGATGTTATTCACTCATTTATTCAATAAACATTTATGGAATATCAATATTGTACCAGGCATTGGGTTACATACTATGTTTTCTTTTTAACAGAATAAAAATATTTTCATAATGTTTATAGCTTAGGATAGTGATAAGAAGAGGCCCTCCAGCTAGATTGCTTTGTTTCAAAATGTACTACTGTCACTTACTAGATGACTAACTTTGGGCAAATTACTGAACTTCACAGTTAAAGTTGAAGTAATAATATTTCTTTCATGAAGTTCTTGTAAGGATCAAATGAGTTGTGTGTGGTGTGTGTGTGTATAAATTAGGATACTACCTGAGAAAACTTTATACACATGCACCTGTAGTTATACTATATTATTTAACTAGATGTGGTTCTGATGTTAGAACTTGGCATTGAGTGATTAAGATAGATGCTATCTCTATTAGTCTCTATTAGCGATCTCTAAGAAAGTAGGACCAATAGGATGTGTGAATACATATACATATATACACATATATACATTTATATATATAACTATATGTAAATGTACATATAACATATATATTTGTTTTATGTATAGATGGGCAGAGAGAATAATGTAGCTTGAGTCCACAGGCAACCCAGAGGCAGGATTCCCTTTGTATGTACTTGTGTTCAAATTTCCTCTTCTTTTTTTTTTGTTGAGATGGAGTCTCGCTCTGTTGCCCAGGCTGGAGTGCAATGTTGCGATCTCAGCTTGCTGCAAGCCTCACCTCCTGGGTTGATGCCATTTTCCTGTCTCGGCCTCCCGAGTAACTGGGACCACAGGCGCCCGCCACCACGCCAGGCTAATTTTTTTGTATTTTTAGTAGAGACGGGGTTTCACCATGTTAGCCAGGATGGTCCCGATCTCCTGACCTCATGATCCGCCCACCTTGACCTCCCAAAGTGCTGGTATTACAGGCATGAGCCACTGTGCCCAGCCTCAAATTTCCTTCTTATAAGGACATTGGCCATATTGGATTAGGGCCGTCCTTAAGATCTTGTTTTAATTTAATCACCTATTTAAATAACTTGTCTGCAAATATGACCACATTCTGAGTTACTGGGTACTAGAATTTCAACATATGAAAATTTCTGGGGGACATAGTTCAGTACATAACACCAGCCTAGTTCTATATAATACAACATATGTGGTAATAACAATAGTTTATACACAATTCTGAGGAAACAGAGGTAGGAGTACTTTTCGCTAGGCAGTGATAGTGGAAGTTTTGGTAGCAGCTGGAGAGATAGGCATTTCAGTGAAGATGCTATTTAAAAATGAAATTAAGAAAAAGAATTCACCTTGAGTACAAGCAAAGAAAGCTTTCTAAATAGAGGGAACAGCACAGACACAATCAATGATGCACAGAAGTTCCTGGTTCCTTAGCGTTCTATAGGTCTTTCAGTTGAGGAGGTTGTGGGGAAGAATGAGAGGAAGTGAGCTTCAAGACTGGAAAAGAATGTAAGTGATTTTTTTTTCTTTCCAACTTTTATTTCAGGTTCAAGGGATACATGTGCAGGTTTGTTATATGGGTAAATTGCATGTCATGAGGGTTTGATGACCAGATCATTTTGTGACCCAGCTAATGAGCATAGTACCCTAGAGATAACTTTTTGATCCTCACCCTCCTTCCATGCTCCACCTCAAGTAGGCCCTAATGTCTTTTGTTCCCTTCTTTGTGTCCATGTGTACTCACAGGTTAGCTTCCACTTACAAGTGATAACATACAGTATTTGGTCTTCTGTTCCTGCGATAAGTCACTTGGGATAATGGCCTCTAGCTGAATCCATGTTGCTGTGAAGGACATGATTTGATTGAAGCAGCGCTCCTTTCTTGAGGGCACTAGCTGCGGGGGTCTGTCCGCAGACCGTGACCCAAAAGATGGATGAATAAAACGTACACTGATATGCAGATATTCTGTTTTGCCAGTCCTGCAGAATGTCCGACCGCCTACACACCAAGAGAGGTTTGTCACTGCAGCCGGCCTCCATCAGCTTGGGAGCCTTGCATTTATTCATTAAGATTAGTTAACAAAAGCTTGAGTCAACACAAATAGAGGTAATTTAACATGGGTAAGAGAGTAGTTCTGTGAGTGACTCAGGTACTGTGGTCTAAAGTAAGTACTATTAGGGGGCGATATCCCTGGTCGACCTCCCCCCCCCGCCGAGAGGGCCATCTGGCTCAAAGGTTAGTTATTGGAGGTAGGGTAAGTCAGACTTAACTGGAGAAGCCTCTGATGTCCCTAATATTTACCCTATGACCTAATGCTCTAAGGTAAGAACCACTGCCTTCATCCTGTTCAGTTATTATAAGCTATGTAACCTTTTGGCCTTCCAAAAAGGTTTGTGACTATTCCCTATAACTTTCCCTAATATTTCCCTTTAATATTTCTGCCACCATCCTGAGTGGATCCCAACATTTGATTTTTTTTTTTTTTTTTTTTGCAGCTGCATGGTATTCCATGGTGTATATGTACCATATTTTCTTTTTTTTTTTAATGTACCATATTTTCTTGATCTAGTCTACTATGAATGGGCATCTAGGTTTATTCCATTATTTGTTATTGTGAGCAGTGCTGTGAAGAACATAGGCATGAATGTTTCTTTATGGTAGAACAATGTATATTCCTTTGGGTATGTATCCAGCAATGGGATTGCTGGGTAAAATGGCAGTTCTGTTTTATATCCTTTGAGAAATCTCCAAACTACTTTACACAGTGGCTGCACTAATTGACATTCCCACCAGCACTGAATAAGTATTCCTTTTTCTCCATAACCTCATCAGTATCTATTATTTTTTGACTTTTTAATAATTACCATTCTGACTGGTGTGAAGTGGTGTCTTATTGTGTTGATTTTCATTTCTCTAATAATTAATGAGCATTTTCTCATGGGCATGGTGGCTGCATATATGTCTTCTTTTTGAGAAGTGTCTGTTCATGTCCTTTGTCCATTTTCTCAATGGGGTTTTTTTGCTTGTAAATTTGTTTTAAGTTTCCTGTAGGTTCTGTCATGCGTGTCCGTGTGAAGAGACTACCAAACAGGCTTTGTGTGATTAATAAAGCTTTTTAATCACCTGGGTGCAGGTGGGCTGAGTCCGAAAAGAGAGTCAGCGAAGGGAGATAGGGGTGGAACTGTTTTAGAGGATTTGGGTAGGTAAAGGAAAATTACAGTCAAAGGGGGGGTTGTTCTCTGGAGGGTAGGGGTGGGGGGGTCACATGGTGCTCAGTGGGGGAGCTTTTGAGCCAGGATGAGCCAGGAAAAGGAATTTCACAAGGTAATGTCATCAGTTAAGGCAGGAACAGCCATTTTCACTTCTTTTGTGGTGGAATGTCATCAGTTAAGGCAGGAGCCGGCCATCTGGATGTGTACATGCAGGTCACAGAGGACATGATGGTTTAGCTTTGGCTCAGAGGCCTGACATTCCTGTCTTCTTATATTAATAAGAAAAATAAAATAGTGTTGAAGTGTTGGCAGCGAAAATTTTTGGGGGGTGATATGAAGAGATAACAGGTGATGTTTCTCAGGGGTGCTTCAAGTGGGATTAGGGGCGGCATGGGAACCTACAGTGGGAGAGATTAAGCTGAAGGAAGCTTTTGTGGCAAGAGGCGATATTGTGGGGTTGTTAGAAGGAGCATTTGTCGTATAGAATGATTGGTGATGACCCAGATGCGGTTTTGTATGAATTGAAGGAAGTCACAAGGTCTGAGTAAGAGAAGGAGAAAAAACAGGTATTAAAGGACTAAGAATTGGGAGGACCTAGGACATCTAATTAGAGCCTAAGGGGGTTCAGTGTAATTACTTGCTTGGTGAGTTTTTAGGCTCTAAGTTTTTGGGGTGCAGTTCAAGTTGGGCTGGTGTGTGGAATGAGATTGGGACCTAATAAAAAGGAGTGTCCACACAGGAGCTCAAATGGGCTGGAACCTGTAGCATTCCGAGGACAGGCCTGAATTCTGAGAAGGGAAAGTGGTAAAAGTATTGTCTAGTCTTTTTTAAGTTAGTGACTGAGCTTGGTGAGGTGTGTTTTTAAAAGACCATTAGTTTGTTCTACTTTTCCTGAAGATTGAGGACGGTAAAGGATATAAAGGTTTCACTGAATACCAAGAGCCTGAAAAACTGCTTGGGTGATTTGACTAATAAAAGCTGGTCTGCTATTGGACTGTATAGAGGTGGGAAGGCTAAGCTGAGGAATTATGTCTGACAGAAGGGAAGAAATGACCGCAGTGACCTTCTCAGATCCTATAGGAAAGACCTTTACCTATCCAGTGAAAGCGTCTAACTAGACCAAGAGGTATTTTAGTTTCCTGACTTGAGGTATGTGAGTAAAGTCAATTTGCCTGTCCTGGGCCGGGGCAAATCCCCGAGCTTGATGTGTAGGGAAGGGAGGGGGCCTGAGAAATTCCTGAGGAGTAGTAGAATAGCAGATGGAACACTGAGAAGTGATTTCCTTGAGGATAGATTTCTAGAATGGAAAGGAAATGAGAAGTTCTAAGAGACAGGCTAGCAGCTTGTAACCTAGATGGAAGAGGTTATGAATAGAATGGGCCTGTGAGTCTGGAAAGAGATATTTTCCTTGGTATAAGAACCATTTGCCTTGTGTGGGAAGAGATTGTAGGTGGAAGTTTCAGTGGGGGAGTAGGTGGGAGTGACCATGTGAATGAGGAAAACTGCCGTGAGGGATAGAAGTTGGAACGCTAGCTGCTTTTTTTTTTTTTTTTTTTTTTGAGACGGAGTCTCGCTCTGTCGCCCAGGCTGGAGTGCAGTGGCCGGATCTCGGCTCACTGCAAGCTCCGCCTCCTGGGCTCACGCCATTCTCCTGCCTCAGCCTCCTGAGTAGCTGGGACTACAGGCGCCCGCCACCTCGCCCGGCTAGTTTTTTGTATTTTTTAGTAGAGATGGGGTTTCACCGTGTTAGCCAGGATGGTCTCGATCTCCTGACCTCGTGATCCACCCATCTCGGCCTCCCAAAGTGCTGGGATTACAGGCTTGAGCCACCGTGCCCGGCCGCGCTAGCTTTTTTAGCTAACTTAAGCATTGTCCTGAGCGATGGGATCTGATGCCTTTTGATGGCTGCTTTTTTAGCTACCTTATCAGCATAAGCATTGTCTTGAGCGATGATGGGGGGAAGAAAATAGATTTTGGAAGTTGTGAGAACTTTAGAGAGTAATTTGAGCATAGTTTGTGATTTGTAGGGCCTCTTAACAGTTTTAAAGCAACAGCAGCCGCTGCATGCAGACATGAGGGCTAGGCTAAAACAGTAAGGCCAAGTTGTTTGAACAGAAAGGCTACAGGACATGGTCCGGGCTCTTGTGTAAGAATTCTGACCGCACTAACCATGCCTAGGAAGGAAAGGAGTTGTTTTGTAGAAGGGATTGGGATTTGGGAGATTAGCCAGACATGATCAGCAGGGAGAGCACGTGTGTTTTTGTGAGAATTATGTCGAGATAGGTAACAGATGAGGAAGAAATCTGGGCTTGACTGAAGTAATGGGGGCTGTCTGTGAAGCCCTATGGCCGTACAGCTTAGGTAATTTGCTGAGCCTGATGAGTGTCAGGGTCAGTCCAAGTAAAAGCGAAGAGAGGCTGGGATGAAGGCTGTAAAGGAATAGTAAAGAAAGCATGTTTGAGATCTAGAACAGAATAATGGGCTGTGGAGGGAGGTATTGAGGGTAGGAGAGTATATGGGTTTGACACCACGGGGTGGATAGGCAAAACAGTTTGGTTGGTAAGGGCACAGATCCTGAACTAACTTGCAAGTCTTGTCTGGTTTTAGGACAGGTAAAATGGGGGAATTGTAAGGGGCATTTGCAAGCTTTAAAAGGCCATACTCTAACAGGTGAGTGATTATAGGCTTTAATCCTTTTAAAGTGTGCTGTGGGATGGGATGTTGGCATTGAGCGGGGTAAGGGTGATTAAGTTTTAATGAGATGGTAAGGGGTGCATGATCAGTCGCCATGGAGGGAGTAGAGGTATCCTATACTTGTGGGTTAAGTTGGGGAGATACAAGGGGAGGATGCGAAGGAGGCTTTGAACTGGGGGAAAAGGCAGCAATGAGGTGCGGCTGTAGCCCAGGAATAATCAGGGAAGCAGATAATTTAGTTAAAATGTCTTGGCCTAATAAGGGAACTGGGCAGGTGGGGATAACTAAAAAGGAGTGCATTAAAGAATGTTGTCAAAGTTGGCACCAGAGTTGGGGAGTTTTAAGAGGTTTAGAAACCTGGCCATCAATACCTACAACAGTTATGGAGGCTGGGGAAACAGGCCTTTGAAAAGAAGGTAATGTGGAGTGGGTAGCCTCCGTATTGATTAAGAAGGGGATGGACTTACCTTCCACTGTGAGTTACCTAGAGCGTCTGTGATGGTCCTGTAGACTTCTGAGGCAATCAGGCAGTGTCAGTCTTCAGCTGCTCAGCCGAGAAGATCTGGGAAGGAGTCAGTCAGGGAGCCTTGGGCTAGAGTTCCAGGGGCTCTTGAAGTGGCTGCCAGGTGAGTTGAACAGTTCGATTTTCAGTGGGGTCTCGCACAGATGGGACATGCCTTACGAGGAATCGTGGGCTGTGGACATTCCCTGGCCTAGTGGCCAGATTTCCAACACTTGTAGCAAGCTCCTGGGGGAGGAGGTTCTGGATGAACCCCTGGCAGCTGCGCTTCAGGCGTTTGGAGTTCTTGTGTGCTGGAGATGTGGCTGGCTTTCTCTCACAGTGGAGGCAAGGAATTGCAACTCAGAAATACATTGCTACTCAACTGCCTCTTTATTATTGTACACCTTGAAGGTGAGGTTAATTAAGTCCTGTTGTGGGTTTGAGGGCTGGAATTTAATTTTTGGGGTTTTATTTAATGTTGGGAGTGGATTGGGTAATAAAATGTGTATTGAGAATAAGATGGCCTTTTGACCTTTTAGGGTCTAGAGCTGTAAAGTGTCTCAGGGTTGCTGCCAAATGAGCCATGAACTGGGCTGGGTTTTTCATATTTGATGGAAAAGAGCCTAAATGCTGACCGATTTGGGAAAGGTCAGATAAAGAAAAAGGAGCATTAATCTTGACTGTGTCTTTAGCTCCAGTCACCTTTTTAAGAGGAAATAGCTGGGCAGGTCGGGGAGGGCTAGTTGCGGAAGGAAACTGTAAGCCTGACTGGGTGTGAGGAGGGGAGGTGATAAAAGGATTATAGGGTGGGGGAGCACAGGCTGAGGAAAAATTGGGACCTAGCTCAGCCTGGCCAGCAGGGGAGAGGTCAGATGGGTCTGTAGAAAAGGTAGATTAGAAAGACTCAGGGATACTTGGGGTAGGGAAAGAAGGAAGATTTGAGACGAGTTGCATTGGGAACAGAGACTAGGGAGGGACCAATGTGTAAAAGAATGCCTGGACATCAGGCACTTCAGACTGTTTGCCCATTTTACGACAAGAATTATTTAGATTTTGTAGGATGGAAAAATCGGAAGTGCCATTTTCTGGCTATTTGGAACTACTGTCGAGTTTGTATTGGGGTCAAGCGGCATTGTAGAAGAAAATAAGGCATTAGATTTTAGGTCAGGTGTGAGTTGAAGAGGTTTAAAGTTCTTGAGAACACAGGCTAAGGGAGAAGAAGGAGGAATGGAGGGTGGAAGGTTGCCCATAGTGAAGGAGGCAAGCCCAGAGAAAAGAGAAGGTAGAGACAGGAGATAAGGGGTCAGGGGGTTCTTGCCCTCCAGAAAAGCGGGAAAGGGGTAGAGATACAAAGATAAGCGGTCTGGGTGCAGAAATAAGATGTCGGGGTGTTCTTGCCCCCCAGAAAAGTGGAGAAGGGGTTGAGGGGTTCTTGCCCCCAGAAAAGCAGAGAAGGGGTAGAGACAGGGAGAGAAGGGGTCGGGGGTTCCTGCCCCCCCTCCCCCGAAAAGTGGTACTTGCCACCAAGGGTGAAGGACCAAGGCAGATGTCCCTGTGTGGTCAGACACCTCTGAAACATTGATAAATAATCAGGCAGGTGTCCCTGCGTGATTAAACACAAAGGGAAGACTGTCTTCCTGAGTCCGTGACTGGCGCCGGAGTTTTGGGTCCACGGATAAAACGCGTCTCCTTTGTCTCTACCAGAAAAGGAAAAGGAACTGAAATTAAGAGAAGGGAAAGATTGAAGTGTGGTGTCAAGATTGAAAGGAGCAAGAGGTTGAGGGATAGTGAGAGAGGTTGGAGAAGAGAGTAAAAAGAGGCCGATTACTGGATTTAAAATTGCTGAGATGTTCCTTGGGCTGGTCGGTCTGAGCACCCGAGGTCGTAGGTGGATCTTTCTCATGGAGCAAAGAGCAGGAGGACAGGGGATTGATTTCCCAAGGGAGGTCCCCTGATCCGAGTCATGGCACCAAAATGTCATGCGTGTCCATGTAAAGAGACTACCAAACAGGCTTTGTGTAAGCAATAAAGCTTTTTAATCACCTGGGTGCAGGCGGGCTGAGTCTGAAAAGAGAGTCAGTGAAGGGAGATGGAGTGGGGCCGTTTTATAGGATTTGGGTAAGTAAAGGAAAATTACAAAGGGGCTTGTTCTCTGGTGGGCAGGGGTGGGGGGTCACCAGGTGCTCAGTGGGGGAGCTTTTGAGCCAGGATGAGCCAGGAAAAGGAATTTCACAAGGTAATGTCATCAGTTAAGGCAGGAAAGCCCATTTTCACTTTTTTTTGTGGTGGAATGTCATCAGTTAAGGCAGGAACCAGCCATCTGGATGTGTACGTGCAGGTCACAGGGGATGTGATGGCTTAGCTTTGGCTTGGAGACCTGACAGTTTCTGGATGTTAGACTTTGTTGGATGCATAGATTGTGAATATTTTCTCCCATTCTGTAGGCTGTCTGTTGATCATTTCTGTTGCTGTGCATAGACTTTTTAGTTTAATGAGGTCACACTTGCCAATTTTTGTTTTGGTTGCGATTGCTTTTGGAGTCAGAAGTCCAAATGTTACTTCCTACATTTTCTTCTAGAGTTTTTAGAGTATTAGGTTTTACATTAAAGTGTTTAATCCATCTTGAGTTGATGTTTGTACATGGTGAATGGGTAAGAGTCAAATTTTGGTCTTCTACATATGACTACCAAGTTATCCTCACACCATTTACTGAATAGGGAGTCCTTTCCCCCATTTTGTGTGTGTGTTATTGTTGGCTTTGTTGAAGATTAGATGGTTGTACGTGTGTGGTTTTATTTTTATGTTGTCTAACGTGTTCCATTGTGTTATGTGGCTGTTTTAGTATCAGTACCATGCTGTTTTAGTTACTGTAGCCTCATAGTGTAGTTTGACATCAGGTAGTGTGATGCCTCTGGCTTTATTTTTGTTTTGTTGTGTTTTTGCTTTGGACTGTTTTGGCTACTCCGGATCTTTTTATAGTTCCATATGAGTTTTATAATGATTATTTCTAAGTCTGTAAAAAATTGTCTTTGGTAGTTTGATAGGAATAGTATTGAATCTGTAAATTGCTTTGGGCAGTATGGCCATTTTAACAATGTTGAGTCTTCCTATCCATGAGCATAAAATGTTTTTCTATTTGTGTCATTTCTGATTTCTTCCAGCAGTGTTTGTAATTCTTGTAGACGTCTTTCACCTTGCTGGTTACCTGTATTTGTAGATATTTGATTCTTTTTGTGGTTACTGTGAATGAGATTATGTTCTTGATTTGGTTCTCAGCTTAGATGTTATTTGTGTATAGAAATTTAACTAACATTGGCCAGGTGTGGTGGCTCATTCCTGTAATCCCAGCAGTTTGGGAGGCCAAGGCAAGTGGATCACCAGGTCAGGAGATCGAGACCTTCTTGGTTAACACAGTGAAACCTTGTCTCTACTCAAAATACAAAAAGAAATTAGCTAGGTGTGGTGGTGGATGCCTGTAGTCCCAGGGCGTGGTGGTGGGTGCCTGTAGTCCCAGCTACTCGGAAGGCTGAGGCAGGAGAATGGTGTGAACCCAGGAGGCGGAGCTTGTAGTGAGCTGAGATGGCACCGCTGCACTTCAGCCTGGGTGACAGAGCAAGACTCGGTCTCAAAAAAAAAAAAAAAAAAAAGTAATTTTACTAATATTTGCTCATAAAATTTGTATGCTAAGCCTTTTCTGAAGTTATCTGATCTAGGAGCCAGTGACTATAGCATTTTTTGGTATAGAAGTATATCATCTGGAAAGAGAAATAGTTTGACTTCCTCTCTTCCTATTTTGATGTCCCTTACTTTATCTTGCCTACTTGCTCTGGCTAGAACTTCAGTACTGTGCTGAATAGAAGTGGTGAAAATGAGCATCCTTGTCTTGTGCTAGGTTTCAAGGGGGAATGTTCCTAGATTTTGACCATTCAGTATTATGTTGGCTGTAGATCTGTCATAGGTGGCTTTTGTTGTTTTGGAATATGTTTATTCAATGCCAAGTTTGTAGTGGGTTTTTTACATGAAGAGATATTGAGTTTTATCAAAACCCGTTTCTGCATCTATTGAGATGATCGTGTAGTTTTTGTTTTTAGTTTTGTTTATGTAATGAACCACATTTATTGATTTGTGTATGTCAAACCAACGTTACATCCTAGGAATAAACCTACTTGATTATATTGGATTCACCTTTTCATGGGCTGCTGGATTTGGTTTACTAATATTTTGTTGAGGATTTTGCATCTATGTTCATCAGAGATATTGGCCAAAAGTTGTCTTTTATCATTCTGTCTCTGCCAGGTTTTGCTATCAGCATGATGTTGACCTTATAGAATGAGTAGGGTGGAATCCTTCCTCATTGATTTTTTTTTTATGTTTAATAAGTTTAGCATTATAAACATTTACTTTTCTAATTTCAGTAGGGTTTTGGAGAACAAGTAGTGTTTGATTACATAAGTAAGTTATTTAATGGTGCTTTCTGAGATTTTGGTGAACACATAACCTGAGCAGTGTACACTGTAACCAATGTGTAGTCTTTTATCACTCACCACCTTTCCCCCAAGTCCTTGAAGTCCGCTAAATCATTCTTATGCCTTTCTGTCCTTATAACTTAGCTCTCGCTAATGGAAAAAAACAATGTTTGGTTTTCCAATCCTGAGTTACTTCACTTAGAATAATGGTCTCCAGTTCCATCCAGGTTGCTGCAAATGCCATTATTTAATTGACTTTTATGGCCGAGTAGTAGTCCATGGTATATATAAGACACATTTTTTTTATCCACTCATTCATTGATGGGCATTTGGACTGGTTCCATATTTTTGCAATTGCAAATTGTGCTGCTATAAACATGTGTGTACAAGTATCTTTTTCATATGATTTCTTTTCCTCTGGGTAGATACTCAGTAGTGGGATTGCTGGATCAAGTGGTAGTTCTACTTTTAGTTCTTTAAGGAATCTCCATACTGTTTTCCATAGTGGTTGTACTAGCTTACATTCCCATCAGCAATGTACAAGTATTCGCTTTTCACCATATCCATGCCAACATGTATTGTTTTTTGATTATGGCCATTATTGCAGGAGTAAGGTGGTATCACATTGTGGTTTTATTTGCATTTCCCTGATCATTAATGATGTTGAACATTTTTTTCATATATTTGTTGGCTATTTATATGTCTTTAGAGAATTGTCTATTTATGTCCTTAGTATGATGCTTTTTGATGGGATTGCTTTTGGGATTTCTTTTGTCTGATTGCTCCAGTTAGGACTTCCAATACCAGGTTGTTTCTTTCCTCCTTATTTGAGTTCCTTGTAGATTCTGGATATTAGTCCTTTGTCAGATGTGTAGATTGTGAAGATTTTCTCCCATTCTTTGGGTTGTCTGTTTACTCTGCTGATTGTTCTTTTACTGTGCAGGAGCATTTTTAGTTTAATTAAGTCTCATGTATTTATTTTTGTTTTTGTTGCATTTATTTTTGGGTTCTTGATCATGAACTCCTTGCCTAAGCCAGTGTCTAGAATATTTTTTCTGATGCTATCCTCTAGATTATTTATGGTTTTAGGTCTTAGGTTTAAGTCCTTGATCCACCTTGAGTTGATTTTTGTGTAAAGTGAGAGAAGAGGATCCAGTTTCATTCTTCTACATGTGGCTTGCCAAATAGCACAAGCACCATTTGTTTAAAAGGATGTCTTTTCCCCACTTTGTTTTTGTTTGCTTTGTCAAACATCAATTGGCTGTAAGTATTTGGCTTTATTTCCGGGTTCTCTATTCTGTTCCATTGTTGTATGTGCCTATTTTTATACCGAAACAGCATAGTGCTGGTATAAAAATACCAGTGACTGTTGTATAGTTTGAAGTAAGGTAATGCGATGCTTCCAGACTTGTTCTTTTTGCTTAGTTTTGCTTTGGCTATGTGGGCCTATTTTTGGTTTCATATGAATTTTAGGATTGTTTTTCCTAGTTCTGTGAAGAATGATGGTGGTATTTTGATGAGAATTGCGAGTTTGCAGGTATACAATCATATCATCAGCAAACAGTGACACTTTGACTTCCTCTTTACTGACTTGGCTGCCCTTTCTTTCTTTCTTTTGTCTGATTGCTCCAGCTAGGACTTCCAGTACCAGGCTGAATAGAAATGGTGAAAGTGGGCATTCTTGTCTTGTTCCAGTTCTCAGGGGGAATGTTTTGACCTTTTCCCTGGTCAGTATAATATTGGCTGTGAGTTTGCCATAGATGGCCTTTATTACCTTAAGGAATGACCCCTCTATGCCGATTTTGCCGAGGGTTTTAATCATAAAGCGACGCTGGATTTTGTCAAATGCTTGTTCTGCATCTATTGAGATGATCATGTAATTTTCATTTTTAATTCTGTTTATGTGGTGTATGATACTTATTGACTTGTGTTTGATAAAACATTCCTGCATTCCTAGTATAAAACCCACTTGATCATGGTGGATTATCTTTTTGATACGCTGTTGGATATAGTTAGCCGGTATTTTGCTAAGAAGTTTTGCATTTATATTCACCAGAGTTATTGGTCTGTAGTTTTCTTTTTTTGTTATGTTCTTTCCTGGTTTTGATATTAAAGTGATACTGTCTTCATAGAATGATTTAGGGAGGATTCCCTCTTTCTTTGTAGAATAGTGTCATTAGGGCTGGTACCAATTCTTTTTTGAATGTCTGATAAAATTCAACTGTGAATCTGTCTGATTCTGGACTTTTTTTTTGTTGGCAATTGTTTTTATTGACATTTCAATCTTGCTGCTTGTTGGTCTGTTCAGAGTTCTTATTTCTTCCTGATTTAATCTAGCAGGGTTGTATATGTCCAGGAATTTATCCATCTTCTCTAGGTTTTCTAGTTTATGCCTGTAAAGGTGTTCATAATAGCCTTGAATGACCTTTTGTATAATATTTCTGTGGTATTAGTTGTAACGTTTCCCATTTTATTTCTAATTGAGCTTATTTGGATCTTCTCTCTTCTTTTCTTGGTTAATCTCACTAATGGTCTATCAATTTTATTTGTCTTTTAAAAGAACCAACTTTTTGTTTCATTTATTTTTTGTATTTGATTTTTTGTTTCAATTTCATTTAGTTCTGCTCTGATCTTTGTTATTTCTTTTCTTCTGCTGGGTTTGGGTTTGATTTGTTTTTATTTCTCTAGTTCCTTGAGGTGTGACCTTAGATTGTCCATTTCTGCTCTTTCAGACTCTTTGATGTAGGCATTTAATGCTATGAACTTTCCTGTTAGCACCACCTTTGCCATATCCCAGAGGTTTTGATAGATTGTGTCACTATTATTGTTCAAAGTATTTTTTAATTTCCATTTTGATTTCATTGTTGACCCAGAGATCATTTAGGAGAAGATTATTTAATTTCCGTGTATTTGCATGGTTTTGAGGGTTCCTTTTGCAGTTGATTTCCAATTTTATTCCACTGTGGTTTGAGAGAGTACTTGATATAATTTTGATTTTCTTAAATTTATTGAGACCTGTTTTGTGGCCTATCATATGATCTGTCTTGGAGAATGTTCCACGTGCTGATGAATAGAATGTATTTTCTGCTGTTATTGGCTAGAATGTTCTGTAAATATCTGTTAACTCCATTTGTTCTAGGGTATAGTTTAAATCTATTGTTACTTTGTTGACTTTCTGTTTTGAAGACTATACTTTCTGTCTAGTGCTTTCAGTGAAGTCCCCCACTATTATTGTATTGCTATCTCATTTCTTTGGTCTAGTAGTAATTGTTTTATCAGTTAGGGAGCTCCAGTGTTAGGTGCATATATATATTTAGGATTGTAATATTTTCCCCTTGGACAAGTCCTTTTATCATTATATCATGTCTCTGTTTGTCTTTTTTTAACTGCTGTTGCCTTAACATTTGTTTTGTCTGATATAAGAATAGCTACTTCTGCTTGCTTTTGGTGTCCATTTGCATGGAATATCTTTACCTTAAGTTTCTGTGAAAACTTATGTGTTAGGGGAGCCTCTTAAAGGCAGCAAATTACTTGGTTGGTGAATTCTTACTCATTCTGCCATTCCGTATCTTTTAAGTGGAGCATTTAGGTCATTTACGTTCAGTATTAGTATTAAGATGTGAAGTACTATTCTAGTCATCATGCTATTTGTTGCCTGAATACCTTGTTTTTTTTGTTTTTTTTTTTTAATTGTTTTTGTTTTATAAGTCCTGTGAGATTTCTGCTTTAAGGAGGTTCTATTTTGGTGTATTTTGAGGAATTGTTTCAATATTTAGAGCTTCTTTTAGTAGTTCTTGTAGTGCTGGTTTGGTAGTGGTGAATTTTCTTAGTATTTGTTTGTCTGAAGAAGATTGTATCTTTCCTTCATTTATGAAGCTTGATTTTGTGGGATACAAAACTCTTGGCTGATAATTGTTTTGTTTAAGGAGGCTGAAGATAGGACCCCAGTCCCTTCCAGTTTGAAGAGTTTCTGCCAAGAAATGTGCTGTTAATCTGATAGGTTTTCCTTTATAGGTTACCTGATACTTTTGCCTCATAGCTCTTAAGATTCTTTCCTTTGTCTTGACCTTAGATAACCTGATGACTGTGTGCCTAGGTAATGATCTTTTTTCAATAAATTTCCCAGGTGTGCTCTGAGCTCCTTGTATTTGTTTGTCTAGATCTCTAGCAAGGCCAGGAAAGTTTTCCTCAATTATTCCTTCAAGTATATTTCCAAACTTTTAGATTTCTCTTCTAGCTCAGGAAGAGTTATTCTTAGGTTTGGTCATGTAACATAATACTATACTTTTTGGATGCTTTGTTCATTAATTTTTTTTTTTTTTGGTCTTTGTCGAGTTGAGTCAATTCAAAAACCTTGTCTTTGAGTTCCGAAGTTCTTTCTTCTGTTGTTTTGATTCTTTTGCCCAGACTTACCAGTGCATTTTGCATTTCTCTAAGTGTGTTCTTGATTTCCGTAAGTTGTGATAGTTTTTTACTTATGCTATTTCACTGATTTTTTTCTTCATGTCTTGTATCATTTATAAAATTTCATTAAGTTGGAGTCACTTTCTCTGGTGCCTCCTTGATTATCTTAATAATCAACCTTCTGGGCCGGGCGCGGTGGCTCACGCCTGTAATCCCAGCACTTTGGGAGGCCGAGGCGGGCGGATCACAAGGTCAGGAGATCGAGACCACGGTGAAACCCCGTCTCTACTAAAAATACAAAAAATTAGCCGGGCGCGGTTGTGGGCGCCTGTAGTCCCAGCTACTCGGGAGGCTGAGGCAGGAGAATGGCGTGAACCCGGGAGGCGGAGCTTGCAGTGAGCCGAGATCGCGCCACTGCACTCCAGCCTGGGCGACAGAGCGAGACTCCGTCTCAAAAAAAAAAAAAAAAAAAAAAAAAAAATCAACCTTCTGAATTCTTTTTCTGGCAATTCAGAGATTCCGTGCTAGTTTGAATCCATTGCTAATGAACTAGTGTGGTCTTTTGTTGGTGTTAAAGAATCTTTTTTTGTCGTATTACCAGAATTGTTTTCCTGATTCCTTCTCATTTGGGTAGACTATGTCAGAAGGAAGTTCTGGAGCTTATGGGCTGCTGTTCAGTTTCTTTTGTCCCAAGGGGTGCTCCCTTGATATAGTGCTCTCGCCCTTCCCCTAGTGATGTGGCTTCCTGAGAGCCAAACTGTAGTGATTATTGTTTCTCTTCTGGATCTAGCCACCCAGAGAAGCTGCTGAGCTCTGGGCTGGTAATGGGGAGGTGTCTGCACCCCTTGTGGTGTGAACCATCTTCAGGTCTGTCAGCTGTAGATAGCAGCACCTTCTCCAGTGGTGGTGGCAGAAGACTGAAATGGACTCTGTGAGGGTTCTTAGAGGTAGTTTTGTTTATTGCACTAATTTTGTGTTGGTTGGCTTCCTGCCAGGTGACAGTACTTTCAAGAGAGCAGCAACTACAGTAGTACAGGTAGGATCAGGCAGTGGACAGGGTGCTAGAGCTCCCAAGACATTATGTCTTTTGTCTTCAGCTACTGGGACAGGTAGAGGACCATCAGATGGGGGCAGAGTTAGGCATGTCTGAGCTCAAATCTCCTTGGGTGGGGCTTGCTGCTGATACTGTGGGGGTGGTGGTGTGGTTCTCAGTCCAATGGAATTATGTTCCCAGGGGGATTATGGCTGCCTCTGCTGTGTCATGCAGGTCACGGGAGAAGTGGGGGAGAAGTGGCAGTTACAGGTCTCATCCAGCTCCCATGCAGCCCAATAGGCCCCTCTCGTTCTCACAGTGTCCCCCACCAGCACCAAGTTTATTTCCAGGCAGCAGGTGAGCAGGGCTGAGAACTTGCCCCAGGCTACCAGACTCCCTGCTGAGAAAGCAAGCAGGGCTTTCAGGTTTCCTATCTCCCCGCCTGCTGTGGCTTCAGTGCTGTCTGCCCTCCCGATTCGCCCCCTCCCCTGAGTTCTCTCCAGGAAACTTCCTGTTCGGTTGAAATTGTTACAAAGTTCAACTGGAAGTTTCCTTCTCCCTGTGGTCTTTCCCCAGTTTCTCTGGCAGTCCTCTACAAGGACCTCTGTCAGACAAAGTTAGAAATGGCTTACCTGGGGACCGGGAGAGCTCACAGGGCTCTTCCTGCTGCTGCTTCTATCCATGTATTTTGGTCAGCTTTCTAAATTTGTCTCGGCTTCAGGTAAGGTCAAATCCTTCTCCTGTGATGTGAACCTTCAGATTCCACAGTGAGGGTGTATGTTTGGGGGAGCATGATCCCCTTTTCACACTTTCACACTTTCACACTTTGGGCACTCAGAGTTTTTCAGCTGTCTCCTGGGGCCTGCAGGAGCAATCTGCTTCCTTCGAAGGGTCTGTGGATTCTCTCAGCTTTCCTGGCATGTTCCTGTGGTAGTTCTTGGAGCAAAAGTTCACAACGTGAGTCTCCACATGCTGTTCTCCCCCTCCTAGTGGGAGCTACAATTCAGTCCTGCCTCCTATCCACCATTTCCCTTCTCTCCGATCTCCTCATTGATTTTTAAAAATAGTTTCATTAGGATCTGTACAAACTCTTCTTTGTATGTCTGGCTAAATTTGGCTGAGAATTCATCTGGCCTAGCTAGGTCTTTATTTTTTTGTTAGTAGGGCTGTTATTACTGAGTTAATTTCAGAACCCGTTATTGATCTGTTCATGGATTCAATTTCTTCTTGGTTTAATTTTGGGAGGTTGTATGCTTCCAAGAATTTGTCCATTTTTTCTAGGTTTTCTAGTTTGTGTGTATAGAGATGTTCATAATAGCCCCTGAGGGTTTTTTATATTTCTGTGGTGCCAGTGGAAGTGTTTCCTTTTTCATATCCGATTGTGTTTATTTGGATCTTCTCTTTTTTTTTCTATCAGTCTAGATAGTGGTCCACTAATGTATTTATTACTTTAGAAGTATTATTTAAAAACCAACTTCTGTTTTTTTTAATCTTTTATATCGTTATTCTCATCTCGATTTCATTAAGTTCAGCTCTGATTTTGGTTTTTTTCTTCATCTAGCTTTGAGGTTGATTTGCTCTTGTTTTTCTAGTTCCTTTAGATGTGATGTTAGGTGGTTAATTTGGTATTTTTCTAATTTTCTGATATGGGCACTTAGCACTATGAACTTTCCTGTTAACACTGTTTTAGCTGTGTCCCAAAGATTCTGGTAAGTTGTTTCTTTGTTTTCATTAGTTTCAAAGTATTTTTGTATTTCTTCCTTAATTTTATTGTTTCCCCAAAGTCATTCAGGAGCAGATTTCTTAATTTCCATGTAATTGTATGGTTTTGAGGGATTTTCTTGGTATTGATTTCTGTTTTCATTGCACTGTGGTTTGAAAGTGTGTTTGGTATAATCTTGGGTGTTTTGTGTTTGTCGAGAATTGCTTCATGCCTGAGTGTGTGGTCAATTTTGGAGTATATGTCATCTGCAGATGAGAATAATGTGTATTATGTTGTTTTTGAGTGGAGTGTTCTATTGATGTCGGTTTGGTGTATTGAGTCAAGTGCTGGATTTAGGTCCTGAATATCTTTTTCAGAATTCTGCCTCAGTGATTTGTCTAATACTGTCAGTGGGGTGTTGAAGTCTCCCACTATTATTGTGTGGCTATTTAAGTCTCTTTGTAGTTCTCTAAGGACTTGTTTTATGAATCTGGGTGCTCCTGTGTTGGGTACATATATACTTAGAATTGTTAAGTTTTGTTGCTGAATTGAACCCTTTATTATTATGTAATGCCTCTCTTTGTCCTTTCTGATCATTGCTGGTTTAAAGACTGTTTTGTCTGAAATAAGAATAGCGGCCTCTGCTTTTTCTTTCTTTTTTACTTGCTAGATAAATCTTTATCCATCTTTTTATTTTGAGACTATGGGTGTCATGGCATGTGAGATAGATATCTTGAAGGCAGTATACAGTTGGTTCTTGCTTTTCTATACAGCTTGCCACTCTGCTCCTTTTAAATGGGGGAATTCAGCCTGTTTTCACTAAAGATTAATATTGATATGTGTAGATTTGATCTTTTCATCATGTTGTTAGCTGGTTGTTATGTAGATTGATTGTGTAGTTGCTTTATAGTGTCAGTAATCTAGGTACTTAAGTGTGTTTTTGTGGTAGCCATTAATGTTCTTTCATTTCCATATTTTGCACACCCTTGAGGACCTCTCATAAGGCAGATATGGCTATGAGAAATTCTCTTAGCATTTGCTTGTCTGAAAATATTTCTTCTTCACCTACGGAGCTTAATTTGACTGAATAAGAAATTCTTGGTTGGAATTTTTTTTTTTCAAGGATGCTGCAAATAGGCCCTCAGTCTCTTCTGGCTTTGAAGGGTTTTTGCTGAAAGGTCTACTATTAGTCTGATGAGGTTTCTTTTTTAGGTTGCCTGCCCCTTCTCTCTAGTTGCCTTTCATATTTTTTCTTTATTGTTGACATGGAGAATTATTTGACTATGCATCATGGAAATTGTTTACTTACATAGTGTCTTTTAGTGGTTCTGTGAATTTACTGAATTTGAATGTTGACCTCTCCAGCAAGGTTAGAAAAATTTCATGGACCATATTTTCAAATATGTTTTCCAAGTTGCTTGCTCTCTTTTAGGGATGCAGATAAGTCATAAGTTTGGCCTCTTTATAATTCCATATTTCCTGGAGGTTTTATTCATTCTTTTCTAATGTTTTTTCTTTATATTTGTCTGAGTTGATTCAAAGAACTAGTTTTTTGAGTTCTGGGATTCATTCCTCAGCTTGGTCTATTCATTCAGCTCTTCATACTTCTTATTGTATGATCAAATTTTTTTTT
This sequence comes from Macaca fascicularis, assembly GCF_037993035.2. Classification (NCBI taxonomy): domain Eukaryota; kingdom Metazoa; phylum Chordata; class Mammalia; order Primates; family Cercopithecidae; genus Macaca; species Macaca fascicularis. The sequence continues at coordinate 27,812,373 of NC_088376.1, read as the reverse complement.
TTTTTTTAAGGCAGAATCTTGCTCTGTTGCCTAGGCTGGAATGCAAATGGCATGATCTCGGCTCACTGCAACCTTCCAGGTTAAAGCAATTCTCCTGTAAGTAGCTGGGACTACAGGTGCATGCCACCACGCCTGGCTAATTTTTGTATTTTTAGTAGAGACAGGGTTTCTCCATGTTGGTCAGGCTGGTCTTGAACTCCTGAACTCAGGTGATCCCCCCACCTCGACCTCCCAAAGTCTTGGGATTACAGGCATGAGCCACCGTGCATGAAAGTTCTTATAGTGTATGTTTCAGCTTTATCAGATCAGTTTAGTTATTTCTTAAATGGCTATTTTGTCTTTTTAACTTTTCAGTTATTCTTGTGAATTCTATAGGTTCCTTGGATTGGGCTCAGTTTTTTCCTGAATGTTAGAGACCTTTGTTACCATCCGGATTCTAAATTCTACACCTGTCATTTTTGCCATTTCGCTTGGTTGAGAACCCTTGTTGGGGAGCTAATGTGACCATTTGGAGGAAAGAAGACAATCTGGCTTTTAGAGTTGCCAGAGTTCTTGTGCTAGTTCTTTCTCATCAGTGTGGGCTGATGTTCCTTTAACTGTGATGTAATTTGAGTATAGTTAGTTTACTTCATTTCTGGATGGTTTTAGAAGACTGAAACTTTGTATAGGGTCTTTATTTTTGGCTGGATTCTTGCCCTTGTTTTCACAGGCTGGGTATATTAGCACAGTATTTTTGGTTGTTGTAGTTTTGGCTCGAATCCAGTAGAGATGCTTAAGCATAATGTTCAGTAGATAGGCTCCTACTTAGCCGTATTTTCTTGCATTTGAGGCCATGCTCCCTTTCAGTGCTCTGAGCGTGTGGGCTCCTCTCCTGCTTGAGTGCTGGCCACAGATCTCAGCTTGGTCTTCCTGAGCTGTGCACTGCAGACCTTGAGTGAACTTTGGATTTCTGTTAGCTCCACAGCTTTGGAGCAACAGGGGCAGGGACCTTGGCAGTGGCAATGGCAGAGGGCTTGTCACTGGTCTCTGGGACCTCCACCTCAGAGAAAAGGAGCTTCTGCTAATTAGAATAATCTCCCATGGGTAGGGCAGGCACATTGCAGGTCCAAGCCAGGGAGCCCTGCCTGGCGGAGAGCGTGGGGTGGGGTGGGAGAGTCAGGGAGCTATCAGGGAAGATAGTCTGGCTTCGACGGTGGCTACGGCATGCTGGAAGTGCCAGTAGAACACTCAGGCTTTGTGTTTCTTCTCCAGCCTGGTGGCAACAGGGCCAGTTACCACTGCAGCAGCAGTAACAAAGGGGCTGGCAGTTACCTCTGACAACTCCACCCCCGAAAGATACAGAGCCATTGCCAATGGGAATGTTCAGCTGGAGTTGGGGTGGCTGCACTGTGGGCCTAAGCTAAGGCCCTGTGATACGGTTTGGCTCTGTGTCCCCACCCAAATCACATCTTGAATTATAATCTCCATGTGTGTGGAGAGGGAGCTGAAATCCCCATGTGTTGAAGGAGGGAGATGATTAGATCATGGGGGAAAATTTGCCCCATGCTGTTCTGTTAATAGTGAGTTCTCATGAAATCTTACGGTTTTATAAGTGTTTGGAAGTTCCTCCTTCACTCTTCTTTCTTTCCTGCCACTTTGTGAAGAAGGTACTTGCCTCCCCTCTACCTTCTGCCATAATTGTACTTCCCCAGCCATGTGGAACTGTGAGTCAATTAAAACTGTTTTCTTTATAAATTACCCAGTCTCAGGGAAGTTTCTTATAGCAGTGTGAAGATGGACTAATATACCCTGCTTGGTAAAGAGCAGGGAATCAGGGGCTCACGAGAAGAGAGAGTGGCCTCCTCTCCATAGGGTGGCTGCTTGGTGATGGAGTGTGAGTGAAGTGATCAGGGTCTTTGTTTGCTCCCCAGCACAAAGACAACAAGGGCAGGTGCGGCTGCAGTGACAATGGCAGAGATCATCTGTTGTCTCTGGAAATTCCACCTGAGAGAAAGGCAGAGCCACCACCACTTAAATAATCAGGTAGAGGCAGGGCAGCTGCACTAGGGACCCAGGTCAGGAGGACCTGTCCAGTGAGGAGCAGCAGCGGCAAGGACCCATGTGGAAAAGAGTCTGGCCAGTTTTCTATAAGGTAATGCAGTGTCCTGGAGGTCTGAGACCCTTCTTGGGCTCTTCAGTCCCTCTGCAGCCTGAGGGCAGTGGGGGCAGAGGCTGCAGCAGTGGCAATTGCAGTGGGCCCGTCAACCTTTGGAGCTCCATTCCAGAGAAATGGAGAGTCTCAACTGGCTAGAGTGCTCAGGCAGGGGTGCAGTGGCTACACTTGGGCCCCAGGCCCATGGCATTTGCTTCGTGTGAGGTGCAGAGGAGGCAAGGCTTACAGTCTATCTGCACCACCATGGATGCAGCCCTTATCCTGAGGCTGTGCAATAAAGCCTGTCTTTGTTTGTAGCCAGTGGGGGCTGCTGGTGCCAGGGTGCTCAGGGATCCAAGGGCTTTGGGGCTCCATGTGGTCCTGAGCACTGGCTCTGCCCAGGCCCCATGCAACTCTTTATGTCATTCTGAATACCCCAGGGGGAAGCAGGGCAGGGGAATCTCCCATGTCCAGGACTGCAAGGTCCACTGGGGAAATGTGAGTCCTTGGGGTCTCTCATTCACTTACCTGTTTCTTGTGTTGAGGAGCCTCCTTTGGCTTCAGGCCAGTGATGGGTGAACGACTGCCCTGCCTTATTCCTCTGCTCTCCATGGATCACCATTGCTTCCTTGATGAATCACAACATGGCCTCCTGAATGATCCACTTGAGGAGCTATTGTTTACTTGTTGTTCTGTGTCCTCTCTGAGAGAGTAGCACACACTAACTAGCTGTTTCTAGTCAGCCATCTTGGCACCAAAATATGTAAATTATTTTTAAAGCCCTACCCAGAGCTTAGAATTTTTCCTGTGGGCAATGGGGGGTTACTGGACATTATTGATTAAGTCAGAATCACGATCTGTTTTTAGTTAATTTTACTTGACAAAATTACTCTGGTGGCAATGTGAAGGTTAGCTTTGGCAAGGGAGACATGATACTGATGCAGTTGTAAGGAAATAAATTGATGAGGGCTTGAAATAATTCAATAGCTGTGGAAATGAGAGAAGGACATGAATTTGGCAGATATTTCTAACGTAAAATTGGTAGGGTTTGGTTGAGAGAGTGGAGAGAGTTGAGGAAATAACATTCTGAATTTTCTGGCTTGATTGGGTAAATAACTCAAACTTAGTATTTGTGTTTGTGAGGCTATTGTGAAGTGTTTGTTGTGCATGGCATTGGAAAAGGATTTGAATGTGCATTTTGGAGTTTACTTAAATTGCTATAAATTTGACACATTTCACATATACCAATAAGCATTCACAAATGTTCACATAAATTCAAGGAGATACAAAAATGCACTAGATTAGTTGCTTGGGGAAGGGAGACTAGAAATGACGAAGGGTGGTAAAAGGGAATATGTAAATAAATAACACAGGAGAGACCTTGCATAGACCAATAAGGATGGTGTGTATGAGCTAATTAGTATAATTAGTCAACCCTCGACACCTGTGTTGTGAACTAATTAGTATGACTATTCAGCCCTCTCCACCTGAGGTCCAAACAAGAGGATAATAAAATACATTTGGCATATTTAGTTTAGAACCAGGTGAACCCCACTGCCTGATGCCAAATAGGGGGCAGTAAACAAAATACATGTTGATTAATGCCTGGAGTGTATGTCTAGATAGAGGCTAAAGTCAATGATTTTTTAAAAAGTAGTGTTTGAAAAGCTTAAATAGAAAGTACTGTAGAATTAGTTGGCACTGTACTGCACAGAATATAATAAAAATAACTAACATTTTTGACTGCTTAAGTAGATTATGTATATTCCAAGAGCTTTATATGTATTAATTAATTTAATCTCCACCGAAACCTAATAAGGTGGTTACTATAATTATCTCAATTTTATAAGTGAGGATTCTGAGGCATAGAGAGAATTGGCAAGTTGCCCAAAGTTAGATAGCTAGTAAGAGTAGTGACAGGATTTCATAGTCTATGGTATTAAACACAACTCTACTGCTCCTCTGATCTTTTTCTATTTTGTCTTATCTTTCTTGATATCATGTATTATAACAGGAGGTCAGAGGGGTTTGAATTGCACAGTAAGCCCTTGATTATAAACTTAATTTTGCTAGGGCCACAGTCTAATTTCTCCATGACCAACAGAATGCATAGTAGATCCCTGGTGCTCAATAAACGTTTGTTTCATGAATACATTAACAAATACCCCACAGAAATTTGCCAGCCTAGGCTTCTGGTTTCTGATAATGGCTGTTTATGTAATTTTGACAAACTCTAACTTTGAAAACAGCCAAAATTTTTTGATAAACTGTAAAAGGTAAAATCTTTCAAAGGTTAAGACCTCTTTAGTTCCCCTTCTTTCTTACTTCCTCTCTGTTTTGTTCGTTTTGTAATCTGTGTATTTGCTTATTTATTATTTATCAATAATTCTTATTACCTCCCCAAATTTTACCTCCAGTCCAGTCTTTCTTTTCTTGTCTTAGATTTAAACATATGCATTTCATGGATATGTCTACATGGAAGAACTAACAAGATGGTAAAAAATTACTAGGTCAAAATTAATGTAAAAATAGAAATCCAGAAAGTTAAATGAGAGTAAAATACTGCTTTTGCTTTGAGAGCATATGCTGATTTGGGGAAATTGGAATTTATTTTCGATGACCTTGTTGAATAAGAAGGATAAACAAGCTTGCATAGTTAGAGGAATGAAATAGAAGATTCTTCCTAAATTGTGGATGTCATTAATACACCCTCAGGGTAAGAGTAAACTCTACCATGTGAAGTTCTACAGCCTAAGTTCATATAGTCTTCATGATCCTGAAAACCTGTGAGTTAACCTCAATTTAAAATGATTGCTGACTGTATTGACCAACACATGTGGCAGAAGCAAATGCATTTATTTTGTAAAGAATAGTACGTTTGTCCTATGCTTCAAGTGAGCTGTACAAGTAATTTTGAAGTAAAAATATTTTTACCCAATAAAACATGGTAAGGCACTCAAATAAGATACCATAAACAAACAAAACAATAAAAGCAATAGACAGAAAAAAAAGCACAAAGACATTTTATATTGGTATTAATAGACAAAAATTGTGAAACTATGCTTAGTATGTTTAAAGGAATAAAATTAAGGTTGAAATATATTCAGAAATTTAAAATAAAAAATGTAAATTCAATTAGAACTTGTAGACATAAAAAAATGAAAATGAGATCTCAATGACTGGTTTTGATAGTGGACTACACACTGCTGGAAGACTTTTTGTAAATTAGAAGATGGTCTAGAAAGATTTGTCCATACTGTAGTATGTGAAAAAGAACTGATGAAAAGAACAACAAGGAAAGAAAAAAGACATCAAATTTGGAGTGTGAAAGTGATTTTATGTTTAAATCTAAGAAATGCGTATGTTTAAATCTAAGAGACGAAAAGAAAGACTGGACTGGAGGTAAAATTTGGGGAGGTAATAAGAAAGAATTATTGATAAATAATAAATAAGCAAATACACAGATTACAAAACAAATGAACAAAACAGGAAAGAAGAAAGGGGGGGAACTAAAGAGGTCCTAACCTTTTTCAGCAACAGAAACAATGATTTAATAACCATCCATAGATACAATACTTTTATAAAAGCTCTGGAATTCAGGGTAGAGGTTGCAGCAGAGTGGACCACAGAAATGGTTAAAATGCATTGAAAAGCTAAGAAGAACAGTTTTACTTTACCTGCATTACACCTCTCCCAAGCTGGCACAGCCCGATGTCAAGAGAGATCATCTTGGCCTGTGAGCTCTCCCATGGGAGATAGATGAAAGTGTGTTTGGGACATCCCCAGCATTTAGACGCATTACTTGAGAGACACACAAGTAATCCCTCACCCGGAACACTGAGGTAATCAACACATCTAAATCACATGGAAGTAGCTAAGAACAACAACAAAAAAATGTGCAGGCTCTCAACAACCACAGCACAGATCCCAGTAGTCAGCTTGCAAACCCTAGTGGTGGGCTTGCCCCACTGTGGATCCTAGCACCGGGACCATTAAAGGACCCTGCCAAATGGCTAGCCTGTAGACCTTGCCAATTGGCTCTCCCAGAGTCTTTGGATTTAATGATGAAGGACTTTTACTGCTGAAGCCAGTCTATAAAGACTGGAATATGTAAATGCTTCTCCAAAAGTACAGACAACAATGTGAGGATTCAAAGATCATCAATCAGGAGAAAATGACAACACCAAAAAAATAAAATAAAGCTCTGGTAACTGACACAAAGGACTTGGAAATCTATAAACTACCTGACAGGGAAGTTAAAATAATCATCCTAAAGAAGATCACTGAGCTCTGAGAGAACACAGATAAGCAAAATCAGTCACAACAACCTAGTCATTAAAGGAACATACCTCATGATAATAAGGGCCATCTGTGACAAACCCACAGTACGCATCATACTCAGTGGGCAACAACTGGAGGCATTCTCCTTGAGCCCCGGAACAAGACAAGGATGCCAAATCTCACCGCTTTTATTCAACATAGTACTGGAAGTCCTAGCCAGAGCAATCAGGAAAGATAAAGAAATAAAATCTAAATAGGAAGAGAGGAATTTAAACTATCTCTCTTAGCAGATGATATAATACTATACTTAGAAAACCACATAGTCTCTGTCCAAAGGATCCTGGATTTGATAACTTCAGCAAAGATTCAGGGTACAAAATCAATGTACAAAAAGCAGAAGGAGGCTTTTGATCATCACGGTGGTTGGGAGACAGGACTAGATTGCAACTCTGCAACTCTGGACAGAGCAGCATGCAGAAGCTCGCATTGTGAATTTTAGCTCCAGATCCATGGTAAGAACAAACTAGCAATCCTGAGAGGACCCACAGACCCTCTGAAGGAAGTAAACTGCTCTTGCAGGACCTGGGAGACACCCCAGATACTGTGAGTGCCCCAACTGTGGAAGTGGGAAAAGGAAATCCTCCTCTCCCAAACAAACACCCACACTGGAGAAGCTGAAGGTCTGTTTGCTTGAGAAGTTCCTGACTTTACCTGGAGCTGACTCAATTTACGCCAAGCCAAATACAGAGGTAGAGGAAGCCACAGAAAGGCCCTGGGAGCTCACTGTGCCCCCTAGCAGGCCATTCCCGTCTGACATTATAGGAATCCATTGGGAGGGTGACCAAAGGAGCAGAGGATAAAACAAGGGGAAGGAAATCTGTAGCTGAACTTTGTAACAATTTGAACAGGGCAAGAAGCCTCCTGGCTAGACTCGGGGGAGGGTGCAGATCCAGTGTGCACACTCCACAGGCAGGGGGAAGAAACAAGCTGTTTTCTTTTGAAGCTGGGAGTCAGGTAGCCTAGGGCAAGTTTTCAAGCCCATCACACCCTCCACCTGGAAATAGACTTGGGGCTGTTGAGTGGGGGGGGGGGGGGCACAGTGGGAGTGAGACCAGCCCTTCAGTTTATGTGGGAGCTGGGTGAGGCCTGTGACTGCTGACTTTCCCCCACTTCCCTGACAGCCTACATGACTCAGCAGAGACAGCCATAATCATCCTAGGTACACAACAACAGTGACCTGGGAATCTCACCCCATCCCCCACAGCAGCTGCAGCAAGACCCGCCCAAGTCTTGGATGCCCCACTCCCACCCGATGGTCCTTCTCTATCTACCCTGGTAGTGGAAGACAAAGGGCATACAATCTTGGGAGTTCTAGGGCCCCGCCCACCTCTGGTCCCTCTCCATGCTACTAAAGCTGATGCTTTCTGGAAAGTGCCAACACCTGGCAGGAAGCTAACAAGCACAAAAATAGAGCGTTAAACCACCAAAGCTAAGAACCCTCAGAGTCTATTGCAATGCCTCCTCCACCCCCACCCCCACCAGAACAGGTGCTGATATCCATGGCCGAAAGAGCCATAGACGGTTCGCATCACAGGACTCTGCAGACAACCACCAATACCAGCCCAGAGCCAGGTAGACTCACTGGGTGGCTAGACCCAGAAGACAGACAACAATCACTGCAGTGTGGCTCGCAGGAAGCCATGTCCATAGGAAAAGGAGGAAGGTACTACATCAAGGGAGCACCCCGTGGGACAAAAGAATCTGAACAGCCTTCAGCCCTAGACCTTCCCTCTGACAGAGCCTACCCAAATGAGGAGGAACCAGAAAACCAACCCGGGTAATATGACAAAACAAGGCTCATCAACACCCCCTCCCCCCAAAAAATCTTACTAGTTCACCAGCGATGGATCCAAACCAAGAAGAAATTCCTGATTTACCCCAAAAAGAATTCAGGAAGTTAGTTATTAACCTTATCAGGCAGGGACCAAAGAAAGATGAAGCCCAATGCAAGGAAATCCAAAAAGTGATACAAGAAGTGAAGAGAGAAATATTCAGGGAAACAGATAGGTTAAAGAAAACAATCAAGAATTCAGGAAACTTTGGACACACTTTTAGAAATGCAAAATGCTCTGGAAAGTCTCAGCAATAGAACTGAATTAGTAGAAGAAAGAAATTCAGAGCTTGAAGACAAGGTCTTTAACCTAATCCATCAATGACAAAGAAAAAATAATAAAATATGAGCAAATCTTTCAAGAAGTCTGAGATTATGTTAAACAACTAAACCTAAGAATAATCAATGTTCCTGAAGAAGAAGAGTATTCTAAAAGCTTCCAAAACATATTCAGGGAATAATCAAGGAAAACTTCCCTGGCCTTGCTAGAGACGTAGACTTCCAAATACAAGAAGCACAAAGAACACCTGGACAATTAATTGCAAAAAGATCATTTCCTAGGCACGTTGTCATGAGGTTATCCAATGTTAAGATGAAGGAAAAAATCTTAAGAGCTGTGAGGCAGAAGCACCAGGTAACCTATAAAGGAAAACCTATCAGATTAACAGCAGATTTCTCAGCAGAAACCCTACAAGCTAGAAGGGTTAACAAAACAATTGGGTTAACAAAACAACAGCAAATAATTTTGTATCCAGCAAAACTATGCATCATATATGAAGAAAAGATCCAGTCATTTTCACAAAAACAAATGCTGAGAGAATTCACCATTACCAAGCCACCACAACAAAAACTACTAAAAGGAACTCTAAATCTTGAAACAAATCCTGTAAACACATCAAAACAGAATGTCTTTAAAGCATAAATCACACAGGACTTATAAAACAAGAATACATGTTAAAAAGCAAAAACCAAAAAACCCGAAGTACACAGGTAACAAAGAGCATGATGAATGCAACAGTACCTCACATTTCAATACTAACATAGAATGTAAATGGCCTAAATGCTCCACTTAAAAGATACAGAACCACAGAATGCATAAGAACTCACCAACCATTTGCTGCTTTCAGGAGACTCACGAACACATAAGGACTCACATAAACTTAAAGGGGTGGAAAAAGGCATTTCATGCAAATGGACACCAGTAGGGGTAGTTATTATATCAGACAAAACAAAATTTAAGGCAAAAGCAGTCAAAAGAGACAGAGACATTATACAATGGTAAAAGGCCTTGTCCAACAGGAAAATATCACAATCCTAAACATATATGCACCTAATACTGGAGCTCCCAAATTTATAAAACAATTATGGATAAACCTAAGAAATGAGGTAGACAGCAACACAATAATAGTGGGGAACTTCAATACTCCACTGATAGCACTAGAGAGGTCATCAAGACAGAAAGTCAACAAAGAAACAATGGATTTAAACTATACCTTGGAACAAATGGACTTAACAGATAAATACAGAACATTTCATCCAACAACCACAGAATACACATTCTATTCAACAGCACATGGAACTTTCTCCAAGATAGACCATAGGATAGGCCATAAAATGGCCCTCAATAAATTTAACAAAATTGAAGTTGTATCAAGCAATCTCTCAGACCGCAGTGGAATAGAATAAAGCTGGAAATCAACTCCAAAAGGAACCTTCAGAACCATGCAAATACATGGACATTAAATAATCTCCTCAATGAGCATTGGGTCAAAAACAAAATAAAGATGGAAATTAAAAAATACTTCAAACTGAATGACGATAATGACACAACCTGTCAAAACCTTTCAGATACAGCAAAGGCAGTACTAAGAGGAAAGTTCATAGCCCTAAGGACCTACATCAAAAAGACTGAAAGAGCACAGACAGACGTTCTAAGTGTCACACCTCAAGGAACTAGAGAAACAAGAACAAACCAAACCTAAGCCCAATAGGAGAAAATAAATTACCAAGATCAGAGCAGAAGCAAATGAAATTTAAACAAGAAAAGAAAATACAAAAGATAAATGAAACAAACAGGTGGTTCTTTGAAAATATAAATAAAATGGATAGACCATTAGTAAGATTAACCAAGACAAGAAGAGAGAAAATCCAAATAACCTCACTAAGAAACAAAACAGGAGATTACAACTGACACCACTCAAATACAAACGATCATTCAAGGCTACTATGAACACCTTCACACACATAAACTAGAAAACCTAGAAGAGATGGATAAATTCCTGGAAAAATACAACCCTCCTAGCTTAAATCAGGAATAATTAGATACCCTGAACAGACCAATAACAAGCAGCAAGATTGAAATGGTAATTTAAAAATAACCAAAATAAAAAGTCCAGGACCAGATGGATTCACAGCCAAATTCTACCAGACATTCTAAAAAGTGTTGGCAACAATCCTTTTTACACTATTCTACAAGATAAAGAAAGAACTCTCCCTTTTTTTTTTTTTTTTTTTTTTTTTTTTGAGACAGAGTCTCGCTCTGTCGCCCAGGCTGGAGTGCAGTGGCCGGACCTCAGCTCACTGCAAGCTCCGCCTCCCGGGTTTACGCCATTCTCCTGCCTCAGCCTCCCGAGTAGCTGGGACTACAGGCGCCCACCACCTCGCCTGGCTAGTTTATGTATTTTTTAGTAGAGACGGGGTTTCACCGTGTTAGCCAGGATGGTCTCCATCTCCTGACCTCGTGATCCGCCCGTCTCGGCCTCCCAAAGTGCTGAGATTACAGGCTTCAGCCACCCCGCCCGGCCAGAACTCTCCCTATTTCATTTTATGAAGCCAGCCTCACCCTAATACCAAAGCCAGCAAAGGACATAACCAAAACAAATAAACAAACAAACAACCTACAGACTGATATCCTTGATGAACATTGAGGCTAAAATCCTTAACAAAATACTAGCTAACAAATTTCAGCCACATATCAAAAAGATAATCCTATATGATCAAGTGGATTTCATACCAGGGTTGCAGGGATGGTTTTACATACACAAGTCAATAAATGTGATACACTACATAAGCAGAATTAGAAACAAAAATCACATGATCATCTCAATAGATGTAGAAAAGGCATTAGACAAAATCCAGCATCCGTTTGTGATTAAAACTCTCAGCAAAATCAGCATACAATGCTCAATGCAATAAAAGCCATCTATGACAAACCCACAGCCAATATAATAGTGAATGGGGAAATGTTGAAATCATTCCCTCTGAGAACTGGAACCAAGACAAGGATGCCCACTCTCACCACTCCTCTTCAACACAGTACTGGAAGTCCTAGCCAGAGCGGTCAGACAAAAGAAAGAAGTAACGGGCATCCAAATCAGTGAAGAGGAAGTCGGACTGTCCCTGTTTGCTGATGATATGATCATTTACCTTGAAAACCCTAAGGCCTCCTCCAGAAAGCTCCTAGAACTGATAAAATAATTCATCAAAGTTTCCAGATACAAGATGAGTGCACAAATCAGTAGCTCTTCTGCACACCAACAGTGACCAAGCGGATAATCAAATCAACGTCTTTTATAATCGCTGCAAAACAACAACAACAAAACAAAACAAAAATAACTTAGAAATATACTGAACCAAGGAGTCGAAAGACCTCTACAAGGAAAACTACAAAACACTGCTGAAATAATGATGACACAAACAAATGGAAACACATCCTATGTTGTTGGATGAGTGGAATCAGTATTGTGAAAATGACCATACTGCTGAATGCAATCAACAAATTCAACACAATCCCCATCAAAATACCACCATGATTCTTCACAGAATTAGAAAAAACAATTCTAAAATTCATATGGAACCAAAAAAGAGCCTGCATAGCCAAGCAACACTAAGCAAAAAGAACAAATCTGGGGCATCACACTACCTGATTTCAATACTATAAGGCCATAGTCACCAAAACAGCATAGTACTTGTTTAAAAATAGGCACACCGACCAATGGAACAGAATAGAGAAATCAGAAATAAACCCAAATACTTACAGCAAAGTAATCTTCGACAAAGCAAACAAAAACAAAGTGGGGAAAGGATACCCTTTTCAACAAATGGTGCTGGGATGATTGGCTAGTCACCTGCAAGATAATGAAACTGGATCTTCATCTCTTACCTTACACAAAAATGAACTCAAGATGGTTTAGTACTTAAACCTATGACCTGAAACTAGAGAAATTCTAGAAGACAACATTGGAAAAACTCTTCTAGACATTGGCTTAGGCAAGGATTTCATGACCAAGAACCCAAAAGCAAATGAAATAAAAACAAAGATAAATAGCTGGGACCTAATTAAAGAGTTCTTCCATAGCAGAAGGAAAAGTCAGCAGAGGAAACAGACAACCCACAGAGTGGGAGAAAATCTTCACAATCTGTACATCTGACAAAGGTCTAATATCCAGAATCTACAACAAACTGAAATCAGTAAGAAAAATAACAATCCCATCAAAAAGTAGGCTAAGGACATGAATAGACAATTCTCAAAAGAAGATACACAAATGGTCAACAAACACATGAAAAAATGCTCAACATCACTAATGATCAGGGAAATGCAAATAAAACTACAAGGTGATACCACCTCACTCCTGCAAGAATGGACATAATAAAAAAATCAAAAAACAGAAGATGTTGACATGGATGCAGTGATCAGGCAAGCTTCTACACTGCTGGTGGGAATGTAAACTAGTACACTAGCCACTATGGAAGACAATGTGGAGATTCCTTAAAGAACTAAAAGTAGAACTACCATTTGATCCAGCCATCCCACTACTGGGTATCTACCAATAGGAAAGTAAGTCATTATTCAAAAAAGATACTTGCACACACATGTTTACAATGACACAATTCACAACAGCAAAATCGTGGAACCAACCCAAATGCCCATCAATCAACAAGTGGATAAAGAAACTGTGATATATATAATATATATGTTTATAATATGTATATATGTGATGGAATACTAAGCAGCTATAAAAAGGAATGAATTAACAGCATTTGCAGTGACCTGGATGAGATTGGAGAGTATTATTCTAAGCGAAGTAACTCAGGAATGGAAAACCAAACATCATGTGTTCTCATTGATATGTGATACGTCGTAAGCTATGAGGACACAAAGGCATAAGAATGATACAATGGACTTTGGGGACTTGAGAGGAAGAGTGGGAGGGGGGTGAAGGCTACAAATATGGTGCAGTGTATACTGCTTGGGTGATGGGTGCACCAAAATCTCACAAATCACCACTAAATAACTTACTATGTAACCAAAATACCACCTGTACTCCAGTAATTTATGGAAAAAAAATCAGAAACATTTTTATACACCAATAACGTCCAAGCTGAGAGCCAAATCAAGAATGCAATCCCAGTCACAATAGCCACAAAAATAATAAAATACCTAGGAATCCAGCTAACCAGGGAGGTGAACTGTCTACAATGAGAATTACAAAACACTGCTGAAAGAAATCAGAAATGACAGAAACAAATAGAAAAATATTCCACGCTTATGGATAGGAAAACTTGATATTGTTAACTTAGCCATACTACCTGAAGCAATGTACAGATTCAGTGCTATTTCTATCAAATTACCAAAGACATTTTTCACAGTTAGAAATAATTATTTTAAAATTCATATGGAACCATAAAAGAATCTGAGTAGCCAAAGTAATCCAAAGCAAAAACAAAAAACAAAATTCAAGGCCAAAGGCATTACGCTACCCAGCTTCAAACTACAGTACAAGCCTGTACAGTAACTAAAACAGCATGGTACTGATACTAAAACACATGGTACAATGGAATAGGCTAGAGAACCTAGGAACAAAATCACACACCTATAATCATCTGATCTTCAACAAAGTCAACAATAATACACAATGGGAAAAGGACTCTCTATTCAGTAAATGATGCTAGGATAACTTCATAGCCATAGGTAGAAAATTGAAACTTGACCTTTACCATTCCCCATTTACAAAAACCAACTCAACATGGATTACAGATTTAAATATAAAGCCTAATACTATGAAAACATTAGGAAAAAAATATAGGAAATACCATTCTTGACATTGGCCTGGGCAAAGACTTCCTGACCAAGATTCCAAAAGCAATTGCAACAAAAATAAAATTGACGAGTATTAAAGAGCTTCTGCACAACAACAACATAAAAACTATCAACAGAGTTAACAGCCTACTGAATGAGAGAAAATATTTGCAGACTATGCATCTGACAAAAGGTTAATATCCAAAATCTATAAGAAACTCAAATCTATAAGTAGAAAACAACCTCATTAAAAATGGGCAAAGGAGATTAACAAACACCTCTGAAAATAAGACATACCCATGGTCAACAAGCACATGAGAAAAATGCTCAACATCACTTATCATTATGTTAATACAAATCAAAACCACAGTGTTGCCTCAAACCAGTTAGAATGGTGATTATTAAAAAGTAAAAAAAAAAAAACAGATTCTGACAAAGTTGTTGAGAAAAGGGAATGTTTATGCACTATTGATATAGCACTACTATACTACTAGGAATGTAAATTAGTTCAGCCACTGTGGAAAGCAGTTTGTTTCTTGCAGCAATATTTACAGTAGCAAATATGTGAAATCAAACTAGATGCCCTCTCATGGTGGACTGGATTAAGAAAATGTACATATACACCATGGAATACTGTGCAGCTGTAAAAATGAATTAAATCATGCCATTTCCAGAAACATGGATGGAGCTAGAGGTTATTATTCCAAGCAAAGTAATGCAGGAACAGAGAACCAAATACTGCATGTTCTCACATATAAGTAGAAGTTAAACAATGAGTACACATGGACACAAAAGAACAATAGACACTGAGACCTATTTGAGGATAGAGTTTGAAAAGAGGGTAAGGATTGAAAAATTACCATGTATTATGCAGATTACCTGGATGATATAATTATCTATACACCAATCTCCCATGACATTCAATTTACCCATGTAACAAACATGTAAATGTACACCTTCAACCTAAAATGGAAGTTGGAAAGAGATTACAAAGTGAAATCTGGAAAATAACACATGAACAAAACTAGAAATTCAACAAAAATATGGCAATCATAAAATCTAGAGCCAGGAGTAAAATGAACTAAAAAATTGAATAGAGAGCTTTAACAGCAGACTAATGAGACACAAAAAAATAGAAGACAGATCATTTGAAATTCTCCAGTTATAGGAGTAAAAAGGAAGAGAAATGGAAAAGAGAAAGCTTATGCAACTTATGGGACACCAACAGGATAGTAAATATATGTGTTCTGGAAGTCTTAGAAGAGAAGAAAAAAAGGTAGAAGCCTTACTTAAATAATTTTTATAAAGATAAAAAGGTCAACCTACAGAAAAGTTATAACCATTATAAATATATATGCACCTAATATCAGAACACCTAAATATATAAACATTGAAAGAACTTACGGGGGAAACAGCAATAGAATAATAGTAGGAGACTCCAATACCCTACATCTAATAACGGACAGAACATTCAGACAGAAGATCCATTTGGAAACAGAGGACTTTAATAACATTATAATCAAATGAACCTAACGAAACATTTCATTCAATGATAGCAGATACCCATTCTTCTCAAGGGCACACATGTTTTTCCAGGATAGAGAAAATTTTCTCACGTTAGTCACAAAGGAAGTCTTAAGAAATTTCAGAAGACTGAAATCTTACTAATTATTTTACTTGACCACAGTGGAGTGAAATTAGAAATCAGTACTCGAAAGAAAAATAGAAAATGCAAAAATATGGGCCGGGCAATGTGGCTCATGCCTGTAATCCCAGCACTTTGGGAGGCCGAGGCGGGTGGATTACGAGGTCAGGAGATTGAGAACATCCTGGCGAACACGGTGAAACCCGTCTCTACTAAAAAAATCAGCTGGGCTTGGTGGCATGCGCCCGTAGTCCCAGCTGCTGGGGAGGCTGAGGCAGGAGAATGACGTGAACCCGGGAGGCGGAGTTTGCAATGAGCCGAGATCCCCCCACTGCACTCCAGCCTGGGAGACAGAGCAAGGCTCTGTCTCAAAAGAAAAAAAAAAGCAAAAAAAAAGCCAAAAATATGTAAAAATTAAACAACATGCCCTTGAACAATGAATGAGTCAAGAAATCAAAAAGGAAATTAGAAAATATCTCCAGATAAACAAAAAAGAAAACACAACAGACCAAACTTTATGGCATACAGGAAAAGTAGTACAAGAGAGAACTTTATAGCAATACGTGACTACAATGAAGGAAGAATGATCTAAATAAGCAACCTAACTCTACATCTCAAGAAAACAGAGAAACAATAACCAAAGTTAACAGAGAAAAAAATGATTATTCAAGCATAAATAAAATGGAGAATAGAAAATCAATAAAAAGTTAATACAACTGAGTTGTTCTTTTGAAAAGATCAATATATCTTTAGCTAGACTAAGAAAAAAATGTAGACAAAGACTCTAATAAAATTAGAAATTGCTGGGTGCGGTGGCTCACACCTGTAATCCCAGCACTTTGGGAGGGTGAGGCAGGTGTATCACGAGGTCAGGAGTTCAAGACCAGCCTGGACAACATGGTGAAACCCCCATCTCTACTAAAAATACAAAAATTAGCCAGATGTGGTGGGACATGCCTGTAATCCTAGCTACATGGGAGGCTGAGGCAGGAGAATCACTTGAACTCGGAAAGCAGAGGTTGCAGTGAGTCAAGATCGTGCCATTGCACTCCAGCCTGAGTGACAGAGTGAGAATCTGTCTTAAAAAAAAAAAAAAAAAAAAAAAAGGAGGCATTATTTCACTGATGCCACATAAAAATATTATAAAAAACTATTAAAAACAATTTTAAATCAACAAATTGGACAACCTAAAAAGAATACGTTTTAAAGAACATACAATCTACCAAGACTAAGTTAAGACATAGAAAGCCTGAAAGGACCAATAATAAATACAGAGGTTGAGTCAGTAATTGAAAACCTCCCCCCAAAAAACATCCCTGGTTCAGATGGCTTTACAGGGGAATTTTACCAACCATTTGAAGAATTATTACCAACTCTTCTTAAAGTTTTCCAAAAAGTAGAAGACAGAATACTTCCACACTCATTTTATGAGTCTTGTATCACCCTGATTCCAAAGTAAGAAAAAGACATCACAAGAAAATAAAAGTACAGGCTGATATACTTAATAAACTTAGAGGCAAAAATCCTGTTTGCAGATAACATGATCTCATATTTAGAAAACTCTAAAGATGTCATTTTAAAAAATGTTAGACCTAAAAACAAAATTAGTGAAGTTACAGGATAAAAAATTAGCATACACAAATCAGTTGAATTTCTATACACCAACAGCAAACTATTGAAAATAAAAATTTAAGGCCGGGTGCGGTGGCTCACGCCTGTAATCCTAGCACTTTGGGAGGCCGAGGTGGGTGGATCACAAGGTCAGGAGATCGAGACCATCCTGTGAATGGTGAAACCCCCACTGTACTAAAAATACAAGAAATTAGTTTGGGTGTGGTGGCAGGCTCCTGTAGTCCAGCTACTCGGGAGGTTGAGGTGGGAAAATGGTCTGAACCTGGGAGGTGGAGCTTGCAGTGAGCCGAGATTACGCCACTGCTCTCCAGCCTGGGCAAAACAGCAACACTCCATCTCAGGAAAAAAAAAAAAAAAAAAAAAGGAATTTTAAAAAAGTAACTTAGAATAGCATGGAGTAAAATACTTAGGAATAAGCTTAATGCAGGAGGTGAAAGATGTACTCTGAAAACTATAGAATATTAATGAATGAAATTAAAACAGACACAAATAACATGGAAATAAATTCTGTCCTCATGAAGTAGAAAAATTAATGTTCTTAAAATGTCCACACCACACAAAATAATCTATAGATTCAATGCAATCTTGATCAAAATTCCAATGGCTTATTTTGTAGAAGCAGTAAAAAAAAAAGTCTAATATATGTATGGAAACACAAAAGCCGTCAAAAAGGCAAAGTTTGAACAATAACAAAAAAAAAGAAGTTCTAGACATTACATATTTAAATTTCAAAATATATCACAAAGCTGCAGTAATAAAAATGGCACAGAACTGGCATTAAAAGACAGACCAAAGGAATAGAATAAAGAGCCCAGGAATAAACCCATACGTATATGATTAACTGATTTTGAGAAAGAATGTGAGGAATAAACAATGGAGAAATGGTAGTCTCTTTAATAAATAGTTGTGGAAAAACTAGATATCTATATGCAGAAAAATGAAATTGATCATATTATGACCAGGCTTTTGTTTTGGACACAGTGTAGGATTCTATTTTATTTTCAGCTGATATTTGATATGACATGGGAGTTTCTTTAAGTCTTGACATGGACTAAAACTTTAAGACCTATTGTGGTTTCCATGAATGTGTATGTTGAGATAAATCCTCCATTCACCAATAATTTTTTATCATAAACAGTTATCTTTGCTATGATGTTCGTGTTGTATGAAAAAATACACTTGATTGATTAAAATTTCAAACAAGCTTTAAAACTTCTATTTGAACCATCTTGCTCCACTCCTCCTTCTGATATACTATTTTAGTTTTATTATATGCCTGTTGCTTCATATTAGGACAGTCTTCAAATTCCCCAGCATAAGGTTTTCCTTCATAAAATGATAAAGTTGAATTAGACTACCTCTTATGTCCCTTCTAGTTTATAAATATTTAGGGTCCCCATCCCAGGTAGCTTTGTGACTATCTTCCCCTATAGAAAGTCAAATGAGAACATACAGTCAGAATCCCTTTCTCAAGGGCTTCTACAGTCAGTGAACTTCTTGAGCTATTTCCCTTAACACAGAGTATCATGAACATGACCATTTTATCTTGATATTGTAGCTCATCAAAAGTAGAGACTGTACCATACTCATGTCTAAATTATTTATACATTATGAATTCACTCATCTTAGACATTCAAATGACTTGCATCTGGAAAGCCATAAACAGAAGTCTAACATAATTATGTTTTAATTTTGGCATTAGACATGGAACACTAATTGGGACCAGTCTTCCAGGGTTAAGCATTAATTCATTGGCTTGGGACTGTCTTTACTCCAACCACTTAGACTAACATGTACATAGTGACTAAATGGATATGCTTGAGAGTGCCTGCGAAGGCTGGTTAATTATTTTTGTGATCAAAGAAAATGACGAAATATAGGCACAATACAAAACCTTTATGTGTATATTTTGATGAAGACATGCAAATGTTATTTCACCCTGGAGACATCCTGTAGCAAGAGCCCAGGGGATTCTTAATTATCTCCACATTTAGTCCTCCACATCTGCTTAGGCTTGTAGTAAAAATTACCAAAGGTATCCTTTGCAAATTTACTTCATGAAGACCTTAAGGAAGAGTAATTCTGTAACCTTTGGTAGCATTTTGGTTTGCCACATGTAGTTGAGAAGTTCCTCCCTAAGTCTAGCTCATGCTGGAGCTCATTTTGGCTGTTTCCATCAATTTGGTCACAGCTGGCAAGCATTCTCTTGGAAATAACTTCTCACAGGTTTGGAGGCAAGTAATGAATCATGCTTAGAGTATCTAAACCTCCTCTCAGTTATAAGTGAAATAATTTCTAATTCCCTATGGTAGGCATTCTAATTTGGGGTTTCCTGCAGGTTGGTCAAGGATGTTGATAGATGTCTAAATGAAGAAGTAGTGCTGGTTTCTCACTAATTGTAGATGTATAAAACATAATATTATGTATGTTATATAATGCAATTATATAATATTGAATATAAGTTTAATATTCATAGATATAATTATATTTCATATATATATGAAATACCCCTTTGGGGGCATGAGAAAAAATCCACTTTTTTACAGAAAAATTAAATTGGAACTAATGATATAAAATACAACTAGAAGACAACTGAATGCAATGACAGAAATAAAACCTCACCTATCAATTATAAACTTGAATTAAAATTTTCACTTAAAAGTGATAGACTAGTAGAATGGACTAAAAAATAACCCAACCATATGCTGCCTAGAAGAAATTCACCTTACCTGTAAAGACATATACAGATTGAAAGTAAAGGATTGGAGAATGATATTCCACTCAAAGAAAAACCAAAAGTGAGTAGGAATAGTTATATAGGATAAAACAGACTTTAAGTAAAAACCCAGTCATAGGATACAAAGAAGGTCATTATGTAATGATAAAAAGGGATCAATTAAGCAAAAGAATATAGTAATTCTAATTAAATTTGCTCCTAACAATGGAAGATCCAGATTCATAAAGCAAATATTATTAGATCTAAAGAGAGATACACATCAACACAATAGTATTTGAGAAATTCGTTTTCAGCATTGGGCAGATTATCTAGATAGAAAACCAACAAAGAAACATTAGATTTAAACTGCAAATTAGATCCAATGAACGTAGCAGACATTTAGAGAATATTTTGCAGAATAGAGCTGTTCTCTAGGAAAGACTGTACATGAGGTTCATCAGCACATGGAACATTCTTTAGTATAGACTATATGTTAGGCCACAAAATTAGCTTCAACAAATTTTAGAAAACCAAAGTCATTTCAGGTATCTTCTCAGTCCACAATAGAATAAAACTAGAAATAAATAATGAGTAACTTTGGAAAATGTTCTAATACATGGATGTTAAGTGTCATGATCCGGAAAGACTCTTGGGCCTTTGAAATTATGAAAGAAATTAAAACATTCAGGCCGGGTACGGTGACTCAAGCCTGTAATCCCAGCACTTTGGGAGGCCGAGACGGGCGGATCATGAGGTCAGGAGGTCGAGACCATCCTGGCTAACATGGTGGAACCCCATCTCTGCTAAAAAATACAAAAAACCAGCCGGGCGAGGTGGCGGGCACCTGTAGTTCCAGCTACTCGGGAAGCCGAGGCAGGAGAATGGCGTAAACTCGGGAGGCGGAGCTTGCAGTGAGCTGAGATCCGGCCACTGCACTCCAGCCTGGGCGACAGAGCGAGACTCTGTCTCAAAAAAAAAAAAAAAAAAAAAAAAAAAATTAAAACATTTGTTGAAATGACAGGAAATGGAAATACAACATACCAAAACCTATGGGATATAGCAAAAGCGTACCTAAGAGAGAAGTTTATTGCAATAAATGTCTAAGTCTAAAAAGCTGAAAGATTTCAAATAACAATAATGCACCTCAAGAAACTAAAAAAGCAAGAACAAACCAAATACAAAATTAGTAGAAGAAAAGAAATAATAAAGACCAGAGCTGGGCCAGATGCATTGGCTCAGCACTTTGGGAGGCCGAGGCAGGCGGATCATGAGGTCAGGAGATCTAGACCATCCTGGCTAACACGGTGAAACCCGTCTCTACTAAAAAAAACGTACAAAATTTAGCCGGGCACGGTGGCGCGTGCCTGTAGTCCCAGCTACTCAGGAGGTTGAGGCAGGAAAATCGCTTGAACCTGAGAGGCAGAGGTTGCAGTGAGCCGAGATTGCGCCACTGCACTCCAGCCTAAACGACAGAGTGAGACTCCTTCACACATGCGCGCACACACACACACAAAGAACAGAACTGAACTAAATGAAATAGAGACTAACAATGAAAGGTTTTTTTTTTTTTTTTTTTTTTTTTTTTTTTTTTTTTTTTAAAGATTAACAAGAATGACAAACCTTTAGGTACACTTTAAGTGAAAAAAAGAGAAGACCTAGATAAAATCAGGAATAAAAAAAATTACAATGGATATCATAGAAATATAAAGGATCATTGGATACTATTATGAACAAACATATGCTAGCAAACTGGAAAACTTATCCAAACCTGGATAATTTGTAGACACATCCAGTCTATCCAGATGGAATACAGAAAGAAGAAAACCTGAACATACCAATAGCAAGTAAAGTAATTGAATCAATAAAAAATCTTCCAACAACAAAATTCCAGAGCCAGATGGCTTTACTGATGAATTATCCCACACTTATAAAAAAGAACTAATATCAGTTCTGCTCAGACTATTCCAAAAAACTGAAGAGGAGGAAATTCTTCCACTCATTCTATAGAGCCAGTATTAACACCAAAACCAGAAACACAACAAAGAAGACTACAACCCAATATCCCTAATGAAAATAGCCCCCAAAATTCTCAACAAACTACTAGCAAACTGAATTCAACAACACCTCAAAAAGATAGTACACTGTGATAAAATGGGATTTATCTCAGGCTTGTAGTTTTCTTTCTTTTGTTTTTAAATGTGTCTTTGGTTTTATAATCAGGATGTATTAGCCTGTTCTCACATTGCTATACAGAACTACCTGAGAATGGGTAATTTATAAAGAAAAGAGGTTTAATGGGCTCGTGGTTCCGCAGGCTGTATGGGAAGCAGGGGTGGGGCAGTCTCAGGAAACTTACAATCATGGCAAAAGGTGAAGAGGAAGGAGGCACATCCTACATAGCTGGAGCAGGAGGAAGAGGGAGCAGGGAGAGGTACCACACACTTTTAAACAGCCAGATCTCATGAGAACTCACTATCATGATAACAGCAAGGGGGAAAGCTGCTCCCATGATCCAATCACCTCCTACCAAGCCCCTTCTTCAATATGGGAGATTACAATTTGACATAAGATTTGGGCAGGGATGCAAATCCAAACCATATCACAGGGTAACACTGGCTTCATAGAATGAGTTTCGAAGTATTCCCTCCCCTACTATTTTTCAGATTAGTTTGAGTATGATTGGTGTTATTTTAAAAAAATGTTTTGTAGAATTCAGCAGGGAAGACATCAGTTTCCTGGCTTTACTGGGAAACATTGTCACAGCTTCAGCCTTCTTTCTTGTTATTGGTCTGTTCAGATTTTAGGTATTTTTCTTGTTCAATCCTGGTAGGTTGTATGTGTCTAGGAATTTGGTCATTTTGTCTAGATTTTCCAATGTGTTAGCATGTAGCTCATAGCAGCCACTAGTGATGCTTTGGCTTTCTGCAATATCAGTTGTAATGTCTCCTTTTTTCTTTCAGAGTTTCTTTATTTGTATCTTCTCTCTCTCTCTCTTTTTTAATTAGCCTGGCTAAAGATTTGTCAATTTTAACTTTTTAAAAAACTAATTTTTTGTTTTGATCTTTTTAATTGTTTTCTTTTAAATTTTATTTTATTTTTTAATTTCTACTCTAGTCTTTATTATTTCTTCTACTAACTTTGAGTTTAGTCTGCTCTTACTTTTCTAGTTCTTTAAGGTGTACCACTAGATTGTTCATTTGAAGTTTTTCCTCTTTTTTGATGTAAGCCCTTACAGCTTTAAACTTCCCTCTTAGTACTGCTTGCTATGTCCCATAGGTTTTGGTATGTTGTGTTTGCATCATCGTTTAAGAAATTTTTCAGTTTTCTTCTTAATTTCCTTGTTGACCCTTTGGTCATTTAGGAGTATATTGTTTAATTTTCACGTATTTGTATTGTTTCCAAAATTGTTCTTGTTTTTAATTTCCAGGATTATTCCTTGTGATCAGAGAAGATGCTTGACATTATCTCAAATTTTTGAATGTTTTGAGACTTGTTTTGATATTTAACATATGATCTATCGTTGAGAAAGATCCACGTCCTGAGAAGGATACGTATTCTGCAGCCATTGGATAAAATGTTCTGTAAATATCTATCACATCCAGTTTTTCTGTAGTGCAGATTAAGTCCAATGTTTCTTGGCTGATTTTCTGTCTGGAAGATCTGTCCAATGCTAAAATCAGGGTGTTGAAGTATCCAGCTATTACTATAGTGGGACTTTTCTCTTTCTTTACCTCTAATAATATTTGCTTTACTTATCAGGGTGCTTCAGTGTTGGGTGCATATAGATTTAGAATTGTTATGTCCTCTGCTAATGACTTCTCTATCATTACATAGTGACCTTCTTTGTCTCTTCTAAAAGTTTTTGTCTTGAAATCTATTTTGTATGATATAAGCACAGTTATTTCTGCTTTTTTTTTTTTTTTTTTGGTTTCTGTTAGCATGAAATAACTTTTCCCATCCCTTTATTTTTAGTCTATGTATGTCTTTATAGGTAAAGTGTGTTTCTTATTTTTTTAAACTTTTATTTTAGGTTTGGGGGTACATGTAAAGGTTTGTTACATAAGTAAACACGTGTCATGGGGGGTTGATATACATATTATTTCATCACCCAGATATGAAGCCTAGTACCCAATAGTTATCTTTTCTGCTCCTCTCCCTCCTCTCATCCTTTCCCCATTAAGTAGACCCCAGTGTCTGTGGTTTCCTTCTTTGTGTTCATAAGTTCTTATCATTTAGCTTCCACTTACAAGTGAGAACATACGGTATTTAGTTTTCTGTTCCTTTGTTATTTTGTGAAGCGTGATAGCTTCCAGCTCTATCCATGTTCCCACAAAAGACATAATCTTGTTCTTTTTTATGGTTGCATAGTGTTCCATGGTGTGTATGTACCACATTTTCTTTATCCAGTCTGTCACTGATGGGCATTTAAGTTGATTCCATATCTTTACTATTGTGAATAGTACTGCAGTGGACATTTGTGTGCATGTGCCTTTATGGTAGAATGATTTATATTCCTCTTGGTGTATACCAAGTAATGAGATTGCTGGGTCAAATGGTAGTTATGGTTTTAGCTCTGAGAAATCACCACACTGCTTTCCACAATGGTTAAAGTAATTTACACTCTCATCAACAATGTGTAAGTGATCCCTTTTCTCCACAACCTCACCAGCATCTGTTATTTTTTGACATTATTTTTGAGATGGAGTTTCGCTCTTGTTGCCCAGGCTGGAGTGCAATGGTACGATCTCGGCTCACCTCCTGAGTTCAAGTGATTGTCCTGCCTCAGCCTCCTGAGTAGCTAGGATTACAGGCATGTGCCACCACACCCAGCTAATTTTTGTATTTTCAGTAGAGATGGGGTTTCTCCATGTTTGGCAGGCTGGTCTCAAACTCCCAACCTCAGGTTATCCACCCACCTTGGCCTCCCAAAGTGCTGGGATTACAGGTGTGAGCCACCACGCCCAGCTGACTTTAGCCGACTTTTTAATAATAGCTGTTCTGAGTAGTGTGAGATGGTATCTCATTGTGCTTGTGATTTGCATTTCTCTAATGATCAGTGATATTGAGCTTTTTTTCATATACTTGTTGGCCACATGTATGTCTTCTTTTGAGAAGTGTCTGTTCATGTCCTTTTTCTGCTTTTTTCTACTTTTTCTACTTTTCCACGAGGTTGTTTTTCTCTTGTAAATTTGTTAAGTTCCTTATAGACGCTGGATATTAGACTTTAGTCAGATGCATACTTTGCAAATATTTTCTCTGTAGGTTGTCTGTTTACTCTGTTGATAGTTCCTTTTCCTGTGTAGACCCTCTTTCGTTTAATTAGGTTGACTTGCCAATTTTCTGTTGTTGTTGCAATTACTTTTGGAGACTTTGTCATTAAATCTTTGCCTTTTCCTATGTCTGGGATGGTATTGCCTAGGTGTCTTCCAGGGTTTTTATAGTTTTGGATTTTACATTTAAGGCTTTAATCCATCTTGAGTTGATTTTTGTGTATGGTGTAAGGAAAGCGTGTCCAGCTTCAATATTCTGCGTATGGCTAGCCAGTTATCCCAACACCATTTTTTGAATAGGGAGTCTTTTCTCCATTACTTGTCTTAGTCAGCTTTGTTGAAGATCAGATAGTTGTAGATGTGCGGCCCTATTTCTGGACTCTCTATTCTGTTGGTCTGTGTCTGTTTTTGTACCACTACCATGCTATTTTGGTTACTGTCACCCTGTAGTATAGTTTGAAGTTAGGTAACATGATGCCTCCAGCTTTGTTCTTTTTGCTTAGGATTGCCTTGGCTATTTGGGCCCTTTTTTGGTTTCATATGCATTTTAAAATACTTTTTTCTAGTTCTGTGAAGAATGTCAATGGTAGTTTGAGAGAAATAGCATTGAATCTGTAAGTTGCTTTTAAAAGTATAGCTATTTCAATGATATTGATTCTTCCTATACATGAGCATAAGATGTTTTATTTGTTTATGTCTTCTCTGATTTATTTGAGCAGTGTTTTGTAATTATCATTGTAGAAATCTTTCATCTATCTGATTAGTTGTATTCCTAGCTATTTTATTCTTTTTGTGGCAGTTGTGAATGGAATTGTTTTCCTGATTTGGCTCTCAGTTTGGCTGTTGTTGGTGTATAGGAATGCTAGTGATTTTTGTACACTGATTTTGTATCCTGAAGCTTTGCTGAAATTTATCAACTGGAGGAGATTTTAGGCTGAGACCATGGGGTTTTCTAGATACAGATTAATGTCATCTGCAAACAGAGATAGTTTGACTTTTTCTCTTCCTATTTAGATGCCTTTATTTCTTTCTGTTGCCTGATTGCTCTGGATAGGACTTTCAATACTATGTTGAAGGTGAGAGGGAGCATTCTTGTTTTGTGCCAGTTTTCAAGGGGAGTGCTGCCAGCATTTGCCCATTCAGTATAATGTTGGCTGTGGGTTTGTCATAGATGGCTCTTGCTCTTTTGAGGTTTGTTCCTTTAACACCTAGTTACTGAGAATTTTTAGCATGAAGGGATGTTGAATTTTATCAAAAACCTTTTCAGAATCTATTGAGTTAATCCTGTGTTTTTTGTCTTTAGTTCTGTTTATATAATGAATACTTAGCTTTGAATATCGTGTAATTGGACTACAGATCACCTACTGTTCCTCATAGTTTTGTCCAACTTCCTGTGTTATTCCTTCTCATTTCCCCATTTGTTAGTTCCTGGTTTGCTGTAACTCCCTTCATTACTCCTGTTTATTTTAATTCTGTTTATTATACTATACATATAGATACTTCTCTGAAGACATTGAATTCTCAATTTCTTAAATTCTCTTTCTTTCCTCTATCTGTGTCACTCACTCTCATGGTCATGCCTTGGACCTTGCTTCACTGCAAGTTCTCTATAATCTCAGTTTTATGCATCACACTCCATGATAACTACTTCCTATCTGTGAATCTCACTCCCATAGGTTTTTGACTCTAAAAATCTTTCAGCACTACTGAGATCTCCAATTTACTTATTTTACTGGTTTTAGTAATCTTTTCCTTCTTTGAAGTTATTATTATCTCCTTATCTGGCTTAAATTTCGTAGTTAATAATCACATTAAATCCCTTTCAACAAGTCTAGCTTCCTTATTGTTTTCTTAGTTTGTGGTACTCCCTTGGAAAATTAATCCTGATAATGTCTGATTTTCTCCATATTCTATACCTGGACCCAAAGCAACAGATCATGGATGGAAAAAGAAATATCATCTTGGTGGTCTGACTTTAATTTCATGACCACAAACCTTGTGTGCACTTTTAATGCTGACTAGAAATCGTATTTCCTTAGTTCATTAATTTCCCCTGAACTACCTTTTACAAATTTTTTCCCTTCTCATTCAGCTTCTCTTTCATAGATGAACTATGTATTCCTAAGGCCTTCTTAGGTTCCATCTCTTCTTCTCTACTCAGGAACATCCCTTCAATTCTCTTCCTGCCTATATCACTACTCTTTTCCCCTCATTGAATTATTCCCGTCTGTACAAATTTATTGCTATATTGTCAGTCTTCAAAACATTGCTTTCTTTCTACTGCTTTATTACTCTGCTCTCCTTTGAAGCAAAACTCCTTGAAAGAATTGTCAATACTAATTGTGTCTAATTCTTCTATTTTCACTCTCTGTTAAGCCCACTTTTGCTCCTATTACTTCATCAAAAGTTTTCTTTCCATGACCACTATTGATCTTTATGTTGGTAAGCTCTAATGTCAATTCTCCCTCCCCATATACGTAACCTCTCAGTAGAATCTAACCTGTCAGTAGCAGTTGGACCCTCTCTTTTCTTCAATATATTTTATTCATTTGATTTCCAGTGTACTTCACATTTGTTTTTTTCCCCACATTATTGGCTGTTCCTTCTGTTTCCTCTGCCAATTCCTTCTTATCCTCCTGAGACCACGAATTCACTAATTGTTGCAGAGCCTCAGGGCTCAGCCCATGGACTTTTTCTTCTTTTTATTTACTCTTAACTTCCTGGGAGAGCTCATCAAGTCTTGTGAATTAAATTTTATATATAAGGTGGTGACCCAAATTTATGTTTCCATTCTGGATCTCTATCTTGAATTTCAACTTCTTTTCCAACTGCCTTTTCAACATGTCCACTCTGACACTTCCATTCCACATCTCAAACTTAACACACTTAAATCTAAATTCCCAATCTAAGATCTAAACTCTAAAACCTCCTGCTCTACCCAGTTTTTCCCGTCTTAGTTAATGCTAAACCTACTATTTTTACTTATTGAGGCGAAAATAGACATCCTGACTCTTCTATTTTTTTTTAAACTCCCCTAAATCTTCTTCATAAAATCCTGTAGATTCTATTTTCAAATATATTTACATGGCCAGAACATAACATCTTCATATTACCTTCATTTCTTTCATCCTAGTTTAAGCCACTATTACTTATTATCCTCTGCTTTTTCCAGTTTTTCATCTGAGACTTATAATGTATTTTCAAGCTTGAGTGATCCTGATAAAATCTTTCAAAGTCAACAGTTTTGTCAAAAATTAAAGCTTAGTCATTTTAAAAATGACTAAGAAGTGCTACATCTCCTGTTACTTCTCTGACCTGTTCTCTGCCATATTCCCTTTACTTACTTAGCTCTAGCAACATTTGGCCTCCTCGTTGCTTCTTCAGTATCTTAGGTGTCCTCCCATCTTAAGGCCTTAGGCCTAGCTGTTCTTTACCTGTAACTGTTTTCTATCATATATCTATAGGTCTAATTCCCTTGCTTCCTTTAAGTTTTTTTTTTTTTCAAATCTTCTTCAATTTAAGCCCACCTTTACACCACCATATAAAATTGCAAACTGCATTTCTCACTTCTGAGCCCCACCCCAATGTGCTCTGTTTTTTTTCTTTTCTTTCCTTTCTTTCTTTTTTTTTTGCTCTAATACCATCTAACACACTTACTTAGTACTGATTGTTTTTCTCTTGATGTTTCCCTAGCTCCCACAACTGTCTGGCATATAGTAGAAGCTCAGTAAATATTTGTTTAATATTGAATTAGTTATTTGTTTATGTGCCTTGCCTTCCTTGCATTGTAAGTGCTTTCCTGAAACAGACATATCTTAAGGGCTTTCTATGAACATAAAAGAGAACACAGGTGATACCCATTCTCAGTGAGCTTATAATCTTGCAAGCGAAGCAGACTATGATTTCATTGTAATTAAATATCATGACAAATGTGTCCTAATAGTTCTGGAAGTAGGAACCTGTCCAGGAGATTCAGGGATATTTGTATACAGAAGATAATATATTAAGTAAGATTTGAAGTATGAATTAGAGTTCATCAAGCAAATAAAAGGATTAGAGCATTTGTTATGAACTGAATATTTGTGTCCACCTCAAATTTATATGTTGAAATCCTAACCCTATCAGGATGTGGGGCCTTTGGGAAAAAATTAGATCATGAGAGTGGAGCCCTCGAGAATAGGGTTAGTGAGCCTATAAAAAAATACATAATAGTTTAATTCCTCTCTCTGCTTTCCACCATATGGAGATTAGAAGGAGAAGACAAAAGATGACCATCTGTAAACCAGGCACAGAACCTACAGTCACCTTGATCTTGGACTTGGCAGCCCCCAGAACTGTGAGAAATACATGTTTATTGTTTAAGTCACCCATTCTATGGTAATTTGTTATAAGGCCCAAACTGAATAAGATAGCATTTTATGAGTAGGAAAAACATGTGCATCTATATCTCTATCTTAGTAGGACCTAAGTGTATATTTTTAAAATCAGAAAGGAAGATATTCTTTCACATTTTAAAAATCTATATCACACACGGAGGTGGGTTTACCATGAAGCTAGTGAAGCTTTACAGTGAGGACTCAATCATTTGCATGGGCCTTTCCAAGAAAAGACCCTATCCATGTGTTTATACGATACACTTTTTTTTTTTTTTGGTAAAGATTACAAATATATTTACTTTCAGCTAGTAAAATAAACATAACTTTACACTCTTATTTTCTTTCTGTGACATTTCACCTTGTGTCTAGTGGTGAGGAAGTGGTCATGGGCATTTCTTGGATTTGGCCAAGGAGTACTTGAGTAGGGGCTACATATAGTTTGGGTTTAGTACAATATGTGCTTATAGTTTACAGTCACTTCTGTGTTTATTTAATGCATGCTCTAAATACCCACTGTGCCTACTTAACATTGTAAAAGAGTATGGAACCAGAAGGTATACGGTTGTGTGAATTTATCCTATACGGTTGTGTGAATTTATCCTATGGTGTTCAGCCTAAGTTGTGAGTGGTGAAGAAATCAAGTTATGGAAATATAGAGTCAGAAGCTAGTGTGAGGAAAACATTTTCCAGTTTTTAGATATGTAATATTGTAACTAGAACACTATTTTGATCAAGATGGCTTGTCTCTTTCAGAAGAATAACATAAAATTTATTATATGTCACCACAATGGAGGGCGTTGACACAAACTAGTTAACATATCATCAATTTAAAAAGTACTTACAATTAGTGTTGGACAGGAAAACTTGAAATTACTTACATTTTATATGTAAAATGAAATTGATTACAGGCACATGATTACATTAGTTTGTTGTTGTTTTTTAGGGCTTCTGTAACAAGGTATCACAAACTTCATGGCTCTAAACAACAGAAATTTATTATTTCATATAGTTCTGGAAGCCAAAGATGTAAAATCAAAGTGTTGGCAGGGTCGGTCCTTTCCGGAGGCTCTGAGGGAGATTCTATTCCATCCCTCTCTTAATAGGTCTTTCCCCCATGTGTTTCTTATGAGGACACCAGTTTTTCGATTTAGATTTACTCTAAATCCAAAATGACCTCATCTTAAAGCTCTTAATCATATTAGCAAATACCTTATTTCCAAATAAGGTTACATTCACAGATATCAGGAGTTAAGACATACACATATTTTATATGTATATAAGGGGGGAGACACAATTCAGTCCACCACAGTGACATCACCAATAATGCCAGTTGCAAAACTGAGAGAAAACCTTCTACACTAATAATAATAAACTTACTTTGGTTAACCATGGAAGAAAAGATCAAATTAAATCTCTGTTCATTCTACTAAAAATTGTATTTCTAAATTGTTGTAATATGAAGAGGTGTTTGAAAAACATGTAGTCAAAAATTGTTGAAAAAATGTAAGTGTACTAGACAAATATAATTGTTAGGATATCTTACTGGATTTGTGATGTCAGTGGTAATTCTCAGCTTTTCAAATTTGTAAATTAGAGCTTTCATCATCCTATTTTTAAGTTTTTTATTTTATTTATTTATTTTTTAGAGACAGAGTCTCGCTCTATCCCCCAGGCTGGAGTGCAGTGACGCCATCTCAGCTCACTGCAACCTCTGCCTCTTGGGTTTTCAAGTGATTCTCATGCCTCAGCCTCCCAAGTAGCTAGGATTACAGGTGCTTGCCACCACGCCTGGCTAATTTTGTATTTTTAGTAGAGACAAAGTTTTGCCATGTTGGCTAGGCTGATCTTGAACTCCTGAGGTGATCCACTTGCCTCAGCCTCCCAAAGTGCTGGGATTATAGGAGTGAGCCACTATGCCTAGCCTTATCATTCTAAATAAATATATACTTCCATATTTAGTTATATATGTATAATGTTGCATTATTTTTCTCAAAAAGCATGTCTCAAATGACATATGCTTCAGGTTCTACCAAACTGAGTTACCCTCTGCACATTTGCATTCTCAAAATTCGCAATATGGACATCTCAGAAGGTATCTGTTCGATAATTTTTTTCTTTCTTTTTAAAAGTTTTATTTTCATTATCTTTTAAATTTTCATTGATGCACACGAGCATACAAATATCTAAAACCTAGTTCTAGACAGTTTAGCTATTTATTTAAATTATAGGGTGAAGTTTT
Source organism: Macaca fascicularis (assembly GCF_037993035.2). Taxonomy (NCBI): domain Eukaryota; kingdom Metazoa; phylum Chordata; class Mammalia; order Primates; family Cercopithecidae; genus Macaca; species Macaca fascicularis. Next base: position 27,780,113 of record NC_088376.1, on the reverse strand, counting down.
TAAAAGATTCCTTTTAGCTTACCTCTGAAAGAGTGAGAAAGATTCTTTGTTGTCTTTGCCATGAGCCTAATATGGAAAAAGTTACTTCACAAGTATTAGCATGGGTTATCTCATGGACAGTAAACTTTTTTTTTTTTTTTTTTTTTTTACTGTGGATTTCACTGAGATCTTGGACTCTGATTATAAATATAAATTTTCTTATAGCACCTGGAACATTCAATTCAATCCCATTTTCTTTCTGTCAAATACACACATTTAAGGAGCATGGGTAGCATTAGTCAAAAAAGAGGAGATGGTTTAGATTTTAATGAGATAGGTTTTTATTTTTTTTTTTCAAAGTACTTAAAGTTCACCTCGCTTTGGCTTGTAGTTCTTGTGTTTTAGTTGTTGCCAACGAATGTATTTCCAAAGTGAAAACTAGTTTCAGATATTTGAAGTCTCCAGTGATCATTGTAATTGTGCCCATATATTTATAAGAAATTCCATCACAGGAAAAATACTGAAAGAACCTACTATTTTGTTTCTTCACAAAGTCCACATCTATTTTTATTGTAGGTAATACAGAAATAATTCTTGAAAAATAATATTTTTGTTGAAAAATAATATTTGTCAACAGAACAAATGTTCATTAAGTTATCTTATTGATTAGAAGTGAAAAGAGAAACCATTTTAGGGTATACTAGACTGTATTGTCTAACTCGATGTTGAGGAATGAAGTTTAACATTTTCACTGGAGACTTTAAAATTGCATGGAAATATATGATGGCTATCAACTCTCATTTTGCAGTCTTTTTAATTGTGGTGTATTTAATTAGTAGAAATCCTTTATTAGCATTTTGAAAACCATATTTTCATTTAAAAAATCTTCATATATTTACCCAATTATGAGAGACTTTTTCTTTTCTGGACCTTAAACCTAAAATCTATGCTTTTATGTCAAAAACAGAGAGACTGAAGAATAAACTGTCTATCTTCACTGTTTTTAGTCATGCTACCTTCATGCTTCAATATATGCACCTAATTAAAAATGGAATGGGGTGAAAAGTTATAAGATAAAGCTTCCATTCATGACCATAGTCCAGGACTCCCAGGGAATCCTCAGTAACACAATTTCACTACCCATGAGATGATGCACGAAGATACATAATTTGAAAGCAAGAATTAAACTCACTGGTAAATTATTTTCCAATTGAATAAATTCCCTGGAGGATCAGAATCACATTGAAGCGTAGTCTTCTCCTCAGGGTGCAACCATGCTCATTGTGTAGCGAAAGTTAGTTGAGATACTCCTGTTGCTAACTGTAAGCAAGCCTTTTGAATTGGTTCTCACTTCCTGGCTCTTCCTCAGAAGTCCTTGTTTAATCCTTCCTTGATCACGTACTTTGGTTATGATCTAATTTCATTCCACTGGGACTCTTAAAATACAGTGTCATTGAAGGTACTCTAATGAGTTTGTCAGTAACTTCCATTTCAGACTTACAGTTTAAATTTGAAATACAAACTTTGGATAAGGATATTATTCAGAAGATGAGAAAAGGAGTATGTTTTTTTTTTTTTTTTTTGTCTTTAGAGAATATAATACTTCAAAGTGTTCCCTCATGAATTTTAAAACTCAAGAACACTTTGCAAGACACAAGATAAATTCTTAGTAGTATTTTTTGCAGTTTAGATGAATATCTTTGTCATTATAATCAGGATACTATAGTAGTAATTAAAGTTTTTTTTTTAAGTCTAGTTCTTTTTCTGTGTATGTTTAATTGTATTTGATTTAAAGAAACACAACTTTTTTTTATCAGTATAAATATTTCAGAATTTTCAATGTGGATCTGCTCGTATCATGCTAGGTTTCTCCAAGAACAATATCTAATATAATAATACAGTTTAATTCTTTTTTTTTGTTTTTTGAGAAGGAGTCTCACTCTGCTGCCCAGGCTGGAGCTCAGTGGCACCATCTCTGCTCACTTCTAGCTCCACCTCCCAGGTTCACGCCATTCTCCTGCCTCAGTCTCCTGAGTAGCTGGGACTACAGGTGCCCACTACCACGGCCGGCTAACTTTTTGTATTTTTATTAGAGATGGGGTTTCACCGTGTTAACAAGGATGGTCTCGATCTCCTGACCTCATGATCTGCCCGCACTAACAACCCAAAGTGCTGGGATGTTACAGGCGTGAGCCACCACGCCCGGTCAATACAGTCTAATTCTTAATGTGGAGACTAAAATAACTAACAAATTATTTTAGCATCTTTAGTTTGTATTTATTTATTACTAGTCTTTTTCTGTTACCTCAACATAGAAAATATCACCTCACTAGTTCACTAAACAACAGGATAAGAAATAACACATTAGAATAGTCATTCAAAATGAAACTGTTTCTCCTATTCTTTATCCATGTGTTGGTTTCTCCATTTAGAACTGGACTGAGAAAGTAATCCATGTATTTTAAGAGAAGACTGCTCACCAGACATGTCCTGCTAGCCAAAACGTCTGATCATTTCTCCTTTAAGAAATACAGTATTATCTTGGTAATTGAGTGACATATATCACATTTTTAGTTATAAACACACAATGTGGTTGCTCATCAAGTTTGTTACATTGTAACTACTTTATATGCAGTGTAAGGACCTATCTATATGTCACAATTACTACTTTTACAGTGTATTGGTTGCCAGATATGTAGTAATTAATAAGGGCCATAATAAAATGATGGGTAAAAATCCAGCACAAACATAGTGGCTTAAGGTAAAACATCTATTCTCACATATCTGTGCATTGGTTATAGATTAGCTAATCTAAATTGGACTCAGCTGGTCTGGGCTCTAAGTCGCAGCCTGAGTTCAAATTTGCTCTAAGTCTCTTATCCTCCTGGGAACAGTGGGCTACCTAAGCATGTTCTTTTCATGGCAGTGACAAAAGCAGTATTAGCTAAATCCCATTGCCCAAGCATATTTCAAACCTTTTTTTTTTTTTTTTTAAATCATATCTCCTAATATCTTATTAACCAAAGCAAGTCACATGGCTGAGTCTAACGTCGCTGGGGTAGGAAATTATACTTAGCTCACAGTGCAAGGGGAACAATCATCTGACTTATCACAATTTGGAATTTGGTTTTAAAATTTATGGTTGAAAGTCCACTATTTGCAGCGTCTGTCTTAGAATCTGTCCTTGGAGGCATGGTTTTAAAAGAACCTCAAATAATCTTGATGTAAAGCAACCTCAAGCGATGTGTCCACAGGGAATATTCCAGTGAGGCTCAACTGCAGGTAAGATGCAGATTTATTTCAACGTAAAACAGTAAACTTAGCTCAGGTGGAACTTGCAACATCCACAGAGAAAAATGCCAGAATCAAATGCTTGAATGAACAGCATATGCACGAATCAGTGGTATTCAACATTACCCCTCTGCAGATTTGTGGGCCTTTTGGAACCGAGGTAATACATACTCTTGACAGAAAATTCACTTTCTGTCAAGCTGCTCAATTTTTATCTTGAATTCTCCCTTTTCTTTAATGTCCTTCATGTGTGTGCATGCCTCATAGTCCTGTGATTCATTTGGAGAAATTGTTTTAGCAAATAATATGCTATCAATTTCTTAGCTAGATGTATAAGAGGAAGAAAAAAATAAAGGAGCCACATTTGGGGTGATGAAATTTTCATCTTTCACCAAGGTAAGTGGTGGTGGAGGTTGTCATTGAACCCATTACAATGGCTCACAGGAGGAAGGCATGCTCTAGATGATAAAAAAGCAGGTATGGACTTTGGATGTTCCATTGGAACATTTTGAACATTTAGAAAATGGCAAATTGGAATCACTCACAGAACTCTGTCTTTCTCAGCAAATTCGATGTGTCAGAAAGTCTTAAAACCCTCCCATCAGTTGACAACTTTGCTGCAAAATCTATTGCTTGAGAAATGTGAGAATAAAAATGATGTCCTCTTTCTGGTAGTGTAATAGGCAAGTGAATTACTTAATATATTTTATATTCCTCTTCCCTTCTCATACACATACACACTATATTAAATTTTCATTACCTAAGTAAAAGAATGAGACTGCCTTTAGCACAAACTAGAATTTTAGATTATAAATGTCAATGTTTATTGCAAGGCATAACATATGTAAAGCTTTTGCAAGATTGTGAAGTATATCATGAGATACATTTTGTAAATCATATTTTGCTTACTTTTTTTTGTAATCCAAAGTAAATGTTACATAGGAAGAAAAAAACGTGAATCATTTCTTGTGCTGGGGTATATTCTTTGAAAGCATATTGATTGTGTTTTCACTATGTCGCCATGTATGTATGCATGAAATGCATCATGTATTAAATGAATTTTTTAAAAGAAAGGTTAACTCTCTAAGCCAAGATGATAGGTTTGCTAAAGGGGAGAAAATCTTTACTCATGGATTTCTTTGGACTCAGGCTGATTATAATTTTCAGCTTCAGTGATTGATTTTGATGCTCTGTTTCAGGGGCCATATACTCCTGGTGAATCATTTTAAAGAACTGGGTCTGTAGGGCCGGGCGCAGTGGCTCATGCCTGTAATCCCAGCACTTTGGGAAGCTGAGGCAGGCGGATCACAAGGTCAGGAGATTGAGACCATCCTGGCTAACATGGTGAAACCTTGTCTCTAATAAAAATACAAAAAATTAGCTGGGTGTGGTGGCACGCACCTGTAGTCCCAGCTACTCGGGAGGCTGAGGCAGGAGAATGGTGTGAACCCGGGAGGCGGAGCTTTCAGTGAGTTAAGATCGCACCACTGCACTCCAGCCTGGGTGACAGAGCAAGACTCCGTCTCAAAAAAAAAGTAAATAAATAAATAAAATTTTTTAAAAAAGAAATTGCGTCTGTATTGGAGTGATTTGACATCAGCACTTCAGCTTCCAAGTATTATTGAAGTAAGAGCCCAAACGAACACTTGCTCTTGTACCCAAAGAGTTGAAAATGCTCTTCCAATTTGTTTTAAAATTGGATGACATTTTAATCACCTCTATACTCAATTTGCAAAATACAAGACCTGTCATTCAGGAGAAATTTAATTATTTGAAGTAAAGTAAAATCTAGTTAGAAAGTCATTTGGGCTTAGAGTTGAAAGTTCTAAATTTTAGTCCTAGTTGTACACTGATATTGGAAATGTGATTAACTACCTGTATGTTTAACCCTCCAGAAGTTTCTGTGCCTAAAAGTTCTCATCTGTAAATAAAGGATAGTCTCTTTTCTCATAAACTTAGCATGAGAATGAAATAATTCAGGTAGTATGGAATTATCTTTGAAATAGTAAAACACTACATGTGTGGTAAAACTATAGTGTCTTATGCTTTGAAGTTTGGGATAAAAATTTATTATAATGGTTACTTTTGACTAAAGTGGTATCACATAAGTACAATATAATTTCAACAGACACAGCCCATGCGATGCTACTGAGGTTTTGTTTTTCATTTTACTTATATCGTTTTTGGAGGGACAACTACATAAAATCTATCCCAACCACAATAAGAGAATTTATATATTTTTTTCTAAGATAATTATGTATATTGTTTTAATTCTTATTGTAAATATAATACACATTGTCTAAAATAAATACAGGTAAACAAAAATGCAAATAAAAGGAAGAAAATAAAAATCTGTAATTCCATATGTTTTGAGATATAGCTTTCTAGTTTTATAAGTACATGTTTGCATGTGTGTATATATACAAAAATGTACATTTTTAACAACAAAATTGTTTTGTGACTTTCCAAAAATGTACTGTCCACTTTGAACATTTTTGCAAGCCATAAAATATTTTTCTTTTATATATTTTTATGGCTGTTCACGCTACATTATGTGACTCTACCATACTTTATTTTACCTATTTCCTATTGTCAAATATTTAGTTGGTTTTTGTTATTATTATTATTATAAATAATGCTACAGTGAACACTTTTATAGCAAATTACTTACTGGAAACTTGATATATTTCTGTTCATATTCAAGCCATCTTTTTCATTTGTCAGTGACGTTTTATGACTTGCATAGGACTTGGATAGCACTTACTGTTTCATTCACTTTATTAAGCTCTCTTATTAGTTATTAGTTTTAAAAGTGTTACTCCAGACTCTCTTTTTAATACTTTTTCCGTTTAATGCATTAACTTACACTTACAGGACAACAGTGAATAGTACTACTAGCAGACATTGTCAAATTGTTTTTGCTTTTCATAGTTATGTTTCTATTGAAATATCAACCACTAGTTTGAGATTGTTACTTACTATATTAAAGAGGTTTAGCAATCAATTTTGTAAAATTATGAAATAGATGATGGAATTTATCAGTTTTTTGGGCCTTTATTAGGATAATTCTGTAGCTTTTGTCTTTTTGCCTAATAACAGGATTGGTTTTAGTAAGGATTCATGTAATAAAGTTAGCTATGAAATTGTGGAATGAAGGCTATACTTAGAAACCAAAAAAATGCTGAGAGTGAGATATGATTCTGAAGCGTATTGAATTAACCACCCTGGAAAACTCATTTATCTGCTTTGAAATTTAGTTTACTTTTTGAATTGAAAACACTAAACCTGTCACAGAATTAATATGAATATGGAAGTGCTTTTTAAACTATAATATTTAAATATCAGGATGGTCTCTATAATTTTATTTAGCTATATTTGAATCAGTTTTCAAGTCCAAAGATGAGCACAGTATTAATATTTCTAAGAGGGTCTTTCGATTTTCCTAGTGGCACAGGTGTTTTCCCCCTTAATATTTAACTGAAGTAAAATATATATACAGAGAAGTGTACACATCATAAATGGAATATGGTGTCACAAAAGGGACTCAGCCGTACAACGCCCTTCCAGGTCAAGAAATAGAACATTACCAGTATCCTAGAAGTGTGAGAGATGATTCTAATTTTAAAATATTAACCGTATTACCTGAATCCTTTTAAGAAATCAGAATGTGGGTTACTGCTCAGCTGCAGGATTAAGAAACCCATACTTTGTAAGAAGAAATTTTAATACTAGAAATATTTGGACATTTTCAATTAGAACATATGGAATAATCAAACACCAAGATCCCATGCTTATTTCTACAATAAAAAACAGTCTTCTTGACAATCAACTTTCTATGCCTTCTTCAACCAGTTTACTGCCTTCATCTTAATTCCCTGATATTTGAATTTAAAAACAAAGAGGCTGCAATATTGAAAAAAATTACAAGCTGGTAAACATGAGGCTATACATTGTGATTTTTGAGATTAAAATGCTCCTTAATTTTTGATTTAGATAATGCAATGTGCTTGAAAGTTTCAGGAGTGCTATTACATGATCTCTTTTTAACCTTATAAGAATCCTCTGACATAGCTGGATAAATGTTAAGAGAAAAAGAAAAAGAAGGCAATACCTAGATAAACAGATGGTATGAAGTCAAATATTTTTATGTGCAATTGTCTAAATAAGATTCTTTATCTTTTATATCTTAGGTGAGTATCGTTTGCATGATAGGATAGCTATATCTTTTTGGAAAGATCTATATTTCTAATATATAGTAACAATTTCTCTTTTAAACTTAATGAAAGATGCTGACATCTTAGCATGGAATGGTGAATGGAGGACCTTAGATATCTTGACTCTGAGCTATTGTCTCACACTGAAAACTCGGAAATGGGTCAGGATTCAGAGAAACTGGTCAGTGTGTTTCAGGGGCTAAAAATTAAGTACACTGTAGATACCTGAGTCCTACCTAGTCAAGTTCAAATACTTCAAATAAATGTATCTTATTGTTATTAGGGGACATAAACAAATGATCTGATAATTACTGGAATAATAGGTACAAATTTCACATGCCCCCAAGTTTGGGTGTACGTGAAAATGTAACACTATTTTTTCTAAATGTGTTTAATTTTCTGAGAGCTTAAATACCATCTTAGCATGGTGGAAATTAACTGGTTTCTCCTCCTTTGCTTTTCTGCTGCAACAGCCCTCTCTGAGAGATGGATTCCTCTCATTGCAAGCTGTGGTAGGGTGGATTATGGGGAGGTAATAGGGAGTGTAGGCATGGGAGCAAGGAATTATTGGTAAAAAAAAATCTTGGTTATTACTTAAAATTATTATCCTATCATGGAGACATACAAAGCCAAATTGCTATTCTTAGAATAGTAGCAAAGAGACTATGCACCAAAGTGTTGAAAGGGAAACATTCTTTTCATTTTATTTTTTCCTCAGTCTCACCCACTAACAGGTGAATAATTAGGCTCATTTCCATTTATTAATGTACTGCATGGGAATAGATATGCATTTGAAGAGTGATTAACAGAAAAACTTGACATGTTTCTTTTAGAAAAATAATGGCTGAGGATTTGGCAGACATCCAGATAACCACAGATACACCAAATTTGGTCTAGGAGCTTAAAATCCTCCTCTAGAACACAGTGACTTGGCTTTTCTAACCAATCTATTTTGGCAGTAAGTTCTGTGTTCTGAATGATCCCAGGCAGAATAGGTATAAAATACCAATGGCTTAAAAAACATGGAAAATGATCGACGTGCCTGGAACCTTGTCTATCCAAGACTATTTAAAGGCTATTTCTCTGGATGACATGTAGTCAGAGTTCAACATATCCATTATGGGAGGTCCTGTGCAGCCACATATAAAAATATCAGCAGATTTGAAACTAGTTAAACTGCAGATTGAATTTAGTAATTGTTTGCATTATAATTGTACAGGATTTGAAAATGTCACGCCTTTTGAATGTATAGAATTGCTTCTGTGTTCTCAGTAACTGCTGTATGAAATGGCATTTTTTCCTTACATTATGATTTAGTACTATCATTATATGTCCTTGCAACTGTTGACTTTGAAGTCTTCTTTCTAAAGTCTCCAATAACTTACTTTGTAAAACGGCTGACGAAAAAAAGAGGGCAAAAATTTAAGTAAGGTTGTATTGACTTTCCTTAGGATGTCATTTTTATTGGAATTTATGAATGATTGTGGAGAAATCATTATAGAGCTGAAAAGGAATTTACAGAGATCATCAAATACAAGTCCTTCATTTAATAAAGTGTGTTCACACTACAGCATATATCAATTAAACTAAAAATTCAAAACATGATGTATTACATATGAACAGTAACTAAAAGGGAAATGGTATTCTTTTAATTTTCTCTTTTTCTCAATCCTGACCCATGAACACCCATAGAGGAGAGTGATAGGCATAATTTTTACTATTTTTAGAAACATTTGGTCTTCATTTAAAATGACATCTCAGAGAAAAAAAGTCTATATCCCTTGATCATTTATGCTGAAGGTAAAAGATGTCTTTAAGGTCATTTCTCTTAAGGATAGCTGACAGCTGTTCTTAATTGGGATGTTTGTGTCTGGATGGCCCCTTGGTTCCTTGTCCCGGTGGTTCTCAGGTATTTATATTTGCAGCAGATGTTGAAGATTTCCTTTTAAGTTCTAAGAATAACTTGGTTTGGTCATAAGTTGACTATAATTTCCTTGGGAATCCTATTAGGACTTCATTGCTAATTATATTTACAGGGTGAGTTTTGGTAAATCAGTGCTGAAAACATTTAAGGATTCTAGCAGAATGAATGAACTTCAATGTATCTGCTTAGCTGCAATTACAGTGAGTCCAGAAGAAACATAACTTTGTCCTTTGCCATGTTTTGTTTTCTTGAGTGGATCGAGCAACTCTTTCTCCATAACAGTTATAGAGGTACTTTCTATAAACAAACAAATTTATTTTTGAAGGATTTGAATGATTAAGTTGGAAAGCCTTATGTGGTCTTATAAGTATTTTGTGGTTAAGTTGTCTATACATGTAATGTCTAATGACTCTTATTTTCTAGTTTATTCTGTGAACACCCACTCACAAAGGAAATTTTCATTCAACTTCCCTTCTTGCATTTCCTCGCATGACCCTCCAAACCGTCATTTACTTATTCATTCAACCATTTAGTCACTGCCATGGTTTGAATGTGTCCCCAAAGTTCATGTGTTCGAAACTTAATCCCCAGTGCAACAGTGTTGGAAGGTAGAACCTAATGGAAAGTGTTAAGGTCAAAAGAATTCCACTCTCATGAATGGATTGATGCCAACTATAAAAAGGCTCAAGTCTTCAACTTCAAACTCTTGCTCCCACTCCCCCTCTCTTTGCTTTTCTACCATGGGATGACATATGAAGAAGACCTTTGCCTGGTGCTGGCCCCTCAATCTTCGACTATTCATCCTCTAGAACCATGAGCCAATGTATTTCTGTTTATTATAAATTATCTAGTCTCTAGTATCTTGTAATAGCAGCACGAGGCAAACTAAGACAGTCATTTATTCACAAATATATATCAAGCTCCTTTTATGTCCCAAGCATAACATACTATTACTATTGGAAAACAAAAGTGAATAAAACATAGCCCTTTCTGTCAAGAACTTTGTCTTTTAGCAAAGTTATGACATATGCAGGTATTTATTATATTGCTATTATATTGGGAAACATTAAGAGGTATTTCAGAGTTGAAAGGAGGGATAGTAAGGAGGGAAACTGCAGTATAATATTTGTAGATACTATCTTTGTTTATATGTGTATATATATTACATTTTATAAATATATATATTTATAAATATTTGTATATAGTGTGTGTATGTGCTTCAGTAGTAAAGCTTTCGTTTTATTTTGTTACCAAGGTACTGTGTTAAAAGAGCATTTTGAAGTATTGTTAGGAGAAGTGACTTAATTTAGAGAGTTCCAAGGCCAATAGATAGCCTTCATCCAAAATTCCATTTCTTGGCCCTACATGTAAAATTGATGACTTTCTCCTTTGTTCTCTTCGTATGCAGGAAACACAAATATGTAGAAAGTGCTCCAGTTTGGCAAATATTTCTTATTGTCTTGTGAGCTAAATTTGTAACCTCAAAGCTAATGTGCAATCAGAAAATATTTGTTGAATGAATTAATTTGGGAAGCCGAGATAAGTAGCATCCCTCTACTAATTAGAGATTACTTTGGGCACTGTAATGAAGACCCAAAATAATACTGATGTAAGCAAGATAGAAGTTTACATTTTGGGTGTGTGCAACAATCTGATATAAATAGTATAGGTCTATTTTTGCTATTTCATGATGTCAGAGACCCAAGTTTCTTTATTTTATTCTGTCAGCATCAATAGGGTTTTGCTTTCATTTGTTTGGACCAATATAACTTACTGTATTAGCTAAAATTCTGCTAGCAGGAAGCAAAGGAAGAATCTGGACTTAATCACTTTCGACTATATTCAGGAGTTGCACAAACCACTTTCATATCCTGTTAGTCACAATTTGTCATGTGACTGCAGCTAATTGGAAGCATGGCTGAGAAATGTAGGCATCAGTTGGGCAGCCATATGTCTCAGGTAATTGGATCTAGTTAGCAGTTTCTGCTAGTATACATAGTGTAAGCATAATGTCTATTTCAACATGATTTATTATGTTATATATCCACTATAGAATCTGGCACCTTTAATTTTGGGTATGTGAAATGAACAACCCCAACTTATTCTCTCACTGTTTTTCTAGTTGAAGTAAGTAACTCCTGATGTTCACTGATTATCAAAATTGTGATTAGAGGAACTAACATCATTTTAGAATTTTCATGTATATTTGTCAAGAAAACAATTTATTTCCATGTTGGATTGATGCTGCCCTTCCCCTTCAGGAATATAATCCAAATAGAATAGATCACCTATTTTCCTTAATAAGTGTTCCAGATTGCTTATTGGTTCGTTGTTCACTAGGCATTGTGCCAGGTTGGTAAGGCCTGTTGAAGGCAGGGTTACATATTTTTAGTTAAAAATAAGCAGGAATCTTTATTGTATCCATTCTCCTTAATCTTAGTAATACTCGTAACACATGACAGATTACAAAAATAAAACCATTAGCTCTATTTTACATAACGAGAAACATCAGGAAGATCATATGGATTGCCAGACATCACAGGGTAGATTTCTAACAGAACTAGATGCTTATGTACCTGAACTGCATTATTTTTCCTATTTGTCATATTTTTTAAATATCAAAGTGTTGAGGGAGATTTCAAGCACAGCTGGATTTTGTCACATCATAGCGTGACTGAACTGATTAGGGGCTACTTTGTGGTCATTTCACATATCAGAGAGCAGAATAGGAGCTTCCTTTCCTTCGTTGCAAGAAGTTTGCTTGGCAGGTGGTGAAATTCAAGGAGATGAACTTTGACTGAAACACATAGATGTTTTATGTAGTTAGTAAATTCTTCCAGATAAAAGTAGATGATGATTTGTAACACTCAAGATGGAAGGGTTAATTATTTTTTCCCACTCCACACAATTTAATTATTTTCCTCCACTCCACATAATTTAATAAGTGTCAGATTCTTAATGAATACATATGCTTTAACACCTTTGATTTCCTGAAGGACAAATACAGGGTTGTATATTAAAATTCTATTACAACTCAGATGTGAAGAAAAAATGGAATGTCATCATTTAGTCTATATTAAGTCTTGTCTATCTCCTAAGTATTCACTTGGTAATTAGTTGGAAAGAAAATTAATTCTTAGTCCTATTCAGTTTTTATTAGACATGATTTGTCTCTGTGTCACCACCCAAATCTCATGTTGAATTATAATCCCCAGTGTTGGGAGAGGGTCCTGGTGGGAGGTGATTGGATCATGGGAGAGGATTTCCCTCTTGCTATTCTCATGTTAGTGAATGAGTTCTCACGAGATCTGGTTATCTGAAAGTGTGTAGCACTTACCCCTTCACTTTCTCTCTCCTGCTCTGGCTACGTGAAGACTGCCTGCTTTCTCTATGGCTTCTGCCTTGATTGTAAGTTTCCTGGGGCCTCCCCAGCCATGCTTCCTGTGTAGCCTGTCGAACTGGGAGTCCATTAAACCTCTTTTTGTTATAAAGTATCCAGTCTCAGGTAGTTCTTTATAGCAATGTGAGAATGGACTAATACAGTATTTTAGTGCAATAATGTAATGGATGGCGTATAGTCTTTCTTAAAGTTGCTCTGGTGCCCAGCCAGTCTTTCCCTCTGCTTGCCATTCTTCTGAAGATGGCATCTGGCAGTATAAGGACTTATATATCTTTTGTGAGATGGTTACTTCTTGACCTTTTCTGGTCTTCATCAGTGGATACTGGCTGTCATATACTATCTATTGGCCTTCCACATTCACCTTGGTTTCCATTAGCTTCAGATATTGGAATTCTCTCCATGTCTTCCCTCTAGCCCACTGACCCAGTGGCGCTGCCTCAGTGTGCCATGGGCAGCCACACTGCAGCTCTATGTAGCCTGATTATGGATCTCTGAAAGTGAGAAGTGCTCATTAGAGCTAAACCTCAAGGCTTATCTGCCTGACTACTTTCACATCTCTGACAGCAGAACAGGGAACATAAACTTTTTACCATGGCCATTATAGCCTTCAGTAGTGGATGGGAATGTCTCATTTACACTCTCGGAGAGTGCCATGAACTGAGTTGTTGACCTAATGAAGAGGGAGGCAAATATTTGAGGAGAATTTTTCTTGAGCGATTCACTTAACATTCTTTCTGTAGCAAATTCTAATGGCTATGCATTGAAGACTCTAGCAAATGTGAGATGTCAGTGAAACAGAAAAGAAAAGCAGATTTGAACATATGTATGTCATGTCTATTTGAATCACATACTAAATTATTTGCAGTGGGACTCCTGTGGGATCCCAACACCTAGTCCCTCCAGCCAACACACCGATCCTAGTTTCTTGTTCTGCTGTACTCGTATGACAGACGAGTTATTATCCTGCTAACATTACAGCTATTGTTGAGCTACAAATATATTTGGTCCACTCTTTTTGCAACTATCTGTCCTCTCTCTCATTCACACTACTTGAGGAAAGGTAAGGTGACTTTTTTCCTATTGTTTTCATATGTCCAGTAATGGACAAAGAGAGAAAGCAGAAATGTTCTTTTTTCTGTGTAGATTTTAAGGAGATTCACTAAAATACACACATTACAAGCCAATGACAAAAATAAGGTTCACTTCTCTGGGAAGAATGAAGCACCTGTTACAAAGTGACCATAGTACTCCAGGCCTGAGCTGCAGTCCACAGAAAACAGGCCATGGAGTCAGAAAATTTTGGAGAATTCTGAACGTGATGTTCCCCTTTTGAAACAGACAATACAGATTAGCATGTCATGGGGTCCTACAATTAAAAAACTGAATTTTGCACAACACACTGTTGCCCAGGGTTGCCCATCATTCTTAGACCACAAGATCATTGTTCTTTAATTGATTTTGTGGGGGAACTTCTCACCAAATCATTCGAGAAATCTTGAACTCTGGAGCACAATTCAGAAAATGGTGGTTTAGGTACCAAAACCCCTAATAGGCTGGGCGCGGTGGCTCAAGCCTGTAATCCCAGCACTTTGGGAGGCCGAGACGGGCGGATCACGAGGTCAGGAGATCGAGACCATCCTGGAGGCTAACACGGTGAAACCCCGTCTCTACTAAAAAATACAAAAAAACTAGCCGGGCGAGGTGGCGGGCGCCTGTAGTCCCAGCTACTCGGGAGGCTGAGGCAGGAGAATGGCGTGAACCTGGGAGGCGGAGCTTGCAGTGAGCTGAGATCCTTCCACTGCACTCCAGCCTGGGTGACAGAGCCAGACTCCGTCTCAAAAAAAAAAAAACAAAAAACAAAACAAAAAAAAACCCTTAATAAATCTTTTGTTTGCATAAATGAAAAGGATTTTAATGCTTGGCAAATAATCATTTTCATATCTGGAAATTTCCTTGATGATTGATTACATGGTATCAGGTGCACGTGTGTGCGTGTGTGTGTGTCTATATTTACTTCACAAAATAATTCCAGTTTTCCTGCTGAAGAAATGTTTATTCAGATGTTTTGTTTATTTCAGTGTTACATCATTCCAAGCAATTCCACAGCCAACAGTGGTAGATGCCATTTACGATTCCTCTTTCAATAGTAAATGCTGCAGCCCTTCTGTCTTTCCTAGTCAGACATGCCTGGCTACTTTCACACAAAGAAAATAACGGTATCTTCCAGCTGCTTGCTAGACTACTGTTTTAGTCTCATTTGATTATATTCTACAGATATTTTTAAAGATTAATAAGAGAGGGTAGTTCATATTTTTTTTATGGCACAATTTTCCCAGTTTTGTTATTTGTCACTAAAGCCAAATTGAAAAAAGCTCCTTAAGAAACACAAAAATACCCATTTTTTAAAAGTGCAAATCATGTTGGAATTTATCCAAATTTTAAATGTTAGTAGCTTGGCAATTATTTTTTTCTCTATCAAGTGTTACTATTCTGATTTTTTTTTCCTCAGAGGTTGATATTTACGTATTTTACCAACTCTTATCTTGGCCTCGTGTCAGGCTGCTGCTGCTGTCTCAGAATTATGAGTGAATATTGAGGCTGGGACCCTTCTGAGGCTTTACCAGATGTGTTGAATTTAGCCTTTAGCAAAACTGTATTAGACCTTCATCAGCATATGTCTCCTTGTCATAGGGAGCAGATGAGAGGTTGCAGAGCAGCTTGAATTCCAGCCATTTTCACTAAAAGCAGCAAATAATGTGATTAAATATTTAATTAGACAGGGAAGATTCCAGATTGGAAGAGATTCAATCACAACTTTTACAGAGCAAGTATTCAATTTGCATTTCCCAGGGAAAAAAAACACTGTTAAGTGATCCCTCTGTAAATTATGCAGAAAAACTATTTCATTCCCCAGAATGTTTTCCAAGTACCAAATATATAAGTGGATATTCTGGAGATAACACTCTTACCTTCAGATAAAATTATAAATGAGTTTTGCAGGATTTTCTCTTTCTCAGATGTGGATGAATAAAGTTTGTATGAATGGTGTCACTGAGTAAATCATTGGAAGGCACAGTATTGCTGAAGTGAAACTGTTTTGAAAGATGGAAAACCTTGGTTCTTGTACCAGCTGTGGCTCTCATTAGTTGTGCGACCTTGGAGAAGCCACAGCTGTCTGGGCCTTAGTTTCCTCATCTTTAAATTGAATGACTTGTCTGTATAAATTTAATTGACATCAAGATTCTTAAGACCTCACTCATATTTCTGCTGACTTCGTATTCTCTCATTGTCCTCTGTGGGTGGTCCTATAGCAATATCTGTGGGAACTTGGATATACGGGTTGATGACTTACTGTACGTGCTGATTTAAAGCAAAACCCAAAGAAGAAACAAAAGATAAGCACCAAACTCAGAAGCTTTATCTAATTGTTTGATAGATAGCAATGTAATATATTTCATCACTTGTGGTACTTTATCTTAACTCCTAGATAGACCCTTTCCCAAAGGCAAAGTGTAGCTGCATTTCTAATTACTTGTTAGTTGTTGATGATGAAATGTTTTTACCATTATATTGTCAATGCCTTAAGGCCAGCCTCCATAGGCAGAGCCACTGGCAGTGTAGTCTGTGCCCAATTTTAGCCCCTTCCTGGATCTTCATTCAGCTGGTTTAGAGGCCCACTGTTCTTGGCTTGCTTTTCTGCTGCTGTCAAATAATGGAAAGCACCTATTTTCTACTGTATTTTGTCTCTTTCTAAAAGCCTGAACACATTTATATAGTTGCTCCTTAGTTTACTGACATAATTCATTTTATTTCTAATAACTGACTGCAACATTTCTCCTTCCCCTTAACAATGGATTCTTATGAATTTTTCCTTTTCCAAATGCTTCTAACTTAACCTTTTCCTGGGCTTTTGAATGTAGTTGTTCTTCAGAAGTATTTAACAGATGAATATGAGATGAACATCATTGGTGATTTGAAAAAGGCTTCAGGATAATGAATTTAAAAGTGGTTTTCAAAAGTAAATATAATGTCATATGGAAACCAGGAGGTCTTGGGAAAGACACATAAAATACAGGATGACTAGAAACTCTGGAAACACAGGTGGCTATATCATGTCATCAAGGACCTCTTCAATTTGTATAAAAATAATATAGTATTATATTACCAAGTTTAATGGAAACCCTATATAGGAGACTCTGTGTTTTAAAATGTTGACTAACTTCTTAATAGAACATTTGTCTTAAGTTTATCAATAGGTTCCAGCTGTCTTTAGTAGAAATACAATGGTGACAAATTATGTGGAAATGTATTTCTTATATAAGGTCAATGGGGAGATGGCCATTCTGGGGCTGGGATGGTATTTCCACAAGTGTTTTCAGGGACAAATTTCTATCCTCCTGCTCTACCGTTTTTATACATAGCTTCAGTGTTCCATATGACTTCACAATAACTAAAATGAGTGTTGAAAGAAGGAATAAAGGCAAAAAGAGAGCACCCATCAGCTGAATCTGCCAGGCTAAGAGTCCCACACAGCACTTCAATTTGCATTTGATTTAACAAGTCTAGGGAGAGGCACGGGAAACTTGGAAATACAGAGTATTATTTCTATTGCCAATGTGTCCAGCTAAAAATTCTCATTCTTTTTCCAAGGAAGAAGGGGACAGTAGAGGCAACAGAAATATCTTTAGAGAGGCAACGAGAAATCTCTACCTATACATGAAATCCCACATTTTATAATTGAGGAAACTGAATCCTGGTGATATTAAGTGATTTACCAAAGATTGCAAGAGAATTAGTGATAGAAAAGGTGAAATAAGTTATACAATATAATAAGTACCATAAGATGATACTTCCCCAGGTGGTATCATCTGGGAAAGACTGACCACTTAGATCCCTCCTAAAAGGTAACATTTGCTTTGATCAATCTTTGTTAGCTTGTGATGCCTGGACAAGCATCCTGAGAAACTTGCTAGAAATGCAGAGTCTCAGGCTTCACCCCAGACTTGCTGATTCAGAAACTCTGGCAGTGGGGCTCAGCAGTCTGTGTTTCAACTAGCCAATCAGATGATTCTCAAGCATTGACTTTTGAGAACTGCACCTTTGATGATTTTATTGTGGCCCGTAGTCTTCAACTTAGCTCCTCAGGCTTGTAAAGTCTGTAGCATTTCAGCAGAATTAATTCAGAGGTGCGGACTCATTTTCACAAAAGGCACAAAATATCAACAAAAATAAAGTCATTTCATTGATTTACAGTAAAAAGTAGAACTGTCAGATGGATCAGAAATACATGTCATTCTAACCAACACTTTTTTCCCCCTGAGGGCAATTTTATGGGAAATCAAATTATTGGAATGAAACTTGGAGAAGCATTTTCTAGTTTCAAGTTTCAGAATGATAAATCTACATGTTTTATACTGTGGAGATCACTAAAATCTTAGTAAATTTACAATCACATAATGCTAAGGAAATTGGAGGGACAAATGTCTATCTAATCTAGACCAGTATTGTCCAAAACAAATATAATGTAAACCTCATAATTTTAAATTTTCTAATAGCCATGTTAAAAAAAGAGGTGAGATAAATTTTAATATATTTTATTTAACTAAATATATATAAAATATTTCAGCAATCAATAAAATTATTAATGAGATATTTTACAGTTTATTTTTTAACTCTTTGAAATTTGGTATGTATTTTGCATTTATAACACATTTCAGTGAAGACTAGCTACATTTTAAATGCTCAATAGCCATATGTGGTCAGTAGCTACCATAGTGCATATTTTGTCCTGGATGATCTTTATACTCTCTCCTATTTTTATTATGAAATCAATTTGGTGAGTCATACTCACGGTATTAGTTTTTATTAAAGAGAATTAAGTAAATAAGAATGTGAGATAGTATAGGCCCCCTGTAGGGGCCTGCTAGACTCCACACCCCTAGTATGGAGAGAAAGGAAATATTTTGAGTCCCTTGAAGGAAATTCCAGGCATATAGCTAGCTGTACAACCAGCAATTACAGAGGTGAATGTAAATCTCATTTAAAAAGTTGAAAAGCTGCTTTTTCATATTGATTTGATCTAGTCCCTTGACAGATTATTCTACAATATAGACATTATGTTCTATTTATATATTTCCTTATTGGCAGATATTTAAATTGTTTTTCCTTTTTTTCTTTTACAGAGAATCCTGCAAAAACATGTCTTCTTGTATACTTGTTCTGGTGATTTTCTGAGAGTAAACACTTGACAGTATAATTGCTATGTCAACTTTTAGGGTATGTGTTTTTTTTAGTTGTGTTTTAATGTCATCAAAATGCTCTCCAGTGTGGCTGTATTTATACTTTCAGCAGCAGCTTATGATAGTACATGTTTTCATGCATCCTCAGCAGCACTTTATAATTTCAAAGGTTTTAATTTTGGGAATCTGACTGGGGGAATACTGTCTTCTTTTAATTTGCATTCCTTCCATTGCTAGTGAGATTATGTCAACTTTTCTTTACTCTTACTTTAAGCATTTGTATTAAGTTATACATGAATATAGTTAAGGAATTTTACAAGGATGGTTATATATATAATTGTGTATAATCTTAAGAAAATTGACCACTTCTTCCATTTCCTTAAGTAACCACTTCTAACTCTTTTGTCTGTTTATTTTGATATTAGTTGATATTAAATAATATTTATTAGATATTTTTATATATATAGTTACTGAAATATGTTTGAATTAACCTTACAACAATGATAATTTAGCTCTCCTTCTCCCCCCCTCCCATCCCAAGTCAGACTCACATCCTTCATATGCTTTTATCTTCCTGATATCATAATTTTAAACAGATCAATATTCAGTGCTTGCAATTTTTATTACTGTGTAAGCACTATTTAACGCTGAGTCTTGTCATGCTATGAATACATTTTTTCCCTGTATGCTTGCTTTTGTTGCACACAGTTAAATATTGGCTTTTTTCTTTTCACTGATTTTAAATTTAGATACTTATTATTAGTTCAGCCTAAGCTTGCCAAAAGTTGTCTAGATAGCAAGACTTTTAGATCCATCACTGATTTGCTCAAATTCATCTTCTGAGAAATCTTAACTAAAATATTTTGACCTACTCTGATATCAGCTGGCTTGTCCCCTATGTCTGGTTAATAGCTTTCATCATGGGAAATTTCTTTTGCTTTTCTCCTCTGTCATAACTTTCTTTTCCTCTTCCTTCTACTTTCTGATGTATTCCTTAAGTTTCATTGAGCAGAGTGCCTTTTTAAGAAATGATAAATGGAAGAAAACAGAACTTGCAGGATTAAAAATACAATTTTTAAATGTTAGACTTCATTGATAATTTGGTTGGGTATAGAATTTGTTGAGTATAGAATACTTTTTCTTTTTGAAAATTGTTTCCCTCCAGTAATTGGAAGACATTACTTCATTGTCTCCAAGCTCCCGTTGTTGTTGTTGAGCATTCCAAGGTCATTTTTAGCTCCTGATGGTTTGTTTGTAATTTTTGATTTCCTCCCCTTTGGTTTTCAATTTTCTCTATTTTAGAATGCTTATTTAACTGGATATTACCTACTGCACTAATTCCAGGTTTTCTCGTATTTCTCTTCTGTTTTCCATCTCTCTACATTTTGCTTTATTTTCTTGGAGAGTTTTTATTTTCCAGTGTTTCTAGTTTCCACTTCTTTTATCACATTGTAGTAGTCAACAGATTTTTGTACTCTAGATTGTTTTTTTTAAATGGTTGAAATACCTTTCAACATACACACGTACCTGTGGTTTTTACTGCAGTTGTTTTCGTTAATGTAAGTAATCTTTTTCTTTTCAGACACGGTCTTGCTCTGTTACCCAGGCTGGAGTGCAGTGGTGAGATCATAGCTCACTATAGCCTTGAGCTCCTGGGTTCAAGTGATCCTCTCACCGTAGCCTTTTCTGTAGCAGGGACTATTGGTGCATGCCGTCAATGCTGCCTTTGTTTTGTTTTGTTTTGTTTTGTTTTGTAAAGATGGAGTCTCACTTTGTTGCCCAGGCTGGTCTTGAACTCCTGGTGTCAAGAAGTTCTCCAGCCTTGGCTTCTCAAAGTGCTAAGGTTATAGGCAGAAGCCATCACACCCAGCCTAAATAGTCTCTTGCTACTTGGTTGTTTGTATCTTTCTGTTAAAGAACTTTCCTGGAATTCTTGTGCTTCTTGGTTTCTTACACATATATGAGGATGTGCCAATGAAAAGGCCTATTGTAAACTCTGAGCTCACTGAGGGGCAGGGGCTTGCAAACTGTGAGCTCCGTCTGGCTCTTTTGTGGTGGAACCCCTCAAGAGCAGCATCTTTTAGGTCTTTCTTTTCATGCTGCTCAGACTCTGCAGAAAAAAGCGTTCCTATTTCCTGCCCCGAGTATTGGAAGGCCTGCTTTCCTGCTTTCTGGGAGCAAAATGAGGGAAGAAACTAGGAATAATAGTATGCCTCATGTTTATTTACTTTAAATGTTACATTTTAATTATTTTATCTTCCCCAGAGACTAAACCTCCTGTTTTCTGTGAGGGTGTAGGGCCAACCGTGGCTTGGATGCTGGGTCAGGGAAGGAGATGTGGGAAACAGATGGCCTGTTAGTTTACAGCAATCTTCTTTATATTAGCAAACAACCCTTCACCTGCACCCCTGGCAGGTGTTACCATGAATTCTTGAGCGTTTGGTGTATTCTGTAGTATAATCTATTTTCAGTGTTCACAATTGAGCTGCAAAAGCTAGGTTACAAAAAAAATCATTCTATTTCTTTTGTTTTTTCACTGAGGAATGTACTTCTGAGATAGATTCATGTTACTGTGTGTTCATCTATCCGCATCATGTATGCTTCATGGTGGCCACCTACCACAAGTTACCCAGTAGATTGCAAATATATTAAAACAAATAATCTTGCCTTATAATTTTATCATATGTTTTATCATTTAGGAATTTAAAATTTTATGTAGTAAAATTTCTCTTTTTTATGTTTACATTGTATTTTTTTTAGTATAAAAACAAACAAACCCGCCGGGTGCAGTGGCTCATGCCTATAATCCCAGCACTTTGGGAGGCTAAGGTGGGCAGATCATGAGGTCAGGAGGTCGAGACCATCCTGGCTAACATGGTGAAACCCCATCTCTACTAAAAATACAAAAGATTAGCTGGGGTTGGTGGCGGGTACCTGTAGTCCCAGCTACTCAGGAGGCTGAGGCAGGAGAATGGCGTGAACCTGGGAGGTGGAACTTGCATTGAGCCGAGATCGGGCCACTTCACTCCAGCGGGTGACAGAGTGAGACTCCGTCTCAAAAAACAAAAACAAACACTTGCCTAAAGATGTTTGTGCCTCCCAAGATTCATATATTAAAATCTTTACCACCAGTGTGATGGTATTATGAGTTTAGGCCTTTGGCAGGTGATTAGGTCACAAGGGTAGAGCTTTCATGAATGGGATTAGTGCCCTTACAAAAGAGGCTTAAGAAAGCTTCCTATTCTCTACTGTCATGTGAGGACACCACAGAAGGCACCATCCGTGAACCAGGAAGCAGGCCCTCACTAGACACGAAGTTTGCTATATGTTGATCTTGGACTTCAGCCTCCAGAACTGTACCCAATAATTTCTATCGTTTATAAGCCACCTAGTGTATGGCATTTTGTTGTAGCAGCCTGAATGGACTAAGGTATAAGGTAACAATATATTTCCTTCTAATTTCTTTTAATGAATCTCTGGATGGGCTCTAATCCGTCTGGAATATATCTCTGCGGATAGTATGAGACAGATATTTAAATAGCCCTTACTTGCTCCCTTAAATAACATTGTAATGCCAACTATTCATATATCAGGTACACATAAATAAAACCAGTTTATTTTTATTTTTTAATTTTAGAAATGGCATCTTGCTGTGTTGCCCAGGCTGGCCTTGAACTCCTAGCCTCAAGCTATCCTCCTGCCTCAGCTTCCTGAGTAGCTGGGATTACAGGGGTGAGCTACCACAGCTGCCTAAAGCAACTTTTTAAAAAATGTAAACTCATCCTGGTCTGTTGATCTGTTCAGTTATTCATCTACCAAAACCAAGTTAGTATTCAATTTTATTAAGAATTTTCACAGTATCTATCAGGATGATCGTGTACTTTATCTACTTTAATATGTTAAATGTGATTACATAATAGACATTCTAATTAAAACTTTTAATGTTTTTATAATTAAAAAAATTTTTTTTTTAATTTTCATAGGTTTTGGGAGAACAGGTGGTGTTTGGATACATGAGTAAGTTCTTTAGTGGTGATTTGTGAGATTTTGGTGCACCCATCACCCAAGCAATCTACACTGAACCCAATTTGTAGCTTTTTTTCTTTTTTCTTTCCAAGACAGCCTCGCTCTGTCGCTCAGGCTGGAGTGCAGTGGCGCGATCTCGGCTCCTTGCAAGCTCTGCCTCCTGGATTCAAGCAATTCTCTTGCCTCAACCTCCTGAGAAGCTGGGATTACAGGTGTGCACCACCATGCCTGGCTAATTTTTGTATTTTCAGTGGAGACAGCGTTTCATCATTTTGACTAGGCTGGCCTCAAGCTCCTGACTTCAGGAAATCTGCCTGCCTTGGCCTCCCAAAGTGCTGGGATTACAGGCGGGAGCCACTGCGCCTGGCCCACTTTGTAGCTTTTTATCCCTCACCCTCCTCCCACCCTTTCTCCCAGTCCCCAAAGTCCATTGTAACATTCTTACAGTGTTTTTATTATTATTACACTGTATTATATATATTTTCATATGCATGATGTTATTAATGTTTATCATTGTTTAATTCAATTAGCTTATAATTTATTTTGGGTTTTTGCTTCTGTGTTCAGAAAGGGCACTGGGTTGTACATTTCCTTTATTGAATTATTCTTGTTTGGTTACTGTTTCTGTCCTGCTGGGACATAATAGCATCTTTTCCAGTATTATGGAGGAGTTTATGTACTTTGGAGCATTTTTACTGAAATCTTTTATTTGTCACTCATGAAGTCATTTGAGTATGTTTTCTTTTTGGTTGTGGATATTCAAGTACCTTTTAAATATATTTTTAGGTTATTTGTCTGATCAACCTTTCTACTTCTACTTGAGCCAATTGCAGTCAATTTCTATGTTCTCTAGGTTATCAAAAGTATTTTTGTAAATTTGTGCATCTATTCATTTTAAGTAAAAAAAATCTCATTAGCTGTTATTTTTCTGATTTTCTTTCTAATGTTATTTATACCATCTATATGTTTTCATCATCATATCTGCCGCAATTTTAAAAATATTTTCAAAAAACAAACTTTTGGTATTATTCTTTAACTTACTTACCATATTTTCAAATTTATTTATTTAAATGACTGTATAAGCTCTTAATTCATGCTTCATATTTTTCTTTTTTCAAATTCTTGACTGAAAAGCTTAGTTTATTTACGCCCAAAATAACTGCACATTTTCCTCTGAGAAGTGTTTTGGGTAAATTCCACAGTGTTTTGTATTTTGTTTGTTTAGTGGTCATTATTACTAAATAGTGTAAGATAGTGTTTTGCTTTCTTCTTTGATCTAAGTATTATTTGAAAACGAGCTGCTTAATTTAAAGATTTTGTTGGGGGCAGGTGAAGGGCATATTTAAAATATTTAAAATTTAATTTAAAAATTTAAAATGGAAGCTTTTTAATATTTTAGAATAGTTCAGATTAGTAGAATAGTTGCAAAGACAGAACATGGAGTACAAGTATACAGAATATCCAGCTTCCCATGTTGTGAAAACCTTTCATTAGCATGATACATTTGTGACAACTGGTGAAAAAATAATTATTATTAACTGGAGTCCACACTTTATTCAGATTTCTTTAGTTTTTACCAACTGTTCTTTTTCTGTTTTATGATCTTAATATAAATATCACATTATATTTATTAATCATGTATCCTTCAGATCCTCTAGATTCTGACAGCTGCTCAGACATTATTTATTTATTTATTTATTTTTTAGATGAAGTCTTGCTCTGTCACCTGGGCTGGAGTGCAAGGGTGCGATCTCGTCTCGCTGCAACCTCCGCATCCCAGCTTCAAACGATTCTCCTGCCTCAGCCTCCTGAGTAGCTGGGATTGCAGGCGTGCTCCACCACGCCTGACTAATTTTTGTTTTTTCAGTAGAGACTGGGTTTCACCATGTTGGTCAGGCTGGTCTCGAACTCCTGACCTCGTGATCTGCCCTTCTTGGCCTCCCGAAGTGTTGGGATTACAGGCATAAGCCACCGCGCCCAGCCGACCTTTTTTAATTTTAATGACCTTGACACATTTGGAGATTTCCCTGACTTTAGATTTGCCTAACATTTTTCCTGTGACTAGATTGTGCATATAAGTTGTTGGTAAGGAAGACCGTGGAGGTAAAGTGCTGTTTTTGCATGTCTGATTAAAGAGTACATGCATTGGCGTGTATTGACGATGTTAAACTTGATCATAGCGTAGATAGTGTTTGTCAGATTGGTTTCACTATAAAGTTAGTCTCCCTTCTTTCCCCTTTTGATCTGTAGTCACCAGAGTATAAAAGAAAATTTAATGAGTCCATATTCTTGGGTATATTCCAGTACTGTTTTATTTATTGTGTTGCTCAAATTGTTTCAAGTTTGGCAATCGGACGTTGTTTCAGTTAGTTCCTGTGTCTTTTTTCTATGTGTTTTAAGCATGTCCTCACTTTGAACATTGGCACTACAAGATGGTCTAGGCTCATCTTTTATTGATTTATTGGTCTAGGCTCATCTTTTACTGATTCTATTCCCTGACTTAGAATCAGTCTTTTCTTCAAGGAGCTGTAGGGCTTTTTTCCTTTTTCTTTCTTTTTTTCTTTCTTTCTTTTCATTCCTTCTTTTCTTTTTTCCTTTCTCTCTCTCTCTCTTTCTTCTCTCTCTCCCCCTTCCTCCCTCCTTCTCTCTGTCCTTCCTTCCTTCTTTCCTTCCTTCCCCTTCCTTTCTTCCCTCCCTCCTTCCTCTTCCTTTCTTCCCTCCCTCCTTCCTTCCTTCCCTCCCTCCCCCTTCCCTCTTTCCCTCCCTCCCCCTTCCCTCTTTCCCTACCTCCCCCCTTCTCTCTTTCCCTACCTCCCCCTTCCCTCTTTCCCTACCTTTTCTTTTCTGTTTTCCTTCCTTCCTTCCTTCCTTCCTTCCTTCCTTCCTTCCTTCCTTCCTTCCTTCCTTCCTTCCTTCCTTCCTTCCTTCCTTCCTTCCTACATATGGCAGGGAAAAAATACAAATGTGGTAGGGAAGAATATATATATATATATATACACACACATATATATTCATATAGCAGGGAAAAATATGTATTTTCCCTTTTTTTGTAAATTGTTTGCAGAATTTCTTCCATTGTTACTCCGGTTCTAATTCTAATACTTCTGAAACACATAATTAAACATTTACTTTTCTGTCAACATCTAGAATTTTTCATTATCTATATCATAGTCCAAATGCAAATTTTAATGAGCTTTTAGTTTTCTCTTCTTTTCTTCACCCATCACAATTATAAAAATGGGCTTACGTGAAGTTAATTTGAGAGAGTTATTTACACATATTTAATGGCTGTGTAATAAACATTTAACTTCTTTGTTTACCTTGCCTCTCTTTTTTTCCTTTTGGATTAATTCTTGCTGGGGTTCCTCTTGTACTTTGCTTTCACTCTTGCAAGTTATATTATCTGTACATAGAGTTTCATTTTAATGTCACTTACATTGTGGATACACTCATTTTAATGCATTCCTTTATGCATTCAGAGTTGCGAGAAACAATTTAGGCCTCAGTCAGTTTCTTATTCCTTTGTAGTTAATCTACATCATCTGCCACACATATTATTCATGGGTCTTTTAGGGTTAATTCTTTTTCTTTGATGTTTTACCTTTTTACTGAGATATATTTAGGTGTGGATTTGGAAAATACATTATATAATTTTACATTAAATATGACTTTGTAATTTACAGCCTTCTACCTTTTTACTGTTCATGACTATTTAGATATTCATTTATTTAGATACATTTATGTAGTAGAGTTGTCTCTTCTTTCTCCATTTTGTTCTTTTGAATCTTCTGTTAACAAACCTCTGTATTAAAGAGAAACTTTAAAAAAATTTTAGAAAGATATGGAACCAACCTAAGTGCCCATCAACCAATGAGTGGATAAAGAAAATGTGGTATAGATACACTATGGAATACTACTCAGCCATAAAAAGGAATGAAATAATGTCTTTTTCAGCAACTTGGATGGATCTGGAGGCCATTATTCTAAATGAAGTAACTCAAGAGTGAAAAACCAAATCCCATGTGTTCTCATTAATTCGTGGGAGCTAAGCTTTGGGGACACAAAGACATACAGAATGATATAACAAAGCTGGGGACTGGCTGAGGGGGCAGTTTTTAGGGGTGAGTGATAAAAATCTACAGGTACAGTGTACACTGCTTGGGTGATGGGTGTGTTAAATTATCTGAATTCATCTCAGAAGAACTCATCAAAATAGGTTTTGGGGTAACCTGTACACCAAAAACTATTGACATAAAAATACAAAACTTTTTAGATTAATAACGTACAATGAAATGGACAGGGCATAATTGTGCAATTTGATGAATGTGACAAATATTTAACACCTGCATAACTAACATTCTAGTCAAATCATCAGAGATATTTAACATTCCCAAAAGTCCTCTGTGTCCCTTTCCAGGTGATCTCCCTTTTGCCCAGAGGCAGTCACTGTTTTGATCCATAGCTAGTTTTGCCTGCTTCTGAGTTTCATATGAATAAAATCATATAATGTATCCTCATTTGTGTATGTTTTCTTTCTCTCAACATATTTTTGAGTTTCATCTGTTTTGTGCTGGGTACCAATAGTTTGCTCCCTTTTATTACTGACTGGTAATCAGAAATTCATACTGTATGAATATAATACAATGTACTTACCCATTTTCTCCTGATGAACATTTGGATTATTTCCAGTTTTTGCTATTATGACGATTGCTGCAATATGTCTATTATGAAAATTGCAAACAGTTTGTTTTGTACAAATCCTTTTGAGGACATACAGTTCAGTTTTCTTAGGCAATTCAGAATAAACTTTCAGGGTCATAAATTAGGTATATTAAATGTGTAAAAAACTACAAAACTTTTCTAAAGCAGTTGTACCATTTTAAACATCCATCTGCAATAAGAATTCTACTTACTCACATCTTTGCCAACATTTGAATTTATAATCTTTTAAATTTTGTGTATATAGTGGTATCTCATTGTGATTTTGATTTACCTTCCCCTGATGATTAATATTGAGCGTCATTTTATGGCTTATTGGTTATTTTATACATATATGTATTTGTAATGTATCTCAAATATTTTGCCCATTTTTATTGGCACAGTTATCTTTTACTGATTTATAGACATCCTTTATTTATCCTCCATATAGATCCTTTTACAAATTATTTTACCAATATTTTCTCCTGATCGATGACTTATAATACTTTTTCATTTTCTTAATGTTATGGTTAATGAGAATTTTTTTGTTTTTATGAGATCATGAAGTTTTTTCTTTATAGTTGCCACTTTTTGTGTTCTAAGAAGTCTTTCCTACTACAAAGTTGTAAAACTGTTTCTGTATTAACTTCAGAGAAACTGATTAGTCTTGATATTAGGGCTTATAATCCAGACGTTATTTTTTGCATATAGTGTGAGATGGCAATTGAGGTGATTTTTTTTTCCTCCATAGATATTCAGTTGATTCAGAGCCATTGTTGAAAAGATGTTTCTTTTCCCACTACATTATAATGGTGCATATGCAGGTGTATATCTTTTTTATTCTGTTCTATTTATCTGTTTGTTTATTCTTACGCCAATCCTGTGCTCTTAATTACTGTAGTTTTATAGTAAGCCTCGCAATTAGGTAATGTAGGCCCTCCAAATTTGTCCTTGTTTTCAAGATGTTTAAGGCACATGCTTTTCAGTTGATGATTGTGATGGAGGCAATTTCTTTTAGAATATTTCTGAAAATATGAATTGTATTGATTTTAAAGTTCTACCTGTTTTCTCTACTTACTCTGTTTTCAGGACAGGCACTTAGGAACACTTGCTCTAGTGCACACGAGAGAGACCGTTTTTGGAGGCGAGATGCAACCAATGGTTTCCATTTGGGAGCACCCCACCCTCTTTATCATCCTCTTTATCAGTCTAGCTTTTCTGAGACGCAAACATGCTCTCATCCTCTGTTTTCTCTGAAACTGGCCTTTCCTGAAAGTGTGATGCTTTCGGATTCAGATTTGGTCCTGGGAGGGAAGCGGTCTTTGAACTTCAGCTCAGGTGGAAATAAATCCTTGTTTCTCTGAGCTTCTGCTATCATTGGAGAACAGATGGCCATTGTTGTACTTGAAGGAGGATGTTCAGGGCTTTTATCACCTTACCTCTCCTGCCCCACTAAAAGAAGAAAGAGATTTGTTTCCTTTCAGGTATGCCCGGAATTGAAGAGGCTTCCTAGGATGTGGGAATTTCAGTTTCCAAACCAGGAAAATAGGCAAACTAGGACCCATTGCTCACCCTACCCAGGTGTCCTACCAGGTGCTATAGAGAGAGCATAACCTGCCAAGTCACCTCCCCTTATTTGAATGTTTATTATAACTAATACATAATTTTATAATATATTTATTATCAGTTAATTATAGCCTTCCTTTTATTAATATAATTCTGTGTTAATCTGTATGCATAGAGCAGGGAAAACAAATAGAAATAGTGGCAAAATGTACTTCATATTAAACATGACTTTCAAAATTTAGCATTTCATTCCTGAAAGAGTTAAGGATCACTGACAATCCAAGGTACTTCTGAAAGAGCCAAGTTAGGTGAAGAAAAGAGAATTATGTGTCTTGAGCTGAATGAACCTCAATAGCTACACAGCCGTGAAATCTGGAAAGGCAGAGCTGCTGTATTTCTTGGGACTTATAAACCAACAAACGTCCTTCCTGTCTGCCGCCTGTTTCTCCCCTTTCCTTCTGTAGCCACTTTTCTATTCTTTATTTTTAATTTATTCTTTTAACTTTTATTTTAGGTTCAGGGGTAAATGAGAAGGTTTGTTATGTAGGTAAACTTATGTCATGGGGGTTGTGTACAGATTATTTCATCACCCAGGCATTAAGCCTAGTACCCAGTTATGTTTTCTGTTCCTCTCTTTTCTCCCACCCTCCACCCTCGAGCAGGCCCCAGTGTCTGTTGTTTCCCTCTTTGTGTCCATGAGTTCTCATCTTGCAGCTCTCACCTGTAAGTGAGAACATGCAATATTTGGTTTTCTGTTCCTGCATTAATTTGCTAAGGATAATGACCTCCAGCTCCATTCATATTCCCACAAAAGACATGATCTCATTCTTTTTTATCTCTGCATAGTATTCCATGGTGTACATGTACCACATTTTCTTTAATCTGTCACTGATGAGCATTTAGGTTGATTCCATGTCATTGCTATTGTGAATAGTGCTGCAATGAACATTCACATGCATGTGTCTTTATGGTAGAACAATTTATATTCCTCTGGGTATATACCCAGTAATGGAATTGCTGGATTGAATGGTAGTTCTTTTTTTATCTCTTTGAGGAATTGCCACACTGCTTTCCACAATGGTTGAACTAATTTACACTCTAACCAACAATGTATAAGACTTCTCTTTTCTCCACAACCTCACCAGCAATGTTTATTTGGTTTTTTTTTTTAACTTTTTAATAATAGCCATTCTGGTGTGAGACGGTATTTCATTGTAGTTTTCATTTGCATTCCTCTAATGATCAGTGATATTGAGCTTTTTTCATATGCTTGTTGACAGCACGTATGTCTTCCTTTGAGAAGTGTCTGTTCATGTCCTTGCCTACTTTTTAAAGGAGTTGTATTTTTCTTGTACATTTGTTTAAGTTCCTTATAGATGCTGGATATTAGACCAGTTTCAGATACGTAGTTTGCAATTATTTTTTATGTAGGTTGTCTGCTTACTCTTTTGATAGTTTTTTTTCTTCTTTCT
Source organism: Macaca fascicularis (assembly GCF_037993035.2). Taxonomy (NCBI): domain Eukaryota; kingdom Metazoa; phylum Chordata; class Mammalia; order Primates; family Cercopithecidae; genus Macaca; species Macaca fascicularis. The sequence continues at coordinate 27,749,304 of NC_088376.1, read as the reverse complement.
ATGCAGAACCTCTTTAGTTCAATTAGGTCCACTTGTCCATTTTTTTTGTTGTTGCTGCAGTTGCTTTTGGAGACTTTGTCATGATGTCACGAAATCTTTGCCCTTTCCTATGTCCAGGATGGTATTGCCTAAGTTGTCTTCCAAGGTTTTTATAGTTTTGAATTTTGCATTTAAATCTTTAATTCATCTTGAATTAATTTTTGTATTTGATGTTTTTCCATTTGTTTGTGTCATCTCTGATTTATTTGAGCAGTGTTTTATAATTCTCGTCTTAGAGATCATTCCTGTTTAGCTGTATTTCTAGGTATTTTATTCTTTTCGTGGCAATTGTGAATGGCATTGCGTTCCTCATTTGGGCCTCTGTAGCCTGTCTTCTTTCCTTTCTTCCTCTCCCTCTCCCTCTCCCTTTCTCCGTCTCTCACTATTTTCTTCCATGTCTTTCCATTCTTCTCCTGTTCCTTCTTTCTCTGTGTCCTTTATTTTGAGAGTCTACAGGAAAAGTAATTCCCTGAGAAGCTGTACTCGTGACTGTTACTAACATTCCAAAAATAATATTGAAAGGTCTTTCACATGGAAAGAGTCTCCACAAGCTTTATCTGTTAAGCTAAATAAATTTAAAAAAATCAGCAATGCATTTTTCTACTTATCTCTGTTTCTATTGACAGAGACTTTTGGCTCCTCAGAGCCTCCTGCTCCAGAGCAAGTTGCAAGCCTGGCTCACCAGAGTTGCAGGGTTTTTGTGTCCTGATACTCTATAATTAATTCTCCTTTTCTCTCCTTCACTCTCCTTTCTTTTTCATGTGGCTGGCATTTGCTTTTCTCCATACTAGGAAAATAGCTATGTAGGAACACAGAAATCTACAGAGATGCCAAGAGATAACCTAATGCTCCTTCATATGTTGTGGAGAAATAACTATCTCCTTTCACCTCTGCACCGAAACCTCTTGCCTTGTCTGGGTTGTCTAAATTCTCAAGACAAGTACCACAGGACAAAGCAGTCTCCTTACTAATAGAAACACCCATCTTTTTAAAGGATTCAGAAATTTGTAGCAACTATGGAGATCCTTTTGGTTTATTACTGGGGATCATTTGTTTTAGTAAATTTTTGGTTTTGCTTGTAAATATTTGCTTTCTTCCATTTCCCCATTCATCTCTTTTTTTTCCCTGAGGGTAGTCGTTGCCTGAAACTTTGATGTCTTGGAATATATGTACATTTCACCTCTACTTCCTCAGAGGTAGGCTGATATCCACATGCTTCTCTCTGTTTCTAAGTATTTGAGAGGAATTGAGAAAGTTGTAACTTCTGCTCACATTTTAGTGCCTCATGTGGCTACCTTATTTCTTTTCATATTAGTTTGAGTGTGTGGGTATGGAAGCCTGTAAGCCACAATAAATACTTTGGCTTTTATCCTAAATAAAATAGGAAACTGTTGTGTGGTTTTAAAATTGAATAGAAAAAGAATCAGATTTGTATTTTAAGGAGAACATTCTAGCTATAGGAAAAATTATGAGAATGCAAGAGGGAAAGCAAAAAATTAGGAAGGTATTGAAGATATCTAAGCCACCAATTATGGTGGCTTAGATTAGTGGGGAGCAGTGGAAATAAAGCCAAGTTGATGTATTGGAATATATTTTGCAGGTAGAGTTTACAAAATTGGCGATTGGATGTGGGTGATAAGAACTGGAGGTGCTGAGAGTAAATTTGAGATTCTAATGTAAGCGACAGGCTAAAATGAGAACCACTGCATTAGATACAGTTCAGGGAAGAAGATCAGGGGTTCAATTTGGCTCATGTTCAGTTAGAAATGTCTTTAAGATTGCCAACTGGAAATTTCAGTTAGACAGCTGGAATATATGAGACTGGAGATCACGAATTTGGTTTGTCTGGAGGCATCACTTTGAAAGTCTTTGGAATGTACACAATACATAGATGAGATGATTTAGAAGAGAGTTTAGTGTAATAACAGAAGTGGTTTACTGGTGTGGAACTCAGACACATAGAAATTGTGTAAAGAGAACCACCTCTTGGGTACTATGTTTACAGTCTGAGTGACGGGATAATTGGGACCCCAGGCCTCAATGTCACACGGTTCATCTATGTAACAAATCTACATGTGTACCCTTGGATGAATAATAAAAGTTGAAATTTTAAAAAATAATAATTTAAAAAGAAATCGGGCAAAGAAGGAAGAGTCAGCAAGGAGACTTAAAGGAGAAACTTTGGAAGGGAGAAGAATACTTAAGAGAATTTGGTTTTTCTAAATCAGTAGAAGGAGATGTTGTAAGAGGAAAGGAAGGGATTAGCCTTTTGGGATGTCACTGAGAGGTCAAGTAAAGATGGGGACTGAGAAAATGCCTTTGGAATTTAAAGACATGGAAGTCATTGGTGACTACTTCAGTTACTAATGTATAAAATTATTATTTTATTGTGCCTCTGGATTCTGTGGACCAAGGATTCAGGTGGGGCATGGTGGAGATATTTGTCTCTGCTCCATGAAGTTTGGGAAATCCACTAGAAAAACTAAAAGACAAAGAATGACTTCATGGTTGGAGCCTCGAATCATCTGCAGGTTTATACACTGATATATCTGTTACTTGGACAGGGAGAATGGGAGACTAGGACTTCTAACCCCAGTGATGACATGTGGCTTCTCCTTGCAGCTTGACTTGGCTTCCTCACAGCACGGTAGCTTCAAAGGTAAATAGACATTTTACATGGTGTCTCAGGGCTCCAAGCTATATGGTTTTAGAGGGCAAGGCAGAAGTTTCACCGTTTTTGACCTAGTCTTGGAGGTCACTGCATTCTCTTTGTTACAAATGAGTCATAAGCCTGATTAGATTCAAAAGAAGGCGGTATAGATATCACCTCACTACTGGATGAGTGTCAAAATATTTTTGGACATATTTTAAGACCATCATTGGGACTTTAATCACAGTCCCAGAGGAGAGGAGGACTCAGACTGAAGGGGATTGCAGGGTGAGTAGAAGGTGAGAGGCACCAATTAAACACAGATTAATTTTATAATTAAAGTTAATTAAAAAAACCTTAAAAATTAGAATAAAAAGACACTGAGAATATAAACAGATTTCAGTCCCTCAAAATTGGCACAGCTGATTTGAGTCTGCATATGGAAACTATAACTGCACATTCAGCCTTTGAGTCAAGTATCTCAAAATATCTTCCAAGTAGTAAGATATTTTGAGTAAGATTTGTTTTCTAAATTGAGTTACCAACTCCTAGTGCAGTAAACGGAAATGATTAGCACATCCATTTAACACATGGGGCACAAAGAGGGTAAATAAATGTCTGTGGCTTCTTAGTGAGGTTCTGACAGTGTCAAAAATAAAAGCAATACTTGTGATTAGTATGTTTGGTCCTTCTGTGTGAAGAGACGTGCACATGAAAGGCAATCAAATCGTGCTCTCACAGTATTTTCTAATTTCTTCAACAATTTTTGATTTTTTTTCTAACTTTAAGTTCTGTTTCACTTTAAATAACCTTCAAAATTTGTATGTACAAAATATGCATCTCACATATATTTACATATCATTGAAACTATGTGTTGACCTAGCTATAAATATTCAGCTAATACCATATATTGAAAGAATAAGTAGAATTTTGCAACATAACTCCATCAATATCTATTAAACTCAGCGATTATTTTTCTTTTCATTATTTAGTTAAAGCTCCCAAAGCTCAGTTAAATAAGCATTTTAAAAATTTATTTGTCATATAATTTATCACAAACTGATTTTGGAGAACTAGAAGGTAGGTATCAAAGGCGAGCCTGAATTGCTAGCATTGTGCCTGGAAGGGTGCTGTTAGCTCACCAACGTTAAAAGGAAATTATATGTAAAAAAAAAAAAAAAAAAGTTTAAATGATATGCAAATGGCAAGTATCATTTAGTTGTAAAACATGTAAGCACAAAACCCATCATTATTGCTGTGAGCTTAAATTCCCCGTAAGAGCAATTTCTTTCCCAAAAATTAGTTTTAAAGAGATTTCTCAGTCTCTTAGGGTGAAAACAATATTTGGAAGCAGTGAGGTAGATGAGATTAACTGAATTATTATTTAATATATATGATTTAAGCTCACATTTTGAAGCATGACTCACATCATTTTATTAACTAAGTAACAAAACCAGACTTAACACTTTGTTATGCCACTAAATAGCGGATGTTTTGGAACTTAAGGAGGGAGAAAGAATGTATCTGTGTCAGAGGTTGGAGTGTTCATAGGGAAGGAGTAACTCAGATTTCTACTGATTTTTCTCTTAACAGATATGTTGTAAGATTCTCTTTAAGCAAGGTAAATAGAGGAAACTGAGTTAGCTATTTTAAAGAAGTTTAAAAAAGCCAGAAGGAAATCAGTTTTCACAGGTAAAATAGCAAACTGTGGTTTCCATTGTTAATATTCACTCCTTATCTTATTTTTCCCCTGTATTTCTTGATTAGGAGAAAAGCTACTTAAAATGCTGAAGAACTTTATAAACTCACTTCTACCAGTTACACAAGATTGTGGTTAAGGTGACATGCAGCACCGACAAGAATGGCTAATTATGTCAAATTATAGCTTTTAAAATGCCAAAAGAGACCTCATTTCAGATTAGGTCCTGTTCAAACCTCAGCTGGATTTCTAGTAGAAAACCTACTGTTTAAATTAGGTTGGAAATTTTAACGAGGGAAGGAAGAAATAGATTGCTGCCAAAGGACATGGATTAATGTCAGATGTATGGTATAATGTCTTACATGGTCCATCTCCAACTGTAACCATTTATAGACTCTAAGAAATAACTGCAGAATCATTACGTAAAAAGGGTTGTTTTTATTCCTGTACCCAGGGGTTCAGTTTTCCTCAAAACTTCACCTAACACTAAGTTTAGTATGTTATAGATACATACTGTTTCAAGTTATTGCTATGAAACAGAACACTTCAAGACCTAGTGCCTTAAAACAAGAATTATTTATTATTTCTCAAAATCTATGGTACAACTGGGCAGTTCTGTCATCTAGGCTGGGCTTGGCTGATATCAACAGGCCTCAGTCCTGTGACTGCAGTGATCAGCTGGGGGCTGGCCAGTCCAGGAGGGCCTCAGCTGGGGTACTTGGCTCTGTTGGGTCCATCTAGTGGTAAACCCAAGTTTTTCTGATGCCAGTGGCAAGATTCCCAGAGAGACTGTGAATCTGTGCAAGGTCTCCTGAAGCCTGGGCCTGGAATTGACATCTGGTCATTGCTGCTGCTTCTGTTAGCCAACGCAAGTCACAAGGCTAGCCCAATTTAAGGGGGGGCAGAAAGAGAATCCACATCTTGATAGGAAGAGATGCAAAATCACATTTCAAGGAATGTATAGACAGGCAGAGGTGGAGAATTGGGGTCACTTTCCCCCTCATCTTCCAAAATACCCTCTTTTAAAAAATCAAATTGCCCACTATCATGTAAAGCCTTTGCATGCATTCTTTATTTTTTTTCCCCAGCAAGAAGAGCACCTATTCTTTCCAAAATTTCTTCCACAATTTGTATTTTTTTCACAAATACCTTCAAATAACTTGCTCTTATTCCTAAAAAAAAAAATGTGATTATCAGCCCAAGCCCTCCACTTTTTATTGCCATCATTTTCAAGTTGCACAAACACTCTCTTAAATATGATGAACATTCATTTGACATTCTTAAGCAGGCTTACATTAATTTTAGTTCCCCACTGAATTTCAAACAGGAGCCTCCACATTGACATTAAAAATATTAACATTTGCAGTGGCACTGCAATCTGCTGAGGCGTGGATTGTTGCTCTGACTCGCCTCATCTTTCCCCTTGTTCTTTTTTTAGAAAGAGCAAGGCAGAGGGATTTGGCAGGGCAATTCAAACTGCCACTCAGAGCAGCTCTGGAGAAGGAAGGCTAGCCCGGACCCTATTGCATTCTAGCTGGCAGCAAGTCCTTCATTCAAGGTCTTTCTGTGTAAAGGCAATGCTGGCTTGGCCCCTCACCCACATTGATGTCTGTCCTGTGTGTCAGAGAGAACTTCCCAGCCATAAAATGGCAGCTACTATTAATTTTACGAAGGCTTCTAAAACAGCTTTTCTTTAATCTGTTCTTTTGCCCCAAGTGAGATTTTCCCACCTTTGTTGTTTACAATAATACAGTCAGTGAAAAGAAGCCAAGCTTCTGATTTAGGCGTGGTGGGATAAATTTGTTCAAAATATTTTTTAAAAATTGAGTCTTTTGTGCCCTTTGTGGACAAGGCAAAGTATAATAGGGAGAATTTCCTTCTGAAGCTCTTTTCCACCCCTTTCAGCCTTGCTTATTTTTATCATGTCTCATCACCATTATTACCCATTATATTTATATCTGTGTTTAGCAGGCAGATTTGCTTGGTGTCTATAAAGGTGTAATGAGCAATTTGGGTTAATGATTTTCTGCAGCTGCTCAGAACAGTTGGTACTAACGTCATCGTTTACGCCTTCCAAAAGAAATTCAAGCAAGGCATCAGATGTGTACCAAATTGGCTTTGCCTGTTGAATGGACGAAGTAGAAGCATAGATAGTGGTGGGATGTGTGTGAAATAACAATTCATGCATCTTTCATTCCCTAGTTGGATGAATGCTAGCAGGGAGCCTCTCTCATAAAAGAATCTTTGGCCTTGGGAAAAAATCTGGGTTCAGTATTTCTACTCAGCACCACATGAGCTATGTGACCTTGAGCAATTAGTTTAACTTCCCTGAGACTCAGTTTCCTTCTCAGTGAAACTGGGAATATGGAATACCTCCTAGAATGGTTTCAGCATTAATTGACAGAAGTATGCAAAGCATAGCGTACAGCAGCACATAGGGATTGTTACTGGGATAAATTTTTAGTGGTGGTTTCATTAGGTTATGTGCCTAAATACAAATCAGGAAACCTCTCCACGTATATTCACAGCACATTGTCTTTTCAAAGGCCCCTCTTACTGATGTTATTTCATACTTGGAGTTTTCCCCCTTCTCAATTCCTGGTCCCTCCCAGGATAAATGCAGCATAACTTAATGACTATTTTACATTGTGTGGGTTATCTGCATATATTAGGAATCCAAAACTTGACAGAAAAGTAATTTAAATTTGGCAGCCTGCAGACACACATAGAAGCAATTCTGGATAAAATCTTCAAAGAGATATTGGTGCTGAATATCCTCCCAGCCTTGACCACCTCTCTCCAATCTACTCATGATGAGTGTGGATTCTTCAATACCCTCTTATTTGATACCTGTTCCCTCTTCTTTATGATAATCTGTATTCTGAACTGTACTTGATTTCCTTGTACTGTAACTTGATCTATGCACTTCCCAATGGTAGAAACTATGCCTACCCATCTCTGACATCTGTAATCCAGAGCCAAGCATATATTGGACCCATAATCACTGCTTCTTAAATGGAGAGACATGACTATGAGCAGATAGTCAATCTGCCCAGCTAATTGGAGCTAAAGGGTTAATTAGTGTAAATGAGTTCATGGATTGTGTATCCCAGTTTTCAAATTTGCCTTCTGGCTGTCACCTTACAATGTCATAATCTGTGGAAGTGGCAGATGGTAGGAAAACTTTATAAACCTGGGGTAGGCCTTGTGGATGGGTGAGGTGGGTAGGTATTTCTGGACATGTAACCTTGATAGGCTGTTCTCAGTTTTGTGAGCTGAAGGCACACACAAGTACTTCTTAGATTGAAGAAATAGAAATTATTGTCCCCACGTATCACACACAATGCTTAGAACATTTTAATTTCATAGTTTCATAAATGCTATGAAAACTAATGACGAATATTTACTGAGTCCCATCTTGGCAGACGCTGGTGAAAGGGCATGGCATATACAGTTTTATTTAGTCCTAATAAACAATCCTTTATGCAGGTTCAATTTTTAATTTCTCCGTTGTGTGTGGGGAAAACAAGAAAGAAAGAGATTAATAAATTGCATATAAAGTTATAGTAAGTAAATGGAAGAGCCAGGAATCAAATCCAAATATTTTGGTTCCAGGTTCCAGGTTGTTAACTACCACAGTCTAATGGATAAGAGCACAGAAAAATCTGTATATTTTCAGATAACATTAAGCTAAACATTTCCTGGAAACTTGGAGGGGACAACAGTGTGATTAATGTTGTTGTAGGTTTTTATGGCAACAGTGGGAAATAGAGTTACACCGTAAGAATTGAGAGTGCACACGTATACTTTCATGTAGAAAAAACCTGGAATTACTAACGGCAGTTCCCAGAGACAGTGTCTGTGGCTTCTATAGGGCAAGAATGTCAGGATATACATACAAATATGTTTGGGGTATAGTGTAAGTATTTTCAATAGGCAATTGAGAGAAGAGTTTTCACCATGAGACAAACTGGTGACATCCTCATGAAAATAGAGAGCTTGACAATGATATATACCTAAATAAAATGCCCACCCTAGACCCTAAGGATGTGGGGTGAGAGAATTCACTCAGTTAGGATAAAGATTCCCCTGAAGAAGTAATTCTTAGTCTAACGTGGCTCCCACGTAAATGATGAACAGGGCCCCCAGTTTTCTTGCCAGTGGGATTACTACAAAGACTTTAACATGGAAGACAGTTTCAGTTATTACGACTGTTGTCAAATCCCTCACATTTTCTGTGGGTCAGGAACTCAGGAGCGGCTCAGCTGTGCAGTTCTAGTGTGAAGTTTGTAATGAGGTTACAATCAGACTGTGGTCAGGATTGAGGTCATTTCACTTATTCCCTGTGGTGTCTCATGTTGGGATTGGAAAGACAAACAACTGGAGGCTAGATGGTGGAGTGGTAGTGAGATGGAGCAGGGACTCCTCATAGCAGAGACCCCTGCTGGCACCCTCCACACACACACACACCCCACCCAAAGCATAGAAATAAAGGAAAATCTTGAATTCCTTCAAGGGAAATTTCAGGCCCCTAGCTAGCCCTGAGAAGTAAATGAGTAACTTGATAAGTAAGAAGGTAATAGTAGCTTAAACCAATAGCCAAGGATGTTAGAGTCATGAGATGTTTGGTTCCTGATAGAAACTAAAGATAACGTCTTAACGTATGTCTCTGAGTTGTTTTTCAGAAACCCAGACCCCCACCAAATGAATCCACTGGCATGTAGACTTCACATAAGGGGGACTTGAGGACTGAACTCTAACTGTTGCTCTTTGTTCTAGTTTTTTTCCTGAAGGGCCTGGAGGAAGTCACATCCCTGGGCCAGACCCAATGTTCTTTTCTGCCGACCTCAAATCTTTAGAAAGCTTCCCTTCCTTAACCAATGGCAAATCAGAAAATCTTGAATCTCCCGGTGACCTGTAAGCTCTCGCTTCAAGATATCTTGCCTTTTTAAAGTCCAAACCAACGTGTAACCTCCATGTATTGATTTACGATTTTGCCTGAGACTTCTGCTTTCCTGAAATTTACCTTTGCCTTTAAAAACTCTTGCTTGCAAGCCATCAGGGATATCAAGTCTTAAGTGAGAGCTTCCTGATGCCCCTTGCTTGGTGTCCTGTAAATAAAGTCCTCCATTCTTCTACCGGAAAACCTCCATGTGGATATTTGACCTTACTGCACAGGGTGAGTAGACCCCAGTTCAATTTGGTGACAGTAGTGCCAATTTGAACCAACTCACAAGGTCTAATTATTAAACATTCAGGAATTTTGTGAGATGAGCTTTCAGTTGTTGAAGCTTGAAGTTGACCATGCAAATAAGCAAGTGCTACAAATGAAGGCCTCTTTTTTACCCTCAGAGAGCTGTTTTACCTACTTATCACTAGGACTAGAATATCCGATGTTCCTTGGGCATCTCTATCTTTATGTGGTTTCTCCATGTAATATCTCCAGGATGGTGGGTTCAGTGTAGCTGGACTTCTTTTACGCACCCTCCAGATTCAAGAACAGAGAATATAGTCTCCACCTCTCAATGGAGGAGTATTAGTGTCACACTGTGTAAGGATCAACATGTGAACAGGGATGCTTGTTGAAGCTACCTTTGGCAAAGACAACTCTCACAAAGACTTTTTCACTTTTCTCTTTTTTTACTTCTTTATGGTTATACAATTAATGCTTATTGTAATAAATTATATAAGAAGTTAAAAATCACCTGCCTTCATCATGAAATAAGTAGCATTATTGTTTTGATAACAATCCATTTGCAAATCTTTGTGAATACGTATATACATAATTTTGAAGGAATGAGGTTAAGTCATAAATATTGTTTTAAAGTTTAGTGTCATATGAACTATTCTACAGTTTTCTCTTTGGTTTATTCTTCTTTTTTCCTCCCTCACTTATTTGTACCTTGCTTATCACACTTATAATACACCAAAAAAAATCTCTAAATCAAATGATAAAGTCTCTATTAGTTTCCTGATGCTGCTACAACAAATTAACCACAAACTTAAAACAATAAAAATTTATTCTTGCACAGCTGTAGAGGCAAGAAATCCGAAATCGATATCGCTGAGCTGAAATCAAGGTGTAGTTAGAGCTGTGCTCCCTCTGGAGGCTCTAGGGGAGAATCAATCTGTTGCTTGCTCCTTCTAGCTTCGGGTGTCTACTTCCATTCCTTGGCTTGTGGCTGCATTACTCCAATCTCTGCCTTCATGGTCTCATTGCCTCTCTGTTTTTATCAAATCTCCCTCTGCCTCTCTCTTGTAAGAAAACATGGGATTGCATTTAGGGCCTACCAGGATAATCCAGTTCGTGATCTCCTCATCTTGAGATTCTTATCTTAACCACATATGCAAAGTTTTCCCATAAAAAGTTTTATATATAGGTTTTAGGTATTAGGACCTGATATCAAGTGGCCATTATCCATTCCATTACAAAGGCCTAACTTATTCTTTTTGTTTCATAATATTATACAATATAGAAGTTACAATTAATTCAACAATGTCCCATATAATGGCTATTTCTTTTTATTGCCTAAAACATTTTTAAAACCTTATAAATTATAAGAACAATAAAAAATTATCCTTAACTTTGCTTCCATTGCCTTTCAAAAGTACAACTAATTGTATATCCATTCATAATTTCCATGTATATACAGGTGAATATGTGTGTATATATATGTATGTACATCACTTTTATACAAAGAGGAAAAGTTGTACATGTGTTTATGTCAGTTTTTAAATGTATTTGTTTTACTAATCTTGGAAATTTTTTCCTATCTGCATATATAAATCATATAGATCCACCATAATCACCATAACCAGTTTCCTATTAATGAGTATTTAGGTTGTTTCACTAATTTTCAGTTATAAACATTGCCGCAATAAATATTTAAGTCTGTGTATCTTTAAGCGCTGTATCCTTAAAATAAATTTTTAGCAGTGGAAATGTTAGACTAAGTGATATCTATCAACATTTTAATGTTGATAGATATTACTAATTTTCCTTTCAAAAAGTTACACTAATAAGGAAAATGTTAAAGCTATTTTTAATAGTCATATAGCTTTAGCGTGAGTGAAATGTGATTCTGCCTGTAGCTGTTGTAGATGCTTCAGAGTAGACATTAAAGAGACACTCAAAGCTGGGTGCAGTGGCTCACGCCTGTAATCCCAGCACTTTGGGAGGCCGAGGCGGGTGGATCACGAGGTCAGGAGATTGAGACCATCCTGGCTAACATGGTGAAACCCTGTCTCTACTAAAAAACAAAAACAAAAACAAAAAACAAAAAAACCCAAAAAAATTAGCTGGGCATGGTGGCAGGTACCTATAGTCCCAGCTACTCGGAGGCTGAGGTAGAAGAATGACGTGAACCTAGGAAGCGGAGCTTGCAGTGAGCCAAGATCGTGCCACTGCACTCCAGCCTGGGCAACAGAGTGAGACTCCCATCTCAAAAAAAAAAAAAAAAAAAAAAAAAAAAAAGTCAAGAATTTGTAAGAGCTCTCTAAGCAGAAAATGTAGTAAGGAGGGTATTTGATGGAGAGCGAATAGGAGGAACAAAAGAACAAAGATGAAAATATGTGAGGCCTTCAGGGAACTTTTGATAGTGAAGAGGAAAATTTAGTATTAATAAGAGATATTACTATCTTAATTACATTTAGTAAATACTTGATAAGCATGTTGCTAGAAGCCCTAAGCTTCCATTAGATTTAAGTTTTTTAGGACAAATGAAGCTAGCTGCTGCAACAAACATTTCCTAATATCAGTGACTTAACCAAATAACAGCTTACTTACTTCTCTTATTGTCAAGGTGTAGGAGGGAAGGTTTGCTCTATCCAGTCCTTCAGAGATCCAGCATTCTTTCATGCTGGGGCTCCACCATCTCTAACCTGTAGTATCAAGGTTGCTGTGCTGTCATTTTGTTTTCTAGTCAGCAGATGGGTCAAGGAAGAGGGAACATGATAAAGCCCATCCATTTAGCTGCCTTATTAATTTTTCCTGCATAATGAGTTATGCCAGAGTTTATCAGGATGAAACAACACACATTTATAATCTCATAGTTTCTATAAGTTAAGAATCTGGACTGGGTCCTTTGTTTCATAGTCTATCTGAAGTCTGCAATTAAGTTGTCATCCAGAGCTGAAGGCTCATCTGAAGGCCCAAATGAGAATGCATCCTTATTCAAGCACACTTGCACTTACATGGCTGTTGGCAGAATTAAGTTCCTTAAAGGCTGTTGGACTGAGGGTATTAGTTACTTGTTATATGAGGCTCTTCCAACATGGCAGCTCACTTCAACAAACTTGGCGAGGGAGAGCATCTGCTAGCAAGAGGGACGTGATGCTCTTATGTAATCATGGAAATGACTTTGATGTATTTAATTGGGTAGAAGAAAGTCACTAGGCAATCTCATATTTAAAGAGAAGAAATTAATTAATGTAAGGGAATCAAAATTGGAAGAAAGGCATTACAGGGGACAACTTTAGAGTTGGCCTGCTACTTCTACATTGGTCCCAAAGTGATGTATTACTTTTAATAAATGTTATTGGCACAAAATTGTCACACTGGCCTTGCCTAGAGGTAGAGGACTAGGAAATATAGCTTAACTCTGTGCTCATGGAGAAGAAAAACACTTGATAAGCATCTACCCAACCTCTGCCACAACATTCTTAGTGTTCAAAGCTTCTGTGTTACTAGGTTCATAATGAGTCATTAAAGAAAATAGGAGTTCTGAGACCTGAGCTAACCTTTCAGGCCATGAGACAACCAGTACCGTCACCTCTATTATCAGTATTTCTTTTTTTTTGGAGATGGAGTTTTGCTCTGTCACCAGGCTGGAATGTAGTGATGCATTCTCAGCTCACTGCAACCTTTGCTTCCTGGGTTCCAGTGATTCTCCTGCCTTAGCCTCCTGAGTAGCTGGGACTACAGGTGCTTGCCTCCATGCCTCCAAGCTAATTTTTGTATTTTTGGTAGCGACGGGCTTTCACTATGTTGGCCAGGATGGTCTCGATCTCTTGACCTCGTGAGCTGCTCTTGGCCTCCCAAAGTGCTAGGATTACAGACATGAGCCACTGCACCTGGCCAGTAGTATTTTCTTAAAATCCAAACAGACAATTAATTTAGCTACGTTATAAGCTAAATTTTTTTAATTTATTTCTTAAATGACTCTACATTCTGAATAACCTCTAATTGGTGTAGTAATAAACTATATTTTCATAGATATGCTGTATATATATAGAAAATCATGAATCTGGCATGAATTTGAAAAGGACATATTTTTTCCCACAGGTAGGTTTTTTAAAATGCCTTTGATGTTACTCATAAGTAATTTCTTCTTGCGTAAGGGAAGTCTTCATTCCAGTAACAATAAAAGGGGATATTATTTTCTTACTATGGTAGCTACTTAGGTACAATTCTCTTTAAAAAGTATAGGGGAAAGGCTTACTCCTCATTTTACAAACAATTACACATTGACTGCTCATCAAAAATTTTGTTTTCTAATTATAGATCTGCCATTATACATCTATGTGAGATTTAGTAAGTCATTTAACTTTCTTGTTTAACTGAGATACTTAGTTTTTGATAATCTATAAGTTCCTTCCAGTTTTAAAATTCTGAGTTAATGAGTGAAATCAGAAAATCTAATAACTTCAGTTAATGAACATATTTACAGTTTTAAACATAATGTTTTTTGAACAATTATCAAGATGAAATTTGTCTTTTTCTCATCTATTGCTATGTAGAAAGTTTCAGTGGCCTAAAATAACCATTTAATTAGGCTTACAGATTTTGCGGGGCCTATCTCAGATAGGGCCCCATAGGAATAGCATTTTCTGTTACACAATGTTCAGGAACTCTTTGTGTGGCTTGGGCTTCTCTCAGAGCATGGCCATGGCCATGGCCACTGGTTCCCAGGAAGGAGCATCTGTGAGAGTGGCTAGAAAGCAAGGATTCTAAGATAAAAAGGGGGAAACATTGTGGCTTTAAAACAATTATCCTTGGAAGACACATGATGGCATCACTTTTATAATACGCAATTGGTTGAAACAGAAAGAATCCTGCCCAGATTCAAGGGGAGGGAACATGACCCATTTTTAATGGGAGGAAAAGTGTTAAATAATTTGGTGCTATGTTTTAGAGTGCAACATTTTAAGCTAATTGCCATGAATTTTGTTTCTATTTTAAATGTATTTGAATTTGGAGGGCTTAGTATAAGGGGAATAAAATAGTTTACAGATCTTTAGATAAATAGAGTGTTTAGTAATACTTTCTAGTAATAGAAACTTTTACAGTAGTCAAAAACAGTTGGTTAATAAATAGGAGCTAGTCTTTTCACTGGTCTGTTTGACATCACTGTCTGTTAAAAGGCAATAAAACTAGGCAATTATTATGCTTGGTCAAAATGAAAACAGGTTAGGGCTGGGCACGGTGGCTCATGCCTGTAATCCCAGTACTTTGGGAGGCTGAGACGGGCAGATCACGAGGTCAGGAGTTCGAGACCAGCCTGACCAACATGGTGGAACCCTGTCTCTACTAAAAGTACAAAAATTAGCCAGGTGTGGTGGTGCATGCCTGTAATCCCAGCTACTCAGGAGGCTGAGGCAGGAGAATTGCTTGAACCCGGGAGGCAGAGGTTGCAGTGTGTCCAAGATTCTGCCACTGCACTCCAGCCTGGATGACAGAGCAAGACTCTGTCTCAAAAAAAAAAAAAAAAAAAAAAAAAATTAAAAAAAAAAAGAAAAAAGAAAGCAGCGTAGCACATATTGTTGTCTTAAGTAGTTCATTATTTATGTTACCTCTCTAGTTCCTGAGGGGACATTAGAATTTTCTTCCTGGATTTTGTAACTAACACAGTGCTTTTATGTAAATTGTATTATTTATTTTCAAATAACATTGCAAACCTAGGCATTATTAAACCTACTTAAAAATGGGGAAACTCAAGTTTAGAGGGTGTGTCTCTTGTTCAAGATTACCTTAGAGCTGAAAGATAGTTATTTTATTTTATTTTATTTTATTTTATTTTTATTTTTTATTTTTTTTCATGTTTTAGTGTTTATTTATTTTTTTATTTTTTTTAGCAGATATTATTTTTATTTTATTACATATACTCAAAGTAATTACATGAATTTTTACTGTTATTTTTTTTTCCTTTTTTTTTAAAATTTATTTATTATTATAATACTTTAAGTTGTAGGGTACATGTGCATAACGTGCAGGTTTGTTACATATGTATACTTGTGCCATGTTGGTGTGCTGCACCCATCAACTCGTCATTTACATCAGGTATAACTCCCAATGCAATCCCTCCCTGCTCCCCCCTCCCCATGATAGGACCCGGTGTGTGATGTTCCCCTTCCTGAGTCCAAGTGATCTCATTGTTCAGTTCCCACCTAGGAGTGAGAACATGCGGTGTTTGGTTTTCTGTTCTTGTGATAGTTTGCTAAGAATGATGGTTTCCAGCTGCATCCATGTCCCTACAAAGGACGCAAACTCATCCTTTTTGATGGCTGCATAGTATTCCATAGTGTATATGTGCCACATTTTCTCAATCCAGTCTGTCACTGATGGACATTTGGGTTGATTCCAAGTCTTTGCTATTGTGAATAGTGCCGCAATAAACATATGTGTGCATGTGTCTTTATAGCAGCATAATTTATAATCCTTTGGGTATATACCCAGTAATGGGATGGCTGGGTCATATGGTACCTCTAGTTCTAGATCCTTGAGGAATCTCCACACTGTTTTCCATAATGGTTGAACTAGTTTACAATCCCACCAACAGTGTAAAAGTGTTCCTATTTCTCCACATCCTCTCCAGCACCTGTTGTTTCCTGACTTTTGAATGATCGCCATTCTAACTGGTGTGAGATGATATCTCATTGTGGTTTTGATTTGCATTTCTCTGATGGCCAGTGATGATGAGCATTTTTTCATGTGTCTGTTGGCTGTATGAATGTCTTCTTTTGAGAAATGTCTGTTCATATCCTTTGCCCACTTTTTGATGGGGTTGTTTGTTTTTTTCTTGTAAATTTGTTTGAGTTCTTTGTAGGTTCTGGATATTAGCCCTTTGTCAGATGAGTAGATTGCAAAAATGTTCTCCCATTCTGTAGGTTGCCTGTTCACTCTGATGGTAGTTTCTTTTGCTGTGCAGAAGCTCTTTAGTTTAATGAGATCCCATTTGTCAATTTTGGCTTTTGCTGCCGTTGCTTTTGATGTTTTAGACATGAAGTCTTTGCCCATGCCTATGTCCTGAATGGTACTACCTAGGTTTTCCTCTAGGATTTTTATGGTATTAGGTCTAACATTTAAGTCTCTAATCCATCTTGAATTAATTTTCGTATAAGGAGTAAGGAAAGGATCCAGTTTCAGCTTTCTACTTATGGCTAGCCAATTTTCCCAGCACCATTTATTAAATAGGGAATCCTTTCCCCATTTCTTGTTTCTCTCAGGTTTGTCATAATGGCAGGATCAAGTTCACACATAACAATCTTAACCTTAAATGTAAATGGACTAAATGCTCCAATTAAAAGACACAGACTGGCAAACTGGATAAAGAGTCAAGACCCATCAGTCTGCTGTATTCAGGAGACCCATCTCACACGCAGAGACATACATAGGCTCAAAATAAAGGGATGGAGGAAGATTTACCAAGCAAATGGAGAACAAAAAAAAGCGGGGGTTGCAATACTAGTCTCTGATAAAACAGACTTTAAACCATCAAAGATCAAAAGAGACAAAGAAGGCCATTACATAATGGTAAAAGGATCAATTCAACAGGAAGAGCTAACTATCCTAAATATATATGCACCCAATACAGGAGCACCCAGATTCATAAAGCAAGTCCTTAGAGACTTACAAAGAGACTTAGACTCCCATACAATAATAATGGGAGACTTCAACACTCCACTGTCAACATTAGACAGATCAACGAGACAGAAAGTTAACAAGGATATCCAGGAATTGAACTCATCTCTGTAGCAAGCAGACCTAATAGACATCTATAGAACTCTCCACCCCAAATCAACAGAATATACATTCTTCTCAGCACCACATCGTACTTACTCCAAAATCGACCACGTAATTGGAAGTAAAGCACTCCTCAGCAAATGTACAAGAACAGAAATTATAACAAACTGTCTCTCAGACCACAGTGCAATCAAACTAGAACTCAGGACTAAGAAACTCAATCAAAACCGCTCAACTACATGGAAACTGAACAACCTGCTCCTGAATGACTACTGGGTACATAACGAAATGAAGGCAGAAATAAAGATGTTCTTTGAAACCAATGAGAACAAAGATACAACATACCAGAATCTCTGGGACACATTTAAAGCAGTGTGTAGAGGGAAATTTATAGCACTAAATGCCCACAAGAGAAAGCAGGAAAGATCTAAAATTGACACTCTAACATCGCAATTAAAAGAACTAGAGAAGCAAGAGCAAACACATTCGAAAGCTAGCAGAAGGCAAGAAATAACTAAGATCAGAGCAGAACTGAAGGAGATAGAGACACAAAAAACCCTCCAAAAAATCAATGAATCCAGGAGTTGGTTTTTTGAAAAGATCAACAAAATTGACAGACCACTAGCCAGACTAATAAAGAAGAAAAGAGAGAAGAATCAAATCGACGCAATTAAAAATGATAAAGGGGATATCACCACTGACTCCACAGAAATACAAACTACCATCAGAGATTACTATAAACACCTCTACGCAAATAAACTAGAAAACCTAGAAGAAATGGATAATTTCCTGGACACTTACACTCTTCCAAGACTAAACCAGGAAGAAGTTGAATCCCTGAATAGACCAATAGCAGGCTCTGAAATTGAGGCAATAATTAATAGCCTACCAACCAAAAAAAGTCCAGGACCAGATGGATTCACAGCTGAATTCTACCAGAGGTACAAGGAGGAGTTGGTACCATTCCTTCTGAAACTATTCCAAGCAATAGAAAAAGAGGGAATCCTCCCTAACTCATTTTATGAAGCCAACATGATCCTGATACCAAAGCCTGGCAGAGACACAACAAAAAAAGAGAATTTTAGACCAATATCCCTGATGAACATCGATGCAAAAATCCTCAGTAAAATACTGGCAAACCGGATTCAGCAACACATCAAAAAGCTTATCCACCATGATCAAGTGGGCTTCATCCCTGGGATGCAAGTCTGGTTCAACATTCACAAATCAATAAACATAATCCAGCATATAAACAGAACCAAAGACAAGAACCACATGATTATCTCAATAGATGCAGAAAAGGCTTTTGACAAAATTCAACAGCCCTTCATGCTAAAAACGCTCAATAAATTCGGTATTGATGGAACGTACCTCAAAATAATAAGAGCTATCTATGACAAACCCACAGCCAATATCATACTGAATGGGCAAAAACTGGAAAAATTCCCTTTGAAAACTGGCACAAGACAGGGATGCCCTCTCTCACCACTCCTATTCAACATAGTGTTGGAAGTTCTGGCTAGGGCAATTAGGCAAGAGAAAGAAATCAAGGGTATTCAGTTAGGAAAAGAAGAAGTCAAATTGTCCCTGTTAGCAGATGACATGATTGTATATTTAGAAAACCCCATTGTCTCAGCCCAAAATCTCCTTAAGCTGATAAGCAACTTCAGCAAAGTCTCAGGATACAAAATTAATGTGCAAAAATCACAAGCATTCTTATACACCAGTAACAGACAAACAGAGAGCCAAATCAGGAATGAACTTCCATTCACAATTGCTTCAAAGAGAATAAAATACCTAGGAATCCAACTTACAAGGGATGTAAAGGACCTCTTCCAAGGAGAACTACAAACCACTGCTCAGTGAAATCAAAGAGGACACAAACAAATGGAAGAACATACCATGCTCATGGATAGGAAGAATCAATATCGTGAAAATGGCCATACTGCCCAAGGTAATTTATAGATTCAATGCCATCCCCATCAAGCTACCAATGAGTTTCTTCACAGAATTGGAAAAAACTGCTTTAAAGTTCATATGGAACCAAAAAAGAGCCCACATCTCCAAGACAATCCTAAGTCAAAAGAACAAAGCTGGAGGCATCACACTACCTGACTTCAAACTATACTACAAGGCTACAGTAACCAAAACAGCATGGTACTGGTACCAAAACAGAGATATAGACCAATGCAACAGAACAGAGTCCTCAGAAATAATACCACACATCTACAGCCATCTGATCTTTGACAAACCTAAGATAGTTATTTTAATGATAATTTTAGTATTTGTGTCAATTAGGATGAGTTGTTTGCAAGAAATAGAGAATAAAATTCAAAGTGGCTTATAAATAAGTAAAAATATTGCTGTCAGACATGTCACATTGTCCAGAGGTGTAAAGCTTTTGGGATGGTTAATTTAGATTTTTAATGGTTTTGTCAAGGACCAATTTTGTTCCATCTGTTTTCTTGCTATCCTCAGCATATTGGTTTTGCCACTAACACCATCCAAATTCATACAACCTTAGAGTGAAATATGTCAGCTCCAGCAGGGTAGTTTTCTCCATGGTTATCTCTTTTTAAATACTGATAAAAGCTTTCCCAAGAAAGGCACATCTTGGACGAATCTAATTGGGGAGGTGTGCAGAAACAGAAAATGATAATATAATGTGGTAAGTGCTGTATAAGAGACATGGACTAAGGGTCACTGGGCACAGAGGTTGCAGTTCCTGATTCTGTAGAATGCAGAAGTTCTCCATGAGTAGTTCCTCATGGATTTCCCAAAGGATGAGTCAGAGTTCAACAGATAGGTCAGAGGGGCTAAGCTAGGGTTTTCACATAAAGGGAATAGTATATGCAAAGGCAGAGAGGGAGTGAAGAGCCCACGTAGAGATTTTGCATTTACAATAGGCAGAGCAGGCTCCTGCACAAGGGTGTGAGAGTAACAGGAGCTCAGGATAAATAAGGGAAGGTCAGACAAAGTGGATTTGGCTCGCTTTTATCCAAAATAAATAAAAAACAAGGTTTTTAAAATTTATTTTGGGGAAGGAAAGATAGAAAGTTGAAAAAAAAAAAAAAATAGAGATGCCCTGAGTCTTTATTCCTTACAGATGGGCCTCAGGGGAGTTTAGACTCTGCAGATTCCTCTGGGATCAATAATCGGCAAACACTTGTTTTTTCTTACTATAGGGTTTTATGACTTGCAAAATGAAGTAAACATTGAAAGTGCCTGCCCTTTATGAGCTTTCTAGGTATAAAATAATAACATAGCAAAAAGGTTGTAAAAAATAAAGAAACACATAACTAGTATCAGTGTTTTGTTTTGTTTTGCTTGTTCTCTCTCTGTCTTCCCGAGGAGTTGGTCCTGTGCTCAGCATGTTGAGATGACAATCTGCTCATGGTGTGGGCATCTCAAGTCACACTAATGTTGCTTTAGGAAATTGTAGTGACAGTGGAATCGCATGGTATAGCAAAGGCTGGTAAAGAAACCTTCAACAAGGTCAATGATAATATGTGAATTAGTATACTTTTTCTTGCAGAATATACACTCCTTTCTGTTTTTTTCCACTGACATTTTAAAATTATTTTAATGACTAATAACTGTTATAAACTTCAGAGAAAATGGAAAAGGAAGTGATGTCATACATTAAGTGAATGGCAAGCCACTATGTATGTTATAGTCAAAACAGCAAAAATGTATGTGAGAAACAATTCCCTGTTTTGGATATAAGAACTTGCAAAAGGAACACCCTAACATCACACCTTGAGGAACTAGAAAACAAGAGCAAACAACCTCAAAACTAGCAGAAGAATATCCGTAACCAATATCAGAGCTGAGCTGAACAAAATTTGGGATGCAAAACTACATACAAATAATCAACAAAACCGAAAGTTTGTTATTTAAAAGAATAAACAAGATTGACAGACCACTAGCTACAATAATACAGAAGAAAAGAGAGGGGATCCAAAAAAATCCTCCAATCAGAAATGACAAAAGGGACATTGCCAGCAGGCCTCACAGAAATACAAGAAAACCGTAAGAGATTATTACAAACACCTCTATGTACACAAACTAGAAAACCTAGAAGAAATTGATAAATTCCTGGAAAGGTACAATCTCCCAAGATTGAACCAAGAAGAAACTGAAATTCTGAACAGGCCAATAATGAGTTCCAAAATTAAATCAGTAATAAAAAATCCTACCAACCATAAACAGCCCTGGACCAGATGGGTTCACAGCCAAATTCTGTGAGATGTACAAAGTAGAGGTGGTACCAACTCTACTGAAATTATTCCAAAAAGTCAGAAGAGACTCCTCCATATCTTATTCTATGAGGCCAGCAACATTCTGATACTAAAACCTGGCCGAGATACCACAAAAAGGAAAACTTCAGGCCAGTATTTCTGATGAACCTAAACACAAAAATCCTTAACAAACAAAAAACCCAACCAACCAACCAAACACATGAGAAAAACTAGCAAACTGAATGCAGTAGCAGCCCATGTAAAAGCTAATCCACCACAATCAGGTAGCTGTATTCCTGAGATGCAAGTTTGGTCGAACATAGACAAATCAATAAATGTGATTCATTATGTAAACAAAACTAAAAACAGAAACCACTGAATCATCTCAAAAGACACAGAAAATGCTTTTGATAAAATTCAACATACCTTCATGTTAAAACCCTCAATAAGCATCGAAGGAACATATCTCAAAATAATAAGTCATCTATGACAAACTCACAATCAACGTCATACTGTACAGGAAAAGCTGAAACTATTCCTTTAATGAAACAAGACACGGATGCACACTCTCACAACTCCTGTGCAACACAGTACTGGAAGTCCTAGTCAGGGCAAACAGGCAAGATAAAGTAATTAAAGGTATCCACATAAGAAGAAAGGAAGTCAAACTTTCTCTTTGCACACGACATGATGTTATACATAGAAAACCCCATAGTCTCTTCCCAAAGGCTCCTAGATCTGATAAACAGCATTGGCAAAGTTTCAGGTTACAAAATTAGTAGCAGTTCTGTATACCAGTAACATGGAAGCTGAGAGCCATATCAAGAATGCAATCCCATTCGCAGTAGACACAAAAAGAATAAAATACCTAGTAATACAGCTAATCTGGGAGATGAAAGATCTCTACAATGAGAATTATAAAACACTGCTCAAAGAAATCAGAGATGATACAAACAAATGGAAAAATATTCCATGCTCATGGATAGGAAGAATTAATATTGTTAAAATGGCCATACTGCCCAAAACAATCTACAGATTCAATACTATTCCTATAAAACTACCAACATCATTCTTCACAGAATTAGATAGAAACTATTCTAAAATTTGTATGCAACCCAAAAGTGCCCGAATAGCCAAATAGCCATATAGCCATAGAAATCTTAAGCAAAAAGAACGATGCCAGAGGCATCACATTACCTGACTTCAAACTTTTACTACAAGGCTATAGTAACCAAAACAGCAGACTGTTGGTACAAAAAAACACACACACAGACCAATGGAACAGGTTAGAGAACTCAGAAATAAATCTTCACACCTACAGCTATCTGATCTTTTATACAGTCGACAAAAGCAAGCAATGGAGAAAGGATTTCTTATACAATAAATGATGATGAGATAACTAGCAAGCCATATGAAGAAGATTGAAACTGGATACGCATCTTTAACCATACACAAAAATCAACTCGAAATGGATTAAGGACTTGAATATAAGACCTAAAACTATGAAAACTGTAGAATAAAACATAGGAAATACCATTCTGGATATAGGCCACGACAAAGATTTCATGACAAAGTCTCCAAAAGTAATTGCAACAAAACAAAACATTGACACGTGGGACCTGATTAAACTAAACAGTTTCTGCACAGCAAAAGAAGCTGTCAACAGAGTAAACATAAAACCTGCAGAACGGGAGAAAATGTTTGCAAACTATGCATCTGACGAAAGTTTAATATTCAAAATCTATAAGGAACTTAAAAAACAGCCCCATTAAAAAGGGGCAAAGGATATGAACAGACGTTTCTCAAAAGACATACATATGGCCTTCAAGCATGTGAAGACAATGCTCAGTGTCACCAATCATTAGAGAAACGCAAATCAAAACCACAATGAGATACCATCTCATACCAGTCAGAATGGCTATTCAAAAAATAACATTCTGGCAAGGTTGTGGAGAAAAGGGAGTGCTTTTACACTGCAGGTGGGGATGTAAATTAGTTCAACAACCTTGGAAAATAGTTTGGAGATTTCTCAAAGAATTTAAAACAAAACTACCATTTGACTCAGCAGTCCCATTACTGGGTATGTACCCAGAGGAATATAAATCATTGTGCCAAAAAGACACATGCACGTGGAAGTTGATTGCAGCACTGTTCACAATAGCAGAGTCACAGAATCAACCTAGATGCCCATCCACAGTGAATTGGATAAAGAAAATGTCCTGCATATGGAATACTACACAGACGTAAAAATAATGAAATTATTTGCAGCAACATGGATTGAACTGGAGGGCATTATCCTAAGTGAATTAACATAGGAACAGAAAACTAAATACTGCATGTTCTCACGTATAAGTGGGTGCTAAACATTGAATACAGGTGGGCCCAAAGATGGAAACAATAGACACAGGGCTCTACTTGAGGGTAAAATATAGGAGGAGGGCGAGGGTTGAAAAACTACCTACTGGGTACTATGCTGACTTGGGTGACAAAATCATTAATACACCAAGCCCCAGCAACATGCAATTTACCTGTGTAACAAACCTACACAAGTACCCGCTGAATCTAAAATAAAAGTTGAAAAGTAAAATAAATAAAATTCTAAAAAAAATTGGTAAAAGGACAGGATGAAAGTGAGGTTCAGCCACCCTTGACTAATTGTTATCGTACATCTTTTACTACTTCTAACTTCTTTCTAAATAAATTTTAAAAACCACACTAAATGGATTTAAATCCCTGTCTAAATAGAAGAATAGTGTATTTTATTTGTTTATTTTAAAACCTTTAAATGCATACAGGTGTTCCAAAGTCCTGCTGCTCTCCCTCACTTAAAAGACAAAACAAAATTTCTTGTTAGACAAGCAGCTGCTGGAATTAACAAAAAGCATGTGAATATGCAAATATATGTTAAGATTATACTTATTTGACAATAAATAATTATATAAATAATTATATTTAAGACTTTTTTTTGACTAATTTTTCACATTATCCCTTTCTCAGTGCTTTTGGAATCCTGACCTAACATGTTTATTCTTTTCGTGTTTTTACTTCTTGTGTTTGCTGGACTGTTAATCTTAATTTCAAAATTTTATCTCTTGACATCGAACTTGGTTAGATGGTTGTTTCTCTGGCTGCTGCTTTAAAACTTCAGCTGTGAGATAACATGGCAGGGATATTTTCTGACTGAGCTAGGCCTCAGGACCTGTGGTTGGCCTGGAATCAGGTCCAAATGATGCTATTTCCTGCTGCTTACTTTAGTTAGTGAGAGTGTTTTTTACATTATTGTTTTGGCTGCTTGACTCTGGCTTTGTCCAAGGAACTTAGATTTCTATTTTTGTCCAGTTGGTGGCCCACATTCTCTAGAGAATCAAGATTTTTTTTTTGATGAATGACTACAACATCCTTTTTAAAAGCACCTTTTCCCTGTCCCATAACTTTTGATATTTGAAGTATTTCCCATGTTTAAGAGTGTGACTCTGGCTAAAGTTAGCAGCAATGTAACTTTACATCCGTGATATCTCTACTCTATGCCCTCTCTCTTCTTTGTGTGGGTGGCCACTTTAAACTGTGCTTAGTTTTTTGGTTTTATACTATCCAGAATCTCATTTTTTTGCTGGCAGTCTACAAAATCTGGAACATGCATATTGGGTGTTAAAGATAAACATGGCAAGTCCGCTTATTGACTAGTAGCTACAACTCACATTCTGCCCAGAGTACTTGAGCACTAATATATTCAAGAAAGATTTAGTGAGCAGATACTATGTGCCAACCTGGCACTGTAGTAGTTTTTGAGGATGGAAAGAGGAGAAAAATAAGATCTCAGCTTTTGCGAATTTCATAGATTGGTATAAGGTGACACATACTCAAAAGACAATAGCAACACAATGTGTTTTATGCTGTAAGAGGGAATATAACTTGCCTTAAATTAGACATTGTCTTTGCTTTTGAGGATGCACCTTAGTGGAGAGAGAAATCAGCAAAAAGATATGTATATAGAATGGTGCTGGGAACTAATAAAGCGTCAACATATGTTTTTGAATTAATGAATGTGCTATATATGCAAGGTGTTCAGTATATGTGGGGGACATGGTTTCTTCCTGCCCTCATCTATTCTCCCATTTGCAGAAATTCCCCTGTGGGATTGATCCTTTTCATATTTTCATTCCAGAGGATTTGTGTGGGACTATCCCCCGACCTCAGCTTTAGTACTAAGCAAATCAGTGTGCTTCATATCTGTGTCCGTACCATGAGCACATGATCCCGGCCAGGTTAATGACCTTAAGTCCTGGGACTTTTGCTGAAACTGTAAAGAGAATATTTACTTTTCCTCTGATGTATGTGGGAGGAGAAATGAATCAAAGTTTCCTAAATGCATCTTTGCACATGAAGAAAGAACCTGACTTAGAACAGACCAACACAGTGGACAAGAGAAAGGAGAGGTGGAAAGATTGAGATTAAATCCTGACAACCTCACTGAGTCTTTCAGTAAAACTGGTTGTCTCCTTGAACTTCACAGTCATGTGAGCCTCTAGTACATCATTTTGCTTAAACCAATTTGAATATGTTTTCTGCCTCTTGCTATCAAAATGAAAGTTCTGTTTGACATGTATAGGAACCCAAAGGTGAAATTATCTAATTCTGCTTAGGAAAAAATTTCACAGAAGCAAATCTCCAGCTGAGAGACAGAGGATGAGTAGAAGTTGAACAGATAGACAAGGAAGAAAAAGTTTGCCACGACGAGGAATCAGCATAACAAATACAGAAGTGAGAAGAGCAATGTCTTATTATTTCTCATTTCTGCAGCAGATGTTACCTTTCCAATGTTTCATGACCTAGGTCTTCTTTCTTCCATTAATCAAAATCAGATATTTTTATAAAAGAAATGGAGATATGCTTAATTGATATGAAAACAGGCTACTGAATCTCTAGAGGGCACAAGTGCAATTGGCGTATGGGTGTATTATTAGTTAGGATACTTTGAATATAAGTAACCAAAAATCTGACAAACACTGGAGGTAGTGGTTCCAGGATTGGTTAGCAAGCTCAATAATTCCATCAGAGACTTATCTTTTCACCTTCCCATTCTCATAATGTTAACTTTGGCCCTCAAGCTGATTTGCCTTATCATTGACAGATAATCAGACATTGCATTAATTTAGCATCATTCCATCTGCATAGTTCCAGAAACTGTATCATTACTCATATCATACAATGTAAGGAAACATTGAAGGAAACAAAAGAGCTTTCTAATGCTTGCATCTCTATTTGTTTTTAAACCATGCAAGATAACATGGCCTAGAAGCCCCTCCCTCTGGTAGACTTTTCCTTGTGGGTCATTGGTCAGGACTAGGTTACATGCTACTGTCTAAGGGAAATAGGATTGCTATAATGAACTAGACCTGTCTTAATTCACCTCTTGAAGCTGAGCATATTGCCATTCAAAATGAAGTTAGGATTCTATTAGCTAGGAAACAGAAAATAGTTGCTGCAAAGGAAATCAGCAGGATATGTCAGAAGAGTTGCTCTGAATGAGGAGTCAATATAAATACACCTGTTTTATTGGTTACAAGCTACTTCTCTCAGAGAGCTTCTTCTGACAGTCAGGACAGGCATATCTAGTATATAATTCAGGTTTGGTTCCAGGCCATCCCAGTAAGGTGAATAACACAATAAAGCGAGTCACACAAAGTTTTTGGCTTCCGAGTCCATGTTTACAGTATACAGTTTACAGTTATTAAGTGTGCAATAGCATTGTGTCTAAAAATTGTTTCTAAGTGTGTTATTGCATGCTTAATAACTTAATTAAAAACATTTTACTGCTAAAAAATGCCAGTGATCATCTGAGCCTTCAGCGAGTTGTACTATTTTTGATGGTGGAGAGTCTTGCCTTAATGTGGATGACTGCTGAATCATCAGCAGTGGTGGTTGCTGCAGGTTGGGGTGGCTATGGCAATTTCTTAGGACAATGAACTTTGCTCCAGCAACTGACTCTTCACAAAAGATTTCTCTGTAGCATGATGCTGTTTGATACCATTTTACCCACAGCAGAACTTCTTTCAACAGCAGAGTGAGTCCTCTCAAAACTTTCCACTGCTTTAACAACTAAATTTCTGTAACATTCTAAATCATTCGTTGTTACTTCAACAGTGTTCACAGTATCTTCACCAGGAGTAGATTCCTTCTTCAGAAACCACTTTCTTTGCTTATCCATGTGAAGCAACTCCTCATCTGTTCAAGGGTTATCATGGGATTGCAGCAATTCAGTCACATCTTCAGGATCCACTTCTAATTCCAGTTTTTTTTTGTTTTTTTGTTTTTTTTTTTTTTTGCTCTTTTTATGTATCTGCAGTTACTTTCTCAATTGAAGTGTTGAATCCCTTGAAGTTATCCATGAGAGTTGAATTCAACTTATTTCAAACTCCTGTTAATGTTGATATTTTAACCTCCTGCCATGAATTATGAATGTTCTTAATGGCCTCTAGAATGGTGAATACTTTCCAGAAGGTTTTCAGTTTACTTTGTCCAGCTGCATCAGCGAAATCACTATCTATGGCATTTACAGCATGAAGAATGGATGTTGTGTTAGCAGGCATGAAGACAACCCATGAATCTTGTGCATCTCTATTAGAGCTTTTGGGTGACTAGGTGAATCGTCAATGAGCAGTAATATTTTGAAAAAAATCTTTTTTTCTGAACAGTAGGTCTCAATAGTGGGCTTAAAATATTCAGTTAACCATGTTATAAACAGGTGTACTGTCATTCAAGCTTTCTTGTTCAATTTATAGAGCACAGGCTGTGTAGAGTTAGCACAATTCGAAAGATTCCTAGGATTTTCCGAATGGCCACAGGCATTGGCTTCAGCCTAAAATCACCAGCTGCATTAGCCTGTAACTAGAGAATCAGCCTGCCCTTTGAAGCTTTGAAGTTAGACATTGACTTCTCTTTAGATAGGCTATTCCTCCTTGTGATAAAAGGCTGTTTCATCTGTTGTTTCACACAGTCACCTTCATCTACGATCTTAGCTAGATCTTCTGGAAAACATGCTGCAGCTTCCTCATCAGTACTTGCTGCTTCACCTTGTACTTTTATGTCATAGAGACAACTTCTTTCCTTCGATCTTATGGACCAACCTCTGCTGGTTTCCAAATTTCTTTTTGCAACGGCCTTACCTCTCTCAGATTTCACAGAATTGAGGAGAGTTAGAGCCATGCTCTGGATTAGACTTTGGCTTAAAGGAAAACCTAATCCAAAGCCAAGGTGTTGCCTTAGTGGGTGATATGATCTTCCATCCACATCACTACAACTTTTTCCATATCAGCAACAAGATTGTTTTTCTTTCTTATCATTCATGTCTTCACAGGAGTAGTACTTTAAATTTCCATCAAGAACATTTCCTTGGAATTCACAGTTTGGCTAATTGACACAAGAGGCCTCATTTTTAGCCCATGTTGGCTTTCAGTGTGTCTTTGTCACTGGGCTTAATCATTTCTAGATTTTGATTTAAAGTGTGAGATATGCAACTCTTCCTTTCACTTGAACAGTTGGAGGCCATTGTAAGGTTATGAATTGTTATAATTTTAATGTTGTTGTGTTTCAGGGAATAGGGAAGCCTGAGGAGAGGGAAAGACATGGGAGAATAGCCAGTCAACGAATCAGTTAGAACGCACACATTTATAGATTAACTTTGCCATCTTGTATGGGTACCATTTATGGCACCCCAAAACAATTGCAATAGTAACATCTAAGATCACTGATCACAGATGACCATGAAGGATAATAGTAATAAATTTTGAAATATTGTGAGAATTTCCAAATGTGAGATAGGGACATTAAGTGAGCACATGGTGGTAGAGAAATGGTTCCCATAGACTTGCTTGATGCAGGGTTGTCACAAGCCTTCAGTTTGTAAAAAGTGCAATATCTGCAAAGTACAATAAAATGATGTATGTCTATATTTCACAGAATAGTTTTCAAAACCAACATCATTTTCAGCAAAACCTACCTGAATCTGGCAAAACATTTGAAGTTTAAAATATACTTCCTCTTTCATCAGTAACTTACATTCATATTTTTGGGTACTCATTGCCCAAAGCAGAGAATTAAATGGCATCAATTATAAAAGCATGAGTTAACAATGAGGAATGGCATCTGTTTACTGGCTTTTCTTATTAACTTTTATTATATACATTTGTCTCTTTTCGTCTTTACATTGACATCTAAGTGGTAGCTATTTTTTTCAGCTTACCAATGAAGAAACTGAAACAGAGAAAGTTTAAATTACTTTTCAAAGCTACACAGTAAGTCAGAGAAAGAGCTAGGTCTGAGGTAGCCTGCACATTCATTTGCAATAGAATTGCAGTGAGTTGTGAGGATAGAAATATACATGGCACAGCGAGAAAAGCACTGGATTAGAGGCCAGAACATTTAGGTTTGCATTTTCACTGTGCTTTTTATGAGTGACTTGGGAAAGGCTTTTGGCTTCTCTCAGGTTTAATTTCCTCAGTCCTTATGTGGAGATGATGATGATGTTGATGTTGATGGAGATAATACTGATAAAGAGAAGGATGCTTTTTTTTTTTTTTACACTGCAGCTTTGTTGTGAAGGTAAAAGTTTGTGAATGTGGTTGTCAAATAATTTTCATTTTTCTTCACAATTTCCATTGCATTATTTCATCCTTGGCATCTTATTGTTAACTTCATGAATTTGAAATCAAGTTCTGGCTTTGTATACTCAAGGCCTATATGGTACTCCTCCAAGAACTGTCTACTTATGAGATAGACTTCTCATCCCCCTCCTTTTTAGTTCAATTCCCCTGATTTGTTTAACTCAGGGTTTCTCAACCTTGGAACTATTGATGTCTTGGACTAGATAATGCTAAGTTGTAAGGGCTGTCCTGTGCATTGAGGGATGTTTGTCAGTATTGCTAACCTTTACCCAATAGAAACTAGCAGCAACCTCCCCCTCCCCCATCACAGTTGTACCCATCAAAAATGTCTCCAGGCATTGCCAAATATCCTGGGTTAGAAGGGTGCAGACAAAATTGTCTCCAGGTGAAAAACACGGGTCTAACTTTATGATCTATATTTTCTTCTCCCAGACTCAGAATTTGTGTTTAATTCAACTTCAGTAATGTAAAATATATACTTCTCTTGAGCTGTGTTTTGTCCCAAAATAATGAATGAGCCTTTCAAATTATTTCATAACTCAAGACACTTTGTGAAATTATCCACATTGTGCTTTGAAAATAAAATATAATTGAGTTTTAAAACAACTAATCAAATTTTTCCCATAGATTAGTTCAATCCATTTAAGTCACAAATATTTTTTAAAGAAATCTGTAATTTGATTATTAAAAATAAATAAACCTAATTTTTTTACACTGAGAAAAGGAAATCTTTATGTAGGCTTTACTAACCTGACAGATGACTTTAAGCCATGATGACGCCCAGTTGTGCTGAAGATGAGATTATGACAGGGAAGACATTTAAATAACATATACATTGGATCTTAAAATGTTTAAAAATTAATGTGAGTTTAATAAGAAAATGTACTTCAAAATCCAGATGTCCTAAAAAGGCAGCTATAAAATATTCATGAGAAAAACATAAATTAATTTAATAGTTATCTTGACTCTTGTGGAACAAAGCAATTTTAGTACCCAGAGACTTAAATTTCCCTTGCCACAGACAGATGAGAAATTCATTGTTTGACATGGTAAATAGACCCACTCAGTTGATATATTTGAGGCATCTGTTACTTTGACATTTGAATTGTTATTGAAAACCTTTCCTCCCCGAACTTTATATAAATAGGAAAAAAAAATTCTGTTTGCTATTAGGGAAGTTAAAATGGGCAAAGGAAGTGACTACAAACAGATTCACTTTGTCCTTGTTAATACAGGTTCACCAGAAGGAGCATTTGTGTTTAAAAGGCTTTATGAATTATTTATAAGGGAATATTTTGAATTAGATGGCCAAGAACTGTGTGTGGGAATGTTTGAATACAGGTACCTTGATTCTATTAGTTCTGGTCCCATCTGTAGATATCTTGTTCTGAAAGGGTATTGTCAGGTCACTTGTTTATGCCTGTGGTTCTTGCCCTAATTTAAACAAAGAGAAGTCATTTGTAATTTTCTTTCTGAAATCTGTTTTTCCCCCTCAGATTTCTAGAAATCAGGCAGTTTTCTTCTAATAGCCTTCTAGATATTAGGTAGATAATAGCATGGATGAAAATTGGTGGCAAAAAGTGAACAGATCAGAACGTGAATCTTGGAGTGAGCCTAGAATGACGTTTTGAGGGACTAGGGTCTTGTCTTCCATAAATCTTCCATGCTTAAGGTTCCTTGAAGTTTCCTTCAGCTGGTCGAAAGACCCTGCCATACTGTGCCTATACCATCTTCCCACAGATGAGTTTCTCCATCAGGAAATCCTCCATAATTAACTCTCTCAGCATTTCAAAGAACTGGAGCTCATCAGAGAACACTGGTAGCTAGGTCTCTGCAGACCACTACTGAATTTTCTCAACATACGGGTTTCTTAGTTTCCTCCTACTATCAGAAAAAACAACAACAAAAAATAGATTATGGATTACCGATTGTCTGGAGGTGAGGCCTTGGGTGAGAACAAGGAGTACTTGCGAGAGCAATGAAAACCTTTTATAGCAATTCCATGGCTTACAGTTTTATTAATAAATAAGATTACTCTGGCTGCTCTGTGGAGGTGGATGTGAAAGGATCACAATGCATGTTAGGAGATGTGCTAAACCTTTGCAGTTGTGCAGGTGAGAGATAATGCTGGACAAGGATAATGATAATGGAATAGAAAAAAAAATTTGAGAAATATTTTGGAAGTAAAACAAACAGAACCTAATGAATTTGATAACATGTATGAGAAAGAGTGAAATTAAAGATGGCACCTAGGTTTTTGACTTAAACAACAGATGGTTCATGGTGCCATTTATTCACATAAGTAACCCTAGGAAGAAACACATTTTAAAAGGAGAAATTTAAAATTTGAGTTTTAGATGTTTTGATTTTGACAAGCCTGTAAGTCATGAAAAAATGCAGTTAGATATATGTCTGGAGTGCAGGGGAGATAATTACTACATTTTGACAGGGTGATATGCTGTCTCCCATGTAACTTTTTATTACTCTTTTTGTGAATGAGAGTTTTTAAGAGGGAAATTTGGTTCTTTAATTCAACCTTCCTTTACCTTTCTGCTCACATAAAGAGCATCAAAAACAGAAATTCTTCTCTGATTAGCATTGGTGTTCATGTTCCATTGATGATAGCAATATGTTTGTCTTCATGGTAAATGGGGTGTCAATCTGGTTATCTCGTATCAGATGACTCCTTCATAGTTTAATCTCAAAGCTGAAAAAAGATTAATGGGAAATGTCATAGTGATACATCCCATGCTTAGAATTCAATAATTTCATTTTAATCAGCTGCACATTATTGGTAACACTGAATCATAACTTTGCTTGCTTTTCAAAGATACCATGACCTTGCATAGCCGTATGAAGTGAATTAAAAAATCTGGATCTATTTAGTACATTTTATTAGAACTATTGATGTTTTTTTTTTCTCTCTCTCTCAAGAGAAACTTGATACCTTTAAATTATCAACACACTGTCACACAGCAAAATAAAACAAAAGAAAACAACTTTACTTAAGGGATTGTCTGAGAATCAGACAGCCTTGCACAGCATAATGAGTATCTCTGCCTCTAGAATACTGTATTAAACTGGAGGGGTATAAAAGAACCTGACTTTTGCCACTTTGCATTTTCTTTACTCTTAAAATCCAACCCATATTTTGGGAGGTGGGATTTCATGTTGACAGTTAAATATGAAGTCCTAATTCATTTTGGATAATTTGGAAATGAAATTGAAAAATACCTTTTGCTAACAGATAATTTACACCACAGGATTTATTTTACATAATATATCTTTATGAGAATTTCAGAATTCAGAAGAAAAGATATTCAGTATCTTCTGCATAATATGTCATCTCTGAATATTTTCTTTAATGTGTTTCGAGTTTTTTAGGCTTGGAAGGATTATTACTGTAAAAGTAATTTTAACATTCTCTTTGATAAAATGCAAAGAAAGAGAGAACAATCAGTCTATTGTCAGAATACATAATCATATGGTTCAGGTTAGAGAAAAAAAGGATCTTGACATTCAAGCAATTGGAAAGTATCTTAGAACTCAATTAGCCTAGCATTTGCATTTTTCAAACAGCAAGTTTTTGTGTGTTTTAAACAAATGACACAATTTCCCTACTATTTTAATACATATTATTTGAAACTCTGGCTACTCTTTATCAAAAAGGAAGAATCTAACTTATTTGGATAGAAAAGTGTTCCAATTTGATCGAAACAGCTTGGGTGGAAACAGATCTTGGCTGAATCTGAAAACTGCAAGTTAACTATAACCTATATAAAGGTTTGAAGTAACTTGGTTTTTCCTCAACCATTTTTACTTGTTAATAGTATTTTGAAATTTACTATTAATAATAATAATAATACTTTGTTTTGGAGAGGGAAATCCAACTGCTATTCTGGATCTGAGTAGGCAATAATCCAGCTTTCTTCTGGGTAGAAATGCCGAACATCAGTTCTATGTGTCTTAAGTCCCTAAGACTTATGCTGATTCTCTGCATTTTGCCCAGCCTTGGGGCTCTTGCCTTTGGTTAATGTCAAGTTAACACATTTGTCAATTATCAAATTTGATTTTTAAGTATGTTGGTGGAGACTGAAAAGGAAATGTGGTATAATTTTAACAGAGTCCAATTTATTTTCCAAAAGGCTGTGCTAAAGTGCTTCGGGTTCAACTTAAGGAGTAAATGAAGTCTGTTCTTTCTACACATTAGCTGTGTGATATTGGGCAAGTTATTTAACCCTTTGAGACTCAGTTTCCTCATCTGTAAAACAATACTCATTTTATAAGGCTGATGAAATAAAAAAGTGCCAGGAATAGTGCAAGCATCAAAGAAATAGCTATAGTAATTACTATATTTAATTTAATAATAGTTACAATAATACTGTTATCATTATTATTATGTTTCTAGCTTGCCCAAACTGCTTATTGGTTTTTCACTAACTCAAGCTAAATTACTAAAAAGAGTATGTTCAGGAGAAAAATGTTGTTCAGTTGAAGATGGTATATTTCAGCCAGGCTAATGAACTCATTCTTCCAAAAGTTTTTTTTTTTTTTTTTTAAGTATTTTGAAATTGAATTTATAAGATTGTAAAGTGAGAAAGGCTTATTGCTCATGTTGTCCAAATACTTATATACAACTAAAGAATTGGAGTTACAGCTTCCTCAAATTCACATAGCTACTGAAGAGTAGAGCTATTATGCAAGCCTTCTGATTTCCAGTCAAGTGTTCATTTGTTATTACATGCTGCTTCATAAAGTCTGAAGTGACTTGAGAAATAGGTTAACCCAAGAATGTGTGAATGTCTGAGCTTGACCTGCTGCACTAATTCAGGTCGCATATATAGTCGACCCTTAGTATTTGTGGGGGGTTGGTTCCAGGACCCCCCACAGATTCCAAAATCCATGAATACTCAGTTCCTTTATTAAAAAAATGTAGTATTTGGACATAACCTACACATATCCCCCCCCAATACTTTAATCTTTAGATTACTTATAATACCTCATGCAGTATAAATGCTATAAAAATTGTTATGTTGTAATTGTTTAGGGAATAATGACAAGAAAAAAAAAGCCTGTATGTGTTCAGTACAGATGTGACCATCTGTTTTTTTTTCCCTGAATATTTTCAATCTTCTCTTAGTTGGATCCATGAATGTGAAACACACAAACATGAAGGGCCATCTGTAATGTCCTTCAGAAGAAAATTAGCTCGAGTACTCACTTGCCAGATTACCAGAAATCAAGTAATTCCCTATAGGGCTCACTTTTCCCCACTTGAAAATCCAAGAACCCCAAGTAAAAGAAAGAGGGCTGTATCTACCCACTTATTTGAGCAGAACAGAGAGAACTTAGAATTACATCAATCTGAATCGCCCTTGCTTCCTACTGCCAAATGGAGCTTGTGCAGATAGACTGTGATGCAGTCTAACACAGGCTGCTTGTTCTCGACTGGTCCAGAATCCCTGAGAGAGGACCATTCAAGGTTAAACATCTTTTAGAAAGCATCGTCTTATTCTCTTGGTTGTGAGTTAGGCTCAGAGGATCCTTATGTCTAAAGATGGCAGTTCTTCATGCTTAACTTTCTATGTTCTTCCAGCAGTCATTCTCCATGATGCTGGCTATTCCAACTGCACAGCTTTCTTTTCCTTCTCTAAGATCCATGCAGCAGAAGTTCACCGTTTTCTCTTTTCAATCCCCGAAACAAAATAGTTTGTTATATGCTTCTGAGACAGTAGAGCTATCCATTTGTGTCTCAGTTGTTAGCTACATCAACGTTCTCCAAGGAGCTCTGCTTGATTTTATCTTTGGAGAGGAGATCAGTGTCAGCGAACCAACTTCCTCTAGAGATAAAGGTGAATTTCTGGCAGCCCTCCTCAAACTAGGGGAAGAGTGAAAGACAGTCAACTTGGCAATTGAAGACTCTATTTATATTTTTTGAATGAATAAGTTAAAAAAAACGTAGATGTGAAAATCTATATCATCATCCAAGTGATAGGGTCATAAAACTTGAAATTTTATTGTACTTATTATACATATTTATAATTTCATGTGTAGTTTATATAATTTTATATTTATAATTTTTGTCTCAAAGCTTTGGTTAATCTCTAAGTGTGGGAGAGATTTTCGAGTAAATCTGCAGTATGATCCATTTCTAAACTAAATTTGTAACTATATAATATATATTCTAAATGTTTATGTGTAGTGCATACATATTTTATAAACATAAACTATTTGGATTTAACATTTTAGAAAGTTTGGTTTTATTTTGGCCACATTTACAAAAATGTAAGTACAAATTTAAAATAAGTTTGTGTTTGCCCATTATCCAGCCACAACTTCAAAGCATGCCATACTTGATAAGTTTCTAGATGTGTTTTGGTGGCAGACTGTCATCTATGCAGCCAGTCTGGATTATAAAGCAACTCCTATTTCAAGTGTTTGGCCTATAAAGAGAATAAAGTGGATGGCTGTAGGTCACACTTAGCCACATCATTTCATTCTCTTGCCAGACAAGGTTGGGAATTGCCTGGAGGAGCTGTTATATACTCTTTGGAACTATCCTTCCCTAGAAAAGAATGTGGCTGTTTGAAAAATCTGTTCCAAGCAGGAAGCTACATCAATGGAGAACTGTTGTTGTTATTATTTAGTTAGTGTCTGGACTTGGCATTTGAGGTGAGATGCCAGTGCTAATTGTCTCAAAATGGATGGAGAGGAGCCTTGAATATTTCCACATGCCTTCCTTGGCCAAAGGTGCTTTCACAGAGTTAATAAATATTTGCTCAGTATCAATTTGAAGCTCAGAAACTCACAAACAAATGTGTTCCTCTAAAGGGCAGAAGCAAGCTTTCTGTAAGAACAGGCCAAGATTCCAAACATGTGACATCAGCTTTTGTGTGAGATTTTAGTTCCAGGCCTTTGGAGTCTCTTCAGTAAACTTTAGCATGCTCAGGAGAGTTTCCTATACGTATGTTTCACAATGGTTTTCAAAATATGTTTTTAAAAATACCCTGGAAATTTCAGGAATATCTTGATTTTGAAGAAGATAAATCTGTTAATTAGGGGATAAAACAGAATATAGTAATGATTTAGAGAGTTACTTAGTACTATAAATACTTCTGAAGACTTTTTTTTAATGGAAAAGAAATTGAGGAAACAATCCTAATTATATCTTCCAACATCTGGACTGGGAAATTAAGTCAATGCCTAATTGCAAACCTAGTTATTATACTAACTGAAGATTCTTATAAGCATGTGTGCCTATGCTGGTTCTAAGTCTTACAGTTGAGGTATAAAGGAAAATGAGGAAGAGGGGGTTTCTCATGAGTCTCCAGTCCAGTATTTTATTAGAGCTCTGCATTGATTGCCTTTTGTGCAAACACTCCACAAGTGGTATTTTATTGTCATTCTGCTATTGTGTCCACACTTTCTTTGCAAGTATTCTTCTGGGAAAGGTATGCTTTGGTTTCAGGATAGGATTTAGTCATTTATGAGTCCTTTGACTTTTCTCAAAACTGAAAGTTTCACTCTTAATCACTAATATTAATGCATTTTTTATTCATCTATCCTTTCCTGTCATCTCCACATATTAAGATCTCATTTTTTCTCATATTTTTAGTGTCTCCTTTCAAATTGGAGTATCTTCCCTGTCTACTAACATTTGAAGTTTCTCAGTCTTGGATAAACAAACAAACAAAAAACAAACCCAGTGCCTTCTATTTGACCTTGATGTCCTTTCTTTTGACACTCATATTTCTTTTATTTCTTAACCACACTTTTCAGAGAGGATTTCTCTAATGATGATCCTGTGCCTTACCACTTGCTTTATCTGGTTATCACTTAATTGGATCCTAAAACACCTGCAAATTGATTTTTGGATGTAGTGCAAGAAGTGTATAGGAGAAATCAAACATGTCCTACCAGGTAGTTCAAAGGTGAGCAGCTGGCAAAGGCAGACTTTACATCCTCTGGGACATCACTACCCAATGTGGTAAGCACTAGCCTCATGTGGCTATTGAGCAACTGAAATATGACTAATGTGACTGAGGAGGTGTCTTTTAAATTTTACTGCATTTTAATTAATATAAATTTAATTTTAGAAATTGATGTCTACTTCAGTTATTGGAAAACTTTTAAGTCTGTTAAGAACAAAGTATGTCGGTCTACTTTTTCAACCATAAATTTTATGAAATCTAAATATGGAACAAGTATTTTTGCTAAAATTTTTGCATCCAAATTGGGATGTGGTGTAAGTGTAAAATACATAGCAGATTTCAAAGACTTAGTACTAAAAGGGAGCATATAAAATATCTCCATAATATTTCTAGGCGGGGTGTGGTGGCTCATGCCTGTAATGTCAGCACTTTGGGAGGTTGAGGAGGGTGGATCACCTGAGGTCAGGAGTTTGAGACCAGCCTGGACAACATGGTGAAGCCCTGTCTCTTTTAAAAGTGCAAAAAAAAAAAAAAAAAAATAGCCAGTCATGGTGGCGGGCATCTGTAATCCCAGGTATTTGAGAAGCTGAGGCAGGAGAATCGCTTGAACCCAGGAGGCAGAGGTTGCAATGAGCCGAGACCACACCATTGTACTCCAGCCTGGGCAACAAGAATGAAACCCCGTCTCAATAATAATAATAATAATAAAAAAATATTTCTAAAACTTTTGGTTATGGATTAAATTTATAATATTTTGGATATACTGGGTTGAGTAAAATATATTATTAAATTAATTTTACCTCTTCATTTTTGCCTTTTTAATGCAGCTACTGAAAAATTTAAAATTACATCTATACCTTGTATTATATTTCTATGAGCTATTGCTGCTCTGGAAACTCAAAAAGAACTACCTCTAAGTTTTGGCTGGGGCTGGAGTTGCAAAGTGCTACTCATAAGAAAATAATGAGTATTGACCTACTGGTGTCTGCGGTGGAAGTAAAGGGACTGGTGAGAAAATCAGAGTCTGACCCAGGTGATAGGAAGCTACATTGAAAATATGTGTAGGGCAAGGATTAAGCTAAAAGGAGTACTCAGTGAGAAGCTCTGCACACAATGAGGAACTGTGGCCAGCTGTACTGAATGGATTCGTTTAGCTATGAAGCAAATGGGTTAGTGGAAATTATATAAATTTCATGAATCAGTAACAAAAGTAGCAGCTGTGACAAACCACAGGGATTCTCTCTCATTTGTTTTTTACCAAGGCAAAGATTTTAAGGTGCTGAACTAGAAAATACTATTATAAACTTAATTTGCCCCCTTGCTGGTGGCCTAAGACAGTATCTATTGTAATTCTAGGTAAAAAGCAATTTGAGGGAGTGTTCCAATACGTTGGCATAAGAAACCCATTCCCTCTCAAGGTAAGGGCTAAAGCATTCAATTATTATTTCTTTCGTATTTAGTTTGACTTGACAATTCATTAAGATCTTCCACATCTGTATTACTCAATGTGAACATTCTATTTTTAGACTTTGGGGAAACTGAATAGATGTGGTACAACTCACCTAGAAGCAATATTTTTGAAACCCCAAATGCCCTTGGCATAGATAATTATTTTGCCCTACAATAATGATTATGAGTGTGGTTCTACAGGGAAAACGGGAACTCCCAATTTTCTTCCCACTTTCTGTTGTATCCTCAATAGCGCCTGGACTGGGATTTCCAAAGGTGAGTTCTAGGATTAAGAGGTGATAGTTGTCCCAGGATTAAGGCCTTTGTTTGAGAACCGTAATGATCCCATCCATTTAAATAACTTGAACCTTTCTGGTCCTTTGCCAGCGATTGTCTTTTTCTTATAAGAAGAAGGGAATAAACTTTTAATGTGCACATGCTAGCCTCTGAAATCTGAGGCCTGCCTTTCGTCCTTACTAGATGTGTGTATGACTTTAAACACAGCACTTATACGTCTTAAACTTCAGTTTCTTCATGTGGAAAAGATGAATTATATTAATATCTATGTCATGAGGTTTTCTAGGGATTAATAAGATAATGTCTGCAAACTTTTTATCACAATGCTTGGTATATAGTAAGAGCTTCACAAGTGTGAACTTTGTAATTATTTTCTATTAAACACTCTTGGAAAATTTACTTTTTAATCTTCTTTAATCTCTATAACCATTTGCTGAGGTAGGGATTTTTATCCTTCTTTCACACATGAGAATATAGAGGTTTAGAGAAGAGATAAACTAATTTGCCTGAGATTGCTACATTTGAAGGCATGATCCAAAAGCATAGGTGACTTAAGAGTACAGGCGGAACTCTGTGCTGTGTGTTGGAGAAGGTTATAGGGACTTTTTCTACCTCTATGTCTATGTCTATAAAAATGAGGAGTATAATTATAGCTATGCCTAATATTTTTAAGAAGTTAAATAAGTTAATGTTTGTGAACATTTAAAATCGTGCCTGGAATGCACTAAGTGCTACATATAATTTCTTCTATAGGATATTAGGTTTACTTCTATCTCTGACTTTAAAGAGTAAAATTGCCTAGGTTCTTGCTAAAGATTTCTTTCAGTTGTAGGTAAGAAATGTAGGTGTTTCAGAGACAAAGAATCCCTCTGTCACTCTGTTATAGCTCACATCTGGTTAAAGCCACTTTGTGCACTCTCATTTTTATAATGATGCAAGTGAACAACAGTAACTCTATTTTTTGGTTCTCAAGCAGTGACAGCCTTTTGTAGACCATTGTAAGCCTAGGATCATACCTTTTTCGTATTTCTTCTGCAAAATGCCAGCCTTCCCCTGTGGCTGGGATTCTTACTCCATATGACTGACATCAAACACATGTTCTGCTGCCAAATGCTTGCTTTTCCTTTGGCTGAGTCTCTGGGTTTGGCACCAGTTTTCATTTCACTTGAGAGATGTGGTGTCAATCAAGTCTGCATTGCTGGGTGAGATAAGTGGGCAGAGAACACATTTTAGAAGTCAATTCATAGAGCTTTGGGATTATAACTGGGATGGGAGATTTAGCAGAGAGATCTCAGGCTTTCCTTTGCTCTATGCTACACCACTAGAATGTATTGCAGGGAGGTTTTTTTGTTTTGTTTTGTTTTTTCTTTTTTTGCCTTATAAATGTAGCCTTTTTGAAGGACAAATTCTTGTCTGTATATTCAGCCAGACTTGTTACAGGAAGGGGACCAAAATGATATATATAGTTTCTATACTACACTTATTTTGAGAAAATTTCTTGTAGATTAAGATAATTCTAATACTTGATGCTTGTGTTTCTAGCAATGTTTTAATGGAAGGGTATGGAAAAAACAAGATTAATAACTCAAATAATTACAAGGAGATTGAATGTTAAGCTTGTGAACATTTCAACCAATGATTTTAAAAAAATATAAAAGGCAGCCCTCAGACTTTCTATATGTTTGAATGAACTCATCAATATTTGATTATGTCGGATTTTACATATTTTTGAATGAAACTTATCAAAATTCTGCTTTAAGAGACACATTTCAATACCAGAGAGGGGCTGACAAACTATATCCTGATGGCCAAAACGGGGACTGATGCCTTTTTTTTTTGTAAATAAAGTTTTATTGAAACAGAGCAACACATTTATTTAGAAATTGTTAATGATTGCTTTCATATTGCAAGGGCAGAGTTGAGTTATGAAAGAGATAATATGGCTTGCTAAGACAAAAAAAAAATGCTATCTGGCCCTTTATATCTACTCAATTAAGCCCTAGACAATATGTAAACAAATGAGCATGGCACTGTTCCGATAAAACTTTATTTACAAAAATTGGAAGTGTGCCAGATATGGCATGTAGCTATAGATTGTGGACCCCGGTAAAGTGGAAATAGAAGGCATTTCGGAATGAGACACCAGTTATATGACTCGAGAAACAATACTTAATCTCTCTGTATCTCAGTTTGCACATGTGTAAAGCAGGGATATCAATGCCTATCTCATATGATCTTTGTGAGAATAAAATAAGAAAATATATGATCAGGAACTAGCACATACGAGATCCTCTAAATGTCTGTTAGTGCCTTTTTATTTAACACTTCATGCCCACAGTCTATCTGCAACTTAGAATTGCATAAAACGTAGGACAATATCAACTTTACCCAAACACCAAGGGAGGTTTGTCTCAGAGAAATGGGGATAAATAGAAGATTTATTTTTTTGAAGCATGGTTTGTTTTATTTAGAACTTTTGTTTGACTTATATGAACATATATTGGAAAAGGAAGAGAAGAATTATGTTTAAAAGCCGTATTATTTTGACATCACAGACTTCTCCAATTCTAATTTAATCCTAAATTTTGAAAAATATACCAAGTGTTTTGGAAAAATACCATGCTCTTAAAATACTCGAGAATTTAACGTAGCTTTACATTGTCTGTCCTGATTCTCAATGTTTGAAATATCTCTGCTGCATCACTGAGCCAGCTATTCCCTACAGTCACTTTGAAGAAGCAAGCATCCAAGCCCAAAAGCTGAAAAAGCACTGTTTGCATGTTTTAAAACAGTGAAAAATGAAAGCGTCATAAGCAAAGTGATGTCTTTGGGCCATGGCAGGAATGTTGATGCTGAGAATCATCCATCACAAAATTCTGAATATGGGATTGTGGAATATTTTGGTTAGACAAAGCTTAAAAATAATAAAAGAAGAATAAAAGTCCCTTGCTTTTATTCATAATATACTTATTTTTTCCTCTAAGTCTAGTACAGTCTACTTTCTTTACTTCCATAAAATCAAAAGCATCTGATGTAAAAATAAAAATTACATTGGAGCATCACCAGACAGATGGGAACTTCTGAGACAAACTTGTCTCAGGGTTAGCTAAAACCTTTGCTCAGCTAAAACCTTTGCTCAGTTGTGTAAATTGCATAAGAAACCTAACTCTACTGGTCCTCCATTTTCTTCAGGTTTAGTGGGAATAAAATGCTCACCAAGAGTGTTATTATAGATATTAATTATATTGTGAATATAAATGGCTACATGGTGGTGTAGCCTCCATAAGTCTAATTCTTTCCTCTATATTATTTTAGACTAAAGGGTATAGAGCATAATTGTAAAGCTGGGATTTGGGAACAACCAGAAAGTATACAACAGTGTGATGGGGGCAACTAAAGCTTTCGGTCAGACAGTAAGCTGCTTCTTTTTTTTTTTCTATCCTGCATTTTATTATTATTATACTTTAAGTTCTGGGGTACATGTGCACAACGTGTTTGTTACACAAAGGTTTGTTACATAGGTATACATATGCCATGTTGGTTTGCTGCACTCATCAACTCGTCATTTACATTAGGTATTTCTCCTAATGCTATCCCTCCCCCAGCCCCCACCCTTTGACGGGCCCCAGTGTGTGATGTTTCCCGCCCTATGTCCAGGTGTTCTCATTGTTCAATTTCCACCTATGAGTGAGAACATGTGGTGTTTGGTTTTCTTTGTGATAGTTTGCTGAGAATGATGGTTTCCAGCTTCATCCACGTCCCTGCAAAGGACATGAACTCATCCTTTTTTATGGCTGCATAGTATTCCATGGTGTATATGTGCAACATTTTCTTCATCCAGTCTGTCATTGATGGGCATTTGGGTTGGTTCCAAGTCTTTGCTATTGTGAATAGTGCCGCAATAAACATACCTGTACGTGTGTCTTTATCATAGAATGATTTATAATCCTTTGGGTATCTACCCAGTAATGGGATTGCTGGTCAAGTGGTATTTTTAGTTCTAGATCCTTGAGGAATCGCTACACTATCTTCCACAATGGTTGAACTAATTTACACTCCCACCAACAGTGTAAAAGTGTTCCTATTTCTCCACATCCTCTCCAGCGCCTGTTGTTTCCTGACTTGTTAATGATTGCCATTCTAACTGGCATGAGATGGTAGCTGATTGTGGTTTTGATTTGCATTTCTCTGATGACCAGTGATGATGAGCATTTTTTCCATGTGTCTGTTGGCTGCATAAATGTCTTCTTTTGAGAAGTGTCTGTTCATATACTTTGCCCACTTTTTGATGGGGTCGTTTGTTTTTTTCTTGTAAATTTATTTAAGTTCTTTGTAGATTCTGGATGTCAGCCCTTTGTCAGATGGGTAGATTGCAGAAATTTTCTCCCATTCTGTAGGTTGCCTGTTCACTCTGATGGTAGTTTCTTTTGTTGTGCAGAAGCTCTTTAGTTTAATTAGACTCCATTTGCCTATTTTGGCTTTTGTTGCCATTGCTTTTGGTGTTTTAGTCATGAAGTCCTTGCCCATGCCTATGTCCTGTATGGTATTGCATAGGTTTTCTTCTGGGGTTTTTATGGTTTTAGGTGTAACATTTAAGTCTTTAATCCATCTCCAATTAATTTTTGTATAAGGTGTAAGGAAGGGATCCAGTAAGTATCTTCTTGTTCATTTTGCTAAAAGTTTTAGATGGAAAGTTTAGTAGCACAATTTAGAAACAATTTAAAACACTTTCATATGGAAACAAATAAAATCTTCCTTTGGAAATTCATGTGAAATAAGTGGAAGCTTGAAAGATAATGTTTAAATACCAAGTAAGTTAAATGGATTATTTAAAAGTGATAAACAGACACCTGTGTTGATAAAGTCCTGTGTGG
Organism: Macaca fascicularis; assembly: GCF_037993035.2. Taxonomy (NCBI): domain Eukaryota; kingdom Metazoa; phylum Chordata; class Mammalia; order Primates; family Cercopithecidae; genus Macaca; species Macaca fascicularis. The sequence continues at coordinate 27,704,500 of NC_088376.1, read as the reverse complement.
AATTGGTATGAAAGGCACTGAGAGAAAGAATGTGACTTTTAGAGATTCAAGATAAAAATTTGACCCCTGGTTCTACTGGCTTCTTATTATGAACCATTGAATAAATTTCTTAATCTCTTTGTCTCTCAGTTTCTGCATCTGTAAAATGGGAATCATATACATCTGATGGGTAGCTTGTGATAATTAGGATTACATAAAAATATAACCAGAGAGAATTTCTGAGAATTTGTGAACAGTAAAATAGTCTAAAGATGTAAGTTTTGTTGCTATGGTGTGTTGAAGACTCCATTGTACCAATAAAATGGACTAAGATGTCAGGCTCAAGGGAAACCTTTCTTGGAGTCTGATCTCTGCTTGAAGTCATGTTTTAGCCTTACTTTAAACACCTAAAGTTTTTTTTCAGCTGAGTAGGGATCAAATTAAACCTCTTCTGATTTCCCTATCTGTAAATTGAAGAAAATAGGAATTACCTAAATGATTGTTCTGAGAATAAAAAGGAAATAATGCATATAAAATTATCCTACAGGGGCTTACAGATGGGACTCTCAAAACTGTAAATCCTTCCTTTTTCTCCCGTCTATCCTTAACTTATCTCTTGCAAGTTTTTCTAACTTGAAAAAAAAAATTCTGAAGCCTAAATTATCTTATAATGGATTTTGACTGTAGCCCTGGAAACTTGTTTCTGAGTGGCATGACTTTAAAAACATCTTCTTGTTTAAGATTGTATATTCACCAATTACTTTGGAGAATTTTCTCTGATTAGCTTTTTCATGAAGATGTAGAATAAGGGGATTATAGGAAGACCACTGAACAATTCAACACAAACCCTTTATATTGTTAAGAAATTATTTTTCTCTGCTTGGGATCTCAGTATTTAATGCTTACTTACATTGTGCCTGTTTACAAGTTATTAGCTGTTTTTTCTTTTCTTTTTTTTTTTAAACACATCAGTACTTTTTAGTATTCTTCAATCCAGAATTTTTACATTTACCAATTAATAAAATATCTTCAGTTGTTCTTTTTTTTTTTTAATTTTTGAGACAGGATCTCACTTTGTCACCCAGGCTGGAGTGCAGCAGCACGACCTTGGCTCACTGCAACCTCTGCCTCCCAGGTTCAAGCAATTCCCCTGCCTCAGCCTCCCAAGTACCTGGGATTACAGGCATGTGCCACCATGCCTGACTAATTTTGTATTTTTAGTAGAGATGGGGTTTTGCCCTGTTGGCCAGGCTGGTCTCAGACACCTGACCTCAAGTAATCTGCCCACCTCAGCCTCCCAAAGTGCTGGGATCACAAGCGTGAACCACTGTGCCTGGTCTTCAACTGTTTGTTAACATTAGGACTGGAGTTTAAATTTATAAAGAGCATCTGCTAATTTTTTTGTAAGTTCAGCTAGATTATAAACTTCTTAGATTTTTGTATCAAGCACACATGTCAATTGAACAGGTTTGGCAATAGTGCCAACTATGCATATTTATAGAAGTGTTTTTTGTTTTGGTTTTGGTTTTGGTTCAGGCTAAAATTTATTGCTTACTTACTAGATGCTAGGTCCTCTAGTAAGTACATTTCTTGTATTTTGTTAGTTGGGTCCTCACAATAACCACAGAATAGAGATGATTTTGTAACATTTTCTTTACAGTTTACTAAAGAAAACTAAGGTTCAGAAAAGCTATGTTAAGGACAGGAAGGAAGGAAGGGAGGGAGTGAGGGAGGGAGGGAGGAAGGAAGGAAGGAAGGAAAGAAAACACTTGCATATAGTCATGCAGTCACTCAGAAAGTAAATTACATGTCTCAGTTAAAGTGGGTGACCAAAATTTATAACTCTTGTCCGACCCCACTTTTGGCTAAAGTCTTCTATATCCTACATTATACTTCCTCTTCCCCCGTCAAAAAATTGTTTAATTTGAATTATGGAAAACCAGACCAATCCAACCCATTCTTCATGAATGTGTGGTAGCCTAAGCAAGACACCAATCTAAGTTCCAAGATTTTATGAATAATCATATCTACTCAGTCTGTGTTACAGCAGAGGGTGGGAATTATGCTCTACATTTCTCCTAGTATTTACATGGAAGGACCATAAAAAATGAGTTGACCACACTACTCCAGGTACTAAAATGTGAAACGAACTCTGTGTTGATCTCAGGGCCCCTGCCTTCCTGCACAAAGTCTCTCAGTGCTGGCTTCTGAAAGAGACAGGCGGAGAAAAGATGTTAAAGCGTTTCTCTATACACTCACCAATTACTACCTTTTTATGTCAGGTTTAGTAAAGCATATTAACAAGAGCAAAATTCATACATTTTGGTGTACAGATCAATGAGTTTTAACAAACATATACAAGCTATACAATTGTTTTGCAACACCACTATCAGAATTTAGAATGTAGACTATTCCCACTGGCTCCTGAAGTTCCCTTCACTTCTGTAATCAATGACCATATTCAATCCCAACCTTGGAAACTACCGATCTGATATCTGACCCTAGAATTTTGCTTTTGAAAATGTGATATAAATAGAGTCATAAAGTGTGCAGTCTTTTGTGTCTGTCCTTTTTCATTTAGCAAAATCCTTTTGAGATCAATTTGCTGCATGTTTCAGTAGTTCTTTGCTTTTATTGCAGTTTTATTCCGTTGCATAGGTGTAAAACTATTAATATTTATCTGTTCATTAATTGATAGGTGTTTGAGTTTTACTTTTTAGTGATAATGAAAAAAGCTGCTATAAACTTTTGTGTACAGGCATTTGTGAAGCCATGTGATAATATGTAGGAGTGGGAGTGCTGCGTAATAAGGTAAATGTGTGTTTAACTTTAAAAGAAATTATCAGTTTCCTAAAGTGACTGTATCATTTTGCCTTCCCACAAGCAATGAATAAAAACTTTGTCCACATTCTCATTAGCACTTAATATTGTCAGTTTTTTGTTTTCATTATGTTTTGTAGCCATTTTAATAGGTATATAGTGGTAATTCATTATAGTTTAGATTTGCATTCTTATAATAATGTGGAACATCTTATCATGTGCTTACTTGCTTTTACATTTCTTCTTTATGAAAATGTCCATTTTTTATTCATTTATTTTTGTTGCTGTTATTATTTGTTGTGAGGGTTGGATTTTTATTAGATATGTTTTTTAAAAGTATTTTCTCACAGTTAATAACTTTTCTTCTCCTTGATGGTATATTTCAAAATGCAAACATTTTTTATTCTTAATTTTGATAGTGTACCATATGTTGAGATTGTATTGAATTTATAAATCAGTTTGGGGGAGAATTGATATGCCAATAACATTGGCTGCTCAGATTGATAAGCCTGGTATATCTCACAATTTATTTTGGTTTCCTTTGGTTTCTCTCTCAACATTTTGCAGTTTTCAGTATATCAATTTAACACGTATTTGTTTATCCTTGAACATTATTTTTTGTGGTATTCTAAATGATTCTGGTTTTAAGTTTCAATTTTGAACTGTTCGTTTATAATATACAGTTGTACAATCAATTTTTGTATACTAAACCTGTATCCTGCTAAATTTACTTAATTTTAATAGCTGTTTTTTTTCCTGAGATTCTTTGAGATTTTCCATCTAAATAATTACGTTGTTAGCAAATAGAGACCATTTTAATTCTTCCTTTCCATTTAAATACTTTTGTATCTTTTTCTTGCCTTATTGCATTGGCTAGGATCTCAGTATGAGATAGAATTAGATAGAAAAGAAAGAATAGACATATTTGACTTGTTATCAGGGAAATAATTCTATCTTTTATCATTAAGTATAAAGTTAGCTGTGGATTTTATATAGTGCCTTTTATTAGATTAAATTCCTTTCTGATTCTCCTTTACTGAGGGCTTTCATCATGAATGGATATTGAATTTTGCTGAATAATTTGAGATAATCAAATGGTTTTTTAAAAATATTCTGTTGATAGGGTGAATTATACTTGCTAATTTTCCAGTGTTGTGTCTCACTTGGTCATGGTGTATTATGCTTTTTTATATAATACAAAATCTGATTTTCTCATCTTTTATTAAAGATTTTTATGTGTCTTTAATGAGTGTTGGTCTATAGTTTTTTTTCCTTGTGTTATCTTGGCCTGTTTTTAGTGTTAGAGTAATGATGGCCTTATAAAATGAATAGAAGGTGTTTTATACTTTAAAACAATACTAAAAAAATTAAGATGGAACTCAGCAAACCTGCTTGAGTTTCCTTTCTTCATTTAGTTTGTTCATTTGTTTGGTTTTTGTTGTTACTACCTTTCTGTCACTATCTAGATTATAAATCAGAAGAGGAAACAGAAGGTAAGAACAAGAAGGTCTTTGTAAGATAATCAATAATTTGGCATGCCAGACATCTCGGAGCAACTAGTATGTATATAATAATATCAGAAGAAAAGATAAAGAGACTACAGGCGCCCGCCACCTCGCCAGGCTAGTTTTTTGTATTTTTTTAGTAAACCCGGGAGGCGGATCTTGCGGTGAGCTGAGATCCGGCCACTGCACTCCAGCCCGGGCGACAGAGCGAGACTCCGTCTCAAAAAAAAAAAAAAAAAAAAGAAAAGATAAAGAGAGAACTGAATGATTTTTGATATTAAAGAAGTGAAGATGCATAGATTTTAATGAATGTATATTTTTGCTTTAGTGGTACACTGATGGAGGACTTTAAAGGTTTTATTGAGACCACTAGCAATAAAGATTACATTAGTGAAAAGTGGACGTAACTCATTGAAAAGGATGTGAGGATGTATTAATAGTAAAATAGTGTCTCTCTGTTTCTAATTTGCCTCTTTCTTGGTTATAACAATTTAGGAAGGTTCAGTCTTGGAAAAGTTTTGGGCTTGTCTATTACCTAATATCAGGAAATCCTTTGAAATATTGTGACAATATTGCCTTCAAATAAAAAAAAATAATGTGGTCCTCAGGAATTGAATAGTTTTTCAAAGACTTCTAAGTTGGTTACATTTAATCAATTTATTTATTATCATTTATCCATTTAGAATGACTCACTAAACATTAATTGAACAAATACTGTGTTCTTATAACTGTATAAATTTTGTCCTCAGGGGAATTTATTTCCTAGATGGGAGATAAAGAAAAAACAAAACAAAACAATAAGCATATTTGTAATAGAGGTAGGCATAAGGCAATATGAAAGGGTGTTAAAAGGGGACCTAATTCTGCTTGAGACAAGCTATCAAAAAGGAGGTATGGTAGATTAATTGCAAAAAAAAAAGATGCCTAATTTTCTACCCTTCCTACATGTACATCCTTTGCAATGTAACTTTGCAGCTGCTCCTATTAAAAAGTAAAGTCTTATATTGTTATCTTTCTAATCTGGCTAGCCTTATAGCTTGTTTTGGCTAATAATGAGTTACAGAAATGATCATATGCCAGTTGCAAGAGTAGGCTTCAAAGGGCCTTGCATGCTTCCACTTTGTTGTTGGAATTTTGATTCTGACATATGAACAAGCCAGAGGTAGCTAGCTGAAGGGTGAGAGGCATACATCTAGTTGCTTCTGTTGTCATAGCCCACAGCTAGCCAACCTGCATGAAAAAACTGCAGATGCTCAAAAAAGCTCAGCTGAGAACAGAAGAACTATCTAGAGGGACCCAGTCTATGGTAACAACCCATAGACTAATGGGCTATTGTTAAAAACACTAAATTTTCAGATAGTATACTATATAGCAATAGTTAATTGATAAGAGAAGCTTATACCTGAGCTGAGTCTGAAAACTATATAGGACTTCATATTTTCTTGTACAATGTGTTATAAATATGTTAGACTCCCAAATTAGTCATGAAACACTGACCTATAGGGTACTTGAGAAATGAAACTACTTCTACTTTTCATATTAATTCTATGAAAAAATCCTCATGGTTTCAAACTCAGATGCCAAAATCCATTTTTCCAATAATGTAGGCCAAGTAGCAGAATGAAAGTATTTCATAGCCCTGCCCCCTTCCTTCAGGAATTTCAGTGGTCCTGAGCATTGAGGAGAAAATGCTTGGAGATAGGAGATACATAAGGATAAAATAAGTAGGAGAAAGGCAATGGGGAGGGTCTCCAGGCATCCGCAAAGGAGAGGAAAGAGTAGGGAGAATTTCTGCAATCATTGGAAGAAGGCATATCTCTGGCTACTATGGCCATTTGTATATAAGGATAATTTAGAAGTTGGTGCCAGATGCTGATAAGTGAATTAAAATAAATAAAACAAGGTTGGTGGTTTAGAGTGTTGTGAAAATGATGTTCTGTTATATGAGGTGGTTGGTGAAGTCCCTTCTGATAAAGTGATATTTGAGCAGAGATTTACGAAAAGGAAGGAGCAAGCATTTCGATATCTAGGGGAGAGCATTTTAGGCAGAAGTATCAGCAAGTGAAGGCTTTGAGGCAGTAGTATGCTTGGCTTATTCGAGGAGCATAAAAGACAGCTGGGCTGGCGCTAAAGAGGGAGGAGGAAGTGGCAGTAGATAAGATCAGAGAGATATGAGGGACCAGATCACGTAAGGCCTTGTAGACCTTAGTACGGACTGAAATTATACTCTAAATGAGACTGGAAGTCTTTGAAGACTTTCAAGCAAGGAATACATGAACTCACTTACATTTTAAAAGGATCAATCTTCCTGCTGTGAAAAGATAGACTAGCAGACAATGATAGAAACAGGGAGATAAGTTAGGAGACTATTACAGTAGTCCAGGCTAGGTAAGTTAGGAGGCTGTTACACTAGTCTAGGCTAGATAGGACAGTGACGCAGCCCGGGAAGAAGTGATGAGAAATGATTGGCCTCTGTATTTATTTAAAAAGTGGAACCAACAAGATTCACAGATAATTTGACATGGAGTGGGAGAGATGGAGATGTAAAAGATGACTCTAAGGTTTGGGGACCCATAAACTAGAAAAGAGGAGTTGCTGATTACTGAAATGGAACTGACTGAGGGAGAGGCAGCTTTCTGGAGAGGACTTCACGTGTTTAGTTTTGTGTATATTAGGATTGGGATGTCAGTTAGATCTCCAGGGCTGCTGGATATCTGAGTATGGGAAGAAAGGGACAAACTGGATGGGATTTATAAATCTGGGAGTCAGCAGCATATAGATTGTATTCAGGAAGAGGGAAACAATTAACATAAATCTCAGTAAGAGCCTAAATAGTCCTTCATTCATTCCTTGTGCTCTGAGATTCAGGTTATGGATGAAAATACCTGGTGATTTCCTTCAGAGAAGGAAATCTTTCTCAGAAAGAGGTGAGGGTGACTTAAACCAGAATGATAGTCTTTGTTTCTCTTCATGAGCTTAGTTTCCTGTGTGGATCAGCAAAGGCATTCCATGACTTTGGGCTTGCTTTCAGCCTGCAATACAGATGCCTCTGGGAGTTGTTGTGAATCTCAGTTTATTAATATTTGCAAAAGTACTTTCAGGGCCTTTGTTGAAAGACACTATAGAGAAGCAGAGGGTTATTATTAAGGATGACATTTGCTCATTGTGATTAAAAATGACAAAATGAAATTTCAAGTGCAGAAGTCAACACTGCAATTCAGTGTACAAAAGTGTCTTTGTATATCAACATCCAGCCAAATAAGGTCCATCTGTATTACAGAGATTTTTCTAGTTGCTTTCAAATGAGGATTGGTTTTGAAGTGGGGATTCAATGTAAGCAGACATCATCAGAGGCCAAAAATATGCCATTTCAGCTAATTGCATCTGTTTGCACATTTGTTTTTTTTTTTTCACTCCCTCCTTAATTTATCCTGGACTGCAAATGGAGCCAGAGAACTGTGCATTGAGGTCATGTCCACATGGTTTTATTTACCATTGCACACAGAATTTTATTGGGCTGTAAAATAAATGGATTTCCTCTGGAGCAATTAGAACAGTCCCTTCTTAGGCCACTTTGCAATTTAACCCATACCCATGGGCCCTTCTGTGGAAGAAGCCTGCGTTATGCAGAGAAGGAATGGGGTAGGAGCTCAAGGAGAATGGTGGGAAGTTGCTACCCATATTTCTGTTATTTTCACAGAAAATGTATTTGTGACCCACAAGCTAAACCAGGTGCAGGCTATATTTTAATAAAAAACAGACTCAAGGCTGGACATGGTGGCTCATGCCTGTAATCCTAGCACTTTGGGAGGGAGAAGCAGGAGGATCCCTTGAGCCTGGGAGTTCGAGACCAGCCTGGGCAACATAGGGAGACTGTCTCTAAAAAACAAACAACAATAACAAAACAGACTCAGACACTTGGACTTAGAAAGATACTTGGATGACAATATGTTTGAGGCAAAATTAAACGTGGATGAGATTGGGGAGACAAAAAGAAGACTTCCTAGAAAATTCATTTTGTAGAATTTTAATTTTCTTTCCCTTTCTTTAACCCGTTAAGGCAAATTATCCAATATGATATAATACACAGTTTGGCATAAATGTAAAATGCTAGAAAGCACTATGGCAGTGTTTCTGAACTTCCTACCACTCCTTTCAGCATCACCACTGAATACCCAAATAACCTCGATAAAGTTTTTTCACTGTATTGCTCTTGGCTCAAATCCGTTGTGTAAACAGTGACTTTAGAGTGCAACCCTTCTTCCCTTAGTTTCACTTGGAGACCAATTCAATACATATCAAGAGCACAGCAAGAGCTGGAGATAGAAACTGCCCTTCTTTACCTACACACGTACACATGAGGAGATGACTCTATGAGTCTTCTCAGTAACTTCTAAACGTCTCAGTCAGATCAAGAATTACAAACAAAGAGTTTTCAGAGATCTGAGAAGGAGGTTGGAAAACAGGTTTCTTTGGAGACAGCGTATTGCTGAGTCTATTGTTCCCACCATCACTTGGGAAGAGCGCAGTCCTGCCACTTTGAAATTATATGTTTAGTGAGGGGGTCCTAAAAGAGTCAGTCTCTCAAAGAGTATGGGCATGTATCACCTCCAATTGCCAAATTTATGCCTCAAAGAACAAAAACAGATCATGGACTGGGACCTGACTGTATCCTAGATCTCTAGAGGAGATTGAAGGATTTGGCAGAGGTTCCAGGAGACTACTGTTGTATTGGAATTGTCCTGACTTCCCTGAGTATGTTTGTGCTAAGGATGTTTAAGCATTTTTAAAGATTATGTAGACCATGAAATGTGGGGGATAGCATAAAAGGATTGTATTCAATTTCATTATACTCGGGTAGACTTAGAGGGTTAAGGAGACTTCAGATTAAGTTGAATGAGAGAAATAATCCACCAACAATGAGCTGGTGTTTACTCAGTATCTTACATATTCCAGATATGCTTTAATGGCAAAAAAACAAAAAAACAAAAAAAAAACAACCTTTTAGATGCAATCTACCTAATGTCTCTTCTACTCCTGCAAAGGAGAAGTTCTGATATGGGTTGAAGACAAATGAACCCTCATTATAGAAGTAGGTTACACTCCTAGAGGGTAAAGTTACCAATCCATGGGAGTAAAAAGATTATAAATGGTAGTGATTTTGGGCAAATGTTCTCTTTAGTGTGCTCTCTCTTCATTTTTATTGTGCTCTTGAATTTTAACTTTCTTCTCTTGTGCAAGACCTTGATGTAACTTCTGATTCTGAGTTGCTTCCATTGATTGGAAGGATTATAAAAATAGGAAAATCCCACTAAAAAGGGAGAAACGAAACCAATAGCAAAGACTAGATTTTGAGATGAATGTGTGTCTTAGTCTGTTTTGTGCTGCTATAATAGAATACTATAGACTGGGCAATTTGTAATGAACAGAAATTTATTTCTCACAGTTCTGAAGGGTGCGAAGTCCAAGGTCAAGAGGATAGCATTTGGCAATGGCCTTCCTCATGTGTCATAACGATGGAAGACATCACATGGCAGAAGGGCAGAGAGAGAGAGAGAGAGAGAGAGAGAGAGAGAGAGAGAGAGAGAGAACGAACCCACTGTCATTCATGAGGGTAGGAAGCTCTCATGACCTAAACACCTCTTAAATGTTCCATCTCTTAATACTGTTACAGTGATAACTAAATTGCAACATGAGTTTTGAGAGGATAAAAATTCAAATAATAGCAAGGTGAAAACTGTTTGGAATGTTTCTTTAGGGTCTATCCCAGCATTCTATGGTACAGATAAAGTGGGGAGGGAGAATGGAGTGGAATGCCTGGGTTCTTTCTGATTATGGACACAGAAGTCATAATTTTCTCAGATTAAACATCATCTGGGGGATTCTTTCTCGCTTTTACATTTTAGGTGTAGAAAACTTGGGGACCTGTGGGGAAAGCAAAAGAGACAAACACATAGTACTATTTTACAATATGCCAGACATGATCTTGGCTGCTTTTAATATGTTATCTTATTGGATCCTTATATCAAACAAGACTGTGAAATAGCTGCTAGTGGGCCAAATGTGGTGGCTCACTCTTGTAATCCTAGCAGTTTGGAAGGCCAAGGTGGGCAGATCACTTGAGGTCAGGAGTTCAAGACTAGCCTGGCGAACATAGTGAAACCCTGTCTCTACTAAAAATACAAAAATTAGCTGGGCATGGTGGCAAATGCCTGTAATCTCAGCTACTTGGGAGTCTGAGGCAGGAAAAATGCTTGAACCCAGGAGGCAGAGGTTGCAGTGAGTCGAGATTGTGCCATTGCACTCCAACCTGGGTGACAGAGCAAGACCCCATCTCAAAAAATAAAAATGAAAATAAGTAAAAAAAGAAAAAGAAAAGAAATATCTGCTAGTGTATTCATAAAACCAGTGAGGAAAAACAACCTTACAGAAGTCAAATAAATAGTTAAAATCTCTCATTTGTAAATAGAATACAAGGGATTCAAAACCTGACGTATTTTATCTGAGAATCCTAAAGCCCAGGCCCTTTCCACAAGTGAATGAATGAATAAATAAATAAATAAATGAATATTATAAAAATTATGTGGTCATGTTTATTTTGTTCCACTTTGACACAGGAACACGTAAAAAAACTACCATTGACTTTCTTCACAGAATTAGAAAAAAACTAGTTTAAATTTCATCTGAAACCAAAAAAGAGCCACCATAGCCAAGACATTCCTAAGCAAAAAGAACAAAGCTGGAGGCATCATGCTACCTGACTTCAAACTATACTACAAGGCTACAGAAACCAGAACAGCATGGTACTGGTACCAAAACAGACATACAGACTAATGGAACGGAACAGAGTCCTGAGAAATAATGCCACACATCTACAACCATCTGATCTTTGACAAACCTGACAAAAACAAGAAATGGGGAAACGATTCCCTATTTAATAAGTGATGTTGGGAAAACTGGGTAGCCATATGCAGAAAACTGAAACTGAACCCCTTCCTTACACCTTATACACTCAAGATGGATTAAAGACTTAAACATAAGACCTAAAGCCATAAAAACCCTAGAAGAAAACCTAGGCAATACCATTCAGGTCATAGGCATGGGCAAAGACTTCATGACTAAAGCACCAAAAGTAATGGCAACAAAAGCCAAAATTGACAAATGGAATCTAATTAAAGAGCTTCTGCACAGCAAAAGAAACTATCATCTGAGTGAACAGGCAACCTACAGAATGGGAGAGAATTTTTGCAGTCTACCCATCTGACAAAGGGCTAATATCCAGAATTTACAAGAAATGTAAACAATTTTACAAGAAAAAGAAAATCAAACAGTCGATGAAGGATATGAACAGACACTTCTCAAAAGAAGTCATTTATGTGGCCAAAAAACATATGATAAAAAGCTCATCATTAGTGATCATTAGAGAAATGCAAATCAAAACCACAATGAGATACCACCTCACTCCAGTTAGAATGGCGACCATTAAAAAGCCAGGAAACAACAGATGCTGGCGAGGATGTGGGGAAACAGGAACTCTTTTCACTGTTGGTGGGAGTGTAAATTAGTTCAACCATTGTGGAAGACAGTGTGGCGATTCCTCAGGGATCTAGAACCAGAAATACCATTTGACCCAGCAATTCCATTAGTGGATAGATACCCAAAGGATTGTAAATCATTCTACTATAAACACATATGCACATGTATATTTCTTGCAGCACTATTCACAATAGCAAGGACTTGGAACCCAAAGGCCCATCAATGATAGACTGGATAAAGAAAATGTGGCACATATACACAATGGAATACTATGCAGCCATAAAAAAGGATGAGTTCATGTCTGTTGCAGGGACCTGGATGAAGCTGGAAACCATCATTCTCAGCAAACTAACACAGTAACAGAAAACAAACACTGCATGTTGTCGCTTATAAGTGGGAGTTGAACAGTGAGAACACATGGACACAGGGAGGGGAACATCACACACTTGGGTCTGTTGTGGGGTGGAGGGCTAGCGGAGGGATAGCATTAGGAGAAATACCTAATGTAGATGACGGGTTGATGGGTGCAGCAAACCAGTATGGCACATGTATACCTATGCAGCAAACCTACACGTTCTGCACATGTATCCCAGAACTTAAAGTATAATTACAAAAACAAAAAAACAAAAAAACCCCAGAATAATGGAGATACCATTAGGGACGTCAGAAGGAGAGCAAGTTTGATTTCAGATACACTGAGTTTTTAATGTCAAAAGAGATTTAAACTAGGCTGGGCATGGTGGCTTACTCCTGTAATCCCAGCACTTTGGGAGGCCAAGGTGGGTGGATCACGAGGTCAGGAGTTAGAGACCAACCTGGCACCATGGTGAAACCCCGTGTCTACTAAAAATTAAAAAATTAGCCAGGTGTGGTGGCAGGCGCCTGTAATCCCAGCTACACTGGAGGCGGAGACAGGAGAATTGCTTGAACCCGGGAGGTGGAGGTTGCAGTGAGCCGAGATCATGCGACTGCCCTCCAGCCTGGGTGACAGAGCAAGACTCCATCTCAGGGTGGTGGGTGGGGGAAAGATATTTAAACTATAGAGTCAGAAATAAGGTCCTAGTGTTTAGAAGTCAGTGTAGCATGATATAAATTTGGTCATTATCTGTATGTATTATATTTGAAAACACTGAAGTGAATGAGTGTCAAATGAATTAGAGTGTCAAAAAGGAGGATCTAAGTAGATTTAAATTTTTAGATGGCAGACATTTAATAAATGTCTACAATTGGTAGATTCATTTTGATCTCATAGCATTAAATACCATTTATAAAAATTCCAAAAAAAGTCTTTGAGATTTTGAATAGCTCCTTTATAAAAAATTAGGTTGCAGTGAAAAAACAAATGATACAATGATTGAAACAACAAAAATCTAAAGTGTTTTTGAAACCCATTATTAGCAGCACTATTGAACGTGAACTGAACACTGAACTTATTTAAACAGAGTATTTGAAAGCATTAGTAATCTCAATATGTGGCCCTTTCTCAGTTCCTATTTCAGTAGAGTCAAAATTCCTTCCTTACTAATTATTTGGTCTATTTTATCCTCTGAAATCTGGGCAAATGGCACCTCCAGGGTGTTATAAGCAAATTAGATACACAAATAGTAATGAATAATTTTCCATGTCTTATTTTCTGGGCTGTCAGTCTTGCCTTAGATTTTATGGGTGGATTCATCTCAACTAAATACAATTCCTTTTAAGACTTTTATAAGAGAAGGAATAATGTTGCTCTCCTATCAATTAGTCCTGAACTCAGTTTTGTGTAAGATGTTTTGAATGGTAAAATGCTGTCACATTTGGCATTTGATAGAAAAATAACATGATACCTCTGTATTGTTTTTTAATCAGGCCATAACATTCACCAAGCCCTAGGGATATTAGAATAAAACTATTAGAGAAGTGTCAATCACAACATTCTTTCCTTCTTTCCCAAAATAATTACTTATTAAGTACTACCTCTGCACAGGGCTTTCTGTTGGACACAGAAGATGAAGTATAGGAGAAGGAATTCCAGTGATAATGTGAAGAGCCTTCTCTTTAAGAAACCTACAGATTGGTAAATGAGATAAATGGGTATAAGAAGAGCTGACACGTCATAATTTTTTTCCAGGGGGCAGGGTAGAAAGAAACCTGGAAGAGTTTAAAAGCAAGAAAGATTATTTCCAGCAGGGAGATTGAGAGAGGCTTTGAATAGGAGGTTATAAAAAGATTGCAAAGTAAAAGAGCTAGAATTAGGTCATTTCTTTGAGTCAAGAAAAATACACTTGAAGACTCTGTAAAGTAAATCCATTGGTGGAAGCAGAATACTGTTATTTGTATTTGTTTTGGTCATTGTAGAAGCACCAGAGATTGCTGAACAAAGGACCTGAAAAATGCCCAAGTCTTCATTTCCAGTTTTCATTTGGTGACTTACAGATGATTTGGGGGAAATTTATTTATGGGTTAGAAGGGCTCCTATTACAAAATAGCAGAGTAGTGGCCGGGCGCGGTGGCTCAAGCCTGTAATCCCAGCACTTTGGGAGGCGGAGACGGGCCGATCATGAGGTCAGGAGATCGAGACCATCCTCGCTAACCTGGTGAAACCCCGTCTCTACTAAAAAATATGAAAAACTAGCCAGGCGAGGTGGCGGGCGCCTGTAGTCCCAGCTACTCGGGAGGCTGAAGCAGGAGAATGGCGTGAACCCCGGAGGCAGAGCTTGCAGTGAGCTGAGATCCGGCCACTGCACTCCAGCCTGGGCGACAGAGCGAGACTCCGTCTCAAAAAAAAAAAAAAAAAAAAAATGGCAGAGTAGTTTATTCATTATTATTTAATTCATTTATTCATTCTTTCACTCATATGTTTTCTAAAACATATTAATCGATCATCTATGACATGAAAGGCACTGAGCTGGATACTAGGGATACTGTGGACAGAGTGACTGGACCTAGTTCCTGCCCTCATAACATATACTATGCAGATCTTTGTTACTCCAAGTGTGTCTGGTTGACGGGAAACATCAGCATCACCTGTGAACTTTGAAAAAATGCACAGCCTCTGCCTCAGCCTTATGGAAATAGAATCTGCATTTTACCTAGATATCCTCAGTTACATTTTATCCATAGTAAAAACTGAAAAGAAGTTGGAACTGTAGCCCTAAATAGAGCCAAGCAAGTAGTCTGCAAGCTCAGGTGTCTTGGTCAAACACTCAGGAGAACAGGGAAAGGATCTATCTGCAAGGCTTTTCTTTACTGAGAAAGGGTTATGGTTTTCAAAATAAACTCCACTTAAGACGACTATCTGAAGGGGAGAGCTAAATCCAAAGTATAGCAAATGTGAACACTATAGAGTGACAAAACTGATGAGTTCAGATCTCTTACTCTAAATGCAACTAGAGAGGAATCTTAAAGTATCTCCAGCAGCCTAATAATTTGTTTCTTCAACTAAATATGATCAACTGTTCTCTTTCCTTATCTAGAACCTGTGCTTTGTCAGGCTCACCTTGGGCAAATATTATCTATCCTTCAGTAACCAGCATGAATAACACCTTCTCCTTGGAGTCTTTCTCAATATTCTAGGTAGAGCCAACCTTTTCTGCCTTTAAATTACCCCAGCAATTGACATGCATCTCTCTATGATATTGACATATTCTGTCTCAGTGTGCACATGTGCAAGCCTATGACTTATTTCCCTCTCAATAATGCCTTTAAGAAAAGCAGGACCATGCCATATCTCTAATATACATAGCACTTGACATGTTATTATGCACACAGTAGGTTAATTATGCTTGTTGAATGAACTGAGACATGTAAATCACAACTACATTTTTATACATATATTTAAGTAGAGATTCACACACATTAACAATGCTTAGTGGCAGGCCTTGAAAAGTACAAAATAATATTCAACTCAAAGTTTTCTTACTATGGTTAAAAGTTATATCCAGAGTTATACCATGTGCAGTAGAATTACAAATGAAATCTACAAGGTGTTTTGAATCTAGTTGAAGAGGCAAGGCATTTTACCCCAAAGAATATTTAATGGCAACAGAATGAAGAATATAATACAGTTACTAACTGAGCATTATTAAATGCTGAAGTGCAAAATAAGGACTATGAAGATTTGGAGGGTAGGCAGGAATAAATCAGTGTTGTTGAAAATTTCCCAAGAAGTGGGTAGAATAGGTGAGGCTTGAGTTGGGATTTTAAGAATAGATAGTATTGAGTTGAAGAAGATAGGTGTGTAAAATCTTTATACACATATTGTAAGTGAGGGAAGAGTAAGAAAAACAGCTGCTCTCAAAAGGAGACTTGATGTTATAAGTCTTGAAGGGAAGACACTTATGTCAGGTTAAGTTTTCCAAAGACGGTCACAATAATCTCTCTCTTCTGCGTGCTCATGAACTGTGATCTTGTCAATTGTCAGTCAAAAGGAGGGTCTATGTCTCCTCCCCTTGAATCTAAACAGGTTTGTTATTGCTTTAATCAATGGAGTAGAGTGGAAATAATGCTAGGTGACTTCCAGGCTAGGTGCTAAAAGGCCAGGCAGTGTCTGCCTGATCTCTTGGAATGCTCACTCTCTGATGCTTTCTTTTTGGGATGATCCCTCTTGGAACCCAGCTGCTGTGCTGTGATAACCCCAGGTCATGTGATGGGTTCATCTGTATGTGTTCTGGTCACTAGCCCAGCTGAGCCCAGTCTTCAAGTCATCCAAGTCCAAATAAGAGGCATATGTGTAAAAAGCCTCCATGTTATCCCAACCCCCAACCATATTGAGTCACTGCTAGCCCTTTTAGTCTCCCCAGCTAAAGTTCCAGACATTATGGAACACAGATAAGCCATCCCCAATGAGTCCTGCTCAAATTTCTGACTCATGGAATCTGTGAACATAATAAAATAATTGTTTTTTACATGTCACAAATTTTTTAAAATGCAGAATTAAATAATTGAAACAGGCTGGATACAGTGGCTCATGTCTGTAATCCCAACACTTTGGGAGGCCGAGTCAGGTGAATCACTTAAGGTCAAGAGTTTGAGACCAGCCTGACCAACATGGTAAAACCCCATCTCTACTAAAAATACAAAAAAATTAGCCAGGCGTGGTGGCACAATCTTGTAGTCCTAGCTACTTGGGAGGCTGAGGTGGGAGGATTGCTTGAGCCCCGGAAGCAGAGGTTGCAGTGAGCTGAAATCGCGCCACTGTACTCCAGCCTGGATGACAGAGACTCCATCCCACCCCCCCAAAAAATAATAATTGAAACAACTCTGATTTCCCATCTTTTGAGGGACAGTATAGCATGATGGAAAGAGCACATATTTTGGAAATAGAGTATCCTGGGTTTGAATTTCAACTCCCTCATTTTCTTACCTCTGGATATTAAGTAAATTAAATAGTTTGAGAACCAGCATCCTCATCTCTAAAATGGGGATGGCCATACTACAGAGTCATTGGCAAAATTAAATGAGTTAAAAGGTATGAGAGTCCACATATAAAATAGATGCCCAATGTGTTGTAGGCATTATTACTAGTATTAAAATCTGAAGTGGTCTTGCTGTAGGGATCGCCACCATTTACATGAGCCATGAGGATATGGGAGGAGAATGCATGTGGACAAAGGTTCTGTGCATGTAAATGAAGGCCTTTTCCCTTGTAAGAGTTTACTCAAGAGCTCCTAAATTATACAGATAACAACAATAATAATGAAACTTAAATTATGTTTTGTAGTTTATGCAGGGCTTTAGCACAGTGGTCCCTTAACATTTTGGCACCAGGGACCAGTTTCATGGAAGACAATTTCTCTACTGGGTTGAGTAGGGCAGGGGATGGTTTTGGGATTAAACTGTTCCACCTCAGATTATCAGACATTAGTTATATTCTCATAAAGAACACAACCTAGATCCCTCGCATGTGCAGTTCACAATATGGTTCATGCTCCTATGAGAATCCAAAGATGCTGCTGACCAGTAGTTGGAGCTCCATCAGTAATGCTTGCTGGCCCACTGCTCACCTCCTGCTGTGCCGCCCAGTTTCCAACAGACCACTGGTATCCGTCTGTGGCCAGGGGGCTGGAGCCCCTTGCTTTGGCAAATGTAACTCTATTTGTATATTGGCACAGTCTTATGAGGAAGATAATCCAATTACACCATTTTGTAGATTTTTAGAAGTAGCAGCTGTGGTGAGTAGTTCAGCATTGGGCCATGATGCCAATTCCTGAATTCAAGTTCCAGCTTTCCCTCTCATTAGCCATGTGACATTGAGAAGGGTAATTAAACTTTCTTGCACCTCAGTTTCATCACCTCTAAAATGGCAGTATTGTACTCTTTTTGGAACTGTCTTGAAAATTAAATACAATCATACATATAAAGCACTTCAGAACAGTGCTGTGCATAGAGTTGGGTGTTCAATAACATGTTATTGTTACAGATTAGGCTTTCAAGGGGTTACATTCTCTAGGACTGCACCGGTATAAATACCATCAAACCTAGGCCTTTTGCTGTAAGTCTTTTTTGTTTAGGTGAAGACTGATCAATGTGCCTCTTGGGATAATGGCTGCTATTTTAAAACACTTTTTTTCTTTACTCTGAATGTTCTTATGGAAGCTATTTGTGCAAATTCAGATACTATACTACTTAAGAATTTTACCCAAGGATGATATAGGCCAGTAGCTCTTGCAGTTTATGTGTTGTCTTTAGCAGGAATGCTTTCCTTAGAAAGACTGCCCTGAACACAAATTCTTGACTATTAAAATTCCCTTTGTGGATGCTTCATCTTGATAAGAAACCAAAGACCTTGTTTCTTCCTAGATATTGGGACCATCGTCCCCTGTCCTGTTACAGTTAGATCTTGAAGATGGTTTTTAGGTCATCTAAGGAAAATGTTCCTTGAAATGAGTTTCTTAACTCTTAGTGCTCTTTGTTTCGATTTTCATCTATCTCTGCAGCCTTTCCAGACAGTGGTTCGTCTCCTGACAATGGCCTCCCTAATGCATGAGACATACTAGTAAAACCTCATTGAACCTCATTATCATCTCTTTTGCATGCTCCTCTATGAGCATATCTCCCCTCTTTCCATTTTATGTTTTCTTCACTCTCTTGGTGTGTCAATAACCTTTTAATCATCCCTATTTTGCTGTGTTGTATAAAATATATATGGCTTCTCTATTCTGCACTTTCTTATTTGTGGGATGTCATATTATCTGTCAGTGGAAATGGTATGCAAATACATTGCTGAAGGTGACTTATCTCAGACCTTGTTTTCTTCCACAGGGGGAGAAAAATGTCAGTCTTTAATGAACTCGGAGCTAAAGTAGATTAGCCATTTTCTTCAGGTAAGATGGATGATGCTATCAACATTATTAAGTCACTAGGTCTGAATTTCTCTGTATGTAAATCCAATGTAATAAGTGCTATTAACATACTTGCCAATCTGTCTCACTGACATATTTTAGTATTTCGCGAAAAGCTAAAGTAATACTAGTCCTGATTAAACAATTTACTTCATTCAGTTTACTTCTTACCTATTCTCATCTGGCAATAGGCATTATTTCTCAATAAGTTCAAAATATACTACATGACAGAAAGTTTGTCCTACTTCTTAAAAACAGTTGATATATCAGCAGATTAATGAGAAATCTCTTTTATGTAACTTCATTTTAAGAAGTTTAGTAAGGATTTTTGTTTTTGTTTTTATGTGTATATAATGTATCCCTTCGGTATTTTTGCAACCCTAAGAAAAGAGCAGCTCATGTAGAAAAGAATGTTTTGAGCTATGATGGCAGAAATGGATGGATGATGCCTTTCTGGAAGAGATTGAGAGACTATTTCTTGCAACCATTGGACCTATTACTGCAAAGAGTTGAGTAAAAGGAACAAATCAGTACATTTAATGTATGCAAAATGGGTGTCAGGGGAAAGCGAGTTAAGGTAAAGTTTTCAAAAAGCATAATAAATATCTTCTGCTATAGGCTGTTTCCTTTATTCACTTGTAACAGCATTCTTCTGCCAATGACCCAAGCTGCCCATTTCACTTACTTTCTTTATGAAAAGAATATTCAAGCGAAAATTCAAAGAAAAAGCTTTTAGAGTTTCGCTGGCATTTGCAGTATTTTATCCCTTCACTTACGGAGATATTTTAGTAAAAGCATAACTTTTTCCATTTAGTAGTAGGTGGACTTACTTCTTCCTAAGGTGAAATTTGTTTCTGGGTGACTCTGTGTAACTTCTCAGCAAAGTTTTGCCTTCAGATTTTTCTTTTTGGTTTGAATCCAGTTTAGTAATTGGTGAGAGCCACTTGTGCTGTTAGATACCTACTGATTCTTATATGCTGACATAGTGAGTT
The DNA here is from genome assembly GCF_037993035.2 of Macaca fascicularis. Classification (NCBI taxonomy): domain Eukaryota; kingdom Metazoa; phylum Chordata; class Mammalia; order Primates; family Cercopithecidae; genus Macaca; species Macaca fascicularis. Next base: position 27,684,346 of record NC_088376.1, on the reverse strand, counting down.
GGGAATGACCGCTGAGAAACTGAAATTAGAATTTGACTCTTCTGACTTCTAATAGGAGTTAGAAGTTGAATACTTGCAACATAATGTCATTTCATTCACTAAAGAAATGTGCTTATGTTAATATATGTAGTGCAGAATTTCTTGTTATTATTAGAAATAGGTTGGGTAGAGAATTAGGAGCAAAAATAGAAAGGTAGAAAACTGTTCATGGATTCATTCCTAAATTTACTTGGAAGAGGAAAAAATTAATGGAAATGACTGTTCTTTTATGGTGTTTCTATTCCTTAAAGAAATGATGAGCTGAGCAAAGAAAGAAAAGGTGCTCGCCTATATTTTATCTCTCATTTACATATAAATATGGTTCTGATTAAAATACGTTTTGGTGGCACTGACTGGGTAGAATTTATCTGTGAACAAAAAATAACCTGAAAAGGATAATGTTTTATTGTTTGGTATTATCAATGCTACAACTCCAATTCTTTATAGAGTTTAGTCCTGTGCAGATTCTGTAGAATTACTAATGCTTCCTGCCTTATGTGGCTCACATCTTTACAGGGGAGCTTAATCTGAAGTTTGGCATGCTCTTTTTATCTGTGTTTTGTTTTGTTTTGTGTTTGCATGACAATTCTAACATTTTCTATTTTCTCTTTTCTAAAGAATTTTAATCCATTGAGGTCAAAAAGCTTTATTGATACTTTCTGCTATGCTTTAGGTAAATTTAGGGTGCAGTTTCTTTGGTGGGAGAGAGCCATAGGAAAATTATTTCTTGCCACCTATTGGAGAATGGGAAACTTGAAAGGACAACTACATCAGTGTAAATAGGACCAGCTGGTCTAATGGCCAAGTGGTGCTCATTCAAAGTGGCCAACCTTTGTGCCATACTCTTGCTGCTTATCTGAACAGTGAAGGGGATTCAGTATGTTAGGTATTTCTGCTGTGGAAGTCATTAAGCTCAATGGATTGGGTATAGTAGGTGTGTAATCTAGAGCCCTGCTTTTCAAAACATGGTTCATGGACTCTAGTAGCAGTGACATCACCTGGGAACAGGTTGGACACGCAGAACCCCCAATTCCACCCAGGCACTACTGAATCAGAATGTGCATTTCAATAATATCTCAGGTGATTTACATATGTGCATTAAACTTTGAGAAGTACTGGTCAAGAAATCCTTCTTGGCCAGTTGTGGTGGCTCACGCCTATAATCCCAACACTTTGGGAGAAAGAGGCCAGCAGATCACGAGGTCAGGAGATCGAGACTATCCATGCTAACAGGTGAAACCCACTCTTTACTAAGAATACAAAAATTAGTTGGGCATGGTGGCATGCACCTGTAGTCCTGGCTACTTGGGAGGCTGAGGCAGGAGAATCACTTAAACCTGGGAGGTGGAGGTTCCAGTGAGCTGAGATCGCACCATTGCACTCCAGCTTGGGTGACAGTGAGACTCAGTCTCTAATAAAATAAAAAAATAAAAAAAAAGAAAAGAAAGAAAATGAAAAAGAAATACTTCTTTACTCCCTTAACAAGTTCTCCAATCATAATAGCTGTAATAACAGCACTAATAATATTTATGTACCAGAAGTCATATCATTTAATCTTCAAATTGTACCTGAGGGGCATTTTTCCTGTCATCCCCGTTTGATAGTTGGCACTCAGAGAGGTCACACAGGAAGGCATTTATTCATGAGGTTACTGAGATAGGGTCTTCTTCACATTGGCTTTTGTTCTCTTTTTTAAATTTTAAATTTTGGGGGTACATAGGAGGTGTTTATATTTATGGCATACATGAGATATTTTGATATGGGCATGCAATGCATAATAATCATATCAAGATTTATCCATCACCTTAAACATATAGTTTTTGTGTTATAAACAACCCAATTATACTCTTTCAGTTATTTAAAAATGTACCATTAAATTATTATTGACAAGAGTCACCGTCTCATGCTATCAAACACTAGCTCTTATTCATTCTTTGTGGCTATTTTTTGTACCCTTTAACTATCCCCACATCCCCCTACCCCTTCCCTTCCCAGCCTCTGATAATCATCCTTCTACTCTATTTCCATGACATCAATTGTTTTAATTTTTAGCTCCCCTAAATAAGTGAGAATATACAAAGTTCGTCTTTCTGTACCTGGCTTATTTCATTTAACATAATAATCTCCAGTTCCATCCACGTTATTGAAAATAACAGGATCTCATTCTTTTTCAGGGCTGAATAGTACTTCGTTGTGCATATGTACCACATATTCTTTATCCATTCATCGTTGATGGACAATTAGGTTGCTTTCAAATCTTGGGTATTATGAATAGTGCTGCAGTAAATGTGGAAATGCAGATATCTCTTCCATATGCTGATTTCCTTTCTTGTGTATATATACTTAGCAGTGAGATTGCTGGATCATATGGGAGCTCTATTTTCAGTTTTTTTCAGGAACCTTCAAACTGTTCTCCATAGTAGTTATACTAATTTACATTACCATCAACAGTGTACAAGAGTTTACTTTTCTCTACATCCTTGCCAGCATTTGTGATTGCCTGTCTTTTGGATATAGCTGGGGTGAGATGATATCTCATTGTAGTTTTGATTTGCATATTTCTCATGATCAATAATGTTGAGCACCTATCCATATGCTTGTTTGCAATTTGTATGTCTTCTTTTGAATCTATGCAGCTCTTTTGCCTACATTTAAATCAGATTATTATATTTCTTTCCTATAGAGTTATTTGAGATCTTTTTATAGTCTGGTTATTAATCCTTTGTCAGATGAGTAGTTTGCAAATATTTTTTTCCCATTTTGTGGGTTGTCTCTTCACTTTATCAATTGTGTCCTTTGCTGCGCAGAAGCTTTTAATTTGATGTGATTGCATTTGTTCATTTTTGCTTTGGTTGACTGTACTTGTGCAGTATTGTTAAAGAAATCTTTGCCCAGTCCAGCGTCCTGGAGAGTTTCTCTGGAATTTTTTTTTTTTTTTTTAAGTAGGTTTACAGTTTGAGGACTTAGGTATAAGCCTTTAATCAATTTTGATTGGATTTTTGTATGTGGCAAGAGACTGGATTCTGATTTAATTCTTCTGCATATTTATATCCAGTTTTCCCAACACTATTTATTGAAGAGTCTTTATTTTCCCCAATGTATGTTTTTGGCACCTTTGTCAAAAATGAGTTCACTGTAGATGTATGGATTTGTTTCTGGGTTCTCTATTCTGTTCATTCGTCTATGTGTCTGTTTTTATGCCAGTAACATGCTGTTTGGTTACAATAGCTCTCTAGTATAATGTGAAGTCAGGTAATGTGATGCCTTTAGTTTTGTTATTTTTGCTTGGGATAGCTTTGACTATTCGGGGTCTTTCACGCTTCCACATAAATTGCAGGATTACTTTTCCTATTTTGGGGAAGAGTGTCATTCGTATTTTAATATGGATTGTATCAAATCCATAGACTGCTGTGGGTAATATGGACATTTTAACAATATTTATTCTACCAATCCATGTACGTGGAATATCTTTTAATTTTTTGTGTTCTCTTTCTTGCATCAGTGTTTTATAGTTTTCATTGTAGAGATCGTTTACTTCTTTGGTTATTTCCTAGGTATTTAATGTTATTTATAGTTATTGCAAAATGGGATTGCTCTATTTCATTTTTAGATTGTTCACTGTTGGCATACAGAAATGCTACTTATTTTCGTATGTTGATTTTGTATCCTGCAACTTCACTGAATTTATCAGTCCTAATTAATTTTTTGATGGAGTCTAGGCTTTTCCAAATAAAGGACCATATCATCTGTAACCAAAGATAAATTGACTTCTTCCTTTCCAATTTGGAAGCACTTTATTTTTTTCTCTTTTCTGATTGCTCCAGCTAGGACTTCCAGTACTACATTGAATAACAGTGGTGACAGTGGGCATCCTTACTGTGTTCTGAATCTTAAACGCTTTGAGCTTTTCCCCATTCAATGACACTAGTTGTGGGTCTGTTTTATATGACTTTTATTATGTCAAGGTATGTTCCTTCTATACCAAGTTGTTTGAGGGTTTTCATCATGATGGGATGTTGAATTCTATCAAATTTTTTTTAGTATCAATTGAAATGATCTTATGGTTATTGTCCTCCCTTCTGTTGATATGATGTATTACATTGACTGATGTGTGTATGTTAAAACATCCTTGCATCCCTAGGATAAATCCCACTTGGTCATGATAAATGATCTTTTTAATATGTTTTTGAATTCGGTTTGTTAGTATTTTGTTGAGCATTTTTCTGTAAATATTTATCAGAGATATTGGCCTGCAGTTTTCTTTTTTTGATGTGTCTTTGTCTGTTTTTGATATTACAGTAATACTGGCCTGTAATATAGAGTGAGTTTGGATGTATTCCCTCCTCCTCTATTTTTTCAGAATAATTTGAGTAGGGTTGGTATTAGTTATTCTTTAAATGTTTGGTAGAAGTCAGAGTGAAGCCATTTGTTCCCAGGTTTTTTTGCTGGGATACTTTTTATTATGGCTTTGATCTTGTTATTTGTTATTGGTCTATTCAGATTTTGGAATTCTTCATGGTAAATGTTGATAGGTTTTTAATATCTAGGAATTTATCCATTTCTTCTAAATTTTCTAATTTATTTTCATGTAGTTGCTCATAGTAGCCACTAATGATCATTTGAATTTCTGCTGTATCAGTTGTAATGTCTCCTTTTTCATCACTGTTTTTATCTATTTGGGTCATCTTTTTTTTGTAGTTAGTCTGGGTAAAGGTTTTCCAATTTTGTTTATCTTTTAAAAAACAACTTTTTAAAATTTATTTTTGTATTGTTTATTTTAAATTCATGTATTCATTTATTTCTGCTCTGATCTTTATTATTTATTCTACTAATTATGGGTTCAGTTTGCTTTTAATCTTCTTCAAGATGCATTATTAGGTATTTATTTGAAAATTTCTTTTTCTTCTTTCATATTTTATTTTATTTATTTTATTTTTTTGAGGCACGGTCTCACTGTCACCCGGGTTGGAGTGCTGTGGCATGATCTTGACTCACTGCAGCCTTGACCTCCTGGACTCCAGCAGTTGTGCCAGCTCAGCCTCCTGAGTAGCTGGGACTATAGGCACATGCCACCACAGCTAGCTATTTTTGTTTTGTTTTGTAGATGTGGAATTTTGTCGTTTTTTTTTTTGTTGTTGTTTGATGTAGGTGCTTATGGCTATAAACTTCCCTCTTAGGACTGCTTACCCTGTGTCCCATAGTTTTTGTGGTATGTTGTGTTTCCATTATAATTGGTTTCAACACACTTTTCAATTTTCTTCTCAATTTCTTTATTGACTCCCTGGCCATTTAGGAGCATATTGTTTAGTTTTCATGTGTTTGTATGGTTTTTAAAATTCCTCTTGTTGTTGATTTCTAGTTTTATTCCATTGTGGTCAGATAAGATGCTTGATATTATTTAATTTGTTTGAATGTTTTAAGACTTGCTTTGTGACTTAACATATGGTCTACTCTCAAGAATAATCCATTTGCTGAGAAGAATGTGTATTTTGTAGCCATTGGACAAAATGTTCCATAGATATCTATTAAACGCAGTGTTTCTGTAGTGTAGGTTAAGTACGATGTTTCTTTGCTGATTTTTATGTCTGGAATATCTATCCAATGCTGAAAGTGGGATGTTAAAGTTTCCAGCTATTATTGTATTGGGGTCAATCTCTCTCTTTAGCTCTAATAATATTTGCTTTATATTTATGGCTGCTCCAGTGTTTGGTGCATACACACACACACACACACACACACACACACATATACATATAATTGTTGTATCCTCTTGCTGACTTGACCTCTTTATCATTATACAATTATAATTCTTTGTCTCTTCTTATAGATTTTGTCTGTTAATCTATTTTGTCTATTATAAGTATAGCTACTCCTGCTCTTTTTCATTTCCACTGGAATGAAATTACCTTTTTTCTTCCCTTTATTTTTAATCTGTGTGTGTCTTTATAGGTGAAGTGTGTTTCTTGGAGGCAACAGATCAGTGTGTCTTGTTTTCAAATTCATTCAGTCACTCTATGTCTTTAGATTGGAGGGTTTAATTCATTTACATTCAATGTTATTATTGAAAAGTAAGGACTTACTCTTGCCATTTTATTCTTTGTTTTCTGGTGGTTTTTCCTTCTTTCCTTCTTTCATATTTTTCTTTTGGTGAAGATGAGTTTCTGTGGTGGTATGATTAGTGATTTAATTTCTTGGTTTTTACTTTTTGTGTATTTGTTGTATGTTTTTTATTTGAAGTTACCACGAGACTTACAAATACTATCTTATAACCTATTATTTTAAACTAATGACAACACTGATTGCATAAACAAACAAGAAAGAAGAAAACTAATAAAAGCTCTACAGTTTAACTTTTCTCCCCCCACTTTTGAACTTTCTGTTGTTCTATTTATATCTTGTACTGTGTCTTGTAAAGTTGTTGTAGTTATTATTTTTGACTAGCTTATCATATAGTCTTTCTACGTAAGATAAGAGTAGTTTACATACCACAATTACAGTGTTATAATATTTTGTATTTTTCTGTGTATTTACTATTACCAGTGAGTTTTGTATCTCCAGATTTTTTATTATTGCTCATTAATGTTCTTTACTTTCTGATTAAAGAACTCCCTTTAGCATTTCTTTTATGATAGGTCTGGTGTTGATGAACTCCCTCAGCTTTTTTCGTCTGGATAAGTCTTTATTTCTCCTTTATGTTTGAAGGATATTTTAGCTGTAGCTAAAGTCAGCCAGGCTTGTGTTCTTCCCTTCAGGGTGGTGAGTTTCCCTAGGCCCCCAAAGGGGTCCAGAGATGCCATTTTTTACTCCAGGAACTGGAGTAATTAAACCTTAGAAATTTACCTGGTGCTCTATTCTACTGGCTGGCACTGAAATTGCAAGACAAAGTCTTTCCCAGTCTTCCTTCACTTTTCCACAGGAACAAGAGCCTCTTCCCTTTGCCACCACCATCACCACCATAGACCCACGGTGGGTGTTGCCAGTCTACTGCCAGTGTTTACTTAGGGACCAAGTACTATTCATTCAGTTTGTAATGAATGCTGCCAGGCCTGAGAGACTCACCCCTAAGGTCAGTGGGCTCCATTTTGGCCCAGGGCTGGTCCAGAAATGTCAACTAAGAGTCAAGGCCTGGAATCAGGGATCCTAAGAGCCCTCTTGGTTCTCTACCCCACTGTGGCCAAAATGGTACCTAAGTTGCAAGACAAAATCCCCTTTACTCTTCCTTCTCCTTTTCTCAAGCAGAAATAGTCTCAGCCTAGCCACTGCAGCTGGGAACATGCTGAGTGTCACCTGAAGCCAGTCCATTTCACAGTCTCACCCAAGGCCCATGGTGTGCTACCTGGGTATCAGTGGTGGTTTTTCAGGGCCCAGGGGTTCTTTAGTTATCAGGTGATGAACCTTGCTAGAACAGGTTCCTTCCTTTCAAGGAAAAGGGCTTCTTCTGGACCAGGATGTGTCTAGAAATGTCATCTGGGATATAGGGTTTGGAATAGGGGCTTCACAACTCTGCCCCATGCCTTTCCCTGTTGTGGCTGAGCTGGCATCCAAAATGCAAGATAAAGTCTCCTGTACTCTTCCCTCTCTCTCCTCAAGAGGAAGGAATGAATCACTTTTGTTGATGAGAGTTGTGCTGCCTGGCACCGGGGGAGGGGTGGCACAAGCACTTTTTTAGCTGCCCTGGTTGGTGTCTCACTAGGTCACATGCCTGCCATGTCTAGCCTAGCCTGGCACTGGAATTTGCCTAGAAATGGCAGTCCTTACAGCCAAGACAGCCTATCAGGTTTATTTAGCAACCCAGAGCAGTTTAGCCCATGATTTTGTGGCTTGGAACTCAAGTTGCAACCACTGAAATGGGTGATTTTCCTCTGCCTATGGCTGGTCTAAATCCTCCCTCCATGGGTAGGCATCAGCTGAGTTCTGCTCCGCTTTGCTTTCCATTGTGACAGGGAAGCACTGAATTCATTACAGGGTCCCACAATCTCTGCACTGTCCCTTCCCCACGTGCACAGATTCTTCATGCCATTGACCTCTACTGGGGGGATGGAGGAGGGATGGCATTCGTGATTCAAGACTGTCTTTCCTACCCTCTTCAGTGCCTCTTTCAGTGATATGAAGTTAAAGCCAGGTACTATAATTACTCATCTGATTTTTGGTTCTTATAAATGTGTGTGTGTGTGTGTGTGTGTGTGTGTAGAGAGTTGTTAAATTTGGTATTCCTGCAATTGGGGGGATGATTGGTGAAGGCTTCTATTTTGCATCTTATTTTGCCCATGATCCACATTGCTTTTTCACTGTGAATCTTCAGATGATCAATTTCTCAATAGATTCATGTAAATTAGACTTTTAGAGACTGACTTAAAAGCAACAATACCAGCATATCTCTTTACCAAGAAAAAAGTAATGGTCACATGGAGCAGATAACTGGTTGTGGGCACACTGACAGTCTCTGTTGCACACCCTGAGAGGATACCAGGATAAAACCAGGAGAGTTTTCATTAGCTTGGAGTTGGAGTAACAGAAACTGGTTGGTGATAGGGGAAGTTAGTTGATAGTTTTAATATGTAATGCTACTAACTAATGATAACTTGATGTAGCTATCTCTGCTCTAGGGCCTTATATATGCCAAGGACACTGGCAACTTGACCTTGATTGATGGTATTTTTTCCCCTCATCAAGCTTGGAGATTCAGGGTTCAATCCTACGTCTATGAAAATTTTGTTTTCAATTAGAGAGTATAATTTTGTTGTAATGTTAATGCCACAAATTTGCCAACAGTCAAAATCTTGCTCTTGCATTTTGCTAAAGCCTATTTCTAATCTCAAGCCATTCTGAGCTGGTTTTCCTAATTTCTCTACTAAGGTATACCTTAATGTTTTGGAGAGTTTTACTACTCTCAATCCATGTTTTCAGATAAGAGAAGGTTTACACCATCGTTTCCTTGTTTGGAAATTTTAAGTAGCTTTGGTACTGACCCTATTAACATGGCATTGAACATCTTATGAACAGATATGTATGCTATTATGTGTGTTAGCAAATACTACATGCCTATAGTTGACTATAAACACAAAGGCAATAGATGTTACTTATCAAGCCTGTATCTTCTGTTGGGAGCTGCCATTTATTGTGCAACCACAACTCTAACAGGAGATATTTCATTCATTTCTTGTGACATTTTTGTAAGGTAGATATTAACATCCCCATTTTACAGAGAAGCAAACTGAGTTATATTGAGTTCAAATAACTCAAACTGAGTTAGATTGAGTTTATATAGATGGTAAATGATTGATATAGATTTTGATATCTGTGACAAAAATCTCATATTCTTTCCAATTCCTTACCTTACCTTCCATATGGTGCCTCGTCTAATAAATGCAGCTAATGGCTATTTATTTTGGTTAAGGTTCTATTAGGAATATATAAGCTATATCATAGAAGTGTGTCTTGTGGACACATAGGAGCCAGATAATCTCTAGTAGTCTACAGGTTTGATGGAAGAAAATCTATCAGTATTCCAATCTCACAATATCTTGACTGAGAATTCCAACCTTTTTTCAGAACCATTTTTGTGCTCTAATACATTTTTTTTCTCATTAGAGAGGCCATAATCCAATTTAAACAATTTTGGACATTATATAAAATAGTTTCTCAAGTTATTTCTATTTACCACATGAGTCTGTATGTACTAGAAAATTGTGTGAGTTTTTTAATCAAACATAATTAAAGTATTCATTATGTAGTAATATTTTATCTTGTTTAATAGGGAAAATAATTACACTCAAATTTAATTCCTTATGAAGGAGATAAATCTGAATTAACAGATTTTTCCAGTCTCTTAATAATAATCAAGATCTTCTAGCTATTCATACCTATGATACACCTGGCACTGTTTTTGGCAATGTGGTATTATATAAACAAAACATACAAGAATACTGATGTCATAAAGCTTAACTTCTTGTAAAAGGCTATAGAAAATTTTTTAAAAACAGAATTAAGAAAATTGTGTCATAATTACAACCAGTAAGTATTATAGAAGAATAATTTTAAAAGAACAGGAAAGAAAAAGTGAGAATGCTGAGACAGTATTATATAAATGGGTTAGAGTAGACCTCACTGAAAAGAAGAGTATTGAATAAATGAAGACAAATAGAGAGTTAATCAGGCAAATATCTGGGAAAGAGCATTTCAGTAAAAAGCAATAGCTTCAACAAAGGCTTAAAATGGGAGCAATGAAAAGCAAAAAGGTCAATGCGCTTGGAGCGGAGAGAGGGAGAGAGAAAAAAAGTTGTAGGAGACAAGTTAGAGAACCAGAGGCCAAATCATGTAGGAATTTGTTGGCCCTTATAAGGACTTTGGCATTTACCCTGAGTGAAAAAGGATTATTGGTGGTTTGGGGCAGAAAACAATATTTGACTTACATTTTAAAAGATCACTCTGACACTCTGGATAATATGTTGAAGATAACCTACAGAGAGATAAAAGAAAAATCAGGCAACTATTTTAATAACTCTTGAATGTGATAATGGTCCCTTTGATAAGAGATATAGCTGGGAGATGGGAAGAAGCATGCAGATGATAGACATGTTTAAAAGCAGAGCTAAGAAGATTTTCTGATGAATTGAGTAAGAAGCATAAGAGACACAGAGAAGTCAAGGGGGACTCCAGCACCATTGACCTGGACAATTTCAATGATTATCATCCACTGAAATGAAGAAGGCTGTGAGTGTAAGATGTTTCAGGGAGGGAGAAAGATGAGGAGTGCAGTATTTGAAGATGTTGAATTTGAGACATTTAGTATATATACAAGTGTGGATGTATTGGTGCACAGTTGGTGTACGAGTCTGGAATTTGAGAAAAAAATATGGGCTAGAGTTTTACATTTGGTATTTTGGGGGATGTAAATGGAATATTAAAGCCCTGAGACTGAATGGGATCACATAGGGAGTGAGCGTAAATAGAAAATCAAGAACAACAAAAGGACCAAACCTCTAAATACTCTAACATTTAAAAATCGGAAAGGAGACCAGGCGCAGTGGCTCACGCCTGTAATCTCAGCACTTTGGGAGGCCAAGGTGGGTGGATCACAAGGTCAGGAGTTTGAGACCAGCCTGGCCAACATGGCGAAACCCCATCTCTACTAAAAATACAAAAAATTAGCCGGGCATGGTGGCACGCACCTGTAATCCCAGCTACTCAGGAGGCTGAGGCAGGAGAATTGCTTGAACCTGGGAGGTGGAGGTTGCAGTGAGGCAAGATCACACCATTGCACTTCAGCCTGGGTGACAGGGTGAGACTCCGTCTCAAAACAAAACAAACAAAACATAAACAAACAAAAAGAAAACGAAAAGGAGAGAAGGAATAAGCAGTAGACACCGAGAGTGAACGACTGCTAAGGTAAAAAGAAAATTGAAATTGTATGGCATCCCAGAAGCCAAGAGTACACAGTGCATCGAAGAAGAGGTAGGATTTTCATATCTGGCTGTAATGAACAAAATTGCAAAACACTATCCCTTTCATACCAACGAAAACAAACTAGATAAGCTACCAAAATCACAGATTAAAAAAAAGTCATCAGAAGCTTCAGATATAAAGAAACATAAATTAATTAAATTTCAGAAAGTAACGAGGAAAGCAATGGCTCACAGTTGTTCTTAAAACCAGAGGCACAAGGGAAGAGGAAGAATGTGATATAGATGCCCATAAGAGTAAATCAGATTAACTTTCAACAGACTTTCACTGGCCACATGGCCTGTCAGATTAGAATTCTGAGGAGTCTAGTCCTAGAGCAGGTCTACATCGATTGGCCAACAGTTTTCAACGAGCCTTTGTAAAGTATACAGGTAGTATGCTAAAGGCTAGAGACAAAGAAGAAAAGCTGAGAAAGACTCCTGCTGAGGCGTGCCAGATCTCTGTGTATGGCCTGTTCTGTGCAGGCCAGGGCACAGCCCGCCGGACTGTAGAGGCTGGACACAAGATTGTAAAGCTAAGAGAAATCCGTCTGAGGCACTTGTCTGAAGACCGAAGAGCAGAAAGGCTGAGAAAGATTTTCTGTGGAGCAGAAAACTGAGGGCAGGACTGAAGAGTAAAGTGACTTCCGCAAAGCTCCAAAAGCTGGCAATCTGGCTATCAAGCAGAAGATTTTCCATTGTTCGGAATTCTGTCAAGGAGTAAGAGCTGTCTGGAGTATCACCGGTTCCTTGCTAAAAGAAAAAGCCCTGATCCCACCTTTAAAATGTTACAATGTTGCTGCAAGAAAAACCAGATTCAGCTCAAGTACAGATAAGATTGACTCAGCAGCCTGCCGGAAGAAAGGGTGTGCCCATTTCCGGAGGTGAATATTATTCAGTTTAGTCTCTAATGTCCTTTTATACAAAAGTTACATTATAAAATAAAAAAACTATAAGACATTTAAAAAATCAAGAAAATATGATTTATGGTAAATAGGAAATAGGAAATAGCAAAGATAAATAGATAGGGAGATCGTTCAGACGTGGTAATTAATAGGAACTTTAACACAGCTTTGATGGGGTCTGCCGGAAAAGATTAACGTCATGCACTAAGATATGAAGTATTTCTCCAGAGAGATGAAAACTGTAAAAAAGAATGAAAAGAAAATGCTAGAATTTAAGCAAAACAGTGAAAAATAAAAAATTTATCAGATGGAGCAACATAACGGCAGTCTAGAGGGTGGGATAAGTGAACTTGAAAGGCAGGTCAATAGAATGTATCCAAACAGAAACACAAATAAGGAATATAAAAGATGGAACAAAGTAGAGCAGAACAACTAAGCTCTGTGGGACAATATCAAGTAGCCTAACACGTAATTGAAGTCCTGCTAGGATAGGAAAGAGATAATGGGGCAGAAAAATATGTTTAAGGGAATAATAGACAAGAATATTCCAACAACAATGAAAAATAGTCAATCGAGAGAGCCAAAAACTTCAACAAATCTCAAGGAGTATAGATAAAAAGAAAAGCATACCTATGTAAAGCATAGTGAAACTGATGAAAATAAAAGATAAGGGGCAAATCTGTAATACAGTCAAATAAACCTTCCCAAGTATAAGAAATAATCAATGGCACACTAACCTGTGGTAACTGAAGTCAAAAAGTGGTGAAACTGCCTTTGCAAAAATTATAACCAAGGAAATTATGACAGTGAAAGAGATCAGACCTAACCGACTCTATCTTGCTTCTAACCTTTAAGTTGTCCTTGTTCATTTCTGGGCATAGGCCAAACTAACCTTGGGAAGGAATTCAGTTTATGATTTGACTCTGAAACAAAACTGATAATAGCCCTTTCCCCAAAAGACCCACTTCTTGCATGGGGACCAGTCTGCTTTGCAGAACTAACAAATTAGCTGCAAGATTAGTAATTACGGTTTAGGGGTTATGCTGCAGTCTCTGGCTGCGAGTCTGAACCTCCTCACATTGCTCCTGGGGATAACTAATTACTATGATAAAACCTCAGATCAGTACTTGAGATATGTTGCAGACCCTGCACTGGATGCATTCAGCTGGTGCATCCAGTGCCGGGTCTGCAAAATATCTCCCACCCAGACCGATAATCTGCTTCAGCCAGTTCTGCGATCCCACCCAGGAACAGAAGACAGCAAGAAAACCTCACTTCGACCCCCTATTAGTCCATCTCCAACCTGACCAATCAGCACTCTCTACTTTGCCAGCCGCCAAATTATCTTTAAAAACTTTGATCCCTGAATGCTCAGGGAGACTGATTTGAGTAATAATAAAACTCCAGTCTCCTACACAGCCGGCTCTGCGTGTATTACTCTTTCTCCATTGCAATTCCCCTGTCTTGATAAATCGACTCTGTCTAGGCAGTGGGCAAAGTGAACCTGTTTGGTGGTTCCAGGGGCCGCGTCTGAAGAGTATGGAGATTGACCAAAATGTGACACAGAGGAACTTTCTGGGTGATGGAAGTGTTGTGTATCTTGTTTTGGGTAGTCTTCAGGTGAATATCTACAACTGTTAAAACTCATTGAACTATACACTTCAGATATGTGCATTTTAGGGGTCTGTAAATTATACTCTTTTAAAAAAAAAATATGAGAAAGCGTTATTAACTATGCTAAGTGTTGCTAATAGGTCCAGTTCGAAAAGGACTGGAAATTTGCCTGTGAATATAGCAACGTGGAGGTTATCTTGAGGAAAGCAGTTTGGATGAAGTGTTGGAAACAAAAGCCTGATTTCTTAAGGAGACATTTCCCCCTCTTCTTCTGTACCATTGGCTCATGTGTTGTAAAGATAAGCTTCATGGAAAATCCTCAGCAGACATGAGTGTTCTCGTTCCTAAACATTCTCTTTTTAAACAGAAGAGTTTTGATAGACATGTGAATGGTTTAGATTTTTAAACTCTCAGCTCCTTCCAAGTAATCTCAGCCAGTGTTAGGGGTCTATTCTTCAAATTCCAAGAATTTCTTTCCAGCTTAATAAAAAAAAAATAAATACAGAAATGTGAAAATTGGCTGACATTTGTAGCAGCTTTATAGATTTGGATAAGCTGGCTATAATGATAACTCTTTTGTTAATGATACCAAACATATAAAAAGCGTAAGACCTGGGGATTCGCTATCCTTGATAAATGTTGTCTTTATTCAGATAATTCTTCGTTCCTTCATTACACACACAAACACACACACACACACACACACACACACACACACCCCTGATTTAAAAGCTCCCAGTTTAATCTAGATGTTAGGATTTTGATACAATCTGTTAAAGTGCCATGAACAAGAAAATGACTTTGAAAAATAAGTCTTAAAAGTAAAGGCATGTAAACCAACGTATGTTTTTAAAAGTAAAAGTTATTTGTCTTAGAGAAAGAAAGGCTGGGCTGATGATAATGTTAATAACATTGTAAGACAGTAAAAGATGTATTAAGGTAGGCTGTCATATTCTGTTGTTGAGAGTGAGAGGCATGGGGAGGGGGAAGGAGGGAGAAAATTAATGTTGTCTTCTCTGGATTATATAATTGTAGTCATATTTGAAGACTAGAACATGAACTGCAAACATATCCATTGGAGGTCTTTTAAATAATTTTCCCAGTTAAAATATTAAATAATAATATATACATAGGCTTAAAATTCAGTATTAATAAGAGTAAGCCTTAGTAGAAATATGTATCATCTAATTCAATCCCCCAAATAAAATCGATGCGCAAACTTTTGTCCTATGACTAGCAGATATATGAACAAAACTGCTAAACCAGCAAGCTGGCTCTTTCACAACTACAATTTATTATTTTAGTTTCACTTTTCTATGGCCATTTTCTGCTTTGTCCTTCCTCTGAGATTTGAAAAACTCTGCCTTGCCTAGTATATGGTAGGTAGGAAGACCTATTCCTGTTCTCAAAATGCTACTGATTCAAAATTCATAGCCATAGCAGGGTGTCTGCGAAGTACCCTGCAACTGTGCCAGCCTCCAGAGTGTTACAGAAGAAGCTTATTTTCCATCCATTTTCCATATCTGATATAATCTTGGCCTTGAGAAACCAAGTGTCAGAGTTTTTATAGCTAATAAATTCCATGAATGAGAGCAGACTGTTGTTGTGGTTATAAGTGTTTGGAATACTATGTTTGGACTGTCCCGTAATTTCACTCCTTTCCCTACAGGTTAACAAAAACTATTAAGATGAAAAATAGGGCCATCTGGTGAGTTGTACCTCATAATAATGAGAGGGTCAATACAGGTCAAGAGGGCAGACCTGTTTCTAAAAATTGGAAAACAAAAATAAAGCTGTTTTTACTTTCTTGTTGTAGGTATATGCCTACAGAACAAGAAAAAATGTCAGAATCATATTTTATAACACAGGATGGAAAGAATGTCCTACTGCATGGAAGTTAGTAACACATTTTATTTGGTACTATGGATTTCACTTATATTTATTGAAGGTTGAAATAAACTAGACAATACTGATCTTAATTATTTTCTAATTAGTGATAACCAAAGAAAATGCCATCAAAGAAAATAAAGGAAACATGTATTTGATTGTAAGATAATGAAATTGCAGCCTTTGCCAAATGTTGACTCTGGACCAAGAATATGCCAAATATTTGCAAACATAAAATTATTTAGTCCTCATAAGTTTCTAAGATATTCTCAGTTTAATCCATTAAGAAACTGAGACTTGCAGAGTGGATGCAACTTGGCAAGATGACATAGCTCTAAAAAACCAGAACTAAACTCAAAGCTTTCTTTGTCCAATCTAAAAACCATGTTCCTAACCACAAAATTATGGTGCCCAGCATCACTGCAATAGCTGCATCCATCATATTTACATGGTAAGGGTCTCTAGCATCCATTACTAGCAGTGAGTGCTCATGGATTCTTGTTTTATTCAGTGAGTTTTAATTATTTCTATCATAGTTTAATTTTATATTCTAAAGGTAATTTTAATGAGTTGTAAAGTTTGAGAAACTCTACTAAGTCACTTACATTTACGCATCTATTTTCATGTTCCAAAATTTTCTCATCAATTCTAGTTTACTATTGTCTCTTCTCCTATTCTCTTTTGCTTATTTTGGAGAAATTTCAGAAGATAATGGTAATAGTGCTGTGTTTATCAGCCATGGTTAGAGGGTTTTAATCATTTCAAAAAATAAATTGTATTAGTTATTTAAAAAATTTTGTCTGAAGACAAACACACATATGTATCTACACTAGTAATTTGAAATTAATAAAGGAGATAGGTGCTAATTTTCTTTTGAGATAGGTGCTAATTTGCTTTTACTGTGTTATTTATGAATATATACAATATTTATTTTGCATTACACACACACATGAATATATGTGTATATATATATTTTAAAACTTCCAGATTTTATCGGGTTGCACCATTTCTTATCTAAAGAAGAGGAAGCATTGTGTTGTTTGAACTGTGTAAAGTGTATATAGGAGAGACTCACCTGGGCTTATCTTGCTAATGAAAAAATTAATCCAAATTCCATTTGAGACTCTGTGGCTGGTAGCAATTCAGATCTGCTTTTCAAAAACTGGTAGCAACTCTTTGATGTACCTGAAATTGAACAAGCTCAGCTCTTGGATGATGTCACCTGTTTATTGCCACAATTTAGTATTTGAATAATGTAATGGCAAAAACAATCCCAGAAATAGCACAAAAGGGAAATAAACCAGCCAGATAATTCCAATAATGAGCAGACATAATTACTCAAACTATCTCTCTTTGTACCCTTGTCTGGTTCCCTTTCTTAACATGAAATATTGAGTGACCTTATCTGTACTCTGTTACTCAGAATTTGTAAATAATTACAGAACGCTTGCTATGAAAATTTCAAAAGTATGGTTTTATGTTTTGAAGAGAATCTTAATGAGCTGGAATGATTATTCAGACTCAGCCTATGGTATTTTGGTGGTAATGTAGAATCTCTTAACTTGAAAATTAGTTGGCAAAATGCTGAGCCACAGAAAAATTCACATTGACTGTATGATGAATGGTTAAATGTCCCAAAGGTTCAGTAAGCCAAGATATTCCCTACTGAGAGCTTTTTCTGACAGTTCTTAGGCAGGCAAAATTCTTTCTGAAGTAAATGCCCTTTACCAAGAGAAGCCAACTCTTTTCCCTGTTCAGTTCACACTGACAATGTTTCCTTCCTATAATGTGTGGTTCAGATAGCTTTTTGAATACAGTGTCCTCGTGGTTGATGCTTCTGAAATAATTGTTCTGATTTCTATATGGACACTTGAAAAGTCCTGGTTCCAGACCCCACTCCACACCCCTACCCCCTCTGCTTTCCCACTCTAACCATTAGGGAGGTGTTCCCAACGTATTTAAAAGACCATCATATTTATTCATAGAGGACTCTAATCATAGGTGCTTTGGTCTTAAATTTAGGTTTGTATGCTACAAATGAAACAGTAGACGATGAGGGCAACAGCTGGAGTGTGAATACAAAAGAGACTACATATAAATAATAATGTAGGAGATTACTCCAGGCATAAACTTATGCCTCGGATATGAGTAAGAGATGGGCAAATGAATTGATGCTCTTAGTTTTATTTTCTCTGATTTCCCATAGAGTGAGAAAAATTGAGGCCAAATCATGAGAAACCTGTAGGCAAAACCTTTGGATTTGATGTGTGAATAATTTTAAGGTGTTCTCTACCATTAAAAAAAAAAAAAAAAAAAAGCCAGCATACCCGGAAAAAAACCCACATTTTTTAGGTGTCCAGGAAAGTGAGTAGATCTTTGAAGAGAAAACTTACAAAATAAGATCCTTAACAAAAGTAAGCTAACAGAGAGGAACTAATGGTATCTTCATAATTATATACATGAAATCATATTTAGTGCTCTGTACAACAAAAGACAAAGACTGAAGACAGCAGATAGAAAGAGCCAGCAAACTGTAATATTTGAAAATTCATTGGAGTGTTCCAAGCAGAACATTAAGGTAATATTTATGTTCTGGAGATAGTCCTATGGAAAGAAAATTCTCAATGAGTGTATTTTAAGGGTGACTTAAGGTGTTTTTAAAGTGCTGTTGACAATGTACAATTTTTACCCAGTCTGTCAAGTTTAGCATCAAATATTTTAATGAAAATTTCCTTCTCCCCAAGAGAAGTTTCTGCAAATATTTTAATATATAAAGTACTTTGAGTTAATTTCTTCTCAACATTTCTGTGAGGTGAACAGCACAGCCATTACCATCCCAACTTTACCAAAGAAGAATTTTCATGACAATAGACTTGTCCAACTTGATACTCTGTTACAATAGAAATAAGGCAGTACTGATTTTGAAGTCATTCGGCTTAGAATCCAGTGCTGTTTCTTTCATACCATATTAATGCCACAGTTCAGAAGTTTCTCCAGATTTTTCTCACTTAAGTCTTCTTGTAATCAAGAATCCTGTGTACTTGGAATAAGGGAGGCAAAGACATATCATACTGACTTTATTGATAAAAATTTATTCAAACCTCCTCATTATGACTGCACTCACTGTATGGTGGGAAATTACTAGTAGAGAGTAGGTTGTGGCTGATCCTTTAAACAGACCCCAGAAAGGGGGAGTGACAAATGAGATCTGTATTTATTGAGGAAAATTAAAGCTCTACAATATAAATCAATAGCAAAATAGCTCTAAAATAGCAAATAGCTCTAAAATAGCAAATAGCTCCTCAGTTTGTCCACTGTTCTCCATTTCTTCTGCCACTGTTTCAGTTCGGGCTCTGTTCAACTTTTATCTGACACATGGTAGGGGCTAGAAAACACAAATGTATAGAAATAAGGAATAATCAAACTATAGCACATATCTCCTAATCAATTTTACCTTTTTATCTTTTGAAAAAGTCTTGGAAGAAGCAAAGCCAGGACTCAAACTACAGTTAAAGGGATTTGGAGTACAAGCTTTCAACTACTACACTGTTCTCTGATCATTAGTCATTTTTACAGCCCACATAATAGACTTGAGGGACATGGCTTTTGCAGGACCAGCAAGGGGCTCTTAAACACTTTAGATTTATTATTTATAAAATTCAACTTTTCTACAATCTATGCATTCCATTTAACTGCTGAAATTTCCTAGGCAAGAAAATGACCATATTCAATGAGGTGGTTAATAAAATCTTGGCATTCTCTCAATGTTAAGCTTCTTATTTTGTTTATATCATAAGTTCACAAAGAGGGATCTTTAAGGGTTGAAGATTCAGCTCTGTAAGGATGGTGGCAGAGTCCTAGATACGACATTACTTGCCAATCTGCTCTGTGCCTGGGGCTCTTCCAAAAACTCTTCAATCATTCCTTTGGGAAAGGAAGGCTATTTAATATTCCTTTATATTCTGTAGCCCTCTCTGCAGGAAAGCAACCCTATGGGGATCAGTCAAAAGCAGAGCCAGTCAAGCTGCCTTTTGCTTCCTTTATTCAGTTAGGTCACTTAGAAGCCATGAGTGTGAGGGGATGTTGTATAATTGTAACAGGTCCCTACAGAGCCTCAGTTTTAATATTAATTGAAGATACTATTATTCTGCCAGAAACTTGTAGATACTTTGCTGCCTGCCAGCCATCCCTTTGTCACAACTTTGGTTTCAGAATGGGCTCAAATTCATTTGAGTTGAAAAGCAGCATATTTTGGTTATGTAAAAATAATATATACAGGTTGCTCTAATAAGGAGATGGTATTGTGTGAGGATTTCCAGACTGATTCACCTTAGTCAAGAAAAGAGAGAACTATGTCGGAAAGTGCTCTTCGTTCCCTGGTGTCCATTCTTCTCTGCTCTCCTTTTTTAGTAATAGAAACTTTACTAATGCCCCTAGCTACTCAGCCAGAGACTCCTTGCAGCTTGTTGTGGTCACTCAATTACATTTTGGCCAGTGGATTCTGAGTATAAATAATAATACACGAAACTTGCTTATTGCGTCTCCGAAAAAGGAGGCAGATAGCCCTCCATCCTCTCCTTTACAATTCCTGTGAGCTAAAGCTTAATGCATGGTGCTGACGAGCCTGCTATAACTAGGAAGATGAGGGCAACACCCTAAGTTACAGTGGGTGATTAAAGAAACCTGAGTGTCTGGACAACAGGTATAGCAGAACTGCTTGTTGATTGTATACCCACTATTATTTTGAGAGAAAATAAGCTTACACTTTGAGTTTCTGTAGTTTGGGGGCTCTTTGTTGTAGAAGCTTAGTTTTTGCCAAACACAGTCTTTTTTTCTACAGCTCTAAATCTACATGGCAGTACCTTTTATTGACTCAAGTTGGCCTTGGTCTGATAACCTTAAGATATCCTGGGAGCTAAAACATGGTTGTAATTGAATAAAAGCTGGTATATCTTGGAAAAGTTAAGGAAAAAAAACAAAAAAGGAAAGATAATGTGATCAAGTGGCAAAATATATGTTATGGCACTAGATGGATCTACTCCTTATTTATTTTCCTTTTGATCTTAGACCTTTCTGAACCTCAGTTTCTTCATATGTAAAATAATAAAAATAATATATGCCACATAATATTGTGATATTTCAGAGCAATAACATATATAAAATACATGGCACAAAAAGTTTCTTATTTATTTATTTATTTTTTATTATTATTATACTTTAAGTTCTAGGGTACATGTGCATAACGTGCAGGTTTGTTACATATGTATACTTGTGCCATGTTGCTGTGCTGCACCCATCAACTCGTCAGCACCCATCAACTCGTCATTTACATCAGGTATAACTCCCAATGCAATCCCTCCCCCCTCCCCCCTCCCCATGATAGGCCCCGGTGTGTGATGTTCCCCTTCCCGAGTCCAAGTGATCTCATTGTTAAGTTCCCACCTATGAGTGAGAACATGCGGTGTTTGGTTTTCTGTTCTTGCGATAGTTTGCTGAGAATGATGGTTTCCAGCTGCATCCATGTCCCTACAAAGGACATAAACTCATCCTTTTTTATGGCTGCATAGTATTCCATGAGTAATTATAGTTTTTTTTTCTTCCAACAATTCTACTTATTTCAGCTCTGTTTCTTTTGGGGATATTTAGAGTATGGTTTTGCTATAGTTAGGCCATATGTTCTCTCTTATAGAGAAGAAAGGGTTTTTTTTTCTTTTTTTGTAATATAGTATTAATTAATTGGAACTTATCTGTGGTTTTGAGGCTGACGAAGAAATTCTGTGAGCTGAAGTACTCAGGACCTCTCACTAGTTCTTTCTTTTCCCTTCTTTCATGAATAGCAAACTTCGGAGACATATGTGAAGGAGAAGAGAACTAGCAGTATAAAATGTCACTGGCCTGAGCATTGGCATCAGAGTTATCAAGTGTTTTTATCTTTTTTATTTTTGTAGATTTATTTTTTATTGAAACAGAGTGTCACTCTGTCACCTAGACTGGAGAGCAGTGGCATAATCTTGACTCACTGCAGCCTTGATCTTCCGGGTTAAAGCGATCTTCCCACCTCAGCCTCCTAAGTAGCTGGGACTACAGGCAAGCACCACCACGCCCGGCTAATTTTTGTATTTTTTGTAGAGACAGTGTTTTTGCCATGTTGCACAGGTTAGTCTCAAACTCCTGGCTCAAGTGATCCACTCACCTCAGCCTCCCAGAGTGTCAAGAGTGTTTTTCATAGAAGTCCAAAACACCCAAAAGCAAATGAAAAATGACACAGACTCCCGAGTTCTGTCCATGACATAATCTATCTCTTGACAAAATTTACTTTCAGCTTTGACAGGGTCTTCTCTGCTTAAGGATTTGCTGTGTTGACAAGAGTACTCAGTATCGATCAGAGCTAATCTGGTAGTCTACTTGACATCTCCATTCCTTGAACTTTATATATATTTTTTAATTTAATGAAAGCCTTTATAATCTTGTCATTTCCTATTTTCTCTTTGGTCTAAGAAACTCTGGGGGAAGTCAGCCTTAAGTCAACCTTAGGAAATGTGGTTTGTATAGGATATGTCAGTATCTGAATTCAGAGGAGAAAATGGGCAAACTATGTTGTGGTACGCAATTTTTTTTTTTTTTTTTTTTAAGACAGAGTCTCCCTCTGTCACCCAGGCTGGAGTGCAGTGGCGCGATCTCAGCTCACTGCAAGCTCCGCCTCCCGGGTTCGCGCCATTCTCCTGCCCCAGCCTCCCGAGTAGGTGGGACTACAGGCGCTCGCCACCACACCCCGCTAATTTTTTGTATTTTTAGTAGACACAGTGAAAGTGTTAGCCAGAATGATCTGGATCTCCTGACCTTGTGAACTGCCCGCCTCCGCCTCCCAAAGTGTTGGGATTACAGACGTCAGTCACCGCACCCGGCGGTGCACAACTTTTAATGAACACTACAATATGATCCTTCTGTTTGTGGAGGAGCACAGAGTATGGTTAGACAACTCTGGAGCCAAACCAAACCTAGTTCAAATCTTTCTCTCTCTCTGGCTCGTTCTTTCTCTCATTTACCAAGTTTTCGAAATTCTCTGAACCTCACTTTACCAGTCTCTAAAACAGGAGATAACGTGTCTCTACATTGGAGATAATAACTCTTACCTTGACGTATTGTCACATAGATAAAATGACTCAGTGCATACAAGCTTTTAGAACATAGTAGACACTCAAAGGGTGGCTATTTTCTTTCTTTTCAGGCCATTTGTAATGGAGGCACTTCTCACTTACTTTTTGACTAGAGATGCCCTGTAGAAGGTGAATCCTGAATCATTTTGAGCAAGTGAGATTCATTCTATGAATATATAAATTCAAGACACTTTCCAAAGCCAAATATAGGTGAAGAGTTTATATTGCATTCAGTTTTAGAGTATCAATACTCCTGTTTCATTAATCTGAAAGTACATATTTACATTCTCTTATAAGCCATGGGATCATACTACATTCAAGATTATTTACTTGTAACACTTAATACTTTAAATTCTAATTTATTCATTTACATATAAATAATATGGAATATTACAAATATATTTGTGGCAGAAACTATATACTGGCTGACTCAAAATCCATTTTCAATCCCTCCTATCACCCTTTGCTTACTAAGAAAATTACACTGGATTATCAGACTTTTTTGCAGCCCAGGGTATCATGAGACACAGTTAGGATAAATAAAATGAAAGTGGAACTCTATCATAAGGTTTAGGGAAACATATATTATTTAGAATAGAGAAAGAGGGTAGTATATTTTAAAAGTTGGTTAAGCTTTGAATTTATCATGTTTTTCCTTTCTGGAATGTGAATTGATACTTTTAAGTGGAACAGCCAACCTAAAACTCAATAAGCTAAGAATAGTAGAGCTAAAACAAAAAAGATCATGAGTCCTGATGATTATCAGTGAACATCTAAAATAAAACTTCAACCGTTTATTTCATCATCAAAAATATGTATTGAGAACCTGCATCTTACAAATACACTTTTTTTAGAAGCTGGAGATAAGCAGTGACATAAATAGACAAAAATTCTTGCTTTCAGAATGGAATCTTATATTCCAGTGTTGGAAGAGAAACAGAAAACAAATTTGTAGGAGAGTGTGTGTGAGTATGTGTGTGTCTGTGTGTGCATGGTCTGTCAGAATGATTTTTAAAATCCTGGGGAGAAAAATAAAGCAAGAAAAAAGAGTGCTAGAAAGTGCTAGGATATGGTTATGTTTTGCTGCCAGAATACCCATATAGAGATTAGAATATCTGTATGGGAAAGTAAAAATGACTCGAATTCTGGGCTTACTGTAATATAATATAAACTGGGATATTTACTGATGTGGAGGCTGTGGAAGGGGTAGTCTTATTCAAAGCCACGCACCTAGATTGTTGCTAGGTTCTCTTCTGACTCCAGTCACAATGTGTTAGAAAAAATGCTCATCAACTTTTGCTTAATATATAAAATAGACCAGAATGTGTTTAAGGTACTGCACATTGGATGCTCTGTTACCTGCAACTAGAAATATTTCTTTTTTTTTTTTGAGACGGAGTCTCGCTCTGTCGCCCAGGCTGGAGTGCAGTGGCGCGATCTCGGCTCACTGCAACCTCCGCCTCCCGGGTTCACGCCATTCTCCTGCCTCAGCCTCCCGAGTAGCTGGGACTACAGGCGCCCACAACCGCGCCCGGCTAATTTTTTGTATTTTTAGTAGAGACGGGGTTTCACTGTGGTCTCGATCTCCTGACCTTGTGATCCGCCCGCCTCGGCCTCCCAAAGTGCTGGGATTACAGGCGTGAGCCACCGCGCCCGGCCAACTAGAAATATTTCTAATTGAAACAGATACACCAGAAAGAGGAAATGTTTCAAACACTAGGCTAAGCCACTTACATGTCACTGCTTTTGATCTTCAATTATAACATTACAGGATGGATACTTTTATTACCATTTTATAGATAAGGAAAATTAAGAACTAACTCCAGTCTTTCAGTTAGTAAGTGGTATCCTAGATTTGAATCTAGATATTTTTGTCTAAAAAAAATCCCTGTTCATTTTCTTACTTATCCATTCAACAAAAATTTAATTAGTGTTTTCTATAGGCCAAGCATTCTGCTAGGCACTTCAGTTAAGAATAGAATGATAACTGGGCAATGATAATTTGGATTTGATGCCAAAATCATCAAATTTTGTCAGGCAGCTAACACAGAAAAGGACAAATGGGATTACCTCATATTAAGAAGCTTCTGCACTTCAAAGGTAACAATTGATAAAGTGAAAAAAACCCTATGGAATGGAAGAAAATATTTGCAAGATATACATCTGAAAACAGGTTAATTTCCAAACTATAAAAGAAATTCAAAATAACTCAATAGCAAGAAAACAAAGAATCCAATTAAAAAATGGGCAAAAGACCTGAATATTTTTCAGAAGACATACAAATGGAAAAAATGCTCAATGTCACTAATCATTAGGGAAGTGTCAAAACCACAACAAAATATCACCTGATACCTGTCAGAATGGCTATTATCAAGAAGAGGAAAGACAGTAAGTGCTGGCAAGGATATGTAAAAAAGGGAATCCTCGTGCATTGAGGATGGGAATGTAAATTCATCCAACCGTTATGAAAAACTGTAGAGAGGTTCCTCAAAACACTAAAAATAGAATTACCATATGATCCACCAATCTCACTTCTGAGTATGTATCTAAAGGAAATGAAATTAATATATCAAAAAGGTATCTGTACTCCTATGTTCATTGCAACAGTATTCACAGTATCCAAGTTACAGAATCAATCTAAATGCCTATCGACAGATGAATGGATACAAATGTATATATACACAATGGAATACTATGCAGCCTTAAAAAAAGAAAGAAATTTTGTGAATTGCAAAAACAGGAATGGAATTGGAGAACATTATGCTAAGAGAAATAAGCCAGGCACAGGAAGACAAGTAATGCATGTTCTCACTTATATGTGAAATCTAAAACAATTGAATTAAAGAAGCAGAAAGCAGAATGGTGCTTACTAGAGGCTGGACACTGGGGGAAAAGGGACATGTTGGTTAAAGGGTGCAAAGTTTCAGTTTGAGAGGAACAATAAGTTTTTGAGATATTTTGTACAGCACAGTGACTATTGTAAATAATAATGTCTTTTTTATATATTTCAAAAATACTGAGGGTCAATTTCCAATGTTCTCACCACAAAAAGTGGTATTCGATGTGATGGTTATGTTAATTAACTTGATTTAATCATTCCACATTGTATACATATAACACCATTTTGTGCCCAATAAATATATACAATTATAATTGGTCAATTAACAATAAAATTTAAAAATTGGTAAAAGTCAAAAAATTTTAAACAAAAAAATTTTTGAAAAATAATAGAATGATAGATAAAACAGCTGTGATTTTCAAGAAAATCTCAAAGTAGTAGGTAAGTAGGTAAGAAAACCATAGCACAATTTTAAAAATTAAGTTTTGTTAAACACTTATGAAGAACCTGTCATATGCCAGAAACTGCAAAAGGCACTAAACTGATTTACAGAAATGTAACAGAATTTTTGTTCATAAATATCGTATCATCCATTGGGAGAGGTAAGCCTTAAGCTAGAACTTTCAATAGGGCTTGAGGTATCTTTTTAAGAGGTAGCTACAAAGCATGAAGGGACCATAGCAGAGGGACTGGGGTTAGACCATGAATAGGCAGAGAAGGAATTGGTATTATGGCAGAGAAAAGTCGTGTGAATAGGTGTTGAAGAGTGAAAGGGCATGGTGCCTTTGGGTTCTGATAAAAATCTAAGTAGAGCTGGGCATTTCAAGGCAAAACATGGAAGCCAACATTTGAGAGATAGCTGGGCCCAATGGTAAAAGATTATATGGGTAAATTTAAATGGTTTGGGGTTTTTCCTATAGGCAAACATTTTGAATCAAATGGATGAAATTATCAGATCTGATCTTAGAAAGTAAACTGCAGCAAGTACAGAATGGGACAGACATCCTAGGTTTTACCTTCCTGTACATTGAAGTCTCCCCCACCCCTCCTTTTTTTTTTTTTTTTAAAGTCAAGACAGAGTCTCTGTTTCACCAAGAATGGAGTGCATTGGTGTGATCTTGGCTCACTGCAACCTCCGACTCCTGGGTTAAAGCGATTCTCCTGTCTTGGTCTCCCAAGTAGCTGGGAATACAGTCGCCCGCCACGACGTGCAGCTAATTTTTGTATTTTTAGTAGAGATGGGGTTTCACTGTGTTAACCAGGCTGGTCTTGAACTCCTAACCTCGTGATATGCCTACCTTGGCCTCCCAAAATGCTGGGAGTACAGGCGTGAGCCACCGTGCCCGGCAAAATCTCCTTCTTTAATGTAATTTGGGATATAATCTTTAGATATCCAATCGTTTAAAAAAAAAAAGTTATTGTACTGATGAGACTGAAGCTTCTCTTTCATGGGGTAAAATAAATTGTGCCCCCTATTAAACAATGGTAAAATGGCATCACACACAATATTACAAACTCTTACCACCCTGAGACCATTTAAAATGTCATTCCCTTTCTTCCAGGGAAAAGATTCAGTTAGTCTTGACCAAATGAATAAAGAGCAGATTAGAATGTTCCGGGGAAAAAAAACAAGAATTATTCATTCCTTGCGTACAAATACTTCCTGCTTAGTTTGAGCAGATTCCTACATTGTAGTCTAGTTACTTCCCTCCCAAATGCAAGTATACAATGAGTGTGTAATGCCACAGCAATAAAATGCAGTATGTCTGGAATATTACTACCTTCTGTTATAAAAGAAATAAACATAAAATGAAAGCAAACTCATGCATTTGGAAATATCAAGGGTTCTGGTGTCAGTTTTATCTTTACCAGGTAATTCTCCCAAGCCTTGTTCAGCTGAGATTTGCCACCATTCTTTGTCTCATTTTATGTGCATCAGGATTGCTTTATTATTGCAACACTTGGCAAAATACTTCTCTTTTCAAGTAATCTAGATCTGTCAAGCTGTCTAGTTCTACTACATCAGTCACTACTTTGTAGTTTATTTGGTGACAGTGACTGCCAATAAAATAATGCCATAAAATATTCTAGTGTGAGAAGGCTAATTCAGTATAGGTTAATAAAGCTGCTGTGATTCATCTTATCGTGTAGCATGCTTTTTATGCTGGGCATCTCTTAGGTGGATGTGGAAAATCACATTGAGGTTAGCTGGAATTTATGCTGTATGGAGGGGTTTACTTAATTTATATATTTACTTTCTTTGAGACCTACATTTTAAATAAAGTATATAGGTTTTTCTCCAGGATGATAGAGTATATTCAGGAGTGAATTCTGAACAGACTTGTGAACTCAGGTAATAAAACAGAGGCAAAGAGGCAAAAATGACAGCCCGGGGCTTGCTTTATTACAGCTTCTCTCTGAATCCATGCAAGGCGGAAGTTGTACCCAAACCCTTGTAGAGAGTATTTAAACAGCCTTTTTGAGAACGCTGCTCATGAGTATTTTAATAACAGTTCCAGTCAAGAGCAATAAATGTCTCAAAAAGAGGCTGTTAATTGAAAAGATCAGTGATTTCGGAGGGATTAATGCTACTGCCAGACCCAGCTTGCTTGCTTTCCCTTTTAATTTAGCCTTCCGTGTTAATTTAGAAACAGCTATGCAGCTTGGAGTTTTGGAAGGCAGGAGCAGGAGTGGTAAATAGAATATATCTAGGGCACTGTGGACCAGAGTTAAAATGCTAAGGTACAGACCTAGTCTCAGCTCTGCCACTATTTTCTTCATGTATAAACTGGGTATTTTAGTGTTTTTAGAATATCTTATAATGTTTCTGTAAAGATTCTTTAATTGGCAAGAAAATCCTCGTAAAGTATAAGTAAAATAAAAAAAGAAGTAAACAGATAAAAATAAAATAAACATGACATTTTGTAAAGATTTAATTAAAATATTTAGTTTCACCACCTTGAAGCACAAGTATGTTTAGATCACTTCTGTTGTTTTCATTAATTACTTGAGCTCCCACAGACTCTATTAACAAACAATCTAATACTTCTTACTTGAAACTCTCCCACCTCTCTGCATCCTCAAGCGATACACAAACTCTAGCTGCTAGTTCAGTCCAATGGGGCAGATGCCAAGCCTAGAGAATTAGACAGTTTAAGCCGACCTGTTCCTGCTGTGGCCTCTCCTGCTGCAATAACAGGGGGTCACTTTTGAAAATGCATCTTACACATTCTAGTGAATGGCTACTGATGTAATAATGCTTTGCTCGAATTTCGGATCCTGTGTGGGTGGCAGTGGTGCCCATACTTGGGTTCCCTGAGTTAGATATCTTTCAGCTGTACACTCATAGACAAAGTCACTATTTATTTGCAGGGACACCATGAAACACAGAACTCTGTCCAAATGGACTTCCACCTGTAGCCCCCATACTGTTTCTAGGTGCTCAGTGCTAAACCTGAGGCCAGACCATATCTCTTATTTAATGCTCACATCCCCTTTGGGTAGGTAAAGACTATCAAAGAGGCTCTACTACTATTGACTGGGTGGATGGTCTTATATCCCTTTCCATCCAAGAAGACTCTTCAGCTTTAGTAAAGATGTGCCACTTCCTTTCCAGAGGTTTACTTGGCTACCAAATAGATAGGAAGAATCAGCCTTTGCCAGGTGCAAATTGTCCTAGTCTTTCTTCCCACAGAGGTAGATGTCTACTATCTTTATATTTGCCTAATCACATAATGCTACTCAAGTATTCTTGGATGAGTCAAAGAGGTTGTGTACCAAGAAGACTTTCTCCATAGGTGAAAAAAAATTCAGACTTATTTCAGTAAAATAACATGCTAAGTAATGCCTCGTGGAGCCCCTGCTATACAAGTAATTTTCTGTAATTTTTCTACTATTGCAATTTTGAAATTCACTCCCTAAGTAACCCATCTCTGTTTTAAGATTTGGTTCCAAAAATCACCTTTCTCTGACCAAAGATTTCTTTCTTTCTTCCCCTACTCCCCATGCTGGGGCTTGATATGTTAATGTACTTACAAAATTGGTGAAAACAGGTTATGTATTGATGAATATGAACCTATACAGTTAAAAATAATATATCAGTTGTGTTTCTTGTGTTAGAAGTATGTAGTCTATATAAAAGGGATTCTTTATCCCTTATTTTCCCACTCCATCATAGGGTTTGAATTCTAGGCCCTGACACATCCTGTTTATATTGCCTTGTTGAGGAAGGAAAATATTTGACTTAGTAGAGTTTCTGTCTTTGTCTATTTTTAATCACTAAATACTGCCACTCTTTTTTCTTTCTTTTTCAACATCTCTTGCATGGATTTTTATAATGCTTAACTAACTGGATTTCTTCTCTCCAGCCTTACTCTTCTCAAATCCATCCTCTTTATTTCAGTGAGCAACTGATTTAGAGTTCTAATATCACTATATTCTATTTCTATTCTCAGTGAGTCCCCATCATATTGAGACAAAGAAAGCCAATTTCTCAACATGGGTGACTTCACTTACCATCCCAGAGCTTTCTCCCAATTTACACTGTTCTTATCAAATTTGCCCCTTGCATTTTTTTTTTTTTTTAAGACAGAGTCTTTCACCGTTGCCCAGGCTGGAGTGCAGTGGCACGCTCTCGGCTCACTGCAACCTCCACTTCCCGAGTTCAAGCGATTCTCGTGCCTCAGCCTCCTGAGTAGCTGGGATTACAAGCATGTGCCACTACGCCCAGCTCATTTTTGTATTCTTAGTAGAGACGGGGTTTCACCATGTTGGCAAGGCTGGTCTCAAACTCTTGACCTGGTGATCCACCTGCCTCAGTCTCCCAAAGTGCTGAGATTACAGACATGAGCCATCAAGCCCAGCCTCCCCCTTGCCTTTCAAAGTTTCCCTCAGATACTATGTCATTCCTTTCTCCATTTCTTTGGCTGATGAAAATTTCTCCCTGGAATTCTTCTCTTCCTTTCCTTAGTTGATTAACTGGTACTCACTGTTTAAGACAACTTTGTTAGTTGCACATTCCCCTGATTCCCGTAATATTGTGATCTATTTCTGTTGCCAAACTGCCCTATTATTTTGTCACTATCTGTTTATATTTCTCTCTCAGTAAAGAATGATTGATTTGAGGACACAGATTCTCTTTTCAAACTTTTATCTTCAGGGATTGTTACATAGTAGAAACTCAATAACTGCTGAGGAAATCTTTAGTATAGAAGTATAGTATAGTATAGAAGTCCTAATGTCTAACTCAAAGGTTAATTCTGAAACTTAAATGAGGTAATGTATATTGAAATGGCTGGATTTGACTTTATCACATCACAGTCATTCAGTACATGTTGTATTTTCTTCCACTTACAATGAGCTGCATAAAGCACATATTAAAGTTTAGGAAAGAAGGTTTGTAATTGAAACTGTGCTGATAATACTACTCATATTTCTTCTAAAACCTTGTGGACATTTTGACTACTAGTCCTGAAATTGACCTATTGGAAGACTTTCATAAACATCATCCATGATGACATTACATGACCATTTTAATGAAAGACAGTACACCCTAAATTGACAGCCATTGGATTTAATTTCTCTCTTGTCACTGATCTTACCGTTATTTCTATGTTCTGCAACTCAGATCAGCAACCATATCCTAACACAGAAAACAGGTCACTTCTCAGGTCTGCTATATGACTCTGAGTTAACTGTGAAGCCCGAGGTAGGATGAGTTCAATGTAGCTCAAACTAGCCAGTGGGGAAGACTAGAATTGGGAAAGTTGAAGGACTTGTTTCTCTCTTTTTTTGTTTCCAGCTTTAATGGGGCGCATAATTGATAAATAAAAGTTTTACATAGTCAAGGTATACAACAGGATTTTATGTATGTATATATTGTGAAATGATTACCACAATCAAATTAACACATTTCTCCACACATAGTTCCCATTGTGTGTGTGTGTGTGTGTAGTGAGGACACTGAAGATCTACTGTCTTCACAAATTTCAAGTAAACAATAAGCACTTATTTATCTGAGTTATGCTCAGCATTTTTTCTCTTCTTTCCATTTTCTTTCTCTTCGAAAAAGCAGAAATGAATGGTATCCTTCTGTCTTAATGTGTGAACTCTACCATTTACTAGCTGTATAACTCTGGTAAGGCCTTTAACCTCTATGAAATGAGCTTCAGTTTTCTCATCTATGTAAATGGAATCATTATGCCCATCTTATCTACTCCACAGAGCTATTGTAAAAGTGGATATATAAAAGCCCTTTTTAAGCCTCAAAACACAATGAACAGGTAAGGGGCTACAATTAAGTTTTTCCTTTCAGAAAAATTTCTTCTTCTCATAATATTTCAATGGCTTTTAGAATACGGATTAAGCCATGAATTGTCTTTTATGAGTTTTGTAGGCTGGCATATAGAGCATGATAATAAATTGTAAATAATGACAAAAACCTTGTCTCAGTAGGTAAATTTGGCCTCCCAAAGTGTCTTTTGTGTAGTCAAATGTTGCCTTTTATCCAAATGTCTCACAGCATTTTGAAAGTAGATCATGTATGACACATACCAAACTCATTCTGTCCCCATCAGTGTATCACCACCTTTCTAAAGAAACAGTTGTTTAAAACCCCAGGCTACCATCAATCAGAAGCAAATAAAGAATATTTTCACCTACTTGAAAATGACTGCAGCAGGCTGCTAGTAACCAGCTGATACTAGAGCCAGTTCTTTCAGCAAGAATTATGTTCCAGGTGGCATGAAAGCTTACAGATGCCTGTGACTTAGCTTTCTGAAATAATTTAGACATATCTTTATTTCAAGTTAGCAAGTGATGCAGTGATAGCAGGGATTAGGTTGGGGAAAAAGTCAAGAGGAAGGGCTAAGGAAGAGCTGGGACCCGTAGCTGCAAGATGGCTTCAATTTACCTGCCATTATGAGCCAGCAAATCTAATACCAATGTGTGCCCAAGGTCAGAGCTCATAGATGAATAGCACCACAGTTACATAGAGTGTGCTAGCGTCAATAATCAGAGTTGGAAGCCCTCACATATTTCAGAGGTATTTCTGAAGTCCTTCCACTTAAAGAATTCTGTCCTACAAACATGACATGTTCTCACTTATTTGTGAGATCTAAAAATCAAAACAATTAAGCTCATGGACACAGAAGATGGATGATTATTAGAGACTGGGAAGGGTAGTAGAGGCATGGGAGGAGTTATGAATGGTTAATGAATACAAAAAATAGAAAGAATGAATAAGATCTACTTGATAGCACAACAGGGTAACTATAGTCATTAATAACTTCATTGTACATTTTAAAATAATGTAAAGAATGTAACTGAATTGTTTGTAACTCAAAGCATAAGTGCTTGAGGGAATGAAGACCACAGTCTCCATGATGTGCTTATTTCACGTTGTATGCTTGTATCAAAACATCTCATGTACCTCACAAATATATACATCTACTATGTACTCACAGAAATTGAAAATAAAATAAAGAAATAATAAAAAAAAATTCTGTCCTGACTTCCTGATGCTTCTACAAGATAAAAGCCTTCCTAGGAAAAACTTTAAAAACATCTTTTAGGGGTAGGGAAAAAGCAGGACATGAGTAAGAGAAAAAGGTAAATTTCTGATCAGCAATTGCTTGGACGTTTCTCTTTCTTTCAAGTCCATGATTTGCGTTTCTAACATCTCAGTAGAGTACTGCCACTGGTCTCAAGGAAGAGAGAGTTTAGAGCAGAGAATCTCAAACTTGAGTGAGTATCAGAATCACCTGGACAGAGCTTGCTAAAGTACAGATGGCTGTGTTGGATGGACCCCACCTCCAAGGTTTCTGATTTATAGGGTCTGGGGTGAGGTCTCAGAATTTGCATTTTTAACAAATTCCCTAGTGATATTGATGTTTCTGGTCCTCATACCACACTTTAAGAAACACTGGTTTAGAGACCACTGGGCAAACCACAGACTTTTGGTTTGGGGGAAAGACCACTATCAATATGTAGTGGTCTGACCATGGCAGGTCTCAGTAATAATTTGAAACATATAGGGAGAATTGTGGAGGGCAGATAATAACTCTTTAGGTAATTGAAATCTGTAGAAAAGTCTTATGAAAAAAGGAAGCAACTGATAGTTCATAGCAGTGAGTAGCGCTCTTCAATTTATGCTTCAAGAAGCTATTTTCTCTGTTTTTATTTATTTTTATCTCAGTGCTGGAAAGTTCTTGGTTTAAGCCTTCAGCCAAGGACTCCAGAGAGCTTTTCAATCTTGAATTTGCTAATACTCAGACCATGTTATGATAGATTTTATTCTTTCCTGTAAACTCAGCAGTGTAATGCTCTCTCTCATGATTACAGACATTGGAAAAGGGAAAGAAACTGAGATTAATTAGATCACAGATGTTCAAACATGTTAAAAGAAAGCCCACATTTAGATAAAATCTTTATTAAGACCTCAATGGCAAAAACAGGTATATGTGGAACTACTCTGATAAAACACATAGCAGACTCCAGGTTATGTCAGACATATCTCCAAATTCATGATGCCAAACAACCACTGCAGTTTGCAGATGACACTTAACCTTTACAGTGACTAAGGTCTTGTCAATGTTCTAAAGCCTAGGGAGGGGGGATCTTAAGGACAAGATCAAGGACTCTTCGAACAATGCCTAGATTTTCCCAAGCTTTATTAGACATGGAAATCAGCAATCTCTTGCAGCAAGTTTCTAAGTGAGTGCAACATCATTCTTCCACAAAGATGCCTAAAAGGAACTCAGACCCAAGGGAACAAATGCAGGAGCAAGATCAGAAGGGGCTGCTCTTCACCTCCTCTGGTAATGCTCTAGAGAAGGAATTAAAATCATTTTTGTGAAGGGCCAGATAGTAAATATTTTAGGCTTTGAGTGACATACGGACTTTTTTGCATCTGCTCAACTCTGCCAGTTAGAACAAAAACAGCCACAAGCAACAGATGAACTTGCTGTGTCTCAATGAAACTTAATTTACTAAAACAGTATATGGACTTGGTTTTTCCCACAGGACCCAGTTTGTCTATTCTTGCTCCACAGCAAGATTGTTTAATAGAACTTTTTGTGATAAAATAAATGTCCTATGTCTGAGCTATCCAATATGGTAACTACTAGTCACTTGTAACTATGAGCACTTGAAATTTTTTTTTTTTTTTTTTTGTTTTTGAGACGGAGTCTCACGCTGTTGCCCAGGCTGGAGTGCAGTGGCGCGATCTCGGCTCACTGCAAGCTCCGCCTCCCGGGTTCCCGCCATTCTCCTGCCTCAGCCTCCTGAGTAGCTGGGACTACAGGCGCCCGCCACCGCGCCCGGCTAATTTTTTGTATTTTTTTAGTAGAGACGGGGTTTCACTGTGGTCTCGATCTCCTGACCTTGTGATCCGCCCGCCTCGGCCTCCCAAAGTGCTGGGATTACAGGCTTGAGCCACCGCGCCCGGCCGAGCACTTGAAATTTTTAATTTCATTTTTAATATTACGCTATTTCAATTAATTTAAATTATATTTTTAATATACACATGTGGTTAGTGGCTACCATACTGGACAGTAAAATTCTAGATCAGATGATTTAGCTAAGTTCAGTGCCTAATGTTATATGCCTATGTTCTTACTTTTTTTTTTTTTTTTTATTATACTTTAAGTTCTAGGGTACATGTGCACAACGTGCAGGTTTGTTACATATGTATACTTGTGCCATGTTGGTGTGCTGCACCCATCAACTCATCAGCACCCATCAACTCGTCATTTACATCAGGTATAACTCCCAATGCTATCCCTCCCCCCTCCCCCCTCCTCATAATAGGCCCTGGTGTGTGGTGTTCCCCTTCCAGAGTCTGAATGATCTCATTGTTCAATTCCCACCTATGAGTGAGAACATGCGGAGTTTGGTTTTCTGTTCTTCCGATAGTTTGCTGAGAATGATGGTTTCCAGCTGCATCCATGTCCCTACAAAGGACACAAACTCATCCTTTTTTATGGCTGCATAGTATTCCATGGTGTATATGTGCCACATTTTCTTAATCCAGTCTGTCATGGATGGACATTTGGGTTGATTCCAAGTCTTTGCTATTGTGAATAGTGCCACAATAAACATACGTGTGCATGTGTCTTTATAGCAGCATGATTTATAATCCTTTGGGTATATACCCAGTAATGGGATGGCTGGGTCATATGGTATTTCTAGTTCTAGATCCTTGAGGAATTGCCACACTGTCTTCCACAATGGTTGAACTAGTTTACAGTCCCACCAACAGTGTAAAAGTGTTCCTATTTCTCCACATCCTCTCCAGCAGCTGTTGTTTCCTGACTTTTTAATGATCGCCATTCTAACTGGTGTGAGATGGTATCTCATTGTGGTTTTGATTTGCATTTCTCTGATGGCCAGTGATGATGAGCATTTTTTCATGTGTCTATTGGCTGTATGCATGTCTTCTTTTGAGAAGTGTCTGTTCATATCCTTTGCCCACTTTTTGATGGGGTTGTTTGTTTTTTTCCTGTAAATTTGTTTGAGTTCCTTGTAGGTTCTGGATATTAGCCCTTTGTCAGATGGGTAGATTGCAAAAATGTTCTCCCATTCTGTAGGTTGCCTGTTCACTCTGATGGTAGTTTCTTTTGCTGTGCAGAAGCTCTTTAGTTTAATTAGATCCTATTTGTCAATTATGGCTTTTGTTGCTGTTGCTTTTGGTGTTTTAGACATGACGTCCTTATCCATGCCTATGTCCTGAATGGTATTACCTAGGTTTTCTTCTAGGGTTTCTATGGTATTAGGTGTAACATTTAATTCTCTAATCCATCTTGAATTAACTTTTGTATAAGGAGTAAGGAAAGGATCCAGTTTCAGCTTTCTACTTATGGCTAGCCAATTTTCCCAGCACCATTTATTAAATAGGGAATCCTTTACCCATTTATTGTTTTTCTCAGGTTTGTCAAAGATCAGATGGCTGTAGATGTGTGGTATTATTTCTGAGGGCTCTGTTCTGTTCCATTGATCTGTATCTCTGTTTTGGTACCAGTACCATGCTGTTTTGGTTACTGTAGCCTTGTAGTGCAGTTTGAAGTCAGGTAGCGTGATGCCTCCAGCTTTGTTCCTACTTTTTTGGTTCCGAAAACTTTATTTCTTAGAATACTGAAAATAATTTTATTTATACTGAAGGTTATTTTGTCTAGTGGAGAGTCTAATAATAGTTCAACTAGGGTTCTATGGATCAGTTGACTGGCAGCTTTCTTCAGTTAGATTAACCCACAATATTTTGGAGCTGAATTAAAAGGTAGAATTTCATTCATTATTCAACCAATATTTTATTTGAGTCTATTATGCACCAAGCTCTCCACTGTGTGCTGAGCTTATAACTATAAATTAGGTGGGCATGAACCCTACTCCTACAAAGCTTTTATCTTTCAGAAACATGGCATATTTTATTTATTTTTTGTTTTATATTCATTGATGTAGTTTTATAGTTTTCTTTGTATAGGTTCCTTACATATTTTGTTGAATTTGTTCTAAGATATCTACTTATTTTATTTCATTTTTTGATTGTGTGTAGGCTTCTTTTAAATACCGAGACAGGTGGATCACGAGATCAGGAGATCAAGATCATCTGGCTAACATGTTAAAGTCTGTCTCTACTAAAAATATGAAAAAAAAAAAAAAAAAAAAGCCTGGCGTGGTGGAAAGGACCTGTAGTCCCAGCTACTCTGGAGGCTGAGGCAGGAGAATCGCTTGAATCCAGAGGGCGGAGGTTGCAGTGAGCCGAGATCACGCCACTGCACTCCAGACTGGGTGACAGGTGACAAAGCCAGACTCTGTCTCAAAATAACAACAAAAAAAAAACATAAATAAATACTATTTTCTATATATTTATTGCTGAAATATAAGGATACTATTGATTTGTGATTATTTACCGTGCATATAGTTGTCTTTCCGAAATTGTATCCTTTGATGACTAGGAAATTCTAGTTGTCAATTGCCGTAAGAATATTCTTTTACTAGTAATAGATATATGAATAATCTATCCCTATGTAACTTGAAGCTGTGAGTTGAGTTTGGTAAATTTTCAACTAAAGAAAAAGATGAAAGCAAATGAACTATCTGAATTTTCTAAGAAAAAATATTTTTAATAAGAAAAAAATTAAACAGTGAAGTTGTCTGAATGTTGTCAAGAAACAGGAATAAAGAAAATGGGAAAGGAGACAACTGTGGACTAATGTCAACAAACTTTTGGAAGCTAGAACACAAATGTCATCAGCTTTCCTATCTCTTTTCAAAGTGCTTTTCAAGTGCTGGCAGAGGGGTTGCAAAATATTCTGATCTAAGCTGCTGATAAAACAAACAAAATACTTACTTTACCTCAGAAGTTGAACTAGGGACTGCTGCTGAAAATAAAGGTGGTGTTTTAAAAGTCTGCACAATGTACTGGTATGTTTCCATCCCCCCTTTCCTCTTGTGAATCCTGGACACCACCTGTCCTGGAATAGCACTAGACACTAGAAGCTTATTCTAAAAATATATTGTACTAGAGATGCTCTAAATTCGGCACATCAAACACAACAAGAGTTAAGGGAGCCTGCCATATTGAGAGGAATGAGTGAAGGTCTTTCTCACTGAATGAGGAGACCAACAATCCCTTCTCATACTTACACCTAATAAAGTTAGTTATTGGACTTATTTTTCTACTCTTTCATGCCACACTGAGTATTGAAACTGTTTAATTTCTCCCAAGACAAAGTTTCTAGAGAAACCCTATTGATATGATACTTGGTAGGAGTCCATCCAAAAAGGTTGCTGGATCTTACCGGTATCCAGTGGAACTGTAGAAGTGAAACACAGGGTACCAGGAGAGATGGCTCCAAAAAGACAAAGTATTGGATTTTTAAAAATTGTGCAATCACTTGTTAAAAGTTATTTAATTATTTTTAATTGACAGCGAATAATTTATGGGGTACAATGTGATGTGTATATATATACATATATATCAATCAATGATTAAATCAAGACAATTGACATAAGAAATACTACTTAGATTCAATTTTTAAAAATTGAGGAAGGCAAGTATGCATTTTCTGTTGGCTGAAGCTCAGCAAACTGATATTCTAAATTGACTGAAAGAGTTTTAATAAATCAATGAAAAAGAAAATATAACTGTATTATTAAAAAGAAAAGATTAAACTTCACACAAGACACAAATTTGAAAATATTAGAAGCAGAAACACTAAAATAAATGTGAACATAAACATGAGTGAAGAAAAAGAAAATTATTTGCCGTATGTGTTAGAGTGTTAAGGATTTATTTGACTTACTAAGTCATCACTGCCACTAGAGATATTTGGATGTCACCACTATGACTTATATTTACTAAGCAAAGTAGGAAGTTGATAGGCTATTTATACCATAGGTTATATTATACCAAATTCTTAAGGGTTTGATATCTCAAGTCTGACTTTTGAATATATGTATACTATTTTAAAGAGATTAGCCTATTTTCAGGATGAGAGATTTTTTATGTTTGTTTTTATTATTGCCATCGACTATTACTTTAATGGAATTTGTTTATGATTTGTAAAATATTTTTGTATCTTTATAAATGTTTTTTCTCTTATCCCATTCTAGATAATATTCTCTTAGCAGCTAGTCATTTTCAAACAGCTTTGGGAAATATGGGTGATTTGCTGATGTTTCTTAACAGTGGCTTCCTTTACATTTGTTTTACCAAAATGATCCTTGTACTCCGCAGGAAAACTTCCAAACTCTTTGACTCAAAAAGTCTTTTGCAGTTAAGTGATTTTCTGTAATCGTGTGTTTTGATTCCTTGCTTTTTATTTTCTGTGTATCTATTTTATGTTTCCGTTTTGTTATCATGTGACTTATGAAAAGCATCTTATACTTATAACAGGTTATTTTATGCCAATTACAACTTAAATTTGATTGCAAAAATTCCCTAAGGTATGCACTTTTACTCCACTGTCCCCCCCTCATTTTGAACTTTTAATGTCACAATTTACATCGTTTTGTATTGCATATCCCTTAAAAATTATTGTAAACTGGTCACAGTGGGATGTACCTGTAATACCAGCTACGCGGGAGGCTATGCAGCAGGATTGCTTTAGCCCAGGAGTTTGAGACCAGCCTGGGCAACATCATGAGACGCCATCTCAGTTTTTAAAAAATGTTGTAGTGATTACAATTTTTAATAGTTTTGTCTTTTAACTTTCATACCATACTTTTAAAATTCATAGGTAATTTTTATATCATCATTATAGTATTATTCTGAATTTGACCATGTACTTAATTTACCAGTGAGTTTTTATGTTACTCATGAGTCACCTTTTCTTTCAGCTTGAAGAACTCCCTCTAGCATTTATTCTAAGGCAGGTCTGGTGATGATGAGCTCCCTCAGCTTTTGTTTGTCGAAAAGTCTTATCTGTCCTTCATTTCTAAAGGACAGCTTTTCTGGGTGTAGTATTTTTAAACAACAAAGGAAGACAATAAGAAAGAAGAAGTTGAAGAAGCTATACAAAACAACTAGAAAACAATGAACAAAATGACAGTAGTAAGGCTTTACCTATCAATAATTACCCTCAATGTAAATGGATTACATTTTTTCCAATCAGAATACATAGGGTGGTTGAATGGATAAAAAAAAAAACAAAACGAAAAAACCAAAAAAAACACAAAACCACAACAAAACTATGTGCTGCCTGCAAGAGACTCACTTCACCTGTAAGGGCACACGCATAGTCTGGAAGTGAAGGGATAAAGAAAGATATTCCATGCAACTGGAAATCAAAAGAGAGCAGAGTAGGTGTACCTAGATAAAATAGACTTTAAATTAAAGGCTGTAAAAAGAGACAAAGAGCATCATATAATGATAAGGGAGTCAGTTCAGCAAAAGGACATTAGTCTCTTATATATGCACCCAACATAGAAGCAACTAAATATAAAAAATCAAATATTAATAGGTCTGAAGAGAGAGAGAGAGACTGCAATACAATAATATTAGGGAACTTCAGTGCTCAACTTTCAGCAATGTACAGATTATCCAGACAGAAAACCATCAAGGAAACATCGGATTTAAGCTACACTCTAGACCAAACACACTTAAGAGACGTAAGCAAAACGTTTCATCCATTTGCCATAGAATATACATTCTTCTCAACTGCACATGGATATCTCCTCACTTCTGGTAGAATGGCTATTATAAAAAGGACAAAAGATGACAAGTGTTGGCAAGGATGTGGAGAAAAAGAAACCCTAGCACCTGCTGGTGGGAATATAAGTTAGCTCAGCCATTATAAAAAGTAGTATGGAGATTCCTCAACAAATTAAAAATAGAACTACTATATGATCCAGCAATTCTACTACTGAGAATATTTCCTAAATAAATGAAATCAGTACATTGAAAATATATCTATACTCCCATGTCTATTGTAGCACTATTCACAATAGCCAAGAAATGAAATCAACCTAAGCGACCATCAACAAATAATTGGATAAGGAAATGTGGCATATGTACATAATTGAATACTCTTCAGCCACAAAGATAAGAAAATCCTGTAATTTGCAACAACACGGATGAACTTGACAAAATCATGTTAAGTGAAATAATCTAGGCACAGAAAGACATACTGTATGATCTCACTTATATATGGAATCTAAAAAAACTTTATTTCATAGAATTAGAGAGTCGAATAGTGCACTGGAATGGTGGGGTGGTTGAAGGGAAAAGGGATTTTAGGA
Organism: Macaca fascicularis; assembly: GCF_037993035.2. Lineage (NCBI taxonomy): Eukaryota > Metazoa > Chordata > Mammalia > Primates > Cercopithecidae > Macaca > Macaca fascicularis. The sequence goes on along the minus strand of NC_088376.1, from coordinate 27,642,726 downwards.
GATACTGGTCAAAGGATACTTAATTACAGTTAAATAAAATAAGTTAAAGAAATCTATTGTACAGCATGGTGACTATAGTTAATGACAGTATATTATTCATGAAAAATGCTAAGAAAGTGGATATTAAGTGTTTTTATTACAAAAATGATAACTATATGAGGTAATGCATTTGTTAATTAGCTAAATTTAACCAGTCCTATAGGAATTATATATAATTATTTACCAATTTTTTCTTCCATTAATCTATGGCACTCTTTGTTCCTATAGGAATAAATTTAGCTAATTAACAAATGCATTGCATTATTACAATGTTATACTATATAACAATAATAATGTATTATATATATTATTCCTATTATAGGAATGGTTATATTTAGCTGTTTACCAAAACATTAAATTATACATGATAAATACCCACAATTATATATGTTAATTAAAACATAATTTGAAAAAAGTCATTTTCTTTGAGAGTAACTATTCTAAAACCAATTTTAGAATAATTTGTGACTTTTTGGATTTGCATAGTTTGTATTATTTACCTGGAACATCTAGACCCTACTTGTTTGCTGGACAAAGATTTGCCCAACTTTCAAAATTCAGCTAAAACACCACCTTCTCTGTGAAGTTCTTTGTGGAGTTTGTGCTTTCTTTCAGGTGTTGCTGTGACACCTGCGCCTTAAATGGGCACTGAAACAAGGATGCCAGGATGCAAATTTCCTGGAAACTTGAAATTGGGTCATAATATCTGTTGGAATCCCTAACTTAGGTTTGACATAAAACTAGTGAAGTGGTGTCTGTACGTGTTCAGGCATAAGTGCATCAGGAAAAGTGAATAACAGAGAAATAGAGGAATAAAATCAACTTATAGAAACAGAAAATCCCGGCACTTTGGGAGGCCAAGGTGAGTGGATCACCTGAGGTCAGGAGTTCGAGACAGTCTGGCCAACATGGTGAGACCCTGTCTCTACTAAAAATATAAAAATTAACTGGGTGTGGTGGTAGGCATTGGTAATCCCAGTTACTTGGGAGGCTGTGGCAGGAGAATCATTTGAACTGGGGAGGTGGAGATTGCAGTGAGCCGAGATCATGCCACTGCACCACTTCAGGCTAGGAGACAGCGTCAAAGAGTGAGACTCCATCTAAAAAAAAAAAAAGAAAGAAACAGGATGGAAGCTCAGATTGAGCAGGTGAGTGACTGAGAGTGAGCCCACAATATGGATAATTTTGCTGCCTCAATTCTTGGTGACCTTTTTAGAATATGGCAGTATTACTCTGGATTTCATAAAATATGCTTCTATCTATGCAATAAAGTATCTGCTTCATACAAACTAGCTTGAGTAATTTTTGTTTTCAAATCAAATAATCTCCCATTTCCAACCATATATACCACCTAGCAGAGGAAGTACTCTTGCATCCGTGCTATTTTAATAGTCTTTGCTTCTTCCATTTCTATAATATGCTGTAATTATTTGCCGGTTTTTTTCTCTCATAAATCTATGACTCCCTCAAATTAGGACCACAATTCATTCATTCTTACACTGTCAGCATCTAATATATCACTGACCTTTAGTAGATATTCAATCAAGATGTATTGAATGACTGAATAAATGCACTCTTCTTTCTATAACAAATTTCATTTTTGAGTAATAATAATAATAGAGCCTGTAATTAATCATTATAAAGTCTAGTAACTCAGACCGGTGGCAGAAAGCTTTTAGAAGTGCTTGCTCTTCCTCCCCTGAATTTTCTCAGGTTTTGAATGCCTATATAGTTGCTTAATGGAGTTTCTATTGTCTTCTCTGATAGTTTTGTAGTTCCCACAAATTAACTTCAGATTGTCATTGTTATCTGTTGAATCTCTCTGGTAGCAAAGCATTCATCTATGCAATCTGCTTCTTTAAAGCATAAGGCAGAAGTATTTATAGTAAAGAGCACATCACAATAAAGGAGATGACAGATAAGCATGTAAGTATCCTCTGCTTCCCTTTTTAAAAACATTCATTGAAAGTTTTTCTAAAAGATGCAATATTTGTGTGAACTTTCCTCTCTCAGTTGAGTATGGACTAGGAAATTTTCTGAGTCCTATTCTATTGGGTAGGTCATCAGCCAATAAAAATCTCTGGTTTCTACTAGAAAAGTTTTGATTTTCTCCTTTTTTTTTCCCCTCTGTTCTTCTTCCTATTGTTTCTTCTTTTCTGCTTTTCATTGTAGTGTGATACGCATTCAGAAATTTGGACATAAGTATAGAGTTCAGTGACTTTTTGCAGGCTGAACACGCTTATGCAACCAGCATCCAAGAAGCTCACTTCCTGCTGCATTCTTGTCACGACTACTCCACTTCCAAGGGGAACCAGCATCCTAACTTTTTTTTGAGACAGGATCTCACTCTTTCTTCCAGGCTGGATTGCCATGATGCTATTACAGCTCATAGTAACCTCAAACTCCTGGCCTCAAGCTGTCTTTCCACCTCCATCCCCTAAGCAGCTGGAACTGCAGGTGCATGCCACCACACCTGGCTAATATTGCGTGTGTGTGTGTGTAAAGATGTGTCTCATTATGTTGCCCAGGCTGCTTTTCTGATTAAAAAATTATTGTACATATTTATAGAGTACACATGATATTGGATACATGCATACAGTACCTAATCATCAAATCAGGGTATTTAGAATATTCATCACCTTGAACATTTATTATTTCTTTGTGTAGAAAACACTTCAAATCTTCTAGCTATTTTGAAATATATAATATGTTATCAACTATAGTCACTCTAGTATGTTATGGAATAATATAACTTACTTCTTCTATCTAACTGTCTGTTTGTACTATTAGCAAACCTCTCTTCATACATCCTTCCTAGTTTCTGAAAACTATCATTCTACCCTCTACCTCCATAAGGTCCAATTTTTATGCTCCCACATATAAATGAGAGCATGTGATGTTCGTGCTTCTCTGCCTGACTTATTTCACTAACATAAAGACCTCCAGTTCTATCCATCTTGCTGCAGATTTATAATATTTCATTTTTATAGCTAAATAGTATTTTATTTTGTGTATATCACATTTTTCTTTATTCATTTGTTGATGGACACTGTAGTTGATTCCATATCTTGGCTGTTGTGAAGAGTGCTGCAATAAACATGGAGGTGCAGGTATCCCTTTGATATACTGATTTCCTTTCCATTGGGTAAATACTCAGTGGGGATTGCTGAATTATATGATATTTCTATTTTTAGTTTTTTGATAAACCTCCATATTGTATTCCATATGGTTATACTAATTTACATTCCCACCAACAGCATAGAAGATTTCCCTCTTCTCCAGTCCTCACCAGCATTTGTTATTTTTTTGTCCTTTTGGTAATAGCCATTGTTACTGGGGTAAAATGATGTCTCATCATAGTTTTGATTTGATTTTTTCTGATGATAAGTTATGTTGAACATTTTTTTTCATATACCTGTTGGCCATTTGTATATCTTCTCCTGAAAAATGTTTATTCAGAATCTTTGCCCACTTTATAATGAAATTGTTTAGGGCTTTTTTTTTCCTGTTGAGTTGTTTGAGTTCTCTCTATGTTCTGGATAATAGTCTCCTGTTGAATAAATAGTTTGCAAGTATTTTCTACCATTTACAAGTTGTCTCTTAACTCTTTATTGTTTCCTTTTTTTGTGAAAGAGCTATTTAGTTTAATATAGTCCCATTTGTCTATTTTGGGTTCTGTTGCCTGTGCTTTTGAAGTCTTAGCCATAAACTTGTTGCCTAGGCCAATGTCCTGAATCAATTTTTCTATATTTTCTTTTAGTACTTTTATAGTTTTGGATTTTACATTTAAGTCTTTAATACATTTTAAGTTGATTTCGATATGTGGTGAGACATAGCGCTCTAGTTTCATTCTTTTGCTATAGATACCCAATTTTTCCAGCAGCATTTATTAAACAGTGTAAGTTCTTGGTGCCTTTGTTAAAAATCAGTTGCCTGTAAATATGTGAATATATTTTGTGATTCTCTGTTCTGTTCCACTGAAGTATATGTCTGTTTTTATACCAATACCATGCTATTTTGGTTACTATAGATTTATAGAATATTTTGAAGTAAGGTAGAGTGATACCTCCAGCTTTGTTCTTTTTACTCAGCATTGCTTAGGCTATTTGAGGTTTTTTGCGGTTCCATACAAATTTTGAGGGTTTTTTTTTCTGTTTCTGTGAGGAATGTCATTGGTATTTTGATAGAGATTGCTTTTAGCAATATGATTACATTAACAATATTAATTCTTCTTATCCATGAGCATGGTATATCTTTCCATTTGTGTCCTTTTCAATTACTTGCATCAGTGTTTTATAGTTTTTCTTGCAGAGGTCTGTCACCTCCTTGGTTAAATTTATTTACAGTTATTTTATTTTTTGGTAGCTATTGTGAATGGGATTGCTGTCTTCATTTTACTTTCAGCTTGTTCATCATGTATGGAAACACTAGTGATTTTTGCATGTTGATTTTGTATTCTGTAACTTTACTGAATTTGTTCATTAGTTCTACGAGTCTTTTGTTGATCTTTAGGTTTTTCTGTATATATGATCATGTCATCCAAAAGAACAATTTGACTTACTCTTTTTCAATTCGGGTGCCTCTTATTTAATTCTCTTGCCTGTTTGCTCAGGCTAGAATTCCAATACTATATTGAATAGGAGTAGTTAAAGTGGGCATCCTTGCCTTCTCATTTTTAAAGGAAAGGTTTTCAGCTTTTTCCTATTCAGTATGATGTTAGCTGTAAGTTTAAAATATATGGCCTTTATTATGTTGAATTATTTTCCTTCTATGCCTAATTTATTGAGAGTTATTGGATGTTGAATTTTATCAAATGCTTTTACTGCTTCTATTGAGATAATGAAATGCTTTTAGTCCTTCATGATGTTGATGTGATGTATCAAGTTTATTGATTTGCATATGCTGAACTATTCTTACATTCCTGGGACAATTTCACTTAATCATGGTATGTTGTGTTTTTGATGTGTTGCTGAATTGAGTTTGCTAGTATTTTGAGAAGTTTTTGCGGCTGTATTTATCAGGGATATTGGCTTTGTGTGTGTGTGTGTGTGTGTGTGTGTGTTTGTGTGTGTGTGTCTGTGTGTGTGTTATCTGGATTTGGTCATAAGATAATGCTGGCCTTGTGGAATGAGTTAGGAAGAATGCTCTCTTTTAAAAAAACGTTAAGAATACTTTGAGAAGAATTCATGTTAGTTCTTCTTTATAAGTTTGGTAGAATTCAGAAGTAAAGCCATTTGGTCCTGGGCCATTTTTTTAATTGGGAGACTTTTTATTACTGATTCAGTCTCATTACTCCTTATTGGTGTGCTTATGTTTTCTTTTTCTTTCTGGTTTAATCTCAGTAGATTGTATGTGGGGCTAGGAATTTGTCCATTTCCTCTAGATTTTCTGATTTGTTAGCATAACCACCAGTCTTATTTCTAACAGCATAGCATACTTTGCCTGTTTTTGTACTTTATATAAACAGAATTACACAGTACACAGTCCTTCATGTCTGCTTTTTTTTGCTCAGTGTTTTGTTATGAGGTTCATCCATGGTGTTGTTCAGAATATGATTTGCTGTGCTCGTTGCTATATAGTACTCCTTGTATTAATACACCATAATTCACATATCTATTCTACTATTTACTAGCATCATAGGACTGCTATGCATAATACTGGTATAAAGAGTTTTAATATATGTTTTTCATGCTTGGCTCTCAAAAAATTTATCTGAAGTCCCCCAAATGACCCACACACTTTGAGTCAACATAATAACCACTCTATAAACGACATGCAGTGCTTAGGTTTTTACACACTTCTGAATGAAATGTATTGCTTGAGGAAGCTTCCTGTCCAATATCTTTCTCAGTCAGGGAAAAAAATGTGCTCTGACCCCAGATTTTAATAGGCCACTAGAGGATTCTGCTTCTCAAATATGACCCTTGCAGATGATGCACAAACTGATAAGAGACAAAGAGAGTGCTTCTCACAAAGCCAAATTATCCGTGGTTGAAAAAGCAGGCAGAATATGACAGCTTAGAAGGAATAAGGCTTTAGATAAGGGAATGATCTGTGGCTCTGTTCTTTTTGGCCTTACTGCCATGGGAGATGAGATTGAGCTCTCCCCCTCTTCCTGTCACCATCTCTATCCAATTCTAACCATGTGTACATCAAATAGGCATCCCCCAAACCTAAGCAAAAACAATGAAGAATAACTTCTTTTTGTTATATGCTTTGCTAGTCATGAATCACTCACTCAGCCCTTAATTGGATAGGATAAAACTCCCCTCTTTCAAACTCATTTAGAATTAGATTAGGGGAAGAGGGTGAATTTTAAGGAGAAAGCACAAAATATTATCCACAATGACTCTTGTCAATGAGGTATGATGGGAGGTAGTGATAAGTTTGAGTTCTTCTACTAGAATTTCCTGGACAACTTGTTCAAGGTGCGGAATTAGGGCTCCATCTCAGTCTATCAGAGTTACACCCTTAAGACCTCCATGTTCCCAGGGCTTTTATTTGCTTAACCTTGGCTCTCCTACTCCCTTGGCTTGGGACACCCACTTGTGGTATCTTGCCAAGTAAGAAACTACTGGCATCTACAGCAACAGTATCCAGTAGAAACGTAATGTGAGCCATGTACCAAAATGTATCACATTAAATACAATAAAAAGAAAACAGTAAACTTATTTTTGATGATATATTTTATATAACCCAATATATCTAAAATATTGTTATTTCAGTATATAATGTATTTTATGTTTACAGAGTATTCAATTCTCCAGTTACAATTCAGACTAGTTACATTTCAAGTGTTCAATAGCCACAGAGAGCAAGTGGCTACTGTACTAGGCAGCACAGATATAAATAATCTAATAAATAGCCTATATAATCAGATAAAAGTGATCAAGTAAATGAATTACTAAACAAATAAGTAGATAAGTGAAAATAGCTTCCCTCAGATTCTGCGTTTGTTATTTATCCTCTGTATGTCTTCATTTTTTATCATTAGGGGTGGGTGTGTGTTGTAAGTTTGTGAGGGAAAGACAGACTTGGACAAAAGGAGAAAATGTAACCAAATTTTAATTATTTCAAAGTCCTCTTATTTGTTATATTTTTTGTTTGCTTTTATTCTTGAATTTTTTCTCTTTTAAAAATTTTTTATTATACTTTTAAGTTCTAGGGTACATGTGTACAACGTGCAGGTTTGTTACATATGTATACATGTGTCATGTTGGTGTGCTGCACCCATTAACTCATCATTTACATTAGGTATATCTCCTAATGCTATCCCGCCCCCTCCCCCCACCCCACAACAGGCCCCCAGTGTGTGATGTTCCCCTTCCTGTGTCCAATTGTTCTCATTATTCAATTCCCACCTATGAGTGAAAACATGCAGTGTTCGGTTTTCTGTTTTTGCCATAGTTTGCTGAGAATAGTGGTTTCCAGCTGCATCCATGTCCCTACAAAGGACATGAACTCATCCTTTTTTATGGCTGCATAGTATTCCATGGTATATTATGTGCCACATTTTCTTAATCCAGTTTGTCATTGATGGACATTTGGATTGGTTCCAAGTCTTTGCTATTGTGAATAGTGCTGCAGTAAACATATATGTGCATGTGTCTGTATAGTAGCATGATTTATAATCCTTTGGGTATATACCCAGTAATGGGATGGCTGGGTCAAATGGTATTTCTTAGTTCTAGATCCTTGAGGAATTGCCACACTGTCTTCCACAATGGTTGAACTAGTTTACAGTTCCACCAACAGTGTAAAAGTGTTCCTATTTCTCCACATCCTCTCCAGCACCTCTTGTTTCCTGACTTTTTAATGATCACCATTCTAACTGGTGTGAGATGGTATCTCATTGTGGTTTTGATTTGCATTTCTCTGATGGTGAGTGATGATGAGCATTTTTTCATGTGTCTATTGGCTGCATAAATGTCTTACTTTGAGAATTGTCTGCCAATATCCTTTGCCCACTTTTTTGATGGGGTTGTTTGTTTTTTTCTCGTAAATTTGTTTGAGTTGTTTGTAGATTCTGGATATTAGCCCTTTGTCAGATGAATAGAATGAAGAAAGAGAGAAAGAAGGAAAGGAATGAAGAATAAAGGAAGGAAGGAAGAGAAGAACTTGCATTAGAAGTTGAAGGAAGACTTATTTTATTTAATCCAGTTTAATTAGGGCAGTGGCTTTTTAACTAGAGTATGCCTCACACTCCTAGTCATCTGGGGAATATATTTGGAATGCAATATTATGAGCCCCATCCCAGAAAACAAATGGAATATGGCAGAATTGGGATGAGCACTCTAACAAATACTCTGGGCAGTTCTTATGTAGCTTGTGCAGGTAACAGTTTTAGGAACATGGGTTAAAAACAGCCTAGGACTGGCAAGAAGATATGTTTGGTAAGTAAATGTTCCTCTTAGAGCAAAAATATTAATTTCATGGTGTGACAGAAGAATCAGCTGTCATTGAAACAGACGTTGTCTCTCATCTTTGAAACTTACTGAGCAACGTTTAAATGTACTTTGGTCCTAGCAGGCTCAATCAGAGATAACCACAGTCAAAAAGTTCTTCACTTAAAAAACCAATGAGAAGCATGGACCTATGGATACCACCACCTTCACACAGCTAGGTGCCTTATCACTACACTGCCCCTGAACCAACTCCAACTCAAGACACACACCCTGTAAGGGAGGCGCCAAGGTAGAGCTATGGAGGTGCAGAGGACAGGAGGAGCCTCAGGAAGGCTTTTTGCAGTAGGCCCCACTGGACGTGTCTTGGAGGGTGGAGAGGATTTCATCGGATGAAGACGGGAGGGACATTCGAAGCAGAGGTTTGCAATGGAAAAACTTAAGAACATCTAGGAAAAGTTTTCAGAGTGTCAGGGGAACAGAGTAGAAGTTAAGTGTTAACTCATCATGAGGAAAGTGAAATTTTCTCGAGTCCACGTTTAGATTAAAGGTTGTAAAGGTTTTACATATACAGGGGAACCATTTGTTGCAGTTTGTACCAGACAATTCTACTTTGTGCTCCTTGTCACAATAAACTTATTAATAGTGTCCTTTTTATTCTCATAAGGGTCCCATTTTAGGTGTAAATTATGTGGTCACTGTATTGTGGTATAATGATATTCTCTCCAGTAATGTCTCAGCAGGCCAGGGAGAGGGAGAAGTTAGAGACTTATCCAGTGAAATCTCAAATATAGTTCAAGCTCATATAAAATGTGTACTGGCCCAAGGTCACTAAGAAAAAGGAGCTGACCCTTTTATAAACACTTTGTGAAGAACAAATTATTTAACCTCTGTAAGTCAATTTTGTCTTCCTTAAAGTTTGAATAACAATAATTTATGAGCCCCTAATCCCTTTTCCAAAAACCTTGGCGCCAGACAAATTTTGAAATTTAGCATTTTTCAGGAAACTTTTTTTTTTTTTCAGATTTTAGAAAGGTAATTATATACCTTCCTTCCCATGATATACAGCACCCAGTAATCATCACAGCACTATTTCTGCAGTAAATGTATGAATATTCACACAAAGTGGGATAATAAGTATTTTTAGCTTCACATTAGTTCCAGTCATGTTTTGCCACAAGTAGGTTTGTCACAAACTTGGTGGGGAGAATAAGTTATTTTGTTTTGTTTTTAGAGCCCATTGTATATTAAAATTGCTAATAAGGGACTATGGAATTTTATTCACAAAATGATAAATATATTAAATTAGATTTTCCATGTAAAGTGCTTAGCAGAATTTTCAAGGAATGCAAACAATGAACAATGATTATTATTATTTCCTGGAGATCCCAGAGAAAAAGTTGTGCAAGTTGATCTTCAGCTGTTACCCGACAGTGAATATTACTCTCTGTCTCTGCTCTGAACCACAGACTTTTCCTCAAGTGGTCCCAGTCTCACAACTTCATCATCCATCAGTCAAGATGAACAGTGACCCTCCATTGCCCCCCTGAGTCCACACTCCCTAATGTGAGAAAGTGAAAATAAATAGGGCCTTATGCAAATTCTATTAAAATCCAGTCAAGGAAAATAAACTGCAGACATCTGCTCTTCCCTGTCAGTGTCATTTGAATGTTTTCTCCTCATCTTAAAATAAAAACGGGAACAAAACAAAAATGAAAAACAAACAAAAAAAGATTGTTTATGTTTCCTGAGTGACTTCCAGGCTAGCATTCAAGCATTTGATCCACTAAATAACTATTTGAACAAGAGCGTGGAAAAGTAAACAGTAAGGTGAAGGGGACACAGGCTATATATTAGCTGGTTCTTTTTTCTCATTCAGAAATGTATTGTTTGGCGAGCTCACTTTTCTTTCAGAGAACAGTGAAACAGTGGTTTGCGTTTCTTTGAAAATGGTAGTCTCCAGCTTTGTATCCAAACCTATAAACCATGATTGAAAAGAAAGTCATTTTGAATGTCAAGAAAAAAAAATGAAAACACATCTGACTCTCTGATTGGTTAATATATGTTGTCTTCCCCAACTAGGAGAGGCTTGTATTCTGTTTCTCCATACATCATACATCAGCTCTGTATGGTTATTGTGTGATTTCTCCAGCCAGTGAACATTCAGGTTTCCCGTGATGTGTGAAAAACACAACAAGCCACAGTCTTTGGGAATCAGAGTGAAAATCATACCCAGCAGGGTTTTGGAGAAATGTCTAATTACCTGGTGATTCATCCTGAGTGGCAACATCCTGACTATCCAGTCCACATTGGTCACTTCTGAGAGGCTGAACACTCTAGACACTATGACCCAGGTATGCTGTTGGCACAGTTGTTTTCTCCATTCTGGACTGAATATCTGCTCAGGCAAACCGAATGCTCAGATCGCACTGAATGGACCCAATATGTGGACTGGTCTGAACTAGTATAAATTTACCTCATTCCAATATTTCAGACCAGTGAGTGATGGCCCAGATACACTTAACACTACAAATCCCAGTTAAGAAAACCAGTACTTTGATTACTCCAGCTACATGCACAACTGAGATACACATCCTATTCCAGACACTCCAATGATGCTGTCCTCATTGACTTTCACATTTGTATCAGCCCGAATAAATTTACATTTAGACACTCATCTCATGGAACCACAGATCAGCTTCTGTCTCTTGCCCAGCACTTTATCTCAAGACTCCAAGACCCTTCTGCTAGTCCAGCCCAAGGTATTTCCCAAAGGAAAGTGGAATGAATTAAGATGGCTAGGAGTCCCCAGTAGCCAACTTTTCTTTTATTTACAACCCAAGACTCATCTGGGATAGTTAAACAAAATCTATCCGTTTCCTTCTAAGACTTACATGAGCTTCTTGGTTTGTCACAGGGAGAGGTGCAGACCATTTATATTTTATCTTAAGGGACTGATCATTGAAAACAGTAAGCACTGTATCTAAGAAGAATGGGATTATGATTTGTGCTTATAATAAAATACAAACAAATTAAGAAAACAGTAATGTTTTAATAATAACTGTTAAGAGATTCTTAGATGGCTTATGTTATTCTGGGTAGAGCTGGTTCAATTTAATAACATAATATGGATAAATCAAGAAAATAGAAAGGCAAACAAAAAACACTAGTATTTATTTAATAGTTGGCTTTTCTTCTACCCAAATCATTAAATTACCTGCCCTAGTTCACCAATTTGCTTCTTTGGAGTAAACATATTTTTTGTCAAAGTAAATGATCTGCCAAAATGTGAGTAGTTATAAATCCATTTAGCAAAAATCCTCTGTGAAGGCTTAGTCGGTTTCCAGGTAGACTACAATCAATTTTAATTCTAACTGTATTACTTAATTGACCTCGGAATCATGATACTTAGTCTATCAGATTTAATTTGTTACTCTACAAACGGAGAATGATGATTACAGCTTCTGATTCTGATTCCATAGTTCTGGGGTAACGGCTGAGAATTTGCATTTCTAAGTGATACTTGGTTTCACTGTTGGAAGACTGTACTTTGAGAACCACTGACTTAGGACATGAGGAATTAATTCTCCCTCATAACCTCGATTGAGAACTCCACAAATTCTAGCTGTTATTTTTTCTTCAATAACTGTTTAGCAATCTCACTATTTATATTTATTGTTTTTATTTTCTGCCTCTTTGATAAAATTTGATGTAATACATTATCCTGTAACATTTTGTTGGTTTGTATATATAAGGTACACTGCTTTGTTTGCATAATGCTACATGGTGCTTAAGCTTTGGAGTATTTCTTTTCTTGTGTTGTTCCTTGGCAATATGGAGCATCTATAGCCATTTTGCCAGGCCACCTGCATCTTGGTCACAGTAATAGCGGCAGGCATAGAATGTCCTCGTTTCTGTTGTTTGATTTGCCTTCAACATACTATGCCCAGAATCCAAAAAGCAGGAAGTACAGAAGGCCCAGTCACACTTCAATGCCATATATGCCTTTAACATCACTCACCATTTTTCTGAGAGGCTGAAACAAATTTTTGTTTTGTTTGCCTTAAGAATCCTGGGCAATAAAAAATAAGACCCATGCCAGAATGTCTTCCACTTAGTAGTCTCTTTAAAAAGGGTGTCTAACTCAAGGTGGTTTTTTGTTGTTGTTGTTCTTTTTTTTTAAAGTGATAGGAAAGATTGTTCCCATCTCCTGCTTGGAATGGTCAGGAGTGTGAAAGAAGGAAGACAAGGCTGAGAGCTGCTGCAAGGACTACTCAACCTCAATTTTAAAAATCCTATAATCCACCCATTCTTTCCAGGTCTAGCTAAACCTCTATAATATCTGTATCAATCAGGATCTAGCCAGAAAAATAAAATCAAGTAATTATAAGAAGGAATGCAGTATGGGGAATTAGTAACAAGATGTTAGAAGAGCTAAAATAGCATGTAGGAAAAGGAAAAGAAACTAGACAATAGCAATTCCTAGAAGTTCTTATCAACTTCGAGTCTGAAGGGACAGAGGGAGGGGTGATGTAACCATGGCTTAGAACCACTTGGCAGAAGCTAAAACTAGAATCGACCCACCTAATGGGAGTGGGAACAATGGTGAAGTCACAGGTACTACTGCTCAAGGAATGAGATACTGTTCAGAAAAGAGAGAGGGAGAAATATGCTGGTTTATCTCATTTTTCCATCTTCCTCTCATCATCTACCAGTGAGTACTTCCCATTGTCCCAGCCTAGGCAGAAGAGGAGTCTAGGAAATGTGATTTGCAGGGTCAGACCTCTTTGATTGACTATTAGGGATCTGAATGCAAAGAAGCAAATGGATGTTGTAATGTCTCACCCATCAGTCTTTCATGTACTCAAAAGTTAAAAGTAACATTTATTAAACCAGTTATTTCATTCTGCTTTGACTAATTAGCTGGTAACTTACCTATTGGATTTCATAAAATGTAACAGTTAATAGTAGGGAGTGAATCCTGCCTCACCATTTACTGGTTCTATGACTTTGATCAAAAGACCTCTTTGAATCTTAATTCCACCATCTGTAAAATTCAGATAATACTATTACTATATCACAGGGTTGTTGTGGGGATTAAAAAAGATAATGTTTATATGACAGCACAATGTCTGGCACACAAACAACACTCATTATTAAGGGAACAGATCTTGTCTCATTTGTTTTACGTATTTTATAGCACTATGCACATCACAGACCCTTCAAATAGTTGTTGAAGACACAAGTCAATGATCTGTGACATCTACATATTTGCTTCACTTTCTAATTGTAATTTTTATAAGCTGATTCTTGTTTATTCAAGAAGAGTTGGAGAAAGTATCAAGAGTATTGGGATATCTTGGCACTTCGGAAGTGGTTCATACTTAGCCATCTTAGATAAAATTGCATTTTAATTTTGGAATTTTTCATAGTGGCTTGGTCTTTAATGTAGAGACTTTCAACAGTTCAAGTAAAATGTGCCACTTGGATAACCATTATGTTGTCATTGCAGTTATTACTTTAGAAGAATAAGTCAATTTGCGTTTTGTTTGCCCTAAAAGAAAGTGCCGACCAGGTCAAGCTGGTCATCACTTCATGTTATTTTGTATGAAAAATGCACAATGAGCCTGTTTGTGATGCAAAGCAATGAGCATTTCTAATTTCAGCATTTCATTTTCTTAGGGTGTCTGTGCTTGTCTAGGGTCATGTCACTTGCACATTTAAGACTGGTTTACAGCTTCAGAAAGGGCTGAGCAATCTGTCTCATTTGTATAAAGATACATTGAAAGCAAGAAGGATCAAGGCACCACCCATCTTTTGGTTCTGGCAAATCCTTTCATTATTCATTTTGGAGTGAGTTGGGGAAAAAACAACCCATTTTCGTTGTTTTATAGCTGATCATTGGCAATATGATGATAAATGGATTTAAAAAGTCACAAAAATAAAAGAGTAAAAGTTGAATTTTACATTATTGAGTTATAGTTATTAAGACAAATTCTAAAGCTAAAACATACTCTTGTTTATATTACCATATTCATCTAGATAAAAGGCTCATTTTTTATTCTAAATGCAACATTTTTAAGAGATTATATTTGGCAGTTTTAGATAAAGATTATTTTAAGGTGGAGAATACATCGCTAGAATAAGAAAGACATATAAAAGTCCTAAATTCAAGTAAAAATTCTCTTGATATCTAAAATTTAGAATGCAGCATTGCATTTTACATGCCATTTAGAGAGAGCAAGTTCCTGCATTTGAACTTAGAGTCCATAAAACATGTGAAGCATCATTAGAACTTTATGGCTATGTTGCTTTTCTTGATCTTTTTTGTTTTCTTACAATAAAGAGACTGTCAGGCTCCCTGTAGCTTGAGTCCAAGGCTCACAACTTACAATACAGTCATGTACTGCACATTGATGTTTCAGTCAATGACAGACTACATACAAACCATAGTCCTGGAAGATTAAAATGGAGCTGTGGAGTGGCTAAGATGGCCGACTAGAAGCAGCTAGTGTGTGTGCCTCTCATGGAGAGGAACAGAAAGGTCGAGTAAATACAACATCTTCAATTGAAACACTGAGGTACATGCATTGGGATTAATCAAGGAAACAACATGGTCCATAGAGAATGAAGGAAAGCAAGAGAGGACAGTGGCCTACCCAGGAAAAACATACAGCCAGGGGATCCTCCCTTGTCCAGGGAAGTAGTGAGTGAATGAGTGATCCCAGGAAACCATGCTTCCAACAGATTTTTGTAACCCTCAGGGCAGGAGATCTCCTTGTGAAATCACTCCACCAGAGCCAAGTTTCCAGTCTGACAGACACAGCTATGTGGAGTCTCAGCAGAGCAGCTGCTCAGGCATGTGTAGAGACCCTAGAGCCTTAGATACTCTGGCTTTCCAGGAAAAGTAGCTGCAGCTCCTGCAAAGTAGGAGGTTAGACTCCTGTATACAACCCTAGGAATGAGGCCAAAACCAGGTGGTTGAGTAGCAACAGCTCACAGGCCCCACTTCCACGACACCTCACAAGATAACAACTGGTTGGGAATTCCAGCCAGCTACGAATAGTGGTATTGCACCTTCCTAAGAAGGAGCTCCCGGGGAGAGGGGCAGGCCACTATTTTTGCTGTTTAGGCACGTTAGCCATTCTAGCCTTCAGGCTTTAGAGAGTTAGAACCAATCTAGAGTGGAAGGGATTCCTAAGCACAGCACAGCTCCTCTACCAGACTGTTGCTTTAAGTGGGGGCCTGATCTCGTTCTTACTCACTGGGCAAGAACTCGCAAAAGGGGTCTCCAGCTACCCCTGACAGATGCCTTTGGGCCAGCAGCGGGTTTATACCTCCCTGAGACAAAGCTCCCAGAGGGAGGGACAGGCTGCCATCTTTGCTGTTTCACAGCCTTCACTGGTGATACCTCCAGATTCTGGAAAATCTGAGGTGACTAGGAACTGGAGCAGCCTCAAGCATACTGCAATAGTGCTGCAGAAAAGTGGCCAGAATGTTACCTGGGCGCCCATTCCCGTATCTCCTCACTGGGCAGGTATTCCAGGCCTGGGCCTCCAGCCACCCACTGCCAGAGCTATTGAACCAGCACCAACTCAGCCACTTTCTGGACAGAGCCTCCAGGGGCAACTTGAAAGCCTCTCTGCCACTGCCTCTGCCGTGGAACTGTGCTTGCCACCCTCAGACTAACGAAGAAACAAAGACCCTAAGTGCTTTATCCATACCTTCAACAAGCAGAAGTTGACCCAAGGAGAGGAGGCCAGTCCATTTCCCATGGGTCCCACACACCTCTCACAGCTTGTCATCAGGCAGGGCCACCTGGCTTGGGACCACAGCACAAACCCTCCATCTTGGCTGAGTGATTGCTGATCTATATCTCTCTGGGTGGAGTCCCTAGGAGTCTAGCAAATGACCCTTGGCCACAACCACTACTGAGATCTATTCTGCTGCCTCTAAGCTGGGGAAGAAACATAAACACTGAGATTGCTCCTAGAGCCATAGTAGGCAGCCGAGAAGTGTAAAGTTGTGAACTACAGCCAGCACTCAAGGAGGAGAGGAACCCACACTTCCAGAGAACTGAGAGGAAACATGACTCCAACTGTGAGGAAACCTAGGGGATCCACACAACTGAGCAAGAATCTGCCAACTGACCAGAAATTCTAAGTGTCAGCTGCTGGATCACACCCCAAAGCTTCAACACCAAAAATACCTCACTAACATACCCCACTCTGAAATCAGATACAAGAAGTCAGCTTGAAATAAAGACCCTGCACAAAGCCTCAGCCTGGTGAAAACATCCAAGAAAGAATATTGACTGCTCTCCATCTACACTGAAGTTAAAAGAACATCCACACGCAGAGATGAGAAAGGAAAATGCAAGAACTCCAGTAACTCAAATGGCTACAGTGTCATTTGTCCTCCAAATGACTGCACTAGTTCTTCAACAAGAGTTCTTAACCAGAACTAACTGGCCGTTATGACAAAAATAGAATTTGGAATATTTCTATAGATAGGAGCAAAGATCATAAAGATTCAGGAAGATGGGAAAACCCAATCCAAGTAAAATAAGAAACACAATAAAGTCATACAGGAGCTGAAGGACAAAATAGCTAGTATATAAAGAAACCAATGTGTCTGACAGAGCTGAATAACACAATACAAGCATTTCACATGCAATCACAAGTATTAACAACAGAGTAAACCAAGCTGAGGGAAGAATCTCAGAACTTGAAGACTGGTTCTCTGAAATAAGAAAGTCAAACAAAACTAAAGAAAGAATAAAAATGAGTCAACAAAACCTCCAAGAAGTATGAAATTATGTAAAGAGGCCAAATCTATGAATCATTGATACTGAAAGGGAGGGGGAGAAAGCAAACAACTTAGAAAATATATTTCAGGATATCATCCATGAAAACATCCCCAATCTTGCTAGAGATATCAACAAATTCAGGAAGTACAGAGAACTCCTCCAAGGTTCTATACAAGATCATCCCCAAGACACATAATTTTCAGATTTTCCAAGGTTGAAAATGAAAGAAAAAATGTTAAAGGCAGTTAGAGAGACAGGGCAGGTCACCTAAAAAGGGAACCCCCATCAGGCTAACAGCAGACCTTTTAGCTGAAATCCTGCAGGCCAGAAGAGATTGGGGGCCTACATTCAACATTCTTCAAGAAAAAATAATTAAAAAAAAAAAAATCTTCAACCAAGACATTTATATCCAGCCAAATTAAGCTGCCTATGAGGAGGAGAAATAAGAGTCTTTTCAGATAAGCAAATGTTGAGAGACTTCATTACCGCCAGACCTGCCTTACCAGAGATCTTGAAAGAAGCACTAAATATAAGAGGAAAGACCACTACCATAAACACACTTAAACACACAGACCAGTGTTACTGTAAAGCAACCACACAAACAAGCCAACGTAAAAACCAGTTAACAGTACAATGACCAGATAGAATCCACACATATAAAAACTAACTTTGAACATAAACAGGCTAAACAGGCCACACTTAAAAGACACAGAGAGTGGCATGCTGGATAAAAAAGCAAAACTCAATGGTATGCTGTCTTTAAGAGACTTATCTTACATGTAATGACAGTCATAGGCTCAAATGAAGTGTTAGAGAAAAATCTTCCAAGCAAATGGAAAATAGAAATAAGCAGGAGTTGCAATCATAATTTCAGACAAAACAGATTTCAAAACAACAAAGATCAAAAAGACAGGAAGGGCATTACATCATGGTAAAGGGTTCAGTTCGGTAAGAACTAACTATCCTAAATACACATGCACCCAACACAGGAGCTCTCAGATTCATGTAGAAAGTTCTTAGAGACCTACAAAGAGACACAGACTCCCACACAATAATAGTGTGAGACTTCAACACTCCACTGAAAGTAGTAAATAGGTCATCAAGGCAGAAAGTTAACAGAGATATTCAGGACCTAAACTCAGCATTGGACCAAATGGATCTGACAGACATTTACAGAAGCCTCCACCCCAAAACAACAGAGTATACATTATTCCCATCACCACAACCACACTCTTGGACCACAATTCAATAAACACAATGAAATTTGCTCAAAATCATACAATCACAGGGTAATTAACAGGTTGCTGAATGACTTTTTAGAAAACAATGAAATTAAGTCAGAAATTAAGTTCTTTGAAAATAATCAGAACAAATGTACAACATACAAGAATTTCTGGGGCACAGCTAAGACAGTGTTAAGAGGAAGATTCATAGAACTAAATGCCCACATCAAAAAATTAGAAAGAAATTAACATCCTAACTTCACAACTGAAAGAATTCGAGAAGCAAGAACAAATCAACCCCAAAGATAGCAGAAGACAAGAAATAATAAAAATCGGAGCTAAACTGAAGGAAATTGAGATACAAAAAGCCATTTAAAAGATCGAGTCCAAAAGTTGATTTTTTGAAAAAAAATAAAATCAACCACTAGCTAGACTAATTAAGAAGAAAATAGAAGAGATCCAAATAAACACAATCAGAAATGACAAAGGCAGTATTCCTACTGACCCCACAGAAATTAAAACAGCCATAAGAAACTACTGTGAACACCTCTACACACACAAACTAGAAAACCTAGAGGAGATGGATAAATTCCTGGACGCATACACCCTCCCAAGACTGATCCAGGAAGAAATTGATTCCTTGAACAGACCAATAATGAGCTCCAAAATTGAATCGGTAATAAATAGCCTACCAACCAAGAAAGCCCAGGACATGAGGGATTCACAACCAAATTCTACCAGATGTACAAAGAAGACCTGGTGCCATTCCTGCAGAAACTACTCCAAAAAATGAGGAGGAGGGACTTCTCCCTAACTCCTTCCATGAGACCAGCATCCTCTGTATACCAAAACCTGGCAGAGACACACGCAAAAAAACAAAACTTAAGGCCAATACCCTTGATGATTATTGATGCAAAAATCTTCAACAAAACACAAATCAAATGCAGCAGCACATCAAAAAGCTAATCCGTCACTATCAAGCAGGCTTCATCTCTAGGATGCAATGTTAGTTTAATATACTCAAATCAATAAATGTAATTCATCACATAAACAGAACTAAAGACAAAACCACATGATTATCTCAAGAGATACAGAAAAGGCTTTTGATAAAATTCAACATCCCTTCATATTAAAAATAATAATATCCATCTATGACAAATCCACAGTCAACATTATACTCACTGGGCAAAAATTGGAAGCATTCTCTTTGAAAACTGGCACAAGACAAGGATGCCCTCTCTCACCACTTCTATTCAACATAGTATTGGAAATCTTAGCCAAAGCAGTCAGGCAAGAGAAAGAAATAAAGGACATCCAAAAAGGAAGAGAGAAAGTCAAACTACCTCTGTTTGCAGAGAACATGATTCTATATCTAGAAAACCCCACAGACTTGGC
The DNA here is from genome assembly GCF_037993035.2 of Macaca fascicularis. Classification (NCBI taxonomy): domain Eukaryota; kingdom Metazoa; phylum Chordata; class Mammalia; order Primates; family Cercopithecidae; genus Macaca; species Macaca fascicularis. Next base: position 27,622,858 of record NC_088376.1, on the reverse strand, counting down.
CCAAAAGCTCCTTTAGCTGATAAACAATTTCAGCAAAGTTTCAGGATACAAAATCAATGTACAAAATTTACTAGCACTCTTATACGTGAACCACAACGAAACTGAGAGCTAAATCAGTTTCATTCGCAATTGCCACAAAAAAAAAAAAAAAAAAAAAAAGAGAAAACTCTAGGAATACAGCTAATCAGGAAAGTGAAAGATCTCTACAATGAGATTACTCAAAGACATCAGAGAAGCCACAAACAAGTGGAAAAATATCCCATGCTTATGGATTGTGGATAGGAAGAATCAATATGATTAAAATGGCTATTATGCCCAAAGCAATGTACAGATTCAATGTTATTCCTATCAAACTACCAATGACATTGTTCACAGAACTAGAAAAAATTATTTTAAAATTTATATGGAATGAAAAAAGAGTCCAAATAGCCAAGACAAACAAAAAGGACAAAATTGGAAGAATCGTGTTACCCAACTTCAAAATATACTACAAGGCTACAGTGACCAAAACAGCATAGTACTCGTACAAAAACAGGCACATAGACCAACAGAACAGAATAGAGAGCCTAGAAATAAGGTCAGCCACACATCTGTGACCATCTGATCTTACAAAACTGACAAAAACCAGCAATGGGGAAAAGACTCCCGATTCAAAAAATGGTGTTGGGATAACTGGCTAGCCATATGCAGAAGATTGAAGCTGGACACCTTCCTTACACCATATACAAAAATCAACCCAAGATGGGTTAAAGACTTAAATGTAAAACCCAATAGTATAAAAACCCTGGAAGACTACCTAGGCAATACCACTAGGAATGGGTGTCTTTCATGACAAAGACACGAAATCAATTGTAACAAAAGCAAAAACTTGACAGATGGGATCTAAGTAAACTAAAGAGCTTCAGCACAGTAAAGGAAACTATCAACAGAGTAAACAGACAACCTATAGAATGGGAGAAAATATTTGCAAACCATGCATCTGACAAAGGTCTAATATCCTTCATCTATAAGAAACTTAAACAAATTTACAAGAGAAAAACAATCCCATTAAAAAGTGGATAAAGGACTGAACAGACACTTCTCAAAAGAAGACATACAGGCAGCCAATAAGTATATGAAAAAAAGCTTAACATCACTGTTCATTAGAGAAAGTACAAGTCAAAACTACCACGAGGCCATCTCAGACCATTCAGAATGACTATTATTAGAAAGTCAGAAAACAACAGATGCTGGTGAGGTTGTGGAGAAAAAGAAATGCTTTTAAACTGTTGGTAGCAGTGTAAATTAGTTCAACTGTTGTGGAAGACAAGACGATGATTCCTTAAAAACCTAGAGGCAGAAATACCATTAGACTCAGCAATCCCATTACTTGGGTATATACCCAAAGAAATATAAATCGTTCTATTAGAAAGATCATACATGCATATGTTTATTGCAGAATTACTCACAATAGCAAAGACATGGAATAAATCTAAATATCCATTAATAACAGATTAGATAAATTTGGTACCTATACTCCATGGAATACTATGCAGCCATAAAAATGAAGGAGATAATGTCCTTTGTGGGAACAAGTATGGAGCTGGAGGTTATTATCCTTAGCAAACTAACGCAGGAACAGAAACCAAATACTGCATGTTTTCACTTATAAGCAGGCACGAAAGGATAATAACTTAATGAATAAAAAGAAGGAAACAACAGACACTGGGGTGTACATGAGCAAGGAGGGTGGGAGGAGGGAGAGGAGCAGAAAAGATAACTATTGGGTACTGGGCTTAATACCTGGGTGCTGTAATAATATGTACAACAAATCCCCATGATATGTATTTATCTACGTATCAAACCTTCACATGGACCCCCAAACCTAAGATAAAAATTACCAAAAAATGGAGCTGAAAAATTTCTATTGCCTAGTGACCTCATAGGTATGATAATTAGTGCAATGAATAACTCATATGTTTGTGGTGATGCTTGTGTAAACAAACCTGTGTTGCCTGGCATTTAAAGTATAGCATATACAATTATGTACATTACATAATACTTGATAATAAATGACTGTGTCCTTGGTTTATGTGTTTATTGTACTATACTTTTATCATTATTTTAGAGTGTACTTCTGCTTATCAAAAAAAAGGTTAACTCAAACAGCTTCAGGGAGGTACTGCAGGAGAAATTCTGGAAGAAGTCACCTTTATCAATGGAGACAACAGCTTCATTTTATATATATATATATATATACACACACACACACACATATATATATATAAAATTGCCCATGAAGACCTTCCAGTAAGGCAAAATGTTGAGGTGAAAGACACTGATATTGAAGATTCTGATCCTGTGTAGGTCTAGGCTAATGTGTGTGTTTATGCCTTAGTTTTTAACAAAAATGCTTAAAAAGTAAAAAATAAAAGAAGAAAATATATGGAATAAGGATATAAAGAGAGAAAATATTTTCCTTTAATTCTACAATTATTTTTGTTTTAAGCCATTATTACAAATAATCAAAAAGTTTAAAAATGTTAAAAGTTTATAAAGTAAAAGTGTTACAGTAAACTAAGATTAATTTATTAAGGAAATTATTTTTAATAAATTTAGTGTTGCTTAAGTGTACAGTGTTTCTAATGTCTACAGAAGAGTACATTAATGTCCTAGGTCTTCACATTGACTCAGCACTCACTCGCCAACACCCAGAGCTACTTTCAGTCCTGCAAGCTCCATTCATGGTAAATGTCCTATAAAGGTATACTGTTTTTAATCTTTTATACCGTATTTTTACGGTATCTTTTCTACATTTAGATACACAAATATTTATTACTGTGTTACAACTGCATACAATATTCAATACAGTAACATGAACATGCTGTACAAGTTTATAGCCAAGGAGCAATAGGCTATATCATATAGCCTAGCTGTGTAATAGGCCAAACCATCTAGTTTTGTGTGAGTGCATTCTGTGTTATTCACACAAAGGCAAAATTGCCTAACCATGCATTTCTTAGAAAGTATCTGCATCATTAAGAGATACATGACTATATTGAGCATGCCTGAGTTGCTCATGTTGCAGGCTCTGATGCCAGGAGTCCCATTTCCTCTGCTGGACCATGAGAAGTCACCTTGGAATTAGACTTGTGAGTCTTTTGGAGGATACTGTATTTTTTTTCTAGGTGGAGTTAGATTCGTGGCATAATCTTTATCAAAGTCAGGTCCTCTTATATTCACTCATGAAGATTCTGTGGCAAAATGATTGACTGGTTCACGGAAAAGTCCAGATTAATAGGCTTTATTCAACAGAAAAAGTCAGCATTTTCAATATTTCTAGCTCTTATCTATCTTGGCCTAAACATCTTTGGTTGCCTAGGACCTTGTTTGCTCTCATTTAGCTGCTCTCAGATCGTATCCAGAGCTTATGTTACACTAAGCATTAAGGCTTGTACTAGCCCTGAGTCTATTCAGCCATTTAATATCATGCATTTATTTATCCAAATATCCATTTATTTATTCCTGCAGTAATTCATTCAACAAATATTTATTGAACCCAGTTAAATGCCAAGTTATCTGAGTGATGCTGGGGATAGACTGTCAGTACACTTTGCTTTTCAAGCAAAACTAAGCACAGTACCAGCCGTCATGTAGCTTACAATGCAGGTGATATTTTTTTGAGTCACACATATAAGTATAAAACTATAGCTGTGATAAATTCACAAAGAGATCTTCTTAGTGCTATGAAAACCTAGAACAGAGGGATATGAACTACTCAAAATCAGATGTGCTTTAGATGAAAAATAGCAGCAATGAGAAGTAGGGTGTTTTAAGCATAGCACAAGGCCTTGCAGTAGGAAGTAACATATCTGTGTCAAAGAACTAAAAGCATCAGTGGCTGAAGCACCAAGCAGAAGACAGGATGGTAAGTGATTCTGGAAAGACTAAGAGGACTTTACAGGCCATATTGGGGTATTGGGGCTATTACCCTGAAACCAATGATAGGTCATTGTGTGATTTAAGCCAGGATTGTGACAGGATGGGAAGTTTATGTAGGGATAAGGACTTAGAAAGTTAACATGTTTAGATACAAATTTTAAAAAAGATCATCTGAGTACAATGTAGAAAAGGAGTACACCAATATAAATGCTAAAGCAGTGGTAGAAGATAACATAGAGTATGTTCCAAGAGAGAGAAAATAATAGAGAGAAAATATGCTGATATGGTTTGGCTGTGTCCCCACCCAAATCTCAACTTGAATTATATCTCCCAGAATTCCCATGTGTTGTGGGAGCGACCCATGGGGAGGTAATTGAATCATGAGGGGCTGGTCTTTTCTGTGATATTCTGGTGATAGTGAATAAGTCTCAAGATACCTGATGGGTTTATCAGGGGTTTCGGGTTTTGCTTCTTCCTCATTTTCTCTTGCTGTTGCCATGTAAGAAGTGCCTTTCACCTCCTGCCATGATTCTGAGGCCTCCCCAGCCATGTGGAACTGCAATTCCAATTTAACCTCTTTTTCTTCCCAGTTTCAGGTATGTCTTTATCAGCAGCATGAAAATGGGCTAATACATGTGGTGAATGGAGGAAAAAAGCAAACTGAAGGATGTTTCTTGGGGTATGCCTTGTATAACTGAGTGTGTGATGATGCCGTTAACTGAGCAGATAACACTGGAAAAGGACGAGGACTATCTTGCTTGCCCACCTCCCCTTTGCCCACAGAGCATATCCAACACGGCGGCATGCACATCCATTGGCTTTTATTACAGAATATGAAGAAGGCAAATGCAATGACCATTGGTACACCACACAATTGAAACTAACTTGTTCTACTGATATTTATTATAGCCAGTAAGTGTAATGTAGTAGAAAACATAAGCTTTGTAATTATACACACTGGATCTAAATCCAGGCTTACCACTTCTTAATTTCGAAATTGTGGAGGTCTCTCAACCTGAACATGGTTTATATTTTGGGCTGGATAATACTAGTTACAAGGGGCTGCCTATGCATTTTCCGGTAGAAGCATCCCTGGCTTCTACTCACTAGGTGCCAGTGGCCTTGCCCCCTTATTGTGACAACTGAAAAGGTCTTCAAACATGGCCAAATATCTCCCAGGGAGGCAAAAATTTCTCCAGTTGAGAACTTTTTTATTTTCCTTGATTTATAATTATATTATCTTAAAATAGCTATGATCTATTCACTTTCTTGTCATATATACTTAATATATATGGAATTAGAAATACAAAATTCAACATGAAAGTAAACATTTAGAAATGATCTAATCATAACAATTTATAAATTTTTAAATTTACATTAACATAACAAAATCAAAACACTTTGCTTTTGCTAGGGACCCTTTCAGGGCCTTGGAAGAAGGTCCTGTACCGATGAAGTGCCATGAGGCTTTAAAAAATTTTTTTATATATTTATTTATTTATTTTGAGATGGAGTCTCGCTCTGTTGCCAGGCTGGAGTGCAGTGGCTCAATCTTGGCTCACTGCCATCAGCACCATGAGACTTTATGAGCTTCACAGCAGAAAGACCTCAACAGAATTCATCATATCTGAAAAATGAAAATGGGATGAGAACAAATGTCCTGTACTCCACAGTCTGCATGAGTTTTCTCTAGCAGGGTCTACTTTTGACTGTGCTTAGAGGTAAAAATGTGCTTCTGTTCTTGTTCCCACTCCTTGTGTACTACAAACATCCACGACAACAATCTTTCCATTATTAAACCAGTTATTGTATGCTAGAAGAGATTAAAACTTCTATTATCTAATGTGTCTCTGAAAAAGAGCCTTTTGTTATTTTAACATACCACTTAATTATCAAGTGACAGCTTGTAGGCCCACCTTAAAAGCCCCTTGATTGGAAGATTGATGGTTCAGTAACTGAAAAAGCAAAAAATCAGGCTGCAAACATTATGGTACTCCTTCTTAAATTTAACACTGATCTTATCACCTTAGAAACAACTTCCTCTATGGTGTTTTTATGGGATTCATTGAAGAAATAATTGCCTGTTCTAAAATCTGTTGGAATTTGCACAAGTGTCTAAAGATCTATTAAGAGATTAAGGTTTCAAGATAAGACAGCTACTGGTTACACAGTATGTTTATGAAACCCTATATGGTCTGACACTTGGTTAGCATAAAAATGACCTCTCTTTCACTATATGTAAAAATAATTGTAGTCTTTTCTCTGTTAGAAGAAGTTCTTTTGGAATAATTAGATTTACAATAGTTGTATTAAATTTTTTTTCTCCAAGTTGGTGAATTAGAGGGTTTCAGTGAGCCTCAGCCATGTGTAAATAGAAAGATAGTGCATAAAGATCAACTCTGTAAGCTTTCATTCAAGAAGGAAAGTGGGAATCTACTGGAATCATGGAAGACAATCCCAGATCCCAGAGAAGACAGTGCTGGCAAACATTTCCTGTGACAGCGTCCAGCTAATAAAAGTGAGTTCAGCCGCAGTGTGTGAGAGAGACAGAGGTTCTCCCTCTGTGACTCACCTTCCCACTGGGGATCCGAGCAACCCAGGCCAAGGGAGAGCACTTTGCTTCCCAGCTCCTGGAGTTAACTTAAGGAGAGGCTTGGAGATGCTGTGTGGGAAAGACACTGGGAATATCTGCAGACATTTTCCCAGACTCAAGACTGAGAGGAGGATGCCATTTTTAATACAGATTCATGCAATGTCAGCCATTCTTTGGTGACCCAGCAGTGTGACTGTGCAGGCATTTTAATCTAAGGCCAGAAATTGGAGCAATTACTCTGAAGTGGGTTAGGGATCCCACAGCCAGAACTGTGAAAAGTGTCTCAGTAGTAGGTGCTGGAATTGTGTTCTCCCTTCTTGTAGGCCTGGCATTTGAGGAGAGCTGCTATAGCTGAAGTTTCTCTTGGGTACTGAGACTTGGAGCCAGGGCCAGCTTGTTGACTTGGAACTGATCTGCATATGCCATTGCTGGGTGCCCTACCCTACTTCCCTGAGAACATGGTGTAGTGGGGCCTTCGCTGCTTCACCCCAAGTAGAAATTCAGGCATTTGGAGTACCTGTTTGCCTGGGTCAGCAGCCTGAGCTGCCCTACCCTTCCCAGACATAGATCTTAGTGCAGGAGGACTCTCTACTCGATGCCCAGGCAGGTTTCCAGGCATTAGGAGCACCCTAATTCAGCAGACAGAGATACCTCATCCTTCCTGGTAGAGATCCTGGTGCAGGGGGACCCTCTCTGCTCCACACTTAGGTAGATCTCCAGTCATTTGGAGCATGGACTTTCCTGGTACAGCAGCCCAAGTTGCCCCATTCATCTTGTGCAGAGATTTTGATGCAAGGGGGCCCTCTCTGCTGGACAACCAGGCATATCTCCAGGCATCTATAGCAGCCACTCTCTTGGAATAGGAGCTTAGGCTATGCTGCAATCTCTATGCAGGGAACTTGGAGCAAAGGAGGTTTCCCAGCTCCACACCTAGGCATACCTCTTGGTACCTGGCAGCCACCCAGTAGATTCTCCCTTGGCACTGGTTCTTGTGCTTGCCATTAGAGGACTTGCAGGCAGACCTGCCCAGTCTGGCCCTGCTTTTCATGGGTCCTGCCTTTCTACCCCAGAGATAAGCAGGGAGCTTAGACCACTGTGCATTCAACCAGTCAACCCATTGCTTGATTAAACAAGGGTTGGGTATATACATAACCATCTTGGCCATAGTCTGCTCATATCTGTAAGTACCATCTATGGGCTTGTAGCACAAACTGCACATCCCAATATAAAACCTGCTGAAAGAAATGCCTAGAGCTATAGAAGAAAAGCCAAAGACCCTACCCAGCATTCTCTACAATCACATTCCCTAGGGAGAGGAGGAAACGAAAAGGTAAAGAAAAAAATTAATAACATCAAAGAGAAAGAAAGAAAAATAAAAAAAAATTCACACTAAAATCATTATAAAAATTAGAAGTGCCAACATTTCTAGATGAGAAGAAACCAGCACAGAATTTGAGCTGCATGAAAAGTCTGAATGTAGTGACGCTGCTAAAAGATGACACTAGCTCTCCAGCAATGGTCTTTAACCAAAATGGAAACTCAGAAATAACAGATAAAGAATTCAACACATGGATTGCAAGGAAGGTCATTGAGATCCAAGATGAGGTTTAAAATCAACACAAAGAGACTTCTAAAACAACCCAGGAAAAAAATGAAGAGAGAAACATCTTAAAAAAGAAATCATTCAGAGTCTCTGGAATTAAAAAACTTAAAAAATTCTAAAGTACAATTGAAAGCTTTATCAATAGATTGGATGAAGCAGAATTTCAGAACTCGAAGAATGGTCTTTTGAACTAATCCAATCTGATAAAAATAAAGAAAATATAATTTTAAATTTTTTTCAAATACATAGTTTTATGTAATGTGGGTCCAATGCAAGTGTCGTTGAACTCTATCTATTTAGTGTGGTATTACTGGTTAGCTTCTATGAAACCCATATAGTTGCTTACTATTTTGAATCAGAGTTTTTCATGATGAAAGCAACCTAATTTTTGTGAGAGATATGGATTTTGGCAGTGACATATGAGCAAGTATTATTACTGCCTAAACTAAAAATGATTAGATTTTAAGCTGTTCAGGGTAAATTCATTGTGTGCCTGATTTTAAGGACACATAGTCCTAATAATCTGAACTCTCAGTTTCTGAATATTTGATATTACAACTTGCAAAAAATTTTACTTGAAATTTACTCACCACACAAAATAATCTATTGTAACGAATATATATGTATATACTACTGAAAATATTTTAGTTACACTGAGTTCCAGATGATAGGTTGTGGAGTCCATTGGATTAAGATAGCTGTTTTTCCAAGAGGATTTCATGTCTTATTATTGTTTTAATGTAGGGTACTATTATTCTCATGTATTTATTATGGTTTTAATATAGTGTCTATTATTCTCCTGTGTTTATATAATTATCTTCCAAGCAGGTGGAAAGGCTCTTTAAGAAAGTAGGTGAGTCTAAGAGACCTAGAAAATTTTATAGATTAATAAGAAAGTTGGAAATGATAAGAGCTATTGAGAGAAGTGTGAATATAAAAGTGATTGAATCAAAATTAAAAATCATCGATCCTGGCCTGGCACAGTGGCTCACGCCTATAATCCCAGGACTTTGAGAAGCCAAGGCAGGCGGATCTTGAGTTCAAGAGATGGAGACCATCCTGGCTAACATGGTGAAACCCCTTCTCTACTAAAAATACAAAAAGTTAGCTGGGTGTGGTGGCGGGCACCTGTAGTCCCAGCTGCTGGGGAGGCTGAGGCAGGAGAATGGCATGAACCCGGGAGGCGGAGCTGGCAGTGACCCAAGACCGCACCACTGCACTCCAGCCTGGGTGACAGAGCGAGACTACGTCTCAAAAAAAAAAAAAAAAAAAAAGAAAAAATCATAGATCCTGCTAAAGAGTCTGGATTTATTGAAATGGATGTTGAAAGTATTGAAGAACTCTTAGCATCAAATAGTGACAAAATCACTCTCTGGAGAAACATTCAATTTGATGTTCATCATTGGTCCAAGGAGAAGAAAGATGAAGAGCAAATGATAGCAAAGTTTTAAAATAAAATTTACAACTACATACAATGTGGTTGTTGAAAGTGAGTGATGGTATGCTGAGTAGAAGAATCACATCCAAAAGTTGTAATTATGTATGTATCATGTGTCTTAGTTTGTTTTGTTTTTGTGACAAAATACCAAGGACTGGGTAATTTATAAAGAAAAAAAAATATTTCTGACAGTTCTGAAGGCTGGGAAGTTCCATATCAAGGTTCTGGCATATAATGAGGTCCTTCTTACTATGTCACTCCCATGGTGGAAGTCATCATATGGGGAGAGAGTGTAAGTGCACAGGAAGGACAGCAAGTTAGGGTTAAACTCACTTTTATAACAAACCCACTCCCATAAAAACTAACGTACTCCTAAGATAACGACATTAATCCATTCATGAGGGCAGAGTGCTCATGACCCAGTCACCTCTTTTTAGGCCCCACCTCTCAACACTGTTGCGTTGGAGATTAAGCTTCCAGCACATAAACTTTGGGGGACATATTCAGACCATAGCACCTTGTGTTGTCAGGAGCAAAGGGAATGCAAATGTGTCTATTATGAAGGTTTGTTAGCTTATTTGGCCCATTGCTTCATACATGACTTTAGTCAAAGATAATGATCATCCAATTTCAGTCTTGAGGGTCAAGAAGAAAAGATTACCTCTTCTTCCTTAGATTCAGAAACTTGGAAATTTACTATTTTACCTATTCTTTCATCAGCTCACTCACATTCACCCCTACTGCCACCAAACAGCACGACTGCTTACAGCCTCCAAACCTCTCTTCTTGCTAACAAACTAGAGAAACTTCCATTTGCAGGAAACCATTAAAAAAGTGCTTTACCAAGGATGACATTTCAACCATTGGTTATATATAACATATTTGACTATTTGTATTATACTACATTTTCATTGAAGTATAGATGTAAAATATAATTATACCGATACTGTGCAGTATTAAGTTGTTTTAGTGGTAGATGATTAGGAATGATAATTGCTTCTGCATCTCCAGTGTTGAGACATAGTAGGAGCTCAAACTTTTGATGAATCAGTGAATGAATAATAAAAGAAATAGCCATTCCTATGATCATCATCTCTTAGGCTGCCTGGTAACTTCATCATTGTATGAACTTTGCTTTCTATGAAAAAAATGTATTCAGAGTTACAAACGTGTTTTACATACACTTTTTTTTTTTTTTTTTTTTTTTTTCTGAGATAGAGTCTTGCTCTGTCGCCCAGGCTGGAGTGCAAAGGCTCGATCTCGGCTCACTGCAAACTCCACCTTCCAGGTTCAAGTAATTCTCCTACCTCAGCCTCCAGAGTAGCTGGGATTACAAGCACCCACCACCACACTTGGATAATTTTTGTATTTTTAGTAGAGATGGGGTTTCATCATGTTGGCCATGCTGGCCTCGAACTCCTGACTTCAAGTGATCCACTCACCTCAGCCTCCCAAAGTGCTGAGTCACTGTGGCTGACCTATGTAAACTTTTGAAACAGAAAATCTCATGTCAGAATTTTCCTGCTAGAGTTTTCTATGATTCCCTTATTGAGACCTATGTTTTCTCTTCCTACTCAATCTGTAATTGCCTAATTTTCATGTTTTATACTTTAGATGCAGACTTACTTTCACTCTCAGGATGAAACTTCTCCTTCTGGAACTATGTCTAATGTGCTACTCTACAAGCCAAAAGATCACGTAGGCATAGTCTAAGAGAAAAGTCATATGTAATTATTTGCTGCACAAATGGCTTTAGATGATGACAGCAGATCCTTTATTCTACTTCATAAACTTAGCCATTTATGCTATGGCTCCAGCTCTACTACTCCTTTCTCCAAAGACACAAGAGTTTCCCTCACTGTAATACAGAAATCTTATTAACAAGGCTTCTCTTTTGCCCTGGGTGCTGACATTATGGTGGACTATCACTTCATTTCCATGTGCACTTTCCTCTGGAGAAGTTTTCTGGTGCTGCCTAACTGGAAGGCTGTCTCATCACAAATTTAATTGCTGCATATGGTATTTCTTTCTTTCTGTTAGGGTTGAGGGTGGATATTGTCACTCAGATTTGCAGCAGAGTAAAGAACATTTTTCAAGGCTTTTTTTTTTTTTGGAAAAGCTAATTCACTGAATTTCTCAGGAAAGCATTTAGAAATTTCTACAGTTTGAATAAGTCCCTCAAAAAGCATGTGTTAAAAACTTAATTCTAATGCAGTGGTGTTGAGAGGTGGAACTTTAAAAGGTGATTAGATAATGATGGCTCTGTCTTCATGAATGGATTAATTTCATTATTGTGGAGTAGTTTCCCGAGAAGAAGGATGCGTTTGCCTCCTTTTCTTCCTTGCTTTTTTGCCTCTTCTTTCTTTCACATGCATTCTCTTGTCTTTTCCTCTTGCTATGAGATGATGCAGCACAAAGACCCTCACCAGATGCCAGTGTCATGCTCTTGGACTTTCCAGCCTCTAGAACAGTGAGCCAAATATTTTTTTTCTTTGTATATTATCCAGTCTCAGATATTCTGTTATAGCAGCAGAAAATAAGCTAAGACAGGAATGTTAACTTCTTTCTACTTACGTATTTTTATTTGGTTTCAAGCTATCAAATTAGCATGCTTCCCCTGGCCGTAATAAAATTAAGTAATTTGAATGTGTCTTTCTGCTTTATTTTCTTATCTACCTTTCTTTTCTTTTATGAACTTGGAAATTATTTTTCTTTTTAAACCACATATGCAACATCTTGTGTTTCTGTCTATTTCATTTCTGTCAATATTTTCTATTGACCAAAAATCTTGAGATGTAAATAGAAATTTGTAGCTTTTATATAATAAGAGAGGAAGCTACATTATATTGAACATAAACAGTTTCCTACAATGACACCATATATTCTGAAACTATTAATTCAGAACAAACTTAGAAACTTCTATAGAAAATATGAATCTTGTCAATGATTATCAATGGTCCCTAACATCACAAAAAGAAAAGCAAAAAGACATTATGTGCCTCTAATAAATCATAGTATTATCACCAAAATATTGTTACCACAAAATTAAATCAAAGTTTGATCAAGTCTACATATAACTAGCACTTTTCAGGAAATGCAGGGACAAGGGACATGCTAACATCACAGGAATGCCATCAATAAAATCCAGAACTTACTTATTCAACAAATAAACTGTAAGAAGAAAACAAGTTGGTGAAAAAGTTATAAATCTAGAGCCTCAAAAGATTCATCAACCAACATTTACCCAGATCCTGAGAGAGAAAAAGTTGGAATTGTTGCCCAAATTTTTCATTTGACTGTTAAGAGAATGGAGTCTTAGAAAGACTAAATAACTTGGCCAAGTTCATATAGCTACAAGAACCCTGACTGCCAATACTCCTGTTTTCTGAGGCGATATGGCTTACCAGCAGAATGGAATATCTTACAGTATACATGTAGGACATGATTTCTGACTTCTGAGCTCAAACAAAAAATGAATAATTATATAAAATTCTATTTCATAACATAAATAGCAGCATTAACTTGTTTTATTCAATTTAAATTTTATTATTGGTTATATGTAACATCTGTAATATCCTATCATATTCTACATTGAAAAAGGAATTAAGATAAAATAGAAACAAAAACATCTCACATATTTTTTACTTCAAGGTTTAAATTTATTCTTTTTATGTGCATGGCACTAGCTAAGGAGGATGTACATATAATGCTAGATTTGCCTTTGAGCCAAGTTTATACCAAATTTGGTATACAACAAAAACCAAAATAACTTCATTTGATTACTACTCTTGTTCATGAACTAGAATTAATATAGACCAGAGCTTCCCTAAACATTTTTATAAATATATTTGAAAGTCAGTGTTGCAGTTTACTGTGCAAGGAGAACAACTTTCTCTGCATTTAACATAGTTAAATCTCTTACACAAGATCTCATTCTTCATACCTTTCATGAGAGTGAGCAACAGGAGAAAATCAACCTTGGGAAAGTAAACATGCTTAAGGGAAGATATGGTACCAAAAAAATATGCTTTATTTTTAAAAAACTCTGCATTCATATTTACCCCATGTGTGTAAGACGAAAGGATTCAAAGTATGAGAACGTTCAATGAATAGAGAAAAGCTTCTAAATGTTTTACTATTTAGTCAACAAAGACTGCATTTATAATATGTTTAAAAATATGTATAAGGGAAGACATTTTTGCCACTCCTTTCTCATCATGGCCATATTTTTCTTAACCTTTGAACTTCATAAAAATGTCCATGAATATAATGATACTATCAATGAGGCAGTCCAAACATAAGGCATATTTGTTCATCAGTCACATAAAAAGAGTGACTGGCAATAGATAGCACATAGCTTATTGAGTATAAAAATACAATTCATTTGTTGAGCAATTAAAATAATTTTTCTTGCAATAGTTTTGGGTTTTCACTCAGGAAATAATCACTCTATATTAAACTGATAAATACGAAAATCTGGAGTGATTCTGGAGTGAGTGAACAAATATTTATTGAGTGCCTATTGTGCATAAGGCACACGACTATGCAATTTTGAGAAAGCAAAATGAATAAAATGGCATTTCCGATGATAAACATTTGACATGATAAATATTGAGATGATAAACATTAAAATGTCAAGTATAAGACCGAGAGACGAGGGCCTGTAGACTTAATATTGTGTAGAGGAACCAGTTAGAATTATTTTCTGGTTTGGATGTTATATCTGTAACTGAATCAAAGTGCATATTTTAACTTTTGATGTAGGTTAATAAAGTTTTATGGTAAAATGGATAATCCAAAACAGCAGACAACCATGGATCTTGCTCTAGCAATTAATTCATTTATTCATTCATCTATTCATCAAATATTTGAGTGACTCTTTTATGCAAAGTATTTTATAATTACCTTTTTTATTTAATCATTTTCCTGTCTTTAGACTTTTAGCATATTCATAAATTTATGCTCAACCAATTTTTTAAAATCTTTGATTTCAGTCTATCCCCGTGTTTCTATTTTTTTTTACAAATTTTTGTTTCAGCTTTTATTTTATGTTTGGGGGTACAAGTGCAGGTTTGTTACAAGGCTAAATTGCGTGTCACTGGGGTTTAGTGTGCAAATGATTAAGTCACCCAGATAATGAGGATGATACCCATTAGGTGATTTTTTTGACCCTCACCCCCCCTTCCACTCTCCACCCTCAAGTAGGCTATGGTGTCTATTGTTCCCCTCTTTGTATCAACATGTACTCAATGTTTAGCTCCCACTTACAAGTGAGAACATACAGTGTTTGGTTTTCTGTTCTTGAATTAATTTGCTTAGGATAATGGTCTCCAGCTGCATCCATGTTGCTGCAAATGACATGATTTTGTTCCTTTTTATGGATGCATAGTATTCTATGGTATATAAATACCATATTTTCTTTATCCAGACCAATATGGATGGGTATTTGGGTTGATTGCATCTATTTGCTATTGTGAGTAGTATTGTGATGAACATACAAGTGCACGTGTCTTTTTGGTAGAACGATTTATATTCCTTTGGTCATATAGTGGGATTGCTGGGACAAATGGTAGTTTTCAGTTCTTTGAGAAATCTCTAAACCTATTTTCACAGTGGCTGAAATAGTTTACATTCCCACCAGCAGTGTAGAAATTTTGTTTTCTCTGCAACCTCACCAGCATCTGTTATTTTTCACTTTTTATAATAGCCATTCTGACTTGTGTGAGATGATATCTCATTGTGGTTTTCATTTGCATTTCTCTAATGATTAGCAATGTTGAGCACTGTTTTATTTGCTTCTTTCTCATGAGTATGTTTTCTTTTCAGAAGCATCTTGTTCTTTGCCCATTTTTTAATGGAATTGTTTTTTGCTTGTTAAAATGTTTAAGTTCCTTATAGATTCTGGATATCAGATCTTTGTAGGATGCATAGTTTGCAAATATTTTCTCAATTCTTTAAGTTGTCTGTCTACTCTGTTGATTGTTTCTTTTGCTGTGCAGAAGCTTTTTAGTTTACTTAGATCCCACTTGTTAATTTTTGTTTCTGTTGCAATTGCTTGTGAAGACTTTGTCATGAAATCTTTACCAAGGCTGATGTCCAGAATGATATTTTCTATGGTTTTACATAGTTTTAGGTTTTACAATTAAGCCTTTAATCCAGCGTTTGAGTTGATTTTTGTATATGTTGAAAGGAATGTGTCCAGTTTTAATCTTCTGCATATATGGCCAGCCATTTATCTCAGCAGCATGTATTGAATAGGAGTCTTTTCCTCATTTCTTGTTATTGTTAACTTTGTCAAATATCAGATGGTTATAGGTATGTGGCTTTATTTCTGGGTTCTTTAATCTGTTCTATGTGTCTGTTTTTGTAATAATACCATGATGTTTTGGTTATTGTAGCCTTATACTATAATTTGATGTTGAGTAATGTGGTGCCTCCAGCTTTGGTCTTTTTGTTCAGTATTGCCTTAGCTATTCAGGGTATTTTGTGGTTCAACACAAATTTTAGACCTTTTCCCATTTCTGTGAAAAATGACATTGGTGTTTTCATAGGGACTGAATGGAATGAATAGATTACTTTGGGTAGTATTATTATTTTAACAATATGAATTATTTGATTTCTTTCTCTTGCCTTATTGTTCTGGCTAGACTTCCAGTACTATGTTGAATAAGAATGATGAGAGTGGGCATCCTTGGCTTGTTCCAGTGCTTTTTCAGTAAGATGTTAACTGTGGGTTTTTCATAAATGGTCTTTATTATATTGAAGTACTTTTCTTCTATACCTAACTTATAAAGAGTTTTATCAAGAAAGGATGGATTGCAATAAGTGAAGACAGTGATCAAAAGAGAAAGTCTTCTTAATGGAAGTAGATTTGGTCTAGATGAAGAAAGCCCAAAGCATAAAGACACATGCTCGTGAATGTTCATTGCAGCACTATTCAAAGATATGGAATCAATCTAAATGCCCATTAATGACAGATTGGATTAAGAAAATGTGGTGCATATACACCACAGAATACTATGTAGCCATAAAAAGAATGTGATTATTTCTTTTGTGGAAACATGGATGAAGCTGGACACCATTGTCCTTAGTAAACTAATGCAGGAACAGAAAACCAAATACTGCATGTTCTTACGTTTAAGTGGGAGCTAAGTGATAACTCACCCTCGTGACCTGAGTTTACCTATGTAAAAAACCTGAACGTGTACCCCTAAATCTAAAATAGAAGTTTCTTAAAAAGAGAAATTAAATTTTATTAAAAATTTTGTTCTGAATCTATTGAGATGGTCATATGTTTTTTCCTTCATTCTATTGATGTAACATGGCATTTATTGACTTGCATGTATTAAACTGTCCTTTTTTCCCTGGGATAAATCCTATTTGATCAGTGTTTATGTTGTTGGGCTTTGTTTGCTAGCATTCTGTTGAGGATTTTTGTGTCTATGTTCATGAGGGATATTAGCCTGTTGTTTTCCTTTTTTGTTGTCTCTTTGTCTGGTTTTGCTGTTGAAGAGTTATCTGCACTCCCATATTTATTACAGAACTATTTACAATAGCCGTGGTATGATATTAACCTTGGTGTTCAACAACAGATGAATGGCTAAAGAAAGCTAAAGAAAATGTGCTATATATACACAATGGAATACTTTTTAGTCATATAAAAGAATGTTTGTTTGTTTGTTTGTTTGTTTGTTTTTTGAGACAGAGTCTTGCTCTGTTACCCAGGCTGGAGTGCGGTGGTGCAATCTCAGCTCACTACAACCTCTGCCCACTGGGTTCAAACAGTTCTCCTGCCTCAGCCTTCATAGTAGCTGGGATTACAGGCATGTGCTACCATGCCTGGCTAATTTTTGTATTTTCAGTAGAGACAGGGTTTTGCCATGTTGGCCAGGCTGGTCTTGAACTCCTGACCTCAAGTGATCCACCCACCTTGGCCTTCCAAAGGGCTGGGATTACAGGTGTGAGCCACTGTGCCCGGCCCTAAAAGAATGAAATTCTGTCATTCACAGCAACATGAATCAAATTGGAGGATATTATATTAAGTGAAATAAATGAGGAAAAAAAAGTTAAACACCGTAAGTTCTCATTTACATGTAAAGCTAAAAAACAAACAAACAAAAAAACAAAACCTGGATCTCATATAAGTAAAAAGTAGAACAGAGGCTAGAAAGGGTAGTGGGAAGGACTGGATAGGGAGAAATTTATTAAAGAGTACAAAATTAAAACTAGATAGAAGAAATAATTTATAGTGTTCTATACCACTGTAGTATGACTATAATTTCTAGTGTTCTATACCACCGGAGTATGACTATAAGTAAAAAATAATATAGAGTTTCAGAGAGCTGGAAAGAAGATATTGAATGTTTCCAATGCAAAAAAATAATAAATGTTGGAGATGATAAATATGCTAATAATTATCCTGATCTGATCAGTATACATTTTATGTATCAAAACATCAACTGCAGGAATATGTACAATTATTTGTCAAAAAATAATTTGAAAATGGACAAAGGACCTAAATAGATATTTCTCAAAAGAACATATGCAAATGGCCAACAGGTAAATTTAAAAATGCTCAAAGTCACTGATCATTAGGAAAGTACAAATTAAAACCACATAAAGATATCATCTGATACCTCTCAGAAAGGCTATTATTATTCAAAGGAGGAAAGATATCAAGTTTTGGAAAGGATGTGGAGAAAAGGGAATTATTGTATCCTACTAATGAGAATGTAAATTCATACAATCAGTTTGAAAAATGACATGGAATCTCCTCCAAAAACTAAAACTAAAAATACCATATGATCAAGCAATCTCACTTTTGGGTTTATATCTAAAGGAAATTAATATATCAAAGAGATATCTGCACCCCTATATTCTTTGTGACAGTATTCACAATAGCCAAAATGTGGAATTAAGTGTCTACCAATAAATAAATGGATAAGGAAAATATAGTGTATATACACAGTAAAATACTATGCAGTCTTAGAAGAAAAATTTTTTTCCATGCAGCAACATAGATGAACATGAAGGATGTTACAGTGAATGAAATAAGCCAGTAACAGAAAGATAAATACCACATGATCTCACTTAAATGTGGAATTTTAAAAATGGAAACTCATAGAAGAAGAGGATAGAACGGTGTCTACCAGGGGCCAGTAGGGGTCTTGGTGGGGGAGATGTTGGTCAAAGAACGTAAAATTTTAGTCAGAATGGGAGGAAAAACTTCTGGAGATCTATTGTACAACATAGTGACTATGGTTAGTAAAAATGTATTGTATTCTTGAAAATTGCTAGGAGTGTAGATTTTAAGCGTTTTCATCACAAAAGATAAGCATGAATGGTAATGCATATGTGAATTAGCTCAATTTAGCTATTCCACAATGTACACATATTTTAAAAACATCATGTTGCACATAATAAATATATAAATTTTTATTTGCTAATTTAAAAATAAATTAGAAATTAAATAGTGAATGAATGACTGAAACAAAAATTTTGTTAATGAGCTCTTATGAGATAGCCCTTGTTATCTCCCTATGCTTGTCTTCAAAACTAACCTGCATTCTCGTCAATCATTGTGCTTGCAGTTCCAGAATGGATCAATATATTTGCCATCTGTCATTGCTGTGAACTTTTACAAAATGTCTTTCTACCCTCTCAAAATATAATTTTGTTGTATTCCTTGTACTGTTTATTGCTCTTATGTATTTTATTCTCTGAGTATGATATTTCTCAATATCACAACAGCCTTCCTTTCTTATAAGAAATCATGCTTGATCATGATAATTATTTTTAAAGTTGAATTCTGTTTATTAAATTTTTGCATCCACATTTATAAGGGACAGGGACATAGAGTTATTTCTTTTATTATTGCTGGGTTTTGGTATTAAAATAATGCCATCCTATTGCAGGAATTGAAAATGTTTCTGTCTTTTAATATGTGCGATATATTTTATATTACATTGGAATTAGCTTTTCCTTTAACATGCAATAAATAAATAACAAAAACCCTCAATATAAAATGGTCTGATACCAAAGGCTTATTTGAAGATAATTATTATTTTGTTTTATTTTTTAGTTTTTACAGATTCAGGGATACACATGCAGATTCGTTACATGGATATGTTGCCTAATGGTGAGGTTTGGGCTTCTGTGCACATTACTCGAATAGCAAACGTTGTACCATGTGGCTACTTTTTAAACCCTAATCCCTCTATCCTCCCTCCTTTTGAATTATCCTTTATCTATTATTTCCCTTTGTACATTAATATGTATCTATGGTTTAGATCCTACTTACCTTCCTGTTTTTGATTTATTTTACTTAGAATAATAACCTCTAGCTCAATCCATGTTGCTGCAAAATATATGATTTCATTATTTTTTTAATGGCTGAATAGCATTTCATAGTGTATATGTACAACATTCTCTTTGTCCAGTCATCCATTGATGAACACTGAGGTGTCTCTCATGACTTTGCTATCATGAATACTACTGTGATAAACATAAGAGTGCAGGTGTCTTTTTTGATATAACAATTTATTTTCCTTTGGGTATATAACCAGTAATGGGATTGCTGGATTGAATGGTAGTTCTAGTTTTAGATCCATCTCCACACTGTTTTCCATAGAAACTGTACTAAATTACATTTCCATCAAGTGTATAAGAATTTCCTTTTCTTTACATCCTTGCCAACATTTGTGGTTTTCTGTCTTTTTAATTACAGCCATTCTGGCTGGTATGAGATAGTATTTCATTGTGATTGTGATTTGCATTTATCTGATGATTAGTAGTGAGCATTTTTTCATATACCTGTTGGCCACCTGTATGACTTTGTTTTTTTTTTTTTGAGAAATGTCTCCTCATGTCCTTCGCCCCCTTTTAAATAATGTTATTTGATTTTTTTTTCTTATTGAGTTGTTTGAGTTTCTTGCACATTTTGAATATTGATCCTATGTCAGATGCATATTTTTCAAATATTTTCCCCCATTCTGTAGATTGTCCGTTTATTGATTATTCCATTTGCTGCGTAGAAGCTTTTTAGTTTAATTAAGTATCATTTGTCTATTTTTGTTTTTGTTGCACTTGCCTTTGAGGACTTATTCATACATTCTTTCCCAAGGTCCATGTTGATTATGGTGTTTCCTAAGCTTTATCCTAGGATTTTTATAGTTTCAAGTCTTACATTTACATCTTTAATTCATTTTGAGTTGTTTTTCATAGATGTTGAAAGATAGAGGTTCAGCTTTATTCTTCTGCATATGAATATCCAATTTTCCCAGCATAATTTATTGAATAGTTTTCTTTGTCATGTATTTTTATTGACTTTGTTGAAGATTATTTGGTTGTAGGTATATGGCTTTATTTTGGAGCTCTCTATTCTGTTCCCTTAATCTATATATTTATTTTTGTACGAGTACCATGCTGTTTTGGTTACTATAGCCTTGCAGTATAGCTTGAAGTCAGGTAATGTGACACCTTGAGCTTTGTTCTTTTGCTTAGGAATTGTTTGGTTGTTTGGACTCTTTATTTTTTAATTCCATATGAATTTTAGTATTGCTTTTTCTCATTCTGTGAAAACTGATGTTTGGTAATTGGAAAGGAATTGCATTGAATGGAGATGTGTATTTAATAATGTTTGTTACCTATATTACTAATATTTTTCAGACTATTACTTCTTTTAAAATAATTTTGGAACAATATTTTCCCGAGGAAATTATATACTTCATGGAGACTTATTTTAGGTTTCTTAAAACATAATTGAGAATATTATTCTCTGCTAATGTTTAATTTCCTCTGTGTCTATTATTACTGACAGTGTTTTATTTCATTTTAATGATTAATTTCATCTTCATGTTTATTATTTGATTTCCTCTGCCTTTCTTAAAATCTTGTTTTCTTTATAAATTTGCAAATTAATTTTCTAAGACAACCACCAAAAACAAAAACAGTCGAAAGAACAAAAGCAGAATAAAAAAAGTAAAAAAAAGTAAATAACTATCTGGAAGAAATACATATATATTATATATACATATAAATACATATAAAGAAACATAAATAAATTATAAATGGAATAAATTCATTAGCCAAAAGACACACGTGGTCAGAATACCTAAAAAATATAAGGAAAGTTACAGGAAAATAGAAAGTAAAAAGATGGGCTAAGATAAATCAGGCAACCAAAAGAAAGTTGGTTCACCTATATCATTATCAGGGAAAATCAACCTTAAATTAGAATAATTATTTAAGATAAAGAAGGTAACTACACAATGATAAGAACTGTATTTCACTGAGGGAAGTTTAGTTACTTAAACCTTGTATGCATGTGATGTGAATTCAGAGGGGTAGACTGTAATAACTACTCTGGTAATTGATAGATCAAGCAGACAATGCATTAGTAAGGATGTAGAACATGTGAAAAACACAATTAACAGTCATGATCTAATGAAGATATATAGATTCCTAAAGGCAACAAATAGAGAATACTCATTTCTTTGAAACACACATGAAATTTATGAAAGTTGACTGCAAATTATATAAAACAAACTTTAACTTAATTTCAAAGAATCAAATTTTCTTTAAACACACCTATTGTCTAAAAGGTATGTGTACTCCATCTCTCAGAATCTGCGTCCAAGGGCTGAGTGAACTAGCCCTTATCACCACTGTAGAGAATCTTTTATCTTTGAACAAAGTGCTGCCAAAGACAGAGACAGTGCACTCCATCATTGGAGTGTTGTGATTTGGACCCACTACTTGTGGTTGAAGTTGGTTGGAACTATCAGTGTAGGTACTCAGAGCTGGAGGTTGGAGTCGTCTTCTTCTTTTTTTTTTTTTTTTTGAGACGGAGTCTCGCTCTGTCGCCCAAGCTGGAGTGCAGTGGCAGGATCTCAGCTCACTGCAAGCTCCGCCTCCTGGGTTTACGCGATTCTCCTGCCTCAGCCTCCCGAGTAGTTGGGACTACAGGCGCCCGCCAACTCGCCCGGCTAGTGTTTTGCATTTTTTTTTTGAGTAGAGACGGGGTTTCACCATGTTAGCCAGGCTGGTCTCGATCTCCTGACCTCGTGATCCGCCCGTCTCGGCCTCCCAAAGTGCTGGGATTACAGGCTTGAGCCACCGCGCCGGGCCCAGAGTCTTCTGATTTTAGTTCCCAGCCATAGGCCTGTACCTGAAAGTGACCACTGATTTGGCGGAAGTAAGTTCCAGAAGTCAGAGCAGGAGAGTTTCAAATTGTCACCTTAATTGGAGTCATATTGCAAATCTTCTATCAGAGTGAATATCAGATTCTTACTGGACCAAGATGAACATTATGATAGTCTTCATGTCAATTGGCTTTCATCACATTTGGACTAAATTCTTTGTCTTTTCTCCTTTCTTCATTATACGAGGTTCTTGAACACTGCCCAACCATGCTACTTATGTTACAGAGTAAACTCATATGGTAGCTAAATCATCCAAGATAAGCACTTCTGTTGCAGCCTGACCTTTGGGCTGACATCTGACTTCTCTCTATACCTTGGATCCATCTCAGCAAAGTGACTAGAATCCTGAATCTCTGATTCTGTAGGTCAAGTCTCAGTGAAATTGCAGTTTCTCTGAACTGTTGGAGCCTAAAAATGGCATAGACTGGGGAAACTAAGGTCAAAATAGAAAAAAAAGAAAAAGAAAAATCCAATTAGAATATAAGAAAGCTCCAAAATGCCACTAGATTTACTCCTTTTGTTGCAAAGGTCATTATAACTTCTATGGTATTTCTGCCAAGGATTTTCAAGTATTTCATCTATTATAATTGAAAGAGTGTACAATGGGAACTATGTGGTTCTGTTGCATTGTAAAGCATACCATGGGGGATTTCTGGGTGGTGTGATGTATTCATGATTTCACACCTTCTGTAAAGAAAGTATAGATGATGTTTACATAAATTTAAAAATCACATATCACAGAGAGTGTGTAAGAATAACTAAAATGTAGCAAATCAGTTAAGTGTTTAAAAGTTATTTAAGAAAATAAATCTGAGATCATCTCAATACAATATTAAGCACCTCTTCTGTGCTTTGTTAGGCATTTGCTAGTATGAAAAAGCCAGAGTTTGTCTGCAAGAAGTGTCAAAAAAGGCCTAAAATGAATTATAATAAGTTATCCATTCTACTGAGAACATATATAAAAATTAATTCCTCTTTTGAGGAGAGATGGGAGGTTTATAAAAACATAAAGAGCAAGTGATGTTTGAATTAGATAATAAGATAAAGAAATAGTGACAATGTTTAGCAGGTATGTTCCTGTAAAAAAAGAAAAAAAAAAGGTAAGAAGGGAGTGCAGTATGAAAGGTCCAACAAACATTTGTTCCTTATGTTAATGTTTGGATCATACAGCACATTCACCTTTCAAAAAGTTTGTACATGGACCACCTTATGTTTTTGTTGACAGCTCCAGACAGGTAGTCATATGATATCATCATTGATATGTTACAGATAAGCACAAGTGTTCTCATGAAGCATTTAGTAGGAAAACAAAAGAACTGGGACAAGAAACTGCTTTTTGCCATCTTGAAGTTCAATGACTTTTTTTTGCCATACTCCAATCATTTTACACAATTATTTTTCCTAAGAACTGTGAGAGGCAATTCATAACAATTGTTACTGATTTCATTCACATGCCACAGAATTAAATGGAAATTTAGCAGTAGCTCTGTAGTCAAAGAGAAGTATATTTTGTTCCTTTTGAAAGAGTTCCTATATTGAAAGGGAAAATAATTTTATGGTCATAAATATAAAGTTGTCACATTTTTTTCTGGAGGTAATATTAAAGAACAATTAGTCCACTTGCTCTTTTTTTCTCTGTTGAGTTAAAACATATATAGAGAAATGTGTACAGATATAAGTGGTCAGATATATGAGCTCTCACTAAGTGAGCACACTTGTGTGATAAGCAGTTGGGTCAAGGAACAGATGATGACCAGCTCCCCAGATGTCATCCTGTATACTGTCTTCCAGTCACCAAGGTTAATCATTATTCTGACTTCTTACATCAGAGATTGGTTTGCCTGTTTTTGAACTTTATGTGAATGGAATCATTCACCGTGACCTCTCTTTTATCTAGTTTCTTTTGCTCAACATTATATTTCTGAGATTTATTTATATTGTTGCATGTAGTTGTATGCATTCATTCTCATTGCTGTATAATATTCTACTATGTGAATATATTACAGGTTATTTCTCTTTCGACTGTAATAAGCATCTATTTTGGACTATGAATAGTGGCATTATGAATATATTGTACTATCTTTTGTTTTGCCTGATTTTAAAATTATGTAGAAAAGAGCTTCATTAGATAAGTTTAAAAATGTAAGCCAACTTCGTTACAATTTTTCTGAGTAGTTCAGAAGAATAGAAATAGAAATGGTTAAAAAGAAGTGGATGGGAGAGAGAAAATAGTTGAGGAGAAAATGAAAGAGGGTACCACCTTCATTGTTATCTCTAGTATGTAATTACCATGATAATTATGATAATGATGGTGATGGTGATGGTAGCAGTATTGAGTATTTGGCAGGTACCAGATATCCTACTAAATGTTTTATATCTGTTGTCTCCTTTAGTCCTCAAAACACTCTATGGGAATTTTACAATAATTATTCACATTTTATGGAGGAAACTGAGGCTGATACATATCAAATTACTTGCTTAAATCACACGGCTAGAAATGGATGAAAACAGAGTTTGAGTTCTGCCTGTTTTCTCTAAATGCACCCCTCTAAGCTTAACCACTATACTCTTACATTGTTTTTTAAGATGCAGATAATTTTATCCCTATTTTCCAGTTGAGGAAACTGGTTCTGGACGGTAACTTCTTCAAGGTCACATAGATAAAAAGTGGTAGAATCAGAGTATGAAAAAAATTAACCCAAAGTCCAGAGTTTTGAAAGTGCTAGAACAGATAAGAGGGAAAGTAAAGAGGAAAGATACAGAATCAAATAAAAAAGTTATTTAGCACATTCATCAGTAAGTGTTCAAACTGTAAAAGAAAAATAATGAAGTATTTAAAAATGGCAGAGTTTAATGGAGGGAATGAGTTATACGGTGATGAAAGAATTGATAAGCCGAACAGTGGATAGTGTGGCAACTAGGGATAAGCATTCATGGGAAAGGACTAAAACAAGGACAAAATGAGCAAATGGTAACAGATCTTAGAGATCTGGGTCACCCAGTGGAAGCTGGAACCATGGGGACTAATTTGGTGTGAAAGGATGGAGAGTATCAGATGTAAAATTGTACAAATTAGATGGAGAAGACCCAAGAATTAACAAATATGTTTCTAAGGCTGTGGGAGAAATCTGGACTTGTAGGAATCTCTGGCAAAGGGAAAATTATTAAATAACTTACCTTCTAGTAGAGATAGTACTAAAGGGAAATAGTGAAGGACTATTAAATGTAAAATGAATCCAGAAGATTTTGATTTCTGAAGGATGCACATATTCCAGCCCAGCACCTGTCGAAATCTAGTACATGGAGGTTCGACTGGAGGGATTGTTGAAGCAGATAGAGAGTCCTGGGCTCGACTCTGGAAATTCTGACTCCCTGAGTCTTGGATGGGACCTCACGTTCTGCATTGCTAATGAGATCCATGTGTTGCTCATTAACAGTTGACTCGCAGAAGGTATGTTGAGTCCTTTCAGCATTTAAATTCACCACTTACGTACTAATTGAGTGAGTAAATAAGTGGTAGGTCCTCAGAAGATCTGATCACCTAGAAGAGGATGAATATTATTATACCCAACATATAGAATATCACCTTCTCTTATTATAGTCATCCCCATGATACAAACAAAAAGGTTGGCATTCAGTAGCATTTCATTTGTTCATTCAGCTACAGGTAAACATCTCCGCCAGACAAAACCTTATTTTGATACATTTTTTTTTCCCTTAAAAATGAAAATAAAAGTCAATCAACCATTATTTCAAAGTATTGTTGTGATCATATTAGTTAGAAACAAAAGCTGGTATGGTGGTTCATGCTTGTAATCTGGCATTTTGGGAGGCTGAGGTGGGTGGGTGGTTTGAGTTCAAGAGTTCGAGACCAGCCTGGGCAACATGGCAACATACTATCTGTACAAAAAAATACAGAAATTGTCTGGGCACGGTGGTGGATGCCTGCAGTCCCAGCTACTCGGGAGGCTGAGGTGGGAGGATCACCTGAGCTCCAGGAGGTGGAGGCTGCAGTGAGCCCCAACGGCTCCACTGCTCTCCAGCCTCCAGCCTGGGCAATGCATCTTCATTTTTCAGATTATGAAATTGCAAACATTATGGAATTTTTATTAACACTGACCTAATTTCTCAATTTAGGATTTGACACACAGGCTAGTGTAGATTTTCAATGTTAATGTAATGCCTTCTTGAAATATATTAATGTGAAACTCGCTACGCTTATTTTGTAGTAAATATCCATATGGTTATTTTTAGTGCCTCCTTGTTCACAGTCTCCACATTATTTCCTCTCCTATATACAGGCATTAATTCGCTCATATAGATAAATACATGCTGCCCAACTCCAACACCCTCTCAGACATACATATTTTATAACTCGGTAAATCTTAATGTACATAGACACTCTCTTCTTTTCTGAGTTTTCATTTTCTTGATTTCTCCCTCTCACAGGAAGGACTCTAATCCCCTATTCCTTCTAGAATGACTCATTATTCGTAAGCATTGATAGAACTTCTCTGGTCATTTGGTCTAGGCCCTTTAAAAGATTTGAATCTATTTTGCATCTGTAACTCAGGATTCAGATTTCCTTTCCAATTTCGGATGTTATTCAGTTCCTTAATCATGTGTTCCTTTCTAGAACTAGCATCCATTTGTTTCCTGTTCTGTCTTCTGTGAGCCAAATTTCTGGTTTATTTTATGCTTATGCTTCAGAGCACAGGCATTGAAATTTTTTGCAACACATGTGCCATGCTGGAAGTATTATCATTTAACATTGATTTATTCATTTTCAAGTTATTATAGATAATGGGCATTTTCTAAAAAATAGTATATCAGCTGGGCGCGGTGGCTCAGGCTTGTAATCCCAGCACTTTGGGAGTCTGAGACGGGTGGATCACGAGGTCAGGAGATCGAGACCATCCTGGCCAACACGGTGAAACCCCATCTCTACTAAAAATACAAAAAAAAAAAAAATTAGCCGGGCGTAGTGGTGGGCGCCTGTAGTCCCAGCTACTCGGGAAGCTGAGGCAGGAGAATGGCGTGAACCCAGGAGGCGGAACTTGCAGTGAGCCGAGATAGCACCACTGCACTCCAGCCTGGGTGACTGAGCGAGACTCTATCTCAAAAAAAAAAAAAAAAGTATATCACCAAATATAACCATTTGTTATGAAACTGTTAAATGCCAGTTTTGTTTTGTTTTGTTTTGTTTTTAAATTTTAGGGAGCCTTGAAAAGCTTAGGAAAGTAGAAGAAAGTGGGAATTGCAGCAAATTTCAGTTATAAAAAGCAATGTACAAAATAGATGATTCAGCAAAAGAGGAGATAAAAAAGGCACTCCTGAAATAATTTTGATCTCCTCCAGGTCACTAAGAGCTACAAGAAGCCACAGTTCCGGCCGGGCGCGGTGGCTCAAGCCTGTAATCCCAGCACTTTGGGAGGCCGAGACGGGCGGATCACGAGGTCAGGAGATCGAGACTATCCTGGCTAACACGGTGAAACCCCGTCTCTACCAAAAAAAATACAAAAACTAGCTGGACGAGGTGGTGGGCGCCTGTAGTCGCAGCTACTCGGGAGGCTGAGGCAGGAGAAGGGCGTAGACCCGGGAGGCGGAGCTTGCAGTGAGCTGAGATCCGGCCACTGCACTCCAGCCTGGGCGACAGAGCAAGACTCCGTCTCAAAAAAAAAAAAAAAAAAAAAAAAAAAGAAGAAGCCATAGTTCCCACTCAAAGCCATACTTGAATTCTTAGCAAGATGGAACCTTTAGAAATTATTGAATTTTTTCTTGTCTTTAGGCAAGGACATCTCTAAGCCAAATTACAGACATAACCCTCTTCCTAAGTTAAAATTGCCTGGAAGGAAAGACCCTGCAGCCTTCTTTGCAATCTTCAGTTCAATATTTGGGAGCACTCACTCTTTTTTCTTTTTATTGCTTTTGCATTAATTTTCTGTGCATACGCAAGAATTGTACTGACTATGCCTTATGTAATTTGTATGGTTGATGCTGAGAAATGTATTGCCGTTCATCTTCTACAATAAAGCTAAACTTTAAAAAAAAACTAAGAAAGGAGTTTCAAATTTGTTTGTGGAATAAAAATGCTGTAATGCAGAGCAGTTGCATGCAGTAACGTTAAGTACACAATTTTAAAGTAGGTGTTTTTGCAGGCTAGATTTTGTTTTTCAAGAAACCACAGAAACAATGTCCAAGATTCTCAGTGTAAATATTTGCATGTTTCTGAATTTTTCAACTGGCTTAAGAGATTCAGGCATTACACATGAGAATTTGCTATAAAATGGCATAAATAACTTCAGAGTAGGAAATACATGACAAATTTGGCAGCTGTCTTGTGGGCAATCGGCATGCTTGCCTCCTTAACTCGTCATTATTGACTAGGAGAAGCAGTGGACACAATCTCAGAAGTTGAGAGCCATTTGAGAATCAGTTGAGAAGTTTGAGAACCAGACATGTGGGATAAGTTCAAAACCCTGTCTTAACTGCTCAAGCTCTGCTGTGAACCACATCCTTTTTTCCTTTTGTCCTTTCTTCAGTCTGACATGGAGAACTGATTGAATTCTCTTTAGAGTTGGGTTGTGAATTCCATGAATGCAAGAAGTGTATCTGGCCTTATACTTCTGTATGTCTTATCATTGAAGATACTATCTGGCTCAAAGTAGAACTTTGTTTAAAAAATGAATTAAGCAAAAGATAGAATTCAAGAGCTAAGGAAGCAGAGAAATGCATTTACTTGACTTTTTAGATCAACTTTCCTGGATGCCAGGGTTTTCTTTTTTCCAAGAATGATTACCACATTTAAAAAATTGAGATGTAATTTATGTACCATAACATTTATCCTTTAAAAGTGCATCATTTAGTGGTTTTAAATAGATTCATAAAATTGTGCAACCATCACCGCTATCTAATTCCAGAACATTTTCATCACTCCAAAAAGAAATGTCATAATGCCATATCCATATCCATACACACACATACTATTACAGCTAATAAATAAATTCAGCAAAGTCACAGGATGCAAAACCAACACCAAAGTCAATTGTATATTTATACACAAGACATGAATGCCCTGAGAATGAAATTAGAAAAACAACTTCATTTATAATGTCATAAAAAAGTGCTCAGGAATAAATTAACTAAGTGTGTGTGTGTGTGTGTGTGTGTGTGTGTGTATGTATGTATTTCTTAAGATTTTCTACATGCAAAATAATGTCATTTGCAAATAGAAATCATTTTTCTTTTTCCTTCCCAACCTAGATGATTTTTATTTCTTGTTTTTTTGCCTAATTGCCCTTGCTGAACGTTGGGTACTAGGTATAGTAAATGTGGCAAGAGATGACATCCTTGTCCTATTCTTGTTTGAGTACCACTTCTCAAAAACAAAAACTACATAGATTTATAGTTCCCAGATTCTTTGGCTCATTATTTAACTTTCTTCTCAACCAAACTTTTAATTATGACTTCTGACACTGAGCAGTATTCATTTATTAGCGTTGGGGGGAACGCGATAAAGTGCACAGCATCTAACTTGTCTTAAAAACTCAACTCTTACTGGAGAATGAGAATACATTTTTATAGAGGGCAAAGCAATACATGTTATAAGAGAATTACAAGGCTTTCACAAGAAGGAGAGAAGACATTCCATGATAAATCATCAAAGGCACTGAAAAGAAGAAAACACTTCATATGGGTTTACTAGGAAAGGAAGGCTTAAGAAATATAATAACTGAAGAGTTTGTTTTTCACTAAGGTAAAAAATCATAAAATGTGAAGCAGGAAAGCATGAAGCATGTTTTCGGACCTTTCAGTAATCCGATTTGAGGAAACTTAAATTGGCCTTGGGAAGTAGCCCAATATAAGTGTCAGGAATTTCTGAGAAACAATTATGAACATAACTGCAGTGATCAGAACCAACCACTTCTGTGAAGCTTACAGAGAAGCCATGTTTTAGTAGCTCCTCTTGGACCTTCCTGCTTTTCACCAGGCCTATGTTGGTGGGAGTGGGTGTAGGTGGGATAGGGTATATCAAATCATTCTTGCTAATCTCCATGAAAAGACTAGTGGCTGAACCCAAAGATGCTCATGTCCTTCTAAATTTTTACTGAGCTGTACTGAGGGGATCGTTTCCATTAGACTAGTTGACTTTCTCAATTTCAAAGTTTACAACCACTGCTGATGGGTCTTTTACACATATGGCTCTGCCTGTCTTCAGGCTATTGCAATGTGAAATTAGAAGAGATGGTGATAGCTGTAAACCCCAGAAGAAACCAAGTTTCTGGAACCAACTCCTCTGAAAGCTTCTGTAATGAGTATGCTCTGTTGCATGTAGGTCTTGCTTTAGGCTTGTAGGCTTGTTTATTCAGGGGGAACATTTTTGGAACCCCACAAACAGACTTGAAATCCATTCCTTGTAAGTCAAAGCTACTCTTACTAATTTGGTACATGACATATCTGTGTCAGACAGTCCTCATATATAAACAGAAAAAGTAAGTGTTAGCTATTAGTGTTGAAATATATGAACATTTGCCATAGTTTTGCTCAGGCATTTTAAAATAAGGAAAGGTAGAACTTTTATTTTCCTTTTGGCAGTTTTTCTAAGAAAGGATCCCCCAACATGAGTTCCAAGAGGTCAGAGAGAGAAAAAGATTATGGGACTGGACACATTCTGACTGCCTTTGGGATGCTCACTGTGTACATTAAAAGAGAAGAGGTTCTAGAAAG
Source organism: Macaca fascicularis (assembly GCF_037993035.2). Taxonomy (NCBI): domain Eukaryota; kingdom Metazoa; phylum Chordata; class Mammalia; order Primates; family Cercopithecidae; genus Macaca; species Macaca fascicularis. Next base: position 27,591,374 of record NC_088376.1, on the reverse strand, counting down.
TCCTGCAGTGAAGGAGCTGCTTAATCTAGGGTTTTTCAAATGTATTTGAGCACAAAAACTTTATCTAAGAGCCATCCACATTCCACAGGACTCATTTTCTGTGAACAGATTTAGGAAACTGTTCCTGAACGAAGAATGGAATAGGAGTTTTCTTTAAAAATAACAACAGCACACAAACAAAATGCTTAAAGTTCTTGGGCTATGAAGTATGTGTGCTTAATTTAATTGCTGCAAATGGTTAGGAAAATAGCTGAATAAAAAACAATAGAGCAGAAGAAGTGAGAAACAAAAACCGTGTATAATCTTCTTGCAGCCTCATCATGCTTTCCTGCATGCCCATGTCGGGCCTCTTTATGAGACCCGGATGACAGCCCTCCCCTCACCCTTATTCATGAGACTGCTTGTGCTGGTTCTGTTCTTGCTCCATGGTAAACCAGACACAAAGTGAAACCCCGCAAGATATCTCCCTAAGGCTTCCGTATGCATAGCAGAACAGCGTTCGAGAGGAATGTGCTTGTTGATTGAAGAATTTGTGGAGCATACAGAGAGGCAGGTATTTAATCACACATCAAACAAACATCTGTTTTTTAAAATTATTCCAAGGCTTTTAGCTTGTGTCCTCAAAGGAGGTTCTTTACCCTTCCCTGCCAGGCTTCCATTTCTTCCACTCCCAGATCCTCCTGGAGAGCTCTAGATGCCTCCCCTCCCTACCTTATTGAAAATTCTGTTCTCTCCTTACTACTCCAGATTCATATACCGCAGTTCATCTATATACATAGAAAAAGATAAAATAACCTCTATCTACCATGATGTTCCATGATGCAAGTAGCAAGTTAGTGGTTGTCTTTTTCTATTTAAGTAAGCTTTTTAGGATCTCAACCCCAATTGGCATATCAATTTTTTTTTTCCCAGAGACACAGTGGTACACCCATTTAGCATTCTAGTGAGTGAAGTTTTGTCTGTTGACTTCATCTTAAAAATTAGAAGCTAACCATGATTTTACAAGTTTCTACTATTGCTCTCCTCAGTTGCCTGACAAAAGGAGCTTTTACATTAGCTTTTAATAAGATATAATTGAAAGGTTACTTAAAAATATTGTTGTCTCTAAGCTGTTTCGTAGTAAAAGTTTGATAAACAGAAGAATCCCTAGGGAACGTCTTTTGGGATTTTACTGAGACAGGTCCTTCTAACAAAGTTTGTCCAAAGCAATTCTGAGCCAAGTCTGTAACAAACACTTGAATTTTGACAGCTCCATTTCTTTCTCCCGGTAGGCAGTGGTCAACTGAGCATCACAAAATGCAGAGACCAAGCAAGCTAGAACAATCCTATTAAAAATTAGGAGCCTCATCAAAATGCTCATTAGAATAAATGGCTCATCACTAGTATCTGAGTTCTTTCTATCATTGAAATTACCATGAAAACCACAATAAAATGCTTACATAAAGTAAAAATAATATCACATCCTCTTAGACATATGTCCCAAGTGAATGAGAGTTCTATAATTATATATTTCTCTGTATAGCACCTATTCATTTAAAACACTATCCAGTCTATTGATATTTTCTTACTAAATAATCTTCCACAACCATGTCCAATCAATATTTCTGGCATGGAAACTGGGACATTTGTGGATTCATAATTTTTATTTATCAGAAGTTATATCAACGTTCCTTTAATTAACAGGAATGAGAATAATGACATGATCAAATATTGTTTTTTTCATTTCTTGATTTCTTTTTATTTTCATGAGTATACCTTGTTTATTACTTCATCCTTAAACATGATATCTGCCGCACCCTAGACCAGCTGAATTAGCACCATTTATGAACTTGCAGGAAACCAAACTGCAGTGACAGCAGGTTTAGCAAAGCTGCCTTTAAAAATGGAAAGTGACTTTAAAAATGGCATAAAGAAGGCATGACACAAATGTGAATTGAGACACATCTTCACTAGAGACTTGCATAAGTATTTAGATTTCATATTTCCAGATGTCAAATTGGTAATATATTCTCTTCAAAATTGTATTATAATTACCAAATGTGTCAGTCACTCTTGGCAGCTGGTGAGTAGGTACACTGTGTTTGGATCTAACTTCTGATAAATATATGGTGTGAATAATTTTTCATTACTTGAATACTGAATGAGTTTTTAAAAAACTCTCCAGTTTTCCTTTTCAGAAAACTTACTGGGGGTGGATAAAGAAGGGGAACTCTTTTGGAGCATATTGATGGACTGGATAATGATTTAATTGTATAGGTGCCATATAAGAGTCATTTATAAATGTATACACCTCATAAAATACATCAGGGCTGTATGTCCAAATGCTAGATGAATATTAGATACATTATCTTTAAAAAAAAAAAAACTTTCTCTCCTTATATTCCCAGTGACTTTTTAAAAACTACTAATGTCATGATTTTTTGTCCTGAGATTCATTACCTGTGCATTTACACTTTCCTATGTACAAAAAGAAAATACATTTCAGAACACCTCGGGAAAATACATGATAACGTATTTCTCAATGTGAAAATAGAAAAACAAATGTTTTTTCACTGTTTCACTTAGGATGTGGATATCATAGGTACCTGTCAGGACCACAGAGTTCATTTCTCACTGCTGTAAACTGGGTAGGCATGGGATTGAGGATTGAGTAGCTTTAGGTAATGATTTTCCAGGGTTTCCACCTTCCAATGTATGAGATAGCTAAATAAATTCGTTTGTTAGGTTTTTCTTAGAACTAATGAATACCAGAAACAACCTCTACTATTTATTTCCTGAAGTCCAATTTACTTTTTTCTCCTTCCTTATGAAGGAAGGAAGGACAGACTTATAGCCACATGGTTCTTACACAGTAAGAGTTCTTCCCTCGCATCAAGCATGGTCCACCTCTTGAATGTTATCTCACCGTGTATGTATTTTGTTTCCCAGTTTATTTCTAGAAAACTTAAATTCTGACCTCTAGGATTATTTCCTGACCACAGCCTTCTACTTGTCCCCTTAGAGTTAACAATTGACCTTATTCTTTCATCACTGGGCCTCATCCCACCTATCTAGTTATGTATGAAGATCCTATGCTGGGGCTATTTCCTGGGAGGAAGAACACAACAACAATAAGAAATGTGTGCAAACCCAGTTCTCCACAATGCTTGTCAGAAAGTCTTAGCTAAAATGAGTTGGATTGGGTCATGGGTCAAGGGTATGTTGCAATTTTGTAATCAAACTCCCTGAGTTTTAAATTTCTTACCTCCAAGTTATCACAGCTCGTGTCTCCTATTTTTTGCTCCCCTTCAGCCAAAGTAGATTTTCATTGTTATGCAGATAGGATTATATACCTCAGTGATGGTTGGTTAGCTAAAAGTTGCATAATACTGTAGAAAAAGTTCAGATTTAGGGCTAGAAAATCTGACATCTCATCTATAAAATGAAAATAATAGCAACAATAGTAATACCTAACTTACAAGATAGTTGTAAGGAATCAAAAGGAATTGCTACATAATCATGGAAAGAAATTGTTAGTGACAGAATTCTAAACTCATTTTAATTTCTGTTCACTTCACTTCCTTCTTTTAAATGGCAACAACGATGGCATTCCTGTGATCTATACCATTTTAGCACCTCCTCATTCCCTATCACACTGTAAAAATATAAAAATGTTGCCCTTTCTCTTTCTAGACAAGCTGTGTTATTCCCAACATCGGGTGGTGAAGGTAACTTTTCAGGTCTTTATATACAGGATGGTAATGGCAAAATCTAGAATTCACATGAGGTACAGGGAGATAAAAATATTGAAGATCATATCTTGTTATGGAAAGAACATAAGATTTAGAACCAGACAGACCTGGATATGAAGACTGTCTCCACTATGTGCTAGCTTGCTATGTGACCTAATACTTGCTATATAACCTCCCTCAACCTGTTTCCTCACTGGCCACAATGGAAAATAAGTTCCATTTGTAAAGTAGCACATTGGACAATCAGCCCATGGTAGATGCTATTATTCACATTCATGGAGTGTCTCTACAAATGTTTGTCAAAGGCTTTTACTAGCTTTGTCATGTGAGGAGGTATTCCAGCCTGGAGTGTGACAAAGGCAACAGGCAGCTTTTTAGAGCTCTCCTACTTTATACATACATTCCTGAAGAGTCCTACTCATAGATAATTTCCTCAGGACCAATGTGAAGTTGATAGTTCAACTAACACTTCAGAGTGTGATGTTTCATTTTTGGAGGGCATATAAACCTGCATTTTCCTCACCAAAGGAATATAGGTAGCCACATTAGGATTTAGAAATCATGTGTGGAGCAAGAATTTGGCAGCAGAGATGTTTTTCTTGGAACTCTTCAACTACTTTACTTTGCCCAAGAGCAGATAAAAAGGACCTAAATCTATCTAGTTACAGATGACTTACCAGTTACTGAATACCTACTATTAGCAGAATGGATACATTTCTAAAATTTGAAACTGAACAGCTTGGTGTAGCTTTTAAGAAATTTAACGTTTTTAAAAATTTATTATTTATTATTATTTTTTAGACAGAGTCTTGCTCTGTCACCCAGACTGGAGTGCAGTGGCGCCATCTTGGCTCACTGCAAGCTCCGCCTCCTGGGTTCACACCATTCACCTGCCTCAGCCTCCCAAGTAGCTGCGACTACAGGCACCCACCAAGAAATTTAACATTATATTCTGATGCATTAATAGGTATAAAATTATTCAGAACAAAAGCACAATTTAGTTTTCTGTTCTTAGAAGAAAACAAAATTTTGTTCACTTGGACGCATTTCAACTTACGAGGAACTAGGTAAGTTGTTTTGCTTCCATATTAGAGTGGAGAAAATTGATATGAAGTAGAGGTTAGCGAAATAAACTAGATTTTATTAATCTTGTAAAATTAGCCTTCCATTTTAGCCTCCCAGAGTCAAGTATCTATCAAAAGCTGAAGTTTGAGGATTCTGTGTGGGTGAGACTGAATTTAGGGAAGGACTTCAGGCCTTATGTAAGATGAAAGTTCTCTTTGAGTAATCAAAGATAAGCCCAGTCATGGTTCTGAGAAGGTGTGTCAGAGATTGATGGAAGCCTGAACTTCAGAAAGTATCCAGTTAGTGAGGGCTTATACCAGGACCACCTATACTAAGCTCATAGTGCAACTAAGCTCAGATGTTACTTGCTGATTTGGGGTAATGCTCAGAGGATGTTGGCTGTGTTGGGTACAGTTGGACAGGGAAGGACAGGACACTAAGTATGTATATGTTTAACCTCAGGGACTCCTTCTGAGCAGGCAAAGGAGAAGAGCAGCTGTTCAAAATCCTAATGAGGCAATTAGTGGCAAGACACTCTTTTGAGACATTTAAAAAGGAGTTGTATGATCATGAAGTTTGGCTTAAGGAAGTGATTGTCGTATTTAGGAGCATTTGGACAAGGTGGGTATTACAACACTGTTCAACTATATTTCATGATTCCATTATCAATATCCATGTTAGCCTGAATCTACTGATGCCTTTTATTTGCTTTTACAGTTTTCCCTTTATCCTGAGGACTTTGCCAATTTTTTGAGACAAATCCTTTCCTAAGCATATAGTGGTAGGAGAATCTCCTTCTCTATTTTTCCCTTTAGAGAAATGCAAAATGACCTACAAGACTTGACAAGCACATGGTTTCCAGCACAAGGTAAATTCAAAGAGATTTTGTGAACAGTAAAATTTAGCCAGCTGGGAATGAAGAACAATATACTTTAAAGAATGCCCAGAAGTCAAATAGAGAAGGAGGTAAAAATGGAATGGTTTGTTGATCTCTTTGGTACACAGGCTGTGCTCAGAATAGATATCATGAGGGCAGTGGGTCTGAGAAGATAAGGCTGCTTTCCTTTTATTGAGCAGTTCTATTGTGAAAGCAAGGTCAAAAACACTAATAAAACAGCAAAAACCTGAGTCCAATAGTATAGATTACAAGAGCCTGTTCCTGGATGCTAATTAATGTTATCACAAGAGATGGCTAAAATGAGAATATTACCTACTAGTAAATTAACAGGATATGCTGAAACATATCACAAGGGAGGAATTGCCTATGCTAATCTCATATAAAAGAGATTGCTGCTGGCAAGTGGTCAGTGGTAAAGAGTTTTCTACATTATGTATAAACTCAAGGAATTATGACTTAAAGTATGCAATGAATCTTTAATTGGGAGAAATCATTTGTACAGGATAAAAGTACCATGGGAAACCCATGTGTCCTTTTTAATTATCTATAACGAATGCTGATTGTGAGCCATTTGAAAAGAATATGCTGCACTACATCACTATGCCATAATCAAATTAGTTCAGCAACGTATGCACATGCATTTATTGTAGAAGTCAACAGGTTATTTCTATTCTCAGTCATCTTTGACTGTGGTCTGATTGTTAGCTGGAGTTACATGGAAATTAAACTACGTTGATTCTTTCCTGGAAGCCAATAAAATCACTATCTCAATTATTTCACAAGTGAGATCTAACTTATTTTTAATTGTGAATTCAAGTTTTCTTAGATTTTTCTCAATAGTAGAGAGAGAAGAAGGTCTTGATAAGATAGGGAAAGTGAAAAAATGCCCCCCAAATTGTGGAAAAAGAGTGAAATATATATATATACACACACACACACACACATATATGTATACATGTGTGTGTGTGTGTGTGTGTGTATATATATAAAGGTTGATACAGCAGTTCCTAGATTGTGTCTCAGACCTGAAGCACTAAAGTATATTGAAGTAGATTTACTAATATCTTTCAATGGTCATAACCTATAGGACCCATGTAATAGTAATTTTAAAAAGAAGGTAATAAGCATGTACCTTTCCATCATCTTCTCATTCTCTCAGATTCCAAATCTGTGAGGCAATATCTTTCCTAGTTTTTTTGCTCTGTTTTGTTTTTGTACCTTATGTGACAAACTGGTCTACCAGATTCTGTATATTCTCTTGTTGTTTAAATGTTCTCTCCTCGTTCCTTCTGTCACTATCCTTGATCGTGTAGTTTTTATCAGTCATTAAGCCTCTTTCTTGACAATTTTGGTCAGCAGCTGCCATTCCTGATCTTAACCAAACTTCTTTATAGCATTCCTATTGATGATTCTCACTGACCCTATGACTTCTATATCTGTAAGCTGCTACTTTCCCCCCAACTCTTGACTTCCTATATAGGAACATCTAGATGTTTTTGCCTACTTTAAAAATACTGGATTTCTTTATGAATCTCTTGTCTCTCCCTCTTCTATAGCTACGCAGTTTTCCTGATTAGAAAGTAAGCTCCAAAAATCCTATGATTTATCTTCAGTTATCTGAAGGAGATTGATATTTCCTAAATCATTATCTCTAGATCAAGTTCGTTTTCTGACGTTAATACTGGCTTACACTTAGGTTAACTTGGTCAGCCCTCAGACATCTCAAACTCCCATTTGTCTGAAAGAAAACACATCATCTTGTCTCTATTCTGCATAATCTGAGTTCCAGAGCTGAGTGGCTCCATGCTCTACACAATTCCCCAAAACCCAAATCTCAAGGTCATGTATAAGCCCTTTCTCCTCTTACCTTGAACATCCAAGTATTTTGCATTCTTTTGATTTTGCACTCCTAAATATGTCTTGAATTCTTCCATTTATCCCCTTCTCCCTAAAATACCACATCTCATCTAGATTCTAATAAGTATAACAGCCTCCTACTTATTATGCTCCAGACTTGCCCGGACTCAAAATATTCATACTGCAGTGATCTTCCTTAAATACAATTTTAGAATATGTCATTGCTCTGCTTAAAATCTTTCAATGGATCCCCAACACCTTTAAGTTCACTAACGTTGATTTCTGTCCCTTCATTTTCTGTCTCTCTTTTTAATTTTCCATAGTCTATTCTTTTGCTTCTTTCTTTCTCTAAAATACAGTCACCCTGAATGTCTTAAAATGTTCCAAACATTTCATATCTGTTCCATTGTGCATACTCCTTCCTGTGCCTAGAACACTCTACCCTCTTTCTCCTGTCCTTTCTCACTACTCTTTGCCTGATTAATTCCCAGTCTTCTGTTCCCAGCTCTTGTGTTAGCCTTCTAATCTCGATGACTTAATACTTCCTCTGTGTGAACCCTTAGATTATTCACTGTATGCTGTATTATAATTTTATGCTTATTGATGTATCTCCTCTAATAGATTTTAAATTTATTGAGACCAGGGAATGTGCCTTTCTGCTTTTTCTTCAGTGTCTAGATTAGTTATCAGCAAATATTTATTAAATGAGTAAATAGAAGCAGAGTCCAAAGTATCTCAGCTTCCAAATTCCATGAATACTACTGTACTAGCATTTCACCTACCGTATCAAGTCATCCACACTTTCAACTGAAATTTAGAGTTTATTTGCAATACGACTCTACCTCCGAAATCCTATTGACTCCCCATTACTTCCTCACTTGACATAAAAAGTATTGAAGTAGCTAATCTGCCATAATAACTAAGAACATGAACTCCGGCCTTTAATTTGTCAGGTTTCTTATTATTTTCTAATGTTGTTATTGGCATAATACCCTCCATTAAAAATATTTTATTGTGATACATATAATGTGTAAGATTATGAATAATATATAGGCACATAATAAAGCAAAATCTGATGTATCAACTACTTTGCTCCAAAAATAGAATACTAGCAACATCTTTCAACACATTGCGGGCCTCTCCCGGATTGTAATTCACTTCTTCCCTCCTTAAATATAACCGCTGACCTGAATTTAATATATAGTTTTCTCTTGCTATACTTTAAGTTTTACATATTTAAACATGAATCTTAAGCAATATATTCTTTAGTATTTTATCTTTGGGGCCTTTATAGGAATAAAAACATTAAGTGTATTCCTTTGTTCTTTTTTTCTTCACTGTTATGTTTCTGAAATTCACCCATACAGTAGTTATGTTTCATTTATTTTCATTGCCATATAATTCAATTTAATTATATGTGTATATTAATATACTCTTTATTATTGAATTGAGGATATTTGTTTTTAGGCCCATGAAGGAGATTGTTCTAATTTTCCTTTCTTACAATTTTTTTTTGTTTTGGTGTGGGTTATGATCACCTTATAAAGTGAGTTGGAGAATGTTTCTATTTTCTCCTTCTGCCGTGAAGAAAGAAATTCTCTGTTCCTCAAATGTTTCACTGAGATTGTCTCTAAAACCATGTGGGTCTGGAAGTCTCATTTGGGATAGTTTTCTACTGAAGATTCAATTATTTTATGATTACAGGACTTAATTTAGATTCTTTATCATATCTTGAGTTAGTTTTTGTAATCTCTTACAAGTTTAATATTTAGTATTTTGCTGTGCTTTAGTGCCAATATTTTTATTTATAAAGCTATTTATTCTTTGACATTAGATTTTATTATTTAAAAGTTTTGTTTTTAATTTACAAATGTACAGGCCTTAAGAATCAACTTTGTTTACTTTATTCAGAATGTTATATTTTGCAGTCAGAGAATAAATATAGTCATTATGATATCTTTTGTTTTAATTTAAGATTTACTTTGTGGTAAGGTATATGTATGAAATATGACTTCTTTTAATCAATGATGCATCAATGGTTAAACCTTCTGTTGTGTGTATTATTAATGTCAGCCTTGTTCATTTTGTTATTTAATTTAACTTTTTCTTGTATTTGTGCCAGTTATTTCTTCATATATTTTGATTACGTTATTATGCTCATACACATATAGAATGTTTTTTTACCAAAAAATTAAACCTCTTATTAATGTACATCTTCTTTACCTCTAGTAATTTTTGCTTTCATATTTATTTTCTTTTATGGTATTTGAGCAAAAATAGAACTTATTTTCTTATTAACTCAGCATGTTTCTTTTATTATTTTAATATCAATCTTGGTTCGTAGGGGTTTTAGAACCTTTCTGGGTTCTAAACTATAGATAACTTTTAAAAATCACAGATTGAAAATATTTGTATTTAACTGGAGATATTAGATCATTTTGTTTTTATTTTGATTACAAATATTTTAAAAACCTAAGCTATTGTTTGTGTTTTTCATTTCTTCTGCTTTTTATTCCCTTGTATTTTAAGATTGAATGAGTTTTGTTGTAACAGCAGTCAAAATTATTATTTAATATCTTTTCTATACAGTTTATACATTTTTTAGTGGTCACAGTAGAAATTTTAACATGCAGGTTTTTTTAATCATTACCCTCTTCTCTCCCTCTACCCTTAAGTAGGCCCTGTGTCTGTTGTTCCCTTCTTTGTGTCCATATGTACTCATTGTTTAGGTCCCACTTACAAATGAGAACATGTGATATTTGGTTTTCTGTTCCTGCGTTAGTTTGCTAAGGACAGTGGCTTCCAGCTCCATCCATGTTGCTGCAAAGGATATGATCTGATTTGTTTATGACTGCATAGTATTCCATGGTGTATATGTACCACATTTTCTTTATCCAATCTATCCTTAATGGACATTTAGGATGATTCCATGTCTTTGCTGTTATGAATAGTGCTGTGATAAACATATGCATGCATATGTCTTTTAGTAGAATGATTTATACATTTTTGGATGTATACCCAATAATGGGATTGCTGGATTGAATGGTAATTCTGCTTTGAGTTCTCTGAGAAATCGGCAAACTGCTTTCCACAACGGCTGAACTAATTTACATTCTCACCAGTAGTGTATAAGCGTTCCCTTTTATCTGCAACTTATCAGGTACTGTATTTATTACCTGGGTGATGAAATAATTTGTACACCAAACCCCTGTGACATACAATTTACTTACATACAAACTTACATGTGTATCCTTAACCTAAAATAAAAGTTAAAAAAAGAAATGTTAACATGCACATTTCACATACAAAAGATGGACCTTCTGAGGTGATTCTCTCTCTGACTGAGGTACATCCTTTATCATTTCTTTAAATAAGGATCTATTTGTGAAAAGCTTACTCAATGATTTTCATCTCTGTTTTAAACTGTCTTCATTTTATCTTTTTTCTCAAAAAAATATGTATTGAAGGGTATATAGCTTTAGATTTTACTTTGAGGATATTATTCTGCTGTTTTATTTTTTTAACATCTAGTACATTGTCTGCGGCCAAATTGCTAGTTATTTGTTTACTGTTCTATCTTTCTGCTTGCATTTAAGGTCTTTTATTTCCTTAGGATTCTGTAATTCTCTTGTGGTGTAAATACTTGTAGATTTTTAAACAATTTATACTGTTTGACATTCTCTGTGGTTTCTTAATCTGAATATTTGTGACTTTCATCCATTAAGAAAAATCTCTCTTCATTCATCTCCTCAAATATTTTCCCTCTCTTCTGTCTCTATAAATTTAGACATATGGCATACTTAATCATTCTATCCTCCTTACCTCCCAGCTTCTCTTTTTTCTATCATTTTGCTTTCTGTAATATTCTTTTAACATGTTTATTTCTATCTTTCAGTGCACTAGTAACCTGTTAATTTGTGTTTAATTTACTCTTTATCCAATTTGTTGAATTTTTACACTCTTTCTCTTTTAAGAAACTGGCTTTTTTTTTTCCAAATTAAAGGACTGGTGTTTGATTGCTTTTATATCTTTAAATTCCTTTTTATAATGTTTCTTTTTAAAATAATATAATATAAACATATTTACTGTTTTATATCTGCTAATTTTGTGTCTATAGTTTGTGTGGTCTAATTTATTTATTTGGATATTAATTTTTCATTGGAAGATTTTTTCTTCATGTTATCAGTATAATTATTTTGAGGCCTGGTCAAAGTATAGTCCTCCAGAGAAAGTTACCCTTTATTTCTGCCAGGTTCCTAGAGGCACTACCACTGAGAACCGCTCCAATTTAAATTTATTTCCTTCTTTGGGTAACCTGAGGAACCCAAGTTGTATGCATACTGGCCTTTCACCAGCGTGTAGCTAGAAATTTTCGGGAAAACTTTCTTTTTTCTTGGCCAAAAGCTAAAGCAAGCAAGTATTCCACTTCTTTCTGTCTTCAAAACAGTCTGCCAAACCCCGAAGATACTGAGGTTATCACTTTTTGGGAGTCCTGGTTTTATGTATTTATGTGGGTGTATTTGATTTAAACTTCCATTATATTCAGGACCCCCAAATTTGACTTCTGTTCCACTAAAACCCTTTGAATCCTAGTGCATAAGTGACCTTAGATTGGCACATGCCTCCATGGAAAATACCAGATGCAGTAGTAGCTTGCTTCTATGGATATTCTCTTTCTTGAACCTTTTAATAAGCCATGCAACTTTGCTTATGCAATCAATTAATTTAAAACCTCTAAGTCTGATGAATCTACCTTTTAATGAAGGAGAGTTACAGTAGATGACCTTCTATTTTATGGCATTGCTCAAATATTTTTTCTCTTACATTATGTATGGTTTTCAACAACCTTCAAACTATATATTTTAGGTGTGGGTTAGTTGGCGATCTTAATGGTAAAAAGAGGAAGTCGGCATACCAGACTTTGTGAAGAGTTCTCTGGGGACTTCAATGAAGGGGCTGGCCCCAATGAAGATAGTTCCAGTGCTTCTTCCTGAAATGAAGTTTACTTGCAACTCTGTCATCTCATAAACAAATTCCATATGCTGATGATAGCTAATGTGTTGCTTCTCCCAGAAAACATCTTGCATATTAAAAAAATTACTTTAAGATAATGCCTTCATTCAAAGAAGAGACTTAAAATGTAAAACTGCCAGGCACTCCGGCAAAACTTTTATGCAGAGAAAATTTATTTTATGTTACTCCAATTATGATTACAAGGTAAAGCCAGTTCATAGATATCAGTATTGAGGTAGAGATGCCAATACGCTTTCATCTGTGGCCAGTAGACTTTGACCTAGTTTTTCTAGAACACGTGCAGGCAGCTTTATTCATTCAGCTATCTCCAGGAATTAGTGACCATAGTTAATAGGATCATCAAAAATATAGCACGGTATTGGCACATAAAAGAAAACTTAAATAAATTGAACTAAAGAATTACCATTATAATCATTTCATTATTCTTTCTTTATAGACCTTGAGTAAATGAAAATGCTTCTTTTGCTCCATAAAGATAAGCAATTTTACTCCCCAGTCTGAATATTATGACACTGATGAACAGCTGTGAATGAATCAAGTGCAGGGTAAATATACAAGGCAGCAAATGATTTTTAAGCTCAACAGCCCATGAACAGTAACTGTAATTAAACTCAATAAAGAACAAGAAAAGAGAAAAGATGTAGGGTGAAAAAAAAATATCACAAGAACAGCAAAATAGCCTGTAAAGATTGAAGGAAACCAACAGAGCACCAGAGAATTGCTGAAGCCACTTTGCTTTGTGTTCATCATAATTGATCATTTTGTGTCAAATATCCTTTTCTTTCCCCAAGGAATATAAAAGCTAAATTCATGGTCAATATGTCCTTGGATATATTTACTGGATTTTGGAGTGTATAACAAATGACTAGGAGAAATAAAGCACACTTCAAATTTTTTTTCCTCTCTCCCTCTCTCTCTCTCACTATCATTTTAACAGGCAATTTTCTGCATTTCATGGAAACATAGGATCTGAAAATGTCTTGACTAGGATGGTTTATAATTTCCTATGTTTGCTCCTAGCTTCTGCGTATTCAACCCATTTGACTCTGACATTATTTATCTATTGTTTTTCTCGCTGGTCTCATTTTCTTGTCTTCTTGTCATTCTTTGTGGGATAGGCCTGACAGTTCACTGATGCTCTTATAAAACCTGACCATTGTATTTTCTCGATGCAACATTTAGAGCATATGGAGAAATTACAATAGACACAGCAGCGTGATTTGTTCCATAAGAGGGCAAGAAACTGGAAGGTTATCATGCCAATTTAAGTAATCACGTCTGTCTTATTAATATGAAAGAAAAATAATCTTTTTTTTTTTTTTTTTTTTTTTGAGATGGTGTCTCACTCTGTCACCCAGACTGGAGTGCATTGGCTCCGTCTTGGCTCACTGCAACCTCTGCCTCCCAGGTTCAAGCTATTCTCCTGCCTCAGCCTCCCAAGTAGCTGGGATTACAGGCACATTCCACCAGCCTCATCTAATTTTTGTATTTTCAGTAGAGACGAGGTTTCACTATGTTGGCCAGGCCAGTCTCAAACTTCTGACCTCAGGTGATCCACCTGCCTCAGCCTCCCAAAGTGCTGGAAAAATCCTTCATGTTTCTGATTTCTCCTTCAAAAAGCATCTTTCCCAATGTAAGCTTGATCAATTTCAGGGAGGTATAATAATCCAGTTGCAACTAATGGAGTATGTTTGAAAGATGTGAACAAAAATCGAATCAATGCGATGCAAGGGGTGATGACCCTATTTTGTTCATAAGCAATGAGAAATAGAACCTACTTCTCTCTTTTGTGAACTTAATCGAATAAATTGAATAAAGTCATTTTGAATTAACCAATGATAATCTCTTTCTGATGTAGCCATGACATTAACAGAAATGATACAAAAAAAAAGGATTCAATCCAAATTGAAAACCGTTTGAACCAATGAGTATTTTGTTGTCACTGAATTTTCTGTTTTGCAAGAGGATGGCACTCAACTCTGCAGTATACTAAGTAATCACCGTAGATTTTTTGTCAAGGTTTTGTCATAATATTGGAGACATGATACAACAAAAAGGGTCAGGGTTCTTAGAACCCATGGCTCTAGATTCAAATTCCAATGGAATCTATATAACTCTAGCCATTGTCATTTACAATTGCTGAGATTTCTGTTGCAGAAATAAAGATAATAGTAACTATTTAGGATAATTCTGAAAGAGGGTGCAAGATCAAATATATATGTCATCGTAGATAGAGTATGCAAGATCATATGGAGTTTATATATAGCATATTATACATATAGCACATATCAGGAACTCAGTAAGTGGTAAACCCAGACTTACTCCCTTTTCCTACTTGCAGCCTAACAATAAAAGCTGATATTAATTAAATACATCTTATGTGCCAAATAATTCACCTTTATTTCACTTATTGCTCAACATAGTTGTTGCAATCATCTTAAATATTATACTACTTTGCTTTGAATTTCTTATTCTGCATTCACTTTTGCTGTAAAGTAGCTTGTCCAAGGATGCACTGCTATTAAGTGCCAGAGGAATTAGAACTCAGATTTGTCTGATTTTAGGACCCACGTTCTTAACCACACTAAAACTTCTCTGCTTCTCTAACATACTGAAAAGAGACAGAAGGTTTGCTTCAGCAAAATCACTCCTTTCATTACTAAACGAAGTGCTTGCCTGATTCCTGGACTCCATGGATGACCTCCTGGCTCTAAGCAATACTGCTCTGTATTAGTTTTTTTTGTTGTTGTCTAACAACTTACCACAAAACTGCATGCCTTAAAATACATATTTATAATTTCATAGATTCTGTTCTCCAAGAATCTTGACCTGGCTTATTTGTGTCCTCAGCTTTATAATTTTTCAGAATCCCCAAATCAAGGCATTGGCTCAGGGTCTGCAGTCTCATCTGAAGACTCAACTGGGAAATAATCTGTTTCCAAGCTTACTCATCGCTTGTTGGCAGCATTAAGTTCCCAATTAGCTAAGTGAGGGCCTCAGATCCTCACTGGCTATTGGTGAGAAGCTACTGTTATGAACTGAATTGTGTCCCCTTACATTTATATGTTGAAGGCCTAACCCTCAAGGTAACTGTATTTGAAATAGGGCCTTTAAGGAAGTGATTAAGGTTAAATGAGGTAATAAAGGTAGAAATCTAACCAAATAGGACTGGAGTTCTTACATGGAGGGGAAGACCAGAGATATCTCTCTCTCCATGTGCACACCAGTGAAAGGCTATATAAGGGCAAAGGCCATATGCCCAGCTCCAACCCAAGGAGAGAGGCTTCACTAGAAACCAACTCTATGGACATCTTGATCTTGGACTTCTGGTTTCCAGACCTGTAAGAAAATAAATTTCTGTTATTTAATCTACCCAGTCTGTGGTATTCTGTTATGGTAGCCTGAGAAGACTAATACAGCTTCCCTTAGCTTTCTGCCATGTAGACTTCTCCAACATGGCAGTTTGCTTCATTAAAGCATGCCAGCTGAGAAAGCAATAGAGAATCTGTTAGCAAGACAGAAGTCATAATATTGGAAACTGAATAACAGAAGTGACATCTCCTCCAGGTTATCCCATTCCGTTGGTTAAAAGCAAGTTAATCAAGAGGAGATTGCACAAGCCTGCGAATACCAGGAGGTAAAGATCATTTGGACCACCTTAGAAGCTGCCTACCACACTTCCTGACTCTTAAGAGGCATGCATGAACTTGTTTCTCACTTTGAACCTGATGGCTAATGGTAACTCTTGAGCGCTAACTAGGTTTCCTGTCCACCTGATTATGCTATTACTCCATCTTTGATTATTTGGAATTACTTTGTGAGGTTATAGGTATACCCTTCCCAGCAGTCTCTTCCTTGAGTTCAAATGTGAAGCAAAATAGAGTTCTGTCTACCAAGAGGATCCCTTTTCACCCATCTTACACATTTTCCTACTTGAGGGCTTGAACCTGGAAAGGCAGAGTTTAAACATGTTTTTCATCTCCTCTTTTTCTTAACTTTCCTTTTTTTCTCCACAATCTGTCAGGACTGGAAATAGCTTATCCTCAGTTTTCTTCCTGTTTGGAAAAGAATTCCACTTTGTATAGCTGTACGATCAAGTTGACAAGGGTTACCGCTTTATATTTTAAATAAAAGAAAGATGATAAGAAAATGAACATAAATCATTTTTTTAGACAAACTAGTTTTCACAATTGTCTTTTTGGAGACTTTAAAATTTAGCTGTAGATGGAAAAAAAGAATCTTAACTGTAGTCATGCTGTAATTGCTGTAGTACCCTCCTGGCACTTCCCTAACCCCTGGCCTTGAAGTCATGTCTTGGGGCAATCAAGAAAAAAAATACGTATAAGGAAATATAAAGATTGAAAAGGACATAAATATTTTTAAAATATTATTTGTTGCAAGGAGTTTTTTTTAATAGAGAAGGATGAAAAGATTTATAACCTAAAGAATTTGTCTAATTATTCTTTGTACACAAAACTTTAACAAAATTGGTATGTGTGCAGGGCACAGTTTGGAGCAAAGCCAAACCACTCTAATTCTGGCAATGTAGCAGTACATCTGTTCCCAGGCTAATAAAAAGACTTGTGAAATCATAATTTCATATTTGAATCAATTGCAGTTTCCTAATCAGTGATTAGGAAAAGGAGTGTCAGGATTTTAGTGACACTATTTCAGAAAGTGTCAGAGTACATGGCCTTTCAGGCCACATGGATATAAGCCAGAACCACCAGGCTGCCCATTACCTAAAACATTCACAATCACCTTGGAATCACAGATGCTGGGGCACCTGACCCACTCAAACTGCATTGCCTTTGCGTCTGCTTTCTTATAGAGACAGAGGCAGACTATGTATGCATAGGCCTACAGTCTCAGTGGGGGTTGGAAGATGTTTTTTGCCAAGAAACAGAATCAGAATGAAAATTATATCTTAGAAAGATCTTTGTAGGATTTATATTAAGAACCTGATCTTTTCACTATCAGTAATACTAAGTTTATAACCTCATTACCAGACTCAAAGCATCCAGCGTTTTGTTGAACCTCTGGAGCACAATTAGGAAATGTCCCTTGGGACCTGAGTTGTTAGTGAGTATGACATACAGATCTGTGCAATAAAGATCAGAAATTATGAATCTACTTATACTATAGTATGGGCATGTCACATATATTATTATTCTGTGTTTGCATCCATGAATGCAGAACTCAATAAAATAGAATTGTCTTTCCTAAGATTTCAAGAACATATATGTGTGTTATTTCAGACTGTGCCAACTGTATCATACACACATGCATTTTTTTCAGCCATTCAAGATTCAACAGAAATTTACTGAGTAGTTACTACATTTTAGGAACTATTGAGGGTAACAAAAACTTAGACACTTATGTACTGGATGGTGATTCCAGCATAACAATAATAGAGATTTTCTACTTCCTTCAAAACATGATTTCCTACAAAGTAAGTTCATTAAGCCTTGAGCAAATTATTTGCCAAGAAAGAAAAGACCTCTAATAATGGAGTATTTTCTAGTAGCAGAATTTATAAAATTATATAATATTGGTTAATGAGGCAGATATTTCTACAAAAAGTTATCTGATCTTACAATGTCTTAGAATTGGAAAAGATTTTACAAACCATTTAGTTTATCTTTTTAGAAGGCAGAATTCAGTAGACTATATGAAATTCAATGAGAAGGATTAGGCTTATTTTGTTTAGTTTCAAGGTATTCATTCGGCCCAGAATTGACATAGTTGAAACAAAATCATATTTGATCTACTATTTCCAATCCAAAAGTATTTTCCTTTAGGCCCACAAAAAAGATAAGAAGGTAGGAGGGAAAAAAGCAATACAATGGGGCTAAGTAAGACCTCACCTGATATAACAACATACAAAGGAAAGAGGTTTTGGCAAATGTTATCGCAAGATAGCCATCATCAGTCCCTTTCCTTCTTACGTGCACATGTTGCCTTTCACATGAAAGGGCATATTAAAAGTGTATCCCCTTCCCTTAGATGGAGAGTAGGCTTAGTGACTTGCTTGAATAATAGATCTTGGTGAAAGTGATGTCTGGGACTTCCCAGGTCAAGTCATGAGATGCTTTGAAACTTCCGCCTTGTTGGCAAACTCTTGGAAGGCTTGCTCATGGATTCTTGCTCAGGCCGGGTGCAGTGGCTCACGCCTGTAATCAGCACTTTGGGAGGCCGAGGTGGGCAGATCACCTGAGATCAGGAGTTTGAGACCAGCCTGGTCACCATGGCAAAACCCCATCTCTACTTAAAAAAAAAAAAAAAATTGGTTCTTGCTCTTGAAACTTAGACACCATGCTTACAGAAGCCCAAGTCACATATAGAGAACATGTGTACTTTTCATAATTAAGTGCCTAACTAAACATCCAAAAAGCAGCCAATATCAACTAGGTCAGTTTTCAGGTAATTCCAGTACCAGCACCATTTGACAAACACCACATGAAATACCCCAAGCAAGAAATGCTACATTGAGGCCAGTCAACCCAGAGAACCTCAGAATATAATGACACGTTATTTTAAGCCACTAAATTTTGATGTTGTTATGTAGTCCCAGCTGTGTACATCCTAGGCCTAATCAGTAACTTAGGATTAAATCAGAAGACTTAGTCCTTCTCATGGAATCTCACAGAATCTATTGAACATTGCTCTCTGAGAAGCTAAACTAGGTGATTCTTAAAGTCTCTTTCAACTCTAAGATTCTTTTAATAAATATGATTTTCTGTAGAAATATTATAATATCAGAATAAATGACCACTGGTCTTGAGGTTTAGATTTGTTGCTGAGGTGTCAAATGTTTAAACATGTAATTAATTGTAGTTGAAAACCTCTTCTCAAATTTAACAAAATATTTCTAATAAATATAAATATCCCAACACTCTGCCTAGACCCCAAACACCATAACATGTATCATTTATGTACAGCAAGACTATGAAATCATGGTTTGTAGTACAATGAAAGGCAAATTTGGACATTGAGCAAAATTATTGTATGTAATCAACAGTTTTTATTCATTTTCCCTTTCCTATAAAACCCAGAATTCTGAAAGCCAGAAAATCAGTGTTTCATATCTTGATAGCTTTTGAGTCACCGTCTTCTTTTTTTCTGACATACTTGCTTCTTGCTGTTTTTAAAGAAAGCAGCATATATAGGATACTTTGTACTCAGAGCTGGATTAAAATCTCAGTTGTAAAACATAGTTGTATTATTTTAAGTAAAATGTTTTTTAAACTTCTTTTGACACCATGGTTTTCATCTAAAGTAGGAATTAAATATTCTGTCTCCAATGCATTTTGTTTATTCTGATTTTTAGTTTGTTATCAATAAAGCTGTTTATCATCTTATAAAAAGCAGGCATTATGGTAAGACTGTTGAGTGAATGAGACTGGCAATCTAAATGGAAATAACATGATATTTTTATTGTATCCCTCAAAGACACCATCTCATGATATTATCCTTTGTCACTGCTGTCTTGCTAAATTTTCTTCCCTTTACCTACTTGTCTTTCTCGTCATAGCATTCTGCCCAAATTCTAGAATCAGCTAGCATTACTGGCTGAATTAATAACCATTTTACCTTCTGAGAGTTTTGCCTATGATTATTTTTTCCACCTCTATATTATCAGGACTTTACATGTTGCCTAGGCCAGAATAGGTGCTCAATGAGTATTTTTAGAATAAGTGAATGAGATGCAGGTGTGACAAAGACATGACTAAATTACCTATTTGTTCCTCATTGTGAATTAAATGAGATGATTTATTAAATAATTCCAGTTCTAATTTTAGCACATAGTTGAAGATGTCAGAAGGTATTTGTTTCGTTATTTACTCTTTAGTTCCTTTTAAATGAATGCTGTTTTTTCTATTTAAGAAATTATAGCAATAAAGAAAAAGTTTTGGGAAAAGGAGACTTCCTGATACTTCTAAAATATACCATCTGGGGAGTCACCTAATTTCTTATGGGATGAAAAACAAATTAAAAACTTCTTACAGGGCAACAGTATTTAGTTTTCTGGGCAAAAGGATTCTGTGAATACAGTATTCTGTGATTCCATATCCCTTTTGCCACTTTTGCTTGCATTCACTGGCAATCTTCAGAATAGTGAGTATTGTTCAAATTCTAGAATATTTTTCCTCAGGAAAAGACAACAATTATAGAACAGCATGGCATTCCCAATTTTTGGAATAAAATACTGAAAAATAATTTAAACTGCCTCTTCTTAGGGTTGTTAATTCCATTTTAATTTCTATTATCAGGATACTTGAACTTCACTGTGAGATCAAGCTAGTATTGTGGGTGGTTGTTGGAGGCCGAAAAGAGTGAGGGTCGTGATCAACTCAGTGTACCACTGGAGGCTATATGAATAAACAGCAAACTGTTTGTCATAAATGCAGAATGTTGGCAAACTGACAAACTGCATCTGCCACCCAGAAGGAATGCTGAGGGCAGTCACACCCCAAGCGCAGTGTTTCTTGTGATTGGGCACATCTGAAGCCTGTTAGTAATAATATGAACCTGTTATCAATTAAGCAGCTGACCAATCGTTACCACCTCCTCCCTGCTCTTACTACCCAATAAATAGGAAGGGCTGCAGAAGTTCTGGGGCTGCCTTTGATCACTAGAAGCAGGGAGCTCTCTTCTTCCCTGGTTCCCCTTCCTTTAAAACAGTTTCTTTTGTCTTAAGTTTTCATTTCTCTGTTTGTCCCTTTGTTCCCTTTGTTTAGTGTCATAGTGATGTAGTGAAGGTCTCAAGTAGTAACAATAATAACTGTGGTAATGTCGTCTCAAGTAGTAACAGTAGTAATTGTCATAGTGACAGTCTCAAGTAGTAACTCTTGTAGTGATGATCTCAAGTAACCGTGCAGTGGCCACAGGTGGTGGTGAAGATCTTTTGTTTTTAGGGACAGAGATTTCTGCAAGAGACGGTCTTTTTTTCTTGTTCTCTCTCTCCCTCTCTCTTTTTTCTTTTCAGCCAGAATCTTTGCCTTCTTGTCTCTGGTAGAATCTTTGCCTTCAGAGAAATTGTGTTCCCCCATACCAGAGTTCCTTCTCGAAAAATTTAGATTCAACTATACTTCTGGAATCTTTGCCAAAGACACAAAAAAATTTGTGTTAGCTAGTGTTGTTTGGATTTAGATCATCTCCTTTGATTTTTAAATTTTCTCCTTTGATTCACTGTAGTCCTTGCACAGCTTTGAAAATGATCCAAGGTAGCTTGCAACAGTGCAAAAAATTGATAAACTGAATGATTATATGTAACTTTGCCATTTTTCCTTGCATGGCACCATTAAAGACTCAGATACGGGGAATTCAGTGGGAGTTGGTGGGAAAAATATGCTATTTCCTATGTTTGGCATCTAATACTGGTCATTTTCATTAGCACATATTTAGCGTGATAGCAATTTATAGACAGAAATGGGAAGGGCACACATGCCCTTCCTGTTTTAGTAGATCCACCCTATAAGCCTGCTTATGATACAACACTCAGGACTTTCAGGATTTTTCTCTTAGACTTTGTCTTAATATATTATTGATGAATTTGAGGCAATCATTTCACAAGCTTGTACTAGGTAGAATTCTGTCATCTAGGAAGGGACTCTTTGAAGAAACCGGCCCTAGAATGTTTATTTTACAACACAGGAAACTAAATATTAGCATTATGTTTAATGTTCCTTTGCATCCCCTAATCTCTTGAGCCAGCTTACTCCCATAAACAGCTGTAGGGAAGTCTAGATGAGACTGGTACACAATGAATTTTAGACAAAGAATTGTAAAGACCCCCCCTCCAAATAAAACAAATATTATTCATGTAGAACAGGACTGCTGTTCAATAAAGATTACTGAAGCAGAAAATAAGCAAGGACTCAGCATTTTTTGAAACTAGCTGATATGTGTACTGTATGCTTTCATTATCACAAAGAAAGAGAAAAGGTTATTTCCATTTTTGCAGAGTACTAACCTCTTTACCTCTGGCTCAAATCAAGCTTGGAAAATAGAAAAATCAATTTATAAAAATAAACATAAACCCTTTTATCTTTTCTCTATTGGGCTGAGCCAGCAAGATGGAATGAAGAACATTACATATATGTGTGTGTGTGTGTGTGTATACACACACTACCCTTAAGTTACACAATGTGTACATGATTTTCTAACTTAAAATGCACGTATGTCAGAAATATATATGTAAGACTGATATGTGACTATGTCTATAAAATTCATACTTTGTAATGTATATAAACTGACATCTATCTAGAATATTGTCAGTAAACATCACCATTATTTCTTGGCAACATGTTCCATCTCTGCTTCTGGAACTCTACAGGCATGACAACACTTTCTGAAAAGCAATGAGAAACGCACATGTGAAAGTGCTATAAACCTGGCAGATCAAATAAAGACAATAAAACTAATGAGAAGGTGCCAGAAAGGTAACCGGGTTTTGAGTCTTCTGTGTTTTCCCTTCAATAAAAGAGTCAGCATACTGTATTCTAAGTTGCTTTGAATTGAAGCACAGCATTTTTCTTTCCTTTCTGGATAAATCCTGATTGATGTTTTCTTTTTTCTGAATCAAACCTTTCTCAGGCTCATTTGAAAAATTTGTTCTGGCAAGAACTGCCTCCCTTTTCAATAATCGCAGGCAACATTTTTATAGAGCTTTCCACTGCCTCTGCATGAGTAAAATTTTTCATAAAAATATTTTTATGAAAGTATATAACATACACAAAGGTAAGAAACATATGTCTTGATGACAGAGAGAGAAGAGCAAAGGAGAGACTGTGGACTCGTTTTCTTTGCTCACTCTGCAAAGTTAAGTAGGTTCTGTTTGCACACAAATAGCTAAATAAATGAAATATTTTCCCTTACATACTCCCATTATTTTCAGGTTATTACATACAGAAGTAACACTACAAGTAGCTAATATACTGTACAACTCAGGAAACACTGAAATCTCTACATATGTGTAAGTGAATATATGATCCATCTATAACCTATAACTTAAGGCTAAGGAGAACGTTGGCTTTTGTCCACACAAGAAAAGAAATATTAGAGAGCATATGAATTATGGTTCTATCTGTGTGCCTTACCCTTCCCAATATACAGATATTTACTGAACATTTATGTGCCAGGAAGTGTGGTGATTATGTGTCCGGAATTGGTGGGTTCTTGGTCTTGCTGACTTCAAGATTGAAGCTGTGGACCCACATGGTGAATGTTACAGTTCTTAAAGATGGTGTGTACAGAGATTTTTCCTTCTGGTGGGTTCTGGTCTCGCTGACTTCAGGAATGAAGCTGCAGACCTTCAGGGTGTTACAGCTCATAAAGGCGGCACGGACCCAAAGAGCCAGCAGCAGCAAGATTTACTGTGAAGAGGGAAAGAACAAACCTTCCATAGTGTGGAAGCGGACCCCAGCAGGTTGCCACTGCTGGCTTGGGCAGCCTGCTTTTATTCCCTTATCTGACCCCACTCACATCCTGCTGATTGGTCCATTTTACAGAGAGCTGATTGGTCCATTTTACAGAGAGCTGATTGGTCTGTTTTGATAGGGTAATGATTGGTGTGTTTACAAACCTTGAGCTGGACACAGAGTGCTGATTGGTGCATTTACAGTCTTTTAGACAAAAGTTCTCCAAGTATCCACTAGATTAGCTAGACACAGAGCACTGATTGGTGCATTTACAAACCTTGAGCTAGACACAGGATGCTGATTGGTACATTTACAGTCCTCCAGCTAAACATAAAAGTTCTCCAAGTCCCCACCCAACTCAGGAGTCCAGCTGGCTTCCCATACTGGATTGCGCCCTGGGGCCCTGGATGGAGCTGCCGGCCAGTCCCACATGGCAGGCCCCCACTCCTCAGCCCTTGGGCGCTTGATAGGACTCGGAGCTGCGGAGCAGGGGGCAGTGCCTGTTGGGGAGGCTCAGCCTGCGGGGAGGCCCACGGAGGAGGGGGGTTTGTGGGCATGGTGAGCTGCTGCAGGTCCCAGGGGGCCGCGACAGAGGCCCCCTGAGAATTCCAGCGTGGTGCACCAGCGGTCAGTAGTGGTGGGGGACCTCAAGCACCCTCCGCAGCTGCTGGGCCCTTCACTGTGAGGGCCCCAGTGAGGGCCGCCAAGCCAGCACTCACCCTGACCTCGCGCTGGCCTGGGAGCGCTACCCGGATTCCCGCCCGCGCCTCTCTCTCCACACCTCCCAGCAAGCACAGGGAGCCGGCTCTGGCCTCCACCAGCCTAGAGTGGGGCTCCCACAGTGCAGTGGTGGCTGTAGGGCTCCTCAAGCACAGCCAGAGTGGACACCTAGACTGAGGAGGCGCCAAGACCGAGCAAGGGCTGCTAGCATGTTGTCACCTCTCAATTACAATAGTGAGCAGAAGGAATTTGATCTTTGCTTTCAGGAAGCTTACAAACAATGGTAGTATCTTACTTTAAAGGATTATAACCTTGTTAGAAGTCTATCAGGCAACAAAAAGTGGAAATATTTTATTATTTTATTTTATTTTACTTTTTGAGACGGAGTCTGGCTCTTGTCGCCCAGGCTGGTGTGCAGTGGCGTGATCTTGGCTCACTGCAAGCTCTGCCTCCCAGGTTCAAGCCATTCTCCCGTCTCTGCCTCAGGAGTAGCTGGGACTAAAGGCGCCTGCCACCATGTCCCACTAATTTTGTTTTCGTATTTTTAGTAGAGAAGGGGTTTCACCATGGTAGCCAGGATGGTCTCATCCCCTGACCTCGTGATCTGCCTGCCTTGGCCTCCCAAAGTGCTGGGATTACAGGCGTGAGCCACCACGCGCACGGCCACATTTTATAATTTTAATGTGCACTCATGTCAACTTACAGCTTGTCAAAGATAAACGAAGCCGAACACTAAGTAGTAAGAACAGATTTTAATCAGTAATAACTATTGCAGTAGGGAAATGAGTCCAGCATGAACTGAACTCAACTTTGGCTTGCATAGAGGTAAATGCATATTTTAAAAGGAAAATTAAGGAGTAGAAAGTGGGGCAAGTAGGGGCTTAGCAGAGTTAGGAAAGTGAAAAATGACACAGAATCAATCAGTGTAAATGCCATTAGACAAGCAATATCTACTAGTGGCAATAATCAAGGACAGGATTCATCGTTTCACAAAGAATGGAACACAGAGGCCCCAGTCTGCATCCTCAAGTGTTGGCTGGAACAAACAGTAAAAATTTTTTGGCAGCCTTGAGTTTTCGTAGCAGACAGTTTAAGGGTCATATTAGGGAGGTGGTCTTGAGCTGTTAGAAACTGTGTTAGTGTTTATTCAAGCCTTTGTAGGCCAAAGTTGAGGCTTAGTTGAGAAGAGTGCTCAAAAAAGTCTGGCTGGATTTTGGTCAAGGAGAGAATCTTTGTCAAACTTTGCATGTAAAAGTGGTCACGTTTCTCAGTTTTCAGCTAAACAAAAGTAGATAAATTAGTACCTCTCTGAGTCCCAGTTTTCTCATCGTACAGAAAGGTTAGTAGTATCTACCTAAGGGATTATTCTGAGGAAAACGTCATCATGTATTTGAAAATTTAGGATTATTTATTGATGGAAAAATATGTGGATGTTCTATGTATTTCCCTGCCTTTCGGCTCTGCCAATGGTAGTCTGTAGGTCATTTTTTCTTTTAAGCATAACCAAAGGCCGAAACAAATACTCAAGAAAACATTTGCCCTAAGGTCTAAATAAAAAGAATTGAAATGAATGTAAGGTTGCAAAGTAAGTTTTTCTATCTCAAAAGCTACATAACAATGAGCCTGGGAGAAGGGGAAGACAAGATGAATGTCTCTGAGTGATCTGACTCCTTCATGAGAGAGAGGTGAAAATAATCTTTTGTCAGAAGGATAAGGGAAAAGCATGGAAGGAAAGCAGGGCTCCTGAGCTATCCTCCAATATGAGATGCTTCCTCCATTTCCTGCAGGCAACACTACCATGCACGGGTCTCAGATGCCTGTGAATTCCCTTTAACTGAGGGTGGTGGAATGAAATGTTTTGTTTTGTTTTGAAAAATGAAGACATGAAAAGAAAAGAACCCTCATCTCCTAACCAAGATGGAATTTAGAATTTCTATATAAACTGAGGCAGTAAGGCCGTACAACAAATGTTATAACTAAATTACTGAATACATAGTAAAATATAATTAATATGTTAATATTGTTTCAGACTAGTGTGTTTCTCTGCTTCACTCCTAACTCAGTCAATGCTCTGTGTACTTGTTTACCCCAACCCTTCACAAGTCAAGTATGACCAGGAGCACAGTTCGCAAATATGCTGCTTGTTCTTCCCTGTTGAGGACATCTGCCATATTTGCTCTCCACTGTGTCATCAATGTTCTCACATGAATGGGCCACAGCATGGGTGAGCCATTTGGTGCTTCCCTTCTCAGTGATCATGGAGGTACGTGGAACATTCAATTTAGCAGTAGCCATCCCTGCCTCTTACAGAGACTGCTAACATGAACAGATGGACCATTCTGCAACCCAGGTGGCCCGCCCTATACAGTTATAGCTTAAAAGAATTCTTCTTGGAAATGGTTATGCCTTGCTTTCTGTAAAACTTTGTTTCAGGTAGGAAACGGCTTCAATCTAAAAGACAGAACCTTCCAACAGCACTGGTAACTAGTCACATTGATTTCTCTTTTTTCTGAGGACAGAACCACCATCTGTTTTATGTCACAAATATCATATGAGAGAAAGAATATACAAAAGGAAAAAATGTATATCTATATACACACACACAAACACACAGTGTATGTATAGTTTAAATACCCAGAGGTTTCAGTCTTCATCAAAATACAGTTATTTGCCATTCTCTTTGATTCGGCCTCTGTTTTACAAAATGCCTTTTGAAATTTCTGCTCATTTGAAAAGTTTTATTCTTATGAGATCTAAGCTTAAATATCTTGTGTTTCTTCCTTAAAGAGAGACAAGGGTGGGGAAGAAAGCTATAGAGTTCAATCAGGAAATATTTCGTAGACAAAAATATTTCCAAAAAAAATCAGACTTTGGACTCCTCAGCATGGGTTGGTCCGAATAAAGCACAAAGCTTTTGTTGGCTTCTATTTGCCAACTCACATAAGGACTTTGTAATGACATTCTTTCAAACCCATCTGGTGATTTAACCAGGACTGTTGAAAAGCTTCAGTTAAAATCCTGAAGAAGAGATATAAACTGTGCTGTCATAGGACACTGTCAGCTAGTTCATTTTTTTTTTTTTCTGCACACTTTTGGGCAGAACTTATATAATAAAACTTGGTAGAAATCAGTTCTTTAAAAAGTAGCTTTATAATTGCTTAAACTGGATAATCTCACTTCCTGTCTTTTGCTTCCAGGTCTTATTCCAGCCCTAAAACAGACTTGTAGAGATTAGATTAGTCCTTTCAGAGGTAAAATTAAATGTTGGGCAGGGCTGGAATTGTATATACAAATAATGTTACGGGATTCTGTAATTGAGCTTTCTCTGAGTTTCATCAGGAAACAGAAGAAAGAACATAATAGTCCAATAAAGCAAATGATAAAGAATGAGCTACAATGCTTTTCTCCCCAAATTTCCAGGTTGGAGAACCAATAGTGCTAGTATAGTTTTTAATCTGGCCCTGTTCCACACCAGCTTTGGGACTTCGGAAATATCAGTTATTCTTCATAGTCTTTATTGTTAAATTATGTGATTCATAAAGTTCATAAATATGAGGAAAGAATTTAAGTAATGCAATACTTAGAGGGAAAAATTCAGTTGAGCCTGAAATCTGAAGATCTTAGCTCTTCAAGTCATAAGTTTAGGATTGACACCAATATAGAGAAGGATATCTCAGGTTAACAAATTTAAATGGATATTAAAATTTTAATTTTTACTTAAGGAATCTTTTTTTAGTACAAAACTTTCATTATCCAATACTCTCCATACTTTTAGATAATTTTTACTTTAAGAGTAACTATTGGATGTCTATAATTTATTTCTTTTCAACTAGGCTGATAATTCTTTGAGATCAGAAGGCAAAGCACATTTATCTTTATATTCTCAGCAAGTAGTACAGTACAGCAGGGCCTCTGTATCTGTGGGTTCTGCATCTGTGGATTCACTCAAACATAGATTGAAAATATTTGGAAACAAAAGGATGACTGTGTCTGAATGGAACATATACAGGCTTATTTTCTTCTTTTTATTATTCCTTAAGCCATAGAACAATTACTGACATAGCACTTTTATTGTATTAGGCATTATAAGTAATCTAGAGATAATTTAAAGTATACTGGAGGATGTGCATAGGCTATATGCAAATACTATACAACTTTATATCAGGGACTTGAGCATCTGCAAATTTTGTTATCTCCAGGGGGTCCTGAAACCAATCCTCCATGGCTACACGGAGACAATTGTATCTGGTAGGTAGTAAGGACACAATATTTATTTAATTCAACCATCCACAGATGCTTGTGGAAACAATTTGTTCACAAGACATACTGGGAATAAAAGCCAATGCAAGACAAAGGCCCTTCCTTAAAATAACTTACAGAATAAAACACAGCAAGATTTTATTAAAATGCCATGAAACAATTATCTGAACCTGTTTATGGTTTTAGTATTTTTATTATTCTTCTGACTCTGTCCTTATTTAGATCATCTTTTAATATTTAATAATGCTACATGTGCTGTTCGTGAGGTAGCCTTTTGTTGTTCCCTTTTTTCTATTATTTACTGTTATCTCTACTCTTTCATGCACCAGTTTCTTCATACCACTTCTTTTTTGCCATCTTGACTTGTCCCTGACTCGCCATACCTTATTAACTCCCTTCTTTATGCTTTTTCATTTATCCACTTATCTATTCTTCTCTCCTTATCTCTATTTCTCTCCACATCCGTCCTCACACCAAATACTGCATTTTGAAAACGATTTCTGAAATTATTTTTTTCTGTTAGAAAAGCTGCAATTAAACCAAATACTAGACGTTAAGGAAAATGCATTAATCATAGTAACCTCTTTGTTAGATTGAAGGCTTCAGGAATAGCTGTTCTACCTGAATAATTTAGTGAGGTAATTGGAAGTCTCTGGGATTAAGATTTCAGATTGCCACTTCATTTTCCAATTCTCGATACCCTTTGTTCATCTCTGCTATTCTGCTGCTTCTGGCCACCTGCTCCAGTTTTATAAAACCTATATCTTCTACTCCTTTCAGGTGCACACATTTCTGATTTCTAAACAAGTAACTTTTTTTTCTTATTTTCATAATCATAACTTTTTCAGAGTTATGTCCTTGGAATG
The DNA here is from genome assembly GCF_037993035.2 of Macaca fascicularis. Taxonomy (NCBI): domain Eukaryota; kingdom Metazoa; phylum Chordata; class Mammalia; order Primates; family Cercopithecidae; genus Macaca; species Macaca fascicularis. The sequence goes on along the minus strand of NC_088376.1, from coordinate 27,561,520 downwards.
GACTGAATTGTGTCCATTCCACAAATTCATATATTGAAGCCTTAACCCACAATGTGACTTAGTGTTTGGAGACAGGGCCTTTAGGAGATAATTTTGATGAGATGAGGTCACCAGGGTGGGGTCCTAATCCACATAAAAAGAGGAAGAGACATCAGAACATTCTTTCTCTGCCATATGGGGACACAAGAAGGCGGCTGTCTGCAATCCAGAAGAAGACCCCTCACCAGAAACTGACCCTTGGACTTTCCAGACCAAGAAACTATGAGAAAATACATTTCTGTTGTTTAAGTTATCCAGTCAATGGTATTTTGCTATTGCAGCCTGAGCTGACCAGTGCAGTTATTTTTTCTGGATTTTCTGACTAACTACTTTGTAATTTTTATATCTTGGAATAATGTTGTTGTGGCACTTTCCCCTCATTTTAAAAATATTTGAAAATTAATCCTCATCTGGAGATTAGTTGCCCTTGAGTAAGTTTATTGCCCTTTCTCTGATGCAGAGGTTGGAGGCTATATTAATATGCAGAGTCACTTACAGTATGTCATCACTTGTGCTACTCAATTTAATTTCATCTGAAATGAAATTGGTGAATATCCTTCCAAACTCTTGTGAAACAATTTTAGTGGAGATGAATTAAGTTGAATAACACACACACAACAGACTTACTGAGATAGGACACAGAAAGGACAACAGTCTGGCCTTCCCACAGAGACACTAATTGACTTTCCAAGTAGATTCCTGTATTTCTCTTTTCCTAAGTTCCTCCTGACTATTTTAATGGATAATTTGTTGCAAATGATAATAGTAGTGAGTCTTAGTCTATTTGTGTTCCTATAGAAGAATATCACAGGCTGGGTAATTTATAAAGAAAAAAGATTGATTTGGCTCAGGGTTCTGCAGATTGTACAAGAAGCATGGCACCAGCATCTAACTCTGTTAAGGGGTTCAGGCTGCTTCCACTTATGGCGGAAGGTGAAGGGAATCTGGCCTGTGTAGAGATCACATAAGAGAGAGAGGGAGGAGGTGCCAGGCTCGTTTTAACAACCAGCTGTTATGGGAACGAAAAGAATGAAAACTCCGTCATTACCACGAGGACTGCACCAAGTCACTCATGAGAGATCCACCTCCATGACCCAAACGTTTCCCATTAGGCCTCACCTGCTACATTGGGGATCAAATTTCAACATAAAGTTTGCAACAAGTTAATATTCATTGGCGCTTATTATTTGACAAGCACTGTTGAATGCTTTAAAAGCAGTACAATATACAATTCATATAATAATTCGATATGAGCCACATTGATGATATTATTACTAGTCCCATTTTATAAATGAGAAAGCTGAGGCATACAAAGGTTTCATAATTTTATCTAACTCACACAATTAACAAATGACAGAGCTGGAATTTGAACCTCATGAGTCTGACTCTAGAATCTATCATGTTAATCAATGTCTTAAATAGCGAACAATTTTCACTTAATGCCAGCTTACACAAAATATTTCAATCAGGTATAATGCTACTATAGACCCTTTCTCCCTGTTTCATGGTAAAATACAAAATATAACAAGGGGCTGTTTTGACATAAACAATAAATACATCTTCAGTTGATGCCGTTAAGGTTAGAAGTGTACAAGAAGAAACTAAAGCTGCAAAGTTAGGACTAGCTAAGCTGCCACAGATTTCTTTCAAAGGAACAAGCCAGTTTGTCCACAGTGCTAGTTTTTCTGGCATAATCATTGACTGCTAGATGCCAGCATTAAAGCAGGTTGAGGAGAATGGTGTTAGTTTTTACTGACATCATTCTTCTCCACTCTGTGAAGGGCAATCTCTTTTCCTCTGAAAGACAACGCAAAGCTTCCACTCATGTTTATGTCCTGTTTCCAATTTACTTTCCACGTCTCTGTTGGTTGAAAAAGTAAACATAATCTTTGAAGTTTAATAAGTGTAATTTTGTTTCTTTCACTGTGAAGTGTTTCCTAATGAAAACAGAAAGAATATAAGTTTTGCATCTTTCAGAAAATGCAACTTTCCAAACTTGGAACAACTTTCTTACAAAGCCACATACTTCCTTCCAGATGACTTTCCCTTCTATTATTTCTTTATAGAAAAGAAAAAAAGTGTTTTCACAGAAATTTCTGTTTGATTATAATTTGCTGATCACCTTGTATGTGCCAAATGCAGTGCTAAGTGGATGAGGCACTGGTTTTCGGTGAATCACAGCCAGTTTGAACTTTACTTTCGTTGCTTCCTAGTTGAGAGCTCCTGGATATGTTACTTAATCTCTCTCTGAACCTCTAATTTATCATTTCTAAAACGTTGACTGAAAGACCTTCTTTTAAGTTTGCTGCCAAATAAAACAAGATATGGGTAAAGATCTGGACACATAGCAGGAATTCAGTAAATGTCATTTATTTTTCTCCTCCCTCCCATGCCCTATGCTATTGGGATATTTTATAGTAAAAAATACAAAATTGTCTAATGTTAACATGTGAAAAATAAATGATGATTCTCATTTAGTCAGACCGGAAAGATATATATTCAAAACAAATGAGTTTTCTACAGAATTGCAATTAGGAAATATTCATTCTCTCTGCAAATTTGACCAAAAAAGTAGCCATTCCCATTATATACATAAAATGTAAAAATATACATGTTAGTATAAGAATTGCAAAATTGGCTTTTAAAAAGCTGAGCTAAAGCAATTTTTTTCACTGACTATATAAAGACACATTTCATCCAGAAGAGTTACATAAGGCAAGCACCATTTTTTGGTTGTATACCCAAAGCAATTTCTCTTCTTTTTCTTCTTAAGAAAATTTTTCTGTTTTCCCTGCTGCTGTAGCCTAGCTGTAATGTTTTAATAGTCCATTCAGTTCTTACAGGATTTCATCATATTCCAGTTGACACCAGCTGTTCTGAGGAGTCCCAGGGGCTCACTTTGATTCCCAATACATAACCTGAGTTTGGCAAGTCTAGTTTAACATTGTCCACATCAATCTAAGAATTAAAAGGAATCTGAGGGTGTCACATCAAAAATAGTTTTCACTTAGGCAAGGAGATGAAGATGAAATGGAGGCTAACTGGTTGTATGCTTTTCCAGAAGATGCAGTGAATCCCACAACAGAGCACTTGTGTCACATAAAATCCTCATCGAGCAAGTTATCTACCCAAGGGAAAAAGCGCTACAAGTTTCCATTAGGAAGATTCATTTGCTATTTGTTAAGTTGCTGGAATTTTCAGCCTTCTCAGTGAAACTTTTAGCTGGTTAAATACATGGCATACTGGAAAAAGCTGAAAAAAAGTAAGGGTCAAAATTTCTAGTTAAGTTTTTTAACCTCTCCTCTCATTCATAACATTATTTTGACTCAGTTTTCTCATCTGTAAACTGGCCAAACTAAAATCAGTCCTTCCTACTATAGCCCTGTGGGTATCAAAGGAGATAATAAATGAGATAAAGAATGTGAATGAATTAAAACAGTTGTAACATATTCTACAAATATGGGTTGTACAATGGTTTTCATATGATAACGTAAGTTTTGCATTCAGATAAATGTGGAGGACAAAAATATCTTTGCCTGAGGAATAACTGTGTGAGAAAAATAATATCATAAGGCATGTTAAAAGTGTGATGAATAGAAGAGTGTATGTCAACATATACATGGAAGAGATGAAGTTAATCAGTAATGTTAATACTGGACTTTGAGGTGTCTGAATGCTAGATAAGATAACAGGATTCTATCCTGTAGATGACGGGGTACCATGCTATGCTTTTGAGCAAAGAATAGGAAGACTAAAACTTGGTAATGAAACTGTGGAAGCTTAGAAGGTTGATGAGAAGGAGTAAGCCTGGTTCCAGAGTTCAGGTGGTAAATAATAGGGATAGATAAATGATGACTTATATTATGATTTCGGTAGTAAGGATGAAAAGAGATAGGTGAGATATATTCTAAAAAAACCATCCCGTGTTTTGGTCAACTTTGACCTAGGAGCCTATACGTCCTGTTCACCACTGTATTTCAATGCCTCAATCAATACCCAGCACATCTGTACTCAATGACTAATAATGAATGGTTGTCTAATAATGAATTAGAATGAAAGTGAGCACATGAAGAGAACAAAAGGAGATCCTGAGATGCTTATCTTGAGTGATCCAGAAAAGTACTGGTATAACTGATAATCTGTACAGTTAGTCAGTAATTTTGAAAGAGAAATTAGCTTTTGGAGAAGGACAGTTCAATATTATGTACATTACAGTTTGCATATCAGTAAGACATCAAGATAGAGCTGTTAAAGTGGTTGAAGGTGCCAAATAGAAGAAGCTTGAGAGAGAAGTTTGAGATTTGAGATGTAAAGGACACTTGGTGAGATGATAGATGGAGTCCACAAAAATCTTTTCCAGATGCTTAGAATTCACACACACGTACTCAACCGAAAGGTTGGCAGAGACTTTTAAGTAACCTGAATAAAACTAGTTCCTGCTCCTGCCCCAGACCTACCTGGATCTTGTGAAAATGCCTCCAAAAGAAATGCAGTACTGACCTCAAACTTTCTTGAGGAGATGATTAAAGGGGATTACATTTGTCTACAGATAATAGAACTTCCTCAAAAACTTGTTTTCATCCATCTCTTTCCCAAGCCCCGCATAGCCCAATCATAGTTTCAGTTTCTTTCCCCTTTCTCATATACTCTTCTCCTGACAACATTTTCAGTTCTGAGGCCTTTTCTCTCCTTCTCCTTCCCTACTGCCACCTCCCAAACTCTATGACTCTTCTTTAGTTTTTCAGTATTACAAAGAATAGCAACAAGTTTGGTGCCACAAACAAAGGATCCTTTATCTTTATAGAAATGAAAGAGTGAGAGGGTCGTAAATATTTACAGTTCAATACTGTTTTTCTTGTCATGATTTAAAATTCTACAATGGCACTTTCATCCTGCTCTATGCTGTGGTAAAAACAAAAAGAAAGCAATGCGAAGACCATTCAAAGTTCAGAGCTTTGTCAAGAAAATGGCTTTGTTTTGAAGCCAAAGCATCATGCATGATGTTCTTTAGTAAAACACAATAATATGACTGCTTTATCTTCAAGAACTCCTTCATAATCTCACCTCTAGTTTCTGAAATTCTGGAATTAACATCTAATGTTGTAATGGCTACAGTTAATGCTGTTCTTTGCTGCCTCGATTCAAACGCATACCCAACAGCTCCAATTCTTCATGATAGCTAATGATTATGACAAGTGAATAAATATCAACAAATCAATAAAATGTAAGTAATACATAAACTATTAGGGATTTTTTGAGGGGCTAACTTTTCATTGTTTGGAGCTACCAGGGTCTGGTGCTAAGAAGTTTGTCACCCCAGAGTCAGTGCTTTGACCTTTGATTCAGGAGTTCTTCCCTCGCTCCCTCCCTCCCTTCTTTCCTTCCTTCCTTCCTTCCTTCCTTCCTTCCTTCCTTCCTTCCTTCCTTCCTTCCTTCCTTCCTTCCTTCCTTCCACTTTCTTTCTCTCTCTCTCATTCATTCTTCCTTCAATGTTATCATTGTCATTTGTGGTCTGAAATTTCCTTTTAAAAATAATAGTAAGTGCATATAATAAAACGTATAGTATTATAAATCAATTATATTTAATACAGTTATAACAATATTTTAAAAGTTTGTCATATACTAACATATACACTTCTTTATTAGCATGTTAAATAAGATTTAGCAGTGGGTATGAAAATATAATTTTGAAGTAGTCAGTGTAATATTTTGAGATATCTACAATGATTGTAAAGTGATGGGAAACATTTGTGACTTTAATTGATGACAAAGACAAAGATACTCTTGTACTCCAATGTTATTAATATTATTTTTGCCAATATTTATGATTACAGGACATGCTATATATTGAATATAGGTTAGTAAAATGTGGATACATTTTTCTCCCATTTAAGTTGATGAATTAGATGCAAAGATTCATACAGACCCCAGGATAAGAATCCTACTAAGTTTTATTTCTTGGCTACTTTCTCAAAGCTGGGGACTACAGCATTGACAACTATAGTATTATCAAGAATGATGGGATGCTTGTTGAGTGAGACCTTGATGGAATCTATCATAAGCTAGGACCTATGTCTGCTTATCATTTAAATTATTTCTATGATAACAAATGACAGGTAGAGAGATCAATACTTTTACTTTGATCATACTGATTTTTAAAAGTTGGTTTGTGTAATCTGGAAAGGAGACACTAAGATGCTTAAGACTGGGACCATTTCTTTAGCAACTTTAGATTGACATATGTTTATTTCATCTTATCCAGCAAAACCGTAATCATTTTATTTTGAAATAAATTGTGAGGCACAAGAATTGCTGAGTACTTATTTCAGTATAAGAATATTCTGTATTTGAACTTCCTCTTTTGTGCTGAGTGATTTTGGTGCAACGTGGCAAACTGAGGCAACTGGATATTGTGAATTGCACATAAGTGGGCTTGAATCATGGCTTTCTGTATCCTTTGGAAAATTACTTTACACCTCTCAATGTATCATAGTTTTTAATTTCTGAACGAGAGACAATATTCACTTGCTAAGGTTGACAAATATCTAAAATTCTCCCTAGAGTTTGTAGCATAGTGCTTATTACTCAAAAGGCACTGATGTATTATTATTGTTCAAGTTTATACAACTAGTTACCTAACAAACACTTACGAGTTTTCACTGTGTGTCAATCACTATGCCAAACATCAAATTACTTCATTGTCTCAACAAACTTATGAAATAAATCTATAATTATCATTCAATTACATATGAGTAGTTTGAGATTTCTAGATGTAAAATAATTTGCTTAAATTTAAGCTGCATACATTTAAGAGTCGTAGAAACTAGAAGCCCTCTTCCCCAAGGCGAGTCATAGAACCAGATTTCCTTTTCCCTAAAGCCAGTCGTAAAATCTTAAAATATTATTCTTTTTCTCTGCCCTATTTGTACAAAAACTGTCTATAAAGAAAATATCTGACCTACTTTGTTTGACTGTAGGTCGTACAACCCTCATTCCAGAGAGGGTGCTGCTCCACAGCCAGAAGGAAGGAATGCCACAAAGAGAGGCCAAGAAGAATCTAGACAGATAAGCCTTGCTGGGTTCTCCTATTCAGTCCATTAGTATTATATCATACCCTTTTTGTCCAATCATATTCTAAATGGCTTTCCATACTTCATTGAACCTAAGCATGAAAATGGAGAGTGTCTCCTATACGTCTGGATCTTCATTCTGAAGGCTGCCATATATACATGTTACATAGTTTGTATGCCTTTTCTCCAATTAATCTGCCTTTCACAACTTTGTCAGTAAACCTTCAGAGGGCCAAACATAAGCTCTCTGTTGACCCCTACAGAACCCATGTTCTTAGATTCCAACTCCCATTCCCTACTCCCACACAGACACATGAAATTTCTTTTACCAGCTACATTTGTGGCAGGTCATTTGTGTTACAAGGTGACAGAATTTGAAATTCTTCTCTTAATGCACCATAGTTTAAGTCTTTTTAAGTTCCAGCACTATACTCCAAAAGTACTTATTTCAATATAAGAATATTCTGTATTTGAACTTCCTCTTTTGTGCTTATGTTAATGGCAATCTTTTTTTTTTTTTTTTTTTTTTTTTTGTAATTTAGTTCTGAAGCTCATCCCACAAATGAATTCCGTAGAACAGGCTGTTCTTTTGGCTATTGACATTCCATTTTGGATTTCACAAAAGGCTTTAAACACAATCACTTTTACAAGTCTGTGTTGCAAAGCAAGTGACTGCCTAATGTTATTAAGCAGCCGAAGGGCAGGTAAATTGGCTCTGTTTTCTAAAAATGACTTTCATTTCTATCTAGAACATGATTGCACGTTGTAATATAGCACAACGAATAGTCAAACACTGAAAAGATAAGCTTCAAAACAGAATGTAAATTCTTAAACCACAAAGGCCATGGTTTTGTAAAAAATAAAAATAAAAAAATGCCTGTCTGAAGCATCTTTCTACCACAGCACTGAAAAGAACTTTGCTTGTCTCTGAGGTGTTTTCCACTTTTTAAAGCTAGGTTAATTGCAGCGTTACTTTTATTTAACAATTTCCTTTGAGTAGATTTTTGAGCTTAAAAAAAAGTGACTGCTCTGGGAAATGAAAAACTATGACAAAGAAAGCTCGGCTAGAGCTAGAGGTCATAAATGTTGTTCAATAGAATCTTTCATATTTTACACAACCTATAATTGATGAGTGATAAAAATCAAGAAAGGTTCTTACAATGGTACAAAGTCACTATTTTAAAAAATAGCTAAAACCTATTGCTATTTTTAAAAATCCTGGTTCTTTATATTCTATGAGAAAACTACTATAATTCCACAGCTTCAGAAAGAAAACCTATTCATTAATCACAAAGCCAACTGTTTTAGAGGAATGTAGAAAAAATTGTAGTTTTTAACAAAGACTTTAAAAATTACAATTATTTCCCTTTACTGTTATTTATCGAACCAAAATGTCAATGCAATTTAACAGATTTTACAATTACTTTAAAAGCTAAAATGGACATATTCATGATTCAAATGGTTACATTACTTGTGGCTAACCAAATATAAAATTTGATTTATTGATCATTTTGTCAGTTCAATGAGTACAACCAGTACATTTATTAATGACAATCCTAAGAAAGGGTCACTGGGCCTGGGAAAAGCTTCTGTTCATTTTTGCATTTGTTTGTTCAATCTGTGTTTTGCCATTTGATAGAGTCCTAGAGAAAACTAGATTACTTCCAGTCTCCTCTAAGTTAGGGAAAATCTGTGTGATGTGCCTTGTCTACCACATCTTAGTCTGCTAGTTGCGCTAATGGTTGTCAAAAAACAGTTTGAGGTATCCGTGTCTCAGTCCTGGCAGGACCAGGGGTAATATTACCATGAGCTGAGAAAATAACTCGTTCATTCATTTATTGATTCATTCATTCAAAAAATAATTGTGGGGCAACTTCTGTGTGTGAAGCACCTAGTGTTTGCTTTTCTGGAACTTCATGGTATGGGAGAATGGCAAACAGTATTAATCAAAAAGTAAAGTGTAAAGCAAAAATTTCAACAAGTACTATAAAGATAGATGCATGATGCTATTAAAGTGTGGAGGATTGACTTGGAGGACAGCCTCAATTCACTCTCGGCTCCTGTATCCATGCACTTTGGGATTTATCCTTGCAGCTCTTCCTAATAAGAAGTAAATTTATTTCTATACTCTGAATCTGTGCAGACCTTGTGACTTTCTTTGGCCAACAGAAAGTGACAGAAGTGACATCGCAACACTTCTGAACCTAGACCTCAAGAGACCTGTGAGTCTCCTCTTTCTGTTCCTCTGCCATCATCATGAGAACATGCCTAGGACATCTCTGCTGGATAAAAGAGATATGTAGAACAAGGTGGAGTCAGCCCAGTTGTCTCAACAAAGGCTCTGACACATGAAAGAACTCAGAGAAGATCACCAAAACTGCTTAGGTAACTCACAGCTGACCACAGATACATAAATGTGTCCAGCCAAGTTCCTCTCTGGTCAGTAGAATGTGCCACTGAGGTTCCATTGTTGTTTCTTATGCAGCTCTAGTATGCAAATACATAAGAGACTTTGGAATATTTATTGAGTTCAGGCAAAGCTTTCCTGGGGAAGTTATTCTTCATTCTTATGTAAAGAATATTTTTAGAAAGACTGAAGATTAACAAAGAAAATGAAAGGAGAAAAGAACATTGAAGGTAGATAAAAACAGAGGTAAAAAAAACTATTGGCAATATTTATAAGGAGGCTGGGGTGGTAGGCAGAAAAGCTGGAGGTGAAGGTTGCAGTTGTAAGACTTTGTAAACCATTTTAAATTATTTTGTCTTTAATCTGAAAATAATGAAAAGAATTTGAAGGGTTTTAAGCAGAGACAGAACATGAGTAAGATGCATTCAGCTACAAGGGCAGAACATTGGTAAAAGGATAGCTTCCCAGGAGAAAACAAGAAGAAAGAGGTGGGTTATTTTTAGTTTAGAACAGTGAATCAAGTCATCAGCCCAAACCTGAATCATCATAGTAAGTTTATGATGGGTTTTCATATCTTTGTCCTAAATTACCTTCAGTCTACCTTGTGAGGCAGCATGATGTAGTTAAAAAAACAACAACATAGGTTGTGGAATTGAACATAACTGAGTTTTACTTCTGCCACCTCCCAGTTATGAGCTTTACTTCTTTAAGCTCTATCCAATTCCCCCTTTCCAGCATACCTCTACATGGATCCTCCAAGACACTAATTTATTTATTCATTCATGATCACTCTCTGTCTCCTATCTGTGCTCCTTTTGCCTCCCAGATAATGTAATACTTTGTTCTTTTGTAAACTATAAAGCACTACAAAGGCATTAGTTTAAATTACCTTGGCTTGAGCCATACCTCCTCTATAAAGCCATTCCTGATTATTCCCAGTGACTTTTCTCTAGTACACTATAGCTGGTTCCTACCATGTAATTAGCGCTATAAAGTGATAGGTCAGCAAGAATGCTTGTGGCTGCAAATATCAAATAACTTTATTAAAGTTACTTAAATAATGCAGTCTTTTTAATATCACTTAAGGACAACATGGAAGTAGATAGATTCAGGTTGGATCAATGCCTTCAAAGCTTTCAGTTAATATCTCTGTTATCTTCATGACCTTGTCTTTTGGGTTGCAAAATGTCTGAAACTTCCTCTTATGTTCTATTGGCCAAAATTGGGTCATATGCAAAACCCACAGATCAATATTTGGCAAAGGAAAATGGAATTTCCCAGACTGGCTTAGTTCCTCCATTACTCAACTTCTCAGCTAGACATTGAAGAGATGTTGGAAGTAAATGACTATTGGGTACGCAGCCAACAGTGACTGCTGCTCATGGCTTAATGACTCATCTACATGTGTGCTCCTCTAGATATTTAACATCCAGCTGTGGCAATTTCCCACAGCTCTCTGGACATACACTGATTTATTTCCCTGTACCTTAGCACAGGCCATTTTTTCATGTGGAATGCCAGCCTTTTTCTTATTTCTATCTGCCTAAAAGAAGATTTGACTTTTTAAGCTCCATACAATCATCACTTCTATAAAGCCTTCACTGAATCCCATACCTAGGTACATATTTAATCACTTCCTTTGTATTAGTTGTGTTTTTGTATATACCTGCATTATTGTAAATATTGCACTGCATTAGGATTTACTTCCTTGTCTGTCCATGCCTCAGCATCCTCATCTGTGGGGTATAACCCATTGCCTTTGTTGAAATTCTCTCTTATTTATCCTGAAGTCTAGCGCAATTCAAAGCATTTGGGGTGGTGTTAGGCAATTCAAAACTTGTCAGGACATACTTATCCATTGACAGATATTTAAGTAGCAAACAGGGTGTATTCATTTTCATGCTGCTAATAAAGACATACCTGAGACTGGGGAATTTACAAAGAAAGAGGTTTAATGGACTTATAGTTCAACATGGCTTCAGAGGTCTCACAATCATGGTGGAAGACAAAGAGGAGCAAGTCACATCTTACATGGATGGATGACGGCAGGGAAAAAGAGAGCAAGAACTTGTGCAGGGAAATTCCCATTTTTGAAACCATCGGATTTCATGAGATTTATTCATTATCATGAGAACAGCATGGGAAATACCCACCCCCATGATTCAATTACCTCACACTGGGTTCCTCCCATGACATGTGGAAATAGTAGGAGTTATAATTCACAATGAGATTTGCGTGGAGACAAAGCCAAACTGTATCATTCCACCCGGCCCCTCCAAATCTCATGTCTTCACATTTCAAAACCAGTCATACCTTCCTAACAGTCACCCAAAGTCTTAACTCATTTCAGTATTAACTCAAAAGTCCACAGTTGAAAGTCTCATATGAAACAAGGCAAGTCCCTTCCGCCTATAAGCCTGTAAACTTAAAGCAAGTTAGTTACTTCCTAGATATGATGTGGGTACAGGCATTGGGTAAATGCAGCCATTCCAAATAGGAGAAATTGGCCAAAACAAAGGGGCTACAGGCCCCATGTAAGTCCAAAATCTAGCGAGGCTGTCAAATCTTAAAGTTCCAAAATGATCTCCTTTGACTCCATGTCTCACACTCAGGTCACAGTGATGCAAGAGGGGGGCTCCTATGGCCTTGGGCAGCTCCACCCCTGTGACTTTGCAGGGTATAGACCCCCTCCTCGCTGCTTTCACTGGCTGGTGTTGAGTGTCTGCGGCTTTTCCAGGTGCACAGTACAAGCTGTTGGTGGATCTACCATTCTGGGATCTGGAGGATGGTGGCCCTCTTCTCACAGCTCTACTAGGCAGTGTCCCATTAGGGACTCTGTGTGAGGATCCAACCCCACATTTTCCTTCTGCATTGCCCTAGTGGAGGTCCTCCATGAAAGCCCCACCTCTGCAGCAAATTTCTTCCTGAACATCCAGGCATTTCCATACATCCTCTGAAATATAGGCAGAGGTTCCCAAACCCCAGTTCTTGACTTCTTGCACTAGTAGGTTCAATACCACTTGGAGGCTGTCAAGGCTTGGGGCTTGAACCCTTTGAAGCCACAGCCTGAGCTCTACATTAGCCCCTTTCAGCCACAGCTGGAGTGGCTGGGACACCGGCACCAAGTTCCTAGACTGCACAGAGCAGGGAGACCCTTGGCCCAGCCTACAAATCCATTTTTTGTCTCCTAAGCCTCCCTGCCTGTGATGGGAGGGTTTGCCACAAAGGTCTCTGAGATGCTCTGGAGATATTTTCCCCATTGTCTTGGTGATTAATATTTGGCTCCTCATTACTTATGCAGATTTCTTCAGCCAGCTTGAATTTCTCCGAAGAAAATGGGATTTTCTTTTCTATCACATTATCAGGCTGCAAATTGTCCAAACTCTTATGCTCTGTTTCCCTTTTAAAACTGAATGCCTTTAACAGCACCCAAGTAACCTCTTGAATGCTTTGTTGCTTAGAAATTTCTTCCAGAGATATCCTAAATTATCTCTCTCAAATTCAAAGTTCCACAAATCTCTAGGGCAGAGGCAAAATGCCACCAGTCTCTTTGCTGAAATATAACAAGAGTCACCTTTGTTCCAGTTCCCAACAAATTCCTCATCTCCATTTTAGAGATTCCTCAGCCTGGATTTCATTGTCCATATCATTAACAACGTTTTGGTCAAAGCCATTTAGCCAGTCTCTAGGGAGTTCCAAACTTTCCCACATTTTTCTGTCTTCTTCTAAGCCCTCCAAACTGTTCCAACCTCTGCCTGTTACCCCGTTTCAAAGTCTCTTCCACATTTTCAGGTATCTTTCCAGCAGTGCCCCACTCTGCTGGTACCAACTTACTATATTAGTTTGTTTTCACACTGCTAATAAAGACATACCTGATACTGGGCAGTTTACAAAAGAAAGAGATTTAATAGACTTCCACTTTCACAGGGCTGGGGAGACCTCACAATCAGGGTGGAAGGCAGGGAGGAGCAAGTCACATCTTACGTGGGTGGAGGCAGACAAAATGAGAGAGAGAGCTTGTGTAGGAAAATTCCAATTTTTAAAACTGTCAAATCTCACAAGACTTATTCATTATCATGAGAACAGCATGGGAAAGACCTGCCCCCATGATTCAATTACCTACCACTGGGTTCGTCCCACAACATGTGGGAGTTGTGGAAGTTACAACTCGAGATTTGGGTGGGGAAACAGCCAAATCATATCATCGGGAAAGAAAGCCAACTACATAAAATAACAAAATGGATGATGTGCTTCCACATCATAGGGGAGGGAGGCATGTATGAAAAACACCTGGATACATTATGATGACCTATGACACACTTCTGGCTAGGAAACATGGGGCCTTCTGGGCATAGCTGGATGGTTGAGAAAGAACTTTATTGTTCCACAAGAGTAATAGCAATTTGGATATTTGAGTTGGCCTCTGTATTATTGAGGAGATAGGTCTTCAGGGGGAAAAAGAAGCCTTAGAGGAAGGCAATAAGACAGGACCAAAGGTGGGGCAAGCCCTGTGCATTCCCTTTGAGAAGAGTATCCAATTATATTATTTAAAAATATGATTAATGTAAGTTGTTTTCTGTCTCATTCATCCGGAACCTAAACTTTCAATAAAAACCCACTTTATACAACAGCTGTGACAGTAGGAGTAAATCAAGAGTGGCATAATGTGGGATTATGTGAAGTGAAGTTGGAAGGAAAGAATCAAGAAATCACAGCCACCATTATATACTTTGTAGATGGCCCTCCTCACTGAGCAGCAGTATTTTAAACAGAATTTCTTAAATTTATCTAATAACTAATATAATAGTTAAGTTAGTACAGAATGTGCTATAGTTAAGTATAGAATGTGCTATATCTTTCCATATTTTGTTCTGGGTTGTGGTTGGGAGGTTGTTGGACAGAGAAAAAGAAGAGAAATACAAAAGTAGAGCCACTTAATGTAAAGCTAAGGGAAAAACAAAATAGAATTTAGATGCTCAGATTCCATTTCCCTCACTTATCCTCAGGATTACTCTAAACCACCACCACCAATGCCACCACCACTCCCAACAACAACAACAACAATAAAACCTCGTTTCCCCTTTAGCCTGATGATGTTTTTGTCTTTTACCAAAAATTATTAATATTTTACAGATTTACAAAACATACCAATGCCAATAATGAAATACTCTAAACTTATAAAATACCAACATATCAGTTATTTAAAAACTCACCTTCTGTCACCAAACACTTAAAGCCTAGTGAATAATAATTTTCTTAGAGGGAATTTCATGTAGAAGCCAAAGAGATGTGGTGTGTATAACCACAATTTGTTGGCTAAGTAGTAACTTTCCAGCCTTGAAAGCCTGTGGCTGAGGATGCTGTAAGATAGGTAAATGATAAATGTCAGGCTTGGTGGGCACTTTACAGTCTTTGGAATCAAATTTTCTTATTTGAAAAACAAAACTAACAATATGAGTGAATTCTGAGTCTTACTGTGAATGGGACAACTTATGTTTTCAAAATGAATATTAGGCTATTTGGCAAAAAAGGCTCTGGAAAAGAGAACACACTGCATACACTGTCTTAAAGGCAGAGGGACATGCAGGGATATGGCACAGTGCTGCTCAAACTGGTCTGCAGAGCAGGGCCAGTCTGTGATCTGTTTGCTAATGGTCTGTAGCATGGTAAGCACAGACCTTGGGAGTAATCCTTTAGAAACTTTTATAGCAATTTGTTAATGTTGAGTCTAAGAATGAAATAAAAATAGGTTTGCAGTTTTATGATCTTATTCTTTATTTCATCTAGTAATTCACTTTTATTGTGTTTTATAAAAGTTCATGACAGATTGAAAAGATAGATAGAAGGATAGACAGATGGAAAGAGAGATAGAACTAGTTCTTCACCACAGCTTGAGAAGCACCACTCTGGCAGACATGCGTCACCATTTTCCTTGGGTAATATGAAGCCCTGTCACTCCTCAGTTCCAATTTATTTATTTTTATTCGAAACTTACTAAAAACCACAAAACATTAAAAGAACCTTAAGTCCCATGATTCCTCCTTGGCTGGTTCAACTGAACAAATGAATGAAGACGAGGGATAGGGATCACTTTGAGGAGGAAGGATGTTCTGTAGGGAGAAACTAGCAAGAGGATAAAAGAATAGACTCATCAGTGGAAGAAAATGAGGGAAAAAAAACAACAACACAAGGACTATGCCTTATTCACACGTACAACCTCAACAGCTAGCATAGAACTGGCACATAGTTGGCACATGGTAAGTAATTATTGAATTAAAGTAGTTCTAAGTGTCATTGTTGAAAAATGATGAAAAATGAAGCAAAATTCAATATATCAGAATCTATATTTCACAAGGAAATTCTTTAAATGTAAAAGCCCTAGCAAAACTAAAAAGAATTTATTTTAAATAAGCTAAGGCCTGTTAGGGTTCTGACATTTATGTTACTGGATGTTGATATCGTTTTCTACATTGCTGTGGTTGTACAATCTTGGAGGAAGAGTCAGTATAATTAGAAGAGCTCTTATTCCTAAACTTCCTAATTTTCCTCCTGTAAATGAGAGAAATATAACAGGATATCAGCAATCTGACATGGTTGCAAGCAATTGTTTAATGTTGGTGCCAGCTTCAGAAACCCTTTATGATGAATGCATCACCAGCACTTCAAAGTCATTTTTGATTTATGTATAATTTTAAAGTCACAAATATGGTCCTGTTGAGAAAGTTTAAAATACATAATAATTTAAAGAATGAAACAGAAATTACCTCTAATTTCAAGCATAACACTAATGCTTTTAATATTTTGATATATTTTTTATCAGTCTTTTTTTCATAAATATGAAAGGCAAACGTTAAGTCCCATAGAAAATTTGTTCTTATATAAAATTATCTCATTAATTCCTGAGATAGTGGGTCCTAGCAAATGGGCAAGTTTATAAACTATTCTGCCACTACTTCCTGATTTATAAAATGGGGATGATAATAAGGACCTAAAACAAGGGTTATCATAAAGATTATTGAGTTAATATCTGTGTAACACTTAAAAGAACTAGTTACACATACTGAGTGCTATATATTTTGTATTTTTTTTTTGAATGGGGAATATTTTGATGCTATCTCTTGCATTCCTAAAAACAATATGAAGTGATGGGAGAGTGGTGTCTGATGTGAACCTGATGATGTAAAATTTCTTTGCATAAGAAAAGAGGTGAGAAATTGAGACATTGACAAGGAAAATCTAGCCTATTACTGTCCATGTGAAAAATAATTCAAGCCACATATAAACTTTTAAATTTTCTAGTAGCCATAATAAAAAGTAAAACAGATAACATTAATTTTAGTAACATAATTTATTTAAACCAATATATCAGCAATATTATAATTGCAATAAAAATAATAGGATATTTTATATTGTTTAATTTATACTAAATATCCAAAATCTAATAAAATGAAACCAGTTCACTTCTTAGTCCCAATTTTATTCTAAACCCTAAATTTTGGTTTTGTTTGTTTTTGCCTTTACAGTTTCTTGCAGTTAATTTTTTTTTTTTTTTTTTTTTTTTGAGATGGCGTCTCTCTCTGTCGCCCAGGCTAGAGTGCAGTGGTGCGATCTCGGCTCACTGCAGCCTCCGCCTCCCAGGTTCACACCATTTTCCTGCCTCAAGCCCCTGAGTAGCTGGGACCACAGGCACCCGCCACCAAGCCCTGCTAATTTTTTGTATTTTTAGTAGAGATGGGGTTTCACCGTGTTAGCCAGGATGGTCTCGATCTCCTGACCTTGTGATCTGCCCACCTTGGCCTCCCAAAGTGCTGGGATTACAGGCGTGAGCCACTGTGCCTGGCTCATGCAGTTAATTTGATAACAGTATTTATGTGAGCTATGATTTATTGAGGTGGTTCTTCATGTTGAACATGGAGCATATTTGTTTTATTCAACGGCCTCATTTCAAGTGCATGGTAGCCACAAGTGGCTGAGTGAGAGTTATCATACCTCACATTGTAGGACTTGTAGGACAAGAGCCAGGACAGACTCAGTGCCTGTAATGGTGCAAGGGAACAAGGTAGACGGGTTCTTTGATGATCAGAAGGTAGATCAGGGTGAACAATGGAGAATTTCAGAGGACAATTATGTTTTCTGTGTGTACCCATTACCCCGCTAGCAACACACGCACATTTTAATGCATCTTTAGTTAAATATCCATGTATCAATAAATTTCTGGTGAATTAAAGTTTTTTTTTGTTTTTGTTTTTGGAAAAGCAGGAAAATGTTAAATCTCATCCCAAGACTTTTTAGCCACAAGTATGTTTGTGAGATGTAAACATGTAAATACCTACTGCATATAATGCTCATAAGTTTTGATTTTGGTTTAGGTGTTGTCTTTATAGTTTCCTATCGTTAATCTGATAAAACTATTTATGTGAGCGATCATTATGTATGCAATTCTTCATGTTGAGCATGTGGCATATTTGTATTTTTATTGTTATAATGACATTAAACAAACACCCTCATGAATAAGTCTGTGTGCTCATCTCTGATTATTTCCTTAGGCTAGATTCTGGGAAGTGAACTTATGGAATCAAAGGTTATGCAAACGTGTAAGTCTCTTGCCATATGTCTTAAAATTTATTCTCATAAGATACACAGTGTATGCCAGGATTCAGTTGACACTATATTCCCTTAAATAATGACATTTTTGATGGAAGAAGATGGCATATTATTGCTGTCATTATTGTTTTAAGTTTCAAGTGTGAATATTTATGTTGAACATTTCTCCTTGGTCTTGTTGGTCCAATGTTTTCTTCTGAATTTCTTGTTTATATCTTGTGCCTGCAGGCCATGTCATTACTTTTTCATCAGACTCCTACGATTCCCTGTTCAGTCTAGCCAAGTGGGTATGCAGAGAGGTAATGTGATGAGGAGACCTTGCTGCTTGGCCTTAGAGATCTCACTACTGGATGGTGGTCATGATAAAACATACTGCAGCTACAATCAGTTAAATCTGTGTAAGCAACTAAGCTAACCTTTGGAATAAATCCATATACCTCCAAGGTCTGTCTACTATAATAGCACTACTAAAAAGCAGACAAATACTTTGAGTTTTGTAATTTAAGCTTTGCCATCCCCTTAGAAGAGGATTGACTTTATGAAATATATCTGTCTGCAAACAGCCTTGGGGCCTGTGTGCTCTTTTTGCATTTAACTAGCTATTAAAAATCCCTCAGAAGCTGTGACCGGTACAGGTTCAATCTGCTTTGGCTAGTAAATCAGTTAAGGCTGGAAGTTCCCTACAATTTTTAAAAAAGATGTTGGAGATACTAAAAATAATTCTTCTGTCTTTGTAGAGGTGATGAAGATAATTCAACGGTGGTTCAAACATAGTCAGAATGTGTCCATCATGACTAATCGCTCTTCCCTCCCAAAATACACTTATTCATTTATACAATAAATGTTTGCATGGCTGCTCTGTTCCATGTACTATATTAAAAAATGGAGCCAGCCATAAATTAGGCATTTCTTACCCTGAAGAAACTAAGTTTGATGAAATAAAGAAAAAAATCGTAAATAAATGCAATATTAGGTGATAGATGCTACAGCAGAGTTGTGGTCAGGAACTATACAATCAAAGAGGAAAAGAATAACCACATGGATTGGGGGAAAAAAAAAAACCTTAAAAGAAAGTTAATATTTGAGCTGAATTTTGGGATATGAGTTGAAGTACCCACAGCAAAAAGGAGGAAAGAGAAGGGTAGATGTTATAGAAAAGAAACAAGGAATCCCCTCCCTACCCACCACCAGTGAAGGGTGTTTTAGAGAATTGTAAATAGGAGAGTGATGGTAATCAGAACACATGAGACTTTTTCTATGTCTCTTCTGGGTTTCTATCACTACCCAACTGTGACTGTTAATACTGAGTATCAACTTGATTGGATTGGAGGATGCAAATTGTTGATCCTGGGTGTGTCTGTGAGGGTGTTGCTAAAGGAGATTAACATTTGAGTCAGTGAACTGAGGAAGGCAGAAACACCCTTAATCTGCTGGGCGCCATCTAATGAACTGCCAGTGAGTATAAAGCAGGCAGAGAAACGTGAAAAAGCAAGACTGACCTAGCCTCCCAGCTTACATCTTTCTCCCATGCTGGATGCTTCCTGCCCTAGAACATTGGATCCCAAGTTCTTCAGTTTTGAGACTCAGACTGACTCTCCTTGCTGCTCAAGCTTGCAGACAGCCTATTGTGGGGCCCTGTGATCCTCTAAGTTAACAAACTCATATATATATATCCTATTATTCTGTACCTCTAGAGAACCCTGACTAATACAGATTTTGGTACCAGGAGTGGTTATAGAGAAACAGAGTATTAACGATGGAGTTATTTCATTGGTTTTGGGGTTTCTGGAGTTGGCTGCTTAATACGATTAGACCCAAAACTGCTAAGGATTCTGTTTCTAATAGTATGGAGAACACTAACAGTGCTTGGCACGAACTGTTTAGAGAGTTATGCAAAATAAATGCATTTGACACTCCTGATTCACCACTCGTGAGAGGGAAGGAGTTTAGTGACTCTATACATAATACCTTTGACCATATGTGGAGAACTGAGGAATGCAATGAAGCTGGTTGGTTGCTCCTAAGTTCAGTGGACAAAGTGATTAAAGAAAATGATAAACTCAGGGATTCTGTCTCCCGGCTTCAGAAGTAGATACTGACCCTCAAATCTGCTAAGATTTCCCTGAGTGAGTCTTGTCTCCTGTAGAGAAAGAGCTGAAATTGTGGGAAAACAGACAAAAACTCTTTATCATATGAGTGGCTGACCTGCAATGAAAAGTGTATGCACAGTGTCGCCAGGTGTCTACTGTTAAAGTAAAGGCATTGATTGGAAAAGATTAATGACACCCTGCAACTTGAAATGGGGATGTGTAGGAGGACCCTGATGAAGCTGGGGACACTAAGTTTGTAAACTCTGATGAACCTTTTTGTCCAGAAGGAAAAGCTTCCCCAACCCCAATAGTGGTAACATCCCCTCTCCAACCTATGCTGCTATCAGCCTTTCCACCTTTGTCTGAGGAGATAAACCCTGCCCTGCCTGAGGCAACAGTGATGGCCTCCCCTGAGGCAGTTGCCAGGCAAAATGATGTTGATTCTCCTCAGGAGCCATCCCCAGTACCCCTGTTGCTTTTAGACCTATAACTAGACTACAGTCTAGGAGGAAATACTAATGACAGGTACAGTTCCCGTTTCTGCAGTTGGTCATGTGGTCGTAGCTGGTATTGATAACTACCTTCTTCTACTACCTATTCTGTATTCCCTTTGCCTTCAGCAAACACCTCAGCAGGTCATGAATTTTTTTCCTGGTGGAGTAACCCAAACCTTCATTCCTGAGGGATCTGGACCATTTGTAGCCCTGCCTGGATTGGGCTGTTGTAGTTTCCCATTGACCTTAATCACAGGGCGTGGTTATTACCATGATGCCCTAATGGATCTCTTGTATTCCATGCACACTCTTCCTTACTTCTGTTACGGAGTAGTAGACTGATTTTATATTGATAGTCCAGGTCACCCCAGCCAACACTGTAACTCCCTTCTTAGCATGTTGACTTAAAAGTAGGAGCTCAAAGTCCAGGTGGCAATCTTAACTTCCAGTTTAATGGAATCATTAACGTGTCTCTTGTTGGCAGCATTCCTACCTCTGGAACTAAGACCTCTAGGCCAGCAGAATGTAATGTTGTGGGAACAGGAAGCAAAAATTTTATTAATGGATCACTAGGGGTAATGGTGAGTGGTGCCACTTCCACTTCCACCCCTTGATTCCTAAACCTGTGAATCCTGGCTATGGGAGAAAGAGTACCATATATTGAACGCTTGATACAGAGAATACATGGCCTTCTGGATAACTTTGCCCCCACCCTGCAAAGTATCATCACCTAGTTGGCATTTTGATTGTGACTTCAAAAGACCACTCCACCATTCCATCAATCCAGCTGCTTTGGGATGATGGGGAACATGGTAAGACCAGTGAATTCCATGAGCATGAGCCCACTGCTGTACTTCTTTAGCCATAAAATGTGTGCCTTTGTCAGAGGCAATGCTGTGTGTAGTACCATTACTGTGGATAAGGCATTCTGTGAGTCGGGTGGTGGTAGTCTTGGCAGAAGCATTGTGTGCAGGATAGGCAAACCCATATACAAAGTAAGCGTCTATTCCATTGAGAACAAACCTTTACCCTTTCCATGATGGAAGAGGTCCAATATAATCAACCTGTCACCAGGTAGCTGGTTGATTACCCCAAGGAATGGTGCCATATTGAGGGCTCAGTGTTGGTCTCTGCTGCTGGCAAATTGGGCACTCAGCAGTGGCTGTAGCCAGGCCATCCTTGGTGTATGGAAGTGCATGTTGCTGAGTCCATGCATAACCTCCATCCCTGCCACAATGGCCACTTTGTTCATGGACCTACTGGGCTATGACAAGGGTGGCTGTGGAAAGAGGCTGAATGGTGTCCACGAAACAAGTCATTCTATCCACTTGATTATTAAAATTCTCGTCTGCTCAGGTCACCTATTGGTGAGTACTCACCTGGGATGCAAATATCTTCTCAGGTTTTGACTACTCAGAGAGGCCCATCCACATACCTCTTCTCCAAATTTCCTTGTCACCAATTGTCCAAACATGCCTCTTACAAGTCCCTGATCATCCAGCCAAACCATTGGCTACAGCCCATGCATCAGTATATTATCGCACATCTGGCCATTTCTCCTTCCATGAAAAGTGCACAACCGGGTGCACTGCTTGAAGTTCTGCCCACTGGGAAGATTTCCCTTCACGACTGTCCTTCAGGGAAGTCCTAGAAAAAAGTTGTAGTGCTTCAACTGTCCACTTTGGTGTGGTATCTGCATATGATGCAGAATCATCTGTGAAACATGCCCCAGTCTTCTCTTCCTCTGTCAACTGATCATAGGGAACTCCCCATGAGGCCATCAGTGCAGGCTGGGGGATAGGAGGCAGGGTTGCAGGAGACCATGGGCATTTGAGCCACTTCCTCATGTAACTTACTTGTGCCTGCAGGACCTGTTTGAGTCCAAAACGCATATCTACCACTTTCATTTGATGATGGAATGCTGCTGTCCATGACCCATTTTATGGCTGGATGGGTCAGAAAGCATCCAGTTCATGATAGGCAGTTCAGGTCGCATGGTTACTTGATGGACCCTAGTCAAACGTTTAGTTTCCACCAAAGCCCAATAATAGGCCAAGTGCTACCTCTCAAAAGGAGAGTAGTTATCTGCACAAGACAGCAGGGCCTTGCTCCAAAATCCTACAGATCTCTGCTGTGATTCACCTGTGGGAGCCTTCCAAAGGCTCCAAACTGCATACCTATCTGCCACTGACACCTCAAGCACCATTGGATCTACTGGGTCATATGGCCCAAGTGGCAGAGCAGTTTGCACAGCAGCCTTGACCTCTTACAGAGCCTTCACCTGTTCTGGACCCCACTCAAAACTGGCAGCCTTTCAGATCACTTGATAAATGGGCCAGAATAACACACCTAAATGAGGAATGTGTTGCCTCCAGAATCCAAATAGGCCCACTAGTCATTGTGCTTCTTTATTGGTTATAGGAGGGGCCAAATGCAGCAACTTATCCTTCACCTTAGAAAGAATATCTTGACAGGTCCCACACCACTGGACCCCTAGAAATTTTACTGAGGTAGAAGGTCCCTTAACTTTAGTAAGATTTATTTCTGATCCTCTGGCATGCAAATGCCTCACCAGTAAGTCCAGTGTCTTTGCTATTTCTCACTCACTGGATTCAATCAGCATAATGCCATTAACATAATGGACCAGTGTGATATTTGCAGAAGCAAAAAGCAATCAAGTTCTCTTCAAATGACACAAAGCCAGAGAGTTGATATACCCATGAAGTAGGACCTTAAAGCTATATTGCTGGCCTTGCCAGCTGAAGGTAAATTGCTTATGGTGGGCTTTATGGGCAAGAATGGAGAAAAAGACAATACCAGCTATGACCACGTGACCAGCTGCAGAAATGGAAACTGTACCTGTCATGAGTATTTCCTCCTTTTTTGTTAAGAACATATTTGTGCATGTATGCACTTGCACTAAGAACATATCTTCGTTTTATTTCCTTTCCCTTTATCATGTGACACAAAATTTATTGACTTCATATCAGCATTTAAGTATTGTTCACTTTATGTAAGAGTATTTGTGTTGGGGATTGGTGCATTTCTGATTGTACAAAGGATAGTTGTATTATGTTAGGTGTAATTTTGACCTTATTATTGTCTTTGTTTGAAGATTAGGCCTGATCTCAGGAGATGTGTATGGGTTCAAGTTGACAAGAGGTAGACTTGTGATGGTTAATACTGAGTGTCAACTTGATTGAATTGAAGGATGCAAAGTATTGATCCTGGGTGTGTCTGTGAAGGTGTTGCCAAAGGAGATTAACATTTGAGTCAGTGGGCTGGGGAAGGCAGACCCACCCTTAATCTGCTGGGCACCATCTAATCAACTGCTAGCGAATATAAAACAGGCAGAAAAACATGAAAAAGTGAGACTGACCTAGCCTTCCAGCCTACATCTTTCTCCTGTGCTGGATACTTCCTGACCTCAAACATCAGACTCCAAGTTCTTCAGTTTTGAAACTCGGACTGGCTCTCTTTTCTCCTCAAGCTTGCAGACAGCCTATTGTGGGACCTTGTGATTGTGTTAGTTAATACTTAATAAACTCCCCTCTCTATACAAATACATCCTCTTAGTTGTGTGCCTCTAGAGAACCCTGACTAATACACCAACTACGTTATGCTTCAAACAGACTTGAAACACTTGTACGTCAACTCATAGTGTGCATAGCCCACTGCAAATACTAGTGCAAATTAAGAAGAAGAGAAAAAAGAAGGTCCCTGAACTCCCAATGACATCTAGGACTGCTGCTATCTCATAGCACATACTCCTCCCACAAGGACTATAAATGACAAGGGAAAATTTGTATAATTAGAATTGTGGACATTTCTCAAATGCTCATTGACTCAAATACTTTCTGCTATATTTGAAATTTTCAAACCAAAACATGACAGCAACCAGACAAGAAAAATGTAATTGACCAGAAATGTCCTACAATATTTACAATATACTCATTTTTCTGCATGTTTAATTTTAAAAGTTGGGTATTCTGTACTGGAATCTAATGGGATTTGACTAATAATCCTCATGAAAATGATGCCAGGATGTTCTTTAGCTTTTGATAGACTTTAAAATACACTGGCAGCATAATCTTAAGCAAGAAAAGAGCTGGCTTTCTGTACCAGGAGAAATAAAGCATAGTGTAGCACTTTGACAACCTTGAAGGTGACTTTTCCAAGTCATCGATTAACAGGTCCATGCCCTGAAATTCAAGTCATGGAGATTTGTTACAGTTCTTTCAGTCACTAGAGTATTAAAAACCAAAATGCATCATTAACTCAGAAGCGGTCTATGCCATTTGGCAATAAGGGATCGTTTTCACTTTGGGTGACAAAGCCATCTGTGCAGATTCTTTGGACTTTAATACTAAAGGATTGTTTTTTGGGTTAGAGATAAAAGCAATCATTTTCCCACTCTTTTATCTGTTTAGTCAAAATGTATAGATTGCTGGGAAGAACACTGGTGTAGATCAGCTCTAATGAATAAAAACAGTATTGGACAGTGTACATGAAAAGAAATTCAGCAGATTTCCATGGCAATAGTCTACCAAGATGTTTACCTTTCTTCTTAGAGAGATTTAAGGAATTGAGGATGTGGGGAAGTGGAGTGACCAGCAGGAGGTACAGAGAACAATTTCTGTTTCCTTCTCTCCCTATTGTCTGAAAAACCAAAACTTTAGTTAAAAGCTCTTTTCTCTCTGACTTTGTCCAGCACTGGAAATTACACAGAAGTTAAGTAGCATTTTAGTAAAGCTGGTTTTTGAAAAGTATATAATGCTGGTCCAGAAAATCCTTATTTCCAAAGTAATTAAAAACCAACCTTTATTCATTGTGATCTTTTACTTCTCATGGATACTTTCATGTGGTGTGGCAAGGAGATAATCTGGGCACTCAGTCAGCAATTTAAGTCAAATCCCAGCATCTAAGTAAGTTAGACTATCTCAGGAAAGCCTAGTTCTTGTTCCAACTTTGATGAGGCTCAGTTTCTTTACCTGCAAAAAGGGGAGATTATAGCACTTCTTTTCCTTTCTATGCAATGCGTGATTCCAAGTATCAAACTAGATAATGAAAACATGTGGGTGCCATAACCTCCTAAGCTATATAAAGTCTGCATATTCATATTCATCCTGTCAAATAGGCATTTTCAAGTCCATTATCTTATTTAATCTCCATAACAACACTGTGAGGTCAGTGGCAAAGCTCAGAGAAGTTTTAACTTAATAAAGAGGTGTTATGCTTCATTTTAGATTTTTGTGATATAAAGGTGATTACAATGCAACCCTTTACTTCAAGAAATAAACAGTCTGTGGGGATATAGACGCAAGTAAGTTGCAATATAGTGAGATAAATAAAACAATGAGATGAAAAGGATAGACATGAGACTGTGTTTGGACATAGGAGTATGAACCCCTCTGCTTGCCTAGAATAGAGGGTAATGGAAGAGGAGGATGGAGGTTGTGAGCACACATAAGTGTGTCTCTGGGTGTGTGTATGTCTATGTGTATGTGTATGTAGGTGTGTTAGTATATAAGAAAATGTTTCCTAGTGGAGAACATTGAAGTGCATTTTAGAAGGTTGATAAGTTCACCCAGCAAACTGGAGGACATTTCAGGTTGGAAAAATAAGAGGATTCAAGTAGGATGATAAACAGGCTTTATACAAATGTTAACATGAAGTTAACTTGTATTAGCACAGGTGCTTAATAATAAAAGAATGAAGCAAATTATGTAAACAAACAGGAAAAGTTAGAATTTATCCTCCATTTATGACCAACAATTAGATATTGCTTGAAGACTTAACAACATAATGTTCAAACATACGAATAGTTTTTACTCTTCTCTTTCTTCCATTTAAGTAGCATTTATTTCAAAATTATTCAGCATTACTTAGAGATAAAGGCACCCCCGTATCTTTCTTTTCCATGGCTTTTATGGCTTTTAATTAAAATTTATGACTCTTTCGCCTCCCCTCATTTGATGTAAAAAGTCAGGCAACTTCGACATTTCAAAACCAAGGCAGCCAGCTTGGTGCCATAAAGTCTGAGATGGTCAAAAATGTCTCAAGATGTGATAGAGCTGTGTCTAATGGGCGGCACAATATGGATCCATGAAAAATGAGCATTATAACAGTGGTGTATTGGATCATTTCTTCCAGTTATCCACTCCTTTGGCATGTCTTTGCATTGCTTCTGCTTCTAGACTGGGTGTACTTTCTCATCCCATCAGTGCTGACCTTGAGCCAGGTGATCTGGTCAAAACATGACTTGAGCAAAGTATGTACAATATATTTGTGTGATTTGGTTTGCCTTATGTGCTCCCTGATTCATGTAAAGCCCATTTCTCAGATCATGGTTCCCCCTTGAGCCTGAGACACAGTAGAGCAGACCCAAGCCCCGCTGAACTTGTGGAAATCACCCAAATCTCAGCCAATCTAAGGGTCTGTATTTAAACAAAATTTATATTTATTTCTATGTAAGTTGGTGATATTTAGTGTTGGTTTTCACACAGCAAAACTCAATTAATACTATTCTTTTGCTTTTGTACAGTTCGTGACTCAGTAATTTTTTTTTCATGACACCTCAAGTGTAAAAAAAAATCTAATGGTTCCATTTATGAAATAGGCAAAAACAACTAATAGGTATTTATATTACAACTTAGTAGCTGTATATTAAAGTAATTCTCATAAATTTAAAAAACATTTTTATTCCATTCTTTTTTTTTTTTTTTTTTGAGACGGAGTCTCACGCTGTTGCCCAGGCTGGAGTGCAGTGGCGCGATCTCGGCTCACTGCAAGCTCCGCCTCCCGGGTTCCCGCCATTCTCCTGCCTCAGCCTCCTGAGTAGCTGGGACTACAGGCGCCCGCCACCGCGCCCCGCTAATTTTTTGTATTTTTTAGTAGAGACGGGGTTTCACTGTGGTCTCGATCTCCTGACCTTGTGATCCGCCCGCCTCGGCCTCCCAAAGTGCTGGGATTACAGGCTTGAGCCACCGCGCCCGGCCTTTTATTCCATTCTTAACCACAGCTACTTATAAGTTGAGTGCCGTACAATTTTTTGAAACTTGTAATCAGATTGATAGGTTTCCTCTTCCACATTTCCTCTTCCATATTGAGTTTCATGCAGTGCTGGCTTTCCAACACAGCAACTACCAAAAACTAAGTTTCTTAAATATATGGCATAATTGAAAGAAATGTAGCATGATCTAATGTTCAAACTTTGAGCTACCTCAAGCTAGTAGTTCATGCAGTGCCTGACATGTGACATTCTGTTTTCTTAATAAATTTAAAATATTCCTCAGTGCCACTTTGGTAACCTCCGTGGGGAGCGTGAAAGAATACAAGAAGCCACTCTACCACACTCAGTATTTTGGGAGAGGAAAGTCTTTGAGATCTCTACAAACATAGGTTATATATACTCTTTTGAAATGAACTTGAGGCACCACATTATTTTTTTCCTCATGATCTGCGTTCATTTAAAAAGTGTAATACAATCTCCAAAATCTCCCAGTGTAGGACCTCAGAAAAGAGTGTTGGGGCCCAAAACCTTAAAAGCAAGTCCAAGGATTCTTCTCAAGGAAAGTACCAAGAATGAACACAGGGAAAAGGAAAGATGTTCACAGCCTGGGTGTATTGTATGTGCTTGATTCTAAGTTACGGTAATGATTTATTTTGTGCACGTATGGTTCCAAACATTTGGGAAAAGATAAATTGGTCATAATGTGGTGTAAAATGATCATTTACACTCAGATGCAAAATGAGTAACACCTGGAATCTGTCTTCAAAGAGGATGAATTCAACCCTTTTGTTAGCATTACATCAAATTTTTTTTTAACAAAGCATTTAAGCAAGGTTTGGATATGCATATCTTCTTGGTCATATCAATTAAGAAATAAAAGGCATGGAGAATTTCTATGTTCAAATAGCATATGAGGAGTGTGTCACAGAGGCAGTGAAAAAGATCATATGAGTAGCCAGAAATGGATTAATTCAGTTAATTTGTCTATACAGAATTTCAGTGATCTTGTAGTAGCTATGTTCAGGGATTTTCTATAGGTTGCTTCAACTTTTAGACATCAGTTCCTCATCTTTAAGTAAAATGATAGCTTTGATTAAAACTATGTATTACTCTATTCTCGTGCTGCTAATAAAGACATACCTGAGACTAGGTAATTTTTAAAGAAAGGAGGCGTAATTGACTCACAGTTCAGCATGCCTGGGAGGCCTCAGGAAATTCACAATCATGATGGAAGGCAAAGGGGAAGCAAGCACCTTCTTCACAAGGCAGCAGGAAGGAGAAGTGCCAGCAGGGGAAATGCCAGATGCTTTTGAAACCATCAGATCTCCTGAGAACTCATTCACCATTATGAGAACAGCATGGGGGAACCGCCCCCATGTTCCAATCACCCCTCACCAGGCCCCTCCCACGACATGTGGGGATTATGGGAAGTACAATTCAAGATGAGATTTGGGTGGGGCCATAGCCAAACTATATCAGGCTGTCTTTATGTCCTCGTCCAACTCTCACTTCACATAATTTATAAAGAGCTATATTATGAGACTGACTATTTAAATAACTTCCAGAAATATTCATGTGGACAATTCAAAAATTCCAAATTTATGTGAGCAAAAAATGATTCTTTTATAGCAATGTGTGTTATATTTTCATATTAGACTATTCAGCATTTCTAAAAATACAGACACAAAAATTCTTTCCAAAAATACAAAATGTGGATTTACAAAGTTTAAAAACGTACACCACTCTTTGGTCTGGGAACTACTGGATGTAATTTTTCATCTCCTAACCATTCTGCAAGAGAGAAGGAACATCTTTGTGGTGTGAAAAGTAAATGTGTAGAAGCTGCTCTTTCTTTATTCTCCTCTGAGGCAAAGAAATGATTTTTTTAACGTAACATATCAAAGCAGGAAAGATAACAAATTCCCAGATTCAGCTATTTTCATAGACAGTGGAAGTATCCACTGCAATAAAAATGAATAAAATACTCTGCCAGCATCAACTCAAAGAAAGTAGAAGGAAAGTGCTGGCTTTGGGACTCAGGTGCTTATCCCTCCCACTCCCCAACTTTTACCACAGTTGTCTATTATAACCATTGCTAGGCTCTTCTATTCTGTGATAAAGCTTCTTTATCAAGTTTAAGGAATAAAATACAAGCACAAGTGGTGATTTTATAATACAGGAGTGGTCCTTTCTGATAATTGCTGGCTTTTATTTAGCTTTCTAAAATTGCTGAATTTGTCTGTCCCAAAGTGGTATCTGCAGGTGTGCCTATGTATGTGTGTGAGTGTGTTTATAATTGTCCTAGGTATGGGCAGAATTCTACAAAATTATTTTATTTATTATTTTATTTTTGGATTAACATAAACAGTTTTTGAGCTTCTGATATGCTCTAGGCATTGGAGATATCAACATACAGAAAACACAGTCTCCTTGGAGAGAGCAGCATGTAAAATGCTACAACAAACTGAGATGGCTCTTCGGGGGTCAGAGGGAAGCAGGTAAAGGATAAGCACAGATGCATAGTGATACGCAAGTGAGAGATTGTGATGGTGCAAATCTACCACCTTTCTACTCAAAATGTGGGCCAAGAACCATCAGCCTGCACAGCATCTGGAAACTCATTAGAAATGCAGAATCACCCTTGAACTACTGAATTTGACAAGATCCCAGGTACTTACTGTGTGTTAAAGTTTGAGAAGTTTGAGAAGATCTGTTCTACATAGAACTTGTCATTTTTTTCTGTTAAATAAGAGGAAAGAAAACAGAGAATATGTGTATGTAGACTACTGAGTCAAGCGTGGAGGGGTAAATCCGTATCCAATGGGAGATTAAAGAGAATGTGAAGACAAAATAGATACCTTGGGAATGGGAGTATTGCCAAGTGGTGATTTCAAACCTAGGAAGCCATATCAATAGATACCCCCATCCACACAGTTTTCCTCAAGACCGCATTTCTAGCTAGTTAACATACTGGAGAAATCTTGTCTGGGGCTGATCCCAGACTGGGAAGTCAAATATTAATGTTGTCATTTCAACCAACTGAATAATTAACTAGTTAACTAATTAAAGATCAACAAGTTTTTATGTCAGTATATCTAAAGAAGAGGAATGGAGGCACACAAAATGGATGGAAAGTTACTCTTTTGAACCACTATTGTTTTATCCCATGTACAGTATAGAGTTTGTTGAAGCATTCAATTTTACTTCAATGGAAACATTCTGAGGGTGGGTTTAGAGTCCATGTATACTGTGAAAATTTTGTAGGATCACAGTAATCCTTGGAAGTCCCTTAAACATGTCTTAAGCTGGCAAAAGCAGTGGCAATTGATTCAGGAATTCCAGCTTCTCCGCCAACATAAAAAACAGATTATTTTCATTTCTGAGGAGTGCTATATAAACTGATTAACTGTTTATGGACAACTTTGTATGAAAAAGGAAAGTCTTTTAACTGTTGAATCAGAGTCAATCTTCAACCTTTATAATCAATCCCAAACCCTTTCTGATACAATTTTTATAAGCAAATGCTTATCTGGTTTGGCTCCACTCTACAGACCCATTGATCCACCTGAGTTGTCTCTTCTCCACCCTCAATGGATCCCACTGAAAAACCAAAAGATATAGTGTGTCTTTATTGGGATATTGAAAGGAAGTATCATCTATTCTAATCAATATTAATTTACTTTACTGAGATGCAATTATCATAGTGAAAAATGTACAGAACATACATAGATTTTTGTGATTTCTTAGTTAAATACATTCATGTTACCACCACCAAAAATAAAATATAGAATAATATCTCACTAAAGCTCCTTTCTAGTCATCCTCCTTAACCTTTATTTTTTATTTGTATCACCATACATTGATTTTGTCTCTTCTTGATTTTTCACAATGAAATTATACAGTATATATTTTGTTGGTGTGTGTGTCTGGTTTATTTTGCTTAACATGATATTTTGTAATTTATCCAAGTCATTTTGTGTATGCGTAGTTCACAAGAACTATAGAAGTATTTCACAATTTATTTATTCTTCCGTTAATGGATATTAGGGTTGTCTCCCGTTTATGCCTATTACAAAAAAAGACTTCTGTGAACTTCGTTATATACTTTTTAGTGAAAATATGATTTTTCTTTTCTTGGTTAATAATTTTACATAGAAGTTCAAAACAGTTCATCAAAGAAGCAACCAGCAAAATATAAAAATTTGATATTCTCACTGACATTTGGTGTTGGTCTTTCTATATACTTCAGTATGTACATAGTAGTGTTTCTATTATAGTTTTAATTTTTATTTTCTTTATAACTGAGAACTTTGATTACCTTTTTGGATTTTTATTGTATATCTTCTTTTGTGCAGTGTCTAACTCTTTAAAATATTATTTATTGAGTTGTCTTCTTCTTATTGATTTGCAGAAATTTTTTATATGTCCTGATATGATTCCTTTGTCAGACATATGTTTTGCTAATATTTTTCTTTCATTCTGTAACTTATATACCATTTTATTAACAGTGATTTTTTAGATAGCATAAATATTTCATTTTAATGAAGGCCAGCTAATCAATTTTTATCATTTATAATTAGTGCTTTATGTGTCCTGTCAAAATGTTTTTTTATCTTAAGTTTTCCAAGAATAGGTTTTGTTTTGTTCATTATGATGATAGTTTTAAAATTTAGGTCTATGATTCATCTCAAATTAATTTTTGTATAAGAAATGGGATAGAGATTAATATTCATTTTTTCCAAATTAAATATTTAGTTGTTACAGTAATATTTGTTTGGAAAAAATAGGAAAAGAAGAAAGTAAATGAAGATTTCTCTTTCTTCATCGAATTAACTTCACACCTTGGTTGAAGATCGTTTTGTTCTACATGCGTGGGTCTATTTCTGTACACTTATTTTTGTTCCTTGATCTATTAGTGTGTCTTTATGTCAATAGCACACTGTCTTCATTACTATAGCTATACAGTTTGTCTTGAAATCAAGAAGTATAAATCCTTCAACTTTGTTCTTTTCAGATTGTTCAGGCTATTCTCAGGCCTTTGTATTCTCATATAAAATTAGAACCAGCTTCTCAAAAAAGCCTAATAAAATTTTGATAGAATCTGTGATGAATTGATTAGTCAATTTAGAGATAATATTAAATAAAAATTGTCTAGATTTTCTTTGTGCATAAATTTAAGTCTAGTTGTATAATTAAAGTAAGAAAGTAGAGAAAAAATTACAGTTTAAAATGTTTTAATTTTTTTAGACTAGAAAAAGATACATGCATTCTCCTTTTTCGTTTTTATAGTGAGACTGATTTTTTTTTAATTTGCAATATTGTCATAGCCATTGAAATAGAAAACAGAAATTTTTCTTTCTTGTCAAACATGTTACAATTCTTGATATTAATGTTTCTTGTTGGGATACTTTGAACCATATTGAAAACTATGAATAGTTCATTTGGTACCTTTAATAATAATTTAATGCTAATTTTATTGATATTGGGAATGACTAATTTTCCTAATTTTCTACATTTTACTATACGTTGTATGAGTAAGGAAGATACAAAAATGTCTTTGGGATTTGTTATTCTTTGTTAGTGTATGTTCAGATTAATAGAATTACATATTTTTTCTTAAGAGATAACTGTGGACTTTAGTTAGTTTTCCCACTCTGAACTGTCACACTGACCCTTTAGCAATCCATATTATTTCTTGTACATGGGCCTTTGCATCCCTTCAGCTTCCAATGCTATTCATTTGGATCTTCCCCTAGCAGCTTCTCATTGTTCAGATGTGAGCTCAAATATAACCTCAGGATGCTTCTCTAATGTAATACTTGCATTTATAATTCTGTATTCCAACATCGTTTTTCATTATCTGAAAACATATACTTATTTGTTGCATGTTTACAATCTCTTTCCCTCCATTCAGATGTAAGCTGTAAGACACAGGAACCACATTATCCTCAGCATACCTGGCATCTCATAGCAAGATAATAAATATTTGTTGAATGAATTAATATATTTTAAAATGGGTTATGCTATTTTAACTTACCACCAACATTGTATGAATTCATCCATGCTACCTTTTCAAATTTGACCTTTGAAAAAAATCAACATTTGTAGATTTTTTTGTGTGTGTGTTTCTGGGATTATTGATGCAGGACCTTTTTTACGTAGTGCACTAATAATTATATTTTAAATAACAATTATATTTACTCTTGTGTGATGAAGTGGAATTGAATCTGACCTTACAGTCAAAATAATGGGTTCAAGTACTGTAGTTTTTCATTTACAAGTTGTTCAAGTTTGCAAAAGCCTCTTAATCTTCCTGTGCCTCAGATTTCTCATATGTAGATTTCAGATAACAATACTAGCCCTCCTCAGTCCATAAGATTTTTTTGAAGGTGAAAGTAGATAATGTATTTGTGAAAGCACTTTGTAAATGGAATATATAAAATCTTATTATTAAATTTAATGTACTAATTCATTGCCTAATTGACCGAAAGAGTTAATTGTTCTTCCAAAATTATGTAATTTATTTTCAGAGTTGGGGAGAATTTTATGCAAGGTGCTACTAATAGATAATAATAGCTCATTTGTTCCTTTATCATACCTTTACTTAGAAGACTCAGAGAGCTTTATTCTGTCTCATTAGTCCTTAATAATGCTTCTAAATCATTAGACAGCCAATGATAAGCACAGTTTTCCTGATTTTTACAGCTGGAACAAATGAGGCACTGAGAGGTTATGTGACTTTTTCAAAGTCACACAGAAATCAGTGAGGCTGATGTGGAAAGGAGCTTGGGACTTCTCACAGCATCTTGCCTGTAACTGACCTCAGTAGACAACAATAGATAGTACCTAGCATGTATCATTACTAAGGTCTAATAAGAGAGTCACAGAAGAACAGTACAGGTGTACTGTCCTCAATGAGCTTTATTCTTAGAGTGGGAAAAGGAAGGTAAATTATTTAAGATGAAGGAGGATTAAAAAGCCATGAATGACTTTTTCTTAAAGTGCTCTGGAGGTTCAGTGTGAGTAGATCACATTAGTTAAATCAAGATAAACTTCATGGAGAGGGTGGCAATTCTGACAGATCATAAAATACTGGTAAGTTTTCAAAGGAAAGAAAATGGGAAAAATCTATACTAAGCAAATGAAACAAAACATAGTAAGCAAATGGAAAAGAATGAACAAAACACAAGAGGAGTCAAAGGACATGTCTGAAGAAAAGTAACTTATACTGAATAATTTAATACATGCAAATTACATAATAGTGCTACCCAGATAGTGTTAAAGAAAAAATTATTCAATGATACTTGATAAAGCACAATAAGGCAAACTTTATTCAAGGCTATTGTGATAAAAATAGGGACCACAACAATAAGATTTTGCAGTGGGAGAGAGAGATTGGGCTTAACTCTGAATATGGCATGAACAAGTGAGAATTTATAGCCAAGGAGCAGAACATAGAAAATTATTTAGAGGAGACATCAGGGATCAGGTAGATTTTGACTAACCCAACCTAACATGATTTTTGCTGAAGACAGGCTAGGGTGATCAGACATTACCTGGGGGATGGTGAAGGGTGAGGAACAGAGCAACAGATATTGAGATCAGATATGGAGGATGGAGTTCATGGCTAAACTGACATAGTAGACTACTTGATAAAACTTGATTTCACAAGGAGGTGCACAGATGTGCTTTGTTGAGAAGAGGGCTCAGGAACCTGACTAAAGTTTTGTCAAGCAAAAAATCTTGTCAATATACATTAAAATTACCTCAAAAAAGAAATTATAAGTACTTATAATAATTGATTCATAATTATTAGAATTAAATCATTTTATTACCAGTAGTCATTGAACACTAAAGGGAGTGTTAAATAAGGCTGCCATGATAAATTTCAGTAGAGGCATCCCTAGGTATCTGTGAAGATTGGTTCCAGGACCCCATAGACACCAACATCCGCATATGCTCAAGTCCTTTATATTGAAATTTGCAGTTGAATGAATCTGTTGGCTGCAGATCCCATGGATATGGAAGACAGGCTGTGCCATACAAACACCTCCTCCTCCCTTTTGTGTCAGAGTGTCCTTCCCTGCCCAGACCCTGGATTTGTGGTTCAATCATGGGATTTGCTGTGGTAAATGGAACATGATCAGATGTAACCCAAACTGTGGCTTTTAATGTGCTTGGATAGATTGGCTTGCCTATTGCTATAAAAGAGGAATGAAAGATAAATCCCCAAGGGCAGCTTCTGGTCTAAAGAGGGACAGACTTGGACCCAGTGCACACTCTGAATCCACAGCCCAGCTTGAAGCAAAGCTATTCCAGCTGATTAGCAGACCATTATGTAAGAAAAATAAATGCTTATTTTTAGCAATTGTTGTGCTGTGGAGTGCTTTGTTACATAATCGTAGCTGACTTGTTCAGCTGGTTATGTCTAGTAGGGTATGTTATATAAAATCTTGAATTTCAAGATGTGGTTCTTCTCATTTTAATGACCATAAAAGAAACGTTATAACAAGAGTCCTTATAAGCACTTTGCTCACTGTCAAGAAACCTATGAATGAACTCCAGGTCTCATAATGGAATTAAATGTTAATTTAAATGTATATGTGCATACATATGAACAAGAGAGGAACACAGTTAAATCTCAACTTCAGTAGGAATCATTTGGCTGAGTGTATTGGACAGATGCAATACTGGGGATCCAAACTGGAAGGGACTGCCAATGTCTAAATAATAGGAAAAGATTAACATGGGAGAAAGGAGAAAAAAAAAATGACAGAAAGCAAATGCTTGCAAGGAGCCTTCTTGGAGTTGGCTCTATTTGATGTGGCAGCTGAGGTAATGTTTAGAAAAGATAAGTCAAAAGTGACTTGAGTCTTTGAGGCAGTTGTTGGTTGTCAGACTGGTGATGACATTCTCCATAATGACGAAGGCAAAGGAGGATGAGTAGGTGGTTTGCATGGTGGAGAGATAATGAGTTTCATTTTTAACATGGTGAGTTTGAAGTTCAGACAAAAATTTGAGGAACTGATGCAAAAGATAAGGCCTCAGACTCTACCTACTTGATTGTCAAATGCCTTTTAGTGGACTGTGTCTTTCATGCCCAGATGGAAAGGAGTGATCATCTATCATATTTCAAACTCTAGAAAGGAGTTTGAAGAAGAAAAATCAATGGACTTCTGCTGAAAGCCAAGAACATTAGATTGAGGGCTTGGCTTTCATCGTAAGTCGATTGCTAGGAATATCAGTAATCTCTTCTGACTGAGAGAGGAGGCTTAGTTTGGCCATCCATGCTGCCTTTGGGGGATACTCTAACTGCAGAGCTGATGGAAAAGGCTCTGCACCCATATACATCAGTTTAAACCTAACTTTAAAATCGGTTTTATATTTAAATATGAAAGTACAATGTTTCACATCTTTTAATAGTCCATTGACGACAAATAATTTTGTAGATGTTTACTGTATTAGTAACTTGAGACATTTTAACAAGTGATAATTTATGACTTATTGACTTGTTATAAGAGCACAGCAGTTAAAGACATTGGCTTTAAAATTCTGGTTTGAATCTGTATTCTGCCTGTGACAGCTTGTTGATTCATTTATTTAACAGATGGTTGCTGAATTCCTACCATGTTCTATGCATAAGAACAAAAACATATGAAGAATGAAAGACTGCTTTGGGGAGTTTACATTTCAGTGGAGGGAGATATTTAATAAATAATAAACATAATAAATTTCAAAAATATTAAAAAGTTATAAGTACTATGGAGAAAAGAAAAAAATGAAAAGTATAAGGAGGATTGGGAGTTTGGTGTGAATGAGGAACCAATTGCATCATTATTAAATCTGGCAGTTAAAATAGATCTCACTAAGATGGTGATATTTGAGCAAAGACTCAAAGGATTTGTGAGTAAGACAGGAAGATATAAGCAGATAAAAGATCTAGAGCACAGGGTCTAAGGTAGGTGTGTGCCTGATATACCTGGGGGACAATAGAGAGGTTAAGGTGGAGTGATGTATGCGTAGAGAAGCAGGATATTAGGTTGCAGAGACAAAACGGGGGCCGATCAGGTGGGAATTTTAGTTTTTACTCTGAGTGCAAAGGAGAGTTATTAGAGGATTCTTTCTTTTATTATCATATAAATTTCCAAAACCATAAAAGTAGAGACACTAGTATAATTAAACCCCATGATCCAACCAAAATAATTATGAGGCCAGTCTTGTAGATTGATTAATGGATATAGAAATAAAGTTAGATAGAAGAAATAAGTTCTAGTGTTTCCTAGCACAGTATGGTGATATAGTTAACAATAATTTATTTTATACTTAAAAAAAATAACTAGCAGAAAGATTTGGAATGTTCCCAACAAAAAGAAATGATAAAAGTTTGAGGTGATGGATGTTCAAATTGCTCTGGTTGCTCACTACACATTGTGTGCATGAATCAAAATATCACCTGTCCCAAAAATAAGTACAATCATTATGTATCAACAAAAATATAAGGCCCATCTAATTTGCTTTATTTCATCTATATCCCTGCCCAGCCCCCCAATTCCTGATTATGTTAAAAGAGATTCGGGACATTATATCATTTCACTTGTAAATAATTTAGTATTATCTTCAAAAGATAGGACCTTCATTGTTTTATGCATAACCACAAAACCATTATTATAACTAAAAATAAAGACCTTACTTTTATAAAATACACAATAAGTGTTCACATGTTAGAGACTTTTCTTCTATTGTTGTTATTTGTGTGAATCAGGCATTGTAGAGCGTCTTGAGCAAAAAAGTAACAGGAACACTCTGGCTGATATATCAAGTAAGAATAGCCTGTAGGGTGGCAAAAAAAGAAGCAGGAAGAACAGTTGGAAACTACAACAGTCATCTAAGAGAGAAGAATGATGGCCCACGCTAGGGCAGTAACTGTGGAGCTGGTGATGAATGACTGATTTCTGGACTTATTTATTTTAAAATTTATTTTTATTTTTATTTATACATTTATTTAAAAATTAGAACCAGTAGATTTTCCAAAAGGGTTTGATAAGCAGGATGTGTGAGAGTGGAATTAAGGGTGACTACGAGATTTTTGGATTAAGCAGGCTAAAAGGATTAAGAGGTTTATGAGAGATGAGGAGTTAAGTTTGTACACATTGGGCTGTGATAGCAATTGAGAAGTTCAAGATAAGACACAAAAATTAGTCTTTACCATATTGTGAATGTATAGAAATATGAGACTGGATGAAATCACCAAAATATGTAGTGTAGATAGAAAAAAAAAAAAGGATATGAACGGACACTTCTCAAAAGAAGACATTCATACAGCCAACAGACACATGAAAAAATGCTCATCATCACTCGCAATCAGAGAAATGCAAATCAAAACCACAATGAGATACCATCTCACACTAGTCAGAATGACAATCATTAAAAAAATCAGGAAACAACAGGTGCTGGAGAGGATGTGGAGAAATAGGAGCACTTTTACACTGTTGGGAGTGTAAACTATTTCAACCATTGTGGAAAACAGTGTGGCGATTCCTCAAGGATCTAGAACTAGAAATACCATTTGACCCAGCCATCCCATTACTGGGGATATACCCACAGGATTGTAAGTCATGCTGCTATAAAGACACATGCACATGTATGTTTATTGCGGCACTATTCACGATAGCTAAGACTTGGAATCAACCCAGATGTCCATCAGTGACAGACTGGTTTAAGAAAATGTGGCACATATACACCATGGAATACTATGCAGCCATAAAAAAGGATGAGTTTGTGTCCTTTGTAGGGACATGGATGCAGCTGGAAACCATCATGCTCAGCAAACTATCGCAAGAACAGAAAACCAAATAATGCATGTTCTCACTCATAGGTGGGAATTGAACAATGAGATCACTTGGACACAGGAAGGGGAGCATCACACACCGGGTCCTATTGTGGGGAGGGGGTAGTGAGGAGGGATAGCATTAGGAGATATACCTAATGTAAATGACGAGTTAATGGGTGCAGCACACCAACATGGCACATGTATACATATGTAACAAACCTGCATGTTGTGTACATGTGCCCTAGA
This sequence comes from Macaca fascicularis, assembly GCF_037993035.2. Classification (NCBI taxonomy): domain Eukaryota; kingdom Metazoa; phylum Chordata; class Mammalia; order Primates; family Cercopithecidae; genus Macaca; species Macaca fascicularis. The sequence continues at coordinate 27,521,728 of NC_088376.1, read as the reverse complement.
ACTTAAAGTATATTAAAAAAAAAAAAAAAAAAAAAAAACCAAAGATATAGCCCTGGAGCTTCCAAAATTTTGAGTTTGAGGTAGGAGGTAGAACCCGCAAAGGACACTGAGGAATGAACAATGAAGCAAATGTTCTAGAAGTCAAATGGAGGAGGTGCCTTCTGGAGGAGGCAGCCATCCACAGTGCCAAAGTTGTTGCTAAATCAGCTCAGGTGAGAGCTGCAATAAGATCACTTATTCATTCTTATAATTTTGTTTATTTGAAAACCATTTAATGCCTACATACCATATTCCAGCCACTGCATGAGACACTTCAGATAAAAATAGGAATAGTGCAAAATTCCTACCTTTAGGAATCTAATTTTCAGTGAGGATATAGACAATTAGAAGAAATTATAAAACATCATTGTAACTGGCTTATCCTCTGTATGCTACAGTTGGCTCACTTATAAATTAGGGCTAAATCATACCTTATCATATGTTGTTATGGGAATTAAACAACATTGTACTTACATAAAAAATGTGAAAAAATCTTCTCTGAAATTATTTGGTTAACTACCTTTCTTTAGAAGAACTATTAATACACTTATGGTAAAGGATGAAACCCAGAGGTTAAATTGAATTGACAAAAGGCCATCTTTAAATCTTAGGCTTAAGAGGAGAAAACTCTGTCTCTGTAAAGGACTTTGGAAGCAGTATGAGGAAGCCCACAATAAGAATAAGTGGATAGAAGATGAAGTCATTGGTTGGAGAAAGGCCAGAAGACAAAGGTGTCAGTAGTCTGGGGCCGAAACAGAAACAGCTAAGAGGAAATTGAAAGTGGATCCCTTTTAAGCTGTGGAACTGGATTAACACAATGAAAATTGGGACAGCTTGCAAAGACCAAATTATCTAAAATTCATAAAAATGAAGATGAGGACCAACATACTGTCCTAAGACCTAGAATAAGGGTTCAGTTCAACTCATTAAAGACTTTAAGAGCCCAAAAAAGCTGAGGTGGCCATCTGGCCTAAATACATAGAAGGCGTAACACACAATAAGTATTCAGTGAATGGCAGCAATAGCTACCGCCTACACCTCCCCACCTCAAAACAAAACAAAGTCTATGTATTGAGGTGTTGGTAGTAGCTTGGTTTTTACCGGCGATTTTTTTTTTTTTTTGAAATTTTGCTAAAATAAGTCCATATTACTTTTATGTTAATAAAAACAATATTGAAAACTTTATTGGAAGAAAAATAAGAGCTTATCTAGTCCTTATGAAGCCCACCCAAAAGTAAGAATAAATATGACTGCTGCAGTTGCCTTGAATAAAATTTTCTAACGCAAACCAGACCCTAATGCCTTCCAGGCACAATTGCTATCACAGCCCAGACTCTAACAGTGTCACTAAGCCAGTATTCTAGTATTTTCTGTTTCCATCTAATTATTTTATACAAGTACATTTGTAAATGTAATTATAGCTTTTCTTTTTGGTATATTCTAACAACCTTATATTTGATTAAAAAATTTTTTTCATTATCATCTACATGCAAAGCTGAGTGCTCATGGAAAGGGGTACACAGAAACATTCAACTTGAAAAATTATCTCAGAAAAAGTGTTTTTTGTTTGGTTGGTTGGTTGGTTGGTTGGGTTTTTTGTTTTGTTTTGTTTAGATTTTTGAGACAAGGTCTCATTCTGTCACCCAGGCAGGAGCACAGAGGCATGATCATGACTCACTGCAGCCTCAAACTCATGGACTCTGCCTCCCGGGTAGCTGAGACTAAAGGTGCACGTCACCACAGCCAGCTAATTTTTGTATTTTAATGGAGCTGGGGTTTTGCCATGTTGCCGAAGCTGGTCTCAAACTCCTGATCTCAAGCCATCTGCCCACCTTGGCCTCCCAAAGTGCTGAGATTACAGGCGTGAGCCACTACACCTGGCCAAAGGCTGGTACCTTAGGAAAAAAAAAATACAGTACAGAAATAAAATTAAACATGATAGACTATACTGCACCTCCTAATTTTCTCTACTCGGTAGACACAAAGATATAACTATCTAATTTGGTGCTCAACATATGATGAAGAAATACTTAAGATAATGCTGCTTAAAAAGCAGGGAAAGTAAAGGGGACTCAATGAAAGTGAGGTGTTTATTTCTCAAAATGGTAAAAAGTTGATACCATTACACTGTGACAAGCTACATATGTAAATGGTAATGCCTAGACTAATGACTAAAAAACGTTTAAAGTAAAATGATAAGAAAGACTATAAATAAATAACAGGGGAATCCTAAATATCTATAAGTAACCCACAGAAAGGCAAGAAAAACAAAATTAAAAATGAGAAACAAAGGTAATAAATAGAAAACACATAATAAAATTGGCAGGCTTAGGCCCTGACATATCAATCATTACTCTGAATGTTCTATCACACAGTAGGATGAGGATGGTTAACAGTAAGGTTTTGTATATTACAAAATATCTAAAAGATAGGCTTTTGAATGTTCTTACCACAAATAAATGCTAAATGCATGAAGTAATAAACTTCTGATAAAATATTCTGATAAATATTCTGATTTAATCATTATACAACATATCACATGTGTATTCAAACATCAAATTGGACCTTATAAATATGTAAAATTACAATGTGTCAATTTAAGGATAAATCAGTTAATTAAAAAATAAAGGAATCAATAAAAGAGATGAGTAGATCGAGGAAGCATGACCTAGCCTTTTGCTATTCAAATATAATGACGTATGTAGGCAGAAAGTACAAGAATGGAAAATGAAACATGATGAAAATATTAGATGAAGGCAGAATTGGTTATATTAATATCAGGTAAAATAGATTTCAGAACAAGAAAAATTTCTACTGATAAAGGGAGATATTATATCATAATAGGAGAATAAATCCACCAAGATCATATAGCAATCCAAAATGTGTACACACAAAAGAGTTTCAAAAAAACATGAAGCAAAAACTGATAGAGCTAAAAAGAGAAACAGACAAATTTTCAGTTACACTAAAACTCCAACATCCCACTCTCAGCAATTGATAAAACTATTGGATAGACTTCCAGGAAGAAAGAAGAGCTGGACAACACTATCAACTCAACAGGATCAAACTATCATTTATATAACACGCCATTCAACAATAGAATACACACTCTTTTCAAGTACCAATTAACGTTTACCAAGATAGACTATATCCTGGACCATAAAACAAATCTTAACACATTTTAAATCAATGGAAATCATACAGTATACATTTTCTGACCATAATGAAATTAAACTAGCACTTAATAAGAGAAAGACAAAAGAAAGATTTCTAAAACACTTAGAAATTAAACAACACATGGCTAAAGAGAAAGTCTCAGAAAGAAATTTTAAATATATATAACTGAACAAAAATAAAAGCACAACATATCAAATCTGTGAGACATACGAAAGTGTGCTGAGAGGGAAATTTATAATCCCAACTGATTACATTAGGAAAATACCTCAGATTTATAATAGAAATTCATAATTTTAGAAACTGGAAAATTTAGAAACTGCTAAAACCAAAGCAACCAAAAGGAAGGAAATAACACAGATAAAAACACAAATTGGTGAAATTGAATATAGGAAAACACTAAAGAAAAATAATTTAACAAAACATTGGCTTTGCAGTGAGAAAATAATAAAACTGAGACACATCTAGCAAGATGGATAATTCATCAACATCAAGAATAATCTAGAGATATCACCACAGATCTAACAGTCACTAAAAGAATGATAAGGGAATAGTACAAACAACTATAGACTCATTAATTTGACAGCTTAGAAGAAATGGACCAATTCCTTAAAAAATAAGCTTCCAAAACTCAGCCTAGATAAAAGAGACAACTTGAATAATCCTGTAAATATTAAAGAAATTGAATTAATAACATAAAAGTTTCTGAAAATTATTCCAGCTCATCTAGCATCAATGGAGAACTTTATCTATTTCAAAAATGAATTGAAACTAATTTTGTGGCTGGTCATGGTGGCTCACGCATGTAATCCCAGCACTTTGGTAGGCTGAGGTGGGTGGATCACTTGAGGTCAGGAGTTCGAGCCCAGCCTGGCCAACATGGTGAAACCCTGTCTCTATTAAAAATACAAAAATTAGCTGAGCATGGTGGCACACACCTGTAGTCCCAGATGCTTGGGAGGCTGAGGAGGGAGGATTGCTTGAGTACAGGTGGTGGAGGTAGCAGTGAACCAATATCATGCCACTGCACTCCAGCCTGGGCAATAAAGTAAGACTCTGTCAAAAAAAAAAAAAAAAAAGTTTTGTATAATAATTTCCAAAAAATAAAGACAAATATTATCTTGACGTCTCTCAAGAACTAAAATGTCAAAATCTGCAATAAAATTTCAGCAAATTTATGGCAAAAATATATAAAAAAACACAATATGATTAAATGAGATTTATGTCAGGTGTTCGAGGCACTGATATTAAAAAGGAACTCAATGTAGTCAGTCCACTCTGTCCACAGACTATGGAAGAAGAATTATATGATCATATTAACTGACAAAGAATGTCCTTTGACAAAACTCAAATACTCATTCTTGATAAAACTATCAGGAATAGAGGGGGATTTCCTCAACCTTTTGAAGAGTATCTCCAAAAACCTGCAGCTGACATCATAATTAATGGCTGAAGACTGAATGTCCCTGTAAGATAAGGAATGAAACAAAGATGTGTGCCTTCAATTATCTTATTCAATATAATACTGGAAATGCTAGCTAATTAAATAACACAAGGAAAATAAAGGCATACAGATTAAAAATAAACAAATAAAAATCTGTTTGTAAATGAAATGATTGTCCACATAGAAAACCCCAATAAATCTTTATACATACCTCTTAGACTGATAAATGAGTTCATTAAGGTTGCAAGATACATCAACATACAAATTACAATTATATATACTGATAACAAACAGGTGGAAACCAGAATTTTAAAAAATGCAAGCATACCACATGCAATTGCTCCAAAAATTGAAATACTTAGACATGCATTTAAGAAAACATGTGTAGATTCAATATAATAAAATTGTAAAATTCTAATGAAAGAAATAAAAGAGGACTTAAAATCTTTTAGAGATATGCCATGTTTTAAAATTGGAATATTCCATATAGTAAAGTTGTCTCTTCTCCCTAAATTGAGCAGTAAGTTTCATACAATTCCTATCAAAATCTTGAACATTTTGTAAACATAGACAAGCTTATTTTTACACTTATAATGAAAAAGTAAATTTCCTAGAATAGCAAAAACAGCTTGAAAAATAAGAAAAATGTAGACGAAATAAACATTCTTCTCAGTGTTAAGGCTTATAGCTGGAGTAATTATAAGAATGCAGCATTGGAGGATGTGTAGACAAATAGATCAGTGAAACAAAAATAGCCAGCACAGAAATAGACCCACACAAATATGCCTGCCTAATTTTTCCAAAGGAATGGAAGTCATTCAATGGTACTGGGACAATTTGATAGTCATCAGCAAAAAAATGAATCTTCGCCTAGACCTCAGCTCTTATACTTAGATCAAGACTAACTCAAAATGAATCATGGACTTCAGTGTAAAACTTAAGTTCACTAAGAACATAGGAAAAACGTTTGGGGGCCTAAGACTAGGTAGAGAGTTTTCAGATTTGAAACTAATAACATGACCCAGAAGAGAAAAAAAAATGCTAAATTGGAACTCACCAAAATTTTAAAAATTTGTGCTGTGAAAGACCTTACTAAAATTACTAAAAATGTAACTATAGACTGAGAGAAAATGTTTTCAAATTACATATATGACAAAGATCTTGTACTTAGAGTATGTAAGAACTCTCAAAACTCAACACACACACACACCAAAAAAAAACCATGAAAACAAAAATAACTGATCCAATTAAAAAATGGGCCAAGGCAAATGTGCACAGATATTTCACTGATATAGAAGAAGATAACAAAGTCAAATAAACACATTAAAATATCTTCAGCATCATTAGCCAATAGTGAAATAAAAATGAAAACCATGATGACATATTACAGTACACCTATTGCAACAGCTAGAATGAAAAAGTGACACCATCTCATACAGGCAAGGCTGTGATAAAAAACTAGATTACTCATATATTGCTGGTTTGAATGTCAAATGGTATAACACTCTGGAAAATAGTTCCTCTAAAAACTAAAAATGTACTCACCATACAACCTAGTAGTTGTGCACTTGGGTTTTATCATAAAGAAATGAAGACTTAATAGGCCAGGCTGGTGCAGTGGCTCGTGTCTGTAATCCCAGCACTTTGGGAGGCCAAGGCAGGTAGATCACTTGAGGTCAGAAGTTAGAGACCAGCCTGGCCAACATGGCAAAATCCTGTTTCTACTAAAAATACAAAAATTAGCCAGGCATGATGGTGTGCACCTGTAATCCCAGCTACTTGGGAGGCTGAGGCATGAGAATCACTCAAACATAGGAAGCGGTGGTTGCAGTGAGCTGAGATTATACCACTGCGTGCCACCCTGGGTGACAGAGGGAGACTCTGCCTCAACAAAAAAAAAAAAAGAAAGAAAGAAATGAAGGCTTTTCATGTAAGAACTTGTATGAATGTTCCCAGTAGCTTTATTTATAATAAGTAAAAACTGGAAACTATCTAGATGTCCATCATAGGGTAAATGGTTAAACACACTGTGATGCATCCATATCATGCAATATTACTCAGCAATGAAAAATAATGAACCATTGATATACTCAACAACTTTGGCCAATCTCAAGAAAAATTATATTGGGTAAAAAAAGTCAATCGCAAAAGGATACATGGCTGCACGATTCCAATTATATAACATTTGTGGAATAACCCAATAATAAATATGGAGAACAAATTTGTGGTTGCTAGGGGTTAGGGATAAGAAAGAATGGTATGAGTAGGGGGCGGTGGCTCACGCCTGTAATCCCAGCACTTTGGGAGACCAAGGAAGTGAATCACCTCAGGTCAGGAGTTTGAAACCAGCTTGACCAACGTGGCAAAACCCCGTCTCTACTAAAAAAAATACAAAAAATTTAGCCAGGCGTGGTGGTGCACGCCTGTAATCCCAGCTGCTTGGGAAGCTGAGGCAGGAGAATCACTTGAACGCAGGAGACAGAAGTTGCAGTGAGCCAAAATAGCACCACTGCACTCCAGCTTGGGCAAAAAGAGTGAAACTCCATCTCAAAAAAAAAAAAAAAAAAAAAAAAAAAAAAGAAAGAAAGAATGGTATGGTTATAAAGGGTTACACAGGAAAGTGTTACGGTGATGGTATAGTCGAGTATTTCAATCGTAATGGTAGTTGTGCAAAACTACACATGTGACAAAATGATATAGTCAAGCTATATACACAAAGGCATATATGATCGGTTAAATCTGAATCTGTTCTTTGGATTGTGTCAACATCAATTTATTGTATTTGTGTTTGTAGGGTCCCCTCAATCTCCTCTCTATCCCCAGCCTACTTGCTTTCTATATCCTGACCAAAAATCACAAGAGTTATTGAGCATTTTATAACCCAGACAGGTGCAGGTTTTTCCCAGTCAGCTTGACCCGAACTGGAGCCTTGAACATTCTTGGATGCTGATAAAGATATCTAGGTTGTTACCCAAAACATTAAAAGAAACTGTCCCCAGCCCTCAGCCAAATCCCTTAAAACTTCATATAAACTCTATACCCTGAACTGTACTCCCTGCTATCATACCTAGGTAGAACACCCCTTTTCTCTTGCTGCCTATCATGAGACCTAGTGGATGCTTTGGATTCATTACCGTGAGTCCATTATCAAACAAAGTGCTTCTTTGGAATCCCAACTGGCTGCATCTTGGGGTGGTTTGGGACACTTCCTTGTGGGAACTCCCCTGCTTGCCTCTTTTGGGGAGATTCCATCCATGGGTTCAGCGGGAGGAAACAATATTATACTGTGGTTCTGTGGGATGTTGCCACAGGAAAGGGCCTCAGGGAGGAGTGCATGAGATTCCCCTGTGCATTTCTTTGCAAACTCCTGTGAATCTATAATTATTTACAAAACAAAAGTGATTTGCTTTTGTTGTTTTTAAGGTTATGAGTGGAACCGATGTTTGAATGTGAGTTTCATTTGTCATCTTTGAATATACTCACTGTTTTCTTAGTGTTGGGGCCTAAAGTCCTTTGATATAAAAAATATAAAATCTTTGCAACACAAGCTGAGGCTATCACCAAATACATTAAAACAAATTCTTTCCAGAAAACAGATGTAATATAACTTTTACTTTCACTTCCATTTATCATCAAGATAAATCAACTGGATAGGGGAGGAGAATGAGAACTCGTGGGGAAATGGGGAAAAATAAAATACAAAAGATCCAGTAAAAATTAATACTAAGATAGACTTTTTTTGAAATAGTTGCCCAAATCTTTGGAATTTGGAGTAATATTTTCTTTTTGTCTCAATGAAGCCAAAATTTGTTTCCGTGTGACCATTTTATTTTTAATTATGTTTTAATTGTGTAATTTTTTGTTACTTTTCCCAAAAATCTTTAAATTATGTGTCAATATATATTAAAGTCAAGTTTTTTTTTTTTTTTTTTTTTTTTTTTTTTTTTTTTTTGAGACGGAGTCTCGCTGTGTCACCCAGGCTGGAGTGCAGTGGCGCGATCTCAGCTCACTGCAAGCTCCGCCTCCCGGGTTTACACCGTTCTCCTGCCTCAGCCTCCGAGTAGCTGGGACTACAGGCGCCCGCTACCATGCCCGGCTAGTTTTTTGTATTTTTAGGAGAGACGGGGTTTCACCATGTTAGCCAGGATGGTCTTGATCTCCTGACCTCGTGATCCACCCGCCTCGGCCTCCCAAAGTGCTGGGATTAAAGTCAAGTTTCTTAATGCAAAAAAAATATCTAAGGAAAACTTGAGAATCCAGGTGAAATATATTTTAAAGACACAGGAAGTAGATATAAGAGTTACTGATAGTCTTACATTGAACTTCAGTGAGCTTTTCTCTTACTCTTAATTCAACTTCTGCCTCTTGAATTTTAATATGTATTATTTCCTTTCTTCCCAGTGGGAAAGAACATAGACTAGAGTTCAAAAAGTTAGAACACATAGTTCTAGCTCCGTCGTTTATTAGCTGTGTTGTCACTGCTTCATTAGCTTCAGCTTCTTCATCAGTTTCATTTTGAGAATGAAGATGGGACTAGAAAGCACTTTATAATGCTGTAAAAACTTTAGAGCACTATTAATAGTAGCCTCTTATCTTCTAGTAAACTAGTCAGTGAGAAGAGAAAAGAGAACAATTGAAATGTTCAGATTAAGCCAAAGAACACTGTTAAGGACTTCAATAAAAGATCTCTGGGACCCTAAGGATAAATCTGTTTGTGGCATGAAATTCTTCTTGTCTCATGTAAGGGATGCATGGCAAAATAGTCTCAGAGCCTGGAATATTGCCTTTTCATAAAAGTTTTGTGAGTATTGATAAGATGAAATATATGTAGAGGACATATCACTGAAAAGAAAATTTAGATATACAGTTATTTATTGGTATCTGTAGGGGTTTTTTCCAGGACTTCCATGGATGCCAAAATCCACAGATGCTTAAGTCCCTTATATGAAATGGCACAGTACAGTATTTGTATATAACCTAAGCACATATTCTCATACACTTTAAATCATTTCTAGATAACTTACAATGCCTAATACAATGTGAATGCTATGTAGATAGTTGTCATACCATATTTTTTATTTGTATTATTTTATTGTTGTATTTTTTAATTCATTTTTTTTTTCTATTCATGGTTGGTTGACTCCTCAGATTTGGAATATGTGTATATAGAGAACTGACTAATAGTGTTTAAAATATGTTTTTTTATATAGTTCGACTCTCTCTCCCCACTTAAATCTCAAGTCAAATTGTAATCCTTGCATATTGAAGGAGCCTGGTTGAAGGTGATTAGATCATGGGGGTGGTATCTAATGGTTTAGCATCATCCCTCTAGTGCTGCCTCATGATAGAGTTCTCATGAGATCTGTTATGATCTGATGGTTTAAAAGTGTGTGGCAATTCTCTCTCTCTTTCTTTCTCTCTCTCGTTGCCATGAGAAGACATGTCTTGTTTCCCCTTCACTTTTTGCCATGATGGTAAGTTTCCTGCGGCCTCTCCAGCCATCCATGCAGACCCGTAAGTTGATTAAACCTCCTTTCTTCATAAATTACTCAGTCTTAGGTAGTTCTTTATAGCAGTGTGAGAATGGACTAATATAGTTTTGAAAACATGGTTAAGGAATTAAAAGGTGATTAAGAATAGAAAGATATGAAATACATGCACTATGTTATATGTTCTGAATCTGTATCTTAATTGATAGTTATATATGAACTACTTGCCGTAAGTTGGACATCAGTAATATATTTCCTTTGTAATTCATTGACTTTATTTGTTTTGAACTATTTGGGTTCTGAATTTTCCATGGAGGACTTGCTAACTGCCATGCGTAAGAAACTACCATGTATACAAAGCACAATTTACCCTTAGGTGCCCACACTTTGATTTTCTTTATTAGTAAAAAATAGTAATCAATTGAATCACCCTTTCAAACCCAGAATTGGCAAAACATTGAACCAGACCTTAATGAAAGATAAATGGTGAGATGTAAAATATCCCACAGCAAAGAACTTAGTGCAATGAGCAGTTTCAGAATAAGGAAACGGGATAATTTTGTGAGTCAAAAACCACAGATGAATAGTAGCTACTCTGTGCTGTAGCTCCAGTGAGAGACAAAAGAATCACCAGCCTCACAGATCAGCCAGCACTATGACATAGTGGTTCAGAATCTGACAGGGCCAAGACCCAGCACTGGTCCAATGGTGCAAAATGGCTGACACAATTTGCCAGGTAGAGGAGATCACAGTCATCATCTTAGAGAACTCAGACAGTAATTTACTAAAATAGGCCATTTAGAGAATTGGAACCAGGATAGGCCATTTCCCATAAATGAATAGCATGGCCTTTCTCTGTGTGGCTTTGCACAAGAATAGTCTGAAAAGTTAGAGCATGATGGAAGAAGACCCCGAAACAGCCACAAGATCATGAAAATTGAAAGACGTGATGGGGAAAAGATTTGAGAATCTTAGGTTTCACAGAGGCAGCAGGAGGCATTGGAGCAATTCTAAGGTTTGCAGCATGTAGCATGTAGAATCTCCTGTCTTATTGGCAAAGGATTATTTAAAAGTTAATAAAATAAAATTAGTCATCTAGTATCATTTTGCTGATAGAAAAGAATTTAGACTTGAGGTAGTCAATTGATTCTGGTATTAGGACCCCCGGTATAAGGTAGCCCCAAGTTTGTCTTTGCTGACTTCCTTCCTTGTGTCAGACCCTTCCTCAGATCCCTGTAACAAGCCCGTGGAAAAGGTAAGATGTAAAATATTTCTTCTACATAAATTTTCTTTTTCCCCTCTGGCTGATGTGAGAGATTTTCACTGTAGAGCCCTGTGCAGAAGTCCAAAGATTCAATATAGATTTCTTAGTGGAGAATGAGAAAGCTTATTGCTGCTTTATCATATCTTCACATGGCCATCCCTAATCTTGTTCAATCTGTTCCCTCTACCTGGAATGATGTTGCCTTCCTCCCCTTGTTCACATTCTCCTTATACTTCAATACCTACTCAATCATATATTTTTCCCTGTGAAATTAACTCAAATCTTTATCCTTTTCCCCCTCAAGGAATACATTGTACTTTCTAGTATTCCCTTAGTAATTTATTAATGCATGAGCATTTTTGCTCTTATTATTATGTATTACTTCTGCATGGCTCTCTTCTGCACTTGAACAGAAGAATAAGCTCTGGCAATAAAATTAGAGTGAGAATCTTGACTTGGTCACTTCTTAGCTGAATATTCTAAGACAAATCACTTACTAACCCTTTTGTGCCTCAGAGTCTTTAAGTATAATGTGGGAACAATAATAAATATGACATAGGGTTATTGAAAAGATAATACAATCAGAGCAATTAAAGTACTCCCCAAATGTCTAGTATGCAGTAAGTGCTCAATAAATGTCAGCTATTAGTATTTTTATTATTTCCTTTAAGGATCTCCAGATTTTCACAGTTATTGGCACATAATAGGTCCTCAACAATGTTTGCTTATGATTGAGGCACACTAATCTTCTCCTAGTACATATAGTCACTTGATTAACACATCTTTGGTAAGACAGAAGAACAATGGACTTCTCTGATTGGCCAGCACTGTATTGTGGATCACTTATATCATGAAAAATTTGGAATCCATATTTGAAAACTAATAAAAGATGAGACAAATGGCACAATTTTAAGGCAGTAAGAGATTATGCCACATGTTCCTTTGCCATAACAGGGGCATATGAAGCCATGAATCTGAAGATGTAGCTGGGATCAGAGTTTAGGCATAAGGTTAAATGCTAGCATCTCCCAAAGTTTAGAATAAACAAATGCATTGGCACAGGAATCCTGAGACTCAAGCTGGATATGGACCAGGTATGGGCCAGATGCTGACATCCAGAAGATGAAACAATCAGAAAAGTGTGAGTTAAAGCAGCATTAGACTTTCTAGGCTGAAGAGCTCAGGTTGAGCTTTGAGATAAAAAGTAAGAAGATAAAATTTGAGCGGAGAACCTAAAAATAGGGATGCAATAGGCCGGGACACAGAAATGTGGTTTGAATCTTCAAGCTTAGCAGTGCTCATTGGCCGTCTTCCCTGGCTCTAAACAGTCTCCCTGGTGTGTGCAGATAAGAAACGGCAGGTATAAGCTGCTTTCAGGAAGAAAGGGAAGGTTTTTCAAATGCCAGTGCCTGCAGGGAAGGTGCTTCTCACCAGCTAACTAACAACTGATTTTAAGTACCCAAAGCTAATGAAGGATCCCTAAGGGCAAAGGCACACTGTACTAAAATGCTAAATCAAGGATTAAGTTCAAACATTCTAGGTAAATCTACCTTTTAAGTGAAGATGCTTACATGAACTTATTCAATCATGCCTTCATTTTCATGATTCTTTCTTAAGACAGTCTTCTAAATTTCAATCTATATTCAATTTATTTACTCAAGTTTCTATTCTTCATTGCCCTCGTCTTTCCTATTCTGTTTGTGTTATGCAACCGAGGTTACTTTTTTGTAAAATCACATTAGTGAATGCCTAGTGTAAAGAGATAACTATTTTTTCTCCTTATCACCTCACTCATATTATGGAAACTTCCCATATCCTCTTCTTGATGTCTTATTCCACAACTCATGATGCTTGAGGAGTGAGTCATATGAACGACCTATCTGCTCATTGTCACTTGATCCAATAAATCAGATTCTCTTTCCTCAGATTTTGTAATTGATTTAGAGACTTTTGTCACTTCCCCCTTCCAATCCAAAGTGGAACCCTTGGATTGGAAGATTATCTAGGCTGTTACAGAACTTCTGCCCTGTGCACAGAGAAGTACATAAAGTGGTAAGTGAAATATTTTTGGTTGCAAAATAGAAACCAAACTTATATTAATTTAAGCAAAAGAGAACACATTACTTTACCTAACTGAATAATCCAGTAGTCTCAAGAATAGCTAAATCAGGGTGTTTACGCATAGTTACTAAAAACTTCTCATCTCTCAGTTCTGCTTTGTTTCTGTTTGTCCTATTCTTTTTCTGGAAAAATGGCCCACACAGATACTGTTTAAGTGATTTTTAAACCTTTGTTCTGAGAAAAAGTGAGATTTCTTGTATCTAGAATATTTAAAAAACATTTTAAAAAAAACTAACAGTAACACAATTTTAAAAGACAAGAGATTTGAACATCTCACCAAAGAAGATATATAGATCGCAAATGAGCCCATAAAAAAGTTCAATATAATTAGTCACTATAAGCCAGTATTATAGTTAAAATTAACAAGATAGACCATACCCAGTGTTGGAAAGAATGTGGAAAAACAGAAAATGTGGCATTTTGAAAAGTTTAACAAAATTGAATAAACTATTAAGAAGACTCAGCCAAAAATAAATACATTGAAAAGAGAATCACAAATGTGAGAGGGACTATTACAATAGGCCATATAGAAATTTAAAAAATATAATAAGAAATATTATGAAACTTCTTCTGCAGATAAGTTTATCAACTTGAATGAAGTGGATAGTTTCTAGAAACATGCAGCTATCAAAATTGAATAAATAGAAAATCTGCATAACTATATATGTTTTTTAAAAAATAAGTTGATAATCAGAATTCCTCTCACAAAGGAAACATCAGACCCAGTTAGTTATAAACCATATCAAAATTTAAGAAATAGTACAGTTTTTATAAAAGCTTTTTAAGAAACTAGAAAGGGAATTAACAAATTCTACTTTACAAATTCAGAATAGCCCTGATAAGAAAACATGACAAAGACATTATAAGAAAAAAAATTACAGGATAGTATTTCTTATGAATATAGACACTAAAAGACCTGAAACGTAGAAATGTTTAAAAATGACTAAGTGAGATTTATTGCAGGAAAGCAAATTTGGTTTAATGATTTACACACGCACACACACACACACACATAGGTCAGGCACAGTGGTATGCACCTGTAATCAATCCCATCTACTTGGGAAGATGAGATGGGAGCACTGAGGATCACTAGAACTCACAAGAATCCTATCTCAAAAACAAAACAAAACAAGCAATGTAATTTTTGTCCTTTATGTAATAAAAATATATAAATTATAATTTTAAAATTTAAAGAAAAAGAAGTTAACATAATTCAGTACTCATTCATGAAGGAAAATATATCATAAAACTATGAACAGAAGGGGCCTTTTTGTTTGAGAAAAAAATCTACTAAAATCTACTGATAACATTTTCCTTAACAGTGAAATATCGAACGCTTACCCCCTAAGATTGGAAACAAGTCAGGAATGTCAATTCTCACCACTTTTATTCAACATTGTACTGGAAGCCTCAGCTAGTGCAATAATTCATGAAAAAGAAATAAAATCCATATGCACTGGAAGGAAAAGTGTAAATTGTTTTTTATTTGTAGATGATGTAGCTGTATTTTGAACATCATG
Source organism: Macaca fascicularis (assembly GCF_037993035.2). Taxonomy (NCBI): domain Eukaryota; kingdom Metazoa; phylum Chordata; class Mammalia; order Primates; family Cercopithecidae; genus Macaca; species Macaca fascicularis. Next base: position 27,506,677 of record NC_088376.1, on the reverse strand, counting down.
AGGTATATACAACACAAATACTAGGAATAGTAAATGACTTTAACATGGTTGCATAATACAAGATCAATATATAAGGGCAGCATACAATTGAAAAATAGAATTCAAAAAGCTGTTTCATTTATAATTACATCAAAATCATTATATAAGTGCAAATTTAATGAAATATATATATAAATATAAACTGAAAAGTAAACACATTACTGAGATATATTAGAGTCCTATGTAAAGGGAAATGCATTGTACATAGATTTATTCACTCAATATAGTTAAGATGTAAATTCTCTTCAGATTGGTGAATCTATTTTATACAAATCCAGTCAGAATTGCAAGACTTTTTCATAGCAATTGACAAGCTGATTCTAAATTTATTTGAAAAAGAAAAGAATCTAGAAAACTAACCATATTATTAACAAAGAAAAATGACAATAAAAGGACTGACAATACTTAATTTGAAAACATTGTATAAAGCTACAGTAATCAACACAGTAAGATCGTAGAATAAAATTGACAAATATGTCACAAAACAGAATAGAGTCCCCAAATAGACCCACATATATATGGTAAATAGTTATTTGATAAAAATTCTAGGCAATTAAATATGGAAAGAAAAGTATTTTCAAAAAATTGTGCTAGATCAGCTGTATATCCACAAGGGAAGAAAATGAACCTCCACTTTTGTTGTACCACCAACAAAAGCTAATTTAGATTTATTACATACTTTGTGGGTGGACAAATGAAATGGCCTGGCCTCCTTGGAAACTATTTGGAAAATATTTGTCAGTTGCTCATATAGTTAAAGCATAAAAACTAAAAATATAAAACCTCTAAAAGAAAATATTGAAGAATACATTCATAGTCTTGGAGCAGGCAGATATTTCTTAGAGAACACACAGAAAGCACTAACTCAAAAAAATTAATAAATGTGTCTTCATCAAACTTAAAAACACCTCTTTTCTTTACACCATTATTACAGAGACAAAAAGGTATGCCACAATCTGGGGTAGAATTTTCACAATAAATACTTCTGAAAAACTACTTATATCCAGAATATATAAAGAACTTCTACCTACAAATTAAAAGGAGAAAAATAACTTAATATGAAAATAGGAAAAAGACTTTTAGAGATATTTAAAAAAAGATATAAAAATGGCCAATAAGCACATTATAAACTCACAATGAGATACCACTATACACACATTAGAGTGGCTAAAATTTTAAAAGCTGACAATATCAATACTGGCAAGCATGTGGTGTGACTAAAACTATTATACATTATTGGTGCGAATAAAAAATCATACAGCCATTTTGAAAACTGTTTTGACCATTTCTTTTATCGTTAAATATTCATCTCTCCTTACAATCAAGCAATTTCCTTTCTAAGTTTTTATCCAACAGTATTGAGTGCATGTCCTCAAAAAGACCTGTACAAGAATGTTCAGAGCAGCTTTACTCACAATAAATTTAAAAACTGGAAGTATAATTCAAATGTCCATTAATAGTTGAATGTATAAACAAATGGTGAAGTAGTCATATAAATGGATACTGCCTAGCAATAAAAGAGAATTTAACTGCTGATATATGTAACGACATGGATGTATTTCAAAAATATTAACAAAAGAAGCCAGACACACAAAAACATAATATTAATCTATTTATTTAAAGCTCAACCACAGGCAAAACTAATTTATAATCATAGAAGTCAGAAAGTGGTTGTCTGAATGGTGGAACTGACTGGAGAGAAGCAAGAAGAAATTTGTTGGGTTGTGAAAATGTACTATTTTAAGTGTGATTATATAGATCTATGCAACTGTCAAAACTTACAGAGGTGGACAAATATGTGTGTTTCATTGTTTGTGAAGTATTCTTGAATTTTTAAAAAGTGAGATATATTTTAACACCAGAATTAAGAAAACAATCATCAGGACTCAACTAAAGCCATTTATCTTTCCATTTGTTTTGAGTTTAAACTTTTGAGCAGCTTGGAATAACTGGCCTGAATTGCAGGTTGTTATACTGGAATTCTGTTTCCTCTTCTGCTTTTTGACTGTGTGAACTTGGACTCACATCTTTATCTTTTTTGGCTTTAAACTTTGAAATGAAGAAATTAGTTAAAGACTCTGTACGTTTCCTTCAAATGTAGAGAAATGCATTTTAAATATATGCTGAATGTTCAGTCCCATTCAGTCATATGACTCTCAGCCAAGTGTCTTACTACCGACACATCACTCATCATCCAGGCATTTGTTATTTTAGTCCAGCACTGTATCTGTACCAAACCAACAAACATCACAAATTATTGACCATCGAGATAGAACTTTAGCATTGTCTTTGGCTAAGAAGAGACACAGATGATCCAGGAAATTATTGACATGGGAGCTCTTATTTACATTTCCTTTTCATGATGGGACAGTTAAGAAACAGAAATAGCAAGGTATCCCTAGGTGCAGAGTTGAGCACTTCCTATACTATACATTGAAATTCTTTCCTGAGGAAGCATTTAGTCATAGGGAAAAAGAATGTGACTCTGTAGCTTGTTTTGATTTTTACAAAGAAATTGGAGTAGCTGTTTAGAGTTCCAGTTTTAGTTCTGTGACTTTGAATGAGTCACTTAAAAATAAGCCACTAGGCCTTATTTTTATTATCTTCAAAATAAAGAGGTTTTCCTGGAGGATATCCAAAATTCATTACAGGTATAACAAGTCCTCTCTAAGAGTCTCTGCACTTCCAATCCATCCTGAACATTCTGAGATAGTTTTTTTCTAAAATGTCAAACTAATTTTCTACTCCTCAGGTTACATCTTTTACTGACTTCCCATTATTCCAATGTACCATGCAGAGTTTTGCACCTGCACGTATTACCTATCTTATCTTCAATTATATATCCACCTGCAGTCTTTTTGAACCATTAAGCATTAGGTGTAGTTCCTCAAATGTACTAGAAAGTCAAAAGCTTCCTTTAGTTTGCTCATCAGTTCCTTCTGCCTGAGAAACTCATCTACAACTTAATGAATTTGCCAATATCCATCTTCAAACCTTAGTTCAAAGTTTTTCCTTTAAAGAATCATTTGACTACTTGCTTCCCCTTCTCCCTAGCCACCCTCTTATCCAGCATTATGTGGAGTTAGTATTCCCTTCATCATGATCTGTTTTCCAGAATATTCCTACAACTTTATACATCTTCGTTGAGAGACAAGACACTCTTCCCCTTACATTAAAAAAAAACACAAAGAAGCTGAATTATTACTTGATAAGTAAACTTATTAAAGTTACTTGATAATTATGCCTGTGACACACTGAAAAAGCAGATTCAGTCTTCCCTAAGGTTATAAGAAGTGTGCTACTTAGGGATTATCTGACTTTCAGAAGTAACAGAGTGTAGGGACTGGCTGACTTTCTCATGCATGGATTTTAAAAAGAGGCTATCACTAATGGGGTGGGATGAACACTGGTTCAGTGGTTATTTAAAATTTTGGACTAGCAACAATGAAAAGGTATTTTTAATTCCTAGCTTAATCATAATACTTAACATTTTGTATACTAATCATTAATTTTTTTGTCTGTCTTCTCACTAAGCTTAAACTCCTTCAAGGTAAGAATGCTGCTGGGTTCATCTTTGTATCTCAGAGGTGCTCAGAAATAAATATTTTAAAATACTGATACTAAAAGTTTAAAATTTTGCAAGTACATAATATATCTACATATGCCAAAGGAAACACACAAATCTAGCCCTAATATAATGGTTCTAACTCAGCTTATGAAAGTATTTATTATGGTAAATAAAAACAAATGATATGAAGAGCATCGCTGAAAATTTAGTACTAGTTATAAAATTCTGATATTGGCAATTTAACAGATTTTTTTCTAATACCTCCCTCACCCATTTAAAAATGCATTTCTAAGTTACACTATTCTATGCTTATTTATCTATTATCTGTTTATCTCTGCTTATTATTCCTGTTTGAAAAGAGGTGATAGAGAAATAAAGAAGGGGCCCATAATTAGGAGACAGGCAGTCTAAGGATCAAGGAAGTGTTAGATTTCTTTCTTTTGTGTTTAGGAGTTTAAAATCAAGAAAATGAAGTAAACCAAAAGGAAAGGTGTGCAAGTTGCTTTGTCATCAGATGGTTTTCACATGTGAAGATGTGAGAAAATGAAGGAATTCTATTTCCGTTGGTGCCAGGGATGGCTATTTGACATATCTTATTTGCACAATCTCTTATTTGCTAAAAACACCTTAATAGGTGTTTTCAGGACTGCCTGTGGAAGGTGATTTTCCTGGTGTCTCCTATCTGTAGAACGCTAACAGTTGAGACTTACCTGGAAAAAAATATTGCTTAGAAATGCAGCAACACATCAACACAGAATCACTTAAATGGAAATAAATGGTACGGCATTTTTGCAAAGAGAGATTATTTTTTAATATGAAATAATGAGACTGAAGGAGTAGAGAACTGGACAGCTTATGTTGGCATTCAGCTTTACACCATATATTTTGTTCTATTAGCAATAACTTTTCTAAAAGGGATCATGCTTATTCTCTGTCACTTTTTCTACCTACCTAAATAGTAAATTTAGACTTACGAATTTTATACTTATATGAAAATGCTAGTTAGGGAATTAGCCGTGTTACTATGGCAAAATAGTTTTCTCAATCATGTTCCAAGACACGTGGTCATGAACTACACTATAAGGAAGTAGCCCCTCAAGCATCCATCTTTGCCTTTATTTGAAAGAACCTTTGAAATTTGTAATAGATGAACTTGTCCCACTTTCCCTTAGGAGTGGTGATCCCACAAAATGGTGCCAGTAGGCATTAGAAGGTGTTCAGAGAGATCTTGATTTGGGGCAACATTTTTGTACTACAGCAGTAAGGTTCGGCAGACTCAATCTTTGCTTTAAAATTCAATGTAATATTGAACTTAAGTCTTGCTTCGTTATGAGGAACATTTATGTGACTGGTGTTCAGTTCCAGACTGGGTCCAAATTTCTATATCGCTTTGGGGATTCTAGGGTAGTAATGGTGGGCCACCAAGTATCCTATTTGCAATGAGAGCTCCATTAGATTTGCCTATCTGAAGCTTTAAGGAAGGTTATGAGTCAAAATTTTCATATTAGGCCTTCAGGACATCCCCGAGAAGGTAACACCTGAAACATATGTTTGGATATGTTTGGATTATAATCCTGAAAAGACACAATCCGAAATGCCATAATCCCTAATGTTCCTGAAAGCCAAATTCTGGGAAACAGATTTGTGTGTTTTGAAGTGTATTCAGAATAGTTACATCGTATTGCTTGCATCTTGTTAGGCCAAAATATTAACATTATTATTGTTTTTATTTGCATTTCTTGGAAAATTCAGAGTCATGGATTGGCCACGTTATATCACAACAGTAAAAACTTCAGGTTAAAACTGTGTCATTTGCCTGCATTGGCATTCCTTCCAGCTGATGACATTGTAGGAGCTCTTAATTAATTAAAGCTGCATTTGCCTGAGGAAGCCAAGGAAGTTACTGACGACTTTAACAGTTTTCACCAAGTTTGTGGTCTCTATTAGAGTTTATGTGGAATGGATTTCTGAGTACTTAAAACAACACGGAAGCGTGGCACAGAGATGGGAAAACTGAATAGGGAATACTCATTTTGCTGGATATCCATTTATAGAACAATTTCAAAAAAAGCAGTGCCATGTAGGAAATGATCATATTCTCTAAGGAGAGCCATGTCCTGAAAGGAAAAAAAAAAAAAAAAGCAGCTAGCAATGCACTGTGATGCAGGACTTCAGACTATAGCTAAAGATTATAAAAGTTGGCCAGCTCTTACAAACTGCCTCTGTGCCAATTGCCCATAATCTATCCCAGTAATACAATTTTCATTTATTAAATTGTAAATTTCCTTTTTAGATTTTTTTTTTAGTTTTTTTTTTTCACTATTTTAAATTGTCAGAATTTTTTTTTTTTTTTTTTTTATAATTAATGATGCTACGTATTTCATCTTTACCTCGTTTCCAATACTGGAAGTATAAATTGTGTAAAGACTTTTAGAGAATTCTAATTTGTTTTATGCACTTTTTGAAAATTTAAGTCCGTGAAAGTGCATTATCACAATGTTGTCCTTGTATATAAGAATTGTGTATGTACATAACAACGTTGAATTTTTCTCAACATGTACAAAGATGTTCTTTGTTATGTTTATATTTGTGAAAGATAAAATTCCTTGAGATCTTGGCTCTTCAAGTGAATGCATATGCATTGGTGACCCAATGTAATTTTTGATTTGTGGTGTTCATCATGATATTTCAGATACCACTATTGTAAAGCTAGGTGCACACAATTACCAAACATAGTAACATGTGTTTACAGTTTCTTCTTTTATAAATATGGTTCATTTGCCTGTTACTGTTATACCCGTATGACTGTTGTTAGTATACCTGAGTATTTGCAAAAATATCCAAGCTATTTTTTTCTATTTTATTGTACAAAGTGTCCTATGAAGTATTCTGCCATGTTTTTATCTGTTTCTCAGATAAGTCTCCTTTGACACTTGCAAAGAAATGTCTTTTAAATTTTTTAAAATTACTTTTCCAGGATTATATTTTCAGGATTTTGACGTTTCAGAATTGTGATTTGGTGAATTTTAAACTTTAGAGATTTTGATGTTTTAGAATCATTCAGGATTATGGTGTTTGGGATTGTTTTGAAATTATGATTGGCTCCCCAGAAACATTACTCTTGAGAAGGGCACCTTATCAAAGTCGTCTTTCCCTCAACAAAGCTGACTTCATGGATATGAAATCTGTACAGTCACACATGTCCCACACTTAGAATGGGGACCCCGCTCCTAATGTAATGTCCTCTTGTTTACATCACAAACTTCTTAATATGCTTTTTAACAAGTGTCTGACATTTTTATCTTGCTTTGGGTTTCACAAATAATGTAGCTGGTCCTGCCTTTTAAGCCAAGAGAAACCACTGGTGTGGTCTTGTTCCAGGATAACAAAAGTGTGTGGGAGAGAAACATTTCAGTATCATGCTAAATAGGTTTACTAATCTGAGACCATTAAATAATTGTTTTCATTCATTCAACATGGAAAACTGTACAAAATATTTCCAGAGAAAGGTACTGCCTGAAACTTGCAGCAATGCTAACGAGAAGAAGACAGGCTTGAAAACAGCCTTACAGATGAGGTCTGCAGTGTCTCTGGCTGGATATACTTATATGGATTTAATTTGAGCCACCCGGGACTCAAATTAAAGAGAATAATGTGAAAGAGATGACTGACATGATCTTCCCACCAGATGTGCACGTTGTAACGCAGTGGAGGTACTGCAAGGGTAGGAGGAAGGAGACCTACTGAAAGCAGAAGTTATACATTCTGACTAGAGCTGGAATCCAGAAGAACAAGGAATAAAATTCAGATGGAGACTTGCCTCTGCCAGGTATGATCTTGGAAACAAGTATTTGAGTTAAACTTTCTGTGATTTAAAAAAGTAGGTAAAAATAAAGCTGCTTACAGCTTGAATGAAATTGAGGAAAGGCCCTTAGGGAGAAATATCAGGAGCTCAGCTTTGCATTTTTATTACATTTTGTGAAAACTGAGAGGAAATTATTTATTCTGTGCTTTTTGTCTTAGTGAAAATACAAGTATTGTGAGTATATATACACATGTGTATAACAAAGGCTTTATGAGAAAGGTTGCAAAATTGGAAATTTGTAGAGAGCCCAGTAGATGTGTAGATGTAAGATAGGGCCATCACACGAGGATCAATATATTTTAAAAATATGTCTATAAAGCAGACTTGGACCCTGTTATAGAAACAGATGGTCTTGTAGACAGTTTGGATTGGAGTGAAAAGAAGTGTTGCTTGCTGTGAGATGGCCCAGCATTCAGATGAGAGCTACTCCTCAGTCTAAATGCAGTGTTAAAATCTGACCAAAAAAAAAAAAAAAAAAAAAAAAAAAGGCAAACAGGAGCCAACTTTATATATTGATATCTTGGGTACTTTATACCCAGGGAATAAAGTATGCCTTTATACCTTGGGTACTCTATACCCAAGGACAGGAGCAATACCTGTCATGGTGCTGTTGGTAATGAAGATGCATGGGTCATGATGGTGAGCAGAGATGAGTTCCTGAGTAGCAGCATCAAAGAACAAGTAAAAAAGATAGTATTTTAACAAGTCATATAAATTATTTTGCTTGTGTGATAAGGTGGGGCTACAATTTTTAAGAGTCTAATTAATGGTCAAAAAGCTTCTCTGAATTGATTAGTGTCAGGCTTGTGTTGTTACTGAAACATTTTTCTTTTGTTAGGTATCATGATATCTGAGGAAGAACTTCTACCAGAGAAATTCTGCTCTGGCATTGTAATTCAAAGGTGAAATAGATGACAGTAATTAGTCTATAATATCCATTTAACTAATTCAAAACTAAAATATCACGTAGTACAATTGCTCACTTGTAAGACAGACCTCTAGATTTCAGGAAGATGCCACTGTCATTGGCTTCATATGTATCTATTGACTTAAGACATTCAGAAGTCTGAGAAACTCCACAGCATGCAAGGCAGCATGGTGTAGCATAAATGACATGGGGTTTTGATAAAATAATCTTGGGTTTGAATAGCAGTCCCATCAATCAATAGCCATGTTATATTGGAAATAGTTTTATTCTCATCTGTCAATGAACATTACATTATTCAGAATAAGGTATATTATGTTTCTGTAACAACTACATCCAAATATCAGTGGCTTTACAAAAAAAATGTTTATTTCTTGCTTATAACACTTGTTCCACCTGAATTGATGGGAGTCTGCATGCTGTAGTCACTTGAGGATGCAGGTTTATAAAGATTTCATCGTGATCGGTGCTTCCATGGAAGCATGGAAAAGGGGAAATATTCTGCATATTGTGCATTAGATCTTGCAGCTTCCACCCAGAAATGACATATGTCACTGTCAATTACATTTTGTTAGCCAAACAGGTTGCATTCCCATGCCAAACCTCAAAGGGAGTGGGAGGATGCAATCATACCTTGTGCCCAAAAGGAGAGGAGGACTTGAAAATGTTTGATCAACATCAATGACTACCACAAATAACACTAGTACAATTGTTGTTTAATCATTTATGTAAAACACCTTAACAGTAGTATAAGCTCAATGAATGGTAGTTATTATCAGAGGTAGGTTTGATTAAATGAAACATTTATCACCAAGACTTCCAAGTAAGTGTGAAAGATTAAATAATCATTCTTAACTGAAAACTGCCCCCAAATTTCGCTTAAGTTATAATGATTGACTTTTAGTTCGAAACCTACAATGATAAGGAAAATGAGAGAATGAACGAGAGAAGAAAAATCTCAAAGACTATAAAGGTGGAAATACAGAGATGGGCAATGACTTACTCACCTGAGCAGGTAAAACCAGAATCTGCCTGCAGAACAGAATCCAAAGAGAAACTAGTAGATAGGAGCATTAGAGCCTCCGAGTGGCTCAAATTAGAGAACCAGTTTTGAGTATAGCATAAAGCTGAAAAGAAGCCATGAAATGGACAAGATAATCCAAAATGCAGTTGATTATAGATAAGTTGTTACAAACATATCTTAAATATTTCTCAGTTTTCAAGAAATAATAAATATCCTTGAAGCATATATAAAAGAGAGCAATGAATGAAAGCCAGGAAGCAAGTGTGTATGCCAGGTCTATCCTGGAATGTTACAAACTTAAAATTGTGGATATTCTTAATCACAAGAGAATTAGAAGACTATGCCTTAGGAAAATGCTGAATGGAAAACTGGAATCTGAGATCCACACATTTTACTGGGTGGTTAAAAGCCAAGAGCTCCTATGAAATATGGGTTAGAAAAAAAAATTGTCTGCCAGCAAACAAAGTACACAGGAAATCTATCAATTTCTGTCACAGTTTCAAATGAAAAAGGACTAACAAAAATATTCTCCTGAGGCAGAATAACTTGCAGCTCCCACTTGGATGGACAGAGCAGCATGTGGAGACTCACATCGTCAGCTTTTGCTCCAAGAACTGACTCAGGAAAGTAGCAGGAAAACCTTTTGTCCCAGGCTCCACGGGACAGCTGAGAAACTGTGAGTTGGCTTGCTTTCGCAGCTAAGGGGCTTGTAGTCTAGGGCAAATTCTCAGCCCTGCTCACCAGCAGGCTGGATATAAAGTCAGTGCTATTGTGGGGGCATTGTGGGAGTGTGATCGGCCTTTCAGGTTGTGGGCTGCATGGGAGCTAGGTGAGGCCCATGCCTGCTGGCTTTCCCCCCCTTTCCTGTGCAACACAGCAGAGGCAGCCATAATTTCCTCAGGAAAATCATTCCTTTGGCCTGGGCACTATACCCCCATCCCTCACAGCAGCTGCAGCAAGCCCTGCCCAAGGGGTGGCTGAGCTCAAACAAGCCTATCCCTTCCCCAACCTGGTGGTCTTTCTCTACACTCCCTGGTAGCCAAAGACAAAGGTTATAATCTCTTGGGAGCTCTATGGTCCTGCCCACTGCTTGATCCTCCCTGTATTGCTGCAGCTTATGTGGTTTGAAAGTGCCACCTTCTGGCTGGAGGCCAACCAACAAAAAACAAGCACATTTAACACAAATACAACCAAGGACCCTCATAGAATCTACTTTACTCCCCTGATACCTCCACCAAATCAGGTGTTGATACCCATGACAGAGAGACCTGAAGACAGATCACATCATAGTACTCTTTGCAGAGTCTCCCCAGTACCACCCCAAAGCCTGGTAGTTTGCAGAGTGGCTAGATCCAGAAAAGAAATTACAATCACTGCAGTTTGACTCTCAGGAAGCCCCATCCGTGGGAGAAAGAGGAGACCACCACATTAAAGAAGCACCCTGTGGGACAAGAGAATCTGAACAGCAGCCCTTGAGTCCCAGATCTTCCCGCTGATATAGTCTATCCAAATGAGAAGGAACCAGAAAAATGATTCTGGTAATATGACAAAATAAGGTTCTTTGACAGTCCCCAAAATACTATCTCACGAAAAATGGATCCAAATCAAGACAAAAATCTCTGAAATGCCAGAAAAAGAATTCAGAAAGTTAACTATTAAGCCAATAAAGGAGGCATTAGAGAAAGGTAAAGTCCAACTTAAATAAATCAAAACATGATACAGGGTATGAATGGAAAAATCTCCAGTGAAATAGAGAGCATAAGTGAAAAACAATCACAATATCTGGAAATGAAGGACACATTTAGAGAATTGCAAAATGCACTGGAAAGTCTCAGCAATAGAAATGAACAAATCCTGGCTAACACGGTGAAACCCCGTCTCTACTAAAAAATACAAAAACTAGCCGGGCGAGGTGGCGGGCGCCTGTAGTCCCAGCTACTCGGGAGGCTGAGGCAGGAGAATGGCGGGAACCCGGGAGGCGGAGCTTGCAGTGAGCTGAGATCCGGCCACAGCACTCCAGCCTGGGCGACAGAGCGAGACTCCGCCTCAAAAAAAAAAAAAAAAAAAAAAAAAAGAAATGAACAAAAAGAAGAAAGAGTGTCAGAGCTCAAAGACAAAACTTGAGAATAAGCCCAATCCTACAAAGACAAAAATGAATATTAAAAATGAATAAAGCCTCCAAGAAGTTTGGGATTGTGTTAAATGACCAAACCTGAGAATAATTGATGTTCTCAAGGAAGAAGAGAAATCTAAAAGTTTGGAAAACATTTGAAGGGATAATCAAGGAAAATTTCCCCAGCCTTGTTAATGATCTAGACATCCAAATTTAAAAAACTCAAAGAATACCTGGGAAATTCATTGCAAAATGATCATCACCTGGGCATATAGTCATTAGGTTATCTAACGTCAAGATGAAGAAAATAGTTTTAAGGGCTGTGAGACAAAAGCATCAGGTAACCATGAGGGAAATCTGTCAGATTAACAGCAAATTTCTCAGCAGAAACTCTCCACACTAGAAGGGATTAGAGTTCTATCTTTAGCCTCCTTAAACAAAACAATTATCACTAAGAATTTTGTATCCAGCAAAACTAAGCTTTATAAATGAAGAAAAGATACAGTCTTTTTCAGAAAAACAAATGTGCAGAGAATTTGTCACTACCACACCAGCACTACAAGGCTGCTAAAAGGAGTTCTAAATCTGGAAACAAATCCTCAAAATACACCCAAATAGAATCTCCTTAAAGCATAATTCTCACAGGACCTATGAAACAACAACATAATGAAAACAAAACAAGGTATTCAGGCAACAAATAACATGATAAATAGAATAGTACCTCACATCTCAACACTAATGAATGTAAATAGCCTAAATGCACCACTAAAATAATATAGAATGGCAGAATGGATGAGTTCACCAATCAAGTATCTGCCATCTTCAAGGGACTCAACTGACAACGTAAGAATTCACATGAACTTAAAGCAAATGGATTGGAAAAGATATTCCATGCTAATGGACACCAGAAGTGAACAGGAGTAGCTATTCTTGTATTAGACAAAACAAACTTTAAAGTAACAGCAGTTTTAAAAGACAAAGAGGGACATTACTTGATGATAAAATGACTAGTCCAAAAGGAAAATGTCACAATCCTAAATATATATGCACCTAATACTGGAGACTACAAATTTATAAAACAATTACTACTAGACCTAAGAAATTAGATAGACAGCAACACAATAATAGTGGGAGACCTCAATTCTCTACTGAAAGCACAAGAGAGGTCATCAAGACAGGAAGCCAACAAAGACACAGTGGATTTAACTATACCCTAGAACAAATGGACTTAACAGATATTTACAGAACATTCTACCCAACAACTTCAGAATATACATGCTGTTGATCAGCACATATAGCATTCATTCTCCAAGACAGATCATATGATAGTCCACAAAATAAGGGTCAACAAATTTAAGAAAATTGAAATTATAGAAAGTACTCACTGAGACCACAGTGGAATAAAATTGGAAATCAACTCCAGAAGGAACCCTCAAAATCATGCACAAATATGTAAATTAAATAACCTGCTTCTGAATGATTGTTGGGTCAACAATGAAATCAAGATGGAAATTAAAAAATTCTTTGAACTGAAGGATAATAGTGACATGACCTATCAAAACCTCTTGATATGGCAAAGGCTGTGCTAAGAGTAAAATTCATAGCATTGAATGCCTATAATAAAAAGTCTGAAAAAGCACAAGTAGACAATCTAAGGTCATGCCTCAAGGAACTAGAGAAATAAGAACAAACCAAATGAAACTGAAACAACAAGCAACAATACAAAAGATAAATGAAACCAAAAGGTGGTTCTTTGAAAAGATAAGTAAAATTGATAGACCATTAGTGAGATTAACCAAGAAAAGATAGAGAGAAGATCCAAGTAAGCTCAATTAGAAATGAAATGGGGGATATTACAACCAATACCACAGAAATACAAAAGATCATTCAAAGTGCTATGAACACCTCTATGCGCATAAACTAGAAAACCTAGAGGAGATGGATAAATTCCTAGAAATATGCAACCCTCCTAGATTAAACCAGAAAGAAATAGAAACTCTGAACAGACCAATAGCAAGCAGTGAAATTGAAATGATAATTAAAAAGTTACCACCAGGCCAGGCACGGTGACTCACAACTGTAATCCCAGCACTTTGGTAGGCTGAGGTGGGCAGATCATCTGAGATCAGGAGTTCAAGACCAGCTGGCCAGCATGGCGAAACCCTGTCTCTACTAAAAAATACAAAAATTAGCCAGGTGTGGTGGTGGGTGCCTGTAATCCCAGCTACCTGGGAGGCTGAGGCAGGGAGAATTGCTTGAACCCAGGAGGAGGAAGTTGCAGTGAGCCGAGATCGGGCCACTGCACTCCAGCCTGGGAGACACAGCGAGACTCTGTTGCAGAAACAAAACAAAACAAAACAAAAGGTACCAACAAATAAAAGTTCAGGACTAGATGGATTCACAGCTGAATTCCATCAGACATTCAAGTAATTGGTACCAATCTTATTGACGCTATTCCACAAGACAGAGAAAGAAAGAATCCTCCCTATTCTATGAAGCCATTATCACCCTAATACCAAAAGTAGAAAAGGATATAACTACAACATCTATAGACCAATATCCTTGATGAACATAGATGCAAAAATCCTCAACAAAATGCTGGCTAACCAAATCTAACAGCATATCAAAAAGATAATCTACTATGATCAAGTGGGTTTCATACCAGGGATGCAGGGATGGTTTAACATCCCCAAGTCATAAAATGTGATACACCACATAAACAAAATTAAAAACAAAAATCACATGATCATGCCAATAGATACAGAAAAAGCATTTGAAAAAATTCAGCATTGCTTTATGATTTAAATCCTCAGCAAAATTGTCATATTAGAGACATAAGGTAATAAAAACCATCTATGACAAACCCACAGCCAACATTATACTAAATGAGGAAAGGTTGAAAGCATTCTCCCTGTGAACAGAACCAAGACAAGGATACCTACTTTCACTTCTATTCAACATAGAACTGGAAGTCCTAGCCAGAGCAGTGAGACAAGATAAAAAAATAAAGGGCATCCAAATCAGTGAAGAAGTCGTCGAACTGTTCCTATTTGCTGATGACATCATTATATACCTAGAAACCCCTAAAAACTCATGCAAAAAGCTCCCCGAACTGGTAAATGAATTCAGCCAAGTTTCAGGATATCAAATTATTGTACACAAATTAATAGCCCTGCAATACACCAACAGTGACCAAGCCTAAAATCAAATCAATAACTCAACCCCTTTCACTGTAGCGGAAACAAACAAGCAAACAAACAAACAACAACAACAACAGCATAAACCTTAGGAATACACCTAACCCAAGGAGGTGAAATACTTCTACAAGGAAAACTACAAAAATTGCTGACAGAAATAATATACAACACAAACAAATGGAAATATATCCCAGGCTCGTGGATGGGCAGAATCAAAATTCTGAAAATGACCATACTGCCAAATGCAATCTACAAATTCAATGCAATTCCCATCATTATTCTTCACAGAACTAGAAAAAACATTCCGAAAACTCATATGAATCCAAAAAAGAGCCCGCATAACCAAAACAAGACTAAGGAAAAAAAAAAAAAAATCTGGAGGTATCACATTACCCAATGTCAAACTATTCTATAAGACCATAGTCACCAAAACAGCATGGTACTGGTATAAAAACAGGCATATAGACCAATGGAACAGAATAGAGAATGCAGAAATAAAGCCAAATACTTACTGCCAACTGATCTTCAGCAAAGCAAACAAAAACTTAAAGTGGGGAAAGGATACTCTATTCACTAAAAGGTGCTGGGATAAATGATAAGCGACATGTAGAAGAATGGAACTGGATCCTCATCTCTCACCTTATACAAAAATCAATTCAAGATAGATCAAGGACTTAAATCTAAGACCTGAAACCATAAAAATTCTAGAAGATAACATGAAAAAAACCTCTTCTAGACATTGGCTTAGGCAAAGACTTCATGACCAAGAACCCAAACGTAAATGCAGCAAAAACAAAGATAAATAGATGGGACTTAAATAAACTAAAACACTTCTGCACAACAAAAGAAATAATCAGTAGAGTAAACAGACAACCTACAGAGTCAAAGAAAATCTTCACAATCTATACATTTGACAAAGGACTAATGTCAAGAATCCATAAGGAACTCAAACAAATCAGCAAGAAAAAACAATCTCATTCAAAAAGTGGGCTAAGGACATGAATAGGGTGTTCTCAAAAGAAGATATACGAATGGCCAACAAACATGAAAAAAATGCTCAACGACACTAATGATCACGGAAATGTACGTGAAAACCACAATGAGATACCACCTCACTTCTGAAAGAATGGCTATAATTTAAAAATCAAAAAATAATAGATTCTGGCATTGATGCAGGGAAAAGGGAACACTTTTACACTGTTAGTGGGAATGTAAACTAGTACAACCACTATGGAAAACAGCATGGAGATTCCTTAAAGAACTAAAAGTAGATCTACCATTTGATCTAGCAATCCCACTCCTGGGTATCTACCCAGCAGAAAAGAAGTAATTATACAAAAAGATGCTTGCACACACATATTTATAACAGCACAATTTGCAATTGTAAAAGTATGAAACCAGCCCAAATGCCCATCAATTAATGAGTGAATAAAGAAAATGTGATACACACACACACACACACACACACACACACACACACACACACACGCGCCACGGAATACTACTCAGCCATAAAAAGGAAAAAAATAATGGCACTTGCAACAACTTTTATGGAATTGGAAACCATTAATGATACAGTGGACTTTGGGGACTTGGGAGAAAGACTGGGTGGCACCCGAGAGAAAAAAGACTACACATTGGGTACAGTCTACACTGCTCAGGTGACGGGTGCACCAGAACTTTGGAAATCACCACTAAAGAACTTATTCATTAACCAAACATCATCTTTCTCCCAAAACCTATTGAAATAGATAGATAGATAGATAGATAGATAGATAGATAGATAGATAGATAGATAGATAGGTAGATAGATAGATGATAGAAACATTTTTCTATAGAATTTTGTCAACTCAAAATATATGAGACAGTCTCAATCAATTTAGAAAGTTTATTTTGCCAAGGTTAAGGATGTGCCTGTGACACAGCCTCAGGAGTACTTGATGACATGTGCCCATGGTGTTCAGGGCACAGTTTGGTTTTATACATTTTAGGGAGACATGAGACATCAATCAATATGTATAGATGTACATTGGTTCTGTCTGAAAAGGCAGAATAACTCAAAACGAGGAAGGGAGATTCCAGGTCATAGGTAGATAAGAGACAAATGGTTCTATTCTTTTGAATCTCTAATTAACCTTTTACTAAAACAACAGGGTGGAGGAAGCAATCGGATATGCACTTTTGTCCCATGAGCAGGGGGATGACTTTGAGTTCTGTCTGTCCTTTGTCCACAAGGAATTTGCTTGTGGGCAAATTGTGAGTGAGGCATGTAGCTCTTTTATCTTCGTATCTTCCTATTTAGAAATAAAATGGGAGGTGGGTTTGCCTAATGCAGTCCCCAGCTTGACATTTCCTTTTGACTTAGTGATTTTGAGGTCCTGAGATTTATTTTCCTTTCACAATTTGTAACAATGATTCCTTCTCAAGCTGGTTTCAACTCTTCCTTTGTACTAACTAAACAGTTTGGGAAATTCAGAGCAGAGACGTTAAATTGATGTGGTTCTTGGCTGGTGGCTTCCCTAATGCCCAGTGTGGAAGCAAATGCAAATATTCTCTACAACAAAACTCCTGATTGTTTAGATTATTCCCATGGGTTAATTTATGCCAAAGCATCAATTCACTATAGAAAATTAACATACACTCACAGGGAAAAGTCAACATGAACAACAGTAAAAGTAAAAAGTCCCCAGAAAACAAAAACCTCACAAAATTTAGAACCATCATTGTCAAATAAGCACCCATGGGGCATATTTAGCCTGCTGCCTGGCTTCATAAACAAATCTTTAATGGAACAAAACAAGTTAGTAATAGAGGTATCCAAGAAGTATTCTGAAGACACAATAATAGGAATGCCTAATTTTTTAGAAGAATCCAAAATATGATTCATTTTGTGTGTGTGTGTGTGTGTGTGTATATATACAATGAAGCATAGTAAGTTATGGTATATTAAAATTGCTACATGGTGTACTTATTTGTGAAGTATCTCATAGTTGAATTTTATAAAATTACTTGACAAATAAGGGTGAAAGTGGTGGGTGTAGTGTAATGAGGGCCATTAGAGGGAGTGTCTCAGCTAAGTCGTAATAGAGAAGAAGCATAGCATTGGTCTGGAGTTAAGTGAGAATTCAAATCACTTATTAATTTATGGATTATATAAGTATTATATATAAAATATCTGTATATGTGTTATACAAATATTACATACATTGTATGTATTTATATAATTCATTCAAATATATTATTCCAGGTATTGTTACATATGTATGCATTATATATGTATTGTGCATATATAGTGTATTATATATTATATGCATTTATATATTAGTGTCTTTTTTCACAATTAATAATAGATAATAACTATAATATATAATTACATATATATTAATCTTATGTTTTATAAATCAGAAAGGAAATTTGTGAGTTTATATAGATGTATATCTTCATAAGAAAGAAGTTCTATAGGAAGGTGCTTAGTGGCCTTGTGTTAGTCCATTTTGTGTTGCTATAAGGGAATACCTGAGACTGGGTAATTTATAAAGAAAAGAAAAGAGGTTTAATTGGCTCATGGTTCTGCAGGCTGTGCAAGCAGGCACCAGCATCTGCTTAGCTTCTGGTAAGAGACTCAGGGAGCTTTTACTCATGACAGAAGCCCGAGGGGGAGTAGGCAGACTGGTGATAGAGGGAGCAAGAGAGGGAAGGGGGAGATCCCAGGTTCTTTTATAAAAAAAAAAAACAGATCTCCTGTGACCTGATTACCACAGAGTGGCTATCAAACCATTCATGAGAAATCCGCCCCATGATCAAACACCTCCAACTAGACTCCACCTCCGACACGGGTCACATTTCAACATGGTATTAGGAGAGGACAAATATCCAAATTATATCAGGCCTTATAATAAATACTTTTCTTCTTATTCATTGTAACTTTTAAAATAACTATTGTAAGGTTGATATTTACTTTTTAAAAATTTCTGCTATATTCACATTCAAAAATTATATAAAAACATTAACTCTTCTGCATAGAATATAATGAGGTATCCAGATTAGTGTGAGCCTTGTATCCAAGAACCAGGTTCTTGACTTACTCTTGTGGAAAATGACTTCTCATTGAATCATAGAATGATTTCAAGCAGGCATTCGTTATGATTTGATCTAATTTTTGAAAAGAAAGCTTTACAGGCCGACGCAGTGGCTCACGCCTGTAATCCCAGCAGTTTGGGAGGCCGAGGCGGGTGGGTCACCTGAAGTCAGAAGTTCGAGACCAGCCTGGCCAACATGGTGAAGCCCCATCTCTATTGAAAATAAAAAAAAATTAAAAAAAAAAAAAAAAAAAAAAAAAGAAGGCCAGGTGGAGTGGCTCACGCCTGTAATCCTAGCACTTTGGGAGGCTGAGATGGGCGGATCACCTGAGGTCGGGAGTTTGAGACCAGCCCTACCATCATGGAGAAACCCTGTCTCTACTAAAAATACAAAATAATCCAAGCGTGGTGGCATATGCTTGTAATCCCAGCTACTCGGGAGGCTGAGGCAGGAGAATTGCTTGAACCTGGGAAGTGGAGGTTGCAGTGAGCCAAGATCACACCATTGCACTTCAGCCTGGGCAACAAGAATGAAGCTCTGTCTCAAAAAAAAAAAAAAAAAAAAAAGCTGAGCATGGTGGTGCCTGCCTGTAGTCCCAGCTATTCGGGAGGCTGAGGCACAAGAATCGTTTGAACCCAGGAGGCAGAGGTTGCAGTGAGCCAAGATCACACCACTG
Source organism: Macaca fascicularis (assembly GCF_037993035.2). Taxonomy (NCBI): domain Eukaryota; kingdom Metazoa; phylum Chordata; class Mammalia; order Primates; family Cercopithecidae; genus Macaca; species Macaca fascicularis. Next base: position 27,487,190 of record NC_088376.1, on the reverse strand, counting down.
CACTCCAGCCTGGGCAACAGAGTGAGACTCTGTCTCAAAAAAAAGAAAAAAAAAAAAAAGAAAGCTTTACATTCAAAAACATGTCTGACTCCATTGATGATTTTTCTCTTCATGCCCCACTGCATTTGCCTCAAAGCTTAGATTTGGCTCTAGCCTATCATCTATGTATCTATCTATGTATCTATCTATGTATCTATCTGTCTGTCTGTCTATCTATCTATCTATCTATCTATCTATCTATCTATCTATCTATCTGTTCATCATCTATCTTTCATTTATCATCTATCTGTCTGTCTGTCTGTCTATCTATCTATCTATCTATCTATCTATCTATCTATCTATCATCTCTGTTTCTCTGTCTCTCTCCTCTCCATATGCATATATCCATAATCAAATGAGGTCAGACATTTCAGAAGTGTCTTCTCAAATACATGTATCCTTAACAGAGCCCTAGAGTCACTTTTTTACAGTCCATCAAGTCTCTTTCAGCACTTTCCATCTTTAAACACTGCAAGCACTTCAGGCAAGGCCAGTGTAGCAAAAGCAAAATAAAATACCCTAAAGGATAATGCTTGGTTTGATTTGTTTTTGTGTTTTCCTTTTTTGAGTGGACATGTCCTATCCCAGTATTTGCTTTTGTTCTCACTTTCGATTTTAATGATGGCCATATACTGGACTCATAGCTTTAAGGATTTTTCTACAGCCCCCTTAAATCTCGTTTTTGGTCATTATCTTATATGACTCAATATAATAAGTGTTCTCATTTCTGTTCCCTGCTCCTAGACTTATTGCTTTCCTGACGTTTATGCTCTGCTTAAGCATATTTTCTCATCTGGGGATATATAGCTTGAGTTTCTGGGATTGCTGATTTTTGATATTTTATGTTTCCTGTTCTTTTAAAATTATTTACCTTTACAATGAGCAAAAGATGTTTTTAAAATGACTCTTGAAACATAATCATTCCACTAGTCAAGACTTTGCATCATTAACCCTCTCTATCTCCTAATATTAAACTACTCTTCCCTCTTGCGCATTGCTCTTTTGCACATCTCAGTGGTGTGATCCTTTATAGCACTTATCTGATCACTGCTCCAATGTGACAGCACCTCCTACAGAGTCTTTGGCTTTAGAGTCAAATTTTACTGGAACTGTATATATTTACATTTAGTATCCTAGGAGAGAAGGAAGAAGACATCTAAACTTTACTTCTCACTAGAGAATCTTCACATCATTGCTCATTGTTTAATCTTTACTCTCTGGATTAAGTATGTTGTTAAAGCTATGTTATGTAAAGGAAGGAAAGGGAAAATTACTTGTTTTTCTAAGAGACAAGACAAAGATATAGTAAAGAAGAAAAATAATGGGAAGAAAAAAGAGAAACATTTGTTAAATATAATGCATCTTCATTTTTTGCTTCACTGTCACAAGTAATGGATCAGCTTCCTTTTATTTTTTAACTGTCTAGGTGTAATATAGACCACTCTCAGATTTTAAAAGTAAGCAGGATTATGTACAGGAAAGGTTCTAATCATGGTTCAGGAGACACTCAGCTGTGAACTTGAAAAAGTGACTTTGACTTCTTGAGCCTTAGTTTTCTCAGCTCTAAAATTATTTCCAAATTATATGACTGGGAATCTTGGATGTTTCATGGAGGTGTTTGGGGACCCATCCACAATGCTGCTCACCAGAGTCACTATATGTTTAACTATTTAGATCTATTGTACATCTGCTTAATAATTATTCTGGAGGAAAGACTCTACCACTAAAAATGTTGAAGCTATGCCTGTAGACAATCTAAATTTTCTTTCTCCAACATCTTTTGAGTCTATGAAAACTACCACCTCAAGGGTTCTTATAAAACAAGCTGTTGGTACCAAGTCACTGATTTTCAAGTCTGTCTACATATCAAAATCACGTTGGAGGTTGTTTGTTTGTTTTTAATAACAATTCCTATCTTTCCTTTCAAATTACCAAATCAGAGTCCTTACGGTGAGTGCTGGGCAATTGCAGTTTGTTTTGTTTTATTTTAAACCTATCCTCAGGTCCTTTCTATTGGAAGCAATATTAAAACCATTGCCTAAGGACCAAAATGTGAACCTAAACTCAAGAAGTCAAATGAGCCCTACCTGTACTTGATATAACTGATAAATTTTTATTGATATAACAGTTTATGTAACAAATACATTATTTTTAATATAACAAGAAGACTCTTCATATAACAAGAAAAATCGTGATATATATAATAACAAGAAGAATCTTTATATATCTGCTATATAAATTGTTATATCAAAAACAATTTATCTGTTATGGCAAGTATAGGTATAAATTATATAACAATTTATATAACAGACAAATTCTTTTTGATGTAACAGATAACAATTTATATGCTTTACATATGTTAACTATTCATCCTGAAGACTCTGATTTAGTAGGTTTGGCATAGGCCCCAGGAAAGTTTCAGAAATAAAGCATTAGAATACATTGTTTTTCAACTCATTTCTTTATAATGAGCTGTACTTGTAAATCATGTTTTTGTTTATCTGCTTGTTTTTGCCTTTCACACATATTGAGGGTTGTTGAGTAATCCAAAATTTAGCTAAAATTCAAAATAGCTTTACTTAGTATTTAATTACAGATGCATAATAGATAACACCTGTTGAATAATTGCTATGTACTAGTGTCATAATTGTTTTTTAATGTATTATTTTACCATCATAACAATCCTGTGAGTTAGATCATTATCATGTCTATTTTACAGATGAGAAAAGAAAAGCACAGTGTATATGATGCATAAACAGAAGCTTGCAAAACCAGCAAGTTTCAGACCTGGAATTCAAACCCACACTCTTCCTTATAATACAAGGACTCTAATTTATTATGTCACTTCAAAATGATTTGGAAAGTACTCCCCTGTGACAGTGCTGCCATCATCTGGCAAAGTACCCCCTTCACATGGGAAGAGAGGAGGTGAAGATAGATTAGCAGCAATGGATTCATAAGGCTAAGAGTTATATAAGCCGTTTACTCAGACCCCTGAACAGGTAGTGCTTGGGGGTGGGAGAGGTAAGGAACAAAAGTAAATTTGTTATTTACTCACTATTTCCACAGGAGCGTGGAAACATGCTATGGTTAAAGAACATTTAATAAGCAGCAAGAATGAAGATTTTGGTCCAGACTTTACTTAGGGATAGAATTCAGAGAAGCTTCTTATATTCATGTTATTATAAAGGGAAATTTTAAAACTTTGTCTAATTTTATAATTTGCTGGAAACATTGAAACTTAGAATTAGACAACAGTCTGGAAATTTGCAAAACCACATTATACAAATCTTTCCTCTACAATGTCTAAGCAGAAAATATTCTTTTATAATGTGGAAAGAAAATTTCGTGTACATGGGGACTGATTATTCAGGCTTCTTTTGCTAATCTTACTTTTGGCTTGTTAGTTGAAAATTGCACAATTAGATATTCTTTGAAAGCAGTTCCATAGCTTGAAAATATGCTTGTCTTGGACTCCCTGTAACTTCTTGCCTATATATTAAATTAAATGTCATTAAAATGTTTTAAGAAAAAAATGAATCGAGGTTGTATCTAGTCTTTGATGCTAATTAGTATTATCTGGTCTATGAAACAGTGAGATCAAGGAAGAAGCTGAGCTTCTATCTGATGCCTAGGAAAGCCTACCCTTCCAATTTGGGTGACTCTATTGATTTCTAGCCCCGGATTTGAGAAGAATGTTTGTAACGTGTATATTCTTTTCCTTTGGATGGAGTCATTTTAAGAGTATTCTTGCTTCAATATATTTGATCAGATAGATGTCTATACCCTCAGTTCTCTGAAAGTCTTTCTGACTGGCTTTTTCTATAAATTAATTGTTGAGAATGTCCTGACAGTGTATATGTCATGCTTTTTATTCTCCACTTTGCGCCACCCCTTCAATAATTTTTTTTCCTTGGCTTATCTCTTGCAATGGTCTCCCAAGTTGGTGAGAATGTACAATTTTTGTCAACTAAATGCTAAATGACCACCAATCCCTCTAATGCTTGAGCTCAGAACACATATGACACTGCAGGCCCTCTCTTTTCAAGTCACCTCTTGGGCTCTTTTCAGATTCTATCTGGGCAGGATTTATGATTCACCTATTTTCTCTCAAATCAGCCTGAAAATTCCTGGCATTCACACAATTTTAACTTGATTAAAATTTGGCCTAAATATGTCAACTGTTCTTTTGGCACAATATACTACCAAAGTGGTAAGGGAAATAAAAGTACTACCTGTGATTTCTCTTAAGTTTGTTGAATGGTGGAGTGTGTGGTATATATGTGTGTGTGTACATTTTTTCCCAATTACCGTATACAAATCTGATTTATTTGCTCTTAAAGTGCCGTGGAACTATTCTGTATGATAACTGTTTATTTTGAACTATTTAATTCAGTGAATGTAAACTGATGCATAAAATGATTTACTCAGATGAAAGATAATTATGTGACTAAAGATCCTGATTAATTGCGTTGTTCAATTCACATCAAATCTGAATCTAAATTGTGAAACCATTTTATTCCATTTAAATGGGGGGGCAGCTAGGATCATTTTTTTAAGATGAGAGTTGAAGACAGGGCCTTTGTTGCTATGATTATGTTTGTGATTTTAATTGCCAAGATATTCATGTTTGAAAAGGATCTGCTGTCAAAGCAAAGAAGCAGTAAATGTTCATAACACTTTTCTACAATGGCAATTACATTGACAATCCATTTTGAGAATAACCATAATGGTTCCATTTAGTATGTGTTCTGTGAAAGAGCATCAGGGTCAATATCATGCCTATGAAAACTTCTGATATAGCAGATACTTCTATTATGTCATTTCCATTGATGTTACGGAAGGAAAAATGGAGACCTGAACCCCGAAATAATGGAACAGGAAAAGAGCCTTTTATTATGCTACTATTATCACATCTGAGAGGCACTCCGGTGGGAAGCCATGCAGCAGAAACTTCTATTTGAACCTTTTAATGCTGTTTTTCTTTAGAAAATTGAAAAGGGGTAGGGAAAACATTTATTTAAAAAAAATACACGCAGACACTCTGGGAAAATGTTGAGTTGTAAAGTCAAATTAGTGACCTAACTCTCTATTATTTCTTTAATGAAGTGTTGCTTGGAGACTAGAGGAAGGATAAAATGAACTTTCTGACCCGTTTTGATTCTCAAATGATCTGATACAGAGAAGCTTTTTGAAAACCTAGAGCAATGAACATCAACCTTGAAATAAAAACTAAACCAAAATGCAAACACACACACACACACACACACACACACACACACACACAACTAAATAATCCCAATTAGTTTACTGAACTCCAAAATATTTTAAATAGTTTTGTCCTGCTACTTGCAAGAACACTGAAAGTGAAAGCTTTTAGAAGAGAGATCAAGAGAGGCAAGAAACATTCCTAGACTTCTGCTCTTCCCTTTCAAGGTGGAGGGAGTAAGCCCTAAGGAGAGGCTGGCATGTATGTACCTATGTTGGTGTGCTGTCACCAGTCTCCACTGGATCAGGAGGGTCAATTGTTAATTTTCAGAAAATTTGCAAGCCAGTTGTTCAACAAAACCATAATTTGAAAATAAACTATATAAACATGAAATTAAATTGTATTGAAAACAGAAGTAATAAATATCCAACTCATCTTTTTCCAATTAGTTTATTACATTTTATGACTATCTATGCCCTTGAGGTCATTTATATTTATCGTATCTCTATGTAGAAGATACTATAGAATGGTATACTGCTGCACATTTCTTCCCAACACAGTATCATGATGTCTTTGTAGCTTGAAATTAAAAATGGTGAGAGTATTTGAAAATGGTCAAGGTAGTAGTATTTACACCACAGATATCAGATATCAGCAAATGCTATGAAGTCTTGATTTACTGTTTTGTTGATGGTCTAGACTTAAGAAAGTGCTATATGATGTTAATAATTCAGATTAAATTTAAAAGTGTGTGGTGTGTATAACTGTTACATTGCTTATAAGTCTGTAGGTTGCCTGAGAGTTAACTGCCATAGGCTGGGCTCAGCTGATCTTGGCTGGGCTCTCATGTGTCTACAGGCTGGTTGGAAGCTTTGTTTTAGTAAAGGCTGAGCAAAGGCAGCTTATATACAGCAGCTCTGCTTCTCATGTAAGGCTATTTGGGACACCTTTGGTTAAGGCCCTTTTTTTCATTCTGGTCATTGAAACTAGCCTAATAAGTACAGGCTTACATACGTATGCTGCATGGTATGACCTCAGTGCACCTCCTTTTCCTGGGTGTGCAGACGTGCTGGGAGGACTCTCAGGGAACATAAATAGGTGTTTGTTTGGCATATAGGTGTTCTTCTGAAACCAATAGGCAAACCCAGTCATGTCTTTTGATAGCCATGGCTTTTTTAAGCCTCTACTTAAAAAACATTTGCTAATGTCTCACTAGCCAAAGCCAGTGACACCATTTAACCCCGACTCATAAAATAGGGAAATATGCTATGTGCATAGGCAGAGGGCATTGTAAAGATTTTTTGGTAAAGAAATGTACATGAGGGAGTTGAATATATGAGGCTAATATCACCTACTTCAGACACTGAGGCTGAATGACCAATACCGTTGGAAGAAAACAGGGAGTGTGCTGTCCTGGAGGCCAATGAGGAACGTATATGAAGGAAAACATGATCTTCTATGTGAAACGTTGCTAATAGGTCAAGTAAGATGAGCGCTGAGCACTGAATGTTAGAAGCCATTACTGACCTTTACAACAGTTTCAGTACAGTGACGGGGATGAAATTCTGATTGGTGTAGATTGAGGAGAGAATGGACGGAGAGCAATTGGAGAGAATGGTGATAAAATAATACTTTCATGGATTTTAGCTGCAAAGGAGCATAAGAAGTATAGACTAGTACCTGCCTGAGATTGGGGTCAGAAAAGATTTTGAAGTTATTTTATTTAGTTTAATGGGAGATAAATAATAGCAAGTTTTGTAGGTGATGAGAATCACTCAGAAGATTGCTGCTCTGCAGCAGGGGTCCCCAGACCCCTGGCTGTGGACCAGTACTGATCTGTGGCTGTTAGGAACCAGATTGCACAGCAGGAGGTGAGCAGTGGGCAAGCAAGCATTACCACCTGAGCTCCACGTCCTGTCAGATCAATGGTGGCACTAGATTCTCATAGGAGTGCAAACCCTCTGTGAACATTGCATGTGAGGGATCTACGTTGTGTGCTCATTATGAGGATCTAACTAATGCCTGATGATCTGAGGTGAAAGAGTTTCATTGGATACCATCCCCCTCCACCTGCTGGTCTGTGGAAAAATTTCATCTGATACCATCCCCCTCCACCTGCTGGTCTGTGGAAAAATTTTATCTTCCATGAAACTGGTCCCTGGTGCCACAAAGTTGGGACCACTGCTTTACATAGAGCAGAGTATTGTTGGCATGAACTTTTTTGCATAAGCAGAAGAGAGAGAATCTGGTACACAGTTGGAGATTTGTCCTTAGGTGGATCCTGGAGAGTTTATAATAACAGAAGAGAGGGTAGAATATGCTGGTATTGAAGAAATGTGGTTCTGTGAGTCTGAAGAAGCTCCACAGACTTCTACACTCTGGAATTGTGTGATGTAAAAGAGAAAGGACCATTAGCACAATTAGCTACAGCTGATAACATGACTGTATTATTACTACTGAATCGTATCCTCCCCAAATTTTCACTTTCTTTGGCAACTCTCAGTTTTACTTTTTGTGATTTTCAGTTAGCATATGTATACATTGGGTGTCAGAAAATGTTCCTCCCTCTGCTCCAACGACAAAAAATCATTTTAAAGCACATTCGTTTCTAAATGTTGCCTTAGACCTGAGAGTTTAAAAGTATTTTTATACCAACTGAAACCAACTGCATGGTTGAAATTACTCTTGAAGTATCTCTTGAGGATTAAACATCTGAAACATTCATTGATGTGAATCAACCACTGATAGCGATTGGCTATTAAGAGTTTTCTTTTTTGTGGTAACTAGAGCTTGATTGACTCAATGGATAAGAAGCCCCAAGTACAATTATAGCAGTCACACATACACACCCACACACACAAACACACACACAAAACCCCACTAAATTAGGAGAAAAATAAAAGCTAAGGATGAACAAAACATCTCATAATATCATAAGACTCAAGTGGATTTGCTAAAGAATGCTATTTGTTCTCCTTATTATGAATTTTGTTTTCAAAAAGCAACAAAAACTGTAACTGTTCTCAAGCATTGCAGTATTTAACTAGAGCCTTTTCATATTAAAGTTGCAGAATCTATACTTAATGTTTTTATTCTGCCAGAATTGAAAGTGGCCTCTAGCAATAGTCAGGGGTGACCTTGTTTTCAGACCAGATTGCTTAGCCCAGTGTTTGAATGAAAACAGATAATGCTACTATGTAAATCTGTTCTAATAATAAAAAATTGGAGATAGTGAAAAGTGACAGATGGATTCCAAACTAAAGATATAAAGAAATCCATCCTCCATGAGTTTTGGCATTTAAAAAACAAATTCTATGCCAGGGATAAGAAGGGCATTTGGGACACGTTTGGCCAACGCTCTTCTCTTCATTCCGGTCATTGAAACCATCCTAGTGACTACAGGATTACATACATATGCTGCATGGTATGACCTCAGCCTGACTCCTTTGCCAAGCTGTGCGGACTTGCTGTGAGGGCTCTCAGGGGCCTTAGGTATTTGTTTGAGTAGAGATACCACAAAGTTTTCTAGCTCTGTCTTGTAGCCTGCTATTAAGAAATCGTTTGAATGGCTGCTTTAAAGCTGAGCTGTCTTTGATAAAATTTAGAAATTTATGTCTTTTATAAACAAAAGGCATAACCTTTAAAATTAAAACCAGTCTTCCAAATGAGTTCAAACTATTTTCTCCTCATTTTGACTAATGAAGTCATGTACCTTATACCTTTTGCCAAATCATGTATAAGGAAAATAAAATATAGTTTCTTTAGAAAGGAACTGGGCAGTTATATGCCAAGATTGTTCATGACAATGTCTGGAGACATTTTTCGTTTGCCAAAATGGTGTAGAGAACTTGCTCCTGGCCTCTGGTGGGTGGAGGCCAGGGATGCTTCTATACATTCTACAATATATCAGACCCTTCCACCATTCCCATACCATCGCCAGGAAAAAAAATTTATGTAGCCCAAAATATCAAAAGTCTCTTCCTGAGCTTGGGGAACTCTCTATAAGATGATAATCATGTCAGATCTTTATACCATCTCCTAGGGAAGCAACAAAGTTAATTTTTCCCTCCAGCAGTAAACTAGATCCGCAAAGGATTTCTGCTTCCAATGTAGTATCTGAGAAGATATAGAAAACCTTCACTCAGATAACACCAAGTAAAATATAGGTAGTATAAACATCATACATATTTTTGTAATCTTTGAATAATGGATGCAAGAAAGCCTTGAGAAACTAATTTCCAGAGAATAGAGTCCTGTACAGCTGAGCCGCGAGCTGCAGTAGCTTCTGGAACAAAAATTGGATCTGGTTGCAGAGAGATGATGGAGAAGGCAGGCAAGAAACCTAAAACTTTGTTTGAGAAGGTAGCCAAGCCACTGGCAACAGTAGGAGCAGATGGGAGAGATTAGAATCTAGAAAATCTTCTAAACATGATAATAATTTGCCTGGCATAACAGAGCTACCTGCCTATCCATTTCTCCAATTTGTATGAAAAAAAAAATGAAGCTAAAGTAGGATTAGAAAGAAGAAATAGCCGGGCGTGGTGGCTCAAGCCTGTAATCCCAGCACTTTGGGAGGCCGAGACGGGCGGATCATGAGGTCAGGAGATCGAGACCATCCTGGCTAATACGGTGAAACCCCGTCTCTACTAAAAAATACAAAAAACTAGCCGGGTGAAGTGGCGGGTGCCTGTAGTCCCAGCGACTCGGGAGACTGAGGCAGGAGAATGGCGTGAACCCGAGAGGAGGAGCTTGCAGTGAGCTGAGATCCGGCCACTGCACTCCAGCCTGGGTGACAGAGCAAGACTCCGTCTCAAAAAAAAAAAAAAAAAAAAAAAAAAAAAAAAAGAAATAATGCAGAGCACGTGAGACCCCAAATTGCGGCTTAGCCCATCATTTCTTTCTCACGTATAAGTGAGAACATGTGGTATTTGGTTTTCTGTTCCTGTATTAATTTGCTTAGGTATATGCCATTGTAAAACTCACTGTATATACTTAATATCTGTATATGTTATCTCATACAAATATACCTATATTTTTAAATGTTAATTATTATAACATGAGGAGCAAAAATGTTTATTTTTTAGAGATATACAGTGGGATACTTAGAGATCAGTGATACACATTTTGAAATTTGCTTCAATGTAATAGAGTATTTGGGAAGTGAGTGGAATCATAGATGAACCAAAAGTGGCCATGAGGTAATAATTGTTGAAATTGGGGAACTGATACGTAGAGATTCATCCCATAATTCTTTTTTCTTTTATACGTTTTAAATATTTCAGTAAATGACTTTTTAAAGTTTTTTTTTGCTTGAATACTAAGTGATGTAGAAGACTTTCTATTAAAGATATACATTTAATATACAACAAAATAAAATGATGATACCATCAGAGACATTGTGGGAACCTAATAAGCTGTAGAAGTGGCATCAGAATTTTGGAAATCCATCTCGTGTTCACTTCAGGGTATAGAATAATAAATGACTCTATTTATTATCAATCCTTCTCTTATTTATGACCTTAAAATAAAATAGTAGTGTCAGAAGTCAATTCAATGTAGAATTTTCAATAGCAAATTGCTGCTTTACCTAACATGTGAGGTACATGTTAGGTAAAAATACTCTGATATCCATCGGTTCTTACACATTTTCTCTTTTATTACCAAACAGCTAAACATGGGGCTTCCCCATTACAAATATATATATGTTTTGCCGATCAGTTATCTAATGTAATTATATCAAATTACACTGCTACTAGTGGTATATGGGAGTTTTGTTTCTTTCACATTTGAGGCAACATTTTATATCACTAACTTTTTCATTTAACTATTCTGTGTGTGTAGTGGTATTACATTGTGTGTGTGTAACACTTTTATTAAGATATAACTGATTTAAAATAATCTGCACAGAAAACACACCGTTTGTTAAATTTTGACATAGGTAGTGTATATACATCCTTGAAACCATTACCACAATCAAGGTAAAATGATAAATGTATTCATCATCCCAAAAACGTTTTCTCATGCCCCTTTGTAGTTTCTCCCTTCTGTGATACCCCCACTCCCATGTTCAGTTTTTTTATTGTTTCAGGTATAAGGGTAGATCTGATTCCTGTTACTTTTATCTTAGCAAAAGTGAAATTTGCACTGTGATTGTAACTTGCACTTCTCTGATGATTAATAAAATTGCATTGTGTTTGATGGACTTATTTTTGATATCATTATCTTTTAGCTTTATTCTGACCATAAAGAAAAGCATAAATGGTAGAATCCTTGCTGTAAGTGCTAAGATAGCCACACAGATGGAAAGTTTATCATTTTGTTGTATGAGATCATAGCTCAGCTGTCATCTTCACCTGGTATCAACTTATTTATATTTTATATAAATTTATATACTTGTCATATTGGATATCCATGTTCCAATGATCTTATAAACAATACTCTACAGATCTCAATAAAAAATATTTGACTGAATGATAAGGCATGAGTTTCATAGGTTATAACTTTTGGGGGTATTTGATTTGGCTACTTACTAACTAGAACTCTTCTATTGTACTCTTGTTATGAAACAATTGATAAATGGGACCAAAAAAAAAAAAAAAAGAATGAGATAAACAAAAGTCAAAATGTAACCTTTATTAAGCAGATAATGGAGAAGATAATGTAGATAATTTTGCAATTCTAAACCAAGACTTAGATTGCTGCGCTCTGTCCAGGCATAACTGGACTAGAAGCCTTTATTCACACACAGGTAGGAAAGAGAGTATGGGTCACATATATCAGACTTTCCCCCTAAAAACAAGAGTTTTATAAAGTTCTTTCCTATCCCCAGGAGATCTGTGAGTGACAGGGTGAGAGGGCATTGTTATTGCCAGTGGAACTCAATGAATGGATGAAAACTTTGGAGGTTCTAAAGAGTGAGAAGCAGCTTTTTATTCTTTTAATCCACTGATTTAATCACTAAAGCTTTGCTTAACTAAGAATGAGACTATCTGGAGATAAGAAAGTCAGACTCTTATCTTCATTAGACTTAGTTCCCCAAATAAATTACCATTTTACTAGATATCCTCCTGGAACAATTGCTAGATGACACAATTTTTCTCCAGAGGATTCTAAAACAGGTCCAAAGTGTGCATTCATTAAATCAGCCTCTAAGCTCCAAACAAGGCCGAAAACCCAATACTCACTACTTTATTTTCCATCTTGCATTATATCTAACATTATTCAACTAGACTACCACAGGTTCTGAAACAAGATAAAATAAATTCATTAAAATATTGCAATAACGAAATGCCAACAACAGATAAAGCAAATCTTAATATAAATTCCCATCACTGTGGATTTCCTGAGGAGAAATTAAAGTCCTCAATTTAATGATTTTGCAAGTTTTGAAGTCAAAGGAATTTAAATTCAAAATCAAATTATCTTATTATTACAAATAATTTATATAAAATTTTATACTCTGTAATTTTTTACTTATAGTTTCATCCATGCCTCGTTCTCTGTGAATTGCATATGGTCCTTTCAAAACTCAAAGTTTTGTTAATTTTACACCAAATCTCTGATTTGTCTCACTTTTTACACAGTTCAGGGGCAATTTTTTAAAAAGATACAGTGTTATCATGCATTGACCTACTGCCACAAAATTTTTAAAAGCAAATTTCCATCTTAAAAGCAGTTATCCCAGCCAAAATTATGTTTCGAGAATCCAGAACTTAGTGTTGACAAGGACCATAGTAGAAATCGTGTGCTATGCCAATGAATGAGGGTGAGTGGAGACAATCTTGCTTTCACTCTTGGATGCTATCTTATGCCAGTTGTCTGGAATTCATGGCCTGTGAGTTTTGACTCAGTTTGGAGAAATTGTTCAGTGAGAGAATAATTTTGGCACATTTTCTTGGAGGAGAAGCCACCCTGTGCATACTATCTCGTCTCTCTCAGGAAGAAGTATTTAAGGCTCCACTGTCTTCTTGCAAAGCTTGACTTGTTCCAGTCCGTAGGCTTTAAAAGAAGTTGCTTTCTCTCCCATCCCTTATATATGAAACCACTTAGTTGCCAGTACAGTTTGGCTCATGTTTTCTAGCATTCAGGGCTGCACTGAACATGACCTCTAGTCGCAAATGACATAGCCTCTGCTAAAGGGATTCTCAATTTTGACAGTATATTTTAATCACCTGGGGAGCTTTAAATTACTGATGAGCATCTCTGTCTTGCAGAGGATCTGCAGCATGATTTGGGCATTTTTGATAACTATCTAAGTGAGTCTAACATATAGCCAAGATTGAGGGTACTTACTGTACCCTGTCTGTTGAGCAGACACATTCACTTCAGGCTCTACTAGCAGCTTCTATCACTTCTTGCTTTGGAATCAACAAGGTGGGTAAAATCTGTCTCCTATGAATGTTTTCTCCTTCAACCCCACATTTGTTTCAACTAGAGAATCACTTTCTGCAGATGCCTGAATTGTAGCTGCTGTTAATGTTAATGAAACTTGTGGCTCTACTGGCCTAATGAGGACCAAAACCTCTACTCAACACAATGTCACTCTTATGGACAAATATAAATTCTCTAGTCTTTTGATGTACTTTTGTCATTAATAGTAGGATATGTCTATAATTTCATTTGTTTGTTCTGTTCCTTCAACAGGGCTCATTTGAGCTTCTAATGATTTCATGTTTTCAAAATCAGACAATTTTTTTCCCCACAAAATGCAAACCCAGCATTATTTCATGGATTTTAGTGTAAGTTTTTAAATTTCCCTTAATTTTTGGTCCAGACCTTCATCTTTTCAACATACTCTTCTAGATTTTGCTACCAAAGGATACTCTGTGTCGTCCTATGGTGAGAAAGTTCTAAGTCTACCAAGGACATCTGTTGTTCAACTAAATCTTGTTCAATCCTAGCTCCTGGAATTATATAATTTCACCTGCAGAGAGGTACCATTCCATCAGGTTTACATCCATTTCAGGCTTGGGTCAGCTGAGTCTTTGTCCTCTATGGCTTTCAGGCAAACATGCATCATCTAAATTGTAATTTCTCCCAAGGTCATTCCATCTATTGCTAGGCACATTCCCTTAAGACATGGTAAGTATTGCAGCCACCTATATAGGTAATAGAGAATATCTTTCTATATTGTTTTCAGTAAACTTCTATGCGTCCCTTTCAAATTCACTCAGAATTTTTGGAACCATTGGTTTTACTGTCAAAATCTTTAAGGGATATTTCTCTGATTACTCTTACTGTAGAATATCAGTGATTTTAAAACATTGCTTCTCAGTGGGATTCTGGACCTGCCTTTGATGAAGTCCTATCAGGCTGCTCTATGAAAAGATGCCTGTTTTCCTCTGTTTTAACCCGGGTCTGTTAATAGTTAAATTTTTCCTGTCTCACTCTCTTTTCTAATGCATTCTGTTTTCCGTTTCATTTGTGTGGCCAGCTGTCAACATTGTAGTCATTCTTCTAAGGAAATCTTTTTTTTCCTCTGACTGAATCAGTATTTTTACTTTTGGTTTTATTTTCCCCCTGTTCACCATTTCTCTTTTTAATGGTAAGACTGAAACAAATTTTTCAAACCATTCAAATTCCTACCGGATTTCCTGGGCAAATGTGACTCTTGAATATGCTCTGTTCCTCTCTCAGGACTTTTAAGTTCTTTGCCTTTGGAATTGTAATTTTACTGAGTTGTTTCTTTACCTCAACCCAACGAACCGACATATTTTCTTTATGGTAAGGTCCCGCTTGCTCTTTATTTGTTTTGTTTTTGTTTTTTGAAATTCAATATAAAGATTTAGTTTTCACTCAGATCTCATATACTCTCCAAGAGATAACCAGTCTTATTGGTTTCCTTAGATCCAACCCTCCAGCAAGATAGTAACCTCTTTCTATTTCCTTCATAGTCCTGTGAGCATGATCCCTTTAGAATATGATCCACATGAAGGCCAGGATTTTGTCAGTCTTGGTCCCTGTTGTATCTCCAGGGTCTTGGATACTGCCTGGCATATATGAGGACAAAGTAAACATATGAATAAATACATGAGATGAATAAATTATTTCATCTTTTTTTTATTATTATACTTTAAGTTCTAGGGTACATGTGCATAATGTGCAGATTTGTTACATATGTATAATTATTTCATCTTCTATGAGTAAAGCCATGTTTTTGGTTTTGGAAATCTAAAGCCATAGCTAATGTTTATGTAATTAACAAATCCAGAGCCAAGTTGAGACCTTAGAATTCTAAATAAATAAATGCTACATATCCTAGATTATTCCCAACAGATTTCTTCGAAAAGAAGAAAACAGCTCCAAAAAACATAAAATAAGGAGCCAATGTGGTGTAGTCTATGTGTCTATGTGCACTACATATTGGAGCTACACGAGAAAAATTGATAATATACAAACCATTAATACTCTTCGCCAAGCCTGGAACTCTTCCCTTGCCATAGATGTGCCTGCTTAGGAAAAGATGTGCTTATTATAATTCAAACTGTAGCAACTGCATCATAATAAATAAAATAGCTTCCATTTAGTGAGTATTTCCTATGTTCCAGGTATTGGTATCACTTATGTAAAGTAATTTTCATTAACACCTTATATAGCAGATGTAATTATTCCTATTTGGTAGACATTGAAATAGACTCATAAATGTTAAGAAAATAGTGTAAGCACATAGAACCAGAAATTGACGAAGCTATGATTCAAATTGAAGAATGTAAACATGATACTAATCAGCACATATAAGAAGATGAACAGAATAAGGTGCACAGAGACTCTGGGGTATCACATTATCCACAAGAAAGGGCAATAAAAAAACATTCTCAGGTCTAATGGGCCTGGATACCTAAGTGGAGCAGATTTTAACTTGAGCTTGGAGAGCGACAGCAACAAAGGCATTTAGAAATTTTTTTAAAAAATAACAGTCTTGTTAAAAAGTAAAAAATAAAACCAAAAAGTCACCTGGGAGTAGTTCCAAAACTTTTAAGAAAATTCCTGCAGCTCTCAGCTTCCAACAGCACTTTGAGATCCCATTGCAAATGACATGTCTTAACATTAATAGCCTTTCTTAGTTTCTTTTCCTCTTTTGGCTTGTTAAGCCCTGGAAGAAACTTGGGTTTTGAAGGGGTATTGGGTTATACTATTAAGGAAAGCTAAGTGAATCATAATGGGAAATTCTTGACCTCTTTTGCGAGAGGTTTGTTGGAGTATGATTCTTATTCTAGAAAGAAGAGTAGATAGAAGGATTTCTCCTATTACTCCTATACTCTCAGAGACCTGGGAATTTTAAGGGTCACTTGATTCCCCTTCATGGACCTATGAAGAGAAGATTTGTAGTGAAGTGCGTTGAAGACATTATTGCACAGTCTTTTATAGTTATCCTTCTACAAGCAAAGAGATAAAATGGAAATTGTCCCAAGTCTTGTCTCAGATCATTTTATTCAGTCTTTTCTTTGTAAAGAAAGCATAATCAAACACAATGAAGAGATCTTTAGAAACTCCTATATCTAGTAAGCTGAATTAAGAAATGGTGATTAAAAGACTAATATTTATATTATTAATACTGATCATTAATACTATTATTAATACTGCCCATTTTCTGTATCTCCTTACTTGTAGTTTTAATCAGTTTAGAGTAGAAATAGTAGTTATTGAGCTTAGAAATAGAAGTCAATGGAAATAAAGATCAATTATGTCTTGTCCAAGATTACAAAAATGTAACAGTTGTGAAAGGGTTAGTTTAGTTTCAGGTAATCTAA
Organism: Macaca fascicularis; assembly: GCF_037993035.2. NCBI lineage: Eukaryota > Metazoa > Chordata > Mammalia > Primates > Cercopithecidae > Macaca > Macaca fascicularis. The sequence goes on along the minus strand of NC_088376.1, from coordinate 27,470,192 downwards.
GTTGAGTATCTTACAAAGTCCTTCATTGGTTATTTACAGGTAGGGATACTCTTTCTATGTGTCCAGAAGCATATGGGACACAGTTACATTTTTAATACGTCACATAAACAAATAGTGTAACAGCCATTTTGAAGGTCATTGAAGGAGAATTAAGGTAAAGAAATACAGATGTAAAGAAGATGGTCTTAGCGCTCTTTGTTTTAAATTTGAATATGGTTTCATTCTTACCAATAAAGAAAAAAATGTCATTTCATAAAAACTAGTAGAATCGTTTTAAATTAAAAAAAATCTTAAAATAATTTAAAAATTTATAGAAAAGTTGCAAAAAGTTGGAGTCATAGTATACTCTTCATCCTGTGTTATGGGCTTATTTATGTCTCCTCAAATTTATATGTTGAAATCTTAACTGTAGTACCTCAGAATGTGACTTTTTTGGAGAAAAATGAGGTTATAAAGGTGGGCCTTAATCCAATATGACTGGTGTCCTTATAAAAAGAAAACAAGGTCACAGATACACAGACAGAGGGACCACCCTGTGAGGACACAGTAAGAAGTCAACCATGTGCAAGCCAAGGAATGAGGCCTCAGAAGCAACCAAATGTGCAAACACCTTTATCTTGCATTTAAAGCCTCCAGAATTGTAAGAAAGTAAATTTCTGTTGTTTAAACCAGCAAGTGCATGGTAGTTTGTTAGGGCAACCCTTGTAAACTAATGTATCTAGTTTTCTCCATTGTTAATGTATTGTATTATCATGGTACATTTTTAAAACTGACATGGATACGTTACAATTAACTAAATTCCAGACTTCAGGTTTCAACAGTTTTTCATTAATGTCCTTGTCCTGTTCTAGAATTCAATTCAAGTACCACAATGCATTTAGCTGTCTGGTCTCCCCAGTGTTTGCTGGTCTATGGTGGTTTCTCAGTCTTTCTCTGAAAACTCAGTAGGATTTTGTCAGTGCAGATAAACTATATGGAATATAGAAAAGGTGGAGGGTTAGATATGTTGCTTTCAAAAGTAAAGAGAGAAGAAAATGCAGAGGGGAAAGAGCACAACTATTATTGTTGGGGAAAAGGGGATGTTTACAAAAATGAGAATCTTATCTATCAAAATATATTGTAGGAGAAAGGAACAAATTCATACAAATTACTTTGAAAGTTTCATACCTCTAGAAAAAGAGGAAGGTTTGGATTTGTGAAAGCATTTGGATTGTGAAAGATTTGTCCTGGAATTTGAGACATAGCTCTTTTTATGTTCTATTTGGACAAAAAATTATGCAGTTACCCTATAGGGCGTGAAATCCTGTAACTCTCAGGAATTTCCAGATCATGTCTCTTTTCCCAGAGACATGAAAAGACCATTTGATACTTTACATGTTATTAAGTTGAAGGAAATGAAAGAAGCTAACACTGGAAATACATCCTGATAGATCACTATTGGAAGGGTTCATTTAGCCACACGAGTAAGTCACTGAAAACAATGGGACTAAGAATTACTTTAATTTATGTTATCTTTAACGTTGAAATATAACATCTTCACTGAACCTGATTGGAAAACTAGTTCCTGTCTGAGTTTGGAAAGTCTTCACTGCCTTGACACAATTTAAAATTTATTTGAACCTAAGTCTTGTAAAGTGTATTTTAAAACACAGAAATGGTTGTCTGTCACCTGGTTAATGTCTGACTCAATCAATGAGCTTGGAGCATTCTGAATCCATCAGAATTTTGGAAACAGAAGAAAACTAATTTTAGCTTGATTGACTCCAATAGTATATCTTCAAATCTTTCTTTTTTCACATACTTTACATATTGCATCTGTTTAGGGATCTTTCTCAATGGAGCAGTATATAAAACAAATGCAGACTCTGAAGGATGTTAGAAGCACAAAGAAGGTCGTGTGCACGACCTTCAGCTGACTACAAAATTCAACATCTGGAAGAGTTGAATTTTGATTCCAGTTCTGCCATTGCCTTGCAATATGACTTATGAAAAACCCCTCATTTCTTCTGAGCTCTAAAACTATTTCCTAAGAATGGGAAGCATCCTGACATAAATTTTATGAGTTGAACACTGAATGAAACCGCTCATCTCAAAAGGAGTGAAAATTCTTACAAAAACAATGTAAACTAGTGTTAAATTAGGCTAAGGCACACATAATCTATCTTTAGAAATTTTATTGATATTGGCTAGGCGCAGTGGCTCACCCTGTAATCCCAGCACTTTGGGAGGCCGAGGCGGGCGGATCACAAGGTCAGGAGATCGAGACCATCCTGGCTAACATGGTGAAACCCTGTCTCTATTGAAAATACAAAAAATTAGCCAGGCGTGGTGGTGCATGCCTGTAGTCCCAGCTACTCAGGAGGCTGTGGCAGGAGAATGGTGTGAACCCTGGAGGCGGAGCTTGCAGTGATCTGAGGGGAAAGAAATTTTATTGATATCATACTCTGCTTGGTAGTGTGATCTACATATTCTGCTCTAAGAAGTTTTTCAAGATCTTTGGATAAGAAGTTGGGGAGATGCTCATTCCATGTAACTCCCTCAACAGATTATTCCTGTTCTGAGGCTTAGCCATATTGTTAATTCTAACCCTTAAATTTGTGCTGTCCCATGTCATCACAGAACCTTTCCTTAATCTGATATTAAAAGTAATGTATTTTATTTTAGAAAATACCCAGTTTTAAAAATTACCTGTTACCTCCTTGCTCAGATTTAACCTCTTTTAACACTTTGTATCCTTTGTTTCATTTTTGTGAGTAAATCTGTCTATATATAATACATGAGTATATATGTATAAATGTGACTGTGGGTATCCTGTACTTCACTGGTTAATGCACTCTTTTGCTTTTTAATGCAGCTTGATTCCAATTTTTTTCCAGGCTCTTTAAATTTTTAATGCTACGTCTGTCTCTTCCCTCTCAGCACATTATGTCACTTTGAATATCGAGAAATAAGAAGCCATCAATTGGGTATTTTCTCAACTTCTTCCCACCATACCTACAAATTTGGAACATCTTCAACTATGTTTTTATGCCATCCAGTTACACTTGAGAACGTGTCTCTTCCTTTCCATGGACAATAGATTCAACTGTGCATATTCTGAAGAATCTTGTAATTGTTCTTTCAGAGTATTCCCTTTTAAATAGTTAATTCACATTGGCATTTAACTTTTTTTCTGATGTAGAGTGTTATTTCCATGAGCCTTACTTGCATATTGGAGTTATTCATACAACTCAGTTCATAGCTGGCAATCAACAGTTTCATATTTTGTGCCTTCAAATCCTAATTCAGTTTTTTTTTTTTTTTTTTTTTTTCAACCAGGACTTGATCCAAACAGCTTATCGACACACACATTCTTATTCTTGGAAAATATACTATTTGTGGTGTTGAAAGTTTTTGCCTGAGATTAGAACAGAAAAAAGATACTATCAGAAGAATATGGAAATATTAGTTTTAGAACTAGTAGAGAAAAAAAGTGGAGATTTTCTCTGTGTTACATGGTCAAATGAACTTCCTTACTGTCTTGTCCACATATCGTCTTGTATTTCTTGTTATTTCTTGCATTATCACACAGGGTGGAACCTCTAATAAAATTCCGAATCAAAGTTATTACATTAAACATTCTTGCTCTATTCTCAGTCTTGGAGAAAGAACATTTAGTCTTTCAACATCACTTATGATACTAGCCCCAGGTTTCTTTGTAGATCCCCCAACTTTTTCTTCAGGCAAAGAATTTTCCCTTTTGTTCCTAGTTAAGTGATAATTTTTATCAAGTTTTTTCAAATTTTGTCCATTGCATTTTCTGCATTTATTAAGAATATTATGTGTTTATTTCTTCTTGAATCTGTTAATATGACGAATTGTATTGACCGATTTTCTGTCAAATCTATCATACATTTAGGTGATAAACCATATTTGGAAATGATCTATTTATCATTTTCTGGGTTGATGGATTTAATATATATTCTGTCAAACAATTTCTTGTCTCTGTTCCCAAAGAATATTGATCTGTAGTTTACTTATGTTGTCTTTGTCAGGTTTCATACAGAGTATGTCTGAGATCATAAAATATATTGAAATATGTTTTTGTATCTTTTGTTTTCCTCAAAAGTTTGTGTAGATTTGGTATTTCTTCTTTAAATGTTTGTTAGAAGTCACCACTTAAGACATCTGGGGCTAGAATTTTTCTTGTGCATTTTATTAGCCATTTAATATCTGTAGGATCTGAAATAATAGCCTCTCCTTTAATCTTTTCCCTCTTTCATTCTTTTTCTAGATTCTTAAGTTAGAAACTCAGATGATTGATTTGAGATATTTCTTCTTTTCTAATATAATTGTTTAGTAATATTATTTCCTTCCTAAAAAACTTAACTGCATCTTACACACCTTAATTTGCTATGCTTTGATTTTCATTTAGTTAAATTTTTTTCCTAATATTTTTCTAATTTTCTTTGTGATTTTCTTTCATCCATGAGTTATTACGAAGTTTGTAGTTTAATTTCAAAATACTTGGCAATTTTTCAGATATCTTTTTAAAATCAATTTCTAGTTTAAAACAATTTTGGTCATAAAACACACTTTTCATTATTTTAGCCCTCTTAAACTGAACAAGATGTGTTTTATGGCCCAAAACTATATATGACCTATATATGTTCTATCTGGATGAATATCACATATTCATTTGCAAAGCATGTGTAGGCTATTGTTGTTGGGGGCATTGTTCTATACAGGTTAATTAGATAAACTTTTCTGATAGTAACTTTTCTTCCATATCCTTACTAAACGCCTATCTACTTTTTGTATTAAGTATTGAGAGAGGAGGGTTAACTTTCTCAACACTATGAATTTCTATATTTCTCCTTTAGTTCTATCAGTTTTTGCTTTCTTTATCTTTAAATGTTGTTATTAGGTATATGAACATTTAATAATTTTTACATTCTTTTCATGAATAAATCCCTTTATTATTATACAATTTTTCTCTTTAACTCTGGTAATGTGCTTTTCTCTGAAGTCTTTTGGTTAATATTAATAGAGATACTTCATATTTCTTTCGATTTGGGTTTTCATGGTCTAGATTTTTTACTATTTTATTTTGTTTGTATTTTTATTTTTTAACTTTTAAGTTGAGGGGTACATGCATAGATTTGTTAGCTAAGTAAACTCATGTCATGGGGGTTTGTTGTACAGATTAGTTCATCACCCATGTCCTAGGCCTAGTACCCAATAGTTATTTTTTTCTGATTTTCTCCCTCTTCCCCCACTCCACCCTCAAGTAGGCCCACTGTCTGTTGTTCCCCTCTTTGTGTCCATGAGTTTTCATCATTTACAAGTGAGAACATTTGGTTTACTTTTCCTGCATTAGTTTGCTAAGAATAATGGCCTCCAGCTCCATCCATGTTCCCACAAAAGACATGATATTTTTCTTTCTTAAGGCTGCTTAGTATTCCATGGTGTATATGCACCACATTTTCTTTATCCAATCTGTCATTGGTGGGCATATAGGTTGATTTCATGTCTTTGCTATTGTGAATAGTGCTGTAATAAACATTTATATGCCTGTGTCTTTATGGAAGAATAATTTAAATTGCTTTGGGTACATACCCAGTAATAGGATTGCTGGGTCAAAGGGTAATTCTGTTTTTAGCTCTCTGAGGAATTTCCACTCTGCTTTCCATAATGGTGGAACTGATTTACACTCTCACCAATCTCATCAGCATCTGTTATTTTTTGATTTCTTAATAAAAGACATTCTGTTGTAAGATGGTATCTCATTGTGGTTTTGATTTGGATTTCTCTAGTGATCAATGATATTGAGGGTTTTTTTCATATTATTGATGGCGGCATGTATGTCTTCTTTTGAAAAATGTCTGTTCATGTCCTTTGCTCACTTTCAAATGGGGTTGTTTTTGTCTTATAAGTGTGCTTAAGTTACTTACAGATGCTGGATATTAGACCTTTGTCAAATGCAAAGTTTGCAAATATTTTCTCCATCATGTAGGTTGTATGTTTACTCTGTTGATAGTTTCTTTTGCTGTGCAGAAGCTCTTAAGTTTAATAGATCCTATTTGTAAATTTTTGCTTTTGTTGTGATTGCTTTTGCTGTCTTCATCTTGAAATATTTACCCATTTCTATGTCCAGAATGGTATTGCCTAGGTTGTCTTCTAGGGTTTTTATAGTATTTCGTAGTATTATATTTAAGTCTTTAATCTATTTTGAGTTGATTTTTGTATATGGTGTAAGGAAGGGATCAACTTTCAGTCTTCTGCATATGGCTAGCTCATTATCCTAGCACCATTTATTCAATAGGAAGTATTTTCCCCTTTGATTTTTTTGTCACTTTGTCAAAGATCAGACAGTTGTAGGTGTGCAGCCTTATTCTTGGGCCCTCTATTCTGTTCCATTGGTCTACATGTCTGTTTTTGTACCAGTACCATGCTGTTTTGGTTACTGTAGCTCAGTAGTATAGTTTGAAGTCAGAAAACATGATGCCTCCAGCTTTGTTCTATTTGCTTAGGATTGTGTTGGCTATTCAGGTTCTTTTTTTATTCCATATGAATTTTGCAATAGTTCTTTTCTAGTTCTCTGAAGAATGTCATTGGTAGTTTGATAGGAATGGCATTGAATCTATAAATTGCTTTGGGCAGTTTGGCCATTCTAATACTGATTCTTCCTATTCATGAACATGGAATGTTTTTCCATTTGTTTGTGTCATCTCTGATTTCTTTGAGCAGTATTTTATAATTTTCATTGTAGAAATTTTTCATCTTTCTGGTTAACTGTATTCCTAGGTATTTTATTGTTTTTGTGGCATTTGTGAATAGGATTGCATTTTACATTTGGCTCTCAGCTTAGCTGTTGTTCTTGTATATAAATGCTAGTAATTTTTCTACATTGATTTTGTATACTGAAACCACTGACATTGTCAGCTCTAGGAACTTTGGGGCTGCAACTATGGGGTTTTCTAGACATAGAATCATGTCATCTGCAAACAGGGATAATTTGACTTCCTCTTTTCCTATTTGAATGGCTTTTATTTATTTCTCTTGCCAAGTTGCTCTGGCCAAGACTTCCAATACTATGTTGAATAGGAGTGGTGAGAGAGAGCATCCTTGTTTTGTTCTGGTTTTCAAGGGGAGTGCTTCCAGCTTTTCCCCATTCAGTATGATATTGGTTGTGAGTTTGTCACAGATAGCTCTTATTATTTTGAATTTTATTCCTTCAAAACCTAGTTTATTGAGAGTTTTAAACAGGAAGGGACGTTAAATTTAATTGAATGCCTTTTCTGCATCTATGAGATAATCATATGGGTTTTGTCTGTAGTTCTATTTATGTGATGAATCACAATTATTGAGTCATATATGTTCAACCAACCTTGCATCACAGGGATGAAGCCTACCTGATCATGGTGGATTAGCTTTTTGCTGTACTGCTGGATTCAGTTAGCAAGAATTTTGTTGAGGATTTTTGCAATGGTTTTCATCAAGGATAGTGGCCTGAAATTTTCTTTTTTTTGTTGTGTCTCTGCCAGATTTTTGTATCAGGATGATGCTGGCCTCATAGAATGAGTTGGGGAGAACTCCCTCCTCCTCAGTTTTTTGGAATAGTTTCAGTAGAGATGAACCTAGCTCTTCTTTAGTTCTATAAATTTTCCTCTTAAAACTGTCTTAGCTGTGTCCCAGAGATTCTGGCCTTTTGTGTCTTTGTTCTCATTAGTTTCAAAGAACTTCTTGATTTTTGCTTTATTCACTCAAAAGCCATTCAGAAACATGCTATTTAATTTTCATGTTATCACATGGTTTTGAGTGTTTGTTTGTTTGATTCTTGGCTTCTATTTTTATTGTACTGTGGTTTGAGAGTTTATCTGGTATGATTTCAATTCTTTTGCATTTGCTGAGGATTGTTTTACATCTGATTATGTGGCCTATTTTAGAGTATGTGTCATGTGATGATGAGATTGTGTGTTGCTTTTGGTTGGAAAGTTCTGTAACAGTCTTTCAGATATGTTTGGTCCAACATGGTCTTGGTTGAAGATCAGGTTCTCAATATCTTTGTTAATTTTCTGCCTCAATGATCTAACATTGTCAGTGGAGTGGTTAAGTCTCCCACAATTATTGTGTGGGAGTCTAAGATTTTTTCTAGGTTTCTAAGAATTTGCTTTATGAATCTGAATGCTCTTGTGTGTTGGGTGCATATATATTTAGTATAGTTAGGTGTTCTTCTGAATTGAACCATATACCATTATGTAATGTCCTTCCTTTGTCTTTTTGGATCTTTGTTGTTTTTAAGTCTGTTTGGTCTGAAATTAGGATTGCAACCCCTGCTTTTTTTCTGTTTTCCATTTGCTTGGTGTATTTCCCTTCATCCCTTTATTTTGAGCCTATGGGTATCATTTGCATGTGAGATAGGTCTTTTGAAGAGAGCATACCATTGGGTCTTTTTTTTTTTTTTTTAATCCAGTAGTTCACTCTGTGTCTTTTAAATGGGACATTTATTCTAAGTTAGTATTGATATATGAGAATTTGATACTGTCATTGTGTTGTTAGCTGGTAATTATGCCAGCTTGTTTGTGTGGTTGCTTTATAGTATCACTGGTCTGTGTACTGAAGTGTGTTTTTGTATTGGCTGGTAATAATCTTTCCTTTCCAAATTTAGTGCTCCTTTCAAGATTTCTTTTAAGGCAGATCTCGTGGTAACAAACTCCCTCAGCATTTGCTTCTCTGAAAAGGATTTTATTTCTCCTTTGCTTAGGAAGCTTAGTTTGGCTGAATATGAAATTCTTGGTTGAAGTTGTTTTTTGTTTGTTTGTTTGTTTGTTTTTTTAAAGAATGTTGAATATAGGCCCTCAGTCTCTTCTGGCTTGTAGGATTTCAGCTAAGAGGCCTGCTGTTCGCTCGATGGGGTTCTCTTTGTATATGACCTGCCCTTTTTCTCTAGCTGCATTTAACATTCTTTCTTTCATTTCTCCCATAGGAAATCTGATGATTATGTGTTTTGAGGATGATCTTGGGCAGAATCTTGCCAGGGTTCTTTGTATTTCCTGAATTTGATTGTTGGCCTCTCTGGGAAGGTTGGGGAGTTTTTATGGACAATATCCTGAAATATGTTTTCCAAGTTGTTTGCTTTCTCCCTGTCCCTTTCCAGGATCTAGTGATTCATAGATTTGGGCTTTTTATATAATCACATATTTTTTGAAGGTTTTATCTATTTTTTCTTATTATTTTTTCTTTATTTTTGTCTGACTGTCTTATTTCAGAGATCCAGTCTTCAAGTTTTGAGATTCTTTTCTCAGCTTGGTCTATTCTGCTATTAATGCTTGTGATTGCATCAGGAATTCTTTAAGTGTGTTTTTCAGCTCTATCAGATTAGTTAGGTTCTTTTTTACACTGGCTATTTTGTCTGTCAGCTCCTGTATTGTTTTATTGTTGTGGAGGTTCCCGTAGATTTATGTCAATCCAGGTCATCCTGCCTTGCTTTTCTCCATTCTCCATGGGTGTATCTGGATGTTTCAGTTGAAGGTGCTATGTTTACTTGCCCCTTTCATTTCTCTCCACAACAGTGATGCACACTAGCTACCTCTAGTCAGTCATCTTGGCCACCCGCATTATTTTACTTTCAATCTGTATATGTCTTTGCATTTAAAGTGTGTTTCTCCTGAGCGTGATGGCTCACGCCTGTAATCCCAACATTTTGGGAGGCCTAGGTGGGGGATCATGAGGTAGAGAGATTGGGACCATCCTGGCCAACGTGGTGAAACTCCATCTCTACTAAAAATACAAAAAAAAAAAAAAAAAAAAAAGCTGGGCCTAGTGGCCCCCATGCCTGTAGTCCCCGGTACTTGGGAGGCTGAGGCAGGAGAATTGCTTGAACCTGGGAGGTGGAGGTTGCAGTGAGCTGAGATTGAGCCACTGCACTCCAGCCTGGTGACAGAACAAGACTCCATCTCAAAAAAAAAAAAAAAAAAAAAGATACAGATTAAAGTGTGTTTCTTATAGACCAAACTCAGACATTCAGTTAGATTTTTGTTTTTAATCCCATGTGACAAGTTCTCACTTTTAATTAAAATGTTTAGACTATTACGGTTAATATTACTGAATAAAATTATTGACATTTTTGAGTTCAAATCTTACATGCTGTTATTTTTCCTCTATCTACTCCTCTTTCCTTTTTCATTTTTTTTCTACATTCTTTTGTTATTCTGCTTATCTACACTATTGGTCTAGTAAGTAAACACCGTTGTTTAATTTTTAACAGTTTTTCTAAGGTTCACCTATAAATCTTTAAGTTATAGTCTAAATTCATATAGTATAATTCCAGCATATATATATATATAAAATCTTATAAAAGTATACTTTTAATCTTCTATCTTTTTTGCAAACTTTAGTAACTATTTTACTTCTACAACATCTAAAAACCTAACAGTATTTTATGGTATTTATAATTTTTGCTTTAAATAGTCAAATATATTTTTAAATCTTTTTCAAATATGAAGGTGAAATAAAGACTTCTTCAGGCAAACATGTTGAGAGACTTATCACCAGCAGACTATTATTATAAGAAATCTTAAAGTTTTTAAAGGAGAACACAGACAAAAATTTAGATCCACACAAAGAAATGAAGAGTATATACACATCTTAAAATATATTTGACTGTTTAAAGAAAATGTGTTATATATACATATTAGAACACTATTGAGCCATAAAAAGAAACAAAATTATATCATGTGCTATAACATGGATGAGCTTGAAGGACATTATGTTAAGTGAAATAGCCAGACATAGAAAGATAAATACCACATGTTCTGACCCATATATGAAAGATAAAAAAGTTGATTTCATATAAATAGATAAGTAGAATAGTGAGTACTAGAGGTGGGAAAGGGTAGGGAGGAGAAGAGATAGCCAAAGCATGGTTAAACACATACAAAAGTACAGCCAGATAGGAGAAATAAGTTCTAGCATTCTATAGCACCATAGGATGACTATAATTGACAATAATTGTATATTTTTAAATAGCTAGAAGTGCAAATTTTGAATGTTCCCAACACAAGTTATTGCACATCATATACAAGTATTATTACACATTGTATACATTATTACACATTGTATACAAGTATTGATTATTACACATTGTATACATGTATCAAAATATCACACTGTATTCCATCAATATGTACAATTATTGTGTATCAATCCATAATAATAATAAAAGCAAAAAGCTTAAAAATATATATGTATTTCCACCTTTTAACTATTTGTTACACTGTTAATTTCCTTGTGTAGATCCAAATTTTTATCTCGTATTCTCCTTAAAAAACTTTAAGATTTCTTGTAGCAACTGCTGCTGGTGATAAGTTCTTTCAACATATGTTTGCCTAAAAGAGTCTTTATGCTACTTTCAAAATTGAAAAAATAGTATTTTCACTTAATAAAGCATTTCTTGTTTTTTAAAAAATGTTTCCACTTATGCAGATGTTTTCGCATTGTATTTTGACTTACACAGCATCTGATGAGAAGTCTGTTTTCATTCTTGTTTTTTCTTCTATTTTTAACGTATCTTTTTCTATGTCTGCTTTTAAGAGTTCTCTTTATTGCTGGATTTCAGCAGTTTAATTACAATTTACCTTGATGTAGTTTTCTTTTAGTTTCCTCTAAGTAAGGTTTATCGAGCTCTCTAACTCCATGGATATGCAGTTTTCATCGAATTTGAAAAAAAAAAAAATTTGTGAATATTCTTTCAGGTGTTATTTCTGTTGTCTCTTATTTCTCTTTTTTCCTGAAATTCTAGTTACACACAAGCTACCTCATTTAATATTGTACCACCGATTACTGGTATTTTTTGTATTTCAATCTTTTTCTTCCTTCTTCATTTTGGATAATTTTTATTGCTATTTTTACAATGTCATTAATCACTCATCATTTGTTCTGTAATGTTTTTTCTCTTCTTAACTTCACTGTATTTTTCATTTCACAAATTTCATTTTCTCACTTCAAAAATTTTTATTTGCACATTTTATACCTTAATTTTCTCCCTTTATTATAGTAATTTTTCTTCTACTTTTTCAAATGTATAGAATATCTTTATAATATCTGCTTTAACAGCTTTGTCTGCTATTCCCACTGTACCTCACTCTTAGTTCTATCATTGATTTTTCTCCTAATTAATAGCTATCAATTCCTGTTTCTTTGTGTGCCTGGTAATGTTTTATTAGATGCCTGATACTGTGAATTTTTAATTCTTTGTATTTTGTTGTATCCCTTTAAAGAACATTGGCTTTTGTTCCAATAAATTTTTTGAAAATAGCTAGATCTTTTGGAATTCATTGAATTATTTAAGGCCTTGATCTTAAGCTTTGGTAGGGCAGGTTCAGAGCAGCTTTAATCTAAGGTTAAATTAATCCCACTTACTAAGGCAATACTTTCTTTTTTTTTTTTTTTTTTTTTTTTTTTTGAGACCAAGTCTGGCTCTGTCGCCAGGCTGGAGTGCGGTAGTGTGATCTCGGCTCTCTGCAACCTCCTACTTCCGGGTTCAAGCGATTCCCCTGCCTCAGCCTCCTGAGTAGCTGGGACTACAAGCACAAGCCACCATGCCCGGCTAATTTTTTTTTTTTTTTTTTTTTTTTTTTTGGATTTTAGTAGAGACAGGGTTTCACCATGTTGACCAGGATGGTCTCAATTTCCTGACCTCGTGATCCACCTGCCTTAGCCTCCCAAAGTGCTGGGATTACAGACGTGAGCCACCGCACCCGGCCAAACAATACTCTTCTACATATTTTACGTGATGCCTTCATGAATTTCAATTATTCCTAGCCCTGTGTGAGCGATTGGAATTGTTAGACCTACTCCTTTGTACTACTCCCCTCTGGGGGTTCTTGTTCTACTCTTAGGTAAGTTTTTCTCCCATTGCAGGTATCCATATCTACCTAAATACCCCAGGGGTCCATCTTCAGATTTTCAGCTCTCTGTCTCTCCCCCTCTTTCTTTTTCTCCAGGTCCCTACTCTCCAGTACCTCACCCTACAAGTTTTGGCCAACTTGGTCTTGCCAAACTCCAAGATCTGTTTCCTCAATTGAGTGATATTTCCAGACTTTGTTTGGGTCCATCTCACTCTGCTGTGCCTTAAAAAATGCCTTTCAGGTAGTAAGCTGATACAACCATAGGCTCACATTGTTGTTTTGTCTTTTCTCAGGGATTATAGTCCTGCATTACATACTGTCTGATGCCTGAAATTATTATTTTCCATATATTGTCTAGTAAAGTAAATCTGAAGTCTTACTATACTGTTTTTGCATAACTCAGCTCTGCCATTATGCTATGTAATTTTTATTAACATGCTTTCTTTTTCCTCCTTTTCTCTCTCTCATTAAATGGCTCAATATTTTTTCAGCTCTTTTGAAAGTTCAAAGTCCATTTTATTTGATCTACTTTATTTTTGTTTAGGTAGTTATCCTTAGTTAATTATAATCAATATTTTGGGTTATTTTTACCCATCATTTTGTTAAATTTACCAATATCTATATTTTGCCTCAAACTAGATAATTACCCTGGCAAGTTGTCTTTTTCCTCTGGTCTTTCACCAACCTGCCCCTGTCTCCTAACATTATATTTCTATCTAAAACTTCATATCTGGATTGTTATCACTGTAAAATGTGGATTTATGTATTTAGACAATAGTTGACATGATTATGATATTGTATTGCCCACTTTAGAGCATCCCCCTATTTTTATTTATCTTCTTGCTGGTGTACCTCCTCCAACAACACTTTCAGAGTAGGTCATCATGTGGTAAAGGCATTGAAGCCTTTTATATGTGAACACATTACTCTTCTTTTGCTTTTTTGGATCTAAAGTTATCTTTAAATTTGCCCCGAACATATAAGGGGACTCAAAAAGTTCACAGAAAATGTGTATTGTGAAAAAAACTATGCATGGATTTCAAAATATTTCTGGCACCAATATAAGCTTACACTAGCTTGTTGTAACATGTCTGAACAGGATCTAGTTTGAAGCATTAAGAAAGATAAGACTTCAGTTTGAAAAGAGCCCCCACTCTAGCAACATGAAGTCTGCTGAAATTAAAGCAAGAACATATATCAAATTGTGGTGAAGCTTGGGTGAAAGAATGGTAAAATAATTGATGCTTTACAAAAAGTTTGTGGGACCAATGACCCAAAGAAATCAATAATTTACAGATGAATAACTCATTTTAAGACGAACAAGATGATGTTGAAATGAAGCAGACCATCCACATCAATTTGTGAGAAAAAAGTTAATGTTGTTTACACTCTTGCTCTGATTGAAGAGAACTGACAATTAACCGGAGAAACAATAGTCAATGCCATAGATATCTCAATTAGTTCAACTTACACAATTCTGACCAAATAATTAAAGTTGGACACATTTTCCACTCAATGGGTGCTAAAACTGTTGTGCTCATATCAAGACAGCACAAGCTCTGTCTTGTGCAGACAAGAGCAGAGCTTTCAATGGAAATTTTTATAAAGTGGGATCAAGATCCTGAAGCATGTCTCTGAGGAACTATAATAGGAGATGAGGCATGACTTTACCAGTACAACTTTGAAGACAAGTCACAATCAAAGCAATGGCTACCAAGATGTAAAAGTGATCCAGTCAAAGCAAAAGCAGACAGGTCAAGAGCAGAAGTTATGGTAACAGCTGAAGTACCAAAGAATAATAACATATGCTTATTGTGGGAGTGTTTTGAAAAAGTTAGCAAAAGCTGTAGCAGAAAAATACTCACGAAAGCTCCAACAGAGAATCTTTTGCCACCACAACAAAGCTCCTGCTCATTCCTCTCATCAAACAAGAGCAATTTTGCCAGAGTTTCAAAGGAAGACATTAAGCATTCACCTTATAGTTCTGATTTGACTTTTTCTGATTTCCTTTAGTTTCCTAATCTTAAAAAAAAAAAAACTAAAGATCACTCATTTTTCTTTAGTTAGTAATGTAAAAAAACTGCACTGATATAATTGAATTCCGAGTACTCCTCAATTCTTTAGGCATGGGCTAAATGGCTGGGATCATTACTTACAAAAGTTTCTTGATCTCAGTGGAGCTTATGTTGAGAAATCATGTTGATATTTTTAATTTTTATCTTTTAACTCCATTTTTCCATGAACTTTGTGAAGACCTTCATATTATTCCATACTCTTCTTTATCTAGCACAGTTGCCAGTTAGTTTCTTGTCCAGTGGTCAGTGTTGTACTGTTACTTTACTGAAATGTATCGAAGTTTCTCTTTGTGTTTGATACTGTTAAATTTTTACTTTGTGGCTAGGCACAGTGGCTCATGCCTGTAATCCCAACACTTTGGAAGGCCAAGGCAGGAGAATTATTTGAGCCCAGAAGATTAAGGCCAGCCTGGACAGCGTAGTGAGATTCCATTTCTACAACAAAGTTATAAAACAAAATTGCTGGGCATGATGTTGCATGCCTGTAGCCCCAGTTACTTGAGAAGCTGAGGTGGATCACTTGAGCCTGAGAAGTCGAAGCTGCAGTGAGCCGTGATCATGCCACTGCACTCCAGCTGAGTCAAAAATATGTTATGAGGTATTGAGGAGAAAATATATTCTAATGTAGTGGGATATGGGGAATTAGTGAGAATGACACAGCTTTGGTCTCATTAAATATTACAGACCATGCCCGTGTGGAAATTCTTCTATTATCCTAATGTTATTTGTGTAGATTGGTGGACATTTTATATAGTGTTTTTCTATATACAGTTCTGCTGTTCTGCGTAAGGGCTTTATTATAACTTTTTTCATGAAAATAAATTCCATCTGTAATATGAAAGTTCATTGACTAATGCTTTTTTCTGTTTTAATTTGGGAATTTTTTAATGTATAATTTGGTAGGAATGTAGGAAAGGCCAAATCAGGCACTGCTAGAATTTTATCATAAAAATCTGGAACCCTTAACATTTCTATGCCTCACATATGTGATTCACTCCCTTCTATATTTCGTTTTGAGTCCTGAACTAGACAACTGTTGTTTTGTTTTACTTTCCCATCTTTCTTCCATTCTTTTTCTTGGGAACTACTGCCTCTCCATTCCCTGTGTGGTGGTAGTCATCAGTGTGCTTCCTTTTGTCAGTAGTTCATCCTACCTCAGGTAGGGGGTGAACACTATCTTGTAAAATGTAGACAATGAGATTCTGTCCTGGGAATCTGCATCTTGAACAAACTGATAAAATAATGGAAAATGTTGAAGAATTTTAGAGGGCCCCTATTCCTGTCCTTTCCAAGCCATGTTTGTAAAATCTTTCATCTATGAGTCACTTACCACCCTTCCAATAAATTTCTTTTTTTTTTTTCTTATGTAAGCCAAAATATATTATTTTCTTGGAGAGAAAGACTTTAACTGATAATGAGATTTATGTCAAAGAGTTGGCTGCAGGAAACTGATCCTCTGAGACACAGCAATGTTTGGAATTAGTTTTTGAATAGAGATAAAATGAAAGACATTATGACTTTTCTCATTTTTATGGAAGTAAATTAGCATCCCATGGCACACAATTCAGAAATAGCTAATTATGGTCTGTCAACAACTGAAATCACGTAGTTAGCTCTAGGATACCAGGTAGATGTTGCCTTAACAAAATTTAATGGGACGTAAATTGTAAGAAAAAAATCACAGTGTAAGATAGTTGTTTTGGATAGGATCAGATAACAAAGCGAGAGAATGACAAGAAACAATGTCAAAAGTATTGCCTTAAGGCAAAGAATGACACACAGTTAAAGTATTACATACTCCTTATATGTTCAGATCTGTGAGTTTATAAATACTGAAGGCAAATTCAGTGATTAACGTCAAGCTGTTGAGTTCTAAAAGTAGAATTCATAGCCTCATACGCTTCTTGTCTGAAAGTTATGTTATTGATCAGGAACACAGTGAACCCTAACAGTTGAAATGAAAATATTTATGAGAGTATTCCAGTGAGTCATTGCAATACTCTGAAAAAGTTCAGCTGCATTTTCCAAGTCTGATGATTAAGTTTTGCCTTTTAAGAGAAAGCTAAAATGGTTCTCTTTCATTGTTTCTTACCCTGTAACTAAATCCTGGATTCATTGTACCCTGAGAAAATATGTAGAATCAGAGTGTTTAAGAAAAAGAGAGAGAGAGAAGGGACATAGGGAGGAAAAAATAGAGGAACTTCTTATTTACAATCTAAGTGCTGTGGTTTTGATAATTGTACTAGAGTTATATTGGATGTTAACCTTAGATGAAGCTGGTGAATGATATATGGGAAGTCTCTGTTAGTAAATATGTGTCAGTTTGCTAGAGATGCTATAACAAAATACCATAAACCAAGTGACTTAAACAACAGAAATGTATTTTTCAGAGCTCTACAGGCTGGAATTCCAAGATTGACATGGCAGACTTGGTTTCTCCTGAGGCTTCACTCCTTGGCTTGGCAATGCCTGCCTTTTTATGTGTGCTTACCTGGTCTCTCTGTGTATCCATGGTATCTGTGTATTCAAATTTCCTTTAAGAACACCAGTTAGATTGCATTAGAGCCCACTCCAGTGGCCTCATTTTAACTTAACACCTCATTAAAGGCCCTATCTCTAAACAAAGTCACATTTTGAAGTACTGGGAGATAGGGCTTCAACATACAAATTTTGCTGTACACAAGTCAGCCCATAACATAGGCAAAAGTTATTTCAAAAGAAGTTTTTAAAAATCTGGGTATTATTTATGAGATTGGATGTTTAGATAATTGCACCAGTGAAACAAATTCCATATCACTAGTTTCACTGATGTGGGCAAACTGGCCAAAGTCTCCATTCAAGGATCCAACAGGGGCCACACACTGTAATGTAATTGTTTGCTGAGTTGAATAATGCCAACCTGCATTAGCCTAACTAAATGACATTTAAGAGCCAGAAATGTTTCTTGTCATAATCTATAAGAAAGCATTGAAAATATTCTGGAATTTAAACAACCGAAAGTGGTTGTTTAATCTTTATTCATCTATGATGAGCTGCAACTGAGCCCAGGAAACTTTACCTACAGCTTTGGCTAAAGAATGAATTATGTGGTGAAAATACCAAAATATTTTCAAAATGCTTTAGGGCCTGTTCTTTAAATGCTCTAAATTCTGGGAGAAAGAGTTGCTATTGAGTGGGCTTTCCACTGTCTGGAACCTGGCAGAAATACACATGAAACAGCATAGGTCAAAACAGCTGCACATACTGAGAAGGCATTGTTTTCAGAACATGCAGCAGGAAGGGAAGTGTTGTAATTTTGGGCTTGCTTCTCATCAACTTTTTTCATGTTTGCTTTGTTCAAAAGTTTAGAAAAATGTCATGTAGAAATTTTTAATAAACGTATAAACTATAATAATATCTAAGTTTTAAGGAGGGCTTACTACATGCCAAAACTTTTTTTTTTCAAGATCTGTTATGTGTTAACTCATGGCATCATCAAAACTTCTCTGTTAATATTGGGCCTTTGTTTTCTCCATAGTGCAGATAGGGAACAATTATTTTCCCATTATTTCCTAGGTGATGACTGGTACAACTAGGACTTGACCCCAAGTTCAAGATAGGCTCTAAAGTCCATGTTCCTTAATACAATTTATATTATTCTCAGAATTTCCAGAAAGAACCTGTGGACTTTTATCTACATAACTATATTCTCATCTGGAAGATGAGATGGCTAAAGTGAGAATCGGTAAAAATTTCCTACTAAACTAGCTGGAAAGTTAGGGGTCTTGAAAGAGTAACATTGATTGTATGAAAGGAAAATAAAACTTGGGGCCCCAAAATAACTAAGCTAAATGGAAAAGTCAAGCTGGGAACTGTTTAGTGCCAACCTGCTTCTCATTCTATTCAAAGTCACCCCTCTGCTCACTGAGATAAATGCGTATCTGATTGAGTTCCTTGGAGAGGCCGATCAGAAACTCAAAAGAATGCAACAATTTGTCTCTACCTATGACCTAGAAGCCCCCTCTTTGCTTTGAGTCTTCCCACCTTTGCTTTGAGTTCTCCTGCCTTTCCAGACTGAACCAGTGTTCATCTTACATATGCTGATTGATGTTTCATGTCTCCCGAAAATGTATAAAACCAAAGTGTGCTCTGACTACCTTGGGCACATGTCATCAGGGCCTCCTGAGGCTGTGTCATGGGCGGGCATCCTCAACTTTAGCAAAATAAACTTTATAAATTAACTGAGACCTGTCTCAGACATTCAGTGTTCACATTTTGGTAACCGCGAAGGGATTCTGAGTAGAGATGCCCCTGACTTTTGACAAATCTCCTATTGGTGCTTAGTACCAGCATGAGCTAACTTTATGACTCAAACCAATAGGACAATTTACTGAGGTCTGGGAGCACTCCCTGCAGAGAATCCCTGATCTTACAACATTAGGCTGAGGTCTAAGGTTTATTTTGCTGTACAACTCCTCTCTTTTTGGAGTTTTACTTGCTTCCAACAAGAAAGGCAAAATTTCCTGCTTTCATGATGATGGAAGGCAGGTAACTCCTTTATACAGTTTGAGCTCACTCCCAGCAGGGAAAATTGAGTTTGCTTTTTTTTTTTCCCCCCCTGCTTCTAGGATGGTAGAGTACAGACATCAGCCTGAGACCTATCCCTAGGCAAGTAGCTGAATTGTGTTTTATTTTGGCTAACGTTAAACAACCAGCTGGTCTTAATTTCTCCTTACCAATAGAGTGCCCAGTAACAATATAAGTTGTGAGATACTTTGTTTTGCGTAACTGTTTTTGTTGTTGTTATTGTTTGTTTGTTTCTGTTTTTTGTTGTCTTGGTTTTTTCCCCATTGGGTTTGTTCAACTATCTGACTTGATCAAATCTTAAGGAAAGTTCCAAATTATGGGGAACAAGGCCTCTGAAGTGCTTAAATTTCCACTAAAAAAAAGAGGGAAAAAAAGGAGGTCTGGTGGGGGAGAAACCATTGTCAAATATAAAATGGTATTTGGTTTTCTTTGGACTGTATTTGTATAAATATGTTATGGGTATGTGTTCCAAAATCATGGGAAACTCCTATAATTTTGCTATGACTTAGTGTACATTATTAGTAATAATTATAACTGTTATGTTAAATTATTGTGTGCCACAGAGGTAACAAATGTCCTTGTCAATTGTGTCTTTGACTATGACTGCCCTAAAACATTTTGTCCTTTACAGACAATTGTTGTCTTGTTTGGTCCTCTTTAGAAGGTGGTTTTAAAATCAGCTATAAAGCTCTAACAGGTGTTTTGAATGCAGGTTTCTGATGATTTTTGAGATTATGACATCAGAATAGAGGAAAAACTTTCAGGACTCATGGAAAGCTAAAATGTTCATGAATATCAAGCAGAACAGGAATTAACTGCATGGACTGAACTAATGCAAGACTGAAGTAATCTTTTTGACGTTTTGCTTAAAATGTTGCTGATCCTGTGTTTTGTTTTTCAGAGTCAGTAAAACTTTTCTTTTGAGCTGTTGACAGCTTTTAACAATTTAATATACTCATATGAACAAAATTTGGAGAATATTTGTTTCTCTCTACCTGACTGCAGAATTTGGAAACTATTTGTGGGTATTCTTAACTTATGGCAATACAGTTATTTGCATAAATGCAATAAAAGTCTGTTTTCTGCTGGGTGCGGTGGCTCACACCTGTAATCCCAGCAGTTTGGGAGGCTGAGGTGGGCAGATCAGGAGGTCAAGAGATGGAGACCATCCTGGCCAATATGATGAAACCTTGTTTCTACTAAAAATACAAAAATTAGCTGGGCATGGTGGTTTGCGCCTGTAATCCCAGCTACTCGAGAGGCTGAGGCAGGAGAATGGCTTGAACCCGGGAGGCAGAGATTGCAGTGAGCCGAGATCCCGCCACTGCACTCCAGCCTGGCAACAGAGCAAGACTCAGTCTCAAATAAATAAATAAATCTGTTTTCATTTGTAACACAATTGGAGAAACTGGTTTTTTTATCAAGGCTTTGACTGGAATAGAATGCTTGTCTTTAAGAAATCAAACTTGACTTAAGGAACCAATAAAGGCCTCTGGGGAAAACTGACCTCATACGTTGTCTACCCAGCCCCTGTACAGGGTTCCTGACCTGTGATAAGTAAAGAATATCACTTTCTGACAGACCCAGGAGCCCCAAGTTTATCTTGGAAACTCAAGAGGAGAGGAATTCAGCCAACTTATTGGTATTTGAGGGTACAAACCTATGGCTGGGCTAGGCTTTACAAAAGTCTTATCTGAGATTCCTTCTATGGAACAAAGTTCCATCAAAGCCAATTTTCCAGCGTATGTGAAAAATAATTGTTCTTGCTGCATTGTATACAAATAATCAGGCCAAGTATAATACAGCAAATTCGTCCTACCGTGATTCATCTTTAGTAAAAATGGGGAACTGGAGAGAAAAATTTTCTCCCAAAAACTATAGTACACCTGTTGTTATATTCTAGTCTTGCCTATGTTTTACAATTTGTATTATTTTCTACAGTTTGGACTGATTTCTAATTTTTCTCAGCTACAAGTCTGAAAAATAATGTTTTCAATTTTTTTCCTTCTTTTTTCCTGATTTTTTCTAACTTGGAGTCACCAAAATCTAATCTGTACTTTTGTAAAGCCCTGTGAACTAAAGCTAGACAACTTAAACTTCAGAAGAAAATAACAGCCACCTATTTACATACATAAACCACCTTCATACCTGCCTACTGATGCATGGACCTCAGAGTAATGTAGCCTATATCAATTTTCCAGGATTGTTCTTTTCCATTCCTCCCCCTATTCTCTCTTCACAGGCCATGAGACTTCACAACCTGCTAAAAACGAGCTTTCCTAATAACTCAGAACATACCCATCAAGGAATTAAACCATCCTAGCCATGAGAGATGAGATGAAATCTAAGACCAGAGATTCATTTTCTTCTAAAATGCTTTCTCAGAAAGATTTTCTTAAAAGGAGGGGAAACATGAAAGGAAAATAAATCTTGGGACTCTGAAATCACTAAGCTAAAGGGAGAAGTCAAGCTGGGAACTGCTTAGGGCCAGCCTGCTTCCCATTCTATTCAAAGTCACCCCTGTGCTCACTGAGATAAATGCATATCTGATTGCCTCCTTTGGAGAGACTAATTAGAAACTCAAAAAAATGAAACCATTTGTCTCTTCTCCACCTATGACCTAGAAACCCACTCCCGCTTTGAGTCTTCCCACCTTTGCTTTGAGTTATCCTCCTTTTCCAGACTGAACTCATGTTCATCTTACATATGTTGACTGATGTCTCATATCTCCCAAAAATGTATAAAACCAATGTGTGCTTTGACCACCTTGGGCACATGTCATCAGGACCTCCTGAGTCTGTCACAGGTGCACATTTTCAATCTCAGCAAAATAAACTTTCTAAATTAACTGAGACCTTTCTCAAACATTTAGGGTTCACAGTAAACTGGTTATTGTGAGTCATAACAAGAACATTCTGGAAGAATAATCCTATTTCTTTATTTTTTATTTATAAAAATTAAAGAGGTACAAGTGCAGTTTTGTTACATGTATATATTATGTAGTGGTGAAGTCTGGGCTTTTAGTGTAACCACCATGTGAATAATGTACATTGTACCTATTAAGTAATTTCTTATCCCTTTCCCCCTTTCCAGCCTCTTGAGTCTCCACTGTCTATTAGCCTATACTCTACGTCCATGGGTACACATTATTTTGTTTCCACTTATAAATGAGAACATGCAGTATTTGACTTTCTGTTTATGAATTGTTTCACTTAAGATAATGACCTCTAGTTCCATTCATGTTACTACAAAAAACACGATTTCATTCCTTTATATAGCCGAACAGTATTCCACTCTGTGTGTGTGTGCATGTATGTATATGTGTGTGTGTATACATACATTTGTGTGTGTGTATATATATATATATATATATATATATACACGCCACATTTTCTTTATCCATTTATCCATTGGTAGAAATTTAGGTTGATTCCAAATATTTCTTATTGTAAATAGTGCTGTGATAAATATATGAGTCCAGGTATCTTTTTGGCATCATAATTTCTTTTCCTTTGGGCAGATACCCAGTAGTGGAATTGCTGGTAGTTCTATTTTTAGTTCTTTGACAAATCTCTGTACTGTTTTCCATACAGGTTGTAGCAAATTACACTTGCACCAAAAGTGTGTAAGTGTTCTTTTTTCTCTGCATACTTGCTAACATCTGTTATTATTTGACTTTTTTATAATAGCTATTCTGACTGGTGGAAGATGATGTCTCATCATAAGTTTAATTTGCATTTCTCTTAGTGATGTTGAGCATTTTTACGTATGATTGTCATCCATTTGTATGTCTGCTTTTGAAAAATGTCTATTCATATCCTTTGCCCATTTTTTAATGGAATTATTTGATTTTTGTTATTGTTGAGTTGTTTGAGTTTCTTGTAAATTCTGTATATCAGTATTCTGTCAGATTTATAGTTTGCAAATATTTTCTTGCATTCTGAAGGTGATCTGTTCACTCTGTTATATCTTTTTATGTGCAGAAACTTTTTAGTTTAATTAAGTCCTATTTGTCTACTTCTGTTTCTGTTGCCTCTGCTTTTGAGGTCTTGGTCATGAAGTCTTTGCCTAGACCAATATCCAGAAGAATTTCCCCTAGGTTTTCTGCCAGTATTCTAATTTCGGGTCTTACATGTAAGTATTTAATTTACATTGAATTAATTTTTGTAATAGGTAATAAATAGGGGTCTGGTTTTTTAATGGTAAATTTTTGTAATGGTGATAAATAAGGGTCTGGTTTTATTCTTCCATATATGGCAAACTAATTTTCCCCTCACCATTTATTATAAAGAGTATCCTTTCCACAGTGTATGTTTTTGTCAATTTTGTCAAATATCAGCTGACTATAAATAGCTGATATAAATGACTTTTTTCTGGGTTCTTTATTCTGTTCCATTGAACTATGTATCTATTTTTATACCAGTGCCATGCTTTGTTGGTTGCTATTGCCTTGTAGAATAATTTGAGGTCAGTAATATGATAACTCTAGCTATGATTTTTTTTTTTTTTTTTTTTTTTTTTGCTTAGAATTGCTTTGGCTATACAGGCTATTTGGTTCCATGTGAATTTTAGGAATTTTTTAATTCTGTGAAGAATTATTTTGGTATTTTAATAGGAATTGCATTGAATCTGTAGATTGCTTTGAACAGTATGGTCATTTTAGTGATATTAATTCTTCTGATCCATGAGCATTGGACATTTTCCTACTTGTTTGTGTTATGTACAACTTCTTTCATCAGTGTGTTGCAGTTTTTTATAGAGATTTTCCTTGGTTAAATCTATTTCTGGGTATTTATTTTTGTAGCTATTGTAAATGGTATTGTGTTCTTGATTTGATTCTCAGCTTGATTGTTATTGGTGAAAAGAAATGCTACTAATTTTGTAGATAGATTTTGTTTCCTGAAACATTGCTAAATTCATTTATCATATCTAAGAGTTTTTGGAGGTTTCCTTAGGGATTTCTGGGTATAAGATCATATCTGTGAACAGAGATCATGTGACTTCCTGTTTTCTAATTTGGATGCCTTTTATTTCCTTCTTTCACCTGATTGCTCTAGTTAGGACTTCCAGTACTCTGTTGAATAGGAGTGGTGAAAGTTGACATCCTTGTCTTGTTCCAGTTCCTAGGGGGATTTCTTTCAATTTTTCCCCATTCAGTGTGATATTGGCTGTAGGTTTGTCATATATGGCCTTTATTATTTTAGGTTATGTTCCCTCTATGCCTACCTTGTTGAGAGTTTTTATTATGAGGGGATGCTGAATATTGTCAAATGCTATATTATTATTACTTATATAATTTGGTCAAACTATCTTTTATCCATTCTGCCAATCTGTATGTTTTATGTGGAGCATTTAATCTATTTACAGTCAAGATTAATATTGATATGTGAGGTTTCATTCCTATCATAATGTTAATTTTTATCTAGTTGTTTCATAGGTTCTTTATTCTTTTTTTTTCTTCTATATATTTGTCTTTCTGGTTTCATGGAGTTCTGTCATGCTGCCATTTTATTTCTTTTTATTCCTCTTTTGTGTAATTTTTTAATAAGACCTGTGAATTTTATACTTCCCTGTAGTTTTATGATGGTGAATATTGATCTTTTATTTCTGTGTTTAGAACTCCTTTTGGCCTTTCCTGTATGACTGGTTTAGTGCTGATGAATTCCTTCAGCATTTATTTGTCTGGGAACAATTTTATATGTCCTTCTTTTAAGAAGCTTATTGTACATAATATAAAATTTGAATGATTGATAGCTTTTTTCTTTAAGAACTCTGAAAATAGTACTTCAAATTCTTATGGCCTGTAAGGTTTTTGCTGAGAAGTTCACTGTCAGTTGGATGGTGCTTCTTTATAGCTTATTATATGCTTATCTTTTGCTGAATTTAGAATTTTTTTTCTTCACATGGACTTTAGACAGTTTGATGACTATATCCCATGGTGAAGTCTTTTCTGCAATGTATTTTTCTGATGTTTGCTGAGCCTCTTGTATCTAGATGTCTATATATCTTTCAAGGCAAGGAAGTTTTTATCAGTTATTTCTTTAGATATGTTTTCAAATGTTTTGCTTTTGACTCAGTAATACCAATAATTTGTAAGTTTGGTCATTAGGCAGTTCTGTGCTTCTTTATGGCTTTGTTTGCTCTTTTTTATTTACTTTTGTCTGGCTGGGTTAATTCAAAAGACCTGTCTTCAAGTTCTGAGATTCTGTTTGGTTTAGCCTATTGTTCAAACTTTTACTTTTAGACTGTAATTTCTTCAATGGCTTTTTCATTTCCCAGAGTCCTTTTTGGTTCTTTGTTTTCTTTCTTTCTTTTTTTTTTTTTTTTTTTTTCTTTTTTTTGAGACGGAGTCTTGCTCTGTCGCCCAGGCTGGAGTGCAGTGGCCGGATCTCAGCTCACTGCAAGCTCCGCCTCCCGGGTTCACACCATTCTCCTGCCTCAGCCTCCCGAGTAGCTGGGACTACAGGCGCCTGCCACCTCGCCCGGCTATATTTTTGTATCTTTTTTAGTAGATACGGGGTTTCACCGTGTTAACCAGGATGGTCTCGATCTCCTGACCTCGTGATCCGCCCGTCTCGGCCTCCCAAAGTGCTGGGATTACAGGCTTGAGCCACCGCGCCTGGCCCCTCTTTCTTTTTTTTTAAGACTATCTATCTCTTTGGTAAATTTATCTTTATATCCTGAATTGATTTTCTGATTTCTATGTACTGGTTTTTAGTCTTCTCTTGGATCTCATTGAGCTTCTTTAAAATAAATATTTTGAATTTTTATCTGGAATTTCACAAACTTCATTTTGATTAGGATCCACAGCTAGAATTAGTGTGATCTTTTGAGATTGTCATAACACTCTGCTTTTGCATACTTCAAGTATTGTTACATTTGTTCTTTTATTTGTGCATATGGAGAAAGACCCACTTCTTATTTTTGAGTTTACTTTCATTTGGACAGGATTTGTTTTCTTCTTCTCTTCTTGAGAATGCAACTATAATATATTTTAAGTAGTACAGTTTGCTTTGCTGATGTATGTACTCAGTGGAGAAAAGTGTGTAAAAATTGTTTTACTTATAGATAGCCTTCATGTGGTGACTTTCTCAAATGTTAGCTGTATTATTGGTGTACTGAATGGGTGAGCAGACTCATAGCCTCCTGAGACTCCACGGTGGAGGTCATGAGCAGCTTATTTCATTCCTAAGCACTGTGCATTTGTGTCTGCAGAATTTGTAGTGGATTGTTCAGCTTGACTTCTAGGATAGTAGGTGGCACTCACAGGTAAGAGCTGGCTGCAGTGGTACCTGTAGGGTTTATGCTTAATTGTTGTTTACCAGAAGAAGTTCTCTGGTGCCTCAGGCAATGAGCTGATCTGTAGAATATGCAGTGGTCTGTGTCCCATGTTTAGCCTCAGAGAATGAGGGTGAAGCTGGGCAGAGCTGGACCAGGCAAACTCACACTCAGGCTTCCCAGTGTCAGGGGCAAGCACCTGCCCTCACAGGAATGGCAGGGAAGTCATCACGTCCCTGGTGAAATGACCATAGGTCTCTGCGTGGTGAAGAGAGGGGCTACTCGAGCATAGCCTAGGCAGGAGGGAGTGTTATCAATCTTCCTGTCACACCCCATCCCAGCACTTGGTATATCAGTTTAATCAGACACTGCTGTTTGTTTATAGGCTGCAATGTAGCCAAGAGCTGTAGGAGACACCAGCTCTGAGGCTCAACAATGAACCTCTGTGCCATCTGGTAGTGGCTGCGGTGCGGAGTCTTCTACCACACCTCCAAACACCAGCTCTCTGGTACTCCTGCTTTTCATTGCAGCAACACTGCAGCTGTGTGCAGAGGCGGGAAGGGACCATTCCCTTCACTCAAGTCCAGAAGTGAAGGTGACTCTGACAGAGGGGTTGCAGTTTCCCCTCATAGCCCCAGATAGGCTTCCTTCCAGTTTGCCTGTATCAACTTCATATGGGAGCAGTAGCTGCTATGTCTCCAGCAGTGTGGCAAGTGGGAAGAGAAGTTCCCCTCTCTTAAGCTTGGTTTTGAACACAGAGTCCACTTGGCTGGTGGGATGGGATTTCCTTCTCACTTGCCAAGCAAAGCACAGAGTCGTGTCCCTGTTGGAAGTGGGGCCACCCCTCACAGCCCCAAGCAGGGAGCTCTCAGGCACTGGGAAGTGTATGCTTTTGTTTCCTTTGTCCCAGGAATTTTCCCATTGGTGCACTACACTTTCCCTTCCCGTAAGAGTGGCACTCCCTGAGGGCTAGATTACTGGAAACCCTGCAGCTCCCTTGATTCCAGCCAGCACTGTGCTGCTGCAGCCATCTGAGTGGGTACTGGGTAATGTCAGCAGAACCTCCTGGGATATGCAACAAAGGTTGACGTTCTCTGAGCAAGATACAGTCTCCTTATGGCTGTGCTCTCACAGTGGCATCCTGGCCCAGCCACTCAAGAGTTGGGGCAGAGTGAGCAACACAACGTGTGTTTATGGTCTGGTGTAATACCCTCCGGACATCCCAAAATCACTGCCAACACTAGTGTTCGGGTGTGCAAGGGTAGAGGAGCTCTCTCACAGTTTGGATACTGGCAGTCCACAGCTAGGATGACAGGTGCCAAAATAGTCTCATTTACTTTTTCCACTCAGCACTAAGTCCTCTGGGGCTCCCATCAATCTTTGCCAGCTGAGTTGGCCTCTCATTTCCTTCTTTTCCCGTGCCTCAGGTCTTTTCCTGTGAATTCTCCACTGGGCTCTAGTATTCTGTTCTTGATATTCTTTTGGAGTTAAAATTATCTAGTGATGATCTTTGTTTTTCTTTGTGAGAACAACTGGCACCTAGTCAGCAATCTTTCTAATTACCATAATGAATCTTTTTTTTTTTTTTTCTGGAAGAACACTTTGAAAAATAAGCAGCTCTAGTTTGCCAACTGAGTGTGAGGGCAGAGATTTTTTTAAAAGACGAATATGAAAAAAAGATGAACTGTTAGTCACATCAGGAAAAATTCTAGTGCTGTGATTACTCTGAATCCATGCACAGCAGTGGACAACCAGGTATCCCTGGGATGACAGTCAGAGTGCACAGAGATTTATTGCTGGAATGAGCAGTTCCCCTGACATTGGTATTGAGCTCTAGCTGATCAAACATCAACGACTATAGGCTGTAACCTTATCCTGGGAACTGCTGTCTAAGAGATGATGAGTAATGATGTGGTGAAATATTTTATGGAATTTTGTTTTACATAATTTACATACTTTGTAAGAGGGTTTTATTGATTTCTGTCTGTATAATTTGGGGTCATTAAGACTAGGATCTGGTAAGTTGGAGAGTCAGAAGCATTGAACTGAGCAAATCAATAGAAATACTTCTTAGTATGGGGGTTAAGAATCATGTTAAGAAAAGAGTGTGAGATCCACTTCTTAATAATATTCATATGAACTCTAAGTTCAAAAGCAGATTCCCAACTTAAACTAGCTTTTCTATTCCACTAAAAAGCATGAGCAATCCTTCAATTAGGATAGCCAACTAATTGGATGGGACAATCAATTTTTTTACTTAGCTCCTCCAAAATCACTCTAAAACAGTCTTTAAATAGTTTTTCCAAGAATTTGAGGGAAACAATGTTTGGACAAGAGGCTCTAATTTTATTTCAAATTTGAAACTAAAAATTTGATTTTTGTTCTGTAATGTTCAAGACTGATTAATTTCTGACTTTTTCATTTTAGCCAGTCTGGTAGGTGTGTAGTGGTTTCTGATTGAGGCCTCAATTTGCATTTCCAGTGAAGTTTAACAACTATTTATATTTGAATATTGTCGTTTGTGATATATCTGCTCATCTCCTTGGCCCATTAAAAACACTGATTTGTAAGAGTTCTTTATTCTGAATATGGGTCTTTTGTTAAATATAAGAATAGCGAATATAGTCTCCCATTTCATGGGTTGCCTGTTAATTCTACTAATAATGTCTTTTGATAAATATAAATTATTTCAGTGTAATGTAGCCATTTACATTTTACCCCCGTTGTGGATAGGACTTTGGGGACCTATTAAGAAATATTTTCCCACATTAAGAAAATTGTCTTCTGTTTTTCTACAAATGGTTTATTGTTTTACGTGCCATATTTAATATTCAACTCATCTGGGATTTATATTTTATGATATTACATGAGAGCCAACACACATAATTCTATATGGCTACTTCATTACAGTGTTATACTTTTTGATTATTTGTAAGTTATAATCCAAAGACCCTGATGTGAGATCAATATTAGGGTATTTGAAAGACTTTTCTCAGATTTAGGAATTCTCTAGTTTTTCTTAAAAGTACACACAGTGGGACTGCTAGAGAGATGATAGTGTTATATTTCAAGGCCCCAGACATATTGGTGAAGAAACCAAAAAATACATATGCACCCATAATTTGAGGGAAAGATATCTCAATGAAACTTAAATATAAATGGTTGAAAACAAAGCAGCAATGGTTAAATAAGTACTATAAATATTTGTGTGTGTGAAACAGAAAGAATGAATAAGACATCTTAAGAAGCTAAGGCTAACAGAACCCAGGCAGAAAACAGGCACTAGTGCAAAGATCAGGGAAGTAATTTGAACACAGTAGCTGAAACTAAAAGGCTGTTGCACACTGAAAGAAGTTCATGGTAAGGTCTGAAGGAGCTGAAGCAATCTATACTCTCCCTGTGAAGTGTCCGAACCATGAAGCCAAGACTACCTTTTCAAAGCTGAAATTTGGATCTGTATGAACAGCATAAGACAAAAGAAGGAAAAGGCTCAGACAAAAATGCGGAAGGAAACAAATACCTGGAGATATCTGCAAGAATAAAACCATATTTTTGATCCCTTCACAAAGTAAGAGAAATGATAATGTTGAAGTGTAAAGCTAAACAATTATCTTGACCCAACCCTTATTCTTAAAGTTTAGGAAAATTAAAATTACATAAAATTTGGGAATAAAAAGTATTGTGTTTGATTACTGTGGAAATGTATTGCAAGAAAAAAGTTGGAGAAGAAAGAAACCACATAACAAACCTGTAGACAAAACAATAGCAAACCAAAGAGATGAAACTATAACCTACTATTCCGAGATGGGCTAAAATGGACAAGAAAATAAAGAGAAAACATGAAAGAACAATACAGATTACCATCGGTAAAAACTCAGAAATGAAATCACAAAAATAAAAAAATAATTAAAGGGAAATATTTCAAAAATCAGTATTAAACTAAAAAGAGAATTAAAACAGTAGATCATTCGTCAGCATAATTAAAAGATGAATAGAAAGAATGCTAAAAGCAAAAAAGAAATGACATCTCAGATAAGCATTAACAAAAGTAGCAAAGGAATTGTCTATTCAAAGAAAATCTAATATATATATAATGCAAAGTCTCAAAAAGAAAAAATCAAAGGAAATAAATATTAATAATAAAACTTTAGGAAACTGGAAAGTCACTAGCATGATTAACAAGGAAACTTAGTCTAGTAAAAAATAACAATAAACTTTAAAATTAGTCTTTAGATAGCCAAACAAAAAGAGGAAATCACTTGTAAGGAAGATAAAATTATCATGTCATCAAACTTTTTAAATTGGAGTTATGTCACATGCCAATGCTTAACCAAGGAGACATATTCGTAGAAAGAATAAATGAATCAATTATATTACATCCTTCTAAACTGATTTTCAAAACAAAAGCATCATTTATAGTTATGAAAATGAAAATCCCAGAAAATTCTATTTCCATGAGATTCTTCTAATGAATATGCCAGAGAATGAGCTTCAGATTACCCAAAACTTTGGGAAGATATAGATTAAAAGTCTATAATGAAGTATTATATTTATCTACATATCTATTTTATCTATTTATGTATTAATATCTATGTGTGTTTGTGTGTGCATCATCTAGAAGAATAAATTAATGAAGGAGGCTAAAACAACAAATAAAAGTAATGATTATATTCAATTCCCAGATTGTGATCACATCATAAGGAATCAAGGAATTTGGAGAAATTGCTGATTTCACATCTAGGGCAGCAAGTGTATAGGTCTGGAACAATTGTACAGATCTGATAGCAAGAAGGTTATCAAAGAGCACTAGAGTTGAGCCAAAAGAATTTAAAGACAAATTGAAAGAGGCTCCCAATTCAAAATTAAGACAATTTGTGATTCTATGCAAGTAACAACTATAAGAGATTCAGAATTTCAAGTGTTTTATCCATGGAATCCATCTGACAATCATTTGAGAAGTATTGGCAACAATTAGAGAAGGATAGTAAATCAACATACTATTTTTAAAGCTGTTAAATAAGGGGAAAGAATCATGCATTTATCCTTCCCTTCCTATATGAACTGTACCATGGGGTGAACAAATAATTGAAGACAGTGTCTCTTTAAAGAAGTCTAGTCATCCCTTTATACATGGGGGATTTGTTCTAAGACTCCTCCTGCGCATAGCCAGATCTGTGAATATCTAAGTCCCACAGTCAGTTAGTCCTGCAGAACCCGCTTTACTGTACAAAAAGTCAGTCCTCTGTATACATGGGCTTCACTTTCCACCACTACTATAATTTCTGTCTGTGTTGTTCTCCATGTATAAGTGGTCCCATGCATCTCAAACCCATGTTGTTCACGGGTCAACTGTATTCCAACTAATAAATGAAAATGGAATAATAGAATTAGGATATTGCAATTTTGCTGAGTATATGCTATTGTATATATACATGCCAATCTATACGCATTTTATATGCCATTTTGCAACCTTTAAGGGCTTGCAGGATTTAGGCCCTGAAGATCAACAGCTGCTAATAACATAAAAGCAGAGGTTAAAAAGACATAGATTCCCCTGATAAAAAACAAAACCTCATATTCTCTGAAGTAGTCATGCCAAAAACCAAACCAAAATCAAAATAATTTCGAATTTGATCAGGATTCTACATTCAGCTTTCATGTTATAGGACATTTGGAGTAGTGAAGACCATTTTAATAAGAATGTAGACAGCAAAATCTAAACTGTGGCAACTCTAAAGGACCATATTTTTCTTTTTAAATTTTTAGAGATGGGGATCTCACTCTGTTGCCCAGGCTAGAGTGCAGTGGTGTGATCATAGCTCACTACCGCCTCGAATTCCTGGGCTCAAGGGATCCTCCCGCCTCAGCCTTTTGAGTAGCTGAGATCATGGGGTTGAGGGGAGCCACAGAACCCAGCTAACATTTCTTAAACAAATAAATTCCAAGAAAAGAGATAGAGACAGAAGGAGAGAGACAGGAAGAGAGAGAGAGAGAACCTAGAGATAAGAAAAGAGATTTTAAAATATTAAGCAATTGTACTATGTAGGCATTATTTAAATCTTGCTTCAAAAAAACAAAATATAAATATAAACATAAAAGAAAACATCTTTGACATTTATGGGACGACTAAAAATTTGAGCTGTCTGCACAATTGATGATATTAAAAGATTGTTAAATTTTTGGAAGTTTCATACTGTGACTGTTAAAAAAGGAGCTCTAATATTCTAGAGACATACAAAAATTTTGACAAATGAAATTATATGATGTTTAATATTTGATTTAAAAAATGGGAGATGTGGAAAGTGGGTGAAAATCAGATGAAGCAAATTTGACCACAAATTGGTGACAGTTGGTGGTATATGAAGGGACATTTTAATATTCCATCCACTTTTGTATATGCTTGAAGTGTTCCATAATAAAAAGTTACAATAATAATAATGGTAAGTAGATATGCCGATCTTCAAAATAGCAGAGTGCACACATGGCACACAGAAAAAACAAACCTATCTTGTCTTTTTCCCTAGGTCTGCACTCGGGAATTTTAAAATTCATCTTTCTCCAGAAACAAAATCTTTATTTTTTATATGCCATATTTGCTCAGAGCTGTTCAGACTTTTCTCATGAGACACCAATCATAGCATCTCATTTATTGCTTGTTGTTTTTGTCTGTCATTCATAGAGCGTGTCAGCCTTTTATTGTGTTTATTACAATACAGCAAACCTTTTCCCTGGGACCATCTGGAGTTCTCCTCCTTAATAATATTTCTTTCAACACCTACTAGCTCTGAGGTAGTTGTGAGCATGCTCATAGGCTAAAATAGGCATCTATTTCATGGCCATGTTCTGTCAAATTCATTTATTTGAACATTGTGAGATCAATTTGTTATGGACTTTTGGTTACATCAGTGTGTTTTAATTGGCACTAGACATGAGCTGGGTATTAAATGTACTCTTGGCATCCCTAATTGCAACACAACTATTGCCCTATTCTGGTAAACAACTGCTTTAGAGCAGTCATTCTGTACAAACTTCAAACACATCTGCCAAGTGTTTCTAATAGACAGCACAAGTCACTAGGCTAGAAATGACAGTCATTTAAAGTCCTCTGTAATTATGGATCCTCCAAGAATTTAAAAGAAAAAGTTGGCATTTTGGGGAATAACTTGGAATCATTATACAGTCTATTTTGAATATGAGCTCAGTTCTACTAGGCCAAGTGGACTGGTGAGCAAGAAAAGAATTAACTTCTAAAAAATGAAGAAGATAGTGCCATAATTCATTAGGTTTTTAACCAAGATTAGTGATAAGTTTTTCCTTAGGTTTCATAATGAATTTGATTCTTTAACAGCAATAATTGTATTCAATTTTTCTATATTAAAAGCATTTTTTCTTCAAGATAACTCCACTTCAGGATCCGAAAAAATTCAGAAAATTAGATTTTCAGTTACATCAAACCACAAACTTTATCATTGTCCAATAATGTAAGGTGCACATTTCCTTTCAATTAATTTCCTTAATAATTTTACCTTAGGGTCTTCCTCTATGATGACCTTGGCAATTTTGATCATAGCTAAGGCTATCAAAATATTTACAGTGAGTTGCTAAGTCCAAGCAGGCAACGTTATGTTTCATCCTCTGAAGTACAATGAATACATTAAGAATTGTGCTCCTTGCAGCTGTGCAAAATAGTAACACTGATATTTAAACTACAGAGAAGCAAATACCTATGCCAAAATGGAACAAGTTATCTTTGTATGTTCCACAAACCTCTCTGAAATATTCCTTAACACCTCACCTTCTCTAAAAATGAAACCTTTTCAAACTTCACAGCATGTTTTCTCTTTGATTAAAAACATGGATTTTCACAACAAACTTCATTAAAGGTAAAATGTTTCTGTAACCAAATAAGAGACTGTGATATTTATATTACAGAGATTTTTTATTTAAAAGTAATTGTTGACTTGTTTCCAAGCCTATGGGGAAAATAAAGTAGAAATTTAAATGGCAGGCTTGAGAGAAGAAGTCAAATGTAGCCACAAGGCAAATGGAACATGCAGTTTAAAAGCTTTGTTGATGAAAAGCGTCAAACTCTATAAAATATTTAAGGAGATTTATTCTGAACCAAATATGAATGGCCATGGCCTGTGACAGAGTTCTCAGGAGGTCCTGAGAACATGTCCCCAAGGTGGTCAGGGTGCAGGTTGGTTTTACATATTTTAGGGAGGCATGGGATATCAATCAAATACATTTAAGAAATACATTGGTTTCGTTTGGAAAGATGGGACAACTCAGAGCGGGGGCTTCCAGCCTATAGGCAAATTTAAATATTTTCTTGTTGACAATTGGTTGAGTTTATCTGAAGACCTGGAATCAAAGGCAATGTTCAGGTGAAGATAAAGGATTGTGGAGACCAAATGTTATTGTGCAGAGGAAACTCTCAGATGGCAGACTTAAGAGAGAGCAGGTTGAAAAATGTGTCTTATCGGACTTAAAAGGGTGACCGGCTGTTAGTTGAATTATCTCCTGGATCTGCGAAGGAAGAAAGGAAAACAAAGGGGAAAGGGGATTATCTATAGAATGTGGATTTTTCCACAAGAAACGTTGCAGAGCAATTTCAAGGTATGTCAAGGAAATGCATTTTGGGATAAAACCTTTTGAATTTTTCCCTTGTTTTGCCCGAGTCAGATTGGAAAGTAAGTCACGATATACAAGGTTAAATAAAACCCATCTGATGAGAATTTATAGTTTGTAGGGCATGACACCCCAGGCTCCTTAGAAAGGAGTTTGGACGAGATAAAAAAAATCAGAGCTTAGTCCTCAGTGCCCCCGGATGGCCAAAAAGCATTCCATAGAATGCATGTATAGGCCAACAATAGCAGCAGGTCCCTCGGCGCTGGGAAGCCTCATTTTTAGGGTTGTCTGATTCGACCATCTGGAAAGGTCTCATAGTGCTAGGAAGGCTTATCCCTCAAGTCCTCTGATTTGATGGTAATAGTTTTAAATATTAGTTATTTGGATAATGGGGAAAGGACATAGGCTGACCTGATGTAATAACCAATTGTTTAAGGGGTGAGATGGAGTCAGGCCTAGGGTTAAATCTAAAAAAGAAAAAAAAATCCTGGATCAGATCTATTTTCTGGGCTATCATCTTCCAGATCTTTAATTGTGCCTTTCATGCTGCTGTATCTGGCATAATATTTACAAGAAAATGTCTAATGTTAATATAATAACAAATATCATAAAGATAGTGAAGATTTTGCTGTCCAAGGTTTTAGGTAGACTCAGAGGGCACTAAACAACCCAATCAGCCAGAAAATAAAAACCCCACATGCATCATCGTATTCTTTGTTTAGACTTACAATGTGTTTACCCTCCTTATTAGAAGTTATTTGAACCCTATGATAAATCTGATTTGAAAATTGTGGGACTAACATTAAATTGGATTTTAATAAATTTAATCTCTCTTATGGCCAGTTTATCACTATAGGTATAGCACGCTGAGGGGGTATAAATTAAATGTGAGAAATGTCTGGTCCTTGATGTCTAAATTGTTATAGACTTGTTAACAGTAGACATATCTATTTTTCCCGTCACTTTTGTATTGCACCATGTACTGGTACTTGGGAGAGAAAACATTTTGTCATAAGAGAAGTCATATATTTCTACAGTGTCATTTTTCCTTAGCAGGACTTCCTGTGGCTGAGGGTCATAAGAGTCAAAAGACTTATAGCCAATTAATTGTTCTGGGCCAGATAGGAATGGATGTAGACAGGCATTTGTTACTTCTTAAAATTATTATTTTAAGTAAAAAGGCTGACAGAAAAACCAAAAGGAAAAGTTACAAGACTGACTTATTTTTAACTTCTATGTGTTGAGCTGCTGTGAGCTTGGTTTTTGTTACAGCCTTACACCAATTAGCTATACAAAACATGAGCATTGTTCTGAAAAATTAAAACAAATATAAAGATAGATTTATCTTCACAACTCAAAGTGGGAGTATTATATCCAGGAGGCTTTGTTACAAGGTATTTTATCCTGTTAGTAAATATTTTCCTTTAGTTTTACAGTAAGCAGATAATTCGTATGGTTAGGGTGGATGCAAAAGTGACAAATAATCGTTTAGAAGGCAACTAAACTTGTTTTACCAGCTGTTTAAGAATTTTTTTGTACCCCCTTCTTGATTTGGAGGGCTTGATCTTGTCCTAATTTTGTCCCCGAAAACTGGCCTTTACAATCTTTTTTTTTTTAATTTATTTTTTATTATTATTATACTTTAAGTTCTAGGGTACATGTGCATAACGTGCAGGTTTGTTACATACGTATACTTGTGCCATGTTGCTGTGCTGCACCCATCAACTCGTCAGCACCCATCAACTCGTCATTTACATCAGGTATAACTCCCAATGCAATCCCTCCCCCCTCCCCCCTCCCCATGATAGGCCCCAGTGTGTGATGTTCCCCTTCCCGAGTCCAAGTGATCTCATTGTTCAGTTCCCACCTATGAGTGAGAACATGCGGTGTTTGGTTTTCTGTTCTTGTGATAGTTTGCTAAGAATGATGGTTTCCAGCTGCATCCATGTCGCTACAAAGGACACAAACTCATCCTTTTTTATGGCTGCATAGTATTCCATGGTGTATATGTGCCACATTTTCTGAATCCAGTCTGTCACTGATGGACATTTGGGTTGATTCCAAGTCTTTGCTATTGTGAATAGTGCCGCAATAAACATACGTGTGCATGTGTCTTTATAGCAGCATGATTTATAATCCTTTGGGTATATCCCCAGTAATGGGATGGCTGGGTCATATGGTACATCTAGTTCTAGATCCTTGAGGAATCTCCATACTGTTTTCCATAATGGTTGAACTAGTTTACAATCCCACCAACAGTGTAAAAGTGTTCCTATTTCTTCACATCCTCTCCAGCACCTGTTGTTTCCTGACTTTTTAATGATCGCCATTCTAACTGGTGTGAGATGGTATCTCATTGTGGTTTTGATTTGCATTTCTCTGATGGCCAGTGATGATGAGCATTTTTTCATGTGTCTGTTGGCTGTATGAATGTCCTCTTTTGAGAAATGTCTGTTCATATCCTTTGCCCACTTTTTGATGGGGTTGTTTCTTTTTTTTCTTGTAAATTTGTTTGAGTTCTTTGTAGGTTCTGGATATTAGCCCTTTGTCAGATGAGTAGATTGCAAAAATGTTCTCCCATTCTGTAGGTTGCCTGTTCACTCTGATGGTAGTTTCTTTTGCTGTGCAGAAGCTCTTTAGTTTAATGAGATCCCATTTGTCAATTTTGGCTTTTGCTGCCGTTGCTTTTGGTGTTTTAGACATGAAGTCTTTGCCCATGCCTATGTCCTGAATGGTACTACCTAGGTTTTCCTCTAGGATTTTTATGGTATTAGGTCTAACATTTAAGTCTCTAATCCACCTTGAATTAATTTTCGTATAAGGAGTAAGGAAAGGATCCAGTTTCAGCTTTCTACTTATGGCTAGCCAATTTTCCCAGCACCATTTATTAAATAAGGAATCCTTTCCCCATTTCTTGTTTCTCTCAGGTTTGTCAAAGATCAGATGGCTGTAGATGTGTGGTATTATTTCTGAGGACTCTGTTCTGTTCCATTGGTCTATATCTCTGTTTTGGTACCAGTACCTTGCTGTTTTGGTTACTGTAGCCTTGTAGTATAGTTTGAAGTCAGGTAGCGTGATGCCTCCAGCTTTGTTCTTTTGACTTAGGATTGTCTTGGAGATGCGGGCTCTTTTTTGGTTCCATATGAACTTTAAAGCAGTTTTTTCCAATTCTGTGAAGAAACTCATTGGTAGCTTGATGGGGATGGCATTGAATCTATAAATAACCTTGGGCAGTATGGCCATTTTCACGATATTGATTCTTCCTATCCATCAGCATGGTATGTTCTTCCATTTCTTTGTGTCCTCTTTTATTTCACTGAGCAGTGGTTTGTAGTTCTCCTTGAAGAGGTCCTTTACATCCCTTGTAAGTTGGATTCCTAGGTATTTTATTCTCTTTGAAGCAATTGTGAATGGAAGTTCATTCATGATTTGGCTCTCTGTTTGTCTGATACTGGTGTATAAGAATGCTTGTGATTTTTGCACATTAATTTTGTATCCTGAGACTTTGCTGAAGTTGCTTATCAGCTTAAGGAGATTTTGGGCTGAGACAGTGGGATTTTCTAAATATACAATCATGTCATCTGCAAAGAGGGACAATTTGACTTCTTTTTTTCTAACGGAATACCCTTGATTTCTTTCTCTTGCCTGATTGCCCTAGCCAGAACTTCCAACACTATGTTGAATAGGAGTGGTGAGAGAGGGCATCCCTGTCTTGTGCCAGTTTTCAAAGGGAATTTTTCCAATTTTTGCCTATTCAGTATGATATTGGCTGTGGGTTTGTCATAAACAGCTCTTATTATTTTGAGGTACGTTCCATCAATACCGAATTTATTGAGCATTTTTAGCATGAAGGGCTGTTGAATTTTGTGAAAAGCCTTTTCTGCATCTATTGAGATAATCATGTGGTTCTTGTCTTTGGTTCTGTTTATATGCTGGATTATGTTTATTGATTTGCGAATGTTGAACCAGCCTTGCATCCCAGGGGTGAAGCTCACTTGATCATGGTGGATAAGCTTTTTGATGTGCTGCTGAATCCGGTTTGCCAGTATTTTATTGAGGATTTTTGCATCGATGTTCATCAGGGATATTGGTCTAAAATTCTCTTTTTTTGTTGTGTCTCTGCCAGGCTTTGGTATCAGGATGATGTTGGCCTCATAAAATGAGTTAGGGAGGATTCCCTCTTTTTCTATTGATTGGAATAGTTTCAGAAGGAATGATACCAACTCCTCCTTGTACCTCTGGTAGAATTCAGCTGTGAATCCATCTGGTCCTGGACTTTTTTTGGTTGGTAGGCTATTAATTATTGCCTTAATTTCAGAGCCTGCTATTGGTCTATTCAGGGATTCAACTTCTTCCTGGTTTAGTCTTGGAAGAGTGTAAGTGTCCAGGAAATTATCCATTTCTTCTAGATTTTCTAGTTTATTTGCATAGAGGTGTTTATAGTATTCTCTGATGGTAGTTTGTATTTCTGTGGGGTCGGTGGTGATATCCCCTTTATCATTTTTTATTGCATCTATTTGATTCTTCTCTCTTTTCTTCTTTATTAATCTTGCTAGCGGTCTGTCAATTTTGTTGATCTTTTCAAAAAACCAACTCCTGGATTCATTGATTTTTTGAAGGTTTTTTTGTGTCTCTATCTCCTTCAGTTCTGCTCTGATCTTAGTTATTTCTTGCCTTCTGCTAGCTTTTGAATGCGTTTGCTCTTGCTTCTCTAGTTCTTTTAATTGTGATGTTAGACTGTCAATTTTAGATCTTTCCAGCTTTCTCTTGTGGGCATTTAGTGCTATAAATTTCCCTCTACACACTGCTTTAAATGTGTCCCAGAGATTCTGGTATGTTGTATCTTTGTTCTCATTGGTTTCAAATAACATCTTTATTTCTGTCTTCATTTTGTTATGTACCCAGTAGTCATTCAGGAGCAGGTTGTTCAGTTTCCATGTAGTTGAGCGGTTTTGATTGAATTTCTTAGTCCTGAGTTCTAGTTTGATTCCACTGTGGTCTGAGAGACAGTTTGTTATAATTTCTGTTCTTGTACATTTGCTGAGGAGTGCTTTACTTCCAATTATGTGGTCAATTTTGGAATAAGTGCGATGTGGTGCTGAGAAGAATGTATATTCTGTTGATTTTGGGTGGAGAGTTCTATAGATGTCTATTAGGTCTGCTTGCTGCAGAGCTGAGTTCAATTCCTGGATATCCTTGTTAACTTTCTGTCTCGTTGATCTGTCTAATGTTGACAGTGGAGTGTTGAAGTCTCCCATTATTATTGTATGGGAGTCTAAGTCTCTTTGTAAGTCTCTAAGGACTTGCTTTATGAATCTGGGTGCTCCTGTATTGGGTGCATATATATTTAGGATAGTTAGCTCGTCCTGTTGAATTGATCCTTTTACCATTATGTAATGGCCTTCTTTGTCTCTTTTGATCTTTGATGGTTTAAAGTCTGTTTTATCAGAGACTAGTATTGCAACCCCTGCTTTTTTTTGTTCTCCATTTGCTTGGGAAATCTTCCTCCATCCCTTTATTTTGAGCCTATGTATGTCTCTGCGTGTGAGATGGGTCTCCTGAATACGGCAGACTGATGGGTCTTGACTCTTTATCCAGTTTGCCAGTCTGTGTCTTTTAATTGGAGCATTTAGTCCATTTACATTTAAGGTTAATATTGTTATGTGTGAACTTGATCCTGCCATTATGATATTAACTGGTTATTTTGCTCGTTAGTTGATGCAGTTTCTTCCTAGCCTAAATGGTCTTTACATTTTGGCATGTTTTTGCAATGGCTGGTACCGGTTGTTCCTTTCCATGTTTAGTGCTTCCTTCAGGGTCTCTTGTAAGGCAGGCCTAGTGGTGACAAAATCTCTAAGCATTTGCTTATCTGTAAAGGATTTTATTCCTCCTTCACTTATGAAACTTAGTTTGGGTGGATATGAAATTCTGGGTTGAAAATTCTTTTCTTTAAGAATGTTGAATATTGGCCCCCACTCTCTTCTGGCTTGTAGAGTTTCTGCCGAGAGATCTGCTGTTAGTCTGATGGGCTTCCCTTTGTGAGTAACCCGACCTTTCTCTCTGGCTGCCCTTAAGATTTTTTCCTTCATTTCATCTTTGGTGAATCTGGCAATTATGTGTCTTGGAGTTGCTCTTCTCGAGGAGTATCTTTGTGGCGTTCTCTGTATTTCCTGGATTTGAATGTTGGCCTGCCCTACTAGGTTGGGGAAGTTCTCCTGGATGATATCCTGAAGAGTGTTTTCCAACTTGGTTCCATTTTCCCCCTCACTTTCAGGCACCCCAATCAGACGTAGATTTGGTCTTTTTACATAATCCCATACTTCTTGCAGGCTTTGTTCATTTCTTTTTCTTCTTTTTTCTTTTGGTTTCTCTTCTCGCTTCATTTCGTTCATTTGATCCTCAATCGCTGATACTCTTTCTTCCAGTTGATCGAGTCGGTTACTGAAGCTTGTGCATTTGTCATGTATTTCTCGTGTCGTGGTTTTCATCTCTTTCATTTCGTTTATGACCTTCTCTGCATTAATTACTCTAGCCATCAATTCTTCCACTTTTTTTTCAAGATTTTTAGTTACTTTGCACTGGGTACGTAATTCCTCCGTTAGCTCTGAGAAGTTTGATGGACTGAAGCCTTCTTCTCTCATCTCATCAAAGTCATTCTCCGTCAAGCTTTGATCCATTGCTGGCGATGAGCTGCACTCCTTTGCCGGGGGAGATGCGCTCTTATTTTTTGAATTTCCAGCTTTTCTGCCCTGCTTTTTCCCCATCTTTGTGGTTTTATCTGCCGCTGGTCTTTGATGATGATGGTGACATACTGATGGGGTTTTGGTGTAGGTGTCCTTCCTGTTTGATAGTTTTCCTTCTAACAGTCAGGACCCTCAGCTGTAGGTCTGCTGGAGATTGCTTGAGGTCCACTCCAGACCCTGTTTGCCTGGGTGTCAGCAGCAGAGGCTGCAGAAGATAGAATATTTCTGAACAGCGAGTGTACCTGTCTGATTCTTGCTTTGGAGGCTTCCTCTCAGGGGGGTACTCCACCCTGTGAGGTGTGGGGTGTCAGACTGCCCCTAGTGGGGGATGTCTCCCAGTTAGGCTACTCAGGGGTCAGGGACCCACTTGAGCAGGGAGTCTGTCCCTTCTCAGATCTCAACCTCCGTGTTGGGAGATCCACTGCTCTCTTCAAAGCTGTCAGACAGAGTCGTTTGTGTCTGCAGAGGTTTCTCCTGCTTTTGTTGTTTACTGTGCCCTGTCCCCAGAGGTGGAGTCTACAGAGACAGGCAGGTTTCCTTGAGCTGCTGTGAGCTCCACCCAGTTCGAGCTTCCCAGCGGCTTTGTTTACCTACTTAAGCCTCAGCAATGGCGGGCGTCCCTCCCCCAGCCTCGCTGCTGCCTTGCCGCGAGATCGCAGACTGCTGTGCTAGCAATGAGGGAGGCTCCATGGGCGTGGGACCCTCCCGGCCAGGTGTGGGATATAATCTTCTGGTGTGCCTGTTTGCTTAAAGCGTAGTATTGGGGTGGGAGTTACCCGATTTTCCAGGTGTTGTGTGTCTCAGTTCCCCTGGCTAGGAAAAGGGATTCCCTATTCCCTTGTGCTTCCCAGGTGAGGCAATGCCTCGCCCTGCTTCAGCTCTTGCTGGTCGGGCTGCAGCAGCTGACCAGCACCGATTATTTGGCACTCTGTAGTGAGATGAACCCAGTACCTCAGTTGAAAATGCAGAAATCACCGGTCTTCTGTATCGCTCGCGCTAGGAGTTGGAGACTGGAGCTGTTCCTATTCGGCCATCTTGCTCGGCCCCCCCGGCCTTTACAATCTTACACGCGCACCTCTTCTGCAATAGTCCCTGGAACAAGAGCAAGGCAGCTTGTACAGTTCTAGCAGCAGAGCATTAGCGGTGAAACAGACCAGGCCCAGTGAGATGCCAAATGATGGAGATTCATATCTCTGGTCTTTAGAATACTATGATTTTGGTTTCCTTGGAAGTAAAACAAAAAGAGATAAATAACATTTATAGTTTGACAATTTTAAGAGTAATTCATATGTCATAACAGAAAAAGTAACCTATTCTGTTAGGGCACGAACTAAAAATATGAAGAAAAATTATAATCTGGTACTTTTCTAGAGAATTATTGTAGCCAATAAATAATGCTTTACTCTGCATTCAAAAAGTTAGGGCTGAAATCTAGTATTAAGTGTTACGTTTGACCCTTGAAATATTTTTTTTAGCCACCTCTTTTATTAAAGAGAATATTGTAGCATGGCCAATTTGTGTTCAAGGTTAGTTTTAGGCTTCTTATGCTTGTCTGATTATTTGCATAAAATGCAGCAAGAAAGTGACTGGTCATATAGTCTCCTTTTAAAGTTGGTTTTGCCGAAACTTTACCTCAAAATAGGC
This sequence comes from Macaca fascicularis, assembly GCF_037993035.2. NCBI lineage: Eukaryota > Metazoa > Chordata > Mammalia > Primates > Cercopithecidae > Macaca > Macaca fascicularis. The sequence continues at coordinate 27,426,365 of NC_088376.1, read as the reverse complement.
TATTGTAGTTCCAGTCTTGGTAAAATAACCAGTGTCTCCAATTGTTTTTGTTTGTGTTTTTGTTTTTAAAAACAACTATTACTGAACTTATGCAGACAACTACATTGCCATAAAACTATAATCTGAATTTTGGAAGACTCAGAAAGGTAAATTTGTCTACAAAAACATGCTGTACACAGATAACTTAAAAGAGAAAGATTTTCTTTACCCTAATTTAACCAAAGCAGCAGCTTTTAAAACAATAATGTTTGTTTACCTTGGAAATGCCGTTACTGTAGAATTTAGCAGCTGCTCACAATTAGTCCTAGAAAAGAGGCTCTCTGCCTATTAGGTAGCAAGATTTTATGTAAGCCATTTTTCTTTTATCAAGGAACCTTTTGGGAAGCATTGTTTCCATTAGTATAGGGGTAGTTTCAATTAATATTCCATAGCAAGACAGTAAATGCCCCATCAAGTAGAACTTGTCTAGCTCAGTCGTTATTGAAAAGTACTCACAGTTTTTGCCATCAGCCCAGATAAATGCTCCACACAAAAGTTACACAGTGGAGGATTTACATGAGCAGATTCACATGTCTTCAGTTTTATGGAAAGGGGAAAACATTCCCCTGTTAGATATAGTACCCATTTTCATAAGACATTTAGGTAAAGGGGGTTACAACTACCTGACATAACGCTTGTTTAAACATCTTACGTTTTATAAATTTATTAACCTGTATGTTTTCGTGTTCTTCCCACGAAGCCTTTTTTAACCCCAGACCATTTTACCTTTTCTGGTGAAAAGCGTTTGGGTTCCCAGGAGGGAGTTGCCTCTGTAAGACCTATGAGGGACAGCAGAATCATAAAGACCTCCTTTTTTTCCCATTTTTTAAAATCTTACCCTAGGCAGTTGTTAGCTATATAGCCTTAAATTTACATATTACAGGCAACTCAGGTGACAATCAGATAGCAAATTCACATCATAGGGTAAGAAGAGAAAGTCCTGTGTGCTAGAGGGAAATTAAAGTAGATTTAATTGCCAATTAAACATAAAATTATACGTCTATTATAAAGGCCTTTAAATATACATACACACACACACACACACACACACAGACACACACACACACACACACACACACAGAGTTCCCATAGCTATTAGTCAGTACGTTAGTCATGAGACAAATACAACTGCACCAGCTTGCAGAAAAAAAGCAAACAACAACAACAACAAAAACTCACTGTTAGATAACAGTGGTTTTTATCTCAGTAGAAAAGTAACAGCAGATGATAGCAGGCAGAAAAGAAAATAGAACCTAGGAATTCTAGTTTGCAGATTGACCTAAGGACTCATTTTCCTTAATGTAAATGTGTACAAAGATCATATTACTTCCATTTTACATAAACTCTGGCAAATAGAGGTGCCATAAAACCTGTGGAGTGCTTGAAAGGGGACATTCTCCTGATTTTCTCCTTATTCTTAGATTTGTTTCCCGCCCTTTTTTTTTTTTTCCTTAAAAGGAGGAGCTGAGCTATAGCCTAGGGTTTTTGTGTGGTGGATCAATGCATGCTCTTTGTAGGCAGGACTCCACAGTGTGTCACTATTGAGTCGTTTCCACCCTCTTTCGTGCCTCAGTTTCTCTCTCCAGAGGTCTATGAACTCTGAGAGGGCTCAAAATGCTGGGTGATCAGCCCTGATAGGCATTTCCTGGATGAGCCATTTTTAAATTAATTTTTGTTAAGGATTTCCCTGCAGGGCCACTGCATGTCTTGAGGGGTCAACCCCCCAGACACTCCCATGAGGCCCCCAGTCACCCAGGGGTTCCTTTCAGCTGGGAGGAGCAAATGCCCTGAAAAACTGAGTCTCTCATTTATCTGTGAAAACAACAGTTCAGTGCCTCATGCAAATATGCACAGACAAGCGGAATTAAGAAAAATTTTAGGAGAAAAAGCATTAGAGAATTCCCTTTAGAATGCATCTCTGAACTAGAATTAGGATCCTTAAACAACAACTTTCTAGGAGAAAACCAACTCAGAATAAATCAAGGACCGTCAACCAGAGGGAGGTCCAGGGCTCAGGAGGACTTACCAGTTCCACCGGAGGAGAAGCTAGAACTCGGTGGGACTTCAATGGGCCTCTGCAGGCACCTTAGCTCCAGTTTCTAGCAACTCCTTTGGGATCCTGAGTCTTCTCTGAGTTCCCACGTGTTTGGGCGCCAGATTATTGTTGATGAAAAGAATCATATTCCAAGCCAAATATGAGTGGCCATGGCCTGTGGCACAGCCCTTAGGAGGTCCTGAAAACATGTGCCTAAGGTGATCAGGGTACAGCTTGGTTTTATGAATCTCAGGGAGGCATGAGACATCAATCAAATACATTTAAGAAATGCATTGGTTTTGTTCAGAAAGGCGGGACAACTCAAAGCAGAGGTTTCCAGGCTATAGGTAAATTTAAACACTTTCTAGTTGACAATTGGTAAAGTTTATCTGAAGATCTGGAATCAAAGGACATGTTCAGGTCAAGAAAAAGGATTGTGGAGACCAAGTTTTATTGTGCAGAGGAAGCTCTCAGATAGCAGATTTCAGAGAAAGCAGGTTGAGAAATGTTTCTTGTCAGACTTAAAAGGATGCCTAGCTCTTACTTGATTACCTCCTGAATCTGGAAAGGAAGGCAGGAAAACAAAGGGGAAAGGGAGTTCTCTATAGAATATGGATTTTTCCCACAAGAGACTTTGGGGGGCAATTCCAGGGTATGGCAAGGAAATATATTTTGGGGCAAAACATTTTGAATGTTTCCCTTGTTATGACAGAGTCAGATTGGAAAGTAAGTCACAATATACAGGGTTAAATAAAACCCATCTGTTGAGAATTTGTGGTTTGTAGGACATGACTCCCCAGATCCCTTAGAAAGAAATTTGGGTAAGAGGAAAAAAAAATCAGAACTTAGTCCTCAGCTTCTGTGCTATATTGAATTCCAAAACTGTTATTTTTAAGAGGGTTCTAAAGTTGGCAATCAAAATTCTCTCATCCTTAAATTAAAACAGTGAATTTAATGAAATGCTTTTAAAAATAAATACACTTGAGTGGCCTGTTTTGAATACTTTAGAGATAGATAACCTGATTACAAACCTTAAGAAGAAACAAGAGGAATGCCTTTGGGATATGTTTTTGAAAGCCAGGGCTTCAGTCTCCTTTCTTATATTTCCTTAAGCTTTGTCATGAGAAACTATTTCAGATATTTCAAAAAATCCATATTAGCCAATTAATGATTGCATTGTTCACATGTTTGTGTATGTTTGTGTGTCTTCTGTTAGTGGATGTTCAACTTCATTGTAGTTGATTGATCCTATCTAAAACAAAAGTATTTTCAAAACATAATGTCTAGTGTGATGAATCTGACAGGTCTGGCCATAACTGTAGAAAGAGATGGATATATATGTGTTTTCATTATTATATGATAAGCAGAACTTCTTGTTGGTCAAATTCAGGAGAAAATTCCTGTCTACTTACCATTGTACTTAATGGTGTCTGTGTATTAGTGAAAGACAAAATTTGAACAACTCTTAATATAGCAATCATGCCACTAAAGAGCTGCTCATCCAGATTATCTGTTAACTTTGACTCTAAGTGTAAAACCAAGGCCAATGACTTTAATTTCTGTACAAGAGTACAGAATCCTAATTATTATTTTAAGAATTAGTACAACTCTATCTTTCTCTCCCTCATCACAATTCACAATCAATCCCTCTGACCTTAACCTTCTTTAGAAAGAATTAACTTACCTGCCTTTCCTTTTACTTCAGATTCAATTACAAAACGTGGAATAATGTGGCCTTTACATTTGGTTCCAAATTTTTATCCAGGGCACTGAAACTATGGGAGAGTAGATTTCAGCATAATAAATGTAAGAACTTTCAACAGCATTATCGAAGATGGAACTGATTCCTATCATAGGTGGTGGATTCACTCTTAGTGGACAACCACTTGCCTGTACCGTTTCAGGTGTGAGGTACATGTAAATGGAAACATATCAAAGTAGTTAATGGCATGGTCAGGCTTCCAAGGCTCAAATCACAACTCCTTTACTTACTAGCTGCATCAACTTAGACAAGTTAGTTTTCTGTACTTATCTTTATCATACTTATATGTACAATATTATGTGAAGATCAAACTAGGTACCATACATAAACTGGGTAATGATATAAGTTGTTACTCAGAATAGGCCACTTCTGAGATTGAAGAAGGGGTTAATAATAACTATGTCAAGAAAATAGGTGTTCTATCCAGGGGATTCTACAGCCAAAAATGTAAAAGATGGCCTGACACAAATAAGGACTGACTAGGTATTAGCCCTTAATATTGTTGTTGATGTTACTGTTGTTGTTTTAGTTGTTGTCAAAAAAGATGATTCTAAGGGTTTCTTCCAACATTGAGATTCTAAGATTTGCTAATAAATAGCTGTTATTTGCCAGCCCTGGTGAATTCATTTTCAAACTACCCAGCTTAGGAGAGAGGTGAGAGAGCGAGAGGCAGATGGTAAATGTGAAGGAATATGTTTATTTCCAGAATCAATATGCTTTATCTTCGGCACACCAGCTAAGCATAAAATGGAGAATCTCTCTGTCAAATCTGTGGAGGAGACCACTTTGTCAAATTGGCAACTTTCTTTCTTCCTATCAACTTTATATCATAAAAGACAAGTAAATTGTGTTGATGTTCTCTGTTGTGACATGCACTGACATGATTGATATGAAGTAACTTTCATGTTGCATAAGTGAAAAGAAAATAATAGTATCACGTAGCCAAATGGAGAGTGTCAGGCATAGAGGACCCCTGTGAACCAGAAACATTTTGTTCTTATTTCTCCTCAAGTTAAGACGAAAAACAATAAAGTCACAGTTTTACAAGCTAGGGTGGTGCAGTAGAAGTATGTTAATGCTTTCTACTAAGTGTTGTTAATAGAGTAATTTTTGAAACAGGTAAAGTCGTGATTCTCACACAGGTATAAATTGAGCATGTGTTAAAAATTTAATTCATTAATTAAATAAGGAGACTAGCAGATGTCAAATCAGTTCAAAGGAAAATCCAAAGAACAGGTATATATATGTAATATATAGAAAGAACAGGAACAGGTATATGTATATATGTATATAGATATATAGATATGTGTGTGTGTGTATAAAGAATATTGTGTGTGTGTGTATAAAGAATATTGAAATCAATGTGCAAATGGAAGACAAAGCTGGCTCCACAGCTGGAGAAAAAAGTAAATTCAGCCTCTGACAAACAGAATTTACATGTTTATAGGCATGAATTATTTTGCATTGCTATCAATTACTATTTTGCATTATCTATACGTAACAATGTTATTAGTCATAGAATCATAATCAGATAACCCAAAAAGGACCTCTAGACTAGGGGTTGGCAAACTGTGGCTCTAAGCAAGCAATCCTTGTTTGTGAATAAAGTTTTACTGAAATATAGTCATGTCCTTTTGTTTATGCATTGCTTATCATGTTAAATGGCAGAGTTGAATAGATGCAATGAAACTTTATAGCCTACAATCTTGAAGTATTTACTAGTGAGTCCTGTAAAGAAAAAGTTGCTGATCCCTGCTGTAGATAGTGAATAGGATAGTGCACAATTTTTTTTTCTGTATTGTGTAGTGGGAAGACAAGAATTTAGGAACTAGATAAATCTGGACTCAAATCTTAATTCCACCAATTCATAAATGTGTAATTTGAGGCAAGTTATGCAAGCTTTCTGGTATTCAGTTATTAAATATGATAATACCTCTCATATAGTTATCATGAGGATGAACTAAAATAGTGGATAAAAAGAGACTAGTAGAGTTTTTAGATCGAATGTGGTAGGAGGTTTTTTAAAAATGTTATTCTTCTTAATTATCGTTTTTCAGAATATCAGAATCTTCTATCATAATTCTATCTTTAGAGCCAAAACTATCTGTAAGTTAATAGCCTTAAACTACTGGACTCATCATCAAAAGAGAGGGGGCTATTCATGCTGCCTGCAATAGAATATGACCACCACGCTATTCTTTGCCACAATGAAGAGCAGCCTCCTGCATCAGCCAGCACAGTGAACTGGGGCTTAGTTGATTAGAAACCCAGATAGGTGAATATGGAAAACTCTTGAATCTCTCTGGTGGTCAATTACTGTATCTCTAAAGTAAAAATGTTAAGCCAGAGACAGAAAACTGCTGAGAGCCTTCAAGGCTTTACAATTCTGTGAAACAATGTCACCATAGCTTCTTTATTCTACCGTTTCACCGCTGAGAAAGGAAAGTTTTAGATAAAGAGAAAAGATGATAGGAAATTGTGACCACATACAAGGCAATGATATTTTCAGCATAACGCTATTACTTTCGTTTTATATTTTCTAACAGGAATTCCTTTAGGCAGAAGACAAGGTCTGATATATTCTTTGTTACCTATTCACTCTGCTTCTTACAGAATTAATAGAGTTCTGCACACAGTGGCACTTAATTAATATCCAATGAAGATGGAAACACTTTTTAAATGGTTATTATCATTAAATGTTCTTCATAGCATCCTTAGAAGGCAGTGTCAGGATAATTACCTATGTTTTACAGGTGAGAAATCTGAGGCCCGGAGAGGATAAAGCCGCATGGCTAAAGTTATACAGTTACTAATCAGCAGAACTGGGAATAGAATTCAGCACCCCAAGTCCTGAGATTTTGTTTAAACAAAATCATAACTACAGCCTGCCAAAAGACTAGGAACCTTGGGGAAAGGCATGCCCCTGAAAAGACCAGAGGCTTTACACTGCCAGCCAAAAGGAAGGAGCAGAATGCACTCCTGGGAAGCCATTTTATCTCACTTGTTAATTTATTTTCTCAATTCTTCTCAACAATTTATATACAAAAATTATCCTTCAGGTTCTAGACAGCTTGTTAACATGGTCTTCTGATTCATGGGTAAAATATCCAAGCTCTAAAGGCCTGTACTAGCTATGAGATTAGTGAGTTTAAAGTACTAGCAATTAAGAGAAAGTAGGTGGCACAGAGAGCATGATTTATTTTACTCACTCATGCAACAAATATTTATTGAATGCCAGTCACTGATCTAGGCATTGGGAAGACAGTCACAAACCAATAGTATTCTCCTGATGGATGTTATGGTCTGGCGGGGTACAGAAAACATGCGTTGCTTATCATGCTACATTGATAGGAGCAATGAGGTGATGTCGCTTATCATGCTACATGATAGGAGTTAGGAGGTGATGCTAGGAAAAGAGTAGCTGGGTGATCTAGTATGCCCAAAGGCCTTGAAATATCACATGCTCAGTGTGTTCATGGAATGGCAAACTAGCCTGTGCTGATGGAGCAAGGTGAGCGGGAGTAAGAAAAAATCACATTGGAAAGAAAACTGAGCAGGTCATGGTAAAGACTTTGAATTTTATTCTGAGTAGAGAAAGCACTGGAAGGTTGAAGGCAGAGAAGTGACATGTTCTGGTTTATATTTTACCTTGCTCTTCTGATGGTAATATGGAGAATGGATCACTGGAAGTATAAAATGGGAGAAGAAAGAATTTGAAGGACCCTGTAATGGCTGAGGTGTGAGATGTGAAGGTTGTTGTTGAGGTGGTGGATGGTTTTTGGAGATGAGATCTATTTTGAAGATAATGCCAACTTATTTTCTAATGAATTGGATGCAGAGTGTGAAAGAAAGGGAAAAGTTAAAGATAATTTCATGTTTTTTGTCTTAAGCACCTAAGTGAATCATGATAAAATTTACTGAAATAGAGAACAGAAATGAGAAAATATTGGGGAAGATGCAAGATTTCAGTGTTGGACAAATTAAATTTGAAATTGGAGTGAAGCTGTTCAGAAGGCAGTAGGACTTATGAGTTTGCAGTTCAGAGGACAAGCTGAGACTGAACACGTTTTTGCAGTAATTACTATGTAGATGGAATTTAAAACTGTAGAACTGATCAAGATAACACCTAGAAAGTAATTAAAGATTAAGCCCTGCGACATTGTAATATTTAGATTCTGGGAGAGAAGAAGCCATATATTAATAGTAAACTGGGAAGGAAGAAGAGCCAGGTGAGTATAGTAGAGGACAGGTGAAGGATGTGTCTAAAGAGGGTGTGATTACCAGTGTCAAATGCTGTTGAGAATATGAATTAGAAGGGAATTGATAATTGACTGTTGAATTTGGTAATGTAGATGTTGGCAACAAGGTCCTTGGTGATTTCACAAAAATGGTTTTAGTGAAGAGGTAGACACAAAAACTTTCTCGAAGACCATCCAAGAGAGAATTGAAGAGGAGATATTGGAAAAAGAGAAACAGAAATTTTCAGTTCAGCTTTCCTAAAGGAGGAATCAGAGAACTGGTGCAAGCACTGATTGGAGATATGAGCGAAAAAAAATCATTTATTTTTTAACATAGGATATAGTACATTATGTTTGAATACTAATTGGACTAATTCAGGGAAAAGGCTTGCAAGGCAAAGGGGAAACAGATTGATGGGAAAGACAGGCATGAAACTTTGTAGGGCCAGTGGTTTAGAAATTATTGGGGATTTAAAAATTCATTGGATTTGTGTTACTAGAAGAAGCAAATTTGAGATATAAATGATCAAGAAGTGAGATGCTTCAAATGGAGTTCTTGTTAATAGACAAGTTCCAATCATGTAATAGGATGAGACTATTAATTCCTTGTAGGCAATATTTGTTAATTCATTTATCCTTACAGAGGACAAGTGCTAGTTCTGTTTTCTATATTCACTGTGAATACTCAAAATATATGTATTTAGAATATAAATATAACTTTTTTTTCTATTTTGAGGTTGTTTATGTTTTATATATGCATAGCATTCTGCAATGGAAGTGGGTAAAGAAGAAGAGATAATTTCTGTAGTAAGGCATTCTAGACAATTTATTGATTCTATCAGTAAGAAAGGTGGAGTGCATGGGGACAAATAATAGGCAAGTTGGTAAACTTGGAGGAATCGTAAGAATATGAAAGCTATCTTCTGATGGCAATGCTTTAGTGAAAAGAGAAAAGCTCTGAAGAGGGAGAGTGAGTTGAATGGAGAAATGGAGAAAATTGCTAGGTAGCTTGGAAGGTCCACTTGAGGTTTGTGGTAATAAATTTAAAGTAAGACCAGTCAGCACATTTATGTGTAGTACAGTATTAGGGTTTTCCATTGAAATCAAAAAAAAATTATTGAATTCCTTCTTCATCTTTTGTTTGTTTGTTTGTTTACTGCCATCCAAAATAATATCTTCAGGCATTAAGGAAAGAATTTTATTTCCGTGAAAATTGGATGATAAAAGTTGGCAGCCAACATTTATACTTATTTCTGAAAAGCAAATAGACTCTGTACTTAAGCTAATATATTTGCTTCTATTAAAGAGTTTTTCAATGACATTTCTTCTTTTAGAGATATGTATGTTAACATAATTTCATTTAATATTGTGGTAAGAAATAAATGTTTATATTGCATGTTATAATATTCATTAAGTAAGTGAAAAAGAATGAGTTAAAAATATAAGAAAATAAAAATCATCTATGTCCCTATCAACCAGTTATAATCACTAGTACTGTTTTAGTGTGTACATTTTTCTGGGCATGTAGAGATAAATAAATGTATTTCCCTTAGACACTATACTTTAAAATTTTTTATTACCCAATTTTCATAATATCTATCTGTCTAAATAATATGTATCTAAAATATCTTTCAAAGTTACTCTTTAGCATATCACTTAAATAAATCCTTTAATGTGGTATTACCAATCATATTGTGAACAGTTTTGTCATAGAACTGACAAATTACTTATAAAGTTCAAATTGAAGAGAGAAAATAAGGGAATGTCTAAAAATATTTGAAAAAAACCCACAAAAAAAAGGAAAATGCATACCCTTTACCTAGCAATGCTCTCTCTCTCTCTATATATATATAGAGAGAGAGAGAGATATAGAGATATATATATATATAGATAGATAGATAGATAGATATATAAATTTGTGGGGTTTTTTTTTTTAGTATAGATGGTTTCTCACCATGTTGCACAGGCTGGTCTTGAACTTCTGAGCTCAAGCAATCTGCCCACCTCAGCCTCCCAAAGTGCTGGGAACCACCATATCTGGCCAACGTAAGCCGTATTTTAATAGAAATATTAGTACGTATAAGAACACTTACTGAAGCATTGCTTCTAATAATTCAAATTTAGAAATTACTCAAATGTTTTTCAGTAGATAAATGATGATGCATTTAATTTAAAAGACAGGTTTTCTACAACAGACAGTTCAGTGACAAATATCATCAAGTAATAGGTATCATATAGCGTTACTTGTAAAAATGAAATACAGACAAAACTTTCTATGTTTAGAGGCATATGAAAGAAAGTCTATAGAAGAACATTTATAAGGCTATACACTGAATGAATTAACAGTGGGTATCTGTTAGGCAAGAAATAGGATTTGAGGAAAGACAGTAAAGCAATTTGGGGGAAATTTTGGATTTTTACTTTGTATGTTTCTTATCAGTTTGATTATTTTTATTTATAATAAGATTATGCATTATTTATCAGTTGTTATATGTGTATTTTTATGAATTTTATATATATATAAGGCACCATAATAAAATTAATAACAAAAATGGAATTTGCTGGTAACTTTTTGGGGCTTGCTATAGCTAACTTTATTTGGAATATGTGTGTTTGTAGATAATATAGATAAGGAACATCTAAAGTTTCATTGAGTAAGTAAACTAGAAGTTCAAGCAAAAAGAATGACCAGGCGTGAGGCAATAATATCAGAAACATAAGAAACAGCATGCGTGAAGGCTCAGAGGTAAGAAGCATGTGGTATGCCTGTAGAGTGGAACTCAAAGACATAGAATAAGGATGGTTAGATGGGCAGAGTTCAGATCCTAAAGGGTCTTGCAATTTATGCTGTTTGGGGAACATATTAGAGAGCAGTCAGTACAGAGTTTTTAAATTTGGGAGTGATATGATCAGATTTATATTTTTACAATTTCAGTTGTACTTCAGAGTGAAAAATGGATTTGATGTGTCTGGATAGGGAAGGCCTATTCCTCACATAGTGGTCCAGGTAAGACAAGTCAGTAAAGTGGACAAGGATGACAGTAACAGATATGGAAACAACTGGACTAATTCAAAGAACAGCTATAAAAGCATGTTGGCAGGAATTACTGGTTGGTTGGATATGAATGAGGACACAAAAAAGTCACCTTTACACTTTACAAAAGAGGCACAGGTAAAACAAATACACAAAAAGGTTGAATGTAAAAGAGTGAAAAGATGTGTATCAGATAAGCACTAACTTAACTAGTGTTGCCACATTGGCATCAGGTCATTAAACTTAAGAAAGAAAACATTATTTCAGAGAATTATCTAAATTGTGATAAATTCCAATGTACCAGATACATACAAATTTAAATTGCTATGCATTACTACATTCTAAACAGAATAAAAGCAAAATTTTACAAATAATACTGGCAAATTGGGATCTACCAACTCTAGCAGCAGTCCCCAACTTTTTGGCACCAGGGACCAGTTCCATGAAAGACTATTTTTCCATGGATGGCGGATTGTGGGTAGGGGGTAGTTTCGGGATTAAACTGTTCCACCTCACATCATCAGGCCTTAGATTCTCATAAGGAGCACACAGTCTAGAGCCCCCGTATGCACAGTTCACAATAGGGTTCATGCTCCCATGAGAATCTAATGCCTCCACTGATCTGACAGGAGGTGGAGCTCATGCGGTAATGCTTGCGCACCTGCTGTTCTCCTCCTGCTGTGCAGTGGTGGGTTCCTAACAAGGTATGGACCCATAGCGGCCTGCAGCCCAGGAGTTGGGGACCCCTCATCTGTAGGAGAGATTTTAATGTATCTTTCTCAATTAAGAATAGATAAGTAGGGCCGGGCGCGGTGGCTCACGCCTGTAATCCCAGCACTTTGGGAGGCCGAGGCGGGCGGATCACGAGGTCAGGAGATCGAGACCATCCTGGCTAACATGGTGAAACCCCGTCTCTACTAAAAATATAAAAAATTAGCTGGTCGTGGTGGTGGGCGCCTGTAGTCCCAGCTACTCGGGAGGCTGAGGCAGGAGAATGGCGTAAACCTGGGAGGCGGAGCTTGCCATGAGCCGAGATCCTGCCACTGCCCTCCAGCCTGAGCGACAGAGCAAGACTCTGTCTCAAAAAAAAAAGAAAAAAAGATTAGATAAGTAAGCAATTAACTAAGTCTAAAGAAAATAAGAACACCACAATAAATAAATATGGTCTAATTATACAAAGTGTTGCATCTAGTAATTTAAAAATACATATTATTTTAACATATAAAATATCTACAAATATATAATGACAATGTACCAGTCAAACATAATAACAAAAATTATGTATGTGTTAAATATCCAAAAAGCGAATTGAGGAATTATGAGTAAAGCAGAACTGAATATATATTATTGCTATTAGAACGTTCAAATAGGCTCAATTGGAGGGAAAACTTCTAAGCCATTAAAAAAAAGTGAATTTATAGGTTAAAATCTTCTTCTTCTTTTTTTTTTTTTTTTTGAGATGGAGTCTCGCTCTGTCACCCAGGCTGTAGTGCAGTGGCACAATCTCGGCTCACTGCAACCTCCACCTCCTGGGTTCAAGTGATTCTCCTGCCTCAGCCTCCCAAGTAGCTGGGACTACAGGCGTGCACCACCATGCCTGGCTAATTTTTTTATTTTTAGTAGAGATGGGGTTTCACCATGATGGCCAGGCTGATCTCGAACTCCTGACCTTGTGATCCACTCCCCTCAGCCTCCCAAAGTGCTGGGATTACAGGTGTGAGCCACTGCACCCAGCCTAAAATCTTACAAACTTAAAACAAATTTAGGTGATTTTATTGTGAGTTCTTTCAAACTTAAATCTCTTTAGCTTGATAAACTGTCATCAAAACCTGTATCAAACATATGTGGCAATAATATGTTAAGAAATAGTCCCTCCCAAAACAAAAAATTGTTAAAGAATAAATTTTTAAAAAGGTAAAACCATGACATATAGAGTAAAATTAATGTGAACAGGCCAGGCGGGGTGGCCCACGCCTGTAATCTCAGCACTTTGGGAGGCCGAGGTGGGTGGATCACCGAGGTCAGGAGTTTGAGACCATACTTGCCAACGTGGTGAAACCCTGTCTCTACTAAATGTAAGAAAGTCAGCCAGGCGTGGTGGCAGGCACCTGTGGTCCCAGCTACTCAGGAGGCTGAGGCACGAGAATCACTTGAACCTGGGGACAGAGGTTGCAGTAGGGCAACAGAGTGAGATTCTGCCGGGAAAAAAACAAACAAACAAACAAAAAACAAAAACAAAAAGAACGGATGCTAAAGATTTTAAAGATTTTAACTTTAACATCTTTAACATATGTTCATATTAATTAATGAATAAGATGTTGCAAGTAGTTCAAAGAAAGTTTTTTTAAAACAACAACAACAACATATATATATTGGCAGTTAGAAATGCTGTAATGAATTTACTTAAAAGATGAGAAATTGGTCAATATCCTTATGGCAATAATCAATGACATCTAAAATGAACAATTTCCATTTACATAGGCAAGAATTATTTGCATTACTATCAGTGTTCCACAATTTACAGAATTGCAAAATAGCTTAAAGATAGTAAAAAACAGAGTCTCCATAGAATTATATAACTCAGGCAATATTTAGTTATCCATTAAAGAAACACAGTAATACTTTAGTCCGTTTCAAATACCTTCTCAAATTTTTTCTAGAACTTGTACATTTTTAAGTAAAATTATTAACGTTTTGTTTTTCAAGAAATTTGATCATGAACATTTACTTGGAACATTCACCATAAGTCAGTAGTGATATTATTAACCACATGGAAAAAAAATACAAAGGTGCTAAAAAAGCAACATCTGTTTCAAAGAGTAGCAATCAGATTAAGAAGGCAATGTATGACTGTAATGAATCTTTTCCTTTCGATCATCTTTAGATCATTTATTACATAATTTTGCTCAGTTTTTAACTCCAAATTTTCTTGTGTATATACAAAATATGAACCATGTTTACATATTGTGATTAATTGAAAAAAACCTTGCAAATAGTAAATGCTTAAAACAGAAAAGGATTTAATTCTAAAACTTTTTATACATCAAGGCAATGGAATCAAAGTAAAGCTTTTCAAATTTTATTCTGCCCACGGTGAATATTGCGTTTACAATAACATTTAGCACCCCAACAAGAAACTTTTATACATTGGCAGTCACTCTCCATTTTTCCCCAAATGTTCCCTCTCCCAGCACTAGGAAACCACAAATCCATTTTCTGTCTCTATAGATTTGCCTATTCTGGACATTTCATAACAGTTGAATTATCCAATGTATGGTTTTTAGTTTCTTTCAGTTAGCATAATGTTTTCAAGGTTCATCCATATGACAGCATGTACCAAAAATCTGTTCATTTTTATTGCTGAATAATATTTCATTGTATGGAAATACTGCATTTTATTTATCCATTCATCAGTTTTTGGACATTTGGGTTGTTTCCACTTTAGGCTATTATAAATAATTTGGCTATGAGCACTTTGTGTGCAAGTATTCAAGTGAATCTATATTTATTTATCTTGGGTACCTCAGGGTGAAATTGCTGAGTTAAATGGCATCTTTGCATTTAAACTTTTGAGCCAACTCTGATGATGGAGTCTTAATTTTCAACATTTCATTTCAAAAAAAATCTCTTCATCAAAAAGCACAATTAAAATTTTGAGAAGATAAGCCATAGACTAGAAGATAGTTAGAACAAATATATTCTATAATAGATTAGCACCCAAATATTTAAGGACTTCTGTGAATCAATTAAGAAATTCCAACTTAAAAATGAGCAGGAGATATTAATAGACATTTCAGAGTATAAGCATTGAATGGAATTTTCTAAAAAGAATCTCAGGAGCTTCTCTGGTTTCTGTGGGAACTCTTCTTCCAACAGGAAGGATTGGATCCAAACAGCCTCCTACAGATTCAGTAGCTCCCCTGAAAGTGTCTTCTCTACCTTACAAATCCAGCACTGTCGGACTTGGGTCAGGTATAGACAGTAGTGAAAGCAAAAAGTATCTTATTATCACCCCTCCTTTATAAAAACAGTAATTGTGTCATGAGATGAAACCTTGATATGATATGAAGCAAGCCTGTCAGCCCCCCAATGGGTATTTAACGTTAAATTAAGGGCAACATAGTAATGATTCTGACATTCAGCTATGTGACAATTCTATTCTTCAGTGGTACCAGGAGTTTCTATTTTTACTCGTAGTTTCATAAGAATTAAATTGAGTGTTGGAAGCTGCATGGTCTATTAGCAAGTTTCTATTTTTCACTTTCATTTTGAGTTGAAGTGTAGATAAAGATCTCTAAGTGCAGGCAAGATGTGTTTATTTATTGCTGGGGATGATGAAAGGAGAGCAACTTGGCATAACAGTCGTAGGGATGATTTTGACTGGACATTATGAGTGTGTCCTGAGTTGGTCCCTTCTGGTGGGTTCGTGGTCTCGCTGACTTCAAGAATGAAGCCGCAAACCTTTGCAGTGAGTGTTACAGCTCTTAAAGATGGCACGGACCTAAAGAGTGAGCAGCAGCAAGATTTATTGTGAACAGTGGAAGAACATAGGAAGAAAGGGGACTCCAGCCTGTTGCTGCTGCTGGCTGGGGTGGCCAGCTTTTATTCCCTTATTTGTCCCTGCTTCTGTTCTATCAGAATGCCCTTTTCTCAATCCTCCCCACAATTGGTTACTTTTAGAATCCTACTGATTGGTCCATTTTACAGAGTGCTGATGGTCCATTTTACAGAGCACCGATTGGTCTATTTTACAGAGCACTGATTGGTCCATTTTACAAACCCCTTGCTAGCTACAGAGCACTGATTGGTGCATTTTTACAAAGCGCTGATTAGTGTATTTTACAAACCTCTTGCTAGCTACAGAGTGCTGATTGGTGCATTTTACAATTCCCTTGTAAGATGGAAAAGTTCTCCAAGTCCCCATCAACCCAGGAAGTCCAGCTGGCTTCACCTCTAATGAAGACTGTCTTATTGGTCCTAGAGATAAAATACTGAAATGGGCTATTGATATAGATTGCCATATTCCATCTTCAGAAACCTTTGAGAAGAGGAAAGGAGACAACATAATAGAATACCACTTCAATGGCAAGTCAGATGATTCCAGGAAACAGCAACATCAAGTCAAGAAAAAAAAAAAAAAGGAAAGACAACTTTCCCTTAGGTCTTTGACAAAGTTAAATTGACTTTTTTCAATTCCTTCTAGAAGGTTATCTCCAGGTGGAACTAATTGCAAGCCCATTTTCCTGCTTCAACTGACTGAAGAGAGAAAAGTAAACAGAAGACACTCCATGTGGGCTCCAACCTATAATTCTCCCCCATTATCAGGAGGAAAGCTCCAAATCTCAGCTGCATGTTCTAACGTTGCTTCTTTTACTTGACTAATCCATCAGTAGTCTTCTTCTTTGGGATTAGAGTTATTTTAATGAAGAAGCGCTGATTGGTGCGTTTTTTTCCTAGAAGCTAACAAATGCTACACTTTAAGTTTTGGAATCACGTTTTTATCATGCTCTACCTCATAGATTTTAGCAGTGACTTCTGTGTGTCATTCATAAAATGACTTAAAGAATGTTGTTTTTCCTTTTAAACTAGAACTCTGTGAAGTTGACTCAGGGGTCTCATAGTGGGAGGGAATGGTTACAAGAGTGGGATTCCATGCTTTTTACTTCTCTTTTTTTTTTCTTTTTTAACAGATTTATTGCGATATAGTTTATGTACCATACAAGTCACACATTTAAAATATAGAAGTCAGTGGGATTTAGTATATTCACAAATATGTAACACAAGCACAGTCAATTTTAGAATATTTTATTATCTCAAAAAGAAACTCTGCGACCTTTGGCTATCACCTCCCCTGTGATGGTTAATATTAAGTGTCAACTTGATGGGATTGAAGCATGCAAAGTATTGTTCCTGGGTGTGTCTATTGCTAATGGAGATTAACATTTGAGTCAGTGGACTGGGAGAGACAGACCCACCTTCAATCCGGATGGGCACAATCTAATCAGCTACCAATGTGTCTAGGATAAAGGCAGGCAGAGAAATATGAAAGGATTAGATTGGCTTAGTCTTCCACCCTACATCTTTCTCCCATGCTGTATGCTTCCCACCCTCAAATATCGGGCTCCAAGTTCTTCAGTGCTGGGGCTCGTGGATCTTTGACCACAGACTGAAGGCTGCACTTTCGATTCCCTACTTTTGAGTTTTTGGGACCAGACTGGCTTCCTTTCTCCTCAGGTTGCAGATAGCCTATTGTGGGATTCATCATTGTGATCATATGAGTCTGTACTCCTTAATAAACTCCCCCTTATATATATACATCTATTAGTTCTGTCCCTCTAAAGAACCCTGACTAATACATCCCCTAACATACCACGGGCCACCTAGCTCTAAACAACCACTAACCTATTCTCTGTCTCTATAGAGTTCTGTGTTACAGAAATTTTATGTTAATGGATTTATATAATATGTGCTCTTTTGTGACTGGCTTCTTTTTCTTAGCATCATGTTTTCCTGTTTCAAAATATAACAATACTTCATTTCTTTTTATGGCCAAAAATTATTCCATTGTAAGTGTCTTTATTTTTCAAACATGTGGCTACAGGCAAATTTTTATTTGAAATAAATTTATATTTATAAACTAAATATGAATAAATATATTTGTTATATACTAAATATAATAATTTCAATACTAGTGATGTGAAGTTCTCTTATATCCACGACAGATTTAACACTCTTTGAGCCTATAATTCATCCTTTCTATAACCAAGGCTTTCACTGAATATTCCTGGTCAGCAAGTGAGTTAACTCCCCTTACTTATAATACAATTATAGAGAATTTGAATTAGTGTGTAACCGCCTTCAATAGTGTTTTCATGTTAAAGATGATTGTGCCCAATCAAAGCTTCTTCCTTAACAAAATGTAGCATGCAGAATCTTCCCTGATCTGTCAAATCTCTTGAAACCTTTCAGGTAGAATAATAAAGTGGTTAAGTCTGTATTTTATAGAGTTTATCTACTTGCATTTGAATCCCGGTTCTATTATTTTTTACCTTTGAAACCTTGGGCAAGATACCTATTTTAAGCTGATGTTTCTTCATGTGTGAAACAAGAAAATAACTATATACATATCACAGAGCTTTTGGGGAGGAAATTTAATATGAAAAAAGTATTTGACTCTTAAGCACAGTTTCTAGCAGATAGTAAGCATTTAATGAATATGAATTGCTATTGTTTATATTATTATTATCTATTTTGGTGTTATTCACACTTGAATCCCATCATATATTGTAGCACAGTGCTTGTTACATCCTAATTGAACTCTCCCCAACAAGGTATGCTAAATTAATAAATAAATGAATAAGAAGCCTCTCAAGACAGAAGGATTCAACTTTATAGCTTTGATATTTTTAAACCCTGGATTTCACAACCAGTTTTCCATCTTTCGGGAGTTACTTGGGGAAGTCACTGGGGGACGTTCGTCTCAATAACAAAAGTTACTACTGATGGCAAGATGTGTCAAGTACTGACTTCTTTTTTTAAATTTTTTTAAAATTTTTTTATTTCAGTAGGTTTTTGGGAAACAGGTGGTGTTTGGTTACGTGAGTAAGTTCTTTAGTTATTTCTGAAATGTTGGTGTACCCATCACCTGAGCAGTGTACACTGTACCCAATGTGTAGTCTTTTATCTCTCATCACCCCCCCCCCCACTCTATCCCTTGAGTTTCCAAAGTCCAATGTATCATTCTTATGCCTTTACATCCTCATAGCTTGGCTCCCATATATGAGTGAGAACATATGATGTTTGGTTTTCCACTCCTGAGTTACTTCACTTAGAATAATAATCTCCAGTTCTACCCAGGTTCCTGAAAATGCCATTATTTTGTTCCTTTTTATGGTTAAGTAGTATTCCATGGTGGGTGGGTGGGTGTGTGTGTGTGTGTGTGTATCACGTTTTCTTTATCTACTTGTTGATCGATGAGCATTTAGACTGGTTACATATTTTTGCAATTGCAAATTGTTCTGCTATAAACAAGCATGTGCAAGTATCTTTTTTGTATAATGACATTTCCTCTGGGTAGTTAGTAAGTAATGTGATTGCTGGATCAAATGATAGACCTACTTTTAGTTCTTCAAAGAATCACCTTTTAGTTCTTTAAGGAATCACACTGTTTCCCATAGTGGTTGGTTTACTGGTTTACATTGCTACCAACAGTTGTATAAGTGTTCCCTTTTCACCACACCCATGCCAACGTCTTTTTGTTTATTTTTTGATTATGGCCATTTTTGCAGGAGTAAGGTGGTATCGCATTGAGGTTTTGATTTGCATTTCCTTGATAATAAGTGATGTTGAGAATTTTTACATATGCTTGTCGACCATTTGTATATCTTCTTTTGAGAGATGTCTATTCATTTCCTTAGCCCACTTTATGATGGGATTGTTTGTTTTTATCTTGCTGATTTGTTTGACTTATTTGTAGATTCTGGATATTAGTTATTTGTGAGATGTATAGATTGTGAAGATTCTTCTCCCATCTGTGGGTTGTCTGTTAACTCTACTGATTATTTCTTTTGCTGTATAGAAACTTTTTAGTTAAGTCCTATCTATTTATATTTGTTTTTGTTGCATTTACTTTTGGGTTCTTGGTCATGAAGTCTTTGCAAAGACTTTGCCTTTGTCTAGAAGGGTTTTTCTGATGTTATCTTCTAGAATCTTTAGGATTTCAGGTCTGAGATTTAAGTCTTTGATCCATCTTGAATTGATTTTTGTATAAGGTGAGAGATGAGGATCCAGTTTCATTCTTCTACATGTACTTCCCAGGTATCCCAGCACCATTTGTTGAATAAGATGTCCGTTCCCCACTTCATGTTTTTGTTTACTTTGTTGAAAAGCAGTTGGCTTTAAGTATTTGGCTTTATTTCTGGGTTCTCTATTCTGTTCTATTGGCCTATGTGCCTATTTTAATATATCATTACCATGCTGTTTTGGTGACTATGGTCTTTTAGTATCGTTTAAAGTCAGGTAATATAATGCTACCAGATTTTTTTCTTTTTGCTTAGTAATGCTTTGACTATGTGGGCTCTTCTTCTTTTTTTTTTTTTTTTTTTTGGTTCCATATGAATTTTAGAATTTTTTTTCTAGTTCTGTGAAGAATGATGGTGGTATTTTCATGTGAATTGCATTGAATTTGTAGATTGCTTTGGGCAGTATGTTCATTTTCACAATATTGATTCTACCCATCCATGAGCATGGGATGTGTTTCTATTTGTTTGTGCCATTCATGATTTCTTTCAGCAATGTTTTGTAGTAGTCCTTGTAGAGGTTTTTCATGTCCTTGGTTAGCTATATTCCTAAATTCCTAAGTTGGTTTTTTTTTTGTTTTTTGTTTTTTTTTTTTTTTTTTGCAGCTACTGTGAAAGGGGTTGAGTTATTTATTTGATTCTCAGGTTGGTTACTGTTGGTTTATAGCAGAGCTACTGATTTGTAATTTTATATCCTGACACTTTGCTGAATTCATTTACCAGTTCTGGGAGCTTTTTGCATGAATTGTTAGGGTTTTCTAGGTATATGATCATATTATTAGCAAATAGTGACAAACTAGTTTGACTTCCTCTTTACTGATCTGAATGTCCTTTAATTATTTCTCTTGTCTGATTGCTGTGGCTAGGACTTTTAGTACTATGTTGAATAGAAGTGGTGAAAGTGGGCATCCTTGTCTTGTTCCAGTTCTCGGGGGGATTGCTTTCAACTTTTCCCTGTTCAGTGTAATGTTGGCTGTGGGTTTGTTGTAAATGGCTTTTATTACCTTAAAACATGTCCTTTCTATGCCAATTTTGCTGAGGTTTTTACTCATAAAGGGACCCTGGATTTTGTCAAATGCATTTTTTGCATCTATTGAGATGATCGTGATTTTTGTTTTTAATTCTGTTTATGTGGTGTATCACATTTATTGATTTACATAGGTTAAACTATCCCTGCATTCCTGGTACGAAACCCACTTGATCATTGTCAGTTATCTTTTCGATATGCTGTTGGATTCAGTTAGCTAGTATTTTGGTGATGATTTTTGCATCTATGTTCATCAACTATATTGATTTGTAGTTTTTTTCTTTTTCTTTCTTTCTTTCTTTTTCTTTTTTCTTTTCTTTTTACTTTTTTTTTTTTTTTTTTGTTGTTGTTGTTGTTGTTGTTATGTCCTTCCCTGGTTTTAGTATCAGGGTGATACTGGCTTCATGGAATGATTTAGGGAGGATTCCTTCTTTGTATTTTGGGATACTGTCAATAAGATTGGTACCAATTCTTCTTTGAATGTCTGATAGAATTCAACTGTGAATCCATTTGATCCTGGACTTGTTTTGTTGGCAATTATTTTTATTACCATTTCAATTTTGCTGCCTGTTATTGGTCTGTTCACAGATTCTGTATCATCTTGGTTTAATCTAGGACGATTGTATATTTCTGGGAATTTATCCATCTCCTCTAGGTTTTCTAGTTTATGTGCATAAAGGTGTTCATAGTAGCCTTGAATGATCTTGTATTTCTGTGGGATCAGTTATAATATCTCCCGTTTCATTTCTAATTGAGTTTATTTGGATCTTCTCTCTTCTTGGTTAACCTCACTAATGGTCTATCAATTTTATTTATCTTCTCAAAGAACCATTTTTTTGTTTCACTTATCATTTGTACTGTTTCTTTTGTTTTAATTTCATTTAGTGCTGCTTTGATCTTTGTTATTTCTTTTCTTCTGTTGGGTTTGGATTTGAATTGTTCTTGTTTCTCTTCTTCAGTGAGGTGTGACCTTAGATTGTCTACTTGTGCTCTTTCAGACTTTTGATGTAGCCTTTTAGTATTACAAACTTTCCTCTTGGCACCACTTTTGCTGGATCCCAGAGATTTTGACAGGTGGTGTCACTATTATCATTCAGTTCAAATATTTTTTCAATTTTTATCTTGATTTCATTGTTGATCCAACAATTGTTCAGGAGCAGGTTATTTAATTTCCACATATTTGCATGGTTTTGAGCATTCCTTTTGGAATTGATTTCCAATTTTATTTTACTGTGGTCTGAGAGAATACTTGCTGTAAATTCTAATTTCTTGAATTTGTTGACACTTGTTTTGTGGACTATCATAGGGTCTATCTTGGAGAAAGCTACATGTGCTGATGAATAGAAGGTATATTTTGCAGTTGTTGGGTAGAATGTTCTGTAAATATCTGTTAAGTCCATTTGTTCTGGGGTATAGTTAAAGTCCATTGTTTCTTTGTTGGCTTTCTGTCTTGATGACCTGTCTAGTGCTGTTAGTGGAGAGTTGAAGTTCCCCACTATTATTGTGTTGCTATCTACCTAATTTCTTAGATATAGTAGTAACTGTTTTATAAATTTGGGATCTGCAGTGTTAGGTGCATATATATTTAGGATTGTGACATTTTTCTGTTGGACTAGTCATTTTATCATTATGTAAAGTTCTTCTTTGTCTTTTTAAACTGCTGTTGCTGTAAAGTTTGTTTTCTATGATATATGAATAGCTAGTCCTGCTCACTTTTAATCTCCATTTACATGGAATCTTTTTCCACCCCTTTACCTAAAGTTTATGTGAGTCCTTATGTGTTAGGTGAGTCTCCTGAAGACAGCAGAAACTTGGTTGATGAATTCTTATCCATTCTGCCATTCTGCACCTTTTAAGTGTGGGTCATTTAGGCCATTTACATTCAATGTTAGTATTGCTATGTGAGGTATGATTCTATTCATAGTGCTATTTGTTGCCTGAATACCTTTTTATTATCATTGTGTTATTGTTATATAGGTCCTTTGAGATTTATGTTTTAAGGAGATTCTATTTTGGTGTATTTTGAAGATTTGTTTCAAGATTTGGAGCTCCTTTTAGCAGTTCTTATAGTGTTGGCTTGGTAGTGTTGAATTCTCTCAGTGTTTGTCTGAAAAAGACTCTATCTTTTCTTCATTTATGAAGCTTAGTTTTGCTGAATACAAAATTATTGGCTGATAATCATTTTGCTTAGGGAGGCTAAAATAGCTCAATTTCTTCTAGCTTGCAGGGTTTCTGCTAAGTAATCTGCTGTTAATCTGATAGGTTTTTCCTTTATAGGTTGTGTGATGTTTTTGCCTCACAGCTCTTAAGATTCTTTCCGTTGTCTTGTCTTTAGATAAACTGATGACTATGTGTCTAGACAATGACCTTTTTGCTATAAATTTCCCAGGTGTTCATTGAGCTTCCTGTTTTTGGATGTCTAGATCTTTAGCAAGACAAGAGAATCTTTCCTTGATTATTCCCTCAAATGTGCTTTCCAAACTTAAGATTTCTCTTCTTGCTGGAAAACACCAGTTATTCTCAGGTTTGGATGTTAAATATAGTCCCAAACTTCTTGAAGGTTTTGTTCGTTAAAATTTTTTTTCTTTGTCTTTGATGGATTGGGTTAATTTGAAAGCTGTGTCTTCAAACTCTAAATCTCTTTCTTCTGCTTCTTTGATTGTGTTGCTGATACTTTCCAGCACATTTTCATTTCTCTAAGTGTGTCTTTTATTTCCACAAGTTGTGATTGCTTTTTTATTTATGCTATTTCACTGAAGAATTTTCCTTTCATATTCTGTATCATGTTTTTGATTTCTTCAAGTTGGACTTCACAGTTCTTTGGTCCCTCCATAATTAGCTTAATAATTGACCTTCTGAATATTTTTTTGACAACTCAGAGATTTTGCCTTGGTTTGGATCCACTGCTGGTGAACTGCTATGATCTTTTGGGGTGTTAAATAACCTTGTTTTATCATATTGCCAGAATTGTTTTTCTGGTTCCTTCTCATTTGGGTAGACTATGTCAGAGGGAAGATCTAGAATTTAAGGGCTGCTGTTCAGATTCTTTTGTCCCACACAGTGCTTCTTTGTTGTGGTGTTCTCCCCCTTCCCCTAGGAATGGGGCTTCTTGAGAGCCAAACCATGGTGATTGTTTTTGCTCTTCTGGGTCTAGCCACCCAGTGGAGCTACGGGGCTCTGGGCTGGTTCTGGGGAGTGTCTGCAAAGAGTCCTGTGATGTGATCCATCTTCAGGTCTTTCAGCCATGGATACCAGCACCTGCTCTAGTGGAGATAGCAGGGGAGTGAAGTGGACTCTGTGAGGGTCCTTGGCTGTGATTTTGGTCAGTGCACTGGTTTTGTGTTGGTTGGTCTCCAGCCAGGAGGTGGTGCTTTTGAGAGCGCATCAGCTGTGGTCCTATATGGAGAATGCAAACTTGCCCTAGGAATACCTGGTTAAGTATTCAGGTTTCTCAGGTGGTGGGCAGGGCCATAGAGCTCCCAAGAGATTATGACCTTTTCTTCAGCTACCAGGGTGGGTATAGAAAGACCACCAGGTGGGGGCAGGAATAGGCATATCTGAGCTCAGCCTCTTCTTGGGTGGGGCGTGCTGTGGCTGCTGTGGGGGGTGGGGGTGTGATTCCCAGTCCAGTGAAATTATATTCCCAGGAAGACACGGCTGCCTCTGCTAAGTCATACAGGTTGCTAGGTAAGTGAGGGAAAGCTGGCAGTCATAGGCGTCACCCTACTCCCACGGAGCCCTCAGTCCTAACGATCTGTCTCACTTCCTCTGTACCCACCCAATAGTATCAAGTCTATTTCCTGGCAGCTAATGACCAGGGCTGAGAACCTGCCCCAGAACATGACCCTTTTCATTGAGAAAGCAAGCCGACTCACGGTTTTTCAGTGCCTCATGGAGCCTGCAGCAGTGATCCAGTTCCTTGAAAGGGTCTGTGCATTTTCTTGCTTTTCCTGGTGTGTTCCTATGGTAGTTCTTGGAGCAAAAGTTTATGATGTGAGTCTCCATATGCTGCTCTGTCCATCTGAGCAGGAGCTGCAGCTACTCCTGCCTGCTGTCTGCTATCTTCCTCTCACTTCTCAAGTACTGTCTTGAACCTCTCATTGCATATCAGGGCGGAAAGCATATTACTTCGCTTCTATGTCAATAAACTGCAATGATATCATATCCCCTATCCTTCCTCTCATGATAAGATGGTGATATCAGAATCCATGGAAGCATTTCCTCTAGAACCAGCTGGAATTGATTTTATTTTAGTTGTCCTTTCTAAGTACTCAGCAGATGTACAAAGTGAAGGAAGCAATAATTCTGTGGACAAGAAAACTGCTGAAGTTCAGCCACATGTCCTTTCTATATCCACTGGTATAACACAGATCCAGTCTTACAGAAATGCTGACCTGCTGCTGCTTGAAACAGTTACTTTCTGAAGACTGAGGAGTCTGGGGTTCAATCTCTATATTTTTATTACTCTTAAGTTCCTGTGGGGGTGCGTTTGTTCCACTTGGTTTTTGAAGTTGTAGACTGCTGTGATTTAAGGCAGGGTAAGTTCAGAGTGGTCTTTTAGGAATAAATTACGATTTTATTGAAGGCTTGCCTTTTCCCTGCACATTTTGTTGGATATACAATAAAACACAAAATGGGACCTTTTCAAAAAACAGTAGGGGAAAAAATGTCACAGTTCTGCTCTGTCCTCTGAACTTTAGAATCTAAGCAATTGTGGAGGTTAGTTGGCTATTTATTGGTAGAACACAGGAATGAAACTTTACGCTTTGTAAAGAATGAATGGAAGGACAAAGCTGAAACTGTAGGACGGAAGGACTCAGTTGACCACAGCTGCTTCTAATTCTGTCTCTTCAGTGCCTGCCTTCCAGTGGACCACAGGTTCCCCTCTGGAACTGCTCATGTCTCCACCCTACGTGTTCTTTAGGCTCACTAAAACACGTTGAGTAGAACGGGGACAAACCCCTCTTATGTTCACTCAAAATAAAGTTATAGTTTTATAAAGGCATGTTTTAAGAAAAAGAAAACAGAGAAACTAAAAGCAGACAAAATGAAAGAAAACCTAGAAAATAGAGAAACTAAAAGAAGACAAAATGAAAGAAAACCTATACCTTTTCTAAAAGAATAAAGGAAAAATAAACACATGGAGAAAATGGAGGCTGTAGAAATAGATTCAAAATTCTCACCAAAGATCAACTTGATGGTTGTGCCATAGCAGGAACAAACAATTAGTTTCTTCTCTTACCTGAAATTTCTGCACTTACCTCAAACCTCTGTTTATCGTGGGTTTTAACTGAGGCTCCCTATGAGCTAGTTCAGTTGAAGTTACGTGACCTGAAAGGTAGGTGGTATCCTTGGAGCCTCTCTGCTATTAGGAACCTCTCTAACTTGGCTTTGATTAAATCCTGGATTCATTACACTCTGTGAGTTTTCTAGGTCCCAATTCCATTAACTATGATAGACTAAAGTTCTAAAACCTATCTTGGAAATTGCATTTAGTTATTAATATCATCTTTATAGTTCTTAGTAGAAGGCCTAGCACAATGTAGAAACTCAAGAAAATGATAGATAATTTGATTACTATGATTAATTAGAAGCATCTATATCATCTTATGACTGATGTTTTCCAAGTATCAGTACTTCGTTTTGTTTTAGGTACTCCATGAAAAAATCTATAAAGTTCCTTCCACAGAGTGAGGTGTACAGTGAGTATTTCATTCTTTCATTTTCAAGCAGCAATACCCACTGTTTCCCACCTCAGAGATGCTGAAGCAGCTACAAACAGTAAAATAATGGCCTTTTACATTTATGAGAACTTATCAGGATTTGAAAGAAAAACAAACATGTAAAGAATCAAATTACACATAAATTCTGCTCCCCTCTTCTGAGTTTGTCTACCAGTGAGTTATCTAATCTGCATTTAAATCTCACTTTTCTGTATTCAATTAGCATTGACTATTGAATACTAAGTTATATAATAAACTATGTGTTACACAATGTTATTTTCAGTTGCGTATCAGCTGGGCTGGTCTTGAACCATAGAGAACAGGGCTGGAAGTAAAAACCCAGGAGATGTGAGATGTTTAAAAACACAGCATAAGTTGAAGCCAAACACGAAGTCTAGAACCAGGCAACAGATAGAAGCCACTAACTTTAGCTGAGCACATGTCATAGATGTGCAGTGGTCAAGAGAGCAGAAACAGTCACCAGGGAACAGATGACATTAAAGGAGAAACAAGTTGTATTGACATAGAAGGAAGTTTAAGAACTTTAGGGTTGCTGAAATGACTGTAAATCCTGGGGCTTAGATCAGCATTTAGTCTTTTCTACTCCCTAGGTATACAATTATAAACAGATCACTCACCCCCGTAAATTAAATTTTGCTTACCTATAGAAAGGGAATGGTGTTTATCTTACCTACCTTCCAAGTTGCTGGTGATATAATCAATAGTGAAGGACTTGATAAACAATTGAGTACTGTGTACATTGTAAGGTAAAGTAGCCTGTGGGTTGGATACCACATACAGATGTATTTTCTTTGGTCTATATATGGCATCCAACCCATGAGCTATAGAAAATATGGATTTCTGGATTTCTTTGAAACACCGAAAGATCTGGAGCCTCTGGGCCAGTGTTACTGGATAATAGCAATAGGCTAAGTGTTTGCATTTATAACCTGTAATAAGAGACTCATGTCTCCTTGCTGCTCAAGATACAGATCTGACAGCCCAGGATATGATTAATCAGAGCTCAGGGCTCAGGAAGCCATTCTCCACATCTGGCAGAGCCCGACAAAATCTTTGCAATCAGATTAACAAAGCAGTGACATGATGTTCTATTAGTGGGGGCATGGACATGCAAAATCATTATGCAGAACAATTCATTATCATAGTTGACCATGTGCTGGGATTTCAGCCGCATGTCGATGTGGCACAACTCACTGAAGATGCATGGATAAACGCTGTGGCTAAGGCATTGTGAGAAAAATTGGTAGGAGCTAGAAAGCTAGCTCTTAAGCCCAGCTTGAAAAGAAACACAGTTCTGGGATCACCATTCATTTTGCTATTTCTGGCCCCTTTCACCTCTGCTTTAGCAAGGTACTTGCTTTAACAAGGTACATTCTTGCATGAATGTTTTCTTTTCTCCCTCAATTCTTCTTCCATCCTGGTGTTTAGGATATCACTGGAGTGGGATAGTGGGAGAGGTGGCAGTTTTGTTTTTAAGTATATCAGTTCTCCTTTTTGATATCAGCTTTTCTTTTTGAATAGTCCAGGATATACTTGCCTCTCAAGCACCTTTTTTTTTTTTCTCAAAGCCAGTTCTTCTTATGCAACAGACTTATTATATCATTCACAGAGTGTACCATGAAGGTTCACTTTCTTGCACCTACATGAGGCCACAGCCTCTAAGCACAAAGGTCTTTTTATGTCTGCTTATTGAAATACCCAGCAAGAATTTTCACCAGACAGAACTTTAGTCGTGCTCTACCTCTGCTACTTACTAAAATGGGAGGACTTTATATAATTTGCTTAACTCTTCTAAGCTTTAGTTCCTTCTTCTTAAAACTAGGAGTTGTAGGAAGAAAGATCAGTGGGTCCTGTTTCATTTGGTTACTTTTACATTAAAATTCAATGACTCTCTATGTGTCCTCTGAACTTGTGACTGGCTGGGTAAGCCAGATTTCAGTGTGCTTCACAGACCTGGTGACCTTGGACTTGGAGGGGAGAAGGACACAAGATGTCTTACTGAGGCCTTTTGGAGTAAGCTATTCTCCAATACACATTTCTTACAGGATGCTTTTCTACTTACTCATTTGGTCACTATCCTCGAGTGCATAGCTCTTTATAGAAAACAATTGCAATAGTGGAAGAGAAACGATAAGTTTCATTCACATACAAAACCTCAACTCAACCAATCAATATTTATAAAGCACACTCATCGTCTTTGATAAAAGATCTCAGTGTCACAGGTCAGGTTCCCCAGAAAGTGCACTCCGAAGTAAAAGCTCATGCATGGTAATTTTATTAAGAAATGCTCTTCAGATCAATACTCTTGGAATAAAAAGGAAGGAAGCAGGATTATGAAGAAGAAAAGTTTTGGCTGTGATGCAATCTCAACACAACATTTTTACCCAATCCCACAGGTAAAAATGGCTGAGATTGCTGTTTAGAGTGGGTGAAGAGCAAGCCTTTATACTCCACACTGAGAAGTTGTTAATTTTGGCTACGTCTAAGAAGAGTCCCCTTCATAGAGGCAACTCTGCCTAGCCCATGGCAATTTGAAATGTGAGTGGGAACCGAGAAGCTAAATAAATAATCGATGTTTTTGCTTTTCCTCAGTATGGATATTTCCCCTTTTGAAGCCACCTAGAGCATTGCATGTACCACTTACTTTTACATGATGCTTTGTATTTCACAAATATTATCTCACATGCCTCCCATGATCTTTCTTGAAGCAGATAAAGCACATATTATTTAGAGAAAAAGAAACAAAACTTTTCAGACTTTTCCCAATCATTTTGGGAAAAGTAGCCTTTAACAAATAATAATCTTTGCCGGACTCAGCTTTCTTTTAAACAAAATAGGGGTGTAAATAACTTACCTGCCTAATATTTAATCCCAGCACTGGGATCTGTGAATGTGTACCTTGCACAGATTTATGTGTTTGCTAAGTGGAGGAGACAGCCACAGCATCTGTATCCTGTGGACTACTGTTCCAGGGCTCTATACACTGCCCCACACTACCCTGATAGCAGTGAAGTCAGTGATGGGTCTATTGTCTGAGACTATACAAAAGACAAACGCAAAAGCATGTGAAAGAACAAGGATACAATCTGAGGAAATGTTTCCAGTGTACAGGTGTCTTTGGAGTGTTTGAAATTACTTGAATAACAATGAGTAATATTTCCATGTTACATTTGCCTTGAGATTTTTTTCCACTCCAAATTGAGCGATTTGTGCTCCTAAAGTGGAATCATGTGGAGCCAACTTGACAGAATTCTCTGCAAAACTCACGCCTGGGTTTTTTATTGCCAGTTGTTGGCACAAGCCTTCTACTGTGGTAGACATGCTATTCTCTAAACTTAGCTTACTCTATTAGTGAAAAAGAAAAGCCATGACATTTAAGTCCAATGTTGTTTATTCTCAGGTTATATATCTGTCTTATGGACATTCCAGTTACACTCTTTCTAACTGAGAGGGTTTGTAGAACCACTCTATACTCATGGGTAGCCTCCATTTTCCCGATCCATAGGGTCATGTTTAGCCTACCCATTTTCTCACAATTTCAGCCAGCATTTAGTTTCCAAGCAGATTACCTGAGAATGAGGAGCTGGAGCTGACTCAAGTCAGCTCTCATCAGCATTCAATAATACAGGTACAAGATGGGTGAGAAAAAAGACAAGACACATGGAAAAGGGTTCGGATGAAAGATGATCAGTGAAGCAGAAAATAAGGACATTGCTGGGTTGTTTGGCCCCAATTTCACACACCTTCAAAGCTATTTATTATGACAATGTGAGGCTTCCTGAACTACTGAAATGTGCCATTTCTAGTACTACAGTTCTGATATTTTGGAAAATCTGGCTGTGTTGTATGTAAATTATGATTTTAGATAAAAGAAAGATATATATGTCTTAGGGCTATCAATTTTAAGGAGAGAATGCTCCTAGCCCCCTGACATGAAAGAAGTGGCATAAGAAGGCAGAGGAAGTAGTTTCTCTTGCCACTCTGCCTTTGTTCTTGACAGCTCTTCTGGGAAGCTCAGGCTATGAACTACCCTCTTAGGTTGTCTGAACTTTTTTCTGACATGCCCTGTTGCATTTTCATTTCTTATCTCAAACACTTCCTTCATAAAATCTTCAGTTTTGCCACTGAAATCTCTTCAAGAAAAATGTTTAAAGCATAGTATTGATTTAAATTACATTCTTTAATGCATTATTTTTTGTTTATTTGTAATTACAAATATTATTGAATGGTGCATTTTCTATCATTGGAAGAAGCCAAAATGTTCTGGTCACAATTCAGGTTGACAATAAATACTGAGTTTCACTGTTGTCCTTTCCTAATCTGCTCTAATAATATGAACTGAAATGAAGCCATCAGAGAAAGATTAAAGGCCCTCAGCTGAAAGTTTGTCAGGCTTTGTGAATATGGGGAGCCATAAAAGCTTATCAAACTGTAGCATTTTGGAATGGGATGAAGTATTTGAAGTGAAATTATATGGACAAACTACACAGTGGTTCTATTGTAGCCACAGTGGACATGAGCTCATAATAATAACTTCTCTAGAATGGGAAAAGCCCTTTAGAGCTTCCCTGGAATATTCTTGACACAGTGGTATACATTATAACGAAACATAATTGTTCTGTTTAAAACCACAAACGTGAATTCTAAACTTTCTAAGAGGTCACCTTTTCTCAGATCTATCTTCATCCTCTTTCTGTGTTCGGGATTATCGCAATTAACATTAGGTTATCATGTCTGTCCTACTTTAAGCAAACTGACAGGCAGACAAACAAAACCAGGAAAAGGAACCAATGACTATTCAAATAGCAAGATCCTTTTTATCTTAATTTTCCTTCTAGCTACTTACCCATCTCTCATCTGGTCAGAATGAAGTTTCTGAAAACAGTGTTGTTTCATGTAAGATGTTAACAATAGGAGAACTGGATGTGGGTATATGAGAACTCTCTGTCCTATCTTTGCAATTTTACTAAATCTAAAACGATTCCGAAACAAAAAGTTTAAGCAAACTATTTCTAACTTTTCACTCAACTTTTTTTCTAGAGTTGATTTCCAGGAAAGATATTTTTTGGGATACTTTCAGCCTGTGGTTAAATAAGTCAATGATAATTAAAAATATTGGCAACTAATTTCACCACAAGACTCAAGGAAATTCATATATGGAAAAACAATTAGCTAGAAATGTGTAACAGAAGTTAACTGAGTTACTGTGCTTTTCTTGAAGCAAACAAAGATTTGAGAATGTAGACTATGTGTGCTGGAGGCTCCATGCCCTTTTTGATTTCTTTATGCATTCTTGAGTAGAAAAGAGCAGAGTGCTGGTGGTTTTTTTCTAGTTAATTCTGGCTCTGATCTGTGGCATCCTCTGAATTTAGGGAGAAGCCATCTGTTATCCCACTTATGGCACCTCAGGTACACATTGCTGGTCCAGATGAAGAACACAGTCAATCTTCTTTGATTTATCCACAAACATAATTCACATAAAGCATTATTATATAAAATAGAATTTACTGAAGTTTTTTTTGTAATGCTGAATGTGTGCTTTCCATGTTAAACATTCATGTTGAAGACACATTGTTTATTAGTAGTAGGGTGTTTTTTAGAGTCTCTTTGAAATTTCTGTGGACATAGTCTGTAGCCTCTGCTCTACCTTTCCCTCTCTTCTCTACTCTCCATCCCTGTCCAAGTCTGTATTTCTTATCTAGAACAATTTAGCTTTCTTCTCTTATTTTCTTCTCATCTCTGTTTACACAAAAATATTATTTTAATTATAGATGATTATTAGCTATTTTTTATACCAGGTATTTAATATTGGCATATTTTTGTATTATTTTGTTTTGTCTTGCTGTATGTGTCTAACAATATGCATTTTCCTAGATCAAAACCATTCAGTGTAAATATAATGTGAGTCATATGTTTACTTTTGCATTTTCTGATAGTCACATTAAGGAATTAAAAAAATACAGGTATAACAAACATTAATTGTATATTTTATTTAACCAAATAGTTTTAAATGTTGTCTCAAGATGCAGCCAATATGAAAATTATTGAGATATTTAATCTTTTTAATTGTACTAAATCTTTATAATCTGGTGCGTATTTTATACCTCCAACCCGTCTGAATTCAGATGCTAAATTTTCATTGGATATGCTTGATCTCTCTTTAGATTTCATAAAATCTACAGTGGAATTATTAGATTTACATGCTCAAGTCATTCCAAACATAAATAAAAATTTTTCAGTAATTGAACTGAATTATCAGAAATAATTTTCCTTTAATACTCATATCTATGATGACAAAACATGTTAATATTTTATAAGAAAATGGATTTACTTTGAAGCAAAAGCCTATCAGTTTTAAAACTTTATCTGTCCAAATTAGGTAAATTCACTAACTGTG
Organism: Macaca fascicularis; assembly: GCF_037993035.2. Taxonomy (NCBI): domain Eukaryota; kingdom Metazoa; phylum Chordata; class Mammalia; order Primates; family Cercopithecidae; genus Macaca; species Macaca fascicularis. The sequence continues at coordinate 27,393,291 of NC_088376.1, read as the reverse complement.
TCAACTTGGAATTACTAATATTAAACTCAAAGGAAAGCTACATAAATTGAAGGGCAATTCCAAATTTGACAATGTGAACAAAACATTTTAAAAGTTTTCCTTGTATTTTTGCAGCTAGTTTAGACAGCACAGTCAATTCTGCAAATTGATTCACGTTAGAAAAATTTGTAACGTCAATATTATTGAATTTTAAAAGTTTTCATTTCAAAATAAATGTTAGTACCTCTCTACTCTGCTCACAAATAAGATCTTTATTTGAAACTTTAAATTCAGCTTGTTCATATGCAATACAAAAAAGTCCTACATTATATTGCTATTTTTATTTGATTATTGAATATTTGGTAAGTAGATTTTTATTTCAATAAAATTTAGAATTGGAGTTATTTAGAATTACAGTATATTATTATTTCTAAAAATCATGGCTCAACCAATGAGCACTGGCAAAGAACTTAAGGTCATTAGATATGTTGTCCTTTATTTCTTTCCATAGTTCCAAAAACTGGTTATGATTCACATATTTATGACACATTTTATAGCTTACTTCAAAAACCAGACCATAAAGACTTTCAACATGTACCATACAGTGGAACAACACAGTAAGGGAGCTAACAATTTCTTGTTTTAAAATTTTAGTAAGTCTGGGTTTTTGACGTAACATAGAGCACTGTTTACTGATACTGGAAAAAAAAAAAATATATATATATAGCCGAAATCATTCTTTAAATATGTAAAATATTCAAAAGTATCTATGCCCCGAGGTTGACATTTTCGGCTGCAAGTTAACAACATTGACTTATAAATTTGAAAGTCCATTGAAACAAAATATGCCCAACTATTTAATTGGGTATTATGTTTTATATTGTAATTTTTTTGTAAAGCCAAAAAAATTATTTACAATATTTAAAATGTATAATTAACTTATCTTTGATATTGTTAGAAAGGTGTACGGTGGGAATTGTTTTGTACTTTAACTTTCAATTTTAACTTAACTTTTAAAATCTTTTTATTCATGACTTGCTAACTTAATTTTCATAATTGAACTAATAATTTGTTTGCCATCTTTTTCTCTAAAACTGACTTTTTGAGCATGCACAGGAATCTAAGCTGTTTTATAGCTCGCTGATGTTATAATCTCAGAACTTGTTAAAAATCATTCATAAATTTTTGACATTTAATTTTTATTTTAGGTGATTAATTCATTCAATTCTTTTTTGGCTATTTAGATATGATTTGCTATCAAGTTTACTATGTTCACTTGATATTGCTCTCTTTATTAGTTCCAAGATTGTTTTTGTAAATCAAGCAACTTCTCCATTTTGCTCTGCTGAAGCAATTTATTTATTTTTTCTGAAGAGGAATCAGACTGTGTTAAGGAATAAATCATATAAGACCAATTAAGTCTCCTGAGATTGAAGGGCGGACCATGAAAGGAAAAAGACTGATGACATTAATAGTGTTAAATGCTCATGATGTGCCACTATGTGGACTTTAACAATGTTTTGATGCCATTACACTTCACATAACATCCTTCCTAAAAGACAAAATAATTAATTAGATAATAGCTTTAAATTTTAAAATTAGATAAACTGAGCCCTTCCCCCAGTAGGTTTTGTTATTTTAGAATTGTGCGGACTTTAGTCTTTTTCATCCTATTTTTTTAATTGACAGATAAAAATAGTATGTATTTGGTATAAATAAGATGTTTTGAAATATGTATACATTTTGGAGTGACTAGATCCAATTTAATTAACATATGCAGTACCTCACAAACATCATGTATTTGCGGCAAATAAACTTAAAATTCATTCTGCTAGGATTTTCAAGTGTAAGTACATTGCTATTAACTATAATCACCATGTTGCATAATAGATCTCCTAGATTCATCCATGTTATCATAAGTGACAGAATTTTCTTCTTTTTTTTTTTTTTTTTTTTGAGACAGAGTTTCGCTCTGTCACCCAGGCTGGAGTGCAGTGGCGCGATCTTGGCTCACTGCAAGCTCCACCTCCTGGGTTCATGCCATTCTCCTGCCTCAGCCTCCCGAGTAGCTGGGATTACAGGCACCCACCACACGCCCGGCTAATTTTTTGTATTTTTAGTAGAGACGGGGTTTCACCATGTTAGCCAAGATGGTCTCGATCTCCTGACCTCGTGATCCGCCTGCCTCGGCCTCCCAAAGTGCTGGGATTACAGGCGTGAGCCACCGCGCCCAGCCAGAATTTTCTTCTTTTTAAGGCCAAATAATAATCCGTCTGTGTATATATGTATGTATAAATAAAACATTTTCACTGTCCATTCATCCATTGATAGACACTTAGGTTGATTCTAGAATAATGCCACAATGGACAAAGGAGTACAGCTGTCTCTACAGATAGATTTTCTTTCTTTGGGTATATACCAAGAAATGAAATGTCTAGATCACGTGGTAATTCTGTTTTTTAATTTTTTAACAAGTCTTCATAACAGTTTTCCATAATAGCTGTACTAATTTACATTTCCATAATGTACAAGAATTCCCTTTCCTGCACATCCTAATACTTGTTATCTTTTGTTTTTCTGATAATAGCCATTCTAAAAGGTGTGAGATAATATCTCATTGTAGTTTTGATTTGAATTTCCCTGATGGTTAGTGGTTTTAAGCATTTTCCATATACTATTGGCCATTTGTACGTCTTCTTTTGAAAAACATCTATTAAGACCCTTTGCCAGTATTTTACTTAGATTATTTTCCTTGCTATTGAATTCTTTAAGATCTTTATTTTTTGTGTATATGTAGATACATATATTATTAATGTTGTTTATTTATTTGTACATTTATTTTTATAATTTCAACTTTTATTATAGGTTAAAGACTACACCCGCAGGTTTGTTGCATGAGTAAATTGCGTGATTCTGAGACTTGGGGTTACAATGATCCCATTACTCAGGCAGTGAGAATACTACCCAACAGGTAGATCTTCAAGGCATGCAGCCCTCCCTCGTTCCCTTGTCTAGTGATCCCCAGTGTCTGTTGTTCCCATTTATATATTCATGTGTATTCAGTGTATAGCTCCAACTTACAGGTGAGAACATGCAATATTTGGTTTCCTGTTTTTGTGTTAGTTCACTTAAAATAATGCCTTCCAGCTCCAGCCATGTTGCTGGAAAGGATATGACTTTGTTTTTATTTATGACTGTATAGTATTCCCAGGTGTATATGTACCACATTTTCTTTATCCAATCCACTGTTGATGGGCACCTGCGTGGATTCCAGGTCCTTGATATTGTGAATAGCACTGCAATAAACATATGGATGTGTGTGTTTTTGATTGAATGAACAATTTTCCTTTGAGTATATACCCCGTAGTGGGATTGCCGGATTGAGTGGTAGCTATATTTTGAGATCTTTGAGAACTCTTCATGTTTTGCACATTAACTCTATTAGATACATGGTTTGCAAATTTTTTTTCCATATGGTAGGTTGTCTCTTCACTCTGTTGATTTTTTTTAATTGTATATTACCTTTGTTTTAATGTAATCTTATGTGTCTATTTTTCTTTCCTTTGTTTTATTTTAGTAGTTATACAGTTTCAGGTCTTTTGTTTTAAATCTTTTATCCAATTTGAGTTGAGTTTATTTTTATACATGGTGTGAGAAAAAGATTCAATCTTCTTCTTCCTTCTTCCTCCTCCTCCTTCTTCCTCTTCCGCTGCTGTTGCTGCTTCTTCTTCTTCTTCTTTCTTCTTTCTTCTACTTCTTTTTTTGAGACAGAGTCTCACTCTGTTGCCCGGGCTGGATTGTAATGGTGTAATCGTGGCTCACTGCAACCTTGGCCTCCTGGGTTCAAGTGATTCTCCTGGCTCAGCCTCCTGAGTAGCTGAGATTACAGTCACCCGCCACCACACCCAGCTAGTTTTTGTATTTTTAGTAGAGATGGAGTTTCACCAGGTTGGCCAGGCTGGTCTCTAACTCCTGACCTCAGGTGATCCACCCGCCTCGGCCTCCTGAAGTACTGAGATTACAGGTGTGAGCCAACGTGCCTGACCCCAATTTTATTCTTCTACATATACATATACAATTCTTCCAACACCACTTATTGAAGAGGCTGCCCTTTCTACATTGTGTAATCTTAGCATCTTTGTCAAAAATCAATTGATGGTAAATGGATGAATTTATTTCTAGGCTGTATATTCTGTTCCATTGGTCTAGATATCTGTTTTTAGGCCAATACAATGCTGTTCCAATGACTATAGCTTTGTAGTAGATTTTAAATTCAGGTGGTATGATGCGTCTAGCTTTGTTCTTTTTGTTAAAGATTGCTTTGGCTATTAGTGTCTTGTGGTTCCATGTGAATTTTAGGATTTTCTTCCTATTTCTGTGAAAAATGCTACTGGAATTTTGATAGAGATTACATTGAATCTATAGATCTCATTGCATAATGAAATATTTTAACAATCCATGAACATAGGATACTTTTCTGTCTATATTTGTGTCTTCTTCAGTTTCTTTCATCGAAGTTTTTTAGGTATGGTGTGTAGACTCTTCGCCTCCTTGGTTAAATTTATTCCTAAGTATTTTTTTTTTTTTTGAGATGGAGTCTTGCTCTGTTGTCGAGGCTGGAGGGCAGTGGTGCGATCTCAGCTTACTGCAAGCTCCGCCTCCCAGGTTCACACCATTCTCCTACCTCAGCCTCCCCAGTAGCTGGGACTAGAGGCACCCGCCAGCACACCTGGCTAATTTTTTATATTTTTTAGTAGAGATGGGGTTTCACTGTGTTAGCCAGGATGGTCTCGATCTCCTGACCTCATGATTCTCCCACCTTGGCCTCCCAAAGTGCTGGGATTACAGGCGTGAGGCACTGCACCCAGCCCTTATTCCTAAGTATTTTATGTTTGTTTTGTTTTGTTTGGGGTTTTTTTTTTTAGCTATTGTAAGTTTGATTTTTCTGATTTCTTTTTTGGAAAGTTCATCATTAGTATTGGAAACTCTACTGATTTTTGTATGTTAATTTTTGTATCCTGCAACTTTACAGACTTTAAATTAGTTCTAATAGTTTTTAGTTGGTATCTTTAGAGTTCTAGATGGTAAGATTATATTGTCTGCAGAGACAAATTAATTATTTTCTTCTGATTTAGATGCCTTTAAATCTTTCTGTTGCCTAATTGCTGTGGCTAAGACTTGCTGTATTATGTTGCATAAAAGTGACAGGAGTAGACATCCTGGTCTTGTTCCTGATCTTAGAGAAGGAGCTTTCTGGCTTTTACCATTGAGTATAATGTTAGCTGTGGCCTGTCATACATGGCCTTTATTATGTTGAGTTATGTTACCCCTATACCAAATATGTTGAGAGTTTTTATCATGAAAATACGCTTTTCAGTGCATTAAATTTTAATTGCCATATTTATTTTTCAAACTAGAAAAGCAATTTGTTTAAATTAATCATAAAATAATAATACATATTTTAATCCATTTATTTATCAATTGCAATTTACATAGGTACTGTTGTAACTGCTGCTGTTTACATAAAATATTCCAATAAAAACACTACAATCTTAAATCAGTACATAGTGAAATATCATTCAAACTGAATCAATCCATAGACACCAACTAGATTGGTGAATAGCTTATGTGTAATACTAGAAGTGATTAGTGTTCCCAACGTGTGCAATAAAATACGACAATAATATCTCACATGATGCAATAAAGTGAAATATAGCTCTATCAAAATAATAAAGTTGTGTAACACAAATGTATTTTACACTGCTTAGGTTTTAAATTTTGAATAAATTGAAATTAAATAAAATGAAATGTTAAGTTTTTTGCTAGCCACATTCAGATGTTCAATAGCCAAATATGACTAGTGACTACTGTATTAGATAGAACAGTTCTAGATTCTACATTGGTATTTGTTAATATTTCACACTCTCAGTGTTTCTCAATGTTTCACAATGTTCAACATGTCTCTTTCTCCTGCTTTTTCTAAAATTATATTTTCTAAATCTTCCTATCTAGCACATCACTTGAATGTCAGCAAATATCATGTAAATGAATAAATAAACAACGCTATACTTTGCCAGTGTTTTTGTTCCTTTCATTATTAAGCTTCTCCAATATATTTAGTGATGTTTTTGAAGAAAGAGTAATAATCCAATTAATTTCTCATCTCTCAATTTTTAACAGTATATTTCAGATAATTTTATTTGATTCTTTCTTCAAATCTCTTGTTATGAAAATATCAATCACAACCATAGAGAGAAAAATATCAAATACCCCAGCCAAAGCACCCTGTTACAACAATCATCAATATATAGCCAATCTTTTTTCATCTATTTTCTCCAAATCCCAGTTTTTGCCCTGCCCCACCACCAAAACTATTGGAGTACTTTAAAGGAAATCACAAACTCATTCACTCAGAAACACTTCACTATGTTACTGTAAAAGATAAACTCAGAAACATTAACACAGTAGCAATTACACATCTACAAATTTTTTTTAAAAAATCGCAAAATACCTATTCAGTGTTCAAATTTCCCTAATCATCTCCTAAGTGAGTTTGAAATTTTGTCCATGTCTGAATCCAGACAAATTCCACACATATCCGTTAATTAGCTCTTAATCTATTAACAATTTCTTCTACATTTATTTTATTTACTGGTATTTGTTTACTGAGGAAACAAGATCAATTTTCTTACAGAATTATCCACATTTTTTATTTTGCAGGGACACCCTATGTTGTATTGTTCACTATGTCTCTTTCGCTTGCGTTTTTTTTTTTTTTAATGGAGTGATAATCAAATCTAGGGACCATATCAGTTATTAAACTTCTATGCATCCAGCAGGTTTGGTGTCAACTCTCTCTGATAAGCTCAATTACTACCACTCGTCTGAATTTTTCTAGTCACCAAATATTGGTGCTATCATTCTCACATATTCTCTCATTCTCTGTGGGTTTATGCCTCTTTAAAAACCTTTTTAATGTAAATTCAGAAAGGTGTGGAAACAAATACATATGTCCAATTTCCATACTTCTCTATTCTCATTCAACTCAATAATCTACATTTTTGCTTTCTCTTTATCATAGCTGCTTTCTAAAGTTACCAATAACCTCCACTTTAGTAATTCCCACTGATAATGTGTTTTCATTAACACACTATTTCACAAAGGGCTTTAATCCCTTCATATTACAGGAACCAATTTCTCCTGGTTCTTCCTCTATATCTGTATTCTTTCCTTTATAACGTTCTTCCTCATTTTTTCCTCTTCATCTGTCTCTTAAGAAATAGATTTTTTTGTCCTGTCTTTATATATTTTTATAGAGACCTTTCTGTTTTTCACACAACTTAAGACTCTCCAAATGTGAACTCATCATTCTCTTGCGGACACATATGTAAACTCTATATGAGCAGTAAATGTGTTTTCTTTATGCATAATTTTATTTCCAGCCCTCATAAGTAACTAGCATAGAGTAAGTATACCACAAATGCTGTAGAATGATTTAATCCATGGATAAAATCATTTTAAAGGGAAGTTATATTTTCTTATATCTCTAACTAGGTATCTTTCATTCCCTTCATTGGATTTTCTTTCTCTGCCACCAGGTAAATGTTGTTCCCCAGGTTTTGTGCTGGATCTTCTACTTGTCTCATTCTAAATTCCTTTTCTATGTTTTCTCTTAAATAACCATGACTGCGGCTACCCTGTTAATACTGGTGCCCTCTTACATTTGGATTTCTAGTTCCAAATTTTACATAAAATTCCAGGTTCATATTTTCAATTTCCTATTGTGTACCATCAGGTCTCATTCTTGCTCCTAAAACTTAACACTTTCTGTGTCCGACACTATGGTCCCATCATCCCTCACAATCTATTCTTTTATCTTTCACTTAGTATCCTAGATTAATAGCCACCAGTTTGTCTGGGATAGACTCCACTTTATCTCCCCACATCAGTGAATCAGTTGCCAAATCCTGTGTCATCCAGTCCACAGAGTTTTGAATCCAGTTGCCTTTTTATGTTAATATTGCTACTATCTGGCCAATGTCCCTATTTGCCCTTGCCTCATGGCAACCCTTTCCTAACTGATCTCATCACTATTCCTTCTTACTTTTGTCCATCTTCTATGTTCCCAGATGATTATCTCTGCAAAAATCAAACTTAACTGCATATCTCCCTTAAATAAAACCTGTTTTGCTCCCATTGTCACAGAAGGACCTGACAACCTGTCTTTGTACACTCAGCCTACAATCTGTGTCCTTCACCCTTAACTCTGTCTCTTTCCCTTTATAGTGGGTTATAGTGGGCTCTCGATTACCAAGCCCAGTGGAATGATTTTGTCCTTTATTACCTCTCTCTGTAATCTTTAAGAGAAATACATATATATTTCTCTCTACTTAGAATGGCCATCTGTTTCTTCTTCACCTGAGGAATCATTCAATACAACTTTCAAATGAATATTCAGAGAATTTTCTAATGTAGAAACACAGGTATTCATCTATCATCATTTCAAAAACCATCTCCCGTTATTTAAGAATGTTATTCTCTTCTGTAGAAAAGCCTCTAGTGTTTACTGGGGAGATTTGTGTTGTGGGAAGAAAAGGACAGTGCTGAACTGCACACAATCTAACAAATCAATCCTGATAATTAGTAGAGTGGCAGATGGGGAGCCCAGCCATGCTCACACCTTTCTGAGAACCAGCTCAATTCCCATCTCTGCTCTGACACATTCTTGCAGATAGTTAGCCACTCTCTGTGTTTCTTTTGCACTCTGTTCATAGTTCCATTGAAGAACTTGTTATACAGCTTTCAAGTCATTTGTTGACACATCTACCAAAATGTGAATTTCTTAACGGCAAGTCCATTTTATCTTTATATTTCTGCATATATAGTTTATTCTAAACTCATTTATTTTGAATGAATAAATGTTAGAAGGAGACAACAAAGTATGAGAGATATGTTTAAAATCTATAAATGTAAAACCTTGAATGAAAAGCTTGTTCTTGATAGTTTTTAAGTTCTTAGATGATGTTATTTCTAGAGGGTAGACAGTACCTGCCAAGGTGTAAATTTTTAACAAAGGGCTGCTTTTTAAAAGAGATCTTTAAAATATCACAGTTTCTTAGGTCTGTGCATTGAGATTTCAGTTTATCTGTAACAGAACTACTTATTTAGGAACTGTTTAAATGGCCTGGGGTATGCAGACCAGCTCTTCATAGTCTCCTTTGTGACATGACCAAGGCCACAGCTCCTGTGATTTCTGGTATGTCAAATTGCTAACTGGGAAGCAGAAGGGGGACTTTTTCTAAGAATTCCAGCATCTACTTGGAAGCAAATAGACAGTTACATTCCCCTTCACTCATTTCAGATAAAAATATTATTTTATTGAAAATTATTACAGGTGCTGTGTAAATAACATTTTAATCCATAGTCATTTTATAAATGGTATTGTGTTGGCCCATATGCTAGTTTCTACCTTCTTAAAATATACAACTAAGAACCTGAGCACTCTCAAGAAAGGTTTTCTTTATTTTTTAAATTTTAGTGTTAGGCAGATTTACTTGACTTTCAACCAGTATTGGCAGCAGGTAAGTTTAATGAGATTCTTGGAATAATGTCACCTTTGAGAAGCAGAAAATCTAAGCTTGAGTAACCTGAGTTGCTAGGGGGAAAGAAGAAGTTTAACTCTGACAACTCTAGTAGTGCTGTAAATCCAAATATCCAGCAAGAGATTTGTTTTGGGTAATACTAACTACATACGTGCGTGTGAACTCAAAAAGTTATAATTTGGAGCCTATGAGTGGCACCACATTAGGAGCTGTGTAGGTAGATGGACCTTGTATTATCAGGTAGACACATTTCTGAAGGACTGTGCAGGATTCTGCTTCAATAATGACAGCAGTATTACTTTCACCAGGCTCCAGATTTTTCTACTCCTGATGTCAGGAGGAAGCTGATTTACCTTTGGAATGAGATAACCTCTGGGATCCCTGAACAGCTAAAGGGCAGACGGAAATAAGCCTTGGTGAGAACTGATGAGATTCCTGCTAATAAGTCAAGATGAATTTGCATGATTAATTAAAGAATTATTAATTAAAGAATAAAGAGATGACATATTTGTTCTCTGCATCTGTGGCTCAGAATAGTTACACAGAGTAGTTTGTAGAAGTTTTTTTGCGTGCTTTGTGAAAGTCCAATATTGTGACATCACTAAGTGGGATCATGCAGTTAAGGGTACTTTAATAAGGTGAAAATATTATACACATGAAAGAAACTTTATAATACATTATTAGTATGAATTTAAAATTTACATAAGAACACCTACGAAACTATAACAGTAGCAATTACTCTTGTGAAACTATTTTACATAATTTGAAAGAAGTAACTTATCAACAATATTTTCCTAATCCTTTCCCACAAGGCAATGAAGATGGACAAGGAACATATCCCAGTGCACATCTATTATAAGCCATTTATCCCAGACTGTGATGCAGGTGTGCTTAAGTCTGAAATGCAGGTGACTCTCACTTAGAGGCAAAATACATTCCAGCTGAGGAAAAAGGCAAGCCTTTTGTTGTCTTTTATGACCTGTTTAATCCTGTTGCTTTACATTCATTATGGATGTCTCTGGATGGTGCCAAAATGATGAAAAGTGGAAGATTAAATCACATTCAGTCAACCACTTGTTTTACTCATACTGTGCCAACAATAAATATGCCATTTAAATATTTTTCATCAAGTTCACTGATTTTTCCCCCATAATAGTCTTTATTATTTCCTTTCTTTTTCTCATTTTGAACATAATTTGCTTTTCTTACCTAGTTTCCTTTGTTTGTTTTTTGAGACGGAGTCTCACTCTTGTCGCCCAGGCTGGAGTGCCATGGCAGATCTCGGCACACTGCAACCTCAGCCTCCCAGGTTCAAGCGATTCTCTCACCTCAGTCTCCTGAGCAGCTGGGATTACACGCACCCGCCACCATGGCCAGCTCATTTTTGTACTTTTAGTAGAGATGCGATTTCACCTTTTTGGCCAGCTGGTCTGGAAATCCTGACCTCGGGTGATCCGCCCCCGTCGGCCTCCCGAAGTGATGGGATTACAGGCGTAAGCCACCACGTTCAGTCTGTCATATCTAGTTTCTTAAGGTAGAGGTTTAGGTTTATTTATTTGAGATCTTTCTTCTTTGCTACTTGTAGGTGTTTACAACTATAGATTAACCTCTTAGCACTAGCATTTTATCTATTTTGTTGTGTTTATTTTACATTCAACTCAAGTATTTTCTCATTTCCTCTGGGAGGTCTTCTTTGACCCATTAGAGATGTTAAAACACTTTAGAAAGCTCTGTGACCTACTCCACCCACAATGGAGAATGGAGAGGTGTTTAGCAGGAGGTGAGTTTGAGTGGGTTCAAATAATGAGATTGATATTTCTCCCTGTATTACCGGCAACGTGAGCTGATATACTCAGGACTACCACTGAGCTGGGGATTTGGAGAAGGGACTCGTGTAAGTTAAAACACCAGAAATCTCACTGGTCTTACCGATAGTCATTCTTTTTTTGACTAAATATGATTTGGGTTGCTGCAAAGCTTTGGTTAATTTCCAAAGTTTTTAAAAGTTGATTCCGACTATTTTTTTTTCAGGGATTTTTATTGCTGATTTAACGGAGGGTCAGGCTTTCAGAAGTCATTAAATTCACCATTTTCACTGATGTCACCCTGGTACCAGAAAGGGGTCCAAACTCTGACCCCAAGAAAGGGTCCTTAAATCTCATGCAAGAAAGATTTCAGGGTGAGTCCATAGAGTAAAGTGAAAGCAAGTTTATTAAGAATTAAAGGAATAAATGGTTACTCCATAGGCAGAGCAGCCCCAAGGGCTGCTGGTTGGCTATTTTTATGATTATTTCTTGACTATATGCTAAACAAACAAAAATAGATTATTCATGAGTTTTCTGGGAAAGGGGTGGGCAATTCCTGACACTGAGGCTTCCTCCCCTTTTTAGACCATATAGGGTAACTTTCTGATGTTGTCATGGCATTTATAAACTGTCATGGTGCTGGTGGGAGTGTGTTTTAGTATGCTAATGCATTATAATTAGAGTATAATGAGCAGTGAGGATGACCACAGGTCACTTTCTTCACAATCTTGGTTTGGGTGGGATTTGGTCATTTTCTTTACCTCATGCTGTTCTATCAGCAAGGTCTTTGTGACTGTATCTTGTGCTGACCTCCTGTCTTATCCTGTGACTTAGAATGCCTAACCTTTTGAGACTGCAGTCCAGTAGGTCTCAGTCTTATTTTACTGAGCACCTATTCCAGATAGAGTAGATCTGGTTCAAACGCCACGGACAACCCAAACAATTTTTTTTAAATGCTTAGACATACAAAAGGAGACAAGTAGACATATAAAAGGAAATTCCAATAACTTGGTCTCCAGCTTACAATAAGTATGTCTTTATTGAACACTCATGTGACTGGAAATGTGCTAGGGGCTTTTAATGTATTATCTTATTTAATCATTTTAACACCTAAAAGGGGAGTGACTAATCGTACCAAACCCTTTTAGGTGTTAAAATAACAAACCACTTTATGAGATACTTCTATTATTTTCATTTTTAGATGGAAAAATGGTACTTGGAAAGTTTAAATAATTACCTAAAATCAGTGTCATAGATAAAATTTAATGCAGGGCTGATTAAATTTTTGACTAAATTATCTCATTCTCTTCATCACTGATCATTAGATTTGGTGATGCCATTGGGAGCCACAAAAATATGTCAGACTATTCTCTCATATAGTAACTCATTAGTTTCCTGGAAACAGTTGAGGAAAATGAATGTATGAAAATTTTAGTCTTTATATTGATATTAACTATCATTCATTTAGCACCTACTGCATACTACATTCTTGCCATGCATTATCTTTAATTCTCATATCAATCCAGTAAGGTAGGTATTCTGATTCCCTTTTTATATGAGATAAAACTAGAGGTCAGAGAATGTAAGTATTTTCTAATGTCACACAGTTAGCAGATGACTGAGCTCAAAATCAATTGCAGGCGTATCTGATATCAGAGCTCAGCTTTTCCCATTGTGCACAGCTGCTTAGTCATTTGTAGACAAAGTAGTTGGGAGATATTATAGGTGATAAAAGGGCATCAATGGCACACAACGGCAAACTATTCTACTCCTGCTAAGACGTAATTGAATGGCCATCCATCTTTTTGAGAATAATTGCTATTTTGGAAGCCCAACATGGAAAATTTCAAACTTAACATAAAAGAAAAGTTATGTTCCACTAAGAAAATAACTTCTCACACACCAAGAGGTCCTCAGATATGGTCAAAAATGTACTCGTTACTTCTTTTCTCTTAGAACCTAAAGAAAAGCAGCACTAAAAGGAGACATTACTTTCATGGACCTGCCATTACTATGCCAATCCTCAGAAATGAAGGTGGTTTTTATTAGTGTTTTGTTATCATGGGTCACCTCTAATATTGCCTAATATTTTGTGAGGTTTCTGGGGCATAGAGAGCAGAAAATCCAATCCCAGACCTCAAGAAGTTTACATTATTTTTCTGCATATATAAGTTATGTAACATTTCTACAAAATCGTAAGATAGTCTGGACCTGAGTAAAGAACAATCTGGTGTTCTTCCTGTGTTTTTCAGTGATTCCCAGCCCATGACTTTAAACCTCAGATATAACAAATGTAACAAAATGGAGAGATGAGAAACTGACTCTTATATCCATGATAATTCCGTTTCTTATAAGAATAACAGCTATCACTTGATGACTAATTATTATGTTTAAGACATTATCCTAGTTTTACCTGTATTATCATGTTTAATCCTTAAAATAGCCCTCTTATGAAGGCATCAGCATTACTACCTTCACTTTTAAAATTAGAAACTTAAAACCAGAAGGAGTTAAACAACACACATAAGATCATACAGCAGTTGGATATTAGGGTTGGGGTTTGAACCCAAGAATTTTATCACCCAAGCCCCCTTTAGACTACTGCATTGTATAACCTGGCATACAAAGCCGATGAAGTAAAATATGTGCTATTTAATTAAATGACCATGAGTCAAGTACCAGTAGTATAACTCCAATATGAGTAAGGACATAATTAAAACAAGTTACAAAATAGGGACATATTTGGAAAAGTATTTGAAGTCTATGGGATGGAAAAGAGTTGATAACTTTTCCATATAAAATGTATTTAAGATAAATAATAAAATGATATACAAACATTAAAATAGACAAAGATAAAAAATAAAAGAAATATGCTTAGTGGCCAGTTAGTTCAAATAATAGGTTTAGACTCTGTTAATTAAACAAATGCAACTCAAAATCTGAATAAAATGCTAATCTAACCTATCAAATTAACAAAGATTAGACATTTAAAAAAATAATTTAAAGTTTTGAGGCTATGTGGGGAAAATGACACATTCATACCTATACAATAATTGTATTACACTTATGCAAAGAATGACAGAATAAAAGAAACATATAGTAAGCAGAAATGCAATTATTTATATTAAATGGAAACATAAAATGCCAGTGACTAGGGGTATAATTCAATAGGCTGTAAAAGTAGACATATAATTAGAACTCAAAATCTGAGATCAGCCTTGCAGATACAGAAATAAAAAGACATTGTTCTTTCCCAAAAACTTGTGGGATATATTCTCTAAGACCTAAAATATGTTTCCCATTCAAAAATTCATATATATATGAATATACATATATTATATGTTTATTGCATATATAATTTTTCATGCAATGTAGTACTGTTGTTATAAGTTTTAAAATATCAGGCTTACATCAAATGTAAGTTACCTGGCTATTGAGAATTGTTCTATATTACATTGCTTAGTTTTATATAGTGATAGAATAAGCTTGAAGGGACAGAGAACAAATTTGAAGCTAAAAGTGTATGTCGTCACTTTTTTAAAATGTTGTTTTATCATAGAAGTAGTTGCATTGCTATTTTAAGATAAAAGTCTAATTTAATCCTTAATATGATTTAGAAAGAAAAGAAACTTTTTAAATGTCCATTAATCATTCAAATGTACTCACTTGTCAGCTCAAACATTATCTAGAAAGAGCTCTATTCTCTCAGTTCAGGTATCAAATCCCCTAATTTGCAGATATTTTCTTTCTTACCATAGAAGCGCACTTACATGCTTTCTTAAAGTGCTTTAATGCGTGTTTTCAAATTTGATTTTCATAATTATGTAAACAAAGCAAATGTAATATTCACTATTTTAAATACTAGGAAACTGAGGCATAATGACTTTAAATTGCTCTAAGACTCACAGCATGTTGGTTACAGAATGTAACAAAGTGGTGTTTTACAATTTTGATGGGGAGAGTCTGATTGTTTTCTTTGCCTTTTATGGAGAGTCATTGAACTGTGTTTTTGAAAAGGTACTCTTTATTCATTTGTACATTCATTTAATAAATAATATGCTTTAAATTCTATTAGGACAATCTGACCTCTCATTTCCTTTCACATTTTCTTGACAAAGTTGCCTCTCTGGACAAGTGTTTGTCATCGTATATCTGGCCCCCAGCCCCCACTCTGAAGGAACAAGTGAAACACCCTGTGAATCTCTCAACACTATGTTGTCCAGCACAAATATAATGGCCTCTTTGTAATTTAAACTTCCTAGTAGCAAGAGGCAAAATTAATTTTATTACTGCATTTTATTCGATCCAATATTCAAACTTACAATAATATAAACATTTTAATGAGGTATTTTGTTTGGTACAAAGTCTTTGATATCCCATGTATATTTGATACTTACACATATTCAATTTGAACTAGCTACATTAAAAATATCTGCTTGCAAAGTTACCAAGGAAGCTCTGCTAGTTAACTTTATTCTCATACTCTATTATTTTTTGTTAATTAAAATGGGAACTTCTTTTAATTGACTCTGTATTTTTTTTTTCTCTTCACTTTGTTCTGACCTTCTTTTCCTTTTCAGTAAGATTTTTCCTGTCTCCACAAGGACCAGGCTTAGAATAGGAATAGTAAATGACCTATCTGGAGAGTAAAGAAATATTCCTCTTCCCCCAAAATTCCTTTTCTTTTATGAAGGCCTGATTTCCACAAAAGTCACTTCATTTCTTTTCTTTATTATGTTATTAGTCTGCTAACTTCAATAATAGATAAATTCCAAAATTTCAGTTTCCAAACCCCAAATCTACTTCTCTGTCAGATAACATGACAAATTCAAACTTATTTTCAGCAAGGACTCTGGCATGGGGGATTTGGGGGTGGGGTTTCTATTCCACAAAGTCATTCACACACCCAGCAGACTATGCCTTCTGGAACATATTGTCCTCATGATTGTCCTTTAAAACATTAGTGTTGAATAGACAGAGAGCAAGGATAGAGAAGGCACATACACTCCTTAATTATCTGAATCTGGAAGCAGTACACATCATTTGTACTTATGTTTCATTTGCAAGAACATTCACACACGCACCAGATGCAAGGGAGGATGGAAAATGTACCACTGGCTGCTCAGGAAAAACAGCATAAATATTGGTGAACACCAACCTTTTTCTGCCACAAATGTTAATGTCTTTTCAACTATAAATCTTGTGGAGGATTCACCTACCCTGAGAAATGTGCAGTGACAGACTAGAGTTATAGCGACCTGTATTCAAATTTTGATTCCACTACTTGAAAAAATTAATCAGCTTTCTTGAGTCTAGTTTTTTCCATCTCTGTCAATATGGTTGGGAGTGGTAGCAAAGTTTGAAACTGTTTTTTCCAATACCACTATCCTCATATTCTTTAAAAAGTGAAATCCATTTTTGTTTGGGTGAGCAATTCATCCATCTAAAAGCTGCATTTCCTGAATAGGGTTAATATGTAATATATTTTTTCATCAATGACAAAACTGGTAATTAGTTTCTTTTTGGTTTAGTTTTTGATTGTTGACTGATGCTTCTATATGAGAGTATGAAAAATTTCCGTTTCAGTTTCTTTTTAGAGCTGTATATCATAGGGAGTAATTTTACACTGAATTCCTGAGGAATCAAAAAAGTTCTGTACAAAGTAGGATAGATGTGTTATGCTGCAATAACAAACTATCCAATTGTCAATGGCCTATTTCAACAAAAATTTATGATTCACATAAATTCTGTGAAAATCAAGGTGATTTTCTATGACAACTATTCTCCATGCAGTAGATCCATGTCGGGCACTGAAGATGCACTTTCTTTCCCTCAAATTCAGAGATTCCCAGGAGAGCCACACAGAGACTTGTGGCAAGGTGGCCTGTGTCTAAAGTGCACAGACACTAAATCTTACTTGAAAAGGCAATGAAAGAATGTTTAAATGTGTGACTGTATCTCTAGTTTTTTCCAGTTTTGTATACTGTTTTCCAATTTCTTAATATATGATAAAGTCTAAAAAATCTCTTTTAAGATTTAAAGTGACTATTAATAAGTAGGTTTCTTTTGAAAATACCGAGTACAATTATTTTCTTCTTCACCACCAACTCTATTTTAACTGAATAAAAATAATTCTCTTTTAAAGGTCTGAATGCGAAAGCTGTCTCCAAATTGCTGTTTTCTGAAAGCGCCAGTTAAAGGGCTACATCTTGCCAAGGTAGACTAATAGAAGTCAAATTCCCTTGTAAAAGCAGAACTGAAATTATGCCTCGTGCACATCTGGCAACACGTCCTTTTGTACATAAGAAAGGAGTGAATGAGATTATGTCTGGAATAAATTATTCACTGATTATGACAATTAACTGGCTGTCATAGGTATTCAATTATCTAATTATCTGCCAAAATTATGTGCCAGGTGTTTCCTGTGTCCAGATTTCCATTATGTTACATTTTATTAACAAATTTGCTTCATTTTGAGGGTCCTCACTTAACGTACTTGCGCTTGATCAAACTATTGGTTTTTTTCATACTTAAAAACCCAAATTTACACATAAAGCCATCTGAATAATGCATGAAGAAAGTGTGTGGATTCAAATTCATTTGTCCACATCACAGCAACTGTTTGTACTGGCCCAACTGCTTACTATGCATGCAGATGTTAAATTGTGCGTCCTCGATCTTCTGTTTGTAATGCAAAATGACAGTTTGACTTAATTTTATCTAGCAGGAATAACTCAGGCATCTACATTGGTAAATTTGACCCAGAAGGTTTTATGAATATTTTGCAGTGAAACCTGTGGATGAATTAAAATGCATTTTCACAACTTCTGTATATAAGCATGTATATGTGTGTTCATCACATAGAGTTTTTCAAAAACTAGAGATTTTCCTTCTTGAGCTCCAGAGAGAAACAATTTTCTCTATGAATCAAAAGAATATAAATAACACTGTTTTTTCCTTTTGGCTTTACCTTCGACTAGAAAATAGGCTGAGTGAAATGCTCAGGACTATAGCATCTGCTTTAGCAAATGTAAGGAAATAAGTTATTTGCCTCTACATTTTATTTATACAGAAATTCGCACAGGATTTTACAAGAACTTGTTGTTCTCTACACTTCTTGTGATAGTAAATGTAACTCCCATTGAAACTAGGAAAAAACTTTGTTCCATAAAACAAGTGACTTTGAAAGCCTTTGATTGCATTGTCCAATGCTGTGTCACAGAGCAGCCATACACTGACACCCAGTAATTAACATAAAAGCAAAAATATCTCAATAGAAATGCCAAGAACACAGGGAAAGAATGCATGAAAAAAAGAACATGTTTCATAAATATACAGTTCTTATTTTTTATAAAACCAGAGTTTCCTACAATTGTTTTTCCACTGTTCCTTTTCTACTTAAAATTCTAACTAAATTACTTGAACATTTTCAAAAAACCTACCTGGTCTTTCCTAGAGTTCAGTCCTCATTTAATGTCACCAGTAGGTTCTTGCAAACTGGTACTTCAAGCAAAACAATGTACAGAAGGTCCTCAAATGACTTTGTTTCATTCAACACATGTTCTGTGTTCTGAGCCCTCCACCTTCTACTCTTCTTTGTCAAATCTAGACCCAGCTGCAGGATAAAGTCTGTAAGACCTTGATCTTATCATCTGCTATTCCTCTGTGGGGCCGGTGTGAGTTTAGGATGGGGAGCCATCTTTGTAAGGCCCAGATAAAGAGAGAACCAAGTCTAAATAATTCACTTAGCTGTTGGAAATTCTTCACTATGGAGCTGATAACTAGTTTTCTGACCTTAGCTTCCACCATATTTTATTCTCTTCCTTCTCCCTATCCACCTTCAACACTTTAATACCACTCACATAAACGTTATTCTCCAGAATAACATATACTGCTCCATTTGCAGGTAGGTCCTTGTTCAAATTTATATACTTAGAGTTCAGTCCTCATTTAATGTCACCAATAGGTTCTTGGAAACTGGTACTTCAAGCAAAACAATGTACAGAAGGTCCTCAAATGACTTTGTTTTATTCAACACAGTTCAGTTATACTGTTGAAATGAGAAAAAGATGTTTTGTTATACATTATTTTGCTTAAAGTCACTGTTTCCAAGAAACTATCACTAACACTGAGACCTACAGTATGTATGAATATACATATATACATGTTTTCTATAATGTCGTTTCTTGTACTACTTGTCAAAACACTGAGACATTTTTATAGATCTGCTTATTATATCCAGAAACTGTCTGCCTACACATTTACCCCCACCAATCCCAAGCTAGAATATGTTTTCTATAACCATATCTAGCACATACTAGTTTTTTGCTTCATTTATGTAACTATGTTTCATTGGCCTATCAGAAGTATCTTACCATAATATTAATTGGAAGCTTCTGCATAGTAGAACCTGTTATGCTTTCCTTTGTACTGGTTTTGCCACAACTATCAAGATGCAGAACACAGGATATGATGGTAAATGTTTATTAAAGTTAAATTTAGATCATTTATTCAATTAACATTTATTAGCCACTTATATGTTTGGTGTTTGGCTGAGCTTAGAATGCAAATATGAATGAAGCACAGAAACATAAATTATAAAATGTAATTTGCGGGGAAGTAATGAACTCTGTTGGTGGTTGAGGTTTCCAAGGATATTCTGTGTAAACTAAATCTTAGAGCTTGAATATGAGAACATTGTAATGAGGGCATTTCGGGTAAAAGGAATAGTGTAGAAAATGATGTAGAGACAGAAACATGTGGTATAATGGACATTACATAATGATAAAACAAGAACACCTGACTACTGTAAATACACCCAAAACAGTAGCACCCAGATACATAAAGCAAGTTATTAGAGACCTACAAAGAGACTTAGATTTCCATACAATAATAAGGGGAGGCTTTAACACCCCACCAACAGTATCAGACAGATCATTAAGGCAGAAAATTAACAGATATTCAGGATCTGAACTCAACACTTTACCAAATTGACTTAATAGAGTCCCTATTCAAAAAATGGTGCTGGGATAACTGACTAGCCACGTGCAGAAGATTGAAACCGGACCCGTTCCTTACATAATATAAAAAATCATCTCAAATGGATTAAAGACTTACATTTAAAACCTAAAACTATAAACCACCTGGAGGATAACCTAAGAAGTATAATTCTGGACACAGGATCTGGCAAAGATCTCATGATGAAGAAACCAAAAGCAATTACAATAAAAACAAAAATTGACAACTGGGACCTAAATAAACTAAAGAGCTTCTGCACAGCAAAATAAACTATCCAAAGAATAAACAGTCTACAGAATGGGAGAAAATATTTGCAAACTATGCATCTGACAAAGGTCTAATATCCAACATCTATGAGGAATTTAAACAAATACACAAGGAAAAATAATCCCATTAAAAAGTGAGTAAAGGACATGAACAGACACTTTTCAAAAGAAGACGTATATGCAGTCAACCAGCATTTGAGAAAATGTGCAATATCACCAAACATTAGATAAATGCAAATTAAAACTGCAATTAGATACTGTCTCACATCAGTCAGAATGGCTGCTCTTAAAAAGTTAAAAAATAATAGATGCTAGTGAGGTGGTGAAGAAAAAGAAACCCTTATACTCTGGTGGGAATGTAAATTAGTTCAACCATTGTGGAAAGCAATTTGGTGATTTCTCAAAGAACTCAAAGCAGAATTACTGTTCAACCCAGCAATCCATTATTGGGTATATCCCAAAGTAATATAAGGTCTTCTATCATAAATACACATGCATATGTATATCCATTGCAGCACTATTCACAATAGCAAAGATGTGGAATCAACCTAAATGCCTGTCAAGAGTAGGCTAAATAAAGAAAATTTGGTGCATATATGCCATGGAATACTACATAGCCATAAAAAAGAATGAGATCATGTCTTTTGCAGCAACATGGAAGCCATTACCCTAAGTGAACTAATACTAGGACAGAAAACCAAATATTGCATGTTCTCACTTATAACTGGGAGCTAACCATTGAGAACATAGGGACACAAAGAAGGTAACAACAGAAACCAGGCCTACTCAAGGGTGAAGGAAGTGAGCAGGGTGAGGATTGAAAAACTACCCACTAGGTACTATGCTTTTTACCTGTGTGGTGAAATAATCTGTACAGCAAACCCCTGTGACATGCAATTTACCTACTTAACCTTCACACGTACCCCTGAACCTAAAATTAAAGTTAAAAAAATAAAAATAAAGAATTTATTTCCACTGGGGCATTTTGTGAAACTACTGTTTTACAGAACAAATTGTAGGAAATTCTCGACTTGGGCTATATTTATGTGGTACAATCCCCAAAGCCTAGGGGTTAAATTTCAGACAATATGCCTCAGTTTCTGTCTTGAATGGTGGGATGGATAGTGGTGCCATTAATTGTGATAGAAACTTTTGAGGAAAGAAAATTATTTCATTCTTGGACATGCTAAATTTGGAGTTGCCTCCATAGTATCAAAGTAAGAAAATTTCTGATAACTATCTGAATATGCACCTGAAGTTTATCAATATGTTTCTTATATATGTAAGTAGCAATTAAAGTTTTATGAGTAGAAAAAATATATACTGTCTCAAATTCTTCAGCATAGATTTTGATTGAACTTCCTGTCTGTCTAACTGAGGGTAGCTGAGCCTTGAGAAACATCCTTTGCAAACAGAGTTGGATGGTAGTTTCCAGCAAAATGTCTAAGATGGAGAAATGAAGGGTTAGTGCAGACTTTACATTTTTAACATAGCTGCTCATCTTATATCCTCTGTCTGTCTCTATTGAAAAAGGCACCTTTGAAAAGCATAGATACACTCCTTAGAGTTTCGAGGTGGATAATGAGTGTCAGTCTCCAGTAATAACTGTAATGTGTGAACTTCAGGCAATGACATGGAATCTCTCAGGTCTCCCTCAGTTTTGAGAGCAGGGATTGTTGTTACTAACTTCAGCCTGACTTGAAACAAGAATCTGGAGCTAGCAAAACTTGAGTGGTCATTATGAGTTTTATGAGCTATAAAGATCTGTAAACCTAATTAAATTTATATTTTTAATGAGGTCACAAACTCAAACAGTTCGTATTTTTAGATGGAGCAGCATGAACACCATTTCGTGTGCTCCACAAAAGAATGACTCATAAAAACCATCTATTAAACATCCTTTCTCCCTCTTAAAGGCTGTTTCTGGGTTGATCTCTCCAGCATTCCATGTCAGAATGCAACTGTGAACTTCCTTCTTTCTTTCTTTCTTTTTTTTTTTTTTTTTTTTTTTTTTTTTTTCCGAGACGGAGTCTCACTCTGTCGCCCAGGCTGGAGTGCAGTGGCACAATCTCGGCTCACTGCAAGCTCCGTCTCCCAGGTTCACACCATTCTCCTGCCTCAGCCTCCCGAGTAGCTGGGACAATAGGTGCCTGCCACCACATCTGGCTAATTTTTTCTGTATTTTTAATAGAGATGGGGTTTCACCGTGTTAGCTAGGATGGTCTCGATCTCCTGACCTCGTGATCCGCCCTCACCGTGTTAGCCAGGATGGTCTCAATCTCCTGACCTCGTGATCCACCCTCACCATGTTAGCCAGGATGGTCTCGATCTCCTGACATCGTGATCTGCCCTCCTTGGCCTCCCAAAGTGCTGGGATTACAGGCGTGAGTCACCATGCCCGCCCAAACTTCCTTCTTTCTTAACCAGTGACTGGCCTGTAAATGTGACATGAGAAATAGTAGGCAGTGTTGCCAAGCTTGCCATCATTTCAGTCTGACTTATTGAGCCCAGCCATAGGCACTGGGATCACTGGTTCCACATTTTCTTACTATGTTTTCAGGGAATAACCATTAGAGATGCTAATCTCTTGATGCAGAAACAAAAACAAGTAATGGTGAAATAGGGAAGAGAAAATGGTGAAGCACATATAGAAAAATATATAGAGTGCTCTTGCCTAGAGAAATACATTATGCAATTTTTCCACCACAGATTTATTTAAGTTTAATTACATTTAGAGCAATCATACTGAATGTCTGAAATTATACTGCATTTGTCAATAAAAAACTCATAGCAACAGGAGATTCTCATGGCAAATCAGAATGTTGAGGTCTTTCAATTAAATTAAGAGGATTAAACATTTCTCATGAAACTTGAAATACCTGATCACTGGGTATGTGGTGGCTTAAAGATGACTATCAAATTCTTTGCCACAGTCTTGAAAAGAAAAAGAATTAATTTGCCCTTCACTTGAATTTTTTTATTATTTTTGCCATGTGACTACTCAAACAGTAGAACACGGTAGAAATCACATTGTGCTAATTCCAAGTTTAGCCTCTAAAATCTCTATCAGCCTCTGCTTGTTCACTCTTAGAACAATTACTCTTTGGATACTCCCTCTCAAAATCCATCTGCTTCTCAGAAACCATCACGTGGAGAGGCTATGAGTGTGAGTTCTGGTCAACAGCTTCAGTTGAACTCCCAGCCAAAAGAACATGTCATCTCTCAGCCATGTGAGAAAGCCATTTTGGATGTTCCAGCTCAAATAAATCCCAGATGATGCAGCTGTAGCTGACATCACATGGTGCAGAACTACCCAGCTGGCTTTAGCCAATCCTTAGAGAAATCATAAAATTATTTTTAGCCATTAAGTTTTGAGATGGTTTATTATGCAGATATTCATAACTGAAACAGATAACATGGCTTATTCTTGGGGACAAGTACATTCTCAACTCCTAGAGGTCATTTAGTAACCTAGAAGAAAATTTCTATCCAGTAGTGCTAGTGAGAAAATAAGGAATGGTTTAGTATCCCACTTATGACATAAAATAAGTCAATGAGATTCATGATTACTCGCCCGAGGGGATCCCAAAACACGTTTGTCTGTTATTTATGAAAAATAGGAAACAACTGTGTTTAGCCAAAAAGATACGGACAAGTCAACTGGTGCAAGCTCTCATTGGAATATGATATAATATTTTAGAATTATGTAGTGAAAGCCTTATCGTATCAAGGTTAACTGTAAAAGATGCTTGGTTATGCAACTGTATTTACAGTATAATTATAACCATACAAAATAAATAAGGCCAAAATATGCCTAAGAATAAATGGCTGAGGGCAATGTTCAAAGGTATATGTTAGCTCCCTTGATGTGCCATTTGACATGCTTAATTCTTGGGGTAAAACAAGAGCAAGTAAAATTCCATGGAAGAACAAAAGAGAGGACAGCTAGCTCTCTCCTGGTCAGAGATGATTTCATTGAGGAATTTTTACCTGAATGAGTTTTTAACATTAATGAAAATTGATCAAGTGCTCAATGGAAGAGAAAATTCTAAGCAGAAGTAGCATCTGCAAAGGCACAGAAAGGGAAGCAAAATTGCAAACAGCAGTAACTGAGAAACTGAGATTGTTCTAGTGCAGAATTTGTGGCGGGAGATAAGAGATAGGAGGTGAGGTTAGAGTATTATGAGCCAATCTACTGCACTCAATCCTTTCATTTGGATTGATTTCCCCTTTTCCTTGAATGCTCTTGATGCTGTGTGTAGCTCTCAATTGTGACATTAATTTAATTTTGCTTTGTATTATAGCTATTTGTTCACATTTTCACATTCTATCCTAGACCACAAATTCCATATACCTGAAGCATTTGTTCAACAAATATACATGTGCTCATTTAGATTTCCCAGGTTCTCTTTGGCTTTTTAAGATTTTTAAAATGGCTTTGGGACCCTTCCTTCCTCCCTTCCTCCCTCCCTCCCTCCCTCCCTCCCTCCCTCCCTCCCTCCCTCCCTCCCTCCCTCCCTCCTTTCTTTCTTTCTTTCTTTCTTTCTTTCTTTCTTTCTTTCTTTCTTTCTTTCTTTCTTTCTTTCTTTCTTTCTTTCCTTCCTTCCTTCCTTCCTTCCTTCCTTCCTTCCTTCCTTCCTTCCTTCCTTTCTTTCTTTCTTTCTTTTTCTTTCTTTCTTTCTCTTTCTTTTCTTCTTTTTCTTTTTTTTGAGATGGAGTCTTGTTCTGTCGCCAGGCTGGAGTGCAGTGGCAGGATCTTGGCTCACTGCAAGCTCTGCCTCCCGGGTTCACACCATTCTCCTGCCTCAGCCTCCTGTGTAGCTGGGGCTACAGGCACCTGCCACCATGCCCGGCTACTTTTTTGTATTTTTAGTAGAGATGGGGTTTCACCATGTTAGCCAGGATGGTCTCAATCTCCTAACCTCGTGATCCACCCACCTCAGCCTCCCTAAGTGCTAGGATTACAGACGCGAGCCACTGCGGTTTCTAAGAACAGAAAGTGAGTTGAGAATTTTGTGGCTCTAGAATAAGCCAAAAAATTCTAGAGATAAGCTACCCTACAAAGCCCAGTGCAGGAGATGGTTGAGAAAGAAAATGAAAAATGAGGAGGGCAGAGCTCGGGCACAATGGACAAATAAGAACTTCTCAGCAGAAGCAGAGCCTAATCAAGGCATTACCTTCCTATTCCTCAGAGTTGGAGTTAATTATGTCTGTCTAGTGGGATTTAGACTTATGTTCCAGCAACTGCTGTATGTCTCCTATTCTTCCCTTTACAAAATAAGGGTGCATGTTGTAGTTATCCTATTGCAGCATTACACATTGGTGTGGAGGGTAAGATAATGAGCAATGTCATTCTATGATCTCAAGACTATGATGTGCTACCCCAGTAAGATGAAGAAAGTGCCACTCCACACCCAGAGATGGTAGACTTTGAAGATGCAGAGTCTGTGTGGAACTTTGTATTGGCTCCTTGTAAGGGGATTTTTTAAAATAAATGTTTCTTTGCAATCGACTTTATTTTTTAGATCAGTTTTAGATTTGAACAAGACTGAACAGAAGGTATGGACACACTCCTCTCCCACTTCCCACAGCCTCCAGCAATATCAACATCCCCCACCAGAGTGGTACATTTCTTATAATCAGTGTGAGAGAGGTTGAGTGTATTTACTGTATGTAAAGAAAGGAACAAGGAATATACTGGTTCTAGAAATATGACTTAGGCTCAACAAATATGTGCATGCTTTCTACTCATTCCCCAGACATGTTTACAGTTAGGTTGGGGCTATGTGATTAGATATGGCCAAGAGTCTGTGAGCTGAAGTCATGTGTTTCATTTTTAGGATAATGCAGTTAATATCTAGGGTGATGCTTCTGTCTTTGTCTTCTACTCTCATGGCAGTTTGAAATCCATTTGTTTCATAAAGTACAATAAGAAGATGAAAGAAGACATCCTCACCTGTATTGAACAGTGTTAAACCACTGAAATCTGGAATCTGTTTATTGCAATAAACAGATTAACTAGTGTTAATCACTTTAATTAATGCATTCCTGGGAGGAAATCCTTCATAAGTGCTTTCACATAGGAAGAGCTAAATAACCTTCATCTCTTACTTCTCATTTCTTCTCCAACGTTATACACACCCTTATGAGAGACGTTTAAAGTTTCACATATTTCAATCCTTCATTCAATCTCTGCTCCATTTCTACAATTTTTACAACAAAAAGTTTGCTAATTTGGCATTATCTTCCATATATTTTTTGAAGTGAACTAACATATCTTTGGCTGTGGCCTTCATCCAAAAGTAAGTGCACCTATTATCTTACCATCCATCCAGAAATTTGCTTTTTCTTCCTTGTTTTGCAATCCTAGTCCGTAGGGCTGTCAGTTGCAGTGTCATAACTTGAAGTGTTCTCTTGAACATTCTATATGTAATTGAAGACATTTGACATCTGTTTTACTTTCCTAAATTCTTGCTAATACAATATGGTATAGTGGCATGCATTTTATGGAAGAAAAAAATGGAAATTCAAGCATGAAAATAGCAAAGATAAAATAAAAGAAAAACATAGACATTTGAGTTGCATCCAGTAGTTTCTTGTTTACTTGTTTTGTGCTTTGTGTTTATGTACTTGTATGGATATGTTGTTATGTTTTGCTTTTTGCTAGTAAGAATACATTTAATGAGAAACTTCTTGTTTGAGACTCTGATACTCCTGAACAAGATTTTTCTCCCAGTCTATGTTACAGAGCTGGGGTTGACAATGCTGGGAATTAGTTGAGTGAAAATAATTAATTCAAAGAGAGTATGAATGTCTATATGGTATGTATATGATACAATTTTTGTAAAGCTTAAAAATAAGTAAGCATAAATAATATTCTATTTAGAAAGAGCTTATGGGGTAAAGCTGTTTAAATAAATTATGGAATAACAAATGTAAAATTTTAGATAGAAATTGCCTCTGAGGGAATGTAAGGGGATATAAGTAGTCAATAGTAGCGTATGATTTTCACTGGAATTTGGTAGTATTTTGGTTGTTAATTTGGGTGATGGGCTCATAAATGTTGAATGAATCACTGTAATTCACAATTTCCACACTAACTACATAAAGTTTTGATTATATTAAGTGAATATATTTTTTATAATTCAGACGTAAACAACTACCTCTAAAGTTTAAAGAGCCAGCAAGATATAATGAACTCTAAAGAAATTTTAGAGTTCACTGACTAAAAAAAATTTTATTGTCTATATGTGTTTTATTTGAATTTCAACATCCCTCCAAAGAAAAGGAGACTCTGTGGCAGATAGATCTAGAGATGACACCCGGCAATTTCCACTTACCAACGTGCATGGCTTTGGGTATTCCCCACCTCTTGAGTATGGGTGAGACCTGTGACTTGCTTTTAACCTATTAAATATGAGAGTTCACTTCCACAGTTAGTGTAGATTATATGGCAAAAAAGATGGAGTGTCACTTTTGTGATGATAAGTATGACTCGTGCCTCAGCCTCTCAGTTGACTGGGATTACAGGCATACGCCACCAAGCCCTGCATATATATATATATATATATATTTGTATTTTTAGTAGAGACAGGATTTTGCTGTTTTGGCCAGACTGGCTTGAACTCCTGGCCTCAAGTGATTTGCCCGCCTCAGCCTCCCAAAGTGCTGGGATTTCAGGCTTGAGCCACTGCACCCAGCCTGAAATCTCTATTTTAGAGTTGTTATTAACCTTTGTGAAACACAGGATTGTAGCTTTCTTTATTTCTTTCTCTCTCTCTCTCCTTCCTTCCTTCCTTCCTTCCTTCCTTCCTTCTTTCTTTCTTTCTTTCTTTTTTTCTTTCTCTTTCTTTCTTCTTTCTTTCTTTCTTTCTTTCTTTCTTTCTTTCTTTCTTTCTTTCTCCTTCCTTCCTTCTCTCTCTCTTTCTCTCTCTCTCTTTCTTTCTTTCTTTCTTTCCTTTCTTTCTTTCTCTTTTTGATGGGGGTTGGGGAGACTGAAAGAGAGAGAGAGAGAGAGAGAGATTATGCACATGTGTAACCTCTTTAAAACTATCTCAGGAAAGATCCTCAAGAGACCAATATTCTAGAAATCAGTACCAAACACAACTAGTGTAACATAGCTTCCATTCTTAAAAAAAAGCTATTTGAAGAAAGTTAGCTGTCAATCAAAAAGTGTTTTATTTGATCAGGCAGAGGCAAGATACTATGGCTATTTAGCGAAAGAAAATGGCATTATAGATACTTGTAAAATTCCAACACATTGTGTAATGTAACAACACTTAAGCTGTCTTCTCATTATTATTGTAATTAATTTAGATCTATAGTCTACTGACTTAGGTGAGAAAATTGTCCACTTTCCACTTTGAAAGTTAACTAACTTTTATGGGTTGTTCATTTGTTTAATAGTACAAGCAATGAAAACATGTTTTACCATAGGTCTAAAGTATGTAGCACCTCCCTCCCCCAGTATTTAATCATAGACCTTATGCTACAGTCTGCAGTGTTATGTATCCGTGACAGAATAGTATAAGTAGGATCAAAAAAGATTGTAAACTATCCTTAGACTATGATATTTGAGGGAAGGGATTGTACCATATTTATCTTTATGTCCAACTTTCGAGAACACCTAGGACTAACAAGTCATTGTAAAATGTTTCCTAAATTAAACAGAAAACCAAATCATAGTTATTTTGTGCCAGTGAATCAGGCACAAAATAACTTTATTGCACTAAGTTTCACCAATATTGATGGCCAATACTTGCCATGAGAATTGGATGGCAGTATTTAGAGCTGAATTTAAATGTATATTATTTGAAAGATTTTCTACTCTTTTCAGTTTGTTGGGACCTTAAATGAGAATTTTGAATCGGTGTGTAACTAAAATAGGAAAAAGCATTTAAGGATCTGGTTTGAACTGCAGATGTTTGGGATTACATCTAATTGCTTCACTGCTGCTGCTATTTTTGTCAGTCTGCTGAAAGGACTTTTGTAAATGCTGGAAGAAAGCCTAACTTAAAAGGGTTAAGCTTCTAAAGTGCTGTGATCTACAGTCCAGTACGAAGTGACAAATTGTAAGCAAAAGATAATCTCTTCTACTTACAGAAATGCCAGACCAAATATCATCTGTAGAAAGACTTCAGTAACTTTAATATATTCATGTTAATGAAGCAGAATTTAAAAATATACATTTATGGATCTTTGGAGTCCTGTTGCTTTATAGATTTCAACTATGCTGGTTAGCAGGTCTTTTCAGTCGTAATCTGATGGAGTACATGGAGTCTCTGTATTTTACAGAGATTCATGGAAAGCCTTTACCTTTACTGTGGAGGTGAGCCAAAACCCAAGTCTCCCAACTTTTTGCATCTTCTACACAATGGAAACCCACAGCTTGTGACGCAAGGGGTTTTAAACGCATTAGGAAAGTTTTACGTTCTAGGTAATAGAACATAAAGTGACTTTAAAAAAGAAAAAATTTAAACCACATATGAGTTATGAAAGTACTCCTCTAAAAGAATCATCTCAATTATGTCAGGATTGTGGGCATTTTTGCTTACCTCTAGTTCTCTGCTCATGGGTACAAAATAGGAGCTACCCTCTTTTGTAGAGGACACCACAATATCATATTTCAAACAAAAAGTGAAGGCAAATAGAAAAGGGGCGTTCCTTTGATAAAGAGTAAATTCCTTTTCAGATTTCTCAAGTAACCTCTCTTTATCTCTACTTAGCTAAAAATCACATAATATGGTCATCTGTGGCTGCAAGGGAGGCTGAAAAAGTGCGGAGATGGCAAAGAAGAATGAAATAGTCATAAGTAGCTTAGATAAAGGATGTTTCATCCTATGTTTTAATTCTATGGAATTGGGTGTTTTCTTTTTGTAAAAAAATTTGGGACCTGTTAGCAAGAAAAAGAGTGAAAGCTATAGGGTAGCAGGGTAGCCATGCAACAATGTTTATAAACTCTCATTCTGTTTTATGACTGTCCTCATTTGAAGAACAGTTAAAGGAACTTCTCCACCATCTTCCACATATATCATTGTTATACTTAATCCAAAGAACAATCAACAAAAACAAAATTAAACTTAGTAAAAGACAACACTAAAGACTCTTCAAATTTATCCATAATTTTATCACTGAAAAAGAATGTGTGTTCAAATTTGTATATTACTATCAACTTGCTCATATTATTTGCATATAATTATACTTTTAAAGTCTATATTCTTTTGCATTCTTCCATTTTCATTTGTCATAAGGCATTTCCTTCTGTAAATTGTTGTAACAATTTTCACTCAGTAGTTTCACAGGTTTTTATCTCATGTTAGGCCCAAGTATATGCAACAATTTTCCTATCATTGGAAGTCAATATGCATAAAGAAGTAGCCTAGCAGAACACAAGCTACAGTATCACACTACGTGGCCTCAAATTTCAATACACCACTTTCAAAGTTGGTGACCTTTGCAGGTTATTTAATTTCCCCAAGCTACGGTTTTCATATCTGTAGAATAAAATTAATAGAAAGATCATAATAATAATTAAGAAATGTAATTTCTGTAAATTGCTTAGTATGTGTCTCACTGTGCAGTCCAATATGATAGTCACTAGCCATACATGGCTACTTAAATTAAGTTTGAATTAATTAAAATTAAATAAAATTAAATATTTAAATCCTCAGTTGCATACTACATTTCAAATACTCAATAGTCACATGTGCCTACCATATTCTACAGCAGGTAAAGAACATTTACAACATTACAGAATGTTTTATTGGGAAGCACTAACTAGAATATGGTAAGAGTTCAATAAATAGTTGTCCGTGTTCTTTTTCCTTCTCCTAAATGTCCTTGGAAAAATACCCTAGGAGTATAGTTTCTAAATCAAGCAATGTGAATTTCCTCGTAACTTTCAAAATGATATGTATTTATATTTAAGTAGAGTTAAACACCTTTCAAAATGCCTTCGCAAATACTTATGCCTTTTGAAAGCAGTCTTTTCCTCCTTTTACTTACTGAATAACTACTTTAGAATAATAATGTCACATAATATACACTCAATAAATATAGTCGTTGAGTGAATGAATGATTGAATGATTGCCCAGTGAAGTATCTGAGCAAATATCCTTTCCATTTTACAGATGGAAAGTCTGAGCAATTCAGCAAATTGTCAACAAATTTCAACCCAGTTGTCCAAGCCTAAGTTTTATTCAATATTGTCATTGACAAATATTTTAAAGTATAATCATGAAGAAAACAGTATTATCTCTAAAGATCAATGTAGAAATATCTATCTCTATTCCATGACAAATTTTACTGAAGTTACTGCTTAGAGCAATATATATACATAATATGTATACATATACATTATATGAACATACCAT
Organism: Macaca fascicularis; assembly: GCF_037993035.2. NCBI lineage: Eukaryota > Metazoa > Chordata > Mammalia > Primates > Cercopithecidae > Macaca > Macaca fascicularis. Next base: position 27,361,249 of record NC_088376.1, on the reverse strand, counting down.
ATATGAACACTGCACACATATTTAATCATATGCCTAAAATAATACTTGATAGTAGGGTAATAGATACAGTTACATTTGGATGAAGGCCATGGCCAGAGATACGTTAGTTCACTTCAAAAAATATATGGAAGATAATGCCAAATTAGCAAACTTTTTGTTGTAAAAATTGTAGAAATGGAGCAGAGATTGAATGAAGGATTGAAGTATGTGAAACTTTAAACGTCTCTCATAAGGGTGTGTATAACGTTGGAGAAGAAATGAGAAGTAAGAGATGAAGGTTATTTAGCTCTTCCTATGTGAAAGCACTTATGAAGGATTTCCTCCCAGGAATGCATTAATTAAAGTGATTAACACTAGTTAATCTGTTTATTGCAATAAACAGATTCCAGATTTCAGTGGTTTAACACTGTTCAATACAGGTGAGGATGTCTTCTTTCATCTTCTTATTGTACTTTATGAAACAAATGGATTTCAAACTGCCATGAGAGTAGAAGACAAAGACAGAAGCATCATCCCAGATATTAACTACATTGCCCTAAAAATTGCCATGAGAATCTCCTGTTCCTATGAGTTATTTTTTTTGACAAGTGTAATATAATTTTGGACATTCAGTAATTATATTAATACTCTGTTATAATCTGAAGATGTAGGACCCTAAATTCTGCCCAAAATGGATTCATACCTTCCACTGAAGATCCTAAGGAAAATGTGTAAACAAGCACACTGACAAAGGGAAGTTAAAGGCTGATTGTATTGTTAGCTGGGCTTGTGCCCATAACTACAATGCACAGCATTCTGGAAAAGTGATTTAACCCATAGCCTTCAAAGGTATTTCCCTCTGCTTGTGTTTAAATTTTCCTATAGGCTGACTTTTAGAAGCTAATTGATTACTGAGCCATAGTACACTGTGAGAAACTGAAACATTTCAAGACAGATGATCTAAGCTGTCCTACTGATGTTGCAACATAAGCAGAAAAGCCAAAAAGCAGCTCCAGAACTATCTAAAACTTCCCTCAGAGAAGGCCCCAGAATGGCTTCCTGCTTTGATATCCGGGAAACCAGAGGAAAGAGAGAGGGAGAATACACTGGAAAGGATGACATCTGTGTCTATGTGCATGCCCTTTTAATGCACAATTGTCTTTCCCACTAGTTAAATGGTCTAATTAGAGTTCCAAAATGGAACTCAATAAAACGAGCTGCTTCTTTACGTGAGAGGAACTGACAGTGGGAATTGCATGGAGGAGTGGATCTTTCCTGCTGCGTTTGGGACCATCAGGGAGCCAGCTGGCTCTTGTCTCTCGGCTAGATTTTGTATTGAATTCTAATACACTGTGTGTCTACATTTGCTTAAACATCTATATTTTCCCAAAAGTGTTTTTTTAAAAAGCGGTTTTCACCAAACAGAGGAAAAAAGTTTTATAAATGCTAATTTGATATGGACTTGAATTAAATTTATGTGGAAGCTGACAAAAATTCTTGAGGCAGATGCTTGAGTTCTTTCTTTATGGGATGGCTGAAGCTTTGTGATGTAGAAGAGGCTCAAAGAAAGAAGAGTCAGAAAACGATCCTTCAGTAAAATGGTGTGGGTGCTGGGTGAACTGTGCATTTTGTGTCTGAAGTCATTCCAAGAAAAATCATTAATTTCTGGATTCTAAACCCTCTCTGAATGCAACAGAACAATGCAACCCTTTATTGAAGGAATCTACAGAAACTAAATGTCATCACTTTATTCTACAATTAGAAGATAATTCTTAACTTTATTTTTAACCCATCACTTATAGCTGTATGGGCCAATTTAAACACATCCTGTGAACTAACTTTATGTATTATTATATGTTAATATTAATCTCATCTACACAATACTATTAAACCAGGCAAAACGGTGAGAATCAATTTGGTATTGGTCACCTTCCTTTCAAATCTGTGGAAATTGTGAGGCTAGATATTTATAAGAAATAATGGAAATTCAGTAAAATATTCTGAAAACAAAGAGTCTGTTGAGAACCACAATCATGGTAAATAACACAATAAATTTTGATTCTTCTATTGATGTAATTTTGTATGCTAGACTTGATTAGGAAATATATCCAGGTTTTTAATAGAAAAAAGCAAGAATTTGACTATTATTTCTGTCATAAACTATGTTGGTCTAATTCTTTAGTTTTTATAATAATGGTGCAAAAATATCACCATAAGTTTAATTGTTTGATGATATTAACTGAATTATGAGACATATTATTTTTGTTTATAAATTATATTAAATACAAAATAAAATGGTTAAGTGCAGTAATAGTCAAGGGTCACAAAAGCCTGAAAAGACTAGGATGTGTGTGTGTTGTGTGTATGTGTATACGTATATAAGTGTGCATGTGTGTTTGCTTATATACATGTTTATTTGTGTAACAGTATGATAAACAGTAGAAATGGAGAAATAAAACTACTGGTTGATTGGATATTTACTCTCTTCTAGGCAGTGTTCTGGATACTTTATAGTTATTCTTCCATTCTCTGTATACTTTACATTCAATACATTTAGGGGTTAATGATGCATCCAAATACAGCAATATTTTGTCACTAGATTCTTTCTGATTTGGTATACTTGGTGGTTTTAAAATCAATACATACTTCATTTTTTGACAGTGCCTTTACTTTTTGAAGTTAGTATAAATGAGTATAAATGCTGTTTAAGTATAAACAAATCTTTTAGTCCTAGAGGAAGACTGAAATTAGCATATATAGTAAACATCTTTACTTAGAAAAAAAAAGTTATTTTTGTTTGTGGTTTTCTAGATTTAAGAAATGTGTCTATGTGTATAGTTACACAAATATGTTATCTCAAATCATTATTTACAGTGTATTAAAATGGATATTTTACATAATTTCAAATATAGTATGTACAGGGGCTAGCATTAAAGCTGCAAATAGTTGAGTCCAGGTCTACCAAAAGTGGAGACAAGACTCTTTCTCCTTTTTCCAGAAAGAAAAATTGTCAATTATGTCCTGCCTCTTCTATCTTTGCCTAGAGTAAATTTCTATCAGTATTTGCAACCAATCAGCTTAATGCTCTATTTATCTTATTGAGAGATGACTTCTCTTTAATTTTTATAGGTTAATTAATTTAGATAACTAGATAATATGGAAGCATCTAAATGCATGGAAACCAGAAGAATTTCTCTGACTGCCTTGGGTTACCTGATCATGGCTATCACACTGTGAATTCTGAAGGAAGCGGACTCTAAGAATGAGTTTGGCATGCACTAAGTCTATTGGGGAATATTCTTGGGAAGGAAGGAAGCAGGAGTAGGCAGAGGGAGAATTGGGCTGCTTGGGTCATTCTATCCAAACCCCTCCAATAAAAGAGCATGCAGCTTTCTTCAGCTAGGCAGTACTCAAGGGGAATATCAGCTAGGGTGTTCTGCTGACAGCACTATCAGTAGCTGGGAGAAAAAGTCCATCATTCCTGAAGGGCAAGCCCATGGTATCTTACAATATCCACCAGAAAGACCAATAATATGTCAATTTCTGAGAAATTAATTATCGAGCTAATAACACAAGAGAAGGCAAAATGGTAAGAATTTATTCATCCTAGAGACAAATGAGTAGATATCACAACATAATGATCCGGAAAAGAAGCCAGTCACAAAAGAGTATACATGTTATAATTACATTTTCCTAAGATTAAAGCAAGTGAAGCACACAGATGCACGCGTGCACACACACACACACACACACACAGAGCTAAAATTAATGTGTGGGTTTTAGAAGTCTCAAGATAATGTTTACATTTAGTTTTCTTTTTCTAATTTGGTAGATTTCTGTCATTAATTTGTTAATTTTGTTGTTATTTACAAATATAAAGAATTTTTAAGCAAAAGAATCTATACTTAATTTAGTATGTGTATTTATTTATTTAAGAAGCATAGTAGGCCGGGCGCAGTGGCCTTTCTTTCCTTCCTGTAATCCCAGCACTTTGGGAGGCTGAGGCGGGTGGATCTCCTGAACTCAGGAGTTGAAGACCACCCTGGGCAACATGGGAAACCCCATCTCTACTAAAATACAAAAAATTAGCTAGGCGTGGTGGCACGAGCCTGTAGCCCCAGCTACTCAGGAGGCTGAGGCACGAGAATCGCTTGAGCCCCAGAGGCGGAGGTTGCAGTGAGCTGTGATTGCACCACTGCACTCCAGCATGGGCCACAGAGTAAGACTCTGACTCAAAAAAAAAAAAAAAAAAAAAAAAAGAAAAGAAAAAACGAGGAAGAAGAATCATAATAATAAACATAATTGAAGTCTATACTAGGGCTCCATAAGAATTCTTTTTTTATTTAAGAGGAATCTATCAGTATTTTAAGTGTTTAAAATGCTGTTTTGTGGAAATTCAGTTGGGCAGAAGCCAATCTTTGGTCAGATGAGTATAAGCAGGTGGGAAAATGGAAGTGAGATTACCTGAGCTGAAAGGGAAAATGTGGAATTGGAGCTGTGGGGCCTGAAACCAACACTGGAAAAGATGTTACTAAATACTAAATACTAAAGACAGCTAACATATGACGATCGGGATGATTTTTCACAGAAGAACTATCGTAACTGCCATATATTGAACACTTTCACGGGCCAGACACTCTGATAAGTATTTTAAAAATATTATCTAAAATTTAAGAACAAAGAAGATTTATTTTTTTGAAGTTTTACTGAGGAAGGCATTGAAGCTCAAAATAACTAAGTAATATGCCTAAAGTCACAAAACAAAGTCTTTCAGCCAAAAGTCAATCGAAGTCAATTCCAAAGAAAGTTTATACTCTTCACACAAGGTAATAACAACCTGGAGGTGATTTAAAAATATATATATATATACACACACACATATATATATACACACACACACACATATATATATACACACACACACACATATATATATAAAATAAATGTATTTAGTCACAACAGCTGTGACACAAACCATAAGAAATAGGCAACCTCAAATGAGAGAAGATCTGATTGACTAGTCATTCAATTCTAAGGCCATTCTGCACATTACACAAAGCATTACACATACTTTGGTTTCCTTTTTTCTCATTTTAATCAGCGGGAGAATTTACTTGGAAGCAATATCTGTGGTTTCTTAACTATTATTACCCACCTGAAGTCATCATTTCTGTTTATTACATCATAATCATCTCTACTTGCCACCAATTGTACATTCCCAAAGAGGAAATTATGATTTCAAGTGAAGACGATGGAACAGAAACAGATGTGCTACTAAAAGAGAGACATCCTATTATTCTAGAAATGTACTCCATAATGAAGAACAAGGGAAAAAAGATCAGAAGGTATTGTCATATATCAAAATAAAGTCTGTTCTAGCAGCAGGATTACATTTAAATAGAAAGATCTGCTGATGTTTCCATGCACCATTCATAGCGCTTTGTGCTTGACATTTGTGTACTAGAGAAATAGCAAAATTAGACAAAAAAATTCCATATGCACAATTTTTGGCAAATCTCTTACTCTAGCCTTTGCGGCAATTTCCTTTATCCTCATTTTGTCTAGTCACCCCATATTGACCCTACTTCCAATTGCGGCACTTCTGTGTGGTTCTGACTTTCTTTTTCCCAAGACCTCCATTGAATTGCACCACCAGCTGTTTTAGAGGTCTTCATAAAATATCTGTGTCTTTTAACCCTAACAAAGTGAAGCTGATAGAATGAAGACTGTGTAACTATTCAAATTATTTTTCAAAACTGATGTTTGTGGTTACTGGGACTGGGAAGCATGTGTTTTATATCAATTCACTCATGAAAGCAGTATTCACTTAGGCGGGGCATGGTGGCTCATGCCTGTAATCCCAACACTTTGAGAGGCCAAGGCAGGTGGATCACGAGGTCAGGAGTTTGAGACCAGTCTGGCCAACATGGTGAAAACACGTCTCTGCTAAAGATACAAAAAATCGGCCGGGTATGGTGGCACGCGCCTGTAATCCCAGGTACTCAGGAAGCTGAGGCAGGAGAATCGCTTGAACCTGGGACGCAGAGGTTGCAGTGAGCTGAGACTGTGCCATTGCACTCCAGCCTGGGTGGCAGGGCGAGACTCCATTTAAAAAAAAAAAAAGCAGTATTCACTTAATATGTGTCAGACAATGTCTGATAAACTAAAGGTACAGAGATTAAAGACCTGTTACATAAATTCAGCGAGTCCATAGTAAAGTGAGACAGTTAAGGTAATAGATAATCACAAAGCAGTGGCTCAGTGCTATGACAAAGAGATTCACTGTGTCTGATGGAAACTTCTTATAAATACAGATGAAGAGGTTAATTCAGACTGACTGGGAAAGACTAAAAATGAGCTAAACAGTGTTTGCAAAGGTACAGAGATAAAATAAAGCACGAATGTGTTAGGGATAGAGTCAAGTAGTAATATAAATATATTTAGGCTGTTCGTTGTGGAAGCATCTGATGAAGATATCAAGGGGGGTAAGGAAGGACTTAATGAGCTTTTCAATCAAAATCAATGTGCACAGACTTTTGTCCTATCTCTAGAGTCACTCTCAGAAAATTCCTAAACTCAACCTGCTGCTGGTGTTCCCAAAGCCCATGAAGGCCCAGTGAGGACCACTGTATTTTCTTCTCCATGAGCTGCCCTTTTATCTCCCTTTGAATTTCCTAGGCTTGGAATAGCTTGTGCTATTTCTATGCCAATAGCAACATTGCCATCTCCTTTCCATTTCTCTCTGTTAATTTCTTCTTTCCTGTTGACACAGTAAATTGACTTTGATTAAATAAATTCAACTTATTTTTAACATCATTATACCTGAAAAATCCCTGTAGTGATATTGCATCATATCCATATCTTCTGCTCACATTCAGGGAAAAGGATGATATGAGATACACATACCAGGGGGGCATGAATCTTGAGAACTGTCTTAGAATTCTATCTACCACATGGACTATCCCGTAATGCCTATCACACAGTTCTTTAGGCAGTAGATAATATATATCTGTTCATTGATTTAAGATATGCATTGCATAGCTTCAGAATTATATATATAGTATATAAAAAAATTAAATAATATTTACCAAAGTTACATAAATAACATGTTTAAATGTTGTACTATTTCTTCTCCTCTCAGGGAAAAAGGCCCTTAAGTTCTATGTAGGTCTATATTTATTTAATCTTCATAAATCATAATAGCTAATACTATTTGACTTTTTCCACATTGTCTGTGCCTTCTGTCAAATGTGAAATTATTTAATGATTTGAACAGTCTTGAGTCCTGGAGGTGAGGCAGAATGGGCTTGGGTTTGTGGGCAGATTCATCTTGATTTTCAGAATCTACAATGAATCTATTATAGGAAGAAATTTATGATCGTTCTAAGGGGAGAAAATTTCTAATTTCTTTAAATATTTATCTTGGGGAAGAAGTTAAGGACTCCAAACATTTCTTTCTTTAATCCAGGCACTCTTGAACAAGTGTTCTTCTATTGTTTTTGTGTGAACACAAACGAAAAAATAAGCATATGCTAATTCTCAGCAAAGTATGTACTGATACTTCATGTTCAGCTTTCTTACTAAAAACATGCAACCTACATAACTGCAAAGTTTGGCTTGTCTTAAGTACAAACATAAAGGTCATAAACTGTTTATTATCCATACTGTTCTCAGGATTGCTATATTGATATTTTGTGTTATTAAGGAACTTAAATGCTATGTGGGAATTTTTTATACTGGTCTCCAATAATCAGCATATGCAATGAACACATAAGCAGAAGACTTACAAAACTTATATTTTATTAAATCCCATACAAAGAGAGATAAAAAAAGAAAATAAATTTTACTGTAAATCTATTATGTGCATCTACAGAAATGTGAATGTAAGTGAAAACTGATGGCTACTCTAACACCACTTTACCATAATTTGTATTACAGAGCAAAGTTTCATATGTCTATGTAGTTCAGAGAGTGATGCTGACAAAAAGCGACAGACAGGTATAATAGTTGTATTAGTCTGTTCTCACACTGCTAATAAAGACACACTAGAGACTGGGTAATTTACAAAAGAAAGAGATTTAATGGTCTCACAGTTCCACATGGCTGGGGAGGCCTCACAAGCATGGTGGAAGGTAAAGGAGAAGCAAAGGCATGTCTTACGTGGTAGCAGGCAAGAGAGCTTGTGCAGGGGAACTCCCATTTATAAAACCATCAGATCTCAAGAAATTTATTCACTACCATGAGAACAGTATTGGGGAAACCCCCCCGCCATAATTCAATTATCTGCACCTGGCCCCACCCTTGACAAGTGGAGATTATTTTCTGATTTTTAACGGTTATGCCTAGACTACTTTGCCTGTATTCTCTAAATGAAACAAAGCCAGGATCACAGTACATCTGTTTACATAATGGTTTACTAAATATTTTTTACCAACCATTGAGACTCACTGTTCAGAAAAAAGAATTGAATATTCTTGATTTTCAAGGTGAGTTGTAATAATCTTCATCAGATGTTTCCACAACCAACAGCCTAAATATATTTATATTACTACTTGACTCTGTCCCTAACACATTCGTGCTTTATTTTATCTCTGTACCTTTGCAAACACCGTGTAGCTCATTTTTGGTCTTTCCCAGTCAGTCTATATCAATAGTGCAGCATGGGTTTTGTCAACTATTTGAAAAAATACTTCAAAATGAAATAAATGACATTGGCTGTTACATTTACATTAATATATACTGGCATACCTGATTTGATTGCAATTCACTTTACTGTGCTATACAGATATGCTTTTTTACAAATTGAGGTTTGTGGATAAAATGCATCTAGTAAGTCTTTGGTGCCATTTTTTTCCAATAGTGTGGGCTCACTTTGTGTTTCTGTGTCACATTTTGGTAATTCTCAACATATTATTTCAGTCATTTTAATTGTTATATCTGTTATGATGATCTGTGGTCTGTAATCTTTGAAATTGCTATTGTAATTGTTTTGGGGTACTAAGAAATGCATCCATATGAGACAGCAAATTTAATCCATAAAGGTAGAGTGTGTTTTGACTCCTCTACTGGTTGACTGTTCCCTCATCCCTCTCGTCCTCTTTGGATCTTCCTATTTCCTGAGATACAATCATATTGAAATTAAGCCAATTAATAATCCTACAATGGCATGTAAGTGTTCAGGTGAAAGGAAGAGTCACATGACTTACACTTTAAATCAAAAGCTAGAAATGATTCAGCTTAGTGAGGAAGGCATGTTGAAAACCAACATATGCCAAAAGCTAGGTGTCTAGATGTCACCAAACAGCTAGTGAATTTGGAAATGAACAGAAAACATTCTGAAGAAAATTAAAAGTGCCACTGCGGTAAACACACAAATAATAAGAATGCAAAACATCCTTATTACTGATATGAAGAAAGTTTTACTGATCTGGACAGAAGATCAAACTAACTACAACATTCCCTTAAGGCAAAGCCTAATCCAGAGCAAGGACTTTAACTCTTTTCAATTCTTTTTTTTTTTTTTTTTTTTAACTCTTTTCAATTCTATGAAGTCTGAGAGAAGTGAGAAAGCCATAAAAGAAAAGTTGGAAGCTAGAAGAAATTTGTTCATGAGCTTTAAGAAAATAAGCAATCTCTATAACATAAAAGTGCAAGGTGGTGAAGCAAATACTGATGTAGAAGCTGCAGAAAATTATGGAGATGACCTAGCTAGGCAATTGTTGAAGCTGACTACACTACACAAGATATGTTCAATGTAGATGAAACAGCCCTCTACTCAAAGAAGATGCCATCTAGGACTTGCATAGCCAGAGAGAAGAAATTGATACCTGTGTTTGATGCAAAACTTCAAAGTATAGAATGACTCTCTTCCTGGGGCCTAATACATCTTGTGACTTTAAGTTGAGGTTCAATGCTTATTGAACATTCCAAAATCCTAGAGCTCTTAACGGTTATGCCAAGACTACTTTGCCCGTATTCTCTAAATGAAGCAAAGCCAGGATCACAGTACATCTGTTTACATAATGGTTTACTAAATATTTTTTACCAACCATTGAGACTCACTGTTCAGAAAAAAGAATTTCTTTCAAAACATTACTGCTCTTTGTCAATGCACTTGTTCACCCAAGAGTTCTGACGGAGATACAAGGAGATTACTGTCGTTTTCATGCTTACTAATACACACCCATTCTGAAGCCCATGGATACAGAAGTAATTTTGACTTTCAAGTCTTATTTTTTAAAAAATACATTTCATAAGGCTATATAGCTACCATAGACAGTTATTCCTTTATGAATCTAGAAAAACTAAATTGAAAACTTTTTAGAAAGCATTTATTATTCTAGATGCCATAAAGAACATTTTTGATTCATGAACAATGTTTAGATATCAACATTAAGAGGCACATGGAAGAAGTCGTTTTCAACCCTCGTGGATGACTTTCAGGGGTTCAAGACTTCAGTGGAGGAAGTCACTACAAATATGGTGGAAATAGCAACAGAACTGGAATTAGAAATAGAGCCTAAAGATGTGAGTGAATTGCTGCAATCTCATAATAAAATTTGAACAGATGAGAAGTTGTTTCTATGGATGAACATAGAAAGTGATTTATTTAGATGAAATCTACTCCTGGTGAAATGCTGTGAACATTGCTGAAATGACAATGAAAGACTTAGAATATAATATAAACCTACTTGACAAAGCAGCAGCAGGATATGAGAAGATTGACTTCAGTTTTGAAAAAAGTTCTACTGTGAGTAAAATGCTATCAAACAGCATCACATGCCACAGAAAAATCTTTTGTGAAAGGGAGAGTGATTCCATGTAGCAAAATTTATTAGTCTTATTTTAAGAAATTGCCACAGCCACTTCAGCTTTCAGCAACCACCACTCTGATCAGTCTGAAGCCATCAACATCAAGGCAAGATCCTCTACCAGCAAAAGTGAAGGCTCAGATGATCATTAGCATTTTTCAGCAATAAAGTATTTTTAATTAAGATAGGTATATATTTTAGACATAATGCTTTTACATAGTTAATAGTCTACTCTACACTATAGTGTACACATAACTTTTATATCCACTGCAAAACCAAAAAATTTGTGTGAGTCACTTTATTGTGATATTCATTTTATTGTGGTGGTCTTGAACTGGACCTGCAACATGTTTGAGATATTTGTGTATTAATATTTACAACTAATGTTGACCTAAATTACTTAGAATTGAAATGTTAACATCTGCTAAATTTTATTTTTAATAATCAGTTAAATATTAGTAAAACATCACTGAAGAAATCCTGCAAATACTCACTGCATAATGAGGAATGAATGAGATATACGTAGGTTAATAAGGAACACATAAACAAAGCCTATATAATTGCTTCTGTTGACGGAATTGGCACATTAATGGAGGGAAGGGATAATTCATATATTTTTAATTTGGATTATTTTACATTTCTCAGTATATGGCTCAGGACATTTTAATTTAAAAGAATCTAAGCATACTGGCCTTGTTTTTATTCTTTGTAGTTTCACTTGGGGAAACAACACCAAGATTTTTTTAGAGGACAAACAGGGTTGCACTTAACATGGGTAGCATTCCATTAGAAATGACCTGGAAGGGAAAATAAAGAAGACACTCATGGAATGATAATATATTGAAAGATGCTATACATTAGAGATAAAAACATGCCAGAGGCATGAGCAAGGATGAATTGGGATTCAGCTCATAAATAGTGCATTGTTATGACAATGGGAAATTAGTTGGAATCAAGTATTCAAGTCTCAGAGAAACAGTGCTCTAAAGATGGTCACAAATACTTCTTCCTTTCTTATCCAGTTTGACCTTCTCCTTCACATTTCTCTTTTTTCCTATAAGAATCCCATTTTGCTTTTAAATTGATTTGTGCAAAGGACTAGTAAACCCTAAATACACCCTGAATTAGGTAGGATTTTTTTGTAGATAAGAATACTGGTGACTTAAGCACAGTATGTACAGTAACTGCTTCTGGCCAATATTGTTTTCCCAGGCAACTAGAGTCCTAGCATACAAAGATGATTCTTCCACATTCACACACACACAAACACACACAAATCCTAAACATAGTTTTAAACTGAAAATCGAAAAAGCCATATATATTTGGCCATTCTCCCATTGCTATAAATAAATACTTTAGGTTGGGTAATAAGAAAAGAGTTTTAATTGGCTTATGGTTTTGCAGGCTATACAGGAAACATAGAAGCTTCTGCTCCTGGGGAGGTCCCAGGAAGCTTCCAATTATAGCAGAAGACAAAGGAGAAACAGGTATCTTACCTGGCAGGAGCAAGAGAGAAGGTGGGGGAGGTGCTACACACTTTAAAACAACCTAATTTTGTGAGAACTCACTCACCACTATGAGGACAATATCAAGAGGATGGTGATAAACCAATCATGGGAAACAGTCCTCATGATCTAGTCACTCCCTCCTGGGCTCCATTTCCAACACTGGTGGTTACAATTTGATGTGAGATTTGGGTAGGAACACAGATTCGAACCAATATCACCATAATTTTTGTTTGGCAGTTAAAAAAGATTTTAAATTCTTTCTTAAGTAACTGTTATTTTTATATTATATAAATAAGTGGCTAGCACTTTTTCTTGAACCAAATACCAATAAATGAGAAGAAACAGAGAAGGCAGTATCTTGGTGATATCCTAGGCTCCTCTTGTGCAGCACAATGGGTATGGTGGGAGGGAGTCACAAGAAGATTAATTTATAAAGAAATATTTACATTGCTGGGTCTGTATAGTATCATATAATTTGATAACGAACTATCTAGAAAGTATACAGAAAGATGAAATAAATATGCCTTAAGGAGAGGAAGAAATCGCTTTCTCTTTTAGGAGCTAAGCCAAGATCTAGATAGGCTAAATGTCACAGAAAGAAGAATTTGCTATGAAAATAACAGAAATTGATCTGACCCACAGTGATGACTTGACACGGGAAGAAACTGCAAATTACTTCAATAGTTTTATCCCTAGTGGATGGTTAAGCCAAAGTAGATAACATGCAGCAAAGTCTATTAATATGAACAACAATATGCTGGCAGAAAGATAGAGCAGAAAGCCTCTTAGGCCATTTTCATTATTATTCATTGACTTTAAAAATGTGTTTGATATCTTAAAAGGTCTTGAAGTTTATGAACACATTTTTCTGCAGTGTTCTAAGGCAAAAAAGAAAAGAATAAAAGATTTTTAAATAAAAAAATTGTACCTGGAAGCAATTTTAATCATTTTCTCAGCAAATTGAACATTTAGAAGTGTCTTATGGTGCAAATTAACATAATAGCCTAAGATTTGTGTGGTAGTGAAAAATTCCTAGTTCCAGAATCATAGGTCTCAGGCTTAGAGTTTACGGCCCTTAAAAGACTTGATACCCAAATTACATTCTGAGAGCATTTTAATCCCCCTCTGTTACATGTAAGCTGTGCTATAGCCAAACAACGCAATAGCAGCAAGCACTCTATTGTCTTCCTTTCTGACACCCCACATATTTTCTGGAGTCCATGCTTTTGTTCAAGAAAGTTCCAGCAACTTTTATACAGCCCTATATCACGCCTTGTAAATATCTTAGAGAAAATACTCAAACTTTACTGACTGAAATTTAAAAAAAAAATACTTTCTCCCCCAAACATGCTCTTCTTTATTCCCACTCTTGCTTAGTTATCAACAAATATTCCATTTTTTGAGTTAAAAATGCCAGAGTCTAACTGACTTCTGTCTCCTCACTGGCCACATTCATTAAGCAAATCTTACTAATTGTTACATTTATTTGGTGGAACCTTTGGACATTTTTTCCTCAATTTCACTACCCTTCTTTCAGATGTGACGCTTCACTGGATATGTATGCTGTCCATATATGATTTCATGCTATAAAAATACATTTTTGTATATACAAGCACCCTTAATAGACAGTAATGTTTTTAATGTTTTAAGAATTTACATATATGATATCCTTTTGAACCTACATTTTAAAGAGCAAATCTTTGTTTTGTTTCACTTAACATTGTATTTTTGTGATTTATCTATGCTGACATATTTCCTGATTCAGTCATTTGGTGTTTCATCAGATGACTAGACTATCTATTTCCCCATTGGTGGGCATTCCATGGTGCCAATATTTCTATTACAAACTATGTCTACATGTTTTGGCCACATAAATGAGAGTTTCTGTAAACCCTATACCTAGAAATATAAATACTGGCCATAAGTATTTTAAGTAACATAAGCTGTTACATTAGTTTCCTATTGCTGTTGTAATGAATTACCACAAAGTTAGTAGCTTTGAATAATGCAAATTTATTATCTTAGAGTTCTGCAGGCCAGGGTCTGAAGTGGGTTTCACTGGGCCAAAATCAAGGGGACTGCGGGGCCACACTTACTCCAGAGGGTCGAGGGAAGGATCTGTTTGCTTACTTTGTCCACTTTCTGGAGGCTGCCTGTGCTCCTTGGTTCCTGGCCCACTTCTCCATCTTCAAAGCCAGCAGTGTAGGATCTTCAAGTCTCTCTGATACTGACCATTTACTTATGTTATCACATCTCCTTCTTTGACTCTGACACTCCTACCACCCTTTGAAGAGACTTATACGACATTGGGCCCATTTACATAATTCAAGATTATCTCTCCAGCTCAAGATCTTTAACTTAATCATGTTTCAAAGACCCTCCTGCCATTTAAAGTAACACATTCACATGATCAACAGATTAGAATGTAGAAATAATTAATGGGATAGCATTCAGCCTACCACAGCTATAAAGATCATCAAGTTACTAGATATAATATCACTTTTTCTTCAATGCAGTTGTAGCAACTTAAATACTGCCTCCAGTGTTTCTATGTATTCATCAATACCTGGTGTTGTCAACTTCTCTGGAAGGCATAAAACCTGAACTAATTGCTATTACTTATAACTTAAAATTTTGATGTAATTTTAAATATACAAGAAAGTTGCAAGAATAAAATGAACTCTTGTATATCATTTACCTACATTCACCTAGTTTTAAATTTCATCCCATTTGATACTAAGATGTAAATGCATATTTATCTATATCCCTTTATCTATAACCATTTTGGTATGTATTGCCTAAGAATAAAGATAATCTTTTATTCACTCACATTGCAATTATGTAAATCAGGACATTTACTATTGATTTAATATTAATTAATCCCCAGTCCTATTCAAATTTTGTCAGTTGCTTAATAATATAATACCCTTTATGCCTCTTGTTCCTTGATTCAGGACTCAATTCAGAATCACATGTTGCATTTTTTTGTCATCTCTTCTTAGATTCCTTTCATTTGAAAAATTTCTTTGGTCTAATATTTTGAAAGAATACAGGCCAGTTTTTCTATAGCATTTCTTTCAATTTGGGTTTATCTAATATATCTCCATGATATTATTCAGGTTTTATATATTTTGGGCAGGAATACCTCAGAAATGATGTTATTTCCTTCTCAGTGTAGCTTATCAAGAGGCACATGATATTTTTTCCCCAAATTTAGTGATAATACATTTAGTTTCTTATTTAGGGTGGTTTCTGCTAGATTTCTCCACCATAATATTATAGACACCTCAGATATATCTCAGGCTCAATTGCAGACTACCAGATAAAGTGAATAATGCAACAAAGTGAGTCACACAAATGTTTTGGTTTCCAGTGTATATAAATGTTATCTTTACATTATCTTGTAGTCTATTAAGTGTGCAATAGCACTATGCCTAAAAAGCTATGTAAATATTTAAATTAAAAATACTGTATTGATAAAGAATACTAATAATCACCTGAGCCTTCAGCAAGTCATAATTTCTTTTGCTGGTGGAGGTTCTTGCCTTGATGACGATGCTGGCTGACTGATCAGAGTGGTGGTTATTGAAGACTGGGTGGCTGTGGCAATTTCTTAAAGTAAGATAACGTTGAAGTTTGCCATTTCAATTGACTCTTCCTTTCACAAAATATTTCTCTGTGGCATGGTATGCTGTTTGATAGCATTTTACCCAAGTAGAACCTCTTTCAAAATAGGAGTCAGTATCTTAACCACTGCCACTGTTTAATTAAGCAGGTTTATATAATATTCCAAGGTCTTCGTTGTCATTTCAACCATGTTTATAGCATATTCACCAGAAACAGATTCCAATGCAAGAGAACACTTTCTTTGCATATTTATAAGTAAGTAACTCCTCATCCTTTCAATATCTGTCATGAAATTGTAGCAATTCAGTAGCATCTTCAGGCTTTACTTCTAATTCTACTTCTTTTGCTATTACTTCCAATTCTATTTCTCTTGCTATAATCATCTGCAGTGGTTTCCTCCACTGAAGTTTTGAACCATTGAAAATATTCCATAAGGGTTGGAATCAACTTCTTCCAAACTACTCTTTATGTTAATACTTTGAACTCCTCTTACGAATCACAAATGTTATTTAAGGCATCTAGAATGATAAAACCTTTCCAGAATGTTTTCAATTTACTTTTCCTAGATCCATAAAGGCTTTTCCTAGATCCATAAAGGAATCACTATCTATAGCAGCTATAACCTTATGAAATGTATTTCTTAAATAGTAAGATTTGAAAGTCAGAATTACTTCTGGACCCATGGGCTGCAGAATTGACGTGTTAGTGGGCATAAATACAAGAGTAATCTCCCTGTACATCTCCATCCGAACTCTTGGGTGACTATGTCCACTGTCAATAAGCAGGAATGTTTTGAAAGGAATTATTTTTTTCCTGAGCAGTGGTTCTCAACAATGGGTTGAAATATTTAGTAAGCCATGATGTAAACAGATGTGCTGTGATCCTGGCTTTGTTGTTTCATTTAGAGAACACAGGCAGAGTAGATGTAGCATAATTGTTAAGCACCCTAGGATTTGTTAAATGGTCAATAAGCATTGGCTTCAACTTAGTCAGCAGTTGCATTAGCCCCTAGAAAGAGAGTCAGCCTATATTTTGAAGCTTTGCATCAAACCCAGGCATCGATTTCTCCTCTCCAGCTATGCAAGTCTTAGATGACATCTTCTTTGAATAGAAGGTTGTTTCATCTGCATCAAAAATAGCTTGTTTAGTGTAGTACGTTCAACAATTGTCTTATCTACATCTGCTGGATAACTTGCAGCAGCTTCTTCATCAACAGTTGCTGTTTCACCTTGTATTTTTATGTTAGAGAGATGGTTTCTTTCCTTAAACATCGTGAATCAATTTCTGATAGCTTCAAACTTTTCTTCTGCAGCTTTCTCACCTCTCTCAGTCTTCATAGACTTGAAAAGAGTTAGGTCCTTACTTTGGAATAGGCTTTGGCTTAAGGGAATGTCATGGCTGGTTTGGTATGTCTGGAGCAGAAAAACTTTCTTCATATCAGCAATAAGGCTGTTTTACTGTCTTATCATTTGAGTGTTTACTGGAATAGCACTTTTAATTTCCTTGAAGAATGTTTTTTCATTCACACCTTTGCTATCTATTTGGTCACATCTAGATGCCTATCTTTCAGTCTATGGTGGTTTTCAACATGTCTTCCTCACTAAGCTGAATTATTTTTAGCTTTTGATTTAAAGTGCAAGATGTGTGTCTTGAACTTTAACACTTGAACACTTAGATGCCATTTTAGGGTTGTTAACTAGCTTAATTTCAATATGGTTGTATTTCCTGGAATAGGGAGGCCAAAAAAGTAGGAGAGAGACAGAGAAACAGACAATCAGTGGAGCAGTCAGAACACCACAACATTTATTGATTAATTTTACCATCTCATATGGGTGCATTTCTTAGCACCCCAAAACAATTACAATAGTAACCTTGAAGATTACTGATCACAGATCACCATAACAAATATAATAATGAAAAACTTTGAAATAGTGTGAGAATTACCAAAATGTACATAGAATTACAAAGTGAGTACATACTGTTGGAAATGGTACCAATAGATTTGCCAACACAGTTGCCATAAACCTTCAATTTGTGAAAAACGCAGTATCTACAAAGCACAATTTTAAAAATTAAACGCAATAAGATGAGGTATGCCTATATTAATTTTTTCTTTGTAATTAGTAACTAATTTGTGGGGCTGTACCATGAGATTATAGGTATTTTTTTAATGAAACTTTTACTCACTAATTTTAGCATTTATGTGTGAGTTTCACACCATCAATAATTCCATATTTATTAGTTTGCATTTTTATTTGTATGTTCCAATTGTCCCAGATTTGGCTAGTTAGAGCCCCTTTAAACTAGCTGAAGTGTATTTTTAATATATCTCCATCATTCATTGAATAATCTATTATTTTGTGGCATGAAAAGATGTTCTGGGCTCACCTTATGCCTATGTTTGATTATTTTCTGTTCATTTTATCTTGCAGTGCTTAACCTTAAGTATGTGATAAAATAACATCATTGAGTGTCTTGGTGATTAGTATTTATTATTCAATCCTAAATGCATTGAATAAAATGTGATGATGACATGAGGGAAAACAGAAAGAAGAGAATGGCAGTGATGGGGAGAGAAAATAACAATATAGAGATGGCATTGATTAGAATTACTGTACATCTTGGAAAATGAATTTCTCTCAGTGATGTTGTCTAGGCCTCCATGTAATACTAAACAGCAGAAGAGTTTAGAAATACAGCAAGTAATAATAAAAAAAACTTGATTGTAGCAATAAGAAGATCTTTTAACCCCTTTTTCCTCAAAAAGATGTTATATACGGTTTTGTATTTCTAAACCCAAGCACTCAAATGTTTTGTGTAGAAAGTATGTATCTTTCTATATGCAGTGTATAAAATATTAGATATAATTTAATTAAATATTTTTGCATTAAAACTCATATCTACTTGGCCTTTGTGTGTGCAGGTGTATATGTGTTTTACTTGTAGCTCTCTGTGCCCTCCTAAATTGTGACAGTATTTTAATTGATTGTGTTTTTATTCTTTATAAAATATGCCTGCACAGACTCACCCAGACATGTAGTCTTTGCTGTGTTTCAGTTCATATTAGTTTTCCACTGCTGGTTTAAAAAATTGCTACAAACTTAATGGCTTAAAACAATACAAATTTATTATTGTTCATTTCTGGAAGTCAGAGGTCTGAAATGGGTCTCAGCTGGTTAAACCCAACATGTCAGCAGAACTGTGGTCCTAATGAAGGTTCCAGGGAGAATCGATTTTCTTGCTCTTTCCTGCTCCTGGAAATCACCCACACATTCCCTGGCCTATAGACCCATTCCTTAATCTTCAAAGTCTTCAATACCCAGCTGAGTCCTCACACTGCCATCTCTCTATTTAAGGACCTGGATAATCTCGATCATGTCCCTAAATTAAGGTTAGCTGATAGCAAACTTAATTCAATTCGGTACATTAATTATCATTTGCCATATAATGTAATATATTCAATGTTTCTGAAGATTAGAACATGGACATCTGTGAGGGACCATTATTCTACTTCTCACAGTACCCAAGACTAATAATATCCCTGCATGGGTAGAAATTGTATTTTAGGTTGTTACACGGGTAAATTGTGTGATGCTGTGCCTTGGGATCCCAAAATCCTGTCACCCAGGCTATACACATAGGCCCTAATATGTGGTTCTTCAGCCCGCCCCCCTTCCTCCCTCCCATATAATGATGCCCAGTGTCTATTGTTCTCATATTTACAATCAAGTGTATTCAATGTTTAGCTTCTACTTGTAAGTGAGAACATGCAGTACTTGGTTTTCGGTTCTTGTGTTAGGTTGTTTAGGATAATGGCCTCCAGCTCCATCATATTTCTGCAAAGGACATGATTTTGTTGTTTTATATGACTACATAGTATTCCATGGTGCATATGTATGACATATTCTTCATTCAACCTATTGCTGATGGGCATTTAGGTTGATTCCACGTTTTTGCTATTGTGAATAGTGCTACAATGAGCATACAGGTGCATATGTCTTTAAGACAGAATGAATTATTTTCATTTGGGTACCTACCCAGGAGTGGGATTGTTGAGTCAAATGACAATTCTATTTTTATGTTCCCTGAAATATTTCCAAATTGCTCTCTACAGTGGCTAAACTCTTTTTCATTCCCACCCTCAATGTATAAGCATTCCCTTTCCTCTGCCGTATCACACATCTGCTGTGTCTTGACTTTTTAATAATAGCCATTCTGACTGGTATGAGATGGTATCTCATTGTGGTTTTGATTTGCATTTCTGTGATGATTAGGGATGTTGAGCATTTTTTTATATGTTTGTTGGCAAGCTGTATATATTCTTTTGAGAAGTATCTGTTTATGTCCTTTGCCCATTTTCTAATTGGATTGTTTGTTTTTTGCTTGTTGATTTAAGTGCCTTGTAGATTCAGGCTATTAGATCATTGTCACACTCATAGTGTACAAATATTTTCTCCCATTCTGTAGGCTGTCTGTTTACTCTGTTAGCAATTTCTTTTGCTGCGCAGGAGCTCTTTAGTTTAATTAGATCCCATTTGTCAATTTCTGGTTTTTTGCAATTACTTTTGGGAATTTAGCCATAACTTCTTTGCCAAAGCCTACGTTGAGAAGGGTATTTCCTACGTTTTCTTCTAGGATTTTTATAGTGTTAGGTTTTACATTTAAATCTTTAATCCATCTTCAGTTAATTTTCATAGATAGTGGAAAGTAGAGGTCCATTTTCATTCTTCCCAACACCATTTATTGAATAGGAAGTACTTTTCCTGTTGCTTTTTTTGTTGTTGATTTTGCAAAAGATCAGAAGGTTTAAGGCATGCAGGTTTATTTCTGGGTTCTCTATTCTGTTCCACTGTTCTATGTGTCTTTGTTTGTACCAGTACTATACTATTTTTATTACTGTAGTCTTGTAATATAGTTTGGAGTCAAGTAGTATGATGTCTCCAGCTTCGTTCTTTTTGTTTAGGATTGCTTTGGTTATTCAGGCACTTTTTTGGTTCCCAGTGACTTTCAATAGATTTTTCTAATTCTGTGAAAAATGACATTGGTCTTTTAATAGGAATAGTATTGATCTGTAAATTGCCTTGGGCAAGTATGACCATTTTAACTATATTGACTCTTCTATTCAATGTGCATGGAATATTTGCTGTTTATTTGTGTTGTCTCTGATCTTTTTCAACAGTTCTTTGTAGTTCTCCTTGTAGAGGTCATTCACCTCCTAGATTAGATGGATTCCTAGGTATTTAATTTGCTTTGTAGCTATTGTAAATGAGATGTGTTCCAGATTTGTTTGTCAGCTAGAATGCTGCTGGTGTATAACAATGCTACTGATTTTTGTACATGATTTTGTATGCTGAAACTTTACTTAATTTCCTTATCAATTTCAGGGGCTTCATGCTCTTTTCATGATGCAGCTCTGTTTCACCATCTCTCCAGTTCCCAGGTGAAGATGGTAATGAGTCTACTCATGTTATTCACAATTGTATCTCACAACAAAACCTCAAGAATAATTTGCTGTTGGTGTTATATTTCTAAGACATTCTCATCTCATATTTTTATTGTAAGCACAGAGCCAATAGAATAAAATAATTTTCTTGAGATACATACTCATAAATCTCCTTTGAAAAAATTTCTGAAGTCTAACCAATAGAAGTATCTATAGCTTATAACATTTCCCATATCTTTCCATTGATTTCTTGAATGCCCTCTGAAGGTGGGCCAGAGCCATGGATAAAATATCAGTAAGCAATGGATGTCTTCTCTAGGAAAATAAGCAAGTCAAAGGTATTCAAAAATTGTGATCAGTGGCTGATATAGTCCTAAGAGGTTGTTTTTAATAACTTGGCATTTCTTTAAAAATGGAGAATAATACTCAAGAAGCAGGTTACATAGTTTTCTTTGTGGTAAATTATTTTCTTCATTTTCTTGCTATTGATACTTGAATCATTCTACTGTTGGAAAGTAAATTTCAGTGAGTTCTTATCATCACAGCCCTGTCATCACAGTCAAGGCTCTTCACAATCTGGTCCCAGTCTGTTATTTCACTTTCATTTTTATCATCATATATTCTATTGTAGACTACATTATATATTGCATCTAAATGTTTCCAGCTTCCAGTAAAGTTTTTGAAGCCACACTTATCTATGAGCATGAGTTCTATAAAAACAGAGACTGTGATACTTATTTTTGTAGCATTGATACTTAGCACAAAGTCAAGCACATAAAAGAGATTCAATAGAAAAATTATGAATGAAAGGCTGAATGAATAAATTATAGATACCTTATCAGAGCATTTTGACTGCTCACTAGTTCAATTATTATTTCTTAGATCTGTAACTGCATTTATCTCTATTAAAAATATGGAACACTTGCTTTATTTTTATTGTCGAATTAACACAGGTATTTCTTATTTTTTAGATTCAAAGAATTAGCCTGACTATGTCTCAAGGTGGATGACTCTGTGGAAACTTTGAGCTGTATGTAACAACCTCCTGATCATCCATTTACCTTGCTTTGGTACATTAGGACTTTAATAGAAACTGCCTAATGTGCAGGTAAGTCAGCAAGAAATGAAATATGGGTCATTATACTGTGGTATCAATTGAGCAGAGCAGCCAAATGTAAATCACTGAGAAATGGGAATGGTTTATGCCATTTTGCAATTTGAACTAAGTCTGAAGACTTCATATGGCTGAGAGGTCCCAGAGTTCACTTCGGAAAGCTGAGCAGCAAATCTCTCTCCTGTAAGGGTCAAACTGATACTAATAACTCCAATCTCTAGCAAATGGAAGTACAGACTGTATTTTTCCCTATGCTCTCTAATTGTCTAACTGTATCCTTCATGTACATATGTTATACTATGTGACTTTAAGTTTGTCACTTAGGTTTTCCAAACCTCGCTTAATTCATAAGACAAAAATTACACCTACTCTGGCTACTTGGCATGATTCTCTTTTAGCATTGAATAAACTATGCAGCAGAACTTGGAAATGAGTATCTGAGTCCTTTGGCCAACACCCAACTTCTAGTGTCTAAAGCTGTGCACCTGAGGATGCTGGAACTGTGGAAGGCTCCATTGCCTATATGTGTGTATGCACATACCGAACAGGTGGAGTGCTGACGAACTAACACTTCCATGAGCAACTCTCCACCAATGGTTCTGCAATAATCTGTATATAAATATTCCAGTTTCCTTATACTTCAAGTTGGATAATTATGTTGCATGTTTTCTATGAACTGTGCTATCAAGCTTGGTGATCAATTTCCAGAGTTTCCAAGCAGGATCTAGGTCAAGTTATGTACCATGTTAGTTGGTATATTAGCCCATTCTTAGGCTGCTAATAAGGACATACCCAAGACTGGGTAACTCATAAAGAAAAAGAGGTTTAATGGACTCACAGTTTCACATGGATGGGGAGGCCTCACAATCATGGCAGAGGAGGAGCAAAGGCATGTCTTACATGGTAGCAGGCAAGGAGGAGTGCAGAGCGAACAGCAGGGGAAACACCTTATAAAACCATCTGATCTCATGAGAACTAACTCACTATCATGAGAACAAGATGGGGAAAACCGCCCCCATAATTCAATTATCTCTACCTGGTACCTTCCACAACACGTGAGGATTATGGGAACTACAACTCAAAATGAGATTTTGGGGAGGGACACAGCCAAAGCACATCAGTTGGCTTAGTAGCTCACCTTTTGTTGGCTGTTGGCTTAGTAGCTCACCTTTTGTTGGCTGTTGGCTTAGTAGCTCACCTTTTGTTGGCTGTCTTCCTTCCTTTTTATCACACTCTATCTGTGTTATCTGAATTTACCAAACTTGCCATTTACATTTAAATTCTGGTTGAGTAGAGCCTAAATAAGAGAGCCTGTACATTGTGAAAAGCTACATGAGTGAGGAGTGATATTAATAATTTTTAAAATTAATAATATTTTGATGAATTTAATATTCATCAACTTAAGAATGCCTTTGATAAATAAGAAACTTAAAAGGTTTTTCTTTGGTTTGGGTTTTTTCAAGAAATATAAGGAAGAGGTATGTGAAAAGATCTAGTGATAGGCAGAGTAGAAAGTAGAGCAAGGGAAGAGTCTAGCTGAGCTCAAAGATTTGGCCTAGAAAGAAAATAAGTAGAAAATAGAAAATCTGAACGAACCAATAACAAGTAATGAGATTGAAGCAGTAATAAAAAGTCTCACATGCAAGAAAAGTCCAGGACCTGATGGCTTTCCTACTGAATTCCACCAAACATTTAAAGAACAGCTAATACCAATTCCACTCAAGCTCTTCAAAAAAATTGAAGAGGAAGGAATACTTCCTAAATCATTCTATGAAGCCAGATTACCCTGATACCAAAACCAGAAAAGGACACACACACACACACACACACACACACACACACACACAGAGGAAACTACGGCTGGGCACGGTGGCTTACACCTGTAATTCCAGCATTTTGGGAAGCCGAGGCATCACGAGGTCAGGAGATCAAGACCATCCTGGCTAACATAGTGAAACCCCATCTCTACTAAAAATACAAAAAAGAAAAAAGAAAAAAAGAAAAAGAAAAGTAGCCAGTCGTGGTGGTGGGTGCCTGTAGTCCCAGCTACTTGGGAAGCTGAAGCGGGAGAATGGCGTGAACCCAGGAGGTGGAGCTTGCAGTAAGCCAAGATTGTGCCACTGCACTCCAGCCTGAACGACAGAGTGAGACACTGTCTCAAAAAAAAAAAGGAAACTACATGCCAATATCACTGATGAACACAGGTGCAAACATCCTCAACAAAATACTAGCAAACCAAATTCAACAAAATATTAAAAAGATCATTCACCATGATCAAATGAGATTCTTCTCAGGGATGCAAGGATGGTTCAAGATATGTAAATCACTAAACATGATACATCACAAGAACAGAAACCATATGATCATTTCAACAGATGCTGACAAAGCATTCAATAAAATTCAACATCCCTTTATGATAAAAACCCTCAATCAAGTATAGAAAGAACATACTCAAATCACTAAAAGTTATATATAACAAACCCACAGTCAACATTATACCCAATAGGAAAAAAATGAAAGCATTTCCTCAATTACTACTTTTATTTAACATAGTACTGGAAGTTCTGGCTAGAGCAATTAGGCAAAAGGAAGCAATAAGGTATCCAAATTGTAAGGAAGAAGTCAAATTAGCTTTGTATGCAGACAACATAATATTAGAGTTTAAAAAAGCTAGACTTCAATAAAATACTCTTAGAACTGATACATTAATTTAAAATTGCAAGATACAAAATCAACATACAGAAATCAGTAGCATTTATATATACCATCAGCAAACAATGTGAAAAAAAAGCAAGAAAGCAGTCTCATGTACAACAGCTACAAAGAATATAAAATGTATAGGAATCAATTTAATCAAAAAGTAAAAGATCTATACAAGGAAAACTATAAAACACTGATGAAAGAAATTGAAGAGATTACAAAAAAAATGAAAGAATATTCCATGCTTGTGGATTGGAAGAATTAGTACTATTAAAATGACGATAGTATCCAAAGCAATTACAGATTCTATGCAATCCCTATCAAAAACACCCTATACTATTCCCAGAAAGAGAAAAAGTAATCCTAAAGTTTATATAGCCCCACAAAAATGGTAGAGTGCCAAGGAAATCCTAAGCAAAAAACAAAGCTGGAGGCATTACACTACACCTGACCTCAAAATATACTAAAATGCTATAGTCATCAAATCAGCATAGTACTGGAATAAAAACAGACACATAGACCAGTGGAATAGAATATAAATGCATACATTTAAAGCCGACTGATTTTCAACAAAGGCACCAAGAACATACAATGGGGAAAGGACACTCTTTTCAATAAATGATGTTAAGAAAACTAGATAACCAAATGAGAAAAAATAAAACTATATCACTACCTCTCACCAAATACAAAAATCACATCAAAATGGATTAAAGACTTAAATCTAAGGCCTCAAACTGTGAAAGTAGTAGAAGACTTTGGGGGAGTGTTCCAGGACATTGGTCTGATCAAAGATTCTTTTGTGTAAGACCTCAAAAACACAGACAACAAAAACAAAAATAAACAAATGAAATCACATTCAGCTAAAAATCTGCACAGCAAAGGAAACAATCAACAAACTGAAGAGACAACCCCCAGAATGGGAGATAGTATTTACAAATTAGCCATCTAACAAAGGATTAATAACAAGAATATATAAGGAGGTCAAACAACTAAATAACAAAAAAGTAAGTAATCCAATTAAAAAATGAGCAAAAGATGTGAATAAATGTTTCTCAAAATAAGACATATAAATGGCCAACACATATGAAGAAATGCTCAGCATCACTAAGCATAAGAGAAATGCAAGTCAAAATCACAATGAAGTATCTGCTCACTTAATTAGAGTGACTCTTTATCAAAAAGGCAGAGGATAACAGATGCTGGTGAGGACATGAAGAAAGGGGAATTACTAATATTGTACACTGTTGGTGGGAATGTAAAATAGTGCTATGGAAAACAGTGTAAATGTTCCTCAAAAAAATTAAAACTAAACAAAAAATCTAAAAATAGTGCTATAATACAATGCAGCAATTTCACTACTGGGTATATATCCAAGAGAAAGGAAATTACTATATCAAAGAGGTATCTGCGCTCCCACGTTTAGCACTATTCACAATAGCCAAAATATGGAATCAACATAAGTATCCATTAATGGGTGAGTGGATAAAGAAAATCTGTGTATACACACAATGGAATATTATTCAGATATAAAAAATAAAATTATGTTAAATGCAGCAATGTGGATGGAACTGGAGATCACTAGTTAAGTGAAATAATCTAAGTACATTGCCACTTATATGTGGGAGCTAAAAAAGTGGATCCCTAGAAGACAAGGAGTAAGTTGGTGGTTACCACAATCTGAGAAAGGCAAAGGGGGGATAAAGAGAGGTTGATTAATGGGTATAAATATGCACTTAGAAAAAATAAGACCTGGCATTGGATAGATTAGTAGGATAACTGAAGTTAGTATTATTTAATTATATATTTCAAAACAGCTAGAAAATAATAATTTGAATGTTCCTGGCATAAATAAAAGATAAATATTTAAGATAATAGATTTTTCAATTACCTTGTTTTGACTATATGAATGTATCAGATTATCACATGTACTGTGAAAATATGTACAGGTATGGTATGTAAATAAAACTTAAATAAATATTTTTTTAACAAAGGATTTGGTCTAAGGGCAGATCATCAGACTTCAGCTCAGAAAAACATTTTTCAAATCCAGTAATGAGCTCTGATTCATTAATGCAACTGAGACAAAGAAAGGAAAGGTAGTAAATTGTATTTCAGTCACATTCCTATGTGAGAACACACCCATAGCATAGAACCTTAACTCTAAGAGATCTTATCAACTCATACCAAATTACCTTTGTAACCTGTTTTTCTGACATTTCTGATGGATTGATTTTCAAAATTGTTTCAGAAGAACAATTTGAGAAGGAAAATAATGATACTGTTAGATTATTGCCCATAAAGTAAAACAGGAAGCCATGAGTTACTATTGATTAAACAGTTTAAATAAAAACAAATAGTAGGTTACAGACAGGTCTTCCTTAAAGTAGAATTCCAACTAATAAATCTAGAAGGAATGAAAGAAATGGAATAATTGTTTCAGCCAAGAGTTAACTATAGATGTTAGGCAAAGGCCTTATGAGAAAAAAAATATTTATACAGTTTTTAAGTATCTCCCTATATGTTACTTATTAATCATAAACCAAAATGTGGTAACTTTTAAAGTGGAGAAACTTTTAGACATCACCTTAACTTCACCAATAATGAAACATGGATATCCCCAGCCTGGGACAAGCAGGATGTGCTGAGAAGGCACAGCGTTGCTTCTGTGGTACTCTTACAAAAATGCATAATCATAAGAAAACATCAAACTAAGTCAAACTAAGAAACATTTTACATATTACCTCTCCAGTAATCTTTCAAAGTGTCAAGGTTATGAAAGACAAATGGTCAACAGAGGAACCCTTCCAGATTGAACGAAAGTAAGAAGTCACGACAACAAAACGCATCCTCTGACCCTGCATTGGATCCTGGGTCACTATAAGGACATTTATTGGTCAGTTGGAGAAATTGGTCTGTAGATTTAAGTATTAATATTGTATCAAGGTTAATCTCTGATTTTTCAATGAACTGTAGTTATATAAGATGTTAACACATGGAAAATCTGGATAAAGGGTATAAGGAATTCTTTGTACTATTTTTGCAACTCTTTTAATGTCTAAAATTGTTTCAAAAATACAATTTAAAAAATAATTTAAGAAAACTTCTAAAATAGACTCCTCAGGGAGATTCACATGTTCCTAAAAACTAATTCAACCTCAGATTTCAAAACAAGGCACTAAAATTTAGAAATCACATCATATTTAAGAGAAATTGTCTCCTTAAAATATTTTTATGTTGCTTTAGCTTCTTTAAAGCATACAATATTTTGTAGAAAATCATGTTTGACAAGGACTTATAAAACCAGTTTCTCTCTAACTCTACCACCTGAGTACATTTCATCGTATGTCTCTTCATTTCCATTTTCTTCTCTGAAAAAAAGATAAAGATAAAAATCATCTGTACCCTGAGATCTCACAAGTTAACATGAACAAAGACAATCAAACTAGTTGTAATGAAAATCCTATAAAACAGCTCTTTCTATCTTCTGTTGACTCAGGTTCAATATCCCATTGTGAATGAATAAAAAACAAGATCTAGTATTTTTCTTTAAAGATGAATTATTTTGAAATATGGTTACGTGTTTCAATATGTTTCTTTCTATTGAGGCTGAATTTTTTTAACCTCAAAACTTTCTCTTTTCTCAAGAGGTTGCCTTTTAATTATGTCCCCTCTTGATCTAAGGTCTTTCTTATTTGTTTAAATGTTATTGTTTGGACCTGTATTGATTGCTCCTGTTCAATTGCAGCATTAGTTAATTGCTTAGATCTAGAATGAATTTTTATTCCTGTTGCCTTGAGGACATTCATTGGAAACATCATGTTGTGCATGATGGAGGTTCTCCTGATGAAAAGGTTCACAACAAAGAACAAATTAATTTTTTGTAACAATCAGTGGCATGATCCAACACATTTTCCTATTCCCTTTGCTGTTCTATTCTTTTCATCTTCCGGCTCCTGATTCCTTTCATGTAGAAAGTGGACTGTAGTTTATTTTAAAAGAAATACTCTGACTGTCTCCTTCTTGTCTTAATTAAAACAAGGACTTTAGCTCATCTGGAATCTTAATCTGGTAAACAGAAAACATAAAGAATCAAGGGAGACCTATCTTTCCTGAAGCAAAAGAGAAATGGATCCTCCCAGCTATAAGACGGATCTGTATTCCAGTCAACTCCTTTACTCTTATTTTTACACACACACACACACGTGCACACACACACACACACACACACATCATATATATGCATGTTTGAGATTTGTTTTGTTGTGTTGTGATTTTCACAATAAAGGTTATATTATGAATCCACAAGGAATAATTAAATTATTTGTGGGTTTATCCTGCACTAACTTTTCGGTTGTTATTAATCTTGTTTAGCACCTTCCTTTATAGTACATAGAGACTGTAGAAATAAAATATAGCATTACTAGGACATTGTTCTGCATTTGAAACAACACAAGGGCAGCCAAGCTGACCTGACATGGCCAATTTACCTAGCTTAGTTTGTCAGAGTGGGTTTGCATGTTGAAAATGGTATACTCAACTCAGAAAAGTATATTTCCTCCCAAAATACATATTTGGAATCCCCATGCATTACTAATTATGTGCCAAGTGATATACTCCCTAAATTGCTATAAGAAAGTCAAATGACCCAGGGTTCTGAAGAATTTTGGGTGGAAGGAACTATACATTGAGAGCATAAAGTCTATCCTCTTACTATAACAAAGGAAAGAGGTTTCTATCTTCAGTGCTATCTGGAAATTCTTGAATTGCAGTACTCAAAAGGACACATCATTATTTCATATACATTAACCAATGACTACAAAAGCTTAGGATATGTTATATATACTTTTTCTTTTCTTTTTTTGTTTTTGAGATGCAGTCTCGCTGTGTCGCCCAGGCTGGAGTGCAGTGGCGCGATCTAGGTTCACTGCAAGCTCCGCCTCCCGGGTTCACACCATTTTCCTGCCTCAGCCTCCCAAGTAGCTGGGACTACAGGCGCCTGCCACCACACCCGGCTAATTTTTCGTATTTTTAGTAGAGACAGGGTTTCATCATATTAGCCAGGATGGTCTTGATCTCATGACCTTGTGATCCGCCCGCCTTGGCCTCCCAAAGTGCAGGGATTACCGGCATGAGCCACCACACCCGGCCAGGATATGTTATATTTTAAATTAATATGCATTAGGATGACACAGTAGGGGTAACACTTGTTGCTTGGAAATACAGCTTATCATTTTCAAGTTTCCTATTTTTTCCCCCAAAGAACTAATATCATCCTTAAAACACAGTAAATACCTCTTTCAAATACATATTTCTAGAAAAAGCTCATGTATCTTGATAGAACCTGTCAAGGGAAATAAGAGAAATGGAGAAGAGGAATTACAAGGAAAAAAAATGAACATGGAGAGTCTGAAAATCTGTTCAATTTAGCCATCAGCAGCTTCTTATTCACCATGGGCCAAGAAATTGTCTTACATTTTATTTCTTGAATGAGAAATTAGAATAATTCTTTCTTTACTTATAAATATTCTGAGAGTGTAGGTCATTTGTGTAATGATCTTCACTAAGATCCTTTCAATATTTCCTTCTGCTTGATTTTCACATATGTGTGCTAACATTATTATAGGAAGTTCTACTAAATTAAAATATTGTTACGGCTAAATGTTACAGGTGTTACATTATAATTCATGATAAAAGGTTATTCATTGGTTCAAGGTTCTGTTAGCACAATCTTTCTGCCTTCTTGACTAAGAAGTAACAGTGTTTTTTGGCTCTATAATAGTGACCTAATTGTTCATTTTCCTAATGCTTGTCCTGAGAAAAAGATGTAAAGAACATAGTGGCAATATTTTCTCCTTCCTAGTTAAATAAAAAGAGGAAGGAAGAACAGTGTATTTGAAAAAGCTACAGTTGCAGAATTAGAAAAACTGAGTTTCAGATTCATCTGCTGTTCCTATACATCATTCAGAAAGTGATTTCCTGTTTCTGAACCTGTTTTCTTTAACTGTAAGATGGGGATAATAACAATTGACATTATCTTCTAAGGATGTTGTGAGACTCAAATGTGATTGTGTATGTGGTCACACATGTGTACATTTTAAAGTGTAGGGTATTATTAACATTATATTTCTGCAATGATTTAAACATGGGCTTCTGAGAATATGTGACCAGTTTCCCCCATTCCCCCCAAAAGCACTAACAACAGTGGGACTTTATAGGGTTGTTTAGATATGCTCATGCAACTTATGATGCAAACATTAATCTTTAAATGATCACTAATTGCATTAATACTGAAAGTCATTTTGAAAGAAGGAAAATACTGTTACTGTTGCATGGTGAGTAAGTATATGCAAACCTGTCCTCAAAGGCCGAGGGAGCTGAGGGATTTAGTTTCTCAGAAAGAAATTATTTAATAGGGACTTATGAACAGAAGCAATGTCTTGGGTGGTTGTGAAACAGCAGATCTTTATACCTACCCTCTAGGAAGAATCTTTTATATAGCAAGCCTTTATGGTAAAGGCACGTGAAGCTGGTTACTTATAAGACTTTCTTACTGACTGTGACCACCGGCGATGTTAGATAAGCATCTTTATGAGGAGTTATCTATGCTACACGCATTGCTGAAAGACCTTGCTGCAGAACACCTTGGTATGCTTGAGTCAGATATCAGTCATTATGGTTGCTTTGCTTCAAGATGGCATCACTGTGTCCATGCAACAATCTGTTTTCTTCCACTCCACTCCTCAAAACTGGTCCTTACAATTCCACATGGGATGTCTGGGATAGTTCCTGGGCCTAGAGGAAGCTTTCTTGATATTTCATGGCTTCAGCAGTAGTGCATTGTCTCCACTGGAGACAGATGCCACAGCAACAGTAAAGGCAAAGACAAGACAGTAAGCAACATATAAATATAACACCTAAATTAAGAAGCGGCTTCTGCCAGTAGGTACCCCAGGAAGCAAACCAAACCAGCTATGAAACCAATCAAAGTGGAGGTTCGGTCTGAGAGATCAGTTATTTGGGTATTCATCTTAGTCATTAATTTAGTGATATTATATGACTCATCAGGAATATAAGCACAGCATTCAGTTTTTATGATTGCACAAATCCCTCCTTGTGCACTAATATGCCTAAAACCATGCAATTGTGCAGGACAGCGTTTCTCATAAGAGGGATTTCCATGTTTAAAAGAGAGATTCCCATGTGGCTATTGTTCAAAGCTTTCTTAGTATAATTGTGTTACAATTTCCACATGCCAAATAACATATTTAATGTCCAGTTGAGGAAGAAAAATAGAGGTCAAATGATCAGACCAAAAATAAATGTGGCCCAGTTGTATTTCAAATAAGGCAGATTTGCAGGCTTTGTAAGGGTGTGAACTATCTGATCTTGTACCCATGTATAACCAAAAGAACATCTTTTTAATCATCTGGGGTGTAACCAAGGTCATAAGTTGATGCCATACATGCAGGAAGTTCCATTTGGAGCCAACCAATAAATTCCTGGATGCAGTGCCCATTCTATACCATGCCAGTCATTACTTTGTAATATTTTAGTATGTGAACATTTGTCTCTTGGTATCCATATCATATTCCTCATGCTATTTGGTAAGGTATTTTTAGAATGATTCATTTGTTCCTAGAATAGCCAGGCAAATTTACTGGAGTATTGCCAGTTGGAGAGTAAGTGAGCTGGTTTTATTGATAGAGAAACTCTTCCTGTGTCCTCTTTCAGAAACAGTAGTATTAATGGGCCATTGGATTATTTTATCTCTTGTCATACTTGCATTCAATACCGTCATGCAATTTGGGGAAGCAGTTATATATTCGTGATATTCTATCTAATCTCATCCTTGGAAGGGAGATAACCACCACAGCAGGCCAGAAACGTTGGTGAGTGGCATAAGGCCACACATGCAACAAGTGTTTTCTGTAAGCTGATAGAATAGTCTTGGATCCATTGTAGGAAAAGATTGGCTTCAAAGGTGACAGCTGGTGATAGTAGCAACAAAACGTAATAACTGAAGTTTAAAAGAAAGAAAAATGGGGTTCTTGCAAGAGAAGTTCTCCAACTATTAGGATGACACCAGTAGATTCATCTACAGCAGTTAGTAAAAAAGGAGTTCTTGACTTTTCTAAGAGGGTTGTATACCAAATATGTTGCCCAGGGATCATGGGACAGCGGTGGTTGTCAAAGTAATTTGGTTGGGAGTACACCGTATTAGAGATGCCACCACCATGCCATATGTTTCTCCTGACCATTTATAGTGGGTGATTGTGAATCCAGTATTAATAGGATCAACAGGTACCATTCTAACTCTTTAGGATATTCTCCACTCTCCAGCAGGAAATAGCCTATCCAGCCTGAAGATATTTGCCAGCCCAAGTCCCAGTGGAGTCTTCCCTTTCCTGGTAGTATGTCCATTGGTGTTTTTACGTGCAAAACACGCTGATTGACAATCAGGTCTGGGAGCAAAGTAGTTGTCTCAGTTACCCATGTGCAAACAGTGGCAGACTTTAGGGACAGTTGTTTCAACCTGTCATTTGAGGCATGTGTCTCCACTTTGGCTGAATTTAAAGAAATAAAGGCTCCTGGTAACACATTCATCCACCTGTGCAATGTAGGTTCCCCAAGTAAAGTTTGAATTTGTGTTTTCAACAGACCATGTTTTATTCCTTTCAGTTAATCTCACTTCTTGGTGATTATATAGGAGATGAAAATGCTATGCTGCACTGTGTTCCCTGGCCCAGTCCTGCACATCATGTCTAGCAAAATTGACTCCTTGGTCACTGTCAATGTGCTGAGGATATCTATACATAGTACTTGGAGCCTCTGAACCCTTAGTAGTACTGGCTTATTAGTTTACTTACAAGGAAACGTTGCAGCAGTCCAACAGCAGTGTCCATGCAGGTTGACACATATTTCTTTTCTTGGCTTACAAGGAGATGTTCTATATAATCCACTTGCCAATCTGTTACAAGGTAAAAAACCCTATGAATGTGTCCTGCTTGATACAGTATATGTCATGGACACAATCAAGATATAATAAACAGTAACAGCTGTTAAGAGGTCACTATAATTTAAGGGCAATCCTGCACCCTTGGCTATCTCCCAGCCTATTCTTGCACTTCTAAGACCACTTTTGTTAGGTACCCACGTTGCCAGTTCAGTGGCCTGGACTGGCACAATGGTCCTAGTTTTTTAAGGGTGTCAGCTTCTATATTTTCTGGAACTGAATCTTTGTGTGTGACCACATGATATACGGTTAAATCAGCAGCAGGGTGTTGCTCTTTCTTCCATATGTCTTGCCACATGTTCATGCCTGATATGCGTTTGTGCATAATCATCCACTTTTCTAATTCCCATTGGGCTAGCCACATGGGCTATCAGTGCAAAGGGTAGGGGTCAGGGCTCATGTCTGATTACCAACCAAGAAGCTCACAACTCAGTCCACTGACAACTCTAATGTGTACCTATATCAAACCATATTGTATCAGTTTGTGATTGTAAAGCAACTGGTTCAAGTATAGGAAGTTCCCCTGCTAGAACCATCTGTATTGTCCAGCGTGAGTAACATTCTTTCTC
This sequence comes from Macaca fascicularis, assembly GCF_037993035.2. Lineage (NCBI taxonomy): Eukaryota > Metazoa > Chordata > Mammalia > Primates > Cercopithecidae > Macaca > Macaca fascicularis. Next base: position 27,326,485 of record NC_088376.1, on the reverse strand, counting down.
CTATTGCGTCAGGCGCTGGAATAGAAGGGGGTGAAAGAGTGTCCTTTGGTTACTCATTTATAACAGGGTCTAACATAGCAAGCAATTCTAGGCTTAATGGACTAATTTCCAGATATTTCGTTGTTGTAAATAGACATGTTATTTATTCAAAGAAAATGTTTGGACTATAGCAGAAGGGAGTCATTTAAAGAATCCTCCTATCCATCCCTTGATTGGTAGACCTATTCTCACAGCTACAGAAGAGTCTTTGTTAACCGTCTTGCTTACTGTAAAACAGTATATACAGCTAGCACTTGGTCATTGAGAGAGTATCTGGTTTCAGCTCTTTTCTATAATTGTGATAGAAATCCTTAAAGGACTAATTTACCATACTTTGGTGGTCACAAGATCCAACTGATACCTTGAGGAGTAGCAGTCACATCCAACACCATATCCTCTAAAAGTGTTCCTGAGGCTTCTGCCTGTTTATATTACCACTTTATCCTTTTCAAAGCTTCCTGCTGTAATGTGTCCCAGGCCCAATGTGGCCCATTTATAATAAGTCTGTATAGTAGTCTCAAACATTGGGCTAAGTGTGGATAAATGCTCTCCAATAATCCAAAAGACCCAAAGACTTTGGATTTCCTTTACCATTTTCAGAGTGAAAAATTGTCTGACTTTGTCAGTTTGATACTGTATGTGGTACCAAACGAGTCTTATCTGGCTATGTAACCCCCAAAATCTTCACTGAGACCCTAAGCTCTGGGTCTTGAGGGATCATTCCCATAGATGAGCACACAGTGCTGTAAGGCTTTCTTATAACACTTTAAAATCTTCAAAGTCTAAGGTAATGTCATCAATATAGTAAATGCAAGAAAGACAAGATGGGTTCAAGCGATTTTCCTGCCTCAGCCTCCTGAGTAGTTGGGATTACAGGCATGCACCACCAAGCCCAGCAAATTTTTTGCATTTTTAGTAGAGATAGGTTTTTACCATGTTAGACAGGCTGGTCTCGAACTCCTGACTTCAGGTGATCCACCCACCTCAACCTCCCATAGTGCTGGGATTACAGGCGTAACTGGGCATTAGCGAAATCTAAGGCAGCATGCTATCTGCAGCACTGGCACTATGTGGTTGACTACCTGAGTAAACCTTGAAACTGCAGCACGTATGGACAGGGTTACCTTATTCAATTTCCAAGTAAACCATGGTCATCTGTCAGGTACCATCTAGTTTGTATACAGGCTAGACGGGACTGTTAAACTGGCTTTGAGCTGGGCAGATAATAGGCACCTCTGCCAGTTCCTCAATAGTTGCACTTATTTCAGTGTACTCCCCAGTCAATTTCTATTGTTTAATGGCGACAGCCCACCTAGGGGAAGGGAGTTAAATGCATTCCCATTTTGCCTTTCCCCTGACAACAGGCTTTACTATAGGTATTTCAATCTGCATTATCCCACTGAAGTTTGAAAAGTCTTTCTTAGCAGAATATCCATGCCTAAAATGTTTTCTGGGATAGGGGAAATAAACACCAAATATAAGGCTGGGGGAGCTCTTCCAATACCTTATATTGGAAGGTATATTGGGGGAGCTCTTCCAATACCTAGATGTATTAAAGTCCTTTTTTTTATTATTATACTTTAAGTTCTAGGGTACATGTGCATAACGTGCAGGTTTGTTACATATGTATACTTGTGCCATGTTGCTGTGCTGCACCCATCAACTCGTCAGCACCCAACTACTCGTGAGATCACTTGGACTCGGGAAGGGGGACATCACACACTGGGGCCTATTATGGGGAGGGGGGAGGGATTGCATTGGGAGTTATACCTGATGTAAAAGTCCTTTTTATGTGGATTGTTTGTCCCCCATAACCATTCATGGCAGCCCATTGACCAGGGTGTCTTCCTGAATTTTCATGGGTTAAAGTACATTCCATCTCAGAATTTACTGTGGCAAGTCTTCTTCTAATTTGAGGGGAACTAGTAAATGGTGAGCTCAATATAGGGAATGAATTTATCCCCTATTGCTCAAACATGGGGTCAACTTTGGCCCAGCTCCTAATCTTGAAGGGCCAGGGTGAAATCCACCCAAGAGAGGCTGGGCCATTAGAAGGAGAGGCGGAGTTGTCTTTCTCTTCAGCTGGAGGAGCAGAAGAAAAAGCTGAAAGTGCTGTTCAGGTGTAGTTTCCTCCATAAAGCTTCTAATGTAGCATTAGGTTGCTTGTTTACTTTTTTCTAGGGGTGTTTCTGCTCCCAATAAATCATGCCACATTTGCTTACATGTTATTCTTGTCTCTTTTTGCCATTTCACCCTACTTTTCGCAGAGCTTTCTTGTTCCCTTTTGTTAGTCCTTATTGGGTTATCAAATATACCCTCTCCTTGGTTTCTCAGTTTCTTCCAAATCTGCAATGCCTTCTCTCACATCATATACATCTTGTTCCACTATAAGACTCAACAAAGACAGCAAAGGGACATGCTATTTTCTTGACACGCCGTATAGTAATTTATTTTATGCCAGCAGTGAAAACTTTTAGTGGGCCCTTACAAAAACCTGAGCATAGATGGCTTGCCTCATCCCTAATTCTCATGGATTCTGTCCATGAGAAGCCCCTGAGCTTCTGATGGCTTACCTCATAGATGTAAGCCATAGATGTTCATGCCTGAGCATAGATGGCTTACCTCATCCCTAATTCTCATGGATTGTGTCCATGAGAAGACCCTGAGCTTCTTCAGCTGACCACCAGGAGCTCATCTCTCCTGGTAAATCTCCTTTACTAGGCCAAGCTTCACTGATCCTCTTTAGAAGTTTGCCTATTGCAGACATGACTGTTTGGTCTGAGAAAGTGAGAAGTCATGGGTGGCCTGAAGAAGGGAGAGAATTTATCTATATTCAATCTTCTCCAGAGGAGCCCTGACCAGAGATTTGTCTACCTACAGTACTTATGAGTGTCACCAAGCAGAGAGACTACAGGGTCCTGCAAAATCTGTGCCACCATCTTTTCTTTCTTTGTTTCCTTCCAACTTTGATATTAGGTTCACGGGGGTACATGAGTAGATTTGTTGCAGTGGCAAATTGTGTGTCACTCAGGTTTGGTATACAAATGATTTTATCACCCAGGTAGTAAGCATAGTACCCAATAGGTAGTTTTTTGATCCTCACCCTCTCACTCCTTCCACCCTCAAGTAGGTCCTGGTATCTATTGTTCCCTTCTTTGTGTCCATAGAAACTCAATGTTTGTCTTCCACTTATAAGTGAGAACATGCAGTATTTGGTTTTATGCTCCTACATTTATTTGCTGAAGGAAATGGCCTACAGCTGTATCCATATTGCTGCACAGGAAATGATTTTGTTGTTTTTTATGACCACATAGTATTCCGTGGTGTACATGTACCACATTTCTTTAGCCAGTTCACTTACAATGGACATCTATATTGATTCCATATCTTTGCTATTGTGTTGAACATAGACATGCATGTATTTTTATGGTAGAATAATTTATATTCCTTTGGGAATATACCTAGTAATGGGGTTGCTGGGTCAAATGTTAATTCTGTTTTAAGTTTTGAGAAATGTCCAAACTGTGTTCTATGGTAGATTAACTAATTTACATTCCCACCAGCAGTGCGTAAGCATTCCCTTTTCTCTGCAGCCTTGCCAGCATCTGTTTTAATAAATAGCCATGCGGACTGTTGTGAGATGGTATTTCATAGTGGTTTTGACTTGGCATTTTTCTAATGATTAGTGATGTGTAGCATTTTTAGATATGTTTCTTGGCCATGTGTATGTCTTCTTTTTGAGAAGCATCTGTTCATGTCCTTTGCCCCTTTTTGAATGATGATGTTGCTGTTTTGCTTTTTGATTTAAGTTCTTACAGATTCAGGATATTAGTCCTTTTTCAGATGGATAGTTTGCAAATATTTTCTCCCATTCCTTTTGTGTTGATAATTTCTTTTATTGTGAAGAAGTTCTTTAGTTTAACTAGGTACCATTTGCCAATTTTTTTGTTGCAATTGCTTTTGGAGTCTTTGTCATGAAATCTTTGCCAAGGCCTATGTCCAGAGTAATATTTCCTAAGTTTTCTTCTAGGGTTTTTATAGTTTTAGGTTTTACATTTCAGTCCTTAATCTATCTTGATTTGATTATTGTATATGGTGTAAAAAGAGGGTCCAGTTTCAATCTACAGCACATGACTAGCCAGCTATCCCAGCACCATTTACTGAATAGTGAGTCTATTCCTTCTTGCTTGTTCATGTTAACTTTCTCAAAGATCACATGTGCATTTTAGGTGTGTAGCTTTATTTCTCAGTTCTCCAAGTTTTTCCATTGGTCTATATGTCTGTTTTTGTACCGGTACCATGTTGTTTTGGTTACTGTAGCCTTGTAATATAGTTTAAAGTCAGGTAGTGTGATAACTCTGGCTTTGTTCTTTTTGCTTAGGACTGCATTGGCTATTCGGGCTCCTCCATGGGTCCATATTAATTTTAGCATAGTTTTAACAAAATCCTGTGAAAAATGTTGTTCGTAATTTTATTGGAATAGCATTAAATCTGTACATTGCTTTGGGCTGTATGGACATTTTAACAATATTTGTTCTTCCTATCCATGAACATGGATTTTTTCCCATTTGTTTGTGATGTCTCTGGTTTCTTTCAGCATTGTTTTATAATTCTCATTGTAGAGATCTCTCACTTCCTGGTTAGCTGTCTCCACAGACATTTTATTCTTTTTGTGGTTATTATGAATAGGATTGTATTCTTGATTTGGCTTTCCATTTAGAGCTTATTAGGGTATAGAAATACTACTGACTTTTTTTTTTTTTTTTTTTTTGAGACGGAGTCTTGCTCTGCCGCCCAGGCTGGGGTGCAGTGGCCGGATCTCAGCTCACTGCAAGCTCCGCCTCCCAGGTTTACGTCATTCTCCTGCCTCAGCCTCCCGAATAGCTGGGACTACAGGCGCCCGCCACCTCACCCGGCTACTTTTTTGTATTTTTTAGTAGAGAGGGGTTTCACCGTGTTAGCCAGGATGGTCTCGATCTCCTGACCTCGTGATCCGCCCGTCTCGGCCTCCCAAAGTGCTGGGATTACAGGCTTGAGCCACCGCGCCCGGCCACTACTGACTTTTAATATTAATTTTGTATCCTGAAGGTTTGTTAAAATTGTTTATCAGATGTAGGAGCCTTTGGGCAGAGACTGTGTGGGGTTTTCTAGGTATAAAATTATAATGTCTACAAAGACAGAGAGTTTGACTTTCTTTCTTCCTATTTGAATGCCTTTATTTGCTCTCTCTTGCCTGATTGATCTGGATAGGACTTCCAGTACTATGTTGAACAGGAGTTGTGAGAGTGAGCATCCTTGTCTTGTTCTGGTTCTTAAGGGGAATGCTTTTAGATTTTGCTCATTCAATATAATGTTGGCTGTTGGTTTTTCATATGTGGACTTTATTATTTTCAAGTATATTCCTTTGATGCTTTGTTTGTTGAGGGTTTGTAACATGAAGGGATGTTGAATTTTAACAAAAGCCTTTTCTGCATCTATTTAGATGATCATGTGGTTTTTATTTTTATTCCTATTTATGTGCGGCATCACATTTATTGATTTACCTATATGGAACCAAACTTGCATCCCAGGAATAAAGCCTACTTGATTATGGTGGATTGGGTTTTTGATGTGCTGCTGGATTTGGTTAGCTAGTCTTTTACTGAGTATTGTTGATTATTGAGTATTGTTGAATCTATGTTCATCAGGGACATTGGCCTGAAGATTTTTTTTTTCGTTGCGTCTGTGATAGGTTTTGGTACAGAATGATGCTGGTGTCGTAGAACGAGTAAGGAAGAGTCCTTCCTCCTCTATATTTTGGAATAGTTTCAATAAGATTCTTATCGTCTCTTTTTGTACATATGATATAACTTGGCTGTGAATCCATCTGGTCCAGGGCATTTTCTGGTTGTCAGGTTTTTAAAATTACTGAGTTAATTTTGGTATTCATTATTGATTTGTTCAGAAATTTAATTTTTTTCTGGTTCAATCTTGGGAGGTTTTAACTTTCCAGGAATTTATCCATTCTTTCTAGGTTTTCTAGTTTTTATACATAGAGCTTTTTGCAATAATCTATGAGGAATTTTTGTATTTCTGTGGGGTTACTGGTAACATTCCCTTTGTCATTTCTTACAGTGTTTATTTGGATCTTTTCTTTTCTGTATTAGTTTAGCTAATGATCTATCAATCTTATTTATTCTTTCAAAGAACAAATTTTTTTAATTTGTTGAACTTTTATATGATTTGTTGCATCTGGATTTCCTTCAGTTCAGTGCTAATTTGGGTTATTTCTTTTCTTCTGCTAGCTTTATGGTTGGTTTGCTCTTGTTTTTCTAGTTCCTGTAGGCGTGATGTTAGTTTGTTAATTTGAGATCTTTCTAACTTTTTCTTGTGGACCTTTAGCACTATAAACTTCCCTGTTAATACTGCTTTAGCTGTGTCCCAAAGAATTTGGTATGTTGTATCTTTATTTTTATTAGTTTCAAAGAATTTCTTGATTTCTGCCTTAATTTCATTGTTTACCCAAAAGTTATTCAGGAGCAGATTGTTTAACTTCCATGTAATTGTATCATTTTGAGACATCTTGGAATTGACTTTCATTTTTATTGCTCTGTGGTCCAAGAATGTGGTTAGTAGGATTTCTTTTAAAAAATTATTGAGAATTGCTTTATGGCTGAGCAGGTAGTTGATATTAGAGAATGTGCCATGTGAAGACGAGAAGAATGTTTATTCTGTTGTTGTCGGGTGAAGTGCTCTGTAGATGTCTGTTAGGTCTATTTGGTCATGTATTGAGTTTAGATCCCAAATATCTTTGTTAGTTTTCTACCTTAACAATCTGTCTAATACTGTCAGTGGGGTGTTGAAGTTTCCTGTTATTGTTGTGTGGTTATCCAAATCTCTTCATAAGTCTTCAAGAACTTGTTTTATGAATCTTGGTGATCTGATGCTGGGTACATATAGTTAAGGGTTCTTGTTGAATTGAATAATTTATCATTATGTAATGCCCTTCTTTATGCTTTCTAATTTTTGTTGGTTTAAAGTCTGTTTTATCTGAAATAAGAATAGCAACCATTGCTCTTTTTTGTGTTCTGTTTGCTTGGTAGATCTTTCACCATCTCTTTACTTGAATCTATGGGTGTCATTGCATGTGAGATGAGTCTCATACAGACAGCATACAGTTTCATCTTTCTTCTTTCTCTAACTTGCCGCTCTGTGCCTTTTAAGTGTGTCATTTAGCCCATTTACATTTAAGGTTAATAGAGATATGTGCAGATTTGATCCTGTCTTCACATTGTTAGCTAGTTGTTATGTACACCTGATTCTGCAGTTGCTCTATAGTGTCAATGGCCTATGTAGTGAAGTGTGTTTTTTGGTGGCTGGCAATAGTCTTTTGTTTCCATCTGTTGTACTCCCTTGAGGGCCTCTTATAAGGCAGGTCTAGTGGTAATCAATTTCCTTATCATTTGCTTTAACTTAAAAGAACCTTATTTCTCCATTGTGAATGATGGTTAGTTTGGCTGGAAATGAAATTCTTGTTTGGAAATGCTTTTCTTTACGAATGATGAATATAGGCCCTCAATCTCTTCTGGCTTGTGGGGTTTCTGCTGAAAGGTTTGCTGTTAGCCTGATGGGCTTCCCTTCGTAGGTGACCTGCTGCTTCTCTCTAGCTGCCTTTAACAATTTTTCTTTCATTTTGACCTTGGAGAATCTGATGACAATGTGCCTTGGGGATAGTCTTCTCATATAGTATTTTATAGGAGCTCTCTGAATTTTCTGAATTTGATTTTTACCTCTCTAGCAAGGTTGGGGATGTTTTCATGGATAATAGCCTGAAATGTGTTTTCCAAGTTGCTTGTTCTTTCTCTCTCTTTCAAGGACAACAGTTGGTCATAGGTTTGGTTTCTTTAAATAATCCCATATTTCTTAGAAGTTTGTTTTTTTTTTAATTATTATTTTTTTTAATTTTTGTCTTACTGTGTTGAGTCAAAGAATCAGTCTTCAAGCTCTGAGATTCTTTCCTCAGCTTAGTCTATTCTGTTGTTAATACTTCCAATTATATTACAAAATTCTTGTAGTGAATTTTTCAGCCTTATCAGATCACTTTGGCTCTTTCCTGATATAGCTATTTTGTCTTTTAGCTCTTGAATTGTATTACTTGATTCCTTAGATTCCTTGGATTTTGTTTCATCTTTCTTCCTGATATTGATTATCTCCATTGCCATCTACATTCTGAATCCTGTGTCTGTCATTTTACCCATTTCAGTGTGGCCAAGAACCATTGCTGAGGAACTAGTGTGGTTATTTGAAGGTAAGAAGATGCTGGCTTTTAGAATTGCCAGAGCTGTGACACTGGTTCTTTCTCATCTTTGTGGCCTGATGTTCCTATAATTTTTGAAGTTGCTGTCCTTTCTTTGGGCCATTTTGCTTTTACGTTATTTGCTGCTCTTGAGGGTTTGACTATGGTATAAGTTGAGTGCAGTTGACCGGTTTCACTTCCAGATGATTTTAGTGAACCGAGTCTCAGCTCAGCACTCCAGGGCTGCATGTCCTATTTTGGGGGCACTAGGACCAGTCCCACGGCTTTGTTCTCTGGTACCTCAAGGTTAAGCACCTCCTGCATGGAGGGGCCAACATGTTCTCAATCCATTGGCAAAAACACTCTAATAGGGTAATGTTGGCAAAAGTGTTTTGTCAGAGTGGTGGCAGTGGGGCCTGCCCACACGCATACCCACAGGGGCAGAATGGTTGTAGCAAAGTCCATGCACACACATGAGTGCCTCTGGTGGTGGAGCAGCAATGTCTACGTGGGCATGCCAGCTAAGCAGTGGTGGGAGACTGCAGGCAAGTACACTCTGACAAAGCTGTGGGAGGAGGCTGCAGGTGGGTACATGCTGGTGGGGACGCATCTGCAGGAGCTCTCTGGTGGTTAGGCACGATCGGCCACCAAAGGAGCTATGGCAGTAACTTCTGTGATGTGCCCTGGTTAGGCATTTGAAGCTGCATTGCAAGTGGGTGTGGCCAGGCAGTAACCCTGGTGGAGACTGACATAGAGAGGGACACTCAAGTCAGACTGGCCACATCCCATGGGCAGGATAGCCCTGTTCTGTTCAGATCCAAGTGTCGTCAAAGTCCAAAGCCAGCTAGAGGAGCATGGTGAGCCTTGGGAGATGAGTATCTCTGGCTGTGCTCCACTGTAGACTTTCCTAAGCCAGACCCTCTGGGCTTTATGCAGGCTGGAGTACTGTCCCTGCTGACTCCCCAAACTGTTCTCCCTGAGAGCTCAAATGTCCGTGGAGGCTACGGGGTTTCCTGCAGGTAGGATTCTGGAGGTCTGTGGTGAGAGTGAGCTACTCCATGCCTATTTAACTCACACCTTCCCCAGGACCCACTTGAGGTCAGGAGCAAGTCCTGGTGCTTGGCAACCTTGTGCATGGTTCCCAACTTCCTTCCCCTTTAGCCTGGGGTCTGTGTCCTCTCTCTGTCCACTCTCAATGTCTTCCTTCTAAATAGATGCTCAGAGTGCGATGGTATTCTTAACGTTCTGGTCTCTTGATGGGAGAAGCTCTTCCTGGCTGCATGTAATTAGCCATCCTGGTTCTTCCCTCCTTGACCCCAGGCTTCTTAATTTCACCTTGAACTGTCCTTCTCCTAACTTACCATACTCTAGTCATGCCAATCACCTATTCATTTTAAAAATGTGAAGTCTTTCCATCTCGGGACTTTTATATTTTCTGTTTTCTCAGTACTCTACTCTCTGTTCTTTGCATAGTTGTCTACTCCTAATCCATGAATTATAAACAAATAGATTTCTGGAGTGAGATTAACAGTAGGCCCACAGTTCTATAAATACAGCATGGTATAAACTAGAGCTGGCATTTACACCTTGAGAAAAAGAAATGGACTATTAAATAAATGGTATTATGATATTTAGCTACAAAATTTGGAGAAAATATATTTTTAATGTGCTAGAAAACAGAAGACAGTATGTTTTCAAAATAGAGAGAGCCTTTTATACCCAACACAAATTACAGGAACTTTAATAACTTAACCAAACTTAAAATTCTTCTGAAAGCATATACATTTTTAAAAGGACATAAATAAAGTTAAAATGTAAGTGGCAGATCTGGAGAAAACATGTATTTTCAATGTATATGTCAAGAAAACAGTAATCTATGACCAAGATAGCCTTAATGTTCCCCTCAGCTATACTAAACTTGTAGACAGACTTCTTTCAGACTCCAGGCCCTGGTCTTCCTTTTCTCAGAGCATTTTCTGTATAAAATTTGTAAATTGTAGATTCTTTTTTTAAGTTCTTTAGAAATATATGTAAATCTTTTTTTAAAAGCTTCTTGCCAGTTTTAGAATCCGGAAATGTCTTTCTCAAGGACCTGGAAACATCTTTTCAAAATATAATTATCAGGGGAGATAGTGCTCCCATCCCTCAGTTTCTATGGGTGGATAGGAGCCTAACTTCAGAGAAAAAGACGGTGCCTTGTTTCAAGTTGTATAACTTTCTCCTCTCATTTATTTAGATATGAGACAAGTTGCTTCTTTAAGGGTTAAAGCTAATTATCAAACACAGATGACCTTTGTTGTACACAATCTCCAGGGCTTGAAAAGTCTCCACCTTCTGATTTAGCACAGTTGACTTCAGACTGAGCTCTGACCTTTCTTTCTGCTATTGCAATAGTTTTAGATGAAGTCGTCCTTACATGTTTAACTTAGAAGCAATTTTTGCTTTAACACTAGAAAGTACAAAGAGCTGGAATAGATGAGAAAAACAGAAAGTCAAATTTTAAGTGATAAAATAAATAATACATTTGCATAATAAGAATCTAAAATGGACAATAAACACAAGAAAGAATTCTTGAACTAACTAATTATCAGGGAATCAAAAATTATGAAAAACAATAAAATATCGCACTTAACCATAATAAAATTTGTTAACAACTTAGTATTCAGGTCTTATAAGGGCATAAATAGATTCAATTCTCATAGACTTCTTTTGGGAATGGATTTTCGCGTGTGTGTGTTTCAAGAATTTGTTGGTATCCATCAAAATGTAACACGGGTGAGCTTTTTTTGTCCTAGGAATATAATTTCTAGTTATCTGTCATAAAGAATTTTTTATTAATTAGATATTAAAGTTGAAGAAAGAGATCACCTACATTTTAATGATGAAAGCAAAATTAGAAGTCTCCAGAGAAAAACCTTTTCTAAATGGAAAAATGACTGTAAAGAAATACAGTACAGTAAATGTTAAATATGCTGAATTTAAGAAAGCAGCTTTTATTATATTCTTTACACATTTTTTGTACTTTTCATAAATTCTCCAAAGAATGCCTATTAGCTTTACAATAAAAACATTAATACATTATTATAGCAAAAATATACAATCAAATTTAAAATTGTTGATTGATTGTGGCTCACATCAAAACATAACTCTTTACTTCAGTAGAGACTACTTGCTATTACTCTATAGTAACCTCTCAGAAATGAATGGTTCTCAGTGATTTAGCACTTTAAATATGATACTTAAGAAATAAGACATCCATTTACACTGTCCACTCCTCCTCCAGAGAAAAATAAGAAAGAGAGAGAGAGCCTACTCTAAAAATAACAATCTATCTTTTAAAGCAATAGCAAGGTCATTGCTTAAAAAGATTCTCAAACCTCACCTTTACTTCTTTTGAAGGCCCATTATTGCAGGCAGGGAAGTTTCCCACCAGCATGAATAACCTCAAGCCTCGGAAATGAGTAGCATCTTTGTAAATATTGCATGTCCATTTGATGGCGCCTGGGTGTTAGTTTCATCTTTCATCTGGTTCTCTCTTCTGTGGCATAGTGATGCCTGCAGCCTGGAAAGCACCCAGCACAGTGTGGCCGCCCTGATAAATATTAAATGATGATGATGGTAATGACAGAGCAGAGTCATGTCTTTGCAACTGTATAATTCCTCCCTTATATTGCATGCCTCCTCAGACAGCTGTCACATCCTTTCTTTAAGAGGCAGAGATTTCTTGCCAAATTAAAGCTTGAGAGGAGCATATTACATCCTCATGTCAATGTGGGAATGTAAGATGTGAATGCCTACAGCCATAGACGCCACTCAGATGCACATCTATTTGATAAATACTCTTTTAAGAGTCAATTCAGATTGACTACCTGGCCAGTTCAATCAATCATACAGAGAACTGCCCCAGAGAGTTTGTAAGAAGCCCAAACTATTGACCAATTCGAGGAGGGAAATGTCCAGTCCATTTAAGACCTCTTAGCACATTTTAGCTGAGTACCATTAATTTTAAATTAATGTGTTTTTGAAGATTTTTAAAAATATGAAATTTAATGAAATTTTTTGAGGGAGTAAGGAGATATAATGATCAATATCAATGTCAGTTTTTGAGGAATGACTAACACTACTGAGGCAATTTGCCAGTCACTATACAAAGTACTTTTCATGTATTTTCTTCTTTAATATTCAAAAGTCTCAAAAGGTAGATACGAATACTGTATTTTTGTATACTTGGAAAAATCAAAGCCAAGAAAAATTAAGCAGTTTGCTGCAGGCCACAAAGTAAGGAAGAGGAAGTTCATGGAGTCCAACTTAGTTCCTTTGAATCCATAGCTTTCACAAGCTTAGTTGGAAACATTTCAATAACGGAAAGAACACCTTGACAATAAAGTTTATTCACATGCATTTTAAAAGTGTAGACTAAGTATCTTTTGTTCAAGGTCTAATAAGAAATAAGCATAACAGAAAACTAAGAAAAATTCCAAGTTTATGCACTCTGAGCTAGAAATTCTACTTCTTACAAACCATTCAAAAAATGGTAATTCTATTCAAATTACAACAGAGCAGTTTTCTTATCTCCCAACAGATAAGAAAATGGCCATGTCCAATAACAAAGGAATGGCTTAAAACCACAGGTGAAATATTTTTTAAAAGAATACAGCACAGAATAAACTTTAAGGTTTTTTTTTTAAGTTTTAATTTTTGTGGGCACATAGTAAGTGTATATATTTATGGGGTACATGAAATATTTTGATACAGAAATGCAACATGGAACAATTGCATCATAAAATAATGGAGTGTCCATCCCCTCATTTATCTTTGATATTACAATCTAATTGTACTATTTTAGTTATTTCAAAATGTCCATTTAAATTACTTTGACTATAGTCAGTCTGCTGTGCTATCAAATACTCATATTACTTGTTACTTCTAACTATTTTTTTCTTTTTATGCACTAAGCATCCCTACCTCTCTCACCATCCTACTCCCCTTCGTAGGCTCCAGTAACAATCCTTCTATTCTCTATCTACATGAGTTTGATTGTTTTTATTTTTACATCCCACAAGTAAGTGAGAACATAGTATTTTTTTTTTCTGTGCCTGGCCCATTTCGTGTAACATAATGACCTCCATTTCCATCCATGTTGTTGCAAATGACAGGATCTCATTCTTTAGGGCTGAAGAGTATTCCATTGTGTATATGTATCACATTTTCTTTATTCATTAATCTGTTGATGAACACTTAGTTTGCTTCCAAATCTTTGCTATTTTGAATAGTGCTGGGAAAAAAAAAGTGTGCAGCTATCCCCTTTATATACTGATTTCTTTTAGGTATATACTCAGCAGTGGGATTGCTGAATCACATAGTAGCTCTATTTTTGCTTTTCTGAGGAACCTCCTAACTGTTCTCCATAGTGGCTGTGCTAATATACATTCCCACCAATGATCTACAAGGGTTTCCTTGTCTTCATATCCTCTCTAGCATTTTTTATTGCCCGTCTTTTGGATATAAGCCATTTTAACTTGGGTGAGATCATATCTCATTGTAGTTTTGATTTGCATTTCTCTGATGATCAGTAATGCTGATCACCATTTCATACATCTGTTGGCAATTTGTTGGTCTTCTTTTGAGAAATGTCTGTTCAAATCTCTTCCCCATTTTTAAACTGGATTATTATTTATTTATATAAAGTTGTTTGAGATCCTTATATATTCTGGTTATTAATCCTTTGTCAAATGGGTAGTTTGTGAATATTTTCTCCCATTTTGTAGTTTGTCTCTTCACTTTGTTAATTGTTCCTTTGCTGGATGGAAGATTTTTAACCTGATGTGATTCCACCTGTCCATTTTTGCTTTGATTGCCCCTGCTTGTGTGATAATTATTGTTCAGGAAATCTTTGCCCAGATTGATGTCCTGGAGTTTCCCCAATGTTTTGTTTAGTAGTTTTAATAGGTTGATGTCTTAGATTTAAGGCTTTAATCCATTTTGACTGGAGTTTTGTATATGCCAAGAGATAGATGTCTGGTTTTATTCTTCTGCATCTGAATATCCAGTTTTCCCAGCACCAATTGTTGAAAAGATAGTCCTTTCCTCAATGTATATTCTTGGCACCTTCGTCAAAAACGAGTTCACTGTGCATGTGTGGATTTGTTTCCGGGTTCTCTATTCTGTTCCGTTGGTCTGTGTGTCTGTTTTTATGCTAGTACTATGCTGTGTTGGTTACTACAGCTCTGCCATATATTTTGAAGTCAGGTAATGTTATTCTTCCTATTTTGTTCTTTTTGTTCAGGATAGCTTTGGCTATTCTGAGTCTTTTGTGCTTCCATATTACTTTTAGGATTTTTTTTTTTTTCTATTTCTGTAAAGAATGTCATTGTTATTTTTATAGTGATTGCATTGAATCTGTTGATTGCTTTGCATGGTATGAACATTTTAATACCATTGATTCTTCCATTATGTGAACATGAAATAGCTTTTCCATTTTGTGGTGACCCCTTCAATTTATTTCATTAACGTGTTACAGTTTTCATTGTGGAGAGCTTTCCCTTCTTTGGTTAAGTTAATTTCTAGGTATTTAATTTTATTTGTGGCTATTACAAATGGGATTGCTTTTCTGTATTCTTTTTAGATTGTTCACTTTTGGCATATAGAAATACTACTGATTTTTGTACCTTAATATTGTATCCTGTAAATTAACTAAGTTTGTGTATCAATTCTAATAGTTGTTCAGTTGTTTGGGTGAAGTCTTTAGGTTTTCCAAATATAATACATCATCTGCAAAAAAACATAATTTGATATCCATTCAAAATATAATATATCATCTGTAATAAAAAGATAATTTGATGTCTCTTCCCATGTGGTTGCCTTTTATTTCTTTCTGTTGTCTGATTGCTCTAATTAGGACTTCCAGTACTATATTGTATAACAGTAGTGACAATGGGTATCCTTGTCGTGTTCCAGATCTTGGAGGAAAGGCTTTCAGTTTTTCCCCATTCGGTATACTAGCTGTGAGTCTGTTATATATGGCTTTTATTATGTTGAGGTAAGTTCCTTCTATACCTTGTTTTGTGAGGATTTTTATTATGAAAGAATGTTGAATCTTATCAAATGCTTTTTCCACATCAATTGAAGTAATCATAGTTTTTTTCTTCATTCTGTTGATATGATGTAACACATTGATTGATTTGCATATGTTGAGCCATCCTTGCATCTCTGAGATAAATCCCACTTGGTCATAATGAAAGATCTTTTTAATCTACTGTTGAATTTAATTTGCTAGTATTTTGTTGAGAATTTTTGCATCAATGTTCATCAGAGAGAATGGCCAGTAGTTTTCTTTTTTTTTATATTTCTTTGTCTGGTTTTGGTATCAGAATAATACTGACTTTCTAGGATGAGTTTGGAATATTCTGTCCTCCTCAATTTTCAGAGTAGTTTGAGTAAGATTGGTATTAGTTCTCTAAATGTTTATGTAAATTCAGCAGTGAAGCCATTTAGTCCTGGGCATTTGTTTACTGTGAGAGTTTTTATTATGGCTTTGATCTCATTACTTGTTATTGATCTGTTCAGCTTGTGAATTTCTTCATAGTTCAATATTACAATATTCAATTGTAGATTGTATGTGTCTAGGAATTAATTCATTTCCTGTAGATTTTCCAATTCATTGGCATACAGTTGCTCATAGCAGCCACTAATGTTCCTTTGAATTTCTGCACTATTCATTGTAATGTCTCCTTTTTCATATCTGATTTTATTTATTTAGGTCTTCTCCCTTTCTTTCTTCAGTAGTCTGGCTAAAGTTTCATCAATTTTATCTTTTAAAAAATCAACTTTCTTTTTTGCTTATTTTTTGTATTGTGTTTTTTAATTTAAATTTATTTATTCTGCCCTGATCTTTATTTCTACTAACGTTGGATTTTGTTTGCTCTTACTTTTCTAGTTCTTTAGATGCATAAATAGATTACTTATTTGAAGTTTTCCTTCTTTGTTGATGTAGACTCTTTTTTTTTTTTTTTTTTTTTTTTTTTTGAGACGGAGTCTGGCTCTGTCACCCAGGCTGGAGTGCAGTGGCGCGATCTCGGCTCACTGCAAGCTCCGCCTCCCGGGTTTACGCCATGTAGACTCTTATAGCTATAAATTTCCCTCTTTGTATTGCTTTCACTGTATTCCATAGGTTTTGGTGTGTTGTTTCCATTATCATTTGTTTCAAATAATTTTTCAATTTTCTTCTTAATTTTCTCATTATCCCATGGTCATTCAGGAACATATTGTTTAATTTCCACGTGTTTCTATAGTTTTCTAAATTCCTCTTCTTGTTGATATCTAGTTTTATTTAATTGTGATGAAAGAAGATGCTTGATATTATTTCATTAAAAATATTTAAGACTGATTTTGTGACCTAACTTATTGTCTATCCTTGAGAATAATCAATATGCTGAGGAAAATAATGTGTGTTATGCAGCCTTCAGATAAAATGTTCTGTAAATATTTAGTAGGTCCATATGGTCTATAGTACAGATTAAGTCCGATATTTCTTTGTTGATTTTCTATCTTGGACATCTGTTCAATGCTGAAAGTGGGTGTTGAAGTCTCCACTTACCATTGTGTTAAGGTCTATCTCTTTCTTTAGCTCTAATAATATTGGTTTTATATGTCTGAGTGCTCCAGTGTTGGGTGCATATCTTAATATATTTACAATCATTATATATTGTTGTTGGATTGACCCCTTTATATTCAATGACCTTTTTTGTATTTTCTTAGAGTTTTTTTCTTGAAATATATTTTGTCTTATATAAGTATAGCTATTCCTGCTTTTTTTTCTTGGTTTCCAATGGCATGGAATATTTTCTTTCATCCCTTTATTTTCAGTCTGTTTATCTTCATAGGTAAAGGGTATTTCTTGAAGGCAACAAATCATTGGATCTTGTTTTTCTCATTTATTCCACCATTGGATGTCTTTTTATTCAAGAATTAATCTATTTTCATTTAGTGTTATTATTCACAAGTAGGGACTTACTCATGCCATTTTGTTATTTGTTTTCTGGTTGTTTTGTGGCATTCCTTCTTTTCTTCCTTCCTGTCTTCCTTTAGTGAAGATGATTTTCTCTTGGGATATAATTTAGTTTCTTGCTTTTTAATTTTTGTGTATCTATTGTTTTTTTTTTTGGTTTAAGGTTACCATGGAGCTTGCAAATATATCTTATAACTCAGTATTTTAAACTGTAGACAACAACTTAAAACTGATTGCATAAACAAACAGGAATGCAAAAAGTAAACTAATAAAAACTCCACATTTTAACTTCATCCTCCCACTTTTAAAATTTTTGTTGTTTATTTTTATATCTTATTGTATTGTCTATGTCTTAAAATTTGTTGTAGTTATTCCTTTGGGTTGGTTAATCAGTTCATCTTTCTACTTAAGAGTAGTTCACACACCACAATTACAGTGTTATAATATTCTGAGGTTTTTTTTTTAAATTTATTTATTATTATTATACTTTAAGTTGTAGGGTACATGTGCATAACGTGCAGGTTTGTTACATATGTATACTTGTGCCATGTTGCTCTGCTGCACCCATCAACTCGTCATTTACATCAGGTATAACTCCCAATGCAATCCTTCCCCCCTCCCCCCTCCCCATGATAGGCCCCGGTGTGTGATGTTCCCCTTCCTGAGTCCGAGTGATCTCATTGTTCAGTTCCCACCTATGAGTGAGAACATGCGGTGTTTGGTTTTCTGTTCTTGTGATAGTTTGCTAAGAATGATGGATTCCAGCTGCATCCAAGTCCCTACAAAGGACTCAAACTCATCCTTTTTTATGGCTGCATAGTATTCCATGGTGTATATGTGCCACATTTTCTTAATCCAATCTGTCACTGATGGACATTTGGGTTGATTCCAAGTCTTTGCTATTGTGAATAGTGCTGCAATAAACATACGTGTGCATGTGTCTTTATAGCAGCATAATTTATAATCCTTTGGGTATATACCCAGTAATGGGATGGCTGGGTCATATGGTACATCTAGTTCTAGATCCTTGAGGAATTGCCATACTGTTTTCCATAATGGTTGAACTAGTTTACAATCCCACCAACAGTGTAAAAGTGTTCCTATTTCTCCACATCCTCTCCAGCACCTGTTGTTTCCTGACTTTTTAAAGATCGCCATTCTAACTGGTGTGAGATGGTATCTCATTGTGGTTTTGATTTGCGTTTCTCTGATGGCCAGTGATGATGAGCATTTTTTCATGTGTCTGTTGGCTGTATGAATGTCTTCTTTTGAGAAATGTCTGTTCATATCCTTTGCCCACTTTTTGATGGGGTCGTTTGTTTTTTTCTTGTAAATTTGTTTGAGTTCTTTGTAGGTTCTGGATATTAGCCCTTTGTCAGATGAGTAGATTGCAAAAGTTTTCTCCCATTCTGTACGTTGCCTGTTCACTCTGATGGTAGTTTCTTTTGCTGTGCAGAAGCTCTTTAGTTTAATGAGATCCCATTTGTCAATTTTGGCTTTTGCTGCCGTTGCTTTTGGTAATATTCTGAGTTTTTATGTGTGCTTACTATCACCAGGAAGTTTTATACCTTCAGATAATTTCTTCTTGCTCATTAAAGACCTGCCTTTAGCATTTCTTGCAGGACAGGTTGAGTGTTGATGAAATCCCTTAGTTTTTGTTTATCTGGGAAGGTCTTTATTTCTCCTTCATGCTTGAAGAATATTTTCATCAGATATACTACTCTAGGGTAAAAGTTTTTGTTTTGTTTTTTTTTTGTTTTTGTTTTTTCCTTCAGCACATGTCACACCACCCTCTCCTGGCCTGTAATGTTTCCACTGAAAAGTCTACTGCGGGATGTATTGGAGCACCATTTTATGTTATTTGTTTCTTTTATCTTCTTGTTTTTAGGGTCCTTTCTTTATCCTAGACCTTTGAAAGTTTGATTATTAGATGCCTTGAAGTATTCTTCTTTGGAATAAATCTGCTTGGTGTTCTATAACCTTCTTGCACTTGAATGGTGGTATCTTTCTCTAGGATTAGGAACTTCTCTGATATTATCCCTTTGAATAAACTTTCTACCCTTATCTCTTTCTTTACCTTCTCTTTAAGGCCAATAACCCTTAATTTGCCCTTTTGATGCTATGTTCTAAATCTCATAGGCATGTTTTATACTTTTTATTCTTTTCATTTGTCTATCTGACTGTGTATTTTCAAATAGACTTAAACTCATGAATCTTTCTTTTGTCTGATTAATTCTGCTACTGAGACTCTGATGCATTTTTCAGGATGTCAATTGCATTTTTCAACTCTAGAATTTCTGCTTGATTCTTTTTAATTATCTCAATATTTTTGTTAAATTTATCTGATCAAATTCTGAATTTCTTCTCTGTGCTATCCTGGATTTCTTTGTTTCCTCAAAACAGCTGTTTTGAATTCTTCATGTGAAACATCACATATCTGTTTCTCCAGGATTGGTCCCTGGTATCTTATTTCATTTGTTTGGTGATGTCATGTTTTTCTGGATGTCTTGATGCTTGTGGATGTTTGACAGTGTCTGGGCAGTGAAGAGTTACATATTTTTTGTAGTCTTCACAGTCTGGGTTTGTTTGTGCTCATCCTTCTTGAGAAGACTTTCTAGGTATTCAAATCGACTTGGGCCCAAAGCCCAATAATGCTGTTGTTTCTGAAGACTTACAGATGTATCCCTTTGGGGGTTTTGAATAAGATCTGGAGTAATTCTCTGGTTTACCAGGCGGAAAGTTTTGTTGTTTCCCTTACTTTCTCCCAAACAAGTGAAGTCTCTCTATCTTGCTGAACAGCCTGAAAATGGGGATGTGGTGATGCAAGCACCCCTAAGGCCACCACCACAGGGACCACACTAGGCCAGCCTTGAAGACAGCACTGCACTGGGGCTTGCCCAAGCCCCACTGTAACCACTACCTGGCTACCCTCTATGTTCACTCAAGGCCCTAGAGCTCTACGATCATCAGATGGTGAAGCCAGCCAAGTTTGTGTCCTTCCCTTTAGGGTGATGAGTTACCCTAGGACCCAGGTAGGTCCAAAGAGGCTGTCTGTGTGCCGGGCATTAAAGTAAAAAACCTTAGAAATTTGCCTTATATTCTATTCTACTCTGGCTAAGCTGGCATTCAAACCACAATACAAAGTCCTACCTACTCTTCCCTCCCCTTTCCAGAGGCAGAGGAGCCTCGGACACTACCACCACTGGTCCAAAGGGGTTCTGCCAGGCCACTGCCAATGTTTACATAAAGGCCAAGAGCTCTTCAGTCAGCTTGTGGTGAATTCTGCAAGGGCTGGGACTAATCCTCCAGAGCATCAGGCCCCACTCCGGCCCAGAGAAGGTCCAAAAATGCTGTCCAAGAGCCTAGGCCTGGACTTGGTGACCCAAAGGGCCTACTTGTTTCTCTACCCCATTGTGGTTGAGCTGTTATCTAACTTGCAAGACAAAGTTCCCTTCACATTTCCTTCTGCTTTTCTTAAGAAGATGGAGTCTTTCACTCTAGCTGCTATAACTGGCAATGTGCTGGGTCACACCTGTAGTCAACCTATTCCAAAGCCCAAGGCCCATGGATTACTATCTTGGTATCACTGCTGGTTATTCAGTGGGCTCTATAGTCAGCAGGTGATGAATCCTGGAGGACTAGGCCCTTCACTGCAAGGCAACTGGCTCCTTTTTGGCCCAGGGTGTGTCTAGAAATGTGGTCCATGAGCTAGGGCCTGAAATGAGAGCTTCATGACTCTGCCTGGTGCCCTGTCTACTGTGGCTGAGCTGGTATCCAAGATGCAAGAGAAGGTCTTCTTTATCCATTGCTCTCCTTTCCTTAAGCAGAAGGAAGCAGTAACTTTCATTGGTGCAGGGTGCACTCCTGTGGGAGGAGTGTCATAAGCACTCCCTTAGTCACCTCAGCTAGTGTCTCCTTAGGCCATGTGCCAACCTAGCCTTCTGGATCTGAGTCCAGTCCAGCACGAGGAGTTGCCTAGGAATTGTAGTCCTTATGTCGTAGACTGCCTTTCAAGTTTACCTAGAACACCAGAGCACTTTGGTCTGTGGTAGCAAGGCTTGCTAGAAATTCAAGTTTCAACTGCTGAGATGGGTGATTCCCCTCTAGCCAAGTCTTGTACAAATGCCCCCTCCATGAGTGGGCACTGACTGAGCCCAGCTTGGCTTTGCCCTACACTATGACAAGGCAACACTAAGTTCAATGTAAAATTTCCCTTTCTGTGCTCTCCCTCCCACAAGTGCACAGATTCTTCATGCCACGTGGCTGCTGCAGGGGTGGGAAGATGGGGAGAGGTGATGGTATAGATTCAAGGCTGTCTCTCTGACCATTTTCAATGCCTCTTTCAGTATTAAGATGTGTTGTGACTGTTCACTTGAGTTTTGATTCTTGTGATTGTGCTTTTCCATGTGCAGATAGTTGTTAAAAATAGGTGTTCCTGTGGGGAGGATGAGCAGTTTAGGCTTCTATTCTGTCATCTGGCTCTATGCCTCCCAGAATCAAATGAAATATTCTGCAGCCATTAAAATTGAGTATTACAAAGAAGAATAAACTCAACATGCTGACTATAGAACAGAAAATAAGAAAAATGTGAATAAACTGGCTGACTGTGTGACATTTTCTTAAGGTGAATAGAAAAAAAGACAAAAAATAAAAATAAATGCTGCAGATGATTATGTTAGGCTGTTGAGTTTATAGATTTTTTCCTGTTTTAGTAGTGTCTAAAAACTATTTATGTTAATATAATAAAAAGAAACATTTTAAAAACAGATTCATTATCTATCTAATTAGATCAGCTTTTATATTATAAATGGTAGTCATACTAAATTAGGATAACTGAAGTTAAAATTAATCATATATATTTTTTCTTTCTCAAAGAGCTAATTCAGCAAAAAAAAGTTGTAATTTATTGAGTTACTTTAAAAAAGACACTTCGCTAAATTATTGGCCAGATTTGTTTGTACAGTACATTTTTAATCACATATTTTTAATTATACATTTACTGAATAACCATTTTTTAAAAGACAGATTTTAGAAATTTGATTATAATTTATTCCATTTCTTATTTGCATAGTTTACTAGTGCTTTATGTTTTAATTAGCTCACCATTACCAGCGTACTGAAATTGTATTTTAGTGCACCAATTGGAAAGAAAAGGTTGTCCATTTCTGCACTTAGTCATGCTGCTATAAATTTCATTGTCTCCTTCATGAGATTAAGGAGTGTACAATCAAGACAATGATTTTAATCCACAAGTTCATGAGGCATTTCCTAAGCTTTTCTTGGTTTCTACTAAATTGCATAATAAACTAGACTGTAAAGGCAAGCTACATCATGAAGAATAATAATTATCGCCCTGTTTTGGGAATGGAAACATATTCATATAGAAGTTCCCTTTCACAGGAGGTAAGAAGGGCATGTTGTGAATCCTTGGTGTTTCCATTCAGACCTCCAGAGATGTGTCCTGGAAATTAATTGATTGGGCAATAGTGGATACAAAGGCCTTTGTGATGGTCGGGGATGGACAAAATTCCATTGTATAGTAAATCATTTTTAAAAATATTTTAACTGTTGGCCACTTCTGATGTTAATTCTTCTCTAAAACAACATCTTCAGTAAAACTTTTAAACTAGAAGTGCGTATAGGGAAAAGAGCTAATGCATGCTAGGTTTAATACCTAGGTGATGGGTTGGTAGGTGCAGCAAACCACCATGGCACACGTTTACCTACGTAACGAACCTGCACATCCTGCACATGGCCCCTGGAACTTAAAATAATAAAATCATTATAAAAATAAATGAATAAAAATAAACTGGAAGTGCTTATTTATATTAAGCGCTCACGCTATACAAGAATGTTTTATTATTCTAACTGGAAAAATAAATACAATTTTTGACTTTGCAGTGTTATCTATTCATCCATCCATCCATCTACCCACCCATCTATCTAGTCATCCACCAACCTACGCATTATTTATCTGTCTATTTAGTTTCTGTTTTCTCCCGAGTACAGTTACTTTCCCCATTCACATGTTAAAAATAAACACATTTTGTCTTTAAGAATAAAAAAGCCATAATAGTTTATAGTGAAAGTTATTAACCTTTTATTCAATGTTCAAGGTACTTATTTTTAAACATTCCTTTTAAAAATCCCTGCACTAATTCATTTACTTAACTGTAATATCAAAACAATGATTTAAATATGTTTTAATTATTTCCTCTCATAATCTTTGGAACACCCATAAAAAGGGATGCTGTCTTTTAATAGGAATTTATTTTTATAAAGTAATCTTGCTTTGCTATTGTACGGCTTGACAATTAGGGTAAATAGTGCTATGAAGATAATTAACAGATGCTGAATTTTTTTTACAAACATAGTGGACAGATTTATAATTGTATTCAGACATTTCAGACATAATAGTTTACACTATCCTATTGCTGATTTAAAATGCAATGGTTGAGATGTAGGTAAACATGAAATTGAGTTATATCAAGGTGCTGTGTGTCACTGTGCTAGCCAGGGTATCTAATGTAATTTGTCTGTTATAGGGTTTATAAAACATTCCATCTGGCACAATATGCCTCTAAGACAGAAGGTGTTGGCATATCAAAGATGTGAGTATCTCACATATGACTATTTACCCATTTATTATTTCAGCAGAACAGAAGACAATACTTAGGAAACAGTGAAGAGATTAGCAAATTCAGACATTTGATTCAGATATAAATTTGAGGACCACTGTGTCCATAATACATCAAGATATTTTAACAGAAAGTGAGATTTTTGTCTTAAAGCTAAAACCAAATATATCACAGGTACACTTTCTTTTGTTCATGAAAATCGTACCTTTTACTTTGCTTGGCTGGTTTTTATTTTAAAAGCAAATTTTCATTTTAAGAGCAAATTTTCAGCCAGAGTGTGAGAAAGAGAAACACTCTACTAGAGACAAGCTTTCTCATTAAAAACAAAAGAATCACTTAGATGGTTGCTGATTGCATTTTATGGATCTTTTAACAAATTACAGGGACTGCTACCTTACCATGCACTCCCACTGCTGTTTAACATGGATCATTTTTGTTTGTTTGCTTGCAGTAACACTCAGGTATGAGATACAGAACAGAAAAAAGATGCCATCATTCCATTAAAAGAGAAAACAGTTAAATGCTGTATTTTTCATACTGGGAATAATGGAGATGCTGAAACTAATAGTACATTCACATTCTCAATAATATCTATTCTGTAATCATCATTATTTGAGAAGATACCATGTAGGATCCAAATCCTATGTGGATGCTATAATTATCCATTTTATCTATGAGGAAATTCAGGCTAAGAGAGGTTAAGCAATTACTCAAGCTTGGCTTTAACTCCAATAATGTTTGGCTTCAAATCCCATGTTCCTTCCCTTGAGATTCCCTCAAGATGGAATATTACTGGAAGAAGTCACACTGTAGGAGTACTAGAATAATATATGATTTAAAATAGCCTAAATCCATTAGAGGTCCAGGGGTTTTCCTGAGTAGATTATTAAATCATACTTCCCTGAATTGAAATGTGAAAAATTTATCTAACACAAATTCAGTTACCTCTTAAATGCATTCCAACAGACAGGTGCCTCTAGCATTTCTCTTCTGACTGAACTGAAATTCCTTCCACTCCAAGACACTGTATTTCCATGTCTGTTTAAAACCTAAACAGAACACATTCCACCAATGTGTTTCCCAAATGTTTCCCTTTTTAAACATTTCTCTTACTGACAAAATGGTATTAAGATAATAAACTTTGATAAACTTTGTGTTCTCCCTCCTTTTTGTTTTTTTGTGTGTTTTTCACTATCAATGCCTCCCATTTGTCACCAACTACATTTCACAGAAACATAGCTTCTTTTTCAGAACTACAGGGAAAAAAGAAAATAACCTTCCATTTCAAATAGTTTTTTAAATGCCTTTTTTTCCTCATAGGTCTTTCCTTGACATCATCTCTAATCATCTTGCTACCTATAGCACATAAGATTTTACCCAGTAAAAACAATAATAAAAATATCTTACACAATCAGAACACTATTCCTTATGCACAACTGCCTTAATCCATTTCTCTGAAATAGTGGTTTCAGCAGCTTCTCACATCAATGAAAATTGAATGTCATGACCTTTCTCTTTCTTCACAAATTAACGAGTTAACCCCCAACCATATAACTGGCTATCTTAATATCTCCGTATGTCTGTTGTTTAATCTTCTGTAAGATAAACTCAACCTGCCTCTTCAAGCATTACAAAGACACACACACACATATACATACATACACATATACCTATGTATGTATATGTGTACATGTGTATATATGCACATATATGTATACCTACATTGTATACCTATGTATATACATATATGCTTATGTATCATATATACCTATATATACACCTATGTATACACACATATATATACATCTATGTAGACACATAACATGTACATATACAAATATATACATAGGTACATGTATGTGTGTACATATATATATACACATACACATACCTGCATGCTCTTTCCAGTCAATACACACCAACATAAGTCACTAGTGCTATAATTTCTAACACCATAGATTCGCTTACCTTTTCTTATATTTTATAGAAATTGAGTTGTACAATGTGCACTGTTTTATATCTGGCTTCTTTCTCTCAACATAATAATTTTGAGATTAATTGATTTACACAAATGATTTGCTCATTTTTATTGCTGAGAATGGTCTATCATATGAACATACTATAATTTCTTTATTCATTTACCTGTTGATGGATATGTGGATTGTTTCCAGTTACTGCACATTATTAATTTTAATGTGTAAAGATTTTTCTTATTGAATTTTTTCAAAAGACCTGGAAAAGGTGCTTTCCTCCTTTACTTTCCTCCTACCAGGAACATGCACTTCATTACTCTCTGTTAGGTCACACAACTCTCTTCTGCTAGACTGCAAATGTCTTGAGGGAAATGATTGTATCCTTTTCTCTTTCTGCCTTTTTCTGCTGTCCAGCACATGATTCATTTATGATCTCAGCCAGTAAGCATTAGCTAAACTAAATGTTGTCAAATCACTATTGAAGGCGGCTCTTTATTTAAAAAAAAAAAAAAAAAGTAAGATTTTATGTTTAATATAAAAGTTTTTTAAAGATGTTTGTTTTCTTTACTTACACATTTTTATTCAAAACACATTTTTTCTGTGATGTTGTTAATGTATTTATTTTTTCAATAAATTTGTATTTTTATTTAAATTTAATTTATTTATTTTTAGTTGACAAATAATAGTCATGTATATTTATGGGGTAAAATGTGATATATATTTTTAATTTTGTTTTAAGTTTGAGGTTATACGTGCAGGTTTGTTACATAGGTAAATTTGTGTCATGGGTGTTTGTTGCACAAATTATTTCATCACCCAGGTATTAAGCCTAGTATCTATCAGTTATTTCATCATGTAGCTCCCTCTTATAAATGAGAATATGTGGTGTTTGGTTTTCTGTACCTGTATTAGCTCATTAAGGATAATGGCTTCCAACTTTGTCCATGTTCCTGCAAAGAACATGATCTCATTCTTTTTTATGGCTGCATAGTATTCCATGATGTATGTATACCACACTTTTTATCCAGTCTATCATTGATGATCATTTAGGTTGATCCCATGTCTTTGCTATTGTGAACAGTGCTTCAGTGAACATAAGCATGCATGTGTCTCCCATTCTGTAAACTGTCTGTTTACTCTGTTGATAAGTGTTTTTTTGTTTGTTTGTTTTTGTGTTTTTGTTTTTTGCTGTGCAGAAGCTCTTAAATTTAATTAGATCCCATTTGTCAATTTTTGCTTTTGGTGCAATTCCTTTTTGTGTCTTCAGAAGACAGCTCTTTCAAGAACCCCATTTTGATACAGAAAACCTATCTCTTTCATTTATAAACATCCCATGTATTCTGTCCTTTCTGTGACTTTTATTTAAGAGTCTGGATTTGTATGTTTTCCACCCACCTTAGATATCCTGGCTTGTATTTCCTTTGTGATACTCCACAGGGACCTTCAAAGAGCCATTGTCCTCTGTATATTGGTGGCTGTTTCATCAGTCTAATCCCAACATATTTTTCACACACACACACACACACACACACACACACACACACACACACACCATGAACACATTAGTTTTCACGTTAGGAAAGAAGGGTAGAATAATTCCTTTCATTCAGATGTATCTTTTTATGGAATTATCTCCCCAAAGGGAGATGGTAAAATATGAAGGAGTACGGAAAAGTTCAGGAGCCTCTCACTCTGAGCAAAAACAACATAAATAGAAAACACTGCAATGCCCCAAACTAACTAATAATACATACATCTTTGAAACTCAAAATCTCCTTATAAAAGATTCACAAAATAAGTTTGGAAAATCTTTCAACAAATTGAAAAATAAAACTTTCCAGCATCTGAATACAAGGGCTAACATTTTTATTCCCTCCTGATGGCATGGTTTGGTAGAAATGATTGGGTCTTAGGCCACACAAACAATTCTTACATTTTATCATGACAAAGAACCTGGAGATTACGCAAACAATTCAGATTCCCAAGCCTCATGTTCAAGTATTCTAATTCAGTAAGTAAGGCACAGTAATTGAATTTTAAATCAATGTACAGGTAACTCTGATGGAAGTGTTGAAGCTTTTTCTATTCAAAATGTGGTCTGTGGACCAGCATCATTGGCATCATCTATGGGCCTTGTTAGAAATGTAGTATCTTAGGATGCTGCCTAGACCTATCAAATCAGTGTAGATTTAAGAAAATCCCTAGATAACTTTCATGACCTTTAAATTTTGAGAAGCACTACTCTCAATATTCCATACTCTTTAAGAAACACAGGAAGTAGGGGTGGCTGGCAAGATGGCCCAATAGGAACAGCTCCAGTCTGCAGATCTCAGTGAGATCAATGCAGAAGGTGGGTGATTTCTGCATTTCCAACTTCGGTACCAAGCTCATCTCATTGGGACTGGTTAGATAATGGGTGTAGTACACAGAGGGTAAGCTGAATCAGGGTGGGGCTTGGCCTCACCCAGGAAGTGCAAGGGGCCAAGGAACTCTCTCTCCTAGCCAAGGGAAGCCATGAGGGACTGTGCAGTGAAGGATGGTGCATTCCATTCCAGATATTATGCATTTCCCACGGTCTTCACAACCCACAGACCAGGAGATTCCCTCAGATGCCTACACCACCAGGGCCCTGGGTTTCAAGCACAAAACTGGGCTGCCATGAGGGCAAACACCGAGCTAACTGCAGGAGTTTTTTTTTATACCCCAGTGGTGCCTGGAACACCAGCAAAACAGAACCATTCACTCCCCTGGAAAGGGGGCTGAACCCAGGGAACCAAGTGGTTTAGCTTGGCTAGACCCTCCCCCACAAAGCCCAGCAAGCTAAGATCCACTGGCTTGAAATTCTCACTGCCAGCACAGCAGTCTGAAGTTGACCTGGGATGCTCGAGCATGGTGAGGAGAGGGGGGTCTGCTATTATTCAGGTTTGAGTAGGCGGTTTTCCCCTCACAGTGTAAACAAAGCCACCGGGAAGTTCAAACT
This sequence comes from Macaca fascicularis, assembly GCF_037993035.2. Taxonomy (NCBI): domain Eukaryota; kingdom Metazoa; phylum Chordata; class Mammalia; order Primates; family Cercopithecidae; genus Macaca; species Macaca fascicularis. The sequence goes on along the minus strand of NC_088376.1, from coordinate 27,297,573 downwards.
GGGCAAAGCCCACAGCAGCTCAGCAAAGCCACTGTAGCCAGACTGCCTCTCTAGATTCCTCCTCTCTGGGCAGGGCATCTCTGAAAGAAAGGCAGCAGCCCCAGTGAGGGGCTTATAGATAAAACTCCCATCTCCCTGGTAAAGAGCACCTGAGGGAAGGGGCAGCTGTGGTCACAGCTTCAGCAGAATTAAATGTTCCTGCCTGCTGGCTCTGAAAAGAGCAACAGATTTCCCAGCACAGTGCTCGAGCTCTGCTAAGGGAAAGACTGCCTTCTTAAGTGGGTCCCTGAGCCCTGTGCCTCGAGACTGTGGTCGACAGACACCTCCCAGAAGTGGTCAACAGACACCTCATACAAGAAAGCTCTGGCTGGCATCTGGCAGATGTCTCTCTGGGACGAAGCTTCCAGAGAAAGTAACAGGCAGCAATCTTTGCTGTTCTGCAGCCTTTGCTGGTGATACCCAGGCTAACAGGGTCTGGAGTGGACCTCCAGCAAACTCCAGCAGACCTGAAGCAGAGGGACCTGACTATTAGAAGGAAAACTAACAAAAAGAAAGGAATAGTATGAATGTGAACAAAAAGGATGTCCACATAAAAACTGCATCTGAAGGTCATCAGCATCAAAGACCAAAGATAGATTAATCCACAAAGATGAGGAAAACCCAGCACAAAAAGGCTGCAAATTCCAAAAATCAGAATGCCTCTTCTCCTCCAAAGTATCACATCACCTCACCAGCAAGGGAACAAAACTGGATGAAGAATGAGTTTGATGAGTTGACGTAAGTTGGCTTCAGAAGGTGGGTAATAACAAACTCCTCTGAGCTAAAGTAGCATGTTCAACCCCAATGCAAGGAAGCTAAGAACCTTGACAAAAGCTTAGAGGAATTGCTAACTAGTATAACCAGTTTAGAGAAGAACATAAATAACCTGATGGAGTTGAAAAACACAGCATGAGAACTAGATGAAGCATACACAAGCATCAATAGTTGAATATATCAAGCAGAAGAAAGGATATCAAAAATTGAAGATCAACTTAATGAAATAAAGTGTAAAGACAAGATTAGAGAAAAAAGAATGAAAAGGAACAAACAAAGCTTCCAAGAAACATGGGACTATGTGAAAACACCAAACCTATGTTTGATTAGTGTACCTGAAAGTGATGGGGAAAATGGAACCAAGTTGGAAAACACTCTTCAGGATATTATCCAGGAGAACTTCCCCAACCTAGCAAGACAGGCCAACATTCAAATTCAGGAAATACAGAGACTACCACAAAGATAATCCTTGTGAAGAGCAACCCCAAGACACATAATCATCAGATTATCCAAGGTTGAAATGAAGGAAAGAATATTAAGGGCAGCCAGAGAGAAAGGTCTGGTTACCCACAAAGGGAAGCCGATCAGACTAACAGCGGATCTCTCTGTAGAAGCCCTACAAGCCAGAAGGGAGTCGGGGTCAATATTCAACATTTTTAAAGAAAAAAATTTTCAACCAAGAATTTCATATCCAGCCAAACTAAGCTTCATAAGCGAAGAAGAAATAAAATCCTTTACAGACAAGCAAATGCTGAGAGATTTTGTCACCACCTGGCTGCCTTATAAGAGCTCCTGAAGGAAGCACTTAATATGGAAAGGAAAAACTGGTGCCAGTGACTGCAAAAACATACCAAAATGTAAAGACCATCGACACTATGAAGAAACTGTATCAACTAACAGACACAGTAACCAGCTAGCATCATAATGACAGGATCAAATTCATACATAACAATATTAACCTTAAATGTAACCGGGCTAAATGCCCCAATTAAAAGACACAGACTGGCAAATTGGATTAAGAGTCAAGACCCATCAGTGTGCTGTATTCAAGAGACTCTAATGTGCAAAAACATATAGGCTCAAAATAAATGGTTGGAGAAACATTTACCAAGCAAATGGAAAGAAAAAAAAAAAAAAGCAGAGGTTGCAATCCTAGTCTCTGATAAAACAGACTTTAAACCAACAAAGATCAAAAACAACAAAGAAGAACGCTACATAATGGTAAAGGGATCAATGCAATAAGAAGAGCTAACTGTGCTAAATAGATATGCACCCAGTACAGGAGCACACACATTCATAAAGCAAGTTCTTAGAGACCTCCAAAGAGACTTAGACACCCACACAATAATAGTGGGAGACTTTAACACCCCACTGCCCATTTTAGACAGATCAATGAGACAGAAAATTAACAAGGAAATTCAGGACTTGAACTCACCTCTGGACCAAGCAGACCTTATAGATATCTACAGAACTTTCCACCCCAAATCAACAGAATATGCATTCTTCTCAGCACCACATCACACTATTTCTAAAATTGACCACATAATTGGAAGTAAAACACTCCTCAGCAAATGCAAAAGAATGGAAATAATAACGAACAGTCTCTCAGACTAAGGGAAATCAAATTAAAACTCAGGATTAAGAAACTCACTCAAAATGGCACAACCACATGGAAACTGAACAACCTGCTCCTGAATGACTACTGGGTAAATAGCGACATAAAGGCAGAAATAAGGAAGTTCTTTGAAATCAATGACGACAAAGACACAATGTACCAGAATCTCTGGGACACAGCTAAAGCAGTGTTTAGAGGGAAATTTATGGCACTAAATGCTCACAGGAGAAAGCAGGAAAGATGTAAAATTGATACCCTAACATCACAATTAAAAGAAGTAGAGAAGCAAGAACAAATGAATTCAAAAATCCAGCAGAAGATAAGAAATAACTAAGATCAGAGCAGAACTGAAGGAGATAGAGATATGAAAACCCTTCAAAAAATCAATGAATCCAGGAGCTGGTTTTCTGAAAAGATTAACAAAATAGATAGAACACTAGCCAGACTAATAAAGAAGAAAAGAGAGAAGAATCAAATAGACATGATAAAAATTGATAAAGGGGATATCACCATGGATCCCACAGAAATGCAGATTACCATCAGAGAATACTATAAACACCTCTATGCAAATAAATGAGAAAATCTAGAAGAAATGGATAAATTCCTGGACACATACACCCTCCCAAGACTAAACCAGGAAGAAGTAGAATCCCTGAACTGACAAATAACAAGTTCTAAAATTGAGGCAGTAATTAATAGTCTACCAACCAAAAAGGCCCAGGACCAGAAGGACTCACAGATGAATTTATCAGAGGTACAAAGAGGAGCTGGTACCATTCCTTCTGAAAGTATTCCAAAAAATAGAAAAAGGGGGACTCCTCCCTAACTCATTTCATGGAGACCAGAATCGTCCTGATACCAAAACCTGGCAGAGACACAACAAAAAAAGGAAAATTTCAGGCCAATATCCCTGATGAACATCAATGCGAAAATCCTCAATAAAATACTGGCAAACAGAATCCGGCAGCACATCAAAAAGCTTATCCACCATGATCAAGTCAGCTTCATCCCTGGGATGCAAGGCTGGTTGCAAATCAATAAACAATAAACATAATTCATCACATGAACAGAATGAATGATAAAAACCACATGATTATCTCAATAGATGCAGAAAAGGCCTTCGATAAAATTCAACACCCTTCATGGTAAAAACTCTCAATAAACTAGGTATTGATGGAACATATCTCAAAATAATAAGAGCTATTTATGACAAACCCACAGCCAATATCATACTGAATGGGCCGAAGCTGGAAGCATTCCCTTTGAAAACTGGCACAAGACAAGGATGCCCTCTCTCACCACTCTTATTCAACATGCTGTTGGAAGTTCTGGCCAGGGCAATCAGGTAAGAGAAAGAAATAAAGGGTATTCAAATAGGAAGAGAGCGAATCAAATTGTCTCTGTTTGCGGATGACATGATTGTATATTTAGAAAACCCCACTGTCTCAGCCCAAAATCTCCTTAAGCTGATAGCAACTTCAGCAAAGTCTCAGGATACAAAATCAATGTGCAAAAATCACAAGCATTTCTATATACCAATAATAGACAGAGAGCCAAATCATGAGTGAACTCCCATTCACAATTGCTATAAAGAGAATAAAATACTTAGGAATACAACTTACAAGGGATATGAAGGACCTCTTCAAGGAGAACTACAAACCAGTGCTCAAGGAAATCAGAGAGGACACAAACAAAGGGAAAAACATTCCATGCTCATAGATAGGAAGAATCAATCTCGTGAAAACAGCCATACCGCCCAAAGTAATTGATAGATTCAATGCTATCCCCATCAAGGTACCATTGACTTTCTTCACATAATTAGAAAAAACTACTTTTAATTTCATATGAAACCAAAAAACCGCCCATACAGCCAAGACAATCCTAAGCAAAAAGAACAAAGCTGGAGGCATCACGCCACCTGACTTCAAACTATACTACAAGGCTACAGTAACCAAAACAGCATGGTACTGGTATCAAAACAGATATATAGACCAATGGGTCAGAACAAAAGTCTCAGAAATAACGCCACACATCTACAGCCATCTGATCTTTGACAAACCTGACAAAAACAAGCAATGAGGAAAGGATTCACCATTTAATAAATGGTGTTGGGAAAATTGGCTAGCCATATGCAGAAAACTGAAACTGGACCCCCTCTTTATACCATATACATAAGTTAAACTTTTTAAAATGTTTTAAGATAGCTACTAGAAAATTTAAAATTACACATGTGGCTTTGCCATCGTTTGAATGTGTTTCTCAAATTTCATGTTGGAAACTTAATCCCCAGTGCAATCATGTTGAGAGGTGGGACTTTAAAAAGTATAGGTCATGAGGACTCTGTTCCCATGAATGGATTAATGCCATTATCTCGGGAGTCGGTTCATTATTGAGAGAGACTTTGTTATAAAAGTCAGTTGGGGCCCCTCTTATTCTCTCACTCTTTGTTCCCTTTTTGCCTTTATCGTAGGATGACACAGTAAAAAGGCTTCACATGATAGCAGCTCTTTGATCTTGGACTTCTCAACCTCCTGAACTGTAAGAAATAAATTTATGTCCCTTATACACTACCCAGTCTCATGTATTCTGTTACAGCAACACAAAACACATTATGACAAGCTCACATTTGTGGTCCATTGTATTTCTATGGGACACCACTAAGGTATAAAACAAGAATAATAAGATTTCAAATAGTCTCTCTTTTCTATGTTCCATTTTTTAAAAGTTTGCATGACTTTAAGGAGAGGACAAAGACCCTGTTTCTCATAAGGAAAAGTGATTAGAATGCAATGGAAAAATCCTTGATGTAGTTTTGAGGATATAGCTCTCTTACTCCCTTTTTAATGTAGACAATCCCTAATAATGATGAACCAAATAGCTGTACTTCAGGAATAATGCATCCATATAAGCACTTAGTTTTAACCAAAGAGTCCTATTTCAACTTAGAAAAATGACATTTTTTTCTATTTTCAATTTACTGGTCACTGTCATTTTTGAAAGATAATTTTTAAAATACTGTTCACTCTCAGTTTCTGTGTATGGGCAGAGTCCACCCCTATAGGTTCAAGTATTGATTGTTATGAAGAATCCAGAAGACAATTCTAAATTGTCCAAACACTAATTTCCAAATCCACAAAAATATTTTTTTAACCTGTGGATTTTCATTTATTGCATTTCTTTTGTAACATTGTCAGAAATCAGTGGAACATATTTGTATGTCTATTTTTATGCACTCTATTCTGTTCCATGCAGTCTTGCCATACAGTAAATTTTGCAATCAACTATACAATAAATCTTGAAATAATAAAAACTAGTATCTCCCATTTCATTTTTCTTTTAAATTTGTTTTAGTTATTCTAGCTACGTGACCTGCTCATACACATTTTAGAATGAGTTTATCCATATTTATCAAAACTCTTGCTGGAATTTTTGTAGGAATTTCTGTAAATTTGTGTAACAATTTGCAGAAATTAACATTCTTATTATGTGGTGCTTTCCAATTCATGAGAACAGTATGCTTCTTTATTTATCAAAATACCTTAAAATTTCTCACATCAGCATTGTCATTTCAGCATCCTTATTTTGTTAGATTTACACCTATTTCATTTTATTTTGAATGATTGTAAATAGCATTTTTTTAAATTTTGCATTCGTGTGTTTATTGCTAGTATATGGAAAAACAGTTGATTTCTCATACATCAGAAGCTTATCTTATATTCTGTGGCCTTGTTGAATTCACTTATTGGTTCTAGGAACTTTTTTTGTATATTCTCCATTATATTCTACATAGACCATCATGTCATCTTCAAATAGGGGCAGTTTTATTTCTTTCTTTCTAAACTGTGTGCCTTTCATTTTCCTTTTCTGTCTTATTGCACTGGCTAGAATTTCCAACACTAAGAGTAGTGATGTAGATAGCTTTGAGTCTCAAGATCTACAGCCAGTCTACTTTCTTCTCTTTGTCTTTCAGAGTGTTCTTAAGTTTGACCTATATATAATATCTAGGATTTTTAGTTATACTCAGTAGAAAGAATAGGGAAAAGTATGTCTACTCGGTCTTCCCAGAAGCAAAGGATTTTCTCTACTGATTCTGTTATTCTTCTCCATCCTGCAAGGAGAGCAGAATACTTTAAAGGTTGTATGTTTTGCCCTAAGCTCTGCTTGTGGACACCTGTGGATGCTCTCACAAGCAGAGTGGAGGACTGTTGTGGAACTCAAGGCATCCCTAGTTTCTTGCTAGCCTCCCTCTCTCTGACCCACTTTGCCGTTTTGAAACCACACATTGTCTTTTATAACGAGCTACTCCAGATACTTAATTAGAGAGGCACAAAGAAATAAAGGCACATAGGGCTGTTTCCTGACAGCATCCATCATTTGGAGAAAGCTTTTAGCTTTTTCCTCTTGTAGGACTTCTAATTATCACAAGGAACTATAAATTACCATGAGTCATTTGAGATACAGGGTCAGCCAGCCCATCCACCTGTACGGTGGGAGGCCTGACTTTATTAGCTCTAACCAGTCTTGATAGATGAATGTCAAGACAGCGTAGAATTCTTTTTATAAAAGAAGCCATGTGACATTTCTTAGCAGGTTAGTCACTTATTCTTACCAAGTTGTCACTGGGTTTGATTTGCAGTGCAGCTGGCTAATAGAGACAACGGCAAAGGAAAAGAGGCAAAGAAACAAAAAGGTGACATGGAGGCTGTCAGTCAGAGGAGACTTAAGCGTGGGAAAGAAGATCCCCTGGCCTTTAAATTGGAAGAAATCAATACTGGCATTATATGAGTAGAAAAGGATGAGGAGGACATATTGGGCCATGCACTTACTCCTCAGCATTCTCATCTTCAAACAGGGATCGTAATGTTTTCTCTTATTATCTCTAAGGATATTTGCAAGGCTAAAATAAGGTACAGTGTTGAGAATAACTCTGCTATTCCAAGAATAAGTGAATATAAATTTCTCAAAATTGTCAACATGGCCTTTATCAATGACTCCATCATCTATGTCCTTTTTGCTCCCCATATTTCTTCCCCTTATATTTCCATTCAGGCTATCAAAAAGAAAGTGGAGAGAGGAAGATGTCAGTATCCATGGGGTACAGTGGAGTAGGCCTTGTGATACCTATTTTCTTTCTTTCATCATCAGCTTTGCTGGCATGAGAGTGAAAGAAAATGGAGAAGATGGAAATCTGAAGAAGAAATGGAGGTTAAGACAGGAACTTTTACTCACTTAAGAAATATGCATTAGTCACTTACTGTATGGCAGCCTCTATGCTAGACTTTAAAACTTAAAAGTATATAGCCCAGTCCTCAACAGGATTCCTGTGTAGAGGGATAGAAAGTGAAGCAAATAATTATTATATAATATAAGCATTATCAAAGAGATTTTTGCAAGTATTTTTGGACATTTGGCACTCCTAACTCTGCTGAGATCCTCAGGAAAGGAAGAATTCACAGAGGTGAGCACTTTCAAGCATGCACAGGGTTTAATAAAAGAATGACAAGGGAATACTGGATGCAGGAAAGATGAAGAGAAAACTTTGTAGCATCAAAGATTTGAAGTGAAAACAGCAGGATATAATTTACCAATAGCAAGGGAACCACTTTTTTAAAGTGAGAGGAAAAACAGATACAACCAATACAATTTGAAAGCAAGAGAAAGTTTCATGTGTTTCAAGTTATCATAAAAAGTTTGGTCTTCAGGGGGTCCTTTTTATCTTAGCAACATTTTATTTAGGAACAAGACTTCTCTCCACTTGTCTCTTTTCTTGAAGCATCAGAGGCTTTATGACTGAGATAGAAGAATAAAACTCTTTTGTCTTTTGATTCCTTCACATAAATAGACCATGCAAGGCACTTGATGCCATGTAGACTCACTTATTTTCTTACTGCATTTTATAGGCCATAAGCCCTGGAATTCGGTCGCAAGTATAAAAAGGCAGAATAGGGGAAGATCAAGAAGTCATTGTGGAAAGTGAATAGCATCAAAGGAGTGATATCTATTCTTGCATTTGCACATGTTAAATGCACTTAGGAGCCTTGTCCAGAATCTCTAATCACTGATCACAAACTCAAGGTCCATTTCTGTATGCAGGAAATAGATGTATTTATGTTGTACACAGGGCTTTTTAGAATCTTACAACTTTGCCCATTTATATTATCTTTATATATTGCTTCTCTGTAAAAATCAGAAGATCTGGTTTCTAGGTGCACATTTCTGCATAAAACTATGGACAGAGGATGAGGAGCTATCGCTTTCTTCTGTTTACCATATCTCCATCTCTCTCTGTTTCTTACACCTGGCTAGATTCTTCCATTTACTTTTTTTCCTGACTCCAATAGAATTGCAATTTATGAATCTTTCTATAAATAAAGCTATTTCATATATAACTCCCTTGATTTTGGTGATATATCTTATTTTGGGTTTACCCAAATGCAACATCCAATGGTATGCTGGTGTCAGCGCATACCAGTTTGTATATCCTTTTCCAATTCCTTGTTCAGTAACTCCAATTTGGCAGTTTGAAATTGTCCAAGATAGGAATATTTGCAACACAAAAATTGAGAAATGTTGTAAACCATTACTTTTTATGTCCCTGAGAGCCTGTTGTTAAACATGTACCAGGACCCCAGTAATAACATCTGCACTCAATATGTCACAATTTAGCATAAAAACCTCTGAATATTCTTCCATTTCTAAACTTACCGAGATTCCACTTCGCCAGAATGATTCCATGAGGCTTTCTCTGAAATAGTGATTGCCTTTGATTTATTTTTATCTTCCCTTTATCTTTTATATTTGTTTTTCCAAAAATAAATATATGGTATTTTTATATAAGTATTTTATTGTCTTTCGATTATCTGAAGTCTCAAGAGAAAAAGAATACATTGGAAAATGAAAGTGTGTTCTGCTATCACAATATTATGTTTGACATTGAAATAATAATACTCTGTTGGGTTAACATGCCCTTTTTAGATGGCAGTAATAAGGAATTCAAGTTTAACTGTTAATGAATGAAGTAAGGTCTATTCAACCTAGCAAAAGAGTGAGGGTCAGTTTAAATACCTGAATTTTAATATTATTTGTGTCATTCATTCTGAAATTTCAGGCCACTGAAATGGTCCCCTTTTCTAATGTCTAATTCAATAAATAGGTAATATTGCCCCCTATTTACTACAAAGAGATATGGTAGAACACCATTAAGGCAATTGAATTTTTGAGAAGACAGGTGCCTTATAAGTAGCAAACATTGTTATTCATATTCAGGAATGTTGCCAACTCCCATAGATTTCCTTGTGATTATTTGCCATTTTCCAGTAAGTAACATTTTAATATCTGATGTCATTTAATCATAAAAGAGGTATATTAAAGTAGAAAAAAAGAAAAGAAAACCAAACACTTGGAACTATATATACATTGTATTCTATCATGTCCTGTAATTTAAAATTCAGAACAACAGTGGTATAATTTGAGCCTATTTAAGGATACCCTGTCATTTAGCATAAAATAAGAACGTGGGAAATAGGGGAGGAAAGCCTAAGACAACATTTCTACATCTACAATTTGATCCTTTAAGTCTCAATATTATACCACTCAAACAGATATGCTAATTCCTGGGTTAAAACAAGTTATTTTGCATGTAATGTGGATTCCATCTTCTTAAATATCTGTTATTATCTATCTGTTTAATCTGTTTATTGTGACACACATACACAGATATATGCACATACCCACACATACATGTGTCTCCTCTGCAACAAGGAATATACAAAAACAGGTTATTTATGGTATCTCATTTGATTTTGATGACCATTCTATGTGCTTTATAAAATTAATTCTATTTTATAGATGATAGAATTATAGCTCAGAAATGTCCAGACTTTGTTTTACGGGAGATACTTAAATACAGAGATGTTATGCACCAAAACACTTTCTTAACTTTGTCATGGCTTGGAACACAATACTCCCAAGTATAGTACTTTGGTATGCTGAGTGCTTTGAACTGGATACTAGAGTCTCAGAAGCAAGGTGTCTCAGCCTTTTTTTTTCCTCCCAAAACAAGTTACAGAAGACAAAATTCCTCTTGCCCGAGGTTCACAGAAACTGGAACTCTTCTTCCCAATGAAAGCCATAAAACCTAAAATGGTCACTCTCTAAAATTCTTCCTTCTTCCCTGAAGACTTTCACGTGACAAGCGTTCTACCCCATACCCAGAGGAAAGGAAAGCTACACAGAGAGGCCAAGAAGAATCTAAACGGCCTTTCTGAAGACTCCTATGGCACATAAAACTTTGATTAAATAAATATGTTGCTGTTTTCTCTTGTTAAGCTGTCTTTTGTTATATGAGTATTGGCCGTGACATTTGTGATGAGTGAGGAAAGGTATCATATCGTTCTGCCCCTACAACCATTATGCTACATTATCTTTCTCCTAGAATTTTGTTTTAAGAAGATGGCTCATGAAGAAATGTTTTCTGTGATATAATATGCTTGGAAAATTATACATATAATCCCTTCACCCTTGGATAATCAGAAATAATATTAACATTAAAAGCTATGTAAAATTCTATAATTTACTTAAAATCTGTTTATCTTTGTATAATTCACCATATTCTAGACTTATGTGGCTTTCAAATATTTATTGAAGAACATTATCAACTTATGATGCAGCTTGTACTCCATAGAACATAACTGAATATGATGAGCTAGAGAAAATATCATAGTCCCACATTTCCCTGCTTTTTCTTAATAAGTTTATAATTTTACTAAAATACCTGCTTGTTTGCTCATAAAAGCTTTTAAGTTTACTGTGGATTCTAAGTAGAATTTATAGAGATAATGCCTTAGGGTTAAGTCTGTTGTGAAAAAGATGATTGACTGCTGATCTGGAGAATTCCAAATCACTCGTAATTTATAGGTATCAATAAATCAATTTCTAGCTATCTAAATAAACTGAGATTTTTGACTCCATAAAGGCATATTATTGGGTGAGAATTGCTTTCTTTCTTTATTTTGTTTTACTTCACCATTTTATAACTTACTGGATCATACGTTCCATGAGGGAAGAGACTATGTTATCTTATTCACTAGAGTATATCCAGTATCATTCCTGGAACATTAGAAGTGACCAAATAAATATTTGTTAACTAAAGGTCTTAAATGACTAGAAAACTGAAAAATTTTTTCATGGAACTTATTCTCAAAACTAATCTCTGCCATTAGAATCCTGGATAGTGCTTGTTCTTGGGGTGGGGTGGGGAGTAGTGGCTGGAAGGAAATGAATGGGGACTTCTGGGGTTCTTGCAGTGTTTGTTGTCTGGCCTTTGTGTTGGTTATTCGAGGGTGCTCAGTGTATGAAAATCCATCAGGCTGCACATTTTCTGTATGTTTATTTTACTCCAGTAATATTCAGGGAAATCTATAACATTCTAAAGTGACCTATGTTTTGCTCCATTTCTTCAGTTCATTCTAAATTTATCAGGTCTTATCACTAATTGGCAACAAGAATTCATCATCAAAAATTGATGATTACAATTTCATTTGTGTGAGCCATCCCTAGATGGACCTTAAAAGGGCAAAATATACTATAATTGCAGAAGTCTTGGGCTTTCTATCCCATTTTAGAAAGGTTTTTTGATTATATATTAGATTGGTGCCAAAGTTATTGCAGTTTTTGCCATTATTTTCAATGACAAAAACCACAATTACTTTTGCACCAAATGCTTCTCTAAGTGCTGGAGATGAGATTAAAGGCCTATAATAGACAAAGAAAGTAACCTACATTGTTATTAGATTTGAACTCTGTGGTTTACACGCATTACCTAATTTAGTCCATCCAACAGTTTGAGGTGGGCACTGATATAGTTTGAATGTTCCCTCCAAATCTCATGTTGAAATGTAATCAAGATGGGGCCTGTTGGAAGGTGATTGGATCGTGGGGGTTGATTTCTCATGAATGGTTTAGCACCATCCCCTTGGTGCTGTCCTCATGATAGTGAGTGGGTTCTCACAAGATCTGTTTGTTTAAAAGTGTGTGGCACTTCCCTCCTTGCTTGCTCTTGCTTCCACTTTTGCCAAGTAAGTCCACCTGCACCTTGTTTGCCTTCTGCCATGATTGTAAGCTTCCTGAGGCCTCGCCATAAGCTGAGCAAATGTTAGCACCATGCTTCCTGTAAAGCCAGCAGACCTGTGGGCCAGTTAAACCTCTTTTCTCTGTAAATTACCCAACTTCAGGTGTTTCTTTACAGCAATGCAAGAATAGCCTTATACAAGTATTGCCTATATCATAGATGGGGCTACTAAGGCCCAAACTACTAAGCTAATTGGTCCAAATTCATAGGGCAAACATAAAATTGAACCCAGACTCTCTAGTTAAGTCCAAACCTTTTCTGAATTCTGTACTACCATGGGATTAACTTTTCTCTAGTGAGATAACTATCTATCTTGGTTTAAAAAGAAATAAAACAGAAAAACATCCATAGTTCATCATAGACAAATTGGACTCCAATATACCATAATCCTAACAGTTCAATTTGCTTTCAATACCAATGTTTAACATCCATGAATTCCATGGATTTTACTTTTTCTAAACTGTTTTAGTGACCCTTAATAAAAATAAGCATACACCTTTGTGTGAGCTTCTGAATGTGTTGATATAAACACAAATAATATATATGCACGTGAATATAAAATAGAGATAATATATTCATAATTATTAGTCAATAAGTATATATTCTGTGAATTTTTTGAAATGATATTTAATCTTCCAAATTATACATACAAAATTTAGTGGAACATTCAACATCTCATTCTCTGTTTAACAATTACAATAGCATATATTTGATTTAATATATGTAAAATTTTGTTTGCCAGAATAGTACAATAAGTTTGGAAGAGAAGTAGGTTACATAGAACGTAGTTAACTTCACATTTGCCCCAAACAGAAAGTGGAGCAATTAAAATAAGAGAAAAATTTTAATTTCCTTATAATATATTTTGTTAAGGCCTTATAAATGCAAGAGATTTTATCAGGAAAAATCTAAAAGTAACTTATTTAGATTGTGTTTCAGCTGCCTTGCAAATGTGTAGCAGAAATCTGAAACTACTTGGTGCAAGTTTTCTACTTTTCTTTTTTTTAAAAAAGTTGTCATTTACATGTTGGGTAATATCACAAAAATTGGGAGAAATCAGTCAACTCCAAAAGGTTCATTTAGTTTCTGACAATATTTCTCACACTTGCAGTGAACTATGCGGAAGAAGTGCCTTGATTAGCATGCACCATTAATCATTTAGGTGAAAGAAAAGGGGCCTTTCATTTTCCATGAGCAGAAAAACAGTGGCAAATGAAGACAAAGTCAGATGATGATGAGTAGTTTACTTATCTCCTGGAATAAAGTCTGATTTGAGAAAAAATATTGTGATTTCAGGGACATTCATTTATGATTATTGAAGCCATTTATTCTGTGTGGCACACAAATATATCATTTGTCTAAATGTATTGGGTGTTGTTTTTTTTATTTACCCTTGTTATTTATTTATTTTTCCATTGTTCAAAGAGAATGTGATGCTTTTAAATCTAAAAAAAAAAAAAAAAAAAAAATTAATGGAAATTTTGGATATTCTGTTTCTCCAAAGGACTCTTCAGAGGTAATTTGCCTGCTGCCAATAGAGAAAATTGTCATAGTCATTATGTGAAAGGTGAAAAACCTGATTACTTAATAGCAAAAAAAAAAAAAAAAAACAAAAAACTGTTTAAATAGAATTCTAAATTTAGCCTTTGAGTGGAGAGGATTAAGATTGAAATGAACACATAAGCGGTGATAGGTCAGGTAGTTCTTATAAAATTATAGGAGTACCCATCACAAAAAGACATTTGATTTGAGCATCAGTCAGGATCCAGTCAGGAGACAGAAACCATTGAGTAAACTGAATGGGAAATTTTAACACAAAGATTTATTATATGGCCACAGAGATTAACTGCTAATTTCTTCACTAGCAGGGGTCAAGGAAACTCTGGGATAATGAAAACTCCACGAGTAAAGAAAACTCTAGGCCGGGCGCGGTGGCTCAAGCCTGTAATCCCAGCACTTTGGGAGGCTGAGACGGGCGGATCACAAGGTCAGGAGATCGAGACCATCCTGGCTAACCCGGTGAAACCCCGTCTCTACTAAAAAATACAAAAAACTAGCCGGGCGAGGTGGCGGGCACCTGTAGTCCCAGCTACTCCGGAGGCTGAGGCAGGAGAATGGCGTGAACCCGGGAGGCGGAGCTTGCAGTGAGCTGAAATCCGGCCACTGCACTCCAGCCTGGGTGACAGAGCGAGACTCCGTCTCAAAAAAAAAAAACAAAACAAAACAAAAAAAAAAAACTCTAAGGTAAAGAAAACTCTAAAGAATTCAAGAACAAGGAAGTTAGGAAGCAGCCATGACCTCTAGGGCTAAGACATAGTACTAAGAAAGAAATACACTGGGAGGATCTACCCCAGCCCCTAACCAAGGTTGAGATTCAAATCTTGTTTAAAAAGGTGGCTTTTGCACACTGAATAGCAGAGAATTTTGTTGGAGGTGCTGTAGGGTAGGCCTACAAGGCAGAAAACTGGCTGGTAGGGTGCTGGTGAGAGCCACTGAAAAGCTACTCTTATGGGCACCACTAAAACTCACCAGGAAACGACCCTCTGCGAACCACTGAAATCCGTTTGCAGATGAGTGCCAGTGTCATTTGTAGGTAAGTGCCAGTGAGTGTCTTGCACATCAGCCAAGTGCTGCATGAGGAGGAAGAATAAAGGACACTAGAAGCACAAATAAAGTCATTTCCTCCTCCTGCAGGGTCTCTCCGGTGCCATCTACTAACAAAGCTTAACATTGTTCCAGCTGCAAGGAAGAAATATTTACAAGGTCCATCGACAGTATCACAAAGCAGGGCAAAAATGCATGGTTTGGAGATAAGAGGAAATAAAGCAGAAACTTGCACAAGCTTCAAGCATGAGAACACATTTGCATATTTGTTTGAATGCACATGCAAATCAGTATAACATATAGACTCTACAAAAGTACTTCAAGTTACTAAAATTAAGATTGTCAATTCTAACTATAGATGAGTAAGATTACATCTTCTCCAAAACTTTAATCTAATTTATTTGGCAAATATTTACTGAGCTAATTATATATTTAGTCCAAGTTATCTGAGGCATATAAGTAAAAAATGCCTCCCTAAACCAACATAATTATTCTATATTCCTGCAAATGCTTTCAAAATCCACTAAGTTGGACAAGTTAATAAACTAGAAATTGTTATTAAAACATAGCCTCAATCACAATATCAAAACAACAAACAAATACTGTCAATTAAAAAAAAACCCTACATATTTCTCTAGTAATTGATTCTTTTCTGTCTCCAACAGAAAAAGACATCATCATTATCTTTTTCTTCTAAAATTTCAGTAGGTTATCAAGTGATTTTTTAAAATTTCAAATATCATCCATTTCTGTGTATTCTTTCTTCTTTTGTAAAAAAAAGATATTTTAAAATTATGAAATATGTTTTATCTATAGAAGAGTTTTAACACACATTATAACACATTATAATTAATATATAATAGTACCAAATATGGGCACATACTATAAAAAATAATAAAATGAACACGAATGTGACTATCATGCATTAGACCATTACCAACACCATCGAAAGGCTCTAAGTAACCCTGCCAAAATTGTCCTCCTTGGCCCCCGCTCTTGCCAGAAGTTACCACTTTTTAGAACGTTGTGTTAATAATTAACCATTGCAATAGATATATCTATATCTCTGAACAAGCAATTGCTCAGCTGCATTTTTTTTTTTTTCTTAGAGAAAGGGTCTTGCTCTATTGCTCAGGCTGGAGTGCAGTGGCATGAACATGTTAACAGTTCACCGCAGCCTGAAACTCCCGGGCTCAAGTGATCCTCCAGTCTCAGCATCTCAAGTAGCTGGGACTACAGGCATGCACTACCACACCTGGCTAATTTTTTCAGCTGCATTTTAAAAAACTTTATATAAGTAAAATCATGAAATCATACTCTGTAACAATAGCTTTTTATTACTTAAACTTTTGTTGATAAGTTACTAAAAATGATTTTCATTGCCATACGGTTTTCTCTTGTGACTATTCCATGCTTTATGTGATTGCTTTACTGCTGAAGGACTTCGAGTTATTTCTAGTTTTGTTTTGTTTTTTCTTCTGTTAAAAATAACAATATAACATATATATATATATCCTGGTACCTGTGTGTAATAGCTTCTTTTCGACAAATGATGGATTACAGATTCAGCACATTTTCAATCAGTAGTGTATAGTATTATCATTGCTTTACATATTTATGGACACTAAGAATGTCTGAATTTTTAATTTTTGCTAACTTTGTGCCTGAATTGGTAACTTTCTGAGTATTATTCTGAATTATTCTTATTACTAATGAGGTTGCCCACTATTCCATATGTTTAATTGCAAATTTATATTTTTTCTTTTGTGAAGAGGTTTTTCAAGTCCTTCACTCATTTGAAAAATTAAATTTCTATCTCATCTTACTGGTGTGTAGCAATCATTTCTAAATTCTGGAAACAAATATTTTTTCAGGTACATGTGTTGCAAATGTCTTCTCCCATTAAATGGCTTTTCTTTATATTATTTTGATGCTGCACTTCAATTAGCAGACATTCTTTTTTTTGGTGGAGGGGCCAGGGTCTCATTCTTTCACCCAGGTTGGAGTGCAGTGCCTTGATCTCAGCTCACTGCAACCTCTGCCTCCCAGGCTCAAGCCATCCTCCCACCTCAGCCTCCTGAGTAGCTGGGACTGCATCTGCACACCACCACACTGAGCTAATTTTGTATTTTTATGTAATAAAATA
Source organism: Macaca fascicularis (assembly GCF_037993035.2). Classification (NCBI taxonomy): domain Eukaryota; kingdom Metazoa; phylum Chordata; class Mammalia; order Primates; family Cercopithecidae; genus Macaca; species Macaca fascicularis. Next base: position 27,280,266 of record NC_088376.1, on the reverse strand, counting down.
CATAAAAAATATATGTAGAGTTTTTATGGTATGAGGTCTAACATTTAAGTCTCTAATCCATCTTGAATTAATTTTCGTATAAGGAGTAAGGAAAGGATCCAGTTTCAGCTTTCTACTTATGGCTAGCCAATTTTCCCAGCACCATTTATTAAATAGGGAATCCTTTCCCCATTTCTTGTTTCTCTCAGGTTTGTCAAAGATCAGATGGCTGTAGATGTGTGGTATTATTTCTGAGGACTCTGTTCTGTTCCATTGGTCTATATCTCTGTTTTGGTACCAGTACCATGCTGTTTTGGTTACTGTAGCCTTGTAGTATAGTTTGAAGTCAGGTAGCGTGATGCCTCCAGCTTTGTTCTTTTGACTTAGGATTGTCTTGGAGATGCGGGCTCTTTTTTGGTTCCATATGAACTTTAAAGCAGTTTTTTCCAATTCTGTGAAGAAACTCATTGGTAGCTTGATGGGGATGGCATTGAATCTATAAATTACCTTGGGCAGTATGGCCATTTTCATGATATTAATTCTTCCTATCCATGAGCATGGTATGTTCTTCCATTTGTTTGTGTCCTCTTTTATTTCACTGAGCAGTGGTTTGTAGTTCTCCTTGAAGAGGTCCTTTACATCCCTTGTAAGTTGGATTCCTAGGTATTTTATTCTCTTTGAAGCAATTGTGAATAGAAGTTCATTCATGATTTGGCTCTCTGTTTGTCTGTTACTGGTGTATACGAATGCTTGTGATTTTTGCACATTAATTTTGTATCCTGAGACTTTGCTGAAGTTGCTTATCAGCTTAAGGAGATTTTGGGCTGAGACAATGGGATTTTCTAAATATACAATCATGTCATCTGCAAAGAGGGACAATTTGACTTCTTCTTTTCCTAACTGAATACCCTTTATTTCTTTCTCTTGCCTAATTGCCCTAGCCAGAACTTCCAACACTATGGTAGTACCATTCAGGACATAGGCATGGGCAAAGACTTCATGTCTAAAACACCAAAAGCAACGGCAGCAAAAGCCAAAATTGACAAATGGGATCTCATTAAACTAAAGAGCTTCTGCACAGCAAAAGAAACTACCATCAGAGTGAACAGGCAACCTACAGAATGGGAGAACATTTTTGCAATCTACTCATCTGACAAAGGGCTAATATCCAGAACCTACAAAGAACTCAAACAAATTTACAAGAAAAAAACAAACAACCCCATCAAAAAGTGGGCAAAGGATATGAACAGACATTTCTCAAAAGAAGACATTCATACAGCCAACAGACACATGAAAAAATGCTCATCATCACTGGCCATCAGAGAAACGCAAATCAAAACCACAATGAGATACCATCTCACACCAGTTAGAATGGCGATCTTTAAAAAGTCAGGAAACAACAGGTGCTGGAGAGGATGTGGAGAAATAGGAACACTTTTACACTGTTGGTGGGATTGTAAACTAGTTCAACCATTATGGAAAACAGTATGGCGATTCCTCAAGGATCTAGAACTAGATGTACCATATGACCCAGCCATCCCATTACTGGGTATATACCCAAAGGATTATAAATCATGCTGCTATAAAGACACATGCACATGTATGTTTATTGCAGCACTATTCACAATAGCAAAGACTTGGAATCAACCCAAATGTCCATCAGTGACAGACTGGATTCAGAAAATGTGGCACATATACACCATGGAATACTATGCAGCCATAAAAAAGGATGAGTTTGTGTCCTTTGCGGGGACATGGATGCAGCTGGAAACCATCATTCTTAGCAAACTATCACAAGAACAGAAAACCAAACACCGCATGTTCTCACTCATAGGTGGGAACTGAACAATGAGATCACTTGGACTCGGGAAGGGGAACATCACACATCGGGGCCTATCATGGGGAGGGGGGAGGGGGGAGGGATTGCACTGGGAATTATACCTGATGTAAATGACGAGTTGATGGGTGCTGACGAGTTGATGGGTGCAGCAGAGCAACATGGCACAAGTATACATATGTAACAAACCTGCACGTTATGCACATGTACCCTAGAACTTAAAGTATAATAATAATAAAAAATAAATAAATTTTAAAAAATAAAAAATAAATAAATAAATAAATAAAAATTTAAAAATATATATATATGTAGAGATGGGGTTTTGCCGTGTTGCACAGGCTGGTCTCAGAACTCCCAGGCTCAAGTGATCCACCCACCTCAGCCTCCCAAAGTGCTCAGATTACAGGTCTGAGCTGCTGCACACAGCCAGGCATTCATAATTTTAATGTAGTAAATTTTCTCAATTTTTTTCTTTGGGTACTTTATGCCTTTTTTTTCTTGTTTAGGAAATCCTACTCTCTCTCTCTCTCTCTATATATATATATATTTTATATATATATATTTTATATATATATATATAACTCTATATAACTCTCTCTCTCTCTCTCTCTCTCTCTCTCTCTCTCTATATATATATATATATATATATATATTTTGAGATGGGGGTCTCTCTCTGTCGCCCAGGCTAGAGTGCAATGGCATGATCTGGGCTCACTGCAAGCTCCACCTCCTGGGTTCATGCCATTCTCCTACCTCAGCCTCCCGAGTAGCTAGGACTACAGGCACCTGCCACCATGCCCAGCTAATCTTTTGTATTTTTAGTAGAGACAGGGTTTCACTGTGTTAGCCAGGATGGTCTCGATCTCCTGACCTCGTGATCTGCCCGCCTCAGCCTCCCAAAGTGCTGGGATTACAGGTGTGAGCCACTGCGCCCGGACGGAAATCCTACAATGTTTAAAGTCTACCCCAAATTCTCTATTTTCTTCTAAAAGTCTAAAAAATCTTTTTAAATTTAAATCTTTGATGAAGTTGAAATTGAATTCTGTATATAATATTAGAAATATAACTTTCCTTTCCATGTACATAACAAATTGTTGCAACACTATATTTTGAATATTTTAGCATTTTCCTGCTGATTTGCACTGTCAGCCATATTATAAAACACGTTGCCATGTTTGAACCTTTTTCTGGGCTCTCTCCATCCCTTTGATCTATTCCATACTTATATCACAACTATTTTAATTAACATCAAAAAAATCTTTCCTGTTGATTCTCTACAGCAGTGTTTTGGCTCCTCTTAGCTCTTTGCTATTCCTTAAATCTTTTAGAGTCAGTTCTTTGAAATACACATTACATTTTGCTTTGCAGTTTTATCAAATCGATGAAGGAAAGTCGATTGATCAAATCGATTTAAGGAAAATTAGCAATTCTGTTATATTGGGTTTTTACTCCAAAACATCATATGTTTTAAATGACTTAATAAAGTTACATGTATTTTACCTCAAGGTCTTACATATTTTTGTTATGTTTATTCATTCAATATGAATTTTGTTTCACTATTACAAATGACATTTGAATTTCATTTCCTGGTGTTTGATAATATATAAAGATGCAATTGATTTTTATATTAATTTTGTATTTAGCAAAGTTTCTAAACTCTTGCATTATTTTAATTTTTTTTCTTTTTTTTAGACAAAGTCTCACTCTTGTCGCCCAGGCTGGAGTGCAGTGGTGTGATCTCAGTTCACTGCAACCTCCCCTTTCCAGGTTCAAGCGATTCTCCTGCCTCAGTCTCCTGAGTAACTGGGATTACAGGTGCCCACCACCACATCCAGCTATTTTTTGTACTTTCCATAAAGTTTCCCCATGTTGGCCAGGCTGTTCTTGAACTCCTGACCTGAGGTGATTCATCTGCCTCCACCTCCCAAAGTGCTGAGATTACAGGTGTGAGCCACCACACCTGGCCTATTTTAAATATTTTATTTGTAGATTCCTTTGGGCTTCTATATTGACAAGCACATAATTTGCAAATAATGACAGTCTTGCATCTTCCTTTCCAACTATTCAAGTTGTGTATTTCTTTTGCTTTTCTTATTGTACAGGCTAGTACCTTCCACAAAATGTTGGATGAAAATAGCTATAGTGGTGGGTTGCCCATTTTCTCTCTTTTTTTTTTTTTTTTTTTTTTTTGACAAGGTCTCACTCTGTGATCCAGGCTAGAATGCAGTGGTGCCATTATAGCTCACTGAACTTCCTGGGCTCAGAAGTCCTTTCGCCTCAGGCATCCGAGTAGCTTCAACTACAAGCACATACCAGCACTGCTATTTTTTTTTTTTTTTTGTACAGATGAGGTCTCACTAAATTGTCCAGGCTGATCTGGAATTCCTGAGCTCAAGTAATCCTCCCACCTTGGCCTCCAAAAGCGCTAGAATTATAGTCACGAGCCACCATAACCATCCTTGCTTATTATTTTAATGAAAAAATTTTGAGTTTTCAACATTGCTTGTATTATCTTTTTGTAGAGTGTCATTAAGCAAGTGTCTATGTATTTGCGCACATTGAGGCCCTTGTTTATTGCTTTTAGTTCTGTATTTCAATTCATTTAGAATATGAAAACAGATATTTTATATTCTACATCTGATAATTCCAACATCTGCAGTATTTGATTTTCTGATTGTTCAGTTCATTATTTCTGTTGATTTTTTCTCGAGTGGCGTATTTCCCCATGTGTTTCATGATTATGTTTTATTTTGAATTTTGGTTCTATGGAAGGTGGCCTGCAGTCACATTTTTCAATGTGATTTTCCTGGGAGGAGCTGAGAATGTTTCTGGTAAGCTATGGGATAATTACAACCCAAATTTCAACTTGGGTTTTTTAGATAGTGTAGATTTTAGTCACATATTTTGGTCATCTTAAGGATTCTCAGGGGAGACATATTTTTCTATCTGTAGCCACACATCCAAAGGGTAGAGATGTGAGTATACCTCAAATGTAGTAGATTTTTTTTTTCTAGTTCATCCTTCAAGGATTCTGTCTTTATGTAGGTATTCCAACGATTCCCCACTGTGCTTAGATATATTGACCTGTGCATGGATCTCTAAGACTCACCCTCAGGGTTGTTAAGAATTGGCCTATATCTTTAAGGACATATGGGGCTCTCCATTTCATTTTCTCTTATGAATCTGCAATTTTATTTTAGCATTGGAGAAAGTCTCTTACTTTCCCATAAGCTCAGACATGCTTTAAAAAGTTTTAAATAAATTATAAAGCAATTTAGTTCCCTGAACCAGGAGGAATTTTTCTATGGTTAACTAGTTTGTCATATTGCTAGACATGAAATTTTCCCACTCAAAACTGCTAGAATGAGTCTATGAAGATGAAAATCTGATATGCCACATGAGTTCCCTGCTTAAAATCCCTTGGTGACTTCACATTGTTCACGTTGTCCTCATTCTGAGTTAATCTACCTCCTACCCACCTAACCTTTGATCACGATTCCTGCATTCTGTCTCTTTTTGAACCACCCTGGTCTTCTATTGACATCTTGATTGTGACTTGCTTTTTCCTACAACAGGTCCTTCACATATAAGCTTCATGATTGTCATTCCTCTCTTCCATATTAATCTAGATATCTTCTATTTACCCTTTGGAGTTCAATTGACCATTAGTTCAAAGAGCTCCCTTGATTATTCTCCCAAACCTAACCCAAAACAAACCAGGTCCCTGTTATATGACTTCATTATTATCTGTGATTCTTCCTAAGTAATTAATAACTGTGTATATTTTAAGAATATAAGCTCTATGATTGCAGACTCTATGTTTGCTGTTTTCATGCTGCATTTCTAGCATCTCATACAATCATTTGCAGATGCTAAGCAGTGAATATTTTTTTTAAGAAATAGTTTGAGCCTGATCCGGGGACCATTAGTTTTCAAATTTAAGATAAACCAATATCATACATCATATACAATAACAAGGATTATGCCTTCAATTAGACAGAATAGTACTGAAGAAAATAACAAATAATATTAAAAAAATAAGGAATTGGGACATGAATAGAATTAGAAACATTACAATGTAAAAGTGAACAATATGAAGATAGAATTTGGCCCAATGGTTGTCTTTGGTAGTGTGAACATGGGGGATACATATATTTTTATATCTTACTCTCCCAAATAATTTAATAGGCATGTTACTTTAATTTAAAAAGAAATCAGTCATTTCATTTTCCTCTAGAAAATATTACACTGTACCTAAACTATATGTGTGTATGTTTATATATGTATATATTTTTTAAACACTCTAAAACAAGGTTCTTCAATCAATTTATTGGATGTAGCTTATTGTCTTGCTAGTTTGGGTCATAAAGTTCTTATGTAACTTATAAAAATTCTTCTTGGCATAATGGTAAATTTTTTTTTCTGAGTTAGTAAAATTGGAGAATAACTCTGTGATATTTATACTCAAATACTTCTATATGGTATAAAGTTGTGGTAGAAAGAAATTATAGGTCAGGAGTTTCAGACTAGCCTGGCCAACATGGTGAAACCCCATCTCTACTAAAAATACAAAAATTAGCACGTGCCTGTAATCCCAGCTACTCTAGAGGCTGAGGTAGGAGAATCAATTGAACCTGGGAGGTGGAAGTTGCATCAGTTGAGATGGTGCCATTGCACTCCAGCCTGAGCCACAGAGAGAGACTTTGACTCAAAAAATATATATATATGTATGTATATGTATATATAGATATATATATCTGTGTGTGTGTGTGTGTGTGTGTGTGTGTGTATCACCTTTGGGTCAGAAAATTTCAGTTCCTATAGCCTATCTTCCTGCGTTTAGTTCAGGTCAACAAATACCTCTTGAGGACTTTTTTTCGTGCTACTTGCTGCAGGAAAACATAAGTAAGTTACAATTCTTGTTTAATGGAAATAGTTTCTAAAATAGAAGTATAAACAAAGCCCCATATTGCAAGAAAGATAACTTGGTTTACTGAGAGGTTGGGTGGTCATGCAAATCTTCATAGTCATACTAAAATATAATTTCATTATTTTACATGACTCTGTATGCATTGATTCAGATTAAAGTTCTTAATGGTATTTGCATCCTGAAGCTGCGAGTATAATTCTTATAGCTGCGTTTCCTCCTTATGACCTCATTTGCAGCAGCAAGTTAACAAAAAACAAAACAACAACAAAAAACCCCAAAAAACTATACCTAGCCCTTTCTAGTTTAGAAGATGAATTTTTTAAAATGAGAACCCCAACTGAATTAGTGCTGTGTAACACTGTGATAGCAGAGATTTGTTCAGCTATACCAGATATTTGTTCTCAGAATTATCTTGCCCAATTATCTTCTATTCTCTTTATGACTCTAACGCCATAACCTGCCTGCCTTAAGAGTGTCTTTCAGCTCCTTTCATAAAATTGATCAGTTTATGATGCCTTCATAAAGTCAAAAAATGTCCACCTATTCCTAAGTGCTGGAATAGATTTTATTATTTATTTCCTACTAGTTGTCTTACAGGCCACTTCCTTCATCATAAAACTAGCATTTTAATGTTCAGCATTATATGATTGCCTTATTTACCTGAGTCAGGTAATATAAATAATTTTATTTGCACAGTGCTATGGTATGGAGATGGTTTGTTCCCACCAAACTCATGTTGAATTTGATCCCCAATGTGATGGAATTGGGAGGTAGGCCTAAAGAAAGGCATTTGGGGTATTAGGATGGATTCCTAATCAGTGACTTGGTGCCATGCTCTTCTCATTATAGGAAGTTACTTTTTGCTCTGGTGAGACTGGATTAGTTCTTGTGAGAGTGGATTCCTTCCTGCATCAGTAGGTTGTTATAATGCAGGATGCCCCTTGGATTTTGCTTCTTCATACATGCTCATTTCCCCTTGACCTTCTCCCATTTGTGACACAGCACAAAAGCCCTCATCAGAAGTTACGTAGGCACTGGCACCATTCTCCTTGAATTTCCCAGCGTGCAGAACCATGATCTACATAAGCTACTTTTCCTTATAAATTACCCAGCCTCAGATACTCTGTTATAGCAACACAAAACAGACTAAGACACATAGCTTTTGCATCCATTAAGGGTTCAAAACAGTTCAATAGAAAACAAAATAAAGAGGGGCTGCAGTAGAGTGACACATGTTGCAGACACAATTTAATTTACAACAGAATGGTAGAATATCATTTGAGGGAAAAAAATACATCACTCAGAGCACATGAAGAAAATGCATTATGTTGAAAAAGAATCTATTTATATTTAAAGTAAAGCGTTAAAAAATGAGTAGAATTATAACACATCAGCACTACATGAAGGCAGGGTAAATGGAGTATGTATGTGTATTTTATATAGATCCAGAAATTGAAGGAGGATTAAAATCATTTATCATGTGCTAAGTCACTTCATGTGTATTTTTTTTTTGCCTCATCCTTCTCATCAAATTCTGCAGTGGGGACATTATTTCCAAATAAGCTATACCATTGATTAGAGAGATTACAAAGTATACTAAAGATTATTTTCTTCACAGGTAAAAAACTATCAGAACTCAAAACAAGGCCTGCCCAATCCCTGGCGGTGTGTTTCTTCTGTAACCTGAGATGCTTTCTATTTATTATTACTCTGAAATAGAATGCTATCCTTCCCCTAGCCCCCTACCCCTTGACAGACCCCGGTGTGTGATAGTCCCTTCCTTGCGTTAGGAGGGATACCTATTAGCATTAGGAGAAATACCTAATGTTGATGATGGGTTGATGGGTGCAGCAAACCACAATGGGATGTGTATACCTATGTAACAAACCTGCATGTCCTGCACATGTATCCCAGAACTTAAAGTATAAAAAAGAAAGTTTAATTTAATAGTAAATTTTATGTAAAAGAACATATTCACAATATTATTTTAACGTGTAATCCATATACAAATACTAGTGATAGATTTTACATTCTTTTCTTATAATAAGTGCTTAATATCTGGTGTATATTTTAAACTTGCAATGCATTCAGTTCGGACTACCTTTATTTCACGTGTCCAATAGCCACTAGCTAATGATTCTTACATTGGATAGAGCATCTTGGAGAATAAATAAATGGCACAGGATTTCTTTATTCAAAAGGACTTCATGTACTGATATTACAACAATATTTCTGTGGTCTGCTCACAATCATGTTTATGCTGCCTTATTAATCTTATATACTAGAATATACTATTTAATAGTAATATACACTTGCATATTCCACTTTGGTTTATGTCTTCATCATATATTTATTTGTTTTTGCAACTAAAACTTGAATATAACTGCCTGGAAAATCAAGCACAAACTGAAACATTTTGCAGTAGTTCAATAGTCATAATCAGTAACATTCATCACAAAGAAAAAGATATGCTCTTGAACATTTTTTGAGTCCTCCTAAAAGACATATAAAAGTAAGCAAGGTCTGCAACTGAAATAAGAATTTATGAATAATCATTCATTTCAGAAACAAACTGTTTAACTACTTTTTAGAAGGAATTTCAGGACAAGGGAATAATCTATTTGAGGTCCCCTAACATTTAGAAAATGTAATCATTTTGCCTATGTAAATAAAACAAATGGCTAAAGCCAAAAAGTATTCTGTATTGAATTTTATTTTCTTTGGCCTTCTTTACTTTATCTATCATTATTTTACTCATCTCTTGACATATTGCCCTAGTAGTCAAAAAATCTAATCACTTCCTCCCACCTCCAAGTCTACCATCCTTTTCTGAGCCACCATCATTTTCTGTCTGGAGTACTAAAATAGCCCCTTGAACACTCCCTCTTTCTACCTGTGCTTCTCTACCATCTATTCTGAACATAACACCCCAAAAAACTTTTTAAAATATGTCAGATTATGTAATTTCTCTGCTAAGACTCAACAATAGCTTTCACATTCTCTCTGAGAGTAAACACAACAGCCCACCAAGCTGTACATGCCTCAGCCCCTCCATCACCTCTGAGACTTCAGCTCCTACAGTTCCTCCCAACTGTCACCATCCTCCAATCACATGGGTCTCAGTGGTGTTTTGGAACAAATCTACAAACTCCATCTTTGGATTATATGTTCTAGCTATTCCTCCTGCCTGGAATGCTCTTTCCCTAATATCTACATGGCTAATTCTCAACTTCCTTAATTCTTTCCTTACTTTCACATTTTCATATGCCTTGGCCACCATATTTTTAATTGCAAACTGACTCTATCCTTTCATGCAACCACAATCCTAATCCCACTTTCCTCCCTTTGTCTACCTCTATCTCTCTGTCTCTGTCTCTCTCTTTTGTAACACTTTCCTTTCACATGCTATATAATTTACTGGTTGATTCTATCTATTTTATTTTCTGCTCCAGTACATTAGAATGTAAACTCCACCAGGGTAGGGGTATTTGTTTTCTTTTAGTATCCCCTCCAAGTTAATGGATGAGTTTTTATTTTTATATTTCCATATGGTAGAATATTAAATTTTAGCCTTTATTCCTCACACTTCATCTTCCTTTATCCTGCTTTATACTTACTATGTATCACTTATATATTTTTTTATCACTCTTTAAGAGGCTGTTTACTTTAGTTAGCCATTTTGTTTAATGTTCCTACTCTCAGCTGAATATATGTTCCCTGGCAGCTTTATTCTGAAAAAAAAAAAAAGAAAAGGAATTTGTCTGCTTTGTTCACTGCCGCATCTCCATACCTAACAAAATGTAGAGGTGCCATGGTAGTCAATGTATACTCATTGAATATATAAATGAGTTTGAGGTTAGCAATTTTACACTTCAGGGAGCTACCTGGTGCATTTGAACTGCAGATTAATATCAAGAGAACTTTCACTTCTGTGTGAAATCCAGATGTACACTTCATAGTCCATTCTATGTCATTCATTATATTCTTACCAATGAGTACTTGACTTTTCACCAAAACTGTGCATACATACACTCGGCAATGAACATTAAGGAAAAAATAACTCAATTTGTCATCTTTGATTAATAAATTGAGGATGTTTTTATTAAGGCATAATTCATCAGGTGATGGGGAACCAGAGTCACTTCTAAATTATTGAGATAGTCTATAAAGTAGGAGAAATACAAACAGGATAGGGCAAGGATTAACAAGAGATAATGTATCATGCCTATACAGAAATAATCACTTTTTAGAAAAATGATTATTTTTCAGATAAACCTCTTGGGTCATGGCCTATCAATGCTAACCGCATTATTCAGTTAGTTAGGTATCTAGCAATAAGTTACGTGTATTTGAAGCCAAAGCTTTTCTGCAAGGTTGAGGGTACAGCATGTGTGGGTGCTAGTAAGGAGCAACAGGCTGCTCCAGCATGGACATTCTTAGCGGACACTGTATTTTTTAAGGCTACTTAAACCATTTTATAGTAATAGCAACAGATGTGAATAAATAAACCTGAAATAACTATGTGGAGTCTCATTTGGTACTTTTGCTTCAAGCTAGTTGTTTTGGTTTTTTCTATATTTATTTATAGCTGGAAAGCTCCGTCTCATACATTACAAACTGGATGGGATGATATTATTAAATGTTTTACTGCCATATTTTAGATGTCAATAATCACACTATGTATTGGATAATTAGAAGATTAAGAGGATACAGGTTTTGCTGAAAACTTCAGGGTGCTTTCAAAATTAAATTTGTACAATATTTAATTTGTTACTAAGTACATCATTTTGAAAATGTTCTCCAAAAATAAATATCCTGAAATCAATTATATGTTACCCAATATATCTCTGTTTTCTTCACCATGGGCTCTTTCATGCAAAGCCTGGATTTAGACACAAAGAATACTATAAAGCTCATTATCTATTAAATATAATTCAAAAATTTCAAATTCTTAATTCTAAAATTTAAAAATTGGTTGAAAAACAATAAGTGTTTGGTTGAATATTTAGATGATTACTTTTTTTCCCGGTTCACATTTGGCATAGACTCAAAGTCAAAGTCACCCAGATTAATAGACAGAAAATTTGGGGCTTTGGGGCTGGAGGAATTAAATATGGTGAATCTGAGTGGCCAGTGTGGCTTCCTGTAAATGAAAGTATTACCATGTCAATATTATTGATCAATTGATTTGCCATCACATAAAATTATCATCTGTGTGCTTGAAATATGTGTGCTCCAAATGTATTGTACAAGTTTGAATACAAATAAAAATGAAAAGCAGTATCAGCTGTTTACATCTTTTACCCATTACTTCGTTGCTGCAGATGGCTTAGAGACCATATAACATACAGGAGTAAACCAAGCAAAAAAGGAATCTAAAAAGTATACACTAAAAAATAACCAAAGCAAAAGAATATAGATTCTAAAACAGGAAAAATGATTATTAGTGTTCTATTATTATTACAATTAATTCTATATTAATTAGGAGAAGAATTTAGCAGAATCTCTTTTGGTTGTGATTTTTTTTGTTGTTGTAATTTTGTTTGTCTTTGCTTAAATTAGTCTTTAAGTCATTAGAGCTTGTCATTAAAAGAAAATGTAATTATTTTTTTGAAGTTGAAATTTTACACAACCTGAATTTCACAGCAAGATCCCACACTTAGTACATAAAATCCTAATATTAGAGTATACACTAATAATTTGTTTAAACTTTTATATATATTAATCACTGTTATATTTGGAAGTTTTTTATAGATAATTACAGACATGCCTCAAAGATATTGTGGGTTCAGTTCCAGACCACCATAATAAAGCAAATATTGCAATAAAGTGAATCACATTTTTTTTTGGTTTCCGAGGGCATATAAAAGTTATGTTTACACTATATTGTAGTCTGTTAATTGTCAAATAGCATTATATCTTTAAAAATGCACATACCCTAATATAAAAATATCCGCTTGTTTAAAAATGCTAACAATCATATGGGCCTTCAGAGAAGCATAATCTTTTTGCTAGTGGAGGCTCTTGCCTCAATGTAGATGACTGCTGGCTGATCAGGGTGGTGGTTGTTGAAGGTTTTTGAGGTAGTAATTTCTTAAAATAAGCTAACAATGAAGTTTGCCATATCAATTGATTCTTTGTATTACAAAAGATTTCTCTGTAACATTGGATTGCTGTTTGATAGAATCTGGCCCATAGTAGAACTTCTTCCAAAACTGGGATCAAGCCACTCAGTCTTCTCAAACCCTGCCACTGCTTTATCAGCTAAGTTTATGTAATATTCTAAATTCTTTCTTGTGTTTACAGCATCTTCACCAGAAGTAGATTTCATCTCAAGAAATCACTTTTTTTGCTCATGCAGAAGAAGCAACTTCTCATCTGTTCAAGTTTTATCTTGAAATTGCAACAATTCATCACATTTTCAGGATCCACTTCTAATTCTAATTATCTTGCTATTTCCATTATATATGTAGTTATTTCTTCCATTGAAGCCTTGAACTCCTTAAAGTCATCCAAAGGGGTTGAACCAATATTTTCCACACTCCTGTTAATGTTGACATTTTGACTTCCTCCTGTAAATTATGAATGTTCTTAATGACATCTAGAATAGTAAGTTCTTTCCAGAAGGTTTTACATTTACTTTGCCCAGCTCCATCAGAGGAATCACTACCTATGCAGCTATAGCCTTACAAAAGATCTTTCTGAAAAAATAAGACTTGAAAGTCAAAATTACTTATTGACCCATGGGCTACAGAATGGGTTTGTATTAGTAGGCATGAAAACAATATTTATCTTCATGTTCATCAGAGCTTCATGTTCATCAGAACTTCATTTATTTCCATTCGAGCTCTTGAGATAGCGTGCATTGCCAGTAAGCAGTAATGTTTTGAAATGAATCATTTTTCTGAGCAGTGGGTCTCAACAGTGAGCTTAAAGTGTTCAGTAAGCCATGCTGTAAACAGATATGCTGTCATCCAGATTTGCTGAGTATTTATAGAGCACTGCAGAGAAGATTTAGCTTAATTCTTAAAGGCCCCAGGATTTTCAGAATGGTAAGTGAGCGTTAGCTTCAACTTAAAGTCACCAGCTGCATTCCCCCATAACAGGAGAGTTAGCTTGTATTTTGAAGCTTCAAAGCCAGGCATTGACATCTCCTATCTAGCTATGAAAGTCCCAGATGACATTTACTTCCAATAAAAAGTTGTTTCATCTACATTGAAAATCTTTTGTTTAGTGTAGTCACCTCCATCAATTATCTTTGCTAGATCTTCTGGATAACTTGTGGCTTCTACATTGGCATTTACTGTTTTACCTTGAACTTTCATGTTACAGAGAAAGCTTATTTTCTTGAATCTCAAGAACCAATTTCTGCTAGCTTTCAACATTTTTTTGCAGCTGCCTTGCCTCTCTAAACCTTCAGAGAATTGAAGAGCGTTAGGTCCTCGCCCTGGATTAGGCTTTGTCTTAAGGGAATGTTGTGGTTGATCTGATCTTCGTCTAGACCACTAAAACTTTCTCCAGATCACCAGTGAGACTGTTTTGCTCACTTATCGTTTGTGTGCTCACTGAAGTAGCACTTTTAATTTCCTTCTAAAACTTATTTTGCATTCACAACTTGGCTAACTTTGGCAAAAGAGGCCCAGCTTTCTGCCTGTCTCAGTCTTTAATATGCCTTCCTCAGCTTAATCGTTCCTAGCTTTTGACGTAAAGTGAAAGATATGTGATTATTCCCTCCAGTTGAACATTTAGACTCCATCGTAAGGTTATTAATTGGCTTAATTTCAATGTTGTGTCTCAGGAAATAGGGAGGTCCTAGGAAATGAGGAGAGACAGAGAAGGGCCAGTAGGTAGAGGAATGAGAATACACCCAATGCACATTAAGATCTCCATCCTATATGGAAGTGGTTTGTGGTACCCCAAAACAATTACAATAGTAATGTCAACAATCTCCAATCACAGATCACCATGAAAGATATAATAATAACATTAAAAGTTTGAAATATTGCTAGAACTACCAAAATATGACACAGAGACAAAAAGTGAGCATATGCTATTGAAAAAATGGCACCAGTAGTGTTGCCACACATTTTCAATTAGTGAAAAAACACAGTATCTGAGAAGTGCAATGAAGTGAAGCACAATAATACAAGGTTGGTGCACATATGAAAAAGCCTGTAAAGATTGTAACAAAACATTGGTTTTACTTTTTGACTTAGCATCACAGAAAACTAATAAGCAGCAGAATAATACTTAACCTTAGCTTGTTTTATTCTCATTTTTTTAAAGAACAGTTTTTAAAAGACAGGTTATTGGCCTAAATTTATCATTGATTTTCTCTGTTGTTCCCTAGTCACTAGAACTATTAAATAGCTATTTTATTTTATAAGTGTGATTACCACGATGATACTCATCATTAGTAGTAGTAATACTTTACATTATACCAATTATATAGAAGTTATAATATCATGTATTGTGAGTATCTTTCAGAAAGACTCTCAAGAATTTTGAGGGACAGCATATTGCTATACAGCCTTAAGTTTCTTGGAATATACTATATCTTTGGTTTAGATAAGAAGCTTTAACCACAGTTAGATTGCAGTTAATTATTCAGTGGCTGCTTATCTCTTTTATGGATATTCCAAGTCCTTTGCTTTTCTTGTCATTAATGTAAAGCTGATAGTTCCTTTTCATAGAGTAGACGAGGAGATAAAGCTCAAAGTAGCCTTGGAGGCATTTTGGTATAGAAGGGAGTCAAAATTGTTAACCAAGAGGAAGACCTTGGGACAAGATTAGTCAGTCACACATTAGAAGAATTTTAGGTAGTTATTTGATAGGGTAATTCAAAGGACACTTGAACAAATATAATTCCAGTGATCCAATGTATTGGTTTTCTATTGCTGTCTTGACAAATTATCACCAACATAGTAACTTAAACAACGTAAACATATTTTGCTGTAATTCTGCAGAAGTCTGACATAGGTGCTGCTCTGCTAAAATCAAGATATTCTTTCCTTTCTGGAGCCTGTAAAAAAGACTTTTCTTGCCTTTTCCAGTTGCTAAATAGTCCCCACATTCCTTGGGTCTTGACCTCCTTCCTCCATCTTCAATGTCAGTAATGTAGAATCTCTGTGATTCTTCTTCTGCTATGACATCGCTCCCTCTCTGAACGCAGGTGGGAAGAGTTCTCCACTCTTAAGAACTTGTGTGCTAAAATTGGCTCACTCAGATAATCTGAGATAATATTCTTATCTCAAGACTTGTATTATTAATTGCATTTGCAAATTCCCTTTTGCCAAGTGAGGTAACATATTCATGGGTTATGGATTACTAAGGCATGAATATATTTAAGAGGTCTTTATTCTGCCTACCAGACTCAGTGGATCCCAAATTTTCGCAATGCTCTTCTTTTTACTTCCTAGGTAAAACATTAAATAATCCTACCAAAATATATATGTAACCCAAGAGTAATAGCTCTCATGTATCATTTTAAAGATACAAATTGCATCACACATAATTCTTACACAGGCTTATGAATTAGGCATTATTATTATCACCATTTTAAAGATTAAGAGAGGGAGAATAATGGCTTGAGTCAAGTTACACAGTTTTGACTGAACACAGTGGCATAACCAATGTTCTACTCCAAGTTTTCCTGGCTGTAGATTCTACCTTCTGCAAGTTTATAAGTAATTCTGAGAAATTTACACCTGGACTCAAATAGCTTTACTAGATGAAGGCTGTTAAACAGAAGGAGGAAAGAGCCCTAAAGCAGTAGTTCCCAAACGTTAGAGGGTATCAAAAGCACCTGGGAGGTCTTGATAGAATGCAGACTGCTGAATCCCACTTAAAGAGTTTCTCATTCAGCAGATCTTAGTAGAGCCTGAGAATCTGCATTGCAGCAGCCTGATGCTGAGATTGCTGGAGTACACTCTAAGAACCACTGACATAGTGAATGAAAAGCCTGAGTTAGGGTAGGGATCTGCCTCAAATGTTTCTGGCAGAAGGTAACCTGAAGGAAGGGATTGAAAGACAGAACTAAAAAATCAGATAGGAGGAGAAAGAAAGGAAAGAAGAGAGAAAAGGAAGGAAGGAAGGAAGGAAAAGAAAAAAGAGAAGGAAAGTAGAGAAAAAGAAAAGAAAAAGAGAAAGAGAAAGAAAGAAAAAGAAAGAAAGAAAGAAAGAAAGAAAGAAAGAAAGAAAGGAAGGAAGGAAGGAAGGAAGGAAGGAAGGAAGGAAGGAAGGAAGGAAGGAAGGAAGGAAGGAAGGAAGGAAGGAAAGAAGGAAGGAAGGAAGGAAATCATAAAATGTTATAGAGTAGAGGGTATGGAAGAAAGACAACTAATAAACCCGCATAATCCCTATGAAGTAGAGCAAACTTGACCAAGGCCATTTGTTTAATTAGTGGCAGAGTTGGGACTAAAATCCAAGTTATCACAGATATGGAAAGATCATTGAAGGTAATCATCTGGTTTTAGCCTTTCCTGCGTCTGACACTGTAAATGAATTCAGTCATCTAAACGGTCTCCATTCTCATGTCAGCCGATAAGTGAAAGGGTGGCACCCCAGGTCTGTTTCACCAATTGCTTTGAAAAAAATTCTGGAACACTTGAGGGTATAAATAAGGAATAAAATCTGGTGTTGTCCCAAATAAAGAGTAAAATATTTTTTTGAATCCATCATTTTATTAATTTGGTTTGTGTATAAAATACATCCTATTTGAACATCAGGAGGTTTTTGCTACTTTTTTTTTCCTCCCAAATAACATTTTGGAACAAGGTCTTTGTGTGCTGTTTCTCATGTTTCTCTCTAAAGCTCCCTGGCAAGGCATGTGCTAACAGCCTGGCTCCGCTGAGCATCTGGCTGGCACTAAGGCAATCCAGAGAGAGACAGAAGGACCTGCTCTTCATCATCTTTTCAGAAGGATTTAAACTTCGTGGAGCTTGGCAGGAAGTCATATCTTCGCTTCATCATTTTCTAACATTGGCATTGCTTTTGAAAACCTATTTATTGAGGTTTCTGAAATGCCTTCTCTCACACTAAGTATGGTCATCTGACCGTAAGATAATCAAAAGAACCTGTGAAACATTTGGAGTCAAATGTATGACATGCCTTAAAATTGAGGCGAAGAGGGAAAGTGAGATGAGGCAGATGTAAGAGCTACAGCTTATGCACTGCATTTCTAGATGTCAGCAATGTTGAAATATGAAGCTTAAAGCAAATGCAGATCAGCAAAGGCTTGGAATAGAAATAACACTCTATTTCCTGGGATGATTCATTCAAAGAGGCTATTTATTGCATACATAGTTTCAAGATCACGTGCCCGTTTCCTTCTATGATTGTTCATACATAAATATATTTTACTCATCCTAAAATTAGCTTGACATGCCCATAGAATGGGGGGCAAGTTCACTCAAAAGCGTGCAATGTCAAGATTTAAACATGCTAATAATATCCTGGTAACAGTTGATGTCTTAACATGAGGTCACCAACGTATGATATGTGGTCCTGGATTCTTGATTTGAGTCAGAGTTTAAGTGTCACACAGCTCTCCAGGGAAAAGCTTCACTGAAACGGATGAATGTGTTGATAATGTCTTTCAACAACATTGAGAGGTAAGCACAGCATAATTAGCTCAACCACTGGAAGTCTTCCATTTTGTTTCTGTGGCAGAAATCTGCCCAGGAATTATATGGGTTCTGTCTGGTATGGTATGTGTGGGATTTACCCAGGACTCAACTTCAGTTTCATGACCTTGGGTAATAAGTTGATTCAGAGCTCATTGACCTGGAGGCGAAGCTACTCAGAGAGGGTAAGTAAAAATCATGCCATGGGGTATAGGTGTTTCTAGGCTGGTGTCTAAAAGATTTCCTGTATATCAAGCCCTCACTACAGAATCCAATTACCTCTTCTTGGTGACACTGAAAAGAACTCTTCATTTGCTTAGCTAGTTCTGCTTTTCTCCTTTTCTGTGGTCTCCTTACATTCAGCAATCTACTAAAGATATTTGTATTGGAAGGCTGTGCAACAAATGTAACCTATCCTCTCGACTCCCCCCACAACCTATTTTAAGGCAGTTTCTCTCCCTCTTCATGTTCCAATAGTTTATCATTGCAAACAACAGCACACCCAAATGGCTCCTTGCTGCCCTTTAACTTCATAAATAAGCAATGGGTATAACAAACAGATTTTGCATTCCATCTGCAAGCTCTTCTCTGAGAACCCATAGCATTTTAAAACTTCATTCTGAACACAGGAAATAAATGTAATGAGAAAGACACAAAAATAAGAATTTCCCAGGTAAAAATAAATTGTAAATAAAGTTCATTTATATTAGCTATGATCTCTGGAGAGCTGTTTACAGAGTATGAAACAAAAGAACTCCATCATTGCACTGCTTCTCTGAGATCACAAAAAAAGCATATTCTATATAAGATTTACTAAGAACTCCTGAGGTTGGCAGTAGTTTATTATCATCATCATCATCATCATCATGTTTTTCTAATTTAAATCATTTAAGGTAGTCTAAGTTACCATTTAAGATTTAAGTGTAGAATAGCTAACATTTCTAAAGAACTTAGGAGCTTCCAAACATATGTTTGTGCACCATCAAATGTGTTTTTTGAAATAACTTTGTGAGTTAGCATTATTATATTTCACTTTTCAGATGAGGAATCTGAGGTACAGGAAGTGATGTGGCTTGCCTAGGATCAGACAATTGGTGACACAACTGCCCTAAATCAAATGCTTATTTCACTACAACAGCAGTTCCAAATCCTGCCTCCAAAGCTTCTAATTATAAGTCCTGGGGAGTTTTAGAGAAAAATAATGTATAGGCCCCCACCCAGAAAAACTTAAATCAGAATCTCTGGGGATGTGGCACAAAAAACAGTATATTCTAGAAACTCTCTGGAAGATACTTATGAGCAGCCAAGGGTGAAACCTATAGCACTAATCTGAATGGCTTCGTTTATCATACGTCATATTGGAACATAGATGATCTAATTAACTCTACATCTTGTGTCATAGGCAAGCAAGCTAAAAGCAAAACAACTGGCACACCATTCTTCCTATTTTCCTTCAGAAAGGGTATTAGTGTACTTTTTTAGGAGAGAGGATATGATGAAAACATGGAGATGTATAATGCTAATAACTAAAATAACCCTTGATACAATGGGAATGCCATACAAAGCAAACCAAGAGAAGATTTTAACTAGTGGACTCCATCGAGTATCCTGCTTTCACAATTCGCATCACCTGTACACCATTCTACTTTCTTTTCATGGAAACAGTCATTGACATTGGCACTTTGGGTATGTACTCAAGGGAGAAAACGCAGACTGCATGAAGTGACTAGTGGGAAGACATCTCTCACCAAATTTACACCATTCACTTTTTTCTCTAAGTCATTTTCTAAAGAACTGTGAACTTCTCTTTCAAAATGGCCCTGACCTTTATTTTATTGGTCATTTTAAATGTTCCTACAGTTCCTAATATAATCAGCTTTCCTCCCCTGAAACTGAGTCTTGAGGCTTATTTTCTAAAGTAGAAGATAGACTGATCTGATACTGACTTGTTCGGCATGACACTGGATTATAAAACAAGATGTGGGAAAAGAGGGAATTCAGTAAATTCCATTATTCCCTCTTTAGCTGATGGGGGGCTATACTTGGTAGGTAGAGTAGCAAAAAGTTTTATGTAAGGTGATCAGGCAGGAAGAGGAAGTTTGAGAAAGGCTCCTCTCATGGCATCAGAGAGAAGAAGGCAGACAAAAAGTAGCAAAAGAAGAGAGACCTAAAATTATTTTCCTTTATTCCTGGTAATATCCAGGACTTCGATAGAATGTGATACAGTGAAAGGAACCACAATTGTGCCTCTACTGGTTGGAGTCTTTGAAGGAGAATCCTGTATATTCATTCATTCATTGATGCAACAAATATTTATTGAGTCACTACTCTGTGAAAATTGATGCTGTAGATGACAGAGATTAAAGCAGCAAACAAAATAAACAGAAATCTTTGCAACATGGCAGCTCAGCAGAGGTTGGTGAGGCATTCTTCACCCTCTCTCAGTTTCTATGTAGGAGGTCAAAGAGAGGAGCTTTGTTAGGGGGTTGACTTAAATCTGAAAGACACATCTGTTGGATTACCCAAGCAGAGACTGAGTTATTCAGAGACTAAAATATTAGATTGGTCTGAGATTACTGACCTAAATTAATAGAAAACTTTGAATGCCCTTCCTCCAAAGGCAGACAATGTTCTAAAGTATATCATATCAGTTACTTATAAAACAAACAAGCAAACAAAACTGCTTCTCTGCACACGTACTAGTAATTTTGCAACTCTTTACATTCAGGAACCAGATAATATAGTGAAACAACACAATACCTGGGAAAAGGAATTGTCTCAGATAGAGAGTTGTTGTAGCCCATTGTCAGCACTGGTAAATTTAGGAGGACTCAGTGAAGAGCATCAAGAAATGGGTGGTTTGGAGAAACAAAACATTGCTGATGTTTATCTATATTGGTATATTTCCCAATAACTCTTTAGATTGAGAACCAGATCTCTGTCCCTAGTTACAAAGATTAACTCCTAGGAAAAAGAGCAGAATAGATATGCTACTTTTGGCCACTGAAATTAGGCCATGGAAAATGGCCATTATGCTATTGGCCATTGAAATTAGGAACTGCCATGCTCCAAGGAGTTTGTGTGTATCTATGTATATTACAATTCTTTGAAATAGCTGTTTCAGTGCTACAGATTTTGAAAAACTCTCATGATTAAGTGAAACACTATTATAAAGTATGGAAAACAAATATTTAGGTCCTCTGCCTAAGCATCATTAGCCACATCCCAGATTTCAATCTTGATTAGATATTCACTTAGTATTTGACACTAACTTCCTTTTTTTTTTCTTTCACTGAAATAACCATCTTATTTTTCTGTACTCTCTAAATATATCATCTATAATTGTGTGATTAAAGGTTACATAGATGATCTCAAATCTAAAAGCTTTGGCAGAGTATAATCACTTCTGAGAAGATTCTGACATGGCAGGAAGACCATTTTTAGACTTTGTTTTTGCCCATTTAGTGTCAGTTACATATCTCCAGTGCTTGGCATGTTTCCTAAGTATAGATACATGCAATGAGATACTCAGTGGCATCCAATCACAGCTACTTAATTCTCTACTTATATATTCAGGAAAGAGCCTGAAGTGTGAGGCAATGGGTACAAGGCATGCAGTTCAGTAGTAATGATGATTAAAGTAAGCAATTTTCCTCCAAGGAAAGATCATCATTCCTCAGTTCATTAATTGGTTAAAGACCTTGGATCAGCATAAAATGTTTTCAGCTGGCAATTAGCATGCAAATAAGCACTGGCCCACAGTCCCAGCATTTAAAAGAAATGAGACTAGGCTTAAAAGGAATGCTAGAGGCAAGGACATTTTAATAAAAATAAAAAATAATTCCCTAAGCATTGGTAATATTTGCTTTATGATGTTTTCCTTTTTAATCCTGTGGACCCCACCTTGTGAATTGACTCTGTTATTAAGATTCAGCATTGAAGGCATTGCAGTGAAGTATTTAAGAAATAACAGAAGAGAACAAGTTGCTTCTGGGAAAGACCTGTGGGCTTTCTATTAGGAAATTTTTGAAACAGATGTGGTGCACAAAGCTACGACTTTACACAACAGTATGTTTTACAAAGGCTGTAAAGTCATTGGAGGGATTAATAAATCTAAAACCTCAATATCAACTCCACATCTCAAAATGAGTTACTACCATTGTATGTTTCCGGACAGTCCAGACTATCAGACTGTAACAAATTAACTCCAGAATTTCAGTGACAACATAACTATAGTGGATTTTTTACCCAAGCTATATTTCTAATGCAGGTGGGCAGGGGCCACTTCACATTGTGCCACAGGGACCCAAGTTGATGGAGGCTCTGCCAACTTGTAGCTGCACCATCTGGAACATATGCCTTTCCTGTGGCAGAGAAAGAGAAAAACTGGAGCATTGCCACCAGCTCTTGAACGCTTTGCAGTAAAAGTTAAGACTCGTTACCTCTGCTCTGAGCCTACTGGCCTCAGCCCTAGTCATCTGGCCCTACCTACCCAGAAAGAGGCTGAGAAATATGGTGAAGCATACAATGAACACTAAGGGCGTGCTGGGAAAGATTTTACCCAAACCTTCATGTCCCGCTTTGCTACAGCAAATTTAGTCAAGCTTACGTTCCCCAAAATGCTTTTATAGAACAAGAATCAGAAGAAACTATGGACACTTTCACAAGAGAGATGTAACAAAAATTGTTGGAGATGGGTTAATTCACTAACCATTTTCATATGGTATTTACAATGTAGTCTCCATTGAAGTCTACCAAAGTGGTCCTAGTTTTAAATTTTAAAAATTGTTTATCTAGATTAATACTTCTTAATATTTTTTCTCCTAAGAATTCTTTCTAAGCATTTGTTTTCCTAAATGACCTTCTTATGAAATATTAATACCACAGATATACTAGTTATCTATTGATGTACTGTATGTATACTTGAGCTTTATACATTCAAAAGAGTAAGGTTCTTCTGTCTCCCACAAGAACCAATTTGATTCCCTTAGAGGTGATATCCCTCCACTCCTATCACCCATGGCTTCTACCTTGAAATGCATGACATAAATTTAGCAGACTAAAAAAATAGAAAGCTGACCTATAGTCTAGAATTTATGTAGCTGATTTTATGTACTTTGCATAGTCATATTTTTATAGCAATTATTTTTTCTCTTAAGTCGTTAGGAGTCATGTGCCCCAAACTTCATTTTTCATATTCCTCCCCCAGTACCGCGAAGGCAGTGTAACTTAGTGATTCAGAGCACAGGTTCTGAAGTCAAATAGCATGTTTTCAAATCCTATCACTCTCATTGAGGAAGATTTTTTATCTTAGACAAGTTATTTACACCCTCTAGGTCTAGGGGTTTTTTTCTCTTTTTTAATATATAAATGAGACATTACAGAACCAATGTTAAGAGAATTTTTTGAGGACATAGATGTCAATGTTTTTGTATATTGCCTAGAATGTAATTTGTCGCAAATATTCTTATCATTGTTGATGCTTATGGTTATGTGAGCCTATTTCATAGTCTCCAAATCCCAGAATTTCTTAGTGGGAGGGCAAGAAACTGAAGAAAAAACTTTTCCATTATGAGCTTTACTCCTGTGTCACCATAAGCCTTAATCTTAATTTTCCAGCAGTAGCATTGTCTTCCTGACTTCCAGATCCCAAGCCACCAAGGCCTGCCAGTATTAAGATTCTGAACAAGAAACCACAATAATCCCATTGATTTGGAAAGGGCCCAAATCTGTATGGAAGATCAAATGTGTGTGTGTGTGTGTACATAATGTTTTATTTTACATATATAATGTTTTTATATATGTGTACCTATATGTGTATACATACATACATTCATACAAACATATATATGGGGGGGGTGTGTGTGTATACATATATAGACACAAATACCCTAAAAGTATTAAGCCTAAAGGTTCAGACACTGACACAGATTTTAATGAGACAGCTTCCCAGCAGAAGCAACAGGTGAGGGAGAGATGAGTTACAGCCTTTGCTGTGATTTCTCTAAATCTGTTTACAAGACCCATCTGTGAGGGAGAGTGGAAGGAACACTAACTGGGCTTGGAGTACAAAATTCTGAAGCCAAATTTTAGGAGCATAATTTAGTAGCCAGGTAAACTTGCTTAAATCACTTAATCTCATTGAGCTTTGGTTTGGAGATTATAATGACTATCTTGTTGAAGGATTCTGTTGGGCTCAAATGACAATATTGATGTACTAATAAGGATACTTGGTAGAAACTAAGGCTTTATGTGAATTAAAAGATGATTATTATATTTACTTACTTCTATCCGTATTTTAAACTGTGAATTTTTGTAACTACTGTGGGATGGGGGGATAATTTTCTGATTTCTGATTTTTTTCCTATCAATTTATCTCATTATGACCCTGTTTGATTAGACCTTGTTATTGAATTATAAAATAAATATTTACCCAAAAGGCTGATATTAATTTTAAAGCTGTCTGAGATTGGAAAAAAAAAAAAGACCCACTAAATCTGCCTTTTGCCCCGCTAATAATCTTTCAAATATCTTCAAGGCTAGATGACTTTGAATGGCCAGAAACCTACATCTGCGCTTACTTTTCCTTTCCTTCTTAGCTAATGGAGTAAAAATCTGTTTAAAAAACAAACAGACCAAAACTTATCTCTGTACCTGAGATGCATTTCCAGTTGTCTCTGTAAGTCAGTCTACAGAAAGGGATATAAACTGAGGATTGTTAAAATCGTCAGGGACATCTGCACAACTACTTTGGACAGACATTAAAGATCATAAAATGTCAGGAATTCATTTGCACGAGGTAGCATTAGAAATGTCCCAGGACAAGGGGCAAAAGTGGCACATGGTTAGGAATGCACCTGAGAAGTTTCTTTCTGTACCTTCTTGTGCCATCCTCCTCACTTCAACATGCAGGTAAATGGGAGGACATGGATTAAAGAGACCTGAGAAATTATTGTAATTTGGGATCTTAGAAAAATCTCTCAGAACTGGATATAACAAGACATATTGGTCACTCCCATGATGTGTATCATCCTACCAGAAAAATAATGAGCCCGTAAGTTTGTGCCACAGTTACCTTAGGGTTCAGGTGATGGGCCTCTGTTTAGCTGACAGAAGGACACTAGATTTCCTCTCCTCTACTACATAACACGTTCTTTTCTGTGTTAGCAGAGAAATCTGAGCTACTTTGCGTGAATGTTGAACAATGAAAGCAACTCAGCGTATCACCAGTGTTTTTTAAAACATGCAATGTCAAGCTTTATAACTTAGCATCTTATTTTATTTTATTCATGGCCTGTAAGCTGACTGTGGTAACTGCTCTTGCTCTGGCATCTCTTTCTCCTGCCAGTCTCTTACCTTTTCCATACCAGTCTATTTATTGGAGCAGATGCCAGGGTATGGGTTAATTATGATTCCACATAGTGTTTATTTCACGCAGTAAGAACTCTGTGAAAGATCTAGAGTAGCAATGGTGCAGAGTGGCAAAAAATTGGTGCATTGGACATTGAGCACAGATGCATTTAATAATTTACACAGAATTAATAAGACACCGGGTTATTTTTAAGACTGACAATCAAGTGACTATTACAGACACACTTTACAGAACTGATACTTTGCTGGGAGACAAACCAAGTTTAGTAATGTAATTAAATAGAAATTAAATTGGGGAAAATGCATAATCATATTCTTATTAATATGTTAACTTTGTAAAGATTATTTGAATATTGCAGGAATTGAGCAAGATAACTGAGGCAAGTTAATTAGATTTCAAGTGAATTGCCACCATGTTAATTCATATTTTATAAGAATAGTAATTAAAATCCAACATGTTATAGCTACAGTATGGTATTTTATTATATCCTATACTAACATTTCAGTATAAGTCATTTTAGAACATCAGCTTAATGGATTAGTAAAAGTATAATAGTGTAACTGGGCATTTATTGTTAATAGAATCCAGCTTATGAAGTGAATTTTTATTATTCTTAAAGTCATTCACAGCACAATTTTAATGATACAACACTTACATTCTATCTGGCACTCTTGTATGCACTTTGTTCTGCACATGACTCTGTAGTATATTTACATCCATTAATTTAACCTTATTTTATTTATTTAAAATATAATTTCCATGGTCTCTGGATTTGAATATCAAGAAGCAGTGGGCAGGTTAATATACCACAAGATATATGGGCTGGGATTTCATTTGGTCAGACCACCATACCAGTTTATCAAACATTTCTAAGTTTAAACAAGGGTAAGGATGTAATGGGCAATTCCACTTCCTTCACAGAAGAATAATTACAAAAAAGATGATGAGATAAAGGCCTATTAAAATGTGTTGAATCTAATCTTCCCACGAGCAGGTTAAATGCCCTTTTGGTCATCTGCCTTTTAGAGAAGAGAAACCTTATTGCTCTGGTGACTTGGAGTCTAGCAAGGTTCCAGTAGTTGGTGTAGCCAGTGTTTTCATTGAAAAATGTGGCATAGAAGCTAGTGAAAAATAATATCAATAGATTGTTAATCAGATCAACTTGAGATAGCATCTGCCTTGCTGGGAGGCCTCTGTGGAAAGTTCCTATTTTGTTGGTTGAGAAGAACTTTCTCTTGTTTTTCCTCAGTGCTTGAGATTATTGAAGAGATGTTTAATTGGCCAAAGGAAGGGTTTCAATCATGTTTCCAGTAACATTGATTGTGAGGAATGTATTAACATTTCAACTTTCCAAGTGAAAAAACAGAAGTGCAGATATGTAATGTGCATTTTCTAGTATTTCTAGAGTTTCCCGGGAAGGGGTAATGACTGCATTTCCCTGATGATTGCTTCACATCAACCACTCTCCACTACTGCTCTTAACACAAACTGCAACTACTTATTTGCATCTTACTTCTGTGGCTTTTAAGCTCTCAGGAACACTCTACTCAAGTATAGTAAGAGGGCACGGTGGCTCACATCTGTAATCCCAGCACTTTGGGAGGCTAAGGCAAGCAGATTGCTTGAGCTCAGGAGTTTGAGACAAGCCTGGGCAACATGGCAAAACCCCATCTCTACAAAAAATAAAAAAATATAGCAGGGCGTGGTGGTGCATACCTATAGTCCCAGCTACTATGGAGGCTGAGGTGGGTGGATTGCTTGAGCCTGGGAGGTTGAGGCTGCACTAAGCCATAATCGTGCTCCTGCACTCCAGCTTGAGTGACAAAGCAAGACCTTGTCTCAAAAAACAAACAAACAACACAACAAAACAGAAAAAAACACTGTGATAGATGTTGTGATTTGGTACGAACATTATCCTTCAGTAATAAAGGATTTAATCTCCCAGCTACTGGAGCCTCAGCTTTTACCCCTTTCAGGTACTGCCTTAGATACAGAGACCCGACATATTCAAAGTCATGTCACCTTTCTGGGATAGCCCATAAGCAATGACTAATCAAAGGTCCCAAAGCCCAGCTGTCTAACCCCCAAGTTGGAAAACTTTGAAGGTGTATCCCAGCTTCACAACTTCCTGCAGGATCTTGTGAATATCATTGGGACTGTGTTGCAGGTCAGGTTCTCATTTTGCCCAATCCTGCCTTATTCTTTTTCCTTCCATAGGTTGTATCTCAAGAACAGTCCCTAACAAACTTCCTGCACACTAAACTCCATCTCAGAGTCTAATTCCCAGTAAAAAGCAATTGTCCTGATTCTAGATCTTTGATTGGTCATTATTTTGTGGAGAACATAGAGTTAATTCTGCACTAATGTATTTTGTATCCCCATTTTGAATACACACTTCTTGAATGGCTTAAATAAATGAAAATGACAGTTGAATTTAGATGACAGGTTTAATCAAAGAGATTGAGTTTACAGGATTTAAGAGGGCCCTAGTCTTAGAGAACATGAGATAAAATGAGGGAATTTTACTCATAATAATGATAATTAGATTCAGATCTTGAATACATTAATTAGAAATCAAGGATGTGAATTTAAGTGAATGTCTGAAAAAAAAAGGAACATTTTTCTCTATAATCTTCAGTGCTTGATAATTAAATAAAGGTCCCAGAGGAAAGTCTATTTTTTGCCTTTGAAGCTTCAATTGTTGGATAACTACTGGAGCAAAGGCATTAAATTTTCTACAGGAAAAGAGTTTTGAGCAAGGAAAGAAATTTTTCTTGCAAATGCTCCTAGTGAAGAACACTTACGTTCATTACCCAATATACATAATAAAGCCACTCACTGAACCTCCTGAGAGTCCCTTGGCTACACACAATTATGGACAGTGAGCATGGAGCCAAGAGGAAAACAATTTTTTTTTCATATTAATAACACTTTTGGAACCATTTCAGAAAGGCTTTCCAAATATTTAAAAGAACTTTAAATAGATTTCTATAAGGAGTTTTATTTCGATATTCAGGTACTTTCTAGATAGCTCCGTAACTATGAGCTCTCTGTGAGCTCTTAGCTCTCCCCAGTGAATTTGCGTAACCTCATTTAACACACTGTCTTTGTTTTACAAACTGTAGCCATAAAATTTTCCTGCTTTCCTTGAGTTATTTCAGTCTGAGATTTAGGACATTTCTAAGTTTTAACTTGTCATGTCTTCCTGGTACCATTAAATCATAGCATTCTCTTAATTTTCCCCTAGATAATATTTACTGAGGCTGAGAATTTGAAAGTTAGCTAGGGATGAATGTAAATGAGGAGTCTCTCTAACAACCTATATTAAGAAAATCATTGCCCTCCCTAATCATAGAGAAGTCTCGGACTGTGATGTGGACTTATTTGCATATTGGCTATTTTACTTAAATAATGGTATTAGTTGTGACTTCAAACCAAAATATTACTAAACATGACCTTTGAAATAGAGATGCTATGTTGAACAACCCAACATGTTTCCCTCCCCTCCCTTCCTTCGTTTTCATCCTACCTTTTGCTCTCTTCTTTCCACATACATTGTTTGAATCTATTGTCATCACTGATAGGTGCCAGTAATTCAAAATTTGTATATTCATTTATTTCACAAATATTTAATAAACATATATTATATACTAAGACATATGTTAGACATTTTGAATACATGTGTTAGCCAAATGGGCATTTCTTTGCTCTAAAGGAACTCAATAGCATAAGTGATCCCTGATCTTAAGGAAGCCACTATGGAGTAGGAGACTCAGACATGCAACAGCTAAGTATCAAATGTGTTATACGTATTAGTTACTACACAAAAATGAGTTTGAGAACTCCCCAGTTTGAGAGCTGCCTTTGGGATTCAGAAAACTGTCGATAACAGAGAAATGCAGGCAAGGAAACAGCTTTGTGGGCTTAACACTGAAATCCTAGAACTGCACCTTTAGAGGGTGCTAAACTGTATGGTCTGCAAAGAAGAAGCATTGAGCATTGAGACTGGAATATTAGCAAAGGGGTAGATCAGGACCTTGCATTCCTTACTGAGAAATTTAGTGATGGGAATTATGTCAAAGAAAACAAATTGACCACCAAAGATCTGGGGCCCCACCAAAGATTTCTTCCCAGCCAGGGATTACATACTCCAGTCTCTAGCAAATCTAGATGATAACTGGTGTTCACTTATTGAATGTAAGCAGCTGAATTATGTGTCATTCCCAGATCAAGGTGGTAAAAAAACAATTAGTCTTCTCCATTGCTTCTTATCTCCTGTTTGAATAATGACATCCAGGGCAACCTTAGAAGACATATGTAGATGTCAGAGTCTCCAGCAACCTGAGTTATTGAATTACTGGGAATCAGAACCTCCAGCCTGGAAACCAAGAACCTGAGTTATTGAATTACTGGGAATCAGAACCTCCAGCCTGGAAACCAAGAACACCTACATTAGATGAATACACAAGTGAGAAATCAACTTTTATTCTGTGATACTATTGACATTTTAAACATTTTCTTTGTTACTGCAGCTAGTGGACTTTCTTCTGATCAACACAGCAACTATTAAAGGACTTTTTTTCATATGAATATGATGTAATCAATTGTATATTTTTGAAAAATGCTGCTATTAGTGTGGGCAGGAAGATCATGTGGTAGGGAGGCTTCAATAAACCACTAGAAAGACAGGATCTATATCAGAACTTCTATAGCAGGAAGAGAAAGGATAGCTTTGGGTGCCATTTGGATGCTCCATCCTTCGGTAACTGCTCCAAGCTTAATTAGGGATAAGTCTAGATAGCCCCCAGGTTTTGAAATATGAAAGGTAAATTTTTAAAAATTAATATGAAAGTATCCAGTGAATAATGAAATTTATGGTAAACACATATTAGTTTTGGAGCACCTAAAATGTAGTTATCAGGGATGACTGTATTCAGGACCACTGTATTGAAATATTTGAAATGAAAGATTATCTTTTAAAGGGAAATCTACATGTCATCATAAAAAAGAATACCTTTGGCTTAACTCTTCTTCATAGAAAATGATTTTTTTTTTTTTGTATGGAAGCTTCCCACCTCACAAAGGCAGGACTGCCATGATATATTTCAGGCAAGAGTGCCTAGAGACATATAAATGCATGAAGAGTGGAGTTTGAAGAGAGAAATTCCCTCTGCCAGGGTGCAGAATGCCAGATAATGAATCCTTATGGAGGTGACATTACAAATTGGAATCTGGAAGGAGAAAAGAACTCAGGGAAATAAGAGCCGTTATAGAATGAATGATTGTAGTAATTAGGTTATGGGTAAAGATGGGTTTAGTTATTGCAATGCAAATAAATCAGGAGTGTGTTTCAAGCAATGAAACAGTGTGCCTCTTGGAATTTGTCAAGTTCTTGCCTTTCTTGTTTCCATATAACCTAATGCTCTAGTCAGGAAGTATCTTACAATTGTAAGACATATTGAAAAAGGTAATTGCTAAAATATGAAAAAAGGCTTATATTATACACTTAGCTTCCTTGAACTAATTTTGGATTACAACAACAAAAAGAGATCAATCATATTTCTCAATCAGTATTTAGCGTATCATTACCAACCTTGGCAGGGATAAATGACGTTCGTAGGTGATGTTAATGAAGATGACATTTTAAATTCAGATTGGCAAAACTCAAAGCTTCTATTTGTAAAATAATGCCCTAATATGACACTAGATCTCTGAGGTAATGTTTCAGTCACTAAGCCAGAATATCGTTTGTTTAAATGTTTTATATATAAATTGATTATAATTCTATTTCTTAAAAATCACTTTTATATAATGAAGATTTCTGTTTAGTTTTTGGATTTTATGTTGTTTATTAGTTGTCTGTTTTCTGTTTGCTTTTGGGGGTTGTTTTGTCTTTTTAAAAATGTTAAGCTGATACACTATAATTGTACATATTTATGGGATACATATGATATTGAGATACATGTGTACGATATGTAATAATCAAATTAGGCCAATTACATCCATCACCTCAAACATTTATCATTTCTTTGTGTTGGGAACATACAAAACCCTCTCTTCTAGCTACTTTGAAATACACAATAAATTATTGTAAACTGTGGTTACCCACCTATGCTGTAGAACACTATTATTTATTACTCCTATCTAACTGTAATTTTTTACCCAATATCCCTACTTCCTCCTTCCCTTCCCAACATCTGGTAACTACTATTCTAATCTCCACTTCTGTGAGACCTACTTTTATAGTTCACACATATGGGTGAGAATGTGTGATATTTGTCTTTCTGTGCCTGGCTTATATTACATAACATAATGTCCTCCAGGCTAATCCATGTTGTTGCAAAAGACAGGATTTTATTATTTTTATGGCTGAATAATATTCCATTGTTTATATATACCACATTTTCTTAATCCATTCTTCTGACGATGGACACTTAGGTTCACTCCATTTCATGGATATTGTGAATACTGTTGTGATAAACATGGCAATACAGATAACTATTTGATATACTGATTTCCTTTCCTTTGGATATGTACCCAGTAGTGAGATTGCTGGATCACATAGTAGTTCTATGTTTAGTTTTTTGAGAAACTTCATACTGTTTTCCATAATGGTTGTACTAATTTACATTCCCATTAATAGCATATAAGGGTTTTGCTTTCTCACACTCTCACCAACATTTTTGTCCTTTTGATAATAATTATTTTAACTGTGGTGAGATAATACCTCATTGTGGTTTTGATTTACATTTCTTTAGTGATTAGTGATGTTGAGCATTTTTTCATATACTTGGCCATTTGTATGTCTTATTTTGATAGGTGTCTATTCAGATCATGTGGCTATTTTTATATGAGATTATTTATTGTTTTGCTGTTGAGTTGTTTGAGTTCTTTATATATACTGGCTGTTTATCTTTGTCAGATGGATAGCTTGCAAATATTCTCTCCCATTCTTTCAGTTGATTCTTCACTCTTTTGATTGTTTCCTTTGCTGTGCAGAAGTTTTTTAGTTTGATGTAATCTCATTTGTCTATTTTAGCTTTTCTTGTCTGTTTATGAGTTCCTACCCAAAAATCCTTTGCCCAGACTAATGTCCTGAAACATTTTCCATATGATTTTTTTTCTAGTAGTTTCATTGTTTGGAGTTTTATATTTAAGTCTTAAATTTTGCTTTGATTTTTGAAATCATGACAGCTAGGGGTCTCATTCAATTCTTCTGCATACGGATATCCAGTTTTTCCAGCACCATTTATTGGAAGGACTGGTTCTTTCCCTAATGTGTGATCTTGGCACATTTAGTGAAAATCAGTTGGCAGTAAATATGTGGATTTATTTCTGGTCTCTATTCTGTTTTCATGCCAATATGATACTGTTTTTTTTTTTACTATAGCTTTGTAGTATATTTTGAAGCCAGATAATGTGATGCCTTCAGCTTTGTTCTCTTTGCTCAGAATTGCTTTGATTATTTGAAGTCTTTTGTGGTTTCATGCACATATTAATTATATTTTGTTTCTGTGAATAACGTCATTCCTGGGATTAAATTTTACTTAATCACAGTGACTAATCTTTCTGATGTACTGTTGGATTCAGTTTGCTAGTATTTTGTTGAACATTTTTACATCTTTTTTATTAGAGATATTGACCTGTAGTTTTTTTGTTTTTTATTTTTTTTCATTGTTGTTGTTGTTTTCTTTTGTCCTTGTCTGGCTTTTGTATCAGAATAATGCTGGCCTCATAGAATGCATTTGGAAGAATTACATTTCCTTCAATTTTTTGGAGTAGTTTGAGAAGAATTAGTGTTAATTCTTTAAAAGTTTGGCAGAATTCAGTTACAAAGGCATCTGTTCCTAGGCTTTTCTTTTGGGGAGTTTTCTAAATTACCGATTTAATCTTATTTCTTGTTATTTGTCTGTTTAGGTTTTCTGTCTCTTCATGGTTGACTCTTGGTAGGTTGTGTGTGTCCAGGATTTTATCAATTTCTTCTAGGTTTTCCAATTTGTTAGTGTAAGGTTGCTCTAATTATCCTTTGTAGTTCTGTAGCATTAGTTTTAAAGTTTCCTTTTTTGTCTCCAATTTTATTTATTTGGCTCTTCTATTTTTCTTAGTTACTCTAGCTAAAGGTTTCTGGATTTTGTTTGTTTGTTTGTTTTTTAACTTTTTATTTTATTGATATTTTGTATTTACGTCTCAATTGTATTTATTTCTGATCTTTGTCTTTCCTTCTATGACTTTTTGTTTTTTCTTCCTTTTCTGGTTCCTTGGGGTGCCATATTCAGTTGTTCCTTAGAAATCTTTTTACCTTTTTGATGTAGGCATTTATTGCTATAAACTTCCTCCTTAGTACTGTTCTTAGTACTTCCTTTAGATTTTGGTATGTTATGTTTCCATTTTCATTTCCTTCAACTTTTAAAAAATTTCCTTCTTAATTTCTTCATTGACACATTGGTCATTCAGAAGCATGTTGTTTAATTTCCAAATATTTTTATAGTTTCCAAAGCTTATTTTATTGACTGCTAGTTTTATTCCACTGTGATCTGGAAAGATGCTTGACATGTTTCCAATTTTTAAAATTTGTTGAGATTTTCTTGTGACCTATCATGTGACATTTTGTCTTGAATCCTGAAGAATATTCTACATGCTTATAAAAATAATGTGTATTTTGCATCTATCAGATAAAATGTTGTGTACATATTGCTTAGGTCCATTCAGTCTAGATTGTAGTTTAATTCCAGTGTTTCTTTGTTGATTTTCTGTCTGGTTGATCTGTGCATTGCTCAAAGTGGGATGTTGAAGTTCAAAACTATGATTGTATTGCAGTCTGTCTCTCACTTTAGATATATTAATATTTGCTATACATATTTGGTTGTTCCAGAGTTGGGTGCATATATATTTACAATTATATAGTCTTGCTGAATTGACTCTTTAGTTATTTTATAATGACCTGCTTTCTCTCTTTTTATAGTTTTTGACTCAAAGTCTATTTTATCTGATACAGGCATAGCTACTCCTACTCTCTTTTGGATTTGATTTGTGTGGAATATCTTTTGCTATCTCTTCATTTTCAGTCTATGTTTTTCTTACAGGTTAGATGAGTCTCCTGTGGGCAGCTTATAGATGGCTCTTAGCTTTTTATTCATGCAGCCACTCTCTTTTAATTGGATAATTTAATTCATTTTTATTCAAGGTTTTTATTGATGGGAATTGGCTTACTTCTGACACTTTAAAAATTTTTTACTGGTTGTTTTGTAGATCTCTCCTGCTTTCTTCTTCTCTTGCTTTCTTCCTTTGTGGTTTGATGTCTTTCTGTAGTGGTTTGCTTTGGTTCTTTTACTTTTTACTCTTTTGTGTATATTACAAGGTTATGTTCTGTGGTTACATTGAGGTTTACATAAAACATCTTATACCTATAATATGTTATAAAGGTACTAAAAGCTTAATTTTGATTGCATACATAAACTATCCACTTTTGCCCCCTTTTCCAAAGTTTTATGTTTGTAATGTCGTATTTTACATCTTTTAATAATATTAATCTCTTAAGACATTATTGTACCATTATTTTAATAGTTTTACCCTTTGACCTTTGTACTAGAGATATAATTGTTTTTACTACTGCTCTTACAGTATTAGTGTTTAGGATTTGACAATGTATAAATTTTTACCAGTGAGTTTGGTATTTTCATATCATTTTATGTAATGAATTAGTGCTTTCTTCCTATAGCCTGAAAAACTTAATTTAACATTTTTATAATGTAGGTCTACTGGTGATAATCTCTCTCAGCTTTTGTTCTTCTGAACATAAGTCCCTTCAGTTTTGAAAGACAGAATTGCTGGGTATATTATTCTTGGTTGGAAGTTTCTTTTTTTCAGGATTTTGAATATATTATCCCACTTTCTTCTGTTTTACAAGGTTTCTTCTGAGAAGTCTACTGATAATCTTACAGGGGGTTTCCCTATACATGATGATTCACTTTTCTTTTGATTCTTTTGACACTCTGTCTTTGTCTTTAATTTTTGACAATTTGACTAAGATATGTCATGGTAAGAATCTCTTTTTTTTCTTTTTTTTTTTTTTTTAATACTGAGTCTCACTCTGTTGCCCAGACTGGAGTGCTGTGATGCAATCTCAGTTTACTGCAACCTCCGCCTTCCTGGCTCAAGTGATTCTCCTGCCTCAGCCTCCCCAGTGGAGGTGGCTCTTGCCACCACACCTGGCTAATTTTTTAATTTTTAGTACAGACAGGGTTGCACCATGTTGGCCAGGCTGGTCTAGCACTTCTGACCTCAAGTGATCCAACCGCCTCAGCTTCCCAAAGTGTTGGGATTAAAAGCGTGAACCACCGCTCCTGGCCAAGGATCTCTTTTAGTTCATTTTATTTGGTGTCCCATGGGCTTGTTGAATTGAGCATTGTAATTCTTTCCTCTGAGTTGGAAAGTTGTCTACCATTACTTCTTTGAATTTGTTTTCTGTCCCTTTTTCTATTTCTGGCATGCCAATTATTCATAAATTGTTCTGCTTGATAGTGTCCCATAAGTCTCATAAGCCATTTTCACTCCTTTTTATTCTTTTTTAAAACTCCTCAAATTGTATGATTTCCAGGGGTCTTTCCTCACATTAAATGATCCTTTTTTTCTGCTTGATCTAGCCTGTTGTTGAACTCCTCTATTAAATTTTTCAGTTTGTTTACAGCATTATGGAGATGCATGATTTCTATTTGGTATTTTAAAATATTTATTATCTCCCATTTGAGGTCTCAACTTGTTCTTGCAATGCTGTCTTGACCTCTGTGAGCATCTTTATGACAACTATTTTGAATTCCTTTTGAGTAAATCACAAAATTCTGTTTTCTAGATCAGTTTCAGAGAGTCATCTTTTTCTTTTGTTTGAAATACATTCCCTTTTTTTTTTTATTTTACTCACTTCTTTGTGTTGGTTTCTATATATTAGATAAGAAAACAATTTATCTCAACCTTGTTAAACTAGCATTATTTGTAAGGTTTTTTTTGTTTTGTTTTGTTTTAACCAATTTTTCCTTCCAGAGATTTTAAGGTGCCCCTCTAATCTTTTTTCTTTTTTGTTTCTTTTTTTTTTTTTTTTTTTTTTTTGCCTGGACCGTTATCTTTGTTTTTGGTGCCTACCTGGGGCTTAGAATATGTCCCATCTTGTTCATACCCTAAAAAATGATATAAGAGGAGCCATATATTTTAGAGGTACCTGGAAAGATTGGGATGCTGGAAGTGAGTTCCAGTAACTTCTATTTTCATAGTGAGGCCGAATGAGGGCATTTTCCCCCTCTTTATCTAGACTAAGCCAGGGAAGAGGACCTGTGGCTAATACCTGTATTCATGTTCAGGCTACACCTTCTGCTTCTGAAAGGATAGATGCTGGAAATGAGCTTGTTATATGTTCATCTGTTTGTTTTCTGTGGTCTTGGGTCACTCATGATTACAGTGTTCCCTTGAAGTCCAGAAATACTTCATTAAGGACACTGTCCCTTAGGTGAAAGCTATGGAAGTTGTGGTGCTTGGTGCATGGCCAAACTCCTTTCAGAAAGACTGGATGTGCCTGGATTTATCTCTTGGGTGAACTGGAAAAGGTGGGTTTTATGAAGTGTCAAGCTCTGGCTCTGGCTACTGTAGTTAGATTGGTTATTTGTTGGATTGTATTCCCTGTTAGCTCCTTGATGCAGTTCATTAGAGTGTAGGCCATCAATTAGCCACTGAGAATATGTGTCATGAGCCACTTTCAGAAAGAACGTGAGAGCTTCATGTTCCTGCCCCCTTTTCTGCATACTTCAAGTGGGTATAGGGCCTGGAAGTGTTTGGATGTCCATTTAAGACCACCTCTTTGTTCTGGGATCAAGGGAGATTCACATATGCCTAGGCCAGAGCTACTAGGTTTAGAATGGAGTGTTTTAGGAGGCAGCTTTAACAACTGGGGCTTCTCCTGTATGTTCTGGATCTCCTCTAGGGAGAAACAGGGAGTTATTTGTTGTTGCTGTTTTTTAGGCCTCTTCTTTTCCCTAATCCTAGGGGATATAATACCCTACAAGCCTACATGCTTATACAAAAGCCATGGTCACATGATCACTGCCTTTTTTTTTTTTTTAACCTGGGTTTAGAGAGACACATGCATATGCCAGCCCTTTCTGTTTCCAGAGTTAGGAGATATCCATTTAAGACCACCTCTTTTTTTGGGATCGAGGGAGATTCACATATGCCTAGTCCCTCTGTGCCCAGAGCAACTAGGTTTAGAATAGGAGGCTTTTAGGAGGCAACTTTAACAACTGAACCTTCTCAGAGTATGTTCTGGATCTCTTCTAGGGAGAAACAGGGAGTTGTTTATTTGTTGTTGTTTTTAGGCCTCTTCTTTGCACCAATCCTAGGGGATGTAATACCTTAAAGAGCCCATACACTTGTGCAAAACCAAGGTTACTGCATTTTTTTTTTCACCTGTGGTTTAGAGAGACACAGGAGTATGCCAGTCCTTTCTGCTCCCAGAGCTAGGAGATTTATGATTCAGTCAGGTAGGCAGATGTTATAAGAGTTGGGGTGTTTGCTGTGGTTGTAAACTTTACTCTGGTTGCCCCCAGGTTGATAATTGACTACCTCTTTTAACTACCTGATGCAAGTTGGTTAGAAGTCAGGCTACCTGCAGCCACTGCAGGGGTATTTCACAAACCCCTTCCGGGGGAAGCAAAGGATTGTGTCTTTTATACATAACTTCTCTGCACTACTCCTTGGAGAATAAAGTCCCTGGAAGTCCTGGTATGTCCTTAACCCACTTTGTTTCCTACAGTCTTGAGAGACATGAATGTGTCTACTCCCTTCTGCTCACACAGTTGGTGAATTAGAAGTCAAACCATGGGCCCGGCATGGTGGCTCAAGCCTGTAATCCAGCACTTTGGGAGGCCGAGACGGGCGGATCACGAGGTCAGCAGATCGACACCATCCTGGCCAACATGGTGAAACCCCGTCTCTACTTAAAAAAAATACAAAAAAAAACTAGCCGGGCAAGGTGGCGGGCGCCTGTAGTCCCAGCTACTCGGGAGGCTGAGGCAGGAGAATGGCGTGAACCCGGGAGGCGGAGCTTGCAGTGAACTGAGACCCGGCCACTGCACTCCAGCCTAGGCGACAGAGCGAGACTCCGTCTCAAAAAAAAAAAAAAAAAAAAAAAAAAAAAAAAAAAAAAAAAGAAGTCAAATCATGGAGAAACTTGGGCGTTAGGCCCTATTAAGACCCAGACCCCCTTCACCACAGAGGGGAAACTAGGTGTTGGAGAATTGTTTCCCAATTTTATGTTGCAGTGCCCAACGTGTGGTCCATGCAAGTGTGCCTTGGCTTCTCCTACGTACTCAATGTATATGTTTGCTCAGTGGTTCAATGGGTAGGATTCCCTCAATTGCTCTCTGATTTTCTCGCAGAGGGTGCTGATTTATGGATAGATGTTTATTTGGTACATCTGTGTGTGGAGGGAGAGTCAGAAGCTTCCAATTTCCCAATGTTGGTGACATGACTATATTTTCTATGACTAGTGACAGAAAATATAATATACCATCCAGGAAATTGATTCAAAATTTAAGCTTTCAAATTCCTTTATATGACAACACACAATTTTTTATTTATTCTAAATTTTTTTTTGTTTTCTGATAATAAAGTTTTTATGTGCTCAGTCTATAGAGCTTAGAAATTATAGAAAAGTAAAAGAACATTAAAATATTTAAAAATAATGTGTCTTTCATTTTTCTTTATGCATGAATAAACTTGGTGTGCTTTTTCTTGCAATGTTTCATCATATATTCTAATATCAACAACATTCATTTACATAATTTTAGTAGCTGCATAATGATGTATCTCATAGATGAATCACATACTTTTACATAATTATTTTCTTCCTGAAATATGGAATATTTCCAAAATTTTGCTATTCTAAAACCACATACACACAAAGGAAGAAAAAACTTCCACTTGGATAAA
This sequence comes from Macaca fascicularis, assembly GCF_037993035.2. Lineage (NCBI taxonomy): Eukaryota > Metazoa > Chordata > Mammalia > Primates > Cercopithecidae > Macaca > Macaca fascicularis. Next base: position 27,240,550 of record NC_088376.1, on the reverse strand, counting down.
TTTCCATATGATGTTTCTATATCTGAACATATTATTTTCATAGCAGATTCCCTGAAGTAAAATTACTACATCAAAGTGCATAAACCTTTTTGAAAGCTCTTGATAAATATTGCTAAAATGCCCTCTAGGTCGACTCTAGCAATTTACACTCTCATCATTGGCTATTCTTAAGTGGGCCTAGTGAGCTTTGATTATCATTACTATTTCTAACCTGTGTCAATTTGATAGCTGAAAAATGAGATCTCATTGTATTTCCTATGTTTTTTCATTTATCTGTCTATAAGTGGAAATAAGTTTTTTGTTAGTCATTTATATTCTTTTCTCTTTTAATTGACTTTCTAAACCTTTGCATGTTATTGTTTTCATGATACTGATTTAACACAGTATGTTTTTAGCAGTGTATATTCTGAAAACTTTTCTTCTAAACTCCATTTTTTACTTTTGTACATATCTTTAAATTATTCTACAGATAAATTATTTATTCATTTCATCTTTAAAATTTACCCATGACATAATCATTTACAAGTTACTTGCATTTTAAGCTATTTTTAATATATTTTATAGTTTTTTTTAATTTATAGATTTACTTTCGTATGTTTTTCTAGATCAAAATTTTCAGTTGTAATTCAATAAAGCTGCAGGATATAAACTGAGCACACAAAATCAGTTTTGTTTCTATACACTAACAACAAACTATCTAAAAAAGAAATTAATAAAACAATCCTATTTACAATAACATCCAAAAGAATATACTACTTGCAAATACATTTGACTTTGTAGTTGAAAACTCTATACACTTAAAACTATAAAACATCTGTAAAAGAAATTGGAAGTTATCTTGTGTTCATGGATTGGAAGAATAAATATTGTCAAAATGTCCATACTACAGAAAGTGATCTACAATTTCAGTGAGATCATAATCAAAATTCCAATATCATTTTTCACAGAAATAGAAAAAATTCCTAAATGCATGTGGATCCACAAAAGAACCCAAATAGCCAAGGTAATTTTGAACAAAAAGAACAAAGCTGAAACCATCACACTATCTGACTTCAAAATATACTTTAGGCCAGGCGCGGTGGCTCAAGCCTGTAATCCCAGTACTTTGGGAGGCCGAGACGGGCGGATCACGAGGTCAGGAGATCGAGACCATCCTGGCTAACACGGTGAAACCCCGTCTCTACTAAAAAAAAATACAAAAAACTAGCCGGGCACGGTGGCGGGTGCCTGTAGTCCCAGCTACTCGGGAGGCTGAGGCAGGAGAATGGCGTAAACCCCGGAGGCGGAGCTTGCAGTGAGCCGAGATCGCGCCACTGCACTCCAGCCTGGGCAACAGAGTGAGACTCCGTCTCAAAAAAAAAAAAAAAAAAAAAAAAAAAAAAAAAAAACTTTAAATCTATGATAACCAAACAGAATGGTATTGGCCTTAAATGCAGATACATAGATTAATGGAACAGAACAGAAAATCCAAAAATAAACCTACACATGTATGATCAACTAATCTTCAACAGAAGCATGAAGAATACACAATAAAGAAAGGACAGTCTCCTTAATAAATGGTATTGAAGAAACTGCCTATCCACATGCAAAACAACAAAATTGGATTCCTATCTTCTACCATACACAAAAAATCAACACAAAATATATTAAATATTTAAATGTGAGACCTAAAACCACAAAACTCCTAGAAGAAAACACAAGGAAAATCTTCCTTGACATTAGTCCTGGAAATGATTTTTTGTACTTAGCTCCAAAACCATAGGAAGTGAAAGTAAAATACATAAGGGCATCCCCATTGAATTAAAAAATTTCTGCACAACAAAGGAAACAATCTACAAAATGAAAAGGCAATCTATGGAAAGGGAGAGAGTACTTGCATTGCAAATCAAATATCAGATTTCTTATGATGGCTATAATGAAAAATAAAAAGTAAATATTGGCAAGGATGTGGAGAAAATGGAAACCCTGTGCATTGTTGGTAGAAACATCAATTGGCACAACCATTATGGAAAATAGCATAGAGGTTTATCAGAATATTTTAAAAAGAACTACCATATTATTCAACAATCCCACCTCTGGGTTATATTCCAAGGAAATGAAATCAGTATGTCAAAGAGATATCTATGCTTCCATGTTCATTGCAGCATTATTGACAATTGTCAAGATGTGGAATCAACCTACATGTTAATCCACAAATGAATGGATAAAGGAAATATAAAATGAAAAAATAAAATATAAAATTATTTAGTTTCAAATATATAAATCATGCCATTTGGGACAACAAGGATGAACCTGGAAGAAATTATGTTAAGTGAAATAAATGAGACACAGAAAGACAAATACTGTATGATATCACTTATATGTGGGATCTATAAAAGTGGAAAATAGGAGTGGTTACCAGAGGTTGTGGGGGTGGGGGAAATAAGGAGATGTTGGTTGAAGGACACTAACTTTCAGTTATAAGACAGATAAGTTCTGGCCGGGTGCGGTGGCTCATGCCTGTAATCCTAGCACTTTGGGAGGCCGAGGCAAGTGGATCACCTGAGGTCAGGAGTTCGAGACCAGCTTGGCCAAAATGGTGAAACCCTATCTCTACTAAAAATACAAAAATTAGCTGGGCACAGTGGCAGGCGCCTGTAATCCAAGCTACTTGGGAGGCTGAGGCAGGAGAATCGCTTGAACCTGGGAGGCAGAGGTTGCAGTGAGCCAAGATGACGCCATTGTACCCCAGCCTGAGCAACAGAGAGAGACTCCAAAAAAAAGATAAGTTCTGAGATCTTATGTATAGCATTATGCATAGCATAATGGCTATAGTTAATAATAATGTATACTTGAAATTTGCTTAGAGACTAGATCGTAAGTATTCTTGCAACAGCAACAAAAAGGTAACTATGAGAGGTAATGGATCTGTTAATTAGCTTGATTTTGTAAGTATTTCACAATATGTACATGTATAAAAACATCACATTGTATACCTTAAATGTATACATTTTTAATTTATCAGTTCTACCTCAATAAAGCTATGGGGGGGAAGAGATCTAAGTTGTTTGTGTCACACATGTCCGTATAGAAGACCACCTAAACAGGCTTTGTGTAAGCAACAAGGCTGTCTGTTCACTTGGGTGCAAGTGGGCTGAGTCCGAAAAGACAGTCAGCGAAGGGAGACAGGAGAGGGGCAGCTTTATAGGACTTGGGTAGGCAGTGGAAACTTACAGTTGAAGGTGGTTATGTGTTGTCAGCAGGGGAGGGGGTCACAAGGTGCAGGCTGGGGAGATCGTGAGATCCATTGTCCAGGAGAAGAATGTCATAAAGCCGATAGATCAGTTAGGGTAGGGCTGGAACAAGTCATAATGGTGGAATGTCGTAAGGTTGGTTACTCAGTTAAGGCAGAAACTGGCTGTTTCACTTCTTTTGTGGTTTTTCGGCTGCTCCAGACTTCTTGATTCCTGCAGGCCATCTGGATGTATACATGCAGGTCACAGGGGTTACAATGGCTTAGCTCTGGTTCAGAGGCCTGGCTATTTGTTTGTGTGTGTTGTATCTTCCAAAGGTTTTGGAAAGAGAGGATATGTAAAAGGATATATAGATTTATATATATATATATATATTTACAGATTTATATATCAATCTATAAACTGATAGCTATATTTTATATTTATATAAATTTATATAAATTTATAAATCTATAAACTGATAGCTATATTTTATATGCTTTAATCAGTTAGCACTTTCCTTTACCACTGTCTCAAGATGTTTGCAACAATCTGAGCATAGCCTCTCTCTTATATATAAAACTATACTATATGCAAGTACATAAAAATTACTATATAAGTATATACATATCTGTCTGATGATCAGAATTTACAGGACAACGTGTGTTCTAGCCTTTATTAAAATATCTCTATTCCTTCACTGTGTTGTTTTGTAATGCTTTTTGTATCATATCACATGTATATTATGTATTATATTATTATATAGTCTCTGGTCCATATCAGAACTACTTATGTTAGCTCACTGATCTGTTATAACCATAAATCACTCATTTATTTGCTATACTTTTTAAAATGATTCATTGTAGAATAATCGACTGTGCAAGTGTTTTATTTCCCCTTTTCAAAATGGTTTATCTGATTTTTTTCCAAGTAACTTAAAATTATTTTGTCAAAATCCAAATAACTTTCTCTTGGTGTCTTTAATATGATGGCAGCCAATGCAAAATAATTTTAAGCATAAGTAAAATCTTTTTAAAAATTCAATATTTCCATCTAGCAAAATGCTGTTTCTTTATTTAAATTTTCATAGCTCATAGAAATGTTGTGGCTTTGTTTATGTAAATTCCAGTCATTCCCCATTAAAATCGGTTATTTCTATAATATATATATAAAAATACTTTGTTTTTATTTTAGGAAATTTCAATATATTGTAAATTCTAATGGGACTTTAGTGATATATAGGAAGGCTGGTACCTTTTTAATTAGGTATTTTACTAGGCTTTGTTGTTAATTCTATTATAGTTAATCATCTGGAAGCTTTAAAAAACAAATGTGATGACATCATTGCAATAATTTTGTATTATTCTTTCCACTAGGTTTAACTCATTACTTGTTCTCTTTTCTTTTCTTTTTGCTTTGACTATAGCTTTCAAAAAATGTTAAATATTAATGCCACTACCAAACTTTATAAAATTATTTATAAACTGGAGAAAATTTCATTACAGCTGTGTTTTCCTAAACGTTATCCTTGAAGTATTAGTCTCTCCAGATGCTCTGCAAGAAAAAATTTTGTGTTTAAAAAAAAAAGTCTGTGAAAGTTTTCATTAAGGTGTTATAATGTATTTTTGCATGGTAAAGATCTAAGAAATTCTACAGTAGTAAAAAAAATATTTAATTGTGTTTTACTTCATTTCCTTCTAACAGTTTTTTCATAGTATTTTAATTAAAAAGTTATTAGGGGCCGGGTTTGGTGGCTCATGCCTGTAATCCCAGCACTTTGGGAGGCCAAGGTAGGTGGATCACCTGAGGTCAGGAGTTCGAGACCAGCCTGATCAACATGGAGAAACCCCATATCTGCTAAAAAAAAAAAAAAAAATACAAAATTAGCTGGGCATGGTAGTGCATGCCTGTAATCCTAGCTACTTGGGAGGCTGAGACACAAGAATCGCTTGAACCCCGGAGGCGGAGGTTGTGGTGAGCTGAGATCACGCCATTGCACTCCAGCCTGGGCAACAAGAGTGAAACACCATCTTAAAAAAAAAAAAAAAAAAAAAAAGTCATTAGGATTCATTTTTCCTTGAACAAAATTATCTATCAGTTAATACCAAGAATAGGATTGCAGATGGGAAAAAATGTTCTTCTCTGGGGGCAGACAATAAGGAATGCATTGTCTGAAAAAAATTAAAAGTGTTAATAAAGCCGAACTAAAGAACAGTTTTATTATTGCTCTATATCTATAATTCTTACCCCCAAAATCTTTGGTTGATCTGAGCTCTACATTTAGATAATTGTTTTTGTTTCTGTTGAGTCTGTATGATATGTGTATAAGCTTCCATTTTGACCATTTTAAAAAATTATCCTTTAGTAAGTATTATATTCTACATGGCAGTTAGTTTGAAATATTCCCATTTAGATAGTGACTCCCAAGACATACAGAATCAACCACATGTGTTAATTTGGAGAGTTCGTTGGTAAAGGATAGAATTGTCATACTTAATTGGGGCCAAGTTTCTATCACTGTGGGTCTATGTAGTCCTTCACTGAAACCACATATTTGAAGTCAACAATCATAACATAATGGTAGCAAAGACAAAGAAACAGAAGGTGTGTTATTTTGATTCTATAATTCATTATGTACCCTTTGAGATTTTATTTGTGTTGAGGAGTATAATATTTGTGTTGGCTTCCTACATAACAAAATTTTGCTAAAATAGAATGATATATTTAAGCTGGCATTTTTAGTTATTCCTATTTGGGCAGCAGAGCTGGCCTTTGTTCTCCTGAATCAGTCATTGGCTCAGACTGGGAGTGAGGCATCTCCCATTAGGAGAAGATAATTCTTCACAGGAGGAACTGCTGTGAGCAGTTAGCACCCAACCCTCACAGCAGCTGGGGGTGGTTCACTGGCCTGGTAAGGACTCTGAGTGTGGAACCAACAGAATGCAGTGCAGCGTCAAACTTGTATTCTGTTAAAGAGTTCTTCAGTTTCTTTTTCAAAAAGACACCTGAGGTAGGCATAAAAAAATTTCCTTTCTGCTTAAAAAAATTCATTGCCTGGAATCTGGGAATTTTATCTAATATGATTAAGAAAACAGTCTTTGCAGATGTGATTAAGAATATTGAGATATGGAGATTAGCCTGGATTTTGCAAGTGAATCCACAGTGCAATCTCATGTATCCTTATAAAAAGGAGGTTGAAGGAGATTTTGCACAAGACACAGAAGAGGTGATATGATTACAAAGGCAGAGATTAGAAGGGTGCCGTGGCAAATCAAAAATGGCGGCAGCCTCCAGGAGCTAGGAGGAGCAAGGAATGAATTCTCCCCTAAAACCTCCAGGGGCGTGGCCCTACTAACAACCTTGATCCATATTGTGAAATAATATATTTGTCTTATCTTAAGCCACCACATTTGTGTTAATTTGTTGCAGTACCCATAAGAAACTAATGCAACACTGTATTCGAATTCACAGGTAAATAACTCTGAATTAGGCAGACTTCCTCATTCATATCACATTTGTGCCAGATCTGTAAATAAACTTTTTCCCAATATTCATAGATTTTTCTCTTAGCAAGTTTTTTTGTCTATATTGTTGGTGCTACACAAATGAATCTTATTTTGTACTACCTTTCATTAATTGTTTCATGTGTATTTTTTCTCTTTTATTCATTAGCCTATAATGTCCTATTGAACAGAACCTATTTTGGTAAAGGTAGAAAGAAAATAATTTTTAAAGTCAATTTTTCTTGGTTCTGAATTTCAGACCCTAAGCAAGATACTTAAGTATTACACCCTCAGGTTTTTTATATATAACACAGTGATAATAGTACCTATGGTGTAAAGGATTATTGCATAGACTAAACAAGGAACAAATCCAGAGCACCTGGCTCAGAGTAGGAATCAGATAAAATTCCCTTTCTTCTTCTTACCCTGAGTAACAAATACATCCTTTGGCACTATCACACCTTTGGGTAAATACTGTACTTGCTTAGGACACACATACAATTAAAATTTTAAATTGAAATACTCTTAACATTTAATATTTACAGGGGGTACATATATTATTTGTATATCAATGTTATACATTGGAGTTGAAGGGGACTTGGGAACACTTTAGGGGTATGAGGGCTAAATTTTTTTTTTTTTTTTTGCCCTATTATAAATCTTTCTGCATGAGGAAGCAGTCAAAAACAAGTGTTACTAACACTTTTAAATCTGATACTTTTTTTGCAATCTGAACATAAGAAAGCAATCACTGGTATGCTAGCTCCTTCAAATGTACCTAGATATGTGACATCTTTTTGGTGTGGTCTGGATGTTGCTATATGTCTTTGCATATGTTAGTAAGTCTAACTAATTGTCAAGAATAGACACTAGAAATATTAGGTTGGTGTAGAAGTAATTGCAGTTTATGCCATACTTTTAATAGCAAAAACCGCAATTACTTTTGCACCAACCTAATACAAATGGCATTCCCAGGAACGAATGCTATTTCTGGGCCTTGTATTGAGCCATTTTCATAAGAAAGAGATCATGAAAAAAATGAAAGTTAATTAGCTCAAAAGAAAGGCGGATTTAAAAGAAACTAAAATAATTAGGGGAAATAGAGTAATATCCAATAGATATTTTGGTGACCCAGTGAGTCCAGGACATGCTGGATAGGTAGAAAAGCCAAATAATCTCAAAAGATAATATAAATACATTTTTTTTCTTGTAATCTCAATAGCAAGTGGCTCAGGGTATGTCCTGAGCTGCTGGATCAAACTAGTTCTTAGAGTTCATTAATTAATCTAATTTGCTGCTAGATCCACTGTGAGTTTGTCTTTCAGCCTTGCCAGTGACACTCTTGTGTTGTCCTTGTTTGCCTGCAGATTCTGACCAGCAGCAAATGTGTGTCTATGTGTGTAAATAAACCCTGGCCTATACCAGGAGTATCAGGAATAATATAACTAATTTATTGAGAAGATTATTAAGGGAAAGTGTTTGCTTTTTAAAATGTTTTTCTCTCTCTTTATATGTGTGTATGTGTCTGTGTGTGTGTGTGTGTGTGTGTGTGTGTGTATATTTACAGATTAAAAAGGTTACTAACAAGGAACAGAAAACCAAACACCGCATGTTCTCACTCATAAGTGGGAGTTGAACAATGAAAACACATGGACACAGGGAAGGGAACATCATACACTGGGGCCTGTCGGGAGGTTGGGGGTTAGGGGAGGGATAGCAAAGCATTATTTTCTTATAGTCCTCATCTGAGTTAATCCAACCCCAGCTACCCAGTAACCCAAACTAGAAATCTGGAACGTGGTTTAGTATAGCAAAGGCTTGGATAGCCTACGTTTGACTTCACTTTTCATGACTTTGAATAACTTTGCCTCTCAGTGCCTCAGTTTCTCATATATAAAATGAGAATATAATAGTGTATTATAATGCATTCCAGGATTCTTGTGAGGATTAAATGAGAGTTTATATATTTAGTGTTTAAAATTCAATAAATGTATAACTTTATTCCTTTTTTTATGCACTACATTCAATCTGTAAGTTTATTATTTTATTTTCTCTTATCAAAAATTTCCTTCGCATCATTATCACTTCCTTGCTTCAAGTCCTTCCAGTCTGGCTTTCCTGGATAACCTGTATCCAGTGTTTGCAAATTACTTCAACCATCTCTCTCCACTCTTCCCCTTAGTCGTATTTCTTCTCTGGTGGTGTGTACTGCTGATGGAGTGTGTTTTCTTGATATAAAATATTTTACATATTTATGGAGTACATGTTAGTATTTGTTACATGTATAGAAAGTGTAAGCTGGGCACCATGGCTCATGCCTGTAATCCCAGCACTTTGATAGGCCAAGGCAGACAGATCACCTGAGGTCGGAAGTTCAAGACCAGCCTGACCAACATGGAGAAACCTCGTCTCTACTAAAAAATATGAAACTAGCTGGGCATAGTGGTGCAAGCTTGTAATCCGAGCTACTCGGGAGGCTGAGGCAGGAGAATCGCTTGAACCTGGAAGGCGGAGGTTGCAGTGAGCCGAGATCATGCCATTGCACTCCAGCCTGGGCGACAGAGTGAGACTCAGTCTTAAAAAAAAAAAAAAAAAAAGAAAATGTATTGATCACGTGAGGGGCTGTTTGGTATATCCATAACCTTGAGTATTTACCATTTCTATGTGTTGGTAACATTTCAAGTCCTTTCTTCTAGCTACTTTGAAATATACTATACAATGTTGCTGACTATAATCACCCTACTCTACTATCAAATAATGGGGTTATCTTTTCTATCTGACTATATGTTTATATTCACAAATCAATCTTTCTTTATCCCCCCTTTCACTCTTGCACCTTTCCCAACCTGTGGTATATATCATTATATAACATTCTATTTTCTAATTACAGAAAATCAGTTTTTTTGTTTGTTTGTTTGTTGTTTTGTTTTGAGATGGAGTCTCGCTCTGTTGCCCAGGCTGGAGGGCAGTGGCACGATCTCGGCTCACTGCAAGCTCCACCTCCCGGGTTCACGCCATTCTCCTGCCTCAGCCTCCCAAGTAACTGGGACTACAGGTGCCCACCACCACGCCCCGCTAATTTTTTTGTGTTTTTAGTAGAGATGGGGTTTCACCGTGTTAGCCAGGATGGTCTCAATCTCCTGACCTCGTGATCCGCCCGCAAAGTGCTGGGATTACAGGCATTAGCCACGGCACCCAGCCCAGAAAATCAGTATTTTAGCTCTCACATATGAGTAAGAAAATGTGGTATCTGTCTTTTTGTGTCTGACTTATTTAAATTAACATAATACCCTTCAAGCTCCACCCATATTTCTGCAAGTAACATGATTTTATTCATTTTGATAGCCCAATAGTATTTTGTTGTGTATATATACCACATTTTTAAATTTATTAATCCACCAATGACACTTGGGTTGATTCCAAATCTTTGCTATTGTAGAGTGTTGCAATATTCTTTTGATATACAGATTTCTTTTCCTTTGGATAAATACCCAATAGTGGAATTGCTGGATAAGAACATAGTATTAATTTTTTTTTAGAAAACTCCATACTGTTTCCCACAGTGGTTGTACTAAATTACATTCCCACCAATAGTGTACAAAAGTTCCCTTTTCTGCTCGTCCTTGACAGTATCTGTGCTTTTTTGTTGTTTGATTTTTAAGTAATAGCCATTCTAACTTGGATAAAATGGTATTGCATTCTGGTTTTGATTTGCATTTCCCTAATGATTAGTGATGTCGATTATTTTTTTATATACCTGATAGCCATTTGTATGTCTTATTAAAAATTGCATTCATGTCCTTAATACATTTTTTAATGGGATTATTTGATATTGGTTGTTGAGTTGCTTTAGTTCCTTGTATATTCTGGATATTAATTAGTCCCTTGTCAGATAAATAGTTCGTAGAAGTTTCTCCCATTCAACAGATTGTTTCTTTACTCTGTGCATTTTTTCCTTTGCTGTGAAGAAGGCTTTTAGTTTAATTTAGTCCTACTTGTCTATTTTTGTTATAGTCGTCTGTGCTTTTGCAGTATTAGCCATGAAATGTTTCCCAAGACCAATGTCTTAAAGCATTTTCCCTATGTTTTTCTCTAGTAGTTTTATAGTTTTGGGTATTATATTTAAGTCATTCTTCTGTATATGGATATCCAATTTTCCTGGCACCACTTTTTGAAAAGGATGTCCTTTCCCCATTGTGTGTTCTTGGCAACTTTATATTAAAACAACAACAACAACAAAAAAAAACACAGTTGCTTGTAAATGCATGGATTTATTTCTGGACTATCTATTCCGTTCCATTTGTCTATGTGTCTATTTTTATATCAATACCATGCTGTTTGGGGTGCAATAGACTTGTAATATATTTTGAAGTCAGGCAGGGTGATGCCTCCAGCTTTGTTCTTCTTTGTTCAGGTTTCCTTTGGCTATGTGAGCCCCTTTTTGTTTTCATACAAATTTTAGCATTTTTCTTAATCTCTGTGAAAATAGAAAATACTTAGGGATTGCACTGAATCTATATATTGCTTTGTGCACTATGGTCATTTTAACAATAATGATTCTTTTGATCCATAAGCATGGGATGTATTTCCATTTGTTTGTGTACTCTTCAAGTTTTTTCATTAGTGTTTTGCAGTTTTCCTTGCAGATATTTTTCACCTCCTTAAATTTATTCCTAAGTATTTTATTTTTGGGAGCTGTTATAAATGGGATTACTTTCCTGATTTATTTGTCATCTAGCTCATTATTAGTGTATAGTGTATTGATTTTTTATGTTGATTTTATATTATGCAACTTTACTGAATTTATTAATTAAATCTACAAGGCTTTTGGTGGAGTGGTTCGTTTTTTCTAGATATCTGATTATATCATTAGGAAAGAGGAACAATATGACTTCCTATTTTTCACTTTGGATGCCTTTTCTTTCTTTCTCTTGACTGATTGCTCTTATCAGGACTTCCAGGACTATATTGAATAGCAGTGGTGAAAGTGGGCATCTTTAACTTGTTCCAGTTCTTAGAGGAAACACTTTCAGCTTTTCCCCATTTAGTATGATTTTAGCTGTGAGTTTGTCATATATGGCCTTTATTATTTTGAGGCATATTCCTTCTATTCCTAGTTTGTTGAGAATGTTTATCATTTTTAAGTGATGTTGAATTTTATCAAATGCTTTTTCTGCATCTTTTGAGATGATCATATTATTTTGTTGAAGTGATGTATCATGTTTACTAATTTGTATATGTTGAATAATCCTTGCATCCCTAGTATAAATCCAAGTTGGTCGTGGTGTATTATCTTTTTGGTGTGCTGTTGAATTCTGTTTGTTAGTATTTTGTTAAGGACTTTCTCCATCTATGTTCATCGGGGATATTGGCCTATAGTTTCTTTTTGTTGTGTTCTTGCCTGGTTTTTGGTATCAGGGTAAAGTTGGCCTCATAGAATGAGTTATGGAGAGTACCTTCTTCAATTTTTTGAAATAGTTTTAGGGGCACTGGTATTTTTTTAACATGTTTGATAGAATTCGGCCATTAATCCATCCAATTCTAGGCTACTTTTTGTTGGAAGACTTTTAGTATATGATTCAATCTCACTACTTGTTATTGGTCTGCTCAGGTTTTCTGTTTTTTCCTGATTCAGTCTTGGTAGGTTTTATGTTTCCAGGAATATATTAATTCCTCTATGTTCTCCTGTTTATTGGCATATAGTTGCTCATAATAGTCTCTCATTCTCTTTTTAAATATTTCTCTGATATCAATTGTAATATCTCCTTTTTCATTTCTGATTTTGTTTATTTGGGTGTTCTCCCTTCTTTGTTAGTTTGGCTAGAGGTTTATAAATTTTGCTTCTTTCCAGAGACCCAAATTTTATTTGGTTTATCCTTTGTATTTTTTAGGTCTCTCTTATTTAGTTCTGCTGAGATCTTTATTATTTCTTTACTTCTAGTAAATTTTTTTTTTCCCTAGCTTTTCTAGTTCCTTGAAGTACATTATTAGGTTGTTAATTTGAAATATTTCTACTTTTTTGATGTATGCATTTATTGCTATAAACTTTTCTTTTTCGCTGTATTTGCTCAGGTATTGGCATATTGTGTTTTCATTTTTATTTGTTTCGAGAATATTTTTTATTTTCATCTTAATTCTTCATTAACTCAATGGTCATTAAGGAGCATGTTATATAATTTCCATGTATTTGTATATTTTCCAAAGTTCATCTTACTGTTGATTTTTATTTTTATTCCATCGTGGTCTCAGAGGATACTTGATATAATTTTAAGTTTTTAAAAATTTGTAGATATTTGTTTTGTGTCCTATTATATAGTCTCTCCTAGAGAATGTTCCATGTGCTAATTAGAATAATGTATATTCTGCAATTGATTGAAAATTTTCTGTAAATGTCTACAATATCCATTTGGACTAGAGTCCAATTTAAATCCAATGCTTCCTTATTGATTTCCTGTCTAAATTGTCTATCTAATGCTGAGAGTGGGGTGTTGATATCCCTCACTATTGTTGTAGTAGATCTAGCTCTCTTTTTACATCTAGTAATATTTGTGTTATGAATCTGAGTGTTCCAATGTTGGGTGCATATATATTTAGAATTGTTATATCATGTTGCTAGATTGATCAATTTTTAATCATATAGTGACCATCTTTGTCCTTTTTAAAACTGTTTTTGATTTATAATCTATTTTAGCTGATATAATTATAACTAATTCTGTCAGCTTTTGTTTTCCATTTGCATGGAATATCTTTTTCTATCCCTTTATGTGGAATCGATATGTGTATTTGTAAGTTAAATATGTTTGTTCTAGGATAGTTGGATCGTTTTTCTTTATTCATTTTTCTCTATATCTTTCAAGTGGAGAATTTAATCCATTCATATTCAAGGTTGTTATTGATATAAGAGGGTTTTTTTTACTATCATATTGTTAATTGTTTTCTGGTTGTTTTGTATATTCTTTTTTCCTTTCTTTTTCTCTTATTGTTTGTCATTGTAGGTTGGTGTTTTACTGTAGTAGTACCATTTAAGTCCTTTATGTTCCTCATTTGTGTATTTGGTTTACCACTGACTTTTATCTTTTCATGTGTTTTTATGACTATAATTCATCCTTTAGCTTTAAAGTTTTGAACTCCCTTGAATTTTTCTTATAAGGCTAGTTTCAGAGTGTTGAATTCCTTTAGCATTTGCTTATCTGGAAAAGACTCAATTTCTTCTTCATTTATGAAGGATAATTTTGTTGGACATAATATCCTTTGGTGAAAGTTTTTTGTTTTCTTCCAGCACTTTGAATATGTCATATCATTCTCTTCCTGCTTGTAAGGTTTCTGCTAAGAAATCCACTGTTATTCTGATGGGGGTACCTAGGTGCTTTTCTCTTGCTCTTTCTATTATCCTTTATTTTGCTTTGACTTGAGACAGTTTGACTATAATGTGTGATATGGTTTGGCTGTGTGTCCCCACCCAAAATCTCATCTTGGAATTGTGATCCCCATAATCTTCAAATGTCAAGGGCAGGATTACCTGATGGAGGCAATTGGATCATGAGGGTGGTTCCCCCATATGGCTCTCATGATAATGAGTGAGTCTCTTGAGATCCGATGGTTTTTAAGTAACTAGTATTTCCCCTGTTTGCAGTCACTCTGTCCTGCCACCCTGTGAAGAAGGTGTCTGCTTCTCTTTTGCCTTCCGCCATGACTGTAAATTCCTGAGGCCTCCCCAGCCATGCTGAACTGTGAGTCAATTAAAACTTTTTCCTTTATAAATTACCCAGTCTTGGGTATTTCTTCATAGTAGTGTGAAAATGGACTAATACAATGTGTAAAGGAGAAAACCTTTTTGTATTATATTTGTTTGGGAATCTTTGAATTTCTTGCATCTGGATGTCTAGGTTTCTTGCTAGAATTAGGAAGTTTTCATCTAATATTTCATTAAATATATTTTCTAACATTTTTATTCTGTGTCCTTAAGGACACCAATAATTCAAATATTCACTTGTTTTCTATTGTTGCAAATGTCATGAAGACTTTGCTCATTTTTTTCTTTTTTCTTTGTTTTTATCGAATTGCATTATTTCAAAAGACCTATCTTCAAATTCTGAGATTCTTTCTCCTGATTGATCTAATATATTGTTGAAACTTTCAAATGTATTTTATATTTCAGTCAATGAATTATTTAATTCCAGAATTTTTGTTCTTTTGTTTTAATATCTATCTCTTTGGTAAACTTCTCATTAATATCCAGAATTGTTCTTATGATTTCTCTGTATTGCTATTTCAAACTCTTATATATCTTGCTGAGTTTCTTTAAAAATTAGAATTCTGAATTCTTTTTCCAGGATTTTGTAAATTTCTTTTTGATTAGGATATGTTGCTGTAGATTTATTTTTGGAGATACTGTATTTCCTTGCTTCTCCATGTTTTCATGTTTTCTGTGTGCTTACATTAATATAAATGTATCTAATGTAAGAGTCACTTCTTCCAATTGTTGAATTTGCCTCTATAGAAAAGGATTTTTGCCTGAAACTGTGTGTGTGTGTGTGTGTGTGTGTGTGTGTGTGTGTGTGTGTGTGTGTAGTATAATCTTTGTATGATTTTTAAGCTGTAAATAGTGTCAGTGGTATCCAGGATTTTCTTTGCGGTTTAGGAGGTGTTTATTAGTGGAGGCTTTGGTGAAGTTTTGCTGAGGACTAGGAAGCCAGGTGGGCCAGTCTCCAGGCCCCAGTGGCGGTGGCAGTAGGCTAAGTATGTCTGTCTTTGAGCCCCAGTGTGGCATACACTGGCACCATAATTAACAAGTCCATGGTGGCTGTTTTTGGGTTTCCAGGTGGCTTGTTCAGACGCTGGCAGTGGCAATGGTAGGCCAGGATTATGGGCCGGCTCTTGTGTTCCTGGACAGCAGGCATGATGTGGATGATGGCAGAAGCAATAGTCGGGTGTACCCCCTGGTCTTTGCTGGTGGTGGTGTTGGCTATGACGGGTTGAGTAGACCAGTCCCCTAGCCCTCTAGGAGTGCATGAAGATGGGTGCTAACTATGTTAATATCAGCAGGTAGTGTTGTCCTGACCACAGACTCTGGGAGAAGTGTTCAGGTGCCAACAGTGGTCGACTGGTAGGAGCAATCGCCAGATCCCTGGATCATATGCTTGAATAAAGGGGGGTTGGGGCATGTAGGACTGGGCCAGTGGACTTGTTTCAGTCCCCATGGTCATGTGTTCAGGCACTTACTGTGATAGGCAATGACAGCATTATCCTCAATTTTCCAGCATAATGCTCATGTATGTTCACTGGCGGTTGCACTGTGAACCAACCAATGCAAAGGGCAGAGACCCTCTCAGCAGGAGCAGGATAATCAGGTAGCTGTGGGATGTGAAGTTTCCCCATACCTTGATCTCACAGTGGCCTGCAATAGCAACAATGGGATTTGTCTCTGGGATGTATGAAAGTGCCCAGTCTCGCCTCTCTGTCCTTGGGCCTGTGGTGGTAGTGGCAGTGGCAGTTCTGGTTGGTCCCAGGGCAAAATAGATCTTCAGAGGCTGGGGTCTCAGAATGGCACAGGTTGTGGTCCTCTCAATGGGGAGGGTGGAGCCACTCTCAGTGGAAGCAGCATAGTTGGGAGTATAGTTTGCTTGAATCTTGGTCCCTCAGCAGCCCTCAGCTGCAGAGGGGTGATTGTCCTTGGGGTGCATGAAAGTGCCTGGCTTCCCTCCTCATCATTAGCACCAGTGGTAGCAGCAGTGGTGGCATCAGTTTCAGGGTAGGATGCAGTCCTTTGGGGGCTTGGCTCTCAGAATGGTGCCATGCTGAAGCTGCTCATGGCTCAAATACCTGTGGGACTCAGCATGAGTTCCTTCCCTGAAGCAATGCCTCTGTGCATCTCTAGGCAGCTCTCTCTGTTATCCTTGAGGCCCCTGTAGGTTGAGGGACTCTCCTGTAGCTAGAATTGTAAAAGTCCATGACAGGAATGTGGGGCCCTGGGGGCTGTTCACTTACCCTTTACTCATGTCTGGGAGTTTCTCCTGACTCCCAACTATTCTCGGCCAAGCAGGATGCCTGCCATGTGATATTGTTTGCTGTGTCCCCACCCAAATCTCATCTTGAATTGTAACTCCTACAGTTCCCATATGTCATGGGGAGAACCCGGTGGCAGATAATTGAATCATAAGGGTGGGTCTTTCCCATGCTGTTCTCATGATAGTGAATAAGTTTTATGAGATGTGATGGTTTTAAAAATGGGAGTTTCCTTGCACAAGCTATCTCTCTCTTTGCCTGCTGCCATCCATGTAAGACTCCTCCTTGCCTTCTGCCATGTTGAGCCTGTGAAGCCTCTGCAGACACATGGAACTGTAAGTCCACTAAATCTCTTTCTTTTGTAAATTGCCCAGTCTCAGCAGCGTGAAAACTGACTAATACAGTAAATTGGCTGCTGCTAAAAAGATACCTGAAAATGTGGAAGCAAATTTGGAACTGGGTAACAGGCAGAAGTTGGAACAGTCTGGAGGGCTCAGAAGAAGATAGGAAAATGTGGGAAAGTTTGGAACTTCCTAGAGACTTGTGAATGACTTTGACTAAAATGCTGATAATGATATGGACAATGAAATCCAGGCTGAGGTGGTCTCAGATGGAGATGAGGAGCTTGTTGGGAACTGAAGCAAAGGTGACTCCTGTTATGTTTTTGGACAGAGACTAGTGGCATTTTGCCCCTGCCCTAGAGATTTGAGGAACCTTGAACTTGAGAGATGATTTAGGGTATCTGGTGGAAGAAATTTCTAAGCAGCAAAGCATTCAAGGGGTGACTTTGGTGCCATTAAAGGCATTCAGTTTTAAAAGGGAAATAGAGCATATAAGTTTGGAAATTTTGTGGCCTGACAATGCAATAGAAAAGAAAATCCCATTTACTGAGGAGAAATTCAAGCTGGCCACAGAAATTTGCATAAGTAACAAGGAGATGAATGTTAATGACCAAGACAATGGGGGAAATGTCTCCAGGGCATCTTAGAGACATTTGCAGCAGCCCTGCCCATCCCAGGCCCTGCAGTTTAGGAGAAAAAAGTGGTTTTGTGGGCTGGACCCAGGGTCCTTCTGCTGTGTGCAGTCTAGGGACTTGGTACCCTGTGTCACAGCCCCTCCAGCCATTAGTAAAAGGGGCCAAGGTACAGTTCAGGCTGTTGCTTCAGAGGATCAAAGCCTCAAGTCTTGGAAGCTTCCACATGGTGTTGAGCCTGTGAGTGCACAGAAGTCAAGAATTGAGTTTTCAGAATCTCTCCCTAGATTTCAGAGGATGTATGGAAACACCTGGATGCCCAGGTGGAAGTTTGCTGTGGGTTTGGGGCCCTCATGGTGAACCTCTGCTAGGGTAGTGTGGAAGGGAAATGTGGGGTTGGAGCCCCTGCACAGAGTTCCTACTGGTGTACTACCTAGTGGAGCTGTGAGAAGAGGACCACCATCCTCCAGACCCCAGAATGGTAGATCCATTGACAGCTTGTGCCATGTGCCTGGAAAAGCTGCAGACACTTAATGCCAGCCCATGAAAGCAGCCAGGAGGCGGGGGCTGTACCCTGCAGAGCCACAGGGCTGGAGATGCCCAAGGCTGTGGGAGCCCACCTCTTGCATCAGTGTGACCTGGATGTGAGACATGGAGTCAAAAGAGATCATTTTGGAGCTTTAAGACTTGACTGCCCTGCTGGATTTTGAACTTGCATGGCGCCTGTAGCCCCTTCGTTTTGGCCAATTTCTCCCATTAGGAATGGCTGTATTTACCCAATTCCTGTAACCCCATCATATCTAGGAAGTAATTAACTTGCTTATAATTTTACAGGCTCATAGGCAGAAGGGACTTGCCTTGTCTCCGATGAGATTTTAAACTGTGGACTTTTGAGTTAATGCTGAAATGAGTTAAGACTTTGTGGGACTGTTGGGAAGCCATGATTGGTTTTGAGATTTGGGAGGGGCCACGGGTGGAATGATATGGTGTGACTGCATCCCCACCCAAATCTCATCTTGAATTGTAACTCCCACAATTCCCATGCGTCATAGGAGGAACCCAGTGGTAGGTAATTGAATCATAGGGGTGGGTCTTTCCTGTTCTGTTCTCATGATAGTGAACAAGTCTCACAAGATATGATGGTTTTAAAAATGGAAGTTTCCCTGCATAAGCTCTCTCTCTCTCTTTGCCTGCTGCCATCCACGTAAGATGTGACTTGCTCCTCTTTGCCTTCCTCCATGTTAAACCTGTGAAGCTTCCCCAGTACATTAAACCTCTTTCTTTTGTAAATTGCCCAGTAAAATTGGGTATGTCTTTATTAGCAGCATGAAAACAGAATAATACACCATCCTTCCCTCTCCTTAGCTGCCAGAGCTTCCCATCACTTCTCTGTTGAATTCCATTGTTCTCTCTTCAATAATCTATTCAAAATGTCATGAGTGTGGTCCTTGACTGGACTTCTTTTCTGTCTTCAGCCAATTTCATTGTAATAAAATAACAAAATAGCTCCTTTTAATAAGTTTTCCTCAAATTTTATACAGAAACAAAACATGGGTCTTGGAGTACATGACTTGGATTTCCACATTTAGTTTAAGGCTAGATATATGTTTAGACTACCTTAAGATAAAGTGTATTTATAAACTAGGACCAAGGCAAACTCATATTATCTTTACTATTGACATGGATAACAATATTAACAAGTTTCACATTTCAATGGATTTCAAATTTTATTATGTAAAATATGGGCATTGTAATATCAGCTTCATAAATGTTTTGTGATTAATTATAAAGTATGAGGTATTTTACATGGCAATTTTGATTTTTTTGGTGAATATATATACATTTTATATTATCAATCCTGATTCAGTATATTTTAAAACGCACAAACTTACTTCTGAATTCCTTTTGTAAGCAAGTCAGATTTTCTTTATCATTTTTCAATAGAATGCATCTGCCTTCATAAATCATATATAAAGTTGATAAAAGCAAAGAGCACAGCCTTAAGAAAATCTAACAGGTCAGTAGCTATTTATAATTTGACAATTTATGAGAACAAATGTCTCCATTACATAAATAATTCCCTTGCATTTCATTTGCTTACACACCATTATTTCTAAAAGTTTGTCACAAAAAGAATGGTGATCAATTTATCTTCTTAGCTGGCACAGTGGGAAAATGTGAGCACCACTGCATTCCTTCAGTCAGCTTGCTAGGAAGATAATATTAATCTTTTATTTTATAAAGATATACCTGAATTTTAGCCACAGGCCAATGATCCACAGAGACATAAAAAGCCCTATGAGTAATTCAGCCCTGAGCTTTTTCTGTGTACTCCAGTGATCATTTGGCTGGTTCCACCTGAGTCACTGAATGGAAATGGGAACTGTCCTTAAATATTATTCAGCCCTTTATTGTCTCTCATCAGCATAAGAGTACGAGCAATAAAATTGCTTCGGGGCATGTTTGCCAGCTTGTGTAGAAGTGAAAAGAGCCTTCCATGTACTAAGGATTAGACAACTTGTGTTCGAATCAAGACCTCCCATTGGGTATTCTTGTGCCAATCAATCATAAAGCATTCTGAAAATCACTTATAAAATAAGAAATACAGATTAGATATGCCCAATTATAAAGGACATTAAAAGCCATTTCATTTATAAATAATAAAATCATTTATTATATAAGAAGGCTGGACCACATGCTTGAATGTGTTTTGTCAATTTGGGTAAGAATGGAAACTATATTTCTCAAACTCCCCTTCCCTGTGTGGGTCCAGAATAGTTTGGGTCAAGAAAGAAACTTGTGTAAGATTTGGATGGCAGAAATAAATGTGGAGTCATTACTCTTGGAAGAAACTTTATAGTCAGACACTAGGATAGCAGACCAGAAGGGCCCAATAGTCCACTGAACTCCAGTTTATCTTAACTCTCCTCCCTTTCTGAGATCATAGTTGCTGGTATGTCAACCAGCAGTAACCCTGCGCCTACAACTATGCACCTGACTACAAGTGCCTTAGAAGTACTAGTCATACATAGGCACCAGCTTCTTCAGAAGGGGCAGTAACTATGGGCCTCCCCATGAGTACTCTCTTCAGGGGCCCACTTAGAGATCCAGAGGCTCTTGTCTAGAATTTCCTGTAAACTAACTTGTACACACATACCAGTGCTTCATGTCAACGTGGTTACAGCAGTTATTTCTCTGATCTCCTCACTTTCTCTTTTGTTAAATCCTCACATATTCACAATTTGCTGTGACCAAGTATCTCAGTCCAGAATATAAGTTCTCAGGGAATATAGCAACTACAGATGCACAGATGTGACTCAGAGCATCTGGGAACACCTGGAAAGTATGCATTTGTATTGAGCATTTTTCTAGGTAGAAGGGGTACATAATTTTTAACATATTTATAAAGAATTCAGTAAGTCCAGGCTGAGTGCAGTGGCTCATGCCTATATTCCCAGCACTTTGGGAGGCCGAGGTGGGAGGATCACTTGATGCCAGGAGTTTGAGACCAGACTGGCCAACATAGCAAAACCCCGACTCTACTAAAAGTACAAAAATTAGCCAGGTATGGTGGTGCACAGCTGTAATCCCAGCTACTTAGAAGTCTGAGACACGAGATTCACTTGAACTTGGGAGAAGAAGTTTGCAGTGAGTCGAGATCGTGCCGCTGCACTCCAGTCTAGGGGACAGAGTGAGATCAGTCTCAAAACAACAACAACAACAAAAGAATTCAATAAAATTCAGTGAGTCCAAACAGATTAAAATCAACGCTTAAGGCTGTACTGCTTAATATGGTCATCACTGGCCACATGTGACTACTTACATTTAATTAATTTAAAACTAATAAAATAAAAAATTCAGTTTCTTTGTCACATTAGTCACATTTCAAGTGCTTGGTAGCCACACATGGTTAGTTAGCTATCATATGGGACAGTGTAGACAATGTTTTATCATTGCAGAAATTTCTGTTGGTTAGCGTGCTTCCAGGATAAATAACATTGTATGGAAATGCAGAAGTTCCATTGCTTTCTATATACGATACTAAGTGAGCTAAGCACCTTTCTTATTATTTCCCTACTTCCTCCAATTTCTCCACCAAACACAAAACCCTATTCAAGTAGAACATCAAATTCATTGAACAGCTTAGTACAACATCTATTTTTCTTTTATAAAGGTCAGTGCTTTTGGTACAGCATGATTGCATGCAGAGTTGAAAAACAGATCCAATTCACCTACAGAGCCACATAAATATTTTAAGACTGTGTTTTATAAACTGTAAACTTTATTATAGGCTTTGGTTCCAGAGCAGGTGAAGTCTATATATCATCAAGTCCCACCACTCGTGGCTATTGTTTTAGTAGCCTGCTTCTTCACTTCTGCCATACACTACCCAGCAGACTGGATTAACAGCTCTCCCAGGTCCCCTTCCATCTTCCAGGAGAAATACTGATTGAACCAGAAGCAAATTCTTCCTATTCTGACATATATGTATACAAGAAAAGCCTAGGATTTACCAACAGCACAATAGGCTACAAACACGAAACCAATCACGTTCCTCAGGGAAAGCACTAAGTAGTTTATCATCCTTTCAGGCCAGAAAGGTTTTGAAGGGTGAACACAGACCTCTACAGCTGCAACTGACTTCTTTGCATTTTAAGGAGCAACATAATAGCATTCCCGATTAGGAACTAATTAGAGAAATAAGCAGCAGTTCTAGAATTTTGGCAGCTATCCCACACAACCTGAAAGCAACAACAACAAAAACTCTTCAAATTCACCTGCATAAGGAAAGACTGGAGTGGGAGTCAATATCAGCTTTGTCATAAAGGGAATATAGTTATTTACCTTAAAATTATCTAGAATTTATCCTATGCAGGCCATTTAGAAGTAGGTTCTCTGCTTCTACAGTAACTCAAAAAATAATATAGGGGACTGACAGTAAATTGCTCCTTAAATTGAAATATATGTAGCACCAAAGTCTGGAATGTTTTTAGTCTTCCACCATTGAATATGATGTTAAGTGTGAGCTTTTCATATATGGCCTTTATTATGTTGAGTTACTTTCCTTTTTTTACCTACTTTCTTGACAGCTTTAATCATGAAAAAATACTGAATTGTTTTAAACACTTTTTATGCATCAATTAAGATTATGTGATTTTTTTTTGTCCTTCATTGTATTAACATGATACATTACATTGATTTTTGTATGTTGAAACTTCCTTGCATCTGAGGGATAAATTCCACTTGGTCAGAGTGTATGATCCTTTTAACGTGATGTTGAATTTTTTTGCTAGCATTTTGTTGAGGATTTTTGCGTTAATATTCATTGGGGATATTACTCTGTAGTTTTATTTTTTTGTAGTATCTTTCGGTTTAGTATCAGGATAATGCTTCCCTCATACATTGAGTTTGGAGGTGTTCCCTATTCCTCAAGCTTTGGAAGAGTTTGAGGAGGATTAGCATTAATTCTTCTTTAAATGTTTGGTACAATAGCACCAGTGAAGCCATTTGGTCCTGGGCTTTTCTTTGTTGGGATGATTTTGATTACTGTTTAATCTCCTCACTAGATATAGGTTTGTTCAGATTTTTTGTTTCTTCATAATTCTCTTGGTAGGTTGTGTATTTCTAGGAATGTATCCATTTCTTCTAGTTATACAATTTGTTAATGCATAATTGTTCATAGTAATCTCTTACAATCCTTTTGATTTCTGTGGCATCAGATGTAATGTCTCTTTTTTCATTTCTTTTTTTTTTTATTATTACCCGTGATGTTTTATTTTATTTTATTTTTTTAATTTTTTAAATTTATTTATTATTATTATACTTTAAGTTGTAGGGTACATGTGCATAACGTGCAGGTTTGTTACATATGTATACTTGTGCCATGTTGGTGTGCTGCACCCATCAACTCGTCATTTACATCAGGTATAACTCCCAATGCAATCCCTCCCCCCTCCCCCCTCCCCATGATAGGCCCCGGTGTGTGATGTTCCCCTTCCTGAGTCCAAGTGATCTCATTGTTCAGTTCCCACCTATGAGTGAGAACATGCGGTGTTTGGTTTTCTGTTCTTGTGATAGTTTGCTAAGAATGATGGTTTCCAGCTGCATCCATGTCCCTACAAAGGACACAAACTCATCCTTTTTGATGGCTGCATAGTATTCCATGGTGTATATGTGCCACATTTTCTTAATCCAATCTGTCACTGATGGACATTTGGGTTGATTCCAAGTCTTTGCTATTGTGAATAGTGCTGCAATAAACATACATGTGCATGTGTCTTTATAGCAGCATAATTTATAATCCTTTGGGTATATCCCCAGTAATGGGATGGCTGGGTCATATGGTACATCTAGTTCTAGATCCTTGAGGAATCGCCATACTGTTTTCCATAATGGTTGAACTAGTTTACAATCCCACCAACAGTGTAAAAGCATTCCTATTTCTCCACATCCTCTCCAGCACCTGTTGTTTCCTGACTTTTGAATGATCGCCATTCTAACTGGTGTGAGATGGTATCTCATTGTGGTTTTGATTTGCATTTCTCTGATGGCCAGTGATGATGAGCATTTTTTCATGTGTCTGTTGGCTGTATGAATGTCTTGTTTTGAGAAATGTCTGTTCATATCCTTTGCCCACTTTTGGATGGGGTTGTTTGTTTTTTTCTTGTAAATTTGTTTGAGTTCTTTGTAGGTTCTGGATATTAGCCCTTTGTCAGATGAGTAGATTGCAAAAATTTTCTCCCATTCTGTAGGTTGCCTGTTCACTCTGATGGTAGTTTCTTTTGCTGTGCAGAAGCTCTTTAGTTTAATGAGATCCCATTTGTCAATTTTGGCTTTTGCTGCCGTTGCTTTTGGTGTTTTAGACATGAAGTCTTTGCCCATGCCTATGTCCTGAATGGTACTACCTAGGTTTTCCTCTAGGATTTTTATGGCATTAGGTCTAACATTTAAGTCTCTAATCTTTTTTCATTTCTAATTTTAGTTATTTGAGTTGTCCTCTTTGTTTTTTTCTCAGTTAATCTAAGGGTTTGTAAATTTCGTTGCTCCTTTTTAAAAAAGAACTCTGAGATTTTTAAGTTTGTTTCTGTTTTTTATTTTCTATTTCATTTATTTCTGTTCTAACCTTTTATTATTTCCGTCCTTTTGCTAATTGTTGGTTTAGTTTTCTCTTGTTGTAGTTCCTTGTGGTATAAAACTGAGTTGCTGATTTGCAACCTTTCTTCTGTTGTAAGGTAAGCATTTGCTACCATAAACTTCTTCTTCTTTTTTTTTTTTTTTTGTATGGGTTGGGTATCCCTTATCCAAAATGCTTAGGACCAGAAGTGTTTCAAATTTTGGATTTTTTTCAGATTTTGGAATATTTGTATTATGCTTACCAGTTGAGCATCTCTAATCTGACATTCTGAAATATGAAATATTCCAAAGAGCATTTCTTTTGAGTGTCATGCCAGCATTCAAAATGTTCTGATTTTAGCACATTTTAAATTTTGGATTTGCAGATTAGGGATGCTCAACTTGTCCTACTTTTGCTGCATCCCATATATTTTGTTATGTTGTGTTTTTTTCATTTTTCTCAAGATAGTTTCTAATTTCTCTTGTGATTTTTCTTTGACCAATTGTTTGGTTAAGAGCATGTTGTTTAATTTCCACATCTATGTGGATTTTTTGTTCATTTGTTTTACTCCTGTTATAACTTTTTAGTTTCATTCCATTGTGGTCAGAGTAGATACCTTCTATGATTTTAATCTTCTAAAATTTCAGATTTGTTTTGTGACCTAATATAATCTATCATGAAGAAAGTTTAATCTGTGCTTCAGAAGAATGTGTTTACTCCTTTTGTTGGTTGCAGTATTCTGTGTGTGTGTGTGTCTGTGTATGCGTGTGTATGTATGTTCCAATTTGTATATAGTGTTATCTAAGTCTTCTGTTTCCTCATAGATTTTCTATCTAGTTGTTCTATCTATTATTAAAAGTCAGATGTTGAAGTCTCCTACTGTTATTGTGTTGCTGTCTATTTCTCCCTTCAGTTTTGTCAATGTTTGCTTCATATATTTGGGAGCTCTTATGTTAGGTACATCATATGCATTTGTAATTATGTCTTCCTAATGAATTGACCACTTTATGATTATATAATGTCTTTATTTGTCTCTTGTGACAATTTTTGACTTCAAGTATATTTTTTCTAATATAGGTATAACTGCCCCTGATTTATTTTGTTACATAAAATATAGTTTTATTCTATATCTTTCAGTCCACATATGCTCTTATATCTAAAGTGAGTCTCTTGTAGACAGAATATAGTTACAACTGGTTTCCTTATCCATTCAGTCAATCTATGTCTTTTGATTGGGGAGTTTAATCCATTTACATTTAGAACTTACTATTGTCATATTTTTTGTATGTCTCATAGATATTTTGTTTCTCTTTTTTTCTGTTATTGCTTTCCTCTGTGTTTCTTTTTTTTTTTTTTTTTTTTTTTTTTTTTTTTTTTTTTTTTTGGAGCAACATGTTTGATTCCTTTCACTTTTTTGTGTATATCTTCCATAGATATTTTGCCTTTGGTCACCATGAGGATTACATAAAACATCTTAAAGTTACATCAATCTATTTTAAACTGACAACAACTTAAATCCAATCATATGTGAAAACTCTATTTTTTTACATTTCTTCTCCCCCCAACATTATGTTACTGATGTCAAATATTGCACCTTTTTATATTGTGTATCAATGCACATAGATTTAGTTATATTTTGTGCTTTTCTCTTTTTTAAATATTTCCAACTTTTAAGTTCAGGGGTACATGTGCAGGAGGTACAGGTATATTGTATAGGTAAACATGTGCCATGGTGGTTTGCTACACAGATCAGCCCATCAGTCAGGTATTAAGCCCAGCATCCACTGACTATTCTTCCTGACGCTCTCTCCTCTACCCCCTAGTCTCTGACAGGTCACAGTGTGTGCTGCTCCCTCAGTCATGTGTCCATATATTCTCATCACTTAGCTCCATTTGGTTTTCTGTTCCAGCATTAATTTACTGAGGATAATGGACTCCAGTTCCATCCATGACCCTGCAAAGGACATGATCTTGTTCTTGTTTGTGGCTGCATCACAATCCATGGTGTATATGTATCACTTTTTAAAATCTAGTCTATCATTAATGGGCATTTTAGCTTGATTCCATGTCTTTGCTATTGTGAATAGTCCTGCAGTGAACATACATATGCATGTGTCTTTAGAGTAGAACTATTTATATTCCTTGGCATATATACCCAGTAATGGGATTATTGGGTCAAATGGTATTTCTGCCTCTAGGTCTTTGAGGAATTTCCACACTGTCTTCCACAATGGTTGAACTAATTTACACTCCCACCAACAGTGTAAAAGTTTTTCTTTCTCTCCACAACCTTGCCATCGTTTTTTATTTGCTTGTTTGTTTGTTTTTACTTTTTATAGTAGCCATTCTGACTGGTGTGAGATGGTATATCATTGTGGTTTTGATTTACATTTCTCTAATGATCATTGATGTTGAGCTTTTTTTTCATATGATTGTTGGCCACGTGTATATCTTCTTTTGAGAAGTGTCTGTTCATGAGAACACATGGACACAGGGAGGGAAACATCACACACCAGGGCCTGTTGCAGGGGTGGGGGCTTAGGGGTGGTATAGCATTAGGAGAAATACCTAATGTAGATGATGGGTTGATGGGTGCAGCAAACCACCATGGCATGTGTATACCTATGTAACAAACCTGCACATTCTGCACATGTACCCCAGAACTTAAAGTATAATAAAAAAAAGAAGTGGGCCAGGCATGGTGGCTCATGCCTGTAATCCCAGCACTTTGGGAGGCTGAGGTGGGTGGATCACCTGAGGTCAGGAGTGTGAAACCAGCCTGGCCAACATGGTGAAACCCTGTCTCTACTAAAAATACAAAAATTAACCAGGTGTGGTGGCAGGCGCCTGTAATCCCAGCTACTCAGGAGGCTGAGGCAGGAGAATCGCTTGAACCCAGGAGGCAGAGGTTGCAATGAGCCGAGATCGTGCCATTGCACTCTAGCTTGAGGGACAAAAGTAAGACTTTGTCCCCCCCAAAAAAAAAGAAAGAAAAAAGAAGTGTCTGTATCTGTTCATATACTTTCCCACTTTTTTAATGGGTTTTTTTTTTTAATTTAAGTTCTTTGTAGATGCTGAGTATTAGACTTTTGCCAGCACATAGACTGCAAATTTTTCTGGGGGTTGTCTGTTTTCTCTGTTGATAGTTTCGTTTGTTTGGGTTTTTTTGGGTTTTTTTTTTGTTTTTTTTTTTTCTGTGCAGAAGCTCTTTAGTGTAATTCGATCCCATTTGTCAATTTTTGCTTTTGTTGCCATTGCTTTTGGCATCTTTTTCATAAAATCTTTGCCCTTGCCTATGTCCTGAATGGTATTGCCTAGGTTTTCTTCTAGGGTTTTTATTGTTTGGGGTTTTACATTTAAGTCTTTAATACATCTTGGGTTGATTTTTGCACAGTGTAAGGAAGGAGTGCAGTTTTCATTTTCTGTATATGGCTAGCCAGCTCTCCCAGCACCATTTTTATTTTATTTTATTTTATTTTGAGATGGAGTCTTGCTCTTTTGCCCAGACTGGAGTGCAATGGTGCTGTCTGGGCTCACCGCAACCTCTGCCTCCCAGGTTCAAGAGATTTTCCTTCCTCAACCTCTTGAGTAGCTAGGATTATAAACTACTTGGGATTATAAGTACTAGGATTATAAGCACACGCCATCATGCCCAGCTAATTCTTGTATTTTAATAGAGAGAGGGTTTCACCATGCTGACCAGGCTGGTCTTGAACTCCTGACCTCATGATCCACCCACCTCAGCCTCCCAAAGTGCTGGGATTACAGGCGTGAGCTACTGGCACAAGCCAACCAACACCATTTGTAAAATAATAAATCCTTTCCGATTGCTTATATGTGTCAAGTTTGTCAAAGAGCAGATGGTTGTAGGTGTGCAGTCTTATTTTTGGGTTCTGTATTCCGTTCCATCAGTCTATGTGTCTGTTCTTATACCAGTACCATGCTGTTTTGGTTACTGTGGCCCTATCATATAGTTTGAAGTCAGATGCCATGATGTCTCCAGCTCTTTTTCCTTTTTCTTAGGATTGCCTTGGCTATTCAGGCTCTCTTTGGTTCTATATGAATTTAAAAATAATTTCTAATTCTGTGAAGAATGTTAATAATTTAATGGGAATAGCACTGAATCTATAAATTGCTTTGGGCAGTATGACCATTTTCATGATATTGATTCTTTCTATCCATGAGCATGGAATATTTTTTCGTTTGTTTGTGTCATCTCTGATTTATTTGAGCAGTGGTTTGTAGTTCTTCTTGAAGAGGTCCTTCAATGCTCTTGTTAGCTGTATTCATAGGTATTTTATTCTCTTTGTAGTAATTGTGAATGGGAGTTCATTCATAATTTGGCTCTCTGCTTGCCTGTTGTTGCTGTATAGGAATGCTAGCGATTTTTGCACATTGATTTTGTATCCTGAGACTTTGCTGAAGTTGCTTAAGCACCTTTTGGGCTGAGAGGATGGGCTTTTCTAGATATAGATTCATGTCATCTGCAAACAAAGATAGTTTGACTTTCTCTCTTCCTACTTAACTACCCTTTATTTCTTTCTCTTGCCTGGCTGTGATGGCCAGAACATCCAACACTATGTTAAAGAGGATAACCTTGTCTTGTGCTGGTTTTCAAGGGGAATGCTTTCAGCTTTTACATTCTATACTATAATTTAAATAATTAAGTCACCACTAAAAGACTATAGGATTCTGTATTTGTCTATATATTTACCTTTACGAGAGAGGTATACATTTTTCTATATTTTTGTGTTGTTGTATAGCATCTTTTCATTTAAACATGAAGGACTCCCTTAAACATTTTTAGGGAAAGTCCAGGGGTGATGAACTCCCTCAGCTTTTCTTTAGGAAAGTTTTATTTTTATTTTTTAATGACAGTTTTAATAAATATAGTATTTTTGATTGGCAGGTTTTACTTTCAGCACTTTCTGATGTAAATATATCATCCCACTTTCTTCTAATCTGCAAGGCTCTTGCTGAGAATCCTCTGATAGTCTTATAGGAGCTCCCTTGTATAAGGAGCCTCTTTTCTCTTACTGTTTTAAAGATTCTGTCTTTTTCTATGACTGTCAACAATTTGATTATTATGTGTTTCAGTGTAGGTTTCTTTGTATCTCTTAGTTGGACTTTGTTGAGTTTCTTTAATTTGTATATCCATTTTCTTTCTTACATTTGAGAAGTTTTTGCCTATTGTTTCTTCAAATCAATCTTTGTTCCTTTCTCTCTCCTCCTGGAATTCCCATAATGCATATTTGTTCTGTTTGATGGTGCTCCATAAGTCTATTAGGTTCTTTTTCCTTTATAAAATTATTTTTGACTTTTCGTCCCTCTGACTTGATAATTTCAAATGACCTATCTTCAAGATGGATGATTCTTCTGCTTAATGAAGTCTTCTGTCAAATCCTTTTAGTATATGTTTTAATTAATTTATTATATTCTCCAGCTCCAGAATGTCTATTCACTTACTTTTGTAGTTTCTATTCATTTGTTGATTTCTCATTTTATTTGTGAACAATTTTCCAGATGTATATTGTCCATCTTTATTCTCTTTTAGCTCATTGAGCATCTTTAAAATGGTTATTTTGAATTCTTTGTTAGGAAATTTATAGTCTTTATGTCTTTAGGGTTCTTTTTTGAAGATGTAATTTGCCCCTTTGATTGCACTATGTTTTTCTGTTTCTTTGTATGCCTTCTTATATTTAGTTGAGATTTGGGCATTTGAAAAAATTAGCCACCTCTCTCAGTCATTAAGGAATGGGTTTGTAAGGAGAAGGCATTCACCAACCAGCCTGGCTACAGGTTCTGAAGACTTTTCTAGGGACACATTTTCTCTAGGATTGTGAGTATAGCCTTCCCAGTTAAAAAAAGGTTTGTCTCAGTCTCTTCTAAACACCCTGTAATCTCTTGCTCCTCCTGGTGTCTCTCTGCAGTATTGTAGTCTCTCTGGTGCCATTATAAGACACAGTGCTCACCTTTGTGTTCAGCAATCCCCAACTTGGCATCCAAGGTACAGCACTGTTTCGTTCAGTGCTCTAAGTCAAGCAATACAGGAAACAATCTTTCAGGATGCCCCCTGAAAAACCAGAATGTTTAGCACATGTTCCACTCTTCTTTTTCACTTCCAAGAGAGAAGCTAGGACTTAGGAGTTTTGTCTAGATTGTACTATGCTGTAATGGGGGTGGGGGTGTAGATGAAAGAGGGTAGCTTAAGCAAATGCAACAAACTTTCATGCCCATTTCTTTGCAGTTCTTCATGGCTTTGTGCTCTTCTCTGCGGTTGCAACCTCTTAACTGGTTTCTGGAGTTTTCATAAAGGCAGTTTGGTCTATATATTAAGTCAGTGTCTCCACAGGGTAACATGGGCTTAGGGCTTCCTTTCAGCCATCTTGCTGTCATCACTTGAAAGCAAGTAATACATTAATGTATTTTCTTCCTTAAAGAAAGGAAGCTGTATAAGGAAAGGCAGCTGTATAAGAAAGTATGTATACTTGCATAGGAATCCCTTAGTTAAAATCAAAACTCCAAACTCAAAAAATGGAAGGAGGGTAAAAGCTTCTAATAAAATGTCAGAATATGTTTTTGTGTGGCTGTCTGCTCAACTAGACTAAATGCTGTGTAGAAACAGAGATAAGCCCTTATTCACCTTTGTGGTTGTGATGACATTCATTGTTTCATGCTTCCAGCAATGACTACTTTCATTGAATGCATGTTAGCCCATATATTTATTGCTAGGTACAAATGGTAAGCAAACACAACCCGGTTCCTGCCTGTATGGAGTTTCTAGTCTAGTAAAGAATACAAGCATATGAACAAACACCTAAAATCTAGTGTGACAACACTCAGAAAGGCTTAATTGCAGAGTACTAGGGGAAAATGAAAGTGGGACTCGTACCATAAATAAGAAAAACATTACATAACAAATGCCTATCTTTGCTAAATTGAATGGAAGAAAGACTATACTTGTACCAATGTTCCAAAGGTGGTCAGCAACCCCATAACATAACCCAGAACAGCTAAAATAGTCTGTGAACTTGTGAAGCCTCAGTGAAAGCAACCAGCAAAAATTGATACTTCTTCCATTGTTCTCATTAGATGGGGCTCCCTACTTAGCTCGCCAACTCCCCAAATCTTTATCATTTTTGAGTCAGCTCTTGATTACTCAACTAGGCATTTTTGACACCAGTCTAGAACTTGAGGAGTTAATCAATAGTGTGGAGGCTGTAGGACGTGTGGAATGGATGGCTTTAGGGTACAAGAGGTGGTCAGCACTCAATTTGTCTTGTGCCTACAGTTTCATTTCAAAAGCTCTCTATTTTAGCTCTGACATTTTACGTGTGAAGAGCAGAGTCAGCAAGTTCCCTTAGTGAATACTTTAAAATAATGCTGCAAGACACTAGGGAGGGAGATGTGGAAGCAAAAGCCAGACAGTGACAGGAAAATAGACAGAATTCTTAGTCAAGGGAAAAGGAACAGCATCCAGTATTCTGATATGGATGGCCACTGTTCAGGGACAGTGAGGTTTTTTTTAATGCTTCAGGAAGAAATCTATTATTTGTTTTCCACTCTTTTAACAAATACTTTAGAAACAAATGAAGTGATAAAAAAGGATTCTTTTTAAAATATAATGTGAACACTATTTAGATAGCATATAGTATTTTAAAAGGAGATTTGCTCTTTGATTGTAAGAAAATATGTTCATAAAACTCAGAGAGAAGGACAAGAAATTGATCCCAGAGCAAAATGGAGCTGTCTAGTTTCTTTGCAAGAATATGCAAGTATACATATTTTCTTACACAGCTGCCTTTACTGGTCATTAATGTATTTTCTTCTTTAAGTACACCTTTTTAAACTTTCCTCTCAAATTTAGAATTCCACTTAGCCATCTTAAGCTGAATATTTTACAACCCTCAATGTATATCCCATAAAGTATTAGAGCCAAATACATTAGGGTATAGATTCTAGATGAAAGACAAATGTGCTCTCTAGGCTTACAGGAATGCTCCTTTAATGATGGCCTTTCTGGCATTGAGGGAAGTGATACACCTATAGCAGAGCTCTTTGAGTGTGAGGATGATTTTCTAAGGTGACTTCATTCCTGGCATTTTGACAACTTCTACTCTTCTATTGCATCACTAAGGTTTCTTCTACAAAAGTGGAGATAATGAGTTGGTGTATTCTAAGTTCTCATTGCACAAACCTTGAAGAGCCCCCAACAAAGTGGTCTTGTATACATGACAAATTCTAAATATTTATTTAATATTGTACAGCCTTGCTCAACCAGTTCCAATTATTTTTGTTCAAATTGATATCCTACACTGTCTACCTTTGTGAGAATATGATTTGGTGCATGTCATCAGGCAAATTTCTCAGCAATCCTCTGATTCCTACCGATTCTCTAGGGAATATTCAAATCTAGACGTATGACTCCTTGAAGCTTTTCCTGACCTCTACAAACTTCAAATATCTTCCTCTCCACGTATCTCCTACAAGTCTTTTATTTATATATATTTGGCACTCATTATATAATCTCTCAAATTCCAGTTTTTGAAGGATGTATTCTACTGAATCATCTCAAGTTTAAGCTCCTGAGAAGAAGAAGCCATACCTCATATCATGTTTTTCCTGTCTATACATTTGTTAATGTCTCAGTCCAGTGGTTCTCTATTTGGATGGAATATATGCAACCCACCTTAACAAAAATATAACATGTATCTTCTATGTTAAACAATGGAGTTTCAGAGATGTGTAAAATAAGATCCCTGACCTTGACGTTATAAAGATAAGTAATGGAAAAAGAAACAAGAGCTTGGTTTCCAACAGCCAAGATCATTTCCAACAGCCAAGATCATTTCCAGCAAAGCACATTGGATTGCAGGGCCCTTGAAAACAGAGACCATACTTTGCTGTGTCTTCAGCACGTAGCACAGTTCAGCCCTGACTTGATTCTTGAGCACTAGGCTAATATATCCAACAGCCTGTGTGACATTTCTACTGCTATGGGCATCTCATACTTAGCTTGGCTCACAGACAACTATTGATTTATTTTATCCCATAGGAAGCCTGCTTCTTCTATTAGCAAATGACAACAGCTTCTGCCAAGCTCCTAAAAACCCAGGAATTACCTTTACATTCATATCATCAGCCAATCACATTAGTTTTAAATTTGAAAAATATGTTCAAGGCCAGGAGCTGTGGCTCACGCCTGTAATCCCAGCACTTTGGGAGGCCAAGGTGGGTGGATCATGAGGTCAGAAGATTGAGACCATCCTGGCTAACATGATGAAACCCCGTCTCGACTAAAAATACAAAAAATTAGCCAGGTGTGGTGGCAGGCACCTGTAGTCCCAGCTACTAGGGAGACTGAGGCAGAATGGTGTGAACCCAGGAGGCGGACCTTGCACTGAGCCGAGATTGCGCCACTGCACTCCAGTCTGGGCGACAGAGCCCGACTCCGTCTCAAAAAAAAAAAAAAAAAGAAAAAGAAAAAAGAAAAGAAAAATATGTTCAAATCTCACTATTTCTCTTGCTACAGTTGAAGCCACCAAGTGTTTCTCTGTAGTAACTATAACCGCCTTGTAACTCATCTCCCTACTTCCACATTTACGTCCTTTCCATTTTGTTTTGTTTCACATAAAGCTTATTTTTGCTTCAGGGTCTTTGGCTTTCCTGTTTTCATTTTCCAAAATTCTCTTCTTCTTAAATAGAAATTTTATCTTATTTATCACTAAAGTCCCAACACATAGTAGATTGCCTGGTACAAAGCAATAATTCAATATTTATCAGAAGAGTGAGCACAATTTTAATTGTCGTTTAAATATATGTAGAAATGAATCATAAATGACTTGAGTTTTTGTGCCTAGAAGCTGACATAGTTTAGACCTCAAGAAGGTTATGGCTTAAATATATTTGATTCTATGGGCTATCTGTATAAATAAATGAGTAATCCTCCACTAAGTATTAGATGAGTGACTAAAATGTTTGTCCTGAGTGAGCTCACAAAACCAATGGCTGTCAACCACAATAGTTAAGCCAATAGTTAAGCAGTGATTTTCATCTTTAATACACGTTTTCATGTTAATAAAAGCTCACTCTTAGCCAGACAGGACCTCTTTTAGCCTTTAAGGATTGGAAAAGTTCCCAAGTGAATAAGCATCAGTTTCACGATTTATCTTAACTGACTAAATACATCAGTAATTCCTGGAAGCTGGGATAGGATGAAAACAGGACTGCATTACCTCTCTGGACTACAGGGTTGTGCTGCTTTAATCCTTTTCTGGATCTCAGCTTTTAAAAACAAGGTATCAGAAAATTGGGGATAATAATAGTAACTACTCAAGGAATGGTTGTGTGTTTTTAGAAAAGTAATATACATAAATATATTAGGACAGGGTCTGGTATATACTAAGTCCTCATAAATGATAATATAATAATGATGATTATGCATTAAAGCATTTTTAAGCTGTAATAGTGCTTTCTAGATATAAGGGAGAAGACATCAAGGCCTTAAAAATACAAATTATGTTTCGCTTCTGGCATAAAGATTACATCCCTCTGTATCTCACACAGTTTTCATTATTTTCACCAGGTATGTACTAGGTACTCAGTTAAATGTTTTTGAAAAAAGTATGTTCAGAATCAGAGAGAAGCAGAGTCAGAAAAATTCAGGAAATTTTTATTTTTTTATTGAAAAAATAATTCACATCATGTTTAAGTTTTCCAGTTTATAACTAAACTTTTGGGAGGGCGCAAATATTCCTTGGGGTAATTGAAGTAAATATAATATTCTCTGCCAAAATACATAATTCAAAGCCTACATTTTGTTCCAGTCAAGTTTAAATTTTATTCATGATCCTTCTCTCAAGAGCAAAGTTAAGGCATAGGTTAGGATTCTGTCAAACATTAGGAAAAGAAGGTTTTATTTCTTCTGAAGTTGACCTTGATTACTTTATATCTCTCATAGTTTTCAGTACTTTAACCAGGTTTATTATAACTTCCCAATAAATACCATTTGAAAAAATGAATAAAAAGGTATTTAGAAATGACACATATAAGCTTCATGTGACTTTACAGACACATGTGCAGATAGTTGTCGAGTCCTTTATTCTCTTGTGACACAGGCCATATGTCATGATTAATATCATCTATGATATGGCCTCTTTACCTTCTTTTGAAGCCCCTGTTTCCAAAAGACTTCCCATTTCTAGGAATTATATCCCAGCCTGGTCATCAAAAGCTTCTGTTTTTCAGGCTCCAATTACAAGCTTCCCAGGGGCTGAAAAGCCTTTTCTATACTCCTTAAGCCTGTGGTGACTTATTTTCAGTCCTTTGTTATGGAGTGTCTCTGACACTCTGCCACTCCACCAACCCACACAGACTGGTCACAAGAGGGCCTAGTCGTTTAGGCTTATTACATATGAGAAGCTAAGTCACCTTCAAAGCTGTGAAAATCAGCAATGTTGAGTGCCTGAGTGTTTCTCCAGTGACTGCCAATCTGATGGGGTCTCTGGTTGGCCTTGTGGCTGCTTTCAGTTCTCTCTGACTTCAGCAGACAGCTTTATTGTGGAGGATGTTCTTGACCTAGAGCACCATTCATCAGAGGCACCATTCCTTCTCATTGCTTTAATACTTACTGAAATTGTTACTGAGGAGTTTAGCTTCAAAATGCATTTTAAAACTTTTTTCCTTTCCTTCTTAATCTCAGAATTTAGCCTTGTATTTTTTAGAACTGTTTGTTTCCCTCACCAAGTACTCCTATGCAAAGTGCTCACTTATCTAACTATGTGCTTGCTTAGAAATTCCAGGGGCTAATTTTGAAGCAAAGCAGGAAGAGAGACTTAGCTGCAGAATCCTCCCACTTAGGGGGAGTCACAAACAATTAGTCCACCACAATCTGGACAAAAGTCAAGGTGATTCCAACCGGACCTCCAGATGAGAGATTATTCAAGATAGCCATAAGGCCAAGACACACTACCTGCACCCTCCTAAACCACTCCTGCATGTTTCCTTTTTAAACCCTTTCACTCAGCCCAAAAAGTGGGAATGGCCTTTTAAAGGCATGAGTCTGGCTGTTTTCCAACTGCTAGTGTTCGATTAATAAAACTTTTCTTTCGCCACACCTCACCTCTTGTTTTCGGTCTCTGACTGGTGAGCAGCCAGGCTTAAGTTGGTTACGGAATTCCCTGTAAGAATATATCCAACTAAGATCTCAAAGTTGATTTATTTTTATTTTTCTTATATTTAGAGTGGTTGTCAAATCCAGCTATAAAAGCTGAGAGTGCTTGACCAAAAACCTAGGTGGAAAAATTAAACTGTTTCTCCTTTGATCTCTGCTCGATAGAATAAAACTGGGATTTGTACGAAGAAAGTTATACTTTTGGCTGTGAAATAGGTCCCCTGCTCCAAATATGTCTACTAACATTATAACTAGGGATTGATAACTATCCCTTAACCTAGTATTTAGCCAGAACTTTCACTGAAATATTGTGAACGTCTGTCTGTTGCTTTTTGCCTACGCTGACCCCCTTGCATGTTTAACCACTCTGGGATCAAAGACTATGAGGTATCTGGTGGAACCTCCCTACCCTATAGCAAGGTTTTGGAAGAGCAAGGTTTTACACAGTGTGCCAAATGATTACACCTACCCCTGAGCCTAAGATAAACACCAGACATACAGCTTCCTTATTTAAGCTTCACTTGGTATGGTTAGCCAGCTTTATTCTGCTCTAGATTATACTGTCCTCTCCAATTTCCCCTTGGGACTGTATCTGAGCTCACACATGAGATCTTCTCTTCCTTGCCTTTTTTTTTTTTCTACCAGTTCTTTCCACTGCCTTGGGTCTATGCCACACATTGCTATCTTCTGTATCAATATAGATAATTAACTTTTTCATAAGACCTTGACATGAGAGAAACACTACAAACAAGATGCCCAGAACTGCTAAGAACATGACCATGAATTGCACTCAAGTTAGTTCTCACATGTCTTCTGCAGCTATTTTGGCTTCTGGCCCCTGCATATGCTCCACTCCAACCTCTAAGAAACAGACCCCAACATTTTGCATGGCTTGTTCAACACAATGTAAAAACAGAGTAAAACTGGGAATTATATCTCACTGCTAAAAATGCAGGTTCATGGTTTGAGTGACCCAGAAATGATAATAATAATGCTAAGCAATCTTAAAGTAATTCAATTTTCCTGACCTCAGGAAAGGAGGAGGATTTTGTTTCCTTTGTTTGGCCTACATAAATTATTTATGCAAAACCAAGATCTTTAAGGAAAGAGAATGTAGCCAAAGAAAATGTTTTGTGTTTCCTCCCTCATGTAGCCCTCCACCTTGCTCGGAAGGCAGTTGCTAATTAGGTTAAGGCTGCTTTCTCCCAAGGAGCCAAATATTAGATCTGAGAGTAAATTAGTTAGAACCCCAAATATTAGATCTGAGAGTAAATTCTCTTCCTCCATATCTCCCACAATAAACTTCCCATTATTAAAAAAAAGTACAATTTTATTTCATAGTTTGTTGTGTTCTGGGCACTGAATCTATCTGATTAGAATAAAACCAGTGGAAAAAGGGGAGAATGAAAAAGGAAGGTTGTTTTATTTTTTTTAAATCCTTTCAATCAAGTGAGGAATTTTTAGCCAGTTTTATTCCCATGGTTTCCAAGTTGTTCTGAATGAAAACCAACCTTCTAGCTAACTCTTACGGGTGCAGTATCTATCAAATAAAAGTGCTCATGAAACAGTTGGTTGGAGGTCAAGTGAAAAGAACACATCAAGTTTCCCACAGATTTCTTCCCCAGTAGATAATGGCTGTGAATTCACTAAGAAGCGACAAAGCATGTAAGGGGACCCCTCAAACAGTATCTGCCCAAGGAGTTCACAAGACTTCCCCCTTTAGCCGAGGGCTTCCTGTTGTGAGTATGAAAGATTTTTGATCATGTCATTTCAATTTGTCCCACACAACATGTCTCAAAGAGAAAAAGAGAAGTATTTACCTCATGAGCACTAGTTGTTAGCCCAGATCTTTTTTCTTTCATTCTTTCCGTCTTTATTTTTTTTTTTCAGTAGCTATGTCTCCTGAAACTTTATTCCTGCTATGACCAAAGTGCCTTCTGTTATCACAACAGGATACAAAATAACAGCTAAAGAAAGAGAGAAAAAAATAACAATGCATTGCTTTGTAAGAACTCAGACTCTCAAGTCTCCTATTACTTCTGCACCCAGGTTTGCACATTCAGATTTATCTCCTCTAGACTGTACATGCTTAGAGGCCTAAATAGGTTGCCCGTATGTCAGAGTAGGCTGAATAGGTGAAGCTACTAGGCAGAATCATAGAAGTGTTTTGTAGGCCTGCCAACAAAGAGAAGGTCTGATGCTTCCTGCAAAGCTGATTTGTCAGCTATCAGATGAGAAGGCTAATTGGTCTCTCTGTCTATGCAAATGATGATTTGTAGTTCTGAATAAATTTAATTTGAAACAACCTGTGAGCCTTGTACTCAGAGAAAAGTTAAACTAATTAAGTTGAGAGACAAGGTTTATAAACAATAATCACTATCACTAAAGAAATGTTTTGGTTCCCTAGATGTTACATATCTACAAATATACCCTCTCTTTTAAAAATGTAGAAGCTAAAAAGAAAAATTCTGATTGTGCTACTAAAGTTTTAAAATTTCATTCACTCTTCTTCACATTTGGTCCCCACTGCAAATGACTGACTTTGGGATTTATGTAGTCCTTCTATATCTATGTCCTCATCTGTCAAATGGGCTGAAAATGGTGCCTACCTCACTGGGTTGTTAAAAATATTAAATGAAATATTATGGCAGGTACATAGTAAGCTCACATGGCTATAATTAACAAAGCCCTTCATTATTCCATCTGTGTCTATCTCTCCAGTCTCATTTGTCAAAGTTCTGGTTTTGTGTTTTATAATCATATGATTATATACATATATAATCATATATATATGACACCCAGCATGCAATGTTAATAAGGATGGGGGGGCAGAGAAATTCTAGACAGAAAAGGGCGGGTTCCTGGCAAAATCCCACCCTCAAGCCGAAAAGCCTGAAACCACAGCCCAAAGTGAGAAATACCATCCCTGTTTTCCCCCTCGAATATTGCCTTTTCTTAAACTACCCATGATCCACACCACTGTACCCCATCCTGTGCCTATAAAGACCCCCGAGACTCAGCCGGCAGACAGTAGAAGCAGCCGGGCATCAGGACTACGGCTGGACATCAGAGAGAAGTGGCCTGACTTCAGAGGGACAGCTTGAGGTGTAACTTCGGAGAAGAATCTGGCCGGAGATGGTCGGACTTCAGGGGAACATTAACTACCCGCCTCATCCTCTTTTCAGCTCCCCTTCCCATTGAGAGCTGCTTTTATTGGCAATAAAATCCCCCACATTTACCATCCTTCAGTTGGTTCGTGCGACCT
Organism: Macaca fascicularis; assembly: GCF_037993035.2. NCBI lineage: Eukaryota > Metazoa > Chordata > Mammalia > Primates > Cercopithecidae > Macaca > Macaca fascicularis. Next base: position 27,200,306 of record NC_088376.1, on the reverse strand, counting down.
CATTTTTCCTGGACAGCAGACAAGAGCTTTGGAACCACAAGTGCAGATGCAAAAGGCTGTCACATTGGCCCTTTGCCCTTGCTGGCAGAGGGCAGCTGCCCCATGCGACAAGGCAAAGGGCCCACTGAGCTGTTAACACCTAAGCTATCCACAAATGGCAGAGCTAAAAGAGCACTGTAACACGCCCTCTGGGGCTGCAGGGGTCACAGGCACCCCCATCTGCCTGCTGCCACGGGGCCTACACAGAGTTTGCTCCTGCCAGCACCGAAGCAGCCGCTGGTTGCAGCACTCATGCACTCCAGCTCCTGCCTCATTTGCTCACGCACTGCCTCTCACAAAGAGTTGACAGCAATGGGCTCAGTAAATCAGGCACCCCTGTCACGAGTTCCGCGAAGGGGTCAGGGAAATATCCTGCTTCAATTTCAGCCCTCTAGATACATGGACATCTCTACTGTATCTGGAATATGCTTCTTCTGACCTGATTCTCATCCTTTCTACCTTTGAAACTGCTTATTCAAAACTTGGTTCAGCTATTGCTTTTCTTACGGTGCTCCATCTTCCCAAAACACTTAATTATTCCATTTTTGTTTCTTTTAGTATTTGTAACAGATTGTATTTTCCGAAGACAGCTCAAAAATATATCTCACCATATGCTCTTCTGCATTTGGACATTGCCATTGTCATGACTGTATCGAAAGGTGAAATGTATTGCTCCACTCCCTTGAATCTGGTCAGACCCTGTGACTGTTTTGGCCAATAAATTACAGCAGAAATGATGCTATGATTACCACAGGCACAGGCCTTAACCTGCCTAGCAGTTAAGCTTCCTGCCTCTCACAGCTTTGAATATCCATTTAAAAAGTCCAGGCTACTTTGGGAGGCACAGACACCACATAGAAGGGCACTGAGGTGTCAGACACATGAGTGAGGAAGCCATTTTTGATATCCAGCCCAGTTGAGTCTTCAGTGACTCCAGTTCCAGCTGTTTTCTGACGGCAACAAATAGAAGGCTCTAAGCAAAAACCACCCAGCTGGACATAGCCAAACCATAAAACCATGAGAGATGATGAGAAATTATTTAAAGCCACTGAGATTTGAGGTTGTTTCTTATGCAGCAATAGATAACCAGGATAATATGTATCTGGTTTCAAAGAACCTTTACTATTGCTTGTGTACATTCCTTTTATTGGTTTCATTTCTTTGTATGTTTATCCCCTTTGCTAGACTATGAACATCTTAAAAATTGAGGGTTTGTTTAATAAGCATTTGTAATGTAACTACTGGGATCATTATAGGCTCTAAATATTTGTTGAAATGTACATGTACAGGGTAAAATTGTTTCTTAAACTTTGTGAGAAGATAAAATTAAAATCATTACTTATACTACTATATAGAACATATTTTTTGAGTATCCTGTTCCTCTCCCCCAACTTTTCTACCAACACCAAGGAGGATGAGAAGATAAGATGTTACTCATATACCAAAATGCATCCAATACATTGGATACATTTTGTCCTGGGAGCACCTGGGGACACCAGGGGACAGTAAATTCTTACTGGAACAAAGATTGTTTTCATCCTTGACAAAGATATGAAAAGCTACACTCTGAACCCTTATCAGTTGCCTCCAGGGAGGGGATAGAAATTGCTGGTGGAGAGGAGTCCAGGGGTGAGTAAGGACATTAACTTTGTACTCTGTGTACTTCTGTAATGCTTCAGGGTTTTTTAAATGTGCATATTGTACTTTTAAATTTATTTATTCATTTTATTTTATTTTTTATTTTTGAGACAGAGTCTCGCTCTGTCACCTAGGCTGGAGTGCAGTGGTGCAATCTCAGCTCACTGCAACCTTTGCCTCCCAAGTTCAAACAATTCTCCTGCCTCAGCCTCCCAAGTAGCTGGGACTACAGGCACCCGCCACCATGCCCAGCTAATTTTTTGTATTTTTAGTAGAGATGGGGTTTCACCATGTTAGCCAGGATGGTCTTGATCTCCTGACCTCGTGATCTGCCCCCCTTGGCCTCCCAAAGTGCTGGGATTACAGGCGTGAGCCACCGTTCCCAGCCTAAATTTAAATTTTAAAAATTTTAAAAATAAAATAAAATAAAACAGAAGATAGAAATAATCACAGATTGACTGCACACCCTATGATAATACGGGGCAGTAGATCTGCTGATGGTTCATTAGTTATGCACTTGGACTTCAGCGTTATGCAGACATGGATTGAATTCTGAGTGTGCCTGGGTGACTGGGTCCAAGCACTTCACCTCTCTAAGCCCTAGTTTACTCATCTAAACAGCAGGCATAAAAAAGTCTAGAACTGTTGTGCAGACCAAGAGGTAATACATACAAAAAGTTTGGCACAGTGCCTGACATATAGTAAGTGCTCAATTATTGGAGTAAAGTAAGAAAATATGAAGAGAATTGGAAGTAGCAGCCATTGAGGAAGAAAAGGAGTCAGTGCTGGGTGTGGTGGCTCACACCTGTAATCCCAATGACACAGGAGGATCTCTTGAGGCTAGTAGTTTGTGACCAGCCTGGGCAGTGTAGACCCTGTTTCTTAAAAATAAATAAATAAATAAATAAATAGAGAAGTCAGTGACAATGGCCACCTTTGCTAGTATGAATGGTGGGATTCTTTATTTCATTCATTTTTTATGTTATAGTATCACCTTAGTCCACACCTTCATTACCACACACTTGAATTACTGAAATACAATCTATGTTGTGTCCCTATCTCTAGTCTCTTTCTTTCCTTGAATCCTCCCTGAATAGGTTAATCTGGTCTCATTCCCCACTGGTGTCTAATTAGAACTGGCATAGCTTTTCAATGTCTGCCCATCAATGTTCATGCTCTCTATCACTCAAATTTCTTATGAACAAGACTCTAGATAACTTTAGCTCAGAAAAATTCTTCCTCACCCAAAAATCTGGCATGGAAACACTATGTAGACGTTCAATCCACTACTTTCTATTAGTATTTTAAGAAAGGACAGAATAACACATATTCATAAATTTGAAGTGCTCCATATTTAGGTATTTGTGTGTTCCCCAAATATAAATGACCCAAACACTCAGCCAATGAGTTGCCCATATGTAGTTAAGCCATTGTTTTAGATGCGAGTCATGTGCATTTGGTGCAGGATGGAGCATCATATGTCAAAGCATATGCCTGCTGCTGAAGCCAAATGCGGATAACATATGCTTGGAGGTAAAATATTTGTAAGTCTTATTGCTTATCAAAAATTAATGAGAGCAACTGTGTGTGTTTACACTATTTGGGGTTTATAACCAGATCAGCAGGGTTAATTGTAGAAACTGCTTTTGCAAAACAGTCAAGTGTAGCTTGTTCAAGCTGCGGGCCTTTCTTTCTACACTTCAGCTCTGAAATACACATACACACCTACCCTTCCTATACACAGGCAGGCACACCAACATGCATATTTACTATAGGGGTGGCCACATGTCGGAAGCCCTATTAATGGATCCTTTAGCTCAGAGTTGCTTTTCTTCACAATGCAGATAAAATAACAGTGTAGGAGGTTACTCATTAAAAGTTCACTTCTGGAAATATTTACATTTCCACTGAGGGGGGGAAATCTGTATGTAAAATTCAAACAGAAGCCATAAAAAATCCACACTATGCATAGTTACATAAAGCTTCTTTGTTTATAAAGTTCATTGATTTACATGATCCAGTGTAACTTTAATATGGTAACAGATATTTTTGTTTTTGTTTTATGGCTGAATAAATTGAGCTTCTGCTTGGCAAAGTCACTTTTATAGTTGGTTTTGCTGAAGCCAGACCTTGAGCCTTTACCTGCTGCCCCACCTCTAGGGTAGTTTCCACTCCATATAGCTATTCAGCATCATTAAAGAGTGATGTCATATTAGTCATCAGCTGATGCTCTGATTAAGTGCTTAATTGGTGGTGAGAGCTGGGGAAGTTGTCTCCGATATCATTACCACTAAACCTACTATTTGTAGATTTCAGAATACTTGGGATAAGGAGGTTTGGCTGCACCATCAGAGCATGCAGTGATGTCACTGGTCCGTGGTAAACCAGCAATATAAGTAAACTTTTCTTTAAAGATGGTAACATTTTCCCTTTCCAAACAAACCCATCAGAAACCTGAGTGCCAGATCTAAATCAACAGTGACCGCACAGCTGCTACATAGTGTGGCTCTCTCTGAAACCTCTACATTTAATCATTATTCTAATAGTGATAATTATTTTTCAATATTGACTATACTACCCTCTCCTTTTGATTCCATGTACACTGCCTTTATTTGGGCCTCCATTACCTCTCCCTGGCACTCTAACTAAAGCCCTCTAAGTAGTTTCCTTGCCTTCAGTCTCTCCTTTCCCAATTCTACCTTATAACTCTTCCATGATAATTACTTTCCTAGTGTAAATCTTGATCGTGTCAGCTACCAAACTCCAACTGTTCTCAAGAGTCTTCTGAGCATAGAAAATTAGTTATTTATTTTTCTAATTATAGGATCAGGGTTAAGTAGCTTTTTTTTTTTCTTTTTTTTTCTTTTTTTTTTTTTTTTTTTTGCATTTTATCTATGCTTGCTCTGATGCAAGATTGCTTTACATGCATATGATATGTTTTAGGTCTCAACTATTTAAATCAGGTACCATGTAGGCCATAACACATAAAAACACAGTATGACACTATTGGTGGTTACAATCAGTCTAGAACAGCACTGTGAAAGCTACACCTGCAATGTTAAATTTTCTAGTAACTATGAATTCTATAGACAGAATTTGTATGATCCCCCAAATTCCTATGTTGAAATCTTACTCTCCAGTGTAATGGTATTAGAAAGCGGTGTTTTGGGGAGGTGATGAGTCATGAGGGCAGAGCTCTCATGAATGACATGTGAAATCTTAAAAAGGAGACCCCAAAGAGCTCCCTCAACCATTCTTCCATGCAAGGACAGAAGGAGAGGACAATTGTCTGTGAATTGGGAAGGAGGCCCTCACTAAACACTAAATCTGCCAGGATTTGGATCTTGAACTTTCCAGGCTCCAGAACTATAAGAAATTAACTTTTGTTGTTACCCAGTTTATGGTAATTTGTGATAGCAGCTCAAATATACTAAGATACTGCATTAAACAAAAGTAAAAGGAAAGATATTAAATTCACTTTAATACTATTTTATTGGACCTAATGTATCTAATATATTTTCATTTCAACATATAATCCTATACAATTATTGAGACATTTACTTTATTCATGCTAAGTCTTTGGAATCCAGTAAATTTACTTTATACTTACAGCACATTTCAATTTAGATTAATCACAATTCACGACATATGATTACAACCTACTGTGTTCGTTATTGCAAGGCTGGAACGCTTTGTCCTATCTGCCTTCCCTTTCTCTCCTCCCTTTCATGACTGAACTTCCAGAAAGCATCTGTCCTTGCTTTCTGGACTTAATCACCATTCAATCTCCTGAACCCCCAGCAGTCTGATTTTTATCCCACTTTTACACTGAAATAGTTCCTGTCAAAATGCTCAGCAACTTCCTTGTCACATACAATGCCAATCCTCTTTTCAGCAGGAGCTCTAAATAAGTTTAGGTCCAACCAAGAACACACGCCAGATGTTTCAGATGGAAGAGAAGGAAACTATTTACATAAATGGAAGAATTAAAATAACCTCAAGTCTATTGGAGTGCTAATTTTAAATGAGGGAAAAGAACAACAAGAATTATTAAGAAAAGTTATCCAGGGCATGATCATGCAGTATCTTGTGAGTCATTTTTAGGAATTTGGGGTGTTTGAAAGGCCAAAGAAACAAGAGCAGAAATCAAATTAGCACAGGAATTAACTCCAGGAAACTTTTACTATGTCTATGATAGGACAAATAAGGCAATAGGTAGCTTCACCACCACTCAGGAGTGCACTTACAGCTGACACTGGTGGAAAAAAAATGCTGCTGCTGGTGAAACCTCTGTTTGGAAATTTCTGACACTGGGGGAGCCCATAGTGCCTGGTGGACATTGTCACTGCTGCTGGAAGATCACCAAAAAGAATGACAGTAAAAGATGAGTAGCTTGTCCCTTCTTTACATCTTTTAATTTCCAGCCAGCACCTCTCATTGACCAAACGAAATTCACAAAGGAATCTGGAAAATGTAGTTGTGATTGGTCTAATCCTCTGCAGTACACAGATGAGCTCAGAAGAAAGGAAATAAGTTGAGTACAAAGAGATAAATGTCAAGCTGAACATCCTAGTGACATTTGGTACAAAAACGCTTTTTCCTCCAACATCTCTGATCACTCACTTCAATCTCCTTACTAGAAAACTTTCTCTTGTTAATTAGTAAATATTACTAAGATTATTACATATATATTACATATTAATATTATTTAAAGTCTTGTACTCTAACCTCTTCTATTGTACTCAGTGGGTGATTTCATACAGTCCATCTTGATCCCCCTGTCTCCAATTATGTTTTTTATAATGATGATTCCCCAATCTTGAATTCTCCTCTCTTCCCTGAGATTTGAATCTAAGCCAAAGAAACTGCCCACTGGAAAACTGCACTTGGATATACCATATGCAGATAAAATTCAGAATTTTGGAAATACAAGTCATCCTCTCCCTTCTCAATAATATACTTCATCCTCCATCAGTTATTCCATCTTGACCAATGAATGACATCATAATCCAGGCAGAAACCCAATAAAAGTTTTCTTTAATTCCTACATCTAATCAAAAAGTCGTATCTACCCTCCATTTACTAATGATTTTTCAAAATTGCCTCCTCTTAGCCAGCCACAATGGTATGTGCCTATAGTCCCAGCTACTCGGGAGGCTAAGGCAGGAAGATTGCTTGAGCCTGGGAATTTGAATGTAGCCCGGGCAACATAGCAAAATTTTGTCTTTAATAAAATTTTAAAATATTTCTTCCTCTTTCCAGAAAACACTGATGTTTTTCTACTTCAAGTCATTATCTCCTTTGTAGTAACAATTAGGTTACTACCTCAGTAATAACAACTTGTAGTAACAATTAGGTTCCTGTATCAGTCTCCTAATTGCTCTCGCTATGTTCAATACATTTTTCACACTGAAATTTGAGTGATTACCCTAATATCCAGACCTAAACACATCATTTTTTTGCCTACAACCCCTACTAGGCCCTGTAACATTTCTCTCTCCTTATATTACCAACCCCATTTTATGCCATTCCCTGCCCTCTTTAGAGGTGAACACATTGAGAAAATGGAATTAATTTCATTTCCTGCTTTCTCTCCTCTCTTGACCTTGGTGCATGCTGGTCCTTTCTTTTGCATGGCACACACTCCTCCTCCTTTTCTTTGCTTCAGTCCTCACCTTGCACCTTACCTGAATACTCCTACTAATTTTTTAGATCTCAGGATATCTTTTTCTTCATCCAAGAAGACATCCTTGACTCCTGGTACTTCAAAAATCTTGATATATCATAATAGAAAGCATTTTCTGCCTTAGGTACCTACTCTCATCATCCCATTCTAAAATGTCAGCTCTTGGAGGGAGGGAGAAACTGTCAATTCTTTTCCCTGGCATAATACTTGGCACATACTAGGCATTTGATAAATATTTTTAAATCAATGAATGAATAAATGGTTGAATGAAGACATGTAGCTAAATGAAAACATGGAAAATTTCCCAGCATTCATTAATGCCTTTGCCTTTTACACCCTGATATATTGCTTTAACACAGATTGTTCATCATATTTTAGTCCATTCTATCCTCTTGGATATAACATATGAATTACAAAAGGGTATATTCACTTTAACTTATTCTCTCAGTATTCCTTTCTCCAGAGATCAACTGAGAAATTATATAAAAGGTCAGTGGGGGAGGGGGTTATGAATTTGTTGAAAACTGTGTCTCCCTATGTGTAGTTCTTGATATCATTAAGAGTTTATTTATATTTGCAGTTCCCAATTGCCCAGGACCTAGTTGTGCCCCATAACTCTTTGGTGAATGAAATAACAAATGAATACGTAATCAATGAAAATTTGTCTTCTAATAAATAATACTTGGATGTAAATTTTGCTCAAGAATCACTTTCTTAAAGGAAGTAAGACCAATATCAACCTGAGAAAGCAGGTCATTGGGTTTGGGAATTGTTGCAATTGCTCCATGAAAGCATGAGAGCACTGAGCTTGTGCAATTGCCCTGAAAAACCAATGATTCTTTGCAAATGTTCATGAGTTCACCAAACTATTAAGTTCTCGCAGCTTGGATGCTTAAACCAAACAATTAAATTAATCAGGAAAAAAAAAAAGAATCTGTGAAAGCACTCTACTTCTAACATGTATTCCACTTTTTAAACTTGATTTGGGACTATCACAAGATACAAGTAGGTATTCCTTAAGGCATTTATGGTTTATGGGAAGATGTCTCTTCCCATAAACTATAAAATGTGAAATTAGAAAGGGGTCTTGAAATTTCTCCTATTCAATCTACCCCCACAACCCTATGCTTTATATTATAGATAAGCAAATTGGAGCCCAGAAAAGCCAGATGACTTTCTCAAAACCACACAATTCTTTTGATTACTGGGACTCCAATTTAAGTTTCCATGAAGAAAATGAGAGCAATAACTATTCAACACTGAGAACTTATTATGTATTTGAAATTAGCTAAGTATTGTAGCATTTGGGTTTGGGAGTTGTAGCATAATTACAAATGTAATTATTCATACAAAGGCTGACTTCAACATAAATTTCTGCCAAGATTTATTGGCATACACTAGGTGGATGCTGAGCACTACTTTTAGTTATGAGGTTGAGGTGAGCAGAATAAACTAAAAATAGTGTGTAAAACAAACTGTGAGAGTTACCTTGTCTCCTTATCTCTAGATTTTCAAATTACAGTGATACATTTCATGGTGATTCTATTTAGCCTTTTCCCTGATTGCCTACTGAGGAAACAAACAAACAAAGCACACATGCACACACAAAACTCACCTTGAAACTAGGTGATTGCTTTGGGAAAAAAAAAAATCTGAAACAATGTGAATGAGCTGACCTAGGATAGTAAATTTGCAGGTGGTTATACTGCAAAACAGTGCCCAGTGAAGAGGCTGTGTGTATTCCAGCTCTTCCTATTTCTGTCCAATTTTTCTATAAGGACTGCTGTGCATGGTATCTGCAGTTAACCTACACAGGGCTCCACCAGATGCTAAAGTGTCAGTTGGACAGCCACAGAGCTGCAGTGAAGGCAGGAATAAATGTTTATTAGCATCCCCATTTACTGCCATCCAAAATATTCACATGAAAACACCCACCATACTCCCAACCCACCCCTCCATCTGCATGCTGGCTGGCAAAGAAAAAATGCAAACTGAAAACTCTCTTTGAGGCCCTGTTTGCATCCAGCTTTCTGAGTAAAGATGCTGGTTCTTGTGCTATGGTCTGAATGCTTGTGTCCCCGCAAATGCCTATGCTGAAACCTAATGCAGAAGGTAATGTTATTAAGAGGTTGGGCATTTGGAGAGTTGATTAGGTCATGAGAGCTGAGCCCTCCTGAATGGGACTAGTGCCATTATAAAATAGGTCCAAAGGAGCTCCTTTGCCCCTTTCACCATGTGATGACACAGATAGAAGTCCCAAATATGAACCAGGAAACTGATTCTTACCAAACACCAAATCTACTAGCACCTTGATCTTGGATTTCTCAGCCTACAGAAACTATGAGAAATAAATTTCTATTGTTTTTAAGCTGCCCATTTTTTGGTTTTTTTTTTTTTATAGCAACCAGAATGAACTCAGACATCCTGGGAGGGACATCTCAATTCCAGGGAAGTGTCAAACAATGCTGTGCAATGTAGCCAGGCTGCTATGGCAGAGTCATGCAGCCCTGAACTCTCCTAAGAAGGTGAATGTGTCCCGTAATGAAGTGCAGCTGATGGGTCCAGGGCAGTCGAGCAGCCACCGTGAGTGTTTCCCAGCCTGCAGTCACACAGAACCCCCATCTAGTGCAGGCTGGATGTTTTTCATTCATCCATTCTAATTGTGATAGATCGGAAGAAGATGCAAAGCACTCTCTCTCTTGTCAGAAAAGCCTTGATGGTCATCAGTGTTTCCACTGCCCAAGGCTACAACGGTTTCAAGAAAATGGAAACCGTGAACAATTTCTACTGAGGACAAGTATGGGGGCTTATCCTTGGCACAGGAGCTTGTACATTTGTGTAAAATATTCAGATCTCAAACACTCTTCATTTTCTAATAAATAGAAATAGTTCATGGATCAGATATCTTTTATTAGCCAACATCTGAGTGAGTAATTATAGAGGATAATAACCAAAATGATGTGTGTTGTCCATTTGAAAGAGATAATATCTTCTAGCAAAAATAGGCCACTACGTAATATTTGGCCACATTGATTGAATAATTGGACACACTTCTACTGGTTCACAAAAGGCCTCTCAAAGGATTTTTAAATGTTCGAAATATACAAATTCGTCTTCATCAAGAAAACCTTGAGTAAGTCGGTTTGGCCTAATAGTTACCTTGGCTGTAAACTATACAGACTTGGAAAACGTATTCTGTGTCCTGACGTGAGTCCATGATTGTCCTCTGGAGCTTCTGGAATCTCAGGAAAAGATCCAATCACACAGGCCTGGTGGCAGAGACTGTAAAAATAGATGATCTTCTGCCATTCTCCCTAAGCGACCCTAAACAATATATTTTGTAATGATCATTTTTAGCTATGAGATTGGTGAGTTGAAATGATTACTTTGATGCCATTTAATTCAATAAATGTTTATTTAAAAATTAATTTCTTTCATCATACATAGAATATTTAGGACAGAATCTTTTTCAACTTCCTAGATAATTTAAAATGCATTTGAAATAGTTACAAAACAATATGAGATGGTCATGGTGAAGACAGGAAGAGCACAAAGCCAGATGAACAAAATAACAGAGAAATGGCCAGAGCCATTGGAAGGGTTTTATTTAGAAAGAGAACAGGGCTAGCATGTGGAAAAATGAAGGCACTTTCAACAAGCAGAGACGGGAAGCAAGAGAGTTAATAAATGAAATAGTGTATTGTCAAATAAAATTGGGCCTAGAGTGAGCAGAGAACAGTAATCTACAGAGAACTTTGTCAGTAAGTCATGGAAACAGAGTTGGGTAGGTAATGTGGGCCTGTTCACAGGAAGGAAGAATAGATTCTAAAGTAGCTGAATGCCGAAAGCTATTATTTGGGAATAATCACTCTAAAATTCCTTTGAAATTGCTTTTCAAAGACTTTCTCTCATGTAGATTATAGCATATTGAGATAAAATATGACTATATCCTGCCACTTTACTGAAAATTGTTTCTATTCCAGTTCTAGTTCTTTCTTGAAGCCATTTCAGGCATAAGAGGTATGAGAAGTCATATTTGATTTAGAGCCAGATGAAAACCTCCAGAATTACCAGTTATTCCACTGAAGTAATGCACTGTTTCCAGAGGACTCCCATTTGAAGGAAAACATGCTTCTTTCTTCATTTAGTGCACACTTATTGGATGCCTTCTCTGAGCCTTGTACTGAACCACAAGAGCTAAAGCATAAACCCACCAGGAGCTAACAATACCTAACACACGTTGATTTTTTTCAGAGTGCATTGATCACAGTAGATCATAGTCAAACATTATCTTCATAGAACAGAACTTGATGCCTATAGGTGTGATTTCTGAGTGACTGATAAAGGTCTCCTGCTAAGGTGCTACTAGCCAGGAAGGAATCAGAGGATTGGTGGGTACTGTGGGTACAGCACAGGACCTAGGCTAATTGGGACAGTAGAAAAAGGCACCTAAAGAAAACTGTTTCTGATTTTGTGTTTGGTCTGAGACTGAGCCTATTCCCTGTATTGTAAAGGAATGGTACATTATTTCCTACATCTGGTCCAAGATCCAACTGCAGAGGGTGTATACATACATCCTGAACATTCCAGAGGGACTTAGATCTGACAGTAGGATCAGTAAATGTTACATTTTTAGAGATTTGAACATCCTAAAATTGCACACAGCTGGCAGTAAACTTGGGAGAACAGCTTCTGTGTGTGGTCAGGACAGTTTACCCTTCCCTGGTATAACAAAAATTAGTCAAAGGAAGTATGGGTAAAAGGAAAGGGAAAACTTTCCTTTCCTCTAGGTTTTCATTGCCAAAGAGGAAGTATCAAAATAATTTCAGTTGGCTGATGAATGGTGAAGTATTCCAGGCAGGGAGCTGCACAGCTCAAAGAGAATTAATTTTAGAGTTTTCTGCCAATTTTTCATTTCCCACCTCTCCCCCATAGAAATATGGTGTCTTAGTCACACACTGGATGAATAAAATGAGCACATAGCCTACTGTTCAGAGCTGGAGTTGTGGTCATCTTCTGCCCTGGAAGATAGTCAAGGACTAATTAGGCATGTGTCTCTTCCCATCAAGTTTTGACAACCTGGGAGTTTAGTGGCAGCATAAGTGGAGGCCTGCTGACAGGGCTCTTTGGTAGAAGGGACTGTTTAAGAGGCTGGGAGCCTTAACAGATAGGCATCTGGCATTATTTGTCCTGTCGTTTATTTCCTGGATCTCCTACATTAGTGCTATTATAATCTGGCTGATGATTTGATTCATTGGGGAAACTTTTCTTTTTTAAAATGTGTGTGGTCTCAACCTCCATTCTGAACTTTAGTGAACAGGAATTTCTCGGGATGGGTATCAATAATCTACATTTTCAAAATATGCTTTTTGAGTGTTTCTAAAGACCATCCACGTTTTGCATCCATAATTTGAGATGACCATAAGGTTTTAACTGAAAAATGAGTGTGTTGGGGGAGAACTTACTCAATGTAAAGCCATGGAAGAAGAAATGCTTCTCCGTTGCTTTATGCATACCTGGAAGATTCTGGAGCAAAGACAGTCTTTTTTTTTTTTTTTTATGAAAATGTATTAAGGTAATAGAACTTTAACATTAAACAGAATTGAGTAAGCCCAATTATTATCTTAAAGTCAGAATGGTTTCAACGTGCAGACAGAGGCACAGTACCTTTCTTTTTGTATTTTCCTTGGGACTAATTTAATGAGTTCCATACATTACTCTGCATTAAAAACGTATGCATAAAATTGTGTTTGCTACACTTCATAGGGTTTTGCACAATATTTACAAAGTGAACTTAACTATATCTAATTATAATCTAGAGTGGGTTTTACAACCTAATCCTTACATAAAATGCTACTCAACATTTTGACCTCCAAAACATTTTATTTCAGACGTCTTCACAGGTGAAGATATATTCCTCTTTACCGAACACATTAAAAAACACTCTCCAAAATCATGTTGACTGATGTTTTGTTTGCATAGCCACTAAATAATTGAACTCATATTCTATAGATGATGACTACTTGACCGAGAATTTTAAAAATTGATGATACCTTTGTGTAAATTTGTACAGATATGATGGGAGTAGGCAATGCATAGTTCTAAGCATATGTTCTTTTTTTGTCCATTTTTACACAAAAGGACACAGCCAACACCAGTAGTTAGTACATGGGGCAACCTTTTGAGAATAATGAAAGCAACAAAGAGTATTTTTTAAGTAAGTCTAGAGCTCAGTTTTCTCACCTTTAAAGTGACAGACTGGCCCAGGTGATACTTCCTTAGATATGCGAGCCTAGCTTCATCACTCTGTGCTTCTGCTAGTCTCAGAGATGACTGAGTCAGAAAAGAAGATTAAGGGCTAACTACCATTTACCAGGATGAGAGTTTCACCATAACTGTGGTTGTGCTGTTTAAAAAGCACTACAGCCAGACATGGTGACACGTGCCTGTAATCACATCCTCTCAGGAGGCTGAGGCAGGAGGATTGCGTGAGCCCAGGACAATAGTGAGACCCTATCTCAAAAAAATAAACAAAAAATTTGAAAAGCATTATTGCATTAATTCCAGTGCAAATATTATATGTTAAGTGACTTCTCCTGCCTTAGGCAGTAACCCTCATCATAGCTTATCATCCTCCAGCCCTGCAACCCAAGGATTCAGTAGTACACACAGCCAGGATTATAATTAATAATGGAAAACCAGTGCATATTCAGGTGTCAAGAGTGTCTATACAAGGAGGACTGAAACTCACATGTTGAGAAATCAGTGCTTATTTAGCAGAAACTGGAGTCTTCTGGCTCTGGGCAGTTTCAAGGCCAGGCAGCAGCTACCTCCCAATTCCTGGCAGAAAGCACAGGAATCCCAGAATTTTAAGTCTTCTGCAGAGGAGACTATTTCTTCATGTTCTCCTTGCTAGATATGAGTTATTAAAGGTAAAGGAGAAGAGAAAACAAGTTAGGAAAGTATGGCCAATGAGATATATTTAGTTGTTCTTGACAATAAATGATGAGATCTTGAATAAGAATGGGATAAGTCTGATGTGATAATATCACTGTAGGTTTTAAAAATGATGAATCTAATACTCGTTGTTACATAGGCTGAAGCCAAAGAGAGAAGATGTGAGATAGGAAATAGGAAAATATGTTTCAAATACTGGAAAGAAGAAAAAGAATCATATAGCAGTCACTAAGATAAAAAGAGAGAAAGAACATCCAAGGTCCTTCCTACTTTTCCAATTATTGCAACTAAACACAAATATGCAGTTTTGCCTTTTATTATCTGTTCACTAATGTGTTCTTTTTGCTTCCTTATAAACACTGCCCGTGTATTTCATCCCCCGCTCATTTCACGGTATCTTCGTTTTTACTTTCTTGTCTTCCAAGACTGAAGTCAGCAATTGTCAGTATGAATGTCTCTATTACAGAGCCCCATGCACTAGGAATGACCCCTGGTGCCCAGAAACCATGTCTACATTGCTTCACCCTGCTCCTTTGGTCACTGCCAAAGAAACTAGAGAGTAGACATTTGTCCAATTGGAACACTCAGATTTTTGTGGCAAATTTATAGCTAGACATTGTCAATAACACTAAGGAGGCTTATAGTTATCTTCTACTTGGTGTCTATTCCATAGAACATATTCTTAATGAGGCATTGTTATTACCAGATAGATTCTGTAACAAATGCCAAAATGTATGTGATGGAGGAGAGAGGTATCAGTAAGCAAGATTATGTGATGGGAGGGCTACAACCAGAAGTGGTTTTGATTCTATATTATGCAGATATTTAAAATTTTGTCTTGGAAAAAATATGGAAATTTTTTAAACTTCTGCTTTATTTCTGTATTAAAATATGAGTTTAATCTTGGAGTTCTTATATCACTGTTTCTACTTTTTGAATGGGGATTAAGGAATCTATACTTAATCAAATATTTTTATATATATTATGTGCATAAAATTATATTGAGGTTTCAATGTAAAATAGTGTCCTTAATAAGAAGCACTACATGTTCCATTTCCTTTCAAGTTCATAGATTTCACGAAAGGAAAGTTGTGTTTTGATTCCAGCATCCACTCCTATTAAAGACATGAAAAGCTTCCTGGAATATTATCTGCTAGTTCCTCAGTTAGGAAAATAAAACCCTTCACCTCCTTATGTTTAACAAAACCAAGCAGTTTCAAAATAAGTTCTCTAGTTCCCGTCATAGAAACCATTTATTTAATTCGGGTTTGCCATGTCATAACTTCTGCTTGTTAGTCCATGATTTTTACCCTGTGTTTCAGAGAAGAAACTAATCCACTAGGTCTTTTAATGAGTTTCCAGAATTACCTGAGATGGAGATAATTCTCTGAGGTTAAATAACTGATACAGTGATTGACCTTCGTCTTTTTCTCAAATTCAAATATAATTAATTCCTCAGCTACCTACGCCTAGGTTGCTCTAAAGAGATTCATATACTTCTGACCTTGGTCCAGACTTTATCTCTTTTGCATTAATTGACTAAGAATGTTGTCCACTTGGGGAACACTATCACCCCAAGTGAAGTTGATTAGTATATGCTTACATTGCAAACTTTTAAAAAAACAGATTGGAATGAATTCAAGGTTATACACATGAAGGAAACTACCTTTACTATCTATATAGTTTATATACAGTATGTTTTATTACATTTTTGAGTGCACAATTTAATTGTTTGAAAGACTCTACTAGAGTTTTTGTTTATATTTTATCCACAGTTACAATTGTCAAGATTTCTGTGTTTCCTTTTAAGTAGCTTGATTATGGCTCTGTGTACTAAAAAGTAGACATAAATTATAGAAGTGTTTTTACTAAAAATGAGAAAATTATTTTTCCATAATTGTCACAAATAGAGAACTCAATTAAAATAAATAGACATTAAACAGAAACTGTTAAAGAAAAATGCATTGAAAGAAAATTGCTTGTGTTTATGTGTTTGAATTCTAGTTTTAAAAAGAAAAATAAAAGAAATATAATCACAATATGGGAAATTTACAAAGCAGTAATATGATGAATTATATTGATTTTCAAATCTTGAACTAGCCTAGAATACCCAGGATAAATACTACTTGGTTGTGGTACATAATTCCTTATATACATTGTTGAATTAAACTTGCTAATATTTGGTTGAGGACTTTTACATCTATGTTCATGGGAGGTGTTGTTCTGTAATATTCTTTTACTATAATGTTTTTGTCTGGCATACTGTTAGGGTGATGCTGACCTTATAGAATGAGTTACAAGCAGGTCCTCTGCTTCTATATTCTGAGAGATATTGTAGATAATTGTTATAATTTCTTCCTTAAATGTTTGGTAGAGTTCACCAGTGAGCCCTCTGATTTGGGTGCTTTCTGTGTTAGAAGGCTATTAATTATTGATTTGACTTTCTTAGTAGATATGGGTCAATTCAGTGAGTTTTGGCAGATTGTGTCTTTTAAGGAATTTGTCTATTTCATATAAGTTACCAAATTAATATATAAAAGTTTCATGATATTCCTTATTTATCCTTTTAATGTTCATGGGATCTGTAGTGATGTTTCCTCTTTCATTTCTGATATTAGTCATTTGCTTTCTCTTCTTTTTTTTCTTAGTCAGCATGTTTAATAGCTTATCAATTTTATTGTTTAAAGAGCCAGCTTTTACTTCCACTAATTATTCCTACTGATTTCCTGTTTTCAAAATTACTTTTATTTATTTTATTCTACTTACCTTGTATTTCATTGACTCAATTTTTCTAGTTTCCTAAGATGGAAACTTAGATGATTGATTTTAGATCTTTCTTCTTTTTGTTTTTTAAATTATATTTTAAGTCCTGGGATACATGTGCAGAATGTGCAGGTCTGTTACATAGGTATACACATGCCATGGTGGTTTGCACTACCCACCAACCTGTCATATACATTAAGTATTTCTCCTAATGCTATCCCTCCCCTAGTTTGCCACCGCCGCCTCCCCCCGACCCCACCACAGGCTCCACTGTGAGATGTTCCCCTCCCTGTGTCCATGTGTTCTCATTGTTCTACTCCTACTTATGAGGGAAAACATGTGATGTTTGGTTTTCTGTTCCCGTGCTAGTTTGCTGAAAATGATGGTTTCCAGCTTCATCCATCTCCCTGCGAATAACATAAACTCATCCTTTTTTATGGCTGCATAGTATTCCATGGTATATATGTGCCACATTTTCTTTATCCAGTCTATCATTGATGGGCATTTGGGTTGGTTCCAAGTCTTTGCTATTGTGAATAGTGCTGCAATAAACATATGTGTGCATGTGTCTTTATAGCACAGTGATTTATAATCCTTTGGGTATATACTCAGTAATGGGATTGTTGTGTCAAATGGTATTTCTGGTTCTAGATCCTTGAGGAATCACCACACTATCTTCCACAATGGTTGAACTAATTTACACTCCCACCAACAGTGTAAAAGCATTCCAATTTCTCCACATCCTCTCCAGCATCTGTTGTTCCCTGACTTTTTAATGATTGCCATTCTAACTGGTGTGAGATGGTATCTCATTGTGGTTTTGATTTGCATTTCTCTAATGACCAGTGATGGTAAGCTTTTTTTTCATGTTTGTTGGCTGCATAAATGTCTTCTTTTGAGAACTGTCTGTTCATATCCTTCACCCACTTGTAGATGGGGTTGTTTTTTTCTTGTAAATTTGTTTAAGTTCCTTGTAGATTCTGGATATTAGCCCTTTGTCAGATAGATAGGTTCCAAAAATTTTCTCCCATTCTGTAGGTTGCCTGTTCATGCTGATGATAGTTTCTTTTGCTGTGCAGAAACTCTTTAGCTTAATTAGATCCCATTTGTCTATTTTGGGTTTTGTTGCCATTGCTTTTGGCGTTTTACTCATGAAGTCTTTGCCCATGCCTGTGTCCTGAATGGTATTGCCTAGGTTTTCTCCTAGGGTTTTTATGATTTTAGGTTTAAGTCTTTAATCCATCTTGAGTTAATTTTTGTATAAGGTGTAAAGAAAGGGTCAAGTTTCAGTTTTCTGCATATTGCTAGCCAGTTTTCCCAACACCATTTATTAAATAGGGAATCCTTTCCTCATTGCTTGTTTTTATCAGCTTTGTCAAACATCAGATGGTTGTAGATGTGTTGCATTATTTCTGAGGCCTCTGTTCTGTTACATTGGTCTATATATCTGTTTTGGTACCAGTACCATGCTGGTTTTTTTTTTTTTTTTTTTACTATAGCCTTGTAGTATAGTTTGAAGTCAGGCAGCATGATGCCTCCAGCTTTTTTGCTTAGAATTGTCTTGGCTATACAGGCTCTTTTTTGTTTCTATACGAAATTTAAAGTAATTTTTTTTTCTAATTCTGTGAAGAAAACCAATGTTAGCTTCATGGGCATAGCATTAAATCTATAAATTACTTTGGGCAGTACAGCCATTTTCATGATATTGATTCTTCCTATCCATGAGCATGGAATGATCTTCCATTTGTTGTGTCCTCTCTTATTTCCTTGAGCAGTGGTTTGTAGTTCTCCTTGAAGACATACTTCACATCGCTTGTAAGTTGTATTCCTAGGTATTTTATTCTCTTTGTAGCAATTGTGAATGGGAGTTCACTCATGATTTGGTTCTCTGTTTGTCTATTATTGGTGTATGGGAATGCTTGCGATTTTTGCACATTGATTTTGTATCCTGAGACTTTCAATAGTCCCACCTAATCTGCAGAGGATGCATTCCAAAACCTTGAGAGGATGCCTGAAACCATGAAAAGTGCCAAACGCTACATAGGCTGAGTGTCCCTAATCTAAAAATCAAAAATCCCGAATGCTCCAAAATATGAAATCTTTTGAGCACTGACATGAAAGGAAATGACTATTGGAGCATTCTGGATTTTGGATATTCAGACTAGGGATGCTCAACCAGTATCTATTCTGCAAATATTCTTAAAAAAAATTGAAATCCAAAAAACTTCTGGTCCTAAGTGTTTCAGATAAGAGATCATCAACCTGTATATAATATGCACAAATTTATTTTTCCTACTTCACAATTTCACAGATAAAAGATTTGTTTTTACTGTAAATTTCAGCAACCTCAGCATACATTTTTTTTTCTTTATTCAGTCAAGAGCTTTCACCTTTTCACTTAAGAGGGTCACTTTTAAGGCTTCTCCGTGGCATATTCAAACTGCCAGCTTTACTACTCTTGTGCTTTGGGGCCATTATTAAGTAAGATAAGGGTTACTTGAACACAAGCCCTGTGGTACCCTGGCAGTTGATATGACAACCAAGACACTATGTGACTAACAGGCAAGTAGTATATACAGCCTGGGTATGCTGGGCAAATAAAAATTCATGTTCCAGGTATGACAGAGCAGGATGGTTCACTACTTCATCCCACTAATCAGAATAGTGTACAATTTAAACCTTATGAATTTTTTATTCCTGAAATTGCTCATTTAATATTTTCCAACCCCGGTTAACTGCATGTAACTGAAGCTGTAGAAAGCAAAACTGCAGATAAGGGAGGAGTACTGTATGAAGTCAATGCTATAAATTCCCCACTAATTACTGCATTCACTGCATTTCCCAAATTTTGATAAATTATGTTTTCATTTGTATTTAGTTCAATTTTTTACAATTTCTCCTGAGATGTCTTCTTTGATCAATGTGTTTTTTAAAAGTGCATTGTTAAATCTTCAAATGTTTTGGGATTTTTCAGCTGTCCTTCTGTTACTGATTTCTAGCTTAATTTCATTAAGGTCTGACAGAAGACACTGTATAGCTTCTATTCTTTTAAATTTGTTAAGATGTGTTTTATATTCCAAAATGTAATCTTACCTGGTGAATGTTCCATGTGAGCTTGAGAAGATTGTTTATTCTGCTGTTACTGGAAGAAGCACTCTAGAGCTATTCATTATATCCAGTTGATTGATGATATTGAGTTCACCTAAGTCCTTACTGCCTTCTGCCCTCTGAATCTGTCCATTTCTGTTAACTGGGTATTGAAGTCTCCAACTATAATAGCAGACTCATCCAATTTTCCTTGTAGTCCTATCAGTTTTTGCCTCATATATTTTGATGTTCTGTTGTTAATCACCTACTCATTGACAATTGCTGTCTTTTTGAAGAATTAATCCTTTTATAATTAAGTAATATTCTTTATCCCTGATAACTTCCTTACTCTGAAGTCTGCCCTCTCTGAAATTAGTATAGCTACTCCTGCTTTTCCTTGATTAGTGTTAGCATCGTACACTTACCTCTATTCATTTACTTATCATTTATATGTCTTTATATATTCAGTGGGTTTTTTTTTTTTTTTGAAGACATCATATAATTGAGTCTTGTTTTTTGATCCACTCTTAACATTTCTAGAATTGGTACATTTAGAGAATTGGTGTTCACAGTGATTAATGTTATATTAAGATTTATATCTTCCATATTTGTTACTATTTTGTTCCCCTTTTTCTGTTCCTATTTTTGTCTTCTACTCTTTCTATCCCTTTGTGGTTTCAATTAAGCATTATATATGCTACTATTTTGTCTCCTTTCTTAGTATATGAGTTGTACTTTTTTTTTTTTTTTTACTTTTTTAGTGTTACTTTAGTTTGCAATATACATTTACAACTAATTCAAGTCGATTTTCAAATAACATTATACCACTTCACAGGAAGTATGACTGTCTTATAATAAAATAATTCTAATTTTTCTCTCCCATCCCTCACAGAATTAGTGTCATTCATTTCAAATATATAAGTTTATATATTCATGTGTTGCTTAATGATGGGGATGTGTTCTGAGAAATGTGCCATTAGGTGATTTTTCCATTGTGTCAACATCAGAGTGTACTTACACAAACCTAGATGGTAAGGCCTACTACACACAGCTTATATGGCATAACCTATTGCTCCTAGACTACAAACTTATACAGCCATGTTACTATACTGAATACTGTAGGCAATTGTGATACAATGGTATTTGTTTATCTAAACACATAGAAGTATAGGAAAGGTACAGTAAAAATATGGTATTATAATTTTATGCAAACACCATTGTATATGCAGTTTATCCCTGACCAAAACATCATTATGTAGTACATGAATTTATTATATATATATCATATTTATATGTATGTTACATGTTATATATTTATATATACACACAGAGGAGATGTGTGTGTGTGTGTATCATCTTAGGCTAGAATTTTTATTAAAAAGAAGCCATTGTGTCTATGGAAAAATTAAAATATCTGTAATCATGTCATACAAAAATAGATGATATCCCTAATATAGAGAGAATTCCTGAAAGTCTAGAAGACAAAGATCAGTAAAGCTATAAATAATTAATTAGAATTGACTAAAGACATAATAGACATTTCATAGAAAACAAAATGCCAAATGCTGCTAAACATGAGAGATGTTCAAATTTCTCAAACTCATTAATAATGAAAGAAATGCAAATGAAGCCTGCACTGAATGTGGTTTACAGTTATCAAAATGACCTCAAGGGAATCATGCCTCCAGTTAGTAATGCTCCTCTGAGATCCCCTCCACTTTGACTCTGGGCTGGGTCCTGTGATTTGCCCTGTCACTGGGAAATCAGAAAATGTGATGCAAGGCTACATGCTGGGGTTTGCCTCCTGGAATTCTGCTGCTACCCTGTAAGAATGCCCAGTGTGGCCTTGAAGACGGAAGACTGCATGAAGAGACATGACCAGCTTTCCCAGTTATCCCATCAACCTAATGTAGCCAAATGAGTAAACCTAGGGAAAACCAGCAGAAGGATAGCTCGACCAACATACAGAATGGTGAGAAAAAATAAATTATGGTTATTTTATGTCAGTACTTGGAGAGGGGCTATTGTCATCTAGCAATAGATAATCGATACACTGAGATATCATTTTCACTTACAGAATTAGTAGAAATCCAGGAGTTTCACAGTACACTCTGGTAGTGACTCTATAGAGAAAAACACTCTCATACACTGTTGATGGAAGGGTAAGTTGATAGAATCCCTGTAGAAGGCAACTTGGCAATATCAACTAACATTTCAAAGGCTTATTGTCTTTACCCAACAATCACATTTCTAGTGAATTATTCTACAGATAGATTTACCCAGGTACAAAATTGTGTATATGCAAGTTTATTTGGGCAGATGTAATGTTAAAAGATAAAAATAAACTCAATGTGTATTAATACAAGTCTGGGTAAATATACAATGGAATTATGATCTGTAAAATGATAAAAAATAAGGACTCATTACACACAATGTGGAAAAAACTTAAAGATATATTATTAAGCAATAAAAGCACCGTGTAAAATAAGGTTAATAGTATCCCACATATTGTGTATAAAAAGAAGAAAAATAGAAATCTGTGCTTGTGTGTTTGAATATGCATTCCAAAAACTCTGGAAGGAAAGTACATGTAGGCTTGGGGTGGGGGGTGGGGGCATGAGGCATTTGGGATCTGGGCTTACAGGGGATGGGGCAAGTGGGAACCTTTACACTGTATTATATTTTAATAATTTGAGGAACACATAAATATTAACATTTAATTTGAAAATTAAAAATAAAAATTACTTTCTTAAAAAACTTAATATTTGCATAGTACAGGGATACATTTATCTAACAAAACCCATGTAGTAGCAAATTAGGTTTTTATTAACATAATGCTGTTATAAATATCACTGCTGTAAATATCCTTATGTAAAAGTTTTCCACTTCACCTTTGATAACTTTCTCAAAGTAAATATCTCAAAGTGGAACTGCTGTGTCAAAGGATATGAAAATTTTAAGTATCTTTATAGAGGTAAATAATGTTTTGTAGGAGGGAGGAAAGGTTAAATCTTTTTAAAATTGTACTATCGAATATTTTTTATTGTCTATTTAAAAATAAGATTATTTGCTTTCATGTTGACTTCCAATCACTTTAAAATAATAAATACAGTAAACTTTTGTCAAATTTATGGCATAGTATTTCCTAAATTTTGTGTTTATCTATATATAACACAAAACAGAAATCCTTAAGTAGCTCATTGTATATATAATGTACATTATACAACATAAGTATAATGTAGAAAGTTTAGGCTTCCAGACAATCAAAACTAAATAGAAACAACATACTTTCACAACTTAGGATAACCACTATAAAGTAATGATTCGTATATTTCCAGATTTTTTCTCATATAAATACATTTTAACATGTCTTTGCAACCTGATTTTGTCAGAAATCATCTCCATTCCTTAAAGAAAATTTTAATTTCATTTAATCAACTGTATTCAAGTATTCCCAATTATTCCAAAAATGTTCTCTACAGTTTGTTAATTAAGACTAGTACTGAATTCAGGCCCATATATCACATCTAGCTTTTATGAACCCTAATTCAATGCAATAAAAAAAGATTGTGTTAGATTAAGACAAATCCTTCATTTATCCATCTTTTAAAACACTGTTAATTTGGCCTTCATTTCTACATGTGATCTTATATCAGAAATAGTCTAGAATTTGATATTTAGAGGTGAGGAGATGCTATAAGAGAACTTAAATGGCTTTGGCTTAGTAGCTGGTTGATAGACAGTGTTGACAGATCATTGCTGTCTGGAAAGCTGTGACCTTGTGATTTAATTTTTTGGTCAAATTGTCATCTGTGATGTCTTGGAACTCAGACAAATTTTGTATCTCTAGTGAAATGGGTTGGAAAACTCAAAATGATGGTGTTGGTTACCTAATTTTTGTAGTTTCTATTTTGAAAAATTAAATTGATAAAGAGACAAAAGTTTAACACACGCTAAGGATAAGAGGTGCCTCTGGCGAGGCAATCCAACGAGTATATGAGCCTGTGCCCCTACCCAGTACCTCCCATTAAAAATTATCAAATTAAGAATTTTGTCTCCCCATCCCAAGCAGACTCCATCAGTACTCTGCCACTGCTCACTGTAATCTCTTTACAATTTCAGTTCACATCAACTTCTGAACTGCTTTCTCTTCCTTCAGCCAATACCTGCATCTCTTTTTTGGCAGACTGCACTTGACCTACTGGCACTGCTTTGCCTCAAACTGGGAAAGCCAGAATTACTGGCAAAAATAAATGTCTTTATTTACCCTGGGGCAGCCCCTAAACAATGACCAGTAGATATAGGAGTATAAATACTCCAGCTCCCTCGTGACTTGATTAAAACAACATTAAAAATGTGGTTTATACCACTACATCATCTCCAAAGCTCCCCTGGCTGTTTGAGGCGATGTTACCTTTCACTAGCTTTCTTGACTTTCTTAACACCTTAGTCCACTTTCCTACTCCTTTGTTGCTTTTCCTAGATAACATGTACTAATGAAGCATTTTCACATGAATACTTATCTTTGGTTCTGCATCCTGGGCATTCCATCAGAGACATCATTGCAAGCTCATTATTTTAATAGGATTCCATTGATCCTTTACTAAGTTGAAAAACAGAGAGATGAACAGATCATTTAGGCTAGGAAATAAAGGAGCAAAATTATCAAGTATAAAGTAAATGTATATTTACATTATATCTTTTACTATTGTTTCTGGCACATAATAATTGACTGAAAGTAAGTAGACCAGAGGTCTACCAGGTTATTAAGAGTATTTTACTGTTGCAGACATCACAAGCATGAGCTTCAAAGCCTGTAGCTGTTTGACACTTAAAGCAAACCCAGAGCTGCACAACCCTCAAAAAGGGAGTTCTTTTCAATGCCCATTTCAGAAGTGGCCATGGAGAACAAAATACAAGGGAGAAACTCCAAGAGGAAAAGCCCTGGACCATAAAAGAAAACAAACCCGAAAGCAAACTAACCATTACTAGATACACTAATCCAGGAACTTATTCATGACAAGACTAAGAATGTTCACAGTATTTTCACAGCAAGATTTAATAAGTTGTTACGAAGAGTAACGACTGTGTATTTCCCATTCCTACCTTCTCCCAAAAAGCAGTTTTTATTGCAGATATTCTGTGCACACACTCTTCTCTCCACCATTGTATATTGAATGTGATGAGGGTTGAGAGAGAAGCAAAAACAGTTACATTTTAGTTTATAGGTTTGCAAGATAATGAAGGAACACACTCAGAACTAAAGAAAAGTAGTTCATACAACCCAAAGACCTTGGGTCTTGAGCTGAAGGTCATAACTACATAGAATTTTGACTCTTTTAGGGAGGAGTGAGTGGTTCTACCTCTGAAAAAACTGAAAATATATATAAGAAGTGTGGACTATATAAGATACTGCTAATTGTCCATACCTATACATTCTTCTTTAATTTTTCCACCTTTAGTAACAAAACCCCTAAATTTTAGCTAGAATGTGGTGGGTTTAGCATGACCACCCAGTTAAAGACATTTCCCAATCTCATTTGCAGACAGGTGTGGCCAGGTAAAGGTCAATGGTATCTTAATAGATAGAACAAATTCGATGTTCAGTTTATGACTTGAAAGAGGATAGCTGTATCTTCCCTTGTCTTTTTCTCATCTTCTTGGCAGTTAGTATGTGTTTGTGGTAGTGAGAGCTGAATAGTGTTACCATATCCTACCTGGATTACTTAGGATTGAAATACTGTGGAAAAAAGTAAGAAACATCTGTCTTTTAAACCACCTTTATCTGGGCATTTGATTTGGCTGCTTAGCTAGGACCCTAAGTAATATTCAGATAAGGATTGAATTTGGTTCAATCATATGTGTTTGAACTCCTAGGAACACTCCTTGGTGAGTGCATGATTCACCTTCTTGTATTTAGCAAGGTAAAACATTAATTGTAAATTAACTCCCAGCTTTCTAGGCTTCCCAGATTCAATATTAGCGTGGCTCTGCTTGCTTCTAGCTCTTTTGATTGTAGGAAGACAAAAAGAAAAGATTTTCATTAATTACTTTAGGCAACTAGACAACGCTAACAAAGCATGATAGACTTCTCACTTATCACAATAAATCATTAAGTTTATAATGAAAAAATATTTAACTTTCCAAAACTTGATCTCTATGTTTTCTTTTTCAAATCTTATAACATCTCTATAAGGCATGTACTAATATTATTTCTATTTTACACATGAGGAAACTAAAGCAGAAAGGCTAAGTAACAATTAGTATTAGAATCTAAACAATCCGAACCACTATTCTGGACTTTGAACCACCACTCTCTACCAC
Source organism: Macaca fascicularis (assembly GCF_037993035.2). Classification (NCBI taxonomy): domain Eukaryota; kingdom Metazoa; phylum Chordata; class Mammalia; order Primates; family Cercopithecidae; genus Macaca; species Macaca fascicularis. The sequence continues at coordinate 27,173,812 of NC_088376.1, read as the reverse complement.
TCTGAGATATCAAGTGTGTTTCAAGGACTTGCCGAAGCTTCATTTATACAAAACGGAGAGATTGATATGTCAGACTAAATACCAGATGTTAAGGTAGCTTATTATGAGATACCTCAAACCTATTTTTGTGGCCTAGGAATATAAATATCTGCACTTGTTGGAGGAAAAACATGCTTATAGGCAAATAAAAGAAATATGTATGAGTTTTAAATTTAAATGCATAAGTTTTTATTTGGGTTTTTTTTTTTAGGATGACTTTAATAGTCATTCTTTTTTTACCTCTATTCTGAAGAGATAATACATAGAATCAGCAGACCTAAATGAAAATAATAGAATTAAGTTTGGTTCTATCAATCTTGAGAAAGTGAATTAACCCTGTAATAAAATTCTCTCGTAAAGTTCAAGTCTCCAGTTTCCTGTAGGGAATGACTCCCACTGCATCACACTGCTGACCATCCCAGTGCAGAGTCCCAGCTTAACCTAGCCAGAGGAAAGTAAAACGATGTATTAGACTGAGTGGGTTACTTAAAGGACACTGATGGTCAATTTTAGAATCAATGGGACCAACAGGAAGGGAGACAAAGAAGGGTGAATGGACAAAGTACATGCAATTTGATTTAGGTTGGGAGTGAAAACACTATCACTATTCCAAATGGATTATAAAGAATAGCTGAAAAACATTCCAAGCAAAGTTGAAGATAGAAGTATAAATTAAAAACAAACGTCTTTGGATTAATAAACTCAACGAAATGTCAAATATATGTATGTTAATTATCTAAGAATCATTCTGATGATGGCCTACTGCTAATTTATTTGTCAAATGACAGAAGTCAGCAGCCTCCAGAAGGAAGCCATCACATGTGTAACAGACAGGGAGACTTGGCAGGCAGGCAAGAAGCCTTTGACTGAGTTAATACTAAACTGTTTTCGGAAATGTAAAATCTAAGACTCTCCTGAGTAAGTCCCAAACTCAAGACTTGGCACATTTAGACCCCAAGGACAAAAGTATACAGATTTTTTTTCCATATGCATGAATATGATTCTCTATAAACTGACCTAATTTAATGCAAGTTTATATGCACATAATTTTGCTTTCCTCACACATACCTTTCATTTAATAGTAGGAATGTTCTCTCTGCTTCAAGCTTGTGATCTATACCACACAGAATTTTACAAATATATTTATTTTCCTTCTATATAACACTCATTATTTTGGCTCTGAAGACCCTTACCTAAATTAAACACCCTGCAAAGGATGACTTAATTTTCCAAGCTACTTGGGAAAGAAAATGAGGATTTGCAAGTTTCAGAGGATGAGATTTAGACAGGCGAGTGTGTCAGTTATAGTAATATGAATCCAGGGAAATGATTTCCCTTTTCCAGGCCCTTAGAAAAACCCAGATATATCCATGTTCAGCCCTAGTACATGTGACATGGAAGTTGCATAATTGCCTGTTTCACAGGAGATGAGAAAGACTGAGTTAATAAAAGCTCTAATCTGAATATCTTTAGTTAAGATAATGCTACAGAAATTGTTCTTATAACTTGTCCAATCGAGAAGAACTGTTTAGATTGAGACTTCAGGAGCATGTGTTGTTCTGGTGCTGTTTCTGCAGATAATTGATCTGTGTAACCCAGTAAGTGACAATGCTCTCCAGAAAACTCTCTTATCTGCAAAATGTGTGAGAATGACTAGAGTCATTAAATTACTTAGAAAACTAAGATCTGAATTTTAATAACTCAATGTCTTAAAAGGAACAGGATTTTAGAAAAGGAGCTCCTAATCCCCAAAGGAAAAATTAAGATACTGAATGTCTGCTAATTTCTACATACACTCTTTTCCAAAGTACTATAGTTGTCTTCCATGTAATTATTTCTTTAATTCAGTTTCTTTGTTTGTTTTATTCTTACGGAAGGCGTATTTACCCTCCATCCTTCAAATTACAATTCTTTTTTCTTACCGGTACCCTTCATTTCACTTTTACTCAATAACTTTTGTCAGGAATTATCTCAAATTTTAATGAGTGTTTTGAAGAAGTGTTTGGAAATTCCTTAGGACTACTGCTGTCAAATAGAACTTCTGAGATGATGGAAATGTTCTTTTTCTGCGTTGTCCAATACAACATCCACTAGCCACATGTAGCTATTGAGCACTTGAAATTTGGCTAGTGCAAATAAGAAACTGAATTTCATTTTAGTTTATTTTAATGTAAATAGATACATACGCCTAGTGGCTAGTGTTTTGTACACTGTAATGTAGAAGATCAGAAAACCTGCTGCAGAAATTAAGTTAAATGTGAGTTACTGTTTAATCTTACATTTAGATGGAAAGAGCCTGTCCAAAATGTTGGCAGAGATGTTAGGACTGGAGATGTGGGCAGATGAGGATGGTTCATGGAAACTGGAAGTATAATTTTTTTCACATGGCCCAATCAGGGTGTTTGGCGGAAACTGACTGTGTCAGTATTAAGGAGAAATTTACATGAAAGCTACAGAGAATCTTGCAGAATCAAAGGAAAAGCTGAGTAACAAGACCTCAGAAGGACAGCATCCTGTGATGGTTCAAATAAATGGGCAGTGAGAGGAAATAGACAGTCTCTTCTGGAATGGCCCATCGGGATGAGTTCCCTCCAACCATGCTTTCCTGGGACCTCTCTGTCTCAAACTCAAATTCTAGATACAGGTGGTCAAGACTGGATCATGTAGCACTCCTTGTTTAGGGGAAGTCAGATAAAATACCTAGATTACCATTAAAGAAAGAAAGATAAATTCAGGTTTCTTCTGTTACCAGAAGAAGAAGGCAGGGCAACCAATGATAGATGTCAGTTTTTGTGAACTGACAGGTTTAATAAATGCCATGTTCTATATTTATAGATTTGTCCCACCACAAAGACATCTCCATTCTCTTGGCCTTCATACTTAGTATGCTTTAATCTATATAGAATACACACACACACACACACATACACACATATACAAATGTGTGTCTGTGCATGTACTATATATCTGTATATATATCTCTGTGTGTATGTGTGTGTATATATGTATACATATATATGTATATATACACACACATATATATATGAGAGAGAGAGCATTTATCATGTTAGGTGCTTTGATATATGCAATTTCACTTAAGTCTTAATGGAAACTTTTTGAGAAAGGGATTAAATCATTTTCCATGTGAAAACTGCATCTTGGCATGTTTACACAACATATTTGGTTTTATATTAGAAGATAGATGCATCTGGTCCCTGCTTGAAGTTACTGCATATAAGTCAATTTTATGCAAAAGCAGCACCACAGAATTAAATCTTCTTAGGCATGAAGGAGATAGTCTATTCAACTCCATTATTTTACGGGTGTGGAACTGAGAGTCTAAAATGGCATTGTCCATTGCAGTGGTCATGAGCTACATGTGGCTACTGAGCACCTGAAATGTGGTTAGTCCAAATAAAGATGTGCTGTAAGTGTAAAATACTCACTGGGTTTTGAAAATTTAATATGAAAAATGTAAAATATCTCATAAATAATTTTTAAATTGATTGTAAGTCAACATGATAATATTTTGTATATTTTGGGTTAACTAAATTATATTTTTAAATTAACTTTACCCATTTTTTAATGGAGCCACTAAAAATCTAAAAAGACATTTGTGACTTGAATTACATTTGATTGGACAGTGATGATCTAAAAGTTAAATGACTTGATCAAATGCTTACAGCTAGACAGTGACAAGGTAGGAATCAACTCATCTCTTGTGATCTTCTCTATTCTAAGACCAATGTTGCAGGCTTGCCTTAGCTAGCTTGATCATTCTTTTATTTGTTTCTCAATCTTTTTAGAATATGTTGCTGCTCTACATGACATCTTTCCATCTCTTTTAAAAATATTACCTCTTGGGAGCCTGAGGTGGGCAGATCATGAGGTCAGGAGTTCGAGACCAACCTGGCCAACATGGTGAAACCCTGTCTCTACTAAAAATACAAAAAATTAGCCAGGCATGGTGGCAGGCGCTTGTAGTCTCAGCTACTTGGGAGGCTGAGGCAGGACAATTGCTTGAATCCAGGAAGCGGAGGTTGTAGTGAGTCGAGATATGCCACTGCACTCCAGCCTGGGCAACAGAGCGAGACTCCGTCTCAAAAAAAAGAAAAAATGCACTTCACGATTATATAAATTTGCTTAGCTTTCAATTATCATAATTTTAAAAAACATAGTCCAATAAAAAGCAGTAGGCAAAAATGATGTCAATTCATTTCTTTTTCATATCCAAACAGATAAGCATAGAGGGACATGAAAACTTGAAATATCTGTACACTGGATTTAAATATGGCCTTCCAGAATATTAGTTGTTGCACCATTTCACTCCTTATTTAGAACACTGTTTGAGTGTAGCTGGTTCACACCAGCTAGTCAGGTTTACATCTATTCATAGTAAATTTAAAACAAACTTTCTTCCTTTTTCCCTCTCTATTCCTCTGCATTAGCATTTGAGCATATTAAAAGGTAGTTTTCTTTTCTTGCACATGGCAGTAGATGGATTCCTACCTGAGTCTGACACCAGTCTTCCAGGAGGCCTCTCACAGAGCAGTCAGCAGTTAAGCCAATCTAAGGGCTGGTCTTCCACCTTCTGTGAGAAGTGGGCAGCAGCATGGAGGAGATGAAGGAAAATTCAATGATTCCTCCAACCTGGAAATGGAGGAACTCTTCATTTAAAGTGGTAATAAAGAAACAGAAGATCAGATACCTCCAGTTTTAAATTCACTGACAAACACACAGAAATAATGAGAATATTGGGTCTGTCTTTTGGGCATGTTTTACTTGGTGTTCTGCAGTCCAGTTCTACTGGCGATGTAGTGAGGAAGGTAACATAAACATTTTCAGTTATTTAAGCAGGAATGTGAAGCTTATATATGTACTATACCCAAACAAATTTACTTCACAGAGAATAATAATTTTTAAACTGTGACATACAAGTTTTAGTAAATACTTAACTTTATATACTTATGATGCCAAGAAGACACGAAACTCTTCTGAAATTCATTGCTGCAAAGAAACGAATCTTCAGACATGAATGCCTAGCATTGCTATCTACCTAGAATCACCAGAGTAATTCAATGATATCTTCAGGCCACAGCAGAATGATAAGATGAGGTCTGAGAGCAGGTTTCCTGAATCCAGTCAGCCAGGGTTTGTACAGGAAGATTCTCATTCTACATATTTCTTAAATGAGGAAAAAGAATCCCAATCAGTTCAATTATTCTCACTATAATAAATAAATACCTAAGGAGCATACCAGATCTTGAATGGAAATAAAGCTTTTCTTTTTTTTTTTTTTTTTCCTGGAGACGGAGTCTCGCTCTGTCGCCCAGGCTGGAGTGCAGTGGCCGGATCTCAGCTCACTGCAAGCTCCGCCTCCCGGGTTTACTCCATTCTCCTTTCTCAGCCTCCCGAGTAGCTGGGACTACAGGCGCCCGCCACCTTGCCCGGCTAGTTTTTTGTATTTTTTAGTAGAGGCGGGGTTTCACCGTGTTAGCCAGGATGGTCTCGATCTCCTGACCTCGTAATCCGCCCGTCTCAGCCTCCCAAAGTGCTGGGATTACAGGCTTGAGCCAAAAGCTTTTCTTAAAACAGAGTTGTCTTAGATTTTCTCTTTCTGCTTATAAAGCCAATGCACACATTCTTGGAATTGGTACGAGAAGCAACTGAAATAATATATAGAATTTTGAAAAAGATTACTTGAGATGATATGATAGTAGATACTAGATTTTTTTTTTCATTTTTTCCAACTCCTCAATACAAACTACCTTTTAAAATTCTCTCTATTTGCCCATTACTGATGCCAAGAGCAACTGGAGGTCCCTGGTAAAGAAGACTGATAGAAATTTATCAAATATTAAAATATATTTTATCACTTGAAAGCATTTTTCAGAAAACTTTTCGCAATATATTTCTGAAGTTTTGACTCAATAATGTTTATTAAGAATTATTATGGGCCCGGCACGGTGGCTCACGCCTGTAATCCCAGCACTTTGGGAGGCCGAGATGGGCGGATCACGAGGTCAGGAGATCAAGACCATCCTGGCTAACGCGGTGAAACCCTGTCTCTACTAAAAATACAAAAGGTCTATTTTTAGTACACGAGGTGGCGGGCACCTGTAGTCCCAGCTACTCAGGAGGCTGAGGCAGGAGAATGGCGTGAATCCAGGAGGCGGAGTTTGCAGTGAGCCGAGATCGCACCACTGCACTCCAGCCTGGGTGATAGAGCAAGACTCCGTCTCAAAAAAAAAACAAAAACAAACAAACAAAAAAAGAATTATTATGTGCCAGGTACTACTTGTATTACTCTCATATGAGGATTCTAACAACTCTGTGTTAACGGATTATTTTTTATTGTGAAACAACTTAACACTAAACCAAGTTAATACTAGATCTGTGATTTTAAAATTTTTTATCTGATTTAAAAGTCTATTCAATTTCTTTCATCTAAAACTGAAAATGTTACTTAAACTCCATTTAAACATACTTGTATGTTATATATATATAATATAGCAATGTGTTTAACTCCTTAAGTATTTTAATTTATTAATTTTAGAGAATCCTCATTTTTTGTCTCTAAAAAATGCGAAGTAAATAATATTATTCATGCTGCCTATCTGTTTTCAACATTTTCCTTGTTCTAGATTCCTTATTTCTGACATCAACAAAATTTGAAAGGAGAGGGAGAGAGAGAGAAAATATCTCAAAATTTTTATTTCCATTTGGTTTTCACTTTCTCAAGCAAGAAACCTATGGTTATAGTATACAACACTGTGAGCATAGATGGTTTCAAAATTAACCTGTCTCTGAAAAGTAAAGTTATGGAGTCAAGGTGTCACAGACTCAGCAACAAATCAACAAGAAGCAATGAGAAGCATCTGAAACGGACAACAGTGCCCTCATCCGCTTCTGCTATAAAGGCAGAATAACCTCAAAGGTTAGGTTGTCCTGGGATGTATTGGGGCCTTTCAGCAAAAGGCATGGGCTAAATCACCTTAACTAAGACAACCCTGACCAAGAAAACATACTTAAGAGCGAATGTGATATTTCTTTTAGAAATTTAGAAAAACAAATTTTAACATGGAAATTAAAACTGAGATTGACAATTTAAGACCTGAGATTAAACTGATAAATGGAACCACAGGTTTGAAAAAAGAATTTACTTGCAACTAGAGTAGGATTTACTGAACTAATGGACAGAAGTACCAATGTATTATTAATTATGTCTTGGAATTTCTTATTTTTTTGTTGCTTATTTTGTTCTTTGTTCTGTTTGGACCTTGCAACATAGATTTTTAAGGTAAATTTTACAAATTATTTTTATCACTTGAAATATAAGTATTTGTATTTAAAAGACTAATGAGTAATTTCAAAGTATCTATCTTTGTTTTCCTTAATTTCTTTTTTTTTTCTTTTTTTTTTTTTTTTGAGATGGAATCTCGCTCTGCCCTCAGGCTGGAGTGCAGTGGTGGATCTCGGCTCACTGCAACCTCCGCCTCCCGGGTTCAAGCAATTCTTCTGCCTCAGCCTCCCGAGTAGCTGGGACTACAGGTGTGCACCACCAAGCCCAGTTAATTTTTGTATTTTTAGTAGGGATGGGTTTTCACCATGTTGGCCAGGACAGTCTCAATCTCTTGACCTCATCATCCACCTGCCTCGGCCTCCCAAAGTCCTGGGATTACAGGCATAAGCCACTGCGCCTGCCCCTTAATTTCTTTTATTTAAATTTTCAATGCATAAACTCCTCCATGATGTAGCAAATAGTAGCATCAACTAGTTGTTGATGATAATAGGTAATAAAATAATTAGGAAGAGCTTCTCAGTTTGCTTAAAACATCAATGATAGTGATACATTGAGAAAATCAGTTAGTCATGATGTTCACCTCTGACATAAAACTCTTAAGTTGAGGAGAATAGCAAGAGTGAGAGAAAGAATAAGAGTGAAAGGAAAATTAATCAGCTCAATGCTTGAGGAGGCATAGGTAAAACAGAAATTAGGTGTAGTAGGAAGACTTGTTAGCATATATAGGTGATCTGAGGCTGCTGTACATTTAAACAGCAAGAAATATACACTTTCAATCCCAAGTGCTTTTCTCTCTGCTTTCATGGGTAACAGTCCATTCAAAACAATGAATCAATCAGAGGAAGTGCCTATCGGAGGAAAAGATGAACACATGGCATTTATTCACTGCAGGGCATTTTGAGACTCCAATTGTTCCTACTAGGAGATGCATAAGCATCATTATATGAGTCATTTAAAATGTTCCTAACAGAAAGCTCAAGGTAGAGTTCTAGAAAGATTCATTCTTCTCTGACAAGGGATGGCTGAAGGCATGGCACAAGAATTTCAATAAATAGTTTACATTAATTCATAAGCATTACTGATTTGGCACAATCAAATTGAAGTCAGTTGGAGGATATAATGCGCATTGCCAAGATGACATCTTTTCTGTCGTTTCATTATTTAATTTTTCTCTCATTTTGATTTTTTAAATGATACTATTTTGAAACCTTGCTTCAGAGAATTACCTCTCAAATCATTTAAGCCACTTTCTAAAATACATTTTTGTCTTCATCTGTATTACTGCACCTCAAAATCCATCAGTAAATCTTGCAGGTCAAAAATCACAATTCTTGACACAGTTACTTTTCATCTTTCTTTTTTCACAGTCATCTTATCAGCAACTGCATCACACGGTTTTTCAGTTGGCAGTCTTAATTTGAATGTATATCCATCCATAAAGTAAGGCCACTTACCTGTCCTTTCTGGACTACAAAGGACATTGTTCAAGTATATCTCTTTCATCTTGATAAGACAGACAACTCAATAAGACAGACAATCGTCAATAAGACAGACCTCAATAGGACAGACAACTCAATAAGACAAATCATTATTTCACATGATAAAAAATGAAAGTCGAATGTAAACTTTGGCACTCAGCTTGATGGAACATTTCCAAATTCTATGCTTGCCAAACTTTATTCCAGATGTGATGTCATGCAGCCTAAGGAGAGCTTGATTTTATTTTTCTTTCTCTTGCGCTTCTTAGAAGAATACTATTGAGCACACATTTTTTATTGAAGCCAAAGCAGAAAGGAGGAGGGGCTTAAGGCAGCCTGGGAAGCCCAAAACAGAAGAATTGCTCTCTAAAAATTTGAAATGTCAAAGCATGAAAACCATAGGCCCTTCAACACATCCACAGACACTTCAGTGCTTGAGGACACATAGGTAAAATATAAATCAGGTATAGGAGGAAGACTTGTCAGCATATATAGGCAATCTGAGCCTGCAGTACATTTAAAATATTCTGTTGTTAATTTGTTTCTAAAAGATAGAAGTATTTGCAACAGGTTAAAAAATATAATAGCAGAGATTTTATACTAATTCAGATTTCACAAACTTTTTCTCAATAGCATGAACAACTATTCCAGACTCTGAACATGACAGCCTCAATCCCTTCTAACTAGACAGCCATGCAAGTACATTTTCACACCCACCGTGCTGGGAGTGGAAAAGTCACAAAATATTTAGCTTTGTGAGAAATCTGCAGTTTTAAGAATGTGGTTAAGAATTTCTAAGACAAAAACACATTGACTGAAATCTACAATTTCATCATCTTTGTTCCCTCAAACATCTAGAGCACATTACAGTTTACTTCCCAGAACTACTCATTCTTTATGTTCAGTGTCTTTCTTTTTGAGATCACAGTATAATTATGCATTGAGCATTTCCTGACTCTCCTGTTCATGACCTATAGACCACATAATCTATTGATAAATTCCAGTAAAACCCGTCTCCAAAATTTTACCAGGCAAATGGATTTTGGAAATTTCAAGCTATAGTTTCAAGCTTTCATCTTATCCCTAAAATAAAACAAAACTTGCACTCTTTTCATCCTGCCTGTCAGATTAAATTTCAGAATTTTTTACTGTAAATACCTTGAGTTCTTGTATATTTCTGCCAGGTTCTTTACCAACAGAAAAGGACAACGAATATATCAATGATCTAGTAAGATTCAGAGAGTACATCGTTTAGTACTAAAGGTGTATTCAATAGGCCTAGGATGATAGATGCCATCTAGTCTCTCGTGTGTTCCTTCCGAATGTATCATTGTGTCTAATCACAGCCCAGATGAGCTCAAAATGATTCTGTTTTCTCTATTTGCTGGAAATAATGTATGGCGTTATCCACTTTGAGATTCAGAGGGAGATTGTTGTCTGTGCACAAATGAGGAGTAGCCAGGAGTGACACTCAATACATAAGATTATTCCTATCGATCCATCTCGGAAGGGGAAAGCTTGTGTTCTTGGGTGTCAGAAAGAACACTGGTTCCATTTAATCACAGAAGAGAAATGTGCTTACACACCACACCTGTCCTTAGAACAAATCCACGGCCTTGGAAAATTCAAACACACCGAATTAATCCCCATGCTTATAGTGTTAATGAGGGAAGTTGAGTGGGGGAGAGGAAAAGAACTAACAACAATTGTCAAGAGACATTAAACTTTAACACACTGTTTTGAGGTCCAGAATTCATGTGTGGAGAAATAACTTTTACATGTTGGATTAATGCTTTTATTTCTAGGTGTCTAAATTGTCAGACCCAAAATATGGTAGTTGAAAGGAAGCAGAGATATTTTTTCTTCTCTTATGGAGGTAGCTTCAGACAGATCAAATTGTAGCAGGCTATTGGTTCAATCTCCTTCAATTATCTCCAAGCCCTGTGGAATATGTTATTGAGAGGTGACAACATGCTGGCGGCCCTGTTGCTCTCAGCGCCTCCTCGGCCTCAGCCCCACTCTGGCCGTGCTTGAGGAGCCTGCTTAAGGAGCCCTTCAGCCCACTGCTGCACTGTGGGAGCCCCTCTCCAGGCTGGCTGAGGCCGCAGCCGGCTCCCTCTGCTTGCAGGGATGTGTGGAGGGAGAGGCGCGGGTGGGAACCGAGGCTGTGCAAGGCACTCATGGGCCAGTGCAAGTTCCAAGTAAGCATGGGCTTGGTGGGCCCCGCACTTGGAGCGACAGGCGGGTGCTGCTGGCCCCCGGCAGTGAGGGGCTTAGCTCCCGGGCCAGCATGCGGAGAGTGCGCAGGTTCCCCCAGCAGTGGCAGCCTGCCAGCGCTGCACTCGCATTCTCGCTGGGCCTCAGCTGCCTCCCCGTGGGGCAGGGCTCAGGACCTGCACCTCCCCGTGCCCAAGCCTCCACTGCCGCCCTGGGCTCCTGCATGGCCCTAGCCTCCCTGATGAGCACCACCCCCTGCTCCTTGGCACCAGTCCCGTCAACCGCCCAAGGGCTGAGGAGTGTGGGCACACGGCGCAGGAGTGGTAGGCAGCTCCGCCTGCGGCCCTGGTGCAGGATCCACTAGGTGAAGCCAGCTGGGCTCCTGGGTCTAGTGGGGACTTGGGGAACCTTTATGTCTAGCTAAGGGATTGTAAATATACCAATCAGCATCCTGTGTCTAGCTCAAGGTTTGTAAATACACCAATTGGTACTCTGTATCTAGCTAACCTAGTGGGGACTTGGAGAACTTTTCTGTCTAGCACTCTGTGTCTAGCTAGAGGATTGTAAATGCACCAATTCAGCAGGCGTCTAGCTCAGGGTTTGTAAATAGGCCAATCAGTACTCTGTGTCTAGCTCAAGGTTTGTAAATACACCAATCAGTACTCTGTGTCTAGCTCAAGGTTTGTAAATACACCAATCAGTACTCTGTGTCTAGCTCAAGGTTTATAAATACACCAATCAGTACTCTGTATCTAGCTAATGTAGTGGGGACTTGGAGAACACTTCTGTCTAGCATTCTGTGTCTAGCTAAAGGATTGTAAAGGCACCAGTCAGCACTCTGTGTCTAGCTCAGGGATTGTAAATGAACCAATCAGCCCTCTTTCAAACTGGACCAATCAGCTCTCTGTAAAACGGACCAATTGGCTCTCTGTAAAATAGACCAATCAGCTCTCTGTAAAATAGACCAATCAGCAGACCAATCAGCAGGATGTGGGTGGGGTCAGATAAGGGAATAAAAGCAGGCTGCCCCAGCCAGCAGTGGCAACCCACTGAGTCTTCTTAGGTATTGTGGAGGGTTTGTTCTTTCACTTTTTATAATGAATCTTGCTGCTGCTCACTCTTTGGGTCCATGCTACCTTTATGAGGTGTAACACTCACTGTAACACTAACCGCGAAGGTCTGCAGCTTGACTTCTGAAGCCAGCAAGACTATGAACCCACCGAGAAGAACGAACAACTCCAGATGCGCCCCCCTTAAAGAGATGTAATACTCACCCTGACTTCGTAGCTTCGCTCCCGAAGTCAGCGAGACCAAGAACCCACCAATTCCAGCCACATTATCTCATATTTCTTTCCTTTGTCTTTCCAAATTCCTATAGCGTGGTAAAGCAGGGAGAGATTCTCAGGTGGAGAAACAGTGGCAAGTTCTAATAATACCTAAATTCATAACACTTCTTGTCCAGGCTAATCATTTGGCAATTAGTCATGACCTGCTATGTAACTTCACACATTCTTCTGTTATCTTTAAACTTTTAAAGTTACTTCATTATCTTTTTTCTTTATTATTTACTCATCTTTCATAATTATGCATGCATGTGATTATTTATTGCAAATTCAAACTTCCTTTTGTCATTTCTTTCTAATCTTTATCCAAATCAACACAAAGCAAAACTTTCCTTTCACACTGTTATGTCTCCTTTACTCTGCAGTCAGACTTTTTGAAATAATGACAAAAAGTATTTTATACTTATTTCTAATCCCTTCTAATCCTAATTTGTCATCTCTCCTCAGCATCTAGGAATTTGAATTCTGTCTTCACCACACTCTTGAAAATACTCTTGCAACCGTAACCACTGACCTTGTAACTCCTCGGACATCAGATATACCCTGGAAAGGGTGAATACTGTTTATATTTACTCCTGGAATGTTTCTCTTCATTTTTGAATCTATAATATCACTTCCGCCTGGTTTTTCTCCAGAATTTTTACTCAAACTTTGTATATTTTGCTCATTGTTTGTTTATATTTCCTTTCTAGATTTTCCCCTTGGCTTTCAAAGTTTCTATTTTTATACTCTTGGCAAGCACATGAATGCCACTGGTCCCATACTTGTTTTCTACTGACAGTTGTCTTATATGTTTCACATTTACTTCAAATTTCCAAAATTCTCCAAATTCGTTAAATCTGCCATTCCTCATGCATCTTCTCTCAGCTAAAGGCAATAATCTCTACACTATTATTGCAGATACAATTCTCAGAGTTGTGTATAAATCCTACTTCTCCCCCTTAATCTTAACTAAATTCATTGCCTCCTTGAGCGTCTTATGTTTGTAACATCCATCACTTTTACTTCCCAGGGCTCCACCTTCTCTCTGCCTAGACCCATAATTTTTTTTTCTTTTTTTTGAGACGGTGTCTCACTCTGTCGCCCAGGCTGGAGTGCAGTGGCGCGATCTCGGCTCACTGCAACCTCCACTTTCCAGGTTCATGCCATTCTCCTGCCTCAGCCTCCCAAGTAGCTGGTACTACAGGCACCTGCCACTACGCCCGGCTAATTTTTTGTATTTTTAGTAGAGACAGGGTTTCACCGCGTTAGCCAGGATGGTCTTGATCTCCTGACCTTGTGATCCGCCCGCCTTGGCCTCCCAAAGTGCTGGGATTACAGGCGTGAGCCACTGTGCCCAGCCGACCCAGAATTATTTTAAAAGCTTCCTAATTTAGTTCCATGTTACTATCCTCCTCATTGCTATTAACCTTATGTTGTTTCCAGAGATATGGCTGCCATATATATAATTAATACAAAAGATGCCACATCTCACAAGCACCTTTCATACGGCAGACATTACAGATTTTTATTATGGCAAATTTTCAGCAGATAACAGTATGGTCCTTTATTCTACCGAAACTAGTATATTAATACAATTTTTTTTTTCAATGTAAGGAGGGAAAATGACTTAAGAAAGAAATGTCACTTACTAATTTGCTCATAGGTGCCACATTGAGTGGCTGGGCCTAAATAAAGTTGGATTTCTAGAATATAGATTGACTCTGAGTTATTTTTCTGGTTAAGTTTTCTACCTGTTATGTTTATAGAACATAATCTAAACTCTTTAGCAAGTTGTACAATACTCTGCCCAACTCTATGCATTACGTCTTTCATACACATCCTGGTTTCAGTCCCACTTTGGAGATTTGGTGCCACAACTCTGTGTTTTACCTACTTAGGTTCTCTCCATCTTCTTCCCACTGTTTTCGATCTACTTATCAAAATCCTTCTGATGAGATACTCCCAAGTATCACTGATTAATTTCTTCACTCATGCATTTATATCTAGCATTATAGTGAGTACACAATTGTGCAGAATTTGTTTTAGGTTGGACTTAATATATAGGTTGGATCATATGAAATTGCCGGAAAAATGATCAACTATTGGCAATTTCATATAGCTGAAACTATTGTTTTACCATTTACAGATAAAACTGCTTTTTATAAGTAATTTATTAAACCACAAGTCTGCTTTAATATGACCCCTACACCAAGAATGGTTTTTACACTTCAGATGTTTGTAAAATGACAAGGAAAATATGCGGCAGAGACTTTTTGTGGCCCACTAAGCCTAAAATATTTATATCTGGTGCCTATACAGAAAAAGTTTGCAGACTCCTGCACTAAACTATTATTTATTCGGGGTAATAATTTTTAATTATATAAATAATAAAACCTTTGTTTTGCCAACATATAGCACAGTGCTTGGAACTCTTTATGTGCTCAATAAATGCTTTCAAACTGAATTAAATGACTGATCAATTTTCTGAGAAATAACATAGGGTTAAAATAGTCCTGATATATGTATTTTTTGTTTTCTTCAATAGAGGCTGTTTGAAAAATAGGAAACACAGACATTACTAGTTTGAGCATGCTTTTCAGCTCACCCAAACCCAGAAGTCTGTGATCAAGAACATTACAGTCAAATGATCCAAAGCAGTGGTTTTCTTATGTTGCAAGGAACAAGGTCCCTGGGTCAGAGTTTTCTGTCAGTAATGTGAATAAATCCTGAGATGAACTAGGGGTGGTGGTGGGAAAGAGTGTATGTGACATAGGGCTGCTATTAGCTTTAACATTTGTTGACACTGAAAGTCTTAGAAAAAAAATCTTTCCCCAAACTGAAGCATTGCAAAGTGCTTAAGAACCTTGTCCAAGAGCCCAGGCACTTCATCACTGGCTACATTCCCGCTGAAGAAGTGATCCCAAGAAGATTGCTCTTAAATCAAAAAATGTGAAAGTGTACTTGGAAGCCACAGCACAGGAAAGAAAAATTCTGCTTGGAACAGCAGCCTTTCCCTATATTTTGTACTCTCCCTTTTTTCTCCTTTTCTCTCACTTTTTACTTAAATTTTTATTTTTGCTGTATCCTGACAGCTTTGAGATAAAGGATCTTTTTCAGAATCTTCTTGAAAATAGGATCTCCTGAAATAACTTAGTGAATTAGTCCCAACCCTTCACAGTTAATCTCAAAAGGTATTGTTGGTATTTTCCCCATGACGTTTAAGTGCTTTGGAAATGTAGCATTATTGAAACACTCATTTCCTGTTTTAGGTCTGTGCCATATCACAGCTGTGCTCAATTAAGGCCTTTTGAAAAGCAGCAGAAAAGAAAGAAAACAATGCATTTTCCCCTCTGTTCTTTGTAATTCTTTGTAATAAATAAATAAATAAATAAACCCAACACTTTCAATTGGAACACCTCCCTCAGTGCCTTTGGAATTATAGATGTATTAAAATATCATTTCTAAGCACTAGGGAAAAAAGCTCATTTCTAACTAAACAAATAGTGTAAGGAAGTTCTTTATTTTCAACTGTATCCCAGACTTGCTACAATTTCTTATTGAACTTCATAACTGCCAAACTAAGTCATTTTATAAAGCCACAATGAAACGCTTCTTTTTTATGTTGCAAATACAACAGTGACTCAGGGACTAGGAATTCAAGGTAGACTCTTTCTCAAGAAAGTGAAAAATATGCAAAATTAAAGCATAGGTAGAACTCTCAGTCCACATTTAGGTAATTATTCAATATTGAACTGTCAATCTTTTTGCTGTTGTTTGGTCTCTATTTCTCCCTCATACTGGTATACAACCATCAAAGAAATTGGTCTTAAACATGGTTGTGACAATGTTGCTGCCTGATGTGATCAGTGACACCCCAGCAACTAAAAGTGCTGTTATGAACGTTGGATAAGCGTCAAAACCTTCTGCAGAGCTGTTCAAGTGTGTATATGCTCCTCTCCATCCCAAGAGTTTCTAGGTCATTGTGTCTGGGTTGAGGATACACACATCTGCATATCTAAAACACATCCAGAGGATTCTGATGTGCAAATCTCAGGCACACAATCACTGGACCATACAACAAGAGTCAAACCCTTCAGCGTGACGTTTAAAACTTTTCACAGTTGGGCTCATTATACATTTCAAGCCCACTGAGCACATTTTAGGACTGATCTTCATTGACTTCTGAAAAGAATTTGATAGCACTGACTACTTCTGACTTAGAAAATGCTTCCTCTTTGTATTGAGACAACACAGACATTCTTTTCTTTGGGCCTCTCCATCCTCTTCTGTTTTTCTTCTTCTTTTGTGTGTTTTTTTTTTCTTCCAATATCTGAAATGTTATATAGCTACTTTTATCATCATTGTAGGTATTTTCTTTTTGTCACATGCTTCTGTAACTTAAATTACCTTGATGGTTAAGATCATGGGCTCTGGACTAAGGGTGCCTGGGTTCAATCCTAGCTCTGCCACTTACTAAGCTCTTTATGCCTTTGTTTACTTATTTACAAAACAGAAAAATTGAATCTACATCAAAGAGTAATTACGAGGATTTAAGGAGTGATAGTGTAAAGCACTTAGAATAATAACTAGTATATAGTAAGTTCTCAGTAAGCATTTGGTGTCCTTATGATTACTGCCTTTATGTCGATGCCTCACCAATCTATTCCTTCAGCTCAAACCTTACTCTTCAATCCTACAGCTACCACATCTAAATCTCTATTTCACATTTCCACTCAGAGATCATGCAAATTCCGAGAATGTAATACTTCTAAAAGCGAACTCCTGTTCTCATCTGTCAGTACCTGTTTGTTCTTTTTTCTGGAATCCACAGCTTAATGAGAAACATCACCACAAATTCAGATGCTTAAGATAGAAAACTAGGCATCAAACCTGATAACTTTCTCTTATCCTCCACATAAAATCCATACCAAGACCTGTTGATTTGAGTGTTCAAATTTTTCCACTTCTCTTGAATGCCACTTGTCAGAAACTTATATAGAACCACCTCAACTTCCTTCCCTTTTTAGTATGTCGCCTGTGCCTTTTCAAGTATTGTCCTATTTCTATTCTATATTCTACACTTCAAACATAGTCAACATTTTAAAACATGTCAATGACCACACAAATATATCCAATGGCTTTTCAGTGCCTTCAGAATGGAATTAAATATCCTTCTTGTAGCTAACTATATCTTTCTGGGTCTTCTTTGTTGATATCTCCTACCCTACATCATTCCCAACAATTGTACTCTATATTCAGCTTAGGCTGAAATCTATCCTGTTTCCTAACAACATCTCCTGGGTCTCTGAACTTTCATATGACTTCTCCTCTTCCTGGAACATTCTATTACCCACCAATTGCCTCAGCCAAGATCTAGCTTCTCCTGATAGCTCTCTTAACATTCCAGGTCCCAATTAGGTGTTACATCTAGGTTTACCTTAGTTTCTGTCATACTTATCCTATTATTATTTTGTAGTTACTATATCCACTCCTAGAATATTACCTCAAGTCAGGAACTCAGTTATTTTTCTATGTATAACAGTTAGCACACTGTTTGGCACATAGAAAACATCCCAGAAATGTGTGATGCATAAATAAATAAATATATGAATATGTAAATTCCTTATCACATGCATTATATTTGATTCATATTAAACTTTGATTTTATCCATACCTATATTGAGAATCCTTATGATTGTCTTTCCTAGTATGTATAAATATAAATAAATTTTAAACTTCTAAAACAAGTGACATTTGGAAAGTGCTACATGTAATACAAGTGTGAAGTATAATCATTCCTTGACATAACAAACTTATTATGGAAAACGTATTTGGAATAGCAGAAATTCCAAATCCTGTAAGTATTGGCCCTTTGGGTGTTCATCCAAAGCCTTCCATGACTGTGGGTAACCACAGCATCTTTGACATTAATCTGAGCATCTTCTGAGATTTTTGATTCTTCCTGATTTCTGGTTTCTGGTCCCATTAGCCTGTAAAATCTGGATTTAATTCATTCTAATACCAACAAAGCAAGTACCTTATTTTAGAAAGGAAGTGAATCAAAATACCTGAAATGAACACATGGGAAAGACATTACTTCAGTTTCCAAGGAGGGCCAATGCTTATACAAGATATAATATAAAACCTGGAAGAGGTTTTAAATATCAAGTCCAACCCATTCATTCTGTAGAAGAAAGCAATGATTTAGCCAGAGAGGTTATGTAACTAACCACAAATCACCAGGATACTTATTAGCAGAATTGAATTTGGATTTGTTCAATCCTGAGCACTGTATGCTCACTTGCATGGCTTAGAACTTTTATGTAAAGCTTTGTAAATTGCTTTTAACCTAAGCTAGTGATTGATTACTTAGGAAAATTCACAGATTTCACTGGCTGTGAAAGTATTAAATAAAATACCATTGTGATTATTCTTCAAATGTCCTGTCTACATTTAAAAAGTTTCTCAGACTGGAAGTCAATGTATACTTCCTTAGCTCAGGAAGGAGTGAGAAGGGGCAACCTAGTGGGTGACACAAGGGAGAGGAACAAAAATGCAGCAAAGGTCAAGCAAAGTAAAAAGCTATCAAAGAATAAATAAAGCCAATGATATTTTGGAAAAATTTTAAGATTTAATATGTAAAATATGTTATCCAGTTTTATTCAGCTATCTTTGCAATCCTAATTTCCTGTATTTTTAAGGTATAGAAAAGGGGAGATGACTTGGTTACTATGGGGCAAAATAAATACACTCCTATTATTGCTGTCCTTATAGGATTCTCTTAGGACTATAGCTGTCAATTTAGGTTGATATGGTTTGTCTCTGTGTCCCAAACCAAATCTCATCCTGTAGCACCCATAATTCACCTCTGTTATGGGAGGTACCTGATGGGAGATAATTGAATCATGTGGGGGCAGGTCTTTATCATGCTGTTCTTTTTTGTTTAAACTTTTTTAAAATTATACTTTAAATTCTGAGATACATGTGCAGAACATGCAGTTTGTTACGTAGGTATAAACGTGCCATAGTGGTTTGCTGAACCCATCAACCCGTGATTTACATAAGGAATTTCTCCTAAAGCTATCACTCCCCTAGACTCCCACTTTCTGACAGACCCCAGTGTGTGATGTTCCCCTCCCTGTGTCCATGTGTTCTCATTGTTCAACTCTCACTTATGAGTGAGAACATGCAGTGTTTGGTTATCTGTTCCCATGTTAGTTTGCTGAGAATGATGGTTTCCAGCTTCATCCATGTCCCCGCAAAGGACATGAACTCATTCTTTTTTATGGCTGCATAGTATTCCATAGTGTGTATGTGCCACATTTTCTTTATCCAGTCTATCATTGATGGGCATTTGGGTTGGTTCCAAGTCTTTGCTATTGTGAATAGTGCCGCAGTAAACATATGTGTGCATGTGTCTTTATGGTAGAATGATTTTTAATCCTTTGGGTATATACCCAGTAATGGGATGGCTGGGTCAAATGGTATTTCTGGTTCTAGATCCTTGAGGAATTGTCACACTGTCTAGCACAATGGTTGAACTAATTTATGCTCCCGCCAACAGTATAAAAGTGTTCCTATTTCTCCATACCCTCTCCAGCATCTGTTGCTTCCTGACTTTTTAATGATCAACATTCTAACTGGTGTGAGATGGTATCTCATTGTGGTTTTGATTTGCATTTCTCTAATGACCAGTGATGATGAGCTTTTTTTCATATCCTTGTTGGCTGCATAAATGCCTTCTTTTGAGAAGTGTCTGTTCATATCCTTTGCCCATTTTTTGATGGGGTTGTTTGATTTTTTTTTTTCCCAAATTTATTTAAGTTCCTTGTAGATTCTGGATATTAGCCCTTTGTCAGATAGATAGATTGCACAAATTTTCTCCCATTCTGTAGGTTGCCTGTTCACTCTGATGGTAGTTTCTTTTGCTGTGCAGAAGCTCTTTAGTTTAATTAGATCCCATTTGTCAATTTTGGCTTTTGTTGCAACTGCTTTTGCTGTTTTAGTCATGAAGCCTTTGCCCATGCCTATGTCCTGAATGGTATTGCCTAGGTTTTCTTCTAGGATTTGTATGATTTTAGGTCTTAATGTTTAAGTATTTAATCCATCATGAGTTAATTTTTGTATAAGATGTAAGGAAGGGGTCCGGTTTCAGTTTTCTGCATATGGCTAGCCAGTTTTCCCAACACCATTTATTGAATGGGGAATCCATTCCCCATTGCTTGTTTTTGTGAGGTTTGTCAAAGATCAGATGGTTGGAGATGTGTGGCATTATTTCTGAGGCCTCTGTTCTATTCCATTGGTCTATATATCTGTTTTGGTACCAGAACTATGCTGTTTTTTTTTTTTACTGTAGCCTTGTAGCATAGTTTGAAGTCAGGTAGCATAATGCCTCCAGCTTTGTTCTTTTTTCTTAGGACTGTCTTGGCTATACAGGCTTTTTTTTTTGTTCCACATGAAATTTAAAGTAGCATTTTCTAATTCTGTGAAGAAAGTCACTGGTAGCTTGATGGGGATACCATTGAATCTATAAATTACTTTGGGCAGTATGGCCATTTTCACAATATTGACTCTTCCTATCCATGAGCATGGAATGATTTTCCATTTGTTTGTGTCCTCTCTTATTTCTTTAAGCAGTGGTTTGTAGTTCTCCTTGAAGAGATCCTCCACATCCCTTGTAAGTTGTATTCCTAGGTATTTTATTTTCTTTGTAGCAATTGTGAATGGGAGTTCACTCTTGATTTAGATCTCTGTTTGTCTATTATTGGTATGTAGGAATGCCTGTGATTTTTGCACATGATTTTGTATCCTGAGACTTTGCTAAAGTTGCTCATCAGTTTAAGGAGATTTTGGGTTGAGACGATGGGGTTTTTTAATTATACAATCATATTATCTGCAAGCAGAGACAATTTCACTTCCTCTCTTCCTCTTTGAATACTCTTTATTTCTTTCTCTTGCCTGACTGCCCTGACCAGAACTTCCAATACTATGCTGAATAGGAGTGGTGACAGAGGACATCCTTGTCTTGTGATGGACTTCAAAGAAAATATTTCCAGCTTTTGTCCATTCAGTATGATATTGGCTGGGGTTTGTCATAAGTAGCTCTTATTATTTTAAGATATGCTCCACCGATACTTAGTTTATTTAGTTTTTAGTATGAAGAGGTGTTGAATTCTATCGAAGGCCTTTTCTGCATCTATAGAGATACTCATGTGATTTTTGTCGTTGGTTCTGTTTATGTCATGGATTATGTTTATTGATTTGCATATGTTGAACCAGCTGGCAATCCAGAGATGAAACCAACTTGGTTGTGGTGGATAAGCTTTTTGATGGGCTGCTGGATTCATTTTGCCAGTATTTGAGCATTTTCACACGATGTTCATCAGGGGTATTGGCCTGAAATTTTCTTTTCTTGTTGTATGTCTGCAAGGTTTTGGTATCAGAATGATGCTGGCCTCATAAAACGAGTTAGGGAGGAGTCCCTTTTTTTCTATTGTTTGGAATAGTTTCAGAAAGAAAGGTATCATCTCCTCTTCATACCTCTGGTAGAATTTGGCTGTGAATCCATCCAGTCCTGGGCTTTTTTTGGTTGATGGGCTATTAATTACTGCCTCAATTTCAGAACTTATTATTGGTCTATTCAGAGATTCGACTTCTTCCTGGTTTAGTCTTGGGATGCTGTATGTGTCCAGGTATCCATTTCTTCTAGATTTTCTAGTTTATTTGCGTAGAGGTGTTTATAGTATTCTCTGATGGTAGTTTGTATTTCGGTGGGATCACTGGTGAGATCCTCTTTATCATTTTTTTATTATGTCTATTTGATTCTTCTCTTTTTTCTTCTTTATTAGTCTGGCTAGCGGTCTATTTAATTTGTTAATCTTTTCAAAAAACCAGCTCCTGGATTCAGTGATTTTTTGAAGGGTTTTTCGTATCTCTATTTCATTCAGTTCTGCTCTGATCTTAGTTATTTCTTTTCTTCTGTTAGCTTTTGAATTTGTTTGCTATTGCTTCTCTGGTTCTTTTAATTGTGATGTTAGGTTGTCAATTTTAGATCATTCCTGCTTTCTCCTGTGAGTATTTAGCGCTATAAATTTTTCTCTAAATGCTGCTTTAGCTGTGTTCCAGAGATTGTGGTGCATTATGTCTTTGTTCTCACTGGTTTCAAAGAACTTCTTTATTTCTGCCTTAATTTCATTATTTACCCAGTAGTCATCCAGGAGGAGGTTGTTCAGGTTCCATGTAGTTGTGTGGTTTTGAGTGAGTTTCTTAATCCTGAGTTCTAACTTGATTGCACTGTGGTCTGAGAAACTGTTTGTTATTATTTCTATTCTTTTGCATTAGCTGAGGAGTGTTTTACTTCCAATTATTTGGTCAATTTTAGAATAAGTGAGATGTGGTGCTGAGAAGAATGTATATTCTGTTGATTTGGGGTGGAGAGTTCTGTAGATGTGTATTATGTCTGCTTGGTCCAGACCTGAGTTCAAGTCCTGAATATCCTTGTTAATTTTCTGTATTGTTGATCTGTCTAATATTGACAGTGGGGTGTTAAAGTCTCCCACTATTATTGTGTGGGAATCTAAGTTTCTTTGTAGGTCTCTAAGAATTTGCTTTATGAATCTGGGTGCTCCTGTATTAGGTGCCTATATATTTAGGAGACTTAACTCTTCTTGATGCATTGATCCCTTTACCATTATGTAATACCCATCTTTGTGTTTTTTGATCTTTGTTGGTTTAAAGTCTGTTTTATAAGAGCTAGAATTGCAACTCCTGCTTTTTTTTTTCTTTTTTCCTTTTTTTTAATGTTTCCTTTTGCTTGGTAAATATTCCTCCATCCCTTTATTTTGAGCCTATGTGTGTGTTTGCACATGAGATGGGTCTCCTTAATACAGTTCACCAATGGGTCTTGACTCTATCCAATTTGCCAGTCTGTGTCTTTTAACTGGGGCATTTAGCCCATTTACCTTTAAGGTTAATATTGTTATGTGTGAATTTGATCTTGTCATTATGATACTAGCTGGTTATATCACCCATTAGTTAATGCAGTTTCTTCACAGTGTTGATGGTCTTTACAATTTGGTATGTTTTTGCAGTGGCTGGTACTGGTTTTTCCTTTCCATATTCAGTGATTCCTTCAGGAGCTCTTGTGAGGCAGGCCTGGTGGTGACAACATCTCTCGGTATTTGCTTGTCTGTAAAGGATTTTATTTCTCCTTCGCTTATGAAGCTTAGTTTGGCTGGATATGAAATTCTGGGTTGAAAATTTTTTTTTCAAGAATGTTGAATATTGGCCCCCACTCTTCTGGCTTGTAGGGTTTCTACAGAGAGATCTGCTGTTAGTCTGGATGGGCTTCCCTTTTTGGGTAACCTGACCTTTCTCTCCGGCTGCCCTTAACATTTTTTCCTTCATTTCAATCTTGGTGAATCTGATGATTATATGTCTTGGGATTGTTCTTCTCGGGGGGTATCTTTTTGATGTTCTCTGTATTTCCTGAATTTGAATGTTGGCCTGTCTTGCTAGGTTAGGGAAGGTCTCCTGGATAATATCCTAAAGAATGTTTTCCAACTTGGTTCTGTTTTCCCCATTACTTTCAGGTAAACCAAGCAATGTAGATTTGGTCTTTTCACATAGTCCCATATTTCTTGGAGGCTTTGTTCCTTCCTTTTCATGCTTTTTTCTCTAATCTTGTCTTCACACTTTATTTCATTAAGTTGCTCTTCAATATCTGATGTCCTTTCTTCTGCTTGATCAATTCAGCTATTGATACTTGTGTATGCCTCATGAAGTTCTCATGCTATGTTTTTCAGCTCCATCAGGTCATTTTTGTTCTTCTCTAAACTGGTTATTTTAGTTAGCAATTCCTCTAACCTTTTCAAGGTTCTTAGCTTCTTTGCATTGGAGTACAACATGCTCCTTTAGCCTGGAGATGTTTGTTATTACTCACCTCTGAAGCCTACTTCTGTCAATTCATCAAACTCATTTTCTGTTTAGTTTTGTTCCCTTACTAGTGAGGAGCTGTGAATCTTTGGAGAAGAGGCGTTCTGGTTTTTGGAATTTTCAGCCTTTTTGCACTGTTTTTTCTTCATCTTCGTGGATTTATCTAACTTTGGTCTTTAATATTGGTGACCTTCTGATGGAGTTTTTGTGTGGATGTCCTTTTTGTTGATGTTGATGGTATTCCTTTCTGTTTGTTAGTTTTCCTCCCAACAGTCAGGCCCCTCTGCTGCAGGTCTGCTGGAATTTGCTAGAGGTCCACTCCACACCCTCTTTGCCTGGGTATCACCAGTAGAGGCTGCAGAAGAGCAAAGATTGCTGACTGTTCCTTCCTCTGGAAGCTTTGTCCCAGAGGGTCACCTGCCAGGTGCCAGCTGGAGCTCTCCTGGACGAGGTGTCTGTCGGCCCCTGCTGGGAGGTATCACCCAGTCAGGAGTCACAGGGATCAGGGACCCACTTGAGGAGGCAGTCTTTCCCTTAGTAGAGCTCAAGCCCTGTGCTGGGAGATCTGCTGCTCTCTTCAGAGTCAGCAGGCAGGAAGGTTTAAGTCTGTTGAAGCTGCACCCACAGCCACGGCTTCCCCAAGGTGCTCTGTCCCAGAGAGATAGGTGTTTTATCTATGAACCCCTGACTGGGGCTGCTGCCTTTCTTTCAGGGATGCCTTGCCCAGAGAAGAGGAATCAGAGAGCTCCTGTGCTGTTCTTGTGATAGTGAATAAGTCTCATGAGATCTGATGGTTTTAAAAAAGGGAGTTTCTCTGTACAAGCTCACTCTCTCTGCATGCTGCCATCCATCTAAGACATGACTTGCTCCTCCTTGCCTCCCACCATGATTGTGAGGCCTCCCCAGCAACATGGAACTGTAAGTCCATTAAACCTCTTCTTTTTGTAAATTGTCCAGTCTCAGGTATGTCTTTATCAGCAGTTTGAAAGTGGACTAATACAGCAAATTGGTACCAGTAGAGTGGGGTGCTGCTGAAAAGATGCCCTAAAATGTGGAAGCAACTTTGGAGCCAGATAACAGGTAGAGGTTGAAACAGTGTGGAGGGCTCAGAAGAGAACAGGAAAATGTGTGAAAATGTGGAACTCCCTATACACTTGTTGAATGGCTTTGCCCAAAATGCTAATAATGATATAGACAATGAAATCCAGGCTGAAGTGGTCTCAGATGGAGATGAAGAACTTGTTGGGAACTGGAGCAAAGTGGTGATTCTTGTTTTTTTTATAGCAAAGGGACTGGTGGCATTTTGCCTCTTCTCTAGAGATTTGTGGAACTTTGAACTTCAGAGAGATGATTTATGGTATCTGGAAGAAGAAATTTCTAAACACCAAAGCATTCAAGAGGTGACTTAGCTGCTGTTAAAGACATTCAGATTTAAAAGGGAAACAGAGTATAAAAGTTGGGAAAATTTGCAACCTGACAATGTGATAGAAAAGAAAATTCAATTTTCTGAGAAGAAAGTCAAGCCTGCTGTGGAAATTTGCGTAAGTAACAAGGAAACAAATGTTAAATCCCAAGACAATGGGAAAAATGTCTCTGGGGCATGTCAGAGGTCTTCCCAGCAGGCTCTCCTACCACAGGCCCAGAGGCCTAGGAGGACAAAATGGTTTCATGGGCTGGGCCCACTGTCCCCATGCTGTGTGCGGCCTGTGTCCCAGCCACTCCAACCACAACTAAAAGGCGCCAAGATACAGCTCGGGGCATGGCTTCAGAGGGTGTAAGCCCAAGTCTTTGCAGCTTCCATGTGGTGTTGACCCTGTGGGTGCACAGAGGTCAAGAATTGAGGTTTAGGAACGTCTGCCCAGATTTCAAAGGATATATAGAAATGCTTAGATATCCAGGCAGAAGTTCACTGCAGGGACATGGCTCTCATGGAGAACCTCTGTTAGGTCAGTGCAGAAAGGAAATGTGGAGTTGGAGCCACCACACAGAGTCCCTATTGGGCTGTGGAGCTAGTGAGAAGAGGGCCACCATCCTCCAGAACCCAGAATGGAAGATCCACTGACAGCTTGCACTGTGTGCCTGGAAAAGTCGCAGACACTCAACACCATCCTGTGAAGGCACCCAGGAGGGAGGCTGTATCCTGCAAAGCCACAGGGGCAGAGCTGTCCACGACCATGGGAACCCACCTATTGCATCAGCGTGACCTGGATGTGAGACATGGAGTCTGAGGAGATTATTTTGGAGCTTTAATATTTAACTGCCTTGCTGGATTTTGGACTTCCTTGAGGCCTGTAGCCCCTTTGTTTTGGCCAATTTCTTCCATTTGGAATGGCTGTATTTTCCCAATGCCTGTATCCCCAGTGTATCTAGGAAGCAACTAACTTGCTTTTGATTTTCCAGGCTCCTAAACAAAAAGGGCTTGCTTTGTCTCAAATGAGACTTTGGACTGCAGACTTTTTGAGTTAATCTGAAATGAGTTATGACTTTGTGGTACTGTTGGGAAGGCATGATTGTTTTTGAAAAGTGAGGACATGAAATTTGGGAGGAGAAAGGGGTGGAACTATATGGTTTGGCAGTGTCCCCACCCAAATCTTAACCTGTAGCTCCCTTAATTCCCATGTTTTATGGGAGGGATGGGTGGGAGATAATTGACATGGGGGCAAGTCTTTCCCATGCTGTTCTTGTGGTAGTAAGTAAGTCTTATGAGATCTGATGGTTTTAAAAATGGGAGTTTCATTGCACAAGCACTCTCTCTACCTGCTGCCATCCATGTAAGACATGACTTGCTCCTCCTTACCTTCCACCATGATTGTGAGGCCTCCCCAGCCACATGAAACTGCAAGTCCATTAAACCTCTTTCTTTTGTAAATTGCCCAGTCTTGGGTATGTCTTTATCAGCAGCATGAAAATGGACTAATTAATAGGTTTAGAATTTTTATGCAGATTCCTACCTATGCATGTATGTCTTGGTCTCCAAAGAATTAGTATCTAATTCTCAGGTCTCTCTCTCACCAGTCATTAATCCATTCTTCATTCTGCCACCACATTTCTTTCCAAACCAGAAGATATATCGTAATGCTAGACTTTCCCAATAAACCACATTGCCAAGCATGTATGATTGTTGTTTAAATCCAACAAATTTCAATGTTGTCATCTCAAAATAGATAACTACTGACGTATTGGTAGGATAATTCTTCACTATTAGCTGTACTAGAAGAGCTTCATATTGTCCATAGTCCATTGTCTGACAGGAAAGTTCATTTATTCTGTTGCCCCAACTTACCTTTCCAGCTTTACTTGCTTTCAGTATTTCATTCCCTTGCTTCTCCTTTCTTATCCCACCTCAGTACACTTACATTCTTACACTCCTTTCCCAGTCATGCAAACACTCCCTGAACATCTCATAATGCTCATTACCTCCTTCTATTTGAAAACCATTTCCTCCTGATCTGCCTCTTCAAAAAATAACCAAAAGATCTCAAAGAATAATTTTGCCTTAATAAATTTTTATAAAAAAGTATTAGTCTTTGAGAGCCGAGAAGTATCATTTATTGATATTCAAAGACCACCTCCATCTGGGTTTTTTGTTTTTGTTTTTGTTTCCTGAGATGGAATGTAGTTCTGTCACCCAGGCTGGAGTGTCGTGGTGAGATCTTGGCTCACTGCGACCTCCACCTCCCTGATTCAAGTGATTTTCCTGCCTCAGCCTCCCAGGTAGCTGGGACTACAGGTGCATCCCACCACGCCTGGCTTATTTTTACATTTTTATTAGAGACAAGGGCTTTGTCATTTTGGCCAGGCTGGTCTTGAACTCCTGACCTCGAGTTATCCGCCTGCCTCAGCCTCCCAAATTATTGAGATTACAGGTGTGAGCCACTGCTCCTGGCCCCATCTCCATCTCTTAAGAACATTTTCATATTAAACAACTCATGAGACTAATTAATAAACTTTGAATGCCAATTTTATATCTTTTTCTTTTCCTTTGAAGGAAACTTCTAAGTTAGTTCTCCAAATCAGCACATTTTTCTTCCTATAGGCAGAATTCCTTGGGAGTCAGTTTATAATCAGAAGGTAGTTTAGGTGGTGTGAGATTAGAACAGCATATTAGGATATTTATGAGTTTGTCACCATGTCAGCTCAGTCATATTTATCCTTCTTCACAATAGAAAGTCACAGGGGAAATCGTGATGTTCAACATCCTCTCCGTGGGCAGAGTTCTCAGGGCTCTGCCAACATCTTATCTGAACTTCCATGTCCCTCACTTTCATAGCTGGCCAATGTGTTCTCTCTTCAGACATCTTTGCACCTTCACTCACATTGCAGTTTAGTGTCACTGACACAGGAGCTAATCTCTTTAAGATGATTTTCCAGACATATGCATTAATCTACAACATGCATATTTTAAAGTTCAAAGAGGACAGTTCTATTCTTCTTTTTTTCAGTCTTTCTATGAAAACTTAACCTGCCACCTGCACCAGCTTCATTGCATTAGTATATATTCATCAAACTATTGTAGTGTCTTCTGCATATATTTTCAGAGCAAGCATGTGCCCTCAATTTTAGTATAAATATCATATTTTTGCATAACAGATACTAGTTCTGTTCAAGCAAATTTGTCAATGATAAATGAGATATCTTAAAAATAACTACTTTCACCAAGTTACCACAAAACCTTTCATTATCATCATGACATTTCTGGTTGATTAAATTTAGGCATATTAAAATTCTTAAAAATAGAGGGTAAAAAATTAACATCTATGAAAATCTGTGTATTAGACATTTTATATTAGTTTTGTCTTTACTATGCAAAACTACCAACAAGGTAAAAAGAAAATTATTATCCCCTAGGTAACTAGAGATAAGAAAGAATAAATAGCTCCAGTTGCATAGCTGGTAGGTGTTATAACAAGTTTTTTAAGCCAATATTTTTCACCAAGTTTCAGAACCCAGAGTCTCAGGAGAAAAGGAGGGAAGTAAGGTATATTTAAGGAACATGGGGATAAAATAGGACTGGGCCTACACAACCTTATATAAAGGTATTGACATCTGTAGGGAGAACAAAGAAGCAAAAAGAAAGCCCCTTTGATGGAGCTACCAGGAAAGTGAAGATCAAATTTGCCTATGATGAATATAATTGAGATGCAACCTGACAGAAACTGGGAGCTATTAGCCAGTCAGCTCATGGTTTCAGAAAGAGTTTTATGAAGAAAGAGAGTAGTAAGCTAAGATTTCAAAGAGAAATGTTTCTTGGAAATAGTTTTTCTCTTTTCATAAGAATGGGGAAACTTTCTGCTAATATTCTTCTGAGAAACTTCCTATAGTTATTTATTTTCAGGAATGATACTGAGCTCTTTTTTATAAGCACCTGAATGGGAATGTCCTCAATTTTGCAGAAAGCATCTACAATAAACCTAGAGCCAATAAAAATAAAAAGAACTGTGCATAAACACTGAACTCTAATTGAAACTATTGTATTTAGTAGGGATATAAGTTAACAAGTCTGACATATTCTGGAATTGAACAGTGAAGTAAATAGATGGAGGATTATTGGGGCCAGGTTTCTTCCTATTAGAGTGTGAGTTTACCAATAAGCAAGTGGAGGAGGCTACAGTAATCCATGTAGTAATAAAGTATAGTTGAGGACATCAGTATGAATTTATATTTAGCTTAAAATATCTATAATAGCCCTGTATAAAATATGTATAGATATGTGCATATATACAAGTTAATATACGGATGTATTTTTTGCTCTATTAGAGGAAAAAGCTTAAAAGCAATGACACCCTGGTAGCAATGAGCACACCTAACCCAGTTTATAGTTTTTAATAAATAGAACCCCAGCTGCTCTTTAGAAAAATGGCTAATTCTAGGACTAGGGCTGAAATACATAATTGTAGAGTATCTTATATTGGCAAAAAAACAAACAAACAAACAAAAAAAACAACTTCTAAAATTAAAAAAAAAAAAAAAATCACAATGAGGGAATATATGAAAGGGACATACGTGTGCCAAACTTCAGTTTCTGGTTTTTCAGCGCCCCCAGTGGTCACATGTGGAACAAACTTGAGCACAGAATAGTACCACATTGTAATGTAACTCAAAGTATAAAATAAACATTCATAATTCTATTATGATATAAATAAATACTTGAATAAATAAATGGGAATAAAAACAGAGCAATTTGAAACACAGAAGACATCCAAATAATGTATGCAGTTACTCTGCCCTCAAAGAGAAGGAGAACAACTTCGTGCCCCTTAAGTATGGGTTGCACATAGTGACTTCCTTCCAAAGACTGCAGTATGGGAAGAAAGAAGAAATAAGTAGATTTGCCACGGAGAAATCTGACAAATACTACCTCATCCAGGTAGTTGAGGTTAACATCAACAGTGATAAATTATGTTGATGATATGTACTCTTTACCTCTCCCCAAATCTTATAACTATACTCTCAATATGAGAAACATATCAAGTAAATACGAATAAAAGAGAATCTTACAAAGTACCTGAGAAGTACTCATCCAAAATACCAAGTTCATCAAAACTAAGGAAAGTCTGAGAAACTGTCATAGTCAAGACGATCTTAAGAAGACATGACAAATAAATGTAATGCGTTATCCTGAGTGGGAAACTTGGAATGGAAAAAGGACCTTTGGTAAAAACTAAAGATAGCTGAATAAACTATGGACATTAGTTAATAATAATGTATTAATATTAATTTGATATTTATAACAAAATTAGTAAATGTATCATAGTAATGTAAGATGTTAGTTATAGAGGAAACTAGGAGTGTACAAGAATTCCATGTACTATTTTCTTAATTTTTCTGTATATCTAAAAACTAGCCTAGAAAATACATTTTATTTAAAATAATAAAAACAACTGTATTAGTCTATTTTCACATTTCTATGAAGAACTATCTGAGACTGGGTAATTTATAAACAAGGGAGGTTTAATTGACTCACAGCTCTGCATGGCTGGGGAAGCCTCAGCACACTTACAAGCATGATGGAAGGTGAAGGGAAAGCAAAATACTTCTTAAATGGCGGCAGGAGGAAGAGAGAGGGAGAGAGTGAACTGCCTGCCACGCTTTTAAACCATCAAATCTCATGAGAACTCATTATCATGACAACAGTCTGGGGAAAATTCAACCCCATGATCTAATCACCTCCCACCAGGTCCCTCCCCCAACACATGGGGATTACATTTTGGGATGAGATTTAGGTGAGGACACAGAGCAAAACCACATTAACAACTAATGATCATAGCTGAAACAATTTGAGCAACAAAATCAATAATGATAGCATTGGATTATAACCCTAAGAATAAAATTAATATCCTTGAATTCATGCTTATATAAATAAATGAATAAATGTAGAGGCAATGAGGAAAATAGAAAGGTATCGTTAGAACATAACAGTAGCAGTTACTGCCAGCATGAACCATTGGTAGATGATAAAACTGGTGGACGTAAATTTAAGGGAAGAAGGTATTTGTGTAGTTTCAAATAATCTAAGTATTTATTAATTGCAAAAAGAAAAATAATACTTTACAATGGAGAAACTCTGTCAGGAGAAAAGTTAATATTACCAGTAATAAGACGTTTGACCTCACAATACACTGAGAAAGGCATATTGCCTCTGTGGTATTTTTCCCAATAATGTATGCCAAAAATCTAGTCATAAGAAAACATCAGACAAGCCCACAAAGGACATTCTACATTAGTGCCCTTCAAAAGTCTCGCAGTTATGAAAGACAAGAAAAGACAGGAATTGTCACTGAGTGGAGGAGAGTAGGGAGACATGAAAACTAAATGCTATATTAGATTCTATATTAGATCAAGGAACAGAAAAAAAAGCAGTAGTGAAAAAACTGATGAAATATAAAAGAAGATCTATAGTTTAGTTAAGAATAGGATTGCGGCCGGGCGCGGTGGCTCAAGCCTGTAATCCCAGCACTTTGGGAGGCCAAGACGGGTGGATCACGAGGTCAGGAGATCGAGACCATCCTGGCTAACACAGTGAAACCCCGTCCCTACTAAAAAATACAAAAAAACTAGCCGGGCGAGGTGGCGGGCGCCTGTAGTCCCAGCTACTCGGGAGGCTGAGGCAGGAGAATGGCGTGAACCCGGGAGGCGGAGCTTGCAGTGAGCTGAGATCCGGCCACTGCACTCCAGCCTGGGCTACAGAGCGAGACTCCGTCTCAAAAAAAAAAAAAAAAAAAAGAATAGGATTGCAACAATGTAAATTTCTTAGGTTTGATAACTGTACTATGATTATATGAGATGTTAATATTAGGAGAACCTGGGGGAAGGGGATACTGGAACACTGTACTATTTTTGTAAATCTTCTGCAATTCTAAAATTATCTGAAAATTTAAAAAACATAAAAAACCAGAAAGTGAAACAGAACTTCTTTTACAAGATTCTTTATACCAATTTGCTAACTTTCTTTGAGACTATTATTCTGAGGTAAGTGTATAATGGAAGTGGTAGTGTTTATTTAAGAGCCACCAAGGGAAGAATCATCTCTGAGCTCTTAAATGATAAGATAATATTTTCCTCCTTCAAGATGTAATGACTCCTGCAAAATATGTCCTATTTCTGCATTTTAAAAATAACAGATCTCTTGTCCTTTATAATGTGTCCTAAAATACCTTCAGTTTGGGAAGGAGATTTAGTTCAGGGTCAGTTAGATTTCAATTATTTGAGGAACTGTATTTAACTGTGACTCAAAGCCAGGTGCATAATAGATGCCAAGGGAAGAAACAATTCACCCAGCTAGTTCAGACTCGCAGTGAATTTCGTTAGCCCAGTAAGCTATTACATTCGATGTGTATAAATGCAGGCCCCCATTTTATCCACAGCCAAACCTTTTTAGACACAGTATGACTTGGAGCATTTCATAAATTCATTCATTCCAACAGTAATTTTGTTCTCCAAGTACGTTTCCTTTGTAATCTTATTCAGCTTTATAAACTACATACAAACTCTGGAGGAATTTGCAGGTGGAAAAGTCAGTGATTTTTAGCTGATAGTCCTATAACATGGTGGTAAGACTAGATTTAGAACTTATGCCCTTTGATTTATTTGTAAGTTAAAATTTTTTGTTAAAAAGGAACTCATGTCATTTGATCCTTTTCCTAAGGTTCTGTTTCTACTTGGAGGGTCTACTATAAGAGAACTCTGTGAGGTTTTGAAAAGATACTACCTCCTTCATGGGATGTTCTCCTTTCCCCTCAAGACTACTGTGAATTCCTTCTCTGTTCATTTTCTTGAATTCTATATCTTTATTCTTTGCTCTTTTATTAATTTATTTACACATTCAAAAACATTTTTCATTTATCAGGACCAACTTTGTTGTAAATACTAACAATAAAGACATGAAAACGAATTACATATTAGCAAGGGTGACATACATATAAACACATCATAATTCTGTTTGAAAAGTTTATCATACGGGGCTCTTTAGGACTGCTGAAATGGCATAGGTTGTGGATTATGAATCATGGGGAAAGGTATGGAAATGCTTTCAAAAGGAATTAAGAAAATTTTCCATAACATAGCTGTTGTTTCTACTGGACTGTGATGTTCTTGAGTATTATATTTTCCTCACCTTCCTTTACAAGGACTAACACTAATGATGAATGAAAAAATAAATAAGTAAATGAATGTGCTTTCTTTGGCCTCTCCAGTGGAAGCTCTAATGTAGATAATTGATGACATATTTACAACAATGCCCTTTTTTGGGCCACTATAGAGGAATATTCCTACATAGCATTTTCTGATAAATCATTTTAATAAGAGTGATTCTGAAGCTCTTACTCCTACTAATCTGTCACATTACCCATAGAGAATTTGACCTGACAATTCACCTCAGAATTAGGCTCAAATTATCCCAGAATCACCAATAATTTTTTGTTCTGTTTCAATTGTAGATAGCTACAAAGATCAGGAAAATAATATTTTTATCAAGCATATAAGAAAGCATTTATAGAGTTTGTTTTTAGCCAATTTCTATCTAACAATATTATATTTATTAGCTTTGGACTATTATGCTATTCATTGTGACCAATTTGTCTATAGATGCTCACAGTATAAAGCTTTGAACCAGAAACTGAAGATCAGAGATGAACGTCCTCATTCTCTGTACTATTAGACTGAATTATATGAAGTTCCCAATATGTGCCTGTTTTAACTTAAAGTGGCTATTTTATGTTCTAAAAAAGATTTCAAAGAAAGTAATCCAATAAGATTTTTTGAAGATTCTATTAAAGTAAAGTAGGACAAGTTCCATAAAGATGATACACAGAACTATTATGGGGGCTTAAATGAGAGAAATATTACTTTTAGTTGGAGATAGGGATTAGCACATATTGTTTAGAGGAGATGGCATTTAAAACAGGACTTGACACTTTAAGTTGAAGAAGGCATTCCAATCAGAAGAAGCATTATTAGATTAGAAATCAGAGTATATAGAGAAATTGAAAACAGTTAGTCACCAGTCAAGTATTATGATAAAAAAAGAATGAGGGTGTGATATAATTGTTATCCTCAAAGAACTTGCAGTAGAATGAGATACGCCTGAAAACTCATTAACCACTAATATATGCCTAGAAAAGTTATGAAAAAGTTAGGATTATTCTTAAATCATCAAGATATAAGAAGCTACTGAAAATTATTAATAAAGGAAATTAGATACACAGAAATGTGCCTTATAAATTTTATTTTTGAAGAGCTATTTAGGCAAAATTGAAGTGTTAAGGGGCAAGAGACAGGGTGACAAGCTCATAACAGGAGTCATAAAGAGGTCATTCTATAAGATAGAGAATTGCTTTCAAATTCTACTAGTCTATATGCTTTTAGAGTAGAGATCACACCTGCTTCCTTTATTATTATTATTATTATTATTATTATTATTATTATTTTGAGACAGAGTTTCACTCTTGTTGCCCAGGCTGTAGTGTAATGGTGTGATCTCGGCTCACTGCAACCTCCACCTCCTGGGTTCAAGCAATTCTCCTGCCTCAGCCTCCTGAGTAGCTGGAATTACAGGTACCCACCAACAGGCCTGGCTAATTTTTGTATTTTTTGTTTTTTAGTACAGACAGTGTTTCACCATGTTGGCCAGGCTGATCTCAAACTCCTGACCTCAGGTGATCCACCTGCCTTGGCCTCCCAAATAGCTGGGATTACAGGCATGAGTCACCGTGCCCAGTCTTCACTATTATATTCTCAGTGTGTAGTTTACTATCAGTAAATATTTGTTGAATTAATGAATATCATCCAAAAATCATTCTTGTAAAAAAATTAAAAGTTATATCTGTAAAGAGATACATTCATAAATCTTATGAATCAATATTTTGTGTGTGTGTGTGTGTGTGTATGAACAGAAAGAGAGAAAAATAGAAGGCAAGAGAAACATCATGTATATGCACATACACATATATATAAAGTGAGAAAAGATAGAGAAAATGTAGCCAGAAGGAAAAATCAGTTATGCCCTGGAGCAAGTATAGAAAGTCTTTAATAAAAAATTAAACACATTTTAAATAAAATGTAGGATACACTTTACTGAAGAAGGAACATTATACATAAGGACACAGTATGAGAAATAGAGGGTACCCTAAGATACAGGTGAATCGCTATGATAAAGCTACACAAGCAATGAGCTTGAATACATAAGATAAAATGTTTGACTTTATCTGATAGCTATTGTAGTTCACTAAGGAGTAATAACAAATGGCATGGGCTTGAAGGAACATTGATTTGATCAAACGATTTAGAGAAGAATGTGACAGCAGCTTGAGATCCAGTCAGAAGGTAATACACACGTATAGATAAGTGATAAAAGTTCTTGACCCAAAATAGTAGCATTGTTAATGGAAAAGGAAAAACTCCACAACACTTTAAAAGTGACTTGGTGGAAATGGCAAATCCATCAATCTATACTTTGTGCTTCCCACATTGACCACCATATTTACATGCAATATTTCCATCTATTAAAATGGAAGCCAATATTTTGAGTGACTGAGAGAAGCCTTTTCAGGCCAAGAAACATGATCATATGTTTTGGAGAATTCATTTCTATGATGTAAAGAACTTAAAATAATGGAAATATATTTTGGAAAATATTAGTATGAACTGAACTTGTGTTTGGTGAATTTAGTAGAAATTCACATTGTTCCAGCACCCTGAACTGTCCCACACTTACTCTGCATAGATTATGGTGTGGTGGAGCTCACACTCAATTCCATGCCCAGGAAGATCTCCAGACATTCAAAGTATCTGCTCACCTGGAACAGTAGTGTAAGTCACCCCAGCCTTCCTGTGCATAAATCCTGGTGCAGGGGGCCCCCTCTACTCCATACCTAGGCAGATTTTCAGGCATTCAGAGCAACTACTTGCCCAGAACCAGGCTGAGCCACCTAACCCCTTCTGTGCAGGGTCCCTCTCTGCTACATGCCCAGGTATATCTCCAGGCATCTGGAGTACCCATTCACATGTATTAGCAACCCAAACTGCCCCACACTCCCTGTGTAAACATTGTGGTGCAGCAGGGCCCTCTACATCATATGCATAAGCAGATCTCTAGGAATCTGGAACACCCACTCTCCTGGATCAGGATTTTAGGCTGTCCCCCATCCCCAAACAAAGAACTGGGGCCAAGAAGGTTTCCAAACTCTATGCCTGGGCACACCTCTGGGCAGCTGGTGGCCACCCACTGGATTCTCCCTTGGCACTGGTGCTTGTACCTGCCAACAGGGGACATGTAGGTGGGCTCATCTGGTTCAACTTGGCACATATTGCCCCCCAGACACCCCAGGTCTAAGCAGGGAGCTCACTTTTCTCCACAAATCAGTACATTTTTTGAGGCAACAGAGAGCTTCTCCCAGTAAATAAAAATCAAGTATACAGCCAAGCTGGCCTCATGCAGTTATTGCCCATAGCGCCATCCACTGACTTGTAGGTCAAACTGCCAATATAAGCCTGTCTATAGAAGGTCTTGAGGCTACAGAAGCAAAGCCAAAACTCCCTACCCAGCATTCTCTAGTCATACCCCATAAGGAGTGGGGGAAAGGTAAAGGAAAAAAGCAATAATATTATATGAGAAGAAAGAAGAGAAAAAGAAATCCCACCCATACAAAAATAATACAAAAATTAGAAGGGCCAGCATCTCCAGATGAGAAAAAAACGGCACAAGAATTCTGGCCTGTGAAAAATCTAAGTGTAGTGGCAATACCAGTGGTTCACACTAATTCTTCAGGATTGGTCCCTAACCAAAATGAAGGCTCAGAAATGTCAAACAAAGAATTCAAAGCATGGATTGCAAGAAAGGTCAACAAGATCAAAGATAAGATTTAAAATTAACACAAAGAAACTTCTAAAGCAATCTAGGATATAAAGAAAGAGATAACATCTTACAAAGAAACCAATCAGAGCTTTTGGAATTAAGAAACTCCCTTAGGAATTTGAAAATACAATTGAAATGTTTTTCAATAGACTCAACCAAGCTGAAGAAAGAATTTCAGATCATGAAGACCAGTCTTTCAAATTAACCTTGTCATACAAAAATAAAGAAAAAAAAGAATTTAAGAAAATAAACAGTCTTTGAAAAATATGAAATTAGATAATGTGACCAAACCTACAAATTATTGGCATTCCTAAGAAAGGAGAAAAAGTGAACAATCTGGAACATATATTTGAGAGAATAATTCAAAAAAATTTCCCTAATCTTGACAGAGAGATAAACATCCAGATATGAGAAATCTAGACCACACCTGTGAAAAACTATACAAAATAAACAACACCAGGGAATAGAGTTACCAGACTGTCCAAGGTCAAATATAGAAATAAATCTTTAAAGGCAGCTAGAGAAAAAGTTTATATCATATACAAAGGAAATCCCATCAGGCTAAAAATGGACTTCTCAACGGAAACCTAACAAGTCAGGAGAAATCGGGGGCCTATTTTTATCATTGTTTAAGAAAAGAAATTCCAACCAAGAATTTAATGTCTTGCCAAACTAAGCTTCATAAGCAAAGAAGAAATCAAATAGCTTCCAGACAAACAAGCAATAAGGGAATTTGTTACCATTAAATCAGCCTTACAAGAAATCCTTAAGAAAGTTCAAAACATGGGAATAAAAGAACAATTCATGCTACCACAAAAACACACTTAAGTACATAGCCCATAAACCCTAAAAAGCAAGCACACAATAGAAACTTCAAAACAACTGGCTAACTTCAAAATAGGATCAAAACTTTACATATCAATATTAACCTTGAATATAAATAGTCTAAATGTCCCCACTTAAAAGGCATAGTTGAATTAAAACAGAAACAAACACAAAAAACGAGGCTCATCTGTTTGCTGTTTTCAAGAGACCTATCTCACATGTAACAACATCCATGTGCTCCAACCCCATAAGGCATGAAGAAAGATCTCTCACACAAATGGAAAACAAAAAAGACCACAGGTCATTATTCTTATATAAGATAAAATAGACTTTCAGCCCACAAGAGTAAACAAAGACAAAAAAGGGTATTATAATGGGTTTAATTCAATAAGAAGACTTAACTATCCTAAAAATATATGAACCCAACCCTGGAGCACCAAGATTCATAAAACAAGTACTTTTAGAGCTACAAAAAGAATTAGAAATCCACACAATAATAGTGGAGGACTTCAACACTTCACTGACAGCACTGGACAGATCATCAAGGCTGTCTCGGACCCAAGTACAAGATGTCTGTTGGGTCCAATAGAACAGACAGAATACCCCACTCATCACCCACAGCATATACATTCTTCTCACCTGCACAGGAAACACGCTCTAAGATCAACCACATGCTCAATCATAAAGCAAGTCCCATTAAACTCAAAAAAATTGAAATCATACCCATCTTACTCTCAGATTCTAATGAAATAAAAATAAAATTCAATACCAAGAGGATCTCTCAAAATCACACAATTACATGGAAACTAAACATCTTGCTCCTGAAGACACTTGGGTAAATGATTATATTAAGGCAGAAATTTAAAAAATATTTACAACAAATGAAGAGACACAACATACCAAAATCTTTAGAATGCAGCAAAAATAGTATTAAAAAGAAAGTTTATAGTGATATACACCTGCCTCAAAAAGCTAGAAAGATCTCAAATTAACAATGTAACATCACACCTAGAGGAACTAGAAAACAAAGAAGAAACTAACCCCAAAGCTATCAGAGGAAAAGAAATAACTATAGTCAGAGCAGAACTAAATGAAATTGAGACACAAAAATTGTTAGGATCAATGAAACCAAAAACTGGTTCTTTGAAATGATAAAAAGGTTAACAAAGAAAAAAAAGAGAAAAGATGAAAATAAGTACCATCAGGAACAACAAAGGTGACATTACAACCCATCTCACAGAAACTTATATAAAAGATGCTCAGAGACTATTATGAGCACCTTTATGCACACAAATTGGAAAATCTAGAGGAAATTAGTAAATTCCTAGAAACATACAACCTCTGAAGATTGAATCAAAAATAACTTAAAACTCTGAACAGAACAAAAACAAATTCCAAAATTGAATTCATAATTTAAAAAATCTCCCAACCAATAAAAGCCCCAGACTAGATGCATTGACAGACAAATTAAACCAGACACACAAAAGAGGAGCCAATGCCAATTCTGCTGAAAGTATTCCAAAACATTGAAGAGGACAGATTCCTTCCTAACTCAGCCTATAAAGCCATACCCCTCTGATAACTGAAACCTGGCAAAGACAAAATTAAAAAGAAAACTACAGGCCAATACCTCTGAGGAACATAGGTGCAAAAATCCTCAACAAAATACTAGCAAACCTTGAGAGAAAAAAATGAAAAATAGGAAGCAGAACTAACTTGAAACTTCCACTCAGATGGACAGAACAGCATGTGGAGACCACATTGTGAACTTTTGCTCCAAGAACCACCTCAGAAACATGGTAGGAAAACCAAAAAAAATTCACAGACCCTTTGAAAGCAGCAGCTTGCTGCTGCAAACTCCATGAGAAAACTGTGAGTGCCCAAGGTGTGAGAGGGGGAAATGCCTCCTCCAAACAGACATCCTCACTGGGAAAACTGAAAATCCAGATCATGGGAGAAGTATTTAACCTTATCTAGAGCTGAAACAAATTTAGAGAGCTGAGCAAAATATAAAAGTAAAAGCAGCAGCAGGAAGAGCCCTGTAGGCACTCCCAGTCCCCAAGGGAGCCCAGGTAAGCCATTTATGACTTTGTCTCACAGAGGTCCTTGGGGAGGGCAGCCAGTGGAATTGAGGAAGGGCCACAGGGAGGAGACTTCCAGCTGAGTTGTGTAATAATTTCAACTGAGCACAAATTTTTCTGGGCAGAATCTGTAGGGCGGGAGTGGGTGCGAACAGGAAGTGCAGATATGAGAACAGAAGCCACAGCAGGCAGTGAGGGAAGAGGAACAAAAGCCCTGCTTACTTTCTGAGTAGGGGAGGCTTGTATTCTGGGGCAAGATCTCAGCTCTTTGCACTGGAGGCCTGGATATAAATTCAGCTCTATTGGCTGTTGTGGGAGCACAGCAAGAGTGAGACTGACCTTGCTGGCTGTGTAGGAGCTGGGTGTGGCTGTGTAGGAGCTGGGTGAGGCCCGTCACAGCTGGCTTTCCCCCACTTCCCTGGTGACCTGGGAAGGCAGCCATAATCCTCTTTGGAACACAATTCCATTGTCCTGAGAACCACCCCCCTATCCCCACAGTGGCTGCAGCAGGCCCCACCCAAGAAGAGTCTGAACCCAGACATGCCTAACACTGCCCTCACCTGATAGTCTTTCTCTACCCGTACAGGTAGTCAAAGACAAAAGACTATAATCTGTGGGAGCTCTATGGCCACTCCCAAAACCTGAGAAACCCAAATACCTACCCAGGTGACCTTAGGGCAAGCTTGTATCCCCCCTATACTACCACAGCCGATGCCCGTTTGAAAGTACCACCTCTTGGTTGGAGGCCAATCAACTCAAGCCATTTCAG
This sequence comes from Macaca fascicularis, assembly GCF_037993035.2. Taxonomy (NCBI): domain Eukaryota; kingdom Metazoa; phylum Chordata; class Mammalia; order Primates; family Cercopithecidae; genus Macaca; species Macaca fascicularis. The sequence continues at coordinate 27,132,490 of NC_088376.1, read as the reverse complement.
CAACTCATAACAGAACAACTCTGCTCTAAGAAAAGAGAAAACAACAGCTCATTCCACCACCTGTAACATCCTTTTTAACCAGTGATCCTGAGTCTGTCCACATGACAGCTTCACTGGTAGCATAACCAGCATGCAAGAAAACCAGTGCACTGAACAAAACTACTACCAAAGACTCTCACAGAGTCCAATTCACTCCACTGCTAATTCCACTGGAGCAGGTGCTGGTATCCGTGGCTGAGAGACCTGAAGACTGATCAAATCATAGGACTCTGCAGACACTCCCTAGCACCAGCCCAGAGCCTAGTAGCTCAGCTAGGTGTGTAGACCCAGAAAAGCAATAACAATCTCTGCAGTCCGGATCTCAAGAAGCCCCATTCCTAGGGAAAGAGAGAGAACACCACATCAAGGGATCAGTCCATGGGACAAAAAAACCCTAAATACCAGCCTTTGAGTCCCAGATTTTTCCTCTGACATAGTCTACCCAAATGAGAAGGAACCAGAAAAGCAATTCTGGTAATATGACAAAACAAGTTTCTATAACAGCCTGAAAGATCACACTATCTCACCAGCTATGAATCCAAACCAAGAAGAAATCTCTGAATTGACAAAAAAAAAAAAAAAAGAATTCAGAAGGTCGACTATTAAGTTACTCAAGGAGGCACCAGAGGAAGGTGCAAACCAACTTAAAATAATAATAATAATACAGGATATGGACAAAAATATCTCCAGAGAAATAGATATCATAAATAAAAAACAATAGAAACTTCTGGAAATTGCAGACACACTTAGAGAAATACAAAATACACTGAAAAGTTTCAACAATAGAATCGAACAAGTAGAAGAAAGAACTTCGGAGCTCAAAGAAAAGGCTTTCATATTAACCAAATTTGACAAAGACAAAGAAAAAAGAATTTTAAAAAATGAACAAAGCCTCCAAGAAGTTTGGGATTATGTTAAACGACCAAACCTAGGAATAATTGGTCTTCCTGAGGAAGAAGAGAAATCTAAAAGGTTGAAAAACTTATTTAGGGAATAATTGAGGAAAACTTCCCTGGCCATGCTAGAGATCTGGACATCTAAATACAAGAAGCTCAAAGAACACCCAGGAAATTCATTGCAAAAATATCATCACCTAGGCACATAGTCATCAGGTCATTTAAAGTTAAGATGAAGGAATGAATCTTAAGAGCTGAGAGGCAAAAGCATCAAGTAACCTATAACCGAAAACCTATCAGATTAACAGCAGATTTCTCAGAAGAAACTCTACAAGGTAGAAGAGATTGGGGTCCTGTCTTTAGCCTCCCTAAACAAAATAATTATCAGTCAAGAATTTTGTGTTCACCAAAGCTAAGCTTCATAAATGAAGGAAAGAGAAAGTCTTTTTCAGACAAACAAATGCTGTGAGAATTTTCCAATCCCAAGACGGCACTATAAGAACTGCTAAAAGGAATTCTCAATCTTGAAACAATATCTTGAAGTAAACCAAAATAGAATCTCCTTAAAGCATAAATCTCAGAGGTCTCATAAAACAATAACACAATGAAAAACAACAACAACAACAAGGTATTCAGACAACAACTAGCATGATGAATAGAATAGTAACTCACATCTCAATACTAACGTTGAATGTAAATGGCCTAAATGCTCCACATAAAAGATACAGAATGGCAGACTGGAAAGGAATTTACCAACCAATTGTCTTCCATCTTCAAGTGACTCACCTAACACATAAGGAGTCATATAAACTTAAGCTAAAGGGGTGGAAAAGATATTTCATGCAAATGGACACCAAAAGTGAGAGGAAAAAAAAACAGACTTTAAAGCAACAACAGTTTTAAAAAGACAAAGAGAGACATTATATAATGAGGAAAGAACTAGTCCAGCAGAAAGATATAATAATCTTAAATATATATGCATCTAACACTGAAGCTCCCAAATTTATAAAATAATTACTACTAGACCTAAGAAATGAGAAAGACAGCAGCACAGCAGCACAGCAGCACAATCCTAGTGGGGAATTTCAATACTCCACCGACAGCACTAGACACGTCATCAAGACAGAAAGTCAACAAAGAAACAATGGGCTTAATCTACACCCTAGAACAAGTGCATTTAACAGATATTTACAGAACATTCTACTCAACAATTGCAGAATCTACATTCCATTCATCAGCACATGTAGCATTCCCCAAGCTAGACCATATAATAGTCCAAAAAACAACTGATAACAAATTTAAGAAAATCAAAATTATAGCAAGTGCTCTCTCAGTCCACAGTGGAATAAAATTGGAAATCAACTCCAAAAGAAATTCTCAAAACCATACAAATATATGGAAATTAAACAATCTCCTACTTCTGAATGATCTTTGGGTCCACAATGAAATCAAGATAGAAATTTAAAAATTCTCTTAACTGAACAATAATAGTGACACAAGTTATCAAAAGCTCTGGGATACAGCCAAAGTGGTGCTAAGAGGAAAGTTCACAGCATTACATGCCTCAATCAAAAAGTCTGAAAGAGCACAGATAAACAATCTAAGGTCACACCTCAAGGAACTAGAGAAACAAGAACAAACCAAACCCAAACCCAGCAGAAGAAAGAAATAACAAAGATCAGAGCAGAACTAAATAAAATTGAAACAAAAAATTACAAAAGATAAACAAAACAAAAGGCTAGTTCTTTGAAAAAATAAATGAAATTGATAGATCATTAGTGAGATTAAGAAATGAAGAAAGAAGATCCAAATAAACTCAATTAAAAATGAAATGGGAGATATTACAACTGATACCACAGAAATATGAAAGATCATTTAAGGCTACTATGAACAACTTTATGCACAACTAAAAAAGCTGAGGAGATAGATAAATTACTGGAAATATACAACCATCATAGATTAAACCAGAGAGAAATAGAAACCCCGAACAGATCAATAACAAGCAGCAAGATTGAAAGGGTAATAAAAAAATTACCAACAAAATCTATGTCCAGTACCAGATAGATTCACATCTGACTTCTATTAGACATTTAAAGAAGAAATGGTACAAATCCTACTGAAAAGAGTCCAAAAGACAGAGAAAGAGGGAATCCTCCCAAAATCATTCTATGAAGCCTATCACCCCATTACCAAAACCAGGAAAAGACATAACAACAACAAAAAACTACAGACTGATATTCCTCATGAACATACATGCAAAAATCTTCAACAAAATACTAGCTAACCAAATCTAACAGTATTTCAAAAAGATAATCCATCATGATCAAGTGCATGCAGGGATGCAGGGATGGTTTAACATAAGCAAGTCAATAAATGTGATACATCACATAAAATTATAAACAAAAATCATATGATCATATCAATAGATGCAGAAGCAGCATTTGACAAAATCTAGCATTGCTTTATGATTAAAACCCTCAGCAAAATCAGCATAAAAGAGACATTATCATAAGGTAATAAAAGCCATCTATGTCAAACCTACAGCCAACATTATACTGAATGGGAAAAAGTTGAAAGCATTCCCCCTAAGAACTGTAACAAGAGAAGGATGCCCTCTTTCACCACCCCTATTCAGCACAGTACTGTAAGTCCTAGCCAAAGCAATCGGATAAGAGAAAGAAATGAAGGGTATCCAAAACAGTAAAGACGAAGTCAAACTGTCTCTGTTCCCCAATGATATGATCATATATCTAGAAAACTCTAAAGACTTATCACAAAAGCTTCTAGATGGGATAAATGAATTCGGTAATGTTTCAGAATACAAAATTAATGTATACAAGTCAGTAACACTGCTATACACCAACAGTGACCAAGCTGAGAATCAAATCAAGAACTCAATACCTTCTACAATAGCTGCACAAAGTAAAATAAAATAAAATAAAATAAAATACTTAGGAATACACTTAACCAAAAAATGAAAGACCTCTACAGGGAAAACTACAAAACACTGCCAGAAGAAATCATAGACAGCACAAACAAGTGGAAACACATCCCGTGCTAATGGATGGGTAGAATCAATATTGTGAAAATGACCATACTGCCAAATGCAATCTACAAATTCAATGCAATTCTCATCAAAATACCATCATCTTTCTTCACAGAACTAGAAAAAACAATCCTAAAATTTGCATGGAACCATAAAAGAGCCCACATAACGAAAGCATGACTAAGCAAAAGAACAAATTTGGAGGCATCACATTACCTGATTTCAAACTACTCTACAAGGTCATAGACACCAAAACGACATTGTACTGGTATAAAAATAGGCATATAAACCAATGGAAAAAAATAGAGAACCCAGAAATAAACCCAAATACTTACAGCCAACTGATCTTTGACAAAGTAAACAAAAACATAAAAGTGAGGAAAGGACACCATTCAACAAATGGTGTTGGGATAACTGGCAAGCCACATGGAGAAGAATAAAACTGAATCCTCATCTCTCACCTTATACAAAAATCTACTCAAAATGAATCAAAGACCTAAATCTAAATGCCAAAACCATAAAAATTCTAGAAGATAGGCTGGGCGTGGTGGCTTACGCCTGTAATCCCAGCACTTTGGAAGGCCGAGGTGGGAGGATCACCTGAGGTCAGGAGTTTGAGACCAGCCTGGCCAACATGGTGAAACCCTATCTCTTAAAAATACAAAAATCAGCCGGGCATGGTGGCAGGTGCCAGTAATCCCAGCTACTCAGGAGGCTGAGGCAGGAGAATTGCTTGAACCCGGGAGTTAGAGGTTGCAGTGAGCGAAGATCATGCCATTGCACTCCAGCCTCGAGTTGCGGGACAACTCGAGAGTTCGTCTCAAAAAAAAAAAAAATTCTAGAAGATAACATTGGAAAAACTCTTCTGGACATTGGCTTAGGCAAAGACTTCATGACTAACAATTCAAATGCAAATGCAACAAAAACAAAAATAAATAAATGGGACCTAATTAAACTAAAAAGCTTCTGCCCAGAAAAAGAAATAATCAGCAGAGTAAACAGACTAACCATATAGTGGGAGAAAATTTTTGCAAACTATGCATCCAATAAAGGACTAATATCCAGAATCTACAAGGAACTCAAACAAATCAGCAAGAAAACAAAACAAAACAAAACCAAAAAAAAAAAAAAAAAAAAAAGAAATCCCATCAAAAAGTGGGCTAAGCACATGAATAGACAATTCTCAAAAGAAGACATCAAATGGCCAACAAACATGAACAAATGCTCAACAACACTAAATATCAGAGAAATGCAAATCAAAACCACAGTGCGATACCACCTTACTCCTGCAAGAATGGTCATAATTAAAAAATCAAAAAATAATAGATATTGGTGTGAGTGTGGTGAAAAGGGAACACTTAACACTTTTACATTGCTGGTGGGAATTTAAATAATACAACCATGGTAAACAATGTGGAGATTCCTTGAAGAACTAAAAGCAGATCTACCATTTGATCTAGCAATCTCACCATTGGGTACGTACGCAGAGGAAAAGAAGTCATTATACGAAAAAGACACTTGCACATGCATGTTTATAGGGCACAATTCACAATTGCAAAAATATGGAACCAGCACAAATGCCCATTAATCAACAAGTGGGTTAAGAAAATGTTATATATTTATATATATAGAAAACATTTATATATATAGACACATTTATGTGTATACACATATACATACACACATACACACAATCCTGAGTGAAGTAACTCAGGAGTTAAAAACCAAACCAAACATCTTATGTTCTCATTTATTAGTGGGAGCTAAGCTATGAGGATGCAAAGGCATAAGAATGATCCAAGGGATTTTGGGGACTTGGGGGAAAGGGTAAGAGTGAGGTGAGGGATAAAAGACTACACATTGGGTACAGTGTACCCTTCTCAGGTGATGGGTGCACCAAAATCTCAGAAGTCACTACCAAAGATACTATCCATGTAACCAAACACCACTGGTTTCCCAAAAATTATTGGGAAAAAAAACTAGCAATATGAATTCAGCAACAAATCAAAAAGGTAATTCACCATGATCAAGTAGGCTTCATTCTTGGAATGAAAACTTGGTTAACCTACACAAATAAATAAATGTGATTCTCCACATAAAATTAAAAACAAAAAGTGTATGATCATCTCAATAGGCATAGGAAAGGCTTTCAATAAAATCCAACATCCCAGCCAGGTGCAGCGGCTCATACCTGTAATCCCAGCACTCTGGGAGGCCAAGGCAGGCAGATCATGAGGTCAGGAGTTCAAGACCAGCCTGGCCAATATGGTGAAACCCTGTCTCTACTAAAACTACAAAAATTGGCGAGGCATGGTGGTGCGTGCCTGTAGTACCAGCTACTCAGGAGGCTGAGGCAGAAGAATCGCTTGAACTTGGGAGGCGGAGGTTGCAGTGAGCTAAGATCACACCACTGCACTCCAGCCTAGGCGACAGAGTGAGAATCCCTTAAAAAAAAAAAAAAATCCAATATCCCTTTGTGATAAAAATCCTCAAGAAACTAGGCACCAAAAGAACACATTTCAAAATAATAAAAGCCATCTATGTCAAACTCATGACCAATGTCATACTGAATAGGCAAAAATTGGAAGGATTTTTCCTTAAGAACTAGAAAAAGACAAGGATGTCCATTCTTACCACTCCTATTCAAATATTACTAGAAGTCCTGGCCGGAGCAATCAGGCAAAAGAAAGAAATAAAAGGCACCCAAATAGGAAAAGAAGTCAAACTATCTCTCTTCATGAACAATATGATTTTATACCTAGAAAATCCTGAAGACGTCACCAAAAGGCTCTTGGAACTAATAATCAACTGAAGTTGATAATCAAGTGAAGTTTCAGGATACAAAAACAATGTACAAAAAGTACTAGCATTTCAATACATTATGGAAGCACTACAGCTGTTCCTCAAAAAATTAAAAATAGAACTACCATTTTATATGGTCATTTCACCTCTGGGTATGCATCCAAAGGAAAGGAAATCAATATGTCAAAGAGGTATTTGCACTCTCGTGTTTATTGTGGCTTTACTCACAATAGTCAAGATATGGAATCAACCTAAGCATCCACCAATGAATGAATACATAAAGAAATGTGATAGAGAAATATGTTAACACAAAATGGAGTACTATCAGCCTTATATATATAAAAAAGAAAATTATGTCATTTGTAATAACAAGAATAAACCTGAAGGACATTATGCTGAGTGTAACAAGCCAGGCACAGAAAAACAAATGCTACATGATGTTATTTTCAAGTGGAATCTAAAACTCATAGAAGCAGAGTAGAATGGTGGTTACTGGGGGCTGGGAGGCAGGGGTAGAAGGGTGTTGAGAGCATGGGAATATATTAGTCAAAAGATACAAGTTTCAGTTAGGAAAAATAAGTCCCAGAGACCTATGGTACAGCATGGTGATTATAGTAAATAATAATGTTTTATATACCTGAAAATTGCTAAAAGAGTAGATTTCAAATGTTCTTATCACAAAAAATAAGTATGTGAGGTGACAGATACATTAGATAGCTTGATTCAATAATTTTACAGCGTATATATTTTCCAACATCACACTGTACACCATAAAATACACTTTATTTTTAATTAAATATAAATAAAAATAACATAAAACAGAGACATATAAATTGAATATTTAGCAAAAAAAAAAAAAACAGAAATTGAGAGAGGGCAATCATTTAGAATTAACCATTGGCTGGATCACATGGCATTGCAGCTAGTAGAAAAATTAGAAATTATAGAATCCAATCTTATTTTATATGAGTGAGATGAGTGAGATCCAGAGAAAGCAAAGGGCTTGCCCAGAGCAATACACTTCTTTGTTGAGTCAAACTATAATACTGAGTTTCTGACTCCTGAGTCAGTATTTTTGTACCACATTATTGTCTCAACAGATATCTCCCCAAAATATACTTTCAATGTGTACAGATACATCTAAGCACGTATAATAATATGGCTACAGGACAAAATCCACATGTAGAATACACTACAAAAGCCAGTTTTCTTCTTCATTTTTCCCACTCCATTACTCATACTAATACACTGTTTGCTCATCTGCCTAACTCATATTTTTACTCATTTCCTCTAAGAATTCCTGGATCTTACTACTATTTTCAAACCAATTATCAAAAAGCATGCATAGAAGTTACAAAAACCTAACTTAGGAACATTAAAAAATATTCAAATAAATGGAAAGGTTTTTCTTGGCTTTTATTAGGATTCAATATTACATATATGGTAGTTCTTAAATTAATAATGGAAATTTTTGGTGAATAAAAAATAATAAGATAAACAGGCTTTTCCTATTGTTTAAAATATATTTCAAAACTGAAATAATTAAAACTGTGGCACTAGCATAAAAAGAGACATAAAACAAATTCATGCTTAATTTTTTTTTGCAGACATATGTTTTCACTTCTGTTGTATAAAATCCTTATAAACAGTTACCAGTTCACATGGTAATTATATGTTTAACTCAACTAGAAACTGCCAAAATGTTTTCTAAAGTGTTGTACTATTTTTGATTCCCAGCAACAGCATATATGTCCAGTTGTTTCATATTCATTCAGTCAACAATTGGGATAGTCTGTGTGTGTGTGTGTGTGTGTGTGTGTGTGTGTACTTGCTTTATAATGATTGTCTATGGGGTATCTTATTGTGGCTTTAATTTGCCTTTCCATGATGATTAATTATGTTGACTGAGCATCTCTTTAGGTGCTTATTGGTGATTCATATTTCTTCCAATCTATGGTGACAGAAAGAAGACTGGCAGTTACTTGGGGACTGGTGATGAGAGTTGGAATCCAAAGGGGCATGAGGAAGCTGAGTTGATGGAAATGTTCAACGTCTCAACTGTAGTGGAAGTAAGTGTATATATTAGTCAAACTTTACCAAACTACACACTTAAGATGGGTACATATTACTTTAAATAAATTATACCTAAAAGCTGCTTTTCTTTAAAAAAAAAAAAAAGGAAATGAAATATGAAAAAATACATTTATAAATGAATTTGAATAGGATGTCACAATTCCTATTCCAATGTTAACATTTCTTAAACAGATAAAATACATATTGACTTATTTAATGGGGTAGACTATAAATCAAGATTCTTTAGGTGTGATTATATTCAAAATAATGTCCTTTGTTAGAATAACATAGACCTACTTAAAATATAATTAGACAGCTTTTATTGATATATAACATACATAGTATACATTTCACTCCTCAAAGTGTACAGTTCAATGGTTTTTTTGTATAGTCACAGAGTTGTACAACTCTCACTACAATCTAAATTTCGAATACTTTGTACCCCTTAAACAAACCCAAAGCCCATTAGTATTCACTCCTCATTCACCTCCCCACCTCCATCCCTAGACAAACACTAATTTTTCTTTATAGATTGCCTATTCTGAACATTTCATGTAAATGAAATGGTACAATCTGTGGCCTTTTATAACTGGCTTTCATGCAGCATAATGTTTTCAAGGTTCATCCATGATCTAGACTGTATTTAATTTATTTTTATGGCCAAAAAAATTCCATTGTATGCATATACCATATTTCATTAATCCTTCATTAAATGATGCACATTTGGGTTGTTTCCACATTTTGGCTACTATGAATAATGCTGCTATATTATTCTGCTTAGGCTTCCATAACAAAATACTATAGATTAGTTGGCTTAAACAATGTAAATTTATTTTTCACAGTTCTTGATGCTGGGAAGAACGTGCTTCCTCACACAGCAAGATTTTAAGACCCCACCCTTAGATTTTAGTAAACCTTAATTACCTCCTTAAAGGCCCTAGCTCAAAATATAATGATATCGGAGGTTGCTTAGGACTTCAACATGTAACATTAGTTGGAGAAAGGGACATAATTCCCCATAGCAGCTGCTGTGAACATTCATGTAAAAATCTGGGATGAAAGTATATTTTTATTTCTCTTGGATAAATACATAGGAGTGGAATTGCCAGATTATATGGTAACTCTATGTTTAACTTTTGAGGAATGGTCAAACTACTAGAAAAAGCCTAGATTGTCATGAAGGAAAGTTAAGGATGATTCTGGGGAGGGCTCAGAAGAAGAGGCAAGCTGTAGGGGAAGCCTTAATCTTCTAAGAGATTACTTAAGTGATCATGATAAGAATGTTGGTAGAAGTGTGAAAGGTAAAAGCAATTCTGATGAGGTCTTAGATGGAAATGAGGAAAAAATATATTGGAAACTGGAGGAAAAGCCATTCTTGTAATAAAGTGGCAAAAAACGTGACTGAATTGTATCTGTACCCTAGTGCTTTGTGGAGGGCAAAACTTACAAGTAATATACTAGGATAGCTGGCGGAAGAAATCTCTAAGCAAAATTTTCAGAGTGTAGCATGCTTCTCTTGACTGCTTATAATAAAATCCAAGAAGAGGAGAATCAATTAAAGATGGAGTTTAAAAGAGAAGCAGAACTTAAAAATTTGGAAAAAATTTTCAGTGCTGCCATGTAAAAAAAAAAAAAAAAGTGTGTTTGGGAGAGGGCGTAGCCCAAGGGTGTAGCCAAGTGAATATTTGATAAGGAGGTTAGTATGGATATAAGGAAGCCAGATACTATTAATCAAAACAAGGAAAGAATGACCTCAAAGGCATTTTGGATATCTTCAAGGCTGCCACTTCCAAAACAAGCTCAGGGTACCAGGGTCTTGAGGGTAAAAGGGTTTCAAAGGAGGTGCCCAGGGCCCTCCTGGAACACGGGGGCTTGCTGCCCAGCACCACCTCAGGTCTCTGCCCCTGTATCCCTGTGCAGTTCTCCTTGGCTGCCCCAGCTGTGGTTTCAGGGAGTCCCAATTTGGCTCAGGTAGGCACAAATGGTAAGGTTTAGTGGTGTCTCCTCAGTGCCAACTCTAGGCACATGGAGTGCAAGAGCTGTGGCGTCACTACAGAGAGCCCCCACAAGGGTTATGCCTAGTGGAGTCATGGGAGTGGCGCCACCACAGACAGTCCCCACTAGGCCAACAGTCAGAAAGCTGTGGGCTTGGGGCCACCACAGAGAGCCCTCACTATCTGTGGAAATGAAGCCACCTCTAAGATGCCAGATTGTAAAGCCAACAATGTGTGATTCCAGCCTAGGAGAAGAGCAGGAATATGATCTCAATACCTCAGAGCTGTGGTGTGGGTTGCACCCAGTGAAGCTGTGAGGGTGGGGTCACCCTAAGCCTTGACCCCCCCGTCTCAACATGTCTAGAAGGCAAAATATGGAGTCAAAAAGGATTATTCCCAAACTTCACGTTTTAATATTGTCCTGTTGGTTTTGAATTTGCTTGAGACTGCTTTCTTCTTGCCTATTTCTCCCTTTTGAAATGGAAATGTATATTATGTGCCAGTCCCATCTTTGTATTTTGAAAGCATGTAACTTGTTTATTTTCAGAGGCTCATAGTTGGAGGGGAATTTGCCTCAGGGTCAAATATGTCTTTGGGTCTTACCCATATTTCATTTAGATGACACCCTGAATTGTAGACTTCTGAATTGAGGTTGGAACAAGTTAACACATTCAATATGAAATGAATGTATTTTGCACATGAGAAGAACATGAATTTTGGAAGGCCAGGAGTAGAAACGCTATGGTTTGAATGTATAGGACCCTCCAAAATTTACATGTTTGAACTTAAACAAGTAGGTGATAGTGCTAAGAGGAGGGGATTTGTGGAGGTAATTAGGCCATGAGGACTCTCCCCTTACAAATGGAATGATATTCTTGATTTATAAAAAAGATTGAAGAGAGAAAGCTAACCCATCTCTTCCACCATGTGAAGACAGCTTTCATCCCTTCCACCTTTTCCACCATGTGAGGATGCCACTAGAAAACATCATCTGTGGAACAGACCCTTACCACACACTGAATATACCAGTGTCTTGATCTTGGACTTTTTAGACTCCAAAACCGTAAGGAAATAAATTTATATCATTTATAAATTACTCAATCTAAGGTATTTTGTTATAATAGCAGGAGTGGACTAAGACAGTCTATCTAAAATGTATCAATTTTGTTAATCTTTTTTAAAGAACAAGGTTTGGGGGGTTTATTTTTCTCTATTGTTTTTCTATTCTAAATTTTATTAATTTCAATTAATTTTTAAATCTTATTTCTCTGAGGACCTGGTAATTTTTTTTCCTGTTTAATGACTTGTTTAACCTGTTTTTTGAAGTCTATTTTTTCCATAGTTCTTCTTTGATGGTGCACCTTTAAGCATGCAAACAATCACCCTGGATGGCAATGTTTTTAGCAAGTCTCTCTTCAACTGTTGCTCTTCCTGATCTTTGTCATCTGCCTGGTTTGGTATCACACTCAGCTATGTGGCCCCACTAATAGGCAACGATTTGCTCTATTGTTTTTGATAATGCCTGGGGACATAAATTATTTCACAGTCTGATCCAATTAAATGCAGGCCTTGTTGCAGAGGTAGTTTTACAGGCCAGTCTTTGGGGTTTGTTCTGACCCCTGTAGGGCTCTTTGTTTCTATTTTTTTTTCTGGTAAATTTCCTAGCATATAGTTTAATTTGTTGCTCTTATAGAGCTATCAGCCTTTTTAAAAGATTGTTTACTACCAAAATCTTTATATTTTTGCAAGTGCCCTTAGGCTTGAATTTCTCCACAGTTTCAAATGTAGTCAAATGTTTTTGAGAAAGTTTTTGAGCTCTCTCTTCGCAGAAGTGTTTCTCCCACTGCCCAAAATCTCTGAACCACGGCCTCAGAGATTAGGGTGAAAGTCACACCTTTGTTTACAAGCATGGCAGAGAATATGGGTGGTAGCCTCTTGTCTTCTCACATTACTTTCTCTAGTACTGAACCTCTGCTCTACCAGTGAGCTAGTGTGAGAGTGATAAGGAACTCAGTATTTCTGGCCTGCCTGATGAAAATAAGGACTCCATTCTATGAATGGTGTTGGGGTGGAAGAAGTTTTAACTTTACAAGAATTGCCAAACTTAGTAAAAATCTTGCCAGATCAGTGTTGTTGTAATAATTATTTGTTTCCTAATAAAATCTAGCTAATTGTTATCTATCTGGTTATTTCCATTTCTTACAGTATGAGAATTACTAATCAGGCATGTTTTACTTACTGATATTGCTATGATATTTAATTTAGCAATTTTTCCAAGGCCATAAACTAATTTAGACATTCTTTGTCCTTTTCAAAACTATAACTGATATTCCTGAGTCTAGTAATTTAAGTTGGCAGAGGCACATAGACTTGTATGTAGGGTGAAAGAAAGGAGATTAAGAAATTAGTCTTCTTAATACGCTATAATTGTTCAAATGATTCTATAATGTGTGTTTCAATGTGTGGGTTATTGTCTGCATGTTTCAAAAGAAGAGAATATCTTAAATATTACTCAGTTCAATATGTTTTTGTGGAATTCTGAGATAAATATAAAAATTAAGCTGAAGCAGAGAAATTCCTCTTCAAGAGACTGAAAAACAGTGCCTGTTTTGACTAATATCAGAATGTTATCTTCATTTTTCTGGTCTCTCATACAAGAAACTGGAAAACAATAAGGACACATTTCTTCCTGCTTTCACTCTCATTGTTTACATAACAAATCCATGTCAAAATCCTCTAGTCATTACAACACACAGTAAAAATCTTTGGACTTTCATTAATTTATATATTTTATGTAAATCATTCTGGTGCAAGCCACCATTATCTCCCACCTGAATTTGTGCAATAACCTTCTAACTGCTCCTCACCTCTCATCGTTTTTAATTTTACCCTTCTCAAAATTCTTCTCTATATAGTGCTAGACTTTTTAGTCACAAATCTGATAAAAATGGCCACCTGATGAAACCCTTCAATGGCATTTTATTTGAGGTAAAATTTATCATTTTCATTCTGCTCTACAAGAGTCTGTATAATCTGACCTGTATGTATTTCTTCAGTGTCCTCTTGTACCCTCCTCTAACCAGATGCTTACCACCTCAGGGCTCTTTTTCATGCTGGGCTGGTTGCCAAAGTGGCATTGTTTTTTCCACTCTTTGCCTAACTTTTCTTTTCATTTAACTTAAATTAAATGTCCTTTCCTTAAAGACACTTCACTGACCCTCCCAATCTAAACCTGACACTACTCTGACAATCTCAAATTTATTAACTTCATATTATTTGCCACTATTTAAAATATTAATAGCATGTTTGTGTGATTAAAACATCATAATATTCAATAGCACGCCCAGGAATTTCAAGCGTGCTTAACCCCACTCTGCAAACTCAATCCCCCAAAAACACACCCCACCAATCAAGGTTCAGGTTTTGAAGGATCCACATTTGGGTTTACAGAATTCCCAAAGTGTAAGGAAAAGGTATCCACAAGTGATAGATAGGAAGTAGCACAAGGAAGTCTTGTGATCCAACTGCCGATTTTCTTCTGCATGATAATTAACCTTAAAGGCCCAGATAGAGATGAAGTTAAGTTTCCCGCCATCTTATAGATGAAACTGAAGGATTACCTCATCATATAACTCCGTTCAGTTGATAGGAGATAATCACTTGTAAGAGAGCTGCTGAGTACATTGATCCAGCAAAGTGCCGGAGACACTCCTGGGTCCAATCTCTGGCACTTCCTTAGTGCTTGTCTCATCTCTGGCAACCAGAGTTGTAGCTACTTACTCTTCCTTACTTACCTTACAGTGAATTATTGATCACACTTAATTTTGAACTATTCTCTGTCTAAATTAATTTGTATGTGTATACAAAACTTTATTTCATATAAATAAATTTACCCAAAATTCATATTGCAAGTAACTTGCATAACTCTCTCATAAGACAAAACATTTCTTCAAGTCAAACTATTCTTTCAATTAAATGTATCATACATATTCTTGTCTCTGAGCCCATTAACCTTATTATAATCTGTTTTTCTGTTTTCTGTGTATATGAGTGCAAACATCTTCCCAGGGCTTAGCTCAAATTCTTACGCTTTGAATGACTTCTTTCTATTCTTTCTATGTATATTATTTCCTACTACCCAACCTGTTATGAAATTTTATATTGCATTTTATATTACTTACTCGGTATCTGTGCCTTCTTGTTTTACTAATCTTTTTTACATATGTGTCTTTTCTATCCAAGGGAAAGTTCTACATTTTTACTACTGAGGAGTAGGAAAGTGGTTTTGTATTCCTATAAGATTTTATATATATGTGTATACATATATATGTATGAAAGGAATAATACATTAATGACAATTCTAGATATTTGTAAGCTATTTATTCTTCAGAATTAGCTTGCTAACATCTTTATTCTCTGAGTTTTTAAGAGTTTTATCTACAGGTATTTGTACCACTTAGATCTCCCAGTCATTTCTTTTGCTTGCATAAGTCAATATAGGGGATATATTGATCCTATTATATAGTCTGTTTCCCAGAGCTAACATATTGCCCTGTATATAGTGGCAGCTGCATAAATATGTATGTTGATAATGACACTATTGCAACTCATATTTGATGTCTGCTTTTTTCTTATTCAAATAACTGAGCATATTTTTAAATGTATGTGTTCAAATACTATATAATCACAATGATTATATAGATTGTAATGCACCTAAACAGAACATTATGCAAGAAGCATAAAATACTATCCATTCTCAATAATGAAATTAGCTTAGTTTCAGAATTTAGGGAGAATATAGCTAGCATGATCCTTCTCAAGGCTGTATGTTGATTCTTTTTTAACAGAATGCCTCTGAGTAGCTATTAAAAAATTAGTCCAAGAGAACCGGAGATCATGTCCTCATACACAGAGTTGTACATGCTGAGGTGTAACAGCCACAATGAAGGGAGTCTGGATGAGTATCTGCTCTGGTAACTGGAAAACAACTAAAGCAAGATATTTTTAGGATACGTGGATCAGGTAGACCTAGCATTGAAGCATATTGACAAATAACAACTGACTGATGCTCCTTTCATTCATTCATTTTACCAAGATTTACTGAACATCTACTATGTGTCCCATGAAAATACAAAGGTGATTAAGACAAAGCCACTTCCGACAAGGTGTATCTGGTCCCAGGTTGAGCTAGAATGCTATTCTTCCTTGGGAGTAAAGTTTTTTTGTTTTTCAATCTAGTTTTTATAAAGGCAGAAGATAAGTTCTTGTTGGTAGTTTCAATGATGTATCTTGGACCAAAAATCAGAATCTATTTTAGGAAAATAGAAGCAAATATTAGAAAAATCATAGCATAAACTATGTCCTCTCACTTCCTCAGTGGCAACCCAGCATTATTTTAGTGTTTTCTATCTCTTTTGATCTTACTGTTCACTTTCTTTATTATAAAGAAAGCCCTGTAAATCTTTACATCTGTCAATATCCACGTTCTTTTATCAAAAAACATCTGAAACACATTCACACCCAATAATAAATGTCTTAAAGTCCTTTAAACCATATTGTCTCCCCATAGGTATTTTCATTTTAACCAGAAAAAAAAAAATAATAATGGCGGTATGTTTGAGGACCACTGGGTAGTACGTTGCAGGCCAACCACATTTTAAAGATGGC
This sequence comes from Macaca fascicularis, assembly GCF_037993035.2. Lineage (NCBI taxonomy): Eukaryota > Metazoa > Chordata > Mammalia > Primates > Cercopithecidae > Macaca > Macaca fascicularis. The sequence goes on along the minus strand of NC_088376.1, from coordinate 27,115,973 downwards.
TACATATACTAATTACATCTAAATCCCCCTGTTGAATAGAAAGTCCTAACACAAGCAAAGAGTGATGAGATTGGATTGAAAATCAGATTTAATGAAGAAGATAATCATTCACTGTTGTTAGCTCTCAATAAGCAAAATTCTTTTCTATAGGAGTTTTCATAAAGTTGACAAATCATGGTATTGAACCTCACCTGGCACAGCTCTGAATCCCAGGTGAAATGAGCAATATGAGTTAGTGCCTCCTTTGTCAAGTTCTGTTAGCACTCTGATTTCCATGTTGACAACATGGAATAAGTTTGTTTTTTTATCACTATCACTTTTGACTTTTGTACCAGTAATGGCAGCCAAAAGGCCCTTAGTCATTGCTGCTTTTCCTACATTTATTCAGAAGCATTTGAGGATTTAGGATCAGGTCAGAATATTTTCCTTCTGCTCAGGAAGATAAAACCATATTAGAATTCAAGACGGAGTTATAATCTTTCTCATAGCTGTTTAGAGCAAAAATATACAGAAAATTTAGTTGCAATATAGCTATTACAGTTGTAGCTTTAAACTAATGCTACAATCACTTGTGGGAGTGATGGTTCATTGCTAAAAATTCAGCCTTACAATTGGCTGAGTAGATACTTAGATTGTGATTTATCTTCCATGTGATTTATATTTCTGCTTCTATACAAACTTCTTAATCAACTTGATCTCAAAGTTGGAGGTTTCTTATATACAGGGATGTGAACAATTATTCTTCCTCTGTAAAAGTTTAAAGAGAATTAGTTTCCATTTTCATTTTGCTTTCTTTCTTTTTTGTCCATTTACTTTTGCCTAACTTGGTAATGCAATGCTCTCATTTATTAGCAAAGTTTCTCTATACAGAGTGCTAAATTCCTCGCGATAATTGTTTACTCTGCCAAGGTTTTAAACTATGAGAAAAGTTTTCTAAAATAGGCTGGGGAAAAGAAATCAAATGCTATATTTGAACATCAGAAACACATTTTTCTTCATCAAAGAGAAAATGGTTAGGAAATATAAGCCTAAAAGTTAGCCCAAAACAGAGATTCATTTTAATTAAGGCTCAGAAAAAGATGACAAGAGTATTGATAAATGACTTTCTTTGCTTTGCTTTCCTTTCCATTTTCTTTCACGGTGTATGCTTGAGGTCAGAAGATTTTCTAGGCTTCAGTAGAGGCTCATTATAGAGTAAAAAATCATGGCAGTTTCAGGAATTCCAAATGAAGAGTCACTAGTGTTAGGCATGGTATGATGCTAAGGTACATTCTCAGACTTCATAATTATTTTAGTCTAAAATATTCACTGAGCTCCTGCTAACTAAAAGACATTGATCTACACACTAGAGGGAATACAGAGATTAGATAGACTTTAAAAATCCAATTATTGAGCTATTGACATAGATGTACATTAACTATATAAGGGACCAATGGGAGGCAGGGAACTGGGCTACAATTTCTTGTTGTATACAGGGGTAAATTAGGCTTCAATGAGATCAGTGAATACTGTAGTGCCCAGGGAGGGCTCTGCATCCACATGGACCTAAAATATACAAGGGAAAGGAAGCTACTATTGATTAAGCACTGAATCAGTATTAGGCACGCCAGTAGGAGTTTTATCTATACTTTCATCTTTAATTATTATAACAGTCTTGTGAAGTAGACATCACCCCCAATTAGAAAATTGAGGCTAAAATGATTACAAAGTGATCTCCATTAGAAGTCATTAATTAAAATCTGTATATTTCAACATGGTTTCTGTAAACTCAGTAGACCCTAAGTAAAAAAATATATAAATTACTGGTTGATTACTTCATGTATTTATTATGAAAATTCTGCCTCGCTGTATTTTACTCTTAAGCAAGGTCTTTCTACCCTTCATCTATTTCAACATATAGGGAGGGTAATGTTCAGAATTTAGAGCATTCTTCCAGGAATGTAATCAGAATCTATCCCCCAGCATTCCTCAAAAACAGTAATTTTGAAAACAAATTCAAACCAATAGAGAAGCTGAAAAAAATGGCCATACATTCAACACTTGTAGTATGTTCATTATTCAACAATTGTCAAAATTTTGGTAAATTTCCTTTATCATGCTTCCATCCACCAAGATTCTTCTCTTTTTCTCTCTCTCTGTCTCTCTCTCTCTCTGTCTTCCCAAGAATCCAGCCTAGCTAGTTGTCTTATAAGATATCTTACAATCAGAGTTTACAGGATTACTTCCTCATGATTAGACTCAGGAGAAAAGATTTTTAGTAAGAATATTGTGTTATATAATGTTATTTATATCTTTTTTAAAATCACATTGGAGGTACATAATACCAGGTTGCTCCCTGAATGGCAATGCTAAGTTTTGACTCTGGGTTTGTGTGGTTTTTACCATATCTCTTCCTTATAAAAGAACCATTTCCTTTTTATAAGTAATAAGAAGTCCATGGGGTATATGGCATAAAACTTAGAGATAAGCAAATATTATGTTTCCTAACAACCTTTCACCCAATAATTTTAGCATTTATTAGATGCCCTTTGCTCTGAAAAAATACTATATGTAGTTATATAATGATGATTTTAAAATTTGAACATTCCTGCCATGTATTTTAGTTAGCATGTAACAATATAGTATTCAGTTTATCATATATGTAAAAGCAAAGTATATGAAAATCATACCACATAGGTTAAGAAGAAAAAAATTAAAGTATATTAGTTTGCTATGCTGTATGTGTAATGATATATTATCACTTGAAAGTAAACTGTAATAAATTAAGACATATATTATGAACCCTAAAGTGATTACTAAGTTAACAATCTAAAAGTTATAGATAGTTGGCTAACAAAGAGTAGTTTAAATCATTTTAAAAATTTAATTAATCTAAAAGAAGGCAGAAAAAAGGAAACAAAAAAATACATAGTACAAATGTAAACCAAATAGATGATAGAGTTAAACCTAATCATGTTAATAATCAAATTACATGAAAATGATCTAAACATCTTAATTAAATCAAAGAGATTTTCATAATGAATAAGATAGTAAGATCCAACTATATGCTGCCTAAAAAAAGGAACTTCAAATAAAGACACAAACAAATTAAACATAAAAGTATGACAAATGATATACGATACTAACACTAATAAAAAGAAAACTGAAGTAGCTATATTTTATCATAGAGAGTAGATTTCACAGTATATAATATTAGCAGGGCTAAAGAAGATAACTTCGTAATTATAAAGGAATCAATTCTGCAATAGAACACAGCAATCCTAAATATTTATGCACATAGTAATAGATCTTCAGAATACATGAAGAAAAAAACTGATAGAACTGCAAGGAGAAATAGACAATTATCACTGAAAATTTCAATGCAACTCTCAATAAAAGATAGACAAATAGAAAATAATCAAGAATATAGTAGGTATGAAAAACTCTATTAACTTATTTGACTCAACTGACATTTTTAAAACACTCCATGCAACACTTCCTCAGCTAGACTATATATTGTGGGCAATAAAACACATCTCAGTAGATTACAAATGATGAATATGCTACAAAGTATATTCTCTGATCACAATGGAATTACATTAGAAATTAATAACAAAACAGTACCAGAAAATTTTAAAAGGCTAATCATAATGACTATTGGCAAGAATGTGGAACAACTGAAACCCTCACAAACTAATAGGACATACTCACTTTAGAAAAGTTCGGCAGTTTTTAAAAAATTTAAACATCCACCTCCCATGTGATTCATTAACTCCACTCCTAGAGAACTGAAAGCATGTAACCATAAAATCCTTGCATGTAAGTATTCATAGCAGCATTATTTGTTAGAGGCAAAAATTGTAAGTAATTTGTTAGAGTCAAAAACTATAATGGATGTCACTGTCCATTAATATTTGAATGGATAAGCAAATTGTTGTATATATGTATATATACAACATATATACACTATATACATATGTACAATGGAATACTATTCAGTGATATAAGGGAATAAACTATTGACACATACAACAGCATGAGTAAATCTCAACATAATTATGTGGAGTGAAATAAGCCAGAAAAAGTGTATACTATGTGATTCCATTTGTATATAATTTTAGAAATAGCAAACTAATCTAGCGTGACAGCTGACACTTAGACTGTATACTTTAAAAATGTGCAATTTATTTGATGCCAATTTTACCTTAATAAATCTGATTAAAACTAAGTAGAGTAAAATTCATGGCTGAAAAATAAAAGATATATAGAAACAGCTATGTATAGACCTCAGAATAGTCTTCCCCTCACCTCTGTATCTTTCACCACATATCATACAACAGAATAAATTACTAATGCACAAGACAGAACAAAAAGAAATATTCAAGTCCTAGAAAAAGCATAGATAAATGTCTTTTAACTGGTTACTGTTTTAATATAGGAAGGCCTTAATTTTGGTTATTTTAATTTTATATTTTATCCTTTTCTGAATTATTTTATTATTTGTGTTAGCGCTCTCATAGATTGTCTTGGGTATGTCATATCATATCAGCTGCAAATAGAGAGATTTACTTCTTTTCCAATTCTTATGTCTCCATTAGATATGTTAATAACAGTTCTGTCAAAAAAAAGCATATGCCTTGTGTTGAATACCAAAGATTCATAAACACCCCTCATGAGCAAAATTTAATCTGATTCTCTTTCTTATTAGATATCAACTTTAAAAAAATCCTAACTGAAACAATGTTTAAGGCTATTTAAACATTCATATACCTAGTATTTAAAGGAAAAGAGACACTGAAAAGAAGTCATTTATCTTCAAAAACTGCAAGTTGCAAACACATTATGTGCATCAATGAAGTTCTCAGGATTCGAAAAAATGATATGGTAGAAAAATAGTTTTCATTCATTGCCTTACTTAATTCTCAGAATGGCCCAAGATGGTAGGTAATATTAGTATTATCATTTTATACACAAAGTCCCTGAGGCTAAGAGGTTTTTAATAAGTTGACAATAGTCACCAAGTAACTAATCATGGAGACACTATTTAAATTCAGGTCTGCCTCATTTCAAAGTTCATGATCTGACCATTGTTTTTGGCTAATTTCAGACTATATACATTTTAGAAATTTATATTGAATTATCTATTATTGTGCAACAAATCACCCCAAAACTTAGTGGCTTAAAACAACAATTAGAAAGGCTAATATTTGGGCAGGATTCAGTACAGAAGTCTTCTCTATTTCCCACAGCATCGTGTGTGTTGGTTTGACTGGGGCTGGAGAATCAGTTTGGAAGATGGCTCACTCATATGGTTGGCAAGTTGCTTAGCTCTTAGCTGAGTGCTTAGCTGGGATTGTTGGACAAAATACCTACACATGGCCTGTTCAAGTGGGCTCTCTGCACGAAATAGTTGTAGCTTCCTCGCATGTATAGCAGCTGCATTCCAAAAACAATCATCATAAAAGTATCATGAGGAACCTAGATTGTCTTTCATAACTCAGTACCAAAAGTCACACAGCATAATCACAGCTTACCCAAATTCAAAGGGAAGTTACATGAACCCCTCACCTCTTACATGAGGTATGTCAACACTACATTATAGGAAGAATATATGGAATAAGATATAATGTGGGAGCTATCTTTAAAATATATGATCTACCACAGAAACATCTACAATATTTATTCTCAAAGCATATTCAATTAAAATTATCTGACATATATCTTAGTCTATTTGTGCCACTGTAACAGAATACCTGAGACTACATTAAAAAACAAAAACAAAAACAAAAAAAAAACCAGAAAATTATTTTCTTACAGTTCTGGAGGCTGGAAAGCCTAAGATCGATATGCCAACATCTTGTGAGGCTTTCTTGCTGCATCCTCATATTGTGGAAGATGGAGGCGCAAGAGAAGGCAATGGGGGGTCAAACTAACCTTTTTATAAGCATTAATTCCACCCACAAGGGTGAAGCCTTTATAGCTCTATTACTTCCCAAAGGTCCCAACTCCTAACATTGCCACAGTGGCAACCAAATTTCAACATAACCATAGCAACATACATACCAAAATAATGATTCTTAGGTACCTGTTGAGAATTAAATAATTTAAAGCTTTGAGATCAAGGCCTTGGAATGCACTTTTTTGTTTTGTTTTTGAGACGGAGTCTTGCCCTGTCACCCAGTGGCACAATCTTGGCTCGCTGCAACCCCCACCTCCCGGTTTCAAGCAATTCTCTTGTCTCAGCCTCCTGAGTAACTGGGACTACAGGTGCATGCCTCCACGCCTGGCTAATTTTTGTATTTTTAGTAGAGACAGGGTTTCACCATATTGGTCATGCTGTCTCGAACTCCCGACCTCAGGTGATCCACCTGCCTCAGCCTCCCAAAGCGCTGGGATTACAGGCATGAGCCACCGCACCCAGCTAGATTGCACATTTCAAACAAATAATTTAGGTGGGTTTTATGCATCCTAAAATTTGAGATCTACTTGTCCAGTCCAATATTCTCATCTGAAGGAAAAAGAAAATAAGAACTAATGAAGTTAAATTACTATCCCAAGAACACAATGTTAAATATGGTATTTTCAGCCTCTTCTTTGGAGCATGAATTATTAGGAACAGTTATTTTTTATTTATACCATAAATGTAGTAACTATAATAAAGAGTAAATCTGAGCGAGAACACTAAAAACTCCAATGCCTAAAGGGCAATGAGTGTGGAAGACCTGGCATTAGATACAATGGGAAATTCAGGAAAAAGTGATGGACAGGAAACAAAATGATCAAAGGTCATAAGTTGCTTTTGGCCAAAAGACCTCTAGAGAGGTCTCACTCTCACTAGATAGTGCCTCACTCCATTCATAGTGAGCAGGAGATGTTTATTGAATGTTTATTGAATAAACAGTAGGATTGCCTGAAAGAAGGAAGGTTTCAAGGCCTGCAGGAAGTAGCTGAAAATGAACCAATGATATGCACTGATTTGTCTTAGATTTTAAATGGATGCACATTCTGTTTTTCCTTGTCTCTTTGGGCACAGGTACACAGAGATATACATATAAATACACAAACATACAAATTTACATGAATAAAAGCCTTTGTTGTTACCATGATTGGGCAGAAATAATTCCTTTAAAATGTATAATTTTACGAATACTCTGTCACTTCCATAGACGATAAAGTCAATGAGGAATTTATTGTTTTCCCAAACCAGTAGAAGTTCTCTAAAAGGCTGACATCAGCGTTTTCCAATGGACAGGATCCCTGCAGACCCCTGTTTGTGACCCTTTAAGTGCTTCCCCTCTCTAGGCTCTGTGAACAACAGGCAAATACTCAGATACCCTTATTTCTATGCAATATATATATATATATATATATATATATATATATATATATATATTCTAATTCTGATGAAGAAACTAACTTTGGTCCATCAAAGTACTTCTAAATGAAGCAGAAACAACCCTCTCCTTTAATAAAAAATAAATAAATAAAACTCCAAGGTAAATAGCCAGAGGCATAGTGGCAAACATAAGACTTGTGTTTAAACTTCTGGGACAATGGATAAAGTGCATTTAAAAGAATCAAAACCAGCTATAAAAAAGAAAAAAAGTGCTGCTGCTGCTGCTGTTAGTATCTTTGCTGATGTGAACCTCTCACTGGCCTTTGCCTATCACAGGCAGTTGAGATTCATCCACATGCCCGTTTTGTCTTTCTGCTATTGCTGATTGCTAATTTTGTGGGTATTAATTACAAAGTTCAGTCCTTCCCCTATTGAGTCTGAAATAGAGAATGAGGGCTAAGTATAGAACAAAAGCTGTCAAATTCCCCTATCCACTCGGTACATTTAAGGCCAAGGACATGCAAAGCAAAGAAACGCATTCCTCCCCTCTCAGGAAATTTTCTGTGAAATTAGGATGACTCAAACTTTCCTTCTAGGTCCTTAAAGGGTGGGTGTGTTACAGACATTCCATTTTTGAATGGCCCTGAAAAGTCTTTCTCTGTAAGATATGGGCAGAGGGGTAAAATTATCTCAGCTCATTGAACATAAATGTTCTGGCCATTCCTTCCTGCATGATTAAACCATTGTCTTAGTCACAGTCTGGCTTCTAATTGTCAAATTAATTCATTGCTTTAGAGTTGTTTTTCAAGAGGAGAAAATAAGAAAAAGAATTTTGATAGAATTAACTATTTCACTTTTCATCTCAGGGACAAATCCCACACTCTGGGACTGCCAACTGGTTGTTTCAGCCACAAGGTTCAATATGTGGCACATCCTCACACTTTCTTCCCAAGAATGTGTTTCCTGGTTGGCAGTCTCCATATGAACCAGAAAGGAGCGTCAGACAAAGAAAAAGCCAATCCACCACACTAGTAGATTTAACAGATGGCAGTGATGAACCTTTTCTCTGCTAATTACAAAGATAATTTGACTCAAGTGTACTATCAAGGAACTTGTTTTTCCCTCTTATTCTCTTCCTGCCCCATCACTCTTTTTTCTGTTCTCTCTCTCTGCAAAGTATGTGTCACATACAGTTCCGTAGCTATTACTTGTTGAAACTTTATTATGTCTTTGAGTTTTCATTTTTCACTCTACATTGAGTGAGTGGTTTGAGGGTATGAAAGGTTTCTCCTAATCTCTTAACTATTTATGAAAATATTAGTTCAAGCACTTCTACCTTCATCTCCTGGACTTACAGCAATGACATTCTCTTTTCATCTTAGATCCTTCAAGAGCTACTTTTCCCTCACTTATATCACCTTTATATTGTTTTGCTGTGGTGGTTTATTTATTTTGCTAAGTTATTCTTGGAATGAGAAGAAAGAAATGCCGATTGTTCCAAAGCTTATCTCTTAGAATGTTTTAAGGATGTGAGAGTACGGAAAAACTTTTAAGTGTGGAGGAATTAAAAGTAGGTCAAAACGGAAATGTAATATAGCAATTACCTGTAGATTTTTATTAAATGGACTTAAATAAGTTTCAAAGTCACTTTATAAACTTTAGAATAATCTCTGGGCAATCAGCATTTTCTCCCCTTTCTCCTGCAAAATTTTGCTTTCCAAAGCTGGGCAATTTATAAAACAATGAAGAATGGCACTTCTTCCCATATCCTTTCTGGTTCCCTGTTATTTCTATAATGTCTATATTTCTGAAAAGTTTGCCATTCAGAAGAGTTTTTCTCTATGTAGATGAATGACTCTAAATGTTTAAGTTTGTTATGTTTGTTAAGTACAGATGAAATTAGATCTTTTATACATTTAAATTAGATAAAAGGATAAACACCTGTCTGCCAAAAATACAAAAGCCCCTTTCAAGATATGATCCTGAAAAAAAAGTAAAAGCCCATTCCTATCATAAGTCTCAACTTGAAAATCTGTGTTCATCTTTTAAAATACTTTTTGGAATTAATGTGCTTTCATGGAGATAAAAATGGAAAAATAATTAGACACTATCCTTCTTATTTGCATTCTTCAAACCCATTCCTGATTAAATAAAATTAGTAGGATTTTTTTTTTCATTGAAGGCATTTTCTGCGGAGTGGTAATTAAGTCTCAGCCATGATGAGTGACCCACCGGCGCCATAGGAAACCCATTTCCAGAGACACAGCTCTCAACTAGCCTTTCTAATAAGCAGTTGTTTATGAAGCGAGGATTTTACAGACTGTGCAGCATTAGAACCAACATTTGGGAACTCCATAAGGCAAACTTGAGCTGAAATTTTCCTTTGCAAACTGCTGAAATCCGGCCACAGTTACCCTGGGGTGTGTGTGTGTGTGTGTGTGTGTGTGTGTACAATGAGACTGAAAGGAAAAGATTCAAAAATCTCTGTAAACTTGTAACACAATGTGCAAATCACTGAACCAAGTTACAGTGTCTGTTGGGTAGAAATGGCAAGAAGCCAGAGCTGAAAGTAATGGTGTGGACAGTCTCACTCCATTACTTACAAAGCAATTGATTCTGCTGTAGCCATTATATCACTCTCAATTTAAAAAGAAAAAAAATGTAGGTGGTTTATCATCTCCCCCTCTAATGGATAAGAATATAAATTTGTTCTCAATGTGGGATAAGTGAACCAAATATAAGGTGTTCAGCTTGTCAGTCTCTGCATCCAAGCCAATGATGAGAAGACATATGCTCAACTTTGTTGCCAACTTTCATATTTGCTTCCTGTGAGAGGGAGTTCCTGGGTTGTGTGCTTGTCTAAATGGCTTCTGAGAGTCAAACCAGACTGAGGAAAAAATAGATATTTATCAAAGTCTGTCACCCCAAATGCTTGACTCTAGTGTATGATGTGATGATAAGACAGCAGGAAGATTTTTTAGGGTCTGGCATCACTACTGTTTTCTGTCTTTGGATATGTGATTTTTGCTGCATTTATACTATTAGCTGGAAAGAAACAGATTATTGATGAAAAATACTCATATCATTTTATGGAGAAAGTGTTTTAAAAAAAATTTAAGCTGATGACTCTCTAATGCTAAAGCAAGTTAGAGAAAACTCTGTACTTTCCTCTCTGATACTCAATACAAAACACACAGTCGAGCATATATGATATGCTTTTTATTAGAAACTTATTCTGCTAACACTGGTTTAAAAATAAACAAATAAATAAATATATCCAAGATGACAATATGATATCAGACAGGAAAGTTAAGAGAGCAAATTAAGAATAAGCAAAGATATGTTTAATCAGATTGCAGTTGCTTAGTAAATAGTTTATGCAAATTGCTCTCTGCCTGTTGGTTTGATTGCTGGGTATGAAAGGAGAAATCTGGACATGGTTGTAAAGGGCTTTGCAGCATTGTTCAAGTTGGCAAGGTTATGATCAGTTCGTGTCTCTGGGTTTAATATAACAGTTCTCAAACTTGGCTGAACATTGGAACCACCTTGGAGCTTTAAAACACACTAATCCCTGTGTTTCACACTCAGAAATTCAATTTAACTATCTGGCTTTTCGTCTGGTTATCAAGACTGTTGAAAGCTCTGAAGCTGAATCCAATGGGCAGCCAGAACTCAGAACCTTGACTTTCAGAAGTGAGATTCCCCAGTCATGTCCAACTGTTTCTTAAATGTAGGCACTTGAGCTCAACTTAGTCTGGGTCTCAGGAAATCCCTGTTACCATTAAAGTAAGAACAGGCGACATCTGTTGAAAAGGTGAAACACAAGGATATTTTAGGGGAGTGAAACTATTCTGTATAATATTGTAATGGTAGATGTACACTATGCATTTACCAAACCCATTAAACTTTATGGCACAGAGTGAACCTTAATGCATATACATTAAAAAATTATTTAGGAGGTTAAAGTATTTCAGTATAAAATTTCAAATGTAACAAAAGATGTAACTGTGTTACAAATGTATGAAATAACCTCACTGAAGGAGAGAGAAAAAGGTGCTGACCTAAGTAAGTTTGCAAATGAGTGAGGTCTGTGAAACCAAAAGTGAAAGTTAATCTAAATACTGTACTGTAGTTGATAGGTTGTGTTACATGTCAGTACAGGTTAAGAATTCTGAAACTACTCTGGATGCACACTGAAACTGAACAATTAATGAAATGGATGGCAGATGGTAGAGGGAGATTTCTCACTGGTGGAATGTAAGATTACAGAGAGTGATCTATGTGGTAATGAATTAGTATTGGAAATGTCAGTATGAGCTCCTATTTAGCTTAATATTGATAAAAGCATTAGAAGTAAAAATATTTATAAATATATGTATTTTATATATATATATGTATATAGACATGGGTTTGTTAACACATATATATTCCTTCTCTGTCAGCTCAGAGGATTTAGAAGCAATGATACTCTATTGGAAATGCAGAGATATAGCACCTAGATCTTGGTTTCTAATGCATTCTACAGTACAATGTAGAGCTCCTTGCAGAAATGGCTGATTGTAGAATTGGGGTAGAAAGTTTACGAGATGAGCCTGGAGTATTTGATAGTGCCAGAAATTAAGAAAAAGCCATTCCAAAAAAACAAAACAAAACAAAAACACAATGATAGGGTATGTTAAAGGTTCACAAGAGACATCTGAAAGAACTACCAATAGCCAAAGTTAGAACAACTTGAACAACAAATAAAGTGATATCTGATTATAACTCAAAGTAATATCCAGATGTAACTTACAGGGTGGTGGTACTTTTTAAATGTAGTTTGCACACAGTCACTTCCTTCCAAAGCATACAATATGGAAAGCAGGAAAACAAAAAGATAACTTAGAGTGGAGAATCTCACTCAACAAACACTATTCATCCACACCATCAAGGTTAATATCAATAGTGATAAATCACGTTGGTATGATAATATTATAATTTATTTTATAAAATGCAATGATATTGGACTTGACTGTAGAAAGAAGACTGTGGTCTTCATTTCAAAAACTCATTAATTCTGTCTTATCTTGAGAAAAATATCAGACAAATAATAATTCAAGGACATTGTACAAACACCTGACCAGCATTCCTCAAAATTCTTGAGATCACCCAAAAGAAAGTGACAACAACAATATGGTGGAATAGAAGTTTTCTAGTTTCACTGTCTCTCACAGAAATCCAACTAGCAACTATCCACAGGCACAAAGACCTTTGCGAATATTCTAGAACTCAGTAGTGAGGCTGAGACACGTCCTTGGATCACAGAATTGAGAAAAGCTACATTCAAAGGGTAGAAGAAATGGTTCTCTCTGACCACAAACCCCCATCCCCAAGCCAGAACAGTGCCACACAAAGAGGATTGCCCTGGACCTATGGTTTCTTTAGTGGGAAAAGTAAGTTGTGTGTGGACAATCAGCTTCGTTATTATTCTGGGACCATTCACAGATGACTCACATCTGTTTCATTAGACTTAACAAGAGCGTCAGGACTATGTGGGGAAGATGCACTTGATCCGGTGGACCTCTGGACCATGCTTCCTGCAGCATAATGTCATTGGCTAGTCTCTCTAGTGAATGCTTCCATTAGCTGAAATGCAGAGCAATGGACAAGGTCTAAGCACTGGTTCCAGTGAGCCCCACCCCTTTTCTGTTTCTAACTGATCCCAAATGGTCTAGTCATACATGGCTCTATTTAAGCCTATTATAGGTTAGGAGGTAAAAGCAAGTCTACCCATATCTGTGAAGCATAGCCTGCAGCCCTGCCCACCCTGTGTGGCTGAGGAGCAAACACAGAGACTTTACCCAGCCTCAAAGACCAGCACACATCCCTGTCCAACTACAGATTTCAAACCACAATATTGCCCAGCCAGGGAGTACAGACTGCAACTCTACCCAACAGAGATAACTACACAGTCCAGTCAGCAACTTCACCTAATGGCAGACTCTAGCCAGTGATCTCACTAGACCCCAGAGCACAGTCAGCAGTAGCATTTGGCCTCAAAGCACAGGAAAGCTACCCAGCTCAACTACAGAACTTGACACCAAGGTCTGGCTGTCTAGGGTTAGTACTAGCCAGCCCATCCAGAATTCCAGCCTAGCCTAAATAGTAAAGGTCTATCACCATCAAGAACATATGCAAAGGCAGAAAAGGTGGCTATATCCTCTAATGCACAAGCATAAATGTAAGGACACAGGATGATAAAAAATGAGGAAAATATGACACCACCAAAAGAAACTAACAAAACTCCAATAATGGACTCAAGAAAAAGAAGATTTATGAAATAACAAATAATTCAGCATAATCTTCTCAACTTCTTAGAGTTCAGAGAACTCTAAGAAAATACAGATAGAAAAACAAATGAAATTTGGAAAACAAACCATAAGCAGAGTGAGAAGTTTGACAGAGAAATAGAAACAATTAAAAAATAGAAATAGGAGATAGTACATTTGAAATTATCCAATCACAGGAACAAAAAGGAAAAAAAAAATAGAAAAGGTCGATAGAAAATATGGAGTATCATTGAGCAAACTGACCTTCACACAATAGGAAATTAAGAAAGAGATGAGAAAGAAAAATGCCTGGAAAGCATATTTAAGAAAATAATTACAAAATTTCCTGAAATTTGGAAAAAGATGACAACATCAAGATTCAGGAAGCCTCAGGGGTTGCCAATCAAACTCAACTTAAAGAGGAGTTCGCTAAGACATATCATAATCAAATTATCAAAAATTAAAGACAAAAAAAAAGAATACCGAAAACAGTAAGATATAAACATATCACATTAAAGACAGCTCCAATACAGCTTTCAGAGTGTTTTTCAGCAGAAACCCTACAGGCCAGGAAAGAGTAGAATGATATGTTCAAAACACTAAAAGGAAAAAAACCCACTAACCAAGAATATCTGGTAAAGCTGTCCTTCAGAAATGAGGGAGAAATAAAAACTTTCACAGACAAACAAAAGCTAAGGGAGTTAATCACCACCAGGACTTCTGTATAGGAATTACTAATGAGAGTTATTTAAGTTTAAATAAAAGCTTTCTAATTAACAACAAAACATATGAAAGTAAAGAACACAATAGCATACATATTCATACACATAATTTTCTCATACAAAAATTTGTAAAGCAATTTTTTCCAAGTATAAATGATAAAAGATAAAACAAAAACAACTCTAGCTACAATAAATTATTGATGGATAAAGATTACCAAAAAATGTAAATTTTGACATCCAAATCATAAAAGATTGAGGGAAAGAAAAATGCAAAGTTCCTGTATTCAATTAAAGTTCAGTTGTCATTAGCTTAAAATAGCCTATTATAAAGATAAGATATTTTGTGTAAGCCTCATGGTAACTACAAAACAACCTATCCTAGTTGCACAAAATATAAAAGGAAGGGATTCAAAGCACACCACCATAGAAAACCATCAAAGCACAAACGATGACAGCAAGGGAGAAAGAAAGAAACAAGGGACCAATGCCACAATTAGAAAACAAGTTACTACTCATACCACAGAAATACAAAGAACCATTAAAAATTGCTGTAAACAATTACATGTCAAAAAAATGGATAGTTTAGAAAAAAATCTATAAATTCATAAAAACATAAAACCTACCAAGATTAAATCATGAAGAAACAGAAAATGTGACAGACTAATAACAAGTAAGGAGATTGAATCAATAATAATTCTTCCATCAAACAAAAGCCCATGCCTAGATATCTCACTGCTGAATTCTACCAAACAGCTCAAGAATAACTAATAGCAATTATTTTCAAATTCTTCCAAAAAATAAAAGTACAGTGCATACTTCACATTAACCTAACTCATCTTATAAAACCAGCATTATCCTGAAACCAAAGCTAGACAAGGACACTACAGGAAAAGAAAATTACAGGCCAATATTTTTGGTGAACCTAGATGACAAAATCCTCAAAAAAAAATTAGCAAACTGAATTCAACAGCACGTTAAAAGAATCATTCTTCAGGATAAATGTGATTTATCTCTGGCATGTAAGAATGATTCTACATATGCAAGTCAATAAATGCAATACATCATATTAACAGATTGAAGGATAAAATTTATCTCAATTATCTCAGTAGGTACAGAAAAAGCATTTGATAAAATTCAACACCCTTTCCTGACAACACTCTCAGGTATGGAAGGAATGTACTTCAGCACAATAAGGCCATTTATAAGAAATCTGTAGCTAACCTTATTCTCAATAATGAAAAGTTGGAAGCTTTTCCTCTAAGATGAAGAAAGGTATATCCACTCTTACCACTTCTTTTTACCATAGAAGTCTTAGCCAGAGGACTAGGCAAGAGAAAGAAATAAAAGGCATCTCAACAGAAAGAAAAAAAAATAAAATTTTCTTTTTTTTCTGACAACATGATCTTATATATAGAAAACCCTAAAAATTCCACCAAAAAACTTAGAACTAAAAAACAAATTTGGTAAACTTGCAGTATTCAAAATCAACATTAAAAAAGTAGTTTTTCTATTTACTAATAATGAACTATCTGAAATGAAATTCAGAAAAAAATCTCTGAATTTCGTTGTTATAATGACAACAAAAAATATTAAATTCTTAGATGTAAGTTTAACCAAGGTATAAAAGACTTGTGTAGCAAAAATTATAAAACTGTGCAAAAAACTGAAGAAAACACAAATAAATGGAAATGTCCTGTGTTCATGTGATGAAGAGTGAATTAAACATTGTTTAAATAGTCATGCTATCTACAGTAATCTCCAGATTCATTTCACTCACAATCAAAATTAGAGTGTCATCTTACAGAAATAGGAAAAACAATCCTTAAGTTCATATGAGTTGCAAAAGATATCAAATATTCAAAACAATCTTGAACAAAAATAACATAACTGGAAGTACCTCACATCCTGATTTTAAGACATAATATAAAGCGAATGTAATCAAAACAGCATGGAATGGCATTAAAAACAGACACATTAACCAACTTAAGAGGTCAGAAAGCCAAAACATAAACTGAAAAATTTATGGTCAATTGGTTTTTGTTAAAGATGTCAAGAACACACAATAGGGAAAAGACCGTCTCTTCAATAAATGCGGTTGGGAAAACTGAATATCCACATACAGAATAATAAAATTGGATCCTTGACTCACATGATATACAAACATCAATTCAAAATGAATTAAGGATTTAAACATGACACCTGAAACTGTAAAGCTAAAAGCTAAAATTGGAGAAAGTTCCATCACATTGGTTTGGGTAACAAATTTTTGTATAAGACCCTGAAAACATGGGCAACAAAAACATCAGACTGAAAAGCTTCTGTAAAGTGGGGAAAAAAAAAAAAAGTAAAAGAAAAAGAAAAAAGCAATTGACAAAGTGAGGAGGAGACAACTCAGAGTGGGAGAAAATGTAAACCATGTATATTAGTTATTTCTCATGCTGATAATAAAGACATACTCGAGACTGAGTAATTTATGAAGGAAAGAGGTTTAATTTATTCACAATTGCACATGGCTGGGGAGGCCTCACAATTATGGTGGAAGGCAAATGAGGAGCTAAGTCACGTCTTACATGGCGGCAGGCATGAGAGGGAATGAGAGCCAAGTGAAAGGGGAAACCCCTTTTAAAATCATCAGCTCTCATGAGATTTATTCACAGCCATGAGAATAGTATGGGGAATAGTATGGGGATACTAACCCCCTGATTCAATTATCTCCCACCAGGTCCATCCTACAACACATGGGAATCATGAGAGCTACAATTCAAGATGAGATTTGGGTGGGGATGCAGCTAAACCATATCACCATACATCTGATGAATAGTTAATGTTCAAAATATATAAGGAACTCAATTGAGGAGCAAGAAAACAAACAATTAAAAAATGGGCAAAGGGCTCAAATAGACATTTTTTAAAAAGGAAACATACAAATGGTCAACAGGTACATAAAAAAGCACTCGGCATCACCAATCATTAGGAAAATGCAAATCAAAACCATGCTGAGATATCATTTTACACCTGTTAGAAAGGCTTTTATCAAAAAGATGAGAGATAAACGTTGGTGAAAATGCAGAGCAAAGGGGGCTCTTGTACATTGTTGGTAGGAATGTAAATAAGTACAGTCATTATGGAAAACAGTATGGAAGGTCCTCAAAAAACTGAATATAGAACTACCATAAGATCCAATAATTACACTTCTGAGTGTATATCCAAGATAATTGAAATCAATATTTTGAAAGGATATCTGCATTCTTATGTTCATTACAGCATTATTCACAATAGCTAAGATATGGAATCAACCTAAGTGTCCATCAATGGTTGAGTGGATTAAAAACATGTGGTACATATACAAAATAGAATAATAGTCAAACTTGGAAAAGGAGAAAATTTTGTCATTTGTAGCAACATGAATGAATCTGGAGGAAATTAAGCTAAGTAAAATCAGCCAGACACATGATCTCATTTATATGTGGAACTTTAAAATGTTGAACTCATTGAAGTACAGAGTAGAATGATGGTTCTACTCTGAGAACCAGAGGCTGAGAGGAGGGGATCAGGAGGGAGGGAATGGACAGTTTTTTTAATCAAAGTTTACAAAGTTTCAGATACATGGGAGTAATAGGTTTTGAGATCTATTGCACAGCAGGGTGACTATAGTAAAAAATAATGTACTGTATATTTCTGAATATCTAAGGGAATAAATTTTTAATGTCTTATCCAAAAAAAAAATAGGTAAGCAAGGTGACAGATATATTAATTAGCTTAATTTATGTACCCCATAAAGATATACAACTATGATTTGTTAATCAAAAATAATATTAATACTAAAAAGAGAAGAAAATAGAAAAAACCTCTGAGATCATCAAAACAAGAAGTCAGAGAAGTTGTCAAACATGAAAGGAGACATGGCAACTAAATATAATACCATTTCCTGGATGGGATGCTGAAACAAAAAAGCAACATTATCTAAAAAGGAAGGGAACATGAAAATCTTAAGAGCTTTAGTTAATAAAAATATATAAATGTGTTTGTTATAAGTAGACAATAGTATTGTAATACGTTAATAATAAGGGAACTGGGTATGATGAATATGGAAATTCTGAACTCTCTTTGTCATTTTTCTGTGAATATAAAATTATTATTAAAAACAAAGTTGATTGCAAAAACATCCACATAGTGTATCTCATCTGTCAAATTCTTAATGTTTCAAAGATATTAATGATTTACCCCTTGCAAGCATGTTGTATCTGCAAAAAGATTTTCTGCTTGCTCCTCTGAACCTGTTTTTTCTCCTTATTAGTCTTTGTGAGCATGTGCGTGTACATGTGTATGTAAAGTAAGTCCTCAATGTTGTCAATAGGTCTTAGGAAACTGTGACTTTAAATAAAATAACATATTACAAAACCAATTTTACCATAGATTAATTGATATAAACAAGAGTTAGTTTCCTACAGTGTATTTCTGATCACAAAACATCACCCAACTTTTAAAGAAAGGCCAAAACACACCTAATATTAAACATTGAAATAAATGTAAGCTATACATACATTTAAGAAAGAATAACAAAAATGAGTACAATAATTATTTACCCAATTATCTCAGTTCAGGGCTGCTAATGGCCAAAATCTATCCTGGCAGCTCAGAATGCAAAGTGGGAACCAACCATGGACAGGACATCATTCCATCGCAGAGTACACCCACAAACACACCCACACTTACTTATACTGTGATAATTTAGACATATTAATTAACCTAATATGCACATCCTGGGGATGTGGGAGGAAATCAAAATACCCAGAGAAAACCGCGCAGACATGGGAGAACAACTGAAGCTCCACAGACAGTGGCCCTATCTGGGAACTGATTTGTTAAATATATTAAATAAATATATTTAAATATATTTATATTTAAACACAAAATTTACTTCATCCATGCCAACATAAAACCTATAGAGCCATCTGTTTATTATCATATAAAATAGTTATTTCCTAGTCTGCATTGTTAAGACTCTTTGGCATGTCTTCAGATAGATTACACTATTTTAATTATTTCTCAGATTTGTTTTTCTTTGGGAAAAGCCTACATTTTTGTTCTGACAAATGTGGATTACATTCAGATTGCTTTCTTTTAAGGAGAACTAGTTTTAATCCACTAGATTAACTTTTAACAACACATTGGAAAACTGTGATTAAGACTTTAAAGCAGAACTATAGTTTTTAATATACAAATGTATCATGTTTGATCTTTAAATAATCAACAGAAATTAATTTAATAACTGAGATTCATCAGCCTTTCTGATTTCCCCCATTTTCCAAATTAGAGTCGGCAATATAGCGGCTTGTGAAAAGCTGTGACTCAGAGCGTCTGCCTTTTGGAGGCACATTTACTATGGTACCTGAACGCAAACACAAGCAGAATCATAAAATGGCAGATTGCATGTTCAGATGCCAAATGGCAAGACCAGATTGCTATTTACACCTACAATTACAAACCAATCACACAGTGCATGACATATTCCAAAGAGATGTGAGACTACATTTCACAGGCACAGCCTGACTGCTGGAAATCATGGCCTTCACTGCTACACATGAGATTTCCTGCCTATAATCATAATTGCAGTAATGTGGCCATTTTG
The DNA here is from genome assembly GCF_037993035.2 of Macaca fascicularis. Lineage (NCBI taxonomy): Eukaryota > Metazoa > Chordata > Mammalia > Primates > Cercopithecidae > Macaca > Macaca fascicularis. The sequence goes on along the minus strand of NC_088376.1, from coordinate 27,095,996 downwards.
AAGTTATTATTTGGAGGAGCCTTCCATTACATGTTCCAGCTTTAAGGCTGCTTCTTTTGCCAAGGAGATGAACTACCACTGCAACCAAAGTAACTAAGGGGATAATTTTTTTTGTTGGTGGTAGGCATTTAGTCATTTGGGATCTCTGAGGGCCTCAGATTATTCTACTGAAAGTTTATTATAGAAAAAAGGAGAAAAAAAGAAAAGAATATGTATGATGAAACTCTTGGGTGAAATGTTCTATAAATGTCTCTCAGAACCATTTGGTCTGTGGTGCAGTTTAAATCCAATATTTCTTTGTAGATTTTCTGTTTAAATGATCTTTCCAATACTGACAGTGAACTGCTGAAGTCCCCAACTATTATTGTATTGGGATCTATCTCTCACTTTAGATTTAATAATATTTGCTTTATGAATCTGTGTGCTCCAGTGTTTGATACACATATATTTAAAATGGTTACTTCCTCTTGCAGGTTTATGCCTTTATCACTACATGGTAACCTTCTTTGGGTTTTTTATTTGGTTGGTTGGTTGGGTTTTTTTACTTTTTGACTTAAAGTCATTTTGTCTGGTATCTGTTTACTTTTGGTTTCTGTTTGTATGGAGTATCTTTATTCATCCCTTCACTTTCAGTCTATTTGTGTCTTCACAGATGAAGTGAGTTTCATGTAGGCAGTATATAGTTAGGCCTTATTTTTTTTTAATTCATTTGGACAGCATATTCCTGTTATTTGGGGAATTTAATTCATTTACATTCAGGTTATTATAGGTGAAGACTTACTCCTATCACTATATTGATTTTTTTTTTCTGGCTGTTTTGTATATGCTTTATTCACTGCAGAATGCACATCATTTTCATCAGCACATGGAACAATCTCCTGGATTGACCTTATGTGAGGACACAAAACAAGCCTCACAACATTCTTAAAAATTGAAATCACATCAAGTATCTTTTTAGACCACAATGGAATAAAACTATAAACCACTAACAAGATGAACATTTGAAACTATATAAATACACAAAAATTAAACAATATGCTCCCAAATGACCAATGAGTGAAGGAAGAAATTAAGAAAGAAATATAAATATTTCTTGAAACAAATAAAAATAAAAACACAATATACAGAAAAACCTGTGAAACACAGCAAAAGCAGGATTAAGAGGCACATTTATAGTAATACGTGCCTACATCAAAAAAAGCAGAAAGATTTCAAAATAACCTAGAAATGCATCTAAGGGAACTAGAAAAGGAAGAACAAACTGAACCCAAAATTAACAGAAGGAAAAATAAAGATCAGAGCAGAAATAAATGAAATCATGACTAAAATAATAGAGAAAAACAATAAAACAAGAGGTTAGTTTTGAAAAGATAAACAAAATCAAGAAAAAAAGCTAGATATTTTTAAAAAGAGAAAATAAATAAATAAATCAGCCCAAATAAACAAATCAGAAATAAAAAAGGAGACGTCACAACTAATACCACAGAAATAAAAACAAATTGTTAGAGACTATTATGAAAAACTATATCCTATAAACTAATATACTATATACAACTATAAACTATATACAACTATATACTATAAACAACTATAAACTAATACTTTTTTTAAACCTAGAGGAAATTGATAAACTATTGGACACATAAAACTTACAAAGATTGACCCTGAAGGAAATAGAAAATCTGAACAGACCAACAATGAGTAATGAGATTGAATTAGTGATATTACATCTCCAACCAAAAGAACTCCAGTACTGGACAGGTTTACTGCTGAATTCTACTAAACTTCTAAAGAGAACTAATACCAATTGTTCTCAAGCTATTCCAAAAAATTGAGGGAGATGGAATAACTCCAAACTCCTTCGATGATGCCAGCATGACCCTGATATCAAAACCAGATAAGGATACAACAAAAAAGAAAATACAGGCCAATATTCTTCAGGAACATAGATGCAAATAAACTATTTCAAGACCACAGAATATAAAAATTGTGAGTATATATAACATGACAGAATCGCAAGCTACAATATAGAAGACAAAATAAATTACATAATCAGTGATGTTGGCAGATCTGGGAAAATAGTTCAAAACCAAGTTATAAAGAAGTAAGATATAAAATTTCTTGTAACTAAAATTAGAGACATGGAAAAGGACAGCAAAATTCCTGAAAATTAGAAAAAACAAAACAGAAAAACATTAAAAATATAATAGAAGAAAACTATAATGAATCCACAGATTAAAATAACTCAGCATATCCTGGTGTTTACTAGATAAAAAGCAAATTCTAACCCGGCAAACAAAACACTGAAGATCATTTCAAAGGTTCAAAGAAAGAAGATTCACAGAAGCCTACAGAGAGGAAAAACAAGGCACCTAGAAGTTTTAAAATTACAGTTTGGCCACAGATTTCCCCACCATCATGTTTAATAACCGATGTGAAACAATATCTTCAGCATTTATTAATGATTGCATAATATTACAGTCTACATATGTACAAAATTATCCCTTCTTGTAAATATCTTAAATACATCCACCATTTTTATAGACAAATTTTATAAACCAGACAGTTCTTTCTTTGGTAAAATAACAGCTTCATAAAGTCACACATTGACAGATTCAGATAGTCACTCTCAGAAGCTGAGGTTTTCTAATCTCATGATACGTAAAACTTAGAAATAATTCTAGAAAAATTATTCCACAGCTCCTTTCATTCCAGGGGTTGGAGGAAGTCATTTTATTCAAAAGTTTTACATATTCATTCAGGCCAATAAATGTTTCAATAACTTTTTACATGCCAGGCACTATGCTAAGTAATTAGGTTAACATAAGTGAGACAAACTGACGTGGTGCTTTGCCGTCATGGGGTTTACAATCTTGTAAAAAGACAGGATTAAATCAAATAATCATACAAATAAGCACAAGCCTTGGTAACTGTTACAAAATGTAGGGTACATGAGGGCATGTAACAATTGACAAAGCAATGTTTTTACCGTAAATGGAAGGAATAGAAGTGGGTGATGAGAAAGAGATTTCTGTATCAAGGAAACAGCAAGGGCAATCTCTCTGAGGAAGGACACATGATGGCACATTTAGAGGGTAGAAATCTCACATGGTAACCATTCTGAGAGATACTGCAGAAAGTGGCAATAGAAAAAGCCAGAGACCTTGAATGGATTTGAAAGGTTGTTCATGATAAAATTAGAGGTAAACTGATGTGGGTGTATGGGAAAGGAGGTGGTGAGGGCATTTAAGAGGTCTGCGCACCTGGAAAAAGTTGGGGGCTTTCTTTACAATAGAAAATACTGTAAAAGTATTGGTATAAAAGTGGAAGATGATTTTAGGTCAAGAAACACCAAATTTGTAGTTCCTGTGAGATATCCCAAATGAGATGTTGAGTAGACATTTGAATACTCTTGTAGTATGCCATGCACTGTGTAATTTGGTTTGTAATTGCAGGTGTAAATAGCAATCTGGTCTTGCAGGGTTGGCATCTGAATATGCAATTTGCTATTTTATGATTCTGCTTATATTTGTGTTCAGGTGCAGTAGTAAATGTTCCGCCAAGAGGCAGGCACTCTGAGCCTCACCATATTTCACAATCCACTGTACTGCAGAGTAACTTGGAGAATGCGAGAAACCAACAATGTCGATGAATCTCTATTATTAAATTAATGTAATAATATGTTTTATATGTATTATATATGTATTTTTAATACAGGATCTATCCGGAATTTAGGAAAGAAATCAGAGCACACATTTATAATAGATAGAGAGATAATATGTAATAATTATGCCCATCACACAAAAAGCAATTTCAGAAACTAAAGATTGTTTTTACAAAATCACATGAGACAAAAGGAGATTGGTAAAAGGGACAATGTCTCTGCTGATCTCTTTGATGGTTTTGGTTTTCCTGGTTGGAATGTAAAGGGTAGAAACCATGAGGCAGAAATAACACAAAAATTCCTTTCTGCCATGTTCCAGTAGTTTACGCTTCCATTTCTGATTGTTTCTGAAATTATCTTGAAAATGAGAAGATACCTTGCCTGAGTAAAAGAAATTAACCCAGCGAGGCCAAGACGGGCGGATCACGAGGTCAGGAGATCAAGACCATCCTGGCTAACATGGTGAAACCCCGTCTCTACTAAAAATACAAAAAATTAGCCAGGCATGGTGGCGGGTGCCTGTAGCCCCAGCTATTCAGGAGGCTGAGACAGGAGAATGGTGTGAACCCGGGAGGCGGAGCTTGCAGTGAGCCAAGATCCTGCCACTGCACTCCAGCCTGGGCGACAGAGAGAGACTCTGTCTCCAAAAAAAAAAAAATTAACCCACCATGAGAGAATTTTTTCCTTCAGGTCATGTTAGGCTCATGTTAAGTTAAAAACATTTATCTGAGAAAGACCTGAAAGATACTGGTCAGAATTGGCCGGGCACTAGGGCTCACTCCTGTAATCCCAGCACTTTGGGAGGCCAAGGTGGGTGGATCACCTGAGGTCGGGAGTTTAAGACCAGCCTGACCAACATGGAGAAACCCCGTCTCTACTAAAAATACAAAATTAGTCAAGCTTGGTGGTGCATGCCTGTAATCCCAGCTACTTGGGAGACTGAGACAGGAGAATTGCTTGAACCCGAGAGGCAGAGGTTGTGGTGAGCCAAGATCACGCCACTGCACTCCAGCCTGGGCAACAAGAGCAAAACTCCACCTCAAAAAAAAAAAAAAAATACTCGTCAGAGTAGAATATGATAAGAATCCAAATAAAAAGTGCAAAATCAATGAGTTTATAGACGTTGAACATGAGGGAGGGAGTTAGGGTCTTGGACTAGGCCTGCTAGATGGAAGCAGGTAATAACTTGCTCTTGGTCAGCAACTGGTGAATCAAGAACCAGGAAAATAGCTTCATACCAAATACAAGTAGTAGCGATAATTTTTTGAAACAGTCATTTTTTAGTTTTTTGGGAAATTACTTTTTTTTGTTTTTTTTCCTAGGATGGGAGCCAATCAAAATGCAAAGCCCATTCTGTGGAAACAAGTTTTGAATTTGTCAGTTCAAATATTTGATTGAAGTGAAGCATGTAAATATAAAAAATATCTTCTAATAGCATTCTAATAGCAAATTCTATAACATAGAATTGCTAAAAGTTGGCTACAAAGGATGTTATTTAGTTGTCGTTAGCTGAAGACAGTTGCCTCACCTAAGATCTCATGGTTTTTCTAGATAGCCTGCATCTGGTAAAATGTGGGTATAAAGGTCTGGACTTTTTGGCGAACATTGGGATAACTCTGAAGGTACAACCAGTCCATAGTACTCTGGGTTCATCTAACGTTTTGTTATGATTATATTATGGACTAATTTCTTGCTCTGCTCAATCATGCTTCATTTCTTTCATACCTGAATGTAAATCCAGAGGGCATTCTCTAATTTCCTGAATGCTAATCACTGCAGCAAGGATGTTTTCCCAGGGAATTTAACCTGCAATATTATCCAGAGATGGTTAATTGAGTGGTTTTCCAGTCAGGCGCGGTGGCTCACACCTATAATCCCAGCACTTTGGGAAGCTGAGGCAGGTGGATCACTTGAGGTCAGGAGTTCGAGACTAGCCTGACCAATATGGTGAAAACCCGTCTCTACTAAAAATACAAAAATTAGCCAGGTGTGGTAGCTGGCACCTGTAATCCCAGCTACTCAGGAGGCTGAGGTAGGAGAATCACTTGAACCCAGGAGGCGGAGGTTGCAGTGAACCGAGATTGTGCCTCTGCATTCCAGCATGGGCAACAGAGCGAGACTCCAACTCAATAATAATAATAATAATAATAATAATAATAATAATAATAATAAATGAGTGGTTTCCTTAAGATGGAATGAATACTCTATAGCTGTACATTATTATGAGTTTGAAAAATACATGCATCTTATCAAGATACAGAACATCTCATAATGTGACACTGAGTAAAAAAGAAGCACGATATAGAATAAGATTATGAAGAAACATGAAAGGCAAAGAGAAAGAGACAAAGATCTGAAGGTACATGTCCCAAAATGCTTATATAGGCTCCAGGCTCTAAAATCAGTAATCTTTCTCTTTGTGCTTTTCTGTGTTTTTAGAATATGCAGCAATTCACATATACCGCTTTTCTATTAGAAAGGAATATTTCAATGGACATCTCAACCCTTGGTCTAATAGCATAGCGCATCATAGGGAATTTTGGTGTCAATATGATGATTTTGTGCACATAGCTGGGATGACTTTTTTGCATTTATCATTTTAAGGGAGCTATGGTCTTTTTCATACTAGTCACTGTAATAATTTTTATGTAAAATCACATTTTATAGCTTCCTTTGAGATGAAATATTGAATGATTGTTATTTTCAAATGTACACCCTTAATGAGAACTTCCTAGCTTCAAATCTGACTTGTCTGCCTTTGAACAAGAGACACAGGAATGCACATTTTACATCTTACAGTGCTCAAATATGAGAATGGGGATGTGTGTAGGCTGCTGTGCTTGGACTGTGACAAAGCATCCAATCCACAGGCATCAACTCTCTGCCCATTAGGACCCAGGCTTCCTAAAAATGCTTACCAGAAATGCTCTCTAGTCAACAATTTCCAATTTCAAGCTATGCTCCTTTATACTCATGACTCATATCCCATCTGATAAATTTATTATCCCCTCTCATTCATCCAACATTGCCATCTAACCTTGAGCCCAAGAGCAATAAAGGCAGCTGAAAAACAGGGGTGTGTGACTGTGTGTGTGTGTGTGTGTAAAGGGACAAGGTGCTGTCTTTTTTAACAACCAATTCCCTCAAGAACTGATTTCTTCTAAATTGAAAAGATCCTTTATTTTGACTGACTGACTGATGTGATGTCTGGTTAAGTGATTGCTTTCTGAGTTCTGGCACTAGTGATGGATACAGGTTGACAGGCCCAGGTAACTGATATAGGCATCCACTGCCAACTGTTGCTAAATGAACCAAGAAAAGGAGAGGATTAAAATATCCTACAATTGTGGTCCCAAGAATGAGAATATAGCAACACAGTAGTAACAGGAGCAGTGAAATAGAGGTATTAACCAGCTTTCTATTCTTGTTACCATTTTAAGAAAAGATGGTTCTGCATTTTGGAGGTAAATCTCATTCCTATCACGTATTTTCTAAAACTCATGTGATTTCAGCAAGTGTCATGCTACCCTCAATCAGCCATATGCATTCCATTCCTTTTGTTCATTTTCCTTTTAATATTCTCTCCAAGCAAAATCATTATATCTAGCAAATAGAAAATGAAGCATGTGACATTTGTTAGGAAAAAAAATAGTCTTGCCTTGCTTTTGGCAACTTATTTCTACTTTTGTGTATCCATATTTCATTTTAGTTATTATTTTGAAACAACTTGAACCTTTAAAACTGCCCTAATAACCTGCATGGCAAATATAGCTATCAAAAAACCTGGTTCGTTGGACAAAGCTTGCCAACAAATTAAGGGGAAGGATTATTACCCAACAAAGGTCACTATAAGCTGAGGTTCTATATTATAAAATCATTTCCAAGGCCTAATCAGCAGCTCATCTATTTTCAGCTACATTTGACACAAAATAATGCCACTGCATCAAAGACATGTGGACAGTCTTACGGCATTCCTGACTGTGATCCATTTGACTAAGTGAAGATAGTTTTTGTTTATTCTGGAATCTTTGCTTCAAGTGCAACAATGTAGAGCTGAGTATGCTGGAAATCGTTGACTGCTTTCCTCCCTATGTACCAAATTTGGCATACCTTCACACGGAAGTGACTTACCCCAGAGGAAAGGAAGCAGATTAACCACATATCTAATCATTACTGGCCAAAGAGCCCAAATTAGGCGTATTCATTAAAAATAATTAAACTCACTGAACAACGAAAAGTTGGTAATATTAACTACACAGTAATGTGTGTGTGTGTCATATGTGCGAGTCTTTAACTTAAAAAGAGAATACAAAATAATCAAGAGGTGAATGGTTGATTTAATATGACTGACAAGCACAATGTTTGAAATGAAAATGGAGGGAATTATCTTGATAATTGCCTTTATAACAATTGAGACTAAAACGTTCCTGAAATATTCAGATAGTTGTTTTACTTATCCATCTCATTTTGTACTTGAAAATAGAGAATTTTGAGATTTCACCTATCAAAAATGTATCAAATGAATAAACATTACGGAAAGAAATAGATGTGCTGCATACAAGTTACATAAATTATTTTAAAAACAGATGAATACATTTAAAAATGAATATGAATGAATGAAGCTAATAGCAATTTAGTACCTTCTAGATTTCAAAGATGTTCACATATGTTTTAAGTGTGAATAGTTAAAAATAAGACATATACAAAATTCAAATTTGAAATTCCAGTTTGTTTCTTTATTTCTCACTGCCACCTCTACCACCAATCTATCCTAAGCCCCCTACCCCAATTACTTATAAAATGAAAATACATAACAGATAGTAATATATACCACCTGACTTACCAGCAGGCACAACTTTACTCATCCATATTACTTTCTTTTCTTATACTCATGCATTAATTCACTCATCCACTTAACAAATATTCATTTCCCAATACTGACTAATACCATGATATATACAAAAAAAATAGGTATAAACTTCAGTTTCCTATTTCTAGGTGCTTATTCCACATGTGATAGGCTGTGTGATGTAGTAGGGAGTAGGTCAGTGCGATCTGCGTTGAGAATCTGACTATATCACTTACTAGCTGTGTGTAGTAAAGATTGCTTGCTGCCTAACCCAACCCTATCTTTGACTTCTTTAGAAATAGAGGCTTTTCCTTTTAAGTACCATTGCATCCATTCCTATGATACTGTGATTGACCAATAGCATGTGAGAAAGTGTTTTTTGTGAAGAGTGTTGGGTCTCAGAACATGATACCCCCAAATAAGCACCTTGGCAATTGAGAAAACAGTAGAAGCAAGAAGGTCACTCTGACCTTCTTACGCCTTTCTCCTCTGTGCCACAGTCGTAAAGGAATTATTTGACTTATCTTGCCTGAATGTAGGTCATAAGAACCTCATTCCAGGGAGATTCTGCCCTGTACCAATAAGAATCTAAACAAACTCATTGCTAAATCCCCCCAGTTTATTACCATTAGGTCATGCCCTCTTTTATTCCAACCACACTTCTGCACAATTGTCCATAAAATACACTATGAAATTTCCCTTATCTTTGGGTTTTCATTTCTTTTTTTTTTTTTTTGAGACAGAGTCTCGCTCTGTCGCCCAGGCTGGAGTGCAGTGGCCGGATCTCAGCTCACTGCAAGCTCCGCCTCCCGGGTTTACGCCATTCTCCTGCCTCAGCCTCCCAAGTAGCTGGGACTACAGGCGCCCGCCACCTCGCCCAGCTAGGTTTTTTTTTTTTTTTGTATTTTTAGTAGAGACGGGGTTTCACCATGTTAGCCAGGATGGTCTCGATCTCCTGACCTCATGATCCGCCCGTCTCGGCCTCCCAAAGTGCTGGGATTACAGGCTTGAGCCACCGCGCCCGGCGGGTTTTCATTTCTTAAGGCTCCTATGTTACATAAAACTTCAATCAAATCAATTTTTGCTTGTCTCTTATAAATCTGTTTTTTGTCATATGGGTTTCAGCCATGATCCTTGTGATGAGTGAGGAAAAGATATTACTTTTTCTCCTCTACAGGAGGTTCCAAGAAAAGGACAGCCAGATAGAAAACGGACCTTTTCTATTTTTGCCCATACTTAATTTTCTTTCCTGCCTGAAATGTGGATGTGAGTTCCATAGCTCTAGCAGCCATATTGGATAATGAGGCAAATTTCTGGATAAATGTCAAGCACCTAGGTTGGCAGAGCAGGAAGAGAAGGAGCATAAGTCCATGACAACTAATTGGAGGCTGATACCTACTTCTGAATTTGTTTAACCTGTTATTAAAATTAATTTCTATTATGTTTTAGTTCACAGTCTTATAACAACAATTCCTAGATGATTAAATGAGTCATCTTGGTTGGTCTCTCATTTTCTCTAAGCCTCCTTGTCTTCAGCTTTAAAATAATGCTAAATTTGTAAAAGGTTTAATTTAAAGGTTTAATCTATGTAAAACAATCTGTACTAAGTAGGGGTATGCATAGCAGATATTTTCTGGGCTTGGAACCCTCTGACACAGTCTTACTGCTTCATTATAATGGGTTCTGTTTTGATGGGTCAGAATCTACATCATACTAGAAATTGATCTGGCTTCAAATATCATCGCAGAATATGCAATAGAAATTAGCTCCTTTTGTCTAAACTAAACAAAATTCTTACCTACATAAACACTGAAATCATAATAGTATTTAAATAGAAGGGAAGGAAAGCCAGTAGGGTTGTCTATCAGTGAGGGGCCAACTATTTGGTGCCAATCATAGTGCTTTTCCTTTTGATTTGATAGGGTTACTGGGGAGAGGGAAGTATCAATGAGGAATATTGAGCTCATTGCCATGGCATGTTGTCATTCATGGGAGATGAGGCCATCAGAAAATTATAACATATACAGCATGCCACAAGGAGATATGAAAAGTAGAAAAATACCATATGAAAAGGCTTCAGTCTTGTAAACAATTAATGTCCAAATTGTTATTTGCAAACCAAATGTAGGTTTTGTACATGCTTTTGAAGCTTAATTATTATTTAATCATTTCAAGTACTCCCCAAGTATTTGTGTCTATTTTAACCTATATCAAATGCTTTTTGGAAATAAGTGGGTATACAGTAAACATTATTTATTAAACAAGTGCATTGACAAACAGATACAGAAGAATGTAGTGAAAATGTTTACAATTAGTTTTGTCCTTGCTTGGTTTTAGGATTTATTATTTAACAAAGGATTTATTATTTAAATCTTGTTATGAAATGCAGAACATTTTCAAAATAATATTTGGAAGTTAGTTTTAAGCTTTGATATTTAACCTAATTAACACAAATAAAGAAAATGATAATTACTACATGTCAGCCCCTACACGATGTTTATGGCCCTCAGTGTGTAAATTAGGGGAAATGCTTGACATTTTGAATGATGTGATAATTAAGTAAAGAAAGGAGAGAAATCCATTGTCACAACCATAATGAAAGAAGCCTTTCTAAGAACACAGTTTGCCTTCAGGACTTGCACAAACTCTGCTCAAGGCCAGAAAGGGAATACTTGAACATCTTTGCAGCCTGTATTTATAGAAGTTTAGAGTTAGTTTTGAATCTTCAAGATATTTCCTTTAATTACTATACCATAGAGTACATATAATTTAACAAGTGAAAAATGTTACACTTTACAGTTAAAGAGGAAGGGAAGTATCAGACACAGTGTAACAGACAAATTAGAAGAATTTTGGAGATCCAAAGTTTCTTTTCATACAGAAGAAAATTAGGGCCAAGAAGGGCAACAGCAATTTTTTAGAAATGTTTCTGAAACAAGAAAATGTGACAGAGGGCTTTTAGGGTCAAAGTACATGAAGGGCACCTTACAAAAATAATATGAATCAATTTATTTTGTGTTTAAAGTAGTTTCAGTGAAATTTCTGTCATTTGCAAGTAAAGGAACATTAATTCAGTTTTCAAAGCTCTCCATTTTATAAACCGAAAAGAGTAATAATGATATAATAAAATAATATTTAGACCAAAACTGATTCAAGTTGAGAAGATAAGCAGATAGCCTAATATGTATTAAAGATGAAATAAAAACACAGCTCTTAAGGCCTTTGCTGGTGGCAGTAGTATATGTGTGGAGAAGGGGGTTACCAAATAAGATCCAAACTGAATAACTGGATATGTATTAAAAAGTTTAGAAAAAAAGTTTTAGCGGTAAGTTCTAGAGTAGGCTGAACTTTCCAATACATAAAAATGAGGCTTGGCTGGGCGCGATGGCTCACGCCTGCAATCCCAGCACTTTGGAAGGCCAAGGTGGGCGGATCACGAGGTCAGGAAATGGAGACCATCCTAGCTAACATGGTGAAACCCCATTTCAACTAAAAATACCAAAAAATTAGCCGGGCGTGGTGGCGGGCGCCTGTAGTCCCAGCTACTCGGGAGGTTGAGGCAGGAGAATGGCGAAAACCCAGGAGGCGGAGCTTCCAGCGAGCCGAGATTCGGCCACTGCATTCCAGCCTGGGCGCCAGAGCACGACTCGGTCTCCAAAAAAAAAAAAAAAAAAAAAAAAAGAGGCTTTTCATTTTTTTGAGGACTTTTTGTTGGTTTGTCTCATTTGACTTCTGAAAAGGCAGAGTGAGTGACATAAGAATGAAGGGTAGAGCAGTTTTGTAGAATATTTGAAGGATATTCAAAAACAGATTTTAAATACTCAATTTTTAATTATTTGCATTTTTCCAATATCAAGCTCTTCTACTTCCAAAACTTTCAATAAAATCTGTGATACACACGACAACCTAGTGTGAATGGTATATGGATGAATGTGTGTGAATAAAAAAGGTCTGAGTTAATAGTAAACACACACACACACACACAGACACAACTTGTAGCAGATACACAAAAGAAAAGAGAAAAAAACAAAGCATACCACTACAAAAATATCACCAAATCACAAAGAAAGACAGCAACACAGGAGTGAAGTACAAAACAGAAAACAACTAACAAATGGCAGTAATAAGTCCTTACCTATATAATTACTTTACATGTAAATGTATTAAATTCTTCAATCAAAAGACACAAAGTGGCTGCATGAATTAGAAATAAAATCCAACTATAAGTTGCCTTTCAAGAGACTCGTTTTAGCTTTAAGGACACACATAGACAAGGTGAAGGATTGAAAAATGTATTCCATGCAAATGATAAACAAAACAGAGCAAAAGCAGCTATATTTATATGAGATAACATTGAATTTAATTCAAAAACTGTCAGTAGTGACAAAGAAGGTCATTATATCATGATAAAGAGGTCAATTCATCAAGAGGATACAACAGTTGTAAATATATACACCCAACATCAGAACACCTAAATATATAAATAAAATATTAACAGAAATGAAAAGAGAAATAGCAGTATAATAATGAGAAACTTCAATATCCCACTTTCAACAATGCACAGATTATTCAGACAGAAAAATCAATGAAGAAATGGTGGACTCGAATTATACTATAGACCAAAGGGATTTAAAAGACATATATAGAACCCTATCAACCAACAGTAGCAGAATACACATTCTATTCAAGCACACATGGAATATTCTCCAATACAGATCATATTGAGAGAAAAGAGACAGACCCTCTCATATTGTTTTATATTGTTTTATACTCAGAAAAGGAAAGATATGCAAAACAAAAAGCAGGTAGGCCGGTGCCTAAGAACCATACCCAAAACCAAGGAACCAGACCTGAAACCAGGCCTGGGCCTGCCTGACCTAAGCCTGGTAGTTAAAATTCCACCCCTGACGTAGCAACTGATTTGCAATCTATAGATTCCAGACATTGTATGGAAGGACATGGTGAAACCTCCCGTTTTGTTCTATTTCACTCTGACCACCAGTGCTTGCAGCCCCTGTCACATACCCCCGGCTTGCTCAATCGAACACAACCCTGTCATGCGGACTCCCTTAGAGTTGTGAGCCCTTAAAATGGACAGAAGTTGGGCACCTGACAAGCTCAGATTTTAAGACGCTAGTCTGCCGATGCTTCCAGCTGATGAAAGCCACTCCCTTCACTGTCTCAGTGTCTGAGGGGTTTTGTCCGTGGCTCGTCCTGCTACAATATGTTATGCCACAAAACAAGTGTTAACTAATTAACAAGATTGAAATCATATCAAGTGTTCTTTTGACCACAGTTATATGAAATTAGAAATCAGTAACATGAGGAGAACTGGAAAACTTACAAATATGTGGAAATTAGACCTCATACTTCATAAAGACCAATTGGTCAAAAGGAAATCAAAAAGAAAGTCAAAAAATATCTTGAGATAAAGGAAAATGGAAATACAGCATATCAAAACCTATAGGATGCAGGAAAAGCAGGTCTAAGAGGGAAGTTTATAGTGATAAATGCCAACATTAAGAAAAAATACCTCATAAACTAGCTAACTTTACGTCTCAAAGACAAAGGAAAAAAAAAAGAAGAAGAACAATTAAGCCCAAAGTCAGTCAAAGAAAATAAATAATAAAGATTAAAGTAGAAATAAATGAAACAGAGAATAGAAAAATAGTAGAAAATAGAAGTGAAAGTTAGTTTTCCAAAATGGTAAAAGAAATTGACAAAAAATTAACTAGACTAGGAAAAAAAGAGAGGACTTAAAGAAATAAAAGAGGAAACATGACAACTGACACCACAGAAATACAAAGGATAATAAACTACTATGAACAATTATATACTAACAAATTGGATAAACTAAAAGGAATAGACAAATTCCAAGAGACATACAAACTATCAAGACTTAATCATAAATAAATAGTGAATCTGAACAAGTCAATGTATAAGAAGATTGAATCAATAATCAGAACCTCTCAACAAAGAAAATCCTGGGACTTGATGAATTCATGGCTTCACTGGTGAACTATACCAAACCTTTAGAGAAGAATTAATACCAATTCTTCTCAAACTCTTCAAAAAAAAAAAAAAAAATCAAGGAATAGGGAACACTTCCAAACTCATTTTGTGAGGCCAGTGTTACTCTGATACCAAAGTCAGACAAGGATACTATAAGAAAAGAAAGTTTTCAATGAATATATACACAAAAATCCTTAACAAAATACTAGCAAACCAAATGTGAAAAGTACATTTGCATAAAAGGATATATGCATAAAGCATAGTAAAAGGATCATACACCAAGAACAAGTAGGATTTATCCCAGCAATGCAGGGATGTCTCAACACATGCAAATAAATGTGTCATGCCACATTAATTGAATAAAGAATAAAAACCATATGATCATCTCAAAAGATGAAAAAAAAGCATTTTACGAAACTCAACATCGTTTCATGGTTAAAAACACTCAATAAATTTAGGTATAGATGGAATTTACCTCAAGGAAATAAAGGATATCTATGACAAGACCACAGCTAACATCATTTTCAATGGTGAAAATCTAAAAGCTCTTCCTCTAAGATCAGAAACAAGACAAGGATGCCCATACTCATTATTTCTTTTCAACATAGTACTAAAAATCGTTGGCAGAGTAATTAAACAAAAAAAATTGAAGATACAAAGTTCAGGAAAACACAAAGCAATAGAAAGATGACCTGTATTAATAGATTGGAAGAATTGATATTGCTAAAATTTCAATACTACCCAAAGCAACTTACAGATTCAATGCAATCTCTATCAAATTCCAATAGCATTTTTCATAGAAATAGAGAAAACAATACTAAAGTTTATATGGAACCACTAAAGACCCTAAATATCATCTGAATAGCCAAAGCAATTTTGAGCAAAAATTTACAAAGTTGGAGGCATCACACTACCTGATTTCAAAATATACTACAAAGGTAGTAACAAACAGTATGGCATTGGCATAAGAACAGATATATAGAACAATGAAAGAGAATAGAAAGCCCAGAAATAAATACATGTATTTATGGTCTACTGATCTTTACAAAGTTGCCAAGAAAACACAATGGGGAAAGAACAATCTCTTTAATAAATGGTGTTAGGAAAACTGGATATACACATTCAGAAGAATAAAACTGGACCCTTGTCTCACACCATATATAAAAATCAACTCAAAATGGATTAAAGACTTAAATGTAAGACCTAAAACTGTAAAATGAATAGAAAAAAATAAGGGAAAAGCTCAGTGACATTGATTTGCGCAGTGATTTTTTTAGATATGTCTCCAAAAGCACAGACAACAAAAACAAAAATGTACAACTGAGATTACATCAAACTAAAAAGCTTCTGTGCAGCAAAGGAAACAATAAACAGAGTGAAGAGACTACCTACAAAATAGGAGAAAATATTTTCAAATCATACATCTGATATAGGGTTAATATCCAAAACATACAAGAATTCAAACAATTCAATAGCAATAAAACAATCTGGTTGAAAAGTGGGCAAAAGACTTGAATAGATTATTTCTCAAAAGAAGAAATACAAATACAGAAATAGATACTTCTAATAAATATCTCAGAACATTTTTGAGAAATAGATATTCCTCAAAAGAAGGGAGGCAAATGACCAGGTATATGAAAAAATGCTCAATATCACTAACCATCAGAGAAATGCAAATAAAAACCATATTGAGCTATCACCTCACACCTGTTAGAATGGCCATTATCAAAATGACAAAAGATAAGTGTTGGTGAGAATATAGAGAAAAGGGAACTCTTGCATTTTGTGTATATACAGACATTATGAAAAATAGTATGGAAATACCTTTAAAAATTAAAAATAGCACTACCATATGATCCAGTGGTTTCACTTCTAAGTATATATCCAAAGGAAATGAAATCAGTATGTCAAAAAGATATCTGTGTTCTCATGTTCACTGAAGCATTATTTGCAATAGCCCAGATATGGCATTAACCTAAGTATCCATCAAAGACTGAATGGATAAAGAAAATGTGGTATATGTATAAAATGAAACACCATTCAGCTTTAAACCAGTGGAAACACTCTGATTTGTATAATATGGATGAACCCGGACGACATTATCCTAAGTGAAATAAGCTGCGCACAGACAGATATTACCACAAAATTCAACAAAAAGTACAGATTGTATTTGCCTTTCCATAAGACATGACAGGATGATTTAGCCATTTTTATGTATCACTGGTCAGCAATAAAATATGGACAAGCGTGATATTCTCCAATAAAGAGTACATGAACTTTAGTATAAAATATGGGCTCATGTTAAATATTTCAGTGAAGATGGGTTTATAACAGAAACTATTCCTTAAAATAAAAGCCTTCAGATTTCTCACAAATCTGCTATCAACATGTATACCAATGTTGAAATCTACTTATAACCAACTTTATAAACAGGGTAAACTTAGGGATGTTCAAACATGAAAACATCATATTGTTTCACAAAATTGACTTCAGTGATGTTCTTTCCACTTCCATTTTCGGATTCTGGATCATTCCAGTCACTCTAAGTAAACCTTTTATACCCTCTCTTCATCCTTCAGGCCAAGTCTGCACCCCCTTTTGCCACTGGAGATACATCCTACAACCACTCAATCCAGGCATGCTCAGCCTAGTCACACCAGGATGTGGCTACATTCCAAGGCACTTAACCCATAGGAAACCTGTGGACTCTTGCCATGCTCAGAAGCAAAATGATAAACTGCTCCATTGTGAAAAGGAGAGAAAAGTCATAATATCTTTTTGTAAACAAATGACTCAGAACTCCAACAATGTCTTTGAATTCCCCCTTGTCTACTGACATCTTTTTGGGATGGTTTTAGTAGTAGAGCAAGTTACCCACCATGGATTGGATCAGTCCTCAGGAGACATACGTCCCTGGTAATGCTCAGCTCCCAGTGGAGTGTGAAACATCATCTTTTTCTCATTCTCAATAATAGAGGAATAGACTTCAAAAACAGACCTATTTCTGTGGGATCAGTGGTGATATCCCCTTTATCATTTTTCATTGTGTCTATCTGATTCTTGTCTTTTTTCTTCTTTATTAGTCTGGCAAGTGGTCTATCTATTTTGTCAATCATTTCAAAAAACTAACTCCTGGAATCATTGATTTTCTGAAGGGGTTTTCATGTCTCTATCTCCTTCAATTCTGCTCTGATCTTATTTATTGTGTTCTGCTAGCTTTTGAATTTGTTTGCTCTTGCCTCTCTAGTTCTTTTCATTGTGATGTTAGGGTGTCGATTATATCTTTCTTGTTTCTCCTGTGGGCATTTGGTGTTATAAATTTCCCTCTAAACACTGCTTTAGCTGTGTCCCAGAGATTCTGGTACATTGTGTCTTTGTTCTCATTGGTTTCAAATACCTTATTTATTTCTGCCTTAATTTTGTTATTTATCCAATAGTCATTCAGGAGCAGGTTGTTCAGTTCCATGTAGTTGTGTGGTTTTGAGTTTCTTAATCCTGAGGTCTAATTTGATTGCACTGTGGTCAGAGAGACTGTTTGTTATGATTTCCATTCTTTTGCATTAACTGAGGAATGTTTTACTTCCAATTATGTGGTCGATTTTAGAATAAGTGTGATGTGGTGCTGAGAAGAATGTATGTTCTGTTGATTTGGGGTCTGTAGATGTCTATTAGGTCTGCTTGGTCCAGAGCTGAGTTCGAGTTCTGAATATCCTTGTTAATTTTCTGTCTCACTGATCTGTCTAATATTGACAATGGGGTGTTAAATTCTCCCACTATTATTGTGTGGGAGTCTAAGTCTCTGTGTAAGTCTCTAAGAAGTTGCTTTATGAATGCAGGTGCTCCTATATTGGGTGCATATGTATTCAGAATAGTTTAGAATAGTTAGCTCTTCTTGTTGCATTGATCGCGTTACCATTATGTAATGCCCTTCTTTGTCTTTTTTGATCTTTGTTGGTTTAAAGTCTGTTTTATCAGAGACTAAGATTGCAACCCCTGCTTTTTTTGGTTTCCATTTGCTTGGCAAATGTTCCTCCATCCTTTATTTTGAGCCTATGTGTGTCTTTGCACGTGAGATGGCTCTCCTGAATACAGCACACCAAAGGGTCTTGACTCTTTATCCAATTTGGCATTCTGTGTCTTTTAATTGGGGCATTTAGGCCGTTTACATTTAAGTTTAATATTGTTATGTGTGAATTTGACCCTGTCATTCTGATACTAGCTGGATATTTTACCCATTAGTTGATGCAGTTTCTTCATAGTGTTGATGGTGTTTACAATTTGGTATGTTTTTGCAGTGGCTGGTACCGGTTTTTCCTTTCCATATTTAGTGTTTTCTTCAGGAGCTCTTGTAAGGCAGGCCTGGTGGTGACAAAATCTCTCAGCATTTGCTTGTCTATAAAGGATTTTATTTCTCCTTCACTTTTGAAACTTTGTTTGGCTAGATATGAAATTCTGGGTTGAAAATTCTTTTCTTTAAGAATGTTGAATATTGGCCCCTACTCTCTTCTGGCTTGTAGGGTTTCTGCAGAGACATCTGCTGTTAGTCTGACTGGCTGCCATTTATGGGTAACCTGACCTTTCTCTCTGGCTATGCTTAACATTTTTCTCTTCATTTCAACCTTGGTGAATCTGACGATTATGTGTCTTGGAGTTGCTCTTCTCAAGGAGTATCTTTGTGGTGTTCTGTGTATTTCCTGAACTTGAATGTTGGTTTGTCTTGCTAGGTTGGGGAAGTTCGCCTGGATAATATCCTAAAGAGTGTTTTCCAACTTGGTTCCATTCTCCCCGTCACTTTCAGGTACAACAATCAAATGTAGGTTTGGTCTTTTCACATCTTTCCATATTTCTTGGAGGCTTTGTTCATTCCTTTTCATTCTTTTTTCTCTAATCTTGCCTTCACGCTTTACTTCAGTAAGTTGATCTTCAATCTCTGATATCCTTTCTTCCGCTTGATCGGATCAGCTACTGATACTTGCATATGCTTCATAAAATTCTCGTGCTGTGTTTTTCAGCTCCATCAGGTCATTTATATTCTTCTCTAAACTGGTTATTCTATTGGCAATTCCTCTAGCCCTTCTTCAAGATTCTTAGCTTTCTTTCATTGGGTTAGAACATGCTCCTTTCGCTTGGAAGAGTTTGTTATTACCCACCTTCGTAAGCCTACTTCTGCCAATTCATCAAACTCATTCTCCATCCAGTTTTGTTCCCCTGCTGGCAAGGAGTTGTGAGCCTTTGGAGTAGAAGAGGCATTTTGATTTTTGGAATTTTCAGTCTTTTTGTGCTGAATTTTCCTCATCTTCATGGATTTATCTACCTTTGGTCTTTGATGCTGGTGACCTTCGGATGGGATTTTTGTGTGGATGTCCTTTTTGTTGATGTTGATGCTATTCTTTTCTGTTCATTAGTTTTCCTTCCAACAGTCAGGCCCCTCTGCTGCAGGTCTGCTGGAGTTTGCTCAAGCAAACCCTTTTGCCTCGATATCACCAGCGGAGGCAGCAGAACAGCAAAGACTGCTGCCTGTTCCTTCCTCTGGAAACTTCATCCCAGAGGGGCACCCGACAGATGCCAGGTGGAGTTCTCCCATATGAGTTATCTGTTGACCCTTGCTAGGAGCTGTCTCCCTGTTATGAGGCATGGGGGTCAGGGACCCACTTGAGGAGATTACTATAAACACCTCTATGCAAATAAATGAGAAAATCTAGAAGAAATGAATAAACTCCTGAACACATACACCCTCCCAAGACTAAACCAGGAAGAAGTCAAATCCCTGAATAGACCAATAACAAGTTTTGAAATTGAGGCAGTAATTAATAGCCTACCAAACAAAAAATGGCCAGGACCAGACAGATTCACAGCCAAATTCTACCAGAGGTACAAAGAGGAGCTGGTACCATTCCTTCCGAAACTATTCCAAACAATAGAGAAAAAGGAACTCTTTCCTAACTCATCTTATGAGGCCAGCATCATCCTGATAACAAAACCTGGCAGAGACACACACAAAAAAGAAAATTTCAGGCCAATATCCTTGATGAGCATCAATGTGAAAATCCTCAATAAAATACTGGCAAGTCAAATCCAGCAGCACATCAACAAGCTTATCCACCACCATGTCAGCTTCATCCCTGAAATGCAAGGCTGGTTCAACATATGTAAATTAATAAACGTAATCCATCACATAAAGAGAACCAATGACAAAAACCATATGATTATCTCAATAGATGCAGAAAAGGCCTTTGATAAAATTCAATATTCCTTCATGCTAAAAACTCGCAATAAAGTGGGTATTGATGGAACATATCTCAAAATAATAAGAATTATTTATGACAAACCCACAGCCAATATCATACTGAATGAGCAAAATCTGGAAGCATTCCCTTTGAAAACCAGCACAAGACAAAGATGCCCTCTCACCATTCCTATTCAATAGAGTATTGGATGTTCTGGCCAGGGCAATTAGGCAAGAGAAAGAGATAAAGGATATTCAAATAGGAAGAGGGGAAGTCAAATTGTCTCTGTTGCAGATGACATGATTGTATAATTAGAAAACTCCATTGTCTCAGCCCAAAATCTCCTTAAGCTGATAAGCAACTTCAGCAAAGTCTCAGGATACAAAATCAATGTGCAAAAATCACAAGCATTCCTATACACCAATAATAGACAGAGAGCCAAATCATGAGTGAACTCCCATTCACAATTGCTACAAAGAGAATAAAATACCTAGGAATACAAGTTACAAGGGATGTGAAAGATCTCTTCAAGGAGAACTACAAACCACTGCTTAAGGAAATAAGAGAGGAAACAAACAAATGGAACAACATTCCATGATCATGGATAGGAAAAATCAATAATGTGAAAATGGCCATACTGTTCAAAGTAATTTATAGATTCAATGCTATCCCCATTAAGCTACCATTGACTTTTTTCACAGATTTAGAAAAAACTACCTTGAATTTCATGTGGAACCGAAAAACAGACCGTATAGCCAAGACAATCCTAAGCAAAAAGAAAAAAACTGGAGGCATTATGCTGCCTGACTTCAAACTATACTACAAGGCTACAGTAACCAAAACAGCATGGTGCTGGTACCAAAACAGATATGTAGACCAATGGAACAGAACAGAGGCCTCATAAATAATGCCACACATCTACAACCATCTGATCTTTGACAAACCTCACAAAAACAAGCAATGGGAAAAGAATTCCCTATTTCATATATGGTGTTGGGAAAACTAGCTAGCCATGGTAGAAAACTGAAACTGGACCCCTTTCCTTACACCTTATATAAAGATTAACTCAAGATAGATTAAAGGCTTAAACATAACACCTAAAACCATAAAAACCCTAGAAGAAAACCTAGGCAATACCATTCAGGACATGGGCATGGGCAAAGGCTTCATGACTAAAATACCAAAAGCAATGGCCACAAAAGCCAAAATTAACAAATTGGATCTAGTTAAACTAAAGAGCTTCTGCACAGCAAAAGAAACTATCATCAGAGTGAACAGGTAACCTACAGAATGGAAGAAATTTTTTGCAATCTATCCATCTGACAAAGGGCTAATATCCAGAATCTACAAGGAACTAAAACAAATTCACAAGAAAAAAAAAAAAAAGACAACCCCATCAAAAAGTGGGCAAAGGATTTGAACAGACACTTCTCAAAAGAAGACATTTATGCAGCCAACAAACATATCAAAAAAAGCTCATCCTCACTGGTCATTAGAGAAATGCAAATCAAAACCACAGTAGACACCATCTCACCAGTTAGAGTGCCGATCATTAAAATATCAGGAAACAACAGATGCTGGAGAAGATGTGGAGAAATAAGAACACTTTCACACTGTTGGTGGGAGTGTAAATTAGTTCAACCATTGTGGAAGACAGTGTGGCGATTCCTCAAGGATCTAGAACCAGAAATACCATTTGACCCAGCCATCCCATTACTGGGTATATACCCAAAGGATTATAAATCATTCTATGATAAAGACACATGCACACATATGTTTACTGCAGCACTGTTCACAATATCAAAGACTGGGAACCAAGCCAAATGCCCATCAATGATAGACTGGATGAGGAAAATGTGGCACATATACACCACGGAATACTATGCAGCCATAAAAAAGGATGAGTTCATGTCTTTTGCAGGGACATGGATGAAGCTGGAAACCATCTTTCTCAGCAAACTAACACAGGGACAGAAAACCAAACACCACATGTTCTCTCTCATAAGTGGGAGTTGAACAATGATAATACATGGACACAGGGAGGATAACATCACATACTGGGGCCTGTCAGTGGGTGGGATAGCATTAGGAGAAATATCTAACGTAGATGACGGGTTGATGGGTGCAGCAAAGCACCATGGCACTTGTATACCTATGTAACAAACCTGCAGATTCTGCTCATGTATACCAGAACCCAAAGGATAACAATAATTTTTAAAAACCAGACCTATTAAAAGGATGATGTAACACTAAAATAATAAACAGATTTTGTAAATAATTAAATTAAAATGACTATTGTTTTGCTTACTGACAACACTAATACAGAAGGCCCAACTCGAAAGATGGACTGCTATTATGCAGCCACATTCCTTTTTTGGTGAAATAAAAGCTAAGAGATAAACCTGTCTCTTAATATGTGTATGCAAATTTTAATATGCCATTGAAACCTTTAGTTCTACAGGAAGAATTGTGCTTTAGTTAAAGCAAGATAGCTTTAGGCTAGATATAAGTAAGAAATTCTTGTCAGAGTGTGATTAAACACTGAAGTAGGATGCTCAGAAAATATTTAAATGATTTCAAATGATATGTGGAATTAGCTATAGAAGAACTGGTTCAGTCACTCCAAATGATGAATCCTTTCTCCCTGTGTTGGACCTAGCCTCCCTTAGAAACAGCACCTGGATTTTAAAAACTTTTCAACTATATAGATGGTTTCAGTGGGAGTCTTACTGCCTTTAGACATGAATTGGTAATATTTTTCATTGATATGTTGATTGGTGGCTACTAATAGGCATTAACTGGGTAGGAGACTGATATGATGGACATTCTACAATACTTGAGACTATCTAACACAATAAAGAAATGTTTTACATTGTGCACAAATTTTGAAGAATACTTCACTAAATCATTAAATAGGTGAAAAGCCTATTTGTATTCATCTGTAGCTACTTTCCATAATAAAACCAAAGTATTTTTAATACAGTTTTAATGTATACTAAATGCTCCAGAAATGCCACTACTGTGTTTATAGAGTGAATTTCTTGTTTTGTTTTGCAAAAAAAATTTATACAGAGTTGTTAGTTATTTCAGAAAAACACACCCCAACAGTATTGCCATTCATGATATCTGGGCTTCAGTACACACTCCTATGTGTACTCATAGCTGTCACACTTTAAGGATGCTACAACTTGGTGGAAACATCTAGCTATTTACACTAACACAGTAGTGCCATAGGATTTGTATATTGAAAAATTCATTATTTTATTATAAATTACATTGCTTGTACTATAATTTTACATAATCATTTGGAATTATATTAATCTTTAATGCATATAGATATAGTTCAATAAATCTATGATTTTTAAATTTCAGGTTAGTAAAGGAGCATTACAGAATCCTTGCTATCAAAAGGGGACAGTGGAGATGATAGTCTGATTAATGACAGAACTAGGTTATCTGAAAGCTGTTGGTCCTGGGCACTGGAATTAGAGAGGTTTCTCATTCAATTCTAAGAGGATTGCTATTTATATCAATGGCTGAAAACTAATACTATGAAAACTGGCAGACTCAAAAGTAACCCCAAAGCAACTGTTAAGGGTTTTATATTAAGTCCCCTAGTATGATATATAATTGAATGCACATTGTCTAAACACCTGCTTGGTCAAAAGGTCTGCCAGACCCAACAGGGCAGAGGGAGGGAGTGTTTTCTGAAGTCACAGACAGGGATAGCAGATTTTGTTGGGGTTGTAATTGAGTAAAAATCTTTTCTGAGGATTTAGGATTTGCCTAAAGACAAACACACAAAGGTTTTTTTATAAATGAAATACAAAATAATATCAGAATATTCTAGATACTTTCTATATTATGAGTCAAAACACAAAGTATAAAAGTTTAGGTACAGAGATAAATGTGGAATCCACCAAAAGGAAGATAGTTACATAAGTCAGGAGTAAACGGTGAATATATTAGGGTGTGTTGAAGTCATTGGCTTGCCCAGAATAAGAAATATTTAACCCTGTTCCTTCCCTAGAATGGGATCCTTCATCCAGTTACATCAAGGTAAGAAATATAATTACCAAGGTATATCAGAGAGAAGATGGGACATACTCTCAACCATTGCTTCTCTTCCTCCACAGCAGCATCTCTATAATGCTGGAATTTATGTTAGGACTTCCCAGTGAAGCCTATTATATCACTGTCTTTTATAGATTGAAAGACACTGTTCTAACTCAAAACTACAGTTTTAATGTGTTTGGTTGGCGGCAGGCATGGATACAAAGTTAAGATAGACCATTGGTGGCCCTCAATGATCCATGCTTCCCATACTCACCTCTTGTCCAATCCCTTCCCATACTGACTCTGGACTTGACCATGTGACTTATTTTAACCAATAGGACACAAGCAGAGGAATGATAAGCACTTAGACATCATGTCTTCCTACCAGGAAATTCTCTCTTGAAATATTCTAGTGTGAGGAAGTTCAGTTTAGCCACATGGAGAGGCCAAGTAGAAAATAATGAAGGAAACTAGACAACAGCCAGAACCAAGGCCCAAGACAGATGGCTCCAGTGATACAGTCACAGGCAGCTCCCAACTATTTGAGCTTCAGAGCTGAAGCCCTGGAAAAGATGGAAGAGACAATCTATCTTCATGCCATGTGTCATTTCTTGACTTGCAGAAGGAAAACAAAACAAAACAAAACACACACACACATACACACACACACAAACAGTATTTGGTTCAAATTACTAAGTGATGTAAGATAAGTGAAACAGGAAGTCTTTATGATTCCTCATCTAAGGGGTCAAGGCTGCTGTAGGTGTGAAAGCAAAGATGATCTGTTTCAACTCTAGTTCTTCATAGAAATGCTGCTAAAAGTCCCTGTCCTTCCTTCTGGACTGAAATTCAAAGTACCTCTGGATGCAATAAACACTGTTTTCCAATACAAAATAATATAAGAGTTTTGGCATAATGTGGATTAAATTATTTTCTATTTGCTTATTTTAAATGTCAGTGTCATGGCATTGCTATGGCATCACTGGAAATTCTCAAAAATAGAAAATGATGTGGAAGATTGTTAGTTTGACTTCAAAATTAAAAACTTACTAAATACAACAAGATTACATTTGGAGAGTAGAATTCACAGTCTACAGATCACTGCATTTGCACATTAATGTCTTTAATATTAAATTAGTGGTATATAGCTTACTAGGCAAATTGGTCTTAACTTCCATGTACTGTAAGACAGTTAGAAATATATAAATATTTGAATCTTTTAAATTCTCAAATTTAGCTCCACATCCCATTGACTGTCTTATTGCCTTTAGTGGAACATGAGGGTCATGATATTTTATTTCCTTCATCAAGTATCTATTTGAAAATTGCACACCAACTACATAACATTTGGAAGTTCTCCATTAATGCCAGAAAGGCCACCCCCAACCCTCCACCCTGGCCATGCTCACATCAGCCCTGATGCCATTCTGATTGAATAACTGTTTTTATAAAAGTGTACGTAAGCACTCAGCAGAGCATAAATTAGTAGTTGTGTAGAAAATATTGCTTCACCCTGCTACCAGCTTGAAAGGATGTGCTGTCTCTAAATGTACACCATTTGGTAAACACGCGCTGGGACTTCCAAAGGCTCAGAAACCATCAAGGTGGAAGGTAGCTCAACAGCAAAATTTCAGCTGTTTTCTTCCCTCTCTGTTCTAATATGAGACATAGAACAACCTACAAAACTTCTCCAAGTCCCAGTTTACTGAGAAGTAGACTTAGATTTCTACATTGTATGGTTGTTTGAAAATAAAATTAGAAGATACAATTATATGCAGATGTGTTATGATGTGTCAGTAGTTTCTAGTGGGGAAAAGAGGAAGCTGTTTGGTAATAAATATTACTGTGCAAATCCAAGATAGTATTTTTTAAAACATTGTTTTTGAAGTATCTAAAGTTTGAACCAAAGAAAAGTTTACACCGACCTCGAGATTGGCAATTTGTAAAAATTAAGAGTAAAGTTTTTATTAGTGGTAGGTATTGAATAGATTCCCACTTACTTTAACAACAAAAAGTTTTAATTAAATTTAAAGTTGTTTCCTTTTTTTATAATGAAATTAATTTCCAAGATAAACTAAAATGTATACAGATGGCTACATCTCTAAGGAGCATACTTAAGCAGCTAAATTATTTTAGCCTTAAAATATCATGCAATGCTTTTGCAGAATTAATTTAAAACGGCATTTTCTTCTGTTTTATTTTCAACTATGTACTAGTTGTATAAACTTACCTAATACTTCAACTATGACCTAATCCAATAGGAGATCATCATACTTTAAATATTATTTCTGGAATTCTGTAGAAAAGGAAAATGTAGGTTGAAAAATATAGCCATATTTGCAGACTAGAAAGGGGAATCTTAAATGAGAAGCTAGAAACCATCACACCATTGCAGTTTAAAGAAACATCCAAGGCAATATTAGAAGAAAGAGGTAGGAGACTGTGATTGCAGGAGGAAATTGAAGGGACATGTGCATAACGAACTGAAGAACTTCCATGCTGATGTCAACTTAATTTCATTAATTCTATTTTGCTATTACATAACAGTTTTACCTCACTCCTCCCAAATCTACTGTCTTGTATTATTTCTATTTTTCTTTGTGGCTGTGCATAACTTCATACAGCATGAACTTTCAATACAATTTCCATATGCTACGAAGTTCCATATGCTACGAAGTTCCATATGCTACAAAGTTCCATATGCTAAGAAGATTGTAAAGGCCTTCAAATCTCCCAAAAAGTCAAGGATAATTTCCAAAAGTGAATTCTATGGAATAATGGAAAATAAATTGGACTAAATCCCAGAAGTCATGGGTTCTTTCTTACTCCTACAAGGTGCATTTGTGCAAGCCACTTAACCTTTCTTAGCCTCTATTCCTGTTCCATGTAAAAAGGAAATAACAATGTCTTTATCCCAAGGTCGTTGTGGATTTTGAAATAAAATAAAAATGTAAAAAGGTTATGTGTGCCTGACGAGCTTCTTCACAAGAAAAAAGTGTAGGAGATTGGTCAAGGTGTTGGGAGAAATTACAGAAAAAAAGTTGCAAACCTTCTTGGAAGGCCAGGAGGTTTTACAAAAACTTCAGAAGAGGATTTGGCTGAAGGCAGCCAGATTCTCTCATCTGGAGCCTGAAGGTAAAGGTTAGATAACAAGGGGATATAAAGAAATTGATCTAGATAAGTTACTTAGGCCTTGGAACCTGGCCATTAATCATCCACAGGCAGGACTGCTGTCTTGGGGAGTGTGGGGGTGGGGGCGACCATGTTAATTGCCCCACAAGTGTGTTGACTCAAAGCCTTTGTCATTAAGTCTGTACTAAATAAATGCCTGCAGCACTGGCTTTTTGGGTTTGCAGCTGCTGTGACTCTTTACGGCATCCTCCTCGATGTCTGTGAGTGGCCCGGTCCCCTAGTCACACAGCCAGGCAAAAAACCTGTGTCTGCATACATTTTTCATCCATTGTTTGGCCAGGGTCTGTGGGTTGGGCCCAGCAGGTGATGACCCGCATGAGGAAGGCTTCAACGGATCACTACAGAACCCTCAAAAATGAAGGTGAAGAGACCGTGCAGTCAGTAAGTCAGTAAGTCACTGGTGCCCATTCGGGATTTCCAAGTTCGAAGGAATCGTTCAGGCTAGGGTTTCATCATGGTACAAGAGTTATCAGCTCAACAGCAACAGCATATAAAAATATTGAAACAGCTGCTTAAAGCTAGTGGAGACTGGCTTTCACAGGCTCAAATAAGGGATTTAACGCAAACTGTTTTTTCCTATTACCCATAGTTCCCAGAAGAAGGCAAGCTAGACTTAGAGTTCTGGGAACAAGTGGGGAGAAATCTTAAACAACATCATGCACAACGGTAATGGGTTACAGTAACATCTTTAACATTATGGGCTTTAGTTAGGACTGCTTTGGTCCCGCTATACACAGAGAGCCTATAAAGGGAAGGGAGGAGGAACCCTCATCTACCTTGCTGCCTCTTTCTTTCTCAGGCCTGCCATTTCCGGGCAAAAATACCAAAGAGGAAACGGAGGTTTTGCCTCAGCCCCCTCCTCCAATAAATTGGAAAAAAGACAAGGGATACGCTACAGTTATGGGACCCTGTCTTAGGCAAGAGGCATTAGAAGGGGAGCGCTAGGCCTGCCTGGTAATGCAAAATCGACAAGGCAATCAGGTACGTGAACCCATTTCTTTTAATGCTTATAAAGAGGTAAGAAGAAACATTAAAGAAAACGGAGCCACTAGCCCATTTATGAAAGGAATGATTGAAGCCATGGCAGACACCTTCCCTATGACCCCATGGGTCAGTGCTAGCTAAAACAACCTTGGAGCCCAGCCAGTACCTCCTCTGGAGGGCAGAATATGATGAGCTGTGCGAACAACAAGCCAACCAGAATCAAATGGCCGGGCAAGACATAACAGCTGCTATGTTCCAGGGCAGGGGTCCCCATGCCGATGTACAACAACTAAATTTTGATCCCTGGGTCTATACACAAGTTTCTTTGTGCGCTCTTAGGGCTTGGGATCGAATTCCCAAAAGGGGAGTTCAACAGGGATCTTTTATAAATGTTCGACAAGGGCCTCAGGAGCCATTTGTTGAATTTATCAATTGGTTAACCCAGGCAATTAACAGACAAATTAATCATGCCCAGGCCGCTGATATCTTACTGCTGCAATTGGCTTATGAAAATGCTAACCTCGACTGCCAGCAAGCAATGCAGGCAGTCAGAGGTAAGGCAGCCACAGTCGGGGAACTTATATGAGCATGTTAAAGAAGGAAGTTGTCTTCCTTCTTTATTCCTTGCTTCTTTATTTCATCTAAAGATGAAGAAATAAAGAAAAATAAGAGATCTTAATTTTCATCTCTGAATGCCAAACACATTGCCACTATGCAATAAGTGTACATATGTCTGTATGTTTGTTTTTTATACTCTATATGGTAGTATGCTAGGGCTGAAGGTTTCCTTTTAAAATGTAATTTTGTAAATGTATCTTTAGATTCATACAGTAAAGAGTCACAAGAATAGCTAATAAGATGAAATGGGTATGATAGCAAATATATAAATATTATCTATCTATTCAGTATGAAAGTGTGTCACTGTGTTTTAGTCTGAAATATCATTTCACGTGGAGAATTCCTTACTGTCAACCAGTTCCTTGTTTAGTTTATAGTGAATGATATGCATTTGTATCAGATGGCACCAACTATGCTCAGTAATGAGCCAAGTTTTAATATTGAATTGAGCTCAGGTTGTGCCTGTATGACAACTTTTTTGTGCAAGGCTGACATTGTAAGTCATAGGAAAGCAGACATCAGTGTGTCAAGCACTCTGTGCCTGGCACTTTGCTAAGAAATTTACATATATTTTCTCACTTAATCGTCACAAATCCTCCAGTGAAGTAGACATTTCACAGTTAAGTGCTTTATAAGCATTATCACATTAAATCCTTACAACAAATTTCAAACATGGATACTATTACCCCTTCTCTAGAAATTAAAAAAAAAAAAAAAAAAAAAAAACCACAAATGTTAAAAAAAAAAAGTTGAATCAGTTGAACAAGGTCCCTTAAGTAATAAGCATGGGAGAACAAATTCAAACTCAGGTCTTTTAGACTTTACTACTATACCACATGGCATAGTTTTAGCAGAAAGAAGAATGCAGACATTTTAGAATAGATAGTAAACTCAAGTGCCAGAGTCAAAGCATTTGGCAAATTTAAAGGAGAAATTCCCTAATAGCATCTCCGTGAATCAATTTGCATTCATCCAGTCCAGTCAACTTTTGTCCTTGCCTTGTGAGATTTTATACCATGTAAACACCATCAAAATATTACACAGAGGAAAGAAACTTGTGGAGACAAAGAAAGAAGGAGAAGGAGGTTAAGGAGGAGCAGGTTAAGGAAAAGGAGGAATGTGAGAGTTAAAGGAGAAAAAAAGAGGAGAAATAAGGAATAAATCATTTCTAAATGATAATATGGCAGGAATACAGAATGGTGACTACAGTATATGAAACCAGTACAAGGAAAACTAAATTATATTCTTACTAGAGAAGGTCAAACATGCACATAATTGAAACTTTTAAAAAAGAAAATAAAAATGACGGGTCAAAATTAATATTTAAATAATTTAAAGTTTACATTTAACTTTACATACTAAACTCTGTTTACAAAATGAATAGTAATAGAAGAAAACAGACTGCATTTATACAAAACTCCTCTAAGGAAAAACAAAATCCGAAACAAAATATCTTAGGTAATAAAAGATTTTCTCTCAAAATCAGTCACAAAATATAAGAAATCTATAATATTGTATTAGTTTCGATAGTTTCTGTAATAAATTACCACAAACTTGGTGGCTCAAAGCTACATAAATACATCATCTTACAGTTCCAGAAATCAATTTCACTGAGTTAATTTCAAGGGTTGGTACCAGGAGTGTTGGTTCTTTCTGAAGATCTAGGGGAGAATTCATACTCCACCTTTTCTAGCTTCTGGAGGCATGCACTCCTTGGCTTGTGACCTTCCCCTGTCATCATTCTCTACTCTTGCTTTCAGTGTTACATCACTTACCTCCTCCAGTTCAGTCAAATCTTCTCTGCTTCTACTTTATATGATTACTTGTGATTACAGTTAGAATCCACCCAGATAATCCAGGATAATCTTCTCATGTAAAGATCCTTCATCACATCCACACAGCCCCTTTTGCCAGATAAGGTAACATTCTCAAGTTCCAGGGATTAGGACATGAATAACTTTGAGGACCATTATTGCCATGATTTAGACTACTATAATCACTCTCTGAACTTTAAATATCCTAACATATAGCTGTGGGATATGTAAAAAAAAATGAATCTATTATTTAAAACTCAAGCACAGAAATGGACAAAAACAGAAACCAATAAAATATGATGATTTAATTTAAAAATATATAGAAGCAGAAAAATATAAAATCATCTCTAAAATGAAAAGAAAACTATAATATCTAAGGGTGAATATATATATATGGAAATTAAATAAGAAATATTTCAAACAGACAAGATAATGAAAATGAATGACATAAAGAGTAAAAGAAGTCAAAGAGAAAGTAGTTGAAATTGAAAAAAAAGGAAAAGAAGTACCATGATATATTGTGAAAAATAAAATGAAAATATTGGAACAGAACCAATATGTAAAAGAGATCCAAGAAACATTTCTACATGATAATAGGACTGAAAGGGTCCACAAAGTGACTGGAATAACTTACTGGCAATAATCAAGTTTTTGATGTATTATAATTATTAGAATTCAAAGATAAAGAAAATGTCATCAGTGGCTCCAAACAAAAAGATAAAATAAATAACTTATAATGATAAGACAATTACACTACATCAGGCTCTTCAAAAACAACATCTATATAAATCAACAATGATGCAACGTTTTCTAAAAAATAATAATAATAATAATTTAAAAACATATGAACAAAAGATTTTCTATTAAGTACCTAAGCTATTGGAAAACAATTTTAAACCTTCCGGAACTTAGACAATACTGTACACATGTATCTTTTCTGAGCAAGCTATTACAGGTTGAGCTTTATCCAACCAAGAGATGACTGGGAAAACCTTGGCAAACAGACTGATGATGCTTGTTTCATGTATTTAATTATAGAACTGAGTCCAAAACAAAAGGTGTAAGAATAATATGTATGCATGATATGGTTTGGTTGTGTTCCTATCCAAATCTCACCTTGAATTCCCATGTGTTGTGGAAGGGACCCAGTGGGAGATAATTGAATCATGGGGGCAAGTCTTTCTCCTGCTGTTATTGTGATAGTGAATAAGTCTCACAAGATCTGATGGTTTTAAAAAGAGGACTTTCCCTACACAAATTATTTCTCTGCCTGCTGCCATCCATGTAGGAAGTGACTTGCTCTTCCTTGCCTTCTGCCATAATTGTGAGGCTTCTGGAGCCACTTGGAACTGTAAGTCCAATTAATCCTCTTCCTTTTGTAAATTGCCTAGTCTCGGGTATGTCTTTATCAGCAGCGTGAAAGTGAACTAATACAATGCATTATATGTTCTTATAAAATTAAAAAGATGCAACTAAAAATTAGGAGTATATAAGAGAGATAAAAAGTAGAATCAGTCATACACTGTTTTGTAAAGAGACTAGTTAAGACTAGCCAACCAGGTAGTAATAGGTCAACAAGAAGTATGAGAAGAGAAGATTAAGAGCACTATAAAAGTTACAGATGTAAAGATAATCTCTATGGCAAACAAACCCCAAATCTTTTTAAATACCAAAAGGAGCTTTTTAAAGCAAGGAAGACACACCAAATACCAAAAGAAACACAGTAAATATGATGTAATATGTAGATTAGAGCAAACGTATCAGTCATCGAAAATGTTTATATATCTAATTCATCATTTAATGGAAACACATTTTCAAGCTGGTTCATAAAGCAGAAGCTACCTCTATGTATATACAAAACACCTTCCTAAAATATAATGATTCAAAGAGGCTGAAAACAAAGAGATAAAAGCAAAACAAAAGAGAACAAAACAAAAGCAGCTATTACAATCTTGATAAACAAAGTCAAATCCTAGACCAAAACAAACAAACAAACAAAAAAATGGCACAATAATGCCTTTTTGTAAGACAAATAAGACACAACAATGCTAAGAGCACATGCTTGGAAGAAAAACAGCTTTGAGTTCTACTTCTCCCTAAAACTTTGAGGGGTTCGGTAAGTTCACTATCCTGAACCTCAATTTCTTCACATATGAAATGGTAGTAATACATTTACCACAGAGAGTACTTTCCCTTTGTGATAAATACAATCCACATTCAAATAATGGGAAATAATTCCTGTTATCAACCAGATATTTTAATACTGAGTGGATTTACATGCTCTTTAGTAGTTTCTATGTCCAGAATATTTGTAGGTGGTCTGTAGATTCTTTTTGAGGTATCTCATTTAAAATTAAGAACATTTTGGCTCTTCTGAATGTCCGTGATGACTGAACCATAGTTTGGCTGTGACTTTCCAAAGGAAGTGTATTAGTCCATTTTCATGCTGCACATAAAGATATACCCGAGACTGGGCAATTTACAAAAGAAAGAGGTTTAATTGGACTTACATTTCCACGTAGTTGGGGAAGTTTCACAATCATGGCAGAAGGCATGAAAGAGAAAGTCCTGTCTTACATGGATGGCAGCAGGCAAAAAGAGAAGAGGGACAAGCAAAATGGGTTTCCCCTTATCAAAACATTAGATCTCATGAGACTTATTCACTACCATGAAAATCGTATGGGAGAAACCGCCCCCATGATTCAATTATCTCTCACTGCATCCCTCCCACAACATGTGGGAATTATGGGAGTACAATTCAAGATGAGAATTGGGTGGGGACACAGCCAAACCATTTCAGAAAGCATCCCTTAGTCTCTTGTGATAAACACACATAGAAATAACTGACAAGAATTTATACAGATTTTAGCAAAACCCTTTTCTTTTGCCTCCTTTGGCATAAAAACAAATTTATTGAATTATGCTATGTACCAAGTACATATGGCTCTGTTTCTTGTAGGTTATTCATTTTGATTCCACAAACTTTTATTGAGGGACTACTGTACCAGGCACTAAGGGCTGCCGGTTGCAGATATATAAAACGTAGAGTCACAATTCTCAGTGACCTCACAAGATAGCCTGATATCCTCATTTCCTTTATTCTAAGGAGTTTGTATGCTTCCATCCTATGGATTCTGGAAATGATTACTTGTTTGCAAATCGGGCTGGAGAACCTCTAAACATTCATACGTGGTGGCAGTTGAAGCTTGGGCACCCAGTCAATAGGACTGTCCAATGTAGATCCATAAAGGAACCTCGCCTTGGCTTTCACAGATTGGATTGGTTGTCCATAGATGAGTCGGCAAAATCAGAGCTTTCACTCTCTGCAGCCACATAGGCAAGAAATTTCTCATTAGGGCACTAAAAGAAGGGAATAAGAAGAGAGGAATGAAAAAAGGAAGCGATGGAGAGAGGAATACAAGAAAAAAGAAGGGAAGAAAGAGATGATAAAGTGAACATGCACCTTGTATATATTTATAGATCTTCAAATGCCACATACTTTGGCCTTTGAATATCACTAAGATGTACCTGCTTTTGACTTCAGCTTTTGCATTATGTATTTATGTAAAATACATTTAACCAGGAGGAGCCTTTGAAATTCTCATTACTTTTCCATGTGGGAAAATTATAAAGCTGTTTCTGCTCATACCAACTCAGGGAGAGTTGTCTGAGGTCCTCAGCAACTTAATTATTTAATCTGAACCTAACCATGTTATGTCCCTCTTCTCTTTCCTGTTACCTGATTGATTGACATGAAATTATACCAAAGTTATTACATTTTATTAAATCTGTTAGTGTTCCCATTTTGTTGCACCATTATTGATTTTAAATGCATTACATATGATCAGTTTAATCCCAGCTATATTATATCAAATAGTTTGCCACCTACAGAATTTCCAGGTGCACTTTTGGTTTACAGAATAAAGAGAGAATTTTGGGCCTCAGCCCTGAGTGAAAATTGCAGACATTTACTAGAATGGTAGAAACTGAAAGGACTGACATCTAAAGATATGAGCTGTTTTTGTTTTGTAAGACTTGAATATTTTAAGACAACTTTTAGCAAATAGTTTATTGGATGCTACCAATCCCCCGACTGAACAATTTATTTATGTAAAAACACAGCAAAGTCTATTAAAAAGATAGACATTGTAGTATTTTTTTGCTTTAAGGCCTAA
This sequence comes from Macaca fascicularis, assembly GCF_037993035.2. Taxonomy (NCBI): domain Eukaryota; kingdom Metazoa; phylum Chordata; class Mammalia; order Primates; family Cercopithecidae; genus Macaca; species Macaca fascicularis. The sequence goes on along the minus strand of NC_088376.1, from coordinate 27,060,405 downwards.
ACAATTAGATAACATAAAAATACAATTTAATTGTTCTGTAAGTATGAGTTTTAACAATCCATCTTTGACTTTGTCTATAGACTAACTTCCATGCCTTGCATCAAGATAGTACAGATTTAATTTTTAATATTTTGGATATTATGACTATGTTTTCTGACAGTTTAGATAATGAAAACGAGAACAATTACAATACCAGTGCTAGCATGACCCAGATTTCTCCAAAAAGAGGGCTAAATATCTGTATTATTTTAATCAAACAAGAAAATATACATATAACTGGACTTGGAAGGGAAATGATGTAAAGGGAGTACTGGAAATAATTTGGGAATAAGTAGGAAGGATAAGAAGATATGAAAGCACATATGAAATCTAAACCTCACAAGTTTAGAGTTAGATAGGCTAATTAAGATTTTTTCATCTCCCAAAAAGATGATTCTCAAAAAATAGCAGCCACTGAATTAATGTGGGCATTGTTTGCAAATGAACACACACTATTGTTTCATTTCCTATATTGCCCTATGAAACTGAGTAAAGTTACATTTCTTGACTCAGATGTATCAACTAAAATTTTTATGGGTAAACAAAAGGAGATATTTGAAAACAGATATGTTAACCCCCTACTGTGTACAGCTGATTCTGTCAGATTATATCAACAATCATACTTTTTTTTTTTTTTTTTTTTTTTGAGGCGGAGTCTCTTTCTGTCGCCCAGGCTGGAGTGCAGTGGCCGGATCTCAGCTCACTGCAAGCTCCGCTTCCCAAGTTTACGCCATTCTCCTGCCTCAGCCTCCTGAGTAGCTGGGACTACAGGCGCCCGCCATCTCGCCCGGCTAGTTTTTTGTATTTTTTAGTAGAGATGGGGCTTCACAATCATACTTTTTATAGTATATCAAGTGATAAGCTGAATCTTGGCAAAAATAAACTTTAAAAACCTGCTGTCTTTTGCTCGCACATACTTCTACTTGAATAATGCAGTTTGAAATTGTTTCCTTGATTTCTATGAAGATTTTAATAAAAATTCAGTAAATGTAAAAAAAAAAAAAGATTGCTGATAACTTGTCCAAATGCAATCTAAACTTTGCTTAGAAATCTGCATATTTGATCAACAGGGCAAATGTAAACTTTTGCAAGCTTTATTCAGTCTGTAAACAGTTTATCAAATAAAATGGAAAGATGTTACCTGATAAATGCCCTGCATACCTTGTGCACAACACTGTTAAAAAGAAATGTTATTGGTTTCCTATGATATTGAGGATTTATAATGAAAAAATTTTTATTACTTTTCTATTTCCTCAAAATGTGTAAAAGCAGTTAATGATTTTCTACTTTATTGAAATAAAAGGAGACAGACTTTCATGTGCCTGCAAGATGACTCTCTTTGATGTCCTTGATATGAAAATGTTGGCCTATTGTAAAATAATATTTCAAAGTTTGAGAAAAAAATGTTTTCCCATTTCTTAATATCTTTACTCATATTGTAACTTATTTGGAATCCAACTCTGATTTTGCAAGTTCATATTCTCTCTTTGTATTAAAACTGCTTTCCCGGAGAGATTTAAATGATGATGAAATCCAATGTGCTTCTAAATGATTAAAAATGATGAACATTTTAGACATTCATAGTCAACATTATGATTTATACAAAAAGACCTGATTGGCAAACAGTTCATTTATCAAAACAAGCCTATAGATAGAAAGTGGATGACATTATTGTCAGTGTTTCAGATTTTAGCAATTCTAATAGGTGTGTAGTTGAAATATCTCATTGTTATTTTAACTTGCAGTTCCCCGATGACATATGATGTTTTATATTCTTATTTTCCATCTGTATGTATTTTTTGGTGACGTTCAGATATTCAATGTATTTTTTAATTGGGTTGTTTTTTAATTGTTGAATTTTAAGAGTTCTTTGCATATCTTAAATACAAGTCCTTTGTCATCTGTATATTTAGCAAACAGTTTCCCTTAGTCCGTAACTTACCATTTCATTCTCTTAACACTGTCTTTTCACAGAGCAGAAGTTTTAAATTTTAATAAAGTTCCACTAAGTTTTTTTTCATGAATTATGTTAGTGTAGTTATATTTAAAAATTGATCCTCAAGGCCTGGCTGGTGGCTCACGCCTGTAATACTAGCACTTTGGGAGGCTGAGGCAGGCGGATCACGAGGTCAGGAGATCGAGACCATCCTGGCTAACACGGTGAAACCCCGTCTTTACTAAAAATGCAAAAAATTAGCCAGGCTTGGTGGTGGCGCCTATAGTCCCAGCTACTCAGGAGGCTGAGGCAGGAGAATGGTGTGAACCTGGGAGGCGGAACTTGCAGTGAGCCGAGATCGCGCCACTGCACTCCAGCCTGGGCGACTGAGGGAGACTCCGTCTCAAAAAAAAACAAAAAAAAAAAAAATTGATCCTCAAACTCAAGATAGTTTGACTATAATTTTGTAGGTTTAATTCTGGGATCTCCAGTACGTTTCATTTTATTACATTGTCTCTCCTTTCACCAATACCACATTGTCTTGATTACTGTTACTTTATAGTCTGTAATGTCAGGTAGCATCAGTCCTCCAATTTTGTCCTTCATCTTTAATATGGTTTTAGCTATTCTGAGTCTTTAGCTCCTCCTTATCGATGGTTTCACTTTGTGATTTTAGTTACCCACCATCAACCACAGTCCAAAAATATTAAATGGAAAATTCCAGAAATAAATAATTCGTAAGTTATAAATTACACACCATTCTGAATAGCGTGGTGAAATCTCACACTGTCCCCTCTGGACGTAATTCATTCTTTGGTCCAGTGTATCCGCACTCTATATCATAGTTGCCTGTTCATCATTTAGTAGCCGTCTTCGGTTCAGATAGACTGTCCCAGTATTGCAGTGCTTGTGTTCAAGTTACCCTTATTTTACTTAATAATGACCCCAAAGTGAAAGAGTACTATGCCTAATTAATACATTAAACTTCATAATAGGTATGCATGTTTGGATAAAAAACATAGTGTGCATAGAGTTTAGTACTAACCACAGTTTTAGCTGTTCATTGGGATCTTGGAATGTATTCCCTGTAAATAAAGAAAAACTATATTTTTGAGTAAGTTTGTAAATATTTACAAGATAACATACTAGAATTTGAACTGAGATTGTGCTGAATATATTGATCAAGTTGGGGAAAACTGACATCTTAAAAACACTGAGTCTTCTTATTCATGAACACGAAATATCTGTTTTTTCATGTAAATCTCCTTTGACTTCTTTTATCAGAGTTTTTTTAGTAGTCTTCATATAGGTCTTATACATATTTTGTTAGATTTATACCTAAATATTTAATTTGCAGGATGTTAATGTAAGTGGTATTGTGTATTTAATATTGATTTCCAATTGTTCATTACTGGTATATAGTAAAAGAATTGGCTTGTGTATATAATCTTACTTTCCGCAATCTCACTATAATTGCTTATGAGTTCAAAGAGGTTTTTCTTGCTGTTGATTATTTGGAATATGCTAAATAGACACTCATGAGATCTGTTAATCATGACAGTTTTATTTTTTCCTTCCAGTCTGTATATTTTTTATTTCCTTTTCTTGTTTTATTGCATTAGTTAAGACTTTCAGTATAATGTTAAGAGAGGCAAAAGGGGACATGCTTGCTTCGTCCCTGATCTTAGAGAGAAAGCACCTAGTTTCTCGTCATTAATTATGATGCTACCTGTAGGTTATGTTTACTGTTTGCTCTAGTTGTAGATTTCAGGGGCTAAAATTTCCTCTAGTTCCCTTTTTTTCTCCCTTCCCCACCATTGCCCTAGGGTTTTCTTAGAGATGCCTTAAATAGGGTCTAAGACTTAGAGTTCTTTCAACATAATCTCCTGTGTTATACAGATGTGATGGTAAAGTATGGGATTAGGGAAAGCATTCTGTAGTTTTATTATTAGGTCTCAGTCTTTGAGGGTAGGCTGTGCCCCTGGGCTGTGACCTTTACACGTGATCCTCCACTTTTCTTTTCTTCCTCTTACTTACGTGAGACAGGAGAGCAAGAAGGAACTGGAGCTGAGTATTTTCCTCTGCCCAGGTCAATTGAACGCTGATAAAACCCAAGACAAGACCCTTGTGCTCTGGCAAAACTGTTTCCCTAGAGGGCAGACTTTTGTTAAGAAAAACAGAATGCTCTGGACTTACTTTATAAATGCCTGTTTTCTCTCTGCCTATTCCAGAAGCATGAGAGGATTTTTCTCTGATCTTCATCCTGAGAACCTAGTGGGGCTTTTGCATGTGGAACTCACAAAAGTGTGGGGATGATCCTCCCCAAAATGGAACCCCTGAAGCTTTTAACTCCTAAGTTTGCAGTTAGTGGTGGCTCCAGTGGTGAACTTCTGCTCTTGGGCTCTGTTCCTGGTGAACTGTGAATCTCTTTATTTACCTGACTCTCCTATCAAAGTTTTGAACAGTGGCTTGACCTGTGATCTCAATTCTTTGAGGGATCCAAGAAGAGTTGATTTTCAGTTTGTTTAGCCCTTTCCTCACTGTGAAAGTGGGGGTCACAACATCCAAATTCTTATGTTGTACTAGAAACTGGAGGTCTCCAGATGACATTATTAAAAAGCTGTAAAGTAATCCCTATGAATTGCAAAAGCCTGCTATTGCTAGTAAGTAAAATACTAAGTGCTTTATTGCCCATTGCTTTTGTTGAGAGGATATTTAGTTTGATGTTATCTTAATGGATTGACACCAGGTATGAATGTAATGTGGCTCTGATAAGAGAAAAGCTCAAGTCAAAGTGAATTTTATATTTGACTATATTCAGTTTTGTTACCACATAAAAGAAAGAAAAAGAATATACTAAAGGCTATAAGCAGATCAGAGAAGTGTTATTGGAAAAAGAGACAGAGTAAAGACATCTTACATTATAGGACAGAAAAAAAGTTATTTTTATTTTTCATTAAAGATAATATCTATCAATTACTCTGATTGCATTTATGTTCACCTTTTAAATGTTTTAAATTTATGTATCCTAAGAATATAGCCTACAAAATATAAATATCCAATGTAGAATTTTCTAAAAGTTAAATTGCTATTAATATATATGACAGAAAGGAACATTATGAAAATAGTTATATTTTCCACACATTATTTAATTAGTCTATTAATTACTACTAATTGTCACTGTTACTTTATCCTATTACTGTTTTGTTTAAATGCTGAAATAATAGCATTTATGTAACAGAACATTAAATAACAGAGTAATACATAATTTCAAAGAAATATCCTGTTTTTTACATTTGTATGTTAATGTAATAACAGTGGAGAATTCTATAATATACACTATATTATAATATTTTAGGCCTGATATTGCTATATTCTGGGCTGGCTCTCTAAAATTTGTTCACCCTATTTGACCTTCACTCTAAGAAGTATCAGCTTTCTTAAGGCAACTTGGAGCAGGAGGCAACAGGCTAAGGACTAGTGAAGGAAGCACATCATCGTATGCCCTGCAAGTCTAGGCCAAGAGCCTATCCAAGTCCATAAAGTATATATCAAAGTCATTAGATTTTAATGTAATTTTAAAATAGATTAAAAATCCTATTATATATCATCAGCTTTCTTCAGTACTTCAGGGAATAGAGGGAAGGGACTCTATATATGCTTGGAAAATGGTGGTAAAGAGAAGAATATGTGCTCTACATACCAGCAGAGGCCCAAGATGAAAATCAGGAAGAGGCATTTATCATCTCTGAGTCTCAGAGGGAAGAATAAAAACAGGTTACTGAGGACAGCTTGGTGTTGACCAGGAGGCCAATCATATATGAGACACAGAATCTAGAGCATCACCGAACCAGAAGAACACAGAAGGGCTTCTCCATAGAAAACACAGAAGGGCTTCTCCAAGAAATTGCTTCCATAGAAAGCAATTGTGGCAGCCACAATTGCTTAAGAATGACCTGTCAGAACATGTGTGGTCTTTATAAACTCCTAGAACCATCAGAAGGAAAAAGAAAGCTTGAAGAATTTTGCATGGGTGGGAGTAGGGTATAAAGAAAGAGAATAGGTTGCTATAACGTTGGGAGCTGCAAGCCAGCAAAAGCATGATATACATATTCATATGACCTTATTTGCACATAGAGAAGGATAAGCTTGGTGCCATTTAGGTATCTGTATCTATACGGTTAACCCTTATTAGTTATATCATTCAGACCCTTGTATTAGACATATGTTACTTATTCCTGCTCAGCTTTCATTTCCTCCTTGGAAACAAATACGTTAATTTTCCTATCCATGTGGTTTGAGTGAGACTGACCCTACCCTAGCCCCAGAGTTAAGCATCTGTCCTGGTGCTAGCCACTCAGGATATTCAGTATTCAGTCATAGATACTGAATCACAGAAACCCACTCGATTCATAACAGAAAAATATAGATGCATTTGCTAGAATTGTTAGGAAAAATACAGACTCTGTATATTTATATTCCCAATTATACAGATGATATAAACATGAAGCTATGTATAGAGAGCCAAAAACAAAACACAAGAATGCAGGACCTAGAGGTAAAGAAGGAAAAAGGGAGAGAGCAAGGACACTAGATGGGGATAGGTGGGGTCTCAGTAATAATAAAATCAAGATTTCCTATCTTTGGACTTTCAACCACAGATTCCTTACCTGAATCCGTTTAAGTTCAAGTTTTATTTATTAAAGTTTCACCTAATTTAGCTTTCACTTGAATCCATAAGACTTGTACCACAGCCCTCTGTATTTACTTTGAATAATCAAGGACTGATACAGATTAAAGTCTTGCCATGTTTTTCGTATTTCTTTAAATTTATTATGTTTCCAACAGTTTTTGCCTTATATATTTCATTACAAGCTGCCTAAAGATTTATGGTCATATCTTCAACAAAAACTTCTTGTTATGTGTCCTTTAATTTATTTAACCTGGAACTCTAGTTTATTTAATTTTACTATGAATCCCAATTCCTTTTGTTTGCATTTTAATGTTATGATTTTGCCCATCCTTTTTATATCTCTACCTTGTTAAATCCATTTTCTTGAGTCTGTTACAAACAGCTCGAGATTGAGTTTTGTTTTATAATGCAAACTGAGATTCCATGTGTATCTGTTTGTAGATTACATTGTTTCATTTTCAATTATTTCATGACCTCTTTATTGTCTCATTTTTCTCATTTTGTTCTATTTCCTGGCTTCCACTTGATCAGAATATAAATTGTTTTTTCATAAAAATGAATTCTAACTGCTAATATTTTAAGAATGTTTGCATCTGTATTCAGGAGGGATATATGTAGTTTTCTTGTACTGTCTTTGTCTACTTTTTGTATCAGGGTAACACTAACTTCACAAAATGAATTGAGAATTATTTCTTCATTTCAAGTTTCTGAAAGAGATTGAGGAAAATTGTTGTTAATTCTTTAAAGATTTGGTAGAATTATCCAATGAAGCCATCTGAACTTGGAGATTTCTTTTTTGGAAATTTATTAATTCCAAATATAATTTCCTTACTAGTATTAGGATGCTTCAAGTTATCTACTGAATATTGTGTGAGTTGTACTAGTTTTTGATTATTGAGAAATTGACTTATTTTGTTTACATTGTCAAATTTATAGTGAAGAGTTGTTTGTAGTGTTATTATCCTTTTTATTTCTGCATAGTCTATATTGATATTTCCTGTTTCATTCCTAATATTGATAATTTCTGGGGTTTTTTCTTTTCCAGTCTTGCTAGTTGACAATTTTATTGACATTTCAAAGAACCAGCCTTTGTTTCATTGATTTTTCTCTGTTGTTTTTCTACTTTCAATATCATTGGTTTCTGTGGTTATCTTTATTATTTCCTTCCTTCAGGTCCCTTTGGAATTATTTTTATCTTCTTTTTCTAGCTCCTTAAGGCCTGACCTTAGATTACCAATGTGAGATTTCTCTTTTAATGTACGTATTTAATACTAGAAATTTCCCTCTCAGCACTACTATAGTTAGGTCCACAACTTCTGTTATATTTTCATTTTTGTTCAAGTTCAATACATTTTTTAAGTTTCTTTAAGACTTTCTCTTTGAGTCAGGGGTTATCTATAAGTGTCTTGTTTAGTTTCCAAGAGTTTGGAGACTTTCCAGCTACATTTCTGTTATTTGCTGGGTTAACGATATTAGTTCTATTACTCAGATCCTTGTTGTAGACATATGCTGTTTGTTCCTGCCTAGTTTCCTTTTCCTCTTTGGAAACTAATACCTTAATTTCCCTACATAATCATCCCATCCAATGTGTGTGAGAGATGTAATTTCTATGGTTATAAATCTTTTAAGTTTTTCGAGATTTATTTGTTGCCGCAGGATATGGGAACTCTCTCAAAAGCTGCTCATTGTACAACTACTTTTTTGGTACAACAGTTTGGAAGCGTGTTAGGGTTCTCTAGAGGGACAGAACTAATAGGATAGATGTATATATGAAGGGAAGTTTATTAAGGAGTATCGACTCACACGATCACAAGGTGAAGTCCCACAATAGGTCATCTGCAAGCTCAGGAGCAAGGAAGCCAGTCTGAGTCCCAAAACCTGAAAAGTAGGGAAGCTGACAGTGCAGCCTTCAGTCTGTGACCAAAGGCCTGAGAGCTACTGGCAAACCACTGGTATAAGTCCAAGAGTCCAAAAGCTGAAGAATCTGGAGTCTGATATTTGAGTGCAGGAAGAATCCAGCATGGGAGAAAGGTGAAGGCCAGAAGACTCAGCAAGTCTGCTCTTTACATCTTCTACCTGCTTTATCCTAGCCAAGCTGGCAGTTGATTTGACGGTACCCACCCAGATTGAGGGTAGGTCTGCCTCTCCCAGTCCACTGACTCAAATGTTAATCTCCTTTGGCAACACTCTCACCGACACACCCAGGAACGATACTTTGCATCCTTCAATCCAATCAAGCTGACACTCAATATTAACCATCACAAGCAGTTTCTTAAAAAATAAAACATATATCTACCATATGACCCAGACATTTCACTCTTAGGTATTTAACCAAGAGAAACAAACCCATATGTCTATACACTGATCGGTGTGCAAATGTTCAGCTAGCTTTATTTGTAATAGCTCAAAACTGGAAGCAACCCAAATATCCATCAACAGTTGAATGAATAACAAATTGTGGTATGGTAATACAACAAAACACTACTGAGAAATAAAAGGAATGACTTATTGATACATGCAATAATATAGTTAAATATTGAAATAGTTACTCTCAGTGAAAGAAGCCAGACAAAACAAAATTACATACTGCATGGTTCTGTTCAAATATAATTTTAGAAAATACAAATTAATTTCTAGTGACAGAAAGCATGACAGAAGTGGTCATATGAAAATGTGTGGTGCATATGAAAAAAGGGGACAGTGTGAGTTAACATATAAAACTTAGGTGGATATGTCTATTACCCTGATTGGGTGATGGGTTTATAAATGTATACATATTAAAAACTTAGTTTATGGTATACTTTAAATATATACAGTTTATTGGATGTCAATTATAGCCCAATAAAGCTTTAAAAAACAAAAAAGTTATCTTTGCAAACAGAAAGTTTTTTTCTGTTTATTCCAACATAACTATTCTCCCTCTATAGATAACCATTTTAAAATTTGATATAATTTATATAATTTGTTAAATTAGTAGCATTCCATAGACAAGTTCTTCCACCCTGCTTTCTCACAGTGATATATCCTGAGTCATAGCAATATGTGGATATATTCTTCATTTCTTTTTCCGGTTGCATAATTCTTTATTATGCGAATATGCCATGGCTTAATTTTTTATTAATATTAATCATATTAACATTTTTTAGTTATTTTTGATATTTAAATACATAAATAACATAAAAGAATGGTGCAATAGGTTGTCTTGATTATTTTTATACTTTTGGTAGTGTACTTTTGTAATATATTCTTTGAAATGGTTTTTCTTTTTTTTTTTTTTTTTTTTGAGACGGAGTCTCGCTTTGCGCCCAGGCTGGAGTGCAGTGGCCGGATCTCAGCTCACTGCAAGCTCCGCCTCCCGGGTTTACGCCATTCTCCTGCCTCAGCCTCCCGAGTAGCTGGGACTACAGGCGCCCGCCACCTCGCCCGGCTAGTTTTGTTTTGTATTTTTAGTAGAGATGGGGTTTCACCGTGTTAGCCAGGATGGCCTCGATCTCCTGACCTCATGATCCGCCCGTCTCGGCCTCCCAAAGTGCTGGGATTACAGGCTTGAGCCACCGCGCCCGGCCAAAACCGTAGTCACTCAACGTAAACACTTCGTGCTTACCACTTTGCTAAGTGGTTTACTTGAGTCCAACAGCTCTTGCACTGGCCGGGAATTGAACCCGGGTCTCCCGCGTGGGAGGCGAGAATTCTACCACTGAACCAGTTTTTCTGAATGAAAGTGCAACGATTTCTGATTGGAAACTCCGTGTAGGTTTGCTAGAGTTCACCAAATTCTCTTTCACAGGGATTGTAACATTGTATTCCCACTATCAACAAACTAAGTGCCTGTTATCCTACATTCTGACCCATGGAGTTTATTTTCCAATGATTGGATCTTTGCCTGGGTGAAAAATGAGACATTTTATTATAGCCATTTTGCTATATGATTAGACACGTGTCAATATCTGGACAATTTGGCAAAAATAGAACACTCCTGTATTCTTGCTGTTATATGCCAAAAACTTGATACTTCACAGTAGCCTTAAATTACCAAATGATAGGTGTCATGGGCTGAATTGTGCTGCCCCCCACCCCTCACCAAAATTCATATATTGAAGTCTCAAAATCTATTAAAATGCCATTAATGGCCAAAACTGAATTACGTTTGCACCAATCTAAAAGTACGTCATAATGTAATTGTATTTGGAAATAGGGTCTGTAGAAAAGTAATTAAGGTTAAATAAGGTCATATTGATGGGCCCTAATCCATGTGACTATATTTGGAGATACGACCTCCTAAGAGGTGACTGAGTTAAAACGATACCAATGGGGTAGAGCCCTAATTTCATATGACTGGTGATCTTGTAAGAAGAGAAACACAGTTACTTGGGAGACTGAGGTGAGAGGATCACTTGAGCCCAGGAATTTTAGGTTACAGTGAGCTATGATCCCTCCACTGCACTCTAGCCTGGGTGACAGGATAAGACCCCAATTCTTAAAAAAGAAAAGAAAAGAAACAGACACCAAAAATATTCATGCACAAAATAAAGGCCATGCAAGGACATAGTGTCAATGAAAAGAGTCAAACTCTGTAAAATATTTGAAGAGATTTATTCTGAGCCAAATATGAGTGACCATGGCCTGGGACACAGCCCTCAGGAGATCCTGAGAACATGTGCCCAAGGTGGTCAGGGCACAGCTTGGTTTTATACATTTTAGAGAAGCAGGAGACATCAATCAAATACATTTAAGAATACATTGGTTTAGTCCAGAAAGGCAGGGCAATTCAAAGGTGGGTTAGGGTGGGGGAGCTTCCAGGCTATAGATGAATTTAAACATTTTCTGGTTGACAATTGGTTGAGTTTGTCTAAAGACTGAAAGAAAGAAAGGAGTTGAAAGAAAGGGAAAGTAAGATAAAGATTATGGAGATCAAAGTTCTTTTGCAGTTTTTATAGTGGCTGCCCTTAAATACAATAGATGACAAATGTTTCCTATTCAGATCTTGGTTAATCTCTTTAGGATTGGGAGGATCTGGAAGAAAAAGATCCAGCTATGTAAATAGAAGTTCTTTACAGATGTACATTTTCCCCCACAAAGAATAGCATTGGAGGGCCATTTCAAAATATGGTAAAGAAACAAGTTTTGGGGTAAAATATTTTGATTTTCTTCCTTGTCTCATAATGTTGTGTCAGAGTCAGGAAAATAAGTCACGATATATAGGGTTAAATAAAACCCATCTGATAAGAATTTATGATTTATAGGGCATGACTTCCAGACCCCTTAGATAGGAATTTGGGCAAGATAAAAGAATCAGAGTTTACTCCTCAATAGCAGGAAGGCAGCCATCTGCAAGCCAAGGACAGAGGCCTCAGAAGAAATCAAACCCACTTGATCTGAGATTTTAGCCTTCAGAATTTTTGAGAAAACATATTTTTGTTGTTTATGCCAACTAGTTTTTTTTTAATAGTTTTTAAAAATGATAGCCCTAGCAAACTAATACAGTGGATTTACCATGTATTAAATACTGAAATCTTCGAGAATCTGGCCATTGCTCCATTCATAAATTGGTAGTTACTACCAATGAGTAAAGGTCTCATAGACATAATTCAGAAAATGGAATACAAATGTTGATATTCTGACAATGAGGCAGGGAACATGATATTATATGCCTAGTATGCACTACTCAAAGTATCAACTACTGCTAGCCAAAATATGCATAGTTTCAATCATACTTTCTTCTAATCCAGTGAGTCTCAAAGTGTGAGAGCAGCATCTCTGGAAGTTTGTTAAAAATGCACATGTAAAACCCCACTCGAGGGACACTAAATAAAAAACTTTGGTGGTATGCTCCAGAAGTTTGTGTTTTAATAAATCTCCCAGGTGATCTCAATACACTCTCAGGTTTGAGAGCCACTGTTCCAATCCACCTCCATCAACCACCAGATTAAACTAGAGATCTAAAATTCAGGATTGCTTATGACTGCTCCTCCCTGTTCAACACAATTCAGTAAGTTGTTTGTAACCCACAAGATTGTCACTAGGACTTATACTAGGAGAAGTGGTCAAATGCTTATGGGTTAGGAATTGATTTCTACAGGTTTGAATCCCAGCTCTACCATTTATTCACTCTGTGTTCATGGAAAAATTAACTTCCTCACACATAAGTGAGGTAATGGGGTAAATAATAATCTTTAGCTCAAAGGCTTACTAAGAGGATCAAAATTAGTTGATACACATAAAATGCTTCTAACACAGCACATTGTATAGCAAGTAGCCGAGAAGTATTACCTGCTATTAGTAGTAGTATTATACCACACCTCCCTCTTCAATTGCCATATTCCATCTCATATTTTGGCAACAATAATACAGAACTACTCATGGTTACCTTGCCTATACTATGTTGTTTATTTTATTCTTTTACTTATACTATGCCTTTACTTGTATTATTTCCACTGCCTCCAATTCTCTCTCTTGTCCTTTGTAGTCTAAATTATGTTTATTCATTTTTCAAAAAACCCAATTACAGACATACCTTGTTTTATTGTGCTTTACTTTGTTGTCATATACAAATACTGAATTCTTACAAATTAAAGATTTGTGGTAACCCTGCATCAAGCAATTTTTAGTGCCATTTTTCCAAAAACATGCTCACTTGGTGTCTCCGTGTCACATTTGGGTAATTCTCATACTATTTCAAGCTTTTTAGTTATTTTTTTTATCTGTTATGATGATATGTGTTCAGTGATCTTTGATGTTACTATTGTAATTGTTTGTGGGTACCATTAACTGTGCCCATGTAAGATGGCAATCAACAAATGTACTGTGTATACTAAATTCTCCACCAACCAGTCATTTTTCTGTCTCTTTCCCTCTTTTTGAGCCTTTCTATTCCCTGAGTCACAACAATACTGAAATTAGGCCAATTAATAACCCTAAATGGTCTCTAAGTGTTCACGTGAAAAGAAGAGTCACAGACCTATTAATTTAAATCAAAATCTGGAAATGATGAAGCTTAGTAAGGAAGGCATGTCAAAAGCTGAGACAGGCTAAAAACTTATGAAGTCAAAGGAAAAGTTTAAAGGAAATTAAAAGTACTGCTCCAGGGAACACGCATATGGAAAAACAGTAAAACGGTCTTCCTGCTGATATGGAGAAAGTGTTAGTGGTCTGGATAGAAGACCAAATCAGCGACAATATTCCCTTAAGCCAAAGCCTAATCCAGAGCAAGGTTCTAACTAACTTCAATGCCATGAAGGCTGAGAGACATGAGGAAGCTGCAAAAGACAAGTCTGAAGCTAGCAGAGGTTGGTTCATGAAGTTTAAGGAAAGAATTCATCTCCAGAACATATAAGTAAAAGGGGTGAAGTAGAAAGTACTGATGTAAAAGCTGCAGCAAGTGATCCAAAAGATCCATGCGAGATCATTGATAAAGGTGGCTACACTAAGCGATACATTTTCAGTGCAGATGAAACAGCCTTCTATTGGAAGAAGATGCCATATAAGACTTTCACAACTGGAGAGAAGTCACTATTTGGTTTCAGAGCTTCAAACAACAGATTGACTCTCCTGTTAGGGAATAAGGCAGCTGAGGACTTTTACTTGAAGCCAATGCTCATTTGCCATGTTGAAAATGCTAGGGTTTTAAAAATTGTATTAAATCTACTCCGTCTGTGCTCTATAAATGGAATAAACCCTGGGTGACAGCACATTTGTTTACAGCATAGTTTACTGAATATTTCAAGTCCCTTGTTGAGATCTACCACTCACACAAAAATATTTCTTTCAAAATATTACTGCTCATTAACAATGTACCTAGTCATCCAATAACTCTGATGGGGATGTACAAGATTTATGTTGTTTTCATGCCTATTAACACCCACTCTGTAGCCCACAAATCAAGAAGCAATTTTAACTTTCAAGTATTATTAGTTAAGAAGTACGTGTTGTGAGGCTATAGCTGCCATAGATAGTGATTCCTCTGATTGATGTGGGAAACATAAATTGAAGCCTTTTGGAAAGAATTTACTACTATGGATGTATTTATGGATATTTGTGATTCATGGGAGGAGGTAAAAATATCAACATTAACAAGTTTGGAGGAAGTTGATTCCAACCCCTACGGATGACTTTGAGGAGTTCAAGCTTCAGTGGAGGAAGTACCTGAAGATGTGGTAGAAATCGCAAGAGAACTAGAATTAAAAGTAGAGCCTGAAGATGTGCCTAGATTGCTGCAATGTCATAAGAAAATTTTATGGATGAAGGATTTCTTCTTATGGATGAGCAAATAAAGTGGTTTCTTGATATGGAATCTACTTTCGGTGAAAATGCCAGGAACATTGTTAACATGACAACAAAGATTCAGAATATTACATAAACTTAATTGATAGGTAGTGGCAAGGATTGGAAAGATAGAGTGCACTTTTGAAAGAGGTTCTTCCATGGGTAAAATGCTACCAAACAACACAACACGTTACAGAGAATTCTTTTTTTGTGAAAGGAAGAGTCTATCAATGTGGCTGACTTTATTGTCTTATTTTAAGAAATTGCCACAGCCACCCCAACCACCACACTGATCAGTCGGCAGGCATTAACATCAAGGCAAGACACTGTCAGCAAAAAGATCACAACTTGTTGAAGGCTCAAATCATTGTTAGCATTTTTTAGCAGTAAAGTATTTTTTTTTTTTAATTATTATACTTTAAGTTCTAGGGTACATGTGCATAACGTGCAGGTTTGTTACCTATGTATACTTGTGCCATGTTGCTGTGCTGCACCCATCAACTCGTCAGCACCCATCAACTCGTCATTTACATCAGGTATAACTCCCAATGCAATCCCTCCCCCCACCCCCTCCCCATGATAGGCCCCGGTGTGTGATGTTCCCCTTCCCGAGTCCAAGTGATCTCATTGTTCAGTTCCCACCTATGAGTGAGAACATGCGGTGTTTGGTTTTCTGTTCTTGTGATAGTTTGCTAAGAATGATGGTTTCCAGCTGCATCCATGTCCCTACAAAGGACACAAACTCATCCTTTTTTTATGGCTGCATAGTATTCCATGGTGTATATGTGCCACATTTTCTGAATCCAGTCTGTCACTGATGGACATTTGGGTTGATTCCAAGTCTTTGCTATTGTGAATAGTGCCGCAATAAACATACGTGTGCATGTGTCTTTATAGCAGCATGATTTATAATCCTTTGGGTATATACCCAGTAATGGGATGGCTGGGTCATATGGTACATCTAGTTCTAGATCCTTGAGGAATCGCCATACTGTTTTCCATAATGGTTGAACTAGTTTACAATCCCACCAACAGTGTAAAAGTGTTCCTATTTCTCCACATCCTCTCCAGCACCTGTTTCCTGATTTTTAATGATTGCCATTCTAACTGGTGTGAGATGGTATCTCATTGTGGTTTTGATTTGCATTTCTCTGATGGCCAGTGATGATGAGCATTTTTTCATGTGTCTGTTGGCTGTATGAATGTCTTCTTTTGAGAAATGTCTGTTCATATCCTTTGCCCACTTTTTGATGGGGCTGTTTGTTTTTTTCTTGTGAATTTGTTTGAGTTCTTTGTAGGTTCTGGATATTAGCCCTTTGTCAGATGAGTAGATTGCAAAAATTTTCTCCCATTCTGTAGGTTGCCTGTTCATTCTCATGGTAGTTTCTTTTGCTGTGCAGAAGCTCTTTAGTTTAATGAGATCCCATTTGTCAATTTTGGCTTTTGCTGCCGTTGCTTTTGGTGTTTTAGACACGAAGTCCTTACCCATACCTATGTCCTGAATGGTACTACCTAAGTTTTCCTCTAGGGTTTTTATGGTATTAGGTCTAACATTTAAGTCTCTAATCCATCTTCAATTAATTTTTGTATAAGGAGTAAGGAAAGGATCCAGTTTCAGCTTTCTACTTATGGCTAGCCAATTTTCCCAGCACCATTTATTAAATAGGGAATCCTTTCCCCATTTCTTGTTTCTCTCAGGTTTGTCAAAGATCAGATGGCTGTAGATGTGTGGTATTATTTCTGAGGACTCTGTTCTGTTCCATTGGTCTATATCTCTGTTTTGGTACCAGTACCATGCTGTTTTGGTTACTGTAGCCTTGTAGTATAGTTTGAAGTCAGGTAGTGTGATGCCTCCAGCTTTGTTCTTTTGACTTAGGATTGTCTTGGAGATGCGGGGTCTTTTTTGGTTCCATATGAACTTTAAAGCAGTTTTTTGAAATTCTGTGAAGAAACTCATTGGTAGCTTGATGGGGATGGCATTGAATCTATAAATTACCTTGGGCAGTATGGCCATTTTCACGATATTGATTCTTCCTATCCATCAGCATGGTATGTTCTTCCATTTGTTTGTGTCCTCTTTTATTTCACTGAGCAGTGGTTTGTAGTTCTCCTTGAAGAGGTCCTTTACATCCCTTGTAAGTTGGATTCCGAGGCATTTTATTCTCTTTGAAGCAATTGTGAATGGAAGTTCATTCATGATTTGGCTCTCTGTTTGTCTGTTACTGGTGTATATGAATGCTTGTGATTTTTGCACATTAATTTTGTATCCTGAGACTTTGCTGAAGTTGCTTATCAGCTTAAGGAGATTTTAGGCTGAGACAATGGGATTTTCTAAATATACAATCATGTCATCTGCAAAGAGGGACAATTTGACTTCTTCTTTTCCTAACTGAATACCCTTGATTTCTTTCTCTTACCTGATTGCCCTAGCCAGAACTTCCAACACTATGTTGAAGAGGAGTGGTGAGAGAGGCCATCCCTGTCTTGTGCCAGTTTTCAAAGGGAATTTTTCCAATTTTTGCCCATTCAGTATGATATTGGCTGTGGGTTTGTCATAAATCGCTCTTATTATTTTGAGGTATGTTCCATCAATACTGAATTTATTGAGCGTTTTTAGCATGAAGGGCTGTTGAATTTTCTGCATCTATTGAGATAATCATGTGGTTCTTGTCTTTGGTTCTGTTTATATGATGGATTATGTTTATTGATTTGCGAATGTTGAACCAGCCTTGCATCCCAGGGATGAAGCCCACTTGATCATGGTGGATAAGCTTTTTGATGTGCTGCTGAATTCGGTTTGCCAGTATTTTATTGAGGATTTTTGCATCGATGTTCATCAGGGATATTGGTCTAAAATTCTCTTTTTTTGTTGTGTCTCTGCTAGGCTTTGGTATCAGGATGATGTTGGCCTCATAAAATGAGTTAGGGAGGATTCCCTCTTTTTCTATTGATTGGAATAGTTTCAGAAGGAATGGTACCAACTCCTCCTTGTACCTCTGGTAGAATTTAGCTGTGAATCCATCTGGTCCTGGACTTTTTTTGGTTGGTAGGCTATTAATTATTGCCTCAATTTCAGAGCCTGCTATTGGTCTATTCAGGGATTCAACTTCTTCCTGGTTTAGTCTTGGAAGAGTGTAAGTGTCCAGGAAATTATCCATTTCTTCTAGCTTTTTTTTGTTCTCCATTTGCTTGGTAGATCTTCCTCCATCCCTTTATTTTGAGCCTATGTGTGTCTGCATGTGAGATGGGTCTCCTGAATACAGCACACTGATGGGTCTTGACTCTATCCAGTTAGCCTGTCTGTGTCTTTTAATTGGAGCATTTAGTCCATTTACATTTAAGGTTAATATTGTTATGTGTGAACTTGATCCTGCCATTATGATATTAACTGGTTATTTTGCTTGTTAGTTGATACAGTTTCTTCCTAGCCTCGATGGTCTTTACATTTTGGCATGTTTTTGCAATGGCTGGTACCGGTTGTTCCTTTCCATGTTTAGTGCTTCCTTCAGGGTCTCTTGTAAGGCAGGCCTAGTGGTGACAAAATCTCTAAGCATTTGCTTATCTGTAAAGGATTTTATTTCTCCTTCACTCATGAAACTTAGTTTGGCTGGATATGAAATTCTGGGTTAAAATTCTTTTCTTTAAGAATGTTGAATATTGGCCCCCACTCTCTTCTGGCTTGTAGAGTTTCTGCCGAGAGATCTGCTGTTAGTCTGATGGGCTTCCCTTTGTGGGCAACCCGACCTTTCTCTCTGGCTGCCCTTAAGATTTTTTCCTTCATTTCAACTTTGGTGAATCTGACAATTATGTGTCTTGGAGTTGCTCTTCTCGAGGAGTATCTTTGTGGCGTTCTCTCTATTTCCTGGATTTGAATGTTGGCCTGCTCTACTAGGTTGGGGAAGTTCTCCTGGATGATATCCTGAAAAGTGTTTTCCAACTTGGTTCCATTTTCCCCCTCACTTTCAGGCACCCCAATCAGACGTAGATTTGGTCTTTTTACATAATCCCACACTTCTTGCAGGCTTTGTTCATTTCTTTTTCTTCTTTTTTCTTTTGGTTTCTCTTCTCGCTTCATTTCGTTCATTTGATCCTCAATCGCTGATACTCTTTCTTCCAGTTGATCGAGTCGGTTACTGAAGCTTGTGCATTTGTCACGTATTTCTCATGTCATGGTTTTCATCTCTTTCATTTCGTTTATGACCTTCTCTGCAATAATTACTCTAGCCATCAATTCTTCCACTTTTTTTTCAAGATTTTTAGTTTCTTTGCGCTGGGTACGTAATTCCTCCTTTAGCTCTGAGAAGTTTGATGGACTGAAGCCTTCTTCTCTCATCTCGTCAAAGTCATTCTCCGTCCAGCTTTGATCTGTTGCTGGCGATGAGCTGCGCTCCTTTTCCGGGGGAGATGCGCTCTTATTTTTTGAATTTCCAGCTTTTCTGCCCTGCTTTTTCCCCATCTTTGTGTTTTATCTGCCTCTGGTCTTTGATGATGATGGTGATGTACTGATGGGGTTTTGGTGTAGGTGTCCTTCCTGTTTGATAGTTTTCCTTCTAACAGTCAGGACCCTCAGCTGTAGGTCTGTTGGAGATTTCTTGAGGTCCACTCCAGACCCTGTTTGCCTAGGTGTCAGCAGCAGAGGCTGCAGAAGATAGAATATTGCTGAACAGCGAGTGTACCTGTCTGATTCTTGCTTTGGAGGCTTCCTCTCAGGGGTGTACTCCACCCTGTGAGGTGTGGGGTGTCAGACTGCCCCTTGTGGGGGATGTCTCCCAGTTAGGCTACTCAGGGGTCCGGGACCCACTTGAGCAGGCAGTCTGTCCCTTCTCAGATCTCAACCTCCGTGTTGGGAGATCCACTGCTCTCTTCAAAGCTGTCAGACAGAGTTGTTTGCGTCTGCAGAGGTTTCTGCTGCTTTTGGCTTTTGTTGTTTACTGTGCCCTGTCCCCAGAGGTGGAGTCTACAGAGACAGGAAGGTTTCCTTGAGCTGCTGTGAGCTCCACCCAGTTCGAGCTTCCCAGTGGCGTTGTTTACCTACTTAAGCCTCAGCAATGGTGGGCGCCCCTCCCCCAGCCTCGCTGCTGCCTTGCTGCGAGATCGCAGACTGCTGTGCTAGCAATGAGGGAGGCTCCGTGGGCGTGGGACCCTCCCGGCCAGGTGTGGGATATAACCTCCTGATGTGCCTGTTTGCTTAAAGCGCAGTATTGGGGTGGGAGTTACCCGATTTTCCAGGTGGTGTGTGTCTCAGTTCCCCTGGCTAGGAAAAGGGATTCCCTTTCCCCTTGCGCTTCCCAGGTGAGGCGATGCCTCGCCCTGCTTCAGCTCCCGCTGGTCGGGCTGCAGCAGCTGACCAGCACCGATTGTCCGGCACTCCCTAGTGAGATTAACCCAGTACCTCAGTTGAAAATGCAGAAATCACCGGTCTTCTGTATCGCTCGCGCTGGGAGTTGGAGACTGGAGCTGTTCCTATTCGGCCATCTTGCTCCACCCCCCGCAGTAAAGTATTTTTAAATTAAGGTCTGTACATTGTTTTTTAGACACCATGCTATTGAACATTTAACAGACTACAGTATAGTACAAACATAACTGTTATATGCACTGGGAAATCAAAAAATTTGTATCACTCATTTCATTGTAAAATTCACTTTATTGTGGTGATCTCAAACTGAATAAGCAATATCTCCAAGTCATGCCTGTATTATTTCCTCCCAGAACTTCTCATATCTCCTTTACAACTCACTACAGTTGATATGGGGAGTCATGCTCTGTGTTTTCTTAGTATCTGTACTTAACTCTGGGTTACAGAGGCTATCCAGATGTTCATAAACCACTTTATTCTTCTTCCTGTGCTCACAGCTCAATGGCATATTCCAGTCTCCCTGGCAATTAGGTAAGGCTATGTATTTGATTTCTGACAATGAGATACAAGCAGAAGTGACATGTGACTTACCAGCCCTGGCCTTGGAAAACCTTTCTAGTACAATCCTCCATCCTGTTTGTGTGCTACCCTGTAGATTAAGCAAACATTTTCAGAGAAGGGCAGACTCATGAGACAAAAGGATCCGGGATGCTAAATAAACATGGTGGAGGTCATCCACCTGCCCATTAGGACCATATATGTTGAAGTTATGAAAAAATATTAAAATACTGGGGTTATATGTGTTGTAGTAATTAGCATTACTTCCAAAATACCCACTGATTATACTGAAAACATTGTATTGAAATTACATTTTTATATATAAAAATATATTTGAAAGATCAAAACTTTCAAAAATTCCAGAAGTAACTTTCCTTTCTAGATAAGGCTTATTACATGTTATTTTACCAAATATTTTTGATATATCATTTACATCTATTTTGTTTTATAAAAGTCTTTAGGTTTATCATTTGAATAACTATCCTAGGATTTTTGTGGAAGAGATAAAGTGATTTTTCTTTAAACAATGAGGTAGTGTATGATGTGATCCAAAATAAAATACCAGTGACTTGTTATCTTCCAAAGAGAACTCTGCAGTCCTTTGCTTGCACACTCCTTATTAGTTTCCTTGGCAACGGGTAATCACTTGTTTCCCTTAAATAGATGAGATGCCAACAAATATGTAATAGTGGTTTGATACATCAGCAAAGAAAAGTGCTATAATGACAGCATAATAAATCTGAACATGAAAAGTTAATAGTCACATTAGTGACAGCCTAACTATAGTGTGAGAAGCACAGAGAGCTTGAATTTTCTGCTTCCATTTCATTCTTTTTGTGACACTCGGTTCTTCCTAGAATGCCCTCCTCCTCTCTCCCTCCCTTTGCATAGCATGAAACCTATAAAGGAATAAAAACTCGCTGGGCGGGGTGGCTCACGCATGTAATCCCAACACTTTGGAAGGCCCAGGCAGGCGGATCACTTGAGGTCAGGAGTTTGAGACGAGCCTGGCCAACATGGTGAAACCCCATCTCTACTAAAAATATAAAAATTAGCTGGGCATGGTGGCAGGTGCCTGTAATCTCAGTATTTAAGAGGCTGAGGCAGGAGAATCACTTGAACCCAGGAGGCAGAGGTTTCAGGGAGCCAAGATTGGGCCATTGCACTCCAGCCTGTGTGACAAGAGCTAGACTCAGTCTCAAAAAGAAGAAGAAAAAAAAAAAAAAGAATAAAAACCCTTCAAAATGAAAACAGACCTGTTAATAATTCCTTTTTTTAGCCCTGTAAGAAAGTATGCTAAATTTATTTGTCTCCTGGTAAATTATTATATTAAAAAACATGATTTCAGGGATATCCCTAAATAGTTAAATATATAATTTAAACCCTACATATTTACCTAAATATATTCCATTTTGGGAGAGTCACCTTGATTTATTCTAGTCAGGGTCATCAATCTCCATCAGGGTTTACTTTCCACTCACTCATTAGGTATGCCAGCTCTGTCATAAAGGCAAATGTAGAACTTGCTGTGGTCCTCTCACCATGGCACCAGCAACAGCTGGCATAGGCTTAGAGCCATTGCCTCTAAAGTACAGCTAGGAACAGTAACTCTGTTTGACCCCTGGGTAGTTATCTCCCCTTCTCATTATTGTTGGGTACATATGGACCCTGGAAGTGGCCAGTGGAAAGCCATTGCTTTAACATTCATCCCCAGAATTCACCATACCTAGCAGTAGCAGCAGATTTAGGCCAAATGACAAGTCTGTTACACAGGTCTATTATATCTACTCCCTCCTTCGTTTTTAGCTCTACTTTCTCCACTTCTAATGGTTCCTCCCAGTCTTCATCTTTCCTTAATTCCTTAAACCCAATTCTGATCTTTTCCCATGACAGAGTAGCAGAGCCATCTGAAAAAATGTGTCTCCTCTACAGTATTAAGTAGTCCAACATAAAAAGGTGACTATAGATTAAAACAGATTGGAGAAGTAAAAACCTAAATAAATATAACTAATATAGTAATTTAACAATTGTTGGCATTGTCTGCCAAGTTGTTAAGCATTTATCAAGCAGTGGGCTAAATTTTATGTACACTATTTCTATTGAATCCTTACAACATGGGTATTATTGTCTTGATTTTATAGGCAATTGATATTTTCACAGGTGTTAAACATTTTGTTCGGGGTTACATGACCTGGAAGTGGCAGAGTCAGGATTTAAATACACATTAGCTTGTTCCCAAAGCCAGTGTAGAGTGGAAAGAATCATTCAACGCTAATTAATAATTTACTACAAAATGCAGTCATCTTTTATCTAGAATTCTTGGAGGGTTATTCATCAACCTGTAAATAGTTCTAGACTCCTGCTTTTCAAGGCATCTACTCTGTTATTAAAAATAAGAGGAAGAATAGCTCCAATTTATGTAATGTTTGTAATATTTCGGGCATGTTCCTAAGCCCAGAATATGATCAATCATTATAACTATGGGCTCTGGAGCCAGACTACCTAGGTTTGAATCCTTACTTCACCATTGTGAGACCTTGGGCCTCGGTATGTTAATACCTCAGTTTTCTCATTTGTGAAGGGGGGAATAATATTCCCTATAATGTAGAGTTACCATAAGAATTAGGTGAGGTAATATACATATAACTCTTAGGACTGTAACTGTCCATAGGCGGCATTCAATAAATGGTAACTAGATTGTTAGTTGTTTCTATTGTTTCATGTAAAGCAAAGTGCTAAGCAATTTACATATATTATTTCACCCGGTCCTCTTAGTAATTTTGTGAGGTATGCATTATGCGTGTCCTCATTTTACAAAAGGTATAAAAGATGAGGCAGGGGTTATATAATTTTCCTAAGGACACAGAGCCAGGATTCTAACACAGACTATGTGTCTCCAAAGCCTGTCTTCTCAGCAGCAGTTGTACACTGGTTCTTTACTGTTGGACAATGTGAATGCTTAGAAAACATGTTTCTATTTTAAGTCAAACTATGCCCATAACACTTCAACCTCTTGATTTTTGTTGTAGTTATTAACAGTTTACACACATCGCTGAACCCTGAGAACTTTTTCCTCTTTCTCTTTCCTCTCTTTCAATGCTCCACACCCCTCTTCATGAATCCCCACTCCAACGGTCTTACTTCACCACCTTTTCATCAGAAATTTGTTAAAGATATTTGGGAAGAATGTGCAAAGCAAATGTATGTAACCCAAAGCAATAAAATAGATTTTTCATTTGTTTGACCAAAAGTGTGTTTTAAACAATATATGCAGAGCTACTCAGGAATCAGTGCTTTTCTTATGATTTAAAATAATCAAGAGGCAACACACTAAACCTGGGAATTTCTCAGCAAATTCTCTGAGAAGAGTCAGATCTGTATCTTTTTCTTCCACCAGGAGAAGAGACGAACATGTCCAGATTTCACGCTGCCCCAGAGGGGCTGGGGGCTGGCTTGGCAACCCCGGGTACCACACGATCACAACGCACGGGGACTGCGTTCCAGGATCAGCTAATTCAGGGAAGTTATGTGCCTGTTGTGAATTTGTATCCAAGCAACACGCAGATTTTTAATAAATAAATGGCTCTCCAAATAACTTTATTCACTGAGGAGAAATTTCAAGTTTTTGTCTCTCAGTCTGAATAGCACTTGATGTTCTGTTCTTCCTGTGTTGAATCTAAAAACCACACAAACTTTGTTCCCCCTCTGTAAATTATTATCACAAGTGGAAAGTGCTTTGGTTTTCAGGGGATGATGAAGCATTGTTTTTCAAAGTTCTCCAGTTGTTACAGAAACAATGTTAGGATGAGAGTTTCATTTAAAGGGATGGATGTTTGTCAGATATCATTTTTGAATCCCCTGTGAGAACAGGGAATTGGCTAAAGAGATGTTCTGATTTCATTGCCAGTCAACTCACAGCTTGAGTGTTCTTCTGAAGAATCTCACAGTGAAGTTGGAGGAGGGGGATGGTGGAGTGGAGTAACAGGAAAAAAGTGATACAAGATATGACATTAAATAATTTTACACATAATTGTGTGAGAAATTATGTAGCTGAACCAATGGAATCAGCCTAAGTTCCAATAAATCTCTGTAGGAATGCCAAATATGTCTAAATCTCTATCTGTTTGGAAAATACTTGCTCAGCCTCTGTAGAGCAGAACTTCATCCTTTAGAAAGATCATGGCATCCCTTCCTGTGTAGTTCAAGAAAACATTTGGCTCAACTTTTGTTTTGTTTTGTTTTGTTTTGTTTTTTGAGATGGAGTCTTGCTCTGTTGCCCAGGCTGGAGTGCAGGGGCGCGATCCTGGCTCACTGCAACCTCCACCTCCTGTGTTCAGGCAATTCCCCTGCCTCAGTCTCCTGAGTAGCTGGGATTAAAGGCATGCACCACCACACCCAGCTAATTTATGTGTGTGTGTATAGTTTTTAGTAGAAAGGGGGTTTCACCATGTTGGCCCAGCCGGTCTCAAACTCCTGACCTCAGCTGTTCCACCCGCTTCGAGTGGATAGAGAGAGGATCCACCAGCCTCTCAAACTGTTGGGATTGAGTCACTGTGTCTGACTTTGACTCACCTTTCTTTCTGAAATGCTCTAACATATGGGAAGCCTTCCCTGACCTCCCTTCTTCCCCTTCCACCTGGAAATTAGGTAGCCTCTCTTTTAGTTTTCATAACATTTTGTATATTCCCCCCAGCATAATCCACATTTATTTGTTTGCATATGTGTTTACTTCCTAAAGAGTGAACTTAAGACAGATGCTATGTGTTAGGCTTTAAAAAAAAAATTCCAATTGCCTAACAAACTGCTGTTTCAAGACATCTTCATTGGATGGGTAGATGGCTGAATGGATGGATGAATTAAATAATGAGACATAATAGTAGAAATCTTAGCATCACTACATTTAGTGGTCACTAATTAAATATTCATTAATTAACAAGATGATTAAACAGGGTGGAAATAGCAATTGGCTTTGAAGTAATAAAACTCGGGTCTGAATATCCATTGCAGTACTTACATGCTATTTTGTCTTGCTTTGATTGCTTGACTTCTTAGACCACCAGCTATCTCTTTCATAAGCTTATAAAACTTACCTCCCAGAAATTTTATAAAAATTAGTTAAGATTAAATATATAAAAAGTTTGATCAATTATAGGTGATTAATAATAGTAGCCATTATTACATCGACACCAAACACTCCTCTACATTTTTAAACATATTCTTGTTTCAAACTAAATTTTCTGAAGACCTCCCAGAACACACAAATACATGCATAGACATTTCTACCTTAACACTAACTTTCAAACCAATAGATGATTTATGCACACACACACAAACATACATACACAATCATGAATACAAAATATGTGTTTTTCATTTAAAACACTAGTTTGGGCTTAAGAACTCTTGCTTTTTTTAGAAATAAGACTTATAGATAAATAATGAAAATTATAACAATAATGGTAATATTTACACAGCATTTATCCTGTACCAGGTGCCATTTTAAATGCCATATATATATATCAATAAATTGGCATAAGAACACTATGACATAGGCATATTACTAGTATTTCCATCTAACAGATGGGGAATTTTAAGTACAGAGTACTATAAATAAATAATTAACCTATGCTCATGTATTAGTAAATAGCATCAGTTTGGAAAATTCATTAAGGTAGCAGTTACATAATGTTACTCATGAAACAGGTGTCTGTGCAGGAGCCATTTGATATTTGCAGAATAGAACACACCCAACCTCATAAGCTAAACGTTTTGGAAAGGAAGACTCACTTATGGAACCATGCTCTGCAAATCTAAAATAGTCATGGTGGAAACAGAAGTCTTCAGATTCCCACCACAGTGAATAGTGTCTTTGTACTCTTTGAAACTACTGGTTTCCAAAATGTTAAGCCTTTCAAGCATGGTGGATGACAGGCAGGGGCAGTCAATGTAGTCACTCTGGGTACCATTAGGATTTGGCCTCTCAATATACTGTTTGTAGTTTGTCCCTGAAGTGGAATGCATAGATATCTGAGGCATGTAAACTTTCCAGAAGCTACCTTAGCTATGTAATCTTATAAGCTGGTATCTAAACCCTCTCATTTTTTTCCAGTTTCTCTGCATAATGCTTATATCTATGAAACGCCATATTCTGGTCCCTTATTATGGAGACTTAAAGAGGCATCCCTGAAATGAGTAAGTGTGTGTGTGTGAGTGTGAGTGTGTGTACATTTTGTTCCTGATGTATCTACATTTTATATATATATATATATATATATATATATAATTAGCCTATGCTCATGTATTAGTAAATAGCATCAGTTTGGAAAGTTCATTAAGGTAGCAGTTACATAATGTTATTCATGAAATATAAATATATATATGTATATATATTCCAAATTATTTATTTTATCTATGGAAGAGATATAGTATAAATGAATATCAAGTTCTAAAATAATGTATCTTCACCTTAATGCTTAATGTATCTTCTACTTAAATAATGTATCTGTTCATTACAGAAAATCGATGCCAAGGTGGAAAAACCCTTTTGGTGGAAGAAGCCTGGTCACAGTAGGGACAGTATTCCAGTGTTCTGTATCATGCCGAAAACTATAAAGGAAGGCCGTACTGTCAGAACTAGCAGCTCTTTTAGATGGTGGTTTAATGTACATAGGAATCACTAAGAGCTGGAAACAGGAAGGTTTCTGGGCGTCTCCTTTAGAGATTCTAATTCTTTGTTGGGTAGAGTTCAATAATTTGTATAACAAGCTCTCCTAATAATTCTGACAGGGGTGGGCCAGGTACCATATTAGGACAAACACTGCTTCAGGCCATCTTTTGTTATTTAATAGTTAATACTATTTATTGTAAACACTTCAAAAACTGTAAAGAATTATAAAAATTATCTCTTAATCATCATGTCATCTGCCCTAGATCTTAAGATGTGCAGACATTGCACCGGGAATTGAAAGGCAATTAGTCTCAAATATATCATAGTTTACAACAGAATTATCCATTAAATGATAGAGACATTTTAGTTCTCAGAGCTTTTAGGGTACTATTTGGAAGGCAAATTTTGTCTTGCAATCTGTTCTACCACTTAAATAATATTTACTTTATGTTCTACATTTTACCCCTCATTAGTTGCTCATAGGCAATGGGGATAGGCAAAACACCTTGCCCAAAAGCCCTGGTTTCTGAGATTCTGGACTTCTGTGAAACAATTTAAATTCAGCAAGGCATCTTATTGCTGATGGGTAATTGATGACCCTTCTAACATCAATCTCATCGTCGTATTAAAGCAACTGCAACACACTGAAGACTAAATAAAAGAAAACTGATATTTGAATACAACAGGTATTGATAAGAGCAGTGAAACAGTAGGTGAGCAGGCACAGATTTTGCACATTGGTCTTAAGACCTTAGATCACTCAACTGTGAAAGAAAACATTGTAGAAAAACAGTGATATGCTCTAAACTTGAAATGAGCTCAATGTCATTATCACCATCATCATCATTGTGATCATTGCCATTATTATTATTCCTAAACAAATTTAATTAAAAGTTTGAATGTTTGTTCTGTACTAAAAGTGATGTCTAGTTATCTGTTCTTTTGCTAGATTCAATAAAATTGTTATTCTCTCTGTGAAGTAGCTTGATAGAAAATCTGACATTGTTTGATAGAAAAAAATAGGCATTGAAGTTCTTGATTTAGATATTTTCTCCAAAGATCACCTACTGTTTATCTCAGGAGACCTGTTTGACTTCCATGATATTATTTATTTTACATTTGTAATAGGGGATGGTAATATTTTTCTCTGGTGATCACTGAGAAGATGAAACAAAATATGCATTTGGCATTTTCAGGGGAAGGTTTCAAGATAGCTGACTAAAGAATTTTTTATTCACTTCCTCCATGAAGAAGATCCAAAATAGTGAATAAAAAATCACAGTTTTAGTGGATTGCCCAAAAGAAAACACTGGAATTCAACAGAAAATTGACAGGCAACACCTAAAGCAAGGAAGGAGAAGGAAGCCAGACGGCCTGGTCAGCCAGGATCACCTGGGAGCCAAGAAAGACTTCTCAATTTAGGGAAAGGGTGAGTAAGAGACCCTCAGGGGTCCACGTTCTCACCATGGACTCCTACAATCCTGAACACAGGCAAGCCCTCTCATGAGTCCTGAAACTAACACAAGGAGTTGCTGGAAATTTGTACCACAGGCACTGCCCCAGGGAGGAAGCTCATACTGCATCTTTCACATTCCCGGAGACCTAAGCAGCTACAGCAAGGTTCCATTTTAGGACTCCACCCTCAAGAGACTACACACTGTCCTGGACCCAGTGGCCCTGGGGCTGATGTGTAAGAGAGTACAGCTGCTGCCCCCAGGGCTTAGGCACAAGTGACTGAGAGCTACTGCACCCAGCATGGAGGTGCAACTGAGGCACATGCTTCCACCCTTAAGACTGACACATGAGTGAGGCACCATTCTAGAGCCCCACCCCCAACAGACTTCACACTGTCTTGGAGCCCAGGGCTGCTGAGGCTTAGGCACAAGAAAAGAGCTGACTGCTGACTCTAGGGCTGAAGTTCAAGCACCACCTGCATTGACACATGAGTGAAGTGTGTTCTATCACCCACTAGCCTAGGCTACTGTCACTGAAGGTGGCACTTCCTTCTCCCCCAGTGGCAGGGAAGTAGTGTGGCCATTGCCACCCTCTACCTAAGCATGTTATCTGTGGACTAGGGTCCACCGCACCCCTCCTGACCATGGCCAAACACTGTATACACCATTGAAGACCTTATAACAAACCAGCATAACCCAGCTTTTCCCCTCCCTCCCATGCCAGAGTTCACAGTTTGGGGACCAGGCGATTGTCCAGTGCAGTCTACCACCATTGGGACCTGAATGAACACTCCTTCCAGGAGACTGACATTGGGACTATGTACCTAGCCACTACCACCCCAGCTGGCACCTATCTAATATGTGCTACCTGCAGACATGGAGACTGGCCCACCCACCATATTTCAGCCACTGCCAACACTAGTGCAGACCATAGGGGACACAGAGGATTGTTACACTATGGCTACTGTCATTGTCCATGCCATATTGGCAGGCCAGAAGCCTTGGAACCCACTAACCTTACAGCCAATGGCTGCCGCCACTGACATCTGAGTAAACAACATGGAGACACCAAAATTGGCCTACCTGGACCCACTGGTGCCAGCATACACCACCCTGAGGTTTACAAACAGGCATGCCCAGCTCATCACTGCAACCACTGTGGATCAAAGATTGGCCTAGCTGGCACCCCAGTGGCCAGCAAAACTGTACTACAACCTCCACTAATAACTGCGTAAGGAAATATCAGATGCCACTGATGCTGCCTATAGCTGTAGAATTCATACAGAGACTACATCACTGTATGAACACAGAATCAAAGCCAAAGTGCCCAACCAAACCAACCCCTTAGATTCATCCTCAGGAAAATGTTCTTTCCTTTGACAACAAATTAAAAAAATTGGAAGAAGCAACTGATACACTAGATGTGAAGATATTAAGATATTAACACAAGAACAAGAAACATGAAAAAACATGACACCCTCAAAGGAACACAATAATTATCCAGAAATAGATCCTTAATAAAAAGGAATTAACAAAATCCCAGAAAAAAAAAGTCAAATTATTGATTCTAAAGCAGCTCAGTGAGATGCAACAGAACTCCACAAAGCAATACAAACAAATAAGAAAAACAATTCAGTATATGCATGAGAAATTTAGCAAAGGGGTACCTATCATAACAAGAGAACTAAACAGACATTCTGGTACTGAAGAATTCATGGAATGAAGTACAAAATACATTCAGAAGCTTCAATAATAGACTAGATCAAGCAGAAGAAAGAATCTAAGAACCCAAATACAGTTCTTTTGAAATAATCCAACCAGAGAAAAATTTTAAAAGAAATGAACAAACTTTTGTGATATTTGGGATACTCTAACTAAATATGCGAATTATAAGAAGTACAGAAGGCAAAGAGAGAGCAAAAGAGTGAACAAATTTGACAAAATAATAGATGAAAACTTCCCAAGTAAAGAAACAGATTTACAGGACACAGGAGGCCCAGCAATCTCCAGACACAATGCAAAAAATCTCCATAGCACATTACAGAAAAAAAATCTGAATTCATTGACAAAGAGAGAATTCTAAAAACAGTAAGAGAAAAGCATCTAATCACCTATAAAGGAACCCTCACCATATTAACAGCAGGTTTCTCAGCAGAACCTTACAGGCCAGGAGAAAATGGGATGTTATATTCAAAGCAATGAAAGAAAAAACAAAACTGCTAAAAAAGCATACTATATATATCCAGCAAAAATATTCATAATGAAGGAGAAATAAAATATTTCCCAAATAAGCAACAGCTGAGGGAATTCATCACCACTAAGTCGACCTTACAAGAAATGCTCAACCAAGTCCTCAATCTGGACATGAAAGGACAACATTTATCATCATGGAAACACACAAAAGTATAAAACATAATTGTAAAGCAAACACACAAATCACAAATGAAAATAATGAAAGACTCAATAGTGCCACTATAGATAACCATCAAATCACAATGACAAACAATGAGAGGAAAAAATCGTAATAAAGAATATACAAAATAAACAGAAAACAATTAAAAATATAAAAGAAAACCTCACATCTCTATAATAACAATGAATTTAAGTTAAATTATCCACTTAAAAGATATACACTGGCTGAGTCAATTTAAAAAACAAACACCTGATTCAACTATATGTTCTCTACAAGAAATGCATGTTAATTGTAAAGACACATATAGACTAAAAGTAAAGGCAGAGAAAAAGATATTCCATGCAAATGAAAATCAAAAGTGAACAGAAGTAGTTATACTATCAGATAAAACAGACTTTAAGGGAAAAACAGTAAAAAACAGTAAAAAAAAAAAAAAAAAAAAAAAAAAGAGAGAGAGAGAAAAAAACCACAAAGGCCACTAAATAATGATAAAAGGATAAACTAGCAAGAAGAAATAACATTCTAAACATGTATGCACCCAACACTGGAGCATCCAGATTCATAAAGCAAACATCACTAGATCTAAAGAGAGCAATAGACTCCAGTACAATAATGTACACCCCACACTTAGCATTAGAGCATCCAGATAGAAAATCAACAAAGTAACAGTAGACTTAAACTGGGCTTTAGACCAAATGGACCTAACAGACATTTACAGAATATTTCATCCAACTACAGAATATACATTCTTCTCATCAGCACACGAAACATTCTTCAGGCTAGACCATATGTTAGGCCACAAAACAAGTGTCAACAAATTTATAAAAATCAAAATTCTATTAAGTATTTTATCAGAACACACTGAAATAAAACTAGGAATCAATATCAACAGGCACTTCAATAACTATGTAAATACATGAAAATTAAACAACACGAAACAACCATTGAAATAATTAAAAAATTAAAATGAAAATCAAAAAAAATTTTGAAACAAAATGCAATGGAAATACAACATATCAAAACATGTGAGGTACGACAAAAAAGGAAGTTGAAAGCTATAAATGCCTACATCAAAAAAGTAGAAAGATTTTAAATAAATAATTTGACAATGCACCTCAAAGAACTAGAAAAACAAAAGCAAACCACACTCACAATTAGCAGAATGAGATATTAGAGATCAGAGCTGAACTGAACAAAATATAGACTAAAAAATACAAAGGATAAAAGATCAATTAAACAAAAAATTGGCTCTTCAAAATGATGAACAAGGCCAGGCATGGTGGCACACGCCTATAATTCCAGCACTTTGGGAGGCCGAGGTGGGTGGATCACCTGAGGTCAGGAGAGCATCCTGGCCAACATGAGGAAACCCGGCCTCTACTAAAAATACAAAAATTAGTTGAGCGTGGTGATGCATGCCTATAATCCCAGCTACTCGAGAGGCTGAGGCAGGAGAATCGCTTGAACCTTGGAGGCTGAGGCTGCAGTGAACCGAGATCACACCACTGCACTCCAGCCTGGGCGAGGCAGCGAGACTCCGTCTCAAAAAAAAAAAAAAATGGATAAACAAAATCTATCAATAACTAGCTAGACTGACAACATCAAAAAAATGATTAGAGAATATTATGACCAACTATGCACTAAGAAACTAGAAAACTTAGAGGATATGAATAAATTCTAGGAAACATGCAACCTACCAAGATTGAATCAGGAAGAAATATAACATTTAAATAGTCAATAATGAGTAGTGAGATTGAATTAATAATAAAAAGTCTCCCAACAAAGAAAGGCCTGGAACTGCATAGATTCACTGCTGAAAGCAAACATATAGAAAACAAACACTGGCCAGGTGCAGTGGATCATATCTGTAATCCCAGTACTTTGAGAGGTGGGGGATTCCTTAAGCCTAAGAATTCAAGATCTGCCTGGGCAACATAGTAAGACCTCATCTCTACAAAAAATTATTTTGAAAAATATCCAAACATGGCAGCACATGCCTGTGGTCCCAGCTACTTGGGAGGCTGAGGCAGGAGGATCACTTGAGTCCTGGAGATCAAGGCTGCAGTAAGCTGTGATTATGCCATTGCACTCCAGGTGACAGAGTGAGACTGTCTCTCAAAAAATAATAATCATCATCATGAAAATAACAAATGCAAACCCTCCTGCAACTGTCCTATATTTTAAACAGAAAATAATTCTTCCTAACTCATTTGACAAGGCCAGCACTACCCAATACCAAAATCAGAAAAACACAACAAGAGAAAACTACAGGCCAATGTCATTGATAAACAAAGATGCAAAAATTCTCAACAAAATACTAGCAAATTAAATTCAACAGCTTATCAAAAAGATAAGACACCATGATTAAGTGGATTTGTACCAGGGATGCAAGATGATTAAACATACACAAATCAATAAACATCATGTATCCCATTAACAGAATGAAAGACAAAAACTATATTGTTATCTCAATAGACTCAGAAAGAATATTTGATAAAATTCAACATCTTTTCAAGATACAAACTTCCCATTAACTAGGCATAGAATGAATATACCTCAGTAAAGGCCCTATGTGACAAACCCACAGCTAACATCATACTGAAAAGAGAAACGCTGAAAGCCTCTCTTCTAAGAACAAGATGTCTACTTTCACCACTTCCACAACATGGAAGTCCACAACATGACTTCCATGAAGTCAAGTTTCATGACTTCCACAACATGGATGTCCTAGTCAGAGTATTCAGACAAGAGAAAGAAATGAAAGGCATTCATACTGGAAAAGAGGAAGTCAAATTGTTCCACTTCGAACACAAACAAATGGAAGAACATTCCGTGCTCATGGATAGGAAGAATCAATATCGTGAAAATGGCCATACTGCCAAAGGTAATTTATAGATTCAATGCCATCCCCATCAAGCTACCAATGACTTTCTTCACAGAATTGGAAAAAACTGCTTTAAAGTTCATATAGAAACAAAAAAGAGCCTGCATTGCCAAGACAATCCTAAGCCAAAAGAACAAAGCTGGGGGCATCACGCTACCTGACTTCAAACTATACTACAAGGCTACAGTAACCAAAACAGCATGGTACTGGTACCAAAACAGAGATATAGACCAATGGAACAGAAGAGAGCCCTCAGAAATAATACCTCACATCTACAACCGTCTGATCTTTGACAAACCTGACAAAAACAAGAAATGGGGAAAGGATTCCCTATTTAATAAATAGTGCTGGGAAAACTGGCTAGACATATGTAGAAAGCTGAAACTGGATCCCTTCCTTACCCTTACACAAAAATTAATTCAAGATGGACCAAAGACTTAAATGTTAGACCTAAAACCATAAAAACCCTAGAAGAAAACCTAAGCAATACCATTCAGGACATAGGCATAGGCAAGGACTTCATGACTAAAACACCAAAAGCAATGGCAACAAAAGCCAAAATTGACAAATGGGATCTAATTAAACTAAAGAACTTCTGCACAGCAAAAAAAACTACCATGAGAGTGAACAGGCAACCTACAGAATGGGAGAAAATTTTTACAATCTATCCATCTGACAAAGGGCTAATATCCAGAATCTACAAAGAACTTAAACAAATTTACAAGAAAAAAATCAAGCAACTACATCAAAAAGTGGGCGAAGGATATGAACAGACACTTCTCAAAAGAAGACATTTATGTAGCCAACAGACACATGAAAAAATGCTCATCATCACTGGCCATCAGAGAAATGCTCATCATCACTGGCCATCAGAGAAATGCAAATCAAAACCACAATGAGATACCAGTTAGAATGGCGATCATTAAAAAGTCAGGAAACAACAGGTGCTGGAGAGGATGTGGAGAAATAGGAACACTTTTACACTGTTGGTGGGACTATAAACTAGTTCAACCATTGTGGAAGACAGTGTGGCGATTCCTCAAGGATCTAGAACTAGAAATACCATTTGATCCAGTTATCCCATTACTGGGTATATACCCAAAGGATTATAAATCATGCTGCTATAAAGACACATGCACACTTATGTTTATTGTGGCACTATTCACAATAGCAAAGACTTGGAACCAACCCAAATGTCCACTAATGATAGACTGGATTAAGAAAATGTGGTACATATACACCATGGAATACTGTGCAGCCATAAACAAGGATGAGTTCATGTCCTTTGACATGGGACATGGATGAAGCTGGAAACCATCATTCTGAGCAAACTATCGCAAGGAGAGAAAATCAAACACCGCGTGTTCTTACTCATAGGTGGGAACTGAACAATGGGAAGACTTGGACACAGGATGGGAAACATCCCACACCGGGACCTGTTGTGGGGTGGGGGGAGGGGGGAGGGATAGCATTAGGAGATATACTTAATGTAAATGGTGAGTTAATAGGTGCAGCACACCAATATGGCACATGTATACATATGAAACAAACCTGCATGTTGTGCACATGTACCCTAGAACTTAAAGTATAATAAATAAATAAATAAAATTGTTCCTCTTTGCAGACAACATGACCTTGTATTTAGGAAAACAAAAGATTCCATCAAAAAACTTGTAGAGGTAACAAATTCAGTCAAGTTGCAAGATGCAAAATCAACATACAAAAATCAGCTGCATTACTTTATATATATATATATATATTTTATTATTTTTATTTTTTAGACAGTCACCAGGCTGGAGTGCAGTGGCACAATCTCAGCTCACTGCAACCTCTACCTCCTGGATTCAAGTGATTCTACTACCTCAGCCTCCCCAGTAGCTGGGATTACAGGCGCAGACCACCAATTGCAGCTAATTATTTTTGTATTTTTAGTAGAGACGGGGTTTCACCATGCTGGCCAGCATGGTCTCGATGTCTTGACCCCATGATCCTCCCGCCTCGGCCTCCCAAGGTGCTAGGATTACAGGCGTGAGCCATGGCGCCCAGCCAATCAGCTGCATATTCCAAGAATGAAACAGCCAAAAAAAAAAAAAAAAAAAAAAAAAAAAAAAAAAAGACGGCAATGTGATTTACAACAAATTCAAAAAATAAAATACCTAGGAATACATTTAACCAGAGAGATGAAAGATCTCTGTAAGGTAAACTATAAGACATTGATCAAAGAAATTGAAGAAGACACAAACAAATGAAAAGACCACCCCCATGCTCATGGATCAGAAGGTTATCATTAAAATGACCATATTTCCCAAAGCAATCTACAGATTCAATTCAATTTCTATCAAAATACCAATGTCATTTTTCATATAAATAGAAAGAAAATCCTAAAGTTCATAGGAAACATTAAAAGAGCCAAAATAGCCAAAGCAATCCTGAGCAAAATGAACAAAGCTGAAGGCAGCACATTGCCTTACTTAAAAATATATTACAAGGCTGTAGTTACCAAAACAGTATGGTTACTGGTATAAAAATAGACACATAGACAGATAAAACATAATAGAGAACCCAGAAAAAAAATGCACGTATCACAGTCAACTGATTTTCTACAAAGGCACCAAGAACATACACTGGAGAAAGGACGACCTCCTCAACAAATGTTGCTAGGAAAATTGGATGCCTATATTCAGAAAAATGAAACTGGACTTCTATCTCTCCTCATCTGTAAAAATCAACTCAAGATGGATTAGATACTTAAATGTTAGACCTAAACTTATAAAACTACTGGAAGAAAACATAGAGAAAACAACTCAGAATATTAGTCTAGGCCAAGATTTTGTGGCTAAGACCTCAAAAGCACAGACAACTAAAACAAAAATAGGCTAACCGGACTATACTAAACCAAAAAGCTTCTGCACAGCAAAAGACACAATTAACAGAGTGAAGAGACAACCAGTTGACAGTTGAATGGGAGAAAATATTTGCAAATCATTCATCTGACAAGGAATTAATATCCAGAATATACAAAGAACTCAATTAAACAATTTTTAAAAAATTCCATTAAAAAGTGAGCAGAATGAAGCCAGGCATGGTGGCTCACACTTTTAATCCCAGCACTTTGGGAGGCAGAGGTGGGTGAATCACTTGAGGTCAGGAGTTCAAGACGACCAGCCTGGCCAACATGGTGAAACCCCGTCTCTACTAAAACTACAAAAATAAGCCAGGCATTACAGGTGGTGGCACACACCTGTAATCCCAGTTACTTGAGAGGCTGAGGCAGGAGAATCGCTTGAACCTGGGAGACAGAGGTTGTAATGAGCCGAGATTCTGCTACTGCACTCCAGCCTGGGTGACAGAGTGAGACTTGTGTCTCAAAAAAAAAAAAAAAAAAAAAAAGCGGGAAAGAACTTGAATAGACAATTATCAAAAGAATACATACATACAAATGGCCAACAGGTATATGAAAAAATTGTCAGCATCATTATTTATCAGGGAAATACAAATCAAAACTAAAGATTACATATCATCTTATCCTAGTTAAAATGGCTACTATTAAAAAGACAAAAAGCGAGCTGGATCCTGCGCCTGGCCAGCCCCGCCCGGCTTTCCCTCCGACCCACCTGACCGCCATGCGTCTCTCCTCCTCCCCACTTCGTGGCTGGCAGCAGCCCTCCAGGTTTGGCTCCGTGGACTAGGTCTCCCAGAGCAGCTGCTCAGGGCCGACCCACACCCCCAGGCCTGCCGACGTCTCCCCGGGGAGCCTCCCTGGCCCTGGCCAGACGTTCGGCACCCGGGAGACCCCTCAGGTCGTCAGCACCAAGGAGGCTAGCTCCTCAAATCTGCCTGCGCCGGAGAGGGCCGTGGCTGGGTTTAGTAAGGAGCCAAACGCCGGGCGGGCCTCCAGTGTCCGCGCAGCCTTCACCAGGGAGCAGGTCCGCGCCTTGGAGGGCGTCTTCCGGCACCACCAGTACCCGCGCCCTCTGGAGCGGAAGAGGCTGGCCAGGGAGATGCAGCTCTCAGAGTTCCAGATAAAAACCTGGTTTCAAAATCGCCGGATGAAACACAAACGGCAAATGCAGGACTCCCAGCTAAACAGCCCCTTCTCGGGGTCTCTCCACGGGCCCCCTGCTTTCCACTCACCATCTTCTGGCCTTGCCAATGGTCTGCAGCTGCTGTGCCCTTGGGCACCCCTGCCTGGGCCGCAGGCTCTGATGCTGCCCTCTGGCTCCTTCTGGGGTCTCTGACAAGTGGAACAAGAGGCCCTGGTTTCTTCGTGGGCTTCCTACTGCGGGCAGCCTCTGAGGTACCACCCCGCAGACCCAGGAAGTGACGTGCATACGCTGGGACAAACCCTGTCCACGGGGCCCCGGGGCCTGTGTGCTCTGCCAGAGACGGGGGATGCATTTGAGGAAGCACCTCTGACTCCGTGCCTCCCGCACACGCGGTCTGTGCAGATCGCACCTGAAGCCTACCCGGAGGACTCAGCTGTTCTGTTTACATCGTGGTGGCACCAAAGGTTCTGGAGATTTCTGGAGAATATATTTGTTAAAGCCACCTCTTCACTGCAAAAAAACAAACAAACAAACAAACAAAAAAACCACACACACACACACAAAAAGCAATAGATACTGGTGAAGTGTGGAGAAAAGGGAACTGTTATACACTGTTGGTAGGAATGTAAATTAGTACAACTATCATGGAAAATATTATAGAGATTTATCAGAAAATAAAAATACAGCTACCATATTCACCCCAATCCCACTACTGAGGGTCTATCCAAAGGAATAGAAACCAGTGAATATATCAAAGTGATACCGGTACTGGCATGTTTATCACAGCTCTATTCTCAATGATAAAGAAATGGGATCCATATAAATGTCCATCAATGAACAAATAGATAAAGAAAAAACGTGGTATACATACACAATGGTGCACTATTTGGCTATAAAAAAGAATGTAATCATGTATTTCAGCAACAAGGATGGAAGGGGATATCACTATTTTAAGTGAAATAACCCAGGCACAGAAAGACAAATATTGCATGTCCTTACTCATGTGTGGGAGCTAAAAATGTTAATCATAAACACAAGAAGCTAAGAATATTGAGTGGGTGAGTGGAGGATGAGAAGAGGTAGTTAACAGATGCAAATACACAGTTAGATAAAAAGCAAAAATCCTATCTTTCCACTGCAAAGTAGAGTGACTATAGTTAAGAACACATATTGTATATTTCAGTGTTTCTAGAAGAGAGGATTTAAATCATTCCCAATGCACCGAAATAATAAATACTCAAAGTGATGGATGCCTCAAATCCTTGACTATCATTATACAGTCTATGTGCGTAACAAAATATCACATGTACTCCATAAGTAAAATATTATGTATGAATAAACATAAATAAATATGCATTTGGCACAGAGTATGTTGCTGGGTATGTTTTATTTACCCTTCCTTCTCCTATCCAATATAGTATAGGGTACATTATAACTGCATATTAATAAAGGATGTACAAATGGGTGGATGAAGAATGGACAGATGGAGAAACAAGACATTCACTAATGTTATTTGTAATCTAAAATGTCAGTTACTTTTCTAGGGTAAACATTTTATGTCTTCTCAATTAGATTCCCTCATAAGCAATGTGTTTTATTAAATACAAATTACTATAAAAATTGTGTTATTGGAAAAGTTCTTGTTTCAGTCCACTTATTTTATAAATTTGAAAAAGGAGATTAAACTCATACAATTTATTAAACAAATAAAAGAATTTTTAGCTTGAAATGGAGCATGATTAATGATTGCATCAGTGTAACAGGCATAAATTGGAAGTATTTCAGGCAAACTAGAATGACTAATCAGCCTATCTAAAAATGACCCATAACTTTCAATGGCACTAAGAATTGATGTTATGCATCTCTTTTTTTTCTTCTAATTGCACCTGTCTCTTTTCATACCTTATCCTTGGATTGTATTAATGATCACATGCTATTTTTAAAAAGTACTAGAAATATTTGAGCTTCTTATGAGACTAGTCTGAAACTGGACCTCAAGTTTTTTATCTCATCCTGTTCTACTTCCTTTATCCCTTTCCCCCTGTGAGTACCCCTTCAATAACAAAGAACTTTGCTGAGAAGCCCATTTTGGGCTCTGCTTCTAGAGGACCTAACCTAAGACAATGGGATTTGGTGTGGATAGCCAGGTATAGCATTTTTAGAAAAAATAGGAACAAAGATAGTTTTCAGAGCCCTGTTTTGCTTGCCTGCACCTCAAATTTCAACAATACAAGTGGTGGCTTTATGATGCTGGTTTCGTTCACAACTAGCAAAGTATTAAGATAGCAAATGTCTCCTTAAAGGGAAGGGTACAAATTGAATGTGAGTTCTCTAGGAAGGGTGAGATAAGCCTGATGTTGTGGGTTGATTTGATTCTCCCAAAAACATATGTTGAAGTTCTACCTCTAGAAGAACCTGAGAATGTGGCTTTACTTGGAAATAGGGTGTTAGCAGATGTAATTAGTTAAGATGAGGTCACACTTGAGTAGGATGAATCCTAAATCCAATATGACTGGTGTCGTTATAAGAAAAAGAGAAGAGACAAACATGCAGAGAAATGAAAGACGTGAAGACACATAGGAACAAGCGCAATAAATGACAAAAGGCCGAGATTGGAGTGCATATCTACAAGCCACAGAATGCCAAAGATTGCCAGCAACCACCAGAGGAGTGAGACATGGAACAGTCTTCCTCTGACCCCCTAAGAAACAACCAATCCTGCTAATACTTTGATTTTTGGCTTCCCGCCTCTAGAACCATGAGAGACTACATTTTTTGTTGTTTCAAGCTAACAAAGTTTATGGCAATTTGTTTCAGAAGCCCAAGGAAGCGAATATACCTAAGTATACAATGGCAGTGAGTTAGCATAAAATAGGGTTTCCTAAATAAATCTGGCAGAACCATATCTGTACCAAGCATCCCTGGCAACTGTGGTCCTGTCTCTCCTACCTCTCACCTAAAAGGAATCCAGAGGAAAAGAAACAGTGGCCAAAATAGACCTCGTTTTCTACCACCCTGTATAGCATTTTGCTTCCCTTAGGTTCTGCATCTTTGGCTAAATAAATCACAAACTTGCAGAGGCTATGATTATCTTTTCCATCATAACTCAACCCACCTGAAATGCTCTGACACTCTAGAAAATAATTCTAATTAATGAATAAAACATGGTAAACTGATAATTAGCTTTTGAAGGTGAAGGTGAGCTCTTTAACAGGAGGGTAATTCAGTAATGTTCTAATTGTTTTCCCCAGCATCAGACTTTACCTGACACTTCATTTTTGCTTCGGCATAACAATTCCCAGCCTCTGTTTAGAAAGATCATGTACAATTTCTTAGGACTTGGCTAGAAATTATTCATAATGCCTGGATTACACACTTTGAGAAATGTGAAGTTGTATGTTATTCAAGCTTCCATATCCAGCTGTGGCAAGGGCTTTCTGGCTTGGACTACTGAACGGAAACTTATGAACAGCCCTATTTTTTATTTCTAAGCAAAACAATATGAAAGAGACCTTTGCTATTAGATAATTAGTGATTTCAAAAGTATAGATGCTAATATCAATGCTAATTGAATCAGTTTATTGATTGCATAGGCAGATGAAAAGGATAGATATTTAGCATGCAATGGATAATTCTACGTTTTAAATGCTGTTCCTAAATGTTCGGGAAAATTTGGGTTATTTTGAAAGTTGATAAAGTACTTTAGTATAGATCTTTTTCAAACTGATAATCTGACAGGTTACATGTATTTAGGGGAGAGTGTCAGTAGCCCTCTAAAGAATCAGAATGTATTTAGCAAATGTATATTCAGAAACAATATTTCTGAATTTTCTTCATCTAACTTCAAGAGAGAATTAAATAGGTAACGACTTGTTTTCATATGAAAAATGTTTGATCTTTCTTCCTAAAGTCCAGTTTCTGCTATTAGCAGAAGCCAAACCTTCCTGCAGAGAAACACACACACACACACACACAATGACAGAATTTGTTTCTTGATATAGTCACCCACTGCATAAACCAAATCAAATATTTCCTAGGTGTCAACTGTAAGAAATCCCACACACAGTCAAGTCATTAATTTGTCACAGGTCATGTTCTGGTAAAGAAAACCTTTATTGAAAGTGTTGTTTGTAAAAAAAATAA
Organism: Macaca fascicularis; assembly: GCF_037993035.2. Lineage (NCBI taxonomy): Eukaryota > Metazoa > Chordata > Mammalia > Primates > Cercopithecidae > Macaca > Macaca fascicularis. The sequence continues at coordinate 27,017,954 of NC_088376.1, read as the reverse complement.
GTCTCCCCTTATTGAAAATGCCTATCCAAAATAATGAAAAACATTATAAGAGGAACCCATTGGGAGAGAAGGTAGACGGATGAAGACCCTGAAGACTAGCTAGTAAAAGAGTACATGGTGGCTAAGAACCTATAAGCCATGCTGGGGGTTGCAAACCAAACTGATTACAGGGACTGTCAAAAAGCAAAGACTGGGGCCTCCAAGTATAGATTGTAGAGAGTTGTAAAATTCTGTTTAGTCCAAAGGGGCCAGTCACAGTTCATTTAGCTAGTTCTGCAGCTAATAAATGCCTAGTGGGAATTCAGTACCAGGGCTCTCAGATGTTTTTGTTTTAACTTTTCAAGAAAAATCAGAAATTCTCATTTTATTTTATTTTTGGAAGCAAATGTTTATTTTTCCCTTAGGCATATAATTCTTTCAGAGGCTTTAAAGTTTACTACTGTTTTCCCCACAAAGTCTGTTCATTAAGTCTCCTATTAGAGTTATGTTTGGGCATTTTAAGTTGTTTTTATAATGTTACATCATGTCTAAATTATTTTCTTCCACTTTTCCTTTTTCTTCCCCTCTTTTTAGTATTATTATTACTTCTTCTTTTTGCTAAGATATAAAGACATCAGCCTTAGAACACCAGTAGAGAAAGTTCCCGGCACTTGCTGATACATTTCTTCTTTCCTAGTAAAATGTTTTGAACACACGAACTAGATTTCTTTTAGAAATAAGGTGTGTCATCCATACATAGCTCCCCCCTGGGATGGAGAATTGGTATCAACACCAGAAACGTGTTTTGAACTAACATAGAAGAAAGGGCTGGTTTTGTAAATAGATGAACCCAGTATTTGACCACATAGTAGTCAGGAAATTGGTGGAATCTATAATCTGTGGGGCTCTGGTGTCTGGAAGATTTCATAGTTGCAGATTGATGTGAGCCTGTAGTGTTAGGCAGAATATTCAATCCCACTTTCCATTTTATAATGCATACAAGGACAACAGTTGTGTTGCATCATTATTACGTCAAAAGGTCTAACTTTTATTATTCACTTATGCAAGATTCACATTTACTTAAATGTGGTTATGGTAATAAATGGTAGGCATAGAGAAATGTCCCTGATATCTTTCATGCTCATCTCCTCTGAGTTGAAATATAATTAAACCTATCACTTAATGAGCCTGATAAATTATTTTGACCTGTCAGAATAGAACAAAAAAAATTAGCAATGACAATTTTCAATTTGGCAGCAAATATATACTGTATGGATAATATACTTTTTACAATAGTTTTCTCTGAATATTCATGTCTTTGCATTTCAATATGATACCAATTGTAGCCTTTCATTTTTGGTATATTATTCATTGTATATTCAGAGAGTGTTAAAGAAAACCTTAGTTGGTGCACATACTCTTCATCTCCTGTTGTTCTTGAACATGAATGAGAACTTACTGCAACACATTTTCTTTTCCATGTGTTGGTGTTAACATGTTTTTATGGGCTTATAGAATTTTAAATGTTGATAAATGATTTTTCCGAAGGTTCAAGTTTGGATCATCTCTATCCACCAGGCTTAATAAGTCTAGCAGTGTCTTTAGTAGGTGATAGAAAATAAATTATAGAAATTCTCATTTTAAAAACACTTTTTCCAAAGACGTTTGGGAACTAATTAAAAATTTTTTTAAAATTCAGTCCTATGGAAACATGGACAACCATCTTGCAACCTCTTGTCTTCAATAAAATTTTATTTTAGCAAAGGCCAACCGCAAGGATTCAAAGTTATGGGTAATGTTGTTTTTCTGCCTTATATTTAACTGAAATGCTCTAAGTGGTCAGTTTAAGTATGAAAACGTTTACCTTGTTTAACAAGGGAGAAGGAAGGGATAATGGAACAAGCATCATTCAGAACTGAATGAAAATAAAATGTTTTACTTTTTTTTCTTTAATCAACACATTACTTTTGATAAATAGTCATGGGACATGTGTTCTGTGAGTCACTACAATTCTTACTTGGCACTTGGAACAGTTGTGTTATATAGGTTAACGATAACTCTCAGAACAGGAGTATATTACAAACAAGTGGAGTAGAACATATAGAATACATAATTCGCTATAATATTACTCTTCCTTAGAGCCTTCAAACTTAAACCAAGATGAAAAAAAATGTTTACCAAATTGAATACATTGTCTATGGATTACTACAGAAGAGAGGAAAACAAGCAATCATTTTGATTCCACAAACCAAGTAAAGAATAAGGACATAAACAGACCAATATCCTGACACCACTGGAAATCTTACATTTACCTGGACGATTTTGATATTGTCAAAGAGAGAGGATAAGAGAATGGCTAAGGATGTTCCTAGAGCTGCTGAAGGAACCAGAGAGCTTTTATCACATAAAAATATCACTAGTGTCTTTGTTTTACTAAAACTGAAAAGTTCATCTTAAAGAATTCCTGAAAAAAATAAATATTAATTTGTTCACAGCTGCAAGTTTAACTTAGCACAGGACCACAAACAAGATGAGCTGTCCTATATTTTACATTTCTGAGTCAATAATATTGAAAGCAGCTTCATCTTATAGTGGGGGAAATTATTGGCATATGGGGGATTTTATCACATATCATGTAGGGTGAGAAATTGATGTTTGGGGAGATATTATCACATAACTTAAAATAGAAGACTGGCATAAAACAAACTATGTGAATTGCCTTAATTATTATTATTATTACTTTTTTCAAGAAAAAAATAGTACTTTACTGGCATACAAAGGGTAGTTCTTTGGGTTTTTAATGAAAACAAACAATAACATATAGAATCATCATTCAACTATCATAATATACAACACAATAAAATCCTGTCTCAAGTTTCCAAGCCTACCTGGGGATATATAGAACCTCTGATGAAAGGTTTATTCAGTAAGATTTGACAAGATGTAAAAAGCAAATTTATTTACTGAACACATGGGCCATTAAGGTGGCATAAATTAGCATTGTGAGCGTTTTGGCTTCTGGTACTCAAGTCAGACTTCCAGATGTACTGATAAAGATGGAACAGGCAAGTCTGATGCCAAGGTGGCATCACTGTGGCTGACCAACGATTTGGAATCTCACATCGGTGTGACTAGTGATTATAATTAAGTCAATGCTTTGTTCCCTGGCTTTGTTAGTTCTTGTAAAATCAAATTCACCATGTCAACTCTACCTCCCTCCAGTGCTTGTGCTAATGCTCTTTCAAATGAAGTATTCTTGTTAGCAGGTAAAACCTTATATGATCCTTTGCCAAGAGATTGATATTAGATAAAAACCTGGTTATATTTTTTAAGCCATAAGAATATAAGAGGAGAAGAATCACATGAATATTTTTCCTTTAAGTAATTTTTTGCAGGGTCACAAACATGTAGAACAAACCATAATCTATTTTTAATTTCAAAATAGTGCTCCTGTTTGCAAACATTAATGCCAAGTTTTCAAGAAGCTTGGTTGTCAAAAGAATACTGCCTTCAATTTATAGTCACTAAATGCATGTGGATTAAGATATTTTTAGATCTCGAAACTAAAGTTCAAATTGGCTCATGTTAGTAAATAGACATACTTATCACTCAATTTATTTGATAGTGTCTGTAGTTTTATTGTGAAGAACAGCCATTTTAAAGTAGCCAAACATCCAGTTTTTGTGAAAGCTGAATATTTCATCATACATTGGATAACATTAAATTTTCCCCAAATGACCACTCTTAGGAGTCAATTTAAAATTTGTTGTAAAATTTCAGTGAATTAAGCATTATTAGAAGAAATTATTGACTAAAGTTAGGAGACCTTAGTAGAAACTGATATAAGATTTTGGCTGATAAAATAAATTGAAAGAAACTATGACTAAAAATATTCCCCAAAGAAACAATGTTCTTTGCATATAGCTCCATGTGCAGATTAAAAAATATATTTTTAAAAATACTCCAACCTTTTTTCAGGACAAAACAGAAAGCGAACATAGCTACAAGTGATATAGCTTTGGCATTAGGTCAGTTCCATCTTAAATATGTAGTAATATACACCCTGTAACTATAAGTCACATTTTAAAACAATTTTATGAAATTTATAGAAATATGGCTTAGATTTTGGAGCTATTTTGAGTAGCAAATGACTTGCTTTACTAAATTCAGCTTTTTTAAAAGCACATTTCTGTAATCAGTCATTATCCCTATTTTTATCAGAGAGAATCATCAAAATGTCAAGTGAATTGGCCCAGTTTCCTTGTAGATGATTGGTAGTGAAGCCAACAACTGTGCTCACTGTTCTGTGATGCTCAATCTTGTGCCCAGATCCCTTGGCCACAAGGCTTTTTCACCAATATCCAGTACTTCCACACATTTTTCTATAATCCGTTTAAAAACCAGATGCCATCAAATGGAATTTTTCTTGACTATTTGATAAAAGTGAAACTTTCCAAGATCTCACGAACTTAATTTCTTTTTCATCTCTACTAATGTTAGCATAACATCACAAGAGACATAAAGCATCTCATGAACGGTCTTTATCCAATATTAGTTGCCCCTAGCCCTAGGGTCCGATACTGAAATTATATAATATGTGTTAAGTTGGGTTGACAAACGTCCAATAAAACCCACATTTTGGTTTTTTGGTTAACAAAATGTAACACACTTCACTATAGCTTCAAAACTCTCTAACATCAATGTTTCTCAATAGATTTATGTTGGACAATCTTATTACTGAGAGACTTTAAAAATATTTGTTATACTGGCAAAAACACAATCTGGGTTTCCTATTAAGGTGCTCTCTGCTAATTTTCCGTAGTCTTGTTATACCACGTCCTGCACACTACCTGGATTTGAGGAAGATTGTATAAGGGTTCAAATTCTATACTCAAAGTCAGTAGCTGATGTGAAATGATACAATTGTATTACCCAACTCAAACTGTTAGCATAATAGTCCTGCTAGAGTGCGTAATACCTTAACATTATATCTACTTCCCAGCCCCTCCAATGCACTAAAATGATTAAGATTCCCAAGTGTGAAATTGGAGTTCCTTTTCTTAAAGTAAAACCAACCTAATCATTGAAAATAAAATGATTTTACCATGACTTTGTATAAGAGTGACAGGTACTAAGACTCATAGTTTTACAATTCTGTATGTGTGTGTGTGTGTGTATATATAAGCATTAACCTTAGAACTTGTCACTATACTATTACTTATTTTTAATGATACTTCTTTGCTCACAAATCATTTTAGCCCTACTCTTTAAAAATTGCCTTTAGAGATGACCTGCCAGTCTGAAAATAACATGACCCCATTCTCTGCTGTCTTAGTTAACTTAACCAAACTCTAAGATACTCTACCTGATCATACATATTAATAATCAGATTTTACTTCATTTGACAAATACATTTTAGCAGTTTCTACAGTCAATTTAGCCACCTAGGAAGGATGAGTTTCCATCACTGAGAAGAGGAAAGAGAAGACCCTCAAATTGAAGGTAATGTTCAGTCCCTTGCCATCTGAACATTGATGACCCAACCATAGAATTCTTTAAACTCTGTGACGATTCATGACCCACATGAACTTCTAATAAAATAACACATGATATTTTTCCAGAGGAGAACTTGCCTTTTGTCACCATTCACATTCTGGTAAGCTCTAAGTCCATTCCTGGCAGTAACAACCTTTAGGCCACATGAGCATGACATGTCAACATATCCATCCTTCACTGGACACCCTGATACCACTCTCAAAAGCACTATGTAGACAGTGGAGACCTACCACAGAAATGATCCATTTCACCTCCTGATAGTAGCCTCTCTAGTTACTGAAGCAGATCGTACAAAAACACAAGAGATGTTCCAGAGATAAATCTCCCCATGTAGAAAAGAAAAAAATCAGCAAAAGTCAAGTAAAATTTTCATTGTTAGGACTCAGTTTAAATAATTCCTGTAACAATGATAAGAGTGCATAACTGATATACTTGTCTGTGGAAGAAATGGTCTTAATAAGGTGACCGTTAGTTAAAATACATGCAAACTCAGGACAGAGTTAGTCTAAGACTGCTTAGACTAAGCAGTCAGGACCTCTTCCTATTGAGAGAAAGTGCAACAAAAGAAATAAGGATGATGCATTTAAATTGTTGTTCCTTTCCACACCCCCACTGCCAGCTGGCTATTGACTTTTTCAGGGTTGGTTTTGTTCAGAATTTATCACATTCTTGACTGGGAAAATAGAAGTAGCATATCTTACATGATGTTAGCATAAGTGCAGTCATAATAAGTGAGTACTAAGTGAATTAGCAACTACTCCAGTATTAGTTGGTGAAATGTACATTCTGGTTGAGCATATGAATGACCTACAATGTGGTTTACACTCAGGATGGAAAGGAATACGGAATATTTTTCTGGACACATGCAAGTTTGTGAGTAGCTGTATTGGTCACTCAAATAAATAATTTTAATTCCTGAGAGGATAAAAGCAGTGCCCCTCTAGTGCTGATATATTAAACCAGCTTAGCTGTTAATCGCCGTCATCTATTTTACTGATGAAGAAATTAAGGGCAAGGCATTAGTTGACTGTTGGTCAGGGACAAAGTCTACAATAGACCCTGGCTACTCTAAGGCTCCTCATTGCTTTCCCCACCACTTCATGCTGCTTTTGGGTGCACAAAGTTATTAATACAATGTTATCCATGCTTACGTATAGAAAGGTAATTTTCCACATCAATTCAGATCTAAAGAAAGAGGCCTATATACCACTTCAGTTATCTTTTAGCTTTGTGATCTGATTTCTTCTGAACAATTGAAACCTTACACTGGTACAAAGACAAAGATATTAATTTAAAATTTAATTGTAATAAGTGATATTTAGTGCTCATGTCTACTATGTGTTGGTTTGTGTCTTAGAAACTCAAATAGGCACAGCCACTTTGATTCTATTTTGAAACTTCTGCTATCTTTTAATTTTTAGTCTTTTATTATTTCTTGCTCTTTTAATTTTCAAATACATATAAATATTCCTTTGCTAACTAGCTTCTTGGCAACAAAATATGTAGCACCTTTAGAAAAACCAAATTTCATTTCTGATGATAATGGCAGTGAATTACTGCAATAGATCAGGAGAAGTCCAATAGTATCTAAAGACAGAAATCCTTTCAAATGAGGCAGGGGTGATATAAATTGCCAAAAGCCAAGTATGTTTCCTTGTGTGAATAAAACAAATACTCTTCAAAGTTTAGGTCCAGTGAGAGGAGCAATTTATCATGTGTAATCGCCTGTTTTCTCATAAGAGAAATACAGTACCTCCCCAATGACTGTTTCCCATTTCTCTGGATGATCTGGTGGAGGTGCAACAATGCTTTTTCCAGAGGCATTTGGCTTCTGCAATGCATTTATATTTGTTTCAAATGAATCAGAGCTGCTTTCTCTATCACTTTCCTTGCCATGGTGTGATGCATGGGAAGGGATGTATAACCATAAAGTCAGACCACCCTCAGGGATTTTCACAGCACACTGCTGACCGATCTAAATTGTGGATCTTTATTCATGAAAAAAGTTCCCTAAGGGAAAAGATACAGCTTTATGGCAGCCTGAACTATAATGGATGTTAATCTGGTATTGATAAATATACAGAGTGCGGGGGAAACAACTCACAGAGAATCCACTATAAGTTCTGTGGTTAGGCTTCATCCTTTATTAGGTAGTGAATAAAAGACAACTGATGCTTACAACTCCAATTTAAAAGACCATTTAAACAAAAATGGTTCCGTAGCGAAGTGAGGCAGAAGGGATCCAGGTATTTCTGAGTTTTCTCATATGGCTGATGGAGAAAATATGGCTGATTTGTTTGTTCCCAGCAAATCATTAAAGACAGTAATGCCTTGTGACCCAGGACCCTGTATATCCCACAGGCCCTGATTTCTGGTGGACTGGCTCATTCACTTTGGTGAAAATGGGGAAGAACAGCAAAAGCACATTTCAGGGAGATTGCATTAATTAACACTAAGTTCTCTAACAGAAAGTGAGGCTGTATCTGTTGTAAAGGTTGTTGGATAGGGATTCAGGATGACTATGGAAAATCAAAATATTTGACATAGCAGAAAAGCGAAACTGAAGTTCAAAATGGTTAGAAGCTGGTCACATGGGATACACGCAGAGCCCCAAACAGCAAACTTATGGGCAACTATCCACCTGGCTGAACTAATAGGGTCTCTGTAGGTGAAAAAGGAAACACTTGCTAAAACCAGAGAATTGAGATGCTGGTAAATGCAAAATCACCAGATACTTTCAAAAGCAAATGTTAATGCTAATCAATATATTTAACCAGAGAAGCATGGTTTGAAATTCTTTCTACCAAAATACTGATGGAACACATTATCTTCCTTCCTTCCTTCCTTCTTTCCTTCCTTCCTTCCTTCCTTCCTTCCTTCCTTCCTTCCTTCCTTCCTTCCTTCCTCCCTCCCTCCCTCCCTCCCTCCCTCCCTCCGTTCCCCCCTTCCTTCCTTCCTCCCTTCCTTCCTTTCTTTTTTTTTGTTTTGGTTGGTTGTTTAACAAAAGATATATAAAGCCAACTGCTTTAAAGATTAATTTATATGACAAATTTCTATAGCTAGATGGTGGAGAAGAACTCCAAAAACCATGTATAATGTTGAGCACCAAGCACGCTATGGGTGTTTCTTAAATACAAAATGATAAATGCTAAATACCTATCTCTCAAATGGTTTTCTCTTGATTCTTTATACCTCTCCAAGGGTTACAACACTTTAAGAGCAGTTTCAGGAAGGCCACACCCAATCCTTCCCTATATTTTTAAATAGTCTTTACAAAACCTTTTCAAAAATAGTTTTTTCTGTAAACCTAAATCATGTATGTTTTGTCATAATTCTAAGTTTGAATGTCATTTTTCTTATTAATACAACAGACTGGCTGCATCAAACCCCACCATATTGATAGGTATATGTTAGCTTTCTATGGGAAAAAGCAAATAGCCTTTATCACAAATTAAAGGCACAGCTATTTTTATGCCATTTGTTACCAATTTAATGATAACATGTAACACTGGGTGGTTATATAATTATGTCATATAGATTTTTTCTTTTTATAAGTTATTCTCTTACTCTTTCTAACATATATACAATATACATATATTTATATATACCCCTGATAAATCTTGTTTTAAAGGTAAAACATCAACTTCTTTCAGCCTGATGGTGAATATCAAAGGCTGTTAGTATTTCACAACTCCACTGGAGAAATAATTGTCGAGTGGAACTTACCAGTATTTTTTAACACTATGTCATTGGTGTGCAATTAACTCAGATTCATATTTCCTGTTGTTAATAACATTAAATATATATTAATTGTTTATATCATGTCAGCAGGAAATCTAAAAAACAAGAAAAACCCATAAAAATAGCTAATGCTTAATTCTACCATCATACTTAAAGCAGAAACCTTTGCCTAAGAAACAACCCTACTGGTATGATATAAAGGGGATACTGCAGAGATGTAATATTCTCTGTTTTTATTGGATATGTACTAAATTCAAGATCTTTACTTTGCAATATCATTCTAGGTTATGATCCTTCATCCTTGAAACAGAAGAGTTGTACTGATTTCTTTCTTAACACCCATGATGCATGGGTTTATCTATTTGCAGACAGAGGTTCAATATAAACACTTCCCTGTTTCCAGCAATATATCTTCAGGGTGGGAAGTTAGTACTTTTTAAGAAATCACCTTTATTAATACCTCCCCCATCTCTAAGCTTAGCTCTGCTATATCTTCTAGCCATACAGGAGGGGAGAATGCTGACCAGGGAGACCTCCATGACACCATCTGGTGTATGTTTATTTTTTGACTGCTTATTGATATGAAATAGTTGTTCATTCTACCTTTGCAATTCTTTAAAACCTAGTGGCATAGATTGAGACACAGCACTATTGTTTTACAAGACATCTACTGTATCTACTTTTGTTGGGATAAATACCCAGTAATTGCTGTCATAGCAAGAGGACCAGCACGGGTAGTACTATTCACAGTGTTGCTTTTGTTTTTGTTTTTTTCCTTTTTTGTATGATTTAATCTACAGAGTAAATTATTTTATATACATTGGAACCAGTTAATGCCCTTAGACAATGTATAGTTGTTTCATAAAGCAGGAAAGACAATGCAGAGGGAAATAGGTACCCAAAAGCACAGTCACAGAGGCTTCAGAAGTTCTAGATACCACTACAAATCAATGCTGGAGATCACTTCTAAAACAATCAACGTTCAAGAGGAATGCTTTAATTTGGAGAAAATACCACTCCCTCCCTCCCACCCCCATACCTCCCCCCCTTTTTTATAACCTTTTCAATTCACTATCAAAAGTCCTGGCTCTTCAGATATACTTTAAACTACAAATAAACACTGCATAGTTCTCTTTGTTTGTTTTGTTTTTTGTTTTTTGAAAAATTATTGCAGTACAATTACTCCTATTTGGAATTTAGTAAGGAGCAAACAGCACAGGAGTGTGGGCGGTCCGAATGGGTCCAGGAGCTGGCCGCAGGAGTGCTGGAGGAAGCGCAGAAGTCTGGAACAGTGTTGCTGCTGGAGCAGTTCGAAGACTGAAGGGGGAACTCACAGCCACTGCTGCTGCAGCTGCTGCAGCTGCTAGAGGATTTGGTAGAATTCGTGGCGCCAATGGCTTTGAAGGTTCTTTTGAAAATACTAATTTTACCTGCAAGGGAGAAAAAGTATTGTAAAAGAACAACAGCTTTGGAATCCGTACTTAAAACCCAAAATGGTAGGGAGCTTTTAAAATATAGCAGTAAACAACTATAAAGAAAAAAGCTTCACACTTGTGAACTGACAACAAAGAAAATGGGAGGTATAGAACATTTTCCTTTTGGAAGAGTTGGAAGATACTTGAAAATGGCCAACCAGGAATGCTTGAAAAGTCCTCCAGAAAAGTACTCAGCAACCTTATTTTATTTTATGTTTGTTGAAAATTATGCTTTCAGAGGAAAGTATTCATCATGAGAAAATATAGAATATTTGTATCACCCTTTACACATACATTAACTATTAAAGAGCATACATTTCTAAAGAGATTTTTAATGCTATCAAATGCCATTGGACTATCCAAGTGTGTAACCTGGGTTACACAGAGAATGTTGTTTCCAGTTGTATGAAGCACTATTCAAAATAAATAAGAACAATAAAATTCCACTTTCAATAGAGAAATTTTAAAAACAACCAAAAATTCCTTTTCTCTGCTAAATTTTGACATTTCTACTTTTTCTTTGTGCAAATGGTAACCACATTTTCTCAGTCCTTCTCTACAAAGCCAGTTCATTCTCTGGCTAGTAACATCACAAAATACCTGTTCTCACTGAGAGAATGTTCCCATTTGTGGAGTCAGTAACATAGTGATAGTGAAGAAGAAGGGTTTAAATACTAATAGCAACACAATTCTGACTACTCTTTTATTTAAGAACCATTCACTCGATTGTCAAAAGCTACATCTATGCTGGACAGAGATAGCATTCAGGGTTATGACTAGTGGTGCTGAGGCACTGTGCAGAATTCTTCGCCTCCCAATCCAGCTAAAATTGTGTCTTTACAGAAAAGTAAAGTAACTTCACTTTTTTAAACTTTTATTTTAAGTTCAAGGGTACATATACAGGTTTGTTATATAGGTAAACTTGTGTCATGGCTTGTTGTACAGATTATTTCATCCCTCCAAATTGAGAAGGAACTTCTCCCTAACTCATTCTATGAGGCCAGCATCATCCTGATACCAAAACCTGGCAGAGACACAACAAAAAAGAAAACTTCAGGCCAATATCCTTGATAAACATCGATGCAAAACTCAACAAAATACTGGCAAACCAAATCTAGCAGCACATCAAAAAGCTTATCCACCACGATCAATTAGGCTTCTTCCCTGGGATGAGAGGTTGGTTCAATATATGCAAATCAATAAATGTGATTCATCATGTAAACAGAACTAAAGACAAAAACACATGATTATCTCAATGGATGCAGAAAAGGCTTTCAATACAATTCAACACCGCTTCATGATAAAACTCTCAATAAACTAGGTACTGAAGAAACATATCTCAAAATAATAAGAGCCATGTATGACAAACCCACAGCCAACATCATACCGTATGGGCAAAAGCTGGAAGCATTACCCTTGAAAATCGGCACAATACAAGGTATCCTCTCTCACCACTCCTATTCAACACAGTATTGCAAGCCCTGGCCAGGACAGTTGGCGAGAGAAGAACATAAACAGCATCCAGAGAGGAAGAGAGGAAGTCAAACTATCCCTGTTTGCAGACAAAATGATCCTATATCTAGAAAAATCTATAGTCTTGGCCCAAAAGATCCTTAAGCTCATAAACAACTTCAGTAAAGTTTCAGGATACAAAATTAAATAACTTCATTTGAAGTTATTTGTTCATTTGAACAAAATGGGCAATGCTACTAAACTAACAGGACAGCTTGTACTGGGGTCTCATAATAGATAATCGCAGTTTTCCTTTAGTTATGTTTTCATGTGTCAGCAGCACATAATAGCATCAAATAGTAATAAGATCTATTTTGAATAAATGTTTCAAAATGCACAATTTAACTTAAATTATACATCAGTTGTTTTTAACTTTTCATTGAGCTCTGAGTCTCTCCGATGAAAGCTACGGTCACTTCAATCAGAAACAAACTAACAAAACAAAATAATATACATGTTCATCAATATTCATCTACAATGTCAAGATGTTTCACACAGGTTTCCTCTAAAGTCCTACCAAAATATCCAGGTCAGGACATTATAATAGTATACTTACTAATATAAAAAGCTTATTTGCAGTCATGGGAGAGGAAATACCTACAAAGTATTTCCTGGGTTTTATGCAATGTCCTTGAATGAATAATTAAATAAAATAAGCTACACTTTGAGACTGTTATTCAAAATCCAAAATTGTTGAGGATACCAACAATACCAATACTTTGTCTCTTAAACATATTAAAAAAGATATACATGAATTTGTTTCTTCCTGACCTTCTTTCCAAAAGTACTAACTTATATCAAGACCAGATTTCATGGGATTACTTACTTGACTCAAAAGAGTTTGGTTTTTCTCTTTTCCCTATGATCTATGACAAACCTGAGCTCAACTCAAAAAGGTAAAAGGTACTGGGCTGTGGTTAAAGGTGGCAAAGTGCCAGAACAAATCAAGAAACCAATAATTCCATTCGGGAATAAAGGCTGGACTCTTGCCAAATGATACTCACCCCCAGTGGATGTGCTGTCTTCTGTAGTTTGTTGTAAGGACTGTATTTAGGTTTCGGGGGCTTCCCAGCAGCTCTGTCTTTGTGCCTTCTACTGCTAATGTGCTATTAAAAGTAATTTAAAATGACAGCTTTAAAAAAGTCATCTCCAAAAACCTGTCACAAATATTGCTTTAACCTGGGGAAAGATATTCATTATTTCATGCAAGTTTCAGAGAGACAAAAATAAAAGATCATGCACTTTTGTCCTGAGATTCTGATGCCTTGAGGATATATATATTTTATGCTATCCATATAATATATATATATATATATATATATATATATATATATATATATATATAGTTTTTTTGAGACAGAATCTCGCTCTGCCATCCAGGCTGGAGTGCAGTTGCACAATCTCAGCTCACTGCAACTTCTGCCTCCCGGGTTCAAGCAATTCTCTGCCTCAGCCTCCCAAGTAGCTGAGATTACAGGTGCCCGCCACCATGCATGGCTAATTCTTCGCATTTTTAGTAGAGATGGGGTTTCACCATCTTGGCAAGGCTGGTCTTGAACTCTTAACCTCTTGATCCACCTGCCTCAGCCTCCCAAAGTGCTGGGAGTACAGGCGTGAACGACTGTCCCCGGCCTATTTTAGTATATTTTTAAACAAATAGTAGTGTCTTTTTTTTTTTATTTCCTAGCTTTTCTTCTTATCACTGCACACATCTCTTTTTCTGTCTTTTTTTTTTTTTTGAAAAGCATTTACAAAGGAAAGGAATGTCTAAAGGAATTTTACATGCAAATAAACAAAGATGCCCAGGAACGAATGAATTTATTTCCATACTAATGTTTATCCTCACATTTGTACAGTCAAATGTCAAACCCTTAAATTCTAAAGATAAATAACTAAGGTGCATAAAATCAGTAAAATATTGTACATATGTATAAAACAAAACACAACATGAGGGCTGGACCTTCAGTTGGCAATGTATAAATGATCGCTTTGGAAGGCTATTCATAGTAAAAATGAATACAACATGATTAGTCATCCCTTTTGCAGGTGGCTGCAAGAGCTAAACATACAGTACAACACCATATAATAAAACACATAAAATAAAAGAATAGCTCAGTATAAAATTAGTTGCAGCATGTAAATATCTAAACAAATAAAAATAGAGTACTGCAAATTGACCTTTAAAGAAAATCAACACTTTTGAGTGGAAAATCTGGTAGAGAAAAGATCTGATATCCCTTCTCCACCCACTCTTCATATACAAGAATAGTAAAAACTCACTGCCAACAATTTCTGAAAGGCTCTAGAATCTATTACATTTTAGTATTTCCTCAAGCAACTAAAATAAGCACAAATAAATCAGAACAGTGAAGGTAAGATAAGTGGGTTAACAGATGGGCAGATGGAGGGATGGATGAATAGATGGGTGGATGGGACAGAAAGACAGAAATAAAAATGAAGGAAGCACACACATCCTGCTTATAAGGCTGTCCCTTGTTGGTTTTCACTCCTAGAATACTTGCTGCTTACCTGTTTAAGTTGTGTTTCCGAGTTGACGTGCACATCACAGATTTCACAGTGAAATGTTTTATTTTGGAGGCCTGTATTTCCTTTATTAACAGGTCCTTTGCCTTTCACTCCTGCCCTAGGAAAGGCTTTGATAGTGCCACTTCCATTCCGGGCTTCCAGCATGGTTTTGTGCTTAGTACCTGTCAGGAATATTGAAAGGAAGGAAGGAAAGGAGGGAGGAAAGAAGGGTGGGAGGAAAAAAAATCTTAGCTAGTATATACTTTTAAGAAACAGTACAATAACAAAATTTGATGCCTCATTTTAGTGCAGCTTTTCCTGGCATTATGGGCAGAAGTATATAGATGATACAGCAGACTGTAACAATGTGCCTTCATCACTTTACATAATGTTATTAAATTATTCATTTTTTCTAATGCTCCACATTACAAACAAGTGCCATTAGTATAGTAACGAAACTTTAGAGTCCTGAGGGGAAATTAAATGGGTGTGATGTCATTTCATTTCCTCTTGATACTAACAAGACATAAATGATACCTGACGAGGAAGAGTCATTTAGTTGCTAAAGGTATAGCTGGAGGTGATGTGTAACAAGCGTAATCAGTTTAAATATGGTGTGTTTATAGAAGTGGCACTAATTAAATATCCACTTTCTAAACAGAATACAAACAAGCTTTCTTGGCTATGCATTTTAGGTTCAGAGAGAGAGAGTAATAGTATAAAGATCTTAATGACTCTGAAAAACAAATCCATTTTAGAATAGTAAAGCCCACACTGGTGGGCTATATAAACAAATGACCAAGAAGATGAGGGATGAACTCGTAACCCAAGCATATACACGATGGATAACTGCTTCTTTTTAATAAACAGATAACAACTTCAGGCCTTCACACATCATTCATGTAGCTCTAATTGTCAACCGTTAACAACATTTGTGTTTTGTTTTCTTGAGATCACTGTAGTTACATACTGTTCATAATGGCAGTTTTCTCTCAGAATTTTGCTCAAAATTTCTTTTTTCTTAGAGTTGATAAGTATTCTTCATTTTTTTTCTCACTTGGTCATGTGTTTTTTCTGTGACATTTTCTTTTATAATCGTTTGTGTTCTTTCTGCCATTCTGATTTTAGAAATATTTGGTAGTAGTTTCCCCTGACTACTTGTATGTATTAGACTGTACATTCTGCAACCATTAAAGAAATGATTCTCAACTTCTGAGTTACAGACCAGCTTCCAAGACACTAAGTATTAATGAGGAAAACATGTTGTGAAGGACACTCGAGGTCACTGCAGATGACATTATATTAAGTAAGGGACAATAAATAAGTTAAACAGGTTTCTAGCCACATGTTTCCCTCTTCAAAATGATTACTTTTTACTGAGTCCAATAGAAAAAGTAGTCATTCTTACAACCTAGATGGCCTATTTTAAATATCCATATTCTTATCCATTCTTATTAAAATGTCCATATTTCAACACATTAGAGAAAGGAAAAAGTCAATCTCTCGCAGGAAGATTGGAGGAACTGAAACGTGGAGCCAGAGAACTGCTCCCATGTAATGACTGTGATGCTTCACGGGAGCTTATTTTCGGTCACCTCCTTTGCAATATAGTGAGCACAAATGCTTTCCACTGCAGCTGCAAATGACATAAGTGGGAGCTGAAGATGACATAAGTGGGAGGAGGGCAAAGAAAAGAAGAAGTCCTAGGGAGCAAGAAACAAAATACGTAGATGATTATGAAAACTTCTTTATCCGAACAGATGATTTTATACCTTTTTTTTTTTTTCTATGCAGCTTCTTCAGTGACACTGAGAAACATTAGCAGGGCTAGTTTAGTTTAGGAATGCCTAAGAAGTTAGTAGGAGATTGACTGTCATCCTGATTTTCTTGAGGCATTCCAGATTCACTTTTGGTTAATATCGTCTGTGATTGGTAGCTGGTGTTTCATAGGTGGTAAGCTGAATGGGTCCAAATACTATTTTAACTTATTCAATAATATTTAAGTCATTTATGTTGATTGGGAAGGAGAAAAGCCAGGCATAGGTGACTTGTCTCAGCATTGAGTATTAAGTGTTCAGGAGATAATGGAAAATTTAAGAGATTTGGCCCCAATAGTATGGCTCAGCAATAGCAGGCAAAGATTCAGAAAATATGGTGCTTCTCAGAATATCTTTGGCAAGCTAAGACCCATCTATGTCATGTTTCTAGAGGAAGAATAGAAATGGGACATATATGAACATTTTAGAAACACCCATCTTTTCAGAGTCATTGGGTTGTTAGAATTATTATTTAAGCATAGTCTCTTCATAGAAGCTAGAAAAGATAGGACAATTAAATATACCCATATGTTATAAACATACACTTACACACACATGCACATGCACACACACACATGTATACATATGATTATGGCAACATTGGGGAAGGGAACTTCAGCTAGTAGCTTTGACTCTAGGGTTACTACTCACTATTAAATGGAGTAGAACTGTTATACAGTGTAACCTTATACATTTAGTAACATATTGTCAGTCATAATTGAACAACTATTAGATAGTTTTATAAGATCTTAAAGCTTCAGTAGGCAGTAAGGGTAGCAAAATACAGCTAAAATTTAGTGAAATATATTCTTAATTATAAAGCATTTACATTTATGAGATAAAATGTGCAATAATATAAACATAATTAATATTAGAAGAACCCCTTTGCATTAAATCTGTAATACGTTTCAGATACTGTGCTACATTTTTTACCTACTCACAGCTATCCTATGAGTTAGGTGCTATTATTATCCCCATTTAGGAGATAATAAACTGAGACTCAGAAAGACTAAGTTACTAGCTTGTGGTCACAAAGAAGCATTACTGGATGTCCTTGGCAGGAAGAAAGTAAATTTCTAGCTAAGTTCCTGTTCTCACTCATAGGTGGGAACTGAACAATGAGATCAGTTGGACTCGGGAAGGTGAACATCACACACCAGGGCCTATCATGGGGAGGGGGGAGGGGGGAGGGATTGCACTGGGAGTTATACCTGATGTAAATGACGAGTTGATGGGTGCTGACGAGTTGATGGGTACAGCACACCAACATGGCACAAGTATACATATGTAACAAACCTGCACGTTATGCACATGTACCCTAGAACTTAAAGTATAATAATAATAATAAATAATTAAACAAAAAAGAAGAAATCCACTAACAATTTCTAAGCCACCTGAATTCAGTTACACACAAATCTTTAATTTTCAATTTTGTTAATACTGTCTTTTCTAAACTTGGAATTTGAGTCTACAATTCTCCGTCCATCCCCGCCCCCACCCCCTGCTTTTTCTCATAATGCTCTTTTTACTGAGCAGAGCGCCACAAACGGTGACACTTTGCAAGGATGTGGCGCTGTCTGGCTGGTGGTCTCCTCTGGCCTCAACATCATGTAAACATCTTGCAAGGCTGTCCCTTCTTTTGTGATGGCCCAGCTAGGCAGTCACAAGTCTACTTCTGTACTACACTGTTTCCTCTGAGGAGAGACTCTGCAAGGAGCTAAGTGGACTATTTTTCCCTTACCACTTCTAAAAGGCTGGCACTGATGAATACCTTCACTTAAAGCTTCATGATTTCTGAAAGGTGAAATCATACCTCGACCACAGTCTAAATTCAGCACAGCATAAGGCTCCAAGAAATCATATATATATATATATATATATATATATATATATATATATATATGGCTTTCTGCTTAATTGTTTATTTTGGAGTATTTGGGGGAAAGATACATATTATGCTTTTATCTGTAAAAATCAAGTTACTATGGGGGCAAGGGACTAGCCTTCCCTTTTGTTTCCCATCATTCTCATAATTCCTCATTTTAGCTGACTTTCAAGTTTGGTACTGGCATAAAGAAAAGATAGGTAAACAGGAAAACTGGCAAATGACTAAAAAATTAAATAAGTCACACATTAGAAATAATTTATTAGGTCATAAGAAAAATTTAAAAAACAAATTAAGAAAAAAAGCCCCTAATTCCACCAACTAGAGGTATATCAAAATATTAATAATAGTTATCATGTACCAGTCTTTTATATTCTATTTGTACACGTGCATTTTAAAAAGTTGGGATAAATTAGCTAAAGTGGCTTTGCATAAAACTCCTGTGAAATTATATATATACTTTTAGAAATGCACATGATTTTTAATGACAGCATAGACTTGTAATACACAGAGATGATATATTTAACCATTATCTAATATTAGACATTTGTATTATTTCCTTTTATTTCCCTATATAATTATGTTGTAATGAGCATCCTACTCATTAAATCTTTTATCACATTTTTGATTGTTTCCTTGGGATAGCTTTTCATAAGTGGTATTATAGGGACAAAGAATATAACTATTTTTAAGTCTCTCGATTCAAACTGCCAAATTATTTTCTAAACATTACAAGGAAAGTTTCAGAGGAGTTTACTTTATAGGGAAATCTAGTTGGCATAGTCTAAAAATTTTGCCCCTCTCTAAAATAAATTTGAATACCTTTAAGTTTAGTTTTTCAGAAGGTTCATTAAATACTATTTAATAGCATCTGACTAGATTTTTAACAAACTCATACAATTGCCAGCAATAATTTAGTTACCATCATATTGACAAGCTCAATGATTCAGCTTATAAATAGGCAGTAAAGTGGTCATGGTCAGTCTCCATACAAACAGCAAAATGCAAAGGTGTTTTTTTTTTTTTTTTTTTTTTTTTTGCTAAGGTGTTTATTTATGATATTTGGTATAATAGTATTATAACTCTGGTGTGTCCTAAGGAAGGAAAACGCTCTCAAATCTACATACCTGGAATGTGTAATTAGCATCAAACACCTCCATGTGTTCTTTATAAATCTCTAAATATCAAGTTAACCTTTTATTATGTTGACCTCCTATATAGTATGGATTTTCCATGTTAATTTTTTCCTAAAGAAGAAAGCTTTGGTTTACATTATTAGAATATCAAAAAACATTAAGCACCTGGAATGGCATCTAGGTATCAGGTGACCAAATATTGCCCCAAATGAGGGAAAAAAAAAATTCTATCATTTCTATTAGTTCCACGGTTGAAAGTAATTTGCTGATTTACCAGTAATATATCCAAAGTCCAATTTGGAAAGGTGAAAATAGAGACAAAGAACACAAGAAGTCTAAAACAGAGAAAAAAATAAACATGCTTTTTTTTTCAGAAATGGCCCTGGAGGGAAAGTTCTGAAGTCATTATGGGGTAGGAGACAAGCCACACAATGGACCATGTGACCAAAGGAAACCCAGGGAAGACTCTGCAGGCTGAGGGACCCAATGGGCAGAACACATGGCTTATCTGATAGTGGAGACAAATGTGCGAAATCAATATAGCAGCAAGCCTTGAAATTCCAGCCTGTGAAGAGAAATATCATCAACATCCAAAAAGCTTTCTTTATCCATAACGCCCTGAAAGTGTGACTAGAGAAAACACTAAGTCTCTCCCATGCTTCTCCAGACACACACTGAAAAAATCTTTATATGCACCCATTTCTTCTCCCTAAAAACGAAGCCCTTCCTTAAGGCCATGAAAAACACCACATTGCTTCTATATCCATTCCCCCAAGAAAGCCTAGCGAAAGGTCTTAAACTTATTAACATGCAACAATTAGTAAATGGACAAATTAATCACACTTCCATAGTATAAATGCAATATAATGCTGTCTTATTTATAAAAGCAGTGCTCTTGTTTGCTTTTTGTGTAAACTAGTTTTATTTATTTTTTATTTTGTTAATGAAAGCAACAGATGTTCTTGGCAGAAAATTCAAAGAGCACAAAAGTACATAAAGTAAAAAGCAAAAGCCTGCCCACCTATCAACTTTAAGCTCCAAGTCCTCAGTAGTAACAGATTTTCACATGTATGCTTTCAGAAATGTTTTAAATATCAGTGATTTTATATGAGGCATAGATGGGAAAAATGACACAGGTTGAACATTTCACTGTTTTGCACATGAAACCTCATTTAACAAGAATAGTCATATAAAACAACACAGCCAGAAAATGCATCTTGACACATTAAAGAAGTCACTCATTCTGGTTGTTAATCAGTGAGAAGTCACCAAATGTGAAATTAGTAAACCCTAAATGCTCACAGTGACGTAAAAATTGTTTTATTAGGTAATATGCCTCAAATCATTTACTATCACAATCCCCCAAACATATTATTTATGAATTATAGCTCTAGTACATAGAAACTTCTGTGACGATAAAAAGATTCTATATCTATACAAATGTATGGCTAATATGGTAGCCATTAGCCATGTGTAGCTCTTAACCACTTGAGATGAGGGCACTGCAACAGAGAAATGGGACTGGCAATTAATTTCAATTTAAATAGCCACCTGAGGCTAGTGGCTGTCATTTTAGATAGTACAACTCTAATATTCAAATATGCCCTGTATGGCCGTGTGGAGCACAGGGAGTTAAGAGGCTGTTTTCTTAATCATTTGTAGAAAGTTTAAAGAAGTTACAACAGAAGAATTGTGATAGATGAGTCTCTATCTTTATTTTCAATTAAAGGGAAGCCTTATCATTACCCTAGAAGATGTTAAATAGAAGTGGCAAACAATCTTTGGGCCTTAATAGCAATAAGGTCATGAACACTGACCACAGCTGAATGGCTTAAATGAGCTTTTCACATGAAACAAGTATGTATTTCACTTCTGAATACAAAGTCACAATTAGACATGGACTTCTTGAAGACAATGACTAGGTCTTTCTCATAGTAGATAGTCAAGGAAAATTAGCTGGGGTATTAGACATCAATACAGATTGATAAACAAATACAACTATTTTTTTTTCATTTGTAAAAAGAAAGTTATGAGCTCAGGCTCTAGAATTGTGTGGGACAGATTTTGCCTCCATTAGCTGTGTGAGCGTAGGTTTCTTTGTGCTTCAATGCCCTCATTTATTTTTAAAAAGGAAATTATCTGCTTTATTGAAATGTTGTATTAAATGCATTTATTGTTTTAAGGATTATTCTTGACACTTCGATCTGCTCAATAAATTTTAATCAATCTTCTCATCCTTCTTTTTTACATTGTTGCTTTTGTTAAGGCAAAAGTTCAGAACTCTCTAAGCATTTTAAAATTTAGTAAATCTGTCATTTGATAACTATCTTTTCTTCATATTGAAACTTGGTAAGGGGATAGAATAAGCTCTGTCTAGAGATATAAAACAAAAACTAGAATGTGTTTAGCAAAAATTATCCACTGTTGCTACTTCAAGTCATTACCAGAAAAATCTGCCCAAATTAGTAATGAGCTTTAACTCAAAGGTTTTCTTCTTTTTTTCTTTCAAATTATAAAGAGAAAACCATCAAAATTAGCTAAGCAAAGCACTACCTACTAGGATATTTGGGGGAATTTTTTTTTGTGGGGGGAAATTTTTTTAAAGAAAAAGAAAAACATCTTTTGTAATATTTGTATCTGTAGCATACAAGTCGAGGGAAGGGCTTCCAAATCTCTTTAAAAGACTATATCCTCTTAAGGTGTTTAAAAAATTCTTAGACTGTGTTGTAAACACCACTAGTTAGCTCAAAAGAGGTACTTCCCTTTCCAAATTTAAAAAAAAATCGAAGTGGGAATGCCTCTGTTCAAATCCTGTATTCCAATCTTACGGAATACATATCAATTAATTACAACTCCAAACGATTACACACTAGTGAAAAATACAAAGGGAAAGCAAATGAAAGAACATAATTGATCCCCAAATAATGCCAGCAGCAGCTGTGGTCATACTAATAATCATGACATAATATTTGATCCTTAAAAATGCCAATATGGCTTCTTAACTCCATTAGCAACAGAGAAAGAGAAAGAGAAAGAGAGATAGAGAGACATATATATACAAAAGCCCAGAGAGGACAACTGGCTTGCCCAAGTCTATAGAAATGTTCTCTGCATATCTGGGGGCAAAATTTAAGTCTTATCACTTCTAGTCCATTCTGCTGTCCTATACGGCTGACAGTGTCTAATGGAAGTCGCATTCCCAAAATTTGCCTGGGGTCATTTGTTTAGAATGCAGAATGCATTTTCTAAGACTGAAAAACATGTTTTGAAAGATCATTGGCTTTCCTCTCATAGATACACATTTCTATACTTAATGCTACAGACCCTATTTTATGTATATAATATGTTTCTAAAGGGGAAAAACAAGAAAAACACTTAGAACTATTATTTGGATGCATGGGAAACATTTTCCCACCCTGCAGCCTGGCTGCTTCAGACCAGAATTGACCTTCAAACCTGGTTCCCTGAAAATATAATCCAATCTTAACACTAGCTTTCTCGTATCTGGCTCTGAAAGAAAGCAGAGCAGTGTTTTTGAAGCACTATTAGAGAGGCAGGGATAAGTGTAGGAGACAGTGGAGGTCTAAAGGTGGGGCATTGATTGCGGTCTTCTCTGAATGCAGACAATGGAGGGGTATATTTAAAGAGAATTTAGAAAACAATCATTAAATGAACTAAATGGCCTAGGCAATCTATTTTCTACCAGCACTATGATCTGGAAACTCTAAATAACATCAGTGATAAAGGACTACTCCCTAAAAAATATTTTGTTAGTCTATATTTTAAACAATTAATGTGGTTACTATTAAGATTTAGTGTATATTAAATTCACAGATTTTTATTGCTTATCTTATAACAGACACCACATGAGCTCCAGATACACACAAATTCAGCAACAAGTTTTTATGTCATTAGTAAGTTCATAACAGTTCCAAATACTTTGAGCTCACTAAGGGCACAGTTCATGCATTTAAGCCCTGTGGTATTACATCTTTTTTTAAAAAATGTAAACATTAGATTATAAATTAACAATGATAGCACGGTGATTATAAATATGAAGAAATAGAATTGGAATTAATTTAATTCTGTCATTTTTCATGACTATTAGAAGTTTTTATGTTTAACACAGTGAAACGGAGTGCAGCCCAGAAAGTCTGACCATTTCATTTGGTCAGTCCCAATGGTCCAACTTGGTAACTGGCTACATCACGCATTCCATTTGGGCTGCCTTCCTTTCCCTCTTTCTTTTACCCACTCCCTTAACCTCCTTTGCCTCCCTAAGAAACTATTTGCTCTCAAATCCATGTCTCCAAATCTGCTTTTGAGCGAGTCCAAGCTGAAACACACCACAATGATCATACAATGAATCCTACATTGGTGGCTAGTATTCCTGGCAGAAGAGCAGGTATCTCTAGATTTTCTCTTCCTTATTTTGTTCCCTGGATTTCCTCATACCACATCTTAGGGAGAAGATATAGATGGAGCCAGCATGCATGTGGCAGTTGTTTAGTGCAGGTAAGATTGCATTCACATTTATCAATATCTAGAGGAAATCCTAGACATGGGGAGCCTCCCAACACTGTTCAAGTTACAGATAATAGAAGCCGAATCTGAAGATCAAAAATGGTGGACAAAGGGGGTCAAACAGCATCTATTTATGTGTCTTTTCTTCTTCCTTTGCTACCATTAGACCTGACATAGCTTGCTGGTACAAGTCTAAGTAGAGTTCTAAAATGAGCATTAGGCCGGGATTCTGGAGTGGGTTCTTTTCAGAACAGAAAAAGATCTCTGATGCAGGAAGGAAAATACAGGGAAAAGGAAACTCGAGGAGCAGCTTAGAAAGAAGGCAAGTGGCTGTGGTCCACTGAGTAGGCGTAAGGTTCAGAGAGAACACTCTTACAAGGGAATTCAAGTAAACGGTGATAGTCACATTTCACCTCCTTAAACTCTTGGATAAGATTCTTATAATAGTTCTCAGCTCTGCCTGCAAAACACTGAAGTTTTATTTATTTTTTCTCCAAAAACTACAGCTTCCCATGACTTGGATATAATAATCGGAATCCCTGGGCATAGCGCCTGGGTACACACATTTTTAAAGCTCTGGGGTAATTTTGACACACAAAGTAGAGATAAGGACCTAGAAGCAGAATAGGAAAAATGTTGCCCTAATTTGACAAGTAATTCCTTCTTTGTTTCTTAATCAGATGTTTCTAATAAGAATTCAAGAAGAAAAACTCTCTATTTATTTATTTATTTGTTTGTTTGTTTGTTTGAGACAGGGTCTCACTGTCAGCCAAGCTGGAGTGCAGTGGCACGATCATGGCTCATTATAGCCTCAACCTCCTAGGCTCAAGAGATCCTCTCACCTCAGCCTGCTGAGCAGCTGCAACTACAGGCATATGCCATCATGCCCAGCTAACACTTTTTTGTTGTTGTAATTTTTTTGTGGAGATGGGGGTCTCCTTTTGTTGCCCAGGCTGGTCTCAAATTCCTGGTCTCAAGTGATTCTCCTACCCCAGCTGCCAAAGTGTTGAGATTACAGGTGTAAACCACCACACCCTGCCGAAATTCTTGATAAATAAACTCTAGTCTCAAAATTGATGCCTCCTCAAAAGGAATGTGTTTCTCAGTCACTATGTGGAATGGGCAAGGATCCTTGAGAAATAAATGGAATGCCAATGATGTTTATACTCTCCCAAATATCTTACATTCAAGATGAAACGTATTTGCATGAATAAACACATGGAAAATCTGCAAGGTATAGATTCTGCCTTAAGGCCAGGTACCTTTCTGTGTTTCTTAGTACGTGAACTCTTACTGCAACTAATGTTTTTTGCAGGAGGAAGGTATGTGCTGAAGGAATTGTTCTCCATCTGCTATTACTCCTTAGAGTCTTGAAGTCAATACTTGAATATTACCAGTGCAGCACAATGGCTGGTCAATGACTCAACATACAGCTGCAATATTAACTCAGGGCATGATTCACAAATGATTCTTCTTCTATTATAGTTGCTGACAGAGTCCTGGCAACGAACCCAGTCTTTTAGAGAAAAGTTGATTTTGGCAATGAATCCAGTCTTTAGAGAAAAGCTGATAGTTGATTGAGAGTGTGTGCGTGTGTGTGTGGGGGGTGTGTGTGTGTGTGTACACAGATGGGGGGCATATATGTATATACACACACATACAGAGCAGCAAAATGGAACCACAATATATGAGCATATTGGGAGAGAATTTTGTCCTGGCTTGTCAGTATTCCAGTATTTTCCTCCCTGCTATGGGAATTAGTGTTGAAGTCAGACAGATCTGGGTTCAAATCATGGTTCTGTAACTTAATTGGTTATGTTCCGTGCCTTCTCTGAGCCTCAAACAATTGAAAAGAATAACATTTTTAAGTTACTGCAAAGTTGTTGGAAAGAGTAAATAAAAAGAGTAGATTTAGAAATCACATCTGAATGGCTGCACACAATAAACACTTTCTTAAGTTTAATTGTCCAGTCCCATAGATTTAGCCCAAATAACATTATTTTTTCATAAAAATCAAAATAGAGGGGTTTTAACCAAAGGTGCTTAGAGTCATGCAACTACACATTTTTCAACAGTACTATGGGCACAGTTTTATAAAATGTCACTTAGAGGCAAATGCATGGAAATATATAAACTAGAAATCGTATAAATGCAAAACATATTTTAGGACTATATTTCATTTTATCTCCTAATGTTTAAAAACACACACACACACACACACACACACACACACACACACCCCATGGTCTTCAAGCCCTGGAAACCACCTCTTGTCCCTATATAAATGACACTTTGCTTGTCATTTTTATTTTTTAATGGTTAATGATTTCCATGTAATAATTGCCAGTTTTCCTCTACCCCTTTGTCCCCTGCTGCAAAAGATCTAATCTATTCAGAGGAAGATAATTGCAGAGCTGTTGAAACAAAAAGAAATCGCTGCATCTCACCACTGTTGTGCGCCTCCAGCTGCGAGGCGGAGTTGACAGCAACCTTGCATAGCGAACAGTAAAGAAGCCGTTTTGCCTTTTCTTCCTCGGTCTCAGTAGAAGGACATGAGCTATTGCCAGTGGCTGTCGTTGGGCTTTTTTCCACTTTAGAGGTGATCTCAGTTGTCATAACACTGCTTTTGCGGATTTCCACAGTTGTCGTCGTTGATATTGCTGGTGTCCCTGCAGTACCATCTGTATTCGAAAAACACAGAAAAAAGGGGGAAAAACAGTGATATTATCATTCCCTATTCAGGAATGTATCACGAATATTGCATTCTGCTTATAATGATAAGAGCAGCTAGCA
Organism: Macaca fascicularis; assembly: GCF_037993035.2. Classification (NCBI taxonomy): domain Eukaryota; kingdom Metazoa; phylum Chordata; class Mammalia; order Primates; family Cercopithecidae; genus Macaca; species Macaca fascicularis. The sequence continues at coordinate 26,991,010 of NC_088376.1, read as the reverse complement.
ACTGCTGTTTGTCAAGGACGCATCAATCACCTCATAAAAAAATTTACACAGATGACCATATTTAATTTCATGTATTAAAATAACACTTTCAGATGATTCTTGAACATCAACATAAATACAAGTTTAAAATATTCTATGGGGTAAACATCCACAAATTTCTCTTGTTAACACATAGCCTTAGTACAACAATATTTATAATATATTGCAGTCTCTCAATGCATATTTCTAAATGGCTTTTTCTAGATTTTTAAACAATTAAAATAGAAGATAAATGCTTTTAAGATACTTTGAATTTCTTTACTACTTGTCTATTTTGCTTCTTTCTTTCATTCTTTCTTTTTTAATTAAAAAACAGGTACAGATCCTTTTGCAATATTTATCCAAAAAGAAAAAGAAAAAGAGAAATTGGAGGCCTGATGCCATAATTGCTTTGACCAGATCAACAGTTCAGAAAATCATTGCTCTACTTACAAAGAGTTACAATTCAACCCAAGGTACAAAAATCATCAACATCAAAAGAAGAAGAATTCTAGTCTGGCGTATCTATTAAATACATGCCCTGTACCAAGCTGTACGCAGGGAGTTTGTGGCAAAAATATTCAGACATCAGTAGCCACTATTCACAAGGAATTCACAGGATGGCCACACCATGCTGTTGTCACATTGTTCTAAGAGTTAAATGATCACGAAAATGTTGAGGCACTGTCACTCTACAACCCTTCTGGCTCTAAAGTCTGATGCTAAATCTGGAGAGATCAATCTCGAAAGTAAAACTACCCTGTTTTAACTTTATTCGGGTATGCACAGCTCCCCTTCCCAATATGCCAGTCACTGTTATGTTAGCAATGTTTGCCATACCCAATAACAAATTGCAAATAAGCTCTACACTCATATCCTATCTACCCATATACTACTTTTTGGCCTCTCAGCTGGTTCTTAACTTCCTCTCCAAAATATTCCTAGGCTGCCTCTCCAGCTACATCTGCTATTGAAACTGTCTCTCATTCCATATACTGCTATGGTCACTATCTAATGCTACGTTGAAAAGTTCATGATAAAGAGACTTGGCAAGGATATAAGGACCAATGGTCTGTCTGCAATTAAGTGTTGTCTGCATAAACGCTTACTTCTTGTTAGTTCATTACTATCAAGAGTTGACTGCAGCTACAGAATGACTGTTAACTGGGATATCCCCTTTCTTCCAGGCATCGGGGTGAAAATATAGGTGAGGTTTTTTATTGCTTTTCTAAATAGGGCATCAGAAACACTAGTCAATAAAAAGAGAAATGAATCCTTGTTTAAGGGCTGTTGTATAAAAAAATTCATCTGGATCTTATTTTCTTTGCCTGACACTTCACACACTTTCAATCACTTATTTACCTGCTAAGATCATCAAGTAAGTCTCTTTCAGTGTCATAAAGAACATTCACCAACCAAGTTTTCAAAATCATGCTGCAAATATGTGTCTCATGGCTAGAGAAAAATAAATAAAATTACCCTAACACTAAGTTATGTCATTAGAATACATTTATTCCCTTGCACACTGAAACGTCCACTCCCTTATTAGTTTTTATTTGCCTGTTAAGGTTCCATTATTAAAATAAGAAGTGACAGGCAAAAAATATCTCTGAGAACCTAGAGATGGAATAAAACATAACAACTTTAAGATGGTGCCATGCTGTTTATTGCCCCCTATATGCCAGAAATGATTGTTTGAAAGCATGAGTATATGTAACTGTGAATAAACAACAAGTAGTTAATTTGCTAGGTGTTTTATATACTTAAAATAATTGTATATATTTATAAAACAATTCCATTTTTTATATTGTATAAAGTGTATGTATTTATAAAAATAATTCCACAGTACAGAGCTGAGAAAATGAGAAAACTCCAGAAGTTAAGAAAATGTCCCAAGGACACACAAGTAGTATATTGTGAGCCAGAGCCAAGTATTTCATGGAACAAGAAAATTAGATTTTGAGGCAAAAAAAAAAAAAGAAAAAGAAAAGAAAGAAAGTTAGGAATGATACTCTTGGCCATGACTGTGATTCTCCACAGTAAGGTCACAAGGAGCAGTGGGCTAAAACCACTAAATTGTTCTTAGGATCAGCTCTATCAGGAGTGATAACCGTAAATACAGATATTATATTTAAACTTAGTTTGGCCACACACTGAAGCTAGTGTGATACTGTGGGTGTTTACTTCATTGAAATCTACTAGGGTAAAGATTTCCCTAGTACTACCCTGCTCTAACAACTTTTCCTCTGGATTGACTTGTTTATTTGGTCTTAATCTGAAAATGGCACATAGCATAGATCATAGTAATCCTAAACTAACTTTCCTATTTATAGTGCAAGTTATTGACAAAAGCATAGAATAAACAAAACCATGAATCTTTCGATTCCTGTGACATCTACGTTAGTGTTTCTCTGACCACAGAAAATAATGTACATTTATACCAAAGACAACAGAAGATTCGAGACATCAGATTCTCTATGCCTAGGGCTTAGTGAAGTATTAACATTTCTTAAGGCAAGTTCCTTGCATGAGACAGGCTTAGGGGAATTAATAGCAACACTCAACTTCTGGTGCATCTACTTTGTGGAATACTTTTGACCACATAGCTAACCATAAATGTGTTATTTTCTAAGCATGTAGTTAGTGTGAAAGAAATATAACATTACATTTTTATCTTAAATGTAATATGTAGAACTTGACTCCATAAAGATAGGAATACTATTAATTTATAAGGAGTCATGGATTTTTCACTTACCTTTGTTTTAGCAGTGATAAAGGGTGTTTTTTAAACCAAGAAAGTAACGTAAATATATTTTAGCATTATGGCTTATTCAAAGAAAGTCAACTGTTCTATATAATGCATACAAAATTACATATAGCAAAGAAGTTTACTTTAATATGGTACATTAAATGACCAGTTATAAATAATTATTATCCACATGTTAAAATAGAATCTTAAATGAATGATAATGTTAACAGCATATACCCTTGACATGATGTGATGAAAATTATCTCTGTGGTCTTCCTGCTCATAACCCCTGTCTAACCATGAGAAAAACAGAAAACAGAGCTAAACTTAAGGACATTTATCAAATTCCTGACCAGTACTCCTCAAAATTAGCAAGACTATCAAAACGAGGAAAGTGTGCGCAACTATCACAGTCTAGGGGAACCTAAGGAAATATGAGAACTCAGTGTAATGTGGGATCCTGAATGAGATTCTAGGGCAAAAGAACATTAGGTAAAAACTTGGAAAATCAAATAAAGAATGGGCTTTAGTTAACACTAATGTATAAATATTGATTCATTAGTTGTGACAAATGTACCATATTAATGTGAGATGTTAACAATAAGAGAAGCTAGATGCAGGGTATATGGGAACTTTCTGATATATTCTCATATCTTCTCTGCAAATCTAAAACTATTCTAAAATTAAAGTTTATTACTTTAAGAAAAACAGAATTATAACCAGTCAACAAATGGTGCATCATTAAAGTTATTTTGTAGAATCATAGTCAGAAAGAACCTTCATGGCTTTAGAGCACAGTTTTCTTAATTTTTAGATAGAGAAGTTTCAGAAAATTTCTCAAGGTCACATAGTGCTCTGAGATAATAACTAAGACTTGACATTGTATCTCCCAGTGCAAAATCTAGTGCTTATTATCTTAACTGCAGTTACTCATGCACTCAACTTTATTCCAGCAACCTTTATTAAGCAACTATTTTGTGCTAAGTTCTATCCCAAGCCATTGGGATAAGAAGGCCAATAAATATAGATCATGTACTTAGTGACAAAATAGTTTATGAGATATCCCATAAAGACTTGAAATAATAACTATTATTATAAACTTAATAATTCTTAATCTGCTTTGTTCATTGCTATATTCTTGCACTTATCCTTGGCATGAAATGGGCACTCAATAAATATTGAGAGAAAACAATGAATAAATTACCAATAATAGCTAATCATCGTGGAAGCACTTTTAAAATATTTACAAGTATTAACTCATTCAATCCTCATAGAAAAACAAGAGGTGCACAACATTTTTATTATCATCATAGCAACAAAATTGGGGTATCTCCATACCATACCAAGTTTCAAACTGTGTTTGAAAACTCGAACACAGTTCAAATTTTCAAATCAAAAAAAATGATTTGAACACAGTCTGGCTCAGTTGCACGTGCTCTTCGTTTATTTTTTATTGCTTAAAATTTAATTGTTTATAAAATAATTTGAATTAGTCTTGATTTATTATGCATGCTGAAAGATAACATATTAAACATTCGACTATAAAAGAAACTAAGCATGGCTCAAGCTAGAGTTAATTATGTATATCCAAACATCCATTATGCTAAGGTATTAAGTTGCTCAAAACCATTTAGAAGGAGGAAAGAAAAGGAAAACCTATAGCTCTCAACCAATCTCTTGTGCAGAATGGTAAGAATAAACCACAGGACTTAACTGCACCTTTTTTTCCCCCTCAAAAGACGAGAAAGTAGGAAAATGATTCGCTTTTCTTACTGTTTCCCAAAGGCTGATTCAGATTTCTTTGCACCAAAGACTCTGGAAGAATATATGTGACAAGGAGTTAAAAATAATGGGTGAAATTCAGTGAGAAGAGAAAGATTTGAGATGGTTGGGGCTTGCATTTCTGTGCCATTTTTCTGCCAGTGCCCTGTAGCAAATATTCATTATTACAACTGTCGCTATTTGGCTTGGCATCAAAACAGATTGCTAATACGTTGTGGAATGAGGCTTCAGTTGAGAATCAAAGGAAACGTCAGTATTCAAAGTGGCCCATTTGTGACCTTCATCTTGTATAAAAACACTGTAAGTACTTCTTTTAAAAAAAAATCCATAAAGCATAAGAAAGTATTCCAAAAAAAATCAACACTTGAATTTTGGGTAGTAACATGGAGCAGCCAAGTTACATGGTCTGAGCAAAAATTTATTCCTCTGCTTACAGACTTCATAACTTAAGTGGAAAAAGCAAAGGTGAGTTACTGGAGTTTCCTCTCAGGTAACAGCGATTAGTGTTATAACCCAAAGATGCTCATCATGTTTTCCTGTAGATTGAAGGCTCAGAATTACATCTGATTTATTTTCTTCTTTCCTATGTGAATTTAAGTCTCACTCAGACTTGCTAGGAAACGAAGAAAACAGCTGCTTCCTCATAAATATGCTGACATTCTGAAGTATAAAAAGGTGCTTCTGACAAAAAAAAAAAAAGTCTTTAGAAATTATTCCTGGTGGTTCATTTTCTACCAATTTTATTTCATTTAACTAAAATTTATTGAGCCCATACCACAGTCTTAGACCCAGGCAGGAATGGCCTTGGTACTGGGCTGTGCTTAAAAGTCCCTCTATATGGTTTTTTTTTTTTTTTTTCTTGTAAAATAAAAAAAGTTTCTACAGTGTTCTGTAACCAATGGAGCAGAGGGGAATTATGGGAAAAGGAAGTGAGAACTGAACTGGGTGCCCCAAAGGCCAGAGTACAGAGCTGGGAGTTTATAAGTGTGTGTTTGTGCACTTATGAGTGTATGTGTCTACGTGTATGTATGTGCATGTATGGCTATATGTGTATATCTGTGCATAAGAGTGTGTGTGTGTGTGTGTGTGTGTGTATGTGTGTGTGTGTTGAGAGGTTGGAAGATATCACAACTTCTATCTGGAAACCAGAGAAAGAGTGGCTGTTTTTGTACACAGTACACATTTGGCCACCCCCAAATCACAAAAATATATGTCTCAGCAGAAAAAGTCCCCCTGCCCTAAATTCCTCACTCCCATCTGCTAGAGTGGTATAGCTGTAGAAAGTGCTTTAAACTGCCTAGAAATCCCACGGCCACCAAATGAGGCTGGGGAGAAATCAAGTGCTCCACTCCACTTTGCAGGGTACCTGATTTGGGTGGGTCCAGTCACCAGCCAGAAGTTCTGGCTTTGGGCACAGCTTCCTCTCTGTTCTTACAAATCTGCTTTACTACTAGGCTCAAGGCTGATTCAGGTGAGGGAATTCTTTATTCTTCAGGTCACAAAGACAATTCCTGGGGAACAAAGTGTGGAGTTGCTGGGTAAAACTTGATACATATTTAGATATAGGGCATATAGTCTCCATTTGTACACTTGGCCCTGAAAATTTTGGGGGTCTGTCTTATAGGACCCATCCATATACAGGATGTTGTGTTAATTACAGGAGGTAAAAAAATAAATGCAATATAAGTTGTATATGCAAGAGTAATAGGACTCTAATATAAAGAGTGGAGGGAACAATGAATTCCCTGTCCTTGAGAAGAATAAGCTAGAAGAAGTATTACTAGAAAATATTAGAAAGATGAATTGTACTTCAAACTGATTTCATTGTGTCTCTAATGGTCTGTGACTTGGTAGTTCCATGCAAAAAGTAATCACGTATACTTTTCATCAAGTGACAAGTTCTTCCCCATAGTAGCCTGCAAGAAACTCTAATGTTCTAAGGGATTGGGTGACTATACGATTTCTTTCTACATTTACATTTTTTGAACTAAATTTCCCAAGCCTTGTACGCATTAAAAATTTTAGAAAGGAGATTTTAAAATTTACAAAACAAAAATATTGAACTGAAACTTTTGAGATGATTTTCAAAGCTGTCCAATTTATTATCTGTTTCAGGCAACTACATCGAGAATAGATTCATATACATAGATAATGGTTATCTGTTGAACTCACTATGTGCTACATATATTACATGCAAATTAGACCATAAATTATTCCAATGAAAAATATTAAGGTAGAAGCAGAGCCCATTTAAAAAATTTAACTTCTGGATTTCCCTCTTTTTTTTTTTTTTTGAGATAGAATCTCGCTCTGACACCCAGGCTGGAGTACAGTGGTGCAATCTCGGCTCACTGCAACCTCTGCCTCCTGGGTTCAAGCGATTCTCCTGCCTCAGCCTCCTGAGTAGCTGGGATTACAGACACGCGTCACCACGCCCTGCTAATTTTTTTGTACTTTTAGTAGAGAAGGGTTTTCACCATGTTGGTCAGGCTGGTCTTGAACTCCTGACCTGAGGATCCGCCCACCTCAGCCTCCCAAAGTGCTGGGATTATAGGCGCGAGCCACTGCACCTGGTCTTTTTTAGTTTTTTTGAGATGGAGCCTCACTCTGTCACCCTGGCTGTAGTGCAGTGGCACAATCCTGGCTCACTGCAAGCTCCATCTCCCTGGTTCAAGCAATTCTCCTGTCTCAGCCTCCTGAGTAGCTGGGATTACAGGCACACACCACCATGCTCAGCTAATTTTTTTGTATATCTAGTAGAGGCGGGGTTTCACTATGATGGCCAGGCTGGTCTTGAATGCTTGACCTCAAATGACCCACCCACCTCGGCCTCCCAAAGTGCTGGGATTATAGGTGTGAGCCACTGCGCCCAGCTGAATTTCCCTATTGATGCCAAAGATCAATTATTTTCATAGGGACTTGCCATTTTCTACAAAGATCATGTGATTTGAGAGGGCAATGTGAGAATGCTTTTTGTAGGATAATTTATCCAAAATTTAGGCAATTCCTATTACTCATTCAAATTTGGGGATAAACAGACTAGAGAATCAGGTTGCCAGGACAGAGCACAGTTGCAGAAGCTCCCCAAAAGAGGTGGTGATCAGGACCAGGTCACACACCTTGACTTGGGTCAGGCAACTGAGGGTTGAGCTAATGAGATGAAGTAGGGGCAGCAAAATTGGACCATGTAGGAGGAAGAAGCAGAGGTTCCTGAAGCACAGAGTCTTGACACGAATTGTCCAGTCCCCCAGAGGAGGTAAGTAGGTTCCAATATTGGCCGGCCAAAGCTGAGACCTACTGTATATCTTCAACCTCCACATCTCCGAAATGCTCTTACCCTCAAAATGGACCTTCCTAGATTAAACTGGGATTTCACCAAGTCAAAGCGCATATTCTCTCTAGACAATGGTCTCCCCCACAACCTAAAAAGAAAGAAGCCAACAGAAAAAGGCAGATGTAAAAGGCTGACTGACAATAATAGTATTAGGGACATGTCCAAACACTGCTCATCTCTCCAGTGGTTACAAGACTGATCAGGCGGCTTGACTTAAGCTCGCCCTCAGAATACAAGGTCTCTATTTAAAGAGAGATAAGCTGATTAGAGTTAGTATTATTACTTTTTTCCTCTGCCAGCTAAATTGCCCTCTTTCCTTTCTTTAGAATCCATAAACTAGGGACTCATTCTAGGAAAGAAGCCCTGGCATGTCTTATTAGCCTAATTTAATATCACAGCATTGTCCTTAGTTGATAACAATCACCTCAGCAATCTATATCAATGTCTCATCATGCCAATACGTCAATTTCTAAGTCAATGAGGATTATATTCTCTACTCATTTAGTATATAAATATACCCCATAACATAGCTAGAACAGCATCTGCCAGACAGTTGGTAATTGATAAACATGGATGCTGCTGCCATCACATTTGTTAGGCATTTGCTTATCTTTTAAAAGTTGGAGTTATATCCCTGTCAGGTAAGTGCTAGACTGAAAATTGGCATAGCAATAAAAGAGCATATCATTGACCTCCTAAACTAAGTTTCAACCTTAATCATTTTCCTCTTATAAATTTTCAAATAGTATTTATTTCATTCTTTTCTTTATGCTCCTTTGACTCTGAAAACATCCCCCTATCATGGCGCCATGACGTTGGGGAACTTTCACGAATCCTATTACTGTAAACCAGTGATTGTGAGACTTTAGCATGCATCAGAATCACCCAAAGAGTTTGACAAAACACAGACTGCCCAGCCCCAGCCGCATCACCAGAGTTTCTGGTTCAGTATGTATAGGGTGAGGTCTGAATATTTGCATTTCTAACAAGTTCCCAGATATTGCTGCTGCTGCTGCTCTGAGAACCACACTTCAAGAACCACCACTGACAGATCTGTCAATTAGTTTCCGGTTTAGATTAACTGGTCTCAGTGGTAAAGCTAAATGTTATTTAAATAGCAAGTCATGAATGCATGAAGAGGGAAATGAGAGATTGAGTAACCAGTGTCCTTGTTTGCCTGAGGGAACTGAGGGAGTTCCTGCGACATGGGACTTTCAGTGCTAAAGTTGGAACATCCCAGGCAAGCCAGGGGAAGCTAGTCACTCTAAGGGAGAAACCTGAAAAAAATTAGAAAATTCTTTTAAAAATTTTTAGATACTACCTAATCAATGAACTTTTTTTTTTTTTTTTTTTTTTTTGAGACAGAGTCTCACTCTATCATTCAGGCTGGAGTGCAGTGGCACCATTTTGACTCACTGCAACTTCTGCCTCCTGGGTTCAAGTGATTCTTCTGCCTCAGCCTCCTGAGTAACTGGGATTACAGTAGCTGCCACCACACCTGCCTAATTTTTGTATTTTTAGTAGAGATGGGGTTTCACCATGTTGGTCAGCCAGTCTCGAATCCCTGACCTCAGGTGATCTGCCCTCCTCAGCCTCCCAAAGTGTTGGGATTACAGGCGTGAGCCACACCGTGCCCAGCCTAAACAACAAACATTTATATTGAGAGATGCACTTTTTGATAACAAATGAGGAAGGATAGAGACACATTCTGATCTTTGGAGCAGAGAAAAATACTAAAATAACCTTCTATTGATCAGTTAAACCAGGGTTTCTTTTGTAAGAATAAACTTTTCTCTCCCTAAATTAGAGTTTATATATTTCTAGGGGAATTAATTTTCTACTTTGTTCACAGATGTTTAGTATAAATCACAGTTCATCCTCTCCAAATATAATTTAAGCCAAAATAAATTAATCCAAACCTAAGTTCATGAGAAGGTAAGATTGTTAGGCCTTGTTCCAGTTAATTGAGTGGGTCTGGCTATTGTACATACAATTGATAAGCACCAAGACAAATGGGTGAGTTTTATCAAAATTCGTGAGCTTCTGGATAGATATTACAAAACGGAAAGGAAAAGGAAGACAAAAAGAAACTCAATTTACTCCGAAGGTATTGTAAGTGATTTGGATGCCGCTAGATTAGGAAACTGCCTTTTCATGCTTCTAATAGAGATTTTATTTTTCCTCCAGTAGGGCAGAATGAAAGAAAAGAAAGCCCTCCAAAATCTATGAATGATAGCACCCCTGTTCCAACAGCTATCAGAGGAAAAAAGTACTGCATGCTGCAGTAACAGTTTCTGTTTCATTAATGAGAAGAACTGTGTATTGGAAAGCTCAGTTTGAAATCTGGCAAGAAATCAAGGTATGGTTTTTCAGTGACTGCCTTTGGTAGTTCATCTGTTTAACACACGTAGTAATGGAATTCTTCCTGCTGGCCATGTGCTTTAGGTTAAAAGTAAGGGTTTGTCATGTGTCCTTACTATCCATGATATCTAACTATTAGAATTATGACTTGATAAATCATGAATCTTGAAAGCTTTTACTAATTGAAGTTGAACAAAAAGTGAGAGAAAGCTTACCTCTGACTGGTAATTTAGAATGAGTAGGGACCGTAAAAGGTGAAGATAGCCATGCCAAGTTATTTAGGACACAAATACTTGCTCTAGAATCTTGTTGGGCAGCACATACAATGAAAATGAAGAAACAACAGCCAGCTCTTCAGTTTTTTGTACCATAGAGCTGTCCTGAAGATAAGAAAATAAGCTCCCACAATAAAGGGTGCAATGATAAAATATTTAGTATGGAAATAATTTAGAACATTATCCCATCTGGACTCAGGCATTTTATTATATGTGCAAGAGTTATAATACTTAGCATTTTTCATTACAATGTTAGTGTTTCATAGATTAACTATGCAGAAAATGTTTTAATCACCAGAAAGATACCATGATGTAACTGATATGCACTTGCCACAATACACTGCTCAGACATCTAGATTAAAGGATTTTTCATATTTCAGGGAACTAGAAAAGGAGTTTTCAGGGAGTAAATTCCACTGGATAAATCATTGAAAATGGTTGACAAAGAGGATGGAAGTATAGAAAAGGAAATGAGAAAAATTACATAAATTGAGAAACCATTTTTTAACCAATAATTTTTCAGCAACTCCTGAGCATTCAATTTCAACTATAAGCTGAGTTAAAACTCAAACTACCCGTCATTTCACTCAAAACAGCAATGTATTATTATTTTTCTCTCTGCAAAGAAGGAAGAAAAGTAGGGGTCAACACATAATACAATGATTTCTTGATAGAATTTCTCTCTTCAAAGTAGTTTCCATGTTATGTTATCTTCAGTCAAAGATAATTTTTTCAGAGCTGGAGGATAAATAAATATTAGAGAAAACATACTAATAAATATGGAATAGGAGATATCAAAAGTCTACTGATTATTTACAGAAAGGTTGGCCACTGAAAAACTGTTAGAGCTGTTTGGAAAATAATATGATACAATTCTGGAACAAATGTGTCTCTTTCCCAGAAAAACCAACAGACCTCTTTCTAAGAAGCCAAGATTCCCTTTTTGTCTTCAGAAACCATATAAACTGGATTTTCATGAAATTCCAAATATAAACTTATCTCTCCTCTTATTCCCATTAGCTATCACATAACTCCAGAAATTCTAAACTACAGCAAACTGCCCCTTGTACAAAAATTTGCCAAACTATGTATATTCTTTTCACATTTGAGAAGACATTCATTGTAATTGTGTCACCATTTCGTCAAAGCACTAATTTAAACATTTTAAAAAGTCAATCTCTCTTTTTTTTCCAAAATGATATGAAATAACAATTTTTATTTTCTTAGGCTTCATCCAAACATTGTTTATTTTAGCATTAAGTAACTTTAAATCTAATTATTTAAGTATATATTTAAGAAAAAATGACTTAATGGTTAGTTCTGTCAATCAATTTTCAATTCAATACTTTAAGATACATATATTTTAGGGCAGAGTTGTGTTAATAAAGTATGCTAAGAATTAATTTCAAAATAAATCTGTATTATCTCTGAAACTGTCTATAGTGGCCATTCTTGCCCTGTAAAATGCTAAGTATTTTTATAGCCAGAAAATAAAAAAATAGAAATCTAGTCCCATATGACTGACCTCTCAAAGGATGCTGGCATTTCTATTTCATCTCACTCATTGGGATCTCGTTACATGAGTTAAATCACATCATATTGGAGCCCATTTGATATAAATAGAAGTTCTAATATTTCACCATTAATTTTGATAAGATAATGTTTAAAATATAATTCGTAATTAAGCTTTAGAATAGAGTCATTGTTTTATTCAGGATACATATTTGTATAGTTGTTTTTTATTATCAATATCTCTGTTACCTTTAACAACAACCCAACTGTGAAATTTAAAAGCTAGCACTGTGAGTAAATTGTTTTGCTTTATGGGTCATGTTTTAAAATTAGGTTAATTTTCTTGGTACATAAGATCTTATTTGTTGTATATCATGTTATCTATAAACGTGTTTTATAGCAAAAGTAGGTTATACTAAAAATGTTTCTCTAGCAATGAAAAAGCCTTATCATGGATGTGAGACTAATTTTGTTCACATCCTTACTGGCAGATTCTTCTTGCCCAGGGAAGAAGCCAGGCCAAGAATGCTAGCAGTCCAGGACTGAATGTGTTGAGTCAAATGTCTGAGTAGACAGAGTGTGTGAGGCAAATCAAGCCTGATACTTGAAAGGCTGTTGCCAAGTGGTCAAGATCACAGCCAGGACACAACAGTCAATTCACAGGGCTGGGGAAAGAAGTCAGAGCCAGAAGTCAAACTGGGTGAGAAGAAACAGGTCCCAGGGTATCTGAGGACTCAGCCTGAGACCATGGCAGGCAGACAATGTATTGACCTTGTCAAGTTATTTTTAGCATGAAGGCCTTACCTCCTTGGACAGGTCTGTCATGGTTTTATTGAGGAGAGTGCTCATGGTCACTACCTGTACCTCCAGAGGAGAGGAGGAGAGGCAAAGAAATGAATGGTTGTTGTGGATCTAGAGGCTTTGTGCTTTCTTTTATGCCCTTGGACCACACATTAGGAAACTGTGCAAAGACAGCAAGGACTCATGATTTTTTTTTTTCGTCTCCTCTTTTATTCAACTTGTCCATTCTTTACCTCAATAAAAACAAAATAAATAACTGAATGAAAGAATGAATAAATAAGAAACGTATGTATGTATTTCTCTCTTTAAGATTTCAATCTGCTCCCCCATATGTCACCCCTAATTGAGGACATTTCCAGAGAAGGCTAATTAAAAACTTTTTTTAACTTGCTGGGGAAAAAAGATAAGTGATCAAGGATTGGGCAGATTGGCTAATGGAGTTGAACTGTATGATTTGGTTCAGTGAAATCATCTTTTCTCAGAAGCTCATCAAGACAACAACCCTGGATAGAACTCAGTTTTATAAAAATACAATGCTTTTCACCAAAATAAATTCACTTAGATAATTCAAGTGCACACATAATTCTAAGTGTTGGAGGAATTCTTGAAGAATGCTTAGACATTGAAAAAAATAATGTATTTTGTTTCACACAACACGTGATATGTGTATTTCTAGCACTACAATGCCATAATTTCAGTAGTTATTTGCTTTTCTTTAACACTTCAGAAAAATTCCACTATGACCTAACTTTCAAAACATAATTTCAACACCGGTAACAGTTTCCTTTCTGGCTGACTTATCAATCTGAGTTAATAAATGTTTCCTTAGCCTGGAAGTTTAATTAACTTAAGTTGAATAGATCTGAATGAGATAGAAATTATTTGTATTTGCTTATTAACTATTTTCAAGATAAGACAGAATTAGAAAGGAAAGAGAAGAGTAAGAGACACATGTCTTATTTGCCCTTTTAAATTACAGATTTATAGGGAGTGAAATTTTGTGAGCTTCTCCTTTTAAGGATAGTTTAATCAGTTAGTCCAGATGGATCAATATGATGAACCAGTCAATAAGATTTTGAAGAAACTCTTCTCTATCTTTGAAGGTACTATCATCACAGATACTCTGTCTCTATTGGAGAATACATCCTGTTAAGATTTCTGAGATGCTAATAAAAAAAGTGTCACCAAAAATGATGATTTATAAATTCTGATGTAAATATCACTGAAACATACAAATGAATAAATGCCAAGTAGTCTGTGTATTTTGCAAGATATATGTACATAGCACACTTAAAATGATAGATGATGCATCACTCAAAATGAGATAAAGACTATTTCTTTCACTACTTTTATGTCTCATTATTTTTTGCTATTTTAAAATTTCCTTCATATAGAGTGGATCTCTCAAGTTAGTCCAACAATCTAGCTTCCCAGTTTCATAGGTCCTTATTCTAAACATGATTACTGTTATATGAATCAGCTATCAGGTATAACAATGCATTATCTCAAAGGTAAGCATAAATAATTACAAAATAAAACAAATGCATGGCAAAAAATTAAAAGGTGCAAGATAATGGTAACATCCTAAATTTGTTTAGTCCTTTTTAATTTTCAAATACATTTTGTGTCCACTTCTATGTTTTTATCCTCAGTACAGTACTATGAGAAAAACATTAAAGTTCTTATTTTATAAAGGAGAAAACTAGCTCATTGATTTAAAGTCACTTGCTAGAATCATATAGCTATTAATTGGCAAAGACATTATCAACATCAAGATTGTTTAAGCTTTACTTTTGCCACCTGGTAGAAAATATTGTCTTTGATTGTAAAGAGCTAAGTATCAAAAATTGCATAGTATTTACAGGACATTGCAGCAATTATATATTTTTTATTTCTGCCCAAATATTGCTAAGACTGTGTGTATGACTAGAAAACTATATATTTAATTTTGAACTAATTTTATAGCACTTAGAATAGAGACATATGCATTAAACAGTTTTGTGTAGTAATATTATTAGGTAATTTAAATTTAATGTACCATGTCAGATTTCTAATACCTACTTATTAAATTTACCAAGGTTTTTAGCCTTCTGTTTACAAACTGTAATCATTTAAAACATAAAAAAGGTAGCAACATGCTTTCAAAGTAGAGGTTAGATCACATCACTGTTCTCCAAATACCACAGTGGCTTTCAATTTTGCCCCATGTAAAGACTAATCTTCAACTGAAAGCTTTCACCCTGAGATCAAGAGCAAGATAAGAATGTCCACTCTTGCTGCTGCTATTGATCATTGTACTGAAAGTTCTAGCCAGAACTATGAAGCAGGGGGAAAAAACATAAAAGGTATCCAGATTAGAGAAGCAGAAGTAAAACTACCTCTATTCATAGATGACATGATCTTGTACATAGAAAACCTTAAAATATCTACAAAGAAAACCCAAAATGAATTTCTATACACTAGCAATGAACAATCTAAAGTTAAGAAAACAATTTTACTTACAATTGCATGAAAAAGAATAAAATCTTAGGAATAAATTTAACCAATAAAGTGTAAGACTTGTACACTGAAAACTACAAAACAATGTTGGAAAAAAATAGAATACCTAAGTACGTGGAAAGGCAGCCCATGTTTGATGGTTGGAATCCTTAATACTATTAAGATGGAAATACTATCTAAATTACTCCTCATATTCAGTGGAATCCCTATCAAAGTTTTAACTGAGTTTTTAATAGAAATAACTAAGCTTACCTAAAATGTATATAAAAATAAAGGGATACTGGCCGGGCGCGGTGGCTCAAGCCTGTAATCCCAGCACTTTGGGAGGCCGAGACGGGCGGATCACGAGGTCAGGAGATCGAGACCATCCTGGCTAACACAATGAAACCCCGTCTCCACTAAAAATAAAAAAAAATTAGCCGGGCGTGGTGGTGGCGCCTGTAGTCCCAGCTACTCGGGAGGCTGAGGCAGGAGAATGGCGGGAACCCGGGAGGCGGAGCTTGCAGTGAGCCGAGATCGCGCCACTGCACTCCAGCCTGGGCGACAGAGCGAGACTCCACCTCAAAAAAAAAAAAATAAAAAAATAAAAAAATAAAAAAAAAAAGGGATACTAAATAGCCAAAATGATATTGAAAAAGAAGAATAAAGTTAGAGGATTCAAGAATAAAGTTAGAGGACTCACACTTCTTGATTTCAAAACTTACTAAAAAATTACAGTAATAAAAACAGTGTGGCATAAGAATAGACATAGATCAATGAAATAGAATTGAGAGTCCAGAAGGAAACCCATACATATATGACCAATTTATTTTTAACATGAGTGACAAGACCATTCAATGGGAAAAGAATAGTTTCTTCAATAATGATACTAGGGCAAATGAGTATACACATGCAAAAAAAAAAAAAAAAAAAAAACAAAAAAACTGAGGTTGGGCCCCTGCCTCACACCATATGCCATTCAAAATGGATCAGTAACCTAAATGTGGGAGGTAAAACTGTAATGCTCTTAGAAGGAACTATAGGCATAGATATTTATGACCTTGTATTAGGCAATGGTTTCTTAAAATGGAAATAAAAGCCTAAGGAACAAAATAAATAATAGATTAAGTTGAACTGCATCAAAATTAAGATTTTTTTGTAAAAAATTACTACCAAAAAGTGAGAAAACAATCCATTAAATGGGAGAAAATATTTGTAAATTATGTATCTGATATAGGTCTAGTATCCATTATATATGAAGAACACTTACAAATCTACAATATAAAGACAACTCAATCAAAAAATGGGCAAAATATTTCAATAGACATTTCTTGAAATAAGGTGTATAAATGATCCAATAAACAAATGAATATGCTCAACATTAATCAAAACCACTAGGAAATACCATTTCACAACCACTAGGATGGCTATAATAATAAAAAATTAAATTAAATTAAAAATAAAACAAAATAACAAATGTCAGTAAGAATGCAGAGAAATTGAAATCTTCATATGTTACTGGTGGTAATATAAATGGTGCTGTCACTGTGGACAAATTTAGTAGCTTCTCAAGTTAAATACAAAGTTACTATATGACCCAGAGATTTTCCTAAATATATACCAAAAATAACTAAAAATATACGTATAAACATAAACCCATACATGTATAGTCATAGCAGCAGTATTCATAATTGTCAAAAGGTAGTAACAACCTGAATGGATAAGTGGATAAATAAAATGTAGTATTTCTATAAATAGAATATATATTCAGTCATATAAAGTAATACAGTACTGATACCTGTTACAACATGGATGAACCTTGAAAGCACTATGCTAAATGAAAGACATCTGTCACAAAATACCACACATTGTATGATTCCATTTATACAAAACATCCAGAATAAGAAAATTCATAGAGACAAAGAGTAGAGTAGTGGTTGCCAGGGAATGGGAGAAAGGAGAAAAGGGGGAATTAAGAGGTACAAGGTTTCTTTTCACAGTGCTGAAAATGTTCTGGAATTAGAAAGTTGCAATGATTGCATAACATTGTGACTATAGTAAAGACCTCTTATTTGTACACTTTAAAATGGTTAAATAGTGAATTTTACATTATGTGCATTTTATATCTATAATGTTTAAAGCAAATTTCCTTGTAGTGGCCAAAGTTCCTACATGATCTGGTCCTCCGTTATCTAGCTGACTTTATCTCTTTCTACCCTTCCTTTCATTACTTGTGTAACAGCCACACTGCATCACTGGCCTTTGTGCTTTCCTTCAAGCATTCCAAGCATGCTCCTACCTTAGAAACTTTGAGTTTCCTGTGCCATCTGTCTGGAATACTTTTCCCCAGATAGCCAGATTACTCATCCCTATACCATCTTCAAGACTATCACCTTCTCAGTGAGATTGTATACCATCACTCTGGATAAAATTGCTACCTTTCTACCCATTCCTGCAATTCCCCTTTATCTCCCTTGCCTTTTCTTCTCCACTGCAGTTATCACATTCAAACATGCTATGTAATATATAACAATATAAGGGTTGGTTATCTTTGATGACCCTCTACTGGAATGTAAAAGCTACAAGGGCAGGGTTTTTTAGTTGCTTTATTCTCTATCAATCCTTAGCATCTAGAATGGTTACCAAAACATAATATATCACCAATAAATATTTCTTGAATGAGAGAATGAAACAACCCAGAAAATAAAGTGATGCTTGGGAGAAAAGAATAAACAGTAGGAGGAGGCAGAAAAATAAACCCAACACTAGTGTGTGATTGCATTTGTTTGGAAATAATTTTTCATCTTTTAAAATTATTGCATTATTTCATTCAAGTGTGATTTAGCCAGGTGATTTAAGGAGAGTGGTTATGGTTCTTTTTTTTTTTTTTTTTTTTTGAGAATAAGTCTCGCTCTGTCATCCAGGCTGGAGTTCAATGGCACGATCTCAGCTCACTGCAACCTCCCCCTCCCGGGTTCAAGTGGTTCTTCTGCCTCAGCCTCCTGAGTAGCTGGGACTACAGGTGCGTGCCACCAAGCCTAGCTAATTTTTATATTTTTAGTAGAGACAGAGTTTCACCATATTGGCCAGGCTGGTCTCAAACTCCTGACCTCGTGATCCACCTGCCTCGGCCTTCCAAAGTGCTGGGATTACAGACATAAGCCACTGCGCCTGGCTGGTTATAATTCTTTTAATGATGAATTTATTACATGATTTCCAACATCCTTCCAGCTCTAAACTAACAAGATGCTCTGAAAAACAGGATGTTTATTTAAAATCTCAGCTGTAAGATCCACAGAGTTTCTAAAGATGTGATTAATAAGTTAATTTAAGAATTACACACAAGTAATTCTGCACTAGCCCTTGTGTTTCCAAAGGCCAACAGCTAAATTAGCTAAGATAATTGCGGAAAATTATTTTCTACATTTGGAAAGTTGTGCTGGGAATTATATCAAGGCATTATTGTCAAGCCCTTTTATTATTATTATTATTCTGCTAGGTCAGAAAGATAGGGGTGATACAGTCCCCCAAAAAAGTTCCTGAGATGCTTAAGAGAAAAAACAACGACAAAACATTAAGCAGCTGAAAAAAAAATTGAGATAAAAACTAGCAATGCAGGACAAAAAGACTGTAGAAGAATTTAAACTCCCAGGCATCAAATAACTATATAAAGCTTAGGAAATATAACTCAAGGTTAAGAAAGAGATGAAGAGGGGCTGGGCACAGTTGCTCACACCTGTAATCCCGGCACTTTAGGAGGCCAAGACAGGAGAATCACTTGAGCCCAAGAGTTCAAGACCAGCCTGGGCAACATAGTGAGACCTCATCACTATTAAAGAAAAAGAAAAAAAAGCAAATTATCCAGGTATATGGCATGAACCAGTAGTCCCCGCTACTTGGGAGGCTGAGGTCAGAGGATCGCTTGAGCCCAGGATGTTGAGACTGTGGTGAACCAAGATCACACCACTGCACTCCAGCCTGGGTGACAGAGAAAGACCATGTCTCAAGAAGAAAGGGAATGGGAGGGGAGGGCCAAATCTCCACCAATGATGAAAGGATAAATAAAGTATGGTATATCCTTATAATGGAATATTATTCTGGACTAAAAAGGGACAAAGTCATGGCAAAAACTGTATCATGAATGAACCATGAAAACATTATACTAAATGAAAGAAATCAGCCACAAAATACCAGGTATTCTGTGATTCTATTTATAGGAAATATCCAGCATAGGCAAATTCGGAGAGACACAAAGTACATTAGTGGTAGTGAGGGGAGAGGGAGTCCATGGATAATGGGGAAGTGGTGGGGGGACTGATAATGAGTATGTGGTTTCTTTGGGGGGTTCTAAACTTGATAGTGGTGATGTACAAAATTCTGAATATACTAAAAATCAGTTAATTGTACACTTTAAATGGGTGAATTCTATGGTATGTGAATTATATCTCAATAAAGCTGTTATTTTTAAAAGTAATACATTATGAAAATTCCTCTTACATTCTAGTTCCTTTGTTTCTTGTTTACTATAAGGCAGCACAACTATCACCTGGGAGGGTAAGAGGGGAGCACAGGTTCTATGAACCCATAGGTTGATACAGTGGTAGATTTTAGAAGTCTCAAGACAGGAGACAGCTGCTGTGCTATTTAAGTGCTTTTGGGCTACTCTGTTGGGAATGGGAGCTTTTAACCCAAGGCTCAACACAAAAGTCATGGTAGACGTGCCGTGATTCCTTCTCTTTAGGCTTATAATACGTTGTCTATATTGCTATTTTGGTACTAGTTATGTTACTATAATTATCTTTTAAATTACTAATCTTTTCCCCAGATGGTGAATCTCAAAAGGGCACTATCTACAATATGGTAAGCCCCTCAATAAAGTACTTATTATGTGGCTGGCTGGATGAATAATTGAATCTAGTGTTGTATTTAACTATCTCTGTTTCAGGGAAAGAGGAGAACAGTAGAGTAAAATATTATACTACCATATAAATGCAAAAAAATTAAATAATATAAATGATGTAGGCAATTACATATTAAATAGTGTGGACAATATTGTGTAATCAGCACAAGATGTCCAGTCAGGACAAGATGCTCTACCCTCAAGGAGTTCTCAATCCCTATCAAGAAAGTATTCCACCATGCCGAGGACATTTTAGTTTTAAACAACGTGGCCCATAAACACACGACAACTGTCTTATCTTGTACTCGCCAAATGTATCATAAACTATTATGTTGCTTGATGAAAAATGGGCAAATTGAGCATTCAAGAGAGATGGAATATTTCCTCCAAATTGTCATCTAAGATATGTTCAAGGGTAACTAAGACAATATTCCATTTTTATATTGTGCGAAGACTTTAGAACCCAGCCCCCATGTTACTGGACCTCTACTCTCTAAGTCTGGGAATATGAAATTCCGTTCCAGGTCCCAGACTGATCACTTACAACCTCCCATGTTGTTGCTTTATGACCTAGAGTGCCACAAGCATCAGCCCATGTCACTAATATCATTGGCTGCTGCTAAATCATCTGTCAAATTTTCTGAGTTCTCAGTCAATTTACTCTGAATGTTAAGCTAGCTCTTTTGTTTCCATGTTTCTGTTGATGCTGTTTACATAAGAATTCTCCAAAGACTCAGGCTTGACCTCAGTTTCATGCTTAGATGCTCTTCTAGTAACACCATCTTTGTTTTCTTCTCAGTGCCAGAAAAAATAAAATTCAAATATTGATTAGTGTCATATGCCCTGGCCTGCATGAATGACTAATGTAAATTTGAAGAAGACTGCTTTTGGTTTTTGTATCTGCTTAAAATTCAGATTCCCTAATCTAATTCTTTGTGTGCTTAACTATTTCATAGATGGCCAGATCATGTCAAAAATAATATAAAGACCCATAAAACAGTTGGTGGATAATGAGTATTTGTCATTTAACTTTGCTTATGCTAAATTATATTCAGTATGAACTTTTCACAACATGTATGTAAGCTGCGTACATCAATAGGAACAAAATAAATAAAGCAACTAATTTTTAAAAATTATTATATTGCATTCAGCTTGGAAATGAAATCTTTCTATATAATCTCATGATAAAGCTACAATGAATGGGTTCTCTAATGAACACTCAAGTGTTTATGTGTATGGTCTTTTTGTTGTATATGTGTAAAAAATATTTTATATCATTTTCTTTTTCTTTTTCTTTTTCTTTTTTTTTTTTTTTTGAGACGGAGTCTCGCTTTGTCGCCCAGGCTGGAGTGTGGTGGCGCGATCTCGGCTCACTGCAAGTTCCGCCTCCCGGGTTCACACCATTCTCCTGCCTCAGCCTCCCAGTAGCTGGGACTACAGGCGCCCGCCACCACGCCCGGCTAATTTTTTATATTTTTAGTAGAGACGGGGTTTCACCCTGTTAGCCAGGATGGTCTCCATCTTCTGACCTCGTGATCCGCCCACCTGGGTCTCCCAAAGTGCTGGGATTACAGGCGTGAGCCACCGCGCCCGGCCATCATTTTCTATCCACTACAATTTTTTTAAGGAAAGGAGCTACAATAAAGTTACTTATTCGAGCAGTCATAACCTCCAAAATTAATGGTTTTCTAATTTGATTTGGGGTCATAATGTAGAACTTTCTACAGAAAATAGCAATTAGTTAGGGTCAGTGAAATTGTGAACTCATCCCTGGAAGACTCAAGTCTCAGCTTTCTCTCTTTCATGAGAAAAATATTAAGTTGTTTACCTTAATAATCTCTAGGATTTGTTTAACACTGTACAATGTGCTAAATGTTTTTCTACCCATTAATTTTCACAAAATTCTTTACAATCAGAGCAGAATCTATTTTTGACTCTTTTTAAAATGTGGAAACAAAAGTTGAGAGACTTGAATTAATTCACATAAAGTCACATGCTCTGCATTGCAGTGCCAAGACCACAATATACATTTCCCATCACATATGGTATTTTAGGGAATTGAGGTGAGAAAGGAATGCAAAATAAAAGAAAACTCTCTGCCTTTCATCTTCGAAATAATTTTGAAGTTTGATTTTTGTTCTTGTTAGTCTTCACATTTAGAATATTTGAATTTTTTATATTTAAAACTCCTCTTTGAGGCTGGGCACAGTGGCTATGCTTGTAATCCCAGCACTTTAGGAGGCTGAGGCGGGAGGATCACGAGGTTAGGAGTTTGAGACCACCTGGCCAACACAGTGAAACCCTGTTTCTAATAAAAATACAAAAATTAGCCAGGCGTCATGGCGGGTGTCTGTAATCCCAGCTACTTGGGAGGCTGAGGCAGGAGAATCATTTGAACCCTGGAGGTGGATGTTGCAGTGAGCTGAGCTCGTGCCACTGCACTCCAGCCTGGGTGATGGAGCTAGACTCCATCTCCAAAACAAACCAACCAACCTCCTCTTTGAAATTGTTTTAATTCCAAAGTAGACTATTTAAGACAGCAATTCTAGTAAAAATGTTATAAATTCAAATTATTCATGTTGGGCCAAATGTTAAATAGTAACTTAATTGCCTTCAGATTTGCACAGCAACTAATTAGGCCTCTAGCCAGTTGAAATCATACGCTATTAACTTGTAGCTGTACATTTCTGCTCACGGAGAGGATGTGGATGGTCTTTTGAGAGTTTGCCTATTGGATGGCTACAAATGTCCAGCAAAGCAGTTTGCTGCTGAAACTTGGACAAAGACATATCTGTGGCCTTATTAATATTATTTTTAACATTTGAGCACTTAAGTATCTCGCTTAGAGTCTTCCTGTGACTTTCTAGTTTTTAGAGTGAGAGTTAAAAGTATATAGCTAATATATAATAGTTGCCTAATAAAAATTTTATATGTGACTTAATTCTTTTGGTTGCTTATAATATTTTCATGGCTGAAGTTTGACAGTTTGGCACATTATCATCATATTCAATAGCAAAAATACACAAATAATCCCTTAGACTAGAAACTCCACATGGTTAGAAAAGTATGCAAAACTGAACACTACCTTTTCTCATTTTAATCCCTTTTCTATTTTTTTTTCCCTAGAGACATGGCATATAGAATTCTCTAGTGTTTAGAGAATCTCAGGCTATATTTTTGTGAGCCAGAATTTAGTCTCCAGAAGGCCTTAATAAGTATGCAATGAGTATGTAGACATTCATCATAGAAGCAACTGGAAGAGAGAGAGAGGGATTCACTTCAGAGCAGACCCTGGCATCAACGATGTTACTTGCAATTAAGTAAGCCAAGAGAAGAAATATAACTTAGAAATAGCTAAATAGGTAGGCAGGTAGGTAGATACCTAGATGCCATTTTAAGGGTCAAAGTTCACATTAAAATTTATTGAGAATAATGGAGAAGTAATAGCAACTTTAAGGAGGCTACAGATAAAAACATAAAGCAGGTTAAAAGACAAATTAAATTAAAATAAAATTTAAAAGCTACAGAGTTCAAGTTATACAAGGTAACAATAAAATACATTACACAAGTAAGCAAAAAGCTAAAAGAGGCAACATTGGCCAGGCGCAGCGGCTCACACTTGTAATCCTAACACTTTGGGAGGCTGAGGCGGGTAGATCACCTGACGTCAGGGGTTCGAGACCAGCCTGGCCAACATGGGGAAACCCCGTCTTTACTAAACACATAAAAATTAGCTGGGCATGGTGGCTCACACCTGTAATCTCAGCTACTCAGGAAGCGGAGGCAGGAGAATCACTTGAACCAGGGAGACAGAGGTTGCAGTGAGCTGAAATTGTGCCACTGCACTCCAGCCTAGGCAATAAGAGTGAAAGGTCCATCTCAAAAAAAAGCTAAAGAGGAAATACCAAAAAAACAAAAAACAAAAAATAAAAAAAAACCTTTAAAATACTATTTCACAAAAGAAATACAGACTTAAAATATTTTTTTAAATTAGGTTAAGGTAAAATATTAAGAATATTACAAATCATTTTATTAGATGTAGTAATTTAAAAATTGTAAACATACAAAATTCCCAAAATAGACTAAGAGTAAAAATAAAAGTAGAGCAGAAAAATATTCAATAGCATGAAACATACACTACATTCAATATGATGTTGCTCTTATAAAAATATACATTGAATATATTTTTAAAGGGACACTAGAAGGAAGTCTATGGGATTGACACTGTGATTTGTTTCTGCGTTAAAATATCTTTACAATGTATTGTTTTCACAATTAGAAAAACTACTAATTACTTAATCTAATGAAGAGATAGAGAACATGCACAGTGGCACAGCGAAGCAGTCACAGAGCTCAGCGGTTGAGCCCCAGGTGGAGGCACACCCAGGACCCTGAGCAGCCTGAGGGCTTCCTCAGAGCCAAGTGCCAGGGTGGAGTGAGAAGCTGTGAAGCCCCTTCACATCTGGTCTTGAAGACAGGGCCCTGGAGAATGGCTGGCTTGCTTTCTCTCGCCCAAGGCTCCAAGGTGCTAGTCTTGTCCACTGATGCCTACAGATATGAAAAGATACACCTTTCCAGGTGATTACATTCCAGCCCAAATATCTGGATATCAGGAAAAACCTCTTCTGATCTGCGGCCCCTCAGTTTTCAATGACAGACTTTACTAACTGAAATCCAAAATTATGGATAGGGTTGAATGTTTACAGTTCTAGAGTTACATTTTTCTTCCCAGATGGTTACTACAATATAGTGTACTCTTAGGAGAGCTGCTTAGCCTCAGTTTTGTTTTTTGTTTTTTCTCATATGCAACAGGAATAAGAATCTGTGTCCCCTATTTTCTTATTTGTAGGAGGCTGTATCACACATATAAATGAAACACAAGCAACAAAGCAATTAAAGAAGTTTGTTCCGCTAAGTCAAATGCTGCATACAATTCTTGGCTTAACCAAAGGAAGCAAAGATTACAATAAGCCTTAAGCCCATTTAAATCTGTCCCCAAAACAAATATTTTACTGATTACAATATTCTCAAGGTTTTTGATAAAGCAGTTTTTCAATAATATAAAGTAGGCTTTTGAGAAAGTAATTGCAGATTTCATCATAATTTTATAATCGCTGACTTGAAGTTTAATGTAAAGCAATGCATAATACACATAGAATTTTGTTAAATAAGTAATGTTATATTCTCAAATGGAAAACAAAAGCCTTCTATTAAGTGGTCATCTCAGAATGGTTCTAAATTGAAGTAAATAAATCTTACTGCTAATATATATACATTTTTATATTAAAAAACAAAAATTAAAAATTCATTTCTCTGCTGTCTCTATCTTTTGTCTGCCTTCCTTTTTTCCCTCTCATAGGTGCATTCGTACACATACATATACACACAGAGAACCTCAAACATTCAAGTATCTTTGTTTTCTTCTCTCTGGAACATTGTATTAGCTTCAGATACAACAGTCAACTCTTCCTCAAATAGATTACACTGTAGAATTGCAGTTTTTAAACCACAGCTGTTAGAACTGCAGTTCAACATTAATATATTTATGCCATATTTTCAACACATAGTCTCCAAAAATCTCTTTCTATGAAAAAATAAATACATACTCAATTATTTACAGCTGCCAAAAAGTAAACTAAAACACACACACACACACACACACACACACTCTTATACAACTCATGAACACCATCCCTGCAATAATTTCTGGATAAGAGAAAAACAGTCCTTGTAGGTGAATAGTCTATTAAATATTTGTCGAAATATAACTCATGTGAAAATGAGATATTACCCTTGCTTACCACACATTACACAGTCTGCTCTCTGCCTTCTCAGTGAGGGTGCAGACAGAGGAATCTAAGCAAGTTTATGAGGCCATCATGTGACCCCACTGCCAGCCAAGGACTCTGCTACAAAATAAGAAGCTATAAATTTCTTTCTCATTAAATACTTTGTCATCTTTACAGAAAGATTTCATATCCAGGTACTTTACATCGTGTGTTTAACAGATTTCCAAAGCTGTCTTTCTCTATATGGAGCATTTTTGTTAAATATTTCTTTGCACATAAGTTTTCACTGTGCCCGTGAACACAGTGAAAATTTACATTTTCACTTTTATTTTCACATAGGGAACTACACTTATATCTAGAGTCTTCCCAATTTCTTTTGCTAAAAGACTATTTGTATTTATCCAGTTAGGTGTCTAATGCAAAACACACTTTTTAAAGATTGTTCTCATCACTGAATTAACAAAGCCATATATGATCCCAATTAATTTGAAATACTTTCTCTGTTCAAGATCAATTGGAAGAGAAAGTTCCTTCTGCTCTTCCCAGGAGGGCCACAGCCTCTCATCACCTGGCAAGAGTAGATAACACAAGACAAACCATTTTAAAGTCTAGGAAAATCCCTAAAAGAATGAATCAATCAGGAGTGATACGTGTTGATTATCACAGGGCATAACCCTGAATTTTCAAGTACATCCTTCCAGAATGTATTCGAGTTATCCATATTTCCTGGCCCTCTTGTCTCACATCTGTGTAAGTCTCTGTGTATCTTATTTTCTTTCGTGGGTCTGCTTCTTCCTTTACTGTGAAAAATTCACTTGTGTGAATTTATAACATTTCTATAATTTGTTTCTTTACCACCCATTTTATGTTTGTAATTAATCATGCAGTAGACTTAAGCCAGGTGCTAGGTGTTAGGATTTGGCAAATAGCCAGATGCCCTTCCTGCAGGCTGACCCACTCTCAGGCTACACAACACTCATTCTCCATCACACCTCAGGATACAGGAGCTGCCATGAGCACAAATAGAGATGCTCTTCTGCTTCATAAATGTGTGCCAGGCATCTCCACTAGGGTTTGCAAAAATCTTAGAAAAGTGGGCCTCCATCTTCATTTCTAATAGCAGAATGGTCTACAGCCCTACCACTTGGAAAGCACCCGATTTTGTCTAATAGTGAATTGTACTAGTATTTCTCACCTGGACAACTGCAATAACCCTGCAAATAATATCTTCACATCTTCCATTATACCACCCCATGCATCCTAACAGGAAAATGCATGATCAATCTTTACCTTATAATATGTTCACTTTCTCAACATTTTGTAGAACAAAATCTGATGACCTTAATATGGCTTATAAGGTCCTTAAGGGTTTGATTCCTGCTTAATGTTCTAGACTCGTCTTTCACCTTGCCTACTCCTTCATATGTCCACTTTGCTCTGGTCATATTGAAGTTTACTCTTTTCCTTGAAAATCTTTCTTGCCTCAAAACTTCAAATGTTATGTTACTTTGCCTTTAGCATGGTTCATTCTTCTTCATCATTTGGCTAATGCGTACTTACCTAAGAAAGTTCTTTTTCTACCAAGCCTTCAAGGATACCCTACAATGGGCTAGAAACCCCTCCTGCATACTATTACTAAAGCATATACCCCTCTGACCACACAACATCATGACATTCAACACCTGTATCTCAATTTTCTGCCTACCGGTTGCATTCCTCACTAAGCTGAAAGAAATGGTAATGTAGTCATCTTGTCCTTCTCCATGTCTGGTGAGTTCTGCTCATGGCATTCATTAGGAAAAAAAAATTGTTAAAAAAATGAAAAGCTGGTTTTATTTCCTCTGATGCCATGATCTCACCCCACTACATGCTCTTCTCCCTGCCTGAGGTATCCATGAGCTATTGACTTTGATAGGTAACTACAGAAAAATTCAGAGGACTGTGAACTTAGGAGAGTATCCATTACTGCCCCACCATTTGATAAATGAGAATATGTTGGCCCAAAACAATGAGATAACCAGCCCAAGGACATTGAGCTGGAGAGAAGAAAGTTCTGGACCTGAACCTAAATTTTCTAAATCCTTAGTCTATGCTCCTGCCACTATAATAAGCTTCTTACCAATGATCAGAATTTCTCAACTCCCTGAACACGGTTCTTGTGCCAAATACTGATGGAGTAGGTAGCTTATTTCATTAATGCCCCCCCAATCAATGTGCTTATGGAATAACATGTCAAAGTAAAATTAAGAAGGAAACTTAAGTCAGTAACATCTTTTGTCAAAACCTGAACACAGTAATTACACTTACTTTCCTATTGCTTGAATCTGACTTACTTTCCTATTCCATAAACTTTTTCAAAATGTAAAAACCAAGACCATCTTGTTTTTGTTGTTGCTGACATTGTAGTTATTAGGAGTTTAGAGAATATTTTGGATATGGGACATTTTTTCCAAAACATTATTCTGATTCTAAGTGCACGTAAGTTGGAAGACAAAGACAGACTGTTTCTCTGAGACATTATTACTGATGCATGCAGATTTTATAGTTTTTTGGGGAGAACAAAATTATTTACAAAAAATAGTTTAAGACATTTTTGTAAATCTTAAACATCTCTCATTTAGTCTAACCTGGGAATAGGAGAAAGGGGGCAAGCTGGCCAACATGCTGATTTGAATTCACTTCTACCACTAGAGCTTTGTCCTGGCCTTAGATGCCTGATATCAATGGCATCTTTTTGCGGTATTTCCCTGGTAACTCATAATATCCTGATTCTGTCCCATCAAACCCATGCTTCCCCTCAGTGACCATGTGAGGTTCATTTGGGTGCCATATTTTTCAGGACCCAGAAATTCTATTCCTAACACCATGCATTCTAGTTAAAAGCATCTTCAAAATGCTGGTTCTGGTATTTGCATGTGGTATGAATGTGAACTTTTAAATTACAGTTTCTGCATTATATGGAATGAGGGTATTGACCACAATGAGACACACACTAGAGAGACTAAAATGTAAAAGAATGATAGTTCCATTTGTTGGCAAAAATAGGTGCAAATAAAACTGTTGTCTACGGGAATGCAAAATGGTAAAATATCTTTGAAGAAAGGATTTACAGTGTTTTATGAAGTGAAATATACTCCTAAACTATAATATAGTAATTCCATTTCTAGGTATTTACCAAAAAATAAAAAAAGTGTCCATAAGAGTAGTATATGGAGGCAGGTGTGGTAGCTCATGCCTATAATCCCAGCACTTTGGGAGGCTGACACGGGCGGATCACGAAGTCAGAAGTTTGAGATGAGCCTGCCCAACACGATGAAACCCATCTCTACTAAAAATACAAAAATTAGCCGAGTGTGGGGGTGGGCACCTGTAGTCCCAGCTACTTGGGAGGCTGAGGTAGGAGAATTGCTTGAACCTGGGAGGCAGAGGTTGCAGTAAGCCAAGATCATGCCACTGCACTCCAGCCTGGGCAACAGAGCAAGACACTGTCTTAAAAAGAAAAAAAAAAAAAAAAAGTATGTGCAGACAGTCAGAGCATAATTATACATAAAAGCACCTCTGGAAAGCAACCCAAATATGCATCACCATGTAAATAGGTAAATTGTGGTATATTCATAAAAGGGAATACTACTCTACAATAAAAAGAAAAATTAACAGACACATAAGCAACATGTATGAACCTCAAAACCCTATGTTGAGCAAGAGATACTGGTCACAAAAGAACACGTAGTGTGGGCAGGGCGCAGAGGCTCACTCCTGTAATCCCAGCACTTTTGGAGGCCGAGGCAGGTGGATCACGAGGTGAGGAGATTGAGACCATCCTGACCAACATGGTGAAACCCCGTCTCTACTTAAATACAAAAAATTGGCTGGGCATGGTGGTGCACTCATACTCTGTAGTCCCAGCTACTCGGGAGGCTGAGGCAGGGGAATCGCTTGAACTTGGGAGACGGAGATTGCAGTGAACCGAGATCCTGCCACTGCACTCCAGTCTGGCAACAGAGCGAGACTCTTTCTAAAGGAAAAAAAGAATACATGGTATGATTCCATTTATATTACAGTCTAGAAAAGGAAAAACAAAGCTACTGTGACAAGGCAGATTAGTGATTGCCTCTGGGTGGGGAGGCATTGACTGGACTGGGCATGAGTAAAATTTCTAGTGTGATGGAAAGGTTCTATATCTTGACTGGGGTGATGGTTACACTGGTGAGCAGATTTGTCTACTCACTGAACTATTCATTTAAAATCTGTGCATTTTATGTATGTAAATTATGCCTCAACAAAACAGTAAAGCAATTAAAATGTCTTCACTCATAATGATTCGCATGCTGTAAATGGAACATGAGAGGAGGCCACAGACTTTTGTGCCAGGAAATTGAAAAATAATCATGGTCACACTGTGATTTCACCAAGGTAAATACCACTCTGGGTCCTCCCACAACCCACAGTAAGTTTGAGTTTGCCTCCAGCTGACTTCATATGTCACGAAACATGTTTTTAGTACATGTTGCTTTTTCTTTGTGAGCAAAATATAAGCACATGGTACTAGTCCTTCCTTTTAAAAAGCTTATTCAAGTGGAATATAAGAAGTTTAGGGAGTGCTAAACAAGTGTATTTTTTTTTCAACTATATTAATATACATTGAACATATATGAGAGAAAAGAATACATTTAGGTTTGTACTCTGGGAAAAGTTTTTAGTTTGTTTTTATTGTAAGTTGTTCCACTGATACTCAAGTTCTTTTTTAAATAACTATCTCAATTGATGGAAACTCAATTACTTAAAAAAGGTTTTAGGTTTTATTTTCCTTATTTTAGTGTAACAAATAATTGGGCATGGGAATGACCACTTAAAGTTCAAGAAAGAATTACTAAAATAGAACTAACAGTATTTAAACAGCTAAACAAAAAAGACTTAAAAAAAATCCAATAATTGTTTTGTGGTCTAGACATTTAACAGTGGAGATCCAAAGCAATCCTTCATTTCTTGCAAAGTATTCCACAAAGCAGGTGCATTAAGAAAAAAAAAACATTGATGGGTAAAAGGACCAAGGATATATCTACTAATGGAATGTGTTGATTTGAAAGCCAGATAAAATGGAAATCGTAGCAACTAAGTATAACTACTTTTCTCTAAGCACTTTGCTTACTGTGTATCATATTAGGCACTTACAGTACTTTCTCCCCCTGGAAAAGTACAACTTCACTGAATAATTATGGTAAGATAACCCATTATGTATATTTTATATTTTGTCGCTTTGCCTAGTGCAGTGCTTCACAGACCAATTCTTCAATAAATATGTGCTGAAAGAGTTAAAGAATTGAGAGCACATTATGAACAACCTTTCCGTTTAAAATGGAGTGGACCCTAAGCAGTTTTCCAGGTAGCTTCAGGAAAGCAGGTAGCTGTCCTGCTTTAGAATTCTCAGCCCAAATTCACTAGCATTGTTCTAAAATGTGATGGGGTGGGTGTATTCTGCCTACATTGTCCCCAAATTTCTGTAAAACTGTCAGAGTGAAAAATGAGAAAACATTATATAAACTTACAAATAAACCTTTCTAAAACTTTAAAGTATTGTTTCACAGAAGTAGTATCAAAAGACATTATTCAAAACAAACTGATGACATGAAAAGGCCAAATCAAGTGAGATGTGTACTTAAAATGGTTTCTAACTTTAATTTTTCTGGGAAAGCAAAAACAAATGGTTTTCCTAGTCTTTAGTCAGGGTATGCTCTTTATTCTCTTGTCACAGATCCTAATTAAGCCAGATCCACAGGAAAACTCCCTTCAGGCAGACATGTCCTCTAGGATTGGCTATAGAGACAAAATATACATATATTTTGAGTTTTGACGAAGTCAAAAATCCTGTCTTTTTGTAGTGCAATTGGTTTTGAATGATCATTCCCAGCTCTCAGCCACAATGGGCCCAATATACCTTCATAAACCTGGAACACACTTTGGGAAGGTTTGCTACTGCATTTCAACACAATGGTGCCATTAGAGTCTGATAGTGGACTAAAGCAGTGGGACTCCAAATTCATATTCTATTTTCAATACTTAAAGGTAATATAGACTAATATTGATCCCTTATTGTCCATTGATAAAATCATTGAATTTTAGAGTTAGGCGATGGGTCTCATGTTCTAAGTCTCTCAATTTACATATGAAAAAGAAGCACAAATGGCTTGCCCAAGATCAGACACATATGTCACAGCCAGCGTTATACCCAAATTGTCTTGAGTTCTGAGTTAGGATTCTTTTCAC
Organism: Macaca fascicularis; assembly: GCF_037993035.2. NCBI lineage: Eukaryota > Metazoa > Chordata > Mammalia > Primates > Cercopithecidae > Macaca > Macaca fascicularis. The sequence goes on along the minus strand of NC_088376.1, from coordinate 26,958,747 downwards.
TGAACCATATTCCCTTCCTTCCAGGATTCATTTCACTGAACCATATTTCCCTCCTTCCTCCCTCCCTTTCTCTCTCTCTTTCTCTCTCTCTTTCTCGTTCTCGCTCTCTCTCTCTCTCTCTCTCTCTCTATCTCTCTCACACACACACACCCCTTGGTGGTGGTTGTTTTTTACGACTACTTAGTAGGATCTATCCATGCAGGGACATTATTTTCATGGACAAATTTCAAAACCATAGTCCGCCAATATTGCAGAGGTTCCATTAATACACAATCCCTAAAGCACCTCTGATATTCTCACTAAAGAGCCCAAAGCAAATAAGCAACTCCTTTCTCTTCAACATGTCAGCCTACATTATTTATGGTTGAAATAGTTCTGTTAATTAATTCTTTACACAAAATCTTTAGTGATCACAAATTCCCAGAGGATGGAACACAGAGAAACACTTCCCACCCCTCGAGTTAAACATCAAAATATATTTATTATAATCAGTTTTGTCTTATTTGAAATAGCCTGAAGTATGATAGAAACATTTCCCTTAAGACTTTTTAGTTTTGATACATTTGGGAAAAATGATTTCTTTTTGAGTAGATTTACAGGGTCTTTCTGAATATCTTTGAGCATGAAAATCTCAGAGAGACAAAGGAAATCAATTATTATTTGCTGGTTATGTTTATCTTCATTGGAGGAAAACATAATTACTTTTTCCCATTTTATTACATACATAAGTTCAGAAAACAAAATGCTATGTTTGCTAGATTACTTTGCTTAATATAGGGAGAAAATTTGTGTTTATGTGAGGATTAAGTAGAACCATTTTTGTCTTGAAATACATTCAACACAGTGTGACCTGAATATTTAAATTTTATCTTATGTTATGCTCCTCAATAAATTCTCAAACTCAACTTTTTCCAAAAGCTTTTAAAATGATCATTTCTTATGTTTATCATAAAACCATGTTGCCAAAGTTCAGAAGACGACAAAGGAAAAAACATTTAGTTATATTTTGACATCTGTTGACATAAGGAACCATGCTAGGCCCTTTAGAGTTATACAAAATAAATTTAAAAGCATAACAAGGAATCTCTACGCCTGAAGAGGCTGAAACTAAGAGAAAAAGGCAGACAAGAAGTGCACCTAATGGTAGTGCTAAAGGACATAGAGGAGGACTATAAAACAAGAGCAAAAAAAGTTAGTAGGGTATCCCTAAAAAAAAGTGGTCAACTCCGATTTAGGAAATCTGATCATGAGCCATAAATGGCTACACTATGCAGCCAATCACTTATGCCTGAACCCGTTGTGGACATGTTACCTCTTACCTCCAATCCATCAAAAAGTCCTTCTGTTTCTATATTGTTAAATTAAATTAAGTTTGACCTAAAGCTGCTTCCACACGTAGCAAACTGCAATCTAACTTAACATGCGAACAAACTGCATCCTAAATTACGGGTATAGCCTTGTAACAAATAGCTGAGTGTCAGCCAACTACAGCAGCTAAGCTTCAGTCAATCACAGGCTGCCAACTGATCAGACAATGTTCATATAAGGGAAATGCCGCATCACAGCCTATCTAAATAAGGCAAATGACAAGCTGTAACCAATCAAGCTGTTTCTGTATGCAACTTCTTTATTTTATTTGCATTGCCTGCCCACATTGCTGGGTAGAGTTATCTGAACCTCTCATGGTTCTGAGTGCTACCTGATTCGTTAATGTTCTTTCCTCAAATAAATTTTGCTAAACTTAATTTGTCTAGAGTTTTTTTTTTTCAGAATATCAAAAACGTATTTTAAATCCACTCACCACTTCTATTCCCACACTGTTCCAAGTCACCGTCACCTCTTGTCTAAATTGATGTAATCACTTTCAATCACCCTGATTTCACTCCTAATTTCTAATCGACTCCCTACATTAAAACCATACTAAACATTTGAAAAAGGTAACTCCTACTTAATACCCTCTGATGGCTTCCTATTGTTTTAAAAGTACAACTGCTTATCACTGTTTGCAAAACTCTAGTATGATTTGGCTCCTGCCTGCTTGAAGGTCAGGGTCTCCTTTTCTATGGAGGATGTGGTGGTCTGGCTCAGCACCCATGCCAAAGATTGGAGAGCTAAAAACTCTTTCCCAGATTCACTCCCACATAGGTCCTGGCTATGTTTATTTTCTTCCAATTAGATTATGTGAGATTGAAGGAACAGATTTCTGCCTCTTTCATTTCTCTCCTTTTCTGGCAAATAGTATCAACGAAGGATCTGGTTTGTCTGGGGAAATGTTTTATGTGTGACTGTTTTCTAGTTGTAGGGTGTCTCCCTGATACTGAAAATGGCCCCTTGTTGACCCAATGCTAGAGCTTGCTTCTCAAGGTTGTTTCCTCCTTGAGTTTTTCTACTGAACCTGTAATCAGTTTTAACCTGTCTTCTAAAACAAAGATGGATTCTAAACCCTGTTGTTCAAACCTAAGTGACACATTTATCTTCAGTTTCTCTAATATGCTAATTTTTTCTTGTCTCAAGCTCTCTCCCTTGAATGGGTTGAACGTCTTTAGAATCCTTGTTATATCTCTGTTCTTGACATAAATGTTAGCTCACCAGAGATTCAGAGATACTTTCCCTGGTTAATCAATCTAATTTAAATGCTCACCCATTTTCTTCTATTAAACCATCTGCTTTTTAATAGTACTTAACATAAACTATAATTTATAAGCCCAATGATATATCATAAAATAGCAGATATTTTATATCATATATGCCTTGTTATATATAAATATATGTAAGCTAGATATAAGTGTATATATATACATAAATCTTATTTATTATAAGTTCATCCATGAAGTTGTAAGGCCTGCCACTTACTGAACACTATATACCTAGTACCTTCGAGAACACATGAAATAACTAAGATCAGAGCAGAACTGAAGGAGATAGAGACACAAAAAACCCTCCAAAAAAATCAATGAATCCAGGAGTTGGTTTTTTGAAAAGATCAACAAAATTGACAGACCGCTAGCAAGACTAATAAAGAAGAAAAGAGAGAAGAATCAAATCGACGCAATTAAAAATGATAAAGGGGATATCACCACCGACCCCACAGAAATACAAACTACCATCAGAGAATACTATAAACACCTCTACGCAAATAAACTAGAAAATCTAGAAGAAATGGATAATTTCCTGGACACTTACACTCTTCCAAGACTAAACCAGGAAGAAGTTGAATCCCTGAATACACCAATAGCAGGCTCTGAAATTGAGGCAATAATTAATAGCCTACCAACCGAAAAAAGCCCAGGACCAGATGGATTCACAGCTGAATTCTACCAGAGGTACAAGGAGGAGTTGGTACCATTCCTTCTGAAACTATTCCAATCAATAGAAAAAGAGGGAATCCTCCCTAACTCATTTTATGAGGCCAACATCATCCTGATACCAAAGCCTGGCAGAGACACCACAAAAAAAGAGAACACATGGAACAAATTTTTTTTTTTTTTTTTTGAGACGGAGTCTCGCTCAGTCACCCAGGCTGGAGTGCAGTGGCCGGATCTCAGCTCACTGCAAGCTCCGCCTCCCGGGTTCACGCCATTCTCCGGCCTCAGCCTCCCGAGTAGCTGGGACTACAGGCGCCCGCCACCTCGCCCGGCTAGTTTTTTTTTTGTATTTCTTAATAGAGACGGGGTTTCACCGTGTTAGCCAGGATGGTCTCGATCTCCTGACCTCGTGATCCGCCCGTCTCGGCCTCCCAAAGTGCTGGGATTACAGGCTTGAGCCACCGCGCCCGGCCTAACAAATTTTTTTTTAATGGATTGATGTTGCTTTGAGTTGTCATCTAACTTTTCAACCAGTTCATTTTTCTTCTTTATTGCTTTCCACTGGCCATGGCTTACGTAAGAAAAGCTGAAGGAATGTCTCTATCCACAGTGGTGAGAGAAGTTTCCCCAGACTGCAGGACTGAGGTAAACTATGCAACTGTGTACCTTGTGAGGACTGTGAGGATAGCAAACCATGAAGACTATGTGTCTATACTGCTGTATCTCTCTAGCACCTAACGAGATCTCTGGACATTGAGTAGGTCCCCCAGAAACAAATGTTTGTTAAATCATCTGATATTCTATCCTTTCAGGTAACGTGAGAGTAACACAAGGTTCTAGGAGGTTAAATTACTCTCCAAGGTCAAATACATTGTTTGGAGGTGACTGTAGGTCCAGTATCATCAGATACACACAAATGAGCCTTTATCCTACACCATCTGCTTATAGCACAAAACTGCCATGTCTCTGAAATTTCTCCCATTTTACTTTGGAGGTTAGAAATATTTTTAATGTGTTGTAAATCCTGATAGAGAAAACTGAGTAGTAATTTTGGATACTTAAATATGTATCAAATATTTTCTAGTCAAAATCCTCTCACAAGTCTTACTGTCCTCAAACCCCAAAATCATTTTGTACTCTTTGAAACTCAGCTTGGCTTTGCTAATCAAATTATACATAAGTGATAAATTCCTCATATTAATGATTACGTCCCTCATGACATGTTTTTTTGAATAGCTTTATATTTTAATTATGACTAAGACATAGCTGGTATAATTGATAAGAAATCCTTTCTCTAGCTGTTTATACAGAAAATACAAAATTAAGAATATAATTTTTTTGTTTTAATTTGCAGTTAAACCCCTGACATGTTATATATTTTTTTCATACAGTTTATAGAGTGAAAAAATGCTACTGAGATAGTTAGGAATCTAAAGGAAAATATCACAAGAAATTTAGGTTAGGGAAATAATAGTTTTGTTTTATCCCATCTACCATTACTAGTTTTTGAATTTTTGAATTATTTATGTTATACAGTGTATTAGGGTGTCATACAAGTAATTGTGGTTTTTGCCATTAAAAGTAAGGGTAAAACCCACAATTTCCTCTGCACCAACCTAATAATTAGACTGGGAATTTCACATTAAAATATATATGTATTCTATAACTATCTGTCTGAAGATATCTATTTCAAATTTGGAGCAGTGAACTTCTGTTTGTGATGTTTAGGTAAATAATTTCATGCATGAAATAAAAATACATCTGTGTTGTCAAATATCTAATGGCCCTTTTATTTGATTTTTGTTTTGAGAAAATTAGGGATTCGATATATATTTTAAAAATTTTCATAGTTACTAAAACAAAAGGTTTATCTTTGCTTAAAATCCAAAGTTATTATTTAAACTGACTTCTCTAATATTACAAAGAGCCAAGAGGAAAGATACTCCTGATTCCAATATTCTAAAATTGTGTAAAATTTCAAGACATCTTAATTTTTTCATATCAGCCAAAGAGCTCTATTCTGCTCAAAGTTAAAGGCACACATGTTTAAAATGTCAAGTCCATTAACTCTTTCAGTCTTCCAAGAAAATAACTGATGCATACCTACATTCATGCAAAGCAAGTGTAAGGTAGGGAAGATTACATTTTATGGATACTTAAATTTTGAGTTTAAAGTAGACTCTACTGGCATATGTAGGAAAATCTTTTTTTTCTCTTGGTATTTATGGTTTGATATAAAATTATTTCCAGTGTATTATTATGTAGGGAAAGATCTCATCCTTTAGATATAGCTTTTGTGTATCTCTATGCATTTTGCATGCCCAGTAAATCATCAGCAGACACATAAAAATATTGCTTTCTCAGCAGTTGCTGGTCATATGGATTAAGAGATAGAGCACAGTTAAATATTCTTGATTATTTGAACACAGCTCTGTAAACATTGCTCATCTCTGAACTGCAATATTAGACTTTTAAACAATTGAAACCTGTTTAGGCAGAGAAGCTGCAAGCTATGATAATGTGTATGACAGCTTCACTGTATTGAAATATAGGATTTAAACACAGAATTAAATCCACTTTAGTGGTGATCTCAGTCTGGATTTAAGCAGTGTCATCAAGAGGGAAGGCCACTCCTTATTTAATTGTTCATTCAGCCCCTAAAACAGATCTGACAAAGTAATCATAAAAGGGGATAATTCTAAAAGATTATCCTTTGAAGCAATTATCCTTGAAAGGGATAATTGCCAACTCTATTATTTACCTAATAATTCTAAAAATTAGACTTGATCCAACCCTCACATACAAATTAGAATTTTTTTGATGATGTTGAGCTCAATTATCTCCCTCTCATAGTAGAAAATGCTACATATATTGGTTTGAATTATGTCATGAAGATACTTATGCTCAGAGTGGGGTGTGTGTGTATGTGCATGTGTGTGATAGGAGATTTATACTCTCCATTACTTTGCATTTGTAATATATAAAATATATTTGTTGTGAGGTGAGAGTGGCTCTTCTTTTGAGATTACATTATTAAAATTTAAAAACTTAGATCAGAATTAAAATAGAACCTTTCTCTTCTGCGCAAATATAATTTTTATCTCCTTTCATTATTTTACTTTGGCCAGAATCTAATTCTCTACCAAACACTAGTTCCAGGAAGCTCTCCTTCTTTCCTATCTATGGAAGAGATTCTGAGGTGAATATACTCCTGCATGCAGAGTCTCATTGGTATCCATACCCCTCTCTGTGTTTTCATCACTGGAAGAGTCCATGAGAATGCTCTGAACCATGCTATGTCACCAATTACCCTACCCATTTGTACAACCACCCCAAGGTTCTTCTAAGACCTTCCTTCTAGTTTACAATATTTAAGTCACTTCTTCCTTTCCTGTGCCTAACACACCAAATCCAAGAGACTATGCCACTCCAGTGGACCCCTTCCTTTCCTGTCCTATTAACATTCCCAGTTAATGGAAGGTTGAGGAGGGTGGATCACTTGAGTTCAGGAGTTCAAAACCAGCCCGGGTGAGAGTCTGGTTGAGGTTCCTATAGCAAGACCTTGTCTAAACTAAACTAAACTAAAACAAAACAAAACAAAACAAACAAACAAAAACTAGCCAGACATTGTGGCATGCACCTGTTGTCCCAGCTACTTGGGAGGCTGAGGCAGGAGAATCACTTGGGGCCAGGAGATGGAAGCTGCCTTGAGCTGTGATCGTGCCACTGTACTTCAGCCTGGGTGACAGAGCAAGAGCCTGTCTCAAAAATAATAGTAATAAACATAAAAAACATTCCTGGACTTTTGGTAGGAATTGCATCATATTTAAATAAACAATTTAGCAAAGATCTCCCTAACATACTGTTTTGTTCAAGTCACTGCTGATTCTTAAATATTCTACTAACTTAGATTTGTCTCCCTGATGTCAAGCTCTGCATTCTTAATCTACTACGTCTACCCACACTTGCTGGTGGCCCTCCATCCTCCCTATCTAACCCTGACATTCTAATTCCCCTATCAACCAACGTAATGTTCATTCCTGCTCCACTGTTTTTGTTCATGGCTTCTTCTAGCAGTGTTGCCTTTACTCTGACATCCCAAAAATCTGTGCCAAAGCAAACACTTTCTTTAAATGATTTCACATCCCTCATGGATCTTCACTCCTAGAAACTAAAACCAATAAACATATGTGGATAGTCACCAATTTTCTGCCCTATTTGTTATCACCTACATTTATAATAAAAGGAACAAATGTCTCAATGATAGTGAATTTCTCTACTATTACAACAAAGTGGGAAGGGGAATGCTTTCAGAGACAATCAGAATATTCAGGAAAGTGCATTAAAATGTCCTTGGCTTACTTCTTACTTCCTCATCCCTAATGAGAATTTTGTTCAGGAAGGAGGATTTACAGCCTCTGTGAAAGTACTGTAAAAATTCAATCAATGCAATATCCACGAAAGAAAAGAGTATGTCTATAGTATTCATCACTTCAGCCTAAATACCAAAGCAAAACCTAGCACATAATAGGCATGACAAAATGTGTATTAAATAAACAAGTATTTACCCTGTGATTGATAGCATCATTGTTCAAAATATTCAGATATTTTTTGCACTCTCTCTGCAGTGCTCTTCCCTACCAGAGGATTGCATATATGCCTGTGTGCAACTGACATTAGGCCTCACCATACAATTGACTTTGGTAAAAAGAAAAAAAGAGTTAAAGTAACATAGATAATGTATGCCCTAACATTATGTTCATTTTCCCTGAACTTTAAAACAAGCAATGCCCAGATACACCTGTTCTATTAGAGTATATCCAGAAATGAAGTCATATTGAGCAGAGCCACAGTGAAGAACAAACCTTTGTTACTGTAAGCCACTGAGACTGGGAGTCATCTATTACCATAGCATAACTTAGCCTAAGTTGTCCTCTGATACAGAAAGAATCAAATATTTGAAGTAGGATTATTTTTTCCTAGTACTGGCTACTTCTTTTGAAAGAAAGAAAGGGCAATCTCTTTTATTCAAGTTTATGAGTACCTTCAATACAAAAACACCATCCCCAGTAACACAGAAAATAGACTTAAAGGACAGAGAGAAAGATAACTTATTTTTTCTATTTACCTTCATTCAAATTTAGCAGCAGGAAAATTTGGAGGAGAAGGAAATCACAGGGAGTTTTAAAATGTTTAGGTCATATAAATCTTTCAAAATATGCATAATGAACTTGTATTATGTATGATTAAAACAGTAGTAATCATAAAGAAATATATAACATGATAAAGTGACAATCATATATTTCTTATAAATATTGGGTATATATATAAATTACTGTGACTACATTATTTCAGATAAAAACAAATTATAAAGTTAATATTTTTATACTTGAAAGTACAAAAGTCTAGAATTATTGATATTATTTTTTCTACTGAAAGCTTTAGAGGATTCTAGAGCTCTACGTTAATTTGGTTCAATATTCAGGCAGGAAATGCATATCTTTCTGTGTAATTTCATCTGGGATACCACTTGAGAAATTTATCTTTACTTATGTAACTTTTGTGGAAATTTTCCTTCTCCGAACTGATCCATAATTTAGCATGTGTAATTAACACATGTAATGATGTGTTAATGATCTCTTATTTATACAGCATCTAGCTTCAATGAACACAAAGTACTCTATTTACTTAATTTATTCTCTAAACATATGCATCTGTAAGTATCTTTGGACTTACAAATTAACTCTACTAAACAGTAGATTCCTTTAAAAGATTTATTTAAGGCCAAGAATGAAAAATAAAGACATGCAAATATTTCTTTGTATGGCAAAGGTATTTACGGATTTTGATTTAGAATTAGAGTATAAGAAAAGCACTTCCAATCTCCTATCAGTGTTCCGCAGGCTGCTGATGGCTACCTAGAGCCTTACATTTTTATTAACATCATAAGAAGAACTTAATTTGCAATGAAAGGCTACTTTGCAATTGTCGCTAATTCTACATTTACCTGCCTCTATAATTTGCTTCACTTATGGCTGTCTCTTACATTAATATTCATTACAAAAGCCACTTTCTAATATTACTTGATTTGACAGAAATGCATTAGCTATGACAAATGCTTCATAATGTACTCAGACAGTATTAATGCAAGCAGAACCTGTGGTAATTACTGCTATTTAAATATACAGATTATTCCTTTTGGTCTGCTTTTTAAAAATGGAAATAAAATCTACAGCCATCAGAGATTAGAAGTATCTGCTTTTTAAATACACTTACATTAGTATCATTTCCCCATATTAAAACAGTCATATACAGAGATGGTGGCATATAATAAACACAGTGGGCCCATATATTTATACAGAGAATGTAATAACTTTTTTTTTTTTGAGACAGAGTCTTGTTCTGTCACCCAGAACGAGGCTGGAGTGCAATGGCATAGCCTTGGCTCACTGCAGCCTCTGCCTCTGGGGTTCAAGCAATTCTCCTGCCTCAGCCTCCTGAGTAGCTTAGATTACAGGCACCCACCACCACGCCCAGCTAATTTTTGTATTTTTAGTAGAGACGGGGTTTCACCATGTTGGTCAGGCTGATCTCGAACTGCTGACCTCAGGTTATCTATTCGCTTCAGCCTCCCAAAGTGCTAGGATTACAGGCGTGAGCCACCACGCCCAGCCTGAAAATTTTTAAAAAGATTTCTTCTTACTTGTATGGGAAAAGGAACCCCAGGAGGATGAGTTGCTTGATTTAGCAGTAAGGGTAAGGCCTCCTGTCACTCAATATCAAATCATCCTCCAGAAGTTCCTTTCCTTACTGTTCCCTTATCCTCATCACATACAGCCAGGTCACCCAGCTCCTTCCAATGAAGAAAGATCCAGAAGATAAAGAGTGATCTTTTTACTGTAATGATCACTAAAATGCATAACACATACGGCCTATTCATTAGTACGTTATTTGACTGATATTTGATACTTACTTGTTCTATTTTGTAAGCTCAGTCCATGAATATGCTCATCTTCCAATAATCTATTTTAATTCAGAGAGTATGGATCATTTCAAAATAGCAAGTAATTTAAATGTGTCCTATAATTCAAATACATTTAGATATGTATTCGGACATGGTGTTCAAAACAATTTCAGCCAAATAACAGCATCAGTAACTGTCATTTCATTTGTTACATAAATCATTGAATTTTACTTTAAGAAAGTACATTTCAAATTTACTTATCACATACTATAATCTTTAAACATTTATTTTTTTTTCAAGATTTTCTACATATGTGAGTTGATTAATTGAAGCTTACTCCATCCTAGGAAGAGTGAGAGGTGGTGAGAAACAAAAAGCTGTCTAAGACACTGGCTGAGCAATTGCTGATAGTGACTGAGATCACCTACAAGCAACATGATTAAGATTTCTACCATCATAACAATGGGGATCTAGACAGAATTTTAATATATCTCAAAGGGCATTTGATCAGAGTCACCTCAGTGGTTTTCAACATGTTTCTAGCTAACAGACTCTTTCTTTAGAAAAAGATTATGCAGAAGTGTAATTCTTAATACATAAATGCAGATATTGAAACTGCATTGAACAATCTAGAGTTCTGAACTCTACACTATGGTCCCTTATGGAGCTTGGTGAGAACCCAAGGGTCAACAGAGTAGACCATAAACCATTCCCCATATACATTCTCCTCTAAAATGCCCCAGACCAGTCTATTCTATGTGGTAGACTGTTTTTGTACAACCCCAAAGGCTGAGAATTCATCACTTTACAAGATAGACTAGTCCACCTCCTGATAGCTTGTTTTTCTCCTTCACAGACAGGGTCTTGCTCTGTCATCCAGGCTGGATTGCCATGTGCTATCTTAGCTCAGTACAAACTGTAACTCCCGGGCTCAAGCGATCTTCCCACTTTGCCTCCACAAAGCGCTTGGATTACAGGTGAGAACCACCACTCTTGATGTCAGATAGCTTCTAATTTTTAAGGAAGTCTTTTTTATTGACTTGGAAGTCACCTTTCTGAAACCTCCTTTCACTGTCTAGTTAGCTAGTATATTTGTCTTGGGGACCTAACACAGCATGTGAACTTAGTAGGTGCTCAACATATAACTGCTGGATAAATAGATCTAGTTCTATTTTTTGAAGTCATAAACTTCATAATCCCTGTTCCAAATAACAAATTGAATATTTGGACACTACTCTCAACATTTTCTTTAGGTTCAGTGTTGCAGTTCCATCACATGCTTTTCCCAGGGTATGGTTTCCAGATTTCATTCACCATCCTGGGTGTTTTTTTTTTTCTGACCTTCAATAATTGTATTAACATTCTTTGAAGTAAGGAGGACAGAACCGAGTCCAACGAACTAAGTGTGATTTGCAAGAGTGAGTATGTAGAGTCATTGATTCTATCAGTCTGGACTCTTTTGTTTATGAATTCTGAATATGACTGTAAAAACTCATGGGCAAGGACATTCACATGGTTGACTCCTACTAAGGGTGCTGTTCACTCAATTCTCTAAATCAGGAGTCAGCAAACTGTGACCCATGGGTCAAATCTAATATACTGTCTGTTTTTCTAAACAAAGTTTTTTTGGAACACTAGCCATGACCACTCATTTATGTATGATCTAAGGCTGCTTTTGCACTACAATGGCAGAATCAGTAACTATGACAGAAAGCATATGGTCTGCAAAGACCAAAGTATTTTCATCTGGGCTTTTACAGAAAAAGTTTAGAGGCAACCATTCTCTAAGTCATCCTTGCCCATGGTCACTGAAGTTCAGGCCAACAGAAGAAGTATTTCCTAATAACACAAATACAAGAAACCTGGGAGACTACTGCCTCTTAGGTAAAGCTGACTTTTGCCCTTTTTCAAATTAGTGATGTCCTAACCTTTGTAATCAGTAGAATTATCTGTGAAATTTTTTAGAACTGCCAATTTCTAGACATCAAATTAGGTCAACTAACTCAAATGTATGGCTTTGAGTAAACTCTTGCATGAGTACCCAGGATGTCTTAGTCCCATCCTTCTACCATGATACTCTTCTGCTTATTGGAACATGATCTCTGCTTTCATTGCGGTGGTGGTGGTTTCCTTAATTTTTACTTTGAAATAATTTTAGACCCATATAGAAGTTGCAAAAATAGTATAGAGAGAATTTCTGTGTAGTATTCATCTAGATTCCTGCAATAACTACAGCAACCAAAACAAAATTACCAAAACCAGAAAATTGACATTAGACAGTACTATTAAAAATTAGAGATTATATTAAGATTTTACCAGCTTTAACATGTAATCTTGTTTAAATATACATTTCTATGAAATTTTGTCACTTGTATAGATTCTTGTAATCATCATCATGATCAGGAATAGACAGCTATATTGCTCCAAAAAACAGTTATTTGTACTACCCCATTAAAGCCATAGCTTACCTCCAATCCTAAATCCTGGAAGCTATGCTATGTCTTCAATGTCACATAAATGGAATAGTAAAAGATGGATCACTTTGAGATTGGTTTTGTTTACTCACCATAATGTCCTTGAAATCTATCCAAATTATACATACCAATAGTTTATTCCTCTTTACTGCTGAGTGGTATCCCACTGTATCTCTGTATCACAATTTGTTAATCCACTTTCCCAATGAAAGACATGGTTGTTTCTACTGTATGTGAGTATTAACAGAACTGTTATAAATATCTGGAGTAAATATCCAGCAGTAAGATTGCTGGGTCATATGGCAAGTATATGTTTACTTTTACAAGACAATGCCAAATTCTTTCTCACCTGCAATGTGTAAAAGTCCCTGATGCTCTGCATCCTTATCAGAACTTAGCATTGATGGGATTTATTATTTATTTTACACATTCTAATAGATGTGTAGAGGTATCTTATCATGGCTCTGATTTGCATTTCCCTAATAGCTAATAATGTTGAATATCTTTTTATGTGCTTTTCATTATACCATCTGTGCATTCTTTGACAAAATGTCTGCTCATGGCTTTCGTCTATTTTCTAAGTGGATTATTTGTTTTCTTGCTGTCGAGTTGAAAGTACTCTTTATATATTCTAGATATAACATCTTTTCCAGATATGTGAATTAAAAATATTTTCTCTTGGATTAAGATTTCTTTTTTGCAGACCATAAGATTTTAATTTTGATGAAGTCCAATTTATCTTTTTTTTTTCTCTTATGGATCATGTTATTGGCATCATTCTTTGTCAGTCAGGGTCCAATCAAAAAAGAGAAAGTGCACAGTAATTTGGACATGGGAAATTTACTCTTAAGTGTAACAAGGGATTGCTTAACAATGATTGCATAGTAAGAAATAAAGAGATCTCCAAATAATATAGGAATAGCAGATATAAGGAACAGTCATGCCTACCTAGGGCTGAAATAATGTGCTTAGAGAAAAGAGCCCACCTTCCCAGGGCTGAGCTCTAGACCTTGTTGGACAGGGTTTGACCATGGCTCACTGAATGGTAGAGAGGTTGCCATGACGTATCACTGGTGGAACTTGCTAGAAATCTACCCTCTAGGGTGCCAGTAGAAGTGGTTCATGGGAAGATGTCTCACCAGAGGCACAATGTTACAAAACTGCTTTAGGGGTGTGTTGAGAGAGGCCGCTAGCCTGTGGGTGTTTCTGGACACCATGCACTGCACAAGCTGGGCATCTTTGGGAAAAGCTATCCGCACAGCAGGAGTCTGGTCAGTGAACATCCAAGACCAAGAAGACAGACCTCTTCCTCCTGCAGTGTCTCTCCAGTGCCCCCTGCTGACAGAGGTTAACATCATGCTAGCTTATAAAGAGGGATATGTAAAGGGTCTAGATCTGTTGTCACGAGATGGGACTGGTCAAGAGTGTTCTGCCCTGCAGTTTTACCAGTGCCCTTTGGAGTGGGGACTGCCTCTGCTTGCATTAGTGCTGAGCACAAATAGCAGGACTCTTCCCTCCAGATTCTGAAGTGTTCGGGAGGAGAGGGAGAGGTGTGGCTTGTTGGAGATGCTCTCCTGGAATACAGTGGGTATAATCAAAAGAGTCCCGTCCTACAGGGCTGTCTCTGCCAAGTTTAGAAGAGGACTAGAAAGAGCAGACTTGTCTTGGGACTATTTTGTCTGAACCCATTGGTACTTCTAGCTTGCAGACTGCTCCTATGCCCAGACCGGCATATATAGGAGGCAAACAAAACAAAATAAAGGAAACAAACCAAAAATGGGGAACTTATCACTGAGTCATCCCATAAGTCTTGAGGCCGCTAGACAGTCCTACCTCTCTCCCCATTTCTCCTTCTTCAAAGTCTCCTAACACTTGGCTTATGTATTCTGTCCAGACTTTATAATTAATGCAGGAGAAATAAGGTGAAATGAGTTTACTCCATTTTCTTTTGAACCATAAACTTTCTGTGTCCTCTGTTTAAACTGAATTATTTGCTAGGAACACATGTCAAGGCTTATTTCACATGTAGGTGTTTCTGAGCCACAGTGTTACGTGATCAGCTGGCTCAGGAAGATTCCTTCTAAAAAAATACTTGTCCTGATCCACAGGCTCACTTACTTAATGAAGCTGGAGATGGGTCCTAATACAAACATTAGAGAGACACTTACGTTATTATGAAGGGCAAGCTCTACTAAATACTGGAGCTGACTTGAGAAGACAACTTGAATTGTCCTAAACTACCAGCTGGTGGTGGCAAATGCCCATTAGGCATTATTGCTTCTTACCTTTCTGGCACATCAAGGGCCCTGGAATGCCTTGGCACTCTTTTCTGCTATACCATCATTTCTGCTCTTGCTACCTTAGCTATCATCTTCCTCTATGTTTTTTATTTATGTAGATAACATCTTTTTGATTCCTCTTTTCACCATTTTTCCCATCTGTGAGGATTACAAAGAAGTGGGATTTTCCACCTCTGCCTCAAAATTATAATTCACGTTAATAATAAAGATCATAATAAATAGTAACAGTAACTTTCTACCATTTCAGAATATCTACTATGTGGCAGGCCTTATGTCAGAGGCCTTAATTGCATTATTGATCATCCTCCCTATGATTTGTTAGTTGACAGATGAAGAAAATTAAATGGTACAGCTGAGATTAGAAACCTAACATCTGAGTCCAAATCTCAACTTCTTTTCCCAAAAAAACCCCTTTATCTGAATCCCACTACCACCATCACCACATCTGTACCACCCTTTTGCCTGTACTTTTAGGCACACCTCACAGTATTTACATTTCAGTTTTCTCTATTAAGCAAGACTGAAAGCTCCTTGATAGCAATGAATTATCTTAAAACACCTACCTAATACAGCATCCTGTGTCAGGATTGGGTAGCTAGCTGATGATTTAGAAGTTGGCCGTCTCTGAAAAGTGGCTTAGCAGAGAGGTTGAAGCAATTTATCTAGAGAGTCACAAATTCAGCCAATGACCAGCTGAGTGGAAGGGATGCTCAGTGAATAACGAGGCTAATCTGACTGATGATCAAGATTGAGTCATGCATGCATATGAGCACCCAACTTGAAAAGAGGTATCACTGTACACGTTAATTTATAACTACACATGAAAAAAAGGAGTCTCATAAACCCAAGTACAGGCCTTTCAAACACACACATTTCATTCAGAGACTCATATTTGACAATGATACCTGATAAAGGCTCACATCAGTCATGTCACAGCCTCCATCCTAATTACAAAGTACATACTGTCCATTTCTCTGAATATGATGACATGTCATCAAAAGATGATGAATGCCCTCACAAACAGGTAGGGCTAAAAAAATGCTTGCAATATTTCTTTGTGGTTTTGCAACAACAAACATCTTGACTGGATTTCCTGTCTGCTGGGAATTAAAAAGCAAAAGGCTTTAATGATCAGGAAAGTTCAAATGTAAAATATAAAAATGGAAGAATCTGGGCATTGGGACAGACATTAGGTCATATCTAGTATGACCACAATCCAGAGCTGGAAGTTGCTCCAAAATGTTCCTAACAACCAGTCACATAGCCTGTATTAGAATTCCTCCAAAGTCAGGAAAATATCTAGAGTGCTCTATTTGATAGAATGTTTATTTGTTCATTAATTCACTCACATATTTGTATGATGACTATTTACATCATATTTTTTTTTCTTTTCCTTTTTAACCAGCTAGGACCATGGAAAGCATTAGGAAAATAGCTATGAACAAGATACATATTCCTGAAGAACTTCTATTCTACTGGAAGTGGCAGATAATGGCAAAACCAAAAAATAAATTATTTACAAATGTAATGAAGGGTCCCATATGTGGTATCAAAAGCAAGTTCTTATTTATATTGAATCTAATACATTCCTCTGTATTTTTCACTGAGTAGCTCTGCTGTATACTTTCATGCCATTAGAATAAGGCTTTTCATTTCTCTACACAGTAACGCACCAGATATTTTAGGACAACTCGCATCTTACCCTCAAGCTTTCCAGGAAAAATGCCTCCAGTATTTTTTCTAACTCTTTAGCATACCATAAAATATTGTGGCCTTTCATTTGCTACTCTGATCCTACATTGTAGTGGGGTTTTTTTTCTAAATGCAGTTCATAATGCTTATAATCATATTGTTAGAATTAATTACATGGCGCCAATATAAATGTAAGAGGGGCTCAAAAATGTAGGGGAATAATAGATATTTGGTGAGCATTGTGTCTACTTCAAATTCCAAATCATATCTAACATCATGATTGTAGATCTAATAACACTATAATCTTCCCCATTGTCAATCTTATGTATTTACTGATGCTTCCAAATGCAATCACACAAACACACACCATATAATGTACACAAGCATACAATTAATATAGTCATAAAATGGAGAAAATTTGATTGAGGAACAGGAATCAAACATACTTGCTGAAAATATAATACACATAGCTAGATCATAACCTTCCCTAACAGAAGCAACATGCTTAGTGCTCAAGATCAGTCCCCTGAAGCTGGATTTGCTGAAGTCACATCTTGGTTCCAGCTAAATCTTTGTCAGATGTGTGACTTTGGGCAAGTACCTAACTTCTGTGTTCCTTCGTATTATATCTTTATTCACAACATGAGAGTAAAAGTCTTTGTCGAACTGTTGCTAGAATTAAAAGAATCACTTCATGTAAAACATCAGAATGCCTAACTTGTACTATGTGCTACAAATGTGGAAGCTATTGTTATTATTATAAGAATGTGCAATGCAAAAGAAATTTCTTTAGTTGTTAAAATCAAGCCAGCTTTCCTTAAGAGTTCCACAACGCTATATTGGAAGAGCATGGGTGGAGGTATTTGAAAATTGAACTTACATATTTACATCGTCACACATTTTCCAGGTTGAATAGTCCCTTTTGGATATATATTTTTTTAACTCTTTGAAACAGGGATAAAATTATACGTCTCTTTCCTTTCTTGTGCTTGATCTACCTCTTCCTTTTCCCTTCCATGTACTTCAATGAGGATTGCAACTGTTCATAAGATTTGCAGTAAAGGCAAAAAGGGAAACACAACTCTTATCAGGAGAAAGGAGGAAGCATGCCAGGGTTTTATATTGAATCTAAGAAGCCACACACACACACACACACACACACACACACACACATTTGGGTAAAGCTTGCATTAAATTACCATACACCACAGAGATTCTAAATAACCGTATATGTGTTTTTCATAATGCTAATGTTGAACTATCAATTGAGGTACCCAAAAGCATGCCAGTTCCACCAGAAGCTAATATGAATTTAACTTTTCTAGTGGCCACATGTGTCTACATCTCTAGAGTAGAATCTTTTACTACTCTCTCATGAAGGCAAAATTCTTAATACTGTTCTAGTGAATTTGACTCTCTCTGTAAGAAACCATGTGTATCCTTCCAATTATCCTGAATCTCAGCTTTCTGTCCATCCATTGTCACAGCTCTGTAGAAACAGTATAGAAATGGTACTAAAGAATTGCAACTGGAAGGGACTTAGGCCCACTGATCAGTTTGCTATCATCTTGGCTATTTTCTTAGGCCAGAGTTTTTAAAGCATGAATAAATCCAGTCAGTTTCAGCTCTCTGGAAGGAAAGTTTCAACATTTATTTGTTTAACTCTCCAAAGCAGTCCAAAAGCATTACCTGAAGGTAGAACCTAGAATTGGATTTCTAGTCCCAGAGGATACCATTGTTGCTGCTAGAGTCAGCCTAAAGACCTAGCATGTAACGAGCACATTTGCAGTTAGAGTCTATTAATAAACTGATGAAAGCTTGCTGGTTAAAAGCTGAAGAACACCATTTAATGCTCTCTTTTGCTTTTAATGGACTGAAACCTGTTAAAATGCTGCTAAATAATAAGGCAAATTTTTCTTGCAGTTGATAGACTAACAGAAACACACACACACACACACACACACACACACACACAAATAGAGAGACTGATTCCAATAAGCTCTGCACCAAAAGCAGCTGCAACATAGCTAAGTTAGAGTCTACAGGGTCCAGGGAGCCCCAAAGAAAGACTGGAGATGGAACTCAAGACGTTCCACTCAGATAGAACTTCTATGATTACATTATCAACTTTCCGGGGGCTATTAAATCAGTGGAGCAAAAAATAGGCACATTTGGTCCATAGAGAGAGAAAGCTGGGTAGAGCAAAGAGAGGATTTAAATGGCACAGCAGATGTCTCAGGGCTCTCGTATCAGGTGCATGCTCTGAAGGGCTCTTCTGAGGGTTCTAATGCTGAAAATGGCTTATTGAGCACAAAAATGAAAGAAGTTAGGGGATAGAGTTTTAAAGACTTTCCTCATTCTTTAACTTCCCAGATGGGCTATTTCTATCTAGTTTTAGACTTGTGATGTCAAACTAACCAATTGATGCAGTCATTTCAGTGAAATTTTGGCTTTTGTGACACCTGTCTAGATTCAACTTCACTTATTAATACTAGTGTTTTCCCAGCTAAAGGCATTCATTTATCTGCCCCATCCTGAGCTACAGGTTGTCTTTGATGGGCAATGGGTTCTGGACCTCTAAAAGTCTAGGAAGTTCCTGGTTCCAGACCTCCAGCACATTGTGAAGCTCCTGGTTGGGTCAGAATGTGGCCTAACATCAAGGGCATACCAATCTTCTGGCTATGGAGACATCTCTCTGACTTCCTTCTTTGTCTGGACCTGAACACGACCTTCTTCTGACGACTTGAGAGGCTATCCATTCACCCTCTACATAAGTTCCTAAAATTCTTTTGCTTCAAACACATGGCTCTGGTTGGAAGCAAACACATATCTTAAACGTTATATAAACCTGATTGCAGCCTCTGCTTTCCTTAGCTACCACTATCAACATGTCTTTCCTATTGTCCCAGTTTTTCCTTTGCTCTACAACTCTTGTTGTCCTGACTCATCTCTTCTGTATTTTTTTAGTTTTCATTTATTTATACTTTTAGAGCTGAGGTGTCTAACTCTGCCACTAAGGCTGGAGCGCAATTGTGCAATCATAGCTCACTGCAGCCACAAACTCCTAGGCTCAAGCAATCCTCCCACCTCAGCCTCCTGAGTAGTTGGGGCTATAGGTATGTGTCACCATGTCTGGCTCTTCTTTTGCTCTTGCTGTTATTATAATCCAAAAAAATCTTTTCAAATAAAATCATGGTGCTAGATTTAATTCCCACCCCACATGCTCTTCTTACAATGTGACTGTCACTCTATCATCATCAGATGGAATCTATCCCCTACCCCTTTATGCCTGTCTCAACCAATAGAGTATGATGAGAGGGTGTTGTGACTTTACAGTAAAAGTCAGAAAAGGAAATACAGCTTCAGCCTATCTGTCTTTTTGTAACTCAGATGTGATACTGTGAAAAAGCCTAGGCAAAATGTATGGAGAGGCCACCAGGAGATACTCTGGCAGACAGCCCCAGCTGAGGTTCTAGCCAATGGGCAGCATCAACAGCTTGACATAAGTCAGGAAGGCTTTGAGATGACTCTACACAAACTGCCATTTAACTATAACATAAAACAAACATCCCCTATTCCCCGTCTGAGAAAAAAACCCTGCCTACTTAATCTCAGTTAACCACTAGAATCATTAAAGATATTAATAATAAATGATCAAGTTTTTTTCACTACCAAGTTTGAGTTGGTTTGTCTGCGTACACAGATAACTGGAACAACCATAAATAGCTTAATATTTGGAGGTATCTAAATTAGAGATTTGCAAACTATGGCCAAAACAGGCTTGCTGCCTGTTTTGGCAAAGAAACTTTTATTGGAATACAGCCATGCTCATTCATTTACCTGTTGCCAGTGGTTGCTTTCATGCAAGTGTCAGAATTGAATAGTTATGACGGAGGCTAAAATACTTACTACGTGATCCCTTGCGGAAAAAACAATTGCTAAACACTATGTAATAGACAAATGGATGACTTTTCTTTTTTTACTTTTGACAGTGGCTATTTACCATTCTGGAACCTAAAGTACTTGTATCCTATCCAGCTATTTAAAATTTTACTTTTATTTGCACACTAAAGGTAAAGCTACACACACACAGACACACACACACACATATTTAGGTAAAGCTTTCATTAAATTACAACACACCACAGAGATTCTAAATACCATATATGTAATTTTTCATAATGCTATGTTGAACTGAGGTGCCCAAAAGCAAACACACTCACTGACCCAACCAGGAAGTGTGACACATCATAATAAATGTTTTCTTCTTCTTTTTGCAATAAACAAAAAGATGGCTGATACAATCAGAAACTCCTTGTGCAGAAGCTTACATTGGGTAGGATTTTGATGAGAATAAAGCAAAGTCTTTCTAAGGTTTTTAAGTAATGACAAATATTCTTAAAAACCAATAGCTTAAAAATCAATAGCTAAATAACCAATTATTAAAAACCAATAGCTAAATTGAATTAACTTGATGACAAAGTGCCCAGAAATTGAATGGGTTTGCTTTCTGGATTCTAAATGGTTCTTTATAAACAAACAAACAAACAAACAAGAAACAAGACCAGAAAAAAAAAAAAAAAAAAAAAAAAAAAAAACTTTGTCAATATACTCCCACTTGATTTCTTGCTAATATGGTGAAACCCCGTCTCTACTAAAAAATACAAAAACAAACTAGCGGGGTGAGGTGGCGGGCGCCTGTAGTCCCAGTTACTCGGGAGGCTGAGGCAGGAGAATGGTGTAAACCCGGGAGGCAGAGCTTGCAGTGAACTGAGATCCGGCCACAGCAGTCCAGCCTGGGTGACAGAACGAGACTCCGTCTCAAAAAAAAAAAAAAAAAAAAATTGGCCAGGCATGGTGGCTCACGCCTGTAATCCCAGCACTTTGGGAGGCCAAGAAGGGAAGATCACTTGAGGTTAGGAGTTCGAGACTAGCCTGACCAATATGGTGAAATCTCTTCTCTACCAAAAAATACAAAAATTCGCCGGGTGGGGTGGCGAATGCCTACAGTCCCAGCTACTCGAGAGGCTGAGGCAGGAGAATTGCTTGAACCTGGGATGTAGAGGTTGTGATGAGCCAACATCGTGCCACTGCACTCCAGCCTAACAAGACTCTGTTTCAAAAACAAATACATAAACAAATGTTGGCAGGATACAACTGAGAAAAACTATCTGACCATCCCTCATTAATTGCAAGTTTGATGGAAGATACTACCTTTTACCTTTTTGAATAAAGGGAATAATAGTGAACAGAAGTTACCAATGGGTTTCATACCATGACAAATAATGCATTATATCATTATTCCAGTTATAGTTATTAGATTAGTTTTTTTAATACAAAGGTATGTAATCTGGTTAGAATCTTGGACTACACTGAAGAAAGAAACTGATTTTACCTATTCTTGCTAGAGCAAGGCACTTTTTAAAGATCCATTCATCTCTCAGGATAGTGAGTACTTCCTCCTGACTAGGACATGAAAATTCATACACACTAGTTTGTATCAATAACTGAAAATAATAAGAAGGCAGACACTAAATCACCAACATATTTTTTTTATATTATTTAGCAAATGAGAGATTTATGCTTCTACTAGTAGAGAGATAACTATGATTTCTGTCCCATTTCTTATATTCATGGTCTTCTGTGAAGCAAATTCTTTAAAATGGAAATGTCAATGACTTAGAAATAACTTTTAAGCTTTCTCTTTTTGGATGAGGCTAAAATGTAATATTTAGATGATGCCATACTGAAATGTTTAAAAAAGCTATATAAATTAAAACTATACTTTTATTCATGTTTAGGAAATTGACAACTTTGTATGAAAAACTATGACCTCTGAACCCTGGACTACACTAACTTATTTTTAAGTAACACTGTATACTGATCTAAAATGTCTTAGTAATATAGGGAGAATCATGCATTTATGCACCATAAGCAAATCCCTTTTAGGTGACTGGATGTTGTTTTTTTGTTTTTTGAGATGAGTCTGGCTATGTTGGCCAGAGTGGTCTTGAACTCCTAGTCTCAAGCAATCTTCCCACATCTGCTTCCAAAGTGTTGGGATTACAGCTATGAGCCACTGTGCCCAGCCTAGATTTTTAATTGTCAAAATTACTGTACTAATGATCACCTTAGTTGCCTAAAAGAACTAAAGCACTTTTCCAAAGCAACAATTCCAAGGAGATCATACATATCCTGCAAAACTCTAATCTCTTTCAAGGTAGGTAATGTTGTATCTTCAGTTGATAATTCTGTATATTCATATTGAAAAATTAACATCTGACTGCAGAGAAAACAGGCTTTTTTTCTTTTATATTTAAGACTTGGGCTTTGTTATTCCAGAGGATTCTGTCATTGTCTAGATAGCATTACAAGAGCAAGCATAAATAGAAAAACCAAAGTTGAAATGATTTGTCATGCAAATCCCAAATTATCTACTATAAATTTTACACAAAGAGATCAAAGATGTTACTTTCCAATTACCCACAGAGCTTTTCTTTCTGGCAAAATAATAGCGTGATTTTTATTAACAAAATGTAAACCAACAAAAAGACTTGGTCCTTGGCCTTATCTTCTCTTACCAGCTTCCATGCAGGTGAAAACCACAATAAATATGTGAAGAACATAAACTGTAGGCGGACACATTAGAGACTTTTAATAGTTCCAGGGTCTTATATGCAAAGATGAGTATTTACACTAAAACCCTTAGGAGTGTTTGAGGGTTCTGCAAAATGAAAGGAACTACCTTGAGTAATATAGCAGACCTGGTGATAGCAGTTAGCAACCAAAATTGGGGTTAGTGCTAAGGAGGATTATGGGAAGATTAGGTTTAGGTGTTTTGCTGCCTAACCGGAGACAGCAAGGCAAAGGCCCTGGGAGGAATCAAAACGCCACTCAAACTCCAGCTCTGATTCTTACAGATTTGTTTATCTGAGTCAATTTTCCTAATGCAGAACCGGGTTTCTTTATCTGTAAATTTAAGAACATCTACCTGCAAGAGTTACAGGTATTCCCATAATCTTTACAAGCCTCTACCATAAAACTTCTGAACCACTTTATCACAGCTTTTTGTTCTCTGTCTCTTCCATTTAAATGAATCACTAGAGGACAGAAGCTACATCTCATGACTAGGAAATACTGAGTACTCAATGTTGACTAAATGAAACATTTCATCAAAGGAGTTATTTTATACCCTTTACATTAAGTTTAACAAATGCTGGTTAACAACATCTGTGTCCCTGTCTACCTCCTTCATAGGAAAAGATCATTTCAGTTGCTCTAGACCTTCATGGCACTATATCTGCTATTTTCTTCCAACAAGTATTTTCTACCCTGTACTATATTTGGTGCATATATCTTGTTTTCCCATCCAGAGTGAAGATATCTTAAGGCTAGAACTCCTATTCTGCATCTTAGTTTTCATTGCTTCAGTATCTCATATATTACAACAATATTTGTAGATTTAAGAATAAGTATGAATTAATAGATAGATAAAAGGAAAAATAAATAACCTCGAGTTCCATAAGCCAGACTCAAATCTCTATTTCAGTGAAGGGTGAGAATTATTTTTTTTCCACAAACTCTTCTACTTAATAAGCAGTGTGGAAGAAAGCATTATTTTCTTTCTAGCTTTACCTAATTCTACTAGAGAGCTGTCACAGAAATAGAAAATATGGCAAAAAATAAAGTAAGTTCCAATGGCACAATAAAAATAGAACTCAATCCTAAGAATATCACTCAAAACCTTATAATTACATGGAAATTAAACACCCGGCTCCTGAATTCCTTTGGGTAAATAATGAAATTAAGGCAGAAATCAAGAAATTGTTTGAAACTAATGAGTACAAAGGTACAACATACCACAACCTCTGCACAGCTAAGGCAGTTTTAAGAAGGAAGTTTATAACACTAAAGGCCTACATCGAAAAGTGAAGAAGATACCAAATTAACAACCTAACATCACAATTAGAGAAACTAGAGAAACAAGAGGAAACCAGCCCCAAAGCTGGCAGAAGACAAGAAATAAAGAAAATCAAAGCTGAACTGAAGGAAAGTGAGATGTAAAAAAATCATATAAAAGATCAACAAATCCAGGAGTTGGCTTTTTGAAAAAATTAATAGATAAAACACTAGCTAGACTAAGAAAGAAAAAAGAGAGATGTTTCAAATAAACACGATCAGAAATACTAAACGGGATATGACTACTGACCCTACAGAAATACACAAAACCCTCAGAGACTATTATGAACACCTTTATGTACACAAGCTAGAAAACCTAGAAGAGGTGGAGAAATTCCTGGAAACATACACTCTTCCAAGATCGAACAAGGAAGAAATTGAATCCCTGAAAAAACCAATAACAAGTTCCCAAATTGAATCAGTGAAAAAAAGCCTGGCAACCCCAAAAAGGCATGACCAGGCAAATTCACAGCTGAATTCTACCAGATATATAAAGATGAGCTGGCATCATTCCTACTGAAACTCTTCTAAAAAACTTGAGGTAGAGGCACTTCTCCCCAACTCATTCTATGAGTCCAGAATCATCTTGATACCTAAAGCTGGCAGAGATAAAAAGTAAATACATATATATTTATATATGTATACGTGTATATATGTGTGTGTGTATATATATATATACACACACCACACACACACACACACACACACACACTTCAGGTCAATATCCTTGATGAACATAGATGCCAAAGTCCTCAACAAAATACTAGCAAACCTAACCCAGCAGCACATCAAAAAGCTAATCTACCATAATCAAATAGGCTTTCTCCCCGAAATACAGGCTTGGTTCAACATACACAAATCAATAAATGTGATTCATCACATAAAGAGAACAAAGACAAAACTGCATGATTATTTTGATGGATACAAAAAAGACTTTCAATAAAATTTAATATCGCTTCATGTAAAAAAAAAACTCTCAACAAACTAGGTATTAAAGGAACATACTTCAAAATAATTAAGAGCTATGTATGACAAACCTATACCCAACATCATACTGAATGGGCAAAGCTGGAAGAATTACCCTTGAGAACCAAACCAAGACAAGGATGGCCTCTCTCACGACTCCTATCCAACACAGCACTGGAAATCTTGGCCAGAGCAATCAGGCAAGAGAAAGAAATAAGAGGCATCTAAATCAGAAGAGGAGAATTCGAACTATCCCTATTTGCAGATGATATGATCCTGTATCTAGAAAACCCCATAGTCTCTGCCCAAAAGCTCCTAGATCGAACAGCAACTTCAG
Source organism: Macaca fascicularis (assembly GCF_037993035.2). NCBI lineage: Eukaryota > Metazoa > Chordata > Mammalia > Primates > Cercopithecidae > Macaca > Macaca fascicularis. The sequence continues at coordinate 26,932,750 of NC_088376.1, read as the reverse complement.
CAAAACTTCAGGATACTAAATCAATTTACAAAAATCAATAGTATTCCTACACACAAACAATATTCAAGCTGAGAGCCAAATGAAGAATGCAGTTCCATTCACAACAGTCAAGAAAAGAATAAAATAGCTAGAAATACATTTAACCAGGAGATGAAAGATATCTACAAGAATTACAAAACACTGTGCAAGTAAAATATAGATGAGACATACAAATGAAAAAACACTCCATGCTCATAGAATTAATGTTGTTAAAATGGCCAGACTGCCCAAAGCAATTGATAGATTCAATGCTATTCCTATCAACTATCAATGACACTCTTCACAGAATTATTAAAAAAAATTTTTTTTAATTCATATGACCAGGTGTGATGGCTTATACCCGTAATCCTAGCAATTTTGGAGGCCTAGGTGGGCAGATAGTTCACTTGAGGCCAGGAGTTTGAGACTAGCCTGGGCAACATGGCAAAACCCTGTCTCTATTAAAAATACAAAAATTAGCTGGGCGAGGTGGCTCATGCCTGTAGTCCCAGCTACTCAGGAGGCTGAGGTGGGAGAATCACTTGAACTTGAGAGGCAGAGGTTACAGTGAGCGGAGATCATGTCACTGCACTCCAGTTTGGGCAACAGAGTGAGAGACCCTGTCTCAAAAAATATAATAAAACATAAAAATAATAAAATTCATATGGAACCAGAAAAGAACCCAAATAGCCAAAGCAATCCTAAGCAAAAAGAACAAAGCTGGAGGTATCACATTACCCAAAATCAAACTGCCAGGCTACAGTAACCAAAGCAGCATGGTACTGGTACAAAAACAGACATATAAACCGATGAAACAGAATAGAAAGCCCAGAAATAATGCTTCACCCCCACAACCATCTGATCTTCAACAAAATAAACAAAAATGAGCCATGGGGAAAGGACTCCCTATTCAATAAATGGTACTGGGATAAGTAGCTAGCTATATGCAGAAGATTGAAATTGGACATTTTCCTTAGATCAAATAGAAAAATCAACTCAACATGGATTAAAGACTTAAATGTAAAATCTAAAATGATAGAAAAACCCCAGGAGGTAACAGGAAATACCATTCTGGAAATAGGATCTGACAAAGATTTCATGACAAAGATGCCAAAAGCAATTGCAACAAAAACAAAAATCGACAAATGGGACCTAATTAAACTAAAGAGCTTCTGTATAGCAAAAGAAACTGTCAACAGAGTAAACAGACAATCTACAGAATGGAAGAATATATTTGCAAACTATTAATTCGATGAAGTTCTGCTATCTAGAATCTATAAGGAACTTAAATTTACAACCAAGAAACAACCTCATTAACAAATGGAAAAAGAACATGAACAATTTTCAAAAGAAGACACACAAATGGCCAAAAAGCATAGGAAAAAATGCTCAACATCACTAATCATTATACAAATGCAAATCCAAACCACAATGAGATACTACCTCACACTGGCCAGAATGGCTATTATTAACAAGTCACTCTTTGGGAGGCCGAGGCAGGTGGATCACAAGGTCAAGAGATTGACCATCCTGGCCAACATGGTGAAACCCCATCTCCACTAAAAACACAAAAAATTAGCTGGGCATGGTGGCATGCACCTGAGGTCCCAGCTACTTGGGAGGCTGAGGCAGGAGAATTGCTTGAACCTGGGAGGCGGAGGAAGCAGTGAGCTGAGATCACCCCACTGCACTCCAGCCTGACGACAAAGTGAGACTCCATCTCAAAAAAAAGGTCAAAAAATAACAGATGCTGGCAAGGTTGTGGAGAAAAAGAAATGTTTATACATTGTTGGTGGGAGTGTAAACTAGTTCAGCCATGGTGGAACTAAATAATTCCACAAATTATTCCACAAATAATTCCACAAATCACCAAATATTTGGTGATTTCTTAAATAATTTAAAACATAATTACAATTAGACCCACCAACCCCTTTTTTGAGTATATCTCCAAAGGAACATAAATCGTTCTACCATAAAGGCACATGCATCCCTTATGTTAATCGCAGTACAATTCACAATAGCAAAGACATGGAATCAACCTAATGCCCCTCAATGGTAGACTGAATAAAGAAGATGTGGTACATATACACCATGGAATACTATGTAAACATTAAAAAAGAACAAGATCATGTCCTTTGCAGCAATGTGGATGAGGTGGGGGCCATTATCCTAAGCGAACTTACACAGGGATGGAAAACCAAATACTGCATATTTCCACTTATAAATGGGAGCTAAATATTGATTACATATGAACACAAAGAAGGGAACAACAGACACCAGGGCCTATTTGAGATTAGAAGGTGGGAGAAGTGTGAGGATTGAAAAACTATCTATTGGGTACTACGCTTATTACCTGGGTGATGAAATAAACTAGACCCCAAACCCTGCAACATGCATTTACCTATATAACAAACCTTCAAATGTACCACTAAACCTAATAAAAGGGTTTTTAATTAAAAATAATAATAATAAAATAAGGCCCAAATGGGTCAGTATCATTACTGCTACACATTCTGCATTCTGACTTTCACCTTTAGGTTTGGCCAGGCATCAGCTGTTAGTTTGAGGGTGATTGATTTGAGCAATCATGTAAGTATAAAATATTGTTAAGGCTACCCCACAAACTCAGTCATAACAAAAGTAAAGCAAACTAGAGACTGGTTGTACACTGGAAGAGGGGCATAGACTCTACCCATGGGATTAATATGCTCTCTGCCCTCAAATTTAAACCCATACCAATGTCACAACATAAAGTTGGATACATAGTCAATCCGACTCAATAGAGCTTTTTAAAATGTTCTTAACTCTCATTAGAAACTGAAGTAGCTCACTAATTTAATGATGACTCTGAATGCAATTATGATAATTAAAATAGCAGCTTAATTTTATGCTGTCTCTGGGAAATGCTCAGCCCAATGGTTGCACATTCAAACTCTGAGCTACACTGGTTACTACCTTTGATTTGTACCACAAAGTAGTTAAATGTAATAAAGTTCAATTAGTAAAACTTATTGATTATGTGCATTCAAGTTGTTACTATGTATTTTGGAATGTGTTAGTTTTTACTATTAAAATAATTCCTAGCAAGCTCTTCTTAGAAACAAAAATAATACAGTACTATTTGTTAGGTTTAATGTAAAACTGTGCTAGTTGCTAGAATAAAGATGTATGAAATTAAGGTGTATCCTTCATCAAGAAGCTGAAAATTTCATGGGGTTGAGAAGCAGGAGGATAATACAATTTCAGTGAGTGCTAGGAATGAGTTTATGCAGAAGCCTAGAAGTAGGAATCAGCCAACTAAGAATATGAATGGATTTGTTCATGTTTGTGTGCACCCAGGCACATATGCATTGGCACACAACATGCGCATTCTTTTGTGCATTAGTATGTGAAGTGTGGGATGGGGTGAGGTATAATGGAGGAATATTCCAGGCAAAACAACATACACACCTTGCTTTCAATCCTCAAGTGAGGTAATTGGGCAGGAGTTGAGAAGAAATGTGTAAGACTGGCAAAAATGATGGGCAAGGGCTAGATCACTAAAGAGTTCTGATGCTATGGTAGGAGTTACTAAGAAATTATTTTAGGCAGAGAGGAAAATGGCTCCTTGGGAAGTTTTCCTTTTTAAAGACGTTTCTTGTTTAGCTGTAAAGCCCAAGCTTAGAGCCTGGTGGCAACCTTTGATATGCAAATGTAGGCAATTAGAAACTGGGTCCACCCAAACACAGCAATTCCCGTGGTCTTCTTGTCCTTGCTCCACATGTGGCTGGCAACATAGCTGCCCCCACATATCCTCATCTATGTAGAACATCACTGCGCCCTGCATTTGCATTAAAAGGCTAGGGTGGGAGGGCCAGCTTTTTTTGCAGGCTACGTGAATAACATGCCTGGTCAAACCAATTCCCCAAGCCCTGTGCCAAGCAGACACCACTTCCTCCAGCCTCTCTATATACCTGGCTGGTTTCCGTCCAATTTGGGGTGTCCTCTTTCGGCTTTGGAGACCCACCCACTCTGTTGCTGTATGGGAGAGCTGCTTCTTCCTTCTGCCTTCTTCCTTCTTTCTTGCCTATTAAAGTCTCCACTCCTTAAAATCACTATGTGTGTGTCCATGTCTTTTTATCTAAACTAGCATAAGGACCAAGAACCCTGGTGTTCCTCCACTCATTGGAGGCCAATGGATTTTGGAATTCATAAAAGAAAAATGCAAGTGTAAATCTTAATTCAAATATTTGTCTCAGTTTGGGTTTTGTTTTTACTACGAACTCAGAAGAAACAGTGTCTCCTGACTGCAAGAAATGTACTATTTACATGTTTTGTTTCACATTTCATGTCTATTGCAATTAAATATCAACCCCTTCACTTTTCAATATTGGAGACAAAATTCTCTAACTGTCTGCATGTTTTTATAGATACTCATTTGACATTCTGTCATATTTTATCATTGTTCAACTCTTTTGTAATATTTAAGATTTCTACCTTTAAGAATCATTTTTTTGCGGTTGAAATATTTTGTTATGTAAGCTTATGTCTACTCAATTCCTAAGAATCGCATAAAAATGAGGAGCAAAAACTCTCCATGAACTCACACCTAAACACACAAAGACACAGATGTTTCCAGAAGTGTGGTGCCTGCAGACAAAGCTACTGGGAGTTTTAATTTAATTTTTAAATTTCATCCAGATGTCTGTTATATCATAAATATTGGTTAGGTGTTCAGTTTTCATGTACTTTATAGATGTAAAATCTCTGGTAAAGAAAGACAGTCAAATACACACTATATACGCATACTCACATGCATATGCATTGAAGGAGTTCAGCAAATGCCACCCCAAAATATGTTGCTTTGGTATGCTGATTACTTCAGTAAGGCAACTGGGGAACAGCAAATGCAGAGGTGGGGGTGCTTTCTCTGAACTCCTCTTATCTGCCTAGGGATAGATCTTCCAAAAGGAACTCAGTTGTCATTAAGGCTCTACCAAGACATCTCATCAACGAGGGGGGATCACAGGAGTGGGGACTGTAAGTCAGCATCACACCGGGACAGAATTTGTCACAGGTTATTACCTATTTTTTGAGGGCCCATTTATTTTCTCTCCAACATCATTTACCCTCTCCTAAGATGCTTACATCCCTGCTTCACTCTCCCCTGTAAAGAGGATCTATAAGTTTCTAAATTCCACTGAAAGTTTCCCTCCCTACAGGATACATATATGTGCACATACATAGGTAAGGAACCCAGTTGTTCTAAAATTTTTGCGTGATTCATGGAGCAGTTATATATATAACATATCTAGGTCAAAACTTTTATTAGCCAAATATTATCAAATAGAGTCAGTCAAATATCATTCATCATAATTTCCTCATGCACAACAAAGAACATAATATATTATTTTGTTACTTTTATATCATTCCTAATGTGAAATTTATCATCACTGATTCACATACAAAGATCCTAGAACCACAATATTCAAATAAGGGTTAGCTTTTTCCCCCACTTCTGAATTTCCCTTCTCTTTTTCAATCTCTAAAGATCTGCTACCAGCACACTCTGCTAGCACTTATCATACATCTTGAGAAGGGAACACTTGATAAAATCTCTTTCTTTGACCAATCTGAAGCATGTCATGAGCCAGTACTAAGAAAAGAAAAAGCACTCTAGGCACAAATGGTCTCACAATGGTGCTTCAACTCCTGTGCCAAGATGTATGCAGTGGGACTTTTATCATGACAGTTATTGTTCCAGGGATGCTTTGTGAGGGAGAATGGGTAGGAAAGGAAAGACCCCAGGAGTTAGCACAATTTCCACATTGATAAGAGGGGCATTTGTACACCACTGCAGCAGATCTATAAGAGCTGATGGAAATGTGCCCTTTTCAAATAACTTTATATTGCCTCATAAACTTCAACAGAGGTATAGATTCATAACCCACAAAAGCATTTGTCTATCTTAAAATAAAATGTGCATCACTTATTATGAAGATGTGGAATAATAGAATATGTCAGGAACAGGCATTAAAGATAGAATCCTGCATAAAAATCAATATATGTGTATATTTGTATTCATGTATAATATAACCTATATACAAATATATAAGAGATATATGTCTTTCTGAAATCAAGCCCAACTTGTATTTTGTTATAATTTTTAATATTTGCTACATTTGTTTGAACTCTAAGTCAAGAAAAGCAAACTCTTCCGACCTTCCTTAGTAAAACAGACACAAAAGCTAATTTACACTTGTACTCCACAGGAAACTATTTGCTTGTCTCCTGAAGGATACTGAGGTTGCTTTTTCCTTACAAACTGTAGTTCTACCACATTTATCATTTGTTCACTATCGTCATAATTTGGCTTCTATCTAAATCAAAATTTTTTAAAATGTGCACCTAGATTTGTCAGCACTAGGCCTGAGGTAAACAGCTGGTTCAGAAGGGTAATGTGCAGGAAACAAAAGAATCCTGATTTGTGACCTTAAAATTGACTGACTTTGCTATGAGGCTTTGTTCCCAGGGGTATTTGTTTTCAATCACTGACCATCATTTTCCGTCAGATATCTTCTTTATCATTAGAAAAGTATCATTATTACTCTAAGTCCCTGAACAAATAATGTGCATTCCAATAAACACTTAGAGTCAATTATGAATCAAGAGCAAATAAAATTTCCTTTGCATTCATAGACCTTCTTAACAATAGATTCAAAAGTATTTTACTTTTGGTACCTTTAAGTCTGATGAGTACAACATCTCTGGGTTACAATTTTAAAATTAAAAGAGAAAAAGGGAAACTGGGTACAAAGAAGACTGAGTCATGAGTGAAAAGTGAAAATTTAAATTGTAATTAGTAGCTTTATCTGATGAATACATTTGCAATTCAGTGAGACTTGATAAAGAGAATTATGTAATAGAACCAGCGAGAAATGTTCTCAGACTTTACCAATTAGATGACTAAGGTAAATCCATATACTCAATAGGCTAATTAACTCCTGATTGATAGTCACTGAAGGGCCATTAGAAATGTCAAGTGTTCTTTACTTGTAGGACTAGAGAATCTCAAAAAACCAAAACAACAACAACAACAATCTCCTTTAGGGGTTAGACTTGATGACCTATAATAAAACTTGCAACTCTGAACTTTGATGAGCAATATCACAGAATCCGCTGTTTTAATGAGAACCACTGTTCTTTCATGAAACCATCTATACACAAATACAGAAGTCTAAAAGTTTACTATGCCTCCATCCAAGAACAGAAACACAAAACTGATTGTTCCAAGTTTTAAAACTCTTGACTTATTATCTTTTGTATAAAAAGTACTCTGTAAACTAAAACATAAGCAAAATAATTAATCAAGGGAGTACTCAAAAGGCATGCCATCTAGCAATGAGAGAAGGTAAAGACAGAAAAATTCCCTTTAGCAAGAATATGATAAGGCAGCTAGAAAGGAATTGGTTCTTATGGAACTTTATAAGCAGGAGGAAGAAAAGTGAAAGACTTTTCAGAGTTTTACAACTACAGTACAAGAAACAACAATGGAAAAACAAGGTGTGCCTCTGGTGGAAAATATTGCAGGAAAGCAGTGGAACAGAAGTTTGGAAAGGTAGGTTGTGATCATGGGGTCCAGCATAGAGGTACATTAAAGATTTCTGAATGGGTAAGAGATGTGGTTTATGTACTGTGGAGAATAACTGGAGAGTAAAATGAAGGATATGGTTGTCAAGACACAGGTGTGGAGGCAGTTAGACCTGCATAGAGGCTAGGCCAAATGTACGTGAAAGACATAGATCTACAAAGCCAGGATGTGGGTAGTAACAACATGTAAAAGCATGAACCATTCCAGGAATCGGAGGGAAGTGGACTCTAGCAATTGAATAGAAGTGAGAACTTAGGAGAGGAAAAGACAACTAGAAAGCTTTCAAATCTGGGACGTGCAGAACTCAATATAAATTATGATGGTCAGGATGAGGACGGTTTTTTTTTTTTGAGACAAAGTCTGGCTCTGTCGCCCAGGCTGGAGTGCAGTGGCACGATCTCGGCTCACTGCAAGCTCCTCCTCCCGAGTTCACACCATTCTCCTGCCTCAGCCTCTTGAGTAGCTGGGACTACAGGCGCCCACCGCCACCCCGGCTAATTTTTTGTATTTTTAGTAGAAACAGGGTTTCACCATGTTCGCCAGGATGGTCTCGATCTCCTGACCTTGTGATCCGCCCGCCTCGGCCTCCCAACGTGCTGGGATTACAGGGGTGAGCCACCGCGCCCAGCCTGTTTGTTTTTTGAACCTGTTAAGTATTGATGCTGGAAAGCCATCCAAGTAAGTGAGCAATGGGCCATGGAAAAGCAGGTCTGGACTTAGAAGAAGGACAGGGCAAGAGAATCTTAAGACTTGTAAGCACAAGTGATAATTGAAGGAAACCATGATAGTCTTCAAATAGAGACCACAAGACTGAAGGAACAGACTCTTTGTGGCAATAAGATACAAAATTCTAAATAAGAACTAAGGCCATGCCTGACAAAGTTTAAGGCACACACCCCTACACGTAGAGAATAAACTATGTTCTAACTGTCACAACATTTTTCTTTTCTCTAGCAGCTTGTTTCTCTAGCTTGTTTACAAGCACTGGACTCAAGATAAGCAATATTGAAACAATTGCAGCTCACTGACCACCAGACAGTGCCTAACTCCCTGACTTTTCACAAGCCATAACTACAGCCTTGACTGCACAAGAGACTGACGTCAGTAACTTTCTCTTAATAAGAGACCACTGGCCATGGACTGGTTCTGGCCAGTTTACAGAGGCTGCATATGTAAGCGCCTTCATGTCCCTGTTTCAGCTTTTGATTCATAGGACCTAATTGTAATTTACTTAAAGTCTCTACCCCAAAATGAATATGGGTCATATGTAACGTGCAGGTTTCTTTACTATGCATGCATACATCCCGCCTTTGTGAATATTCATAGCTCCTCCTATATCTCCTTGAATATGTATACTTGGCCAACTGTTTCAGCATAAATTCCTGTTTTATCTCTCCTCCCTCAGAGTACCTGTTCTCAGACTCTGCTGGAGGCTGTGCTTCCCAGACTGTCAGGATGGCCACCCTGCAGGCTATAACTCATTATAAGAAATAAAGCTCTTCTCTCCAAATCTGTAGATCTCATGATTTAAGTTAACAATAGAATGTTATACTATTGCTGACTAATACCTGTTTTGCTTCTCTAGAGGAGAATTATTCTTCCCTGCCCCATTGTAATCAGGCTTGGCCGTGTAACTTACCAGTGAAAAGTGAGAGAAATATTACGTGCCAGTCCACTAAAAAGCTCTAAGAGCCTTTTTTCCTCTTCCATAGATTTCTCCAGCTAATGGTTGCTTCGTCAGCCTAGTCCTGGAGTTAAATTAAGATGAAAGAAAAACCACAGCTGATATGTAGTATGAGTGAGAAATAATTAGATATTGCAAAAGCCACTAGGATTTTAGAAGTTGTTTATTACTGCAATATAACCTTGCCTAACCTAACTGATAAACAACGTAAATGAGATTCCCTAAGAATCAAAAGTAAAGAAAGATCAGAGAATGACCTTGTACAGAATTTATTCAGACAATTCCGAATTTGTCATTTCATAGAAGAACAAAAAACACAACTTAGTTACACTTGCCTAGTTTCTTTGAGTATAAATTTTAAATTTTTGCCATTAATTTTTCTAAATAAAAAACTTGGTATTTAAAAACATTTGCTAGATTGGACAATTATTCTGACTATCTTTGGAAATGCTCTATGAAATATTGTGTGATGAACAGTAACCACTCTTAACAATTTAGAGTGCTCAATATATTTTTTTAAAATATTACTTTTGCCTGTAAACTTTTATACATGTAAATTCACCAACCTAACACTCTTCATTAGATCACAAGAACTAAAATTGTTCTTTAATGTTAGGAAGTGTGTTTTTGCCTTGAGATAGATGAACTAGGCATTCTTTCTATGAATAGTCAGTGGCTGAGCACTGAATACGATTTTCTGCTCAGCACTCTAGCAGAGTGGCATAATGAGAGAGAGAAAAAGGCAACACAAAACCCAAGATCATAAAGTTAGCAAATAGGAGCTAACCCCATGGTTTAGACATATGTGTCACCCTAAGGCAGCAGATAAAACCTTATTATTTATACTAATAAATAATATATGACTTGAAAATTTAAGAGGAATTATTAATCAAAATTGTCTTTATACCAATCAAGTAGGTTTACTATGAAAATTTAGTTTTTGTGAGTATTCATTCTATCTCTTGTATTTTAGAGAAAACCGCCAAATCAATTTTCTAATTAAAGTCCATACTATTTCTTGCCCTTTTCACTATTGTTGCCCCAACCCTCTCAAGGGGTTCTCATTTACCAAAGTATGACACGTTTAGCATTTTTCAAAGGAATTAGTTTGGGTTTTTTAAATATATATAATTGGATTAGTTTTTTCATATAATTAGATATTTTATGAAAATGATTTGATAAATTAGTAAAATGTGATTTCATGTGTCTCTATCTTTTATATATGGACAAGCCTACAAATCACAAAACATTCTTGTGCATTACCAGAAAAACTGTATTTTTTTATTATTAAAAAATGCATGATCTTTGATTCTAGAGTCTTATCTACCTCTTCTCCTTCTGCCGAGTATTTAACTATTCTACAAAATTAACTCAGAGTCCTTTTTTTCTAAGATGGGGTCTCACTTATTTTGCCCAGTCCAGTCTCAAAGTCCCAGATGCAAGGGATTGTTTGGGCCTCAGCCTTCCAAGTAGGTGGGGCTATAGCCACATGCCACTGTGCCAGGCTCAGACTCATTTTGTTTCAGAGCGGTACTAATCAGTAGGAGGAAGCACATAGCAATAAAAAGAACATGTAATTGCTTTAAGAAAACTCAAATTTATTAGTCTAGATGCCTCAGGTTTATACTGCAATACAAATAGAATAAGGGTCTGTGAAATGGGTGTCTTTTCTCATAGGCAGTTTTGTGTAAATTCAGTTTAAAGAGAATTTGGCTCAAAATATCTGATGAGTGTGCTGGAACTCTCAGTCTCTCAACCTATATAACTTGCTTGTTTGTTTTGTTTTGTTTTTTCCTGATATAGGTCCTGATGGATTAGGAAAGCAAGGTCTTTCCTAATGTCCATCACTTCCTTCTTTTGGCTTTAGAATATTTGCACTAACTTTACAGACTTTACTATCTCTTCTGCTCTTTTGAAATTTTCTCTAGCTTCAGCTTGGAAGGGTGTTTCATCATCTCAACACTATTTCCACTGTTAGGTAAATTCTGGCATGTTTATGTTGTCTTCAAAAGACCAGTGCAAAGTTTGTTAACATTTCAGCTTCTAAAAGGACAGAGCGTGGAAGACTGCCACCCTTCAAAGTTGTAAAAGAAAATAAAATGTAAGGACCCTTTAAATTTATTATGCCAAGGGTAGTGGGGGGCAGGTTAAGCACTGGAGACTGAGTCACATAACATGTTTGCAATTTCTGCTTCTTTAGGGTTAATTCTCTTCCTCATTGTTCTTGTTCTATAAATGACTAGGAGAGACCAGATACCAGACTGCCTCCCCCTTCCAATTACTGATATTTGTTATAGATTAACTGCATCCTTTATTGTCCTGTATGTAAGACTAGATGGTGCAAAAGACCCCATAAGAATTATATCCTCAGTATAAAATGTTAAATATACCCTTCCCAAAAGAATAAGACCACCCCAACCAACGTCAGATTATTGTTAACTAAGCATTAAGCCTTATGTAGAAAGAGGTGTTGAAATTCTGTTAAACTTCCCTAAACTTTGTCGATAAAAATGATACTAAACTTCTACACTTTGGAACACTGACTTCCATTCTTTGGAATACTGACTTCCATTCTTTGGAATCTGTATTTTCTGGGCAGCCACCCTCCAACTTTATACTTGGATAAACTCTCTTTAAACTAGATTCTGACCCTTTGGATTATTCTAGGTTGACACATTCTAGTCTCTAAGTTAAGAGATGAAGGTATGTGGTCACAACTCATTTACTTAACAGAGACAACACACTTGGGGGCTTTTCTTAACCCAAGTTTAGCAGTTGTACCTACCATACATATATTTTTAAATGATGTGCATCCTTAATGAAACAAATATTTTCATATTTTAAAAAAGTCAAGATAACCCAAACATGAATTCTTGATTACAAAAGTCTAAAAGTAGAAAAAATTGGGAGCAAGGAAAAATGTCACTTTAACCCTTTACATCAAACTCATCTCTTTGTTCTTCCTACCTACTACCTTCTTTGCATCCAAAGGCTTCAGGATTTTTCTGCACTTCTCTATGCCAAATGCTGCTTTGGTGATCCCCTACTCATTCTCTTTCAGTCCTCAAAATAAAGCCTTTAGTCTTAGATTATTAGAGAAAAGACCAGTGCTTTCCCTAAAAGGTTTTACATCTAAATTAACACAATGGCACAATCCAGCTCTTGCCCTGGATAACAAAGAGGTGAGTATGACAAGCTTGTCTTTTTTTCCTCTTTAGTATGTGGTGGCACAAACTTGGCTATATCAGAGAACCAAACCAAAGGAGTGAAATAAGCCTCAGTCATTCAACAGACATTTTACTCAGCATTTACCCCATGCCAGACCAGGTGCCAGCATACAAAGATGAGACATGTGTTCAGGCTGAGGGAGGACACAGGGTTCTTAGGGAGGGCAGCATGATGCATCTACCAGCAATACCTGGGTAAAGAAAACACAAAATGCCATAGGAACTCAGAACATCACTATCCCTTACAGATTCACTTGCAGCATTCCCAATCCTTGGAACAGCCGATACGTGTCCAGTAGATGTTACACTGTGTAACAAGGTTGTTGTAATCTATCCTATTCGTTCACTGTTTATTTTCTATTTTCATCAATCATACCCAGAAGATTCTCTTTTAGTTAAGACACTACCATTGGTGATGATATGAACGTTTTCTCACCATTGCCATTCACATGGACTGGAAAACAATTGATGTGTAACAGTTTCTGTGTTCTAGAAAGTGATTTATTAGGGGTATATCCATGAATCACACAGGAATATTTTCTCTGTAGATTTTGAAAACCAGTGGTCTTATATTTAAAATGTCAGCTTAGGGAAACCTCACTAGCTTCCCCTATTATGAATAAGCTGGTCGTTGGCAGGAGCTATCCCAAGGGGCCATTGAGAGGCCATTATTTCACCGTGAAGACTCTGTTAAAAAGAGTAATTGGTATCAATAACACTTACCTGTGTTTGCAGAGGGAAGGTTACCCAGCCATAACAAGCCCAGTATCACACAGCCACTACTTAAAACAACGCAGTATTTGGAATTTATGAGAATAAAGCCTGTCTGTAATAATGCCCTTATTGGGGCCTTCTCGATTCATTTAGCATACTTTGTTGTGTACTCACAGTTAAATCAAATCTGCCATGCAGTTATAAGCTAAGGTGCTGCATACAAGATGCAAATACTGCACACTGAAAAGGTTCATTTCTCAAAAAGAGTTATGGGGTACATGGCTTCAAATGCCTTTTATGACTATTCCTCTGAAACAGCCACAGGACTCTTGCAAAATGCAAAATCTGGAATATAATTAGTGATTATCTTAATCTCATAGGGGTTTGGAAAAATGAGAGGAAACAATTACCATTATAGAGAAAGATGGCTCAAGCATGAATCAATGTGGCAGGCACATAAGTAAACAGACGTGGGGCTAGACAAGGGAGGGAACCCCCAGTGACGACGAGGAGGACAACAACAACAAAGATCATTGCTTAACCTGTTTTGTCAGAGCTGGTATTGATGGTATTGGTAGTGATGGAGGTGAAGGTAGTCTTTGCGCTGTCCTTGGCAGTTACAGATTTCTGCTTATTTTTCATGGCTTCCAGTGCTTTGAGCTTCTTGGCATGTTTCGTGCCTTTGTAGTGGGCCGCAGCCTGGCTCTACAAAGGAGAACAAAATGAACCATGCAATCAGGCTCATTTCTAAACTGGCATTCTCTGTATTACTGCAAATACAGACTCCCTTTCAATAACAGGTACCATTCGAGCTAATTCTGGCCGTGGCCAAACAGTGGGGTTCTATTTAGAATGATGCTAGAAAGCAATGGGAATCTAGTTCTAAAACCTCAGGATAGAAGGAAGAAATATTCTATTGTTTATCTTAAGAGAAATGTAGCTGAACACTGACACGTCAACATTTTCTTTGTGGGAGTGGGGAAAAAAAAATAAGAATTTACACCTGTATCGTCTTTGTTCTGCCACAGAAGATGCTGGGCTCCCAAAGATTAACAAGAGCCCTAGAAAAGAGTAGCTTTCACCTTCTAGGCTTGGAAAATGCATTTTCTGTTTCTACAGTGTGTCTTATAATACAGTCCCCAACAGGTGTCTACAAGGAAAGGTTCACAAAACAGGGGAAGTAAGCACCCTGGAGACTGAAATTGAAGCTTTAGAGTTCAAAAGAAAATGCACTGCTTAAGTTCAAATGGAACATACAGAAGCTGGGCAATTTCAGATTCTTTCTCCTCGCTTCTTACCGAGGGTAGTCTGAGAAGTTCAACTTAGTGTCATTTTTTTCAGCACATGGATCTTTCACGCCCCAGTCCATCGTCAGGAGGTTCCAGTGTGTTTGGACTACCTAATGGGGACAATCCAATTCTTTTGCTTGGCCTTCTGATATATATATATATATATATAGTTTAGAGTGATATGCATTTTCTCATGTTTTATTTTCTTAAGAGCATTTGTGTGTGTGTGTGTGTGTGTGTGTGTGTGTAGGGGAGCAGTATAGTGAAATACATTAATTGCCGGGCGTGGTGGCTCAAGCCTGTAATCCAAGCACTTTGGGAGGCTGAGGTGAGTGGATCATGAGGTCAAGAGATCGAGACCATCCGGGCCAACATGGTGAAACCCCATCTCTACTAAAAATACAAAATTTAGCTGGGTGTGGTGGAGCACACCTGTAGTCCCAGGTACTCAGGAGGCTGAGGCAGGAGAATCACTTGAACCTGGGAGACAGAGGTTGCAGTGAGCTGAGATCACACCACTGCACTCCAGCCTGGTGACAGAGCAAGACTCCATCTCAAAAAAAAAAGAAATACATAGAGATAGAAAATCATATTTAAATAAATGTATGTTTATTAATGTTTATTTATTGGGGGAGAAAAGACTTTGCAGTTGGTGGGTAGGGTAAGGGTGACCAGGAAGATTCTTTAATTAGGTTTTCCAGGTCTTAACCTTTCCAAATGTCCCCCACAAAAGGATATCTCAGTAGAGGATTATTCCTGTTAGATTATCCATTACTTCCCATTGCTTGTTTAAACTAAATATTTCACTTTGCCAAAAAATAATAATCACATTGTCCTCTTCATTACAGCAACTGTGATAACTAGGGTGTTGCAATATAATATATTTTAACAAATAATTAAACACTCCACATCTTCATTTGCATCATTCTAGCAAGATATCCTCAAAGGACTAGGTACCCTTATTGAAAGAACACTGGACAAGGAAATTATATATTAGAAACAGTTTGAACAGAGAGCACACTCATGCATCAGTTACAAGTTTTCCAACAACACATAACATCAAAAGACATAGTGTGAGCCAAAATATGAAGTTAAGACATGCTATAGTTAATTGAGGAACCAGTGATAGATTGGATTAAGTTGATTCTACATGGAGAATGTCACTTTGAGGACAAAATTTTGTCTTTTATTTTTTCCCTGACTAATTCTCATTTTTAGTATATCAAGTCCTTTGGCCATAACTTTTGAGAACGATACGCTGTATTCAATTAAAATCACAGAGTAGTCGGTCATCTTCTTTAGGCATCTGGCTATAACATTTCCCTTAAAGCAGAGTTTCTCTTCTCTTTGCAAGTAACCCTTTCCTTGGTGATACAAGTTAATGTTTAACAGATAATATATATTAAAAGATGGGGGGTGAGATTAACTGTGCTATCTCCATTTATACCTCCAAAATATACATTTCACAGGTTCCTAACAAATCTAACATTCTCGGTGACATTTAAAATTAAACAATACTTTGTTTTAACATATCATAGGACCAGGTGATTATCACTATTTTTAAAATTAAGAAACTTACTACAAAAGAAGCCCACAAGTTAAGAAAGTCTTACACCAAAAAAAAAAGAAAAAAAGAAAAACAAAACAAACCCAAATACCAAACAAACAAAAACCTCTGCACAGGCACAACCAAACCAATGCCCTCTAACAAGTGAAACAGCTCGGAGAGTTGCGGGAAGAACAGAGTGACAAAATGGCCAGAAGTTGACAGGCTCCCAACAGACACACTAAATATCTTAAAATGCAAAATAAGACAAAATGAAATGCATACTCGCTCGTTTATTGAATGACAGTACCAAAACACCTTGATAATAATTATTTTAATTATAAATTATCTGATTTAAAGGCAAATAAGTCTTTCCCAAATTAAAAATAAATAAATTATATGAGGGTCCAAGGCATTATAGATAAACCAAGAAATGTAGAATTTAGGAGAAAATGAGTATAGTGGGGTGATGGTTGCAGAGGACATCAATATCAATATGATTGTAATTGTGCAGGGTATGTGTGTTGGGGTGGAAGTGGGCATACAGGTTGGAAGGCTAATAGAGAGAGATAACCCTTCTAGATATTTTAAATTTTCTTTATCATTGACTTTTATGTAATGTTTATATTGTGCTCGCTTCGGCAGCACATATACTATGTAATGTTTATAGAGATTATTGGACTGTTCCTAGATTATCCTACCATAATTTTTTCTAATTTATCTATAGTGACCCCATAACTCTAAGTCTACCTTGATTCAGGTATGCTGTATAACAGTGTATTCCCTATGTGAAGGCAGAAAACGCAGCCAGTCTCCTTCCCCTTTAGGCCACTTGATAGATGCAGATAGACACATAGATTAAAGCAGATAGATTATTCATCCATATTTTATTTTTCTGTGACTGTAAAAAAGCTGCAGCCTAAGAAAGAATTTTTCTGAGAGATTTCTTTAAAGCACCAGTTGGCCTGGGATGTCTCTTTGGGCCTCCTCTGCTTTTCTTTTGAGCAGAGAAGTGTAGGATAGTTATACCATATACTAGCACAACAAATTCCCTATGAGACTGTGTCCTATTATTTATCAGCAATTTTCTGAGGCAAGTCATTCCCAGACACCTGGGAATTCCCAATACACATGCAAATAATTATTTTTCACAGACATGACTTCTAAGTTAAATAAGTATCTGTACTAATTCATTGCACCATATTTCAGAATTTCGTATTTTAAAACTAAAGCAAAACCGAGTGATCATGGTACATATGGATGTGAGCAAAACAGTAAGATTTGAGCTTTAACAACTCACTTTTTAATTAAACTGAATTAACTTTAGCCTAAACCTACCTTCCTACCTATCTTAAATTTGGCCTAAAAGTTTCTGCATACATAGTAAACTGTAACCTAACTTGATGTGTACACAGACTGTTACTTACTGTATAACAAGTAGAGGAGTCTAAACCAATCACAGCAACTGAACTTAAGTCAACCACAGGCGGCCAACGGTTCAAACCAAGTTCAAATAGGACAAACCGGGAGCGTTAACCAATCAGGCTATCTCTGTACCTCATTTCTGCTTGCTGTATGTCACTTTCCTTTTTGTGTCTATAAATGTTATTCAGGCACGTGAGAGCCCTGGAGTCTTATTAAACCTTTCCTGGTTCCAGAGGCTGTCAAATTCTTGTATTGTTCTTTGCTCAATTAAACTCTGCTAAATTTAATTTGTCTATAGTTTTTAACACTTTAAATAATAAGTGGAATATTAGCACATTGTGTTATAAAATCCACTATGCCAATCTTGAAATAGCACATGGCACCATTAAATCTAATAAGTGTCATCCCAGAGGCAAGTGCTGACATTAAAGATATGCACACACGCGTTCCTGTAGAACAGAACGCTATTTTAGATGTAATCACCACATTTTAGTCATCAGTAGCCAGCCACTTTTCAATCTTCAAATTTTATCTTCAATATTTCAAAATGGTTTTTAGTTGAAATGCAACTGAAGTTTCAGTAGATAAAAATAAGTCTTAATTAGCTAACATTTGAGAGAGGGGTTTTGTCATTTTGAAACATGCACATGCACATTTATCTCATTTGGCTAAGTAAGAAACTTCTGTATAAATTGTTATTGCCCTATAAAATTCACTGAGAAGTTACTCTTTAGGTATTTCTTTTATTCCATTAGCACCAATACCTTGTATACTTTTTACATCTCTTTTACAAAACATGTCTTACGCTTTTTAAAAACTCAGACATTTATTATAAGTATATATATCCAGTAACCATAACTAATTAATTTTCATGAACACAAATAATTTCAAAAAGAACAAGGTGGCCTTTTTAGCTTAAAAGCTTTTTAGCTTTTTAGCTTGTGATATTATGTAATTTTATCATACATTAAATTTGTATTAAAAGAAAATAAACATTATCACATTGATGGAATTCAGGACATGCCACCCCAAAATATGACTGGAGTGAAACTGCCTTTGCAAAGATTATGAAAGCAAGAGAAGTTCAGCACGACTGACTCCATCTTGCTTATAACCTCGCAGGTGGGCCATTTTAGCTCATTCCTGGGCGTGAGCCAAGCTAACCATGGGAGAAATTTAATTTATAGTTTAACATTGAAGCAAGGATAATAGTCCCTTCCTAAAATTGATCCCCGCCTTGTTCAGGGCTGAAACCACCTTTGTAAGACCTACAAAAGGCCACAAGATTAGGATTATGGAAGGAACCTGAATCCTGCTAAAATGTAGGCTTAGTTACTATAATCCCTTACTGCACAGGAGTCATGTGGCCAGAGGTCACAAGATTTGTGACTTCCCTAATTGCTCCTATAGATAACATCACTATTGTAGAACCTAAAGTTGGTCTTTTGAGATGTTTTTCAGACTTTTTCATTCTGACAACTGAGGAACCCCACCAAAACTCATGACTCATGATTCCACAGGTCCTGTGGTCCCCCACCCAGAGGAGGACTCATTACATTTTCCACACCCCTATGATTGCATCCCCAACTAATCAGTGGCAACCATTCTCTAGTCCCCTGCCTACCAAATTGTCCTTGAAAAACACTAACCTCAGAGGATTTGGGGAGACTGATTTGAGTGTTATCTTGAGCTCTCCCCCATGTCCAGCCTTATGTTAATTAAACTCTTTCTTTACTGCAATACCAGGGTCTCAGTGAACTGGTTTTGTGTGTGCAGTGGGCCGGAAGAACCCAAAAGGTAACTATAATAAGAGACCAGAATATTCCACTGCAAATATAGTATAAAGATCATTTTGAGCTGATTATTTTCAGAAATAGCAGACAAAGGAGAATTTCTCAGAACAGAGAAGTAACCCTTTTTTTAAAGAGAAATTTACATCTATATATCTCCCTCCCAGTGCCAGGAAGATAAGGATGACTCTAAATCACTAGAGACTCTGATCAATGGAGAAGGCATGAATTGAAATCTGCATAACACAGTTACTCTTGTTTATAGTACTCCTCCTGGCCACTTCCCCATAACTGGGCCTTTCTCTATAAACTTTTTTCCTTATTTCAGCAAAGGATGCTGAAACCCTAAAGGGGTAAAGAGACTGGCTATTCAAACCTGAAGTCAAAGTCACCTCTTTGAGTCTACTCTTGGGGTTTACTAATTTCTCTGGTTCATCGCGCATGCATGCCTGAGGTATACAACTTAGTAAACTTTTGTTTGTTTTTTCTTTTGTTAATCTGTCTTTTGTTGTAAGGGTCTGTCCCAGCTAAGAATTATGAAGGATAGAGGAATGATTTTTTTTCTTCCCTTGCAATATTAAAATGTAACACCAGAAAAGAAAAAAACAATGGTTATTAGAGATGTCACTATCCTCCTTGGGGAAAGAAGAGAACACTCCAGCCAACTGAAATTTTCTTTCCTTTTTTTTTTAAATCTAATTTATTAAATTTTAGCTTAGATTATTTCAGAGATAAAAATTATCAGATAAAATATAATATCCTAGAATCTTAAATGACTACAGGAAAAAAAGTTGAAAATTTTATCTTTGTTTTTTTAATGTTAATATATATTACTGTTTTATGATCCTAAATGTCTCAAAATGGAGTCACTTATGACAAGTGACTCAGCCCACAGTGAAATTGCTGACCCCTCAAAGTTATAAAGATATATATGGTAGACTGAGGGGATAAAGTAGCACCTCCTGTTTCCAGACACCATGAGACTCGGCAAGGAAGTGAAGCCAAAAGACTGCTGAGATAATGGCCATGAACAAACCTGTGAAGGGTCATAGAAACAGCAAAGAAACCAACCAGGGCTAAGATGCCTGCAGATGCCCTGCTGGTGAGAATTCTGAGGCCTCCTTTCTGCCTAAGTGCTGCAACACCCCAAACCCATGGCCAGCAATGTGTTGGTCTCCTGAGCTACTCATCAGTAGTTTATTCCCCTTTTTTTCTTATTACTGTCTGTGTGTGTTGAATATATTTGCATAATTGTTGGTGTGTGAAAGCCTTGCAATAAACCTTGAATTTGAAAGCATTTAATTGGCCCTTGAGTCACTGGAAACCTCCCCACTAGTACAACTAGGCTGATTGGAACCTGAAAGAGTAGTTGCATACACCCACTCAATCCGACTAGTTAAGTCACATGCACAGGTGCAGCCATATGTGTGAAGATCAGTATGCATTCTAATTACTCAGTGGCTTTTTGAATAATTGGAATATCACTTTTGTATATACCAGTTCAGCAGAAGATTTCCAAATTCTTACTCATCTTAACTTTTTGATTATCAACTCTCAAGTTCATTTAACATTCATATAAAGCATTTGTTCTCAAACTCTGGTCCCCAAACCAGCAATCTTAACATCATAGCATGGGCTTGGGACACTGTTAGAAATACAAATTCTCAATCTCCATCCTGGACATATTGAATCAGAAACTATGAGAGGGTGGCTCAGTAATGGGTACTTTACAAGCCCTGGAGGTGATTTAGTTAACTCTAAAGTTTAAAAACTATTCATCTTAAGTAAAAATGCATTTTTCTCCCAAAGTGGCCATTTCTTTTGGCACTTCTTGCTGAAGTCCTAGCTTTTTAAGATGAATGTAGAATCATTTGAAGATAGAACATTTTTATGTGAACAATGTGTATTACTCTCCCTAAAAATTATCAAATGATTTTTTTCCTTAAAAAATATGTCAAAAATAACTCAGACACATGTGTACTTAGGGAACTTCTATCCAAGAAGGATGAACTCAAATAGCAAATTAACTTTGAAAACATCCTTATAATTCTAACATTACATATGAGTGCTTTCCAAGTCCTTGTGATTTTTCTCTTTCCATATTTTATCTTTTCTCTCCAAGGAAATTATTGTCACTGGAAAATTCCTGATCTCATTACTTATATCTCTATATTGAATGTATTGTTATGATACAGTTTGCAGGGGCTAGAGGAACCCCCTTCTCAATCAAAATAATGACAGTAATAATAAGCAAAAATCAACCCCTATATCAAACTCTTAAAACTTCACTGTAACAAAGAAGTATCTAATCCACTGTTTTATTTGCATTAAACTGAGTTAGTGTTAGCCATGTCTAGTTTTTTTCCTTATATACTTACGGCTTTTTTATTGAGAAACATTTAACAAAACATTTGAAGAAGAAATTTAAAGATAGAATAGCTCATTGTCATAAATTTTCCTTACTGCTGTGAATACAAATTATGCAATGTGAAAAAAGACAGGATATAGATATTTTTGTTTCTTAATTACATGCCCCACATAGAATATTTAATAATTCATTTCAACTTATTATTGTATAGTTATCATGTAAATAGAAAATTACATTATCAATAAAAATGAATATTCACTCAAATTTTTTCCTGAAGTGAAAAACATGATTCAATTAAGAGTATTCTTTTGAGCTCAAGTGATTGATGCTTTACTTTAAATGTATTCCTGTCTTCTGTACTCTTCAATACAGAAATGAACAGTAACAGCTACAGGAATAGAAAAAAAGGGGGGGAAAAGATAATACCACAAGATTACTGTGATTTTCATACACCACTACTCAGTGGGAAAAAAGTTTTAAAATACACATTAATAAAAGGAAGAGAAGCGTGTCACAGATTCTCAGATACATTAGGTAACTAATTTTTATAAGCAAAGAAAGTACTTTGTCACTAAGTACTTACATGGTTGTGAAAAAAATAGTCTAGATGGGGTCACTTATCTTTTCAAAGCTTCTCAATTCATCTATAAACTTCATGATTCCTAAACATTAAGTATATAATGTTTTCAAGTATCTAACATGAATGATAAAATAGAGTGTGCTTACCTGAGTGAGAGAAGCTAATTTGAGAGTTACTGCCTGGTTCCTGTTATGAAAGAAACCCTTGCTTTCTTTCATAACAGGATCTTGAATTCAAACAGCTATCTCTTTGAACTCTAAGAGAGGAGTCCTGATTGAGGAACAGAGGATAGCAGTGGACTTTGGAAGCCAGCACACAAAGTCTAATCTAGCTAGAAGGAAGACATGTTCTGCTAAATTTGCTCAATCTTTTTTGGAGCTTTTCGTAAATCAGAGATCTCAAATGAATTTTAACTCTACTGATAGAAACACAAAAATTTCAAGTTTGTACAAAACTGAGAAAAATCAGAGAAACCACTTTGTCTAGCTGCTCAACCAGTGTACAAAATCCCTTCAGAATGCCCATAGCTTAATACCTGGCTCCATGTGTGACACACACCATTTGAATAGGGTGGGGAAGAATTAGAAATGTTGACTCTAATTATGTTCAAGGGTCAACTTGTCATAGATGTTTGTATCAACAGCAGAGAAAAACTTGTTTTATATTCTGGCATAAATAAAATGTGTCTCCTCTAATCCTTTATTTCCTTCTCCAGCAAATGCTCCCCTCTCTGCTACTCCCAATGTCTGCTGTCTAGCAAGAATAACCATGTGTAGAGTAGATAAACAAGCAATAGCTCTCCTCACTTTATTTTCATAAGGAAAATGTTACAAGAAGAATCATTTTTAAGCCCTTGTATAAAGAGTTCCCTCTGCCTGGAGCACCTGTACTTACCTGGTAGATGTTGCGGTGCCACCTTCCCCATGTAGTCTTAGGTACATCTGCATTGTAGCACTTACGTCACTGCCATAAGAAGGGTTAAATGCCTGTGTCTCCTGACAGAGAGTGGATCTCATAACAGAGAAAGGAAGACCTGATATTATGCATCAACCTCTCCCTAGGATCTATCATACATCTCTAAATAGTTGCCTATTAAATTCATGTTGAATTAATTTCACATTTTGATTTTGAAATGGAAATATGCATATGGAGTCTCAATGGATTTTGTATGTGAACAGGGTTTAACTTAATTCTCTGTCATTCTTTGGCACTTTGCCTTATCTGTTGAACACACTTCAGGGGATTTTTATGGCACTTAATGATGGAAAACCATCTGGCACAAACACCAACTATTATTTTTTCTCTGGGACGAAGCTTATCATCAAACACAAATTGTGCTATTTATGGGAACCTCTCTTTTCAAAGGATGTAGCAAAGGAATAATATGGAGATTGTTTTGCTTTTTAAACATTTAAACGAATAACTAACAGGTTCTTTTTAAATCTGAGAAACACAATGAATAATTCCAGTGATGACTCTGCATTTTAAGGGTTATCTAAAAGACAAAGTTCTTTTAAATATGCATATAAAAATATTCAGTACTCGGGAAATGCCAGTCCTTTGTTAACATCATTTTTAAACTTCTAAAATGAAATATTTATGCTCTAAAACCAACACAGAGAAATTGAGTATGGCATCATTAACACATTTCCTCCCTACGTAGTCACATAACATATACTGTGTTGGCTGACGAACACCTTAGGGGAAAAGACTAAATTTCCTACTCCTCCATAAGTCAAAGAAGGTCTTCTCTCTACAGTTTTGCAGAATTTGCAATCTCTAATTCATAAATCTGAGAATAGTTCTGATTGTTCCTTTTATGAACTTGTCCCAAAGATCATTTCTAAAATGTTCAATTATTAATGAAATCCACAGGGTCCACAAAATAATGGCTTACAGTTGAGCCAAATGTTTTGCTAGTGTTAAAATAAACATCATCACAGTTCTCTGACGCACTTTGGTTACATTGAGAAAGGCTGGGGAACAAGACCACAAGTAACCTCTAAAACCTGAACTCTTTTGGTGGAGTCTACCAATATTCAATTCCTTTAGCTGTTCATTCATTCACAAAGAACTTATTGAACAATTACTGCACACCAGATGCTCTTGTAGGTACTGGGGAATTAGAGATAGAGTAGTAAACAAGTCAGACTAAAAAATTAAGTTACATGTATAAATCTTCTAGCCTGGCATAGCGGCTTACACTTGTAATCCCAGCACTTTGGGAGGCCATAGTGGTAAGATCACTTGAAGCAAGGATTTTGAGACCAGCTTGGGCAACAAAGCAAAACTTCCAACTCTACTAAAAAAATTTTTGAAAGCCAGGTGTGGTAGCATATGCCTGCAGTCCCATCTACTTAGGAGGCTGAGGTGGGAAGATCACTTGGGTCCAGGAATTTGAGGCTGCAGTGAGCCAGTCTACTCTAGCCTGGTCAACAGAATGTGACACTTTCTCCTAATAAAACAAACAAAAAACCCCAAAAACTTCTCTATAAAAAAAATACCATAGGCAAAGTAATATAAATTTCTAAAAATACTAGAAAAAAAATGTTTAACTCCTTTTGCAAAGGGGTTAATCTCCCAGCTATATAGAGAATACATAGAAAATTAGGAGAAAAAGACACCAGCCCTTAGAATAATTGGCAAGAGCTTCACCAAATTCAGTAAGATAAATTATGTCACAGTACCTATGGCTTCTTGGGATAGAATAGGGCCTTATAATGAGAATAAATACCAATTTTTGGCCAAAATAAAGGATAATGAATGCTCTTCTGTATAAATCAATTTGGTGCCCTGGCTGAAATTCTAGATATGGATGAAAATTGTGAATAAACTGTGCTTTTATGAAAATTATGGTTTTGGGGAAAAAAGTAAAGAATGCTTTTTAAGAAAAGTTCAGCAAACTTTTCAAACATCTCAGGACACCCCTGTGACCAAAAAGATCTTTGAAGTAGGACATTTTATATGAAAATCTGGGGAAATCATCCAACTTCTTAAATAATGCTTTCCTCCCAGACTTAGAAAAATATTTGGTGGACCCAGAGAAAGCATTGCTTTTGTTTTAACTTTTTTTTTTTTTTTTTTTTTTTTTGAGCAAGAGTCTCACTCTGTCACCCAGGCTGGAGTGCAATGGCATGATCTTGGCTCATCACTGCAACCTCCACCTCCTCGGTTCAAGCATTTCTCCTGCCTCAGCCTCCCGAGTAGCCGGGACTACAGGGGCCTGCCACCATGCCTGGCTAATTTTTGTATTTTTAGTAGAAACGGGGTTTCACCATATTGGCCAGGCTTGTCTCAAACTCCTGACCTTGTGATCTGCCTGCCTCGGCCTCCCAAAGTGCTAGGATTACAGATGTGAGCCACCACACCCAGCGACTTTTATATAACTAAAATTGCAGAAAGAAGTGGTTAGGGGACCAGATTAACTCTTGGAGGGAGGGAGTGTAAGCTGGGAAGGGACAGTGGCAATGACTTTAGAAGCCTGAATTATCTGAACATGTACACATAACTGATTTCTTTTCGTGTTAAAAGTTTTCCTACTGCATTAAGAAAAAAAAATGTGTTTATGTTTTCTGTCTGGCTATGTAGGCAGGTGTCAGTGAGTTGTGTCAGCAATAAAGTTCTAATCCAAAGGGTTTAGTGTTTAGTTAGGTGCTAAGTGCACACTATCCACCAATAGTATTTAGCAGTCCTTGGCAGGATTTTGGCCAGAGAATTTTTCCCGTGGTGATTCTTGGAGGAAGAGTTTAGTGTGTCATAAATGTACTAAGGAGATGCTGCTATTCTGTCACACAGTGGTTGTTTGTGTGAGGCATTTATGGAACACTCCAATGTGTCAGGTAGTGAGCTGAAGACTTGATGTGAATATTTCATGTGGAATAAGTGAATGAATACATGATATGAATATTCTCACTTATTCCTTTTAAAAGCCTATGAGGCAATGGCAACTATCATGGGAATTTTATAGATGGGTAGATTGAGAATCTAAGAGCTAGAACAACTTAACCACAGAGTACGAACAGAAGAGAACTTGTACTGAAGTCTAACTCCAGAAACCAAACTTGTAGCCCCACTTCTCAACCCAAAAGAGAGTGTACAATGATAAATAACCTTATTATGTGATTTCACAGTGGCTTATCCTTCAGAGGACATAAGGCTAAATAGTGCATAGGAATTATTATTGATTTATGTGACAATTAACTCATGTAATTTCACTCAGTCTATCACAGACCCATAAATGGATTAAATAATATTATGAGCATCACTCTATCTGAGGGTCTTCTTCAATTTTTCAGTAGCTATTCCAATAAACTCATACTGATATGCTATGCTAAACAAAATATAAAAGACTACGCAATGTTTTGTTTATATCCCCAAATGTGAAACTTTCAGACAATAGGAAATATCCTTGGGAATATAAAGCAGGTGATGGGGAGAGAAGTCAGCTCTTGCACAAAGTTTGTAGGTTCATTTAAAGATTATGTTCTTTATTCTGTTAACATGGAAGGCTGTGCAAGTGTTTTTTTTTTTTTAAAAAAAGAAATAAAACATGTTTGCATTTGTATGACATTGCTCTGGCATGGGCAGGGAATCTAGATGAGAAGAGGAGGGCAAGACTGGGGAAGGAGTGAAAGGTAAAAGGATCATTATAGTGGCACAAGTAAGAGATGGCCACATCTCAGAATTTGATTATGATAGTGAAAACAGAGAAATGAGTAACATTTGACTAATATGTAAATTAAAATTTTTCAGAATTCATGGTGAATTTTGAGGGGTGGTCTCAAAGATGCCTGGCAGATTTCTGCCTCTTGCAAATGCATGATTGGAGATTTCATTTCCTAGAATGGTTGATATTAAAAGAAGTCCCAAGGTTCGGGGGAAGAGCACGAGTTGGGTTATGTTGAATTTAATGATCCTTAAAAACACCTAAGTAAAATGTGGGCTCTGTAGCAATGTGGTCTCTAGATTAGAGGTGAATTCTAGGCTGTAGCTAAATTGGGAAATTAATCAGCAACAGATGGTAACTGAAGCCACTGGGAAATGTCATTTGAAAGACAAATAAAAAGTATTTTCCTGTTTAACCACTGAAACACAATCCTTTATCAGCTGCAACATTTGAATGAGTGAATTAAGACTCCAACTGACCGTTTATGAGACAATATATTTCCAAATTCTTCATTGGACTAAAGTATACATCATCACTTAGCTTTAAAAAAGTCTTTAAGTCTTTTCTTAAAGTGCTTAAGATCTTAAAGTTCCAAACAAAGATGAATCATTCTCTTTTCATCCTCACACTAAAGTAAGTTAACTAGAAAGTTAACATATTTCTCTCTGTATATAGAAAATCATCTCTCAGAATTTGGTCTCTAGAGGCCAAATTCATAAGGATAAAAGTCCTATCACTAGAACAGCAAAATGGGGATTGGTAAAGTCCAACTATAGAAGGCTACAGTGAGTTGTCCTCCAAACCTGGCAGTAAGGTTGTTCTCCCTGAGTTAAAATTGTAGTGGATGGAATTAACATTTACGGAAACCTTATAAAGGGGAGGTCAAAAGCAGGAAGGCAGGATGGGGGTATTAATCAAGGGCTGACTAGATATAAAAGAGAGCTGTGTCTTAATGAATGTTATTAACATATCTGAACTAAGACTGTTAGTTGAATAGGTTTCACCCTGGCATCTAGAGAAAGGGAATTTAAAGATCAACTTCACATAGAATTCTTTTTCTCCCTGATAAATATAGGGGAGAAAACCACACCACTACATGATCTTCCTTTTGAATGTGCCATTCGTTGCTGTCTATTGTTACCAGAGAAAAAAGGGTCCATTCAGTAAATCATGTACTTTTTAAAATTTTACAAATATATCAGTTAAAAGTCTTAATAATTACAAAATGTAAGCACCCCTGGCTTCTAAATGTGGAGAAACAAACAAAAAGCTGCAACTCAGTGAGATTTCTAAAATTCTACTCTATGTTTTTTCATTATTTTCAGATATTGTTTTTTTTTTTTTTTTTTTTTTTTTTTTAATTCTTTGAGACGGAGTCTCACTCTGTCGCCCAGGCTGGAGTGCAGTGGCATGATCTCGGCTCACTGCAAACTCCGCCTCCCGGGTTCACGCCATTCTCCTGCCTCAGCCTCCCGAGTAGCTGGGACTACAGGCGCTCCCCACCACGCCCGGCTAATTTTTTTTTTTTTTTTTTTTTGTATTTTTAGTAGAGACAGCATTTCACCATGTTACCCAGGACGGTCTCGATGTCTCAATCTCCTGACCCTGTGATCCACCTGCCTCGGCCTCCCAAAGTGTTGGGATTACAGGCACGGGCTACCGCGCCAGGCCAATTTTCAGTTTTTAAATTAACCTCTTAAAGGTACATTCAATGATTTGAGGAAGAAATGCCAAACAGAGACTGCATTTGGCATGTATTTTTTTTTTCCCCAATGGCATTTGCTATTAGCACTGAAGAAGAAATAAGTTTTCTCTAAGTAAGAATTATTAAAATTTTCGGCCGGGCGCGGTGGCTCACTCCTGTGATCTCAGCACTTTGGGAGGCCGAGGCGGGTGGATCACCTTAGGTCAGGAGTTCCAGACCAGCCTCAACATGAAGAAACCCCTTCTCTACTAAAAATACAAAATTAGCCGGGCGTGGTGGTGCATGCCTGTAATCCCAGCTACTCGGGAGGCTGAGGCAGGAGAATTGCTTGAACCTGGGAGGTGGAGGTTGCTATGAGCCGAGATCGCACCATTGCACTCCAGTCTGGGCAACAAGAGCGAAACTCCGTCTCAAAAAAAAAAAAGATTTATTAAAATTTTGACTTTGCAGATATTAAAAAAAATTTTAGACAATCTGAATGTCTATGATATCTTAATCTCCAAATTGTTTGAATTTACCAAGGTCAAAGTTAGTTTAAAAAATTAGTAAACATCTATATTTTATGACAAGTTGAGATATTCCAATCTGAAATACATCCGTTGTCTAACGGATGTTTGTTAATATCACTGCTTTCACTTCGTAAACCAGCAAGTGATATTTTCCCCCTTGGGCATATATTAACAATTTACTTTTTGTAGACAAGTGCACAAATATGATTAGCTTTTGCAAATTGCTCCTTATTCTGTTACTGGTAAGTAATTTTTATATTATTCTACTGTAAACAGATGCTATTTTCCACTACATATTCAGCTGTAATTAGCTAATTTAATGTGTTAAAACAACAAAAGAACTTCAAGAATGATTCAATGATTCAAGCTGCATGGAAACTAAGAGAAATCAAGCATGAAGTTTGTAAAATTATTCCAAAATTTAGTTTTTGATAAGGAATTGTAGAGTGCCTGTTCCTTGAAGTTGTTTATCTATAGTTGTGTTTTCACCTTTACAGGGCTGGTCCTGCAAACAAATTTCTAAGCAGAAGGGCTACACAGGTGCCTCTGCTCATTGCTCTTCCATTTCCTAAAACTTGAACTATTAGTTCAAGTGTCACTCCTCTGCATTGAAGACTAGATATGTTTATATATTTGTTCGTTTAGATATTTATATATGCGGCAAATGTTTCTGCCCGTTACATAGCAATATATCTATATATACACATTATTGCAAAAGTGGTGCCAGAAGAGGAGATGTAGAACACGCAGCCATGGAGACAGGATAAAAACTCAAAAAAATCTAGTGTCATGGAAGCAAAAGTGATAAAAGCTTTTGGAAGGGAATGCGTATCACTATTGACTGCTGCTGCTATAACAGATAGGAGGGTGTAGAAGTGTCCATTAGATTTCACAACATATATATTATTGGTAACTGTCATACAAGACAGGACAATTTAATGCTAATTCATTCACTGGAACAATAAAATTTGAAAACAATAGATTTTGGAAAGGAAATAAAGGATCTGAATGCTTGGTCATGAATTAGGTAATTGGAGTGGCTTCCAGAAGCAAACTTCGCCCATCTGACACGATCGTTCTTAACTGAGCACTATTATCTTATTTAGTACTACTAATAGGTATTTTTATATTATAAGTGAGTATCTGGAAACAGATCTGCATTTGACTGTATCATTTAGAAAAGCACAAAGATGAGGTAATATCTTTAATAACATTAATAAGTTATCTTAAATACTTTCACTCTTCAAAAAAAAATCCATGATGTAGAAAAATCTTAACAGTACAAATAAGGAAAAGGTGTAATATACAGTAACTTATGAACTAGTTATCCAGTGTTAACTCTTTCAGACTTTCAGGGATATTTTTTTCTATCAGTAGGTACATAGTTGGTGCTCAGTATCTATTTGTTGAATAATTACATATTATTTTACAAAAAATGAATCACACTGTGCATACTGTTAAATTAACCACTGTCTTCAACATTTCTCCATTTGACCAAGATTTCTTGGTTTACATCCCCATGATGGTTACCATTCTTAGGGAGAAGTGCTATACCTTCGTACAGTTAGGAACAAGCTATAAACATGAAGTTGCAGTTCTCAGCTAGGCCCCTAACTTTATTTATATACCCAACATAATTCATTTCACCGCCAGTATGAATTTTTTTCTATCCCTAAAATATTACTAGAAAGGTTATAGAAAAGGTTATCATCAAATTACTGAATAGAATGATTTACTGGTTATCTTTAAAATAATTTGTTAAAGACTATAGAGGAGTCAAATCTTAATTATCCATAGGAATATCATTAACTTTAGGCCTTCCTCCACAGATTAGTATTTTAAGATTGACTTTCCTCTGGTCTTCAATATCCCTATTGTCTATAATGGCCAAGACTTGCAAAATCAGCAAAACCTCACGGAGCAGAACAGCCTGAAAACCAGAATGCTCACTGCAGAAAAACTATGTAAAAGAAAATAGACCATTTCTTCTAAGGCCCGCTGGTTTAGGGCATATTTGTCATTGCAGCTTTGTGTTAACATAATGAATACAAATCCTTTTCATGGATTTTCAGGTGAGCACTAAGAGCATAAAGATATCCTAATAATGGCTTTCAAAAATTCCAAAGAATACATTTTATGTATTATTTAAATGACTTTACGTAAAATTCATACTTTTCTTCCAAGTTGGATTTTATTATGCCCATTTCAAAGATGAGGAAACTAAGGAACACAATGATTAAGTAACTTCCCAAGTTCCACAAGTAGTAAATGACAGAGGCAAGATTTGAAACCAGGTCTCCCTGTCTCCACAGCTCATTGCACCATGAAGAATTTCTCAAATATTTCTGTCTTAAATGCAGACATTCTTCAGAATGAAAAATAGATCCAGAAAGGGGAGAGAAAATAAAATAGAAGTACTTTTCTGATAGAGTATAATTCCCACTTTCTTCTTTTACACCAGAAACTAAATAGAAAAAAAAAAGTAAAATATTCTAACTAGTTTGTGGGGCACAACCTCAGGGGCATATAAAAGAAACACATTTCTTCTTCCATGACACACAGTCAGATTACACTTCTCTTAGAGTTCACTGGCTACATGACTAAGTGATAGAAATAAGTGCCGGTGAACAGGATCTGCATGTCCAGTCCTGATGCACTAAAAATTCCTAAGTGCAGTTTTCCTGGCTCTTTCCTCTCTGCCTGCTTGATGCAGATAAATGCAGCATCTTGGAAGCTACCCATTAAAGATATTGAAACAACAAGATGGAAGGTCCTGGATTCCTGAATCACCACATGAAAGAGTTGTAGTGGATCAAATGGATCTAATGGATCAAAACATTTGATCCAATGGATCAAAAACTCTTATTTTGGATATTACTTGAGCAAAACTTAAGTATCTAATTTATTAGAACCATTATGCATCTTTTGATTGATTTATACAGCAGCCAGAGTTACATGAAACTAACAAATACATCTACTTACTCTTATGCTGTAGTCCTGGAGAAACAGAGTTCTCAGCCAAAGTAAAGAAGAGAGAGTTCATGAGCATATGGAAACAATAAAGTCTGTAAACTTTAATTTTAGCTAATCTTTGTCTAAATGAAGCATCAAAATGCTCTGAAAATCTACAAGTTCTATGGCCCTAAGAAAAAGAAGAATATAACGTATCTTTTTGGAGGCCTCTTTTGAGTATTTCTTTAGAAAGACTAGAGTAAAATGATACCTAGAAGATGTGCTGAACCTCAGTCTGTACTAACCAAAATCACCTTTTCCATTTGTGTGTGTGTGTGTGTGTTGGGGGGGGGATAAACTCAAATCACTTTTTCTTTTTGTCAGTTCTTACTAAATCAATATTTACTTGGTATGGTTGGCATAACCAGTTTCTCAAATGTTCTACCTGAAACCAGAGATAGAATATGACTGTGGGGTTTTCTTAACCATTGCAGGAAAGCCAGGTAACGTCTTTGTGCCACAGTGCAATCGAATTTTGGTTTCTGATATTCCTATTTGACTTTGACCGAATAAATAAAAAGACCCTGTGACTTCCTAAGGAGACTTGCAAATGATTGATGAAAACTCTCCAAGATCTTAATATAATGTATGTCAAAAATAAAAACTACTTTTATTTCAGGAACCCTTCAAGTGTACAGCTTTTTCATCCTTCTTCGTTCTTCCTGGTTGTCCTTTCTCATCATAATTTAGAAAGATTTTTTTTTTTTAATTCACTTCTGCCTTTACTTTCAGGAGACCCAGAGATGATCTTGTGGTTTTTTTTTTTTCCCATCTTACATAAATTTTATCTATAGATCTTAAGTCCCTTTGGCAAACATTCAAGATGGGAAACATTGCCTTGCAGTAGGTATCTAAAGGTAAAGATAGCATAACTCTTCATTAAAATCTTAACACAACCTAGAAGATCACAAACCACAGGTCTAGGAGCTGAGCATTAGTCATTAAGTCTTATTCTAAGTAAAACAGAATTAAACTAAGTTTGTATTTACTGGTCTTGACTTTAAATTTTGGCTTTCCTCTCTATGGATTATGTGACCTTGACCAAGTTACTTTTCTCCGTATCTCAGTTTCTTCATTTGAAAAATTATTGCAGAAAAAGTGATATGGTTTTTAATGTGTGTTCCCAACAAATCTCATGTTGAAATGTGAGCCCCAGTGTTAGAGTTGGCACTTAATGAGAGGTGTTTGGGTCATGGCAGGGGGTGGGGCGGTGATCCCTCATGATTGACTTGGTGCCATCCCCTTGGTGACAGTGAGTTATTACTCTATTAGTTCATGCAAGCGCTGGTTGTTTAAAGGAGGCTGGCACCTCCTCCTCCCTCTCACTTCCTCTCTTGCCATGTGACATGCCTACTTCCTCTTCACCTTCCACCATGATTGGAAACTTCCTGAGCCCCTCGCCAGAAACAAATACTGGCACTATGCTTTATGTACAGTCTTCAGAACTGTAAGCTACAATAAATCTTTTTTCTTTATAAACTACCCAGCCTCAGGTATTTCTTTACAGCAATGCAAAATGGAGTAACGCAAATAGCTCTTCTTTGCTTTGTGAGGATCAAATTAGAGAAGCACAAGTTTGGTGCCTTGAGTAAAGACTACATTTTAGGGAGAAGTACTGGAGTCTCCCTCCTGGGTCTTTAATTTACTTACTATAACACATTAGAACATTTTTATAGAAGGAATAACTTTTCTCTACCAAATTCCCAGATTCATGCTCTTTGGGAAACCTTAACTACTTGCTTCCAATCAGTTTTGGATTAAACTAATGGGAGGAGAAAATACTAGTAATCTTAGGAAGGTAAGAAGAAATATACTACAGGTGTTTTCATGATAACTTACAAGAGTTATGTTAAAAGAGACCCTCAGCCTGATCAAACAAGTTTTTTTTTTTTTTTTTTTTTTTTCGTAGATGTGTCATTCTAAGGAACCTGAGGTTTGAAGTCCTCACTCCGGAGACTAGAGGATGCCAAATCTAACAGTGCCCATCACTGCTCTATGTCCATCTAAAGGAAAAGAAGAAGGAAGAAGAGGAGAGAGCACCACCTCTGAGAGAAGCGCAAAGGGAACAATGTCCTGGGGTGTTAGGAGACCAAGAGAATAGCAGAAAAAAAAAAATCCATGCTTATTTATGCACTCGTTCTTACATCAAATGTTGTTAGAATCCATACCATGTTTAAACACTGTGTTAAATGCTAGGGCTATAGTGGCTAAAAAAACAAACCAAAAGAAAAAACAATTGACCTGAGACCCACACTTGACAACCATAAGGGTTAAAGAAAACAGTGAATTTTAAAACATTAAGTTCATAATACATGATAGTTACAGATATTATTGCCCAGGAAGCTGTTAATATTATGATACATCTAACAATCTTGGTACAGATTTTGATACCTTTAGGGAATTTCTACACTGCCACTTAACGCTTTTTTTTAAAAAGGCAAATTAAAACAATGAGATATTATTGTGCACCTATCAGAATGGTCAAAATTCAGAACACTGGCAACATGAAATGCTGGCAAGGATGTGGAGAAACAGGAACTCTCATTCATTGTTGGTAGAAATGTAAAATGCAACAGCCACATTGGAAGACAGTTTCTCAATTTCTTACAAAACTAAACACATTTTTACCGTGTAAGGCAGCAATCATGTTCTCTGTTATTTACTCAAAGGAGGTACGAACTTATGTCCAAGGGGATAAAAACCCTGCATATAGAAATTTATAGCAGTTTTATTCACAATTGCCAAAAATTAGAAATAACCAAGTTGTCCTTCAGTATTTGAATAGAGAAACAAACTGTTACATCCAGATAAAGTAACATTATTCAATGCTAAAAAGTAATGAACCATCAAGCCATTAAAAGTCATAGATGCATATTACTAAGTGGAAGAAGCCAATCTGAGAAAGCTACATACTGCATGAGTCCAACTTCATGACATTCTGGAAAAGAAAAATCTATGAAGACAGTGAAAAGATTACAGGTTGCCAAGGGTTAGAGTGGAAGAAAATATAAAAAGGGGGAACACAGAGAACGTCTAAGGCAATGAAGCTATTCTGTATAATACAGTAACAAATATTATTCTAAATCTGCTCAAACCCATAGAATATACCACACCAATCATGAACCCTAAAATTAATTGCAGACTTTGTTAATAATGATGTGTCAGTGTAGGTACATCAATTGAAACAAATGTATCACTGTAGAGGGGAATACTGGTAATGGGTAAGGCTACACAGATTTGGGGGCAGAGGGTAAATGGGAAATCTCTGTACCTTCTGCTTAATAGTACTGTGAGCCTCAAACTGCTCTAAAAACAAAGTTGGGAGAGAGAGAGAGAGAGAGAGAGTCAGTCATGGGAGATAATGCACCTCTTTGGGTGTGGGTAGGTCTGCCTGTGATGTCAAGGGCTGCTGCAATCATCTTTCACCCGTGAGGGAAGGTTTAGAATTAGGGGAGGAAGAGCAAAAATATAGGAAGCATTTTGGTCCTTGGTGAGATCATGAGCTGGTGAATTAAGCCTGAAACCATCTTACCTTCGGACTTCTTCATTGTTACATAATAAACCCTTATTATTTATGCAACAAAATAGCATTGTAATATATCAGTGTGGGGGGAGGGAAGGTACCTGAAAAGATGAATGTGACCAGGAGAATATAGAGTGATGAATTATATAAATTGCAAACATTTGGTTTATTCAATATCACAATTAGCTTAATATGGATTTCTAATAATTAGATTTCAAGATATTCTTTGAGAATGGAACATTTTAGTTTCCTTCTGGTTGTCTCCAATATAAATTTTCAAAGCTTTATGAAAAATAATTAAAACGAAAACCATCAGTACCCCGTAGTTGAAATAAATGCAGGCAGCATTTGTACAAAAGTGTACGTATTTCAGTTGTCCATAATATAATATGCTGAGTAATATTTCCCAAAAAAAACCAGATCCAGTAACTTTCAGGGTTATATTCTGTTTCATGTTTCTGTTTATCTCTCAACAATTCATTTTAGCATATATTGAGTTCATTCAGCACTTACTAAATGCCTATGATGGCCAAAGGCTATTCTAGGTACTGTTGTATTTAAGAAACACACTTAAGGTAGTAAATCAAAGCATTTTACAAAGACAAATAGCTTCTAAAACTCATCATCTGGCACTCCAAAATATCACTTGCCTCTGATTTTAGAGAGTGCATGCAACTGCTTCACACAGGTCCAGAAATCTGAGGGTTAAAGATCTTGTAATTCAAACCCTGGGTGTGTATTCCATGAAGATGGATATATAATCACTGCCATAAATTGACAAGCTATGCATAAAGCTACAGTGACAAACAAGGCCACAAGCCATCACAGGTCCCTGAAATTACTGATGTACTACCAAACAATGAGTGAGTGAAAGAGCAGGTGGCCCTCGCCTTGTAGGCTGCGGCTCTAAATCTTCCCAATGGACTGGGAAATAAGCACTTCACCATTTAACGTGAGCAGAGGAAGTCACTTCATCATTGGCCTGTCGAATGAACTGCTGACACAAGAAACTTTTCCCCACGTAGAAAACCACAAGTACTAAGTGATTGCTTAACATTTGGAAAATGCCTTTTTATTTTTTTTATTTTTATTTTTATTTTTGCCCATGCTAACTTTGTTATTTGAAAATAAAGGCCAATTCTCTTTGAGAAACTTTTGGTGCACTCAGCATTTGAACTCTAGCAATGTTCCATTAATCCTATAGAACAAAAACCTTTGGTGAATGTCGATGGCACATAAATTTAATATATAACTATAGCTGTGCATTTATTATCCATCTATATGACTCAAAATGCCAACTGTTAGATACCTGAATAGCAATTCAATAGATAATCATTTTTGAAAAATGTTAGGTCAAGCCTGCATTTATTACACAAGATCTTGTGGCTTAAGATTAGAAAGGAAGAGAGAGAAAACCCAAAATCAACAAAGTAAAATGATAAATTGCTCCTAGAATTAATTTATACCATCTATCTATATTTTTAAAAGACTATGTAACGGACATCCATGTTCAAATCTCTACTGTAAGGAAGAGTTAAATTAACCAAAAGGATAGAATATACTGGCAGAGCCCAATTAACATTCAATTATATTACTGAAGACAAAAGAGAAGTATCAGACATCTAGCAATCTTTGCCACAGTCACCTAATTTGTGATTTAGAAAGATGGTAAGTATGAACAATTTTTCTATTTTGATGCCAATATCAAATAGGAAGAGGAAAGAAAATTAACACTGAATACTTACTGTGAATCTGCTGCTTTGCTTACAATACCCTTCTTTAATCTTTAGAGCCAGCTTATATGGTAGTATAATCGCCTTCATTATAGAAGAATTTGAGACTCACAGAAGTTAAAAAAAATACACTTACTCAAAACCATACATCTAATAAGTGTTAAGACTAGAATTAGCCTAATCCAAGTCCTTTAGTTTTTCCGTTTCATAAAGCTGGAGCAAATAGTACCCTGGAAAAGAACTCCTTTCTCATCTGAACTTGCATTGTAGACTACGTGCAAAACTGAAACATTCATCGCTTTGATTTACCAAGTGAAAACCCATAGATTTGAACAGATTGTTCCATCAACACTCTAAGATGTCTACTGTAGCTGACTTAATATAATCGCCACCACACACACCCCCCAAATACTCAACAAAAGGTGGTTCAGTTCTTCAAACACAAAAAAATTGGACCTAAACTGAACTTTCATCAGTGGCAAATCACTCCCAAGCTGACCGGCAAAGTAGAGCACTGGAGTAGTGCTTTTACGCATGCTGCTAACTCGGATAAGCACAGCTGGGCTGAGGAGACCTCTTTTCCTAAATTCTGTTGCCAAGCTGAATTTTATGATCTTCACTGGCAGCTGATCAAATGCAAACTCTTAACTTACAGCCAAGTTATCTTAGAGCAGCTGTTGGAAGAAATCATTTAGAATGCAAATCTAGTCCTTAATCTACGGGAAAACGGTTGCCAGTGATGGATGGCTTTTGAAGCAACAGTTCATGAAAGACACCCTGATGTCCTCTGGTATTGTGGAGGAAGAAATATTTAGCTGCCATTTGTGTTTAGTTTCTTTTGAGCAATTGTCCTTATAGGGGTTATTGGAGGTATATGGAAAGAAAGTCCAGGTGTTTAAAATCTGTCTCAACTCTCTTTTCTACATAAGTAAAACTGAGAGCACAAGAAATACTATATTGAGTTTCAGATAATGTTCTCTTAGTATGTAGAACTGCACTCACTATAGGCTAAATCATCTAAAGAACACAGCAACAGGAATATAATATCTTCTTAGCATCTAGGACTGTACTAACTGTAGGCTAAATCATCTAAAGAACATAACAACAATATAACAACTTGCCTAGAATTCTTTGAGATGCCAAGGAAGTAGCAATGTCAGTACCTATCACTGATCCTGCTTCTAAAGAATCATGTTACTCTAGGTATGAATGATCAATTAAAGTTGATAAAGCCTTTTTCTTTTTCCTTTTTATTCATCTAACTGCCAGCTAACGGTGACCTTCTAGCATACCTAATACATGAAAAATTCACTGATTCTTTCAGTACCTTTGATCCTCCTCTCTTTAGTTGAATGAAATCTTAGAAAATACTCAGTCCTGGTTATTACGAAGTTGCTTACTGAAGAAACCTGGGTTTTGAACAACATCTACAAAGATCACATCACATGGTAACTGCCAGAGTTAAAGCAATAGAAAAATGTACATCTCTATCTGCTCCTATTTTGTTAGGCATAGAGAATGATTAACATGAAACTTCAAACCGATCTGAAGAATTATCAGAATAAGAATAAGAGCAAATTGCTCTCATGAGTAAAAGATTAGAATAAGGAAGATATATCCACTTAGGAATTTTTTTTTTTCATTCTTTCAGCTTGGCTCTTTGGGCACAGCAGATGAATTTGTCTACATAACTTAGCTTTGAATATCAGTCTAGAAGCTCTCTTAAACATGTCACAGGTCTAACTAGCCACCTTCACATGTGCCCACTGTTTCACATGAGCTAACCTCCACAAAGGGAAAAACAAAAAGGTATGTCTAGCCACACTTATTTCCAGGTCTTGCTTTCCTCTGATCCCATCCCAACACTAGTCACCCCGAGTTTTCTTAAACACACAACTGTCTATATTACTAATTTGCATGAGTCTGTGGTAGACAGAGTGGTGCTTTAACTGGGATGAGGAAACTATCCTGGATTCCCCGCAATCATAACAAGAAGATGGAGCTGGATCTATTATGTTCAACAAATATTCCCCTATATTTTACAAGGTTAGGCACTGCCAAAGCCTTTGATTATCCAAAACGTTCTTAATGATTAAACAGCAACAACTTATTTGGAAAAAGAAAGTATACGTCTCTTTCGTTTTACTATTTCCCTAGCTGACAATTGGAAATTTATCACCAGGTATTCAACTTATTTGTTGATGAAGTAAGTAATGGAGGACCCTGGCAATGTGCTTCGTGCTAAGATATCAAGAAAAGCCTGGATCCACTATAAAACTACTGTCCATGACCAGACAAAATATTATGATGTCAGAAAACACAGTAAGCTCACAAGCAGAAGACCATATTCCTTTACCAAGAATGAATTGGGGCAAAGATAGCTTTGCCCATTTCTCCTAAGATTGTCTCCATTTATTGTCGGAACACAGGGAGTGGGTGCAGCAAAATATTCAAGTTAATTTTTAAACCTGCATAATAATAATGCAACCCTCGACAAACCTGATCAACTCCTATCCCAGGATGATTCAAGACCACAGAGACATCAGTGAGCCAGTCTGAATGTTTAGCTCAGCTTTTCAAAACACTGAACGCCTGTTCAGCGCTGTGTCGCTTATATATTTCTACATAGATCACTTTCTCATTAACTGATGCCATTTTGCCCTGGTTTTGTTTCACAGATTAAATTAAGAACAAATAATATCTAAATGCTGGTATCAAATAAAAACACAGAACTCTCTGTTGGCCTACTTCAATCAAAAATAGATCTATATCACTGTCATAGGCAGTCCAATCACAAAAGAAATTTTAATTTTTGTAGTTAGGCCTTTTAATAGAAAGACATGATTTCTAATTAAATCCACGTTATTCAGTAATGTCATATGTTAGTCTGTTTTCTTTATGCCTTGTACTCTAAATGTTAAAATGATTCTCTAAATTATTGTTTCAGATTTTATAAAGTGATAAAAATACAACAAAATATAAGAAAGAGAAAAATAGTTTCTTTATGGAATACACAAAGAATATATTAAATGTTTTTAAAAATCATATATTTATTTTAAATATTTTATGAAACCAATAAATGTTCTACCATGATAATGTTTTATCATTGCTATAGTAACTTTTCTGATAATGCTACAGTCTTAAGAAATACGGGTTGGCTTGGAGAAATAAGAAATATTTTTACTACATATACTACAAACACAGCATAAGAGTAATGCTGATTTTGAGCAATTGATTTTAAAATATTTACTTCTCAATGTCTTTTTAAACCATGAATATAGCTAGTTAGTTTTACTTAAAATAAGATGAAAATTAAAGATAAATATTCCCTAGTCTAAGCCAAAACATAAAACAAAAACCTAACTTAAGAAACCATTAAAAATAAACAAAATTAGACTTGCAAACATTCTAGTAATACATAGGCTAAACTGCTTTTTACAGAATTACTGAATATTCATCGAATTATAATTCATATGCATTTAGTTAGAAGCTGGAGAAAGCTCACTATGATAATAAAAATACAATAGATTATAAGCTCCTTTTTTGAATTAAATAGGCAAAAGCAGGAAAATAACAACATAGCACAAATAATCAAGCAAACTTTGAGAGCTATTTTGGTAGAATATTTTATATGAGAGAGAAGATAGAGTCAAAGATAGACATGACAACTCAATGAGACCTAAATGTAAATGATAAAACCATCGACAAAAGCCTTGAAGGAAAATGCTTTTCCCCTCGGGGGATGATTTGTACTGGCCTCCAGGTGTAATATTATGTGCACTGATGAGCTGATCAACAGAACAGAACTTCTACCCAGCTGTAATCAAGAGTGATTGATGGTTGGGACAAAAAAAGTTGATTATCATGACAAGTTCGCTGATGCGGAGAAAATAAGCTCTGCTTGGGAAATGGATAAAACCTGTTCAGAGACTACCTTCTGAAACCTTATTTATAAAGGAATCTAAGAGAAGGTTAAAAGTTGTGAAGATGAACCTGATGTCCCAATAAACCTGATAAGAATAATTTGCCATACGTCAATCTCCATAGATTTCATAAATAAGAAATTTAAAAGCTCATTTACGCCTAATAAAGAGTAACCACATACACTGAATGTTACTTATGTAATTATGAGAAGATCTACTTCTCGAAGTACCACTGAAAATCACAGGTACACAAAGAATTAAACTTTCATGGCATATCTTGCCTCCATTTCTCTTCAGCTCCCTCCTCACAAGGTAAGACTTCCCCAAATGACTGCAGTCTTTACCACTATCAGATTCAATTTATATCAAAACACAGATTTGGACTGAGACAACAGATCCCAGAGGCAGTATTTTGCATTTAAAATGAGGTTTGGTAGGCTTCATAAAAGGTGAATCTGGGCCAGTGTTGGGTGTAAGTACAGTGTTCTAATATACTAGTACCTGGATTGTGCAAAGATCTGTAGAATATGAAATAATACATTCATCTTTTCAAATTCTGGTAAGTCATCTAAGAAATTCTAGCAATGTAATCCAAATGCAGTGTGTAATTTATGGCATGCCTGGTACAATTTAATTCCCCTTAATCAGAGAATAAAACCAAATCACCACTCTTAAACCAATCACCATAAGAAACTTTAGTGTGAAGAAGGTTAAAAATGAATGGGTGCTACACAGATTTGGGGGCAGAAGGTAAATGGGAAATCTCTGTACCTTCTGCTTAATACTACTGTGAGCCTCAAACTGCTCTAAAAATAAAGTTCATTTTTTCTACATAGACATTTTTGGCCATGGAGACACTTGAGAAAGGTAAATTATTTCATCACGATTACTCTAGTTAATACAGAGGATAGGGCTCAGTAAAAAATTAGACAATAACAAATAGCAACTGATAGGGAGGGAAGGATACAAATGGCCACAAAGCCCCAAATTACACAAGAATAGACATTAATATGAGTTATCTTTTCTTACATTTCTTCATTCATCTGTCCAGGAACAAACCCTTCTACTGTTCTAGTTTTCAGGACTATGATGAAACTGATGATTTATGATATGCTGAAATAAATTATAACAAAATATAACAAAAAAAGAGTCTTGATAAGCAGGAACTAGGATGAATGAAATGGAATGAGCAAATTTTATCTTTGAGACTTTCAATTATTAGTGACCACTAATCTAGTTTCTACTTTTGGTTTTTACAAGTTTTGTTAGTGCCTAGTAATACTTTAAGAAGTGTATATAGTTGTAAAAAGAGATACAAAAAAACTGATTAAAATTTTAGTAGATACGTATATCCAGCAATTTCTGGGCAACTGGTTTTCATCAAGGATTTTATTCCATACCTAATAAAGATTTCATCAGTGATAAGGTTGCTGATGCACTCTGAAATATTCACAATCATAAAGCTAAAATTTGGGGATGTTTGACAACAGTAATTTTTTTTTTTTCAAATAAACTAAAACTCAGAGGCTTATACAAAACAAGTTTTCAGAATCATAAAAACAAGTTTCTAGGTCATGCTCAAGTCTAATTGCACTTATTTACTTCCCTTTAAAAATACGTGAATTTTCATGTTTAGATTTCAGAGAATCAGTTACTTAAGATATGAATCCTGCATTGCGGAGAGATTAGGCACTGCGGGAAAGGAAGCCTAAAATTCATTTTAGAAATGTAGAAATTATGAAAGTTAAACCATCTTAGAGATTCCTGGGTTTTTCTTTCCTTTCTTCTTTTTTTTTTTTTCCCCCAGAGATGAGGTGTCAGCCTGCTGCCCAGGCTGAGAGCGGTGGTGTGATCAGTGCCCACTGCAACCTCGAACCACCAGGCTCCAGCAATCCTCAAACCTCTGCTTCCCAAGTAGCTAGGACTACAGGTGCGCACCACCATGCCTGGCTAATTTTTAAATTTTTTGTAGAGATAGTCTTGCTATGTTGCCCAGCTGGTCTCAATCTCTTGGCCTGCCAGTGATCCTCCTACTTCCACCTCCTCAAGCATTGGGCTTACAGGTGTGTGCCACTGAAACAGCCAGGTGGGAGGGGGTCCCTGGACAAACTCTAACCAGCCTGCCCACTCAGGTGTAGCCTCAGGAAGTTCAACAGGGAGGAGCCTGGCCCCTCCTCTTCCTGTGTGGAACCTGGAATTCCAAGGGCCGACGGGAAGCCTGTAGCAGGGGACTCCGGCCTTGCGGAGTGAACCCTGTTTCCCTTGGTTTTCCTCCCTACCCCTCCCCCACCCCCTGCTTTCACCCAATGAAATCCTGCTTTATTCACCCTTTAAACCGTCTCCAAACCTAAATTTTCCTGGCAGTGGGACGGACAAGAACCCAGTCTTTAGCTGAACGTCGGACACGTCCTGCAACATTCTTGGCGTGCAACGTGGGGGCTCTTGAAGAGGTGAGTGAAACGGGGACTCAAAACGTCCCACTGTTGGCCGGGCGCGGTGGCTCAGGCCTGTAATCCCAGCACTTTGGGAGGCCAAGGCGGGCGGATCATGAGGTCAGGAGATTGAGACCAGCCTGACCAACATGGTGAAACCCCGTCTCTAGTAAAAATACAA
This sequence comes from Macaca fascicularis, assembly GCF_037993035.2. Lineage (NCBI taxonomy): Eukaryota > Metazoa > Chordata > Mammalia > Primates > Cercopithecidae > Macaca > Macaca fascicularis. The sequence continues at coordinate 26,888,795 of NC_088376.1, read as the reverse complement.
AAATTAGCCGGTGTGGTGGCGCGCGCCTGGAATCCCAGCTACACAGGAGGCTGAGGCAGGAGAATCACTTGAACCTGGGAGGCGGAGGTTTTAGTGAGTCAAGATCAGCCACTCTACTTCAGTCTGGGCGACAGAGCCAGACTGCCTCGGAAAACAAACCGCTTACAGTTGTTTCTAAGCCTTTTCGTCCTGGAACTTCTGAGCTTATGGGAAACCTCCCCCGACCCCTTGTCGCTCCTGCGGGTCGGGAGCCTTTTCCTTTTTCCAGACGGACTAGCGTGCTGCGGCTCCCAGCCGCTCCCTGTTCTGTGCGGGGCTGGGATGCATGGCCTAAGGGTCCCGCACAGCCGGTTGGCTGGTTCCCAGCCACAAGCATCTGCAGCCTTCCCCTTCCCCAGCCAAGGGGTTTTACTCCATTCGACGTTAATTAAGCTTTAACTTTTCTTATGCAACTGGTGGAGGAAACAGTTGCTTAAGAAGAAGAGGTTCTCCGCCAGGCATTCTTAAACTGTTTCTTTTCTTTCCCCTTTACGCCAGCAAGTTAACTTTTAAAGTTTTTTTTCCCCCCCTTTCTTTCTAGAAGATGCTCTACTAAGCCAGGCCTCCCAACCCCGCAACTCTCACTGTTTGTATTTTCTGCAAAGTTTTGGTTGTGAAATCAAGCCTCCATCTTGTTTTACATTCTGAGGGCATGGCTTGTAACTGGTGGCAAGGCATTGTTTAGCGATCCTGCCTTAGGAAATAAGTTTCTTTCTGGTCTGATATCTGCGTATTTTCCTAGCTGTTTCTTAAAGGACCTCACCTAGCGACTGATTTTTTTTCTATGTGTGTGATGTCTGTAAAAAGAGTTCTAATTTATTTGGCCTAAAGAAAGACAAGCACTTAGATCTAATATTTTTTAAAGGGCAGATAAAATCTGTGGTACCTTTCAGTTCACGTGGCTTTAATCTTTGAGAAATAAAAACAGACTTGAAGACTATTAGTAAAATGCAGGTCAGATGTAAGGTTTGCTAAGTGACGTTAAACTGCTTGTTGGGTTTTGAGAACTATTTGCCTTGCCAGCTTCGCAATTGGTAAGGCCTGGGGACATATGGAACAACCACAGACTTGACTAAGAAGGCAAAACGTGGCTGCAGTTAGCACACAATTAAGGCAACTTACTGAGTTTTACCTTAAAGTTAAAAATTGCTAGGAGTTAATTGACATTACTAGAAATGAATTTGCATGCAAGGTGTGTAGGAACAGTCAAATGTGGTTTTTTTTAGTGAAACGTTATAAGAAGGCATGAAAATGTAAACTTTTGCCTAGGGTTAAAGGATTGTTTTGAGTTAAATCAGGAAAAAGCTGAAGGTTCAAAGAAGTGGTGGAAAAATTCTGGAAATTAATCTTGAAGAATAGGTTCTCTGTGAACATATTGACTAAATTCAAAAAAATGGTATGTGGTTTTTCTGCAAATTGAGCATTGACATAAAATCACAAGGTATTCTTAAAATGCTAATCTGCTCTTCGGCAAAATTTATAAAGATTTATAAAAGGTTTTTGCTGCTTTAAAATTTCTGAGTCATTTTGGCAAAATAAGTAACTTTCGGTAATCTGGAATTCTATTTCATAATATCAAGTGTTTTAAACCTCAAACATTTAGCAGCCTAACCAAAATCAAACTTCAGTTTCGAAATTGTCTTCCCTAGCACCTGGCTTTGTGAATACTTCAGAGGGCCCCTGAAGTGTCCAGAAAAGAGAGGTAAACAGGATTATTTGACATGTGCAGGTATATGCGACTGCCAAAATGATGTTCAGTCTTCCTTAGGTTATATCTTGGTGAATAATGCTAACATATGTTCCAAAATTGTATGGGATTTCTAAAATTCTAATGGCTAACTATATGCCATCAATCATAATTAAGATTGTTAAGTTATTGTAAACCACAGAGATAAACCAAACTTCTTTCCCTATTGCGTTGCTAACTGTAACAACCCTGGACATTTTGCTATTCAGACAATTGTTGTCTTGTTTTAATCCTTTTCAAAGGTGGTTTAAAGTGAGCTATAGAACTTTAACAGGTGCTCTCAAATACAGACTTCTGATAATGTTAGAGATTGTAACATTGGAATACAGGAAAATATACAAGACTCATGAAGAGCTGAAATTCTCGTGAATATCAAGCAAAACAAGAGTTTACTAAGTGGACTGAACTTAGAAAGCCGAAGCAACTTTTTTGACTTGTGTTCAGTAAAGAATGTCACTTTCTAACAGGTCTAGGAACTCCAGGTTTATCTTGGGACCTCAAGAGGAGAGGATCTCCCAACTCACAGGGTTTTGAGGATGCAAACCCATGGCTGGGCTGGCTTTAAAAGGTGTTATCTGAGATTCCTTGTGGAACAAACTTCCATAAAAAGCAAATCCAAAAGGCCTTTGTAGAAATAATTATTCTCGTTGTACTTTATGCAAATAAGCCAAGTCTATTTTGCAAACAACTGAGTCCTATCATTATATATACATATATATATATATATTTTTTTTTACAAAAATGAGGACTGGAAAGAGAAATTATGTCCCAAAACTCTTCAAACTTACAATACGTCTCTCATTAAATTTGAAACTCTTTAGTTGTTTTTAAGTTTTTGCCTACATTTTAGACTAACCCTGCTTGTTCCTGTGACCCTACCAGCAATCTCTGGCTGCAGCTCAGAAAGAACTAACAGGATGACTAATGTAGGAATCTGGATATTCTAGTTCTGAGCAATTATCCTGCAAATCCTATCCGGTGATGGAATAAATAGTGTGCCCATCACCCGGAGGTTTCCTTTTGGGAAAGTAAGACCAAGGGAACTAACCAAAGCCAAGCACCATTCACCCAAATCCCAGCAAGCCTAACTATAGCTGCCAGTTAGCTGCATATGTCACAAGACATCCTTTCCTCTCCCTTGGAGAAGGACTCAGTGCCACAGTTTCACCTTAGATTTGGCTTATGATAAGAAGTCCATGCAACCTCTCTCAGACACATTTTTGTCCCGGACTCAATTCCAAGCTTTAGGTCAAAGCCTAGAAAAGAAAACTGGATCTAAGGGATCCAGAGGCAAACAGATTAAAAGGCACAGAGCAGGTGAGTGTGGCTGATTCCTACCCATTAAGCCAACCCCAAGCTTCCCGTTTCATGGATAAAGGCTACGTTAATATCCATGGCATAAATGAGGTCCAGGGAACTCCAAGGCTACTGACAGTAGGTGGGAAAGGGACATAGGTGAGAGTGGATAATTCCTGTTCTCTAGCCCCTTCCTGCTTCATGGGTTCAAGCCACTTTTGCAGTCACAGTGGTGCCTGCCAAAGTCGCCAGAACTGGTGGATGCAAGGGCAGAAGAGGGAAAGCGGACACTCTTCCCTGTCTGCCTGCCATACTGTGGGTATCTGATAGGAAGAGAAGGGAACCAGGGACACGTGCTCCCCTCTAAATGGGTAGCCATTCATCTTTGACCTGTATCCCTTTAGAATGCATGCTGAAACCCTGGGACTCCTTTGAAAAAATGCCTTTTTATTCCTTTCTCCTTGGGTTCTCTCTTCACTGATAGGTAATTGTGTCTCCGTACTATGGGAGGCTCCCCTCAGATGCAGCCTCCAAACTGGAAGGAGTTAATGCCCCAAACCTTAAACTGGTTGGCTTAGGATTGAGCTCAGGAGAAGGGAACCCGGAAGCCCCACCTGCCAGCAAAAGCGTGAAGTTTTTTAACCAGTCGGGCGTTTGGTCTCCCTCTCCCTGTGCGAACTGGTAAAAGGTCTTGGAATTTTTTTTACCTGTCCTTACCCCTCCCCTTGTTTCATTTAAATACATATTTTCTAATAACCCAGTTTGTCTGTTCTTGCCTTCAGGGCATCAAACTCCAGTTGTTCAACCAGAGCCTCTGACATTAGGCCTCTTCTGCTGGGACCCCTTAGGCCTCTAGGGAAGCTCTGACTGCTGTTTCCCCAAAATAGTGCCTCCTGTTAGCAGAAAGCAGTTAAGATTGGTCTTTGCTCTTACCCTTATTCTAAGGGCAGTTAAGATGTACTTTTTTTTTTGAGACTGAGTCTTGCTGTGTCTCCCAGGCTGGAGTGCAGTGGCATGATCTCAGCTCACTGCAACCCCTGCCTTCCAGGTTCAAGCAATTCTCCTACCTCAGCCTCCCGAGTAGCTGGGACTACAGGCGCCCGCGACCACGCCCGGCTAATTTTTGTATTTTTAGTAGAAACGGGGTTTCACCATGTTGGTCAGTCTGGTCTCCTGACCTCAGGTGATCCGCCCCCCTTGGCCTCCCAAAGTGCTGGGATTACAGGTGTGAGCCACTGCACCCGGCCACATTCTTTAGATGGGGGAATGAGACAGCCAGGTGGGAGGGGGTCCCTGGAGAAACTCCAACCAGCCTGTCCACTGAGGTGTAACCTCGGGAAGTTTGTAGTGAAACCTGTGTGAAACCTGGGATTGGAAGGGTGGCAGGAAGCGCTCTAACAGGGGACTCTGGCCTTGCAGAGTATCCCCATTTCTCTTTTCACCCCATAAAACCCTGCTTTACTCATCCTTTAAGCCATCTGGGAGCCTAAGTTTCGTGGCCGTGATATGGACAAGAACCCAGTCTTTAGCTGAACTAGGGAAATGTCCTGCAACACCACCACACCTGTACTGTTTCTACCTTAATTTCCTTGTCACAGCAATAAGGAAAAATGTTTCTGGTTTTGAGTGCTTCTTTCATTTATTCATGTAACACTGATATCTAAGATTTTTAGAGCCTTCCTAGCATTAATGGCTTCTTACCTCATTTTCTGGGAACCCATGGAAAACTTTTAGTTTGTTTAATTGGAAATATATCTCTTGATTCACTACTGCATTTTATTCTCCTCATATTCTGTCCTTCCAGTTTTACCCATGCTTAATCGTCTTCTGAAATTCTTTGCATTTAATGAAATAGACTCTCAACACAGATTCTGTCCTGTTCCCTTCAATACTAATAAAGTCCTTTAAGTGGCTCTCAATTTTTAAATATGTTTCTATATCCCAGCAGTCCCTGAGCATGCTACTGATAGCCACCCTTGAATAACTTCTGTATTGTGTGCAGAACTTAAGTGACTGATGGTCTTAGTTGAAAACTCAGCTGATATCAAGGGAAGTCTCAAACTAAATTTCTCCTAGGGCATGTCCCCTGATATCATAAATAAAAAGCATTATGCTAGGGAACTTAGCCCTATTTCTTTTCCACCTAGTGTTTCAATAGCCTATTGCCCTTGAAAAAGTCAACTAAATATTTTGGTCTTTGGTTTCTCCACCTATACAATGTACAGATAGACATCTCTATGGTTTGTATGATTTTATATCGACTACAAAACAATTCTATGAGTGGTTCACAACACTCTATAGAAACGCAAATATCCCCTTGTTTACTGGAGGTTATGAATGTATCTACTGGTCACATTTAAAGTCAACTTTCCCTTTTTTAGATATTCCAGGTCAAATTTTCCATGTCTAAGAAAAGTTGATAGAAAAATTGATAATTACTTTGTAAAGAAACCCAGATAAATACAAACTTTTAATAAAGATTTCTCCTTTCTTAGTCTCTTCCTCATTTCATCCCCAGATGAAACTCTGGAGGATCAAAGCCTGATTCAGAGAGTCCTGAAATGACCTAATAGTTGGGGTTTTATTTTTAAAAGCCTGCCAAAGAAGCACGCTGCTTAAGTAGATTCCTGTGCTCTTGGCTGGCTCATTTTCTCTTGAAATCCCTAGCAGCTAAACCCAATATTTTTTGCTCTGTCCTTCTGTTCAGGTTTTGTTATCTGAGAATTCCTGACAGAGCTGGGGGTGCCACTCAAGAGGTAGGAACTAGCGAGGTTGTGAGATAAAATGTGTCCCAAATGTCAACTCAGAGTATAAGCCCTTCAAAAAAGAGCTCCCAGTCACTTGTTTCAAACACAGTGACAACCTATAGGCCATCACCACACTCTCCAGAGCCAGCTCTTCACACAGGGGTGACCTGACAGTCCAACTAAAACTCATCAGGTTCTCAGATGTGTCTCTTCTTTCACACAAGCCGAATGGCCCTGTCAAAGGACAGGTTTTGAAGAAGAAAAAGGACCCAGTGGGAAGGCCATGGTGCTCAGGCCAAAGCTCCAAATAACCCTGCGAGTCTTAGAGACTAATACGGGACACTCTCTTATGAAAGAGATGTTTCAAAGCTGCCTGAAAATTTAATTTATAAGTGTGTCCCTCAGAAGATCCTTTGGGATGCAGTGGCAACAACATACTTAAAGAGGTTGATAGCTTTTAATAGATGCAGTTTTGACAGGGACAATTTGTCCCTGCATTTTTTAAATGGTGAAGATTCACCAAGAGTGAATGCCTCATATCTTAACAGAAATAATAAATACAAACACATTAATCAGAGTAGATCCTTTTAAATATTATTATTTTTTTTTTGAGACGGAGTCTTGCTCTGTCACCCAGGCTGGAGTGCAGTGGCCGGATCTCAGCTCACTGCAAGCTCCGCCTCCCGGGTTTACACCATTCTCCTGCCTTAGCCTCCTGAGTAGCTGCGACTACAGGTGCCCGCCACCTCGCCCGGCTAGTTTTTTGTATTTTTTTAGTAGAGACGGGGTTTCACCATGTTCACCAGGATGGTCTCGATCTACTGACCTCGTGATCCGCCCGTCTCAGCCTCCCGAAGTGCTGGGATTACAGGCTTGAGCCACCGCGCCTGGCCCTTTTAAATATTTTTTAAAAAAATAGCAATATTTTCAAACTTTGGTATTTCTTAAGAATTTAACCTTCAAAGTTAAAACATAACTGCATAATTTTTTCTACAAAATAAAAGTGATCTTTCAGTTTCATTCATTGCAGAGTATATAATTCAGTTTCAGTGTGTCATATGAAGTCTTACATCACTATGAGATATGGCTGGTCATTTCAAATTAGGTGATTGTAGAATCTGTAAGTTCAATGAAGAGACAAAGAAACATGACCAACTAAGAAAAGGCAGCACTAGACATCAGGTTGTCTAATTAGTGATGCAATGATTTTCCCAAAGTTTCATTCTGCTTTCCCGGAAGTGGCTTTCAGGTTTTTGAATAAATGTACATCCCACATGCATAGATTTTTATTAACCTTTCTTTTAGGATATGCAATAACATCCTCAGTCTAAATGTGAGAATGATAATATCTAGGTATTCTCATGGGCATGTTTTTAGGACATCTTTAGAAAATTGCAACTGAGGCCCTCAAAATGGAATTTATAATTTGAGAGAGCTGAATCCTACCCACCAGACCACTAGGGACCATCAAAATGTATAATTTGAGACAAAATATGCAGCTTAAAAACATAATAGATGCAATAATTTTCTTTTCCTTTATAAAATTCAAGCATGCTTGTAAGGAAAATTTGGAACATAAAGAAGTAAAAGAATAGTTGACCCCAATACAACCATTATTAGTTTTTGTTTTTCACCCAGCTAAATAGCATGTCCTTTAAACATCAATCCTGTGAATAATACTGATAAGTATTAAGATATATTAAGACATGATTTTAAGAAATTTTAATAATCTAATTTGGTCACTGGAAGCCTAAGTTGGTCACTAGGTAGGAAAAAATACTCCTGTCAACAACATCATTATATTGACACACTGGTAATGGACGTTAAGACTAAGAGATATGAATTAAATTCAGAGATACAGCTTAGTTTTACTACATTTTTATGTTCTAAAATACAGAAAAATAATCTCTATCTTTTTTTCTTCCCCCCCCCCCACCCAGAGTCTTGCTCTGTTGCCTAGGCTGGAGTGCAGTGGTGTAATCTTGGCTCACTGCAACCTCCCCCTCCCAGGTTCAAGTGATTCTCCTGCCTCAGCCTCCTTAGTAGCTAGGATTACAGGTGTGTGCCACCATGCCCAGCTAATTTTTGCATTTTTAATAGAGACGGAGTTTCACCATGTTGGTTAGGTTGGTCTCGAATTCCTGACCTCCTGATCTGCCTGCCTCAGCCTCCCAAAGTGCTGGGCTTACAGGTGTGAGCCACCACGCTCAGCTGATCTCTATTTTATAATGCCATTAGAAAATATGTCAATATATTGGTAATGATCCCAAGGATTCCCTTTTGGAGGGATATCAGGCCTCCAAGCAATGTTATGCTCTCATGAGGTTCCTTCCCTTCTGATTTATCAAACAGTTCCCCAACATAATGAATGCTTGACAGTCCTGAATCATTAAGGACATGTTGTTACTGTATTATAGTTCAATAATACGAATTTCTGTTTACACTTTTGTTATGTTTATGCTTGAATTTTTGCGTGTGTCTAAATATGAGTAATACCATTTAAGAGGACTCATGAGTTCTTATGAGTGAGATCTAGCTGCTGAATGGCTTTCCATAGCAGTTGTAACTCCTTCCAGTTAGTTCCATAAGGAAAGAAACCTTCAGGTCTTCTCTTTAGGGCAGCCTGACTAAGCAGGAAACATATAGATCTCCCTACATGCCATTGTTGTAACAACCATTGAAACTTCAGAATGGACTTGCTGCCCTCCCTTGACCAGATGAGGCACAGACAGCAGAGACATGAACATTGTCCTTAGCCAGCTAATGACCAAATGGCCTTGTACAAATCAATACTCTCTACATCTCAGCTTTTGCATGTGAAATTAGGAGTATGTGTCTTCTACCTCTAAAGTATTATGAAATTCTATTGTTAAGAAGTTAACTGTAATAACACTTAGATACTACAATCTTGTATATCCTTAGTTTGGGATTTGAGATCTTATTTCCCATTCTGTAGTGAATCATTGAGTATCCATTCTCTACTTCACTTAATAAGCTTACATCTTGTTGGCCCTGCTGTACTCTTTCAAAGGCACATTACTAATTTGCCTAGGTCACATGGTAATTTATGCTTATTTTAAGATGCTGATAAAATAATTGGACAAATTACAACCCTTCAGTCTTTAATTGGAAGGTTTCGGCATAACCCCATGTATGTTTCATATGAATATCAAGAGATTTGTCAGGAAAAAACCACCATGAAAAGGTAATCTGATTAAAAATGCAAGCAATATAATTTATGACATTTAAAAGTTATCTGCAGGGCCAAAATTAAGAACCATAAAGGAAACAGATACGGCAAAATACCAAATGACAGAGTTTATGATAGGAAGGGTTAAAAAAATAAATACAAGTTTAGAGGGAAAGGAAATTGAATTTTCATGATACAAAGATGAAAAGAACTACAAGCTATTATTTTCATTGGAAGGGGAAGAAGCTTTGAAATGTAAAAAGGTTCATAAGGCAAAACTTTCCTATGTGATAGAGGATTCAACCAAGCATACAGCTGAATTACAATGTTATTTTTCTAGAAAGATTCTAGGTTTAAAAATGGAAATAGAAAGGTAAATTCCAGATTTACCTGGAAAGAACAAAAGGGCTGTTGCATTGGGCTTAGAAAGCCTTTTCTTGAGTTTAAAATGATCTAATAGGTAGGTATATTTTGATTTTGGTTATTTAAATAGAGATAATTTTCTTATATATGGATCATTTGGCAAATCCAATCAGTCTTGGCATTCAGTGTCTAAATATTTTATAAAATTGGTACTTATGGACATGGCTGGTCAATAAGTAAACAAATTTAACATTTCCAGTACATGAGTTTCTTTTATTGACATATCATACAAAGACATTTCTGAAATTTCTAACAGAGTTTCTACTCTTGTATTTCAATTCTGCAATGATTAACTTTGGTTTGTAAAACATAATTTAAAGGTTGGTATGTCATTTATAAACTCAACATTAAATCTTCCTATTGAAAAATAAAACTACAATGTTTAAAATTTGCACTGAATCGTGACTGATATTCAAAGCTCAAAACAATAGAAAGTGTAAGGGCAGTTAATTCATATGTGTCTAGCTTATACAGACCAAAGAAACTGCAATGAGTTATTATCCAATACGATCATGCAGTTCAGTTCAAACCTAAGTCAAACATTCAAATAAAATGCGATATCTGTGGTAGACAGAATAATGGCTTCCCAGTGCTGTTTAAATCGTAATCACAGGAAAATATGAATATGTTACATTACATGACAAAGGGGAATTAGGTTAGCCAATGAAAATAAAGTTGTTAATCAGCTGACTTTAAAATAAGAAAATTATCCTGAATTACCCAGGTGGACCCTTTGTGATCACAGGGGTCTGTGAATGTGGAAGAGGGAGGCAGAAGAGTGAGACAGTGATTACAGGTGAGAGAAACTGAGCTGGCCCTTGCTGTTTTTGAAGATGAAATGGGGTTACAAGCCAAGACATGCAGGCAGCCTCTAGAAGCTGAAAAAGGCAAGAAACTGGATTCTCCCCTGGAACCTGCAGAAAGAACATAACCTTGCAGACACCCTGACTTTCTCCTAGTGAGACCCATTTCAGACTTCTCACCTTCAGAACTGTAAAATAATAGACATATCTCAGAAATACTGCAGTTCAGTTCCAGATGACCCCAGTAAAGCAAATATCACAATAATGTGAGTCATGTGAATTTTCTCATTTTGCAATGCATTTAAGTTGTTTATACCATACCGTATTAACTGTGCAATAACATTGTCTAAAAATACAATGTACATACTTTAATTTTAAAATATGCTATTGCTGAAAAATGCTAACAACATGAACCTTCAGCAAGACATGTTTTTGCTGGTGGAAGGTATTGCCTCAGTGTAATAGCTATTGGCTGATTGTCGTGGTGGTTTCAGGTTGAGGTAGCTGTGGTAATTTCTTAAAATAGACAACAATGAACTTTGTTGCATCTAGAACTCTTTTCACAAAATATTTCTCTGTAGCATAAAACGCTGTTTGATAGCATTTTATCCACACTAGTACTTCTTTCAAAATTGGAGTCAGTACTCCCAAAGCCTGACACTGCTCTGTCAATCAGGTTTATATAATATTCTAAATTCTTTGTTGTCATTTCAACAATGTTCACAGCATCTTCATCAGCAGTAGGTTCCATCTCAAGAAACGACTTCCTTAGCTCGTTCAAAAGAAGCATCTCCATCCATGAAAGGAGGAGGTTATGAGATTGCATCAATTCAATAACATCTTCAGACTCTACTTTTAATTATACTTCTCTTGCTGTTTCCACAATATCTACAGTTATTTCTTTCACTGGAGTTTTGAAACCCTCAAAGTCATCCATGAAGGTTGGAATAAACTTCTTATAAATTCCTGTTAATGTGGATATTTTGCCTTCCTCCCATGAATTACAAATGTTCTTAATGGCATCTAGAATGGTGAATTTTTTCCAGAAAGTTTTCAATTGATTTGGGCAACATCCTTCAGAGGAATAACTAACTATGGCAGCTATAGCCTTAAAAATATATTTCTTAAATAAGAGTGGGAAGTCAGAATTACTTCTTTATCCATGGGCTGCACAGTGAATGTAGTGTTAGCAGGCATAAAAACAACATTAATCTTCTTGAACATCTCCATCAGAGCTCTCAGGTGATGAGGTACATTGTCAATGAACAGTAATATTTTGAAAGAAATCTTTTTTTCTGAGCAATAAATCTCGAGAGTGGGCTTAAAATATTCAGTAAACCACGATGTAAACAGATGTACTGTCATCCAGTCTTTGTTGTTGCATTTGTAGCGCACAGGCAGAGTTGATTTAGTGAAATTCTTAAGGGCCCTAGGAGTTTTGTAATAGCTAGCACTGGCTTCAATTTAGACACTAACTTCATTAGCTCCTAACAAGAGACTAAGCCTGTCCTTTGAAGCTTTAAAGCCAGGCATTGACTTCTCTCTCTCTAGCTAGGAAAGTCCTAGATAGCATAATCTTCCAATAGAATGCTCTTTGGTTTATGCTTAAAATCTGTTGTGTAGTATAGCCACCTTTATCAATGGCCTTAACTAGATCTTCTGGATCACTTGCTGCAGCTCGTACATCAGCACTTGGAACTTCACCGTGCACGTTTATGTTGTGGAGACGACTTCTTTCTTTGAACCTCATGAACCAACCACTCCCAGCTTCAGACATTTTTTCTCACCTCTGTTAGCCTTCATAGATTTGAAGAGTTAGGGCCTTCCTCTGGATTAGGCTCTGATTTAAGGAAATGGTATGGCTGGTTTGATTTTCTATCAAGACCACTAGCACTTTCTCCATATCAAACATAAGGCTCTTTTGCTTTCATATCATTCATGTGTTTACTAGAGTAGCCCATCTAATTACCTTCAAGAACTTTCATTTTACAGTCACAACTTAGCTAACCATTTGGCACAAGAGGCCTAGCTTTCAGCCTAACTCTTCTTTTGACATGCGTACCTTACTAAGCTTAATCATTTCTGGCTTTTGACGTGATGAAAAGATGTGTGACTCTTTCTTTCACTTAAATACATACAGGCCCTTTTTTTTTTTTTTTTTTTTTTTTTTTTTTTTTTTTTTTTTTTAAATATATATACTTTTAAGTTCTGGGGTACATGTGCAAAATGCAGGTTTGTTACATAGGTATACACGTGCTGTGGTGGTTTGCTGCACCCATCAACCTGTCATCTACGTTAGGTATTTCTCCTAATGCTATCCCTCCCCTAGCCCCCTGACCCTCCAACAGGCCCTGGTGTGTGATGTTCCCTTCCTTGTGTCCATGTGTTCTCATTGTTCAACTCCCACTTATGAGTGAGAACATGTGGTGGTTGGTTTTCTGTTCTTGTGATATTTTGAGAATTATGGTTTCCAGCTTCATCCATGTCCCTGCAAAGGACATGAACTTATCCTTTTTTATGGCTGCATAGTATTCCATGGTATATATGTGCATTTTCTTTATCCAGTCTATCATTGATGGGCATTTGGGTTGGTTCCAAATCTTTGTTATTGTGAATAGTGCTACAATAAACATACATGTGCATGTATCTTTATAGTAGAAGGATTTATAATCCTTTGGGTATATACCCAGTAATGGGATTGCTGGGTCATATGGTATTTCTGGTTCTAGATCCTTGATGAATCGCCACACTATGTTCTACAATGGTTGAACTAATTTACACTCCGACCAACAGTGTAAAAGCATTCCTATTTCTTCACATCCTCTCCAGCATCTGCCGTTTCCTGACTTTTTAATGATTGCCATTCTAACTGGTTTGAGATGATATCTCATTGTGTTTTTGATTTGCATTTCTCTAATGACCAGTGGTGATGAGCTTTTTCTCGTATGTTTTTTCGCTGCATAAATGTCTTTTAAGAAGTTCATATCCTTTGTCCACTTTTTGGTGGTTTTTTTTTTTTTTTTTTTTTTTTAATTTAAGTTCCTTGCAGATTCTGGATATTAGCCCTTTGTCAGATGGATAGATTGCACAAATTTTCTTCCATTATGTAGATTGCCTGTTCATTCCGATGATAGTTTCTTTTGCTGTGCAGAAGCTCTTTAGTTTAATTAGATCCCATTTGTCAATTTCAGCTTTTGTGGCCATTGCTTTTGGTGTTTTTGTCGTTAAGTCTTTGCCCTTGCCTATGTCATGAATGGTATTGCCTAGGTTTTCTTCTGGGTTTTTATGGTTTTAGGTCTTACATTTAAGTCTTTAATCCATCATGAGTTAATTTTTGTATAAGGTGTAAGGAAGGGGTCCAGTTTGTTTTCTGCATATGGCTAGTCAGTTTTCCCAACACCGTTTATTAAATAGGGAATCCTGTCCCCATTGCTTATTTTTGTCAGGTTTGTCAAAGATCAGATGGTTGTAGATGTGTGGTGTTATTTCTGAGGCATCTGTTCTGTTCCATTGATCTATGTATTTGTTTTGGTACGAATACCATGCTGTTTTGGTTACTGTATTCTTGTGTATAGTTAGAAGTCAGGTAGTGTGATAACCTCCAGCTTTGCTCTGTTTGCTTAGGATTGTCTTGGCTAATTCTGTGAAGAAAGTCAATGGTAGCTTGATGGTGATAGCAATGAATCTTACCAATTCTTTGGGCAGTATGGCCATTTTCACGATATTGAGTCTTCCTATCCGTGAGCATGGAATGTTTCTCCATTTGTGTCCTCTTATTTCCTTGAGCAGTGGTTTGTAATTCTCCTTGAAAAGGTCCTTTACATCCCATGTAAGTTGTATTCCTAGGTATTTAATTCTCTTTGTAGCAATTGTGAATGGGAGTTCACTCAGGATTTGGCTGTTCGTCTATTATTGGTGTATAGGAATCCTTGTGATTTTGGCACACTGATTTTGTCTCCTGAGACTTTGCTGAAGTTTTTATCAGCGTAAAGAGATTTTGGACTGAGACAATTGGGTTTTCTAAATGTGCAATTATGACATCTGCAAACAGACAATTTGACTTCTTCTTTTCCTAGTTGAATACCCTTTATTTCTTTCTCTTGCCTGATTGCCCTGGCCAGAACTTCCAATACTATGTTGAATAGCAGTGGTGCGAGAGGGCATTCTTCTCTTGTGCCAGTTTTCAAAGGGAATGCTTCCAGTTTTTGCCCATTCAGTATGATATTGGCTGTGGGTTTGTCATAAATAGCTCTTATTATTTCGAGCTACGTTCCATCAATACCTAATTTATTGAGAGTTTTTAGCATGAAGGGTTTTTGAATTTTGTTGAAGGCATTTTCTCCATCTATTGAGATAATCATGTGGTTTTTGTCATTGGTTGTGTTTATGTGATGGATTATGTATATTGATTTGCGTATGTTGAACCAGCCTTGCATCCCAGGGATGAAGTCGACTTGATCATGGTGGATAAGCTTTTTGATGTGCTGCTGGATTCGGTTTGCCAGTATTTTATTGAGGATTTTCACATTGATGTTCATCAGGGATATAGGCCTAAAATTTTATTTTTTGTTGTGTGTCTGCCAGGTTTTGGTATCAGGATGATGCTGGCCTCATAAAATGAGTTAGGGAGGAGTCTCTCTTTTTCTATTGTTTGGAATAGTTGGAGAAGGAGCTCCTCCTTGTACCTCTGCTAGAATTCAGCTGTGAATCCATCTGGTTCTGGAATTATTTTGGTTGGTAGGCTATTAATTACTGCCTCAATTTCAGAACTTGTTATTGGGATTTGACTTCTTCCTGGTTTAGACTTGGGAGGGTGTATGGTTCCAGGAATTTATCCGTTTCTTCTAGATTTTCTAGTTTATTTGCATAGAGGTATTTATAGTATTTTCTGATGGTAGTTTGTATTTCTGTGGGATCAGTGGCGATACCTCTTTATCATTTTTTTATTGCGTCTATTTGATTCTTCTGTCTTTTCTTTTTTATTAGTCTTGCTAGCGGTCTATCTATTTTGTTGATCTTTTCAAAAAACCAGCTCCTGGATTCATTGAATTTTTTGAAGGGTTTTTCACATCTCTATCTCCTTCAGTTCTGCTCTGATCTTAGTTATTTCTTGGCTTCTGCTGGCTTTTGAATTTGTTTGCTCTTGCTTCTCTAGTTCTTTTAATTGTGATGTTAGGGTGTTCAATTTTAGATCTTTCTTGCTTTCTCTCGTGGGCATCTAGTGCTATAAATTTCCCTCTACACACTGCTTTAAATGTATCCCAGAGATTCTGGTACATTGTATCTTTGTTCTCATTGGTTTCAAAGAACTTATTTATTTCTGCCTTTATTTCATTATTCACCCAGTAGTCATTCAGGAGCAGGTTGATCAGTTTCCAGGTAGTTGTGAAGTTTTGAGTCAGTTTTTTAATCCTGAGTTCTAGTTTGATTGCACTGTGATCTGAGAGACTGTTTGTTATGATTTCCTTTCTTTTGCATTTGCTGAGGGGTGTTTTACTTACAATTATGTGGTCAATTTTAGAATAAGAGCAATGAGATGCTGAGAAGAATGTATATTCTATTGATTTGGGGTGGAGAGTTCTGTATATGTCTGTTAGGGCCAGAGCTGAGTTCTGAATATCTTTGTTAATTTTCTGTCTCGTTGATCTGTCTAATATTGACAGTGGAGTGTTAAAGTCTTCTATTATTGTGTGGGAATCTAAGTTTCTTTGTAGGTCTCTAAGAACTTGGTTTATGAATCTGGGTGCTCCTGTATTGGGTGCATATACATTTAGGATAGGTAGCCCTTCTCGTTGCATTGATCCCTTTGCCATTATGTAATGTCCTTATTTGTTGTGTTTGATCTTTTTGGTTTAAAGTCTGTTTTATCAGAGACTAGGACTGCAACAACCCCTGCTGCTTTTTTTTTTTTTTTTTTTTTTTTTTGCTTTTCATTTGCTTGGTAAATATTTCTCCATCCCTTTACTTTGAACCTGTGTGTTTTTGCACATGAGAGTCTCCTGAACACAGCACACTGATGGGTCTTAACTCTTTATCCAATTTGCCAGTCTGTGTCTTTTAATTTGGGCATCTAGCCCTTTTACATTTAAGGTTAATATTGTTATGTGTGAATTTGAGCCTGTCATTATGATGCTAGTTGGTTATTTCGTCTGTTAGTTGATGCAGTTTCTTCATAGTGTCGATGGTGTTTACAATTTGGTATATTGCTACAGTGGCTGGTACCAGTTTTACCTTTCCATATTTAGTGTTTTCTTCAGGAGTTCTTGTAAGGCAGGCCTGGTGGTGACAGAAGCTTTCAGCATTTACTTGTCTGTAAAGGATTTTATTTCTCCTTCGCTTATGAAGCTTAGTTTGCCTGGATACGAAATTCTGGGTTGAACATTCTATTCTTTAAGAATGTTGAATATTGGCCCCCACTCTCCTGACTTGTAGAGTTTCTGCAGAGAGATCCATGGTTAGTGTGAGGGACTTCCCTTTGTGGGTAACCTGACCTTCCTCTCTGACTGCCTTTAACATTATTTCCTTCATTTCAACCTTGGTGAATCCGATGATTATGTGTTTTGGGGTTGCTCTTCTCAAGGAGTATCTTTTATGGTGTTCTATTTCCTGAATTTTAATGTTGGCCTGTCTTGCTAGGTTGTGGAAGTTCTCTTGGATAATATGCTAAAGTTTTCCAACTTAGTTCCATTCCCCCTGTCACTTAGAGGTACACCAATCAAATGTAGATTTGGTCTTTTCACATATTCCCGTATTTCTTGCAGGCTTTGTTTCTTTTCATTCTTTTTTCTCTAATCTTGTCTTCATACTTTATTTCATTAAGTTGATCTTCAATCTCTGATATCCTTTCTTTCACTTGATCGATTCGGCTATTGATACTTGTGTATGCTTCACGAAGTTCTCGCTCTGTGTTTTTCAGCTCCATCAGGTCATTTATGTTCTCTAAACTGGTTATTCTAGTTAGCAATTCATCTAACCTTTTTTCGAGGTTTTTAGCTTCCTTGTATTGGGTTAGAATGTGTTTCTTTGGCTCAGAGGAGTTTATTACCCACCTTCTGAAGCCTACTTCTGTCAGTTCATCAAACTCATTCCCCGTCCTGTTTTGTTTTCTTGCTGGGAAGGAGTTGTGATCCTTTGGAGAAGAGGTTCTGGTTTTTGGAATTTTCAGCCTTTTTGCTCTGGTTTCTCTCTATCTTTATTCATCTACCTTTGGTTTTTGATGTAGGTGACCTTCGTATGGGGTCTCTGAGTGGATATCCTTTTTGTTGATGTCGATGATATTCCTTTCCGTTAGTTTTTCTTCTAACAGGCCCCTCTGCCGCACGTCTGCTGGAGTTTGCTGGAGGTCCACTCCAGACCCTGTTTTCCTGGGTATTATTACCAGCAGAGGCTGCAGAATAGCAAAGATTGCTGCCTGTTCCTTCCTCTGGAAGCTTCATCCCAGAGGGGCACCCGCCAGATGCCAGTGAGAGCTCCCCTGTGTGAGGTGTCTGTCGGCCCCTACTGGGAGGTGTCTCCCAATCAGGAGACACCGGGTTCAGGGACCCACTTGAGGAGGCAGTCTGACCCTTAGCAGAGTTCGAACACTGTGCTGGGAGATCTGCTGCTCTCTTCAGAGTCGTCAGGCAGGGAAACGTTCACATCTGCTGAAGCCGCGCCCACAGCCACCCCTTGCCCCAGGTGCTCTGTCCCAGGGAGTTGGGGGTTTTATCTATAAACCCCTAACTGGGGCTACTGCCCTTTTTTTCGGAGATACCCTGCCCAGTGAGGAGGAATCCAGAGAGGCAGTCTGGCCACAGAGGCTTTGCTGAGCTTCAGTGGGCTCTGCCCAGTTCGGTCTTCCTGGCGGCTTTGTTTACACTGTGAGGGTATACCGCCTACTCAGGCTTCAGCAGTGGTGGACACCTGTCCCACCACCAACCTGGAGCATTCCAGGTCAACCTCAGACTGCTGTGCTGATAGCCCAAATTTCAAGCCAGTGGATTTTAGCTTGCTGGGCTCTGTGGGGGTGGGACCCCTGAGCCAGACCACTTGGCTCCTGGCTTCAGCCCCCTTTCCAGGGGAGTGAATGATTCTGTCCCGCTGGCATTCCAGGAGCCACTGGGATATGGAAAAAACAAACAAAAAAAAACTCCTGTAGCTAGTCTGGTGTCTGCCCAAATGGCTGCCCAGTTTTGGGCTGGAAACCTAGGGCCCTGGTGGCGTAGGCACTGTAGGGAATATCCTGGTCTGCGGGTTGCAAAGACCATGGGAAAAGCACAGTATCTGGGCCAGAGTGCACAATTCCTCATGGCACAGTCCCTCACGGCTTCCCTTGGCTAGGAGAGGGAGCTCCCCAACCCCTTGCGCTTCCTAGGGAGGCGACACCCCACCCTGCTTCTGCTTGCCCTCCATGGGCTGCACCCACTGTTCAACCAGTTCCAATGAGATGAACCGGGTACCTCAGTTGGAAATGCAGAAATCACCTGCCTTCTGCGTTGATCTCACTGGGAGCTGCAGACTGGAGTTGTTTCGATTCGGCCGTCTTGCCAGCAACCGGCCATTGTAGGGTTTTAAATTGGCCTAATTTCAATGTTGTGTTTCAGGAAATAGGAAGGTCCAAAGAGAGGGTGGGAGATTGGAGAATGTCCAGATGGTGGAGCAATCAGAACACACACAGCATTTGTTAATTTACCATCTTATGTGGGTGACATTCACGGTGTCCCCAAACGATCACAGTAGTAACATCAAAGGTCACAGATCACCATAACAGATATAGTAAAAATAGAAAAGTTTGAAATACTGAAAGAAAAACCAAAATGTGATGCAGAGACACAAAGTGAGCTGAGATAAGCCTGCATATTTGTGTTGTTTCAGGCCACTGAGTTTGTGGTAATTTATTTTAGCAGCAATAGAAGACTAATACAGTAATCATCTGGTAAATGGTCAAGCCTGCAACTGTTTAATTATGACCCAAAGTGATTAGTCCGTATCTCCAAATACCTTGGCCATGTTCCTTTTACAACATGCCAGACAGACCTGAAAGCAAAGTTGTTAGAATGAGAAATCAGTTGTCCCTAATAAATACATATTGATGCCCATTCTACTTTGAAACTTCAGTAACAAAATAAATTGCTACTCTCTCACCAAGGAAATTAAATAAGATTACATTTTTGAAAAGTACATTCATATTCCATGTGTTGTGTCATATCAGTTTACATTATTAACAATTATATATAAAAATGTATATGTTTTCTAAAGCATATCTGACAATATTTCTAAAGTGTCCAATCATGAATTTGACATCAATCTACAGAATTAGAAACACTCCAAAAATAGAACCATTGTCTGGAAATGGTAAGCGACTCATCACTGGGAATAATCAAGCAAAAGACCTTGCCTGGATGTAAGAGATGAAATTCTTGCACTTAGTAGGAGATTGGGTTCAATGACCTTGAAATTTCTTTCTAATTCCTAGTTTAACAGAAGTGTTCTTAATAAAGAGAATATTGACAGTGAAATCATAGGCAGGAGGAGATATTTTAAGTAGTCTCATTAAATATAAGAAGCTGACAACATGGCTCCTGGGAGACTTTTAAGTCACTATCTGATCAGTTTCAAAGTGAAATATAAATACAATTTAGGAAAAGAACTAAAAAGCCACTTAAAATAATAATTATAAAACTATATAATTGTTTGCTGAGTATTTAAAAATGATCAAAGTTGAAGCTATTTAGTTTAGAACTCTTATTTATGTATTAAGAGGACTTTTTTACAACAGCTTGAAGATATTATGTTACAATCATCACTTGAGAATATTTTATTGTTAATAAATTAAGCAAGTCTATGGTAAATTTCTATAACTCGAATCAAGGTACTCAGCATTAAAAAACACAAAAATCCCTTCACATAAAATGTTATAGGTTTGGTATATTCTTTTTGGTTTTTGGCAGCAAATACCACTTAAGTGCTGCTATGGTCTGATTATTTGTATACCTGGAAAATTCTTACGTTGAGATTCTAACCCCCAAGCTGATGGTAGTAAGCAGCAGGTGGAACCTTTTGGGATATGATTAAGTCATGAGGGCAGAGCCCTTATGAATGAGATTGGTGCCCTTATAAAATAGCTTCAAGGGAGCTCCTTTATCCCTTCCACCATGTGAAAATACAGTGAAAATGTGTCATCTGGGAACCAGAAAGCAGGCCCTTACCAGACAGTGAATTTGTCAGCACCTTGATCTTGGACTTCTCAGCCTCCGGAACTGTGAGAAATAAATTTCTGTTGTTTATAATCTACTCAGTTTATGGTATTTTGCTTTAGCTGGCCAAATGGACTAAAGTGTTATGCAGGCAATCCACTCTTCTCTTTTTTAAGTTAATGGATATTATAAAATTACCTGATTATTGCATTAGTAAGTATGAGTTCTTAAGACAAAAGCAAAATAAAATGAAATGTTCTCCTCAAAGAAGAATAAACTATTTTGTTTATGCCTCATCTATTTCCTATACTCGATTCTCTTGCATCCTGTCTTCATCAGCAGAGCATCTAAGAGATCTACTTGACTGGGGAGGTTAAATACTGGAAGGCTTAACATTCTCCAGAATTCAGATCTGTTTGGTCATCTCCACACAGTGTATCAACTTAGGACAAGAAAATGGTACCTCGATAGGATGGAGCCTGTTTTCCTAGAGTGTGAATGCTGTCCAATTCCTATTCCTTCTAAACCAATGTTGCCTTTCTCTTCTGCAACTCTCAGGATTAACTCTATATCAAAGCAGGTTTAGCGGGGAAGAGAAGACACATATTTGACCACAGATCACAATTAGTATCACTGTGATGGATCCAGAGTCCACCCTGGTCCTTAGAAATGGTAGAAAAGGTGTGAGTAACTCCCTAAATAACTTGTGAAGCACCAGTCAGGTCCACAAATGTTTCCCTCCTACATGTTCTCCACTGAAGAGTCTTGGGAGGCTTGAGTTGTTCTAGGACTGTAGGACCCCCTGTTAAAATACCAGTACTCCTAGGACAACTTGAGTGCTCTAGCACAAATATAATTGAGGACATAGCAGTAATATGGAATCTGAGGCCTCCATTCCAGGCAAAAAGTTTATAAACTCAAAATCTTGATCTTAAAATATGATTTGGTACCTATCTTATTTCAGAGTGTAACCCATTAAAAGTTCCATTTGTTCCCAAAGCCAAAGTTTTACCTACATGTAGCATTCCCAAAAGACTAAGAAAAAAAAATTAAACTGTAAGTGTATAAGCTTGTTTATGTGTGAATTTTCTGTAGTGAACAACCAAACATAATAAATTCCAAAATTAAAGCACATGAGTTAAAATGTTATCTTTGAATTTTTGACAAATTTTTGACATGCTCAGTTACTGGAGAAAATGTCTAAGAAATCTTTTCTCCTGCAAGATTAGAACAGCAAAATGTGTGTGTGTGTGGTTTTTGTTTGTTTTAGTGAATACTAAATGATAAACTTACATCAGAATTAAATCTCAACTGGCAAATGTTGCATGATATGATTTGCTTTCTTCGATGGGGAAGAGGAACCCCGAATGTATGGTTTATTACAGCTTTCTGAATCGGGTCCATCTGTAATGAGAAAAAAGAAATACAACAAATAGAAATAAAGCTTGTCAGTTCCATTGGAATTTTGCCTATTTCATTAAAGAACCAATCTGTACAGCTTCAATCTACTGCTCACATTATAAAGAACCTTTTTATTCTAAGAAACAACATTTTTACTTTCTTGGAAAATAGATAACGTTAAGCCTAAAGCTCAGTATGATAAGGAAATGATAAATGTACCCATTAGAGTCTGCATGCTAACTGTTTTTGTCATTTAAAAGCAACAATTGTCTCAGTTTAATAACCCTTAAATATAATTAAAGATTTATCAAAATTCAAGTTATTGCTAATGCCAGCAATCTAACACAGAAGTATGTCTATACCATTGCCCAAAAATGGACTTCAAAATAGACTGGTCAGCTGGGAAGCCATGAAAATAAATTATACACCATTATCCAACATCAACCTTATGCTATGTTTGGTATCTTTTAGACTCTAAGAATATAATATGCAAATCCTGCTTTCCAATAATTGAAACATGGAGACATTAAGTCGTTCAGCAATCACTTGTTGAGCACCTAGTATAGAATGTTAACCTATGGGGGGTGCCAGAGATTTGGGGCCAGATATTAGTTATCTCCCTCCATTCTGTTTCCAGGACAGGACAAACAACAAAAACATGTCAGCAATCCAGCTCTGATAAAGTTTAATGTCCCTTCACCAGGGCTTTGTCCTGTGGTTGTTCTGGCTGGAGTGCAGTGGCGAGGTCATAGCTCACTGCGGCCTCAAACTTTTGGGTTCAAGCAGTCCTCCCACTTCAGCCTCCCAAGTAGTTGGGAGTACAGGCTTGAACCACCACACCCAGCCCTTGATCTTAATTCTTTCATGTAACTTCTTTCACTGTCCTTGTCTATTAAAGTTGTGATGAAGCTTAAATGTGATAATTCATGAATTTACTTAGGATAGTAAGTCTGGGCACATTAAGTAGATGCTGGCTATTATATGTTCTGTGTTGTAGCACATGTGAAGATCAAGGTTAATATCAGCCTCAAACTCTATAGTCAGTTGGCACATTTCCCATTTTTTTCCCATGATGAGATACAAAGTACTTACAAGAGTCTTCATAATAGATTGAGATAGATCAGAAGTTTGATACACTCAAAAGTGCTCAGAATGTGTCAGAAATGACTCTCTAATATTCAGCTTCTGTGACACATTATTGTTCATTAATTCCCCTAAACAAGTCATTTATCAATTTCATCTCCTTTTGTGTTTCTCAAATCACTGGAATCAGTCAATTCACAGGCTCTCTCCACTGGAAGGAAGGAGAAAGTTTCTGACTCCTTTGTATTCACAACCCCTCTTATGTTGTCTAGGTATTCTTAACATGAGGTTCTGAATAATAACAATAGGAACAACAATAAAAATAGTAGCAGTTAGCATTTATTATAATGCTTTCCATAGGCTAATCATTGGACTAGCTGATTTACATATTACATGGTTACAATGATAAAGGAGAAGAACTCATGAGTGTAATCATTTTTCTTTTCCACCTTCCCTTTACATTTATTATTTGACATTAACCGTTGCCCAAATTCTGGATGAAGCTCAGTCTACCCTCATTTTTCTGGTCACTTTTAGGTATTCACAAATTATAGGCCGGTCACGGTAGCTCATGCCTGTAATCCCAGCACTTTGGGAGGCCAAGGCAGGCAGATCACTTGAGGTCAGGAGTTTGAGACCAGCCTGGCCAACATGGTAAAACTTTGTCTCTACTAAAAAATACAAGAAAATTAGCCAGGCATGGTGGCAGGTGCCTGTAATCCCAGCTGTTTGGGAGGCTGAGGCAGGAGAATCGCTTGAATCCAGATTGCAGTGAGCTGAGATCATGCCATTCCATTTCAGCCTGGGTGACGGAGTGAGACTCTGTCTCAAAAAAACAAATTATAGGATCACCTCTCTCCTTTACTAGTGAATTCTATAATATTTTCTTTTTATCTGATTTTATTTAGGTATTGTATAATTTACGTACAATAGAAGTCACTACTATTAAGTGTACAAATGAAATGTGACAAGCGCATAGAGTGAGGATAATTATCACACAGACCTTTTCCACTATCTGGACAAGTTCCCTCTTACCCCTATGTGGTCATTCTCTGCCTCCTACTCCCAGATCCTGAAACTACTGGCCTGCTTTCTGTCTATGTATTTTTCCATTTCTGTCTCTGTATTTTGCCATTTCATATAAATGGTATCATACAGTATGTGGTCGTTTGTGTTTGGAAACTATTGTTTAATACAGTGGTGCTTAGATTCATCCATGTTGTTACATGTATTAGTAGCTTGTTCCTTTTTATTGCTCAGTAGTATTCCTTTGTTAGGATGCATTACATGTATTTATCCATTTGCCATTGATGAACATTTCATTATTTTCAGTACATTCTTTGATCTTAAGTCTGAATATGCAACCTAAGATCATTCCTAAAATCAGTTAAATGTCTTAATCTAAATATTAAAACAATTTAAAATTGCAGTATCTCTTCCTTAGGTTGGGCCTGCTGTAGAATAGCAGTATGAAGGGCCACAGAACATAGTACAGGATTCTTCTCTACATATATTGCCAAGTCCCTCACCCCAGCTAAGCTTCTAAATCTTCCTCAATCTTATTTTCTCAGAACCAACATTAACAATGCACAGAGCTTGAGAAAGCCTAGAGCCACACAAATGTGTGAATATGCGCTGCTTCAATAGCCCTCATTCTGCTCTCTAGGTTCATTCTTCTATCACTTCTATAAAGACAACCACAGAGAACACTGAAGGGTAATTTTCCCTTCAGCTACCAGCTGATGGAAAAATTAAAAGCAGAAAGAGGTCATTGACTTACAGGTAGTTGCCTTACCATGTTCTCTTGTGTACATTCTGTGCACAAATGGTGTGTGTTTCTATCAGGGAATAAGGTGAATTATGCCTATAACCCATCAAGGAATATTGAAGTCCCCTTATAATGATACTTTGAAATAAAAATGAACTGTGTATGTATATCAAAGATGCTCTCCGAAAATACATACACTGAATTTTTATCATATTTTGGTGATCAGAGTATTAATTTGGGTTTTTTTTAGTAACACTGGTATGGCAGTGACCACATTTAATCCAAATTTGTAGAGGAGGTATTTTGGTACTAGTCACTTCATGCAAATGTAATATAGTCTTTAGATTAAGTTATTTTGTTTGAATTGAATGATGTTCTGATCACCGTGGCTATAAAATCAGATTTCAAAATGCAAAGTGGTATATTCTTCTGCAGAGACAATTTTATTTCCCAGAATCCTTAAAAAAACTGAACTGAATTACCTTTTAAAGATGGATTTCACAAACTATAGATAAACGATCAAAAGTAATTATCTTTTATCCCTTTAGAAATCTAGTATAACAAAATAAGTTTTAATATCTTTAATAAAAATCATATTCATACATATATATATAACCATTTACAATGAGGAATTATGAAAGGGCAAAATGTAAATAATAACCAGGTCTGTTATAAATAGTTAACTAAATGATACCACATGCTGTATAACTAAAAGTAGCCTCTACTGTCAAATCAGGGGACACACACAGAGCTAGTTTGATCATTTTGCCTAAGCTTATCTTTATTTACTATTATAATCAAATATTTTATATAAAAAGAAAATCATGTATGTTGTTTTTCTCTCCAGGAGCCAATGGGTCTGATCTGTCAAAATAGTAACATCTTATTTTGTGTATGCACATTATCGTTAAGAATTTTTCTGCCGGGCGCGGTGGCTCAAGCCTGTAATCCCAGCACTTTGGGAGGCCGAGACGGGTGGATCACGAGGTCAGGAGATCGAGACCATCCTGGCTAACACCGTGAAACCCCGTCTCTACTAAAAATACAAAAAACTAGCCGGGCGAGGTGGCGGGCGCCTGTAGTCCCAGCTACTCCGGAGGCTGAGGCAGGAGAATGGCATAAACCCGGGAGGCGGAGCTTGCAGTGAGCTGAGATCCGGCCACTGTACTCCAGCCCGGGCTACAGAGCAAGACTCCGTCTCAAAAAAAAAAAAAAAAAAAAAAAAAGAATTTTTCTACAAAATCTGTCTCAAGCAACGCCAATATGTGTGGTAGGCAGGAAACAAAGGGGTTCTTGGGTCAGATAAGGTGTAGAAAATCAAAGTACTACAGCCTAGACATTTAACAGCACACAACAGAATATTACAATCTCTGAGATGTTATACAAGAAAAATATGTTTTAAATGCATGATTTCTAACTTCATATAACCAAGGCTTTTTTTTTTTTTAATTTACCATCATTGTTCAATGCATACATTTTAGAAAATAGTGATCTGAGAAAGAAAATTATTTTAAAAATATAAGTAAAATGTAAAGGTTTCAATACAATAGTAGACACCAAAGGAAGAATGTAATACATAGAAACTTCAGATATATTTCACCTAACCTGTGCAGCACTGAATTAAAAACAAAAGAAATGGTAAAATCTGCATGGTATTTTAGGATATATTTATTCGATTTCCAAATTGTGATATTTCGAAAGCTAGAGATTTCTAAACCTATTAATCAACTACCCAAACAAACAAAAGTGAAGAATGATACACTAGCTATTGACATGCTTACCCAAACTCTAGGCTAAAATTGAATTTCAAACTCAGCCCATGGCCTTATTTAAAGCCAAATGAATATGTTTTTCTTCTTTTCAGGCTGAAGAACCTTTGCATTTCTATCTAAGGCCTAGGTTTTTCCCTCACCTCCCCTCTGGGGATTCTGCCAAATTGATTTGTAAATGAACATAGAGGGGACATGCTTCAAGTACAGCAGCCACAGCTCAAGGTTTCCTTCTCTAGGACTCCTGTTGTATTTTCAGGGAGGATGAAGCTTAACCCTGAGTTCACAGTTCCTGCTCTAAGAGACCTCTTCTCTCTGTGTTCCTATTATTACTGTGGCTTTCACAATTTCACAGTTTTTAAATCAAAGAATAATAACTCAAATGCCAGGAAGTTTAGAAGTCCAGAAATAAAAAGGTTGTCTTTTTCAGCTGGTATTTGTATGTAATAATGTCCAGTGACAATAACTGTAAAGGTTACACTTACAGGCACTTTCTGTGTGTTTGATGGTCATAGAATTTTTATCCTTAAGTTACTGAGGCGCTTTTATGGCCCTTTGTCCAATATCACATAACTAGTAAGTGGCAGACTTGCTAACACAAGCCTCCCACCATACCCCTGTGAGTCTCTTAGGCACCATAATCAAGCTTTGTAATATTCATCATATTCAAATATGAACATTTGTGACTCTCCAGTATGAAGTGACACTGAGTGGAGATCCTGGTGTATTTATTACATTGACTTTGAATTAGTAAAATGTTTTTATATTACCCATATGCATACGTTAAAACACATTAAAAATTCCGTAAAATCTGACTGCCACAAAATTTTTCCATTTGAGAAATTCCATTTTTCTCCTTTTTCTTTAACTTTTTAAATGGACAAATAACTTACACACAAAAAGTACATATATTTTAAGTGTACCCTTTGCAGATTTTTTTTTTAAATACAATTTGGGCTTGAATACAGTTTTATTTAGCCGTGGATCATCTCAAAATATACAAACATGCAATCCCCACTCAAAAACTCATTACTTTGCCATCTAGTCAAAGAACTTAGTTAATAAATTAGACAGTTAAATACAACTTCAGTACATTACAACATATTTTAGAACAATATATTCAGACATTAGTACTAACAAAATAGTGGTCTAAGAGTTTTTTTTCTTTTGCATTGGCAGAGAGCTTCTCATTCTAAAGAGCTGTTTCTAAAGCCTGTTTCATCAAGGTTTGCAACATAGTCTCCTTAATTTATTTTTCCTAAGGACATCTTTTACCAGCCATAAAAAATTAGAGAAAGTTTTTCTTCTTCCTTCTTCTCCCTCCTTTTCCTCCTCCCCCTCCTCCCCCTCCCCTCCTCCCACTCCCCTCCCCCCACTCCCCTCCCCCACCCCCTCCTCCTTCCCCTTCCCCTCCCACTCCCTCTCCTCAGCCATAAAAATTTAGAGAAAGTTTGTCTTTTTTCTTCTTCTCCGTCCCCCTCTCCGGCTCCTCCTCCCTGCCCCCCTTCTTCCCCTCCCCTTCCTTTTCCCCCTCCTCCTCCCCTTCCACCTTCTTCTGTGAAGGCAGATATTCTTTCTCAGAACATGGCCCAAGATAATGCTCCTTTACTTTTGTGATAGTTTTTTTTTTTTTTGGGGTGGGGGAACGGAGTTTCTCTCTGTTGCCCAGGCTGGAGTGCAGTGGTGCGATCTCGGCTCACTGCAAGCTCCGCCTCCCGGGTTCACGCCATTCTCCTGCCTCCGCCTCCCTAGTAGCTGGGACTACAGGCGCCCACCACCACGCCTGGCTACTTTTTTGTATTTTTAGTAGAGATGGGGTTTCACCATGTTAGCCAAGATGGTCTCGATATCCTGACCTCATGATCCGCCCACCTTAGCCTCCCAAAGTGCTGGGATTACAGGCGTGAGCCACCGCGCCCGGCCACTTTTGTGATAGTTTTTTTCTTTTTCTTTTTTTTTTTTTTTTTTTTTTTTTTGAGACGGAGTCTCGCTCTGTAGCCCAGGCTGGAGTACAGTGGCCGGATCTCAGCTCACTGCAAGCTCCGCCTCCCGGGTTTAGACCATTCTCCTGCCTCAGCCTCCCGAGTAGCTGGGACTACAGGCGCCCGCCACCTCGCCCGGCTAGTTTTTTGTATTTTTTAGTAGAGACGGGGTTTCACCGTGTTAGCCAGGATGGTCTCGATCTCCTGACCTCGTGATCCGCCCGTCTCGGCCTCCCAAAGTGCTGGGATTACAGGCTTGAGCCACCGCGATAGGGTACATGTGTACAACGTGCAGGTTTGTTACGTATGTATACATGTGCCATGTTGGTGTGCTGCACCCATTAACTCGTCATTTACCTTAGGTATATCTCCTAATGCTATCCCTCCCCCCTCCCACCTCCCCCCTCCCCACAATAGGACCCTGTGTGTGATGCTCCCATTCCTGTGTCCAAGTGATCTCATTGCTCAGTTCCCACTTATGAGTGAGAACATGCAGTGTTTGGTTTCCTGTTCTTGGAATAGTTTGCTGAGAATGGTGGTTTCCAGCTGCATCCATGTCCCTACAAAGGAAATGAACTCATCCTTTTTAAGGCTGCATAGTAGTTTATGTGCCACATTTTCTTAATCCAGTCTGTTATTGATGGACATCTGAGTTGGTTCCAAGTCTTTGCTATTGTGAATAGTACCGCAATAAATATACGTGTGCATGTAGCAGCATGATTTATAATCCTTTGGGTATATATCCAGTAATGGGATGACTGGATCAAATGGTATTTCTGGTTCTAGATCCTTGAGGAATCGCCACACTGTTTTCCACAATGGTTGAACTAGTTTACAGTCCCACCAACAGTGTAAAAGTGCTCCTACTTTTCCACATCCTCTCCAGCACCTGTTGTTCCCTGACTTTTTAATGATCACCATTCTAACTGGTATGAGATGGTATCTCATTGTGGTTTTGATTTGCATTTCTCTGATGGCTAGTGATGATGAGCATTTTTCCATGTGTCTGTTGGCTGCATAAATGTCTTCTTTTGAGAAGTTTCTGTTCATATCCTTTGCCCACTTTTTGATGGGGTTGTTTTTTCCTTGTAAATTTGTTTGAGTTCTTTGTAGGTTCTGGATATCAATACCGAATTTATTGAGAGTTTTTAGCATGGAGGGCTGTTGAATTTTGTCAAAGGTTTTTTCTGCATCTATTGAGAAAATCATGTGGTTTTTGTCTTTGGTTCTGTTTATATGCTGGATTACGTTTATTGATTTGCATATGTTGAAACAGCCTTGCATCCTAGGGATGAAGCCCACTTGATCATGGTGGATAAGCTTTTTGATTTGTGCTGGATTCGGTTTGCCAGTATTTTATTGAGGATTTTTGCATCGATGTTCATCAGGGATATTGGTCTAAAATTCTCTTTTTTTGTTGTATCTCTGTCAGGCTTTGGTATCAGGATGATGTTGGCCTTGTAAAATGAGTTAGGGAGGATTCCCTCTTTATTGATTGGAATAGTTTTAGAAGGAATGGTACCAACTCCTCCTTGTACCTCTGGTAGATTTCGGCTGTGAATCCGTCTGGTCCTGAACTTTTTTTGGTTGGTAGGCTATTATTGCCTCAATTTCAGAGCCTGCTATTGGTCTATTCATGGATTCAACTTCTTCCTGGTTTAGTCTTGGGAGAGTGTAAGTGTCCAGGAAATTATCCATTTCTTCTAGGTTTTCTAGTTTATTTGCATAGAGGTGTTTATAGTATTCTCTGATGGTAG
The DNA here is from genome assembly GCF_037993035.2 of Macaca fascicularis. Classification (NCBI taxonomy): domain Eukaryota; kingdom Metazoa; phylum Chordata; class Mammalia; order Primates; family Cercopithecidae; genus Macaca; species Macaca fascicularis. Next base: position 26,858,615 of record NC_088376.1, on the reverse strand, counting down.
TTTGTATTTCTATGGGGTCGGTGGTGATATCCCCTTTATCATTTTTTATTGCATCTATTTGATTCTTCTCTCTTCTTTATTAGTCTTGCTAGCAGTCTATCAATTTTGTTGATCTTTTCAAAAAACCAGCTTCTGGATTAAATTTTTTGAAAGGTTTTTTGTGTCTCTATGTCCTTCAGTTCTGCTCTGATCTTAGTTATTTCTTGCCTTCTGCTAGCTTTTTAATGTGTTTGCTCTTGCTTCTCTAGTTCTTTTAATTGGGATGTTAGGGTGTCAATTTTAGATCTTTCCTGCTTTCTCTTGTGGGCATTTAGTGCTATAAATTTCCCTCTACACACTGCTTTAAATGTGTCCCAGAGATTCTGGTATGTTGTATCTTTGTTCTCATTGGTTTCAAAGAACATCTTTATTTCTGCCTTCATTTCATTATGTACCCAGTAGTCATTCAGGAGCAGGTTGTTCAGTTTCCATGTAGTTGAGTGGTTTTGATTGAGTTTCTTAGTTCTGAGTTCTAGTTTGATTGCACTGTGATCTGAGAGACAGTTTGTTATAATTTCTGTTCTTTTACATTTGCTGAGGAGTGCTTTACTTCCAACTATGTAGTCAGTTTTGGAATAAGTGCTATGTGGTGCTGAGAAGAATGTATAATTTGTTGATTTGGGGTGGAGAGTTCTGTAAATGTCTATTAGGTTTGCTTGGTGCAGAGCTGAGTTCAAGTCCTGGATATCCTTGTTAACTTTCTGTCTCATTGATCTGTCTAATGTTGACAGTGGGGTGTTAAAGTCTTCCATTATTATTGTATGGGAGTCTAAGTCTCTTTGTAAGTCTTTAACGACTTGCTTTATGAATCTGGGTGCTCCTGTATTGGGTGCATATATATTTAGGATAGTTAGCTCTTCCTGATGAATTGATCCCTTTACCATTATGTAATGGCCTTCTTTGTCTCTTTTGATCTTTGATGGTGTAAAGTCTGTTTTATCAGAGACTAGGATTGCAACCCCTGCTTTTTTTTTTTCTCCATTTGCTTGGTAGATCTTCCTCCATCCCTTTATTTTGAGCCTATGTGTGTCTGCATGTTTGATGGGTCTCCTGAATACAGCAGACTGATGGGTCTTGACTCTATCCAGTTTGCCTGTCTGTGTCTTTTAATTGGAGCATTTAGTCCATTTACATTTAAGGTTAATATTGTTATGTGTGAACTTGATCCTGTCATTATGATGTTAGCTGGTTATTTTGCTTGCTAGTTGATGCAGTTTCTTCCTAGCATCGATGGACTTTACATTTTGACATGTTTTTGCAATGGCTGGTACCTGTTGTTCCTTTCCATGTTTAGTGCTTCCTTCAGGATCTCTTGTAGGGCAGGCCTGGTGGTGACAAAATCTCTCAGCATTTGCTTGTCTGTAAAGGATTTTATTTCTCCTTCAATGAAACTTAGTTTGGCTAGATATGAAATTCTGGGTTGAAAATTCTTTTCTTTAATAATGTTGAATATTGGCCCCCACTCTCTTCTGGCTTGGAGAGTTTCTGCCGAGAGATCTGCTGTTAGTCTGATGGGCTTCCCTTTGTGGGTAACCCGACCTTTCTCTCTGGCTGCCCTTAACATGTTTTCCTTCATTTCAACTTTGATGAATCTGACAATTATGTGTCTTGGAGTTGATCTTCTCCAGGAGTATCTTTGTGACATTCTCTATATTTCCTGAATTTGAATGTTGGCCTGCCTTGCTAGGTTGGGGAAGTTCTCCTGGATAATATCCTGCACAGTGTTTTCCAACTTGGTTCCATGCTCCCCGTCACTTTCAGTTACACCAGTCAGATGTAGATTTGGTCTTTTCACATAGCTCCATATTTCTTGGAGGCTTTGTTCATTTCTTTTTACTATTTTTTCTCCACAATTCTCTTCTTGCTTCATTTCATTCATTTGATCTTCGATTGCTGATACTCTTTCTTTCAGTCGATTGAGTCGGTTACTGAAGCTCGTGCATTTGTCACGTAGTTCTCGTGTTATGGTTTTCATCTCTATCAGTTCTTTTAAGGTCTTCTCTGCATTGATTATTCTAGTTATCCATTCATTTATTCTTTTTTCAAGGTTTTTAGTTTCTTTGCACTGGTTACGTAGTTCCTCCTTTAGCTCTGAGAAGTTTGATAGTCTGAAGCCTTCTTCTCTCAACTCGTCAAAGTCATTCTCCGTCCAGCTTTGTTCTGTTGCTGGCAATGAGCTGCGCTCCTTTCGAGGGGTAGATGCACTCTGATTTTTTGAATTTCCAGCTTTTCTGCACTGCTTTTTCCCCATCTTTGCGGTTTTATCTGCCTTTGGTCTTTGATGATGGTGGCGTACTGATGGGGTTTTGGTGTGGGTGTCCTTTCTGTTTGTTAGTTTTCCTTCTAACAATCAGGACCCTCAGCTGTAGGTTTGTTGGAGTTTGCTTGAGATCCACTCCAGACCCTGTTTGCCTGGGTATCAGCAGCAGAGGCTGCAGAAGAGTGAATATTGCTGAACAGCAGTTGTTGCTGCCTGATCATTCCTCTGGAAGCTTTGTCTCAGAGATGTACCCAGCCATGTGAGGTGTGAGGTGTGAGGTGTCAGTCTGTACCTAGTGGGGGATGTCTCCCAGTTAGACTCCTCAGGGGTCAGGGACCCACTTGAGCAGGCAGTCGGTCCGTTCTTATATCTCAACCTCCGTGCTGGGAGATCCATTGCTCTCTTCAAAGCTCTCAGACAGGGGCATTTACCTCTGCTGAGGTTTCTGCTGCTTTTTGTTTAGCTATACCCTGTCCCCAGAGGAGGAGTCTACAGAGGCAGGCTGGCCTCCTTGAGCTGTGGTGGGCTCCACCCAATTCGAGCTTCCCAGTGACTTTGTTTACCCACTGAAGCCTCAGCAATGGTGGGCGCCCCTCCCCCAGCCTTGCTGCTGCCTTGCAGTTAGATCTCAGACTGCTGTGCTAGCAATGAGGGAGGCTCAGTGGGCGTGGGACCCTCCAGGCCAGGTATGGGATATAATCTCCTGGTGTGCTGTTTGCTAAGACCCTTGGTAAAGCGCAGTATTAGGGTGGGAGTTACCCTATTTTCCAGGTGTTGTGTGTCTGTTTCCCTTGGCTAGGAGAAGGGATTCCCTTCCCCCTTGCACTTCCCAGGTGAGGCGATGCCTCACCCTGCTTCATCTCTCGCTGGTTGGGCTGCACCAGCTGACCAGCACTGATTGTCTGGTACTCCCCAGTGAGATGAACCCGGTATCTCAGTTGAAAATGCAGAAATCACCCCTCTTCTGTGTCACTCACGCTGGGAGCTGGAGGCTGGAGCTGTTGATTTTCGGCCATCTTGGGCGTGCCTCCCGCAGAGTTTTTTAAACATGCATACCCTCATGTTTACACCATCCCAATAAAGAGATGGAACATTTTCAGCAACCAAGTCTCTCAGTCCTGCACTTGCCAAGTCAGTTGTGAGATCTCATCAGATATTTTTACCTGCTTTCGCACTTCATAAAAATGTAAGTATACAGTATGCATTCTTTTGTGTCTGGCTTCTTTCATTCAACATTGTATTTGTATTTCGATCTTTTTTTTGCTGTATAGTATTCCATTCTATGACCATATCCCAATTTTTGCCAGTTCTACTGTTGAATAATTGAGTTGCTTTCCATGTTCATCTATTAGGAATAAACTATTAAAAATAATTCTGGGCTGTGATTTGTTGGATATAGTAGTCATTTATCTGAGATACATAACTAGGAATTAAATTTCTAGGTTATAGAATATTTATAGGATAAACTTTAATAGGTATGGCCAAAAAGTTTTTTAAAATGGTTGTTACAGTACTGTAATGTAATACTGGCACTAACTATCCAGAGTTGGTGTAGACTCCACGATTTAAGGGCATAGTCCCCAACAAGACTGTAAACACCAGTCACAAGTTTGAGTGTCCACAAGCCACCTGCATTTGTGACAAATTAGCTACAAATTTGGGGGCTCCCATGCCCCCAACAGGTTTGACAACTTGCTAGAATGACTTATGAAATAGCACTAAATTCAAAAATAGCACTCAACTTATGATTATAATTTTATTGTAAAGGCCACGATTCAGAAGCAGCTCAATGAAGAGACACATAGGCCTAGAACTAGGAAGATCCTGAATCAGAGCTTCCACATCTTCTCCCCATGGAATCATGATGCATTCCCCTCCCTACACCTTTCAAACCAAAGAACCTCACCCAAATTTTGCCAGCTATAGTTTTGTTTTTTTTTTTTTTTTTTTTTTTTTTTTTTTGCGGATTTCATTATCTAGGCATGATTGACTGAATTGCAGGGCACATGAACTCGATCTCCAGCATCCTTCCACTCCTCAGAGGTTGGGATGACATTACTGGGCTCAAAGCCCCAATCCTTTAATTATACGGTTAGTTTTTCTGGTGCCTGGGCCCCATCCTGACACACCTCATTAATATAAACTCAGATGTGATATAAGAGGTCTAGATACTATCGCTTGGAATATTTTCAAGTTTTAGAGGTTACCTAGCTGGAACTGAGGACAAAGATAAAGCCAGAGTTTTTAAAATACAATACTTGCACATCCTTCTACTTTTGATACATAATTTTATACAGTTGTAAGCATAATATGGAAATGATATTTATTTTGCTTTTCATTTAACAATATATCCCAAGAATACTTTCACTTCAGTTTTCATATTTACCAATTAAATGGTGGCATACAATTCCCCTAAATGATTGTATTGATGGGGCTTAGAACAGAATACATCCAAGTATGTACCTTGACATGCTGGGTACCTTAAAGTGAAGGACATAGGAAGACCTTAGATCATATCCATTTGTCCAATCACATTTCTATACAGTGGTCTCTTCTTCATCGAACCTACATATAAAGATAGAGTTTCCCCAGGTGCTTGGGTTTCCATTTCTGATGAATACTGTTTCAGGTAAAACTTTGATTAAATACATTCTCGTTAACCTGTATTTTGTTATAGGAATGTCAGCTCTGACCCCTATGATGAGTGAGAAAAGGTGTCACAGCTTTCCACCCCTGCACAGCAGAAAACCTGGAAAGAGTAGAAACATGGCTCAAAGGGTCTTTCCAGGGAAAGATAAATAAATTCAACTACGTAAAGCTTTATATTAGAAGAAAACAATAATGGCAAACTTAAAGTGGGTACTGGGATACATGAGGCACTGCCCATAAGGACTTGTATGTCATAACTCGTTAGGAATTCACAATATCCCTAGGAAGTAGACACTTTTTTTTTTAACTCCCCCATTTTTTATATGAGAATTTTTAGGCACAAAGACATGAACTTAATTAGATCAGGGTATTATAGCTGGGTACTTCTAGAGCTGTGATTTAAATTCAAGAAATCTAACCCCACAATCTGTACTTGTAACCACCGCACAATATTTTCTTTCATCAGTGAAAGGAAAAATAAATATGTTTAAACAAAAAGGTGAAAAGGAAGTGTCTACACCCTCTAAATCAATTAGGTTCTCTAGATATACAGAGGAGCTCTAGAAATCACTATGTGAAAGACAAAATACCAATGGCAAAATGGTTAAGGTGCATTAAAAAGCAATTTGTAGAAGACAATATCTGAATGGCCCGTACAAATACAAAATGTACCGGTTAAAGTGAAAATAAAATTTAAAATAACAAGATTATGGTTTTTACACAAATGGTTGGCAAAAAGAAATCTGACATTAGGTACTGATAAGGACTTGGGAAAAGTGGAGAAAAATTTGGCAACACCAAGTAATGTTGAAAGTAAACCTAACGTATGACTTAAACATTCACTGGAGAAACTGACTCGTGGACACCAAGAGGTAATTACAAGGAAGTATCCTGCAGTTTTGTTTCTATCAACAAATGGTCAAAAAGCTATAGGATGAAAAACCATACAAAAGTTACAAGAAACTCATTAAATATTTATAAGCAGGGAGAGAGAAACAAAAACAAAATACAGAAGAATATCTAGAATATGGCATCAGACACTTACAATTACACATGCATAATCAACAAAGAAAGTAGGAAATTAGAATCATACCATTTTATAACTCTTAAAGAAATAATGGGCCGGGCCTGGTGGCTCACACCTGTAATCCCAGCACTTTGGAAGGCCAAGGCAGGTGGATCACCTGAGGTCAGCAGTTCAAGACAAGCCTGGCCAACATGGCGAAACCCCGTCTCCACTAAAAATGCAAAAATTAGCTGAGTGTGGTGGCAGGCGCTTGTAATCCCAAGCTACTTGGGAGACTGAGTCAGGAGAATCTCTCGAACCTGGGAGGCAGAGGTTGCAGTGAGCCGAGATCACACCACTGCACTCCAGCCTGGGCAACAAGAGTGAAACTCCATCTCAAAAAAAAAAAAAAAAGAGGAAGGGGGGAAGGGAAAGAAAGAAAGAATTTATCTAGGCAGTGACCAACAATTACAAGTATCTCCTGAGGAAGCATAGTGTCACCTATGAGGAAGTCTTGCCAAAAATATTGAACTTGAATGCGATCAAGACTCTAGATGTAATTATCTTTGGTCAAGAAATAGAGGAACATAAACACAAGTTAAAGTCTCTATGTGAATAAAGTCTGCAAATTCCTAACTGAAAAAACTACAAAATAAATGACAAGGTTTCTTGAACAAATAAATAGCTAGAAAATAATTGGGGTAAGACCTATAAGTAAAGATACCTAAGAGACATAGCAGCCAGTTCCAAACAATGGGCCTTACATGGTTCTTGATTCTTACAAACTGCACAATAAACATAAGGAGATAATTGAAGGAAAGTTAACACTGGATTTTTTATAATAATGAAGTATTTTTAAATCTTTAGTTGTAATCATTGTGGCATGATTGTGTGCTTTAAAAAATTATTATTTAGAAATACATAGTGAAATATATAGCAAAAAAATGATATTACTGAGATATGCTTCAAAATCTTTGAGAGGATTTAGGGGAGTAACTGGGTGGGAATAAGATGAAATAAGATTGGCCCTGAGTTGATAACTGCTGAAGCTAAGTGATGGATTTTTAGATTTTCATTATATTATTATATTCTTATACATGTTCAGAATATTCCGTAATAATAATAAACATGCATCAATTCCATAAATTGATTGTGGATGCACATATTTATATCTAAAATTATGAGAACTAGAATGCAAGGAAGGGCACACACCAAACTCTTAGTTGTTGTCTTTTGGAGATCTAGGGATAGGACTAGGTAAGTGGCTAAAAAAGACTACAGCTAAATACATAGTGTTTCATTTCCTTAACGAATATAAAACAACTGGAAGCAAATATGACAATATTAACAGTTGTAAAATTCAGAGTGAAACAAATATGGATTTCTGTTATAAAATGTATCATTTTCTTTTGAGTTCTTTACAAATATGTAAAAGTGCCAATCATTCAATGTCATGAATGAGTAAAAATAATTTGGAGTGATGTAGCCTTTATTCTACTTTCTATGGGATTTGAGTTGCTACAAAATTTAACAGGAATATTAGTTACCCAAGACCAAGACCCAGGTCTGTGCAGGGTAGAGGTGGAGGGTAGTGGTTAATGGAGGTACACAAAAAGTCTCACGGTTACTTTGCTTTTGCCAAATAGCAAAAGATATACAGAAGTTCATTTAACAAATTCATTGAACTAGGGACAGGCTCACTTCTGTTAATCTCCTAAATCAGATCAAGCCCAAATTTGATGATTTGGTCAAAAGTAGGAAATATAACATGTATAACTCACATAAATACATTAAGGGAACAGTATTTTTTAATACACCAAGCTCTTTTTTACCTTTCAGTCATTTGCACTTCCTCTAACTTGAAAACTCTTTTCCCCATGCTTTTTAGTCCATCGTCCCCTGGCTAGTATTTTCCCAGCTATCAGGACTCAATTATGAGGTCTCTTTTTGCTGAACTCTCATCTGACCTTCTTCAACTGGGCCAAGTCTTCCCAGACACGGAAGTACAACACTCCACACCATCTGAAAATGTCTCTTGACTTTTTGTCTCTCCCAAAAGAGTAAAGTCAAGGCAGGGTTGGGTCTCATTATTCTTTGTACCCAGCAGTTAGCAGAGTGGCTCACACTTATCAAGGGCTCAGTACCTGTCCGTTGAATTGCTAAGTAAATTGAGCAACACTGAAACCCAGTCTCTAAACAGTATCAGCCTTGGTATGATATTAACAATAGCAGTGGGAAAACCTGGATTCAACAAGAGAAGTTTAGGCTTAAAAAGGTGGAAAGAGCTTGATAGAAGCAAAGGCATATGGGAAAATGATCTCATGACAATGTGGAATACAGAATGCCAACTCTGTGGGTAAACTCTACAACTGCAAACCACCAAGCATAATTTGCATATATTCTATTATCATCTAAACAATGGAGCAATTGGTTTATCAGGTTCTCTCATCTATACTTAATGTGCCAACACCAGACTATTTTTGCACCAGGACATCTTGTTTGACAAAAACCAACACCCACAGTGGTCCCTTCTGCAACTAAGAGGAGGAGCTGATTTTGTTCAGAAAATCAGTGCTTGAACTTAAATAAGCAAAGGCATTTAGATGACCTCCAAGTACTCAGGACATGTAATTTAAGAAACATTTCATTGTCAGTAGATTTCTGCCATGGCTATTTCCCTAATGTTCTATGATAGCTTAATAAAACTCAAAGGATGAATGAGCTTAAGGGCATCTTCAGACATTATTTTTCTTAGAATCATTTATGTGCCCATGCAAATTACATTTAACCAATATATTGGGATCCTATTGTGGAATGCCCACAGACACTTGCACTCTGTGATTTTTAAATGGAAGTATGTAATTGTTACCAACACAATTTGTCAGTTAAACCCTGGGCACAATTTTAGAACTCATCTATGTGTGATATCTCCAGTGGGTGGAGACTATGTTTCACCCATGCTCATATACCTAGTGATTCTTATTCCTTTCCCTGGAACCCAGAGCACTCAATACATATTTAAACTTTATTGAAACTTCTCACTTTATAAATGAGAAAAGCTACAGTTAGAGAAAAAAACAAGTCTGAGAAAAAAGAAAGGGAAGAAAATGATTTTATTCCATTAATGAGCTTTCTTTTTCTGTAACAGGTTTTTTTCTAGACAATAGAACATTATTATTTTTAATTGATACATAATACGCATATTTATGGGGTAACAGTGTGATATTTTGATACCTTTATACGATGTGTAATGATCAAATCATGGTAATTAGCATATTCATCACCATTCACATTTATCAGTTCTTTGTGCTGGGAACATTCAATGTCTTCTCTTTTAGCTATTTGAAGATATAGAATAAGAATTTATTCTTTATCTTTAATAAAGTGCTAAAGAACAGTAGAACTTATTCTTCCTATCCAGCTGTAATTTTTTATCTGTTAACCAATTTCTCCTTATCCTCCCTTCTCCCTAGACTTCCCTGCCTCTAGTTACCACTATTCTTCTGTTTACTTCTATGAAATCAACTTATTTAGCCTCCACATATGAGTAATGATATGTGGTATTTGTCTTTCTGTGTCTGGCTTATTTCACTTAATGTCCTCCAGGATAATCCGTGTTTCCGAAAATGACAACATGTCATTCTTCTTTATGGCTGAATAGGATTCCATTATGTATATATACCACATTTTCTTTATCCATTCATCCATTGATGGACACCCAAGTTAATTCCATGTCTTAGCTATTGTGCATAATGCTGCGATAAACACAGGAGTGCAGAGATCAATTTGACATACTGATTTCCTTCTGGATATATACTGAGTGGTAGAACTGCTGGATCAGTAGTAGTTCTATTTTTAGTTTTTGGAGGAACCTACATGCTGTTTTCCATAATGGCTGTACTAATTTACATTCCCACCAACATTGTATAGGAGTTCCTCTTTCTCTGCAACCTCACTAGCAGGTTATTTTTTGTCTTATTATGACAGCCATTCTAACTGGGGTGGGATTATATTTCATTGTGGCTTTGATTTGCATTTCATTGATAATAAGTGATGTTGAGCATTTTTCATATACTTTTTGGCCATTTGTATATTTTTTTTCTTCTTTCGTTTTTTCAAGACAGGGTCTCACTCTGTTGCTCAGGCTGGAATGATGTGGTGCAATCTCAACTCACTGCAGCCTCAACTTCCTGGGCTCAAGCGATCCTCCTACCTCAGCCTTCCAAGAAGCTGGGACTACAGGCACTCACCACCAAGCCTGGCTAATTTTTAAAATTTTTTCTTTGTAGAGACAGGGTCATGCCGTATTGCCCAGGCTCACCTCAAACTCCTAGGCTCAAGCGATCCTCCTGGTCCCAGCTTCCCAAAGTGCTGGGACTACAGGTGCAAGCCACTGTACCCCAAATTTATATATTTTCCTTAGAGAAATGTCTATTCAAGTCATTTGCCCTTTTTAAAAATTGGATTAATTCATTTTTTGCTGTCAAGTTCTTTGAATTCTTTGTATATTATGGATATTAATCCCTTGTTGAATGAATAGTTTACAAATATTTTCCTTCACTCTACAGGCTGTCTTCGCTCTGTTGATGGTTTCTTTTGCTGTGCAGAAGCTTTTTAGTTTAGTATAATCCCATTTCTCTATTTTTGCCTTTGCTGCCTGTACTTTTGAAGTCTTATACATAAAATCTTTGCCCAGACCAATGTACTAAAGTGTTTCCCTATGTTTACTTCTAATAGATTTATAGTTTTGGGCACTACATTTAGATTTTTCATCAATTTCACATTGATTTTTGTATAATATATGGGGAGAGATGGGGGTCTAGTTTTATTCTTCTACATATGGATATCCAGTTTTCCCTGTATCATTTATCTAAGAGACTGTCCTGCCCCTATTGTATGTTCTTGGTGCCTTTGTCAAACATTAGTTGGCTACAAATATGTGTGTTTATTTCTGACTTCTCTATTCTGTTCCATTGGTTGATATGCCTGCTTTTATGCCAGAACCATGCTGTTTGGGTTTCTATAGCTTTGTAGTAAATTTTGAAGTCAGGTAGTGTAATGCCTCCATCTTTGTTCTTTTTGCTCTGCATTGCTTTGGCTATTTGGGGTCTTTTGTGGTTCCATATGAATTTCAGGATTTTTTTTTTTCTAATTTTATGAAAAATATCATTGGTATTTTGATAAGGATTGCATTTTTTAGAAAAGAATAAATGATGTTTATCTTAATATCTATGGAGAAAACTCCAGCGTTTAATTTGAACACTGTAGAGACCTTGTCATCAGCACTTAAAGAGTCTTAGTTCTACTCTTAATTCCTTTCTGTTTTGATTAGAATCCTGTTTCTAGTGGCCTTACATAACAAAATCTCTTTCAAAGACCATGAATGCCTATGATACCTATTGCCACAAAGAGAATTCAGGTTTCTCGATGTTCAGGACTGGTCTCTGAATAAAAGTATAATTCTGGTTATTAACCCCACAACTCCAGAATTGGGATTCTGTTTTCAAGGAATGTCCTAGACAACATGGCATTGTTGATTGAAAAGGAAATATATTCCAGAAATCTATTCTGTTACCAGCTGTATCAGAGTTCCACAATGCATCTGGTTCTTGGGCAAGTCACTGAAACGTGGGTCAGATGTTGAAAGCTGCTGTACTGTGATGTGAAAATAAAGGTAAGGACAGCATACCTTTGTATATAAATTACAGATGACTAAATTTTAAGAATTTTCTCTTATTCTAAAACATGTTCTGACTTTACTGTTAAAATTTTATTTTACGAAATCCTGGTGCTATTAACGGGAGGGATTTATTCATTTACTTATTTTTTAGGTCCAGGTTTTAAAAAAAGTAAAAATGAGAAAGTCCTAGGTTAATTGGCCTTTTCATATTTATTTTTTAGTATTTTAATCATGTGTTTTCTAGGATAGTTATAACAAAATACTGCAAACTCGGTGGCTGAAAACATCAGAAATTTATCATCTCACATATCTGGAGGCTAGAAATTTGAAATCAAGGTGCTGTCAAGTCCATGCTTCCTCTGAAACCTGTAGGGGACCATCCTTCCTTGCCATTCCTCGCTGCTAGTGTTTTGCCGGCCATCTCTGGTGCCCTTTGTCTTATAGATACATCATTCCAATCCTCCCCTTTTGTATTGTATTTTCCCTGTGTATCTCTGTCTCTGTGCCCAAATTTCTCCTTTTATAAGGCTACCAATCATATTGAATTACCCTAATGACCTCATTTGAACTTGAGTACCTCTGTAAAGACTCTGTTACTAACAAGGTCATATTCTGATGTACTGTAGGTTAGAACTTCAACATTTCTTTTTTGAAAGGGCACAATTCAACTTAAAACAAATGGAACCGATGATAACAAGAATCTAGTAATGATGGGGAAATTTTACTCAGGCATGAATGCTAGGATGTCCTGGTTAATGGAAAATTAATAATTACAATTAGTTTTCCTATCTAAATGACTAAAAGGAAAAGTTCAAACAATAGATGAGTTACTGAGACTGTTTCTTGCGTGCCCCTGTTCTGGACGTGACCAATTATAGCCTCAAAGAATTTTGTGATCCCCAAGGGTCTAGGAAGAAGAAAAGAGTTCAAGGAATTAAAATGTTCAGAGATGAGGAGAATAGAATTGAAATAAGTAGTGTACCAATTAATGGCAGATCTTTACTAACCAGACTGCAAACAATAGATATTTTTGAAATGTCACAAAATTAAAGTTACAAAGTCTATAGAAAAAAAATTAAACAATGGCACATTGGTAAGAACCATATAAATGATTATCCCAGTTTTCATTGTTTGATTATAAAATACATAAATTGTGGGCAATACCTAAGCTGTACATTTTTTTTCTTGCTTTATTGCCTATTTTTTTATTTGTTTCAGTCACCCATTTAATGCCTTTGGAAAAGTATAATGATGTGTGGAATGGCTCTTATATACATTCCTTCTCTGTAGGTTATCTTTTTAATCTTTTCTGCATAACAATTCCAAGATAATATATATACACATATATATATGAAATTTAGTATATAAGAATATCCTTGCTTGTTTTTATGTTTTGCTCAAAAATGCAAATGTACATATATATCTGTGAATATATATGTTTGTGTGTGTGTATATATATGTATACACATATTATTTCTGTGCTGATTTACGTACCAGTATTTATCCACCAATTCCCTACAGAAGGTTCCTTCAATGCTTGTTATTTGGCATTCCTCAATTTCTTTTGTTCTGTGTTTTGGCTAAGGTGGATATTTTCTTGAAATAGTCTACTTCTCCTGGCACTGAAGTATTCATTCACTAATTTACATCCTTCCTCCCGCCATTGTGCCCTGTATGCCTCTTTCTGTTAGTAGCCAGTGATGTGGAATTCAAGCCACAAGGGACATTTTACTTGGGAAAACACTGCCTTCCAGGAACTGGCCAGGTCTACATTTCTCCATTCATTTTCCATGACTACTTGCCCCAGACATTTTGCTGCAATAATATAGACCTGCTGGCAGTGCCTTACATAATCCAGTGTACTTTATTGTCTCCTCTTCTTTTCAAAGGCTCTTTCCTTTCTTTAGTCTTTATCACTTGTATATCAGATGTATAATTCCTATCTATCCCTCCAAATGCAATTGTTTCCAGCAAGACTTTCTCTAGTCTCTCAGTTGGCAAAGGTAATACACTCCTTCAAGTCTTCATAGCACCCTATAAATTCTAGTGCCATGTCATTTACCATCTTCTACTGAAATACTATGCTTGTGTTCTCCCCAACCTAAATTGCAAAAGAGGTGGGATGTTGTATTTATCTTAAAACAAGTGCCTGATGACAGAGAGGGGTCAATAAAGATTTATGGTTAGAAAAAGTTATTAGACATGTGAAAACAGCCACCCCAGTTGATTGTCAGTCATTTTAAGGAGAAAAAGCTGGTCCAAGATTCTTGGTTGAAGCCACATTGTTCAACTTTGTAGAAGAATTGCGTTGTTATCTGGAGGTGACTGTGTTTTGGAACCTTGATGTAAATATCCAAAATAAAAACTGCATGTTTATAAAGTAAAATTAATAATCTAGCTTTTAAAATGCTTACCAAGTATTTTAGCTGACTATTCTCAACCCTGACTGTATACTAAGAATCATCTTGGGAAGCTTGTTAAAGGTACAGAGCCAGGGCCCCAAAACAATGCTGATTCAGCTCAATGTTTAAAATGCTCCTTAGGGATGACTGAGACGCATTGCTCAAAACATTAGTAATAGAATCACCTTTCTTAGATTAAAATTTTTTCAACAGATGTTTCCAAAATACTAATGTTATCTCTTCTGCCAATAATTTTGTGGCCAAATAATTTTATACAGGATACAATATTATTGTCATTTTATAGAAATGGAAACTGAGGAAAAACCAGGATAAATGATTTACCATGGTAACCTATATTTTATGGCTCTAAGATTGACATCCAGGTTTATTGAAATCGAGTGTTCTTCCTGCATATCACACTGACTCTGAAATTGTGTGGGGTTGGTAAACAAACTTCTGAATTCAATCTATAAACTAGATCTGAATCTGGGTTTTTTGGTGGTTGGCATATCACAAGGCAGAAATGCGTACACATTAAATAAGACAAAAACTGATGGAGAAAACTAAACCAGAGCAACTTGAAATAAAACAAGGGCTATTAAAAAGTATCTCCAACAGTTGACTTGCTTTTATTACAGGGTAGGCTATTTTTAATTCCCACCAAATTGCTAAAACACTAGTTCTCTTTTCTCCATATTTTTTTTCTATAATCTGCCTGTTTTTCACTCATGGGCCTTTCTCAATAAGTTAAAGAAACTAATGTAAAAGTGGACTAAGTCAGAAACTTGAAACATTTAATAAAGGTCAAGTGTTCAGCAAGACATTCTCAATTGTGGAGGTAAAGAAAGGATAAAGTCAAGGATATCTGATATTTCTAAAAACCTTAAAGATTAAGTCCACCTGAACCACAGGTGAAGCTAAGCTAGCACCATAGAATTTCTCTTAACCGTGTAGGTACAGTCACCTTTTGGTTGTGTTTTTAACACTTTCATTCATTCATTCATTCACTCATTCATTCATTCATTCGGAGTCTCTCTCTGTTACCGAGGCTGGAGTGCAGTGGCCCCATCTCTGCTCACTGCAACCTCCACCTCCCAGGTTCAAGTGATTCTTCTGCCTCAGCCTCCTGATAAGCTGGGATTATAGGCACACACCACCACGCCCTGCTAATTTTTGTATTTTTAGTAGAGACCATATTGATCAGGCTGGTCTAGAACTCCTGACATCACGATCCGCCTGCCTCGGCCTCCCAAAGTGCTGGGATTACAGGCATGAGCCATCGCACCTGGCCTTTTAACACTTTTAATGTCTACCATATAGAAACACATCTACAGTTTTTCGAAAAACACAAAATACAGTGCTGTTGGGTGATCGGTGGCTTCCTATATAAACTACAATATAAACTATAAAAACTGAAACATTAACCATTTAAACCACTCTTTTCATGGCCCAAAGGGCTTTGCAAACCCCAATTGTTTCCCATGAGCAAGCACATTGAGAAACACTGATTTAAGAACAGTTCTAACATTTGTTAGAACACTAGCTAATACATTTTGTATTTCCCATGCACTTCAAGTCTTCCATAGGGGCTCTTAGAATATACTATCTTAAAATCTCTTTTCTAGTTTTAAAATTTTCTTATCAAAGAATGCACACATGGCAACAAATACAAGGGTACAAAACAGTTTCAAATGAAGAACAAAACGCTCTAGTCTAACTTTCCGAGCCCAGAGGTAAATGTTTAAAACACTGATTTACTATTAGGACATTTTTTCTGCTGATTGACATCACAGCTCTAAATAACATGCTAATATATTTAAATCTCTAGGCACTAAGATGAGAATTTAATATGTATATTCTGTCACTTTTGTCTTTTTTCCATATTTTTCTACATAGTCTTTACACGTTTTTATTTAATATTGTATAGTTATGTTATAACTCTACAGTTATTTTTATTTAATATAAATATTAAATGAATATTTTCATTTAAATATTCTATTATTATGTTATAACTACACATAGTACGTTTCCACTTTTATGTCTGGTTCCCTTGATTTGAATCAGGATCTCAAATTCCCTGATTGAAGTTATTCAATTTTTTTCGTTTCTCCTTTAGTTTCCAGTTCTCAAATTATTTCAGCAACACTTACACATTTATTTATTTATTTTACTTATTTATTTATTTATTGAGACAGAGTTTTGCTCTGTCGCCCAGGCTGGAGTGCAATGTCATGATCTCGACTCACTGCAACCTCCACCTCGCGGGCTCAAGCTATTCTCCTGCCTTAGCCTCCCCGGTAGCTGGGATTTCAGGCACACACCACCATGCTCGGCTAATTTTTGTATTTTTACTAGAGACGGGGTTTCACCATCTCAGTTTGTCCAGGCTGGTCTCAAACTCCTGACCTCAAGTAATTCGCCCACCTTGGCCTCCCAAAGTGCTGGGATTATAGCCTTGAGCCATTGGCCCGTGGCCCATTTACACTTTTAAATGTCCAAAAACTTTCTAACTGAAATATTCTGTCTTTTAACTGCAACTCATTTTTCCGGACTTTGTGAGTGACTCTAAAATTTGAAAGCTAATAAACAACAGTATCATAGTTTTAATTTTATTAATATTTTTGTTTGCTGGCTGGATAATGTGACAGAATTAGGCTTCTTTTTTACACTTGATCTTAGCCAAAAGGCCGAGAAGCTATTTGACTTCTTTTTTATGCTTTCAATACTACATATCTTGGCTCGTTCAAAAGGGAATTATTTTAGCTTCAAGCAAAGTAGCTTCTCTTTTCTTATTATCCATCAACTGCTTAAAATTCTGTCTTTTTGTCTTCTACCTATATAAACCATGTTTTCCTAGTTTCTTTTTGCCTTTATTTTCTATAAACCATGTGTTTTTATTTTAATGTAAAACAAATTTTCCTCTTGTTAGTCATCAGTCACAATGTTTTCAGCCCTACTGGTCCCATGCTTTCTGCCTTATTCATCCATCATTCTACCTGCAGACCCTAATTCTAGACTTTCTCCACGATCTGACCTTACACTCCTCTAGTTTTCTATTCCACGCACTTCCATGTACTCTATAGTTTCTAGAAATATTTAAAGCTTTCATCTGTTGGCAATCTCAAACACCTCTGTTCTTTTGCAGCTATATTTCCTTTTTGTATCTCTTTAAATTTAAGAAAATCTCCAGAGAAAAGAGATTGTATGTGTAGAATCTTTGTGCCATTTTGAAATATAGAGTTATTTTTAAATGTGTTTTAAATAACAAATCTAAAGAAAAGTAATCTTGATTCCTAAAAATGTATATTCATCCAAAATACCTGACATCAATAGTTTGCAGGTAAAGGATTATTGTTGCTCATATTTGACCATAAAAAACTATTCCATTTAAATAATAGGCTTTCTAAGTAACATTTTGCCATGAAGAACAGATTTAGGATCATGTCACTTCCTCTGAAATCTTCTGGGAACTCTTAGAGTTACTTTCCTTTTCTTGGAATACATAATTCCTTCCATCATGAAAATAATATATGACAGCTAAAACTACATTTTTAGCCTTCCTCTGTTGCTAAATTTTCTTTGTCTTTTAAGTAAACTTTCTAAACCAGTTCTCCAGATCTTTCTGGATAACCATTTGCATTCTGTAAAGGAATCTTGGCTCAAAATAAGTAAACATAAAGGCAATCACAATAAAGGAAATGTACTAGTGCTATAGATTTCTGTTAATTACCTGGCAAAATAATCTGGCTGCCTACGCACCTCCGGGATAGTGATGTTAACTCTTAAGAAAAACAAATCATGGATCAAGTGTCAGTCTACTAAGCCAAATTTCAAACTACTCCAAAACATTCCACAGGAAAGGGCCATATACTGCATAACATACCTTGGCAGGAGTTCCCACAGCTATTTTCACTTTATCATATAAATCCACAAAGGAATACATTAAAGACAACACAGGGTTCAAATAGGTGATAAAGGGGATAGCTGAGCATGGAAAATGGAGAGATAAAATTAGTCCTAAAGCAATAAGGTATCCTGGCCTGGCGTAGTAGCTCATGCCTATAGTCCTAGTACTTTGAGAGGATGAGGTACGGGAACCACTTGAAGCCAAGAGTCCAAGACCAGCCTCAGCAACGTAGCAAGGCCCCATCTCTACAAAATTAAATAAATATAAATATATATATACATACACATACACACACACACACACACACACACACACACACACACACACACACACACATTTGGGCATGGCGGCACGCACCTGTAGGCCCAACTACTTGAAAGGCTAAGATGAGAGGATCACTTAAGACCAGTGGGTTGAGGCTATAGTGAGTCATATTTGTGCCACTGCACTCCAGCCTGGGTGACAGAGGGAGACTCTGTCCCTAAGGAGGGAAAAAAAGAAGGTATGTTGGAATACAAATATTGAGGTGGGTACGTCTGTATTGGCCTTCTAGAATAGTGCATACATTACTGTTTTTATCTTGAAAAAAACTACTGGGAAGATTACATAAAATAATATATGCAAAGTACTTAAGGTAGGCATGTTCAGAATCCATAATGGTATTGCGGTTTGCAGAAACCATTATCCTCCAGATACTGAGGGCCAAATAAACAGGAGAAATTACAAGACTCCTATGCTGTATGTCCAATGCTTATGATCATGATTATATAATTAGAATATTCTGTATTGATTGTAGAGAGATTAGTTAATATAGCAAAGACCTGAAAACAATGAATTAAAGACAAATTGAGGAGGTGGGGCAGTTTGATAAAGTTCTAAGAAGCTGAACATGCAGACTTGCAAGAAGGATGGAATTCAATCAGTGCTGACAAGGGGGAAGGATGCTCTCTACGTGGACATAACATGTTTCCTGCATCTCTGTGGAGTTTTGTTCAAGGATGGATACATAACGTGTTTGGGCAGATAAAATAATGCAAAACAAATGGTTCTGACCTTCAGAAAATAACCCAGAATAATGAAGCATACACAAACATATAAATATATTTTAATTTGAATTAGCAAGTATTGAAATAAAGATATAAGTAAAGTACTTGGGAAGAGAGGGGAGGGGTCATTTACTCAGTTTGTGGGTATCCTGGAAGACTTCAAATGAGTGATAATATTTGAACTTGAGTAGGAATTATTTAGTTAGTAGAAAATGATAGAACAGAAACACCCATGTAAACGTGTGAAAGAATGTGATGTCAGTAAACATTTAAAATTTTGGTATGAGTGGAGAATAGTATATGTGGAAGAGATGAAAGTGGCAAGATAGATTGGGACATGCAAATGAATTTTCCTGTGTGTTGTGTTAATGAATTTGGACTTTTCCCCTTTTAGCAATGTTAGGTTAAAAGGAACATTCAACTCAAAAGTATACATAAAGAAATTTGTATTTTAGAAAAAAATAATTTGGACAAGAACTTGAAGGAAGAAAGTCAATCTGGAGTCAAAAAGACAAACTAAGAAGTTTCCTTTTGTAATAGTCCAGCTGAAAAATACAGGACAGAATTCAGCCTACAGCAACTGGAAGACTGCAGGAGAGACTGGGGACATTTTTAGGATACAGGCTTTTACGTCAGTGTTACCTATTTGAAATAAGGCCCCAGAAAGGCTCATTCTTCTCATGTGGGTAGCTGAATGAATAGTGACAACACAGACCATCATAGGAATAAAGGAAGAATGGCAAATTTTAGAATGATGTGTGGACAAGGAAATTAGTGAGTTCATATTAGGAACATTAAATTTTAGCAGGTTTTATGAGATATGTAGTAGATATGTAAAACATTTAAAATAACGTTCAGGAGTTTTAAAATGTGTTGAATGTTGAGGTTATACATTTAAGAATTATTGGTGTAACTGAAGACATAGGAGTGAATGATATGTAACAGACTTTAAGTAACATTAGAAGAAGCAGGGCTACAATGAGATTCCTGGGAAAGCACTGATGTCTTCAGGAATGGTAGAGAAAAAAGATCCAACAGAGGAGCCTGAAGAGGTGAGAGTGGGAGGAGAGTAAGAATGGGACACATATCTAAAGGGAAAGAGGACTTAGAAGAAAGGGATTATCAGACAGGCCAATTTCTGTGCAGTTTTTGAAGGTTTTTTTTAAAAGTAGGTTCTATTATCTCCTTGGGATGCCCAATTTTAGTGCCCATCAGTTTTTAATGACTACATTATAAGCATGTAGTCCATGGCAGGCACTGTGACTAAGCCTGAGGATAAAAAGACAAGATAAAGTTCCTCATCTCAATGAGTGTGCAGTCTAGCGGGGATGACAAATGTACGTAGAGATAAATACCACACAACATGATATTATGATAATTGCTGTAAAACAGAGTCATAATTAGAAACACAAGGGAGGAAATAATGAATATTGTTGGGGATGGGTCATAATAAGGCTTTATGGTGGGAGAAAAGTTACAAGTCAAGAGCAAAGTTGTTTTCCTCAAGGGTTCAGCTTTTAAGACTTTCATCTCATAGCTAAATGGAAAATTTCTGATTAATTACAATTACTAGCTTCTTTCAAAAATTTACCTTTATTTTAAAATTCATATTTTATGATTTAATTTTTAGAATGCATAATGTTAATGTTTAAAGACCTCCTGATTTAATAGAAGAATGTATGAAAAACTTAACTAAGAATAATAAGCATTTATCAAATGGTATATAACCTTATAGAGATAACATACAATATATATATAAAGACATTAAAGAAAAAACTAAGACATATATTTATGGATAGAAAGATTAAAAATAATTTTTAAAAGTCTGTTAAAATTTAACTACAGAGCAAATGCCATGTGAATAAACTATAATACGATTTTTCATAAGGCTTGATAGTATAATTCTAAAATTTACATAGGAGAGGGAGTTACCAAGAGTAGATAAACCACCCTTAAAGAATGAGAACATATGGAGGCCATGACCTACTAGACATCAAGCCTTATTTTATAGCTATGGATTAAGGTACTGGCACTCACCCAGAGGAAAAGAAATAGGCCACTCCAACAGATGTGAAGCCTACAAGCAGATCCATTTTCAAATGTAATGTGCTCATTCATCCACTCACTCAATTAGTATTACTGAGCACTGATTATGTGCTAGGCATTTTTCTAGGTTTTGGGGTTCCAGCAGTAAATGAAACCAACAAAAGTCATTTTCCTTATTGTGTTTACGTTTTAGTGGCAGAGAGACACAATAAGATAAATAAGACAAGTATATACAAATACAAATAGTCACAAGAGCATTGGAAAAAATAAAGAAGGGACGTGGGATTGCAAAAGTTTGGAAAAGTATTGAATTTTAGATATAAATGGCCATATGTGGCCTCACTGAAAAAAATGACTTTAGAGAAAAAGGCTGAAGGAAGTACAGAAGGGAGTATGTCACTGCCTAAGGGAAGAGCACTTCAGGCAAAGGTCAAAGCAAGTGCAAAGACCCTGCAGTTGGGGTGTACCTGAGGCAGATATGTCATTGTGATTCAGTGGAGACAGAAAAGGCAATGAATGAGCTGGGACAATTGTTTATTCTTAAAGAAATGAATTTTGTACCCTATACAAAAATTTCCAGTAGATCATAGACTTAAATGTGAAAAGCAAAATTTTACCTCATAAAAGAAAAATATTGTAATGGCCTTACTGTAGGAAAATATTTTTACATAACACAAAAAAAGCTTGCAACAGCTTTGAAACTAAGAACATTTGTTCATCAAAAGTCACTAAAAAGAACAAAAAGACAAGTTACAAATATGACAAAGGATTAATATCCTTCAAATGTAAAGGACTCCAACAATTTAGTAAGAAAATCATATTCTAAGAGAAAATGGATATTTCACAGAAAAGGAAACATTTATACCAATAAACATAAAATTATTCTTAGTCTCTAGGATATTTACTGAAAAAAGTCAAAATTACTTTTGGATTCTATTTTTCATCTAAAAGATTTACATACATTTAAAAAAATATATAACAATAGCAATCACTGATGAAGATGTAGAACAAAAAGAACTCTTATACATCTAGGTGGGAGTAAAAACTAGTAGCACTTTTTGGTAACTTCTACTGAAGTTATGATCCTAGTACTATAAGACCCAGCAATTTCTTTTCTAGGTAATAGACTGTAAAGACTCATGCAGCTGTGGACAAGTAGGCATGTGCAAGAGCATTATTAACAGCAGTCTTTGTAACAGCAAAAGCATGCATCCAGATATCCATCTACAGTAGAATAGACCTGCACCCTATGGTCTATTCATACAGCAGATGAGCTACACAGCACAATAAGAAAAGAGTGCAGTTAAATGTGTCTACATGGATGGGTCTCAGACACATAATAGGGAGTGGAAAAATAAGTAATGGGAGGTTACTATGTATATGTATATGCTATGATATTTCATAATGAAACACTTTTTATTATGATTACCTCTCACAGGGAGGCAGGGGGATATGACCAGCAGAGAGAAGCACAAATTATTTCAAAGGTGAAAGATAAGTTGGGTACGAGGTACACGTTGTTTGTATTATATTATGCTTTTATAATTTACATATATACTATGTATATTTGTATACATCAAATATTTTATTGAAAAAAGCAAAATGAGAATTTATAGAATAATATAACTTTATAATGAACTTTTTAAAATTACGCTATAAAAAATGAATTACATTGTTTTTATCTGTTGAATTTTCATCCTGAAAAATGACCCAGACAACCGATCATTCAGTATAGTCAAAATTAACAAAGTGGAGGCAGTGAGTGTTCTTTCTGCTTTTCTTCCTTTCATTTCTTGGTGGAGATGAGCAGAGGATGTAGTATTAACCCCCAAAATACCTATAATAGCTATCCAATGCTGTCGAATCAGTGAGAAAACCTAAAACATAAATATTCAAATTAATTGCATTTCCATTATATTTTTTAGACAGTAAATTAAAATATTAAATATGTATACAGGATGTTTATGTTACATGCTAGACGTAGTAACTCAAAATAAGTATGAAAAATGTTTCAGGCCAGACGCAACTTCTCACACCTATATGTATACTTAGCACTTTGAAGGCCAAGGCAGGAGGATCACTTGAGCCCAGAAGTGTGAGACCAGCCTGGGTAAAATAGCAAGACCTTGTCTCCACAAAAAAAATTTTTAAAAATTAGCTGGGCATGGTGACATGTGCCTGTAATCCTAGCTACTTGAGAACCTGAGGTATGAGGATCGCTTAGCCAGAGTGTTCAACCTGCAGTGAGCCAATATCATGCCACTGCACTGCAGCCTGAGAGACCATATCTCAAAAAAAAAAACAAAGTTTTATGAGGTTCCTCATACTTTCTTGGAATTAAATTGGAATCAACAGAGATACCATATTGTAAATTGTTTTACGAGTGCCCCTTCAATAAACAAAATAATTTTACAGTATTATATTTTACATAACCAAAAGGAAATGAGAAGTCCGTTTGTTCCTCTATCACTTAAATACTTCTCAGGAGGGGAACATCAGTGAATGGTTAGCAAAACAGAACAAAGTGAAAATGAAATTTAATAGACTTACAGAATCATTATTCACCAAGATTTACCTTTAATGAGTCGATTACATGATTAATTACTATAATAATAATTGTTCAGTTTTAAAAGTCAATATTTTAGTCTAATATGAATATAATTTACTAGGTACTCATAAATATTTGCTACATTGTCCTCACAAAGAGAAAACACACATGCAATAAATTTAGTATGTGTTAACCTGCTTGGGGTCACACCCTGAACCTCCATTTACCAGGAAGCACTCAGCTTCTGAAATCGTAAACTCATTCATTCTGTCCACAAGTTTCTTTGAATTCTAGTCTGCTTTTTTTTTTTTTTAATTAGAATGAAAAGTTTATTTGTAAGATGGTTGTTTACTCTCTCTCTCTCTCTCTCTCTCTATATATATATATATACACACACACACACATATATATATATGGGGGTAGAGAAAGAGAGAGGGATTGTCATAATGATCCTCTAGAGGACTCACAAAGGCCTATATAATATACACCTAAAGCTTAATAATAATAATTCATATTAAGTACTCCTTTTTCTATTATACTTTATTTTCCAGGATACATGTGCACAACGTGCAGGTTTGTTACATATGTATACATGGGTCATGTTGGTGTGCTGCACCCATTAACTCGTCATTTCCGTTAGGTATATCTCCTAATGCTATTCCTCTCCCCTCCCTCCTGCCCCACAACAGGCCCCGGTGTGTGATGTTCCCCTTCCTGTGTCCAAGTGTTATCATTGTTCAATTCCCACCTGTGAGTGAGAACATGCAGTGTTTGGTTTTCTGTTCTTGGAATAGTTTGCTGAGAATGATGGTTTCCAGCTGCATCCATGTCCCTACAAAGGACATGAACTCATCCTTTTTAAGGCTGCATAGTATTCCATGGTGTTTATGTGCCACATTTTCTTAATCCAGTCTTATTGATGGACATTTGGGTTGGTTCCAAGTCTTTGCTATTGTGAATAGTACCACAATAAACATATGTGTGCATGTGTCTTTATAGCAGCATGATTTATAAATCCTTTGGGTATATACCCAGTAATGGGATGACTGGATCAAATGGTATTTCTGGTTCTAGATCCTTGAGGAATCGCCACACTGTTTTCCACAATGGTTGAACTAGTTTACAGTCCCACCAACAGTGTAAAAGTGTTCCTATTTCTCCACATCCTCTTCAGCACCTGTTGTTCCTTGACTTTTTAATGATCACCATTCTAACAGGTATGAGATGGTATCTCATTGTGGTTTTGATTTACATTTCTCTGATGGCTAGTGATGATGAGCATTTTTTCATGTGTCTGTTGGCTGCATAAATGTCTTCTTTTGAGAAGTTTCTGTTCATATCCTTTGCCCACTTTTTGATGGGGTTGTTTTTTCCTTGTAAATTTGTTTGAGTTCTTTGTAGGTTCTGGATATTAGCCCCTGTCAGATGAGTAGATTGCAAAAATGTTCTCCCATACTGTAGGTTGCCTGTTCACTCTGATGGTAGTTTCTTTTGCTGTGCAGAAGCTCTTTAGTTTAATTAGATCCCATTTGTCAATTTTGGCTTTTGTTGCCATTGTTTTTGGTGTTTTGGACATGAAGTCCTTGCCCATGCCTATGTCCTGAATGGTATTGCCTAGGTTTTTTTCTGGGGTTTTTATGGTCTTAGGTCTAACGTTTAAGTCTCTAATCCATCTTGAATTAATTTTTATATAAGGTGTAAGGAAGGAATCCAGTTTCAGCTTTCTACATATGGCTAGCCAGTTTTCCCAGCACCATTTATTAAATAGGGAATCCTTTCCCCATTTCTTGTTTCTCTCAGGTTTGTCACAGATCAGATGGTTGTTGATGTGTGTGGTATTATTTCTGAGGGCTCTGTTCTGTTCCATTGGTCTATCTCTCTGTTTTGGTGCCAGTACCATGCTGTTTTGGTTACTGTGGCCTTGTAGTAGTACAGTTTGAAGTCAGGTAGTGTGATGCCTCCAGCTTTGTTCTTTTGGCTTAGTATTGTCTTGGCAACGCGGGCTCTTTTTTGGTTCCATGTGAATGTTAAAGCAGTTTTTTCCAATTCTGTGAAGAAAGTCATTGGTAGCTTAATGGGATGGCATTGAATCTATAAATTACCTTGGGCAGTATGGCCATTTCCATGATACTGTTTCTTCCTATCCATGAGCATGGAATGTTCTTCCATTTGTTTGTGTTCTCTTTGATTTCACTGAGCAGTGGTTTGTAGTTCTCCTTGAAGAGGTCCTTTACATCCCTTGTCAGTTGGATTCCTAGGTATTTTATTCTCTTTGAAGCAATTGTGAATGGAAGTTCACTCACGATTTGGCTCTCTGTTTGTCTGTTACTGGTGTATAAGAAGATTTTTGCACATTGATTTTGTATCCTGAGACTTTGCTGAAGTTGCTTATCAGCTTAAGGAGATTTTGGGCTGAGACAATGGGGTTTTCTATATAATCATGTCATCTGCAAACAGGGACAATTTGACTTCCTCTTTTCCTAATTGAATCCTGTTTTTTTCTTTCCCATGCGTGATTGCCCTAGCCAGAACTTCCAACACTATGTTGAATAGGAGTGGTGAGAGAGGGCATCCCTGTCTTGTGCCAGTTTTCAAGAAGAATTCTTCCAGTTTTTGCCCATTCATTTTGATGTTGGCTGTGGGTTTGTCATAAATAGCTCTTATTATTTTGAGATATGTCCCATCAATACTGAATTTATTGAGAGTTTTTAGCATGAAGGGCTGTTCAATTTTGTCAAAGGCCTTTTCTGCGTGTATTGAGATATTCCTGTGGTTTTTGTCTTTGGTTCTGTTTATATGCTGGATTACGTTTATTCATATGTGTATATTGAACCAGCCTTGCATCCCAGGGATGAAGCCCCCTTGATCATGGTGGATAAGCTTTTTGATGTGCTGCTGGATTCGGTTTGCCAGTATTTTATTGAGGATTTTTGCATCGTGTTCATGAGGGATATTGGTCTAAAATTCTCTTTATTTGTTGTATCTCTGCCAGGCTTTGGTATCAGGATGATGTTGGCCTCATAAAATGAGTTAGGGAGGATTCTGTTTGGAATGGTTTCAGAAGGAATGGTACCAGCTCCTCCTTGTACCTCTGGTAGAATTTGGCTGTGAATCTGTCTGGTCCTGGACTTTTTTTGTTGGTAGGCTATTATTGCCTCAATTTCAGAGCCTGTTATTGGTCTATTCAGGGATTCAATAGACTTCTTCCTGGTTTAGTCTTGGGAGAGTGTATGTGTCCAGGAATTTATCCATTTCTTCTAGGTTTTCTAGTTTATTTGCCTAGAGGTGTTTATAGTATTCTCTGGTAGTTTGTGTTTCTGTGGGGTCAGTGCTAATATCCCCTTTATCATTTTTTATTGTGTCTATTTGATTCTTTTCTCTTTTCTTCTTTATTAGTCTTGCTAGCGGTCTATCAATTTTGTTGATCTGTTCAAAAAACCAGCTCCTGGATTCAGTGATTTTTTTTTTGAAGGGTTTTTTGTGTCTCTATCTCCTTCAGTTCTGCTCTGATCTTAGTTATTTCTTGCCTTCTGCTCGCTTTTGAATGTGTTTGCTCTTGCTTCTCTAGTTCTTTTAATTGTGATATTAGAGTGTGAATTTTAGATATTTCCTGCTTTCTCTTGTGGGCATTTAGTGTTATAAATTTCCCTCTCCACACTGCTTTAAATGTGTCCCAGAGATTCTGGTATGTTGTATCTTGGTTCTCATTGGTTTCAAAGAACTTTATTTCTGCCTTTATTTTATTATGTACCCAGTAGTCATTCAGGAGCAGGTTGTTCAGTTTCCATGTAGTTGAGTGGTATTGATTGAGTTTCGTAGTCCTGAGTTCTAGTTTGATTGCACTGTGGTCGGAGAGACAGTTTGTTATAATTTCTGTTCTTTTACATTTGCTGAGGAGTGCTTTACTTCCAACTTTGTGGTCAATTTTGGAATAAGTGTAATGTAGTGCTGAGAAGAATATATATTCTGTTGATTTGGGGTGGAGAGTTCTGTAGATGTCTTAGGTCCACTTGGTGCAGAGTTGGGTTCAATTCCTGGATATCCTTGTTAACTTTCTGTCTCATTGATCTGTCTAATGTTGACAGTGGGGTGTTAAAGTCTCCCATTATTATTGTGTGGGAGTCTAAGTCTCTTTGTAGGTCTCTAAGGACTTGCTTTATGAATCTGGGTGCTCCTGTCTTGGGTGTATATACATTTAGGATAGTTAGTTCTTCTTGTTGAATTGATCCTTTTACTATTATGTAATGGCCTTCTTTGTCTCTTTTGATCTTTGTTCATTTAAAGTCTGTTTTATCATAGACTAGGATTGCAACCCCTGCCTTTTGTTTATTTACTTGGTAGATCTTTCTCCATTCCTTTATTTTGAGCCTATGTGTGTCTCTGCACGTGAGATGGGTCTCCTGAATATAGCACACTGATGGGTCTTGACTCTTTATCCAATTTGCCAGTCTGTGTCTTTTAATTGGAGCATTTAGCCCATTTACATTTAAGGTTAATATTGTTATGTGTGAACTTGATCCTGTCATTATGATGTTAGCTGGTTATTTTGCTCATTAGTTGTTGCAGTTTCTTCCTAGCATTGATGGTCTTTACATTTTGGCATGTTTTTGCAGTGACTGGTACTGATTGTTCCTTTCCATGTTTAGTGCTTCCTTCAGGATCTCTTGTAGGGCAGGCCTGGTGGTGACAAAATCTCTCAGCATTTGCTTGTCTGTAAAGGATTTTATTTCTCCTTCACTTATGAAACTTAGTTTGGCTGGATATGAAATTCTGGGTTGAAAATTCTTTTCTTTAAAAATGTTGAATATTGGCCCCCACTCTCTTCTGGCTTGGAGAGTTTCTGCCGAGAGATCTGCTGTTAGTCTGATGGGCTTCCCTTTGTGGGTAACCCGACCTTTCTCTCTGGCTGCCCTTAACATGTTTTCCTTCATTTCAACTTTGATGAATCTGACAATTATGTGTCTTGGAGTTGATCTTCTCGAGGAGTATCTTTGTGATGTTCTCTATATTTCCTGAATTTGAATGTTGGCCTGCCTTGCTAGGTTGGGAAAGTTCTTCTGGATAATATCCTGCACAGTGTTTTCCAACTTGGTTCCATTCTCCCCGTCACTTTCAGGTACACCAGTCAGACGTAGATTTGGTCTTTTCACATAGCTCCATATTTCTTGGAGGCTTTGTTCATTTCTTTTTACTCTTTTTTTCTCTGCACTTCTCACCTCATTTCATTCATTTGATTTTCAATCACTGATACCCTTTCTTCCAGTTGATAGAGTTGGTTACTGAAGCTTGTGCATTTGTCACGTAGTTCTCGTGTTATGGTTTTCATCTCTATCAGTTTGTTTAAGAACTTCTCTACATTGGTTATTCTAGTTAGCCATTCATCAAATGTTTTTTCAAGGTTTTTAGCTTCTTTATGATGGGTTCAAACTTCCTCCTTTAGCTCGGAGAAGTTTGATCAGCTCGTCAAAGTCATTCTCCGTCCAGTTTTTCCGTTGCTGGCGAGGAGCTGCGTTCCTTTGGAGGGGGAAAGGTGCTCTGATTTTTACAATTCTTAGCTTTTCTGCACTGCTTTTTCCCCATCTTTGTGGTTTTATCTACCTTTGATCTTTGATGATGGTGATGTATAGATGGGGTTTTGGTGTGGAGGTCCTTTCTGTCTGTTAGTTTTCCTTCTAACAGTCAGGACCCTCAGCTGCAGGTCTGTTGGAGTTTGCCTGAGGTCCACTCCAGACCCTGTTTGCCTGGGTATCAGCAGCAGAGGCTGCAGAAGAGTGAATATTGCTGAACAGCAGTTGTTGTTGCCTAATCGTTCCTCTGGAAGCTTCGTCTGAGAGATGTACCCAGCCGTGTGAGGTGTCAGTCTGCCCCTAGTGGGGGTTTTCTCCCAGTTAGGCTACTCGAGGGTCAGGGACCCATTTGAGCAGGCAGTCTGTCCGTTCTCAGATCTCAAACTCCATGCTGGGAGAACCACTACTCTCTTCAAAGCTGTCAGAGGGACATTTAAATCTGCAGAGGTTTCTGCTGCCCTTTGTTTGACTATGCCCGTCCCCAGAAGTGGAGTCTACAGAGGCAGGCAGGCCTCCCTGAGCTGTGGTGGACTCCACCCAGTTGGAGCTTCCTGGCTGCTTTGCTTACCTACTCAAGCCTCAGCAGTGGTGGGCGCCCCTCCCCCAGCCTCGCTGCTGCCTTGCAGTTCCATCTCAGACTGCTGTGCTAGCAATGAGGGAGGCTCCGTGGGCGTGGGACCCTTTGAGCCAGCCGCAGGATATAATCCCCTGGTGTGCCGTTTGCTGAGATCTTGTTAAAGCACAGTATTAGGGTGGGAGTGACCCGATTTTCCAGGTGCTGAGTGTCACGGTTTCCCTTGGCTAGGAAAGGAAATTCCCTTCCCCCTTGTGCTTCCCAGGTGAGGCGATGCTTCGCCTGCTTAGGCTCTCACTCGGTGGGCTGCACCCACAGTCCTGCACCCTCTGCCCGACAGGCTACAGTGAGATGAACCCGGTACCTCAGTGGGAAATGCAGAAGTCACCCATCTTCTGTGTCACTCACGCTGGCAGCTGGAGGCTGGAGCTGTTGCTGTTTGGCCATCTTGGAACCCCCCCTCCCAGTCTGCTTTTTCATCTCACTATATCATGTTTTTAGCCACATTCGGAACAGTTTTTTTCCAGGTGTAATTCCTTCTCCAGTATCTAGCCTAGAAACCTTTGTATTTCATACCAATGGTTTTCATGTTTCAGTTGCTCCACTGTACTTCCAGCGTATTTTTGTTTAAAAGTTTTCTTCATAGATCAAGCAAACCTCTGACTTCTTAGCTATTCATATTATTACGGTTCATCTTTACTGGCTGTTTAAACCCAATACTTCCCGTTACTAGCAATGAGATAATAACATGTGACATATAGGCATGCTGTGGAGATTAAGTGAGATTATATTTGCAAAGGACTTAATTACTATAGTTTCTGGCATAATTTCTTCATAATTAGGATTTATGATTATTAGTTGTTTTCTTGACTTATCTAAAGCAAACACCTATGTAGATTTCCTGCTGGTTTCCACATTCTTGCTGCTTTTCTGTAAGATCCTTTATAAGATACGGCTCCTCTTCCCATCAGTTGAATGATACTGTTCTTCAGTATTCCATCTGTATTCCAATCTGATGATTTATTTATCTGTTGTGATTTAGTATTCTTGTAAAAGGATACTACTTTTTGAATCATAAACAAACAGCAGGAGAAACAAGTTAATGATTGCTACAGATGGCAATACATTGATGTGTCTTGCATTACCCTCTTCTAATTGTATTCTCTACAATAGGATTTATATTTTCTCACAGCGCTTTTCCTCCTTAGTAATTTTGTCTTCATGGCAAAAAAACAATTATTGCATTATGTGTAATTTTCTGCTCTTTGAAAAAGAGAACAAAAAAAAAATCTATCTGAAATAAAGCTTAGGTTTGCTGAAACGCCCATTCTCATGTCAGATCGTTTAGATGAGAAAGGAATGGCAACTTCTATTTTAGGAATTTGAATCCCAGCAATAGGTACCTTTCAAGAATAAAACCTATTCCATTTTCTTCTAAGTAGAAAACAGAATCTGTCAAACAAAGTACAGAACTTCCACAAGGGAACATTCTAGAACATAAAGCCATTCATTGATCTAAATCAAATGAAAAGGTGGTGGATCTCTTAAGCAGGCCCTTGTTTTAACATGTTCTGTTCCGGGCAGCAAGGGCTGAAATATGCCCTGCACAGCAAGCTTCTGACCGACTTGGAAATCACATCATGTGTGGCAGATCCTTGCGTGACCTCGGAGTATCCTCCACACATCTACAGCCACCCAGGAATAATAGCTTCAGGTCACCAAATGCCTTTTCCCAGCTGCTGTGTGTCATGCTTGTGCTCATCTTTCTTTTCTGGTCACTCCCAACTAGTCCTGCTTGAGATCTCTCAACTCAACTCACTTCTTGTTTGTTTTATAATGAGGACTCTGGCTATCTATCTTTAAAGGAAGGACCTGGGATGTGATAGCCAAGGTTCTGGGTTTTCTCCATCCTTCCCTACCTCTCCTAGCTTCAAGGCTGCCGTTAGCAGTGATTCCACCTCCAATCCATTGCCTCACTTCCTAGACAAATCTTTGTTTCTTTCTGTCTTTACCCTTGAACCAGATCCAACTCAGGGCCAAAACATTAAAAACAATTTCTGAAATGGAAATAGCTCTTACTGTATCCTTTGTGGACAAAGTTCCATGATTAACGTATTTTCTATACAAGTTTAAAAAAGAGAAGGCCGAGGAAGGGGCAGAGAAGTAAATAAAAGCCTTTTGCCGTCTCTTGCCTTCAGTATTAGTAGTAAATCTTTCTTTCTGAACACAATCCCACCTTACTCAAACATATGTGTGAGCACACACACATGCCAATATGTACACAAATGCATTTTAAAAATATGAAAAGGGTTTACTTTCCTTCTGGATTTTCTCGATACAGACTTTTAAAAAAAATACAGTGAACAACAGGAAAGAAATTGTATTCTGAAACCATGGCAATAAAAAGAAATAAAAATAAGCTAGCCCTTAAGAAACTGTTCAAACATGAGAGAGAGGTTTTTGGGGAGGCAAAAGAAGTGTCAGGGCACTGGTCAGAGTTAAGAGGCTTTCTGATGGATTTATCCCACCATAAAGACCCAACTCCACTACTGCTTCCTGTCTAAATCCTGATTTCCTAGAGCAAAGCTTGACCTATTAATGAGTGGTTATACTGAAACAGTTGAGGCAGTATCACTAACTACAAGGAGACAGTAGACACACAGCTTTTCACTGGAGTTGCTGACCCACAAGAACACAGGGAATGAAAGGCAAGAAGCAACTCTAGCACATAGGACTTTTGCATGATAGAGTTGGTCCATCCAGGCAGTTCTAAAAGTTGTTCTTTTATCAATTAAAATCAATTAAAACCATCAGTTAAAACCATACCAATTCTGTATAATGCTTTACACCAGACCTACCAAGATTATTCACACTTACTTTTCAGTGTCCGTTTGTTCTCTGGACTTCCCATGGTTGTAGAGCTAGCTAACAGATGAGGTCTGTGTATTTTTACTTTAAAACAGCCCTGTCTCAGGTTAGCTTCCCAGAAGCCGACTCTGAGACAAAGATTGCACCGTGCAAGTGGTTTTTAATGAAATGCTCCTAGGACAGACTAGTACACTTGAGGAGAAGCAGGACGGGGATAGGGAAGATGCCAATCAACGGAAGGATTTCAGGCCCAGGCTGTGGAAAATGGCTTCAGCCTGATCCCACAGGGGTTGGAAACAAAAGTACATCAAAGTCCAGAAGGGTGCACAGATATTGTAAACGGGATTGAAGGGGCCTGAGTAGATAACTGATGGTGTCCACTAAAGGCCCTTTAAGCCGTCATGACATAGCCACTGGGAATTTAAAGCTTGGTGATCAGTCTGACGTGAATAAGTATTGGGGTGAAATATAAGCCAATCCTAAATTGTAAAATTCCCTGTGCCTTGCCTTGTGCCAAACAATTTTTAAAGTTTTCAATAAGTTTAATCCTGTGTTCATTCATAATGTTATTCATATCTACTGGCCATAACTGATAAAAAGAAGATCCGAGACCCATAAACTCATGACCTGTGATCTAACTTCCCTTTATAATGAGCTATTGAACCCATTATAATTATAAACACATTTTTAAAAACACACTGACATACACACAGCTATGTATTATATAGTCAATCAAGTAAAGTACAAAATTAAACTGCGCATTTGCTATCACAGGTAAAACCAGTAGTTAATTACATGCTCTTTTTATAACCAGCATTAAAGAGTTGTGACATTTTCCAGCCCAGGCTTAAAAAGATACTTGTCTTAATAGAACTTAAACTGGGAAAAGGAACCTATAAAACATGCTTACCAGTGCTCACATACATGAGGGAGCTACTGAGTTTTATCAGATATCCATCAGACCTCACCCAATATTTCTCTCAGGGACAAGAATAAGTTTGATTCTTTGTTCAAGGTCCTATAAATGCCTGTAGTGGAGACTTTTCACCTTTATTCAGTTCTTTGCTTCAACCTCCAAGCAAGCCCTATTCACATATAGGTCTTCAGGCTGGCACACCTGGGAGACAGAAACATATATAACCTGCCATTCTCATTATATATATAATTATATCCCTATACATATGTATATACATGTATTATATCCCATTATACATAATATATGCTTTATATATGTAGCACATGTAATATATATAGTAATATATGTATTATATAATTATATATGTTTATGCAATATATATGTATGTAATATATACATAGTAGGAAAACAGTGTACCTACTACATGAGCAATGTTGAATACCAGACCATCTCTAGAAATTGGAATGGACTGATACTTAGTTTACTATTTTTTAATTTTTCTCTTCTATCCCAGGACTCTATGTTCAATGTGATCTAGCCAAGGGCAGTACTTACTATCATGGAATACATTGTTTTCAACAGAATCACATTTTGTCCAAGTGATTTTTGAACAGCAGAAATAGTGATAAAGCTCTCTTAGTGAAGCAAACTAAAACTGTTTTCAGACATAAACTTCTAGTCCAAGAAAGGCAAGGTAAAGAAGATAGTCATGAAGGTCTAGAGTGATCTTTCATGAATACCAGCTGTATCATATGTCAGCCCCCAATCCTTCATTTCTATGTGGTTTTCTAAAACAAAAAAAAAGCCCAAACCTAATTCTTACTTAAGTATCTTTAATCTAGAAGCACAAGTATAAATGCGATTTCACAATGCAAAGGCATTTTTATTTTCAGGTGGTAAGAACCAGCAATTTAACAGCTTTGTCTAAAACGTAATGAACATTTAGCTGCAGAAATTAGAAACTCTTTGTCCATTACCTTTTAACTAAAAGGAAAAGATGATTCAGGAAAGAAAGTTATCCAAAGTTTGTCAGCCAACTCTGAATTTCAGTTTTCACAGCGGCAAGGAGGGAAGAGGATTAATTTGAGTCGGAAGCAATTAGTGCCAAGCACTTCAGTAATTTTATAACACAAAGGATAAGTAAAATAACAAAGCAAAGATTATAGAAAGTTACAAACCACACTATTCAGTTCACAGAGCTGAAGATACTTATAAGAGTGAGAACTTACTATTCTTCAGAGATTCCAAGTCTCATTTTCAAATAGTCTCAAGAGACATATTCTTTATCTGTCAAATATATTCTCATTTTTTGAGGTGATACTATGAGGAAATGAGAGCTTAGGGGTGCAAGTATTTTTTTAGAGACAGTCTCTTGCTCTCACCCAGGCTGGATTGCAGTGTTGCAATTATGGCTCACTGCAGCCTCAAACTCCTGGGCTCAGGCAATCTTCCTGCCTCACCCTACTGCACAGCTAAGACTACAGGCAACATCATGCTTGACTTTTTTTATTTTTTTGTACAGTTGGAGGTCTTACTATGTTGCCCAGGTTTGTCTTAAACTCCTGGCCACAAGCGATCCTCCTGCCCCAGCCTTCCAAAGTATTGGGATTACAGGCATGAACCAATGTGGCTGGCCACAGGTAATTTTAATTCCACTTCATGCTCTTAGGGATTTGGGTAACTGCCATACCTATGTTTTCTCTTCTCTTCATAGGTTAGAAATACTGTCAAAGTTAATGGTGGCGAGGAAAGGAGATCTTTACGACATTCCTTGGCTTCTCCCCTCACTTTCAGGCCTGAAAACAACTAATTCAGCCTAAGAATGCATCTGTCTGCTAATTCACTTTGAAGAAGAAGTTGCAAGATAGAAAAGGTATTATCATGAAATTATTTAATAAGGTATTTATAATAGTACATTTTTAGATTTGAAAAAAATACCACTGACCGAAAACCAAGGCATTTTATCTAAATAGGGCTTGTTTGAAAAATGAAGCTATGTTTTAGTACAAAGTTTAATCAACTAGTTATAATTTACAACCTAACTAATTAATTGCTTCATTTTCTTCCTTGGTGGGGACACTCATAGGATTATTTTCAAGTAGTATTATGTGACTCAAGACCTATAATTTATACCACATTGGTATTTATTAAATAGAATAAATGATGTTCCTGCAACGGTATTCAACTTATGTTAGTTAAAAACTGTTAATTCAAAAAAAAGAAAAATAAAAGAATGGAAAAGAAAATGAGCCATGATCTCTGCTTCCACAAGACTTGTAAATGTAATGGACACCCAGTATCGGCAACATACAAATGAAATGGCATAGGAATTTATAAAGGAGAAAGAGAATGAGAATGATTTTTGACTGGTGTAAAGAAGGAAGACTTAAATGGAAAATAGTTTTAAAGCTCAGACTTGAGAATTAGGTAGGACCATAAACAAAATGGAAGGAGTGGTGTGAGGCACATACAACAGGGCAATTACACGTGAAAGTAGATGGAATGTAAAAGATATAGAGGCAAGAAAGCATTTTCAGCCAAATGGGGGTTTTGTAATTTATCTGGAACATTAACCTAAGCGGTTTTAAGATAAGCTCACCAAACATCTTGAGAGTAATTTTGAATGGGTGGAAAATGGCATCATGGACACCTTTAGAAGGTGTAATCCAACATTCATCTGGAAAGGTAGTTAAGTAGGGAAGAATGAAAAGACACAGGGATCTCTTTTATATGGCAATGATCCAGGCAGCACTTAATGGGTATAGAAAAGCAAAAGATGATCTGGCAGGATGATTGAGATTACAAAGAAGAAGAATTAAACAGAATTAATAAATATTTATTGATTTACGTGCTACCTTAAAGGAAACTACTACTTTATAGAATACCTATAGCAAACACATTTCTAATAATTCATAAGGGGCTGAAACATTTATCATAGGAGATAACCATTAGAATCTTATAGAAACCAGTCCTGCAAATAAATGCTGATTTTTTTCATCATTTTCAAAGAAGGTATCTATAAAGATATACTTAGCTTAATATATACATGGGTAAAATTATACACATACATCTCATTTCTGATTTCAGAGTTCTAGATTTAAAATATGTTTCAAAAAGGTAAGGATAAGCAAGAGATCATAGGTTACATGCATGTAGCTTTTAGCCTGAGTGAAAAAATCCACAATAATAATTTTAGAAAACATAGAAGCCTTTTAAAACTTGCTCATTAAAAACATTTACGAAAAATTGCTGTCAAGCAGCACAAAACATATTCCCAACTGGAACATCATATGTGAATAAACCGTATTATTGGACTATAATTGAATTTAATGACAGTGAAGCAGTGTCTTTGTTCAAAACTGAAGAAAGTGAGATTTCTGCCCAACAGACAAAAGACTAGAGTCTCAAATAATATCTGTTGACTTGGCTACTGAGAGAAAAAAATGACTCAATATTTCAAGCATAAATTCATGTCTGAAGAAGTTATTTTTACTTTAAACCACAAATTAGGTACTGTGACTTAAATAAAGGAAATAAATATCTGAGGACTTGATTTGTGAATGCTAATTTCTAACACAAAACACCCAGTGAGTTTCATGATACATGTTCTCATGGCCTCTCAGGTAAATACCAAAATTACATCTTATTTACTCAATTTTTTTTTTTTTTTTGAGACGGAGTCTCGCTCTGCCGCCCAGGCTGGAGTGCAGTGGCCAGATCTCGGCTCACTGCAAGCTCCACATCCCAGGTTCACGCCATTCTCCTGCCTCAGCCTCCCGAGTAGCTGGGACTACAGGCGCCCGCCACCTCGCCCGGCTAGTTTTTTGTATTTTTTAGTAGAGACGGGGTTTCACCGTGTCAGCCAGGATGGTCTCGATCTCCTGACCTCATGATCCGCCCGTCTCGGCCTCCCAAAGTGCTGGGATTACAGGCTTGAGCCACCGCGCCCGGCCCATT
This sequence comes from Macaca fascicularis, assembly GCF_037993035.2. NCBI lineage: Eukaryota > Metazoa > Chordata > Mammalia > Primates > Cercopithecidae > Macaca > Macaca fascicularis. Next base: position 26,821,150 of record NC_088376.1, on the reverse strand, counting down.
TACTCAATTTTTAAATGATTCCAGAGTTCACTATGTTCCCTTATGATCAGAAAAATGTTACATTGGGATCATCTCCATGCCTGAGCTGAATGGAACTAGGTGTCCTTAGGTCTCCCTGCCATGTTTGAAACTGCTTCCAATGTTGCATTTATAAAAAATGGCTGAAGAAATTTCCACTAAAACAGTAGTGACTTCCAAATAAACTTCAAATCACCTATTTTTAAACATGAATCTGGTGTCACCTATAAACTTTTCTACAGGAGGTTACCAAAATGCGAATGCTTTCTCATTGCAGACTAGCTTTATTACAGACTGACATCCAGCCTACTCTCAACAAACAGAGAGCAAACCATTTGATCAATTTGGCTGAACTATTTTTTTGTATATGTGAGGGTAACAAAGTTGAAAAAGGATTCCAGAAAGATCTTTTGAGGGATAAGTCATAGTGTTTGGCAAATACCAAATACTGAACACATACTACTGAATGAATGAATGATGTGTGGTATAAAGAAATAAAACATTAAACAAAATTTCCATTTTATACTTTTAAAATCAAAATTTTTCCTAAGTTGCCAAAACACGTTTTCCAAAGTTTGCATAGGAGACAATTTCTCCAGGTGGATGGGAATAGCTACTATTTATTGAAAATCTGCCACGAGCTAATCCTTTGCTGACTATAATAACGATCCATAGTACAAACATGGAGTTTGGTATTAGTCTTCCTATTTAACAGATGAGGAAAATCATGCCCGGAGAGGTTATTTCCTTAAAATCACTAGGATATGTAGGATAAATAAGCTCATCAGAAGGTACTTTAGTTGAAAGAAAATAGAATAGTCTGAAGATTTAAAAATCTCCAAGAAGCACCCTCCCTCCCTCCCTCCCCTCCCTATCTATCTGCCTACCTACAGAGACTGGACTGCACTGGCAAAGGACACTCCTGTTGCAGGCATGTGAACCAGAGCAACTCCATCTTGAATATGAGCTGGGTCAAATGATGTTGAGACTTACTGGACTGCATTCCCAGATGGTTAAGGCATTCTAAATCACAGGATGAGATAGGTGGTCTGCACAAGATACAGTCATAAAGACCTTCCTGATAAAACAGGCTGTGGTAAAGAAGCCGGCTAAAACCAAAACCAAGATAGCCGGGAGAGTGACCTCTGGTTGTCCTCACTGCTACACTCCCACCAGCCCCATCACAGTTTACAAATGCGGTGGCAACATCAGGAATTTACCCTATATGGTCTAACTAACTAGGGGAGGCATGAATAATCCAGCCCCTGTTTAGCATAATAAAGAAATAACCATAAAAATGGGCAAGCAGCAGCCCTCAGGGATGCTCTATGGAGTAGCCATTCTTTTATTCCTCTACTTTCTTAATAAACTTACTTTCACTTTATGAACCTGCCCTGAATTTTTTTCTTGCGTGAGATCCAAGAACCCTCTCTTGGGGTCTGGATTAGGACCGCTTTGTTGTAATACTTCCATTATCGCTGATAGTTTTATTGAACAGCATTGAAGAGATGAGCAATTTGTGTTACAGCCACCAGAAAGGTTAAACGATGCCTCTCAATAACATCTGAAAACCCCTGAACAAGACCCACACTCATTAATACCAGTCTTAATTAAAAAAAGAAACAGTTTTTAGCCTTATCACTCCATAATGCTGATTCTGCCACTACTCATGCAGAACATCAAATTGGCTTATTCGTGATTTATTCTTGAATGCAAATTTAAAACTGATATCATAAGATATTTGAAGGAAACTTTCAAAATACAAGACAGAGACCTAACAAAACAAAAACAACATACACACACACACACACACACACACACACACACACACACTGAGAGCAAATACAGAGGAAACGAGCAGTGCAGGTAACAAATAAGATAACAATGTATTCATAAAAATAGAAAAGGATGCTGTTGAATATCCAAAAGAAAAAGAAAGCTCTGAGAAATTATAAGAGTATATACATATAAACAGGTTTTAAAGATAAACTTGAGAAAGGTTCTTAACTTTAAAAATAAAAAAGTCAAATGGATGAATAGATTAGAAGATAATGAAATTAAAGATTAATTTTGGAGAGCCATCTTCTGATTAATGAAAATTGAAGAAAAAAAATCCTGACAAAATTTGCATAGAAACTTGTAGTAGAAGCCTATGGAACACTTACTATGTTAATAATCCTAATGAATAATTCATAATAAAAATGTTCTTTTTTAAGGAGGTTTCTATTTTTCACTATGCATGTGAATTACTTTAATAACAAAAATTATTTGAAACCACAATTTTACAAAACAAGGTTGAATCCATATACTCCACTTGATGGGTCACCAAATTATTTAGAAAGTCACACTTGTGACCAGTTCCGCAAAAGATTTCTTTATAAAGTAGATGTTAAACCACAGCCAGGACAGATCTGAATTCTTCCTGCTGACTCATTTGCATGAATGAAGTAAAACAGTCAAAACCGCAAGAAAGAAAAACTCTAGCTAATGAGGCCATTTGTGCAAATTCATTAGCATGAACACTTCCAATTGATTAGCACAAAGTGTTACAAGGAAACCTCAGGAGTAAAAAGTAACACAAGATTGTAGGCTGCTGTCCCAAGATGGAGAAAATCCCTAGGGATGAGACACTGGAGAGTTAAGCATATGGCCTCCTTTGCTAATAAGTCTAAAAAGAAATAACTACCAGAGCAACTTCTTCACTTTTATTATTAGAAGTGAAATCATTTAAGGAAAGCAAATTTTAGTGCTAATTATTTGTAAAACGTTACCATTATTTGATAAATGATCACCACACTTCTCTTGCTCACAAACACCCAAAGATGCTCTGCTCTCTGCCCTGCAGGTAACTGTTTTTCGTTAGTGATTCTAAAGACATCGGTAGCCCTTGAGATGATTTTAGCAGTCCCGTCCCCTGAACTTGAGCTGATCAGTTCATACCTTGGTGGTGAGGTGCTCCAATTAATACTACTCAGACTTCCCTACATGTCTCCAATTGGAGCACTTACCCCAACATTGTCGTCATCCCGTCATTTGGTCTTTACTCTCCATATGTTATGCTCAGAGAGAATAAAGCATGTGTATTAGTCCATTCTCATACTGCTATGAAGAAATACCCGAAACTGGGTAATTTATAAAGAAAAAGAGTTCCACATGGCTGAGGAGGCCTCACAATCATGGCATAAGGTGAAGGGGGAGCAAAGGCAGGTCTTCATGGCTGCAGGCAAGAGCGCTTATGCAGGGGAACTCCCATTTATAAAACCATCAGCTCTCGTGGGACTTATTCACTACCAGGAGAACAGTATGGGAGAAACTGCCCCCATGATTCAATTATCTCCATGTGGCCCCACATTGACACCTGGGGATTATTATAATTCAAGGTGAGATTTGGGTGGGGACACAGCCAAACCGTATCAGAATGGGACTTTTTCCATTGTTCTACCCAAAGCTAGTTTTGGACAATCTAGCACATTTTGGCCAGTGTGCAAATATTGATGAAGATAATAAATGAATGGGCACATGGAACTCTTACTTTACAGATGAGGAAATTCAGTGATGGAGACCCAAGTACCAGTGCAGGGTTAGTAGCAAAACCAAGAGTAGAATTTAGGTCTCCTGTTTCCCTGCATTTTGCATTTTCTAAAGTACAAACAACTCGGCCCACATGCAAGAGCCACTAAAATGAAATTATAAGCTACTTTAAAAGCCTTCTCATCCACTACTCCTAAACCTCCAGATAAAAAGATCTGTTTACTGTTTAGACAAAACCCAGTCATACCCGCTCTTGCTACTTTTATGCCTCTGTTTATATCAGGAACCTTCACCTTTATAACTACCCCAAACTTACTATCATTCAGAGTCCAGCTTAAATTTCATCATGTTTATTTGCCAAAATAAAATGAAATTAAAATACCGAACACTGTATATGTACCAAGCAATATAGGAGACAAGAAGATGCATAATAAATGGCCTCTGTTAAAGAGGCATGTGATTTAACTAGGCTATTAAAAGGTTGATTAATATCTAGTGTTGCTAAGAAGGTGAGGCAACAGCTTTCCTTATATAATGCTGGAAGATATGAAAATTAGTGCCACAGTTCTGTTTTGTATTGGAGGAAGGGAATTTGGCAATGTCTTTAGAAGTTAAAAGTGTGTCCCTTCAGACCCAGCAATTCTGCTTCTGGTAACATCATATTCTCCTATCCTTAGGTACATTAATGATGCCTTAATAGTTTTTGTAAGAGTCCAAAACTGGTAAAAGAAGTATCCATCTATAGATACTGGTTACATAAATTATGTTACATCTATACAGTTAATATTTTATTTGTAAAAAAAAAAATGAGCTAGTTCTCTATAAGGTAATATATAAAAGCTTCAAACAAGTGACAACTGCAAAGTGCAGAACAATATGTCTAATATGATTACATTTGTTTTAAAAATATAAATTTATATGCCTTCATATACATTAAATTATGAAAGTATAACTGAAAAGTACAAGTGGTAATCAATTTTAAATCTATGGATATTTAGCTAGTTGATGGGAAGGTGATGGGAGTGATGGGAAATTAAATGAGAGTGGTATTTTATTCTGGCCTTGTAAATAGCATTTCAGTAGGCAGGGATGGTAGAAGGATTGTGGGCATAGGGTGGGCTATGCTTCCCAGCACATGGTAGGGAGGCATAGCCATGCGATTAGTTCTAGCCAATGAAATAGGAGTAGAAGTAGCTTATCTCGACTCCAGGCTGAGGCAGTGAAAATCCCCCATATAATTCAGGCCAGTTATAGAGAAGGATTTGTGTTGAGTTGGTGAAACAAGAATAAAGCCGGCCAGATTGCCGAGTAACTCCAAGCAGAACTGCTGCTTTGGTAAGCCTCCTGAATCCTGAAGAGTGAAAAATAAACTTTCACTGCATAAAAACACTCAGATTTAAGGGTGTTTATTACTGTAGGCACATGTAGCCTAATAAAGATAATATCAGTAGAGGGAATAAGATTGTAGGGAAAGGTTTTAGATATGGAGACCTGTGTTTTTAACAGTGAGAGTCTGCTCTGTGTATAGAAGCAGAGATGGAGGAGATGCCTCAAAAGTGTCCTGGAGCTCAGAAATAAATGAAATTGACTGCCAATGTGGAGAAAGACATTCACTTTGTTCGGATTAACAAGATGCTGAAAATTTTCGGTTTGTTTTTGGTTTTTAAGCTGGGAAGTGACATGATTGGAGTTAAGGAATTTCTGTTATGTAGGAAGATTAGTTTGGCAGTGTTCTGCTAAGAGGGATACTTCGTTTTGGAAATGAAAGAGGAATAATCAGCAAAGAACACAGAAAAGAGTAAGAGAAAGAGTATTTTGTGTTCCAGAGGCACAGAAAAGGCTGAAGAAGGAAAGGGTGACTCCCAATGTGAAATTCAAGGAGGTGAAATGAGGTGAGGCCTGAGAATAGCGGCTCTGGTGATGAGCAGATGAACTTAGAGAAGGTAATTAGTAGAATAAGGTGGAAGGAAACTAGGTTGTAAGAGTTTGAGTGAACAGTGAGTAGGTGGTAAGGAAATGGGGTCAGCTGCTGTAGGAAACTCTCCAAATAAATATGCAAGGGAAGAGAAGAGGAGGAGAGAAATGGGAACAGCTTGAGGACAATTTCTAAAAGTTAAGGTAAGGCTAGTTTTATGTATATTTATTTGGCTGTTTGTTTATGTATGAAAGATAATGAAATATTTGTGGACAAAGAGGAGCCAGGTCAGGAGAACAGAACACTAGAGGATGGTGAAGAAAGTTGCCTTGGGCATACCTCTGACACTAGAGAGAGGCATGAGAATGAAAGATTCTGAAGTGTACAAGGGAGAACTAAAATGGAAATTACACTTTGCCCTAACACTTCTTAGTAGAAGAAATGAAAGGCATGTATGGAGGATGAGTATTCATCAGAGTATAAAGGCTGCAAGAAGATCTAGAAATGAGGCCATTGGAGGAGGGTTGTATGGGACTTGGGGATGTTTAATTTATAGGAATAGATGGGGAGCTGGGAAGGAAGACACAGAAGATATGTGAGCCGCACTGAAGGTACAGATACCGAAAGAAAGGATTTGTATTGCACTCAATATAAATGTTGAGCAACCCTCTTCAGTTAGGCACAGCAGCAGCTCGGGGACAGAGTGAAGAAATCAGAAAATAAGGGTAAGAAGAGTAAGACAGAATGTGAATCATACCATGCCTATCGTTAAATTTTCTAAAATCCTTGCCACACGCAGTACCTGGTGTAGGGAACTAAGTGTGTGCCTATTATAGGAGACAGGCCAAGCAACAGAGAGAATGGTAGACAGACAGACATGGCGTAAGCTAGTTAATGAAGCTTTTCCTAATCACACTAACTAAAAGGGATCTCTGCCTCTTCAGGAATCTTTCAGCATTTTCGTCTGACTGATTCCCATGGCATTTATGACCTCTTCATGCCTCAGTTTCCTTATCTGTAAAATGGAGATAATAGCAACCACCTGTAGGATTAACATGAAGATTAGTTGTTAAATATCTCATTTATTCATCACTGCCATCTGGTGAGTGATCATTAATTGTAAGGATATGGATGAGGACATTAAAAGATTCTTACCCTGATCTTTAATGAATTCTTAAAACATCTGAACATAAAATACTTCATAAAACAGCCCACCTCTAATCCACACTATCCATTTGATTAATCAAATGAAAAATAATCCATGAACACAGGAAAACCATGTAATGCACATCTTAAAACGTGCAGACTGTGCTGGTATTCTCTGTTGGCCACCTCCTTCCACTCTGACTTTCTCTTGTGTCCTTTGTTACCCAGGGGACTCAGTCTATGGCTCTACCATCTGCATTCTTTCCACCTGACTTCTGAGGCACAAATAGGAAAACTGAGGGACTGAGATGAGAGAAGTCAGAGAACATATTCTTCAAACATTCACATCTCTCTGAGAGTAGCTGCTTCTAAGACGATACTGAAGTCATGCAGCCTGTCCCACACAACCCTTGCTCTTCTGGGCTCCTGCAACAGTACCTCTCACCCTTCTGCCTTCAGGACTAAGGGTGGTAATGATGCTACCTCTGGGTGCCTTGACATGACATATTCCCGTAGCCGTCCTCTCACCTCTGAGCATAACCCTTTTATTAACTCCCCTCCACTAAATGCTTTGAGTAGATTTTCTTTTTCTTATTAGTACCCTGATGGATCCACAGAATGTATATGAAACACTATATATTTGATGTACTAAATGGAACACAATTAATACATTTTAGATCCATGGGTGACTTTAGACTGCATTTGATATAGATGAAGAAATTGAGCCCTGAAAACGTAAATTGGCTCCAAGGCTGTGAAGCTAATAAGAAGAGAACAGAGAAAGGCCAGGTCTCCTAACTCTCAGAACAGATGACCTGTGCTCTGTCATGCAGTCTCCCACAAGGCGACCTGAACTGAAAAACAAAAGGTTTGGATTATAGGAAGCCATCTGCAAGGCAGTGACTGTGGCTTCTATTAAATAAATTCCATCGTCAGACCTTTCCACCCCATTGTCAGAACAGCCCTGCCATCTCTCTCTGTGGAGATAATTAAGATTTAACCTCGATGTTGGAGGCAGAAAGCTGCTAGCTTTCAAAAAGAGATGTTGCTTAAGGGTCAAAACTATTTTCTTCTGATCAATTCTGCTGCAAATGGATGAAGTTCTTACATCTGCTTCTTGTTTTGGGGCAGAGGGATATCCTGTTCTCTCTCCCTGTCTTGTGTACTCATAGCAAACCATACATTATCAGGCAAGTTAAGGAATGCAGTCTCCTACTAACAATTCCTCACCTCTGAGGCACTTACAGAGTAGGTAATTTATTTAACATTAATCAGAATTAACTTTCTAAGTGTGTTCTGTTCTCCTCAAAATTATTAAAATTGATGGTGTGTACAATAATCAGTGGCATCTCAAATATACACACACACACAAATATATATAAATAGGAACATATATACACAAATATATGTAGATACACATACAAATATATATAGAAAAACTAATATATTAATTTCATCTATAATAAAAATGATGTATCTTTATTGTTTAGTTGGGGAAAGTTTGCATTAATGACTTAATGTCATCCTCCAAAAACTGTAAGTGGCATTTATTTTTATTGTCATTTAATATATGATAAAACTGAATCATATTGAAATTAATAAAACCAGCCCAAGCTAGCACAGCTAGTAAGTGCAGAAGTTCCAATTTGAATCTAGACCTTTCTATATATAACAAGTATATACTCTCTGTATTTGTCTACTGCTCTGTCATTATCATTATCAAGTTTATCCACAGAGAACAATTATACTGATGAGGCCAAACAGTGTCCTCCGCCAATCATTTCTTTCAGTCCTCATATCTTCTTCTTGGAAAACTACCTCATACTTTGGTTCTTGAAGAGACAGCACCCGTCTCTCTCCTGGAAGTTTATATCTGGGTTTTGCAGATACTGGTTTAGGTTCTGTTAGTGCTTGGAAGAAAGCATCCTGGGGAAGCTTAGGCTGCAGCCCAGCATGCATGTTGGGGCAGGAAAAGCTAGTAAGAGAGACAGAGGAGGACAACTGCGCATCTCCAGGGAGAAGCAGAGATGAGAGACCACTGAATTATGGAGAGAAAAGAGTAAGCCAGGTCTCTGATAGCTTTCTGATCCCATCCTTTTAAGAGGCTTAATTATCTTTCCTACTTCTGAGTTTTCCTGAGATGTCCCTTTATTCTTCCTGTAACTTATATGAGCAAGTCTGAATTGTATTGTGTTACCTATAGCCAAATAACCATAATGAAAAAATGTAATTTTTTTTTTCTTTTTTTTAGTCTTTCTGTAACCCAGACTGGAGTGCAGTGGCGTGATCTCAGCTCACTGTAACTTCTGCCTCCTGCAGTCAAGTGATTGTCCTGCCTCAGCCTCCCGAGTAGCTGGGATTACAGGCATGTACCACCACACTCGGCTAATTTTTTGTGGTTTTAGTAGAGACGGAGTTTCACCGTGTTAGCCAGGATGGTCTCAATCTCTTGACCTCATGATCCACTGGCCTCAGCCTCCTAAAGTGCTGGGATTACAGGCGTGAGCGACCGCGCCCAGCCATAAATTTTTTTCTGTTAATTATGTATGTCTTTCAGGATTGTCATTAGTAAAATTTCTTGCCGGTTATTAAGCCATAAGCATTAAGGTAATATCAGATAACTAAAAATGTAGAATTTGCAGATGGCAGTTAAAAATATGAAATCTGTATTTAGATTACCTGTGTTTAAACCTTTGCATCAGTATACTAGCAAATGAGTTCTTTTTACCTATTCTGCTTCTATTTCCTCTGCTGTAGAATATGAAAAATAAATAATTTACCAAAAACAGTTGCTATGAAAATGAATTAATACGTGGAAAGCAGTTACCAAAATTTCTGACCCATACATAGAGTTCAAAAAATGGCTATGAGTTTTGTTGTTATTTTAACTCTGATCGTCTGCAGAGTGACTTTTCCCATGTTTTACCCTCTAGATAGAACCTGATTTTTGGTTTCATGTAGAAGCCAAAATTCTATCTACAAATGAAAGTAGTTCCCAATCCGGTTGTGAAATACAAGCAGGGCCTGTCACAGTCATTAGTATTAAATTGTATTGTTCTTCTTTATCTTTGTTTAAATTTCCATTAAGTATCATCCATTCTTATATGAATGTATTGAGATGATGAGACTTCACTGACACAAGGAGGAAAAAAATTTTAAACATCTTGTCAATAAGTCAGAGAATCTTGAGATGTAATCAAGTATTTAATATGAAAATAATTGTGCTGTCCTTCATAAATGTAACTATCAAGCACTTTCATGAGGAGTTACCTGGGAATGTTTTCCCACCTGTGCTAAATAACTTCTTTTTCTGCCCCATATCCCGAAGCAGGCATTTTCAGAAGAACGCTAAAGTCCATATTCCAGAATAGAGTAAAACCTACTGGCCCACACAGGGATTTACCCACCACATCAGTCTCATTAACACACAGCTCTCACCAACTGAGCTAAATAATTAGGGTCAGCTATAGATAGAATTACCATTAATTGTTTTCAGATTTCAGTCTCTGGGCCTTTCATTCCAGAATCACTAATTATAATAAGAAAAAAAGTGTTCAGAAGTCTAGAGTCAGTTTATGCTTCATAATAATCTATTAGCAAGCCAAATGGCTCATTTATGGAGAATGCTATCCAAATCGGATTTTCCAGTAGTAAACATTTAAATTCCAGGCACTTGAGGAAAATGTTGCCAAATAAATTCTAGACACCACTGTTTTGACTACTTAACAAACATGTCTTCCCATCATATTTCTAAGAATAGGTCCATCCCTTCCCCCTAGAAATAGGGGTGGGCTCGTGAATTATGCTGAGCCTTATAGAGTATCAAGCTTGACCCATGGTGGTAATAGTCATTGGTCCAAGGTGTCAGTACAGAACCTAATAGGGCCAATAATACTTATCGCTGGGATTCTTTTCAGAAAGCTAAAAAAGCATGTGTTCCTTGACACTGTGGTCTTGGAACTGTTAATATATAAACTACAGTGGTTTAAAGTCATTTCTAAAGCCACACAAAGATAAATGGAACTCACATGCAGAGAGAAATAGAGAGGAAATAAAAACTAAAAAGAAAAGAGAGGCCTGATGGGTATTTAAATTCCTCCTTCTATATGTCCTTAGCTTTACTCTTACTGTTTCCAGTTATGCAGGCAAATAAATCTCCCATTTTTCTTAAACTAAGCCAACTTTTATTTCTGTCACTTGTAATCAAAATGTCTTATTTAATAAGCCACTATGCTGTTATTACCGTCTTTAAATACTGTGTAGCCCTGCTTTATTTCAAAGACCTTAAAATTATAAGAACAATTTAGGCAATAGTCACATCTACCCAAAGAAATGTGATTATGCATATATATGCATAAACATAGAAATATATTTTTATAAAGGCCTCATAATGAGCTTCTATTACAACAGAGGACAGATATTGTGGTGCTAACTATATAAGAACACAAATACCAGGATATGACTCTAAAACTCTCCTCCCTTCCTGGATTAAGGAATAGAGCAAGATAATGATATTAACTTTAATTGAGTTATTACAGTGTACCTGGCTTAGATATGAGTACTTTACCTATCAACAGATTTGATCCCATAATAGTCTACTATGATGTATTAGATATCTATTGATATATAACAAATTACTACAAACTTACTGGCTTAAAACTATAGACATGTGTTATCTCACAGTTGCTATGGATCCGAAGTCCAGACACAGTTTAGCTAGGTCCTCTGGAAGACTGCAATCAGGATATCAGCCTGGAATGTGGTCTCATCTGAGGCAAGGCTGGGAAAGAATGTATTTCTTCACATTCAGTTTCCCATGGACTGTTGAACTAGGCCTCTTGTGTGCTGCTGGCTTGAGGTAGCCCCAAATTTCTTGTCATAAGGCCCTTTCTATAAGCAACTTACAGCATGATAACTACTTCAAAGTCAGCAAGGAATGGAATCTCCATGCACCTCTGTTACAATCTTATGTGACACAATCACATATATATGATCACATTGATCCTGTCACCTTTGCAGTACTATTGACTAGAAGCACATCACAGGTCCTGCCCATGTTGAATTAGAAAGGCTACACAAATCAGAATACAGAAGATGAGGTTCCTGGGAGCCACCCTACCATCTGTCTGCCACAGAGGTATGTATTATCATTTCCCATTTTGCAGATGAGATGCTGAGGCACAGAGAAGTTAAGGTGCAGAGCTGTGCTTGCAATCCAGGTGGGCTGTTTCCACTATGCTACTCCTTCTGGATGAAAAGCAAAAACAAACAAAAAAAACCAAAAAGCCTAAACCACATGTGGCAAGTTCAATACCAGTCTGAGACTTTATGTTTAATAACTGCATGAGCTGGAACAAAAGTCTTAATCTTGCTGATCTTCGCTTTATTTTTTCTCTATAAAGCAGACATGACACAATCATTTCTGTTTTTTGTGATGGCCAAATGACATAATGTATATGAATATACTTTGAAAGTATAAGTACATTATGTTAAAAATATTATCCTATATCATTACGATATACTTTGAAAGTATAAGTACATTATGTTAAAAATATCCTATATAATTACGATAGAGAATGAAGATGTTATAAACTAAACTGTTCTAATTTGCTACAAGCTCATGAACCCTCATGGTCAAGGGCCAATGAATCATTCATTGCTTTCTGCAACAGTGATACCAAGTTCAGTCTTGTTAGATAGAAGGAAGGGAAGATAAAAGTACCTGAAGATGGCATGATGCTTTACCATCACCAAGACCTGAGACCTGAGCACCCTGACTGGAAGGACAGACAGGTTTGCACAAATTCAACCAAATTATTTTGCTTGTTGTAACTCAGTATACTTTTATAAAGACTAGACTTACAGCTATGTCTTTGATAAAAATGGATGCAAAACTGAAGGAAATTCACATCTTGTGAGCATCTACTGAAAGTTACCATCATTCTAGGCAGTTCACAAATGTTACACCATTTAATCTTCAGGAAATTCTGTGGAGCAGTCATTATTATTATTATTATTGAGATGCAGTATTGCTCTGTAGCCCAGCCTGGAGTGCAGTAGCATGATCTCAGCTCAGTGCAACCTCTGCCTCCTGGGTCCTGGTTCAAGCAATTCTCCTGCCTCAGCCTCCCAAATAGCTGGGATGACAGGTGTGTGCCACCATGCCCAGCTAATTTTTTTTTTTTTTTTTGTATTTTTAGTAGAGACAGGGTATCACCATGTTGGCCAAGGTGGTCTTGAACTCCTGACCTCGTGATCTTCACACCTCAGCCTCCCAAAGTGCTGGGATTATAGGCATGAGCCACCACGCCCGACTGGAGTAGTCATTATTAACTATTTTCAGATAAAGAAACTAAAAATCAGGGAGGTCATATAATTTATTCAATGTAGAATTCAAACCCAAGATTTCTTCAAGCTAGTCAATTAGGGAAATATATGTTTAAATATGTATACTACCTTGTGGGAGAACCTATTCATTTGTTCAATTATCAAATGACAAAGGATAATTTAGCTCTTATATCAGTCACAGACATATAAAAGCAATGAGAAGTCAGATTAATTGCCACAGCATTTTGAAAGAGAAACCATTGACTCGGAGCTCAAAAGACATCTATCCTGCATCTTGTGCTATTGCTAAAAAGCCATGCGTCCAAATCAAATGATTTATTAGAATCTATAATCTAAACCTCAGTTTTTCTTCTTTCATAAAAGGTGACACTTACCTTTGCTTTTTTTTTCACAGAGCAGTTGCTGAGATCAAATTAATTCACATGTCTATAAAAATAAAGCACCTTAAATGTAAGACATTTTCACAGTTCTAGGTGAACACACGAAATCTTGAACCAATTTAGCTTTGAATAATGGTCAAAAAGCAGACATTTTCATGCAACATCTTTTTTTTTTTTTTTTTTTTTTTTTTTAAACCAGGGTACTTAAGAATACCCTCTGAATTCAATGCTAGGCTCATTACAATAGGTTCATATTCAGATTTAAACTGTGACCCTGAACATATCTGTTATACTTCAAGGTGAGTTAGAAAGTGAGTGGAAATAATGTTCTTAGAAGTCATTTCTGTAACAGCATGGATAGCATCAAACTTATTATACAGGAAAGTAACTGTAAACCACAACAAATACATTTCATTAAAGTCAAGCTGACTGTATACCCAACTCAATTTCCCCCATGAGACCTATTCTAAAAATGTCTGGGGCTACCCCAAGACTACTCAACATGAGGAGATAGATGAAGAAAGAAATCAGAAGATAAAAAACAAATGTCTTGACTGATTATATTTTTATTTTTTTTTTATTTTTTTTTTTTGAGACGGAGTCTCGCTCTGTCGCCCAGGCTGGAGTGCAGTGGCGCGATCTCGGCTCACTGCAAGCTCTACCTCCCGGGTTCACGCCATTCTCCCGCCTCAGCCTCCGAGTAGCTGGGACTACAGGCGCCCGCCACCACGCCCGGCTAGTTTTTTGTATTTTTAGTAGAGACGGGGTTTCACCATGTTAGCCAGGATGGTCTCGATCTCCTGACCTCGTGATCCACCCGCCTCGGCCTCCCAAAGTGCTGGGATTACAGGCTTGAGCCACCGCGCCCGGCCTATATTTTTATAATCCTACTTATTTTTTTGGCAGTTTTACAAAAAAAAAAAAAAAAAAGTGACCATGTGAACACATTGATAGGGTCCTTCCTGGGTTTTTAGAAACAAGTTTTACAAGCAAGGGGTCCTGAAACAAGCTTCTACAGTTTCACAAAAAAAATCCTCCTCTGTGGGTTACTGACAGCATACAAAAGGACCCAACATCATGTGACATTTGGTCAAGACGACCCTTAATGAATGTCCCAGTATTGTAATTACATAAACCTCTGTTTACTTATTCATTTAATGGCCCTTTGACCCCTTACAGCAGTAAATAGGTAGACCTGTCTTATTATTCTAGGACAGAGTGAGAAAATTAGGAGCTAAGCATGTGAGTGAATCATAGAAACATGAATATGTAATGGAACAGACACTGTTAATCCACAGCTCAGTTCCATGCACATCATATCCACGTTTACTTGAGCAGTCGCTGCCCCATGTTATAAGGTGGTTTTGTGCAGAAACAATATTTGCTGGTTTGCATGAACAAACTGCTATATGAGTTGGATCCCAAATATAAGAATGACTCAAACACAGAGATGGTTCAACTCTTGTGCACAAGATTATAATAGGTGGGTGGGCAGGCCTGAAGTGAGAGTCATTTGTGTGTGGTCCCCCAAGGACCCTAGATGACAAAAGTTCTGCCTCCATTTAACATCTGATTTTCAATGTCATTGTATTAGTTTTCTAGGACTGCCATAACAAAATACCACAGACTGGGTGGCTTTACTAATAGAAATTTATTTCTCACAGTTCTGGAGGCTGCAAGTCAAAGATCAAGGTGTAAGCAGGTCTGACTCCTGAGGCTTCTCTCCTGGGCTTATAGATGGCCACCTTGTTTCTATGTCCTCACGTGGCCTTACCTCTGTGTGTTCAGGAGTCAAGCAACTCTCTAGAGTCTCTTCTTCTTATGAGGACAGCAGTCAGATTGGATTAATGTCTTCCCTAAGGGGCTCATTTCAACTTAAGTACTTCTTTAGAGACCTTATTTTAAAATACATTCATATTCAACATAGAAATTTTGGAAGAATATAGTTCAGACCCTAACAGTCCCCTAGAGGTTCTCATGATTGCAGTCACACAGGAGTGGACATGAGCATGGAGGAACATGGATAAATGGCATGGAGTGATTTTTTGTTTTTCAGCCAGCCCTGAAGTACAGTTTTTTGTTTGTTTGTTTGTTTTTGAGATGGAGTCTCTCGCTCTGTCACCAGGCTAGAGTGCAGTGGCACGATCTCAGCTCACTACAACCTCTGCCTCCCGGGTTCAAGCAATTCTCCTGCCTCAGCCTCCCTAGTAGCTGGGACTACAGGTGCACGCCACCACGCCTGGCTACTTTTTGTGTTTTTAGTAGAGATGGGGTTTCACCATGTTGGCCAGGATGGTCTCGATCTCTTGACCTTGTGATCTGCCCGCCTCGGCCTCCCAAAGTGCTGGGATTATAGGCGTGAGCCATCGCGCCCAGCCCCTGAAGTACAGTTTTATCAGGTGCAGATACATTATTTTAGCTAGAACCCAGACACACACATGGCTGTACTCACAGGAAAGCTGGGAAACATAGTACTCTGAATAGCCATCTGCCAACAAAAACTCCTCCAGTGGAAAGCAGAAAACATTTTTGGTGAAAGATAAGTGATATGTTTTGGATGTTTGCCCCCTCCAGATCTCGTGTTGAAATGTGATCCCCAGTGTTGGAGGTGGGGCCTAGTGGGAGGTCTTTTGGTCGTGGCAGTGAATCCTTTGTGAATGGCTTGGTGCCCTCCCCATAGTAATGAGTTCATATGAGACCTGGTTGTTAAAAAGAGTCAGGGACCTCCCTCCTCTCTCTCTCTCTCTCGTTCCCTTTCTCAGCATGTGATAAGCCTGTTTCCCCTCCACCTTCTGCCATGATTGGAAGCTTCCTGAGGCCCTCATCAGAAGCAGAGGCTGGTACCATGCCTTGTGTACAGCCTGTAGAACTGTAAGCCAAATAAACCTTTTTATAAATTACCCTGTGTTAATAGTAACACAAAATGTACTAATAACAGTGGTGTCTCTGAAATGGCATCATATTCAAATTTGTATGCTCCATGTCAAAATGTAACACAGAATCACACATAGAAGAACTCAACAAATACGAATTTATTCCATTTAACTTCTGTATTTTATTCTCACCCCAGTGTTTTTGATGTTACCCTCTAACCATTTTTTTTCAACATCAAAACACTGGAGTTTTATTGTTTTTTCAATTGTCCTTTGCTTTATTTTTCATTTTCTCTTGAAAGCCTTAGTATGGTTAGGGTTGCAGGTGGCTAAACGATCTTATAAGGCCTCCCCTATCTAATTTCTGGAGAGAATGACTGTAAAGAAAATGGAGAAAGTGTGTGTGAGTGTGTGTGTGTGTGTGTGTGTGTGTGTGTGTGTGTGTGTACTGGTTAAAAAAATCAATTTTTCTAAGACCTCATTATTCAGTGAAAGAGGGGAAAGGCATACCAAGCTTCCAGAATCTGAGTGGTTTTATTTACCTAGGACAGGAACAGACAACTTTCGAAAGGCTAATCAGAATTAATGAATAGAAAAATGAAGAAATAGAATTAATTCTTGGAAAACAGGAAATGAAAAATTGTAATCAGGCATCAAGTTTGCTCAATTTAAATAAGCTGAAATCTATTAGAATTAAGAAAAAACTACCTCAAGGCTAACCTTCCCCTTAAGATTAAAAAAATGAACAAAACAAAAGAATTACAAAAGAAAACCAGTCTAACAGTAATCATATAATGATAATGTATACAATGTGATTAAAATAAAGGTCAACCAAAGGGATGAGAACATACAATTCAGGTGGGCGACCACAATTCATGCTATTTCCTTGCAAAGGAATCTGGGTAATAGAAACAGGGCAAGGAATGGCTTAATTTTTGTTTACTGCTGGGAATATACAGATATCTGACTCACTGATAGTGCTAAATTAGTTGCTTCTCCGCTGATGCTAAAGATACCCTTCAGTACCTTCCATGAGAAAATCAATTTCCTTGCAGGAGAATTTTTGAAGGAGGTTGGGGGCCTTCTACTATTATGCTAAGTAACTAGTCACAGCAAAATACACTTTTATTCCTAAAGTGACCTCTACAAAACAAGGCGTATTATTCTTGCAAACCACAAATGTTTCTCTAGCCTTTACATTTAACTAGTTTTATCATAAAAAAGAAAAAAATTCATGTTCCCATGCTGATTTCATATTGCCTATTATACTTAGTATATAGTTTGTTAAAACATCTCTAAACAATAGTGAACATCTCTGGAAATAGCATTCATTAACTATAACATTTAATGTCTAAATGCACAGGACAAAATACTTTTCATGGTTTTTGTGTGTTTTTGATAAATCAGATGAAAATTACTAACACAGGTCACTTTGAAGCTGGGACTTCAATGTTATTAAAGGAAATGTGTACATTGTCATCACTTATGAAAATGCAATAGAGTTCTTTATAGCAGCAAATATCCAAATTACTACTTCCTTTTCCCTGATTATTTTTTGAAAGGTCTCACAAACGTCAGAAGGTACCCTATCTGCCTAAATCACAAGAACACATTGATTTTGCCACTATCACATATCTTAAAATACAAACCTCATATTTTTTCTCTTTGCAGGAGCCTGCATTTGAGCAATCTCCTCTCTGACCTTGAAACCTATGACATCAATAACAATTTCTACATTTATAAGCCTTAATGTGTTAAGTATTAGAGAATTCTGGCTTCTCTAGCCACTAAAGATACAAAATTTTCATTTCTAAGCTTACACTTAATAAAACTGATGGCAAGGTCTCTCAGCTCTCATGTGCTCAAAACAATAACCTAAATTCTTCATGCCCAAGTTTCCCTGGCAAGAACTCAGGGTGTAATGTGGCTGCTGCATGCAAAGAACCAAACTAGGTTTGCAAGAGCTGGGTTTGAGTCGTAGCTCTGTTATTCACTAGCTGTGTGACCTTGAGGGAATCACAACTCGGGACCTCCTGTGTGCATCTGTAAAAAATGGTATTTGGATTAGATGCGTGTTAGTGATTGCTAACATTAGAGAGTGCTCCTGTGGTCCAGATAATCCCCACTGCTTTATGTATATTAGTTCACTTCATCCTCAGAACAACCTCAAGAGAAAGGTGCTTTTATCATTTTTGCTCCACAGATGTGGAAACCCAAAACATGAAGTTAAGTATCTTGCCCAAGGTCAAAACAGCAAGTGATTGAAAAGTGGATTCGGTTCAGGAATAAATGCTCTTGGCCACTCCATTTTATGGCTAAGGTCCTTTGTTGCACTGATGTCCTTTGATGTCTATCAAACTGTTTTATAAAGTACTTAGCTCTAGAGCCCTTGGTAAGATTTTTGAGACTGCATGGTGGAAGGGAAAGAACACTGGGTGAGGAGCAAGGAAACCCCGAAGAAGTTGTGTGCAGCCAGGAAAGTTACTTTTAAGCTTTCTGTAGCTGACAAACCCCTAAAGCCCCTTCCAGTTCTCCATTTGTGGGATTTTAATTCTGAATTAACAAATGGCATGTCTCTCACTGTGAATGAAAGGCTAGATTCCTGGTATAATTATTTCTTTTCTCCCATGTAGTGGGTTGAATAGTGTCCCCCACCTCCCTGCAAAAAACAGATATGTCCATGTCCTAATCCCAGAAACCCATATTATCTTATATAGCAAGAGTGTAAATTTTACTTTATTTGTAAAAAGGGTCTTTATGATATAATTAAGGATGCTGAGAGAAAGAGATTACCTTGGATTATCCTGGTAGGCCCTAAATCCCATTGTAAATGTACTTAGAAGATAGAGGCAGAGGGAGATTTAACAGACAGACACACAGAAAAGATAGCCACGTGAAGATGGAGACAGATACTGGAGTGATGTGGCTACAAGCCAAAGAATGCCAAGGATTTCCAGAAGCCAGCAGAAGCTAAGAAGAAGCAAAGAAGGATTCTTGTCTAATGCCTTCAGAAGGAGCCAGTCTTGCCATACCTGATATTGGACTTCTGGCTTCCAGAACTGTGACGGAATACATTTCTGCTGTTTCTAACCATTATGTGGTAATTTGTTATAGCACTCCTAGAAAATTCATATAGTGCCCTATTCAGAATGAATTGGGTAAAAAGAGGCATGTCTGAATGGTCTTTATATCCCAGTAATTACATAGTCAATAGTAACAAATACATATTTTTAAAATATAAAGTGACATAAATCAATACACCTTAGGTTCTTTAAGTATAAATTGGGAAACACTGGCAAGGATGGGTATCTTAAATAAGGAAAAAGGTCTGTTAGTTAAAGGACAAAAGTCTACCCAACATAAAGCAATACAGTAGTGAAACCAAGGGCTAAACTTATCTGCCCACCAAACTTAACTGCAAACTTGCTTTTAATCACTTCTAGTCTACCTTAAAACTCCCACTAGCTTCCGTATAGATAACATCTCTGACCGTGGGTCACTACAGTAATGGGTGTTTGAAATTGTTTTTCAGAAACGAGGGGATAGCTCTTGTCCAGGTCAAGCCAGTTGATACTAACAGTTCTTCAACTGGGCCTGCACAGGTGCCCAAGGAGTGAACTTCTGACATCAGGGAGCCAAAACTCCACTCTTAGATCATGCTAATGCTGCCATTTTCTGCACATGTCCTATGGCAAACCATGTAGCTAGGTAACACTTGCACAGAAACCCCAATTACCTCACCTTTTCTACCCACCAATCACCTCTCCCCACACTTTAGACTGTCCTGTTTCTTATCCCGTAAGTATACCCAAGTCCTATTTTGGGGGAAGCAGATTTGAGATTTGCTCTCTCATCTCCTCGCATGGCAGCCTTGTGAATACAATCTTTTATCTTTTGCAAAAAGCCATGCTCACAGTGACTGACTTGTTGTGCGTGGGTACAATGCACCAGAAGACTTGAAATCTAAAGCTATCTTTCTTAGGCATCATCGTGTGTCTGTGTGTGTCTATGCATATAAGTATGAGCATGTACATATTTAGGTTCAACTAGGTATGTCTGTAGTCTTTACTTTCTACATTCATAACCCGTTATCCAACAAAAACAACACTGATAAAACACAAATCTGATGTTCACATTATTCTCCTGTTTAACACTAGCACTATTATAAGAGAGAGACTCTACTCCATTAGAAACTCCTTGAGGAGAACAAGTCTTTGTCCATCTGGGGAATGGTGGTAAGGGTTGCAAATTCTGCAGCAGCTTTTGTTTTCCCAGCCCCCTGCTGAGCGACTAATGATAGGAAGACGCCACTATATTCTAGACCTAATTGCTAAGGTGATTCGGGAAACTGCATCAGATAAAGAGATACCCAGAACTGTGGTAACTAGAATCACTAGTAATTTGTCCACACTGTGCCTGAAAAAGAATGAGGCTAAGCGTAAGCCAGGAAGCTCTTGCAAACCTAGTTTGGTTCTTTGCATGCAGCAGCCACATTACATCCTGAGTTCTTGCCAGGGAAACTTGGGCATGAAGAGGGTACTGACACACCCCTCTGTTCTGGATCCCAACCATGCATCTCTCTTCAATGAATACTAACAAATCTAATGCACAGGTATGATTAACTGGACTAAAAGCCTCTAAGAATTAACACTGTAGGTATTCAAGGGCCTGTCTACAAAACATTTGCGCATATTTTAGCATAAGAGAAAGTTATTTTACAAAGAAACAGTGTACACTAGAAATACAGCATGAGGAAGTTTATGTTTGAAAATAAAAGCAGTCAGAAATCTCTGGCTGCTGTGTATTTTAAATCAAGGCCAGAAAGGATCTAGGCACTGGTCCTCTAATATCTTTTCCAAAACAGAGGAAGGATGCTTAAGATGGGACTGACCACTACTCAAATGAATCATTATAGCTCATTACAGAAGAGTCCTAAAAAGAGGGGAATTTTAAAAACCTTCTCTTCCTCTGCCCCCATCTCCTAAATCCCCTCTTAGTGACTCTTTTCAGCGAATAGGCACAAGATTGGGGTGAGACTTTTTCCATCTTCCTCAGCAGGAAGCTTTATGTGAATAAAGCACCATTTTATATTAACAAGCCGATGATGAGTATCCTTCAATGCAGACATTGCATACAGCCTGGGATGCATACTACCCCTATGCCAGGGCATTTTTCCTTTAGCACGTCAGCCTGTCCTTTTAGCATCATGTAGCACTGAATGTCAGGCAAGATATTTCAATCTCAGCCCACTAGTTTTCTCATTTGAATGCCCTTAATCTATTTGATTCCGAGTTTCATTTTTGCCTGACAGGCTGAATCCTGAGTCATACCCCCAACAGGAACATGGGTGATTGTGATACAGTGCTTGCCAGTACACGTAACCCCTGAAATGTCTCAATAAGGGGCATTTTCCACAACAGTCTCAAGAGGCAGAATTGACAAGGCACACGGAGCCCCGAAAGGAAAAGCTACACATGCAAACCATTAATGCTGTGTTATTACTATGCAAAATCATCATAAGTGAATTAATCACAAATTAAACACTGTAGGTAAGCAAAGCTCTGTGCCTGTGTGCTTATACTGTGCCCATAGGCCTGCACGTGTGTGCTTGCACATGCGCGCGTGTGCACACACACACACACACACACAATTTTCTGAAGCAGGAAATACCTGGTTAACCATTAAGCAATGGAAAGCAATCTTTACATTGTAAAAATCTGTGCTACTTACAATGATGTTAATAGGGAGGCTGCAAAAGCACAACTTTTAAAGCTGGACTCCTTGCTGCAAATACTGGGTGGCTTTTTCCCCTGATAATTATGCATTTGCTGTCTAAGATTAATCAGGGAAGTTAATGATGCAAAAAATTACATTTATAATCCAGTCTGAATACAGCTGTACTGCAAGCTAAGTTCTAAGTCCTATTAAAGTAAATGGAATTAATGGGCTGTCGCTGGCAATCTTTATATCTATCAGTTACTAATTAACATTCTTCTGTAAAGAATAGTTTGTGGTGGGGAAAAAATAAAGCATACCTTAGTAGCAGCTATGGTAAAACATAAAGGAGAGTCATTAAAGGCAGGCCGCAGCAGTGGCTACTAGGTATGAAAATTCGGGTTGTTGACAAGGCAGTGAACAAGAAACTGCCAATTCGCTGTGTCATCAATTAAAAAAAAAATTCCCGTGTGTGTGTGTGTCTGTGTGTAAGTGCACTGTAGTTTGCTTTATGCAGCAGCAAATGATCACCACTAAGGACGACCTTTCCATGAGAAATGTCGACTTAGCTAATAATGCAAGGACAGAGGCATGTGAGCTGTAAAACAGAAGAGTTAAATTAGCTACCAAGGAAAAATGAATGTAACCTGTTATCTTCTGAGATACTCAAGCACATTTGCTGCTCTCATCACAAAAAGCTCCCAGTTTGATTACTAATTTTATGTCTTCTGTTCTTGTATTAATTTGAAGTGTTCCTTCCAACCCGTTACCACTGTGTGTGTGTCTGTGTGTGTGTGTGTGTGCGCGCGTGCGTGCTTTATTCGGAACTTAGTCTACAAGAGGAAATGTGCTACTCTTCTGGATTTTAACTTTCTGTATTTTTGTTTTGCTTTTATTCCTTAGCCAGGAACATGTGCTTTGTCATTTTACAGTCCAGAAGAGACTCAACCTGCTAATAAAAGGTGCAATTTCTTTTACAGGAGGGACCATGAGCTTCCACTCATTTTTAATGCACTCAGTTTAAGACTCTGATGCCATAAAATCTCCCTTAGCTCTTATCATAGATAAAAGATGAATCTATTTTAATAGGAAAAGAGTGATTAAGGAGGAAGTCATTGAAAAATAAAACTTCAAAAAGAAAATAAAGTCAAAAGCAATTGTCTTCAAACTTTCAATATCTCAAATTTGCCTTGACACAAACAGCCCTGTCCACAGAGGTCATTTGCTTATAAACTTTCCAGATTCCAAAGCTTCCTTTTTCACTTAGTTTGGTACTGAACCTGTCAAAGCAGAAAGGAAAGCTAATGCTTTGGGAAGTCAAGTGATGGAATAAATTAAAGCCTACATTTTGAGTGAGAAGATCAAGGTTGAAACTGTAGTTTTGCCACTTATTAGGGGAGAAATCCTGAAAGTTAGATTTTCACCCATCAAAAGGAGGTAATCATACATGACCTCTCTTCCTCCTAAGGAGGTTCTGAGATGTTAAAGGCTTCACGTGATATTACAGATAAGGAAGTGTTCATACATGTCAATTAATTCTCTGTATTGAATTCAGTCCATCTATATAGTTCAAAAAGTTTTATTTTTAATTTATATTGGTAATGATGATTATTTAGCTTTTTCATCTAAAATAAATAATATAGTTTGCTTAATCATCAATTTATTTGATCATGGCTATAATACTTCTATAACCCAGGCTTATTTTAACCAAAATTCATGTCTCTAAATTTATCTGTTCTTTCAACATGATTTATGTGGAGGATGAAAGCAAAATGTAATGGCAAAGGAAAATCACATTTTTATATAGCTTGCCCTAGATGAAAAAGAAAATGCTTATTAGCCTTTCTTTCCCAACTTGTCACTGAAACAAGTTGATGCTAAAACAATTTTCTCAACTAGAAGAACAAGTATTTAAATAGTTAGAGGCAGAATAACATGTTCAAGCACAGGGGTTCAGATTTTATACTGCCCTCATTTATCTTAGAGCTCTGCTGTTTACTGCCTGTGTGATTTTGGCTCTCAGTTTCCTCATCTGTATGTAAAGAATACAAAGCACCTGCCCCACTGGGTTGTTGTACAGATCCAAAGAGACAATGTAGTTCAAGCACTTATGCATGGTATCTGAAACCTAGCATATGTTTAATTGATACATTTCTATTTTATCATAAGTCATAAAATGATGTTTGGCATTTATAACACTTTTATTACAAATTAATAACCAATCTCAGGGAAAAAACATTTGTTTTTGTTTTTTTCTGAAATGATGGCTCACACCTGTAATCCTAGTGCTATGGGAGGCCAAGGTTGAAGCATCTCTTGAGCCCAGGAGTTTGAAACCAGCCTGGACAACATTGCAAGACCCATCTTTACAAGCAAATCAAGAAATTATCCAGGCATGATGATGCATGCTTGCAGTCTTAGCTAGTCAGGAGGCAGAAGTGGGAAAATTGCTTGACCCCAGGAGTTCGAGATATGATGGAAATTGAGCCCATAATGAGCTATGATGTCACCACTACATTCCAGTGTGGGCAACAGAGAAAGACCCTGTCTCTTAAAACAAAAACAAAACACCACAATGACTTTCTGTACACATGATCCTTAAAATATCACTACAGTGTATGGTGTGGTTGCAGATACCACAGCAGTTTTGCTTTGCTTCTTTTTATAATACATGTCCCGATGATACTGATTTTAAATCATTTTCCCCCAGTTTACCATGACTATTTGAGCTGAAGATTCTCTTTCTTGAAAAAGTAAAGCAATGTAACTCTGACAAAATTAGTACAGGATTATGCATGTTGATGGGTTTGAAGTAAAAAGCACAAATATGTTAAAATAATCAGGTTGTATTGAGAAAAGGAATGGCTTTACGATGACTTATGGTAGTTTGCTTTTTCAGAGACATAAATGGATTGCACCATAAATCTAGTCAAGATGGAACCAGAAAAAGTGAAGAAAATGTTAAAATTATCCAATTCAGCTTCTTATTCCCATTTCACATGCAACCAATCAACATCATTTAATTTATGGAAACCAACCACACTATTTTAAGAGATGCCTCTATTCATAAAAGTGCTCTTGATTGCCATCACAACACAGTTTTGGAAATTACAGTTTGTTCTGCCCTTGGAGCTTCTCTGCTTGGCCACAAACCTTAGCACGGAGCCCAGCTTTGTCCGGCAGGGTGATCACTGTGTCATATATCTGCTTTTCAGAGTGACCTCCAAAATTAGTCCTATATTAAATATGAACATTAATGGAAGTAATTTTTTCCCCATAAAGCACTGCAATAAACATAACAATGCTATTTCCAGCCAGACAGATACATATAAAAGATGAAAAAGATATGTTACCTGCATTGGGAGAGACTTAGTTTCTTTTAGAATGACAGAAATCTGAAAAATAATCATATTCTGAGACTTTATATTGACTGCTGGCAAGAACTGGATTGGTGGAAATCCAGGCAGCTTGGAAACTGCTGGCTTCACAACTTTCCAGAGAAACCTTGAGTCCCTACCTAGAACTTAGGAAGGAAACCATTACTCCCCCCTTTTACCCACCAAGCTCAGAGGACCCAACTCAAGCAGCATGCACACTTAGTGCTGGGCATTCCAGGAAAACGATGAGTCAGTTGCAATCTGAATCCTGGAAGGTGAGGAAACAACATCTTATTTCAACTGAAGTCACACCGCAGCTGCCAAATGTTTTCCTGTTTCCAAGTTGAAGCCAAGTTTGAATTCATTAAAGAGTAGAGGTAAAAGTTTCCTTCTCCTCAGAATGACCTGCCAAACCCGCCTTACTTTCATTCCCAATCACATAGGCTTTAAAAGGAGGGATAAAGAGTCCATAAAAATTGAACTTTGTAAGCATCCATTCATGCATAAATATTCTCATAATATACCTCCTAACCATCTCCCAAATATTTTCTTTGATTCAGTTTTAAGAATAAATTTGTTATAATGTAACAAGATAGATCAAAATTGACTTTCAGAAAATACATAAAAATATTTTGATAACAGACCCCAATAGTCGGTAAAGTACTAAGGATATCACCTAATTAACTTAATAAATAAGAAGCAAAGGAAATGATTCTAATTTTAAGGTAAGAGACTTCCTAAGTCTTCCCAAGGTTCACATTTTTCAGATGCAGGCATTTCACATGCTTTTGCCGTTCTCGTTGACAGTTAATATATGAAATGATCCAAAGGAGGACAATCAAGAAGGATGACATGAGACTTTTACAGGGCATCCTGAAGTGGCAAGTTCCTAAACCAGCCATGCTAAAGATTTTCAGCCTTCTGTGACAAAATCATTCACACAATCCTTGTCTGAATCCAGTCCTCTTAAACAAGAATACTTAGCAACATTTTTCTATTCCTTCACTGATGGCTATAGAAACACACACATATTCATTAAAAATGAATGACTCAAGAGAATAATGTTACTTGCTTACATTAGGAGAAAGAGTCTTAATTTGGCCATAACTATAGTCCTTGGCAAATAGCAAAGTATTCAGAACTTACTTTTTTGCCATTTTGATGACTGGTTGAGACACAAAAAAGTCATATAGCTCCTATTCCTGTGCTATCCAAGATCATGGACTCTAGTTAAATGTGACTATTCAAACTTAATTAAAACTAAAACTTTAGTTATATATTTTACATGTTCAACAGTAGCACACAGTGAGTATCTACCACATAAGACAAAAATAAAATACTTTTATCATCACAGAAAGTTCTATTAGTCAGTGCTGCCAAAGTAGTCAAAGCAATGTGAAATTATCAAATTACCCCTCCTTTCAGGTTTCTTAAAGCTAACATTTTATTTAAATCTTACTATTGGTTAGGTACCCTTCACTTTGTATCTCCACTTAATTCTCAGAACTGCCCACTGAGATAAATAATATAAATCCCATTTTACAGTTGAAGAAACTATTAATAAAATTGAGGGAGGTTACACACATCACCCAGGGTCACATACCTAGGATTCAACACCAGGTCTGCCTAGTCCAAAGCTCTTGTTCTATGCACACTATGAGGATTCTGAAATTTATATCTACTGGTCCAAGATATGTCAGAGGCAGAGGTTGTAGAGCAAACCCACACAGAAGCGCCTCATATGTGTCCTTTGGGTAAAAACATGACAGAATGAGGAAGAAAAGGAATTAACATGGATTGAGAGCTGCTACTGTGCCAGAAACTATGCTATACATGTTATCACAATCTTCACAAAAGGTCCATATAATGTAAACACAGAACACAAATAGGAAAAATGATACTCGTTAAATTTAAGTAATAAAATGGCTTACTTATGTAGAGGATGGAATGTCATCTCTTAAGATAATGTTTGGTTCTAATCTGTGACATTTCCTTTTGCTCCTTGTGGGATGTTCCTGTCTGATTTCAGGTAGAGATTCCTGGAGGCTATGTCAGGATAAAGCATTGAGGGGCTTTATGGCTTTGTTTCCATTACTATATGGGTGGCCAACCTGGGCTACTGCAGTTCATTTCTCCTCTGAAGGCATGGCTTAGTAGGTAATGCAAGTGCCTATCATCTTTGGTTGAGATGCCTGAATGTGATGGGAAGTGCCAAGATGGAACCTGAGAAGTGAATTCAAACTGGATGAAAATGCTAGAAAACCTAAGATTAATATTTGAAGGCAGAATAGGGAGAGAGAACCAAGGAGAAAGAGAAGCAGGCAAATGTGTTAGAATTTGTAAGTAGGCAGGGATCTTACTGAGTGTCAGAGCCAGAGGCCAAGGCAATGCACATCAATGTGGTCCTGATAAGCCTGTAGAAAAGAGCTGGGTATTGAGGGGCTTAGAGAAAAGATTGTCAGTTAGGGATTTGGTGCCTATCACTGATGAGATTTTCAATATTTTACAGTGAAAAATAAACTTTTTTGGACAGTTTAGAGAGGCTGTTTTTTGTTTTTTGTTTTCCTCCTATACAACTAAATAACTACAATTACAAGATTGTTTCCCCCACTAAGATTATGTCTTTCGGGGTTAAATATATTTTTAAAATGAAATGACATTAACAGTATTTGCTAGGCTATTTGTTTCAGTGTGATTACTTGGCAAAATTAAATACTGGCAATCTTATGCTGGTTCAAACAGGTGTAGGGTGTGTGTGTGTGTGTGTGAGTTACTACTGGTTTGTGAAGGTCAATCACTATGCTATGGGACAACTAATGAGGAAGGTAAGCCCAGCCTCCATACTCTTAAGACCTCCGCATGCTTTAGTTTACACTGGGTCCAGAACCTTGTTAAGAATGATCCTTTATTATATCATTTTTTAAATAAGAGAAGGTGAAGTTTACCAGACAAAAAAAGATGCTGTGAAAATCAGGTCTATTAATCAGATCAAGTGTCTGTTTCTCACCATCTATCTCATTCCCATCACTGAAATTCTATACTCCTTTCTTTATTGGGGCTGCTATGCTATATACATCTGAGTTATCACAAACAGTGGAATCGGAATAAAGGAAAAGTAAAATGCAGGAAAAAAGTTCAAAATAGTTGCCCTAGGCAATGTGCAATAGTGTGTCTACAAGATTTTCCCGTGAAACATAACAAAATGTGTGCAGCTGGAGTAAGCTTTACCCCAGGAATTATCTACTGTTCTGGAGTGGAAGTAAATTTTGTATTAAAGTTCAACGTCCCAGTCACTTAAAAGGAAAGAGGTCTGCTGGTCATCTAAGTGCCTTTGAATAAAGCAACAATGAGGGTAGATTTTGATTTATACTACAAATATAATCTGATCTAGAGTTTATTTTAAATTTTGTTTGCTGATAAAAGCAGAGCAGACTAATAAAACATGTCAAGTGCCTTCTTTGTGAATATATTAATAATCTTTTGTCTGAGATTTGCAAGACAAAATTGAGCAATGCTTGAATGAGTTTACTACTGACATCAACAATTGCTTTTTCCGTTCTGCCCTAACACTATGGACAAAGGCCTGTTTAATGGCTGCTACTGGTTGTTAAAAGTTTGAAAAGCATGGAGGGTGGTGATACATATAAGAAACCTGAAACTAGAATTGAGTAAAAGGCTGTTGCAAAAAGTCTTCACTCTGACACCTTGGGCTTTAAGGTGGCATTTCATTGTCAGATGGGATTCAGTTTAATTGCTCACAAGCAACAATCTTGCTTCTAGAAAGGCAAGTGGCATTAACTGAGGAAGGTTGTGTGGTTCTAGGGAGAAAACATTAACTGGCAGTGGAAAACAAGGAGGATTTATTCCTTAGTCTGCTACTAACTGATTGTGTTACCTTAGGCAAGTCATTTTTATTCATTTCCTGAAGGGTACTCTTGGAGAAAAAGGATTTGTACTTGTTTATATGAAAAATCTAGATTTTTAAAAAATCTATAAGATAAGAAAAAAAAAGGTAGTCGCTTAATGTCTCCAAGTCTCGATTTACTTCCTGCCTGAAAAAGAAAGGTGAGTTTGTCAGTGGTTGCTAAATTCCATTCTGTGGCTTACTGCCTGCCTGCCAGCATTGGAATAAACTGAAATCTTCTTTAAAATACAGATTCCCTAGAACCTGTACAATTTTGGCTTGGTAAGTCTGGGAAGGAGCCAGGGAATCTGAATTGTGATAAGCACTCCAAGTGATTCTGACACAAGCAAAAGCGAGAATAGAAGCACTATTAATAATAATAATAGCTAAATTTCTATAGCACTTATTATGTGCCAGTGACTCTACTAAAATAATATATATATACATGCCTCCTTAAATGTGACCTATAATATCCTTTCCAACTCCATGTTTTATGACTCCACGTACATTTTCACTTACATTTTGCCTGGGAAATGACTATTAAGAGCAAGACCAACAACTTTTTTACAAAAGAAAATCCCTCTGGCAACCAATACTGACCATTACAATGAACAGATAATCAGTAAGGTTTGGTTGGCTAAAATGCAGAGGATCAGGCCTTTTAAAAAAAAAAAAATTGTGATCTGTTCCCAGTCAATTCTGGGATAAGTGGATCTGACATTTTGGGGAGGTGCACCCTCCTCTTTTCTTGAAGACTTTCTAAAAGTTGTCATGGGTCAAAACCATTTGCTGTGTGCAGGAGAGCCAAAAAATGTGTGGTGTTCTTTATCAGGCCTCTTCTGGCCACAACTGCCTAGAATTTCAGGTGGTGGTTGAGGCCTACAGAAGCTGGTCCTCCCTGCATGGCATTCTATAAAAATTGACTTCTCATGTCCATGTTTTTCTCCAGGTTTATTTGTCTATTACCAAGTAACAAAGTTCATCCTTAAAGCATAAGAAAAAATGAACACATACATTTTATGTTTCCTTGTTTACTTTGAGAATGAAAAGAATAAAGACATGAAAAATGACTCCTTGTTCAAGAAATGGGAACTGCTGTCCATGACACCTTAATCAGGCACATACTCTTGTCTGCCCATGTAGAGTTTCTTTTCTTTTCTTTTTTTTTAACCCAATCAGCATTTCCTCAGGCTTCCTTCAAGGAAAGGTGGCCTCAAATTCCACCAAAAGATGGGGAGCCTCCCCTTTGGGCTACTCTTTTAAGCTCTGTTTACCACTGGTTCCCATGGTTTACCAGAGAAGGGAATCTAAGATGCAATACATATCACAAACTCATCTGGTTTTTTAATATCTAGTCATGGATTATGCAGAAAGAGGTAAAACTGGAACACACTGGACTGGCCGACTCTAGAACTGCTTTCATGGAATTATATTGACATCATTAATCTCTGCCAAATAAAGGTGAGGAAATCCATCACAATATTTACTGCAATTATGTGGTTAAATATTCATTGTATTTATAATATTTTCTCTGGGAGCACCTATGGAGAAAGTGTCCCTCTGTATCTTTTTCCTCACTATGTCCTCCCAGTCATCCTATGAAGTTTATTATTATCACAACCATTTGATACAGAGGAAAATTAAGATGATAAAATTTAAAAATTTTTCTCAAAATTTATTTACATACTTAGCTAAGAAATGGTAGAACCAGCATTCAAAATCAGGGTTGTTCAAACCTACCACCTTTCTTTTCTTTTTTTTTTTTTTTGAGACAGAGTTTTGCTCTTGTTGCCCAAGCTAGAGTACAATGTTGTAATCTTGGCTCACCACAACCTCCATCTCCTGGGTTCAAGTGATTCTCCTGTCTCAGCCTCCCGAGTAGCTGGGATTACAGGCATGTACCAGCATGCCCAGCTAATTTTGTATTTTTAGTAGAGACGGGATTTCTCCATGTTGGTCAGGCTGGTCTTGAACTGCCGACCTCAGGTGATCCGCCCACCTCAACCTCCCAAAGTGCTGGGATAACCGGCATGAACCACTGTGCCCAGCCAAACCTACCACCTTTATTTTCAAAATTGTAACTGCACTTCTGAAACACCCCCTATTTCCCAGCACCACTAACATATTATATACACTTAGGCAGCTCTTCATCTTTTTGGGCCTCACTGCACATCTGTAAAAATAGAAACATGGGGTTAAACAAATTGGAAAACATATCAGAGTTTGGATGTTCTGATGACTTGCTAATCATTTTTCTCATCAGAAATGTGGAATGAAAGCTCCTCTTTATTGTCATCATCACCATCATCATAATCTCCATCACTAATATCATTGAGTACATATTATGTGTTAATCACCATGTTAGGAGTTTTATGTCTCTAACATACCCAGTAAGGTAGGTACTATTGGTGTTTCTCTTTTAAAGAAGAGGTAGGGGGAATTAGTGAGATGAAGTAATTGCCCAAGTCCACATAATTAGTAGGTGGTGAAGATATGATAAAAATCCAAATCATCTATCGAGTATCGTAGTTTCATAAATAGATACCAGGGAACAACCTTTCAACTCATATGAGGGAATGTTCTAAAGGATATTTATATTTAATGGTTTGTACTAAGGATCTGGAATGTTACCCTATGTGGGCCTATGTTTGGGGTTGCGCAGAAGGTGAGGTATACATACTCAATGAAAACACTGAATAGAAACTTTCTGATGACAATTTCCTTTTCCATGCTGCACTTCAGTGGACGGTTGGGAACAGTGGCATCTGGTTCCTCATCTGTTTCCTTGCAGACTTGGTCACACAGATTAAGAGTTTTCCTCTCCTACCCTTTCAAGACATGTCAACCCTAAACTACCTTATAACAATCAATATTTCCAGAACACATGTCTGAACTTCCTATATTCAAACATGATCACAAGAGCAGGCCTACCTCTTATCAACGTATCTCCCCACCCTACTACCATTATAAATGCAGAGGTGATGTATTTGGAACCAATCAAAAATGTTTTTAAAAATCCCTCTTTGGAGAAAATACCATCTTTAATATCAAGAAGATCACCATAGATAACATTTTCTTCCTTTTTGCTAAGAGTCGTTTGTCCTTTACCCTATTAAAAACAAAAACGTGTAATGGCATACATTTTTCCAAATACCCACAGTGACTTGGGCAATCTAACAACCTTTTCAACCCTCAGCTTCTTCAATTTTAAAGATGGACATCAAAAGGGATTTCCAGCTCCCCAAACACTTTTACTTTTTGGCTTTCTTTTTTAAACTAAGTTAGGATTTGAGATACAGGAAACTTCCTGATGCCAGAACTTGGGTCTAACATAAGAAGGTGTTGTGGTGAGCACTGGGATAAAGCTCACCGGAACATTTTAGGGATGCAATCTCATCATGTTCCTGGAAACAAAAGCATTTCATTTTAAGCCTTCAGCTTCCTAGAGGCATATCCTTATTAATTTGGACTTCATCTAAAATCCAAACTTACATAAGTATATTGGTATGATGTGTATATCTAGTTACGAATATCCAGTAAAGATTTCCCTTGTTTCACCAATATTTATTAAATTCCAAATGTGTGTCAGGCACTATTCTAGGCACTGTGACACTGTGGTGTATAGAACATAACAATTCCTACTATCACAGAGATAATATTCTTGTAGTCGGAAAGATAGTTAATCAAAAATGGGGGGAAACTTAGAATAACATTTCTACCCTCAGAGAGCCTATTTCTAGTGGTAGAGAGATGGATACAAAATAAATTTGTAAAATAATGTCAGATATTTGGTAAGTATCATATAGAAAAATAATACTAGAAAAGAGCTAGACCATAATGGTGAGATAACGAAATTGCTAAGTTTTAACTAAAAGTGACCAATTTGAGACTGGCTTTCTTAAGTTGTTCATTTACTGAGTTTATATCATTAGTTTAAAATGATGGGAAATACAGTAAATTTTTACTTACGTCTCATGCTGATTTTTGTCAGTTCAAAACAATTCTGCATAAAAGCATTAAGTTAATTTCCAAAGGAATGCCGTTAAGAGGGGAAAGGGCAACATAATAGTGTTTTGCTCTGGGAGATTGAACAATAACACACAATACAAATTGGACCCACGGAGTGTATTCTTTAATGAAGGAAACCAAAGAAAGGACAAATCTATTTTCAGATTCAGCTGACACAAACTGTTGCCTTCGCTAATTTGCAGTGGGTCATACATCATCTCTGCTGGATTGGATGTGACAAAATTTGGGGAAGCAAAATAGAAACCATTGTTTTATATGACAACTGGAATCAAGTTACATTGTCATCAAGCAATGGGAAGTCCTGAGAAATTATTTTTCATGTATCTTAGTCAAATATCATAATATGAATAACAGGGACATTTGCATTCTATCTATTTTGTTTATTTACTTAATGAATTCATTTATAGGGAAGTTTTTGTTATCCATTTACTCTAATACATTTATTTCGAACAAATCTGATGTTATTAGAATGGAATATTTTTAACCTACTTGAAATGAAAATACACAAAAGTCTAAAATTTGGTATATTCTAGAGATTTAACAGAAAAAGTTATCATTTTCTTAGCTATCATAATCTGGTAGTTAAAAGCAGAGAAAGAAAAGGAATATGTGTAAATGCACTTGCTTGGGTCCTTTATAATACAACAGTAAAACTAAATTGTTAGAAGTAGAGCAGTTTTTATTTTATTCTGCCAGTCATGATTATTCAATTACCTCAAATAACAGCTGGCTATAGCACTTGGATAGTACAAGCCAAATTATTGTGTATGTCAGAATGATGAAATTTTAACTTGGAGTATGTAAAAAATATGGAAAAACAAAACATCTATACTAATAGTAACAACTATATAAACAACTATACTAACAAAATTATATAAACAACAATACTAACAAAACAACAAAACTAAAAATAAAGCAAAATAAAACAAGAAAGAAAGAGCAAAGAAGTAGGACAGGAGAAAAAACCTTTAATACACATATCTGTATTCAACTATTGAACCTGGATAAATTATCAAGAGATTATTATTACAGCATTACAAAGACTTCTGGACAAATAACTATCTTTATGCTGCTCTGAATATTAGTTCTGGGCTGTCCTGACTTCACTGAGGGCTGTCCTGACTTCACTGAGGAAATATCAAATAGTATTTTAAGTTATTTACGCAATCAATAAATTTATTATGATTCTCAAAGGTGGATGTTTTAGCATTGTATTCTCATAGTGTAGTAAACAGGAAAAAGTATAATAAAGAATAAAACTGCCTATTTCCTCTAACTCCAAACTTTCTATAATGTATACATTGCATTATTTATAACATTTATAAACGTAATAAATCTATGATCTTATACTATAATAATGTCTTTGTTAATGTTTTGAACCAGTGGCATTAGTGGTTAAATAGAGGAAGTGGCTGGGCATAATGGCTCACATCTGTAATCCCAGCACTTTGGAAAGCTCAGACAGGTGGATTGCTTGAGCCCAGGAGTTCAAGAACAGCCTAGGCAGCATAACAAGACCCCCATCTCTACAAAAAATAGCTAAGCATGATGACACATACCTCTAGTCCCAGCTATGAGGGAGGCTGAAGTGGGAGAATCACTTGAGTCCAGGAGGTCGAGGCTGCAATGAGCCATGAGCATGCCACTGCACTCCAACCTGGGTGACAGAGTGAGAACCTGTCTCAAAAAGTTAGAAAGAGAAAAAGAGAGAGGAAGGGAGAGCAGAAGGGAAGGAGGGAGGAGGAAAGAAAGAAAGAAAAGAGAAAGGGAAGGGAAGGGAGAAAGAGAAAGAAGAGGCCGGGCGCGGTGGCTCAAGCCTGTAATCCCAGCACTTTGGGAGGCCAAGACGGGTGGATCACGAGGTCAGGAGATCGAGACCATCCTGGCTAACACGGTGAAACCCCGTCTCTACTAAAAAAATACAAAAAAACTAGCTGGGCGAGGTGGCGGGCGCCTGTAGTCCCAGTTACTCGGGAGGCTGAGGCAAGAGAATGGCGTAAACCCGGGAGGCGGAGCTTGCAGTGAGCTGAGATCCGGCCACTGCCCTCCAGCCTGGGCGACAGAACGAGACTCCGTCTCAAAAAAAAGAAAGGGAAAGGAAACAATGGCTTTTCTTTTTCATAATAAAAATAAGCCATAAAATGTATTATAAAAGAAATCTATTATGCTCCAGCTCTAAATAGCATTGTATGCTACACATCTGTGTATGCTACACAGTGTGTGTGTATATATATATATACTGTTTTTTAGTATTTAAGAAGTACTTATCAATATTTAAATTTTTTTTCAGTCAATAAAATGTGAATATCGGATACACTTATTTTCAAAGGACATAAAGGCTAAGTAACATCCTTCTAGCTTTTCTAACTACATAACATAACATTCCTGTTAAATGCATGTATGTTTTGTTGTTATGTTTTCTTAAGTATGCAAACATCCAGCTATTGAAATTACATGGAAATTAATCAGTGTTCTTAAATGTGGTATTTTCCTTCAGTATGTTCTATGATTTGGCTTACTCTTTTTTTTGGATGGCAATATTTTTCTTTTAAATTTTATTTTATGAAGAGACAAAAATTGTCACTTAAAAGAAATGTAACTTAAAATGTGAGTCAAGCCAATGAATTTATTCATGTATAGCAGGATAACTTGTGTCATAATTTTAATAGGAACAAACCATGATTTCCTGCTTCAAGTTTAATTGTGCTATCAAAAGGCACTTCCTAAAAATCAAAGTGGGTCTTTAGGCAAATAGAAACCCGTAGACCACATACATATATGCAGAGAACAATATCACAGAAAGACAGATTTCTTTTATTTACCTATGTAGTCAATATTAATCAAGCATTTACTTTGTATGAGGCATTATCGTTGCCTAAAAATATAATGATATGTAAGCTAGACCCTGCTCCTATCCTTGTAGGATGAAATGTGTTCTAAAAATATCATTGGTTTATAAAACAGAAATAAAATAAAATCTATAAATAAATAAATGATCTCTAACAGGTAAAATGTATGAGTGCTCACTCCATGCCTGATCTGTTTGACATCATAAATATATATTAACTAATTTAATCATCATGACAGTCCTACAAATTGTGTTTCAATATTGTCCCCTTTATGTAGATGAAGAAACTGAGTTACAATGAACTTAAGTGACTTGGACCAAACTTCATAGTTAATAAGGTGCCTAGGACAAGATTTCAGCTCAGGCAATGTAGTTCCAGAGCCACTGTTTTTGTTTGTTTTGTTGTTGTTGTTGTTATTTACATAGGTTTTGGGGAACAGGTGGTATTTGGTTATATAAGTTCTTTAGTAGTGATTTGAGATTTTGGTGCATGCATCACCTGAGCAGTATACACTGAACCCAATTTGTATTCCTCACCCTCCCTCCCACCCGTTCTCCTGAGTCCCCGAAGTCTATTGTATCATTCTTATGCCTTTACATTCTCGTAGTTTAGCTCCCACTTATGAGTGAGAACATACAATGTTTGGTTTTTCATTCCTGAATTACTTCACTTAGGATAATAGTCTTCAGTTCCATCCACGTTGCTGCAAATGTCATTAATTAATTCCTTTTTACAGCTGAGTAGTATTCCATTCTACATATATACCACAATTTCTTTATCCACTTGTTGATTGATGGGCATTTGGGCTGGTTCCATATTTTTGCAATTGTGAATTGTGCTGCTGCAAACATGCACGTGCAAGTATCTTTTTCATATAATGACTTCCTTTCCTCTGGGTAGATACCTAGTCATGGGACTTCAGGATCAAATGGTAGTTCTACTTTTATTTCTTTAAGAAATCTCCACACTGTTTTCCATAGTGGTTGTATTAGTTTACGTTCCCACCAGCAGCATGGAAGTGTTCCATTTTCACCACAACCACACCAACATCAATTATTTTTTGATTTTTTTTTTTTTATTATGACCATTCCTGCAGGAGTAAGTTGTATTAGTCAGGGTTCTCTAGAGGGACAGAACTGATACACACACACACACACACACACACACACACACACATGAGTTTAAGTCCTATATAAATATAGGAGTTTCTTAAGGAGTATTAACTCACATGATCACAAGGTACCACAATAGGCCATCTGCAAGCTGAGAAAAGAAGAAGCCAATCTGAATCCCAAAGCTGAAGAACTTGGAGTCTCATGTTTGAGGGCAGGAAGTATCCAGCACAGGAGAAAGATGTAGGCTGGGAGGTTAAGCCAGTCTAGTCTTCACGTTCTTCTGCCTGCTTTTCATTCTGGCCACACTGGCAGCTGATTAGATTGTGCCCACCCAGATTAAGGGTGGGTCTGCCTTTCCCAGCCCACTGACTCAAATGTTAATCTCCTTTGGCAACACCCTCACAGACACGTGCAGGATCAATACATTACATCTTTCAATCCAATGAAGTGGACACTCAGTATTAACCATCACAGGTGGTATCTCATTGTGGTTTTGATTTGCATCTTCCTGATCATTAGTGATACTGAGCATTTTTTTAATGTGTTTTTTGGCCATTTGTATATCTTCTTTTGAGAATTGTCTATTCATGTCCTTAGCCTACTTTTTGATGGGATTGTTTGTTTGTTTGTTTCTTGTTGAGTTTCTTGTAGATTCTGGGTATTAGTCCTTTGTCAGATGTATAGATTGTGAAGATTTTCTCCCACTCTGTGGGTTGTCTGTTTACTCTGCTGACTGTCCCTTTTGCTGTGCAGAAGCTCTTCATGTTAATTAAGTCCCACCTATTTATCTTTGTTTTTGTTGTATTTGCTTTTGGGTTCTTGGTCATGAAATATTTGCCTAAGCCAGTGTCTAGAAGGTTTTTTCCTGATATTAACTTACAGAATTTTTATAGTTTCAGATCTTAGATTTAAGTCCTTGATCCATCTTGAGTTGATTTTTGTATAAGGTGAGAGATGAGGATCAGGTTTCATTCTTCTACATGTGATTTGCCAATTATCCTAGAACCATTTGTTGAAAAGGGTGTCCTTTCCCCACTGTTTGTTTTTGTTTGCTTTGTCAAAGATCAGTTGGCTGTTAAGTTTGTTAATTTGGGTTTATTTCTGGGTTCTCTATTCCATTGGTCTGTATGCCTATTTTTATACCAGTATCATGCTGTTTTGGTGATCGTGGCCTTAAAGTATAGTTTGAAGTCAGGTGATGTGATGCCTCTAGATTTGTTCTTTTTGCTTAGTCTTGCTTTGGCTATGCGGGTAGAGCCGGAGAGCCACTGTTCTTAAATACTGCAGAGCTTCTTCAGCAACTGATCCTGTGAGAGCACCAACATGAGTCTACACTTGCCAAGTAAATTTCAAACTGGGGTTTAAAGACTGTATGGTCTACAAGTAGTTCACTTGTTTCTTTCTATTCTTCTGGCTTTTCCTCCCCAGAAAACCTAGATTCTAAATTTTAAATGAACTTAAATGAGTAACTCTCAGGAAAATTGCTTCTTTGTTAAAAGTGAAATTAAATTTTAAGAAACTCCTGATTATTTCCACAAACTCCACAAATTGAAAACCTCTAATACTGACTCAGGGTTTAAGCTGAATCTAAAATTTAGTCTTAATGCATTTGCCCTATACTTTCCTATCCTAATCTGTTATTGAACATATCATCCACAAAAATTTCAAATAATACTCAGAAGAAGTTTAAAGAAGCTTGGCAGTAAAAATAAAATAATACTGGTCATTATGTTGTGCTATGGACATATTAACAGAGAAACTTCAGCCAGCATTTTTCCTTAACATACCAACAAATATGAACAAATTCAAGAAAACAGACAACATTTAGGAAAATACAAATAACTCACAAAACATTAGTATGCAATATACAGTTGAGAGACAATTCTCCATGAATCTTAGGTTTCTGCACTTCTGAGAAAAGGGCCTTGACAGCATTGTTCTGGACTATCTTTTCAAGGATATTTATATAACAAACAGGTTTGGAAATTAGATAGTGTTTCCCTCTGAGCAGACGGCAGATTTGTTTCCTGACTGGTATAATACAGATAATGTCTTTCTCTGAGGCAAAGGTTGGGAAGGTGTGCAACAAGCCTCCTTTAAAAGATTTTGGTATTTCTAAGTGCAGGAGTCCTCAGCTGTGATACGAACCCAATACATGTGCAGCATCCACCTGAGCCAATCCCTGCATCGCCCTGTGGGACTTGGGAAGCAAAAGGAACCAATGAGAACATAAAACTCATGGTGCCTGATATGACATCTGCCATAAATTTATTTATCGCTGACCTAGAATCTCATATCTTCTGCCAGCATCTATCAAACTTGGGAGACTAACTCATTAGCTTGCCAATAGTGTAAAGTCTCAGACCATGTACTATTTCTGACATATTCCAATCAAGAAGTACATCGGTTTTGTACATAGAAAGCTACTTTAGTTATGCTTTATTTAAGCCTTTATCTACATCTTGTAATACTCAGGTTTCTGGAAGAACCTATACTGAAATATAAGCTTGTACTGGAACTTGACAAGGAATTTCGAAACGGCAATCACATGTGAACCCTTTATCTAGAGAAATTTCCTCAGTAGCTGAAGCATACACACATATGCATTGGTAAGAAACCATAAAGAAATGGAAACTCTGATACAGAGTATAAAAAGCAGTTTTTAAAATTCACCAGATAGATCTGCATATATGCTTACATATTTTGACATCAAAAAGAGCAACTCTAATTTGTAAATCTGACTTACGTAGAATTTCAGAACCTAGAGAGCAACTAAGTATAATTTTTCAAATTGTTCAAGAACAACTAAGCTAATGAGCATATAGAAATATACACTGATCACTTCCACATGCCCTATATCTCTTCCCTGCTTCATTTTTTTTCCAGAGCAGTAAGCCTCTTCTGCAATACTTTATATATCACTTGCTTATTTATTTATTATCTGTCTCCCTCCACTAAAATGCAGGCGGCATGAAAGCAAGAATGTTTGTGTTTTCTAGATCCCCAGAGCTTTGACAGCATATGATACATAGTAAGTATCCAATAAATGTTTGTTGAATGAATTGACAAATAAATAAATAAAGCTAATATAATTTTTAACAAAATTGGAAAATTACTTAAAATGCAGTTTTATATAATGCTTTACAATTTGTCATGAGCTCTTCTTTATGTCATTAAATATTCTTTCAAACCATTATTTTTTTATGACAATATAAAATACAGTTTTACTGATCTATCATAATTTAAAGATTCCCTCATTGGTAGACACTTGGCTTTTGTCCAGCATTTTGATATTATAAATTAGCCTGCCTTGTATTTCCATGAATGTTAATATTTGACCATCCTAACACTGCTTATGCATGATAGTCTCATTTTAATGAAATTTTCTATAAACATTGTTCACATAAAAACCAATTGTGTTATAGACATGCCCTGCTTTAGGCAATTTTGATTAAAGTCTAATTATGTATAATAGTTATAGATTTTTTATTTTAAAAATGTTCATCATGTGAGTCTGCTGAAGAGAAATTCCTTTACCATACTATTGTAGTCCAGAAAAAAAGAAAATTAAGACCAAACATTTCAGACATAATTTTATCATATAACAAATGATCCAAAGACACTTTTAGGCTTTTAAATGATCTTTCTGGATTATTCTTCTTTTCTAGCACTTTAAACTTTTAAAATTTTAAATTGTTAGCCTTAAATTATTTTCAATTTTAAAATCAGAATGCTTTCTTCCTTTATTTAAAATTTTCACTTATTCTTTTTTTTTTTTTCAACTCTTTGAGAAATAAAGAAGCTTGGACTCCACTCTGCTGTGAGAGCTTCACAGATCTAGTACTGGTCCTCACAAGCTTTCTAATTCACATGTTGTACTGCCGTTAACATGGTGGAAATTGGGCCTTGTTCTTTGGTTGCCTGGTTTTTTTCCACTTTTTGATTGAGCCATGGTAGTGACTAAAGAAAAGTGTGAAAGAACATCTCGTTCCACACAAACCATGCTCTTAAGGTCTATCTCCAAATAATGGAAAATCTCAGAGTCACCATGCTAGAAACTCAGATGCTTACTGTTATGGACTGAAGTCTGTCCCCCCAAGATTCATATGTTGAAGCCCTAACTTCCAATATTATGGTATTAGGAGGTGAGACCTTTGGGAGGTAATTAAGTTTAGAGGTGATCAGGAGAGTGGAGCCCCCATGACAGGATTAGTGCCCTTATAAGGACAAAGATATTAGAGAATCCTCTTTCTGTCATGTGAGAATACAATGAGAAGATGGTCATGTACAAGCCAGGAGGAAGTCCCTTACCAAACACAGAATCTGCTGGCACCTTAACCTTAGGCTTTTCAGCCTCTAGAACTGTGATAAATGTCTGGTGTTTAAACCACCACCCATTCTATGGTATTTTGTTATAGAAGCCAGAGCTGACTAAGACACTTACTATTTTCCAGTTCTATTATAAATTTTCCAGGCACTGAGAAGCACAATGTCTACTGAGGGTGAAAGTACCTCTAGTGATAGGGACCTACCAATTCACTAACATTAACAATGACCCAGAATGTTTTGCAAATGTATTATTTGGTGTGTGTGACTGCACATGTGAGAACCCACAGCTTTGCCTACTAAGAGGCATATGAAGGAGTGGGGTCGTATGAAAATGGTCACTGTTAGAGTCTAGATACCCCAAGTCATCCAATCAGAACACTTAATCATAACTAAGACTGTCTGGATGCCTACCTTTATGTAGTAGAATGTCCCAAATTCTCAGCAATATTGTAAAGGCTGGAAGTAGAGTTATGGTTATCCTTTACATGCTCTTGTTATAACTATTTTCCTACACGTTCCTGAAGTGAGCATCCTTTCTCATTAGTCCACTTTCATCAACACTGGAAATCACTCCCTGCCTTCCATTTTCCCAGTGCTCTTGGGTTTAGTTGAGTGTTAAGGAGTACCTAGAGCAAATTTTAATATGAGGAATGAAGTACAGTACCAGACAAGTTGGTGAAGAAGAAGAGGAGCAAGAGGAATAAGAGGAGGAGAAAGAGAAGGGAGGGAGTGAGCAGAGGAGGGGGAGGGGAGACATATGTGGGGGAGAAAACCAATGAAGAAGAAAAATTATTATTTATTATTATTATTAATGTCTCATCACTGGGAATTTCAAAGGTTATATTCCTCTATTGTCTGGTCCCCTTGCTGTGTAACTTAGCCTTCTTTTTCTTGTTACACCATTATTACATCTCTCCATTCTCTCTATTAACACATATCACCAACTTTCTATGACTGGACAATGTAAAATTTTTTATCACTTTACTATGCAGAACAAGTCAGCTCTCTCTTTTTTTGTT
This sequence comes from Macaca fascicularis, assembly GCF_037993035.2. Taxonomy (NCBI): domain Eukaryota; kingdom Metazoa; phylum Chordata; class Mammalia; order Primates; family Cercopithecidae; genus Macaca; species Macaca fascicularis. Next base: position 26,778,602 of record NC_088376.1, on the reverse strand, counting down.
TTGTTTTAAATATAGAGATGAGGTTTTGCCATGCTGCCCAGGTTGATCTTGAACTCCTGAACTCAAGCGATCTGCCTGCCTTGACCTCCCAAAGTGCTGTTGATACAGGAGAGACAAAGAAATTATTTAGACAGATAGTGAGTGTAAAAGAGTCCTTGGCAGACTTTCTCTTTTAACAAAAAGCAGCCCCTAAATCATTTCTTTTCTAATGAAGGGCATCCTAAAATATGAAGCCGCAAACATAAGTAAGCAAGCTGGAAGCTTGCAGGGGGGAATGCCAGCAGCTGTGCCAATATAAAAGGACTACCTGAAGGCGAGGCATGTCCAACATTGAGGCTCCTTCTTCCCTTTTCTTTGTCACCACGTGTACAGTAAAGAAACAGGCAACATGGCACTGGCCAGGCAGAAAACTCATCTGCATAACAAAAGATTAGGGTGCAGTGGCCAGATTTTCACACCCTATGCAAATGGCACACTTAGCCTTAACCAGTGTTTTGCGCTTTATGCAAATGACACACCTAGTCCAACCAATCTTTTATGCTGTATGTAAATCAGACACTGCTTCCTCAAGCTCATCTATAAAACCCTTTGCATTCCATCACAGAACCAGCAACCCATTTCTCCAAGACCCCTTTCTCTGCAGCAGAGAAATCTCTTCTCTTTATTTAGCCTATTAAACCTTCCCTCTTAACCTCACTCTTTGTGTGTCCACGTCCTTGATTTCCTTGGCATGAGACAACAAAGCTTGAGTATCACCCCAGACAAATACTGCCACTTATCTGGGATTACAGGCGTGAGCCACCACTCCCAGCCTCAGCTCTCCTTTGACAAAATCTCCTTCCATAGCATGATATAACATATCTTTTATAGGTCAAGATGCTCCTTGAGGTATTTTCACCTTACCCACATTCAGTCAGCAGCATTCACTAATTAAGAGAAAACAGAGACTTCTGAGTATATTCTTAACAGTATTGAAAGTGGTGACTCAGACATATATTTGCACACAAATGTTTATAAAAGGATTATTCACAACAGCCAAAAAAGTATAAATGACCAAATGGATGAATGGACAAACAAGATGTGGTTTATACAGTGCATACAATGGAATATTATTAAGTCTTTAAAATGAAAGAAATTTTGACACATGCCACAACATGGATGAACCTTGAGGACATTATACTAAGTAAAATTAGCCAGACACAAAAGGACAAACACTGTATAATTCCATTTATACCTTGTACCTACAGTAGTCAAATTCATTGAGATGAAAAGAAGAAGGATGGTTGTCAGGGTCTGGGGAAAGGGAGAAATGATGAATGCAGAATTTCAATTTTGGAAGATGAAAAATTTCTGAAGACAGATGGCAGTGACAAATGCACAATGTAAATATACTTACATTTAAAATGGTACATTTAAAAATGGTTAAAATGGTAAATTTTATAGTATGTCTATTTTATCACAGAAAAAATAAAGCAGAAAAAAATGTATTTTATTTTCAAAAGCCAATGTTTTGAATTGTAAGAGCTGGGCATTTGAGCCACAGTGTATAAAATCTCCACCATAAAAAGACAAATTGAGAGAAATGCATGCTCATGTAAGAGCTAATTTTCTCAGTTCAAAAGAAAACACCAATCTTGTGGTAAAGAAGAGAGGAAAGAGAGGAGAAGATAAAAAGCTAGCATTGGTTGTTAAATAAGAAGGTGAGTAGCAGAATGACAGGATAACCATGTAATTTTTGGAGAAAATAGACAAAAGGAAACCTATTCCAGCTGTATCCTCCATCTTCACTCTACCCTAACACAAGGAAGGGCTGGTGAAACAGCAAGTACCCAGAGTTTCCTTGTGCCCACCATAGTTCAAAAGAAAAATATATGTCTGCATGAGAGGTAGGGGAGATCTAAGCAAATGAGTCTGAGTCAATCTCACAGAATCCCAGAATGCTCCTGTGACAGGGAGTTCAGTAGAATGAATTCTCATGCACCTCAGAGTAGCCCTGATACTATCATTGCCTTAGAGAGCCCTTTCAATGTTCCAAATATTTAGAGTATCATGGGAGGAATGACTGAATATATTTAAAACACTTAATGATGTGTAGAAATGGCTGAAAGTGTGGTGATCTGCAGAGACCCTGTGGTTTAGAACTGTGGTGTCCAATGCTAGCCACATGTGGCTAGTGGCTACCCATTTGAACAGTACTGATATAGGACATTTCCAAAACTGCAGAAAATTCTGTTGTACAGTGCTGGTTTAGAACAGAGGGCAACAATAGCAACTTATGTGGCTGGGCAACCAAAAGTCATGTGGATAGACTTGAGTGCATCCCAGCTCTGCCAATACGAACAGAAAAGGACAAAGAACAAGATGTCTCCTGCCCCTTGACATTTTTAAAGCACCCAGGATTTAGGTACAGTAACTCTTCACTGAATGTTGTCAATGAGTTCTTGGAAATTGCAACTTTAAGCAAAACAACAGACAGCAAACTAATTTTACTACAGGCTAATTTATATAAACAACTTGTGTTTCTATGGCATATTTCTGATTACAAAAACATCACCAAACTTCTACATGAAGACTGAAACACTTCTGATATTCAACATTAAAATAAACATGAGCTATATACATTTAAGAAAGATTGATGAAAGCAAGCAAGATAATTATTTACCCAGTTATTCCAGTTCAGGGTCACAGGTGGCCAGAGACTCTCCCCACAGCTCAGGGTGCAAGGCAGGAGCCCACCCTGGATAGGACACCGTTCCATCACAGAATGCAGGCTCACACGCAGTCACACTCACTCACACTGAGACAAGGTAGGCATGCCAGTTAACCTCACATGAACATCTTTGGGATGTGGGAGGAAACTAGAGTACCCAGAGAAAACCCACGCAGACATGGGAGAAATGCAGACTCCACAGAGTGGCCCTTGCCAAGAAATTACATTTTTTCTCTTCAGTTCTATAACAAGATAACATTGAAGTAAATGATTTTATTTGAGTACCTGCTGTATATTCCAAGAAAGACTGAATGCAATTAAAATTGTGTCTTTACAATACAGACAATGGAGTTTCGAAATAGAAATTAAGTTTGGTTTGAAGGAAAAAAAGTAACTTTCCTGCATATGTAGCTTCATGGATTAAAATGTATACTACATCACACAGGAATCACACTTCTCTGAGATGAAACAAGCCACATTATTGTGTAAAAGTGACTGCAACAACTTTTTAAAGTAAAAATTGCATTCCAATCAGCACCTGTATGAAATGCCCAGCACAGTGCCTAGTTTATCTGCCTAGTTAATAGATGGCACTCAAAACTGATTGCTTTTCTGATTATATAAAATAAAAGTACTATCTGAGAAGAAGCAAAATTCCCATGTCTACAAACAACAAAGCTAACTTTGATAATAAGTGGGCAATGAGAGCCAAATGACCTTGAAGTCTTCTAAATCAGAAAACTCAGTATATGTTTGATGCAACGGTCCCTGAGAAAGTTTTATGATTTCAAAATCACATACTATATCAGGTTCTTTTGCCCACCGGCAGTACCGGAATTGGCAACAGCTGTACTGTCAAATTCACACTAATCAGTTAACAGTTGTCCAAATCAAATTGCAGTCAAGGTTGTTAGAGTCACTGATAAAATAAACAGTTGTTGAGAGGGGGTGGCACAAGGCAGTGAGATCACACTAGCAGCTGGGACTCCGGGTGGGAAGATCCTTGCGAAGTCAGGAGACAGTTAAGACCTCTACAACCTACACATTTGCAGAAACTAGTTTAAGCCAATGACTCCTTTAGTATTGGACTCTCCTAAAGGTGGGTGATCTTAACTGCATTTGCAATTACCAGAAAAGGAAAAAGTAAATAAATGAACAGAGAAGCCTCAGGAATATTATTCCTAATGTACAGCCTCCATTTTGAGGATGAGAGCAAGGCTTAGGAATAAATGGTAAACCCCTGAATCCACTGGCAATCCAAATGGCGAGATTTAGAGCCGGCCTGGGAATTTCAGAAAAATAGAGTTGTTAAATTAGCTAGTTGGTACAATTTCTACAGATGTTTTTTTGTGAGCTCTGAGTTTCTGGAAAAGCTAAAGTTCCCTGCAGTCTCCACCTACTTCCAAAGCAGTCACCATGGCTCACTGTCAGCCAAGTTTCCTGCCAACAGTCCCTGTGTGGGGGAAGGAAAGAATCAAAGAAGGACAACTGGACAAAGGTAGTATGACTTCATCCAACTAGATATTTTTTCCTCCCCCATTACTAAGTCACAGTTCTGGGTCTTTTTTAAGTTGACCTTTTCTAGGTCCATGTTCAGCATTATGTATAGAGAAAAACTGTACATTTTCACCAGGAAGGGTTTGTACTTGTTCAGTTTATAATTCAATATAGGTGAGTTTCAAATTTGTCTTCTACCTCAAAATGCAGCAGATTCCAAGAACTGAGTTTAAATGTGCAATGTGTAAAAAGCTCATTCAGAGTAGCTCAGTCCTCATTTACAGGAAAGGAGAAAATACCTAAAAAGAGTGTGGATGGTAAGGCCAAAGTGTCAAATATTCTTTTTTAAAGAAATAAAACCTCAAGGAAATTTTTAAAAACTATTTTTTCTTTTTAAAAGGAAGAGAAATATATAATTTTTAGGGTGTCGAAACAGGCCATGTAAGTATATGCAATCATGGTTTTGATTATGTTTAAGTAAATGAAGGGGAGAGGAAACTGTCATACTTATGGACCTACTTGTGATTGTGCTTATTACTGTATGTACATCTCACAGTAATCTACAGAGAGCATAACAACAGTGCTGCACACTATTAATCTGACTCCACGGTGAGACATTGAGAAAGGTGAAGTAAGTGGACTGAGAGCCACAGCTCCCAAGAGCAATGCTTGGATAGGAACCCAGATCTTTACCTTCAAAGGTAAGCTACAAATTCAAAACCTAATAACCACAGACTATTTTCAGTAGTAACTGAAACTAATTCAGCAAACACTGTCTATTATGTATTGACCACCTAACAAATAGTGAATTTTGGAAATATATCAGACCTAGATAGACTCTGATAGACAACTCTTCACTCTCCATTTATTTCAGAGGCAGTTAGAAAAAAAGAAACAGGCCTTTCTTCCCTTCTCAACCATCAGAGGCCTGTATAGACTATAGACCCTTCCATTCACTTTCCTTCTTTATATCATCTGGGAATGTATTAAACCTGCATTCTGGGCCTACAGCTTTCATGCATTAGGTCACACATAGAAAGCAATGGAAAGTCCAGGGTTGCACCTGTAATGGCAGTCCTACCCAGCCCCTCTCTGTCTGATGCTAAGGCTCACTGAAATCAAGGCCAGACAGAATTGAGGACCAGTCCAAAATTATTCTCTGCTCCATCATTTATTCTAAGCTGCCAGTGATCTTTATAATTGGTAGCTAATTTCTTAATGGCATATGCAGTTTCTTGATAAACAAAACAGTGGCAAGGAAAACAGCAAATATGGACAGATGTAGGATTTTTAATATTATATTTACAGACAATCCAAATGTTCAGAATAACTCTCATGCAAATTCTGATTTGGCTTTTAATTTGCTAAGTACTAGTATTTTAAAGGAATTGCCTAAATATTATGTAACAAAAACAAACAAAACAAAATCTCATACGAGAGTTTCCTTGTTGTCTTATTGTAAATTATTCCAGATCTACATTTCTTTGGCAAAATATTCAAATATGGCAATAGTGAATTAATTAATCCATCCTTCCTTCCTTCCTTCCTCCATCCCTCCCCCCCTTCCTTCCTTTCTACCATTCTTCCTTCCTCTCTCCCTCTCTTTTCCTTCTCTCTCTTCCTCTCTGCCTTTTTCTTTCCTTGCTTCTTTCTCACTCTCCCTGTCTCCTACCTTCCTTCCATTTACATACTACAATTAACATGACAAACCCATGCTTATTTTTCAGGAGCACTTATATCTGAAGAATCTGCAGTAATATAGCTAATTATGTAATACTGATTCCAGAGCTGAATCCCGAAAATAATGATTTCATTCTACTTTCACTGTCTGTTTATTTTACCCACAGAATTAATTGTAGTGGTAAAATATGTTTCTCCCTTTATATTCCTGACTGGTATAATCAAATAATTTCTTAAAGCACATCACTTTTCATTTTAAATGTAGCTTTAAAAAACAGGTTAACAACTGCCTGCATTTAACTGTAGATTTTATATGCTATAATATTATATGTCATCCATTACCAGTTTTATAGGCTTAGCAGAATAAAATAATCATTGATCTTTTTTCATATGAACACTATTAAGAAAAATGGTATACACTTCAACCGATTAAAATATTACTTAAGATGCTTTATTAAAATTTATTTTAAAGCAGTTTTTCTCATTAAGACTTGACAAATCTAGAGAACACCTCATTTAATCTCCTTTATGAGGATGTTTTGCATGCAAAGAGCAACCTGAGGGAGAGTGAGATTCCAGAAAGGCTTGGGCTAGGGCTAATATGGTTTGGCAGTGTCTCCCCTGCAAATCTCATCTTGAATTGTCATCCCAATAATCTGCACATGTCAAGGGAGAGACCCAGTGGGAGTTGACTGGAACATGAGGGGCGGATTCCCCCATACTGTTCTTGTGATAGTGAGTTCTCATGAAATCTGATGATTGTATAAGCACCTCACATTTCCCCTGCTTGCTCTTCTCTCTCCTGCTGCCATGTGAAGAAGATCTTTGCTTCCCCTTCACCTTCCGCCATGATTGTGGGTTTCCTGAGGCCTCCCCCAGCCATGTGGAACTGAGAGTCAATTAAACCTCTTGTCTTTATATGTTACCCAGTCTCAGGTATTTCTTTATAGCAGTGTAAAAACTGACGAATACAGGTCGTATAGAGTGGTAGGACATGTAGACAGTTCTTACAGAACTGCTGTGCAAATTGCTTCTTGCACAAATCAAGATGGGAAGAAAGATGGGAGAATCACAATCTTCTCTGTAGTTTTAGTTTTTATAAACATTGATAACAACTGAAAAAAGGAACAATTGCCAACTAAAATCTCTGTATGATTCTATAAGAATCTCTTATGATTACTTTCTTAAAATATCCCATAATAGGAATTCAACAAATTTGAAGAGTGTTAATTGGAATAGAATTGGAAAGCCTCTACTAAGAAACAAGAAAAGAGCAGTCATCATTGCCACCCTCACAACTACCCAAGACAAGTACAGTATTACTAAGGCTAGGTATGTTCCAACAAATAAGATATGGAGTGATATTTCATTTAGTCCACATATAACCTGAGAGGCACTTAGTAGTATTTTCCCCGCTTTGGAATCTTTCTAGCCATAGTAGTATTATCTCCATTTTACATGTGAGAAAACTGAGGCACAGGGAGACCAACTAACTTTCCCAACATTATATATCTAGTAAGTGGTAAATCTACAATACAAACCTAGGACTCTGTGATTCCAAAACCCATGGTCTTAAGCACTACCATCGTGATACTCAATATGTAGTCTGTGGACAGGCATTGTCAGCTTTACATGTGGCTTTTTTAGAAGTACATAATCTGATTTAATTGCATACTGACATTCAGAAGCACTGTTCTATACTATAACAATAATATGAATAATAATAGCATATATGACATTATATAATTATTTATAACTTAAAAGTATGTGCATATATGCTACTTAACTATGGGCAATAGAAGGCTGGAAAGCAAATAAGGATGATGTTTTAGAAGAAAAAGTGTCCACATTGATGTTTCTGAGATAACATGGACACCGTGTACTCTTGGAGGATTAAGAGGGAGTCATCATAGATTCATGTCCCCAGGAACTATTTAGCAGGATGACATCATGGAAATTTGCTAAATTTTGCCCAGGAAAGGTTGTCCAGCCACATTAAGAATCTTACCAAGAGTGACACTAAGAATATAATGAAGAAAGCCATTTTATAAGAGTTTTAATTTATACAAGAAGAAATCCTGGCAAAGCAACTCTTTAGACGCAGAAGATATTTAAAGCTTCAGTCTCTTTCATTGAAAGTTTTAAATAGCTCAAAGCACCAAATTTAATTAATTTATATTGAATGCAAAACTGGATATAATTATTTTACCATAAATGCAAGTCAGCTAAAAAAACAAAAGGATAGGCTAGAATTTAATTTTTTTCCAATTCTTCGACTTTGTCCAAATAAGAGCCAGTTCACTAAAGAGAATCAATCTGTCAAATTGGTAGTACTGAATTTACTACTTAAATTATTTAAAATGTGTTGGTTTCTTTTGCCTGTCTCTTTACAAATTATAAGCTTTAGTCTTCATTTATTCCACAACATTGCATACACATTTATGATTTGCCAGTGTCAGTTCAATATCATGGCTGCAGACCACCTAAAACATGCAAGGAAGAAAGACAACAGCTTCTATTGAAGCAGATCAATAACTAGAAATGGAAACAAATAGTGAATATAGAAAAAAAAATTGCAAACATTAAAGATGGCAGGAAGATCCAAAGATGTGAAAGGAAGGCAGGTATCCTGGAATCCCAGTATTTCAAAAACTGAAGATATGGAAAAGGTGACGAGAGGAAAAGCACAATATGAGGAATTACATATGTAATAAAACATTTCCATGAAACTACAGAATTGCATATTAAATATAAACACAGTTCATCTATTTGTCAACTTTAAATCTCCAGAATAATTTCAGGAGCCAAAACTCAGTTTGGAATATTTCTCTTTGCTCCTGTAGTGAGTACTTTTTTCTTCAGATTTCTCTTTTAGTTTACTTGGCTCTAATAAAAGTAAAGTTAATTTCCTCTCTCCCTGCCAATTACTGTAAAGACCATCTAAACCAGTTAAATATAGGCAACATGATACAAAGATGAGAAAGCAATATCTATATCCATTTATTTTTTATTAGCCAAGAATTTCTTTAAATTTATTTTAAAGAAAGACATTTTAAACATTTATTTATTTTTTAAAACAAATTTTTAAAAAGTCCTCTGAAGAGCTCATAGGCATCAGCAAACGATATGCAGTTTAAAATAACATATATAATGTATCATGTTTTCAAAGGAATTCTGAGAGTAACGTGAGCTCTCCAGTTCTACATGCTCATCTCTCGCAGATTCTCAACACTTCCTAATGAAGTTAGAAATCAATGAGTTTAACACAGGCATTGAGATTTTCCTCATGATTTAGGACTAAGAGTTTCTGAGACCAGTGTATTTGACCTTAAACAGAGTGGAAGTTATTAAGCAACACCTAAACGAAGAGTTAACTAATTGGAAGTTTTTTGCTGTTGTTGATATGGATTCTTTTCCTTTTCAAGGCGTATGTTAGCTTTTATTTTTGCCACAAATATGATTTTCAGGACCTTGCAATTATCTTAACAACTTGAAGTCTTAAAGAAAAAAGGGCCAGGGGCGGTGGCTCACGCCTGTAATCCCAGCACTTTGGGAGGCTGAGGCGGGTGGATCACGAGGTCAGGAGATCGAGACCATCCTGGCTAACCCGGTGAAACCCCGTCTCTACTAAAAATACAAGAAAAAATTAGCCGGGCGTAGTGGCGGGCGCCTGTAGTCCCAGCTATTCGGGAGGCTGAGGCAGGAGAATGGCATGAACCTGGGAGGCGAAGCTTGCAGTGAGTTCAGATCGTGCCACTGCACTCCAGCCTGGGCAACACAGCAAGACTCCGTCTCAAAAAAAAAAAAAAAAAAAGTGAAAAAAAAACCTCTAAGGCTAAGAGCATATAAAATATTATCTCATTTATGTTCTGACTCAGGTTATTTTAATTATTTTCATTCAGCTAAAATTGAACATATTCATCAGATCTATCATATAGTATGTCTGTCATCACTAAATTATATTATGTGGAAAGAATGGTTCTATTTTGGCTACTAGGCACAGCAATCTGGAATTTTTTTTTTCTTTCTCTCTTTTTTCTTTTTGGTAGTGACGGTGGTGGAGAATGGTTTCTCGAAGTCATTGTGAAAACTATTAGAATAATGCCATTTATATAGCAAGTTAAATGTATAGACAAGTCTGTTCTGCCAATTTAAAATTTAAATTGAACTTCTTAATCTCATTCAGGAGTTCTATGACAGATATAGTGGGATTAATGACCCTTGCTTCTAAAAGTAAAATCTTCCTAATACTCAGAGCCCAGTGCTTATCTAAAAACTATAGCAATTTCTTGAAAAATAGACCTTTCTATAAAAAATTAAGCATTAAATTGACATTTTAAATTTTGCAAGCTAGATCAACTTCTTTTAAGAAAGTGTAAATAAAATTGACTGCTTCTGAGAAATAATTAAAGGGCAGTGCTAGAAGGGTAATGTTAACTTGTTCAAGACTCTAAAATACCATCCCTACTCTGAAACTTGATGCAAGATAGAACATCATCTCAATCAGATTCCATTACAATTCATACTAATATAAGCAGCAATTAATAAAAACCAGAAATTTTACTAATCTCTTTTACCTTCACTGAATGTATAAGTGTTTAAAGTAAATTATAATGTCTTTAATAAGTAAATTTAAATTGAATTTTAGGAGTATGTTGCCAAGCTTCATAAACACATTTTCCGATAGACTTTTCAGTCACTTCTACATAGTAGAAAGTTACAAGAATAAATGCATCAACCTTTCTACCTGGATGTTACATCGTTCTACTATAAGGCTTTTGAACAAGCCAAAGTATAACTGTAACATAAAGACCACAGACCTGGGGCATATTAGATATACCTCGCATGTCATGTCAGATAATACAAACAAGTATCTGAAGCTGTCACATTTAAGTATTTATATTGGATGGATCCCAAACTAATGATATATTATAGGTGGCAAATATTGCAATAAAGTATTAATATTTTGCTAAAGGTATTTGCTGCTTATAAAATTTGAAAAGCTTTCTAAAATACAAAAGCTATACAGATGATATACTAAACAACAATGTACTGATCACCTAAGTATTAACATGTCTTCATTTTTGTTCAGATATTTCTTTTTTTAAAATAACAGAACTTGAACATTACAGAGATCTGGAAGTTTCTTTTGTTTTCCTTACCAATTCCATTGTCACTCACTCCTCAGAACCACCTGCAAATAAGGACTTGTGTGGTCTCCCAGTCTATGTTGTCATGTATTGTAAATTAATTTCAGTCTCCCTCTCTCTCTCCTGCTTTCTCTTTCTCATTGGCATGTGATTTAAAAATACACACACATATACATATATTCTATAATTCTATTACATTTTGCAACTGGTGTTTCTTAACCCAGCAGCATTGAGCTTTTGTGATATTTCCATGTGAAAACAATTCTTTCATTCCAATTGTCTCTTAAGGTATATTTTATAATTGGATCTTAATATGTGTATATATAGTGTGTGTGTATATATATATGTCTATATATGTATAAATGAAGTATATCAATTTCCCACTAATATTTATATTGTTCTTTTTTTGCTACTAAAAACAAAAATGAACATTTTTGAACCAAGTCTCCTTATACACATATGTAAGAGTTTTTCTACATACCTGCACTCAGTATTTTAAACCATGAACCACAGTAAGAAGCTTGCATACATGCATGCATAAACATATGTATACATACACACAGGTATATATATATAATATATGTATGTTTTTTCTCTCCAAAGTTATAAAAGTTTCACTATGATTTTAGGTAAGTAAAATTAAAAACAAACTTGAAGCTCAAAATAATTATTTATCTGCCTCATTCCAAACAAGGCTCTTAAAACCAGATTCTGTCAATAGTTCCTCATAGGTAGCATAACTAATTAAGGTAATTCTAAAAATCAAATACGTATTTAATGAATTTTTTTTACCTAAAAAACACAAGTAGGATTATCTGGAAAAAGGGGCATTTTCTTTATAGAGCTCCAAAAGCTCCATCTATCTGAGTACATACATTCTATATATGTTAGAAAGTGGCAGGAAACACTGGTTATCTCTTTTATATCACAGGTTTTAGGAAGGCAAAAACTGTTGCTTTGCGACATAGCATGTGGTGAAAGTCACAGAAACATTAACATGGTACATATGCACAGATGTTCTAAAGAGCATAAAGATGCTTTGATAAAACTGATTATTTTTCTATGTGATTTCTTTGAAGAAACTGCTTTAAAATGCCCCAATCTATTGTACAACTGGACTGTCATTTTTCTTACCTTCCATTAAAAAAATAACTTGAATATAGAAATTAAAAAATAAAGCTTCTTATCCCTATATATAGTCACTTAAAATACCTATTTTTTATTTTAGTCCCTTAAAATTATTTGACAGGTCCTTGAAATAAATTTCATTTTAGAATGTTCAGGGAAAGAAGTTCAAGAATTAACCACTAATTTTATCATTTTAATATTTGCCCAAACTCTAAATAAAATGTGGAATAAGAGGTTATGCTTCAAAGAAAGGCAAAATGCAAATTTTCTTACTTTTACTCTACTACTGTCTTGATTTATGAGCTTCAGAGAGAACCATCTGACATTGGCACACCTCTTCAGGATAAGAGAAATTACACAGAGCTAAAGGAATTTGAGTAACAATGTACTTGTGGCTCTCAACCATATGTTACATGAATTACTTAAATAACTGCTTCAAACTCCCCTTCCTTTCCTACAGGTAGATGGAACCATGAAATCCTAAACCTATAACAGAGCAGTGCTTCTCAACAATCTTTGCTGAAGGACCAGCACTACCCCCATCAGTCACAGATCAATACTTTTATAAAATAAAATAAAAATGAGTTATCAGGAAAAAATAAAATGAAATAGACTTACAAAATATAGCCATAATTCTTGATTGGTTTTCACAGATGTAAAACTGCTCTGTTAAGTTGCTATAAACACCTCTAAATGCTCACTCTCAATTTCCACACTTATCACCCATAAACAGTTCTCAGATCAGTATGGGTCTGTGTACCACACTTGGAGAAGTACTGAGTCATGAAACAAATATACTTCCTGGCAAAAAGTTCTCATTCCTTTGACTAAGAGTAATTGTTCTTTACATTTGTGTTGGCGGGAGGGAGATGTGGAAGAGGCAACTTTACTCAAGTGATAGTCTGAGAAAGTTATTCTTTCATCTGTACTTAGCTGTGAAAATGGATTTTCCCACTAATTTTGGCCATGGGGTAGAACACAGTGACTCTCAACACTTAAAGGGCAAAGAAATCACCTTGGGGAAGTGCAAAAAAAAAAATGCTTATTAAGGTTTCAACAGCAGAGACTCTGGTTCAATAGGCTTCCTCAATGCCTACAATTTCTGTGTTTCTCCTAACCTTCAACACCTTTACTCACTCCCAGAAAGTCAATATGATTATTCTAGTTTCACAGATGAGAAAATGCAGACTCCACATTTTTGCCCTAGGCTGTAGATAAAGTATTAAACATAGAACTCAAATCTTCTAGATTCAAAGTTTAGTGTTGTTGCTTTTTCTTATGTATGTCCTATAGTACAAAAGAATGTTGAGTTTTAAAAAGCCTAAATTGTTACCGAGATAGCAATGTATGTTTAAATTTATTACCATTTAAAGTTGTTTATTCCCCTGACAACAATTGCCATATACAGCATAAATATGTGTGTCAGTGACATTAGACAGCATCTTTACTGTCCACTGATGTCCTAGACACTCTTTTTTATAGTCATTCAATCACAGCCAGACTCTTGTTCAGGAAATACTTTGCTTTCTCAGTGAAGTCCCTTGAGGTATACCAAATTATTAGTTAATTAGCTATTAAAGTATACCAAGGCTCATATAACTGATTTAAAAAATTACAACCATTTGCAGACAAGAGGTAATCTAGCTATGTTGAAAAGAAACTGTGCTGGACTTGGATCAAGGAATCTGAAATCTAGCCGTGATCCAGTTATTCAGTATGATTTGGGGAAAATGATTTTCTCTCTCAGTTCAGCTTTCTTATCTATATCTTTTAGATAATAACCTGTAATATGCAAGTCTCTTATGAAATTAGATTTTAAAAAATAATGGGTACAAAAATGTTTTCCCTATAGTCTTTGTCAGTTGATGATCAGTACTTTTTTTTTTTCTTATTAGAACAGGCAGTATATCATGTGTTTACTTCTTTGGTTCATAAGAGTTACAGGGTGGGGGCGCTAAACTAGCTCCAAATCGAGAACTTTCTTACAACTGTATGTAGATGACCCATGAGGTAGTCTCTCACCCCACATGTAGGCTTATCTACTTTCACTGGATGTAGTCAGGTAGGAAGCTGGATTACCAGTTGTCAGGAATATTGCAGAAGAGATTCTAGCAAGTGTGGGTAGGCAGATCAGATGGCTCTAAATATCCTTTTCCTGTTAGGGTTGTCATCATAATACCATAGACTGGGTGGTTTTAGCAACACACATTTATTGTCTCACAGCTCTGGAGGCTGGAAATCCAAGATCAAGGTGTCAGCAGGGTTGGTTTCTTCTGAAGATTGTTAGGGAAGGATCTGTTCCATGTCTCTCTCCTTGGTTGTAGATGGCAGTCTCCCTGAATCTCTTCACTTTATTTTCCTTCAATACAAGTTTTGCATGCAAATTTTCCCTTTTTATAAGGACACCAGTCAGAATGAATTAGGGCCCACTGTAATGACCTAATCTGAACTAATTACATCTTCAATGACCCTATTTCCAATTAAGATAATGTTCTAATTCACTAGGACTAATGACTTCAACATATGAAAATTTGAGGGACACAATTCAACCTATAATACTATTATTCAATGTTTAGCATCTCCACGAGCAGTAGAAGTCAGGAGTCCCAGTTTTCTCTTAGTTTTGCCACTTGCTAGCCATGAAACTGGACATCACTCAATAAGTCTAGGCTTACCTATAAAATAAGCATGTTGAAGAAACAAATTAACTCTAAAATGTTCTTTCATTTTGACATGTCTATGTCCAAGTGTGGAGTAGAGGTCTCCAAAAGAGCTACTGGATCACAAAATGAGCTGTAAGCTTCCATATTTTCTTATTCTGGTCCTTTTATTTACCCAAAATCCCAGTTAGTAAGGAAGTCACAGTAGGAAACAGGTCAAATATATTACTTGCAAAGCCTCATCTCATTATGATTAGGCTGACTACATAAAGAATATCTATATATAAATATATAGGGGTGTGTGTGTGTGTGTGTGTGTGTGTGTGTGTAATGTGTATTATGCCTCGATCTTTAATGAGAAGAACAACTAATATATGCATAAATCAAATATCTTTGGAAGGATGGATACAAAAGCCATTTACCACATTGCTTGCCACTTAAGAGATAACTAAGTTTCAGGGGAAGAGCAGTCAGGAAATTGTTTTGTTCTCTTTAGATTTTGAATCACAGGAGAATGTGCTACCTATTCAAAGAGTAAACAAGGATTAAATAAGAAAAACATTCGTGCATTATGCATTTGTTTAACCTTTGGTTTCTAAGTCTGAATAGTGTATATTGAAGTCATTTTGTGCTTCGAGGTCACTATAATAAGTATGTCTGACTTTGACAAACTTTCCATTTTGCAGAAAGCTACAGGACTCAGCAAACATGCTTAGATATCTGCTTCAGTGCGAAACATATAATGAAAGAAGACTTCATAAGCAGATGTTTCTTAAGAAGCTTCTGTTATACAAAAATGACACAGTTAATGAACAGGAGAGCAACCTGCTACATCTGTCTTCAAAGGACAAGGAAGTTAGCAATCAATACTGTATTTACGATGGCATTTTTCACCTGAAAAGTTTCCACTTACCTACCACTTGTGTCTAAGAAAGACAGGCTTTTTCTTACTCAGAATTTTACCCTTGCTGCTCACCTATTTTAGTGACAGCAGCAGTTGTATAAACTTAGTAAGAAAAGTTATTAATGTGTAAACCGAATTTAATTAATATATCGTTGAACAAAACAAATGGCAGTGTGCCTTACCACTGTTTTTATCACTGGCTGAAAGATAGAAGGCATTTCCATAGCTGGAGCAGGTAATAAAATACGAGCCAGAGAAGAGAGCACTATTCAAGAATCATTTTTTAAAGGAAAGAAGACGAAGTTTGCCAATTCCATTTTAAAGATGAAGGAAACAAAGATCCTGAAGGGTATATATCCAAAGATAATAGAAACATGAAATTGAAATTTTCTGTCTTGGGTTCTGTGTTTTTATCTGTAATATTATAAGTGTACATTTAAGCTAACGTTCTAGAATAATCTCTATATGTTAAGCACACTTAATGCTGTCTTAGGGTCCTAAAATGCCTCAACAATATTTTGTCACTATGACAGCCCTTATGGACTCACAGAAAACAGTTGATGAATACTATAAAGAATTGATTTTTAAGTGCATTCTTTGGGCAACCACTGGGATTTTTACATCACTGTCCTATTATTAACCACAGTAAACAAACACATAAGCCAACTTAAAATTACAGATGCAAATTAAGGAGATGACCCGAGTCTTTCCTAATAAGTGATTAAATTAATAATTTCTGTTAGATGTCAGTTATCTAACGCATAAAACAGTGAGTGCTTAGAATTTTTCTTTTGTATTGGCACACTTCCATGAATTACACTACTTATGGTACAAATGTTATGGCTATTTCTCTTCTATCAATTATCTGTTATGTGTTTTTCCTGTCTTTTTATTTATCTATATCTATTACCTATCTACCTATATATGTGTCTATTCCACTCTATTCATTCATTCAAAAAATTTGTGTTGAGTCTTTGCTATGTTTCATGTTCTATACTACAGTTACCTTAATAAAAAATATACATATGGTATTTATCTCAGATTCCAAAGCAAACCTTAACATTTACCATAGAGCTTTCCTTGGCCACCTCCAAGTTACCTTTCCTTCCTTTGAACTCAGGTAGCATTTACTTTTAAAGAGCTTTAAGCATTTAATTATAGTTCTTTATAGAATGATTTAACTACTACACCTCATTTTCAGCAAATGAAGCAAACTCTAGAGAGTACCTGCCTGTGTAGAGTACACTGTTTAGTTTAATCTATTAACATCTAGATGTTTTTCTGGTATCTGATAGAAGAGAATGTTTAAAGGAGTACTAATCATCTATGTCAACTTCATAGGTAAAACAACCATTCTTCCTCCTTCTGCTTTTCCTCCTCCCTCTTCTTTTTATCCTCCTCCTCACTGTCCTGCTTCTTCTCCTTTAATCTTTCTCAGTGTTGTTATTGTTGCCATTGTAATTCTAGTGTCTAGTGTCTATTATAGTCAGACACATTATCAGTGCTTAATAAATGCCCAGTAAGTGAATCAGTAAAAAATTACCTCTTCTCCCTCCTCATACTCTTCATTATATTTGTTAATGTTATGGTTTTAACAGGTGCTTTTAAATGCAGTTATTTTAAGTAGTCACATTTTTCAATATACAGAATTATTGAGTAGGACTTAAAAGTTTGTAAAAGGAAGAAATCATTGAATGAATTAATAAATGAAATACTTTTTTTTTTTTTTTGAGACGGAGTCTGACTGTTGTTGCCCAGGCTGGAGTGCAATGGCGCCATCTCGGCTCACTGCAACCTCAGCCTCCCAGGCTCAAGTGATTCTCCTGTCTTAGCCTCCCGAGTAGCTGGGATTACAAGTATGGGCCACCAAGCCCGGCTACTTTTTGTATTTTTAGTAGAAATGGGGTCTCACCATGTTGGCCAGTCTTGTCTCAAACTCCTGACCTCGTGATCCGCCCGCCTCGGCCTCCCAAAGTGCTGGGATTACAGGCGTGAGCCACCGTGCCCGGCCATGAAATACGTATTTATGTATTTTCCTCAGCAATGTTTTTGAGATCATGACACACACAAAAACTTTTAAAATTTCATAGAAAAATGTTGGCCTTTAATCAGTTGAAATGCAAGTGATATCTGGCATGTAGTAAGCATTCAATAAATGGCTGCTGTAACCAGAGTCCTGAACAATGTCATACAAGGAAGGCTCATGGCATTTCTGGAAGCTAAAATACAACCACAGAAGGATCATTCTTGAGATCCAGCTGTACCTATAGATAATTCAAATTTCCCCCATCCGTCCTCTTCCCAACACCCCACCACACAAACACCAGAAGGTAAGTTCCATAATTGTAGGAACTTAGTTTGTTAGTTTCACTACTGAATCCTTAGGGCCTAGCACATAGTAGGTATTCAATAAATATCTGTTGAATAAATTTTTTAAAACCCCACTGTTTGGGAGTGTAAAAATTGTTTAATGTATTTCATCTTTCTCCTGCCTTCCCCTCCCTCCGCCTACATATGTTCAAAATCTCAGGCCCCTCCTCAGAACTTTTGACTCAGAATCTGCTCTTTTAACATGATTACCTGTGATTTCATAGGAGAAGCACTGCTATAAATCATATAAATTTCACTTTTCTGTCCTCCAATGGATAAAACTCCTCAACTTGTTGATCAAAACCCGACCTCACAGTATACTCAAGTTTCTAGCAGTTGGTCCTTTGTAGAACTAGGAAGAGCCAGAGTGGAGTCAGCTGCTAGGACTTGATCTCTCTCTCTCTCTCTCTCTCTCTCTCTCTCTGTCTTTCTCTCTTTATCTCCCTCTCTCCCCACTCTTCTCTTTGTTCTTTCCCCCTTGCTTTCATGATAAAATCATGTTATACAGAGGAGCAGCACAGTGTCAAATTTTCTATGCTAATTTACATTTTTTAATGTTAAAGAACCATCAGCCAAAGCTAGCTAAAGCAAAATAGTTATCCTCTTTTATTGCTCTTTTATTCTGCCTCTTTACTTTCTATGTGACCTCCTCACTCTTCCTTGTGCATCTCCTAGAAGGCAGAATAACTAAATATTTACTGAGTATCTGGCATCTGCAGGCACAGAAAGTCAGTTTTCCTCATTTAATCTTTATACCAACTAGATATACAGCCATAGGAATGGGGGCATGGAATCATGCTCAGTCAGTCCTCATGAACACATTCTCCAAACGTAGTACTTTTTCAACGACATTCTAAAAGTTTATTATTGTCACAACTATGAGTTAGAATATGAAGAAAATATGTTAGAAAAATAAAGAATAAAAGGGAAATGGTGAGACCCCAAGAGAAAACTGTCATAAAATGTGGCCATTTTTTCATGATTACCTTCCATTCTGAACAACATCCCAAAGTCTGGCCCAAGCCATTCTCCTTCAATCTCTAGCATTTTAAAAGCCAGCTATATCTCTGATAACAAACCTAAGCATCTGGGTTTTTAAATTATTTCTTTATTTTATTGTACAGGACACTGGGGCTCTGATAGATTTAGCCTTTGTCCACAGTAACAGAGACATTCAGCTTTTCTGATTCTACGTAGTGCTTTCCATTCTATCAGTAGCATCTCAGCACCAGGGCCACCCCTGCTTTACATCCCAAAGACTGGAAGCCTGAGGCTTATATGGCCACAGGTATCTTAGATGTGTATTCGATGCCACTAAAGAGAAGTATTTCACAGAATTTGGATGGAAATAACTGGGATTACTGAGTGTCCTGTGTCTGCAACTCCATGACTCCATGAAAGTGAACAGAAAAAAACGAGAGCCAGCAAGTCTTCTCTGACCTGTTTGTCGAATACTCCCAAAGGTTTTGTATGCACCTAAATCCTTATATTAAATTATTTCCTGTTCAAATGCCTAGAATAGTTTCTATTTTTTTCACCCAGCCCTCACTAAGACAACCATATAGCCATTCACTCCTGTACTCAAGCTAACATTGTATGCTGTACATCTTTCCGTATAAACATACTTTATTAACAAAAATTTCCTTATTTGTCAACTTCACCTTTACAAACTGAATTGTTTTCATGGCAGAGGTCATAACATAATCTGTTATCACTGTTTCTGGCACATAATGATGCCAGACAATTAGCTGAATAATTGCTGAATAACTAGCAGTTGTCTGAATGAACTAAGCTCAAGACCCTTTCTAATATTTCTTTCCTAAACATCATCTATCTACTCCCGTGACTGTTTCAAGAAATATAAATTCAGAACTGGATCACTGGGATCAGAATATTTTTAAGCACTGAAACTCTAATGTCTTAAGAGATTAAAGGGCAGGGTGGGAAATACGTGAGGAATTCCAGGAAAGCTTTCTTTTGTGTGAAAGCTGTTAGAACATCAAGGGATACATTTCTAGGGAATAGCTTCTGTTGTGATTCGTTAAAAGTTGTCTTTGAGGAGACTAAGGGATCCTGATAGTCTCATTGAATGTCTTCTTTTATACCCATAACTCAGTTCTGATTCTACATCTGTTTCCTTTCCCTCCTAACTGTGCTTAGTTTTATAGCCATTTCATTATTCTTGCTGATTCACACCCAAACCTCATGGTTTATGCTCTTGTGGAAGATAATAATCAGAGATATCCACTTATATTTTTCTACATTTTATAAGCATACATTTAAAAAGTTTTCCTTTATGTTTCTGCCAACTCTATCCCAAATAGAGAGATGACTGCATATTCATATCCTCAGGGGAAGAATATAGTCTCTGATCACCAGGCAGACAGTCTCTGATCATCATGGACTCTGCTTTATAAAGGTCATATGGGTAAAAGTTGTTGGGTGGCAGAGTTCATCACTTATCGTCAAAGAAGGGATAGCTGTGTTGTGGATCTAGGTAGGAAGGACTGCTGACAGACTTGCAAAGTTTGTGTGTCTAAGCATGGCACAGAACAAGCTGAGAGGCAGGTGCCTAAAGGGCCATGCTAGCCAGGTGCTGACCATCTGATGAATGCCTATGTGGATAAATAACTTGATAATCAGAGGAAGTCTCCCACCAAAGCCTTATAACCTGTTAGATAATTATAGAGTCCAAAACCTTAGCATATCCTGAAACAAAATTAGAGTGGATTTCCCTCCAGCCTGATGAAATGGGCTCTCTTGAATGAGAAATAAAGTCAATTTATGGCCGTAAAAATTATGTTTTATACATACCGAATTTTTGGATCGTGATTCACATCTGCTACAAAATCAAGAACTCAGACTGTTACTGAAGGAGATGTTCTATGCCCTAATTCTCAGTCAAAAGCTACCTTATTATGGGCTTTCCAACAATTCACTTCAGTTGGAAGCAAAGAATGACTTCATCCTTGTCTGGCTATATCTTGACCAGCACTGGAAGGGAATAACCAAGGAAAAAGCAATAGTTGGAGCAACAGAGGGCCTCTTGGTTTAAGTAGAACAAACATCAACACAAGTTAAAATCCGTGATAGAGGAAAAAGAATCAAGTCAAACTTTTGCAATCA
Organism: Macaca fascicularis; assembly: GCF_037993035.2. Taxonomy (NCBI): domain Eukaryota; kingdom Metazoa; phylum Chordata; class Mammalia; order Primates; family Cercopithecidae; genus Macaca; species Macaca fascicularis. The sequence goes on along the minus strand of NC_088376.1, from coordinate 26,757,377 downwards.
GTTAGCCAAGGAACTGTCAATTCAGAATCAGAAGGGTTTACAAGCTACTTATGAGCATGCTGCTTATCACTCAGATAGTGCTTGTTATACACCAAGCCCCATTCTAAATGATTTAACCCATACAACCCTTACCACAGACCGATGAGGCATATTATATTATTAGTCCCATTATATGGATGAAGACATGATGGCCCATGGGAGTCTTGGGACCCATTCAAGGTCATATCTGTGGTAAGAGGCAGTTCTGAAATTTGAACTTAGTCAGTGTAGCTACAGAGTTCAGCTTGACCACCACACAATGCTGCCTTTGCCCACGAAAAAAACCTACAAATTTCTGAATGGTATAACCTCCCAATGAAGAGACTATCAGGTCCACACCTTTTATTTTAAAGATGAGGGAACAGCAGCAAAGAAGATAAAGAGATTTGCTCAGGGTCATGTAGCTCAACACATCACTCATCTTTGTTTTATGTTAAATGATATTCATTGTCAATCAAATTAATCACCTTGTTATTAATATTTCCCAAGAGGCAAATCAAAAGTTTTAAATCCAGCCTTTTATGGCCTTCCAGGAATTTTACCTAAAATGCTCTTAAGCTGACATGGGATGGGATGCCAAGTGGTCTCAGAGGCCAGAAAAAGCACCTTGATGGTTAATCCCCTGGGTGTCTGGGACACAAGGCTGTGCCAGGAAACCACTTAACAGAAGAGCAGGCAAGAAATCAGGGAAAGGGAACCCAGAGGACTTCAGTGTAGACATTTAGGAATAAGGGAATTTGATGCAGAGCCGGTTTCCTCTACTCTAATGAAACACCTAGAATTAGAAACCTGTATTTTGTAAAGGAGATCTTTATGTTGCTTTATTTATGAAATATCAATTTCAAAACAAGGTTTGGAAAATTCCTCTCCCTACAAAAAGCAAAGGGGTCATTTTGATTCTCCCTTGCCTTTTAGCAAGGACTAGCATATAACTGTACTGACTCATTGACATGTCCAAAGTCCATGTGACAAAGTACTGTTAAAGAAAATAAGACCCACTGCTGTCTCCTAAAGAATTATTTAATTGTGAGCCAAATATATATATTTTTAAATCCATCATGGGACAAGATATTGCAATGAGAAAGCTGTATTATTTAGATCACTGGACATTTAGTGACCTCTCATCTTAATCCTTCCTGCTCTGGTTGCACTGACATGTCCTGTCATTGGCAAGCTCAGACTTGCCTTATAACAACCACTGTTGTTATCTGAAGGCTGAATAGATAATATTAAAAAAAAAATGTCACTTACTTGTTTCTAACCTTTTCAACCCTTATTTCAATTTTCATCCTAAGAATACTCTGATTGCAGAAAAAGAAACACATGATGATGAAAATGATGCATCTGCCAACTTACAAAAAGATATCTTAAAAGTGAAAATAGAGGTAAGAAAGTAATTGAACCTGTGCTGAGAGGCTATTGACAAAGCCCAAAGAAACAAAGAAATATGAGAGTTAACTTGGGCAACAATAACACACACTAAAACTCTTACTACCAGAACCCTGAGTTGTTTTAAGTTAATGGTGGGAAGAAAGTGCTGTATACCTGAAACATAATCACTGCTGTCATTGTCAAGGTCCTATTTATTAAGTTAGAGAAACGTAACAGATTTGGAAATTAAAGCAGATAGAAGAAACACATTTTTAATTTTTAAAATATGTACTGAAATTCTAATGTTCTCTCTAATAAATACATTGTTTCAGTTTGGATGTATGCCTACAAAGCTATAGATGTGTTGCACTTGCCCAGAAGACACTAGAGGGGAGACATCAAGTCATGATCAACCCAATCGGATCGAATCTCTTCTCATTTTCCTTGAAGGAGCCTGGTTCTGGGGATTTTTCCTAACCAGGCAAACAACTAACTTCATTATGGCTTCTAGACAAACCATGCAATGAACAATATAGCAAAATGGAGGCAGTGACCAAATCAACCCTGGCCTTTAAGGTTTTCCAATACCTTCCACTCAGGCAAAGACAAATTCGGCAGGTACTTACCGCATTGAAATTGGGGAACAGGTTGACTGCAGCTGCAGTGTCAAGAGGAAAAGGAAGAAATGGTTTAATATCCAGCGATGGTTGCAGAGGAGGGGCTGGTGGACGGACAAGGGCCGGGAGAGCAGGACTCTGGCATGTACCACCTGTGAAGACCAGAGCAAAGGGAGCAATCAGGGACACCACCATGGAAAAAAACACCAAAGTTGCTTTTGAGACAAAAAGGCCAGCTTTGTGGGTCACTGGAAAAAACAAGACATGGACTCTATTGACCTCAACTGGGAACTGGCCAATGAGCAAATTTGCCATTAGGCAGAGCGAGCTAGTTGAACTGCTCCGTTTTCCTTTGATTATAACTATCTGGTTATGTAAGTAACATCAACATTTCAAATGCCCCAACCTGTCTTTATTTTCCTGCCTAGAGCTCCAGATTGGGTCAGTCACAAATTTGCAACCAAGATCTCTGAATTCAAAGGGAAGACCCCTTCATCATGTGCCCATCCCTCTTTGAAAACTAAAGCACTCACAATATGCATTAAGTCTGAGTGATTATTTTACAGAACTGCTCTTTGCTACCACATCCAAAACTCTGGCAGCACGATGACATGAACCTGGCACATACAAGAAATTTAACCTCAAACTCAGGCAGCTGTACCTTACTGCTCTAGCAACTGGAGGATTAAAAACCAGCAAAACCAGTGCTACGATGTCTGAACTGTTCAGCACCCCTACAGCTCTGATTATTCAACAACTCCCTGCCTTCCTCCCAGTCAGGAGTAGGTGGAATGTAGATGGCCACTGTTGAGCAGGCAGTGGGAATATTATGCCAACAAAGACATCCCCTTTGCATGCCAGTAAGTAGCCAGCCTTTTGCAAGAGAGCACATACCTTTGCCCCCTGTTATAGGACTCCACCACACTCAGGAGCTGGAAGGATGGAAACCCATCTGTAGTGTTCAGTCTCCCATATTTTGGTAACATTCCAGAACATCAATTTGCTGTTAATTAAAGGCTGTTTGAATCCTAGGGCACTGTTAAAATATGCCAGCATTCTTCTAATCTGAGAGGCAAGCAACAGACTGTAAAAACCTGCTGGTAAGAATCCAACAAGCATTAGGAAAACAAAATGCAATGGGCTATTTTTCTGTCTAACAGTAAAGAATTCTAGGAGACATGCTTGTGCCACTTGCCTGCCATCTTATTTTTAAAAACAAGGTAGAGTCAGTCTCCTCGTATAAATTGCCTTTACAAATTTCACAACAAACTCTCTGGCCAACTGCACACAGAACATCATCTTGCCCTCAATCAGTTACCTGAGCACAAAATTAACATTCTGAAAATGATTCCCCAATGATAAATCCAACCCTATGGGGCCACAGAGGATCTGCTAACAAGCTAGATGACTTAGTACCTGTAACAGAAGCCATCAGCACAGGATTTAATTAACCATACACAAGAACCATCAGCTCTCCTGCTCCCAGGTATAAAATCAGCTGGAGCCAAATTAAGAAAAACTGTATTTTCCCCCACTGTCTTACCTTCTTCCTTGAAATAATAATAGCACGGCCAACAATAGCAAAGTCAATAACTGAAGTCTATAATCAGTAAACTAATTTGCAAAGTAGCACAAGGCACTAAATAAAGGGCAGATGTCAAAACAAATAGAGATAACAATGAAATATAACAAGTCTACATTCACCAGAGCACACTATAAACTTAGTTTATTGTCCACTTGGTAGTGTATTGAGTGTGAGTGTGTAACCATTTTTAGAGAGGGCATGCGCAAAACTTTGGTGATAGACCTATCATGAGTTTAGTGTTGTTAAACGTTTCTCTTTTAATAAAAAGTTTAAAACCCAAAATAACTTTTTAGATGGTGCATCTTTAAAAAACTCAGAAGTAAGTTCGGGTGTGGTGGCTCATGCCTGTAATCCCAGCACTTTGGGAGGTCAAGGCGGATGGATCACTTGAGGTCAGGAGTTTGAGACCAGCCTGGCTAACATGGAGAAACTCGATCTTTACTAAAAATACAAAAATTAGCCAAATGTGGGGTGCACACCTGTAATCCCAGCTACTTCGGAGGCTGAGGCAGAAGAATCACTTGAACCCAGGAGGCAGAGGTTGCAGTGAGCCGAGATCGCACCACTGTACTTCAGCCTGGGCGACAGAGCAAGACTCTGTTTCAAAAACAAAAACTCAGAAGTAAAGTAAGCTTTGGTTGAAATCAGTGATGTGGTGAAATTTAAGAAGCAATTTTAAATTACTTTTATTTTTGTTGTTGTTTTTGAGACAGGATCTCACTCTATTGCCCAGGCTGGAGTGCTGTGGCACCATTATGGCTCACTGAAGCCTCAACCTCCTGGGCTTAGCTGATCCTCTCATCTCAGCCTCCCGAGTAGCTGGGACTACAGGAGCATGCCACCATGCCCACCTAGTTTTTGTATTTTTAGTAGAGATGGGTTTTTGCCATGTTGGCCAGGCTGGTCTCAAACTCCTGAGCTCAAGCAGTCCACCCACCACGGCCTCCCAAAGTGCTGGGATTACAGGTGTGAGCCACCATGCTCAGCCCTAAATTACTTTCATTTGTGTCACACATCATTCTTTGCAAAGGATATTCATTTACATTCACTTGGTTTGATTCTAAGATTTCAGAAATTAGGTAAGGGTTAACAACATAACATCATGTAGAGAAAAAAAAAATGTTGATAAACTCTTCAGTTGTTTATCTTGCTTCCGCAGAAAATTCCATGCTTATAATAACAAGGATGCAATTTAGCAAGAAAATATTCTACAATTGTTTCATTTTAAGTCCTCCTCTGGTTTAGGGTATCCAAAGAAGTGAAGGAATAGCTCGAGCTGATTTTTTATCTAGCACAATGAGAGACATAAATAATAAAAATATGTCCGTTCAATTATCAGGTAAATTTAATTTCCCATTCTCTCTTTTAGGATATCTATTTCATTTATACTTGTATAAACAGTTCAAGGTCCTCTCTCAGTGTTGCAACTAGAGTTTCCTTCCTAGGGGATTTAAAAAAAAACATCAAAGAAGAGTCATAAAAACCTTAGAAAGTTCAAAAAAATATTTAAGCTCATCTCTTCTCACCTGTTAGAAAGGAGCAATGTATAAGATTGTAGGAAAGCAGAGGACATGTGGCTACATATTTTTAGACTATTTGCTATGCAAATACAGGTATAGGGGTTGCTGTGGGTCTGATTCCCAGAGCCCCTTTCAGCACCAAGGCACTCCTCTCAGTTGCTTGGAGTGCTGGTGGCTGATGTCCCTAGCCCAAGAGCCTCTTTACAAATTGCCCTGGGCCAAAGGGAGCTGCCTCACCTAAGGTGACCCTCCTAAGTGGAGGATTTGATAGCCTCAAGCAATCACTGATTCATGCAGGAGTCTACTGGCTTTGCCCACTTGTCTCAAAGCAGGAAAACTCTGAAGCTCTATTTTACCTCCAAAGTTGCTAATGGCATCTAGGGTAGGCTGAGGCCTCTGCTGTGACTACATCACAGTCCAGCTCCTTCCTCTTCCCAATCCTGTATCCCTCACTTCTCACAAATGATGTTTCCATGAGCACTCCCCAGTAAAGTCTCAGAGCTCACTTTAGGAATAACTTGATCTGTGACACCAGGATACAGCAATTCAGGTGTTTAAGTAAAATATAAAATTGCTTTATTCTAAAATAGATGCTTGCCTCCAAACCTATAGCACTGATATTGAGGCACGAAATTGAAGCTACCTCTTCAAAATTATCTGTGACTAACATTTCTGCTTTTGAAATCTGGATTCGTCCTAAAATATTTTACTTGTACCAATCTGTACTTGCTCAGCAACAAGAATACTGTTTGCAAATAGTGCAAAATCAAAACTGGCACATATAATATGTTTCATCTGTAAAGCAAACTAAAATACTCTCTTTGAGAAAATAGCTATTTCATTTCCCCATATTTAAATAGAAATGATTACATTTAAGATATGAATACACGTTTATTATTTTACTTATAAAATTACCTTGATAACTATAAACATGAAAATATATAATAAATTTGTAGACATTTCTATAGGTGAGGAAGTTTTGTCATTAATGTTTACCAATAATGTCACTTTATTCATTGGAATGTCACACTTCTGGAAATATTAATATTCTTAATTTGAGGCAGGTCTTTTAAAGCCTCAATGGATTAGGGTCAGAAAAATATACAAACTCTGTCTATATCTAGTACCACATATTCATAGCCTATGCTATTTTATTACACAGTTTTAACAAATTAGTCTGATTTCAGAGAAGTTACTATCTCTTTATACCAAAATTTGTTATATGACATTAAAGTCGACAAATGACAAAAACGTTTATTAGTACAAGAATAGTAATTAATACTGAATAAGGTATTGAATAATTAAGGTAAATTAAGTGATCATTAATGTTCACAAAATTCTTCTCCCTCCTCTTTTGATGTTTTCGTTAGTATATGTTTAGAATTTAAGTTGCAAATAGTGAACTACAGAATAAACATAATAAATATTGCTTTGGTCAATTTATAAGAGCTGCATATTCACAAAAGTACTAACTTGTGAATTTGAAAAAAAAAAACAGAGTAACTAATTCCTAAGTATTTGTTAATAGAGACTGAGAAAGTAAGATACATTCATTTCAGAAGTTTGCATTTTTGAAAAGCAAATTAATATGTAAATTAATATTAGACATGTTTGTTTTGATAACTCATACAGATAAATAGGAACTCTAAACCAGTGGTTGTCAGTTGAAACTTATTGTATTAGATAATATATATAAAGTGCCCTAACACAGTTCCTGACCAATTGGTGCTCACCACATGAGAAATATATTTTTTAATGAACCAAAGAACTTCCAAAGCAGCTACTGAGGCTTTCTGAAAGCAGTCAGTCAAGGTAATTTTAAAGCTACCTTCATTTTTTTCTCTTTGCTTATCTTGACTGCCTCAGAAGAATGATCACAATAAGAGAGTACTTTGTAAATTAATATATGGAAATACTCCATGAGAGTGAGGTGGTGTTCTTTCCATAATACAACTCTTTTAACCTTGAACTTCTGCACTCGATCCATTCAGTGTTCGTCAGTCATAGATATCCTGCCTGACAACTCCATCTTAACCTTAACCTTCATCTACTATTTAATCTTTCATTTCCCCAGGTGACAAAACTGAAGTTCAAAATGATCAGGGATTGCCACTGTTAAATATTCATGCCAGTGGAGAATTTTGTGCATCATTAAAATATGTATATATTTATAGAAAACAGCAGAAACATCTAATTTCCTGACAGGATAATTTCTATAGTATCTTTAGTATCTTTTCCCTTCATCATCAACTTATCTGTATTGAAATATATCTACTTATTTATATTAAAATATATATGCATTTATTTATATTGAAATATATACTTACCTATATTTTAATTATGTGTATTTCAATAATAAGCTATGATTACATTACTAAACTCCAAACATTCACATATAGCAGGAAATCATATAGAGCATTTTGTATAATATTAGATCCTAAGTATTTAATAAGCAACTAATTTGATAAAAATGGATAATTATTCAAATCCATTTTCAAATATTTCAGTTAGAATTTGCTATGTCCATGGGGCAAGAGAGGGACTCACTATAGGAATTCAGGGGTCTATGTGATAGTGGGCATAAAAACTTTAGATCTGATCCTACTAATAAGAAGTAGAAAATAAATAATGGCATAAAGGCTGAGAAATAAAATGAAATCCTAAGCATCCCCCCGCCCACCTGCCAACTGAACGAACCCACTTTGGCCAAGGAGAACCCAAAGAAACCTTGAAAACTGAGTTATCAGCCATGAAGGGATGGGAGATCAGACACACCTACTTACACCCCCTCCCTCACTAACAGCCATTAGCCTTTCTTCCCTATGGGCTAACCAGAAACTAGCCCTTTCAACCAAACAACTGATGCTGCTCCCTTTTACAGTTTCCGCAAAACAATGGACCAGCATTCCTTCTGGATAAGAGACTACTGATGGCAGAGTGCTTCTGGCCAGTCTAGGGAGAATACACAGTGAAGGTTTTTGTGTCCTCTGCTACGCTATTTGACATCAGAGGGCTCCAGACTTCAGCCTTGGATCATGCTAACATCGCCATTTTTTGAACACAGGTCCCATGGAGAGGCACAGAGCTCAGTTGTGCATGTACATCTTCTACTTTCATAAATATTCATGACTCGTTATATAGCTTATTATACATGTATTTGGCCACCTCTTTCAGCATAAATTCCTGTTCCCTTTGTCCCTTCCTTGAAGTGTCTGTTTCTGGCTTCTGCCTGGAGGCTATGCTTCCCAGCCTGTCAGAATAGCCAGCCTGCAGGCTGCAAACATTTATGAAAAATAAAGCTCACCTTTCCAAATTTAAGAATATCATCATTCTTCAGTTAAAAAAGTAAAACTTGATTTGGCCAAAATGTTGGCTATGGAGTACTGTAATTAATGGAATTGGCCAGCCAGGGTGGGAGTAAAGCTAGAGAATGTAGATAATTTAATACATCTATTCATTAATTGGCATGGATTAGCCTCCTATCCTCTTAATTCCTTTAAAACACCCAATTCTGCCAGGTATCTCTTATAATATCCAATTTATAAAATCAAAAGTCAAGCTTCTAGGAAGCAAAATATCTTACCAGAAAGAAACTGAGCAACCCTAATGATTTTTAATGTACTGATACAAATAGCTTTTGAACTAAAACAACAATATGATAAAAACAAAATAACAATTTAAAAAAACACCTTACAGAATCATTTTGTCAAATTAGTTCCCAGACATAATTTGATAAAGCCAGCAATTTTTATTAAAGAAAGGTTTTTATAAGGAAGGAAGGGAGGGAGGGAGGGAGGCAGGGAAGGAGGGAGGAAGGATTACATTCCTTGTAAAGGAATATTCAGTATTTATCCCTGATTTTTATCCCCAGCATGGGAACATGCTGGCACTGCCTTATATTTGAAGAAGAATCCAGAAAGATGTGAATATCATATCAAATATATTTCAAAACCCCTCAAATTTACATTCTTTAACATCTACTGGCCAAATTGGATAAATAAATATGTGTTTGCCACATTCCCTGGCATGTCTGCCTCTCAAATATTCAAGGTTGTTGGTTGGGGATAACAATGGGCAATTCCCCTGGTGGGATTTTTTACTCTTTGTCTAGGCAAATTGTGTGTTTACCATGTTTCCTTAAACCTTAGTCATCCAAGCTCCATCCAATTCCCATCTCTGTTCGCAACAGAATGATATAACTACAAACATATTTTGACATAATATTTACATGTAGTATGATTTGGTAACGATTTTTCTTTCGTTGTGTTTTTCTTTTGTCTTTTTTTTCTTTTGTTCCCCCCACCCCCTTCCTCTGTTTAGGATTGTTGATTCACTGACTAGGTTTCAGAAAGTTGATCCAGCACTTGCTACCTTAGGATAAAGCTCCTCATTGACCTAAAGTGAACTGGCCTTAGCAGGTCAACTCAAATGTTGAAACAAGGTCTGATCCCATAAGGGCAAGTTGTCAGCCCTAATCCACACAGGATGGTGACTGCTGTCTCATACATCCTGCTTTTGACCACAGAGAGGAATGAGGTGAGAATGGGAGTATGAGTCAGGGCAATTGGACCTCCATTCTGGAAATACTGATTCAAAAACATTTGCCCATGTCAATGGTCAGTGATTTGATCTTTTCTCATGAAAGAAATCACATGAAAGTGATCTGGGTTTTCCCCTTGTCCAAATTATTTTTTCATTTTCAGTTGAGGTATTTAAATATTCCAGTAAGTCACCTCAACACACTTGGAAGGAAGCTAGGAAAGAAGCACTAATAGTATTTTATCGGTCACTGTCATTAAATGCCATGACCAAAATCAAAACACTGATATCATCCAGTTGCCAATATCCTGAATCAAGGTCTCCACTAGAAGAAAAGTGGGATCTCTCACTTATTTAACTAACTTTGATGACAATTTCTGATACCCGGAACATAATAGAGAAAAATTATGTTAGGAGTGTCAGGCAAGGAGTTTTAAATATTTCACCCCAAATATCCCTCTGTACTGCTGCCCCTTTGTCAGGTAGATAGTGAATAATTCAGGACAGGTGCCTGCTTTATAGGAAATCAAAAGATTTTGCCTGGAAAATTCCTCTCAAGTTTACCGCTAGTGATATAGAATATAAAATCACAAAATTTCCCTCAAGAGAAATTTCTTAAAATTTAATTTCACACCATCAATTATAACTAATAAAAGAGGTATCATGCTGGGATGTCCAATATGGTGGCCATTAGACAGCCACATGTGACTATTTTAAATTTAAATTAATTAAAATTAGTAAAAATAAAAAAAATTCAGTTCTCAGTCACACTAGCCGCATTTCAAATGTTTGATAGCCACATGGGGCTAGAGGCTTCTGTATTGCATATTGCAGATGTAAAACACTTCCATTCTCACAGAAGGGGCTATTGGACATTACAGTTCCAGTGCAAAGCAATGTTCTCAAGCAGCAAATAATTTGCAGATAAGATGCTTGATACAGTCTGTTTCAAAATGAATTGCTGATGGGAGAGTAACTCTTGCTTTCTCCTGGGTCCTTCGACTTTTTAGATTGAGGAGAAGAGTTTTCTCAGAACTGAATGTGTCACTGTCAGAAGCCAGACACTGTCGTGACCATGCCAGAAAGGAATCATCGTCCATTTCTAGAGATGACCATGGCAGTCTATGAGTCTTCATGTGTGAACAATGATGACAATACTCAAAGAACAACCTAAATTTTAAAAAAGTTAATGATTAAATAAATACTAATGAATAATGTGTGCTTAGATAAAAATGATACCACATCTTTGAACCAAGCATGCATAAAGGAGCCAGTCCTAGGGCAAATGAGTGTTTATTAGTATCTGATAACCCTTGGAAGTACAATCACAAAGTTTTCATTTCTGCTAACAAATTGTGTCAAAATCTAGTCTCATTAATGGTCAAGTGTTTAAACTGAGCTAATGTAGGCAGTTAAACCTGCCTTACTATATCTGTCTCTCTGGGAAATTTCACTCATGATATCTAGGCTTTGGTCATCTCACTCTTTAAAAAGAAAAAATGATGCTAAAGTCTTGTTACATGGTCTTGTTTATTCATGATCTGTACCTCTTAACTGTGACTTGCCTGCATGAACTTCTCTGTGCCAGTGGGGCTGGGCAAAAGGGAGAGACTGTTTAGAAAAGGAAAGAATGGTCAACATTGTCTCAGGCTGCAGAAGGATCAAGTAAGATGGTAATGTCTGATAGATTTAATGTCATGGAGATTTTTGGTGACCTTTATGAGCCATTTAAGGGCAGTCATTTATGTGGGTCACATTAAAGAGAAGCCACTTTTGAGGAGGGTGAGGAATGAGTGAGGGTATCATAATGGAGACCAGTGGAGATAATTATCCTGAAAACTTTGGGAAGGAAAAGTAGAGTGGGACACTATACGTATGGGTACATAAGTCTCATAGGCATAGAAAGGAACTGATTCAATCCAGAATATCTAATAAAACTCACTTTTGGAATGTCACATTTCAACTAGCAATTTAGACCCCAAAATGTGAATCATAAAATGTAAATTATAACCCCTGAAAGCATAGTAAGCAATGTAATTTAGGTTATCTAAGTTACTTTGCACCCAACTTGCTCTTGAAACCTACTTCGAAGTATGGCAAAGAAAACCAATCATCTATTCCCGGTGCAGGATGCAGCTCAAGCACGACTTTCTCTATTCAGTATTTCCTGGACATCTCTGGAGAAAGATCACTCCCTGGGGCCCTGCTCGGGCCTGCACAGGCTTCCTTCTAGCCAACATTACTAGACTTACTTGACTCTGTGTCTGCCTCCCTATATGAGGAAGCTGTTTGTTAAGAAGAATATCTGTTCCATTCTTTCTTGACTTCTATGTGTTAGGAGGTTCCTGGTATCTATTAAGTGACTTGTGTATTGTGTTAGAAATGGATGGATGGATGAAAAAATGGGTGAGTAAATAAATGAATAAATGAAGTTGAATCATCACAGCCTGTTGAGATATTGTACCCCTTTTTTATTGTGTCCAAATTAACAATGGTGTACAGTTACAAACCAGCAGCTTCTCTGAAGAACTAGAAAAGAAAAGGGGATTAAACTATCAGAGTTTATTGGAGTACACTGCTAAAAGGCGAGAAACATTTTATCAAAGATTTTTAGTGCAATTAAGCTCCCATTATTGTTTTCTTCAGAAAAATAAATGGCCCAAACACACTAAGTCCTACGCATTTTATTAACATCTTTTCCTCTATGTAAGTTTCTCAAACATGGATTTCATTTTTAGGTGTAAATTTATGCTATCTCGTAAACAACTCCCCATGATTCCAGTGGCATAAAAGCAATATTATTTCTACTTCCATACACTGGGTACTGTACTGGGTCCTCTCTGTAGGATAGCTCCTTTGATCATTTAATAGTCTAGTGAATAAAGAAATGGAGCAATAGTAAGGTTAAAACAATTGCTCAAGTTCATGCAGTTAGTAAGTGGTAGAGCCAGGATTTGTCAACAAACATTCTGCTTCCAGAGTGTAAGTTCTTATATCTACATTTTATTCAGAGATTGCCACTTTTTTGATAAAAGGTAGTAGAGAAAAAATGTATATACAAAAAGCTAGTTTCGATTAAACTTTACCAAAGCAAATCAAATCAGTATATACTAAGAGGCAATCATTTGTAAGGCAAAGGATTATTCAAGAAGCAATCTCATAAGCACCTTGCCTCCACAAGTTTATAATGTTTATAATCCAGTATATTGTAGATTATCCATATGTTGAGTCTACCAGATAATCATGTGTTTTTCCATAGGTATTAGATTTGTATTCTTTTTGTATCAACTCATTATTTGTTCAGTTGTCCCTTTTATTTTGCCTGCATAGTTTAGAAGAACAAAATAGAAACTAAGTTTGCATTCAACATAACTAATTCTAATTAATGATGATAGCTCTCTAAAAGCATTCACTTGATTGTGAATGTTTTCACTCAATGTTCCATTGTGATTTTTTCCACATTTTAATCTAATTTTATTTCATAAAGACCATGGCACAAATTCCCTAGGAAATCTAACTGTTGTTGTCATGTCACTGTCACCATCATCAAATTAAATAAAATTTATTAAGAACAGTGAATACCACACTGTCACTGTTTTAAGGGCCTATATTTAGCGCATGTCTAGCATTTGCAGTATCCATTAGCTTCCACGGTTTAGGAACTGTGAGTTCTTGGATTCCATTGCTTTGGTGAACATTCTTACAAACTCTATAATACCAAAAAGATATTCTGATTTCAATTTCCTCAAGCACATTCCCTGTGGAGCTGACTTGAGCTCTGTTTAGTCTCGGCCTCAATGTGATTGTTTCTTCTGGCAGGTTGTGCTTAAAACAAACCTTACTTTATATTTTCTTTTAATTCTGAAACATTTAGTCTTTGGAGAAGATGTAAAATCAGTTCCTAATGGAACTGTAGTAATTGTGAAATCCCGAAAAGGATTTACTTTAAATGGAAGAGACATAAAATGCTTATTAAATGATTGCAAGCAAGAAGATCCACACAACAATATTTTATTTTTATAAGGAGTCCTGCCCCTTTGAGCATATATTATGGTCTAGGTTCTTTGCTAGATAACTTTACATACATTATTTGTATAAACAATGAATATATCCTTATTTTCATTTTACAGGTGAAGAAAAGGAGGTTTAGCAAGATCATCTTACTCAAAATAAACCACTCACTAAATGGTAGAGCTAGGTAGAATTAGAAACCAGATAGGGCTGGTTTCAAAGCCCATATCTGTTGGTTTTGTTTTGTTTTTGTTTTTGCTGTATTATACCTCTTTCCTTTTCAAATATCTACCAAATCCTGATTTCCACCAAATTTAAAGAACAATTGATGGGAGCAGAAATTGCCTCCAAGGAAAGGACCTACATTTTCACATTCAAATGGCCAGGAGACAGCAGATACAGGATTTACAAATCCAGAAAAAAAGATAAACTGCTTATAACCCCACGTAGAAGGAAGTCCTCACATCAGGGTTAAGGAGCTATCACCAATGCAACACATAACGAAAGGGACATCTATATTATGATAAAAGAAAATACTTCATAAAATAGGGCAGTTAAATGGAAGGATTAAAGCTAAACTCACATGAAAAGGAGGCAAATAATCAGTGGGACTTGTCATTGCTGGGAGCCATGTCAGTGGAGATAATGAGCATTAAAGGCTAAATCTGAGGCTTTTGGGAGGGTCCCTGGGCCATGAGAATCCCAGCACTGACCAGAAGTACAAGATCAGAGGCCAAGGTTAATGAGAAAACACAGGTTTTTCTGGTTGACATCATCATGTTCTCACCCTCTTGTGAATTGCAGCCTAAATATACAAATCTGGAACTTGGCATGAGGCACATACACATCTTGACTTGTACAACGAATTCCCATCCATTTTACTCAACTCAGGCTGAGCCAGAATTAACTAACTAATGCAGAATGCCACAGAAATTGCATCCGATTTTTCTTTGGCTGCAAATTTACTAGAAGCTCATGCTCTTACTATTCCTTAGAATTTGGGAGTCTAGAAAAGCACAGGCCTAAATAAATTTCTAAGAGAAAAATTTAATTTAACAATTAGAGTAAAATAGTCTGGTAATGAAATCGTATTCTGCTGGTATATGGTGGATCATATAGACTGAATTATTTAAAGCAGTCCCAATTTCAAATAATAAGGATAACCAGTAAAATAATAATAATAACCACTCTAAATTTCGAGTAGTTTATATATACATAAGTTGTTAATTTTCATAGTAATTCTGTTAGCCCTTAATAACTTAATTTTTTAGTTGTGGAAACGGGAATCTATGAAATTAAGTACTCTGTAGCAGCTAATTCAACCTATTCATATATAGGTTGATTGATTTTAGTACTTGCTCTTTGTAAAAATCATATTATCTCTATTGTCCCCATAAGCCAAGTATAAGAATCCATTATAGCACTCCCCTTCCAGTACTCAGGGCATATATTATTCATCAATTACATTTCCAGTCGGCCTCAGAATATTCCTTAACACAACATACCAGTATCTAATCCAGTTAATCACAGTTTACTATCCCTGACACAAACACCCAACATTAGGGCATCCGAAACTCTATTCTTATTGGTCATCAATCGGGCTAAAAGATGCACAGAAATCCTCTGTAAGTTTTGGAAGACAGATAGTAGAATAATGCTGACAGTTTCCTTATACCTTTGGCAAAGTGTCCAGCCGTCTTTTGGTTAGAATCCAGTGAGAGGACTAAGAAAGGCATCTAACCTTAGATTTGTCTGTCAAAGCTTGCCCAGGTTATGAAGATCACTGGAGACTTACATTTGTACCTCAATAAATGGGAGACTTTCATTCCTGGACATTCTGCAACAGTCAGTGGCGACCTGGTAAATCTACTTGAGATTCGCTCATGATTCCAATGTGACTGAATGCCTTGAGAATACACAGCTCCCTCATAGCTCTTCTTCTTTATTGATATGTCTTAGACAGGAGAAGTTTGTGGAGTGACCTAATCACTGTAAACCCAAACGTTTTGTAGAAAACACAACAACAAATAACCCTAAAAGGAAACTGGAGAAGGGGCTCTGATCACAGCCTCAGAGAATTGGCGTTAGTCCCTTCAAATTCATGGGCCTGTTTGACTTAAATTGTAAAGATTATTTTGTGCTTTTGAAAAGACATTAATCCCAAAGGAAGAACAAACGGAATGAGTCAAATTGCTTTGAGCAGGAATGCCTGCTGAGAGAGGAGAGAAATTCTGTAAGAAGCACGGCTTCTGAAATTGGCCCTGCATTTTCCTGAATGATTCTGATCTGTACCGCATATAGTTTTCAAAAGTCATTATGCCTTCCAAGTGCTAAATATTTGCTTCCCAAGTTGTCAATGTCATTATGACCTTTTCTTGCCTATTTATGCAATTTAATGTCCTCCTTATAAGTGAAGATAAGAAAACTACTTTTTAAAAATTTTGTAAATTTATGTTGTTCTTCAACTGCTCTCTGCCCTTCAAGGTTCAGCTGAAAGGCCCTGCCACCCACCCCCCAACCCCATCCACTTAGCATGATAGTCAATTTTCCCTTCTGCAAACTTCTACAGAGTATTCTAAGTGCTTTAGAGCACAGGCTTTGTCATCAGAAACCTGCATCCAAATTCCAGTGTTTTCGTGTCCAAAGGATATTAACAGCTATTTCGGTTCTCCTTCTATAAAATAAGAATAACAGCTAAATTCCAGGATTTCTGTAAGGCTTACAGGGAGAAATACTTAATAGAGCAAATACTAAATTATAGTAACTATTCTTAAGTCTTTTTTACTCATTATTTTATCAAAATGATATGAAATAATGGAATATATTTTATTAAATTTATTAGCATTATTGCTTAAATCATTAATAGATATCTCTCTTATGATGCTTACATTTTGTTTGCTAGTAATTTGATTCTGAGTTAAGCTTTTGAAGGGGAGTATCCACGGCTGGATCATCTAAATTTTTTTCCATGGTGTCTAAGAAAGAGTTTTGAAAATTATAGGCACCCGAGTACTTTTCAGTGAATGAATAAATAAGACATTGTTGCATTGAAAGCTAATCCAGAGAGAAGACATGAAAATGGCAAACTATATTTAATGTCATTAATACTACTACGTATCTGTTTTCAATGTGCTCATTGTGAGGTGGTAGGCATAGGAAACAATATAAAAAGAGAGAGAAATGACAAAAAGGAGGGGATGGAAGGAAGGAGGTTTAGAGGGAGGGAGACTAGCAGGGAGGGATAATAACAATTTGGAGAAATAATCATATCCAAGTGACTTACTTGACCTCAATAGAACTGTTAGTGAAGCAGCCTGTGAGTAGCACTAAAAATACCCCCAAGTCATCCTATATGGAAATACCCACTCTTAAATGATCTCATGGTAACCCATAGAAGTATATGTCTTTTAAATTGGAAAGTGATCAACCGAGAGTGTGGCATTATCTGACAAAATATTGTATGAGAGAGACTAGCTCAGTGCCTAATACATAGTAGGTATTCAAAATATGATAGCTGACTTGGAATCTGGGACATAAATATTTAATATTATTTATGATCAGTGGAAAAATAGAGTCACATTAATTCATTTCCTCCCTTTTCAGCTTGTTCTCAGTTTGTTACCTGTTCTGTCACCTCTTCTCTCTTGGCTGCCCTCATCGTTCATTCCTCTCAGATTTACTTCTTGGCTCACTCGTTCTTTCTCACAAACATTCATCCAATATTTATTGGTTACCCACTTTCTTGAATACACTGGGTAAATTTCAATAAAAGTACATGTGATATTAAGCCCTTTAAAGCAAGGTAAAGCAATAGTGAGAGAGTAAGCAAAACTTTTTTTTTTTTTTAATTCTTGTTCTTGCCGGCTTCTCCTTCGGAATAATAATTTTCTCTTATTTAATAAAATAAAATTATCTTCCCTAACCATCAATAAAAACAAGTGCAATTTTCTAATATTATCACATCGTAATAAAAAGACATTGGTAGACCACAATTTGTTCTTTCCCGCATATTTTTAGAGTTTGCAACCCACTTCTTTTAGCAAATAGCCACATGTGATGTTTAACTAATAATATCAAATATGATGACTGATGCTTTATCAAAAGTTAATATGTTCTACTAATCACATGGACTAGAATCATGGCCATTCAATTTTATAAGTGGCTTTCATGTTTATTTGCTATGCTTACACCAACTACTCCAGCCAAAGTTTTAGATGGCATATTGGGACTGGGAAAATCTTGATAATAACTGTTTATGGCAGTCTTGCCTGTCGCTTAAGAATTCCATTAGTCTAGCCGAAATTTTAGTTGGTTATTTTTTTTTTCAAATATTATAGCTAAATCTTAAGTGCTACACAGTTCAGCTTAGAAATATCCTTTCTTCTCTACCCTTATAGGCAAGCCCATAGTCAGACAGTCCCTTACATCGCCATGTTCCACAAACAGCCTTTCAATGACTGCTGCCACAAGGCAGGGAGATGCTTTGGATTTTATTTCTGTATTTTTAAAATGTTGTCTTCCATTGAATTGCCCTTAGCTACATTTTCATTTAGCTAGTCTGGGCTGGGTCTCAACTGACTGGTAAATTCCAATTACAGATCTGAGTGTAACAGAATTGTTTCAAGGAACTCAGGCTCTCCTATCACATTTCAGAGTATTATACTGTTGCGAAAGACATCTCAAGTCCTTCCCTTATAACGTTAAGAATATGGTAAGGTAAACCTCACGACAAAAAAAATTATTTTTATTTTATGTAAGTCATAGATTCAGAAAGCCTATGTGAATATATTCCATCAATAACAACAACAACAACAACAACAACAAAACCCTACATTTTTGGCACATGGGAAGCAAATTTGATTGGCATGAAACAAATTATGTTATTCATTATGTTTCTGGAAAGGTAAAGGCTGTACAATTGGTAAATTAAAAGTGATTATTTCAGTAATGAGATATTTCAGATAAGCAGGCTTTAATCTGCCAAAGGAAATGGCAAGGCATACCTCAAGGGGAGAGCTTAGAAAAGCTGGCTGACCCTCAAATAAATCTGTTTTACCAAAAGCACAAATATACATCACAGTTAAAGTGTGTAGAAGGGAAATCAAAGGAAACAGAACAATAAAGCTGCGTATATTTGGAACACAAACACACACACACACGTTTTCTAAAAGAATCCAGACTAAGAATGATAAAAGAAACACACAAAAAAGGAAATCAAACAATCAACCAAAAAACATCACATGTATTTCTGGTGCTACAGATTAGAAAATATCAAGACTGTAAATCAAACTTAATGTGATGAAATGAGGGAAAGAGAAGGCAGAGATTTCATTGATTAGTTAATTTACTGATCCATTGGCCAGGTATTGAAAACATGGAAAGAAATGGGAAAACGAATATAAAATGAAAGTTGGGTACCCAGAGTATGTTTAATGAACTGGTCAGCCAATGAAAAATACCAGATGATAGTGAAAACCATCATGACAAATGTTTAATATCACTGAGGCCAGACTCAGAAAGTGAGAATCTACCACAGTTGACCAATTTTAAAAAGAGTAATATAAAGGATGTAAGCCACATTCGATGGATTACAAGCAAAGATATGGTTGGAAGATGCATCATTACATAGAAATCTAACAAAATAAAAAAGAGCTGAATCTTGGACAATTGGCAGGTTGGTTTGTTTTTAGTTTACCTTTGTCCTTTTAAGTTAGAAGCCAGAAAGATTGGCTAAGTCTGTTGAAAATCTAATAATTTATGAAAGATGTACACAACCTGGAAAATAGCCAAAGCAGAGAAACAGACATGATTAAAGGATAGGCAAAGAAGAATAAGGGAAAGGGAAAGGTATTGGCAATGTTTTTGTGAAGAGACTCAGGGTGACTTAATTGCCTTCGAATATTTAAAAACTAACATAGAAAGAATGGCGAACAGATGTTCTTCATTTCCACTTAAGACAGAAAAAGCCATCAGAGGACTGAAAGGATAGTGGCAGTCATGTCTGGAAGAAAGGACACATTTTCAGTTCCTTCAATAGAAATGAAAGTCGAGGGTTAATCTTTTTTAGGGAAATGAGCCTCCAAATCTCATATTGCAATTTTGTGGGTTTCACATGGAAGCTGTACAAAATTAGAGCAAATTAGAGCTGGATGAAACCTTGGCAATCAAGTAATCTACTTCCTGAGTAGGAGAAGACAAACTTTTTTTTTTTTTGAAAGGGCCAGATAATTAATATTTAAAGTTTTGTGAGCTATCAGTTCTATAGTGCAACTGCTAAGTCTGCCATTGTAGTGTGAAAGCAGCCATAGGCAGTATGTAAACAAATGGACCTACCTATGTTCCAGTAAGATTTTACTTTCTAAGATAGTCATCAGCCAGATTTAGTTCTCTGGCACCAGCTGTTGTTAGCTGACCCTGGTCCAGAGAGCACTGGCTCTCAAACTTTAGTGAGCATCAGAAATACCTAGAGGGCTTATTAAGACACAGACTTCTGATGTCTTCCTACCCCTACTTTGAGTTTTGATTTCTGAGTGGGAGCTGCTAATTTGCATTACTTACTAATTCCTAGGTAATGCCGATGCTATTGGTACAGGATCCACAGATTGAAAACACTGAGGCCAGAGAACAGAAATGATAAACCTAAAGTCCAGGTAAAGATGTGTGTCTCTACACATACTTAGCAGAATTCTATGACAAGCCTCAAGATTTCCTGCTTCCTGCTGCATATACCCTACATCATCTCTAGGACTATTGATTTTGTGGATATTACTTTTGTGATTAGGTTATGCTACCTCATACAGTTGACTTCAAAAAGAAGAGATTCATTTGTAATCCCAGCACTTTGGGAGACCGAGGTGGGTGGATCACGAGGTCAGGAGATCGAGACCATCCTGGCTAACACGGTGAAACCCCATCTCTACTAAAAATACAAATAATTAGCCGGTCGCAGTGGTGCGCACCTGTAATCCCAGCTACTCGGGAGGCTGAGGGAAGAGAATCACTTGAACCTGGGAGGCGGAGGTTGCAGGGAGCCAATATAGCGCCACTGCACTCCAGCCTCCGTGAGAGAGTGAGACTCTGTCTCAATAAAAAGAGAAGCCATTGTTCAGGTAGGCGTGAACTAAGCACATGAACCATTCAAAGGCAAAGAACATTCTCCAGCTGGTTGCAGAAGCAACAGAAGGATTCAATGTGCCCTTAGTGGCCTGAAGATGGCGGCCACATGTAAAGGAATACAGGTGGCCTCTAGGCGCTAACAGTAGCCCCAGGCTGATAGCAAGGAAAGCGAGACCTTCATTCTACAACCACAGGAATTAAATTCTGCTAACAAGAACGAATTCGAGAAACAGATTTTTAACCCAGAGTCTCCTGATGAGAACTCAGTCCAGCCAACATCTTTATTTCAGCCCTATAATACCCTGAACAGAGAACATAGCCACATCTGTGCTGGACTTCTGACCTACAGAACTATAAGCTGATAAATGTGTGATGTTTTAAGGCACCAAGTCTCTGATAATTAATTATGCAGAAATAGAACTCTGACACTGTGAGTGTGGTATATGGCCCACTTTAGACCTAAAGCTCCCTAGTTGAACTGGTTACATATCCACTGCCAAACATCACCATCTCCTCTAACAACTTTCAGGCACACTCTCTTTACTCTTGGCCACTTTAGTTTATAAAGCGCCATGTTTAGGAATTGTCTCTCTTTAACTGAAAATACTTTCCCACTGCTTACTCTCTTCTGGTTAGAGGCTCTGGGAAATGAAGGTAATAAATATCTCGTATGTTTGACAAACTTCACCATACTAAAACCATAAATGGTTAACTGTTCTTTCTTTGTTTCCAAGTAGCTTTACATTCTTTAGCATCAACTGTGACCCAACCCAGACCATTTCAATAACGGAACCCTTTAAAAAATCTTTAATAAGCCCAAATTCATAAAAAGTTCAAAAAATACCCTCAATAGTTAAGTATTATAAAGTCACATTAATTTTAAAGCATTACATTTTCTGACATTTAAAAAGTCTCTGACATGGCATATCCATAGTTTGATTTTTCTAACGTTCTCATAAAGGTCATGTTTATGGTATAATAAGCACACATTTGCAAGGGTTATTAATCAGAGCAAAGCTGGGTGGCAAACAGATTTCCAAAGAATTTTCCATTTTTATTCTGAACATATTAGCTAGTTAAGAATGTCACATTTTTAAGAGCCTACCTGGAAAAAAATTAACGATTAATTTTGTTCAAAGCAATGTCTTCATCTTAAGTGAAACTGGAGCGCTTCTCAGGAAAATAAATGACAGGGATACATTTTGCTTGTTCAGCAAACTTGTATGGCAATTTGGAAAATTCTAATTTTTAAGCTAATGCTTTAGAGCAGTTAGCAAGGAAACCAATGGGCTCCATAAGCTTTATTAAGAATCCAGTGGGTATTGGCAAAAGCGTTTCTGACTTGCATGTGATGAAAGGAATATACGTTTTTAACGCTAAGAAAAAAGTACTGCAAAATCCTGGCCCATACAGGTGTTATGGCCTATTACTTCAAACAATTTCCTTTCTATTTTGTCTCAGCAAGAGAGAAATAGATTCCTTCTCATTGAATGTAAAAAAGTAGATTTCCTTTAATATTCAAGAAATGCAAGAGGAGCGTCCCTGAAGATTTTATGGCTACTGGCTATTTGGAAACATTACTTGCCTTGGTGACAAGAATTCAACCTACGCTTGAAACATAAGCACACTTTCAAAATGTTAAGCTTAACAAAGAGAAACAAACACAATATGGTACAGCCTAAGAGTTCATAAAAGACAGCAGAAGTGGCAGACTTGTAAGCATTTGATATTCAAATCTCTACATCTCTCTTTGTTTTTTCCCTGTGAGTTTCTGGAGCTTTGTGATTAACTTTACATATCAAACAGACAAGCAGACTTGTTGGAGTCTTGCTCCAACAAGAGGAAGTATTAGCGCCAAAGAGCTGCTTCACCTGATGGATGTTGAAACCAAATGGTCTAGCCAAATCTCAAGGACTCTGAATAGCATGGCTCATAAAAAGACAAAGTACAAACCCATTAGAAAATAATGAAATTAGTAATTGGCATTACCTAATTATCCCAGAATTCTGAAAAATCTTTGCATGGAGCAATACATCTGCCTGTCTTAATTTAGAAAATGAAGTGCTAGAGGTACAAATGATTAGCTACCCTGAGGTTTTGGCTGAGAAACACAGTAAAGTAATAAGCCAAGCATGAAAGCGAGGCAGGTGAATTCTCCCAGGCAGTAAGTCCTAAACTGAGACAATTGGAGCAGGGAGAATGGGTGAACCAGGAAACGAGAAAGAGAACGACGGTGGAAACTGAGGGGCAGGCAGCTTTGGTGGTCACAGATGTCCAGCCTGGCTTCCCCAAAAAATGAGAGACAAAGGCAAATTAAAACAGTCTAGACTTTCATGTGACCTACATAAGAATGATTAAAGATAAACAATAGAGAAAAAAGAAATAGTAGCACAGCACAATGGAAATTTAAAAGTAACCTTTTTTAATGTCAGATGATTTGTTAGTTGTAGATATTTTAGGAAAGCGTACAAGTGTGTACTCAAATCGTAATCTTTCATTTCTAAATCTCTTCACTGGTATAACACCAAATTATTATTGTGTTTGGGTTTTTAGGTTGCTATAATTATTTTTGGCAAGTGCAGATTACACGTAGGTATACAAAGATATAAATGTTGTACTTTGCTCCCTAGCCATGGAATTGTAAAAAAATAACCATTTGTAGTTGCTATGAGAAACTGTATGAAAAGCAACAGTGTATACAGCAATACTTAACTATTGCAATGTAATGTGAGCCACAGAAATGAGTCACATATGCATTTTTAAATTTCCTAGTAGCCACATCAAAAAGTAAAAAGAGGTGAAATTAATTTAATAATATATTTTATTCAACCCCAATAAAGGCAAATAATAATGAAATATTTTACACTCTTTTTCATGTACAAAGCCTTTGAATAATATATTTTATTCAACCCCAATAAAGGCAAATAATAATGAAATATTTTACACTCTTTTTCATGTACAAAGCCTTTGAAAACCAGTGTGTATTTTGCACTTACATACAGCACACCTCAATTTGGACTAGCTAATTTTAAGTGTGCAGTAGCCACATGTGGCTAGTGGCTATTGTGTTTGTCAGTGCAGACATAGAACTTAATGTGCAATAGTTTTTAGTTTAAAGAATATTATTTTAACATGAAATTGAAATTAGTTATAGATTCAAGGTTTAATTGTCAAAACACATTTTATCCATAACTATGGGATCTTGCCTTTATATTTGTGGTCATCCCGTGGGACAAGTTAAATACGGCCACTAGTACTTGCTGATTCTCCATCCTGAAAGGGAGTCTATTTTCCCATCCTATGAGTTATCATTGACCTCATAACTTGTCTTCACCAATGGAACGGGGCACAAGAGACACCACGTGTTTTCCAGAGCCCAGGCCTCAAGAGACCTTGCAGCTCCTGCCCTGGCTCTCCGGTGATACTGTCTGGAGAACAATAGGTAAGGAAGCCAGTCCAGCTTCTGGGAGAGTAAGAGGTTATACAAACAGAACCCAGATCCACAGTCAACAGTCAGCAACCTCCAGAAACATGAGTGAGGTCATCTTAGACCTTATAACCCAGGTGACCCACGAGATAAATGCTGCTATATGAATGAGCCAGATAAAATAGGCAAAGGAAGTGCTCAAACTCAAAATATATTATGAAAAATAACATTGTTATTGTGTAAGCCAGTTGCTTTTGGAGTTCATTTGTTATGTAGCAATAGACAATAAAATGAATATGTATAACTCATAATTTTTTTTATTAATAGACCATTTTTTGGAGCAGTTTTACGTTCATAGCAATATTGCACGGGAAAGTACAGAGATTTCCCATATACCCTCTGCCCTTACACATGTATAGCTATTCCCATTATCAACATTCCCCACCAGAGTGGTTCATTGGTTAGAACTGATGAACCTACATCGACACATCGTTATCACCCAGGGTTCATAGTTTACATTAAGGTTTACATTAAGGCTCACTCTTGGTGGTGTACATTCCCTGGGTTTGGGCAAATGTATAATGATATATACAGTATCATAAAGAATAGTTTTATTGCCCTAAAAATTCTCATAAAATGTTTTTGACTAAGGCAAAAGGTGGATCTAAATTCATAGGAAATAAATATAAAAAGAAAAAACTGATGATTCACCAATGATGATCATGTACAATTTTGATTTGTTTCATTTGAGAATAGCTGAATGGCTTAATAAAGCTATATGGCTACTGCAGAAAAGTTCGACAATGTAAACAAAATCACTTTTTTGTTTGTTTGTTTTAGATAGAGTCTTGCTCTGTCACCCAGGCTTGGAATGCAGTAGCAGGATCACAGCTTACTGCAAGCTTGAGCTCCTAAGCTCAAGCGATCCTCCCACCTTAGCCTGACATAGTGTTGGGATTACATGAATGGCCAGAAAATTTTTTTAAACATCATGGTAACTTCAATATCATAAGCCACGTCTATTATTTTTGGTGTCTCTACTGCTTTGCTTCTTTTTTTGAAAAAACTATGTATTTGAGGGGAACAAACACATTAGTTTACAAAAGCATAAGTGCTTGAAACCACCTTTGTTCTGTTGTAATAATTGTATATCTTAACAAATATACTTCTAAAACATAATTTTAAATTCTGACAAGTACTCTATTTTAGGGATATACCATAACTAGTTTAAGCAATGCCCCATCATTGGTCATTATTGGTATGTCCAGTATTTATTACAAATAAAGCTGACATATAGCAATTTTATTATAATAAGTTATTTCAAATGAAACAAAATTTAAAGGTAATTAATAATTTAGGGAAGGAAAAGATAATGAATACTATGAGACACATAATGACATTATTCATTAATTATCTTTAAATAACAAAACTTAGAAAACAAGTCTTTTTTCACAGCCAGACATTAACTACATTCTTTCTGAATCGCAGCTCCTTTAGGTGGTTTTATCAATGTGTCTATTTCCATAGTGCATGGATATCCAATAAACTGTCTTTTAAATCCATGAATTCTTCCATAAACTATTGTTGTCTGATGGAATTCTAATATGCATTTAATTAACAACTCCAGGAATGCAACATGAAAACTAAATACCAAGCTATATAATTTTTAAAATGACACAGAATTTTCTCAGTTCCCACTCAACAGCTTTGTATTATACCATATGTTTAGAAAACAATTAAGAGCACAACAGGGTATCTGAAAATAGTATGCTATGAAATTATTACAATGTGCTTGTGTTTCCAACAACATACTACAATGTGTATATAGAGAGACAGTCCTTAACCAAGAAGATTGCCATCTAGTTAAATAAATAAGCCAAGAAAACATTTTCAGTGACAAAGAAAGATTACCTGAATATACAAATCTTACATAATTCTTACGGTTGGGACTTGCAATCTCAACATCTAAAGATTTTTCTGATGTAAAAATATTTAGAATCATCTGTCCTGCCCCACCTTATTGAAGCAAAAAAATACTATTCCATTTAAAGACTGAATAGTCGTATCTCAGAGCAGTTAGCCAAGCTGCCTATGCTCTAATAAAATACAGTACTATAACAGTAGAGACCAGAGAGAAAGAATTTTGCTGTTTATCTTGTGCATCACCAACTTTAACGGACCACTAATACTCAGTGACTGAAAAGGTGTGTGTTCTGTTGCAGGGCAGCATAAGCTCGATTCAACTTACAATACCTAGATGAACTGTTGCTCAAAATGACCCAGTTCCCTTTTCTCCCGTGCTCACCAAAGAACCTGCAGATCTGATTGGGTGTCTTCAGCAACTTGAAAAGGGTGGACTTGAGGAAAAGCTATAAATACAATAGTCACTGGAAATTCTGTGTAGACTCAACTACACATTAGTAATTAGACACTTAGGTTCAGATTTCATATGCATTTAGTTCACAGGTATCAATCTTTGAAAACCTGCTTGCTTCTTAGTAATAGCACAGATTATGGAGGAGGTCAGTCAGGTAGCTGTCTGTGGTTAATCCATATGTAAGAAGCTCTAAAGTGGTGATCAGCAAAAATACCTGTAGGGCTAATTACCACACATTTCTTGGCCTTCACCACCTTAGAATTTCATTTCTAAGAATTACCCAGGCGATACTGATGCTACTGATTTGGAGACCTTGAGAATCACTGCCCTAAAACATTCTCAGATTACATTGGGAATGTCTTCCAAGAAGGGTAAAAAATTGCAAAAAAAAAAAAAAAAAAAAAAGTAGCAAATAGTTGCCAATGAGAAATACAGAAATATATTTTGAATGAGACTTTACAACTCTCTTAATGAGTGCGAGTGAAACACTAATATTTTTGACTGACAGAAAGACTGAAATTAAAGATAACAAATATGTTAAAATGTATGGCATGCATTTTATAAAAATATCCTTTACTCTAGGCATAAAATGTGTATATAATTTGTATACATGTAACATATTTTAGTAAAAAATCCATTTTTCTTGTTTACACTAAATAAATATAATTTTAATATGAAATAAATCTGTATATGTTTGTGTTGTGTTTGTGTGTGTGCATATATACTTATATACATCCATACACACACACATATTCATATACATCCATATAGATACATACACATCCATATAACAAAAATTGATTTGAAGGGACAATAAATCTGCAAGCTATCTGGGATGCATACGTAATTAATACAACCTCGCCTAGGAGTCCTTCTACTATCCGACGCTGCAGACTCACAGTGCCACCTCAAAGTCTGAATGCTAGGTAAAGTCCTGATTAGATGGTCAACAGGTCAGCCTTGCAGAAAGTACAAGCTGAGCCCCCACACAACTTAACTTCTTAATTTTGCATTCTCCTAGTCATCATCCTCTGACCTTCTGCTCATTTCCTCATGTTCTTTGACAATGTTGGCGCCTAAACAGAGCCCTCTTTCTTTATTTTCCACTGTGTATAACATCTACTTTGAAGACCCAACCTCACCACAGACTTTTCTCTAGGCTCTACTCCAGTGGTTCTCAAAGTATGATCCCCAGGCCACCAGCATCAACATCAAACGGGAATGTGTTATATGTTCAAATTCACTGTTCCCACCCTAGACCTATGGAATCAGAAACTCGGAACATTAGGCCTCGCAACGTGTATTTTAAAGAGTCTCAGATGATTCTGATGCACGTTAAAGTTTGAGATCAGTGCTCCATGTCATCATTCATATCCACTTGCCATCACCCTGTGCACCTACTTGATTAATATCTAAAACTCATCTTCCTTCAAAATCCTGGAACTCTGGCATTCTACCCTCTGATGGAAATCCCTGTTTACTACCTTTTTCCCTCATTAAAATCTGTGGTCCCTGAATGTTGCCCAGTCTCTTCTCAGTCTCTCAACCCCTCCTTTTTTCCTTTCTTTCCTCTCCAGCCTGGACCACATGGTCAAACAATTAAATTGTTTTCTCATGAGTACCCTCAATTCCCTCAACTCTTTAACTTTTGACCACAACTGTCTTGCCAATGCCATACCGTAAATCAATCCAGCTGCCTGTTTCTCCAGGTTGTTTCTGTGTTGCCAAGTACTGCTACAGAAAATGACATAGCCATGCTCGCTGGCTGCATTACAAATTTATCATATCCAACCTTAGCTGTTTCCTCTCTGCTACTCGGCAATTTTTTATTCTTCCCCAGTCTACTTCCTTTCCCACCCACAGCAGATGTTCCACAATTTTGTAACTTTCCCCATGCCCCAACCTCACCCTCAACCTCCACATTCATTCACCAAAAGATACAAGTCACCTGTCAGACACTCCTTAAACCTCCTTCCCCTCTACCCCAAAATGGACCCAAATATTTGTGCCCATCCTTTCTCCTTTCTTTCTTCTAAGAAGAGGTGTCTTGATTTCCTTTCTTTAGCAAGCCATCCCCTCTTTTTTCTTTGATCACACATCCACCAAGATTGTGTCTAGCTATTTCATAATTCTGATCATCATTGCTATAAAACTGCATTATTTGGGCCAGGTGCAGTGGCTCACGCCTGTAATCCCAGCACTTTGGGAGGCCAAGGCGGGCGGATCACGAGGTCAGGAGATCGAGACCACGGTGAAACCCCGTCTCTACTAAAAATACAAAAAAATTTAGCCAGGCGTGGTGGTTGGCACCTGTAGTCCCAGTTACTCAGGAGGCTGTGGCAGGAGAATGGCGTGAACCCGGGAGGTGGAGCTTGCAGTGAGCCAAGATTGCGCCACTGCACTCCAGCCTGGGCAACAGAGTGAGACTCCGTCTCAAACAAACAAACAAACAAAACTGCATTATTTGTATTCACTGACCACATTCATTCTCACAATACTGTTTTTTAAGTGATAACATATGTAAACATAAAATTTACCATTTAAAAATGTTCAGTGTACCATTTAAAAAGCTGTAGTGGTATTAAGTACATTCAGACTGCCATGCAGCTATCACCACTATGCAAATCCAGAATGTTTTCATCATCCAAAAGTGAAATTCTGTCCCCATTATACAATAACTCTCCATTATTCCCTCCCCTAATACCTGGTAACCACTATTCTACTTTGTCTCTATGAATTTGACTACTCTGAATATCTCCTATCCCTGGAATCCCATAATACTTACACTTTTGTCTTTACTTTATTCCACTTAGCATAATGTTTTCAAGATCCATCCATGTTGTAGCACATATCAGAATTTCATTCTAAGGCTGAATAACATTCCATCGCACATATGTATTATAATTTGCTTATCTATTCATCTGTCGATGAAGATTTGGGTTGTTTCCTCTCACAACACTTTTCTGGGTGGCATATATTTTTAACCACATTTTCAGACGAAGACCCAGAGGTTTAGGGAGGTTAAGGAACTTGTTCATATTCACGCAGCTGTTATGCAAGTGCAGGAGCTGGATTTGAAACTTCTGGCTTTACATTTCTGGTTTTTCCTGCTACATCCCTGATTCCATCTCACACACTCCCACTTTGCTGGAGTTTCTAATATCTCCATTTCCTACCCTCAGTTAAGCTGATTTTCTCTCTTACCAATCACTCTTTTCTAAAATCATACTCAGTTCTGTCCAACCCCAAATAATTATTTATCAGTTTTGATTGCTTCCCAAACTCTCCAATATTTGGCCATTATAACTCACCAATGATGTCTTAAGTGCTTCTCAACCCTCCTCTTCCTACTTGACACTGGTCACTTTGCGCCTTCACAGTCCAGCGCTAGTGTATTTTTCCAGCTTGAGCTGCTGATGACACCCTTGCTACACTCTACACAGAATGCCACAGGCACACAGGACACCTACCTCTCCCAAAGAGTGCATGTCTTCATTCTTCTTCCTGTATTCTCCTTAGAATGTATCCTTTTACCACCCCTTCTTCTGATACATTTTGCTCAGGCTTAGGTCAAAAGTTCCCTTTGTGAAGTTTTTCAGGCCATCACAATTCCCATATGTCTCAGGCCAAATAACCATGTCTTTGTCTGAGCTACCGATATGGATGCTACTGTCCAGCATTTTATTATCATTATCCAAACACCTGTCAGCTTCCTCCAATATACTGCTCACTCCTTAAAGGTAATCACTATTTTAAATAAAGTGGAACATTTATTTATTGGACATTTATTGTGACTTCCTAATAACTTCTTTGCTATCTTCTCCAATTATACTTGTGGCAACGAGCATCACACAGACAGCTTTGTACCCAGACAAATCCTTGCCTACGATGGGTACAAAGAGTATCTCTGACTTTCTTCCCCAGAGCTTTTCTGATACCTCAATGAGGGATAACTGTGGAAGCTGAGTTCACATACATGTGCAAATTTGGATATATTAACATCCCACGGTGACACTCATACCCACAGGGAAATGGGAGCTGGTGCACAAATGCTTCCTTCTTCTGTGTCTGAGTGGAAGCTTCTGAGATTATTGTCTGTAGCAACACAGAGGAACCCAGTGTTATTGAGCTAGTTGTCCATATCAGTGATCATCTTGGGGGCATACCTTTGCTTCCCGCTTGTTAGTCCCACACTCTTTTATTCCTCCTTTGTTTTAAATGAAACACTTACAGTATAGACCTTGTCTCAGGCTCTGCTTTATAAGGAAACTCAAACAAAGGAAATTTATAACCAGAACACAAAAGGTTGGCATGGCTTTGCCATTTTTAAGCTCTGTAAACTTGTGTCACTTGACCTCCTTGAGTTTCCATTTTTCTCATCCATAAAGACGGGATACCAAGAGGAATCATGCTAAAATTCATAAACCAAAAAGTATATGTCCTTTGTAAAGTATAATAGGTGTTAGAAATATTGGAATCATCTCCCTATTGACTATTTTTAAAGGTTTTTAAACATGTTTCATAGATGTATGGAAATCAAAAGCCAAAAAATGTTTTATGAATTTAGAAAATAAAAAATGATGTATCATTTAGCTGGAGAAAAGTGTCAACTCCAGGGAAAAATATTAATGCTGTAAAACTTTAGGAAATCTGTGGTTTTTTTGTTTTTTTTTGTTTTGTTTTTTTTTTTGAGATGGAGTCTCACTCTGTCACCCAGGCTGGAGTGCAGTGGCGTGACCTTGGCTCACTGCAACCTCCACCTCCCAGGTTCAAGCAATTCTCCTGCCTCAGCCTCCTGAGTAGCTGGGACTACAGACACGTGCTACCACACCCGGCTAATTTTTTTTATTTTTTATTTTTTGTATTTTTAGTAGAGACGGCCTGCGTTTCACCGTGTTAGCCAGGATGGTCTCAACCTCGTGATCCACCCACCTTGGCCTCCCAAAGTGCTGGGATTACAGGCGTGAGCCACCGCATCCAGCCTAGAAAATCTTCTAAGGAGTACCTCCTGAAGCAAGAAGGGCTCATAAGACAAACCTCACAATTCTAGTACACACTCAAAAGCATCAGAAAAAGGTGGAAGGAGCTCAGGTTAGGGGATCCTCCTGCTCAATATGGCCTGAATCTGCTTTCTCTCAGCCCTCTGAAACAGTAACTGGTCACCGCCAGATCTGGGTACTCAGGGAAGATTCTTGGATCTTGCAGCATCCCATGCTTGATAGAGAAAGACAATTCAGAAACCAAAGAGAAATCAGAATTATGGTGAACTATGGTGAACTAATCCCCTGCTTGGCAACTTGAGTGCTCATTTGCGTGCATCTAGACAAAAGATGAAATCTTGGGTGTTCGAACATGTGACAGTGATTAAGCATAACTTAGAATGCTTCTTGTTATGTATTTTAATTAAGCAACCTTATGACTCCAATTGGGATCCACTTCTTACTAACTGTGTAGTGTCAGGCCAGTTATTTAACTTCACTGAGTCTAATTAAAACAAACAAGCAAAAAGAAGGAGAATTTTAAAAAATAAATGAAAGGAGATGTAAGGGAAGAGAATGAAAGCAGAGAGGAAGGGAAGAAGAAAACATGTATAAGCTTGGCTTTTAAAGTGAGTCAGTCCTGGAGTTGAATTTTAGCCCCACCACAAAATTGCTTCTGTGATTTAGTAAGTCATTTAACTTCTCTGTAAAATGGGAGCATTATATTGAAGATTAGATATAGGGTATGTAAAGTGCCTGAAACATAGGAGTTGTGTATAAATGAACATATATTTGCCATCGTCATTGTAAGTGTTAGCATCTTATCACCTCCCAGAATACAAAAGCGCAATGTGAAAAGCAGAGTCAGACATCCAAAGGACATCACAAGAAGGGCAGTGTAATGGAGTTATTTTTCTCTTTTAAAGTAGCTTTTGGAAATTACTTTTCTTTTCCCTTTTAAATTAATCTTTGAATGCCTCCGGAGACAGGTGATTTTCAAAAGCTGAGAGAAAGTGAAGCTGATCCACAGTGGATGGTAATACTCAAGGGATATAGCCTGGTTTGCAAAATGTGTGTCATCAGCAAGATGCTACCTGGTACAGCACTTTTTAGTTCAAAGGTTGCAGACATGTGATTTTAAGCAAGCATCGCTGCAGGATACAGTATATATTATAGCCTAAGTGGAAACGACCAATAGCCCATCCAGCTAATGCCAGGTCTCTTCCTCAGATAATGCCAGATGCTTCAATGGAAAGTATAAAACTCGTCAAATATTCCTTACCATGCCCTACAACACCATAGATAAAATTTATTCTTGACCTCAGCCAGTCATCAAGCTATGCCCAGGAGTACGAGATCTTATAATCCTCATAACAATTTTATCCTTGCTAATCAAACTGCAGATGCTGTTAAATATATATTATACACATACAAAGTCAATAAAGATATTTCATTTTATTCCTTTAAAAAGTATTCCCTTATCATTCTAATTGCTGCTACCTCTTGTTACAGTGAAAAGATGTAGTGTAAATAAGAATGGTATTTTATTCTCCCAAAGTACTTTGTAATTATAAAGATAATTGCCATTTCCATGTCTTCTAAATGGTAGACCCTGTGCTAAGCAACTCCCATATATGAATTCTCATCATAACAGTGCTTGTGGTATTACAGCCCTGTTTAACAAATAAAAGAAGTGAGGTCCAGATGGGTAAATCATTTTGCCCGATTTCCTACAACTATTAAGTGTCAGAGTTGGATGCGGACTCAGTTTTGTTTGGCTCCAAGGCCATCAGAGTGTACTTCCTCTGAAATGTTTTCAGAGAGTAGAGAGAAGACTGATGACTGGTTAATCAGGATGTCTAAAATGTAAAGGAAGTGGTGGAGAGTTTGAATATGGATTTAGGAATTAGATTATTTAAGTGAGAGCCCTGACACTTAGCAGGTGGCCAACCTTTGGGAATTTACTGAATCTCTCCATGTCTCAGTTACTTTACCTATGAAATTGAGATAGTAAACTCTTATGCCTAAGCATGCTGGAGATAATCCCTGGTCCCTTACATACCTGTCACAAAGAAAACACACTCCAAATGTTGGTTGTTATTATTATACTCATTGTGTTGTGACAGCACATAATCATTATATACAGTCATGTAGAAGCTGGCCCATATGAGTGAAACCCAGACAGTAAATTCAGCTACCATCCAGAGTACTTAAACATTTCCCTCTTACACCATTTAATCAATGAATAATAGGCTTTCTGATCCAATCAGCATAATTGTGTATCCACACTATATACCCATATCCATCAAACAGTAGCTCTTTAAAAAATTGATCATTGTCCATCAAGCTTCCACAATGCACTTAGAAGGAATCATCCAACAAAATAATGAAACTTAGCTTCTACAAAACAGTGCTTTATTGTGGGGGGAATATCTACTCCTGAGTCAACATCCCCATAAATCAGTACAGCATGCAATTACTGGGACCTGAAGGGAGCAAGCACATTACCTCTGAATTGGTTTTCTCTGGCTGGTAATAAGGAATCTGAAGTTAGTATTTTATTTACCTGTTTGTATCCTGTTAATATTTCTTCATTTTAATATTATTTAAAAGAAAGGAAAATTATAAGAATACTTAAAAAAGTATAGTTTATATATCATTCGCATTAGTGTGTTTGTGTATTATTTAATTCAGCAGAACAGCTTAGGTTAAGTATTTATTCTCTAAGAGCAGCCTGCCTAGGTAGAAATCCATTAACTGGCTGTGTGACTTAGGGAGAGGTACTTATCCTTCTTGTACCTCTGCTTCCTCATCTTTAAAGGGAGGTGGTAAAAGCTGAAGCTACTTCATGAGATTGCTATTCATCAAAAAAGATTTGAGTGCTTACTTTGGGTGAGATGCTATTTCACAGATTGCAGATATAACAGTGAATAACACAGATTAATTTTCCTGCTCTCAAAAAGTGTATAATTACATGAAAAAAAGACAAGAAATCAATATATAATGTCAAAAGTGGTAAGTTGAATTCTGTCTTTATCTCTGACAACAAAAAGTTTCGTGATTTGTTTTGAGTATCCTATTTGCCCATGCTGAACTTTATATTAGTAAAACAAATAAAACCGAAGTAGTGTAAAGGGTATAGAATTGTACTGTCTAATATGATAACCACTAGTCCTATGTGGCTGTTGAATTCTTAAAATATGGCTGGTCCATTTGTGACTAAGTACTCAAAAGCAAATGCAGCAAAACCAAAAATGGACAAATAGAACTTAATTAAACTAAAAAGCTTTTGCACAGCAACAGTAATAATCAACAGAGTAAACACACAACCTACAGAATGGGAGAAAATATTCGCAAATTATGCCTCTGAAAAAGGATTAATATCCAGAATCTACAACAAACTCAAATAACTCAACAAGAAAAAAATGAATAGAAAGTGAGCAACTGACATAAACAGACATTTCTCAAAAGAGGACACATAAGTGACCTGAAAACATATGAAAAAATGCTAAATATCATTAATCATCAGGGAAATGCAAATTAAAATCACAGTGAGATACCATCTTACACCAGTCAGAATGGCTATTATTAAAAAGCGAAAAACCAACAGATATTGGCATGGATATGGAAAAAATGGAACACATACACTGTTGGTGGGAATGCAAATTAGTGCAACCTCTATGGAAAACAGTATGGAGACTTCTTAAAAAAGTAAAGGTAAAGCTACCATTCAACCCATTAATCCCACTACTTGACTATCTACTCAAAGGAAAAGAAATCATTATGTAAAAAAGACACCTGAACACATATGTTTATTGCAGCACTATTCACAATAACAAAGTCATGGAATTAACCTAGGTGCCCATCAACAGATTATTGAATAAAGAAAATGTACTCTATATATATCACAAAATAACTATTCAGCCATATCTTTTACAGTAACATGATGGGACTGGAGGCTATTATCCTAAGTGCATGACTCAGAAACAGAAAATCAAATACAACATGTTCTCACCTATAAGTTGGAGCTAAACAATGAATACAAATGCACCATAAAGATAAAGATAATAGACACTGCGGACTCCAAAAACAAGGAGGCTGAGAAGGGACTGAGGATTGAAAAAGTACCTCTTGGGTACAATGTTCACTATTTGGTTGATGGACACACTAGAATCTCAAACCTCACCATTATGCAATATATCCATGTAGCAAGGCTGCATATATGCTCCCTTAAGCAAATATCCAGAATCTACAAAGAACTTAAGTAAATTTACAAGAAAAAAAACCAACCCCATTAAAAAATGGGCAAAGGATATGAACAGACACTTCTCAAAAGAAGACATTTATGCAGCCAACAAACATAAAAAAAAAAAGTTTATTGTCACTGGTCATTAAAGAAATGTAAATCAAAACCACAATGAGATACCATCTCATGCCAGTTAGAATGGCAATCATTAAAAAGTCAGGAAACAACAGATGCTGGCGAGGCTGTGGAGAAATAGGAACGCTTTTACACTGTTGGTGGGAATGCAAATTGTTCCAACCATTGTGGAAGACAGTGTGGCAATTCCTCAAGAATCTAGAACCAGAAATATCATTTGACCCAGCAATCTCATTACTGGGTTTATATCCAAAGGATTATAAATCATTCTACTATAAAGACACATGTATATTTATTGTGGTACTGTTCATAATAGCAAAGACTTGGAACCAACCCAAATGTCCATCGATGATAGACTGGATAAAGAAAATGTGGCACATATACACCATAGAGTACCATGCAGCCATAAAAAAGGATGAGTTCATGTCCTTTGCAGGGACATGGATGAAGCTGGAAACCATAATTCTCAGCAAACTAACACAAGAACAGAAAACCAAATACCGCATGTTCTCACTCATAAGTGGGAGTTGAACAATGAGAACACATGGACACAGGGAGGGGAACATCACACACCAGGGCCTGTTGAGGGGTGAGGGGCTAGGGGAGGGATAGCATTAGGAGAAATACCTAATGTAGATGACAGGTTGATGGTTGCAGCAAACCACCATGGCACTTGCATACCTATGTAACAAACCTGCACATTCTGCACATGTATCCCAGAACTTAAAGTATAATAATAAAAAAAAAGAAATAAAGTAATTTAAATTAAATCCAAAAATATGTGGCTGGTCCAAATTGAGATGCATTCTACATGTAAACAGAGTGTATTTACCAGATATACTCTGAATGTAAATACAAGAGTTTGAAGACTTAGTATGAAAAAGGAAATATAAAACATCTCATGAATAGCTTACATTGATAATGTTGAAATGATATTTTTGACCTATTAATAAGTAAAATACATTATTTAAATCAATTTACTTGTTTTGCTTATTTCAAATATGACTACAAGAAAATTTGAAATTACATATGTGACTTGCATTTGTAGTTCATGTTATGTTTCTTTTTTTTTTTTTGAGACAGAGTCTTCCTCTGTCACCCAGGTTGAAGTGCAGTGGTGCAATCTTGGCTCACTGCAACGCCCACCTCCTAGGTTCCAGTGACTCTCCTGTCTCGGCCTCCCAAGTAGCTGGGATTACAGGTGCATGCCAGCATGCCCAGCTAATTTTTAGTTTTTATTAGAGACAGGGTTTCACCATGTTGGCCAGGCTGGTCTCAAACTCCTGACCTCAGGTGATCCACCCACCTCAGCCTCCCAAAGTGTTGGGATTACAGGCATGAGCCACTGTGCTCAGCCCCCCATGTTATGTTTCTATCAGGTAGCACAGGGCTAGAGAATGTTGGGGTCCAGGTTGTGGGGGTAAAGGGGTTTAGCATGGTCAAGGAAGACCTCTCACTTAAGGTGATATTAGGACCAGAAGGAAGTGGGGGAGTAAGCCATGTAGGTATCTAGGGGAAGAAGCACTCCAGACTGAGGGAATAGTCAGAAATAAGTGAAATAATTTATGCTAAACAACTTAAAAGGCATCTGACACCTAGTAAAGGAGTAAACTTTAGCTCTACTGATTATTCAGCCCCGAAGCCTGAACTTATATAGATAAGCATTTATACCATATGATTAATTTTTAAAATTAGTTTTTTTCTTTTCCTGAGAATGAACAGCCAGGATTAACTCATCTTTAGGGATTATAGAAAATCAGCTGGAGAGGACAGAAGACCTAAGTACGCTCTGGCTCTGACAAGTTTTGTGACCTTGTGATATTCGGGAACTCACTTGGCCTTTCTGATCCTCATTTACTGGTATGTAAAATGGTGAGGAAAGATAAATAAGAATACCTGTCTTGCTTTCCATAGAGAGGTGTTGTAAGGCTTTTGGAAAGTTATTTAAATTGTATAATGCAAGAGAGTCATATTGGAATACTTAAGTGATATGTATTAATGTTAATGTTAATGTCATGATTGAAATGTACAGGTAAGACATCCAAAGCAGTTCCAGTTCATCTCTGTTGCAATTTTCTATAATGCTTTATGTTGAAAATGATTTCATTCAGATTAAAACTATATCTTAAATAACTGTTGTGGATATTTTTTCTCTGTCTCCAGGTGTACTCTAACTTTCTCCACCCTTTGAGGCTGTCCTGCATGGACTGCATTAATGCACTCTTCTGCTGGATTTGGTCATTGGGAGCGAATAAACAATCTGAAGATAGAAAGAGTATAAGTTGGGAGGTATTATTTCCTGATGAGTTACCATGGATTGGCTGTGACCCTCTACCAAACCTTCCTTGAGACAGCATTCTCCATGTATGTATTGTCCATTTTCACATTGCTAATAAAGACGTACCAGAGACTGGGAAGAAAGAGAGGTTTAATTGGACTTACAGTTCCACATGGCTCGGAAGGCCTCAGAATCATGGAAGGAGGCAAAAGGCACTTCTTACATGGTGGTGGCAAGAGAAAAATGAGGAAGAAGCAAAAGCAGAAACCCCTGATAAATCCATCAGATTTCATGAGACTTATTCACTATCATGAGAATAGCACGGGAAAGACTGGGACCCATGATTCAATTACCTCCCCCTGGGTCCCTCCCACAACATATGAGAATTCTGGGAGATAGAATTCAGCTTCAGATTTGGGTGGGGATACAGCGAACATATCATTCCACAGCTGGCCCCTCCAAATCTCATGTCCTCACATTTCAAAACCAATCATGCCTTCCCAACAGTCCCCCAAAGTCTTAACTCATTTCAGCATTAACCTAAAAGTCCACACTCCAAAGTCTCATCTGAGACAAAGCAAGTGGCTTCTGCCTATGAGCCTGTAAAATCAAAAGCAAGCTAGTTACTTCCTAGATATAATAGAGGTACAGGTATTAGATAAATACAGCCATTCCAAATGGGAGAAACTGGCCAAAACAAAGGAGTTACAGGGCCCATGCAAGTGTGAAATCCAGCAGGGCAGTCAAATTTTACAGCTCCAAAATAATCTCCTTTGACTCCAGGTCTCATATCCAGGTCACTTTAATGCAAGAGGTGGGTTCTCATGATCTTGAGCAGCCCCATCCCTATGGCTTTCCAGAGTATAGCCCCCATCTTGGCTACTTTCACGGGCTGGCATTGAGTGTCTGCAGCTTTTTGAGGTGCATGGTGCAAGCAGTTGGTGGATATGCCATTCTGGAGTCTGGAGCACAGTAACCCTCTTCTCACAGCTCCACTAGGCAGTACCCCAATAGAGACTCTGTGTGGGGGCTCTGACCCCACATTTTCCTTCTGTACTGCCCTAGCAGAGGTTCTCCATGAGGGCATCACCCCTGCAGCAAACTTTTGC
Organism: Macaca fascicularis; assembly: GCF_037993035.2. Classification (NCBI taxonomy): domain Eukaryota; kingdom Metazoa; phylum Chordata; class Mammalia; order Primates; family Cercopithecidae; genus Macaca; species Macaca fascicularis. The sequence continues at coordinate 26,718,028 of NC_088376.1, read as the reverse complement.
TTGGGCATTCAGGCATTTCAATATATCTTCTGAAATCTAGCCGGAGGTTCCCAAACCTCAATTCTTGACTTCTTTACACCTGCAGGCTTAACACCACATGGAAGCCCCCAAGGCTTGGGGCTTCCACCCTCTGAAGCCACAGCTTGAGCTCTACATTGGTCCCTATCAGCCATGGCTGGAACAGCTGAGACACAGGGCACCAAATCCCTAGGGTGCCACAGCATGGGGACCCTGGGCCTGGCCCATGAAACCACTTTTTCCTCCTGGGTCTCCAGGCCTGTGTTGGGAGGCGCTGCTGTGAAGGTCTCTGACATGGCCTGAAAACATTTTCCTCATGATGTTGGGGATTAAAATTAGACTCCTTGCTACTTATGCAAATTTCTACAGCCCGCTTGAATTTCTCATCAAAAAATGGGTTTTTCTTTTCTACTGCATCATCAGGCTGCAAACTTTCTGAACTTTTATGCAGTGTTTCCCTTTGAAAATGGAATGCCGTTAACAGCACCCAAGTCACTCTTGAATGTTTTGCTGCTTAGAAATTTCTTCCACCAGATACCCTAAATCATCTCTCTCAAGTTCAAAGTTTCACAGATCTCTATGGCAGGGGCAAAATGCCAGCAGTTTCTTTGCTAAAACATAACAAGAGTCACCTTTGCTCCGGTTCCCAATGAGTTCCTCATCTCCATCTGAGACCACCTCAACCTGGACCTTATTGTTCATATCACTATCAGCAATTTTGTCAAAGCCATTCAACAAGTTTCTAGGAAGTTCCAAACTTTCCCACTTTTCTGTATTCTTCTGAGCCCTCCAAACTGTTCCAACCTCTGCCTGTTACCCAGTTCCAAAGTTGCTTCCACATTTTTGGGTATCTTTTCAGCAACGTCTCACTCTACTGGTACCAATTTACTGTATTAGCCAATTTTCATGCTGCTGATAAAGACATACCAGAGACTGGGAAGAAAAAGAGCTTTAATTGGACTTACAGTTCCACATGGCTGGGGAGGCCTCAGAATCATGGCGGGAGGTAAAAGGCACTTCTTACATGGTGGTGGCAAGAGAAAAATAAGGAAGAAGCGAAAGTGGAAACCCCTGATAAAACCATCAGATCTCATGAGACTTAATCACTATCACGAGAATAGCATGAGAAAGAACAGCCCCCATGATTCAATTACCTCCCCCTGGGTCCCTCCTATAACATGTGGGAATTTTGGGAGATAGAATTCAACTTGAGATTTGCGTGGGGACACAGCCAAACCATATCAATATAGTTCAAAGATAAGCATTCTTCTCCTTGCCCAGGATATTGTGCAATCCTTGGTTGCCTCAAACCATTCCCAATCATTGTAAATAACCCCTCTATTAAAATGTTTTCAATTACACAGTTTCAGCATGCCATTTATTTCTTGCTGGGTGTGTAAAATAAAAAATAAAAAAGTAGTTACTACAACCTTATAAACATAACTCATGCTCTTTATCCTCTTACAAAAAAAAAATGCCAAGACATACACATTCTCCTGTGTAAAGACACCACTGTAGTTCTTTTTGCATGTTGTTGGCCATTATGCTGGTGAGTTGGCCAAATATGTTGTTATTTGTAGCATCTTCTCTTGACCTTTGGGATTAAACTGAGCCCAGGCACTTACCTAGCAATAGCTGCTACTCCTGCATGGTCAACTCTCACCACTTCCTTCCCTACACCATACACTCTAGTGTTATGCAAGTACTCCTTTAAGATCTTCGAGCATGCCAAACTCCCTTCAGAATCTGTGTCTTGCGCACTGTGCTATAGGTTGGTGGTGCTTAGATCTGTACTTTGTAGGGCCCTGCCTGTTTATGTCCTTTACCAACTGAAACCACTAAAAAGAAATTGTTGTGCCCCTTTTCCATATGCTTTTCAAAGTAAAAACAATCATAAAAGACAAAACACATATTGGGAAGTTAGAACAGATTACTCTAGGGTTTCTGCTACCATGTAAGCTCCCTGAAACTGAACATCTCTTATTTTTGAGGTGACATTGCCTTGCTGCTTTAACTTAACTTGTGGTTGGTTTGCCTACTCAGTAAACCACCAATGTTCCTCTTTGTTCTTCAGGATCCTACTCAGGTCCTGCCAATAGCTATCGCTAAATGCTGAACTCCGGATGAAAAGTCCTACTTTATGTGTACTTGCAACATACTGTGTGAACCCCCTCAGAGTCCTGAGCACACCTTACTGTAATCACTGGGTTACCTGTCTTCCCGCTAAATACCATTCTTCATTTACTATCCCTTTCCCTACCCCATGTTATTTCATAGCCTTTACCAACATCTGATATTATTTATTTATTTAACTTAATTAATTCATTTATTTATTGAGACAATGTCTCGCTCTGTCACCCAGACTGGAGTGCAGTGGTGTGATCTTGGCTGGCTGCAGCCTCTGCCTCCCAGGTTCAACCAATTCTCCTGCCTCAGTCACATAAGCAGCTGGGACTACAGGCACACACCACCGTGCCCAGCTATGATATTATTTCCTGACTCATTATCTTTTTCTCTTACTAAAGTAAAAGCTGCATTAAATCATCTTTTGTCCATCACAGTATCCCCAGTACCTAGAACAGTACCTGACACATAGTAGGTCCTAAATATCTATTACATGAAAGAATAACCCATATAATCTCACATTTCTCACATAGTGCTAGAAAAAGTAGCTACTTAATAAGTACTTGTTTTAAGCTTAACCCTAGCATCCATCTACAGTGGGGTGCTATGTCATATATTTCCAAGAATATGTCTCATATGGCTTGGTGGTAACCATGGTGAATTGGAGAGGCCCAAGCCATCTGTAAGGGGCAGCTGGAACTCAACTCCAGACATGTATTATCATTCAAGAATGTAGGGTTGGTGTTGCCAGATCTTCCTATGTTTGAAGAAAAGCCAACAAATCTTTTTTTTTTTCCATGTTAAAATCTATCCATTTTAAAATGTAGCAATGAATTTAAATTATTATAAAATACTGTATGAACCAAATGAAATATCTCCAAGTATAATGCAGCTAGCGTGCTATCAGTTTAAGAACTCTGACCCAAATCCCTGCTTAATAAAATGTATCCATAAAAGAAGGCAAACTTAGTAAATATCAACACCCTGGACTAATAAGTTATTTTAAAATCATCAGAAATATTTTCTTAATATAGATTAAGAAAGAGCAGCAAGTTCTCCTATATTTATATTTTTAAAGAATGTTTTCTTAGAGAAATCTCAAAAAGCATGAGACAAAACTGCTAATTAGAAACAACTAATTAATTGGAAATGAACAAAAATGAATTCTACCGTGTTGAAAATTTATTGATCTCAACGATCCTACAGCTTTCAATTTGGGTAATGTAGTCTTCTACTTATGTGGGCATGGGGAGGCAAAGAATATGAGAGTAAGAGGACTTCCTCAAAGGTCATTTCTTAATCTCTTCATTTTACACCTGAGGAAATTAAAGCTAAGAGAATAAAAGACTTGTCCATGGTTATATGATGGCAGAGCTGAAAATGAAACCTTCTCTGTGTTCCACTGCTTCTTTTCACCACCCCCAAAATCCACTTGCTCCCACATGCCTCTCCTTTGGTTCAGACCATTTGCATTCGATGCGGATTTTGCTGTTCCACTCACATGTTTGGATTTGGCTGTCTGGACTGTCTCTTGCTTCCTGACCCTGCAGTACCCAATGGCTCAACTCCTGCCACTCCCACACCAAGTCCTGGTTGCCAAAGCCTCAGCCTGGGACATGTGCCCAGATGAGCTCAGTCACCAGGGAGAAAGCATGACTCGATCAATGATGGCAAAGGTGGGGGTGAGGAGTGGAAATTTACCATCCCTGTACACACGACGGAACATCTGATGCACTGCTTTCATTCCTCCAAGGATCTAACTCACTCTCATATGTCTTGTATTTAGAATAGTTACTCATTGGTTACAGGACTAATAATGACTGTAAGATTGCCTTACCTTTCTCAAAGGACAAAAACAGAACAGATTTCAACGAGGACATATGACCTTACATGATTTCACACTGGCAAAACAAAACTCCTGTTGAGAAATTTGTCCTTATCATGCAATCAGCATTTTTTTTCTAATAACTTGATTGAGATACAGTTCACATATTGTACAATTTATCCCTTTAAAGACAATCAACTTTTGACAGCTCATTTGACATGTTTACACTGGGATCAATGAATAACCACATATTCCTCCAAAAAAACAAGTACATCTTTTGGTAAAAACTACAGTGATGCCAGAAATTAATTTTGCACAAGTTGTAGCATACTTACGACTTGAAGAGACAAAAGTGAAAATTCTAAGAGTTTTTTCTAAGTTGTACCTGGCCCCTTAACTAGAGGCAGAAATTGGGGCTTTAGAAACATGTTCTCAAGCTCATGTCTTCCTCCTTCTTCAAGTGGCTGCCTCAGCCTGCATCCCTCTGTATGTGTACATATATCTACAGGGACAATTTGAAAAACTTGATGAAGTTTAAGTTAAAAGACTTCCAGTAGCTTACCTTTAATAAAACCCAGATGTGATTCAAATTTGAGTGGGCTTTACTTGCCAAGAATATTTGTTATTTTTTTTTTAATTGAGCAAGCTGATGAAATGAATCACATTGCCAGGAGAAAGAGATGCTTAAATAGTTATTATTCTTTTTTAATAACTCCTATTTAGATTGGCTTCATTTTGTGACTTACAAATCACATCGTCTTTATTAAAGGCACTTAAAATATTCAACATGAAATGATAATCCGAGTGCTTGATTTACTATAAATTATGCACAGGTGTGGGATTGTTTACAGTCCTTTGGTACAGTAGGAAGTCAAGCTTTCATTTATATTTCATGGTGCAGTAAGCACCGTTTAACTCTGAAATGTTAGGATCATTACCAGGAGGCTTAAAATTCGAAGCAATTGTCAATGCAGATCAAATTTTAGACAGAACCCCCATCCTGATATCTCCTTTAATGACATTGCACGTGCTTCTTTGTTAGAACCTTGAAAGGGAATGAAAGACCTCTACGTATAGAAAATGTTTAAACCCATAAATGCTCTAGGGAGAAAAAACGTTGCAGATTAGAGCAGTGTATGCTAATATGAGCAAAACCTGAAATGGGCTCCCCTGGGATGGCAGCATTTGGAAAGGGCATGGTCAATTTGAATATAGATATAAATTTATACTGAAAGTGAGATCACTTGAGAATGTACCAATTTCTTTAATGGTCTTGGTTAATATTTCCAATTAGTAATATCTAGTCCCTTAATCAGTCTTCAGAGATGGAAAAAATACAAACTGTAGAAGACGAAAGAGCCATTCTTTTAAAATTTTAGAAGTGAGAAGTGAGTAAGCAGGATTATACGTGTGCATCTGCACTTAGTGACCTGAAGTCACTTAGTGGTAAAGGGGAAGGAGCTCTGAACTGGGAACAGACAGCTGGATTTTTTAGTCCTGGGTCCGGCACTATAGGCATATAGGACTTTGGAAAGTAACAATCTCTATGTGATTCAGTTTCCTCATCTGTCAAACCAGCAGCTAGAAATGGTATCTTCATTTCCTTTTAGCTCCAAATCTCCATGGCAAGGTAAGCTCTAATATTAGGTCAAAGATCCTAAGCATCGGTTTAAATTTGTTGGTGCTTATAAGGAACAAAGTAAAAGGAAAATCAGTCTTTTTGGGTTAACTTTAGCTACTGTTACTCAAATGGGCAGCAGCAGTAACTGCTAAGAACTTACTATGTTCTAGGCCCTGGGCTGGGAACTTTGCAAGCAGTATTTCATGTAATGCTTACAGCAACAAATGAAGGTGGTGTTATTTGCTCTCAGCTAGAGTAAAGTAACTTACCCAAGATGGCACAGCTCATAAGTGGCAGAAATAGGATTTAAACTCAGGTAAACTCAGTTACTCTTGCCTAACACCACTGCTCTGAACTATTTATTCCCTCCTCATATAATTTATGATTCCTGAATGTTCCAGTCTACTTATTGGCTTCTCCTGACCCATGCACATTCCTTACCCAAGTCCCAAAATGTGGAAATAAATTTGAAATTACTCTATTACATTACCAAATTTTAAAAGATGCTTTTACTCCTTCCTTATCATTTTCTATGTTTTCACTGATGTTTTTTTTCGTATTCAATGTTAAAAACTATTTTATGACAGCTTGGTTTGATTCTCCCCTCATTCTAATATTTTTATTTCTTCATCAGCTTTGAAAAAGGAATACATTTCGTTGTCTAAGAATTTCAACAGATTTGCATCAGTAGACTTTGTTGGTTCTTTTTCCTTTTTACAATCTGTTTAATTAAGCCAATAATTAAAGCATCTGAGGTGCACTCACACATACACACACACACAGTAACAACAATACACTGATCTTAATGTCCTTACTAAAACTTAACTCTCATAAAGCAGTTTCTCCTTAAAGGCAAAGGTTTGTTTGCAAAGCTTCCATGGTAGAAGAAGCCGCAGTGAGAGATTTAGGGTAGATTGGAACTTAGGTTGTAATTAAAACTCTCACAGGCTCAATACTTCCTCTCATATTTCTTAAAATAAAATGCACAGACCACAAATATGATGCTGTCAGTAACACATTATACATTTTACATGAGTATTAATGGATACCATGATGTTTATTTCCATTTTCCATCTCCGTCAGGATCTCATGTCCTTTCAGAAACAATGAGACACATAAATTCACTGTGCTTTGATGAAGCAGTGATATATAGGCAGATATATTGTTTGTTTTCTATGCTAATCCTCCTTCCAAACATTCAATGACTTTCTAATTTTTCGAGCCAGAGTTATTTGTACTTGCTTTTTACTAATAATTTAGTCCCCATGAGTTTCCAGAAAGCCTCTCTAACGCTAAGCTGACCGACCATACTCTTAACAGAAGCAGGGGTTCTCTCAGACAATTTCATACCTCCTGAGGCTTCTGTGAAAAGAAAAAAGAAAAAAGAAAAAAAAAAAAACTCACCTTTTTCTTTAGCCTCCTTGTCTACTCTTAAAGCATCAATTTCCTAAGTCTTTTCAATAGAAGTGACTCTTGAATGATATTAGAACTAAACACCTCAAGGTTGCATAAACTATAAGAGAAAAACATCACATACTAGTTTTAACAGAAGAAAACTCAAGGATAAGAGGGACACCTCTACATATTTTTTCAATATTTATTGTAAAAATAAATTCAATACTTTTCCAGTTTTGTATAAAGTTAAATATACACTTACTATATGACCCAGCTGTCCCACTCCTAGGTGTTTTCCCAAGAAAAGTAAAAACTTTGCCAAAAACCTATTTGTAGATGTATACAGTGCACTTTTTATAATCACCACAAACTAGAAACAAACTGTCCTTCAATGAAGTGAACAGATTGACAAGCTATGGCACACCCATACATGAAATTCTTCTTAGCAATAAAAAGGAACAAGTTATTGATACACAAAACATGGATGAATCTCAAGGGCTTTAGGATGATTGAGATAAGCCAATTTCAAAAGACTACATACTCTATCATGGCTTCAATTATATGACCTTTTAGAAAAGGTAAAACTACAGAAACAGAAATCAGACAAGTGCTTTCAGGAGTTGGGTATGGGGGTAGGTGTTTACAATAAAAGGCATGAAGGAGTTTGGGGGAAAAATGGAACAGTTTTATATTTTGATTGATGTGGCAGTGGTTACATAGACTGCATGTATTTGTCAAAATGTATAGGACTAAAGATTAAAAAGAGTAACTTACACATTTACAAAAATAGATAGATACTTGCTTTTTTAGTAAATTGGCTCTGCAAGACCCTATGATCTGGTGAGACTAGGGTAGAGTAATATGATTAAGATTTCCTGTCTAATTCCTAAAATCCAATTTATTTTTTTATAAAGTTCAACTGTATGGCTTTTTCTGAATTCCTTAAGGTACACCAGCCTCTTTTTGCCTTTTTCATAATCCTCCATAACCTGAGAATCATTCAATGCCACAATGCATATTGGTGAGCACTGCCCAATCTGTACTACATTTTAAATTAGTGTGTTCCACAGTCCTCACATTTTCTCAGCTTTGATGCTCAATTGTTTTTACTTATACTCATGCATGTTTGGGACAAGAGCTCTTAAATCATAGACAAAAAAGGATCTATGATAACTCTGTAGACTTTTAGTGTTGGAAGCAATATTTCAGGTCTTTGAACCATGAATGCTTGAATATCTCCATGTAATGTTTTCTCCAGAGAGTTATGTAACCTCTCATTGAATACTTCTAGGGTGGGGAATGCATTACTACACGAGCTAGGCTGATTAATTGATCCCCAGTCCTGATGTTAAGAAGCTCTTCTTAGAATTCAGCCATCACTCACTCATGACCATAATAATAAAATCACTTTGCTAATCTAAATGCTCTCTGATTTTCCCCATTCCTTCCTCTATCATAGCAATGTGACTTTTGTCTTCGAGCAACTTAAATCTCTCTAGGTCTTAATTTCCTTATCCCTCTAAAAGTTTTATATAAATTAAATACATAATCCTTTTCCCCTAAATTGATTTCAAAATTTCTAATATTCTATTAATAAGTTTGTAAAGATTGGAGAAATCATTCAGAAATTTAGAAATGATTCACCTCATTCACTTCAACACATTTTTTTTTCAAATGACAGTAATTAAAGGACAATTCTGTTAAAAGTAATCCAGTTCAGATAACCCCAGAACCCATACGTCATTGACATGCAGTGTGTTGCTATCTTATAGAGAAAACAGACAGAAATTCCACACCCCTCATCCCAAAAAACACTCATTCATTCTGCCTCTTCAAATTTTAAAATGCATCCAAGTAATTTGGATGTTTATTTTTGTTTTTACTGTCATATGCATCTCCAAATATATTAATAGGAAATAAACAGCAACATCTAATGCTAAGCCCTATTTCCTCCAAGAGCTGTGAGAAAGAATTCTGAGATATAGTGTGGTGGACTGAGGTAGGAATTCCATCTGGTAACCCATTTTTCTACCTTTTTCATATCATTCGGTGTGACAATCCTACAGAATACAAGTAAGGAATTAAAGACCAAACTGCTTTCTTTTTTTTTTTTTTAATTTATTATTATTATACTTTAAGTTGTAGGGTACATGTGCATAACGTGCAGGTTTGTTACATATGTATACTTGTGCCATGTTGGTGTGCTGCACCCATCAACTCGTCATTTACATCAGGTATAACTCCCAATGCAATCCCTCCCCCCTCCCCCCTCCCCATGATAGGCCCCGTGTGTGATGTTCCCCTTCCTGAGTCCAAGTGATCTCATTGTTCAGTTCCCACCTATGAGTGAGAACATGCGGTGTTTGGTTTTCTGTTCTTGTGATAGTTTGCTAAGAATGATGGTTTCCAGCTGCATCCATGTCCCTACAAAGGACACAAACTAATCCTTTTTGATGGCTGCATAGTATTCCATGGTGTATATGTGCCACATTTTCTTAATCCAGTCTGTCACTGATGGACATTTGGGTTGATTACAAGTCTTTGCTATTATGAATAGTGCTGCAATAAACATATGTGTGCATGTGTCTTTATAGCAGCATAATTTATAATCCTTTGGGTATATACCCAGTAATGGGATGGCTGGGTCATATGGTACATCTAGTTCTAGATCCTTAAGGAATCGCCATACTGTTTTCCATAATGGTTGAACTAGTTTACAATACCACCAAGAGTGTAAAAGTGTTCCTATTTCTCCACATCCTCTCCAGCACCTGTTGTTTCCTGACTTTTTAATGATCGCCATTCTAACTGGTGTGAGATGGTATCTCATTGTGGTTTTGATTTGCATTTCTCTGATGACCAGTGATGATGAGCATTTTTTCATGTGTCTGTTGGCTGTATGCATGTCTTCTTTTGAGAAATGTCTGTTCATATCCTTTGCCCACTTTTTGATGGGGTTGTTTGTTTTTTTCTTGTAAATTTGTTTGAGTTCTTTGTAGGTTCTGGATATTAGCCCTTTGTCAGACGAGTAGATTGCAAAAATTTTCTCCCATTCTGTAGGTTGCCTGTTCACTCTGATGGTAGTTTCTTTTGCTGTGCAGAAGCTCTTTAGTTTAATGAGATCCCATTTGTCAATTTTGGCTTTTGCTGCCGTTGCTTTTGGTGTTTTAGACATGAAGTCTTTGCCCATGCCTATGTCCTGAATGGTACTACCTAGGTTTTCCTCTAGGATTTTTATGGTATTAGGTCTAACATTTAAGTCTCTAATCCATCTTGAATTAATTTTCGTATAAGGAGTAAGGAAAGGATCCAGTTTCAGCTTTCTACTTATGGCTAGCCAATTTTCCCAGCACCATTTATTAAATAGGGAATCCTTTCCCCATTTCTTGTTTCTCTCAGGTTTGTCAAAGATCAGATGGCTGTAGATGTGTGGTATTATTTCTGAGGACTCTGCTCTGTTCCATTGGTCTATATCTCTGTTTTGGTACCAGTACCATGCTGTTTTGGTTACTGTAGCCTTGTAGTATAGTTTGAAGTCAGGTAGCGTGATGCCTCCAGCTTTGTTCTTTTGACTTAGGATTGTCTTGGCATTGCGGGCTCTTTTTTGGTTCCATATGAACTTTAAAGCAGTTTTTTCCAATTCTGTGAAGAAACTCATTGGTAGCTTGATGGGGATGGCATTGAATCTATAAATTACCTTGGGCAGTATAGCCATTTTCACGATATTGATTCTTCCTATCCATGAGCATGGTATGTTCTTCCATTTGTTTGTGTCCTCTTTTATTTCACTGAGCAGTGGTTTGTAGTTCTCCTTGAAGAGGTCCTTTACATCCCTTGTAAGTTGGATTCCTAGGTATTTTATTCTCTTTGAAGCAATTGTGAATGGAAGTTCATTCCTGATTTGGCTCTCTGTTTGTCTGTTACTGGTGTATAAGAATGCTTGTGATTTTTGCACATTAATTTTGTATCCTGAGACTTTGCTGAAGTTGCTTATCAGCTTAAGGAGATTTTGGGCTGAGACAATGAGGTTTTCTAAATATACAATCATGTCATCTGCAAACAGGGACAATTTGACTTCTTCTTTTCCTAACTGAATACCCTTGATTTCTTTCTCTTGCCTAATTGCCCTAGCCAGAACTTCCAACACTATGTTGAATAGGAGTGGTAAGAGAGGGCATCCCTGTCTTGTGCCAGTTTTCAAAGGGAATTTTTCCAGTTTTTGCCCATTCAGTATGATATTGGCTGTGGGTTTGTCATAAATAGCTCTTATTATTTTGAGGTACGTTCCATCAATACCGAATTTATTGAGCGTTTTTAGCATGAAGGGCTGTTGAATTTTGTCAAAAGCCTTTTCTGCATCTATTGAGATAATCATGTGGTTCTTGTCTTTGGTTCTGTTTATATGCTGGATTATGTTTATTGATTTGCGAATGTTGAACCAGCCTTGCATCCCAGGGATGAAGCCCACTTGATCATAGTGGATAAGCTTTTTGATGTGTTGCTGAATCCGGTTTGCCAGTATTTTATTGAGGATTTTTGCATTGATGTTCATCAGGGATATTGGTCTAAAATTCTCTTTTTTTGTTGTGTCTCTGCCAGGCTTTGGTATCAGGATGATGTTGGCCTCATAAAATGAGTTAGGGAGGATTCCCTCTTTTTCTTTGATTGGAATAGTGTCAGAAGGAATGGTACCAACTCCTCCTTGTTCCTCTGGTAGAATTCAGCTGTGAATCCATCTGGTCCTGGACTTTTTTTGGTTGGTAGGCTATTAATTATTGCCTCAATTTCAGAGCCTGCTATTGGTCTATTCAGGGATTCAACTTCTTCCTGGTTTAGTCTTGGAAGAGTGTAAGTGTCCAGGAAATTATCCATTTCTTCTAGATTTTCCAGTTTATTTGCATAGAGGTGTTTATAGTATTCTCTGATGGTAGTTTGTATTTCTGTGGGGTCGGTGGTGATATCCCCTTTATCATTTTTAATTGCGTCGATTTGATTCTTCTCTCTTTTCTTCTTTATTAGTCTTGCTAGTGGTCTGTCAATTTTGTTGATCTTTTCAAAAAACCAACTCCTGGATTCATTGATTTTTTGGAGGGTTTTTTGTGTCTCTATCTCCTTCAGTTCTGCTCTGATCTTAGTTATTTCTTGCCTTCTGCTAGCTTTCGAATGTGTTTGCTCTTGCTTCTCTAGTTCTTTTAATTGCGATGTTAGAGTGTCAATTTTAGATCTTTCCTGCTTTCTCTTGTGGGCATTTAGTGCTATAAATTTCCCTCTACACACTGCTTTAAATGTGTCCCAGAGATTCTGGTATGTTGTATCTTTGTTCTCATTGGTTTCAAAGAACATCTTTATTTCTGCCTTCATTTCGTTATGTACCCAGTAGTCATTCAGGAGCAGGTAGTTCAGTTTCCATGTAGTTGAGTGGTTTTGATTGAGTTTCCTAGTCCTGAGTTCTAGTTTGATTGCACTGTGGTCTGAGAGACAGTTTGTTATAATTTCTGTTCTTGTACATTTGCTGAGGAGTGCTTTACTTCCAATTACGTGGTCAATTTTGGAGTAAGTACGATGTGGTGCTGAGAAGAATGTATATTCTGTTGATTTGGGGTGGAGAGTTCTATAGATGTCTATTAGGTCTGCTTGCTGCAGAGATGAGTTCAATTCCTGGATATCCTTGTTAACTTTCTGTCTCGTTGATCTGTCTAATGTTGACAGTGGAGTGTTGAAGTCTCCCATTATTATTGTATGGGAGTCTAAGTCTCTTTGTAAGTCTCTAAGGACTTGCTTTATGAATCTGGGTGCTCCTGTATTGGGTGAATATATATTTAGGATAGTTAGCTCTTCCTGTTGAATTGATCCCTTTACCATTATGTAATGGCCTTCTTTGTCTCTTTTGATCTTTGATGGTTTAAAGTCTGTTTTATCAGAGACTAGTATTGCAACCCCCGCTTTTTTTTGTTCTCCATTTGCTTGGTAAATCTTCCTCCATCCCTTTATTTTGAGCCTATGTATGTCTCTGCGTGTGAGATGGGTTTCCTGAATACAGCAGACTGATGGGTCTTGACTCTTTATCCAGTTTGCCAGTCTGTGTCTTTTAATTGGACCATTTAGTCCATTTACATTTAAGGTTAAGATTGTTATGTGTGAACTTGATCCTGCCATTATGATATTAACTGGTTATTTTGCTCGTTAGTTGATGCAGTTTCTTCCTAGCCTCGATGGTCTTTACATTTTGGCATGTTTTTGCAGTGGCTGGTACCGGTTGTTCCTTTCCGTGTTTAGTGCTTCCTTCAGGGTCTCTTGTAAGGCAGGCCTAGTGGCGACAAAATCTCTAAGCATTTGCTTGTCTGTAAAGGATTTTATTTCTCCTTCACTTATGAAACTTAGTTTGGCTGGATATGAAATTCTGGGTTGAAAATTCTTTTCTTTAAGAATGTTGAATATTGGCCCCCACTCTCTTCTGGCTTGGAGAGTTTCTGCCGAGAGATCTGCTGTTAGTCTGATGGGCTTCCCTTTGTGGGTAACCCGACCTTTCTCTCTGACTGCCCTTAAGATTTTTTCCTTCATTTCAACTTTGGTGAATCTGGCAATTATGTGTCTTGGAGTTGCTCTTCTCGAGGAGTATCTTTGTGGCGTTCTCTGTATTTCCTGGATTTGAATGTTGGCCTGCCCTACTAGGTTGGGGAAGTTCTCCTGGATGATATCCTGAAGAGTGTTTTCCAACTTGGTTCCATTTTCCCCCTCACTTTCAGGCACCCCAATCAGACGTAGATTTGGTCTTTTTACATAATCCCATACTTCTTGCAGGCTTTGTTCATTTCTTTTTCTTCTTTTTTCTTTTGGTTTCTCTTCTCGCTTCATTTCATTCATTTGATCCTCAATCGCTGATACTCTTTCTTCCAGTTGATCGAGTCGGTTACTGAAGCTTGTGCATTTGTCACGTATTTCTCGTGTCATGGTTTTCATCTCTTTCATTTCGTTTAGGACCTTCTCTGCATTAATTACTCTAGCCATCAATTCTTCCACTTTTTTTTCAAGATTTTTAGTTTCTTTGCGCTGGGTACGTAATTCCTCCTTCAGCTCTGAGAAATTTGATGGACTGAAGCCTTCTTCTCTCATCTCGTCAAAGTCATTCTCCGTCCAGCTTTGATCCGTTGCTGGCGATGAGCTGCGCTCCTTTGCCGGGGGAGATGCGCTCTTATTTTTTGAATTTCCAGCTTTTCTGCCCTGCTTTTTCCCCATCTTTGTGGTTTTATCTGCCTCTGGTCTTTGATGATGGTGATGTACTGATGGGGTTTTGGTGTAGGTGTCCTTCCTGTTTGATAGTTTTCCTTCTAACAGTCAGGACCCTCAGCTGTAGGTCTGTTGGAGATTGCTTGAGGTCCACTCCCAGACCCTGTTTGCCTGGGTATCAGCAGCAGAGGCTGCAGAAGATAGAATATTTCTGAACAGCGAGTGTACCTGTCTGATTCTTGCTTTGGAAGCTTCCTCTCAGGGGTGTACTCCACCCTGTGAGGTGTGGGGTGTCAGACTGCCCCTAGTGGGGGATGTCTCCCAGTTAGGCTACTCAGGGGTCAGGGACCCACTTGAGCAGGGAGTCTGTCCCTTCTCAGATCTCAACCTCCGTGTTGGGAGATCCACTGCTCTCTTCAAAGCTGTCAGGCAGAGTCGTTTGCGTCTGCAGAGGTTTCGGCTGAGTTTGTTATTGTTTACTGTGCCCTGTCCCCAGAGGTGGAGTCTACAGAGACAGGCAGGTTTCCTTGAGCTGCTGTAAGCTCCACCCAGTTCGAGCTTCCCAGCAGCTTTGTTTACCTACTTAAGCCTCAGAAATGGCGGGCGCCCCTCCCCCAGCCTCGCTACTGCCTTGCCGGTAGATCACAGACTGCTGTGCTAGCAATGAGGGAGGCTCCGTGGGTGTGGGACCCTCCCGGCCAGGTGTGGGATATGATCTCCTGGTGTGCCTGTTTGCTTAAAGCGCAGTATTGGGGTGGGAGTTACCCGATTTTCCAGGTGTTGTGTGTCTCAGTTCCCCTGGCTAGGAAAAGGGATTCCCTTCCCCCTTGCGCTTCCCAGGTGAGGCGATGCCTCTCCCTGCTTCAGCTCTCGCTGGTCGGGCTGCAGCAGCTGACCAGCACCGATCGTCCGGCACTCCCCAGTGAGATGAACCCAGTACCTCAGTTGAAAATGCAGAAATCACCGGTCTTCTGTGTCGCTCGCGCTGGAAGTTGGAGACTGGAGCTGTTCCTATTCGGCCATCTTGCTCCGCCCCCCAAACTGCTTTCTTAAAAAACATGCAATTATGTAAATGTTACTTTGCTAATTATAATCTTCCATAATATCCTGTAGCCGATTATAACAATACTATCTAATTCTTTACTTGGTGAAACATTTGAAATCTTTTGAAAAGGTGTATCCCACCATTTCTGGCCTCTTCTGCTACCACCTACCACCACAGCCCTTTCCCTCGATGGCAATAATCAGGTAGTGATTCCCCAAACTTGCTCTTTCCCACCTTTGCACCTCCATTCACTATGGTCTTTCTGCCCTAAAACATCCTTCCTTCTTGAAAACCATATGTGTCTCTGCAATCCTTTTCTCTCTCCATTGTACACGTCTACTTCTAAGGCATCACAGTAGGAATCTGAGACCTGTGTTACAGAACAGGATCTCTGCCCATTTAAGTCAGGTGCCTTGCATTCCTTATTCTCCCGTGAACACCTCCCCCACCCACCCTAGCATAGCCCATTGGCTGGTTGAACTCACAGTCTCTTCTCTTACTTCATTATGTGGAATGTCACTCCCATCTCCACATTTGAACAATGTTTCTACAATCTGTAACATCTTTGCATACCTTAAAGAGGTTGAAGCCATTATAACATTTATTTTAAATAATAGAAAAGTAAACTCTTAAAAAAAAAAGTCTGTCACTTGTAACACCACTGTAAACTGACTTGAGAAATTTCACTATCTGTATATATTGATTTCTAATGTGAAAGTTTCATTCAGAAAGAAATGAGAATCGTTCCTATGAAGAATATCCCAGTTTGCAAATATATAAGCACTTGAAAACGGGTTTGTACTATTGTCTGAATACATAAAACCTGTTGGTTGCCTTTATCTACTCTGAGCAAATATAGTTTTCTCTACTCTATCAAGAGTAATTTTTTTCTCAAATCTACCATAAGTTTTCTGCCTTTACTGTCAGTGAATTAATTCCTTCTCCATTTATCTCCCGAAATGTTGCAACAGACTCCTAACTGGCTTTGATGCTTTCAGTCTCAAACCATCACACACACAAATACACATGCACAAACACTATTTCCAACTTGCCAGTGGTGCCACTATTTTGGACATAAGAATTGTTCTTCAATGTAAAAATAATTTTCTTTCACCTGCCCACTATGCCAACTTGGCCATCCTTGGAGCTCCTATGCACTTAAATTAAGATGGCTCCTCTGTTTCCATTGTCAGAAGCCAAGGGCACACGTGTAGTGAAGAATACCGCTCACTGATCTCAAAGGAAGTACAGAGAACAAGAAGAGTCAGCAGTGTACAAGGGAAGTTCCAAACTAGAAAAAAGAAGACTGCCCATCTGCAGACCTGCACTTGTCCATAGCAGAAGTAAATCGAGAGCCCAAACTTGAGTGCTCTGCCATCTTCTTCAATGATGTTTCTTTTCACTGTCTTGGTGCTGAGGGCACTGCAGCCTCTGTAATCTGTCATGTGGTATCTGTTTTCTCTTCCACCCTCCTGATGCCACTGGGCCTAGAGGTGGGGTATACATTCTAAGTGCTCGTCATCACCATCTCCAGGCTGGTCTTCTTCCCTTCTTCTCTCTCCTAGCTTCAAATTTTATAACCTCCGAACAATCACTACCTTCCATTGCCACGGTCACTGCTAACCTGGAGCTACTCTCTTCTTGATGGTTATAGCACTTGGTTCCCTATCACTACACTACACTATACTACACTACACTACACTACACAACACCACACTACACTACACCTGACATAATTTTTAATGATTTTGATATACCCATAGGCCATATGTCCAGTTCATTGGAGTATCTGATCCTTAGCCTTCTCCAAAAATCTTGTCTTCTACTCTACCATACCACTCAGTACCATGGAGACTGCATCTTGTCATTATCAATAACTGAAACTTTACTAGAATCTCAGTTTCAAACATCCTATTCTTCAAACACCACCTTTTTTCAAATTTACATGTCACTCTCCTATTATAGTCAACTCTGTCTTTCAACCCTGGGACCCAAAGTCTACGGATCCTAGCACCTTTTCAGCCCTTCACCCTGTTTCTGATCTTCTCTCTACCCAGCTTAAGCCTTTGGTCAATCAATATAATAACACCCGTGCACACATCCTCAACCCTCTAACACTTCATTGGTTCTTTGCTCCCTTGGCTAAAGGAAATTCTGCTTAAATTTAAATCTTTGCCTACTCTTGCCTTCACCCATACAGCTGATTTGGTGAGAGAAGATATTAATTGTGCATGTAACGACTGCTCTCAATTAAAACCCAGGATCATTAACAACAAGTGGGCCTTCCAGCAGGCCTTCCTGTTGCCCAGTAAACAAACTACCTTTCTGGACACTTACTGAGCACATTCATTCACTTTCCTGCTTCCCTAGACTAAGTATTTTCTAAGTCTTTTATGTTTCAGTTTTCTCATGAAACCTCCAACACTTCTTTCCCCATCCACTTCTGAGCCTCACTAAAGCCTCACTAAAGACTCACTTCTGAGCCTCACTAAAGAATGGAAACAACAGAAGATAAGTATCATAAATTCCCATATTCTTATCTATGCCTACCTGCTCTACCACTCGCACTTTTTATGGATGAAAGGTCAATATTCCAAGCTAAGGCCAATCTCTCCTCTTGATTCCTGCCCTGAAGCCTGCACACAGACACTACTCTTTTACTCCTCTCTTTCTCTTTTGCATCATAAATTTTTCCTGCTTACTGTGTCCTATTAATTTTCCAACATGTATTATTTCTCTAATCTTCAAAAATAAAAACAAGCAAAGCAATTTTCCTGATCCTATGTCCATCTCCAGCTAACACTTCATTCTCACCTTCCCTTTACAGCGAAGCTCCATGAGAGGGTTATCCATAATTTCTGTCTCCAAAATCCCTGTTCCTACTCTCTCTTTTTAAAAAAATAAATTTCATTGTGTATGTTTATGATATATATCATGATGTTATAAGACACACATGCATATTAAAATGGTTACTAAAATGAAACAAATGAATGTATACATCATCTCATATAGTTACCCTCCCCCGACGCCCTTGACAAGAACAGCTATAATCTACTCATTTAGCAAAATTCCTGAATACAATACGGTATTATTCATTATAGTTTTCAGGTTTTATTTTAAATCTTTCCACTTGTTCATCCCACATATTTGCTATCTTTTTCTTTGCAATGAATGATGTACTTTTTAATTTATATACATTTATGGGGTACAAGCACAATTTTGTTACATGCATAGTGGTCAATTCAAGAGTTTTAGGGTATCCATCACCTGAATAATGTACATTGTACTCATTAAGTATTTTTTCCTCATCCACCCTCCTCTCATCCCATTACTCTTTCAAGTTTCCATTGTCTATCATTCCATTCTCTATACCAATGGTGTTCACCTTTCTTTTAGTACCCACATACGGGTGAGACCATGTGATATTTGTCTTTCTGTATCTGCCTAGTTTCACTTGAGATAATGACCTCCAGTTCCATCCAAGTTGCTGCAAAAAACATAATTCCATTCCTTTCTTGTGGCTGAATAGTATTCCTTTGTATAGGTATACCACATTTTCTGTATCTAATCATCCATTGATGGACACTTAGGCTGATTCCCTATCTTTGCTATTTTGAATAGTACTGCAAGAAACATGAGTGCAGGCGTTTTTTTTTTTTTTTAATATATTGATTTTTTTTCCTTTGAGTAGACACCCAGTAGTGGGATTGCTGGATTGAATGGTAGTTCTAGTTTTAGTTCTTAATAAATCCACATACTGTTTTCCATAGCATTTCATCCTTATAACTCACCAAATTTCTATCTATATGTTATCTATACTAATTTCTTTGGCAATCTCTTACAATCTTATGCTTTAAATATTATCCATCTGCTAATAACCCTTACATTTGCATCTCTAGTCTAGACTTCTCCCCTAGACTTCAGACCAGAGAATTTCCATTTCTATCAAGTTCCCAGGTGATTCTGTTGTTGCTGGTGTTGGGACTGCACTTTTTAAATCACTAGGCTAAATAAAAAGTGAACAGGGTTGCTTGACATATGTCTCCCACAAATGAATCTACATGATGTATTTCAGAAGTCAGCCATATAGACCCTCTAGGCAAGCCCACTGGGAGCTTTACTGGAATGCTTTTCCAAGTTTACTCCTGATCAATCCTTCCATGGTTCCTACTCAGACTCCACTCTGTAATTTGATCCCCTGGGGTTGATATGAAGAATGGTTCTTACTCAGTCACCGGAGAAACCCTTCCAGGGACATTCCTGAAAGCCCAGTCAGAAGACTAAGTTCTGGGAACCATTGGTGTCTACATTAGTCAGCCAGCTATAGCCACCAGCCTACAAGGTATGATAACAACGAAAGCCAGTATTTATCTAAGCACTTACTAAGTGCCTGGATATTTGCTAAGAACTTTACACATATTATCTTATTTAATCCTCTCAAAAATCCTTCAAGGCAGGTGCCATTATCTCTACAGATGAGAAAATGGAACTTTATCAAGATTAAGTATTAATTAAATAATAACTAAATAGCTTGTTAGTGGCAAAGCTCGGACTTGAGCCTAGACATTCACATTCCAGAGGCCAAAATCACAACCACACTTCTGTACTACCTTCTCCTAAATATAAATCCGGAAAGATAAAATCTAAAATGATTAAAGTATTTGGTTCTCAACCTGATTGGAGAATGTTCAGGCCAAACTGACAATCACAACAGAATCAAATAGTATTTGCAGCAAATAGTTAAAATTTTAAAAATTGTTAAAATTCTAACCCCCAAAAATTATGAAAAATTATTTGAAAACTTCTAAAATTTTAAATGGCTACAAATTAGTCTAATATAGTGCCCAAGATACGTTAATTTTCCTTGTAGTAGCTATATCTTGCATTTGGGCCCATGGCTTCTATCATTTGCATTTAAAACACAGTAGTGATAAAGCCCAGGCAAAGGTACATTTCAACCTTGACACTCAGTAGTCTGTGAACCAACCGTATGGGCAAAACCTGGGGGCTTATCAGAAATGCAGAATCTCAGATACTACCCCAGACATCCTCAGTCAGCATCTGAATTTTAACAAGATCCCAGGTGGTCACCATAGGAACTTGTTACTAAATTTTAAATCCAGGCATACTGGTAAGAAGTGTCATACAGTTAAAGTGCCCTGGTCCAGATGAGGCAGAATAGGTAGTCAAGGAACTGACCATGTTCTCTGGATGCAGCAACCCTGGTGACTGTACAGCCAACACGATAAGCCTCGGCATTTGCACTGTAATTGAGCTCATTCACGCAAAGCTATCTCCAGTAGGGAATTTCCTCTGTAGCGAGCATGCAGACTTTAATTTTCCGATCCTCAAACTGACCCCTTGCTCACTTTAATAGTAAAAAACACACCCCGGGTAGAGATTTAAGATGCTAATGAGACATATGATGTATGAACAAGCATGTATAGCTTCTGCACTTGTGCACCCAGAGGACCACCCAAAACATGCTTATTCTTTCCACCCCTCATGAATAATCATGTAAGACTCTCTAGTGCCAGTCTTTGCTGTCCCATCCTTAGGAGCAGCTCGCCCTGAACTCTTTCTCTCAGGGTATAACGTCTATTCTGCACCTAACTTACAAAATATTCTTTTTCCTTTGTAGTAAGTTATTCTATGCTGCATCTCTTTTGCTGTGTGTTTCTTGTTTAAATTCTTTTAAACTGAGAAGACAAAAACCCAGATATTACGTCAGCCGTCAACACAGACAATCAGGAGAATGCTCTCTCTCATAACTAGCTGTATGACCTCAGACGATTTCACTTCTCTTGGGCTATAGTTTTTCATTTGAAAAATTAGGAGAAAGAAAAGTGGACCTAGAATGGTGGTTGTAAAACTTAGCTGCACACTAGAATCATCTAGTGTGGGATCCTGAAAAAATACTAACGCACAGTTCTCACCTCTAGAGAATCTAATTTAAATTGGTTGGGGGTATGGCCTGGGCATTGGAATTTCAAAAACTTTCCTTAGGTGACTCAAATGTGCAGCTAAGGTTGAGAACCACTGGCCTAGAATAGCTATTCTTAAGTATAGTCCCTAGACCAGCAGCATTGTCATCACCTGGAAACTTGTTAGAAATGCAAATTCTGGCCAGGTGCAGTGACTCGAAGCCCAGTGCTTTGGGAGGCTGAGGCAGGAGGATCCCTTGGGCCCAGATATTGTAAACCAGCCTCGGCAACATAGTGAGACCCCACTCTCTACAAAAATTTAAATGTTATCCAGGTGTGATGGTACACATCTGTACTCCCAGTTAGGAGGCTGAGATGGGAAGATCATTTGAGTTCAGGAGTTTGAGGCTTCAGTGAGCTATGACTGTGCCACTGCACTGGAGCCTGGGCAACAGAACAAGACCCTGTCTCAAAAAAATGCAAATTCTCAGGCCCTACCTCAGATGTACTGAATCCGAAGCCAAAAACTCTGGGGGTGAGTGAGGCCCAGCAATCTGTGTTTCACGAGCTGAGTGATTCTGCTGCAAATTCCAGTTTGAGGAGAATGACTTAGAGGTCTTTTTCTTTCTGTGTAGCTATAAATTTAGCACATATTTCTGATTGGATGTGTTAACAATATGTTTGCCCCATGAGTCCTCCGGCATTTAATTTAAAGACCTTCTATTTTAGGGTAGTAGTGGGGTTTGGGAAGAAAAAGGAGGTTCTCAGGAAGATTTCCATATGGTGAAAAAAATCCATGATTGCAAGCATGCAATTATTTGTACCTTTTTCCTGCAAGATTAACTTGATAGCAGAGCAGGGAGATAAACAGTATATGCCCATGTGCTAAATGACATGCTTTGCTTAGAATTTCTTCTATTTAATTTTTAAAAAATATATCCTTCATTATCAAAAGAAAATTGTAACAGGTTTTGTTTTTTGTTTCTCTTTTTTTCTAGTGGGCAAAGCTTATTTGAAAACATACTCTTGTGGTTTATATCCCTAGAAAGGGGCATAACTACCTTGCCCCTCCATTGCTACATTGGTCGTCTATGAGTCCCCTAGAAGGTCTCGGACAGTGTCAGTGCTTACTCTGTAGGTTCCAAAACTCAGGACCAGTCAGCCCATTTAAGATTCCTACCTTCAGGTAGAAGGCTGAAGCAGAGTGGGTTAGATAAGAATATTGATGGACATTTCATTTGCTATGAAGAAAAGGCAACTAAAATCTTTAGACAGGCTCTGTCTCTCGATGGTCTAAAATAGCCTTCCCATGGTTATAAAAAGAAATAGTCCAGAGAAGAGAGCATCAACATTTGGCAGATCCTAAAAAAGATTCCACGCAAACAGAGGAAAATCCCCATCTTTAAATATAAAAAAGTAACTTTTTTTTTTTTTTTTTTTGCTTTGCATTTCTTTGAAGTTTAATAATCAAAATGAGGACAAGAAAATCCTATTTGGTAGGCTATCTAATTTACTTTAAAATATTTTCGATTCTTAAATCCCTTAGCAATGATAGTAGTATCAATTCAGACTATTTTAAGTTATGCATGTGAAATGCTAGACTTTATGGGAAAGATGCATTTATAAATCCACAAAGCCTCTCCACTTTATTTTATAAAGATCATCATGGAGTCTGGCGCCAAGTCTCACATTTTAAGTCAGAACTATAATAGCATCCTATCTTAAAGAGATATGTGCGGCCAGGCGCGGTGGTTCACACCTGTATTCCTAGCACTTTGGGGGGCCAAGGTAGGTGGATCACCTGAGGTCAGGAGTTCAAGACCAGCCTGGCCAAAATGGCGAAACCCCGTCCCTACTAAAAATATAAAAAATTAACCGGGCATGGTGGTGTGTGCCTGTAGTCCCAGCTACTCAGGAGGTTGAGGCAGGAGAATCACTTGAACCCAGGAGGCAGAGGCTGCAGTGAGCCAAGATCGTGCCACTACACTCCAACCTTGGAGACAGAGTGAGACTGTGTCTCAAAAAATAAAATAAAAAAGAGATATTTGCAAACACACAGCAGAGCAGCAGGGGTGGTGCTCAGTCCCAAAGGGGACAAGTAAAGTAAGTCAATGGCAGCCCCCAGCAAAGTTGCTGTTTCTAACAGACCTGCTTTACAACAGCGTTTCCCTTCCCTATAGCTGAGTAAAATAGCAAGCAGCTCTGAATAAAACCTTTTCCTTCAGCACCACTGTGTGAGCAATAGACATTTTGTAGGATGTTTGTATCTATTCCTCTTCCTCTCTCATCCTCTCCCTTTGCCCTTGAAAACCACCAATGCTTGTAACTATCTAGTGCTTAGGTCCTGTTTGCCTTGCTCTTCTCATTGCCAAGAAATGCAATGACACTCACAAATCAGGCCCAGACCTGCTTCTCAGGAGTTTAGGCTCCTCCTGCTAGAGGAAATTGTAATTTGGTTGTGCTCCCAGGTGGGCCAGTGATAAGATGTGGGCGCAACAGTGGCCTCTGATATTCAGTGTTGCTTTTCCTCAAAAAAAGTAGCATCCTCAGACCCATGAATGTTCCATGTCTCACACCTCACATTCTCTCTGAACTCTGCCCCCAATATGACCTAGATTCTTTTGCCAACTTCCACACAAAGGAGATCAGATCCTCTTCTCCATGTTTCAAACCAATTTTGAAGCCTGCTGGCACTGAACAAAGGTCCTAGAACTTGCAAGTGACCCTGACTGCCTTCTACAGTGTATCTACAGTATATTTGGTTTCATCCACCAGATTTTTCTGTCTTCTCCTCCATTCCTCATACCTCTGAGAGCTTGTACTACTTTTGGATGTTGGGTCTATGACCTGGTTGTCCTCAGTTGGTTCCCCTGGCTCAGACACACCCCTTTGAGTCCTGGTTCATGTATTTGCCACCCAGCCATGCGCTTCCTTCTGGTTTTGATGCTTCAGAGCTGAGCCTGCTCATGTTAGGTCCCAGGAGGTTTCCCCAATATTATAGAGGGTGAAAAACAAAGGAAAACTAACAAACAGAAAGAAAGAGCATGTCCACTCAGAGACCCCTTCCAAAGGTCACCAACATCAAAGACCAAAGGTAGATAAATCCACAAAGATCAGGAAAAACCAGCTCAAAAAGGGTGAAAATTCCAAAAACCAGAATGCCTCTTCTCTTCCAAAGGATCACAACTCCTCACCAGCAAGGGAACAAAACTGGAGAATGAGTTTGACGAATGGACAGAAGAAGGCTTCGGAAGGTGGGTAATAACAAACTCTTCCAAGCTAAAGGAACATGTTCTAACCCAATGCAAGGAAGCAAAGAACCTTGAAAAAAGGTTAGATGAATTGCTAACTAGAATAAGCAGTTCAGAGAAGAACATCAATGACCTGATGGAGCTGAAAAACACAGCACAAGAACTTTGTGAAGCATACACAAGTATCAACAGGTGAATTGATCAAGTGAAAGAAAGGATACCAGAGATTGAAGATCAACTTAATGAAATAAAGCAAGAAGACAAGATTCGAGAAAAAGAATAAGAAGGAATGAACAAAGCCTCCAAGAAATATGGGACTATGTGAAAAGACCAAATACACATTTGATTGTTGTACTTGAAAGTGACAGGGAGAATGGAACCAAGTTGGAAAACACACTTCAGGATATTATCCAGGAGAACTTCCCCAACCTAGCAAGACAGGCCAATGTTCAATTTCAGGGAATACAGAGAACACCACAAAGATACTCCTAGAGAAAAGCAACCCCAAGACACATAATCATCAGATTCATCAAGGTAGAAATGAAGGAAAAAATGTTAAGGGCAGCCAGAGAGGAAGGTCGGGTTACCCACAAAGGGAAGCCCATCAGACTAACTGTGGATCTCTCTGCAGAAACCCTACAAGCCAGAAGAGAGTGGGGGCCAATATTCAACATTCTTCAAGGAAAGAGGCTAGAATTTCATATCCAGCCAAACTAAGCTTCATAAGTGAAGGAGAAATAAAATCCTTTGCAGACGAGCAAAAACGGAGAGATTTTGTCACCACCAGGCCTGCCTTAAAAGAGCTCCTGAAGGAAGCACTAAACATGGAAAGGAACATCCAATACCAGCCACTGCAAAAACAAACCAAATTGTAAAGACCATTGACACTATGAAGGAACTGCATCAACTAATGGGCAAAATAACCAGCTAGCATCATGACAGGCTCAAATTCACACATAACCATATTAACCTTAAATGTAACAGGGCTTAATGCCCCAATTAAAAGACACAGAATGGCAAATTGGATGAAGAGTCAAGACCCATCAGTGTGCTGTATTCAGGAGACCCATCTCACATGCAAAGACACACATAGGCTCAAAATAAAGGAATGGAGGAATATTTACCAAGCAAATGGAAAGAAAGAAAAAAAAAAAAAAAAAAAAAAAGAAGGAGTTGCAATCCTAATCTCTGATAAAACAGACTCTAAACCAGCAAAGATCAAAAGAGACAAAGAAGGGCATTACGTAAGGGTAAAGGGATCAATGCAACAAGAAGAGCTAACTATCCTAAATATATATGCACCCAATACAGGAGCAACTGGATTCATAAAGCAACTTCTTAGAGACCTACAAAGAGATGTAGACTCCCACATAATAATAGTGGGAGACTTTAACACCCGTCTGTCAATATTAGACAAATCAATGAGACAGAAAATTAACAAGGATATTCAGGACTTGAACTCAGCTCTGGACCAAGTGGACCTAATAGACATCTCCAGAACTCTCCACCCCAAATCAACAGAATATACATTCTTCTCAACACCACACCACACCTATTCTAAAATTGACCACATAATTGGAAGTAAAACACCCCTGAGCAAATGCAAAAGAACGGATATCATAATAAACAGTCTCTCAGACCACAGTGCAATCAAATTAGAACTCAGGATTAAGAAACTCACTCAAAACCACACAATTACACAGAAACTGAGCAACCTTTTCCTGAATGACTACTGGGTAAATAACAAAATGAAGGCAGAAATAAAGATGTTCTTTGAAACCAATAAGAACAAAGACACAACATACCAGAATGTCTGGGACACATTTAAAGCAGTGTGTAGAGGGAAATTTATACCACTAGATACCCACAAGAAAAAGCAGGAAAGATCTAAAATCAACACCCTAACATCACAATGAAAAGAACTAGAGAAGCAAGAGTAAACACATTCAAAAGCTAGCAGAAGACAAGAAATAACTAAGATCAGAGCAGAACTGAAGGAGATAGAGACACAAAAAACCCTTCAAATAATTAATGATCCAGGAGCTGGTTTTTTGAAAAGATCAACAAAATAGATAGACCACTAGCCAGACTGATAAAGAAGAAAAGAGAGAAGAATCAAATAGATGCAATAAAAAATGATATAGGGGATATCACAACTGATCCCACAGAAATAGAAACTACCATCGGAGAATACTATAAACACTTCTATGCAAATAAACTAGAAAATCTAGAAGAAATGGATAAATTCCTGGATAGATACACCCTCCCAAGTCTAAACCAGGAAGAAGTTGAATCTCTGAATAGAACAATAACAAGTTTGAAATTGACACAGTAATTAATAGCCTACCAACCAAAGAAAGTCCAGGAGCAGACGAACTGACAGCCGAATTCTACCTGAGGTACAAAGAGGAGCTGGTACCATTCCCTCTGAAACTATTCCAAACAACAGAAAAAGACGGAATCCTCCCTAACTCATTTTATGAGGCCAGCATCATCCTGATACCAAAACCTAGCAGAGACATAACAAAAAAAAATTTCAGGCCAATATCCCTGATGCATATTAATGTGAAAATCCTCAATAAAATACTGGAAAACCGAATCCAGCAGCACATCAAAAAGTTTATCCACCACAATCAAGTTGGCTTCATACCTGGGATACAATGCGGGTTCAACATATGCAAATGAATATACGTAACCCATCACATAAACAGAACCAATGACAAAAACCACATGTTTATCTCAACAGATGCAGAAAAGGCCTTTGGCAAAATTCAGCAGCGCTTCATGCTAAAAGCTCTTAATAAACTGGGTATTGATGGAACATAGCTCAAAATAATAAGAGCTATTTATGACAAACCCACAGACAATATCATACTGCATGGGCAAAACCTGGAAGCATTCCCTTTGAAAACAGGCACAAGAATAAGTATGCCCTCTCTTACCACTCCTATTCAACCTAATACTGGAAGTTCTGGCCAGGGCAATCAGGCAAGAGAAAGAAATAAAGGGTACTCAAATAGGAAAAGAGGAAGTCAAATTATCTCTGTTTGCAGATGATATGATCACATATTTAGAAAACTTCATCATCTCAGCCCAAAATCTCCTTAAGCTGATAAACAACTTCAGAAAAATCTTAGGATACAAAATCAATGTGCAAAAATCACAAACATTCCTGTACACCAATAACAGACAAACAGAGAGCCAAATCATGATTGAACTCCCATTCACAATTGCTACTAAGAGAATAAAATACCTAGGAATATAACTTACAAGAGATGTGAAGGACCTCTTCAAGGAGAACTACAAACCACTAATCAAGGAAATAAGAGAGGACGCAAACAAATGGAAAAAGTTTCCATGCTCATGGATAGGAAGAATCAATATTGTGAAAATGACTATACTGCCCAAAGTAATTTATAGAGTTACCATTGATTTTCTTCACAGAATAGGAAAAAACTACTTTAAACTTTATATGGAACCAAAAAAAGAGCCTGCATAGCCAAGACAATCCTAAGAGAAAAGAAAAAAGCTGGAGGGATTACCCTACCTGACTTCAAACTATACTACAAAGTTATAGCAACCAAAACAGCATGGTACTGGTACCAAAAGAGATACATAGACCAATGGAACAGAACAGAGGCCTCAGAAATAACACCACACATCTACAGCCATCTGATCTTTGACAAACCTGAAACAAACAAGCAATGGGGAAATGATTCTGTATTTAATAAGTGGTATTGGGAAAACTGGCTAGCCATATGCAGAAAACTGAAACTGGACCCCTTTCTTATACCTTATACAAAAATTAACTCCAAATGGACAAATACTTAAACATAAAACCTAAAACCATAAAAATCCTAGAAGAAAACCTAGGCAACACCATTCAGGACACAGGCGTGGGCAAAGAGTTTATGTCCAAAACACCAAAAGCCATGGCAACGAAAGCCAAAATTGACAAATGGTATCTAATTAAACTAAAGGGCTTCTGCACAGCAAAGGAAACTATCATCAGAGTGAACAGGCAACCTACAGAATGGGAGAAAATTTCTGCAATCTATCCATCTGACAAAAGGCTAATATCCAGAATCTACAAAGAACTTAAACAAATTTACAAGAAAATAAAAAACAACCCTATCAAAAATGGGCAAACGATATGAACAGACACTTAGGAGACATTTATGCAGCCAACAAACTGACGAAAAAATGCTCATCATCACTGGTCGTTAGAGAAATTCAGATCAAAACCACAATGAGATACCATCTCATGCCAGTTAGAATGGCAATCATTAAAAAGTTAGGAAACAACAGAAGATGGAAAGGATGTGGAGAAATATGAACGCTTTTACATGGTTGGTGCAAGTATAATTAGTTCAATCATTGTGGTAGACAGTGTGGCAATTCCTCAAGGATCTAGAACTAGAAATACCATTTGACCCAGCAACCCCATTACTGGGTATATACCCCAAGGATTATAAACCATTCTAGTATAAAGACACACACATGTATGTTTATTGTGGCACTATTCACAATAGCAAAGACTTGGAACCAACCCAAATGTCCATCGATGATAGACTGGATAAAGAAAATGTGACACATATACACCATGGAATACTATGCAGCCATGAAAAAGGATGAGTTCATGTCATTTGCAGGGACATAGATGAAGCTGGAAACCATCATTCTCAGCAGACTAACACAGGAACAGAAAACCAAATGCCACATGTTCTCACTCATAAGTGGGAGTTGAACAATGAGAACACATGGACACAGGGAGGCAAACATCACACACTGCAGCCTGTATGGTGGTAGGGGGATAGGGGAGGAATAGCATTAGGAGAAATACCTAATGTAAGTGACGGGTTGACGGGTGCAGCAAACCACCATGGTACATGTATTCCTATGTAACAAACCTGCACATTCTGCACACGTATCCCAGAACTTAAAGTATAATAACAATAATAATAATAAAAGAAAAAGCAGATGCCCACCCAACAAGTACAACAAATATGGTGGCATTTTATCTACCAGACTCAGGTTATGGAAAAACAGAATCCAACGTTTTACCACAATACAGAGATTCAAGACCTCTGTGACACCATCGCAGGACACATATCTACTTTTAAAGAAATAAAGGCATTCAATTAAAAAACTTATTTGCTTACCTTTTTGAAACAAAAGTTGAGACCACCTGAATTTGTGATGATAAAATAAGCACAAGAAACCCTACAACTTTCTGAGAACCTACTATATATCAGTTGCTTTTCCAAGGTTAGTGCAGTTAATTCCTACAGCAGCAAAACAAGTTACGTATTTTTGCCACTTTACAGGTAAGAAAGTGTGGTCAGGAGCTCGCTCAGCTAGTGAAGGTCAGGGGAGATTCAACTCATCCAAATCTTGGTTCAAATATTACCTTCCTAATGAGGCCCACTCCTGCAAGCTGGCTCACACCTACACAGCTTTGCAGTCATGGCACTTATTATATTCTAACATTTTGTATACTTCATGTATTATATATATTTTTTGTATAATAACTGTCTCTTCCTAAGAAAGTGTAAATTCTTTGAGCACAGGTATCTTTCTTTGCTTTGTTCACTGATTCACCTCTAGTGTCTAGAACAGTGTTTGGAACATGGCAGAATTCAGCATATATGCAAGGAACCTACTAGTAAAATATTTAAATGTCTTCACTGTCTATGCTCTTAACTAT
The DNA here is from genome assembly GCF_037993035.2 of Macaca fascicularis. Lineage (NCBI taxonomy): Eukaryota > Metazoa > Chordata > Mammalia > Primates > Cercopithecidae > Macaca > Macaca fascicularis. Next base: position 26,687,891 of record NC_088376.1, on the reverse strand, counting down.
TGTTCTGTAATGCCCGTATTCTGAGTACAGAAATAAAAATCCTATTTCATTTCAAGCTGAGCCACTCTCTTTGGCAAAGATTAAGGAAGGGTGAGCAAGAGGTCCTCTACCATTCTGGTTTTACTGATGGCAAAAATCAAAGTTACAAGTATTCAAGTATTCCTTACACCTTGAGGCATAAAGACATAAAAGCAACGAAATTTTTAAAAACAATAAAACCCTAAAATCAATTTGCTTATTAAGGCATATTTCTTTATATATTGATTTGCTAGTCATTGGCTGAAAGCCCTCATTCAAGCTATTTTAAGATTAAGAAGCAACACTTATTTTATAACCCACAGTGAAAATGGATTGTCTTCCCACTCCACTATCTTTAAAGATAAAACTGTCATTTCTACAAGCAGTGGAAGGCAGTGTGACTTAAGGACTTTGGCAATATTATCAACTCTGAGGAACTCCACTAGAATTGAGGTTTCCCTCTCCCCACAAGGTACTTTAAAGATAAGGTTGGGCTCATCCAGTGACTTACTAGACTGGGTTTCTGTAATCTCTCAGAATCCAATCTTGAATTGGGCTGTCAATTGACTAGGTGGAAAATCTGGCTCAAAAAGAAAATGAGAGGTTTAGAAAGACAGCAAAAGCCCAGAAAGCTAGGGCAAAAAACAGAGAATACCTTAATAACCCAGGGGGATGACATCACTCAGGATATCTGCCAGAAACTAGGCCTACAGTTGTAACTCAGCTCCTTGTATCTAGAAAGGGATTAATCGTATACCCAGTGTGAAATAAATCACCAAATGACTTTTTATTAAATTCCCGCCAGAGCTGCTGGAATGCAGGAGCAACCTACTCCAGACCTGCTTTCACAATGCGTGGACTTCATTCATCTATTTATTCATTCTTCCTTCACTCTCTTATCTTTTAATTACTACAACACTCCCTGCTAGATAATAGAATGCTACCATCTAACTCTTTTCCTAGTGCAACTAACATTGGATTATACAGACAACACACATTATCTCATTTAAGAACAACCTAAGAAGAAACAGACACACGCATCCAGGGATTTGACCATGGTCTTTCACCTTATAGGCACAAGAAATGGGAGTGAAACTGGACAACCTGACTACAGAACGTAGGATCAAAATCATTTCTCAGCATTATACCAGCGATGACTCTGAGAAGTCTGCTACCTAAAAACACAGATGAGCCTTAACCACAAACATCTGACCTGGAATCTGAAACAGTTCCCAACAGGGGAAAAGATGATGCCCAACTATGCTCTCCAACATTGTGTGGGCAAAAGAACCACCTGGGAAGCTTTTGCACATATTTAAGCCATTTTAAACGAATACATTTATTATCCTTGTAAATGCAGAGATATACAAACAACTGAACAAAAAGTGGCTCATAATCCGTTGCCAGATAACTAACCCTTGATGAGAAAAAAAAAAAACAATAATTCCACATTCAGTTTAGAGCATCTACTATGTGCCAGGCACTGTCTAATGCTAATGATAGAGCAGTGAACAAAGGAGATCTAAACCCCTGACCCAGTGCCACATTCAAGCTGCACAAAATGATGTAAAAGAAAAAAAGTGCAATTCCTACTTCCAAGTCTAACAACTGCTCATGAGTTCTTACCTTTCTTTTTAGAAATGCACATGCTTATAGTAGCGTAGCTATCAAAAAGCCTTCTTAAATTTTTTCTCCCCAAAGGATTCTTTTTATCCTTTTGGGCCTTACTTTCATTATGTGCTGTTATAGTGTAGATTTTTTCCCACGTCACAAAATACAGATATGCTTATTTTGTTCATGGTTGCACCCTATTCCAGCATTTTGGATGCATCATAATTTTATTTAATGCTTTTCCTACTGATTTTCACTTTTGTTGTTTCCGGTTTGTGCTTTAAAAACTAACAATGCATTAATATCTTTAATGATATGTCTAAGTAACCTTTTGGGAATATACAGTATATTCCTACTAAAAAGCTTATTAGGGTAAAGAGTACATGCTGTAAAATATATATTCATATATAAATATGATCAAGTCACTTTGTGCAGAGTTTGCAAAAATGTATTTCCTTCGTATATTGGTATTTAAGAATGGCCCTTCCCACAGCCAACACTTAAACATTTGTTCAATTCTTAAAAATTTACCAATCCATTAAGTGAAGGACTAGATATAATCTATTATTTTTATTTACATTTTGTTATTATGAAGTTAAGTGCATTTTCATTGGCAATACATATTTCTTTATATGTAAGGTGTTTGTTCCTTTTCTTTTTTTTAATAGACTTTATTTTTTAGAGTAGTTTTAGGCTCACAGCCATATTGAATGGGAACATACAGAGTTCCATATACCCACTGCCTTCACACATTCATAGCCTGTCCTGTTACCAACATCCTCCACCACAGTGGTACATTTGTTACAACTGATGAACCTACATTAACATGTCATAACTACCCAAAGTTTATGGAGTACATTAAGGTTCACTCTTGGTATTGTACATTATGTAGGTTTGGACAAATGTGTAATGTCATATCCTTCATTACAGCAACATACAGAATAGTTTCACTGTGCTAAAAATCCTCTGTATTCTGCCTATTAATCCCTTGTCCTACCATAACCTCTGGCAATCCCACTAATACTGTATTTTGAATATGAATTTGATAGAAAAAAAGCCACACATAAATGAACCCACACAGTTCAAACTCATGTCATTCAAGGGTCAACTGTAGTTGGAATAATACAGTATGTAGCCTTTTCAGATTGGATTCTTTCACTTGCTGATATGCATTTACTGTCCCACCATGCCTTTTCTTCACTTGCTAGTTCATTTATTTTTAGTGCTTAATAATATAGCATCATGTAGATATACCACAGTTAATCCATTTACCTACTGAAGAGCATCTTAGTTGCTTCCAAGTTTTGGCACTTATGAATAAAGCTGCTATAAACTTCCATGTTCAGGTTTTTGTGTAGACACAAGTTCTCAGTTTCTTCGGGGTAAATACCAAGAAAGATGATTCCTGGATCATATGGTAAAAAGAAGTTTAGTTTTGTAAGAAACTGCCAAACTGTCTTCTAAAGTGCCTATACCATTTTGTATTCTCAGCAGCAATGAATGAGAGTTCCTGTTGTTCCAGACTCTAGCCAGCATTTGGTGTTGTCAATGTTCTGGATTTTGACTGTTCCGATAGGTGTGCAGTAATATCTCATTGTTGTTTTAATATTTCTCTAATGATACATGATGTGGAACACCTTTTCATATGCCTATTTTCTATCTGTATATCTTCTTTGGTGAAGTGTCTGTTAAAGTCTTTGGCCCACTTTTTAATCAGGTTGTTTGTTTTCTTATTCTTGACCTTGAAGAGTTCTCTGTATATTTTGGATGACAGTCCTTTATCAGAAATACTTTTTGCAAACATTTTCTCCCTGTCTGTGGCTCGACACTTATTCTCTTTATAGTGTCTTTCACAGCAGAATGTTTAAAATTTTGATGAAGTCCAGCTTATCAGTTCCTTCCCTCATGGATCATGGCTTGGCATTGCATCTAAAAAGTCATCACCAAATCCAAGGTCCTCTAGATTTTCTTCTATGTCATTTTCCAGGAGTTTTATTTTGCATTTTACATTTATGTCTGTGATCCATTTTGAATTACTTTTTGTGAAGAGTATAAGGTCTTTGTCTAAATTCATTTTTTTTCCCAAGTGGATGTCCATTGGTTTCAGCACCATTTTTTGAAAAGACTTTTTCCATTATATATTTTTTGATCTTTTGTCAAAGACCAGTTGCTTATCTTTACGTCAGTCTATTTCTGAACTTTCTCTTCTGTTCTACTGATGTATTGTTTATGCTTTCACCAATACCACAATATCCCGATTATTGTAGCTTTATAGTAAGCTCTGAAGTAGGGTAGTGTCAGTTCTTCAACTTTGTCCTCCTTCAATATTATGTTGGCTATCTAGGTCTTTTGCCTCTCCATAGAAACTTTAGAATAAGCTTGTCAATGGTTGTTCATATTCTTCATCAATTTTTCTTAGTTGTTTATCTTTATTGATTCTTATCAGCTCTTTGTTAATGAATAAAATTAGCCATGTGTCTGACATTGGTGTTGTAAATACTGCTTTCGAACTTTGTCTCTTTTTAAACTTAATTTATGAATTATTTTTCCAAGCACAAGTTATTAATTTTATGTAGTTAAATTTGTCATTTTTCTCTTTTGTAATTCTGGGTTTGTGTCCTGATTACAAAGACTTTCCACTGCAAGTGTATAAATTCATTCACCCTTGCTTTCTTCTATGTATTTATAGCTTAAATTTTTATGTTTGAATCTTTGTTCAATCTTCAATTTATTTCAGTGTAAGAAGTGAAATAGGAATCCACTTTATTTATTTGTCTAAATGTATATCCAGTTGTCCCCTATTTATTTAAGAGTTTGTTTCACCAGTGAATTGAAATATCATTTTTATCATAACCTAAATCCCCATAAACCAAAGTATTGAGATTTACTTCCTAATGTTCTAATATGGTTTTCATATTTGTCTATTATTCAATACCAAATTATTTAATTATTATGGTTTTTTGGTATATTTTAGAATATGTTTCCCCTATCAGAACACTCTTTTTTCATAATTTCAGAGAATATTCACTTATGTTTCTTCTTTCAGATAAATTATAGTGTCATTCTGCCTAGTTCAAGATCAAATACTATTAGTATTTTGAATGCAATTGCATTATGCTTATACATTAACTTATAGAGAGCCAACAATCTTGTGATATTAAATTAGGGAGGAGTTTGTGAAAATATTGATTCCTGGGCTCTATCCATGAAGATTCTGATTGAGTAGATCCAGACTAGGCAGTAGGAAACCTAGAACACTCAGGGTTTTTTTTTTTTTTTCAGATATGTTTGAGAAACATGGAAATTCAGAGAAAAGAATAATTACTCTTTTTATAAGGATGTTTTCGTTTTTCTTTTTTTAAAAACTTTTATTTTAGATGGTCATTCTAAAGAAGGTGCCATTTGCAATGAACCTTATTGATGAATTTGTGAGATTTATATGCTCTTATATAAGATATTTCAAAGACAGAGGAGACTAACAGTGAATGGAAATGAGTGTTTACATTTTTGGAAATACAGTGGAAAAAAAATCTATGCATCAAGTAAGATGGACAACATGAGGTAAAGACACAGAAGGTTAAGAAATGAGGAGTGATTCTGCAGGGCTGGACCTGAGGATGAGGTAAGGAGGGTTTTGTAAAAATAAAACTCCAAGGTAAATTTGAGCCAAAACCTGAGCTGCACTGATCACCTAGATAAGAAATTTGGACTCTACGTATCAGGAAATAAGAAACCTTGAAGGCATTTTCATATGTGTCTCTGTATTGTGGGATTAGCTTGTCTGTAGCTATACCATGGGACAGCGAAGTTTTGTTTGAGGTGGAAGCACAAGAGAATCAAGTCAGGAAACTCATTAGGGATGATTATTGCATTTACTAGAGATAAATGATGCACACTGCTGACAGTGAGGAATGGAATGAGGGAGACTTGATCATGCCTTTGGGACTCATGTGGGCTGCAGTGATTTATTGCTCCAACAAGTTCTACCCTTTTATCCCCACAGCTATGTAGGATCACGAAATTTTAGGGCTGGGAGGGATCTTTGAATTCATTTAGACTCTGCCAAAGTGCAGAGATCCACCCACATTCAAACCTAATGCAAATAATGGCAGGCTGGAGGTTTGAATCCAGTAAGCAAAGATTCAACTTCTTGTTCCTCCACACTCTATATGACATTGGGAAAGTAACTTAATGTCAGTTTTTTTAATCTGTAAAATGAAGAGGATAATACTCATCTCCTAGAAGTGTTGTGAAGAAACAATAAGATGATGAACCAATGACCATCCCTTATATCCCTAGGAGAACAAACAGTACTAGGAAGTAGTCAACAGATCTGAATTCTAGGTGGCCCTAACTGTACCACTCACTACTGGTTGCTTATTCAGGCTAGGCAATTAAATTTGTTAATCTTCATTTTTCTCATCTTAAACAGGAGGTGAAATTATAAGGTGACATCCTTACATATAAAGATGTCAGATGTGATTCCAAGGTGCCATGTATATATAAAATTCTTCTATTGGATATTACAAAATGCCTACACAGTCACAAGGATGGGGGGGGAACGTTAAATGACTCAATGAACAAAGGGGATGTAAATTAGGACACTAGACTGATTTCTACACAGCATTTCTAATTAGCATATCATTAAGTGCAGTGATTGACTGCTTTCCTTCACTTAATTTTCATTGCTTCGACATCTCTGGGAACGGCAAGGCACATACAAAGCGACAGCAGGTAACTGGAGAATATTCCTCCAACACAAGAGAAAAGCTGGTTGCCTTGTCCTCCTCACAGTCTTTCTTGTAGGATTGGGCTCTCAGTATTGTTCATACTTTAGCAGGGATTGCAGTAATTGTCCTGAAGACTCTAACAGCAAGGGCTGGGAAAATGAGCACTTCCACTTTACATAAATGTCCCTACTACCAAGATTCCACAGAAGTGGCCCAAGAATTGTGTGCCGGACAGAAAATACCAAAGAGGAGTGTCAGTATTTTGGCACTCAAGTTGTCTACTCAGAAAGTCCTGGACTGAATCCTTTGCATGACATTTTCAATTTATTTCCCTCTTACCTGGTGGGAAACTTAACCTTCTAAGCTTCCTGAAATTGCCTTTTTTGTAAAATAGAGATAATGACATCTAGTCATTAAAACAACAACCTTGCTTTAAGGAGTAAATGAGTGCATGTTTGTAAACAGCTCAAGAGCTCAATAGATGGTGACATAATCACTGCTTGGAAATTTTCTTTCCTTAATAAACGTGACAGCTTCCTGTTTTACCATAAAGACATGCTATAGATACTCCAGTTTATTTCTAAGCCTATTGTGTGCTAAATAAAAAAATCATTTTTTAAAAAAATATGGAATTAGAAATAGAAGAAAGAATTACTGAAATGTGGAATAATACAAATGTGGTTTTGTCTCTTAATGCCCAACGACTGTTTAAAAAAGAAAATTTCCAACTGTATTTAAAATTACCTTTGGTTTTATAACTGCCTTAAGAGATCTTTCAAGGATCAGCCTTCTGGTTTTGAAGCAGAAGGGTAAAATTTCACTTACAAAGTGCATTCTTCTTGTTGCATTTATCCCCATTTGTAAAGCGCAGGTCATCTTTCAATTTCATGGCACCACTGCTTTTTTGAATAATGAGACTAACATCCATATGGAATTAGCACAATAGAAGTGAAATAGAGAAGTAGGCTGGGGAGGGGAGAGCAAGGACAAAAAAAGCAGGAAGCTGTTTCATGTTGTTCTATCCTACAAATCCATGCTCTAAGAGGTCTTCAAGGCAGTCTGTTAGTTTAAAAGAAACTATTCTACTTTTTAATGATAGAAATATATGTAGAAATTGATCAATAAAAAATTTCCATAGGGTATTTTAGCAATAAGCATGAGGATTAAATATGCTTTGCCCAAGCAATCCCATTTCTTTCTTTTTTTTTTTTTTTTTTGAGGTGGAGTCTTACGCTGGAGTGCAGTAGCATGATCTCGGCTCACTGCAACCTTTGCCTTCTGGGTTCAAGTGATTCTTCTGCCTCAGCCTCCTGAGTAACTGGGATAACAGACGCTTGCCACCACGCCTGGCTAATTTTTGTATTTTTAGTAGACACAGAGTTTGACCATGTTGGCCAGGCTGTTCTTGAACTCCTGACCTCAAGTGATCCGCCCGCCTTGGCCTCCTAAAATGCTGGGACAGCAATCCCACTTCTATAGATAGATACGTGTGTCCATGTGACAAAGAATTATTATGCACTATGATAGTCATTGTTTTTACTAGTAAAATAATAGAAATAACTTATGTTTTTAAAGGCCAGCAAAATAAATCATTAGATACCATGCAGCCATAAAATAAAAAGAATAAGAATCAGTATATGATACATAAAACAATATGCAAAACAAGGTACATAGGATACTTCCATTACATGTATAAACAAGAGGGGGATATAGAAATATATATATATACACATAAGATAGATATATATACATACAAAATATATACACACTCCCTTCCATAGAATTTAGTCTCTCAAATACAACAAAATGCACCTGTGGTGGTTGGGGGGGGGGGATTTAGTTTTCACTATTTATACTTTTATAATAATTTAAAAACTGTACATGTATTACTTTTTCAAAAAATACAAAAATATTCTATTGAACATATTCAAAGCGTGCATGTTCTCTCTCAGTTTCTGTGCTCCAAGGGTCTAAAAGATGTTTGGATTATTATCTGATAAGAAGGATCACTGCACATGTGGCACATTGCCTGATGTGCCCAGGAAGAAGAGAGTAAGAAAGAAGCCTGTCGTTCCATTTGGAAGAGTATGGTTCTTTTGTCAGGCACAAACTCACACAGGTAAACATCATAGCACATCTCCTAGCTCATAGCACTCAAGTAAAAATAGACAGCCATTACTATGATTAGCATTATTTGTAAGTCACAATTTTGGAGAATTACAGGGCTCGGTGCTGTATGTTCCATGAACAGGATTTTATATCTCCTGCCCTGTGCAGACTTTCTGAAAGGGACCTGGAATCTTTCCCTGATCTCAGCCTCAGGCCCCACCTGCCAGGTGGCTGCTTGGCTTGTACACTGAGAGGAGTTTTGTTCGTGCATTGGTTCTCTTGTTAGTTTGTTGCCTTCTTCAAAACACTGCTGCTCTATTTGAATGGTGAGAATACATTCCTAGGTTTGAGTTGTCAGGGACTGGAATTTACTCAAGGTCACATAGAAAGGTGTGGTGAGGTGGTCTGTGTTATGTGGCCAGATATCTTGGGTATGACCTGACTTGGCTACTGATTTTAGTCTCATTTTAATGTCACTGTACCTTGGTTTTCCCAACTAAAAACAGGAATACTGATAATTCTTCCATAACGGGGCTGTTGTGAAGACTGCTTGGGTTGCCGTACTTATAAAAATGGCTGTGAGGGACTAAGCGCTTACTAAATCTTAGCTATTATTAGTAAGTTACAGCCCTGCCTTGTGAGGTAGGGTGAGTTGCCATTATTATCTCAACTGATTCAGAAGCTGAGGCTCAGGACAATCCACCCAAATTCACATGACTGTCTCAGGACCTGGGTTTTAATGTTTAATTTGAGTATTAATAAGAGCCAAATATGAACATTTACTAATCACTTGGCCTCTATTTTTCTATCCATGAAATGGAGACTTTGGCCCCTTGTGTTTAATCCCCTTTCAGAAGGCTTTAACTACAGCAAGCAGTGTTGAAAACAGACAAAAGTCTCCCAATTTTACCTCTAAAATGGAAATAAACAAAAGTGTGATTATGTTGGATCCTTTCCGCAATTGCCTTTATACTTAAAGAAAGCAAGAGTAGCTTCTGCTTTGTCGCTCATTTGTTTTCTTATTTAAAATACTGGTTGGCAGCAGTTCAGGCCCAGTAACATCTATTGTGGAATAATCTACTGCTTGTAGCTGCCCCACTTACTAGTGATAATAGAAAAACAAAAGTGCACTTTGCTTCCCAACTAATCATCACATATCTAGCCGACTACATGCTCTGAGAAGCGTATGGCATTTGACAAGAGGTGAGTGAATTGACTTTCCTGGGTGGTGACTGGCAAAGCCAGCCTCTTTCTCTCAACACCATCCAATTGAGCAAGAGGAAGTAGAGCCTAAGGTCACTACTGAAAAGTCACTTGCATCAGAGAGAGATTCCCACAGCTTGCTATCACACTCCATAAACATTTATGAATCCGATGTTCTTGTGCCACGCTCTGTGCTAGGAAGTGCATGAGTTAAATGTTTTTCTCTTTTTCTCTCCACGGACATTTTTAGTGGAAGCTGCGGTGGAGGAGCTGCCTTGTCTGTGTGTGTTGTTTTAAGGATATCGATTGTTAACACAATGACGGGTCAGGAGATGGAAGGCACAGTCATTAGCTGCAGCCGCCCTCATAAGTTGTTACAGAGCTCAGAGAAACACTAATGGATAAACAAGGTCGACAGGAACATGAGGGGCCAGATCGGAATGTCCCAAGGTGGCAAAGTCTTCGCCAGGCCTTTCTTTCCCTAAGCAGCAAACAAAAAAACATTAGTATTGATGTTTGGGGTAGGCAAAGTGTACAATGAAGAATGACTTCATTACAGCTTGCCCATCATAACAAGGGCAGGAGATGATTTAAAAGCTGCCCTCCTTGTACAGAGATGATGCAATAAAGATGATCCATGGTCACCTGCACTTGATCTTGGGGTATTTCTTCTTCTTTTCAGTAATGGAAGGGAGTACCGAGTCAGGTATATAAACAGCAATAACCACTGTGAACATTTACTGAAAGCGAACCTTGTGACAGCGTTTCCAGTGATTTCCATATGCCATTTAAGTTCATCTTTACCAATACACTAGAGAGTATCCTTTATTATTCCTGCTTCACAGATTAAGAAACTGAGGCTCAAAGAGATCAAGTTGTTTGCCCAACTTCTCCCCACTCTTGAGAGTTGAAGCTAAGGTTCAAATTCAGTCTACAGAAACTAGAGTGACCAGTTCATCCTCGTACACATGAGACTTTCTGTTTTGACGCTGAAAGTCCAACATCCTGAAAACCCTCTCAGTCCTAGGCAACATGGAATCATTGGTCACCATAATTGGAGCTCAAACCATGGACCATGCGGTGTCTTGTAGAATAAATAAGTATGCTTAGGTTGGAAACTTAGACCTGATTTCCCACATGTGCATAAAGTGGTAGCTCATCTAACTGGTCTCTAAAGCGTAACTACTCAAAGTGTGATCAGTGGGTGGACCAGGAACATTTAACATCTGGGAGCTTGTTAGAAAGGCAGAATCTTAGGCCACATCTCAGACCCACTGAATCACGACCTATATTATAATATAATCTTCAGGTAATTTGTACAAACACTAAGTTTTGGGAAGCAAGATTTCAAAATCCTTTCCAGAACTCTATTACTGTGATCCTGAATCAACTACTGTAATATGGACTTCTTTTGGGTACCAGCTCTATAAAGGATCCCAAGTAGAAAGGAAGGGTTCCTAGCCATTAGGGATGTTCACTGTGGAAACCAGGGATGGGCAGCACAGGCAATGTGTAACCAGGCCCACACTTCATGCCATACACTGATTTCCGTGAGAGGAGACAACGTGTTGTGGGGAAAGAACCCAGGCTTTGGACTCAGACTGACTTGGGCTGGAATCCTGACCCAGCCAACTGCTGCCGAGGTGACCTGGGGCAATCTGGAACTTCCTAGGGCCTCAGGATGCTTTCTGTAAAATGGTTAAAATTTCCCATCTCAGTGGTCCAATTGGACTGCCAGTTCCGGCTGTCCTTCATAATTAACTGAGGGGTATTAAATGAAAATGCAGATGCCTGGCTCCACCTTTAGAGAATTTAGTTATAATGGACTGTGACAGCACTTTGACATTAGTATCATTTCAAAGTTCCCAAAGTGATTCTTTTGTACAGCCAAGGTTTAGGTCCACTGATATTCCCCTTAAGGCTGGTGGTGAGGTACCAATGGAATAACTCATGGCAGCCCCTGGCACAGGCAGGCATTCAGCCCATATTCAATTCCTCTTCTGGGAGCAGTGGCCACATCACCGGTTATCACCTACCAGCATCAGGGCTATTCACAAAGGGCAGATGAGAATTCTCAAAGGAAACCAAGAGGTCCATAAAGGTCATGCCTTGAGCTTCTCACTACAGTATTTGTACTTATTGATTTAAAAGTAAGAAAAAAACCAGATGGATACCATAAACAAAGTGATTCACCAGGTTAGTATTTAGGATCCTACACAACTTTTCTTTTAAAGGAAAAAAAATTAATCAATCTGCTTTCCAATTTACCTTATAACTGATACATTTTTCTTAGGATACAAATCCTAAGAATGCCCACAGACCTCTAAGCTATAGCCCTCCATTCCTCAGGGCAGCTAATTAAAACGCCTGATGGTAACGGTGACTTCCATATTGTGTGCTGCAAGGGAAACGCTTCCCTGCAGTTACGGTGGTGGTACCTGAAAACAAGAGCGTCGTAAGTTGTAAATTGTCACAGGACTTTACAAGCAGACCTTGATAGAAATCCTAATAATTCTATACGGGAGCAGAATATTTTGCCTTGATTTTTTTTTTTTTTAGTAGTAGGTCCATTCAGCCAAAGAAATCTGTCTTTAAAAGTACAGCAACACATGGAGGTATAGATAAAAATCAATACCGAATTCCTCTTCATTTCCTAAGCAACATTAATAAACTCTCTCGGGTTTCAATATGTCTATCCCCATTAGAGTCTTGGAGGGGAAAGAGTATGGGGCATGGAATCTCAGGGTTCCTGCCCTGCTCACTTTCTCTTCCTGCCTCTCAGTCTGAACTTTCCCACTGGTATAGAATAATGACAAAGAATAGATTAGATGTGGCCTCTAAGGTATATTTAAACCACAATACAAGAGGCTATTTGATGAAATAACCAAATGCTTCTCTCAATGTCCTCAGAAATCTCTGCTGGAATGTTAAACTGCAAAGCTGAACATTTATTTCCAAGTTGTTATTTTTCAAACTCCCCACTTCTTTTACTAATTCACTTGGTTTTTCACACCTTCATAACAAGGCCCATTTATACAGTGCTTTGCAGATTATAAAGTTTGTATTCAAATTTCATTAAACTTCACTGTCAGACTTTTTAACTGATTATATTTAATACTGATGCAAAGAAAGATTCACTAATTTGTCCAAAGCCACACTACCAGAAAGTGACAAAGGACCTACTTGAACAAGGAGGATCGGTGAAGAGCTGCTGAAAGCTCTTGAACCATACTTCCTTTCCCTGTTAAGTGTATCTTCCCCAACCAAACGCTCACTGATACTTGAGGTGGCTTTGCAGAAATACTCTCCCATTTAAATTGCTACTTATAGATCAGGGGTAAGATCTCCCTGCAGGTCTTTGGCCAATTTGTCCTGAGATCTGTTCTTGCTCTTCCTCTAAGCTGCAGAGGTAGAGGTTAAAACCTGGAGGGTACATTTCCCAGGCCACCTTAGTTGGCCTCGGCTCAGTTCTGCCAATGAGAGGCAGAAAACAATGGATTGGAGGGCAACAGAATGGGAGAAACCAAGGTATTTTTCTGTCTCTCTCTGAGTGTAATGTGGGATCCCCTCTACGATTCCAGCTCCTGCCAGGAGGCCCTGGGCCTCAGCCTTCAGGATTCTATCTCTTGTGTTTCCATCTATAACTATTAGTTTCTTGCTATTGCTACTCTATGAATTGTCTCACCATTCCCCATGTGGCTTCTATCACCTAGATACCAAATTATCTACATTAAATTATTTCTATGTAATTTACTAAGCATGGTTCCTAGTTTGACTCCAACAGGCAAAATCACTTTTCTCAATTTTCATACATTTGTATATGAGTTGGAAAAAAAGAAATAAAGAATTAAACTTAACTCACTGTTTACCATGTACTTTCCAGTGCTAGGCACTTTTATGTGTATAACATATTTTAGTCCTCCAAATAGAACCATGAGAAACATTATTATTATTATTTTACAAAGAAACAAAACATCAAAAATGTGAGATGACTTTCCCAAGGACACAGCAATACTGAAAGGAAGACACAGCAATACTGAAAGGAAGAGTAGGAAAAAGTAGGCCTTTTTCCTACTTATCAGTCATGGAATAAAGACTAGACTGGGATTCAATCTTGAACAAATGGTGGAGATGGGGTCACTGTAAATATCAAAGAGTTCGTAGCACAGATAACTTCAAAATTTTTCATAAGCATTGAGTTAAATAGTGAGACAGCAAAAACATACAATTAATATACAATTAGTATAAGTATACAATTAATATAAGCTTTAATATCTATACTAAATATAGATACTAGAGAAACTGAGGCAGTAGAGAAAGCCTGGATCCTTCCTGCCTGAGGCCAACTGTCTTAGTCTGTTCTGGCTGCCATGACAAAATACCACAGACTGGAGGGCTTAAACAACTGACATTTATTTCTCCCAGTTCTGGAGGCTGGGCAGTCCAAGATCAAGGTGTAGGCCTGGTTTGGTTTTGCTTAGGCTTTCTTCCTGGCTTGCAGCAGTTACCTTCTTGCTATAGCCTCATATGGTGGACAGAGGAAGCTCTCACATCTTCCTCTTCTTATAAGGGCACTAATCCCATCCTGAGGGTTCCACCCGAATGGCTTCATCTAAATTTAATTACCTCCTACAGGCCCCACCTCCATACTATCATATTAGGAATTAGGGCTTCAATTTATGCATTCGGAAAAGGGGCACACAAACATTCAGCCCCATAACACTGATGCATGCCTTCTAAGCAGAATTCATATTTTCTGACTATTAATGATTTGACGTAAAAAGACAAGGCAGAATAAAATTATAAATTATGTTCAGATTTCTGTTATGAATTGTGATTTCACAAAGTCAAGTCAAAACACAAACACGTATTGGATCCCAATTATTTGACTCATTTCTCTAGCTATTAGCTGGAGAATGTTTTCAAGTATTACTATTACAAATAATCTTCCATTCATAAAAATATCTCCCTACCCCCATTCTCCATTGTAAAGAGCCCTGAAGTAAGTCTCAGAAGTACTGACATAGAGTCTACACCTTAACAGTCACTAGCTTTGTGACCTTGAGAAAGTTGTGTCAGTCATCTGGGGCTCAAATTCCTCACCTAAAAATAGGAATAATTATATTTCGTCTACTTCCCACAATGGGTCATTTTGAAGATTAAAAAAGCAAAATGTTGACACATTTTGAAAAATGCAAATTGCTATACAAGTATAAGGGATCATGTTTATTAAAGTACATTTACATTCCTTATTGCATTTTTATCCTCAGAGCAATCTGCTGCAACTACTTTCCCTCATCAGCAAAATGCTTGAATATGAAAAAAGGTAAGTGTGAAGAGGCAACTTTACTAAAGCCCTGCAAATTGTAGGCAAAATTATGTTCATTTTCTTCTGCCATCATAAATGACAACCTTCAAAACTGGAGACCTTCCTAAACCTTTTCAGCTACTTGTACATCTAGGGTCTTTTCTCCACATCCCAGCCTGCTGGCAAGGGAATGCCAACATCTGGAGAAAATTCACTTAAGCAAAGTGAAGCTGAAAACTGAAATTGTGACCAGGTGAGTTACTATAAACTATAATTTTGCTATCTTATAGAATTTTAAGTATTTTTCAGATGGCCTTAATATTCTATAGAGTTAACACTAGCTTTATACTGCAGAGTCCTATGAAAGAAGCAACTGGAAACAGAAAAAAAGATTATGGAATTTATTACATTTAGTTTAAAATTTAATTTCTATGGCCTAGTCCTTACTAGGACTTGGGTTAAAAAAAAAACAAAAAACAAAAAACCCACTAGTGTTTCAGCAATGAAAGGGATTGTTTCTCTTGTCAATGCCGGAGTATTAGCTTTCATAGGGAATATCAGCCTTAGGGAATGCGTGGAGGAAGTGGATTCCCTTCCTCTCTGCTCTCCAACACCCATTCAGTCTTGCACATCCAACACATATTTCTAAGTGCCTGGCACTAAGAAGAGTGCTGAGGATATAGATTAAACAACATTTATCCATTAAAAACTCTCAGTCTACCAACCCCATTCCTGCTCCCATAGCACCCATCTTCCTGTGGGGCAGACAGCATTTTCTGTGAGCATCCATCCTGATACTGCTGCGGATTTCCTTTCTGACCTTGGTCAGGTTACTTTTCTTTTTCCTCTCAACTTACAGAAATGTGATAATGCATGTGGGCAAAAAAAGAAAAAAACTGAAAGATTGATAAGAAAGAAAAGAGATTCACTACATCCCAGCCAGTGCCCTAATACAGGTTCATATGCATTTGAGGTTTTGGAATCAAGAGGGTTTCATGAAAATACCTTCCATTTTAAGGGCTGTGTAAACCTGGAGTTCATATTCAATCAGGGCTGACTTCCAGCTGCTTCATAACGATTTTAGCGCTGCGACAGAGCAGAGCATCTTCCTATTTTCAATCCTAGCAATTTGGTTCAAGCATGATCTCAACCACTTTAAGCTTTGATATTTCTAGCCACCTCTTATGCTGTATTTTCTCTTAATGCCACCAATCATGTGTGAAATGCTGTTGCAAAACTAATCTTTGTGGGAAATGATATGTAATGGCTTCTTTAAAGAGAGACAGACAGAAAGAGAGAGGGCAGGGACTATGACCTTTGTTGTTTTTTGACATGGTTTTCGTAGTGCCATACAAATGGAAACATCCCTTTCTCAAGGTCAAAGTAGAAATAGGTTTCTGCTTATACAAGCATCATGCTTTCTTAGGCAGGAAAAGCTTTGAAAATGATCCTTATGACTTGATTTTTAGAACCTCTAATGTATATAATGGTTGCTAAACTTGAAAGCCAGCTGTGCTTAAAAAATACTTTAATATCTACCTTATTAAGTCAATACTTAATGTATTACATTTCAAATGATGTGAAAAGATCCAGGAATACATAAATGCTATGAATGAAGTATAATATTAAGTATCTATGTAACAAGGAACTATTTGACATTCCAGTATTAAACACACACACACCAACCAATACATCTTGTCTTATCAAGGGAGTGTTCAGGCAAAAGCAGCTGTGACCAAATCTTCTGGAATGGAAATCAGAAACCACTAATTTAAATTTTTCATTTGTTTTTTGGAACAATTATGTCACCCACGAAAGCGTAACTTTGCAAGTCATCATTAGCTCATGAATTTTGGAACTTATCCCTTAAATAAACGTATCTCATTTCCATATAATCACAACAACTATGGAGGTCTTTAAAAAACTAGCTTAAAATTTAAGGGTGTGATAAGGAATCCATGTTACTGGTATGTTGATCAAATTTGGAATTTGGCTTTTAAAATAAGAACTTCACGTGAAATTAAAAGGAGAATAGTCGTGAGGAAGAAATCTTTATGGTTTTTAAAGTTATCTTAGATTTCAGATTCTTATGCATGACCCTTTCTGATAGTATTCACCTGTTACATTCTCCAGCCCTGTTTTGTAGTAATTTATTGCATGTAATTTAGATTTAAGTGTAATAAGACATAATGGTCAGGACTTCAAGCTTTAAAAGGGGGACTTTAGACATAGAAGTTCCTTGCTGAATTATTCTCTCCCCTGTCAGCTGTGGGAAGATAGAAACACTGGCTGAGTGTTTAGAAATAGTCTAGTGGACCTAATTCTCCATAACAGATCACTCAGTACAAACTAATTAGAAGGAGTTAAATGTTTCCACTGAAACCACTAAAAAAGAAGATGTTTTTCTCTGCTGCCTGCTGCTTTCTGATCATTTCCTTCCTCATAACCTTGCCATTTAAATGTTTTTCTGGCACACTAGTTTGGAGGTGAACTTGGTGGTCCAGCTACAACCAAAAGTGTAAGTGCTGACTTGAGAATGTTCTAAACATTCCAGGGGAAAACAAAAGTCCTTCCTAAGACAATGTGCAAATGTGTCTACTATAGGCAGGGGAATAGGGTTATATCCTAGAATTTTCCTACTAGATTTTTTTTTTTTTTTTTTTTTTTAGCTGTTGTACTAAAAGCTTCCTCAGGTTTTTTTTTTTTTTTATTACAGGCACACCACCAAATGTGTTTCCTATTTTTCTTAGGCATTTTAATGAAGAGAGTTGATCCACAACTAACACCAAAGCGAACTTGAATGGTTCATTCACACTTTCTAAATTTTGCCTGCCCTTTTCTCTAGGTTTAATTAATATGTCATTAATAGTATCATTTAGGGAGAGCTCTAATATTTGCCTCTTAGTTCTGTTTAAGGTGTATCATTTCATTTTGTTTAGGAGTATTATCATGGGGGCAAGCCCCAGCTCCTTCTTGGCTATAAGCTTACCACAGTCTCTACCAACTTGACTCAGAATTGAAAGCTTACTGATATGCACCCACACAGAATTTCTTCAGTACATCAGCCTCCCATTTTCTCTCCCGATGGCAAAGGGTGAGACATGGCATCTCTCTGGCCAACCATGGGGAATCTGTGTGGTTGACATGACCACTGGCAACGACTCACCTATCCAGCAGTGGAGAAATGTGTCTGGCCAGATGGGAAGGGGGAGACGATTCAAACCTACGGTGCTTAGAGCTGGAGACAGTGCACAGTTACAACCTTCTGCCAGGTGCTGAGCAATCGCCAGGGTGCACTCAAGCAAAGACCCTGCCCTTCATACCAGCACAGTCCTCTTAACTAAACTGTAACTGGGCAGCTCAGTCCATTGTACTGACAACCACCCACAGCCTCTTCTCCTTAATCTAGGGAGAAGTCCCCCAGCTGCCTTGCTTTTATTTCTGGATAAATTATTAATGGCTATTCATCTTTGGCACATGTAATTTTTAACTATGTAAAATATTGATGGGGGTGGGAGGGTAAAATCATAAGTATTTATATTTTTCCCTTGCTTTTACAGTAAATCACACTCAGTTTGCTGACTGAGATTTTCCCTGCTTCCTTCTCCCATATGAACCTTATATTTAACTCCAAATAGTGAATGCAAGATCCAAGATCGATAGATTAAGTAACAAAAGTATCCACGGTGACTGAACAGCAAACTCTTAAATCATGGCACAGGAAGTACAGATGAGCGATTATTGAAAACACTGCACTAAAATCTCAATAGGAGATAAGAGTGAGGCTTAAGTCATTAGAAAGCTCTATTAGTCTGGTAAGTCTGAGACAGCACGCTCCAAACATGAGCTGTTCTTGAGATCCGAAAATATTACATATTCCACCAACTTGCACACACACAACTGACTCCAACTAAGCTAGGGCAGGGTCCAGTTGTCCAGTCCCAAGGGGAAGGAGGAATGAATTGAAGCAGATAGGCTGAGCCAGGCTATTCAGGCAGTGATTCTTCAGCTATATTTGAAGGGGTAGGGGGGAGGGGCAACACTGACAAATCAGATGATTTATAAAGGAAGTAAATATCCTGCTTTCATATCAATTCACCCCATACCATAGCATCACCGTGCTCTTCATCACGCTCTGCTGGGGACACAAATAAAGGACTTATGACACCTCTACCCCATTCTCACAAATCACCAGAAAAACCTAAGAATGCAGCATCGCTTTCCCTTTGTCCCTGTTCTCCCTGACTTGATAAACCATTTGCAGTTGAAAAATGAAGAAGAAAGTAATGGCCAACCAATTTGCAAAGTGAAAGCATTGTTTTGAAGAATTACCTGAAATCGCTACAATTTTGAACACAAACACATTAAGATACATACA
The DNA here is from genome assembly GCF_037993035.2 of Macaca fascicularis. Taxonomy (NCBI): domain Eukaryota; kingdom Metazoa; phylum Chordata; class Mammalia; order Primates; family Cercopithecidae; genus Macaca; species Macaca fascicularis. The sequence goes on along the minus strand of NC_088376.1, from coordinate 26,668,534 downwards.
CATGTACACATATATGTGTGTACGTACATACATACATACATATATACATACATAGCCTTTAGGATTTTCAAACATTAGGATGCTATTGAATTTTAACATGCCTGAAGTATACTGCTTAATTCTTTTTGCCCTCGCTCTTGTACTACACATTTTTTTTTAGAGACAGGTGGGCTCCCAAAGTTGTGGATATCTAACAGCTTGAACCACAAGCTGCATAGCATACCCTGAAAGAAACGGCATTCCTGAATACCTAGGATTTCCTCTGGGAATAGAAAAACATTTCTTATACCAAAATTATGGTAAGGCAATGTTCAAGACACGGAGGGCAACTTTAGCCTTGCCTTTCAAAGAGTAGAGTGTCATCTGAAGTAAGTAGGACATCACATTTCAATTCGTACTATTAAAAACTTGTGTTACACAATGAAACTGATTACCCTATGAATCACTCTGCTTTACAAGGGGCTGAACTAGCATACAGTTAATAACACGAGCTAGCCCAGTGAACATTTCTCCAATAGTCACACGATAATCCAGTACAGCATGGATGGCCTTTGACCAGTACTTTTAGACTTTACTGCTATTCTAACTGGCCCTACTTCCTCAGGACAATCACATAAGGAATTGTTGCAACAGGGTGAAAATATAAACTAAAATTATAATTTCATCACCCTTCAGTATCATTACTGATGCCGAAATTTTATTTTGTCCAAAAGACTTATTATCTTTACAAGCTTTTCCATTTATGAAAATATATGCATGATAAAGTCTAATAGTGGCCAATAAACAAGCTTACCACCTCCATCACTACCCACTGGAAAGAGATGGTTTTTAACTATAGATTCTGCTTAAATTTGGTGAAGCAATGAAGACTGTTTCTTCCAAATCATTTTCAGTTATTTTAAGACTTCTTTTCTAATATGACACAAATTATAGGGAAATCAAAACCGTCAAGACAACTAAAGGCATTTAGCTTTTGGAACTTAGGTTCCTTCCACACTCTCTCAAATGTCTCAAAGACTAAAGGAAACAAAACAGAGCAAATAGTACATACAGAAATAAATGCCCAACAAACTAATAGTGCCCCAACCTAAGTTTATCTAAATACCTCTTTAATCTGAAAGAAGACTCTAGATTTAATATTGAAAGCAAATCAAGAAATCAGAGAATTTGCATCTTGGATACATTTCTAGCCCCTCTCCAGTTGCTCTATCAAACCTTTTAATATCACATAGATGCCCTTAAATGATGATGCCAGATGGGACTTACAGAAGGAAAGCATAACTTCAGAGAGGACGAACAAATATTCAGTCCTTATCCTTGACTTCTTCTTATTTAGTGAAGGGGCTTGCCTCCTGTACTAGCAGTAAGTTGCAGTGTTAAGAGTGCAAATGCCCAGCTCCAAGCCCACTTCCAGTGCTCAACTGATAGCTCAGATCTAAGCCTGAACATGCTTTCTGGAAATGCAGGCAGCTCAAGTGAACACCTAACTGAGGTTTCTACCGTGGCACAACACTAAACTGCACAAATATTTGACAGCTCCGAGACCTCTAAAGGTTTAAAGTAATATGCATTTTGTGCTAGGCTGCTCCTAGCTAGACAGAGCACTGAGATGATATAGAGAAGTGTTCTCAGCTGCTCAACCATTGCTCACTAGAGAATGTTTTCCTTCTCCGCCTCTGAACAAGAAAAAACAGCAAATGCTTAATGAAATGCTCATATTGACTAAGCTTTCACAGCATCAATAGTATAGGAACTTTGTTTCACATTCCATTAAGTTTGCTCATGACTTCCCACGCTGCACCATTTCTCCTTCACCTAGCTAAAACAGCCAACTTCATTCGGGCAAATCAAGGCAAAGTTTGCCCCCCCCCCCACCCCCACGTCCCTGTCTCTTTTCTTTTCCAACTTAAACTCATCCACGGCCAAATTAACAGCCCCAATAGTGGCACAAAGGAAGCTTTGAAGGCTGCACCGGCTTGGTCCTCCAGTTGCCAACTGGAGGTAGGTTCAATGTAATATATTCTTGCAGCTTAAATAATTTTTTAAGGGCTTGTCTGCACTGATGAAGAGCCGGACACCCCCAGAATTACATCATCAGAGTGAACACTCACCAAAATACATTATGTTTCTCATTAATCAGACAGCTGGAATCCCACCGCGTTGTCTTCAGCATCAGCTCTCACCCAAGGCTGGCACGCAGAGCAGAGCCGTTTCATGCTACATTCGGTGGAAATGTCCCCGGCGTGGAGAGCAGTGAGCGCCGAGAGCGTGCCTCCTCCGCGGGTTGAGCGCCTTGCAGCCTGCCTTTCCGGGGCTAAGATCCCCGGCGGCTGGAGAGTGCGCTGGGGCTGCCTGCTGCACTGCCCATCCTTACTGTAATCCGACTCCTCCTTGCGATGTCCTTGCCGCGCCTGTGACATCAGGACTGAGAGTACTACAAACAGACCCCTCCACCCCACCCCACCCCACCCTGGGTTAGCAGCCGCTCCATGAGGTGCTCCGATTGCCTGCCTGGACCAACCATGGCTCTCGGGAAGCTTTGACGAGCCCAGAGACTTGGGAAGGGGCGGAGTGAGGGGCGCGGGAGGCTCTCTTAAAGCGAGAAGGGTCTCGGGATCCACGCGGGAGCACACAGGAGGATTTCACCACTGTGCAGGAGGGACGTGCTTAAGGCGAGTTCTGCCATTAACGTGTAAATTAGACAACACTTTTACCCCGCCCCTCCTATGAATGCCACCATTCTCTCCAAAATTTAACCTCCTCTACCAAGTGAAAACGGCAGTACGAAGAGGGATGGTGCCGTGCTTGCGTTCTCTTTGCTGTGGGCTTGAGGGTTTGTTGTTATTTTTTGTGATGTTTATATATAAGAGGAATAAAAGGAACGCCAGGGACCATTGCTAGGGTAATAGAGGTTTACACTTAGAAGTGATCAGGTCCCAGAAAGCTAGTACTTGGTGAAGAGTAATTTTTTATTTCTTGAGTGTTCCCTGAGCTAGGTTGATAGAAAGATATAAAGAAAAATAACTGGTGATAAAAGTCACATCTCAGTTGCCCAGGATTTGCTGCCTCCCTTAGTAGGTAGTTATAAAGCACACTGAGGCTGAAATGATCTTTGACCTCCTGAAAGGGAGAGATGATTAGCCTGAAGGGCAACCAACATTGTGTCATAATTAAAGTCCAGTCACCAATTTAATATAGCTACACACACACACACACACACACACACACACACACACACACACTCCCATTAAATTTGAGATGAACAGTCAAGAAAGGCAAAACTTAGCAAAGCCTCTGGCTCCTCCAATGGTATAATGAATTGCAGTCCTTATCTTACATAGGAAAGTATATTAGAAAGAAATCCCTGAAAGCTATGCTGATTAATACTTAAATGCACAACATGGAAAAAATAAACTCATACAGCACGTTTCCTTTCCTAAGGACTCATCACTTTGGGAACCAATTTACGTACTGGGACATTTGAACTTATAAATTTCTATAAAAATTTATGAAATTAAGAACCAAATATAAACAAAGAACTGTAGTCTATGGAAGAACCCAATTGATACATTTTTAATCTGGGCTTTTATAAAACTATGATAGCAAATATTTCTACATTTTGATATTAAAATATTCTATGGCAATTCCTTACACAATTCTATGTCTCTTGGTGGATTTAATGTGTATAGAAATTAGGGGGCTGAAGCTCATAATAACAGCTTTCTGTGCAATCTTGCATAAAAGCTTAACTCTGATTCTACCTCTGTGAAAAGAGTGCAATGAACAATATCCTCTCTCACACTAGATTGTAAAGAATTTGGTGAGTGAAAATAGGTAAGCAAATATAAATCAGAAACATCACGGTGAATCTTAAGATAAATCTAGTACTGTTCTTTTAGAAATACTCCTAATTTAAAGCAACCAGAGGAAAATGTAAATAGTACAGGGTATTAACTTTTTTACTCCCTTTTAAAAATTAAAATAAAAACAATGTTACAGGCAAGTGTTGAAGAAAATGCATAAATGTTTTTTCCTTTTGGACAAATGGAAATTGTCCAAAAGTACAATTAATAGTTCTTCCCTCAGGCAAAAGAACCATCTGTGGTAGAGCCTATTCATGAAGCCTGTAAGCTGCCTTGACCTCCTACATGTGCTAGGGGGCACTGTAGTTTAATGTTAGTGCTTTGGGTCCATTTGAGTTCCTGTAGTTGGAAGATGCAAGCATTGAGAGTTGCGTTTCAAATAGGAGATTTGAAACACTAAAGGACTATCTTAATCATTAATAACACCCTTGCATTTGCATGACATTTTACAGTTAAAAGGCACTTTCACATGTCATCTTTATTACTAACAAATTGAGATATAGAAAGGTGGATATTACAGATGTCACAAATGAAGAACCGGAGGCTCAGAGATGTTAAGCAACTTTCTCAATGATGTGATGAGTAAGAAACAGTTGTCTTACTATTTGTTCGTTGAATTTATATTAGAGTTCTCCAACAGGTTTCCTTCTTCAAATAAATGTGCTATTTATAATGGCTCAAGTAAAAGTCACCCCCAATAAAACAATGTCACTGCATGTTCTAGAAACAAATATATCTATATGGTCACAAATACATCAGCAGGCAGTATTTGGTAATAGAACATGCCAATCTTTGCCTGGTAGTATACCCCAAAAAGCAGCATGTAGCCTTTGAAAGAATTTGGCATTCTAGAAGCAACTGAGTGTAGTATCTACACAAAGTAATTCTGTTCAAACAGAAAAGGAAGATGTCCTTTTAATTAAAGTTGTATGCCCCCGCTTCCCTGCAGTTAAGAGTTATCTGGACTGTAGAAGCCTAAGAAACAAACTTGTTTATCTCTGGATGGAAAACAAGTGCCTTTTGTTTTAATTTTATACTTTTTACTGTTTTATATAAACTATTTTATTTATTTGTATATATTTATAAAGAAAAAAATGCAACTTTTTTTTGATTGTCGTTGTTTTGTGTGTGTGTGTGTTTACATTTTTTTTTTTTTTTGAGACGGAGTCTGGCTCTGTCACCCAGGCTGGAGTGCAGTGACCGGATCTCAGCTCACTGCAAGCTCTGCCTCCCGGGTTCACGCCATTCTCCTGCCTCAGCCTCCCGAGTAGCTGGGACTACAGGCGCCCGCCACCTCGCTCGGCTAGTTTTTTTTTTTTTTTTTTTTTTTTAATAGAGACGGGGTTTCACCGTGTTAGCCAGGATGGTCTCGATCTCCTGACCTCGTGATCCGCCCGTCTCGGCCTCCCAAAGTGCTGGGATTACAGGCTTGAGCCACCGTGCCTGGCCGTGTTTGCATTTTGTACTTTGACCAGCATCTCCCTAATACTCTCGCTCTGCAGCTCTGGTAACCATTTTATTCCTGTTTTTATAGAGTTTGACTTTTTTACACTCTACCTGTAAGTGAAATCATTGGGTATTTGTTTTTCTGTACCTGGCTTATTTCACGTAAGACAACAATGTCCTCCAGGTTTATCTATATTGTCACAAATGAGAGGATCTTCTTCTTTTAAAAAGTTGATGGAATACTATTCATATTCCATTATGTATATATGCGACATCTTTGTTATCCACTAGTGGACACCTTGCTTGATTCCTGAGTAATACTGCAATGAACATGGTAGTACACACCTTTCTTCAACATACTTTTTTTAAAAAATTTTGAACCATAATAATATCCAAATGAAGCCACAGCTGATCTTGGCTAGACAGAGGATTGTGAACATGCCAGCTGTGCCTGAGAGATGCTCTCATATGTCATCTCAAGGGATTGACTTAGCAGCTTCTAGGGAAGAATCTGGTTCACACCCTGACCTTTATCTGTCTCTAAGAGTCTGTGAGAACCTAGGAGCTTCTGAGGGTAAATTAAGTCAGTTCATCTGGGGTCAGCTATAGCACCAACCTGCTTGCCAGATAAAAATATACCTAGCACTACTAAAACAAAGGATGCCTTCAAACCACTTACATATTTTGAATTAAAATATCATGGTAGGGTGAAAATTTTTTCTGTGTTCTAAGATCCAGGTAGCTGCCTGCCTTGATTCCTCATCTCATTCAAATCTTGCTCAGAGGTTTATCAGTGTACTGATTCACTCTCCTCTTTTTCCAGTTTGAAACTGCCTTTGTCCCTCCCCTGACATTTCTTAACTGCCTTTCCTCCCTTATTTTTCTCCATGGCAACTATCATCATCTGACACACTATTTTAGATGTCTGTTTATTTTTGATTTCTCTTCACTGGAATGTAATCTCAGTGAGGGCAGGGATTTTATCTGTTCAATGCTATATCTACAGTTCTTAGAAAGGTACCTGCTACTTCTCGTTATACCATAAATATTTGTGAATGAGGGAATAAGTGAATGAATGAATGGGCATCCTAAGTACAGCTGTATTGTGTGTAAGACATCATACTTTTCTATGTGCCTGAAGTCAGTTCTTTGAGGTTGATGGTGTTCTGTGCAAAGTGTTTACACAAATTGAATTTGTCCATGCTTAGCAGCAGCTGTTCTTAAATTCCATTCAGTACAGATGCCAGGTGGTACTGCAGGCCACAGTTTGTGAGCGTGTTTGTCCTTTCAAATTCTCATAGCTGTATGGAGCAGAGATTTAGATTTAGCATGAGTTAGCATAGCTCAGTTGTGTCTTCCATTGCCTTACGCTTGGCTTTAGTTTAGTCCATCTTTATCTTTTATCTATAATGTAGCAATAACATTTTATCCAGTGTTCCTGATTTCAGGCTTGCCCATGTCTAATTCATTCTCCATATTAGATCCATTACTATCTTTAAAAATGGTATGATCATGCCACTCCTTTGCTCAATGTTCTTCACTGTTTCTATATTTTTATCCACCAAGGTAGTTAAGGTCTTTGACAACCAGGTCCCTATTCGCTTCTCCATTTGTAAATACTTTGTCCTTCACAGTCTTCACTGTGTGAAACCGAATGTATGGCTATAATTCGCCTGAAGACTACATTCCCTTTTACCTGCTGTCTCTACTGAAGCAATTCGTAATCAATCTTTGGGTGTCTGTTTAAATATTACGTCTTCTGAGAAAATCATTTTTCTCACCAAAAGACTAAACGAGGTGTTGTTTGTATTTTTTTCATATAGTACACTGTACTAATTCCTACTCTAGCATTTAAACTTAGTGTGGGAATTTGCCTTTACCTGTATGTAACCCAAATGAAAGAGGATTTTCTTTTTAACTCCATGACCTCATACAAATCCATTGTTCAATGAACAAATTCATTATTTATCTATTAATTCATTCAACATTTTTGAATAAATTTAACATCTTTGAAGCCTATTATGTGCCAGGCACTGCAGAAAGTACAAAGGATAAATGGGGAATACACCTTATGAGCGCCAGGAAGAACAACAAGGCCAATATGCCAGAGTAGAGTAGATCTTAAAAAGCAAACTAAGAGTTGACTTCAAATAGGTAAGATAGAGCCCAGTTCAGTAGAACTTTTAGGCCATTAGAAATAATTTGACTTTTATTATGACTTACATGATATAACTTTGGAGCAACATGATTTGACATGCTTTAACAGGTTCACTATGGCGGATGTATGAAGAATTGACTAAAGGGAGCAAGGACACATGCAAGGTGACCAGTTAGGAAGGCTTTGTAATAATCCAGAAAAGAGAACATGGCTTGGACCAGGGAAGAAACAGTGGTGGTGGAAAAAGTGGCCAGATTCTCTACATGTACCAAAATGGGTCCATAGAATTTTCTGATGAGTTAGATAAGCAATGTAAGATTTTTTTTTTTTTTTGAGACGAAGTCTCACTGTTGTTCCCCAGGCTGGAGTGCAAAGGCAGGCACAATCTCAGCTCACTGCAACCTCTGCCTCCCTGGTTCAAGCAATTCTCCTGCCTCAGCCGCCCCCCCCCGCCCCCCGAGTGGCTGGGATTATAGGTGCCTGACACCATGCTGGATACTTTTTGTATTTTTAGTAGAGACAGGGTTCTAACATGTTGGTCAGGCTGGCCTTGAACTCCTGATCTCAGGTGATCCGCCCGCCTTGGTCTCCCAAAGTGCTGAGATTATAGGCATGAGCCACCGTGCCCGGCCAAGATTTTTTTTAAAGTAGTGGATTATTCACAATTTGAGGACTGAGCAAATGGTAGGACAGAATTTCCATGAAATCAGGAAATAACTTTTAGAGAACTTGCTTTGGGGGAGGCTAGAAGGTGGTCAGTGTAGGGGAATAATGTTTGGTTTGACATTCCTATTATATCCAAGTAGAAGTGTTTCATAGTAGTTTGGCTATACAGGTCTGGAGCTCAAAGGAGATGTTTGGGCTTCATATTTAAATTTGGAAGTCATGATTTTATAAATGATAATAAAATCCATGAGATCAGATAATATCTTTTAGGAAGTATAGATTGAAAAAGGAGAAGAGGGTTAACACTAAACACGGAGTTATAAGAGCAAAAGCACAAGTATATGGGTAGTTAGCGATGAATATTTGTTGAAAGTATAATAACTTTTGAATGCATGTGTGTTGACATATGAATGACATGTGCTGGAAGGCTATTTTAAGCCTGAGTTGGCCTCTAGTATACCACCACTCAATGTCAAAACAGTTTGAAAATTACACAAATAAGTTGCCCATATGGAAACAACTACCTAATTCAATTTATCTGTGTAGTGTTTGAATCAGAATTTTTTAAGTTGTGTAGACACTGCTATAAACTCATAAATCAATTTTATGATCAAATTCTTACTTGATGTTTCCATACAAATTAAATGCCTGGGTCATTATGGAAAATTAATTGCCTACAAGAAAAAGTACTAACATTGTGCTAAGGATAAAAATTCTAGAAATACCATAATATTCCAAAATTCTAGATTTCACTGACTTTGGAGACATATCATAAATTTCTCTTTTTCTCTCTCTTTATTTTTTATTTTTTAGATGGAGTCTTACTCTGTTGCCCAAGCCCCAGACTGGAGTGGCGCAATCTCAGCTCACCACAACCTCTGCCTCCTGGGTTGATTCTCGTGCGTCAGCCTCACTATAGTCACAGCCTCAGCTGGGACTACAGGAGCATGCCACCATGCGGGGATGATTTTTGTATTTTTGATAGAGATAGGGTTTTACCATGTTGGCCAGGCTGGTCTTGAACTGATCTCAGGTGATCCAACCACTTTGGCCTCCCAAAGTGCTGAGATTACAGGTGTGAGCCACCACACCCGGCCTAAATTTATTATATATGTGACTCTTTCTAATCTGATGGACAGCTAATAGGAGCTTTTTATTATATTTAGTAACCAGCATTGAGAGCCAGAAATCTTACCTTGGAGCTGGTTGTGGAATAGCAATGTTTATTGACTCAAAAAATAGTTGTTAAGTACTCCTGTGCCAAGTACTGTCCTAGGCGCTAAAGGTATATTAATGAAATTACAGAAACCTCTGTATACATGGAGCTTAAATTCTAGAATTCTTTATATTTCAACATATACAGTAGGATTTGGAACCTCTTTCACCTTTATCTCATACAGAGGAAATGACCTAAAGCATCTTTCAACTCATTCATTCACTGGTTACAGTTTATTGCTTCTCTCTCCAACAGCAGACCAGACATAAGGGTAGAGACATGTATATCATGTTCATACTATAACCAATGCCTCAGATGGTGTCTAAAACATAGGAGACATGCCATAAATGTATGTTGAGTGAATAAATCTATTGAAAGTCTTCTGCCTCTGGATGGTGCTTCCTACTGTTCCTACTGAGAATATAAAGTTCTATTCTACCAAGAATGCCATTTTCTATTCTCCGTTATTTGTCTTACAAGTTTTATTCACTACCTAAATCTCAGATATTTTGTTTGTACGTTTGCCCTGATTAATTGATAGTCCTGATCCCCTTGCAATAAGAAGCGTTACACACTTCCTTTCTGATGGTTCTCAGATCTCTCTCATGCCTCTTTTTGTTTTTCTTCTGTTTCTTTCCCTCACAAAGCCCTTCAGAAAGCTGCATATATTTTTACCTAGTTTGTATGAGGCAGGGGCAGACACTGGCCTCTCACTTTAAATGTATGTATAATAGATATTATAACCAAAAATAGATGGACACCATGTCAAAACTTTGGTAGTCCCAGATCACCTAGTATGGTGCCTCACTCATAGAAAGCCAAATCATTATAACCATCGTCATCACTGGCAAAAACCAAAAAAGAAACAGTGGAGTTGCTATTATAACAAGTCCTGAACTCGAATGTTCAAGTTACTTACCTCCCTGTTTTTCAAAGTACTTAGTATCTCAGTTGAGGAAATGAAGCATATATCCAAAAATATAACTAAAAACAAAGGTAACATAAAGTAACAAATGAATACTCTAGGACATGTGTATAAGGGTTTGGTAAAAGATGATATTATGAAGGGGTTCAGGCAATCCTGAGAAGCTACAAGTGGTGGAACTTAAGCCCTGTCTTTAATATTGACCCGGACCGATGTAATGCACAAAGAGCTGACAAATGACATAAAACAAGAATGGGACTGTGAGTGATGTGTCTGGGAGACCAAGAACAAATTAGAATATTAAAGAGTAAGTTTCTCAAAAGATCTTCAAGCAATGTAAGGTTGGAGAAGAAAACACAGATGCTGTATTGGATGAGAACTCCCATTCCAGGAAAAAGGCTTACATTTTATTTGACAGACAGTGTAGGAAGTGTTTGCTGAATGAATACATAAATGAACTTCAAAGTATTTCCAAGGACAGAAATATAATAATATACCTCCGAAGACATTTGGTGACACAATAACGTGAGTTAATACATCTTGTGTAGCAGGCTGAAAGATCTTATACACTCCAGAGATTTCCAATTTTTCTTAAAATAAAATTCATTTATGGTTCCTGGGCAGCCATTTCAGAATCAGCCCTCCCAGACCCAGACCCACCACCAATATGTTTGCAAACAAAACGAAAGAAGTAAACGGCATTATATTGAATTTCTTATTTTGCCTTTAAAAAAGAGATTCTTCATGATAAATTGAGTGCAGCGCCAGTAAATTTGGATGCTTTAGGTCATGAACATTCCATTTTTATATATACTGTGATAACAACTACATAGAGTGAGCAGAGAGACAGTGCAACTGTGCCCCAATGTTGCAAGAATTCACAAAGTAATTGAAAGTGTTTCCAAGTGTGCATAATTCTGTGCCTCCAGTCAAATACAGTAAGTGGAAATTTGTTTGGCTTCCTCTGTCAAACTGTCTGAAATACATAAAGGAAGTGTGTAATGGGAAAACAAAATATTACAGTTTCAACATTCTTTTAATTATCTCTCAATCTCATCTTTGCTATGCTCAAACATAATAATAATCCTGAAGGCTCATCTCTGATCTTTTGGTGGATAAAATGACCAGATGTGATTGTTACCCTTGACTCAAAAGTGTCAGTTCTAGAAAATCTGCAGTATTTGTCACCATGAATACCATTTAACTGCAGTGTTACCCAAAGGAACTCTGCACAGCCACACGTGAATACAACTGGAGGAACTTAATTAATCTTGCTGTCACTTCCATGATGCTTTTCATTAGTTTTGCTGCTATCTGATCAACTGGATTTCTCTGTACTGGTAACGCTACCCATAGCCTCTTATAAAGTATTTTCAAAAGGTAAACAAAGATTCACCTTTGTGGTAGTGAACTTTTATACAGTGGGACATTATTACTGCTACTCATATGAAGGTAACTCTCACATTTCATATTTAAAATTATAAAATCATGGGAAACATAAATATCTAATCTATCTCCAACTGAGAAACTGTTTTAAACTCTATGCACAGATTAGGTATTTGAAATAAAAGGTCATACTTCTCTTTATATTATTTTCATGAATACTGATGCTTAGTGCACTATGAAGAACAGTACTGACTAAATATAGAATATAATTCATAAGAAATCTGGGCTTTTTCACTGACTGCTGGAAAGCAGTTTAGCAAAAATTACATTTAACTGGGAGAACAAAGGAAACGATAATTCAATGGTAGCATTTGTCCTCTCTGTGAGTCATATTTTTGAAAGATTGGTTTAATGTGTGTATATTTTAAATATAATTTATTTATATATATTTAGCATTATTTTTAAATGTTATCCACAGTTTAGGGCTGACCCGTGTAAATAGTAGAACATTATGAAATGACTGAGTGTGACTTTAATGGTTAGGTCATAAAAGATAAAGTGGCTTTTGCTTCTCTCTTTTGTATCATACACTTTAGGGAACGTCACCTGCCATGCTATGAGGGTGCTCAAGAAGCCCTGTGAAGAGGTACACATGGCAAGGAAGTGAAAACTCCAGCCAAAGCCAGTACCAACTTGCCGTGTATGTGAATGAGCTGCCTTGGAAGGGGATTCTTCAAACTGTGCCAAGCCTTCACCTACCTGCAGCCATGATCAATATTTTAGTGCAGCTTCATGAGAGACTCCTAGTCAGCACCACCAGCTGAGCAACTCCCAGATTCCCGACCTACAACAACTGCGTGAGATGTTAAACCTTTATTGTTGTTTTAGACCTCTAAATTTGGGGTAATATTTTTTACACGTCAATAGATGGCTAATACATGATGGAACTTTACAGTCTAGTTTTAACAATGAAACTTCTGAATAGTATTACTTAAATTGATGACAAGGTGGTCTGGAATTCAGCTGAGATAAGACAGATGTAGGATCTTGGAAGCCTGGATCCCATTTGGGGCTTGATTTCCTTACCCATGAAGTGATAATGTGAGAATGAGTGAAGGTCATCAATCAATGAAAGAACCAACATAGAGAGGTGAGAGAAGTAATACAGCCTCAGAGGATGGGCTCATTATATGTCTATAGGTAGGATAAGATACTTTGGAGGAATGAAGACTGTGTGTCAGTTCTCAAGGGGGTGGCTGTCACTTAGCTTCAACCAATAATAGTCACGAGAGAATGCAGATCCAATTTTCTCAGATTCTTCCTTTTTTTTTCTAGCTTTTTTCAGATATTACCCGAATGATAAAAATTGTATCTAACTTAAAGTCATAATGGCTTAAAATTATGATTGCAAGAGCATTTTCTTCTCCCCCTGCCCCCCCTTTTTTTTTGAGACGGAGTCTTGCTCTGTCGCCAGGCTGGAGTGCAGTGGCTCGATCTCAGCTCACTGCAACCTCTGACTTCCTCGTTCAAGCAATTCTTCTGCCTCAGCCTCCTGAGTAACTGGGATTACAGGCATGCACCACCATGCCCAGCTAATTTTTGTATTTTTAGTAGAGACAGGGTTTCACCATATTGGCCAGGATTGTCTCGATCTCCTGACCTCGTGATCTGCCTGCCTCAGCCTCCTAAAGTGCTGAGATTACAGGCGTGAGCCACTGCGCCCAGCCTTTCTTCCCTTTTCTATTTTCCAATATCTTCAGGATTATATTCAAACATCTGTCCTCCTGGATTCATCTGCTCCATCCATTCTTCCTTTCCACTACTATCTCTATCCTTCTTTCTTTGCTTTGTAATCAAACTTCTACAATTCATCTACCAATACCATTTTTCTTTGCCTGGTGTCATGCTTTCTCCTTGCCCTGTAAAGTTCTTCTCCACTGTCTCAACTTTCTGAAATGCTGCTCATCCTCAGGTGATCCTCCTCTCAGAAGCTTTCCTTGATTGCCATAGTCATCATTAGTGACTACTTTCCCTAGGCCTCAAGACTATAATGCTCTTTATCTCTTCAATCTTACTAGTTCTCTTTTCTTGTTTTGTAATGTAAAACAAGATGCCATGTAAATTGTAAATGTAAAGATGTAATGTACAACGTAATGTAAATGTAAACATCTAATGTAAAACCTATGTAAATATCTCATGTAAAAATCTATTTTATCACCACTTATTATCTCATCTCACAATGCCTGCCTATAATACACTGTCCAGATCTCTCTAAAATGACAGACATGTTGCTAAGGTGCTAAAAGTGTTATAGACAGACAGCCTTTCACTGCCAACCCCTAGAGGTATCATCTCAGCTGCGGACAGCTGCCTTGTCAAGGTTTTGGCCCTTGGTCATGGACCATATCCAGTGATCAATGTGGGATTGAAAAGACCTATTCATCTTGGACCAACCTGGGGCACCTTTCTACAAGCTGGATCATTCAAGCTCTAGAATACAAAAAGATGCCTTTGGTTCTATATCACAGTTCAACTTCCTCTTCTCCCTTCCACAGTGCTGACCTAGAGCCCTCCCTCATAAACATCCTGCATGCTAATCTCCATCAGTGTCTGTGACACTGTCATTGAGTAGGTACTCAACAAATGCTTGGTAGTATAAAATTAAGTCCCAAGTACCTGTAAACAAATAATACAAATTTCCCAAAGACAAGAATATGGTAACTCCCCCCAACACTCTTGAAATTGATGGACAATTTAGGGGAAAAGTTCACCTTCTCTCCAGAGACCTACTGATTTTGGAATTAGTCTGTGGAAAGAAAAACCCAGGATTTAAATGAACACCCTGGTCTATGTACTCTGTCTGAGTAACAGTGATGGCTCCGAGCTGTCAGGCCTCCCAGGAGATATTCAATCATGATGTTCTTCTCTTCTTCTATAACAAAGGTAATAACTCAGCATTTTATTTTTTCTAGGGGTGTCATTACTTTGAAAAGACAATAAAAGCCTCACAAGAGTTTCTATATAGTGAAAAGTTTTCTAAAGGAGAAAAAGACCCTAATTAATTTGAGAACTAACAAATACATCAACTTTAAGGAACTTCCATAGTATTGGCATTTAAACTTCTTGGGAAATCCTTTCAAATGAATATCATGTGCTTTAGGCCTATAATATTATAACATTATATATTATAGGCAATAAGTGTCCAGGGGTGAGTAATCCCTGTGTATTTCATATGAAGTGGCATTTCCTGTAAATAAAATAAAGTACATTGTTTTAGTTAAATAAAATCATACTCTGGAGGAAAAAACAACTTTGCCTTGGAAAAATCTGTGATGCTAAGAAATATATAGCATCTACCCTTCGGAAACCATGAATAGTAAGTCCTTTCTAATCTCTGCTTTGGTGTTACCAAGTGGTTTACTACCTGCTTTCAAGTCCAACACTTAATTTGGAAGACATTAAAATTTTTTCATTAATTCACTATTCTAACACATAGTCATTGAACATCCACTTGTCAAGCACTGTGAGAGGGACTAGGGATACTGGAGTAACTGAGATAGATTTTTGGCCTCTTGGAGTTTAGTTTTCCAAAGAATGAGATACTACAATGGAAGATGGATCAATGGCTACAACAATCTGTTGAAAATGGGCAGAAAAGTAGGGAAGGATGGACAATCAGGAAGGGAGAGAAGGGCTTTTGAGAATTCGACATGTAATATAAATAATGTGGTTAATTTGAGATTCATTAGAAATTAGTCAGACAAAGATAAAGGCAGAATATTCTGGGCATGGTTAACAGCTTATGTAAAGACCCAGAGGATAAAGCAGTGTGGAGACAAGAGCTAGAAGATGTTCAATAAGGAGAGGCAGGGGAGAGTGGTATAGTATTAGATAGGAGAAATAGTTTGAAGGAAATCGTGAACTGCAACAAGTATTTGAAAAACCACAAAGGATTTTCAGGAAAGTAATGGGCCTCATGGTTATGGATTCAAAATATAGAATGGTGAACTAATAAGTATTCAGTGGAAATAAAGCTCTCATATAACCAGGTGACTTTGAGATAAACATATGCAATAATGCTGTAATCTCTGGTACAAGCCCCAGTTTTCCTTGCTCAGGTTTGCTGTCTACATGCCAGCCAATGAAACATAACAAGCAAGAATGAAAAAGATACTTTGCATGGCTGGGCTTGTCTAGTTGGAAATCACCAATCCAACCACTTTTAGAGTAAATTAATGTTTTTAGCTGTCATGGAAGCTGAGCATTGAATATAAGAATGAAAACTGAACAGTTGAGCGTTTGACAATTGACCCAGTTTAGCCTTCAAATGATGGAGTCAGCGTGCTGTGTGCACTGAATTCTATGTCACACACAGAGTGGCACTGAAGCATGGAAGAAATGACACTTTGAGGAAAATACCATAAGTTTTTAGGTTTATATGCAAGTTGTGGTATAAGTTTACATTTCTGTGCTCCCAAGCTTATTTTTTCCAATTGTTCACTTCTCTTCTGCCTACAACTTTCCTGAATAATTTCTGTCACATTATGGATGCCCCTGATTTTAAAGATCTTCTAGCATTGAGATGTATCCTTAGACTGAGGTTACCCAAAGCTGTCTCAAGTAAATAAAGTCTTAGATATCTGCAGTGGACAAAAATGTTTTATTTTTTTTCTGAAGTTTCCAAAATGAGAGTCTTTATAAGTACTGTCATATTTTCATTAAATAAATCAGTTCTTATGTTTTAGAAATATAAAAGCAGCAATTTCCAAAAGGATATGCATGTATAATCCACACACACACACACACACAAAATCTGTGTTTGTGTGTGAGAGAGAGCATTTGAGTGTGTGTGTTATAGATTTTACTGACTTACTTTGCTAGAAATATAAGTAAGGGATCAATACTGATGGAAAAGTATAGGTGAATTTGATGTATTTCAGAGCAGCTGCCAAGCCATTCTCTTCTCTGGGGAAATGCCTATTTAATATGAAATACACAGGGCTTACTCACCCCTGGACATAACTGATTTGATTAGGATGGCTTCTAAATGGGATTTTCTGAGACCCACGACTTGTGAGGCCTAGCTTGAAAAGATGAGCCAAGACAATCATGTTTGTTCTCAAAAACATAAACTAAGAGATGGAGAAGGAAGGCGTCCATTGGTGATGGGCCCTGGAGCCAGTAGGTCATATAGACTCAGGTAATATAGATTCATGTGCAAGATGGATAAGCACCAAAAAAAAAAAAAAAAATAGAAAGAGGAAGAAATAGAGGTACACATAAGTACATGCGTACACGCACACACACAAACACATACACACATACACATACACACACACAGAGAGAGAGAGAGAGAGAGAGAATGTGCACTAGATAGAAAGACAGAAAGGCACATCCTACATGTAGGCTAAGTAGGCTTTGGTCATTCAAAGGTTTCTTTTCATATGTACCTTTTTAATTATCTCATATTTTCCCTGTGGCAACTTTAATATGTGTCTGTTCCTCCCATAGTAGTATCTTATTTTACACCTTTAATTAATTGAAAGAGATTCAGTAGACTGAAACTAGTAAGAGCCATGGTCAAGTGTTATATACCAGCCATTTGACTACATGTAAACAAGAGAAAAGAAGATAGCAGCATTGTGAAGAAAGGAAAGATAGCGGCCTAAAGGAAAAAAGGAAAATCAGTCATACTGGAGAATCCAGGGCATTTGGGAACTGAACCAATAGCAGTTATGGGATTAATAACAATGGTTTCTGCAGGAAACAGATAATGGCTTTCAGATCTTCAGATGAAAGACCTGTTTTCTTTCAATGTCATCCTCCACTGATAATTTGTGAAGATTTACATAGAAATGATGAGAATAATGTATTCCTTATGTTTTTAGTGTATTTTTTGATAATCAAACATTTTATTATTAGAGTAATGAAGAGCATTTACTTTTGATACATATCACAATTATTGCCTATCTGTTATGGGTACAGGACATGTGCTTATTGATGTGTTAGAACCTGAAATTAAGACTTTGGTTCATGTATTAAAGCACGGTCAGAATATATTTTAAAGATGAGTTTGTGTTTGAGGAAAGAGTAGGATCATGCCATAGTAATGTGGACTGACTGATTTTGTCCTTTATTTCAATTTCTGGTAACTCACTATATATCTGCTTTAAGATGCAAATCTTGAGGGAGATACTGCAGTAGAACAGAGAACATTTATTGAATCACTATGCAAGGCCCTCTATGGAAGCAGTTATGGCATGGAGAATAGAGATAAATAAGGAAGGTCAAGAAGAGTAAGATAGAATAGTTGAAACTGAAAAGAAGGTATTACAAATGGAGCAGAGGGAGAATGAGAGCATATAATTAGTTAGAAGGAGAAATAAAGTAGTAGAGATCCTTGAAGTCAACAGCATATACTTAAAATTGTATTTACTGGAAACACTGCTTGTAGTTGAACCAATATACTGGAAAGGATTTGTGGCTATGGGTAAAGAAGACAGCCAGATGAGGTTCAATTAACGTAAAATCTTACCTAATGTAGTACTTGAGCTCAATGGCCATATTTAGTGCAGCTATAAAATATAAGGTCTTTTCAAATCTAATTCATTCCTTTCATTCATGAAAAGTGATTAAATAATGTATGTACAACCCCCCCCCCCACCCTTACACATGCATGTACACACCCTAGCTATTTCTGTCTGAGCCTAAATTGAAACAGAATTTGGTAGCAAATATTGTCAGTTGAGAGCCTTACAGAAATCACAGATCTTAGAGAAATGCAAGGACTGTGTGAGATAGCCACCTTTAAACAAGACTGAAGCTATTCATGTGTCTTAGGTTTGTGTAATCATCCTGCAAATACAGTTGTCTTTTTAGCTCAACTGCCACTTGTCTTTGACAAATTTTACTCATTCTTTTTTTTTCCCCAAGATTGAACACTATCTCTTCTATAGCATTTCATTTTGCTGCTGCTAACTCTTTTACATGCTTCCTTAGCATACCCTTCTTACCAATAATACCATTTGTTATCATTGACTGCATACTTGCCAGTTCTTTTCTAGACTAAGACTCTTGAAGGCAAAGCCAGAGTCACCACTACATCTCCAGGGTCTCGTGAGCTTGATTCACAGTAGGTACCCAAAATATACCTAGTGTACAAATGAGTGGGTGGATGGATGAATGAATTGATGAGTGGTGAATGGGAAGAGAGTTAAGGTCAGGGGTGGGAGAGGAAGAGAGGGATTGAGAAGATTGAGAGAGGAGGAAGAGAAAGGATTATATATTGTGATATGAATATATGAAATGGTAGTTGAAAATATTTAGATAAAAGACAAATACGACCAGTTTTTGGGAACATTTTAGTAATTAAAGAAGTTAATTTCTTTATAATAATAAAGCACAAGAATGCATGTAGTGTTTTATATTATCTCGAACATTCATAGCATATCCAAATGATGTACCCTTTATCATAAATTCTAGCCAAAAATTAAAAGAATGCTCTTATTTTTACATTGTCATAATTTGTCATAATTGTTTAGATAAGTACATTCTAAGCATGAGGGAACTGTAAAAACATGTACTCATTTTGTACATTTCTGGCCTTGTTGTATGTAATAACAGATATTAGAAGGAGATAACTTAGTGGGACAGAGACACAGATGAATGCACTAAATGAGAGAATCCCCAGGCCATTCCTGTCACGGGACTTAATGTCTGCAGTTTGATTATGGAAAAAAGGACAAAGGCCTTTCTTGAAGATAGAGTTATTACCTATCTTATAATCAGGATAAAATGTTAAGAAAAAGAGCACTACATCATTATTAATCAGATCTTAATAGCATAATGTTAACTTCGATATATTTAAAGTAATTATATTAACATAAGAAAGAAATTTACTACTGAGGATCCTGGGAAGAAGCAGAGTAGGAAGCACCAGGAATCTGTCTCCCCACTTAGACAACAATTGCACTAGCAGAATCTGTTTGATATAACTCTTTTGGAACTCTGGAGTATATTGAAGGCTTCAAACTTCCAGGAGAAGGTTTGGACGGTAAAGTGGAGTTAATTTTGATCAATTTTAGCTCTTAGAGTAGCAGCAACCTCTCCCCAACTCAGCCCCATGACAGGCAGCTGTGCACCTGCTCCTGAAATAACTTGCACATAGCTCGTAGGAACCAGGGCAGACAAAAATGACTTTGTCCTCCAAATATTGGGAATATGTGCTTTGATCACTGATGACTGTTTCTGATCACAGAGTTATAGACAAAGAGGTAGGTGGTCATTGCTATTGTACTTCACTCCATTGTTACGAACACACCGTCACCAATTGAAATGAGTTCCAGGGGATATAACAAATCAGTAATCATTTTTTCCCTCCTTTGCTTATTCTATATTTCTTCTTTTTGGAGTCAGACATTAAAGACTAGGGAAATGACTAAACAAACGGGAAATTTAGAAAGTTGACCGTGTATTCCCAGGGAAAGGCACAGGCTCAGAAAACAAAACAAAACAAAACAAAAAACAAAAAACAAAACCTGAGAAAGCCTTAAATTTGCACTTCTGGTTGATCCTTGGCACAGGCACAGCCTGAAACAATCAACAAAACAATAAGCAATAAGCAATAAATATATAATACAACAAGCTCTGGGGAAGGGGGTAATAGAGTTTTCAGAGTTGCCACATTATTAGATTTAAATGTCCAGTTTTTAGCAAGAAAATAAAATCATAGGGCATAAAAAGAAATAGGAAATGTATGGAACATTCAAAAGGAAAAAGTAAGTCAACAGAAACTGTTCCTAAAAAAGACTTGATGACAACTCTACTATACAAAGACTTCAAAACAATTGCCTTAAAGATGTTCAAAGAGTTGAAGAAAGGTGTGAAAAAAAAATAAAGAAAGTAGAATGTGAATAAAATAGAGATAGCAAGAAGAGTCAAGATGGGTGACTACATACAGCCAGGAAGAGCATCTTCCTGAGACCAAGAGACAAGACCATCAAGATGGTGGAGGAAGGGGAAGCAATGGTTAAAAAACTAAGTAAGACCATAAATAGCAAATACAATCTTGAAAATAAATAGCAAAGATGGAGGACTCACACTTACTGATTTTAAAACATACTACAAAGCTACAGTATTCAAAATAGGGTGATATTGGCATTAAGATATATAAACCACTGGAATAGAATAGAAAGCCCAGAAATAAACTCTCATATAGATGGTCAAATTCCTTTTGACAAGGGTGGTAAGACAGTTCAATGGGGAACAAATAACCTCTTCAACAAATGGTGCTGGAAAAACTGGGTATCTATAAGCAAAAGGATGTAAATGGACTGTTACCTAAAACCATGTAAAAAATTAAGTCACAATGGATTAAAAGCTTAAATATAAGACCTAGAAATATAAGCTTTTAGAAGAAAACATAGAACAAAATTTCATCACATTTATTTCTTGGATATCACACCAAAGGCATAGGAAATTAAAGAAAAACTAGACAAACGCAACTTTATAAAAAATTAGTTTAATGTTCTTCAAAAGATACTACCAACAGAGTAGAAAGGCAATTCACAGAACGGAAGACAATATTTGCAAGTTGTATATCTGATAATAGATTAATATCCAGGATATAGAGAGAACTCCTAAAACTTAACAACAACAACAACAAAAACAAGCTGATTAAAAAATGGACAAAGAACTTGAATAAATATTTTTCCAAAGATAATATGCAAATGGTGAATAAGCAAATGAAAAGATGCTCAACATCACTAAACATTAGATAAATGCACATCAAAACAAAATGAGATATTTCATATGTGTTACAGCGGAAAAAAAGAAAATAACATATTGATGAAGATGAGGAGAAATTGAAACACTTGTGCATTGTTGGTGGGAATGTAAAACAGTATAGTCATTGTGGAAAACAGTATGGTGATTCTTCAAAAATTAAAAATGTGACTGCCATATGATTGAGCAATTTCACTTTCAGTTTCTAAAAGAAATGAAAATAGAGTTGTAAAGAGATATTTGAACACTTATATTCACAGCAGTGTTATTCACAATTGCTAAAATCTGGAAGCAACCCAAGTGTCCATTGACAGATGACTGGATGACCAAAATGTAGCATACATATGTACAACTGAATATCATTCAGCCTTAAAAATGAAGAAAATTCTGATGTGCTGCCACATAGAAGGAAGGATTTGAGAACATGCTAAGTGAAATAGCCAATCACTAAAAGACAAATACTATATGATTCCACTTTTATGAGGTACTTAGAGTAGTCAGAATCATAGAGACAGAAAGTAGAATGGTGGTTGCTAGAGATGGGGGAGAGAAAAATGGGGAGTTATTATTTAATGAGGATTTTATTTCAGTTTTACAAGATGAAAAGAGTTAAGGTGCTAAAGGTGGTAATGGTTGCACAACATTATGAATATGTTTAATACCATTGAACTGTACAGTGAAAAGTGGTTAAGATGGTAAATTTTGTTATAATATATTTTAACACAACAAAAATAAAATTGGAAAGACAAAATAAAAGTTATTTATCGTTTTGTGCTTTTATGCCTGGAAAGTTCAAGCTTCTTAGTCTTCTCTTTGGAATGGGTTTCTCTGTTAAAAACAGGAGTCTTTGCCCATGAAAGATTTTATGATGAAGACTCCAAAAGCAATTGCAACAAAAGCAAAAATTGACAAATGGAATCTAATTAAACTAAAGAGCTTCTGCACAGCAAAGGAACCTACATCAGAGTAAACAGACAACTTACAGAATGAGAGAAAATTTTTTGCAATCTATCCATCTGACAAGAGTCTAATATCCAGAATCTGCAAACAACTTAAACGAATTTACAAGAAAAAAACCAAACAACCCCATTAAAAAGTGGGCAAAGGACACGAACAGACACTTCTCAAAAGACTACATACATGCAGCCCACAAACGTATGTTAACAAGCCCACCATCCCTGATCATTAGAGAAATGAAAATCAAAACTACAATAGATACCACCTCATGCCAGTCAGAATGGATATTATTAAAAAGTCAAAAAACAACAGCTGCTGGTGAGGTTGTGGAGAAAAAGGAATGCTTTTACACTTGGTGGGAGTGTAAATTAGTTCAAACATTGTGGAAGATAGTGTGGCAATTCCTCAAAGACCTAGAGGCAGAAATACCATTTGACCCAGCGATCACATTACTGGGTATGTACCCAAAGGATTATAAATCATTCTGTTGTAAAGATACATGCACGTGTATGTTCATTGCAGCACTATGCACAATAGCCAAGACATGGAGTCAACACAAATGCCCATCAATGATAGACTAGATAAAGAAAATGTGATACATATACACCATGGAATACTATGCAGCCATAAAAAGGAACAAGATAATGTTCTTTTCAGGGACATGGATGGAGCTGGATGCCACTATCCTCAGCAAACTAATGCAGGAACAGAACTCAAATATTGCATGTCCTCACTTACAAGTGGGAGCTGAATGATGAGAACACATGGACACATAGTGGGGAAACAACACATACTGGGGCCTGTCGGAGGGTAGGGGTGATGAGAGGAGAGAGACCATCAGGGAGAACAGCTAATGGATGGTGGGATTAATACCTAGGTGATGGGATGATCTGTGCAACAAACCACCATGGCACACATTGACCTATGTAACAAACATGCACATCCTGCACATGTACCCCCAAACTTAAAATAAAATTTGGAATCAAAAACAAAACAAAACAAAACAAAACAGGAATCCAATGGAGACAACAACTTTAAAAATGGAGGCCACTGGGATGCTCTGATGGAAACAGGAGTTGGGAAATAGGGAGTAGAGTCCCTATTCCATGGAATCACAAAGCCCAAAGATGAGTCACGAAGTAAAAATGTTCAGGAAAAATATTATGGTAGGTATAGAGATAGAGAGGAGTGATTACAGAAATATTTAAGAGATTTTGTTGACTAGATAAATGAAGATGGGCAGTGATGGGGTTGATGAAGGAGTAGATGTAATTAAGAATAACAGGATTTTGGCTTTCCCAGTTCAGTACCTGTCACTGAAATGGGTACTTAGAGAACTTTAAAGATGTCAAGCTTAGGGGAAAAGTTAACAAATTTGGATATGTTGTTTATAATATTTTTGAAATGGAAATAGAATGACATCAGGAAGTCAAATTAAGGGTCTAAAACTGAGAGAATATGTCCAGGTAATAGTATGCTATTAAAAAACCACTGGCTTTCTAGAGAGGCAAAGCCCTGCCTTGTACCATTTGTCAATCATTACAGTTAAAATACTCCCACCAACACATCAATTTCATGGTATAAGTGCAAATGACATAGCCTGAGAAGAGATGAGCATAATTTACTCTTGTGAGAGAGTGCAAGCCAGCTCCATCCCATAAGGAGTGATTCAAGAAGCAGGAAACTGTCAAACTATAAAGTACTCAGGGAAAATCAAGTAAATTCATCTGGATGAGGGGTGGGCTTTGAGTATCTTTTGCTTCTGTGTCACTTATGTTTCCTTTTTTATTAACCCTTTAATGCAGGGTTGCAAAGTATTTCCAGCAAAAATTGACACCTGTTTCCTAAATCAGCCTAGAGCTTTCATTCTTGGCACCATCACCTGCTACTTCCCAAGGTCATTTGAACGTTATGGCCAGTGAGGAATTGCCTCTGCTAGCTAAAAAAAAATATATAAAAATAAAAATAAAAAAAGGAAGAAAGTGGGGGATAAAGGAGGGCTTGGAAAGTACTGCTTTTATTGCTCTATTATTCCAAAAATAGTCTAAACTTTCAGTAAACCTATTTACACCTCTGAGAAGCTGAACTCCTCCTGGCTATTTCTTCAGCAATTAAGACCCTATATTGTATCTAATTTCCAAATTGAAGCCTTCCATAATTTATCATGACGATTTTGGTTATTTTTACATTATTTCCTCCTCTATAGATATTTGTTGTTTTTGTATTGCCCCAAATTAAATTTTATACTGAAATGTATAAAGTATTCGATGACAGGAAATAATTAATCATTTTCTTACTGATTTAAGAATATCTTTCTAGGGTAAATTTTTAGATTGTCTGAGCTATAAATAGTACACATTTCTTTCTAGAGCCCATTTGTATAAATAGTGTTTTCCAGTAATTATAAAATTAGGACATGCTCTTTTTTAAAAATTTGAAAAATTAAAAAAAATAATGTAAAGAAGAAAATAAGTACTCACAATTCCTTACCAAATACTACTAATAGTATTTTCTTTCAGGTAGTCAATTATATAGTTTAATATATTGTGATATACATTTTTTACATATTAAAATTTCATAGTATTTCTTTGTATTTCAAATTTTTGTATATTATACAATCAAAATCTTCTCTATGTCATTAAAATTATGCAAAATATGTTAATTATTTAATTATATCCTATATTATGAGTGTGTCATATTTACATAAACATTCTTTTATTTTGGACACTTATTTTCCAGATTTTCATTGTTAAATATGGAATGGCAATGGACATCCTCCTCCATTAGTTTTTGCGCTTATTACTTGTTGCTTCCTTGGATAAAGCCTTGAAATGTAATTACTAGGTTAAAGGGTAAAATTGCTGCAAATAATTTTGGTACATACTGTTCAATTGCTCTCTCAAAAGGTTGTTCCAATTTACAATCACATCACATGAGCACTGTGTGTGACTGCTCAGTTTCACTCCACCATAACCAGCATTGAATATCCTTTAAAAAAGAATGACATATGTGTGTGTTAAATCTGATACACAACAACTAGCATTCTGTCATTATTTGTATTTATTATTATTTTATTAAGATAAGTTAATGATTAAAGGAATTTTGTAAATTTGTCTTCCTGTCCCTTGATCATTTTTCTATTGATGATAATGTTTACCTTACCTAAGGTACTTAATGTAATTTAGAGATAACTAAAAATATAAACTTTACGTGAGATTCTGGAAATATAATTTCTAAGTGTAGCATCAGCAATTATCATAAAAAGGAAAGTAAAGTTGAACCAAGAATATATACAAGTGATGTTTACAAATCATAATTACACAAAGCAAAAAGAAACATTATTCTTTACGGCCACTAGAACCCCATGAGAAAGGCACATTTGCTACTCCTGTGGGCAGAAACTGAAACTTTTTCTCCTGTCCAAAGACACAGATAGGTTTTAGAGTGAATACTAGCTCCAGAAAGGTTCCCAGTTCTCTCCCCATAGCTGCTGAACAGCGCTGCGGAGGAATCCTTGCAAACAATTGCTGTGAGCTTTAGATATGATTTTCTAATTCTCTCTTGGCCCCCAAACATGCTACTTCCTCAGCCTTTTCCCCACATGGGATCATGTTGCCAATAATGTCTTTGGTGCAAATTTGAATTCATCAGGCTTGAATTTAATTACATTATGTAAACTAGAAAATGTCCCCAGTAGGTTTTGAAGGAATAGCTTCTGTATGCAATTGCAAAGTTCTGTTTTGTTTAAAATATTTGCATTTTGATAAATCCACTCCGACTCAAACCAGTTTTTGATCTTTGTCAATAACTCATTTTCATCACATCAGCCTGAATTTACCTTTTTAAAAAATAAATATTTATAAAATTCTGCATAAAAAGCCTTTCCTCTATTCTACATCCTCCCTAAATGCCCTCTCTCTTTACCCAGATTGGGGCAGGATGGCAAGAGGAGATGGGCAAAGCATCATTTTCATGGGTTATCTCAGCACCAACATAGTTGACAGATAGTCACCAAGTTCTGAATGCAGCGTATTCTCTGACATTGCATTGGGAAGAAAGGCTTTCAAAACGATCAAACAGAGAGAGAAGAATCATTTGAAACACTATAAGAACTTCACACTCAAATTCATTATAACATTTGTGAAGTTGCTTACATAGATCTTCCCATTGGAGACAGCGTCTTTGGGCCTGATTTTTCACCCTTCTTCATATCCATGCTCTTTGCCATGCAACTTTGTAATTCTTTCCCCTAATAAGGCATACTATATTTCAACTACTGCCTTATTTTGTACTTGGTTTTGTGACCAGTTTGACTAATAGAACGAGCTCTGCCGTATTTTAGCCTAGCTTTCTTATGTCTCTGGCATCACGATGAGAAAAACCTACCCTGCTGAACCTCTTAGTCCAAGGAAAAAGAAAGACATGTGGAACAGGGACACCCTAGCTAGCTTAAAACCTGACATAAGAAGCAGAGCTGTCTGGCTGAAGCAAACCCATCCAGCTGTGCGAAACCTTGGTCAAACGGACCCCAGAGGATATGCAGTGTGTCTCCAGTAATAGACATAATACGTAACTGCTGCTTTGAGTCAATGAGTTCTAGGGTTGTTTGTTAAACAGCAATGGCAAACTAATATAATTCCCTTAGAAGTTTTAGCAACTTACAACATACACACTCGATGCAAAAATTTAAACACTCCACAGTTAGAAAGAAAGCCAATCAGTGCCCCTCCTTTAGAAACAGTGATACCCAATTTTCTCAGGCTCTTGTTTACCACTTCTGAGATGTGCCTCTCACTGGAAGAATTTTCATTTATTGGCTTTTAAAGAAACATTGCTCACCACAAGCACACTTATTTCTTCCCCCAACACACCTAGCTATCTCTCTTCAAAGCTCCTCCCAACTATTTCATTTTTTTCCCTACCCGCAGAGATACAAAGAGCCTGAGTGAAAGGTGGCATGGCTGAGTTCAGAAATAAGGCAAGTCTCCCATTTCCTATTCATCTCACAGGGGTAATCTAAACATCCAAGCACCCTGTAGTCAATCAGGCAAGCTATCACTGACAGCTCTTGAAAGATTCAGAGAAACAATTCTGATTCAGAGCATGGTTTGCAAAAAACAAAATCTACAATCAGATTTTATATATATATAAAATTTTATATATATATATATATCTGTCTCAATTGAGGCAGAAAAATCACATCACATATCTTTATATCACATCTGATTTCTCACAATACAAAAAGAGGACTATATTTAATTTTATAATTTAATTAAAAATAATTTTAAAAATCCAAATAGAAATTCCCCAAATGATCTTGTTATAAGTCAGTTTTACCCAAATCAATAAGCCACTGTGGTTAAGTGTTTGCTAAACAGCCACAAACTCAAGGAAAAATATTGTGATGAAAAGACTATTTTAATGAAACAAAATCACTGTCTGGCACATAGTCTGGAACATTACTATATGAGGACCAGGTCCTATTAATATCCCTGCTTTTCTAAAAACAACAAACCTAGCCTGTTACAGCAGTGAGAACTAAATTTTGACCCATGGAGAACCAGGTTGGAAAAGGAAATATTCTTCCAATAAACTCTCAGGAAGTGGTTATCTGGTGGCTGACATAAAGGTATACTGTTCTTAGGCTTCTGGTGGCAAAAATCAACCATAGTCAGAGCTGGGACATGGAAAACGCCTAGGGATAAACCACCTGAAAACATTACCTTCTCAGCTCCAATGACAAAGCCACAGACATCAGTGTCATTAAGACCACTGGGTGTTTCAGGATACAAACCTGCCAAATGCAATATACTCTAAAATATTGAACAGATTATTCGGGTCAAATTGATTTCTAACTCAGTGATCATAAGCCCCAAATAGTTCAAGGATTTGTATCCTGAAACCTGTCTAAATAGCCCATGTGGAAAGATAACATATATATACTTTTGTCTGCTTTATAAGAATGTGAGGA
Source organism: Macaca fascicularis (assembly GCF_037993035.2). NCBI lineage: Eukaryota > Metazoa > Chordata > Mammalia > Primates > Cercopithecidae > Macaca > Macaca fascicularis. The sequence goes on along the minus strand of NC_088376.1, from coordinate 26,640,163 downwards.
AGAAAACACTAAAGAGAGCAGATTGTTGCCTTTATGTAAATTGTATGGCCGAAAGCACAATGTTTAATTTACTACATTTTGGATGTAACAAAAAGGCAATTCAAATATCTATCATAATTAATGACTTCAGCACATGGAATTTATACAATAGGTGTTTCTGAGCATTAGAAATAAAAATACATTTTTGATTTGAGTTCTATTTAGAGAAAAAGAAGGGGGTAAAAAATTAACATTTACTGAGCGCCTTCTCAATGTCACTCACTTTACAAATGTAAATTCATTTAATATGGTACAGTAAAAATCTATGACCAAAGAATAAGGAGGATGAAGCACATTTCTATTTAGAACTCCAAGTTCCCAGATAGCTAGACATGTTTATATTAGTTGCTGAGTAAGACTTTAGATTTAGGGAGGATCTACCAACTCATTTATTCCAAATAATTTATTCTTTTTGTGGTCCTCACTGTATTTCCTCATACTTAGTCCAAAAATTAAATTTTCATTAAAAAAAATTCAGAAGAAATTCTGTCTCCAAATGTAATACCAGGCATTGTCTCACAAGACTGCCCTGCTCACTGGAAAGAATAAAGCCAGATGGGAACATCCATTGTGTTACATGAAAGTGACTTTCAGGATTTGACTAGCATATTAGCGAATAGTCCACACCCACACAGAAACACACACAACCATTTACACAGGAAATAAACACTCTGGAGAGCCAACAATAATAGTAGGAATATCAACAAACCCTTACATAACATTTACTGTGTGCCAGGCACTGATATAACTACTTTACTTATATTATGCACTTCAACCTCCTTAACAATCCTATGAGATGAGTTTCACACATTTCAAAGGAAAGTAATAGACTGATAGAGTGCTCATGGCCGAAGTGAATACTAGATGTAGGGCATACTATCATTGCGACTATTACCAGGGGATTCATGTCACAGTTTACTGAGTTTTCCCCTGACATTTTCCTCTTCCTCACCTACTTTTGTTTCTACTGCTCAGCCCTCACATTCTTTCTCAGTATCTTCCTTATATGGATACAGCATGTATCTGTACTACTTATTGGTATTACTCATTTACTGAAAAATATGAATATGTTTTCTTTCTTAATTTTCAGAGTGAGTTTGTTGAGTATTTACTTTTTCCTTTCTCTTAGAACACTTCAGATATGTTAGGGACCAACAGTAGTTCACATATGAAAGTGCTACTAAAGCACAAAGTATCTTTCAATGAACTAATTGTACTTTACATTAGACTAACAACTTTCTAGTAGGGTAACCCACAGAACCTTCATGGGGCTACTGAAATGTCCTCAAATCTTTCTTCTTCAACTTTCACCTGAGGTATACTTCTCCATCAGGTCATCAATAAGAATATTCAGATATCAGCAACAACAAAACCAAGGATTTTCTGTAAGATCCACGTAGTAAAACAGCTTTGGTTGTCCAAAATGGTTGATATTTAGTAGTGCCAGTCAAGTGGAGGACACAATGTAGGCACTTATCTTCATAAGGCATCGACATAAAATCTCCAAGTTGAGAGCTGACATAGCAACTACTTATATCATCAACATTTGAAGTAAATCAGTTTTGGATCCCCCATAATTGAGAAATTTCAAGGCAATAATTTTAATGGTTTCCCCCAGGCTGAGATGGAGAAGCTAAGAGATAATAAGCAAGAGAGGTCACCCAGAAGAGATATGTAAGGTCAGCTACAGCGTTCCTTTAGAAGATAAAAAGTATAAGACAAATGTAAATCTGGAAAAAGTATCTCTTTATTTCAAAGAGAGAGAAAAGGGAAAGGAAAAGAAGGAATTTTAGGAAGGAAAAAAATAGCATTTTCAGAGAATACATAGTCAGGAAGAGTGAGCGGTAGCAATCTAAACCTCTTGCCTATGTAGGATCGATACCCTTCCACATCTAAAATGGATAAAATATATAAAATATGCCCCAAATTCCTAAATTATTTCAACTCCTCCTTACACTTCATCTGAAAGTAAATCTGGCATGGCAAACATTAAATGTATCAAAGATGGTGCCAAGAAGTGTGAAAGTCTTGAGCTCTCATACCATGTGTCATATTTTGAGAAAACAAATAATTCTTTATGGAAAGCTTTTTTGAATAATGATGTCTTTGCCAGCTATTTCAGATAAGTGTTTCATGAATCTTGACTCTAATAATACCTCATATAAAATCAGGCCAAAGAATGACTTACGATTCCTTATTGTTCTTGATGACATGAGCCAGACAACTTAAACAAACACGTAAGCTTGTTATTATTATTATGACACTCGAGCTCATAATATTAAAGAGTATAAATATAAACAGATATTTGGAGGCTCATCCCTTTACCAGACTGACAGAGAAAAATTCTTACAAGTAGATTTCTGGCCCATAGGTCAAGGTGAATCAAATAATTGACCTATCCAGCAATGGCATTCAACCCAAAAAGGAGTTTTAGTATTTAAGTGAAAGCTCAAAGGGCTAAATGAAGATAGAACAACTAGCAACTTTCATCACTCCTCAAGCTGATGAAAATTGCCTCTACGAATCAAATAGCACTTCGCTTTCTTGGCTTTCTCTCCTCCACTAGCGGAAGACTCCTCTGCACCCTATATTCTTTGCTCCTCCTCTGTGGAAAGGGACTCATTTTATGACTTGGAAGCCCTCTCATCATCTGATGCACTTTTAGCATAATTCATTCAGGGACAATGCTGTATTGCTTTTCATGGTGGTCAATCTCTGCTCCTGTGAGAGCTGTGCATATGTGCCTGTCAGTATTCAGTTGCCCCAGCAAGGAAGAAGACAGTTGATACTCAGTAGTGCCGGCCAAGTGGAGGTCACAGTGTGAACACTTGTCTTCATGAGGCATCAACATAAAATCTCCAGGTTTAGAACTGAGGGAAATGACCTGCTACCTGGAGGAAATTCAGGAGTCAGAGAGTTTACATACTTCCTTTATAAATGAGGAAACTGAGGCATGGAGAGAATTAGGAGGTTCGTTTAAGGTCACCAGTTAACTCAAGACAAATGAGCTTCTAATTCACGGTTGTTTTATCTAGACTTTGATCATTTTAATTGTCACACTGTGCATAGATGATTAATGTCATTTGTGTCTCCTTTTCCAAACTGTATTTACCTTTAAACCTCTCCAGATTTGCTATCTCCGTGCTTTGAACAGGTTACTTAACCTCTCTGAAATTGTTTCCTTTTAAGTAAAAAAACATGCCTAATATACATGACAAATGTAACTCTATTTTTCCTAGGATTATTTGGAGAATTAAATTGGACAAGATTTTTGGAAAACATGGTCTACTACTTTTACAATGTGTCTGATATGTGTTAGTTCTCTACCATTACTCTTAGGGTGAGAGTGATAAAATGCATTGAAATAATAAAAATGTAGGTCATGGTATGATTTATCAGAGGATGAGGGGGGAGGAGGAAGAGAAATGTAATTTAACCTGGTTATATCACACCCTGGACAATTAGGCTTACTTATATGAAAATTCGTTATGCAATTATAATTGCATTCAGACTCAAAGAAGCTAACTATTAACTAAAATGTTCACACCTCAACTGCAATTTCTACTTATAGCCCTGACCCTCACCCTGCTATTCTTGCTAGATCTTCATGATTGGTAACTGATCACTACACTCCTGATTTTTGGATCAATATTTCAAGATTTTCATAGGAGGCTAACACAATATTTTTTTGATACATTCTATTTATGAACTTTCATGTATTGGAATTTTCAGATTGTAAATACATGGCATCTGAAACAACCTGAAAAATGAAGAGCCTGGATAGGTAATAAATAAGCCATTAATAAATGCAAGGGTTTATGTGCAACGGGTTTAGTTTGGTCAGGACTTCCATTAAATTATATTCAAAATTGGGCTCTCCCAGGGAGTCTCAAATATTTCCAGTGGAACAGAGGGAAAAAGGAGAGCCAGAGTAGAGACCTTCAGTGAAAATCTTTTGAGTGGGAGAAGGGAAACAGCTTCTCCTAGAAGACATTTAAATGCTACTATACGTAACCATTTGACAAAAAATTTTTGGAGAGACCTTATTTTTCATTGACTGTCTACCTACAGCATAAATTCAGAAAATCACCCTCAAACACCTGGGACACTCTAACAGCACTGTTTAATGTAATAGCACTGAGCCCTTAAGACAGCCCATTCAGTCTCATTGCACTCACAACCAGCAGTTTATCTGTCCTTGTTCCCACCGTGTCTGGCTCCTTACCTGGCTTCTCTGCATGCACGAAGAACACTGTAACAGAAGCACAACGGCACCAGGTAAAAGATGCTCTTTACAAATAATAATATAATAAAATAGCAGCTTCAGGCAAAGTCAACTGACTTTTTTCCCTTTACAAATGTGGGGACATTTATTTGAATAAGGAAACATTAAGAAGCTCACAATAGAGCGAGGGAAAGTCAAGCGTTTCCTAAAATATCTTGATCGACACCCACTTCCTATGACAAGACTAAAACTACAGTATGTAAGCATGTCTTCCAGAAAGAAAGTTGTGGCAGAGATTTCTTTTTTCTTTTCCTTTTTTTCAATCAGGACTCATAGACTGCAGTACAGTGTTATCAGCATTGCCAGACTAATTCAGCAGGCAGTCAGGTTCTCTCATACACGTGCTTATCAGTCTCCTGTAAGAAGTTTGTCATTTAGTGAACTATGGGTATTAGGAACAAGTTACTGGAAGAGAAGTCTGCCAAGAATAAAACTTTAAAACCAGCTTATAAAACAGGAGAATGTTATTATGGCTTCAAAATTGTTTAAAAGCAAACTATAATTGGCCATTGGGTAGATATTCTTAAAAATAGAAGGTCTCTTCCTAGCCAACTCTCAATGTGGGCCACTTATTTACTTACCTTTTGGTGTTACTTTGAAAAATATGAGCACACTCACATTAACCATATTTTTTTGGCACTGAGAATTTCTAAGGTTGATGCATTTCTCTTTTGTGTGCTTTAAGTGTGTTAATAGATAGATTTCAGATAAATGGAAGCTATAAAGAAATTCAAATCGTCTACTTTTAAATAATGTGTAAAGTTCTACAAATATAAATTTAGATAGAGAAAAATTTTGCCTGACTAGGGCATAGACTAGGTGAGGGCAGTAAGGAATTTTGTGTCTCACACACACTTGGACACAAAATTTAGATAAATCAAGATAAATAGTACTTTAATTAATTAATTAATTTATATATTTTTAAATTGTATATATATTTAAGTATACAACTCTATGTTTTAGACATTTCCTATTTTAAGATATTTTTAAAAGTCATAATTAATACAAAAAAGAACCTATAACAAAGAAAATATCAAAATTTTAAATAAGGACAGGGTCAATTTTAGTGATTTCTCTCCCTGCCTTAGGCTCCAACATGGCTCCACATGGCACTGTTATTGATTGTGATTTTTATTTCAAAATTCGACCTTTAATGTATCGTGGACGTTTTTGCATTTTACTTTTTTAAATATTGCATTCAAATATTATTTATCTTGATTACTGAGGTTTTTGGCGACCCCTTAAATTCTATGACTGAGGCAGGTACTCACTCGCCTCATCCTAGTTTAGCTGTAACACAGATGCACACACACAATCCATGCATGCACTTCACAGTGGTGTCACCCCTGTTTCTCTGCACTGATTGAGGAGGTTGGATTTGTAAAAACAGAGGATAAAAGCTGTTTAATAATTTGCCCCCAAATCACATAACTATTAATAGGGCATCTAGAATGGGAACCCTGGTCTGTGGTATATCTGAGCCCCATATTTTTTCTAGCTTTACTGAGGAATAATTGACCATTAAAATTATATATATATATGGTTCATAACTTGATGATTTCATATACATGCACACTGAGAAATAATCACAGTTAAGCTTATTCACATATTCATCATTTCCTATAGTTACCATCTTTTTTTGTGTGTGTATATATATATGTGTGTGTGAGAACACTTAAGAATGTTCTCACCAAATATTTGCCCTCTTAGCAAATTTTCAGCACACTACACAATATTAATCACTATTTGTACATTCGATGTCCAGAAACTTGAATAGCTAAAGCTTTGTACCCTTTAACCACTACCCGCTTTCCCGGTATCTCCTCAGCCCCTGGCAACCACCATTCTACTCACTGATTCTACAAATTTCACTACTTTAGATTTCACATATAAGTGACATCTGGAAGTATTTTAACCATTTTGCTACATTGTCTCTCCCTTTCTGTTCATAGTTATCACAACACAATAAATTCAATTCAACAAACACCTGTTAAGTATCTATTCCATCCCTTGTGGCACTTTGCTAGAAAATTTGAAGGTAAATAGGACACTTTTGTTTCATGACCCAAGGAGAAATATATAAATCTATTTGACCAACTGTACTGAATGTGGCAATTCCCTTTTCCCCACTGATTAGCCTGCAATCACATAAATTCAATACTTCATTTCCATAGAGCCTGCATTGGCAACCAAGCTTGACCTTGGTGTGAGAAAGCGAGAAACAAAAGCAAGAAGTGTCGAGTATGTGACTTATCCCAAGTGCTGTTACTTTACGGTTTTTTTTTCCATGTGACTTCATTTAACCTTCATAAAAATCATGTGTGATACTGATGCTTTTATTATTCTAATGGAGAGGTTCTCAGAGGTTCATAATCTGTTCAACATCACAAACATAAACAGAACTGGGACTCAAACTGAGCTTTCTTTGACACTTTTCTAGGATTCCTCACGAAGGACTTTATAAGCTTCTCTAAGTGCTAATACTTCCCTACTGCCTGTGTTGCGAAAAGACAGGTCACTGTGTCCTGCGCACGGCATGCCAGTAAATGTCCTTACTAGAAATGTTTTTGACAATCCCAGTCCAAGAAAAAGCCAAGAAAGGTTTGAGAACACAGTACTTCTTTAGGGAAGTTGGCTTTTTTTTTTCTTCATTGTTTGCTTTGGCATATTTCAGATTTTAAACGTATACAATTTACAGCAAATGGGATATAGTGCCTCCAGAAAGAATTATTCAAAAGTCTTTAATCAGAAATTTTGTTCTCATTTTCAGTGCCCTGAAACCACGTAGCTTTTCTTTGTACATTATCTTTGAATCAATCTATGCTAGGCCATCAGTAAGAAAAACAACTTTCAAATATCTCCCATTGTGCAAAAACTATGATCTGGAACAGTACAGCATTAGTGGTGACAGAATAATAAGGTCATTTATACTTTTCTGTTTGGTAATTCATAAAACCAAGTTGCATCTAAGTAATTTTTTTAGAATTATGCTTTTGCCATGTCTGTGAACATATGCTAATGAATGAAATCAACAGATTTTTTTTTTTTGTATAAACAAACCTTATCTTTTAAACCAGAAACAAATTCCCAAGCTAAATCTCCAAATATATTTTCCTAAGCCCATGTGAAGTAGTCCATTATATTATTTGGGGAATTATGCTACAAAGGAAAAGATGAAAATTTTGTATTTATTTAAACCTAATAAGAAAATAGTGTGAATTGAACACATATGTTTATCTTCATTCTTGCCTGAAACCACACTTAAATGGCAAGGAATTTTAAAAAGTATTAATCAATGAGGGCATAGTAATAAGAGAGCATACAATAATATATAAGTAATATCAAATCATTTTTGGAAGATAAAGAGAATGGAGGAAAAAATACTTGATAAAGCAGAGTAGTGGAGGCTTCCAGTAAGTATCTGGGGGGTTACTGACGAAAGATCAGCTCATTGAACTCTCAGATCCTCTAACTGCTCAATGACCGAAGGTGTGAGATACCTCAGGTGTGGCTGCAAACAGAGAGCATACCTCCTCCCTCTCCTCTCCTCTTTCTCCAACTGAAAAAATGGACTTCGAAGACTCACTAAGTGGGAACACGAGCACAAAGAAAGGAAGTGGTGAGAAGTGAGAAGTGAGAAGCTAAAACAAAAATAGACGTATTTAGTTAAAGTCTAAAAACTAAGTGGGAATACCCACCCCAAGCCCTGTGCCCCTACTCTTTATCCAGATGCTAATATCCAGCACACCACTAACCCCACACACTGTCCTATGGGAGAGTAGAAGCTCTTCCTCAGGAGAAACAGAAAGATCCCAGAGAAATGCCGTCCAGACACTCACATTTTGGAGGCTGTCAAGGAAAAACAAGCTTTCTACCCAATCGCCCTGCAATGAAAGTCACCAGGCCACAAGCTCTGCCATCAATTAATCAACACGTCATTCTTAAATATGAATGGACAGGAAGATCACAACATATTTGAGGAAAGCCTCCATCATGAAAAGCAGAGGCCAAAACAATTGATAAAATTCAGAGAGGCAGTGTTAGCGGAAGAAAAGGGTACATTTTTTTTTTTTTTAAAAAGAGAGCAATAGTAATAACCTCAGAGAAACAGAAATTAATATTGCACCCATTAAAAAAAAACAAAAGGATGATGTGATGCAAATGAGCTAAGAAGAGCTCTAGGAAATTAAAATTATGATGGGAATAATTAAATTCTCAATAGAAGTATTAGAAGGTAAAGTTAAAGATATCTTTCATGGAGTATAAATAGAAAGACAGTGAGATGGGGTGGGCCCAGTGGCTCACGCCTGTAATCCCAGCACTTTGGGAGGCCGAGGTGGGTGGATCACCTGAGGTCAGGAGTTGGAGACCAGCCTGGTCAATGTGGTGAAACTCCCTTTCTACTAAAAATGCAAAAATTAGCCGGGCTTGGTGGCAGGCCCCTGTAATCCCAGCTACTTGGGAGGCTGAGGCATGAGAATAGTTTAAACCTGGGAGGTGGAGGTTGCAGTGAGCTGAGACCGCACCACTGCACTTCAGCCTGGGGCATAGAGCGAAACTCTGAATTACCTAAAGAGACAAATGTGGCATGTGTCTCTGTCTTTAAGCAGAAATTTTGTTCTCATTTTCAGTTCCCTGAAACCAAGTAGCTTTTCTTAGTACATTGTCTTTGAATCAATCTATGCTTGGCCATCAGTAAGAAAAACAACTTTCAAATTTTTGAGACACTACATTTTTATTTTTCTGTTTCTTTTTCAGATTTTTGATTCTGGGGCATATGTGCATTTTTACAAGAATAAACTCCTCCCTGCTCTTCCTCTCCACTGGAAGACATGCTTCATTCAAAGGAGGCAACAGTCTTGCTAGGGACAACGTGAAATACAGGACACAGGAATCTTGCAATCCAACAACTGTAAAAGTTCAGAAATGTCCAAGGTGCTGGCCAATGTGGCCAATGAGATGCTGTGCTAAAACAGCTGCACAGAAGGCCTCGAGACCTGCTGGTCTAGATTAGGGCAGGAGGTCAGACAGCATCAGGACAGAAGATCAAAAAAAGAATGGAGCAGATAGATTTCCTGACAGATAAGACCATGTGCTATTGAAAGTTGTAGAAAAAAGTATCTTCCCAACCGTAAGCAAGTAAAAAAATTAAGACAATATTTAACTCCTAGAGAAACAAAAAGAAATTATTCAATAAAGCAAAAGTAATTAGAGGCCATTACTTGGCTCCACCATGAACAGTGGATTCAAAGGCATAATAAAGAAAACAAAAAATACTGATTTAATCAAATCCATAATATAATTATCTTTGGAGAATGGAGGAGGGTATGTGTGACATTCTAATTTAGAAATTTGAGATATACTCCCTAAAATGATAAATCAGCCAAGGGCAATACACTCCTGTTATTAGTAAGAAAAATATAAACCCCAGAAGAAATATATAGGATAATTCAAAGTGGCAGATTCCACTGATCAGGACTTGGGAGTGGGGAGGGCTAGGGCAGAATGTTGGTCTTATTGTTGTTGCTCTAAACCTTAAAGCACTATCTGACTTTCACTCAACTATGGACATGTGTTCATTTCTTAAATGCACACACACACAGACACACACACCTATACACACACGTACGCACACAGAAATATATACAAATTAATAAAAAGCAAAAAGCTTAATAGATTCCTTTTAACTACCTTACTGCAAATACCTTTCTGAAGAATAAAGGTAGACATCACTGATTTACATGGTTAAAAAAGAGTCTCATTTGCCTGTATTTAGAAAATTCTTGATTTGCATGTTTATGTAAAAAAAGCAAGGAAAGAAATTAAATACTAAACAAAGATGTAAAATGCTTAAAATATTCAGCAAGATAGCTGCATTATCACGTATATCGTAACCAATTTGGGGCCATAATAAACGAATATTCTACGACCTTTGTGCATGTGGCTCCTTGGGTTCTTTTAACTTGTCAATGTTGTCAGATTATGACAAGAATATTGGGTAAGGGGATGAAAAGCTCTTAACAGGAAATTGGCTAATACAGTCAGACCTTAAAATGAAACACTTTGAAGCCGTTACTAGCCTTAGGTAGATGTACATGAAATCTTCAGTAACTATTAAATGAAAGGGCCAAGATGTAGAGTATAGCATATATATACTATAAAACACAAACACACACATAACTATCTATGCTCATGGATAAAAAGACTTTGGGAGGACATGCATTAAACTGCTAACAGTGTTGGCCTCTGAGGAAGAAGTCTCGGGGGACAGATTCAGATTTCATTTAAAACTCTTTCATACTCTGAGCTTTAAAAATCGATGCATATGTGGCTTTTTTTTCAATAAAAAAGTGGCTCATAAAGATACATTAGATGCCAATTCTCATCGTACTCCTGTTAAAATAGATGGTGTTGAGGAAGAATGGAAAGATTGATCAAATTATACAAAAGGGAAAAGGAATGATGATCTTACTTATGTAGAACTAACACAGAGTTATCTGTTGGTGATAAGATTTGGGGTGACTGCTGTTTCTTTATAATTTTTTTGAAGTTTAAATATTTTCTACAGTTATACTTGTATTTCTTTTAAAATGAAAAAGATTACTGAAAAAATAAAGAGGAGAAAATGTCTTTCCTTTATCAGTTATCTAGGGCACAGAAGATGTGCAGTCAGAATGCAGCTTTTTTGGAAGGGGAGGGTGAGCATCTGGGTATTACATTTGCAGATGGACTTCATACCCAGCATATGGGAAATTTTCTCAAGGAAAATCATTTCTGTAGAGGCACGAGTTGCTATTTAAACCTTGGCAGACTAGGTCTTTTTACGTTTGACTTTTCTCTCTCCATATGAGAATTAAGCATATGCTCAGATTTTCTTAAGGAGTTTCCTTATTATTGAAGTTAATTTTTTTCTTCGTAAAGATTATAAATGTATAGAAAGTGAAATTTGATAGCTTAGATTTTTTTGCTTGTCCTTTAGAACTATTTATTTTTTCTTCTTGCTTCCTAAGGTGTCAGATATGTTACAACAAGGGGTAAGAAACAAAAAAACCAGCATAAACCAATGTGAAGAAATATACAGAACTAGTGGCACTTGAGCCAAGCAGGCATAGAGCCATTTCAGAATAACAAGCAACTTTATTCTCAATTTACCAGAGGTTATAGCTCTAAAAATCACAAGTACTTTTCACGAGAAGTAAATGCCTTTATAAAGGTCAATGCAGCATTTATAAGCTTTATTGCATGTTTTCTGTCCTTTTCTGAGGTATGTAAAAGGAACACAATACCCATTTTTTTTTTTTTTTTAAATCAGTCTGCTGCAACGTGACTAGGTAGAGCGATCGCTTTGCTTTCGACTAAGTAAGCTGTTTCGATATGGGGCCATTTTTAACAACAACAACAACAAAAACCCAAAAAACAAATTCCTTTAGTGGCTCAAAGTAAGAAACAAACAAAAAATATGCAGTGGCATGTGCTATTAGGGGACAAATGAAAAACATTTAACTCTGAGCAATAGTGACAAGAAGCAAGAGGTATCACAAAAATGTCTTCACTTCAGATAATTTGCCCCTTAAAATCAGAGGTTTTAAGGAGGAACTCCTTTCCCCAAGAAGAAGTCTGGCTCCTTCAACTTCCTGTCCCGCTTTGGAGACAAAAGTCTGAAATTCTGCCAGTGCTTAGAGACTTCAGTTCCCCAGCGAATATTTTACAAAACACTAGCAGCTCTAACGGTTTTCATTATTTAATGGCCTCTAACATTATGCATCAAAATGAAAACTAATACAAAGTTTAGAAAGTTTAAGTAATAGTTGCTCACAGTCTACCTGTTGGGCCTGGGTCTAATCATTTTTTGTTGTTGTTGAGATGGAGTGTTGCTCTGTCACCAGACTGGAGTGTAGTGGCGCGATCTCAGCTCATTGTAACCTCTGACTCCCTGGTTCAAGTGATTCTCCTGCCTCAGCCTCCTGAGTAGCTGGGACTACAGGCACATGCCACCATGCCCAGCTAATTTTTGTATATTTAGTAGAGACAGGGTTTCACCATGTTGGCTAGGATGGGCTCGATCTCCTAACCTTGTGATCCACCCGCCTCAGCCTCCCAAAGTGCTGGGATTGCAGGCGTGAGCCACTGTGCCCAGCCCTAATCATTTTTATATTCTCTTTGGCCTTTTCTGCAAAAGACATTTGAGAATCAAAAGATAGGGGGCCCAAACTTTGGGACTTCTTTCATCAATAGATTACATTGTTTTGAGCAAGTAGTTTTTTGGGGGCATAATTTCCATATTTATAAATGAAGTGATGGGGCAGATACATTCTGATGCCCCTCTTGATTTTAATATTCAATGACAAATACACGCTGTTCTTTCATAGAGCACTTTGTTCCCTCCATCAAAAGAAGAACCTGGAGATTTATTGAGTTGTGACAACCACTCTTTGTCTCTAGGGAAGTAAACATTTCCCCTACCCCACTACAGCCCTCAGACTAAATCTGGCCAGCCACCTGTTTTTCCAAATAACTTTTTATTGGAAGAGAGCCACACCTATTTGTTTGCTTATTGTCTGTGGTGGCTTTCAGGCTACAATGGCATAGTTGAGTATTCAGCTGGAGACCATCTGGCATGGAATACCTAAAATAGTTACTAGCTGGCTCTTTAAAGAAAGAATCTGTACATTCTTGGTCTACAGGATCTTTAAACTGCTAAAGACTTTCTTAGCCCCTAGGAGTTGTGGGAGCCTGAAGCAGATGTCCAGGTGGGCCATGCAGGAGACTTGCCCACACAGCCAAAAGCAGGCCCTAGACACCTTTTTAGTCATTTCCCATCCTGCTCACTCCTCAAAAGTGAACCCCTACTCCCAATTGAGTAAAGTTCAATGTCCAGATTCTTAAGCTTAAAAGAATAGCTTTCATCTAGAGCATAGAGCTATTTTGTGCCAAATGATTGTTTTGATTTTTTTAAAAGACCTTAATTCTTCTGGTTTTGTACATTTTAATTAATCTCTGACCAGTATTCAAAATTTTGGGTTGGTCACTGACTTTTGTGCAAATATGATTAAAGCAACGGACCCTCCTCAGGAAAATGTGCCTACACAATGCAAATAACATTTTATACCAAAATTTTGAGGGCTGTAGGGAGTAGATAACATTAAGATTTCAGAACACATAGCCACCATAGTTTCTAAATGAGATAATTTGTGAAATAATCTTACTATAAAAGCTAGCATTATTATATAGAATTCAATGCCAAAGTAACACAGCAGAAAGAATGTCAAATGAGGAGTCGAAAGAATAAAGTTATGCATCGTCTCTGCTACTAACTAGCCATGGGAGTCACTGAAGCACTCTATGCTTTGGGTTCCTCATTTATTAATAGTGAAAATAATAAATGTCCCATATACTCCACAGGCTGTGATAAGAATCAAATGGGGAATTGTTAAGGAAATATTTTATAAACCATACAAGTCAGCTCATTTGAGTAGTGATTTTGACTACCCATTTTGCAGATACAGGGAACAAAGAACAATAGATCCTTTGTATTCAAAATGTATTTGAAATGCAGATTCTCAGGGACTGAACTAGACCTAGTGAATTAGAACTTGCATTTTAACAAGATCCCTCTGTGATTTGTGTGTATGTTAAAATTTGAGGAGCATTTCCATAGAAAGTTCTCTCTGCAAAGTACAAACCACTTCATAAGGCTGATCTTCAGGTAAGAAAACTGAGGCCTGCAGAGCCTATGGGACATGCTGAGATTTTGTACAAGTCAAGTTGTAAACAGATGGGAGCAAAACAAACATTAGATTTTAGAAATGAGTTTTAAATGGTTCTGTGCTCGGGTCACTCTCTGCCCAGTGAAAGAAAAGCACATCATTAAATAAGCAAAACGTTCTGTAAGGAACCTTAAAAACAGCTTGACCAGGTTGCTGAAATCCACAAAAAGTTAGATCTATTGTCATGCGTTCAGGCAACCATTCTCAGGACAAGTCAGATTTCTAGACCTTCTTTTCATCTGCAAAACTGTCAAGTGAGGAACTGTATCTATTTTTCTGTAATACCTCATTAAGATGGAGTAAAATCAGTTATGAAAACTAGGCTTTGCTGACTACCCTCCATACCACTCATCAAGGATCAGGGATATAACACGCAAGAAGATATGGAGAGGGGACAAAGAATGACCAGGGATATAAAAAACTACTGCTGACAATGTCATCAAGAAAAACAAATGAGAGCCATATGTGGGAAGCAAAATTTCTTTTGGTGACCTAGGAAGGCACCCGATCTCTACCTTTGCATTCTCTGCCACTATATGCAACTTGCAGGGTTGGGGGTGTAGGAGTGTGGTGATGGGAATTAAAAGAGAAAAAAAGAGAAGTTTTAAACCTAAGAGCTTAAATTGAGAGCTTAGACCATTGGGAGCTTCTGATCTAGTAAGGTGACTGGACATTCCTGAGGACTTCTGGCCTCTGAGCCTCTTTCCCCTTGAAAGCTAGAGTTGCCAGAGTGTCACTGAAATGATAGAAAGCACGGTGGATTAGAAAGTATCTGAATCTGTTTTGGTTGCTACAACAAAACACTGTAGACTGGGTAGCTTATACACAACAGGAACTTATTTCTCACAGTTCTAAAGAATGGATGCCCAAGATCCAGGTGCAAGGAGATTTGATATGCGGTGGGGGCTTGTTTCCTGTTCATAGATAGCGCCTTCTCGTGGTGTTCTCACAGGATGGAGGGGGCTAACTAACTTCGGGGGTCTCTTTTATAAGCATGAACCCTGAGCATGATAGATGGGGATAGAAGGAAGAGTAATCCAGGAGGTGATTACATTTTAATAATGGTAAATTTTAAAGCTGCTGCTGCTTACACATCAGGGGTATAATGGGAAAAGAGTTTGTAAGAAAAAGGCTCAATCTGAACCCTAGTTCTGTCACTTACCACTGCTGTGTGACCTCATGTTCTACAGCCTACCTCTCTGAGCTTCATCTGAACACTGCAAATATTGTCACATGTCATACAATGCTATTATGACAACTAAGTAAAATAATGATGAGCAAGTATTGACAAATCATAGGTGCCTGTCAACCTTTTATAATAAAGCTTAATATTTTTGCTAATACTCTCATAGTCAGTGTCCACTGTAGGTTGAGTGTTGTATCAAATTATTTGTACCTGATCCTTAATTAAATCAAATTGAAGAAGTTTTAAAATATAAAAGAATTTAATGCTTAAGTTAGAGTGTTCCAGCCCTGGTTGTCCTCAGCTCACCCTTCAGGCTTAGTTATCTAACAACAGTATTTGCCTGCTCTAAGATCACCCAGTGTGAATGGAAAAGCCATCTAAGTCTGTTTCATGTAATTATGTACACAGTTGCTGTAGGCCTCAGGGGCCCCATTGGACCTCTAATAACGAAGAAGCCTGGAAAGTCTGTGCCTCCCCAAATTACAGCAGTGACAGGCTATGGACTCACCCCAGTAACAGATGGTTTTATTAGTGGCCACTGCCAGACACTTGGCTGAAGGCGGAGCACATAGCCATTAGCGTCTGCTCCACTTTGGTGGAATGGTAGCCGTGTGCAAAAGAAAAGCTGGGTCTAAAAATAATTGACAGTGAGGGAGACAATGTACTTTTTATGTCACCCAGGGAGAAAACAAGCTAAAATAAAAATTTTTAAAAATCCTTTCCCTTGACTCCTGAAACAGGAAAGATAAGCTCAAATAATTGTGATATTTCCATGGAAGAGAAAGTTAGGATGTCTGCTAGTGGGAGAAAAATAAAGCAGGGGACAGAATATCATAGATGCCTAACACTCTGAATTTGTGGGAAGAAATTCTGACTCTGGCTACTTGGCAAAAAAATAAAAAAAAATAAAAAAAAATAAAACCGCTTTTCTCCCACTAATGCCACTTCACATTATAGGCACTCAAATATGGTGAACAGTATGATTATCAAATAGCACTAAAGAAGAATGACAGGATCTATTCTCAATGGCAAACAGAAAATATGATTTTTAACAAAACAAAAGAATATTAATTCAAGACCTATCATGTAAAAGCTAATCATTTGCTACAAAGATAAGTAAAAGAATTTTAGGCATACATTTGAAAGATCTAGTAGTCTAGGGTAATTTTCTCAAATAGAAATGACTATGCGGCAATACTATCACAGCAAAGTCCAGAAAACTCTCAGTTTCTTCTCCCACTTGCATTTGGATCTCGATACTGTGAGCAGTTGCTTTTCTTGTTTATTTATTTTTTTTAATCAAGTTCTGGTGGATTTTCCTATTTCCTTGGAGCTAAGCCAGAGTCGGAGTATATTAGAGAACCTCACTGCTGCAGTAACTAATTATCAGTCTTAACTTTGCACTGCTGTGTCACAAGTAACCACACATCTAGTGGCTTAAACCACACACATTTCCTAAATTGTTCTATAAGGCCAGCATTATCCTTATACTAAAACACAACAAGAATACCACAAGAAAAGAAAACTACAAATCAATATCTCTCATAAATATAAATGCAAAAATCCTCAACAAAATATTGGCAAATCTAATCCAAAAATGCATAAAAAATTAGACATCACTACCAAGTGGGGATTTATCCCAGGTATGCAAGGCTAGTTCAAAATTTGAAAATTATTTAATGTAATTCATCACATCAACAGGAGCTGGAACAACTGGATATCCACACGCAAAACTAAAAAATAAAAAATGCAGGAATCTACACATAGACCTTCAGACCTTACACTTTCACAAAAATAAACTAAAAATGGATCACAGACATAAATGTAAAATACGAAACTATAAAAATCATGGAAGATAACACAAGAACACATCTACATGACATTTGGGTTCGATGATGACTTTTTAGATGGAACACAAGGCATGATCCATGCAAGAAAGGCTTGACAAACTGAACTGCATTAAAATTAAGAATTCCTCCCCTTGAAAGACATCATCAAGAGAAAAATAAGTCAAGACATATTTGCAAAACACATATCTGATAAAGGACTTTCATCCAAAATATACAAAAAACTATTTGAGCTTAACAATTAGAGAACACAATTAAAAAATGGGCCAAATACTTTGACAGACACCTCAGCAAAGAATATATACAAATGACAAATAAGCCAATGAAAAGATTCTTCACATTATATGTCATCAGGAAAATGCAAGTTAAAATAACAGTAAGATGGATGTCACCATACACATATTAAAATGACCAAAATCCAGAACACTAACAGCATGAAACATTGGCTAGGATGTGAAGCAACTGGAACTCTCATTCATTGCTGGTGGAAACACAAAATCCTAGAGCCACTTTGGAAGACAGTTTGGTGGTTTCTTACAAAACTAAACGTATTCTTATTATATGAGGCAGTAATCACACTCCTTGGTATCTACCCAAAGGAGTTGAAAAGTCATGTCCACAGAAAATTCTACAAACAACTGTTTAAGGCAGCTTTATTCTTTATTCATAATTACCCAAACTTTGAAGCAACCAGGATGTTTGTTTTTACATATGTGAATAGATAAACTGTGGTACATCCAGGCAATGGAATATTAGTTAAAGCTAAAAATAATTGAACCATCTATTAAGCCATAAAAAGATATGAAGAAACCCTAAATCCATATTATCAAGTGAAACGAGCAAATTCGAAGAGGCCACATGCTATATGATTTCAACTATATGACAAAATGGAAAAGGAAAAATATGGAGATAGTGAAAGATCAGTGGTTTTCAGGAATTTGGGGATAGGAGTGGGGGATGCATAGGCAGAACACAGAGGTTGTTTAGGGCAGTGAAAATAACCCATATAATGCCGTAACCATGCAAATATACCATTACACATTTGTCTAAATGTTAGAAGTGTTCTCAAACCCACAAAATGTACAACACCAACAGTGAACCCTAGTGCTGTAATGTAAACTATGGACACTGGCAACAATGATGTGTCAATGTAAGTTCATGGATTGTAACAAATGTACCACTCCGGTGGGGGATTTTGATAATGGGGAAGACTGTGCATTAGTTGGGGTATAGGAATATGGGAAATCTCTATATCTTCCTTTTCATTTTGCTGTGAACCAAAAACTGCTCTAAAAAAATCATCACACGAAAAATAAACACACACACAGTTCTCTCATAACACAGGTTGTCTGGTTCTTCTGCTTATGGCCTCACTAGGCTGAAACCAAGATGTCAGCTAGAACTGCTCTCTCCTGGAGGCTCAGGACCCTTTTGGAAGTTCACTGGTTTTAGCATCACTCAAATCCAGAGTTCTGTACAACTGAAGTCTTTGTGCTATTTGTATCTCTAGACGTGGGACCACACTCAACTCCTAGAGACATGCTTGGGTCCTTATCATTGGTCCCCTTTTCTCACAGCATGGGAGCTTGCTTCTTCAAGGATAGCAGGGGAAGCATCTGCTACCGTTTCTTGTCTCTTCAATTGGCTCACCTAATTAGGTCAGTTCTACCAGGATAATCTTCTTTTTCATTAACTCAGCGTCAACTAATTAGAAACCTTATTTATATCTGTAAAATTTTTTCATCTATGCCACATAATGTAATCTAAACAGGGATGTGACATCTCATCATAGTCACAGGTACCCCAGCCACTCAAAGAAGGGGGAGCTGACCATATAACCCATGCACATTAGAGAGTGAGAATCTTGGGGGCTATTTGAGAATTCTCAGTGATACTTTATTTTATGAAGTAAAATTTGCATAAGATTAACCGTTTTAAAATGTACAATTCAATAGCATTCACTAAATTCACAATGTTGCAATGTTGTGCAATAATAGCCTTTATCTAGTTCAAAAATATTTTCATCCTCAAAAGAAAATCCCATGCCCAGTAAGCAGTCACTCTCCATTACCTCTCCCTTGGCCTCTGACAAACATTAATCTGCTTTACGTGTCTATGGATTCATCTATTCTGAATATTCCATATATGGCAGAACCATACAATACGTGACTTTTTGTGTCTGACTTCTTTCACTTAGCATGTTTTCAAGGTCCATCCATACTGCAGCATGTACTTGATTTTCATTCATTTCTGTGGCAGAAAAATAGTCTGCTGTATGGATGCACCACCATTTATTTATCTATTAAGCAGTTGATGGATGTTGTTTCCACCTTTTGGCAACTGGGAATAGTGCTGCTGTTAATATTCCCATATAAGTTTTTTGGAATGCCTGTTTTCAATTCTTTTGGGGATCTAGCTAAGGGTGGAATTGCCGAGTCACATGGTAACTGCCGAACTATTTTCCACAGTGACTGCACCATTTGACATTCCCACCAGCAATGTGTAAGTGTTCCAGTTTCTACATCCTCATCAACACTTGTTTTGTAAATTATAGGCATCCTACTGGGTGTGGAGTGTTTGTGGTTTTGGTTTTCATTTGCATTTTCCTAGAAACTATTGGTCTTAAGTATATTTTCACGTGATTTTTGACTTTTTATATTGTGGCCATTTATATATCTTCTTTGGAGAAAAAGCTATTCAAGTCCATTGTCTATTTTTCAGTTGGATTGTTTTTTATTTTTGTTATTGGGTTCTAAGAGTTCTTTTCATATTCTGAGTATTAAACCTTAATAGGAATATGATTTCAGATACTTTCTCCCTTTCTGTAGTTTGTATTTCACTTATTTATGATACATACAAATTTTAATCTTGAAGTCCATTTATATCTTTTTCTTGTTACTTTTGCTTTTGAAATCATATGTAAAAATTCATTGCCAAATCTAAGACAATGAAGATTTTCCTCTATGTTTTCTTCTAAGAGTTTTAGAGCTTTAGAATGCACATAGAGGCCTTTCATCCACTTTGAGTTAAATTTTGAATAATGTATGAGATAGGAATCCAATTCATTTTTTTGCATGTAGATATCCAGTTGTCTCAGAAATAGTATTTCTGAGACTATTATTATTTCAGAGACTATTATATCCAAAGATTATTCTTTATTTTTGTTAAAAATAAGCCGGAGATTTATGGGTTTATTTCTGGACTATCACTTCTAATCTAATTATCTCTACGCTTAGCCTATGCCAGTACTATATTTCTTTGATTTTTATAGCTTTGTAGTAAGATTTGAAACTAGAATGTATGTATTATCCAACTTTATTTTTCCTTTTTCAAGATTGTTTTGACTATTTTGAATGCCCTGCAGTTTCATATAAATTATAAGATCTGTGTGTCCATTTACACAAAAATATTTATCAGGTTTTTGATTGGGATGGCATTGAATCTTTAGATTGCTTTGGGTAGTAGTACCAACCTTAGCAATATTAAATCCATCCAGTCCACTAACATGGAATTTCCCTTCATTTACTTAAGTCTTCTTTAAATTTTAGCAATGTTGTAGGTTTCAGTATAAAAGTTGAAGATCTAGTAGGTTAATTTTTTTCCTAAAAGCTGGGCATACTGACACAAGCCTGCAGTCTCAGCTACTATGGAAGCTAAAGCAGGAGAGTTACTTGAATCAAGGAATTTAAGGCCAGCTCGGGCAACATAGTGAGACCTTGCTATTTTTTATTTAATTATTCTATCAAAAATAATTTATTTCCAAGTGTTTTTCTTCTATTGTAAGTGGAATTGTTTTTCTAAGTTCCTCTTTGAATTGTTGAACTATTGCTAGTGTATAAAAACACAATTGTCTTCTGTGTGTTGATCTTGTTTATTGGCTCTAAGAGTTTTTTTGTGGATTCCTTAGGATTTTCCATATAAAATATTATGTTATCTGCACATAGAATAGTTTCATTTCTTTTTCAATTTGTTTAATTTTGTTTCTTTTTCTTGCCTAATTGCTATGTCTAGAATGTCCAGTCGTAGCATCCTTTTGGTTCCTGATTTTAGGAAGAAAGTTCTTACTCTTTCACTATTAAGTTTACTATTTATTAGCTGTGAGTTTTTCTTAAATGCCCTTTACCATATTGAAAAAGTTTCCTTTTATTCTTAATTTGAATTTTGTTTTGTTGTTTTGTCAAGTAATTTTTCTGCATCGATTCAGATGGCCATTTATTTTTCCCTTCATTCTACTAATGTTCTTTATTACATTGATTCATTGATTTTCATATGTTGAATCACTCTTATATTTCTGGAATAAATCCTGCTTGGTCCTGGTTATAATCCTCTAAATAAGCTGTTGGATTTGGTTTACTAGTACTTTCTTGAGGATTTTTTTTGTGTGTGTCAGTATTCATTAGACGTATTAGTCTATAGTTTTCTTTTAATGTCTTTATCTGGTTTTGATATCAGGGTAATACTGGACCCATAGAATGAGTTAGGAAATGTTCACTCCTCTGTCATGTTTGAAGAGTTTTGGGAAGGTTAATGTTAATTATTCTTTAAGTGTTTGGTAAAATTCATCAGTGAAAACATCTGGTCTTGAGCTTTGCTTGTTGGAGAGTTTTGATTAACAAGTCAATCTCTTTATCTTTTTATCTATCTGTTTTTAATTGTAAACTTCCAGTTTATTTAACCAGAACTTAGCTGAGGCACTATTTCCTTTCTGTCTCTGGCCAAAACATTCACATTCTTAATCTATTGTAGCAAAACCATTACTTCACTTAATAGGAAAACTACAATGGAATAAAATGGGAGCTAAACTCACATAGCTGATATGGCTTAGGGAACTGCTGCAGCCCCTGGGTACCCACAGAACATCTTGGCTTCCAGCTGAAAACTCATAATGCTCTGAGGCTGGGATTTTCAGTGAGAATCTCTATATTTAGAGTTCCCGTCCTGACCAATTTGGGTTTCAGGATGCTCAGTGATTATTTACTCTCTGTCTGTGTAATACCATCTGTTTTGTATATTCCAGAAATTACTGAAGCTTTCTGGCCCATTGATTGTTTTTTCCCCTGTTTCTAATGAAGCCATGGGTGTTTTTTCCTGCCATATTAAAACATAAGTCATAAATGGCACCATTTCACAAAATGGACAGAATACAGTTTCCAACTTTTATAGGAGATGGGGCAGATTTCTTAAACTACATCTCACAGTGGACAGTAACAGACTACAGAAATGCCTAAAATCTATACATTTCCATAAAGATGAGGATATTTTGCATAAAATCTAATTAATGGCTTATCAAAATAATGTACATTAGCTAATGTAGATTACAATTCCAATATTATCTAAGATCTTACACTTGTGAATAATTTAGTATATATTTAAATGCGGTTTCCACAAAGAGTGGGGAATAAGTAAAGCTTACAGTTTTAATCATGATGATGGGGTAAGTTATTTGATAAATCCAAATATCAAATGGATTTAATATTACTCTTTTGGAGAGGATTTTCCATTGTTTCCAAAACAACTTGCTTTTTCTTTAAGATCGCTAAAACAGAAGGCTATGTGCACCTTCAAAAGCACAGAATAAAGCAGTGTGTATGTAATAGACATCCTCAAGTAAATAATACACTTGAACCAGTACCTTATCTTGCAGAAAAGAAATTTCATTTTCAGAAGGGATCTACATTGATTTAAAAAAACATAGCCTCTGCAACATAAACTATATGTGCACATGTGGCAGGCAGGGCATTTCACACAGGCCAACCGTATGAGACGATGATTTTCTTACCCTGACACTCAATAGAACACTTGTCCTGGGAGTACAATCTCACTATCTGTGTGAACCTGGCAGTTAGTCTCTGAGCCTTTGTCTTTGACTCTGAAATATAAGCATAAAAATGCTTACCTGTCCACCTGTCTACCTCCCTAACTGGGCAGGTTAATAACAAAGTGTTTGTGAAATGCTTAGAAAGCTACAAGGCCTAAACAGATATAAGTACTCAAGGTTTTGTGTGCAAGTAATTGATTGGGGAAATGCTCCCAGGAGGAACAAGGAAAGATGTTGGGAAGTAGGACAAGAAATGGGGAGAGGAGAAGAACAAGTGGAAACTGGGATAAATTCCAAGTCTCGGGCTGATCCTTCAGGGAATTTTGGGATTTTAATTATGTTAAGAGTTTGTCTAACTTCAAGGCAATATGGCTGCAAGTTGTTGCTACCCCTCCCTGCCACCTGACAACCAGGAATTTGGGAGGGAGTTATATAAACCTCCTAGGCATTTCCAGCTCTCTGTATCTGTTGGTAAAGCAGCTCCAGGAACCTAAGCGTAGTTATCACAGAGAGTGGCAGGTACAGGTGGCACCTTAGAATCAAAGCACAAAAGATAAAGGAAGGAGAATTGGTGTGCCCAAAATGAGAAGACAGCATTTGGGTGGAATGATGAGTGTTCACTATTACCATCTTCCTTAAAATTTCATTTTCTTTCTAGATTTTTATTTTTTACATAGTTTTCTAGAAAATCATCTAGACACCATGTTTTCTTCTGTGTAGGAGTCACTGATATTTAAAATCGAAGTTTTTAATAACTGTAAACTAATATGATTGTATAACTAAGCCCAAATATTCTGTAATAAAATATTATTTCAAAATGTTTCAAATTTCAGCTTACTTTTGCAGTGAAAAAAATATATTTTCTTTAAAGTTACATAGAATAGACATGAAAACTGGAGTAAATATCCGTATTTGTAGTAGTACATAAAAGCTATATGTATCATTCCTGTTGTAATTCAAATGAAATTTAACTTTTCAAGACAGCACATCAAGGAACAAAAGCATTTTTCTCAGGCTTCATCATTGTTTAGGCTTCCTTAAATGTGGCAAATCTAAGTACTTATTGAATATCTCCATATGTGATATACTTTTAAAGGAACCATTTGTTCCAAGAATCTTGGAAAACAAACTGGTGGATGAGGAAAATGCTTTCACAGGTTCCCATGGGATAATTAATCATTGCTCATTTTGGAACTGCATTCAATGTCTGTGGCACTGTCACTTGCAAATAAGAAACTGTGTATTCTTCAAACTTCAATAGGAACATTGTAAAATTCTGTAGTTTCATATCATGTTTAGACAATGAAGAAACCTTTGCTAGGGAATTATCTCAACTCATGCAAAACCAAAGTTAGAGGGTTTTATAGAGGTGTAAATTATTTCAGCTGAGAAATCAGCATTGTCACAAGGAAAAATAAAAGTAGTGTGTAAATTTCTTGTGCATATGTTTTATCCACAACAAAACTATTGGGGTACAAGTATGATGAAATGAAAACATATTTTATGTGGTTGTTTTAGTAAAAAGAACAGTATTTTTTATATCACAGGCTTTTTGTTCACAATTACTGCCCTTTATAAATTTTGTTTTCTTACATGATAAAAAGTAAGTACCATCTAGAATTGAAAAGGCTAAATAAGTCTCTATTTACAAGTTGTAATTAAAATGAACAGGGGTGGTGGTGGCAGTTACCAGTGGACAGTAACGTTTCAAGAAATTAATCACATGAAAAATTGAGTAAATATCACAAGGAAGTACCTTGACTTCTCCGGGGGATGCAGAATTTCTATGAACAAGAGATGATTCAAAAGCAGAGGGAGTGACATTTCTTTTTCATTTGTCAAGCCTTGCCTAAGGAGAAAGCTCCTCCCTCCCCCAAAGTGTGCAGAAAGTACATTTATGCAAGAAAACAAGGGTTTGAATCCTTCCTTCTACTTAAGAGCTACTTATCTCTGGGCAATTCATTTTAGTCTTTCTTGTTCTCAGATTCTGTATTATTTACCTAATTTAAACAGTTTTTAATTTTTACTTACATTATTCACTTAATTTCACTGATGAAGACACTAAATGTCAGAGAGGTTAAGTAATTTGTTCAAGATCACAAATGATGAAGGTGGGTCTATCTTAGTTCAAGGCTATTTAATATGTTGTTTCTACTGTTTTCCCTTATATACTTTATCACTATTGTAAGAAAGAGCATTGCTTGGAAAATCAATTTTAAAAATGAAAATTTAACCATGATCATTATTTCTTATGTCTAGAAAAGCATTCAAATATCCTTGCCCTGGGTAGAAGCAAGATTGATTCCTACTGAACCCTGGAGGTGGGGTGGAAAAGAACCAACCTGATAATGGTGAGGGGGGTTTATACCATTAAGTGCGTTTCCAGTTTCTTTTTTTTTTTTTTTTTTTTTTTGAGACAGAGTCTCGCTCTGTCACCCGGGCCGGAGTGCAGTGGCCGGATCTCAGCTCACTGCAAGCTCGGCCTCCCAGGTTCACGCCATTCTCCTGCCTCAGCCTCCCGAGTAGCTGGGACTACAGGCGCCCGCCACCTCGCCCGGCTAGTTTTTTGTGTTTTTTAGTAGAGACGGGGTTTCACCGTGTTAGCCAGGATGGTCTCGATCTCCTGACCTCGTGATCTGCCCGTCTCGGCCTCCCAAAGTGCTGGGATTACAGGCTTGAGCCACCACGCCCGGCCTCCACTTTCAAACTATTAAGGAAAGTGACTAATTACCAGCTTTTTGCTGCTAGGACCATCTCCTCCCATTTGTATGAATGATGTGAGAAAACAGTACTAGATGCAGTTAATTTAAGAGAAGGTTATCTGTTGCATGGCATTGAAAAACTGGGTGATTTATTTAAATGAATTAATTCAAATTAGGGTAGTGAGAGATAATATATATGTATAAGCAGTGTGTAAATTTCTTGTAAATGTGAGTATTTAGTATGGAAATAGATTGTAAATCTCAGTGTTTAGGTATGGAAACAGGTCAATTGCACTTTTCATCATGTGTACTCATAAATTAGGCTCTAAAAATGAATGCTGTTTATCCTCAATGATTCATAGTCACATATAACAAATGCATAAGTGAATCATGTTCATTCAATCCAATTCAAGTCTAACACTTGCCTTGTGATTTAGGAGAAAGAACAAAAGACCACTCCACTAAAGATTCAGAGATTTGGTTCTGACCATATGACCTTTACCTGTGGCTCTTCTGAGGATAAAAAAGCAACGCAGTCTTTGATCATCCACCTCGGACATTCAGGTTTCTCCTTACCCTGTCCTAACTTTCCTCAGAGTTGCCAAGAGTGTACAACACTGACAAGACTGGATTTCACTATTTCCTCTCTTATCCATCAAATAGAGATGCTAATGAGCAGTGAAACAGTCATAATGGAGACCTAGAAAAAGAATAGGAAGCTGCTTGGAGCTTGGAGCATGGGACCTCATAGAAAATTAACCATTTTTTCCCTGGATAATTAGCATTTGGCCAAAATGACTGCTTCATGTCTCTTCTACTTACCTGCAATAGACTACAAGATGGCAATCTGAGAGAGGTCACTTTCAGAGCGCTTTGGATACTGTAAAAATACAATGTCTATAAATGGATATTTGAATAAACAGCCAGGCATATAGCCTTGTTCTCATTTGCTCTGGGCAATTCACACGCACGTTAGCTAAACAGCAAAGCATGCTTATTTGTCTGGTATTCAAGTTGTGCTTGTCTGCTGGCCTGCCTGCCTTCTTCCTTTCTCCCACTCTCTTTCACTTCTGCATTCCTTTTTTCCTTTTTTTTTTTTTTTTAAATTTCCTTTTTTGTGGGGGTGGGGGGGGGTGGTTATACCAATCTAAACTCCTTTCGTATTTGGTAACTGAAAAGTGAATGCTATGAGACAGGGGTAAAATAATGCCCATACTAATAGGGAATCCAACACCCTTTTATTAGGACTCCTGCTCATTCCTTTTCCAAAATACTAACAAGATTGCAAGCACCATTTATTCCCCCCACCAATGATTCCTATTTACCAAATGTTCTGTATCATCCATTTAATATTTAAAATTCACTTCCTCTATTAAATATAAACTATTTCATAATAATTAAGAACAAGGTAACCATATGGACTAGATAGATCTTGTTTTATAGTTAATTAAGGTCACAGAAAATGTATACATGAAGCCAGTGCAATTTTTATAAAGAAATAGAGCAGAATGTCATTCTAGAACTTCTTCCTTAAAACTACACAGACATGATTTTTGGGAGATTTTGTTGCCAGTACAAGAAAACATATGTTAGGTAGTCGTAAAATTTAGTTGTCAAATCAATTCATAAAATGTTATATCTCCTTCCATTAGTGGTTCACAAACTTCTCTAGTCAGAAAACTCACCTGGGGCTCCTGCTAAGAATACAAACTCCTGAACCTTCTTGACCTGGAGAAGAATTTCAAGGAGAGAGATTCCAGACTTTGTGAATCAAAAAAACAAAGCAAAACAAAACATTAGCAGTAATTCTTATAACCAGAGCCAAGTTTGGAAAACATATCTTTATCTCCAAACAGAAATTTCATTGCCCATGGGGGCTTTTTCTGAAGTCAATGCCAACTTCTCTCTTATTTTTCTGATTTGAATTCAGTTCATTTCATATTCCACACTATTATGGGAAACCAGAAGAGAGAAAGAAGGAGGAAATGAATTTAGAATAGTGCTGTCCAGTAAAAAATTAATGCCAATCAGATGTGTAATTTTCAATTTTCTAAAAGTTGAATTTAGAAAAGAATAGCTAAAATTAAATTTAATAGTATAGTTTATATAAACCAATATATCCAAATCATTATTGAGATGCTTTGCATTCTTTTTTATAAGCAAAGTCCGAGAAATCTGATTTATACCTAGAGTTTATCTCTATTTCAACTTGCTATTTTTCAAGTGTTTAATACTAGCATAGCTAGTGCAGATTTAGAATATATTGGTTTATGACACCATGAAGATAAAGTTACTCTACTTTGTCTCACCTATTTATGGTGTAAACCATTTCAATCATTTATGGGTATTCTAATTGTGATTTGACTTGCCAAGTTTAAAAGTAAAGAGAACAACAACAGAAATTATAAAAATAAGACCTGGCTTTGGAGTTTTTGAAGATAATATTTTATTTTAAATTTATTAAAAATATTATTGAACTAAGAAATACAGTAGAGAATATATTCTCATTATCCTTAGTAGGTCAATAACAAATTTTGCTTAAAATACAGTTAAATAACTTAGTTTAGTAATAATAAAATGGAATTATGGTGAAAATGTTTCTTAGAAATTTTGTTTAAAACTTAACAAAATAAGGTCATCATTTGTATCATTTCTTGAGCTTTTCAGAACACCAGTTTCTGTTTTTCAATGGCATCTCCAAATATGGCAGGATTTGAAAAGGCCCTACTTTTGAGAAGATTTGAAAAAGTCTCTAAGATGGAGTGTCATAGTTACCTAGTTGCTTACCCTAAATTCAAAGTCTACATTATTTTTAGTATATAAGCTAAATTTATAGAAGGAAATTGTTTCTCTGATATTCGCATTGTCTCAACAATTCAAATCTTAATTTTGTGTTAGCTCTAACCTCATGTATGACCAAATATGTTTGAAAACAGAATTGCTGAGTAGTATACATTGTACTGCTCTCATTGCTCTGTGATACTATAATGAAGTGATCAAGAGACAGGAAGCCAAAGCATGTTTGGAGGAAAAGGACAAAATATAATTTGTTAATCAAAAATTCTATGCATAATGAACAGTGTAATATTTTTCTTTTATTGTTATTGCACATACGTGTTTCCTACTTTTCGGCATACATGCAAACACACAAACACACACACATTTTGTCATTCTGAAAAAGTTACAAATCTTCTGAGGTCCTAATATGAGAGAAATTAAAATATATCATATTGAACACCATGGCACATAGTTTTGGCTAACTTTCTACTCTCTGATTTCCAAGTTTTCTTTATAAATAGAACCCCAATTAAATTGGGGTTTCAGTATTTCCTAGGCTTCCTTGCAGTTAGGGCTGCCTATGTGACACAGCAACAACTAATTAAATAGAAGTAGAAATTTC
This sequence comes from Macaca fascicularis, assembly GCF_037993035.2. Lineage (NCBI taxonomy): Eukaryota > Metazoa > Chordata > Mammalia > Primates > Cercopithecidae > Macaca > Macaca fascicularis. The sequence goes on along the minus strand of NC_088376.1, from coordinate 26,611,119 downwards.
CAGCGGAGGCAATTAGTTAAACCCTTTACAATAGAAAGATCCAGTCCGGTTGTCCTGTTTTTTCACTAGCCTTCACACTTCCTCCTGCCTAGACTGGAGAGTCAATAGCTGAAGACAAATTAACCCTTTGATCTCCAGATCAATGACCATGAGGAGAGGGAAGCACAAAATCAGAATAATCTTGGCTGTCTAATGACATCATGGATTACTGTTTCTGCACCAGCTTTGAACTTCCCATCTCTAAACTTCTTGTGACATGAGAAAATTAAGCTTCCTCTCAATAAGTTATTCAGGTTTCTATTTGATAATCATATGAGTGTGGATATTACAAATGTGGGCAAATCATATCATAAAGGAAAACTGTTAAAGTTTGAAACATATAAACTAGATGATTGTAAATACAAATGCAAAGTAGGTTACAGTGAATAATATTCTCTGACTTATTTTACGTAAAGCTGGAATTAACATTTCTTGAAAATATGAAGAAAGTTGGTGAAAAAAACAAAAAAATTTATTCTGAATATGCTTGCAATATTATTTTTCAGAAAAGAAGAGGTTGACCAATGATAACAATATTCTCTCCTTTTCATAATAGCTTCCTCAATAGTAAAAATACTGAAAAGATTGTCTAACGTTCCATTTGTGTTAGAAAAATGTTCTGTCACTGGTAAAATTTTACTGATGGACATTGACTTGTATCTTAGCACACAGAATGATTAAATTATGGGGAGAAATCAATTATTAGAAAGAAAGTTTTGAAAGATTTGCCTATGGGGATTAAATATATTAATAGAGTCATCTTGACTTTGCTAAGGTACTGAGTAGAGAAAACCAGAAAGCAGTTCACTTTGACTCAAAATGTCTCCAAATGCTGTCAGAAACTTCTTACAGTGTCCATAAACGGGAGCTGTATTGTGCTGATAAGAAATAGAAAGTAATTTCTTACATAGAATATATAAACTCTTTAAATTGATTTTTAAATCTGCTCTTTCTAAATTGTCTATTCCATAGACATTCCATAGCTATTCCATAGCCCATTCTATTCCATAGCTCAATATTTTCATTGCCTAGAAAGCCAATTGTGATGGCTATTTCATGCCAAGTACATAGTTCTGTCTTCCTTTGACTTCTAAGAAAACATAAGATTGTCCATCTGTTTCACATGCAAAAGCTTTATCAGATGCTGGATTCCAGAAGGAAGATGAGAGATGTTGTCAGTCAATAATTTTAATATGGATTTTCTGAGGATGGCTTTGCTGCAACCTATGAGATCTCTTTACAAAATACACAATTCATGCTATACAGAATTTTTATGAATGAGGGAAAATATTTGTGGTAAACTAAGAGTTGTGGAAATAAAAAGCAACCCAATAATTTAAAAAATAGACTTAACACATGAAAAATGTAAAATGTTTTATAACTTATTAAAATATATTAAACTATTACTGTATTTATACATGTTAGATAAAAATATTACATTGTATATGAAAAAGTATATTACCTGGTATGTTCAAAGATAATTTAGTGAATATATACTTTTATACATCCATCTCAATGTGGCTAGGTTTTTATGCATGTGAATAATATAAAATGCCATATGTGTATTATATGTAATAATTAGCATTGACCTTGTAAAATATCTGTATAGCACAACAAAATGTTACAATACATGCGGTGAAAACCACGAATGTAATCATTTCTCACATAGTTTAAGCGATAAGGATAAAGGTAAAAGCTCAGAGTTAAAGGGTTTATTAAAGAGCTTCATTCTTTAATTTAAAAAGACAAAATTCTTCTCTGCTTGCTATGCTCGCATATTGCAATTTACCAAATATTTGTGTCCCCCCCAAATTTCTATGTTGAATTCCTAACCCCCAATGTGACGATATTTGGAGGTGGGCCTTTGGAAGGTAATTAGGTCATAAGAGTGAATCACCCATGAATGGGATTAGTGCCCTTATAAGAAAAGGCCAGAGAACTAGCTGACTCTCTTTTGGCCATGTGAGGATATAAGAAGTCGGCAGGCTGCAACCTAGAAGAGGGCTCCCACCAGAACTCAACCATATTGGCATCCTGGTTTTGAACTTCCAGCCTCCAGGACTATGTGAAATGAGTTTCTGTTGTTTATAAGCCACCTAATCTATGGTACTTTAGTATAGCAGCCTGAACTAACCAAGTCATGTATAAAATAGTAGTGACACAGCATCAGAAAATTAGTATTAAAATTGTTACAAATATATTTTAAAAATCAAATTTAAAGATGTTTGAATAATTAAATTACATAAATAATAACTCAAACATATTTTAGAAAACAAAAAGTCCCCTTCTAACACACACTCTCTTTACAAAGAGACCTGTAGAATAACACCTTCTTGAATTTACCTACCCTCCTCCAGGAAAACACTAGAAGCTATGACTCCCAGATTCTTTGCTCTGTGCTGTGGCCCCAGAGACTATGAAAAGGAGAACTGTTGACCATCTCTGCTCTGCATTAAGTGAATCCAAGCAGAGATGACACCTATCCACTTACCACTGGGCATGGCCATTGCAGAGACTGGAAAGAGAAAGAATCCTGTTGACCCTCTTTGCCTTGCAAGTGCTTGTGCCTCCCCTCCTTTGTGCCAGTGCTGTGGCCATACAGCTATTGGGTGGAATGTTGTCAATTATTCCTCTCCTGCCAGAAGGTAATGACGGCAAAGGGGCAAATCACCTCTTTTCCCAACTAGAGAGTGGGGGAAGGGTTATGGACGGAGTGATCTGAATAAAGAAATATTTTAAATCAGTGTTCAAAGTCCCAAGGGAAACCCTAGAGCAGCCAATACATGAATCCAACCAGAATCCACACAGCAAAGCTCTGAGAATTGAACAATGATGTGGAACACTGTCTAAGTCTCAGATTGACCTCTGGGTAGCACCAAAGTAGGACAGATTAAAGTAGTACCACAAAGACTTTGAAAACTAAATTGACATTTGAACTACAGTTCTCAAAGGGCAGCCAGGAAGGGCATGCAATCTAAACATCAATGGGTTGCCTGCATGCTATAAGAAAAGATAAGGAAACCAGAGTCTCATAACATAAAATTTATGGAATATAATGATAACTTGTTCATCATATTTAGAACTAGAAAAATATCAACAGGATTTGAGAAAAGATTCTTAAAAACATGCAAAGTAGGCCGGGCGCGGTGGCTCAAGCCTGTAATCCCAGCACTTTGGGAGGCCGAGACGGGTGGATCACGAGGTCAGGAGATCGAGACCATCCTGGCTAACACGGTGAAACCCCGTCTCTACTAAAAATACAAAAAAAAAAAAAAAAAAAAAACTAGCCGGGCGAGGTGGCGGGCGCCTGTAGTCCCAGCTACTCCGGAGGCTGAGGCAGGAGAATGCCGTAAACCCGGGAGGCGGAGCTTGCAGTGAGCTGAGATCCGGCCACTGCACTCCAGCCCGGGCTACAGAGCAAGACTCCGTCTCAAAAAAAAAAAAAAAAGAAAAAGAAAAACATGCAAAGTACCAAGATGACATAGATGTTGAAATTAGCTAAGAAGGATTTTAAAGTAGCTATTATTAAAATGCTCCAGCATGCAATAACAACTACTCTTGAAAAAATGGAAAAATGGAATCTAAGCAAAGAAAAAGAAATAGAAACTAAGGAGTTTTCAAGAATAGAAAAAGCAACAGAAGTGGTAAATACCTGGGAAAATATAACAGACAATTCTTGTACTCTTGATTTTTTAAAATTATGTTTGATAATTGAAAACAAAAAAAATATAATATTGTCTAATGTGGTTTTCAACATATGTAGGTAGCATCAAAGAGAACTGTATCATAAAGGGGAGAAGAAAAGGGATATATAATGTGGTAAGGCTTTTAGATTCTTTTTGAAATAAGGTATTGAAACAAGTAGATTGTGATAATTTAAAATGTATATAACCCCTACAACAACCCCTATAATCAATATACAATGATATACACACACACACACACACACACACACACACATATATATATACATACTAAAAAATACTAGATACATTAAAATTGACTAATAAAAAATGTGCAAGAAGGCAAGGAAAGAGAGAGGTACAAAAAACCACAATATAAACAGAAAACTAATAGATAACCTGAATATAACTAAAAAAAAATTAAATTTATGATTAAAAATAACCTGAAAACAAAACCTCTAGGCACAAATTGTTTCACCGGAGAGTTCTCACAAACATTTCAAGAAAAATTTACATGGATTCTATACAATATCTTCCAGAAAATAGGAGAGAAGGGAAACTTTTCAATTCGTTTTGAGGCATTTCCTTGATACCAGAACCAAAGATGACAAAAATAAATAAACAAATACATTACAAGTCAATATACCTCATGAAAATTGACACACAAATAATCAATAAAATATTAAAACATCAAATCTACAATGTATAAAAAGAAAAATACATCATGATCAATTAGGGTTTATTCTAGGAATTCAAGGCCAATGTAATGTTTAAAACTCAATGAATCTAAAGACAGAAACTACATGATCATATCAATTGATGTAGAAAAGCACTTACCATTCATGATAAAAAGAAAGATATTACCATCGCCTAAAAAAACTATATACGTGTGTCTGGGACCTTTCAGGGGGTGGGGGCTGGAAGGGATAGCATTAGGAGAGATACCCAATGTAAATGACCAGTTGATGAGTGCAGCAAACCAACATGGCACATGTATACCTATGTATCAAACCTTCACATTATGCACATGTACCCTAGAACTTAAAGTATAATAAAAAAAGCTATATATGTGTTTGTATGTATGTATACATTTATTTATTTTTATTAATAAAATGTAAACAAAACTAATAAAATTGGTTACTTTTAGAGAAGGAATGAATCAAATGGAGCGTATTGAGATTAAAGCTGGATTCTTTGAAATGTATCTTGGTTTGAAGTGTGATTTTGGATCTGTATAAATGTTTTATGTAATTATTAAACAAAATGAATCAAATGGAACTAGGTGCATATGAAGTTGGAGACATCCCTATACAAGATTTATATTGAGTGAATTAATTTAAACATAGGACTTTGAGTATACATTCCTGGTAGATATTCTTAAGGATAAAATAAGTTATAAAGATAAATTAAACGGTAAATTGTTTATATATGTATATATATAATGAAAACATATATATACACACCCAGCACATCTCTCTCACACACACACGTGTGTGTGTGTGTGTATGTGTGTGTGTGTGTATATATTTTTAAGTAATTCATGTAATAAATGTATTTAGCAACCAGGATTTCCACATAGGAAAAATAAAGAAAAGAGATACAAATGCAAAGAATCAAAGAATTTAATAAAAATAATATCAAATCTTAAATCAGAATTGAAAATATCAGTATAAACTCATTGTATTCTATTTAGCATAAATCCTATTTCTTAGCTTATTCTATTAGAAATTCTATAAGCAAGACAAACACAGCAGCAATGAACACCCTGATCACTGAAAATAGTGGTATTTAAATAACATTTCCCACATAGAAAAACCAAAACTTTTTGGGAAAATTGCTGATTTTCAGGACTGGGAGAGGAAATATTCAAGAGATCAGAATATAGCAAGCAAGAAGTTTATCAAAGACTAATATGGCCAGGTCAAAAGAAAGTAGAAAGTTTTTCTACTTCCCAAGAGGGGTCAATGTAAACAACAAAAAGAATGATGAATGTAACTGATGGAATACAAAATATGTTAAAATGTGAGAACTCATAATGATGTAAAAAAATACAAAACAAAATAGAGCTCGGGTGTATTTGGAGGTTTCCAATATATGGCAATAACTAGTTTGAAACTCGGGAGGAAATAAGAGTAGCTAGTATTTATTTATCCTATACTGTATAGTTTATAAAAACTATAAAGTTCTTATCAAATCAAACACTTCATGAGGAAAATTACCCGTTTATAAAAGAATTAATTCAGAAAGTAATTAATGGAGAAGGAAGGAGAGAACAGCACCATTTTGTAAGCCCTAATAAAATAAGGTGCCTAGGCAATCATCATGAATTTTTCCAAAATCATGTTAAATGGTTGATGGATGGTGAATTGTATAATAAATAGATTAGGGTAACAAAACCTGATCCACTGATCAATCCTAACAACACAAAAATACAGACAATAGACATTTTGTGCCTTCAAAATGCTAAAGAAAGTATATAGAACCACCTACAAAATATTCTTACCAAAAAAATATGACTCTTTTCAAATCTCTAAATATAAATACTAGTTTATAGAAAACACAAGGAATTTAAGAGGAAGTTAAGTGCCACCAAAAATATATAATTAGTCAAATTCAGAACATGGAATATTCTACAGAAAAAAAATTTGATTTCCTCAATTAAAAAAAATAGGAAGGGGAAGATCTTAAAGATTAAAAATCCCTTTAAAAGATACTTAAAAGACCTATTGACTAAATGCCATGTTTTGACCTTGTTTGGAACTTGATTTAAATAATCAATGGAAAAATATATTACTGAGAGAGTTTGGGGAAATCTGAACACTAACTGGGTATTAGATGATATTAGTAAATTATTAATTTGGGTGTGATCATAATAGTGTGTTAATTTTTAAATAACAAGCACTATTTCTCAGAGATATATCCCGAAATATTTCTAGATAAAAATATAATTACTAGGATTTCCTTGAAACTACACATTTGAGCATGGGGGTATGGAAGAAATGAGAAAGGGTAATAGAGAAATAAGATATATGGCCTCTATTAGGTCATATGTTGATAATTGTGGAGGTAGGTAATAAACATTCATTATGCAATTTATTTTTTGTATTGTTTTGTATATTTTAAATTTCCTATATTAATGAAAACATCATTTCAGGTTGAAGAAAATGCTGAAAGGAAGGTGAGAGATTAAAGATGAAGAAAAGAACAAAGAAATTGAGAAACACATGAATGAATCTAAGTCAACTTTGATAACATTGAACAATAACATATCTATTTAATTTTCATATTAAAAAATAAAACAAAACTAAAATTATGGTAGAAAACTGCATATAAAGAGAAAACTGGAAAGATCTAAAATTGACACTCTAACATCACAATTAAAAGAACTAGAGAAGCAAGAGCAAACACATTCAAAAGCTAGCAGAAGGCAAGAAATCACTAAGATCAGAGCAGAACTTAAGGACATAGAGACACAAAAAACCCTCCAAAAAATCAATGAATCCAGGAGTTGGTTTTTTTAAAAGATCAACAAAATTGATAGACCGCTAGCAAGACTAATAAAGAAGAAAAGAGAGAAGAATCAAATAGACGCAATAAAAAACGATAAAGGGGATATCACCACCGACCCCACAGAAATACAAACTACCATCAGAGAATACTATAAACACCTCTACGCAAATAAACTAGAAAATCTAGAAGAAATGGATAATTTCCTGGACACTTACACTCTCCCAAGACTAAACCAAGAAGCTGAATCCCTGAATAGACCAATAGCAGGCTCTGAAATTGAGGCAATAATTAATAGCCTACCAACCAAAAAAAGTCCAGGACGAGATGGATTCACAGCTGAATTCTACCAAAGGTACAAGGAGGAGCTGGTACCATTCCTTCTGAAACTATTACAATCAATAGAAAGCCTGGCAGAGACACAACCAAAAAAGAGAATTTTAGACCATTATCCCTGATGAACATTGATGCAAATATCCTCAATAAAATACTGGCAAACCGGATCCAGCAGCACATCAAAAAGCTTATCCACCATGATCAAGTGGGCTTCATCCCTAGGATGCAAGGCTGGTTCAACATACTCAAATCAATAAATGTAATCCAGCATATAAACAGAACCAAAGACAAAAACTACATGATTATCACAATAGATGCAGAAAAGGCCTTTGACAAAATTCAACAGCCCTTCATGCTAAAAACTCTCAATAAATTCGGTATTGATGGAACGTATCTCAAAATCATAAGAGCTATTTATGAAAAACCCACAGCCAATATCATACTGAATGGGCAAAAACTGGAAAAATTCCCTTTCAAAACTGGCACAAGACAGGGATGCCCTCTCTCACCACTCCTATTCAACATAGTGTTGGAAGTTCTGGCTAGGGCAATCAGGCAAGAGAAAGAAATAAAGAGTATTCAGTTAGGAAAAGAAGAAGTCAAATAGTCTCTGTTTGCAGATGACATGATTGTATATTTAGAAAACCCCGTTGTCTCAGCCCAAAATCTCCTTAAGCTGATAAGCAACTTCAGCAAAGTCTCAGGATACAAAATTAATGTGCAAAAATCACAAGCATTCTTATACACCAGTAACAGACAAACAGAGAGCCAAATCATGAATGAACTTCCATTCACAATTGCTTCAAAGAGAATAAAATACCTAGGAATCCAACTCACAAGGGATGTAAAGGACCTCTTCAAGGAGAACTACAAACCACTGCTCAGTGAAATAAAAGAGGACACAAACAAATGGAAGAACATACCATGCTCATGGATAGGAAGAATCAATATCGTGAAAATGGCCATACTGCCCAAGGTAATTTATAGATTCAATGCCATCCCCATTAAGCTACCAATGACTTTCTTCACAGAATTGGAAAAAACTGCTTTAAAGTTCATATGGAACCAAAAAAGACCCTGCATTGCCAAGACAATCCTAATTCAAAAGAACAAAGCTGGAGGCATCACGCTACCTGACTTCAAACTGTACTACAAGGCTACAGTAACCAAAACAGCATGGTACTGGTACCAAAACAGAGATATAGACCAATAGAACAGAACAGAGGACTCAGAAATAATACCACACATCTACAGCCATCTGATCTTTGACAAACCTGAGAGAAACAAGAAACGGGGAAAGGATTCCCTATTTAATAAATGGTGCTGGGAAAATTGGCTAGCCATAAGCAGAAAGCTGAAACTGGATCCTTTCCTTACTCCTGATATGAAAATTAATTCAAGATGGATTAGAGACTTAAATGTTAGACCTAATACCATAAAAACCCTAGAAGAAAACCTAGGCAATACCATTCAGGACATAGGCATGGGCAAGGACTTCATGTCTAAAACACCAAAAGCAATGGCAACAAATTGACAAATGGGATCTAATTAAACTAAAGAGCTTCTGCACAGCAAAAGAAACTACCATCAGAGTGAACAGGCAACCTACAGAATGGGAGAAAATTTTTGCAATCTACTCATCTGACAAAGGGCTAATATCCAGAACCTACAAAGAACTCAAACAAATTTACAAGAAAAAAACAAACAACCCCATCAAAAAGTGGGCAAAGGATATGAACAGACACTTCTCAAAAGAAGACATTCATACAGCAAACAGACACATGAAAAAATGCTCATCATCACTGGTCATCAGAGAAATGCAAATCAAAACCACAATGAGATACCATCTCACACCAGTTAGAATGGCAATCATTAAAAAGTCAGGAAACAACAGGTGCTGGAGAGGATGTGGAGAAATAGGAACACTTTTACATTGTTGGTGGGATTGTAAACTAGTTCAACCATTATGGAAAACAGTATGGCAATTCCTCAAGGATCTAGAACTAGAAGTACCATATGACCCAGCCATCCCATTACTGGGTGTATACCCAAAGGATTATAAATCATGCTGCTATAAAGACACATGCACACGTATGTTTATTGTGGCACTATTCACAATAGCAAAGACTTGGAATCAACCCAAATGTCCATCAGTGACAGATTGGATTAAGAAAATGTGGCACATATACACCATGGAATCCTATGCAGCCATAAAAAGGAGGAGTTTGTGTCCTTTGTAGGGACATGGATGCGGCTGGAAACCATCATTCTCAGCAAACTATCACAAGAACAGAAAACCAAACACCGCATGTTCTCACTCATAGGTGGGAATTGAACAATGAGATCACTTAGACTCCGGAAGGGGAACATCACACACCGGGGCCTATCATGGGGAGGCGGGACGGGGGAGAGATTGCATTGGGAGTTATACCTGATGTAAATGACGAGTTGATGGGTGCTGACGAGTTGATGGGTGCAGCACAGCAACATGGCACAAGTATACATATGTAACAAACCTGCACGTTATGCGCATGTACCCTAGAACTTAAAGTATAATAATAATAATAATAATAAAAAGAAAACTGCATATAAATTATTAGGAAGCAATTGACACAAAAGTGTTCTTGTTATTAACAGGGCCTTGTAATTTTCTGGAACAGAAAATATATTATTTAAATTAATACTTGGTTATAAATATACTGTTAAATGCTTTAATCACTAAAAATAGTCATAAAATGGTGAAAAGGTAACAAGAAAAAAGGCAAAAATAGAGAAGATAAAAGAAACATAAAGAAAGCAGAATAAAAGGCACACAATAAGACGTTAGAAATGAATTTAACATGTCATTAATCACAATCAATGTAAATAGACTAAGCTCTAGAATTAACGAAAAAGATTGTCAGATGAGATTGGAAAACAGAATAGTTATATGCTCTTTGCGAGAGGCTCAAACCTAAAACAAGATAACAGAAAAAATCTGAAAGTAAACAATGGGAAAGTATATACCAGCCAAAATCTGACTATAACAAAAAAATCTAGGGTTGTTAATTAACAAAAGAAAAATCATGTTTTAAGAAAAAAATTAGTATGGATAAAAATGTTCTAAATAATAATAGTCTTAATTTCCTAGTAAAATACAAATTAATTATATGTACACATATATGTTATATGTGTGTATATATGTTATATATGTGTGTCTATATAATTATATATTATGTACAATTAATTATTTATATATTATATATTTATAGTATTATATATTACATATTATTGTGTATATATATAATATATATTCCATTTAGTATTAATTATACATAATTATATATCATCTATGTGTGCATGTATATATATGTGTATACACACATATATACACACACATATACACACACACATAATTAGGTTATACTTCATATATTTATATATGGATATATACATACATATACAAATATCATAACATTACTTGAAAATTATAAAGCAAATTTAAATTTAACTACAGGGAGAAATCAATGAATCATCATAATACACAAAGCATTTTAGTAATAATAGATTAAGCATATAATATAAAAAACAGTAAGAATACAAAATATGTGAATAAAATATTAAATACACTTCCTCTAATGAGCATTTAATAAGCTTTATCTAATGGACATTTTCATTACACTTTTTTTTTAAACAGGCGAATATACTTCTTTTAAAGAACAGTTGGAACATTTGTGCAGATTGATATTTATTCTAGTCGATGAAACTGTCTCAATACATTTCAGAGAATAAGTATCATACAGCTCACATTCTGTGACCACAAGGCAATACAATTAAAGATAAATGGAGATAAATCAAAAGAAGAAAAATGTAAGAAAATGAAAGGAAAACAACACATCTAAATAATTCATAAATTATGAAAAAATCAATGTAAATTTTAAAATGCTGAATATCAAATTATGCAAATACTTCATAGCAATAGTTAAGGGGTACAACAAAATCAGATCTGAGAGGAAAATTTGTCACCTAAATGCTTGTATTTTAAAAAACTAAATAAGCTATGCTTTAGATAATTAGATTAGATCAATAAATTAATAATTTATGAATAGTAAGATAGAATAAATCAAAATGTTCCAAACTAGGGCATAATCAAGATACATGAAAAGTAAAATAGAAAACAAAGCTTGGTTTCTTGAGGAGACTAATAAATTTTAAAAATTTCTTGAAAGAAAAATAGAGGGACTGTATAAATAAGTAGTTTCAGGAATGAATAAAAAAGGGATATAATTATAGCTTCGACTTGTATTAAAAGAAACACACAGAAAACCCTAAGAAGTCTGAGGACATTGTGTGTGTCAAGAAAAAAAGAACCAGAAGTCACCGAGACAGTAAAGACATTTAACAAAGAAATCTAAGTGGGAAAAATATAATAAAGTTAGTTCTGTGATTAAAAAAAAGAAAACGAAAAGAAATTTGAAACTTCATTTAAAAATTATAGAAAAATATTAATTATAAAACTGATTCAAGAAAAAATTAAAACCCTCAATAATCCTGCAAGAATACACTAAATGGGGTCAATAATTAAAAATATCTAACAGGCAAAAATATTTTCTCAGGGGTGTTTCACCAAACTTCAAGAAATTGATAAATGCAATTTTATATAAACTCCATTCTTACATAAAATCTTACAGGTAAATGTTTCTAAGTTATTTTATGGGACAAGAATAGTAGAAGGCAGTAAAATTACAGAAAAGTCTCACTCATAAATTTAGATGAAAAAAAAAATCTCCACCAAGAGATGAGCACATTAAATGCAGCAGAAAGTTAAGAAATGTAAATAGTCATAAATAAGTTGTCTTTATCTCAATAGTAGCAAATATGCATGATTATCCTAATATTGGAAACTAAGCATTTGACAATTTTTTAAAGGCTTTTATGATAAATACTCCCACCTAATAAAAGTTTAAGATAATTCTTCTTGACAAATAAATGATACTTAGAATTAAAAAATATTTACAGCAAATATCATATTTAATAATGCAACCTAAAATCTATTTACTTTAAATTCAGAAGTAAGAATGATTAACTCAATAAAAAACTGGGCAATGGTTTGCATGAACATCTCACATAAGAAAGAAAAAAATTATCATACTTATGCAAAGATATTTGACTTCATTGATAACCAGAAAAATGTAAATTAAAATCACAAGGGGACTTGATTGCAAAAATTAAAATGTTGGCTAGGTATGGTGGCTCACGCCTGTAATCAGCACTTTGGCAGGCCAAGGCTGGAGGACCCTGTGAGCTCAGGAGTTCAAGACCAGACTAAGCAACACAGTGAGACCCCATCTCTACACACAAAAAATTTTTTTTAATTAACCAGGCACGGTAGCACGTGCCTGCCTGTAGTCCCAGCTACTCGGGAGGCTGAGACAGGAGGATCACTAGAGGCTGGGAGGTTGAGGCTGCAGTGAGCCATCATCACATCACTGTACTCCAGCCTGAATGACAGAGCAAGACCTTGTCTCAAAAAAAAAAAAAAAAAAAAAAAAAAAGTTGGTTTAGCCAACGGTTTTTAATTTTTTTTTTTTTTTTTTTTTTTTGACACAGAATCTCGCTTTGTTGTCCAGGCGGGAGTGCAGTGCCATGATCTCGGCTCACTGCAAGCTCCGTCTCCCGGATTCACGCCATTCTCCTGCCTCAGCCTCCCGAGTAGCTGGGACTACAGGCACCCACCACCACGCCTGGCTAATTTTTTTGTATTTATAGTAGAGGTGGGGTTTTACCATGTTAGCCAGGATAGTCTCGATCTCCTGACCTCGTGATCCGCCTGCCTCGGCCTCCCAAAGTGCTGGGACTACAGGTGTGAGCCACCGTGCCCCGCCCGGCTAAACCAACTTTTAAATGAAAAGACAACTTTTTAAGTTGGCTAAACCTCAGCATTGATTAATTAATTGACAGGCATGCTGATACTTTGCTGGTGGACATGTAAAATTGTACAATAATTTTGCAAAATGATTTGTCATTACCTAGAAAATTTAAAGACATGTATCCTACAACTCAGTGATTCTAGTAGTAGGTATATGCTACACAGAAACTTGTGGAATGGAAACGTACAAAGAATGACATGCACAAGAAAGTTGATAGTGGCATTATTAAAGATCATACCCTAGAAGGAAGCCAAATGCATAGTTACAGTATACCAGTTTAAATAACTGTGGAATACTTATAGATTGGAACATAGCAGGAAAAGAAATAAAGTATAATGATATTCATCAATATAAATAAACCTCAGAAACAATGTTGAGTGAAAAAATGTGACAAATTAATGCATGTGGAATCTTACTGTTATATAAAGATCAAAAGCAAGCAAGTAATACTGCATAAAATATTGTTCAGAGATATGGGCATATAGTATAAAACTGTAAATAAAAAAAAGCAAATGAATTACTCAAAATTCAGGAGCTTAAGTTAACTGAAGGGCGGACAGGAACAAAAATTGCAATCAAAACGGTAATACAAGAGAGTTCAAAGGTATTGTAATTTTCTATTTTTTTAAGCTGCAGAATGGATACTCGAGTTCTTTTGTCATACTGTATACATATTATACAGTATACATATATTACATTATGTGTACATATATATTTATTGATATTAATGATATGCTCCATAAAAACTTTCAAAAACTGTGTAATTAGAGAGTAGGTAGTCCAGCATCTTACTTTATATAGTTGCTTATTCATACCAAATTTGATGAGTTAAAATTAGTCACATATCATCCTGGACAACTTTAGGCTTAAATCACTGTAGCCAAATCTTCACTATGATAAATATTTGGTTTTTGGCAATTCTTATTTGTATTCTAAACATTGATTTACTGGAGTTTGCATTCATTACATGTCCAATGCATGTATATACCTATAAACCCCCAACACACACACACACGTACACACACACACACGCAGCACGCTCACCGTGTATATAGTATATAAACATATTTCGTTTTAATTCACTTCTCTTTTCATCAGACATTACAGACTGTCTCTGGGGATGAAGTCAAGCGTTGCTATGTTCAGATGAATTTTCTGGCCCAAGGTGATAATTTTGCACACAGTCAATAGCAATATCCCAGAAGTGAACTAGAAAACTCAACCAGTGAAACAAAATTCAATAACAATATCAGAGCAGAAAACTCCTTAACCACAGAAGGTATGTTTCCAAAGAATACCCAGTAAATGCAAATGGAGCACGTACTACCTACATATGATCAAAGCAGATTGTGCCGCATTGTCAGATAAGGTTGCAATAGAAAAAAAAAAAAAATCTGCCTCTGTAACTCCCAAGGAGTTCCCATTGCTTAGGTTTATTGAAAGTCAATGTATGCTAATAAATTGCACAGAGCTGTACATCAAATCTCAGGTGAAGTTGTCACTTTATTGAGAAATCATTAAATTATTACACTATTTAATGATGCATGAAAATAAAATGCAATTGTGAAGAAAAGTATTTGGGGTATAGACTGAGCATTTTCTTTATATAAAATGGTGCATTTTTGTCAGTTCCCCAAACACATTATGGCCATCTGTGCAAACCTACAACTGAAACGAGATGACAAAAGGTGATTAATTAAAACATGACTTCTTTCAAAATTCATTATATCACAGTAGAGTGCACCACCGAGGCCTTGAGACTTCTGAACAAAACAGTGAAGGCCTGCCCCTCACATTGTTTAAATTAACTTTATATTCAAAACAACATATCTTGTGTTTGATAATTCTTTTTTTAAAGGCTATATAGTAATGGTGCTTTTTATAAAAAACAACTGTTGACATGCATTTGTCCATATACATGAGTACAACTGTGTAAGACTATGAATACCCATAAAATCATTTCTATCCCAGAATAATAAAAAACAAAATGTTCTTCAAGACAAAAGATTGCTCTCTCTCTCTCTCTCACACACACACATACACACACACAATATGTCTATATGCATACATACATTTATGTACATATGTCTGTACATATATGCCTCCTGTTATCTTATATGTCTAATATATCATCATCATATATCAAAAACTCTACATATGTAGTTTTATTTGTACAGTTAGGTAGTTGTATCTATAGCCTAGATTTTCTTTTAAGAACTTGATAAAGAAGGGTGATGAAGTTGAGTAGAAACTAAGTAGGAAATGAACTTATTCCATGTGATGGCATCCTCAATGTGGGAATTCCAGTAGAAAAAAAAATAGCTACAATGAAAATGGAACAGTTTAATATTTTGATAAATATTTTAGAGCATTTAAGGTAAAACTAGAAATTATTCCGAAGTTCCCAGATGAGAAGCCTTGATGACTGTTTTTACACCATTGGGAGATGGTGGAGAAATATTGGATTGCTCCTTTGCACTCTAATGCTGATTGTAACTATAATATGATAATGTGGCATTTTAAACAAAATTACTTTTGTTAAAAATGTGATGTGTAAATGCTTTTTAGGAAATTAATATATTCAGACTTTATGATGGTTACAGAAATTCCCATATCATTTAAATATTGATCCAATTGTCTAAGAGTTTTCAGTTTGTAATTATCAGTACCATATAGATCACTCACAAAGAACAATTATTTCTAATGTTGAAGTATTTTTTCCCCATGCCAATATTTTAATGAATACACATATAAACCCAAACCAGAAAAAAATTCTAATTATTTTTTCACCAAAGAGTGTTCTACATTGACAAGCACCAAAGAGACTTGAGATCAAGGTGAAACCCCCTTGGCTCCATGAAGCTTGCATCTAATTCATGTATCATTTGTTTTCTTACCTACAGTATTTATTACTATTTGTCACTTGAATACACGGTATTTTGTATTCTTCTCAAATTACTTTTAGTGTTTGTGTTTTGTTTCCCTACATCAGTCAAATTGCTTTTAGCTTCAAAAAAAAAAAAAAAAAAAAAAAACAGATTATAAAACTAAAATTGGCTTAAATATTTTATGTTGTTTGCAAATAAAACAAAAGTGTAGAGTTGGGTGGTTCCAGGGTTCTTTCGGTGGCTTACAAGCCTTGTGAATGACGTAGGTCCCAAATTTTCACTCTGCATTCTTCATTTCATTGGCATTGTCTTTCCTCATGATCACAAAGTGACTTCAATAGTTTAAACAAGCTTTCACAGGGCAATGTTTACAAGCAAGACAGAAGAGAGGGACACTGGGGAAAAGGAGAATGAAATTGTCTTGTCTCTTTCTCTGTGTTTGTCTCTTTCTCTCTCAAATTATGCAGGTTAATTTCTCCCACAAACACTAGCCCAGGGGTCCCCAGCCTCCGGGCTGCAGACAAAAACCAGCTGCTGGCTGATTAGGAACCAGGCTGGACTGTACAGCAGGAGGTGAGCGCCGGGAAAGCCCAACATTATCGCCTGAGCTCAGCTCCTTTCAGATTAGTGGGGGCATTAGATCATCCCTGTCGTGAACTGTGCACGCGAGGAATCGAGGTTGCTGCTAGAGAATCTAATGCCTGATGATTTGAGGTGGAACAGTTTCATCCCCATCTTCCCCTCAACCCCCCACCAGTCCATGGGTAAAATGTCTTCCACAAAACTGGTCCCTGGTGCCAAAAACGTTGGGGACAGCTGCTCCAGCCAAATTTCTCTTGTTTCTTGGACCAGAAGTAGTTACCTGTGCCCTTCCAGGAGCAAACGAAGCTGGGAAAATAAATAGCTGGCCACTGTAGACTAAACTGTGGAAGAGTGACTACAAATAAGAATATGGGAGAGGGGAATGGCTGGTAGGTAGGAGACCAACAACGTTTACCGCAATCCCCAAACTTATGGTGAATTATCCGATAACCTGGGCTGTGTAGAATATTACTTATGTTTCCAGCACAGTGGCCCTGTTCGGTGCTAGTAGCTTAACTGCCCATATGTCTCTGGTACAATTCCCCTAGGCGGCACTAGTCAGAAGAAATATTTGATAAGGCAACACAGAGAGTGATATAGTTGTTGATGTCTAAGCAGTGGCAAGGGGTGGAGAAGAAGTGGTTCAGGAAGGAGTCCACTTGAAAGTTACTCCTTTTTTTCAGAAAGTGTGAATGACTCAGGTAACTTTTGCCACCATTCACACAGACAGGAAAAGAAGCAAGGATGGGGTCAGAGACAGCGGCTATTTCACAGAGCAGGCACTCTAAGGGTGGCGGGGGATACATTCCTTAAGTTCCAGCATTTTACAAATAATTGGAGTCTTCATACGGCAATGAACATTAAATGACGGCAGAAGGAAAGCTAGAGAATTCTCTACTGTTCGTATGAACAGAGAAAACATTGGAGGGTTGATAAAGAATCAGAAAATTAAAAAAAGAAAAACAAAAATCTCCCCTGTGGAACAAGGGTGTGGGTAGTCCCAGGGTCCTCTCCTGAAGGTGCCTGAAGGAACAGTGAAGTGTATGGACTTCAAGGTCAAACTGCCCGAGGACAGAGCTTGGTTCTGCCATCTACTAGTCATACAACTTTCATCAACTCACTTCTTCTCTGTGTGTCTGCTTCTCTATAGGTTGTGCAAGAGTAATTGTGGGTTTTGCCACTAAGAGTAATGGCAAAAGTGATGAGTGTAATAAATACCTATTTCACATAGTTTCAGTGAAGATGAAATTAGGTCATGCATGCAATATACTTTGAACATTAACTAACACAATAGAAGTATTCAATATTCGTTAGCTTCTGTCACCATCAATACTTATGTCACACCTCCCTAAGGAATTGCCAGTCCTTCATGAAAACATTTGAAATAAATACTACAGCTTCCCTGGATATTGTTTATTTTATATCAATGCATCTTTAATACAGTTATGGGCAAGTATTCATAAACGCATACACACATACACACACATACACACCCACACATGTATATTAACTGTATATATGTACATATACAGTTATTAAGATTATTTTAAGCCTTTTACATGTTTCATAGCATCCTGACTCATAAAGATTCCTTGAAATACTAATTAAGACATCAATTGACACTTGTGGACAAGCAGCATCTCTTATAGTAGGTGCCTGGTTTAAGTTTACTTATATGTCAAGATGCCGCATGCTATACTAGAATGGTAAAATCACTTGTTGAACTAAACTCACGTACTAGCTAGTTTATATCTCATCCTGATTTCATATAGGAAGGAGATTAGTAGCCACAGCATCTTCTTATATTAATATATTGGAGTGCCTCTATTTTGAAGCTTTACAAGTAGTCTTGGAACGCGGAAGGATGGCAAATTACAAAAAGAATAATTATCTCAGGAATTACAGTTCCAGAAAAGAATTCTGCAAAACGTGCATGACATTTGCTTCTTCATTCAAATGCAATTTTTGATACTTTTGAAGTTTGCCTTTCATTAGTTACATAGTTCAGAAAGAAACATGCTGAATTTGTAGCATATGTTTCTATATTCAAAGAGTATTGGTAGAGGGCTTAAAATATTGTGGGCAATTAATCTTCAACTAGTCTACCTGGATAAATGTTACTATGAGTCAGCTGTGTTGGATATTAAGGAAAACTTGACTCAGAGTTTATGCATTTTCTTCTATTTTTCTTCCCTGCCCTATACTTACAACTAAATCTATGGGAATATTATGGTCTGTTAGCATAAATATAAACCATGAATGAACACAATGTATTTTACGAAAGAACAAATCCATACAGACTAGGGTTGGTTATAATTTCTAAAAACCAGAGCTGTATTTCCCAGATAAAATATTCCTTTTAAACTAATATGTTCATCTGTGTTGAGAAGTTCGTGGTCATATAGTCACATATATTCATTTTGAACAGGAAATCTTTCAATGTCAGTTTCAGGGAAATAGGTGTTCATAGCTTTCAGTAAAGGTAGAAATTAAAATAAGTCACATTTTAAACATCTTCTGAATGATGTAATAAATATAGGTTTTACTACATTTTGGTGCGCATTAGAGAAATAAACAAAAGAAATGGGGGCAGGGGATTTTGTAGATTTTAAAATAAGTGGGAGTTATAATTGTAGTTTTACTCACCTATAACCTACATCATTTTGACATTCATGTCTTCCCATAAGGACACTTTGGCATGTGGTTTATCATTTGTTCTACAAATATTTATTGGCTAAGTACTATGTGTCAGGCAGGTATGGATAGGATGGATTCAGCAGAGAACAGAAATAAACCATCTTTGTTAGTTTCTTATTGCTACCCCAACAAATTACTACAATCTTAGTGACTTCAAACAATGCAAATTTATTATCTTACAGTTCTGAGAGTCAGAAGTCTGAAACTAGTTTTACTGCACTAAATTCAAGGTGTTGGCAAGGCTGGTTCTTTCTGCAGGCTTTAGGGGACAATTAATTTCTTTGCCTTTTACAGCTTCTAGAGACCGCCTCTGTTCCTTGGCTTACTGCCCCCTTTCCGTTTTCAAAGCACATCAGTACAAACTCTGGTTCCATCCTCATGTCTCCTTTTACTGCCTCTGTCCCTCTTGTCTCCCTCTTACAAGGACCCTTAAAGAAGGGGCCATCTGGATAATGCAGAATAATCTTCCCTTCTCATGGTCCTTAACTTAATCACATCTTCAAAGCCCCTTTTGCCAATAATATATTAGCTATTTGCAAGGATTAGAATGTTGACATTTTTCTGGAGGAGGCATGATCCTTCTAGGGGGAAGGAATTTTATCTTTTCCAGGTATGACAATGAATATGTAAGTAAATCAATAAATTGTGTAATTTCAGGAATTAATATTATAAAACATTTTTAAAGGGCAAAGGAGAGTAATTGGGTACGGAAATGAGTGGTTATTTTATTAGAGGTGGCCAGAGAAAGCCTCTGAGATATGAGACTTGAGATCCAATTGATGAAAAGGACGCAAAGAGCTTTCTCAGTGAAAGGGTCAGCAAGTGCAAGGCCCAGCATTGTTAACAGACTTGGCTGCTTTGGGACAGAAAAAGGCCATTGCAGTGGCTTAGAGTAGCAGAGACAGGGTGAGAGAAGGGATGGGCCCTGACCATGTACTTTTGTGCAGGTCGTGATAAAAAGTTTGAATTTTATCCAAATTAGAAGAGAAAGCAAAGGAGAATCTTAAGCAAGGGGAAGATATAATATGATTTATCCTTTGAGAAGATGATTTTTCTTATTAAAGTGGTGAACTGTAAAGGGTCAAGCTGGTGGTAGTGTGACAAGTTGGGAGGAGCGGTTGCGGTAGCCCAGGCAGGTTAGATGGTGTCGTGAATTAGGCTTTTCACTGGGGGAGATGCTAAATTATTGAAATATATAAGGTTGGTGCAAAAGTAATTGTGGTCTTTGCCATTACTTTCAATGGCAACAGCTGCAATTACTTTTGCATGAACCTAATATTTTAGAGTTTGGCCTGGCATGGGGCTCACGTCTGTCATCTCAACACTTTGGGAGGTCGGGGCAGGAAGCTCACTTGAAGTCAGGAGTTCGAGAGCAGCCTGGCCAACATGGTGAAACACCATCTCTACTAAAAACACAAAAATTAGCTGTGCATGATGGCAGGCGCCTTTAATCCCAGCTCTCAGGAGGTTGAGGCAGGAGAATTCCTTGAACTCAGGAGGCAGAGGTTGCAGTGACCCGAGATATCGCTACTGCACTCCAGCCTGGGTGACAGAGTGAGACTCTGTCAAAAAAAAAAAAAAAAAAAAAAAAAAAAAAAAAAGACATTTAAGAGTTATCTAAGAAAAAGACTTGCATTTAAGCTTCTAATTACTCTAGTAAAAATTCATCTCTATATTCACCAAACTGACACTGTGTCTGTTATGTACATGTATTACTGGCATGAGTATTTTGGGATTGTATCCTAGTTTATTTGTTCAAGAAGTTGCTTTGAGTGATATTTGATTAACTGAGTTGATGAGCTGTTTGGATGAAATTGATTACATTGATCTGTTATGTTATCAGTGTTGACATAGCTGTCACCATCCTAGGGTAGACATGCATAGATTTATATTCCTCTGGTATAAAACTCCTGTAACCATCTTAGTTGATGCCATATTAGGTGTGCTGGGAAAGCCTCTATGTATTATTTGTACTGTCGGTTGTTTGCTGTTGAATTGATTATGTAGCCAGGACTGTATTTGCTTAGCAATTCTTACTTGGTGTTTGTTTTCTTTCCTTCTTTCCTTCCCTTCCCTTGTCTATCCATGATGAGATTGACCTCTAGACCACGTCTTCCTCACAGTATCTTTATTAATAGAGTTGCGGAATGTGCCTGTCAAATGTTAAATAGGTGTTCCTTGTTGTGATTTCTTTTCCTTGGCAAATGTTTGTGTCTGGAAATTTTGCTTGCAGTGTACAAAGAAACCTTGTAGTCTTGAGAAAAACAGAAAATAAGCATGTCCATGTTTGCCATTGCCTTGGGGTAGACAGAAAGCTTGGAGTGCATCCAGAGGAAAACATTTATGCCATTGATCCAATTTCTTCACCCAAGTTCACTGAAGGGTGTCATACCATAAGTTGGCTTTAAAAGTTGGTGAATAAGATATTCTGTTAAAAACTAGTATTTGGATTTCAAAAGTAAAGTGAAGAAAACCAAATGAGTCAGGTTCCAGGGCTTCAGAGTTTATGTACCCAGTGAGACTGGAGACTGAATGTAAACATGAGAGGAAATGTTTTCTTGGCATTTCTCGTTGAAATAAATCAACATTCAAGGTTGTTTTTAGAGGCACAATTCAATAATTTTGTAAAAATATTTTACTTAAAAATTTTTTCTTTTTTGTTACCTGGAATGTCCTTTTTCGTATATTCTATCATTCCCTTCAAAATTTCCCTGTTCCAGTACTCAGTCTTTATGAACCTCCTTTGAAGGGAAGAGGAGCAGAAATCACACTTACGTCACAGGAATGCAATGGTGGAAAAGAAAATACATACAAAGTATTGTGGCAAGAACACAGTAGGTAATCAAAAGTGTTATTTCTTTTCTTTTACATTTGTTCAACCCTTTCATAGTTAATTGATTCAGTGACAAATTGCTCTTGACAAATGATCCCTGGACTGGGAATAAGAAATCCTCAGCTTTGTTCCAAGCTAGTGGCGGTGCTCGAACTTAAACTCAGACCTTTCTACACTTCATTCAAAGGTCATCCGTCCCACTTAACTTCTCATTCATTCGATCAATATTTACTAAGTTTAAATCACCCCTACTATATCCATGAACCGAACTTGTAGAAGCATAGATAATTGGAACCCTCCACTGTTCTTCTGAGCACTGGGAAGACAGATTGCTTTCCCTTCTACTGGATAAACATGTACCCATTCCTTCGTAAGCCACATTTGACTGGGGCCAGACAACTGAGTCTGATCAATTCTGGATTGTTAGGATAGATTTCACCGTGTATTTTGGCTATTTTATCTTTAAAATTATATGACTTTGTACTGATATCAAAATGAGCTGCAGTTTGAAAATATTAAAAGAAGCTTAGAGACATATATTTATACTTAAACATCTTATGAAAAATGGGCTAATAAATGTGCTTTAAAAATACAAACATTTGACATTAAAATGCACTATCCCTTTAACTAGCTTGCATACCATTCCAGATTTACTTATAGAAACATTAAAAACCGACTCAATAAATTTTCTAGACAATGTTGTTTAAATAATTTGTTCTCCACATATTTCTCTCTTGTCTCTCCTTCAAGCTCATATTTTTAAAATCTTATTTGTAACAAATTTTACAATACTGAATATGTTAATAAACTGTGTGCCTTATTTGTTTTTCTTCACATCTACTTTCATTTTTAAAAGATCTGATAAAAATAAAAAAAGATTGTAGCATTTCCTCGAATGCAACAAGTCTTTTTTTTTTTTTTTTTTTTGAGACGGAGTCTCGCTCTGTCGCCCAGGCTGGAGTGCAGTGGCCCGATCTCGGCTCACTGCAAGCTCCGCCTCCCGGGTTCCCGCCATTCTCCTGCCTCAGCCTCCCGAGTAGCTGGGACTACAGGCGCCCGCCACCTCGCCCGGCTAGTTTTTTGTATTTTTTAATAGAGACGGGGTTTCACTGTGTTAGCTAGGATGGTCTCCATCTCCTGACCTCGTGATCCACCCGTATCGGCCTCCCAAAGTGCTGGGATTACAGGCTTGAGCCACTGCGCCCGGCCGCAACAAGTCTTACAGAAAATAAACACATCTCTATATTGTCACCTGCCTTTAAGCAGTTTATATGTTAGACTCGTTCACATTTTGTTAAGGATTTATAATAAATAATGAACATTTTAAAACAAATAATTTGAAAATTGCCACTGCTTGCTGTACGTTTATGAGTAGAAATTCCTTTCTAGCTAATAGGGTGTCATACACTCTAATGGATCAGCAAAGCTGGTGCCCCTCATGATTACTGAAAGTTTTAATATGGGGAGTTGTGCTCCCTTTTCTCCCAAACTTTAAGGTCGTGGCTGCTGTAGACAATGCCCTGTGTAACTGGTAAACACATTTGAAATTTTGCATTATTCAACTTCACATTCCTGGATCAGTTCAGTGACAAAACGGGCTGAACGGTAAGGTCATGCCATTCTCAGCACTCTTGGGCATTTAAATGGAAACTGTCACCGTTTCACAAGTGTGATCATTTGTTATTGGGTGTGAAGTTGTACTAGACATTTCAGGTCCTTCCAGATTTGAAGTTTTTACCTGATTCTATGAGCTCTACTCTTTTCATATTTTCTTCTGCTTAACACCCACAAAAGGAAAAAGATCCATGCACCAGATATTCAGTTCATTCACTGATTCCCCTTAACGATATACCTGTGGTCCAAAACTTTTTATGAGAATATCTAAATATCTTATAAAAATCAATCTTATTTTCTCAACTATGCTCTTCACCCACAGCTTCTTTCCAATGGTAGAGCACATCCTACTTGTATCATGACACTTTTCCACTCCCACATCATGATGCATTTATTCATTCCTCAATCAACAGATGTTTATTGAGTACCCACTGTACCAGATACTATGTTCTGTTGGATACTAGGAACACTGCAGAGATCAAGAAAGGCAAG
This sequence comes from Macaca fascicularis, assembly GCF_037993035.2. Lineage (NCBI taxonomy): Eukaryota > Metazoa > Chordata > Mammalia > Primates > Cercopithecidae > Macaca > Macaca fascicularis. The sequence goes on along the minus strand of NC_088376.1, from coordinate 26,586,539 downwards.
AATCCTGTATTATTGAGTTTTCTTTTAATCAGATTTTTAGAATGGTGTTCTTAGTGGGCTGAAAGTTGGCCCCAAAGTTATATATACATCATAGTCTCTGAAATCTGCTATTATTACTTCATATGGCAAAAGTGTTAATATTACCTTTTATGGCAAAAGATATGAATAAATAAAGGATCTTAAGAGAAAAAGGTTACCCTGCATTATCCAGACAGACCCTAAATGCAATCACTTGCATCTTGTAAGAGAGGTGGGAAGGTTGAACACGACGCACACGGTGGAGAGTTGCGGCCATAAGCCAAAAATTGCCAACAGTCATCAGAATCTAGAAGAGGCCAGGAGTGGTTTTCCCAGAAAAATCTTCCTGGTTTCCCACTCCAGAGAAAGTGTGGCCCTGCCACCACTTGATTTTGGACTTCTAACTCTCAGAGCTATGAGAAAGTACATTTCTGTTGTTTTAAAGCATTCAGTTTGTAATAACTCGTATGACAGCTCCAGGAAACAAAATAATTTAGAAAATCAGGCTTAAGAGCAGGAGACTTGGAATCAAATGCTACGCTTTAGAATTTAGTAAATGAAGGACAATAACCCAATCAATTAATCTCCCTGGCTCATTTTATTTATCTGTAAAATGGGAAAATACAATCTATCTTCCATGTAATTATTGACTTAAACAATGGTTTGTATTTGCTAAGCCTAGACTAAAGGAAGCATACAATGATGATACGCATTCGAATATGCTAGCTAGTGTAGTCATTTTTGAAATGATTTAAAAGATAAAGTTATTTTAGAAGAGTTCTTTAATTGAAAATGTTAAAAACTCCTTTTAGCATTATTTTTTGGTGATAACTAAATTAATACACATAAAATATTTTATATATGTGACCTTTGATAGTTAAAAAAGTGAACAATAAGAAAAAAAGGGAGTAGGTAGTTCTACAACATCAAATTTTCATTCTATTTCACACATATATAGCTGGCTGCAGTGGACACTGGTGTTTGCTTACCCCCATTCATTCCCTTCTCCTTCTTCTCTGAAGCACCCTAGTTATATTCAAATACCCACCCAGTCCACGAGACTCAGAGCTGACCTCATGTCCTCATATGCAGCTCCAAGTCTAACCAGCAAAACTCCATCCCCCTAAGAAAGATGTGGCTCAGGAATAGATATGTGCCATAATTTGACCAAGGAAACCATTTGTTCAAGCCTTCTTAGAAAGTTCTGTTTTGCTTATCTGGAAAAGACTTTAGGTGTATCCTCTTTCTTTCACACAATGTGAATAAGGAAGTAATCCTATAGCTCTGATTCTGTCATATTTCAGGATAAAGGTTAGGACTGTAGATTAGAGACATGGTTATCACTGACCTGTTGAATTAAATAACACTGAGCTTTACCCTACCTTTGTACTCCCAGTTAAGTGAGCCAATGAAAAGCTTCATTTTTTTAAAGGACAATTTTTATTCATCTTTTCTGTTACTTACGCATATCCTAAGTGACAGACTGATAATGTTTGGCTCTGTGTCCCCACCCAAATCTCATCTTGAATTGTAATCCCCATGTGTCGCAAGTGGGACCTCGTGGGAGATGATTGGATCTTGGGGCAGTTCCCCCGTGCTGTTTTTGTGATAGTGAGTGAGTTCTCACGACATCTGATGGTTTAAAAGTGTGGTGCTTCCCCCTTGTGAAGAAGGTGCTTGCTTCTCCTTCACCTCCCACCATGACTGTAAGTTTCCTGAAGCTTTCCCAGCTGTGTAGAACGGCGAGTCAACTGAATCTCTTTTCTTTATACATTACCCAGTCTCAGGTAGTTCTTTATAGCAGAGTGAAAATGGACTAATACATACACTGACATAGAAAGTGCTAGGAACAGCTCTAGCCCTAAATAAACTCATTGGTTTATTGGTAGACAGTCATGACCCTCAATAAACACACATTCACCAAAATTTAGTTATTATTTAAATTCAGATCTACTAAAGGTAGTATCATATGTGAGAATCAATCAAAAACCAAGAGATGCTCAACAGCTAAGAAGGAAAGAGAGAAACTAGTGAGGCTATGTACAGTTTACTTACTGTTTTTTTTTTAAGTTGAAGAAAAGCAGCAAAAATAAATGTAGTTCTTAGTAACAAATAGATACTAAGCGAGTACATAGCAAATGGCTCACAATCCTTCCATTGTAAAATTTGCTTAGGACGGTTTTCCCTCCAGAAAATTGTTATGAGAACATATGTTGCCTCCAAACTTCTCCAGTTGGACAATGTTCCCTGCTGAAATACTCGTAGCTTTCTTAGGAATGTGGTAAACACATGTGATTCAGAGGGTGGATCAAAGTGATACTACTTAAAAAAAAAGAAAACTAAACCAAATACATATGTTCACTAAGGATAAAGGCACAAATAATTAATCTTAGCATATGTTCTAATAGAAAATAGCTTTAAAAATGGAGAAAGAGGCATGTAGCCTAAAAGAGGGAAGATTTTATATTTACTTGAAAAGGTTCTTGGTAAGCCAGAAATTACACTTGGAATTGTATTGTCATAGAGAAAGAAGATACCTTTTACATTCCTCCATTTCATAACTAATGGTGTGTCATTTCCAGAAAAACCAAAAATATTATTCTAGGCCTACCAATAATTGTCCCTCTAACTAAATGTCTCTTTCAATTTGGGATTCTGAGATTATATTCCATAATCCCTCATTTGTTGTAGAGGCAAAGTATATTAATAGATTCCAAATGTGATTTTTAAAAATCATAAAGTGCTTCAATAAGAATGCCATTTCGAGTTGAGGTGACAAGCAAATAGTCTATAGATGTCTGGGTGCCAATGAAGGTCAGACAGGTAAAGAAAATTATGCCCAGCACTTTCACAATTTATCTGTTGTTAGGTACACTGTTACAGTAACTTCTTTTGCAGAACTTTTAATTGCAGATTATGGAAGCAAATTGGAAAGAAAAAAAGTTATTTTTAAGGCTAATGTTGTTTGTTGTTTAGTCTTCTGGCTCTTCAAAAACTGTTTTGATCTATAAACAAAAGTTATTAGAAAGAGATACCAAGAGAAAAACACAAATATGGGGCATTAAATCATTTTAGTGTCACTTTTTCCATTGAAGTATCATCAAACACTTACTCTGATCTACTGCTCTCTAGCTCTCTCTTCCCCTCATCTCTTCCCCTAAGCAAACTTAGGACATAAACACCTTTACACTTCTGCTTATTCAACAAACAAGATACAAGGACTGTGAGAGTGAGGTTGAGATGGTCAGTTGCGTGTGTTTATTTATGGATTCACAAATACTGCCATGGGATACAACACATTACAGAGACCTAAAAAAAATTCTCAAATCTCCATCCTAGAACAAAAGTTGCCAAACTTTTTCTGTAAGGAGCCAGATAATAAGCACGTTAGGCTTGCATGCAGTCTCTATCACAGCTACTCAACTCCACTGTTGTACCCAAAAAGAAACCATAGATAGTATATAAACGAAGGAGCATGGCTGTGTTCTCATAAAACTTTACTTATAGACACTAAAATTTGAATTTTATATACATTTTACCTATATAAAATATTATTATTTTTATTTTCTCTTTTGGCCATTAAACAAATGTAAAAAACATTCTCGCCTCACAGTGTACAAAAATATAAGGTAGTTTGCTGACACTAATGTAGACCCACCCCAACTTAAATATCTTAGAATGGGGAGAACTGGGAATAATCATCCGGTTTATTCCACTCTTCTTCTCTTCCCACTCCTTGAGCTGATCCTGTCACCATATGTCACAGTATGAGAACTCTTTAAGGAGAAACATGAAACCTGTTTGAAATGCACTTTCTGATGGCTTCATAAAAGGGCTGTAAAAAATTCAAGCTATGCATCTTTAAAGCTCTTTAAAGCATAAATTCTTTCATATGATGCTAGCATTGGAGTGACAGAAACAAAGCTAGGTGAAACTTTTTTTAATATATCATTGCCAAATTTCTCTCTACAGGCCTCCCTCCTTCTTTCAGACTCTAATTCAGAGAAATCTATTCTAGCTGTTGAAAGCCTTTGACTTCTTTCAGTCATCGATCCATGTATAAAAACCATTCAAAATTTAGTGTCTTCAAACAACAGCAATTTACTATGTCTAGCAGTATGGTGGGTTGTCTGCAAGGTTCTTATGCTAATCTCGCCTGGGTTTTCTCATGTAGCTGTTTTCAGCTGGGACGTATATAGGGGTCTGGAGTCAGATGGTGCAGTTGGGATGGCTAGGCCTCTCTTTCTATATCCCAGGCTTCTTCATGGTATGGTGGGTTCAGGGTAGTGTTCCAAGTGAGTACAGGTAGAAGCTACATGATTTTAGAATTTGGATGACATGTTTTCTGCAGCATATTGTTCAGAACAAGTCAGAATACCAGCTTGGATTTAAAAGGTTGGAGAGGCCAGGTGTGGTGGCTCATACCTGTAATCCCAACACTTTGGGAGGCCGAGGTGGACAGATCATGAGGTTAAGAGATCAAGGTCATCCTGGCCAACATGGTGAAACTCCATCTGTATTAAAAATACAAAAATTAGCTGGGTGTGGTGGCGCACACCTGTAGTCCCAGCTACTCAGGAGGCTGAGACAAGAGAATCGCTTGAACCCGGGAGGTGGAGGTTGCAGTGAGCTGAGATAGCGCCACCGCACTCCAGCCAGGTAACAACGTGAGACTCCGTCTCAAAAAAAAAAAAAAAAGTTGGAGAAATAGACTCCACCTCTGGAGTAGTAAAATAATATTGCAAATGAGTGTGAGTAGAGAAAGGGAGGACTTTGTGGTCATCATGCAGTCTACCATTTCATACTTATCTCAGATTTTGTGGAGCCTCTGGGCCTACATTATCCCTTTTATTTCAAAGCATTTCGATCTTCGTAACTGCACAGTAAGAGTAACAACCTTAATGGCATCATTATGAAGATTAACAATGAATTCCTGGAGTAACACAGAAGAACAGTGTTTAAAAGAATGACTGTTGTTACAAAATTGGGTTGTGTTGGCTCTCATCGTTTTTTGGTGATATGGAAAATTCAGGAAGATTGCTTGTGGAGACAATGCAGGTGATAAGCATAAGTAAAATGCTATTGAGAAGCTCAAATATGTCAGGGAAAGTTTTCAAGACAGGTACTTGGAGGATCTGGGAGATAGGTATAATTAACGTATGGTATATATGCTAAAAACAAAGGTGATGGTCAGTCAGAATCTTGTTTGTGAACAGCTTCCAGAACTTGTTGTAATGAATTTAGATGTAAGTCAACAATGAAGAGGCCAGCCTTCCTGTTTGAGTGTTTTTAGTTCAGCTATAAGACCTTTATGCCTAGAATATCTAATACTCTAATACTCTAAGGCACTAGGAAGAAAATTCCGAACAGCCACTAAAAAACAATAGGGGCTTTGAGTGTCAATTGTCAAAGTGATGGAAAAGAGAAGTTCTGGAAGGTCATATATTTTTATGTTTCAAGGATAGCAAACTGGCCTTACCTATCTGTGATGCTCAAATGAGCCCTAGCTAGAAACCCTGTTAATAATATTATCACAACCCTGTCTCTTCAAATCTAAGATACCATCTATTGTAAGTTACATGCTAATTTGTGTATCATCCAGTAACTATAAAGTATCACTAATTTTAATAGGTGTCTTAATTTCAGAGATGTTAAAGTGTGAGAAAACATGCTTCTTAGAGATGATATAACTTGCTCATAATAATACCATAAACTAAACAATAACCATAGGAACATATAAAACATTTTTCATATTTTTTCAGTCAATGCTTATAGCAGTCTATGAAGTACTTTCTATTATTACAATTCACATTGGATAAATGGGGCAACTGTGGCTAAAAAGATAAAAAGATAATTATTTAATAATTACAGATTATTAAAAGATAATCTTTAATTAATGTAATTAACGATTATCAAATGGCTATAAACGCAAAGTCAAAATTCTGTCCTTGGTCTTTCTAACTCCAAGCCTGACCCTTAATCATTAAGCTCTATGGCCTTTTCTGAAAACTAGTCACTTCCATTCTTTTAGTATCATCACATAATTGTTAACAGCCAGTTAATCAACCAACCACATTTTAAAATCTGCTATTATGAAATTCTCAGGAGTAGCTAGCTAAGTGAAACACCAGCAACAAAATGGTTTTGATTTCACAATCCAAAAGCTCATCATCTATTACAAACTCATCATAAAGAATGACTAAACCAGTATAACCAGTCTTTGGCGCCTAGCTTCTTCTGCTCTAAAATCTCTCGCTTTCCTAAACTATGTCCAGTTCCGAGGTACAATTAAAAGTCAATTGTTGTAATTAAATATCTCCCAAGAAAAACTCAAATAGCAGAAACTCTATTAGGCAAGAGAGGCTAGATTTGTCTGTGATAACTACAGGCCAACAATTTCAGTTGTTTATACGAGTAAAGATTTATTTCTTGCCCCACACAATGATCTTTACGGGTCATCTCCGACCCTAGACTGCATCACTTTGCCTTCACTCTAAGACTCAGCTGACAGAACAGCCATTATTTGGAACATTTCCCAGATGCTGTAGCAGTGGAAAAAGTGATCCCTGGAGAGTCACATACCAGCAATTAAATGCCTGACCCGCACTTGACCCTCATTACTCCCACATGTATTACTGGCCAGAACTGATCTCCAGGTCTCCCTCTACTGGAGGGGTCAAAACTTGCCTCCAATTGTTCACCTAAAGACCGAGAGAGAGAACAGCCTTACACGGGACTGCAAATCTCTCTCCATTATGTTCAGATAAACACGCTGTTTGATACTTGTGCCTATACTGCTTTATATTTAGATAATTATTTTCCTATATTTTGGGGTGTGAGGACCCTGTGATAAGTGAAAGAAAGAAGAATGTGATAACCTCTTTTGATAATAATTTGCTTTTTATATGCATCTTTTTTTGAGAAGGTACAGATAATCAAAAGCCTAAATGAATTCAATGATGTTTTAAACTGAATTTGTATTTCAGTGACTACAGAGAGTATACATGCATTTAAAAGTAGTATGTAAGCATTATACATGCAAGACGTGGAGTAAGAGGTGGCTCACTTAACCCTCATAGAAACAAACAATTAAGACAAATTCAGACTTCAAATACCTAAAATTAAAACAGAATGGAGAAGAGCTGCAGGCAAGTGGTATCACTTTTGCTTTTCCATCCCTCAGAGGGCTTTGTAAGGGATATAACCATTCTTTTAAAGATAGCAGGCTCCCTATTCCCTGATATCTTCATGTCGATATTACATTCCTTCCTTTTGTCTAGTTGAATAGTGCTCAACCTTTAGCAAACACAAGAATAACGGTATGCACAATTCTACAGAGTTTGTGCTTTATGGGCAACTGGGAATTTTCAAGAAAGGCTTGTTTTTAGCCAATGTTGGCATATGAATGAATGTATTTGGGATTTGGTGACCCATAAGCTGGATACCATTGCTTCAGTATTAAAACTCTTGGTAAATGACACTCTTCAGTATTTGGTGATGTTTCCATCCAATTCTAATACTCTACCATTATTTATTTATACATTTGCTTTTGGAATGTGGTTGGACTGTACTTTTTTCATTCATTCAAAGATGTTTGATAAATTACCCCCTTATGTCAATCACTACATAGACATATTATGTTGGGAATGCTGAGATGAGATAAATCATCCCTGGCTTCAAAGAGTTTGCTGTCAAAAAGAAACCAAGAGTTGAATAAATGTCTGCTCAGGATAAACTGAAGGCACAGGTAGTGGACATGTATCCAATCCGGGTTGGTCAGTTTAGCTTCCCCGATAAACTGAGGCTTCCGGTGAATATGAATGTGGAAGAATTAGACATATAGGTGGTAAGAGATTGTTAGCAAGTTTCATGAGAAAAGAATAGGCAAAGGCAATGAAGCAAGGACATTCAGAGCAATGATGGCACCTACTATGTATATTACTCTGCAGCTTGTGTTTTTTTACTAAATTGCATGTCGTGGGCATCCCTACAGACCAGTGATAACAGACCTAACCTCCTTCTCTTTAACAGCTTCATAGAAATATAAAAAATAGATGCACATTATTTATTCAATTATTCCTGCATTGATGGATGTTCAGATTATTTCCAAGGTTTTCCTACTACTGTGTTGCTATAAATATCCATTTATGTATAATTGTAAGCTGAGATCCTCTGAATTCTCCTAAGATCAATTCCCAAAATTGACACTGTTGAATCAAAGAACATTTCATTTAAAGAAAAAGTCAGACTACTGTATTAACTTACCTTCCCACTGAGCATTCTAGGTTACAAGTCGTAAGTTTTGCTAATTTTATGAACACAATGATAATAGCTCTTCATTTTAATTGTATTATCCTGACCACTGATAAAGTTGAAAATTTTCCATTTTTGTGAATAGCCTATTTACGTCCATTGAATCACTTCCATTTTATTTTTCTTGTCATTTTTAGGGGTTCTTTTGAATACTTAAGTTATTAAATACAAGAATAAGTATGCATAATTCTTTCAAATTACACACACTTTTCATTTTACTTATCTTTTTATTTTATTTATGAAGACCTTGACTTTATTGGCTTAATTTTTGATGTATTTTGGTATAACATTTTTAAAGTGTGTAAATTCACAATTCATACATATTTTTCTTTGCCTTTATATGTTTTTTGGTTTCTATTCTTTCTCTAACAAGTCACACCTCAGAAAAAAATGTATATATATACACACACACACATATAATTGAATATATATAATTGAAAATGTATTTGTATAATATATAATGGAGTATATATATATAATTGAAAATACATTTGTATAATTTTTTATCACTTCTAAAATTTAGATTTTTTTGTTTACTTTAAAACTATATATTATTTTAGGGCTACTTTCTCTTTCAGATGATAAACCAAGGCAGATAACTGGTTATGTTATCAATAATAATTCAATATATAATCTTTTCTCAATGTTGCAAGTCACCTTGGATTCTGCTCTGCTCTGAATCCCAGGTTGATGGAGCGGCTACTCTCCAGAACAATAGAAAAGCAATTTAAAATACCTCTCATTTTGAATGTATGTGCTATTAGGAAGTTGGGAGAAAAACGAGCAAGACGGGAAGGGAAGGAGAATTAATTTTGGCCTAAGATTTGATTTCTATCAGATCTGATTCCTATTGCCTGTGTGAATTTCCCCCACCTTGAATCCAGCAGTTATGAATTGAATTTGACTCATTTGTGAAAGACCAGTGATTGATAATCATGAAAGATGACTTCAAGCCCAATTTGGTTGACATAGGCTCTCTAGGGCCATCACAGATACTCATGGCGATGCTTTTAAATATTAACTCTGCAATTAGATCTTTGGGATGGTTGTTTACATACTGGTCTGAGGATGTGAATTTATATCCAAATTTCTGTTTTGTTGTAAAACTTTGTAAGTGGAATGAAAGCCTTTTCTTATTTAATTCAGTGACACAGTCAATCCATCACCTTTCGAATGCCAAAATGGTAGAGAAGTACAATACTTTCAGCTTTGGTTAATTCTACCTTTGATTTGCTATCAAACAGCAGTTAAGCTGATGCAGAAAAATTATTTTGATAAGGCCATTTCTAAAAACAGAATTCAAAATAAGATCATTTTGGTCTCTTCCATTTATGTCACATAAATGGTATTCTGCCAGACATTGTTGGCGCACTTATGAAAATCTATTCTCTTTCAAATTGCACTGCATTACATGCAGAATGCTTGGTCCTTATTTGAAATAGTTTAGAGCAAAAGCTTGGTCCTTATTTGAAATAGTTGAGCATAAAAGCTTTTAAGAAGAGATTCTTTAGAAGCTGGAGTTGGTTTTTATTGGAAACTGTTTATCCTGGAGAGTAGTTCTTAGGTAATTGCAAGAGAATGATCTTGTCTCATTTCAAGACAAGCCGAACAGGACAATCATTGTGTAGGGCTTTCTGAGCAGTTAGAAGATAGTATAAAGACATTGAACTTTTGGGTTGGGGAAAAAAGGTTTAAGAACCAGCAGGTAGAAGCACTCAGGAGACCTTAGCTCCTTTATAACTTTGCTCTTTGTTGGGAGTCTTATCATCATCCTAGTCAAGAAGGTCACCAATGGGGACATTAGTGGACCAGGGGAATTATCCTGACCATTTGAATTATCCCTGAGAATATGTTTCAGCCTAAGAGAAATGCAAGCGCAAGCCTCTTGTCCACTTTAGAAAAATTGGCTCAGGAGATACAAAGTCATATTTATCATGCTTTGTAGCCCAAGCACATGAGAGGTAGACTCTGATTCAAGGTTGGTAACAATTACTAACATCTATTTATATGTTAATCCAACTAAAATTTATTAATATATTGAGCTATTAAAATATAGAGGATACTGTGTACTAGGCACTTCAGGAATACAAAAATGAATAGAACCAAGCAGTTATCAATAGCAGGCATGCATTAAAGTCAGAATATGATAAAGGGGAATAATCAAGTCATTACCAATTTTGAAAAGAAATGAAACCCAGCAGATGGTGAATTCTTAATGAAAGAGTTATTTCAATATGAACTTTGACAGAAACAATTCAAAGAGTCCCAGGTGGTACCATGGTATCTTCCAGATGAGGGGAGAACATTTCATTCTTTTATTCTAGTGATCAACCACTTCATTCAAAGCATCTAATTTCCTGCTAGGGAACAAAGTTGAAACAGACATAGAATGTGCACGAAAGGAACTCTGGTAGGGAGATAAGATACATTCATAAATAAATATAAAATAACATAGAAAGTAATGCATCACACAAAAAGTAGAAAGTCTTGTTCTAGGAATTGTGTTGGAATTTACAAGGATGATATCTGGCAGAGATGGGAGACTTGCAGATATTTAACATACATTTTACGGGATTTTCACTATGTTATGTAATTTAACCTTAAAACAACCCTGAGAGGTAGACAATACAGGACAAGTAAGACTTAGCATATTTGTTTTACAAATTAGGAAATTCATGCCAAGAGAGGAGGGGTTTTGTTACTATTTTTTATTATGGTTTTGTTTCATTCTTCAAAATACAATATCATAAGAGTGTTTTTATTAAAGGAAATATATCCTCAGATGAGAACAGAAGATCACTGGCTTTATTCCAGCTTACCAGCTGATTAGACATTATAGCTGATGCTTTCTTGGGGATTTTGATGGGCAACCTGGATGCTAAAGTTGTCTGAAGCTCACTTTCCCCATGTGTCAAGTGGAGGATAACATTCTCTGATTACAAAATCAAATGGGAAAGCCTTTTAAAAATGATAAATCGCCAAACCAAAAGGAAAGATGTTAAGTTTTGAATAGTAAACATTCGGTCCAAATTCAGTGCCATGACATCATTTTTAAAGTTTATCCTGGTGCATGATGCTTAAAATCTGAAAGATTGAGGCCTATGGGGAGTTTGTTACAATCAGCAAAATTGACCTACCACTAAAATTGTTCACATTCTACCTGAAGCTAGTATTTTCATTTAGTTTTGGAAGGCAAAAAAACATGATCAATTTTACTGAAATTGTTCAGAGTTCCCTTGTTCAACCTCACAAATATAAGTATCAGTGTATAGCATACACTGAGATAATTTAAGAGATCTTGGTGAACTTTAGAATTGGTTTTATAGATGTTGGTTTTACTTACAGAGCTATTGTTTTTCTAACACTTTAAAACATGTGTTGATGTACTGCCAAACCATGAACAAAGGCAAATGAGTAAATAAATAAGAGAAGAAAAAGAAAAAAGAGAAAAGAAATATTGACGCAGGTCTTAAAGTTACTTTGCAACTTTTTTATTCAAGAGAGTAACTTAAGAGTTAAAATGTCAGAACTATTATTAGTCATTTACTCTCCAGTCTACTTCTAGGAATGCTAGATTACAGGTTGCATGTCTGTGCTGCAAATTTGCTGCCTCTTATAGAATAAAGCTTCCTGAGATTAAACATAAAGGAGAAAAACAATGTTGAGATTTAAATTTGTCTAGAGGAAACTGCATAAATGTGACTTTTGGTCTAATGGAATATAATAGCAATGATAATTTTGGTTGTAGCATAAACTCAGGCATAAAAGCACCAAGTACACAGTAGCTCCTACAACTAATGCGATTATATTTTCTCAATCTTCTTCTCCTTCTCTTTCTTCTCTTTAAATCCCTTTTCAGATAGGAAGTCTATTCCCTAAGCTGACATAAAGATATTTTTAAGTAAAAATAAATTTTCTCTGTGTTATTTTTCAGAAAGATAAACTGAACAAACCATGCCAGTTTCCACTTAATCTAGAAAACCTTTCAACATTACAATCCCTCCTAGAAGGACTTTCTTTTTTACAGTCCTGTAAGTTCTTTCTGATGTATAAATACATCCCCTGAAGAAACACCCAAATAACCTCAGCCATATTTGCCATAACATCAGGATGTTCAGTGAGGAAGCTTAAAAGACTTGATTTGTAATAATCAAGTGTTTCTAATAATTATTTCTAATAATCAAATAATCATTAGATTATTAGATTTCCAATAATCTAATAATAATAATCAACTTGATTATTAGAAATCAAGTTGATTTTTTGTGGTTAATGAGAGCTTCTAAGACTCAACGTCTTTAACTTCTAAAGGAGAGGCTTGACTGCAATTTCTACATCAATGTCAGATTAAGAAAATTCGCCTGAATATGGAAAAATATTTAGAGATTCACACAAAAATGAGGCTCCTATGGCAAAAATATAATCTTGTTGATAATAATAACTGTGAAGTAGCTTTACACAACATGTAAAGTACTTAAAGCATGCTCACGCTGAGACATACGCTACACTTCTGAAGGCTGAGGAGCCTGCTAGTAACATACAGAGAACATTTCTTCTGCAAAGTCTGAATGAACACGTAGGCTGTGTCCATCTGGGTCACAGGAGTTGGAAAAATAATTGTAATTACATATTAGTCTTTTCTGTGGAAAGATGTCTTAGATATAACTGTACAGCTAGGGAAACAGGCCAACATGGTAGAGTGGAGGAATTTGAAAAAGCATTTGAGAGGTGATTCTCAGTTTGGAATTTCTCTAGTTGCTCAATTCTAATAAATATATTCGATAGCTTTTTACGTTTTTATCTTTACATATCTGCCCACTTTCAGTGGTACAGGCCATACCTTAATTACTCAAAAGTTCCTTAAGGTTGGGGTAGGGGCAGTGCTTTTAAAAAGAACTTTCTCATAAACTAATATAGTGGGGGAAATTACTGAGTTATTAAATTATGTTCTCCTGATCTTTTCTATGGTCTTGTAGTTCAAGCAGGTACCCAGAGTTTGCAATTATTGCTGTAGGGCTTTTGCCATAGCTGAGAGGTGAAACAGTCTTTTCCTCCAGGCATATGAGAAATCAGAAATTGATTGAGAAGTCTATGATGTGTTGCTGAAAAAGAAGGAAGCAGCAGAGTACTATTGTGGTGGAGGGCAATCTAAGAGAATGGAAAATGACTGAGGTTTTCCTGAGTCTGATTCCTTGGAATTAACCATCCCCAGCACAAGCCCTAGGTTTAGAGAGAGAGTGGATGGGAAAGGCTCAAAGAAGTGGTTTAGTGGTGCACCTAGGAGAAGCACCTCTAAGAAGCTAGAATCTGGTGTAAATCACAGCCCAAAGCCACAGACACCTGGAACCTTGCTGACCAAAATACAGTATCTCTCCTTTACAAAGGTTAACAAAGAGAATTGATAACCTATTAGTGGCATGATTGATTTCCTTAATCCTATGAATCTATGACATAAAAAAGGTCATATAACTAGTCAGAGGTAAAGCAAAAGCAAGAACCCAGGCCTTCTTAAGCCCCAACGAGGTACTTTTGTGTTACAGGGCTTCAATCTGCATGTTTTCAGTTGAAGCTATTTCTAAATTCTAATCCCATACCAGCTGCCAAAGATTTCACCTCCGGAAATCCAGATGCTAAAGCAATTTTTCAGCAGCAGAAACATGGAAGAATTTATATTTTGATGAGTCATATATTTTTATGACTCATGGTACCAAAAACCCTGAATGAATAAAAGAGGTCCTACATGCAAAGGACTTTTTTAGTTATTTGAACACATCACATTATCTATATTCAAAACAGTTGTTGCTAGAGTTCCATTGTTTAAAAAAGTTTGAAAATATGACAAAAAAGAGGCTCTGATCTATTATCACAATCTCAAAAAATTAAAATAAGAAATATATCCATTGATAAGGCTGCACCAGTAACTGAACGATTGCATTTCTATGCTTTTGATAGGAAAAATAGCAAAAATATTCTAATGATCCAATTGTTTTATGCTGATTAGGATCTTCTTAACCTCTTGACAAATTTTAGATTATTAAAACAGAGGGGAATTAAATAATTACATAATGAGTGTAGTTAATTGAATATAACAATATTTTTGCAGTTTCCTCTCCTTTGGGTGTGTCTGTGTGCCAGTGTTATTGAGAAAATTTTTATATCCTCAAAAACTAATTTTAAGTGCATACTTTTATGAGTTTTAGTAAGTAGAATCATGAAATACCACCATAGTCATGATATAGAACATTTCTATCATCCTAGAAAGTTCCCTCTCATTCCTTTGAGATCAATGTTCTCCCATATCCTGACACTTGGCAGCCACTAATTTGTTTACTTAATTTTTGCGTGTGTGGTGGGAATACTTAACATGAGACCACCCTTTTAGAAAAGTTTCAGTGTACAGTAAAATATTGTTGACTGTAGGCACCACGTTGTGCAGCAGATCTCTAGGACATTTTCATCTTGCATATCTCAATTTTTTTATCTGTTGATTAGCAACTCCTCATTTCTCCTTCTTCTCAGCCTCTGGTAACAACCATTCTACTTCCTGCTTCTATAATTGTGACTATTTAAATACCTTGTATGAGTGAATTATGCAGTCCTGCTGTGACTGACTTATTTCACTTAGCCCAATTGACTTATTTCTCTTAGGATAATATCCTCAAAGTTCATCCATGATGTAGAATATTGGAGGATTTCCTTTTGAAAAAAAGGACAAGTAATATTTCAATGTATATATATACATTTTCTTTATTCATTTGTTTGTCCATGAAAACTTAGGTTGTTTCCACATTGTGGCTAGTCAGTAGTGCTACAGTGAACATGGGAATGGTCATATCTTTTTGAGATCTGGATTTCAATTATTTTGGATAAATATTCAGAAATAGGATTTCTGGAGTATGTGGTAGAAAATAATAAAGATTAGAAGAGAAATAAATGAAATAGAAAATAGAAAAACAATAAATATATAAAAAATTGATTTGGTTTTTTAAAAGATAAAATTGATAATCTACCTAAAATAAGAAAAAAAAAGAGAAGACTCAAATAAGTAATATCAGAAGTAAAAAGGAGACATTACAATGAATGCTACAGAAATACAAAGAATCAAAAGAGACTAATGTGAACAATTACACATCAACAAATTGGACAACCTAAAAGAAATAAACAAATTCCTAGAAACTTACAACCTACCAAGACAGAATCATAAAGAAATAGAACGTCTGAATAGTCGTATAACTAGTAAGGAGACTGAAGCAGTAATCAAAAACCTCCTAACAAAGAAAAGTCCAGGACCATACGGCTTCACTGGTGAATTCTACCAAACATATAAAGAAGGGGAATGCTATTTTTATCTCGTCTTACATAGACTCTAAACATGCCGGCAGACATCACATATACTTGTCATGAATAGATAATTAGAGATCATAGTCTTCTATCTTAGAACACAGCCATCATTCCATAAACATGAACATTATCTTCTACTGAAATTTTCATTTCTTAAACCTATTTAAGACTTCTTTCTTAAAGTTTTATCAACAATGTAAGCACTACATCTACATGGTCACTCACACTATGTCTGAATTATATAACATACTCAAACATCAAATTTGTTGTTGCCTATAATATTGACACTTGGGTTATACACATGCATGTAACTCTCATATCCCCTTTCTAACTCAAGGCATTTTACTATTGCTACATATTATAAGTCTTGAAAACACTAACATCAAAGTAAATTATTTTCATCATATGTAACTAATTCATGCATCTTACATATTCAGTGTAATAGTGCCACTTCTTATATGGTAAGAAAGAGAATTCTAAATTGATTCAAAAGAATGAGCCAATACTTAAACATTATCTCATAAGTTTGTGAATTATTAATTTAAATATTTATACAAGTTATTACATAGCATACTTTTCTGGTTCTTTAACACAGGAGAATGTGACATCTGAATATTCCACGTGTCCTTTCTCTAACATCCATTGCCTATTTTTAATTAAAATAATAAAATATAAAAGAAAGATTCTAACATGGGACATCACAATAATTAAAGAATATTCTATTCTGTTCTTCCATTCATACCACAAATAGAATTTGGTTATATTTCCAAACTGTATGTGAAACCCGTTTCTTTTTTTTTTTTTTTTATTGTTTCTACATTACTCTACACATCATTACCTCTTGTCTGAATTGCTCTCATATCTTCTAATGCAGATGTCCTCAAAATTTTTTTCTTCTATGACCTAAAAGATTTGAGAAACTTACATTTTTTTCTAATTTAATATTACTGAGTAGAGGTCTAAAATTTTTTTTTTTGGACAAGATCATAACTCACTGTAACATCAAACTCCTGGCCTCAAGCAATTCTCCTGCCTCTGCCTCCAAAGTAGCTGGGACTACAGGCTTGCACCACATCCAGCTAATTTTTTAATATTTTGTAGGGATGGGGTCTCACTATGTTGTCCATGCTGGTCTCGAACTCCCGGACTCAGAGGTCCTCCCAGCCTGCCAAAATGTTGGAATTACAGGCGTGAGCCATCACACTCAGACTAAAATTGTTTATTGAGTTTAAATAGTCGCAAAATATGGCAACATGTCATTCATTATTAATATGGACATGTAAAATTAAGCTGTTATATCTCTCTTTTAAAGGCTTAATGGATAATAGATATAAAAAATGTATGCTCACTTTATCAAACATTTGCACATGATGGAAAAACTTGTTCCACATTAGCCCTTCTGCCACAAAGAACCAGGAAATTGGATAATTCTTTAAACAATTATTTTCCAACATTGCACAGAAAGAAACATGGGATTATGCTCCCTGAGACAAAGAAAACAAAGTAAGCCCTACAATCACGGCAGCTTTCTGCTTGTCAGTATTTACAGAAGATGGGATAGTGAAGGAAGGCCAAGTGAAGTGCAGTAGTCTTTTTGAGCTGTAGACACAAAAATCAGGGATTGTCATGTTGAAGTAACCTGGAATTTGTGAGGCAAAAGATACAAAACAAGGGATTTACTTAGATAAAATGATTAAAAATCTGTATAGTAGTTTCCTTGAGCACTGGGCTGAATGCCAGATTAAATGATTAAGGTAAGACTTCACCAAGCCAGAAAAGATCAATTAATGGAGATAGCACAAGTATCAGGGAGATAAAAGTTAGAAATTGATCAGAGCTCACACATGGTTGAGATGTTAAAACTCTGACCAGCCAAAGGGAGAAACATTGTTGAACACTTGGGATACTTTGTTAAGATTCCAGAAAAGCAGTGCCTTAAAAGAAAGAATAAACTAGTCTTAGGTAAAGGCTATACTATACCTTTCCTAATGGGCCTTAAAAATGTGCCTAAAAATTACAAAACTGATCCGCAACTAAATTAATTGCCTGCCAAAACAAAACTCAACATTCTTTAAAGGAAAATAAAAAATTCCAAAAAAACCATTATGTATCATTCAAATATTTGGCATCCAATAAAAATAATTAACATGTAAAGAAGCAAGAAAATATAACTCATAACTAGGCAATAAAAACAAATCTAGAAATGAGAAAGACAAAATTAGAGGACAAGGATTTTAAAACAGGTAATGTTATTACTATGTTTAAAATTTTAAGAAAAACATAAAAACAATGAAAAGATAAATGGAAAGTATATAAAAAAAGAACCAAATAAAAATTATAGAGGTAGAAAAAAAGTTAGTGAACTAAAAAATTCACTAGATGGCCTTGATAACTGATCAGGCACTACAGAAGAAAACATGGTGAATTTGATGAAAGGACATTAGCAACTACAGGCATACCTTGGAGATATGGAGCAACCAGAACTCTAACACATTGCTAGTGAGAGTGTGAAAGTTACAGTTGCTTCAGTTTGGCAACTTCTTGTAAAGTTAAATATACACTTAATATATGACCCAGCAATTCCACTCCTAAGCGTTTTAACAATAGAAATGAAAATATATTCTGCACAAAAATCTTGTGCATGAATGTTCATAGAACCTTTATTTAAAATACTAAAAACTAGAAATCTCTCAAGTGTCCTTAAATAGCCAATGAATAAACAAATTATAGTATATTCACTTAAAAAACACTAAACAACAATAAAAAGCAAAAAAGAAACATCTCTTGTGGTCATGACTCCATATGTTAATATTTTTGTGTGATTATTAATAATAGCTGATTAAAAGAACATAAAATGATAAATTTTATGAAATATTTTCAATAACATACAATTCAAAATCCTCCTATATGTCCCCACTGCACTTAAAAAAAGTGTCAACTCAACTATGAGGCCAGTGAGCCTGTAATGTCTCATTTTACCCTTCTCTCCTTCTCTAATATTGGGGCCCAGATACAGACACCCTTCTGTTTTTCAAGCATAACAAATTCACACCTACCTTGGCCTTTGTGCCCTGGTTGCTCAACCTAAAACAGTCCCTGTTGACACTCCTTGTCTTGTTGCCCTGTTATAATTTCCAATCATTTATTACTGTCTGATACTGTTACTTATCTCTCTTCTAAAATGCTTCATGACAGCAAAATCAAAACTTCTTATCTTTTTTATTTTCTCTCCAATGACTAGACTCTGTTTGGTAGATTCTCAAAATGTATTTTCTGAATGGATAAATGAGTGAATGAATGAATACCAAATAGTTTTTATGAGCATCAGTTTTTAGTTTTTGTTGTTCAACAATTAAAAATTGCTCTGTTTTTCAATGTGAGTTTATTGTTTCCTAAAGCTACAGGTATACTTGATATGTCTCTCTTTGGGCTGCACATCTATCTCTAAGGAACAGGATTCCTTATTCCTTAAGGAATGTGAGGCAATTTAGAGAAGGTAGAAATTCCAAGAAGTTCAATTAATTGCATAGTACTTTCCCTTAGGACATTTCCAACACTATTCCTAGGTCCTAGTCATAAAAGAGGTTCCCTAAGTGACTGTAATAGACAGCATTCATTTAAAAACTGTCACCTCTAGACCTGGGGTTTTATTGATTTTTATATTACTTTTACTTTTGAGACATCAAAGTCAGAAACACAATGAATATCATGCTAAATGGGTGATTGGTAGGGAATTATTTTATCAAAAGAATTCTGTAAAAATGGTGCTATACCACATAGCATGAGATTAGGCAGTAATTACTATCCCGAGCATAGGAGTAAATTCTATTTCCCTAGTACTACTTAGAACAAGATGGTCATGTAATTACTAAAAAATGGACAAAGAATAAAATTGGGGGTAAGATGAAAAGTTATGAATTGATGAGTTGCTTCAAGGGATAAAGGTCAGTACAAAATAAGTGAAATTTAATGGAAGGGAGAAGAGAAGAGGGATTAGGATACTGAAAGAGAGTGAGACTTGAAGAAAATTGTGTTCAAAAAAATAATGCTCTCTCTAAAGCCCCTGGTTAAGTCATCATGAAATATAGAATAATCCCATGAGGAAAATATGTTAAGTATCCAAGTCTAGAAATCAGTTTCAATTTCTACTGCTTATTCCTTCCACACACTAATAAAACATCCCTCTGTACCTATTTTTGAGATGTTCTTTGCATGTAGCAAATGTCAATTAAAGTTCTTCATACATTTCAAAAAACTGACTTCAAAGAAATTAAAAACAGTGTGTGATAAATCTAAACATATAGCAAAAAGATACATTTAGAGTAGGGTTTGAAAAACAGCAAATATACATTAAAATCTAGTGTTATTGGTGTTATATATTCTTACCTACTTAAGAGAACAAAGATTTTCTTATTGTTGGCAAGAGTGCCTATAATTATTTTCCATAAAAGGACAGTAAAAGGTCTGGGAAAGTCTGTCTTTTTTTATAAATATTTTCCTGTTTGGTGGTTTCAAAACATTTTTTAAGAAGAAAAGTGATATATCTATTAGATCAGAAATGATATGTTCAGTAAGTCAATCCACTTTAATATTTATAGCATGATGATGATCAAGGTCGTTACAATTAGTAACAACAATGCTAAAGGTTTCAAGTGTTTTAGAGTTTAATTTTTCAAAATTACAGTCCTTTTTTTTTTTTTTTTTTTTTAGTTCTAGGATGTCACTTTGTCATACCATAAATGCCTCAGTAGGTAATTGTGGGGAAAAAACGAAGGGGACCCAAACAAAAGGGGAGCTAGAAAAAAAATATGGAGGCAAAATTTAACTTAGACTTGGAAGAATGAATTTTGAGCCTCAATTTTATTATGTGTTAATGTGACTCTTGACATGTCATTTCATCACTATGAGTGCATTTCCTCATCTGTAAGAAAGAGGGCCAAGATTAATTTCTTCATGGATTACAATAAGGATTAACTGAAAATGTGACTGTGATGTTTTTCATTAAAATATAAAGCTGAAAACAAAAGGAAGATTATATACTGTATAATTCCCTTTATATGAAATTCAAGAAAGGCAATATTAATATATAGTAGCAGAAATGAGAAGAGTGATTATGGCAGATTAGACTATTGACTGAGAAAGGAAAACAATTTAATATTCTGGGCTGATAAAATATTCTATACCTTTAGGTGGTGATTAAAAGGGCATATACAAATAAACAAAGTAATTGAGATGCATATTTAAGGTTTGTACATTTTTTTTGGAAATTAAACTGCAATAAACAAGGAAGATAGTACTGCTGTGATATTTATCCACGTTACTTAGCGTGGGCAAAAGGGCAGTCATAACTTTCCTTATCTGTTTTTCTGTTCTCATCTTGGGCCGCTCCATTCATCCTTAAAGGAGAACTTTTGAAGCAATTATCATTTCCTGGCCACAATATTTGCTTTTTAACCATAGAAAAGAAAACTTTAAATGCCTACTTCCATTTACTTACATCCTATTCCAACCTTGCCTAGGAAACTTAAGTGATCTCTTAAAATGGAGCTCATATGCCACTTATTCAAAAAGCCTTTCCAAAAATATTCTACGCAGATAGAGAGAATCAGATAATTCTTTGCAGGATTAGCTTCATGGGCATGCAACGTTGGCAATAACATAGGCCTTGCACTTGGTTTAATAATCTTCTGTAGCCATCTTGAAATTCTTAACAACTTTTCTTTTTCTTTTCTTTTCTTTTCTTTTTTTTTTTTTTTTTTTTGAGACGGAGTCTGGCTCTGTCGCCCAGGCTGGAGTGCAGGGGCCGGATCTCAGCTCACTGCAAGCTCCGCCTCCCGGGTTTACGCCATTCTCCGGCCTCAGCCTCCCGAGTCGCTGGGACTACAGGCGCCCGCCAGCTCGCCCGGCTAGTTTTTTGTATTTTTTTTTTTAGTAGAGACCGGGTTTCATCGTGTTAGCCAGGATGGTCTCGATCTTCTGACCTCGTGATCCGCCCGTCTCGGCCTCCCAAAGTGCTGGGATTACAGGCTTGAGCCACCGCACCCGGCCTCTTAACAACTTTTCAACAAGGGACCAGGCATTTTATTTTACACTGTGCCCTGAAATTATGGACCCAGTCCTATTTTTATGAGTTTTTGCTGTTATGTTTACCAGCATCTTTTTGTTGTTGTTGTTGGGATTTATTATTTCTTATCTGTCTCTTTGACTTACCAAAAATACCTTTAATCCTGACTATGGCTTTTCCATTTCAATTCCCAGGGTCTGCCATAACTTTTATCATTTAATAGGCAGTTAATAAATATTTGTTGACTGATAGATTAACTGACCTATTAATTGAATGAACTAAATAATAACTGAGTAAATTAATTAATGTCATTGGGTAACAGTGATGTGGAAAGCTAAGGAATGATAACAGGTTAGAGTAGTAAATTGAAAACTGTAATTAATTTCTTCATTAATCTGATCTGGAAATGCATTCAGCAAACATTAAGTACCTACTTTGTACTAGAAAGATGTGACTAGCTGGCATTCACATCTATACAACATGATTTTTACCCATATCCAAGCTCCACCAGAATTTTTACTTGGCTTTTCTCAGTGGCTTCTCAGACTTCTTTTAATAAATGGGCAATGTTATTATCAATAGCTACATTACTACTCCCCATACTCATTCCCATACCTATCTCTGAAAGTAACAGCATACTGTTATTTTCTCTGAGAATTCTCTAGCAGTCTAGTCCTTGCATACCGTCTCAAAATAATTTGTTTGCTTTCCCTTAAGAATTTTTTGTTTGATAAAAAAATTTTACCCTTCAGCATCCCAAATTGCTTACTCGGGCTGATATTGCACCTGGACCACCCAGGGAATTAATCATTGTGTGGTGCGTGAAAAGATGCACACTGTACAGACTGCTGAGAAATTGCATCTCTTCATGGAGATAAGGTGCTACGGCCTCCACATTTGCCCTCTTCTGTGGCTATAAGATCTTCCTTGGTATTTCTACTGTTTTAGTCCAGTGAGTCTAGATTCCATTGCTTTCCTATTTGCAAAGAAAGTTAGAATCACTGCATTAATCAGAATCCATTAAAAGTACAGTTTTTAGTTTTCCTTACCATATTAATCAGAAAAGATCATCCAAATAAGATATATACCAATATAGACCTGGAGCTCTTCTATTTGCAGAATCTCCATTTAGTTTACTCCCAAAATGTTTACTTAACCGCTTGTGCTAAAAGATACAGAATGATAACGTGATATTAAAGTAAATTTAAAGTAATAACTTAGGTAAACTCCTCTTCACTGTAGATACACTTTAAGCGTTATGAGCTGATCTAGATCATGCTTGAATCTTCATAATAATGAATTCTGGTGATAACTATAATATCCTATTTTTTTTAGCTTATTTACATCTTGCTGAGGTTTTTAGAGGTGGTAGCTAATAACAACATGCTGCCACCAAACACAGAACTGGATGAAATCTGTCTATCAATCACTTATCTATCCTCTAAGTTTATGTATAAAGATATACATATATAGTACACATATGTGTGTCTGTGTGTGTAACTTGGTTTTAAGAGTTTCACTAGCTGAAGCATAAATCAAGTAATATAAGTTACAGAATGCTTATTATCTGAGAGGAGAAATTTTTTCTTGCTATAATCTCCAAGATAAGTTTTTCACATGAGGTATTTTATAGCATTGGTTGATATTGATCTCTCCTAGTTTTCTTCCTTGATCACCGATCATTTCTTCACAGACTTCTCTGCTGGATCTATTTCAACAACTAAAGTATAGACACTGGAATGTCCAGGGTTACGTCCATGGACCCCTCTACTTTTCTGCTTGCATTCACTCTCTCTGTAATGTCATCCAGTCAATCCCTTCGCTTTAAAAAACATTCCTAATATTTTCTCATCTTTCTGAACCCCTTCTCTCAACTACAGACTCAATTGCCTCTAGGGCATCTCCATTTTAATATCAATAAACCCTTCAAAATTAACATGTAAAATATGCAACTCTTGCTCTTTTCAAAATCTGCTGTAATCCTTTCAGCTACTCAGGCCAGAAATCTTGGAATTTTCCCCCTTATTTTCTTTCTTTCTTCTTTTTCATATAAACCTGTAAGAATTCTGTTGGGTCCACATTCGGAATAAATCCAGAATCTGACCACACACTCTTTCTACCATTGTTACCCAGTCCAAGTCACCATCATCTTTTGCCTGAATTATTGGCGGGTATTCCTAACTAGTTGACCTGATTTTTCTTTATCCCTCAACCTCTGAGAAGACACATGAGGAACAACCAGCTCATAGGTGCTCAATAATGACCTAATGAACAAATAAATGCAAGGCAATATACTTAAATTATGGATCAAAGGAGATTTTAGAAATTGATTCCAAATCACTGTCTTAGAAATCTTTTAAAAAATGTCCCAGGCCTGAAATCAAAACAAAATGCAGAAGAGGCCAGTCTAAGTGAAGGTAAGGTAAATAGATAGCCTTCTCATGTTTACACATGTTCCACCTAAGAAGGGTTCTATTCAAAGCAGAAATGCAATTTCTAGGTCCTTTCTTACATGTCAGTTTCTCATTCAGGCCTTTCCTCATTGCAGTATTTAAAACTGTAGTAACCTGGTCTCAGCCCTCACCAATTCTCCCAATCCTCTTGGTCTTTTTAATGTCACTCTACAGACCTATCAAATAGTATATATTTAGTTAGGTCACTTCACGGCACCAACAAGACAGTTATTTTTTCTGTATTTTTATTGTTGGTTTCTGTGATGGTTAATATTGTGTGCCAACATGATTGGATTGAAGGATGTGAAAGAGGGCAAGGTTTCTTGATGTTTTGCTCATAGTGTATCCTCAGGCCTAGAACAGTACCTAGCACATAGTAAGCTGTATTTTTTAGGTGCCAGGGGGAAGCATAACTCTATTTAAGTAGTAAGAGATTTTTGTTGTTGTTGTTATTCCTATAGGGAGTACACAGGGTGTGTGGCTGGAATTAAGGAAATTAACAAGAGATTTGTGGTACCCGGAAATTAGCAACCATGGGGCCTCATAATTCTGAGGCCCAAAGAGGAAGTCTTGGGTCTAAAGAAGTCCTGGAGCTCAGTGAGAGTTGAAGTAATGGAGGAGGAGTTGCAGCCTCAGAGGGAAAGAAAATGGCCCGAGTCTCACATCCAGAGGAGCCAGGGAATGGGGTTCATACCCTGGAGTCTGTTACTTCCTGCCCTTGACTCTCTTACTGATGCTGTTAATTGACCAAACCCAATGGGGCAGAGGTCAATGGAACCCAGCAATTCAGAGAGGGATCACCTTTTCAAGGTAAAGAGCCAAGCAGAGGTGGGTGAAACTGGATCTGAGGGACAACTAGAGAACAATCAGCACATACAGACTTAATAAATAGCCATGGAACAAATGCAAGGCAATGTCCTTTAAATACGGTTTCAAAGGAATCCTAGAAATACAATCCAGGGCCGGGCATGGTGGCTCATGCCTGTAATCCCATCTCTACTAAAACTACAAAATGTAGTCGGTCATGGTGGCACATGCCTGTAGCTCCAGCTACTTGGGAGGCTGAGGTAGGAGAACAGCTTGAATCCAGGAGGCAGAGGTTGCAGTGAGCTGAGATGGTGCTACTGCACTCATGCCTGGGACAGAGCAAGATTCCGTTTAAAAAAAAAAAAAAAAAAAAAAAGGAAAAAACAAAAAAGGAAAGAAAGAGAAATATAATCCAATGTACTGTTTATCTCAGAAACCTCAGAAAAAGTCAAGGTCACAAAATCAAAATAAAACTCAGAAGAAGCAATTTTGAGGGGTGTTAAGGTAGGGAGGTAGCTTCAAATGTTCTAACATCAGCCACCAAGGAACAGTTATATGTACAGTGGACTCTTTGGTCAAATTTCAAAGGTTCACATGTGCTATGGTCTGAATGTTTATGTCCCGCCCTGTACCCAGATTCACGTTTATACCTAATCCCCAAAGTGATAGTATTAAAAGGTGGGGCCTTCAAAGGCTAATTAGCTCATGAGAGTAGAGTCCTCATGAGTGGATTCGTGTCCTTATAAAAGAGGACCCAAAGAACTTGTTTGCCCCTTTCCACCCTGTAAAGACACAGTGAGAAAGCACTGAATATGAGGAATAGTCCCTCAAGAGACACTGCATCTGCTGGGCCCTTAATCTCAGACTTCCCAGCATTTAAAACTGTGGGAAATAAATGTTTGTCATATATAAACTATTCAGTCTATGATAGTTTTTTAAAAGCTGTCTGAACAGACTAAGACAGCATGAATGATTGGATATCCATGTTCCTGAATTTTATAGTTCTACATAAGTTCTCCATGTAACTCCTCCATTTAGGTGGTATTCATGGATTGCATCATTAATTCAATATCCTGCCATGGTGCCGTTCTATGCTGCTCACTCACCTCACAGTGCCAGCGAGTCAGATAACAGGGCCAATCTGTAAATGCCACATGGCTCCTGTTTCCCCTCACTGCTTTATCTCAAGATATATAGAAACTGATTTGATATCGTGAAGCCAGAACAGCAGATATCACAATCATCCTCGTACACGTAACAGGGGGAAGTAGGGGGAGAGAGAAAAGGTAAAACTCAGCTTTCATATCCGAGGTTTGAGGAAGGGATTCTTTTAAGTAGAAATGCCACCTGGAAATAAAATTTGTCATTTCTGTAAATAGTAAGGAAACACAGGTAAGGGATGAAAACCAAAACAACAGCTGCTGAGCCTTTCTGTTCCAGGGGATCGTGAAAGCTCAAAGAACATCCCTCAGCAAAACTGCACTTTATACTCTGCCCACAGATTCACTTCTGCTTCAGAAAGAAAGCCTGGAACAAAAGGAGCCTGTGGAGGCCCAGAAGTTGGAGAGTCTGGGGTTACGCATGTGTGGCTTTATCTTTCCTCTTAAGTAGTTAGTTGCCTTTGGAAAGTAACAGGAAAAAAAACTGAAAACAATAAAGGGAAAACCACACTTGCCCTGTTTTTATGGTCATGTAGATGAAAACAACATTCTGCCTCCACTCTCTTTGCTCTCACAGAGGCCCATGGAATAGGGCGTTCAGGAAAAAGAGAGAAAACAGCATGTCTCACGCCATGTCAAGGTGCAGGCCCATCAATTCAGCAGCCTGCAGAGCTCTCCTCCCTGCGAGGAGCCCGCTGCTGAAACAACATTATTGCTGGCTGTGACTCTAAAGGCATTTTTTTTTTCTTTTCCTGTAGCTGTGAGGTGCTGACCTCACTGCTGGAATTGAAAGATAAGAAAAATGTTTTAATCCTTATGTTAATTATTGAAATTAGAACTGCAAACAAATATTTTGGGAAACTTCAAGTTGCTTCCAAACGTGGCACTTTCCATTTTAAGCCCAAAGTGTAATTGTGTATTCAAAGGCTCAGATCTTCCCGAAGATTCATGCATTATGTATGCCATAACTTCCCCGGGACAGGGAGGATGTCACGCTCTGCATCCTGCTGAAATGGGGAAATAATTTCAGACACAATTTGACTTGAAAAGTATCAAAAATTAAAAAAGAAAAGAAAAGGAAAACTTGGAACCCACTTTTTTGGGACTAGAATTTTTCACTAAATCAGAGGCTCTTTTAGGGTTAAAAAAAGTACAAAATTAAGATGAATGTTGAGATAGCAAATTAACAACTACAGAAGTATATTCTTTTATGCAAAAAAAAAGTATTTCTGAAAGAGGTTGTTTTTGACTGAGGCTCAGCACATGTTTTCTGTAAAGAGACAGATATTAATGTTTTCAGCTTTGTGCTGACATGATCACTGTCATAACTACTCAACTGTCTCACTGCAGTTCAAAACAGTCATCTGTAAACAAACGGGTGGGACTGCATTCCCATTAATTTAGTAGTCAAACAGATTCGGTCTCGGGCTGTAGTTTGACAACCCCCGTATATCTATATGTTTACAGATGAATTAATATGTTTGCCAAGCAAGCAAAATATTTAAAAACTCACCATATTGACTACTTTTATAAGTCGATTATTACCCTTATTAATACTTAGCCTCTTTCATCAGTGAGATAAGTACAGAGGTCCCCACATCAACATCCGTTAAAAAGGGAGACACTGCCACTGCCAACATGAAAGTGCTCCTGGGACTGGGAACAGATCAAGCATCCTGACTGTATTACACTTAGCATGTCCATCGTCAGGTTTAATAAAAGCCTTTCAATGGTTTTCAGTCAGGCCTACAAACATTTCCTCTAACTTCTGCCTCAAAATCGTATATTAATTTCAGACACTGGTACCCAACGCAGTTTCATGGCAAAGGCTTTCTGCTGCTCCAGGAAAGGCCAGGCTAAGGAATCTGAACATACGTCTATAGCAGCTCCACCAGAGTCTCTACTTGGAGATTCCTGTCAAACCAAATGAAAAGGGGCAGACTGTAATAACATCCATTTAGATTCGATGTCTGATTCTCATTTAGTTGCCCTGATTTCTTTTAGTCTCTAGGCACATCTGCCAGTGCTTATTTTTTATGGCTGATTTGTGGTAAAGGTTTGATTAAGTTACCTCTATACCTTGCAATACTTAAAATATACAGCATAGAGCAGACAAAGAATAGTTTAAGCCTTATCCATTCGAGGTTAAACAAAAATATTTTAGTCCATCCAGCTAAGCCAATGAAGTTGGCCAGCTCACTGGTCTACTCCCAGGACAGTCCCTGCTTCATCTTTGGTTGTATCTGGGAAGCCACATGAACAGACTGCTTTCAAAACGAGTTCTATTTTTTTTCATACCATAGTCCAGGTGTTTTGGCTGTATCAATACAGTCTGCCACTATAAACTGGAAAATTCAGAATAATTACAATTTTGCTGTGCTCAGAAGTTACTGGAATTTTTTATTTAGGGGCATCCGTTGTTGCTCATAAATATGCATTTATCTAATTGCCTTCACTCATCTCACTTAACATGCTCTGTTAAATGTCTGATGACATTTCTAATGTGACCTTGAAACAGGTAAGCTCTCTCGTGTGAGGAGTGTAAATTTAGATAAATACAATTAATTGAAAATGTCTATGGGGAGAATTTTACCAACATATAATGGATCTGAAACAGTTGAACATTAAAATCACTGAGTCACAGGTAGCATTGATTTTCAAACCCCTGTTGAGAAAGTCAGATGGCATATAGGGAGAATCCTTTTAATAGCCATAGGTGGATGTGGTCTTAATAGTATAAGAGCCTCTAGTAAATACTGTGGTTGTCTCTCCAGGAGCCATTATTCTTTCCCTTTTACGAGAAGTATGAAAATTTGGAGATAAAATCTGCTTTGTCTTACCCAATCAAGGCAATTCCATCTCTCTCACACAGTGTCCTTGGTTGAAGTAACCTACTCTATGCCAATGAGTACCTAGCATTCCCTTGGGACTTTGGCACACACAGTCACAACCAGTGAGACATGAAGGTCTAGTTCTAGCAGCTATACAAAAATGAAGTTACTCATACTTCAGGAAAGCCATGCTATGCCTTGAAGACATAATTACATAGTTAAATCAAGTGAACCCTAACACTAACGCTATATCATCTGGTCATATGAGCTAAATAAGCCCTTTATTGTTTTATAAGTATATATTTTTAAATTATGGAATATTTCAAATGTACAAAAAAAGTAGAGTAGGTAGTAGGACAAATAGCCAAGTACCTTGCTTACATTATCACTTTTCTGTATTGATATCAAATTCTTTTGATAAGATATTCTAGAATACCTTAACTCATAGTTCCTCATTTAAGTGATTAGGGATAGAAATGGCCCTACTACAGAAGCATCATTGATGAATTCTAACTACTTGAGGCAGGATATCTCTACTTTTTTTTTTTAAATCAAGCTCCGGTTAAGAAGTATGCAGTAAGTATAACAGCTTTGAACCTGAGAACATACTCAAAGTGATATGAATCAGCATGGAATGTCGACCAGTCTGAGAGTCTTACATCACACTAGGATTGTAAGAACAGGACAAGTAACAGAAACAGGACAAAATGTCTTCCATAGTCGTTCCTGGCCATGGATTTGCCAAAACGTTAATAAGGAAGCCACAGGTAACTCCCACCATTGCCAACTTGTGACACATTTGAATGAAGGCTTCTTTTCATATTGCCATTATATTATGTGTATGGCATTCCAGCATAAAGACTTATGCTAAAGAGAGTTAACTGAATTAGAGGGAACCAACAGGCCTGGGAGGCCATCATCCTGCAGCCCAGATGAAGATGTCCAGGTCAGCAGCTAGCTGTGCCTCCCCAAGGGCTCCTTATAGAGGTTCTTTTTCTGTTAGCATGGTCCCTGTTACATCTGCTGCTACAGATCTGAGATTGTTTTGCCAATAGCTCTAATGACCTAAGATAGACCTAACTTCAAGTCAAACTGAACTGTTAGCTCAGTTACAAGTGGTTTCAGTTGTTTCAAATTTCTGCAGCTTAATGAAGGCAGACTAATGTCATCCTACATCCCACTCCACTTAATTTAGTCTGAAAAGTCCACTTACCCTTCCTTTTCTGTCTTTATCTCACTTTGTTTACAAATATGTGAAAATATATGCAAATATTGTGCTTGTAAAGAGGGATAGATATTTGAAAATACACACATAAATATTTATAAAGTTCACTGTCCTCAAAATCCTAGAGGCCAGTAGCATAAAATCATGTTGGTAAAACATATTAGAGTTCATATCCAAGCAAAATAATTTACTGATATTGAACTAGAAGTTTCATTAAGAAGATCTAAAACTACATACTTGTAGCTTAATTTCTTTTATTTCTTGATTTCATCATTTGTCTCATTCATTTAAATTTTATCAAGTTAGATATCCAAAATTGTTGACATTCTTTTAAAAATAAGTGTATTTCATAATAATTTGTAATACATTTTCTCTTTCTTGGAGCCACTGTAGGCAGTCATTATTTGTTGACTGCATGGAAAGATGAATAAATTAACAAATGTCAAATTGCTCATATCAAAAGTTTGTCTTCATTCTTTGAGAAATCTTACTGATTATGAGAAATAGAAATAGTATGTAAATTTAATACAGACAGGAGGGTCATCAAAGCAAAGGTTTTAAACCTATGTTTCCCAGGACAAGCTAGTGGTTAACCAACTGCACTCAAGGGTTGGGGAAATTTAGTAATGAGAGAGAAGGTAAGAAACTATGGAAGGTCTACTGAATAGTGGAAGGAAGTTATTCTGCAATGATATAATTTGGAAAAGAACAAGAAATTGCAAAGAAAGACAGTTGACATATGCCAGTATGATTGATGCAGAAAAGCTGGAATTTTAAGGCAGGACTCATGTTGCCAGTAAATAAAGACAACTAACTCTATTAGTGTATCTGTGCAGACAGACAGAAGTGGCCAGTGCCAACCCAGGCCTCTATAAAATATGAACATAGTAAGTTTTTCAAACATTAATGTGCACATGAATAACCAGGAAGCTTGTTCAAAATGCAGATTCCGATTCAGCAAATCTGTGGGAGATGTTACATTTCCAACAAGCCTTCAGATGATGCTCACGATGCTGGTTCATGGATTATACATTGTGTAGCCAAAAAATAGTTTCCTCACAATTAATAAAGGAAGATCCAGGTATGGAATGTGCCTCTACCAATGTATATAGTTGTGTATTCAGTTTGTTTTTGTGTATACACACATACACAAACAGTTCATTTTATAGTTTAATTCTCAACCAGTCCTTTTGTTGACATTTTGAAACCCTGAGTTCACTACCTGAGATATTTTAAAGAAAAGGTATGTGACACTTGATCCTTATCATGAAGTTCATGAAGTCTGATAGCTTAACCAGGTAAGCAATCTTTTCATATCAACCCCATTTATGGTAAAGAGGGAATGCATTGGATGAAAAGTCTTAGTAAAATTACAAATTATCTGAGTATCAACTATGTAATCTATGAATTGCAACTATTTGCCTTGCCCCTCTTGAATCCTTATTCCACTAATTCCAGCTGTGTAATGAACTGAGGTTCATAACGATGGACCTCTTTTAAATAATGGACAGAATACATACTTTTGAGAATTAAACTGGCTAATGTACATCAAATACACATCACAATCTTTGGCACATTATGGGTTTTGACTAAATTACATTGTTTTAAATACTAATAAAATAATCAAATATGATAATTTTCTAAGGGACTAGACAAGTTTATACTATCGTTATAACTCTAAAGTGAGTCTTTTTGCTATGGGTTTGCCCGAAGATAACTACAAAGCTTTCCGTTCCAATATTTATTCTTATCTGTCACCTTGTTTAATTCTATTCATTGTCTCTTCTTAGTAAGAGGTTTAGTATTCAAGCCTAAAAATGTCCTTACGAAATATCATTCTTTATTATGCCAATAACTCAGAAATGTAGGTCAAGTAAATACAAGGATGTGTGAAATGAAGCCTTGAGAGTTTGTAGTGCTACTGACCAAACAGTCAAACATTGTTAGTGTGATTATAATGGCCTGGAGAAGCCAACCTAAGTTTGGAAAAATGCTTTTTTTTTTCTTTTCTTTTCTTCTTCCACTTTGCAGCAATTACTCTGTGGGGTAAAGGGAAGACTTTTTTTTTTTTTTTTTTTTTTTTTTTTTAAGAGGACCCCACCACTTACCATATCTACTTTCATGTGGTATAATTTGGTCGTTTTTCTTCAGGTCATTATGATAAGATAAGGATATAATAGAACTACAAGTAATTAGAGTATTTGCTACACATTATGGGCTTCCGGAACCCTTAGGAAATATAATGAATCTGCCATACAAACTTATAAATAGATGGAATCAATACACAGTGAAACCTCAAAACTCATTTCATGCTAGTTTTGTTTAGAATTTGTGACTTATTGGACACAGGTCTGACTGAAGTTTGCTTTTGCATCATTTGTGAAAGAAAAAAATCCTTGTTAAGCAATTTAACAAAGTCATTTACCTTTCTTAAAAGGCATATTATTATTCCAGGAGTTGGTACCATTCCTTCTGAAACTATTCCAATCAATAGAAAAAGAGGGAATCCTCCCTAACTCATTTTACGAGGCCAACATCATCCTGATACCAAAGCCTGACAGAGATACAACCAAAAAAGAGAATTTTAGACCAATATCCCTGATGAACATCAAGGCAAAAATCCTCAATAAAATACTGGCAAACCGAATCCAGCAGCACATCAAAAAGCGTATCGATCATAATCAAGTGGGCTTCATCCCTGGGATGCAAGGCTGGTTCAACATAAGGAAATCAATAAATGTAATCCCGTATATAAACAGAACCAAAGACAAAAACCACAGGATTATCTCAATAGATACAGAAAAGGCCTTTGACAAAATTTAACAGCCCTTCATGCTAAAAACTCTCAATAAATTTGGTATTGATGGAATGTATCTCAAAATCATAAGAGCTATTTATGACAAACCCACAGCCAATATCATACTGAATGGGCAAAAAACTGGAAGCATTCCCTTTGAAAACTGGCACAAGACAGGGATGCCCTCTCTCACCCCTCCTATTCAACATAGTGTTGGAAGTTCTGGCTAGGGCAATCAGTCAAGAGAAAGAAATAAAGGGTATTCAGTTAGGAATAGAAGAAATCAAATTGTCCCTCTTTGCAGATGACATGATTGTATATTTAGAAAACCCCATCGTCTCTACCCAAAATCTCCTTAAGCTGATAAGCAGCTTCAGTAAAGTCTCAGGATACAAAATCAATGTGCAAAAATCACAAGCATTCTTATACACCAATAACAGACAAACAGAGAGGCAAATCATGAATGAACTTCCATTCACAATTGCTTCAAAGAGAATAAAATACCTAGGAATCCAACTCACAAGGGATGTAAATGACCTCTTCAAGGAGAACTACAAACCACTGCTCAGTGAAATAAAAGAGGACACAAACAAATGGAAGAACACACCATGCTCATGGATAGGAAGAATCAATATTGTGAAAATGGCCATACTGCCCAAGGTAATTTATACATTCAATGCCATCCCCATTAAGCTACCAATGAGTTTCTTCACAGAATTGGAAAAAACTGCTTTAAAGTTCATATGGAACCAAAAAAGAGCCCGCATTGCCAAGACAATCCTAAGCCAAAAGAACAAAGCTGGAGGCATCACATTACCTGACTTCAAACTATACTACAAGGCTACAGTAACCAAAACAGCATGGTTCTGGTACCAAAACAGAGATATAGACCAATGAAACAGAACAGAGCCCCCAGAAATAATACCACACATCTACAGCCATCTGATCTTTGACAAACCTGGCAAAAACAAGAAATGGGGAAAGGATTCCCTATTTAATAAATAGTGCTGGGAAACCTGGCTAGCCATAAGTAGAAAGTTGAAACTGGATCCTTTCCTTACACCTTATACGAAAATTAATTCAAGATGGATTAGAGAATTAAATGTTAGACCTAAAACCATAAAAACCCTAGAAGAAAACCTAGGTAATACCATTCAGGACATAGGCATGGGCAAGGACTTCATGTCTAAAACACCAAAAGCAATAGCAACAAAAGCCAAAATTGACAAATGGGATCTAATTAAACTAAAGAGCTTCTGCACAGCAAAAGAAACTACCATCAGAGTGAACAGGCAACCTACAGAACGAGAGAAAACTTTTTGCAATGTACTCATCTGACAAAGGGCAAATATCCAGAACCTATAAAGAACTCAAACAAATTTACAAGAAAAAAACAAACAACCCCATCCAAAAGTGGGCAAAGGATATGAACAGACACTTCTCAAAAGAAGACATTCATACAGCAAACAGACACATGAAAACATGCTCATCATCACTGGCCATCAGAGAAATGCAAATCAAAACCACAATGAGATACCATCTCACACCAGTTAGAATGGCAATCATTAAAAAATCAGGAAACAACAGGTGCTGGAGAGGATGTGGAGAAATAGGAACACTTTTACACTGTTGGTGGAACTGTAAACTAGTTCAACCATTGTGGAAAACCGTGTGGTGATTCCTCAAGGATCTAGAACTAGAAATAACATTTGACCCAGCCATCCCATTACCGGGGATATACCCAAAGGATTATAAGTCATGCTGCCATAAAGACACATGGACATGTCTGCTTATTGCTGCACTATTCACAATAGCAAAGACTTGGAATCAACCCAAATGTCCATCCGTGACAGACTGGATTAAGAAAATGTGGCACATATACACCATGGAATACTATGCAGCCATAAAAAAGGATGAGTTCACGTCATTTGTAGGGACATGGATGCGGCTGGAAACCATCATTCTCAGCAAACTATCGCAAGAACAGGAAACCAAACACCGCATGTTCTCACTCATAGGTGGGAATTGAACAATGAAGTCACTTGGACACAGGAAGGGGAACATCACACACCGGGTCCTATTGTGGGGAGGGGGTAGTGGGGAGGGATAGCATTAGGAGATATACCTAATGTAAATGATGAGTTAATGGGTGCAGCACACCAACATGGCACATGTAAACATATGTAACAAACCTGCACATTGTGCACATGTACCCTAGAACTTAAAGTGTAATAAATTAAAAAAAAAAGCATATTATTATCAAGTCATTTTGAATGGGTCCAGAGGCATAGAGTATGTTTATTACCAACACTGCTACCACTTTGCTCCAGGAGAACCTGCAAATCTTCCTTGACTATAGTATCAATGTGCATTCTTGAATATTACAAAATAAATTTCATGGATAGGAAGAATCAATATTGTGAAAATGGCCATACTGCCCAAGCACCAACATGTTCTCACTCATAGGTGGGTGAGAACCTATGAGTGATCTTTATCAAGAACTTGCTTTGGGAGAGCAGGGAGCTGAATACTGCTGGGTAGTCTGTTAAATTAGGTGATCTTATAGCTTGAGGAACTTAGTTTATGGAAGAACTTGAGCTTTCACTTACACAAACAGAATTTTGTTCCCATTAAAATTATTTTGTGAAATACCAACATATCTGAAATCAAGCACCAGTAACTGATCTAGTTACTATATTCAAATGTACTCTTTACTCCTTCAATACAACTAAAAGATTAAATTCAATATAAATATTGTATTTGCAGCTTAAAGCTAACACTTACCCTGTTTGGGTTAACAGATGCTGTGATAATGCAAAGGACACTCATGAAATTTACATCATTGTGTTTCCAGTGACTGAACATCATCTTAGGAAATGATACTAGATTATATTATCATTTAATATTATGAATATTAATATTACATTCATGTGTTTCTATTTATAACATTAGTAGGTGCATGTACAAATATATATATATACTGATAATTTAACAAGTAGTAAATATATGTAGAAAAATAGTTTTATTTTGATTTTATAAATCTGGTATTAAGAAAAAATACTGGGCAGGGCGTGGTGGCTCACACCTGTAATCCCAGCACTTTGAGAGGTCGAGGCAGGCGGATCATCTGAGGTCAGGAGTTCGAGACTATTCTGGCTAACATGGTGAAACCCTGTCTCTAATAAAAATACAAAAAATTAGCTGGGCATGGTGGCACACACCTGTAATCTCAGCTACTCGGGAGGCTGAGGAAGGAGAATCACTTGATCCCAGGAGGTAGAGGTTGCAGTGAGCCAAGATCGCACCATTGCACTCTCTGTCTTGGGCAACAAGGGTGAAACTCTGTCTTAAAAAAAGAAAAGAAAAAAATACTGGCCAGGTTTTATGAGGGCACCGCTATTGATCTATGGATATTGTTCTCAAACTGGTTTGCATCATACTCTACTGGAGCAAGGGCTCATTAAAGGTTTTGGGACCTCAGTTTCTGATTCAGTAGGTATGAAACCCAAGATATTTGCATTTTTAACAAGTCCCAGGTAATGCTGATGCTGCTGGTCCTACCACCACACTTGAGATCCACTGCTATAAAATACCTTGTTTTGGCATAAATAGTAGCTAGATGTTATTTTGCCTCTTTTCCCTCCATTTTAGCAAATTTAATACCAATTTAATATTACAAATTTAATATTTAGTATTTACAGAATTTAATACCATGCTTTTATCAATATATCCTTTAAATCAATAATTAGAATCATCAGGGTAGTGATTAGAATACAAATGCCTGCGTAGGCCCCACATCTTTGGGCTTAAGATAGGTCCAAAAATTTCCTATCAGTGCCTATTAGAATCAAATGAGGAGACTTTAAAAATCCCAAGGCCAGACTGCACCCAAAACCAATTATCTTCGTCTATTTGTACTGCTGCAACAGAACACCTGATACTTGGTCACTTATAAAGAAAATTACCTGGGGGTTGGAGAGGAGTCTGGAGTCTGAAAAGTCCAAGACACTGAGATATGGTGTCTAGTGAGGGCCTTGCTGCATCATTACATGTTAGAAGGGAGGAGGGCAAAATGGAGATAAACGCTGTGTCCTCACATCACAGAGAGCAGAAGAGAGTGGACCCACTCCCACAATCCCTTTAATAGTGGCATTAATCCATTCTTGAGGTGAAGAAGCCTCATGACCTAAACATCTCCCATTAGGCCTCATCTCCTGACACTGTTGCATTGGAAATTGATTTCTTAACACATGAATTTGGAGGGATACATTCAGACCTTAGCACCCATTAAATCAAAATCTCCAGCGGTGGGGCACTCAGGCCTCACCTCTCCAGGTGATTCCATTGTGCAGCCAAGGTCGAGAACTACTCAGTAGATTTGGGAACTGCTACTTTAGGAGTCTGTGTTTCAAAGCAGGTTCTCCTGCTCTCTACCTATGAGGACTGCAGTAATCACGAAAATAATCTGTCTCTGTCAAGATTGCATCTTGATTTACTCTATTTGTATCTTGTATTTATTTATGTTTACATTTCTAGATTTTAACTGTTTATAAATGTTGTCCTGGGAA
Organism: Macaca fascicularis; assembly: GCF_037993035.2. Classification (NCBI taxonomy): domain Eukaryota; kingdom Metazoa; phylum Chordata; class Mammalia; order Primates; family Cercopithecidae; genus Macaca; species Macaca fascicularis. Next base: position 26,548,965 of record NC_088376.1, on the reverse strand, counting down.
TACATATGTTTTGATGACTATTTTTCAATGATTTGCTATTTTATTAGCTTATATTAATGGCTTTCAATGTCTCCCTTAATGCCAAGAGGCAATATGTTTTAGTAGGGGAAAAAAAAAAAAAACCCAAAAAATCAAAAAAAGAAACCTCAACCAGTCTTTTTAGTCAGTTTTGAGACCTTAAACCAGAGCTGTCCAACAGAGCATTCTAAGATGATAGAAATGTGCTGTATCTGCTGTGTTCAACACCGTAGCACTAGCCACATGTAACTCTTTAACACTTAAAATGTGACTGGTGCACCTCAGAAACTGAACTTTAAATTTTGTTTACTTCTAATTTAAATTTATACAACCAGATGTGGGTAGTGACCACTATATTGGCCAGTACAGGCTTAAACAAGAAACTGAACCTAGCACAAAACTGTCCTGCAATAGTAACAGTAACTAAAATATATGCATATATGTATGCATGTGAAGATTTACTATTTGCTAGGTTCTGTGTTAAGAAATGTACAAGTATTTTTTTCTTTTCATTTTCATGAGCAGCAGTTGGCAAACATTTTCTGTAGAGTCAGAGAGTAAGTATTTTAAGCTCATGCACCATGCAGTCTCTGTTGCAATTTTTCAACTCAAGTTATTGCAGTGAAAGCATCCATAGACAATCCACATACAAATGGCTATGGCTGTGTAGTAATAAACACATACATTTACAAAAGAGGCGACAGGAAAAATTTTTCTTATGGGCCATATTTAAAGACCCCTGCTCATGATAATTCTATAATTTTATGAATGAGAAAATAATAGGCGAATGTGAGTATATAGCCACTCTAAGCAAGGGTTTCACTCCGACTACAAGCACTTGCTTCAACATTCACCTTTCCACTTCTGGTTATCATTTTAATTGAACCAAAGCAGGAATCTTCTTGACATGAATTAACCTTAATAAGAAATTCCTTCTTTCAATTTTCTTCCTCGTCATCAATTCAGAGACAAATGTTTTTGTACTATTACCAGATCTACCAGTTTAACATGCTGGTGAGATGAGACACTGTGGGACAATTCTTGGTTCCAACTATTGGACACAGTGGAGAGTTATTACCCAGCAATTAAACATGTGTATGACTATACATATATCATTGTCAAATATGGCTATAAAATGCTACCTGTAATATTTGTATATTAATCCATCTAACAGTAATTAAATGTTTGTTATATTCAAGGTACAATGCTGGGTACTATTGTGGAATACAAAAGAATATAGCCTGATTCTTTCCAGGGAACTAAGAGTCTGTGGAGGGAGATGCCATGAATATAAACTACTGGAATACAAATTGACTTAGGAGTGGTAGAGACTAAGTATTTAGGAGTCCACAGAAACTAAAGATCACTTTTCACTAGATCTCAATTCAATTCTATTAATAGTCACCTGCTGAATATCTACATTTTGCCCAAAATGTTATTAGGTTACTGGCAGAATACAAAGCAGAAACATATTAGTCTTCCTGCTTGTGTAGCTTAAGATATTATTAAGTAAGCAAATTATGAATACACTCTTCAAACAACTGAAAGGAAAGTCCAAGGGGGTAATTTGAAAAGTATTCTATAAGCTAGTGAACATAGGAGTCAATGTAACTAAAAGCAAGAAAGAATACTGTAAAATGTAATTAGCCTGTGAAGACTTACATCTCATGGAAGGACCCAGAGATAGGGCTAAAAATTTTGTGATTACACAGAAAACAGAGGCATAATTTATTATGTGTATTATTTGATGTACAATAAGTAAGTCAAAGTGAGATACCTATCACCGGAAAAATCAATGGAGTCAAAGTTCTTCATGTCTTTACATTGTATTATTTAAAAACATACTATGTCAGCCTGCGCAACATGGTGGAACCCCATCTCTACCAAAAATACAAAATTAGTTGGGTGTGGTGGCACATGCCTGTAATCCCATCTACTCGGGAGGCTGAGGCAGGAGAATCGCTTGAACCTGGGAGGTGGAGGATGCGGTGAGCCGAGATCGCATCATTGCACTCCAGCCTGGGCAACAAGAGTAAAATCTCCATCTCACCAAAAACAAAAAACGAACAACAACAACAACAACAAAACAAAACAAAAACAAAAACGTACTATGTCAAAATGTGTACAGTTAATACAGAAATCTTACAATTCTTAGACTACAACTGTATAATGCATGAAATGAAAGCATTGGTTGTAACTGTGAATGAATGAGGGATAGTTATATCTTCAGTAAGTAATTACTGGGACAAGAGCCACTTTGGTACCTACTGTACCAAATCATATAGGATTCAACACAGCAGAAACAAACACTAATAGGAATGGAATAATAACAATAGCACTTCTATTGGATGTTAGGATCCTATGGTACACATGCTATTTTTTTATCTTCATTTTCAAAAGTCTTCCATTTATGTTTGTCACTTCAGCATATTCACAATATACTTGTTCCTTATTTCTTCTCCTCTTCATTTTTTCTTCTCTTTATTTCTTTCAAATGCAGCCTGTTTCCTTTTCAGGAATTGCTTGACAACCTTATTGAACATTTTTTTTTACCATTTAAGTAAGTTCTACAAATACTGCCATTAATACAAAATACTTATTTGAAAGTATCAGGACAACATAAAGCATATTAGTTCACATATGTAAATTAGATAGAAAGTAAAAACTATTTTCTAGCATCTAAATAGGTTAGAAGATAATATGTTTGTACCTGAACAGAACACAGTATTTTCAATTGCAATAATACTTTCTTTGACTGAATTCTTAATGCATTGTGGACATGTTATCCATCTGTTACATGGACACTTAAGGCAAATTATACCTTCCTGAATTAGACCCTATTTTCAGAGGTGAAATTTTATGCTCTCTCATGTTCTACAGATTGCCTAAAACGTAGAACATTATAATGCTGCAACATCAGCTGGCAGGAATTATGGAAAAAACAACATTCATTTTGTTTCTATTTCACTTGGAGTTTATTTATTTTTTAAATTTACAGTGCCGGTTTTCCCTTCTATACAAGTTGTATGCTGCATAACAATGTTTTGAGGGGCCCAGAAACAACATGATACAAACTCATTAGCACACAGATTAAGCCAACAGAAAGAGATCATTTTATTGTTTCATTTAAAGACTATCTTCCAGTGCTAATGCATTGGTATATTTTGACAGGGAAAGAGGTACAATGTCAAATAGCATAACACTGGGCTGGGACTGAAAATCCTCTTCAGAGGCAGACATAGGTATTCCAACAGAGTTATCAAAATAAGTTTTTGTAGCAGTATATGTATTATTATTAACTAATATCCCACACCAAACTTCGAATGTAATATCTTACAACATGTGATCCCCACCACTCATCAACACGTCTTTCCTAAATTGGGACTATATATTGCATTTAGAGTAACCTTGATACTGTCAGGCTTCAATAAATGCTTCTGAGAGCAGAAGGTCGGCAAAGCCCACTAAGTTGAATAGGCACCATTAAACTATTTCTGAGGAATCAATAATGAAAAATTGACAAGCTAAATACAGGCTTAAAATGTATTACATGTTCTAAGTGATGCAATTAGATGCACTCTTAGTGACAAAATAGAATAACACAGTTAGCTTTTACTGCAACATAAGATGAAAAATAAAATATTTTATGAGCTGTAGTAATTTGTTAATGCCACCTATTTTGAGTACAGATTAGAATCTTATAAGACAGAAATTTAAGCCTAGAGCCAATCTAAGATAGCATTTAAATCAGCTTCTTGAAAAAGTAGTATTAGAAGTAGTTCAATAAAAGTAGATGTGGATCTCTTAAACATAGAATTGCAAATTAACAATAGGGCATTTTTTTTAACTTAAAACTGATAAGATTAAAATTGATTAAAGAGAGTTTTATAAGTAGATAAAACTCATAAAAAGATAGTATCACTTTATATGCTATTGTGGATTTTTTTTAAAAAACCAACTTTCTCAAATCTACAAAATCCTCATTCTCACTGTTAAATTTGAACAGTCATTCCAAAAATATACACTAATATGTACACTAAAAAATGTATAACTGCAGATTTAAGGAAAAAGTTGTATGTAAATACTTCAGGAATTTTTCCCACACAGAATGTTTATGTTCTTCCTGACCAATATCATAATTGTCAAGAAGCATGACTCAACTCTTTTAACCTGTTTTGATCAGCTATAATTTAAAACCTCCAGGCATTCAAGGCAGGGAATACACAGATTGAGCAGTGAGTTGTTCCCCAACATGTCTTTTTGTTTAGATGTTAGCCCTCAGGTAAAGGGCAGACCCTAGCTGTGGTTTCACCATACTAACAGTAAGACGTGACTCCAGACATGGCTGCTCTTCTACCCAGTGTGGCTCATTTGAATTATCAGTGAACAAATCAATCGTTGCAGCTAGTTATCTTCAACATGTACATAAATGTGATTCATGTAAGAAGCAGTGGTATTACAATGTATCTGATCTCTGCTTTTAAAATACAAGCTGAGATTCATATTTATGATCAACAAATGTCTTACTGTATGGTATCTTAATTTCTATGGCACAACCAGCCACAGAAACCTTGTATTCAAACGGCCAACAGTTATCAATCTTGGGTATGCATGAGAATTTTATAAACTCTATTATAGATAGGTAGACAGATACGCGTGTATGTGTGTGTGTGTGAGTGAGTGTGTATGTACACCCCATTTCCGCTCTGTGAACCGGCTGTTAGCATGTTCCAGCACACCACTGCTCTGAGTGATTCTGATGTCTGCTCTTTCTTTTGCAATTTTTACATTCAGAATCTGACCAGATCTCTTTCTCCATCACTACCACTCTTATCAAAGCCACAGCTCTCAACTCCAAACATGTCTTCCTAGTTGCACTCTTGCTCTCCTTGTTTATTCTTTGAAGAGTAGTCAGAAATATATTTTTCAGATGTAAAATGAATCAGGCCACTGATCTGCTAAAAACTAATAGCTTATTCTTACAAGCAGAATAACTGCTGCTTTCAGGACCTCAAGTTATCTGCCTGAAGACTCTCCCCAACTCCGTGACCTCATCTCTCAGTACAACTCTTGCTTGCTTTATTCTGGCAGTACTGGGTCATTTCTAGTCTTTGAATCACCAGACATGCTGTTGTGCCAGGTTCTGTGCACAGTACTCCCTCTACCTCTCTCAGTACAACTCTCTTGCTTGCTTTATTGTGGCAGTACTGGGTCATTTCTAGTCTTTGAATCACCAGACATGCTGTTGTGCCAGGTCCTGTGCACAGTACTCCCTCTACCTAAAACATTCTTCCCCACTCTATTTACAAGCCTCCCTCACTTTCTCCAGAGACCTGCTCCAAAGTCACATTGTCCAAATGATGATCTTCAATCATGCACTCTCATCACACAACAATCCATGCAGACACTCTTATCATTTAGACCTTGCTAAATTCTTTACTATAGCACTTGCAACTACCTGAAATATTAATACTATTGAAAATTAAAAATTATGCTTATCATCTAGTCAGTCCACTAAAGTGTAAACTCCTTGAAGGCAGTAACGTTGTTATATTAATTGCTCCATTCCCATGGTTTTGAACAGTGCCTGGCATGTAGTAGGTACTCAATAAATAATTGTTGAACAAATCAATGTTATAAAGGAATGATTATCATGATTTAGTAATAAAGTCAGTGGTTATACCTTCTATTGTACCTATGCCTCTTTGTGAGAGATTTAATTTGATTTAGATGGCAACTTGAACCACGTGTTTTCTTTAAGAAAACTGAACTTAGGAACAGTTTTAAAAATTACTCCAGACATAGAGGGGAGGTGCGCCCAAGATGGCCGAATAGGAACAGCTCCAGCCTCCAGCTCCCAGTGTGAGTGACACAGAAGACATGTGATTTCTGCATTTTCAACTGAGGTACTGGGTTCATCTCACTGGGGAGTGCCTGACAATTGGTGCTGGTCAGCTGGTGCAGACCAAACAGCGAGAGCTGAAGCAGGGCAAGGCATCACCTCACCTGGGAAGCACAAGGGGGAAGGGAATCCCTTTTCCTAGCCAAGGGAAACTGTGACATACAACACCTGGAAAATCGGGTAACTCTCACCCTAATAATGCACTTTACCAAGGGTCTTAGCAAACGGCACACCAGGAGATTATATCCCACACCTGACCCGGAGGGTCCCACACCCACGGAGCCTCCCTCATTGCTAGCACAGCAGTCTGAGATCTAACTGCAAGGCAGCAGCGAGGCTGGGGGAGGGGCGCCCACAATTGCTGAGGCTTAAGTAGGTAAACAAAGCCACCGGGAAGCTCGAATTGGGTGGGGCCCACTGCAGCTTAAGGAGGCCGGCCTGCCTCTGTAGACTCCTCCTGTGGGGACAGGCATAGCCAAACAAAAAGCAGCAGAAACCTCAGCAGAGGTAAATGCCCCTGTCTGATAGCTTTGAAGAGAGCAGTGGATCTCCCTGCACGGAGGTTGAGATATGAGAATGGACAGACTGCCTGCTCAAGTGGGTCCCTGACCCCTGAGTAGCATAACTGGGAGACATCCCCCACTAGGAGCAGACCCACACCTCACACCTCACATGGCGGGGTACACCCCTGAGACGAAGCTTCCAGAGCAAGAATCAGACAGCAACACTCTCTGTACAGCAATATTCTATCTTCTGCAGCCTCCGCTGCTAATGCCCAGACAAACAGAGTCTGGAGTGTACCTCAAGCAAACTCCAACAGACCTGCAACTGAGGGTCCTGACTGTTAGAAGGAAAACTAACAAACAGAAAGGACACCCACACCAAAACTCCATCAGTAAGTCACCATCATCAAAGACCAAAGGCAGATAAAACCACAAAGATGGGGAAAAGGTAATGCAGAAAAGCTGGAAATTCAAAAAAATAAGAGCGCATCTCCCCCTCCAAAGGAACGCAGCTCATCGTCAGCAATGGAACAAAGCTTGATGGAGAATGACTTTGAAGAGTTGAGAGAAGAAGGCTTCAGTCGATCAAACTTCTCAAAGCTAAAGGAGGAACTACATAACCAGCAAAAAGAAACTAAAAACATTGAAAAAAGAATGGATGAATGGATAACTAGAAAAATCAATGCAGAGAAGACCTTAAAAGAACTGAAAGAGATGAAAACCATAACACAACAAATGCACATGCTTCAGTAAATGACTCAATCTTAACTGGAAGAAAGAGTATCAGTGATTGAAGATCAAATGAACGAAATGAAGTGAGAAGAGAAGTGTGGAGAACATGAGTAAAAAGAAATGTACAAAGCCTCCAAGAAATATGGGATTATGTGAAAAGACCAAATCTACATCTGATTGGTGTGCCTGAAAGTGATGGGGAAAATGGAACCCAGTTGGAAAACATCTGCAGGATATCATCCAGGAGAACTTCCCCAACCTAGTAAGGCAGGCCAACATCCAAATTCAGGAAATACAGAGAACGCCACAAAGATACTCCTTGAGAAGAGCAACTCCAAGGCACATAATTGTCAGATTCGCCAAAGTTGAAATGAAGGAAAAAATGTTAAGGGCAGCCAGAGAGAAAGGTCAGGTTACACACAAAGGGAAGCCCATCAGACTAACAGCAGATCTCTCAGCAGAAACTCTCCAAGCCAGAAGAGAGTGGGGGCCAATATTCAACATTCTTAAAGAAAAGAATTTTCAACCCAGAATTTCATATCCAGCCAAACTAAGTTTCATAAGTGAAGGAGAAATAAAATCCTTTACAGACAAGTAAATGCTTAGAGATTTTGTCACCACCAGGCCTGCCATACAAGAGATCCTGAAAGAAGTGATAAACATGGAAAGGAACAACAGGTACCAGCCATTGCAAAAACATGTCAAAATGTAAAGTCCATTGATGCTAGGAAGAAACTGCATCAACTAATGAGCAAAATAACCAGCTAATATCATAATGACAGGATCAAGTTCACACAAAACAATATTAACCTTAAATGTAAATGGACTAAATGGTCCAATTAAAAGACACAGACTGGCAAACTGGATAAAGAGTCAAGACCCATCAGTTTGCTGTATTCAGGAGACCCATCTCACATGCAGAGACATACATAGGCTCAAAATAAAGGGATGGAGGAAGATCTACCAAGCAAATGGAGAACAAAAAAAAGCAGGGGTTGCAATCCTAGTCTCTGATAAAACAGACTTTACACCATCAAAGATCAAAAGAGACAAAGAAGGCCATTACATAATGGTAAAGAGACCAATTCATCAGGAAGAGCTAACTATCCTGCATACCCAATACAGGAGCACCCAGATTCATAAAGCAAGTCTTTAGAGACTTACAAAGAGACTTAGACTCCCATACCATAATAATGGAAGACTTTAACACCCCACTGTCAACATTAGACAGATCAATGAGACAGAAAGTTAACAAGGATATCCAGGAATTGAACTCAACTCTGCACCAAGCAAACCTAATAGACATTTACAGAACTCTCCACCCCAAATCAACAGAATATACATTCTTCTCAGCACCACATCGCACTTATTCCAAAATTGACCACATAGTTGGAAGTAAAGCACTCCTCAGCAAATGTAAGATAACAGAAATTATAACAAACTGTCTCTCAGATCACAGTGCAATCAAACTAGAACTCAGGACTAAGAAACTCAATCAAAACCGCTCAACTACATGGAAACTTAACAACCTGCTCCTGAATGGCTACTGGGTACATAATGAAATGAAGGCAGAAATAAAGATGTTCTTTGAAACCAATGAGAACTAAGATACAACATACCAGAATCTCTGGGACACATTTAAAGCAGTGTGTAGAGGGAAAATTATAGCACTAAATGCCCACAACAGAAAGCAGGAAAGATCTAAAATTGACACCCTAACATCACAATTAAAAGAACTAGAGAAGCAAGAGCAAACACATTCAAAAGCTAGCAGAAGGCAAGAAATCACTAAGATCAGAGCAGAACTGAAGGACATAGAGACACAAAAAACCCTTCAAAAAATCAGTGAATCCAGGAGTTGTTTTTTTTTTTAAAAGATCAACAAAATTGATAGACCACTAGCAAGACTAATAGAGAAGAAAAGAGAGAAGAATCAAATAGATGCAATAAAAAATGATAAAGGGGATATAACCACCGACCCCACAGAAATACAAACTACCATCAGAGAATACTATAAACACCTCTATGCAAATAAACTAGAAAACCTGAAAGAAATGGATAATTTCCTGGACACTTATACTCTCCCAAGACTAAACCAGGAAGAAGTTGAATCCCTGAATAGACCAACAGCAGGCTCTGAAATTGAGGCAATAATTAATAGCCTACCAACCAAAAAAAGTCCAGGACCAGACGGCTTCATAGCCGAATTCTACCAGAGGTACAAGGAGGAGTTGGTATCATTCCTTCTGAAACTATTCCAATCAATAGAAAAAGAGGGAATCCTCCCTAATTCATTTTATGAGGCCAACGTCATCCTGATACCAAAGCCTGACAGAGATACAACCAAAAAAGAGAATTTTAGACCAATATTTAAGATGAACATCGATGCAAAAATCCTCAATAAAATACTGGCAAACCAAATCCAGCAGCACATCAAAAAGCTTATCCACCATGATCACGTGGGCTTCATCCCTGGGATGCAAGGCTGGTTCGACATACGCAAATCAATAAAGGTAATCCAGCATATAAACAGAACCAAAGACAAAAACCACAGGATTATCTCAATAGATGCAGAAAAGGCTTTTGACAAAATTCAACAGCTCTTCATGCTAAAAACTCTCAATAAATTCTGTATTGATGGAACATATCTCAAAATTATAAGAGCTATTTATGACAAACCCACAGCCAATATCATACTGAATGGGCAAAAACTGGAAAAATTCCCTTTGAAAACTGGCACAAGACAGGGATGCCCTCTCTCACCACTCCTATTCAACATAGTGTTGGAAGTTCTGGCTAGGGCAATCAGGCAAGAGAAAGAAATAAAGTGTATTCAGTTAGGAATAGAAGAAGTCAAATTGTCCCTGTTTGCAGCTGACATGATTATATATTGAGAAACCCCATCATCTCAGCCCAAAATCTCCTTAAGCTGATTAGCAACTTCAGCAAAGTCTCAGGATACAAAATCAATGTAAAAAAATCACAAGCATTCTTATACACCAATAACAGACAAACAGAGAGCCAAATCATGAATGAACTCCCATTCACAATAGCTTCAAAGAGAATAAAATACCTAGGAATCCAACTGACAAGGGATGTAAAGGACCTCTCCAAGGAGAACTACAAACCACTGCTCAGTGAAATAAAAGAGGACACAAACAAATGGAAGAACACACCATGCTCATGGATAGGAAGAATCAATATTGTGAAAATGGCCACACTGCCCAAGGTAATTTATAGATTCAATGCCATCCCCATTAAGCTACCAATGACTTTCTTCACAGATTGGAAAAAACTGCTTTAAAGTTCATAAGGAACCACAAAAGAGCCCACATTGCCAAGACAATCCTAAGCCAAAAGAACAAAGCTGGAGGCATCACGCTACCTGACTTCAAACTATACTACAAGGCTACAGTAACCAAAACAGCATGGTTCTGGTACCAAAACAGAGATATAGACCAATGGAACAGAACAGAACCCTCAGAAATAATACCACATATCTACAGCCATCTGATCTTTGACAAACCTGACAAAAACAAGAAACAGGGAAAGGATTCCCTATTTAATAAATGGTGCTGGGAAAATTGGCTAGCCATAAGTAGAAAGCTGAAACTGGATCCTTTCCTTACTCCTGATACGAAAATTAATTCAAGATGGATTAGAGACTTAAATGTTAGACCTAATACCATAAAAACCCTAGAGGAAAACCTTGGTAAGGCCATTCAGGACCTAGGCATGGGCAAGGACTTCATGTCTAAAACACCAAAAGCAATGGCAACAAAAGCCAAAATTGACAAATGGGATCTAATTAAACTAAAGAGCTTCTGCACAGCAAAAGAAACTACCATCAGAGTGAACAGGCAACCTACAGAATGGGAGAAAATTTTTACAATCTACTCATCTGATAAAGGGCTGATGTCCAGAACCTATAAAGAACTCAATCAAATTTAGAAGAAAAAAACAAACAACCCCATCCAAAAGTGGGCAAAGGATATGAACAGACACTTCTCAAAAGAAGACATTCATACAGCAAACAGACACATGAAAACATGCTCATCATCACTGGCCATCAGAGAAATGCAAATCAAAACCACAATGAGATACCATCTCACACCAGTTAGAATGGCAATCATTAAAAAGTCAGGAAACAACAGGTGCTGGAGAGGATGTGGAGAAATAGGAACACTTTTACACTGTTAGTGGGACTGTAAACTAGTTCAACCATTGTGGAAAACTGTGTGGCGATTCCTCAAGGATCTAGCATTAGAAATACCAGTTGACCCAGCCATCCCATTACTGGGGATATACCCAAAGGATTATAAGTCATGCTGCTATAAAGACACATGCACATGTCTGTTTATTGCGGCACTATTCACAATAGCAAAGACTTGGAACCAACCCAAATGTCCATCAGTGACAGACTGGATTAAGAAAATGTGGCACAGCGGCCGGGCGCGGTGGCTCAAGCCTGTAATCCCAGCACTTTGGGAGGCTGAGACGGGCGGATCACGAGGTCAGGAGATCAAGATCATCCTGGCTAACACGGTGAAACCCCATCTCTACTCAAAAATACAAAACCTAGCCGGGCGAGGTGGCGGGCGCCTGTAGTTCCAGCTACTTGGGAGGCTGAGGCAGGAGAATGGCGTAAACCCGGGAGGCAGAGCTTGCAGTCTGCTGAGATCTGGCTAATGCACTCCAGCCTGGGCGACAGAGCGAGACTCCGTCTCCAAAAAAACAAAAAAGAAAATGTGGCACATATACACCATGGAATACTATGCAGCCATAAAAAAGGATGAGTTCGTGTCCTTTTTAGGGACATGCATGCAAGTGTAAACCATCATTCTCAGCAAACTATTGCAAGAACAGAAAACCAAATACCGCATGTTCTCAGTCATAGGTGGGAATTGAACACTGAGATCACTTGGACACAGGAAGGGGAGCATCACACACCGGGTCCTATTGTGGGGAGGGGGTAGTGGGGAAGGATAGCATTAGGAGATACACCTAATGTAAATGACGAGTTAATGGGTGCAGCACACCAACATGGCACATGTATACATATGTAACAAACCTGCACGTTGTGCACATGTACCCTAGAACTTAAAGTATAACAACAACAACACAAAAAAGAGTTAAATAGAAAAAAAAAAAAAAATTACTCCAGGCCGAGCGCAGTGGCTCACGCCTTTAATCCCAGCACTTTCGGAGGCTGAAGTGGGCGGATCATTTGAGGCAGGAGTTCGAGACCAGCCTGGCCAACATGGTGAAACCTCGTCTCTATTAAAAATACAAAAATTAGCCAGTCATGATGGCAGGCACCTGTAATCCCAGCTACTCAGAAGGCTGAGGCAGGAGAATCGCTTGAACCCAGGAGGCAGAGGTTTCAGTGAGCCAAGATCGCACCACTGCACTCCAGCCTGAGCGACAAAGAGTTAAACTCTGTCTCAAAAAAAATTACTCCATCATTTTATTTAATAATTTTTAATAAAAGATTTTCTTGTTTAATAAATATATGTATTTTAAAATATGGTTTATATTTTATATCATCCTATTTAATGTCTTCATTTGTATAAGTTTTTGTACTTCATATTAGAACAGATCTTTTATAAGTTAAAAATACACAAATTACACACAAAAACAGAAGAGAAATTTGTTGATGCTCGAACAACATACGTGTCTACAACTGCCTTTTGCAGTACAGACTTAGTAAGGTTTGTTTCCATTTGAGCATGTTTGAAGTTGCATTTTCTCATAGTGCATGCTCTAGTATGTTGTAAAGTCCTTGGGGTCAAGAACCATCTTTTTTATTATTCATATATTCCTAGCACTATGCACAACTGGAACTCCATATATACACTTTTTGGAAAATGAAAATCTATTGAATTCAAGATACTGAAGGCATTCTGGATAAGCAAATAAAAATATATTGTTGGTCTTATGTAACAACAACACATTCCTAGTGACAGGAGTTTTAAAATTACAGCACTTAATCTAGAAGTCTTTGAATTAAATTCATTTTATATCATTCTTGTACACTTCAATGGTTACCCGTAGGTCAGTGAAGTCTTACTATTTAGATGCTAAGACCATAATGAAATGGTTGCTATTTACAATGTGGCAAAATGGCCTGAAAGAAATAGAGTTTGCTGAGCTTGCAAACCTAAACTTCTGAAGGGATAAGAGCATCAAAAAACATAACAATCTGTCTTCAGCAAATTTCCCAGCCGCTACAATGCTGCTTTGATAACACACTTCCTCTAAAGATGTAATTGTATACATACAATTTACAGTATTAATGGTATATAGTTGATAATGTTACCATTAATAAAAGAGGTGCCACAAAAACAGTTTTAACTAGTATTTATAGTTCAATGGCTTTGGTGTGCATCCAAGACAGGATGACACAACTGTTACCGCTATTTTGTGCTGGTTGATTTATGTAAAAAGAAAGCACATACTCAGATCAAGTCAAGGTTCAGCATCATATAATAAAGTTTAATTCTCTCTTTTAAAGTTTATCTTTATTGGTACAAGTGGATTTTATAAACTTTAAATATTTTTTTGAATGATAAAGAATATATATTACAGGTAGATAGCTAGATGATGGAAAGATAAAGCTATGGATTTGATATATGAACATAGATATACAAGTGTATAAGTGTGTTCATGCAGCATACAATGTGCTATTAAGCGGTTAACATATAGCATCATATGTTACAGCATTCGACATCACAGTGGCCACATGGGCTGTATATTTTTAAAGTTAGTTTACAGGTAAATAAATCTCATCAATTTAAATTGATTATCCAAAGGCACACAGTAAGTGGCATAGCCATGATATAGTCTCAGCTCCTTGCCTGTTCTCACATATAATACATCACATTTTTTCTATATATTTACTTATTGCCATATTTTGTCTTTCTTACTGTGGTAAAAACACATAACTTGATATCCACCCTCTTACCTTTTTAGGTGTACAGTATGGTATTCTTAACTATAAGCACTATGTTACACAGCTGATCTGTAGAACTTTTGCATCTTGTGTGACTGAAAGTATACACCTATTGAACAGCAACTTCCCATTTCTGCCTCCACTTAGGACCTGGAAACTGCCATTTTACTTTCTACTGTGATGAGTTTGACCACTTTAGATAACTTGTGTAAGTAGAATCATGCCGTATTTGTCCTTTTGTGACTGGTTTATTTCACTTAGCATAATGTTTTCAAGGTCCATCTATGATGTCACATATTATAATATTTCCTGCTTTTGAATGGCCAAATGATACTTCACTGTATGGGTATACAAGATTTTCTTTACCTATTTTTCTCTCCATGAATGTTTAGGTTGTTCGCACTTTTTGGATATTGTGAATAATGCTATTATATAATCAACATGAGTAAGCAAGTATCTCTTCAAGATCCCAATTTCATTTTTTTTTTTGTATAAATACCCAGAATTAGAATTGTTAAATCATATGGTAATTCTATTTTTAACTATTTTGGTGAAACCTCTATACTGTTTTTGACAGAAGATGCACCATTATACATTCTCACCAACAGTGCACAACGGTTCCATTTTTTCCATATTCTTGCTATCACTTGTTCTTTTTTTCTTTTTTCATTTTTTTAAATATAATGGCCATCCTAACAAGTGTAAACAATATTTCATTGTGGTTATGATTTGCATTTTTCTGATGTTTAATGACGTTGAGCATCTTTTAACATACTTACTGGCAATTTGTATGTCTTCTTTGGAAAAATGTTTAATCAAATCCTTTGCCCCTTTCTTAATCAGGTTATTTGTTTTGTATTTCTGTTACTGAGTCGTAGGAATTTCTTAAATTTTTTAGATATTAACTACTTATCAAATATATGGTTTGCAAATATTTTCTGTTATTTTATTTGATGTGCAAAAGCTTTTTAGCTAGATGTATTCCCACTTGATCATATATATGTGGGCTCTCTATTCCTTTCCACTGATTCATGCGTCTCTCTTTAAAAATGGCACCATGCTGTTTTGATTACTGTAGCTTTGTAATATGTTTCAAAATCAGGAAATGCGAGGTCTCTAGCTTTGTTCTTTTTCAATATTTTTAATGGCTATTTGTGGTCCTTTATGATTCTTTAGAAATTTTACAATTTTGATTTTCTATTTCTGTAAAAGATGTCATTGAGATTTTAATTGAGATGACATTGGATCTGCTTTGGGAAGTGTGGATATTTTAACAATATTAAGTATTTCAATTCATGAACATGAGATGCATTTCCATTTGTTCTTTAATTTCTTTTAGCAAAGCTAGTTTTCAACAAATAAGGCTTTGTGTTCTTAGTTAAGTTTATTCATAAGTATTTTATTATTTGGATGCCTTTTTAAAAATTTTGATGTCATTTAAAATGGGATTATTTTCTTAATTTCCTTTTAGGGTTGTTCATTGTTTAGTGTATAGAAACACAACTGATTTTTGTGTGGTAATTTTGTGCCTGGCAACTTTACTAAATTTACTTATTAGTTCTAACAGTTTTCTTTGGTGTGAAGTATGTATGGTTTTCTACATATTAGACCATGTCATTTAGAAACAGAGATAATTTTACTTTCTCCTTTCCAATTTGGATGTCTTTTTCTTTTTCTTTTTTTTTTTTTAACCTAATTTCTTTGGTAAGAACTTCCAGTATTTATTTTCATGGTTGCAAAATCTTCCACTCTTTTCCTCATTCCCCTAAATGTAAATTAGATCATAGCCTCCATCAGTTCTTCCTTCATTATATTTCTGGAACCCATTTCCTTTGGATCTCACTTTAGTCACTCTTTTCTCCTCATATCTTGAATATTAATCTGTGTTACTGCTTCGGTTTAAACCTTCTAAAGTTACTAAATGTAGCATCCCTAAATACCACTTCAAGCTTCTCGTTTACCTGCTAATTCCCCAAGTCCTTCAAAACCTCAGTCTACAGTCTTCTTTTCAAAATATATCTGATACTCCAGTGCAAAATGGTCTTAGTGCTGCCATTTGAGTCTCATCTTTCCTTTGCTCAGGTTTTCTCACGCATGCAATACACTCACTTCTCCATCAACCAGCTCAAACCCAGGCCAGACTTTGATATCAAACTCTGGGGCCACTCCAAGTAGTGGCAGCAATGTCATTGCCACCATTGTTGTCATCTTCATTGTGATCATCATTCCAGCTCTATTTGTAAGCTCTTATGGAAGCACTACTCAAAGAGTAGATCTGACAGACCCCGGCAGGTCAGCCAACAGTTTCCTACATCCCCAGGGTAACATAAGAACTAAAATTGAAACTAGGCATTTAGAAACCTTAATATCAATTTCAGATTGCTGTGACATTCATATGTGGAGATTTAAAAGCATCAGTTCTCAATGGATTAGAAATTTAAAATCCAGAAAGAAAAATGAGTTACTTTATCATAGACGGTTTGAGAAGTACTGCTTTACAGCCTCCCAAAGTATTTTCACACATAATATAATATTCAGTTTAAGCTGTGATATCAGGAATAGATATTGTTTGCATCTTGTAAGTTAAAGCAAGCAAACAAACAAACAAAACCCCTGAGGGCTAGAAAATGTTTGGAATTTTTCAAAACACATATCTTGTAAGTGGTAGTACTTTTTATTCCAAATCTGGTGTTTTTTTTTTTTCTCTCTGTCCTATTGCTTATCTACCAGGGGTGTCTCAGAGTGACTGTCTTCATTCAGCCTGGTAAAAAACGGGATGGATATAATCATTTTGGGATGATTTTGGGATCACCAGAGAGCCACTGGCTGCCTGTGAGTTTTATCTACTAATACAACTTAATCTAGTATTTGTATTCAAGATGTGAATAGTGTATGTGTATATATATGGTTTTTCACTTTCTTGAATATATATGTGTGTGTATATATGTATTCTATTGAGTAAGAATGACTCTAAAGGCTGACTTACTTTCTCATGTTTTCATTTAACCCTTCAATCAACTGACAGTTATTACATTTATTGAGCACCTACTATGTCTCATGCCTTGTGCTCAGTGCTGGTAAATATGAAGAACAGAATAGCTTTTCCATAATGATTTCATGGATAGAAAATAGTATAGGGGTTAGAACAAGTTTTCTTATATTTTATGATTTTTTTTTATCATTTAAAGTTATCCAAAACTCAATTTTCCTGTTTTGTAGTATAAAAGCTTTGAAAGAATTCCATCTAATGTGAAAATAAAATTCTGTACAGCTTCACCCTGCTGCAAGCTACTAAGCATTAGCTTCTGTCTAAATGTTCTTTCTTTCTCTAATGGCTTTCTTTAGGATCACTAATCTTCCAAAGAATCATTGTTTACATTATGCGTTTGCCCATTAAGCCAAGAAGCACTTCTTTCCACACTTTTCCCATTCCAAGGAAGGATTAAGAGCAACTGTTAACACAATTAAAGCTCAGTTTAATTTCTATGATCCATTTGCTTTTGCAGTAAAACACCATGACTGTGAACTCCTAGAGGGTTGTAACTACCATGGGATCAGGTTTATTTGCCTGCCCTAAGTGACCTGTACAGGAAAAAGGCAAAACTTACCATGTGGAACACCAAAACACTAAGACTCAATAAACAAGGTCATTTCAGATGCTCTTTCTCTTTGTATAGGAATGGGCATTTTCATAACTACCCTGCTCTGGCTCTCTATGAAACTGAGCATCAACCCAGCAAGCACTGTACCCAAACATTGATTACAGCCTGCAGTAGGGCCTCAAAAGCACAGTGGCCTGGAATTCTGATTCACTAAGGAAATCAATTCAAGAGCAGCTGCCCTCAATATATGACCCATTCTCTGAGACTGTGATTCTAGGGAGCACGCACATTCCCAGAAACGTGTTAGATTAGAAGGATGACAGCAGTGTCACACAGACTTTGGTAGTTATTTAAAGTTAATTAATTTAACCTGACCTTTCCATATAAATATAAGGCACAATAGATGACTAGTGATAATTGATTCTGGAGAGCCTCCGAAATGGTTCAAGGAAAACACAGCTGTGCTGTATAGCAGTTCTTGTTTGCTCTGGATTATAAACTATTTTTAGTACTTAGTTAATAAAGCTAATTTTCTTAAGGGGCCTGCAGTGAAATGCATGAGCTGCTGTGTCAGATGCTGATAGAACTGGGATTTGTAATGGATGAACCTAAGAAAATTAACTCCTCTAATGCGGACTTACTTTTAGAGCTGAGGCATCAGTGTACCTGCTTGCAGAGCTATCTAATCAAAGTAATCAGAACCTATTTTATGGTTTTCCACAATAAGTTTATTTGGGAAGTTACAGATGGACTTCTGTAATACATCTGTTATCTCTATTTTTTGTGTTGATATACTATTAATTTTAATTACAACAGCAATGAAGATTTCATGATAAAATGATAAACAACATATATTAAGTGCTACTTATAAGTACCTTAAATATATTCTTCCATTTTGAAACACTGATCTTTTCCCATTTTGACATCTTTGAAATTGATGGTGTGTTGTAACAGTGCATCTTCGAATTGATGACATCTTAGGTTCAGTAAAATATAGTAACTGATGCAATCCTCTAGGCAACTTCCTGAAGGAGATATTATTACTCCTTCTTACACATGAGGAAACTAAGGCATAGAGGGATCTTAAGTAACTTATCCAGGTGATGTAGTTCATAAAAAGGAGAGTTCGGATTTGAATGCAAGCAGTCTGACTATGGATTCAAATTCTTAATTACTATGAGATATTGTCTCATGAACTCATTTAAATACAACTCAAGTGCCACGTGACCAAGTCTGTTTCATGAGCAACTCCCTACTATCAGTTTCATGAGTGCTCCAGCAGTATGAAGGCACTAATATGTGTAAAAAGAAAAATTAGTATTGTTTTGTGTATGTTTACAGCAAAGTGTATCATACTTTGAAAATCTATTTTGTGTTTTTACTCAATAATATTTGCATGAAATCCTTTTCATTTTTCAACTTTTATTTTAACAGCTGCATAGTATTCCACTACATGACTGCACATGTGCAATTTTCATGTTTCCATGTTTACATTGTTATAAACAGCACTGTAATGAAACATATTTAAATGCTCTCATTTAAACAAGTGATTCTCTAGGTAGATTCCATGAAGTGGAATTTCTGAGTCATGGATGTGCTTCTATTTTCTATTGAGAAGATTTAAATATTTTGGCTGTAACACGACATGCCTGTCATATAGCATTTTGTTACTAAGATTAGCAAGTCATTTTCAACTATATATCACAGCAGTTATTTATCAAGCATATTTGAAGTACTTTTTTGCATTTATGCGGGAAAGTCTTTATAAAACAATTTTTATTTAGGTTCATACAAACCCTAAAGCTATATTATAAAAAGAGACATGTACATTTGGAGAGCAGGAGGGCAGGACAGAACTTGTGGCCAACAGTAGTTCTCTTGTGATACACTATCAGAAAAAATATGTGCCTTTGATATTTTTCATGATTTGAATATCTCTTAAGTTTGTAAAACACATCAAGATAGAAACACTTTGCTTGTCTTCAATGACATTAACAAGGAATCAAATGATATGAAAATTTACCTCTTGTTGAATTTTTAAAAATCATGAATGGAAAAAAAATCCTGTGTTTGTCATGTTCTTTAAGTACAATGAGTTTAGTCCTCTTGACTCCAAAGTGTTTGTTTTCATAAATTATTTCTGCCAAACTAGTGTCTAAGTGACAGACTGTCTGCTCTGGAGAGGACACACGGGATCTGTTTATTGCCATCTCTGGGATTAGCGTGCTGGCTCTCAGCTACTTTTGCAGATGCTTCTTGTCTTTGTTCTTAATATAGTTGTTTAGCATTAAGAATAGTTATGTCATCAAAACACCTAATATGAATAGCAGGAATGTACTCTTGAAATGGTGTAGGCTTTTGTGTATTAGCTGATCTGCTGTAAACTTCCTTCTTCAAAGGCAGGAACCTATTAAGATGAATTTATTACCATAGGTACAAAGTCCTCACACATCCTAAATACAACGCTTGTCTCACCGCTGTTGTAATATACCACAGCATTTCAATTAAAAAATAGTCACAGAGGTCAGGAATAACTAAACATAATATAAATAGCTGTCTCTGAGCCACTAGGCACTTCACTTAAAAGGGCACCAGAGAGTCCTCATTTGGAGAGTTACATAAAAACTTCAGCTTTGGAGGATGCATGATTATATAACACTTCAGTTGGTTTTATAATGTCATTCCTTTAATCTTACAAAGAATAGGGGAAGAGCGTGGACAGTCATACTTTTTTAATGGTTTCATCTTTCAAGGAAAAGAATGTGCAAGTGGGGGAACAAACTCTTCTTTCATGTAATCTTGAACTGTTAAATCAGTCCACCAAATTAGATTTTGGCCATGATTTGGCTCTCCCTGGTATCAATAAAGCTAATAAAAGTAATTATTTTTTAAACATGTAAAAATACTATAGGTATGCAAATAGAGTGCAAAGTAAGCCAAATTTGAAAGTAAGTGTATTTCAAATGACATTATGGTTTCCTCCCTTGGCCTTTTTTAAAGGTTCCAGAAGCATAAAATAACTATAAAAGAATGATTTTGTTAAAAAAAAGTGATCTAGATCAGTAGGATCAGCCTCACTTAAGAGCACTGAGTTAGAAACAGTTATAACTCATTTTATTGCACTTTGCTTTATTGTACTTCACAGATACTGTGTTTGAAGGTTTGTGGCAATGCTATGTCAAGCTTCTATTGGCACCATTTTTCCAACAGCACATGCTCACTTTGAGTTTCTGTCACATTTTGGTAATTCTTGCAATATTCAAATTCTTTCACTATATCTGTCATGTTGATATGTGATCAATGATCTTTAATGTTACCATTGTAATGGTTTTGGGGCACCATAAACTGTGCCTGTAAGAGATGGCAAACTTAATTGATAAATGTTGTGTCTGACCTTTCTATCCACCAGTCGACCTCTGTCTCTCTCCCTGTCCTGCGGCCTCCCTATCCCCTAAGACACAATAATGTTGAAATTAATTTAATTAATAACCCTACATTGGCCTCTAGGTGTTCAATTGAAAAGAAGATTTGCACATTTCTCACGTTAAATCAAAAGCTAGAAATGATTAAGCTTAATGAAGAAGGTAGGTCAAAAGCTGGTATAGACTGAAAGTAGGTCTCTCCTGCCAAACAGTTAGCAATGCTGTGAATGCAAAGGAAAAGTTCTTGAAAGAATTGGAAAATGCTACTTCAGCGAACACATGAATTATAAGAAAGCCAAACAGCCTTATTGCTGATATGGAGAAAGTTTTGGTGGTCTGGATAGAAGATTAAACAAGCCACACCATTTCCTTAAAGCCAAAGTCTAATCCAGGGCAAAGCCCTAACTTTGTTCCATTCTATAAAGGCTGAGAGAGGTGAGGAAGCTGTGGAAGCAAAGTCTGAAGCTAACATGGGTTGGTTAATGAAGTTTAAGGAAAGAAGCCATGTTCATAACATAGAAGTACAAGGTGAAGCTGCAAGTGGTGACGTAGAAGCTGCAGCAAGTGATCCAGAAGACTTAGCTAAGATCATTGATGAAGGAAGCTACGGTACACAACAGATTCTCAGTGCAGACAAAACAGCCTTACATTGGAAGAAGATGTCATTTAGGACTTTCATAGCTCTAGGGAAGTTAGTGCCTGGCATCAAATTTTCAAAGGACAGGCTGACTCTGTTGGGAGGAGCTAATCCCACTGGTGTCTTTAAGTTGAAGTCAGTGCTTATTGACCATTCCAAACATCCTAGGCCCTTAAGAATGATGCTTAATCTACTCTGCCCGTGCTCTACAAATGCAACAACAAAGCCTGAATGACAGCACATCTGTTTACATCTTGATTTACTGATTATTTTAAGTCCACTGTTGAAAACTACTTCTCAGAGAAAAAGATTCCTTTTAAAATATTACTGTCCATTGACAACATATGTGGCCACCCAAGAGCTTTAATGGAGATGTACAAGAAGTTTAATGTTGTTTTAATGCCTGCTAACATAAGATGCTTTCTGCAACCCATGAATCAAGGAGTAATTTCCACTTTCTGGTATTATATTTAAGAAAAACATTTCATAAGATTATAGTTGCCATTCTAGTGACTCCCTCTGATGGATCTGGGCAATGTAAATTGAAAACCTTCTGGAAAGGATTCATCATCCTAGATGCCATTAAGCACATTCACAAATCATGGGAGCAGGTAAAAATATCAACAGGAACAGGAATTTGGAAAAAGTTGATTCCAACCCTCATGGATGACTGAGTGCTTCAGGATTTCAGCAGAGGAAGTAACTGCATATGTGATGGAAATAGTAAGAGAACTAGAATTAGAAGTGGAGCCTAAAGATGTTACTGAGTTGTTGCAATCTCAAAATAAAACTTGAACGAATGAGGAATTGTTCTAGGTGAGCAAAGAAAGTGGTTTCTTGAGATCGAATCAACTCTTGGTGAAGATGCTTTGAACATTGTCGAAATGACACCAAAGGATTAGAATATTACATAAACTTAGTTAATAAATCAGTGGCAGAGTTTCAGAGGACTGACTGCAATTTTGAAAGAAATTCTACTGTGAGTAAAATGCTATCAAACAGCATTGCATGCTACAGAGAAATCTTTTGTGAAGAGAAAATGCAGCAAACATCTTTGTCTTCATTTTCAAAAGTTGCCACAGCCACCTCAGGCTTCAGCAACCACCATCCTGTTCAGCCAGCAGGCATCAACATCAAGGCAAGACCTTCCACCAATGAAAACATTATGACTAAGTGGTGATTCAGATGATTGTAAGCATTTTTTAGCAATAAAATACTTTTAAATTGAGATATGTACATTGTTTTATACATGATGCTATTGCAAACTTAATAGATTACAGTAGAGTATAAACATAACTTTTATATGCACTAGAAAACAAAAAATGTGTGTGACTCTCTTTATTGTGATATTCGTTTTATTGTGGTTGTTTGGAATTTGAACTTGCAATTACTCTGAGTCACGCCTATACAGAAGCTTGGGAAACATCCCAGAACTTGTAAATCGAAATTTGCATTTTAACAAGATCCCCTGATTCTCAGACACTATAGCTTGAGAAGCAACGCTCCTGATTCTCAAACATGATAGTCTGAGAAACAGCTAGTAATAATTTAGCTTTCAATTTTCATTAGACCATGTACATGAGCAGTTGCAACACAGTTTTGATTAGCTAATTACGTAGATTTTTTTAATGAAGAGCAT
Source organism: Macaca fascicularis (assembly GCF_037993035.2). Taxonomy (NCBI): domain Eukaryota; kingdom Metazoa; phylum Chordata; class Mammalia; order Primates; family Cercopithecidae; genus Macaca; species Macaca fascicularis. The sequence continues at coordinate 26,525,558 of NC_088376.1, read as the reverse complement.
AGCTACTTGAGCACTTGCCCAGTTTCTCCACTTTTCCTCAGAAATTGTACTTACATTCTTTAGATGAAGGTAAAAAGCAATTAGGATGATTATGCTAATAGTAATTGCATTTAGAATATTTACTCTGGAGAATAGTATATAATTTGACTCGTCATTATTGAACAAACCCTCATTAAAAGATTATTCTGAGAAAATATTGATGCTTATTTGGAGGTGACTGATTTATGCTTTGTCTCCTATCACTTTAAGAAGTGTCCTAAGAAAATAACACATATCATCTTATGGGTTAGTTTGTATGTAGATAAGACTATTATCTGTTTTGTCCAAAGTTATGACAATGTCTTGGTAGCTTGCATTCTCACCAATAGCCCAACTTTTTATTATGTTATTATTTGATCTGTAAGAATTTGTGCCTAGGAAAAATTCAAATTGATTTATAAGCTTAAAGACATATATTAATATCTTTTAAAATAATTTCTTTATCTTTCAACATAAACCAACAAATTTCTTTCCCCTCAAAAAACAAAAATAAAACTAAATGATTTTTCTAACCAGACAAATGTCTCAGCAAATTGACTACATCAGTTACATATTCTGGACCTTCATTTTTCACATCTATAAAATAAGATTTTGCCTGATCATGAGGGTTTATGATATATATTCTGATATAAACATTTATTATCATGTGAATCTACCATTCATTCTTGGTCATGCTGTTTCATGAAGTGAATAAACACATACAATTTGACAGCGTTTCCCAAGATTCCTAAAGCTTGGAATGACATAGGTTTAAATAAATTTGCCGGAAATGATGAGAAATGTGTTTTGTTGAGGCACAATGCTGCCTGCACAGTAAATAAGGCATATTCATTACAGAAAGGAAAGTCATTTCATTTTTGTTACATTCCATCAGATTGTCGCACATATAAGGCTAGAACTTATGTATGTGGAAAATGGGATTATTTAGGCAATGCACATTATTATCATGGAAGTTCTTTCAGCAGCTAATGTAGGCTGAACTACATATTAGAACAATTGGTCTGAGATGGAGAGATGCTACCACATCTCATCCATTTCACTATCTTCAGCAGGAAACCATATCTACTAAGTCAAATTTCTTGTCTTTCAAAAGGAATTGGTTTGTGCACCATTTTGTGATAACCTTAGTGTATGTTATTAGAGGGTTGCTAAGGTTTTTAGAGATGATATGTAACATAAAACACACAGTATAAATGTAGATGGTTTGCAAAGAGAAGGGAGACATAGGATAAGGCATATCTGATTGGTTGTTACCATTTTGCAAGAAATAATCAGGATCACTAAGTTTGGAACCTGAAATTTATTTTTCCATAGAAACGATATTATTAATGATAATTATATTCTCCAGTCAAATGAGAAATTCATTTTCAACCCAGAATGTTGTTAAACTGAAATTATCAGGCATTTAGCACAGAGTGTGTCTTGCAAACAGCAGACAACTCTGAAAGTAGCCTTGCCTAAGTAAATCACCATCCCTTCATGGGAACTGTTATCTGAGTGTTTCTCCTAAAATCTATCTGACATCTAAGTTTCTATCCAATATTTATCCCTTAGAACAGTTGTGTGGCCTCAACTCTGCTATTAAGTTGGTTCTTGACCTTGGCTTGTGGTGTATTAGGGCCAGTTTGTAAGGGCTCAAAAGAGCTAATTTTTAAATGTTCAGAAATTTTATAAGCCAAGTTTCAACACAGCCAACATTAAAAAATTAATTACATATGCTTACAATTATACTAAAAACACAGGCGATAAATGGCCAGAACTCAACAGTTCTTATTTTACTACATTTTACTATCATATGTTCTCTAAAGTTTATTTACATGTATTTCATGTGTACAGTGGAAATACTATACAATGGTGTGCTAATGCACAGCTCTTTACAACTCCAGGTCCAGTGACATTATGTCGGGAGCTTGCAATTGACCATATGGGAATATTTATACAGTGAAAAATCAGCAAACACTTTAAATAAAGGTTGATTTATTTGCTTGTTGATTTATACACAAGGATCATGAAAGTGTGACCCTCAATCCAAAATTTATCTGCATTTTGTTTTTTTGTAAATAAAGTTTTTCAGGGAGAATATCATCATGCTCACTTATTTTCATTTCATCTATGGCTACTTTTGAGCGACAATGACAGAATTCAGTAGATATAACTCAGAGACTATATGGTCCATGTATCCTAAAATAGTTACTATCTGGGTATTTAGATAAAAACTTACCAACCTCTTCTCTAAAGAAAGTGGTGGAAAAAATGTTAATAATTTACATAAAAGCATATCATATATGCATGTGTTACATTGAGAATAGCAGAAAAACCAAATGAAAATTTCTTCCAATATTCTAAAATTATCCAACTCAGTAATGTTAAATGAAGTTCCAAAATTCATTTTTAGTCTTTCATTCTTCCTCTACTTGCTAACATAAACTAAAATATCAACTAATATTTGTATTGAACTATACTTATTCACAATAAATTCTTTGCTGAGTCGAATAATAATCAAATACATATCTATACCCTAATATTGTGCCACAATTGTTAGCAACAAAATTTGATGAAATAAATAGTGGATTTCACAAGTTTACGTAGATTTTATGACAATATTTTTACTGGGCAAAGAGCAAATTGAGATATAACTACATTTGTCAAATCATGCTTAAATTGCAATCAGAGATAGCTATGCATACATAAACCAAGAAATAATTATGTGAGAATCAATTGGTTATAAGAAATTTGCAATGAAGAGTTTTATATATTTTATTGTTATTTTAAGTTGTTACACAAATTTTATACCAGTGAAAATTATAATAAACTTATATATATATATATATATATATATATATATATATATATATATATATATAGTATTAGGGTTTTCCACGGAAATAGAACAGGGTGTGTGTGTGTTTGTGTGTGTGTGTGTGTGTGTGTGTGTGTGTGTAGAAAGAAAGAGACACAGATTTATTTAAAGAAATTGGCTCACACAATTGTGAAGGCTCTATGAGTCTGAAATCTGCAGGAGTTACAGTTATAGTCCAAAATAATTCCTCCTAGCTCAGGGAAGGTCAGTCTTTGTCTATTAAGGTCATCAGTTAATTGGATAAGGTCCACTCATATATGGAGAATGATCTGCTTTACTCAAACTCCACTGATTTAAATGTTAATCTTATCCCAAAAAACACCTTCTCAGAAACATCCAGAGTAATGTTTGACCAAATATCTGGGCACGATGGCCCAGTCAAGTTGACATATAAAATGAACCATCACATACATACATACATGGATAATTTTTCTTACAGTGTCAGTTAAAATTGGTAGCACACACTGATCCTGACCCTCTCTTAATTCTACCTGTCTTCTGCCTATTTCATCCAGACTGTTGATCTTCCTACCATAAAGTTAAGCCTGGATGATGAAAGAGGGTTTTCCTTCCCTCTAAGTCATAGTATAGATGTGTCTTGTACTTAATTTGATGCACAATGATTGTAGATTTAGTAACTGAATCTGGCTGCGATTAATGGAGTAAAGATGAGGAAGAAAAAAATCTTATCCCTCTTCTTGGTTCAGAACTGTGCAACATTTGAACTGAGCCCTTTCTGCATTTGACATCCTTTCACCTCCCATCCCCTCTGAGCACCACCCTTCAATGATACTTCTCAATGTGACTGACTCTGTTCCTTATTCTTTTTGAAGAAATAAAACTCAAGCAGATATTGGATAGATGGCTCAGAAAAACCACAATTTTTATATCTATGAGTCTTGTTCAGGCCTAGTCTCATCGAATCTTAAAATGCTGCATTGTCTATACTGAACTGGAGTGCATCTGTACACAAGAAATGGAGGTATAGACAGCTGATACATATTTATGGGATAGCCTCTAGTTAACATTTGCCAAAGACAATTATAAGCTGATGGAATTTGAGTTCAAATACATGATTAGCATTGATCCTGCATAAGCAAACTAATAAAGAGTTGTATTTTTTTTTTTTTTTTGAGACGGTGTCTCACTCTGTTGCCCAGGCTGGAGTGTAGTGGCACGATCTCGGCTCACTGCAACCTCAGCCTCCCGGGTTCATGCTATTCTCCTGCCTCAGCCTCCCAAGTAGCTGGGATTACAGGCGCCTGCCACCACGCCCGGCTAATTGTTTGTATTTTTTGTAGAGACGGGGTTTCACCATGTTAGCCAGGATGGTCTCGATCTCCTGACCTCGTGATCCGCCTGCCTCGGCCTCCCAGAGTGCTGGGATCACAGGCGTGAGCCACCGCGCCTGGCCAAGGGTTTTATATTTTTAAGTAGTTCGCCCTACCTAATGATATTAATTTTTCCCTGTGGTGTGACTGGATCAGCAGTGCCCCTGTGGGTCCCCTCCCATTACATTCTTTAATTCATATGGGTGGGCCAAATGACTAGAACGTCTGCCATTCCATTCAATGCCACACGTTTTCAAAGGATTTAACATGTTCCTTTCCTTTTTTTTTACCTCTCCAAGGATGTCCCCTTGGGAGCAGCATTTACTGATCCCTTCTTATGGATGTGTCAGGTTGCCCCCATTATGCTCCCTACTAGGAGAATAAAAGGTCCCTTCTCTATGGAGAATCACCTACACATTTTACCTTTGGGAAATCTGTATGAGGACAGGATAGCCTCATATATAGATTTCTGTAGTTTGTGAAGTGACTATTTATTTCATGAAGGGAAATGTCATGAAATATATTTACGTTTTGTGGATTTAGTCTGAAGTAGTTTGTCTAAGTATGTCCCTTAATTATCTACTACCAATAATTAATTCTGATATTTTAGAAATTATTCAAGGAAACTTCACTGTGCACATTAATAAAATGGTTTATAAAAATAAATTTATGAAATGGAGAGAGAACATTTGTGGATGGAGTATTTAGAAGAGCAAAATCAGAGCAACAACTAAAATCGGAATGTTTTCTAAGTCTAGCAGATGGTAAATTCTATAGAAACAAAAATAACACTTTTAGTTTTTAAACATTTTAAAAATTATTATATGTCAGCTTCTGAGTATTAGGGAGGCAAATATTAACATCACGTATGGAATTTGCTCTCATGGAAATTGTTTAGGAGAAAAACAGTGTGATAGAACAAAAACAAAATAGGTAATAAGAGTAACAAAGATGCTGCATAATGTTCCTTAGGCCAAATCTAACAGAAAAATTATAAATTTGAAATCAGACAACAAAGTGGCTAAGACTTAGCCTATGTGCTGGGGAGTCTTAAATAATACATAGAAAAGATAATCTTGACATACCATCTTTTCCCATATCACTATGAATATGTCAGGAATTGAAGAGAAAAAGATGCACGCTTAATTAATTGTTAGAATGAGTTAAAATATTGTTGTTTGTAAATTGTAACAGAAGGTTTTTAAGGGGGTTACATATTTCCATTGAAATAATATCAACACATTGTAAAATAACCTAACTACTTACTAAAGATACATCACAAAGAATAAAATTACTGTTAAAATAAAGTGATCAAATGATTAAGAATCTATTTACTTTCTTTTCCCCCTTCTATTCATATTCAATAATTGCTCTCCCTCTTTTTTGGAAAAAAATCTCATAATTTTTTTTTTAATTCTAGTTAATTCTTCCTCAATTGCTTGGTTGCAAAATTTTGTATCAAGTATAATAGTTCAAAATTGTATTGCTTCACAAATGTTTATTAGGTGGTTAAATAACTATGTGGAACTTATAAAAGTAGGCTAGTATGGACTTTCAGATTTGCAAGTGATTATAAAAAAATATTTTATATTGTGATATATTGCAAAGAGAGAAAGTAAAAAAAATAATAAAATAAAATAGGGGTCAAGGAAGAGACTTGAAGACAAGAAAGACTAGCACTGAATAGAAGTTGAAGTTGGAGGAAGAACTATTGGGAAGCAGATGGAGAAGAGGAGAAAGATGATAGTAAAAAGGGATCAGGGGTTTCTAGTGGTTCTTAGGGTTTCACAAGTACCAGAGAGTAGCAGAACAGAGAGTCAAACATCAGAAGGAACAACCGACCGAGAGTTTGTTAGAAACTTCTTCTGGAATAGTTTTCAGTGTTGCTGTGGAAATAGAAAATTAAGAAGTGAAATAAAAAGGAAACAGCAGATCTAGTTACTTTTTCAGGAAGCTTGGCTAAAAAGGAAACAGAAAAAAGGGAGAGGGGCAAGTAGAGAGTAGAGGAGGAATATAAATATGAGTAACAGGATGTTAAAACTGGACCAATTTTTCTCATTTATCCAAGATCTCTAATTAATAGCAAGAAAGATAGGTGACAAGCTTTCTCAAAATGAGGTGCCTGTTCACCTAAGTTGAGGTTGCCAAGGTGACGGCAGAGGGCCACGTCTGTGGCTCCTGTCTGACCACCCGCTCCAGCCAATGACTTGCTCAAAAAGCAGGACTTACGACATGGCATCAGAAAAATTACTTTACTCCTCTCCTTACACCAATAAAAGAGGCTGCAGGCCTAGAGATATTTAGGAAACTATAGTTGGCTTATTCAGAGAGTAGACTGTGTGTGGGGAGTGCCCTTGACATTTATGAGACGTACAGTAAGGACATTTGTCAGAGACCTTAATAAGAACAGTTTAGGGGGTGCAGAGGGCAAGCAACAGACACTGAAATAGGCAACAGAGAAGCCACTAGCTGAGGCTGCTTGTAGTACTAGAGTAGAATACCGGAAGCAGCTATAGTCCCTCTGATATCAGATTAAAGGTCTTTGTTTCTCATGGGTCAGATGGAACACACTTAAGAAACATAGCCGGCCTAGTATTGCCATAGATCCTGCCTAAGGGGCCAGCTAGAAGGGCAAGGAGACCTCAGCTGCAAGATGGCGGATGTGAGGCGCCAGACGACCTGGCCTGAATTAGTATTGTAACCAATCAAATGGTGGAAATGTATTGACCTCTGTGGAAAGACATGTAGGAGATGATCCCCAGTGATAGCAGCCAGTGGGGAGGGGTTCCAGGAACCCACAGTGCCCCTTACAGAAGCAAGAGATGGCTTGTAATGTCCATCTGGCTATCTGAGATTGCCATTGTGTATTAATTAGAATCAAATAGGACTTTATTGTCCCTTAACTTTCTGCAGAAAAAAAAAAAAAAAACAAAAAAAAAAAACAACTGGGGAGAGAAATTCCTCAGGGAGAAAGGAAGAGGCTCCAGGGGAAGCATAGAGAAGAGCACTTGGGTTTAGGGGAGAAGAATGAAGTATGTTTCTCTGATGCTACCTTGTGTATGAGTTTTCAAGGGCTGCCATGACAAAGTACTGTAAACTGAATGGCTTAAAAACAGAAATATATTATCTCACAGTTCTGGAGACTAGAAGTTTGTGATCAAGTGTCAGCAGGATCAAACCTCCTCTGAAGGTGCTACAGAAGGGTTTGTTCCAGGCCTTTTTCTTAGCTTCTGATAGTACTTTGGCTTGTGTAAGTCCAATCTTCACAGAGCATCTCCGTGTGTGTGTGTGTGTGTGTGTGTGTGTGTGTGTGTGAATTTTCCCGTTTTCATAAAGACACTAGTCATATTTCATTTTAACTTGATTACCACTTTGAAGACCCTATCTGCAAATAACATCACATTCAGCTGTATTGTGGATTTGGACTCAAACATACATCTTTTCCAGGAGATGCAATTCAACCCATAACATCCTACAAACCCTAATATTATGCACAGGTTATATAAGCAAGAGAGGGAAGAATTGATGTATAGAGGGAGAGAATTTGAAGGTAACAGATTAGTCTCAAACTGAGAAAAAAAGTTTTCCTTAAGACTAGAAGAATTAGGAAAGAAAGAATGACGGTAGACTCAGGTGGTATAATAAAAGTTATGGGGCCAGGAGTGGTGGCTCACGCCGGTAATCCCAGCACTTTGGGAGGCCGAGGCGGGTGGATCACCTGAGGTCAGGAGTTTGAGACCAGCCTGGCCAACATGGTGAAATCTTGTCTCTACTAAAAATACAAAAATTAGCTGGGCATGGTGGCAGGCCCCTGTAATCCCAGCTACTCAGGAGGCTGAGGCAGGAGGATTGCTTGAACCCAGGAGGTGGAGGTTACAGTGAGCCAAGATTGTGCCACTGCACTTCAGCCTGGGTGACAGAGTAAGACTCCATCTCAAAAAAGAAAGGAGAAGAGAAGAGAAGAGAAGAGAAAAGAAGAGAAGAGAAAAAAGATAAGTGGTGGTGACACAGGTATGAGAAAAGATGTTATTTTCTTAAGGTAGAGAAATGGCAAAGTGGGCAGCTCAAGTATTCAAGAGAAGCAGAAGAAGAATTGTTGATGGGAAGGGGTAATGAAGAGTCAAAAAGATAAGTAAGGATTGGCTTACATTATGGAGAAGCCAAAGGAAAACAGAAACCATGAACTTTCAGTGGTTTCAAACCACATTGGTTGTATGATTTTTGTTTTTATATATTTTTTGGTCTCCAACAATATTTAAGAATTTGAAGGTGGGAGAAGAGAAAGTGAATTTTTAAAGCAGCATGGCAGAAAAGCAAACCCACTTGGAACTGGACTAATATAGGTTTAGATTTTACCTTTGACAGTAGTTGCACAGCAAGTTTATAGGTTTTCTAGAAGGTTATGATTTCATCATTTGTAAAATGGTTAAAATAATACTCTATAAGATTTTTGTGAAAATAAATGATAGAAAGTGTTTAATTATTACTTGACACACAGAAGATAATCAATAAACAGATATTTCATTATTGTTATTATTGTTCTGTTTTCATTGTTAAGACTCTCATCATCAGTATCATCTATCTAATGGATAGAATGGACAAGGAGGTACCCTGGAAGTACGTTGAGATCACAGGTAGGAAAATATAAAGAAATACATTTTGATATCTTAAAGCACAGCTTTCAAGTAACGCATGACTAGTTCAAATGTCTGCCCAGCCATCCTGACCACACCATTCATTTTTCAACCCCTTATCCTGTTGGTTTTCTGAATGGCCTTATCATTATCACACACCTCATTATATGGTTATTTGTTTACTATCTTTTTTCCTCAGAGGTAAATGATATAAGACATGGGTTTATTTCTGTTTTACTTGTGTGTATCTAGTGATTAAACTAGAGTCTAGTACACAGGAAATAATAAATATTCATTGATGGAATGAATGTTTTGATGTTACAGCAGTGGAAAATGTCCAGTTAATATTCTAACACAAGTGATTACATTAGTTTGAAATTAGGCTGAGAGGCCTTGAAATTTTCTAACAACCTGAGATACTAATTAATGAGGTGGTATTCTAGTATCATTATCACTAAATGGTATATTTTCAAAGTTCTGAAGACACTGTAAGTTTCACTTACTTTTAAATCTATACTAATTCCCCCAATTCAATAATCCATAGAAGGATTATCTGTCATTGATATGATTTAGAAAAGTTCCACTCTGTCTGCTTAATAGCCTTTTGAAAGTGAGAACCAAGCTGATCACAAATACTAAATCAAGGAAATACTATCAACAGCAACCAAGATACTGGTCTCCATGTGTTCATGCAAAATATCCATTTTAACTTAACTGTAGGTTACATGATATTGGTTCGTTTCGAGGGCAAATGAAATTTTTCTTCAAAAATTAACTTCCAACACTTGCTTCATGGGATAGGAAGCATTCTGAATGAAAATATCACTATAGGCAATGGAAATTAAAACACCTCAAATGAAATCTTATTTTTATAATTGAGATGGAAAAATTTGAATATTTAGAATTTTAGGTGAGAGGGATGTTTGCCTGAATTTCTCAGACTCTATAGCGTACACCTTTGAAAGCGCTACAGTGCCAGGAATATGCTGGCTCAGCACAGAAACCTGGAAGGAGAAAGAATAGCAAATGACTGCCTCAGGGTTGCCCAAATAAATTCCTCCAGATATCTCTAAGAATACAACAATCCAGAGAAATCATTTTCAAAGTGTGCTCTTACCCTTAACTCAATTTTGCTTCTCCAAATAGACTTGTTTGTGATTTGCTCTCATTAGATTTAAAACTATTATTATCATTACTGATTTGATTTGGTGAAACCTTTATTAATGTAAGCATGACTTATCTCAAAATATACTTGAAGAAATAGCAGGATTAAGACTTGTTTGTTTCCTACCAAAACAAGTCCTATTTATTTTCAAAGGAGCTAAACATAGGTCTTTAATAGATTTTAAATTTAAATTAAATGTAATTACACTTAAGAGACATTCACTCTCTCCACCAATTTTTCTACTTCTTTTAGCTCAATTGGTCTATAGCCCTCTGAAGTTAATTTCCAAAAACTATTTATTCACATGCAAGATAATGCCAAGAAATAAAATGCAGATTAGTGATTTTTTTTTACCATGCTTTGTGGATTGTAAAGTCTGCTTGTTTCATATCTTACAAAATGAAATAGAATAGAATAGAATGCAGAATGTCAGAGTAAGTGACACATTGTAAAGATAAGCATTTTTTGGACAATTTCTATTGCGTGTATGTATTTGGTTCCATGTAAAGTATGATTTTCACAATAAACTCCAATCAGAAAAACTTGAAAAACATAGTAGAAGAGAAGAAAATAGAATTTAGAGGTAAATAGGACTAGCCTGAATGGCTTCTGTAACACTCCCTGCATGATATCAAGTAAGTCATGTAACCTCTCAGAGCCTTAAGTTTCTCATCTAAAATGGTGAGAATTCCAGGTATTGTTGAAGTGGAAGAGTACTGGTAAATTAGAAGCATTGTAGACATAAGGCAGAACAAACTGGATTGTCATTGTACCTCATTCATATCTGCTTTTAGCACAGATACACATCGTTCCAAATATGAATTGCACATTTATTGAAGGGAAGGAGGTATGACACAAAATGTAAAATGTGGTAAAAAAATAATAACAAACAACAAAAGTGCCTTGCACAGACAGTTTATTCTTAAATGGCACTCATGTCATCAAATGTTTTACTGCACTGGTCTGTGGTCTGAGAGTTAGCACATGAGATATGCAAAGATGAGTCATGATCTCCATAAATAATATTTTAAAAGGCTACCTAACTAGCCTTTATGTGAAATATAAAGCTCTAAGCATTTTATTATGTCCTCAAATAATTTAGCTCATTGAATGTTTTCCCCCTGAACTCATTCAAATCAGTTATCTTTAGAAGTTCATTTGAAATTCTAGCCATGCCGAGACAGAGTACCAATAGTATTCTGAAGGTTGAAAGTTGCATTGAAACTGAGAACTGGCAACAATGAGAATTTCCCTCTTGTCAAGTCTAGCTATTTTAGAACTCAGAGAATTAAAAAAGAGATATTCCACATTTTATCAAAGCCATGGTTGTAAATTCTAGTTCCCTAATAAGGCAACCATCTCTGCAGACTTTTAATAATATCACTTGAAATTGTATTTAGTTTTTAAATTTTATCATCCAAAAGGAAAATTATTTTGATTGTACAGGTTATATAGCTCAATCTAAACATAATTTAGATAATTTACAAAAACAACTTTTAACATGTTCAAAACTTTTGCCTGGGCTTAGGAAGTTAAAAAATATCCAATGATAGAATCCTCATTTGTGTGTCTGGAGGCAGTTAGATACATGTTTTCCATTCCTTAAAACCTCAAGTTTTTAAACTTGCATAGCCATATATATATAAACATATTTTAAAATTGCACTAAGCTGGATAATTTCTGATTTATTTTCCTTTGAACAACATAGCAAGAAAAACAACAGTATTACCTCTATAATCATTAATTAAAGTTAAACAAATTGAGACCATTAGGTTAATAATCGACCATCACAAATACTATCTTAAGAGAACTAGTATGTTACACTTAGTCAATTCATCTAATATTACCTCTTGGAAATCACGATTCATTAAAAAATTAAGATTAAAATATTATATTGGCATAAATGCAAAGAAAAATTTTTGAGCTGATGTTTGAAGCCAAAAACATCCCTGAGTTTTAAACTTTCTAATTTCTTCTCATTTGCTCTTTCCTTTCTTTTGTAATATGATTTATCTTTGTGATGAAAACATACTTTTATTTTCAGCTGAAAGACTAGTTATAGTTATGACTTTACAACAGCAAAGCTCACCTTATTTTATTTAAAGACCTTTGTTGTAATTATTTATAATTAATATAGTTTGTGATTGGCAATTATCCTCTAAATTCATGGTATATGGGCTCCCTCCAGTGGCTAATTTAGCATCCACAAATCTGAAATGTCCATTTTAAACAACTGAGCTTATTTAAGTCATGATCAGCAATGGTTTCAAAATTGCTGAGTTTAAATCTTACAAGCAGCAATAAGTTTTAGGTGAGCATATAACCATAGTGTTACAACCCTTTTAGAAGAAACGTCGAGCTTGACACAATGCCAGACACCATGCCAGCCTCTGAAGAGTCAAGATATAAAGTGACCTCTACCAGGAGCTCAAGTCAAAGACAGGGCACAGATGTTTATAAACAGCAAAAATCACCACCCAGCAAAACACAGAGAGATGAGCACAATAATGATGGCATGCATAAAGTAAAGTAGGAACACCACAGGGTAAATAGCAGATAGACCAGGGAGAGCTTCGCAACAGATGGTAAAATAAGAATCTGTGGTGTGGAAAAGAAGACATTCCAATCAAAGACATGCATGTTCCAAAACCCAGATTAAAAATAGGTTGATATATATGGAAAATGAAGTATTTCTATTTGACTGATCAGAGTTCACCAGGGCAACTGGTAAGAGCTAAGTATATTCAAGAAGATAGGAGTCAGAACACGGCAGACATGAGATTCCTACCAGTAGCTGGAAGATGCTTTTTGCTATGGTTGAATCACTGAAGTGTGTGGATTTTTTTTTTTTTTGGACAGAGTCTCACTGTCACCCCGGCTGCAGTGCAATGGTGCAATCTCGGCTCACTGCAATGTCTGCCTCCGGGTTCAAGTGATTCTCCTGCCTCAGCCTCCTGAGAAGCTGGGACTACAGGCTCGCAGCACCGAGTCTGATTAATTTTTTTTTTTTGTATTTTTAGTTGAGACAGGGTTTCACCATGTTGGCCAGGCTGGTCTCAAATCCCTGACCACAGGTCATCCACCCACCTCGGCCTCCCAAAGTGCTGGGATTATAGGCATGAGCCACCGTGCATGGCCCACTGAAGTGTTTTCAAACATGAAAGATTTCCCTTTGGGGAAAATAAAGTATAGTGGCGGTATGCAGTACAGGTTGGAGTAGGAAGTGAAAGCAAATTCAGGGAATCCAATTAGGAATATTTAGGAAAGAGCTAAATGATAAAAGAAGGTGAATAGTAGTTTGCAAGATGGAAATACGCAGGCAGTCAAGGGATGCTAAGACCTTGGATGTATGGCAGAGAAAGGAAAAAGAGTCTATGAAGTCTCCTAGAAGTTTGATTTACATTAAAATCAAAATTTTGTGTCTAATTTGTAGAATTTTTTATTTTTATTTTTATTTATTTATTTATTTATTTTTTATTATACCTTAAGTTCGAGGGTATATGTGCACAATGTGCAGGTTTGTTACATATGTATACTTGTGCCATGTTGGTGTGCTGCACCCATCAACTCATCAGCAAAATGTCAAATGATGTCACCAAAAATTTATGCAGTTTCAACAATGACAATTATATTTAATTAGATAAATAGTTACTTGGGCCACATTAAAGTTAAATTTTTGACTTGTGTAAGGAATTCCTCTCTTCGACATTTGGAATTAATGAGGTTCCGGATATATACCTGCTCCCACGACAATAAGAGATATGTTGTACGTTTCCACTGGCAAGAACGTTAATGGAAGCCAGAAAAAAAAGAAGCTCGAGATGCCTGTAATTACAGCACCTGAACAGTTTACATGATAAACATGTTCAGTTTGAGTAGGAAAGAGCTGACCTTAGGGATCTTTGATGCTTTGGATATATGTCACTTGTAGCTGCCTCAATTATCTATATTTTAATAGATACTTACCAATGGTGTAGATACTAACTTACTAAAGGTAAATGAAAAAATACAAAATAAAACAAAAAATTTCTCAGCCTCCCCCAATACTAAGGCACATATATGTGATTTGGGTTCTACAATCAGATATACCTGTGGGGTATTTTAATTTTCAACTGAATTATGTAGGGGCAAAGAGGTGGGGCCTGGGCCTCCCCCGCCCCCGCCGGGTATATTTTTATGAACAGGGCAGCATGTCTGTGGAACCAACAGCTATGAAAGAGCTTCTTATTTAGAAGGTACTTGATTGTAGTAGAAATCGTGTGATTTTGGAGTCAGAAACTATAGTATTATTTTTCTGATGCAATGATGCATGGATATGAGAGATGCAGTAGTTCCTTTTTGGGCACGTCAGGGGGTGGGAAGGGCTCATGATATGATATCAGAAAATGTTCTTGACATTCACACTAGGTTCTGTGTTTATATTTCTCCAATGTGTTCTTAATACTTTTTTTTTTTAATGCTTAAACTAGACAGAGGTGAGTTTGTTGTCTGCAGTGGAGAGTTCTGGCCAAGACACAGGCTTCTGGAAGTCATTGTAGGCAGCAGAACTTTAAAAAAGAAACTGGGATCATTTTTCTGATGGCTGTGTTTGTAGGCAGTGAGGAAGGAGTTACAATTAGAGTATGGAATATTGGTAGTCCTTGAAAAGCGGTCATGGAATAGCTACTATTGACGTTATCATCCAAGTACACATGAATACAGACCAGTTAAAGACAAAACTTTGGCTGATCAGGTGGAGGATGCAATACTCTTGCCAGTTTGGACTCTGCCAGTTTGGAGGGTTTTTTGTTTTGTTTTTTTTTTTTTGTTTGTTTGTTTTTTTACTACCTGAGATAAGAATGCTTAGACCAGAGAATACAATACTGGTTCTCTTGAGCCTGCCACATGGCTATTTCAGAATTCTCACATCATTGATAAACAGGCAAGAGGGGGATTAACACATTGCCTGGGTGACTGATATTGATTATTAAGAACTATATTGTAAGAACAATATGATAAGAACATTTATATCTAACACAGGAGAGCCAATGTGCCTCTTCTGAGTATCCGTAGTCTCATGACTAGCTGCAAAATCAAGACTGTGGCAGCTATCCTTATTTTATTTTATACCCCTTACTACATCATGTGTTTATTTAGTTAACTAACTGAATTCTCCTTTTTCCTACTTCCATTTCTCCTTACTATTTTATATAGGGTGTGCTGATTGTGGCTAACTCATTTATTTTCTAGGCTGCAGACGATTAAGATGAGATAGTGACTGAGCAAGAGGAGAAATGAACGTCAAACAGTTTTTTTTTTCTAGGTAAGCCATGAACCATCTGGTGGATTGGATGACATATTCAGAGGAGGCATCTTGCTTCTCCTCTAGCCCACCCTAGTTGCACAGTGGATGTATGGGTGGACAAACAGAAATGTTTGATTTAGGATTGTATGTGCATAACTTCACATAGATGCATTCATGTGATCACATTAATTTAACCAAGACTGAAACTAGAGTCTTATCTTATTGTGTGTCGAAAAGAAGCCAACTAAAGCCTAATCAATACCCAGCATGGATTTATTATTTTTGTTGTTATTTGTTAGTTTTAAATAAACGGAACTGTCTAGCTTCTTTGTATCAACCAAAACTTATTGTTCCTCTTTATCCACCTAGAGGTTTATTTTATAAACACAGAAAGATGACTAAATCATGTGCACTGGGATTGTATTTTTGTATCATCAAATGTTAGACTATGAAGTATGTGAATTAAAATATACAACTTTCCATCCCTCTAGCATTTAAGTATTACTTTTGAGGCCAACTTATTTTAAAACAAAAAACAAAAAAATGCACAATAAGGAAATAAAATTACATTTCAGCGATGTTCAGTATCACAAAAAATTTTATTATCACCAAACAGTGAAGACACCTGGGCACATATTTGCTAATAAAACCCCCTTGAGATCTAGCATAATGGTTCTACTCTACACTAACACAGCTCATTGTAATGGAATTTTCCTAATATAGATACCTGAATTTGATTTCTGGAGAGTTTCATTTCCATTGCTATTGGAAGACAAACTTCATACATAAACACATAAGAAAATGTTGTTCATGCAGAAACTACTTCCAGATTTTTTTCTATCTATAGTTCTGTGTTGTTTCATATTATTTATACTTCTAGTCTGCATCATTTTAGTTACTGGAAAAGAACTAAGGTAGATAGATACATTATAACTTCCAATTTACCAGAATTCTAAAATGCAATATCTCTAGTCATTGCGAACGTGTCAGTTAGGAAGTATTGGCCAAAGTAACACAAGCCAACTAAAGATAACAAAAACAATAGGCCCTTTTTCAAATAACAAGAGGCCTGAAAGTTGCTGTTTTCTGGACTGGTTGATGAAGCAGCTCAATTATGACAAGTTTCCCCTGATCTTATAAGCTTTCCCCTGATGGAGCAAAGGCTACCACAACTCTCAGCATCACATTCACAAAGATAATGTCTAAACCAAAGAAATAAAGGAGACATTTTCCCTATGCATCTCCAGTTTTACTGGACAGGAAAACCTTTCTGAGGACCCCTCAGATGGCTTCCCCTCAGGTCTCATTGGCCAGAACTGGGTCACATGCCATTGTCTCCATTACAAGCAATTAGGAATGAGATTATAATATTCACATTAGGGCAAAGTTGAATTATTCCCTCAGACAATGGTTCCCATCAGGAGAAGGGGATGTTATTCCCCAGTGGGACATTTTTCAATGCCTGGAGATATTCCTGGCTGTCACAACTTAGGCAGGAGGATGTCCTACTAGCATATAGCATCTAGATGCCAAGAATGGTATTGTATATGCTACAATGCCCAGGACAGCCCCCTATAACAAAAAATTATCTGGCCCAAAATATCAATAGTGTCACAGTTGAGAAACCCTATCTTAGGATTTGGCTCACCTTCCCTGGTCAAACTGCCTTTTGATATATAAATAAAATCAAGATTCCTTTCACGAGGAAACAATAGTTTCTCCCACCGGGGAAAAGAATCTATTAGATCAGTGGTTCTCAAATTTCAGAAAACATCAAAGTTATTATCTAAAGGGCCTGTTAAGCACCCATTACTGGTCCCCATTCTCAGACATTCTAATTCAATATGTCTGGGATGGAGGTTCAAAACTTTGCATTTATAACAAGTTCACAGGTGACAATTATGCAGTTGCTCTAGGCACCACATCTCCAGAACCACTGTTAGATCAGGCCCCAGGAGACTGTGAATAAACATTTATCAGTTGTGACATTAGACACCTAACTTAACCTTTTGTGGCTTCTGCTTTCTCCCTGGTAAAATGAACAATATATTAAAGGTTTACTGCTTTCTATTTGGTGCCTTTATGTTTGCTTTGTATTTGCTCCTACTACATGTAGTATATTTGCTATACTAAAGTTTTGTTGCTTTATATTTAAATTCTCTGTAGCCAAATTTCCCACTGAAATGATGATTCCTCCCTGCCCTACCCACAATGGTATTAGAACAGCTGAAGTCTTGCTTAAGATATAGTAAAAATGGAACCACTTTGACTATTAAACAGACCAGTTGAATTCCTTCTAAGTAAAAGACCAAAAACAGCTAGCTTCAATGTCAGGTGATGCGGTTTAAGTTAAGTGGTTGGGCAGCTGGCAAGACATGCTTTTCAATCCTGTGTTCAAAAAAAGCATTTGAGAAACTGCTCTAAGAGTCTAAGTGGGTTATTTACAAAACAAGAGACACAAATTGCTAGTGAGAAAATGTTCAACCTAACAAAAATCAAAGATATGCCAATTAAAACAACCATGAGATACTTCCTATGTTTCAACAAAGATAAAAGCAGCAAAGGGAAACATTGAATGTTGGCAATTTAGAGGAAAACAGTTGGAGCCACATCTCACATTATTTAGCAACTTTAACTCTAGTTGGATAACAGAGTCAAATGTGAAAGACAAATCAAATTATGGAAAAAATCAAATAGAAAATAAAATGGAAAATTTTCAGATCACTGGAAGAAAGTAACCTACCCAGCTTCAAAACATGAGAACAACATTGTGACCTCTTAATAATGTTGTTATTGATTATAATAATATACCTTTGCTGATTAGTATAACAGAAAGAAAAAGAAAGACCTTAGAAAAATGTCAATTTAAATATATGAGAAAAGTGGTTAAGATGCGTACTTCATTAGTGTTCATTTAGGTTCTAAGAAAAATAGCAAAACAAAGCAATGATACTTGGGGCCAGAATAAGAACTGACAATTCACAGAAGTCAGACTATAGTATGGACTTAAACCAAGAAGTTAAATTGAAAAACTAAAAAGAGTGGTATTAGCTTGTTGTCAATATAAAAGACATACAACACATATGTACATACATACACGTGTAAAAAGAAATATAATTCATTGTGATTTGTTCAGTAGGTGGTACTTGGCACCTAGTAAAAGTTCTCTAGTGACTGACTTTGGCCTTGGACTGGGATAAAAGTTGGTAATTAATTAAATCCCCATACCTGGTTCTTCTTAAGTACATCATCTAATTTAGTTCATACAATAGCCCTCCCAGGAAAGCATTATAATCTCCACTTTACAGATGAAGACACTAAGGTTCAGAGAGGTGAAGTGATCAGCCAGGTCTTGCCTGGCATCAGTGCCTGTGTTCTTCCTACTGTAATTTTGGTATTGCCCTTGGATGATGATAATAAACATCATAACCCCAATGACTAACATTTATTGAGTAGTAAGTGCTGTGCTAAGCAAATTGGCTACATTATTTTATTTAATTCTCAATATAATCCTGTTACCTATTTCCATTTATAGATGATAAAATTAAAAGGCTATGTTTAAGGTCATCGAACTGCTAAATCCATGACTGCCTGAGTCCATAGCCCTCATATAAGTCACTTTCTCCTATTTTGTTATTTAAAGCAACTTTTAAAAAAATAAAAGGCAAGAAAGAGGAGAATAAGCAAAGAGAGAAACATATTTTCTACTGATGATCACCTGATCAGTGTGAAAGATGCATTTGCTACTTTGTTACAAATTAAGAAAGTGGTGGGAAGGTCATGTTTGCTTTATCTTTTTTTTTTTTTTTTGAGGCGGAGTCTTGCTCTGTTGCCCAGGCTGGAGTGCAGTGGCGCGATAGTGGCCTGATCTCCACTCACTGTAAGCTCCGCCTCCCGGGTTCACGCCATTCTCTTGCCTCGCCCAAGTAGCTGGGACTACAGGTGCCCGCCTCCACGCCCGGCTAATTTTTTTTTTTTTTTTTTTTTTTTTTTTTTTTCAGTACAGACGGAGTTTCACCGTGTTAGCCAGGATGGTCCTCTATCGTCTGACCTAGTGATCTGCCCGCCTCGGCCTCCCAAAGTGCTGGGATTACAGGCGTGAGCCACTAATTTACCTCTTAATTTCCACCCACACCTCCCAAGTTTAAACTCTGGTTTACAGTTGAATCTTCATCATCATATTTACCAATGCTTTATCTCCAAAATTTGGAAGCATATAGAAAGTTGAGAATTAAAATCAACTCAGAAACTTCCTGTCTCTCACAAAGTACATTAAGTAGCTACCAACATATACGTTAGGCAAAAACGTAATAATAGTGTGGGAGTAGGATAATTGCAGGAGTAATAAAATGGCTGGTGTGCATTGCATGCATTGTGGATGCCAGGCACTGTGCTGTAAGCTTTAGAAACACTGCCGTTTAATCCACACAGCAAGCTAAGGTACATCATTATCCCCATTCCACAGATGAGATTAAAGTTTAGTAGGGTTAAATAAACAGTTCACTGGTAGTGTCGTGATCCGATACTCTATTTAGCACCAAAGCTTACATGTTTGACTGACGTATTAACTTGCGAAACAGGCAACTTTGAAGAAAGCCATAAATGTGACAAGTATTAGGGGATAAGTTGGTACAGGAAGGTCCAGACTAACAGGTTATTTGAGGTTAAAAAGGAAAGTAGAAATACTTTGATAATGAAAGAAGAATCTCAGCAAAGGGAAGGAAGACACAGAAGAGTGTTCAGTCTAGTATTAAAACTATCATGTTTAGTTCCCTTGTTTCCTAGTATCAGCTTTCAAGAATGGCAGGATGGTCACAGGCTCTCTGTTCATTGGGTGATAAGCTATTCTTTATTCCCTTTGGTCTCCTGCAACATGACACTAAACTTCAGGTTCCATTCAGTAATGAAATTCAAGGTTGTGCCTACAGAATTAGAAGTTTCTTTCGTTCATGACAAAATATTTGTAGAAATATATATTACCTATACACATTTAAAACTTATTTCAAATTAAATTTATGCATAAAAGCTTCAAGGATACACAATTCTTTTGTAATGGTCTCAAGGGCTCATAAGGCCTCAAATAGTAAAAATAGGTCTTCTAGTCCATGATTTAACTGAGACGAGTATGACTTGTATTGTTCTATGTTAGAGTGAGAAATGTCACAGGGCTTCATCTGCTCTAGTTCCTTCTTCATTTTACAGAAACAAAAATAGAGATCGATCCAGAGGGATGATGTGACTTTGCCAAGGTGATCAGTCAGTAGGAAAAAGCAGAATATCTAATGGGAATAGACCAAGTTACATGACTTTGTTTTCTCCTATTCCTTTTCCTCCTTTTACAGAATCAAGTAGCTTTCAGTGAAATGATAAATGAAAAGAAAGGTGTTCTCCAGGAGTAGGAATTAACTGGGCTTTTCTAAGAAACAGCAGAATGGTGTCATCGAAAATTATTTTTTCTTAAGTCACTATTTTTATTTATTTCTAAACTCTAATTTTATCTTCAAGGAAGCAAGGCAGAGTCATTTAAAAGAAACTGGCATTTTAAAAAACTGACAGTACAACCCTTTAGTAGGAGTAACTGGCTGCTTTACTAGAGTTTTATTTTGATAGACTCGCAATGGTCTTTGTCCTTTATCTAACCTCATCAATACAAACCTGTTTCTGTCATCTTTGAGAACACAACTCAAACTTCACCATTGACCTAATAAAACTGACTTTCTGGTATGGTGATTCGTAAGTAAACAACCTTCACAGTGCTAGCTTTGCAACCATACCTATAAAATGATTGCACCTGTCACACCATGACTTGCGGTCTTGAAATCAGAAGATCAACTAAATCTCCCAGTCATCTTTCTAAAAAGGGTGACCCATTTTAATAACTAGTAATATGAACAAGCTTTCTAGCCGCAGGGCAGAAACTGATTATGAAAAGGATTTCGGGAGGCATTTCCTTCTCTTTCAAACAGACTATGATATAATTAGATGAGGATGAGGAGACTTCAGGGATCACAGCAGGGGCAAAATGCAAGATTTGATGCAATGATTCAGTCATTTAAAATTGTGACCCAAACTCTATTGTGTCACATTCACACCTGTGCTCTATTTTTAAAAGATCTTCAGAGTCTCTGAGGCCAGCTTAATAGACAGTATCATCTCAGGCAGGAAAAGGCCAAGTATCTAAGCAAGTATTGTATAAAAATCAAAACTGATGGCTGCTACAGAACTTTTACAAGTTGATGGAAATGTACTTTGATCATGGTGATGATTGCAGTGTTATAAACATTTCTAAAAATTCATTAAACTGTACATTTTAAAAGAAGGCATTTTATTGTACAGAAATCATATCTCAATAAAGTAGACTTTTTAAAATGAGAGCTATGTCATCCATGAACACATGTCTCTCTGGCAAAGGCAATAGAAATAATGAAGTCAGCTTTGAGCAAACCCTAATAAAGATTAAATATAGCATTCAAGACTTTGTGCAGTCATGAGCAGAAAGATTTTCCTGTGAGAAACTGGGGTTGATAATTAAAGGTCTATTGAGAACTTTATCTCACACTCAAAGATAAAAAGTCACTCAATATGAGCCTCTGGAATTTGTTTTTTTCTTTATCAAATCAACCATAGAGTGTATCAGCATGTTTGATGACTTTTCAAAGGTTTGCATCCCCATATGTTTATACAATTTATTATTAGAATTGGTGACCAGGCGTGGTGGCTCATGCCTGTAATCCCAGTACTTTGGGAGGCCGAGGCAGGCGGATCATGAGGTCAGAAGATCGAGACCATCCCGGCCAACATGGTGAAATCCCTCTCTAGTAAAAATACAAAAATTAGCTGGGTGTGGTGGCGCGCACCTGTAATCCCAGCTACTCGGGAGGATGAGGCAGAAGAATGGCTTGAATCTGGGAGGTGGAGGTTGCAGTGAGCCGAGATCATGCCACTGCACTCCAGCCTGGTGACAGAGTGATCATCTAGAAAAAAAAAATTGGTAAAGCTCAAGTTTCAATATGCATTTTAACTATGAAGAGTATATATTTTCCTACTTGTTTCAACAAAATAAAATGTGGCATAGTTCTTTTGGGATTACTGAATATATATTTTAAAAACATACTATGCAGGCTAATTTCCAAAATATGTAATATCCTACATACTGAGACACAAAAGAAAGTTCACATCTTTGATTATGTTGAGTTGGCAAACTCATGTCATCTTTCTGGATTCTTCTTTCTGTTTCTGTAAAATGAAGGGGCTAGCCTGGATAAAGCTTTAAGCTATTTCCAGCCCTAACACAGAATAACACAAATCACACAGCAAATCACGAAGCAGAAGCATATTATTACTAACTGGAAATTCTTTCTTCTGTTATTGCCTACTGCTTTGTTTCTTTTGTGGTGCTAGATTTGGAGAAAGAATAGCACTTAGGAGAAAATGAGAAAATGAGAAAATGTTTGCATTATGTCATTGGATTGGAGAAAGAACAGCACTTATGAGAAAATAAGAAAATGTTTGCATTATGTTGTTGAGACACACAACAAGACTCTTAGTAAATACTGGTTTCTTCTAAGCAGAATGACATTGATAGATGGAATATTCTAGAATCTGGGTTTATCTGAAAGTACAAGAAAGAAAAATAATATTTTCAAAGAGTGAAAAGTAAACAAAACTATGATTCATCTCATTAATATTATGACAAAAAATCTATAATAGATTAAAATACCTTTCACTGTAAGAAGTGGAACACATCTTTGGCTTTCAGGGAAATAATGATATATATATTAGAGATTATGACATTACAGAATCTTAGATATTTACAAGATAAATTAATGTTCATCAGTATCAGTTTCCCAGAGTACTATGGCGATCCAGTAACATAAAATCCAAAACAAAACAAAACAACAAAACAAAAACAAAAACAAAAAACCTCTAAACCTGTCTTTATTTTTTTTAGTTTTCTAAAGGCAAAGGCACAAAAACAACTTTTCATAGCTGTCACTTTGTATGCATAACTCAAGCTGTGATTAATATTTTAGCGATAAATATTCAGAGATAGCAGTAGAGTTTTCTTTTATCACATAAAGGCTAAATTTTATCCAATGTTGTATGTATGCATTTACTTTAGCTTGTCAGCATCAGGCAATCATTCTCAATTTCTAACCAAGGCACATTGCTCAACTTAAGAAGGGCTGACAGAATAATGGGTTTGACCTGAGAAGCTAAACTCTTCAGAATCTGGAAGATAAAAAAATGAGAGGAAGGAAAACAAATGATGGAAGTCCAGAGCATCAGAAAAATTATATAAAATTTGGACATAAGGCTTAAAGGTAGGTGGCATGTCTTTTAATCTCATACATGGTCAAAGGTTATTCAAGGAGTATCTGTGGTAATATATTCAGTTCAACACACTTTTTACTATTGATTAAAAGCCTCAAACAAAATAAAGTTGCTTGCTAACCTGACCTTTGTCTGATAGAGGCATAAATAAAAAGTTCATATATTGGCTTTATACGTACCTGACAATCATGATTTTAGTTTTGGAAAATTGTATGTTAACAAGATCAAAATTACAAATGAAAACTGTTAATTGTTGTTTTAAAAAAGATTAAAAAGACCGAAGCATGTAGCTGGAAGCTCTGTGAATTATGGATGCTTAGGAGAAAAACCTACAAATAAATACCTGACAAGTAGGTTCAAGTCCCATAAAAAGGAAGCGGTGCTGTATATGCAATATCTTCTGCTTAGAAAGAATTAAACTTCCACATACCCATCTCTTACTCATCTTCTAAAACCCAGCCACACAACCATTTATTTTGCAAGGCTATCAGTGTTTCCCCATGGACGGTTACTTCCTTCAAATCGTCTGTTCATCCTTCTTCAGAATACCTACTATTTTGTACTGTAATTAATCTGCTGAAATGTCATTGTCGACCCATTCTTCCCAGGTTTGTTTCTGCTGTGAGTTCCTTTATGAATGGATGTGTCCAGCATTGATATAAGATGAACATAGAAAGATGCACAATAATTGCTCAATGACTTACAAATTCTTAGTTGGTGGCATCCAAATGGACCTGTATTTTGGATAGTTTAAGCTCTGCTCATTTGAAATGTCAAAGCCGTAAATAAAACATTACCTTCAGAACTACTCTGAACTTTACCAGCTACATAGTTCTATGTCCTGAAAGAACGTAGAACTTTCAGGATGGATCCAGTCTTTGCCTCTTCCTCCTTTCATCACTTAGTGGTTTCATATGTGACCTTGCCTTTACCCAACATCCTGTTTTTGGTTTATTCGGGTTCTGTTCCTGCAGTAATGGGTCAGTGCCACTCTCTTTCTGTGCCCAGCCTTTGCTCCAAAACCACAGATTTGTCCAGAGACAGGCTGTTTAACAATTCTTTCCAGGTGTTTGGCTTTTGGATATTATTGTTCTAAAGTCTTGGGACCCTTGCCTGTCTGCCATACTGTCCCCCAGCTGCCTCTGGTATGACCAGTTGAGATAACTTATTTTCTGATCAAAGAAGACACACTTCAAGGCCTTGCATTCACACTCTTCAGTCTTTAGCTTCTGCACTCTTCAAAGCCCATTGTCAGGTAAACTAGCTTCACATTAATTCTGGAGTTCTGCTCTTCCCTGTTTCCTACTACTCAAGAGCTAGCAGTGCAGTGAGACTCTTTGGAGTGCCTCCACATTATGCCGCATCTACCCAGGATCTATGTCAATATCACTTTCTAGTGCTGGAAATTCAGCCTTGGTACTAGGTCGTTTGAAAACACATTTCCCACCTGCTCATTGAGAATGTTTATTAGAACTTACACCTCTTCAATAGGCAATTAGGCAATCCAATGGTCTCCTAATCTTAGTTTTTCTTATACCTTTTAATAGATGTATAATAAAGTTCACTTTATTAAAAATTTTAAAAATATGTATCTGTAACAACATTTAAAAAACAGAATAATAACTGTCATCCAGAGACAAACATTGCCAATACTGTGGTGTATTTCTTTATATCTTTACTTCTACAATACATAAATACAAACTGTTACTATAAAAATGGCATTTGTTACCCTTCACAATATCTTTTTTTGTATAATAAAATCTGTTTTCATATCAATATAGTTTTCTCACATTATTTTAATAGGTAAACTGCATTCATATCAATATAGTTTTCATATCAATATAGTTTTCTCACATTATTTTAATAGGTAAACTGCATTCCACTGTACACATGACCAATGCTTGTACAAATAAGTCCTTATGGTTGGAATTCAGGTAGCTCCCATTGTTTTGCTATTAAAAATAGCACTGCAATGGACATTTGGATAATAAATGTGCACTAGCCAGATTAGTCCTAAATGTGGAATCAGTTAAAACGAGATACATTATAAGAATCTTTGATACTTATTACCCTTCACAATGGTTGTTCCTAAAGGTTACTTGTCCACTAGTACATCCTCAAAATTGTCATCAATACTCAGTATTTTTAATATTTTTAAATGTTTGACACTAACATGTAAGAAAGGACTATTTTTCCAGTAATAGACAATGTTACTGTAGATTGTTCACATCACTGCACCCTCCAGATTAAGCTCTGAGATCAGAATCCTTACAGGATACAAATATGTGGAGACTGAGGGAAGCCAAGGGTAATTGGGGAACTTGCCTATTGGAAATAGTCCCAGAAAGACCTTTTATCATGGAAGGATAAGCAAACTATAGAAATAAAAACAACAATGGTTTGTGAAATGCTGAAACATTTAAAGAACTGAAAATACTACATTCAATATGAAGAGCAAAATACATTCAAAACATTACTGATAGTAACTAGGCAAATAAGTTATTTATTTTTTCCCTATATATATTTAAAAAGGATTCTAGGAAACAGGAAAAGAAAGATGAGACCAAGATGCAAGGAATGAGTAGAAAATTCGATTAGTGAATTAAGAAAAAGATGTAAGGAAAAGAAAAATATAATTCCAGGATGCAAAGCTGAATGGGAAATAGCAAGTGGCCTAAATGATATTACATGAGGAACAGATAGATACCTTTCCTATTGAGAATGGTATTATGCTGTATACTATTCATTCATACCAACAAACAATTCTGGGCACCTACGGTGCATATCAACATTTGAGGATAAATAATAAAAATCCAAGTGTGTAAAGAAACCACCTTGTAGAGGGGGAGGCAGACTGGAAACACTGTAACAGACTGAGCTCTCAAACTGAGGCTGAGAGTCAGAGTAGCAGGAGCACCAATGAAGGAAAGATTAACTACCTAGAGCAGTTAGGAAGCTTTTCACTAAAGATGGAACCTGTAAGTCAGGACATTTAAAATGAAGAAATTTGGCCAGATTCCAGAGTGACAGAAGAAATTCCAGGGATAGAAAACCGCATGGGCAAAGTTCTCAACTCCATCTATTTTTCAAGAATCCTTAGTATACTGGTTCTTAGCATTTTGAGGAATAACCAATTCTTAAAACAAACAAACAAACAAAAACCTTTGCCTGGAAAACATGCAAATTATAAGCATGTACATTTACATGTCAATGTTATGACAATTTCAGCTGTTAAAAATGTTATATGACTGCAGAGTATGAAAATTATTTTTTCAGTGGGTTAGCTCTATTGTACCTAGTTAATAATCACAAGTCTTACAGCCTATTAAAAAGTTACAAGAAAACTCAGAATTTTTTTTAAATGTGGTAAAACAAAGTAGAAGTACAGTTTTCAGCATTTAAATTACTTTTTCTCTGAAGGTCTAAACAACAAGTTAAACGTTCATTGATAGCACTAGGGTTGAAAACACAGATGTTCAATTTCTTTAAATAACTTCTCTTCCTACAGAATGGTTGTGTCCTGTGAGACATAAGTTCATCCAAATATAATATGGTCCACATATGGAAGCAATCACATTCCATTTTTGGAACCAGTTGACAGAACTCTGTCACTGCACAAAATACAAGCTTCCTCCTGCCCCTTTTCTTTTTTTATGCAGCAAAAGTTCATGTAACAACACAAAATAACTCTCATGACTGAGAATTTGGCAATGTTTCATTTTCCACCATATCAGGGTGGGAACCAAGAAAGACCAAACATGACTGATAATAACATTAGAGAAGCCTACTCTCTCAGCTTATGTGCAGGTGGGAATCATTAACAGTAACAAAATCTTCATAACAATCATTTTGTCCTTAAATATAGCTAAATATTGAACTCCACGTGGCAAGACAGAGGGTTAGTAGATAGGCATAAAAATTCTGCTTCATTCTTAACATCTCCAATTCAAGTCCCTGAATGGATTATTGCAAAGTCACAATCCCATTCCTCTTGGATAATGTAGCAGGAATAGCACAGGCTTGGTAGTTATTAGAGGGGAGAAAGAAGAATGGATATGGAGTGAGAAGACAAATTCCAGACCTTTAACTCTGGGAAATCTTCAAAAGACACCTACATTTAATGGGTTTCTGTTTTCTTGAATGGAAAATGAGACTATATAGTGCAAAATGGAAAAATGAGAATATGTGGGACAACTCTTTTGAACATCAGAAAGTTTATAAGCCTAGCTTTATGAACAATGCATCATTATTGATATATGGAATCAACATTTTACAACAAAGTTCTTTGGTAACGTTGACAATTAACAAACCACTAAAGGTGGTCAGAAAAAAAGTATAAACTGCTTCTCAGGCACCTGCATTATTTAGCTTACTGCTACATTTCAAAGTATGTATAGACTTAGCTATGGGTTAAACATATATTTTACACACACACACACACAGCCAATTGTCTTTCTTCTTTCTAAACCATCTTTGGTCTACTTCACCTCTATGATAGGATTGAACTGTCTCATCCAATAGCTATATGACTCTTGGGCTTCATTCACTGTTTAGCACATTGTTGTTGGAAATGATACCATTTGCCAGGTATTATGTCTGTTCTGTGTGTTCATTATATCGGTTGCATATGTTTTAAGTAGTTTCCAGATCTCTGAAATAGAGGGGAGGCAGTTGCTCCTTAAAAGCTATCTGAAATAATTTTGAAATTTCTCAGCTGAACGATCTTTTAAAATTTCAAAATGAAGACAGCCTTTGCACTGACCTTAAACCCTTTCAAATATTAAGTCTTGTTTGCTTTCCGCTAAAACTACAAATACTGAAGAGAATTTACTACTTTCAGGAAATTATTATAATTCTCATTTAAACACTGATACAACTGCTCTAATGAGTCAAAAGCCTTTGAAAGTTTAACCGGCGAGGGGGGCGGAGCAAGATGGCCGAATAGGAACAGCTCCAGTCTCCAACTCCCAGCGCGAGCGACACAGAAGACCCATGATTTCTGCATTTTCAACTGAGGTACTGGGTTCATCTCACTGGGGAGTGCTGGACGATCGGTGCTGGTCAGCTGCTGCAGCCCGACCAGCGAGAGCTGAAGCAGGGTGAGGCATTGCCTCACCTGGGAAGCGCAAGGGGGAAGGGAATCCCTTTTCCTAGCCAGGGGAACTGAGACACACAACACCTGGAAAATCGGGTAACTCCCACCCCAATACTGCGCTTTAAGCAAACAGGCACACCAGGAGATCATATCCCACACCTGGCCGGGAGGGTCCCACACCCACGGAGCCTCCCTCATTGCTAGCACAGCAGTCTGTGATCTACCGGCAAGGCAGCAGCGAGGCTGGGGGAGGGGCGCCCGCCATTGCTGAGGCTTAAGTAGGTAAACAAAGCTGCTGGGAAGCTCGAACTGGGTGGAGCTCACAGCAGCTCAAGGAAACCTGCCTGTCTCTGTAGACTCCACCTCTGGGGACAGGGCACAGTAAACAATAACAAACTTGGCAGAAACCTCTGCAGATGCAAACGACTCTGTCTGACAGCTTTGAAGAGAGCAGTGGATCTCCCAACACGGAGGTTGAGATCTGAGAAGGGACAGACTCCCTGCTCAAGTGGGTCCCTGACCCCTGAGTAGCCTAACTGGGAGACATCCCCCACTAGGGGCAGTCTGACACCCCACACCTCACAGGGTGGAGTACACCCCTGAGAGGAAGCTTCCAAAGCAAGAATCAGACAGGTACACTCGCTGTTCAGAAATATTCTATCTTCTGCAGCCTCTGCTGCTGATACCCAGGCAAACAGGGTCTGGAGTGGACCTCAAGCAATCTCCAGCAGACCTACAGCTGAGGGTCCTGACTGTTAGAAGGAAAACTATCAAACAGGAAGGACACCTACACCAAAACCCCATCAGTACATCACCATCATCAAAGACCAGAGGCAGATAAAACCACAAAGATGGGGAAAAAGCAGGGCAGAAAAGCTGGAAATTCAAAAAATAAGAGTGCATCTCCCCCGGCAAAGGAGCGCAGCTCATCGCCAGCAATGGATCAAAGCTGGACGGAGAATGACTTTGATGAGATGAGAGAAGAAGGCTTCAGTCCATCAAATTTCTCAGAGCTAAAGGAGGAATTATGTACCCAGCGCAAAGAAACTAAAAATCTTAAAAAAAAGTGGAAGAATTGATGGCTAGAGTAATTAATGCAGAGAAGGTCCTAAACGAAATGAAAGAGATGAAAACCATGACACGAGAAATACGTGACAAATGCACAAGCTTCAGTAACCGACTCGATCAACTGGAAGAAAGAGTATCAGCGATTGAGGATCAAATGAATGAAATGAAGCGAGAAGAGAAACCAAAAGAAAAAAGAAGAAAAAGAAATGAACAAAGCCTGCAAGAAGTATGGGATTATGTAAAAAGACCAAATCTACGTCTGATTGGGGTGCCTGAAAGTGAGGGGGAAAATGGAACCAAGTTGGAAAACACTCTTCAGGATATCATCCAGGAGAACTTCCCCAACCTAGTAGGGCAGGCCAACATTCAAATCCAGGAAATACAGAGAACGCCACAAAGATACTCCTCGAGAAGAGCAACTCCAAGACACATAATTGCCAGATTCACCAAAGTTGAAATGAAGGAAAAAATCTTAAGGGCAGCCAGAGAGAAAGATCGGGTTACCCACAAAGGGAAGCCTATCAGACTAACAGCAGATCTCTCGGCAGAAACTCTCCAAGCCAGAAGAGAGTGGGGGCCAATATTCAACATTCTTAAAGAAAAGAATTTTAAACCCAGAATTTCATATCCAGCCAAACTAAGTTTCATAAGTGAAGGAGAAATAAAATCCTTTACGGATAAGCAAATGCTTAGAGATTTTGTCACCACTAGGCTTGCCTTACAAGAGACCCTGAAGGAAGCACTAAACATGGAAAGGAACAACCGTTACCAGCCATCGCAAAAACATGCCAAAATGTAAAGACCATCGAGGCTAGGAAGAAACTGTATCAACTAACGAGCAAAATAACCAGTTAATATCATAATGGCAAGATCAAGTTCACACATAACAATCTTAACCTTAAATGTAAATGGACTAAATGCTCCAATTAAAAGACACAGACTGGCAAACTGGATAAAGAGTCAAGACCCATCAGTTTGCTGTATTCAGGAGACCCATCTCACACGCAGAGACATACATAGGCTCAAAATAAAGGGATGGAGGAAGATTTACCAAGTAAATGGAGAACAAAAAAAAGCGGGGGTTGCAATACTAGTCTCTGATAAAACAGACTTTAAATCATCAAAGATCAAAAGAGACAAAGAAGGCCATTACATAATGGTAAAGGGATCAATTCAACAGGAAGAGCTAACTATCCTAAATATATATGCACCCAATACAGGAGCACCCAGATTCATAAAGCAAGTCCCTAGAGACTTACAAAGAGACTTAGACTCCCATACAATAATAATGGGAGACTTTAACACTCCACTGTCAACATTAGACAGATCAACGAGACAGAAAGTTAACAAGGATATCCAGGAATTGAACTCATCTCTGCAGCAAGCAGACCTAATAGACATCTATAGAACTCTCCACCCCAAATCAACAGAATATACATTCTTCTCAGCACCACATTGTACATACTCCAAAATCGACCACGTAATTGGAAGTAAAGCACTCCTCAGCAAATGTACAAGAACAGAAATTATAACAAACTGTCTCTCAGACCACAGTGCAATCAAACTAGAACTCAGGACTAAGAAACTCAATCAAAACTGCTCAACTACATGGAAACTGAACAACCTGCTCCTGAATGACTACTGGGTACATAACGAAATGAAGGCAGAAATAAAGATGTTCTTTGAAACCAATGAGAACAAAGACACAACATACGAGAATCTCTGGGACACATTTAAAGCAGTGTGTAGAGGGAAATTTATAGCACTAAATGCCCACAAGAGAAAGCAGGAAAGATCTAAAATTGACACTCTAACATCGCAATTAAAAGAACTAGAGAAGCAAGAGCAAACACATTCGAAAGGTAGCAGAAGGCAAGAAATAACTAAGATCAGAGCAGAACTGAAGGAGATAGAGACACAAAAAATCCTCCAAAAAATCAATGAATCCAGGAGTTGGTTTTTGAAAAGATCAACAAAATTGACAGACCACTAGCAAGACTAATAAAGAAGAAAAGAGAGAAGAATCAAATCGACGCAATTAAAAATGATAAAGGGGATATCACCACCGACCCTACAGAAATACAAACTACCATCAGAGAATACTATAAACACCTCTACGCAAATAAACTGGAAAATCTAGAAGAAATGGATAATTTCCTGGACACTTACACTCTTCCAAGACTAAACCAGGAAGAAGTTGAATCCCTGAATAGACCAATAGCAGGCTCTGAAATTGAGGCAATAAATAATAGCCTACCAACCAAAAAAAGTCCAGGACCAGATGGATTCACAGCTGAATTCTACCAGAGGTACAAGGAGGAGTTGGTACCATTCCTTCTGAAACTATTCCAATCAATAGAAAAAGAGGGAATCCTCCCTAACTCATTTTATGAGGCCAACATCATCCTGATACCAAAGCCTGGCAGAGACACAACAAAAAAAGAGAATTTTAGACCAATATCCCTGATGAACATCGATGCAAAAATCCTCAATAACATACTGGCAAACTGGATTCAGCAACACATCAAAAAGCTAATCCACCATGATCAAGTGGGCTTCATCCCTGGGATGCAAGGCTGGTTCAACATTCCCAAATCAATAAACATAATCCAGCATATAAACAGAACCAAAGACAAGAACCACATGATTATCTCAATAGATGCAGAAAAGGCTTTTGACAAAATTCAACAGCCCTTCATGCTAAAAAGGCTCAATAAATTTGGTATTGATGGAACGTACCTCAAAATAATAAGAGTTATTTATGACAAACCCACAGCCAATATCATACTGAATGGGCAAAAACTGGAAAAATTCCCTTTGAAAACTGGCACAAGACAGGGATGCCCTCTCTCACCACTCCTATTCAACATAGTGTTGGAAGTTCCGGCTAGGGCAATTAGGCAAGAGAAAGAAATCAAGGGTATTCAGTTAGGAAAAGAAGAAGTCAAATTGTCCCTGTTTGAAGATGACATGATTGGATATTTAGAAAACCCCGTTGTCTCAGCCCAAAATCTCCTTAAGCTGATAAGCAACTTCAGCAAAGTCTCAGGATACAAAATTAATGTGCAAAAATCACAAGCATTCTTATACACCAGTAACAGACAAACAGAGAGCCAAATCATGAATGAACTTCCATTCACAATTGCTTCAAAGAGAATAAAATACCTAGGAATCCAACTTACAAGGGATGTAAAGGACCTCTTCAAGGAGAACTACAAACCACTGCTCAGTGAAATAAAAGAGGACACAAACAAATGGAAGAACATACCATGCTCATGGATAGGAAGAATCAATATCGTGAAAATGGCCATACTGCCCAAGGTAATTTATAGATTCAATGCCATCCCCATGAAGCTACCAATGAGTTTCTTCACAGAATTGGAAAAAACTGCTTTAAAGTTCATATGGAACCAAAAAGGAGCCCGCATTGCCAAGACAATCCTAAGCCAAAAGAACAAAGCTGGAGGCATCACGCTACCTGACTTCAAACTATACTACAAGGCTACAGTAACCAAAACAGCATGGTACTGGTACCAAAACAGAGATATAGACCAATGGAACAGAACAGAGTCCTCAGAAATAATACCACACATCTACAGCCATCTGATCTTTGACAAACCTGAGAGAAACAAGAAATGGGGAAAGGATTCTCTATTTAATAAATGGTGCTAGGAAAATTGGCTAGCCATAAGTAGAAAGCTGAAACTGGATCCTTTCCTTACTCCTTATACGAAAATTAATTCAAGATGGATTAGAGACTTAAATGTTAGACCTAATACCATAAAAATCCTAGAGGAAAACCTAGGTAGTACCATTCAGGACATAGGCATGGGCAAAGACTTCATGTCTAAAACACCAAAAGCAACGGCAGCAAAAGCCAAAATTGACAAATGGGATCTCATTAAACTAAAGAGCTTCTGCACAGCAAAAGAAACTACCATCAGAGTGAACAGGCAACCTACAGAATGGGAGAAAATTTTTGCAATCTACTCATCTGACAAAGGGCTAATATCCAGAACCTACAAAGAACTCAATCAAATTTACAAGAAAAAAACAAACAACCCCATCAAAAAGTGGGCAAAGGATATGAACAGACATTTCTCAAAAGAAGACATTCATACAGCCAACAGACACATGAAAAAATGCTCATCATCACTGGCCATCAGAGAAATGCAAATCAAAACCACAATGAGGCCGGGCACGGTGGCTCAAGCCTGTAATCCCAGCACTTTGGGAGGCCGAGATGGGCGGATCACGAGGTCAGGAGATCGAGACCATCCTGGCTGACACGGTGAAACCCCGTTTCTACTAAAAATACAAAAAAAAAATAAGCCGGGCGAGGTGGCGGGCGCCTGTAGTCCCAGCTGCTCGGGAGGCTGAGGCAGGAGAATTGCGCGAACCCGGGAGGCGGAGCTTGCAGTGAGCGGAGATCTGGCCACTGCACTCCAGCCTGGGCGACAGAGCCAGACTCCGTCTCAAAAAAAAAAAAAAAAAAAAAAACACAATGAGATACCATCTCACACCAGTTAGAATGGCGATCATTAAAAAGTCAGGAAACAACAGGTGCTGGAGAGGATGTGGAGAAATAGGAACGCTTTTACACTGTTGGTGGGATTGTAAACTAGTTCAACCATTATGGAAAACAGTATGGCGATTCCTCAAGGATCTAGAACTAGATGTACCATATGACCCAACCATCCCATTACTGGGTATATACCCAAAGGATTATAAATCATGCTGCTATAAAGACACATGCACACGTATGTTTATTGCGGCACTATTCACAATAGTAAAGACTTGGAATCAACCCAAACGTCCATCAGTGACAGATTGGATTAAGAAAATGTGGCACATATACACCATGGAATACTATGCAGCCATAAAAAAGGATGAGTTTGTGTCCTTTGTAGGGACATGGATGCAGCTGGAAACCATCATTCTCAGCAAACTATCACAAGAACAGAAAACCAAACACCGCATGTTCTCACTCATAGGTGGGAACTGAACAATGAGATCACTTGGACTCAGGAAGGGGAACATCACACACCGGGGCCTATCATGGGGAGGGGGAAGGGGGGAGGGATTGCATTGGGAGTTATACCTGATGTAAATGACGAGTTGATGGGTGCAGCACAGCAACATGGCACAAGTATACATATGTAACAAACCTGCACGTTATGCACATGTACCCTACAACTTAAAGTATAATAACAATAAATAAATTAAAAAAAAAAACCATTATAAAAAAAAAAACACTTATAAAAAAAAAAAAGAGCACACAAGAATAAAAATAGGGAAGAAAACATGAGAGTTTTCAACAGATTTCTGGTCATGTAAGTCAATTTGTATCAGTTAATTTTTAAAAGGTTTATTTACATGCAATAAACTGCACATACTTCAATTGTACATTTTGATTATTCTTGGTATTTGTAGCTCTATAAAACCAACAACATATTCAAATAAAAAGCATATCCATTACCTTTACCAAAAAAAAAAAAAAAAAGAAAGTTTAACCGGCAAACCAAAACCTATTCAGAGACCTATAATCATTGTATCTCATGTATAATAATATAAATGTGTGAATGAACAGACATAATTGATAGGTCAAAATATGAATGTAGAAAAGTAACCAATAACATGCATGGGCCAGGACGGGGGGCAGAGAAAGCTTTATTGGAGAAGGCAAGACAGAATGCAAAGAACACTGGATAAATTCCATGAAAATAAAATGATGGCATTTGAGTAATAAAATAAATGTGACCCATAATTTCAAAATGTAGAGAGCATAAGCTTTAAGATTAGTTTTAGAATTTTATTATGTTTGATAACTATTTTATATACAATTATTTGAAGTACAAAATAAACCTGATGCTTTTTAATTAGTATTTGAAAACCTACACAGTATTTTCTAAAATCCCTAGGATGAAATGTATCAATGTGTTTGTATCGGTGCTGATATGTTGAGAGAAGGGTGCTGACTGGGGGAAAGGGAATATCTATGTGTTTCTGAAATGATATAGTTTAACAATTTCTTACATTTAATATTGGGACTTCCAAAATGCAAAATAGATTTGTAAATAGTAACTTTTAGTCTGAAGCTGGAAATACTTGGGTAATTACAAAACTTAGCAGAAGTCATTGCTACTTTGAAATAAACTAAAAAAAAAAAATTAAGGTTTTTATGAAAGCCCATTAGTTCTTATTTTAATATTTAGCACGTTGTAAGAAACATTAGTAAAGCTTATTAATAAGATTCTAAATGAAGTAAAGAGAATGGAAAGTGTTTTGTAGGTCACAGGTTTTATGGTGACACTATGCCCACTGTGACAAGGTTGTGCTGTGAAGATGGTGGAGACGAGTTCATATTTTTGCTCTGCCATCTATTAGATATGTGACTCTAGGTAAGTTATACAAATTCTAAGGGTTTTTTATTTGTGTTATGGCCATAATCCTAGTATTTCACCTCATAATGTCGTTTTGATAATCAGATTATCTGAGATGATATTCATGTATCACTTGACAGAGTAAACTGGAAATGCTCAGTTTATTTTACCATTTTTGTTGAGAAATAGTAGCTATATTGCAGAAGTCATACATTTTTTATCACCATTAAAAGCCATTAAACAATTTCCTTATTTCAACTATTTGCCAAAAACTTATTTTATTAAAGTGAGAGAGATATTAGGGATTTACTATGCACCTATAAAAAGGAATTTATCACACTTGAAAAATCATCCCAAGGTTTTTAGACAAGTGGTGCTTTATAAGACAAATATTTAAAAAATACAGTATAATCACTTTTGTTAAATTTCCTAGAAGTCATAGGAGATAATAATGTAAGCATTATTATATCATTATTTAGTTTGATATTAATATATTAATTTGATATATTAATATCAAACTAAAAATAAGCTTAAGAGTGATCTAGTACCTTAAAAATGAAATTAATGAGAATTGAAAGTAAGGCCCTAAATCTGTTAAATCATATTTGAACTAAACAAAATTAACCTAATTTCTTTTTCCAAGGAATCTTTGCTCCTGAAATCTAAACAGCTTGCTTAGTTAGGCTCACTTAAAAATTATTATTTTGCCGTCCCCACCAATACAAAGCTATCGTGTCATGAATTCTGCTCAGTCTCAACCATTTCTCTTCTTACAAGACTTATCTTAAACTTATTCAGCCCAGACCCTAAACTCGTTAAATATTGTGCTAGTTTCCCATTTTAAGACAATATTAACCCGAAGTAGTTTACCAATTTTTTACAATAGTGCTAATAAATGTAACTTTACTTCATCAATAAATTTTTCTAGTGGACTTTTGGGGAGTTGACAGTTGACATCAAATTTTAAGAGGGCAATCTCTTATAATATTTAGAGAGACAAAATATGAATGAGTACCAGATACCTACTTGATGGTAAAAGGTAAAGTGTTCTTTCCATGGATACACAGATAAATCTGAACACGTACAGAGGAAGCTAAATAAACTGACATACTTTGAACCAGGCATTGTGTGCCATTCGAAGCACTCCAGTGGATTGTTCTGTAGTGCATGCAAGTCAGGAGACAGATACTGATTGTGCATCAGCAGGAAATGCGACGCCACGTTAGGGGATTGTATATATCCAGTGGCGATCATTAGAACTTTCCCCATCCTTTTGAAATTGGAAAAAGAGAAAAATTCAATTAATGATATTATATGCTAAAATATGCTGACAATAATTCAAACTACATTTAGACCTTCTTAGAAAAGCTGTTGATAAGAAAGATTGGCATTCCTGGGTCATTATTTGTCCCTTTTCTCTTGAACAGTTCTTCTCTGAACAGCATTTGGCTCTCTCCCAAGAGCATAGAGAACAATCTTCAACTATCTTGGCTTCTACATCTAAGAAATGGAAATAGTACTGACAATCTGACTATGGTTTAAGAAAATTGGAAATACAATTGTGATAATTTTTTAAAAAGTAAATTTTAACTTTCTGATTGGGTTTCTCACTTTTGGGAACAGGGTATGATCACTCTGGGCAAGGGTTCTGGAAAATTATTCCGAAGAGTGATTTACCAAATTGAATCTTTTGGCTGGAGACGGAATGTTCCTCTAAATGTAAATAATTTCTTAGTTCCTCAACAGGAGAATGAATCCTTGTGGCCACTGGGTGTGGGTTCAGTGAGGAAGGGAAGGTCAGAGAAGGAACAGTGTCACCATGCAGTGTTGCAATGCGTGTTAACTAGAAACATTATAATTTAACCTGCAGAGTGAAGTACTTCTGCTATACCCTCCTCATATAAAATGATTTTCTCAGGTCGTGTATCTGAAATAACTGAGTAACAGAAAAAACTGACACATTGCATTTCCCCAACCTGATGTTAGATGGGACTACCTACATGAATTTATGAGGTTTGTATTGCAGATTCTCTCGAAAGCATTTACTGAATGACTATTAGATTCCAGGTATTATGCTCATCCTTACAGTGATGGCATTTAATATTCCAATATAAAAGTGGATTTCAACAAATATTATATCAACCCATATCATTTTGTTTATTTTGTTTATCTCTGGGAAGCTGCTACATCAAAAGCCTTGTCTTTATTAAAATGTAAATCAAAAGATGTTTGCTATTCTTTCTGTTTATACAAAGGTTATTGTGTTTCTATCAAATTCAGATGAAAGTATCAGATGCTTGGCTTTCCAAAGAGAGATTAGAAGTCTTATTTGGTGGGGATTAGTAATTCTACCCCCTGTACCATTCGGCAGCCATCCTCCCACACTTTGATCACAATACTAATTCATCATAGATCCATGCCTCGTAATGATCCATCTGTCTAGATTTCCTCATCAGTAGTTGTTAAAATTAGGCAAGGATTTGTTGGTTGGTTATTTTTGTTCACAGCCACATTAATGCAAGCCCTAAAGTAATCAGTTTGTATTATGTGGCCTTTCATGCAGGGTGCACAGATTTGCAGCTTGTTTGGTTTATCTAGGCTCATGCTTGTGAGGCAGCTGTTAGGCATTTAGTTAATAAAATCCTCTTCCTCCGGGAAACTGTGCTTTGTCCATTCACAGGGAGACACATGTAGCCTACAGTTTAACATTGGAAGCATCTTAAATCACTCTTAAAAAAAATGAAGATGGCTCCAGAATTTTAGTAGACAGGGAACCTAAAACTAGCAGACTAATTCAAGCATGACAGAATGCGGTCACAGTGTTTATTTTAATTTTCTTGAAGTGGGTCAGTTAACATTTATATTTTTTAGCTAAATCACATTGACTTCAAGTGTTAGTAAGTAAATTATCTTCAAATGTACTTAAACTATTCAGTCTCTAAACTGTCTTCTGTTCAGTGCTTCTGTTTGACTTTTTTTTTTTTTTTTTTGGTCTTATCTCTCTTTTTCAAATATTGAAGAAATGAAAATATGTGAGATTAAACCTTTCTCATTTGATTGTGTTCCTACCAAAAGATCATATCAATGAAAACTCATTCACATACCTCATTAAAATTCAGTCCCTAGATGAGCAAATTTAATTGGCATGAAGTCGAGATACATAATTATTTAAATTATGAACATTTCTAGAAACAGGAGATTATGAAGAAAGGCATCTATTTACAATGCATCACTTCATTGTACTGGAAGTTACAATAAAAACAAATGCTGTACATTGCTCTGAAAAGGAAGTGAAATATAAAATCATGAATGTATAGCATCTTAAGAAAGAGTTTTACTTGAAATATTCTGAGTGCCCCTTGGTTTATTTTTATTAAAAAGCCACTTCATTATCTGAAGGATAAAGTCTTTATTTTACCAAGAGTTCATTTCAAATCCAAGAATGTTCTGGTAAATTACTTTGATGTTTAGCCCAGACAGATTTGGACACTAAAAAAACGGCAAAAAATTCATTAAAAATATCCAAAATTAGTATGTGTGCAAATACCACAAGCATGACTTGGTTAATATAAGTCACCAAAAGTATGTTTAATAGAAATCCAGAGTGTAAAAATTACTTTAAGAATGAGTAGAAATACAAAAAAAGAGTTGGATGTTTGTTAACACCTTACATACTTCTCTGTCGCTCCATTCACATGGCATTTTTTCCTTACTGCTCAGAAATTCTAGGTGCTGTGACTTGACGGTACTGAAGTTATCTGGGATTAGATACTTATTTTTAGAATCTCAGAAACAGAGCTTATATTTAATTAAAATTCTATATACTATAGAACTGCTGACACTATGATTCTCATTTCCCCAAAAGCACCTTGGGTTGAGGTTATTTTTCTTTAAGATGAGCATTATTATTATTGCAGGTATTTGCCAGTTCAAGACAAGGTAAATAGAACTGTAAGCATGAACCATTTAATAGCATTGTGTAACTTTGGAAGTACTATCATGCCTCTTTTTAATGTAGGTGTATCTCATTTCAATTCTTTTAAGGTTCTAGTTTTAACTTATTTTTTTCTGTTACAAGGTAAAAATAAGTAAATGTGCTTCTTTGCAAATATTGTCTGTATTGATGCTTTGTATTAGTGTTTACAGTAAAGCAACTGGTTCATTCAAGAGACCTTGAAATACCCCTTAACACCCCTCAACCCATACACAAAGAAACAAAACAAAAACAACAAAGTGCTTTATATCCCAGTACAAAACCAATAAGTAGGTCAACTGCACAGAGAATTAGGAAGATGGAATATCAAGGGTAGGTTGGAAATCAGGGACTTATTTAGAAATTAGTCAAAAAGCAAAGACACCTCATACCTTTGATGGGATTCAAGGCAAACTGAGGGCTAGTTGGATAATTTTTGTCCCTAGTGAAGGAACTTTACCAAACACAGCAAAAATAACTCAGAATGAGGTTTTCTAGCTGAGACTACCATGGCTATGGCTCTTATTACACTGGTCAGTAGCAGCTGAAAAGCTAAAATGGTTTCATCAAATTCCTGGGTAAAAGCAGAAAAGGTGACTAATAACAGCCAAGTATGCACTAGATTTTGTTTTAAAAGATATATTTCAAATCTTGTACTCCAACATGAAAAAGGACTCTTTCTTGTTAAATGTCCATGAATATTGAAGGTATATTATTGTACATTAAAAGCATCATGTATATCACAAGGTAAAAACTCTATAGATCATATTTTGTTAACCACAATGCAACAAAACTTGAAATACATAATTAAAATAAAGAGAAAATTTGAATATTCAAAGCTAATAAAGATTTTCTTGATAGATTTTGTCAACTTAAATAACAAATATTGTGTATACTTTTTTCTGGTATTTGAATCTTATTTTACTATTTAAATTTGTTCTTCAAACTAACCCACCACATTACTGATTTGATTTTCTGTTGGGCTGATCATCTGCTTTACTGATTCTAATGCATATTTTAAATTTCACGCTTATATCCAAAATATAATCTGCACCCAACTAATACTTATTCTAGACTTTAGAGAGAGTATAAGCAAAAAGAACAAGAAAAATGGCACATATTTCTATACCCCGAAGTCACTATTTTAACCACAAATAATATACTTGTATATAGTCAATTGCATATGCTTTGGCATAAATTTTTCCAGTATAGCCTATATGTGAAGTGCTTTGTAACTGTATTTTTAACACTCTACTGTTAGTCTGCTCAAGTAAACATTCTCTGCAAAAGACACTTGAAATAATTCATACTAAATTTTGGAAAAGGTCTGCTACAATTTACCCATTCCTTATTGTTTGATATTTGGGGTATTTTTAAACATTCAGTATAATAAACAAAAGCATTGTAGTAGGTATCTTTATTTGCCAAATACTCCTAGAAGAGACTTGTGTGTGTAAAAGGAAACTTAGCTTTAGATCTCAATTAGCATTGACGAATTACCCTCTGGAAAGATATATCAATTTCCAATCCCATTCTGGATGTCGATCAGTATTAGCTCCCCCACACGCCCACTGCTGCTGGTTATTATCATGTTTATAGTAGATTTAGTGGACGATTTAGTAGATGAAAAATCACATATTTTAAAATTTGTCTGTTTTGCTAATTAGTTTGAAGGGAAGAAAGAGAATCCATTAAAGAATTATTATCCCTAAAACGGAGAAGACACAAGATATTTTGGAGAAACAAAATCTTAAAAGTCTGACCAGGTGCAGTGGCTCATGCCTGTAATCCCAGCACTTTGGGAGGCTGAGGTGGGTGGATCACTTGAGGTCAGGAGTTCGAGGCCAGCCTGGCCAACATGGTGAAACCTCCTCTCTGCTAAAAATACAAAAATTAGCTGGGCGTGGTGGTTCACGCCTGTAATCCCAGCTACTCAGAAGGCCGAGGCAAGAGAATCGCTCGAACTCAGGAGGTGGAGGCTGCAGTGAGCTGAGATCAGGCCATTGAACTCCAGCCTGGGCAACAGAGTGAGACTCCATCTTCAAAACAACACCTTATGAATCTACCATTTCTAGAGAGAATGGTGGTGCTTCTGATAAAGATGAAGGAGTTTTATCAAGTGGAAAGCATTGGAATAGAGATCTACTGGTCTCATTTGCTATGACATGAAAAGATTGTTCTTTTAGAGTTTCATGTACTGAAGCTGTGCTTCTTTGGTTGACTATAAACTCTCAGCTTTCTGCTTCACTTTATGAAGTTTTAGAGTCATATACATGGGAATAGAAAAAAATTTGTCATGGACTCTTTTTATAGTTTATTTGGAAAAAAGTCATTAAAAACCATTAACTCATTATCTTTACAAGAGTCATATCTCTACCCTCAGTGGCTAAGTGGAGTCTCTTGACTCAGAGCAATGCTTTTTCTTTTTTCCACTATATCCATTGGTGTATGTTCAGTATATCATCAATTTAACACTCTAGTCAGTCATTAAGCAAAATATATAGTGAATGCAAACTAGGAACTTAAAGTATACTTCATAACTGTAGATGACTCACACATGGAAAATACTTGCTATGTAACATATACATTTAACAAGTTATATGACAGCTAATCTGGATTTATTGCTCAAGGAGGAGTTTTGTGCTTTGAGTTAGAGATGGAGCAGAGTTTTGCAACCTGGAATATTTGAGAATGCTTTTCAATATGTTGTAACAAGCTGAGAATACAGTAGGCACTAAATCAATGTTTACCCAAATTTTAAACTGTGGAAAAATTTAGCAATGGGGGATATGATTGAAAAGCAAAAATGAAAATCTTCTGCATGCTATATGGCCTATGCTCAGACAGTAGATGAGTCTTACGGCAGGCCTTTCCTAAGTAAGCGTGTAAACAGAAAAGCAAGAGGCCAAAACAATGACAGGAAACTTAAGAAATGAATGATCCAAGACTTATTAATGACTCCACTTGAAAGTGGAAGAAGTTATTATTATTGTGGTTATTTGGTTTTTCTATCCAAAAACAGAACAAGTAAAAGTAGTGACTTTTAAGTGAAGAGTTTGTAATTCTAAAATTGTCTTTCTTGATATTTCAGATAATTTTGGGTGGTTTACCTGAATGATATATTTTCATTCCTCAAATTGGATTATATGTGAAATGCTCATAATTTTCACATTAATACTCATGTCAATAGTTTTAGTGAACAGTATACATGAGAGGAAAAGAGAAATAATAGCAGAGGGTATTACAGGGTCTGTGGTTTAAAAAACAACAACAATAAATTATTCATTACTTTTGACATTATTCCTCTTTGTCT
Organism: Macaca fascicularis; assembly: GCF_037993035.2. NCBI lineage: Eukaryota > Metazoa > Chordata > Mammalia > Primates > Cercopithecidae > Macaca > Macaca fascicularis. Next base: position 26,482,079 of record NC_088376.1, on the reverse strand, counting down.
TTATTCCAATATCATTTTATAATTCTATAACATGACGTTTGTCTTTTTATTGGCAGAAGTGTGCAGTGTTTAAGTCACTTTATCTTCCCATTTTTAATCATTTAAGTTAAATTTTCAGAATGAAATGACTTCTTGACAGCGAGATCTTGTGATATTAATCAATGTCTTTAACTTCCGACTCATCCTTTGTTATTCATTAGCTTCAAGGTTATATTTCAAATACTTGCCCTAGATCCCAACTTCTAAGAGAAAATATTCAAATCCTTTCTACTTTTATCAAACAGACAGCCTTAATTTAAAATCTCTTCACTTGCTATCAGATTGTTTCATAATGCATTAAATCGTATCATGGACATGGTCTTCTCTAATAACATTTGTTTGAAGAGTTGTCTGTTATATCTTTCTCTGATAGTATTATTATAAATATTGCCAAAGGATTTAGAGAATGTTGAAGAATAATGTTAGTATTCAGTCTTCATTCATTCATTCACACATGTACTATGGTCAACCAAATATCAGGAACTGAGTTTGGCACTAAGAGTTCAAAGATGTAAAATACATGTTGCCTGGCATCAGGGAGTTTGACATTTCATTTCGGTTGCAAACATAATTACAATTATAATGCACTTTGAAAGCTGCCTGCCTTTCTAGGATGGAATGTTCTATATTTTGATATCGTTGCGGGCTATAAGGATGTAGGCATTTACCAATACTTACTGAACTGTGCACTTAAGACCCGTGTATTTCACTATGTAAATCATATCTCAATTCAAAAAAGGTAAGCAAAACAAGTAGTGGGAGACAGACTGTGAGCAGAGAAGTTTGGGAATAGTTTCTTGCCACAGCTGCATTTCCACTTCAAGAGAGCATGATTCACATGCATATTAAAAGCTCTGATAATTGCTGCAGGCAGACTAGAATTAGCTTTGTTAAACCCAGTATTTACTAAATTTAACCATATAACTCCCCCTTTTCTTTTAACAGTAGCTCATACTACCATCCTGCAGAACTAGCATTCTTCAGAACACACTTAGGACAATGACAAATTCAGATTTTTAAGAAGCTTTTCTAGCATCTTCCATTTTGATATTATTGAATATAAAATGTGGAATTACACACTCTGAATAACTTTTCCAAAGTTTCTCTGCCACATTTCTAGACAAAGACTTTTGTGTGCCTTCCTCTAAACTCCCTCTATAAGCATTTTTTAAATACCATAAGAATAATAATCTCCTGTTAGAATAATCATCACATTGCATTGAAATCATTCCCAGGGGTTGAGAAAATATGTTCTGAGAGTCAAATCTAGCCAAAGTATGTTTTGGTATAGTGGTTTTCAAATTTTTAAGTGGTTAAAAGGAAACAAACAAAGAGAATATGCAACAGAGACTGTACGTGTCCCCCAAAGCCTAAACTATGCACCATCAGGCCATTTAGAGAAAGTATACTGACCCCTGGTTTATGAGACTCTGTCTCTACAGATTTTAGCTTTGTGAGAGAGATACTGTGACTTGACACTATGACCAGGCCTTGACAGACGTGGTGCTTCAAACACAGTTGTGTACGATAAATATTTTTTAAGGAAAAAAAGATTAAAAATTGCATGCTATAACTCTAGGGATTTGGGGTAATTGTTACAGCTGTGACATTTTGAATATGCTACATTTTATTTATTTGTTGCATTTAATGTATAGATATTATAGAGATATTAGTAGGATTTTTTTTAGGTCTGGGTTTTAAGAGACTTCAGAGCTTACAGATAGAAAGCTGTGAGTCATTAGTATAGGCTGAATTAAGCCCTGAAAGTGACTGAGATCATTCTGGAAGAATCATTCAGTGATAAGAAGAGGGTTGATAATGATACTATGCCAAAAAACAAACAAACAAACAAACAAACAAAGATGAAATGGAACTTCTTTTCCTTCATGCTCTAGGATATATAATTTTGTGGGGTGGAGTAAAGTAAATATAATTGGTGAAGTTAGGCAACTGTCCCCACACTGGCAGCTCTAACAAGTAAAGTCAAGAAAATGAGAGATTTGTCTGGGCGCGGTGGCTCACGCCTGTAATCCCAGCACTTTGGGAGGCTGAGACGGGCGGATCACGAGGTCAGGAGATCGAGACCATCCTGGCTAACATGGTGAAACCCCGCCTCTACTAAAAATACAAAAAATTAGCCAGGTGTGGTGGCGGGTGCCTGTAGTCCCAGCTACAGGGGAGGCTGAGGCGGGAGAATGGCGTGAATCCGGGAGGGGGAGCTTACAGTGAGTGGAGATGGGGCCACTGCACTCCAGCCTGGGCGACAGAGAGAGACTCCGTCTCAAAAAAAAAAAAAAAAAAAAAAAAAAAAAGAAAATGAGAGATTTGAGGAAGTTGGCGTTATTTCCCTGTTATGACAACCACCATGCAGATTGATCTATAACACTGCTTGATGGCTGACTTCAATACATGCCAGCTTTACAAAATATATTAAAATATGAACATACATTTGAACTCATTTAAGAAAAACAAATACTGAAGAACAAAGCATCAATTAAATGGTATATTTAACCACATCCCTCGCACCCTTCACTCCCCCAAATCACGTAACACTTGCAGTATGTATTTGCACCATCAGTAATAGGCAATCATTAAATATAGAAATTGATGCTATTCTTAGAGGATGCCAAATGTATTAAGAGTTATATAATCCATTTGCTCATGCACCTATGACAAGATATGTCACATTACTTAAAGACAAAAAACAGAGGTTCTTAAATCTTGTATTTCTTTATTTTTCATATGCCCAGAAGTAAATCTTATGATATCAAAACCATCAATAGAAGCTATGTTTATTCTTCATTTAAAAAAAGGTAGGATTTTTTATTTACAAGCATTGTGAAAATGCAATAGATGGAGAAAACACCTAAAAAAATGAGACATACATATGTACAGAATAAGAAGCCAAGAATGTATTTCTTCAAAAGATCCTCAGAGATGATTGTAAATACTTCTATGCTCACAATCTAGAAAATCTACAGAAAATGGACAAATTCCTGGAAACACAATCTCCCAAGATTGAATCAGGAAGAAGTTGAAACCCTGAACACCATCAAGTTTTGAAACTGAATCAGTAATGAAAAAAAAAAACAAAAAACACAAAAACCCTACCAACCAAAAGATGCCCCAGAACAGATAGATTCACAGCCAAATTCTACCAGACATACAAAGAAGAGCTGGTACCAATCCTATTGAAACTACTTCAAACAATTGAGGAGGAAACGCTTCTTCCTAACTCATGTTATGAAGGCACCATCACTCTGATAAAAACAAACAAACAAATAAACAAAAAACCTGGCAAAGACACAATGAGAAAAGAAAATGACAGGTCAACATTCCTGATGAACCAAGGAGGTGAAAGGTCTCTACAAGAAGAAATACAAAACACTGCTAAAAGAAATCATAGATAACATGGACAAATGGAAAAATATTCCATGCTCATGAATTGGATGAATCAATATATTTAAAATGGCCATACTGCTCAAAGCAATCTACAGATTCAATGCTATTCCTATCAAGCTACCGACGTCATTTTTCACAGAATTAGGAAAAAAAAAAACTTTTATAAAAATCATGTGGAACTAAAAAAGAGCTCTAATAGAGCAATAATAAGCAAAAAAGAACAAAGCTAGAGGCATCACATTGCCCAAATTCAAACTATACTATAAAGCTACAACGATCAAAATTGCATGATACTGGTACAAAAGCAGGTACGTATACCAATGGAACAGAATAGACAATCCAGAAATAGAGTCACACACGTATAGCCATCTGATCTTTGTTCTTACAGGAAGAACAAAAATTGACAAGTGAGACCCAGTTAAACCAAAGGGCTTCCACGCAGCAAAAGAAATGATCAATAGAGTCAACAGACAACCTACAGAATGGGAGAAAATATTCATAAGCTACACATCTGTCCAAGGCCTAATATGGAATCTATAGGGAACTTCAACAGCTGAACAAACAAAAAACAAACTGCCATGGTTTAAAAAATGGGCAAAAGACAGGAACATACACTTCTCAAAAGAAGACATACAAGTGACCAACAAACATGAAAAAATGCTCCACATTATTAATCATCAGAGAAAGGCAAATCAAAACCACAGTGAGATACCATGTCACACTAGTAAGAATGGCTATTATGAAAAAGTCAAAAAACAATACATGTTGGAGAGGCTGGAAAGAAAAGTGAACGTTTACATACTATTGATGGAAATGTAAATTAGTCCAGCCACTGGGAAAGCAGTTTGGAGATTTCCCACCGCACTTAAAACAGAACTACTATTTGACCCAGCAATCCCAATACTAGATATAGAACCAAAAGAATACAAACCATTCTATCAAAAACACACATGCACTTGCATGTTCCTCATGGCACTATTTACAATAGTAAAGATATGGAATCAACCTAGGTGTTTATCAATGGTGGACTGGATAAAAATATGTGGTACATACACAACATGGAATACTATGCAGCCATAAAAAAGAACAAAATTGTATTATTTGCAGCAACATGGATGCAGTTGGAGTCCATTATCATAAGGTAGTTAATGCAGGAACAGAAAACCAAATACCACAAGTTCTCACCTATAAGTGGAAGCATTGGATATTCATGGACATAAACTGGGGACTACTAGAAGGGGGAGGGAAGGGAGGCAATGGTTAATAAACTAACTCTTGAGTTAACCGTAGTATCACATAATGTGACCATGTAACAAACCTACACATGTAACTCCTGAATCTAAAATAAAAGTTGAAACAAAAATCCTGGAATAAAATAAAGTCAAACATGAATGCTGAAAAGTTAAAATAATATATTTCTCCCTCAAAATTACCAAAATTATCCTTTCATTTGTGGTAAAAGCCAGAGCACATAACCAATGAGATAACAGCTCAGTCAACTGCAGAAATCAGCAATTTGTGCATAAAAAGTAAGTAGTAACTCCTGTTTCCTGGAAAATGGAACAGATGTATATTTCCCTATTCCTCCCACTAAATACTGAAAACCCTGGACATTATATACAATGCAAACATAAAAACACTCTTAAAGGTGAAGAGAAGACGACAAATTCACAAGGTACTGTAAAATCCAAGGAATAATACAGTAGTTAGCTTCCTGAGTTTCTTTTTTGTCATTTCTCCCAGATTTAAGGCTGAAAAAGCCAGCTCCCAAACATGCCAAAGAGTGCAGATGAAAAAAGCCCTAACGAAATCCTGCCCTCTTTAGTCAAGGGACAGAAGAGGGGCAACCTAGTATCACAGAAAACTTTTAGACAATAACTGCTCAACCCCAGTGAAACACCAGAAAAAAAAAATTGTGGCCCCAACACCATCCATGCCACAAAAGGCTGTATGTGGATCCTAGATTTCAACCTCTCTAATCTATAACAAGCAATCCTTGTCTCCTGTACCCTGTACCATTCAAGATAGTGTCAGAGAAAGCCAAATGGGGAGCTGGAACATTCATCCATATCCAGGGAGTAATAAGGCCACACCTCCATGGTATTAGCAGAGACAAGTGGGGAACAGTAATAACAAACTCATTGCTCTCAGCCAAGGCATTCTGAAGAGAGGCATAGTAAGGAGCCAGAATTTCCCCCCCCTCCCCCCACAAAATTAAAAAGGAGTCTCTCCTCACTTAGCTGGTCAACTGAGGCCCATTGGGAACCTGGACTTCTACCCCTACTTGGCAGTAAGAAAGTGGTGCCCTCCTCCTCCTGCTACAGTAGTGGCAGAGGAAGCCAGCTAATTCTATCAAGACATATACAGGACTTAATTGCTAAAACTAAAAACTGCAAAACGATAATGAAAAATGAGAAAAATAAATGGAGGTACATACCGTGTTCATGGTTTGGAAGAACACACTAAGGATATCAATTCTGCCAAAATTGATATATAGATTTAACCCAATTGCTAAGAAAATCTTAGCAAGAATTTTATAGATATAGATACAATTATTTTGAAATATATATGGAAGGCAAATTAGGTAGAATAGCTAAAATACTTTTGAAAAAGAAAAAGTGATAGGAACAGGTTTACTCAATTTCAAGACTTTTTATATAGCTGTGATAACCAGGGTCGTGTGGTATTGGCAGAAGGATGGCCACATAGATCAATGAAGCTGAATCCAGAGATAGACCCACACAAACATGCCTAACCAATTTTTAACAAAGACGCAAAATTTATTGGAGAAAAGAACAATTGTTGGAACAAATAGGCAGGTATACACAAAAACATGTTTAGCTTCAATATAAATCTAACACTTTATACAAAAATTAGCTCAAAATGAAATGTGGTTTTAAATACATAATTCAAAATTACACAACTTTTATAAAAATAGAAAACAACGGAGACAAGTTTATTCATCTAGAACTAGTCAGAGTTCTTGGGACTTGACACAAAAAGGATAATCTACAAAAGGAAAAAAAAAAGATAAATTGGACTTCATCAAACATACAAGTATTTACTCTCCAAAAGACCTATAAAGATGATGAGTGGATAACCTGCAGACTCCAAGAAAATATTTACAAACCAGATGTTCAAAAATGACTAATATCTAGAGTATATAGTCCAATGAACTTACAAAACTTGACAGTAAAAAACCAAGCAATCCAATTAGAAATAGGCAAAAGACATAAAGAAACACCTTGCCAAAATGATATACCGATGACAAATATGCAAATGAAAGGTATTTAGCATCATTAGTCATCTGAGAAACACAAATTAATACCACACTGAGATATTACTATATAACTATCAGAATGGCTAAGTAAAAAATAATGATAACCACAAATATTGGTAAAGATGAAGAAAATCTGGATTACTTATACATGGATAGTGGGAATGTAAAATAACATAGCCACTCTGAAAATTTTTGGAAATTTTTAATTGAACTAAACATGCAATTAATGTATAACCCTTGATGTAGTTTGGATATTTGTCCTCTCCAATTTTATTTTTTTAATCCTTTAAGTTCTGGGGTACCTGGGCAGATCGTGCAGGTATGTTACATAGGTATACATGTGCCACAGTGGTTTGCAGCTCCCATAAACCTGTCATCTACATTAGGCATTTCTCCTAATGCTATCCCTACCCTAGCCCTCCATCCCTGACAGGTCCCAGTGTGTGATGTTCCCCTCCCTGTGTCCATGTGTTTTCATTGTTCAACTCCCACTTATGAGTGAGAACATGCAGTGTTAGGTTTTCTGTTCTTGTGTTTAGTCTCCTGAGAATGATGGTTTCCAGCTTCATCCATGTCCCTGCAAAGGACATGAACTCATCCATTTTTATGGCTGCATAGTATTACATGGTGTATATGTGCCACATTTTCTTTATCTGGTCTATCATTGATGGGCATTTGGGTTGATTCCAAGTCTTTGCTATTAGGAACAGTGCCACAATAAACATACGCGTGTATGTGTCCTTATAGATCGCTTCCTTATACCTTATACAAAAATTAACTCAAGATGGAAAAAAGACTTAAATGTAAGACCCAAAACCATAAACACCCCAGAGGAAAACCCAGGCAATACCATTCAGGATATAGGCATGGGCAAAGACTTCATGACTAAAACACCAAAAGCAATGGCAACAAAAGCCAAAATAGACAAATGGGATCTAATTAAACTAGAGAACTTCTGCACAGCAAAGTAAACTTTCATCAGAGTGAACAGGCAATCTAAAGAATGGGAGAAAATTTTTGCAATCTATCCATCTGACAAAGGGCTAATATCCAGAATCTACAAAGAACTGTCCTCTCCAATTTTATGTTGAAATTTGATCTCCAATATTGAAGGTAGGGTCTAGTGGGAGGTGCTTGGGTCATGAGGACAGATTACTCCTGAATGGCTTAGTGTCATCTTTGCAGTAATGAGGGAGTTCTCCCTCTATTAGGTCCCATGATAGCTAATTGTTGAAGAACTTGACACCTCCGTTCCTTCTGTCTCCTTTCATTCTCTTGCCCTGTAATGCCTGTTGCCTTTCTCCTTTAGCCATGGATAGAAGTTCTCTGAAGCCCTCACCAGAAGCAAATGTTGGTACCATGCTTCTTGTATAACTTGCAGAATCATGAGCCAAATAAACCTCTTTTTTAAATATATAAATTACCCAGCCTCAGGTATTCCTTTATAACAAGGCGAAATGGACTAAGAAAAGCCTGCACTGCAATTCTGATTATTTATTTTGGACAAACGGAAAGTTAGGTTCACATAAAAATCTGTGTGCAACAGTTCTTGGCAGTTTTATTTATAATAACTGAAAACAACTCATATGTTCAACTGGTAAATGATTAAATAAATGATAGCATATTCACAGCATGGAATACTCAGCATTAAAATGAAGCAGAAAGAGATTGCTGGGCTGAATTTTTAAAATTGAACTATATGCTCTCTATAGAAGACAAACTTTAGATTTAAAAACACAAATATGTTTAAAATAAGTTTAAACAAAGGTATGCTATGCACAATGTAAACATAATAGAACTAGAGTGAATATACTGATAACAGACAAAACAGACTTCAAGACAAAAATCTTACTAGAGACAGTTAGTGATGTTTATAATAAACTAAGGGACAGTTTTTTAGGGAGCTACACATTTAAAAATACATATGCATCTAACAATAGAGCTCCAAAGAATTCAAGGTACAAATGAATGATTCGATGACAACAGTTGCAGACATCAATATCCCACTCTAATAACAGCACAGCTAGACAGAAAGTCAGTAAGGAGACAGAATACTGAAATCACATTGGCTAGATATGGTGGCTTGTGCCTGAAATCACAATATTTTTGGAGGCTGAGGCAGGAAGTTCACTTGAGTACAGGAGATCAAGACCACCCCAGGCAACAGAGCAAGACTTGATAAACATTAAAAATAAAAAAGTTAGCTGGGTGGGGTGGTGTGTGCCTGTACTTCCAGCTACTGGAGAAGCTAAGATGAGGCCACGAGTTCAAAGTTGTAGTGTGCTATCTTCACACCACTGCACTATAGCCTAGGTGAGAAGTAAGAGCACAGGAAGAAAGGAAGGAAGGAAGAAGGGAGGGAGGGAGGGATGAAGGAATGAAAGAAAGGAATGGAAAGGAAGAAAGATGAAAAGAAGGAAAGAAGAAAGAGATGCAGGGAGGGAGAGAGGGAAAGAGGGAGAGAGTGAAGGAATCACATTATCACCAACTGGACTTAAATGACATCTATAGAACTCTCCACTGAGCAACAGCAGAATGTACATATTTTGCAGTTGCACGTGGAACATATTTCATAATTTGTTCTTTGAAAAGGTTAAAAAATAATAAGACTTTAGCTATACTAAAAAAGAAAATAGTGGGGAGATAGATTACCAAATTGAGGAATCAGAGGGGGACAGCAACACCAACTTTACAGAAATTTTAAAATAAAGAAACATTATCACAATGTTATGCCAACACTTAGACTATTTAGATAAAATGGACATATTCATAGTAAGGCATAAATTTCTGAAAGTAACCCAAGAAGTAATAAGCAATCTGAATAAATCTATAACAATTAAGTTGATATACTAATTAAAAGTATTCAAAGAGAAACACAGCCCCAGATAGTTTTACTGTGAATTCTGTCAAACAATTTAAAAGGAAATAACACCAATCCTGTGCAAGCTCTTCAAGGAAACAGAGAAGGTGAGAACATTTAACAACTCACTTTAAGAGGCTACAATGACCACAATGCTAAGGCCAAACAAACATATCAGTAGAAAAGAAAGCTGTAATTCAATATCTCTCATAAATATAGATGCAAGGTCCCCAACAAAATATTATCAAACCAATCCAACAACATATAAATAGGATTATATATCATAGCCAAATTGGATATAGTGTTGGAATGCAAGGTTGGATTACACCCAGAAATAAACTAACATAATATACCATATCAATAAAATAAAGAACGAAAATCACATGATTCTTAAGATAGATGCAGCATTTGACAAAATATTATACTCATTTGTCACAAAAAATCTCAACAAACTAGAGATAAAAAAATAACTTTCTCAAACTAATAAAGGGCATCTACAAAAATGGATCATAGACTTAAACATAACACCCAAATCTAAAAAAACTTTGGAAGAATATATAAAAGAATTTATCATCTTTTTTTTTTTTTTTTTTTTTTTTTGAGACAGAGTCTCGCTTAGTCGCCCAGGCTGGAGAATTTATCATCTTAATTAGGCAATTGCTACTTAGCTAAGACACCAAAAACATAAGCAACAAAATAAAGAAATAGATACTCTGGACTTCACTCTAATTTCAAAAATTTGGGCTTCAAAGGAAGCCATCAAGAAAGTGATAACTATATAGAAATGCAAATGACTCAGAAAATCTAAAATAATTTTGAAATAAAATAAGAGAACATATTCATCAATTGTTAAAATTTTACTATAAATCTACGATAATCAAGGTAGTATGATAATGGCATAAGGAAGGCAGTGGACAGAACTAAGATGAGAAATTAATCCTTATACATGTGGTCAACTGATTTTTGACAATGAAGCCAAGCCAAGTCAGTGAGGGAAAAATAGTCTTCCCAACAAATCGTGCTACGAAAATAGGATGCCCATATGCAAAACTATAAATTTAGATCTTTATCTCACACCATACATAAAAAATAACTCAAAATTTATTGAAGACCAACATGTAACAGATGAACTATGAGAAATACAGGAGAAAAAGTAAACCTTCAAGACTTTGGGTTACACAAAGATTTCTTACATATAACATTAAAAGCACAATCCATTAAAAACTTATATATTCAACTTCATCAAAATAAGAAACTGCTGTGCTTTAAAAAAGACCCTTTGAAGACAATGAAATGCCAAGCCATATGAGGGAAAAATCATATTTGATAAAGGACTTGTACCCAGAATACACAAAGCAATTTTTCAATCCAATAAAAAAAAGACAAATAAAATTAAACATGGAGAAAGGATCTGAATATTGAAAAATATACAAATGTCTAATTAATAAGCACCTGAAGAATGCTCAATATCACTAGTAGTTAAGAAAATGCAAATTAAAAATCACAATGATATATGATTATTTTACCCACTAGGAATGCCTATAATAAAAAGGAAAGACAGTAACAAGTGTTGGAGAGGATGAGGAGACACTAGAAATGCACACATAGGTAGTGACAACATAAAATGGTATGATCAATTCAAAAAATAATTTGACAATTTCTGAAAATGTTAAAAATAAAATTACAGATGACCCAGAAGTTACATTCCTAGATATTTACTTAAGAGAAATGAAAAACATGTCCACACAAAAATGTATTATTTATAATAACCAAAACTTTAAGCAATCCAAAATTTCCATCACTTGGTGAATGGGCAAGGAAAAGATGGCATATTCATATAGTGGAACATATCTCAGCAATAAACAAGAATATTCTACAATATGGAAGCATCCCCAACATACTGTGCTATTGAGAGATGCTAGATGCAGAGGAAAACAGATAAATGGGTGCCTTGGGCTGGAGTGAGACCAGGAACTGACTACAAGAGACAAGAGGGGTATTTGGAGGATGATAGATGTTCAAAACTAGATTATTATAATGTTTATACAACTCTGTAAATGTATTAAACGTCATTGGATTGTACATTTAAATGAGTCAATTTTATAATATGTACATTTCAACTCAATAATGGTGTTAAAAAGTGTGACTTGATGAAGGCAAATATTACGTGTAAAAGCCCTTTGTGATATAGGAAACAGTAATCTAAATGACATCTTTACAATAAATACCATATTCATCTGCCTTTGTAAATGTTCCTAAATCTAGAACTAAAGAAAAAAGATTCAAAATGCAATTAGTGAAAGCAAGTTTTCAGTATATAATGCAGCACTTTAATTGTGACTTAATATGGGGATAGATATTTTGTTTTTAATTTTTAAGGGGTGGGAAACATTGCCTTCAGGCTATCTGCCATAGGTATTGTTATCTCTCTACAGAGCTTTTGATTAAATATTGAATAGTAGTGAGTTTGATGTTATAATCCCTGACAAGTATCTTGAGTGCAGTTACTTTATGTGGCTGATTAGGTGGGGAGCCAAAAGCTTTAACAGTCAATTGAACTGGAGTCAGGATTATTTTCTTTTTGAGAAAGTTAAGGAGGTTAAAAAAAAAACCACATGCTGGAGTAGTAAGCCATCTCACTTTATTTCTTGACTTTATGGTTTCTCAAGCAGAACAGTTGAACAGATTCTAAAAAGCCAACCACTTCTGATCATATTTGTCCCAGAAAGTACTACAGAATAAAAACAGCATAGAAAACATTTTTACAACTATGCGTGTTCCTTTTCATAGCGAGTTTCATGGTTAGAATTGATATTAACTATGAGAATAATATAATTAATTTGGGATTGTTACCTGGGCCTATCTTGAAGCATTTACTGAAATTGACTATTGGGACAGGAGATCACAAAGCTAGAGCAGGTGTATGACTTTCTCCAAACCTGACTGGCCAAACTTTCCCCCAGGGGATGTTGAAGTTCTGAACCCAAGAGAGATAGCGGAAAAATTCCTGAATCTTGGAGCTCTGGGCAGCTTCCCGTGCCATTTCTCTGTGTGGTGATGTTCTCCAGGACTTACAATAGAAAAACCCATCTCAATTTGGAGAGCTATATATTCAAAGACCAATAAAATAACACTTGGTTCAATTGTTCTCCAAATAATATTTTATGTTGCTTTTTCTCCTTTCCCTCCACACCTGAACCTCTCTAGATCTGTGAAATTAGGAGTTGCAAAGGTCCATCACAGCTTCTTTTGTTTCTCTGTCCCCAGAAGAAATTTCTCTGACTTTGTATAGCTTTTGCTATTTGACCTATATACCTTAGTCTATGGTACATTTGAAATCATGTAACTGTGAGCTAGTTTAAAATATTAATACATGAGATTATTGAAGGTGATTTAAGGAGATATTAATACATAGTATTTGTCCCCATTTGTGAAAAAGGCAATGCTTCATAGACCATAATTACCTGAGTATCTCAGGATCAGGTCCTCTAGATCTGCTTTGTACTATATGGGCCTAACATGATGGCATTTAGCATTAACACGGAAAACAAAAATACAGCATTACTTTGTATTAGAGAAAACAATGAGAATCTATAATTTCTGTATACCATGACAAATACTAATAAATGGATCCTACCTAAATATGACTCTACTGTTGAGTCTTCATATAAATTAAATCTTATTAAGAAAGTCAAAATGTCTCAAATCAATTCAAAGATGCCCGGAAATAACAAAATCTAAACAACTTTTATATCTCCTGGTTTATTAATTATAGCATTTATATTCTCTTAGGTTTTGTTTTCTCAAGTCCAGACAGGAGTTAATTACACATAATCATAAGATTACCAGGAACATTGAACCAAATAATGTGTAAAAGGTACATAAAAGTTGCCTGATGCATTGTTGCCTCTCAATTAGTCATTATTATTTACATAGTAAGTCACTGGTAATTAAAAAAAAATCCTAATTTTGACTAAAAAAAAGTGCTGAAAAATGAACATTTAGAAATAAATCATTCTTTCAGTGTTAAAGAGAATCAAGCATGCTTTTCAGCCAAGGGAAAAAAGCGGTATTTAATAGGTCCTAGAACACATTTTCTTTAGTTCTGAGAAGCAAGTATTACTAGTTCTGTTGAATCTTACTTTGGAACTCAACTATTGTTGGAAACAACTATTGTTGAAGTATATTTTTTCTTTTTGGATAGGAAGATATTTAGAGTGAAGAAGAGCCTACAAAATCTAGAATACCAAAAGCTGCATTTGGTTGAAATATGCTCTATGCTTTTATGTAAACCCTCCAAATAAAAACAATTTGCAAGAAATAACTGCCAATAGATTTTTAAATCCCCAATTAAGCTATTTTGCTGCTTTTATAATTACTAGCAACTGCCATCAATTATTTATTCTGAGGTTAGTAATAATAAACATATTGTTAAATATTCAGTGTGTAAAAAAGATTTTGGCTTTTTACCAGATAACCCTTTCTTGCAATCACATATGCAAAATATAGATGTAACTTTAACTTCTAAGACAAACTATTTATTGACTACATCACAAAGACATTAGAAATAGATTATAATAAAAAACTGACTACAAATTGATAATGCAACAAGAGGGACTCTTAGTGATACAATGAGAGAGTTCAGGTTTGGGGGACATATTTCTGCAGTTAAGGATTAATTAAGCAATTTCAGCCCTGAGGAAGGCTGCTTTGGCTGGCAGCTTGACTGTATTAACAGATGAGCTTGTTTTGCAAGCAAATGAGTAAACAAATCTGTTAACTACAATTAATTTGGTTTTTGCACATTGGTTCACCACATTTTTATTTACCAAATAATTCTCATCTCTACTTAAACATAGAAGTCTGACTGCACAAATATTAGCTATGTCTTAGCTGATGTGAATAAGAAGTTGAGCAAAAACATTTTACTTCAGTGTCCAGTGGTACTTGGTGCATTGGTAGCTCTTAGTTGCATGTTGCTATAAAGGATCCTCCTTAAAACTATGCCACATTAATTAACTGATTTGACTAATAAGTTTCCTTTATGCATTATTTATCTAGTTAAGTGCATAATGATGTATTAATAAGTTGTATAGAAAGAGAGGCTGTGGAGTAGTATTTGTTCTCTGATTACCAAAAGTATACGCCATTGATATTAGTGATTAAGCCAATTTTTTGTGCTATGCATGCCTTAAAATAATTTTTATAAGAACATCATTTCAATAAAACAGATTCATTTGTTTTTTATAACAAACACTTCTGTAGCACTTACTAAGCAAAAAACACTGTGGTAAGTGCTGTATTAACTCAGTTATCCTCCAAATAACTATATGACTTGAATATTATTCCCATTTTAACAATGAAGAAATTGGGACATAGATCTAAAGTAATTCACTGAGAACACAAACTGGCAAGTGGGTTTGAACCTAGATAGTTAAGTCACATGCTACAGCCTCAAAACCTGCTGGTTCTTTCAATCCTGCCTTCCTAGAGTTCCTTTCAGACCTGTGCACTCGAGAATTCCGTAGACCAAAAACAATTTCCTATCTGTCCACTTTTCTGGAAAGAGTAAAAAGTTGCTTGTCTTTTTAGAAGTGACCTTTTTTACTTAGCACATACAATGAAGACCATGGGGCAGACTCAGTTTCCCTAAAATATGAGCCCAAGGAGAGCAAAGGTAGAGTAGATAAAACACAAACTGAACTTGAAACTAAGTTTTATTTTGCCCCTTGTTCTTCGTTGTGCATAACCCAATGGAGTACCTTTTCTTGATTTCCTTTGACTTATAAGCAGAGGTTCACATCATGTGAGGTTTTAGAATTGTTCACATCACATAAACAGAGTTTGGCTTATCAGAGTAGAGTCATGTTTTAAAGGGTCTTGAATGTTGAGTTTGAGGTGTTCTAAGTGCAACAGAATAGGGGAACACTGAAGATTCCTGGGGAGAGAAATGGAAGATGAAAGCCATTTCATCTGGTCTCTTGAAAGGTGCTGAATGAATTGGAGTAGAACACAAATATGGCCAGAGACCAGCTACACAGCTAACTGGGATGAGGAGGTGAGAGAGGGGGAGTAGATAAGAAGATAGGTCTAAGGCAATTCAAGAGCCTCAGCCTTGCATAACTACAAGAATGTAGTTTTATTCACGTTACCAGATGAGAGAAATCTTGTTTGGGAGAAGAGAGAAACAGGGATATGGCACAGAGTGGAAAGAGAGAAGATAAGTGTGACTTTAAACAATATACATAAAGACTTATTTCAATCACATTAGCATGTTGAAACTAAAAACTCTCAAGATTTTTAAAGTAGTGTGAGTATATTAGCTGAGATGTATAACAATTTTTTTTTGTTTTTTCTATGTCAGTACTGGTCTATGCAAAGCAGCTTTTTCACCAATACTATTTTTCCTTACTGTTACTAGTCCTACTCTGTGAGATAAACAATTTAAATTGGTGTCTTTTGTAACGTTCTCATGGAGCTCAAAGTTTTTTTTTTCATAGCATTTAACATAATTTATAATTATATGCTCATTTATTATAGGTTTACTTGTTAAATATTTCCTCTACTAGACTGAAACTTTAATGAAGACATAAACTTCATCTTATTTTGCAGCCATGTACACCCAGTTGTTAGCATAGTTTAGAGCTCAAGATGAATAAATATTCAAGTTTTTTGTCCTCATTAAAAGCTAAGATTTTAAAAAATCTTACAGACTCAAAAACTGAGGCAATACCTGGATGATTTTATTCACCTCATTATGTTGAAAAATAAAATAAATCTGTAAACTTCCTGGGCTTTTATTAGAAATTAAAGGTTAGGAATAGTTGTAACTAGGTTAGCAGTGAATTGCTAAATTTAAACACTTCCCTTCCAAGTGGTTAAACTCTGTTAACATCTCAGCTGTTCAGGTTCTTGTACATAAAGTATTTATGTATATAAAAGGTTATAATGTAACACTGTAATAAGCAGAGAAAGAAGCACTACTCTGTGTCAGAGAGATTTGCATTACTACTAACAGAAGTTAGCCTCACAGCTGGAGTGCTGCAAGAAAGAAAAATATTTTTTGAGATGGAAAAAACGTGTGTTCATAAAAAGTTCAAATACTTCAATCAAAGTATAGTGCGATATACACTAATTTTTTTCACAGATGAAAGGCCCAAATAAAGTAAGCTTTAAAAAAATCAAAATACAATAAAGGTCTGTGATCCAGAACATCTTCAATCACAGCCTCTTATTCTGCTCTGTCATCTAATTTCACCATTCTCCACTCCAGTGCCTTTGACCTTCGGAGAACAATAATGCCGATGACTTTTACAGTTATTTGCCCCATTGTGCCACTGTAATTGAGTTCACCTACAGACCTATTTGATATTGTATTAATAATTATTTATGCTAGAAGTATTCTAGCTACACTAATACATCTTTGTAAAATCTCATCAAGAAACTTTAAAAAAGATGTTTTGTGTTAATGATGAGGAGGTGTCCTCGGCTATATTGAATTTCTCACTATTGTTTGAATTCTAAAAATGTATTTATATTTATATTTATGCTTAGAAATAAAAATTTAAAAACATGTACATTATAAAAATTTAAATACCGTTATTTTCATGAAATTAAAGAAAAATTATCTCTGTGTCCCTACAACTTGATGTGAACAGGAAAAAAATGTGTTTTCCCTTTAACGATGAAAAAAAGTGTTTCAGTAATTTTAAATGTTTTATGCATTCTCTAAGGTCTTATCAACCCAACGCTTGTTTAAAATATAGTTAATAGAAGACAATATGTATGTAGCTTTAAATAGCCTCTATAACACAAACATTTTCCAATCATTAATGTCTTAAGCAAAAAGACCAAAAGTAGAAAATAACATTCTTCGAAAAATATCTTTCTTGCAACAAGTGTCCAAACTCTTCTGTATGGCAGATGTGTAACTTCCAGAAATAGTAACACAGTGCCAAAATCTCTATGTAACAAAGCAGGTCCAAATTTTTATTTGCCTCAAATAATACTCAACACAACAGAATCCCAATGCATAGAACATTGTAGACAATTAGAATTTCTTTTTTAATGTAATTTTATTTCTTCACCAAACTAAGATTTGTAAATGTATCCATTTCAGTTGGATAATTTGCTCTAATACCTAAGCAGGTTTTGACCCTATAGTTAACAGAGGCTTTCTCTTAATTATGCACAAAAGCCCAGAAGAAAGTTTTTGTGACTGACACTGGTGAGCCTGGCAGATGAGAGTGACTCAGGGCAGTGTGACACATGTCCCCGAAGTGTATCAGGTCTAAGCCTGAATGCACCTCCTGTAACTTATGTGGGCTGCAAGTGCTGAGGGGGCAGCGATTGAAGAGAATGAAAGTAGTCCAGATGTTTCTAGGCAATTATTGGCCTGCCCACAGCCCATACATGAATTAGACCTTGTTCAGACAATGACTCCACATATACTGCTCAGATGATAAGCATGGGGTTTTTCTCCACTCCCTACTATCTCTCAATGAAGCTACTATTTACATTTTAAGCATGTCTCCAATTTGGCTACATTCTTCCTCTCCAACTGCATCAGACACCTGCCATGTCAGTCACACTGCTCATTGCTGTTCTGTACTCATAGACATTCTGTTCTTACTGTGTTTCATATGCCCTTTCCCCTAAAATTAATGTCCACCTCAACACCCCTACCTTCTATGTCCATCTTTGTATGTGTAATTCAGTACAAAGGCTATTATCCTACAAAGTCAAGGTTAAGTTCACTCCTTCTACTATTTCTTCTCCAGTTTCAGGCCTTCCCAGTTTGTACTTTAATTTTATTCGTTACTTTGCAATTTAGCATATAAGTGTGTTCTTCATTGTTTGAAGCTCATGAGGTAGTCACTGAACTGAACTGTGAAGTCTTCCAGTTAAAGGCCTGTGTTTTGTGCTTCCTGGTCTCTGGAATTTGGTTGCTAGAAGTTCTGGATATCACACTGATGGGGCAGGTTTCTCACTAAACTAATTTTCCATGCTGGCAACTAAAAGGGAGTTTAAAATGTCAGTAAAGACAAAGACAAGTGGAGACTAATGTTGTGCTGTCATTACTAGGGCAAGAATGTGGTAAAGTCCCTATATTTGCCCAATGAAATACCAACGATGATCACTACCACCATAATTTGCATTTATTGGGCTTCTACTTCGTACCTACTTTGGCTCTAAATCAGGGGTTTAATATGAACATAAATGCATTTAGTCAGAATAACAACACTGTTAAGTACGTATTATTATCTCTATTTTCGGGAACATAAGGAATTTCTCAAAGACTCTTCAGAAGGTAAGACTGGTGAAAATGAAATCAAAACATAATTTGACCTGATCATAAAACTTTTTACCACAGAACTCAGAAAGAATTTAGGCCTCTAAAAACTATATACTTGTTCACTAAAAAAACCCATCCACCAATTTTATATTGTAAATTATAAGTTGCATTGTATTTTAAAACAGTCATTCAATCAAGCCCTGTTGAGCTCCTAAGTATAGTAAAGAAGGAATTAAATATCCAGTCCTTATAATAAAAAAAGAAAATATAGATGGAGAGAAATCAAGTGTTAAAAAAAATTGTATTAGAAATGTCTTAAAACAATTTGTGATGAGTTCAATAACTGATGCCGTGAGATTATATCAAGGCTTACTGTAGTTGTAGGCTGAAAGTTTTAAGCACTAGATTCGATAGGAGAAAGACTTTGGAAAAGGAATGGAAAGGTTTTCTGTCATCAGGAGGGAAGGCCTCAGATGTGAGAGATCTATATAAGTAAAGCGCAGTTCCTGGTTCAGATGACATTGAGTAAACTCATTTGGCAAAAGGAGAGAATTCACACAGGGAGTGACGAATGGAAGAATATTAAGTTGTCCCAGGGAAAGTAGAATGAAAGCTTCTTTAGACTAACCAGTGAGGAAGGAAAAGTTAGAGCTAAATGAATTTTCTCTGAACATGTCTCACTTCTTTCCAGTTCCTTTATTTCCTTTCTTATTTCTTCCCTGGGTCTTTTTGTTTTAGAGGTCTTTGGAAACTTTTGCCTTGTTTGTGTTATTTTATAAGTTTCTGACAAACCAGGAACTATGACATTGTCTACTGATATTTCTCTTTTCCTTTTTTACAACATATGAAAAAAATTTAAAGTGTAACGTATCATCAGGCAATGTGATGTAGCAAAAAAAAAAAAAAAGTGTTTATGGATTTTAAAGGCAAACAGAGGTGGATTTGACACCAGTTCACCCAGTTCACCCATTTAGTGGCAAGTTGCTTACTCTCCATGTATCTCACATTCTTCGTCTGTCAAACAGGAAAAAGAATAACTACTTGGCAAGTAAACTGAATGTGAAGATTAGGAAATATATATGTAAAGCACTGATTTTTACAATGTAGCAAATGCAATATTAGATCTGGGTATTATCAATTTGTTCAACGTTCATGTCAAACAAAGTTTATATTTTATGCCAGAAACTCTCCTTCTTGCTGAAGTGTAGCAATGAAAACAAAACAGAACAAACCTAGTCTATATGCTATCAAGGAACTTAGATTCTAGTTAGGGAGATAGACAAGTCAGATTATAAGTATGTACTACAGTTCAGCTATATTTCAATGCTGTGAAAAAACAAAAAATACAAGATAGGCTAAGAGGATAAGAGTAGGCTTGAAGTATAAAGAGTTCATATACAGTGGTCAGGGAGGTTCCAAAATATATTTATTTTTAAGGAAGAAAATATCATATGTAAAAATCTGCTGTTTAAAATACTTGTCAATGTCGTAATACATGAATAGTTTTGAATACTGCAAAAAGAGTATCAACTTTGTAAGAAGTTACTTCAAATAAAATTACACCACAGAGGATCCATCCAAAGTATTTTTAGATAATTCATGTTTTGTCAAAGGCCGCAAAACAAAAAATGTTAAATCTAAAGTGTTTTAACTAATAAAGATCAATGAGGGACAAAAGCAAATTATCTTTGAAACTGTGATTCCAGCCAATGAAAAAAGATGATACAATTTATTTTAATCCCTACTTTGTATTCTGTAGACAACTATTAAATGAGTTGAGTACCATTTCTATTGTATGGTGGTTAAAAGGGAAGTCCCAGGAAACAAAATATTTGGGTTCAAAACTTTGATTTTTTTTAGCTGTGTGACCTAGCTTATGGAATTTATATGTTACTATCTTGATAATGCCATTTTTGGGGGAAATTTTGTTATTATGAGAATACCAATACACTCTATGATAAAAATTATCTATTATTTTCAACGAATTGAAAATACTCTGATCTAACATTGCATTTTGCGATGTTGTAAAAAACGGTGCTTTACATATGTATTTCCTAATCTGCACATCCAATTTACTTGCCAAGTAGTTATTCTTTTTCCCATTTGACAGACGAAGAATGTGAGATACATGGAGAGTAAGCAACTTGCCACTAAATGGGTGAACACAGTTATCTATTTGGAAATAGAGTAGTATTGTATGTTATGCACTAAGCTGACTCAAATGTCAGGTATAATAAAATTTCCTACTTAGCTAAAGTAAGTGAAGCAAACAATGATCTACCAAGTATAGTGATTAGGCAGGATGTTTTCTACGGTCTTTTTCCATTTTAATTCCATGACTTTTTTTTTTTTTTTTTTTTGAGATGGAGTCTCGTTTTCTCGCCCAGACTGGAGTGCAGTGGCGCGATCTCGGCTCACTGCAACCTCCACCTCCCGGGTTTACGCCATTCTCCTGCCTCAGTCTCCCAAGTAGCTGGGACTACAGGCGCCTGCCACCACGTCCAGCCAAAGTTTTGTATTTTTAGTAGAGACGGGGTTTCACCGTGTTAGCCAGGATGGTCTCGATCTCCTGACCTCGTGATCCGCCTGCCTCGGCCTCCCAAAGTGCTGGGATTACAGGTGTGAGCCACCACGCCTGGCCTCTTTTTCTTTTATGTGTTATGGCCCACCTCATTCTACAATTAATTTGAGGCTCTATGATGGAAAATAAAAATTATTTTAAAAAAAATTGTTCTTCCTCACTCTTAGCCTTAGGTCCTTTTACAAAATCCTATGGCTAAAGCCATTAGGTTATATACAATTATTCTTTTTGAATTTGGGAAATGCTGCTCTCCTAGAACTTTTCTCTTTTATAAAGAAAATACATACAACATACACATATGTATGTTAAGTATGTATGTTATAGCTAAGGACATGACAAAACAGTAACACTTTATGTGTATTATGTCAAGTAACTGATAAGTTGTCAAAAATTTTACAGCATGATTTTTAAATTTTCTGAAATACTATTACATTTTTATTTTTAGATAAATCATACCCACTTGGTATTCAATTAGTTTGTTTTTACAATAAAATGACTTCTTTTTTAAGTGATCAGAGGAGAATAAGCAAATAAAAATTGATTTGAATTCTTTTCCTAAACCTGTCCACAAATGAGGGATTCTTTTAGATTATAATCCACATTCTAATTTCTAGTGAGTCATCTTCGTTCCAATGACACATAATACAAACAGAATGTAGGGACTCATCCTCCAGCTAATGCATTGTTTAGAAACTTAGTAAGTGAATAAAAGCACGTGGCCACGAGGACACAAAAATATCTAAGCGCTGCAGAAACAGCCACATAATTTGCTCCTTGATTTATTGCATCTTTGGCAGGCAATGCTCTGAGCTTCCATGCATATATGGGCAATTGGGGCATCTGTGATGAAGTGCTGTTGACAGAAGTATGGCCCGTGGTAACATGATTGCTCTAATAAGGAACCATGGTAAGTCAGACAGCTGTATCAATGATTATTCTCTGCTTTGATATTTCAAAATGTCAACACACCATCACAAACTGTCAGGGGAAACAATTTAAAGCTGTAGGGGAAGAAAAGAACACTTCTATCGGCAGTTCTTTAATCGGGTCACTGTTTAAGACATCCCTAATCACAGATATAATATATGCTGTTCTGTAACATATCTAAAAAACATAGGATTTCACCGAAAGCTGAAGGCCAACTTCATCTCATTTTACAGTTATCACTTATTTTGCCTCGTAAGATGTTATAACTTAACCCTTCTAGGTCCACACTGGAATTGTCATGACAACGGTTAAGAACTTATAAATACAATATTACTTCACATAAGAACTCATACTTCTAATAATAAAAATTGTATCAGAGAAGCCAAAGAAGGTCTTAACTTTATGCTAAATTCAGCTATGTCATACTGGAAGGCCTAAAAATGAGGGAAGTATTAATTTATTCCACCCAGTTCACATTTTGGTACTTCCTAGCTTATAGTGAAAAAAGGCATCTTGAAGCAATAACTGACTAATTTATAAAAGTGACTAACTAGTAATGAATAAGTAATTATTTATTTGACTCATCCTGTCTTACTTATCTCTTTTTCTATGCTCCAATTTATCAAATATTGATCTTTGATAGAATTAATGACTTGTGCAGTGATAACATCATGGAAAAAATGATACATCTACTAATTATAATATATTCAGTATATTTCATCAATATTTTAATTTGGAAATTAGTTCATATGATACAATATAGATTAAATTATAAAAGAAAATAGCAACATGCACCCAACAAATTATATATACTACTTTGTAAGGTAATGTCTTTTTCTTTTATGTATATAATCAACAAATACATTTATAGGTTACAGTGTGCTATAACTAAAGTAAACATGTAGATTTTTCTCAACCAAAGTTAGAAATTTTACTAACCAAATATAATTTTGCTAGCAAAGAAGGAAATAAGGATACTACATGAATGGTAATTTAGTCCTGGCAGTTTAATGGAATGGCCAAACTAAGCCTGAAAACACTGATGCATTTTGTTGCATATGGAAATACAAAGAAATCATTAAATATTGTTACATTCGATGACAAGAATTATGATCGTGTTAAAAATTCAATCCAGTTTCCTTGTCAGTTCAATAATGATAATTTTAACATGTTCATACCAAAAACCCAGTGAACCATGGAATTGCATTCAACAAACAGAATGAAGCCAGACACTAAGTCTGATTAAGAAAATATTAAATATGTTTACCATTTATTTACATTTTCAGCTGTATTGCACTTAAGTAAAAGGATAGTTCTTTAAATGGAGTAAAAATTCATATATACAGCACCCTTCTTTTTTACAGTCTTCCACATTAACTTACCCAACAGCATTGCACTTGCTGCTAATGAAAAGAGAGCAGGCTGTACAAATCTTCTTAAGTCTCCTGTGGCAAGAAAACTATTACAGAAATGAATAGAAGGAGGTCTCTGGAGCTTTTCTCTTGCCTTCTTGTTTTACCAAAGGCTGTTAGGATCACACTGAGAACTGTCAAAGCTGAATAAACCACTGACAATTGGGTTTATACCCGTTGGGCAGTCGAGCTTTCATAGGGGATGATTCGACTTTGTCTGAGCACCAATATATTAGAAACAATGTGAAAACCCCCAGTGACTGGAGCCTGGCTTATAACTGTAGACAAAGAGGAACTTTTCTGCTAGTGCTTTGCTAGGAAAGGCTTGTCAAAGAGAGTTAATTCAAGCAGCCTGAAATTACATCAACCCTGTGCATTTAAGTACTGTTAATCTGCAGCTTTGCACATTGTATTTTCAAAGCAGTCCAGCTGAAGGGTGGGAGAATAACTAGGTTTACAGAATCATTTAGAAATGTTAAATTTCTTAACTCCCAACTTTGACAACAGAGTGCTCATTAGTGTTATGGGATGAGAGAGGAGAAAAAATATTTGAAAGTCAAATGAAGATTACTATTTTATATTATTTTATGACACATTTAATTTTTTCAGAATAAATGAGCAAATTCATTGATGAATAAAATTATAAAAATGCAGATATATATGTAAAGTATTACTAGGTCAAGACCTTCATCTTCATTTTATAGAGTACAGATGAATACTTCTTAATGAGTTTTGGAGCTCTCATTTACATAGAAAATATTACAAATTCACTATCAATATGAATAATTTGAAATTCTTATTTTCAATTTACACATAGGTAGATTCTTAGAAGATATACATCATATTTGTCAAATAATAAATGCATATATTCACTGACTCTGTATTTGAATGTGTGTGTGTGCATGTATATATATGTGCGTATATATGTATATGTATATATATACACATATATATATAGCAAGAGAGACAGATTGAGAGAAAGAGAATGAAAGAGAGAAAGAGACAGAGAGAGGAGAGTGAGAAATTTTTCTATGTCACATAGGCTGGGATAGTAAAATAACTGATTTAACAGTTTGTGAATATTGTCTGGTCTTCAGAAAAAAATTTTAAGCTATATGGATGTTCATGCATGTAAAATGCATGCTCATGGTGAGATGCATGTTAGTTGTATGTTTTCTGCACAGAAGAGCAAACATTTTAAGCCTGTTTTTTCTACTCACTAGCTGTGAAAACTTCAACAATTCACTGAAAAACTTAATTCAATTTCTGTATAACAAAAATAATAATGCCTAGAGAGCTATCAAGATTAAATTACTTTGCTCATGTGAAAGATGACATAAAGTAGGTGGAACAAATGTTTTTTTCTGGACTAAGAATTTTACATGATGGTAAATATTTATCTTCAAAAACTTATTTTGTTCTTTTATTATGTGTTTGGCTCAGTGATCCTCCGCCCAATTGATGTAAGTTTCTTAATCCTACCCTTAACTAGAATTGTCATGTTAACCTACACTGTGGAATTACTCAACTTTGTGAAATGTCTTAAAGAAAAATTGTTTAAATATGTGCCTTGACACATTAAGTTGATGAACTCATATTATATGTTTATACTGGAAACATCAGTAATTATGCTTCATTTCCTCTTTGCGGAACTCAGATTAATAAGTTTTACATTTTGAGTTACGCTTCTCAATTTCAGAGCTCTCTAAAAATTAAGAAACCAGTTCACAGTAATATGAATTTAAGCTGAACTCAGTAATCATGTCTTAATTTTACTTAATACAGTGTGCATATTCATGGCAAATTAGCTGATTTAGCTGACCGCTGCTCAGGTCACGGATCAATTCACCAAATGTATTTATCTATTGCTCCAAAGTCATACACTGGTGAACCACAAAATTAGGATCTCTTCTTTTGGAGAAGTATTGGTTCCTTGATTTTTATTTTAAAGAGAAAGAAAACTTTTCTTTTTTAACTTAACCATTTCCATCCTCTATTTAAAATGAGAGAATTAGAGAAAGTAAAATATTTAAGTCTATTAGTTATTTTACATTCTTTATATACACAAAACACTTTTACATATATCTATTCAATGCTGCGTATCATGTACAAGAAATTCAACACGTAAAGTAGTCTACACGGAGTCACCCATTAGTTTGTAGATCTTGCAAAGTTGAAATTTAATTCATTAGATTTTAAAGATAAAAAGAAATGGAAAAGTTTTTGAAATTTTTGTTTTCTCTAATATATATTTTTAAACAGAATGTTCATATGAACTGATTTATTTTCCTGTAGCACTATGTTACAAATTATTCTCTCAGGCTAGGCACAGTGGTTCACACCTGTAATCCGAGAACTTCCAGAGGCTGAGGCGGGCGGATCACTTGAGCTCAGGAGTTGGAGACCAGCCTGGCTAACAAGGTGAAATCCCGTCTCTACTAAAACTACAACAATTAGCCGGGCGTGGTAGCTTGTACCTGTAATCCCAGCTACTAGAGCAGCTGAAGCAGGAGAATCACTTGAACCCAAGGAGCAGAGGTTGCAGTGAGCCGAAATTGCGCTACTGCACTCCAGCCTGAGTGATAGAGCGAGACTCTGTGTCTAAAGAGTAAAAATAAAACATTAAAAAATTACTTTCTCATTTTGAAGCATCTTCCACAAAAACATTTTTAAGAAGCCATATCACACTGCAATGTGCGGATCTACCATTCAAATACCTGATTGGACTTGTGGATTAATACCAATTTGACCCTTCTGAAAAAAACATCAGTTTGAGCATGCCTGAGAAATATCTTGTGAATCTACGATTTCTTTCTTAACCTAAATTTTTCCAAATGGAATTTTGGGGTCAAAGGTGATATAAATATTTCAGTTTGCACTCATGAAAGTGTGTAATAATTAATATAACACTTAGGTATAAGAAATACTGAATATTTTACTTACAACTCTACACACAGCATCAAACTTATAAATACAATAGCAAATTTATAATTTAAATATCTTTTGAGTTGCTTATATAAAAATATTGACACATTTATGGTACAGTAGAGCCATTCTCTTTTAAAGTTGTTTTTCAAGGCTCTTTCATATATTTTATGAGTTATTTATTTATTTATTTATTTTGAGATAGAGTCTCGCTGTGTTGCCCAGGCTGGAGTGCAATGGCACAATCTCGTCTCACTGCAACCTCCACCTCCTGGGTTCAAGCCATTCTCCTGCCTCAGCCTCAGCCTCAGCCTCAGCCTCCTGAGTAGCTGGGATTACAGGTGCCCACTACCACACCCAGCTAATTTTCTGTATTTTTAGTAGAGACAGGGTTTCACTATGTTGCCCAGGCTAGTCTTGAACTCCTGACCTCACGATCTACCCGCCTCAGCCTCCCAAAGTGCTGGGATTACAGGCGTGAGCCACTGCGCCCAGTCATAAGTTATTTTTAAACTGGACATGCACATGACTATTTTTTGCATGTAATATCTCTGTATGTATTAATCCATTTATCTTCTATCATCTATATTTTTGTTGATACACCAAAATATATCAATTTTTAAATTTATGGTTTCAATCATTGGAGTTACGCTTAGAAAGGCCTTTTCCAAGTCAGGATTATGTATATGTCCATATTTAACTGTAGAATTTGTTACTTTTGAAGCAATATTTCTCCTGGGTTTTGTTTTACCATATTATATGAAGTAGAGAGCAAGATATTGTTTTTAATTTTTGATGTAATTAGTTCTTTGTTCTGATACCACTTGAAAAACCCACTCTTTATTCATTTGAAATGCTGCCATTATAATTAATTTTCATATGAATTTATGTCTGATTCTGGACTTTCTGTTATAATTCACTAATTAATGCCCATCTTTTTTCTGTCAATATCCACTATTATAATTACTAAAGCTGTGTAACATCTGATAGTTCAATCCACCATCAAAATTGGATTGATTCTTCTCTTTTCTTAATTATATCAATAAATATCATAAATGGCCCTAATTTTAACTTACTAAAATAGATTTAAGAGATTTAAGAGAAAAAAAGCATTCCAATATTGGCTCTATGACATAAAATATAAAAAGCAAATAAAAAAACTTTCCTGGTATTAATAAAACATTCTGAACCCAGAAACTCTTTTAGGAGGCAAGTTTTTCTTTTCTTTCTTTGCACTGACAAGTTTTTCCATAGGTACTGATTTTCTGCTCCTCCTTAAATTCCTTAAGTCTCTTAGAAAATTTACATTTTATAGTAAAATATTCAATATTGCTGGAGGGTTTCAGACATATAGTCAGGTAACTACCCTGCTTCTCACATCTAGTATTGTATATTTGTATATGCCATTTTCATTGTGAAAAATACCAGATTTCTATATATTGAATTGGCATATAATATTTTGATTTCTTTATCAGTTTTAGGTTTTCTAATTCATTAGATTCTGCTATAATCCATACGCTTGCCTTCTCTATGTTTTCCCATTGCATGAGACAAATACTTATTTCATTCCTTGTCATTTTTTCTCAATTTCATTGTTCACTGTAAAAACGCTGAAAAATATAGAAGAACAAAAAATGTGAAATTAACTATTATGTCACAATTGAAAAATAATTTTTGCTATGAAGTATAAGAAATCTGCCTTTGATCTTGTGTTGGATTTTAGGATAAAATTAACAATGATAAACTTTAAAATTAAATAATTATTATAGTTTTAGCAATTACACTGACAAATTACCTTCTAGGAATGGTCTATTTTTCCTCCAATACATTGGGTTTTGCAGTATTTCATGTCCTTACTTAATATCCAAAAATTTTACCGTTTTACCATTTTTGCTCTTTAACTTACATGCATTTAGTTACTAGTGATATTGTGATATTTAATATACTCGTTGTTCATTTGTTTTGTGACAATTCCTTTTATCATCTACTTAAGTTTCTGTTGGAAACTTTATTTTCCAATTGAATTACAAGAATTCTCAGGCAAACAGTTTTGAAAAATACTACAAATATATTCCCTGATTTTTCAATAGTGTTTAAAAATTCTATATGACATGGTGCCCTTTTAGATACTTGTGAGTGTGTGTGTCTGTGTGTACACACATTAGAAATGTTTTCTCCTTGAGAGCCTGTGTTTCATCCTCCATCCTGATGTGCTGTGCCTTTTCTATACCATCAGTCGGGGTGGCTATGTTTATTGCTGGGCCTCTCAGTGGAGTGTAGCTGTATTGGAATGCTATTGAGCTCAAGTGTTTTAGGGCAGTCTAAACTAGATGAGTGCTTTCTGAGTTCAGCCTTCATCTCCAGGTCCCTATTTTCTTTCTTTCCTTTTCCTTTTCCTTTTTCCTTTTTCTTTTTTCCCTTTCCCTTTTCCTTTTCCCTTTCCTTTCCTTTCTTAATACTTTAAGTTCTGGGATACATGTGCAGAATGTGCAGGTTTATTACATAGGTATATAAGTGCCACGGTGGTTTGCTGCACCCATCAACCTATCATCTACATTAGGTATTTCTCCTAATGCTATCCCTCCCCTATCCCCCCATCAGCCAACAGGCCCTGGTGTGTGATGTTCCCCTCCCTGTGTCCATGTGTTCTCATTGTGCAACTCCCACTTATGAGTGAGAACATGCAGTATTTTTTTTTTGTTCCAGTGTTAGTTTGCTGAGAATGATGGTTTCCAACTTCATCAATGTCCCTGCAAAAGACATGAACTCACCCTTTTTATGGCTGCATAGTATTCCATGGTGTATATGTGCCACATTTTCCCTGTGCAGTCTATCATTGATGGGCATTTGGGTTGGTTCCAAGTCTTTGCTATTGTGAATAGTGTCACAATAAACATATGTGTGCATGTGTCTTTATAGTAGAATGACTTATAATCCTTTGGGTATATACCCAGTAATGGGATTGTTGAGTCAAATGGTACTTCTGCTTCTAGATCCTTGAGGAATCGCCACACTGTCTTCCACAATGGTTGAACTAATTTACACTCCCACCAACAGTGTAAAAGTTTTCCTATTTCTCCACTCCTTCTCCAGCATCTGTTGTTTCCTGACTTTTTAATGATCAGCATTCTAACTGGCATGAGATGGTATCTCATTGTGGTTTGGATTTGCATTTCTCTAATAACCAGTGATGATGAGCTTCTTTTCATGTTTGTTGGCCGCATGTCTTCCTTTGTGAAGTGTCTATTCATATCCTTTGCCCACTTTTTGATGGAGTTGTTTTTTTCTTGTAAATTTGTTTGAGTTTTTTGTAGATTCTGGATATTAGCCCTTCGTCAGATGAGTAGATTGCAAAAATTTTCTCCCATTCTGTAGGTTGCCTGTTCACTCTGATGTAGTTTCTTTTGCTGTGCAGAAGCTCTTTTCGCTTAATTAGATCCCATTTGTCTAGTTTGGCTTTTGTTGCCATTGCTTTTGGTGTTTTACTCATGATGTCTTTGACCATGCCTATGTCCTCAATGGCATTGCCTAGGTTTTCTTCTGGGGTTTTTATGGTTTTAGGTCTTACATTTAAGTCTTTAATCCATCTTGAGTTAATTTTTGTACAAGGTGTAAGGAAGGGGTCCAGTTTCAATTTTCTGCATATGGCTAGGCAGTTTTCCCAGAACCATTTATTAAATAGGGAATTCTTTCCCCGTTGCTTGTTTTTGTCAGGTTTGTCAAAGATCAGATGGTTGTAGATGTGTGGCATTATTTCTGAGGCCTCTGTTTTGTTCCATTGGTCTGTATATCTGTTTTGGTACGTGTACCATGCTGTTTTGGTTACTGTAGCCTTGTACTATAGTTGGATGTCAGGTAGCATGATGCCTCCAGCTTTCTTCTTTTTGCTTAGGATTGTTTTGGCTATATGGGCTCTTTTTTGGATATTCGTGAAATTTAAAGTAGTTTTTTCTAATTCTGTGAAGAAAGTCAATGGTAACTTGATGTGGATAGCGTTGAATCTATAAATTACTTTGGGCAGTATGGCCATTTTAATGATATTGATTCTTCCTATCCATAAACATGAAATGTTTTTCCATTTGTTTGTGTCCTCTCTTATTTCCTTGAGCAGTGGTTTGCAGTTCTCCTTGAAGAGGTCCTTCACATCCCTTATAAGTTATATGCCTAGGTATTTTATTCTCTTTGTAGGAATTGTGAATGGGAGTTCACTCATGATTTGGCTATCTGATTGTCTATTAGTGGTGTATAGGAATACCTGTGATTTTTGCACATTGATTTTGTATCCTGAGACTTTTCTGAAGTTGCTTATCAGCTTAAGGAGATTTGGGGCTGAGACGATGGGGTTTTCTAAATAAATATACAATCACGTCATCTGCAAACAGAGACAATTTGACTTTCGCTCTTCCTATTTGAATACCCTTTATTTCTTCCTTTTGCTTGATTGCCCTGGCCAGAACTTCCAATACTATGTTGAATAAGACCCTATTTTCTGAATTAAGGTTCTTACACACTCTCCACTACTTGTTTTCCATGACTATGCTTTGCTTCTTTAAAAAGTGAAGCTGTTGGTGCACCTACATGGTCTTTATTCAGGCCCCACTTTTACTATACATACTTAAACCCTTCAACTTTTAAATTTTTTCTATATATACCATGTATTTTCTAAATCATTGGCTTGAAGGTAGGATTCTCCCCCTCTTTTGAGTTTATATTCTTTTAGTTAGCCCCTGGAAAAAGAATGGAAAGAAAAACTTTCCATTTCTGCAGCACTTGCATGGAGATAGTAAAACTGAATGCTATGTTTTTCCACAAAGATCATTAACTAGATGAGACTGTTGAAAAACCATGACCTTTGAGGAACTCCATTATTTTAGATCTTTAGGACCTAACTACCCTCTGATCTCAACACAGGACTCTCTTGAGCAAAGAACAATGGGACTCTTTTTAAGCAACTATATACCAATGATCTCATACCTTCCTATCCAGAATGCTGCTTTTAATTGTTATGTATGATGTAACTATGACGTAGTAACTATGATAGTTTCCTCTCTCTTCTCATGGCTTAAATATCCTGAATTGACCCCTCAGTGGAATACTCTGATTTTTCTCACTGATCTGTATTTCCTTGCCTGGCATCTCCGCTATTATTCCCATTCCTAAGATCTAGTGGTCTTTGTTTTACTCTCTAACATGACATTTTGTTGATTCTAAGACACCATACAGTTTTAAAACACATTTTGAATTTAATAAAAGGCCTCATTAGGAGAGGCATCAATAAACATAAACAAGATACAAAATTGTTTGCCTTAATTTTAAGCTGCAACCTGATATTCGAATTATTAAAATGTGAAAAAAAATGGACTATATTTTTAAGGTCAGATGGCCTGGGTCCTGATGTCATTACTTATTTGATGATTTTGGAATCTCCCTAAACCTCAGTTTTCTCATCTTTAAAATATAGGTTTTATAATGAAACCTAACTCAGAAAGTGGTTGTGATAATTAAATACTTCAAATTTAACTACTATCTCAGAGTTTGTCATAAAACAGTCACTTAAATATATTTATTTCATATAATTATAGACTAAGTTTTGGTGACTGCTATCAAAGTCTTTTGATACAATAGTATAAGAATGTACCTGATACTTAATATATTTTATGATTCCTTCAAAAGTTCTAAAACTAAACATTTTCGTTACCTTTTATATCATACATAAACTAAACTCAAATAAAATTTCTGATGCCAAAGGTAGAATTGCTGGTTACATGAAAAATGTTCATGGTCTGTAAACTCATTTCTCAGACTTTCAAAGAGGTTCCCCATGATGCCTTAAGTACTATCTATTCCTCTCCCCTTGCTAAACACATTCAGCAATCACAAAATCAAGATTACAGGTGTCTATCTTCTTTATTTTCCAACTTCATGTTCTTTGTTGGGTTACAAACTACCACAATTGTCAAACCTGAGTACTCTACAATATTATCTTCTCTGCTGGCCAGATTTTCCTCAAGTGTTTCCTTTTTTTCCCATTTCTGTTTAATTAAATCTAATGAAACATTTGTAAAGGTCATGTGGGAAATGCACATTTTAGGCAAGCAGCAGAACTTACAAACTAGAGGCTCAGAATAAAACTTTTATTTTCCTCTAAAAAGTTACATCAAGCTCAATGTGTAATTACTTAGTTTTTAGATGACAGTAAAACATCTGGAAAAAACGTAAAATTGACTGACTCTTTGAGTTCCATTCTGATGTTTCATTATATTATTCTCCTTTGATTCATCTTTTATGACTATATTCATTATGCTATACTTGAAACTTCCTGAACAAAGATAATTTCAGCAAGATTAAATATTTACATCCAAGTAATACTTGTAAGAAAAGTTCTATCAAATGGCTAAAATACAGTTTATTCAACAGCTTTGGTTGTTAGTGGCTATTTTTAAATAGGATAGCTTCCAGGAAAATGACATTAACTCATATTTTTACCTCAACTAAGCCCCTGTGTTTTCTAAACATTCAAGGAATAGAGAGAATTTTTGCCCTTCTATTTAACTTC
Organism: Macaca fascicularis; assembly: GCF_037993035.2. Taxonomy (NCBI): domain Eukaryota; kingdom Metazoa; phylum Chordata; class Mammalia; order Primates; family Cercopithecidae; genus Macaca; species Macaca fascicularis. The sequence goes on along the minus strand of NC_088376.1, from coordinate 26,448,802 downwards.
AGCAAATACTATACCCAGCCATTCATTTTTTTTTAATGTTCATGTAACTAAAATAAATATGATGCCTGAGAGAGTAATTTATTTAGGCTTGCACAAAGATACCACTGTAGTATTTGGAAATTAGAGAAAATTAGAGTAAGTAATTTCTAATTATGGTAGTAAACTTACTCACATATAATCACACACAATGAAGGCACATGTAGCCTGTAGCAAAGAACAGAATTTTAAAAAATGAGATCCCTTCCAACCTGCTTTGTTGAGCCATATTCTAGTTCAACCATTATGGAAAACAGTATGGTGATTCCTCAAGGATCTAGAACTAGATGTACCATATGACCCAGCCATCCCATTACTGGGTATATACCCAAAGGATTATAAATTATGCTGCTATAAAGACACATGCACTCGTATGTTTATTGCAGCACTATTCACAATAGCAAAGACTTGGAATCAACCCAAATGTCCATCAGTGACAGACTGGATTAAGAAAATGTGGCACATATACACCATGGAATACTATGCAGCCATAAAAAAGGATTAGTTTGTGTCCTTTGTAGGGACATGGATGCAGCTGGAAACCATCATTCTTAGCGAAGTATCACAAGAACAGAAAACCAAACACCGCATGTTCTCACTCATAGGTGGGAACTGAACAATGAGATCACTTGGACTCAGGAAGGGGAACATCACACACAGGGGCCTGTCATGGGGAGGGGGGAGGGGGGAGGGATTGCATTGGGAGTTATACCTGATGTAAATGACAAGTTGATGGGTGCAGCACACCAACATGGCACAAGTATACATATGTAACAAACCTGCACGTTATGCACATGTACCCTACAACTTAAAGTATAATAATAGTAAATAAATTAAAAAAAAAAAAAGAAAAACATAAGCTGAACAAAAAAGAAAAACAAGAAAAAGATACTCAAATTATTTCTAATTGAATTATTTTAAGGTAAAAAGTCAGATTTTATTTAATCACAGCATTAGAGCTGCCCTCCACCCCCATTTGGAAGATAAGATACAACATCAGTCCTCAAAAACACAATATTGAGTCAAGTCTTCTCATTGCTTTGCTTTGTTAATAATTCTCTCTGTACCTCAGTTTTTTTGCTGTAACAAGGGTTTTATAATAATGACAACTTCAATGCCTGAATATTCCATTTTAACACGTACGCATTAGGTGATGTTTGACCCATCGCAGATGAAATTTGTCTTTAAGTAACTCGCCCCAGTATGTTCTTTGTTTCAAGTAAACACATAGGGATCAATATTCTCAAGATTATGGTTTTTGACACATTCTCCTGATGTGAGTTTTTAATTATTTTATAGGCTCACAAGGGTCTGAGGAGCCCTAGTAACACTTCGAATAACTCCTCAACCTAGAGATTTCTAAACTTTCTCATTTTGTAGCAATTTTAGTGTCTCAGTAATATTTACATGGTGCCCCTAGGCCAAAAGAAATATGTGAGCTGTTTGTTAATTAGTTAGGTGTAAACAACATAATTTTTATATCCTTAATGGTTATATCCTAACAACGTAGTAGCAACATGATTCGCTAATATATATTAACTGAAGGTAAAACATTATTTCTATTTCATTCTTAAATTATCACAGCGACTTACTAAGGGAATCCATGTTCCTGCTGGACCCAAAACAATTTACTAAACTTTGGAATAATGTTAGACATCCCCACCCTCACTTCCCTGTCCTCACTCACTTTTGTGTTTTACTTGCATCATATCACAGCAACCACTGAAAATGAAGCTTTACAAAAATATGACAGAATGAAAAGGAATGTAGCACAATCTAATGTTGAAACTGTGACTAGCCCCAAGCAAGTGGCCTGCAAGATTGTCTAGCCTTTGAAACACTTAGAAATCTGGTGACGCCCCTGTGAGTTCACTGGAGTTCTTGAGACTGACTTTTAACTTTTATCGTAAAAACTCAAGGTTTTTTATTGTTACCAACAGATATTTCTGTGTTACTACAAATAGAGCATCATTGTGAAAATCTATGACAAGTTATTTCATCAAACAAAGGAAAAAATCTTTATAAAATTCCTCCTTCCTCCTACAAAACACAGTACAGTAACATAAATTTGGATACAACACTATAGGCAACTGGCTGTTTATCCTTCTTGCTGGCTCTGTTCTTAAAATGGCTGGAGGAAGCAGGTGATAAAGGAGATGGAAACTAAAGTTCTTACCTTCTTGCAGGGAGTGGAGACAGGGCATGGAAGAAAAAAACCAAGCTACGTGGAAAATGCAGGTAATTCCACCCCCAAAAATGGGGAGGAAGAAGATGGTTTCTCTTGTCTCCAATATTCTCCCATATCCATCTCCCTAAATCTGGCCAATAAATATCACCTAAACAGGGAGGTGATTTCTTAAGCTTCTGATGCTTCTTAAGAAATCAGAAGGTTGGCCGGGCGCGGTGGCTCAAGCCTGTAATCCCAGCACTTTGGGAGGCCGAGGTGGGCGGATCACGAGGTCAGGAGATCGAGACCATCCTGGCTAACACGGTGAAACCCCGTCTCTACTAAAAATACAAAAAGAAATTAGCCGGGCGTCGTGGCGGGCGCCTGTAGTCCCAGCTACTCCGGAGGCTCAGGCAGGAGAATGGCGTGAACCTGGGAGGCGGAGCTTGCAGTGAGCCGAGATCGCGCCACTGCACTCCAGTCTGGGCGACAGAGCTAGACTCCATCTCAAAAAAAAAAAAAAAAAAAAAAAAAAAAGAAATCAGAAGGTTAAGAAAGATGATTCTGGATTCAAAATCGTCTCTGTTAAAACTGAAGCCTGGGCGAAGAAACACTACTCAGTGGTGCCAAACCAAACAAAAACTTGAATTTACCGAAATTTTGCAGTCTGTTCTCAAATTCTCAGTTTACCCTGCTGCATAGATTCAGCTTGACCATTTAATTAATCCACGTTACAAAATTGAGTATTTTTGACTAACTCATTGAGTTATGGTGGTAAGAGGGTTAGTTTCATCATTTATTAAATGTCTACTGCATGCCAATTCCATACTGGCACATGCTAAGTACTACTGGCATGACACAGATAATTAATTCTTCCATAATTCAAAGAAGGGAATATTTTTGTGGTTTTTCACAGATGGGTAAGCACCTGAGTTTATTGGCCAGACATAGTGGATCATGTCTGAAATCCCAGCAGTTTGGGAGGCCCAGGCATGTGGATCACTTGAGCTCAGGTACATGAAATGAGCTTGGAAAACACCATGAGACCCTGTCTCTCTAAAAAAGAAAAAAATTATCCATGTCTAGTGGCACATGCCTGTAGTCCCAGTACTCAAGAGGCTGAGGTGGGAGGATCCGCTTGAGCTCAGGAGATAGAAGCTGCAGTGAGCCGTGATCATGCCACTGCATTGAAGACTGGGTGTGAGAGTGAGACTATGTCTCAGGAAAAAAAAAGCGAAAGAAAGAAAGAAAGAGAAGAGAAGAAAATGAAATGAAAAAGAAAAAGAACCTGAGTTTATTCATCCAGAGTCCTAGATGTGAACGAGATCATTGTCCCCACCTGCTGTATAGGGGCTTCCTTTACAAATGTGATATTCTTGCTCATTTTCACACTTACTATATTTTATAATACAATAGTAATAACAAGAAGATAAAGGTAAGTTTAAAATGATAAAGTTTGACTGGCAGAAGAAAAAAAAGGACTGACCCTCTACAGTGATCTAATTGTAATTGTGTAAAAGGGAGACAACTAAGAGGTGACCTTGGAAAAACTAAATACTTTGCATTGTACTTAACTTTTCAATAACTGGATGTAAGTTCCTGGCCAATAGAGTGACATGTTTAAAACAATCTATATGTCAGAGGGATTTGTTCACAGTGGTTAACGTATCCTCCGCTTTTAGGAATACACATGCAATGGTAAAAAGTGATGCATGATTTTGGTCATTGGAGTGAGTGCTATTGCTAAACATAATCTCTCAAAATAATTATGTGATAAGCCTGTTTCAAAAAGAGGGATGCATGACTTCAGGGGCCAATCCAAGACCTTCAACAAAAGCATGCCTCAAGAAGAAAGCAATCTGTATTATTTATCCTGTGATCCACAGTCTTTCTCCATCAGGTGATCCAATTTTGCCATGACTTAAAGTTTATTATCTGTGGTGATATGGTTTGGCTGTGTCCCCACCGAAATGTCAACTTCAATTGTATCTCCCAGAATTCTCACCTGTTGTGAGATGGACCCAGGGGGAGGTAATTGAATCATGGAGGCAGGTCTTTCCCATGCTATTCTCAAGATAGTGAATAAATTTCATGAGATCTGATGGGTTTGTCAAGAGTTTTTGCTTTTGCTTCTTCCTCACTTTCTCTTGCTGCTACCATGTAAGAAGAGCCTTTTGCCTCCAGCCATGATTCTGAGAACTACCCAGCCATGTGGGACTGTGAGTCCAATTAAACCTCTTACTTTTGTAAATTGCCCAGTCTCAGTTATGTCTTTAACAGCAGTGTGAAAACAAACTAATATAGTAAATTGGTACTGGGAGTGGAGCATTGCTGAAAGGATACCCAAAAATGTGGAAATCACTTTGGAACTGGGTAACAGACAGAGGTTGGAATAGATTGGAGGGCTCAGAAGAAGGAAATGTGGGAAAGTTTGGAACTTTCTACAGACTTGTTGAATGGCTTTGACTAAAAGCCTGATAGCAATATGAACAATAAGGTCCAGGCTGAGATAGTCTCAGATGGAGATGAGGAACTTGTTGAGAACTGGAGCAAAGGTGACTCTTGTTTCATTTTAGCAAAGAGGTTGGCAGCATTCTGCCCCTGTCCTACAGATTTGTGGAACTTTGAACTTGAGAGAGGTGATTTAGGGTATCTGGTGGAAGAAATTTCTAAACAGCAAAGCATTCAAGAGGTGACTTGGGTGCTGTTAAAGGCATTCAGTTTTATAAGGGAAGTAGAGCATAAAAGTTTGAAAAATTTGCAACCTGACAATGTGATAGAAAAAGAAAAATCCATTTTCTGAGGAGAAATTCAAGCCAGCTGCAGAAATTTGCATAAATAACTGAGAAGCTGAATGTTAGTCCCTAAGAAAATGGGGAAAATGTCTCCAGGGCATGCCAGAGGTCTTCATGGCAGACCCTTCCATCACAGTCCCACAGGCAAAGGAGAAAATGATTTCGTGGGACAGACCTAGGGTCCCTGTGCTGTGTGCAGCCTAGGGACTTGATGTCCTGTGTCCTAGCTGCTCCAGTCATGGCTGAAAGGAGCCAAGGTAGAGCTCAGGCCATGGCTTTACAGGGTGCAAGTCCCAAGCCCTGGCAGCTTCCACATGGTGTTGAGTCTGTGAATGCATGGAAGTCAAGAGTTGGGGCTTGGGAACCTCTGCCTAGATTTCAGAAGATGTATGGAAATGCCTGGATGCCCAGGCGGAAGTTTGCTGCAGGGCTGGGACGCTCATGGAGAACCTCTGCTAGGGCAGTGTGGAAGGGAAATGTGAGGTTGGAGCCCCCACAGAGAGTCCCTACTGAGGCACCGCCTAGTAGGTCTGTGAGAAGAGGGCAAGCATCCTCCAGACCCCAGAATGGTAGATCCAATAGCTTGCATTGTTCACCTGGAAAAGTCACAGACACTCAACACCAGCCCATGAAGGCAGCCTGGAGGGAGGCTGTACCCTGCAAAGCTACAGGGGCAGAGCTGCCAAAGACTATAGGAACCTAGCTCTTACATCAGTGTGACCTGGATATGAGACCTGGAGTCAAAGGAGAGTATGTTGGAGCTTTAAGATTTGACTGCCCTGCTGGATTTCGGACTTACATGGGGCCTGTAGCCCCGCCCCCTACCCCCTCCCCTTTTTTTTAAACCAATTTCTCCCATTTGGAATGGCTGTATTTACCCAATACCTGTACTCCCATTGTATCTAGGAAGTCACTAGTTTGCTTTTGATTTTACGGGCTCATAGGCAGAAGGGACTGACCTTGTCTCAGATGAGACTTTGGACTGTGGACTTCAATGTTGAAATGAATTAAGACTTTGGGGACTGTTGGGAAGGCATGATTACTTTTGAAATGTGAGAACATGAGATTTGGAGCAGCTAGGGGTGGAATTATATGGTTTGGCTGTGTCCCCACCCAAATCTCAACTTGAATTGTATCTCCCAGAATTCCCACATGTTGTGAGAGGGACCTAGGGGGAGGTAATTGAATCATAGGGGCAGGTCTTTCCCATGCTATTCTCATGATAGTGAATAAGTCTCGTGAAATCTAATGGGTTTATCAGGAGTTTCCACTTTCGCTTCGTCCTCATTTTCTCTTGCTGCCACCATGTAATAAGAGCCTTTTGCCTCCAGACATGATTCTGAGAACTCCCTAGCCATGTGGAATTGTAAGTCCAATTAAACCTCTTTCTTTTTTAAATTGCCCAGTCTTGGATATTTCTTTGACAGCAAGTAAAAACAAAGTAATACATCTGAATATTATGTATTTTCAGTCTTGGTGCTCTAATTGCATTTTTCATCAAGATTTTTCTTACTATGCAAGTGACCTAATACAATAATTGTAGTTCACAACTATTGTCTTTCCATAAAATTCCACTTCTATTTCATAACTTTGTTCTGGTAATGACTCTATGACAAGTTTATTTCTTCCTGGTTCCGAGGCTTTGGTCCCATCTCACTACTAATCTTCATGAGTCTTCCTACTTTATGAACAATGGCATCCTTGGAGATTATAATAGCTGCCATCCATGTCTGCAAGAAGAAGACATTCTTCTAGGGGGAAAAAGTCTATACTGCATTCCTATTGAGCAGTCTTAAAAGAAAAATTACACACTTTTCCATCTTCAGAAACTCACATGGCACAAGCCTACCCAAACCCCAGAGGATATGCATAATGTATTGCTCGAACTGGTGTTCTGCTTATGTTGGGGAATCACTGCAGGCTTTGTCTCCAGCTCTCTGCCTCCAAGAATAACCGTCTGCCCCCATCTCCTCCTTATTTCCATCCCATTTCCTCCTACATGGATTTTCCCTCATGGCTTAGAAGCTGATAATGCATTTAGTTTGCCTACCCAACATTTTGCTTTGACATTTTCCCCTTCAATTCTCTATTATCCAGCCCATAGGTTCTCTCTCCAAACGTCACCACCATTCATCTACTAGTAAATAAAATGTCTCAGGAGTAGATTTACCAGTTTCATCAGTATACTAATGTACCACTAATTTTGGCATTCAGGCAAAAGACAGCACTTGATGAAACAATTCTATTCAAATCAGCACCCTGTTTCTCAAGATCACCGCCAGGGTGCCTGAGTGTTTCTCCACACACATGCACAGAGAGATTCCCATTTTAATAAAACTGTTATAATTCACTGCAATGGGCAAATGCCGGCTAATCTCTACCCTTCCTGAATGTTTTTGTCTCTTTATTTGTTTTCAAATTTAATATAACTAAGCCTTGTAGATCATATTCTATTGTTTCTACCCAAGAATATCAGCTTGCACAAATAATGGGCAAAATCATTTTGCGAGATGATCACACTAAGAAGACCTATATTTTGGAGTTAGGGACACTGGAGATTGACAATAGAGGTCAGGAACATCAGCTTTGCTGTCACGCAGGCCAGAGCTTGTACTTTATTGCTTTCTAGTCACAGGAATTTGTATAAGTTTCATACTTCAAATTCTCAGTTATTCATCCTTAAAAGGAAATAACAATATTTCTCCAAAAGATCACTATTAGAACTAAATGAGACATATTTATGTAATGCCACCTTGCTGGGCATATGTTATGGGATTAATGAATAGGAGCTCTTATTTTGTTGATATCACCACTCTTATTTGTAACTGACAAGAAGCTATATATCTAATAAAAAATAAAACCTTTGTTCCAAGTCAATGAAAATGAACATTTTTGCCTGTAATATAACCCCAGGGTAGAACTAAATTCTATTGCCAAATTCTATTATAACTGGATAACCTATTTTTCTAAATTACTGCAGAAAGCTTCACTATTGAAATAAAAATTCAAATAAATATTAAGCTGTAGAGTGATGGCTTGGGGATAGCAATCAGAGAATTTTCTAAATATAAACCATGGATGTTCCCGATATTATTTTTTTCTCTCTTAACAGAGCAATGTACAAGTATATTTTTTCATTACAAATAATTCAAGGAAAAGAAACCATTGAAGATAAATGAAACATTGTATTACATTTTATGGCAGGTGAGAAAATACAAACCCTAATGTTCTTTCTTTAAAGCCCTGAGATTTCATAATGCAATATTACAAAATAACACCTACTGGGATTGTAGCATAAAATACAGGTTTCTAGTATTTGTTGTTTCTATTTCATGTAGTTAATAAAGTTACTTTTAAAGTTATTCTACAACCAATAATACAGTTACATAAATGTCATTGCACTTAAAGTATCACAAATAGCATATGATTCCAGGCCAGAAATTTAGTATACATCAATGTGAGAATCTTGTGCTTTTCCTTGGTTAGAAATCTATTTAAATCAGCAAATAGGAATAAAGTGTAGTGCCTACAGCAGATAAGAAAAACACACTTCAAATAATAAGGCAAAATGCATTGCCAGATAAAAACAAATGGAGATGCTGAATGCAGCTAATGAAATGCAATTGTTCCTTCAAGATATTTTTTTCATCTGTCCAGCCAAAACGGTAAGAGAAAATAATTGACAAAGTTGTAAAATACCACAGTGTTTGTGAGGAATCAGTCAGAAATCTAATCTCTATCTTTCCCCTTCAGCTGAGATTGAAGGCAATCAACACATTCATTTCAAATTGGTATTTTCAGAGTGCTGAAAAGAGCCATGTAAGGTACTTGCCCTAACTCCAGTCACAGGAGTTGTACTCAGATGTACTCAGAAGTTGTTCAGACACAGTGCAAGGAGCCTTGTCACCATGGTCTCCTGTCACCATGGAAGATGGGGCTAGCCCCATGGGTGGGTACACGGAAAAGGAACCTTGGGCCTGTGAGGCTGTCTGGAATACCTGAGACAAGAAGGATCTTAGAGGGCAACTTATTTAACTGCTCCCCTCACTCCAAGGCAAAATAGAGAATCTGACCCAGAAAGAGAAAATCTGTAAAAGGCAGAAGCTTTCTTTGTCTAACTCAGTTCTGGCTCACTGGCTTCTAGAAGAGTGTCTGGCAACAAAACTCAACTCAAAATGGATTAAATACTGAAACATAAGACTCAAAACTATAAAACTGCTACAAGAAAACATAGGGGAAATGTTTCAGAACATTGAGGTAGGCAAATATTTGATTGCTAAGACTTCAAAAGCACAGGCTACAAAAAACAAAAACAAAAACAAACAAACAAAAAAACACAAATGGACTATTTTAAACCAGAAAACTTCTGTACGGCCAAGAATACAATCAAGAAGTGATGAAAAAAATCTGTAGGACGGGAGAAAATATTTGCACACTATACATCCAACAAGAGACTAATATCCAGAATATACAAGAAACTCAACAACTAAACAGCAATACACACACACACACACCCCAACACACACACCCTGCTTAACACAAACACTCACAGAACAAATAATCTGGTTAAAAAGCGGCAGAGGATCTAAATAAACATTTCTCAAATGAAGACATACAAATAAATGGCCAACAAATATATGAAAAATAATGCTCAATACCACTAATCGTCAGGGAAATACAAATCAAAACTATAATGAAATATCATCTCACCCCAGTTAGAATGGCTATTACCAAGAAGACAAAAAGAGCAAATGCTGGTGAGGATGCTGTAAAAACGGATCCCTTGTACACTGTTGGTGGAAATGTAATTAGGACGGCCACTAGGGAAAACAGTGTGGAGTTTTCTCAAAAAACTAAAAATAAAACTACCATATAATCCAGCAATCCCAGCACTGGTTATTTATTCAAAGGAAAGGAAATCAGTATATAAAAAGGACACGTACACTCCTTTGTTTATTGCAGCACTATTCACAATCGTGAAGATATGGAATTAACCTAAATATTAATCGAGAGGTAAAAGGATAAAGAAAATACGATATATACACACAATGGAATACTATCCAGCCATAAAAAGAATGAAATACTATCCAGCCATAAAAAGAATGAAATCCTATCATTCACAGCAGCCTGAAGGATATCATATTAAGTGAAATAAGTCAGGCACAGAAATAAATACTGTGTGTTCTTACTCACATGTGGGAGCTAAAAAATATTGAGCTCTTGGAAGCAGAGAGTAGAATCGTGAGTATTAGAGGATATGGAGAAGAGGAGAATAGGAAGAGGTTGTTTAAAATATACAAAATTACAGCTAGATGGGAGGAACAAGTTCTGGTAATCTGTGGCGCCATAGGTTGAATATAGTTAACTATAATTTATTGTATGTTTTGAAACAGCTACAAGAGAAGATTTTTGATGTTCATAACACAAAGAAATAATAAATAAGGACACACATGTGCTAATTATCCTGTTTTTAGTATTTTTTTTTTTTTTTTGAGACGGAGTCTCGCCCTGTCGCCCAGGCTGGAGTGCAGTGGCCGGATCTCAGCTCACTGCAAGCTCCGCCTCCCGGGTTTACGCCATTCTCCTGCCTCAGCCTCCTCAGTAGCTGGGACTACAGGCGCCCGCCACCTCGTCCGGCTAGTTTTTTTTTTGTATTTTTTTAGTAGAGAAGGGGTTTCACTGTGTTAGCCAGGATGGTCTCGATCTCCTGACCTCGTGATCCGCCCGTCTCGGCCTCCCAAAGTGCTGGGATTACAGGCTTGAGCCACCGCGCCCGGCCACCTGTTTTTAGTATTATACACTGTACACATGTATCAAAATATCACTCTGTATCCTATAAGTATGTGCAATTATAATATGTCAACTAAAAAAAATAAAAGAAAATAATTTTCAAATGAATGCCTGGAATATAAAAAAGGTCTTGGTATTTGGATATTAAATAAATGAATGAAAGAACAGAAACTTACAGGAATTTTCTTTCCTGTCATCAATTTCTAAAATGTCTAATGTAGAGCTACGTGCATTATTTCATCAATTGTTACATTTCAATTGTTGAAAAACTGATTACCAAGTATTTTGTAAGTGAATGGATTGCATCCATATAGGATTCTAACATGATCCACGGATTCAGGAAAGGCTTTTCTTGAGACATTAGTTCTGAAGAATACATACAAATCCATCATTTAGTGGGAGAGAGCACTGGATGGGATGGGGGCACCTCTGAAAGAAGGAACATTTGCAGAAATTGAGATAAAAATGACCATAAAACTTACGAGAAATTGAGAGAAGACTGTTACGACTAAAAGGAAAAGAATTAAGGAGAAAAATCCCCACAAAAAGAAGTGACATGGGTTTTCAGGACATCACACAGGGTCCTGTGGGCCAGGTTAAGGAAGTGAGCCTTAATCCTAAGAGCAACAGAAGCAGCAAGGGATATATGAGTTATATATCATATATCCCTCACTGGTTATATGAGTGCCTTTCAAAGGTCCATCTCATTAAATTGTGGAAAACATATTACGGGCAATAAGAGGAAGGCAACATAAAGCCAGACAGAAAATGTTTAGGAGAGTATTGCTGGGAAGAGATGATTATGTATTTGGCTAGAATCCTGGTGCTGGATGTAAAGAGAAGTAGAGAAATGGGGATTTCGGAGGTAAGATCAATAGGTGAGGGGGAAATGGTAGGTGTGGAAAAAGATGGGTAGAAGGTAAATTCTAGGTTATCAACAGAAACAGCAGGGGATGGTGGAACCACCCCCTGCGAAGACATCCCTGCAGAGAGCATACTTATGGAGAAAAGTTCACTGAAGTTTAATTTTGGAAATGTTAACCTTGAGGTGCCTGCAAGGCATCATAGCAGAGGTGCCAAGCAGGCAGCTTAGAAATAGCACATGATGTTCACAAAAAAGGTTTGGTCTGGATTTTAGAAGCTTTGTAGAGAGAATTAGGTTCCTTACTTCTTTTTTAAGAATGTAAAATATGGAAGTACTGATTTCTTTCAGATGGAATGCAGCAGTTCAGCTCCCAGAAAGGAAATGTGTTCAATATTTATGCTGGCTTCTTGCCAGTGCTATTAACTGGGGAGGTGTCCGACTCTCTGTGGAAAGGTATTTTTTTGGAACCGGATGATTTCCTTTTTCTGTCTTATCATTTTCTTGCCTAACATACATTCTCATATTTTCTGTGGTTTTAAAGTTGTTTCCTGATGAGGGAACATTAATATATACTGGGGAAATGTTTCATTAAACAAAGTTAAAATTGATTTTCATGTTGCAAGACATCTTGGAGTCACCATTACTCTAATATGTGAGGGCGACCATGTAATAACACATTTTCCAAATATTTAAACACCAGCCACTTTCTCCAAGATGATCTTTGACAACTAGTGTTTTATAAATTATTCTTTGGGCAAATATTTGTTAAACAGTAGTCTTGCTTGGAGCAGTATCTTTTATTCAATATTTTTATCCTAGTTCAAAAACCCAACCTGGACTTAATGGTCCTTTCCCAAGAAATTTAATACAATTTTCCTGTAATACTTAAAATGCTCATTTTCTTTTCTGGTTACTAAAGCTGAAGCAAACTGGATGTTCCACTTATAACTCTGTGGCAGTAGTCATGTGGGAGAAGTTTATCATCTGTGTAGGTCACTGTCTTATGGTAGTATTGGGTCTGTGTGAGGGTGTGTTTGGAGGTATGATTAAAGCAGTGGCCAGGAGAAGGGTGAACAGTGCTTAGTCTAGTTTTTCAGTTTGTGATCAACTATACATAGAACCACAGTAGTTTGCAGAAATGCAGTTAAGGATAGGGAGGGGAAAGAGTTCCCATCTTACTTTATTTACTGCTTCTATCATTATCCAAATTAATATCCTTATTGCCTAAGATTCTGAATATAGTAATCCATATATAAAACTTTCTGATCTCAATCTATATTCTGAAAAATGATACCAATCAAAATACCGAATTCCTCTTGTAAAAGCAATTTATTTTATACTTTTCTGCTGCTGGTGTTTTACAGTATCTCCATTCATATGCCTTTAAGGTATAATACAATGAATATGCAAGAGATCTCCTTGTATTAGAGACCTCTTTATATTAGATTGGTGCAAAAGTAATTGTGATAACCTAATAATAACTTTGTTTTTCTTCTCTTTAGTGATTAAAAATGTGTGCATGCCCAGAATTCTACAGATATAAATTAAAAGCAACAAAGCGTAAATTAAAATAATGGTCCTGACAATGACACTGATCAAAATAAAAAGAAAAATTCAGAGCAGAAATACAAGAATTAACTCAGAGCAATTTTAGAATGGTTACTAATATTAATGTTATTTTATGTTAGATATTATTATAGGTACAAAATGTCATGAAGACATTAGTACAAAAGTGACTAAATATTACATTAAATATTCATTTAATTGCAGGCAAAGTATTCTGCACAACGCCTTGGAATATAATCAATGGCCTATAAATGCTAGTTATCATCATTTCCCACTTAACTCTTCTAATTCAATCTAATACAATTGGCCCACAAATCATTTTATAATCTTGAGTAAAGAGTGAACAAAATTTCATTAGCCAAGATAAAAAAATATCAAGGTAAGTTTAAACTCTTTCAGACATGAGATACAAATTTCTCCTTCTTTGTCTCCTTCATTCGCTAAAAACTGAAATTGGCATCATTGTATGTGTAAAAAAAAATATAGATATTCTTACAAATACAAATGGAGAAAAAAAGAAAGAATAATTCCTGGGCTCTTCCATGTACTTGCTTCAGAAAATCTTTGTAACTACTGGCCCCACAGTTGGTCCTTTTTGCAAAAAAAAAAAAAAAAGAAAAAAAGAAAATGAAAAAGATGTCCAATTTCTCAGTTTTTTTTTTTTTTCCCTGAGACAGAGTCTCACTCTGTCCCCCAGGCTGGCATGCAGTGGCGCAATCTCAGCTCACTGCAACCTCTGCCTCCCAGGTTCAAGCAATTCTCCTGCCTCAGCCTCCTGAGTACAGGTGCCTGCCACCATGCTGAGCTAATTTTTTTGTACTTTTAGTAGAAATAGGGTTTCACCATGTTGGCCAGGCTGGTTGCCAACTCCTGACCACAGGTAATCCACCTGCCTTGGCCTCCCAAAGTGCTGGGATTATAGGCATGAGCTACTGCACCCAGCCCAGTTTCACAGATCTTGAAGTAACATAATACTTTGTTATATGTTCAAAGGTAATTTCTATTCTTATTATAAACTATATTTGGAGACAAACAATATGAGACTGCGAAATATCCTCAGAAGCTACTGAATGTAGGAAGATGCATATATTCATGTATTTAGCAGATAAAAATACGTTAGCCCTTAGGTTTATGTCATTCCATTCAGTTACATTTGTATCTTAATAATTGGCAGTATAGTTGATTTTAAAGTTGACACTAGAATCAGAAAGTGCAATGCCTGGAAGATTGAAAAATTTCACAGAGTGAACATAGTATGAAGAGAAGAGATCTGTGATGACGGGACAGCTTTGGAGCTTAGTACTTACTGCAAATTAGTGTCTTATGTAACTTTGGTAATTAATAGACTCTGACCCTAACTTTCTTTATCTGAAAAATGGGCTTAAGGATAATTAGATTTGAAGTTTTAGCAAGGAATAAAAATTACATAATATGCATCAAATGAATGCCACATATTGGTATGTTTCTATTCAAAAATCAATTAATGAGTACTTATTGTGTACCTAGGCACAGGACTAATCATGGAGAAACACAAGTAAGCAAGACAGATATATTTCCTAGACATAACATGCCAGAGCATACAGAAAGTAGCTAAGTAAAAATATACATTTTAAAAATCTAATGTCAGAAAAAAAATTGAGGAACATCCTTGGGAATAACCGGCTTGTATTCTTCACAGATGTCCAAACAAGAAAGATAAAGAAAGACTGAAGAATTGTTTCACAATGAAAGACTCAAATAACATGAAAACTAAATGTAGTATATGAGTCTAGATTGGATTCTGGACATGGGAGGAATAACTAAAAAGGACATTACCAGGACAATTGACAAATTTGAATATAAACTGCAGATTTGGTAATATATCAACATTAAATTTCCTGATGTCCTGATGCTGATAACTTCTGTGGTAAGAGGGTATCCTTATTTTAAGAAAAGACACACTGAAGTATTTAGGGTTAAAAGGGCAAAATATTTCCAACAACACTTAAATAGCTCAAAAATACGGAAGAAAGAAGGGAGGAAGGAATGGAAGAAGAAGAGATAGTAAAGCAAATGGGAAAGACGCAAATTAGTGAATCCAGGTGAAGTCTAGATAAGAGTTTTTGTACTATTCTTGTAAATTTTCTGTAAGTTTGAAATTATATAAAATGAAAATGTACTTTGAGGGAAAGTTGAAAAGTTTACAAGTATTCATTTTCTTGTTTCCTATGTCTTTACTCCTTGTCTCTCTAGAGTAAATTTCACAAATCTTATTTTGAATTTCAGCAATAGATACAGAGACATTTTTGTAGGTTCTCCATATTGAGTAGTGCAGTTCTATCTCAATGGATTTGATGAAGTCAATCATTTATAGTATAGGACTTCAGGTAGAATGATGTTACAGGCTTGAATGAGCTGAAAAACATCCCCTAACACTCTAAGATCTTTTAAACACAGCTTTTAAAGCTGGTGTTTTGTTTGGAAAACAAACTGAACTGGTAGTAAATTTTAAAAAGCATGTAGACATTTTAAAGCTAAGGAACTACTTTTCCTTCGTTTCATATCATACCTGAGAGAAAGAGAAGCTTTAGGCTGGTAAAGATGCATCTGTGGCTTGCTTTCTATTTATTTATTTATTTATTATTTTTATTATTATACTTCAAGTTCTAGGATACATGTGCACAACGTGCAGGTTTGTTATATATGTATACATGTGCCATGTTGGTGTGCTGCACCCATTAACTCATCATTTACATTAGGTATATCTCCTAATGCAATCCTTCCCCTCTACCCCCTCCCCACAATAGGCCCCAGTATGTGATGTTCCCCTTCCTGTGTCCAAGTGATCTCATTGTTCAGTTCCCACCTATGAGTGAGAACATGCGGTGTTTGGTTTTCTGTTCTTGTGATAGTTTGCTAAGAATGATGGTTTCCAGCTGCATCCATGTCCCTACAAAGGACACAAACTCATCCTTTTTGATGGCCGCATAGTATTCCATGGTGTATATGTGCCACATTTTCTTAATCCAGTCTGTCACTGATAGACATTTGGGTTGATTCCAAGTCTTTGCTATTGTGAATAGTGCTGCAATAAACATACGTGTGCATGTGTCTTTATAGCAGCATGATTTATAATCCTTTGGGTATATACCCAGTAATGGGATGGCTGGGTCAAATGGTATTTCTAGTTCTAGATCCTCGAGGAATTGCCACACTGTTTTCCACAATGGTTGAACTAGTTTACAGTCCCACCAACAGTGTAAAAGTGTTCCTATTTCTCCACATCCTCTCCAGCACCTGTTGTTTCCTGACTTTTTAATGATTGCCATTCTAACTGGTGTGAGATGGTATCTCATTGTGGTTTTGATTTGCATTTCTCTGCCTCACCCTGCTTCAGCTCTCACTGGTCGGGCTGCACCCACTGACCAGCACTGACTGTCCAACACGCCCCAGTGAGATGAACCCAGTACCTCAGTTGAAAATGCAATCACCCGTCTTCTGTGTCGCTCACGCTGGGAGCTGGAGGCTGGAGCTGTTCCTATTCGGTCATCTTGGGCGCCCCCACTGTGGCTTTCATTTTAATTACCCTAACATTTCTTGGACTGGTTTGGATTCATCACATCCAGCAGAGGCTCTATAATCAGAAATGCTCATCGTATTCATTTCCTGATTTATTAGTAGTGTCCATATAAACCTATTGTGAACCTATTGGTGTCAATTAGCAGATTTACTTCTTTTTTTGTTTTGTTTTGTTGAGACGGAGTCATACTCTGTAGTCCAGTGGTACAATCTTAGTTCACTGCAATCTCTGCCTCCTGGGTTCAATTGATTCTCCTGCCTCAGCCTCCAGAATAGCTGGGATTACAGACTCCCAACACTACAGCCAGCTATTTTTTGTATTTTTAATAGAGATGGAGTTTTGCCATGTTGGCCAGGCTGGTTTCGAACTCCTGGCTTCAAGTGATCTGCCAACCTCAGCCTCTGAGGCCAAGGGATTATAGGGATTATGGTGCTGGGCTTACCGGCTTGAGCCACAGCCCCTGGCCTGGCAGATTTACTTCTAATTTTTTAGAATAAGTGTGCATGCACATGCATGTGGATTTATGAGTTTTATGTGTGTTACAGCATACAAATACGAAAAAAATTCTAAAAGAACACACATAAATTAAAATCTGTAAAGACTGTTATTTAAAATAATAGTGAAAAATTCCATACATTGTTTGATCTACAAAGAAAGTGTTTACCTTTAACTTGTGAAAAGTGGGTATTGTAAAATACATAATCTAGATGTGATGTAATGGTCATTATTTGAAGCATTTGTTTAGCTTTAGCACTGTTTAGTCTCTTTTTATTTATTTCAGTCCTGGGGAAGTAAATGATTTCTGGTCTTATCTCCTCAAATTTCTTAAAATTTGATAATCAAGATAATTTTTCCCCCCAAATTTACTGTCTTATATGTTGGCAGCAGCTTTATCCTAATGCCACTTAAGCATTTATTTTAAAAAATTGAATAAATAAAAATTCAAGTCTGGAACTTCTACTTCCAGGTATTTTGGATTATTTTATGGCAGAACAATAATCCTGTTAAGAATTAAATATCCCTGATGAAATTTTAAACAAAGGATGTCAAATCACTAGAGAGCTGCTAAAGCAGCTGGTCCTAAAGGGCCAGTTCCTAGAGAGAAGGAAAGCTTATGGAGGAGAGCTACATTTTCTGTCCATTGGCTTCTTCCTTGGGTCACTTACTGATTTCTGACATATGACAAGATATGACTAAGGTAGTTAGAGGGGCTCTTAAGACTCCCAACACACAGAAGAACTTTCAATGATTTCACAGGGCTAGGGAAACAACAATTGGAGTTCTGAACTGCCAAGGCATTTAGGACTTAAGTGACCAAAATTCCAATGGCAAATGAGGTTCCAAAAAGACATTGGGAGGAAGGTGGAGTACGATGGTTGAACAGAAGCCTCCCGTGATTATCCCCTATACAGGAGCACCAAATTGATCAACTATCCACACAAAAACACCATCATAAGAACCAAAAATCAGGTGAGCAATCACAGTATCTGGTCTTAACATCATGCAAGGAAAGAGACACTAAAGTGGGTAGCTTTAACATCATTTAAGGAAAGAGACACTGAAGTAGGTAGGAAAGAAAGTCTTCAATTGCTTACACCACCCCTTCCTTACCCCCCAGCTGTGGGTGTATGGTGCAGAGAGAGCATCTATGTGCTTGAGGGAGGGAGAGGGAAGCGATTGTGGGACGTCGCATTGCAACTCAGTGCTGCCCAGTCAAAGCGGAAAGCAACATCGGGTAGAACACAGCCAATGCCACCACGGAGGGAGCATTTAGATCAGCCATAGCCAGAGGAAAATTAACCATCTCAGCAGTCTGAATATGAGTTTTAGCAAGACCCTCCACCATGGGCTAAAGGGCTCTGGGGTTCTAAATAAACTTAAAAGGCAGTCTAGGCCACAAGGACTCCAATTCCTGGGCAAGTCCAGGTGCTGTGCTGTGTTCAGAGTCAGTGGACTTGAGATACACATGAGCTAGTGAGACACCAGCGTAGGAAGCCAAGGGAGTACTTGAGCCATCCCTCCCCCAGCCCCAGGTAGAAGAACTCGCAGGTCCTAGAACCCCATTCCTTCTGCGTGAGGAGTGGAGAGAATAAAGAGGACTTTGTCTTGCATCTTCAATACCCATTTCAGGCCCTAACTGTTATGTTATATTTCTAGACACACTCTGGACCAGAAAGGAACCCACTGTCTTGAAGCAAAGGGCCAAGTCCTAGCAGCATTCATCACCTAATGATTAAAGAGCTCTTGGGCCCTAAATAATCAGCAACGGCAGCCAGGCAGTACTTGCTGTGGACCTTGGGTGAAACTGAGAGCTATGCTTGCTTTAGGTGTGACCCAGCACATTTCAAGCTATGTTAGCTAAAGGGAAAGACTCCCTTTGCTTAAGGAAAGGAGATAAAAAGTAAAGAGGACTTTGCCTCACAGCTTGTATACCAGCTGGGCCACAGTGGGGTAGAGTACCGAGCGTTTACTGGGGTCTGTGATTCCTGGCCATGGTGCTTGATGGTGTTGCTGGACTTGGCTTGGGCCAGAGGGGAACCCACTCTCCTGAAAGGAGAGATACAGATCTGGCAGCTTTCACTAAAAGCTGACTGAAGAGCCCTTGGGTCTTGAGTGAATATCAGTGATAGCCAGCAGTTATCTCCATGGGCCCATAGTAGTGGTGGCCATAGGGAGAGACTCCTCTGCTTGTGAAAAGGGGAGGAAATAGTGGTAAGAACTTTTTCTTGTGATTTGGGTGGCAGCTTAGCTACAGTAGAATGAAGCACCAAGTAGATACCTGATTTAGGCTGTGTCCCCACTAAAATCTCATCTTGAATTGTAATCCCCATAATCCCCACTTGTTAAGGGAAAGACCAGGTGGAGGTAACGGAGTCATGGGGGCAGTTTCCCCCATTCCTTTCTCATGGTAATGAGTTCTCACAAGATCTGATGGTTTTATAAGGGGCTCTTTCCGCTTTACTTGGCACTTTTTCTTCCTGCCACCTTGAGAGGGAGGTCCTACCTTTCTCTTCATCTTCAGCTGTGCTGAACTATGAGTCAATTAAATCTCTTTCCTTTATAAATTACCCAGGCTTGGGCAGTTCTTTGTAGCAGTATGCAAATGGACTAATTAAAACCCAAGGTACTTGACTCCAGGCCCTGCTCCCGGATGACATCTTTGGACCCGCCTGGTGCCAGGGAAACTCATCATCCTGAAGAGAAGGAAACAAAGCTCGCTGGATTCACTATCTGCTTATTGTAGGGTCCTTGGGCTTTGAGTGAACATAGGCAGTAGCCAGGCAGTAGTCACCACAGGCCTTGGGCAGGACTCAATGCTATGCTGGCTTTGGGTCTGACTCAGCATAGTTCCAGTGGTGGTGGTGGCTTCAGGGGTACCTGTGTCACCCCTGTCTCAGTTCCAGACAGCTCAGAAAGGAATAGAAACTCCACTTGTTTGGGTGAAAGTAAGGGAGCAGAACAAGAGTCTCTGCCTCATATTCCAGGGAACTCTTCCAGATTTTACACAAGACCACCGAGCCAGTACCTCTACACATCTGCAAGAGCTACTGTGTTATTGAGCTTGAGTGTCCCCTAAATACAGCTGCAAAAAGCTGATGAAAGATTTACATTACAGCACCCAAGACCATCTGAATACTTGGAAATGCTTCCCAAGAAGGACAGGTACAAATAAGCTGAACTATGAAGGTAAGAATAAATATATAATTCTTCAATGCTCTGACACCAATAACATTGACAAGCATTAAAATCATCCAGGAAAACATGACTTCACCAAATGAACTAAATAGGCATGAGTGACCAAACCCAGAGACACAGATATATGTGACTAATAATTCAAAATAGCTGTTTTGAGGAAACTCAAAGAAATTTAAGATAATTCAGAGAAGGAATTCAGAATCCTATTAGATAAACTTAACAAATAGATTAAAGTAATTTAAAATAATCAAGCAGAAAATGCAATTGACATACTGTAAAATGCATTAGGGTCTCTTAGCAGAATTGATCAAGCAAAAGAAATAAATAGTGAGCTTGAATACAGGCTTTTTGAAAATATACAGTAAAAAGACACAAAAGAAAAAAGAATGAAAAACAATGAAACATGCCTGGAAAACCCAGAAAACAGCCTCAAAGGGCCAAATCTAGGAGTTATTGGCCTTAAAGAGTAGACAGAGAGAGAGAGAGAGAGAGAGAGAGAGAGAGAGAAATTGAGGTAGAAAGATTATTCAAAAACATAACAAAGAACTTTCCAAACCTAGAGAAAGACATCAATATCTAAGTACAAGAAGTTTATAGAACACCAAGAAGATTTAACCCAAAGAAGACTACCTCAAGGCATTTAATAATCAAACTCCTAAATATAAATATAAAGAAAGGATCCTACAAGGAGCAAGAGAAAATAAACAACATGCAATGGAGCTTCAATAAGTCTGGCAGCAGAATTTCCAGTGAAAACCTTATAGGCCAGGAGAGAGTGTCAGGACATATTTAAAGTGCAGAACAACAACAACAACAACAAAACACCTTTCATCTTAGAATAATGTATCCAGTAAAAATGTTCTTCAAACACAAAGGAGAAAGAAATCATTTTCCACACAATCAAAAGCTGAGGGATTTCATCAACACCAGACCTGTCCTACAAGAAATACTAAAGGGAGCTCTTCAGTTTGAAAGAAAAAGACATTAGTAATAGGAAATCATGTGAATGTACAAAACTCACTTGCAATGGTAAGTGCATAGAAAAAACAATATTATAACAAACATTTGTTATATAATTGTGGTGTATAAACTACTCGTACCCAGAATAGAAAGACTAAAAGATGAACCTAGCAAAAATAATAACTACAACAGCTTAAGCCATAGCATAACAAATAAATGGAAAAAAACAGAAAGTTTAAAAGTAGAATGATGAAGTTAAAGTGTGGGTTTTTTATTAGTTTTCAATTTACTTGCTTGATTTTTGTTTGTTTATGCAATAAATGTTAAGTTGTCATCAGTTTAAAATCATGGGTTATAAGATATTACCTGAAAGTTTCATGGTAACTTCAAATCAAAAAACATAATGGATACACAAGAATAAAAATAAAAGATGAAAATGTACCACTAGAGAAAATCACCTTCACTAAAAGGAAGACAAAAAGGAAAGAGGGAAGAAAGAGAAGGCCAAAAAAAAAAATGAAAAAATTGCAAGAGTAAGTCTTTACTTATCAATAATAGCATTTAATATAAACAGACTAAACTCTCAAATCAAAAGACACAGACTAGAGGAATGGATAGAAAAACAAGACCCAATAATCTGATGCCTACAAGAAACACACTTCACCTAAAGATACATATAAACTGAAAATAAAGGGATGGAAAAAGATATTTCATGCCACTGGAAGCCAAAAAAGAGCAGAAGTGACTATGCTTATATTAGACAAAATAGTTTAAAAACAAAAACTATGAGACAGAGAAAGTCACTATATATAATGATAAAGGGGTCAATTCAACAAGGAGATATAACAACTGTAAATATATATGCACCCAACACTGGGACACCCAGATATATAAAGCAAATATTATCAGAGTTATCAAGAGAGGTAGATCCCAATACAATAATTGTTGGAGATTTCAACATCCATTTTCAGGAATGGAAATATCATTTAGAAAGAAAATCAGCAAAGAAAAATTGAACTTGATCTGCACTAAGTATAAATGGACCTAATATATATTTATTATTTTCATCCAATGGTTGCAGAATATACATTCTTTCCCTCAGCATATGAATCATTCTCAAGGATAGACCATATAATAGGACAAGGAAAAGTCTTAAAAATTTCAAAAAAAGAAATTATATCAAGTGTCTTATTTGACTACAATGGAATAAGGCTAGCAATCATTTGGAAAGTATATAAATACATGGAAATGAAACAATATGGTCCTGAATGACCAGTGGGTCAATGAAAAAATTAAGAAGAAAATGTAATAAGTTCTTGAAACAAATAAAAATGGAAATACAACATACAAAAACCTATGGGACACAGCAAAAGCAGTACTAAAAGCAAAGTTTATAGTCATAAGCGCCTATATAAAAAGTGTTAAAACTTCAAATAAACAACCTAATGGTATATTTTAGAGAAGTAGAAAATCAAGGACAAATAAAATCAACTACAAGTTACAAGAACAGGAATAATAAACATCAGAGCAGAAACAAATGAAATTGAAAGGCTAAAACAATACAAAAGATGAACAAAATGAAAAGTTGTTTCTTTGAAATTATAAAGAAAGTTCATAAGCTTTAACTAGACTAAGAAAAAAACAAAAAGGATCTAAATAAACAATGTTAGAGATGAAAAAGGGACATTACAACTAATACCACAAAAATTAAAAGGATGATTAGAAGCCACTCTGAGCAACCATATGCCAATAAATTGGAAAACTTAAATAGATAAATTCCTAGACACACAATCTACTAAGATTGAATGGAAAGAAATCCAAAACCTGAATGAGTGAATAACAAGTAATGTGATCAAAGCCATAATAAGAAAGTCTCCCAGCAAAGAACAGGCTAGGACCCAATGGCTTCACTGCTGAATTTTACCAAAGATTTGAAAAAGAACCAATATCAATTTTAATCAAACTATTCTGAAAAGGGGAGAGGGAATACTTCCAAACTCATTATATGAGATCAGTATTACACTGATAATAAAACCAGAAAACACCTCAAAGGAAAAAGAAAGTAACAGGTCAATATCCCTGATGAACATTGACACAAATGTCCTCAACAAAATACCAAACAACCAAATTCAACGATACATTAAAAAAATCATTCATCATGACCAAGTTGGATTTTTTTCCAGGGATGCAAGAATGGTTCAACATACAGAAGTCAAACAATGTGATATATCAGCAGAATGAAGGACAACAACCATATAATAATTGCACTTGATGCTAAAAAAACTTTGCTAAATTTTAACATTCCTTCCTAATAAAAACTCTCAAAAACCTGGATATAAAAGGAACATACCTCAACATAATAGAAGTCATATATGACAGACTCACAGCTAGTATCATATTGAATAAGGAAAAACTGACAGCTTTTCCTCTAAGATCTGGGATGAGACAAGGATGCCCACTTTCACCACGGTTATTCAACATAGTACTGGAAGTACTAGCTAGACCAATAGGACAAAAGAAAGAAATAAAGGGCATCTAAATTGGAAAGGAAAAGGAAAGAAGTAAAATTATCCTTGTTTGCAGATGATACAATTTTATATTTGGAAAAACCTAAAGACTGACAGAAAACTATTAGAACTGATAAGCAAATTCAGTAAAGTTGCAGGATACAATATCAACATGCAAAAATCAGTGCCATTTCTATATGACAACACTAAACTATCTAAAAAAGTATCAAAAAAGTAATCTCATTTATAATAGCTACAATTAAAATTAAATAGGAATAAAATAAAAAAGTGAAAGATCTCTACAATGAAAACTATAAAACATTGATGTAAGAAATTGAAGAGGTCAAAAATATGAAAAGGTATTCTATGTTCATGGATTGGTAGAATAAATATTGTCAAAAATCTATATATTACTCAAAGCAATCTATATATTCAAGAAATGCCTATCAAAATACCAATAACATTCTTCACAGAAATAGAAAACATAATCCTAAAATTTATATGGAACTGCAAAAGTCCCAGAATAGACAAAGCTATCCTGAGCAAAAAGAACAAAACTTGAGGAATCACATTACCTGACTCCAAATTATACAACAGAGATAATGTAAGGAAAACAGTGTGGTACCAGCATATAAACAGACATATAGACCAGGAATAGACAACCCAGAAATAGATCCGTACATCTACAGTGAACTTATTTTCAACAAAGGTGCCAAGAATATACATTGGGGAAAGGACAATATCTTCAATAAGTGGTGCTGGGAAAACTAGATATGCATATACAGAAGAATGAAACTAGACCCCCACCTCCTACCATATACAACAATCAAACCAAAATGGATTAAACACTTAAATCTAAGATCTTAAACTAAGAAACTACTAAGAAAAAATTGGAAAAACTCTCCAGGACACTGGTCTGGCAAAGATTTCTTGAGTAATACTCTACAAGCACAGGCAACCAAAGCAAAAATGGACAAATGGGTTCACATCAAATGAATAGCTCCTGCACAGCAAAGGATACAATCAACAAATTGAAGAAACAACCCACAGAATGGAAGTAAATATTTTCAAGCTATCCATCTGACAAGGGATTACTAACCAGAATATATAAGGAACTCAAGCAACTCAATAAAAAGAAATCTAATCCAATTAAAAATGGCAAAGATCTAAGTAGACATTTCTCAAAAGAAGGCATACGAATGGCAAACAAGGATATAAAAGTGTGCACAACATCACTGATTATCAGAGAAATGCAAATACCAATTACAATGAGATATCATCTCATCCCAGTTAAAAGGCTTTTGTCCAAAAGACAGGCAATAACAAATTCTGGCAAGGGAGAGGAGAAACGGGAACCCTTGAACACTGTTGGTGGAAATGAAATCAGTACAACCACTATAAAGAAGTTTCGCAGTTCCTCAAAAACACTAAAAAGAGAACTGCCATACAATTCAGCAATACCACTGCTAGGTATATACCCAAAAGAGAGAAAATCAGTATATTGAAGAGATATCTGCACTTTCATAGTTTACTTGCAGCACTGCTCTGCCAATATTTGGAAGCCACCTAAGCGTCCATCAACAGACAAATTGATAAATAAAATGTACATATACACAGTGGAGTACTATTCAGCCGTAAATATAATATCCTGTCATTTACAACAACATGGATGGAACTGGAAGATATGTTAAATGAAACAAGCTAGGCACAGCAAGACAAACTTCCTATGTTCTCACTTATTTGTGGGAGCTAAAAATTAAAACAATGGAACTCATGGAGAGAGAGAGTAAAATCATGGTTACCAGAGGTTGGAAAGGGTAGTGAGGATAGGAATAATTAATGGGTTCAAAAATATGATTAGATAGAATGAATAAGATCTAGTATTTGATAGGACAACAAGGTGACTACAGTCAATAATGATTTATTGTACACTTTAAAATAACCAAAAGCATATAATTTGGTTGTAACACAAATAAAGGATAAATGTTTGAGGTAATAGATACCCCATTTACCTTCATGTGATTTTTACAAAATACCTCATGTTCCCACTATGTACCCACGAACATATATACCTACTATGTACCTACTATGTACCAATGAAATATGTATATACCTACTATGTACCTGTGTACCCACTATATATATATATATACCTACTATGTACCCATGAAAATTTAAAACAAAATTAAAGTGAGATTGGCAATCAATACCTGTTCTTCCATTGAGTCATCTGATTAACTACACAGGACAAGATGCAAACGAGCCAAGCATCAAGTGTGTTGAAAGAAGCCAAACCTACTTGAAGGGTAATATGAAGTTTTCAGCATTTCCACAGTTCTAGGGAGACCAGACTTCTACTTCAGTGCGTTCAAGGAAGAATGGCCCTAGCAAACACTCAAGCTCTGATTAGGATACCTTGAGGGATGCACCATGTATATGGCGAAAATTAGAGGTATCCTGAACCTTACTGAAGCTGCAAACTAGCCTAAGTCATTTCAAGATCTGATCAGATTTGAGTAATATAGCTCTTTTTGGCCTGCGAGAGGATACGTTAAATTATCACTAAAATTTCTCATTCAGAAGACTGGTAATGAAAGCAAATTTTTTTTAGAGATATTAATAGCATCAGAAGAAACAATAGGCAACAGAAACATATCCACATGTGACACAAATACTACAGTAATAAGAAAACAAATTTAAAACAGTTTTGATTAGTATCTTCAAACAAATGACCAAGTGGAGAATTATAAGAGGATGATCACATGGAGAATTTTGAATTGAAACAATACAATAACTAAAATTCATAGTATGATAGAGGGATGCAGCTCAAGATAAATGATCTGGAAGATAGATCAAAAGAAAATATCTAGACTGTAAGAGGAAATACACAGAAGAGTACAGTAGACACACTATATGTAACAGATAATCACCAAAAACATGTGCTACATTGCCTATGGTTGTGTTATTTATAACAGCCCCAAACTTTCCATCAACCCCAGAATGGGTAAATATATTTTGGTACATTCATATAATGGAAAACAATTTTGCACTGAGAAATAATAAACCAGCTGGGCAGGTGGCTCATGCCTGTAATCTCAGCACTTCGGGAGGCCAAGGCGGGTGGATCATGAGGTCAGGAGTTCGAGAACAACCTGGCCAACATGATGAAACCCCATCTCTGTTAAAAAATACAAAAATTAGCTGCTTGTGTTACATGCCTGTAGTCCCAGCTACTTGGGAGGCTGAGGCAGGAGAATTGCTTGAACCTGGGAGGCGGAGGTTGCAGTGAGCCCAGATTGTGCCACTGCACATCAGCCTAGGCCACAGAGCAAGACTCCGTCTCAGGAAAATAATAATAATAATAATAATAATAAACCACTGCTACATATAACAACATTGATGAATCATTCAAACATGATATTGTACGAAACAAACCAGGTACAAAAGAGTACATGTTGCATGATGCCATTTAAATAAAACTCAGTATTAGGTGGAACTAATCTATGATTATTATTAGAGGAAGATTGATTTCCAAGGGATAGCATTGTGGGGGCTGCTAGAGGTGTTGGTAATATTCTATTATTTGACTCAACGGTAGTCACACAGATATGTTTACTTTGTGGAAATCCATTGAACTGTACACTTATGATTTGTGTTTGTGTGCTTTTATATATACATACTACATTTCAATTAACGTTATTTTTTTAAATAAAGCTTGAGTATGACGGTGATTGTTTGGGGGGCTCCACAGATAATAAAGTTCCTTTGAATAGTGGTTATATTTGGCTTTCAAGAGATGTAAAGAATTAATCAAGGGAGAGAAGTTCAAAGATGAAAAACAGTAATAAAAGATGGGGTGGGAACTGTGTTTGCAGGTCTACCTAAAAGACTACTCAGGGCCTGCTGTGGTGGCTGATGACTGAAATCCCAGCTGTTTTTGAGGCCATAGTGGGAAGATTGCTTGAGGACAGGAGCTGGAGATGATCCTGGGTAACACATGAAAACTCCATCTCTAAATATATATATATATATGTATGTAAATAATCATAATAATAATTAACCAGGCAAGGTGGGGCTGTCTATGGTCTCAGTTACTCAGGAGGCTGAAGCAAGAGAATCGCTTGAGCCCAGCAATTGGAGGTTACGGTGGGCCATGATCACACCACTGCACTCTAGCTTGGGCAACAGAGTAAAACCCTGTCTCTAATAAAAGGAAAACAAACAAACAAAAAAGTTGATTCAATAGCTCTGTACATCTTTGGAGAAACGAGCAGAATGGAGGCTGTTTAAGGGCAAAGACACTGCCCCACCAGTTCTCTCCTCTGCTTTTCGTTCAGCAGACCTGGAGATAGTTGGTATAGCCTAAGGCAAGAATAAGATACACTAGATATTAATAATGACACTACTATAGAATTCGTAAATAAATAATAAATCACACCAGCCTTCTTTTCCAGATAGAGAAACACTTCAACTATTTTTACCCTGTTCTGTTTTGTGTTTTTATTAATCATCTCCAGAAGTAGGATATCTTTGAAGCCTTTTATGCTGCTTTTTAAAATCTTTATTGTAATCTCTTAATTCTAGATTCAGCTTCTTGAGAGCAGTGTTGTTTCTTACTTTGTTGCAAATGTACATTCACCAATCAGTCTCTTGTTAAAGAGTAAGTACTAAATGAATGTTTGCTGTCTATCTGTTACTGGTATGATGTAAACCCAGGATTTAAATTAGGGCCAATATCGTGGAATACTAGATACGCTACGTGTTTTGCCTTTGCTTTTTAATTCATTTATTTTTGCTTTAAGGAGGAGAAAACTCAGGAACTATGCCATCATTGGCAAAAGTAGATTAGGATGTGTGTGTTCTGATGTGACTTAAGTTATTGCTAAATTGTCTCAGAGCTTAGAAGTTTGTCTGTGATCTGAGACATATGTTTGTAATCAGATTTGGCTTTTGTCTCCAGACCAGGCCTGATATTAGTAAAATTTTCCGTATGTGTTCTTATTTAATTACTCTTTTATGAGTACAACACATTTCTATTATGTCTGTGTCTCTAGATAGCTCATTGTAAATTTAATCAAATTTACATTTTTAAGCAAATTGGCAAATTAACACCTTGAAAAGTCTTCTTGGGGAACAAGGCTAGATGTTACGTGAAAGGCATGTTTAGGTGCTCGGTATTATGACAAATGTTTCCTGCATAGGTGATTTTGACTGTATAAAAATATTCACAATATTCAACATTAAAAAAGTATACTTTTCCCAAGAAAAGTAAAATCCATGAAAAAACGAAACATATTTTCTTCATATTAATATCTAAAATTGGAACTTTAAGTGTGAAAGCTTATTTGCTCAGTATACAGCTTCCAGAATTCAGGCTCACCAGCTCCAAAAGCCCACTCAATGGACATGATGACACTTAGCACAATAGAAAACAGTTGTGACTGTCTCCAGTACATGCCAATATTTTTTCAATGGTCACCCTGACCAAATGATACACAGTTAATAAATCATTTGCCTGTAGAATAGCCTGGGCTGGGTCCAGACATTTTTAAAAAGGAGGATATGGGGGGCCATGGGGTATTTTTTATTGCCCTGTATAACTACACCAAACAGAAGGGGGAAAAACACCCCACAAAATTCTGTGCTATTATATTATGTACATATTATGTAGACAGGCATGCAGTCATCCAACAAGCATATTGAAAAGAATCTCAGTAACACTGATCATTAGAGAAATGCAAATCAAAACCACAATGAGTTACCATCTTATACCAGTCAGAATGACTATTATTAAAACGTCAAAAAGTAACAGATGCTGGTAAGTTTGTAGAAAAATGGGAACACTTATAGCCTGTTGGTGGGAGTGTAAATTACTTCAACCACGTGAAAAGCAGTATAGTGATTCCTCTAAGAGCTAAAAGTACAACTATCATTCAACCCAGCAGTCCCATTAGTACATTATACCCAGAGGAATAGAAATTATTCTCTCATAAAGACACGTGCACATGAAGGTTCAGTACAGCACTATTCACAATAGCAAAGACATGGAATCAAACTAAATGCCTATTAAAGACAGATTGGATAAAGAAAATGTGGTACACGTATACCATGGAATGCTATGCAACCATAAAAAAAAAAAAAGAATTAGATCATCTCTTTTGTAGGAACATAGTTGGAACTGGAGGCTATTAGCCTTAGCAGACTAACTGAAGAACAGAAAACCAAATATTACATGTTCTCACTTATAAGTGGGAGCCAAATTATAAGAACTTATGAACACAAAAAAGGAAACAACAGACACTGGGGTCTAGTTGAGGAGGGAAGAAAGAAGAGGGAGAGGAACAGAAAAGATAACTATTGGATACTGGGATTAATATCCGGATGATGAAATAGTATGTACATAATATGTACATAATATATTATTCATATAATTATGATTAATATGATTGATATAATTATATAATATATTAATATATGATTAATAGAATTAATCATAACCATATACTATTTTTTCATTAAATAAAATCTTATAGGTAACCCACTGTAGACATAAGAAAAACTGAGGTGTGAGATTGAACTTTTTATCCAATATTTGACAGCTAGTTAGCAACTAAGCTGAAACCACAACTCAGTTACGCTGGCTCACAATAAGTAAATTTTCCCCTAACAAATTGTTGGGCTAGTTTTTCACAAAATGTGTGGATTTAAAGTTTAATATAAATAGAGCTGGAATAAAACTCCTGCCTCACTTCATTAAACATTTACTTTTTTACAAGGTTCAAGTATGTTTGTCTCATAGGTCCTTGAAATGGCAAATAATAAAGACTACTACTTTTCAGATATTGTATCTCAGTAGAGATGCTGATAAAAGAGAGAGAAGAATGAAGTTTTTGCAGAAAGACTGGAAGTAAGAGGAGATAAGTAGAGAAAGAGAGCACCAGGATGGAAAAATATGTGTCTTGCCTTCGCCAAATGAACTTGTGCTTCAAAACATTATGTGAGCACTGGTCACGTATGTTTGCATAGAGAGTAACTATTGCTGTTGTGGTGGCTTTAAAATTCTTTGATTCTCCCTCTTCTTGCTTATGGGCTGGATTCAGTGACTCATTTCTAGTGTACAAAATATGGTAGAAGTGATGCTGTCTGACTTGAAGACTAGGTCATAAAAAGCATTGTGATATCTGAGCAAAATGGTAGACTTCCTTTTTACTTCTTTGATCCTTTTCTAGGTGAAGCTAGCTGCCATATTGTGGGGTTATTAAAGCAGCCTTATAGAGAGGTTCTTGGGGCAAGGAACTACTAAGGCCTCTTGGAACAACCAACAGTAACTTTCTGGGCATGTGAATGAGCCACCTTGTAAGTAGATCCTCCAGCCCCAGTCAAGCTTTCAGTTAACTTCAGCCCTGTCCAATAACTTAACTGTAACTTCACAAGAAACCTTGAACTAGAACAACCCAGCTAAGTCACTTTTGAATTCCTGACTCATGGAAACTGTGACATAAATTTTTGTTGTTTTAAGCTACTAAACTTTGGGGAAATTTATTACATAAAAGTAGATAATAATGCAATGTAATAATGTAGATAATGAGCAATAGTAGCGTTGAAGTGAAAAACAGTATCATATGAACTTATAAAACACAACTACTCTTGGAATGAACCACATGAAATTGCTGATTTTGTAGATCACATATCAGTCATATGGTTCAACCTTCCTTTTTAACTTTTATTTTAGGTTTGGAGGTCCATATGAAAATTTTGTTACATAAACACATGTCCCAGGGGTTTGTTATACATACTATTTCATCATCCAGATATTAATCCCAGTATCTAATAGTTATCTTTTCTGTTCCTCTCCCTCCTCTTTCTTCCCCCCTCAACTAGACCCTAGTGTCTGTTGTTTCCTTTTTTTGTGTTCATAAGTTCTTATAATTTGGCTCCCACTTATAAGTGAGAACATGTAATATTTGGTTTTCTGTTCTTCAGTTAGTCTGCTAAGGCTAATAGCCTCCAGTTCCATCTATGTTCCTACAAAAGAGATGATCTAATTCTTTTTTTTTTTTTATGGTTGCATAGCATTCCATGGTATACATGTACCACATTTTCTTTATCCAATCTGTCTTTAATAGGCATTTAGTTTGATTCCATGTCTTTGCTATTGTGAATAGCTCTGTACTGAACATTCATGTGCATGTGTCTTTATGAGAGAATAATTTCTATTCCTCTGGGTATAATGTACTAATGGGACTGCTGGGTTGAATGATAGTTGTACTTTTAGCTCTTAGAGGAATCACTATACTGCTTTCCACATGGTTGAAGTAATTTACTCTCCCACCAACAGGCTATAAGTGTTCCCATTTTTCTGCAAACTCACCAGCATCTGTTACTTTTTGACATTTTAATAATAGTCATTCTGACTGGTATAAGATGGTAACTCATTGTGGTTTTGATTTGCATTTCTCTAATGATCAGTGATACTGAGATTTTTTTCAATATGCTTGTTGGATGGCTGCATGCGTGTCTTCTTTTAAGAAGTGTTGTTCATGTCTGACCACTTTTAAATGAGGCTGTTTTTCTCTTTTAAATTTTTAAGTTCCTTATAGATGCTGGTTGTTAGACCTTTGTCAGATGCATAGTTTGCAAAAATGTCCTGTCATTCTGTAGGTTGTCTATCCTGTTGATAGTTTCTTTTGCTGTGCAGACGCTCTTAACAATTAGATCCCACTTTTCAACTTCTGCTTTTGCTGCAATTGCTTTTGGTGTCTTTGTCATAAAATCTTGCCCATTCCTATGTCCAGGGTGGTATTGCCTAGGTTGTCTTCTAGGGTTTTTACATTTAAGTCTTCAATTCATCTTGACCTGATATTTTTGTATGGTGTATGGAAGGAGCTCAGCTTCAATCATCTGCTTATGGATAGCCAGTTTTGCCAGCACCATTTATTGAATAAGAAGTCTTTTCACCATTGCTCATTTTTGTCAGCTTTGTTGATGATCAGATGTTCATAGATATGTGGCCTTATTTCTGGGCTTTCTATCCTTTTCCATTGGTTTATGTGCCTGTTTTTGTACTAGTACCATGCTGTTTTGGTTACTGTATCCTTGTAGTATAGTTTGAAGTCAGGTAACATGATGCCTACAGCTTTGTTCTTTGTGTCTAGGATTGCCTTGGTTATTTCAGCTCTTTTTTGGTTCCATTTGAATTTTAAAATAGTTTTTTTTTTTTTTTTTTTTAAATTCTGTGAAGAACATCACCAGTAGTTTGATAAGAATAGCGTTGAATTTGTAAATTGCTTTGGGCAGTATAGCCATTTTAATTATATTGATTCTTTCTATTCATGAGCATGGGATTTTCCTTCCATTTGTTTGTGTCTTCTCTTACTTCTTTGAGCAATATTTTGTAATTCTCATTGTAGAGATCTTTCACCTCCCTGGTTAGCTGTATTTCTAGGTATTTTATTCTTTTTCTGGCAATTGTAAGTAGAATTGCCTTTCTTTCTGATCAGGCTCTTGGTTTGCCTGTTGTTGGTGTCTAGGAATGCTAAGTGAGTTTCGTACATTGACTTTGTATCCTGCAACTTTGCTAAAGTTGTTTATCAGTGGGAGGAGCTTTTGGACTTAGACTATGAGGTTTTCTAGGTATGGAATCATGTTGTCTGCAAACAGAAACAGTTTAACTTCCTCTCTTCCTATTCGGAAGCCCTTTATTCCTTTCTCTTTCCTGTTTGCTCTGGTTAGGACTCCCAATACTGTGTTGAAAAAAAGTGGTGAGAGAGAGTATACTTGTCTTGAGCTGGTATTCAAGGGGAATGCTGCTAGCTTTTGCCTATTCAGTATAATGTTGACTGTGAGTTTGCCATAGATGGCTCTTATTATTTTGAGGTTTCTTCTACACCTAGATTAATTAGAGTTTTTAACATGAAGAGGTGTCGAATTTTACCAAAAGCCTTTTTTTGCATCTATTGAGATAATCATGTGGTTTTTTGTCTTTAGTTCCGTTTTTGTGATGGATCACATTTATTGATTTGTGTATGTTGAACCAACTTGCCTTCCGGGGATGAAGCCTACTTGATCACAGCGGATTAGCTTTTTGATGTGCTGCTGAATTTGGTTTGCAAGTATTTTGCTGAGGATTTTTACACTGATGTTCATCAAGGACATTGGGCTGAAGTTTTCTTTTTTTTGTTGTGTCTTTGCCAGGTTTGGGTATCAAGATGATGTTGGCCTCACAGAATGAGTTGGGGAGGAGTCCCTCCTCCTCAAGTTTTTAGAATTGTTTCTGTAGGAATGGTCGTGGTTCAACCTTACATAACAAAGCTCAACCAACTTGTTTCTTACAACTACAATTTTTTAAACTTGTAGTTATAATAAACTAGTTTGGACTGGACTTTGGTCTCCTAGGATACATTTCTAGAATATGCTTATTATTTTCCAAATTTGCCATTCTCCAAATTACACAGGAATACAGTTATGATTTTCTGATACAATGTTCTGATGCAACAGTTGGAAACTAATTATTTGTGGGTTGTGGCTTGGTTTAGACATGTAAAAGATAATTATTAGCAAATGATTATCATTCTCTCGAAAGGTATGTCGGTTTTGGACTTGGAACAAATATTTGAATAAATGATGAAACAGGCTTTAAATGTCTTACACAACACTAAATACAAAAAGCTATTTTATTCTTATCCTTGGAAACACTGGATGCATGTTCTTATGACATCATGTTTTCTTTCCACAATAAAAAAAGGACAGCCAAACCATCCAGTCTGTAAGTATGTAATTACCTTCAAATGTTCTCCTCATTTAAGTGCATTAAAATGCTTCAACTGACACAGGTTACACAAAATTATCTTCCTGATAACTTACTATCTTTTTTGGCACAACCTGTGCCACTTTCACATGTCTGTTGATGATATATGCCAAGCTATTGAGTGAGAATTTATTTCTGTTTCTAGGCTCCCTGGAGCTTTCACATGTGCGCCTGATTTAACACAAAGCTTTATGTGTAACATTTCCAGCACCCAAACACAACAATTTCCACCTATCTGTTTTATTTTAGCTTTAAAGACAAATATTAAATGGGAAATAATTTTTAAAAGGAATATTTTACCCTGACTCCAAATTCAGATTCTGTTATTGTTTCACAGGGCCTTTGTCAAATTATCTTTTTTAAAAAAAATTTGTGAGGATATGTCAGGTCTGAGCAATGGTTATAGGATGCTTATTTTCTTTGAAAAGAAGAATCTCCAAGCTAAAATTCCTGATTTGCCAGTGCAATTGCACTGTCATCTTAGGGGTTTATTGGCACTGGCATAAATGTAATACTTTCTTCTTCTCATGATTACATCTAGCAAAGCCTTGGTCAACATCAGTAGTTATTTGGGAGCACAAAGGAACTCTTCACAAATCCAAAGTTAGAAATCATGCTACATTTTCTATCTTACCAGGGTATGAACTTACCTAACTTCCTAGCAAGAGCTCATGATATTGCCTGTGCCTTTATCAGGGTGATAAGGTCAGAGAAGATCATTGTTTCCACTCATGCTCATTTCTATTACTTAAAATTACTTTTAAGAGTTAATATGTATTTCTATTATGTTATATAAATATATAATTATCAGTAATTATATTGTACTTAATATATAATGTATATGCTATAAATTATAACTTTCTCTAAAAAATAAATCTATCTGGCACAGTGATACTAGCAGTAATATATAAAATTATCGATTGACTCTAATTTAGTTACAGAAATCTTGGGTCTTTCCCTTACCTTCTTTGTAGAGAGCTCAGCCTATTTCTACAACATCTACAGAAAAATTTTATGAGCTGAAACACTTATTGCTAACTCAGATGGGAAAATTCTGAACTTCTTTAACTATTAAAAACTGTATAGCTTGGATTTCCTTTGAAAATAGAATGCTACATGAAAGGACAACAAATCTTCTGGCAATAACTCACATTTAACGGGTTGATACAGCAAATCTATCTTTCTAAACAACAAATGTGTGATCTAATGGCAATACCAACAGTGCACTGTACCAACAATTAGAATGGTGTATTAAAGCTTCCAATTTGCAGTGATTTTTTATGGAAGTATAATTATCCATTTAAAATGTAAAATTCCCTGTACAAAAACATTTGAATAATTATGAAAATGTAAGTGATCCTTTGCAAAAACTAATTATGGTGAGGGAGACTTTCCTTTGCTGTGTTTTGTGCATGTGTTTGGTTCCATAAGCAAACTAATTAAAATGTTGCAAGACACACTGAAATGCTGGCATTTTAGATGGAAAGCAGTTGTACTTCTGGCAAAGACCGTCTCATGTTTCTGGAATTTTAAAATTGTAGTTATAATAAACTATTCAGTCAAGCAAACAGAAAACAAGAGCCAAAATCATGCTCTCAGCTTTCAGATCTATAGCCACATGCCACCACAAAGCCGTGAATTTTCTAAGTATAAACTGGAAAAAAAACACACACATTTGTTTTGTTAGCAAACATTTGGAGTATGTATGCGTGTGTTTGATACAACTGTGGTAATTATGCAGCTAAAATAAGAAGAACCAATTTGGAAGTCATCTTACTATTTTGTGTTATTTCCATTATTGGAAATCATTGGTCAAATGGTGGGCAAAACGTTTCCACCACAAATAAGAATGCTCTAACACGACAGCTAATAAAACAAAGAACTGTATTATGGCACCTCCTCAACAGTAAATACTTGTCCTAAGAGCCTAGGAGGTAAAGGGCAGCTGTAGAATGATTGTCAGGATTGCTTCATGCTCCAGATTGCATTTGGAACATGAAATGTCCATCCTCTTCACCGTTGGGTCAGTCAGTCATGCTTTGGGCAAGATTTATTGAGGTTATCACTTTTACCAGTCACAGTGGTAAGAAGTGGAATTTCAGTGATATATGAGTGACTTATAGTGCATGCCCGCATGGATTTTACACTCCAATCTTTTTAAAAGACAGTGTTTTGATGAATTATTTACTCCAGGGCAGACCACCTGGGCTTAAATCTTGGCTTATCTACTAACTACCTATGTGAATTTAGGTTAGCAAACTATTCTCTTCAGCACGCTCATCTGCGGAATGAGAATAACAGTCCTGCCTTATGTAGTTGCTGTGAGAATTAAATGAGTTAACCTATGTGTAAATGTATAATGCCCAGCAATCAGTACATTATATAGTTATTAGCTACCATTTTTACCTCCACTCTAACCAAGCAATACCATAAATATTGCCAAACAGACAACATAATATCTAATTTCACATAAGATAGATATCTAGTAGAACTCAAAGGTCAGAAAATCTCCTAGAAGGTATCCAGTAGCTGTGGGTATCTGAAAGCCTTCACTATTTGTTTTGCAGGCAAAGCATACAAACACACTCTGGCTATTATCTATGTTAAACAAGAAAGAAAACATACAAATAACAGCAGCTGGAGGAGGTAGGATAACCGTTTCTGTGAGTTAGAAGTAAAACAGCAGTTTCGAATTATATTATCATCATCCATCACAGCTATCATGTATTCAACTCTTCTCATGGTGCAAGTTATTAAGCTCTAAGCTCTTTAAATGTTATCCCAGTCAACCCATTTTCCATAGGAAGAGGAAGAAATAGTTTAAAATCACTTTCCCAGGCTGTATTAATAGTTTGTGATGAAGATGTGACAAGAAAGGTCTCTCTGAAGCTAAAGTTCGCATTATTATACTATATTGCTATCCATGTAATATGATGAGCATGTTCCCAAGTCATTACATTTTCTTCACAAACATGTTTTTAATAGCTTTAAAGTGTTCTAGTCTATGGCTGTTTCATAATTGATTTACTCTCTTCTGTCTTGTTAAATATTTATGTTGTTTCTAGTCCCTTAGATAGTTTGAATTATTTGCAATAAAAATCTTCATGTGTAAATCTTAGTATGCATAGCTGATGAGTTTCTTAGTATAAATTCCAAGCAGTGAAGTCACCAGGCTAACGGATTTGAACATTTCTAAACCCTTAGCACAAATTGCCAAATCACCCACAGGAATAGTATAGCAATTTTCTCTCCTTTCAGAAATTTTTGAGCTTGCTCATTTAGCTGCATCCTTGCCAATCCTGAATCTGTTCTAAAAGTTTTCTTATCAACATGCCAGATACAAAAGTCTCCTGTAGATTTAATTTGTATTTTTATTTCCACTGTGGTACTTAGGGAAAAAATATCACCTATTGAAAACAAAGCATGTGAATAATACTTTGACATTCGTATCTGTCTCTGTCTGTCAGCCTCCACCTTGCATGCAAATTTTGGGTTTCCCTTAACAGAATGTTACAAAACTCCAAGCCCGTTTAATTTTAACACTATTCAGGAAGTTTCCTTGAGTTGTTTGAAAAAAGTTTCTTACCTTCTCTGATCTCTGCACATGTCATTTTGTGATAATTTACTTCATTGCAGTAAAATTATTGATTCTCTCTCTGTTCTCTCTTTAATAAGCTACTGGAAAACAAATAATCTTATGATTTGTTGGATCCATAGGATCCAACCAAAATGGTGAAAAGTCTAATAAGCACATTAAACTATCACTTCCCACAAAAACATACTGACTGTGGATTTTAATCAACTTTTCACTGTTTGATTAAACTTTGCATTAATTCATCATTAATAATGTAGTTGACTAGGTACTCTGGAACACTTTTAAAAAATGAATAAAAACATCTAGTGGAATTACTTTGTTCTAAAAGAGCTGTATCATGAGAAAATGAAAATTAAGCTTTGCTGGTAATCACAATGCAATGTTCCTTCCTACTAATACAAAAACATTCCTGCAGATATTTGAAGCAGAGAAAAAGAAATGCTTCCCATGGGACACTGTCAAGACCATATACGGGGTCCTTACTCATACAAAATGATTCAGTGTTCCGCCATGGTTATATCACAGCTGAGAAATGAGTAACAACACCTCCTTTTTATATAATTTCTGCCTTTTGCCAATGCCAAACCAAGTATTCATCATGTCTCCTCAGTGAAGTTATTCGGTATTAAGGTGCCCAACTGCTAAGCTGCTCTGCGTCACCAGTCCCTAATCTGGAGTTGGCTTCTCCTTTCCAAGACCCTTCTAAGAATCATTCAGCATAAGCCCAAACCTACACAAAGTCCCTTCACAAACTTTCTTACTGAGATCCTTCTAAATTATCTTACAGGGATATGGTTTTCCTTGCTGCAGGAAGCTAAACAAACCAAACTTTGACTACAGGTTTGTTCCTGGACATCCGGTAGGATTTGATATTAGTTGGGTCATTAAATACATATAGATTTACGTACTGTGTTTACTTAAACAGGATTCATCAGGAAATTGGACATACGATACAGGGAAAGTGGTAAATTGAGATTATGCTAAAGTGTTAATCCTGGAAACCTTATCTATTGTACTTTTTAATTTTATTCATTAAATTGTTTAGTTCCAGAATTTGTGGGTTTTAAAAATCATATCTATCTTTGTTGAATTTCTCATTCAGATCATGAATTGTTTT
Source organism: Macaca fascicularis (assembly GCF_037993035.2). NCBI lineage: Eukaryota > Metazoa > Chordata > Mammalia > Primates > Cercopithecidae > Macaca > Macaca fascicularis. The sequence goes on along the minus strand of NC_088376.1, from coordinate 26,409,342 downwards.
TCTGAATTATTTGTTTTGTTTATCTGTATCCTATTGTGTCTCACTGAGCTTTTTTATGATCACCATTTTACATTATTTTTAGGCATTTCATAGGTTTCTCTTTCATTGGAATCTGTTGCTTGAGAATTACTGTGTTCCTTCAAAGATGTTATGTTAGTTTGCTTTTTCATGTTTCTTGTGTGCTTACATTGATATCTGCATATCTGACGTAAGTCACTTCTCCCAATTTTCTGGACTGGCTTTTATAGGGAAAGACTTCTTACTATAGATGTATCCATAGTGCTGATTATGTAGGGTGCTTTGGCTTTGATTTTGGATGGGCATGGTAGTGTAGTCTCAGTATGATTTCTTCAGCTGTAATATGCATCAATAGTGTCTATGATTTCCTCCATTCCTTAGGCTGTAGTTGTTAGTGGAGGCAGTGGCGAGGGTTGGCTATGTGTAAGTACTTTAGATCAGCTGGTCATTGGGCACTAGTGGCAACAGCAGTGGGTTGGGTGTGTAAACACTTGAGCCCTCAGATGGCATACATGTGCAGTGATGTTAGTGTATCCAGGTAGGCCAGTCCTCTTGCCTCCAGGCAACTTTCTTGGTGCCAGCAGTGACAGCAATGGGCCAAATAAGTGGATAGGTCCTCAGACCCCTGGGCAGTGTGCATAACATCATTTATGTCAGTATCATCAATAAGCCAACCTTCAGGCCCTTAGGCAACAACACAGAGGTGCCAGCAGTGGGTTGGCCAGGACAGACCTCAGGCCTCCAGGTAGCATCTGTGGTAGGGGCCAATGGTATAGGTGTGTCAGGCTGGCCCAGAAGGCATGCATAAGTGCCAGTGGCAACAGGCCATGTGGGTCAATTCCCAGGCCCCCATCAATGCACACAGGCACTGGTAAGGGAGCAACTGGTGGGGCAGGGCTGTCCTCAGGACCCCTGAGTGTGAACATGGGCACAGGCTACAGTGAGTTAGGCTAGCTTATCCCCAGGATATCAGATGAATGCTTGGGCACTGGCAGGCTGAGCAGACCGATCTCCAGGCCCCCTGAAGGTGTGCACAGGTGTAGGTGGCAGTAAGTGAGGTGGGTCAATCCCCAGGTCCCTGGATGATGTGCATGAGTGCTGGTGGCAATGGTGGGTGGGCAAGTCTTTCTTCAGGTCCTCTAATGATACATGTGAGTGCCAGCTCTGGTGGGTGAGGCAAGTCCATTCCCATTCCCCCAGATGACACGCTCAAGCAGTGGCGGTTACAGTGGTAGGCAGGAGTGGCTTGTCCTCAGTCCCCTGAATAGTGCCCAAAAGGACCATTCTCCAGATTGCCAGAAGGCACATTCAGGTGCAAAGAGCCCCTGCTACTAGTTGGTAGGGAGAGTTTGCTCTCAGTGTCAGCAGCCCCAGGCAAGGAGAAGCTCTAGTGGGGATACACTTTGGCTCCCTTTGTCCTAGGGGCAGCTTTCCCAGTGTGCTGCATTGCCTATACCTTGGGGTATAGGATACTGTGTGGGCTAGAGTGCTGGGGACCTGGCTGCACCACTGGGTCTAGCTGACATCGTGATGCTGCAACCCTTCTGGTGGACACAGGGGAATGTAAGAAAAGCTCAGGGAGGTGCAAGCACAGGGGCTGTTGTACCCCAGAGTAGGATATAATCTGGTAGGCTGGGCTCTCAAAATGGAGCTGTGCTATAGCTGCTTGGGACTCAGCATGTGTGTGGGACCCAGCGCAAGCTACTTCTCTGGAATAATGCTATCATGTGGACTCCCAGTAGCTTCCTATACTAGTCTCAGGGTCCACAAGCATCAAGGGACTCTTGCATGGCTGAGATTGCAGGAGTCGGTGGTAGGAATGTGGACTGCTGGGTATATTTCATTTACCTTTTCCCTGCAGTGGAGTTTCTCCCGGCTCCAAGTAACCCTGACTGGGATGGCTGCTTTATCTCCCTCTTTTTCCATGCCTCAGAGGCTCCCTGTCACTTCTCGGCTAAATTTCAGTGTTCTCTCCCAGATGCTCTATTCAAAGTGTGGTTGTCGACTTACTGTTTTGGTCCTTCTTTGTGGAAGAAAAAAATGCTGGGTGCCATCCAGTCACCTCTCCTGAAACTCATATTTTGATAGAATAATCTATTATATTATTAGTTCAATGAGTGAGCACTCACTGTCACACATTTATTTCTCACAGACCTTTCAGCTTATGTTAGCATAGTTGTAGTTGTTCCAACTTCAACTTATATAAAAAAATTTTTAAAATTACTTCTCATTCAAAAGTATTTCATACTGGAAAGTGTCATTTTCTTTGCCAAGAATAGAAAACCCTCTAAAACTTTACAATACAATCTTAAACTTAGTTATGAAGATGTCTATTCCATCAAAGGGTAAGGAGGATTAGCACATTCGTTCATATTTCTATTGGAAAAAAAGAAGCGATTAATTCATTATTTCTCTGTCCAAGTAATTAAGCAATACCTTATTCTGGCATCCTTGTCAACTGACAGCAATCGAGTTTGTTTCCAAACCACAAACATAAATATAAACCAAATCTATTATAGTTTTTTGAGAGATTAAACCAACGTTATTTAAACTTTATTTCTTAATGAGACCATCAAAGGAACAGTTTTTAAAAAAAACTGTGATTTTTTTCAATAGCAAAGACTTGGAACCAACCCAAATGTTCATCAATTATAGACTGGATTAAGAAAATGTGGCACATATACACCATAGAATACTATGCAGCCATAAAAAAGGATGAGTTCACATCCTTTGTGGGGACATGGATGAAGCTGGAAACCATCATTCTGAGCAAACTATCGCAAGGACAGAAAACCAAACACCACATGTTCTCACTCATAGGTGGGAATTGAACAATGAGAACACTTGGACACAGGATGGGGAACATCACACACTGGGGCCTGTCTTGGGGCGTGGGGAGTGGGGAGGGATAGCATTAGGAGATGTACCTAGTGTGAATGACAAGTTAATGGGTGCAGCACACCAACATGGCACATGTATACATATGTAACAAACCTGCACGTTGTGCACATGTATCCTAGAACCTAAAGTATAATAATAAAAAAAAAACTGTGATTTTTTTAAAATCTACTTTCTTTAATGTAACTATCTACAGGGGAAAAAAAAAACAGTATAATATGGAGAGGAAGTAGAGAGAAATGGAGGAAAAGAGAGAATGTAAGTGTTTCATGTGTTTGCATATCATAGTTTATTTCTCTTTCACATTTCTCTCTTTCAAGTGATCAGGTTTTGTTAACTTTAGATACCAGGAGGACCATTTAACTTGTTTGACTTTTTCAAGGAAATGGCAGATAATATTATAAAGTAGGAACGTGTTAATACAGGAATTCTTAACTGAAAGTCTCTGGATAGAATCTGGTGGGGTTTTTTGTTGATGTTGCTATTTGGCATGCATGTGTGTGTGTGAGAGAGAGAAAGAGAAATTAGGGGAGAAATTGAGAGAGAAGATCAATAAGACTTGTTTTAATAACACTGCTGATCAAAACAGGATGTAGCAAAGAAACCAGCCAGCCAAAACCATCCAGGACTATGAATTATATTAATAATACATTTGCATGCTATAAGGCACTCCCACCAGTGCCATGCCAATATACAAATGCCATGACAGTGCCTAGAAGTTACCTTATATGGTTCCAGGAACTTCCTACTCATTTCCCAGAAAGTTAGTGAATAACCTACCCCTTATTTAGCATATAATTATGGGTAGGTATAAATGTAACCAGGCAGCAATCCATGAGTGCTACTCTGCCTATGGGCTAACCCTGCCCTGTCTATGGAGCAGCCATTTTACTATGCACTGGTGCTCTAATACATTTGGTTTCTTTTACTGTTGGCTTGCTCTTGAATTCTTTCCTGACCAAAGCCAAGAACCCTCCTGAGCTGAGCCCTAATTTTGGGGTACACCTGCATCAAAATCCCGTCTTTACTTTTAGTGTCGCTAGGAGAAATTCAACATATCTTTCAATTGTAAATGTAGACATCAGCCACAGGGCTGTTGGCAATTCCTGTGACTTTCTCATCAATAAACATCATAGGAATTTCTTGTTGTGGATATCTTTAATTATTGTTTACACTTATCAACACCTTGAAGTATCAGTTGTTACTAGACCAGCCAAGAGATTTGTTATTAGTATGTTAATAACAAGAACATATTTTGAACCTAGGTTAATAAACAAGGACATCACATTTTAAAAATATTTTGAGAAAGGTATTTTAATGTAATCAGTTATCTTTTTAATTATTTGTATTTCAATACTTTAGTTATTTAAAATCATCATCCTTAGAAGTGCATAGGCTTAAATAGACTGCCAAGGGAGTTTGTTGTAACATACACACACACATAGACACAGACACACACACGCTCACACGCACATACTGAAGAGTTCTTGGATTAACTAGGAAAATTATATTAAAACAGAAATTTTGTTTTGTGATGCATACCCCTTAAAAAGAGTGATAAAGAGATTACCAATTACTGGCATCCAATTGAGATAGGTTACTTGGTTTTCTCGGTTTATCATTTTTAAAAGGCTTTACTAACCTCCTAAGTCCTGTCTGCTTTTACCAAACATACTCATTTTAAATTTGATTTTAGCCATGTAGACATACAGCTATGCACATCAGTCAGGTTCACAGAACTGCAGCATTTCCCCTGAGGGTCTGTTGTTTTTATGAATAAAACGTCAAGGGTATTACACTGCGTTATAATGTCAAATAGCAAAGATATTTCCTCAGGTTTTCACTGACAAATGTATTCTATAAAGTTAGTTTGATGTCTTAACTGTTGCATCTATCTGAAAGGATACTTGAGACAAAACAACACTGTGTTTTTTGTTTGTTTTTTTGTTTTTGTTTTTGTTTTTTTGCCTATCACATCTGATGTTATGGACAAGTTTGAATGCAATCTAAATGTATGGGATGACAATATTTAATATTGCTTGTTTGATTTAAATTATTTGCGAGTAAAATTATTCAAAATTAAGAGAAAAAAATCAGCCATCCCCAACATTTTGGGCTTTATCTTTATCAATATTCTCACCAAATTATTTAACTTCATCGTATTATGCTCTTGCAACAAGGAAGGCAGAGAAGAATCTACGGTCAGACTAGTTTTCAAATATGGTTTTATTTCTCATTTTTGAACTTGTGACTTTAGCTACTATCTCTGACACTCAGTATTCTTATATATTAAATAAGAATTATACCAGTAAGAATTATAGCAGTGCAATAGATAGCTTCAAAACTAGACTAGATTAAGCAGAAGAATTTCTAAACTTGAAGGCAGGTCTTTTAAAATACCCCAGTCAGGCAAAAAAAAAAAAAAAAAAAAAAAAAAGAAAACAAAAAGTGATGAAGAAAAACAATGTAACAATGTGACATATGGGATCATAAAATGACCAAATATTCTAATTCTGGGCACCACAGAAGAAGAGATGGGTGAAGGGAAAGAGAAACTATTTTAAAAAATAATAGCTAACAACTTCTCAAGTTTGGAAGAGATACACACATCCAGACACAAGAAGTTCAAAAATCCCTAAATAGATTCACCCCAAAAAGTCTTATGTAGGCCGGGAGCGGTGGCTCACGCCTATAATCGCAGCACTTCAGGAGGCTGAGGCAGGCAGATCACAAGGTCAGGAGATTGAGACCACCCTGGCTAACATGGTGAAACCCCGTCTCTACTAAAAATACAAGAAATTAAGCGGGTGTGGTGGCGGACGCCTGTAGTCCCAGCTACTCAGGAGGCTGAGGCAGGAGAATGACGTGAACCTGGGAGGCAGAGCTTGCAGTGAGCCGAGATTGCGCCACTGCACTCCAGCCTGGGTGACAGAGCAAGACTGTCCCCCCCCAAAAAAAAGGGTCTTATCTAAGGCACATTGTAAGGCACATTGTAGTTAAACTGTCAAAGAGACCCTTGATCGTCCTCACTGCTACACTCCCACCAGTGCCATGACAGTTTACAAACACCATGGCAATGTCACGAAGTTACCCTATATGGTCTAAAAAGGGGAGGCATGAATAATCCACCCATTGTTTAGTGTATCATCAAGAAATAATATGTCCATAAAAATGGGCAACCAGCAGTCCTTAGGGGGTTGCTCTGTCTATGGAGTACCCATTATTTTATTCCTTTACTTTCTTAAAAAACTTGCTTTCACTTTGGGAAAAAAAAAAAAAAAAAAAATCAAAGACAAAGAGAGAATTCCAGAAACAGCAAGGGAAAAGCATCAAGTCACGTATAAAAGAATCTCCAACAGACTAATGGCAGATTAATAGCAGAAACCTTACAGGCCAGGAGAGAATGGGATAATAAATTCAAAGTGCTGAAAGAGGGGGAAAAAAAAAACCCCTGCTAATTAAAAATAGTATACCTAGGAAATCTAACCTTGTAAAATTAAAAATGAGTCTTTCCCAGACAAGCAAAAACTGAGAGAATTCATTACAATTAGACCAGTCCTACAAGAAATATTTAAGGGAGTTTTTTTTTTTAAACATCAGGACGTATAAGGAAAATTATCTGCCATCATAAAAATATAAAATAAAATAAAAGTCATTTGTAGAGCAAACAAATTAGTAAGATTAAGGAATCAAAGGTTACCAAATGTGATATAAAATCAATGAACTGCAATGAGAAACAATAAGAGAGAAAAAAAGGAATAAAAGATATACAAAATAACCAGAAAGCAATTAACAAAAGGATAGGAATAAGTCCTCACCTACCAATAATAGTCTTGAATATAAACAGACTAAATTCCCTACTTAAAAGATACAGATTAGCTGAAAGGATTTTTTTTTAAAAGCAATAATATGCTGCCTACAAGAAACTCACTTCACTGCTAGACACATATGGACTGAAAGTGAAGAGATGGAAAAAGATATTCCATGCAATGGAAACCAAAAACAAGCAGGAGTATACTAGTATCAGATAAAACAAACTTTAAGTCAAAAACAGTAAAAAGAGACAAAGAAGGTCATTGTATAATAATAAAGAGATCAATTCATCAAGAGGATATAACAATTATAAATATGTATGTACCCAATACCAGAGCAGCCAGATACATAAAACAAATATTATCGGATAAAAAGAGAGAAATAGAGTCCAGTTGCAATTTTAGTTGGGTAATTCAATACTCCACTCTCAGCACTAGACAGAAAATCAACAAAGAAACATTGGATTTAAACTGCACATTACACCAAATGGATCAAACAGATATTTACAGAACATTTCATCCAGCAGCTGCAGAATACACATTCTTCTCATTAGCACAGGAAACATTCTTTAGGATAAACCATATGTTAGGCCACAAAATAAGTCTCAATTTAAAAAAAAATCTAAACCCTATAAAGTATTTTTTCAGACCACATTAGAAAACAAAGGACACTTGAAAACTGTATAAATAAATGAAAATTAAACGTATTCCTGAATGACCATTGTGTCAAAAAAGAAATTTTTAAAAATCCAAAAAATTATTGAAACATATAAAAATGGAAACATACTAAAACCTATGCCATACAGCAAAAGCAATAAGAGGGAAGTTTATCACAATAAATAACTGTATCAAAGAAGTATATTTCAAATAAACAATCTTGTAACAATATAACTCAAGGTACTAGAGAAACAAGAGCAAACCAAACTCAAAATTAGGAAAAGGAAATTAAAGACCTCTACAAGGAAAGCAACAAAACACTCATGAAAGAAATTAAAGAGGACATTAACAAATGGAAAGACAAATTAGAGCAAAACTAAACAAAATAAAGACTTATATACACACAAAATTAATGAAATGAAGAGCTGATTTTCAGAAAAGATAAACAAAATTAATGCACTACTAGCTCAGCTAACCAATACCAAAAAAGACCCAAATCAATAAAATCAAAATTGAAAAAAGTTATTACAACTCATATCACAGAAATACAAAGAATCATTAGAGGATATCACGAACAAGTATATGCTAACAAATTGGAAAAACCTAGAGCAAACAGATAAATTCCTGGAGTCACACAACCTACCACAATTGAAGCAGGAAGTAATAGAAAATCTGAACAAACCAATAACAAGAAGCAAGATTGAATTGGTAATAAAAAGTCTTCCAAAAAAGAAAATCCTAGGACTAAACAGCTTTACTGCTGAACTCTACCAAACTGTTAAATAAGAACTAACAAAAACTCTTCTCAATCTATTCCAAAAATTGAAGAGAAGGAAATGCTTTCTAACTCGTTTTATGAGGCCAGCAGTACCCTGACAACAAAACCAGACAAGGGCACAACAACAAAAACAACAACCAAATCCTGCACATAAATATGCTTAATGAATACAGACACAAAAATCTTCAGCAAAATACTAGCAAACTGAATTCAGCAAAACTTCAAAAAGATAATACACCAGGATCAAGTGGTATTTATCCCAGCATTGCAAGACTTGTTCAACATACACAAATCAAGAAACACGATACATATGTTGATCTCAATAGATGCAGAAAAATTCAACATCCCTTTATGTTAAAACATCTCAACAAATTAGGCATATAAGAAACATATCTCAACATAAAAAAGGTCATATATGACTAATTCACAGCTAATATCATTCTGAATGGGGAAAAGCTGGAAGCCTTTCCTCTAAGAACTAGAATAAGAAAAAGATGCCCACTCTTACCACTCTTACTCAGCAGAGTACTAGAAGTCCTAGCCAGAGCAATCAGTCAAGATAAATAAAAGGCATTCAGATTGGAAAAGAAGTCAAATTGTCCTTCTTTGCAGATGACATAATATTACATATTAAAAACAAAACCTAAATATTCCACCCAAATCTCTTAGAACTGACAAATGAATTCAGCTAACTTGCAGGATACAAAATCAACATATAGAAATCAATAGCTTTTCTATATATCTATAATGAACTAGCCAAAACAGATATCATGACCACAATTTCATTTACAATAGCTGCAAAAAAAGAATAATTCCTATGAATAAATTTAATCAGGAGGTAAAAGACCTCTACAAGGAAAACAACAAAACACTCATGAAAGAAATTAAAGAGGACATTAACAAATGGAAAGATATCCTATGCTCATGGATTGGTAGAATTACTATTTTTAAGAAAGACCATGGTACCAAAAGTATTCTCTAGATTCAATGCAATATTTTTCAAAATACCAATTACATTTTTCACAGAAATGAAAAAAAATACCTAAAATTTGGCCGGGTGCTGTAGCCTACCCCTATAATATCAGCACTTTTGGAGACCAAGGTGAGTGGATTACTTGAAGCCAGGTGTTCGAGACCAGCTGGACCAACATGATGAAACTGTGTCTCTACTAAAAATACAAAAATTAGGCAGGCATGGTGGTGGGGACCTGTAATCTCAGCTACTCAGGAGGCTGAGGTGGGAGAATTGCTTGAACCTAGGAGGCAGAGGCTACAGTGAGCCGAGATTGCGCCACTGCACTCCAGAGGTGGGTGACAAAGCAAGACTCCACCTCAAAAAAACAAAACAAACAAACAAACAAAAAAAAATTAAAAGAAAAAGAAAAAAAATTATATAATTCAAATAGAACCACAAAAGACCCCAAACAGTCAAAGCAATCCTGAGTAAAAAGAACAAAGCTGGAGGCATTAAACTACCTGACTTCAAAATATACTATAAAGCTATAGTAACCAAAACAGTACAGTATGGTGTTGATATAAAAACAGACACACAAACCAATGGAACAGAAGAGAGAACCCAGAAATAAATCCACATATTTATAGCCAACTGATTTTCAACAAAAGCACTAAGAATACATGTTGGGGATAGGATACCCTCTTCAATAAACAGTACTGGGAAAGCTGGATATCCATAGGCAGAAGACCCCTATCTCTCAGCATATTCAAAAAGAAACTCAAATTTAAATGCTTCAATATAAGACTCAATACTATAAAATTAGAAAAAAAAAAAAAACACAGGGGAAATGCTGCAGGACATTGGTCTAGGCAAAGGTATTAGGGCCAAGACTTCAAAAGCACAAGCAACAAAAACAAAAATAGACAAATGAGATTATATTAAACTAAAAAGCTTTCGCACAGCAAAAGAAACAATCAACAGAGTAAAGAGACAACCTGTGGAATGGGAGAAAATGTTTGCAAATTATTCATCTGACAAAAGGCTGATATTCAGAATACAAGTTGGGAGCTCCTTAGGGCAAACTTGCCTCCCATTCTATTCCTAAAAATGATAGCTGCAAAGATAAAAATGTTACATACCTCACTCACAAGTAATTTCCTTGTGGATAAAGGACAGACAGAACTCAAAGTCATCCTTCTACTCACTGAGATAAATACATGTCTGATTGCCTCCTTTGGAAAGGCTTATCAGAAACTCAAAAGAATGCAACCTTCTGTCCTTATCTACCTACTACCTGGAAGCCCCTTCCCTGTTTTAAGTTGTCCTGCCTTTCAGGACTGAACCAACGTACATCTCACATGTATTGATTGATGTCTCACGTCTCCCTAAAATGTATGAAACAAAGCTGTGCCCTGACCACTTTGGGCACATGTCATCAGGACTTCCTAAGACTGTGTCACAGATGGGTGTCCTTAGCTTTGGCAAAATAAACTTCCTAAATTGACTGAGACCTGCCTTAGATGTTTGGGGTTAATACAAGGAACTCAAACCACTCAGCAGAAAAAAGAAAAAAAAAAAAAGCAGATAATCCCATTAAAAAGTGGGCAAAGAAGACACACAAATGGCCCACAGGTACATGAAAAAATGTTCAACATCACTATACACCACAGAAATACAAATTAAAACCACAATGAGCTAGCATCTTATCCTAGTTAGAATGGCTATTATTAAAAAGATAAAAAATAACAAATTCTGACAAGGATGTAGATTAAAGGGAACTCTTACACACTGTTCATGGAAATATAAATTAACATAGCCATTATGGAAAATAGTGTGGAGGTTTCTCAAAAAACTAAAAATAGAATAAGAGAAATCTATTGCTCAATAGCATAGCAGCTTAACTATTGTTAACATTATATATTTTTAAATACCGATAAGAAAATATTCGAAATATTTTCAACACAAATAAATGTCAGAGGTGATAGATTATCTTAAATACCCTGATTTGGTCATTGCACAATTATGCATGTATCAAAATAGAACACATACCCCATAAGTATGTATAATTGTTATATATTAATAAGAATTAAAATAAAATACTCGCACCTCATTATATTCTCTCACCTCATTATACCCACTTAAGGAATTGTCCTCTTTAAGCTTCCCTTTGAAAATAAAACACAGTGAAAGAAGGATCCATTACACAACCTTTAGAACCCTAAGTGTGAAATACTAAGTGATATTATTTGACTGAAAATCCTCATGTCTTTGTTCTAATAGGCATTTGTAGAAATGTGAATGAGCTTTAGAGTATTTAAAAGGAGCAGGAAAAATATAGGTACTAAAAGTCATTCTTTTTGAGTCTGTCTTTATCTCTAAGTACTGACTATTCACAGATATTTAAAGTTCTGAAAGCTTTCTTTTTCCCTCTTCTCTGAGACTATAAATGTAAAAAGAAAGAATAGCAGCTTTTATGTATTTAAATATAGTCCAAGGTAGTCAGTCACCTCCTGGATCTAATTTCATATGATGATCTGGGCTTATATCACTCTTCAATCTTTAGATAAGTTTTTAAAAACAGAGGCAAAATGAAAACATTTTAGATAAACCTAAGCACATTTTGAGAAGAGGAGGGAAAGGAACTTAACTCCTTAGTGCATCTGTGGTAAGACAAATTGTCATCCTTGTTGATATCCATTACAAAAAAGACAATTGCAAATGGTTTTGTATTTCTTAGTCGTACAAAAATCTGGGTCTGTGTTTCTACATGTTTTTCAACTAATAAAAAGCTTGTAAAATTAGAAATGTTCATGACACTATCTCAAATTTATAACTATGGGAAAATACAGTTGTTTCCAGAGATGATTTTGAAGTAATCTTTTATGATGATATACAAATGAGTTGGAATAATTATCTCCTTTTGATCATAGTAATAAAGGAAGAATAGGAAAAGATAGGAAGGATAAAAAGTTGAATCACAGACGGAAAATGGACAATAAAGTATCAAAAAGTTAATTACAGAAAGAGAGAATAAGTAGGAATAAATTGGAAAAGAAAATAGAAGAGACATTACGAAATAATGCCTTTATTTTTGGCAACACAGCATATTAGATTTGCTGAAAAGCTTTTTTGTGAAAACAATAAAAATTGGATAAAATATAATAAAAATCTCTTGAAATATATAAATGAGCTTATAAAAATAATACCAAAAACAAAAAGGGAAAAAGGGAACACAAGGACAAAGAAGAGTGATAAGTAGAAACTGATACAAAACTAACAGAGAGACATCAGAAACCAAGAGAACTGTGTTTTTATAAGTCATTCAAGGTTTGGTAAGAACTTCTGAGTCTGTGAGAAAAAAAAAAAAGTCATTTAATATAGACATCAAGGCCTTAGGCCTAGGGAAAGTGTGAAACTGATGATGTTGTCAATTTGATATAGTGTTAGATTCAATATTAGTTTTTCAAAACTCTCACTTATTAATATTTTTGAAAAGGCAAACTGTTTATACGTTTAAAAAAACATCTATACCAAAAAGTATTCTCAGAGAAGTTTCAATCTCATCCATACCTCTTCTACTCCATTTTCTTCCATACCTATTAATGACCATTGTCCTTAGTGTTCGGTTCATCTCTCCTATATTTTCTTTTGCAAAAATAAGCAATGCTCAACTAAATCTTAATTTTTTTAAATCAACATTATATCCTGGAAATCAATTCATAACTGTTTATAAAGATCTCATACATTCTTTTTAACAACTGAATAACAGTCTTATGTAAGTCTACCATACCATTCAAATCAGACTTACGGGTATTTATTTAGTTTGTTTTCCAAATTTGCAATTTCTAATAACTTTGGATGAATAACCGTGTGTATAAGTTATTTAGTATGTGTGGAGGTGTATCCTCAGGGCATGTGGTTATAAATGGCATTCATTGCTGGCTTCATGGGAAATGCTTAATTTTGAGAAATATTGCCACAGTCCTCCTGAGAGGGGTTCTGCATACCTATAAGCTATGTATGAAAGTAGAGATTTCTTCACAGTTTTGTCAGTAGAGTGTGCTGCCTGTCTTTTCAATCCTTGCTCATCTGATAAGTGAGAAGTGGTAATTCAGTATAGTTTTAATTTACATTTTAAAAATTATAAGTTAATAATCATCACTTGTATGAGTCATTTTTATGTTTTATCTGAACTGCCTATTGATATATATATTATTTTCCCCTAGTTTTCAATTTTTTAATATTGTTTACATAGTTTTCTTTTTGTTAATACAAAAGCTTTCTTTTTATAATTTGTATGTAGTAAAATTTATCAATCTTTTCTTTGTCACCTCTGAATTTTGAATTTTATTCATGTTTTCTCATATCTATGTACAAATGAGCTGAGCCATCTTTTATTCTAGAATTTGTATAGTTTCTTTCTTTATATTTGGATCTCTGATGCATCTGAACTTTATTATTCCAGCGTTTGATGAGAAGTAGAATCCAATTTTATTTTTTAAATGATGATTTAGTTGACCCTTTATTATTTATTTATTTTTTAAACCATCTTTATTTAGATGGGTGTTGGAACGAAATAAAGCTCCTCATAAAATTCAGAACTTCTAAGTGCTACACTTTCAAAATAAGGTAGACTAGGAAAACATACACTTGGCATCAAAGGGAGATGACAAGGAAATATGCTTTTACTGGCCAGGGTTTTGTGAAAAATACTTACTAGAACAAAAGGCAAAGTTCAATAGATTTAAAGAATCACTTTCATACAGGCCATGTTTTTATAACCACAATGCAATCAAGTTGGAAAGCAATAACAAAACACAACTGAAAACTGAAAAACTGTGTGAATATTTTTACACACACTTTGAGTAACAAGGATTAAAATAGAGAAATGTATAGACTCAAACAATTATAAAAATACTGCAAGTCAAGACAAATGGTAATTAGCTAAATCAAAGCATATGAAGAATTGTAAATGTAAATGCTGCTTTCATGAAAGAAGAAAATCTGAAAATTAATGAGAGACACGTCTAACATAGGAAGGCAGATTAAAACCACAGAATAAATCAAAAGAATATGGAAGGCAGAAAATTAAAAAACAAAACAACAGGAATCAAAGAAATAGAAACATTACAAAGTCATACGAGTCTAGTGTTGGGTAAGAAAGGAGGAATTATACATTAGATAGGGGCCAGCTTGGTCAAACCACTTTAGAGAGCACATTGTAATATCTAGTTTATTTAAAAACACACATATCCTCAAACCTAGCAATATCCAGTAATCCTATTTTTAGGTATACAGCCTATTAAAATTTTGTGAAAAAAATATGATTCCAGTAATGTTTGAAACAGGGAAAAATTGTAATGAATATCCATATCCATCAATAGGATAATAAATAAATAAATTGTGGTATACCTATACTATGGAGCATTATATATTATAAATTTTTTTTAAAAATTAGATCCAATGAGAAATCAAGGTACAGAAGGATGCATCACATATGACATTTATAAAATTTAACATACACAAGTTGAATATTAAATTACGAAATTTATAAATACAAAAATCTGGATAGTAGTCACTTCTGGCTGATAGAGAGTCAGAGAATTTTCAATTGACAGTCCAGGATCATCAGCTGCATTTGTGATGTTTTATTTCTTACGAGTAGTTATGAATATATAGATTTGTGTTATGATAAGCCTATAGTTCATAAAAATACAAAATTTTAAAAGTTATATTACAAAATATAAAAGGAATGAAAAATATGAGAAAAAAATGATAGGAATAGAAAAAGTAGGAAGGACACAAAGAGGGCATAAAGGAAATTGAGGAAAACTGGTAAACACAGTCACTTCTGAACTGTTATCAAAACCCCACAATTAAGCTAATCATCTACCTGACTGTATTTGACCTAAGTAGTCTATTAAAGGAAGAAAAAAAATCTCTACAAGATTCCAAGATGAGAAAATTTCATTTAATAAAAATATGAAAAAAGTATATGTTTTAAAAAGCAGTTTGTATGACAAAACAGGATGAACATGAAAGGCAGAAGCATAAAATGTGGGATGATCAGGAGCCATTTTAGTAGTTGTTGCTATAAACACCAATGTCACAAGACTTGGAATATTTAGGAAATTTACTAACGTGGGCAAATCAAAATTCACAAGTGCTCTATATACATAATTCATTAACAGAATCATTTCTGCCTTATCAAGAAAACAAATATTATCTCCAGGACGAATTATTTACTCCCAATACCAGTTCGCCTGTAAATCTTGGAGTTTATTGAGGACAAAAAGGTAAATCAAGAGACACCTATTGAGTTTCCTCTATCTAGGCTCAGATTTGCATCCTTTTCAGTCTGGAGACTGCAAGTCCAATATGACACAGTTGAGATAACTACATTTAAAGCCTAGAAATCCACAGTCTAAGACTTTTTTGATTGTCTCTAAATGGACATGAGGTTCCCATGGACCTAAAACTACAAAAACAGTCTAGGGCCAAACTGGATTCCAGACTTACCTCGCTCAGAGCCAGAAGAGAACCAGGTGAACTTTTTCTTTCCAGATGTATCATTCTCTCCTCATAAGAATTTAACAATTTCTGAACTTCTGTATGAATAATTATTTTGACAGATGTTGCTCTGGGTTGTTTATATTTTGAACAGGGAAATTAATGTAAGGAGAGCTATTTCAATACATTGTGTCTGCAATTTTTTTCTTTCCCTTTTTCTCCTATCCTCCCACCATTCACCCTCATTGAAAATATCATCTATTCAGAACCAAAGATACATGAATACATGAATAAAATCCTGGATAGACTATTTCAATGGATCATAATTGAAAAGGTTTTATTGCCAATATAACTCATTAAAGACATGATACATGGATTTCGACAAGATTTGTTAATGAATCCTCCCCAAATTGTTTCCAGAAGCATAATAATTTCTTAGAGCTTGATTTATTTTTGTATATAACTACAGTAATTTATGAGTAAATTTCACTGTGTTTATTGTTTCTAAAATATGTATATGTAAGCAAAAAGTCACCAATGAGATAAATTTATGGAAATAAATACAAACCATGGATAGATGGTTATTTTAAAATATCTAAAATATTGAAGAGCAGTATTTTTATTTCAGAAAAAAAGATCATGCTTATTTTCCATCAGAGCTTTATCTTTGCTTCAAAATATATCTATCATTAAAATACTGGTTCAAGAGTGAACCCAGCACTGGGTTATTATTCGTTTCTCCACACTGATGAGTTTGGCAGATTAAGCTCAAGGCAAGAAGAGAACAACTTTTCTATCATGATATTTAATGGACACATGGAAAAGAGAAACATAATAATACAGTTTGATATTCCTTAGAAATTTTTCATTTTGATGCATAAGGTTGTAGATTATCTGAAGAAAATTTTGTAATCTAAATAATAGTAAATTAGGAAAGTTGTTGTATTAATAAGTATGGTTGTAAATATCTAATGATATGATAATAAAAGCTATAATTTATATAACAATCACTTAATATTTACAACAATTCTTTGAGGAAGGTAGGGAATTATTATCCCATTTAACTTACTGAGATACATAGTGAAATTGTATCTTACCTAAGATCACATTTTTGGTAAGCTGCAGGGCTGAAATTCCAATGAGATATCTATCTAACTGTAAAGACTGTAATCATGCTTCTACAACATATTCTACATACTGCATACAGTAGCACCAACAAGTAAAACATTCCAATAAAAGGGCCTAGCCAGGCAACAGGTTTTCTTCTTCCCTCCCTTCTTTTCTTCTTTGACTTCTTTCAAGTATTGTGTTTGTAGACCCATATAACATAATCAGTACATGTGCATGATATTATCAGGGAATTATATCAACTTTCTACAAGGGTTCCTAATTTGGGAACCATAGGTAGGCTCCAGGGAGCCCACCACCTTTCTGGAACAATTAGTAATTAGAGTTTTCATTTTTTTCTGGGGCAAAGAAGTCCATTACTTCAACCTCAGATTCTTGAGAGGATATATGACACACCTCTTCACTGACATTTTAAGAATTATTGCATAATGTCTTATATTTACAAGCTAAAATTGAAATACATAGCTCTTCTTGAACTTTCTTCAAGTATGGAGTCCACTAACAACTAATATAAAATGTTGGGTCGATCCTAAGGACATAACATGCTAACTATATACCACAAATGTGTTTTAGTGCTAAAAAATAAATTACATTATTTACATTTGTCATTGTAAAATATTGCTCATAATATTTCTCTCTCTCTCCCTCTCTCACTCCCCTCCCTCTGAGAAAATGTGTGTGCTTCAGAATATTTCCTATATTGAGGAATTTTAAAGATGAATAAATATTACCCCTAGATTGTAGTCTAATGAAGAGACCAGACTGATAATAAAACAAGCATTCAAAATAATTACCATGAGATAGGAATGTGGATATGATACTTTCCAGAGTTGGCTTCACTTGAACTCTCATTCAACAGGGAAGTATAATGACTTATTCTAGTCTTGGGATACTTTATGGGTTCCCAATGGTGCCTACCCCACTGTGTTACAGTATAGGATTAAGAACATTTTCCATAAGCTGCTTAGCACAGAATTCTTAGGAACTGTTAATCCGCTCCTGTCTAAATTGAAGTACTGTCAATAGATTACATTTATTTTAAATGTTAAGGTAAAATCTAGAGTTTCTCAATTAAGTAATCATAGGCTCCTAGTCAAAGACAACTGGTTCAACAACAGTGTTTAGTGTTTCCATCTTCCCAATTCCCATTAATATGATAGAAAAAATATATAAATTAAAAATAAATATTAGCTTTAGAAACTGGAAGACCGTTAGCAGAACAAAAATTTAAGAAATGTATGGAAGATTTAAAGTAGATAAGCTCAAACAGAATGTAAAATCCCAAAGAGCTAAGAAACTGGCCATCTGCAGAGGTTAAGGAGAAAGTCAGTGGTTAATATCTATAAAAATTTTTTAAAACTAAAAATATATATCTATTGGCTTCAAGATACATAAAGTGCAAACTTCTAATGAAAACAATACTTGCTTAAATATCCTCTAAATTTAAAAAATGTAATAATTGTCTTGGTTATTATACATAGTATATATAAAAATTCTATTACATTTGCTAATGAAGTTAGATATTTTCACTTGGCAAGAATTCCTAAACATGATGTTGATTACTGAGAAACCAAAGCCCACCATATTATGGTAGTTACAATAGGCCAAATAATTTTTTTTTGGGGGGGGGATGGAGTCTTGCTCTATTGGCAGACTGGAGTGAAGTGCCACGATCTTGGCTCACTGCAACCTCTGCCTTCCAGATTCAAGCAATTCTCCTGCCTCAACCTCCCTAGTAGCTGGGACTACAGGTGCACACCACCACACCTGGCTACTTTTTGTATTTTTATCAGAGACGGGGTTTCACCATGTTGGCCAGGATGGTCTCCATCTCTTGACCTCGTGATCCACCCGCCTCGGCCTCCCAAAGTGCTGGGATTACAGGGGTGAACCACCATGCACAGCCAGGCCAAAAAAATTTTTTTAATGAATCTTTTATAATTTGTACTAAAATATTTATATTTATTGCTGATTTAGGGACCTTTTGATGTTTGATATTTTGGTTGGTGTCTCCAAATAAAGATTTGAAAATAGTAAATTTTCTCAATGGAACTTCAAGATAACTCTACTGGTGCAGGCAGCGTGATTAGAAATCAAGTCAACCCCTAGGATTACGTAGAAACTTAATTAAGAAGGTGATTAGCTGAGAATGTCCAGCCAGACTAAAAGTTTAATTATAGTCTGTTAATCAAAGTGTGAGTCCCATAGGAGACTGACAAAGCAAGCGAGAGGGCTGAAGGATGAAGCTTGGTGAAGCTCATCAGGGAGCATCTGGATCCATGTTTACAGAGGAAACCCATTCTCAGAGCACAAATGTTCCACAGCACCCTCCTCCCCCTCCCAAAATAAACCAACTGGGCTGAAGGTTCAGTGCAACCTTATCTAATTAAGTACAAAGCTCTTCAATAATGCTGAGTTAAGACCCTTCATCAACTGCTTTGGTCAAAGCATATATTAACAAACTGACCAAATGTTTGAGGAAAATCATTGGCAGGACAGATTGCAAAAACAAGAAGCAACCCCAAGAAACAGTTACATCAGGAATGGGAAAAAATCTTTGAGGAAAATAAATGTGTAATTTATATCTTCAAAGAGTTTCAAGATGCTATCATATGACTAAATATAGAAAGTCTTAATATTTAAAACAAAAAAACAAAAAGTCCCATAGCTCTTGGAAGTTAAAAGCATGGCTGCTACATTTTTTTTTAAAGGGAGAAGGAAGAAAAGGAAATGCAGTAGAAGTAAGAAGTTGCCCAATGGCAAAAGATCTAATTAGTGTATGAGAACTTTAAGGCAAAGGAAGGGATTCCTCCAGATCACAGGATGCGGATTATTAATACATCCGTGTTCCCCCACTTGCCTAGACAGTGAAATCTCCAAAGATAACAATCCTACAAGATGCCAGAGAAAAGAAAGAAGGTAACTCTGAAGAGCAGAAACCAATCTCATTTGTAACATGGAATGCTAATCAAACAAAACACAAACTACCAATGCAACAGTATGTAAAATGGGCTATGTTAAGAAAGTTTGAACCCCAAACCTACATCCACCTACCTCCAAAACGCAGATAGTTTTACATATAAAAGTACTATACTCAGAAAAACTACCACCATGAAAATTTTAAAACAAAATATGATAATATATGCAAGGAAATTGAATAATGAATTGAAAGAAAAATGAAGACCTGATATACAAGAAATAAGAAAGTGCAACCTGCTAAGAATCGTGATTAAATATATTAATAATGAAATTTCTATGTAAAGATTGACAAAATTAAAATGCACAATACAATAAAAATAAATACTAAAAACGGCCAACAAAAATTATTTGTAAACTAATTTTGTACAAAATGTTTAAAAATTCTAAAAGTAAAGATCATTTACAAATTAATCTGGAAACTGATTACAGTTTAAGGTAGCTCTTATGGATATTTGAGGAGTGAATTAGAGGCAGAAGAATAAAGAAATCTCATTCTTCCTACATGTCTTTGTTGCTTGAATATTCACAACAAGCATATATCACTGTGTAATTTCTTTTTTTTTTAATTAAACACAGCTATGGCCATAGGATGGGACTCCCACATTTATTATTTACCTAAGCAAATAATTAATAGAGTAAGATACTAAAGAATTATTTCCCTGACAATTACAGAATTCAATTTAAAGCAAACCAGCTTATTGTCAAGCATTAAACACGATGTCAGTTGATGCATTTTATAGCAGCACTTAATCAATTATAATACCTTGAATTAGCATATAAATACTGATAATAGCTAAATAGATTGCAAACATGCACATTGCACTACAATTTTCACTTCTCTATGCACCATAATACATCATACAAAGATATAAACCCTCTCATATCATGAGTAGCTAAGTCAACTTGAAAGAAAATATCTAGGCTTTTCACGCCTTTCAGCAGATTATCTCCTTCCTCGCCACCATCCTCGGGCAGCCCCACCACTGTCATTCATTCCCAGCATTCTGCTTCATCAGTTTAGTGCCTGGTGACTCTCAATCCCATTTCTGTCCATTCATCTAGTCTGGCACCCTTGTACTCACATTTCTCAGTTTGGAAATTTCAGCTGTGAACACTCACATGCGAGTGAACACAAACATCATCATTTCTTGTTTGTTTCTAACAACAATGGCTTTATTTCGGAAGCCCTTTCCATCTGGCTCCTGGTCTTTGGTCTTTCTCTTGTTTTCACTACCATAGTATGTTCTTTCAGCGTTGCCTCTTGTAATTGCTCTCCATCTCCTGGCTTTCCTAGGAAGATTGGCTTGGATTCCCTCGTATGCTTTGGATGTCTGAACCACCATGCCAAAGTTCTAGAGGAGCAGCCCAGGGCTGCATCTGCAAGTTGGCACCTTGGACTGTTGTGCCCACATTCCCGTCAAAAAGGCATCTTTTTTTTCTGTGGAACATTCTATGGGAGCATATAATTGTTATTCTCTTAGGTACAAACCAACAAAGTAAGGGAGAGTTTCTCCTGTTGTTAAGAAGCATTTTTGTGCAGGTCATCAGTGAATCAACATAAATTTGAGAGTTTACTTATTCATATTTGTAGCACTTGCTACTTCTTATAGTGCTAATAGATTTTCAATTTAGTCTATAAAATAGTTCTTCTAATTTTTCTAGACCAGAGTTTCCCAACTAGTAGCCGTTTTTCTTCTAGGGAACATTTTGCCACGTCTGGAGATATTTTTTGTTGTCACAGCAATGAGATGCCACTAGCATTTAGTGGATAGGGGGTAGGTATGCCTCCAAACTTTCTATAATACATAGGACAGCTCGTCTCCCCTCAACAAAGATTTACCTAGCTCACAATGGCATTCGTGCTGAGGCTGAGAAACCTTGACCCAGACGCTATACTTAGCTGCTGGTTCCATGATGACAAGCAAATTGTGCAGACCAAGGTAAACAACTATTTCTAATTATCCTTTCCTTGCTGTCACTTCACAGTTTCTTTGAGGTTAGGTATGACCATGGTGATTTTCTTTTGTCACTGAATACAAAAGAGTGAGAAAATTCAAAGGGGAGAATGTTTCAGAACGGGTATGTGATTCTGTGAATCACGTCTTCTCACTTTCCTTCCTGCCTAGAATAAAAGTTTGTGTTCCAAAAATTTTAGAGGCTTTCTTAGCTCACAGTGACCTGAGGAGGGTAGCCCTGGAGAGTCATCTGAACTTCCAACGTACTTTGCACGAGTGAGCAATAATCCTTTGCTGTGTGAAAGCACTGAAGTTTTGGGGGTTGCTTTTGCAGCATAACCTAGCCTATCCTGACATCCATCCTTATAGTTCGAGGTCCTAGCCTGTCTTTGTAAGTGGCAAACTGTAAAACTGTAAGATCTAATAAAAGTTTATTGAATCAATCTATCTGTCTGTCTATCTTTCTATCTATCCTGTCCATCCATCCATTGTACACACACACACACACACACACACTTTCTCTCTCTCTCACTCATGTAATTTAAAATGGCTTAATTGGAGGCCGGGCGCGGTGGCTCAAGCCTGTAATCCCAGCACTTTGGGAGGCCGAGACGGGCGGATCACGAGGTCAGGAGATTGAGACCATCCTGGCTAACCCGGTGAAACCCCGTCTCTACTAAAAAATACAAAAAAAAAAAAAAAAAAAACAAAAAACCTAGCCAGGCGAGGTGGCGGGTGCCTGTAGTCCCAGCTACTCGGGAGGCTGAGGCAGGAGAATGGCATAAACCCGGGAAGCGGAGCTTGCAGTGAGCTGAGATCCGGCCACTGCACTCCAGCCTGGGCGACAGAGCGAGACTAGTCTCAAAAAAAAAAAAAAAAAAACCACCTTAATTGGAATAATAGTTTCTAATTTTTTCAATGTGCAATAGTCACTCCTTAAACTGTTCAAATGTTATAAAATGTTATAAACATAAAAGACACCAGTGTATCTGCCACTCAGATTTTATATAGGTTAACATTTTGTTATATATTTTTACAGTTATGATAGCCTTAAATAATGTATTAAAATTAAAATCCATTTCTCTTTCATCAATTTTTGCTTTAGATATTTTTAGGCTATGTTGTGAAGTGTACATCTGGTTAACATCACATACAGACATAGTGAATTTTTTGCATAGAATAACTCCATTCTGAGTAATATTTCTCAAAAAACATTTTATTTTATACTAGCAATGCTGTTCTTTTGGTTAGTAGATCTCTGGCGTATCTCTTTTCAGCTGTCAAATTTTCTTTATCTCTGTGTTATCTTTTAGCTGTATCTCTTGTAAAGAAATCAAAGCTCTATTATTTTTTGTTTCTTATTCTGTCAATAATCTCTGTCTTATAACTAAAAATTAGCTTTTATATTTATTCTGATTTAGATTTATTTCTACCATATTGTTTCATGTCTTCATTACTTCCTTCCTTATTCTCTTTTATATTTTATAAATTTTTATTATCCATCTTTCTCCTTACTGGGTTGCAATAAATAAATGTATTCAGTGTTTTATAAGGCTTTAGCAATTAAATTGAATTGTAAAGTTGTTCACTTGGCAGCAATGTCCTAAATTTATAACATATTTCTCCTACCATTTTCATTTTTATGGTTTTCTAGTAATTTTAGCACACCTTATTTTTAACACTCTGCCCAAATTATTTTATATTTTAAGCTGTCTAGACATATTTGGATCTATTAATATGTTTACATATGTATTTGATCTGAATTACTCCTTGTATTCAACTTGCTTTTTGCATATTCAATTTATCTTTCACTGAAATATAACTTTGATATTTCTTACAGTGAAGTTCTATGTATAGAAAAGTTAATCTTAAAATATCTTCATATTCACTTAATATTGACTGATACTTAGCTGGATATAGAACTCTACTATTTTTTCCCCA
The DNA here is from genome assembly GCF_037993035.2 of Macaca fascicularis. Classification (NCBI taxonomy): domain Eukaryota; kingdom Metazoa; phylum Chordata; class Mammalia; order Primates; family Cercopithecidae; genus Macaca; species Macaca fascicularis. The sequence goes on along the minus strand of NC_088376.1, from coordinate 26,385,711 downwards.
ATAGCACTTTGAAACTAATAATTAATTATTTTCTGGCTTGATAAAAAGTGGAATGTCAGTCAAGTTAGTTTCTGTTCATAAGTAAACCATTTTTATTGTTTAAAAAATATTCTCTATAATTTAATTTTTAAAAATGTGCAGTATCAATTTCTCCAGTTAGAAATAAATATGACTCTTGTCTAAGAGGGATGTATGTCTTTTTAAACAATTTTTGGAAAATAATTTGTCATTTAAAAAATTATCTTCTTTATTCTATTTCACTGTGGATACTCTATTAACATATAGATTGTACATTAACATTCTCAACTCCATTCCTATTAACTTGCCTTTTATATTTATCTTGCTTTACATCTTTGTGACTTTTTCTGGTAATTTTTTCACGTGTATCTTCAAAAATATTAATTTTGTCTTCAAAGCTTTCAAATACACAGTTCAGTTTACCTGAGTTTTAATCAATTTTTTATATAAATCATTTTTTGTTAGTTTCTATTTCTCCAATTTTATTTCATTACATCTTCCATTATATGCTCTGGTTCTTGTCTATGACTTTAATTATTTTAAAAAATTCTAACTTAGGGTTTGAGAGTATTTTGTTATATCCAGGTTCAAGTATAAATCCTCCTCTTTGTTATGTTGACTTTCTCTTTCTCATAATGGCCTATTTACATTTGTGGATTGTTTTTATCTTGGGTTGTATTTTATTAAAGATTCCTATGTGCATTGGGTTGTGAAAGCAACCCTACAAAGTCATTTGACCTTTGCTTTAGCAGACTGATCCAGCTGTTTCTCAGAAATTGTTGGAGTTTAATTGCTAATTTTTGAGTTTAGATTCCCAGTGCACATGCTGTGTAAATTTGGACTCCAGGCCTACAGAGCACAGGACTGAAAGTGCAATTTCTACTCACTCCTTCCCTTCTCTACCCACAAACACCTAAAGCATTGCTATATTACCTCCCTACCACTTCCCAGTTTCATGGCTAGAGTTATTTACCTTTTTTATTTTTTTCTTATGAAGGAGGCTATCCCTGTAGGGTTCTGGCTTGCTTCAAGAGCCTTTATTCCTATCTCTTGTCTCCTATACAGGGGTCTATAATAAACCCAGATCTGTAATCTGTATCAATCTGTAATACTGGCATAGGCCCAATATATGACCGAGATCCTGCAGAGAAAGGCATTCTCACCTTATTTCTAGAATGTGAGAATTTCTTTAAGCTCAAATATGTATTCTTTTAAAATTATTGTTATACTTTCATGTATTTTTATCTCTATAAGCAGACGTGGGAAATTTCACTGTAATTCATTCACATAGATTTCAGGACAGACCATCAGTTATGTCAAGGTTACTTTTGATGTCAAGATATGTCTAACCCATCTCATATAGTAATTGTTAAATTTCTAAAATTTATGAATTCAGTAAAGATAGTAATTGAATTTGTGGTTTATTAATTATAACCTCTATATGCATGAAAAATATAAGCACATACATATATACAAAACAAATAATGATCAGACTAATTTGAAAAAAAAATCCTTTCATTTGTGTCTGAATTCCTATTTTCATTGCAATAGCCAAAGATTTCTTAGGTATCTAATACCAACATGTTGAGTAACAGTATTCTAAATATCCCCCAAAGGTCTGGTTAACCATTTTGGAGACTGTTCATTTATGCTTAGATGTATACCCTCTATGCAGGAACAGTTACATGAATCTATGCCGTGGGAAGTAGGGGAAAATAAAAATGTGGGGCTCTTATTTGAAAATTATTGAGAACCTTGAGAGAGTGATAGAACATTAAACCAAGCACAGGGTCCTTTATGTATAAAGTCTCTAAGATTCAGTACACGTAGTTCACTTATTTATTTAACCTGTTTTTATTAATTTTCTATGTTCCAAATGCTGTGGTAGATAATGAAAAAAACAAGATTACTTCGTGTAATGACTGCATAAATACTTTGTTTTACTAATTGAATTAAGATTATTAACTGTTTATTTTTAAACAAAATTCATAAAATTAAAAAGTGCAAAACAAATATTTTGTTTAAGAAGAATCCTTCATTAGTACATGGATGCTTAGAAAATTCTGGATACTACTGTAACAATTCTATGGCTTGTCATGCAATACATGATAAGGAATTCTTAAAGTGGTGTGGGCTACAGAATGATGACTGGGCGTTATAAACATAACAAGAATAAGAGCCAGTAAGGTCTCTACAGAAAGGACACCCAGGCAGCAGTGGAAATGCCACACGTATAGATTTCAAGTATGTTGGTGACAGTTTTTCTTTTTCTATTATTTTTTAATTTTTTCTTTAGTTGAACCGCATGGGGAACATAAGACAAGATAGTTTCTGTGCTCCAGCAGTTTCATCAGTAAGAACAGCTGGAACGTAAACATAGCTAAGGCTCTAAACACAGCAGTTAGCATTTTCAAAAGAAGGCATAGAAATGGCCAACAGGTCTATGAAAAAAATGTACATCACTAACCACCTGATAAATGCAAATTAAACCACAAAGAGATACCATATTATGCCCATCAGGATGGCTATTACTAAAAAGTCAAGAAATAACAGATATTGGTGAGGATGCCAAGATAAGAGAACTCTTATAGACTGTTGGTTAGAATGCAAATTAGTACAGTCTCTATGAAAAACGGTATGGAGATTTCTCAAAGAAGTAAATATAGAACTACCATTTAATCCAGCAATCCCACTACTGGGTATCTACTGAAAGGAAAATAATCATTATATCAAAAAGATACTTGCACTGATATGTTTATCACAGCACTATTCGCAACAGCAAATATGTGGAATCAACCTAAGTGTCCATCAATAGGTCATTAGATAAGGAAAATGTGGCATATATATGCAGTGGAATACTATTCATCCATAAAAAAGATGAAATTATGTCTTTTGCAGCAATATGGATGGAACGGGAGGCCATTATCTTAGGTGAAATAAATCAGACAAATATTTCATGTTCTCATTCGTAAGTGGGAGCTAAAAAACTTACACACGGACACAAAGAGTGAAATGATAGGCAGAGACTCAGAAGAGTGAGGGGGATGGGGTTGGACGAGAAACTACTTAATGGGTACAAGTATGTTATTTAGGTGATAGATACTCTAAAAGCCCTGACTTGGCCACTGCACAATGTATTCATGAAACAAAATAGTACTTGTACCTGAAAAATTTATGCAAAGGAAAAAAAAAGACTCAACATGTGAAACATCCAGTGTCATACTAAATGTTGATACTTCAAACCTCAACGCTTGACCGGCAATCAGTGTCAGCAAACAGAAATGTTAGAAACCCACAACACAAATAGGCTTTCAGGCATCAGAAGGATAGAAACAAAGAATAGTGACCCTAAAATAGAAACAATATTATCACTAGAGTCACAACATCTTGGGTTCAGAGTGAAACTGACTTAAGTTTTGAATCGTGTCTCCACTGCTAACTACATCTATGCCTTTGAGTAAGTTGCCTTAATTCGCTCAGCCTCAATTTTCTTATATACTTTTGTGAGGATTGAGTGAGATAACACAGGTAGTGGTTAGCTCCATGCCAAGTCTATAACAAATACTCAATACAAGTTGAAGCAGAAAAAAAGTTTTTGAGACTCTCAGACAAACTAGGGGTACTTAAAATGATGAAAACTGGCTTAGGAATGAGGAAAACTTGGTTCTTTCCAAGCATTTCCACTAACTTAGTGTTTTGCAAACTTGTCTATATCTTGGAATGTTGTGGGAGCTTTAGGAATTATTGATGCCTTGTCCCACTCCCTGGGACTATGATTGAATTAGTCTAGGATGTGGCCTGCACTTGGAAGGCTTAGAATAATTCCCAGGTGATTCTAATGTGCAGACAAGTTTGAGAGCCACTGTTCTCACTTGTTCTGGAAAACTCACTCACTGAACTTCCATTTCCCCATCTATGCCAAAGCACAGAGGATTATAGAATAAAGACTTTGTGGTTAATAGCACTGAATTTGAAGCTAGAACGAATTGAGTGTGAGTAAAATTGTAGTAACTGATGAGCTCAGATTGTTAGGAAACTTAGTTTCTCTGTATTTCAGTTTTCCTAACCATAAATGCATCACCTAGAATTATAAACGTCAGAAGGTTACTATAAAAACTAAATGAGACAACTTACACAAAGTATATAAAATTAAGTTAACTGGCACATGGTTAAGCTTCAAAGGTATGTTAGTTATTATATTATTAATGATTTTAATTCACAAGCTTATCATACATTACTGAATTAATGTATTGTACTCAAATTTCCACATCAATTTCTTAATTTCAACATGACTTTGAATGTTGAAAAGATCAGCTCTAATCTTTCAACTTGGAGTTATTCTATGAAATTCCTACTCTCAGCTCAAAATTTCAGAGAAAATGAACAGCATCAAGAAATAACATACCAACTCTATGATGAATTCTATGATCTAGTTCAACTGTTTGTACTTATAGCAAATATACACCAAAGGAAATCAAGAAAAAAGCAATGATGCATCATAAATTCCTGTTTGGCAAATGAACAGCATGTCCACTGTGATAGCATATTCTGGATCCTCCCAGAAATCTATCGTCGCAGAAAAGAGTAATATATGTCTTAAGTAAACTCAACATTGTACATTATGTATTATTTTCTCTTCAAAGAATGAATAAGGAATAGAAACCAGAAATTGAGACAGAAAAAAATTCAAGAATATGTAAAATTTAAAAAATATATGGAGAAATAGTACTGTTTTTTCAAATAAAATATGCAAAATAGTTACCAGGAAGGCAAAATTAATATTTTTTAAATAATTAAGGCCACTTCGACTTGTTTCTTTGTATACTTATTTAGCATGGAAGGCAACTATGGATGGCTCCGTGGAGATCAGGGAAGAGGTAAAGGCCTGATAATAAAAATTGGGAGTCTAAAGAAGGCAAATAAACAGAACACAAAATAAAAGTACACAGTTCTCTGTTCCTTAAAAATAATGTGTATTCCAGTCTGCTCTTTACAAGTGTTTCCTTCCTCACTGAAGTCTTTTCTTATTTTTATCCCCTTTACCCATGTCTTATGGAGGGCATAGAATCACAAGCCTTCCAAATAATATGGCTGAATTGAAGTAATGATAGTAGAAGGAGCAGTCAAAGGAGATTGCAAGGGATAAAACAAAAGTGAGAATGAGAGGAAGCAGAGTGGCAATTGAGTCTGGGCAGGAATCACCTCAACTCACATTTGTGCTTGGTGCCACCAATTGGCTCAGTCTATTTAGAGTCCACATGCTTTAAACTCAAAGATCAGGACTGAGTAAACATGCTCATAATATTATCATGCACATATCATGTTTATATTAACATTTGAAAACCCAGCGGCATAGAACACTAAAAAGGATCACACTGAGAAACTAAATCTGATTTCTTCTTTCAAATTGAAGTTTTACATCAAAACCCATCTTTGCTGAGAATAAAATGGAGTCATTGTGACAATGCTTCTTCCCACTGCACATTTAGATAAATTACAAAGCTGGTTCTGGCTGAGAGCAAATGGAGAGAATTTAATCAAAAAAAACAAAAAGACATTCTAAATATGAGTTAGCAGCAGAGCAATGCATTTTTTATCAAACTGATGACTTAGTAAATCTCAACAGAAATTATTTTATTCTATTATGGATTCTAATACACAGCAGGTCAAGTCATGTAGATCCTATATTGCTAAAAGGTGCACTTTATTATAGTCAAAGGCTGAAAGCAAGAACTTGGAAGAGTGCCCCATACCTGGTACAGGGCTGTAGGATGAGGCAATGATGTTAGGTTCATTAATGGACTCCCTGTATTAGTCCGTTTCCATACTGCTATAAAGAATACCTGAGACTGGAAAATTTATCAAGGAAATAGGTTTATGTGATGGTTAACACTGAGTGTCCACTTGATTGGACTGAAGGATACAAAATATTGATCCCCTGGGTGTGTCTGTGAGGATGTTGCGAAAGGAGATTAACATTTGAGTAAGTGGGCTGGGAGAGGCAGACCCACCCTTAATCTGGTGGACACAACCCAATCAGCTGCCAGTGAATATAAGGCAGGCAGAAAAAAACATGAAAGAGTGAGATGGGCCTAGCCTCCCAGTCTATAGCTTTCTCCCATGCTGGATGCTTCCTGCTCTTGAACATTAAACTCCAAGTTCTTCAGTTTTGGGACTTGGACTGGCTCTCCTTGCTCCTCGCTTGAAGACAGCCTATTGTGGGATCTTGTGATCATGTAAGTTAATACTTAATAAACTCCCCTATATATGTGTGTATAATAGGATATTTATATATCCTATTAGTTTTGTCCCTCTAAGAGAACCCTAATACAGATTTTGGTGCCAGGAGTGGTTTTAGAATATTAAGGATGGAGTTATTTCCTTGGTTTGGGGGTTTCTGGAGTTGGTTGCTTGATATGATTAGACTCAAAAATGCTAAGGACTTTACTTCTAATAGTATGGAGAACTAATAGTATAATAGTTATAATATTAATTGTATGGAGAACTATTAATAGTATGGAGAACATACTATTATAGTCTTCGTAATAGTATTATTAACTTCTAATAGTATTATTAACTTCTAATAGAACATTGATAGTACTCGGCATGAACTGTTTAGACAGTTACGCAAAATAATGCATTTGACACTTCTGGTTCACCGCTTGTGAGAGGTAAGGAGGTTAGTGACTCTACACATAATACCTTTGACCATATGTGGAGAACCAAGGAACATAATGAAGCTGGATGGTTGCTCCTAAGTTCCATGAACAAAGTGATGAAAGAAAATGATGACCTTAGGGATTCTGTCTCCCTGGTTTCAGAAGCAGATACTGAGTCTCAAATCTGCTAAGATTGCCCTGAGTGAGAGTCTTATCTCCTGTAGAGAAAGAGCTGAAATTGTGGGAAAACAGACACAAGTCCTTAGCATGCAAGTGGCTGACCTGAAACAAAAGATGCATGCACAGCCACACCAGGGGTCTACTGTTAAAGTGAGGGCATTGATTAAAGAAAATGGGACCCTGCAACTTGGAATGGGGCCATGCGGGAGGACCCTGATGAAGCTGGGGACACTGAGTTTGTAAATTCTGATCAACGTTTTTTGCCAGAAGAAACAGCTTCCCCATCCCCAGTATTGGCAACATACCCTCCCTGACCCATGCTGTCATCAGCCTTTCCAATTTTGTCTAAGGAGATAAACTCTGCACTGCCTGAGGCAACAGTGATGGCCTCCCCTGAGGCAGTTGCCAGGAAAGGTAATGCTGATTCTCCTCAGAAGCCACCTCTAAAATCTCTGTTTGCTTGTGGACCTATAACTAAAGTCCTGGAGGGTCCCTAGAAGTGAGGTTGAGAGTGTGACCCATGAGGAGGTGTGCTACACTCAAAAAGAACTGTTTGAGTTCTCTAATTTACATGAACAGCAATCTAGAGAACAGGCATGGGAATGGATATTAAGGGTATGGGATAATAGTGGAAGAAACACAGAGTTGGATCAGGCTGAATTTATTGATTTGGGCCCTCTAAGTAGGAACTTTGCATTTAATGTTGCAGCTCAAGGAGTTTAAAAAGGTTCTAATAGTTTATTTGTTTGGTTAGCTGAAATATGGATTAAAAGATGGCCCACTGAGCAAGCTAGAAATGCCTGATCTCCCTTGGTTTACTGTAGAGGAAGGGATCTAAAGGTTTAGGGAGATTGGGATGGTGGAGTGCATTAATCACTTTAGACCTACTCATCTCAGCTGGGAGGGTCCAGAAGATATACCGTGGACCAATGCCTTGTGAAATAGATTTGTGAGGGCAGCACCTGCATCTTTGAAGAGACCTGTAATTTCTCTTCTCTGTATGTCAGATGTAACAGTGGGAACTGCAGTCATTCAACTACAAAATTTAATTACAATGTGAATAATTGGATCTCAAGGTGGCAGGGGCCAAGTGGCGGCACTCAACAATCAAAGGCAAAATGGGCATAGCTATCGTAATGGACAGCAGAGGCAAAGCAGCAATCAGAATAGCCTGACTTGAGTAGAGCTCTGGCATTGTCTAATTAATCATAGTGTTTCCAGAGGTTGAAATTGATAGGAAGTGAAATTGTTAAAAGTGAAATTGATAGGAAGCCTACTGCATTCCTGCTTACATTATACAAACAGAAAACACTTCTAGGTCAAATGGACAAAAGACTAATTTGAATTATAAAAACAGAGAATCATGGCCCCTCAATTTCCAAACTTGACCCAGTTTACAGATCCTGAACCCCTTGAAGGAGAGGCCAGGTCCCCTTGAGAAAGGACCCCACTACATTACTGACAATTTATGCAGTGAATGTTTCTCCCATCCTTCCCCAAGGAGACCTCCAGCCTTTTACCAGGGTAACTGCATTGGGGAAAGGGAAATGTTGAAACATTTCAGGGACTACTGGACACTGGCTCTGAGCTGTTGATTCTAGGGGATCCAAAATGTCATTGTGGTCCTCCAGTTAAAGTAGGAGTTTATGGAAGTCAGGTAATTAATGGAGCTTTAGTTCAGGTCCAACTTACAGCAGATCCAGTGGGTCCTCAGACTCATTCTGTGGTCATTTCTCCAGTGCCAGAATGTGTAACTCGCACAGACATACTTAGCAGCTGGCAGAGCCCTCACATTGGCTTCCTGACTGGTAAGGTGAGGGCTATTACGATGGGAAGGGCCAAATGGAAGCCATTAGAACTGCCTCTACCTATAAAAATAGTCAGTCAAAAACAATATTGCATCCCTGGAGGGACTGAGAACATTAGTGCCACCATCAAGGACTTGAAAGACGCAAGGGTGGTGATTCCCACCACATCCCCATTCAACTCTTTCATTTGGCCTGTGCAGAAGACAGATGGATCTTGAAGAATAATGGTGGATTATTGTAAGCTTAACCAAATAGTGACTCCAATTTCAGCTGTTGTACCAGATGTGGCTTCGTTGCTTGAGCAAATTAACACATATCCTGGTACCTGGTATGCAGCCATTGACTTGGCAAATGTCTTTTTCTCCATTCCTGTCCATAAGGCCCACCCAGAGCAATTTGCCTTCAGCTGGCAAGGGCAGCAATATACCTTTACTGTCCTGTCTCAGGAGTATATTATCTCAGATATTCCTTTTAAGGTGAAGGATAAGTTGCTGCATTTGGCCCCTCCTACAACCAAGAAAGAGGCACAATGCCTAGTCTACTTATTTGGATTCTGGAGGCAGCATATTCCTCATTTAGGTGTGCTACTCTGGCCCATTTATTGAGTGACCTGAAAGACTTTCAGTTTTGAGTGGGGTCGAGAACAGGGGAAGGCTCTGCAACATGTCCAGGCTGCTGTGCAAGCTGCTCTGCCACTTGGGCCATATGATCCAGCAGATTCAATGGTGCTTGTGGTGTCAGTGGCAGATAGGGATGCTGTTTCAAGCCTTTGGCAGGCCCCCATTGGTGAATCACAGTGGAGGCCTCTAGGATTTTGGAGCAAGGTCCTGCCATCTTCTGCAAATAACTACTACCCTTTTGAGAGACAGCTATTGGCCTGTTACTGGGCTTTGGTGGAAACTGAACGTTTGACTATGGGTCATCAAATAACTATGCCACCTGAACTGCCTATCATGAACTGGGTGCTTTATGACCCATCTAGCCATAAAGTGAGCCATGCACAGCAGCAGTCCATCATCAAATGGAAGTGGTATATCAGCAGTCCATCATCAAATGGAAGTGGTATATACATAACTGGGCTTGAGGAAGTCCTGAAGGCACAAGTTACATGAGAAAGTGGCTCATGTGCCCATGATCTCCACTCCTACCACCCTGCCTTCTCTACCCCAGCCTGCAACAGTGGCCTCATGGGGAGTTCCCTATGATCAGTTGACAGAGGAAGAGAAGACTAAGGCCTGGTTCACAGATGGTTCTGCACGATATGTAGGCGCTACCCAAAGTGGAGAGCTATAGCAGTACAGCCCCTTTCTAGACATCCCTAAAGGATAGCGGTGAAATGAAATCTTCCCAGTGGGCAGAACTTTGAGCAGTGCACCTGGTTGTGCACTTTGCATGGAAGGAGAAATGGTCAGATGTAAGATTATACACGGATTCATGGGCTGTAGTCAATGGTTTGACTGGATGGTCAGGGACTTGGAAGAAGCATGCTTGGAAAATTGGTGATGAAGAAATTTGGGGAAGAGGCATGTGGATGGACCCCTCTGAGTGGTCAAAAACTGCAAATATGCTTGTGTTCCATATGAGTATTCACCAACAGGTGACATCAGCAGAGAAGGATTTTAATAATCAAGTGGATAGAATGACCTATTCTATCAGCCATCAACGCACCTCAGCCTCTTTCCCCAGCCACCTCTGTCATCGCCCAATGGGCCCATGAAAAAAGTGGCTATGGTGGCAGAGATAGAGGTTATGCATGGACTCAGCAACATGCACTTCCACTCACCAAAGCTGACCTGGCTATGGCCACTGCTGAGTGCCCGATTTGCCAGCAGCAGAGACCAACAATGAGCCCTCAATATGGCAGCATTCTTCAGGGTGTTCAGCCAGCTACCTGGTGGCAGGTTGATTATATCGGACCCCTTCCATCATGGAAAGGGCAGAGGTTTGTCCTCACTGGAGTGGACATTTACTCTGGGTATGTGTTTGCCTATCCTGCACACAATGCTTCTGCCAAGACCACCATCCATCGACTCACAGAATGCCTTATCCACCATCGTGGTATTCCACACAGCATTACCTCAGACCAAAGCATTCACTTTATGGCTAAAGAAGTGTGACAGTGGGCTCAGATTCATAGAATTCACTGGTCTTCCCATGTTCCCCATCATCTTGAAGCAGCTGGATTGATAAAACAGTGGAATGGCCTTTGGAAGTCACAAATACAATGTCAACTAGGGGACAATACTTTGCAGGGCTGGGCAAAGTTCTCCAGAAGACCATGTGTGCTGAATCAGTGTACAATATACGGTACTGTTTCTTCCGTAGCCATGATTTATGGGTCCAGGAATCAAGGGGTGGAAGTGAAAGTAGTACCACTCACCATCACCCCTAGTGATCCACTAGCACAATTTTTGCTTCCTGTTCCCATGACATTACATTCTGCTGGCCTAGAGGTCTTAGTTCCAGAGGGAGGAACACTGCTGCCAGGAGACACAACAACTCCATTAAACTGGAAGTTATGACTGCCACTTGTACACTTTGGGCTCCTCCTACCTTTAAGCCAACAGGCTAAGAAGGGAGTTACAGTGTTGGTTGGTGTGACTTTCTTGAACTATCAAGATGAAATTAATCTACTACTCCAGAATGGAAGTAAGGAAGAGTATGCACGGAATACAGAAGATCCATTAGGGCTTCTCATAGTATTATCATGCCCTGTGATTAAGGTCAATGGGAAACTACAACAGCCCAATTCAGGCAGGACTACAAATGGTCCAGACTCTTCAGGAATGAAGGTTTGGTTTATTCCACCAGGAAAAATCCCATGACCTGCTGAGGTGCTTGCTGAAGGCAAAGAAAACACAGAATAAATAGTAGAAAAAAGGTAATCATCAATACCAGCTATAACCACATGACCAGCTATGGAAATGAGGACTGTTGTCATGAGTATTGCCTTCTTCTTTTGTTAAAAACATGTTTGTGCATGTATACACTTGTACTAAGAAAATGTCTTTTATTTCCTTTTTCTTTATCATGTGACATGAGATTTTTTGATTTCATATCACATTTAGGTATTGTTAACGTTCTGTAATAGTATTTGGGTTGGGGTTTGGTGCATTTCTGGTTGTATGAAGGATAGTTGTATTATGGTAGGCATAATCATGACATTATTATCTTTATTTGAAGATTATGATCTCAGGAGATGTGTATGGGTTCAAATTGACAAGGGGTGGACTTGTGATGGTTAATACTGAGTATCAACTTGATTGGATTGAAAGATACAAAGTATTGATCCCCTGGATGTGTCTGTGAAGGTGTTGCCGAAGGAGATTAACATTTGAGTCAGTGGGCTGGGGAAGGCACCACCATTTATCTGGTGGGCATAGCCTAATCAGCTGTCAGCAAATATAAAGCAGGCAGAAAAAAACATGAAAGAGTGAGATGGGCCTAGCCTCCCAGTCTATAGCTTTCTCCCATGCTGGATGCTTCCTGCTCTTGAACATCAGACTCCAAGTTCTTCAGTTTTGGGACCTGGACTGGTTCTCCTTGCTCCTCAGCTTGAAGACAGCCTATTGTGGGATCTTGTGATCATGTAAGTTAATACTTAATAAACTCATATATGTATTCTATTTGTCTTGTTCCATCCCTGTAAGAGAACTCTGACTAATATGGTTTAATTGACTCATAATTTCACATGGTTTAAGAGGCCTCAGGAAACTTAACAATCATGGTGAAAGTCAAGGGAGAAGCAAGTAACTTTTTCACAAGGTCGCAGGAGGGAGAGAGACAGGGGGAGAGAGAGAAAGAGAGAGAGAAAGAGAGTAAGAGCGTGCACAGAGGAAACTGTTATTTTAAAAACTATCAGATCTTGGGAAAGCTCCCTCAATATCATGAGAACAGTATAGAGGAAACCATCTCCGTGATCCAATCACCTCCCACCAGGTTTCTCCTTTGATACATGAAGATTACAATTTGAGATGAGATTTAGGTGGGGACACAAAGCCAAACCATATCATTCTGCCCTGGCCCCTCCTAAATCTCATGTCTTTTTCACATTTCAAAACCAGTTATGCCTTCCAAACATTCCCCTAAAGTCTTAACTCATTCCAGCATTAACTCAAAAGTCCAAGTCCTAAGTGTCATCTGAGACAAGACAAGTTCCTTCCACCTATGAACCTGTAAAATCAAAAACATGTTAGTTACTTCCAGGACACAATGGAGGTACAGGCATTAGGTAAAAGTTCCCATGCCAAATGAGATAAATTGGTCAAAACAAAGGTGCCAGAGGCCTCATGCAATTCCAAAACCCAACTGGGCAGTCATTAAACCTTAAAATTCTAAAGTCTCATTTGATTCTATGTCTCACATCCAGAACATCCTGATACAAGGAATGGGCTCTCAAGGCCTTGGTAGCTCTGCCCCTGTGGCTTTGTAGGATTCAGCCCCCGGGGCAGCTTTCGTAGGCTGGTGTTGAGTGCCTGCAGCTTTTCCAGGTGCAAGGTGAAAGCTGTCAGACTCTTCTAGAGTCTGAAGAATGGTGGCCCTTTTCTCACAGCTCTTCTAAGCAGTGCCCCAGTGGGGATTCTGTGGGGGCTCCAAGACCACATTTCCCTTGTACACTGCCCTAGCAGAGGTTCTCCATGAGGGGCTCTGCCCCTGCAGCAGGCTTCTGTCTGGACATCCAGGCATTTGTCTACATTCTTTGAAATCTAGGCAGAGGTTCCCAAAACCTCAGTTCTTGCCTTCTGCACACCGGTAGACCCAACACCATGTGGAAGCCTCCAAGGCTTGGGGCTTGCACCCTTTGAAGCCATGGCCTGAGCTGTACCTTGCCCCTTTTAGCCATGGCTGGAGTTGGAGCGGCTGGGATGCAGGGCACCAAGTCCTGAATCTGCATAGAGCAGCGTGTCCCTGGACTGGGCCTACAAAATCATTTTTCCCTCCTACAATGGGCCTATGATTAGGGGGGCTGCTGAGAAGATCTCTGACATGCCCTGGAGACATTTTCCCCATTATGTTGGTTATTAACATTTGACTCCTTGTTACTTATGCAAATTTCTGCAGCAGGCTTAAATTTCAACCCGGAAAATGGGTTTTTCTTTTCTATTGCATGGTCACTCTGCCAATTTTCCAAACTTTTATGTTCTGCTTCCCCTTTAAACATAAGTTCCAATTTCAAACTATCTCTTTGTGAACACATATAAATAAACACTTTCAGAATCAGCCAGGCCATATCTTGAACACTTTGCTGCTTAAAAATTTCTTCTACAGATACCCTAAGTCTTTTCTCTCAAGTTCACAGTTCCACAGATCTCTAGGGCAGGGGCAAAATGCCACCAGTCTTTCTGCTAAAGCATAGCAAGAATGACCTTTGCTCCAGTTCCCAGTAAGTTCCTCATTTCCATCTGAGACCTTCTCAGCTGGGACTTCGTTGTCCCTATTACTATAAGCATTTTGGTCAAAACCATTCAACAAGTCTCTAGGAAATTCCAAAGTTTCTCACATCTTCCTGTCTTCTTCTGAGCCTTCCAAATGGTTTCAACCTCTGCCAGTTACCCGGATCCAAAGTGGCTCCCACATTTTCACATTATCTTTATACCAGGCTGGGGAGGACTCAGGAAACTTGCAATTGTGGTGGAAGGCAAAGGAAAAGCAAGTACTTCTTGACAAGGCAGCAGGAGAGAGAAGAGCAAGAGAGCACACCTAGTGGAAACTGTCATTTTAAAAACTATCGGATCTCATGAGAACTCCCTCACTATCACTAGAACAGTATGGAGGAAACCATGACCATGATCTAATCACCACCCACCAGGTTCTTCCCTTGACACATGGGGATTACAATTTGAGATGAGATTTGGGTAGGGACAGGGAGCCAAACCATATCACTCCCTATATATATGGTCCTAAGCAGTGTATAGAACTAATAATAGAGGTGACTTTCTTAGCACTAAGGTTAACAGAGATCTGGCAAATTAAATTACACACTGGCAAATACTAAACAATCAAATAAAAGCGGGGGTTAGGGAAAGGGCATTTAGATAAATGGTAACTTATAGGGTTGGCTGAAAAAAAATCAGGATTAATAATACTAATGCTTACTGAGTACTTACTATATGCTCTGGACTGATTTGCATGCGTTAGATGCATTAATTTTAACCTTCACAATTACCCCTAAGAGTTAGAGTTCCCATTATCATCCTAATTAAGCATTTGAGAGTACTGAGGCACAGAGAGGTAAAGTAACTTGCCCAAGGTCCCACAACTAGCAAATAGTAGCGTGTAAGTTTGATCTGCATCATTCGGATATACAACTCTTTCTCTTAGCCACTGTGCTATACTGCAGACTGAAGAAGACAAAATCAAAATTCAGAGATCGAATTTCTGCCCAAGACATTTTGATTCCATGCTGTGAGGTCAAAGAGTATAGAATGAACAGTGAGGCCAGGCACAGTGGCTCACTCTTGTAATCCTAGCACTTTAGGAGGCTGAGGCGGTGGATAGCCTGAGCTCAGGAGTTGGAGACCAGCCTGGGCAACATGGTGAAACTCTATCTCTACTAAAAATACAAATATCTGACTTGCATGGTGGTGCATACCTGTCATCCCAGCTACTCTGGAAGCTGAGGCATGAGAATCACTTGAACCCAGGAAACGGAGGTTGCAGTGAGCCAAGATCAGGCCACTGCACTCCAGCCTGGGCGACAGAGCAAGACTACCTCCAAAAAAATAATAATAATAAATAATAATAATGCACAGTGAGATGAGTTAAAGATATAAGCTGATGGAACCAGGGAAATCTTTTTGAAGGAAAGGGAATGGAACATATTTTAAAAGACCTAAAATTTCACTGAAATTATGAGTGTGTCACAGAAGGAGGTAGTATCTGTCAGTGTTCAGTATAACCACCCAGAGAAATGCATTCTGAGAGCAAAATGCAAACTAAAATCCCTCGATGAATGGTCACCAAAGAAATTAAAGTGATTATAACAAGAACTATGTCTACTATATTCCTTGAACAATCTGTGATTGAGAAGAAATTAAAGACATGAAAAGCAATTTTCTGTAGAACACCTTAGTTGAGCAGTCTGACTGTAGTAGCTACAGTAGTAGGTTACAATGGATTATCTTTACTACTCACTTCAGTTACCAAGCATTATGACTAAAAATTCTCTAAATTAAAATCTATAATCAGGATGTAAGGTTACCAATTCATTCTGCTTCACCCAGAGCTTTCCTTGTTTTGATACTGAAAATCCTGTGTGCTGAGCAACGACTTTCTCCAGGAAACCTGGGACGGTTTGCTTAGGATAGTCCCCGTTTTAAAACGTAAAGTCCTGCTTTCAGAGAACCCTATAAGTCCGGAGCAAACCGAGATGCTTAACCATCTTATCAGATAGTACATTATATTAACACCCTGCTGTGGACTGAATGTTTGTGTTCCCCCAAAATTAATATCTTGAAACTTTATTCCCCAATGTGATTGCATTATGAGATGAGGACTTTGGGAGATTAGAATTAGATGAGGTCTTCAGGGCGAAGTTCTCATGAATGAAATTAGTGATCTTATAGGAGTCAATAGAGAGTTTGCTTCCTCTCCCTGCTCCCAGCCATATGAAGACAAAACAAGAAGTTGGCAATTTGTAACCTGGAAAACGGCCCTCATGAAAACCTGACCATGCCAGCACCCCAGTTTCAACTTCCAGCCTCCAGAACTGTGAGAAAATAATTTCTGTTATTTATAAGCCACCAAGTCTTAGTCTTAGCAGCCCAAACTAAGATACAGCCCACCATAATTATTGTAAATTTGATCTCAAAAAGCAGAATTTACATGGTAAAATTCTTTACAGAAAGCAATTTAAAATGAGGAGAAAGAAATAAATCAATTTGAATTGTAAAAATATGTACTAATATCATGTATTTAAGACATTGTACAACAAAAGAAATAGATGTTGGAGCTATCAAATAACCTCATAAGTGGTATAAAAAATGTTAATACAATCCAGTTTTCTTGCAGACCTGCTATTTTAAAGAATATTATAATTTCACAAATGTTTTAATTCAAGAATAACTCAATACATATTAAAATATAAGTACCGGCCAGGCGCGGTGGCTCACGCCTGTAATCCCAGCACTTTGGGAGGCCAAGGTGGGTGGATCATGAGGTCAGGAGATCGAGACCATCCTGGCTAACACGGTGAAACCCCGTCTCTACTAAAAATACAAAAAATTAGCCATGTGTGGTGGCAGGCGCCTGTAGTCCCAGCTACTTGGGAGGCTGAGGCAGGAGAATGGCAAGAACCTGGGAGGCGGAGCTTGCAGTGAGCCAAGATGGCACCACTGCATGCAAGCCTGGGAGACAGAGCGAGACTCTGTCTCAAAAAAAATAGTAAGTATCTTTAGACATGGTAAAACAGCAATAATCAGAGAAAATATTTTACATTCTAAAACTGTCCTTGATATTATAGGTGAAAGAAATGTATATAATTTCATTAAAAAACTTAAAGTCAGCCCAGAGATATGTTGAATTTATCCTACAGTATAATAGTATTTCATGATTTACATGTCAAACACTTTAAAACATATCAATAGGAAAAAATTATAAAATGGTACCATTTAATTTTTATATTGTTTTCTACATGAAATTTGTACATAAAGTCAACTTTGTAGATTTGTACATAAAGTCAACATTGTCGATTTATATACTGTTGTTCATGCAAGAAAATCACTAAACATTGAATAAACTAATGTTATGTTACATTTGGGTATCAGTGAACTATAAAGTGAACATAAAATGTTCTGGATGAAGTGTGTTCAGTTACTTGTATCATTTAGTTTGATCACTATTAAAAATAACTGGGTTCAATGCAACCGGTATGCTAAGAAGGAAAGGTAAAACTTTTCAACCTTGTCCTCATAGGTCAAAATAATTCCATTTAAATTATGAGAAAGAGGACTGGACAGTCTTGTTTTCAGTGCCCATTTGGCAATATCTTCTCCTATCTTTTAAAAGATATTTTGAATGTTAAGCAAAATGCTGCACTAAATCCAAGTATAATTCCCTTTTCATTAAAAACAGAAATCCAATACTTATCAGTTAAGCCCAGAGCATAACAGAACACAAACCATAAAAGATGGTTTCTGAAAAACAACATTTTAAAATTAGTTTTAAAACTTGTTTGTTTTTTAATACTGTGACCTAATTTCTGGGTGTTTGATTAAGTAATTGTCTTTGATAAATTGTCATAATGGTAAAAATGTAGAAGTGGAGAAAGTTAAGTAGCCAGATCAACCTAAAAGCAGTATTCTCTCAAACCCCCACTTAAGGAGACCTCTAGAAAACAAGCAATGGGCCATGAGTGTTTCCAAGGGGAGTTTCTGAAAGAAATAAGGGGTTGTGGTCTAAGATGTAGAATGTAGACTCGAAAATTATGACCACTCTGCAGAAAAATGAAGAGGATTCTAGGATCTAAAAATATTGTGGATCTTGTTATGAGTTCCAGGCAGTGGAAACACATAGTTTGCCAGTGGCTTGCTAATAAACGATTAGGGACACAGGTGGTACTTTCACAGTTTTTCCCAACATAAAAGACATAGTTAAAAAGAGAAAAGCAGAAATGGAAAATGAAGAGTCAAAATAAGATGTATGTATTTTTCTGAGCCTTGATGCCTTGGAAAAAGAAGACAAGGGTATCCTGGCAGGAATCCTAACTCCACCATGAGTATTTAAAATGATATGAATGAAATTCAATGATGTACAATAGTTAGAGAAAAAAATATGGTTATAACAGTAGAAGTTATATCAATTGAGAACCTCAGATGAAAGGGAAAGGATTCATGGGGGAGAAGGTACTCAATTCTTCTCAGAGGTAAACAGCATGGAAGAATACAGGACATAATCACTTTTCCCCAAAGCAGATCACAGTTAATCAACCAAATATATATATTAAGGCAGACTGGTAACTGTGATAAGAAAGATATAATCAAGTTTTGGCCCAATGAGACAAATGATTGGAATATATCTTCTAAACATAAAATGAATTCAGTAGGAAAAGCATGTGAGTAATATCAATTGACAAGAAAACTGACCCATCGAGAAATTCACAAACCAAGGGAAAGGAAATAGTGGAAAATACTTAACTGAGAAAAGAAAAATGGAAAGAAATAGTAGTGATATGAGTATATGGCATATGAAATTGAACTCCATCTGGGTTTATTTGGCACCAACCAAGAGCAAATTGCTGAACTAAGATGTATGGGAGATAACAAGTTGAATAATGACACATGAAGGAGTTTTCCTGATTGAAATTACAAAACATTCAAGAAAGATAAAAATGTGGTAGAGATGGACTCTTAAATTACCTGAGGAAACTATAAATTGGGACTACTTTTCTAATCCCTGGAGTCAAATTGCCTAGCTTAGAATACTGGATTTCTCACTTATTATCAGTATGCCCTTGGACTTGTTACCTAATTTTTCTTGGCCTCAGTTACTTCAGTAGCACCTGTTTCACAGAGTTGGTGAGAGCAATTAAATGATATATGCAATAGTTAAAACGGAGACTGGAGCAGAGTTAACATTGGCACATGTTATTAGCACTATTGTTGTCATCATTATTATAATCTACAGGCTGAAATAAAATTTATTCTACTAAAAGCACAGTTTGAAACACACTCCTCATTTGCTTTTTTTAACAGTTTAATCAAAAGTTTGAAAAAACTAGCTT
The DNA here is from genome assembly GCF_037993035.2 of Macaca fascicularis. Lineage (NCBI taxonomy): Eukaryota > Metazoa > Chordata > Mammalia > Primates > Cercopithecidae > Macaca > Macaca fascicularis. The sequence goes on along the minus strand of NC_088376.1, from coordinate 26,366,326 downwards.
AATTTGGAAATTTAATTCTAATTCTTTTGGATCTAATCAACAAAAAGTTAAATATATTAGCATCAAGAATTTTAGATCTTGATAATGAATATTAAGATTATAGATTTCATACACATTAAGGAAAAAATATATACCCTAACTCCTGTAGTTAAGCATGTTTTTAAAATGTGCACTGAAGTGATGAACATGGTCATTATTGTGTCTATCATAACAAATATATAATAAGGTTATATTTTATTTTTTATTATGTATAAATATATAGTACATATTTTTATTATATATAAATATATATATTTTTATTGTAACAAAGTTATAATAAATATGATCAGGCATGACTCAATGAAGAGTCTCTAAATTATAATCAAATAATTTTATCTTTCATTTTAACAATGCCTTGTAATTTATGTAGTGGTCTGAACAGGTTACGGGCTCTCACTATGTAATGTTAGCAAAATAATTACAAATGATCCCTATGCAAACCATGTAAATGAGCCAGAAGTGGAAGCATATAGCAAAACTATGTAAAAAGTAGCAAAAAACCTCTAAGGATGTCCATTTGACTGATGTGAATGATGAATGGAAGCTTCTAAAAATACTAGTAACAATAAATACTGTCGATTTGGCTATAATCCAAGCCAAAAAATAAAAATAAAAATAATAAGGCTATGTATAAGCAGGCTCATTGTTAGGGGCAGATGGCATGCTATTCCCAGAAAATGTCAACTTCCTAAAATCAGGCCTGATAGCATCACACCCCAGTTTTAACATTTTCAGTGGCTTCTCAACTAGTACATGGTAAATTTAGAACTTAGCATGGCATCCAATGCCCTTATCTTCCTGTCTCCAGTCTACCATTCCAGCCAAAATTTTCATCATTCTCTCTTTACTCAAAATGTAACCTAAATCCTAGTTACGTCAGACTAGAGAGGAGTCAAGTCTAGTATATTACTTTGAACTATATAAAAGTCTAAGCATTAAGCTACTTTTGACCTACAAAATAACAATTTCATTCAACCTAATATATAATATAAAAAAGGAGAAACCACAGCTTCATGTTAAATTCATTGCAAATCCAGGCAAATTACACCCCAGGATTCTTAGAGAGTCTGAATATTATAACTAAATAACTTGGAGGGTACACCGTTTTAGGAGTTGAGTTTTTGCTGGATGTCTTTCTTCCCTTTTCTTCTTTAGTACCACTCTTCATCCTTTTCCACCCTTTTCTATAACTGAAAGGCTAATCTACATTGACTGCTACCACTGGCTCCCTTGTCCTCTGACTTTGAATTGGATGTAGCCATTGGGAAACCTAGCAGGAGATCAGAAACAAGGAGGATCATGAGGCTGAATATTTAGCCGCCTGCTCCTGCCATGCACTGTTGCATCAACCTGGCCATGCACTCTTACTAATGACCACATCTCAAGATTTCAGTATGTACCTAACTCTCCTCTTCTTGAGTTTCTGCAACTGCTCCCTCCTCTCATTGCATAGGTCCAGGGTGAGGTCAACCTCACCAATTCCCTCGTGATTTTCCTTCCACATAGCCCATATCTTTGTAAATGTTTCTTTTATTAAATCTTTTACAAATTATCCTAATTTGAGTATATCATCTGTTGTCTGCTGTAATTCTAATTGACACAAGACCAAATTCTTCATATTATTCAAATTTAATTCTTACTACACTTTAAGGAAGGTTTGGTTATTATGTCATTTTATAGATAAGGAAACTTAAGTTCATAGAGACTGATTAATGTGTCCAACATTAAACAAAAAATGTGTTACAGGTCAAGGGTTGCAATCACAGCAATGAGACTCCAGAGGCTACAGTCCTGATGGGTGATGGGAAATCGCAATTTTGATTTGCTAAAGTGGAGAAAAATAAATTTCAGAAACCACACATTGATAAAAAGAAATAATGCTAATCACAGGTTTTCTGAACGGGTTATTAAATGTGTAGATAGTCTCATATGGTATGTTGGTATGTTTTTTGGACCCTGTAAAGAATTATGGAAACAAAGTCTTAGACTTCAGGAGACTTGGAAATTTTTGGTCTACAGTTTAGGGAAACACAGAAAAGACTATCTTATTCAATTTGCTGATGCTGCGAAGCTAGGATAGAAGGCTGATAGAATCAGAATTTCAAAAACATTGACAGACTAGAAAAAATAGAGTAAATGAAATGAAATACAAAGGCAATAAATATCATGCTATGTTTGCAATGGTCAAGTGTCTTGCTTGCTAGAGTGTTTCTTGTGGGGGAAGTTTTATTTTAATTAAGATATAATTTATATACTATACAATTTTCTCTTTTTCTGTGTACAGTTCAGTGGTTCTTAGTATAGAAGCAGAGAATCGCATTTATTGGCTCAAGTAACTATATAATCTAAAGGAGGACATTAAAGGTAAATACATGAAGGGATTTCAAAAGATGTCATTACGTAAGTTCTCCCCCTCTGTCACTCTCTTCTCTGTTTTCCTCTATGTTGGCTCTTGAGCAAGTTCCTGTCATCAAAAGGGTTGATATTCTACCCCTCTCTGGTTCAGGTCTAGTTGAAGAGAAAAACTCTCTGAAAAAATCTCTAGAAATGACACATGGTTGCATATCATTGGCTCTGAAATAGGCCATGTTTTCACACTGGACTATAGCCAGGCATCTGTAGTATCTGTAGTACTCTGATTGGCAAGGCATTGATCCCATGCCCACCCCAGAGAGAAACTTAGCTCCACACAACCACAAGAATTGTAAGTTGAAGAGGTGGCGTAATACAAAGAAAATCAGTCAGAAATCATCAAGCCAAGTGTTAAAGTTATATCAAGCAAAACCACAAGTAAAATGCATATCGACTACAAAATTCAAAACAATTTTTAAAATACAGAATGTGGAAGGCATAGCTTAACTACAATATCATTAATATTAAAAATTTCTTGGGGTTTTCCAATGCCATTAAACTCAGTATAAACCAACTGGGTGATCTGAACACTAAAAAAGTCTCAGACTGAATTGATCAATGTATATTGTTTACAGCAATAGTGACAATATTTATATTGATCTGCACTTAACTGATTACACTGAAATACCGTGTTAGGTGCTATAAACCACATTTTAAGGGAGATATTGAAGAGCTGGTGTCTATTCAATTGAGATTTATAAATGTGCTTGGAAGACATAAAACTTGAGGAATGGTTGAAAAAACAGGAAGGGAAGTTCAGGTAGGAAAATGGACAATTCAATGAGGTTATAATATCTGTGTTCTAACATTGAAGAAAGAATTTCATATGGAAAGAAAAGTAGATTTATACAAAGCAATTATTGGTGGCTGAATTAAGACCAGTATAAACTTTCAGCAGTATTTTAATGCCTTACAAAAGTTGGAAATGTGTTTTAATAGGAGAAACATAGTGGTGTTAATTAGTGAGTAGGCAGCTACCTCATAAATATGCTACCTAAGGTTTATCAGATTGGGTCAAACATGGGACTAGAATTGGCCTTATGTATTTCCAGCTTGGAATTCAAGGAATCCTACTACCTGGATCCAAACTCTTGTGTCACTGTTCACTATGTATGAAACTGGGAATCCTCTACAAACCTCATTTCTTAATCTGCAAAATGATGATAATAGCCTCTTCCTTTTAGAGTTGTGGTATTAAATTATTAATACCCACAAGGAATTTAGATGAGTGTATGGCCCATATTAAGTGCTCAATTTTAGTCATTATTATTATTGCATAGTTGATGATGAATACTTAAACTTTCTTTGCCATGCATGTACATTTCTATACTTAGTTGTGATAGGGTTAAAAAAAAGTTTTTCCTTTGTGTTACAAAACATATGGTAGGTTGAACAACTTAAGGTATTGTTCTGCAGTAAAACAGACTATAAGGTATTCACATAATTCTTTTACAACAAGCTATTTCCAAGAGCTCAGTAGTCATCCAGGTCCAATTTTTGGTAAAGCTATAAGGCTCTGGTGACGTACTTCTCTGCTGGGAAAGCCCATAAAACGCCCATTCCTTCTCTTCAAAGTTTCACTCCTCTAGAGGATCAAAAGTCTGAATCGTCTCACTAAGAAAAGGTATTGGCCAGAACTCAGTAAACACCCTCAGAAGTTATTGTAAAGGCCTAATTTAAGCAAGAACATCCAGATTTTGCTTACAGCTCAAAATCAAAACAAACTCTCATGCCTGATCTCAACGTGTTTGGCTATCTTTGGAAGATCACAGACATACGTGAAATGTGGATTCTATATTACATGGGAAGTGTGAACTTTGCAATCACCAATTCAAGGGACTAATCTAAAATTCTAATTTTCTCAACTAGGATCAGTTGTAACCCTCTAATTTTTGGATCTTATTAACCCAGTCACAGATTGAAATGTTTCAGAGCTTAACAAGGCTCCAAACTGAGAACTCCATTGTGGCTGACTGTGCCACACGATCATTCCTTGACATTTTTTCCACTCAGAGAATAAAGCTGCAGTCATTTGGTTTACACATAACAAGGCAGAAAGTCTTTTGGGTTATTTATCCCTAATGTTAAGAAAACGAAACAATAGCACTAAATTTATCAATGATGTAATCATGGCTAGAGTTTTTAAGCCTTAAAAAAGAAATCTTGCTAATTGGAAGCACTGAAAACAATGTACAGTTTAAACACTGTCAAAGATTAGAGAACGAATTATTATGTTTCGTATAGTTGAGGTCTGTGGCCCAGATTCTAAACTGTTAATTATTTTTTAACATACTGAAACCATGCATGCTACAAACATAGGCATAGATACAGAGTTGCGTTTCAAACATGATTCTATTTTAAAACAAAGGAAAGTATAATTATCAAATTTATTTATGTAAACACATTTACTTGTATATTGGTTAAAACAGCAAGAGCAAGTAAATATTGAGTAATAATTATGTCCTATACATTGTTCTAAAGGCTGAGGATGTACAGTATAGTGAACAAGACATTATAGTTCCCGCCTTCTCTTCTAGCAGAGGAGAGAGTGTAGTAGGTAACTTCAGGGATGCCCCACCAGTGACCCTTGCCTCAGGGTCTTCAAGACCTTGTTGCAGTCTCACCTCATTGTCTGTGGCTGGACCTAAAGATTTGCTTCTAACTAATATAATATGGCAAAAATGACAGGTTGTCATTTCCAACATTAGGCTATAAAAATCTGACGACAATCTTGCTTGCTCTCTCTCTGACTCTACTTGCATGCTTGCTTTGATAAAGCTAGCTGCCCTAAGAAGATGCCCATGTAGCAAAGAAGTGAGCGAGGCCTCCAACCAACAGCTAGCAAGGACCTGAGATCCTCAGTCCAAGCTGGAGTGGGTTGAGGAAAAAAAAGAAAGAAAATTAGGTAGAAGTGTCAGCAAATATTCTCAGATCTTTAAATAAAGTTTTCCCTTAAAGAGGAACAAAGAAACATGGTAATCAGATGAAACACGAAACCTGGGAAAAACATTTTTTTTTTTTAAGTACTGACCTCAGGATTTGGTGGGTATGCTGTGATTGTACAGTACAGCCTGCATGGATAGTCACAAAAGTAATGCTTAAAGATGAATTGGCACCAGTGAGGGGTGACTGTTCACTTATTTGTTTACTCAAAGGTGATAACTTTGTTAGGAATGGAACCCATCATCTTTGGAAATCTGAATTAATTGGCAGTATTTTAAAACTATTTCTCTAATGTTTAGTACATGTCCTAAAATGGCTGCTTGATTGAATCACATCCCAAACTGGCCTAGATTCGAGCACCCTTTGGCCCACTGCATTTGGGTGATAGAGTTCCTAGAGCAAGGCCAACAAAAACAAAAACAAACATAAATTTTTTTTTAAAAGACATAGGCAGAGTCACTTTAAGTATTTTAATACTGAGAAGAGCAATTTTTAAATAAAAGCAGAGGATGTTATATCCTTATATTCTGGAGAAGGGAGAAATTTATTGTGTAGGGAAGGTGGTGATGAATTTTGGAGTAAAGGTTTTTAGTAAGTTATGAAACGGGATACGGGGCACAGGTTTATGCTTTGCTAAGAGCCATTTGGTTAACCTGCTCTATTGGGAAGGAAGGTGGAGAGAATAGATACACGTGCAGGCAGGCTGGTTGTGGGAGTCTTTTCTTCCAAGATCTTCAACTTTCTCATGAAACAAAAGACAAGAAGTTAAGCTAAATGTGAGAAATGGGAGGAGGAGGGAAAATGAACCCATCCTTTTTGTGAGAAAAAGAGATGATGAATGTAAAACTTTCCTTACAGTGATTTGCTGTAATTGGAAGTATGGTGCAGAATAGGGAGAGGTACATACAAGAACATTTTGCTTGGTATCATATAATAAAACATAACGTAATAAATTCACGGAAATATTCCAGTAAAGAGCGAAAGGAGTGGGGCTTTTCAGAAATGGGAATGGGAGATGCAATCCAGAACTCAAGAAGAGAGCCTGGTCTTCCACAGAATTGGGAACCCCTCTACTGTGAATCCAGGAAGAGAGTCCTACAAGCTCCCACTTCTCTTTTAATTTCTACCCCATTTCCAGTTCCCTAACAAGGTATTTAGAAATTCGGATGTGAGTTCTTCATGTGCCATTTTTCACTCTTAACACCACCCCCATAGTGTAGAAAGTCTTCTACATTTCTATGTTTTTTTTGTATTTCAGATTTCTGACCATTCTCTCAACTAGTAAAGCCTGGAGACACTGAGATCATGACCTGGCGATTTCTATATGGCTACTTGGGGCCCCAGCTGCTCTTGAGAAGTAAAACTCGAAACTCGAAACTCAAACTCTTTGCCACTAATCAGAGGTAGAATTATAACAGAGATCTAAACAAATTTCTCTATCTCTAAGCCCCAGGTGAAGAGCAAGGGACTATTCATATCAATTGCCTCCAGGGAAGAAAAATAATGAGGGAGGGAATCTGAATGACTGAACATTACTGAACAAGCACTTGTTAGTATAATAATTGTCAACCTTGGCAGATTCAGCTGGGAGGAAAATTGATGATAGTCGCCTAGCACAACTGTTTCAACCAAAATGACAGTGGAGTGGGCAGCAGGAGATCTGCTAAGTAGAATAAACAAATGGCCACTAAGAGGAAAAAGTCAAAGAAAAATATTCATATAGGGTTTCAATTCAAAGCACCAATACACATTTCTGTAGACTAGATAAACTTCTATTTTCTAAAACTGCTCATTTTTGCTGCAGTTTCATTAACCGTATGTTACCAGTCCTCTTATTCCTGTTGCTATCACTGTTCCATAATACTCAATAGAGACATTCTCTGAAAAAGAATGCCCTGACAGCCCACTATATTTTATGTTTATATAAAAAAGACATCGTAGATCGGCTAAAATTCCCTTTAAAGTGTTTTGTTGATATTTAATCCAAACAAAAAATCTACTAGACATTTTTTCCCATGTGTGCTAAGTGAAATGTTTTAAGAGCTACCACTGAAGAAAAGCAATTTTCTTGTCTTCTTCCACTAATATTAATGAAGCATCAGTTTTCCATCTTCATTCATATAAGCAATTGCAAATAGATTGAGATTTACTGAATGAATTACATTTAACCCCTATGAAATTTAACACCTGTTCATTAATTCACTCAAGAAAAGTTAGTGAATTAACTTCTAGCTCAACTAGGTAGAGTTGAGTGTCATCTTGATCATTATTTCATTTGGCGCAGATATTATATATAGGTCAACAACAGGCACTTTTCTAAGTCGAATTGTATTTGGTGAAACAATTTATTTTATAAAGTAAATGTGGAATTCATTTTATAAACTATGAAACAAAGGAAAATATGAAATTGGAAACACTTTATACTATACGAGATTCATTAGATAACTGGGAAATATAAGTCCAGATTAGATTATATCTAATTTGAATAAAGAAAGAACATATATCTTTTATTAATTTTTGGGTGGCCAGTAATGAATTAAGATAAATTATACCAGTAACTGGACTATAAATAACAGTTCACCTGATTTCTCTGTCAACAATGAAGGCTTCTGATGTTCTTGGTAATTGACAAATAAAAAGTGTATACATGTATGATACACAACATGATGTTTTGAAATGTATACATTGTAGAATGGCTAAATCAAGCTAATTTATGCATTAGTTTGACTATGCATCAGCTCACATACTTTTCTTTTGTGGTGGTAAGAACACTTAAAATCTACCTCAACAATCTACTCTCAGCAATTTTCAAACATATAATATACTAACTAAAGTCACCATGATGTACAACAGATCTCTTGTGCTTATTCCTTTTAATTGAAATTATGTGTTCTTTGACCAATATCTTTCCATATCCCACTCCTCAGCCTCTGGTAACCACTCTTGTACTTTCTGCTTGTATGAGTTAAATTTTTTGAGATTCAACATGTAAGGAAGATCATGTGGTATTTGTCTTTCTGTGCCTGTCTTATTTCACATAACATAATGTCCTCCAAGCTCATCCATGTTGTTACAAATGACAGGATTTCCTTCCTGTTTAATGCTGAATAGTCCATTGTGTGCGTAAATATACACATTTTCTTTATTCATTCATCATTGGTGGATATGTAGGTTGATTTCATATCTTAGCTATTGTGAATATTTCTTCAATGAACATGGGAGTTCAGTTATCTATTTGACATACTGATTTATAAAATCAGTATACCCTTAGATGTATACTCTTTAGATGTATGCCCAGAAATGGGATTGCCAAATCACATGGTAATTCTATTTTTAAATTTTTGAGGAATTTTCATACTGTTTTCCATAATGGCTGTACTAATTTACTTTCCCACCAATCATATACAAGGCTTCCCTTTTAACACTTCACATCTTCACCAATACCCTACCTTTGGTCTTTTTGCTAATAGCCATTCTAACAGATTTGAGGTAATAGCTCATTGTGGATTTAATTTGCATTTCCCTGATGATTAGTGATGCTGAACAGTTTTCATTTACTTGTGGTCATTTGTATGTCTTCTTTTGAGAAACATCCATTCATTAAAATTTTTTTTTTTAAATCAGGTTATTTGTTTACTTACTATTGAATTGAGTTCCATATATATTTTTTGGATAACAGACCCCTACCAGATGTGTGGTTTGCAAACATTTTTTTCCTTTTCTGTAGGCTATCTCTTTACTCTATTCGTTGTTTCCTTTCCTATGCAGAATATTTTTTAGTTTGCTATAATACCATTTGCTTTTGGAAAAAAAAAAGCCTATTCTTCCTTTTGTTCCCTGTGCCTTTTGGGCCATATTCAAAAAATCATTGCCCAAACCAATATCACGGGGCTTTCCTCTAGTAGTTTTATAGATCCAGGTCTTATATTTAAGTCTTTGATCCATGTGAGTTGATTTTTCAGTGAGGTGCAAGATAAGGATTAAATTTTATTATTTTGCATGTGAATGTCAAGTTTTCCCAGCCCGATTTGTTGAAGGGACTATCACTTCCCTGTTGTGTGTTCTAGACATCTTTGTTGAAAATCAATGGACAAGAAGTACATGAATTTATTTCTGAGCTCTTCATTGTGTTCTATTGGTCTATGTGTCTGTTTTTACAACAGTTACCATGTTGTTTTGATTATTATAGTTTTGCAGTGAATTTTGAAATCAGGTAATGTGATGACTTTGGCTTTGTTCTTTTTGCTCAAGATTGCTTTAGCTATTCTGGGTCTTTTGTGATTCCAAGTGAATGTTAGGATTGTTTTGTGATTCCAAGTGAATTTTAGGATTTTTTTTTTTCCATTTAAGTGTAAAATGTCTGGAATTTTGATAGTAATTGCATTGAATTAGATCACTTTGGATAGTATGGACAATAGTATTTATTAATTCTTTCAATTCATGAACATGGAATATCTTTTCATTTGTCTTTATCTTGTTCTATTTCTTTCATTGATGTTTTATAATTTTTCATCTACAGACCATTTTCTTGACTTTTTCTTTGTTGGATACTTCATTGTTAGTGTATAGAAATGCTGTTAATTGGCCAGGCATGGTGGTTCGGGCCTGTAAGCCTAGCACTGTGGGAGGCCGATGTGGGTGGATCATTTCAGGTCAGGAGTTTGAGACCACCCTGACCAACATGGTGAAACCCTATCTCCACTAAAAATATAAAAATTAGCTGGGCATGGTGGTAGGCACCTGTAATCCAGATACTCAGAAGGCTGAGATGGGAGAAGCGCTTGATCCTGGGAGGCAGAGTGTGCAGTGAGCTGAGATTGTGCCACTGCACTCCAGCCTGGGCAACAAGAGTGAAACTTAATCTCAAAAAAAAAAAAATGCTGTTAATTTTTGTTTGTTGATAGTTATCCTGCAACTTTTTGTACTTGTGTATTAGTTCTAATAGGGTGTGTTTCTTTTGGTGGATTCTGTCTGCAAATAGAAATGAATAGAAACAAGTGTACCCCTGTTCTCCACCCTCCTTCCCATTGGATGCCTTTTATATCTTTATCTTGCCTAATGGCTCTAACTACACCCTCTAGTACTATATTGAATAAAGGTGACAACAATGGGCATCTTTGCCTTCTTCCTAATCTTAGAGAAAAAGCTTTCAAAATTTAGTTTGATGTTATTAATACCTGTGGGCTTATCATATATGGTCTTTATTGTGTCGAAATAGATTCTTCCTATACCTTGTTTGTTGAGAGTTTTTATCATGAGGAGATGCTCAATTTTCAGCATCTATTGAAATGATATATTTTTTGTTCCTCATTCTGTTAATGTGGTATATTACATTTGTTGATTTGTATATGTTGAGCCATCTTTGCATCCTAGTAATAAATCTCACTTGATCGTGGTGAGTTATTCTCTTAATAGGCTATTGAATTTTGGTTAATATTTTGTTGAGGAATTTAGCATCTATGTTCATCAGGAATAATAGCCATAGTTTTCTTTCCTTGTAAAGTCCTTGTCTGGCTTTGGTATCAGGGTAATGCTAGCCTCATTGTAAGTATTTCCTCCTCTTTAATTTTTTGGAAAAGTTTGAGAAGGATTGGTATTAGTTTAGTTAAAATGTTTTGGGGGCTGGGTGCAGTGGCTTATGCCTGTAATCCCAACAATTTGGGAGACCAAGGCATCAAGGCATGAGGATTGCTTGAGCCTGGAGTTTGAGACCAGCCTGGGCAAAAAAGGAAGATCAGGTTTCTAAAACAAAAAATAAATAAATAAAATAAAATTAGTTGTCCTTCGTGGTGCATGCTTAAAGCCCCAGTTACTCAGGAGGCTGGGGTGGGAAGATTGCTTGAGCCCCAGAGGTTGAGGCTCAAGTGAGGCATGATTGTGCCATTGCACTCCAGCCTGGGTGACAGAGCAAGACTGTCAACACACACACACACACACACACACAACTTTTTTTTAAAAAAAGGTTGGTAGAATTAAGCTGTAAAATCATCAGATCCTGGGCTTTTCTTTAGAAGAAATATTTCATTATTGATTTAATTTGCTTGCTCTTTATTTGTCTGTTCAGATTTTCTATTTCTTCATGATTTTTTGGTAGATTGTATGTTTCTAGGAGTTTGAACATTTTTTTCTAGGTTCTAATTTTTGACTAAATCTAACTTTTGATTAAATCATTGAATTGACCAAAGGCCACATGTGTTTTGCCACATGAACTCAGTAGTTTTTAATGAGTTAATTTCTCTGATTTTATCTGATTCTGAAATTATATTAATCCATTGTATATTATGTATTTGTTTTAAAATTGTATATTTATATTAAATAAACTAAACAATAAAAAATAATGAATATCTGTTCCTGACTTTCACAATCTATTCACTTTTCTGACCCTTAAAAATTCAATGTGATACAGATACCTAGAGAGTACAGTAAGAACGGAATAAAATATAAACCATGTGTTAGTTTAGGGGCTATCTATTACAGACCATGGCAAAGACGATAAGCTAAAATTCCATCAAGGATCAGTTAGGTGGGAATGTCATCAGGTGAAAGACACCCAAGATAAAACTGTAGTGAGTATTAGGAACCATGACTTATTATAGGGTGTACATCTTCCTAAAGCCATTCCAATTAAACAGAAAAGAAAGTTTAAAAATGGTTCTGACCAAAAAACAAAACAATAAAACCCACCAAAAATAACTCCACAAATGAAATTCAGTTGGTGCAGTTTGACAGCTTAATTCAAAACTATTGTTCAGTGTACATCAACTATTGCCATAATAATGCTATGTAACAATCCACAGAAAAACTCAGTGGATTGAAACAATTGTCATTTATTCTCATGCTTACAGGTCTGAGGGTAGACCGGAATCAGTCAATCTGAGATTGTTTGGCTGGCCTTGGCTACAGGCTGTAGGTTCAATTCAAATTAGCTCCATGTGTCTCACTGTGGAGCCCAGGCTGAATTATTAGTAGCTACTCAGAACAAGAAAGTAATTATGCAATCATAAAGTCTCTAATCACATCATTTTCACCAAAATTACATTGGCCAAAGCAAGCCACATGAATAAGTCTGAAGTGAAGAGGTTGGAATATATACTCCATCTTCCATGAACTTGTTGGGAGTGTGAAGTAAAACAGAGAAACAAAATATTGAAACTAATCATTTAACCTATCACATCTGATCAGTTGCTATGTGACCCTGTGCAAGATATTTGTGTTTAAAACTCAGGCTTTAGAAACTCATACACCTGATACGAATTCTAGCTAATCCACTCACTAGTTGTACAATTTTGGGCAAGTTACTTAAATTTTCTCAACCTCAGTTTATCTGTTTATGAAATAGAAATTACAAGAATAATATTACCCACACCTCATAGATTATAAGGATTAAATCACATAATCATTTTAAAGTGACTAGCATTGTTCCTGGAATGCAGTTAACACTAAAAATTAATATTAGCTAACATTAACTGTGTTAGAAAGGACTTGAAGTAGGAAAATTGGTATTATGCTTTTACTGTATCAACTGATATTGCAATTAAATTGGATAAAAGCAGATGCAAATTACTCCAAAACATTATTTATTTATTTTCTTTTTAATTATTATTATTATTATTATTATCATTATTATTTTGAGATAGAGTCTCACTCTGTCACCCAGGCTGGAATGCCGTAGTATGATCTTGGCTCACTGCAACCTCTGCCTCCCGTGTTGAAGAAATTCTCCTGTCTCAACCTCCCGAGTAGCTGGAACTACAGGCAGGCACACACCACCACGTCCAGCTAATTTTGTATTTTTAGTAGAGACGGGGTTTCATCATGTTGGTCAGGCTGGTCTCGACCTCCTGACCTCAAGTGATCCACCTGCCTTGGCCTCCCAAAGTGCTGGGATTACATGCTTAAGCCCCTGCGCCTGGCCTCACCTTTTTAAAACCCAATTTACTTTTCCTGACCTCCATACCCTGGAAGCAGTAAATGGACAAATAGGTAAATTGAAATAAAGACTGATGGAGAAAATCATTACAATTCATGGTTTTGCTATGACAAACATGCCGTTTAGGCCATATTCTTGTTTATCCCAATCAAATAAAGTAATGGAAAATAAGTGAATGAATAAATGAATGAATGAATAAATGATGACCAAACTAAAACAATTCTTGTTGGCTATACACACTGCTCTACGCCATGCTACACAAGCTGACAGAAGGCAGAAAGGAAGTTCATGCTGGTCAAAAGAAATGTGGTTCCTTAAAATATTGGTAAGTCATAAGTTGATAATTCAATTTTATGGCACCATCTGATTTGATTTCTTATTGAAAAAAGCAAACTGTATTAGAATACTTTTTGCTTCAAATGATAGAGTCAACACAATGTTGCTTAGTTGAAGAATGAAAAAGTACAGAAGGGAATTTGATATTAGCTAATTCAACAAGCTGCCCCTATTGTCAACAGTTGCCTCAGACCCAAGCCTCCGGGATTCAAGCCAGGATAGAACCCTATTGTTCAAAAGGACTGGACAAAATGGGTTACTCATTCCAGCTCTCCCCATTTTTTACTTATTTATAGCCTCTTTAGAGAACTGGATAATGGGTATCACGCAAAGTGAGGCAATGGTTCCAACTCCTAACTGGTCAAAGGGCATGAAAGGCTGGGGAGATCTTGGTAGAGTCAGGTAAATGAGTACTGCCAAATAATTTCAGGATTATAAACTAATTTGAGAGTTTTCATATTTAAATAATTTATTGATGTCTAAATGAAAAAATAGGACATTACCATTTGTTTTCTTTTCTTTATATTTTAAAATGTTTTGGGCCAGGCGCGGTGGCTCAAGCCTGTAATCCCAGCACTTTGGGAGGCCGAGACGGGCGGATCACGAGGTCAGGAGATCGAGACCATCCTGGCTAACACAGTGAAACCCCGTCTCTACTAAAAAAATACAAAAAGCTAGTCGGGCAAGGTGGCGGGCGCCTGTAGTCCCAGCTACTCAGGAGGCTGAGGCAGGAGAATGGCGTGAACCTGGGAGGCGGAGCTTGCAGCGAGCTGAGATCCGGCCACTGCACTCCAGCCTGGGCGACAGAGCGAGACTCCGTCTCAAAAAATAAAAAATAAAATAAAATAAAATAAAATGTTTTAATTACTCTATTTTAAAACATTTTGTATTGAAAATCTACACCATTTCAAATTTATATGTTAACTTTTGGAAGCCAGTCTGAAATTTTAACCATAATTTATAATTTACTTTGTATATTTGGTTAGAGCCCTGTGGGTTGCCCAGATTAGAAATGGCTGGTGGTTAGGGGGGACCACTATCCACCTCCATAGCAAGAAGTTTGGTGTCTTCTGTTAATCCAAGTCTTTTCCTCTTTAAATCATTTTCAGGAATATTTACTAGCTAAGAGTATAATCAAATTCATGGGAGATTGATTTTAATCACCCCTAAACCTCATACTAGGTCTGATTTAAGGAAAAGGAAACGGACATAGGTAGGACACATTGTTTGGGACGGCCAAGCAGCTGGGCAATCACTGGATTCCTGGAGGTGGAGCTGACTTGGCTCAGGAATTAACCTGTCAGGAGTTATTTCTTTAAAGAGGACTCTGTGTAATCATTGGAAGTGACTACCCCTTTGGTCAGCACTGAGCATTAATTTAAAGACTTCTCATTCAGTGACAGGTGTGTGGATATGTTTTTAAGAGGGAGGAAGGAGAGAAAGGGAAAAGAAGAGGAAGACAGGGCCACAGGGACTGTGTGTGTGCGAAAGGGAGGAGTGTGTAGTCTGGGTGTTGGCATTTCTAAAGCTTCCCAGGTGAGTCTATGTTGCAGTCAGCAGCAAGAACCAGATAATTGGGGTCATTCACTTTCTTAAGATCAACACCAACCTTGTGGTTGGTTTTAAGAATATTTTCTTCTATGAAACAATGCCCCAAAATAGATGATTGACAGATGTATCTTTCTTTTGCAAAGCCGGAGTGTCCTTTATGATAGGGTTGGTGGTGGTGGTGGTGAGTGGAGTATGTACAAAGTTGTGAATCTGGAAACATTCCCTTAAGACCCTTCATCAGCTTCTTGGAATGCCTTTGAGTTCTCCAATGGGTATGTGGAGCACATTGTTTTGAAGACTACATATAAGTTTCAAAGAGCAGAGATTTTTCGATTTTGTTTGCTGCTGTATCCCCAGGGCCTAACCACCCATAAGAGATGCTTGTGAGGATTAATCTTACGTGTTAACTTGACGGGGCTAAGGGATGCTCTGGTAGTTGGTAAAACATTATTTCTGGGTGTGACTGTGTGGGTGTTTCTGGAAGATTAATATTTGACTCAGTAGACTGAATAAAGAAGATCCACCTTCACCACTGTGGGCAGGCATCGTCTAATCATTGAAGATCCAGATAGACTTGGATAAAAGTAAAGGAAGGGTGAATTTTCTCTTTCTCCGCTGGAGCTGAGACATCTACTTTCTCTTGCCTTTGGACATTGGGAGCTACTGGTTCTCAGAACTTCAAATTCCAGGAGTTATACAGCCTTACCTGCCCAGTTCTCAGAACTTTGACCTCAGACTAGGAGTTACACCCTTAACTCCCCTAATCCCCAGCCTTTTAAATTTGGACTCAATTACAACACTGGCTTTCTTGAGTCTCTAGCTTGCAGATGGCAGATTGTGGATCTCGTCAGCCTTCATAATTATGTGAGCCAGTTACCATAATAAATTCTCCTCTTATACAGTATATCTCTATATACCCTATTGATTCTGTTTCTCTAAAGAACTTTAATACAGTGCTCAATGTGTATTTGTTGAAAAAATTAATGATTAAGACTAAATTCAAATTGAATTTCAATCAACCATCCACATATATTCTATTTTCCATAATTAAATGAATAAAGTAATAATGAAGGGACAGGAATAGCATACTGAGGACTTTTTCCAAAGATGAAATTAAACCATTACTTTGTCAATAAGTTTTAATTTTGTAAAGCATGTTTCCTTTTTAGAAATTGAAAATGCACTAAATGTTCTAGGAAATTCTGTTCACATTTCCAAAACTTATTTCAAATATGAATTCATTTTAGATCTCACTTAAAATATGTTAACAGCCATGGAAACTAGTGATCTTAGAGCATGAGGAAATGAAGTTTTAGATTATTAAAATTAAAGATACATAATATAGTAGATTATTATTGGGTTAGCACTGTTCAACTAGAAAATAAGAAAGTCTAATAAGAAAAGCCATCCACACAAGGGTTTTCAAATAAAAACAGTGACTATTAATTTAAAAAAGAAAGTTTTGCGGTTCAGTTCTAATTGCTTCATTATTCAATTACCAATTTTGGCTCTTAAGTAAAAAAATCTCTAAAAAATTGTAAATTGATAATAAAGTTAATTTCATATCAAATTAAAATTAAGTAATGGCATTTTTTACTAAATAACTGTTAAATAAATGTGTAATAACTTGATAATCATGGATATTTAAAAGCTTTGTTGATTTCTCATTCTCTGAGGGCAGTATTAATATTACTAGAGCTTGGGTAACAGGGAGAATGTTAATTTAATCACCTGATAGTTGCGAAGAATTATTCTCTCAAAGTAAATTTGTTTTCTGAAATTCCTTCTGGAGCAAAACAGTCTGAAAACATTTCAGCAGTGAACATAAAGTATGAAGAAAAGTAGTCATTTAAATATTAACGGAACAATATAATAAGGCCAAAAACCTTTGGGTTTATTCCTTATTCATTTAGTTCTCTTCTGTCCAAATGTATCTGAGTCCACCCATTTCTTCCTTCTTTTCCTGCTTCTACCTATTCTAAGACATTGTCACCCCTAGAGTACTGTACCCACATCCCTGCTTGAAGTCCTGCTTAAATGTTTACCTCACAGAGTTTATTCTCCCAAGAGCAGCTAGAATCTTGCTCTTAAAAGTACATCAGATCATGTCACTCTTTTATTCTCAAGCCTCCCACAATAACTCCAAAGTCTTCAATTCCTATGGTCTTCAAGACTCAGGATTTGATTCTCAATTACATGTCCAGCCTCATTTCTTGTCACTGTCTTCCAACAGTTCATCCATACAATAAGTGTCAATTCTAGAATATATTAAGTGTTATCTTGTCAAAGAGGCGTTCTATGATCATCATATCAAAAATATGTCTTTCTTTCCTCTCCTTTCGCCCTCTACCACTGTCTCTGTACACACACACTCCACCTGCTATTACTTTATCCTGATTCATAGCTCTTATCACAATCTGGATTACCTTTCTTTACTCATCTAGTTATTTGTTTACTGATTGTCTCTGCCACTAAAGTGTAAGAGGTATGAAGGCATATTTTGAGCTGTCTTGTTTGTTGCTTCATCCCCAGCATCTAAAACAGTATTGGTGATTATCATAGACTCAGTAAATATTCACTGAATACATTAGTAAATAAAATAATTTTAAACATGGAAATGTTTATTGTTGCATTTAATTTTATTTTCAAGACAAGGTCTTGTTCATGTCACCCAGGCTGGAGTGCAGTGGCATAATCATGACTCCCTGCAGCCTCGACCTCCTGAGCTCAAGAAATTCTCCCACCTCAATCTCCCAAACAGCTGGGACTACCTGGTTCTACAGGCAAGCGCCACCATGCCTAATTTATTTTTATTTTTATTTTTTGTAGAGACAGGCTTTTTCCATGTTACCCAGGCTGGTCTTGAACTCCTGGGCTCAAGTGATTCACCCACCTCAGTCTCCCAAAGGGCTGGAATTACAGCCGTGAGTCACTGTGCCCAGCCTATTGGTGCATTTTAAAATAATCTTTCTTCTAAGTGGAAGAATTAACATTCATTCTACTTTATAACACTTTAAATGAGCATCTCTACGTCCATAACTAATGAAATATTGCCATATAAGGGACGTGCTTCTTGTAGCAATCATGAAAGTTGTTTCAATTAGTAGTGAGCCTAACTTGTGATCAAAATTTGAAAAGTAACCATACAAGCTACTTTAAAATATTTAACATTGTGGTGGTTTTAAAACATGCCCAAAAATTCTGCCCCTATCACCCCCAAAGATGCACTCTATCTGCCTTCCACATAAGTGTGGGCCAGCCTTAGTGACCTGCTTTTCAGGAGTAGAGTGTAGTAGAATTGACAGTGTGTGGTTTGTGGGAGTTGGTCATAAAAGACATTGCAGCTTTCTTCTTGCTGTATCTCTGGGAGATGCCAGCTGCCATGTAGTGAGGACATACACACAGCCATATGGAAATACCATGTGCTAAGTAACAGAGGTCTCCTACAAATAGCCATATGAGTGAGTCTTTGTGAAAGTGGATCCTTTAGCCCTAGTGAGGCCTTCAAATGACTGCAGCCTGGGTGACATCTCCACTACAACAGAGTGAGAAATTCTGAGCCAGAACCACCCAAATAAGACACTCTCAGTCTGATGACTCACAGAAATTACATGGGATAATTTTTTTTATTTAATCCATTAATCTGGGGGTAATTTGTTATGCAGCAATGTATAAGTAATACACAGATATAATATACTTTTCTCACTTAAAGAAGACATTCCTGAATCAGCCAATATGCCATTTTGGTTAACTTTTTTAACCTTTCTGAACTTCAGTTTCTTGATCTGAATAATGGGAATATTATCTATTTCACTGGTTTTTTACTGAAAAAATTAAACAATTATTATAGTTAACAATTCCTAGAACATTGTGTGATTAATTTTGGTTTACTTCCTTTTTCATCAATGAGAAGCCAACAAACATATATAATTTTGATCAATCTTCTGTTAAAATATTAATAAAAATTGAGTAAAGCCTCAGAGTTAGAGAACCTAGTTTCTAAAAGCATCATGATACAAAATTTCATCTGCAAGCTATTTATTTAGAATATTCAATAGATTTTTCCATAAAACTTCCATGTAAAATGAGTATAACACTTAAGAAGCCCACTAAAGCCTATTAAATTCTCTAAAGTCTCTCACAATAGTTAAATTAAAAATAAATTGAAAATAACCCTAATGATATGGTAATATATTTGTAGGGGATGCTGTGCTCAATTCCTCTCTGAAGGATTCATGCCCCAGCTGCTGGGCATGCTGCATGCTGATAGCCCTCAGCTCTCTGTCCTCTCCAAGAATTATGCTTAGCTGAAAATAGGCATCTTACCCAAAGTCACACCCTCTTCCCCTGGGCAGCCTGTATACCTTCACTGGTTCATGTGGAGCTATGTGTCCAGTGTGTCCAGATCCTTTGCTCCAACTGAGTACAACTCTAAAGACTTATCCAAGCTCCAGAGCTCCTTACGGGCTGTCTGAGGCCTTTGTTGTGATGGCAGGACATCTTGATTTTCCCTCTGCCCAGTCTTTCCTCCTTCTCTGTAACCCACAGTTATTAATCCTGAGAGCATACCCCAATACACTTGCTGTAAGCAAATATCCATCTCAGAATTTGCTTCCCAAGGAATCCAAATTGTGATTTTTTTTATTGTAGTGCACCTCATGTTTCACACTTTGTACCTCACCTTTAGGGGACTGCTAGGACTGGAGTCTAGTTACAGGGCTAGAAATAAAGAGAAGTGGCAGGGTTGGTCCTGAGGAGACTCAGTCTTGTCTTTCATGGTGATTAGCTCGGGAGAAGCCATTACAGTTTCCTCAGGCAATGCAGGGGTAATCCTCTCCGATGGGGTGGAAAGTGATTCTCTAACACAAATGGTGTTGTTTAGGGAGTAGGAAATTTAATTAGAAGAGCACAGAGCAACAGAGATTTTTGTGATAAATTGCATGGTGACTTTGGGACAACTTCAAAAACTGTTAGAAAGCAGAACATTCATTGCTTGTATGTATTTCTTTTAAAAATTTTATCCCACTTCTGGGTATATATCCAAAAACATTAAAATTAGTAAGCCAAAGTGATATCTGTATTCCTATGTTCCTTGCAGCACTATTCACAATAGCTAAGATAGGAGAGCAATCCAAGTGTCCATTATCAGATGAACAAAGAAAATGAGGTACACATCCACAATGGATTCCTATTCAACCTTACAAAAGGAGGAAATCCTGGCATCTGCAACAGCATGGATGAACCTGGAAGATCTTACACTAAGTGAAATAAGCCAGACACAGAAAGACACATATGACATGATCTCATTTATATATGGAACCTAAAAATCTGGAAGTCATTAGTAGTAAGCATAATGGTGGCTGCCAGAGTCTTGGGGAGAGTCCTGGATGGGGAAAAAGAAGATGTTGATCAAAGGGTATAAAGTTCAGTTAGACAGGAGGAAGAAGCTTTAGTGATCTATTGCACATGATGGTGATTACAGTAAACAATGATGCATTGTATATTTTTTAAAAAAATATTTCCTTAAAGCCAATGTATCAGTAGTATGGTTGACTTAGGCAAGCACAAATTATATTATGACAGTACAATGTTGTAATTAGGATAGACTTTAGAACTTTAGAAATACAAGCTCAAATCCTAGTTATGCCACCCACTAGCTGTAAGTCCTTAAACAAATTAGTTAGCCTTCCCTGGCTTTGATTTTAAATAGAAACATAAACAATAACTTAAATCAATACAGAAGATGAACTTATTGAGAGAGTATGGAGCTATTAAGTCTTAGACTCAAAGAGAGTGTTGTGTGGCTATTGTATTGCTCTCCTCATAAGACTGGGGCAGATTTGCCAAAAGAAGCACTGATAGAGAATGAGGACTTTTAAGAAAGCAAGATGGACATCTCTATCTCATGTAGCTCACTGTCCTACCTAGATAGATGTCTGCAAAGCTGCAAAAATAGTCCAATCTATGCCAACAGAGTACTTGGGACTTGACTGTAAAGAATGATGCCTGCTTTTCTAAAAAATACAGAAGATGGAAGGCAGTTGGAACACTCTGCAATGGCAGGGTAGGGGCGACAAGAGGTTGCACCCTACACTTTCATGTTGGTGTGGGGCAGAGATGCCAGGTGGGTGTACAATAGCATCCAGATCTGAGCTCACTTGATGGGATCCTGACACAAAAGGAAATTGGGCATGGTGAAAAGATCAATTTGTTGAGGAAAGGACTGGGCGTGTGGAGCTCACAAGTGGTGAGTTCGGTTAGGCAAACACACAGGATCATAATCTAGGAGTGTACGTGTATGCTGTGGGGGGATGGTAATCTCAAAGAACATAACACACACTGCATAAAAACCCAGCACATAAATATCTATCATGACTTAAGGTCACCAGTGGCCACAAATTATGTAAGTCATAAAATATGTTTTGTCTTTTTCTTTTAATCTCTTACCTCCTCATTTTGATTCTAAGATCCAGAAGGGAAAAGAGATACAGATAAGGACACCACAGATCACAGTCCAATTGAAATTGGCCAGGTGGAGTGAGGAAAACAGAATCTGAGGCTCAATTTTGAAATTGGACCACCTAAGGATTATTTATTCCTGAAAGTGAAAATTATCAAAAAATAAGATTGTTCTTACAATTGAAAGTGACAAAAGAGCTGTCGTATCTTCCAGAGATGTCATCAGTGAGCAGGGAAAGAGGAGTCAACCGAGAAGAGTTGAAAGGTGTCATTGGAGAAAAAGATACCATTTTTTTTCTGATGCATATTTTATGTCCAGCTCATTCAATAAATTAGAGTCAAAAGTTATGCCCAGAAAAGAGAAACTGCTTATGAAACAACAAGTATAGTTTAGAAAGACCAAAAAATGAAGGAAAGGGGAAAAGGATGCTTCTTGGTAGTTAAGGAGTGTGTGTGTTTGTGTGTGTGTGTGTATAAGTTAAAAGATACTGGTGAGATGGTTCCCTATCTGTGCACCAGGGAGCATTATAAGATCAGGGCAGCTTTGGTGTTGTAGGAGGCAGTAATGAGGTTAGAAGAGGAAAATCTAGTTAGGAAGCGACTGCTAAGAAGATAAGTGATGTGCACTTAGATATTCACGTTTACTGGATGTTTCCTAGTTAGTTGTTCATGACCTGAGATGCGTCTATTTCAGGAAGAGAGTAAGTCACATGAAAAAGAAATTGAAAATGTATTTCCTTGAAAACATAATCCAGGTTGCTAAATAACTTTTACCTACGCTGAATGCTTCATCAAAATCAATGATGCCTATAATCAGAAGTACCCCATTCTTATTTAGTTTCCCTACTTTCTAACATCCATCAATTCAGCAATGGATTATGAAAGTCTAGATCACGCTCAGGCACCTAATGTGACTATAAAGAAGTGATATTCTCCTCAGTGGAATTACTCTTTTAATGTTCTTGCTTTCCAATTTACATCAGTTAGAAGCTGTTAAAGTAATGGCACAGGCATTAGAAAAATAAAGAGAATATGGAAAGGAAGATTGCTTGTATCTGTGTTTTATTCATCACACTGCCTGTTGAGTTTATATCACTGGCTTCAAATTTATCCAGTTTCTTTTCTTTTATGACTGGAGACATTAAGCTAAACCTGTCATCTCTGTAAAATAACATTTGTAGTACTCTCAATCTTCTCAGTGTAATCTTTAATAACTCTCTTACGTTCAAGTTGACAGCAAGCAAGTAATAAAATGCCTAATACCATTTTATAGGTCACATAATGCAACAGTTTATTTTAGCTCAGCAGGGCAATAACAGGTAACAGATAATGAAGTCACTATAGATTTGTATAATATAGTTTCTGAGTTGGCAACAGGTTCAGAAAAGGCTTAGAAATCATCTTTTAAGCTATGACAAAACAGAAGTGTATTTCCCATTTCCTCTCTTTCTAATGATTCATAACACTAAAGTTAACTCAGAGGTGGTACACTTCAATGTTCAGAAGCTGAGGTATGTTATACAAACAAATCAACTTTTTAATGGATGCCTTTCTCACAGAACTTCAAATTACATAAGGGAAAGAAGCAATTATTCTACAACTATTTAGAAATATAACATTATATTTCTACGACTATTTAGGAACATAAAATTATATTTTTATGACTATTTAGAAATATAAAAATATCTGGCCGGGCGTGGTGGCTCACACCTGTAATTCCAGTACTTCAGGAAACTGAGGTGGGCAGATCACAAAGTCGAGAGATCAAGACCATCCTGGCCAACATGGTGAAACCCCGTCTCTACTAAAAATATAAAAATTAGCTGGGCATGGTGGCGCGCACCTGTAGCACTTGGGAGGCTGAGGCGGGAGAATCGCTTGAACCCAGGAGGCAGAGGTTGCAGTGAGCAGAGATCGCGCCACTGCACTCCGGCCTTTTTTCCACTGGGGGTGGAAAGAAAAATACCTAAGAAATCTCTGATCAATACAAGTAGCCACTGGCTACCTGTGACTTTTGAAATTGAAATAGAAATTAACTGAATTTAAGTAAAATTTAAAATTCAGTAACTTTAAGAAGGTCTTATTCTTTTATTATGGTTTATCTGCCTTATTTTATCTTCTTTATTAGTTGGAACATTGTTCTCTTAGAAGCTCTTTCAGACAGTTGTACTATCTCTAGACACTGTGGTGCTAATTCTATTCTTTTTTTGCACCTAGTAATACTGTGTCTCTTCATACGAATTGATACTTTGCATCAGTTTTAGTTCCAGCTTAACACTTTGAGCTACACTTCACTCCGTGTCCCTTCCTGAGCATTAAAACCCGACATACTATCCTTAAGGCCTATATCCAAGTGTAGTAAACAGATATATGAATGTCTCTTTTTCCTTTTCTTTCTCTGTCTACTCCCCCACACCCCATTTGTCTTTCCCTCTTAAGCTCTACTAATTCAGTCTACTAATTTAAAACTTCTTATTTTATTCTTTTGAGGATTTGTCCTAGCAGTTGGATCTGCCTGGCTTCCTACAGGTTCAACATTATCCACCCACACTCTGTCTATTTAGTGACATTTCTTTGATCTTTCTTTGGCTCTTCTTTTCCACATTTCCTCTCACATATGTGAAAGGCCCAATTCTCAAAATAAATTTCTTTTTCTACATACTCCTGGTTAAACTCTGATTGAACTTTGACTGATAACTTTCTACAGCTGACACGTGAAGAAAAATACTACAGAAATATTGGCGTATGCACAACTGTGAAGAAAAATGCTTCTAGCAACAAGTAACATGGGGCCTAACAACAGTAGCATAGATCACAGTGACACTTAAAGTCAACTTAACAATAAATATGGAGGAAGGTGTCTCGGGACTGGTACAGACACTTCAAGATTCCATTACATACCCAGGTGCTATCTTTACTCTCCATCACCCTCAGCTTTAATCTTGTTTTCATGCTCAGTGTTTCACTGTTAGAAGATGGCTGCCACATCTCCAGAATTATATCTGTGTTCAACTAGTACAAGGATATAAAGATCTGGACTAGCTACAGGTGTTTGCTGTGTTATAAAAATTAACATTTTAATAGATTCTCTCCCAACTAACTTCTCCTTATATCTCATTGATTTGTACTGGTTCAAATGGCTACTCCCAGTTCCAACAGGGTCTGAGAAAATGAGAGCACAGTGACTGGCTCAGGGTGATCATGGAGAATCTCTTGGAACTGGCAAATTGTTCTACATACCCTCACCACAAGACATCTCTCACCAATGACCAAACAAATCAAGGTTCTGGTAGAATAAAAGGAATATGAGAAGGATGCAGAATGCTTTTTGGGTAGGCACTAGAACTAGTGTTGGTCTTAGGGTGGGGAGAGAGGAAATGATATATTAAACAAGAACCCCGAGGGGTGTGCATGTATAGTCACATAGACAATATAAAGGTAACATAAACAACAATAATGGCATGTTAACATTTTGGACCTGACTCCTTGGATAACTGAAGCTATTAGAAGCAAAAGGATGGCATAAATATATGTGTGTTTTAGAATAGTATCTAATGGAATTTTTTGGCCTCTAAGAAGAAATAAATTCTCTCCACAATGACTCCTTCATTCTATAATCTTCCCTGAAAAGGAACAGTGAAGATGAAACTCTAGGATTCTGGGGCCTTTTTTTAGATGTGAAGGTAATTGGTGCGCATCAGTGATAAGTCAACTGGGACTCCTCCACATGGCCCTATTGCTTTTCTTCTTCTGTCCCATGAAATAGTCAGGCCCAAACCAGCCACCTAGGAAAACCCACTGTAGCAGGTACCTGCCTTTGCTCTACGTCTCCTGTTGCCTTACTGCTGGTTCTGTCTGGTATAGAACGGGTTTCAGAGTGCCAAGCTGTCTGCAGCACCTTCAGAAAGAGAGCAAGCTAAGGCGAATAAGATAAAGCTGTTTGTTACTCTACTATTCTTGGGACTTTATTTTTAGTGCCACAAACTGTCTAAATTCCAAATTGTATGCTCACATTGAAAATGGGCTTTTCCTAGAATTAAAAACACATTAATTTCCTTTTTAAATAATTTTCCACAAATGTTCACTTAGAACTTTGAAGATAAGCAATCTTTTTTTAAAAAAAAAAAAAACACAAAAAAAACATTATCTACTCATGTGTGGTAATTTAAATCAGTGGTCCCATCCCTTTAAAGCACAATTTAGGTCCTGGATAAAGAAATAGGTCCACTTATGTTTAAATGGCACCACCTGTAATTATACACATATATTTCCTTTTATATATACATAAAAGGAAAGCAATACATCCTACAGAGAAACAGATGTCTATGAAGTAACCTGCTTTCTAGAAAAAACATTCCTAAATTGTAAAGCTTTATAGTTAATATGTCATTATATGGTAGACAATGCTAATTGTTTCTGTTGTATTTTATAAGAGAGAGTTGAGTGCTTTGTTAATTATCTCAAATTTCACTTAGGAAAGTGAAATAGGTTTCTATGAAAGTTCTCCCAATCCCAGGACACACTGTGATGAAAGAATCTAAAAGGATGAAACTATTTTCAAATAGAGAAACATTTGTTCTAGTCATAGAAAGTCCTATACTATGTCCAGGGTAGAGGAAATGAGAATATAGAAAATAAAAATTTTGAATAAAAAAACAAAGTTTCAAATTTTATAATGTTGAAGCTTTATTAAGGGTGAGGGGGCTCTATATCTTGAGTTGTGGAAGTAAGTCATGAAATTTCAGAAAGTATTGAAATTAATGAACAAGTTTATTTCCAATGATATAATTTATAAAGAGCTTACAATTTCAACTGGCTTCAATGTAATCACTTTTGTTAAGTTTTCTTCTCCTGTCTTCAGAAAGCCCTTACTACATGAAAATATTTAAGAAATAGTTTTATTAACACTATAGGTGTCAACTAATATTAGGAAAAGTGCGACATTCTCCAGTCTGCCAAAATTGAAAGATTTTTACCTATTCAGTTGCTAAATCTATGAAAAGAATAAAAATATTGATGCACTGAACACTTTGAAATAGAAAGGTAACATGGTATTTACGAAATAGCTCAGTCCTGGATACAGAATTATCCTGTGCCTGGCTTCGGACAGCAATAAAGAATGTATATGTCTGCATTACAACTTACCTTTCTCTTATTCCCTTTAAAAGCTAATTTCATATTTGACAGATAAATAATATCCTGAAGGTTCCAACTAATTCTTCAGTATCTCTACATCATTTTTATCAAGCTTCTGCCCCAAAGTTGAAATCTTGGCAACATTCATGGTATACAGCAACCTATCTAAACAGTGAACAGTCTAATATTTTTCCCAAAGCAAGAAAGAGTATTTTCTACAAACCTGAGGAAAAAATATTATCCAGCTTCACACTAGAGGTCACTAGGTGATTGAAAAGAAATTGCTGACATTTATCCCTCAACTGCACTTCTGATGATTAAATCAACTACAAACCTGCCATTATTGGCCTTTGTTCTAAGGAGCCACCTTTGAAGTTAATTTTATGCATTCCTCCATACATGCTCCTCACTTTCCCTGTAATATTGCAGAGAATAAAAATTATATGATGGGTAAGTTCAACATTTCAACATACTTAGAAAATATCCCTGATTATTTGAGTAAGCTCACATTCTCTTGAGTTGGCAGATGAATGTGAAGATGAAGAAGAATGAAGTACGATACCTATCTTTTTCTATGGACACCAACAAGATTAGTAAAAGCACTAAATCTATTTTTCTCTTCCTGGACATGCAGTTAAGTGCCTAAGACACACACCGATACTGTTTTTGCTCTGCCATCTGTGGTTGGTGCATTTGATGATGGCCCCATCATAGGCTGTCTTGACATAAGTCAAAGATCATTAATGCAATGGTCCTGCAAGGTCTGGTAACTCATTCTATTTACCAAGAAACCTGAAGGTAACTGTCAAATTCAGAAAAAAGAGACATAATTCTTTTCTTGAGATGAGCAATAATTTATACCTGTAATACCCGTCATGTATGTTAATTGTAGCATTATTTTCATTTACCCATATGAGTAATTATGATGAAATTAGGCAAAGAAGAAACTGAATCTCAAGATTGTAAATTAGACACCTTTATTCTAAGTTATTTTATAGTAAGTGACTAAAGCCATCCTGTGGTAAGCAAAGTCTGAAAAAGGATAGAATTTCTTAATTGGACATGGAAAATTCCTGAACTAGACATGGGCAAAAGCCATGTACAACAGATACTGCGACTGTACTTTGGCATTATATACTTCTTGGAAGTAATTTGTGAATTGAAAAATTAAAAAAAGTAACCATCTTATTAAACTACTCAATATTTTGGTTATATAAGAGGCTTCATCTGTTCCTGCAAGCAGAATGAAGCATTCTCTAAACAATTTCATCAAGAATTACCAGAATTAGAACTCTTCAGCTGCTTGCTGAAGAGCTGGTACTGAAATAAGTATTACACTTACTAACTTTTCTTCTATGGAGATTGGTTATAGATTTGCAATTTTTAGGATGGAAAATGATTTTCAAATCTAAGATACATTGTTATATTATCTAATCAAAACTAAAAAGAATCAAAGGATAGAATGTTAGATAGGAAGGCAAGAAGGAATGGAGAAAGGGAGGAAGAGGAAGAAAGAAGGAAGGACAAGAGTAAAGTCAGATAAGGAAGAAAAAAGAAGAAATATTGAAGGTTGGGAGAAGGAAGGAAAAAGGGAATGGAGAAGAAATAAGGAATTAGAACAAAAGGAAAGGTAAGGACTTGATTCTTAGTGCCCTGGAATACACATTCTTCTCTGCACTTGTGCTGTTTGATTCGAAATTGAGTTTCCCAGGAAGACTCGGGGCCAAGTGAAAAGCACTTGCTCTGAGCACATAGAGAAGGCAGGCCACCTTGACTGGATTGCCTCTCAGATGGTTTCTGGGCATTTTCAATCTTTTCAGAAGTTCGGACTTCTAGCTCCAAACACCTCAAATCACCACTGAACTAGAAAGTTCTTTAGCAGGAAAAATGTAGCAATCCTTAAGGGCAGAGACAAGCAGACCTGGAAAGGCTGAAGGTGCCCTCAGAATTTACCTGCTTGAAACAAAGCTAGGTTCTGGTCAAAATCTAGACCTTTGCTGTGTTTAAGTCCGAAATAATTAATTAAAATCATCATTTGTAGACAAATCTAATAATATATCCCTTTTGGATTCCTGCTTTTTATTTTTTAAATTACTTTAGGTTAAAATTAGTTTTATATGAAGAAGAGACAGAGTGAAAAAAAAAAAGGAAATTCATGTAATTTCCTCTGAAGGAGGGTGGGTGAGAGGGTGAAATGCCATCATTTCTCCATATTTTTTGCTTTATTCCTTAGGGGAAAAGTAGTTAAAACTTCCAGAAACTTATTCTTTCCTAAAATTTAATAATTGTTTTGTTTTTTTAAAGTATAAAAAGCCATATACAACAACCTTTCTAGGGGAAAAAATTATTGGCAAGGAATAAAAAAGCAAAGGTTCCAGCCTCATTTCTGCCACAAATTATGAGATTACACAAATAATTTAGGCTTTCTATTTGCATTTGTAATAGAAGCATAGTACTGGCTATCCTATCTTACAAGTTTGTAGTGGAAATTAAAGAAATGGGAAGGTTGGACAGTTTGGATTAAGAACTGTTTGCTGAATTGAATAATACATTTGAAGGTTCTCTGAATAGGTAAGAGCACACTATTTTTAGAATTTAAAAAAATACAGAAAGAAGTTAATTACCAAACCCATACATATGTGTCTCCAAGGCAATGTATTTATTTATACTGAGAAGCATTTTCTCTTTTATAAAACAACCTTTACTATTGTTTTATGTTATTCATGAATGGCTTTGCATCCTTTAAAAGGGCAGTTTATCTTCATGTATTAAAAATCTATTCCTTTTCTCTGCTTGTACTAAAATACATTGATTTAATGTTCTCTTCCTATGTCTAGGGATCTTAAAATTTGGCTTCTGATTATTCTGTACCCTAAGCAACACTTTGGAAGCATTAAAATTTTCCTATGATACTTTTTAAATTTTTCTGTGTACCTGTAAGATGAAGACAACTACAGTGAAGTTCCCAAAGGGTTTTACATAAACAAGTGTCAACAGCTGTGCAATTTGTTTGTCTGTGCCAGCTCATTTGCTTTGAAGAGAAAAGGCAAAGACTAGCTGATCCACAATGATCAGCTAGAGCGAAGACATTGATTATGTCGATGCACAAATAATTAGATACATAGTTACCATCAACAGCCTTTGATGTGTTTCAATAGCTGTAATTCTATCCTTTGCTATCATCCAGCCCTTGGCAGAGAAGCCAACTCTTAATTTTTCTATGGGTGGATCTAAGCATAAAACATTGAGCCCAATGTCTAATACCAGAAAATTACTAATAAATGATAGTTGAACATGAATCTTGCATATTGGTTACTTCTGATTATCATCAGAGAAAATTATATAAGCAGGCTGAATGTTTCCCTTTTTAAAATTCCTGATTCAAACCTCAAATTGATACTGCCTGGTATTTCTATTATGTTTCCATAGCTTGCTTAATTCCACAACATAAGAAAAAACCTCCATTCTTCAAATTTGTATGCTCTCATTCTCCAACGAGGGGTCATTTGATAACCTCACATACACATCATTGAAATGCTCACTCCCTTGTCTTCCCGACACTGTTCAATCTTACTTGTTCCATCATCACTTTCCCTGCTCATGATAATAGATGAAGTGAGTCTCTGTCAAAAGTATATCCTTTCACTGAACTCTGGAACCCTTCCCTTTCACATCTTCATGTGGACTTTCTTCATTCTATTAATTCAGTGGTTCTCAAAATGAGCAACGTCACCATCACTGAGGAATCTGAATCAGAAACGATGGTGAGAAAAGGGGGGTGCTTCTGAGGTACTCTAAAGTTTGAGAATCATATTTAAGTTAGTTCAGTAGCCCTCAATATTAACTATATATTTGAATCTTGTAGAGTAATTAAAAAAAATACTAATTATAAGGCCCCACGCCAGAGATTTTGATTAGCTGGTATGGGATTGGCCCAAGCAATGATACTTTTTAAATCTTTCCAGAAGAATTCAGCATGATACGAGAGTTGAGACCACTTATGGGTAATAACCTTTCTCTTATGTTGTCAATCTCATTCCTACCAGTAGGTTATTCCCTTCAATTTATATGCACATTATAATCACTTAATTTTAAAATTTTTCCTTTCCAGGTTCCGTAAAGATTCCTCTCCAGAGGCCTAACGTCATGTGCAATCACTTCTCCTCCCTCATCCCAATTCACCCTTCAATTTCACTCTAATCTGATCTCTATTCTCAACACTCCATTCAAAGTGCTCCTGCAAAAGTCGTCAATGAACTTCATATTGCCAGAGCCAAATGATGATTCTTTGCCCTCATTATCCCTCTTCATTTTCCCTCTCTCTCCTCAACAAACCTTCTTTCTTGGATTTCATGATAGCTCATGCCCTTGATTTTCTCTTCCAGAATGACCACTCTTTTCTAGTATCTTTTGTAAGATTGTCCTTCTCTGTTTTTTTTTTTAATTTTTTTTAAAATTTATTTATTATTATTATACTTTAAGTTGTAGGGTACATGTGCATAACGTGCAGGTTTGTTACATATGTATACTTGTGCCATGTTGGTGTGCTGCACCCATCAACTCATCATTTACATCAGGTATAACTCCCAATGCAATCCCTCTCCCTCCCCCCTCCCCATGATAGGCCCCGGTGTGTGATGTTCCCCTTCCTGAGTCCAAGTGATCTCATTGTTCAGTTCCCACCTATGAGTGAGAACATGTGGTGTTTGGTTTTCTGTTCTTGTGATAGTTTGCTAAGAATGGTGGTTTCCAGCTGCATCCATGTCCCTACAAAGGACGTAAACTCATCCTTTTTGATGGCTGCATAGTATTCCATGGTGTATATGTGCCACATTTTCTTAATCCAATCTGTCACTGATGGACATTTGGGTTGATTCCAAGTCTTTGCTATTGTGAATAGTGCTGCAATAAACATACGTGTGCATGTGTCTTTATAGCAGCATAATTTATAATCCTTTGGGTATATACCCAGTAATGGGATGGCTGGGTCATATACCAAAACAGAGATATAGACCAATGGAACAGAACAGAGTCCTCAGAAATAATACCACACATCTACAGCCATCTGATCTTTGACAAACCTGAGAGAAACAAGAAATGGGGAAAGGATTCCCTATTTAATAAATGGTGCTGGGAAAATTGGCTAGCCATAAGTAGAAAGCTGAAACTGGATCCTTTCCTTACTCCTTATACGAAAATTAATTCAAGATGGATTAGAGACTTAAATGTTAGACCTAATACCATAAAAATCCTAGAGGAAAACCTAGGTAGTACCATACAGGACATAGGCATGGGCAAAGACTTCATGTCTAAAACACCAAAAGCAACGGCAGCAAAAGCCAAAATTGACAAATGGGATCTCATTAAATTAAAGAGCTTCTGCACAGCAAAAGAAACTACCATCAGAGTGAACAGGCAACCTACAGAATGGGAGAAAATTTTTGCAATCTACTCATCTGACAAAGGGCTAATATCCAGAACCTACAAAGAACTCAAACAAATTTACAAGAAAAAAAAAAAAACAACCCCATCAAAAAGTGGGCAAAGGATATGATTGTCCTTCTCTGTTAAACTGCTAAACTTTAAAGATCCTCAAGGCTTATGCTTGAGTTCTCTTTTCCTTCTTGTACTTTCTTTCCAAAGAAGTTTTGATCCATTCTCTTGGCTTTAAATATTATCTACAAAAAACCCTCTCACATCTATCCCAGATTTTTCTCTGAGCTTTAGCTTCAAATATTTAACTGCACTTCCTTTTCAAATCTTAGGAACATTTCTATCTTCAAATGCACAAATGAGTTCATCTATAACTTTTTTTGTCTTCCCAAACTTTGTAAATACCATCATAATCCATCCATTTCCTCGAGTTGGATGTCAATCTCCAAATGTAGTGAGGATATTCTTCAATTCTTTAATTCCCCATGCCCAAAAGACAGCAACTCCTACAAATGCAAACTGCAAAATATATCTGAAATTAATCCAGCTTTGTCTCCGCCATTACCAACTGAGTCTAAACTACTGTAATTTTTTTTCTACCTAGACTAATGCCTTTCAGTTTCACTTCTCACTTCCAATTTGCCTCCCTTTCCTTCCATTTTTCACTGAGCTTCCAGAAGAATCATTTGAAACCCTAAATCAGATTTTGTAATTCCCCAGTTCAAAAGTCTTCATTAGTTTCTCACTTCATTCACAAAAAAAAGATACATTCTTTATCCTCCATTACTGTGACCTGGTCTCTATCTGCCCAGCTTCTCATGTCCTACCCACTGTTCCCCAACCTTGATCACTTTAGTCCAGTCTCTCTGGTTTTCTTTCAGTTATCTGTATGAACATTTCCCACCTCCCATTAGCTGGCTTATTTTTTAATGAATATTCCCCCACACCCTATTTTTTAATCATTTGGGTCTCAGCTTAAGATTCATCTCCCAAAAGTGAGGCTTCCCATAACAAATCCACTTAAAGTTGGTCCTCCAGTGTTATGCTATAACACAGTCTCTATTACTGTATAATCACAAACTACAATTATGTATCTACTTGTAATTGTTTATGTTTCTTAGCCCAATAGGACTATAAGCACAAGGACATGTCTGTTGTTCATAGTTTTATCCCTAGTACCTGTCAAAGAACATAGTCCAGAGTGAGTGATCAATACTTTTTTATTTAATGTCTGCATTTTATATTTGGGTTACGATTGAGCACCAATTCCTCTTGCATCTCTAATAACACATTGAAAAATATAGTGACTTATTGTTGGACAACATATTTGAAGTTCAAGATCATATTCTCCATAAATTTGTTTAGGAAATTATCCATTTTAAAGCTCTTTATGACCGTAAGTAATTACAGAAAGACAGATGAATAGAACAAAAAACATATTTAAAAAACACTCATCTACCTCTGAGTAACATGTTTTTAATCATGTTAATATATAAGAGCCACCTTCCAAGTTATAAGGACTCTTTGGTTAGAAGTCATGCTTTAAAAATAAGCGTGAGTTATTTTCAGAAACAGGACAAGACCTTAATGTCCATTATAACCATATTTAAAGCAAATTAAAAATATATATAACAAAAAGCATTAACAGTGTTAGTAAATGAATATGTAGCAGAGGTGTTGCTATAGTTCAGTATTGATGTCTGCTTTTTGTTCAGACTATATGAATGTTTCATTTCTTTACTTTTTTATTGTATAATTGCACTAAGCATAAATTTTCCTGGACTAGATTATGTTCCCATACAGAATTTTGGTTAAATTCTACTTCCTCCATGCCTATTTTTAGTACTCTCAAAAGAGCATCTTTTGGTGGTAGAGGTAGAATAATTGAAAAAGAAGCCCAGACACAAAAGAGAAAATAAAATTAAAATTGTCCAGCATTGGTTGTTACCTAAATACATCATCTATGCTGATGTAATTTGGTCCAGTTCAGGCAAGACTGAAGTAGATAAAGCTTCTTATCAATAGATTATTCCAGAAATTGGTCTTCTTTTGTCTTAGAAAAGGCCCACAAAGGGTGAGGTTCTGTATCTAAATGCAAAGCAGACTTCCTATTTAACACTCTCCTTGATGAAAGAATCAAATAAATATTTGATGTTTTTGGCACATAGTTGCTATTGTTTTGGTTTGCATGTAATGATTCCCTTCACACAGAGATTCTTCTCAGTAGATGTTTTAGAGTGCAGTTGTAGCTGCCTACATAATTTCTACCTTAGAAGCTGTTTCTAACAACAACAAAAGAAATGGGAGAAATAGAATGTCAGTCTAAAGCATGATTTTAAGTAATAGGTGTGTTAGTGACAGGTTACTATTTATTCATTTTCCATGTGAGACACCCCCACTCCACTTGTAGAAAATGCTCACTTACTCTATGTCTGATACCTGAAACCTGGTTGTGGGGTATCTGCACTGATAGCTGACAACATGAAAAGTTCTAGACAAAAGAAAAAAATAGGGTTGGCCAAATAAGATCAGGTATCTTTATTGGATTTCAAAACTGAAGACAATCTATCTTAAATATCTCTGAAATTTGTGAGTACCATTTCAGTTTCCCTGGATTCCTTCTCATGAATGCTAAAAGCATGGGACAATTTCCAAGGTTCATTATCTGAAACGTCCAGCTGGATATGCAATGTTCAAAATGTTTAACAAACCCCTTTTAAAAAATAATTTTAAAATAATTTATTTAAAAATAATAATTTATTTAAAAATAATCACAGCATAGACACTTTTCAAAAGACATAAATGATTTGGTTGCTCGGTGTCTGTATTTTGAGAAAAAAAATATGTTGACAAATTAAACGTTTGAAAATATGTTGACAAATTAAACGCTTGAATGATTGTGTTATAACCAAGCATGCTCATGCATTATAACCAAGCATGCTCACCAATGCTTGGTTATAACCAAGCATTGCAATATAACCAAGCATGCTCATCATTTGGCGATCATAACAGGTAATGTTGACCAGGCTCACAGAGAAAATGATCCAACCATGCAGTGCTACCATCAAGTGCATATGTGTCCTTCTCATTTATTTCTTTTGCTCCTGTCAAAAGATGAGTGGAGAAGGATATGGTATTGACATATTATGTCTCAACGTTCACAGATGAGAGGATTTTGCAACACTGTATGAAGAAAATCAAGCAAGGCACAGTGTTTAGCAAGGCAAGGAAGTTCAACAACAAAAGCAGTAATGCCTGGTCACCTTGTTGACATTATCTTCAAAACAGAAATCTCTAATAGTGACAGGTGATGGCAATCAGGGTGTTTTCAAGATACTTCTCAGGCACGGCTGTCAGGAATCTGTATCATAAGCAGTGGCAAGTTGCAGAAGTAAATGTCATAAATGTGAAAAATAATTTTGAAAATAACTTTTTTATATAGGATATGGTTTCAAAAAATATGGATATATAAGCAAAGAGAAGTTATATAAAACTGTGTATACAGACTCTTATACCTAAAATTTTAAATTCAATAATGTGGTTTCTAACAAAGTATGCTTTGTAAAAAAAATGTGTGGAAATTAACCTATTTTTTAATTTCAAGTGTGTTAAGATTATGCTTATCTTAATTTTTGAAGGTCAAAAACTCTTAGTTTTAGAATAACCAGAATTTACATGAAAGATGTAGAAGACAGAAGTGGAATCAAAGTTAGTCAAAAAATGTGAATGGAAGTTTGGATTAAATAGGAATAAACAGAATGAGTATGAGTGTCATAGATTACTGGTAACCTAGGTTAGCCAATGCTAAACTTGAGTGTCACACTACATAAAAAATTGCAACATTTCCCCCATCACTAAAATGAAATTAGGGGATAAAAGAAAAATATTTGCAACAAACCAAAAAAAGATGATCAAATGATATATCTGATTTCATAAATAAGCCTTCAGAGTAAAAGATGTTACTGAAAAATATAATTTAAGAATCCAATAAATAAATTATATGATTAAAACAATGTTAATTATATAATTAATATAAAACTATGAAGTAGAAATTGACTAATTATATTTAATAAAAAATGTTCTGTTGAAGGTCTTTTCTATAATTCTAAACGCAGGGGTTCAACAGAAGTTTTCCTTGGAAACTGGAATGGGGAGAGATTTCTGAAGTGAATTAATGGTAATTACCAATTAATAGATGATTAGCACAGAACAAAAAAGTTCCCTCACCATTTTTGCAAAGCAGATCAGCGCTTTTTCATTACTGGGAAATGCCAGCATCCTACTATATATAATAGGGAGATAATGCACTAAGGAAGATTATTTTGGTTTTCATTGATAGCATAAAGTATCCAAAATCAGATTAAGTATGTCTTTATTTATATTATTTTCTCTTGAAGGATGGTTTTTCCTTTGATTTTTAAAATTATAGCAAATGGTATATCTAATGAGAAAATAAATATCTTGGACATATGGGTATTAAAGGACATATGTAGGAAATGCATAGTGCTGATTCTGATCTTTGTGTATGTTTAAATATAGGTCCTTAGAGATTCAAATATATGTGTGTGTGTGTGTGTATATATATACACACACACACACACATATACATACACACACGCACGCGCGCGCGCACACACACACACACACACACACATATATATATTCTAAAAGCACCAGAGCAGTTATTTTAAATATATGTTCGAGGAAAGAATATCAAAGTTGTTATACTTACCTGGTAGACTGCCAACCTCTACCTATGTTAATGAAGGCACAAAATGTTCAGGGATTGTTTTATAAGATGTTTTTGCCATTATAGTTTGTCATATAATTACTTAGGAAGTTCTAAAGTATGCCTGTCTAAGTCTTTAATAATATGGGTCCTGAAAGATAATGGATCCTGGAAAAATCATTGTGTTTTATCTCACAAATTTAGAGTGTTATTGACACAGTAGAGCCTAACAACGCCAAAGCTGTAATGATCTTGTGTCAGTCACCCCGGAGACTTTAATGCATAAATGACAGTCATCTATGTAGTTGAGACATTTGCTTTAAACTCACATGCTGAGAAAACTCTTTTCTACTTTTGTTTTTAGAGAAAGCAAGGTTCATGATCAATAAATAAAGAAATAATCTGCTTTCACCCCCATATTTTGATGGAAACTCATAAGCTTTGAAGGGAATGAAAATCATATAAATAAAAGCTT
Organism: Macaca fascicularis; assembly: GCF_037993035.2. Lineage (NCBI taxonomy): Eukaryota > Metazoa > Chordata > Mammalia > Primates > Cercopithecidae > Macaca > Macaca fascicularis. Next base: position 26,328,883 of record NC_088376.1, on the reverse strand, counting down.
TAACAATAATTGGCCACTCAGTATATAACAGTTAATAACTTTATAAACTCTTATACATATATAGTTGTAATAGCTACAGATTTTATATATAAAATTTTTATATTTTATATACAAAGTATACATTTCTGTATCCATTTTATATATAAAATGCATTGATAACTATTGCTATATTCTGAATGTTTTTGTCCCCCTAAAATTCATATGTTGAGTTCCTAATCCCCAAGGTGACAGAATTAAGAGGTAGGGCCTTTGGGGGGCAATTAGATTATAAGGGTAGTATCATTTTGTTTGGGATTAGTGGATTTTATAAATGGGACCCCGGAAAACTAGCTAGGCCCTTGCTCCATGTGAGGACACAGTAAGAAGGCACCATCTATGAACCAGGAAACAGACACTCACCAGACACTGACCCTGCTGCTTCCTTAATCTTGGACTTCCCAATGTCTAGAACTGTGAGGAATACAGGTTTGTTGTTCATAAGCCACCCAGTGGCTTCCCTTGGCTAGGTTCATAAGCAACCCAGTGGCTTATGATACACATGTGTGTGTATATATGACTATACACACAGGTACATACACAATTTTTTTTTCTGTATCTCCAACTAAATTATAAACTTTTAAAGGTCAGCAACCATATCTTATAACTCTCAATGTCTCCTACATCTACTACATTTCTCTACAAAATGTAATAGATGTTCAATCTATGATTTATGTTAGATATTTGCTAAATTAAAGAGGTTTATTAATTTTTTTGCCCCAAATTCTTCCTATCTTATTTTTGTATTTCATCCATCTGTGGGTCTTAATTTCAAGTATTGGGAGCTATGTAGTATTGAACTGTTTTGGGGATGTGAGCTTAAATCCTTGTTCTCCATTTAGTAGCTCCATTCTTTTAAGCAAGTTACTCAGCCTCTATGTCCTAAAAAAGATCCAAATTATCGAATTCATAAGTTTATCATGAAACACGCATATATTGAAAACATGTTTTCAGAACTATGAAATAATATAAAAATTAAGATGTTTTTATGATAATGGCTGAGGCAGAGATGAGACAGCCATTCACCAGAACAGTTTCCTCTTCCTCATGAGCACGCAGGCAGCCTACTCTCTACTCGTAGATGGATTGGTGTTTTAGATGATTAAGTGTTGGCAGTCAACTGTTGTCACAGTAAGCTGGGACCAAAACTTGTCATCTACCCTGTTTTTTGCAAGTCAAAATTTGATGGAACATACAAACCTTTCCACGGCAGCCTTTGAGTTAAAATGGCAGAGTAGTTGTGACAAAGACTCTATTGCCTCAAAACCCTAAAATGTTGATTCTCTGGCCATTAAAAAAAAAAAAAAGTTTTTGTTCTACTTCAGCAAAAACAAAAATACAATTATGTATGAATTCACTGAAATTATTTGATTTGCTTATTATAATATATAAATGATCTTAGCTAACACAGTGATCTTATCACCTCTTAAAGTTATTGCTTCCCTCTCCCCCAGTAGTTCTAAAGGCAGTTACTTATTTTATGCTTGTTTTTTTTTTTTTTTTTTTTTTTGCTTGTTTAATATTTTTAATTCAATAACCAATATAAATGGCTTGGAACTGCAATGTTAAGAATTCTCTTCCATTCCAAAATGGCTGAATAGGAACAGCTCTGGTCTGCAGCTCCCATAGTGATCAATGCAGAAGATGGGTGATTTCTAAATTTCTAACTTAGGTACCTGGTTCATCTCATTGGGACTGGTTGGACAGTGGGTGCAGCCCATGGAGGGTGAGCCAAAGCAGGGCAGGGCATCACCTCACCCTGGAAGTGCAAGGGGTTGGGGAATTCCCTTTCCTAGCCAAGGGAAGCCGTGACAGACGGGTACCTGGAAAATCGGGACACTTCCACCCTAATACTACACTTTTCCAACAGTCTTAGCAAACAGCACAACGGGAGATTATATCCTGCGCCTGGCTGGGCGGTTCCCATGCCCAGGGAGCCTTGCTCACTGCTAGGGCAGCAATGTGAGATCACACCGCGAGGCAACAGCCTGTCTGGGGGAGGGATGTCCGCCATCGCTGAGGCTTGAGTAGGTAAACAAAGCGGCTGGGAAGCTGGAACTGGGTGGAGCCCACCACAGCTCAACCAGGCCTGTCTACCGGTAGACTACACCTCTAGTGGGCAGGGCATAGCTGAACAAAAGGCAGCAGAAACTTCTGCAGACTTAAATGTCTGACAGTTCTGAAGAGAGCAGCGGTTCTCCCAGCATGGTGTTTGAGCTCGGAGAACAAACAGACTGCCTCCTCAAGTGGGTCCCTGACCCCGTGTGGCCTAACTGGGAGACACCTCCCAGTAGAGGCTCACTGACACCTCATACAGCTGGGTGCGCCTCTGAGATGAAGCTTCCAGAGGAAGGATCAGGCAGCAATATTGGCTGTCTACAATATTTGCAGTTCTGCAACCTCTACTGGTGATACCCGGGCAAACAGGTTCTGGAGTGGACCTCCAACAAACTCCAACAGACCTGCAGCTGAGGGTCCTGACTGTTAGAAGGAAAACTAACAAACAGAAAGGAATAGCATCAACATCAATAAAAAGGACATTTACACCAAATCCCGATATGTAGGTCACCATCATCAAAGACCAAAGGTAGACGAAACCATGAAGATGGGGAGAAACCAGAGCAGAAAAGCTGAAAATTCAAAAAGCCAAAGTGTCTCTTCTAATCCAAAGGATTGCAGCTCCTCCCCAGCAATGGAACAAAGCTGGATGGGGAATGACTTTGATGAGTTGACAGAAGTATGCTTTAGAAGGTCGGTAATAACAAACTTCTCCGAGCTAAAGGAGGATGTTCAAACCCTTTGCAAGGAAGCTAAAAACCCTGAAAAAAGATCAGACCAATGGCTAACTAGAATAAACAGTGTAGAGAAGACCTTAAATGACCTGATGGAGCTGAAAACCATGGCAAGAGAACTATGAGAAAAATGCACAATCTTCAGGAGCTGATTCAATCAAGTGGAAGAAAGGGTATCAGTGATTGAAGATCAAATGAATGAAATGAAGCAAGAAGAGAAGTTTAGAGAAAAAAGAGTAAAAAAAAATGAACAAAGCCTCCAAGAAAGAGGGACTATATGAACAGACCAAGTCTATGTCTGATAGGTGTACCTGAAAGTGATAGGAAGAATGGAACCAAGTTGGAAAACACTCTGCAGGATATTATCCAGGAGAACCTCCCCAACCTGGCAAGGCAGGCCAACATTCAAATTCAGGAAATACAGAGAACGTCCCAAAGATACTCCTCGAGAAGAGCAACCCCAAGACACATAACTGTCAGATTCATCAAGATTGAAATGAAGGAAAAAATGTTAAGGCAGCCAAAAAGGTCTGGTTACCCATGGAGGGAAGACCATCAGACTAAAAACGGATCTCTCAGTAGAAACTGTACAAGCCAGAAGAGAGTGGGGGCCAATATTCAATATTCTATTCTTAAAGAATTTTCAACCCAGAATTTCATATCCAGCCAAACAAAGTTTCATAAGTGAAGGAGAAATAAAATATTTTACACACAAGCAAATGCTGAGAGATTTTTGTCACCACCAGGCCTGCCTTACAAGAGCTCCTGAAGGAAGCACTAAACATGGAAAGGAACAACCGGTACCAACCACTGCAAAAACATGCCAAATTGTAAAGACCATCGAGGCTAGGAAGAAACTGCATCAACTAACGGGCAAAATATCCAGCTAACATCATAATGACAGGATCAAATTCACACATAACAATATTAAACTTAAATGTAAATGGGCTAAGTGCCCTAGTTAAAAGACCCAGCCTGGCAAATTGGATAAAGAGTCAAGTCCCATCAGTGTGCTGTATTCAGGAGACCCATCTCACATGCAGAGACACACATACACTCAAAATAAAGGGATGGAGGAAGATCTACCAAGCAAATGGAAAACAAAAAAAGGCAGGGGTTGCAATCCTAGTCTCTGATAAAACCAACAAAGATCAAAACAGACAAAGAAGGCCATTACATAATGGTAAAGGGATCAATTCAACAAGAAGACTAACTATCGTAAATATATATACACCCAAGACAGGAGCACCCAGATTCATAAAGAAAGCTTTAGAGACCTATAAAGAGACTTAGACTCCCACACAATAATAATGGGAGACTTTAACACTCCACTGTCAATATTAGACTGATCAATGAGACAGAAGGTTAACAAGGATATCCAGGAATGGAACTCATCTCTGCAGCAAGCAGACCTAATAGATATCTACAGAAATCTCCACCCCAAATGAACAGAATATACATTCTTCTCAGCACCACATAGCACTTACTCCAAAATTGACCACATAGTTGGAAGTAAAGCACTCCTCAGCAATGTAAAAGAACAGAAATCACAACAAACTGTCTCTCAGACCCCAGTGCTATCAAATTAGAATTCAGGATTAAGAAACTCATTCAAAACCACACAACTACATGGAAACTGAACAACCTGCTCCTGAATGACTACTAGGTACAGAACGAAGTGAAGGCAGAAATAAAGATATTCTTTGAAACCAATGAAAACAAAGACACAACATATCAAAATCTCTGGGACACATTTAAAGCAGTGTGTAGAGGGAAATTTATAGCACTAAATGCCCACAAGAGAAAGCAGGAAAGATCTAAAATCGACACCCTAACATCACAATAAAGAGAACTAGAGAAGCAAGAGCAAACAAATTCAAAAGCTAGTAGAAAGCAAGAAATAACTAAAATCAGAGCACAAATGAAGGAGATAGAGACACAAAAAACCCTTCAAAAAATCAATGAATTCAGGAGCTGTTTTTTTGAAAAAATCCACGAAACAGACCACTAGCAAGATTAATAAAGAAGAAGAGAGAGAAGAATCAAATAGATTCAATAAAAACTGATAAAGGCGATATCACCACTGATCCCTCAGAAATACAAACTACCATCAGAGAACACTATAAACACTTCTACACAAATAAACTAGAAAATCTAGAAGAAATGAATAAATTCCTGGACACATCACCCTCCCAAGACAAAAGCAGGAAGAAGTTGAATCCCTGAAGAGATCAATAACAGGCTCTGAAATTGAGGCAATAATTTATAGCCTACCAACCAAAAGAAGTCCTGAACCAGATGGATTCACAGCTGAATTCTACCAGAGGTACAAAGAGGAGCTGGTACCACTTCTTCTGAAACTATTCCAAACAACAGAAAAAGAGGGAATCCTCGCTAACTCATTTTATGAGTCCAGCATCATCCTGATACCAGCATCATCCTGATACCATCATCCTGATACCACAATAAAAAAGGAAAATTTCAGGCCAATATCCCTGATGAACATCGATGCGAAAATCCTCAGTAAAATACTGGCAAACCGATTCCAGCAGCACATCAAAAAGCTTATCCACTGTGAACAAGTCAGCTTCATCCCTGAGTTGCAAGGCTGGTTTAACATATAGAAACCAATAAATGTATTCCATCACATAAACATAACTAGTGATAAAAACCACATGATTATCTCAATAGATGCGGAAAAGGCATTTGGCAAAATTCAACAGCCCTTCATGATAAAGACTCTCAATAAACTAGGTGTTGATGGGACATATCTCAAAATAATAAGAGCTATTTATGACAAGCCCATAGCCAATATCATACTGCATGGGCAAAACCTGGAAGCATTCATGTTGAAAACTGGCACAAGACAGGGATACCTTGTCTCACCACTCCTATTCAACATAGTGTTGGAAGTTCTGGCCAGAGCAATCAGGCAAGAGAAAGAAAGAAAGGTATTCAGGTAAGAAGTCAAATTGTCCCTGTTTGCAGATGACATGATTGTATATCTAGAAAACCCCATCGTCTCAGCCCAAAATCTCCTTAAGCTGATAAGCAACCTCAGCAAAGTCTCAGGATACAAAACCAACATGCAAAAATCACAAGCGTTCCTATACACCAATAACAGACAAACAGAGAGCCAAATCATGAGTGAACTCCCATTCACATTTGCTTCAAAGAGAATAAGATACCTAGGAATCCAACTTACAAGGAATGTGAAGGACCTCTTCAAGGAGAACTGCAAACTACTGCTCAACGAAATAAAAGAGGACACAAACAAATGGAAGAACATACCATGCTCATGGATAGGAAGAATCAGTATCGTGAAAATGGCCATACTGCGCAAGGTAATTTATAGATTCAATGCCACCCCCATCAAGCTACCAATGACTTTCTTCACAGATTTTGAAAAAAATTACTTTAAAGTTCACATGGAACCAAAACAGAGCCCATATAGCCAAGACAATCCTAAGTCAAAAGAACAAAGCTGGAGGCATCACACTACCTGACTTCAAACTATGCTACAAGGCTACAGTAGCCAAAACAGCATGGTACTGGTACCAAAACAGAGATATAGACCAATGGAACAGAACAGAGTCCTCAGAAATAATACCACACATCTACAACCATCTGATCTTTGACAAACCTGACAAAAACAAGAAATGGGGAAAGGATTCCCTATTTAATAAATGGTGCTGGGAAAACTGGCTAGCCATATGTAGAAAGCTGAAACTGGATCCCTTCCTTAAACCTTATACAAAAATTAATTCAAGCTGCATTAGACACTTAAATGTTAGACCTAAAACCATAAAAATCCTAGAAGAAAACCTAGGCAATACCATTCAGGACATAGGCATCGGCAAGGACTTCATGTCTAAAACACTAAAAGCAATGGCAACAAAAGCCACAATTGACAAATGGGATTTAATTAAACTAAAGAGCTTCTGCACAGCAAAAGAAACTACCATGAGGGTGAACAGGCCACCTACAGAATGGGAGAAAATTTTTGCAATCTACCCATCTGACCAAGGGCTAATATCCAGAATCTACAAAGAACTTAAACAAATTTACAAGAAAAAATCAAACAATCCCATCAAAAAGTGGGCAAACGATATGAATAGACACTTCTCAAAAGAAGACACTTATACAGCCAACAGACACATGAAAAAATGCTCATCATCTCTGGTCATCAGAGAAATGCAAACCAGTTAAATGGTGATCATTATAAAGTCAGGAAACAACAGGTGCTGGAGAGGATGTGGAGAAATAGGAACACTTTTACACTGTTGGTGGGAGTGTAAATTAGTTCAACCATTGTGGAAGACAATGTGGCAATTCCTGAAACATCTAGAACTAGAAATATCATTTGACCCAGCCATCCCATTACTGGGTATATACCCAAATGGTTATAAATCATGCTACTATAAAGACACATGCACATGTATGTTTTTTCCAGCATTATTCACAATAGGAAAGACTTGGAACCAATCCAAATGTCCACCAATGATAGACTGGATTAAGAAAATGTGGCACATATACACCATGGAATACTATGCAGCCATAAAAAAGGATGAGTTCGTGTCCTTTGTAGGGACATGGATGCAGCTGGAAACCATCATTCTCAGCAAACTATCACAAGAACAGAAAATCAAACACCGCATGTTCTCACTCATAGGTGGGAACTGAACAATGATATCACTTGGTCACAGGAAGGGGAACATCACACACTGGTGCCTATTGTGGGGAGGGGGGAGGAGGGAGGGATAGCATTAGGAGATATACCTAATGTATATGATGAGTTAATGGGTGCAGCACACCAACATAGCACATGTATACATATGTAACAAACCTGCACATTGTGCACATGTACCCTAGAACTTAAAGTATAATAAAAAGAAAAAAAGAATTTTCTGATTGGAGCATGTTAATTAGAAGGGTAATTATGAGATCTTTGAAACAGCATTATTTGATTTCACAAATTATTACTGAAAAGTATGTCATATTCCAAGCAAGATAGTAAAATTAAACACAACTGTTTTTTTTCACTGAGGCCACATCTATAAAATATGCATATGACAGAATGTTAATTGTCTTCCCATATCCATTTCCTCTAAGCAACAAATGAACACTCAGAGAAAGAAAAAGATAGTATTACTCAGTCTCCCTTAAAAACATATATGTTATGGAACTAAGTTCTGCCCAAAGGGAGCAAATGAAAGTGAGGTATTCAAATTCTAAGAAGTGTCACTTAATGAAAGGATGATGCTTTCTCCTTCTCTTGCCTAGGTCCTGTTTACTGAAATGTAACATGATGACTAGAGCTAGGGTGATTTTTCTTGGACTGTGAGGTGGAAATTAGTTATTAGGAATGATGCTTCAAGAAGATAGGAGCCTGAATCTCTGGTGATTTTTGAGCTATTACACCGTCTCAAGACTACCTACTTTTACTTGAAACAAGAATAAACTTCAACTTTGTTAATTATTTTTGTTGTGGGCTTTGTTACTTGAAGTCAAGCTTTATCTTATGGAACAGATAAGTGAGTTAGAAATTAGCGATTTATTAATAATGGGAAAAAGAAGATACAACAGTGAGAATAATCAAAGTTTAAAAAAAAGCAGAGTATAGGAATGATTATCCAAAAGCCTGTGTCAGAGGGATAATAGTTTTGAACTATATTAATGACTTTTCTTTGTCATGTTTCCTTTTATCAACATTCTAATATTCTGCGAGTGTCAATTTATTTGACTGGGAAAGGTTTAGGGTTGTTACAGAAGAAATGTACAGAGAAAGAATGTTAGTGATCAGTTGTTGACACTCAAAATGGATTCAGCAGCTAGTATTGAAGCAGAGCTTTGTCTAAAACAAGAGGATTTAACAAATTTAAGGAATTTAATAAATCAATACAAAGCATGGAAGGCAGGACAGAAAACACAGATTTTCTCTGAAGCAGCAGAGAATACCCTTATTCCCATGATGTTAGACTGCGAGGCGTGTTAACATGGGCACGATGCACAAATGCTAAAGGAGCAAGTGAAAATCCAAAATCTGGAAGAAGAAAAACAAAATATGTGATAAAACATGAGAAGGCTCTAAATAATCTCCTTCCCATCTTGCTCTTCAGAGATAACTTCAGAAACATTCCAGTATATGTGCAGGGGCCTGGTAACGCCGAGTCTGCTGAGCCACTTGCTTTGTTGTATCCTAGGACACTTTCAGATCTGGCTTTAGTCTGGCACCATTCAATGTGGTGTGAGAGCAAAGATGTGTATGGATGAATCTGAGGCCAGACTCCCAGTCTGCAATCATCTGAAATTGTTGCATGAGACTTAAAAATGCTCTCGTACTCCTGACTATGGACACCAACCACAAGAGATTTAGTGGAGTGGCACTGGAAGAGCAGAGCAACCACTTATACACGTGCCAGAACCTTGGATGGAGCTGTGTGGGACCAAACATAGGCTGCAGTGGTAGAAGCTACTGTTCCATTAAAATACAAATAACAACAAACTAACAAAGCGACCCAAGATAAGACCTTAGTAGTAAAAGAAGAAAACCAGACAACACTGCAGTAAGATTCAATAAGAATCCAGAAAACAGTGACCAGTGAGAACTGAGATTAATCCTTCTCCAATGCAACTAACTTGTGTTGCTCATATACCTAAATAGCATAAAGAGAAGACCATAAGGAAGCAGAGGTGAAAAAAATTGAGCAATCTATTTAAAATGACTAAGTTTTTTTTTTTTTAAGAACACACTTAAAAGATTTAATTAAAGATTGCAAATTGTAACATTTGCATCCTATTATTTTTCCCTTACCCAGGGGGTAGGGATCATAAGAAAAATCAGGTAAGCTAAAATAACCAAGAAAAAGATACATTTTCTTTACACATCTAAGTGTGGCACGGGTTAATTAGCTAGATCTCTATATTTACAATGTTCAAAGAGAAGGCATGGCAGATACTGCTTTTAAAAAACTGTATGTAAAAGAGTTTCATAATAAAAAATTTTCTTAAAAGATTAAAACAATTGATGTGTAGAACTCAATGTTACTGAAATGCAAAAGAGTAATACAGCTATGTTAATATGGACATTAGAATGAGGCTGAAATAATTATTGAAAACTTCCTTCAGGTAACTTCAGAGAAAAATCTATCAAGCTATTCTAATAAATGTCTTATAAATATACATTAAAATGACATATTTGGTGGGCCACCAATGCATTGCCTAGACTTTTTTATTCAAATATTTTCTATTATTATTATTTTCATTATCATTACATTGATCCTGCATGGCTCAATATGCATTATTTATCATCACTTGTTTACCATTAGCAAAAATACTCTCCTACTTTCTTCACATTATATTAGAGCACATGTTTATACTTGTTTGGTAAAATTATCTGTAAACATAATCCTAGCATAGCATTTTGTGAGAGCCACAAATTAATTGTCTCTCTAGTCCAAATATACACTTCATTGTTCTGTAATAATGTTGGTAGATGTTAAGCTTTGTCAGTAGAGGGCACTAAAAGGACGCTGTAGGAAGAAAGGGTTTCATTTCCTGGTACTGGTGAGTTCCCAAAGACAGGCTCCTGCGGTACACGCAATTTCTGCAACACCTGGCTCCAGCAGTGTGCATGGCTTCTGTAAGTGTGCTTTTAACATGGCTGGTGACCAGCAGCACATAGTAACTCCCGTGACCTCCATGGCCTTTTTGCTATTCAGCGAGCCATGGATGCACCTTCCCCAGTGAGGTTTAGATCTCTGCCCTGAGTAAGGAGAGATTTCCAGTTCATGATTGTTCCTTCAACATTATTTTTTGAGCATGCTACCTCAGCCCAAGCGGTACTAATTGCTCCCTGTATATGCTGTTCTTATGTTTTTAGAGTCTTTATTATTACTAGCAAATTATCCATGACTTCAATCCCATATGTTGTAATTAATCATTTTTTATTTTATTTTATTTTTTGAGATGGAGTCTTGCTCTGTGGCCAGGCTGGAGTGCAGTGGCATGATCTTTGCTCACTGAAACCTCCGCCTCCTGGGTTCAAGCGGTTCCCCTGCCTCAGCCTCCTGAGCAGCTGGGACTACAGGCACACACTACCATGCCAGGCTAATTTTTTGTATTTTAGTAGAGACAGGGTTTCACCTTGTTGGCCGGGATGGTCTTGATCTTCTGACCTTGTGATCTACCTGCCTCGGCCTCCCAGAGTGCTGGGATTGCAGGCGTGAGCCACAGCGCCTGGCCTGTAATTAATAATTATTTATGGTAAACTTTTCCAGTTCAAATTGCTATGAAATTTCTGCCCTGGAAATGGTCCCAGGAGACAGACCTCCAATTATGACATTTGGGGTATATTTTGGTTTACTCCTGTGCTTTGTTGCAGTGCTGAGCTTCTTACTAATGGGAAATGAGATGCTAGGAATCCAGGGCATGTGTGGTATCACAATTAATTAATCAAACTATTGCCTGTGGTATATTGTGACAAAGTGCCAACTGAAGCAAATTCTTTAAGAGCCCAAGTGACTCTGCCCTTGACCCTATGGCAATAATGATTCTTATAAGGAGCATGGTGTGGGATAGATTTTTCTGAGTGCCCTTGAGCACTTACAGAGAAAAAAAAAATAAGCTCTCAGTTCAATTCACAGCCTAAGGGCCAGAGAGCTACCATGAGAACCATAAAAGAATATTTAGTGCAGCCACAGGACTGATATTGCTAAATTTGCACAATATTTACTTTGTGGGTTGAGTAAATTACAACAGCAGTGAAATTGACCATTTCTCATGTGAAATTTAGGGTACCAATTGAGAAAGAATGAGATCTGGACACTTGGAATGGGGACATATATTTGAACCAAATGAAATTGACAACCCTGAATGGGCAAGCCTCTCTGAGGCCTCCGTACCAGTAGAAGTTACTTGCTCTCCCATGCCTGAAGAGACTAGCCGTCCTTTGCCTGCAAATCTTGTAATAACCTCACCTGTACGAGATGCCTTGCTAGGGTCTTATGCCCCAAAGTAATTCGTGTGAAGTATAGCATGCTCGAGAGGAACAGGTGTACACTTTACAGTAAAAAGACTACATGGCAAAAGAACTGCAAGACCATGCTAATATATAACCAATAGAATCATGATGGGGTGGGACATGTGTGGGAGTGGATTCAACAGGCGTTAGGCCAATAAGCAGAGAATATAACACTAGATAAGGCTGAATTCCTTGCTATAGGAAACTAACTAGAGATTTCAGATTTGATATGTTAGCTTGTAAAGTTGCAGGTGACTCTAACAACTTACTTGGTTGATTGACTGAAACTTGGACACCAAGAGTCCAGACATTTTACTAGGTGGAGATACCAGAGCCTACTGGTGAAGATAAACCAGTCCAGCGTGATAAAGCATGGCACTAAGAAATTCATTCGTGAAGATAGTTGAGCAGCTTTGCACACCAGGTACTGTAAGGGATTCTGTCATTGGGATGGATTCCCTGATTTCAACAGGGATAATGGGCTCTGGGGTAACAGAAATCAAAAGATAGCATACAATCACCAAGAACAAAGTGAGCATATCTAACTGGCAGGGATGACTAGTAATCAGAATACTCTGGCCTGTAGAGATCTTTGGCAGTGGCTACTGAACACTGTGTTCCCAGGAATGAAATACATGAGTTGCCTATCAGAGTTATTGTTTTATCTACCCAGTAGGAAAAAAAAAAAAAAAAACCCTCTAGATATGCAGCTAAAACCCTGACATAAATGGAAACAGCTTCTCACCTATTTCCTAAATCAATCCACAGACACAGAGTCCCCTGACCGAAGGAGAAACTGGGTCCATTTGTGAACGGCTGCACCATAGCTACAAGTACATATGGTAAATCTTTCAAGACTAAGAAGTTTGTCTATTTTCTCTTTGCTTGTTATATGCATGTTTTTATTTGCATAACTAACCATTTTTATGTCTCCTTCCTGTTTTTATTTTATATACAAGTGGCAGATGGTTAACTTTACAATTTAGTCTTTAGTTCACAGAGCATTTAGTAGATCTGTGGTGGAATTTGAGAGGATTAATATAGCCAGTAATGGATACAATGACTGTTGGGACTGTGTCACCTCATTTTGGAAAAGGATGAAAATACATTCACTTTCAGGAAGAACATTTATAAATTATTAGGTGGAAATACAGAGTTGTTTCATTTTTGAATAAAAGTTCAAGATTGAATAGCAGAGTGAATATGGAAACTGAGTAATCCAAGGCATGTACTGTCATAGTCATCACTTTATTGCCTCTCGGTTGAAAATTCACAACTTACTGCTTTATTTCTGACAGTGGGGCTAGACCCTGTAAACATTCCTTCTTTGCCAGTCAGGATAACATTAAGCTTTGTTAGTAGAAGCTGCTAAGGGAAAACTGAAGGATGAATGGGTTTCTCTCCCAGGTTCTGTTATGCTTCTTGATATTGGCTCCTACAACACAGCTTATTTCTACAAAGCCTGTCCCAGCCACATCCACAGCTTTTGCAGGGCCAGCTCCAGGCATCCAGAGAATGCTGACTGAAACCCCAGCAGGTGCCTTCATGGCAGAGTACTGCTGGTATGATACCTATCTGTGGATGGCTTCCACTGATATCCTCCTGAGTACTTTGCAGCCTCAGCAAACCCTGCCATGCAGATTTTCATGGCTATGCCCTCTCCAGTGAATCTGGATCTGTATGGTGTGTAGAGGCTAGTTCCAGACTCTCTTGCTTCTATTATGTACCAGTTCAGCCTTAGGGGTAATAGCCCCTATAATCTGCTATTACTATATTATTTACAGTTCTGTTTATTCTTTGCTAGCAAATCCCCTTACAGTTAATAATTTTTGATATTAAGATTACTGTCTGGTAATCTTAACCTGATGTTTATCTTCTGGATCCTGACTGATATACCTCTTACAATTTTGATATTTTTAGTTTGAAAAAAAAGAAAGTACTAAAATTAAGGTCTGATTTATTGTTAGTCTCCCAGGAATTATTAATTTTTTAGTTTTCTATCATTTTTAACTCATCTATTCTTGAAATTACTAAAGCAAATTGGATATAATAAAATTATTTTGAATGTTATTTAAATAAAATTAATGCAAATAAACTTATTAAAACTTAGGAATACAAAAATGCCTGTATACAATGAATGTGCATGGTTCAATTTTATGCTATTTATTGATTAAAAATATTGAATATATTAAGAGGTTATTAAAGTCAAAATCCAGGACAAAATCTTGATTTCCAGCAAGTCCCTTGCCTTACTGGATGATTTTTTGAAAATAAAAATGTTTTCTCATCACTTTAAATCATCAAGACAGTGTCAATTGAGAATTCTCCAAGAACTGAAGCTTTACTCCCTACATCTAAAGAGAGGAAACAAAGACCTAACCCTCCCTTTAATTTTAGGAATAAGATGAGATTCTCTTTACTCCAATGACTCTTCCAAAAGTCTTTCTCACAAATCTTCTCCTTTTTCTAGTTTTGGTCATTCTTGTGAAATTTCAGTTTTATGTTTTTAATTGTTTTGTGTATGTATCTCATTTAGAATTATTAGATAAGGAGTCCAAGATTAGTAAAACGATATATAGTTTGATAACTTTATATTTCAGTCTGACATCTCATTTTTATATTTGCATCTTCTGTTGCATCTTGGTGCCTTGGTTGGAATATCAAATTTAATATGTATACATACACACACACACACATACATACCTATGTATATTTATTACATATATTTTCTGTTTAATAAAAATGTTTTGATAGGTAATATGAAGGTATTTGAAGATTTTAAATTATTGATTGTTTCAGGCAATGTTCACTTAATGAGAAAGTTATAACATTTTAATTACATCTTATTTATTTTGTCTTCTGAAAAATTACTTTCAATCACTCATTTGTCATTTTATCAATTGCCTAATTTGGCATGGTCTCAAAGCCTCCACAGGTAATCATACTGAAAATATACGTAAAAGTAGGAACTTGGTTAACAAAACAAATTATTTATTTTCTACTTCTAAATTCAAAATCATTTTGACTTTTCTACTTATGTTTATCTTCCTACAGAAATTACCATTTAAAATATTTGAACAATGAATTTTCATTTCATGTAAGCAATTGTAATGCTTATTATTGTAACTTGAAAATATTTATATTAAGTGCATGCATGCTCATGAGAAATTAAAAATGTATACTTTGTTCTTAAATAAGAAGATTTAAGCACAGTATGTTTTCATTTTCTTGTGTTTCCTATTAAAGTGAATTCTCTATTAATGAAATAAATTTTATTCTTCATGGAGACAGGACAGATCAAAAGTGCAAAACTATTCTGCAAAGTGCTCTTCTTATGTATTAACCGTTATTATATTGAATCATAAGAAAATAACAGTACAATATTATGTTATTTATGAGCACCCTTATTTTTAGCCTAACAAATGAACATTCTGATTAGAGATGTTTAAGGAAATTTGTTATAGCCATTGTCTTATAGAAGCCAGACAGATATTAGAAACTTACAGAGAAAATTCAAAAGCGCACAAAAATGCTAATTAAAGCCTATAATAAAACTTCATTGATTGTAGCCTGGCTAGATAAGCACAAAATAAAAACTCTTCATTATTTTCCTATGTCTCTAAATATCATTATTTATTATTTTAAATACAAGTTACTACATACTTTGAAGATTTAAACAGAAGGATAAACCAAGAAAGAAATAGCAAACACTTTTAAATTTAATTTTAGAGATGAGTTATTTCTGTATATTTAATCATAGTGAGTGTTTTCACTTGTTTCTGTAATTAAAAATTTTTGTTAATGCAAAAAATGTGCTAATTGTGAGTTCATTCATTAATCCATTCATTTACTCTTATATCCATTTATCTATGAATTTCTAAAGGTTCATACTATTCTAGGGTCTGGGGAAAATAAAATGATTTTAGAATTCTGACATATAAAGTACTAACATTTTAATGATAAAGTTCTTCACTTTAAAACAAACCAAAAAATATACTAACGTGTAATTATAACTTTTCCAAACAAAATGCCAAACATGCTTGGAGTTTCAGAGAAAAAAAAAAGGGACTGTTAGGAAGGCAAGGAGAAAGGATAAATAGTACTGAATGAGTTTATATCTGAACTTCTTGAGGAACAAGTAGAATTCTAGTACATAATGAAGAAATAAGAATGGAAAAAAATGTTAGAGGTACTGGATTTGCTATATTTGAAATACACAATTGAAAGCACAAGTAAAGTTATGTAGGAAATAAAGCTGGGGAAATTGGGCATGGGTATCAAAGGACTGCTATAATGTGCCAAGGATTTCAACAGGCCAGCATTTTAAAATTTGGTATATTAAAGAACACTTTTATGATCTCCTCCCTAAAAAACATTCAAATGTTTATACAAGGTTTATAAAGACACAACACATATTAGCATGATCTGCTCTTTTTTGCCATGACAATGATGCATGGCAAAAGAAACCCTAAAAGTTAAGTGGTAGAAAACATAAACATGTGCAAAGGTCCTGGGGTAAATAAAATAAAACATAAGCATGTGTCTTTCAACTGTTTTGAGTCAAAGGAAGGTTTGGCAGCTCCAGTCTTGGCAACAATAACATACAGTCTCATATAATGTATCTGCTTGGGTCAAACATGTAAACATTTTGTTACCCAAAGCACATCACTTAACTGAGGCCAGCATCTAGGAGCAGGAAGGTCATAGCTCCCACACCCTAAAGTGGGACAATGTAGAGTCATGACAAAGAGTGTGGATACTGGGAGAAGTGAAGTGTTGGGGCCAAATGAAACAATTTATTACATTTAGCGAAGAGTTAGAAAAACTCCCTAAGAAAAAAAAGTTGTTAAATTGTGTTGAAATCACTTATTTAGTTTTAAGACTAATGACATTACTATTTTTATAGAAATAAAATATTTTTTAGAAAAAAGTAAGCCCGACATCTAAAACTCTTAGAAGGTATTGGCTTTTAATACATGCAGATTGACCTAGACATTAAACTATGTATGGATACAAATAAAATATTATTAAATACATATAAAAATATAGTTACAAATAATTTAATAAAAGTGCAATTTGAGTAAAACATTAAATTTGTTTTACTTAATTTGAAAAGTTAAAGGAAATCAAAGTAAATAGAATGGTTGAATAAATATCTTTCACAAAGGATAATATTAAAGATCTATTTATTTATAAGTAAACAGTTTGAAAACTACTAGAGGTGTGAGGATTATGTGGTTTAAATTACACATTTTATCCTCATTCATTATATGAGTTGACAACCTACTATAAAAAATAAGATTGTGATCATTCACCTATGTCTTCCCATCCACCCTTTTTCCTAATTTTGACTTCTGCTACTCATGTTACTACTTTTATTATTTTCATTTTTTCAGGGATTATTAACATTTACAATCATAAAATTATTATGGTCTATAATTCCCACAGTTGTTTAGCATTAGTTCCATATTAATAGGGATTCTTAGCAAGTTTTGTACTAAGATATAATATATATGCAGAAAACTACACATATAGTAAACATTAAGCTCGCTAACATTTTATAAATGAAGACATCCACATATCTACACAGAACATTACTAGCACTCCAAACAGCTCCCCACCCATTTGGTTCCATCCCTATTCCAGGGAAACTAGCACCCTGATTTCTAAACTAATACCAATTTAATGCTTTACAAATTTTAATAAGTGGGTTGACTGGATTTTATTGTCAATATTTTTAATAAAAGGCTATTGCTGTTGAATTATCTAATTTATTTCATGTGTGAAAATATGTGTCATTGCTCTAATGTCTTCTGGCATCAAATATTCTATTGATAATTTTCCTTCCTACCAATTATATTATTCGTCTTTTGGTTGTTCATATTTCATTGTCAAGTAGCATTTTTTTCCCAAAAATTCTCACGGCTATTTGAGTTCCTGAATATATGCATTTATCCTTGAATGCATACTTGGCTAGGTATTTTAGTCTTACGTTGTATCCTTTTTTCTTTCAGAAATGTGCAGGCATTGTACCATTGTCCTCTGTTTTTTAATGTGGCTTAATAGTATATAAAGGCATTTGCATCATCAGAGTCCTCCAAGAGAAAGACACAAAGACAGACTTAGAAATGCCAGACATTGATTGAGGGTAACCCCCATGAAATAGAAAAGAGAGGTGGCAATCAGAATTACACAGGGAAAAATATCAGAACAAGACATAGGTCAGACACACATGAAAGTAGAGGGGGAAGAAAGGAGAAGTGAGTATGAAGGGCCTGGAACTAAGGTTTGGTTTTGAGGACATCTCAGCCATCTCAGTGAGGAGCTCTGGTTCGAAGATTGCCCACAGAGGAGCCCTGGGCTGGGAGAAGATGGCTAGTCATGAGCATATCAGACATGTCCAGTAGATTACTGAGGTGGCCACACTGGGAAATGTGTGATTTTGTGCCAAATGCTGTCACAGATCTTCAAAACAGTACAACTGTAAGTTGTCAGTTAACTTCATTCCTCATAGCTGAGTGGAAAATGTTTTCATGAAGGCACACCCTCATGGTTGCCAGATATTATCCTTTTTCCTTTCTACATTCCCAGAAATTCTTCCCTCTCTTTTTTTAAAATTTATTTTAGAGACACGGTCTCACTCTGTCACCCAAGCTGGAGTATAGTGGCTCATGATCATGACTCACTATTACCTTAAACTCCTGGGTTCAAGCAATTCTCCCACCTCAGACTCCCCAACAGTTAGGACTACAGACATGCACCACCATGCCCAGTTATTATTATTTTTTCTTTTTTTATTTATAATTTTTATTCTTTTGTAGAGATAGGGGTCTCAGTATGTTATCCTTGCTGGTCTCAAACTCTAAAACTCCCAGCCTCAAGTAATCTTGGCCTCCCAAAGCATTGTGATTACAGGTGTGAACCATAGCACCTGGCCCCAAAATTCTTTATCCTTGAAATTAAACAATCTCAGTATAAATCATTTTGTATTATTGTGTTATTTATTTATGGACCACTCAATTTTTTTTTAGTTCTGCAGATCTATTTCTTTATCACAGGATATCATTTTGGTATTCCATCATGATTTTTTCTCCTTTAATATGGTAACTTAGGTACTAACTTTTCCTCTGAGTATCTTCTCAAATATTATCCACCTAGTTTTATTCTGGGAAGCAAATCCCATTTCTATGGGACAATACTCTCAAACTATTGATCTAACTTCTGATTCAATATGATACTCTAGATGATGTGATCTGTGGATGAAATTCCTGTCTAAAAATGCTGCAAACATAGATAAAATCTTCTATTGTAACTAGTTTTTCTATGACTTTTCTTACGTGCAATATAAAAATCTATTGCAGGAAATTGATTTTTTTTTGTTGCTATTTGTCAATAATTGCTTTTAAAATAAAAGTATTCTTTATTTTCTTTCCTTCTGAGATAATTTCATTACGTGGCATCAGTTAGCATTTGTACTGTTTAATAAAATTTAATTAACTATAAATCAATTTTTAAAAAATAATTATAAAAATATTAAGCATTTTTAATTCAATGTGTATACATACATACATACATACTATGTTTAAAAATTCTTGTATCATGGAGGTGATATTCACTATATTATATCTACTAATGACAAGCGAACTTTTTTGAGGAATATATTTTTTAAAATGCTTCTGTAAATGACTAAAGTCTTTAGGAATAAAAGCTGGAAATTGGAGTTTACATTTGAAAATAAAGAATTTGAAGTAGAGAATGCAGAAATTCGAAGCAGAAACTTAGCCATGAGATGAAGACTAGATTGAGAATGGGATGTTCATATAAGGTAAAAAAAATATATACATGTTTAATAATTATTTAGAGGGGAAAGGGAGGGAAGGGAGAGGAGACAAGGGTTGAAAATCAACTGCTGAGTAGCTTGCTCACTACCTGGGTGGCAAGATCATTTGTAGCCCAAACCTCAGCATCATGCAAGATACCCAGGTATCAAACCTGCACAGGTAACCCTTGAATCTAAAATAAAAGTTGAAACTATTTATAAAAAATAAATACACATTTTTTGAAAGAAAAAATTATTCATGACTTATTATTAAAAATTGGGCTTCTTGAATTATAAAATTTCTTACAAAAATAGAAAAAATACTAATCGACTATAGTATTTATTAAAATTGATTCAAACATATAGAGACATAAAACTCTAATAAGAGCTCTCCTTATCAGAGAATAATGCTGACAAATGCTTTACAAATACTTGAGACTTTCTTGCTCAAAAAGTGTTGAGGAGAAATTTTATTCCTCCTCTATTTTCTGACCCATTAGGATTAAAGGCATTGGTACTTTGCCTGTAATAAAATCGAAAATACACCCCTGTACTGCACAATCTCTTTGTGATACAGTCAAAATAAAGTGGCATTTCTATCATTCCCCATCCTGTTCTATATGTCATGGCACATGAAACAGGATGGGCTAACTAGAAAATGACTAGTATTGGTATCTGTGGAGTTTTAAAAATATGGCCTCATGATTCTGTGATGCTCCTCTCATTGCAGGAAACTGTGCCTTTCCTCCTTGCATCTGTGCTCTGTGACTGACTGACCAAAAAGGCACAGCTGAAATGACCTAATGTCACTCTCCAGGCCCAAACCTTAATAAGTTAGGAACTTCCACTTCCCGTGTCTTAGGACGTTCACCCTTGGAACTCAGCTACCATGCTGTAAGAAAGCCCAAGCATCCACAAGGAGAGGCTCTCTGAGAGAAAGTGACAGCATTATCTTGTCAGCTATGTGAGTTATGAGAAATGAACTGTCCATCTTCAGCTAAGCCACACCAGGGACTCTGAATGAACAGAGCCATTCTGCATGAGCTGCGCTTGCAGAATCCTTTCTGAATTGCAGATTTACTGGCAAAATGATTATTTTTATTTTATATCAATACATTTTGAGGTGGTTTGTTACATAGCAATAGATAACTGAACTGTAATTTGATACCTGGAGGTTTGTTGCTTCCATAATAAAAACCTAAAATATATGGTGTTGGGTTTGGAACCAGATGGCAGGTTGAAACTCAAAGGCTTTGAGGGGAGTATTAGTGGGAGTCTAAGATTTTTAGATGGAGGAAGAGGTTATTGGTCAGGTCAAAAATGATGATAAGGAAGATGTTATTGGAAACTGGAAGAAATTGAGAGAAAAGTTAATAACACTATCACTGACAATAAGGTATAAGTAGGAAATATTCCTAATGAATGCAAGATCTTGCTAAGGAGTTTTCCAAGAACATTGAAAGAGCAAACTGGCTTCTTCTCACTGTCTATGATAAAATGAGAAATGAGAGAACCAGGATCTGCTTGTATTTCTACACCTATACCCCAGGGAAGAAAGGCCAGTAAGTGATTTTCACAGGTCTGCACATGGGAAATCATGCAGTATCATTCCTGAGAGGATGAAGCTGTGTGCTTGGAGAAGCAGCAGAAGCAGACAGACTTGATAGAAAGTGTCCCCTGTGATAGGGAAATAAAAACTATGGGCACCAGGAACCACATTTCTGTCTAGATACCCCTAAAATGTCAGGACTTTGATAAAGTGGCTTGGAGTCCTTATGGCCTTGACAGAAAGAGTAATAATACCCCTAGCCCATAATAACCTAGAGACAGTGGAGTTGTCATTTACAACTCATGCGAGATTGAACAAGGATCATAATAATGTTGACCAATGGCCATTAAAAACTGCAACATTTTCCCCACAAAGTTTTAAGCTACTAGGAACTCACAGGCTAGGGAAATACCTAGAGTGTGTTTGCGGGAGAGGTGGTGGTAGTGGTGGTATATGTTGGGAAAAGACTGTCCACAAAACATGACTGAAATAGAATTTTCTCCTAGCTTTTCAGGAAGTTGAGTTCAAGATACATTGAATCTATTATGACCAATAAAATATCACATGATTTGCAACCTTGCATCATGGACAGAAATATGTATTCACAGCAACTCCCAGAAAACAGAGGAAGTGATCGTTGAAGTTGACTATTGCTCTGGGAAGAATTAGACTAAGTCAAATACTTTAAGAAAATGCAAGAACTTTAAGTGTATGAGTCATCATTTAATGAACACAATTTTTTTCAAATATTTTATCAATTTAGTGTTTAGGAAAAGGAAGTATTTGGGGTAGGGGAAGATTTTCCTCCAGTTCATTGGAGGAAAACACATTAAATTTATGTGCATAACTGGAAATTGATTTAATTGTTGACTGCTTAACTACTCTCTAGCTGTCATTCTAAGAATGATCATTTTAACAACAGCAAGTAGAGGATCTTAAGGTTTCTATTTTTATTTGATAGTCCACATTTGAAGCTCCCATCTGGGAAGGAGAGGCTTGCCATGTATGCATGGGTGCAAATGACATGAACAATCTATTCACAAGAGAAGAAATGTCACATGATTAGTAAGCATATGAAAAATTGTTCAACCTTCTTAACAATCAAAGAAATACACCCCAAATAAAGAAAACTATATTTTTAAGTCACAAATAAAGATGAAAATAAAAGTATCACATACAATGATACTGATAGAGTAGAAAAACAGGGAAATACAGAAAATACAGTTAGGCAAAAACTCCCTGGAAAAAAAAATGGCATTATTTTTCAAAAGTTTTAACACTTGCATCCTATTTAAGCCAAAAATTTTTATTCTAATACTCTATATTAAGGATGTAATTAGAGTTATGCACAACTTCTTCGTGGATATTTATCATAGTGATTTCTGTAATGAGGAAAAATAGGAAGCAAAAACATCCAATCTACTTGTTCAAAGTTAGGCGACTACTTAAATAAAGTATGGTATTCTTAACAGAACACTAAGCAGCCAATGAAAACATCAATGTGACTATGTCAATTGACAATGGGAAAATGCTCATAATTAATTTTTAAGTGAAGCAGCAAACCACAAGATAGTATGCACAGTGTTAAGCTACTGTTATGGCATATACATACATATATATATATATATACACACACACACACACACACATCTATATGTACATGCACTGTGAAAGTTGAGTAGATGACTTGAGGAAAGGGCTGAAGATTTGGAATACTAATGTAGTCCATGGGAAAGGGAGCAGACCAGGTATGGATATTGTAAATCATTTCTTAAAGTATGAGTTGTAATTATTAAAATGTTGTAGTGACAGCAGTCAATTGCATTAAGCAATGTTCTCCAGCTTGTCTCAAAGTCTTGCTGTAAAGACTGAGAAACAGGGATAACTAGATTTATCCAGAGAGAATGGGATTTGTAGGAAATGTGTGGCTGAGTGACAAGTGCTCACACAGACTGATGATTAATTTAAGTGGTAAACCTGATTTAGTGGAAATGGAAATAATCCCTTGTGTGCCCACAGAGAATAAATGCTAACTTAGAAGTAGGCAGTCATCCTGGGCTTGCCGCCGACCTTGAAGCATGGCGAGGATACCAATAGAAGGATGGAGTGTAAGGAGACCTGAAGCCAGCAAGGGTGGGTACATCCTGATTGGGGTCTTTGTAAAGGCCAGAAGCCAAACATTCACACTGGCAGGGAGTGGGGGCTACTACTGTAAGAATGAACAGATTGGAGCCTGGTTGTAGAATGCGTAGCATATCACGCCAAAGAACTGAGATCCTGGTAAACCCCTTGTCAAAAATGTCCAGGATTAAATGTCAGTTCTTGAGATATTTTAAAAAATAAGAGTTCCAGGGTTGTGCTAGAGATTTTAGAAATATATAAAATAGTAAATGTGAAGTCAGGCAACATTTTATTGAATATAAATACTAGGACTCACAGTGCAATACATGGGCCTATTATAAATGGGCTACCCAAACAGTTTCAATAATATGGCTTCTGAGGTACATGAGCTTGAAGTTAATGAAAACTTAGAGAAAATGAGATTTTGTTGAATCCTAACGCTCATAAATAATAAAGTTCTACTTGGACTAAAATTTTTACAAAAATAAATAAGTTACTGTCTTTTCTAATAGTATTCAAGACACATTTAAGAGATAAAAAGCACCAAAATTTCTCACAAAGTGATGAATGAAAATGCTTACCTCATGGGAAAGTATAAAATATATTTTAAATAGAGAGATCAAAGTAGGTATAGATATACATACATAACCTTCCATGAGCATATGAGATGCTGGCAAAAAACCAAAGCAAAGGAATGCAAGTTCACTGACCAGGTTCCACGTGTCAGTGTGTGTGCTGGATGTTCTCAGAGAGATGAAATAACACATATTTGTCATATGGCTAGTAATCAGCGGATATAAGGTTTAAACGTTAATCTAAATGGTTGCAAAATAGCATATTATTACACCCACACTGAACCATTTCTCTGTAAGTTCTATTTATACTATGCTAAGACGTGGGACACCAAAATAGAAACTGACACATTTAATTTTGCCAACTATAGCTACTAATAGAACAATAGGGGCGTGTACACTTTGCATCAGTTTGGCTACAAACCTCAGAAAGGATTCTCTGGCAAAAATAAAACCAAGTCAGCAGAGTTCTTGTGCCCATAAATTGAAGACCCAAAAGAAGATGAAATCGATTATCAAGAACGGTACACTTCTTGGAAATCTTGGAATGAATACAAAGTAATACGTTAAATCATCTGGTGACTATATATTTTCTGTTACCAATGAGTGAGCTACAGCCTGGAGAGGCAAAGTGATTTACTCAAGTAACAGAGTAAGTTTGTGGACAGATTGGGCTTCTGTACAGGCCAAGTTTCATGTGATCTAGTATCCTACTCCCTTTCCATTGTGCCACATCAGGTTTTTTCATGACAGGATAAAAGTTAAAATGCGATTTCTGTGGTAAAGTATAGCCCTAATATAAAAGAAAAGCACCAAACATGACCAGTTTCCCTTTGGAACTCAAAATGCCCTTGGATTGACAAGGAAGACAGAGATGAATGTCTGTGTTCTTTTCCCAGGATGATTTCTTTGATCCCTGAGTGATGGAGGGCTTGGAGTACTCCTAACATTAGTCAATGTTTTTCGAGCACTTGCCCTTTGCCAGTCACTGCTAAGTATTTTACACTCATGATTTCACTTCATTCTTCTAGTTATCATATGTGCAATTATTTTTATTCCCATTTGAAATGTGAAGAACCCAAAACAGAAGCAATTAGTCCAAGATTGCTTAGATATTAAGAGTTAAAATATGAATCCCTGCAGTTTGAGACAAGAGTCCTTGCACCTCATGGCTATGCTAAACCAATTCCCTCCTTCCCACAGTATTGAGTTTCATTGTACAATATTTTAACTCAAGATTTAATCCAAAACCAGGGAAGGCTATCTCTTGAGTTTTGAGAACTCCGCAGGAAGATTAGCAACTTCTTTGCTGTCACAGGCCAAATGAAACATAGGCAGAGATGAGAAAAATACACATTGAAAACAGGACATATTGATGACTGGGGTAGAGAATAAAGAAAAAGAATAAAGGCCTTAACCTATATTTAAACTTTGAAGGGGTTTTAACTGATCTTCAATATCTTCACTAGCTACAAGAAAACTCATATTGCTTTCTGTGTTTTCCCACAGCAGTTGTACAAACCTCTCTGATCACTGTGAAAGGACTCATTACTAGCCTTGGGGACATTTTTTTAAAAATACATGTGTGTCTTCCCTAATAAACTGTGAGTTTATCAGTGAAAAAAGAACAAGTTCTCACATACGTCCCTCACTCCCCAAGGCTGGCAAATTATTTTTATATGTTACATACTGTACACAAAATATATAAGTGAGTAAATTTCTCATGCTGCTGGCTTTTATACAACTAAAGTCAAGACTGATTTTCCTGTTAAATTTAAATAAAACTTTAAAACCATATAATTCAATTAATCATCTTAATTTAATAAGATGGATATTAGTATTTTCTCAAGATACTGCAGTTGTACAAACCCCTCAGATCACTGCAAAAGGACTCATTACTAGCATTGGGGACTTTTTTTTTTTTAAAAATACATGTCTGTCTTCCCTGATAAACTGTGAGCTTCTAGAGGGCAAGGGCCATATCTAATCATGGTTGGCTCGCCAGTGCTTACGATTTTGCCTGAAACATAGTAATTTTTCAGTAAATGTTTAAAAACAAAAACACCCTAAGAATAAAATTATAGAGCTACAAAGTAAACATCTGCTTCACATGCTACTGAAGTCCTCCATGCTGCCCCGGGATGCCCTAGAGATGATACTATTTGACAATTTTGAAAAACTTGTGTTCTCAAACTATCTCTGTTTTTCTCCAAATGGGTATGGGAAATTATCTTCAATAATTAACTTTTAAGTGGTTTGTATGAATTTTGATGGTCTGGAGAACCAACATAATATTATGAACCATCTGAGTGATCAACAAAATTACAGCTGAGTCCTATTTTGCAACTCAGTGACTCCCATTTGGGTTAGTGCTTGTGGACACGTAAATACTATGTCAAAGCCATGCAAAAACAATGGTGAAATAAAAATCTTATGATAGCACAACCCCCTGGTTGTGGCAGGAAAACTGAATCCTCTAATAGCCCATTATCAGAATGGCAAACTATACCTTACCATAGTTGAGGGGGGTGATTTTACACTGAAAGGGAAAATCTCATCTTGAGAAAACATTAATATCCATCCTATTAATATGATTAATTGAATTATATGGCTTTAAAGTTTTATTTAAATTTAATAGGAAAATCAGTCTTGACTTTAGTTGTATAAAAGCCAGCAGCATGAGAAATGTATTCACTTACATATTACATGTATAGTATATAATATATAAAATATATAAAAATCACATTATAAAAATAATTTGCCAGCCTTGGGGAGTGAGGGATGTATGTGAGAATTTGTTCTCTTTTCCTTTGAAAGGTGTCCATGTATTATTCAAGTTAGAGACAAATTGGTCCAGCTCTGAGGGAAAAATGCATTTATGCCACTGCAGTTGCCATCACCTCCATGATCAATTCCAGCAGATGCATCTGTGAAAATCTTCTCTCCTCCTACCTATGGCATCCTGTGTAGAGTGTCATCACTCTCTCCTTTCACATTCACTAAAATTCACTGAGTGTATCTCCTGCTATCAAAGACTACTTGAAAAAAAGGAGGATGTTTTATTGCTTGTTCACTATAATCTACTTTGTTGATTCTTGTCACATTGCTCTGCTTTAGAGGAAAACTAATGACATTCTTCTGCAGGTAGCATTTTGATGTTTAAGCTCCATTTTTAAAATACACTATTTCTTCTATTTTGCTAACTGTAAATGTTTCATTCAGTATTTTATAACCACATGATTTTGGCAGACATTTTTTTGCTGGGATGTGTATTTCTTAGTGCTGCTTCCAATTCCTCATTTTTTAGAATTATGAATTTCTATTACATTCAACATAAAAACAACAACAGGCAACAGTGGTACGAAAATGAGTCAAAAGTTGTGACTCTTTCCCTACCCATAACTAGAAAGAAAAATGGTTCCAATCAAAAGCACTAGCAAATAAAGAATTGTTATGGGAGATAAATTGTACCACCTAGTATATATGAATCACATTCTGTGCCATGAAGTATACTACCTGTGAGTCTATTGTCTGAATCAAAAAAGAGTCTCTGAACTTGAGTGAATTAACTAAAAGGATATTTTCTCCAGAGAATCCAGTGACTACTGCTGTAACTGAAGAGAATGCTGAAGAACGGTCAATGTTTTACTAAAGCTTGTTACAACTTGCCACAACGTCTTTACATTGACCCAGTATTATTAGAGAATCTAAGGAGTTTAGAAGATTAAAACTGCTGACATGTTTAAAATTAAACTGTTTCAATAATTTTAAAATGTAATATTTTTTATAAGGAGATGTGGGGGCCAAGATAAGTATTCACTTTTACAGTCTAATTTACTTATTTATTTACATACATGTGGCAAGGCTATGGGAAGTAGTCAGAAGGGATATAATCTTCTGTATATCAGAACCATAAAACAGTATCTTTAAAATGATACTTTTCTCTATTGAGAATATTAAGTGCCAAATAGTGTACATTTAACACACTTAATTAAACTCAGTAATTACTGTATATTGCCTTTTTTTCAGAGATGAGTTGTATTAGGACTCACTAGATAAGCAAATATATATCTCTATCTATGTATAGTATGTACATAGACATACATACTTATATACAGAGAAAGAAAGAGAGACGTATTATAAGATATTGGCTCACACAATTATGGAGGCTGAGAAGTCCCACAATCTGCTGTCTGCAAGCTGGAGACCCAGGAAACAGGTGGTGTAGTTTGAAAACCTGAAAGCCAGAGAGCTGATGGTGTAGATCACAGTTCAGGTCTGAGGGACTGAGAACCAGGACCACCAAGGGCAGGAGATGACAGATGTCCTGGCCCAAACAGTCAGGCAGAGAATGAATTCAACCTTCCTCCATCCTTTTGTTCTATTAAGGTACTCAATTACTGGGTGATGCCTACCAACTTTGGGGAAGGCCATCTGCTTTACTCAGTCCAATTCCAAAGGTGTTCTTTTTGAGAAACACTCTCACAGACAAAATAATGTTTAACTGACTGGGCATCCTGGGACCTAGTCAGGTTGACATATAAAATTAATCATCAATTATTATAATTGTATTATATATATTATATATATAATAATCTGTGAATTTATCTAATTTAATAGTACATATTTGTTACTATTATATTTTGAGTAATCATAAATAACTTTCTTATTACTTTAATCATAAATAAGTTTTAGTAAATACAGTAGTATCCCTATCATATGCTTAGTCATTATTTATATGATAAATCACACCTAAGACTCTGAAACTCTGACTTCAGCAAGAGAAATTCTGATTTAATAGGACTATAGCAGAGCCCAGGTATTTGTGGCTTCAGAAGTCTCCATAGGCTGTTCTCACTTGCTGCCTGAGTTGAAAATCACTGCCTCAATATTAGATTGTAAGGAAACTGGTCATCAAAATGATCAAGTTTTTCCCAGTAACAAACCTATGCACTTAACACACAGTATCTATTCTACACAACACTAGGATGAAGTAAGGACAATTATCGCTTACATTCGACAGATGAGGAAACTGAGATACCATCTGCTCTTTGGTTACTGTTCTCCTAGGTTCAGCTGAAAGGACAAAAAATCCTTGCATTTTCCAGTCTCTGTCTCATACAATACAGAGAATCTGACTGGGCAGTCTATTAGGACCTTTTTCCTTAAATTTCAGTGAGTTACTGGAAAAGATTTGCTGTCTTCTTGCCAGGTATGACTTTAACTCCTGGGCATCTGATTTGATGCCCTTATTAGTCAGTTTAAGTCTCTCTCTCACCAGTCCCTGCCTCCATGATTCAATACCAGCTCCAAAAAGCCAAGCCCTCAACCTGAGGCCAATTGGCTGAAGGCCTAACCTCTTGCCTACTACTTGTTGGCTGTAACCCTTGGAGTTGAACCTGTCTTCCAGAATCCCTACAAATCACCTCATATAACACAACTGGATCTGTAACTTGATCTTTTACCTAATGCAGAGAAGCCTGACAACTTTGGACCAGTATCAGTATAGGTTAGACTATTAATCACTATGATCCCTTAACGTGTGATTTGGACACCCATTCTTCATAACAGTGGTCACCTAACTCTTCCTCTACTCTTGCTAGTTATGGCTTGTTGCTGCTTTCTCTGAAACATCTCTCTGACGTGAGCTCCTGGTAGGCATAACTGATATAGCCAACTTATCTGTTTATGCAAAAAATTTGCAATAAGAGTTTTGTTTATTTGAGACATGGTTTTGCTCTTGTTGCCAGGCTGGAGTGCAATGGCGCGATCTCAGCTCACCCCAACTCCACCTCCTGGGTTTAAGCGATTCTCGTGCCTCAGCCCCTGAGTAGCTGGGATTACAGGCATGTGCTACCACCCCTAGGTAATCTTTTATTTTTATTTTTAATTTTTATTAATTTTATTAAAACTCCAGCCTGGGTGACAGAGCGAGATTCTGTCTCAAAAAATGAAACAAAACCATGTAGCAATAATGCTTGTACAGACTAACGACTCAGTACATAGTAGTTATTATTTTTAGTGGTGGTCAGGTTGGTCTCAAACTCCCCACCTCAGGTAATCTGCCCACCTCAGCCTCCCAAAGTGCTGGGATTACAGGCATGAGCCACTGCACCAAACCTGGAATAATCGTGTTTAAAAGGCAATTTTCCTCTTGTCAGAAAATTATGTTAAATTTTCTAGATTTTTTTCTGAGAGTTAGGACTATAAAATAATTGATACACAGGGAAAAAAGGCAAAGTTCACACATGAAAATATAGTTTTAAAACTACTAATCTTAAAAAAACTCTAGATTTTTTGATATAAAATAGGGTAAGTTAATAACTGAAGACTTTATATGCAAGCAACCTGAGATGACTTTTTTAGTGACTACAAATTACATCATTTAAAGTAAAGAAATAATATATGCTTATTGCAAGAAAATATACCCAAATATGCATTAAAATATCAAATAATCCTATCAACAGTTAATTGCCAATTGTTGATATATTTCCTTCTAGTCTTTTTTTCTGTGCATGCACTGTATGATGTCAACTGTATGCATGTATTTGTCTACAGGTAAATTTTACATCCATATGTAGGGCAGTATTAATAGTGCTTGTTTATGTCTATATTTATATATGGAATGGCATGGTTTGAATGTGTCCCCTTCAAAATTCAGGTGTTGTCAATGTGATAGTATTATAATGGGGTGCTCTTAATAGGTGATTAGGCCGTGAGGACTCCTCCCTCATGAAAGCGATTAAGACCCTAATAAAGAGGCTTCAGGCACCTTTTGGCTATCTCCTGCCCTTCTGCCTTGTACCATGTGAGGGTGCAGAAAGAAGGCTCTCACTAGACATCAGTGTATTGATCTTAGATCCCCAAACCTCCAGAATTGTGAGAAATAAATATCTATTCTTTATAATTTACACAGTGTCAGGCATTCTGTTATAGCAGCGTAAAGTGAACTAAGACACAGAAAAAACTGAAATATTTGTATGTGTACATACATACACACATATATAGAGAACACAATTTTTTATTTTGCTTTATTTACAGTAGCAATTTCTTATTCATTTTAATCCACAGTTTTGGTCAGAACATCTGTCAAGTATTCGATTTTCTTGGAAGATGTATTTATTAACACAGAAACTATACATATAATGCAGGTTTTTTTGTGTGTGTGTGTGTTTTTTTTGCATGATCTGTCAAGACATAAAACTTCCTTAAGAGGAAAGAAGTAAGGGTATGAAATGAAACTATAGTTTCCTGATGACAGAGATTAAAAGATTTGAATGAGTGGACACATTATTAATCTTGGCCATTTCATGAAATGACTGGCAAATGAGTGCAATGCATGTGGAACTAAGGATTTTACATTTGAATGAATCAGTTCAAATTCAAACTTTACCACTAACTAAGAGAGTGGCCTTAGAAAAGTTATTTAACCTCTCCAAGGTCAATTATCTCATCTGTGAAGTGAACATAGTTTATAATTACTTCACCAAGTTACAAAGTCTAAATAAGATGAAGATAAAAAACATGTAGCAGACTGGGCACAGTGGCTCATGCCTGTAATTCCAGCACTTTGGGAGGCTGAGATGGGTGGATCACTTGAGGTCAGGAGTTCGAGACCAGCCTGGCCAACATGGTGAAACCCTGTCTCCACTACAAATACAAAATTAGCTGGGTGTGGTGGTAGGTGCTTTTAGTCCCAGCTACTTGGGAGGCTGAGGTTGGAGAATCGCTTGAACCTGGGAAGCAGAGGTTGCAATGAACCGAGATTACACCACTGCACTCCAGTCTGGGTGACAGAGCGAGATTCTGTCTCAAAAAAACAAAACAAAACCATGTAGCAATAATGCTTGTAGAGACTAATGACTCAATACATAGAAGTTATTATTTGTCTCCCTCTATAATACCCCGTCTTCACTGAAGTGTGCCCGTTACGGAAGGAAACCCTATTTGACTTCTGCTCCTTGAAGCTGCAGATAACTAAAATCAGCTCTTGCTGATGACAGGCCATTTTTGTAACGTGAATGACTCAGTCAGAGGTTCAGTCCTATACATTCATTCATTCATTCACTTATCAACCAATAATGATTTATTAATCTTCAGTATGTTTGCTAGGCATTACAAAAATATGAACATATGAGGATACATATAAGATGTCACCTTGTATATGGACATTTAATGTAAGTCCCTAACATATCATAGCTTATAGCTACAATTACAGAAGCATGTATACAGTAAAGCTTGAGCTATTTGAGGACATTACATCTTCTTGCTGGGTAGTGGAAAGAAAGCATTTTAGAGCAAATGATGTTTGAAACACATTTTGGAAATGAATAAGTATTTGCCAGATAGATGGGGCTGAGGCAAATACAGTTTTTCTCAGATGAAGAAGTGAACGTGAAAAGGATTTGAAAAAATATCAAGGAAACTATAGGTACAGTGTGATGTGTGAGGTGCTACTGAGGGGAATATGGTAGGATATGAGGCTGTCAAGAGAGGTAGAATGTAGCTAAGAGTCTTGAATATAAAGACAAGAAATGTAAAATGGATTTTACAGATGATTTTGAAAAATGATGTACTGAAGACTTTTGGGCTGTGGTATTTACTTTTATCAAACTGAGAAAGGCCACTCTAGTGTCATTGTTAAAGGCAAATTAAAATGCTATTAATTCAGACATTGTAACTGAGACTATCACAAAGATTCAGCCTAAAATGGATGAAAATCTACACTAAAGCAGTGACATATTGAGGCTCCATGTTGAATTTTTTTTTTTTTTTTTTTTTTTTTTTGTACTCTCAGGAGACTGTTTTGTGCTTTCCAAATTTGGAAAGCATCTATAAACTGCTATATTCACTTAGGAATATTCAAGAAAAGGTTAGAAACTTCTAGAAGGCAGAAATCTGCCCTGTGAACTTGGTAAATGTAAGTTTACTAAATATGTATGAGAGCTTCAATTTAGTAAGTTCAAACAGATGCTAGCACAGCAGTAATCAGGCTGAGGACACATGGATTGGACAAATCAGAAAGTGAGCCCTACCACAGGGATTGGCAAACTGCTGCGGTACGCTCATGGTGACGCGATCATCAAATGTCATTCTGTTCACACTCAGAAAAAGCCGCATGGAAGTGATAGAAAACTGTTGAATTAGGCACTGTTCAGTGCTTTTCCTAATTTACCATCTTGGCATTTTGTTCAACCGTTGCTGATTCCCTATATATTTCCTTCCACTGACTCAGTGAATTGAACACATGGTTTTGTTGTTAGACTTATACTGTCTTCGTAGATGGCAGGCTTAAATCATAAACAAGTAGAAGACATCGGATCAAACTTTTATTTATCTTTTATCCCTTCTGACTATTTTCCAAATGTTTCTGCTTAGGACTCTCGTGAAACCCTGAACAGTGAAACATGGAGTTAACTCACTGTTCTATTGGTTTTATAAAGCACAGAGAGTTGGGTTTACAGGACAGAGGACACACTACTGAGAAGTGAAAAGCACAGAAGAAAATACATTCAGTTCTAATGCTGGCTTGTCTACTCCCATCAAATGCAGCCAAGTCATTAAAAAATAGAAAAGTCGGCTGTGCTAACATGCATAAATCAGTCAAATTTTACCCTGCTCTAATCTTAAAGGACTGCAACAAAATTTACTTAACTTGAGCACTGATAAAGAGCAATCAAGCTGCTGCAGCAAAAGCAAATAAATTAACATGTAAATGCAAGCAAAGTATCAGTTGTTTTAAACTTAGGAACTGTTAAGACTATTGTTTAACAGAGTATTATTTATTGTTCCTATACCTGATTAGTTTAAGCTGCATATTTAAACCTCTCCTTTTTGCATGGGTTATAATGGGAATAATTTCTGAATCCCACAGTCTGAAAAATTAAAATAATTAATGAATAACCACCAGAAATCTCTGCATTGCCCAACAGTTTTAGACAATCATGGTCCTCCAACCATAAGAAATCAGAGGAAATAATGCACAAAAATACTGTACGGCATATACTTTTTAGAGGACATAAAAAGAATGATAGTGGTGGGTGATAGCATTACCAAATCACACCAGTAATTCTTAATTTCTTGTTGATATGCAAAATTATATTTATCAATTTATTAATGTATGTAAATCATCTATTAATATTGCAGTTTTGTAATTATCTGTATCAGCTATGTAAATGTTATGGCTTAGTATAAATAATTTGATACTTAGCTTTATTCTTATTCTTTATAGATAAATAAGGGTTTGATATATGCAGATGCAATTTGGAACAATGAGCAAGGGTGGTATAGGGAGAAATCTACACATAGAAGATGAAGAGTCATGAGTTCGATTCTCAGCAAAGGCTAAAATCTTTGAAGGGAATGTCAAGAAATTCAAACGTCACTGTTTGTTAAGCCTATTTCACTCAGGGAATGAACTGTCACCCTTCCCATGGGAAAAAATAAAAAATAGAAGCAATTTTCTACTCAGTTCAGGTCCACTTTAGTAAATCCAGAGATGAACAAATGACGCTTATATGTTATACATGCGTAGAGAATGTGAACATGCCTAACAAGTACAGAACTTTAGCCTCTTCTTCAGTTAACTAGCTGTGTGGCCTTGGTCAACTCCAGTAATCTCTCTGTCTCATTTGTGAAAATGAAGTAGATTGGACCCAAAGTGACAAATCATTTACACATCAAGTGCTAACAATGATGAGCTGTAAGAAGCTGCTTGGTGTTCTGTGTTGAAATAGAATGTGTACTTGTGTCATGGCTCGACAAGGAAGAATGGGGGTGGGCTAGGGGCTTTTGCAGTTCAAGTGCTGCTATTTGCTACTCTTGAATTGATTTATTTCTGAGTAATTTCTCATTCTAAATCTTTCTGACTCTATGATTTAACATGAAGATAATAGGTAATGCTGAAACACTAAGGAAAGAGGCTTTAGGAAAGTTTCCAGTACCTAAAAATATCACTTTCAACTACACTACCTTATATAGTGTTTAAATTTCTCTAATTTTTCATTTTTTTTTTTTAGTTAAGGCAATGACTTATCAGAACTATACCTTGGTTCAAATGAATTGATGAACTTAGCTAACCTATGATGACAGAAGGCCTTGGGAGAAATTAGATCTATAATAAAGATATTTGTGTAAGTAAAAAGAAGAAAAGTTTCATAAAGAACTTTTGGGACATTACTGTCAATAAAGGTAGTGCTGACTGAGCAGCCAAGTAACCAGGAAACCACAGGACTGGTCCTGTTGCCAAATACTAGGAGTGCCTTAGAAGCCAGGGATGCAGTATTGACCAAATACAAAAAAGGTACACAGTTACAGACATAAAAGAAAGCTCACTTTGGGAGGCCAAGGCAGGCGGATCGTGAGGTCAGGAGATCGAGACCATTCTGGCTAACATGGTGAAACCACATCTCTACTAAAAAAACAAAAACAAAAACCCAACTCTTCTGCTAAAGGAAGTTAAGACAATTGGGCTCTTTTTCAAGATTGAATAGAACAATAGAGATCATTCCTATCATCCAGAATTACAGTTCATTTTTCTACCTTGCTAACTCTAGATAGAAAGATCTAAATAAAAATAATAGAGTACATTCATTGGAACTAGAATTACCAACCACATCAGTTAAGGATTTCTATTTACCTTTAATATCATTAAATTGAAAAAAGTAATATATATGATTCTATAAATGTTATAAATATTAACAGTACTAAAAATCATTAACATTTAACAACATAAGTGAGAAAACATAAATCATATGTACTATGACCATTTAAAAAGAAATATTTACATTAATTGGATAAAAACACAAAACTTCCTCTAAATGTCAAATATCTGTTAAAGACTATGTGAAAATATTTTTGTTTGTATGCTTACTTCTCTTTATTAAACATTATCTATGGATAAGGATTTATGTAACATTAAATATTTATATTGGTGAAATATAAATGATTCTTAATTCACATAACATTTGCATATATAAAATGTGATACATAGTAAAGTGATAAACAGTCTGCATTTGGTAACCTAAAAAAAGGCATGATTTACTACCATCTACCTATCCATTTATCCATCGTTTAACCAATATGTATCGTGGTACATATCATGTTTTACATTGTGTTTTCCCAGAAATAACAAAAAGATAATGACTTGAGCAGTGCAAGTAGTTTATTTAGGAGGTGATCTCGGGAAGCATTAGTATTAGGGAAGAGAGACAGGAAGTGAAAAGAAGCCAATGGAAGGCACATTAACAAGCAGATGACTGTTGTGAGCAAATGGGGCTCAATTCCACAGGTGGTCATTAGAAGACAATTTGTATGGAGTGCTCCCAGCTCAGAGGTCAGGATGCTGGGGTATTTTTCTACTAACTTTGAATAGGTATTAAGGAATTGCTAAAGTGTGAATGTTTGTGTTCCTCCAAAATTCATGTTGAAACTTAATCTCCAGTTCAATAATATTAAGAAGTTGGGCCTTTGGGAGGTGACTAGATCATGAGGACCCCTTTTGTGAATGGGATTAAGACATTTATAAAAGAAGCTTTACAGGGCATCTGGCAGCCCTTTGCCCTTCAGCCTTCCACCATGTGAAAACATAGCAAGAAGTGCCTCACCAGACACTAAATGCTGGCTTCTTGATCTTTGACTTTGTAGCCTCCAGAACTGCAAGAAATCAATCTCTTCTCTTTTCTGTATAAATTAGCCAGTTTCAAGTATTCCATTACAGTGACATGAACAAACTAAGATAGGGTGTCAACTCACTGGCACTTCTAGACTTGCCCACTGTGTGTTCTCCCATGGCCAGAGAAATCTATCAAGCAGACAATTACAGGGTCTGTCAGCCAAGAAGTCATTGGTAGAAAGAAAGCACCTAGCAGATTTGGTCAGGCCATGAGCAAAATTTACAAGAACCAGGGAGAATGTTAGACATTACAAAGAAAAAATGGAAACATAGACTTTGCCTTTGGGGAGTTTCCAGTAAAATGGGTAAACCTTGGAAATAAATGATTATAATACAATACAGAATGACCAAAAGGAAATTTGTGCACAAGTAGAAAGAGCACATAGGTGTCATTTGGATTTTGTTTGAAAATTCTTCAATATTTGAGCCCAAATTATTTTGTATCATACAATTGCTGCCTCTCACCTTTAATTTTAGGAAGAATGAAAGAAAATGGTCATTTTCAAGATATTTCAAATGATGAGACAATAATGTTATATGGCAGTTATAATTAATAATGGCAAAGAGAATTGATTACATGTTGCCAATTACATTAGAGAAAGCTAAAGAGATTTTGCTGGAGCTGAATCTCATTCGATTCCAGTAAACCATATTGAGAAGTTTGGGAGCTTGGTTAGCTTTTCTGCAAAATCTAAAATGGAGTAGTAGATTTCCTAATGTAAAGAAAAATACGTACAGCTTTAGTCATATGACCTCTAAAACACTTCGGTGATTTAATCACCATCAAGAAAAACCTCTAGCAGCAGAGTTTAACCTATTAAGAAAACAGGTGTTTGTTTTCTTAAAATAAAACTATGTTTGCAATTTTTGATCTTGTCAATACTTTAAAGCGAGCTGATGCCTGTACCAAAAGCTGTCTGAGGTTGCAGCCATGACCACTTCCAAACTAAAGCTGGAAGCTTAATAATGACCTATTGGGGATAAACTTTTACATCTCGGGAGGAGGATTAACTCCTGTATTTTCCTGTGTTCATATAAAAAGTTCAAGCATTAGAAACTATCAATATTTACACATAAGAATGATTTTAGCCGTGCTAGGGTAGGATAATCTTTATAAATCAGTGTATTTTTATAATAATATATATTTAAAATTAGAGAGCTTGGAGAAACAAGCTCTTAAATTATAAATTTTTCTTTGTGTTCTCTCCTAAATCCTAAAACAATTATATAATTTCTCATATGTCTGCATTTGACATTTAACACCAAATAACAGTTTTTATTGAAGTCACATTTACTAACACCCATGGAGTAACACATTCAATAGTTAATATACTTATTTTCTTCCATTAAATTAAGAAGTTTGCTCCTCCAGAACCACTCAGATTCATTTTGTCCATTTACCTGCATGAATGAATACATTCTGTAACATTCTCTAAAGGAAAGAAGGAATTTAAGTTATCTCGCAAAAACATACACAATGAAATGTAGTAATAGTGGGTGAAGAAAACAGAAAAAAGAGAAAATGTATAGAAAGGAGAACATACAAAGAAATGTGAGAGATGAAATTACACAAAATTTCTTAGAACTGAGGCAACATTTGAATGTAAGCTTTCTAACAACTAATGCAAAGACAAAACCATCACACATAGTTGATTTGGAGAGATTATCAGATGAAACCAAAATTTGTCAGTCTAATCTGAAATGTAATGCAAAATTTAGAGACACATTTATTCCACAAAGCCTAGCATATATAGTGTCAATGTCCTAAAAATTACAGTTTTTATAAATATGATGAAAAGTTTATAAGGCTGTTTCTGATAAGCTCTTTATAGAAATTACCTGTAACACTAAAACTTATAATAAAAACACTTACTGAGTTGTTACCATGTGCTAGTCACTTTACTAAGTGTTTAGGTCATTTGGCCATCATTACCACCCTATAAAATGGTTAAAATTTATTGCCCTCTTTCAACAAATTAGCAAAATAGCTTAGGAAAGTTAAATAAATAGTCCAGGATCATATATCTGGTAGAGGCATGGAAAGAATTCAAATTGACCCCAAACTCAGGCTTTCAGATGCCAGGCTTTAGGAGCTCCCACTGGTGAGGTTTTATGTCATGGTATCTAAAACATACTTATGTTTACAAACAGAAAAATCCAGCAATATGGAGCTTACATAAATATTTTAAATTATTACAAGGATAATTGTGCTTTGGTTCTCATAGGATTTGGGCTCCCTAGGGTATTAAATAGGAACTCAGAGCAATATACTTTGAGCAACATAACTTCTTCATGTTCCTTCCAAGATAAGCAGGTTGCAAAATGGGTTATTTGAAATTGAATGAGTAAACTTGTTTTGTACGAGTGTTAGCTGTGAGCTAACTAAATTATGGGGAATTGGTACACAAATTATGATTTTGAAATGAAGAACAGGCTTATCTCTCTGGCTTGAGGAGGAACAGACAGGGAATAGGCATCTTGCTCAACCAAAATTGGCATGAAATGATTAAATAACAGGTTAAATAGGAAAGGTGTCTGAATTCACACTGATTTATTCCACTAATTTTTTAATAACAAAAAAATGATATTCTTTTAACTTTAAAAATAGACTTAAATTGATTATTTTTAGATATTTACTTTTAAATAAACTCAGTGGTCACAAATCTCTAAATTGATCAACATTACTGATAACATTACCATTGATTATTAACAATGAATAAAAATATTTACATGAAAGGATGTCCATAATTGCCAATAAAAGAATAAATTAAGAAAAATATTTACTTTTCTATATTACAGCATTTAGATGACAAAGGTAGAAATCTTTTTATCTAATATAATCGTAATAATCATTTAAAGGATTTGTGAATTTTAAAAACAATTTCATGTGGCACAATTTCTTAACATCTGAACCAGGTACTCTACTGCCCTCTCATGGATATTATAGAAGTAGCAAGAAGAATAAAGTCAACTTAAAAAGGGTCAACAAAAGGAACTTTGTTTAAATAAAACCTGTGATTTATAACAGACACACTATTAAATAAGTATTTTTATGCAGAATATTGTTTTTATGAAATGTCATAAAATGTTTAGAAACAGGTACTTTAAATAATTATGAAGTAAAATAAATGAAGTGCACTTCACTTATAGAATTGTGAACTATGGAATTGCTAATGTCCTTCTTACTTCCCAAATCTCATTGTTCTTAAGTATACCATTATTTTCATGAGTTTAGTAGTCTCGGGTGACTGGTATAGAAAAAATAACTTTAGTTTGGTAATCCCTCCAAACTATAAATTGTTTTTGCCATAACTGATAAATCTCTTCATGGAACAAAAAGTAAGAAATCTTAGAAAACTGTAAATATAAGTAGAAATCCAAGCATGGTGCTTAACATCTGAGATTGCATTTGTCAGGTGAGGGAGGGAGTGAAAACATGGTTGCTGCATATAGTTGTACAGGTTGTAGACTGCACATCTCCAAAGGGGTTTGCCTAGATAAGACATTTTAAAATGATTGCCCACATGTAAATTACACCATTAGGTATACTTCTAGTATTTTGAATTAAGCAACTCAACATTTTTTCCCAATGATATTGGTAGGAGGTTAGGGAAATTCGTTCATGTTGGTGTGGAAGAACAGCCTCTCGATAGTTAAGACAGACAAAGAACAGATAGCTGTTGTGACTCTGAAGCCTGATATCCTTGACCTGACCTAGCACCTCTTCCATTAACAGTCATAGTTCTGGGTTTAGAATTTCACGGGCCTTAGGGACATGATGTAAGCACTATTTTAACACTGTTTCTTAATTCATTTCATACATACAAATTTGAGCATTTCACATGTACTTTCTATTACTGCTTTGTAGATAAAGGTTTTTAGAAACATTTACAAGTCTTATAACATTGTTGACCAGACTGAGATATTTTTAGTTTTTAACATAGAATATGATCACAGACATAAGAAACTATCACCTCCTATTGAATTGTTTTTACAGTGGTTACCTAATTCTAAAAAACTGAATATTAATTATCTTAAATATCAAGGAATCAAGTCCAGATTAACTGTTCTACAGCAGCTACAGAGTCCAGCAATAGGACATCCTGTGGTGCTGCCAAGAATACCACCTGCCTGATGATCTTTGCCATTGGCACTGACTTCAGAAGGAATCTGCTTGAAACTTAATACAGAAAAAATACCTTGTCAGCTACTTAACATGGATTAAGAATATGAATCAACATCTTCATTACTATAAAATTAGTCAAAAGAAGTGTTAAATAAAAATACAAGGCATTGACTTATGTACCATTTTACCAAATCTTTAAAATCGTATCTTCTTGTCATATAAACTGAAATGCAGTCTAGAGTAATTTACTACTATTTTAATCTTAAAATGTTATATTTAGACATAATTCGTTGGAGGGAATATGCTTGTGTTTGTGAATGCTTACATGATTTATTAATAATTCTTGTCACCTTTTATTGCTCTATCCTCTATTTTTTCAATTGGTTTTGATTCTATAAACGCCTTCTCCTCTAGCTTTTTGGAGTTGCTCTCTTTTGAGTGACTGTCTCTCCCAAAATAGGTTTTGATCATTTGCTCTGCTTTTATAGACGGCTGATGGTTACTTCAGCCACCGTGCAGGACAGGTTGCTGGGGCCTCTTAGGCAGTGGCAGATTGGAAACCAGGCTGTTTATTATCTCTCCAGTAGATTTTGTGTCACAGGATTCCCTGGGACTTCTCTGCTGAACTGTTTTAGGAGATATCTGATGAGCTTTTATTAGTGAGTATTCATTCAGCATCTACTGCATATAGGTATTGTGGCTTTTTAATATATATATTTTTTGAGACAGGATCTCACATTGTAGCACAGGCTGGAGTGCAGTGGTATGATTTTGGTGAGCCTCCTGCCTCAGCCTCCCAAGTAGCTGGGACCACAGGCATGCTCCAACATACTCGACCTTTTTTTTCTTTTTTTGTTTTTGGTAGAAAAAGGATCTCACTATGTTGACCAGATTAGTCTGGAATTCCGAGTCTCAAACCACCCACTTGATTCAATCTCCCAAAGTGCTAGGATTACAGGTGTGATTTACCACGTCCTGCTGCATTTTTTTTTAATGTGGGGGACTTAATGAAGGTAGAATGCCTTAGTTTACTATGGCTGCCACAACAAAATACAATAGGCTGGAGGCTTAAACAACAGACACTTATCCCTCACAGTTCTGGAGGATAGAAGTCTAAACTTCAGGTGTTCAAAGTTTGGTTTCTCCTTTGGCCCCTTTCCTCGGCTTGCAGATGACACCTTCCCACCAGGTTCTCACAGGACCTTTGCTTTGTGTGCTGCATCCCTTCCTCTTCTTCTGAGGACACCAGTCATATTGGATTAAGCGCTCTACCCTGATGACCCTTATAAGCTTAATTACTTTTTAAAGAGTTCTGTCCTCAAGTAGTATCACACTGGGGATTAGGGCTTCAATATATCTACTTAGAAGAGACACAATTCAACTCTTAATACACAGCACAGCACTTAGATATTCCAGCTTTGAATTCAGACCACCACAGTTTGAATTCCATCTCTACTCTTTACTAGCTGCACGATACTGCACAAATCACTTAAAAGAAAACTAAGCTGTCTGAACGTATTCACCTAAATTTAGTGAGTAATAACATAATCTAGCTTATAGTGCTATCACTTATTTCAATTAATACTAAAATAAAAACCTCTATGAGGCAGTTCTTGAGAAAAAGATTTCAATATGTTTTCTTATTTATTTTTTATACCCATCAGACATTTCATATGAACCGAAACAAGCCCTTGAAAAATATTTTTAAATGAGTACAATATTAAAAATAATAACTTTTAACAGTAGAAGAGAGCTTTGAGACCATCTTTTTTCACTATAAACCAAAATGAATCACCAAGTTGTATTTTTCTTCTGACTAGACCATATTCAATATCGAAAGACTACTGAAAATAACACATAGAAATGCAAAGTTGCTTTATATCTAAATTATTTTTAAAGAGAGCCTGATAAAGTCTCCTCATTGTGGCCTACTGTGAATTATCTGTTTCTCTAAAACAATGGGTTTTCATTTTATCAACTTCATCATTAAAGCCAAAATGTGAAGAATCGTAATTTCAACCTCCCTCTTTCACTTACTTCTAAACACTCACTGTCTTAGCGATCTGTAAATAATTGACCAGCCAAGCACTGAAGCACAAAGACAAATAGATCAATAGTCCTCCTGCAAGCTCTTACAGCAGGGAGAGAAACCCTGTTTCCCTTCATTTCCTACCACACAGGACCTCATGCATGAATCAATCTGCAGTCTGCAACCCCCAGATTTAACTCAGCATGCATAATCAGCAAGAACTGCTGAAGTCTTTGATTAAACTTTTAAATTGCCTCTTAATATGATGTAAATGGAAAAAGGTATTGATTAAAGAACCTTAAAATGGTAACCTGTTAGAATGAGAAAGGAAAAATGCTTTGAGTTGGTGAGCCTGTATAGAAAGATAAGTAGTGCGAACAATGCAGAAAGGATCTTCAATGCACAAGTGCAAAACAAACAGTAATTATACCTACTGGTCCTCATGTTCTTGGGCTTGCAAAACTTGATACATACATATATGAAAAATGTATGCATTGACTCTAATCATACTAAAAATATTGAGCACTAAATATATGTCAGAATCCTTTCTAGGCGCTGATGATACAGCCATAAAGAAAAGTGACAAAGCTCTCTGCCTTTGTAGAACTTAATTTCAAAAAGGGAAAGAGAAAAAAATAAGATAACAAGTATCATATATGGTTTCTTGAATAATAAGTTCTATGGAAGAAAGAAGAACAGAAAGTATATGTATGGGGGAGGTAACAATTTGGACATGGAAAGTACCAAGAAAGGCCTACTGAGATGGTGACATTCGAGTCAAATGCTAAAGGGGTTGAAGAAATGAGTTATGCAATTTTCTGAAAATACTTTAAACAGAGGCAACATCAAATGCAAGGGCCCTGAGTGAAAATCAAGCTTCCTTTGCATTGGCTAAAGACCAAGTAAAGCAGTATGGGTGAATGCTATAAGCGACTGGGAAAGGAGCAAGAAATGATTTAAGAAAGGTATTAGGAGATAAGATCATATAAGGCTTTGGAGGCAACTTTAAAGACTACTTTTATCCCAAATGCAATGGGTTGTCATGGAGGACTTTGAGCAAAGGAGGAATAGCATCTGACATCTGTTCTGACAGCAACACTCTGGATGATGAGTTGATAGATTGTCAGGAGTGATTAGAAGAGCATAAGATGAGATACAATGGGATGAGACAGGATGGAAGAGAAAAGAGAAAAAAGAGAAAAAGGGAAGAGGAGGGAAGAGGAGGGGAGAGTTGGGGAGGGGAGGAGACTGAATTACCAAGAAGGTAGGAGGAGTAGATCTTAAAGTGAGAAGTTCAAGAGTACAGTTTTACACAAGTTACATTTGAGATATTTATTTACATAATTATTTAGTTTTTAAAATCTTTATGGGTACATGGTAGATGTATATATTTGTGGGATATTTTGGTGTATATATTGATGAGGTAAGTGTATATATTTATTTTGATACAAGCATAAAACATGTAATCATCACATCAGGGTAAATGGGGTATGCATCACCT
This sequence comes from Macaca fascicularis, assembly GCF_037993035.2. Lineage (NCBI taxonomy): Eukaryota > Metazoa > Chordata > Mammalia > Primates > Cercopithecidae > Macaca > Macaca fascicularis. Next base: position 26,284,643 of record NC_088376.1, on the reverse strand, counting down.
CAAGCATTTATCATTTCTTTGTGTTACAAACCTTCCCATTGTACTCCCTCAGCTATTCTAAAATGTATGTAAAATGTACAAAAAAAAATTATTGCTGACTGGGCCGGGCACAGTGGCTCACGCCTTTAATCACAGCACTTTGGGAGGTAGGTGGATCACCTAAGGTCAGGCGTTCAAGATCAGCCTGGCCAACATGGTGAAACCTCATCTCTACTAAAAAATACAAAAATCAGCTGGGCATGGTGGTGGGTGCCTGTTATCCCAGCTACTCGGGAGGCTGAGGAGGGAGAATTGCTTGAACCCAAGAGGTGGAGGTTGCAGTGAGCTGAGATTGTGCCACTGCACTCCAGCCTGGGCAACAAGAGCAAAACTCTGTCTCAAAAAAACAAAACCAAACAAAAACAAAACCAAACAAATACAAAACAAAAGCTAGAGCGAGATTCTGTCTCAAAAAAAAAAAAAAAATATATATATATATATATATAGCTGACTGTACTCACCCTGTTGTACAAACAGCTACGAGGTCTTATTCATTCTACCTATTTTTGTATGCATTAACCATTCCCATTCTCCCTCACCCCTACTACAATTCTCAACCTCTGGCAACCGTTATTCTACTCTCTATCTCCCTAAGTTCAACTGTATTAATTTTTAGCTCCCACAAGTGAGTAAGAACATGTCATGTTTTTCTGTGTCTGGCTTATTTCATTTATAAGTTCCTCCAGCTGCATCCACGCTGTTGCAAATGATGAGATCTCATTCTTTGTAATGGCTGAATAGTACTCCATTGTGTATAAGCACTGCATTATTATTATCCATTCATCTGTTGATGGACACTTAGGTTGATTCCAATTCATAGCTGTCATAAATACTGCTGCAATAATCAAGGGAGTGCAGATATTTCTTTGATATACTGATTTCCTTTTTGGGGGATACATACTTAGCAGTGGTATTGCTGGATCACATGGTAGTTCTATTTTTAGTTGTTTTTGTACCTCTATACTTTTCTCCATATTGGATATACTAATCTATATTCTCACAGTGTATGAGGATTCCCCTATTCCACCAGCATTCATTATTGCTTGTCTTTTGGATAAAAGCCTTTTAAATAGGGTGAGGTAATATATCACTATAGTTTGGATTTGCATTTCTCTGATCAATGATGCTGATCATATTTTCATATACTTGTTTGTTATTTATATGTCTTTTTTGAGAATTGTCTATTTAGATCTTCTGCCCATTTTTAATTGGATTAAACATTTTATCCTATAGAGTTGTTTGAGCTCCTTATATATCTGGTTATTAGTTTCTTGTCAGATGGATAGTTTGCAAATAATTGTTTCCCATTCTGTGGGTTGTTTCTTCACTTTGTTGATTGTTTCCTTGGCTGCATAGAAGCTTTTTAATTTGATGTGACTCCATGTGTTCATTTTTGCTTTGGTTGTCTGTGCTTGTGGGGTATTACTCAAGAAATATTTGCCCAGACCAACATCCTGGAAAGTTTTCCCAAGGTTTTCTTTTAGCAGTTTCACAGGTTGAGATCTTATATTTCAGTCTATTATCCACTTTAATCTTATTTTGTGTAGGGCAAAAGATAGCAGCTAGTCCCATTCTTTTGCATATGTATATTCAGTTTACCCAGCATCATTTATTGAAGAAACTGTCCTTTTCCCAATGTATGTTCTTGGCATCTTTGTTAAAAATGACTTCATTGTAGATGTATAATTTCTGGGTTCTCTATTCTGTTTCGTTGGGGTATGCATCTGTTTTTAAGTAGGTGGCATGCTGTTTGGGTTACTATAGCTCTGTAGCATAACTTGAAGTCAGGTATGTGATTCCCCCAGTTTTACTCTTTTTGCTAAGAATGACTTTGGCTGTTCTGGAACTTTTGTGGTTCCATATAATTAAAAAAAATTTTTTTCTACCTTTGTGAAGACTGTCAATTGCTATTTTGATAGGGATTGCATTGAACTTGTATATTGCTTTGAATAGTATGAACATTTTAACAATATTTATTTTTCTAATTCATGAACATTCTAATCCATGAATATAGACTATCTTTCCACTTTTCTATTTCATCCTCAATTTCTTGCATCAATGTTTTGTAGTTTTCTTGTAAAGGTCTTTCACATTTTTGGTTAAGTTTATTATCAGGTATTTTATTTGTAGCTTTAATAAATGGAATTATATTCTTGATTTCTTTATCAAACTGTTCACTGCTGGCCCATAGAAATGCTAATGATTTTTGTATGTTGATTTTGTATCCTGCAACTTAACTGAATTTATCAATTCCAATCGTTTTTTGAAGTCTTTAAGTATTTCCAAATACAAGACCATATCATCTACAAAGAAGGATAATTTGACTTCTTCCTTTCCAACTTGGATATCTTTCATTTCTTTCTCTTGCCTGATTCATCTAGCTGATACTTCCAGTACTATGTTGAATAAGAGTGGTGAAAGTGGGCATCCTTGTTGTGTTCCAGATATTAGAGAAAAAGCTTTAAATATTTCTCTATTCAGCATGATAATCTCTATGAGTATGTAATATAAGCCTTTATTTTGTTGAGTATGTTCCTTCTATACACAAGTTTTCAAGGGATTGTATCATGAAGAAATGGTGAATTTTACCACATGCTTTTCTAACATCCATCAAAATGATATGATTTTTGTCCTTCATTCTGCTGATATAATGTATCATATTGATTGCTTTGCATATATTGAGCCATCCTTGAATCCATGGAATAAATCCCACATTGAGGGACTTAAGATGCATCATTAGGTTATGTATTTGAAAGGGGTTTTTTCGTTTGTTTGCTTTTTTCCCCTTTTTTGATGTAGGCACTTGTTGCTATAAACCTTCCTCTTATTAAGGTTTGGGTATGTTGTGTTTCCATTTTCATTTACCTCAAGGAATTTTAAAATTTCCTTTTTAATTTCTGGTCATTCAGGAGCATATTGTTTACTTTCCATGTGTTTGTATAATGTTCAAACTTCCTCTTGTTATTGGTTTCTAGTTTTATTCCATTGTGGTCAGAGAAGATCTTTGATATTATTTTAATTTTTCTGAATGTTTTAAGACTTGTTTTGTGGCCTAATGTATGCTCTATCCTTGAGAATGATCCTTATGCTGAGGAGAAAAAAATGTGTATTCTGCAGCCATTGGATGAAATGTTCTGTAGATATATGTAAGGTCCATTTGGTCGATAGAGCAGATTAGTTCTAATATCTCTTTGTTGATTTTCTGTGTGCATTATCTGCCCAATGCTGAAAGTGGAATGTTGAAGTTTCCAACTATTATTGTAGCTCTCTCTTTAGCTCTAATAGTATATGTGTTCTATATCTGGGTTTTGCAGTATTGGGTGCACATAGAGTTATAATTGGTATTTCATCTTGATGAATTCATTCCTGTAAAATTACATACTAAAGTTCTTTGTCCCTTTTTGTGATTTTTGTCTTAAAAATCTCTTCTATCTGATGTAAGTATAGCTACTCCTGTTCTTTTTTGGTTTTCATTAGCATGGAATATCTTTTTCCATCTCATTATTTTCCATCTATGTGTGTCTTTATAAGTGAAATTTGTTTCTTATAAGCAATAGATCATTAGGTCTTACTTTTTACTCATTCAGTCACTGTTTTTGATGGAAGAGTTTAGGACACTGACATTCAATGTTATTATTGATAACTAGGGACTTACTCCTGCCATTTTGTTATTTCGTTTCTGATTGTTTTGTGGTCTTCACTTTCTTCCTTCCTTCTTTCCTATATTCTTTTTGTGAAAATGATCTTCTCTGGTAATATGTTTTCATTTCCTGCTTTTTATTTTTCATGTATCTGTTGAAGGGTTTTTGTTTGTTTGTTTGTTTGTTTGAGACAGAGTCTCACTCTGTCACCCAGACTCGAGTGCAGTGGTGTCATCTTGCCTCACTAAAACCTCTGCCTCCCGGGTTCAAGTGATTCTCCTGCCTCAGCCTCCCTAGTAGCTGAGATTACAGGCACCCGCCACGATACCCAGTTAAATTTTGTATTTTTAGTAGAGATGGGGGTTTCACCATGTTGTCCAGGCTGGTTTTGAACTTCTGACCTCAAGTGATCTGCCCACCTTGGCCTCCCAAAGTACTAGGATTACTGGGGTGAGCCACTGTGCCCAGCCCTGAAGCTTTTTTTTTATGATTTTGAAATTACCATGAGGCTCACAAATATTATCTTATAACCTATTATTTTAAATTGATGAAAAGTTAACTCTGATAGCAAAAACAACCAAGAAAGTAAACAAGCAAAGGGAAAACTAAAGAAATTCTACACTTTAACTTCACCTCTCCCACTTCTTAACTTTTTGTTGTTTCTATTTATACCATATTATACTATCTATGTCTTTAAAAGTTGTAGTTATTATTTTTGATAGTTTCATCTTTTAGTCTTCCTACTAAGATATGAGTAGTTTACATACCAGAATTGCAGTGTATCTGTCTGTGTACTTCATATTACCAGTGAGTTTTGTAACTTCAGGTGATTTCTCATTGCTCATTACATCCTTTTCTTTCAGATTGAAAAACTCTCTTTAGCCATTCTTGTAGGTTATGTACAGTGTTGATAAAACCTCTCAGCTTTTGTTTGTCTGGGAAGCTCTTTGTCCCTCCTTAATCTTTGAAGGATATTTTTGCTGGATATACTATTCTAGGATAAAAGCTTCTTTCCATCAGTATATCATGCCACTCCCTCCTAACCTATAAGCTTTGCATTGAGAAATCTGCTTCCAGATGCATTGGAGCTCCTTTATGTGTTATTTATTTTTTTCTTTTCTCTTGCTGTTCTCAGAATCCTTTATTTATTCTTGACTTTTGGGAGTTTGATTATTAAATTTTGTGAGGTAGTCTTATTTGAGTTAAATCTTCTTGGTGTTTTATAACCTTCTTGTAGTTGAATATTTAATATCTTTTTCTAGGTTTAGAAAGTTCTCTGTTGTCTCTCTGAATTAACTTTCTCGCCAATATATATCTCTCTCTATCTCCTCTTTAAGACCAATAACTCTTATATTTGCACTTTTAGGCTATTTTCTAGATCTTGTATGTGCGTCTTATTTTTTATTCTTTTGCTTTTGTCTCCTCTGTGAATTTTCAAATAGTCTGTCTTCAAGCTCACTAATTCTTTCTTCTGCTTGATAAATTATGCTGTTGAGAGACTCTGATGCATTCTTCAGTTTGTCAATTGAATTTATACAGAGCAGCTCTGTAAAAATTTTACAAAGCAGCAGAATTTTGCAGAGGAGCTCCAGAATTTCTGCTTGATTCTTTTTATTTCAATGGCTTTGTTAAATTTATCTGATAAGATTTTGAATTCCTTCTGTGTTTTCTTGGATTTCATTGAGCTTCCTCAAAACAGCTATTTTGAATTCTGAAAGGTTACTTTTGTTGTCACTCTGAAATTGGTCACTGTTGCCTCTTTTAGAATAATTAGGTATTTCTTCTAATATTTGCAGTCCAGGCTTGTCTGTACCTGTCCTACTTGAGAAGGTTTTCCATGTATTGAGAGGGAATTGAGTGTTGTGTTCTAAGTCTTTGGTCATGGCAGCCATATGGGCATTAGGCAGCACCCCATGCCCAGTAACTCTAAGACTCTTGCAGACTTGTAGATGTACCACCTTGGTGGTCTTGGGTAAGATCCAGGAGAATTCCATGGATTACATGGCAGTCTCTTGTTTTCTTTCCTTACTTTCCCCCAAACAAACAGAGTCAGTCTCTCTCTCTCTCTCTCTCTCTCTCTCTCTCTCTCTCTCTCTCTCTCTTTCTGTGCTGAGCTACCTGGAGCTGGAGGAGTGGTGACACAAGCATTCCCATGGCCACTACAGCTGGGACTGTGCTTCGTTATACCCAAAACAAGCTGGGTCTTGCCTAAGGCCTGTTGTGACTATTCCATGGATACTGCTGAATTTATTCAAGGCCCAAGGCCTCTGTCAGCAGGTGCTGAATCCTGCCAGGACCAAGTCTTTTCCTTCAGTGCAGCAGGTTCCCTTCTGGCCTGGGGTGGGTCTAAAAATGCCCTCCATGAGCTAGGGACTGGTATCAGGGACTTCAGGAATTGACTTGGTGCTTTCTTTTACTGGGGTTGAGTTAATACTCCGGTTGCAAGACAAAGTTCTCTTTACTTATCCCTGTCCTTTCCTGAAGCAGAGTCTCTGCCCATGGCCAAGGCTGACCCAGATTTGTGGTCACTGTAGTCTGGATACCACTGCTGTTTATTCAAGAACCAAGGGCTCTTTAGTCAGAAAGTGGTGATTTCTTCCAGGACTCAGTCTGTTTTTTCAGGGTAATAGGTTTCCTTCTGGTCCAAGGTGGGCCTAAAAACACTTTCAGGAGCTAAGGCCTGAAATTGGGGCATTTAGGAGTCTGCTTTGTGCTTTACTTTACTGTGGCTGACCATGTGCCAAAGTTGTAAGACCCTTCCCTCTCTTTTCCTCAAACAGAAGGAGTCTCTCCTTATGTCCACCACAGCTGGGAATGTCCTGGGTCACACCCGAAGCCAGCATAATATTGGGTCTTGCCCAAGGCCCATGGCGACTGCTGCCTGGCTACTGCTGATGTTTATTCAAGGCCCAAGGATTCTTTAATCAGCAGGTCACAAATTCTGCCAGAACTGGGTCCTTCTCTTCAGGCCATTGGGATCTTTGTGGCCCTGGGTGGGTCCAAAAATGTCATCTGGGAGCTATGGCCCGGAATGGGGACTTCAGGACTCTGCTTGCTGCTTCATTTTTACTGTGGCTAAGCTGGAATCCAAGCTGCAAGACAAAGTCCTCTTTACTCTTCCATCTTCTCCCACAGTTGCAAGCTACACTGCCTGGAGTTGGGAGAAGGGTGATGCAAGTCCCCCTTTAGCCACCCCAGTTGGTATCTCACTAGGTCATATGTACCCGAAGTCCACTGGCTTCAAATCCAGCACAGCATCAGAACTTCCCCAGGAATTAATTACAATCCTTGTGGCCTAGACTGCCTTTCAAGTTTATTTAGGAACCCATTGTGCTTTAGCCCACTGTGATGGGTACAGCTAGAACTCTAGTTCTGACAACTGGGATGGATGATTCCCCCTTGGGTAGGGCTGGTCGAAATGATTCCTCCAAGTTGGCCAAATCTGCCCTGTGTTGCCAGGGCAGCACTGAGTTCCAATGCAAACTTCCACTTTTCCAGTGCAAAGTTCACTATATTTTGCCTCCCACAAGAGCACAGATTCTCTCTTGCCACACCATATGACACTGCTGGGAGATGGGAGAGGGGTGGTGTAGACAATTCAAGACTGCCTTTTTTACCATCTTCACTGCCTCTTTCCTTGATATGATGTTAGAACTGGGTACCATGATTGCTCACCATATTTTTGGTTCTTATGAAGGTACTTTCTTGTGTGGATGGTTGTTCAATTTGATGTTCCTTTAGGGGAATAATCATTAGTGGGTTCTGTTTGGCCATCTTGCATCACCTCTACTTATTCATTTTTATTTATCACATACTAGTGTAGGCATTAATTAGCTATAGACTATTTGTTTCTGGAGCTTGGAAGATGATAGATCCAGGCTAGAAAGAAATATTGAGAATCATGCATGCCTAGAGATTTGGAGAAAATCTACAAGAAAATGGATAAAACAAAAGAAGAGTTCAAAGAGCTAAGCCCTGTAGCACTCCAACATTTAAAAGTCAGAGTGGGTGATGAAGAATTAGCAAATAAGACCGAGAAGATGTTGTCAGGAAGACTGGCAAAACAGTCTGCTAAGATGAGGACTGAGCTGACCTTTGGATTTAGCAGCATGAAGTCATTGGTGACCTTAAAAGGAACAGTTTCAGTGAACAGGTAAAGGAAGCAATGCATATTTGGAGTAGATTCAAACAAATTTTCAGAAGAAAGAAAGCTCTTTCAAAGAGTTTTTCCATAAGGGGAAAGAAATAGGTGGGGTTGAAGTAGAGAGACAAATGAAGTGAAGATAATATTTTTAAGATAAAAGAATAGTATATTTTAATATTAATGAGAAATACCCAGTAGAGAATGAAAAATGATGTATCAGGAGAGAATGGAAAGAACTGTTACACGACAGAATAGGACTAAAAAGAGGACAGAGCAAAGGTATAAGTGGAAGGGAAAGCCACAGCAAAGAGAACAGACGTTTATTCAGAGGAACAGGAGTGATGGCAGAGCACATGATCACAGATACAGCTAGGTAGAGAGATACCATAGAGGGAGTTTTTGAAAGTTCATGTTGATCACTTCTACTTTTATAGTCAGAGGTATCTGCTAAGAACACAAATGGGAGAAAGCTATTAAAGCTTAAGGAGTGAGGCAAAGTATGAAAGAATCATCCAGTGGGTTGAGAGAAGGTATAATCCAGGGAAACAAAATATGATTATTTGGTAGTATTAAAAACCCACTGGAGGCTGATTCTAATGAATTTAAAATAAAACAAGCCAGTTTGGGAGTCTGAACAAACATGTTAAGTATGTTCACCAGTAGGGGTGCAGGTCTGAAGCAAGAGAATTGCATTATATAACTGGAGTTGACATTTCGTTCATCAAGTGATAAAGATGAAAAAATGTTTAGGATATATGCAAAGAAGTGATTAGAATGGTGCTATGGTCTGAATGTTAGTGTACATGTCAAATTCATTTGTTGAAATCCTAGCCCCCATGGTGATGGCATTTGGAGGCAGGATCTTGGGTCACAAGGGTAGAACCCTCATGAATGGCAATAAAGCCACTATAAAAAAGGACCCAGAGAGACCTTTTGTACCTTCTGACATATGAGAACACATGAAAACAGCGCCATCTACGAACAAAGAAACAGACCTTCATCAGACATCAAATCTGTTGGTGCTCAAATCTTGGACTTCCTAGCCTTCAGAACTGAGATAAATACATTTCTGTTATTTATAATCTACCCAGTTTATGGTATTTTGTAATAGCAGTTCAAACACACTAAGACAAATGATAAAATACACAATTTAAGCTGAATAAGGAGGGAACTAAGAACAAGATGTGGGCAAGTTTCAGAGGATAGTCGGTAGGATCAATGCAAAAAATTAGCCCAAATTTATTTCAACATATGCCTCAATATACTATAAAACCAGTGTTTCACTGAATTCATTTTCTGAAAAAAATTCCTCTAGGTGAATTGTAGAAACATTACTTAATAGTAATAACAATTAATGGTCTTTTTATTAATATTTCAGATTGTCTAAAGATCTAGTGCATAAGAGATAGTAATATTAGAAATATTTAATAATTTACCCATGTCTTTAAGATTAATTTATCTAAAAGGCATTAAAAGTATATTTATAATTAATTGTGATTTCTTTCTATTCTGAAATTCTAAAAAATATATCTTATGTAAAGCACTAAAGATATTTTAAAATTTAAGGAAGAGATTAACCCATCCAAGTTATTCACTGAGTATTCTGTTAACTTATGAAAATATAACTTAATAGATTCAGACTGTGTAAACACTATAAAGTTACTGAAAATTGTTCTGTTTTAAAATGAAAGGATTAGACTAGAAAATCTCTATAGTTTCCCCAAGGACACAAATTATTGGTGTTTATGAAACCTAACTGGCTTATTAAATGAAAGCATAGTTAATTTATCTCTTTTAATAAAACAGTAGTTAGTTTTACAGAAAGAATCTTTTAAAAAATACCCTCAAATATTTCCTTCCAGGAGATATAAACAAAGGAGTTGGATTCTTAAATATCTCCAGCTTTGGGAAATACTTCATATCTTCAACATTCTTCTTTTTAAATTTCACAAAGAAAATTTTCTTAGTATCTTTCTTAATAACATGAAAATCTGAAGTTTTAAAAAAGCAATCTCATCAGATTATGCAGTAGAATATTGAACATAAATTCTGTGTGGGGTGTGCCTGTGTGTGAAAGCGAGAGAGGGAAGGAGAGGAAGGAAAAAAGAAGAGGAGGGAGAGAGAAAGTTTATAAAACAGACAATTCAAAAAACTGCTATTATTTTATGCTAGAATACAGCATTATAATCACATTAAAATAAGAATGATTAATTAAATTTGGTACAGACTGTATATCTAGTTTGACACAAGATCAAGTAATAAGCACATTACTTATTTTTTTACATTAATTTTTATTTCTACTTAGTAAGAGGACTGGGGTGGGGGATACTCTATTCTTTCTGCCACATAGAACTAAAAACCCTAGACAAAATATATCAAGCAACTATCAGAAGACTCTGAAAAATTCAGAAAAATTCAGAAAAGAATGGCTTCTAAGCCATCCCTTGTCCTGCAGTAAGACAAGCACAGGGGCCATCTTGCTCTTCTCCACAAACAAAGCATCTGTGCAGATTGTGCTCTTAGCACTCCCTGACTCCGAGCTACTGAGTGAAGGGATAACTATGCGAGACAACATTACCAGAAAAGAAAAACAAAAAACTCTTTTTGTATGAAAATCTGAACAGCCTCATGAGTGGTCCGTATAAGACACTGCATAGAATGTTCTGTAAACTATAGAAAGGCAGAAAAGGAGAAACAGAAAAATCAGGGAGAACAAACAGAAAACAAATAATCATTTTATAGACTTAAAGTATCATATTTATAGACACTAAAGTATCAATAATTTCATTCAATATAAATTGTCTAAATACACCAATAAAAACAGATTATCAGAATGACTAAAACCTGACAACTATATATTATCAACGAGAAATGCACCGTAAATATAATGTAGGTTAGTTAAAAGGAAAAGGATAAGAAAATAAACATAAACACTAGTCAAAGAATACTGGAGTGTTATATTAATATTAAACAAAATGTAATTCAGAACAAAAAAAATTACAAAGGCTCAGTTTACCAAGAAGATACAACAATACTAAATGGATATGTCCCTAGCAATGGAGATTCCAAATGCTTGAAGCAAAAATGGCAAAACCGAAAGAAAAACTTCCAAAGTCTCTCTAGGGACTTCCAAACCTCTCTCTTAGCAATCATTAAAACTACTAGACAGAAAATCAGCGAGAATATGGAAGATCTAAACAATACCATCAACCAACAAAATCTAACTGACAATTACAGAACCCTCCACCAAACAGTGGAAGAATATATATTTTTTCAAGTGTACGTACGACATTTACTAAAAGAGGCCATATCTAGCACATAAAACAAATCTCTCTTAGTTCATTTTGTGCTACTATAACAGAATCCCTAGGACTGTATAATTTATAATGAACAAAAGATTATTTGGCTCACAGCACTAGAGGCTGAGAAGTCCAAGATTGAGAGGCCATAGCTGGCAAGGGCCTCCTTGCTGCATCATACCATGGCAGAAGGCAGAAGGACAGGAGAGAGGGAGAGACAGTGACAAAAGAGGGACCTAACTCATACTTTTATAAGGTACCCACTCTTGACCATAATGGCATTATAAGGACAGAGCCAGAGCCCTCAGAGCCTAGTCACCTCTCATTAGGTCCAACCTCCCAACACTAGTACATTGAAGATTATGTTTCCAGTGCATGAATTAAGAAAATGATTGCATTCTACAAATGAAAAATAATTAAAAATCATACAAAATATATCCTCTGATGCATAAGAGAATCATGGTAGAACTCTTAATCAGAAAGTAAACAGGAAAATCTCCAAACACCTGGTTAGCCACTTTTCCCAGTCCTATTCAACAGCATACTGCAAATCCTAGTCAGTATAATGAAGCAAGAAAAACAAAGACTTACAAATTCAAAAGAAACAAAATCATCCTTATTTATAGACATACTGGCAACATAGAAATTTGCAAAGAATTACAAGACAGCTCCTATAACTAATAAGAGAGTTCAGCAAGGTCAGTAGATAGAAGGTCAACATACACAAACACACACACACACCCCTACATACACACCTATCTTATTTTTATATACAAGCAATAACAATTGAAAACAGAAATTTAAATTACAATTTATAATAGTTTCAAACACTATAACACTTAAGTATAAATCTAACACTCCAGGCATTGTATGTTAAATCTACAAAGCCTTAAATAAATGGAGAAACATACAACATTCATAGAATGAAAGACTCAACATAGTAAAAATGTCAACTCTTCTTAAATTGATCAATGGGTTTAATGCATTCTTATCCAAATCCCAGTAAAATTTTTGTAATTTAATAAGCTGACTCTACAACTTAAGGGAAGAAGAAGAAACTAAGGAGCTGCAACAGTTAAAATTATTTTTAAATAAAATTCAAGACGCCACATTACGCACTGTTAAGACTTACTATAGAGCTACAGGAATTGGTCATTGCAGTTTTGGTAAAAAAGTATAGACATAGACTAATATAACAGAAGAGAGAGTCCAGAAACTGACCCACACAAGTACAGCCCACTGATACTTGACAAAGTTGCAAAAACAAATCAAGAAATGTTAGTCTTTTAGTAAATGATACTGAGACAACTGCACATCCACAGGCAAAAAGAGTAACCTTAACCTCACATCTTAGATAAAAATCAACTGAAAATGAGCCAAACTCTTAACGTAAATATGCTACAAAATTAGTAAGAGAAAAAAGAGAAGAAAGTCTTTGTGACCTAAAGTTAGTGAAGAGATCTAAGACATGATACCAGAAGGAAAATCCATACAAGAGGCCAGGCATGGTGGCTCATGCTTATAATCCTAGCACTTTGGGAGGCCAAGGTGGATGGATTGTGTGAGCTCAGAAGTGTGAGACCAGCCTGGGAAACATGGTGAAACCTCATCTCTACTAAAAATTAAAAACAAAATTAGCTGGGCATCATGGTGTATGCCTGTAGACCCAGCTACTCGGGAGGTTGAGGTACGAGAATCGCTTGAGCCTGGGAGGCGGCAGTTGCAGTGAGCCGAGATCATGCCACTTCATTTCAGCCTGGGCGACAAAGTGAGACTTTGTGTAAAAAAAAAAAAAAAAAAAAGCAACAATCTACATATCATCAAAATTAAAACCCTTTTGCAGTTAAACACATTGCTAAAAAATGACAAGTTATAGATTGAGAGAAAATATTTCCAAACCACATTAGAAACAAAGGATCCGTTTTCAGAATATATAAAGAATGCTATAAAATCATAATAAGGGTAGGAAAAGTCCAATTTACAAATCAGAAAAAGAGTTAAACAGACATTTGAACAAAGAAGGTATGTAGATAACAAACAAGCACATCACTTTATTGATCATTGCCAAAACTTCGGAGCAACCATTATGTCCTTCAATAGGAGTATGGATAAGCAAATTGTGGTACATTCAAAAAATGAAATATTACTCAGTGATAAAAATAATAGAACTATCGAGCCACTAAAAGACATGGAGGAATCATAAATGCATTTTCTACCTGGAAAAATCAATCTGAAAAGGCACACAGTAGAATTCCCACTATATGACATTATGGAAAAGGCAAAACTATGAAATCAGTAAAAAGATCAAGGATCCTGGAGCAGGACTAGAGGGATAAGTAGATAGAGAACAGTAGATTTTTAGGACAGTAAAACTATTCTGTATGATCATGTAGTGGTGGATATATATCATTTTGCATGTGTCAAAGCCCATAGAATGTATAACACAAGGATTGAGCCCCAATGCCAACTATGTACATTAGTTAATAATTGACTATTACCTAAACTAATATTTGGGGAGCTTTCTGTGCTTTTTACTAATTTTTCTGTAAACCTCAACTACTTAAGAATAGTTTGTTAATTAGAGATATAAGTTGTCAAGCAAACAACGACAAAAACACAAGAGAAGATAAGGGACATCATTTGTTATTTGGAAAATGTAAACAAAAGCCACAGTGAAACATATCTACAATCCCATTAGAATGGCTAAAATGAAAAGAATATACTGACAGGTTAAATCAAGAACTGATGAGGATGTGGAGAATCTCTCACATATTGCTACCAGAAATATACAATGGTACAGCCACTTTGGATATCATTGTGGCAGTTTCTTATCAAGCTAACATATATTACCACCCAACCCATCAACTTCATTCCTAAATATCCTAGAGAAATGAAAATTTATTTCCTCATAGAACTCTGTACATAAATGTTCATAGGAGCTTTGTTTGTAATATTCAAAAGTCTTTCAACTAGTGAATGAATAAACTGTGGTACATCATCTATACAATGAAATAATACTCAGCAATAAAAAGGAACAGATTATTGATAACACAACTTAGATCTTAAATTCATAATGCTGCCTAAAAGAAGCCATTCTAGAAGAATAAGATTATATACTGTGTGTTTCTATTTATACAACATTCTCAAAATGACAAAATTATAGCAATGGGGAACAGGCAGAGGTTGGGGAAAGGGAGTTAGAGATTAGTGTTATGAGAATGTTGGGAGTAGAGCAATTTTGTATCCTGGTTGCAGGCATGATTATGCAAATGCATCTATGTGATAAAATTTCATGGACTATACCCCCCAAATAAAGCATGTAAGACCTAGTACACTCCAAATAAATTTGTAGTTTAATAGTATACCAAAGCCAATTTCCTCATGTGATAAAGTACTATGGTTTTATAGGGTTAACCTTTGGGGAAAGCTGGGTGAAGGGTACCTGAAAACTCCCTGTATTATTTTTTGAAACTAATTGAAATATTTCAATAAAAAGCTAAAATGCCTTGGAAAAATAACATACATTTTGTGGGAAAATTTGAATCAATATAAATTCTCAAGGTGTGGCCATTTCTAAGATTATTTCCTTGAAGACCAAGGGGCAGGGCAAGGTTGTCCTAGAGTTAGTTAGTTCCGTTATTATCAGAAGACAAATGCGGCAATACAATACCCTATTTTTTTAGTCATCCAGATTTGGGGGTTGCTGACCCTTAGGTTTACATGGAAAATAAGGTACACTGAAGCTCAAGCAATTGCTGACCTTAAACACAAATTATATATCAATATCACCAGGATTCATGTCCTGAGCAATTTATAGTACAACAAATTATCAGAGATTAAAAGATTTACTGTAGCCCATTTGAAAGCCAACTATTTAAAGGCAATATATTTCATTACTTAAAAATATAAGAGAGGTTTATACTTTCCTTAAAATAATAAGAACACAAAAAAATTACAAATCATTCTCTTGGATGCTGAATGTACGATAAAGGTTCACCCGTTCTTCATAGGGTGGCATAACATTGTTCCCAACGCACTATTTCACTTAAAAAAATTAGCTGGCAAGACTCGTTTTCAAAGAACATATTCTCCTTCTCCTGAAATCATCTTATTAGTAGAGTAAAATGACACAAAAATATATAACTTCATTTAAAATATACACTTTGAAAGAATATGAACTGTTTCCACACTTATACTGTGATAAATCTTGATTTTGTTTACACCTTGAGAAAGAAAAAGAAGGAATCCTATCTAAACTTTGCTGAATTTTCCAAGATTAAGAAGGTCAGTCCTCAATTATTTGCACCAGTGGAGGATAAGACCATCATGGAGCGCAGCCTTAAGGGTCCTTGTGGTGGGACCTGCGGTAGTTCACTGGCCTGCTGTTCGCCTCGTGGTGACAAGAATTAGGTTAAGAGCCAAAAACACTAGCCCTGGAGGAGTAGGAGGAGGGTAGCATATCAAGAAGCAGAGATTATCCCTGGTGAACAAATACTATGTGCCAGTACTTACTACCTGTTACCTCTGAATTTACAGTGACCCAATGAAGTCGTTATTCAGTTTTCAATTTTAAAATTGAGGAAGCTAAGGTTTAGAAATAGTAAATACCTTGACCAAGGACAAACAATTAGCAAAGTTCAGTTACCTTTATCCCAAAGATGGTACTCTTTGCCTTGTGGTATTTTATTGCCTCCTAAGCATGTACATATTGGAAGACAATGACTGACACTGCATTTTAACATTTAACCACATGACTTACGGTTAAATGATAGTCAATTTTACAGATAGTTAGAAAGCATCATCAGGTTGACAGTTTATTGAGAGCAACTGAAACATGAGAAGACTCTAATTCTCAGGGACAAAGAGCTTGAAAGAGCCTTGGAAAACACCCACGCCTAACCCAGGATGAAATGTTTAGTCCACAGTATTATTGGGTGTTGTTATTTCACTGTACCATGTTATATTTTCTTCAGTATGTTCTTTACTAGTGTTGTTACTATGTGTTTTTAACTAAAAAAAATTTCTTTAGCAGCTTTTTACTAAGAGTTTATATGTATAATAAATTAGATTTGGGGGGTTCCAAATTAAACAATTATTTCTTTGGTTTATTTGATATTATCTCCATAGCTCTTTTTTTTTTTTTTTTTGAGACGGAGTCTTGCTCTGTCACCCAGGCTGGAGTGCAGTGGCCAGATCTCGGCTCACTGCAAGTTCCGCCTCCCGGGTTCACGCCATTCTCCTGCCTCAGCCTCCCGAGTAGCTGGGACTACAGGCGCCCGCCACCTCGCCCGGCTAGTTTTTTTTTTGTATTTTTTAGTAGAGACGGGGTTTCACCGTGTTAGCCAGGATGGTCTCGATCTCCTGACCTCATGATCCACCCGTCTCGGCCTCCCAAAGTGCTGGGATTACAGGCTTGAGCCACCGCGCCCGGCCAACTCTTTTTCTTATGGTTTGAAAATAAAAAGCCAAATTTAAATTGGTGATGTATAATAAAACTCCAATGTAGAGAACCAATCAAACTAGATGGTTTAATTCTACTGAAGTCATGAACAAAAGCACCTATAAAATTAACTTTTTGTATACACATTTATTTCTTTATTAACATTTTAATTTATAGCAAATGTTATAAATGTTTAATTTATAACATTTTAATTTACAGCAGCTAACCTGTAGCTGCTCTCTCCTTCCTCATCTATGGTGGTCTCCAACCTGAGAAACATATCTGCATAGACTGTGTTAATGGTATACACTAGATGAATCCAAGTCGTTGCTCTCTGGAAGCCATCAGTCAAATAGAGAGCTTCAGCAGGTGATGAGTGCAGGGAAGATGAATTAGGTCACTAACCTTGTGGTGTTGATTTCCCACCTTCCTCTTTGTAGGTCACATAGGTCTGCCTGTTTTCCCAAGCCTAAGGACACAGCTTCTCTCAAAACAGCCATCTCCACAGGATATTTTCCTCCCTGGGTTTTAAAAAGTTCTCTCCTCTTACCCCGTAAAGAATAGCAATGGTAACCCTCACTATTAACAGCCCCAGGATACTGCACTTTTACTTGTAGTTTCCTTTTTCACTGCCCATAAATTTGAATGAGTCATTTGTTTCCTCTGGGGTCATGAATGACAATAATAAAAAATATGATAGAGATTCATTTGATATATTTTATTATATGATAGAGATTCACTTGATATATTCTATTAAATCCATTTTGTTGTTGTTGTTGTTGTTGTTTTGAGAAGGAGTCTTGCTCTGTCACCCAGGTTGGAGTGCAGTGGCTCAATCTCCGCTCACTGCAAGCTCCGCCTCCCGGGTTCACGCCATTCTCCTGCCTCAGCCTCCTGAGTAGCTGCAACTACAGGCGCACGCCACCACGCATGGCTAATTTTTTTTTTTTTTTTTTTTGTATTTTTAGTAGAGACGGGGGTTTCATCATGTTAGCCAGGATGGTCTTGATCTCCTGACCTCGTGATCCGCCCACCTCGGCCTCCCAAAGTGCTGGGATTACAGGCGTGAGCCACCAAAATTGAGCATGTGTTTTATGCATTTAAGTTAAAATAAAGAAAACTAAATGCAAAGTAAAAAGGGGAAGATCTTTTTCACACTCCCACACCTCTGTGCTTTCCAGAAGTACCCACTATTTACCATTTCCCACGTATGCACTAGACCTATTTCTATTGACTCACACACACACTTGCAGATAATTTGTTCTCTTTGGCATACTGAGATAACATGATATATATTTTTCTGTGATTTGCCTTTAAATAGTCCTCTATTGATGGCCATTTAGATTTATTAAACTTTCACACTGTTACCAACAGTAATGTAATGAACATCAACCTATTAATAAATTCCTCCAAAATTTTTACTTAAGATTATGCTCTTAATTTAAACAACTTTATTAAATTTCTGATCTAGTGATTAAATTTCATTTGGAGTTTGAATTCATGTTCCAGCCCAGTAAAACTTTCTGATCTTAAATTCACGTAATATTGTAACTACAGAATGTATTATTTCTTTATCATTAACATCATACACACTAATATCTTATTCATTTTTAATATTAACAACTTGCCAGAAAAATTTTTAAAGGCTTAAAAATGTATAATAGGGGTTCAAAGTAAGTATTGTCAGCTACATTTCATGTTATCTTTGTTTTTGAACATGAGCATTTTATAGAAAGACTGACTAAAGAGTGAAATGTTGCTGGGGATTTTTGTACAATGTTTTATAAAAGAATGTGGGGAAAATATTTGATAAAAAATTTGCATGAGCTTTGACAACTACACAAGAATTCCACTTTTAGCTACATTTTAGTTATAATTTTACAAAAAAAACTATAGAACAAGGAATTCAAAAATAGAGACAACATTTATATGAGAAATATAGGTTTAAATTATTTTAAAGTTTGAAGAGATTTTATACATTTAAAGAATGTGGTCAGGCATGGTGGGGCTCGCACGTGTAATCTCAGCGCTTCTGGAGGCCAAGGTGGGTGGATCACTTGAGGTCAGGAGTTCGAGACTAGCCTGGTCAACAGGGTGAAACCCCCTCTCTACTAAAAATACAAAAAATAAATTACCCAGGCATGGTGGCGTATGCCTTCGAGCTACCCAGGAGGCTAAGGCAGGACATTGTTTGAAGGCAGGAGGCAGAGGCAGCAATGAGCCAAGATCATGCCACTGCACTCCAGCCTAGGCAACAGGGTGAGACTCCATCTCAATAAATAAATAAATAAATAAAAGAATACCTTTCAAACACTTATTTTTATTTTTAGTGAATATAAAATTTAAGTTAGTCTTCATTAGTAGATATCACCAATAGTACATAGTGATCAACAGTATTCAATTTTTTTTGTGTTTATTACTGTACAATTATTCAAATAAATAAGCAAGTTCATATTCACAAGAAAATAATTAGAAAATAAAATACAGTTATTCTCTTAGTTGTATTTTCAAAATCAAAGTCTTAAAGATTCAAAATCAAAGCCTTAAAGATCATTTACAGCTTTATCACAACTGTGGTTCATGGAACTATGGTTAAATAAGTTTGCTTGATGAAAAACATATAAAATATTTAGACATGTAACACTTCCTTATTTAATAGGTAATCATAAGACAGAGTTAACTAGAAATACAGTGTTGAAGATATATAGATATATATGTCTGTATGTGTATAGTCCCAATTAGTTGATATCAGTGATACTACATACTTATCAGCAGTGCTCAAAATGTCCTATGTACATACACACATACATTTGTATATATAAAAGGTGAGCTATTACTAGAGAATTTCTTTGAGCTTTAGCAACTGCAACATACTTTTTAATTTTACATTCTTTATGGATGTTTTCTCTACGCCTTGCAACCATCATGAAATATAGTTATTAGGTTGGTGCACTAATGGTAAAAACACAATTACTTTTGCATCAACTTAATACAATGTGTGAATCTGATGTTGAAGATACAGAGGATAAGAAATTAAAATGCCTAAGATTATACAAGCTGCAAGCAGACCTTTATATGAATGCAAGTTTCTTCTCTTTGAAGAAGTCTCCTCTCTTCAAACACCCTGTTTTTGAACTACCAGTGCTCTTTACACACGAGACAGACTCTTTGCCTATGAAGGGAATTTAGTCTCTAGTAAGACTAATGGAAGAATACTATTTTTTTCCATCCCTGAACATGTGGCATTTCCAAATTTAAGTCTAAAGGAAGGAATGACTCTATAGGACAAAAATAATAAATATATGCGATTTTGGAGTTTTGAGTTTCAAAAACTAGCCTTGACTGGGATGGGGATGAGGAGTTAGCAGGGAAGAAATCAGACCTAATCAGTACATTGATAAGAATAAATAAAGATTCAACTATTCTGTGTTTATACCAGGAAATGACGCTTCAGAGAGTAGAGAGCCTAAGAGTTGAGTTTAGAGGCCAGTGGTTTCCCCATCAAAGAGCTCTGTGTCTCAGCCACTGATCACTCTGGCCACTAATCCAAGTCAATATGAGAGTTCCCCAAACTCCAGGTAATTGGAACTAAGAGAGAAAGGAATCATTTTCCCAATAAAACAGCAATGGAAACATTTGCTGTGAGTCTTAAGAGCAACAGGATTCAAGCCAATGCACAGAGTCTAGGTAGCCAGTGAAAGATGAATGAAACAGTATCTGCTGGACTGATGACCACAACACATCCACAGGACCCTGAAATGAAGCAAGCTGTGAACTGCATCAAACATAATAAAGGTACAAGTACTTCAGGAATCAGGCAAGCATTCGAAGAAAAGATTAATTAGTCTAAGAGGGAACCATCTGGTCTACTAAAGTAGCAAAGTTTCATTTTTACTTACAGGATTTCACCTCACAGTTCTACATTGTTTCACTAAACAGAAATATTGAGTAACATTCATTTAATTGCTATAGTTAGAATAATTTTATTTCCTGTTAATTAAGCATGCTAAAATTAAAAGCATTCCATAGGTATTTCCCATTACCATCGTTAATGGTAATAAACTGAGAGACTACAACAGTGGGTTGTATAGAGTGACATTTTTTGTATGTTTTTGTTTGCTTTCCCCTTTGTCTTAAAGCTTGTGACTAAAATAAATCAAACTGAACACCTGAAATAAAATCTACTTAGGTCCTATACTATACCATATGTGATAATTTACTTTTTATGGTTGTCCATTTTTATCAGCTGCCTGTACTTGCTAAATTATAAATTCCATGAAGGCAAAGATCTTTGCCCGCAAAAATAATAACTTTTCTCTAACATTTGTAAAATGAATGAATGAATAAGCACATTATATAACACTTTTTATGATTTTACCTAGAAATATTGATTTTGATATTTTAGTTATCCTGACACGGTAAACCTAAGATTCATTAATCTATAGAATTAGATTAATAACACACTAGACTGCTGAGTAGACCAAAATAATACACTTTGATGATACTGTTATGAAAATAAGGGAATTTGTAAGCCAATGTGTCTAAAATTTCTTCTAAGTTGTGAAACATATTTGTGAAGTGTATTGTTTTGTCTCGGTTTTACATGAGACTATTTTGTTGTTCACTATTAATGGAGATAAAACAGAAAATAACAGTAAGCTCATCAAACGAAACAAAATTTGGTAACAAAAAGCTACATGCTGGTTGTTAGTAAATCTAATATTATATTTGGAGTTACCAAACTAAAGTTATAGTACTAAATATTACTCTTGACATTCTACAAATGCTTGTAATTAGAAAGAGACCAAATAAATAATTTAGAACAAATGCCAGGGATGTAGCCATGGTGTTAGAATCAAAGTTGAAAGAACTTTTAAAATAGTTAGCTGTTATTCTTGCTTTCCTAAACTATTTCATTCTCTCCTGGTAAGAGGACTTCAATTTTCCTTGAATAACCACGTCTCTCCTACTTTTGTAGGAGATTTGTGTGGGATTGATGCCAGTTCCAACAGTAGGCATGTGAACCACACCTGGCTTTTCAGAGCAGTACATATGCTTTCTGGCCATGGGGATTGGCCATAGCCCAAATCAGTTCCACGAATGCTATCCTAAGGCTTTTGCTGTATTAACTGGGAAAGAGATATTCTCTTTTGCCAACTCTGGTGTTGGCGAAAGGAAGCCTGGAGTTCCTGGGGAAGATGGTGTCAATACAGAGGAAAACCCACCTGAGAAAAGGGGACTTGGAAATGAAATATTGATGGTAATATCATATGCTTACTATGTATGGGATCTCACTCTAAGCACCTTATATGTATTAATACACCACCACTCGAATAAAGATATTAGGCACATTAGGCAGTCAAGGATACTGAGGCCCAAGGGCATTAAGTAATGTGTGCATTATAGAGCTCAGCAAATATTTTCTCCACAATGAGAGAGTCAGGGTTGAATCTAGAGCCTACTACTCATTGTCCCTGATTCTGCATTGCCCACAGATTTCAGGGATAAATAGTTTTTGGCTGCAGAAACTAGGAAAGAAATACTCTCTTTTGCTGAGCTTGAATTTGGGAAAATAGAAACCTGGAATCATGAGCAATTGTGGCTCCAACATAGAAAAAAGGTTGATCTAAATAAAGTATGAGGATTTAGAAAAGATGTTTCTTAGGCTGACATGGAGTAAACACTTCATTTCTGGGATAATTGTTTTATAACTGCTTATTATAAAAATGTCATTTGATTGTGGCTTATTTTTAGTATTATATCCCACTTTAACAACTTCATGAGTGGAATTCCAGTTGTGTAAAATTTATATAACAACCCTCATACAGAACCACATAATTCAAGGAAACTTAACTAGGATTAGAATTTGTGATTTGTAAATTTGTCTTTAGCCATGCATGATGGAGTGGTCAAATCCAATTAAGTACAAATTTGCCAGACCTAAAAGAGCCATAGTCCAGAAGCAGTAAAAAGTCTTATACTTAAGTAGATTTGACTTAAATAAGTTGTTATTTCTTCTCTATCATACCACCACCTGTAAACACCTGTGTTGGTTTTAGGACAGAACCGCTTATTCACCACCATACAGATTCTTCTGTTAAACTGTAGACCATATTTTAAATCCATTCTTGGAAAAGCTGTGAAACTACTGAAGGATTGGCCAGCCACAGTTTAAAAATAAGTTAATTATTGAGCAATTCCACCTGATGGCATCCACGTAGCTACATACCAAGAATCTGTGTATATGAGTAAACAAGTGAAACTAAGTTTATCTTCAGTAGAGGAGCTGCTCTTGAAAAATAACATGACAAGTTTACATAGCAAAGCAGGAATATGAACTCCTTCATATGGGTTAGCAAAGTAAGATCTACATGGTCATAATTTGTATGGCTTATCTAATGGATCTGTCCTACTTTTTATAGGGTCCAGTAGTACTATTTGACTACCTCCAAAGTTAGATAATTAATGGAAAATGATCTTAAAACTTTAAGAATTTATGACTGCTCTTCAAACTATTCTGTCTGAGAAATATTAAACTGCTTCTTAAAGAATTCTGAGAAGTATTCAATTGCTTCTAAAGGAAGATGTAGCTTTTGTCCAAAAGCTACAACTCAAGGGATGAGATGACATGAACCACAAGGTCTCAACTTGCCACCCACCTTCTATCCTATGGTCTTGCTATGAATACTCAAACTTCTGTTTAATATTGCTTTTAGAGCTGCAAAAGACAGTTAAGTGGAAATAAAGGGGGCCATGGGCTGGATTGATGCTAATCAAACTGTGATCCCAGGACCAGCAGCCCCAGCATCAACTGAGAGCTTGTTAGAAATGCAGAATCTCATATACAACCCTGGACCTGTATCAGAATCTGCATTTTAGACTCCCAGGTGATTTGTATGCATGTTAAAGTGTAAGAGCAACCCAGAAATATTTCTCTAAGAATGTTACATGTCCTCAAAATCTATATTTATGTACCTGTTAGTATCCCAACCTTTCTTTCTTCCTGCTGATTGCAGCATTTAACAAGAACTAATTGTAATTATAGATAACACTTATTTTATTGAAGGTTAACTATGTTTGCACTAAATATATTACCTAAATTACCTTATTTAATCTTAAAATTATTGCTTCTGAGATGTTATTTACTACACAGGGCAGTGATTCTTAAGCTGGAGCCTGCAACAGAATCGCCCAAAGGGTTCTTTAACACACAGATTGCTTGGCCTACTCCTAGAGTTTCTGATACAATATATTTGGGGTAGGCCCCCATAATTGAATTTTACCAGGTACTCAGGTGATGCTTATTAGAGCCACCACCATAGAGGTCCCAAACACAAGTGCCTGTCAATTCAACTACTTGGGTCCATATCTCAGATATAGGCTATTTGTTCCTTACACTCTTTTAAAACAATTTACTGGTTAGTCCTAGAAGTTCTGTTTGTATTTCTCTCCTTCCCACAGTTGTTGCTGATTTTCTCCCTTCTTTCCCACATCTCCTGCAAAAGACAATGCACTTTTCCCACCTTTCTCCCTCTTTGCTATCCTTAAGTCTCAGACTTTCTGTCTTTGATGCTGTCAGCACTAAGTATCACTGGGTGATGAGTATTTTTTGTATGTAAGAAACATTCCAGAAATCTCACAAGCTCTCAGAGCTTACTCCTTTGACTTTAATTACACATTTTAATATTGAATTCCTAGAGCCCTTTATATCCAAATAACTCAGAGTTACTTCAGAGGAAATAATGAATTAAAATTCACATATTTGTAAGAAAAAGAGATTGCTGAAGTACTTTCATCTACATTACTGCATTTGCTTCTCCCAAGAATCTTATTAAATAAACAAGGCAAATAAGACAATGCCAGAAATAATTAGAAAAGCTAGACACAAAGTAGAAACAGGAAAGTATGTCTTAGTTTAGGAAGATCCTCCTTTCTTAATGTCCATATTTCCATCCTTCCCTCCATGTTCAAATAGGGACTTATACACATCTCAAAGCTAGGCATTAACTGCCAGATGGCTCTTAGGTTATATATGTGTGTATTTATAAAACATGAATAGTTTTGCTTTATTTATATAAACATTCTTCAGTAGGAACGAGTTGTATTCATACTAGATTTTACCTAAAGAAACAAAGTGTTAGATGCTTGGAATAACACCCACATGGATATAAAAATAGACCAAAAATTCTTTAGATGAACAATAGTAGGAATGCATACCTACTTTTTTCTCCCATAGGTTTTGAATAGAAATTATTTACACAGAAGGCATACCCACTGCATTCAGCACTACAAAGAAGATAAATACTTTTAATCTCTTCCTTCAAGCCACTAACTCAATTAGTCCACTAACATTAAATTACAGAAGAATTAGGATAGTAGTTAAGATATCTTATCTAGCTTGCCATAAACTCATATATGTCTTAAAAATATATTTAATATTCTAAGAGAAGCATCCAGAATAAAATTTAAATATATATTATTAGTAGAAGCTTTAGCTTCATCTGATCTATATTCATGTCAAAATGCAGATCCATGTGATCATGCGTAGAGTGCATATAGGGGTGGGTTCCTCAGGAGACTATTTAAGGGAATGTTGAGCTTCCTGGGAAAACTTACAACGGACTAGAGAGTAAATCATTCTGGGAGTGTTGAAAAGAAAGGATGATTCTCAGATTGGCCCAAGACCCAGCCCACATGGACTTCTATCTAGAGAGAGAAGCTGTGAATTAAGAAATAAAATAAAGTCTTCTGTTTTAGATTCCGTAGTGCAATGTGTTCGACATGAACATGCTTTGTCTCAACTCTGGATCTGTCTTCCCCTATGCCATGGAGAATACTGGAAAGGACATCATGCATCATTTCTACTTCTGATAGTTTCATGGAGCAGGGGCACCCCTGGAGTGCATTGGGGCTGGGGAAGGAACATCACAGGCACATTGGATATGCTGGCTGACAGTGGTAGCACTGTGCTGGCAGCTAAACAAGACTTACCTGTAATGAATCAAGAAACAGAGAGAGAGAGGAAAGGAAAATGTCTAATGTCAGGTGAAAACCAAGAGTATTACGTTATTAAATACCCACAAGAAAGATAGTTTTTGGCCTTTTTTAGACATTGTGGGTTGAGGAGGTGAATAATTAGTTTGAACAGAGATTGCAATTCCTACAGTGAATGGATTACGTGTACATTGAAGTTCCTAATTCACTCAAACTAAATTTCAATGCATGCATTATTTAGGGTTTTCCAGACAAACAAACCAACAAGGTCTGTGTGTGTCCAAAGGCAAGTCAGCTGGCAGAATTTCTTGCTTGAGGAAAGTCAGTCTCTGTTCTATTAAGGACTTCAGCTGATTGGCTGGGGCCCACCCAAATTATGGAGGGCAATGTGTTTTACTCAAAGTCCAGCAATGTAAATGTTAATCTCATCCAGTAAATACCTTTACAGAAACATCCAGAATAATATTTGATCAAATATATGGGTGTCATGGCATAAAATTAACCACCGTGAGCCCTTCAACCACAAGAGCTGGAAGAAAATTCAATTTACTTCACTCAGTAAGTTTTTTAACTTTTATTTTAGATTTAGGGGTACATGTGCAGGTTCGTTATATAGGTAAACTGGGCAACATAGCAGTTTCTGGTACAGGTTATTTAATCACTCAGGTACTAAGCCTAGTATTCAATAGTAACTATTTTCTGTTCCTCTCTATCCTTCTACCCTCCACCCTCAAGTAGGGCCCAGTGTTTGTTGTTCCCCTCTTTGCGTCTGTGTGTTCTCATCATTTAGCTCCCACTTCTAAGTGAGAACATGTGGTATTTAGTTTTCTGTTCCTGCGTTAGTATACTATGGATGACGACCTCCAGCTCCACCCATGTTCTTGCAAATGATATGATCTCGTTCTTGTTTATGTCTGCATAGTAATTTAAACAATTTCATTGGGTAATACTTTCAGACAAATGTTTAGTATTTCCTATCCTCTGCTCTCTTTTAAAAGAGCAACAATGACTGCATGGGAGGGTGAGTACTTGCTTGACCTCACACCACTTAGGAAAATAATGGTATCTGTATTGGTCTCCTATCATTGCTGTAACAAATTACTACAAATTTGTTGGCTTAAGTAAAAAAAAAAAAAATTATAATACAGTTCTGAGGTCAGAAGTCTGAAATGGGTTCTATGGGGTGAAATCAAGGTGTTGGAAGGTCTGTGTTCCTTCTGAGGGCTCTAAGGGGAGAATATGTTTCCTTGCCTCTTTCAGCTTCTAGAAGCCAGCTGCATTCCTTGATCCCTTCCTCTGTCTCCCAAATGCATCACTCTAACCTCTGCTTCCAGCATCACTCTCCTTTCTCTCTCTGACCTTCCTATCTCCCTCATAAAATGACCCTTGGGATTCCATTTTTCCTACCCAAATAATGCGGGATAATCTCCTCATCTCAAGACCCTGAATTGGATCACATCTGTGGAGTTTCTTTAGTCATGTTAGGCAACATATTCACAGGCCTCAGGGATTAGGATGTACACATCTTTTGGGGAGTATTATTTGGCCTACCACAACGTCCTTCCACTTATAAGTGTCCCCGTACTGTTCTCTAATCCCATTGGCCACATTTACAACTAGGGATGTGGTGAAATCTTGCACTGGTTTTCAACAACCAATTGTGTATATATCTTATCTACTCACTCTTCCGTAATGATACATTGGTAGCTTACAATGTGCCATTGTGAAACATAGGGAGATGCTACAAACCATGGCTTTTATTCTCAGAAGAGCTGACGGTTAAAACTGACCAGCACACTACTACACACAACCATTTTCCACACGGTTATTGGGCTCCCTCCCCGACCTCTGTTGTACAAATCTGTGGCTGGTGAAGTCATATTCAGTTTTCCTGCTTTGGGAATAGTTCAACAGAGAATGAGTAACCTCCCATCTGCTGATGGGGCCCCACTTCTGCCCTCTTAGGTACGATAGTTCCCCTGAGATCCAATTAGGACTCCTATCACCTGCTGGGCTGAGTGGTCCCACCAGTAGCCATTGCCCAGAGAGCCAGATCCTCCCTGGCTGTAACCTCATCAAAGTCAGGGCCAGCTTTATGGCCCTGTAGTTTATGCAATCATGGGCACAAGTTCCTGCACTCACAGTGACCCCATGCCTGTTTTAATTCTGTCACCATGAAATAATAATAATAATAATTATTATTATTATTATTATTTTGAGACAGAGTCTCACTCTTTAACCCAGGCTGGAGTGCAGTGGCATGGTCTCAGATCACTGCAACCTCCCCCTCCTGGGCTCAAGCAATTCTCATGTCTCAGCCTCCTGAGTAGCTGGGATTACAGGTGCCCACCACTATACCCTGATGATTTTTGTATTTTTAGTAGAGACGGCATTTCGCCATGTTAGTCAGGCTGGTCTTGAACTACTGACCTCAAGTGATCCACCCACCTTGGCCTCCCAAAGTGCTGGGATTAACCCTGAAATTCTTAACAGATTTTTAGCAAGGGACTCTGCATTTTCATTTTGTAGTGGGCCCTACAAATTGTGTGGCTGGTCTCACTGACAGTCAGCATCCTCAGCCACATTTTAACAGAAACTTCTGGATACCTTTTACCCCCACACCATGTAGGAGACATAGCAGAGCTGCAGATTAATATTTAAACATACTAATCATGGTAGCACTCTCTCCCTCTGTTGGTTCACATGTTCCCATTTAGATAACTCATCACCTTTAGTTTTAGCATCCAGTCCTTTAGCTTACTTCCCATTTCATCTGCTCCTATCCCAAAAGGTTTTTGGTGTATGGAATATGGAATAAGCCTTAGGTGAACAAATTGGGAGTAAGGATCATCTCTGGCCTAATAATTCTGGTCCTTGGGAATATAATGGCTGATGTCCACTGGGGTGTGGTTATTTGGGTGCTCAGCTAAGGGCATTCTGCCCTGTTTATTGTTGAAGCCCCATCGCTATAACTGAAGCTCGTTTCATTTCCAGCTCTATCAGATAATAGGATATTTTCCTGGCTAACCTCATCCTATATTTATTGATTCATGTTGATGCTGCAAACCGCCCTGAGTCTCTGCTACCTCATTAAGCCAAGCCCATGTCTAGAAGGTGGGGTTTCCTTGCTCCTTACCATCCCAGGATCCAGAGCAGGACCAAAATTTCTCAACTCAGCTACAGAGGGCTTCACCATGTAAGAAAACAGAAGAATATCTGAATCCCTCCTCTCTGCCAGATGCAACTGAGGAATACTCTAGAGTGCAAATTAAGCTCCTTCTGATCTCTTTGCTTTGCACAAACTCAACATATAAGGAAGAAGAGTCTTGGAGTCCTAAATGAGGTATGAACCATAAAGCTCCTTCAGGCCTTGGCATCTCTATGAATCTCTTTAATGTACATACCTTGCCTCTCTGGGACTTCATGTCTTACTTCCTGTTTTCTCCTAATCTGCCCAATTCCTTTTAATTTTTAACATCTTCCCAAATCACATATGACAAACAAGTCTCTGGCATTGCTCATAAGAGTAAGTAATGCAGGAATACTTCAGATAATTTTATTCTGTTTTAAATTTTAAAATCTTTTAACTATTGGATTCCTAATAACACCAGTTCCCCACAGAAAACAAGAAACATTCATCTTCCATGATACTAAAAGGAGCATGATATTTGGTTTATACAAATTGATTGTAGTTGAACCTGAAAGAAATTAACATTATATGAGATTTGGTGGCTGACTACTGTATTAAGTGAATTAAGGCAGTCATTGAACAGTATAAGGGACAACAGGCAGATTTTTAAGCATCATTGTATAATTGATCTTATGTGATGGACAATGACAATATTATTATTGATAGATTTGCAACTTCTTAATTGCCCTGATTTGATCATTACACATTATATGAATGTATAAAAATATCATGTGTACCCCATAAATATGTATAATTATTGTGTATCAATAAAAATAAATAAAAAGGCCGGGCGCGGTGGCTCAAGCCTGTAATCCCAGCACTTTGGGAGGCCGAGACGGGCGGATCACGAGGTCAGGAGATCGAGACCATCCTGGTTAACACGGTGAAACCCCGTCTCTACTAAAAAATACAAAAAACTAGCCGGGCGAGGTGGCGGGCGCCTGTAGTCCCAGCTACTCGGGAAGCTGAGGCAGGAGAATGGCGTGAACCCGGGAGGCGGAGCTTGCAGTGAGCTGAGATCCGGCCACTGCACTCCAGCCTGGGTGACAGAGCGAGACTCCGTCTCAAAAAAAAAAAAAAATAAATAAATAAATAAATAAATAAATAAATAAATAAATAAAAAGATCTATGTGAGAGAAGTACAGAAAAACATTATTGATTGATTGCTGTGGTAAAGAAATTATTTCAGAATCAGGCACATGGGATGTGGGGGTCTCTGCTTTGATATTTTTCCCATCAGAAAAGAAATGAATTAAAATAGTCCCTGATGCTTGTGAGAACATTATATACTATTAAGATTTTTTTTTTCTGGAACTAAAGAGATTTCTTAAGGAAATTCTATATGAAGGAAAGGAAAATATTTTATGGCAGTAGGAATAAAAACAGAATAGCAAGAATTACAAACACTGCGACACTTTTGTTAGTGATTAGACAAAAGGGGTCCTTGACTAGTAGACTAAGTAAAACTAGCCTGCCAGGATTATGAGCATAAATTACTATCTACTGAACACCCATAACACGTGTTAGCTTATTCTGACACTTTCCTGAGTGTCTCAAATATAAGAACTCCTGTTAAAACAGTTAAATAATAAAGAGAATGTGTCCCTACTTTTATAAGATTGTAATTTTTCTGCCACAAAAAATTGGATGTTGGTAGAAGAACTATGTGTAATTCTCCAAAATCTTATATTGTCTTCATTAAAAAACAATGGAGAATAGTCACTTCTCAATTTTTGTTAAAATAAGGATAATAGAGTTTGTTGTTACAAGTTTTTAATTTGGGTCTCATTTACAGTTAACAACAGGTAAATTACACATAAGGAAAGTTAAGAGTATTCAAAATAGTATTCAGATACCCCAGGGTAAAAATCAGTTTATCAAAGACTTTGAATTTCTGATGCAGGATGAAATGAAAAGAAAAACATGAAAGACATTTTGTCCCAGTAACTCCCACGTATGACATCCTAGACTAGGGACCCTAACACATATGCGACTGGTATGGGAAAAGAATAAAGGAGACATAATAGAACACTTGGCATTAACACATTCTTTAAGAATTGTACAATGAGTATTTATCAGGTTAAAAATGTGAATGTGCTTCTAGGAAAAAAATTGCTACCATATGAAGACACCATCCTTAAATGAAGGTGTAACAAGAAACAAGAAACAAGAAAAACACATAAAATATTGCTGAAAGGAAGTAATTTTAGAACTTTATAATGAAGTCAGAACTTTATAATGATGGTCAGAATGCCAAGCAAAAGAGCAAGACCAGATGCAAACTGTGGTGTACATAGCCCCCCTGCCCCTGCACAGACGGATTATATGCTCTTCAAGTTACCTGCAATGCTCAGGATTGATTCACAACCACCAGAGCTAGGTTTAGAGAGACAGCGAGCTACTTGCTTTCAAGACTGGTAGATCGATGACAGTCCCTAAAACATCGCTGAAAATATAACAGGAAGGAATCACTTTGATGAGTCTCTTGGGCTGGCAATTAGTCTTCCCCCAGCACATGCTAGAATACAAACAGATGGTCATGAAAATCCCTCTATAGCAGACTTTTCCTTGCCAACTGAGGTATGCAAACTGAGCCGCAGCCATCTCATTCCTCTTCCTCACCCTTTTTCCCTTACTGACTTTTTCTATTTCTAAACAAACGTTACTAACTAGATGTTAGATTCTCATTTAAAGGACTGAATGCATCCCAGGGAATCTGAATTTTCACAAAGCATCCAGGGTGATTCTGAATCAGGGATTTTAAAGACCAAAAGTCAGAGAAACACTCTACTTATCAACATCTGATTTTGCTTTGCCCACTTCATTTAAACAATTTCTCAAAGATAATCTGTCATTTTACAAGTTCCAGATCTCCCACAGAGGGTGCCTATTTTAACCTCTCTCAGAAAACTCTTCAGCACACCGTAGACAACCATTTCCTCTTTTTTTGAAGCTCTCTCCTCCTTTGGCTTCTGAATCAAGGAGCAATCCAAGGTATTCTCCAGGCCTGATATCTACTGTAACATCATGAATATGGGTGTGGACTCTGGAGCCAGCTTGCCAGGCTCAGGGACTGGCCCCACCTCTCTCCAGTTACATGATCTTTGGCAAATTTCTTTACTTTCCTTTGTACTAATTTATGGTCTATATAATGCATACAAATAACTATATCTAAATCATAAAATAAGAAGATCACATTAATTATACACATAAAATTTTTATAATAAAATCTAGAACAATGTAAATGCATGAAAAATGTTACTCATCCTTTATATTTTTGATACCTTTATTATCTGTTTAGCAGACCCTTTGTCTTCCTCCTACAAGACAGGAATTAAATTTTAAGGTTGTTTCCCCTTTTCTTCTTTCTGTTTTTTGTTTTTTTATAACACCCCTAGATGTAGCTATTCTACGAGTGAGAATAAGATCTAGGTCAGAATTCTTATTCTATATAGGAAGTGTTTTATTAAGTACTTGTTAAGGAAATTAAATATTCTCGTATTCTGCTTTTATTACTTTCCATTTAAAACTATAGATTTTTTAACCTCTTATGCATTGATTAGTTCACATATTCTCTAACTTTTTATACTTCTACTGAGTCACTGAAATAAAATCTTGAAGTAAAAAATCACATTTTTTCTCAAGTAAATTATTGAATTGAAATTTATGTATACATATTCACTCCTCTTAGGGTTAGAAAATTGGAAATGAGTAGAAAATACGACTTGTTCATATCTTTGATTTCAACACTGTACCTGATACAAGTAATTGTAAACAGATAATACGTATGTGGTTCAGTTTTTATCTTTGTACTTGTATACATAGTGCCAGCCTTAATTGGAATAGAGTCTAGATGTCCTTTACAAAAGTTCCCTGGGAATAACTCTAATCTCACATATTTTTAAATTAGTGAGTAAGTAAAGTCAGTTTTACAAGCGATTCCAGGGGTGAGACTAAAGAGGGAATTACAGCACACATTACAAAACCAACAAATTCACAGCAGATGTGTCTGTTCCCTCTATCCTCTCCTATCCTTGACCTCATCCGGAGATTCCCTTTATGACTTCTCTGGCTTATAATCCCCAGATTCATGGGTTCTTTATTTTCACCATTAGGCTGGGCAGGTGAGTTATATCTCAGCTTCTAACTGCACACTAGCATAAGTAAATTCATCACAATTTCCATTAAACAATGCACACCACCTTTAAGCCAACTTCAGAGTAATCTTAGACATATTCTGAAGTTTTGTTGGAAACCTGAGTTATTGGACCCTTTTTCCCTAACTTTATAGGTTTCCTTACTTGTATTTAGGTCCAGTGTTTTATCTCATCTTTGTCCCATTTCTTTTACTTTTCCAGAAATCCCTCACTATTTTATTCTTAACAAGTTCACAGTGCTGCTATAGATCTATTTGCTTTTATTTTTTTACAAAATACTACTGCAATTTTGGAAGCAAGGAAAGAGAAGACACGTATCTGGGCTGCTGTAAAGGTTTTTGAAAATTACTTTCTGCTCTTTCCTTGAAAGACTCAAAATTAATATTTAAGGAATCTATTTAGTGAATTGAATCTGTAATAACATCTTCACACACACACACACACACACACACACACACACACACACACACATTCATGCCATTGCTTAGCGTTTCTGAGAAACAAACAAAAAAGGTGGTGGTTAAGAGAAAGAGTGCCAGACCTGGTATGGATCTGTAGAAACTAGAAGCCAGTTTCAAAAGGGTGAGCCTCAAAATGCAAAATAACTTGTTAAGGGCATAAGTCAGGAAAGAAAAATTCATACACACAAGAATCTCACCTTTATTACTACTAGCTCCGTTACCTTGGGAAAATTACTTCTAGGGGAAATATAAAGGAAGGAAAACAAAAGTTAAAAAGCTTATACTTTCAAATCTAGAAAAGTAGTGGAGTGATTACTTTCCTAAGATTATAGCTAGGAAACACAGGGACTGGAAGATGTTGGTGGTGGACGTGATTAGTAACTGAAAGAGGCAAAAGATGAAGAAACAAGGTAGCTCTATGTGTACTAAACAGATTTGAAGTTCAGACATAAAAAATATATATTCTGCACTTATTTCATACTACCAGTGCTATAAGCTACTAATCCCTTCAGTTCTTCAAACTTCCCTAAACATACTCACTCCCACACATATACACGCAGAGATGCACAAATGAAAATTTCCTCTATCTCAAACAAAGTATATTTCCAAGCTAAACGTTATAAATTTAATTCATTCTCTTTTCTCTAATGGCTTCCCTTAATTTACACTTCATCTAGCTCTTCAAAATAATGGTCATGAAAAACTAGAGTATACTTCATCTTGGGCAGAGTAAGCTCTTGGATGCTCTCCAGAGGGGAGTTGGTCTAGATTATCAGGCTCAGATTGTAAAACCTCATCATTGTCCTGGTACACAGGGTTTCTTAGGGATAGAAATTGCATAAAGAAATCTCTGCGTTGCAAAAGATGGTATCCTTCAATGGAATTCATATTAAGTCCAGGTAAAACAAATAGCCAATGGCTGGAACTTTAAATAACTGACATGTTTTCTCCTTAGGGTGAAAAAACTTGGTAACAAAAGCCAGAAATATACTCCAAATTTGAACACAGTGAAATTAGCATTTTTCACTTTCTTCTACATTTTTATCCTTCAATGATAAAAAATAAATTTAGTTCAAACAAGAACACAATGTCTTATTATATATTTTAGAACAATTTAATATCAGCATTTTTTTCATGGCCTCCCCTTGGCTGAACTTCTAAAGGATATGGTCAGTAGGAGAAAAGTATGAGGAAAGTGCCACATTTCAACATGTCATATACTGATATGGTTTGGTTGTGTCCCCAGCCAAAATCTCATCTTGAATTGTAATCCCCGTAATCTTTACAATCCCCACGTGTCAAGGGAGAGACCAGGTGGGGCTAATTGAATCATGGGGGCAGTTTTCTCCATGCTGTTCTTGTGATAGTAAGTTCTCACAAGATCTGATGGCTTTATAAGTGTTTGATATCTCCTCCTGCATCCATTCTCCCTTCTGCCAACTTGTAAAGAAGGTGCCTTGCTTCCCCTTTGCTTTTCATCATGATTGTAAGCTTCCTGAGGCCTCCCCAGACACGTGGAACTGTGAGTCAAACCTTTTTCTTTTATGTATTACCCAGTCTCTGGCAGTTCTTTATAGCAGTATGAAAATTAACTAATACATATACTAATGTAGATAAGGTATCATTAAGACAGAAGTTACCATTATGAAATAAAATTGTGCCAAAAGAGATTACTGTGAAGCCACAAATGTTCTAGCAAGTTCTAATTTGTCTACTGACAGTAAACAAAAGCACAAATAGTCCTTGGAGATCAAAAGGTGAGACAAATTTATATATACATGATAAATATATGCATAAAATCAAGGCCTGAAGTATGATAAAAATCTACAAAGCTATTTTATTTTCATTAACTATCAATGTTGCAGGATAAGAAAATCTTGTAAGCTGAAAATCTTCTGACACTTTAAACATCTTCTGGGGCAATCAATGGAAAGAAAAAAAGAGAATAGATCAGTGAGAACTAGAAATTAAAATTTTATTTAGCTTTTCTGTTAAATGAAAGAAAATTTAATGCTAGCAGCATAGATAAGGGCAGCAATAATCTGGATTTATGTGCTACAAAACAATGAACACCAAAAGACTCTAGAATACTGGTAGATAAAACTGAATTATTTGATAGCAGTTTCAGCCCAATAAAAATAGAAAACCGGGCTTAATAAAATAACCCAAATATGACAAAGATAGTGTGAATAAAATAAAGCTGCCACGGTAGGTCAACTTGTTACTGAATCCTTCAACAAAGCGTTAACAACAGCTTAAACCATGTTGAGCACATGAAATTGAATTAAATTAGTTGGCCATAGAAGCTTTAAACATTCTAAAAGTTATGTCCCTTGTAATATGTCTTTCAAAATGCTCTTATGAAAGAACCATTTTTAATCTAATCTTCAAATTTCTGTTCTTAGCCAAAATCCCTTATGATACTTTAATACTTCATTCTATTCCTCATAATATTAAAGCCTTTCCATTATAGAATATATCACATAATTAGAAAACAAAATGGCAAATGTGAGTAAAATCTCAATGCTTACCCAGAAATCTCAACTCCACTACTAATTTCCTATGGTAATTAAAAAATATATATCGTAAAAGGTACTGATATACAAACATTGTTATAATGCTTGTAAAATTGTACAAACAATATTTCTTATTCATACTCACTTGCATTATTGTTGAATTGTGACAAAAATTTAGAAGTACATATCTTTGTAGAATTGTGTTTTAATTTACTTTTATAAATTTGTATGCAGTATATATGAAACCATATTATTTCTATCAGCAGAAAAATAATCTTTATTTGTAAAGCTCAATCACATCATAAATATAAAATCAAAGGCCTTTTTAAAAGAGGAACTTAGTCATGCAGTCTGTATTGTTTCCTAGATCTATAATATTTATGAGAGGGTGAATCATGAAATCTCTGAAATATGGTAAAGTCAACACATTAAGTCAACTTCCAGTATAGAATTCCCTTCTGCCACTTCTTTATTCACAACTTCAAAAAGTATGCTAACATAAAAAGACACATTTCTGGCATAATAGAGAATATATAGTGATAAATTATCAACTGATCTAACTATATGACTATTTATTCTGCACAAAATATTGATGTAAATTAGAGTTGTTGATGTAAATTTAAGGAAAACATCAGCTTTGTTGTAATAATATAAGTTAAGTGATTTAAAAATGACATAAACTCAATAACATAAGAAAATACCCAAATGTATGGTATAATTTTGTTGACAGTAGAATATAAGTTTGCCAGGGAGATTAATGGGTTGCCAATAATGTAGACCTGGGCAGTTCTGAAGACAAACAGCTGTACTGGCAAGTCTGTTAGGTTCTTTGATACGTGGCTATGTTATTTTCAAAATAGAGGTAATAAGACTTTGTAAGATTGTTGATTGGGGTTCAATAAATGATGTATATGAAGTACTTGGAGCAGTTGATACTAGTTCCCTTTTCACTTCTTTTGCATTTTTGGTGGCAAATTTTAACTCACAGATATCAAACAGAAAATAAAATTTAAGGGAAGTATTAAATTTTGTTGCATTTGCACAATAAAACACATTGTACATACTTCTTACTGAGACTTTGAAGGAAACCAGAATATTTTACCCCAAAATATACTTCTTCGGCATATTTTAAGATGCTACTCAGAAGGGCTACAGACTATAGGAACAGCTTTGAAAAGCTGTCTTTTTGTGGGAGGGATTTACATCTGTATAGAAAATCTACTTTAGTAAAGTAAACAACAGATGCAAACAGGCTTTCTCTGAGGCCCCCCTTATCTGCCTTACCCAAAACTAAGATTAACTCAAAGGAAAAAGAGACTAAAAGTCTGACCATTTTGAAGTTCTAACAGAGACATTTTACCATAGGCCACCATCTATACTTTCTGAGGACAGCTCTGAGTTTACTCGAGAGATTTTTTACAGGCGTAACAAGACAGCCCTGCCTGCCATGCTTGCCATGCTTTCCTTCCCTCACTCTCCTATCACCTGGGACTCCACCACCCTTGCACTACCCAGAAGGCAGCCATTCTTTCCATAACCTAAAGATAATGTATAAACTTCAACCATCTGGCCTCTCCTTTGAGTCTCATATTTTGTATGGCTCCCAGGTTTATGCGTGTTAATAAATCTGTATACCTTTTTATCTGTTAATCTCTCTATTGTCAATTCATGTCAACAGAATAAGAGTTGAACCTTCAGAGAGAGAGGACAATTCTCCGTAACAACTTTAAAAACATTGGTAGTGTCTTATTTGGATTCCCAAGAAGCAGACTCTAAGATGATTTTGTGTGCAAGTAGTGGACTGGCAATCCATATCTGTGAGGCATAAGAAAAGCAGTACAGAGTAGAGAGTGAGGTTAGACTGTGATAGAATTGAAACAGAGACATCAGCAAATCTGAAGCTGGAGTGGACTTTCAGAGATGTCCACCCACTTTTGAGGCAAGGAGCTGGGACTTTGTACCTCAGCATTGACTAGCCATTGGACACAGGCTGCTGAAGAAAAGAACAAGCTCAGAAGAGGTAATTCCCATGAGCTGACGGCAATGCTTGGGGAAGAATTTAGCAGGCATCATTCCTGACTGAGCTGGAGGGACCTTGGAGATTCTTGAATCACACAGATTCTTGAATCAATGAATTCTAGCACAGCATGAATTCAGGTAACGTACATGCATTCTATATACCTTTATTTCTGCAAAATGTACATCACTGTCAGAAACCAAAGTTAGTCTTAACTGCAGGAACAATAGCCTACTAATTAATTCGTATACATCAGATAGCTTTTCACTGTGATCTTCAGAAGATCATTTCCCTTAATAAGTGAGATGACATGTAAAACACCATATTTTTCTCAGAAATGTGAAAAACACTTTAGATATGATAATGCTCTCTCTTATTTAATTTTTTTTGTAGTATATAATATAATATGCCTTAAGGCATATAATCACGTAACATTCAAGTATCAGATAATGGTATTTTACCTATTTAGACAATCCTTAAATGACTGCTAAAATTAATTCCATATGTATTATTTTATTTGCATCCTTAAAAATAAAAAAAAATACAAGGTTGGATAAATTTAGGTAAAAATCTCTATTGTTATATGTCTTTCTTGGCATACCATATTTAATTATTTTCCATTTGAAATCTAAATTGTGGTGAAAATTTTGTGAAGATGGAAGTTCAAAGCAATCATTTTGCAATTGTGCATGTTTAAGGAAAAGAATCAAAGAACTCCCATATCTTTCTCTAAATAACCTAAAAAGGATGATGTGCTTACTAAGAATTTACAGGATCTATTATTTGTACAAATCAACATTTATAGCTTGGTTTCTGTGTAGGTAAACAAATTACCATTAATAACTGTGTAAGGCTTGTAATTGTGTTCATTTCTTATTCCTAATAAGCCTGCAGAGGCACATTTTAATAGTGGGGATATGGGGGATAGAAATAATATGTTTCTATATTAAGGTAAAGCACTAAGTCGCTTGTGAAATTTGTGGCCTATAACTAGACCCACCTATAGTTATAGGTGAGCATGCCCTTTTACATATCACAGGTAATATAAAAGGAGCCCCCCCCCCCTTTTTTTTTTTTTTTTTTTTTGGAGACGGGGTCTCGCTCTGTTGCCAGGCTGTAGTACAATGGTGCTATTTCGGCTCACTGCAACCTCTGCCTCCCGGGTTCAAGTAATTCTCCTACCTCAGCCTCCCAAGTAGCTGGGACTACAGGCATGTGCCACCATGCCCAGCTGATTTTTGTATTTTTAGTAGACAGGGTTTCACCATGTTGGCCAGGACGGTCTCGATCTCTTGACCTCGTGATCCGCCCCCTGTGACCTCCCAAAGTGCTAGGATTACAGGCATAAGCCAACGCGCCTGGCCAAAAGGAACACTTTTTAAAGGGAGTTGAGAAAGACCAAAGGGCAGAGGACTAGGCTATCACCTACAATGTGCCCAAAGGAATATTTTTTTTGAGAGTGAAACACTTATAGTTGTTCTTCCTGGACAAAAGTCATCCCAAATGGATAAACTGTTTCCCCTCTGTTGTATAACCCTTTAATTACAACACCCTTTCACCTGAAAATCCTCAGAAAAGTATGGTACAGCCATAGGACCTCATGTGGCAGTGTTATGGGAAATAAAGGGTCAGGATAATTTTTATTTAAAAGCAGGGTAGTTCGACGCTAAAAAAGGAATGAGCTATCAAGCCATAAAAAGACACAGAGAAAAGTTACATGCATATTACTAAGTGAAAGAAGCCAATATAAAAAGGCTACATGGTATGTGATTCAAATTTTATGATATTCTGAAAAAGTCAAAACCATGGGGACCACAGAAAGATCAGTGCTTATGAGGGAGGAAAAGATGAATAGGCAGAGTACAGAGGACTTTTAGGGCAGCAAAACTATTCTGTATGATATTGTGATGTTGGATACATGTCATTACACATTTTGTAAACCCATGGAATGTACAACACCAATGGTAAACACTAATGTAAACTATAGATTTTGGGTGATAGTGATGTGTTGATGCAGGTTAAACAGTTGTAACAAATGTAGCACTGTTGTGCACGGTGTTGATAGTGGGGAAGTTTGTGTGTGAAGGAGGGGATATATGGGAACTTTACTTTCCACTCAGTTATGCTTGAACACAAAAACTAATCTTTAAAAATAGTCCATTAAGAAAAAAAGCAGAGTAGTCTGGTATGTCAAACACTGGTCTGATGGCTGTAGAAAGATGACAATTTACTATGCTAGGAACCTTATGGGAGCTGATCAGTTGCAAAATAATGTGTGGCCTGACAGGGGGCTGGATAAGGCAAAAAATACTCAACCAAATCGTGTGGGAAAATATTTTTATTTGTATTCCCACTTACAAACACCTACCGATGGCACTTGGCAGTATTTAAGAAATTCTTATCCTATCAAACGTTAGGGTTTGAAATGAATTAGGTTTGCTTTCCTAACTCTGAGATCTAGTAAAGGAATACAGTATTTCTCCTAATGCTTAAGAAGTTGATTAAATCTTTATGCCATTATTTCCATCTAGTTTCCAGCACACATTACTGGTGTTTTCTTAGGAGGAGACCCCAGCATTGAGCTTTATTGAAATTTGAACCACACTGACTTCTTGGCAGCTCTTGCCTCAACACAACCCAATCCCACAGGCCAGGGTCCTTAGAAACTTAAATTAACTACTAAGGATTACTACAGAATTTTCTGACCTACCTCAAGTATCATCACTTTCTATTGATCCCTGCTCTTACATTCATACACCAGATCAAATATCCTTGAAAACAGATGCAGCACAGATTAAGGCCAAATTCATCATACCTTCTCAGATAATGTGATTGACACTTTTGGCTCCAGGATCTCCCCTAATTCCTAGGTAGTCCCCAAGAATTGGCCCTGACCCTGCCATTCTTGACTTTTCTCATCCACATGTCCACCATCCTCTGAAGTGTAATTTCAGGCCAAACTGATAGGACCTAAGATGACCCAGTATTCCCAGTAATCATGGTTGTTTTTGGTGACCTATCATCATGTTAGTAATATTAGTAATGACAGGTCACTGAAAATGTTCCTACTAACATGATGATACTTAAAATGTCTTGGGGAAAAAATCTGAATAGGAAATGCAGCAATAAATATTTTGTTGAGTACTACATTCATCAAGTAATTTGAGGAATATGTTAAAATTTTAATTTTTAAATGTTCTCCTAAATGATTTGTTTGAATGAAGAAAGGCATAGTTTCTACAGAATATTCATTTTGGGAAACAGCGTTTAGAAGTACAGGTACTTCGGTGAGTAAGACCAGGGTTTGATTGCAAGTTCGACCATTTAATAGGAGTGTGACCTCCACCATAGTATCAACTGATGTTATCCTCAATGTCCATGTCTATAAAAGGAATATAACAAGATCATTTTGGCTGGTTATGAGGAAAAATTGAATAGTAAAATGTACATAAAACCTTTAATAAAGTGCTAACCTCTAAGTGTATTGATATGATAGTTTAAAAATATTTAACTTGAGTAAACTCATACCTAGTACTGTGGTCTGAAAATCTTTGGCCATTCTGCGTTATGGCTGGGACTAATTTTGATTTGGGTTTCTAAACAAGATGTATCTTTTGTTCTAGTTTTGTTCTATAATATTGTTTATTGCTTCTCCAAATGAGGTTTGTGACTATCAAGATAAGTGAAGTAAAACACCAAAGCTTACACTATCATGACCAATACAAACTTAGAGAAAACAACTTGGAATTGAATCACGCTGTACTTGAGGTGATTTCACCCAGAAGTTAACAATAAGGTATAGATTGTTTTTAAGAAGTCTAAGTAGAGACTGAAATATCCATTTTAAAATTGTGAGTTACTTTGCTAGCGATAGCAGCAGGAAGCAGACAAATGCCTAGGCAGATAGGGACAGGTCCCTGGTGAAAACCCACCTCCAAGCCAAAGACAGTTTAAAGCCTGAAATCCAAGCTACAAGTCAAATCCATGGACTGGACTGAGAATCTGTCTTCCCATTTGCTGTGCTTTCCTCTGATTGATCCCCACCCTTCACCTATTTTACACATACCAACCCTTTTCTAATTGGTTTTCTACACTGCCATGCCTACCTTTGAGTGATGCCTTTGCTTTACCCTTTCCTTGCACACTCACAAATATATCAGCATGTGCTCTCCTATTCTGAGCCAATAAAAGCCCCAGACTCAGCCACACTGGGGGAGAAACTACCCAACTATGGGGGTGGAGGACCACCCACTCATCCCCTCTCCACTGAGAGGTGTTCCACTGCTCAATAAATTATTCTCTGCCCTTCTCACTCTTCGTTTGTCAGCATATCCTCATTCTTCTTAGACATGTGACAAGGGCTCAGGACCCACCAAACATGGGTACAGAGAAGGCTGTCACACTGTGGCCCTCTGCCCTCTAACAAGCAGAGGGCAGCCAGCCCACATGACAGAAACAGCACGGGGCTGAGCCAGCCCCAAAGCCATGGGCCAAGGCAGAGCAAGGACATTACTGGCCAGGTGTCTCTGGCTGGCAAAAGTGATCAAGAAATGTCCTGTGTCACTAGGTTTCTCTTATGCCTATAGAATTTAATAGTTCTCAATTACTTTCTGACCAATTTTTGTTTCTTCTATCTCTTTGACAAATAACATCTATAATTAACTAAATGTCATACATTTGAAAGAAATATAAAATCCTTTCCAATAGAATACTACAGTTCATTCATACTAAAATCAAATAAATGAAAAACACATAAAGCAAGATAGAAGCAATTTCTACTTTAAGAATGTACTTTCATTTTTCTTCCCATCATTTGGCCACCTTGAAGCAAATTACCAAATTATATTAAAAATCTTTATGACGTCAAATATAGAAAGAGATTGAAATTCATTCACATTTTAAAATGTCAGTATAATTTAGATGAATTATATTTATTACACAAGAAACATCTGATCAGAATATAGTATTGCAACTCAAGTTGCAGTGAGTTAGCTCTCTAAAGTCTCCTCTGGATGGGCCCACCCTCCTCTCTTCATGTCTCTATATTTTCTAATATCCTTCCATTTGTTCCCAAAGATATTTTTGTGCTATTCAGAAAATCTATTAACTCATAAATTCAACACATACTTTTAAAAAGTACTCTTATGAAATAAACCATAAATTTTCACTAGGAAACTTAAAAGTCTGTACTAATGGATCATAGCTTATTGATTAAAACACCTATTTGAAAAGATATGCATTATTTCAAATCAATTGCAGTGTTACTAACC
The DNA here is from genome assembly GCF_037993035.2 of Macaca fascicularis. NCBI lineage: Eukaryota > Metazoa > Chordata > Mammalia > Primates > Cercopithecidae > Macaca > Macaca fascicularis. The sequence continues at coordinate 26,241,475 of NC_088376.1, read as the reverse complement.
AATTGAATCCCCTATACCTGCAGGAAATAAAAAATAAAAAACAAAAATCCACTGTCCCATACACACTGTAAAAGGATGTCTATTTCCATACATAGCTATGTTAAAGGCACACATCAAGAAACTCTAAAACTCTGACAACTCAAAAATAGTAAATTTTCTGAAGGTCACAACCCTAATACAATTAACTATGTACAAAAAATAAAATGTCTCCTTCTCCCTCAAAGAGAAATGATGTATTTTAATCTACTCTGCTGATAAAGCTTTTATGTAATATTTTCCTGGTTTAAAAAAATAGTTTAGTTCATTCTTTTATCATCACATCTGCAGGTACACAAATAACTTAAGTTGATGATGTAAAATTGAGAAATATTTTTAGAAAAGCTTACCATTGTCATTTTTCAGCATCCCGTTGCTGAGTTGTTTTAATCTCTTTTGATGTGATTTGCCATTATAGTGGATTTGTGCTTGAGCGGCCGAATTCAGCTGAATGTTACATACGTTGCACAAAGTAAAGTTGGTATGTTTCTTTTCTCTTTCTGGTTTTTCTTCAAAGTCATCAGGTATTAATTCAGCCTCACTCTCGCCATCGTGTACACAGGTGAAATCTGGGGGTGCAAGGAAAGTTATGAACACGTAGATCAAGATTTTTATATTACTTCATATTTATTAAATTGGGTGGCAAATAAATATTGATCCACATACAAGAATTAAAAATTTCTATATACTCTCATTCTAACAGATTGTTTTCATACTATGCTAAAGTAGACAATCTCTTTAATGGAATATAAATGGCAAATGTTTAACTTTTTAAAAAATCTGTTCCTAATACTATGCTATATATTTTTATTACTTCATTTAATTATCATAATAATGAAATGAGCACTACAGTTTTCCCTTTTTTATAGCTGAGGAGACTAAGTTTTAGAATGATTAAACGACTTGTCTAAGGTCACACAGCTAACAAGTGGTATAGCTGTCATAAGCATTCAGTTTATCTCTAAATTCAAAGTTTTTAATCATCATGTTCTCTAGTATGTATTAATGAATTAGACAGTTTTGTTTTAATTCAACTAAATAAAATTCTTATATGCCTTACTAGTTAAGTAAAGTGACTTACATCTGGATGGACACATTCTACACATACAAAGATGCTAAAACTGTTTCAATACCCCCAAATTTATATTTTATACCTGACACACAAGAGAGGCTTTGAATACCCAAGACAGCCTCATAATCAGGATACAAAAAAAATGTGACTGACTTATGGCTTACATTGGAAATCATTACTTTTGGATAAATGTATGCTTTGTATACTAAAACCAAAGAGAAAAGGTCAAAACATAATTTCAGTATCTCTGGCCTTAAAATGACATTTATTTATTTATTTGAGACAGGGTTTCACTCTGTCACTTAAGTTGGAATGCAGTGGCATGATCTTGGCTCGGCACAGCCTTGACCTCCTGGGCTCAAGCAGTCCTCCCACTTCAGCCTCCTAAGTAGCTGGAACTACAGGTGTGTGCCACCAATTATTGTCCAGTCAGATGACAATAATTAAAGTATTGTAATCTATATTTAACATCCACTCACAAGTAATTTAAAATAATAATACCTCATTTCTAAGTTTTCTCTACTTCCACTACCCAGGCCTCTCTAGCACACTATGGTCCAGATAGGAGTTCTCCATTCCAATTCTCCCAATTCCTTAAGGAGTTATTTTAAAGTCTTTGAAAAATATTAGCAGAGAAAAACAGTCATGATTTTAATGTGCATTTATTAACTGACTGCTACGTGGCAGCATCCTCCTAGGTTCTGGAGTTGAACTGACAAGCATCACAGAAGTGGTCCTTGCAATTAGACAAACTTGATGCAAAAGTCATGGACTTTGGTATGAGGCAAATGAGATAACAAATGTGGAAATGTTTTTAACAATATGGAAGCATTACAGTTCACCAATAAAATTTTAAGGAAAATCAAACTAGTGAACTCACGCAAAAATGACTAATACTTGAATCTATTTACGGGTATTGAAGTCACTATCCAAATTCCAAAATGAGTAAAAGATTGGTCAGTGCATAATGCATGCTTTCCTTGTGAACTAATTCATTTAAAATATGTTAACTTCCTTTTAAAAAGGAAACTCTATCTTTCTTACTCAGATAACCTCGTTAAAATAATTTAAATATGCAATTTAAATGGTCATTTTAAAAGAAAAGCTATCAGCTTTGTAAAATGATTTTATAATTTTAATGAAAGGAAAATATGTAAGCGTATCAGCTTTTCTTATTTTATATAAATAAAAACAGTAAGTATCTCTCCAGGTTATAATCAGAACATTTCAAAACTTCTTTTGTGTAGAGTTGATTTGTGCTTAAATCTTTTATCTCAAATACTGTTAAGTAGTAAAATGATAGTAAATGATGGTATGCTAAAATCACTGCAATATGCATAGCCATTAAAAGCAGATCAGGAAAGTTTTATAATACGGGAAAATATTGGCCGGGCGCGGTGGCTCACGCTTGTAATCCCAGCACTTGGGGAGGCCGAGGCGGGCGGATCACGAGGTCAGGAGATCGAGACCATCCTGGCTAACATGGTGAAACCCCGTCTCTACTAAAAATACAGAAAATTAGCTGGGCGCGATGGCGGGCGCCTGTAGTCCCAGCTACTCAGGAGGCTGAGGCAGGAGAATGGCGTGATCGTGCCACTGCACTCCAGCCTGGGCTACAGAGCAAGACTGTGTCTCAAAAAAAAAAAAAAAAAAAAAAAAAAAAAAGGGAAAATATTTTGTATATAAGTAAAAAAACAAACGTAAGATGCAAATTTACATATAGTATGTTTACAACCATATGAAGCACAAACTGGACTTAGAAAAAGTATTAGGATTATTTCATTCTGAGTGGCAAGATTAGAGTTGGCTTGTTTTCCTTTACCATTTCTGTATTTAAAAAATTTGACATGATGACCATTTATTATGAAAAAATAAATCAATATATTTCAAAGAAGTCAAAGAGCTTATTTCCTCTAGCGTGAACGGCTTAGGTTTGCCAGAACGAGGCAATGCTACGGAGATAGTCACAGTAGGTGAGCCCTTGTAACACATCATTTTTGCTAAATATATGCATATATTTGGAAGAAAATATTTTCTTCTTTGATTCACATTTCCATCTTGACCTACAAAATAAGAACATGTGCTAACAATTTAGCAGGGGAAAATACTGGAGAATTTTCTTTCAAGCCTCTGAGATTTATTTGCTTTACACATGAGGAATTCCCTGCTCAGCTGAGAAAGACTATATTACCAGACAATGTCAACAATTTTGTACTAAGGTGCAAAAATGACAACTTTCAAAGGAAATAGAAACTATGTGGTATGGACACTAAGGAAAAAAGAGAACCTCAAATAAATTATTGTGGCTGGCGCAGGACCTCATAAAACATTTACAGATTTTGCAGAAAAACTGCAGTGGCTCAACTGGCACTCTGTGAAGTAGGAGGCAATGTTCATAAGTGATTTTCCTTCCCAATACGGTAAAAATGTCATGTTTAAATTGTTAAATGGAAATTTGACACATTTGAGTTTCACTGAGAAAAAGTTCAGCAGCCATCCGTAAACTTTAGGTGACGCTCTTGAAACCCAAAATAATCGATCAATTTGTCCACTTTTTTCCCTCCTAACCTTCATCCCTCAGAACCAAAAGACATTGGAAAGATGTTTGGCTTAATACAGTAATGTAGATATAGACAGCACTCTTTAACAGGTTCAAGAACTGGAATTATCCCGGGAGTAATTATCAAAGGAATGAGGTGTTTGTTTGTGTGAGTGTGTTTTAATTATCTAGATGTGGAGACTGATTTACTCTTGCAGACTCACAGAAGTAATTAAAATGTGGCACACATAAGATGACTCATTTTTGGTAAGCTATGTTAAACAATGTATGTGAGAGAAGTTGAGAAAAAATAAAAGTAGAAACAATATTTTTCTGGGATGCAATGTGGTTCTTGCAGTTGATTTATTTAGTGCATTGTTTTGACACAAGCTGAAATGTCACCACCTTTGCCAAAGGACCAGCTGTTGGTATCAAGACTGCCCTGAGAAGAGCTCATATTCTCTAACCCATGCCACCCCTGGCATTAACAGGCTATATCCCTGCTGGACCCTAAAATTCGTGTAACCTAATTAAGAATCAAAAGTTGTAGACACAGAGACCAACGGAAAAAACTCCCAAGAACCAAAGCTGGAGCAACTTGAGCAATAATCTGAGTAACATATTATTGGATTAAAACCTAAAGTATAAAATAAATTTCAATGAGTACATACTGATGTAAATATAAATGGAGGAGATAGATACCGAACTCTCATTTAAAAGTATTCGAAATAACTTAAATAGACATCCTCCATTCAAAGCCGGATAGGGCACAACACTCTTCAAGTATAGGTTATGCTTAGTGACTTGCATCTAAATAGTGTGGTACAGAAAGAGGAGAAAAGTAGCTTTATAGTGAAGAAATCTGATAATTAATACTTCAGCCACATCACATTTCATATCCACAGGGATAGGTCACACTGATAGCAAGAATCCTTAATATGATGTGCTAACAATGGTATTTCACCTCTGTGATCTTCCTCACAGAAATAATAGACAAACACAAACTAAGGAACTGTATACAAAATACCTGACCAATATTCAAAACTGTCAAGGTCATCAAAACTAGGCGAAGTCTGTGAAATTGTTACAGCCCAGTGGAGCCTAAAGAAATACTAAAACTAAATGAAATGTGGTATCCTGGATGGGGCCTTGAAACAAAACATGAACATCAGAGGAAAAATTAATGAAATCCAAATAAAACATAGAGTATCATTAATGATAATGTATTATTAGTTCATTAGTTGTAACAAATGTACCGTACTTACAAAAGATATCAACAATAGAGGAAATTGGATGGGAAGTCTATGGGAACTCGACCAATTTGGCAATTTTTCTGCAACTCTAAGACAATTATACAGAAAAGTTTTATTTAATATCTTTTTAAATTTGGAAAATAGAGCAGAGACCATTTTCTCTCCTTGACAATAAAACAGGAACCTCTTGAGAACTTGTGTGCTCTGGGAAAGAACTGAGAAAGAAACTTCTGTTCTCTTTATTCCTTGCTCATTCATCCTGTGCTAGAAATAAACTATGTGATTTGAAGAATGAGGGAAACATTCACTGCTTCACGTGCGGTCCACCATCGGATGGATCTTTATCTCAAATTTGCCTGAAATGACTTTCTCCTATCTTCTTGCTTGCCATATACACACTTACAATGGAAAGGCTCCCCAGCCCTGTAGAAAGCTCAGAATTCGCCTGAGGTAGTTAATAGGTAGTTAAATTCAATTCAGAAAAAAAGCGCTGAGGGTTGAAAATCCAATATGGAACACAGTTCCAAGTCATTTTATCTAATTCAAATTTTCCTTCTGAATAACTGAGCTACCAACCCACTAACAAAAAATCTAATACACCTCAACTGATTTCTTCTATTTATTATCAGTTTCAATTAAGATTATAAGCCATTTACACACACACACACACACACAGAGGTATCCAGTCAACCACCACATAATTAACAATTTATAAACTTCATATTCGCTTTACTGTTTCAATCCTATCGCAACTCCCACAATCATTAATATAAAATTAAAGTATGTAAAATAGTGTGTATTAGTTGACAACCAAACCCTATTTTATTTTTTATTTATTTATTTATTTTTTGAGACGGAGTCTCGCTCTGTCACCTAGGCTTGAGTGCAGTGACGCGATCTCGGCTCACTGCAAACTCAGCCTCCCGGGTTCGCGCCATTCTCCTGCCTCAGCCTCCCGAGTAGCTGGGACTACAGGCGCCGCCACCACGCCCGGCTAGTTTTTTGTATTTTTTAGTAGAGACGGGGTTTCACCATGTTAGCCAGGATGGTCTCGATCTCCTGACCTCGTGATCCACCCGCCTCGGCCTCCCAAAGTGCTGGGATTACAGGCTTGAGCCACCGCGCCCGGCCCCAATTTTAATGAGTAGAAATTTTTTCCTGCAAATAATGTCAGTGTTTTATCTTATTGTTAACAAGCCAGGTTACATCTTTTTGTCCGTGATCGGCTTTACTCGTTGTTCTTGCATCTGCTGCCTTGTCAAAGCGGCAAGCCTCTAAAATCTCCAAGAATCTCAAGTTTCTAAGATAATCTGAATTGACAATGAAACGTCAGTAGATGACAGCCACTAACAGACAGTTTAGTGCACAATAAACCACATTGTAAGTAGTTTTACAAATGACTTACAAAGTCATAGGACTGTAAATGGTATAAATAAACCAAAATATTCTTGTTTTACAACACTTCTCCCACCATATAATTTTTTTAAAAATTGGCAGATAGGAATTTACATATCTAGAAGACATTTAGCACAGACAACCTCATATAAATAGTGGCAGAGACCAATGCTAAACACTAAAATCCCTTTAGAAATCTTGATGTGATAGTATCTCCAGAAATTATTTTTGGTTCAACTGAAAACAAAATAAAAATCTAATCTAGAGATACTTCATGGCGATAACTTTGAAATACAAATAGGGTAGATGACAGCTGGCTAGTTCATTAAAAAGTCAAAATTACAAGTTTATTTGGTAAGCAGCTTTATATTCTTAGGTTTTAATAATATTTATACAAAGCACAACAGGTGACAGATTTTGGCCATTTCTTTAAAAATAATTTTATTGAAAAAAATAAAATTTAATGTCTAAATATTCCCCACATTTTACAAACGTTGCTCAAAAAAACTTACTCTTCTGAAAAGAGGAATCCACCAATTTTGAATTCCTTATAGAGTCTCTTATAAAGCGTTCTTAAAATTGCTTTATTATGGAAAAAAAATGTACCGTATGGGAAGACATCAATCTAGTCCATTTCACAGAAGGGGAGTTGTAATTTGTGTGATTTATACAAATCCTAATGGAGTTTATAATTTTTATACAATTTTCTTGACCAGCTCATAAAATGAAGGTAAACATATAACAAAGATTTATTATTTGTAAGAATATAATGATACAACTGCTACTGCAATATGTTATTTTGCAGAAAGCATTTAAAATCACCTTTAAAAATGGTAAAAGGTTGTGGAAATCATGAATAAGCATATATAGAGTAAAATGGGAAAAATACTGTACTAATGTCATGGGATTAGATACTGCTTACCTGGAATACAATTTCCAGAGACAATATCATAAGTCGATTTTAAAAGCACTAAAATTAATTTGAAATAACTTAGAAAAAATGAAAAAAAAAGCTATTAGGTGATTCCAAAGGTGGCTGTAGCCACACATTGCTGCCAAAGTTGCCTGTGCAGGATTTAAGTTAAATTGCTTCATAAAATTAAGAATAGTAATGAACCTTTATAAGCAAATATTTTTAAATCTCATTTTTATTCATAAAATTTATGAAAGAAATTTGGCCTTTTTTGGATGAAAAAAATAAGTAGTAACTTTTATTCAGCATTTCCTTGTATTAGGATTTAGAGAGTATTGCTTACATCTGTATATACATATATATGCATATACATATTGTATACATCTGTATAAATTGTACATATGTATATATGTATACAGATTTTATGTAGCATATTTGGAATACATATATATTAATCAAATAAACTACTTCAGTAGTGAATCTTCCTCTATTTTCAAGACTAATGTAGAAAAGTGTATTTTACTGTTATGGTAAAATATTAAATATATATTATCTGTAATATATAAAATCATATTTATAGCATTAAGCATTTGAGAAAGTTATAGTGAGTTACAGTATCTTCTACATTTCACTATTAAAACTGTAAATAGTTCACAGTTAGTGCTATAGAGTACCATTATAAAAATAATTTCACTTTGATCTAATTCCCCACTAGAGTGCAGTGTGAATTAAAAATTAAAACTACAGCATCTGGAAATTCCCCAGACATAAAAATAGCATTACTGTAATTCTGTAAATATCTAACATACATATATTGTAACACAACATTCAGCTTCAGTGGTGTGTGTTTGCATATAGCACAGCTGATGAACTCACCAATATTTAGCCACACAACTCAGATATTAAAGATAAACTGGGAGAAAGTCACAGAACAGCAGATAATCTCAATTGTTTGTCTTTATTAAAAAGCATCAATTGTTTTACATAGTCTCCTAACTTAAATATCACTTAGGAACTTTAAAAATGAGAATATTTTAATTAGGAACATCTTACTTTTATGATAGGAAATTACATTATAGAAGACTACATAAGGCAAATCAAGGTTAATGGATTGTATTTCAAGTACAGTTTTTATCACATCCCAGCATCACACTAAATTTGATGGTCTCAATACAATTATGGCTTTTACAAGGTGATGGAAGTCTTAACTGAATGTTTGCAGATTCACCTACAAAAATTAAGCCCACAGTGGCAGAATGAGATACAGAATGAAACTTTTAAATGCATTCCTTTCTCCCTTTTAAGCAGTAGACTTTTTAGAGTTGTAAGCTTCAAATCAGAATTTCTATTTTGAGTCCTCAGTTTCAAAAAGAAATTTTACCTTAATCTTCAAATGACTCACCATGAAAGCACTAAAATATTTTTGAGGCCAAATGGGAGCCCATAGTTTAACCTCGAAAATAAAAACAAAAATATTTTGTTAAAAAAGGTAAATTATTCAAGTAGAATCTACTACTATATAATCAGATATGTCTTAAATTTCAGTGTCACGAATGTATTCTTCAAAGTTTCAAAGTCCAACGGAAAATTATATTACTATTATTACATTTTTTTAGTCAATGGTATGCAAATCTTTTCCTGTATTCTGACCTATTGTTCCTATTTTAGGAATGTTTTCTTGAGTCAGTCATGCCATCAGGGCCTCCTTGGCAAAACATGGTCCCCCTGGAGTTATGCCACACAGCGTGTTTGCCATCACACCAGGGATGCTGAGGCTGCACTGTGAGTCCTGCTCTTGAGTTCTCAGACCATGTTTTTTTAAGGTATTTTAAGCATCAACCCTATTTTCTTGAAAATGCACCAAATATCTTCTCACTTTCAGCTAGTTCTACCGTACTTTGGATCTAAAACAGCTTACATAAAACTTAAGAATGGTTTGCCTCAGAAAAATTTCTGAAGACCTGAATTAGAGAATGATTGTTTTTATGTATATCTGGTGAAAAGTTATGCCAAGAAAAAAATAGGCACCCTACAAGCTATTGAAAAGTCCTATGACAAATATGTTTTAAGCACCTGCCCTGTGTCTAGCACTAGTTTAGCCACTTGGGATATTTGCATATCACATCACACAATATCCTAGTTCTTTGTGGAATTTGAGAAGACAGAGATAATGTAGGCTAGACTGACTGTGACTTTTAACAGTCAGTAATGCTAAGAGGAGAATTGTGATGAAGATTTCGGCCTGTAAATCTAGTAGCTATATGCTTTTATTCCGTTTTTTGGTTTTTTTTGTTGTTGTTAAGAGACAGCTTTGCTTTTTCCCTCCCTCATTTGTAATGCTTAAAGTCTCAGGTTTTTTTCCTTATCTCATTGATTCTGTCTTCTTTTTTTTCTTTTTTTTGGGGGGACAGAGTCTTCCTCTGTCCCCCAGGCTGAGTGGAGTGGCGCGATCTCGGCTGCACTGCAAGCTCCGCCTCCCGGGTTCACGCCATTTTCCTGCCTCAGCCTCCTGAGTAGCTGGGACTACAGGCGCCCGCCACCGCGCCCGGCTAATTTTTGTATTTTTAGTAGAGACGGGGTTTCACCGTGGTCTCGATCTCCTGACCTTGTGATCCGCCCACCTCAGCCTCCCAAAGTGCTGGGATTACAGGCGTGAGCCACCGCGCCCGGCCGATTCTGTCTTCTTACAATACATTTTAATACTTTGGTGATTTCAACTGCTGGCCATGCCTAGTCTTTTTGTAACATAGACTTTGTCATATTATCTGCATCCAATTTTTCCATAACCATTCTTATAAATGTCTTACTCTTAGATCAATGTTTCCATTTACAGTTTTCTCCCTTTCATCATTAAAGGAGAAGAGCAGGTACTAATGATGATTCAGGATATCTTCAGGCTATATGAGAATATTTTCTTATACCCAGATAAATTTCCCTGAAAAATTTGCGCATCCTAACTGTGGCAGATATATTCTAGGATGGCCCCTCTAGTTTCCACCTTGAGTTAATCAGACCTTCCCACAGTCTGCTCTCCTGGAGAGTAGAACCTGTAACTTGCTTCTACCAATAGAATATGGTAAAGGTGATGGGATGTACATCATGAGTGGGATTATGTTGCAAAAAGATAGTAATGCCTATCTTGTGAGAAGAGATTCTCCCTCACTAACTTTGAAGAAGCAAGCTGCCAAAGCTTTTTCATGTTGTCTTATATTTCACTTCTACAATCTGAAAAGAAAATGTGAGCTTATTATGAGTTTCCCTATGAAGAGGACTATGTGGCAAGGATCTTAGGGTAGTCTCTGGCCAACAACCAGTGAAAAAAAATGAGACCGTAATAAGTAGCTGAATACTGTAAACAAACATATGAGTGAGGAAGTGGTTCCTTCCCTAGTTGAACTATAGACGAAAACACATCCCGGCCCGTATCTTTATGGTAGCCTCGAAGAAGTCCTGGTTAGGTAATGTGTGGACCATTGCGCCTCAGAAATTGTGAGCTAATAAATGTGTGTTGTCTTAAGACATAAAATTTCTGTAATGTTATTATGCATAAATACATAACTAGTATACCAGCTCTCTTGCAATCATTAATATTAAAATTAGAAAGTAACCCAAACTTCCAAGGAAAAATATTTGTCAAGAAAATGTCTTAAAACAAATTACCACCTAACCAAAACCATGTTTTTTTGTTAAATGAATTAAATATCCCAGTTGTATCCCTAATCCCAAACATACCTGAGTAAAAGTTAAAAGAAATAACTCCCATATGAAAAACTTGACCACCTGATGCACATCCATGACAGACATAACTAATTAATTATGACAATCTTTCCTTCAGAGGCTGGATTTGGTTTCAAACACTCAGCACATTGCAGGGTCCACAAATTATTCAGGTTTACCATATAAGACAAAATTTATTTGCTATCGTAGATACACTGACTAATGTATCACTATCGAATTCGACTTAGAGAGAGTAGAAACCCATTAAAAAGATAAAATTAGGTAATATTCATTTTTCACTTCAGTACCATTTAACATATTTTTCTATTACCCAAATAAGCTTGAAAGACTGTTTAATAAGTTTGTAGAACTCAATCAATCTAGACTGTTAAAAGAATCCAAATTGAAAATTACTTTGTTATAGCAGTTGTTATAAATAAAAATGTATTGCAGGGTAGTAAATTTAATATAAAAATAATTATACATATACAATTGAGTTTTTTTCATATGTAAGAGACTTTAGTAAAGATTTTGTTATATTTATATTTCTCAAATGCATTATATTTAGATTTAAGCTCCAAATAGAGAAATTATGGATATGGATATAAATATAGATGTAAGAAAAAATATGACAGATTAAGTATTAGACAATAAATTTATAAATTTTAATTGTAAAAAACTGGGTTTCTTAGACCTGAAAAGAAGGCAAGGAAGAATCTTAATACAAGTCTTAAAGCAAATAAAGGAATATTATTAATTGAAGGTGGTTTTTAGCTTCTGTCCATTTCTATTAATGAAAGCAAAATAATGAGTTAAAACTAAAGCATGAATAGTTAAGGTTACATATAATATTATTAAGAGAGGAAGTTCCTTGGACATTTTTCCTTTTTATTTTTCATAGATATTCACCTAACTGGGGTAGTTAAAATTAAATTATCTTAAAGGTAACAGTACGCATTCTGCTCCTCTTAAGTGTTTTGATTTTCAGAAAATGAGAATTTATTTTTATTTTTTATTTTTTTAAATTTGAGATGGAGTCTCACTCTGTCACCCAGGCTGGGGTGCAGTGGCGTGATCTCGGCTCACTACAACCTCCGCCTCGTGGGTTCAAGCGATTCTCCTGCCTCAGCCTCCCAAATAGCTGGGACTACAGGCACATGCCACCATGACCAGCTAATTTTTGTATTTTCAGTAGAGACGGGGTTTTACCATATTGGCCAGGCTGGTCTCAAACTCATGACCTCATGATTTGCTCGCTTCGGCCTCTTGAGAATGAGAAGTTTTAAAACCAAGGATTCTTTATGAAAGTTACTTATAAAAGTAACTATTGTGTCATTAATACATATATTTTCATTTAAAAATAGGTTTAGTAGATTATCAAACTATAATTGCCCTTTTGAATGTTGCTTTCTAATTAAAATGGGTAACTTGGCAAAATGGAGGTCTTAGAACTATTAGTTATTTTTTTCACCTTTTTTGTGCTTTAGTGTTTTTTTAAATTTAGTTTTTAACAATTTTTTTGCTTTTTTTGTATTTTACTTTTATTGCGTAAAAGAACTGTTAATTTTAAAAAGTTTCATTTTTTATTTAGGTTAAGATTTAAGAAATGTAGGGTACAAAACCATGAGTTTCACTTTGTCAGTATGTTAATTTTAAACTAAATATCAACTTCAATTATCTGGTGAATTCAAAGATTTAGGAGTTCTGATCATTAATTTACTTACAGTACTTGTATAAAAAGCAAGGATTATCAAAATGTGCATGTTCAAGTTGTGTGGCCTCCAGCAAACCCTTCACCCCTCTGACTGTTCTCCCATTTGTAAGAAGGAGGTGAACAAATGATCTTTGTTGCCTTCTAATGCAATAAATCCTGGCCCCCTTGGAAAAGTGATATTTCACACTCATGTTCATGGGACCATTATTGACCTCAGTGCAGCATGGTGTTTTGTCTTTAAAATATATCTTACCATTTGTTGTTTGCTTTGACTTCAAGGGAGATAAATCATTTCAACATATATTTTTATAATTTAATTTTCCTCTAATTGTGGAAGATCTCAAATCTTCAACACTGTGTGTGCTAATTGATACAACTTTTGCATTTGATGATGCTCTCAGAATTCAGCTACACAAGCAAAAGACTTGATGGTACTAGAGTTAAGGATAGACAAACGGGACCGGGTACAGTTGCTCATGGCTGTAATCCTGGCACTTTGGGAGGCCGAAGTGGGTGTATCACCTGAGGTCAGGAATTCGAGACCAGCCTGGCCAACATGGTGAAACCCTGTCTCTACTTACAAATACAAAAATTAGCCAGGCGTGGTGGCAGGTGCCTATAATCCCAGCTACTCGGGAGGCTGAGGCAGGAGAATCGCTGAAACCGAGAGGAGGAAGTTGCACTCCAGCCTGGGTGACAAGAGTGAAACTACGTCTCAAACAAAACAAAAAAGGACAAATGGACTACACTGCCATGAAGTTCCTTCACATGCTAAGATGCTATAGATTTGTGGTTCCATAGATCTCCATTTTTAAAATTTGTAGTGGTGTCACCTGGCCATTTTTTAAAATCTTTTATTTATTTATTTATTTTTATTTATTTATTTATTTATTTATTTATTTATTTATTTATTTTGAGACGGAGTCTTGCTCTGTCGCCGAGGCCGCAGTGCAGTGGCGCAATCTCGGCTCACTGCAAGCTCCGCCTCCCGTGTTCACGCCATTCTCCTGCCTCAACCTCCCGAGTAGCTGGGATTACAGGCGCCTGCCACTACGCCCGGCTAGTTTTTTTTGTATTTTTAGTAGAGACGGGGTTTCACCGTGTTAGCCAGGATGGTCTCGATCTGCTGACCTCGTGATCCGCCCGCCTCGGCCTCCCAAAGTGCTGGGATTACAGGCGTAAAATCTTTTTTTAAAAAAATCCTGCCTTATCCTGAGTTTTTAGGTAGGTTAAAATATGTTTTAAGTAAACATGAATTTTCTCCCAGAAATGCTGAAATCAGGAGATACCTTGCTGTCCATTGAATATTATTATTTACTATCAACTTCAGTTCATTACATCTATAATCTACCAATGAGAGAGCAATCTACTTTACCCAATCTAAAATTCCCGTGATAAAAATAGAAAAGGTTGTGGAAACTTTAAAATTGTAAATTTCAACTAATAAATGTATAGATCTATAATCATCAAAGACAGAGACGAAATACTAAGAGAACATTTAAGTCAAATTAAATGACATAGTAGACAAATGTTTAGATATAATATTGTCAGTGTCATACTAATTTCTAATTCAATGGTGCTCTTTAGTAAAACAACTTTTATTGCAGGCTTAATAAAAGCTAAACTACAATTTTATGTGCAAAAACCATGGAGAGTGGCAATCTTTTTCTCCTAAAACAAATAATACAAGTATTTAAATATGATCTACCCATCCAAAGTTCACTTTCTTTCTTTCTTTTCTTTTCTTCTTCTTCTTTTTTTTTTTTAGACAGAGTCTCACTCTGTCATTGAGGCTGGAGTGCTGTGGCACAATCTTGGCTCACTGCAACCTCTGCCTCCTGGGTTCAAGCAATTCTCGCACCTCAGCCCCTCAAGTAGCTGGGATTACAGGCACCTGCCACCATGCCCAGCTAATTTTTGTATTTTTAGTAGAGACGGGGTTTTATCATCTTGGCCAAGCTGGTCTTGAACTCCTAACCTCATGATCCACCCACCTTGGCCTTCCAAAGTGCTGGGATTACAGGCGTGAGCCACCATGCCTGGCCCACTTTCTTTTTTAAAAATAAAAGATTTCTGTCCCACCTGGAAAAGCAGCCTGGGGAGAAAGATGTTATTTTGTCTGAAACCTGTGCAGAGAAAGGGATATTATTGTTGACTGTATTGTAGATTTCACCATGTGTTAACCTGATAACTTTCTTTATTGCATGACAGGACAGTGGCAGAAGGTGGCATGAAAGAGTAGATCTCTACTCAACTCACATTGACTTGTTTTAGCTCAACTTTTAATAATATTTTACTAAAATTGTATATAGGCACAAATTGGGACTTTCCTAGACAAACACTTACACTGTCTTAAATTATGTTTCCAAATTCTACCAGTTTTGCATTCTGATTGCTTAATTAAGCAAGTTTACTTCACGTAATTGGAGTTAGAAAGTGAGGTTTTTCTTTAGGAACTTCAAAATAAGAAAGGTGTCTGAAGAATTAATCTTTGAAATCAATATACTGTGTCAGAAAAAAAAATTGCACAGTCATCTTGGAGAGAAAGAATGCTCCCAGACCAGCACGAGTTCAGAAGTAATTTGACGTAACATGAATAAACACATCGAGAGACATGAAGAAATACTGATTTGAAGGAAATGGTCAACCATGGAAACACATGAACAAGTCAGAGAAGGGAGTGTCACCTGGGTCTGTTAAAGCACTCTTCAGTGGAGACAAGTCTTGTAGTTAAAACTTGGCCAGTGGCACGACCATCTCTGTCGTCGGAGATGTTGCAGCTGCCATGTCCTGATGTTATAAAATTATTGTTTCATTTGACTTCACCTGTCCTGATTTCATGACCGTTATGCAACCTTCTGATTTTGATCTGACTTTCCTTATAAGTCTGTATACAAAAGGGGGCGAATGAGCTTGATTGTAAGAATTTGATATATTTTTGATCTCATGAGAATAATTTCCTACTGAAATCCCAGCATCTTACTTTATTTCATGCTCTTACTAGATAGGTTAGACCCCAGTATTCATAAAATATGTCTTGTTCAAAATAAGTGTTTAGAGTCTAACTGGCACCAATGCCATATTTGAGATTGTTTGTAATCAACTGGTATTCTATAAAGGACATTAATGAAAATATCAGTATTTTTAGTGTTTGTTTATAAATAATTATAAACACTTATATAATGTTACTAGCTATGAGTGCTAATTCACTTAATCCTCAAAGCACTGCCAATAAGGTAGGTACTGTAATTATCCCCAACTTACAGATGAGAAAACTGATTCACAGCCAGTAAGTGGCAGAACTGGGTTTTGAACTCAGGCTCTGGCTTTAGAGTCAGGGCCTTATGACATCCTAGATTATAACAAATGAGGAGATCATACAATCTAAAATCTTCCCACATATAAAAAGACATGAACAAATTCTTCAAAAATTGCATGGCCATTCTTCACTAATGTTTCTTTGTTTCTTTGTTTGGTACCTTTTTATAGCATCAACTTTTAACTGGCATCTTGTACTATGGAAATACACTGCAGTCATTTATTTAATCGAAGTCTATTAAAATAAGAGTGCTAAGCACTAATCAACACCATATGTTTTTCAATTAACTGGTGATACATATCTATTTCTCAAGCTCATGATAACTAATGGAGCACTTTGGGTGGTTTAAACTATTTAAGACTATAATTAATTTAGAAAAATCAACCTAAAAAATATGAAAACTTTTCTATGGTGACTTTTTTCTCTCTCTCCCTCTCACCCTACACACACACACACACACACACACACACACACACACACACACACACACACAAAGACATATATGTACTTTTAAAATATTACATAGATATTCCATTTCATTCTTTTTGTAAGGAGAGTGAAGTTAGTGATGAAACCAGAAGGGAACAAAGTTATCATGAGGAATACTTAGACATTTTGCTCAAAATAAAATTCAACATTAAACTTGAGAGCATTATAATATATATTTAATTAAAATTAGGAAATATTATTTTAACATTGGTTTATAACTTGTGGAGTAAAATAAGTAAAATAGCAAAGGAGGCTCAACTGTGCAGAGTCGTGTGTTTATTCTGACAGCAGTGATAGCTGTCCACAATAATGTAGAGTTGTCACTGGGATGCAGTTGGCCACTGAGAGACTATCTTTCCCAGTCTTCCATTCTCCCAGGGTAGCTGTGGTAGGCAGAATGATGCAAGCTCCACACACAAGAATATCCACACCCTATTCTCCCGAACCTCTGAATATGGCAAAGGGTATGTTATGTGTTATTAAGTAAGTGGGTCTAGAAATCGTGCACATTGTTAGAATTCATGAAGTTGTAATCAATAACCCAAACTTCACCTTTCAATACCAGAAATGGAGTGTACACAGGAATCACGGAGGAAAGATGGGAAAGGAAGAGCCCTAAGAGGCAGAAACCAAATTTTCAAAGTTTATTCTGTGGACAAAGACAAAGCATTAGATTTATTTTAGTAAGTAAAATGATAGATTTGTAGTTTCATAAGATACTGCTCGCAACACTATGGAGAGAGACTTGGAGTGGAGAGATGAAAGACCAATGGTAATTAAAACGTATTCCTGCTAAATCCTACCTATAATAGTCTTGCTTCATATAGGAAAGTGCATTGGAAGAAACACTGACTCTGCTGTATGTTTTAGCAAGTTATTGTGTGAATGTGTTTATATACAAATAAGTGTGCTTTCTTTTTTTTTTTGAGATGGAGTCTCGCTCTGTCGCCCAGGCTGGAGTGCAGTGGCGTGATCTCGACTCACTGCAAGCTCCCCCTCCCGGGTTCACGCCATTCTCCTGCTTCAGCCTCCCGAGTAGCTGGGACTACAGGTGCCCGCCACCACGCCCGGGTAATTTTTTGTATCTTTTAGTAGAGATGGGGTTTTACCGTGTTAGCCAGGATGGTCTCTATCTCCTGACCTCATGATTTGCCCACCTCGGCCTCCCAAAGTGCTGGGATTACAGGTGTGAGCCACTGCTCCGGGCCCTGTACTCTTAAAAGTATTTTCTCTTAAAATACTTTTAAAAATATTTTCAAATATCTACAGAAATATCTTCTCATGGTATTAGGAACTTCTTGGTTTTAAGCATTTCTATTTCTTTTTTTCTTTTCTCGTTAGGACTGGCAGTTCATCTGTAACACTGGTTACAAAGACAAGTAAATAAAAATAAATATCCAAATGGCATTAGAAACAATCCAGCTGGATTGCTGCTGAGCAGAGAATATACGCTGATTTACAGCAAGTTCTGTTAGAACGCCCAACAGCCTTCTAGGCTTAGCAGAAAAACCAGCATTTCTTTTCTTTTCTTTTCTTTTTTTTTTTTTTTTCTCCTCTTCATTAGGTGTACAATCCATTCCTTAACTGGTAACTCCAACATTTCTAGTTTTTTTTTCAATTGGAATTCTTGTCCTTTAGGGTTAAGTTTTGTTTATATACTAAAGTTGGCCCCAAGGTCATCCCTGAGTTCTTATGAACTGTCTTTCTCAACTGGGATTCTGAGAGAGGATCCATGAGGCATGCCCTATGGCATAAACTGCAAGTGATGGATTAACTTCTCTCTTGCATATCCAGAATGGCATAGATATGAACCATACATGGGGCAATTGAGAAAATGTCACAAATCGTGTCTTCTGTGGTTCAGATGAGGAAACCAAACTAAAGCCTAATACAAACACATACATTGTTTTCCTCAGTCTATACCTTGGGGTTTTATATAAAATATTAATTTCACAGACTTACAATTCATAGTATTCAAACCTCTGTTTAGAGGTGCAAGTGAGAATTGAGGGGAGATTTGAATCAGGAATAAGGGAACCCAAAGGAGGAAGAAAGAGAAGAAAAAAGGAAGGTTCAATATTATTGGGCAAATTTGGACTGGTTTGTAGATTTGCAGATCTAAAGTGTTAATAAATTGTTTGTTATTATCTAGAAAGAAGCATTACAGAAATACATGCCTTTATCTTCCTGCTCACCACCAAAACTCTGATATTTTTAGATTTGCATGCCTTGTATGTTAGGTGATGACAATAAGCCAAATTTAAATAGCTCAAAGTTATTTTGCTTGGCATACTGCAAAACAGCCATTAATAGACACAGACATGGGCCCAGCAAATTCTACACTGCCTTGTGTCCTGTTGAAAGTGTCCTGTTGTTCATTAAGCACAAGCATTTCCTTCCAAATGATATTAGGATATTCCAGAAGTGAGCTCTACTTACAGAGCTATATATATGCTAACCCTCATGTACCATCTGTTATTCTTTGCTAATTCTAACACACTTTTGCCCTGATGTGTTTGCATTATTTGGAAAAATGAACACTTACCAATTAAATTCAACAATGAAAATGGCCCAGTGGGTGTAATGAAGCAATAAAAAAACAGTATTCTTGGTAAGTGTTGCCATCACAGTTTGAGATTTTATATTGCTGCTGAGGAGTAATTTCTAAAACAATTACTTGTGGGCAAATATATTAATAATATTCAAATACAGTCCAAGTTGAAAATCAAATCTGCATGATGGGAAATTTTAAGTTCAGACTGACATTGTGTCCATGATATGGCACATCCCCTGGGCTCACATGCTGCAGCATGTATTAATTTTATTCCAACTCTACCCTCTGACGACAGTGCATTTACAAGGTATAGTAAATAGGTTTTATTGCAGATAATTCTTTTCTGTTATTCATCTAGTTTTAAATTCATGTATTAGTAACCTTAATTGCATTTCAAATGAGTGGAAAGTGCCTTTTGAAGTGTCTAGAGGAAATTTTTCCAAATATATGTGTCAAGAAATTTGTTGTGGTCACTGAATATAATGGCTAGCAGCTCCAAGTTCATAAAGTAATTGCTAATATCATTAAGTTCTAAAGGTCAAGGTTATATAAATACTAACCTAGTGATATGGGATAAGCCCACTAGAACCATCTGGAATAACTTAGTATTGAAGGAAAATTAAATATTCACATACAAACCTGTCCTCTATGAATAAACTTATACTTCTTTAGTATTTTTTAGTGAACCTGCAATCCTTGAAAAATATCCATACACAGGAAATATAAGTTGTATAACAAAGGTACAGGCTATTTTTTTTTCTCTTTACACTAGATAGATTTCCATTCTTGTAATTTGGGGTGTAATTTAACCTAGTTTAACATGATAAATCACGTGTCCTACCACTTCACAGTAAGTATAAAGGATACTCTGAATTTCTAAAATGTAAAATCATCTCTGAAAAATACCTAAAAGTCATATTCAAACAACATTTTCTCCCTTAAATTACATGACTCTTGTTATTCATCTATAAGAAATATGTGTGCTTTTAAAGAAACTGGCAGTAATTATTGTTTAACATGGTGAATTAAGTTAAATACAGCATTCTTTTTTAAAAAATAAACATAGGAAGCCCACAGGAGAAATTGCTTTTTCTATTTTTAATTGGGTTAAATAATTATTATTGGTCTAATTAAATATATTTTTAAATAGTGTGCCATATTGACCTTATAAGACAATTTTGCCTAATGTGATCACTTAGAGGTGTTACTAGAGCATATTCTTCTTTTAGAGCTAATTCTAGGTGTAGAATATATGTGATAAAAGATGAACATTCTATTCTTAATAAAGATCTATTGTCTTTAAACATTTAAGCTGGTGAAGTTATTCTTCAAAAATTAAGAGACGCTAATACAATGTGTAGGACTTATACTTGCAAAACAGTAATTAATGAATAAACGTTTTTACTCATATTCTAAAGAATCATAAAATAAAGACTATCATTAAAATATTTCAGGGAAGGAATATAACTTATTAAAAATTACCACTTTATGAGAAAAACAAGGAGAATGTATCAGTATCTTTACTTACTACTGATGCTCATTAAATAACTCTGATGTACCAATCTATAAAAAAATCAATGGTAATTTCCAGATTCTTCTAACAAAGCGCGATTCCTCTTAACTCTGTCTTGTTTAGGAATTGACATAATGATGAAGAGGATATGATTTTTTTCTGCCCATCTACCCTGAAATGGCTCCATCATTCATCTCTTTCTCCATCCCACTTATTCAAGTGATTCTTTCAATGACAGTGCACTGTCCCTAACCTCAGGGTTTAGAAACATGGCCCTAAGACTAACAGATTGCAGTGACTTAGTCCAAAGCAGGACATATGAGCCACACTGGATCAGAGAACTTCTGAGAGATTTGGTGTTCAGATGCTGAGAGTTGCTTTCTTTTCCCCTGATTTGCAAGCTGAGATGTCTGCATTGAGCTGCCAATAGCCTTTGTTTCCCCAGAACAAATAAATCATATTGTAGCTTGAGAAAATGAAGCTGTTTTAGCCACGTCTAAGATTGTTCCTACTGAACCTCACCTCTTGGTATTCATGCTGTCATATAGTCTCCTTCCATAATAGTCTCCTTCTAGTCTCCTTCCATAATAAACAGGGCTAACATATGTAACCAATAGCATACATTGCAAAAATAATCATGTGTGACTCCTCAGGCTAGTTCACAAGATTTCTGCCTTACATTCTCTTGGATCATGTCTCAGGGAAACCAGCTGCCATTTTGTGAAGACACTCAAGCAAGCCCTGTGTGAATTACCACGTTGAAAGTGGACCCTCCAAATCCAATAAGCCTTCAAGAGATTGTCGATGTCATGGCCAACATCCTGACTGCAACCTCATGAAAAAACCTCAGCAAATGCTTCCTAACTAGCTTCTTCTGAATTCCAGACCTATAGAAAATGTGTGAGATAACTGTTCTTCAGCACAGCCAAGACCCTCAGAAGATGGGAGTGGAATTTTGCCTCCCCTGCACAAATTCTTGCCATGACTTAGTGACACCTTTAATGAACCGAACACTGGGTTAAAGTTTTCTCTAATTCTTAAATAACTCTGCTAGGTAGCTCGTCATTAAAAATGGGATTTTTGACAAAGGTCTATTTAATACCAATGGCCAAGTTCTTTCCACCATGATTCTATAGTTCCTAGCTTCATATACTTACATTAATCTCAGATAAGACAAGAGTAACTGTAACACTCTTCATTCAAAGAAAATTCTTAGTTATCACAAATTAAATTTTAATTGTTTAAAAATTAATAATTCCTTCTTATGAATAGTTTGTATCTCAGCCACATCGAGGGAGTGCTTTATTTGACACCTTCCTTCAATATTTCCCCTCCAGGCAGAATAAACTCTTTCACAGTATAGCCTTTATTAATTAAAAATGACTTTCTCTTCCTAACGGATTATAAAATGTTGAGGCAGTAATCTGAGCTTAGTCGTTGTTTGTACACATTTGTCTATTATAAAGTGATACAATCATACCAATTTTGAAATAGATGGAAAAAAATTAAAATCTTAAGCTATTTACTCACTTATTTCCCCAAAACTTATTACATATGATGTTAACAAGTATTACATTTGGAAAAATATGGGTTAAATGAATTCTAGCAGAATTATTTCCTGTAGTAGATCTTAGAATCTTTACTGTTTTGGTTTGTATTGCAATTTCAGAATTGAAGATTATGTGCAGTTTTTCTAATTTATTTGACCACTGAACTCTTTTATCATAAAGCTTCTGGATTAGTGTTCCATGAAACTTTGGGAATGAGTTCAGTATTCTATTATATATTGGGGCTCTTCTCACTTTTGTAAATAAGTCCAAGATGAATATCCTGAGGCATTTACATTGTGTTTCATATGTTTTGGGAAATTCTAGGGTAAATATCCAAGGCCTCAAAGATATAAATATTGTTTCAAAGAATATTGAAAATTTAAGTTTTTCATCTATATTTTTAAATGGCTTTCAAAATGATTATAACCATGTTTAGAATACAATCAAGGCATGGGAAAGCCAGTTTTATCGAACTCTTATCAGCATCCAGGTAGTGCATTTTTTTTCCTTAATTTTGCTAGTGAAACAAGTGGAAAATGGAAACTCATAGTTATGACTATTTTTATTTTTGATAAGAGGTAGAACACTTCTTTGTATGTTTTATTAGAAGTTCCTCTTTGTGCAATATATACTTCCAAACTTTACACATGTATGCATGGTAACTTAGAAGCTCTATTAAGAGTTTTATAATCTCTTATGCTTAGTACATCTCAACTATTAGATTTTGATTGATAATTTTTTAAATCAAATTCTAATTTTGCATAAGCTATTTTTGCCAAAATTAAAGTATTAGCCATATACATGGGTGCTATTTTACTATTCCTTCCATATTACAGATAAAAGCAAACTATATTTACCCTAGGGCTTTAGTGTTGTTTGGGATTTTTTGAATTAAAATTTAATTCAATCTGACAGGTATTTTTGGTGCTTAGTATAGAGTTAGTCCTTAAATTTTCATTGTCCCTCAAATAGCTAACCGATTATACTGAGAAGATTTATTTTTTAAAATCTTATTTTTCCATTTATATCTTTTGTCTTTAATCCACTGCTTTTAGTTTTCAGTTAACATACAGTAAAATTCACTTTCATTTGTGTAAAATTCCATAAATTTTAACATATATTTACATTTGTGTAACCACCAATAAAATCAGTACATAAAACACTACATCACCCCCCAAATCTTCCTTGTGTTATTCATTTGTAGGCATACCCATTTTACACCTGGCAATTACTAATCTGTTCTATGTCATTAGTGTTTTCTTTTCAAGAATGTAAGTAGAATAAAAAAGTGTGTGCCCCTTTGATACTGGCTTTTTAACTCAGGCTGATGCTTTTGAGATACTTCCAAATTATGCATATTAATAGCTTGTTCTTTTTGTTACTGAGTTCTCCACAGTATGAACATACTACAATTTGCATATTTTTACACCCGTTGAAGGACACTAGGGTTTTTCCAAAATGTTGGTAATTATAAATCATTCATACAGGCTTTTTTGTGAATATAAGTTTGTATTTATCTAGAGTAAATACCAAGGGCAATATTTTGGTCCTTATATTCTTAACTTTATAAGAAACTTCAAATTTTTTTCCCTCCAAAAAAGTATTAGTTTGAATTTCTACCAACAATTTATGAGCGTTCCAATTGCTCCACATTGTCATTAGCAGTTGGTATCATAAGGACTTTTTAAAGTTTTAGCCATACTAATGGTTTCTAGTGGAATCATACCGTGGTTTTAATTTGCATTTCCTTAATGACTAATGATATTGAACACTGTTTTTCTTAACTCATAGTTCAAAGGAAGAAACATATTTTAATGTGTTTATGTGTCACACATATATTCTCTTAGCTGAAGTATTTGTTCAAGTCTGTTGACTGGAGTTTTGAGATTTACGTACACACATTCACACAAACGTATATGTATATATATATTTTTTTCTAGCTATAAGTCTTTTGTTGGCAGGGCCAGCCTAAAGGCCACTCATCAGTTTTTTTCTTTAATATAGTATGCTTTTTATGTCATATAGAATAACACTTTTCCTGATCCAGTTCATGAAGATTTTCTTGTATATGTTCTACTAAAAGTTTTATAGTTTTACATGTTGAAATCTAGGGTCCAAAGATTATGGGAAACTTACAGATTTTTATTTATATTCTCAAATTTTCAAAAATGACTATACTTTTTATGCTACTAACAAAGCATGAAGATGCCAGTTGTATTGATCTCTAGCCAGCATTAGATATTATATATTTTTTCATGTTTGTTTGTTCATTGCAGCACTATTCACAATAGCAAAGATATGGAATAAACCTAAATGCCTATCAGTGATAGACTGGATAAAGAAAATGTTAGACATATACACCATGAAATATTATACAGCCATAAAAAAGAACGATATCATGTTCTTTACAGGGACATGGATGGAGCTGGAGACTATTATCCTTAGCAAACTAACACAGGAACAGAAAACCAAATACCACATGTTCTCATTTATAAGTGTGAGCTACATGATGAGAACACATGGACACACAGAGAACACACACTGGGGCCTTTTGGAGGGTGGAGGGTAAGAGGAGGAAGATGATCAGGAAAAATAACTAATGGATAGTAGGCTTATACCTGGGTGATGAAATAGTGTGTACAACGAACCCGATGACACAAGTTTACCTATGTAAAAAACTGCAAAAAGTTAAAAAAAAATAAATGTTTGCTAATTGAATAGGTGGAAAACAGTTACAGTTATGTATGTAGCTTTTAAGTATTCTTATCTGCATTCTTATTGCTATGCCAACTTTGTTTTTTTCAGCATTTCACAGGATATTCTTTGTCATTATTTTACTTCATGCCTTATGTTTATATTTAGAGTGTGTATTTTGTAAAAATAGAAGTAGGATTGTCACTTGATTATATTATTTACATTCAATAACACATATATTTGAGTTTACATCTATGTTCTATTTTCTATTTTCTCCTTTCATTCTTTTTTCTTTGTCTTGCCTTTTGATTGAACTATTTTGTTTTTATTGCATTTATTCTCTGTTATCTTGTTGATAGTACTGTGGTTTATTATTCTTTTACTTCTTATCCCAGAGATTACAGTATCTATCCTCTACTTATTAGAGTTCATTGCAGATTGCTAATTTTACCATATATTGAAAAATTCCAGAACATTTCAACACTTTGATTTTGCTCATGTCTCACTTGTTTTATGTCATCATTTAGTATAATTCTGCATTTGTTTAAACCCCAAAATACACTATTGTCATTTTACAGGTTTTTTTTTTTTTAGTTTTACTACACATTCACCATTTTTATGATTTCCTCACTGTACTAATTTGCTTTTCTCTGAGATTATTTTCTCTTACTCAAGAGATTGTCCTTAATATTTACTGAGAATGGGTCTGTAGATGAGAAATTCTTTCATTTTTCTTTGCCCCAAAATATCTTAATGTTACTTTTATTTTTGAAGGATGATTTCAATAGATACAGAATCCATTTTGGCTGGTATTTTTATTTCTCAATTTGTAAATATTATTCCATAAAATTTGGCTTCCAATTTTTCTGTTGAAAAGTCAGCTTTCAGACAATTTTTCACATAATTTTTAGTCTGATGTTTTATTTTCCTTTTGTCTTTCCCTTTTAAAGGTGGAATTTTTAAAAAGACATTTGGCGTGATTTTTGAATTTATTCTGCTTGGTGTTTTTGAATTTGTAATTTGACATATTTTGTCAGTAGTAGAAAATTATTGGGCAGCATTTCTTTGACTATTACTTTTATTCTAGGCTCTTTCTCCTCTTCTAGGACTCTAGTTACACCTGCATTAGAACTTTTCATGATGAACCATATATCTGTATCATTTTTTCCTGTATTTTTCCATTTTTGTTTCCTACCCGTGATCTATTCCAGATATTTTAATGAGTTGTTCGCAGCTCATGAAATCTCTCCAACTTTGACCAACTGGCAGTTCGACTCATCTATATTTGATTTTTACTTATTTGGTCAAAATGGTGAAAAATGCTTATAAAATTTATCAACTACTCCAGAAGATGTTTGCCTCTTCCAGGGAATGGGCTTTGGGCCCTTACTCCTAGAGTGCAGGTATTCAGGAGAGTCAGGTGAAAGTCTGGAGCTCTACCCAAGCTTTTTCTTCATACCATAAACTTCAATGTTTTTCACTCCTGTTGTATGAGTCAGGCAGATACTCTCCTTATAATAGCAGCTTATTTTCCCCTGCATTCTGTTCAGATTCTGGGACTCATGACCCTGCGTGGTTTAGGACAAGACAAATGTCTTGATGAACAAAAGCTGCTTAAAATATCTACCTTACTTCATTTTGGTTTCCTTTCCTGTAGCATCTTTCCTTCAAAAGTCTTGCTTTCCTTTATTGTGCTCAGACTTCAAACAGCTTTTCATTGGCGTTTTATGTAGCTTTCATAGTTGTGTAGAGGGAAGATTGGCTTCATACAACCACTTTGTCATAGTCAGAAGGTGATGTCCCCTTTTGCTTTCTAACCTGTGTATTTGTGTATTGCTTTTTAACACGTATGTATTTATGAATTATCATATACAATTTTTAAAGGAAAATAAATGGTTTAACAATCAGGATTAAAAATGGAGAACAGACACAGAAGCTGTGTATACAATAACGCAGTTATGAGAATATTTAAGACAAGAGACTTAAAATAAAGAATTTCTAGTAGCTGGATTTGGCAGGTTTACCTAGTAAGTTTAAAAGTTAAGATTAAGTTTAAAGCTGAAGATTGTATATTTAGAAATAAGAGGACAATAATATTCTCAATTTATGATGTTGAGGCAACCACTGATATTTGCAGCAAAAACATATTAGACTTGTGAAAGGATTCTCAATGAGAGAAAGCTTCAAGATAATTAATGATCTGGTACAAAGCATTGTGGAAGAAAGCTCTAAGTTTTTTATACATGGGAAATAATTGATGAGACCTCGTTTATAGAAATACACTTTCATAGAATAAAGAAGACCAGAGAGAAGTTAGGTTTTCTAATATTGTTGAATTGTAGGTC
Organism: Macaca fascicularis; assembly: GCF_037993035.2. Classification (NCBI taxonomy): domain Eukaryota; kingdom Metazoa; phylum Chordata; class Mammalia; order Primates; family Cercopithecidae; genus Macaca; species Macaca fascicularis. The sequence goes on along the minus strand of NC_088376.1, from coordinate 26,214,372 downwards.
TTTGTAAAGCAAGAACATTTTAAAAAATTTATCTCAACCAAAACCTGGCCTTGACATGTTTAAAATCTTTCAGACCTTTAATATTGGTTTTTTTTTCTCACATTTTATGCTGACTACATATTAGTCAAAAATAACAAATATGTACAAATGACTACATATTTGTAGTACTATTATAAAAATGTGTACCTGGCAGGAAGGCATGGTAGGTAAACACACATTCACTGTAAAATTAAACAACGGAGTAAATAACCTTTCCCCAATCTTCATATATGAGATCTTACCCCATCATTAACCTTCTTAAGTTAGATTTCACCACTTCTTTTAAAGAGAAATCAACTGTTATTAGATTCATCATATTCCCCTCATGCTACACTTTCACTGAAAGACTGAGCAGCAACTTCTTTGCTGAATGGAATTGCTGTACATTTCAATAAGTCTGTCTTCTTTAACATCTGCAAAATACAAATTCTACATCCACATCTACTACTGTTTAATGAGTCTTATGATTATTGATCTTTACAAGTTTCTCTCCTTATTGACTGGTCTCATGTTTTACTTCTGCTGTTTTGTAACTCTCGAATCTCTTAGCTCTGAGATTTGAACAGAAGGCAAAAAAACCAAACACACAAAAAACGTAATCTAATCTCCACATTGCTTTTGCCATTTTAAGGTCTGACGTTTTTGCTTCTATCTCCTCCACCCTGCTTTTCCATCCCTTTGTTTCACCAGGCTATAATTGTCTGCCCAATGTAGATTACATTTTACATCTCAGATCAGAGAAACGTGTGGAAGGAAATGCAGAAGTTAAAAATAACATGATTTGAATGTTTTATTCAATGCATACTTAAATAGGCAACATCATTAACAACACTGATTGACAATACGACTGAATGCAAAAGCTATCCCAAAAGAGAGTGTTTGCCCCTGCAAAACAACAAGATGCTAGGCCATGGAAATGTTAGCTTCAGTGTTTCACTTGGCAGCTTCCATACAGTCAGGAAATTTGGCATTCTGACTTCAAGTTTAATATTACTGTAAAAGTCTGTAATGTACACTACAGAAGGGAAAAAGGAAGGGAAGTGGCACATATGGATTGTTACTACTGGAGGAGAACTGCGCTAATCCCAGAAGATTTCTTCTTTTATTATTATTATACTTTAAGTTCTAGGGTACATGTGCACAACTTGCAGGTTTGTTACATATGTATACATGTGCCATGTTGGTGTGCTGCACCCATTAACTCGTCATTTAAATTAGGTATATCTCCTAATGTTATCCCTCCCCCCTACCCACTCCCCACAATAGGACCCGGTGTGTGATGTTCCCCTTCCTGTGTCCAAGTGATCTCATTGTTCAATTCTCACCTATGAGTAAGAACATGCAGTATTTGGTTTTCTGTTCTTGCGATAGTTTGCTGAGAACGATGGTTTCCAGCTGCATCCATGTCCCTACAAAGGACATGAACTCATCCTTTTTTATGGCTGCATAGTATTCCATGGTGTATATGTGCCACATTTTCTTAATCCAGTCTGTCACGGATGGACATTTGGGTTGATTCCAAGTCTTTGTTATTGTGAATAGTGCCGCAATAAACATACGTGTGCATGTGTCTTTGTAGCAGCATGATTTATAATCCTTTGGGTATATCCCCAGTAATGGGATGGCTGTGTCAAATGGTATTTCTAGTTCTAGATCCTTGAGGAATTGCCACATTGTCTTTCACAATGGTTGAACTACTTTACAGTCCCACCAACAGTGTGAAAGTGTTCCTATTTCTCCACATCCTCTCCAGCAACTGTTGTTTCCTGATTTTTTAATGATTTCCATTCTAACTGGTGTGAGACGGGTATCTCATTGTGGTTTCGATTTGCATTTCCCTGATGGCGAGTGATGATGAGCATTTTTTTCACGTGTCTGTTGGCTGCATGAATGTCTTCTTTTGAAGATTTCTTATTGTTAGCCTCATTGTTCATATGGAAACACTGTAGTCAAAAATTTTAAGTAAATTTCCTAAAGCAGCATACCCTTTTAAAGGGCTAAATTTAAATGAGGTATGGCTAACTGTAAGGCCAAAAACTGAAGAGAATTAATATCTAGTCAACAAAATATATACATATATGTGGTATATGGGTGAAATTTATGAATTTTTAAACAGGATAAAATGTGAAATTTTATAAAAAGGGACCCAAACAATAACAATAGTAATACTACTTAACATTATGAATGCTTATTATATTCTACAAACTCTTAAAAACATTACCTCCCAGATTTATTTAATTATCAAAAAAAATATTAAATAGGCACTAATATTTTTCCTATTTTATAGGTGGAGACTGTGTCAGCACAGAAAGGTTAAGATCATACAATTAAAAGCTGTCAAAGAGAGAATAGGAACATCTGGACTCCTTGCCCTAACCATTACAACACAGAGCCATAGGATAATTTACATATCATAAATTAGATTAGGAAATTAATAGAAAGAGGTCAGTTCACTTTTCATTTAAGTTTCATCACGGCAAGACGACAAAGTCAACTGAGAGAAAATTAAATAATATATTTTGCTTTATTCTTAATTCTTGAAGTTTAAATAATATCCAAACACTGTTTTCCACTCCTGCAACCATAAAAAGTTTTTACTTATATGTAAAAAAAAATATATAGTAAAGGTAGCTATCCTGATTTAAATATGTTTACATATATATATATGGAAAGCTCTAAGTCTTTTATACATTGGAAATAATTGATGAGCTCTTGTCTAGAGAAACACACTTTCATAGAATAGATACAGAAAAAAAAGAGATAAGTTAGGTTTTTCTGATATTATTGAATTGTAGGTATTTGTAAAGCAAGAACATTTTAAAAAGTTTATCTTAACCAAAACATTGCCTTGACATGTTTAAATTCTATCAGATGTTCAATATTGCTTTTCTCTCACATTTTATGCTGATACATACAATAACCCTCCCTCAATCCGAGGCAGTGCAGCTCATAGCTCCAAAAGAAACCTGTTCCTTCCACTTGAGGAGAAAAGAAGGAAGACAAAGGGGACTTTGTCTTGCAACTTAGACACCAGCTTAGCCACAGTAAGACAGGGCAGTGGGCAGAGTTGCGAGGCGCTCATTCCAGGGCCTAGCTCCCAGATGACATTTCTAGAAACACATTAGGATAAAAGGGAATAAGATGCCCTGAAGGGAAGAACCAAGTCCTGGCAGGATTTATCACTTGCTGACTAAAGAGTCCCTGAGTCCTGAATTATAAGCAGTGGTAACCAGGTAGTACACACAGTGGCCTGTACTGGATTCAAAGCTGTGGTGGCTACAAGGAGAGACCCCTTCTGCTTGAGAAAAGCAGAGGGAAGATTAAAGGGAACTTTGTTTTGTAGTTTAGGTACCAGCTCAGCCACAAGGGTAGAGTATCAAGCAGGCTCTTGGGATCTGCAATTCTAGGCCTTGGCTCTTGGATGGCATTTGTGGACCCATCATGGGCCAGAGGGAAGCCCACTGCTTCCCACAGTAACCACTAGCTGACTGAAGAGCCCTTGGACCTTAAGTGAACATCAGCAGCAGCCTGGCAGTAGTCCAAATGGACCTGTGATTGTGGTGGACATGGAAACAGACTCCTCTGCCACGGAAAGGAAAGAGAAGAGAAAAGTAAGAATGACTTTGTCTTATGGTTTGAGTATCAGCTCAGTCGCAGTAGAATAGAGCATCAGGTAGATTCCTGAGATTCCAACTTCAAGCCTTCGCTTCTGGATGGCATCTCTGGACCTGCCTGGGGCCCAAGAAAACTTGTTACCCTGAAGGGAAGAATAGAAATCTGGCTGACTCCATAACCTGCTGATTATGGAGCCTTAGGGCTTTGAGCGAACATAGGTAGTAGTCAAGTGGTGGTTATGGTGGGCTTTGGGTGAGACTCAGTGCTGTGCTGGCTTTAGGTCTGATCTAGCACAGTCCCAATGGTGGTGGCCACAGGGGTGCTTCTTACACCACTCCCCCAGTTCCAGACAGCTCAGTAGAGAGACGAGACTCTATTTCCTCTCTGTTTGGAAGAAAGTAAGGGAAGATAACAAGAGTTTCTGTCTAGTAATCCAGAGAATTCTTCTGGATCTTATCCAAGATCACCAAGACAGTACCTCAACCAGTCTGTAAGAATCATGCTTTTTTTTTTTTTTTTTTTAAACAGGGCATTGGGTGCCACCTAATGCAGACATAGCTGTAGTGACCAAGAACTTGTATCATAAAAACTAAGTTCCTCTGAATACATGAAAAATCTTTCCCAAAAGAATGGACACAAACAATCCCAGATTGTGAAAACTAAAATTAATACAACTTTTCAATGCCCAGAAAGCAATGAACATCCACAAGCATCAAGGGCATCGAGAAAAACACGACCTCCCCATACAAACTAAGTAAGGCACAACAGACCAATCCCAGAGAGACAGAAATATGTGACCTTTCAGACAGAGAATTCTGTCTGTGCTAAGGAAAGTCAAAGAAATTCAAGAAAATACAGAGAAAGAATTTAGAATCCTACCAGATATATGTAACAAAGATACTGAAATAAGTAAAAAGAATCAAGCAGAAATTCTGGAATTGAAAAATGCAACTGATATATTGAAAAATGCAGTATGTCCTTGTTAGCAGAATTGATCGTACAAAAAAAAAGAATTAGTGAGCTTGAGGACAAGCTATTTGAAAACTCGGTCACAGGAGAAAAAGCATAAAGAACAATGAAGTATGCCTAGAAGATCCAGAAAATAGCCTTAAAAGGGCAAATCTAAGAGACACTGGCCATAAAAAGAGGATAAAGAGAACCGGGGGTAGAAAGTTTATGTAAAGTGATAATAAAAGACGACTCACCAAATCTTTAAAAAAAAAAAAATCAATATCCAAGTACAAGAAGGTTATAGAACACCAAGCATATTTAACTCAAAAACAATGACTTCGAGGCAAATCAAACTCCCAAAGGTCAAGAACAAAAAAAATTCTAAAAGTAGCAAGAAAAATGAAATAAATGACACCCAATGAAGCTCCAAAATATCTAGCTTCACACTTTTCAGTAGAAACTTTAAAGGCCAGAAGAGAGTAACATGACAAGTTTAAAATACTGAAGGAAAAAATATTTTATCCTAGAATAGTATATTTAGTGAAAATATCCTTCAAACAGTAAGAAGAAATAAAGATTTTCCCAGATAAGCAAAAGCTTGTTGATGAGGGATTTCATCAACAGCAGACCTGTCCTACAAGAAATGCTGTAAGCAGCTCTTCAATCTTAAAGAAAGAAAAAGAAAACAGTTATGAGCAACAAGAAATCATCTGAAGGTACAAAACTCGCTGGTAATAGTAAGCATACAGAAAAAGAATATAACACTGCTATTGTGGTGTGTAAACTATGCCTATCTTAAGTAGAAAGATGAAAAGACAAACTGATAAAAATAATAACTACGATAACTTTTCAAGAAATAGACAGTACAATAAGATATAAATAGAAATAACAAAAAGTTAAAGAGCAGAGGAATTAAGCTAAAATGTAGAGCCTTTATTAGTTTTCTCTTTGCTCATATGTTTGTTTATGCAACAGTGTTGTCATCAGATTAAAATATGGGTTACAAGATATTATTTGCAGGCCTCGTGTTGACTCCAAATCTAAAATATTATAACAGATACACCAAAAACAAAAAACAAAAAATTAAAACATAGTACCAGAGAAAATCACCTTCACTAAAAAGAAGAATGAAGGAAAGAAAGAAGGAAGAGAAGATCACAAAGCAACCAGAAAACAAATAACAAAATGGTGGGAGCAAGTTCTTGCTTATATGTAATAGCATTGAATGTAAATGGACTAAAGTCCCCCATCAAAAGACATAGAGTGGCTGAATGTATTTAAAAAGACCCAACTCAACCTGTTGCCATATACAAAAATCAAATCAAAATGGATTATAGAAACACGCTTTACCTGTAAAGACACACATACTGAAAATAAAAGGATGGAAAAAGATATTCTCTGCATATGGTAACAAAAACAGGGCAGGAGCAGCTATGTTTATATCAGACAAAATAGATTTCAAGACAAAAACTATAAAAAGAGATGAAGAAGGTCATTATATAATGATATATATGGATTATAAGAAACACACTTCACCTATAAAGACATACATGCTGAAAATAAAAGGATGGAAAAAGATACTCTCTGCAAATGGTAACCAAAAAAAGGGCAGGAACAGCTATACTTATATCAGACAAAATAGATCTCAAGACAAAAAATATAAAAAGAGACAAATAGGTCATTATATAACGATAAAGGAATAAATTTAGGAAGAGGATACAAGAATTGTAAATATATATGCATCCAACACTGGAACACTCAGATATATAAAGCAAATATTCTAGAGCTAAAGAGAGAGGTAGATCCTAATACAATAGCCACTAGAGACTTCAACGTCCCACTGTCTGCATTGGACAGATCATCAAGACAAAGGATCAACAAAGAAACATCAGACTTAATCTGCACTACAGACCAAATGGACCTAACAGATATTTATAGAGAATTTCATCCAGTTGCTGGAGAATACACATTCTTACCAACATATGAATCATTTTTAAGGATAGACCATATGTTAGGCCATAAAACAAGTCTTAAAACATCCAGAAAAAAAAAATGAAAGAATAACAAGTATCTTCTCTGACCACCATGAATAAAACTAGAAATCAATAACAAGCGAAAGTTTGAGAACTATACAAATGTTGAAAATTAAACAATATGCTCCAAGTGACAACGGAGTGAAGAGATTAATAGGCAAATTGAAAAATTTCTTGTAACAAATGATAATGAGAACACAATATACCAAAACCTATGGGATACAGTGAAAGCAACACTAAGAAGGAAGTTTATAGCTATAAGTGCCTACATCAGAAAAGCAGAAAAACTTCAAATATACAACCTAACAATGCACCTTAAAGTACTAGAAAAGTAAGAGCAAACCAGTCAAAGTTAGTACAAGAAGAGAAATAAAGATCAGCATAGAAATAAATGAAATTGAAACAAAAAATACAAGACTACAAATGAAAAGTTTGTTTTTTTGGATATATAAACAAAATTAACAAACCTTAGCCATAACTAAAATAAATAAAGAAAGAAAGAAGAGCCAAATAAATAAAATCAGAGATGAAAAAGACACATGACAACCAATACTTCTGAAATTCAAAGGATTATTAGAGGCTACTATAAACAACACTAAGCCAATGAATCTGAAAACATGCAAGAAATGGATTAATTTCTAGACACACACAACCTACCAAGATTGTATGCAGTAGGTTGGTACTGGCACAAAAATAGATACACAGACCAATGGAACAGATAAGTTCTAGAACAGATTTGCCAAAACAATTCCATACATCTACAGTGAACTCATTTTCAACAAAGGTGCCAAGAGCATGTTACACTGGGGAAAGCACAGTATCATCAAAAATGGTGCTATGAAAAACTGGACATGCATATGCAGAAGAAAACTAAGCCCCGATCTCCTGCCCTATACAAAAATAAAATAAAAATGGATTATAGACTTACATCTAAGACCTCAAACCATGAAACTGCTATAATAAAATATTGGGGAAACTCTCCAACACATTGGACTGGGCAAAGATTTCTTGAATAACATACCACAAGCATAGGCAAGCAAAGCAAAGAGAGACAAATGGGATGGCATCAAGTTCAAAAGCTTCTGCACTGCAAAGGAAACAATCAACAAAGTGAAGAGACAATCCACAGAACAGGAGACAAAGTACTAATAACCAGAATCTGACAAAGGAGTAATAACCAGAATATATAAAGAACTCAACCAACTCTATAGGAATGAAATCTAGTAATCCAATTAAAAATGGGAAAAAGATCTGAAATAGACATTTCTTGAAAGAAGACAGACAAGTGGCAAACAGGTATATGCAAATGTGCTCCACATCATTGATCATCAGAGAAATGCAGATCCCAACTACAATGAAATTTCATCTCAGCCTAGTCAAAATAGCTTTTATCCAAAAGATAGACAATAACAAATACTGGGGAGGATGTGGACAAAAGGGAACCCATGTACACTGTGGATGGGAATGTAAATTAGTACAGCCACTATGAAAAAGAGCTTAAAGTTTCCACTAAAAACTAAAAGTAGAAATACTATACGATGCACCAATCCACTGCTGGACGTGTACACAAAAGAAAAGAAATCAGTCTATCAAAAAGATACGTGCACTCTCATGTTTATGGCAGCACTATTTATAATAGTCAATGTTTGAAAACAATCAAAGTGTCCATCAAGAGTCAAATGGAGAAAGAAAATGCAGTACATATACACAATGGAGAACTATTCAGCCATAAAATATATGAGATCCTGTCATTTGCAAAAACATGGATGAAACTGGAGGTCTTTGTGTTAAGTGGAATAATCCAGACACAGAAAGCAAAATTCTTCCTGTTCTCACTTATTTGTGGGAGCTAAAAATTAAAACAATTGAACTCATGAACATAGAGAGGAGAAGGATGGCTACCAGAGGCTGGCAAGTGTGGGGTGGGTAGATGAGTGGGGGTTAATTGAGTTGGTCAATGGGTACAAAAAATAGTTGGAAAAAAATGAATAAGATGTCTATAGTCAATAATTGTACATTTTAAAGTATATAACTATATTGTAACAAAAAGGATAAATGCTTGATATAATGAATACCTCATTTCCCCTCATGTGACTGGTACACATTATTTGCCTATATCAAAATATCTTATGTACCACATAAATACACACACCTATTATGTACCCACAAAAAGTAAAACTTTTAAAAAAATAAAAATTTAAGAAATAATTATTCAATAGGCACAATACTTTTCTAAAACGTGTTATCAGCCATGTGATGAGGCACCGTCAGCAGTTTCCAAAATTTACAAGCTGGCGAAACCAAAGAGAGAATAGAATTGAGTCATAGTCCTTGATGCTGAAAAGGCTCCCAGAAAATCGGGGAAGGCTTTGTAATGAGATATCAGGGAATCTTTGTTGTCAGTTTTGTAATGTTTGTTGCCTGTTTATATTTCCACTTGCAGATTCCAAGGTTGATCCCCCACTTTATGAGGCTGTAAATGTTAAGTGTCTCAGTCTTTGATATGGCCACCTGGAGTCATTGACAATTGTATTACAGCAGAGAACTGCAGGCCATAAAGGCATTCTGCTCCTCGGATTCATTCAGTAAACCCACAATATTTACTCAAGGCACACTGTGAACAAAACATTGTGATATATACATATCTTTGGAGAGTTACAAAAAGAGAGCAGATATGACACATTCCCTTGAATAGCTTAAACTTATAAAAAGAAAGCTTGTTATAGACATGTCACAAATGCTCCTATTCATGTTTAGTCTTATAAATACAAATTAAATAAGCTGTTAAAATAAACTTAATAGTGGAAAGTAATAAAAGTGAGTGGCAAACACACTTTAGGAGTTGATTCAACCGTAGAATCTATTAACACTTGAAGGCATTCACATTTAGTAAAAACATCACGTACATTTTATTATTAATGATTTTAAAGTCCTTTACCCTATATATGGTGTTATTTATATTAGTATATTTATATACTAAAGTTGGCTTGGGAAAAAAATATAAACATGAACTATAAGCAAACCACTTATTTTTGTTCAATGCACTGGTAAATTTTATTGCATTTTTCCAAGACTATTTATCATATACATTCATTTCATATGAAATACTTTTATTCTTTTAAATTTATTTTTGAAAACTTTAACAACAAATCATTACTGCTGATTCTACCAACATCCTTTAGGTACACTCATTTACTTGGCTTTCATTTATGATTTTAAAAGAACAATCATTCTGTTTTCACATAGCTAAGCAATAATATAACTACATCTACACAAAAGTCAACTCAGAATATATGTGGCGATTATAAGCTAATTGTATATTCAGCCTTATCTTTGAGAGGGTATAAGCATAAATATTAATTTTGGAAGACCAATTGTTTACCTTAGTAATGCGACATAGACAATTTCTTAATTTCTAGATATCAAAAACTTCTTTATTCAAAATTACATTCAGTTATATTTAATTAATAGTATTATATTCATTATCATATTTTACCATGTACTGAGAGGTTTGAAATAAAAGAAACCTATAGGAAACTTAAGATATAATATCAAACCATTTATATCAGCCAAGCCCCAGGAAAAGATTGTGTGGAAGACAAGTGAAAGAGTTATTGTATGATAACTGCACTGCTGTGCTTAATGCCCATTTAGAGAGCTGCATTAATAATCATTAAGATATAGCTTCAAATGTTAAACACATATCATTTTTACATTCTTTAATACCTTAAGTAACTAATGTCTCAACAGGGATTTTTTTCTTCTATTTTAGATAGCATGAAAAAATAATGAAATTTGTATGGTGGTTCTATACTTATATCATGGAAGCAAAAGAGGCATCCACAGGTGAATTGAGAATTAGGCAAGTATAATTTTACTTAACACGAATGAGCATAAGGAGTTAAAAGAATGAGCATGAGGACTTAGTTAAAATATATTTACTGATCATCTAAAGAATCCATACAGCTGAAAGTAAACAAAATGCATGTACCTGAAAATACCATGCCAAGAAAGAGATGATTTGGGTCAAGAAAATACATGGTTCTTGATCTGAGTCTCCAATCCATTGGACTAAAAATTGATATAGATAAATATAAAATCAATACAAACAGGATGTTTCTGGCATTACATTTTTATTACACATCTTTCAGAAATTATTTTCAATACATGAAAGCTTCCTCAGAGATTAATTAATCTCTCTCCTACTAGCAAACCATTTCCCTCTGCACCATTTACACTTTACATTCTGGCCATATGGAACAAGAGCTTGTTCCCTTACCACTCTGGATCCATGTACTTGAAAGCAGGCCAAAATATACTCTAAGTCAATGCACTGAATTACAAATTATCTAAACATCAATTTCATCAAATGACTGATTCAACAAAATAATACTAAGTATACATCCATAAACATAATATACTCACATGGGTGGTACTAAACAATGATATTCCTTAAAACAAGTTTTGAAAACAGGCAGTTTGGCATATTGATCCTTTGGTGAGTTGTTCTCACTTGCTTTTCCAAGAAATCTTTTCTAAACCTCCTAAACTCTTTTTATGGGCACTTATGCTTACCCGGCTAAATCAGCTAAAGAACTGATTTAAGTAAAAGGAATGTGTTTGCAAAGTTAGTCCTCAAACTCAGTAGATTATAAATTTCTCAAAAGTGGGAACATAATAAGCATAAATCATATTTATACTTATTATTATATCTGTAGTACATACCAGATACTTAATAAAGCAGTTGATGAATGAATGCATATTCATCAGTATTAACAGTTACAGACTGGAAAAGTAAAAAAAGTTCTGAACATATCAGTAGCCACTTTTCTCATCCTACTCTCCCATCTTTTTGAAAAATTCTAGTTTCCTGAGCCCTCTTGAATGGTCAGTAGATCACATAACCTCACTGCAGAGATCATGCATCTCATTTGTGTTATGTGTGGTTAGCTGGTCTAAATAGAGACAATCAAATGATCTTACATGAGCATTTAGAATTTAGCTTCAGAGACTAGGCTCAGATTTCATTTGGATAGGTGAACCAGGAGGCAATACTGAGAAAGGGCAACTGTGTGTGTTCTTCCTGTATGTGTTGCAATAAATCAGGTCTATATAGAAAGAAAGTAGAGTGCTGCCTTGTGGCCGAAACAGAGGGAAAGACCAAGGGAGAGGGTACGAAAATAGGAGGATAATGGATGATGGTGGGCCAGAGAGTGAGAGAGGGCAACAACAGTCCTGGTGGTACCTGACTGTCATATTTCTTGACTCCACTCTGAGACTTCATTGAATTTCTTGTACTGCAGTGTATAGATCACCCAATATACTTCCAGTAAATCCCTTCATCTTCCTTTTCCTATCTAAATCTAGTTTGACTATGTTTTTAATTCAACAATATGATTCCTGGCTTTGACAGAAGATGCCTAAGCTATGTGTTTCATCCAGATTTGTTTTTGCTTTGTGTTTTTTTTTTTTCAGAATTTTCTCTGCCCTACAAATAATTTGGGGATATAAGTGACTATAATTCACAAATAGTAATCCTGTAAGATGTGTGGCAATAGGAAAAGTGCAGCACCAGTATGTTTAGCTTTTTTCTTCACAAACCTCTGTTTTTTCCTTCAAATGTGAAAACGTTTGGCAGTTTCTTGCCCAGTTATTCCCAGAAGAGTGCAAAGGACTGAGGAACAGGGAGAAATGATAGGTGGAAGAAGGAGGTGACCACCAAATGCTGCCTCATCCCACCTCCTTATCACAGCACAGCTTCTGCTCTACTCATCCATCGATCCTTGCTCCATAAAAAGACAAAAAACAACAGAGCCTCTGTGCTTGCACCTCTTCATGCCATCTTGCTTTATTTCCATATGCATATGTCTTTCTGCAATGGTTTCAAATTGAGAAGACTGGAGGGAAAAAGAAATTGATGAGCCCAGATCAAGTGGCCCTGATCCACCTGTTACAAAGTAATACATTGTTGACCTTTTGGAAGCACATTAGCAACGTTTCACTTAAGAGATTCTCTTTCCTTGGAATATGTCTCTGAAATGTCAGGCTTTATTCCCTCATCATTAAACAAATCAAGCTTAATGTGTTTCTGCTTTCAAGTGACTATTTTAAATAAGTCAAAAAGGCTTATTTAATGCCAATATAAAGATGATTTAGGTGGGAAAATGTAAAGGCAAATAAAGGCTCAACTTAGGGTTAGGTAATGCATAAAGCCTGTTTTTAAAAAATAATTATAAAAAGAAATATTAGGACAGAGATAATAGTATAGCTATAGGTAGCATAGAACTATTTAAACTAAAACATTCACTTGTTATCTTATTTATGGCCTTTCTGAGAAGAAATTAAGTAATACTTAACTGTGAGACACTAACTTAAGATGCACAACCAAATTGATTACCTTAACTAAGGGAAAAAATCAATCGTATGAATTTAGAACCAATAAAAGACTGTTTAAACATAATGGTTAGAGTGCATTTATTTAGAGGTGGTGAATAAGATACTGTTCTTTCTGGCCTCTGCTGAAATAAGTGCAAGTTAGTCTGTGGAAGTTTATAAGTCACATTCACTTTAGAAATTTCATTTTATGTTAAAAGGACATTTTTTTCAAAGAACAGACATAATTATTGGAAGTTTGTCGTGTGACGATAGAAGGGAAAATCATTATAATGTCATAGTTTGGCTTAGAGATCTAAGGGAGATTTGATAAACGCTTTCTCTCAAAGGACAGATAGGCTTTGTGGGCCACATATGGTCTCTGCTGCATATTCTTGTTTTTTGTTTGCATTTGTTCGTATTTACAACCATTTAAAATGCTAAAAACAATCTGTATCTCACTGATAGCACAAAAACAAGCTATGGACCAGGTTTGACCAGTGGGCTGTAGTTTGCTGATCTAAAGCAGAGTGATTGGATTGTCACATAAACCAATATGATTTACTTCCAGAAGTAGAATACTTCCAGTGGTATTCCCAGATTCGTGTCAACTTCTAATTGAACAAATATTAGTTTATGTCCTATTACTAACAAACCACAGGATAAACACTCTAGGTATCAGTATGAATCAGTCTTAGATCCAGTATGCAAAGTTGAAAGCTTATGTACCATTTAACTATAACACAAGGTAAAAAAAAACCTCCTCATGTCACTGATGTTGGCATATTATTTATTAAGTCACTATAACTCCAAAAGTTTGAGGACAAATTTTCCATGGACCAAGTTCTGTTCCTCAGTAAGAAATACTATCTCATCAGCACACCAGAAGCAAGAAGTCTCAGGAAGATTAACCATCAACTAAAATCATAAGAGACGAATTCAAGTCCCAAGTCCCAAATGTTTACATCTTTGCGACATGTGAATTCTCTCCTTAAGGAGAGAATTTACACCAGAAGGATATTTATAAAGCGAACAATAAAATTTAGTTTATCGAGTCAGAATTTCCAATTAGTAAAGACCCATTCCTCACACATGGGGTACATTTGCCATAGGTTGGACTGCTCTGTGGGTCACAGTAACCCTGTCTTAGACAATGCTATGGAATTGCTGCCAGTTCTGCTCCTATGACTTTGCCATAGTCTATGTTCCCAGTCAAAACATATCCCTACTGACTTCTTCTCCCTTTGTCTCCTCTGACTCACTCTGTCTCTGTTAGTCCTTAAAATTTAGATGATTTCCTCTGAAAGAGATATTTCAGGAAAATCTGACTTTGCTCACATCATCTCTCCTTGCCAGAATATTTTTTCGTTACGTTAACGTAACACTTTTATATTCAAATTTCATAACTTGAAAAATGTTTTGATTTAAAATTTTATAATTTCATGAATACAAATATTCAGTCTACAGCTTGGATCTCAGACTTTCATTGCTGTCTTGTCAACAATGCTACCATTATGGACAGATTGCTATGGGAATGCAGAAGAGTGAAAGCCCCTTTCATTTTAAGTTGTGGAAGGTACAGGAAACATTCCATGATGGCAGTGGTACTGGAAACAGGTCTATTAAAATAACTCGTATTCTTCATGAAAGCCAAGAGTTAGGAGGTAGAGGTTTCGAGTAAAAGAAAATCTTAAGCGTTGACCCAGATGTGAAAACACAAGGAAAATATGTGGAGAAGAAGCAATAGTTCATTTTGGTTAAAAAAGTTCCTGGAGGGATAAGTGTGAGGTATGACTTTGGAGAGTAGATTGAGCTGTGTCATAGAGAAGATGGAATATCATGTAGTAAAGTCTGCTTGCAGCTCACCAACATATCTCATCTTCTTTGAAGGTGCTTGGAGGGAACACACTTGAGAATTCCCTTTGCAGTTAGAAGTGGCCATGTGACAGAGGTCTCTCCAAGGAAAAATTATTGGAAGTCATGTGTGCCAACTCCCAGTCTCGCCCAAAAAAGCCTCCCATGTCTAATTCTTCATTTTATTTTGCCTTTTGTGGCCAATTTGAAAGTCATATGATGAAGATGAGTGAGCCACAAATCGCCACTGGAGAGAGAAGTGCCCAACAAGTAGAAGCATTTGTCTTGAATTTTCATAAATGAAAACTAACATCTATTGCATTAAACATTTTAGATTTTGCTACGTATCTGTTGGAGCAGCTAGCATTACCTTAACATTTTGGCCTTAATCTAAAGGTAAAAGAGAACCATTAATGAACAGTGAATTTGCAAGAGAGAAAGAGGCCAACTGGCGTGCTATTCTAATATTCTGCAAGAGAATATACTCTTCCCACAAATTGGAACACAACTTGATCAGTCTATTCTTTCTGCCTTGCTCATTGCTTCTCACAAAAACCACAAGAAAGACTTTTGCCCATGTTTTCCCTTCCCTTTTTCTGCTCCCTGACATAGGTGGCCCATCGCCCATCATGTGACCCTGCATGGTGTGCCCTGCCTTCTGTTTCTAAGGAACTGTGAACAAAAACTTCTTCCTTCAAAGAAGCCATCTCCTTATCTGTTGGCCTCGGCATACCTCATTAAAACAAAATTCCAGGTACGTTGAAACATAGAGGTGCACTTCACTCCGGTATCACCTCTTAGCGAATTACCTCTACAATGACCCTGTTTCCAAATAAGGTTCTGTTTTGAAGTACTGGATGTTGGAACTTTAACACATGAGCTTTTATGGGATATAACTGAATCTTTAACAGCATTAAATTACACTTATTTGTAGATTTTTTGTTAAAAAATTTGTAAAAATTATAATTCATAACATTCTATAGTACATTACATGTTATGGTAAATATAGAGAGCACATTTTGTGGAGAACGATAGGTTGAAAAGAAGGAGTAGAGAACAATGAAAACACGGCAGAGAGCTAGAGAGATGATTTCAAGCTAATTTATGTGTGGAGGCGGAAGGATTTCTAATGATTTTACTTGTACAATATTTCTTGATTTTTTCTCCACCTCTAATTGCACAATCTCCAATTTGCAGGAAAGGGAATGTATTCAGTTGGAGAATATTCGAATAGCACTCCAATTGGTCACTCCCTGTCTTTCAAATTCACCGTCCTTTTATGGTTCTCTTTTACCTATAGGTTAACGCCGAAAGGTAACGCTAGCTGCTCTAACAGATACACAGCAAGTCCTTTCACCTTATAGTTGAGTGTCTTATCTTGGTTGTTTTAAACTTCATATAAATCATCCAATAAGACTAAAAATTCCACAGCCATTCCATAGGAATTTTTATTTCCGATTTCATCAAATCTGAAGATCAATTTGGAAGAATTTACACCTTTATATTATTGAGTCTTCTCATCTATAAAATGTATCTTCTTTACTTTTATTTAGTATCTCAGCATAGCCATCTTATTCACCTTTGACTAAAAGCATCCCTAGTATTTACTTTTATGTATTTTTATAAACTGTATCTTTTAAAAAATATTTCTGATAAATAGAAATAAAATTGATTTTTGGAAACTGACTTTGTATTCTGTAACATCATGAATTATAATAATTTGAAGATCCCTTGAATTTACATATAAATACATGTATATATGTATAAATTATGTGTATTTATATACATATATATATACACACACACATACACACGACTGTATCTGCGATAATGGCATTTGATCTCTTTTTTGCTTTTAATTGGTTGCTTATTATTTGCTTATTGCACAGACCAGCTCCTTCAGTACAACACTGAACAGAATATTAGAATCTTTTTCTTGTTCCTCTCCGTCTTGCCCAGAAGGTTCTCAAGGCTTACATTCTTGATAGACTCTGGACTTCAGTAACTGGGTCAATATTATGAATTGTCTTTCTCCTGGCTCTCAGCACTATGGGTTTTACTAACTTTATAGTTGTTTATTGCCTTCAAGAAGATTTTTTAATATATATTTTGTCCAGTTTTTCTATTTGTCCTTAATGTAGGGTTGATCTGAGATACCTAGGTAGCCATTACTAGAGGGCGTACTTTTTTCATTAAAAAATACATTTTGTAGATCATTGCATGTTAGACTATAAGGATCTATTCTACTTATTCACACTACAAAGAATGATATGGTACAAAGATATCATAATCTAGCAATTCCTCTTTTTATGGGTATTTCAATTGACCATTCTCAAAGCTTAAACTACAAAGAAGGCAAATCAATTAACATAGCTCAGTCAAACTCTATGGTGACGGTCTGTTACTGTCTGTAGCTCTTTTTGGGCTGAGACAGATTTCTATTTCTGTTTCAAATATCTTGAAACTGACTATGAAGACATATTATTCTTTGATTATTTGTCACAATTTCTGTAAAAATTCCTTTTTCAGTGCTCTCCTAGATGTGTCTCTGATATTTCTAGTCTTTTTCATATTTCTACCTCAGAACTCCCTGCCTGTCTCCCCAACCTTGTTCTATGTATTCATGAGTATCCTAATCAGGAAGATATAATAGATAAGTAGGAGAACAGAAAAATTCAAATAAATTCTTCCCAATCCACACTTGAGTTAATCACTGATCATTTTGCCCTGTCACCATATATTTTACAACCTATTCTCCAGGGAATTATCAGAAAGATCATGCTAGAATTTAATAAAGATATTATATCTTTTAAGAGAGTATCTGGCATCTTATTAACAAATAATGTAACATTAAATAGTACCATAGATCCCTAATCCTCATCTGAAACCCGTTGGACTATATGAGCTTTGATATTCAGAATATTTCAGGTTTCATAAAGGTAACTGAGATACACACAGCATTTATAACACTCTCAACTATTTCTAGAGGAATGACTCATAATTAAACAAATTAATATTTCTAATTCAATATATGATTTATACTAAATGGAATGAATACAAATTTTGAATAGTCTTGCATCAGTTTAAGTAATGCTTTGCCACTAAGTGAGTTTGGGTAACTGGTGATGAATTTTCTGGTTTTAGAGACTTTTAGATCTCAGAATTGTACATAAACAATTATGGATGTGTACTCTATGACTCTTTTCTCAATATATTCAACATGATGGGTTTTATTTTCTAATTAACTTTGAGTTTCTTCTCTACCATAACTTTCTTAATAAAACCTTTGCCTTTCTCATCTAGAAAGTTATGATTACTTTTTTTTCCTTTGTTCTTTTCTTTCTTTTCTTTGAGACAGGGTCTTGGTTTTGTCACTCAGGCTGGAGTGCAGAGGTCATGGTTCACTGCAGCCTCAACCTCCTGGGATCAAGTGATTCTCCCACCTCAGCCACCTGAGTCACTGGGACTACAGGCATGTGTCACGATGTCAGGCTACTGATTTTGAGTTTTCACAGAGACAAGGCCTCACTATGTTGCGCAGATTGGTCTTGAACCCCTGAGTTCAAGAGATTATACAACTTCTGCTTCCCAAAGTGCTGGAATTACAGGCCACTTTAGGAGCCAGTGCCCCAAGCAAAAAGTTATGATTACTTTCTAACAGTTATCTCTGACTCTAATCTCTCCAATTTCAATCAGAACTCCATAGCAACAATTACAAAAGTGACCATCTAAATCTCAACTGGCAATATCACAGCTCAGTTTAAAAACATCACAGGAACCTATTTCCTATAAGGCAAAAGTCCTTGATCATTTGAATCTTTCTTTCCTAGGTTCTGTTATTGTCGTTGTCTTTAATGCAAACACTATTCACATGTCATATAAATTTACTTTTAGAATTTTCCATAATAATAATTGTATTTCATACTTCTCAGTCTTCACATATGCCAAACCCTTCTGTATGGAATTTCATTTTAACTGTGAACACATAGACTCTTACAGACTCATTCAGTGTTACATTCCTGAAGCCCTCATCCTTCCATTTTCAACACATACTACCACCACCCTCATCACTTTCCCTAAGTATTATTTTCTACTGTGCTACTATAGCTATTTGCACTATATTTCACAGATATTATTTTTAATAGTTTTTGTTCTACTACCAAAAGTATGATACACTTATGTTCCATAACGACATTACCTGAAAAATGCTTTTCTTTTTTAAATTTTCCCTTGGAAAAGAACTGGTTCTTATATGGAGAAAGCAATCCCTATAAAAAAAAAATAAAGTTTCATCTCTACATATGGTAGTTTGATTTATTCCCAAACACGACAGCAATAGCATATAATCAGATCTAATGCAATTATTTACCATGTTATCTAGTTGGCAGTGATGTATATATGCGTGTGTGTATGTATATATTTAGATACACACACAGATATATATAAATTATATTTATATATACTATATAAATATACATATATAATATATATATTAAAATGATAAACTTTTTCTTGTTTTTCACTTTTCTTACATAAGAAAACTTGTTATAACAAAACCTGTGTATTTATTTCTCAGCTTCAAAAGTTATCAATTCATGGCCAATCACACTGCATATATACCCCTATGTAACCTCCCCCCAACCTCATTTATTTTGAAGCAAATCCCAGACGTAACATTTAATTAATTTGTATGATAATCTGTATGCACATCAAAGTTTGACAAGTATTGCTTTAGAGTGTTAAAACTGAAAATCTTCACTAATTATTAAATGCACAGAGGCAATTTTGATAAAAGATGGTTTAATTTCATTTTGCTTTATATCATAGGGATTTCTCATCACTTCAGGGTTTTATGAAAAAATACATTTCTTTGTAGCTGTGTGTTTTTGATCTTTTTAATAAAAAAGACAATTCATTTGTTCATGTTAACTTGTTAATATAGACATCCTAATGGTTTGTAGTTTGCAAGGCAGACAAAAATTAAATTACAGAGTATTTGTACAAAAAGCTGGTGCAAAGATTGAAAAAACTAGAATTAAAACTAAATTTAAATTAAATTTATCTTTGTGTGGTTGATTCAACTTAAGTTTTGTCTCCTTTATTGATCAAATCCTTTAAGATCTCCATAAAAGAAATATTTCTATGACAGAGTAGCAGATGTGAATGCCTTAAATGAATGCATATAGAGAAACCATCGGTTTTCTAGGATAGTTTTCAAAAGTATTTTATTCTATTTTTTTTTTTATTTTTTTCAGACAGAGTCTCATTCCATTGTCTAGGCTGGAGTGCAGTGACGTGATCTCAGCTCACTGCAACCTCCACCTCCCGAGTTCAAGTGATTCTCCTGCCTCAGTCTCTGGAATAGCTGGGATTACAGGCACATACCACCACTCCCGGCTAAGTTTTATATTTTTAGTAGAGATGGGATTTCACCCTGTTGGCCAGGCTGGTCTCGAACTCCTGTCCTCAAATGATCCAAAAACCTCGGCCTCTCAAAGTGCTGGGATTACAGGCATGAGCCACCATGTCCGGCTAACCACTCTCAATTTTGCTGAACATAAAAACCACATAGTATTCACCACCCAGCCACCAAATTTTAAAAAAAGAAAAAAAAAATCTAAGATAATAATCTAGTGAATGAAAAAAAAAACTTGTATCTACTTATTTTAGAAATATTTAATGTATTAAAGAAAATTAAGTTCTGGGGTCAAAGATTTTCAAATTAAGGGCCCTCAAAGGAAATGGTCATTTCTTCATATATCTCCGTAAGGACGATGACAATAAGAAATGCAGGAGTCCTAGGTATTTTATTCTCTTTGAAGCAATAGTGAATGGAAGTTCATTCATGATTGCTTCAAAGAGAATAAAATACCCAGGACTCCAACTTACAAGGGATGTAAAGGACCTCTTCAAGGAGAACTACAAACCACTACTCAGTGAAATAAAAGAGGCCACAAACAAATGGAAGAACATACCATGGTCACGGATAGGAAGAATCAATATCGTGAAAATGGCCATACTGCCCAAGGTAATTTATAGATTCAATGCCATTCCCATCAAGCTACCAATGACTTTCTTCACAGAATTGGAAAAAACTGCTTTAAAGTTCATATGGAACCAAAAAAGAGCCCACATTGTCAAGACAATACTAAGTCAAAAGAACAAAGCTTTTTGTCACTACCTGACTTCAAACTATACTACAAGGCTACAGTAACCAAAACAGCATGGTTCTGGTACCAAAACAGAGAGACCAATGGAACAGAACAGAGCCCTCAGAAATAATACCACACATCTACAGCCATCTGATCTTTGACAAACCTGAGAGAAACAAGAAATGGGGAAAGGATTCCCTATTTAATAAATGGTGCTGGGAAAATTGGCTAGCCATAAGTAGAAAGCTGAAACCGGATCTTTTCCTTACTCCTTATACGAAAATTAATTCAAGATGGATTAGAGACTTAAATGTTAGACCTAATACCATAAAAGCCCTAGAAGAAAACCTAGGTAATACCATTCAGGACATAGGCATGGGCAAGGACTTCATGTCTAAAACACCAAAAGCAATGGCAACAAAAGCCAAAATTGACAAATGGGATCTAATTAAACTAAAGAGTTTCTGCACAGCAAAAGAAACTACCATCAGAGTGAACAGGCAACCTACAGAATGGGAGAAAATTTTTGCAATCTACTCATCTGACAAAGGGCTAATATCCAGAACCTACAAAGAACTCAAACAAATTTACAAGAAAAAAACAAACAGCCCCATCAAAAAGTGGGCAAAGGATATGAACAGACAGTTCTCAAAAGAAGACATTCATACAGCCAACAGACACATGAAAAAATGCTCATCATCACTGGCCATCAGAGAAATGCAAATCAAAACCACAATGAGATACCATCTCACACTAGTTAGAATGGCGATCATTCAAAAGTCAGGAAACAACAGGTGCTGGAGAGGATGTGGAGAAATAGGAACACTTTTACACTGTTCGTGGGATTGTAAACTGGTTCAACCATTGCAGAAAACAGTATGGCAATTCCTCAAGGATCTAGAACTAGAAATACCATTTGACCCAGCCATCCCATTACTGGGGATATACCCAAAGGATTATAAATCATGCTGCTATAAAGACACATGCACACATATGTTTATTGCGGCACTATTCACAATAGCAAAGACTTGGAATCAACTCAAATGTCCATCAGTGACAGACTGGATTAAGAAAATGTGGCACATATACACCATGGAATACTATGCAGCCATAAAAAAGGAGGAGTTCATGTCCTTTGTAGGGACATGGATGTAGCTGGAAACCATCGTTCTCAGCAAACTGTCGCAAGAACAGAAAACCAAATACCGCATGTTCTCACTCATAGGTGGGAATTGAACAATAAGATCACTTGGACTCTGGAAGGGGAACATCACACACCGGGGCCTATTATGGGGAGAGGGGAGGGGGTAGGGATGGCATTGGGAGTTATACCTGATGTAAATGATGAGTTGATGTGTGCTGAGGAGTTGATGGGTGCAGCACACCAACATGGCACAAGTACATATATGTAACAAACCTGCACGTTGTGCACATGTACCCTAGAACTTAAAGTATAAAAAACACAATGAAAGAAAGAAATGCAGCATTCAACTTCATTTTGAACTTGCTTTATTTCTGGACTTGAACTGGGCTTGCGTAACAGTAAATAGCAGGACAATGGACTAGCTATATGACTGTGGGGAAGCTGCTCACTACTCTGAACCTCAGTTTTTTCATCTGTAATATGGGAATAACAATAATTCACCTTCCATAGTTTAAAAGGCAAATGAAAGAACTGATATAAAAGTGCTTTTGAGAATTATAAAGCTCTAAGTAAAATGTGAATTTTTATTAGACAATTTAGAATATTCAGTTTAGATAAAGAATGACGTAATTGCTCTGTATTGCTACCAAAATAAGAACCATGAGTCTTTTTTAAGTAATAAAATTCTTTAAACTCTAAAAGCCCTTTTTGCTGTTAGTGCTCATTTAAATATTCAGTATTGATACTCAGTTTTAGTGAGGCTTTGTTTAGTCATTGATAAGTATCCCTGAAGTCTCCCCTCATCCAACCATCCTTTTTCCAAACTGGGTTCAGCTATGTCATTATTTCCATTTCTTAAAGATATTAAGGGTTTAATCTATAATTTCTTTTATACTATCATTTAAAGTTTTGAATATAAGAACTATGATAATTATATTTTAGTTCTCTTGTTTCTCATAGCCCTCCTTCAGTTTTTAGAAGCAAATATTTAGGCTTTAATTATAAATGTGCTCAGCCCATCTTAAATCAAAGAGGGCCAATGAAAAAGAAACAAGAAATTTAATATACTTATTGTGCTTATTTGTTTGTCCTTTGTGTTTTCTACATCTGGGTTGTTTGTTGTATAGGTTGTTGGCAATTTTCATAAGTATAGAAATGGCTTCTGACAAACTGAGCTACTATGTACAGTGTTTAATAATGTAGGCTCTGAAATGAAACAAATATTTCTGCACTGTATCACATACTTGCTGAACAATATGGGATTGAATACTATTTTTTCTGGGCTTCAAATTTCTTATCTCTAAATTGGGGGTATAACAGTGAGTACATCATAGGATTACTGTGAGAATTAAATAGAGATGCTTGAAAGCATGTGGCAGGGTTCCTGACCATTAGCAGAACATAACGTATTTAACAAAAATAAATAATGTTAAGTAAAAGCATACTGCGCACCAGCCACTATGCTTAACACTAAATATATTTTAATAATTTTAAACAAGATAGATGCACAAGACAAAGAAACAAAAGTGTCCAACAATGTGTCAACAGAAAATAAGGTGAGTGGAACATTTTCACGTCAAATTGAGTGTGTGTACCATAATGATTTCCGATATTATTTGTGAAGTTGTAAGAGAAGTTCTACATTTTCATGTAGTTCCCAAGGTATCCTAGTAATTCTGATCGGTTTATTTATTTATTTTTTTACTACATGCCACCCTTACTAGAATGAAGCACGTAAAGTCAGGGACTTTGACTATTTTATTCACCATTATACACGGCCTATTTCCAGCATTTGGTGCCTGGTTCATTGTGTAACTCCACAAATACTTGCACCATGAAATAATGCATTAAAATATGAAAAAATCATTCTTATCCCAAGTATATGCAAGACACTTGCCTAAATATTTTGAGGCAAAGATAAGTTGGTCATGAATTTGACCCTCAAGAGAAAGAATGAGGAGAAAGAACATTTGTAATGAGATAATAAAATGTAAATATAAATGAATTAAATACAGGTAGATTTCAGAAGAAGAAAATGTTATTTCAACCATGAAAAATATATAATTAAATTGAAGTTGCTACTTATTTGTATTTTTAATCTTCTTTCGAGTAGTAGTATAATCACCAACATGCCACTTACCAGCTTAGTGTGCCTCATAGACGTATTTTATTTGGATGAGTGTTGTAAATATCTGATTTTAAATATCTTTAGTTGAAGTATACATTCTTATTTTACCTCAGATTCTATCTATCTATATTATAGTCATACCTTCAAGACACTTCAAATGGTTTTACTACTGCTCTGACCCTGAAGGCAGGGTAGACAACCCACAGCGTCTATTAAACAAAACTGCAGCAACTGGCAAAGGATAATGAAATGATAGGAAGCCCATGGAGAACACAATGGAGATACAGTGATGTACAAGCTGGGAACCCAAGGAAACACTATAGGGAAGGCAGTAAGGTGAGACAAACTTTTGTCAGCAGGTCATTGCAAGATCCAACCAAAGTGAACTATTCCTGTTAAAGTGATCCCATCACTACTCACTGATATATGAACCTTGGGACACCAATTCCAGAAGGTTGAAAACCTGCCCCTAAGTTGGTCCAACTTTCTGAGCACTCACTGTTCCCTGTATGGGGCACCACAGACCCACTCTGGAGCCAGAGGTGGCACCTCTATTCACAAGAGTTTTTCTATAAGCTTTGTTCATCAGCAAACAGGGATGCTTTTTACTATGTCTTCCTAGTATTCTCATGAATAAAACATATAATCAGAACATCTGATTTCTGAAAACACGCCATGTTCCTAGTAGTGCTTATTCTCAAGAAAGTCTGATAAATCTCTAATTATATTAACAATGCAATATTTGTAATCACAGATAAAATTATGTTCAAAAAGCTTTTTGTTACACTGTTACACAAAATTCTTGACTTTATGTAGTGTTCATTTTCTCCCTTTACTTCCCTTCTTATATTCAAAAAATAACTTTGATTGAGTAGAATATGCCCTTAGGAAAAGATAACATGCAAACTGGAATTCACTATTATAGTATGTAGCAGACACTGTTGGTGCCTCATGCATATCCCATCACCCTTGCTACTTCACTGAGCACTAGCCTGAGGTCCATCTGTCAGGGCATGTGTTTCTTTGCCTGAGGCTCTCTTGTAACCCAAGCCCACCCTGCACCCACTTGTAACCCGAACCCACCGTGAACCTCTGTGGCAGGTCAGAAGTGCCAGAGAATTAAATTTCCTTCCCCACTGGAAGCAGTTTTCAACCAATGGCTGGCTGGGGG
This sequence comes from Macaca fascicularis, assembly GCF_037993035.2. Classification (NCBI taxonomy): domain Eukaryota; kingdom Metazoa; phylum Chordata; class Mammalia; order Primates; family Cercopithecidae; genus Macaca; species Macaca fascicularis. Next base: position 26,188,913 of record NC_088376.1, on the reverse strand, counting down.
TATATGTATAAATATCCCTTAATATGGATGCATGTGGGGTTAGGCATGTGGGGAGGTAACACTGAAGTATGTGTTCTACACCCGGCTCCCAGAGTTTTTTCAGTGGCATCAAGCAACAATTGCCCACTGTGGTAGCTGCATGGTAACATATCCTAAAGGCTGTCTTTCCTTCCCTGTCTCACTTTCCCATTTCTTTACTAACATTTTCTGGATTCAACAACCAAATAAATTACTTAACCTTAAATTCTTGTCACAAGGTTTTATTGTAAGCAAACCCAAATTAAGTGTAATATCAAACTTTTACACTCATCTCAGATATGGTTAAGCATTTATTTGCTAGATTATACAAATGTGATCTTGTGAATATTTATCAAATTTTCTTGGCCAGTAATACTACATTCGGTGTGTTTAGTTTAGCTCAAATTGTTGTGCACATGTGCACATATATCTCTTTACAAAGAGCATAGGAAGGTTCTGTAAGCCACTCCCTTAATCTTAACCCATGTCCCATTCCAATTGAAATGAAAACCCCACCAGCTACTTCCATATGCACAGTACTGTGCCCTCACTGTAGGACCCAACGTGAAAAGAAACTATATGTGGAAAAGAATCCTCTCTTTCCCAAAGTAAATGGAACTAAACAAAAAAACGTTAGCTAAGTACTGTTCATTTTATATCAATGTTTTCATTTCCAAGTTTGATCCTATAGAAAAAATATCCTCAATTCCTTTTTTAAGAGTATTCACTTTTACCACAGCTGGACACAAGAATTATAAGCAAGTTCTCAGCAGAGATAAAGGTACCTGGAAGCATGGGGCCTCAGCATGAAAGACCAGTGAAATCTTAGAGTCATAAACAGACAGTGGGAAGGACTGCCATTTCAGAAAGCTACCCAGCACAAGCAAAGAGAGCTCAGCAGAAAATAGCCAAAGATTCCCTGATCCCAAGATTATTGTTTCATACAGCTTTCACAAGTTGTCTTCCAAAGTTCAGCTGTTTTGTTCTATCTATAGGTGAGAAAACACTTTTAAATCATGAAAACGGTAACCTAGGAAGCATATATGTAATAATTATTTTTGTTTAAGAACCTGTGATTAAACTTACCAGTCAGAACATAAATTTCATTTGTTTATGATGTATTTTGCTATGATATTCTTTCCCTAAGCAAGCTTTCAACACTTGCCTCTTTTGAAGTCTGGGTCATCCATTTATAGTATCCTCTCCAGGTACTCATCAGTCATGTTTTTATTTTTGTTACATTCTTTCACCCTCTTCACTTGTCTTGCTTTTCTCTCTACCCCATCATCTGTCATTTCATTATATGACATTAGTTAGCAGGTAGGTTGATTTTCCTATCTAATGTTGTAATCCTGACAACTCCTATGACCTTAATATTCTCTCCATTCAATCTTGAAATATATCGTTGAATTCATTCTTCCTTGACATATTTCTGCCTGCAAAGGGCAAAATGGAAAAATATAGGCTAGATTCCTGTTACTCATGGTGTGATTCAAGCACATGCATTCAGTATATTTTGGTAGCCTTCCAGAAATGTGCATTCTGAGGCCCAAGCCGAGACCTACTAAATCAGATAAGACATCCAACTATTTGTATATACATTACTATAACATAATATTATGCTTATATAATGTAATATTTTGATCACGTGTGTGTGTGTGTAGGTTTTTTTCATTCAAGCTTCCTAGTTCCTAACTCCCATAACCATTGTTACAGTCTTTTCTTTTTATAATGTTGGGGTGCTTTAGATTCATAAGGAGGCCTCAGAAAACAAAATTTTTATTTCTTCTGTCCTCCTGCCACCTGCCCAAGGAAGGACTCTAATCTGATTGTGTGTCATAAGACCCTCATTTCAGAGAGGGTTCTACTCCATACTATGGAGGAAGGAATGCTTCCCAGAAAGAACTAGAAGAATGTGAACAGACATGCCTTGCTGTGTTTAGATCATGTGCTTTTCGTTTGATCACATCTTGACACAGTTGTCCTGGCTTCAATCATGAACAACAAATGAAGTCTCCATAAAAGGCCTAAAGTGAGGTAGGATGCAGAACTTAACTCAGAGCTGGAGCTCAGCCACCAGACCAGATTGAGAACTAGTGAAAACAGGGAAGAGATGAAAGCACCTCTCCTTAAGACATGCCCACCAGTGTGACCAGTGTGCCATGTCATGATACCATTGCCATGGCAACACCCAGAAGTTACCAACCCTTTTCGTGGCAATGACCTTAATGACCTATAAGTTACAACCAATTTTCTAGAAATTTATTCATAATCAGCCCATTAATTTGCATATAATTAAAAGTAGGTATAAATATGACTGAAGAACTACCTCTGAGCTGCTTCTCTGGGCATACTGCCTATGAGGTAGCTCTGCTCTGCAGGAAGGAGTATCTCTGCTGGTGCTGTACACTGACACTTCAATAAAAGTTGCTAACACCCCAGCTAACCCTTGAATTCTTTCCTGGGAAAAGCCAAGAACCCTCCTAAACTAAGCCCAAATTTTGGGGTTTACCTGCCTGCATCATCCAGCAGCTATGAAGGGATGAAGACAGTGGAGATGGGGGTGATTGACAGAGAGGCAAGATGGTAAGACAGCAGAGATGGTAGCACTCAGCAATCAGAAGAGATGGCAATTGGTGAGATGATGAGCAGAGATGGCGAGAGACAGCAAAGCAATCTGTGATCAAGGCTGCAAGAGCCACAACACAGAGTGTAACAATAAAGAACTGCTAACTCTACAGAGATGTAATGCTAACCAAAGGCTCATTTCAGAGCCACCATGTTCCCTGGGAGGTGGCAGAGCCAAATATATATAGCAGCTGGCATAGCACCACCACCTCATGTGGGACTGCCACCTCTATCAGCAGGTTGGCAGGTCACTGGTCCCCATGCCAACCCCCCATGCAACAACCAAGCCCACCCAAACTGAGGAAACCTGGAGAGACCTTCATCTGGGTTCCATGTGGAAGATCAGTCAGTACAATTTTGGCTCCTGTGGATGGATAAGTGTCCCCTCTGCCACTCCCGATAATATCAGGTAAGCCAGGGAATAAAGGCCTTTGGTTAAGTGATCAGTTAAAATTTAACTGTCATTTGAGTGCCCTGAAGCACATCCTTGTCACCTGTGAGGTTAATATTGAATGTCAACTTGACTGGTTTGAAGGATGCAAAGTATTGTTCCTGGGCGTGTCTGTGAGAGTGTTGCCAAAGGAGATTAACACTTGAGCCAGTGGACTGGGAGAGGCAGACCCACTCTCGATCTGGGTAAGCACAAACTAATCAGCTGCCAGCATAGCTAGAATAAAAGTAGGCAGAAGAACATGGAATTACTAGACTGTCTGAGTCTTCTGACCTTCATCTTTTTTCCCATGTTGGGTATTTCCTGCCCTTGAACAGCAGACTCTAATTATTCAACTTTTGGACTCTTGGACCTACACCAATGTTTTGCCCAGGAGCTCTTAGGCCTTCGACCACAGACCGAAGGCTGCAATGTCCTCCTTTGTATTTTTGAGGTTTTGGGACTTGGGCTGACTTCCTTGCTCCTCAGCTTGCAGGCAGCCTATTATGAAACTTTTCCTTGTGATATTGTGAATCAATACTCTATTAGGGGAACCAGCCTCCAATATTTCAACATAGGTTCTTTCTATTTTGCCTAAGTGTTGGCTGGTCTGAGAAATAAAGAGAAAGAGTACAAAGAGATAAGTTTTACAGCTGGGCCTCTGGGGGTGTCATCACATATTGGTAGGACCGTGATGGCGACCCCGAGTCGCAAAACCAGCAAGTTTTTCTTAGGGATTTTAAAAGGCGAGGGGGTGTATGAACAGGCAGTAGGTCACAAAGATCACATGCTTCAAAGGGCTATACAGATCACAAGGTGAAGGCAAAATTAGAATTACTGATGAGGGCCTATGTCCCGCTGTGCAAGCATTGTCTTGATAAACCTCTTAAAAGGAAACAGGGTTTGAGAGTAGACAATCAGTCTGACTAGAATTTACCAGGCTGGAATTTCCTAGTAAGCCTGAGGGTAATGCAAGAGACCAGGGCATATTTCAGTCCTTATCTCAACCGCATAAGACAGACACTCCCAGAGCAGTCATTTATAGACCTACCCCTAGGAATGCATTCCTTCCCCAGGGTATCAATTATTAATATTCCTTGCTGGGAAAATAATTCAGTGATATTTCTCCTACTCACACGTCCATTTATAGGCTCCCTGCAAGAAGAAAAATACGGCTCTATTCTGCCTGACCCCGCAGGCAGTCAGACCTTATGGTTATCTTCCCTTGTTCCCTGAAAATCGCTGTTATTCTGTTCTTTTTTCAGGGTGCACTGATTTCATATTGTTCAAACACACATATTTTACAATTAACTTGTACAATAGTGATCCTGAGGTGACATACATTCTCAGCTTACGAAGATAACAGGATTAAGAGATTAAAGACAGGCATAAAAAATATAAGAGTATTGATTGGGGAAGTGATACATGTCCATGCAATCTTCACAATTTATGTTCAGAGACTGCAGTAAAGACAGGCGTAAGAAATTATAAAGGGAACTGATAAATGTCCATGAAATCTTCACAATTTATGTTCTCCTGCCTTGGCTCCAGCTAGTCCCTCCATTTGGGGTCCCTGACTTCCCGCAACAATACTCCTTAATACACTCTTTCATATATACATTTATCCTATTAGTCCTGTCCCTCTAAAGAACCCTGAATAATACATCACTCCTTCCCCTTGTTCTTTCTCCCCTGACTCCATTTATTGTTTCATCAGTGATTTTGTTTTCAGTCCTAAAACATTTTGCTTGCAGTATTATGTTTGCTTTTGACTTTTTGTTAACTATATTTGGACAATTGGCCACTTATTTGTGAGAGGTCCTCCACTGGATTAACAGTCACATTGTTCTGTGATCCCAACTTAGGTTGTGGTTCACTGTTGGCCACCTCCCAGGTGCAACAGGGTTTTCAGCACTCAGTGAGGGGACCCTTGTTGGCTGAAACTCAGGCACTCCAGGTTTTCAGCACTGATATTGTTGGCTGTCTTCCAGATACTTTGGGGATTTTGGCTTTGCCATTCCCTCTATGATTGTGGGTTATAGCCCCTCCCTCTAGAGGAGTGTGGCTCTCTCCTTTTCCTGCCCTGAAGTTAGAAGTTATTATTTTCCTAACAGCCAGTTGTAAGCCTCCTCTTGTATGCTGTCTTACAACTCCCTTACTCGAGCCACTCTTGGTCTAACAGATTGAGAGTTCTCAGGACCCTGGCCTGATGGACGACCACTCACAGCAATAGACAAGTGGTCACTCAAATTTTGTTGAGATGTCTCCACTGTTGGATACGTTCTTTAGCAAGGCAAGGTCTCTGAGTTGTCCTCTTGGGCAATGCTGCTTACTTGCTTCCCTTCCTCCCTTTTACAGTCACCATTTGTTCAGCCCCTCTCTCTGCCCAACTCACTCTCTGTGGAATTGAGGCTCAACATTCTACTGCCCATTTGTAGCCCGTAATCCACTTTTCTAACACCTTGCTACCTACTACACTTACACCTTCTCCACAGAAAGCAGAAATCTAAAACAAAGAAAGAACAAGGGCTCAGTTACTTTATGTCTTGATAGACTTAGATAATCTTCTGTGCCCGGTAAAAATCCTTGTTAGTTCTGAGGGACAATGATGAGCCTCCCAGAGGATTCACCACTAGGATGCTTTTTAGGCTGTTGGAGAAAATTTAAATTTGCCTTAAAGAAAAAGAAACTTATTTTCTATTGCACCACCATTTTGGTTCAATAAAAATTAGAAAACCAACAGAATTGATGTAAACATGGTTCTATATGTTATAATGATATTTTACAATTGGGTTTATTCCATTAAAAAAAGAAGGAAAATGAGAAGAGGTCCCTTATATATAGGTTTTTATAGCCCTTTACTGGCTCATGTTACTTCCAGTCATCAGAAAGTCATGCCTAAGGGATCCCATCCTACCTGCTCCCCATAACAAGCCTACACCTTCCCTGGAGTTTCCTTAGTTCTCCGATGCTGAGGGGGATTCCATCTGTTCTTTAATGAAGAATTCCACTCTAAGGTCATCAGGCACCCCTCCCTCTATTCCACCTAGCCCCGACTATACCCACCTACTGCTGGAAAAAGTAAGTGCAACTAGTTACTATCAGGAGTGGGGCCTCATATCAACCCCTAAATTCAAACCTACATTCATTGTCCAAGTTAGCTGGTGAAAATGAGGGAATCACTTAGAGTACATATGCCATTTTCTATGTGTAATTTGGCTTTATACAAGGAAAAATTTGGCCAGTTTTCATAAAATCTAGAAAAGTTTATAGAGGAGTTTGTTAAGTTGACTATGCTCTTTAATTTAAATTGTCATGAGTTACAAGTATTGTTGTTTGCTTGCAGTGCCATGGAAAAAAAAGCAGAGGAAAAAGTGTATGGTTAAGCCAGTCATTTATGGCAGGGTTAGAGAAATAACACAGGGAAAAGATGAAAATTTATAGTTTCAGGGTTATTTAGCTGAGGCACTCAGGAAATATACTAATTCAGACCCAGACTTCCCAGAAGGGCAATCTCTCCTGGATATACATTTTATTACTCAATCTACCCCAACATTGGGAGAAAGCGACAAAAAGCAGCAACAGGACCTCAAAACGGTGTGTGCCAACTCTTAAATACGGCCTTTAATGTTTTCAACAACAGGAACAGGGCAAAAGAAGTTAAAAAAAAAATAACCAAAAAAGGAATAGCCAAAAAGTGCAATTGTTAACAGTTGCTTCAAGCCCCCCACCACCGGAGAATTACTCATCCTGAGAAAGTGTTGCAAGGTCAGTGTTTGGATGCTCAGACAAGAGCCACTGTCTCACTGGCCCTGAGCCAGAATCAGTGTGCCTATTATAAGCAAAAAGGCCATTGGCAATGAGAACGTCCTTACTGTCCCCAGTGAGAGAGAGAGAAAGAAAAGTTCCCCATGAATGCTAGAGCTAACCTTCTTCCACCAGCCCCAAGGAGCTGCCTTGCTCAAGTAAGTTTACTGGATGTCTTGAATCCTTGACCTGACAAACAGCTTCCTACAGTGGCTGACAAGAGGCTATCTCAACAATTTTCCTCAGTGTCTCTGCTGCTGGGCGAGCTCTCTGGTGGCTTGGGAACACCAAGGTTTCCCCTTGAACAACACAGTATACCTCTTCCTTTCCTTATTCGATGTTACGAGATCCCATTCCATACCTCCTTCTGTCTTCCACACCTACTGGGGCAAAAATTTGGCCAGTATGGGTCCCAACCTCAGGGCAAGGGACAGAATAATATGATTTGGCTCTGTGTCCCCACACAGGTCTCATGTTCAAATTGTAACCCCCAATGTCGAAGGTGGGCCCTGGTGGAAAATGACTGGATCACAGGGGTAGATCGTTTTTGAATGGTTTAGCACCATTCCTTTGGTACTATTCTTCTGATAGAATTCTCACAAGATCTGCTTGTTTAAAAGTATGTGGCACCTCTTCCCTCTTTCTCCTCCTGCTTTGGCCATGGAAGAAGTGCCTCCTTCCCCTTCACCTTCCACCATGATTGTAAGTTTCCTGAGGCCTCCCAAAAGGAGAAGCCACCATGTTTCCTGTACAGCCTACACAACTGTGAGCCGATTAAACCTCTTTTCTTTATAGATTTCAGAGTTTTAGGTATTTCTCTATAGCAAAGCAAGAATGGACACTCTTGGCATGACAAAACCCTCACTTTCTTGCCCTCATATTCTTAACATTGTGAAATCTCCAATAGGAGATCATCTGGAATCATCATCCCCCTACTTTTCAAATGTTGTTAGTATAACTAAAAATTGTTCTGAGTAAACTCAAAAGTCATCAGCTGATTCTATGTGCCATATTAATAAAATGGTATGATTATACCTTTTTTTTTCCAAATTTCCTAGTTAACATGATATTTTTCTCTAAGAATGGCTTTTCTTTCTTTTCTTTTCATCATACTTTGAGTTCTGGGGTACGGGTACAGAATGAGCAGTTTTATTACATCGGTATACACGTGCCATGGTGGTTTGTTGCACCCATCAACCCGTCACCTATAATAGGTATTTCTTTTTTATTATTATTTTTTAATAATACTTTAAGTTCTAGGGTACATGTGCACGATGTGCACGTTTGTTACGTATGTATACATGTGCCATGTTGGTGTGCTGCACCCATTAACTCATCATTTACATTAGGTATATCTCCTAATGCTATCCCTCCCCCCTCCCCCATGCCCCCACCCCACAACAGGCCCTGGTGTATGATGTTCCCCTTCCTGTGTCCAAGCATTCTCATTGTTCAATTCCCACCTATAAGTGAGAATATGCGGTGTTTGGTTTTCTGTTCTTGTGATAGTTTGCTGAGAACGATGGTTTCCAGCTGCATCCATGTCCCTACAAAGGACATGAACTCATCTTTTTTTATGGTTGCATAGTATTCCATGGTGTATATGTGCCACATTTTCTTAATCCAGTCTGTCATTGATGGACATTTGGGTTGGTTCCAAGTCTTTGCTATTGTGAATAGTGCCACAATAAACATATGTGTCCATGTGTCTTTATAACAGCATGATTTATAATCCTTTGGGTATATACCCAGTAATGGGATGGCTGGGACAAATGGTATTTCAAGTTCTAGATCCTTGAGGAATCACCAACACTCTCTTCCACAATGCTTGAGCTAGTTTACAGTCCCACCAACAGTGTAAAAGTGTTCCTATTTCTCCACATCCTCCCCAGCAACTGTTGTTTCCTGACTTTTTAATGATCACCATCCTGACTTTTTAATGATCACCATTCTAACTGGTGTGAGATGGTATCTCGTTGTGCTTTTGATTTGTATTTCTCTGATGGCCAGTGATGATGAGCATTTTTTCATGTGTCTGTTGGCTGTATGCATGTCTTCTTTTGAGAAGTATATGTTCATATCCTTTGCCCTCTTTTTGATGGGGTTGTTTTTTTTCTTGTAAATTTGTTTGAGTTCTTTGTGGGTCCTGGATATTAGCCCTTTGTCAGATGAGGAGATTGTAAAAATTTTCTCCCATTCCGTAGGTTGCCTGTTCACTCTGATGGCAGTTTCTTTTGCTGTGCAGAAGCTCTTTAGTTTAATTAGATCCCATTTGTCAATTTTGGCTTTTGTTGCCATTGCTTTTGGTGTTTTAGACATGAAGTCCTTGCCCATGCCGATGTCCTCGATGGTATTGACTAGGTTTTCTTCTAGGGTTTTTATGGTTAAGGTCTAACATTTAGTGTCTAATGCACCTTGAATTAACTTTTGTATAAGGTGTAAGGAAGGGATACAGTTTCAGCTCTCTACATATGGCTGGCCAGGTTTCCCAGCACCATTTATTACATAAGGAATCCTTTCCCCATTTCTTGTTTTTGTCAGGTTTGTCAAAGATCAGATGGTTGTAGATGTGTGGTATTATTTCTGAGGGCTCTGTTCTGTTCCAGTGGTCTATATCTCTGTTTTGGTACCAGTACCATGCTGTTTTGTTTACTGTAGCCTTGTAGTATAGTTTGAAGTCAGGTAGTGTATGCTTCCAGCTTTGTTGTTTGGCTTAGGATGGTCTTGGCAACGCCAGCTCTTTTTTGCTTCCATATGAACTTTAGAGTAGTTTTTTCAATTCTCTGAACAAAGTCATTGGTAGCTTAAGGGGGATGGCATTGAATCTATAAATTATGTTGGGCAGTATGGCCATTGTCACAATATTGATTCTTCCTTTCCATGAGGATGGAATGTTCTTCCATTTGTTTGTGTCCTCTTTTATTTCATTGAGCAGTGGTTTGTAGTTCTCCTTAAAGAGGTCCTTCACGTTCCTTGTAAGTTGGATTCCTATGTGTTTTATTCTCTTTGGAGCAATTGTGAATGGTTATTCACTCATGATTTGGCTCTCTGTTTGTCTGTTATTGGTGTATAAGAATGCTAGTGACTTTTGCATGTTGATTTTGTATCCTGAGGCTGCTGAAGTTTGCTTATCAGCTTAAGGAGATTTTGGGCTGAGACAATGGGGTTTTCTAAATATACAATCATGTCCTCTGCAAACAGGGACAATTTGACTTCCTCTTTTCCTAATTGAATATCTTTTATTTCTTTCTCTTGCCTGATTGCCCTGACCAGAACTTCCAACACTATGTTGAATAGGAGTGGTAAGAGATGGCAACCCTGTCTTGTGCCAGTTTTCAAAGGGAATGCTTCCAGTTTTTGCCCATTCAGTATGATATTGGCTGTGGGTTTGTCATAAATAGCTCTGATTATTTTGAGATACGTTCCATCAATACCATATTGAGAGTTTTTAGCATGAAGGGCTGTTGAATTTTGTCAAAAGCCTTTTCTGCATCTATTGAGATAATCATGAGGTTTTTGTCTTTGATTCTGTTTATATGGTGGATTACATTTATGGATTTGCATATGTTGAACCAGCCTTGCATCCCAGGGATGAAGCCCACTTGATCATGTTGGATAAGCTTGTTGATGTGCTGTTGGATTCGGTTTCCCAGTATTTTACTGAGGATTTTTGCATCGATGTTTATCAGGGATATTGGTCTAAAATTCTTTTTTTGTTGTATCTCTGCCAGACTTTGGTATCAGGATGATGTTGGCCTCATAAAATGAGTTAGGGAGGATTCCCGCTTTTTGTATTGATTGAAATAGTTTCAGAAGGAATGGTGCCAACTTCTCCCTGTACCTCTGGTAGAATTCAGCTGTGAGTCTGTCTGGTCCTGGACTTTTTTTGGTTGGTAGGCTATTAATTATTGCCTCAATCAAGCCTGGTATTGGTCTATTCAGGGATTCAACTTCTTCCTGGTTTAGTCTTGGGAGAGTGTATGTGTCCAGGAATTTATCCATTTCTTATAGGTTTTCTAGTTTATTTGCATAGAGGTAGGTGTTTATAGTATTCTCTGATGGTAGTTTGTATTTCTGTGGGGTCGATGGTGATATCCCCTTTATCATTTTTTATTGCATCTATTTGATTCTTCTCTCTTTTCTTTTTTATTAGTCTTGCTAGCAGTCTATCAATTTTGTTGATCTTTTCTAAAAACCAGCTCCTGGATCCATTGATTTCTTGAAGGGTTTTTTTGTGTCTCTATCTCCTTCAGTTCTGCTCTGATCTTAGTTATTTCTTGCCTTCTGCTAGCTTTTGAGTGTGTTTGCTCTTGCTTCTCTAGTTCTTTTAATTATGATGTTAGGGTGTCAATTTTAAATCTTTCCTGCTTTCTCTTGTGGGCATTTAGTGCTATAAATTTCCCTCTATATACTGCTTCAAATGTGTCCCAGAGATTCTGGTATGTTGTATCTTTGTTCTCCTTGGTTTCAAAGAACATCTTTATTTCTGCCTTAATTTCGTTATGTACCCAGTAGTCATTCAGGAGCAGGTTGTTCAGTTTCCATGTAGTTGTGCGGTTTTGAGTGAGTTTCTTAATCCTGTGTTCTAGTTTGATTGCACTGTGGTCTGAGAGACAGTTTGTTATAAATTCTGTTCTTTTACATTTGCTGAGGAGTGCTTTACTTCCAATTATGTGGTCAATTTTGAAATATGTATTATGTGGTAATGACAAGAATGTATATTCTGTTGATTTTGGGTGGAGAGTTCCGTAGATGTCTATTAGGTCTGCTTGATGCAGAGTTGACTTCAATTCCTGGATATCCTTGTTAACTTTCTGTCTCGTTGATCTGTCTAATGTTGGCAGTGGGGTGTTAAAGTCTCCTATTATTATTCTGTGGGCATCTAAGTCTCTTTGTAGGTCTCTAAGGACTTGCTTTATGAATTTGGGTCCTCCTGTATTGGGTGTATATATATTTAGGATAGTTAGCTCTTCTTATTGAATTGATTTCTTTACCATTATGTAATGGCCTTCTTTGTCTCTTTTGATTTTTGATGGTTTAAAGTCTGTTTTATCAGAGACTAGAATTGGAACCCTTGCCTTTGTTTGTTTTCCATTTGCATGATAGATCTTCCCCCATCCCTTTATTTTGAGCCTATGTATGTTTCTGCACATGAGATGGGTCTCTTGGATACAGCAAAGTGATGCGTCTTGACTCTATCCAATTTGCCAGTCTGTGTCTTTTAATTGGAGCATTTAGCCCATTTACATTTAAGGTTAATATTATTATGTGTGAACTTGATCCTGTCATTATGATATTAGCTGGTTATTTTGCTCATTAGTTGATGCAGTTTTTTCCTACCATCAATGGTCTGTACATTTTGGCATGTTTTTGCAGTAGCTGTTACCAGTTGTTCCTTTCCATATTTAGTGCTTCTTTCAGGAGCTCTTACAGGGCAGGCCTGGTGGTGACAAAATCTCTCAGCAGTTGCTTGTCTGTAAAGAATTTTATTTCTCCTTCACTTATGCAACTTAGTTTGGCTGGATATGAAATTCTGGGTTGAAAATTCTTTTCTTTAAGAATGTTGAATATGGGCCCCCAGTCTCTTCTGGCTTGTAGAGTTCCTGCCAAGAGATCCACTGTTAGTCTGATGGGCTTCCCTTTGTGGGTAACCCGACCTTTCTCTCTGGCTACCCTTAACATTTTTTCCTTCATTTCAACTTTGGTGAATCTGACAATTATGTGTCTTGGAGTTGCTCTTCATGAGAAGTATCTTTGTGGCATTCTCTGTATTTTCTGAATTTGAATGTTGGCCTGCCTTGCTTCTCCTGGATAATATCCTGCAGAGTGTTTTCCAACTTGGTTCCATTCTCCCCATCACTTTCAGTTACACCAATCAGACGTAGATTTGGTCTTTTCACATAGTCCCATATTTCTTGGAGGGTTTGTTCTTTTCTTTTTACTCTTTTTTCTCTAAACTTCTCTTCTTGCTTCATTTCATTCATTTGATCTTCAATCACTGATACCCTTTCTTCCAGTTGATCGAGTCAGTTACTGAAGCTTGTGCACTTGTCACATAGTTCTCGTTGTCATGGTTTTCATCTCTATCAGGTCGTTTAAGGACTTCTCTGTATTGGTTATTCTAGTTATTCATTCGTCAAATCTGTTTTCAAGCTTTTTAGTTTCTTTGCGCTGGGTTTGTTATTCCTCCTTTAGCTCGGAGAAGTTTGATTGTCTGAAGTCTTCTCTCAACTTGTCAAAGTCATTCTCCATCCAGCTTTATTCCGTTGCTGGTGAGGAGCTGCATTCCTTTGGATGGGGGAGAGGCACTCTGATTTTTAGAATTTCCAGCTTTTCTGTACTGCTTTTTCCCCGTCTTTTTGGTTTTATCTATCTTTGCTCTTTGATGATGGTGACGGACAAATGGGATTTTGGTGTGGATGTACTCTCTGTTTGTTATTTTTCCTTCTAACAGTCTGGATGCTCAGCTGCAGGTCTGTTGGAGTTTGCTCAAGGTCCACTTGAGACCCTGTTTGCCTGGGTATCAGCAAAGGAGGCTGCAGAAGAGTGAATATTGCTGAACAGCAAATGTTGCTGTCTGATCATTCCTCTAGAAACTTCGTCTCAGAGGTATACCAGGCCATGTGAAGCATGAGATGTCAGTCTGCCCCTAGTGGGGGATGTCTCCAGTTAGGCTACTTGGGAGTCAGGGACCCACTTGAGCAGAGAGTCAGTTCTCAGATCTCAAACTCCATGCTGGGAAAACAACTACTCTCTTCAAAGCTGTCAGACAGGGACATTTACATCTGCAGAAGTTTCTGTTGCCTTTTGTTTGACTATGCCCTGTCCCCAGAGGTGGAGTGTACAGAGGCAGGCAGGCCTCATGAGCTGCCTTGGGCTCCACCCAGTTCAAGCTTCCTGGCCACTTTGTTTACCTATGTAAGCCTCAGCAATGACAGGCGCCCCTCCCCTAGCCTCACTGCTGCCTTGCAGTTAGATCTCAGACTGCTGTGCTAGCAATGAGGTAGGCTCCGTGGTAGTAGGACCCTCTGGGCCAGGTGCAGGATATAATCTCCTGGTGTGCCATTTGCTAAGACCCTTGGTAAAGCTCAGTATTAGGGTGAGAGTGACCCGATTTTCCAGGTATTGTGTGTCACAGTTTCCCTTGGCTGGGAAAGGGTGGGTTTCACTTCCTGGGTGAGGTGATGCCTTGCCCTGCTTTGGCTCTCGCTCACTGGGCTGCACCCACTGTCCTGCACCCACTGTCTGACATACCCCAGTGTGATGAATCCAGCACCTCAGTAGCAAATGAAGAAATCACCTGACATCTGTGTCACTCACACTGGGAGCTGGAGGCTGGAGCTTTTCCTGTTTGGCCATCTTGGCGTGCATCTAGGTATTTCTTCTAATGCTATCCCTCCCCTAGCTCCCCACCCCACACAGGCCCCAGTGTGTGATGTTCTCTTCCCTGTGTCCATGTGTTCTCATTGTTCAGCTCCCACTTATGAGTGAGAACATGCAGTGTTTAGTTTTCTGTTTTTGTGAGAGTTTGCTGAGAATGATGGTTTCCAGCTTCATCCATGTTCCTGCAAAGGAGATGAACTCATCCTATTTTATGGCTGCATAGTATTCCATGGTATGTATGTGCCACATTTCTTTATCCAGTTTATCATTGTTGTGGCTTCACTTTCTTACAAGGAAAATCTAGGCCACTTGATGGACATTTTCTCTACTATCTTCTCTCTGTACAATTCTTGACATTGTTTACATCCTGAAGATTTCAATTTCATTAGATTCTCTTTTAGTTCATCTTAACTTCTTCACTCTGCTAAACAGATTTTAAAAATTTTGTTTTTATAATTTTTATTTGTTTGTTTTAAATTCTGAGTTTAAATTCCCTATTTGTACTTCTATTTAATTGTGATTTTTCTCTTACAAACCACGATGCCCTGGGAAATTTTTACTATAAACTTTTTTGTTTTTAGTGTAGTCAGTTTCTCTTATTTGCTTAAAAACACCTTCAGATTTTTTCTATCTCAAAACAATAAGAATTTATTTATTATAGCTTCAGTCTTATTTCACTAATAAAACTGTTCAAAAGCTTATTCTACATACTCAGCACTAAAAGAGAACAGATTAAGATACATACAACAACATAATCTCAAAATCCTGCTAAGTGCAAAAAGCCTGACACAACAAGGTAAGTACTATAATATTCCACTTAAAAGAAATTATAGAAAAGAAAATCCAACCTGTAATGAAAGAAAGCATATCAGTGGTTGCCTGGGGCAACAAGTGAGGAGATTAAATTGAGAATGGTCACAGAGGACTTTCTGAAATAAATGTAAATGTCGTGATTGTGGTGGTAGTCCCATGGTGCATATAGGAATCAAAGCTTACAGAAGTGTACACTTAAAATATGTGCATATAATTGCATGCCATTTATAGCTCCAGAAACTTGATTTAAGAAAAGTCCCCACTTTTCTTATCCATGTGACCCTCCAACTACATAACCCCAAGAATACCTGGTTTCTACCCACACATTTCACTGAAATTATCCCAGTGACAGTCACAAATATAGTCCTGGTAGGCTCTGCTTTCTTGACATTCTCATCTTTTGAGTTCCAGGGTGGTTTAATTACCCACCTACTTATTTGAACATTCCTTCTGTATCTCCTCTCCTAAGTCTTACTCTTTTACTCATATTCCAGTATTTAGAAACAATTTAATGGTTGCATTAAAAACCTATTTCCTTGATCACCAGTTACCATGATTTATTAAAGCTTTAATCATTCTTTCGTTTGTGATAAGATCAAACTCTCCACTCTTCTATCTCCTAATCTGCAACCCAGAGTTCTACCTCAAAGTTCAAATGCTTGAAAACAAATCTACTCTACTATCTAAAGTCAGCTGAAATCTAACTTATCTGGCAATCTTATAGTCATTCTAATTAAAAATTTCAAAACAATTTTATCTTCACTATTCACAACAAACACCCACTAGGTATGTAAACGTATTATTTGAAATTTATATTTTACTTTCCATACTCATTATATTCATCTGGACTCAGATTTTTATTTGTTGCCTTATCAGTAAAACTCCTTTTCTTCAGACATCTCATTTCATCTCCTCAATGTATTTTATTAGCTGCCATTAGATTGTCTTAAATGCAAATTCAAAGTGGTGATTGTTTCATCCAGCAATTCAATAAACCACAAAGATCACCCCAATGGTTTTTGAAGACACTTTCAAATCTAGAGTCTTTGGTAATCTCTTGCTCTGTCGTCTTATTACATTTTGTCCTCAAATCTAAATCACACATTTCATCCAGTCTGGAAGAGTCACCATTCTCTATTAATGCCCTATATATTTTTTTCATTCCTGAACTTGTTTTATTCTTGTCTTTGACTGAAAAGCATCCCACCATAATCTTAGCCTATAGATGTCTTGTGATGACTATCAATGTCTTGACACAGAAGGTGTGTGCCAACTCCTTCTGAATGACATTATTTATGATTATTTAAGGAATATATTCCCTTTGTGTTCCCAAATTATTTCATTTATACAAAATATTTGCTAATTGTATATCCCTTTGTATTGTAGTGATTGGAATGTGATTCCTTTTTACAGACTTTATTCTCTGTGAAAGGAAATACTATGAAATATATTTCTGTGGTGGAGTGCTAAAAAGGGCCTGTACATTGTGAATACGGAATAAAATATGGCATCTGAATAGTATTTCATCAATTATCCTGCAATATAATTCTCTAAGTTCTCAAGTAATGTACTTAGAGCTTGATATTTAGCCAGGCAAAATATCTTCAAGTAAACATTTTTATAGTATCAAATAAGAAAATTTAAGTTTTCTTTATTTCATTATGTACACAAAATCTCAACCACATAAAGAGAAGATTTCAAATGGAGCCACTATGGTATGAGTTAAAAATCAAAGCAATCAATTTTTGGTCAATAATTTCTGATAAGTTTATTGAGGAAAATATGTATGTGTATGTGTGTATGCGCAGCAAAGAATTTAAAATATTTTTTCTATATGAATCCAGAATTTTGCCTTCAGCCAGACCCAAAATCTGTGCATTTCACATACTTTCAATATCCATGATCTGTGTTCTCAAAAATAATAATTTGACTTTAAAGAGTTTCATTCACTTAAAACTATAATGAATATTGAAATGTGGAAAACATCTTTAAAAGAAACTACCTGTGAATTTGTCTGTAATCTTGAAGGAAGGTAAAGTAAGGCTGATTACCAGGGAGAGAAAGGGAAAGTCGACATTCATTTTAACATGACAAAACACTCAGAGGGCACAAAATAAAAGATCAATAGAACTAAAATATTAGAATTTTCAGTGTGTCAAAAATACCCAAAACAATGCCAAAATGACAACTAGAGACAAAATGTTCAACTCTTATGCTAAACAGTGTTTTCTAAATGTTTAAAGAGGCCTTGTAAAATATGACAGTCAAGTAAAAAGAATATGGTCAAATGATCTGTGCGGACAATTTCTTTAAAAAGGAGAAACAACAAATAAACATAAAAATATGCTCAAGCATATTTGGAGTCAAAAACTGAAAATCAAAATACTTTGCAGTTATCCACCTATCAAAGATTAATATGCTTAATAACACTGTGTGCTAATACAGGCAGGAAAAAACAGAAATGCTCACATAGTCTGGTGGGAGTGCAAATTGGTACTATCTTTGTGAAGGGTAATATAAAAATGTAATTAAAAGAAGTGCCCAGATTCGTGTTCGACGAATGAAAAGTAAAAAATATTTATTGTTGAATTAAAATTCAAAACTGCACATGCACTTTGACTCATCAGTTCAATTTCTATAAATTCGCTATGGAGAGGGGCTCACAAAATGCACAAGATACAGCATAAAGAATCATTGCAACACTGACGGTAACAGCAAGGAATTTGGAGAAAAAAAAGGAATATGACACATCTCAAATAATATACAACCAGCACAAATAATAATACAAATTTTTAAATGCAAACAAAGCATTTTTTGCAAAAATCATAGAAGTAATGATATCATCTCGGAAAAAAATTTATGATATACCTATGTATGTATATAAACATGTATATTTTATGTATATGTATATGTGTAGACACACATATATCTTGCTTATATGTAAAAGCATTTCAAGTTGATAATAATTATCACTGGGAAGTTGACTAGGAGAACAAGAACGTTTTATTTATTTATTAGATGGAGTCTTGCTCTGTCACCCAGGCTAGAGAAAAGAGGAGTAATCATAGCTCATTGCAGCCTCAAACTCCTGGCCTCAAGTTATCCTCCCATCTAAGCCTCCCAAGTCATCAAAATTACAGGCATGAGCCAACACATGCATGAATTGAAAATTTTTAATTACAGTATTATATCTGTCTAAATGGTCTGATTTTTAAATATTGAGATATAATCACTTACCATAATATTCACCCTTTTAAAGTGCCCAATTCACAGATTCTCAGTATATTTACAAGGTTGTACAATCATCACCACTATCTACTTTCAGAACATTTTCATTACTACAAAATGAAACCCCATGGTGATTAGCAGTCACTCTCTATTCCTCCCTATATATAGCCCCTGGCAACTAGTAATCTATTTTCTGTCTCTATAGATTGGTTTATGCTGGGCGTTTTATATAAATAGAATCATACAATGTGTCCTTTTGTGTCTGGCTTCTTGGGTTTAGTGTAGTGTTTTCAAGATCCATCTACCTTTTAGCATGGATCAGTATTTCAATTTTATTTATGGTTGAATAATATTCTATTGCATGAATACAGAACATTTTTTAAATCTATATATTATGTAATACAATTCTGGGTTGTTTCCACTTTTTGGTATATCATAATGCTGCTATGAATATTTATGTATAATAATTTATGTGAATATGTTTTCAGTTGTCTTAGGTGCATACCTAGAAGTGGAATTGCTGGGTCATATAGTAACTCTCTGTTTCCCTCTTTGAAGAACTGCCAAACTGGTTTCCAAAGTGGCTGCCCTGTTTTTCACTTCCACCAGCAATGTGTGGGGGTTCCAACCACTCCACGTCTTTGCCAGCAATCGTTAATATCCTTCTTTTTTATTATAGCCATTCTCTCTGGTATAAAGTAATATTTTATAATAGTACTGACTTCCATTTACCTAATGTCAAATGAGTTGAGCATCTTTTCTTGTGCTTATTGGCTATTTGTGTATCTCTTGGAGAAGTATTCCTTTAAATCATTTGCCCATTTTAATTGGGCTGTTTATTATTGGGTTGTGTTATTTTTATATTCTAGATAATAGACAGTTACTATATATACAATTTGCAAATATTTTCTCCCATTTTATAGGTTTTCCTTTGATACTGCTACTTAATGCACAGACGTTTTAATTTTTAAGTAGTCCAATTTATCTACTGTGTTATTTTGTTGCCTTTGCTTTTGGTGTTATATCTAAGAAACTAATGCCTAATTCAAGGTCATTAACATTTACATGTAGGTTTTCTCCTAAGATTTGTATACTTTTTGCTCTTAAATTTAGACCTTATTTTATTTTATTTTGTGATGGAGACTCGCTCTGTTGCCCAGGTTGGAGTGCAATGGCACGATCTCAGCTCACTGCAACCTCCGCCTCACGGGTTCAAGCGATTCTCCTGCCTCAGCCTCCTGAGGAGCTGGGACTACAGGTGTGCACCACCATGCCCAGCTAATTTTTGTATTTTTAGTAGAGACGGGGTTTCACCATGTTGACCAGGACGGTCTCGATCTCCTGACCTTGTAATCCGCTCGCCTCGGCCTCCCAAAGTGCTGGGATTACAGGCCTGAGTCACCGCCCCTGGGCAAATTTAGACCTTTAATATACTTGAAGTTAATTTTTGCATACAGTCTGCGGTAGGGGTCCAACTTTATTTTTTTGATGTGGAAATCCAACTGTCCCAGTACCATTGAATGAAAAGATGATTGTTGTCTTTGTAGTCTTGTTAAAAAAAAACAAAAAAGATAGATCACAGATGTGAAGAGTTATTTCTGCACTCTTAATTCTATTCTACTAATCTACATATCTATACTTATGCCTGTACCACATTCCATTGATTTCCGTGGCTTGTAGTAAGTTTTGAAATTGGAAAGTACAAGTCCTCCAACTTTGTTATTTTGGGTTTTTCTTTTCCAGATTATTTTGGATATTTGGGGTCCCTTGCATTTCCACATGAATTTTAAGATTAGCTTGTCCATTTCTCCAAAGAACATAGTTGGGATTTTGATAGAGATTGCTTTGAATCTGTACATCAGTTTGAAGTGTATTTCTATCTTTAAAATGTCAAATTTTCAGTCTACAAATATGAAATGCTGTTCCATTTACTTAGGATTTTTTCAACTTCTTTTAATAATAATTTATAACATTTAGTATACAAGTTTTACACTTATTTTGCTTAATATTATTCTCTGATGTTATCATAAATGAAACTTTAAATAATTATTATCAAATTTTTCATTGCTGGTGCACAGAAATACAATTGATTTTTATCTATTGATCTTTTATCCTTCAATCTTGCAGAACTCACTTATTAGCTCTAATAGTTTATGTGTATATATTTGTGTGTATATGTGGGTAAGGTTTCTTAATTTTTTTATATAGTTTTTTTTAGACAAGATCTTGCTCTGTCACTCAGACTGAGGTGTAGTGTTGTAAACAGGGCTCACTGCAGCCTTGAACTCCTAGGTGCAAGTGACTCTTCTGCCTCAGCCTCTGGAGTAGCTGGAATTACAAGCATGCACCACTATGCACAGTTATGTTTTTTTCTTTTGTAGAGACGGGGTCTTGCCATGTTGTACAGGCTGATCATGAACTCCTAGGCTCAAGTCACCCTCCTGCCTCGGTGGCCTTAAGTATCCTCCTGCCTCAGCCTCCCCAAATGCTGGGATCATAGGCTTGAGACAACATGCCCAGACTAATTTTAATTTTTTTAAATGAACTAGAATTCAATTCCAAAGCCTTAACTCACAAAAACCTAAGACAAAAATGTATGATAATACTAAATGGTTTTAAAACAAGTTCTGCTTTTTTCTAGAACAAGAGTTGGAAAACTATGATTCATTGCCAAATCTCGCCTGCTACCAGTATCTGTAAATAAAATAAAATTGGAACATAGCCACGCTCATTCATTCAGGTATTGTGCATGGTGCTTTCACGCTAAAATGGTAACATTGTATAATTACAACAGAGACTCTATGGCCCACAAAGTCTAAAATATTTACTATCTATTCCTTTGTAGAAAGTTTGCTAATCCTTGTTTTAAAATGTCCTAAGTCAAAATCTGAAATAGTGAGGGGAAAATTCAAGTTTAAAACTGTACCAGAATTCCTCTCTTATAATAGAGATATCTTTTGCTGATAACACATATTACCACATATACAAAATATATATTATCATATTTTAAGTCTTTAAATGATTTATTAAAATAGTTGCTGGCAGACAATTCCTGTATTTTATTTAAGTTTTACCCTTTTATTTCATCTTCAGGAAAATATATAATCTTATGTTATATTGAAATTATTTTTCAAATTACATTTTAAAAATATCCTCCAATAAACAGCGTGCTAGCTAAAATCTAGATCAAGTGCAAATTCAAGTATGAATTAATTTATTGAAAAAAATTTAGGGGCTGTTCTCCGAGAGTTACAATCAGTTGATGAAAGAAATTAGTTTTTCAAATAAAGCAGAATAAGTGACATGTCTTCATATAAATTCTCAAGCACACAGAATGTCAGAATTTTGGCTTTAAAAGATTTCAGGCTGGGCACAGTGGCTCACGCCTATAATCACAGCACTTTGGGAGCCCAAGACAGATGGATCACTTGAGCCTAGGAGTTCACAATCAGCCTGGGCAATGTGGCAAAACCCAGTCTCTATAAAAGAAAATACAAAACATTACCAGGTATGGTGGCATATGCCTGTAGTCTCAGCTACTCAGGAGGCTGAGGTGGGAGGATTATTGAGCCCAGGAGGTCAAGGGTGCAGTGAGCTATCATCATGTCACTGCACTCCAGCCTAGGCGACAAAGCGAGACCCTGTCTCCAAAAAAAAAAAAAAAAAAAAAAAAGACTTCAGACAACTGGCTCCACCAAAAAGTCATCATCATTAGAAATTTTGTGGTTTGCAAAGCAGTTTCTGTCTGCTCTGCTTTTACTTTAAAAATCCAACACCTTATTAGAGACACAGAAAGAACAACATAATCCACAAACGACAAACTAACTACAAGTCAAAAACCGACCAGGTTACTGTAGCCTTGTAGTATAGTAACCTGGTCAGTTTTTGACCAAAACAGCATGGTACTGGTACCAAAACAGAGATATAGACCAATGGAACAGAACAGAGTCCTCAGAAATAATACCACACATCTACAGCCATCTGACCTTTGACAAACCTGAGAGAAACAAGAAATGGGGAAAGGATTCCCTATTTAATAAATGGTGCTGGGAAAATTGGCTAGCCATAAGTAGAAAGCTGAAACCGGATCCTTTCCTTACTCCTTATATGAAAATTAATTCAAGATGGATTAGAGACTTAAATGTTAGACCTAATACCATAAAAATCCTAGAGGAAAACCTAGGTAGTACCATTCAGGACATAGGCATGGGCAAAGACTTCATGTCTAAAACACCAAAAGCAACAGCAGCAAAAGCCAAAATTGACAAATGGGATCTCATTAAACTAAAGAGCTTCTGCACAGCAAAAGAAACTACCATCAGAGTGAACAGGCAACCTACAGAATGGGAGAAAATTTTTGCAATCTACTCATCTGACAAAGGGCTAATATCCAGAACCTACAAAGAACTCAAACACATTTACAAGAAAAAAACAAACAACCCCATCAAAAAGTGGGCAAAGGATATGAACAGACGTTTCTCAAAAGAAGACATTCATACAGCCAACAGACACATGAAAAAACGCTCATCATCACTGGCCATCAGAGAAATGCAAATCAAAACCACAATGAGATACCATCTCACACCAGTTAGAATGGCGATCATTAAAAAGTCAGGAAACAACAGGTGCTGGAGAGGATGTGGAGAAATAGGAACACTTTTACACCGTTGGTGGGATTGTAAACTAGTTCAACCATTATGGAAAACAGTATGGCGATTCCTCAAGGATCTAGAACTAGATGTACCATATGACCCAGCCATCCCATTACTGGGGATATACCCAAAGGATTATAAATTATGCTGCTATAAAGACACATGCACACGTATGTTTATTGCGGCACTATTCACAATAGCAAAGACTTGGAATCAACCCAAATGTCCATCAGTGACAGATTGGATTAAGAAAATGTGGCACATATACACCATGGAATACTATGCAGCCATAAAAAAGGATGAGTTTGTGTCCTTTGTAGGGACATGGATGCAGCTGGAAACCATCATTCTTAGCAAACTATCACAAGAACAGAAAACCAAACACTGCATGTTCTCACTCATAGGTGGGAACTGAACAATGAAATCACTTGGACTCAGGAAGGGGAACATCACACACAGGGGCCTATCATGGGGAGGGGGGAGGGGGGAGGGGGGAGGGATTGCATTGGGAGTTATACCTGATGTAAATGACGAGTTGATGGGTGCAGCACACCAACAAGGCACAAGTATACATATGTAACAAACCTGCACGTTATGCACATGTACCCTACAACTTAAAGTATAATAATAATAAATAAATTAAAAAAACAAAACAAAACAAAACTGACCAGGTATCTCCCTCTCATTATCTTCTTCCTGCTCCTTTGTTAATTATTTTCTCATCAGCTGCTCTGACCAGCTCCGGCCTACATCATGTTTAGTTGTAAACCTGGATTACCCACCTTTACTTAACTCCTTTCTAATTGGATTTGGACTACTGAACTCCTTTCAGATCTGTTTCCCCACAGCATTACCTTGAGCCCTGCTTCATGGACTGCACATGTGACCTTCCAGGGTGAGAACGATGCCAATATCACCTCTAGTCTTTGAGGTTATGGCAGCTGACCCACAATTGCTGCCCTCTTGATCCTCTTGCTTCCTCACATCCTTGTCAGGCAAAGGATGTTAGACAAATAACATGTCAAACATTGTGTAATTATAATCGTATATGTGTCCAGACTATGCACCTGTAGAAGAAGGATTAAATAAACAGCTAGCACATGTGTAATATCTCCCCGTAAGCCTTCCCTGGTCCTCCTTACCTCCATGGATCTAATCACTCTCTTGTCTGTACTACCTTCATATTAAGTACATGCTTCTTTTGATGCATATCAAAGTGGAAGTATTAATAATTTGTTTGCTTCTACATCTCTGGCTTCTATCAGACTATGAATGTCTTCTACAATCCCATGCACACTTTAGGTGCTATGTGAATGTTCATTCAATTGAGTATATTTTTGCCTTTTGAATACCCAATAAAGAGCTCCAAAGTAGTAGATATTCAGTATGTTTGATCGATAACTAAATGAATAAATTATCCTTATTGTATTCTAAGATACCTTAACTAGCCTAACTGTACTGAAACATTTTTCTTCTTTCCCCAAAATAAGTGCCAAATAATGTTCTCTGAAAAACCAAGCACAACGTTGAAAGAAAGCTGAGTATGGTGAGGAAGGTGTCAAGACTTTGGTCTTCACAAATAAAACCAACCTATAGAGGGCACTGTTCCCTTGCACTCATCCTCCCTGACTCCTTATTGCCTATTTCCTTGTCAATTCTCTATTGGTTTTGATCTTTGCCTGTTCTATGTTCTCAGTCTCTCTGTTCACCTTTACCTGTATTTGTTTCTTGTCTGAATGACTACGTACTGGCCTTGCTTCATCCACTGACTCAGTTTCCAAATCATGGACAAGATTTTGTGTATTCTGTGTAGACACTTGTAGACATCTGACTTTTGCCTACTTCAGGTTTTGGATTTATTATTTCTAAGCCAATAGCCCTATGGCCCTTAATGAATTAGTGAGGCTTTTTTACTCAAGGTAGGATCCGCTTGCACATCCATTTTCTTTCTTTCTTTTTTTTTCTTTTCCTGGAGAGGAGGCAAGAATGCTTCCATATTGTTTTAACTTAGTTTAGACTGAGGTGAGAAATACCTAAAAAAAAACTTTTTTATTTAGAAAATAATAGTGATGAATACATATTCTACAAGGCAATGTCCATCATTTGAAATTCCAGGAATTTCAAGAGTAGAGACAACTCTTGAATATTCTGAATATAGTACTTATTTTCATATTTCAACATAGTAATATTTATTATAAAGCAGCTTCTTTACACAGAAGGGACAACTACTCTAAATATCCACTCCCTAAGAAGGTGATTACTGTTTGTGGCTTGTACTAGGAGCAAGTTTAAATTTAAGATGTAAACTGTAACAATTCATTCTGCATTGAAGAGAGTGCTTCTCAGTTATCAAAACACAGCTAGAGAACCTGGCAAACATCACCTTAACCAAATGATCAAGGTTAACATCACCAGTAATAAGTTTTATGGATATCATGTAAACCCTGAAATGAAGCCATGAAAAGGCCACTTGGTATCTTCCCCCCAAATCAATAATTCCAGTCTAATTATGAGAAAAAAAAAAAGCAAACAAACTCAAAACAAGGGAGAGTTTACAAAACACCTAACCAGTACTCTTAAAAGCAGCCAAAGTTATATAATAAAGGAAATATTGAGGAAAGATGGTTGCAGACTGGGAGAGACTAATGTGATATCACAACTAAACACAACATGGTATTCTAAACTGCATCCTGGAACATTCACACAAATATCAGGAGAAAACAGTCAGTAAAATATGAATAAAGACCATAGTTAATGGATTATACCAATTTCAATATTTTAGTTGTGAAAAATCTATCGTAGTTACATGTAAGATGTTCACATAGGGCAAGCTAGGTGAAGGGTTTACAGAAACTAATGTTTCTGTTAGATTCACAGAAGAGGGATATACAGAAACTAATGTTCTGTTAGATTTTCAGAAGAGCAAAAAGTATAAAAATCTTAGGAAAAAACCTACGTGTAAATGTTAATGACCTTGAATTAGGCATTAGTTTCTTAGCTATAACCCCAAAAGCAAAAGCAACAAAATAACACAGTAGGTAAATTGGACTACATAAAAATTAAAACTTCCACACATTAAATAGTACAAGCAAAGGAAAAGTACAGAATGGGAGAAAATATTTGCAAATCATATATGTAGTAAGGGTCTAGTATCTAGAATATAAAAATAACACTTACAACTCAGTAATAAAAAATCAAACAGCCCAATTAAAAAAAAATGGGCAAGTGATTTAAAGGAATACTCTTCCAAGAGATATACAGACAGCCAATAAGCACATAAAAAGATGCTCAACTCATGGGCCATTAGGTAAACGGAAGTCAGTACTAAACAAAATATTACTTTATACCACAGAGAATGGCTATAATCAAAAAGAACTTTTGAAATAACATTCGATTTATAGCTGAATACTTTGAAGGGGGAATAGTGAGTTGTCAAGAATTGGATTTGAACATTTAGATATCAGGCTGAACGAAATATAATTATATCCTGTAGCAATGAGAAGCTACTAAAGATTTCCGAGCAAGGGAGTAAGATGTTAAATACTATGTTTTGAAAGTGGGGTACATTCAGAGAACAGGGAGAAATTAGCCTGCTATTATGACAATGGAAATGTGAATCAGGACCAGGTGGAGGCAATGAAAACAAAAATCCAAATATGTTAGAACACTTGAAAGGCAAGAACAGCCAAGCTCTGTGGCTACCTATATTGTTTGAAAGAAAGGAGGGAAGGCAAGTCTCAGGTGTCGAGCCTGGAAAAATGGCACTGTTATCAAGATTGGGCAAGTAGGGTGGAGAGGTGGTTTGGAGGTGAGAGGAGATGGTCAGAACTCTAGATATGTCAAGGGTGGAGCTCAGAACTCCATCCAATGTGGTATTCAATTGACAACTGGAAATATGGCCCTTAAGCTCAGGAGACAGGCAAGAGCACCTTTGAAATTTACCTATTATGTATTTCTATTACATATATTTCATAAATGACTAGAAATGTATGGTCTATGACAACAGTCAACCTTTCAATTTAGTAATCTCTTCATTGGCTTAGCACTCCTCTCACTGGAACAAAGTTACTGAAAAACCTCTCAAGATTTTTTTATTTCCCCTTGAAGCCAATGAACCTCTACAAAATCTACGTTCCAAAAAGTGTTAGTACTCTGTGCAAGAACCTTCTTAAGGGGATTTAAAAAAAAAAAGAAGCCATTATTAAACTTTGTCTCTAGGGTTTGCAATACCTGTGGTTTGCCACAACATGTTGTTTTGTTATAACAGCCTTGGACTTGTGAAGTGATTTATCTTGAAATTGTGCTACTCTTTGGAGAGTTTTAAGATAAACTCTTTCTTACTTAGCTTTGAAGCAAAGTGATACCAGAAAACCCAATGTAAAAAAATAAAAAATACAACAGCAAATGCAGAAAAGTAAAATAAATACCAAGTATATTCTTATAATCAATACAAGAAATAGAAATTCTGTTTTATCTTTTGTTTCTTAACAAATATTCCAATCAAAATGAAACCCTCACTACTTTGAATCAGGATCATCAAATCCAAAATGAGATGTTTAGAATAATATTTAATGTCCCCTTCAAGTACATCAGCTCTCAAAGTAAAATTGTTAAGTTTGAAATAGTATGGGTATCAAAAGTGTGTTTAATATACCTTAAATACAAATGACTTCATGGTCTGCAACTCTATACTGAATTTACTATTTCAGGAAACTTCCAAATGCTGGTATTTAACACTTCAGGTATATTCAAAAATAATAGCAAGTGCTAAAATCATTGTACGTACATCTATTATTTTAGGGGAATGTTTTTCCTCGATTTTTCTTTTTTCTTTTTCTTTCTTTTTTTTGGCTCATCTGCTATACAACTTGGGCTGGCATGTACCCAGTCAAATAAACATAACATCACTGTGTCTCCTCAGGTCTCAATACCAGTTGTGATTTCTAAAATTTGTGCTAGAGGAGCTGTGGTCTTGGCATAACCTGGTTCCAAATGGCCTACCTTATTCCTTTTGTCTGCTCTTGCATCAGAATTGCCAGAGACATTAGAAAATGACTTCCAAGTGAATAGAAGATCTATGCTGTTTAAGTCTTAAGTCAATGGCAGACTAGAAATACCATATATTGCTTCAAGGAAACTGAGGTTCCAAAGTTTGGGGATAAAGTCTGAATAATAGATTAATTCCAGCAACATTATTATTTTATTTGTTTTCAGATTGTCCAATATAAATGTTTCAGCTACAAAGATGTCACGGTAAAAAGAGAGATGAGACTAGCATATTGATTTATTTCACCACCATTCTGACCTCAGCATTCCTACCATATGACAGAAGTGTCCTGGGGCTAGTCCAGCTGTGGTTCCTGCTTTCCAAGGAAAGCATGCTGCTAGTTACACTGCAGCAAATTCCACGTAAACCAGTGTATTCCAAAATATTTAGAGGTAGTGCCATGGACTCAGCTATTTGACTTCTCAAAGACAGGCCAAAAAAAAAAAAAAAAAAAAAAAAAACCCGAAAAATTAAAGTAGGGAGAACATTTCCTATTCGATTCTCCTTAATTGGTATTTCAAAGTTGCTTGATTAAAGCATTTTAATTTTAAAATGGAAAATGTGTTTCAGATTTAACAGCTTACCACAAGAGACAATAGATGGATGTGTGCTGCTGCACAACCATGAAGGATTTAAGTGCAAACTGTGAAGAGGACAGTGGTTCAGCAAATTGCTCTTTTTCTCTTTCCTTTTTTTGGGGGGGGGGCGGGGGGGTTATGTGGAAAATATTTAGTCCCACCTGTCTTATCAGGCAAGATGATAAACTTCCCGGGACAAATTGGAAAGAATTGTGATTGAATTTGACATGAAGAACCACTCTAATCAAGTAATAATCACTCTGAATCATTTCCAGGAAAATCTGCAAAGTGGTTTAGATTGTGTCATGGCTTAATCTGAGCTCCTTATGAAAATAGCTCAGTCCCAACCAGTCTCAGTGACAGTGCCACGAAGCCAGACTACTACCACTTTTGCTTTCTAGACACACAACATTTGGCCAGGAAACTTGAACATCGTAACAGATGCTGGGATCAGGTTTATGAAACAGCAGATAATGAGAAAATGCTTTAAATGCAAACTTTTATTTAAGCATTTGAATACAACTATTTTAATACTTCACACAAGAAACATACTTTTCTTTTCAATCATAATTGTCTTTCTCCAGAATATCTCTTAATTAGATCTATACCTTTCTATAACTAATAGCAAAATTATTTTTCAGTTCTTAAATTTATTTTAGAAGGATTACATGTGAATTTTTTTGTTGACCTCTGTCTACTCTGAAGCATGTCCCCTACCAAAGCCCAAATAATTTCCCTAATGTATTATGAATACCTTACTCAACATCAGAAAATATGAATGAGTGACTATTTGTAGATGGCCCTCAAAAAAGAAACAGGAACACCTTTGCAAATAAAAACCAATCTTTAAATGAGAACCATACTCATAACCCTTCTGATGCACTTCAAAGATACATTTTTCTCTTGCTTCAAAGCCTAGACCTGACTTTGTTATAAAACTAACTGAAATGTTAACTATAAGATTTGTCGTTAGTATCTCAATTGCTTGACATGTACACTAAATCAAACAAAAAGAAAGCCGTGTCTGTTTTTCTAATCTATGATCAAAGGGGGGAAAGATTATTGCATTTTTTAATTCTTATTATGAAGATAGAAAAGACAGAAATCCAAATGACTTTCAGAGAAATTATCTCATTCTGTCTTACATGTTCACACTCTTAAGCCTTTTTTACTTTCTTTTTTCCCTGATAACGGCTCTCCTTCCCTAGAAATTCTGATTCTAATTATCAAGTTTAACTTCTCAATGATTTTTCAGAACATTCTCTGTGTAGAGATACAGGTAGCATATATTATTGTACCTTTTTTCAATCATACATGCATGCAAACACACACACACATTTCAATTTATAGATGCATTCATTTAAACATTCACCATATACACAAACAACTTCGTTTATACACTCACTCACACAGTTTTATTTATACACACATCCAGTTTCACTTGTTCATTCTATTCTGTTAGATTTTAAATTCCTGGGCATCAGGAAGTAAAACTATACTGGTAATTTCATGCAATTATCTTGGGCCATAAAAATGCAGCTTTATTTCCTATTGTGTTTGATAATAATGTCCTTTAGAATGCTGATTATTTAACATATTAAGCCATCTGATTAAAAGAAAAAATAGTCATTTCTAATTAAAAGAAAAACTAAAACTGTTTTTTCTTAAATAAAAAAACTAAAGTAAAAATGATACAGGAGAAAGTGTGCATATTTAGCATGTAAATATAACAAATTTTCAACCAGATTTTTTACACTATGTGAAAAATTGATGCTGATTACTAATTTAAGCTCCAGATAACCTATACCAACAACTATGCCATGAAAATTATGAGATCTTAGAAATTCATATTTTGATGAAGATGTGTTAGAGATATTTTGAGAACCATATGGTGTCATTTCTTGAAAATCACACAAATTAAAGTCACTTTGATTTGTTTTTCAATATTTAACAGATTGCTATTCATATACCAAAAATTTTACAATTTTTATTATCATTATTATTATTATTTTTTGAGATGGAGTCTCACTCTGTCACCCAGACTGGAGTGCAGTAGCACAGTCTTGGCTCACTGCAACCTTCACCTACCAGGTTCAAGAGATTATCCTACCTCAGCCTCCTGAGTAGCTGAAACTACAGGCACATGCCACCACACCCGGCTAATTTTTGTACTTTTAGTAGAGAGGGGGTTTCACCATGTTGGCCAGGATGGTGTTGATCTCCTGAGCTTATTATCCACCTGCCTCGGCCTCGCAAACTCCTGGGATTACAGGCATGAGTCACCGTGCCCAGCCTACAATTTTTAATATGAGAATTTGCAAGGCAGAGTTCCATGGATTCAACAGCATTTGCATCAAAAACAAGAATTTTGCTCTGAAGTTTATATAAATAAGTTCACAAAAGACATATAATAGAGATTTAAGTCAACAAAACAATGACAACGCTATCTGGTTGCCCTCAATCAAGCTGATGTCATGATTCATGAACTATACAAACTTGCTCCCTGAAGATTCTGTTTTCTGCCATCAGGCAAATCTCAGCGTTTTGTATTCCAGTGTAATCAAGGTTATTCTGTCAACCATTCACTTTGCTAATGGGAAAGAAAACCAACAATTACCAATCACCTGCAAGGGAGGTAGTGACCACATGTCTGTACAAGACCACACAGTTGTATGGGAGGAAACCTTAAGTTTTATTCAAGCTTGATGAAACTGAACTTTCCTTCCTTTATTCAACAAACATTAATTGAGTTCTTAATTTGTGTGACTCACACTGTGAAGCACTGAGGATACAGAGAAGAAGGTAGATATTATCATTCACTGCCTTTCATGAAGAGCCATAGAATGAGGCAGAATATTAAAGGAAATCATACAACTCATTATTTACATGCAATTTGGACAAAGTCTATTATGGAGAAGTAAAAATTGGGCCTCTCTAAATTGACATTACTCTTCAGGAGGCAAAGGCTTTTGGATTAAGATTCTGGTTTTGTCATTTACTTGCTCTGTGATTTTGGCAAATTATTCAACCTCTCTTAATCTCCTCTTGCATAACCCTACAGTGGGAATTAATTCCTATCTGTGGCAATTTTAAAATAGGGCTGAAAATTTTTTTTACCAAACCTCCCATGAATGGTGTAGTTGTGTCTCCTCCATTTAATGCTGGAAAATGACTGCTTTGACCTTTATAGCACAGCAGAAGTGATGCTCTACTCTTCAGATGAGGTAATATAAATTCATGAAGCCTATGCATATTTTTCTTGAATACTCCCTTCTCAGGATCTTCTCTTTCAGAAGGCATTATCATGCTGAGAA
Organism: Macaca fascicularis; assembly: GCF_037993035.2. NCBI lineage: Eukaryota > Metazoa > Chordata > Mammalia > Primates > Cercopithecidae > Macaca > Macaca fascicularis. The sequence continues at coordinate 26,157,015 of NC_088376.1, read as the reverse complement.
AAGCCCCTATGCAGGAGAGGTCACCTGTAAGTATTCTGATTGATGGTTCTAGCAGAATCACCTCTTAAGTGAGTGGAGAATCACTCAGAAGTAGATATTCCAGCACTGGCTGTTTAATGCCAGGCATTCTACCCACTTCCAGCCATTCAAGTCTCCACAGCTGAGAGTACAGACTCTTGGACTAGACAAGCCATGTTCATTCTAAATCCCATAACTGAATAGCTAATTCTTAGCATCCATGAGCATAATGCCATGGCTGCTGTCTTATACCATTAAGTTTTGGGAAGGATTTTTATGTGGCAATACACAATCACAATCCCCCCACTCATATTAGCAACTATCTTAGTAAATGTAATGAAGGCAATAATGTGTCTTGATCATAGCAGGCACTTAGTAACAGAAAATATTTTCATTACATGGTTCATCAGAAACTCAGAAGAAATGGCATAATACTCAATAGCATGAGGGTCTCTTAAGCATTCAACCAACATTTTACAACCTCCAGCGAATTCCCCGTCATTATTCCAATCTGTGTTTAAAGAAGTAATTATGTAAGATACTATTTTTATAAACTTATGTAAATAGAACAGTGCAATGCATATCTTACCGTGCGTCACTCTTTAGGTAAGGATGAGGTCAGACAGGCTGGTTTGTTATGCTGGAAATTACTAAGGATAGAGATTTATATATTATAGATAAATTCATAGATAACTGAAGAGAAACAGCAGCAATCATTTTTGACAAACCCTTTCAAAGCTCTGAGAAATGTGCAAATGCACATCATTTGAAATTATTCTGAGTCTCAACTTTTAACTGTTGAAAGCTAAAATTGTGGGTTTTTTTTTCTGTTTATATTTAGGACCACTAGAGTCCACCTGAAACAAGAGATGGATGTATATGCCATGTCAGTTTTTCCTTTTTCAAAGAAGCCTCTCCATCATATGAGCTACAAGGACATTGATCACTGCTTCCAAGCTAACTGGGCACCACATATTTTCTCAGGGAGATATTATCAAATTACCCAAAGCAACTACACAATGTGGAAATTTACCTTCCAAAAAATAAATCTCAATCTTCATATAGCATATTATAATGAAGCCTATTTCTAGGTTTTTATAATTGTTTACTTACAAATTTGTAATTTGGAAAAGAAAAGCCAAAGATGTGGTAAACTTCAAAGTATCTTCCCCCAGTTTTATTTATATTTAGCAAAACACAGTGCTATTCAATCATATAAGATACAATTTAAAAATTTGAAAATTTCTTTATAGATATATTTCCAGTATTCCTTGAGCGGGTTGTATCCTATCTTTTTAAATATGCAAAAGTCTCTTTATTTATTTTTCTAATTTTGATGGGAATTCTAAGACAGATTTATCAATTTAGATTTTAACAAACACCAAATGACATAATATTTTAAAAGGTGTATTTCTGCTTATCAACCTCCGTAAGCAGGTTGACAAGCAGAAGAAAAAAATGCCATTTATTTAGATTGTAATGACTTTGTCCTTAATTGATCCATTAGGAGTGCATTGGAATATTGCCCCAACATTCCTCATCTACAACCTGACAATACATAAGCAAAATGTACTTTATACAGATGAACCAGCTATGTAATTTGGGGACTCAGGGCAAAATGAAAATCTAGGACCCTAAGTCAAAAGCTAAGAACTTCTGATGAGAGAAGAATATTAAACAAAGCACAGGGTCCTCCTAGGCACAGAGCCCCATGCCGTTGTACAGGTCATGCATGCAAAAAGCCAGCCCTGGCTGCAAAACAGTTAAATAATACTGCATTACAGAGCAGTCATCAAATGAGCAGAGGGCAAAACGTGCTGTCAATGGAGAGTTTAGAGTGAATCTGTGGGTACCTCAGTGGTTTTAAAACTAAATCCCTCTTGCCAAAGACACTTTAATCCATGGGATCCAAAGAACCCTCAAGAAGTTTATTAATGAGGACTTGAGAATCTACCAAATGTTTCAGTAGAGTGGGTTTTCACATTTCTCTGCCCGTGTAAAGACCTTCCATGCAAGAAGCTTGGAATCAGGACAACACCAATTAATTGCTCTTGCCTCAGAAGAATAAAAATATCACGCCTGAAGAATGCACTAGTCTAACTACTGAGCCACTTGCAATTTCAATATTTATTCAGGTTAGGAAAAAATTTTCCACCAAATTTAAGATTTACCTGATATACATTTGCTAAAATAATCAAGACCTGAAAACCTAATGTTTTAAAGTAGACATGTAAAAAGAAGAATCCATTTACATGAGTGCTCAAGTGTCATCTTTACATAGGTGTCTACTGTAACTTCTTCCCTAAACAATTTAAGATGATGTTTTCTTGTTTTAAGTTCTATAAGAGGAGTAAGCACTCCACCGTCAGTATTTCTATGGTAGTGGTTATCTTCCACAAAACAAACAAACAAATATAATACCATATATTACAATGGTTGGTTGTGTGTAACCCCTTCCCCAACACCTCTTTCTCCAACTCATTTCTCTACTTGGAAATCTCTTAAGTGGCTATCCATAATTTTAGAGGTTTCTCCACCTTTACCTTAGACCAGGATTTCTCAGCTTCAGCATTATTGACATTTTGGTGGAGGGCTGTCTTGGGCTTTCTCCTGAGTCAGCATCCCTGGCTTCTATCCATTAGATGTCAGTAGTGAATCCCTCCCCCCAGTTGTGAGAACCAAAATGTCTCCAACATTGCCAAGTGACCATTTAAATGGGGGCAGGCAAAATCACCCCCTCATCTTTGTGGCGTACCATTGCCTTAGACCTACCTCTACACACAGGGAAATAATATAGCACAATTGTTCAGAGTTTGAGCTTGGGGTCTTAGCGACACTATTTTTAGGTTCACTTGAGTCACTGAGTATTACATAGACCTGGGAAACTCACACAGCCTTTGAAAGTTCAATTCCCTCTTTTGTAAAATAAGGTTTGGGCGACTTACCTCACAGGACTCTGACCAAGACTAAATGGACAACGCTTGCAAAGTGCTTAGCTCAGTTCTTGGCACATATTAGACATTCAATAAATGTTATTTAAAAGCTGAAATTGAAATGCAACCTAATTCAAATCGATACAATAAGAATAAGAAACTTAGGGAAGGGAAAGAGGGAGGATGACACATTTCCGAAACTAAAGACTTTTATTTTCCTCTATTTGGATGTAAACATTAGACTGTGATGATATTACTTGCCTCAGAATTTCAAAGAATTGATTTAACAAGGTTTACACAATTTCATGCTTAGCACATGACTTAACTCTTATGAAAGAAAATTGAGGGGAGGGGTACTGGTCATTAGATTTTATACCAATAAACCAATTTTTCCCTGATTTGAAAATTGTTTTGATGTCTTTTAATCAGAAAAGAGTAAGTATCGATTGTTGTGTGGGGGAAATAAACCCAACAGAAAGATAGTTAAGATGCAGATTTTGCCTTCTTATAAGTTACAGTCTTAAGATGAGGTGAGAATATTTCTGTAGATTGTTATATTATTTAATGTGGTATGACAAAGGTATAAGTAGCATTCAAGGGAGCAAAGAAAAGACAACTACTACTGTTAAAGAAAATTACCATATATTTAATGATTATTGGGTACTGTGCAGTGTGCTAAGTATTTAACATGTACCATCTCATTTGACTAATGCTTTCTAGGTACCTGAGGAAGACTGCATCGCTAGAGAAGCAGAGAAGCTGGCTTTGACTACTGAAGGCTGATTCATGTGTGTCAGACAGAAATGGCATGGAGAAGAGCATGACAGAAAAAAGAATTTATGTTTGCACATAGGCAATAAAATATGAGGCATGTTTGAATAAGTTTAACAAGTCTACTGCGGTGAAGCATAGGTATATTGCTGAGTCGAGAAGATACGAATGAAAATCAAGAGGCCCATTGGCCCAGACCGTACAAATGTTCCTTACTCCAGGCTGAAGGGTTTATTCTTTATCCTATAGGCATCAAGAAGTAACAAAGCATTCTTTTAAACCCCAGCATGACACAGTAGACTCTATTTCCATGAAGATGATTGTGCAGGCACAGTATGAACCCGAATTGAAAAGCAAGAAGATTTGATAATTGATAGATGCTGGGAGATGACAAAGGAGAAGGTGGTTTGGACAAATCTTGGTCTCCTGCCCTGAGGGATTGGATAGATTGTGATGACAATAACTGAGATAAGGAGCACGCACCAAAAAAATAGCACATTGGAGGGTAGAAAGATATTAAGTTTGAGGGAGACTTAGACAGGGCTGCTCATAAGGTTCTAAATGGTTAGATTTTAATGGTAGCATGGGAAAAAGTTAGGACTGAGGTGTTGTGAAAACTATGGAATAGATTGTAATTGAAACCATAAAGTTAGTTATATCAAGAAAGCAATTACAAAAAGATAGAAACTTAGGTGAAAAGAAGTTCAGTTTGCAGGTTTCAAATCTCAACTTCAGCAGTAATTGTAAATTTTAAAAGCAGTTTCTTATTAGCCATCTATTCAGTTATGAAGATTAGAGACTTTTTCAATCAGCACACTTGTAAGAGTTCTTCTATTTATAATGCTAATGGTGATAACCAAAAATTTGCCTAATGGTAAGACATGTCGCGTTCACATGACACGAGAGGACTCACCAATGAAAAGATTCCAAATCCCTGGCATTGATTTTTTTTCAGGTTTAATGCAATTTAATTTGAAACCACAAATGAGGTTATTCTGGGATTTTTTGACAGTGACTTCGTTTTACCTGCAAGAATGATTAGATAAGAATAACTTGGAAAATACTGCAAACATGAGCACATTAGAAAACAAAATTACTGAAACAGTATAGCATTAGTACAAGAGTAGCCAAACATTGCTATAACAAGAGATAAAAATCCAGAAACAAACAAAAACATGATAAGAGAGGCATTTCAAATCCATGGGAAAATAAAGTATTCAATCTGTGCTGGGTCGAACACTAGAAAAAAATAACATTAAATTCATCCTCATCCAACATACGAATTCTTTTTTAATCCTTTTCCAAGAAAGAAATGATAGAAATTTTGGTAGCTAAGACTACATAAAAGCTATTTATTCTTGTATGTTAAAGAAAACAGAAATTATTAAGTACCCAATGGGGAAAATATTTGCACAGTGTAAAACCTACAAGGCATTAATAACCTTAATGTATACAGTTTCCTCATGATCAGTTAAAGAAAGGGAAATTCTCCTTCAGAAAGAAATGGAGTAAGAGATATACACAATTTATTTAAAAAAAAAAGAAAATGAGCAATAAATATTTCAAAACTATTAAGTCTTACTAGCAAATATAATTATGCAAATTAAAGCAAGCAATAATTTATTTTACTGACAAATATGTATGTATATATTTAATTTGATTTTTCTGTGCAAGCAGAGTACATGCATGCTGGTTGTCCTCTCCAGTGACAGAATCCCGGAGAAAAAACTGGCATTCGCTATCAGAAATATTTAATTTGCATATTTTTTGACCTAGCAAGTATCTTCCATGTGTTTATATCAATGTTATTTTTCTATTTCTTTATGCATTTCATTATAAAATATGTATATTTCCTAGATACACAAATAGATTTAATTTACAGTAGTCCCCCCTTATCTACATTCCGAGGCCCTCAGTGGATACCTGAAACCTCAGAAAGTACTGAATCCTGTATATTTTATGTTTTTTCCTATACATACATAAATGTGATAAAGTTTAATTTATAAATTAGGCACAGGAAGGAATTAACAACTAATATAACAAAAACAATATAAAAATATGCCAGCATTACTTGTGTCAGCATGTTACTAGTAACCCTTATTCTACTTGTAAGGGTTACTAAGCAAAATCGTGGTGCTTGTATTCAAGTAGCCCTTATTTTACTTAACAGTCTCAAAGTCCTTGTGCTTAGTCCCTGTGTTATCAGTCCTCTCTGATAACAAAAATGGCCAAATAATTGACTAACATGGGGGTAGTGTATATAGTATAAAAAAGCTGAACTAAGGGATAATTTATGTCCCAGGCAGGATGAAGCAGGATGGCACACAATTTCATCACACTATTCAGAACAATGTGCAAACATGCAATTTAAAATCCATGCATTATTTATTTCTGGAATTTTCCATTTAGTATTTTTGGACTGTTGTTGACCATGGGTAACTGAAACTTGGGAAAACAAAACCACAAATGCAGGGAACTACTATATTGTAAAAACCTTGAAACATGCTCATGAGCAAAGGAAATTAAAAAAAAGGAAAAGAAAAAGAAAAAAGCTTTGTAATCACCAACACCTTGAGGAAAATTCATGCTGACACTGATTTTATCATGTATTTCCCCCCAAAATGGGGTCATAAAATGCTTTTTACCTACTTTTTTTCTCCCTTTATTTAATGTGGAAATAATGAATAGACAAATATATTATTGTTTTACTTCTGAGCATATTTTACCCTACAGATATGAAATAACTTGTTTAAACACATTTAACATTTTGGGGATTCTTTTCATATTCTTAACAATTCTAGCTAAATCTTATTGGATATATCTCTTTGTAAACTTTTCAATTATTCCTATTAAAATTATTAACTGTAGGATTGTTTTATCAAAGACTCGGAGAATTTTTAATGTATATTGCCAATGAGCTACCACAATGGTGGCCTCTATTACACTTCTACCTGCCTATTTCTCAGCTTTTAAAAAATATCATAACATCACATTTTTAAAAAATGCTAGCATTATTCATTTCATATGTACTTTTTTGAGAAGTGGTAAAGTTTTATGTGCCTGTTCACTAATAGTTTGTATTTATTCTCTTGAGAGTGTAAATTTCATATCCTTAACTCATTTTTTTTTAAATTGGGACTCATGTTTTCCTTACTAATAGTGATGGTTAATACTGAGTGTCAAGTTGATTGGACTGAAGGATACAAAGTATTGATGATCCTGGGTGTGTCTGTGAGGGTGCTTCCAAAGGAGATTAACATTTAAGTCAGTGGGGCTGGGAAAGACTGACCCACCCTTAATCTGGTCGGGCACAATCTAATCAGCTGCCAGTGCTGCTAGAATATAAGCAGGCAGAACAATTAGACAAGAGAGACTGGCTTAGCTTCCCAGTCTACATCTTCTTCCCATGCTGGATGCTTCCTGCCCTCCAATGTCAGACTCCAAGTTCTTCAGTTTTAAAACTCGGACTGGCTCTCCTTGTTCATCAGCATACACATACATATACATATACATACACACATACACATACATATATATACACACACATATGCATGTATATATATACACATACACGTGTGTGTGTGTGTGTGTGTGTATACATATTCCCTTAGTTCTGTCCCTCTAGAGAACCCTGACTAATACACTAATCTAAGGGTGCTTTTGTAATTAAGAAAGGTCTCCCCAAAATATTATGATTACTTTTTATGCTCTGTCATTTATATGTCAACACTGCTAATAGGAGAGGCTTTTGATTATCATATTTAAAGATTAATCTTCATAAAACTGAATTGATAATTTTTTTTAGTTCCTGCCTACAGAGTCATATTTCAGATAGTTCTTTTCCAATTTGAGTATAAATTCTTGTATTTTCTTTGATTTGGAATCATGGATATGATTATATGTGGGTATAAGGCACAAGATAGCAATATAATTTCTGTCTACAAGTGAGATAGTGATAAATCATATCTGTCACAAAACATTTGCTGCTGCTGTTGTTTGTATAGCAGCAGTTATCATAACAAATGGTAAACTCATTGCCTTTTAAGACAATGTCCATAACCAAAATTTTCAGGTGCCATGTTTATTATACATGTACTCATTCTACTAATATATTAATGATTGCCTTCCATGTGCTGGTTGCTATCACCATTCCTCAATGTGTTGTAGTGAACTAAAAGTCTCTCATCTTCACAGATTCACATTTTCTCAGTAGAGAAGGATTTAACACAAGTAAGTGTATAATGCCACATTTTGTAACCCTGCAAAGCTAAATAATTAGTTCATAAAGATAGAAAATAATTTTTCAGGTTAAAGAAGACTTAGATCAAAAGTTATGCAAAACCCAAGACCTCAGATGAATAAGGCATGTGTTAGTCCGAAGAAGGAAGAATATTCCTGGAGAAGATAAAAAGAAGAAAATTCCTGGTATGCTTCAAGATCATACAGAAGGCTGAAACAACAGGACCTTCGGAGACTCACAGTTTTGTAAAGTAATTTTTCAATAACAATATACAGGCTTCTCAGTCTCACCAGAGAAAAATCTGCCCCCATATTTTCAAATTCTTTTTGACAAGCTATGTACCATTAGACTGTATCACACCCAAGTCTCCTGGCCTTTAGTAGGGTTGTTAGATTCTACATTCAAAGTATGAACTTGTTTCATTCCTTTTAATTTCTTCAATTAAGGAAACCACCATCAAACATTATCACTTCCAGTCATGCTATAAAGGTACCAACATTTTTCATCATCATACTGAACTTCTCAATTTTTCGTATGATTGCATCTTCTTGATGTGCAATTGCATCATCATTTCCTCTCTTTTCTAGTAATTTCTCTTATTCCTCTTCTACTCTGCATTCTTCTATTATGCTCTCATAATAAATACAGGTTTTCTCCAGAATTTCATATGTGGTTTTCTTCTATTTTTAATCTATATATTTTAAGAGGTTTACATCTATTGAGGATGAAGGAAAATAATTAAGAACATCACTACTCTGCCCAGCATCTGAGTAAAGGATGTGAGAATGGTGTGTCGTTAATTTTCCCTCCACAATGCCTTTTAAATAGTCATCATTTTAACTCATACTATCACTTTCTCAATTTCAAATGCAAATAAGTAGGGTAAAGCTGTTGTTATAGTGGCTTTGATTCTTATCAGGTATGACTAAAATGTGGAATAAATAAAAATTCCTGGTGACTTCATGATTCATACAATTTTGTATCAAGTTATTTTCTAGTGATATTTTAAAAACACAGGTCACCAATGCTACAAAATATCTTACATTATATTTAATCTTACAATCTCAATGAATCTTTTAACTAGTTGAGATTGTACAACAATATTTAATAGTAAAATCATTATGCCTCATGTAGGTGAGGTATTTTACACAAAGATCCCAGACGTAAATGTTTCCTACAGAGGTACAATGAGATATAATAAACTGATGAGTTTTTAATTTGAGAGTGAGGGGAGAGGCTTACTCTTTATAAATAGAACAGATTCCACTTTTCGTCTGTTTAGGGGAAACTTTGCCCCCAAAAAGTTAATTAGAGTAATTTCTTTTTCAAGGACTGGAGTCTATTATTATGAACAAGCTTTAAATGTTAGAGGTAACATTTTATTTAAAAGAGAGGAGGACATAAAAAGAAAATTATACATATAGCCACATTTATGCAATAGCCAAATAAGCAGAATAAGTGAAGGAAAAATAGTGTAGCTTTCTCAAGGCAGGATTTGCAAATATTCAAATAAAGGTTAAAAAGTAAAGTGTAAAACAAGTGTATTTGTTGCTACTTTGGAAGAGATACAAATGTACTCTATATAATATCATGAAAATTGCTTGGGTTTTAGAACCAAATTCATCATTCTTTTTAAAGAATGACTAAAAAAGACCTCTCTGGGTAGCAGAACTTGTAATATTCTCTCAAAAAGAATCTAAATATGGATTTGACCTACTGCAGAAGTTTTCAAACTTTGGTCTCAGAACTCCTTATACTCAAAAATAATTGATAACCCCAAGAGATTCTATTTATGTGGGTTATATCTATTGCATTTGCCATATCAGAAATGAAAACTAACATTGTTTAAATATTTAAAAATACAATTATAAATTATCTGGATATTAAAATAACATGTTTTATAAAAAAAACCTTATATTTTCCAAAATAAAAAAATACAGAAAGAAGAATAGCATTGTTTTATAGTTGTGAAAATCTCTTTGCTTTGGTATTCAATCTGCCATAATATATTGCTGTGCTTGAAGTTTATGGAGAAAAACCAGTCTCCTGAAGGCTTGTATTGGACCAGGAAGAGCTTTTGAAATCTTTCAGATAATTATAGATGTACTTATTTCATACTACAGCAAAACTTGACATGTGGTAATTTTATAAAGTGTAATAGCTATGTGGATTCTGAAATCATATAAATGAACTATTTTAAATGGCCCACCTTGCTCTTTGAGTAACTATTTCTCTTGAACTACGTTGTAACATCATGCATCGCTCATTTGGAAAGTACTGGTTTACAGAGTTATACTGATTTCCCAAATATTGATATATTTCATTATATATATAAAATCTAATGTGATAATATCATCCCTGAGCTTATCAGAAAAGTTACTAAGAATTGGGGAGTTCTTTATCTCATGGTGCCACATTCAAGTTTTCCAAAATTCTAATTTTTGCATGAAAACTTGAATTTTATCATTCACAGCAAACACTGAGTCATTTTCTTTAGATTTTAGGCTTGCTTGATTCTGCTAAATACCAGTATAAGAATAACCAGGGTCTGTCAGTTGTTCTTTCAAGTACAATTGACATTCTATGATAAAATGCGACTAGTTTAGCCTACAATTTAAACAATTATAAGGCAACTTTCCTTGAGACAGCTGTCATATATTTCTGTATGTAACAGAAGTGCTCTGTGTGTACCTCCCATGTTGTCACTAGAATATCAAAAAGATGTTTATTCAAGTTTTGAGATTTAACAAAGTAATTTTTAATTTGTACTGTTTTATAGGAAACATCCTAAATAAAGCCAGTTTTAGAAAAAAAAAAAAATCTATGAGCACGTGGTAGTGAAGAACACACTGCCTTGCTTTGTATTAAGGCACCGGAAATTTTACCAGCCGGTGCTTTGTCCACCATCACTCCAAATGCCAACATAGTGAGAAAAAAAAAAATCTAATACAAATCTTGGTTTCATTCCAAAAATAGTTCCCCCTCTCAGACTCTCTGAGAGAGACCATCAACCTCCCACATCCCTACTTTCAAGGACCTCAAAATGTACATAAAAGGGAAAAGGACTGTTAGGACATGTAAAGGTCATAAGCAAAACAGGGAAACTGAATGTATGAGCAAAATATGCATATAGTATACTAATAATTTGAAAATACAATCAATCAGATGACTTACAATGTGTTCTACTCTAAGTAGTAAATTACTTAAATACATTGCATTGCATTCAAGTTTTCTGTATTGATGGAAAATTTAAAGGAAACTGAAATTATATTCTAATTAAAAACTGCTAATATTGTATCCAAGAAATGGAAGCCATCATTCTCAGCAAACTAACACAGGAACAGAAAAACAAACACATGATCTCACTCATAAGAGGGAATCGAACAATAACACATGGACACAGGGAGGGAAACATGGCACACCGGGACCTGTCAGGGGTTTGGGGGCAAGGAGAGGGAGAGCATTAGGACAAATACCTAATGCATGCGGGGCTTAAAACCTAGACGACGGGTTGATAGGTGCAGCAAACCACCATAGCACATGTATACCTGTGTAACAAACCTGCACATCCTGCACATGTATCCCAGAACTTAAAATAAAAAAAAACAAACTACATTAGAATTAATTTTGATAGGTTGTAAATCGTTTTGTAATCTCTTATAGGAAGAATAAAATGGGTATACATTTGATAGGCATTTTAGAATTTCTATTTAATACTGTCCAAAGTTTTATAAGTAAAATGGACATAAATCTGCTCATTCTCAAAGAGGAATCCTTTTTACCTAACATAAAAAATACCTTCTAATTTTACCTAATATAAAAATGCTAATTCAACTACAAGTTTTTAGTTGTAGTCTTAATTTTAAACATTGAATGTGATATTCCTACAGCTATTTATTAAACTCAAAAATCATAGCCAGATTTTCAATTCTGAAGAAATATGTTTTTATCAATTATTCTATGGAAGCAATTTTAGTAGAGCAATAAGTTTTCTTTTTTTTTTTTTTTTTTGAGACGGAGTCGGGCTCTGTCGCCCAGGCTGGAGTGCAGTGGCGCGACCTCGGCTCACTGCAAGCTCCGCCTCCCGGGTTCACGCCATTCTCCTGCCTCAGCCTCCCGAGTAGCTGGGACTACAGGCGCCCGCCACCATGTCCGGCTAATTTTTTTGTGTTCTTAGTAGAGATGGGGTTTCACCGTGTTAGCCAGGATGGTCTCGATCTCCTGACCTCGTGATCTGCCCACCTTGGCCTCCCAAAGTGCTGGGATTACAGGCGTGAGCCACCACGCCAGTTCGAGCAAAAAGTTTAATAAACCTAACTATTATGCTACTATTTCAAAATTACATTAAAACATATTTGTCATGGAATTCTTCAGAAACTTAAAAAATTTAAAGTGGCATTTTAATATTACTTAAATGGGGATAATTATTTGACTCATATGTACAAGAAATGAACTGAAATTAATCACTGTGTTTTGCCTACAATTATCTATCTATCTATCTATCTATCTATCTATCTATCTATCTATCTATCTATACACCTACCTACCTTTCTTCTCATCTACTTATATCTTCTCCAGCTTGTCATTCATCCATACCTCATCAACAGCATAGTAAAGGGGTGAGACTAGACCTCAGGATGCATTAGTTGGAGGAGAGAGAGAACCAGCCAGAGGGACTGTAACATTCTAGTTAAAGACTAGGTAAAAAATGGTGCAATATAAGAAAAATAATTTAAGATACGGTTTTACAACCCAATGCACTGAGCGGCATTAGGATTGAGAAGGGGCTGAATTAGCTTGGTAAAGCTAGTAAATGATCATTAAAACTAATTTCACAGGAATGGAAGTCTAGGCTGTCTGAGCAAAGATATTGTAGGAGCTAGTATATTGTAAAAATGTAGTGTCAATGGGTGTGCTGTATTTGCCCCTTCAGAACCACTCTCCATCCGTCCCCATCCTGCTCTGTGCCTGGAAGCCTCGCCTTATGGTCTTCTTCCAAAGCCTCTTCCTCTGTTTTCTACCTGGGCTAAGCTAATAGAGTTGGGGAGTGGGGGTGACATTAGCAGAGACCTGAAGGTGGGGGAATGCGAGGTGGAAATCTTCATCTGCCCTGCCTTGTTGCCTCCAGGTTGTCGTGTTTCTCTAACCACAGAGCCCATCTGTTGGCTTCTTCAACAGCAAATAAGGGCTCTCTCTGAGGTTCTGAAACCCATAGCTCTATTTCCCCCTCAAGCCTATGGGTGATAATGGCTCCCTGTGATTCTAGCCCTGTGGTACTTTCCATCTCCTATTGATGTATCTTAACCTTTTTCTGTTGTTGTTGTTAAACTCTCCTTAATTACCTATTTGAGTGTGTCACTTGCTTCTTTAAAAGAACCCTGACTGGTAGAAATAGATTGATCCATTAATATTTTTAAGCTTGCAGCATATTATCATATAAAGTATTTTAAAATAATATTCTAAAGCATTTCATAAATAGTGGCTTTTTTGGTGTTTTCAAATGTCATTTTTTAAAGTTATCATTTTTCTTTTCTTTTGCATAAAGATTTACTAAACACAGAGTAGAAAACATTGGCATATTAGTAACAATATAATGAGGTATTTTGAGGAAGGAGACATGAGCTATTCTGTGATCATCTTTGCATTGCTAGAGGCCTTGGGGTCTAAAGGCATAAGAACATTTAGGAAAATGTTCCAAGTGACACATGGAGTTAACACACATGGAAGAATGGGTAAGAAGTATAGACTAAGACCAAAAATGGCTTTGGAGGAAGTTGATGATATAATGTTGTGGTAATCCCAATCATTGAGACATGTATTTTCAATTCTGTACTTATTTTCTATGTGTTACAAAGTATAAGAGCATATGTTTTATGTTGTCCAGTCTTAACATAAAAACATTTGGCAGCTGCAACTAAGAATACTTTTCAGAGTCTCAATTTAGAGTCTTAATTTTTTAGCATAAATCCTGGTTCACTCAAGATTTCTTGAGCTCCAGTTTTACTCATTTCAAAATAAAAGTTGGTTGTACCAACTACCTCTGCAAACTTTTTGGGTTGTTTGGAGGATTTTTTTTAAAAAAAAGATAATTGAGGTAAAATTAACTGCTTATCCTCAACATCCTTACAATTTGCCATTCCATGTGGTCTTTGTCGCCTCTCCCCACACCTAGCCTGCTTCCCCCCAGATCTTTCTCATATTGGAATAGGGCATCAACCCTTACCCAGGCACAGGTGCCTATGAGTCACCCTGGGTCCTTTCTTCTACTGATATCCAACATCCAATCTTTCAGCAGACACAGTCAGACCTATCTTCAAATGACATCTCTTAATCTAACAACATTTTCCAGCTCCAGTATCATCACCCCGAGTTCCAGTTGCCTTCATCTCTCACTGGCCTTGTGGTAACCTCTTTAGTTCCATTCTTGGCTCCACTCCTATTGTTAATTCTGCCCAGATAAATCAGAATGTACCAACCAGATTCAAAATAAGATTCTGCTACTGCCTAGCTCAGAGCCCTACAATACTTACTGTGCCTGGAATCTATCTAACCCAGTTGTTCTTTACTTACCTGTAGCCAAGTTGTCCATCTTGCTGTTTCTCAATCACAAGCTTGTTCCACTTGGTGATTTTCCAACTTTCTGCTTCTTTCTTTCTGCAATGATGTTGTCCAAGATCTTCACAAAACTTTCATCTTTCAACTTTTTTTTCTTTATGTCTTTGCTCAAAAGTTATTTCCTTAGAAAGACTTTCTTTGACTATTCCATCTGAAATAGTGCTCTGCTTCCTTGTTTTCTTAAGTTGTACGTTTTATGAACTGATGCAATATTGTATATTTCTAAATTTATTATACTTCCCTACAAACATGTGAGTCCTACAAGGGCAAAAGTTTTGTCCGTATTTATTACAGTTGCATTCTCAATGTCTCAAACAGTTTCTGGCACCAAATAGGTACTTAATAAATACTTGTTAAATGAATTAATGAATAAATGTATAAGAAGTGCTTTGGTTACTCGAAAGCAGTGATTCTCAACCAGGGGCAGTTTTTATGCCACAAGACATTTGATAATATTTGGATACATTTTTTACTGTGACAACTGAGGGAGGGGTGCTCCTAGCATCTAGTGGGTATTACTAGGTTGCTGCCAAAAGCCTTCTCATGCACAGGACAGCCCCTCATGCGAAAAATAATTTTCTGACAAAAAGTCAGTAGTGTCAAGGATGAGAAATTCTGCCTTAAAAGTTTAAAAATTATAAGAGAAGGAATATTCCTAAAAAACAAATCACTTCTTTCCCTGCTTATTGTCTAGCTGTCATAATTGCAGTCATGAGCAATGTGAATATAAGTATATAAAACCCAAAGGGGCATGGAATGGAGGAAGGTAGGAAGAAGCTAATACAGATTCCAAGGAGCATAAGGCTGGAAGAATTTGACCATTATCCAATATAAAACCCAAAGGGGCATGGAATGGAGTGAGGAAGGTAGGAAGAAGCTAAGACAGACTCCAAGGGGCATAAGGCTGGAAGAATTTGACCATTATCCAAACTTTGAGGCATATATGAGATCAATTTGGACTATGTCTTGGCAGAAATTCAGGAAGTATGTGGCAAAGTAAGGTTGGTAATAGAGTGAAAGTTTTCAGTAATTAATCCATAAGAGAAAACCAGCAGCTACTATAACAGAGTCATGTACTTTTCCTTGAATTAAAGGTCAGCAAGAGAAAGGAAGTTTACAGGGTCCTGGTCAAGAAGAATGGGTCTTAGGGCAGAATGCCAATCCCACTGAAAGTGGTGAACTAAAACCCAAGACAATGGATCAGTGGCAGGGCTGTGTTGTATGACAAAGACTAGGGATCTGAATCTATAATGCATGGGTCAGAGCCTAGATGCTAATAGCAGACAATGCAGTGTGACTGAAGACTCTAATATGTTTCTTTATTTGAAGAACCTTCTGGGTGACTCTTCCTTCTACATTTTAAATTGAGTTTTTCACTTCCTTGCTTCATTTCCATGTATAACCATATATAGTGAAATATTAATATATGTTTACTTGATTAATATGGGTTTCCCTATTGCATTCTATAGTCTGGGAAAGAAAGATCCCTACTGGTACAGGACTTGGTTCACTAATTAGGTGATTAATGAATACTTGTTGCTTGATCTAATGAATAAAATCACACCCAGCAATGAAATAAATATTTCATTGTCAAATGAAAATCTGATTATCAAAAATGAACATTTAGATACCTAAAATTCCATTCTCCCTCCCAGTATAAGACAAAAGGATTTAATAATTATGTTGAGCCCCTTCAAATGAAGCAGCCCTCTAATCTGGCTTCTGTAGTAACCTCAGAAGTTCCTGTTGCTCCAGACTCCTCTTCTCGCTTCCTTCTACTCCAAACTCCTCAGTTAATGGACTTTTTTTTGTGCAACATATTATTGAACACCTTCTATGTGCTATGATCAAAATTACATCACTGGGATAGAATGATGAGCAAAGCAGATCTGCCCCCGATTCTCAAGGAATTTACAAACTAGTGAAGAAAACAAGCATTAAAAAAATTGCAAATTGTGGTACATGCAGTAGAAAGATATACAAAAACTGCAACCTGATAGAGAATTACAGGGTGACCTACTCAGATAATATAATTTGCAAAGACCTCTCTGAGGAGGTGATGTTTAAGCTAAGAACATTTAAGATTTTTTTAAAGCCAGTTTCTACTGCTGTAATCATTTTAAAATGAATTAAGACACTTAAGTGATCATCATGAAATTACAAAAATTTTTTGTGAAACATTATTGGCAAGTGAGGTTAAATGAACTCTTTGTATCTAAATAGTAAACATTTATAGAGCAGAAACATTTAAAACTCACCAGGCCTTTTAAGGTCTCCACATACCAGAGAAACAAAGTTGCTTACTTAGAGAGGAAAGCAAATCGAACTCAATTGACCTTGTCGCCATCAACCTAACACACGCTATCAAATCAATTTTTGTCACAGAAGGGAAGGATTACGACACAGGGTCTATGAGTCAGCAGTCTGAAGTCATTGAGTGATAGAATTTTGGATATGAGAGGAAGGAGCGATCAGAAAAGACTGGCTTGAATATCAACCTTCCTGGGCCTCTCAGACAAAGAAAATTATCACTGATCCAACACCTACTATGTATTAAGCACACCACAAAGTGTTTTAACAATTGCTGCCTCATTGTAGGCCTGGTGTGGTGAGCACCATTTTTGCACGTGGGAAAAGAAGGTCACATAGAGGTTAAGCCACATACCTTGATGTCATATAACTCATATGTAATTAAGTTATGATCTGAATCCAGTTCCATATGACTCCAAAACTTGTTTCTTTTGATTAAAATATGCTGTCTCTTCTGTACTGGGACCAGATAACTCTAAAGGGCCATCTTGGCCTCTACTTTCCCATCTTCAAAATGCCTGAGCTAGTTTAGATTCACTCAAATAACTTCTACAGCTCTGGAATTTCTGTCAATGACTGAGGTTACTCTCAACTGGATTCTTACTATTATAGTTCTACAACTTAAATAATTACTCTGTCCATTTGGACTTTCATACATTTCATTGTCTCTCTTGTTTGGAAGAGGAGCCGGGTCTGGAAATATACAGCAATCAAGCTGTTTCTCTTTCTCTCTTCCTCAAAGTCATGCCCACTGGCAGAAAACAATATAGCGAGATACCCATCTTCACTCAAGCTCAAGGTGTTTCTTAATGCACTCCTCTTGATCCGAATGTAGAAGCAAAATTTAACTTATTTTGATTTTCAAAACTAGAGCTCAAGTAAAACCAGCAGGGAAGAAGAGGTGTAGGGATCAAGACTCTTGTTCACACAGTCAGCTGGCTGACTGCTGTCTTACTTTAGCTTGAAGAAGCTACCAAATCTTCCTAATTAATAATAACGATATCTAGTAAAATCACAGAGAAGCATGAGAAAGCACAGTTAGAAAGGAGACAGGTCAATATAAGAGCTCTAGTCTTAGGGAAGTTTGCCAGTCAAAGGCTAAATTGAATAGTTATGAAAGGCACTGAGAAACGGAAATTTTCTATTCCGGTACAAAGGTATTCTTTTTACAGCTTGCTATATATTTATATTCATGTCCCAAAGCAGTACTCTTGTTTGGCTACTGCTTTAAACTTTATCATTATTTGATAAGTCTGCTCAAATATTATCGGGAAGTAAATTCCTACTATATGATGATGCACAGATACCGAAGCAAAGTCATGTTCTCTTTTCTGGGAAAGGTAGTGTCATCCATCTTTTCATTCCGTTCATAAAGCCAAGGAAAACAAAACAAAACAATCTTTCCTTCCAAGGATATGTAATGACAATAAATATAGTACCTAGTGCTTTGATACAATATTCCCAATATCCAGAGTTTACATGGATTATTTAAAGTGAAACGAAAATAGATTAGGCAATTATCTTCTGAAGTTTAATTTCTAAAGCATAAAGAGGTCAATTTACTAATCAATTGCTTACATCATGAACTAAGCTAACTCATGGCTTTCATCAGGGAATAATCTGAGTTGAACTTGCATCAAACGTCTATGAGAAAGAGTATTTGAGAAGGAGCCACTATGTATCCAGATTAAATAATTAAGTTTCTAAGGATAAATAACATATAGAGTATAAACCAATCTAAAATTTAGATGTCCTTAAATTCACAGATGCCTTCCTTGTCATAATCTAAACCAATAAACCTCTTAATTTCCACTTTCTAACCAAATGGTTTTTCCATTATGTTTTACCAAAGAACCACAAATAAAAACTACACATTTAGATACTTTTATCTGAAAAAAATATAAGGTAAAGAATAACTTGCATATATCAGTAATCATATTTTATTATTTTGAAACAGTTTGGGTATTCTGCTTTCATAAATTATACTGTCAGTGAAAATAAGATAAATAGTCAAATCAATATTTCTCAGTAAGAAATAAGAACTCACAAGCCCAGATGAACTATATCGAAATAAAATTCCCCTCAGCTTTATTAAAACACCATTATTTTAACTTTATCTACACTTTTATTTGTCATGTAAAAATATTTTGTGCAAATAATGACTCGACTTCCTGAATGCACTCCCACATTAGAATGATGCATATACAATTAAATGCTCTATTTTGATTGCATTTCATCTATTAAATTATTAAAACCAAATTAAGCTTTCAGTAATTAAAGTATTACAAATATACTCAATGCACACTTTTCATATTTTATGTGAAACAAAATAAAAGGCAATAAAAGTCATTGATGGAACATGATAAATATTCAATGTGTTTCTACTTAAAGTAAAAAACAAAAAACATAAAGCAAACCACAAACCCTGAGATTAATATTTTGTTTTTAGTTCAAGTCATAACATTCTATTAACTGAAAGAAAGCAAATATTCTTTCTTTTCTTTTGCAAAGTAAGTATGCACTACAAGAGACCGATTAGTATGTAAATTTATTTTGTAGTTTCAGGTTGTGCTAAGTAATTGTAACAAAAATTGATTATTTAGTTTTGAGATATGAAATGGCAATTTAAAAAATGGTAACCGTTGCTACTGCATGGATGACAACCCCAGCTGTCCAACAGAAGTGTCTCTCTGATGCTATCATTAGGGGCACACAGCAATGGCTCAAACCAGCCATGTTCTTTGAAAGAATGAAATATTTGTCCACTAATACTTACTAAAACTATTTGAAAATTACATAATTGCAATAAATGTACTTTACTTTCTTCCATAATGTTTAATTATAAATGTTATAGTAAATGAAAGCATAATGCTCATTTTGTTGATGTTGTACATGTTATTAATTTTTTTGCTTTTATTAAAAAAAGAGGATAGTAAATTTTATCTGTGAAGAGCCAACTAATAAATCTGCCTTTGCCGGTCAGAGGGTCACTGCCACAACTACGCACCCCAAGCTACTGTAACCCAAAAGCAGTAAGGGGCAATATGCATGCAAACAGGCATGGCTGTGTCCTAGTAAAATTTTATTTACAAGATAAATTTGGCATGGGCCCTAGTCCGTAGACTTCCAGTACGGAAGACAGCAGGAAGTGGTATTAGAATATTTCAGCAGATATAACTTAATCTATCAAAAAGCTATTGAGAGGCACTTTATGTTATAATTGAAAGTGTGTATTGAAGTGAATCTTAGGATGTGACATCTTTGGAGCCAGACCCCCTCCGAACCCAAGCATTTCTACTTGCTACCTGTATAGCCTCATATAGTTACTTTACCCTATTTTCTCAGTTTCCTCATCTGGAAAATGATGAGGGTGAGGGAGACTGGGTGTGGCGGAGGGGGTTTGTGGTGAAGACGTAATCAGCTAATGCAGGTAATTCACTCAAATTCATGCCTGGTAAACAATAAAAACTACATAAATATAGCTATTATCATAAAAGTTCATTTTCATACACAATGGTCTATCAGGAGGAGGAAAGTAAAGGCCCCACATATTTTCCAGCTCCTTCTTGTCATCAGTAAATAAACAAATGAACAAGCAAACAGACAACTTATACCCTGCTAATCTATAAGAGAAGATCTGTATGCATAACATCATTCTGAATTCCCAAGGACCAAGCCTGAGACTTATTTATTCTTATATCCCCAGTACTAATCATTGTCTAACATATAGTTGGGAAATGTAAAATGAATGAGAAAGTAATGGCTGAATAAATCTGTGACTATAACAACTATCAGAGGCATCCTTGGTGACTATAAGATCATGGAGATAAAAGGTCCCCTAAGAGTTAAAGAAGACGCATTTGATAGAATAAAGGCAGGAGGCACCAGTAGACTGTGAGCTGCTAAAACAGGCACTTTCTAGAAATCAGAGCAGTCAGGGTATTGAAGGTAAGGATAAATACATATCTTTCCAGGGCTAGGAAATAGCCAAGGAAGTTTAGGTCCTGTCTGATGACTTTGGCATGACTTTCTAGAGGTCATAGAATTAGAAACAATTTGAGTAATGGAGGAGAGAGCACTGGCAGTTTGGGATATAAATGATACTCCAAGAAAATGCACAGATTGAAGAGTGAAATTAGAATTAAATGACAAAGTGGGAAAAAGGACTCTCCCAGCTTCTTCCAGGTCTTTAAATATAAAATATAATTGATAATTCTCTCTCTCTTTTTTCTATTTGGTAGGTAAAGAACAGTTAATATGATCTCCAAACACCACACTATAGAATCATTTTTCCATTCTTTAATTCTCTGCTTGTCTGAATCTCAATGCTAACTCCAAGCCCTAACAAACTTTAAGTAGCAAATATTGGCTTGCTTTACCTTGTATTATTTCCTTAAGATCTGGTAATCAGCTATTTTATCCTGTGCTGATAACTTTCCTAAACTTCCTCCAGTGCTCTTTAGTAGTGTATAGCAGCACTTCTCAGACTTTAATGTACGTGTGATCATCTAGGCACCTTGCCAAAGTGCAGACTCTGGTTCAGAATATCTGGAGTGGAATCTGAGTCTGACTCTCCAGCAAGCTGCTGATCCATGAGCCCTATGTAGAGAACATTTAATTCTTATTTCTTGCCTAATATTATTCTGATTTATTTTCCCCTAGAAAAAGCCCTTTCTCTGGCTCACAGCTCAAATGGGACACTGTGGTCACTTACTCCTCCCTTCACTTTGTGAAAGCACCCAAAATTGCCCTCAATTGCCTAAATGGATTTCTATAACCAGGGGCATTAGGACAGTATCTCAAAGCTTTGGAAAATTGAAGCTATCCAACAGAGCTTTCATATGCAGCTTTTGACCCTCATTTTGATAACAGAGAAGCCTGTCTGTTTTACTCCACCTCTGCTTAAAATCTGCCAACCAACATTTTCCTCAATTCTTCTTTTTCTTTTCATATGCTTGAAAATTTCTATGTGAGCTTACTCCGTGTTGGATAAACTTATAATTAAATTAATAATCAGTAACCATTCCTCACTTTAAATTGTGTTGTTAGAGTGAATGACAGTATCATATAAATACTTTCCTAGATGTATTAAAATTTAAACATTCTATTGCTATATTATAAGAAAGCATATAGAAACTATAAAGCTACATGATGTGAGATCTTTAGTTATTACTGCTTCGCTTGCAGTAATAACCTAGATCATTTGTGCTATTTTTTTTACTGATAGGTGTACAATATTTTATATATCTCTTGAATAAGGCATAGTGAATCTTACCCCAACTTTATTTTAAACTTATGTAGTTTTAATAAACGTATTGAACTTATATAATTTTCTTCTGTTTTCTTTCTCTAATCCGAAATGCCCTTTGCAATTCTGAAAAAAACTAATATCACACAAACATCTTATTGTGTTCATGTGGGGCCCATTTCAGTTAATCTCCAAGTATATATTTTGCTGCTTCTGCCTCTTGAGAGTTTTCATTCTGGGTATTTTCTGTGCAACATTTTTTTGATGTCTTTACCCAATTACTTCCTTTTAGCCCCTCCTTCTGTGAAACCTTTTCCTGGAATTCTCTCTATCTTGAGCCAGAGATCCATCCATCTATCCATAAATTCAGTCATCTGTTCATTCATTTATCCATATTCGTTGATTTTAATATTAGGAAATTACATCATAATACATGGAGCATTGTCTTTGAGCTATTATAGTCAGGAGACAGCAATAACAGCTTTTCTTCATAGCAGAAAAAAGGAGGAGAGGAGAGGAGTAAAGAAAAGGTAGAGGTACAGAAGAAAAAGATGTCAGAGAAGACTAATTTGGATTCATTTTCTAGAAAATTTTTCTATACAGACTTTTTTATTCAAAACAGTTTGTCTAACACAACATTTTTCTTCAAACTTTTCAAAGATTTCACAAAACAGTTTCAAGATAAAGACAAGAAAACAAATCTAACTGCATAGAAAAAAAATAGATTTCCCTTGGAACAAAACCCAGGCTTCTTACCAAGTCCCCATTTAATCTGGCCTCAGCCTATTTTTCAAATTCACCACCACATTCTCTCCACACCCTTAAGGTGATTCCAGTCACACTCCATGTTCTTTTGTGTTTCCTGAAACACAACTTCATTTCCACCTCAAAACTGTGCACTTGCTTTTCTTTAAGCTTAGAAAACTTCCCCCACCCTCTACTTGTCTCCTTCTCATCATTTAAACTTTTTTCAGATGTCCGATCCTCTGTAACCCCTCCCATCAAACCATCCAGTCAGACTCAAAGTTATCCTTTTTATAAGTTCTTAACACTTTTCTATCATTTTTCATCTATACAGAGAAGCCCTGGCTTACAATGGTTCAATTTACAATTTTTAGACTTTACAATAGTGTAAAAACAATACACATTCAGTAGAAACAATACTTTGAATCTTGAATTTTGATCTCTCTTCCCATGCTAATGATATGCAGTATGATACTCTCTCAGCAATCATGACGTTAAACAACCAATACTCTACAATATGCAGTGATGCCAGTATTTTTGGATAATGTGTCTTGTGTTTTTACATCCCATCATGTCCACAAAATGCCACATGTGTCTCATGCTTCTGAAGAGAAGAAGGCAATTGCTCTTGAGATGACATTCAAGACAATTTCCCAAAATGAAGGCAGCAAGCCAGTAATAACCATGCCACGAGAAGTAGGACTTTCACATTCCACAATCTTGACCATCTTATTTTTTAAATGCATTTTTAACTTGAAATATTATCAACTTAAAATGGGATTAGCAGGAAGCATCATAATCTATTGTCTTTCCCATTGAGAACTGGGAAACTTTCTCAGGGAGCCGAAAGGTAATTGGGTAAAGATATCAAAAAAAATGGTGCACAGAAAATACCCAGAATGAAAACTCTCAAGAGGCAGAAGCAGCAAAAGATATACTTGGAGATTAACTGAAATGGGTCCTACATGAACACAATAAGATGTTTGTGTGATATTAGTTTTTTATTTCAGAAATGGGATATATATATATGTGTTTGTGTGTGTGTGTGTATATATAGTCAATATCTAAATTTCTAAATTCTAAATTTAGAATTCTAAATTAATTCTAAATTTAATTCTAAACCCTTACCATCTAGGATATTACCCATAATGAACTCAAGAAATATATATGTTGACTGACCAAGACTTAATAGTTTAATTACCTTTGCTGTTGTCCCCGCAGAAGTGCATTCGCTGATTTTCTCAGGGAGCAGAAACATCTGCTTTTTATTTGTGAAAGCAGCCTTGTAAAACCTGTGATTTAGTTTAGATATGGGCATTGTGAGGACATTATCTAACACAGTGTTATCACCATAGCCCTCTACTCATAAAACTTAAAAAAAAAATCCTCTTGGAATATTGTCAGAAAATTTATTGCATTAAGGATTTGGCATATTTGTTTTCCTTAGAATATACATAAGTAATTGTATCCTTATTTGGCTTTGTTACCAGTAAGTCAATCTGTAGTATCTCGAACTTATCTTACATATCTGTATCTTTGTAAATACATATTATAGAGCATGTGCTAAAATGTATTCTAAGGGCTCATATAGTTCCTCACTTAATATTTTACTTGTGGGTTACTTCAGGGGCCAACTTTCAGAAACTATCAGAAATAAGAGAGGACAAAATTAATGATGACTTTTTTCACTTACATATCTATTACTAACTTATTTCCTAGATATATAGCATACTTTTATGCTATAACTAGGATCATTATTTAACTCATAAATTTTAAAAAGCCAAGGAAAGAGAGAAAGAGGAAAAAAAGAGAAAACAGGCAAAACAAGGAAAAGAATCATTTTACGGAGTAACGATATATATCCCTGGACTAAAGGTAAACAAGAATCTGCATAAACAGGCTATGACAGTAATTGGGATTAGATCCAAGTTTCCCAAAAGCAAATTTGTGTTTTATCTTATTGATAGCTTTATCTGTAGAACTTGTAACTAATACAGATACATACACATCAGCTGCACAGTAAACTAGTAACATAAATAATGCAGCAGACATTAGCCTTTTTTTTTTTTTTTTTTTTTTTTTTTTGGAAATTAAAGCAGATATATTTTATCCCAGGACAGTTGTTCTCAGTCAGGGGTGATTTTAAATATTTGCAACTGGAACTCTTAACAATGTCTGGAGACATTTCTGGGTGGTTCTACTGGTATCGAATGGGTAGAGGCCAGAGAAGATGCTAAATATCCTGCAAGGCACAAAACCGACCCTCATAAGAAAAAATGTTTGGCTCCAAATGCCGACAGTACTGAAGTTGAGAACTCCTGTCCTAGAGGAATGATAAAAAATAATTTTCCAACAAAAATAAATCATGATTTATTTTAAATCATGATTCTCATACAGATATAAAATAAGTGTCTTAAAGAATGTATTTCAGTGAGAGAACCAGACAGATGTTATAAGTGGTTTAAAAGAAAAATCTAAAAAACAGACATATTTACAGATCAGGAAGCTGAATATGCAAATGGCAAAACGATCTGTTCCACAGGATGAGGAAGGAATTCAATTGAACTTCTACTGGACCCGCAGAGGTTATATACAATTTGCAGAATTATAGAAGATCTCCCATAGAATCAGGAAAGGCAAAAAGGTGTGCTATATATGGACAATGGTTTTCCATATGTTTTTCCTACAAAAAGAAGGAGAGGTAGAGGAGAGATGTTGGATACCATTAACTGCTGCCATTAGCTAAGTATATTCTGGTAGCATTTGGATACTATTCATCAAAGAAGAGTTTTAGTAAGCATATAAACAATATTTCTATTTACCTTATTTCATATTGAGTAATTTTATTTCAAGGATCCTTGAATCCATCCCCTTCTCCTGGAAGGTGTACATCTAAAGTAGATTTTTTAAATTGGATTTTCTTCTCTCCATCTTTAGTTCAACAAAACAAGCTCAATCAGAATATAGCACGTAGAAGAAAGAAAAACAAAGAATGTATTATAATATACTGCGTCTGTCTAGCTAGACACTAAAACTAGAATCAAATATTTCATCTTTTTGAGTGAACCTTACAGTAAAAGATAAAATTTTTCAGTATAATATAGCCACGAGGACAGTATGATATCTCATAATAATCTATATGGAGGACAAATTAATGATTCATAGAAAACCACAGGCCTGGAAATAATTATTGAGACAATAAGTTTAAAAGAAACTACTTAGAATGTCCAGTATTAGGCCCCGAGGAAGCATGGATAATTCAACTTCCTATAAATCACTTAAGATTTTTTATGGCTCATTATTTATGTGTGAACAGTTTCACCAAGGTTGGCCAAGAGTCCACTGCAATCAAGATGTTAAATTCTTTTGGCTGTTTAACAGTTTGGTTGACTGAACATGAAAATAATATTTCTATATGTTCATTTTAGTAAATTTGTAAAAAATAAGCCACATAGGTTTGAATGAAACTCTCTGCACTTAAGATAATCTTTCCTGTTTAATCTTCTAGTAAAATAAATATTGTGGCTTGGATTCCAACAAAGTTAGTACTTTTTTTTAAAGTCTTCTTTCTTATTTTTTAGTTAAAATATTGAAGTCTTTAAAAGTATTTTTGACCTGAACTTCAGAATGATAGGGATAGCAACAATATAATCAAAGTTGAAAACATTTAAGTGTATAAAAACTAAGCTCAACAAAGTATATCTGAATTTGATTGGGTAAGAAAACAAGAAGAGTTGTATATACCACAGATCAATTGATTAGAGAATAAGAGAAACCCGGTGGATAGCTGCTCTGCTTATTATCATTCTATCGTCATTTCTCAATTACCTGAAAATGTTATTTCTCACACATAACTAGTGGTAACACAGTAAAGATAAATGCTTCTACTATGCTAGGAAGAGCATACTTTCAACTAGGAAGACATTACATTGTATTCTATTTCGTTAAATGATCACTGTGACATTAATCAAAGTGAATGCTGATTAGAAAATTAAAAATTTGATTGTCTTTTTGCAGAATGAAAGAAAAGATATTAATCAAAGATTCTCAGAAGGGTCTAACTAGTCCCTTACTTCAGCCAACACCTGCCCCTTGAAAGCAGGAAGATAATGGCTGCTAACACATGAGAGTTTGAGAGCAATTGATTGCTGTAAACAACTTTTAATTCTTCTTTAATCAAAGTAATTACAAAGTACAATGGTTCTTTGACACTTATATTCTATCAAGGTAAGGTTAAGGTGCTTTTAAGACACTTCACTTGTGCCGAAGAAATAAAACTGCATCTTACTCTACTAATCCTAGAGTCATAGACATTGCTTACCATTTAAAAAGTTAAAATCTAGGTTAATACTCTTATCTAAAAGAATCATATTTCAGTTTTAGTAACATGAATATTTGGAATTTGGAAAAGCCAATAATCATATTTTTATCAACTTTAATAAATGACAGAAAAGCCATATCCTTACATCTGGTGATGTCAAAAGTGTTTCATGGCAAAACTCCAAAGTGGGCAACTTTCAATAAGTTAGCATATGCATGTTCTTTAAAGATTCATGAGAACTGGCCTGGTGCAGTGGCTCATGCCTGTAATCCCTGCACTTTGGGAGGCTGAGGCGGGTGGATCACCTGAGGTCAGGAGTTCGAGACCAGCCTGACCAACATGGCAAAACCCCATGTCTATTAAAAATACAAAAATTAGCTGGGCACGGTGGCATGTGCCTGTAATCTCAGCTACTCGGGAGGCTGAGGCATGAAAATAGCTTGAACTCGGGAGGTAGAGGTTGCAGTGAGCCGAGATCACGCCGTGCACTTCAGCCTGGGTGACAGAGTGAGACTTTGCCTCAAAAAATAAATAAATAAAAATAAATAATCATGAGAATTGAAATGGTGAGTCATTGGGGCATTGGCACAAAAACGAAAATTTATTATTTATTATGAATTAGTTTAAATTTGTTTTAAGTGTACATTTCTATACTTCCAGAATATCAATGGAGGAAACACTAGGATCCAATCTTCAGCATAAAAGTTCAGAATTTGTATTAGATTTACTCTCGTATAAGTCTGTCCTTTAATTGCCACTGTACATTATAATTTATAATAGCTAATCATTATTTATATATTCAGTAACACTCTAACAACGCTTATCTTAGCATAGAGATCTCATGAAGAGGTATAAGAGTTTAACAGATACATTATGGGACTAAAAGTTACAAGTCCTGCATCTGAGACCCAGATCTATTAAGTCTTTAGCCATAGAAGCTCAAACAATGCATCTAAAGGTGCTAAGACAAGTTTTATCCTTGAAAATTGATGATGGCACATTTCTTGCTTGTATCACAGTTATACTTTGTGGATTAAATGGGAAATGCATTTGCAAAATGTTGAAACAAATCATTGTGAAGATATATGATTTTACCAATCATCATCATGCATTCACCATTGGTGATACAAACATCCACAGAGTATTTGCATCTCCATTTTATGCACATCAAACCAAAGTACTGGCCTTTGCTGCTTATGGATGGGACTCTAATGCAAAACTAAACTATCAGTGTGAGGATGTCAAAGGAAAGAAATATACAATGGAACAAAATAATAAAGGGCACAATTTTAGAGTTTCCTTTCCTGTTCTAAAATTTTTATATCTGAAAATAGATAATATGAATAAAATTGTCAGAAATAACAAGAGATTCGTTATTTCAACACATGCATTCACTTAAGACTTTATTTTACATGGTTGGTAATGAAGAATAGAAAACACAAGCAGTAGTTATATAATGTCACATGTCATTGTATTTCTGTATTTGTGCTTATTCCTATTTTCACAAAGAATGAGACAGCTCAAAATTCTAATTCTAAGTAACAGATTTAACTTTTTCCACACTAAAACTAACTTAATAGTTCCCAAAAGGAAGTAAAAAATGAAATAGAGATTTAGGGGAAGCAGGCAAGTAAGGGAAGCAAGTTAGTAGTGGTGAGAGAAGCAGAGCTGTGGGTTCAACAAAGCCAGAGGAGAGTCAGAAATGAATATTGAAAAAGTGAAAAAATGGTTGGCAACAGATGACTCAAGTAGCTTTGAGAGGCCGAACCTAAAAGAATCCCTAGACACAACCCATACTGGTGAAAGAATCCTTTTATAGAATACCAGGACCCAAGGGGTAGCCTAGAAAATCATAAAGGCAACAGCTCATTCAGATAGGCTCTGAGTAGCTCACAAACAATAAAATCTTCAAATTCAAGAAAGCAGAAGAAAAAAGTACCAAAAGCCAAAATAATCACATGCTGATTAATGAATCACTAAATCGTATCAACCAAATTAATGCAGAAAGTTTTTTATCATGCTAGTAAAAAAAAGCAGGATTCTCAGTCTCATGAAACTCATTATGGAAAATAAAAGTATTAACAAAGTTAGCACAAATGTTATTTACTATTATCAGAAGATATGAAGGAAACTGCAAGATCTGATGAAATAACAGGGAGGCAAATTTTAGATTTATAGCTCAGGTTACCTCTCTCTGAAGATACGGTGTTTTGGCTGAGTCTTAAAGGATGGCTAAGCATTACATGAGGAGAGAGTGAGGATATTTAAGACCTGTGGGAGGGCCCTGATATGAATAAAGGCTTAGTGTGTTTAAAGAACGTTGTGGATATAGTACCAAAAATGAACAGTAGTTTCTCTAAAATATGTTTAGCATTTTAAACCTCACATCCTTCAGGAAGCCTTTCTGATTTCTCCTACTTTATTTGAGTGCTCTCCCCTGTGCTCCCCAACACTATGTATCTCTACCACTGTATTTCCTAGATTTTGTTATAATCTGCTTTAATGACATTTTCTATACTGCGTCACTTGCTTAGTTAGAACAGAACAGGTTTTATTCATGTTTACACCCAACATGGCCTACAACAATATCAAGAAGAGAAGCATTTAATAATTTGTTCAGTTTCAAAAGAATGCAACTATAAATGTATTCATTAGTATAAAGTAATTAACTCCAAAAGTACAGTCACAATGGTGACTGCATCATTGTCACCGAGTGTATTATTGTGACCGTTTGAATACATTTCCAATCTGAAGCATTTGCTCATCCACTATAGAAGTCTTTGGTAATTGATCCATTGAATAATCTGAGCCTCATGAAAGAGTTTGACCATTTTTGTTTTTCTCCAGTCATTTCGTGTTTCCCTCTGGTCGTATTCTGCTCTCTCTTCTCTGTCCATGAATTATCTGAGGTGGATCCAATGACTTTCCAATAACTGAAGTATTGAACAATATACTTTAGTTAATCCAATTTAAAATTTGATCTCATATTCAATTTAGTTCTATAATTCTCCTCTTCACATTCCTACATCAGCCAACTCCTTGCCTAGGATCAAAGGCTAGAAAATTCAAATATGTGTCCTTCATTTTCCCTCGACACCCTCCACTTCTTTTTCATTTCTTCCAGGGGTTTGAAGAAAGGATCAGAGAAAATTGGCAAAATTTGTTTTACTTAAAAAGATGCAATTGAAGTCTGCTCTTGGTTAAGAAGTCCTTCTTTTGGGCAGGGATTCAGATGCTGGCTATCTTGTGGGGTCTGGGTTTATTGGAAACCTTTCAGGGTTCTCCTCACTCTTCCAGGTATGGGAAATGGGCTTGACGGGACGTTTTCTAAATGCTACCTGCTGTTTTCTCCTGCATCTCCCACAGCCCTTACTCATGGGTTCCCTTACCTGATAGGCAGTCCTCTTAGGCAGGTAACTAGAAATTTGGACCTAGTCTTTCTACATTCTATGGTGTCCACTTCCTACACAGAAATGTTACACATCCTGTCATAGCAAAGAATATAAATGCAGGACTATCTCCATCTACTCTCAATAGTGTTTTTGTTTTTTTGTTTTTTAATTTCAATAGGTTTTTGGGGGAAGAGGTGCTGTTTTGTTACATGAATAAGTTATTTAGTGGCCAATTCCGAGATTTTGGTGTACTTATCACCCAAGCAGTGCACACTATACCCAATGTGTAGTCTTTTATCCCTCATACCCCTCCCACTCTTTCCCCAGAGTCCTCAAAGTCCATTGTATCATTCTTATGCCTTTGCGTCTTCACAGCTTAGTTCCCACTTATGAGTAAGAACATATGATATTTGGTTTTCCATTCCTGAATTACTTCACTTAGAATGATGGTTTCCAATTCCTTCCGGGTTACTGTGAATGCTATTATTTCAATCCCTTTTAAGGCTGAATAGTATTCCACTGTGTGTGTGTCTGTGTGTGTGTGTATACATGGAATATACATGTACATATACATGTACATATACATATATATATAATATACATGTACATATACATGTACATATACATATATATATAATATACACACACACACACAATTTCTTTATCCACTCGTTGATGAGAATTTGGGCTGGTTCCATATTTTTACAATTATGAATTCTGCTGCTATAGATATGCATGTGTAAGTATCTAATTTGTATAATGACTTCTTTTCCTCTGGATAGATACCCAGTAGTGGGATTGCTGGATCAAATGGTAGTTCTACTTTTAGTTCTTTAAGGAATCTCCACACTGTTTTCCACAGTGGCTATACTAGTTTACATTCCCACCAGCAGTGTAAAAGTGTTCCTTTTTCCACCACATCTATGCCAACATCCATTATTTTTTAAATTTTAAAATTATGGCCATTCTTGCAGCATAAGGTTGTATTGCATTGTGGTTTTGATTTGCATTTCCCTGATCATTAGTGATGTTGAACGTTTTTTCATGTGTGTGGCCATTTGTATATCTTCTTTTGCAAATTGTCTATTCATGTCCTTAGCCCACTTTTTGATGGGGTTATTTATTTCTGAGTTCCTTGTAGATTCTGGATATTAGTCCTTTGTCAGATATATAGATTGTGAAGATTTTCTCCCACTCTATGGGCTGTCTGTGTACTCTGCTGATTGTTTCTTTTGCTGTTCAGAAGCTTTTTCATTTATTTAAGTCCCATCTATTTGTATTTGTTTAGTTGCATTTGCTTTTGGGTTCTTGGTCATAAAGTCTTTGCCTAAGCCATTGTCTAGAAGGGTTTTTCCAATGTTATCTTATAGAATTTGTATGGCTTCAGATCTTAAAGTCTGATCTATCTTGAGTTGACTTTTGTAAAAGGTGAGAGAAGAGGATCCAGTTTCACTCTTCTACATGTGGCTTGCCAATTATCCCAGCACTATTTGTTGAATAGGGTGTCCTTTCCCCACTTCATGTTTTTGTTTGTTTTGTCAAAGATCAATTGACTATAAGTATTTGGCTTTATTTCTGGGTTCTCCATTCCATCTCGTTGGTCTATGTGCCTATTTTTATACCAGTACCATGCTGTTTTGGTGACTATGGTCTTACATAGTTTGAAGTCAGGTAATGTAATGCATCCAGATTTTTTTCTTTTTCTTTTTCTTTTTTTTGCTTAGTCTTGCTTTAGCTATGCAGGCACTTTTTTGGGGTTCATATGAATTTTAGGACTATTTTTTCTAGTTCTGTGAAGAATGATTGTGGTATTTTGATTGGAATTGTATCGAATTTGTAGATTGCTTTTGGCATTATGGTCATTTTCACGTATTTCCGTTCGTGTTGTCTATGATCTCTTTCAGCAGTGTTTGGTGGTTTTCCTTGTAGAGGTCTTTTGTCTCCTTTGTTAAGCATATTCCTACATTTTTTCTTTTTGGTTTTGTTTTCCAGCTACTGTAACAGGGGTGGAGTTCTTGATCTGATTCTCAGCTTGGTCACTGTTGGTGTATAGCAGGGCTACTGATTTATGTACATTAATTTTGTATCCCAAAACTTTGCTGAACTCATTTATCAGCTCTAGGAGTTTTAGGAAGAGTCTTAAGGGTTTTCTAGGTACATGATCCCATCATCAGCAAACAATGACAGTTTGACTTCTTCTTTATCAATTTGGATACCCTTTCTTTCTTTCTTTCTCTTGTCTGATTGGTCTGGCTAGGACTTCCAGTGTTATGTTGAACAGAAGTGGTGAAAGTGCTCATCCTTGTCTTGCTCCAGATTTACAGGAAATGCTTTCAACTTTTCCCCATTCAGTATAATGTGGGCTATGGGTTTGTAATATATGGCTTTTATTACCCTAAGGTATGTCCCTTCTATGCTAATTTTGCTGAGGGCTTTAATCATAAAGGGATGCTGGATTTTGTCAAATGCTTTTTCTGTGTCTATTGAAATAATCATGTGATTTTTATTTTTAATTCTGGTTATGTGATATATAACGTTTACTGACTTGTGGATGTTAAACCATCTCTGCATCCCTTGTACAAAACCCCCTTGATCACAGTGGGTTATCTTTTTGATATGCTGTTGGATACAGTTAGCTAGTATTTTTTTTTTTTTGAGGACTTTTGCATCTATGTTCATCAGGAATACTTGGGTGTAGTTTTCCATTTTTGTTATGTCCTTTCCTGGTTTTGGTGTTAGGGTAATACTGGCTTCATAGAATGATTTAGGGAGGATTCCCTCTTTCTCTATCTTGTGGAATAGTGTCAATAGGGTTGGTAGCAATTGTTTGAATGTCTGACAGAATTTAGCTGTGAATCTGTCCGGTTCTGGACATTTTTTGTTGGTGGTGGTGGCAACTTTTTAATTACCATTTCAATCTTGCTGCTTATTATTGGTTTGCTCAGAGTTTCTATTTCTTCTTGGTTTAATCTGGGAGGGTTGTATATTTCCAGGAATTTATCCACCTCCTCTAAGTTTTCTAGTTTTTGTGTGTAAAGGTGTTCATAGTAGCCTAGGATGATCCCTTGTATTTCTGTGTTATCAGTTGTAATATATCCTGTTTCATTTCTTATTGAGCTTATTTGAATTTTGTCTCCTCTTCTCTCTCCTCTTTTCTTGGTTATTCTCACTAATGGTCTGTCAATTTTATTTATCTTTTCAAAGAATCAGCTTTTTGTTTCATTTATCTGTTGTATTGTTTTAATTTCATTTAGTTCTGCTCTGATCTTTGTTATTTCTTTTCTTCTGTGGGTTTTGTTTGTTCTTGTTTCTGTAGATCCTTGAAATGTGACCTTAGATGATCTATTTGTGCTGTTTCAGACTTTTTGATGTAAACATTTAATGCTATGAACTTTCCTCTTAGCACTACTTTTGCTGTTTCTTAGAGGTTTTGATAGGTTGTGTCACTATTATCATTTAGTTCAAAGAATTTTTAAATTTCCATCTTGATTTCATGGTTGACCCAAAGATCATTCAGGAGCAGGTGATTAGATTTCCATGTGTTTGCATAGTTTTGAGGGTTCCTTTTGGAGTTGATTTCCAATTTTATTCCACTGTGGTCTGAGGGAGTACTTGCTATAATTTTGATTTTCTTAAATTTGTTGAGACTTGTTTTGTGGCCTATCATATGATCTATCTTGGAGAATGTTCCATGTGTTGATGAACAGAATGTAAACAAATCCTCAAAATATACCAAAATAAAATCTCCATAAAGTGTAAATCTCAAAGGACCTAATAAATTATAACACAATGAAAAAAACACAAGGTATTCAACAAATAGCATGATGAATATAATAGTACCTCATATCTCAATACTAATGTGGAATGTATATAGCCTAAATGCTCCACTTAAAAGACAGAGAATGGCAGAATGGATAAGAATTCACCAACCAAGTATCTGCTGTCTTCAAGAGACTCATCTGACACTTAAGAACTCATAAACTTAAGGTAAAGGAGTGGACAAAGATATTCCATGCAAATGGCCACCAAAAGTGAGCAGGAGTAACTATTTGTATATCAGACAAAATAAATTTTAAAGTAACAGCAGTTAAAAAAGACAAAGAGGGACCTTATATAAATGATAAAGGACTAGTCCAATACTAAAATATTACAATCCTAAATATATATGCACCTAACACTTGAGCTCCCAAATCTACAATAATTACTACTGGACCTAAAAAATGAGATAGACAGCAAAATGATAATAGTGGGGACTTCAGTACTCCACTGACAGCTCATCAAGACAGAAAGTCAACAAACAAACAATGGACTTAAACTAAACCCTAGAACAAATGGACTTAACAGATATTTACAGAACATGCTACCCAACAACTGCAGAATATACATTCTATTCAATTGCATCTGATTCAGTTTTTCCTTCTTAAATAAGCACAGAGCACAAATCTTCAAGTCAGATATGTAAGCAGATGTCCCATCAAGAAACAGTGTCCTAATCTTCCTTTCTTGCAATAATTCATGTCTCTATCAGTTAAAGGCAATATGACTTTTCATGAGCAAAGCATCTGGATCCAGACTATATACAGCTGAAACCAGATTTTGACATGTAATAGCTGTGTGCAACTTTGTGCAAGATGTTGTTCTGTACCTCAATTTGTGCATCTGAAATCAGGGATAACAGTAACTCCTATCTCAGAAGGTGGTTGTGAGAAGAAACTGAGTTAATAAGTATGATGTGCTTAGTCCGTTCCCTAGCACAGTGATCACCCAATAAATGTTAGCTATCAAATTTCATTTGGATTCCCTGTTTTTATGGGAAGGTACAATTTTCCACCCATTCTCCTCACAAGAAAGAACAAACAAATCTCTTAACAGAAATAATGCATTTCTAGTGACATCTGACCCTCAAGTTCTTTTAGTTCTTTAGGAAAAGGGTAGAAAATAATGGTTAAGGTCCCATAATGGGGTCTGACACTCCTTATTGATGCCTTTTATGATGTGGCTGGTGGCTCCCATTATGAAGTGTGGATACTTGGACATAATTACAAGACAACAAGATAATTAACATTGGACCTCATTTTATACTTACTTGAGGTGAGGTAGTAAAACTGCCATTATATATCCACCAATAAAAAAGGAATCAATCTTTAAAAGTTTAAACATTATCAATAAACACAATTTTTTTTTTTTTTTGAGATGGAGTCTCACTCTGTTGCCCAGGCTGGAGTGCAGTGGTGCAATCTTGGCTCACTGCAACCTTCACTTCCCAGCTTCAAGCGATTCCTCTACCTCAGCCTCCCAAGTAGCTGGGACTACAGGCATATGCCACCACACCCGGCTAATTTTTTTTTTCTGTATTTTTAGTAGAGACAGGGTTTCATCGTGTTAGCCAGGATGGTCTTGATCTCCTGACCTCGTGACCCACCCACCTTGGCCTCCCAAAGTGCTGGGATTACAGGCATGAGCCACTGCGCCTGGCCCCAACACAGAAGTTTTTTAAATGACCCAAATCTTTTACACATCATGCATCAATTCTAAATTGTATGGTGGACCATAGAGAAGAGTAACGTTTTAAGAATCACTAGACCCTGGGGCCTATCTTAATTTCAAAAGTACAACTATGATTGAAAGGCCTATTCATTGCATGTAAAAGAAAGGAAAAGCAAGCGTAAACTAACCACACTATCCAAACACAGCCTCTTCCCACTTGAGATTCTTGTTCAATGAATCATTCATTCTTGCGAAAATAAATAAGATAAAATTTACGATCATAATTTAAGAATGTCAGGAGATAGGAGAAATATATAAATTTGGCACATCTAGAAAAGAAAATCTTTTCTGATGAAATCTATTTTGACAGACCCAAATCATTTTAGATAAAAGGACATTTTATTACATTAAAAGGGCAGGCAGGAAAGAAATAGCATCAACAAATGAATGTAGAAGGAACAAGATGTGAAGGAAAATAAGCAAAGAGGAGAAAAAGTTACAGAATGAATGTTTAGTTTACTGAATAATAAGCTAAATGTTGCAGAATAATCCGCTTGAAACTGGCCATACACAAATTTAATATAAGAAAATTGGAATTTTTCAACATTAATTGGAGATAGTATTTCCCTGGCAAACTAACTGAATCACCAATTTTGTTACAAAGTAAAATTAGTATTCTTAGAGAACTTATCTTCAAACAGGTTATCTTGTATGTGATTCTGAATAAACTACAATGTTTTTGGTGGTAAGAGGCTCACCTGCCTCTTACCCTCCAACACATTCCTTTCTGTCTTTAACTTTATGTATCCATTTTTTAAGTAGAAAAGATCTGACTAGTTTGGCTAAGTAGGAAGATTATCTATTAAAAATGACAAATATTTATTTTTCATTTATCAGTGAGAAAGACTGAAACCATTTGAAAGTTTTGGGTTTGTGTTTTATTGACAGGATTTTTTCCTCTACTGAGAAATGTAAAATGAAATAGGAAGACTTTTTTTAAAAATAGAAAGTAACATTTGCTTTGTTTTCATACAAAGATGGCATCACCTGTCTATGGTAATTTGTTTCCACTCAACTAACAGTGTCCCTAAAATATAGCTAGTATTAGCATTATCATTTAATCCTTAAAAAGTATTTACTATAAATCTTATGCCAAACCATACTCTGAGAAAACGGCAGTAATTACAGATAAATTCAGGTGACCTGGTCACCTAGGAATCAACCAGATCATGATATGTCTCCATGGCATTTATTAAATTTATTTTCTTGTAAAGCTATGAAATAAAGACACACGAAAGGTTTATAATAAACTACAGTGGTGGACAGGTAGCTCTTTCTCTAGTATCTCTTTATACAATGTATTAATTTTTAACAATATGTAGGGTACTTACAGCATTATTTTTTATCAATTATATATAAAATCTGGCAAATATTTTGGGTTTAATATTTAAATAAGATAATTAATATTTTTCTAATTCTTCTACAATAGTGTGATGTACTAACATCTGCGCCCTCATGCAAAGCATAAGCTAACCAAATTTTTTCTTAGTCTATATAATAGTCTAATAATTTTGCTTATCTTTCCAAGAAACCAACTCTTAGTTCAATTAATATTTTATATTGTTTTTCTAATCTCTACTTCATTTATTTCTGCTCTGATCTTGCTATTTTCTTCCTTCTGCTATCTTTTGGCTTAGTTTGTTCTTCCTTTTCTAGTTCTTTGAGGTGTAATGTTAGATTGCTCATTTGAGAGATCATTCTTCTCTTTTGATGCTCATGATTGCTACCATAAAATTCCCTCTTAGCACTGTTTTTGCCACATTGCATAAGGTGACGTGGCGTGTTTCCATGTTTGTTTCAAGATATTTTTCTATTTCCCTATTACTTTCTTTGACTCAATAGTTGTTCAAAAGTATGTTTCATTTCCATGTATTTGTAAACTTTTCATGATTCCTCCTTTTACTGATTTCTAGTTTTGTTCCATTTTGATCAAAAAATATACTACACAAATATGTTGAGACTTGTGGCTTAACATATGATCTTTTTCTGAAGAATCATCCACGTGCACATGAGAAGAATGTGTATTATTTTGCTGTTAGGTGGAATGTCCTACATGTGTTGGTTAGGTCCATCTGGTGTAAAGTGTAGTTCAAGTTCAGTGTTTCTGTATTGATTTTCTGTTAGGATAATCTAACCATTGCTGAAAGTAGGATGTTGATCCCCTACAATTAATGTATTAGACTCTATCTATCCCTTCATATATTTCAATAACTTCTTTATATATTTATGTGCTCCGATGTGGGGTACATACGTATTTACGACTGTTATAGCTTGTTGGTGAAGTAACCACTTTATTATTATATAATGGCCTTCTTTTTCTCTTGTGACAGTTTTTTGCCTAAAGCTTATGTTGTCTAATATAAGTATAGCTACCTCTGCTCTTTTTTCCATTGCATAGGATATATTTTTTCATCCCTTAATTTTTAGTTTATTTGTCCTCAAAGGTGAAGTTAGTTTTTAAAGTGAGCACACTGTTGAGTCTTTTTTATTCATTAACCCACTCTATACTTTTTTATTGCAAATCTTATTCCATTTATATTTGAAGTAATTATTGATACAGGTAAGGATTTACTAGTGTCATTTTGTTAATTTTTTTTCTACTTATTTTACATATCTTTTGTTCCTTTTTTCCTCTCTTGCTGTCTTTGTGGCTTAATGGTTCTCTCTAATGATATGCTCTGAATCATTTTTATCTTTTGTGTATCTACTATGGGCTTTCGCTTTGTGGTTATGCTGAGGCTTACAAAAAGCACCTCATACTTATAACAGGCTATTTTAAACTAATAGAAATATAACTTGGCATTTACAAACTCTATACTTTTTCTACCCATAACCCCCAGCATTTGAGGTTTTTGATGTCACAATTTACATTCCTTTAAAATTTGCATCCCTCAACAATATATTATAGCTGTAATTCTTTGTAATAGTTTTTCCTTTTAGCCTTCATACTAGAAATAACATTAACTTACACATTGCCATTAGAGTATTAGAATGTTTTAAATCTAACAATGTATTTACTTTTATTTGTGAGTTTTATACATTCACATGTTTTCTTTTACTAATTTGCATCTTTTTCCTTCAGCTTGTAAAAATTATTTTAGCACTTTTTGTCAGGAAGTTCCAGTGGGAATAAACTCCCTTAGCTTTTGTTTGTCTGAGAAAGTCTTTATCACCTCTTCATCTTTGAAAGACAGAATTGCCTGGCGTATTAATCTTGACAGATAAGGTTTGTTTTTTCCTTTAAGCATTCTGAATATATCAAACCACTTCTTTATGATTGCAATGTTTTTGCTAAAAAAAAAAAAATCCACTCATAGTTTTATGGAAGTTTCCTTGTATATAACAAGTAGTTCTCTTGCTGTTTTCAAAATTTTCTAATTTTGATAATTTAATATAACGTGTCTCAGAGTGAGTATCTTTATATGCATCCTATTTAATATCTTTTGGGCTTCTTATATGTGGACTTCTATTTTTCTTCTCAGTCTTGGGAAATGTTGTGCCATTATTTATTTGAGTATATTTTTAGTCCTTTCTTGATTTCTTCTCCTGGAATTCTAATAACACATAGATGGTTTCACTTGATGGTTTCCCATAATTTTCTTAAGCCATCTTTACTCTTTCATTTATTTTTTTGTTTCTTTAAGTGGATGATTTCCAATGACCTGTCTTTGAGTTCACTGATCCTTTCTTTTGCTTAATCCATTCTGCATTAGGTTTTTCTATTGATATTTTAACTTCAGTTATTATATTCTTCAGTACTATGATTTCTGTTTGGTACTTTTTATAGTTTTTCTCTTTGTTGAAATTCTCAGTTTGTTCATATTTTGCTCCCCTAACCTCAGTGAATATCTTTATGACAGTTCTTTTGAATTCTTTGTTGGGTAAATCATGTAGCTCCATATCCTTATTTTTAGCATCTAAAGATTTATCTTGTTCTTTTATTTGGAATGTATTTCCCTTCTTATTTTTATTGACTCTCAGTGTTAGTTTCTGTTTATAAGACAATAGCATCCCTCAGTCCTTTTAGACTGGCCTCTTGTAAAAGAACCTCACCAATCCATCCGGCCACAGATCCTAAAGTGCCTTTCAAATCTCTGTGTTTGTCCAAACTGCTGACTCTGTTTTTAACGGCCATCTGGAGACGAGAGTGTGCCAAGTTTTGTCAGTACCTCAGAATGGGTAAGCTGGAAGCCAGTGTCTCTAGATGCAGCTGGAAAGGTTGGGGTGTTAGATGTTTGTTCTAGTTTCTTCTACCCTCAGGGTGAAGCTGACAGCAGAAGACAATCTTTCACCTTCTCTACACTAAGCCTGGAAGAGGATATATGGAAAATGCCTGCATTCTCTTTCCTACTATACCTTTTGATTTTGGCAGAATATTTTCTGTAAGTGGGTCCTTTGAATGTGTCCACCTCTTTGTTTTCTGTGATATAGGGAGACTCAAGCATGCAAAGCCCCATCAACTCCTGAATCTAGGTGGACAGGGAGTCAATTCCTTATGTGCAAGCTGTTCTATACACAATCTTTTTGTGTACTTGGTACACAGAAAAATTCCTTCCAGAGAGAATCTACAGACTTGCTTTTATCACTGGCACAAGTCAAGAAAAAAGGTTCAAGGAGTAAGCAAACTCTCATTCAGTCTTCCAAAGGTTTATTGTTTTTTCTACACCATCAATTCCCAAATTCAGGCTAGATAGGAGCTCAATCCTCAACCAGCACCTGAAAAACTGGGCATGCAAGCCTCTTGCAGCAAAAAACTGGGAGATGTGCATTTTAGCCCCATCTATGCACTGATTATAGGAGGTTTAGGCCCTGGGAATGCTCGTGTGCATATTTAAAACCATCTCTTTATTCTGTAATCAAGAGAGAATAACACATGTCTAGTACTAGAAAGTTTAGGATACGGTATAGGAGCTGTAAAAGTTGGGGCACTGATGCACACACCAATGCCTTCCAGGAGTAATCGATAGAACTGGATTTACCCCTGGGATAAGCCAGGGGGAAAGGTTTAGAATATGCACAGCTCCTGTTCAGAATCTTGGAGGTCTATAGTGTGTCAGCCCAGTTAATTCTCTAATGCAGGCTTGTTAGAAGCTTGACTATAAGCAGCAGCAGTTAAAAGAGTTTGTGGAAAAACTCTTCTCTATGGAAAAACTGGAAGCTTTGAGTTTTAGCCCCTTTTCTGCCTCAGTCTTGAGAGAAGTCCCTGGAAGGGTGATCATGTCTATGTAAAACTGCTATATTGTTTTGTGTTCTAGGGAGATTTGTGTATGCTTAGTCCATTATGCTTCCAAGGTAGGTGGATTAAGAGCCAAATTGTGAGGAAACTTATGGTTAGAATGCTATATGTGTGGCCCAAACCTTTGTCTCTTCAGGGGGAAGCTGCATGTTGGGAATTCCTTCCTTCCTGGAATGGTGCTAAGGTATGTGCCTGAATGTTCCTCAGCTTTACTAACCTATTCAATACGGATGTTTTCCTCAGACCACACCACATCCAAAGACAAAGCCTCCCAGGAGCTAATTTTCCACCTTCAGGAGAGGTGCAGACTGATGTCAGAGAAGATGGTTCTCACTTCTCACTCCTCTCACCTTTTCCTCTCATTGAGAAATGTAGCCACACCACAACACAGGGTTGGAGAAGCAGCTGGGAACGGGACATAGCAAGGATGTCTATTACTCAAACAGTGGCCTTTCTGGCAAGGTAACCTGTTTGGCACCCATTCCCGGATGCCCATGGCAGTGGCATTGTGCAGTATCCTGCCTAGGCTCTGGCCTCTGCCCACTCCACCTTCTTGTTCTCTCTGCCATGTTTCTGAGGGGCCTAGATGTTTCTTGGTCTGGCTCAATGTCTTCAACAAAGAACATTTTCCAGTCCATCAGAGATAAAAAACAAACAAAAATCCAATGTGTAGGATTGTCTCAATTTGTTTCTCTCAGAAGTAATTGATCTGTGTGTAGATGTTTATTTGGTGTGTTGATGGAACAGGGAGAGTCAGTAGCCTCCTATTCCATGTTGCTGATGTCATCCTACATCCTATGTGTGGGGGTTTTTAATGGCTCTGTTGTATCCATTTGCCAAGATTTTCTTAATTATTTCCACTAATCAATATGTATTTTTGTGTGTGTGTGCGTGTGTGTGCTTTTCCTTGTTGTGCAGGCATGAGGAACAAGAGAGTACTCTTGTTATTTCTTCTTATATGGGCACTTCTCCCATCATGAAAGCTTTACCTTCAAGATTTCATAAACTTTGATTACTTTCCGAAGGCTCCATCTCCAAATACCATCCCAGTGGGGATTAGGGCTTCAATATATGAACTGGGGAGGAGGGCACAAAAATTCAGTTCATAATACTCTCTCTTCCTCTATTTACCATTACCATTGGTTGTTATTTTCTGATTTCTCCTTCCAAATGAACTTTAAATTAGCTTTGCAGAATCACCCCTCCAAAAAATAATGGAAACTTTCCTTGTGATTATGCTAAATATATATATTTATTGGAAGAAAAGATTACAGTATTCTACAACACTTAATCATCAAGACCCAATTTTTGCCCCATGAGTTCTTGTGCTTTAAAAAAATCATTTGAGTCTTACATATTCATTTGTAAAATTATTTCAAGGTATATTAATTAATAGTAAATTCTTAAATGAAAAAATTTTCTCTTTAATTTTATATCCTACCATATACAAATATAATAGCTTTTCTATATATCTTTTAAAATTACACATCTTACTGAACTTTATTTCTAATAGATTTTAGTTGATATAGTGTATTATTTGCAAATAATGATAGTTTTATGCTATTCTTTACAACAGTTAAAATTATTATACTTCTTTATTGTTTTACTGCATTACCAAGAACTTCTAGACTTGTTTTAAATATTGTGGGGTTTATGATATTGTATATATTTGTTCTTCAGTTTATTAGGGATACTATTAATAATGTGAGGTTTTATTACAGATTTACTAATATTAAACAAGTTTTACATTCTTAGGATTAATCCTACTTATTTCTGCATTACTACTCCTTAATATGCAAAAATTTAATGTTGGTTTTTTATTCACAAACATATGTACTTCAGTTTTCATATGTGAAATTGGTGAGAAATTTTCTTCTCCTCCATTATCTCTCTCTTATTTTGGTATCATAATCATGTTTGATTCATATAATCTAGAATTGGTTAATCTTCACAAAAGATAATCATATACTACAGGCTCTGTTATCTCCTGAACATATTGGATATCGGTGGTCGTCTTCTTTGACTTTTCGTTTCTGCTTTTTTCCTTGAGAGCTGGATGAATCAATGTTGGCTTTTAATTGATCAATTCTTTACTATCTAATGTACTGTCTACCACCTTTATTATTTTCGAACTTCATTACTTTGTGGGTTATCATAGACTTTTGAAGACTTTATTTTTTAAAAAAGAAATATGGAAGATCTGTCTTCTGAGCCCTAACATACATGTAAAATGTTTTTTGTTGTTGTTGGTTTAATATATGCAAAAATATGCTGTATATATACTCATTATATTTTCATCTCATGTTTATTTAGATATTTCACCAATGTAGTCTACAATTAAGTGTTATACAAAACTCTAAGTTTTTAAGTATATTTAAAAATAAAAACATTGTAGGCTTTAATTAGTTTTTGCTTTCTGTTTTTTGGTAAGTTCTTTTCATAGGGGATAGTACTTGATTGCCCAGTACTGGCACTATTTCTAGAACTATGTCAGAGATGTTGTAGACCTCTATTTAAAGCAACATGCCCAGATAAGTTTCAAAATGAAAAAATTGGAATTTTATGTTTGTTCTCTCACATGGCTAACTTAAAGATCTATAGACTTCAACAGATAACGGAAGGAATCAGATACAAATGTGACAGTAGCCTGGAGTTTTATTTCTATAACAAGTATTTGTTTTCTGTATTTGGTAGAAATATTTTAAAAATGTGCTAGAGCTCTATTCTTTTTCTGGTTTATTTGCCATTGACTTCTTATCTACTTTTATTACTTTCTGGGGCCAAAATTCTATAGTGACAGAAAAAGAGATGATTTTAAGTAGCAGCTGTTGTAATTGCCCCAGTTCCAGATCGCCAAGAGAATGCATGTTTGTATTGTCCCATCCCAGATTCCTGTTTTTTTCCTTTAGACATGATGCCAGTAAGTTTAACAATGTATACATGCAACTACATGATTTATTATCTCCCTTGATTTCAACAGTAACCTCAAGAAGCTATAAGTTAGTAGTATCCAGAGGCTGTCTCACATGTGTATGCTGAACATTACTGTCTTATATATAACTCAAATGCTATCTTATCACTTACACATCATAAATCCCTCATAGAAGCCTTCAGAGAAATTCCCCAAACATAATCCTAGTTATTATATTATTCATTTGCATGTGTCATAATAATTTCATTACTTCGGAGAGCAAGCCCCATTATTAGGGCAACCAGGAGTCAGAAATATATTAGAAACCTTTGCTACTTTTTATTAAACTCCAACTATGTCCTTTACTCATCTCAATTAGTGATCCCATGAATTCCTAATTTAGTATCTCTCCCTCTCTCCATAAGATTTTAATAAATTATACATACTCTCTTTAATTTAGAAACTTCAGACATTCTCTTTCTAGCAACTAAACCTGGTACTCTTCCCTAAGCCAATACAAGATTCCTCTTTGGTCAATGACGCCCTCTAGCAATACTCTCCTTACAAGCTAATTACAGCAGTG
This sequence comes from Macaca fascicularis, assembly GCF_037993035.2. Classification (NCBI taxonomy): domain Eukaryota; kingdom Metazoa; phylum Chordata; class Mammalia; order Primates; family Cercopithecidae; genus Macaca; species Macaca fascicularis. Next base: position 26,112,146 of record NC_088376.1, on the reverse strand, counting down.
TTACCTAGTGTAATGTCTAGGCTCAGTATAAGCTAGGAATAAGTTCCACAGTGGATAGATACGTATCCGACATCACACATTATATTTTTTGGCAAAAGAATGCTACCTGAATATTTTCCTCGGGTGTTCCACACCTTGGCATGACTCCCAGCTCTTACTTCCCCATGTTGAATGTGGTTCTCACACAGGCCCCAAGACCAGAAGAATCAACTTCAGCATCAGCATCACCTGGTATCTTTCAATAAAATGAAAATAGGTCCTACTTCAAAACTACTGAATCAGTATCCCTGGAGGTGAGGCCTAGCAATCCCTCCAGGTAATTTTGGTGAATGCTAAAGTTTACAAGCACTGGTCCTAGGGTTCATCTGGGGTTTCTTCTACTTCCTACATATTTGTTCATTATACCTGTGTTAAATTTGGAATCAATGAATGTTCTTCTCCAGGCATGGTAATTCTATCTTTGCGTAGACTGCAGCATTTACTGATGCTTTTTTTTTTTCTTCTAATTTACTGTATCCCATAGAGTATTTGGAGGAGGAGGAGTGTTGAATACATAAAGATACTTTAAGACCATTATAAATATAACCTTAATATTGCATTATGTACTTTTGTTACAACATAGTGCTACTACAGAAACGTCTACTGGGTAGGTATAGGAAACAAAATTGTGGCAGTAAACCCTATAAAATGGCTTTAGTTAATAGGAGGTAGATGCAGTTTTAGCTTCCCCACAATTTGCCTCTCTTATTGGTGCCTCTTTGTACAATTTCCCTCCTTAATGAGCCTCCATTATTTAGTGCTTTTTTTTTCTCATATTTTTCAATATCTCCTCTAATAAGAAAAATGTTCCTATGAATCTATTTCTTATTTCGTATAGATGTGGGTCCACCCCTACGTATTTGTCATATATAATATATAATGGATATTATATATCAGTATGTATTAGGGAATGTATTTCCTCAAGATGATAATGACTAGCTAAATGGATACATTGATTTCATTTAAAATTTCAAGGATAAAATAAGTCAAATAAAAGGAAACATGAAATTCAGAGTGAAACAGTCCAGATTTGAATCCTGGCGCTGATGATTACTGAGTGTTGATGAGTGTGCTACTGAATGTCTCTAAGCTTCTATGCTCTGAATTGCAAAGAAAGAAAACAAGTTAATGCAAAATATTAGCATGTTGTAAGAATTCAAAATTAATAAGCAATGTCAATGCTTAGTGGGAATTCAATATATTTTTCATTTTGTAACAAAGTTACTAAACTGGAAAGCCTTAATCTGTTACCACTGTTAGATATCTTTTGTGTTTAAAAGGAAAAATCAACATATTAATTCAAAGGAGTGGGAAAATTAGATACCTATTTTCCATTACAGGACCAGGGGAATAACTACCTATCTCTGTCTGTCTATTTATATACACACTCACACACATATTTCACTATAGGATTATAATTGGCTTCAAAATGTTTTTTATGGACCATTAATTTCTATTATTACTGCTGGGAAAATTCCAGTGTTCCTCTGAATGAAAAAGTCATCATGCTGTTAATAACTTGTTTGGAATTACATACTATAGATAACAATAAATTCTTTCTCTACACTTGAATAATAAACTGTAAAGACTTAACCCAGTCTTTCGGAGGCTGGGTAAATTATAGTGAAATACTACTAAAACATTCCCAGTACATCAGGACATAATTTTTGCACAAAAGAAAGATAACATTCTGAAAAAGTTTCAATTTTTATGCAAACACATGAGATGTAGAATAGGCTATGCAGCTCTCTCACACAAGGGAGAGAAACTGACGACAGCACCTACTTCACATGCCTCCAAAGGCTGTGATCTGACTCAAGCCTTCTCTAAGAGAATTATAACAAATTTTTTAATGCAGTAAAATAAAAAAAAAGTTTGCAAAGCAAAGCTGGGCATACATGTAGGTGTATGGCTCAAATAATCAAAAAGTCACAATGGGATACTCATATATGAGAGCATATAAACTTAATGAAAAAAGTTTCTATAGTGAGTGGGAACTAGTCTAGGGCTGAACTAGGTAAATGAGGTGGATCTAAACCTTTGGTTGGTAGAAAAATATAAACATAAAGAAAATCCACCACGTTTTGATTACTTTATATGCACATCTCGCAGTCTGACTTCGAATGTTTTAGGCACAAAGTTAATTTTTTTTTTTTTTTTTTTTTTTTTTTTTTTTTTTGAGACAGAGTCTCGCTTAGTCGCCCAGGCTGGAGTGCAGTGGCGCGATCTCGGCTCACTGCAAGCTCCGCCTCCCGGGTTCACGCCATTCTCCTGCCTCAGCCTCCCGAGTAGCTGGGACTACAGGCGCCCACCGCCACGCCTGGCTAATTTTTTGTATTTTTATTAGAGACGGGGTTTCACCGTGTTAGCCAGGATGGTCTCGATCTCCTGACCTCGTGATCCGCCCGCCTCGGCCTCCCAAAGTGCTGGGATTACAGGCGTGAGCCACCGCGCCCGGCCAAATTTAATATTTTTAATCTAACATTTTCCATCACTTTCTCAGTAACAACTAATAAACTATAAACTTTGGAAGATGTGATCAGAGAAAGCTACCACCCCTGCCTCACGGCCCCTCCCAAAGGCATTGTTGATCAAGAGGTACAAAGGCTAATCTTTGAAAGAAACCAAGATTTCTGAAAAAAGAAACAGGAGAAAGTCGACAAAAATATTTATGGCAAAGGAGAAGCAAATAAATAGGAAAATTTCATGACAACCAATGACTGATTCACCTATAACTTTTGCGTGGCCCAGGGAAAAAGTACAAGTGGAGGTCCACGTACCATCTATCTAAATATCCAAACATATAAGGTTATAAATCAATCCAATGCCATAGGTTTTAGATTATTTCATTATGATGTCACTCACTCCAGATAACAATTTCTGTTTCAAGTTATCTGTTGCTACAAACTACCCTCAAAACTTATGGGCCTTAAACAATTGTGTTTGCTATTTCTCAGGATTCTATAGTTCAGGCAGGGGCTTGGCAGAGACATTGCTGTGTGTGGCATTAGTGGGGGTGGTTTGAACAGCTGGAGGTTGGCATAAATGAACTAGTGTCACTTGTTTGAATCCTAGGTTCTTGTTGGCTAGTTCCTCAGTTACTGTTTCAGCTGGGTTCTGAAGGAAGAAAATGCTGAAATGGAATTAGGATTGCAAGCAGTTTTTCACGGAAAGGTGTGTCTAACGCCTATGAAAGAGAAATGAGAAGGGAAGCAGAATTGGACAGAGAATGCCTTCAGACCATGACGAAGATTTGGCACCTATGAAAGGAGGTAGGAAACTGAATTGTACAAAGTTAACTTTTGATGGCTATTCAGACCTGACAAAATGTTGATCAACTCAATATGTGGCTCCAGAGCAAAAATTGTCATGTTGGGCAGGATACACTAGAACCTAGTAGCCCCATTCTGCTTAGCCACAGGTTGGGGGCTAAGAAAAGCATGGCCTGCTTCAGTTTGAACACTGAGTTAGATCCTGAAGAACCTTCAGCTAGTGGCTTTCAGTTGACTGCCCTCCTTGTTGAATGCTGAATTCCTTTTTTTTTTTTTTTTTTTGTTACATATGTATACTTGTGCCATGTTGCTGTGCTGCACCCATCAACTCGTCAGCACCCAACAACTCGTCATTTACATCAGGTATAACTCCCAATGCAATCCCTCCCGCCTCCCCCCTCCCCATGATAGGCCCCGGTGTGTGATGACCCCCTTCCCGAGTCCAAGTGATCTCATTGTTCAGTTCCCACCTATGAGTGAGAACATGCGGTGTTTGGTTTTCTGTTCTTGTGACAGTCTGCTAAGAAGGATGTTTCCAGCTGCATCCATGTCCCTACAAAGGACACAAACTCATCCTTTTTTATGGCTGCATAGTATTCCATGGTGTATATGTGCCACATTTTCTTAATCCAGTCTGTCACTGATGGACATTTGGGTTGATTCCAAGTCTTTGCTATTGTGAATAGTGCCGCAATAAACATACGTGTGCATGTGTCTTTATAGCAGCATGATTTATAATCCTTTGGGTATATCCCCAGTAATGGGATGGCTGGGTCATATGGTACATCTAGTACTAGATCCTTGAGGAATCGCCATACTGTTTTCCATAATGGTTGAACTAGTTTACAATCCCACCAACAGTGTAAAAGTGTTCCTATTTCTCCACATCCTCTCCAGCACCTGTTGTTTCCTGACTTTTTAATGATCGCCATTCTAACTGGTGTGAGATGGTATCTCATTGTGGTTTTGATTTCCATTTCTCTGATGGCCAGTGATGATGAGAATTTTTTTCATGTGTCTGTTGGCTGTATGAATGTCTTCTTTTGGGAAATGTCTGTTCATATCCTTTGCCCACTTTTTGATGGGGTTGTTTTTTTCTTGTAAATTTGTTTGAGTTCTTTGTAGGTTCTGGATATTAGCCCTTTGTCAGATGAGTAGATTGCAAAAATGTTCTCCCATTCTGTAGGTTGCCTGTTCACTCTGATGGTAGTTTCTTTTGCTGTGCAGAAGCTCTTTAGTTTAATGAGATCCCATTTGTCAATTTTGGCTTTTGCTGCTGTTGCTTTTGGTGTTTTAGACATGAAGTCTTTGCCCATGCCTATGTCCTAAATGGTACTACCTAGGTTTTCCTCTAGGGTTTTTATGGTATTAGGTCTAACATTTAAGTCTCTAATCCATCTTGAATTGATTTTCGTATAAGGAGTAAGGAAAGGATCCAGTTTCAGCTTTCTACTTATGGCTAGCCAATTTTCCCAGCACCATTTATTAAATAGGGAATCCTTTCCCCATTTCTTGTTTCTCTCAGGTTTGTCAAAGATCAGATGGTTGTAGATGTGTGGTATTATTTCTGAGGACTCTGTTCTGTTCCATTGGTCTATATCTCTGTTTTGGTACCAGAACCATGCTGTTTTGGTTACTGTAGCCTTGTAGTATAGTTTGAAGTCAGGTAGCGTGATGCCTCTAGCTTTGTTCTTTTGATTGAGGATTGTCTTGGAGATGCGGACTCTTTTTTGGTTCCATATGAACTTTAAAGCAGTTTTTTCCAAATTTGTGAAAAACTCATTGGTACCTTGATGGGGATGGCATTGAATCTATAAATAACCTTGGGCAGTATGGCCATTTTCACGATATTGATTCTTCCTATCCATGAGCATGGTATGTTCTTCCATTTGTTTGTGTCCTCTTTGATTTCACTGAGCAGTGGTTTGTAGTTCTCCTTGAAGAGGTCCTTTACATCCCTTGTCAGTTGGATTCCGAGGTATTTTATTCTCTTTGAAGCAATTGTGAATGGAAGTTCATTCATGATTTGGCTCTCTGTTTGTCTGTTATTGGTGTATAAGAATGCTTGTGATTTCTGCACATTGATTTTGTATCCTGAGACTTTGCTGAAGTTGCTTATCAGCTTAAGGAGATTTTGGGCTGAGACAATGGGGTTTTCTAAATATACAATCATGTCATCTGCAAAGAGGGACAATTTGACTTCTTCTTTTCCTAACGGAATACCCTTGATTTCTTTCTCTTGCCTGATTGCCCTAGCCAGAACTTCCAACACTATGTTGAATAGGAGTGGTGAGAGAGGGCATCCCTGTCTTGTGCCAGTTTTCAAAGGGAATTTTTCCAGTTTTTGCCCATTCAGTATGATATTGGCTGTGGGTTTGTCATAAATAGCTCTTATTATTTTGAGGAACGTTCCATCAATACCAAATTTATTGAGAGTTTTTAGCATGAAGGGCTGTTGAATTTTGTCAAAAGCCTTTTCTGCATCTATTGAGATAATCATGTGGTTCTTGTCTTTGGTTCTGTTTATATGCTGGATTATGTTTATTGATTTGCATATGTTGAACCAGCCTTGCATCCCAGGGAAGAAGCCCACTTGATCATGGTGGATGAGCTTTTTGATGTGCTGCTGGATTCGGTTTGCCAGTATTTTATTGAGGATTTTTGCATCGATGTTCATCAGGGATATTGGTCTAAAATTCTCTTTTTTTTGTTGTGTCTCTGCCAGGCTTTGGTATCAGGATGATGTTGGCCTCATAAAATGAGTTAGGGAGGATTCCCTCTTTTCTATTGATTGGAATAGTTTCAGAAGGAATGGTACCAGCTCCTCCTTGTAACTCTGGTAGAATTCAGCTGTGAATCCATCTGTGGACTTTTTTTCGTTGGTAGGCTATTAATTATTGCCTCAATTTCAGAGCCTGCTATTGGTCTATTCAGGGATTCAACTTCTTCCTGGTTTAGTCTTGGAAGAGTGTAAGTGTCCAGGAAATTATCCATTTCTTCTAGCTTTTCTAGTTTATTTGCGTAGAGGTGTTTATAGTATTCTCTGATGATAGTTTGTATTTCTGTGGGGTCGGTGGTGATATCCCCTTTATCATTTTTTATTGCGTCGATTTGATTCTTCTCTCTTTTCTTCTTTATTAGTCTTGCTAGCGGTCTGTCAATTTTGTTGATCTTTTCAAAAAACCAACTCCTGGATTCATTGATTTTTTGGAGGGTTTTTTGTGTCTCTATCTCCTTCAGTTCTGCTCTGATCTTAGTTATTTGTTGCCTTCTGCTAGCTTTTGATTGTGTTTGCTCTTGCTTCTCTAGTTCTTTTAATTGTGATGTTAGAGTGTCAATTTTAGATCTTCCTGCTTTCTGTTGTGGGCATTTAGTGCTATAAATTTCCCTCTACACACTGCTTTAAATGTGTCCCAGAGATTCTGGTATGTTGTATCTTTGTTCTCATTGGTTTCAAAGAACATCTTTATTTCTGCCTTCATTTCGTTATGTACCCACTAGTCATTCAGGAGCAGGTTGTTCAGTTTCCATGTAGTTGAGCGGTTTTGATTGAGTTTCTTAGTCCTGAGTTCTAGTTTGATTGCACTGTGGTCTGAGAGACAATTTGTTATAATTTCTGTTCTTGTACATTTGCTGAGGAGTGCTTTACTTCCAATTATGTGGTCAATTTTGGAATAAGTGCGATGTGGTGCTGAGAAGAATGTATATTCTGTTGATTTGGGGTGGAGAGTTCTATAGATGTCTATTAGGTCTGCTTGCTGCGGAGATGAGTTCAATTCCTGGATATCCTTGTTAACTTTCTGTCTCGTTGATCTGTCTAATGTTGACAGTGGGGTGTTAAAGTCTCCCATTATTATTGTATGGGAGTCTAAGTCTCTTTGTAAGTCTCTAAGGACTTGCTTAATGAATCTGGGTGCTCCTGTATTGGGTGCATATATATTTAGGATAGTTAGCTCTTGCTGTTGAATTGATCCCTTTACCATTATGTAATGGCCTTCTTTGTCTCTTTTGATCTTTGATGGTTTAAAGTCTGTTTTATCAGAGACTAGTATTGCAACCCCTGCTTTTTTTTGTTCTCCATTTGCTTGGTAAATCTTCCTCCATCCCTTTATTTTGAGCCTATGTATGTCTCTGCGTGTGAGATGGGTCTCCTGAATACAGCAGACTGATGGGTCTTGACTCTTTATCCAGTTTGCCAGTCTGTGTCTTTTAATTGGAGCATTTAGTCCATTTACATTTAAGGTTAAGATTGTTATGTGTGAACTTGATCCTGCCATTATGATATTAACTGGTTATTTTGCTCGTTAGTTGATGCAGTTTCTTCCTAGCCTCGATGGTCTTTACATTTTGGCATGTTTTTGCAATGGCTGGTACCGGTTGTTCCTTTCCATGTTGAGTGCTTCCTTCAGGGTCTCTTGTAAGGCAGGCCTAGTGGTGACAAAATTTCTAAGCATTTGCTTATCTGTAAAGGATTTTATTTCTCCTTCACTGATGAAACTTAGTTTGGCTGGATATGAAATTCCGGGTTTAAAATTCTTTTCTTTAAGATTGTTGAATATTGGCCCCCACTCTCTTCTGGCTTGTAGAGTTTCTGCCGAGAGATCTGCTGTTAGTCTGATGGGCTTCCCTTTGTGGGTAACCTGACCTTTCTCTCTGGCTGCCCTTAAGATTTTTTCCTTCATTTCAACTTTGGTGAATCTGGCAATTATGTGTCTTGGAGTTGCTCTTCTCGAGGAGTATCTTTGTGGCGTTCTCTGTATTTCCTGGATTTGAATGTTGGCCTGCCCTACTAGGTTGGGGAAGTTCTCCTGGATGATATCCTGAAGAGTGTTTTCCAACTTGGTTCCATTTTCCCCCTCACTTTCAGGCACCCCAATCAGATGTAGATTTGGTCTTTATACATAATCCCATACTTCTTGCAGGCTTTGTTCATTTTTCTTCTTTTTTCTTTTGGTTTCTCTTCTCGCTTCATTTCATTCATTTGATCCTCAATCGCTGATACTCTTTCTTCCAGTTGATCTAGTCGGTTACTGAAGCTTGTGCATTTGTCACGTATTTCTCGTGTCATGGTTTTCATCTCTTTCATTTCGTTTAGGACCTTCTCTGCATTAATTACTCTAGCCATCAATTCTTCCACTTTTTTTTCAAGATTTTTAGTTTCTTTGCGCTGGGTACGGAATTCCTCCTTTAGCTCTGAGAAGTTTGATGGACTGAAGCCGCCTTCTCTCATCTCGTCAAAGTCATTCTCCGTCCAGCTTTGATCCGTTGCTGGCAATGAGCTGCGCTCCTTTGCCGGGGGAGATGTGCTCTTATTTTTTGAATTTCCAGCTTTTCTGCCCTGCTTTTTCCCCATCTTTGTGGTTTTATCTGCCTCTGGTCTTTGATCATGATGGTGACGTACTGATGGGGTTTTGGTGTAGGTGTCCTTCCTGTTTGATAGTTTTCCTTCTAAGAATCAGGATCCTCAGCTGTAGGTCTGTTGGAGATTGCTTGAGGTCCACTCCAGACTCTGTTTGCCTGGGTGTCAGCAGCAGAGGCTGCAGAAGATAGAATATTTCTGAACAGCGACTGTACCTGTCTGATTCTTGCTTTGGAGGCTTCCTCTCAGCGGTGTACTCCACCCTGTGAGGTGTGGGGTGTCAGACTGCCCCTAGTGGGGGATGTCTCCCAGTTAGTCTACTCAGGGGTCAGGGACCCACTTGAGCAGGGAGCCTGTCCCTTCTCAGATCTCAACCTCCATGTTGGGAGATCCACTGCTCTCTTCAAAGCTGTCAGACAGAGTCTGACAGCTTTGCGTCTGCAGAGGTTTCTGCTGCTTTTGTTGTTATCTGTGCCCTGTCCCCAGAGGTGGAGTCTACAGAGACAGGCAGGTTTCCTTGAGCTGCTGTGAGCTCCACCCAGTTTGAGCTTCCCAGAGGCTTTGTTTACCTACTTAAGCCCCAGCAATGGTGGGCGCCCCTCCCCCAGCCTTGCTGCTGCCCTGCTGGTATCACAGACTGCTGTGCTAGCAATGAGGGAGGCTCCGTGGGCGTGGGACCCTCCCGGCCAGGTGTGGGATATAATCTCCTGGTGTGCCTGTTTGCTTAAAGCGCAGTATTGGGGTGGGAGTTACCCGATTTTCCAGGTGTTGTGTGTCTCAGTTCCCCTGGCTAGGAAAAGGGATTCCCTTTCCCCTTGTGCTTCCCAGGTGAGGCGATGCCTCACCCTGCTTCAGCTCTCGCTGGTCGGGCTGCAGCAGCTGACCAGCACCGATTGTCCGGCACTCCCTAGTGAGATGAACCCAGTACCTCAGTTGAAAATGCAGAAATCACCGGTCTTCTGTGTCGCTCGTGCTGGGAGTTTGAGACTGGAGCTGTTCCTATTCGGCCATCTTGCTCCGCCCCCCGCTGAATTCCTTCTTGAAGAGAGCATACCTCTGCAGCTGACAGAGAAACCTCCATGTGGCCTCTCCGTAAGGTTAGGTGGAGTTTCCTCACAGCACAGTGTCTTGAGCATGGTGGTTGGCTTCTCTGGAAAGCAAAACTTCAGGCTGCCAGACCTTCTTAAGCCTTAGGCCAGCAACTGGCATGGTGTCATGGCTAAAGGGCCAGGCCAGACTTAAGGAGAAGAGATTATACAAGAATGCAAATATCAGGATGCATAATTCATCTACCCTTGGAAACAGTAACAGTTCCGCCCTAACATTTTCAGGACCTGAGGTACAAGTATAAGTGGAGGCCCTCATACTCCCTCTGCCATTATTTATGTGATTGATTGTATTTCTGTTATATATTGAATTCGTAAACTATTAAAATATATTGTATTCTCCTATCTTGAAAAATACAATCTCCTAAGGACCTAAAGGTCGCACTAGAATATGGTGGTATAGAAAGACTGACTTGTTTCTAGTCTCAAGCTCCCAGAGTATGCCAATCTACCCCTTTATTCGCAACCCAAGATACCCCTATTAGGGCCTATCATACATATGTCTGAACACCACAAATGACATATCCCAAATCAATCCATCTCCTCCACCTTTCCCTTCATCTGAAAAAGAGTCATATTTTGGCCAGACCTCTGCCTTTGGGAGGATAGCCTAGGGAAAGGGCTCACACAGACCCTGGAGGAATTGCAGGATTCCTCATACCTGGAGCAAAGTCTAGTCTATAGATATAGTCTATAAAGGGACAAGCCCCTTGATCGGCGAACTTTTTACCTTATAGAGAGAAGGGGGAACGGCTGAAATGCAGCCAGAGGAGGACTCTGCAGAGGGTAAAGTCCAGAGCAGAAGCCCCACTCATCCAGGCAATATAGGGGAATGAAACAGAGGTTGTCTAGAGGAGAGGAGCAAAGGGTAATCTGACCTCAGCCTGCTCTTTTCTCTCTACTTTCCTCTTTGAAACAGCATAATAAACAAAGCAAATACACGTGGTGAGAATTCATAACAACTGGGAATTTTCTTATATAATATAGAAGAGTATATAATATATATATATAATAAAACATAAAAACATTTAAAATGAGTGGCTATGACTATTGCTATTGACCTAGGAGCAAATGATATTGGGTTACATTTTAAAAGTATGTTTAAATGTACAATGCATATTTTCATCCAATATTTACAGATATTGAAACAAATTTAAAAATAATCTGTGCATCTATAAATATGTTTCTATAGTTTTCTTTGGGCACAGAGAAAACTAAGCAGTGGTTGTTATTGACTCATGAACATTGATCAATTTGGGGGTATATAATAATGACAGGTAGAGGGAAGAGTATGTTTCAGAACTTCTTCTCCTGTGTCTCTATTGCTTGATTTATTAAAACAGGCATATAATCTTCATGCTTTAAGAAAAAAGTCAAATGCAGTTAAAATCAAAGAAAATGTGTGCTATTAAAGATAAATTTTTAAAAGGTTGTTAAGAATTTAAAAAGACACACAGTAGCCAAAGAGAATAAAGATTCAGGAAAGGTCATATGATTAGCCATAAGTCATAAGGTGGCTTAAAGGTTACTGTACAATGTTCCATTTAAACAAAGTGAGGATGGGAGGTTGACTGAGACTTAAACAGGAAGGGAGGAGAATGAGGAGAAAGCAGTATGTGTGTGCGTGCATGTGTGTGTGTATATATTACATATAACATTTATATACAATATATAAATATACATGAAACATATATGTGTGTGTGTGTGTGTGTGTGTGTGTGTATATATGACTATCCACAGCTCCTTCTCCTCTTAACGTGTTACATCAGTGATTCCCAAGCTAAATTCTGTGGAAAATATTTTGAATATAAAAGTATGCCTAAAATTAAAAATAAATAGAAAACAAAAACCAAAACAATATAAAATGATCTAATTTCCATTTTGAATATTTCATTTTATTAGCATTAAAATGATAAAAAAAAACCACTCTGGGAATCAATCAATAAATAGTTTAACTTTATTTAGTGCAAAGTTTCTTGAATATATCTAGCCATGGACTTGTGCTCTTTTGTTTTCTCACCAAATTCATATAATGATGACTATATTACACAGTTCTTAAAAAAGAATTGCAACATTATTTGGTTCCAATTAATTCTAAGAAATGATTTGGCAGAGAGGATACAGGCTGGATTCAGGTCCTTTTATGATTACAACATACTATAGGGTAGTTTTTAACACTATTCAAATTTTGTGAGCTTGTGTCAGGAGGAGAATACCAATAATAAACTGCTATTTCTTATCAAATTGCTTTCAGGTTTCACTGTATCTGCAGAAACTAAAGAGGCTGCTGGTGACCTTAGTAATCAATAAGATAACGAATATCGCTATATAGGTATGCTATGGAAGTGACCATCAGTTATTTTAAGATTATAATTTATATAACGATTATAGCTGTACCAATTGAACAAAAATAGAACAAGCAAAATTAAAGACGTGCACTCTTAAATAAAACACTTTAGGTTATTTTTGTAAATTTACTCTAGACCCTGAGGAACTTGCATGCTGAATATTTTTCCTACCCAAAGAAAGATTATACTACACAGGGGGAGTGGAGGAATATATATATAAGTAACTGTAAAACAAATCATAATTTGAAAAAAAGAAAACAAAATAAAACATTCTATAAAAATACCAAAGAACATCCAAACCGGATAGTAAGAAATTAAGTTTCTGTTTGCAAACAACATGACCACCCCTATTCAACACAGTGTTGGAAGTTCTGGCCAGGTCAATCAGGCAAGAGAAAGAAATCAAGGGTAATCTATTAGGAAAACAGGAAGTCAAATTGTCACTGTTTGCAGATGACATGATTGTATATTTAGAAAACCCCATTGTCTCAGCCCAAAATCTCCTTAAGCTGATAAGCAACTTCAGCAAAGTGTCGGGATACAAAATCAATGTGCAAAAAACACAAGCATTCCTATACACCAATAACAGACAGAGAGCCAAATCAAGAGTGAACTCCCATTCACAACTGCTTCAAAGAGAATAAAATACCTAGGAATCCAACTTACAAGGGATGTGAAGGACCTCTTCAAGGAGAACTACAAACTACTGCTCAATGACATAAAAGAGGACACAAACAAATGGAAGAACATTCCATGCTCACGGATAGGAAGAATCAATATCCTTAAAATGGCCATACTGCCCAAGGTTATTTATAGATTCAATGCCATCCCCATCAAGCTACCAAGACTTTGTTCACAGAACTGGAAAAAACTACTTTAAAGCTCATATAGACAAAAAAGAGCCATATAGCCAAGACAATCCTAAACAAAAAGAACAAAGCTGGAGGCATCATGCTACCTGACTTCAAACTATACTACAAGGCTACAGTAACCAAAACAGCATGGTACTGGTACGAAAACAGAGATATAGACCAATGGAACAGAACAGAGCCCTCAGAAATAATACCACACATCTACAACCATCTGATGTTTGACAAATCTGACAAAAACAAGTAATGGGGAAAGGATTCCCTATTTAATAAATGGTGCTAGGAAAACTGGCTGGCCATACGTAGAAAGCTGAAACTGGATCCCTTCCTTACACCTTATACAAAAATTAATTCAAGATGGATTAAAGACTTAAATATTAGACCTAAAACCATAAAAACCCTAGAAGAAAACCTAGGTAATAACATTCAGGACATAGGCATTGGCAAGGACTTCATGTCTAAAACACCAAAAGCAATGGCAACAAAAACCAAAATTGACAAATGGGATCTCATTAAACTAAAGAGCTTCTGCACAGCAAAAGAAACTACCATCAGGGTGAACAGGCAACCTACAGAATGGGAGAACATTTTTGCAATCTACTCATCTGACAAAGGGCTAATATCCAAAATCTATAAAGAACTCAAACAAATTTACAAGAAAAAAACAAAAAACCCCATCAAAAAGTGGGCGAAGGATATGAATAGACATTTTTCAAAAGAAGACATTTATGCAGCCAACAGACACATGAAAAAATGCTCATCATCACTAGCCATCAGAGAAATGCAAATCAAAACCACAATGAGATACCATCTCACACCAGTTAGAATGGCAATCATTAAAAAATCAGGAAACAACAGGTGCTGGAGAGGATGTGGAGAAATAGGAACACTTTTACATTGTTGGTGGGACTGTAAACTAGTTCAACCATTATGGAAGACAGTGTGGCGATTCCTCAAGGATCTAGAACTAGAAATACCATTTGACCCAGTCATCCCATTACTGGGTATATACCCAAATGATTATATATCCTGCTGCTATAAAGACACATGCACACGTATGTTTATTGTGGCACTGTTCACAATAGCAAAGACTTGGAACCAACCCAAATGTCCATCAATGATAGACTGGATTAAGAAAATGTGGCACATACACGCCATGGAATACTATGTAACCATAACAAAGGATGAGTTCATATCCTTTGTAGAGACATGGATGCAGCTGGAAACCATCATTCTCAGCAAACTATCGCAAGGACAAAAAACCAAACACTACATGTTTTACTCATAGGTGGGAAATGAACAATGTGAACACTTGGACACAGGAACGGGAACATCACACACTGAGGCCTGTTGTGGGGTCATTGGGTGGGGGGTAAGGGGGAGGGATAGCATTAGGAGATACACCTAATGTAAATGACGAGTTAATGGGTGCAGCATACCAACATGGCACATGTATACATATGTAACAAACCTGCACATTGTGCACATGTGCCCTAGAACTTAAAGTATAATAATAATAATAATAATAATAATAATAAAAAGAAAACCCTGAAGACTTCACTAGAAAACTGTTCGAACTAATAAATGAATTCAGTAAAGTTTCAGGATAGAAAACCAACATACTAAATCAGTAGCTTTTCTATACACTAACTATAAACTCTCTGAAAAAGAAAACAATCCCATTTTAAATGGTTATAAAAATAGTGAAAGTTTTAGGAATAAATTTAACCAAAGTAGTAAAAAACCTGTATACTGAAAACTGTAAAATATTGATAAAAGACATTAAAGAACACAAAGAAATGGAAATATAACCTGTGTCCATAGATTAGAAAAAAAAATCTCATTACAATGTTCGTATAGCCAAAGCAATCTACAAATTTAATACAATACTTATCAAAATTTCAATGACATTTCTCACAGAAATAAAATATCTAAAATTTATATGTAAACACAAAAGACCCCAAAGAGCCAAAGCAATCTTGAGCACAAAGAACAAAGCTGGAGGTATCACATGACTTGACTTTAAAATACACTATAAAGCTATAGTAATTAAAACAGCATTGTACTGGCATAAAAACCAACACATAGACCCACGGAACAGAATAGAGAGCCCAGAAA
The DNA here is from genome assembly GCF_037993035.2 of Macaca fascicularis. Lineage (NCBI taxonomy): Eukaryota > Metazoa > Chordata > Mammalia > Primates > Cercopithecidae > Macaca > Macaca fascicularis. Next base: position 26,097,035 of record NC_088376.1, on the reverse strand, counting down.
TTCATACATTTAAGGCCAATTGATTTTTGACAAAATGCACCAAGAATGTACAATGGGGAAAGAACAGTCTCATCAATAAATGTTGTTGAGAAAACTGGATTTTTGCATTCAGAAGACTGAAATTGGGCTATATATTAAAAATCAACTCAAAATAAAGACTTAAGTGTAAAGCCAGAGACAATAAAACTGCTAGAAGAAAACAGGGGTACAATTTCCTGACATTGGTCTGGGCAATGATTTTTTTTTATATAACCCCAAAAGCACAGACAACAAAAACAGGTAAATGAGATTATATCAAAATAAAATTTGTACAGCAAAGCAGACAATCAACAGAGTGAAGAGAACCTATAGACAACCACAGAATAATCTGCAAACTATTCATCTGAAAAGAAGTTAACACCCAACATATGTAAGAAACTGAAACAATTCAATAGCAAGAAAACAAATAACCCAATTTAAAAATGGGTAAAGGATAGAAATAGACATTTTTCAAAAGAAGGCATATACAATTACACAGTGTAATACTATGTAGCCCTAAAGAAGGAGGAAATCCTGTCATTTGAGATAACAGAGATGAACCTGGAGGTCGTTTGTTAAGCGAAATAAGCTGGGCACTGAAAGACAACTACTGCATGACCTCACTTATATATGGAATCTTAAGAAGTTAGACTCATGGAAACAAAGAGGAAAATGGTGGTTAAAAGGATTGGGGTGTGGGGTGGAGCCAAAGGTTTGGGAGATGTCGGTCAAGTAATACAAGATTTCAGTTATATAAGAGCAATAAGTCCATTTCACAACATGGTGACTATAGTTAATAACAATGTATTATATTCTTAAAAATTGTGAGGTGAGTGAATTTTAAGTCTTCTCACCACAAAGAAATAAGTATGTACAGTAACGCATATTTTAATCAGATTTAGTCATTCCCTAATGTATACATATTTCAAAACATATTGTACACAATATATATAATTTGATCAGTTAAAATAAAATTTTAAAATACCCATAAAGTGAAATTATTTTGGCAGGTAAAAACGTTCAGACATACAAAAATGGTAAAGAAAAAAGTGTAGGTACTTACCAACAGGCTTAAGTGGTAAAACATTACAAATATAGTTGAATCCTCTACCCTAGCACATCTCTTACTCTTGTGTCTGCTGGAAGCCATTATGAATTTATGGTTTATCATTTCAAGCTATTGCATGTGAACCTGGCACTATATAGAAATACATGTTATGCAGCAATATATACTATTGTCCTGTTGATTTTTAAAATTATGTAGAGAGTATCATACTGCATGTATTGTCTGCTTTTTGTTTTTCTTTGTAGTATATTGTGGTTTGAAATTCTTGTCTATACCAATGCATGCATTTCTTCTTCATATTGTTTCACTGTGTGTATATCCTTTTTAATCCAGAGTGCACACGTTATTTTTTTCATTTTCCTATTTACTGACATTTATATTGTTTCCAAGTTTATACTTTGCAACTATGCTCGTATGAAATTTCTTGTTCTCATCTCCTTATGCACACAGCATGAGAATATTTATAAATTGTACAGCTGGATTCACACTTCCAGAATGCAGGGATGCAGATTTTCAATCTTACTATCCTCTCTTGACAAATTTATCTCTAAACTTTTAAAATAAATTTTCGCTAACCATCAGCTACCTAGGAGGGGTCCTGGGACTCCACATCTTCACGAACACTTGGTATTTACACAGTATTAAATTTTTTATTTCCAATTTCTGTGTATGAGTTAGTTTCTCATTGTGGTTTTAACATGTTCTTCTATCAATGAATAGTAAAATTATATATATACACACATATATATATTTTATTTGTATATGCAATTTATTTTCCTCTTCTATGAATGTCCTGTTCCTACTCACTGATCTGTAATTTCCCATTATGATATGTACAATTTATATTTATGCTTGGGTCTGTCCTCAGTGTAAACAGTATAGCATTATAACACTTATTCTATATTTGCAAACTCTTTTGGCTATTCTTTTGTCTTTTGCTCTCCTATTAAAATTAAGAATAAAATTTTCATTTCAGATGGGATAGCTTTGTTGGGCTTTTAATGGTATTCTATAGAATTTTTAGCTAATTTAGAGATAATTAAGATAACTACCATTTTAGACATTGTATTCTTGCACATGGCTTTATCTCTATAAATTTTCTAATATTGTTCCAATTAGTTTGAATATTACTTTAAAAGGCCTCACATGTCTTTCATAAATTTATTCTTAGTTACCTAAGATTTGTATTTTTATTTTAAATGAAATATTTAAATTTTGTCTTATTCCTCTAGCTAAAGAAATATAAAACGTCTTTTAGTAATGATGACAGGGAGTTTTCATCTATTCTTAAGAGTTTTAATCATAGAAATGTGTAAAATTGTAACTAATTTTCTAATTTCAAAATTTGAAAGATGATAGTTCATCTTTTTTGTTAATGTTAATTGCATTCTGCTAGGATAACATAATTGGTGTATACCAATTATTTGATGATCATCAAGAAACTGCCATTTTCCATCCAATCTCCATTCCACTGTTCAATGATAATAAGATTGTTGGCTGCACATGTTGCCTAGCATGAAGACAAAATATCCAGCCCCGCTTGCAGCTACATGTATTGTGTGTTTTAGTAAAGTGGCTTATGTGGTACTCTGTCTTACTTCACAGTAAACTGGTTTATCCCATTGTCAATGGGATTTCCCACCTTGCGCATATGCTGGGTCTCGTCTCCTGCCACTACTGTCTTCTCGTAAACATATGGCCTGCGAAAGGAAAAGCTCTAGCCATCAGGAACCTGCCTGTGTGCCAAGGAGAGGTATTTGCTTTACAACTCTTTCACTTCTCTTGCCTCTGTTGTTTTTTGTTTATGAGGATTTTCTTTACTTTTTTTTATCAGCTTGTCTATATATTTTAAATGATATTTAAAACATATTCTATACTACAGCTTTTTTTTTCTTTGCTTTTCTGTGCCAGGAGAGTTCCATCAGTTTACCCACTAAACCATATTGCTATAATTAAAATCAAACCAGTGATTTGTCTTTTTATGTTGTATATATGTTTATGGTATATGTTTAATGTAAAAAATCATATGATCTCAATAATTTTATTTCCTCATTCTCAGTGTTTTTGGCATTTATTTCTGTTTCTTTTTTTTTTTTTTCTCCTGAGATGGAGTCTTGCTCTTGTTGCTCAGGATAGAATGCAATGGCGCAATCTCTGCTCACTGCAACCTCCGTCTCCCAGGTTCAAGCGATTCTCCTGCTTCAGCCTCCCAAGCAGTTGGGATTACAGGCATGTGTCACCATGCCAGGCTAATTTTTGTATGTTTAGTAGAGACAGGGTTTCGCCATGTTGGCCAGGCTGGTCTCGAACTCCTGACCTCAGGTAAGCCGTCCGCCTCGGCCTCCCAAAGTGTTGGGATTACAAGTGTGAGTCACCATGCCTGGCCTCTGTTTCCTTTTAACTGCACAAAGCTTCAACTATAATTTTTAATAAAAATCTGACTTAGATCTATTGCACAGATCTTCAAGTAAAATTTTTAATAAACAGCAGGTTTCTTCTTGTTTTCTCTAAAGAATATCCCTGTATGCATTTTCTAATTAGGTATGATGTTTTAATCAGAAATGTGTTTTGAATATCGAGATTATACTTTACGATTTAATATGTTAAAGTCAAAATCTTGATGTTCCTGATTTATATTCTATTGAATTCAAATTGTTTAAATTTAAGATTCTTGAATCTATGTATTTTAGCAGATATCGGCAAGCAAATTTTATGTTTTGTTATTAATTTCAATGCTATGTAAAAATTATAAGGTATATTAGAGACTTTTCCCTTTATGTGTTAGACATTTTAAAATAAATGACCATCAAATCTGTCTGAGGCCAGGGCCCTTGTTGGAAATAATTCTTTGATATATTTTTAATATCTTCTATGGTTAGTGATATAATCATGCTTCCTACTTTTTCCAGCACCAACTTTGATAATTGATCTTTTCTTGGACAATGATTACCATATAATGAGGTTTCCAACTACATCTGGTATTTTCTTTTCTTAAAAATGTCATATTAATGGCTAAAATATTTGTGTTGCTTATATTGAATATTTCCTATATTCTCTCTTTACACAATGAGGCATATCAGAACTATTTTTCATTTTGTAAGTCTTTATCATATTTGCTTCCCCATGTTTCAGTGAATGTCTCCTTCAGCAGTTGCCAAATAGGGTACTTTGTTTTATCATAGTAAAATCATTAATTCATTTATTTTCCTTATTTCTTTTTATGATTAAAGCATTAAGTGCTTAGTACAGTATGATTTCTATTTTTCTATAGTGTCAATTTTGCTTATTATATTCAATAAAAATTTCCATTTCACTTTTGCATCTTTAATCTCCAAATATTTTTCCTTATCTCATCCAGTTCTCTTTTAATCTCAGCTTTTGTCTTAGGCACCTTCCTTTAATCTTTCTGATTACTTTATTTTTTGTAATCTCTTTATTCGTGAATTACTGGCTTATTAGATTTTATTGAGAACAAAAGCAGATGGTTTGTAAATGTGTATCTAATCCTATTTCTTTCTCCTAAACTATGTAAACATTTATCTGCTACTAGAGTAGTATGCTACTTTTTTGTTGTTGTTTCAGATTATTTTTGCTAGCTTCCATGTTTTGTTTAAATTATTTAGTCAAATTCACTCATCCTTGCATGGATACTAGACTTAATAGTTCTTGGGATTACCAACTACATCAATCTGGTTACTACACAGTGACAATCAACCTCAAAATCGCAGTGACTTAAAGCAATAGGAGTTGACTTCTTGCTCCTACTCATGTTCACATTACAGTCAGCATCGGGCTCTGCTTCTTCATGTCATCTTCCTTGTGTCTCAGGCTGATGTAACCTCTACCTCCTGGAGCATCATCATTTGCCATAGCACAGGAAAGAAAATATGGTGAATGACCACACCAACTCTTAAGAACTTGTGCCCAGAGATGATGCATGTCACTGCTGATCTTTCATTGGCCTAAGCAAGTCACATGGCCACAACTAACTTCAAGGACCTAGGAAGTACATTTTTACCATGTGCTCAGTAAAAGTAGAGCACTAAAAATACTCATGAAAAACCAATGATTACTACACTAATCAACAGGAGGGGTATATTCTCTTAAATGTTGCTACTGTTCACCTGTGTGTTGTTACAATTCTTTTGTTTGGTCTTAAACTAGAAAGAAATTGTCAAACAGTTTCTAAATATTCTGGTAGCACTACCTTCCTAGATTAGCACTAACTTTTCTAGTATGATTCTGTTGAACTGAAGGAAGGTTTTCGTATTGCTCCTTTTAGCTGTTTCTCCTTGGAGGGCAAATGCTCCCTACCAAAATTTGAGAAATGTCTATAGCTTGTTTCCTTGTGGAAGGGCAAGAAAACTACAAAAGTCAGAATTCTTTTTCATATTTTCTTCTTCTTGAGTTATTCGGCTTGCATAGTGATGGGGCTGTTGATGAGGATAAATTGCCCTTGACTACTTTAGAATTCAATTTTCATAGGGATGAATTTGACAGCGGTGTCAGGGAGAAGCCTCGTCTTCTGTTTTTCTGTTTTTTCTGGCAAGTGAAGATTCTCAGACTCTTGTCTATGGATATAAAATAGGGTAAACCTTTCTCTGTCTTGTGGTTTAAAAAGTCTTTTTTTTTAAACCCTGGAGCATACTTCCTTTGTTTTCCTCCAGCAGAGTGGCATTTTATTAAGTTGATATTCTTATTTACTGAAGCTGGTCTATTTTCATATCTTCTGTTTTAGTTTTCCGATAATAGTTCTAAAATAATAGAGAAAGAACCCTCATAATCAAGAAAATAAGACCCTGCCATCTATGCAGTGGGAGAAGGAGGAGGGCAATCATGCTAAGGCTGACCAGGAAGCAGCTGCTCTCGCCAGGTGAGGGAGTAGGATTTGAATGAGAGGGAAATACTTGGTATGTTTCTTATTCTGTCATGGTTGTAATGTAAGGTGAATTAGCATGATAATTGTCAGAGAGTTGGAGAGATGAGATTTGCTAATTAGCTGGGTATGGAGTAAGGGAGGAATGAATTCAGCTTTCTAGGTTAGGCTTACTGGATTTGTACACAAAGGAGAGGTTTAGATATGAAGACAATGAGCTAAATGTTAGATATTATATTCCAGAAGAACTACCCCTATACTCAAGACATCTGCACTTTGATGAGTGAAAAACATAAAACATAGTCCCACAAATAAATACAAGGCTGCTTAGTGTTCTCAGAAGTTCTGCCTACACATGCATTAGAGTTTGAAGAAGGTAATACAATATCCCATTGGTGGCTCTGTAGAGGGGATTTAATTTGAAATTCACATAGAGAAACAACCTTTTGTATTCCTCTGAAAACTATGGTTAAACTGTAGGAATAAACCCAAGGTTTCTGAGTCCTAAAAGGAGTTGAGTCCTAAAAAGGGGAGCAGACAGTAAGTGCGATACCAAATAAATTGACTTAGAAAAGCCATGGTGGGGTGGGGAGATGGGAAGTGTTTGAGAAAGAGTCAGTTTAATTGGAACAAGCAGAACAAGAAAGCTAGGAATGAAGATAAGTCCATAACGGAGAAATCTTTGAATGCCACAATGAAGACTCTAAACTAAATAGTGTAAGTAATAAGAGTTTTTAATCACAGAATTGAAGTTTAAGAGAGCCGTTGGACTAGAGATGTGTATTTTAGAAAGCTTCATGATAGCAGTGGTTTAAAGTCATCCATATGGAAATGAGAACTGAAGGCATAAGAAAATACATGGTTATTTGGAGAATAAATAAGTACTGTGTGTGTGTGCATGTGTGTGCACACATACACATGCCATTTCTCCAACCACATCCTAACACATACGGTATTTTGGGAAAATCATAACACAAATGAACTATGGCGGACTACGCAGCTTCTCATAGATTAGGGATATGCCTGTGTTGACCTAGTGGCAAGAGGTAAGGTATTTATTTACTTGTTCGTTTGTTTAAAATAGTGACTCTTAGCATACCTAGAATTTATTACCTTTGTTTTTTTAAAAAAAAACTTTCTTAGGGTAATCTTAAATATGGAAAATTTAAGGCAAATCACATAAGACACTATGAAGCAACAAAGAAGAAACATTGCATATCTGCAGAGAAGATTAGTAAGATCATCAAATTCAGAATATATTTTTAAGGGGAAATTTATAAAAGATAAATGAGGCACTTTAAAATCAAATACAGTTAAAATTACCCTAAATTTTTGAATTAGTTGAATCAGATTTTTAAAACATATATAATCAAATTCCATACTATAATTTAGGTCTCTAGAAAGCTCCATTTACTTTCAGGTCAAAAGACTAGAGCAGGAGGTAGAATAGTTTAAAGCACTGACATGGTAATTAAAGGACTCTGATGAACTGAAGAGTAAGTACAACTTCCAAAAGAATGTACATTATTTAAAGCACAAAGACAATCTAATTTTAAGGGCCAAAAATGCTGAAACAATTATTATGTTAGAAAAATAGTTTACTCCAAGTTGCAGTTTATTCGTTATTTTATGTTATTACTCATCTGAGTGGAATTTTATATTATTAAAAAAATAATTTCCTTTTCCTCATATAAATTCCGTAATTTCTTCATATAAATTTCAAAACACTAACAGCCCAATTTACCATCCCTTTTTAATTATTATTTAAAGAAAACTACATTTTTATTAAAAAAAATTGTCAGAACAGTAAAACTTGCCTTTTTTTCTTTTTTTGAGAGAGTGAGAGAATGACAGAGAGAAGGACATTCCCTTGACTTCCATTGATTCCCAGGGAATGAAAAAGAAAACTTAGTGATGGAAAAGGTAGGCAGTTTCCTAAAGATGTAACATATGGGCACTGCTCAGAAAGGGCAGAGACACTGGTGAGGAGCCACAACAGAGGCAGCATGAAAAAAGAGTCACTGAGATTAGAGTTTATGGATATCAGAATTTACTGGAAGGGGAACTCATGCCAGACTCAGAGTATTGTGAGAAAACAAAGTAGTGGCCAAGGGAGGCCATATTGCAGAATCAAAGTGGAGATTTTAAACAATGACTTACACAAACATTATCATTCAGAATATGCATTTGGATCTGATCCATTTTTCATGTAAGTTTCCAATTTTCTCTCAGCAACAGAACAAACAAATACAGCCAAAATCCTTCTGCAGATTGCAAATTAATAAATTTGAAAAGTTTGCTTTATAATTTAGGAATTTTTTTCTAACTGCAAATTGATGAATCCCTACATCACTTCTGCAATAAAATAAGAGGCTATAAAGCTAATTTTTCCATGTTCTGTACTTGTATGAAAATACTGCCAGAAAGGAAATAATAGCCAGAAAGGAAATAATAAGCCAGAAAACCACACTGTGTAGCTTGAAGAGTGCCAAGATATTCCACTAATGAATTTAAAACCAAAAAGGAAAAGCAGCCCCTGTGTTAATCTCCAGGCTATTCACCATTTTGAAAAAGTGCACTAAATGTGAAAAGGAGGAAGATATTTGACCCTTCTAAGAAAGGTAGCACCATCTTCAATTCTCCTCTGTAGCTGCTTTTGCTTTAAATAAAAATGAGTTTTTACTTGTAATTATTTACTTATCTCTGCCCTGTACATTTAAAACTTTAATTATTCATGTGGCAATCTTTCCTATAATAAAGGATTCTAAGAAAGAGGAGAAGCAAGTATAAATAAAACGTTTCTTGGATTTAAGAGGGCATGACCTTGTCCCAGTTTCTCACTTCTAATGGTGAAAGTAATGATATCAAACTATTTTTGTCTCGACTATATAGACAGTATTAATATAAGGTCAAAATTATATTCTATACTGTTTAAATATATAAGAAAAGTTTCAATGTAAAAGACAGGGTCCAAGATAAATCATGGCCAGGTCTAGAACAAAACTAAAATGCATTTAGCTAGCTTTTTTTAATTTTAAAATCATAAAAAGGTCAATGGTGATAGTTGACAATTAAGCTGACCAAACTCACTTTTGAATTATGTCCTGTTTTTGGTAAATCTCAAGGGTCACCACTCTTTTGAAAAGAGTAGTATCTCTCTCTCTTCCTTGTAAATGGCCCTTCTACAATAGTACAGCCTTTCAAAATTAAGTATTTTCACATTCAGATCACCTTCCCTTGATATCCAAGATAAAAAGGTAACAATGGCCAGCAGGATGGAATTTTGTGTGCTATTATAAAGAGACATGATAAGAGCCAAAATATAATACATAGTAGAAAACCTGCTAATTCCCAATAAAGCCATGGAGGCTTGATGTCCTGCTCAACGGACCAAACAGTACCTCACTTGAGAGATTAGAGTTATTTACATTGGGATGACGATTGATCCAAGCAGAAATAAGACCTCCAATAAATATGTCTGCTAGTCTGGATCTTACAGTGTATTAAGTGCTTTACAATATTGGATTGTGATCATTGACGAATTTAGTGACATTATAGTATAAAGGTCAAAAGGAGATTCCAGAGACCATATCCTGAATTTGTATTCAGGCGTCACAATTAATATCATGAACAAAAGCAAGGGATTTAACTTCTTTGAACTTCATTTTACTATGGGTAAAATAAAACAATTACCTTTCTTGATGGCTATGAGAAAGACATGAGCTGTTACATAAAAGGGCGTAGCACATAACATGTAAGTTTTACATGATAACTCTCATCATTATTACATAACTAAAATCTGAGAATATAATTTAATGCTTATTTGTAGATCTACTATAATATATCCAACTCACTGTCAATTTTGGAACGTTTATGCTATATCCAGGTTTTCACTGTTTTAAATATTACTGTAGTTAATCCCATGGTTTCATTGCTGGTTAGTTGCTTAAGGTAAATTCCTAGAATTAGAATTAGTAAGTCAAATAAAATGACATCTTTAAATATTTTTATATTTACCCTTAAATTACTTTCTTAGAAAGAGAAGTAAATTTAAACTTTTATCATTTCTCTTTCTTGTATTAACACTAGGAATATTTCCTTTAATGCCCTCAAAATTTACAAGTGAAAATTATATATGCTGTTTTCATTTGTAGAACTCTTACGATTGATAAGGTTCAACAACTTTATAATTTTACTTCCCATTTTTCTATTAACATATAATTTTATCCACTCATTTTAATTAACTTTTTTGACTGATTTGTAACTACAATTTTATATTAAGGATTTTATTTCTACTATTTAAATACATTTGTTTCAGTGTTTTGTTTATGACGTTTTTGATGTTATAAGAGTTGTAAAATTTTCTGTCAAATTTATCAGTCTTTCCCTTTGTAGTATCGTATGATGAATGGTATCATATGATACTACAAAGGTTGAATTGAATAACGAATGATTAGAAGCAAGCAACCCGGGTTATTGCAATAAGTAATATTCACAAATAGAGAAGATGAACTCAGGGGTATGACCAGAGACAAAGAAAGGAGAAAAAGGAAGAACTTCTGCAAAAGAATAAATAGTATTTATGCTTAAAGTCTTTACTATATCCAGACAGAAATTATTACATGAATGCTAATACTTTTATCTTTATATTAAACACTTTAATTCAAATTTACTTAAATGATATACAGTGAAACACAAAAAGGTAATTTGATTTTATGTGAGTGTGATTCTTTTTCTCTCCTTGACATGGAATGCTTACAAAAACTTCTGATTAGGTTGCTTTATGGGTTAATATTTCCAATATTCTACTACTTTAATAAATGTGGTTTCATAGTGTTTTCATTCCTAGTACAGCAAGTTTCACTTTGTTTTTTTTTTAAATATTATCACATATATTTACCTATTTATTCATTCAGCTAAATTTTGTTTTAAGCCAAATCCAGGCAAAGACAAAGACTGGTGAAAAAAAATCAAGGAAAAAAAAATTTCTAAACATAAAGATGTAAACTAGACAGAATTTTACATTTAGCTTGTATGTGTAGGCTTGAAATATTAATTCTGATTAAAGCTATGATGTAGAGGAGTGGAGAAAAAGAAGATAATATTCATGCTTTGCTGTGTCATAATATGACACAAATCTAGTATTTTTAAAAGCTTCAGAAAGGCAGATGATGCTACAATAAATTGAGCCAATTTTTACCATTATGAACTCTGTCAAGTCATGAAATCAGAATTTCTAGGAGCATTGCTATTACATCTGCAATTTTGTCAAGTGGCATACTTGCCTTTATTCTGATGAAGAATGTTCAGTCTGACACAAAGTAGCCTCAATTTATGCATTATGTAACAAGACATGACTTGGAGGCATTAGAATCCTACAATTATTATTTCCTCAGAATTGACCACCACTTTGGACTGCTGTGCTGGAAGTCTTCACACTACCTACTCACTTTCTAATAACTCAATGGGGCAAAATTGCCTAAGTTCATAGGGACTCTACTAATTCATCATGTATGGAATTCGAGCCTCTTCCCTTTGCATTACGATACTTGTTTGGCTTGTGCCGATACCGTTCTGATAATCATCTTCCCTCTTCTCTTCAGAAACATTGAGGAAAAAAATAGATATACATGGTAATCTGTGAGTAAAAGTGCAATTAAGTCAACTTTCACAAGCACGTCCTATTTTGAAATCACACCATTAGAGCATGAAGATACAAAATTAAACAAAACTGTGTTCAAAATACTCTGAAACCCCATAGTCCAACTAAGAAGTAGATATAACATTTTTTAAAAAAAAGTACAACATGGACAGTAGAAAATTAACTTATGAATAAATTTTCTATTTATTCTGGTGTGGGAGAAATTCATTGAAGAATATGGTGTAGATGTCATATTTAAGGTGTTTTTAAAAAAGATATTACAAAACAGACAACTCAAGAATTATATGGTCAAGGGAAAAAATAACTTAAGCTAAGGCAAAGTGATATAAGTGTGTAATTCATAATAACACAAAGGTAAAAGAGATGATGAGTAGCAGGAAACCATCTATAAAGACAGGGCAGAGTCAGAATATCCTCAACGGCTGTTACTACAGAAAGTGATTTTAAAAATTTCTTATAAACCAAACCCAAGATGGCATAAACAAAAGTGGGAACTTGTTATCCTTCATAACTAAATACTCCAGCATTAATTCTCACCTTAGAGTAGCTGGATTCAAATGTGGAAAAGATACCCTCAGGGCCCAGCCTCTTCTATTCCCTTCTTGGTTTCTTGGTTTGCTTGTTCATCTTGGCTCTCTTCTCAGATACTGTATTGCTTTGAGTATGAAAGTTCTGCAGAAGTTCTTATCTGCATTTGTTGTAGATTCCAGAAGAGTGCTTCTCACTCTGAGTTACTCTAGCTCAGTGTTTCTCAAGATTTTTTCATTATAATTCCACTAAAAAGACTTTAATTTTTTTAACTTTCAATTTTTAATTTTTAAAATTTTTTTACTTCCATAGGTTTTTGGAGAACAGGTGGCAGTTGGTTACATGAGTAAGTTCTTCAGTGGTGATTTGTGAGGTGTTGATGCACCCATCACCCAAGCAGTATACACTGAATCCAATTTGTAGTATTTTATCTCTTATCCCCTTCTTACCCTTTCCCTGCTGAGTCCCCAAAGTCTATTGTATCATTCTTACACCTTTGCATCCTCATAGCTTAGCTCCCACTTATGAGTGAGAACATGTGTTGTTTGGTTTTCTATTCCTGAGTTACCTCATTTAGAATAGTCTCCAATCCCAACCAGACTGCAGCGAATGCCATTAATTCATTCCTTTTTATGGCTTAGTATTCCATCATATATATATATATATTTATACCACAGTTTATTTGTCTATTCATTGACTGATGAGCATTTGGGTTAACACATTTTCCCCTAATTTTCTTCTACCCAGGATATTAAGGAATAAGATTGTTTCACGTAGGGTTGAGGAGCAGGGTCGCACTCTGGCAGCCCACAAATCATTGTCATATTTAAGATTTTCTTTACCCTTCAAGAACTAGAGCATGCATTCTCAATGGGGATGATATACTCCTAAGAAAGTAGAAATATGAGCCACTGCACCCGATACAAATTTCTACTTTCTTAGGAGTGTATCATTCCTATTGAGAATGCATGCTTTAGTTGAAGTTTGAGTAGACCTAGAGCAGAGTGACTTTCATTGCATTTTATCTTTATACCAAACATCCTGGCCATATTAACTGACTAGGCCTGGATTATGTGCTTTCCTGGAGGTCAGGACAGGGTCAGCCCCAAATAAACCAAACAGACAGTGGAGGGATTGTGCAGCAAATGGAAATGTGTAGTACTATGATCAAGGGGAAAGTGAATGGATGTGGAGTAAGAGTTAAGAAAATATGGGCCCATCACATGTAGGTCTTGAAGAAAGCACCCATGTTTATGAACAACACTCATGGTGAAGGCTGAATTGAATCAGGAATGACTTGAGGCAAGAAACCCAGGTTATTGTGATAGGTAATATTCACAAATAGAGAATATAAAATCCAGGGTACAGCCAGAGACAAAGGAAAGGGGAAAAAATGAAGCAGAACTTCTGCAAAAGAATAAATAGGATTTGGGAAAGCAGAAGACACAGCATGTTAGTGGAGTGGATGGGAATGTCATTAACGAAGACAAGTCAGACTGGGTGAATGCAAGTTTGGGGAAAAAATGACTTGTTTTATAGATACGTTAACTGCCCTTTGGACCTTCAGGCAGAGATGACCATGGAGAAGTTGGTTATTAAGAAATACATCGGCCGGGCGTGGTGGCTCACGCCTGTAATCCCAGCACTTTGGGAGGCCGAGGTGGGCGGATCACAAGGTCAGGAGATCGAGACCATGGTGAAACCCCGTCTCTACTAAAAAATAGAAAAAATTAGCCGGGCGCAGGGGCGGGCGCCTGTAGTCCCAGCTACTCGGGAGGCTGAGGCAGGAGAATGGCGTGAACCCGGGAGGCGGAGCTTGCAGTGAGCCGAGATTGCGCCATTGCACTCCAGCCTGGGTGACAGAGTGAGACTCCGTCTCAAAAAAAAAAAAAAAAAAAGAAAAGAAATACATCAAGGTTAATGTCTAAAATAGGTAGACACTGACCTTCAGATGGTATTTTCAACCTCGGAAGAGGATGAGATATGCAGAGAATAGATTACACAGTTTACGTTACACAAAGACAGAAACTTGAGGAGCACACTATCTGCGAAGAGATGAAGAAAACTGCTAGGGAAAGATGAGTGAGAGGAGTGGCATGGCTGGGGAAAACAGAAATTCAAAATGGAAGGAGTTATCTCACTGACAATAGTGTTAAACACAACAGATATTTGAGCTAAAACAGGATATTAAATGTGAAACCACCTCTGTCCGCAAAGATTATGAATACGACAGAAGTCTAGCATGGCTGATTCCATCTTGCTTCTAGCCTCACAGGCTGGCTGTTCTTAGTCATTCCCAGGCAAAAGCCAAGCTAACCATGGGAGGAATTTAGTTTACAGTTTAACTTTAAAGCAAGGATAATAATAGCCCCTCCCAAAAACTGATCCCTCCTTGTTCAGAGATTGAATCAGGCTTCGTAAGACTTATGAAAGATCACAAGATTAGGATTATAGGAGGGGGCTGAATTCTGCTAAAAAGTAGGCATAGTTCCTGTAATCCCTTACTGCTGGAGTCATGTAGCCAGAGGTCACAAGATGTGTGACTTCCCAATGGCTCCGATAATATTAGTATTGTCAAACCTAAGATTGGTCTTCTGAGATGTTTTGCAGGCTTCACATTCTGGCAGCTCACTGACTCCAACTACATCTGTGACTCGTAACTCAATTGATCCTGTGGCCCCCTCACCCAGAAGTGGACTCAGTGCAGGAGGATGGTTTTCCACACTCCTGTGATTTCATCCCAAAGCAATCAGCAGCACACATTCCCTACCGCCTGCCAACCAAATTTTCCATTAAAAAAACCCAGCCTCTGAGTTCTCAAGGAGGCTGATTTGAGTATTAATAAACTCTTGTCCTAAATCTTGGCTGGCCTTGTGTTAAACACTTTACCACAATAACGTTGTCTCAGTGAATTGGGTTTATCTGTGCAGCAGGAAATTAAGAATAAAGTAGGTCTTTCTTTAATGACCACAGAGAGGAATATTTTAATTTATTGGTTGCATTAATCTGATTAGGCAATAAACAAAGAATAGTTGAGACAAAAAAGGTAAAATTTCCCACAAAACTTTGATAGTAAAAGGAAAAAATGTGACAATACAGGAACTATAAGCTTAAATGCATTTGCTTTGAAGTCAACTTTGAAGTTTGGCATGTGTTTGAGTCCCATTTTTGACACTTACATGATTTTGAGCAATTTATTCAGATTCCCTAAAACTCAGCTTGATCATCTATTAATGGGATTAATAATAGTATTTACCATACAGTTACATTAATAATCAATTAAATAATGTTTTGTCTACACAGGCACCAACTCAACTTTTAGTGTTTGAAACTTCTAAGGAAGTTTTAGACAAGGGAATGTTGGGGTTCAGAAAGTGATACCCCAAAGACTGGCATTTTGACATGCTAAGAAGTCTTAGAAGCTGCCTCAAAATCAAGGTCTCTCTAACCTTGTCTTGTCTCCCACCCTCCACACCAAGGGCAGGAAGGGGCTCAATTTCGAACTTCCTTAGCTGAACAAGAAAGCTTCTTTCCAAAAGAAATGCAATTGTCGGCTGGGAGCAGTGGCTCACGCCGGCAATCCCAGCACTTTGGGAGGCTGAGGTGGGCAGCATACCTGAGGTCAGGAGTTCGAGACCAGCCTGACTAACATGGAGAAACCCCTTCTCTACTAAAAATACAAAATAAGGCAAGCGTGGTGGCGTGCACCTGTAATTCTAGCTACTTAGGAGGCTGGGGCAGTAGAATCACTTGAACCTGGAAGGCAGAGGTTGCAGTGAGCCAAGATCATGCTATTACAGTCCAGCCTGGGCAACAAGAGTGAAACTCCATCTCAAAAAAAAAAAAAAAAAAAAAAGACAAAAAAAAAGAAAGAAAGAAAAGCAATTGTCTTAAACTCATTCCCTAAGGATTTCATCAAGTAACCAAGAAAGAGCAACCACCACTGGAAAATAAGAGAGACTGGGAGTCCTCACCATTTCTAGACAGACTTCCCACCTATTCTTCTGAGTGCAGCTCCAAGATATTACCCGTAGGACTTTATCTACATAATAAAACAACCTTTGAGGCTGTGCATCTCCACCCCTCACCTTCCTATAATGTCTGCCTCCACTTCCATGGTACATTTATTCTCCCTAATAATTTACTGACCCTCAAAAGAATTTTCTACATTCCCCATCCCCCCCTTCCCTAGGAATAAGGGTAGATAAGCTTCTGTTCCATACTGGGTAATAACAGTAATTACACTACAAGTCATCAGTCTGTAATTTTCCCGCATGAACATTAATAAATTTGCATCACTTTTCAGCTATTAAATAATGTGAATCAGGCTGGGCATGGTGGCTCACTCGTGTAATCTCAGTACTTTGGGAGGCCGAGGCAGGCAGATTGCTTGAGGCCAGGAGTTTGAGACCAGCCTGGCCAGTGAAACCCCGTCTCTACTGAAAATACAAAAATTAGCCAGTCATGGTGGCGTTTACCTATAATCCAGTTACTGGGAGGCTGAAATGGGAGGATCACGTGAGCCCAGGAGGCAGAGGTTGCAATGAGCTGAGATCACGCTACTGCACTCCAGCCTTGGCTACAGAGTGAGACGCGGTTTCAAAAAGAAAAAAAATAAATGTGAATTAGAGTGCCAGTATATGGAGAGTGCTCAATTTGTTTTGGCTGTTAGTATTTTTTAATGCAAGGCAAGATTCAGAGGAAATTACAATATTGAAATGCTAGGGGTGGAGAATAATTGATGTAGCTAGGGGCAAATGGAAGCAGATAAAGATTGAATTTTGAGGGTCCAAGTGGAAAGAAAGCTTTAAGTAGGATGAAATAAAATTATTTAT
This sequence comes from Macaca fascicularis, assembly GCF_037993035.2. Lineage (NCBI taxonomy): Eukaryota > Metazoa > Chordata > Mammalia > Primates > Cercopithecidae > Macaca > Macaca fascicularis. Next base: position 26,080,050 of record NC_088376.1, on the reverse strand, counting down.
CAATATAGAAGACAAGATTGAGAAAATGAAGATGCAGGGAAAATTTGATGTGGAAAGGAAAACCATAAAGACAGCTAACATCAGATAACCTTGATCGATCAATAAAGGACCAGACAAGTTTGTCTCCAGTGTGAAGAAAGTGACGTCAGAAGCTTGAAGTAAATGGAAAATTATGGAGCTAGAGATGTGGGGAATAAACTGGGAGATAAATTAAATTTGAGTACAAATATTGCTGATTGAGAGAGGAGCCAAGATGAATTAGCGCTTAGTGAATTGGTGGTCAAAGAAATTGGCCCACTGCCTGCATTTTTCAGCAATGTTTTGGAAGCAGCAAGCAGAGAAACAGATATTAAGCAGAAAGGAATTGCCCAAGATTGAGCACCAGGAATACAAGACTAGAAGAAAAAGACCCCGGAAATCCCAAATTTTTAAAGAAAGAACCTACAGTATACTGGAATGAACATTGTACAAGTAATTAAGTACTGTGTATAAAAAAGATGTACTGTGAATAAAGACAGTGATTAGCAAACTGAAGTCATGATGAATATAAAGGTAAATTTCATTGGAAATAGGAAAATGGAAATTTGGTAGCTTTAGTCATATAAAAAATATCCATAGGTTAAGTTCTCTAGAATGCATTTTTTGAGAAAGTAGTGTACTTTGCTTTTTAAAGCCATGACTATTTTTCTTATTAATGACCAAAGAGGTTACCTAAAATGTTTGCAGTGCAGGATTTATAAATTGTTCCATTTCATAAAATACATCAAAAATTAGCATAAAACAAAAGCCAAATTTGTAATTATCATAAAGCTGCCCAATATAAATACCTTAAAAGACAATAGATTATAGATTTTAGAAGCACATGGGGGGAAAATGCCATAACTACTTTTTAACCAAATCTTCCTCATGTGTACAGACCTTCACAAATATTTGTCAAATATTAACTGGAACATTTGAAGTATTAGTTAATTCAAGAACTCCTCTGAGTAGATAGTGATGTTTTAAAAAGTCACAAGAAATAACATCTATAGAATAATAATAAATAATATGTAATTATTTAGTTAATAAATTAGCTAAATATTAACTATTTAATATATTAAGTATTAAATTATATGCAATATTGAAATAGTTTTTATATAATTATAAAGTGTGGGACACAATTAATAAACTTTTTTTTAAAAGAAAGAACATTCAGTACTGGGAAACTTTGGGGAAAAGTCAGCAAATGACCATATTGGACACTAGAAATGCTGTTGTTCAAATGTTAGAATCAAAAGATTTCTCATTAAAATACATACAATGGCTAGCAATAGCAGGGTCCACAGATTTCCCTAGAGTTCACGGGCTCTAGTTTGTGAATCCCGAACACTGAATCACAATCTCCTCTTGTGAAAAGATGTGCTCCCAGGAAGTAATCTGATGACATACTACAAAAATATTGGCAAAATTCTCTAATTCAAAAAAAACGCTGGGAGGTCAAAAGACCACAATAAGCACAAGCTGATATTGCACACAACTTTCTTCAATTTGGGCCCAAAGGGGTTGACCTTGAATCTATTTCAACTTCTGAGAATTTTTTTTTAATAATGGCATTTTAGCTATACATTTTCCTTTAAGTGTATCTGTTGCTATGTCCCATAGGTTTTCATCATAAAACATCTTACTATTTATTATTTTGAGATACTTTGTCATCAGAACTCTCTTTGACTCAAGACAAGAGTGACCCCTTCCTTGGACACTGTGGTTTGGAAGATCCTGAGTTTCACAAAATACATACACTTTTTTTTTTTTTTTAAAGGAGTACATAGGTGCTTCATGTGGAATCTGGTGCTCTATACATCCTCAACCTTCTCTTATCATGTACACCAATAAGGTCTTAGGGAAAACCCTTTGTTCATCTCCTACCCTATGTTCTCCAGAAAAAAGATGACTGTTTCTAAATGTTATTGAGGTTTGTCTGAGTTGTTCTGCATCTGATAACAGAGATGAACACTGCTTTGAAGACCAAGGAAGGTTTGAGTAGCATTAGTATTCTAGTATGGGGAAAGACAAATAACTGGTCCCAAATTCTTCTTTTCAGTCATTATGAATGCAATTGATTCTTACATAAAGGATCATTTCCATAATATTTTCCATTGCTTATTTCCTTGTTTTTGATCATGTTCTAATTTGTGGTCTGGCAGTACTCACAAATTAATGCCCAGATAGTTCTGAAGGTGGTCACAATTTTTTGGCATATGATAGTGAGGAAATATTTATTCCTCACAAAAATAGTGTGAATTTCTAACTTATACATAGATAATTATGTTTGTATAGAAGTAACACGAATTAAAGTGTTTATTGATTATTTATCTTGGCAACTAGATATACATTAAATACCAGAATTCTACTACAATATTTAATAGACTAAAATTACAACTTAAAAACTTGATTTTTAAGAGGTCTACTTTCTTTGAGGAATATTATTTGGTTCTCAGTTTTAACATACAATTTAAATACATTTTATACTTTTAAAGTATAATTTAAATGCTTTTAAATCCAAGTAATTTTTTGATTTTATAAATTAAGTTTTCACCATTTTAATATTTCATTAATTTATATTTCTATGACAGCATATTTAAATTTTATACATTTTAAATATACTTTTTAATTGCTTAGATTATGATTGTCATTGGAAGAAAAATGGATTATAACAACATTAAACATTTTTTTGAAATGAAAGCAGGAAAAACAAATTTGTGGAAAAACATAATTAATAAATCCTGCTATACGATTTGGTGCATGCAAGCTCCTAATTTTTACAATTGTTTCGCAAATTGTACTGTCATTATTTAATATCACATTTCGTCCCGTTCAAATTTTTTAATTCTAAATTTTACATTACTGATAGTAACACGACCTCGCTCTTCCTTTTTTTTTTTTTTTGGTCATTTTCTGGTATCTCTTTTATTACACTTTACTACTATCAACATTTAGTTATCATTTTCAGTGTATTCTATGTAAAATTATTTTGTATAACCTTTTTAAAAACTCTTTCTACAAGTCCCTACAAGTTAATGGGGGGGGGGGGGATTCAGTCTATTTATATATGTACTTTAAAAAAATATATATTTATTTATTTATTTTTGAGACAGAGTTTCGCTCTTGTTGCTCAGGCTGGAGTGCAATGGCGTGAACTTGGCTCGCTGCAACCTCCGCCTCCGGGATTCAAGCGATTCTCCTGCCTCAGCCTCCTGAGTAGCTGGGACTACAGGCGCCTGCCATCACGTCCGGCTAATTTTTTGTATTTTTAGTTGAGACAGGGTTTCACTGTGTTAGCCAGGAGGGTCTAGATCTCCTGACCTCGTGATCCGCCCACCTCAGCCTCCCAAAGTGCTGGGATTACAAGCATGAGCCACCGCACCCGGCCCAGTCTATATATATTTAATGTAATGACTGATATATTTTATTCCTTTCAACTCGCTTTATTACTTATTTCAAATGCCATTTCCTACTTTTTTCCTTTTTCTTATGATTGCTGGTGTTAACAAGTTACTGTGCATTTCATTCTTTTCCCTGCTAAATAGGCAGATTTATTGTGCTTTTCTATTCTTTGAATCTTCATTCTTTTAATAGTTACACTCCCTTGAGTGTCTCAGTATTAATTTTTAAGATAATTATTTCTCCTACCTATACAAATGATTTTTACCACTATTATTAATCTCTTCTTTTTCCTATTTCCATTCCTTTCTAAATTTCAATAAAATGAGTTCTTTAGAAAACTTCCTGCCTTTACCAAATTATAGTTTTTTGGGCGGGGTTTAACCCATTTAGGTCTCAGCTGTCACTGAACTCTGATTAATGATATCTTCTTTGTGTTTTTAGAGTTTCATGCACTTTTATATATTTCTAGGCAATATGTCTTTATTCATATCATATATACAATTACTCACCATTATTTTACTCCCTTCTTCATCTTTTCCTAACATGTAGTATCTGTTGTTTGGCATTTATAGTCTTTCCATAAATATTTTCCTTACAGAGGGACATGGATGATATATTTTAACTCCTTTATACCCTCAAATACATATTTTTGTCTGCATAGGGGAAGGATATCTTGGCTGGATATAGCAATATTATATTGTAATGTTTTTCCTTCTGAACTCCAGATACTATTTCACTGTCCTCTATCTCCCAGTGCTGTAAAGGAGAAGCATAATGAGTCTGACTTTTTAAGGTAACTTGGATTGGGCAGAATTTTATAAGGTTTCCCCCCGGACATCAAGAATTTTACCAGTCTATCCCAATCTTTACTCCCCAACCCAGCCCTTTGAATCTGCCCAATCAGTGATTTCTTCAGTTCAGGGATCTTTTATTATTTAATATTTGTATCTCTCCCATCTGTTCTATTATCTCTCACTGAATATCATTATTTACATAAAATATGCATACATATATTCTCCAAGTTTCATATAAATATTTTCCCACATGCTATTCCTCTATATGTTTCTACCTTTCATTTGTTCAAGCATCCAGTAATGTTTTTGTTTTAAACTCTTCTTCTGAATTACTCACATCAGAAATCATGTTTTAAAGTTCTGGGTATTTTTTACTTGAGTACTTTTTATCATTTTTAATCGGGTTGTAATCTGCTAACAGCCCTGGCTAGGTGTTATATTTGTTCTGTTCTCTTTCTCATTGCTATGGCACCTTAAATGGATTTTTATTTTTCTGTTTTGTCTCTTTGGGATCTGTAGGACTGCAGGTAACTATACTCCTGAAAATGATAGAAAGTAGGCAATCTCAACCCCACGGACAGGAAACGTGTAAAGGGCCTCTGTAGAAGAATCCTCTTGGTTGCTAGACTTATTAGGGGAAGGAAGGACTTGGTCTACCTGCATGGCCTCTTGGTGACTATCAAGGAGATTTTGCACAAACATTTTGAGTTAATATCAATCATTCCCACACTCAGGGCCACAAGTTTCAATGGATCAAGCTCTTTCCAAGATCCATCCCTTTCTGGCCCCGCCCACAGACTCCCTGTTGCTGGTATATAGGGATATGCCCATCATTGAGAAAACATTTTCCATTATCTCTGATGTTAATAAGGCCCCATAAAGTTCATGATAGTAAGTGAGTAGATGAGACTGGGAATGGAGCAGAAAGGGGGAAAGAAGGAAGTGCTGGGTACTAAGATTCCATATATACACACTTATAAACACAACTTCTGCTAACACTACTAGCTGTGTAATGCTGACACATTGAGGTAAGTGCTTAAGAATACAAATCCGGGAGAAGAAAAGGAAAGGTTAATGGGGAATTTAGCTAAAGACAACTAAATTTATTATTTTCAATGGAAGTAGTACTACACGTTGTTTCATTCTTAAAGATAATTTTTAAATAAAAATCATTAAAGCTAAGGTAACACAAAAATTCTGCACAACATCTGTTTCTTAACAATGAGGATAATAGCAAACTTTATTATGTACTTAAAATAAGCATGCAAAGTACTAAGTGATGAATATAAATTATCCCCCTACTAACCGACGAAAGGAAATTAATACTATTCATATTTATATGTAACATTCATGAGGCTCAGAAAAGTGAGGAAAATTGCTAAAAGTCACATAACTAATACTTGGTAAAGCTGAAATACCCAAATTTGTCAGGCTTTGCCTTTAACCAATATATACTATCCACAACATGAGTTCAATTTATTCTGGAATGAGCTCATGGTCCAATATTAGGATATCCCAATTAAGTGTTTTAACGGGAGAAGGATTAAAAGATAACATGAAAGTTCCTAAAATGGCATTTGATAAAATTCCATAATTGTGCTAAAAATTATAACTTGGTAGGGAAAGGAATAAATGGATACCTTCTTAACAAGGTAAAGAACTTCTAATGAAATTCAAGAATTAACTTGGAAGTGAAATAATTTGGGTGTTCCCAATAGGACACTAATTATCACCAGTAATGTTTAGTACATCATAAGATTGGTAATTAATGTATAAATGCTTGAATTAAAAAAATGAAATAATCATTATTTGTAACTAGTATTAAGCAATAAAACAACAACACACATTTAGGAAACAAAATCTACTAGAGATAGTAAGATATTTCAGCAAGGGGTCCGTTTTTCAAATAAATACAGACAACTCATTCACTCTTCTATATACAAAAATAATATTTATAAAAGAAGTCCATTTATAGTAGCAACACAAAAGTATAAATAACAGAAATATGCACAACTTAGATGAAGATATATAAAAATTTACTAATCTAAGGAAGACAATAAAATGAAAAGATATTTCATTATCCTATGAGCAGTTTCAGCACACTAAAGATTTCAGTATGCTCCTCAAATTATCTACATATTCAAGGAAAACACAATCAAAATCTCAATAGTATTTTTAAATAAAATTTGACAAGCTAATTCTAAAATGTACTTGGAAAAGGAAAGATACAGCATTTTGAAAAAAGACAACTTTTACTGCCTACTATACACATGGCCCTTCCCTCACCACAAGTGCTACTCAATACTGCCTCCCCTTTGACCCTCTACCACTAGTACACTGGGAATGAGTTTGACAAAGTCGTCTTTGTTGGAGACAGTAAAAATAGTGATTAAAACAGAGATACTACTACAGCAGCCAAACTGTCTGGATTTCAGTCTGGGTTCTAACACTTACCATCTGCATGACCTTGAGCAAGTCACTTAAGCTTTCTGTGTATCTGTTTCTTTGGTGAAATGAGGATAAAAGTTATAATAGTAGTAACTACTTTATAAGTTTGCTCTGATAATTAAATAATGAAAATGCAAAGTACTTACTAGACTGTACACCAGAGTGCTATATAAAGTGTAATTATGTATATTACTATAATAAATATTACTACAATATTACTACTATAAATTCTGAAGTAAAGAAGTCCAGGTGTTTTGTCCTTGAGTTTTATTGGATAACTGTTCCACAAAATTTTAGAGTTTGGAATTAAGAATAAACTAGTTTGAAAACTCAAGCTGTAGAACTTTTACATGTGGCTAGCAATATTGGGGAACACTGAATGCTGGGCATATACCTAAAGGATTATGAATCATGCTGCTACAAAGACACATGTACATGTATGTTTACTGCAGCACTATTCACAATAGCAAAGACTTGGAATCAACCCAAATGTCCATCAATGACAGATTGGATTAAGAAAATGTGGCACATATACACCATGGAATACTATGAAGCCATAAAAAAGGATGAGTTCCTATCCTTTGTATTTATTTTAGTAGTGAGAAGGGGCAGGTAGTACAAACCCTGTAACTGATCATTAGTTATACAGTAATACAGTAAAGTTATGTTCTAAATAGACAAATTTTAGAAAACTGTATAATACATTCTTATCTATTAATGTATTTAATCTGTTAAAATTGGGCCATTGGGCAGGCATGGTGACTCACAGCTATAATCCCAGCACCTTGAGAGGCTGAGGTGGGCAGATCATTTGAGGCCAGGAGTTTGAGACCATTGTGGGCAACATGTTCAAACCTCTACTAACATTACAAAAATTAGCCAGGCATGGTGGTACACATCTGTAATCCCAGCTACTCAGGAGGCTAAGGAAGGAGAATTGGTTGAACCCAGGGGGGTGGATGGTGCCGTGAGTCGAGATTGCGCCATTGCACTCCAGAGTGGCCAACAGAGTGAGACTCTGTCTCAAAAAACAAACAAACAAACAAACAACAACAACAAAAACCAGAGCCATCTTCCCTTGTCTTTATGTATCATGAGGGAACAAAAAGAATCACTTTTTTTTTTTTTCTCTAAAGGTTTGGTAGTTTTAACTACAAATGTTCTTAAGAGGTGGGAAAGAAGAATTTAGTATATAAAATATAGGGGAAATTTCCTAATGATCATCATTATCCATCTCTTTCCCCAAAGCACCATACCTCATAATAGCAGGTACACCATCTTCCCCTTTCTCATAAGCAGTCCTGACACGCTGGCTCTGTTCCCTCCTCCTTGTCTCTAATTCCCAAATGTTTTCCATCCCTCCCTCTCTTCCACTTTCCCATCCAGGAAGTTCCTAAAGCATTCAGCCTCTGAATTTGCACTGGAGTCTGGATTTCCATTTATTAAACCAGAGGAAAAGCAATGAATAGGCACACTTCAATTTCTGTACCCCTGTCTCATATAAAAGAGTGTCTCCATTGTGACAAAAGTTGTTGTCTACGTAGATAATGCCAAATTTGGGGAAGATTTGAATCCAAGAGGTAAGGGAGAAAATTGCTTTCCCAAGCCAGAAAGAAGAATTGGGGCCCGAAATCCCAGGTAGAGAAGAGGGAACACTGTCAAAGAAACTCCTGCGGTGGGAGAGTGAGCCAGGGGTCTAGGCTGTTGTCTATCTTCCAGGCATTTTCTGCATGTGGCTTAATTATCTCCTGTTATTTCTGATGCCTTGAAAGTGTTATTACAGTCAGCTATGTTCCATGCACAGGATACCACAGGGGGCAGTCTGGACATTCAGGGCAAGGTAGAATGGGGAAAGAAGGAGCAAGCTTAAAAGGCAGGAAGAAACCTGCCAAGAATGGAACATACATCTCAGATGGGTGGTCAAAAGATATGAAAGGTAACACCTAGATGGATTTGGGTTTCAAAAATAAAAGTGAGCATTTGTTTTAAAACATTTTACTGAAAAAATCTACCTAAGGGAGTATACTGACCGTAAGTATACAGCTTGATAATTTTCACAGACTAAATACATCTGTGTAAGCAATACCCACATCAAGATACAGAACATTACCAAAGCACTCCAAAGTATTTTCTATTACTTATTCACATTTATGTATGCATTTATCATAAGGCGGGAAAGCAAGTTGATAAAAGCAATCAGGGTGCCAGAGAATAGGAAATCACCTCACGTTTAAACTCCTTGGGTCATTTTCAAGGTCCAGGGTCTTTTGCTTTGGGTCACTAACTCTTCCCTATAAGGGAGAAAAGGACAGGAGATGAAAGTGAAACCCAAATTTGAATTTGAATTCTATTAAGTACCTTAAAAAAATGAAAAAGTGCAAGAAATATTAACTAAAATGAATTCTGAAGATTGTCTAAAGGTTTTGTTCTTTTCTTAATATCACCCTACCATCCTCACTAATTTGCAATTGTAATTGAGGATGGGCCATAAAAATTCATTTGAAAACTGGTAGTCAGGAACATTAAACCTTACAAGTTGGATTCTGTGAAGACAACTTTATCTCCAAAAAGAGTAAAAAGAGTATTTTTGGATAATTTCTGTAAAATAAGAAATGTAAATTTTCTAAATTAAATTACAAGTAGAAAAAAAATCAAAATGCATGAAAGTCTGCCTATGGGTGTCCCACTCTAAGTTCCATGGGCCTACGTTAACTAACCCATCCTGAAGTGCTGGTCCTAAATTTCAGAAAACATCAACCACTTCCAGAAATTAATGAAAGTTATACCCATCACACCGAAAAATGCATCTAGCCACATTTTGATGCATCATTTTGGGAAGTCCAAGGATTTCCTAAAGACTAACACAAATCTTCATGTAGGTCCATCTACCAGGTCATCAACTTCTTCCCTAAACTGCAATCTCCACAGAGCAGGTGGTGTTATGTTTTCTTATTTTGCACTCCCAGTGGAAGATTGCATGCTGCTTGGCAGATGTGAAGAGGGTGATGTGTATTTAAACTGAGCTCTAGGCAAGGAGGAGAAAAGAGCTATATTTCAGTGATGCTGCATAGATGTGACTTATCGCCTTTGCCCCTGTGCTTTGTAAATGTTGACCTTGTATGGAAGAGAACATTGCTATTTCTTAAGACATTTCTTTTCATTTTGTCTGTTTCAACACTTGAGGTGTAACATAACAAAACCTAATAATTTTAATATGAAAACATCTATCATCTGGAAGAAACTAACATTGAGTACCTAATATATGATAAGCACTCTTCTAAATATAGACATTATTTTCTATTCCTTTATATTCTGTTTGTTTTGCATTACCTAAGTCTTTTACATATGTCTTTTGTTTAGGTTTCTTTTTGTCTGATAATTTCTGACTTTTAATCAGATTACTTATTCCATTTACAAACAGTGAGACTACTGATCCATTTGCACTTTTTTTCCTTATTTCATGTTTCATGCTTATTATCCATTTCCTCTCTCCTTTCCAACCCTCCTCACTTCATGGTCCTGCTGCATTAGAGTCCTTTTATTCTCCCCTTCTACAGTGAAAGCTATATGTTACATTTTTTTCTTTTTAATTTGGGGATTTCTCTTAATTTTATAATTTTGATTATAAATAAATTTAACAATTAAATGATTCAGTATTTCTACACTTCTGACGTTAGTATATAAGTATACACTGACCACCTGCATTACCATATTTTATTACTTTTACCAAACTTTAGATATTTTAAAATAAAAATGTGGCCAGGTACAGTGGCTCACGCCTGTAATCCCAGCACTCTGGGAGGCCAAGGCTGGCGGATCATAAGAGCAAGAGATCGAGACCATCTTGGCCAACATGGTGAAACCTCACCTCCACTAAAAATACAAAAATTAGCTAGTCATGGTGTTGTGAACCTGTAGTCCCAGCTACTCAGGAGGCTGAGGCAGGAGAATCACTTGAACCTGGGAGGTGGAGGTTGCAGTGAGCCAAGATTGCACCACCGCACTCAAGCCTGGTGACAGAGCAAGACTCCATCTCCAAGAAAGAAAAAAAAAGTTAATAAAAAAGAGTTTATTAAAGTTACTCATATGTGATCACTTTCTAGGCTCACTGCTATTTCTCATATGCCATGCCTTCCTCTAGTCCACTGTCCTTGCTGATGCACATCCTTTAGTAAGTCTCTTAGTGATGATCTACAGATGGTAATATGTTTATTTGAAATATATTTTTTCTTATTTTTCCTCTTTCTTAAATAATGGTTTGGCACAATATTTTTAGATATATATTTTTCCTCACCAATTTAAATACATTACTCCATTTTCTGTGATCTCCAGAAGAATCTGCTATCAGTTCAAGTGTTGGTATTTCATAGGTCACCTATTGATGCAGACTAGAAGTTTTAAAATTGTTCTCTTTATACCTGAGGTTCTTCAGTTTTACTATAAAGCTCCTAAGTATAGCTTTACTTATTTTTCCTAAAAATTATGTAACATTTGGATGCTACATATACCTAATCCCATCAATTGTACAAAAAATATATTTTTCAATTGTAGAAAAACATTTACTAATAGCTCAACTGTCTCTTCTTCACCAATCCCTCTGACACTATTTGCTAGAACTTTTGCATAAGAGTAAATATTATATAGACCAACACTGTCCACTAGAAATGTAATGCAAGCCACATGCAATTTTATGTTTTCATCTGTAGTCACATGAAAAAGTACAAAGAAAGAGGTAATATAAATTTTAGTAATATTTTTAACCCAATATATACACAATATTACTTTAAACATGTAATTGATGTAAAAATTATTGAGATGGCTTTTTTGAATCAAGTCCTTGAAATATGGTATGTATTTTATACTTATTGCACATCTCAATTCAGACTAGCTACATTTCAAATGTTCACTAGTCACTTATGATTAGTAGCTATCATAATAAACAACACAGGTTATAAACCCTAAAACTATCCTCTGTATCGCTTAATAGCTTCTTTGTATATTAATCTACTTGTCTGTGTGGCAAATGGATCGATTCTCCTTTAAACTGAGCTAACTCTAGTATTTATTTCATCTATTGAGCTTTTCATTTCGATGAGTACATATTTTATTCTCAAAATTCTCATTGATTCATTTTTACAAGAAGTATTCTTATCTATTTTCTGCCTGCTTTTATTTTACACTTTCATTTTTAGTTTTCAAGAGAAATTAAGCCTGTATCTGTCCATTTAAGAATTTTTTAAATGTTTATTTTAAAACTTTGTCAGGCTTTTATAAAATCAACTTTATCCAGGGTAAATTCATGTACTAACTGTTGAGGTTTGTCTTTTTTGTTTGTTTTTATTGTCTGTCTTAAAGGTAAAAATTAAGTATTTTGGAATGTAGGTTTGCAGTATCATTTAGGTAGGAGTTGTTTATTCTTGTTGAGTTATTTTTGTTGATGTCTTCACCCTTTATTTCTTCTTTTATAATGTTTTGAGCTTTTTTGTATCCCTGGTATCCTTATTTGAAATTCAAGTCTTATAATGGTATTTCAGGGCTCCCCCTCTGCTGTGATATGACAGATCACCTAACAAAATGCTTCAGTTTCTCTTTAGGAGGTTCTCTTCCCACTTTCCCTCTCACCCTGATTCTCCTAGCCCATGAGCTCCTCTTCACTGTGATGCACGTTCCACACAAGCAGGGATTTCTGTGGAATAAGTCCAGGGACATATTATAGGCTTTGAATATTTGTTGAATGAATTATTGAATAAATGGAGAACTCTATCAAAGTCTTGTTTTAGGCAGTGTGCCTGCCTTTACTTTGCACTCTTTGTTCCTGTAACCCCACGGGTTCCAAAATCTAGGCAACCTCTCTCCAAATTTAGATTAGGTCAGAAACCCTGCAGCACCAGCCCAACTTTTGATTTGGCATGTCTTTCTGGGGGGTATGGCTATGTTCACCTTATTGTGCTGCTACACATGAATTTTAGCTCTTAAAAAATCAAGTATATGTGTGTACATATGTATATGCATTTATGTATTTATCATTGCTTTGTGTTTGCAGCAGGGAAGATTTATTGAAGTGTAAGTTATCTGTTCCAAATTTACCATAAATTGATTTAAGAACTGACTGTTCATTAGGTATTCCTATGACAAATACTTCAATGCCTTTATTCTAAACATCAGTAATGCTGACCATTTATTAATTTGTTTAGCTTACATCATGCTTTGTGATGAAAAGGCTCTGCATAGATCATACAGTATGAGTGTTAGTGCTAGAACTGTACATGAAAATTTAGCATACAAGAAGTATCTATCACTTAAAACTTCATTTAAAAACATCTTTATAGTTTCTAAGAAATTAATGTAAATTATAGAAACTTTAACAATTGTTATAAACAGTAATACAAATAAAACAAAAAGAAAACTTTGAATTTATTTACTTTAAGTTATATATGACCATAACATTAATGAGAACTTAATATTATTTCATAAAATTATCTAACACATACTTGTAAAAGAGCACATTTTTCATTAACACCCATGCTGTTATTATCACAGTACAAACATTTAGACATATATCTCCAAAACAGAATAGAAGATGGCCTATGCAATTCAGAACTTCGGTACAAGGAATAAACTTTGTGTAGGGTGCTTTCAGTTAGAACTAAGGGTGAAATTTTTATCAGCTACAGACTACCAAAACGTGTTGCCCAATATATTTGCTAGGAATTTCTTGAGAAGCACTATTGATTTACCCAAGTTTGTTTTCAAACTTTTGCTAATAAGGAAACATCTTTAATATAGTGACATAATAATTGAATTTGCAATTATCAGATCCAAAACTGACATCATTTGAGTTTAGGTACTTTCAAAAAAATATATGTGGATTCCTGGCACAGGCACTTGATTTAAAATTTGTGGTCTTGCTTTTCTAAATCACTTATTAGATTTTTACTTGAAACAATAATTTAAAATGTTTTCAAGCTGCAGAAAATATAGTAGTACAATAAATACTCATGATACCTTTATCAAGCTGAACCAGTTGTTAATATTTTACTAGTCATCAAGCTAATATTCCTATTCACTACTTCTATCCATTATTAATAGGAGACCTATCAAGACCTGGTTGTTTTACGCAGGTTGTGTTTATTGTTTTTGCTCAGCTCCTCCACACCTGCCTCTATGATATAAGTTCACTCAAGTGCTAGGCAAATTCCATTGCAGAACTAGAACTACAGTAGCAGGTTTATTTATAATTCTAGTGTGTCAGTTTCCAGTAACTAACAGGTTTTCACCTAGATGGCCTCATAGAGGACTCCTTTCCTGCACACAGAGAATATTAGCCTGAAGATTCAATGAAGAAATTATTTATGAAAATTATTTGTATAGAAATAAAATATTTTAAAGACTATTTGGTATTGTGAAAGGAGGAAGACATGGTGATTATGAATTATGAGTAGAAAGTAATCAGGCTTTAATACAAACAGGTTTGTAGTAAAAGACAATAGGATGAAGCTTAATAAAACAAGAGTTCAGAAGAATGGATAGCAAGGAAACAAAAAATTCAGTAAGAGAATTAAAAGGTGAATTGGAAATAAATAAAGACTTATTTTGCAGGTTATGAATTTAAATTATATGGAAGGCCAAGATGAGAATTTGAATCAGCATGTGGAGGCAAGTGGCTATACAATGAAAACAATGAGAAAAACCATTATCCTGTGAAAGAATAAGCATGGAATTCAGACTAATAATCGCTATGTTTCTGGAAAATCAAGCAGTGTATAAGAGGTGTAGTCAAAGATATACTGTTAAATGTAGTAGTCTATTATATTTATCAACATGTATAGCATTTATATTACACTTCCTTTTTTCCCCCCTCCCGATGTTTTAACTTTCCTTCTGGTAACATTTCTCATCATTCTGAAGAACTGTGATCAGTTCTTTTAGAGCAGGCCTGCTGCAAACAGGTTCTCATACATTTTCTTTGTCAGAGAATGTCTTTATTTTACCTTAAGTCCTGAATATTATTTTTGTTGGACACGGAATTCTAGGTTGGCAGTCGTTTTCTTTATAACATTTAAAAAATACTTTGCCATTTCATTCTGGCCTCCTTGATTTCTGATCAGACATCTTCTGTAACTCAAATCATTGACCCTATATACGTTTTTCTCAGGCTGCTTTCAATATTTTTCTTAGCCGCTGGCTTTCAGGAGTGTGTTTATATTTCTTTGGTTTTATTTTGTGTAGTCTTTATCCAGGTGCTTAAATACATAGGTTTATGGCATTCACCAAATTTAGGGAGTTTTCCATCATTATTTCTTCACGCATATATTTCACTGTACTCTTTTTCTTCTGTGACTTTATGACATAAATATTAAATTGACTTTTTGGTATGGTCCCATAAGGCTGTAATGCTATGTTCATTTTTTTCTATCTTTTGTTCTCTGTGTTATTTGGATTGTATAATTCCTATTAATTGGTCTTCAATTTCACTGAACTTCTGTTGTCATCTTTACTTTGACATTTAGCCCATCCAGAGAGTTTTCATTTTTTCAGTCCCAAAATCTCCCATTTTTTTCTTCTTTATATATATTCTATTTCTTTCCTGATACTTTCTATATTTTCACTCATTTCAGAACTTCCACCTTCCTCATTGGAGAATTTTTATAATAACTGCCACTGCTGCACTGAAAGGAGACTATTTTTGCACTCCTCCACCCTAGACCAGATGATTTCTCCCTCTGAGGTGGTGCAGACACTCAGTTTTCAGGTGACCTTGGGTGGAAGCTGGTGGATACCAGAGAGAGAAATAGGCAAATTCACTGCCAATCAAGTTGTATATTTTCTGGTCTTATTCCCCAGTGTATTTATTGCTCTTTACTTTTCAAAGTCCTCAGATACTTGTTCCGTACATTCTCTTCAGAATGTTTTATGTATTTTATAGTTACAGTCAGTGGGAGAAACAGTGTAAACTGTGCTTATTTCATCTTACGTAGGCTAGAAACTATACACATCCTTTTGCTCTTAAATTTTATGCATTCGGATATTTAATGCATGTCTCTTGTAAGTCCATACATTCTTTATTTACTGTGGTAGTTCTCTTAGATTTACTGTTATCCACTAGTAAGCCCATATCCACTAGTAAGCCCATATCCATATATGTAAGCCCGTATATTTGGGCTTAAAGCAATTATCTTAAATTTATTACTTGAGTTCTATTTGTTATCTGTGTTACTTTTTCTCACACTTTTTGAATTGCTTCTTTTTAATAATCAATTTTTCACTTCTATTAGCTTTACAGTTCTACATCCTTTTATTATGTATTTAGTGACTATTACACAAATTAGATAGTATTGACTTACAGCCTAAGAATGAAAGGGCTTTCTAATATGTTAGTTCCATTTACCCTTTCCAAATTATATTTTAAAATTCTGTGATATTTTAAATCCTAAAATTATATAGATTCAATTAAATGTACCCACACTTTTACCATTGCTGCTCATACATCTCTGAGCTTCTTTCTAGTATCATTACACTTCTGACTGAAATGTGTGTGTGCTGGTGATGAATTCTCTCAACTTGTTTGTCTGAAAAAGTTATCATCTGACCATAATAGTTGAATTATATTTTCTTAGGTACAGAATTCTATTTCACAACAAGATTTTGAAGACATCATTCCACTGTTTTCAGATTTCATTGTTTTTGTTGAGAAGTCGACATTTTACTCTACTTTTATGATTCTTTTCTTCATATTCAGTTTTTAGCAGCTTTATTGTAATGTGCATCCATGCATGAGCTTTTCTTTGTAATTTCTGGTTAGTGTGTATAGGACTACTTGAATCTGTAGATTAACATATTATATCAATTACAGAAAATTCTATGGCAATATTTCTTCAAATATTGCTCTTGGATTTCTCAAACATTTTATCTTCTTCAAGATACTTTTCAATATCAATCAATTTTTTCATAATGAGAACATTCTTTGTTTAAAAAACCATTATGTTAATTCAACCAATATTAAGTAGCATTCTATGAGCCAAGCATAGTTCTAGGCACTGGAAAGATCAGAAATAAATGGAACAAATTTCCTGCTTTCATAGAGTATTATATTTTATATTGAATATAAAGTATGATCATAATATATAAGAAGGAGAAAAGCAGCCCTTATCTATGAGTTAGGCCTTGGTGCTGTTATAAGTTGGGCTGGCACTCAGATAGGTCTCGGCCTTCTGCTGAACATAAACAATTTAAACATCACAATAGGTCACTCTATGATCATGATGGTTTCAAACAAAAATAAGATCATTCTGTAATGTCTGAACATAGACAAGTCATGAACATTGTGAGTGTACAAAAATAACCAAACTTTTCACTATCCTTGCTCATGTGAGTGACTGTTGCTTCTTTATCAATTAAGACATTAGGCTTGGTCTAATCGCTTTTCCTTCTAGATAGTTGATTAAGATAATCATGGAATTATCTCTGCTTCTTGACAACATTCAATCTAAAGCCTCACTTCTTTAAACTCTCCTTCAAATCTTTTAACAAAAGCCTAAATTCTATAATCAATCCTGTTGAATATCCTCTTACAGAAATGCACAATAGTTTTCCATGTTATATGTTCTCCCTCACTGCAACAGGTAATAAATTCAACTTGTTCAACTACAGGTGTGTTCCTGATGGTCTTTGCCTGAAGAGCATTGACATACATGTTTATGTGTGTCAAAGTAAAACTACCAGAAAATTAACCAAAAGATTTTAAGGAACAACTTTCTTCTACTTTTATTTTCCAGATTTCTATTAAACACATATTTCTTTACAAACAAAAATTAATTTTAAACTATTAATTTGTGAACCTTTATTAGGTAGTCTATATATAAATGTGTATTATATATAAGATCTCTTTTCACATATTTTACCTAGAATGTTATAACCTTTGTATTGTCTTCCAAAATAAGAACACTAAGTATGTCTGGGTGTTTAGTATAAAGTATAGCTTTAGGAGAATTTATATTTTTACTTCAGGACTTTCTGTGTTTTCTGAATTTTCTAAATGTACATGTACATTCAGAGCCCACTAAAACAATTCAATTCTATTCAAAAACTAGAGCTGATGATGCAGATTAAATATACTAAATTACTGATCTAAAGTAATCTGAAAGATTATGACTAATCCTTACCTCCAGAGAAACCCAGTTTGTTTTATTAATGGATAAGGCTTACATGGTAAAACTGTTAACTTCACGTGGAAAGATATAATAAAGAATAAAATAAATTCCAGAAATTTTAAACAAAGACATATTCCATTATAATACAATGTTAAGCTTTAAGTAAAATATTTAAAATACAGTTGTTCTTTTAGGGCAATGCCTGAAATAGCATCGAAAGTTGTACAATACCAAAACTTAATTCTTTTATTTGTTCAAACTCAAAAACTATTCAACTGTATCAGAAATAATTTTATAGAACTGATTTATTCAATAGTAACTCTAAATTAGCTTTTGCTTTCTAATTTTTTATCTTAATTACAACAGCCTATTTTTATATTCTATGTGACTTTTGCTAAAGAAGTCCAAGTTATTATTTCCAAAAGTTAAACTGGTGACCTACAGGGAAATTATGTATTTTTATCTTGTCACATATGACAGCTATTTTCCACAGCATATTATCAAGTATTTCACTACACATCAAATTTCTATGTTTATAACTGGTAAAATTAAATATCAAACTAAACCAAACTTGCTTCTGTATCATTTCTATTATAAAAAAATTATTTTGTTAGAGCACTTCTAAAATTAGTGGCATATTTAATACCAAATTTCGCATAATGTGGGTTAGTAATCTTGAAACAATAAGCTTTAATATGTAGGACCAGAGTGCTTAAGATGCCACCTGTGCTTTAAATGTTTCATTACAGACATAATGGTAATGAATGACGTCCTTGAAACCACTGTGCAAACAGTGCTTTATTTTTCAAAAAAAAAAAAAAAAAAAAAAGAATATCTCTTACTGTTAGTGGGGAGGGAATATTTTATGCTTCCTTCGTGAATACCTCTAGTAACTTACTTTACATAAAATTATTCAAATAAAGTCATAAAAACCCATTCATTTACCTGCTGTCAAAGAGTAGAAAGTCATTAAAAATTATATATTTATAACACTTTATAAGTCATTTCAATGCTGTTTTATGAATTACTTCAACATTTAGAAGTAAAGCTTAACTAGCTTTTTCCATGAGATTTTTTTCTAATGTACTATGCTCATTAGAAGAATGGATAATTCCACATTTCATCAAAACAAATGCAGTTAAGATACTTGGCCAGATGTGGCACATCACGTCTGTAATCCCAGGATTTTGAAAGGCTGAGGGGGGCAGATGACTTGAGGCCAGGAGTTTGAGACCAGCCTGGCCAACACAGTGAAACCCTGTCTCTACTAAAAATACAAAGTTTAGCCCGGTGTGGTGGCACACACCTATAAATCCCAGCTACTCAGGAGGCTGAGGCAGGAGAATCACTTGAACCTGGGAGTCAGAGGTTGCAGTGAGCCGAGATTGTGTCACTGCACTCCGGCCTGGGCAACACAATGAGATTCCTTTTCAAAAAAATGAAAAATGAAATACTCATTTGGTACACTTGGTATTAGAACTCACCCAAAATGCCCAATTTACTTAATAGTCACAGAAAAGTAGATAGACTTGACATAGACTTTAGAAATGTTTGCCTAATACAAATGGAAACTAAACAGCATAAATAATTAAAAGCTTCAATATTCTCTACCTTCTTTTTTGGCTTTTATTTTCATATTTGTATGTTTTCATGGAATTTCAAAAGGACAGGAAAAGAATGGCACCATGTTAGTTATACCTGTAAGGTGAGAGGACAGACCAGGAGCTATCACTGTTTTGTTTCCTATACAGTTTTCATGACTGGAAGGTGGTCTGAACTCATGGATAGTAAAGAGAGTGGTAAACCCTTTGACTTTTCAACAAATACCTTTTGGTACACCAAGCTGACTGAAGAGAGAAAGGACAAATCCTACGTATGGGGTTTAGGTGGCTGCAGCACAGAATTAAAAATTTTCCCATCCATACATCATTTGTCTTAGAGCTCATAATATATGTAGAAAGCACAGTAACATCTCACTTACTAAAATGTGGTTGAAATATTTTTCTAATAAGTTGAGAAACATGAAGAGAAAGTAGGAGAAAGGTGACTACTAGTGGGAAAGAGACCTGTAGTAGATCTCTTTTAAATAATTATCTCAATGTTTTCCTTATACTTTGGTGCAGGCTTAGTTTTAAGTACAGTATAAAACTTGATTAAAGCAAGTAATATGTCGACAACTCTATTTTCTGATAAAGATTTTAGTGAGTATATGATTTCCACATGATCTTTTTAGTTTAATAATTCAAAGAAACACATGAGAGAAAATATGTTACTTTTGATAACATAGAATTCCACAACAGTTTAGTAACTGAAGACCTATGTAGTTGTAGATTGCCCTGTTTTGGGGAAAAGAGGTGAGTAAAGTCAGATTTTTATAATAAACACTGACATTATACAAATATCAATGTACAGTGGATAGAAATTGATGCTGACTCAGGAATAAGTTTCACATAAATAGCTCTAGATACATCTTACCTTTTCTAATAATACTTTTGAGAGTTGCTTTCACAGTACAGAATATAACAAGATTTTTAGTTTTGATATTTATTATAAATACAAAAATATGGTAAACAAAGGTAATGTGCAGCAACACATATTCTTTTTTTTTTTTTTTTTTTTTTTTTTTTTTTTAAGGTGGAGTCTTGCTCTGTCACCCAGGCTGGAGTACAGTGGCGCTATCTTGGCTCACTGCAGCCTCCACCTCCTGGCTTCTAGTGATTCTCCTGCCTCAGCCTCCCAGGTAGCTGGGATTACAGGCACGTGCCACCACGCCTAGCTAATTTTTGTATTTTTAGTAGAGACGGGGATTCACACCATGTTGGCCACGCTGGTCTTGAACTCCTGACCTCAGGTGATCCACCTGCCTCGGCCTCCCAAAGTGCTAGGATTACAGGTGTGAGCCACCACGCCTGGCCTCATCTCACTTTTTTAAAAAGAAAACATTGATGTTTAAATACATATGTATATAGATGATAGGCACATTATAAACATGTGCACATACACACACATACATGCACATTTTATATGCATGTTTTAAAGCATGTGCTCCTGCATGATGCCTTGCTTAGAAACTATTCCTCCCTGCTTGTTTTGTCACAACTTATAAAATTTAGTTTTAGCTGAAGTTCAATAATTAAATAATATAAAAGCTTGCCACCATGAAACAATGAAAGAAATTGAAGTTGCCCAAGTGCATAATATTTGAAAACTATTCATGTTTATATTAACACAGCTAATATCATTTTCTCACCTGCTTTGTGAACAAGGAAGGCCTGATATTTTCAGTTCAACTAACAGTTATCAAATACTTACTATGTGCCATATACTATGCTAGGTGCCGAATACTTAAAGATTAATTAGCCACGTCTCTACCATCAAAGGGTTATTACAGATGAAAGACTTGCAATAAAGTACATATGCAGTATAGAAATTTGAGCTGAAAACCTTTAACAGCTCCAGTAAATGTTACATATTAACATGTCACTTTTCTATTAACCTTTTCCATTTGATGCTCAGAAATAAAGTAGTACCTCTTCCTTGAAAAGAAAGGTGATTATCCTAGCTACTGCTCTACAGTCCATTTTAGTTTCCCAAATTTCTGAAATTAATGCTCGCCTGCTTTATGTGCTCACTCCTTAAGACATCAGCACACTGGTTTCTGCCCTCACTATCTTGCAACGTCACTAAAAATGTCACTAATCACCTCTTAAATGCCAAGTCTACTGGTAGTTTCTGCAGCCAGCTTTTGATACTGATCGACATCCACTTTAAAAAAACTCTTTTCCTCTGAATCTCTGGTCTTCTGATCTTACTCAGTTTCTCCACCTAACTCTCTGAGCCCTTCTCTGTACAATTTGTTGTTTTCTTTCATTCCCCACTTTCTGTGACCATTTGTCTAAATCTACTCATCAGTCATGTACTCATACTCATTCCCCTCTTTGCTTCATAAAACTCAGACATTTTCATAGATTCAATTAAAAATTTCATTAAAGAAAGTAAAATATATTAAGTATTATCCATGAATGAAAATAGAACATTACCTGCTTGGGGACAAATTAAGAACTTTGGTTATCTCAAGGTTATTACTAAGAAAGATGAATTTCAAATTAAGTATAAATTATAATCATGCCTGTTAAATTGTCACTTTAAAATAAATGTTTGAGCTATGTTAGACCACAAAGAACAGGTCTGGGTTCTAAAATGGACATAAATAAAGATTTGGATCCAGTTAAAACTTATGGCCACTTTGTTCACTAATCAAACAAAAATAAGATGTGAGGCTGGGCGTGGTGGCTTACATCTGTAATCCCAGCACTTTGTGAGGCCAAGGCAGGCGGATCACCTGAGGTCAGGAGTTCAAGAACAGCCTGGCCAACATGGTGAAACCTCATCTCTACTAAAAATACAAAAATGAGCTGGGTGATGTAGTGCATGCCTGTAATTCCAGCTACTTTGGAAGCTGAGGCAGGAGAATCGCTTAAACCTGGGAGGTAGAGGTTGCAGTGAGCTGAGACTGTGCCACTGTACTCCAGCCTGGGTGTCAGAAGATGTGAATAGGACATAAGAGATACAAAAGACACAGTTACAAGTGCATGATAGGACCCACTTTCCTAGTGTCTCCTTACATCCACATGAATGTGCTACCAGCGTAAGTAATTAACTACACCCACATATAAAGGATAAAGAATGCAGAGTCACAGACTCACTGCCTTTTATGCCAGTAAGCTAGGGGAGGAGCTGTGTCAGCTTTAATTTCTATTGACTATCACATAAGGGAATTCTACTAGGACATGTTTCCTTTCTATATTCTATCTCTTCCCATATTATCAGGTCAATGGCAGTCCAGGTCATGGTCTACCTACCACATAGGATAATTTCATCACCATTAAGGTGACAAGCAAGGTCTTTCAAAACAGAGGTATGATGGCTAGGGACTTAGAATAAGAATCAATAAAACCTGGTTTCTTATTCTAGTTTTGGAAACATCAAAGATTTCAAGAAAGTTTTTTATTTTCCTTGTACTTCTGCTTTCTCAATATCTACAAAAAACGAGATTATATTATTACCAACCTCTCTTCAAACTCTTAACATATTATAATAATACTTTTATCTGCATCAGCCGTACACAAATTAGAGTCCACAGGCTAAATGTGCCTGCCACCTACTTTCGTAAATAAACTTGTTTTGGGACACAATTACGCCCATCTATGACATGCAGCTTATGGCTGATTTTGCTACAAGGACTAAGTTGAGGAGTTGTGACAGAGACCATAGAGCCCAAATGCCTAAAATAATTGCTTTGAGGACCTTTATTTTAAAAAGTTTACTGATCAACAATCTACAAACCTCCTTCTCCATATACTCTCTTCTGACATCTCCAGAGGTCAGTCTCGTATCCTCACCTATTTTTTTTTTTAAGCTTTAGAATGAACCAAAAAATACTATCCACTATCTGAATGGCAAAGGGATATTCCTTTATTCCTCCTCCATTACTATTCACTATAAAAGGTAAATGCCACAAAAGTTAACATCAAACAGAGTTGATAGTCATATCTTTTGGAGGTTATGAAATGTAGGACTTAGGAGCATCAAACTCATAACTGCCTATGGAATCAAAAGGAATGAAATTACAACTCTGAGCTCTTCTATTTATCATTCAACATCTCCTAAGCTATGAATGCATTGTAATCCTTAAAACAATACTCTTTCTTGTAAAGAACTTATATTAATGCCAGGCACATAGTAGGTGCTCAATAAATTTGAGCTATTACTGTTAATTATGATAATATCCCTGGCTTTCAGAAAAGTGCCAAGTACATAGTAAACACTGAAAACTGTTAAATTAATGAATTAAAAGATTGAATTAATTACTATCAATAATTTCATTTTACCAGTTTCTCAGGCTAAAACCTCAGTCCTACCTTTAGTTTTAATATCTCCTATAGACTTACAATCAAGTTCTGCTAATTATTTACTTGTAAACTCTATGAATCTGACCATCCAAATTTTTCTCCCTGGATCTAGAATTATCTCCTTTTTCTTCTACCTGAACAACTTATTTAGAAACTCACATATATCCCATAATTTCCACAATACTTTATGACAGAACTCTATGATAATTACCCAAAGAACAGATCTCTGCAGAAGGTTAGATTTTTAACCTACATGCAACAGTTAGTTGCTGGAGCTTTTTAAACAAGAAAAGGAAAACAGAAGCTGTGCTGAACTATTGATTCTTATGTATTCTCCAGGGTGATTTTCCATGAATTGCTAGAACACCAACAAGAAAATGATATAGAAAATAATACCTCAGCCCTTGCAGAAATTTCTCCAATGGATTATAATTAAGTCATATGCCCAAAGTCTTTTTGGAAAGAACTTCTGCAAGAGACCTCAATCTCAAAAGCCTCCTGACTATTCCAAACCACAATTTAAGGTACCTAATAAGCTAAAGCTTCTGTGTCTAATGGTAGCCTCTAGCTTCAGGTAGCTATTGAGCATTTTAAACATGACCAATCCAAATTGAGATGTGCTGTTGTGTACAGATCCATACCTGATTTCAAAGACTTAGAAAAAAGCATCAACTATCTCATTAGTATTGTTTTATATTGATTATGTGTTTAAATGATACATTTTTGGAGACATTTGGTTAAGTTATTTACATTTTCCTGCCTCTTTTTACTTTTTAAAATGTAGTTACTAGACATGTTAAAATACATATAGATTGCATTGTATTTCTATTTGACAGCATTGGCATAAAAGAGCTAATTCAAGGCCCATCATTAAAACCTTTAGTATCTTTGAAACCACTCACTAAACAAAACAAAACAACCCAGCAATGATTTTGACAGAGCTTACATTTCCATTTCAGGGAATTTTTCTACTGTGGAAGCCAAAGTTATCCACACATACTTCCTCTTTATTTCCAGGACCAAGAGTTGAACGAGTAACTTCAGTTCAACCAGTCAGAGACCCCTACTGAGGACTTTGGAACTAGAGGGATACACAGGAACAACTAGGCAACAACTAATTCCCCTGGTGGGACTACCCTGGTGGAAGTAGCAGTACTTGTCCAGTGGCAGCAGTGTCTGTGGCAGCAAGAGGAGAGAATTCTACTGACTGTACCTGTGGCTTGGCCTTGGCCATGTTCCTTGATCCTCTGACACCTTCAGTTCCTGCCCATTTCTTCACCTCACGCCCTAGTAATCTCATTGACCCTATAAGCACCCAATATTCTTCTAATAAATTTCCATCCTGATTAAGCTTACTAAAATCAGTTTTTAATGCTTGCATCTGAGAACATTAAATAATAGAGCTAGAATATTTTACTATTTTTTCATTTTATCAGAAAACAGTGTCACATTCAGTGCCCCTTGTACAGTGGTTCTCACACTTGAATGTAAATCAAAATTACCTGGAATGCTTATTAATTCCCTGACTGCTGGGATGTATCCCCAGCATATTTACGTTTTACTGCATCCATTTTTTTTTTTAATGAACAACTGAAAAGACTTATTTTGACTTCTCTTTTATTGTCTACTTTCCACCCATTATTTAAGATCCAACTCAACTCTCCTCCTTCATGATGGCTTCCCAAAAGATAGGGATCCCTCCTTGCAATGACCTAATTGCATATATTGTATGTAAGTCCTGTGAAAATTAATGGCCAACTGCTCCATTTTGCCTCTTGTGTTTTGTGGAATTTTTATAGGCACATGGGTGGGGTGTGTGTGTGTGTTAAATTACATGACCAGGAAGTATCATAGTCCAGTAGAAAAGAAATAGGTTTTGGAGTCAGAACTGGATAAAATTTCATCTCTACTCACTACTGACTGCAGTATTACTAATTCCTCTGAGCTTCAGTCTCCTCATCTTAAAAGCAAAGATATTACCTTTGCTTTAAATAGGTATTTTTTTGTTGTTATTGTTTTATTTTTGAGACAGGATTTCCTTGCTCTGTCACCCAAGCTAGAGTGCAGTGATTGATCATAGCTCACTGCAACCTTGACCTCCTGGGATCAAGTGATTCTCCTGCTTCAGCCTCCTGAGTAGCTAGGACGCGAGGTGCATACCAAAATGCCTGGGCCACACCTGGCTAATTTTTTTTTTTTTTTTTTTTTTTTTGAGAGATGGGGTTTTGCCATGTTGCTCAGGCTTGTCTCAAACTCCTGAGCTCAAGTGATCTGCCTGCCTCTGCCTCCCAAAGTGCTAGGACTACCAGCATGAGCCACTGCACCAGGCTAGTATTTTCTTTCAACAGTAACATTTTAGACTTTTTGTTTGTAAAGATTAAGTATATTTAATGGACATAAATCCTTAACACACCCGTGGTACAAAATGGGATGAATAAATTCTGGTTCTATTTCCCTTTGTTCCCCTTTGTAGGTCTATGATTTGATTCACCAACTAAACAGTAGATTTAAACTTCAGTGTGCATGACAGTGACGAGGGAAGATTCCAAAGAATGTAGTTGCTCAGCCCTATTCAAGTGAGATACCTGGGTCCAAAATTTCTACTTTTCCATGCTTCCTATATGATTTCAGTCATGGGTGGTTCAGGCAACATTGTTTTGAGAAACTCTACAAAGCACAGGTGTAATAATTGTTTATCATGGTCCTAGTACACATGGCTCCTAGTATACATTTCTCACACATTGCTATTCAAAAGGTGCTGCTACGTGATGCAGTTTTAACTATAATAACAATAATAATAGTAATCAATGAAAACCATATTAATAATTTTAGTATTATTGTTTTTGTTGTGGACTGCATTTACGGTAGTTCTCTACTAACCCAATTATTTCACTGTCCAGGTAACTCTACTCGTAGACCATACCAGATACAGAGCAAAAGGTTTCCAACTCCTCAGTCTATCTTACCGTAGTAAATATCTTTGTTTGAGACTTCAAAAATAAATGAACCTACATTTTCAATGACTGAAAGTTGTGTAATTACTCATCTCTTTACACATAAAGTAAAATTCTGATTTCTAAAACACAAAAACTTCACATTCTTTTATTAAACAAATACCTTAGATTATTTCTTTTGACAGCAAATGACGACAATATCCCAAGTACCATTTTAGGCAACAGAGATACACAAGACAGGCACATCCCCTGCTATCACGGCGTTTTCACTTTGGGGAAGGTCAAACAATAACAAAGTAAATAGATGCTTAATATAACTTATGTACAGAGAAAATAAAGCAGCTAGGTACAGAATAGCAGCTAGGTAATGAGTGCTAAGCTGTGTAACCCAGATGCCCCCCTTCAGAACTACGTGACTTCATCTTACAGTTTCTAGAAGTGCTACTGGCTGATACATCCAATTATTTCACTCAGGGGAAGAGAGTCCCCTAGTGCGAAATCATGTCTCTTTCCCAGGGTCTCTCAGATCTTGCAGTCTGCATGCAAAGCTGATCAACATGAAGGTATAAAGGCTGCACTCTTGGCCGAGTCAGGACATCTCTGAGGGGCTACTCCAGTTCTAGAGCTCCCATGACTTGGCTGAACACTTTTTGTGACGGCATCACAGTTTGGCTTCTCCCTTGTCCTGATCCTGCTTTCTTCCCTTCCATACATGTTGATCCCCAAAAGAACTCCTTGCATACTCATCTCCTCATGGGGTCTGCTTTTCCTGGAACCCAACTGCAATGAGCTGGAAATGGAAATTGAATGCCTGCTTTACTCCCTTGGCACTTCCTGACATACATGAATTTATTTTCATATTTCCCACTCCTGTTAGCCTTTATGCCTATAGAATGACTTAATTTATAAGCCAAGCTCCATAAATTCTTGTCTACCACTTTCTTCAGCTCAAAGGAATAGACTTTTTTCCTCAAAGGAATATTCATTTCTTTTTCTAAAAATATTTGTCTAAATACAAATAATGACATATCTGTTGGAAAAAAAGGCAATCTGGATTATTTGAGACACTGTTCTTGGAAGGAAATCTTCTTTCACTCTATTTTGAAATATTTTAATAATAATCATTGTAAGTTAAATTTACAAAGCATTTGCCTTGCATTCAATATTACGTGAAGTGCTTTTATATTCACTATTTCATTTTATCCTAAGAACTTATGAGTTTACAAATTATTATCCCATTATACCAAGAAGAAAACTAAAGTTTAATGAGTGTAAAATGTATCCAATGAACCAAATCCAATAGGTGATAAAATTTTAATCTAAACCCAGGCAGTGGGCACCTGACTCTTAACTACCATTTGCCTTTTATACAATTTAGAAACCACTGTGCAAGAGTTAAGTGCCATTTTGTACATTCGTTTTTTAAAAATTCAGTTCCTTTCTCTCACCTCAAAAAAAGCCCGGTGTATTTTATACTAATCATGAAAATAATGACAACTAGGTAGTTTTCAAGTGTGTCAATGTTAAATGCAACCTGCCACTTTTGCCTATTTTAAAAAGAAATTTTCCTTTGTATCCGGAGTGCGGCACTACAGTATCGAAATGCCATTTTTCATTCTGTTCTGGTTTACTATCAGTCAGATGTTGTTAATATGCTAGTGCAGAATACAAAGACAAGTTTCCACCTAAGCAGTTGACCATTTGGGACTTTCAACCTCCTGTAATATAACTGCCAACCCACATAATGTTCAAACAAAGGGTAAAACTTCAAGGATTAATGTAAGACACTGCAAAAAGGCAAGTGACATAAAGGAGAGAGACACATATTTTGCACCATATTGTATTTTTTATTACCCTTTCCAAAAATAAAAAAAGTGTTTCATTTTTAGCTATAGAGCAAAATCATATGGTTTGGTCATAACATGTTTATTCATCTTTAAACAATACATTTAATTAAGTTTATCATGGATATTTTAAAAATAGCTTTGAAAAAAATTCAATTTATAAGAAAATATTTTGTTGGTAGCATTAGAACCCAGTTATTTCAGGTCAAACCACTGCAGGGAAGAAAGATTTCTCTCCTTGAGTTTTGATCTATACAGTTCTAAACTGAAGTCAAAAGGTCTCTCCCAGTATCATAATAGTAAACTGTACTTGATCTATAGCCCCCAAGGAAGAGAAAGTAAGTGGAAGCTGACTCCATTTTAGAAAAGGCTAGCTAACATCAGAAAAACTGCACAGTTTCAAAACAATCAGACATATCAATAGAAACTGAGATCATTTGATGCTCAACAAAATCAAAATCTGAGTTAGAAGCTAAATAAAAATAGATCCTCCAGCTTGGTAGTGTTGTTAGAAAGGTTAAGATAAACTGTTGCTAAGATTTAAAAATGATATGACTGTTTAATTTTATGTGTGCCCTAACAATAGAGGATTACACTAAAGGATGGGAATGGAAGAAAATCTCAGCTATTAAATTTGGGAACAAAATTTCTAAAATTACATTTATACAGAACTATATAGTCTCTCGAAAAATAACCTTCAATTTTACATATAAATTAAGAACATTCTAAGTTTCTTATTTCAATAAACTCACCCATCACTCAAACAACTAGACTGGATAAAATAGAATGTATAATATCTAGAGTTGCCTTCAATATGATTGCTTTTTCTTGTTTCTCCTGAAATATGAATAAATTCCAGAAGAAATTATAGTACCTCTACTTCTGGAATTCTGTGATAATTGCAGCATGTATAAAATCCAACTAAGGTCTACACTTAGAATATAAATAATAATATACATTTTTTTAACTGGTGCCTGTCTTTCAAGGAGCCCGTATTAATAGGAGAAAACAGGCAAATAGTGTTTAACAGGCTTTTTCTTAAGTAATATAAGCCCATTGTTACAAAGGCATTATTATGAGCTGACTTATGCCCCCCACACAAAAAAAATTCATATGCTGAAGTCCTAAATCCATTACCTCAGAATGTGACTATTTTAAAGTTATTACTAAAAATGAAGTCATTAGCATGGTCCCTAATCCTATTTGAATAATAACCTTATAAGAAGGGGAAAGTAGGCCAGGTGTGGTGGCTCACGCCTACAATCCCAGTACTTTGGATGGCCGAGGCAGGCAGATCACTTGAGGTCAGGAATTCGAGACCAGCCTGACCAACATGGAGAAACCCCATCTCTACCAAAAAAAAAAAAAAAAAAAAATACAAAAATTAGCCAGGTGTGGTGGCGCACGCCTATAATCCCAGCTACTCGGGAGTCTGAGGCAGGAGAATTGCCTGAACTCAGGAGGTGGAGGTGGAGGTTGCAGTGAGCTGGGATCATGCCATTGCACTCTCTGGCCTGGACGACAACAGCGAAATGCTGTCAAAAATAATAAAACAAAGGAAGAAAAGAAAAGAAAAGAAAAGAGAGAAAAGAAAAGAGAAAGAATAGAGGAGGAAAGTAGGGTCCAGGCACTTACAGGGGAATATCACGTGAAGAAACAGGCAGAAGACTGCTATCTACCAGTTAAGGAGAGAAGCATGGTGATAGCAGATTTCTAGCTTCTAGAACTGTGAGAAATTAAATTTGTTTTTTAACCCACTCAGTCTGTGGTACTTTATTATGACAGCCCTAGCAAACTAATATAAGCATGTAGACAAAGTTAGCCATTAAATGGCATAATTACATAAAGTTGTTCGTTCCAGGAGTTATCCGAGAGCAAATGATTCCAACCAGAGCATATGCTAATTGTTCTATTCATGATCTAAGCAATTAATTTTACTATATAGTCTTCATTTAGGTTAATATTTGCTTAAAATTCAGAACTCTGTGTTTCCTCCTCTATACTATACCTCTCTCAAGGGTAAAAATCCCAATACTTACTAATCTTTGTATGCTGAGTACCTAGAACAGTGCCTGGCACTCACTAAATGCTTTCAGAATTAAATAGCCCATGAAATAAACAAGCAAATACATGTTTGGCTGAATAGTAGCAGCAGCAGAATTTCAAGTTGAACCTAGATAATTACAATACGAATTACTTGTTTACCATATTCACTGTCACAATGTGAAGAGTGTTCCTCAGGGCCCTGTGTAGGAAAAAAGTGATTCAATGGAAAGATTACTCAGTGTGGAGCTAGCTGTTATGAGTTCTAGTGGCAATGCCATAGTCTGAGATAATAACTTCCCAATCTTCTTAAGTGTACACTGGTGATATCTGCCTTTCCTACCTCACACGTACTGAACATTTACTCTTCGAGAAAGAGAAATAAACAAGATAATGCAATTGAACATACTTTGTAAAACATCTTTTATAAGATTTGACATTTCTGGGACCAAACCCAATGTTTTGCTATTTCTGGAAATCCTTCATTTTAAAAAATGGAAGGCATATATGATCAAGGATGTGTGACAGATAATAAATGCACTGGACCATAAATCAAGAGGACGCATGAATTCTTATGCAGTTTCCAGTGCAATATTTATGGTCGGGGTCCAACCACACCTAGCATGAAAATGAAAGAAAATTCAAAAGTGCATTGAGAACTACTAACTTCTATAAATTTCTAGACATTACTATTATTAATTTTCTGAATTCTTTTGTAGGACAACAAATTAATAATATAAATATAATCACTCATGAAGTTGTAAAATATAAGCAAAAGATTACAAGTGTGAAATAATAATGCAATGCATAAAATGTGAAAGCTTGGCTATGTTGTAAGTAAACACGAATATCGAGTTTGGTTTAATTGTTCTGAATATAACCAAAAAATGTTTGGTAGAGCTTTCTAAAGTTTTCTCCTCCTGTCTTATGAATTCACAATGCTCAAGGCCTGGATGTCCAATGCAATACTGCTTCCCATGATTTAAGCATTTACATGCAAATAAGTTTACCTTAGGAAAAATCCATAACTGTTTCAACATGTTAATATCAGTTGCTTGTAATTGTGTCTCTGTTTTGCATTGTTTTGTGTCTTTTCACTTCGGATTCAATATTATTTTTTAAAAGGAAAAGATGTATGGTTGAAAAATTTCTCAGCAAAAATTTCTTTGTGCAGTTAGCCCTGTAGGATGGCATTACCCATGTGTTTAATTACTCACCTTTGAACCCAAATGTGGATATTATAATAAAATATTAACGATAAAATATATTGCCCTATTAATGGCCAAAGTTCTAACTATAAGCATTTGTAGCTCCAGTCCATGATAAATCTATGTGTATAAGCTATTGATTCCAGGCTTGACAAACCTTAGCAAATTCTGAATTCAATTAATATTTGTTGAAGACACCTTAGGTACAAAATATTACCCAGCCATTACCTTTGTAGAACTTATAATTCAGTGAAGATAAGGATATACTCAAGTAACAATACTCCAAAAGATAATGAATTTTATTTTTTTTCACATGGAATTATAATTTCCTTTCTAGAATGAATATACTTCTTGGCAGAGTGCTCATTTTGCATGTATAAAAGATATTCTTCTGTGGTACTAAAACCACAGCTAGAATTCATCACATTTTAAAGATATTGTTAATAAGCACCACTTATTGCATGGCAGGTATACCTGAAACCCTAGGTACACCTAAAACCATTCTGGGGGATATAAATTATTTTTCACTTCACGGATGAAGAAACTCATTCTCAGTAAGGCTGCACAACTTACCTAAAGGTATCATAAATAGGACATGTTAGAAGAGATTCAGTAGACCCGCTTCCTCTGGCATATACTCTTATCCACAATGCTACACTGACATCAGTAAAGGACAATTTATATTGGTTCTTACAGCTTCATGTATATCTACAATTATCTCAAAATGAAGATGTTAATTTAAAAAAGCAATTAGTCTGATAAAATAACCACTCAGGTTATTTTACAGGAATGCAAAGTAGCCAGAATTGGTTTTGCTTTCCATAAAAACAGTAATTTTAGCCCAGCTAAACGAATATGCTGCATTCTAATGTCGCTGAGATTCTATCAAAGCCCCTCCCTAGAAAGCACAGCAATATATATCTACCTATCTTTTCTCCTTAGACCATTCTTATTTAACTTAGAACTTTCTGAAAGATTCTCTCAGAAATGAGCAGTTTATATAAAGACAAGGGATACTAAGACACAAGAGATAAAAATAATAAAAGTTAACAAGCATAATTACTGAAATACTTGACCAAGCTGGCTGGAAAATACTTTAAGGGTATTTTCCAGATACTAGCATTCCAAAAATCTAAATCAGATTTTTGTACACCAAGCTACAATATAAGCAGTACACTTGCTGTAACTAAGTTGCTTCAAATACAAATACATCCAATAACTATGAGAGTAAGCTAAAAATTCAATGCAAACAAGCCAACAATGATACATAGTGGTAGTTTAAGACTAAATAAATACATATCACAATGCACATTTAAGATTAACTCTTACATCCTCAACACAAGCTTCAAGTAATAGTACTATCATGGGTTTCACAAAGTTCATAATCCACAGATCTGAATTGCTTCACCCCCCACCATAAAAAGAGAAGGCAATTCAAAAATCAGGTTAAGTATGAGTGGGAGACTTAAGCTAGTTTTCCTTCCAAATATACAATGAAAATGGTGCTAACCTGAAGAGAGAGAAAAGAGCTGCTTGTATATTTACTCATCCTTATGTGGGCTTTCTTTTATACATCTTTTGTATCATTACCTCATATTGTTTATGTAGCCAACATAAAAGGGATATGTTAATGTTTCCTTATCTGAGCCAGCCACAAACCTTTACACAGTGGCAAGAAAGCAATGATTCTGCAGCAGTATGATGGGTATCACAGACTTTCTTCCACCCTGCAAGACTAATAAGTCTGTAATAAGTTTAAATAGGAGGTAGTTTACAATCCTTACTTTTCCTGGCACATGTGAAAGTAAAATTGAAGAAAAAGGTAAGGCAAAAGTTACCAGATTCTTGCCTAAAAATCTTTGACAGGATTTCCTCCCATTCCTCATCTAATAAACTTATGAACATGTTCAACTAGCTACAACATGAGGTAAGTTCACCAAGGCATTGCAAAGCATTTTAGACACTTTAGATCCATTTAGGTTAGCAGAGCCTCTTTTCACAATCACATGTTATCTCTGTTCCTGTGCATGACATGGCGTGACTGAGGTTTGCATTTTCCAAAGTGAAAAATGTGATTCACAGCCCAGGGGGGAGATCTGTCTTATGATTCTTAGATTTCAAATTAAGAGATTTCTTTGGATCTTTGATTCTTGTAATATAATCATTACCTAACACATTTTTAGTGAGTGGCTTTATCTTGACCTTACTGAACACAGCAACCATCCAGGTCTCTATAACTTCCTGTCACTAAAGGTGTATGTACAAACATCCTGAGGTCTTCAGCAACAATCCCAAATTATAAGCAAATCTGAGTTACTCATTCAATCTAAAACATATTCAGTAGATAAAAATTTGGAGTCATGCATAGTTTTCCACAAACAACTATTATGTGTTTTCTGTTCAAGTCCCTCTTTCCATTAGATAGCAGGTTCCTATCACATTTCAGTATAATTCTATAATCTTTCAGTCACTTTCAAGTTATTAAGAGTCACTCAAAATCCATATTAAAACCTCATTTTCCTATGTGAATGGAAGTACTCCTCCTGCCCTCCAAGCCCTGGAGTTCTACATGGAGGGACATGAGGCCTCATCTTATGTCACCATGTCTTTGTTTCTAGGTGGTTCCTTATTCCACCGAAGATAAGGTAAGAAGAAAGAGGAGGGACAAAAGACGTTGAGTTCTCTGTGCAGGCAGTAGCCAAGGAAGCTGCATTTGTTATACCCTTTTCCTTCCGTCTCAAGCAAATTTCTGGTGTGGGAAGTCTGGTTTAGCTTAAATCCACAGGCCTGCCGGAGCTTCTTGCTACTGGAATCTCTTCATTCAGTGCATGTCCCCCTATCAGAAAAATGGGGCCATTCACTCATCTGTGCCATGCCAAGTAACAGAAGCACAGGCTGTGCCCTTGGCACTGCCTCTCTGAATTCTACCATGTCTCCTGGACCATGACCATGCCCAAGCAGCATCAGGTTGTCATCCAGGTCAGTGACTCAGAAAATTTCATACAAAATACAATCACTTCTCCCTGATTTATTGTTGCAGTCTCCGTATATTTGGTAGCCCTCCAAGTACAGGAGATGTGCCCAATTTGAATTCACGATGTCCTGATATAATTGCTTACTATGTGCCAGACCCTGCCATCACAACAATAGAATCTGGGGATCAACCCTATGTCCTCAGACTGTAGCACTATCTCCCCTTGTTTGTTGCAGTCATTCACTACCCACTTCAAAATGTTAGATCTTGACTCCTGATCACTGTTTCCAAAACTACTTTTGTCATAACTCATGGTGATTTTAATATGCAATTAGTCCTTCTACAGTCCTGTTCCTTCACTCCTTTAACTAGAGCAATCTTACTCTCCATCCTACCTCAGCCACACTCTCGTCTTTACACTCTCATATTAACTGAGCAAATGAGTGTATCTTTTCCCAAATCTCAAACATCTCACTTTCCAACCTCCGATCTTTCTTGCTCACATGTTCTACTACCAGGACTGAAATCATTCTTGATCTCCCTCCTCACCACATTTCAGTTCCTTCTTATCCAACATAAATTCCATGGGCAATCATTCTAATCACAAACACATACACAGACTCCATTCCCTTGCCTTTTTCTTGCATGATCTTTTTTTTGGTTGGCCAGACCATAGCTCTGTTAACTTCAATGCTCCATCTGCTTCTCACTAGCATCCGCTCTACTGAATGTGGAAAGAGAAACATAGTTATACTGATTATTGGGTTTTTATATTGCCTTGGTTTGAAAACCAGATTCTCCAACTCCCCATCCGCATTTTCCAACTGAGTAATCTTAGCCAAGCTATGAAAATTCTCTATATCTCAGTTTCTTCAGTTTCTTCATTTACAAGGTGAAGAAAACATCAGTATGTATTTCAAGTAGATACAGTAAGGATTAGAGTTAATGTATGTAAAGCAGCGCTCCACACTTAGTATTGATAAATGTTGGCTGTTGATGCTATTATGAAAAATACTTTTCTATCTTTGAAAAACACAAACTCAATCCAAGAGACACAAATACCTTATAAAAATTTAATTACCTCCAAAACATGACAGAAATCTTGATAAGAAGGAAATGAATAGACTGTATTCATTTAAATTAAATTGTATTCATATTCATTCAATTAAATTGAATAAATAATGTATAATAAATTATACATTATTAAAACCTTAAGGAATGATTTAGTTACCATGGTTTTAATGGTATAACAATATCCATCAGGCATGTTGTCTTCAAACTAGAGACTCCCTTATTGTTTTTATCACAATCTTAATTTTTAAAATGCAGACAATAACAGAGAACATCAGGAAAACATATAATCAATGACTCTTTACCAGAAACAATCATGATGCAGTCCTTGGAGTATAATAGTCTTCTATGCCTGTGCTGTTTAATATGATGTTGCACTTATTTAATTTAAGCAAAATTTGAAATTCAGTTCCTTAGTCACACTAACCACATTTCAAATGCTCAATAGCCATTTGTTACTCATGGCTACCATACAGGAAAATACAGATATAGAAAGAACATTACCCTCATTGCAGAAAGTTCTATTGAACAATACTGTTTGCACTCTTTATTATACAAATTTAATTATAAAATTGGATAAATTGAAGTTATACATTTGTTTGTGATCCTCTATATTTACTTATGATATAGTAAGTATATTTCAACATCAATAGATATATTTTCTGCCATATCATGTATCATGTTGTCAGAATGCATTTTCGGTTCTTTATATAGTCTCCATCAACTTGCAAAAAAAAAGTTGCAACTATAAACTTATCATCAAATCTTTATGGGTATGAGATATTTTCATTAAAAAATACATTTTAGAAGAAATTCCCATGCATTGATTTGTCAGATCAAATAACATGCATAGTTTTTAATCTCTGGATGTATGTTTTCAAGTCTTTTGCAAAGACTCATCTGAATCTATAAATCTATATTTCACATCACATATATTCTAACATAGATACTTGTTATGTATTCCAGTAAAACAACAGCCTACCTAGGAAAATAACAACATAGGATATAAGAAATAGTATAAAACAGGAGTATACAAAAATGGAATAAAGTCTCAGAGCAGCAGCTGTTTAAGAGAACTAAAAAGCAACTGAGACCAAGAAGCCAATCAGCTCCATGATGACTTAAAGAAGGTACCTGGAATGAATTCCAAGAAATAAAGGAAGAAGCTGGACGATGTTAGCAAGATGATAAAAGATCCTCTGTTAAAAAGAATTCCAGAAAAACTTCTAAAAATCGACATATCATACATGAAGCAAGCTAAAAAGTATATTATGGAATTAAATCATCTATAGAGTATAAGAAAGGAACCTTCATTTGCCCTTAACCCAAGGAATAATTAAAAACAGATTTTTGGGATACACAGTATACAACCATATCACAAATGTATCAGTAGAACATGTTAACAAAGAGCAATCTATTTTCAGGTCATGAAAATATAGAAGCTACAACAAATGAAAAGCTATATTACAGCAAACAGACACATAACCCAGTAAATTATGTGTGTTATCTTGTAAGTAGTATTTTTCTGCATGTAGGCTAAAAATATTTCCAATTTCTTTCCAAAGATCAAGCATGTAAAAAACCTATGCAGAAAAATAAAATTTGTTAATTTGTGTAGGTACATGAGTCTCTGTAAGCAAATATGCATGTTTTAAGCAGCTTGAGATTTAACTACTGTGAATTTCAGGGACTGTGTGGAGGTGGAAATCAAGAGACCAAACCATACAAATACCACATAGCAATGCATCTATATTTAGACCTCATAGGTATTCTGTTTTGCCTTATTATTGGGCATTTTTAAAATGTTCTATGCATGAAAGAGCAAACTGCACAGGAGGTGTATTTCAATGGGTATGGCATGAAAAGTTTTGCATATGCTGTTGTTTCAAGTGTTATCTTTGTATGATTTCTCTTTTACTATACATTGATTTTTTTAAGCAAAGCATTTTACAGTGGATATTTGAAGTGGGGCGGCAAATAATGAGGGCAAATCTAAGAAAGGTGAGAAGGAGATAGAAGAGGCCAGACACAACGTTGTCCTTGGCTATAGAAACTT
Organism: Macaca fascicularis; assembly: GCF_037993035.2. Taxonomy (NCBI): domain Eukaryota; kingdom Metazoa; phylum Chordata; class Mammalia; order Primates; family Cercopithecidae; genus Macaca; species Macaca fascicularis. Next base: position 26,042,173 of record NC_088376.1, on the reverse strand, counting down.
CTGTCTGAATGAGATTCCAGCAGGTCTTCTGTGCTAGAATTCTGTTTCCCAACTGATCATCTTTACAGCTAAGATTTCAAGGAAATATAAAGATATGGTTGCAAGTACTGTATCAATACTAGATAGGTGGATAATACATAGAATGGAAAGTGTTATGACTTAATTCCTTAAGAGATGGCAATAGAGGAATCTATGACAAATCAAAGACAATGCTATTCAAATGGGATATTTCTGAGTTTAGTCAATTCAAAGTTATTAGATAGACAGATAGATGATTGAGTGATAGATAGATAGATAGCTCTGAACATTTTACAAAGTAGATCCAAGGTGAAATATTTAAAAGAAAGAATAAGATAATATCATATATGAAGAATGGGAGGTTTGAGTGATAATAAAATCAGAGTCTACTATTAAGTGAGTAAAACATTTACTATCCTAAAAATACCCTATATTCAGTATGTATAGGAAACAAGATAGCAAGTTATAATAAAACCTACACTTTACTGAGCATATTAATTATATGAAAAAGTGCAAGAATAAGCATTAGCACATAAAAAGAAAATTCCATCATTGATTATCAAGAAGTTCACATACATAATTACATAGTACTTTTCCTGTCTTAACACAATAAAGCTTTCAGATGGGAAGAAAAATAGACCAGAGTATATCATTATCTCCAAGTCTCCAAGTGAACTTGAATTGTTTCTAAGTTTTAGGAAGTTTATAAGGGAGAAAGTACAAACTGAAGGGTAGTTCTGAATTATAGTAATAAATCCACTAAGAAATATCTGTGGTTGGTTGTGAACAAGTTTTCTCACAGACCCTCTACTACATTTCAGTTAGATGCAAGACAGATAAATTAATGTCACTTATTATCAAGCAAATACTTTCATAGTCTTAGGAAATTTTTTTAATGTGTTGAGTTTAAGGTGACTTTGGAACATGCCATTTGAAAAGTTTAGATAACTTGAAAGTGCAGATATAAATTCTTAAAAGTATACAGTTATGTCTTTACAGTATTTTATTTACATTTCTACTATAGCATTATATCAGTCAGGATATGCTAGGTTATGCTAAACTAACAAAATCCTAAAATCCTAGTAACTTAAATCAAAACTTATTTATTGTTCCCTCAATATATTCATATTAGGTCAGCAGGTCTTAAGTCATCAGGACCTCTGTTCCAAGTTATTCTCTCAGGGTCACAGGTTAACAAAGGCTTCACTATCTGGAATACTGTTTGTTTCTGTGACAAGGAAAGGAACCTTAGCAAATCACACACCAACTTTTAACATCTTCTGCCAGAAGTGATAAGTGACATATCACTTCCATTCACATTTTATTGGCCACAGCCAATAACATAACTTCTGGAGTAACCTAACTTCAAGGGGGTGGAGAATTGCAATCCTTCCAGGTGATCAGAAGGAGAACAAGAAATATTAGGAAACAGATTTAAACATTACAAGCATTCAATATGCTATATTTTAAATGGTCTATTTTTCTCTTTTTTAGTTACCTTTAAGCTCCTGGAAAGAAAACGTTGAATTATATCCGTATTTCCAAAGTTTGTACCTTATGCAGTCCTGGGAACTCAATAAATATTTGTTGAATGAATAACAGGGACAGTCAGCAGTGTCAAATATTTCAGCATGTTGAAGAAGTAATACTGAAAAGAGACTTTTGGATGTGACACAAAGTTCACTTGTAATAACTGAAAAATTATCTCAGAAATATGACAAATTGAGGTGAGGAAATGAAGGCAAAGCATTGATACTGCCCTTTCCAAAAGTCTAGCAGCAATTCCAAGGAGAGGTTTTCCAGATCTCACCATTGTTGAGACCAGTCCTAAATTTCATCAATATGCCTAAGGTGGCAGAGCCTTTGCAAAAATTCAAGGAAGACAGCTTCATTTTTGAACAACATACAACTGTGTTCAAAAGTTGCATTCTGCAACTTCAAGTAGCAGCTTGAACAAAGTTGTTCTATATAGATGACAATAGAGCAGGTGTGGTGGGAGATCAGACGGAAGGAGACAGTGAAGTTTTAAGAGAGAGGACGAGTAATTGATGAAATGTTTAGGCAGCACCCCAGGAGGAAGTGGGATAATAAAATAAGTGGGCATTGGGACAGTAATCCTTTTGAGATGAGGTGATTTGAATCAAAATGGTGATAAATAGAGCTGTGACTTGTAATAAAAGAGAAATTTTGGAGATGTGCTTCCCTAATGGTCTTTATTTCATCTGAGAAGAAAAATCTGATAATATTTTGAGTGTGGAGCGGGCATTGGACAGAGGACTTAAAAAGCAAGGAAAAATTTAGAATGGCCTTTACGGTAACAGAGCTACCAGGGATTATAATGACTGAACAGCACTGATAATGGATGCCTAGTTGGGGCTTAAATGTTAAATGACAAAAGAAAACACTCGCCTCCACAGTTACTGGAACCATCTGTATGACTTAGTGTCTAGATATCATAACCCTACAAGTCATCTGGTTACATAGCCAAGCCCAGTACCAAGGAAATTCAAGTAGATGATCCCTTTCTGACGTTAGTCAAAAAGTATACTGCCTTGACTACCTGTATTTAAAGAAAAAGAAAAAAAAAAAAACTTGATAACTACGATTATTTTAACTTAATTACTGGGAACAAAATGAAAATGCGATGTTGACTAACATCCCAGTGGCCATTTTAGATCTACTATCATTATTAATGCTAGGAGGAGGCTGGAATTGATTCGATTAACTTAAAATATACACAGAAGTATTATTATGCAACATTCAAGAGGCTTTTCTGTCTTGTAGAATCTAATATCACCTAAAAAATGAGCAGGTGTCTCATAAAAGAACAAATAAGATTTTTAAAAAGTTTGCATTTTGTTCAAAAATGAAGCAAAGTCTTCCTTGAATATTTTCAGAGGCTCTGCTACCTTGGGCATATTGATAGAACTTAGGACTGGTTTCAGCAATGGCGATTTCCAGAAAAGAAATGTAACAACACTAATGACAGGACCCTTTTAGGTCCTCCATATTTATTCATATATAATGATAACAGAGCAATCATTGTAACTCATTGTGTGACAAGATTGGTATCTACTATTTAAATGTACAGAAATAGTTACACTCTGAGAAAACAGCCTTGGTATTGAGAGAGAGTCATGTCAAGAAGAAGTGGAGCTGAAAGGAAGGGTAAAATGATGAATTCAGTTTGAGAAGATAATGGGAATGCCAGTTAAAATGATAGCAAATAATGTCCTATGCAGATAGTAAATCTCTCATTGGTAAGGAAACTAGTTATGAAACATATGTAAACAAATAAATTTATAATATCATTTATATTGCTAGGCCATATGACTATTTTTTAAACCTGAATTATAAGAGGGAATTATATATATTAAAGGCGACATAATGTTCAATAAAAGGTAATTTTAATGTATAATTGAGTTCTTACAGGTATGTACGGAGCCACTTTTTCTTTTTTTTTTTTTTTTTTTTGAGACGGGGTCTCGCTCTGTCACCCAGGCTGGAGTGCAGTGGCCGGATCTCAGCTCACTGCAAGCTCCGCCTCCCGGGTTCACGCCATTCTCCGGCCTCAGCCTCCCGAGTAGCTGGGACTACAGGCGCCCGCCACCTCACCCGGCTAGGTTTTTTTTTGTATTTTTTAGTAGAGACCGGGTTTCACCGGGTTCGCCAGGATGGTCTCGATCTCCTGACCTTGTGATCCGCCCGTCTCGGCCTCCCAAAGTGCTGGGATTACAGGCTTGAGCCACCGCGCCCGTCCCGGAGCCACTTTTTAAACATGAATGGGAGGCTAGAGCAAAGCTGCAAATAAGAAACAGCTTCAGCTGGGATTACCGTGCTTATTAAAGCTGCAGGCCCTTGACTAGCTTAAAAAATATCCTCTTCATTTACAACAGGTATAACTCCCAATGCCATCCCTCCCCCGATGTAAATGATGAGTTGATGGGTGCTGATGAGTTGCTGGGTGCAGCACACCAACATGGCACAAGTATACATATGTAACAAACCTGCACGTTGTGCACATGTACCCTAGAACTTAAAGTATAATAATAATAATAAAAATATCCTCTTTGGTAACGGTTCTGATGTTTTCTTGGAAAGTATTCACAGTTTAATTCTTACAACTTGTCTCATTTGCTGAAAAACTTCAGGAACTAAGAAGCCAAATGCTAAATAAACCACAGCTAGTAATGAAGAGCATTCTTTCTTTCTTTAAAACATGTGCCTGGTACTTATATTTATTTGGGCCAAACTCCTGTAATTATTTTCCACGAAGGTATGCCAAGCCATCCTCAAACTAGCCTCTCAATGACTTCCAAACTATTTCAGTTTGTATACACACATTATACTCCCGTCCACACACAGACACACTCATGAAGTCAGTGCCACAGGTTTAGTTCCAAACACAATAAAGATAGCACAGTACTTGGCAGTATCTTAAAGGACATGCTCCACTGTGTTTTCTATATACTTGATGATAATCATCCAAATTTTAATAATATATTACTATTATCATTTCTTAGACTCAATTTATTAAAACCTTAGTAAGAGCCAGCTTCCAAGATTCATGGCTGTTTATTTTAGTAATAAAGTAATGACATGAAGTCTTAAAAAACTCTTTCAAGTTGGAACAAACACCAATGCCCTCATATGCCCTATTTGCAGTAGGGAGCTCGAAGGGTGCTTTGTGTTGACATACATTGTCTCACTTCTGTATTCACGCTTTAACTGTTAGAAACAAAGAAACAACGCTTCATTTTTAATGTTTAGACTCCCCTTTAGTGGGAATTTATGAAACAGAAATGAGTAACTGTATTCCTACGAGATGCTATTAATCGAGGCAATCACTCTTTCCTTCAGGTTATAAAAATTGAGAACCTTCTAATATTATTTGATTAGGTGACCCCTCTAGAGATTAATCACTATTATTACCCAAACCTTTTATTATTCTGAAACACAAGGTCGATTATTAAAATATCCCATTTCATTTATGAGGATAAAAAGTCACAGCCTTTGCTGCTCAAAACAAAACTAGTTGATGTTGCATCACAAACACATCTGGGAAAGTAGTTAAGTTGCCAGGTTTTGAATTATCAAAGGGATGATGTGAAAACAAGTTCATTGAATAACACAGAATTTCCAAACTCAGCTAATGGACAAGATGATTCATTGTTCCGACGTGGCAAGACCAAATAGAAAGCCAACAACTGGGAAAGGACAAAAATGCAGAGACTGGAAACTTTCAAACTTGGGCATGGAAAGCAAGCAATTTGCTGTAATCAGAATGTAATAAGTAGCATTAATTTATAGGAAGATGTCTTTTAGAGTACCAAATTAGCTTAATCAATTTAGAAACTTATTAATGGCCCTGACAATTTTCCTTAAGGACCACATCAAGGTACAAAACTGTTAATGTCACTTCAGCATTCGCATAAAAGTAGGTTATCTTCACATCAAATCTGACTATGGTTATGAAGCCTATCTTGGATGCATTTTGAAGCAGTTTTCAAATTAAAGTTTCATTAGTGCTCCCTTAATACTGTCATTTATTGATTGTTCTCATCTCCATTCCATTCATGTAATATCATTTTCCTCCAGTAAATCATTCCAATGTATGATAGACTTAGCAGAAGCTATTTCTCTGTATATGTGGAAAGAGAAGGAAACTATTCAGGGAAGCAGAGAGAACACCAGGCTTTGAGTCAAAAATAGTTCACTATTTAATGTTGCCACCCACAAATTACTTGATCTTGGAAATCACTTGACCTTAGTTTTGCTTCCTTATCTAAAAAAAGAAAGTAGCCAATAGTAATGCCAACCCACCAAATTTGTGGGAAGAAACAATAATTCCAACAGTAACTTTTGTGTTCTGTGAAATACTGTTTCAACGTAAGTTTTTAGTATGTGAACTAGTAGGAAAAAATAAAAACATTTTGCTCTAAATAGACATAGAAATGTAAATCCCATCATTTCTAATGGCAGACTTTTTTATTATTAGTTATAATTATATTATTAATATATTAATATGGATGTATGCTATTTTTTTCAAATCCTTTATGCCTGCTAAAAATTCTGAATTATGGAAACTTTTACTTTTGTTAAGGGCAACTTTTTAAGAAAGGAATTCTTTTTCCTGACTTTTTTTGTAGTGGTTCTTCAATTCTTGAAAATTTAAATTAAAAACACATGTTCTAATTTACGATCTAAAATGAGAAGACTTTATTTTTAAGTATCATCTCTTTAGATTTACTTGTATTGATTTTTATTTATGAAGGATCAATGTGGAATATATTGGTTTAGACATAATTTCTGAATAATTAAAAATTATGCCACTAATTAATAAAAAATTGTTACAGATCCAACCGTTCACCAAATTCCATAGGAACTAAAAAACTGTATATTGACAGCAATTTTCTAAAGTCAAACTCTTCTTCATGAGGTCCTAAAATACTTTTTTAACTCAATCTACTAGAAGCTGTCAATTAACCAGTAATTGAGATGTATCTACTTTATTTGGGAGAGAACAAATGGAAAGCCATATCAAAACCATATCTTACAGAATATAGGTTTGAATACTTCTTTACTTATCTTTCCTACTCTTAAGGAAATTTCTCTTTATCATGAGCGTCTCAATGCTTAGCTTTTTAAACTTTTTAAAAGTGTAATTCAAATAGAGTACTGCATAGATTATATTTATACAACTCAATGAATTTTTACAAGGGAACACTCCTAGATGACAGAGTATTACGCTGTTTTTAAGGCAAATTGCAGAATATATTTAGACTCTGGATAGCTATTCAACTCCATTTTCTACAACCCCTATGTCCACCAGGCAGCAGAATTTAATTACTTGTTTCACAAATGTTTGGGGGCACCAACTTTGTTCAAGGCACTGACAGGCATTGCAAGAAAGAGTTATAACAAAACAAAATCTCTACTGTCACAGAACTCACTGTCGAGATTACTGATGTTCTACCAGATCAGCAAAGAACTGAATTATCAAGGGAAGTCCACCTTAGTTCACTGTACCCTACTTATTACTTCTCAATAAGTTCCTCTTTGGAGAACCTGAGAAATTGATATTTTCCAGGCAAGAGAGTATATCTCTGAGATGGCAGTAGAGGGCAAGGTCTACCGCTGCCTGGACCTTGACCACTACTGCCAACTTAGAGGTACTCTTTCTTTCCTGGAAGGAATCAATTTTCTCAGATTCCCCAAAGAGTCAAGCAGACCCCAGCTTCTAAACCATCACAAAGTCTATGAGCACTCAGAATTTGTCAGAATACATGAGCTCAAGCTTACTGGCCTGCACCCACTGTCAAAAGCATCATTAAAAGGTGCAAAATGGATAGGGCATTGTCTAAGAGGTATGTAGCCCCCTCATCATTCTAGAAATTAAAATGTTTGAAGTCAGACAAGGAGGCATCCAATAACTAAACTTCTTTATATTCTGTAAGTATGATTCCTATTCAAATCTTTGCTACATTAACAAGGATATTGCTCACTGGACCATTCAATTCCTTCTTTATGAAGACTCAAGAGAAACATTTTTTTTTTTTTCAGATTCAGTACCAAGAATGTTTTCTTTATCTGGAAAAAAAAATAGTCTTCTGATTATATCTGCTTCTTTGGGTCTAATGGCTGTTTAAAAACTTATGGTTAAATTGATGGACCAAGTCTGGTGAGTGTGTATTCTTACAGAACACAGGTTTGAGTACTTCTTTACTTAACTTTTCTATTCTTAAGGAAATTTCTCTTTACCATGAGTGTCTCAATGCTTCGCTTTTTAAACTTTTTAAAAGTATGATTCAAATACAGGGTACTGCGTAGATCATATTTATACAACTCAATGAATTTTTACAAGTGAACACTCCTAGGTAACCAACACCCCAAAGCAGGAAACAGAACATTTTGGCATCTTACCTTCTCCCTCAACATTAACCACAATGTGCTTATGAGTTAGCTTTGCTTAATATTGAACTGTACTTAAATGAATCACGCTTTATGGGGTTTCTACCTCTTGATGTTCAACATTGTTTGTGATAGTATTCATATTCTAGTCTGTAATTATAGTTATTTATTAATCATTCTAGGCTCTTTTTTTTTTGGAATTTGATTTAGTGATCCTTTATATACTTTTAAAGTCATCTTAAACCCATTATTTTAAAGAAAGGTTTAGAATAGGCAATGAGTTTGGGGATATGACATCAAAGGCACTGGCAACAATGACAAAAATAGACAAATAGGACTTTATGAAAATTTTAAAATTTTGTGCAAAAAAAGACATAGAAACAGAGTAAAAGATAACCACAGAGTGGGAGAAAATATTTACAAATCATATATCAGATTAAGGATTAATATCTAGAATATACATGGAACTCCTAAAATTCAACAACAAACAGCCTGATTAAAAATGCACAAAAGACTTGACTAAATATTGCTTTAAATGAGATATACAAATGGCTAGCTAGCACATGAAAAGAGACTCAACATCCCTAATCTTTAGGAAAATACAAATCAAAACTACAATTAGATACCACTTCACCCCCATTAGGATAGCCACTATAAAAAAAAAATAGAAAATATGCATTGGGGAAGATGTGGAAAAATTAGAAAACTTGTAGGCTTTTGGTGGAAATATAAAATGTACAGCCACTGTAGAAACAGTATGGCAGTTCTTCAAAGTATTAGAAATATTATGTCATCTAGCAATTCCACTTCTGAGTGTATTCCAAAAGGACTGAAAGTAGAGTCTTAAGGGATATCTGTTCACTCATGTTTATAGCAACATTAAACCGAAGCAGCTTTATCCAACAGCTAAACCAAAGCCATCTATGGACAGTTGACAAGAAATGCAAAATGTCATATTTACACACAGTGGAATATGATTTAGCCTTAAGAAGGAAGGAAATTCTGACACATGTTACAACATGGATGAAATCAAGTTATGTGAAATAAGCCAATTACAAAAAGACAAATACTGTATGATTCCACTTATATGAGGTACTTAAAGTAATCAAAATCAATCATAGAGACAGAAAATAGCATGGTCGTTGCCAGGGGCTGTGGGCAGGGAAGAACGGGGAACAACTGTTTAATGGATATAGTGTTTCAGTTTTGCAAGATGAAAAGAGTTCTAGAGATGGATGGTGGTGATGCTTGCACAACAATATGAATGTACACTGAGCTGTGCACTTAAAATGATTAAGATGATAAATTTCATATTACATATATTTTATGACAAAAATAAAAAAGATAAAGTATAAATAAGTAAACACTGTCTATTCACTGAGGGTGAAATATTAACTAATATCTAAGAAAAAATTTTGAAAAACAAAAAAGAATGCTAAAAAGTAGTTCTTACCTTTCTGGTTAAACCAAAGCCCAACTAACCAGAACATCTCATTAGTTGATATTTCTATGTAATTACATTATGTGGTCAGTCGATGAGATGCTTATCTTTCTAAACAAATTTTTTATTTACTTTTAAGCTTGTCCTTATTCTTTATCTTGTGTCAAGTCATATATGGTACAGTCAATCAGAGGAAGCAGAGTTCAAAATTTGGCCCTTCCCGGCTGTGTATATATCCTTTGGCATAGTTTCTTATCTCTAAAGTCAGTTTAGTAATACTTCCTTGCCCCTAAAATGCTGAGGTTAAACAAAAAGAGCCAACTACACCCAATACAAGTACTCAATACTAATAAGGTAGTCATTGTCTAGAGTAATGCTATTGTTTATACACTGGTCTTTACACACCATGAGGACAGGGTCTCACTTTTTCTGTCAACTTTGATATTCCCAGCATTAGCACTCTCCAGGTACACAGTAATCACTCATAAAATATTTATTGAGGGCATTATATTAGAGCAAAGAGAGCAGAAAATAATTGATTGCCCAATACATCTTTGATTCAAAATCTGATCAAAATTAAAACATATTAAAATAATGTACTTTAAAAATAAATTTCTGGTCCTTTCTGCATTTTTTACGTTTTACTTATGTCGGGTCTGCTGTCTTTTCACACATCAAACATAGTATTTTTTAAAAGATGATTATGGTGGACACAATAATGTACATCCTCCTCCCACTCCTGTAATCTTCAGTGCTTACTGAAAATACATTAGTTCCTAATCCTTAGAACCTGTAGATGATAACCTTATTTGGAAAAAGGGTTTTTCATATGTTATTAAATTAAGGATTTTTAAGTGGGGAGATTATCCTGGATTATAAGGGTAGGCCCTAAATGCAAATATAACTGTCCTTATAAGAGAGAACAAAGGGAGACCAGACTCAGAGAAGAAGGCAGTGAAGACAAAGGCTGAGATTGTAGTGATGTGGCCACAAGTCAAGGAATGGCAACAGAAGCTGGAAAAGGCCAGGAAAAGATTCTCCCCTAAAGCCTTCTAAGAGAGCAAATCTTTGCCAACATCTGGTTTTTGGTCAGTGATACTAATTTCAAACATCTGGCCTCTAGAATTTTGAAAGAATACATTTCTGTTGTTTTAAGCCTCCAAGTTTATGGCAATCTTGGTACAGTAGCCATGGAAAACTAATATATGATGATAATAAAAATGGCTAACATTTATGTCTTACTAGGTACTACACACTATTCAAAACACTTTACATGTATCACCTTATTCAGTCTTCAATCCGTGCTCTGAGATTTATTTTCACTAGTTTATAGATGAGGACACTGAGGCAAAGAGAAGTGCAATACATTGATTAAATTCTCACCACTTTTAAAGAAAATAAAACAAGGATTCAAACCCAGTCGGCCTAGTTCTCAAACTCATACTCTTAAAATGCTACACCATGCTAAATCACTATTTTTCTCTATGATTTAATGTTAAATTTTACTATGAATAGAATATACTATGAAGTCACTGTGAATGTAGAATTTATAGCCACCTGAGAACTCGGTCCAGTACATGGAACCTTTGTTCTTTAAATTCCAGGTGATTTGGATGACGTTAGGAAACTGAGACCGCTAACTTCTGGAAGTTGTATGTAACTAAATACAATTTTAAAATCTAGATTTTTTTCAGAATGCCTTCTGGAGTTTCCTGTGTTATTCTTTTGTTTAAGGAGCACTTGAAAGAAAAGACACATTTCATTCTTTTTTTCTCTCATTTCAGTTGAGGATAGTTGGGAGATTGTTGGAGAAGCAAAGGAAAAAAGTCTCTAATAATCTCTTCTATCATAAAAATTGCAGGGAATAACTTTTTAGTAATAAAATCAGAACACATAAGGTAACAAAAAAAGTTAACAGGGAACATCTGGCCTCATGTTATGAGAGACTCTCAGGAAAATCCTCAAATGGAGCTTCCTAACACTGTGGCATAATAATGTATTTTATTCTCATGGGGACAAATAGGTCTAATGATTAATCAAGGCACATCAGAATCAGTACTGTTTCCTGAAAGATGGGCTGCATAACTACAAGGAAGGAAAATGAAAACTCTCTTACTGAAAACTTCTCACTAAAAATACCTGTTTTGAAATGCAACATGCTGGCTTGTTTTGGTAGATATAATTCCATAAATAAAGAGAACTGTCCCTCTGTTTGCAAATAAGGCAAAAAAATTAAACATAAGGTAGGATGATATTATAGGTAAATAAATAAAGTAATTGAGCAATCTGAAGGTCTTTATCCTATTCTAAAACCGTGTTCTAGTATACTCGACTGATTTATCAGGAGGTTAGGAATAAGATACTCTTTGAGACATATCCCAATCTAGGCAAACTACTAGAAGTAGTACAGAATTCTCTGAATATGATTAAAAGCACATTTATAATAGGATAAAGGCCTTGCAAAATAATTTGATTACTCTCTGCCCCTGGCTGTCCTTCAACTTCCTCTAATTGCAATTTTTTTTATGTTAATCATGAGTTACTCCAAAATGGGGGGTGTCTTAATCAGTATGGGCTGCTACAACAAAATACTATGAACTAGGTGGCTAAACAACAAACATTTATTTCTCACAGTTCTGGAGGCTGTGAAGACCAGGATCTAGGTACCAGCAGATTCAACAAATGGGGTGGGCCCTCTTCCTGGTCTGCAGATGGCTATCTTCTTGCTGCATCTTCACATGAGAAAGAGAGGGTCCTCATCTCTTCCTCATCTTATAAAAGCACTAATCCCATTATGAGGGCTCTACCCTTATAACCTCATCTAACCCAAATCACTTCTCAAAGGCATCACCTTAAATACTATCCCATTAAGGGTTAGGGCTTCACAATATGAATTTGCGGGAGATATAAACATTCAATCCATAGCAAGAAGACATCACTAGTTTTATCAGGCTCTAAAAAAGTAGAAATAAATACATTTTTAATGTACTAGAATGTTTTAAATGATCTCCAGTGTGTCATCTACTTGTTCGAAACATAAATTACACTGGCAGTTTTTGGGTGTGTAATCTACAGAAGCTGATCTCAGCTTCCTAAGTGGCAATTTAAGCACTTGCTTGATTTTCAACTCACCGGCTTTATTTTATTCAATCTCTCACTTTAGAGTCCTTGTCAGAAAACTAAGAAGTACCATCCACCTTGAGTTCCAAGCTCTTGAAACATTCAAAATTACAGATCCTTTTCCAATATTAGTTTCTGCAATCTGGGATGTCAGTGTGACTCATGTTTATGGAGCTTAAATTACCTTTCAGAGATCTGGTTGTTCAAATCGCCAAATAATATCAAATAAAATATTAGTCTTGTGTGACTATGAAAAAAACATTTTTAAAACAGTAGAAAATACATACATGTGATTATAAAGCTAACCATTTATAAGACTCCCATTGTCGTAAAACATTTTGCAGTTTGACGATTCAAGTTCATAATTACTTTCATTACTTTAATACTGTTCTAAGGTTAAATATGTTAGCTACTATAGAAACTTCCTTACCTACTGCCAAAAATAATCTCTAGGCAAGTTATTATGAGACATGCAGATTTATTTGAAAACAGTAAGGTACCATGCAAATACAATGAAACATAGTAAGTTATCTTCAATTTCTCAAAGATTTTCTATTTTCCAAAGCTCCTCACAAATTTGGAATATTAATAGCATTAGCATCCCAATGGGTTTATACAACTTTTATTTGATAATTCCATTCATGTATGAATAAGATCTGTGACTTAAAATATATCATCACTCTCAAAATAAAGTATATAGTTAGTGAAGAAACATGACAACATTATCTTATTTGTTCTTACTCCTACTTTTAAAACCTCAAAATCTTTATAGACAGGTACTAACGTAGTAGCTGAAGAACTCATAAGTAGCTGAAGAACTCATAAGTAATGAGTTTATGAAGTTGGAGATTACAAGAAAATAATGGATGCTGTATATTCAGCTACCTGCATACACTTGGCAATGAGAAATGCAACATTTTAATTAAATTTCAAAAAAAAAAAAAAAACCCTAAGTTAGATGTGACTCATCTAATCTTTGTTACTATAGATGAAACACTATGTTTTCTTGAATTGCAAACATTTTCATTATTGAACTTTCGATGCACCTGGTAAATAGCAAATCACAGCAGGGGGAGTAATTGTTTTGAAAATACTGTTGAAAATAAAAAGGAAATTTTAAAACAAGCTGCTTGTACCTCTTAATGGAAATTTAAAATCCTGTCAGGATCTGAGCTTTAATTATAAGCTGGCTGAAATATGAAAGTGTTCATGTAGACCTCAGGATAACTCTATAGTCATACAAATACGATGTTAGCACCAGACGTGTTTGATGTTATAAATCACACATTGTTAAGACAAGGGCTATAATACAGCACTATTGATTTACAATAACAGGACTCAAAGAGCGTCATTCAAGATGAACACTAAGATCTCAGTGTTCTGCCCTCTCTAGAACTGGCAGGCTGAATTATATAAGTGCCACACAATTTTTATTTGATTTCACGTCTCAAATTCTGCATTCTGTTATATTAAATACCTGAAATGGTTGCATATGAATCAATCTATGATATTACCATCACTGTATGAATTTTTCATGGAATTTAAACTTAGAGAGGTATATTACTCTCATTTTTCAAGTAGGGCTCAAAGAGGTTGTGTAGGGGTTAACAACTGACTTTGGAGTTCTGCAATCTTGGATTACAAAAACACTAACTCTGGGACTTTTCCCAATTTAACATCTATAAATCTCCTTTTCCTTGTCTACAGAATGGAGATGGTAACAACGCCACCTTCTTGGGATTGTTATGCATTTACTGTAGCTGTAGAGTTTCGTGTTCAGTGAATGGGAAACACGTTTTAGGTATTATTAGTATTATTAAGTAACCCCAAAGATTCCTCAGTCACATTGTCGTAGAGCAAAAATAATTCAGAAGCCCTGATTTTTAGCTCAGGTCTCTTTCTCCTAACACAGACAACTTCCAGCACTTCATTTCCTTAAATCTGAGATAATACATTAACTCAAGATGTTTGTCCATTCTCCCAGTCTACATTTTAGCTCCATGAAGAGAGTGCTCAAGTTAATTTCTAAAAAACATCTGAAAAGAAATGTGAAGAAATTGCAGCAAACCCTGCACATGCTGTGTTGCATCAATCTACATAATTTGAAATGACCCATATTTGCCTTTCATGCTTAGAGACCAGAGTAGTGTGACTGAATTACCCAGCATAGGCCAACGAGTGGCACAACAACCCAGAAGGAGGGAGACCTTTCCAGTCGGTTTTAGAAAACATCGTGAACCAGAATTCAGTGGTCACCTGAAAGGCACATTTAAAAGACCAGCTAGCAAATAGACTCAGCAGAACACAGACGATTTCCCCATCACATTCCGGGAACACCGCAGGATTAGCATAGAACAGCGCCAGCTCTAGGGTCCTTAGTTACACCTACAGAATGTCAGATGTTCTTCTCCGTCAGTTCAAGGTTCCAGAATTGAAGACACTCCAATGCCCAGGAACCACGCATCACTCGTTTGAAATCACAGACCAGCTTGGGCTAAACCACCCATCAACACAATCTCCAGAAGCACATGAGGTGGACAAGCCCGACTGTAAGGAGGACTAATCTGGAATTGGGCATTTCACACAGAGTGACACCATTTTGGAGGCTGCAGGTGTCCTGTGACCCAAATTCATACGCACAATAAAACGCCTCCCAAGATGCAAGAGGTCAAAAGGTACACAACCCTGTGCTTTCTTCTAATTTGGTCCTCCAGGTACCCAATGGAAGCGTAAAAAGAGGCACTAGATGGCCAAGAAGACGATCAGATTCAGGAGCTCTGGCTTACACTCAGCCTCCCAACCCCACCCTAAATGTCAAAGTGATTTCCTTGGAGAGAGGCTTCATATAACTCAATAGCTTCTTATCCTGCCCTCAAAACGCGTGCATCTCTCTCTCTCTCTCTCTCTCTTTTTTTTAAGTATTAAAAAAAAAAAAAAAAAAAAAAAGAAAAAAAAAAAAAAGAAAAAAAGAAGAAGAAGAAAGGAAACGAAAAGGAAACAGGAAGCTGTCCCGCTGTGTTTCTTTATCCCAACAACTTCGCCAGGTTTCCCCCGAGGAGGGAGCACGCCTCGCATACACCCAATGGGAGACAGACAGCAGGACGTCCTTCCCGGGTGGCCCAGCCCTCGACTCTGGTCAGAACCAGGCTGACCTCGCCCCCCAGCCTCGGCCTTCCCTGCCCCTTGGTTCTCAGCAGTGAGCTGTGACCTGAGACCCTCAAGCTCCGCGCTCTTCACTCTGGCCCCGCAACCTCACATCTCCTCTCGGTGGCACCGAGAAGAGGCAGGGGGTGTGGACCGATGGTGCGGGATACCGGAGAGGTGGTCCAAGGTCTGGGCGGTGCGAATGTCCATTCCGTGCCCCCCATGTGAGCCCCAGCCCCTCGCGCCTGGTATCCCACAGAGGCGCAACCCTAGCTCTTTGCCCCCCGCCCCAACCAACTCCGCCACCTGAAACGAGACACCTCTTTTTGCGCTCAACTTACCGCGGCTGTGCTGAGCTTTCGGCGCCCCCAGGAGCTTTTCTCTCCTTCCTCCCACCGAGCTCTTCATTTTCCTGCTGGCGGCCGCCCGGCGCCCTGGCCCTGGCATCCGGGAGGAGCAGCCGCCGGGGCTGGCTGTCCCGGGAGACTCACGGCTGCCCTCCCGCAGCTTCAACGGCGGTGGTCGCCGCGAGCCCTGAGCCGCGGCCAAGGAGAACCGTCCCCGTTGCGCAGCGCGTGCTGTCCCTCCCGCACGGGCTGGAGGTGGCAGTCAGCGCTCCTCTGCCTCCGCCGCGCTCGCGGCGCTCCGCACAAGTCCCGAGCCCGCGTCAGCCCAGGTGCACCAGGCTGGGGAGAGGTGCGAGCCCACGCGGAGGGAGGGGCCCGCGGCCTGAGGGTGCCGGGAGAGAGGGAGACTGATGACAAGGAAAAAAGAAACCTGGAGACTAGAGGCAAGGAACTAGCTTTAATGGAGTGATTGGGTCGTGGGTGTTAAGGGGAAACACGGGGAGGCGAAGTGCATCTAGAAACTAGAGATACTGGAAATGAGCTTGAGTGAGCTGCTTTTTGAGTGAGGCTCGAAAACGGGCTTTCCTTTTGTGCTTAGCTCCTTTATCCTCCCGGTTTGGGTGCAGTACCTGACAACAACTTCCCCCACACTCTCAACTCTCATATTTAACTATAAATAACGCTAACCTCAATAATCTTAGACAGCAGATGCAACGAAATCTGGTGAAGCTACTGCAAGTATACAGGGGAGTCCCACATCCACAAATCCCACATGCCAATCCCTCTGGAGGGACCCATATCCTGCTGAGATTTCTGTCCCCTTACCTGTCTGTCTCCTCTCTCTCTCACAAGCACACGCGCGCACACACTACAGCACCCTAGGGATGAAATACCTTTTGTTGCTCTGCTCTAGGACCTAAAGTGGGTGTTTCTCAAACTTTACTTTGCACAGGAATAACCTTGGGATTTTATTACAGTTCTGATGGCGATCCAATAGGTCTGGAGTGGGGCCTGATATTCAGTATTTTTAATGGTGTGGCAGAGGCTGCTGATTCAAGAACCATATTTTGAGTTACAAAACACAAATGAACAGAATAAACCTGCTTTCTAATGTCAGCTGAGCCATTATTTGTAAGATAATCTGAAATAACAAAACAAGCCCTGTTTTCATGGGGTTTCATGATGCTATGGAGGCCAAATAACTTATGAACACAGTGCCAAAGGATAAAATACCCTACAGGCAAGCTTCTCATTATTGTTATTAATAATTGCTCCTGCTAAAATCATTATGAATACTAATGCTGATAACAGGGTAGAAAGATTTTGGTAATTCACCGCTCTACATATTCTCAAGAGAAGCTCTGAAAAACAATCCACAGTGACCACTCCACAAACACACCCTCATTTAGAAAGAAAATGTAAGTAATATCCTCTAAGGGGCAGTCTGTTCCTCCCAGGAGGCCATCGTTGACTTTTCCAGACATGCAGCACTATTCAAGTGTGCTTTAACAAGTAGCCAAATCACTTAACCCACAGATAAACAAAAAGAGCAAATGCCAAGAACAAAAAAGTAAAGACAGAAATATAGTCAACGCACCAAAAGATCTGTTGTGCTTTAATTAGCATGACTGATAAGTTAGTTTGATCCTTTCTCTTTTTCCATGTTTTCATCTGGATGCAAACACCCATCCTTCTATTTCAATTCAGTAAGTACTTACTAAGCCTAATTTACTATGGTAAAGGACTTTCCTGGGAGTGAAAAAAACTGGACCTGCGCCTGCTTTGAAGGAGAAATCTGACAACATACCAATAAGTGCCATATTAGGCAGACTATGGTGCTAGAAGAGAACACCAAACACATTAGCAAAGTTCAAAAGGCAGTGAAGTCTGGAGACACTTCATTGAAGGGAGGTCATTTGACAGAGGACTTAAAATATGATATGATTTTGTCTGACAGAGATAAAAAGGAAGGGAGTAGTCTACCCTTCTACCCAGAGCATACAGTGCATGGAGGAAGGTAGAAGAAATGATTTGGAAGATGTTAAGTGAGGTTCTAATTGCTAGCCTGGGCAATTTGTATTTCACTCCAGAAATGCTGAGCAGGGGATGTCCATGACCAGGAATGTACCAAAAAGATTAATTTGCTATAACAAGTTGATAAGATGATCTAGAACCAGAAAATAGCAGAGCTGTAGAAAGCATTCAGGAGGCCGTGGAAGCACTAGGTAAAAGATCATGAAGGTGAGAACAGTGATAGCAGCTGTGGAGAATGAAATACAAGGATGTTTAAAGAGAGACATTGCTGAGATGTAACTAACAACATGTAGCAATTACGTGAAGACACGTTTATTAAAGATATCTCTAACTTTCTGTCCCTGGAGAACTAGAAAAATAATGACATTATTAGGAGTTGAGAACCCAAGAAGGGAACTTACAGTTGTTCAGTTTTATTTTAATGTTTGTTTAGGAAAGGTTGTGAGATAATGAGTTCTCTTTAGGCAACTATAGTCAAAGGTCTGTGGGAGATGTTCAGGTGGAGATCCTCATACAGCTAGAAATTCAAGCTTTGCTCTAAGGAAATGGGTTCTGCACTAGAGGCTGTATTAGCTCTTGTGTTTTAGAGCTCTGGACGTGTATATGGAGTTCAACTGATTGGAGAATGTGAGGTTTATGAGATAGAATATAGAAAGCAACAAAAGTACTCAGGACAAAAGCTTAGAGCTATATGACTTCCCTCTTTCTCAGTATTCTCTTCTGTGAAATGGGAAAAATAGTACCCTCCACATAAAGTGATTATAAGGATGAAAAATAACGTACTGATTTTTTCATTGCCATTTCTATTTTCTACACTAACCTGCTCAGTCTGAGAGGGCAAGGACCGTGAGTATCCTCTGAACTGTTACAGCCCCAGCACCCGACTGAGTGCTTGGCAGATAATAGGCTCTAAAAATGTTCCTGAATATTTTAATAATTAATGAGTAAGTTAATTATTAGCTAAAAAGAAGGGACACTAAAGCACTACCAAAAAGATGGGTGAAGATAGATTCATGGGTTCTATTATTTCAATGTCATAGAAACTAAGGGAAAATTTTGCTCTAGAGATGGTCAGGTGGGCACAGAGAGATTAAAGAGAAAACACGGATACACGTTGAGAAAATGTTTTTGCTGTGAAAAGGGACCTGGTCTAAGCGTTAATTGATTGCATTTGAGAAAATAGCTGCACTAAACAGGCATCACAATTATGAGTGGCAAAGGAATTCCAGGAAAAATGTGAGATGATTCTTTAAAGAAATTTGACTATGAACTGAAGGTGAAAAAGAGAGAATGAGGGTAGATGGCTGATAGCAGACTTAAGAAAAGGCTGTTCCTCTTTAGTAAAGGGAAAGTCCAAACATATTTTGCCGATTGGGTTAAGGGGCCAAAAGTGAGGGAAAGAAGTTCCAGGTGAAAGAAGGGTAGAACTGATTGAGTAGTATCTGAAAAGGAAAACAGAACTAGTGAACCAAGAGTGTAAGTAATCAATCTTAGCAAATAAAAGGGTCACCTGCTTCTTAGAAACAAGAACAAAGGAATAGAAATGAGAGATACTGAGATCCTAAAGTGGGTTGAAAGTAAGTGGAAAATGATATATTGTTTCAGGAAAACAGAGATGAGGATTTCTATTGCTATCTGTTGGTCAACAAGAAATAGCATTGTAAGCTTAAAAAAATGTGGGGAGTATTTGGAACAAGTTCTAAGAGATACTATAATGAATCAACAAAAGGCAAAGAACAATCACTAAGTCACATGGGAACCTGCTTCAGGGGCAAAAATATACATTTATTATAAAAAAGACTATCAGCATTGTGTTACTCTCCCAGTAATACTGAAGACGTAAATACAGAAATAAAATATACGGCATGGTCTACCTAGAATTAGTAAGCAACAAGGTAGAAATTATGGGGCCATGAAGCAAGTGAGAGATTACATAAAGTAGAAATTGAAAGTATGAAGTTTTGAAATGTTTAAACCTGGAGTTGAGTGGAAATTGTACATGCTTTATAATCAGAGAGATCGGAGCTTATCAGAAGGCATCAGAATCGCCTGAGGGACTGTGAAAATACAGATTTCTGGGCCCTACCTCTAGAATTACCAATATATCAGATATGGGTTGGAACTCTAGAAGTTGTGTTTCTCACAATTCCTAGTGATGCTGCTGCTGCAGCTGGCCAGGAAACCACACTTTGAGAACCAGCGTTGTAAAGCATTTAGCATATTGCTGGTACATAGCAAGTACTAAATGCATGGTGGCTAGTAGTGAGGTCTGGTAGTTAGCTCATGTTAGGAGAGCTGAAGATAAGGTTCAAGTTCAAAAATATATAGATGAAGTTTGAAGATGAGTAATGGACAAGGAACATTAGAAGAGGCTGAGAATTTGAAGGTCATTAAAATGAAGATTGTAATACCACACATCTATAGCCATCTGATCTTTGACAAACCTGAGAAAAACAAGAAATGGGGAAAGGATTCCCTATTTAATAAATGGTGCTGGGAAAATTGGCTAGCCATAAGTAGAAAGCTGAAACTGGATCCTTTCCTTACTCCTTATACGAAAATTAATTCAAGATGGATTAGAGAATTAAATGTTAGACCTAATACCATAAAAACTCAAGAAGAAAACCTAGGGAATACCATTCAGGACATAGGCATGGGCAAGGACTTCCTCTCTAAAACACCAAAAGCAATGGCAACAAAAGCCAAAATTGACAAATGGGATCTAATTAAACTAAAGAGCTTCTGCACAGCAAAAGAAACTACCATCAGAGTGAACAGGCAACCTACAGAATGGGAGAAAATTTTTGCAATCTACTCATCTGACAAAGGGCTAATATCCAGAACCTACAAAGAACTCAAACAAATTTACAAGAAAAAAACAAACAACCCCATCAAAAAGTGGGCAAAGGATATGAACAGACATTTCTCAAAAGAAGACATTCATACAGCCAACAGACACATGAAAAAATGCTCATCATCACTGGCCATCAGAGAAATGCAAATCAAAACCACAATGAGATACCATCTCACGCCAGTTAGAATGGCAATCATTAAAAAGTCAGGAAACAACAGGTGCTGGAGAGGATGTGGAGAAATAGGAACACTTTTACACTGTTGGTGGGATTGTAAACTAGTTCAACCATTATGGAAAACAGTATGGCGATTCCTCAAGGATCTAGAACTAGATGTACCATATGACCCAGCCCTCCCATTACTGGGTATATACCCAAAGGATTACAAATCATGCTGCTATAAAGATACATGCACACGTATGTTTATTGCGGCACTATTCACAATAGCAAAGACTTGGAATCAACCCAAATGTCCATCAGTGACAGACTGGATTAAGAAAATGTGGCACATATACACCATGGAATACTATGCAGCCATCAAAAAGGATGAGTTTGTGTCCTTTGTAGGGACATGGATGCAGCTGGAAACCATCATTCTCAGCAAACTATGGCAAGAACAGAAAACCAAACACCGCATGTTCTCACTCATAGGTGGGAACTGAACAATGAGATCACTTGGACTCGGGAAGGGGAACATCATACACCGGGGCCTATCATGGGGAGGGGGGAAGGGGGAGGGGGGAGGGATTGCATTGGGAGTTATACCTGATGTAAATGACGAGTTGATGGGTGCAGCACGCCAACATGGCACAAGTATACATATGTAACAAACCTGCACGTTATGCACATGTACCCTAGAACTTAAAGTATAATAATAAAAAAAAAATATTTCCCCCAAAAAAGTTTTAAGAATGAGGACAAGAAAAAACACTTCCTCACGTTAAAAACCATCTCAAGCCAACAACTAAAACTGTAATATCTAATGGAGAGCACTAGAGAAATGCCCCCACTAAATCTACTCTCATTAAAAATAGTTGACCCCTTATCTCTTGAATTATCTAATTGCCCCATTATCTCTTGAATTATCTATCATTGCTCTGAAAGATATGGAGTTTTTCAGGACTAAAGACCTGAAATAGAAATGAGAGGTTTTAATGTTGGAGGGGAAAAGACATATATATATTTTAATATATATATATAATTATATTTGATATGTTGATATTTAAATATACATATTTTCAAATTGTGTGATTGTCTACCTGGAAGCAAGATGTTCAAAATAAACCAATATTTGAGTTTCTAAGAAAAAAAAAAATGAAGATTGTATTTCATGTGAGGAAATTTACAGGAAAAAAATTCCATATCAGGAGGTTTTGGTGGGGAAGAGAATTCAAGAATTCAGAATCATGCAGATCAATGTTATGTCTAGTCTAACATATTCCAAAAGGGAGAATTATAACAAAATCCTAAGCCAATAACAACAAAACAAAATCATAGTAGGAAAGTGTTGGTCAAGAGAGGAGCATCTGACATGTCAGCAGAGGGAGTCAACACCACTGCTGTAACATACAGCCAGTCTGTAGGCCTTGGAAGCCAGGAGAAGCAAGTGTCAAGTGCTGTTATATAACTATCATTATCTGAGGTGAAGCTTTATAAATCCCAGTCTCTGGTGTGGAAAAAAAGAAATCTCTACTTTCAAACTTGGAAGAAAATATCTCCTATAGAACATTGGTTAACTTGGTATTCATGTGGCTTCTTTAAGTAGAAACTTTCAATACAAACCAAGGCATGGTATCACAACAGAATGAATGAAAAGCACATCTGGGAAGGGTTAAGAAGATGTGCCCTAAATATTTAGGGTTGAATCACTCCAGTGCCATATTATCTTCACTGAGTACGTGGAGGCCTATAAGTGGGTAGGGTTGAATCTTATAGGCCTCCATGTACTCAGTGCCCATGTTTCGTCAAATGCCACGGTAGTTGTTTTATTTGGCCACCTTTAATCCTAATTAGTTATCCCTTCTGAGATGAGAAATGGAGGCTCAGAGATATTGACTTCCCTGAGATCATATCTGATAAGCTCCAAGCTCTCTGATTATAAAGCATGTACAATTTCCACTCAAACACAGTCTCTGAAAAAGTTAAAAAAAAAAGTTAATAAATGTAGTTCATCCATACTCCTTTTTTCTTAGATTGGGTTATTCAGGAAACAGAATCTGTAGACATGGAAATTAGTGTGCAGGATTATTTGTTGAGGAGAACCATTGAGGTCAAGGCATGTGAGAGAATAGAGCATATGGGAAAGGGTAAAGCAACAATGCAGTTTCCACACCCGCCTCTGTCAATCTCACAGGAGTTCTGGGCTGCATTGGCCCTTTAGAGTTATCTTGAACTGATGACAGGGAACCCGGACTTTGTATCATTGCATCAACCAGCCTTTCCTAATAATCAGAATTAAGTTCATATAGAAGCCTGCAGAACTAACCTGCATGAGAATTTGAATATTTTATTATTACTGTTTTATAGCAAACAAAAGATGACTACATTGAATGCAGGAATTGTTTTAATAAGCATTATCATTTGCAAGGCATGGTAATGGGTACTTTGGGGGAACACACATGTACTTAAAATCATATGTTTGATATCATGTAACTTAAGAAGTAAATGATGTATATAGAAGTAAATTATCTGTAAAATGAGGATAATAATAGTATCTATCTCATAAGGTGAATATGAAGATTAAAAGGTCTTCACTAAGTTAAATATCAAAGTATTTGGTTTTTTTGCCCTAGCTACAATAGGTGACACTGAAAGATTTTGTGAAAAAAAAGGAGGGAATACAAGTTTGTAAGAAGTTCAGGGTAGAAGTTTTCACTTTATCAGAGAAAGCCTAATGAAGAGAAGGGATTAGGTTGAGTCTTGAAGAATGCTTTGGACTTTGAAAGGCAAAAATGATGGTGAAGACAATATGGCATTCCAGGGAAAATCAACAGAATGAAAAAATGTGTAGGGAATGAAGGCTTAAAAATGTTTTGAGAACAAGCAAAGGTACCAGTATTTCAGGCATGTAGGTGGAAGATTTGGAATACTGCTGAAGATTTTCATTTGGGGGGTTGTTTTTATGTTTTTATTGAGAAGAAAATGAAGAATAACAATTTGAGCAAATTTGAAGTATGAACAAAATAGTGTTTTATGAAAATTAATCTCTGCACAATTGAAAAAATATTGGGAGCAAAAAAAATTTTTCCTGTTCCTGCCTGACTCTAAGCTTTCTTTCTGGAGGATGTTCTAAGCCAACGGTCACCAATCAACAGCAGCAACATCACTTAGAGACTTACTAGAAATACAGATTCTCTGGCTCATTCCCTGATCTACTGAAGGACACTCTGGGTGTGGATCCCAGCAGTCCTGTTTTAACAAGACCTTCAGGTATTTTGATATATGCTCAAGTTTGAGAATCATTTCTGTAGTGTTTCTCTAAGACATTTTTTTTTTCCTGGAGCAAATATCCTTCTGGAATATCCTGAGGCAACCCACTTCTCTCTGTAACTCTCTGGAGGATATGTTTGCTGTACAATAATATCTTTCCAGACTGTCTCTGACCAAATGACTCAACAGTGAACCATGCTATGCTCTTCTATGGGTCAGGTTGGTTTTGAACCATTACTCCACATAAATGTTTAATACAACATTCCTTCTGTTTGTTTTGGCTGAGTGATGCCAGAACACCAGTGTGTCCCTTTTACTACAATTAAGATACCAGGAAAAATCCTCACAGAACTTCACAGGGCATCAGAAAAGGCCATTGATTAGCATACTTTTCCATGACAAACAAACAAAAAAACAGAAAGGTCCTTTCCCATTATTAGTCAAACTCTAGAGTAACTAATGGAAGTATGCATAAAAATATTTCAAAATAATTAGAGTTTGGATACTGAGGAGGGGATTATGATCAATAGAAAATGGTTTTTAAGTATATGCTAAATAAGAAAGATCAATGAATGGCCAAATGTAGAATTTATGTGTGACTCTGGGGATTCTGGATATTTTTTTGATCAATGGATGGGAAGCTGACAGGAGAATAGAATGACAAGGAAGTGAATTTAGCACTCAGTGTATCTAGCCCAGATGGGGGTAAAGACTTGAAATACACAAAGCAATCTTATGGAGTACTGTGGCTGCTATAAACTCAGCACATTTTGCAGACGCCAGAAGAAAAAAAATCACACACAGATACAATGTGCTACATATATTAGGTTGGTTCACAAGTAATTGTGTGTTTTTGAAATTACCTTCAATGGCGAAAACCACAATTATGTGTTCACCAACCTAATATAATTCATTTGTGCTTCAAAATACTTTCATCTTACTATCCAAACAGGAATCTTCCCCAAGACTAATGTATCAATTGTTGTGTACTTATGCAAGTTAGCAGAGAGTGAAGTTTGTAATATATATATGTGTGTGTGTGTGTGTGTGTAAATTATATATATTTCAGTTTGCCCATGTAGCTATCTTTACAAGGATATTTATGAAACTTTGCTGTTTTCCTGGATGTCTAGAAGCATGAATACAGTAACCCATGAATGTCACCTCACCTCAAACTCTGTCTCCTTCAGCATTATCCCCCATTGACTCCTCTTTTAGTGATTTTCTCATTCTATCGGGTTAAGTATCTCTAAGCCATCTTTACTCACTTTCTGTCTTAAATTTCAGCCGAGTTGATTTCCCCTGCTCAGCAGGACTTAGACTCATTTCTACTTCATATTTAGAATGCCAGGATTTTGATTCAGGATCCCATTTGGATTAATTGCCAACATTAATGTATGAGCTTTACTGACTGAATTCTAAGGCTGAAATCTTGATCTTCCTCTAATTGGGGTAGATCAGTGCCAGATAAGTCTGCCCAAATCATGCATTTTGCCAAGTTACTCCCAGTCCTTCACACCCCATGCCTTATGATTGCCTTTACAATATAGTTTATAACACAGCATCTGAAATCGCATTTCCTCATTATAACCTGCCATTCCTATCCTTTCACCATGACTTCTTTATAGCCAAATGATCCCCCTGCTGTGACTCACACGTGCTTTTGAATGCTTGCCTAGAAAGTTTAGTCCTCTTTTTCCACCGAGTGAAATTCAGCCCATCTTTCATAACCAGGTTGAAAACATCAGGCAAACAAGTAGAAAGGAAGAGGAAGGAAGGAAGGAAGGAAGGAAGGAAGGAAGGAAGGAAGGAAGGAAGGAAGGAAGGAAGGAAGGAAGGAAGGAAGAAGGAAGGAAGAAGGAAGGAAGGAAGGAAGGAAGGAAGGAAGGAAGGAAGGAAGGAAGGGGAAGGGGAAGCGGAAGGAGGGAGGGAGGGATAGGAAAGAAGGCATAGGAAGGAAGGGAGAAAGAGAGAAGGAGGAATGAAGGAGGGAATGAAAGAGGTAGGAAGGAAGGAAAGAAGGAAGGAAGTGGAAGGGAGAGATAAAAGAAGAGAGGGAGAGAAGGACAAAAGGAGGGGAGAGGGAAGAAAAAACATAGAAAGGGAAAGAAGGAGAGAAGGAAGAGAAGAAGGAGGAAGGGAAATAGAAGGAAAGGAAGCCAATATGGAGAGAAATGAAGGCAAGAAAATTAATACTTATTTGGCCCCCAAAAGGCAAATGTCATCACCCCTACCTTTTTCATATAAGGAAACTAAACATCAGAAAATGAAATAAATTTTCCAAGCCCACAATTATTAATTGGCAGATAAGATATGTCACCGGATCTTTGTGCAGCAGTTTCAAAGTTGAATATTCACCAGAACCACCTGGCAGGATGGTAATAATACAAACCGCTGGACCCTGGCCCCAGAGTTTTTGATAAGTTAGTTCTGGGTTGGGGTCTGAGAATTTCCATGTTTAGTAAATGCTCAGGTGCTTTCGCTGGTGGTCCAGGGATCATAATTTGAGAACAGTGCCTCCATTGCCATCACCACTAATTGGCACGTTGTAGTCACTCTACAATCATTTGTTGAATAGATACAAGTGTATCAAATCTAGTTTCTACTATATTTAGAAGCCTGTCTTCATCACCGCAGTTGGCAGTGACAGTCCTCAATTCTTAATTTCTGAGTCTACACCACTTAGTCTACATTTACTATTTCTGTTGTGCTATGACAGATTCCCCAATAGCACCCTTCATTTGAAGGTGCAAGTGATTAAAGAAAGTCTCCAGGAGAAATCGGTAGGAGAGTGGTAGAAGGAAAGGAATATGAGGAAGCGGAGCAAGTATGTAGGTGAAGTCCCACAGAGAGTGGCTTCAGCCTAATCCCATTCAGCTCCAGCCGCTGGACCAGAGGGCTGGGTTTTCATATTTCCACATCCATCATTCACCATTGCTTGAGGCTTCTCAGGAGGATGTGCATTCTCAGGCACTTCTAGCTCTCTGCATAGGAGGGCAAAGTGGCTCCAGTAGCCTAAGGGCAACTATTTAAAAATGAGCCACAGATGCTGGCTGTTAAAGTGAAAACAATAAAACAATAAAAATGAATCTGAGAGAATGTGGGTGGACACCAACATACACACTAGGTTGTACTGGAGATTTTTTTCTTATACCTTAGTCCCTAATTGGATTTAAAATCCTGGAGACTGAAGGATGTGTTTGTGTGTGTGTGTGTGTGTGTGTGTGTGTGTGTAAGTTGAAACATCTGAAATTGCCAATACTCAACAACTTTTGAAAAACAAAACTGGCAATTGCATATTTCTCAACTTGATACATAGATCTTACCTAACCACCATTCAACAATGGGATAGATTAATCCATAGCCTTCAGTCCCCCATCCTGTCAGATACCCCCTTCCCTGAAAGCTCTCAGCTGGCTGAAGACTATTTTTCATGTGCATGCAATTACTGTTCTTACCAGTTGAGTCATATGTTTACTAAGATTCAGCCAATTTTGTTATGCTTATTATTGTAGGTATGCATTTTAGTTAAAAATCACATAAACTAAAGAAATATGAATGTGAAAAAGACATGTTGCATCTATGAAAATTACATTTAATGCTTTTTAAATTTCCAAAATAAGAGCTACTTAAAAGCAAACCCCAAAAAATCTGCTTTTGAATTAGATGCCAATAAGACAGCTGTAAAAGACTGGAAAACAAATCATTACAATCTAGGAGGACTGTTTATGTGGAATGTCTTAATAAACATCTTTAATGTATCATAGCAGGTTAACAAAACCCAAACTAGGAATTGTGGTATTTTAATTAAGATGTTTTAGGCTGGAAGTAACAGAAATTCTGCTTGAAATGGCTTAAAAAGAATAATGGAATTCCCATTCTTGTGAGGCAGAAGTCCTGAGGTAGAAATGCTCCGGGGTTGTTAAACACAACAGGTTAATCAAGTCATCCCATAGCATTTCCGCCTCTCTGCCTGACCACTTCTAGTATATTGGCAACAACCCTTTATGAAGTCAAAATCACTGCAGCAGAATAAGGAACCCCCCACAACCGATAAATCAATAGTCAATGACAGAAAGGGAAATCTGGCATACTGTCTCCCACACCCCTACATTGCTTTTTAACAGCAAAGATATCTTTCAAAGAATTTCCCCAGGTTTCTTTCGTGTCTCATTGGCCAGAAACAGATCATTACCTAACACCATCCATTGGTAAGCCAGAGAATCACCCAACTCACTTTGGAAAGGGAAATGCACCAGGGTAAAAGAAGCTCTTGGAACGTAGAAGAGGGGGAGTAGCTTCTAGACAGGCAATCAATACTGTGTGCTCCAGGTAGATAAGGCGTCATGGGTTTTCAAAATAAGTGATAAACACCCATACTGCATGGAAGATCATTGCCCTCCATTTAGAAATTGGTGAATATACACTCATATGTATCAAGTTAAAAAAATAAAAATGCTTCAGTTATATATTCCTTGCTTTAAATTTTACTCACCTTCTGATCCTGATCACATCAGATAAGAAATTTCCTACTATATTTACTGCTTCACTGTATTTTTTAAAGTAGGCAGCACAAGGTTCCACACACAGTATGTAGTCAATAGGTGTTAATAGCAGTGATGATTATAGACATTTGGTACAACAGGGACCCAATCAGTGTTTATTGATTTACTATACATGGGGTTAAGAAGAGAAGATGACAAACTCAAAGTGTTGTACATGACTATTAAGTGTCTTGCCCCTATCTGGGAAATCACATCTACTGTCAAGCAAATGTCTGGCCTATTTCAAATATTAAGTACTTTCACCTTTAGAGGATCATTTCTATTAATAATTCTGAAAGCTAATGATGGCAGAAAAAAATGCTGGCTATTTACCAAACCATCTACTTTCTCTCCTAGGAACATGGAGAAACTATTTTGACCAGCTGCCTAGCATCTAGAAAAGGCTTTATAGTTACTTGTGGCCACAAAAATGTTGACTGAAAACACTGGTCCCCAAAGCCCCCTGGGATCTTTATGAAAACACCTGCTCATTTCCTCTCTGTCATCTTGTCATTTGTAGATTTAAAGCAGAGGAACACACCTCCGTTAAAATGGCTTATACCCAAAAGACAGGCAATAACAAATACGCGCAAGGATGTGGAGAAAGGGAACCCTCGTACACTGTTGGTAGGAATGTAAATTAGTACAACCACTGTGCAGAGCAATTTCAAGGTTCTTCAAAAAAAGTAAAAATTGAGCTACCAAGCCTGTAATCCCAGCACTTTGGGAGGCCGAGACGGGCGGATCACGAGGTCAGGAGATCGAGACCATCCTGGCTAACATGGTGAAACCCTGTCTCTACTAAAACACACACACACACACACACACACACACAAATACTGAGCTACCATATGATCCAGCACTCCCACTGCTGGATATTAAAGAGGTATCTGCACTCCCACATTTGTTGCAGTACTGTTTCCAATAGCTAAGATTTGGAAAAAACCTAAGTGTCGATCAACAGTTGAATGAATAAAGAAAATATGGTACATATACAAAATAGAATACTATTCAGCCATAAAAGGAGATTCCAGTCATTTGTAACAACATGATGGAACTGGAGATCATTATGTTAATTGTAAAAAGCCAGGCACATAAAGACAAACATCACATGTTCTCACTTATTTGTGGGATCTAAAAATCAAAACAATTGAACTCATGAACAGAGAGAGTAGAAGGATGGTTACTAGAGGCTGGCAAGGGTAGTAGGGGGGATGGAAGGGTGGTGGGGATGGTTGATGGGTACAAAAAATAGGTCAAATGAGTAAGAGCTATGATTTGATAGCACAATAGATGACTATAGTCAACAATAATTGTACATTTTTAAATAGTATAATTGTATTGTTTATAACTTAAAGGATAAATGCTTGAGGGGATCAGTACCCCATTCTCCACGATGTGCTTATTTTACATTGGGGGTCTATATCAAAACATCTCATATACCCCATAAATATATGTACCTATTATGTCCCCACAAAAATAAGAATTAAGTGGGGGAACAACTGAGGACTTCAAGCACCCAGGGTCTAACAGAGCCACCACATGCCAAACATTTTGTGGAAATGTGCTCTCTTATTGTTAAGCTTATGAGATTGTGTGGTTATTACAGCAGTTAGCAACTTACACATGCATAGAATAATAAAACAGGCACAGCTGTAGCCATAATTGTAAAGTAAGGGATACTGGGTTTTGGCACGTCTCACCACTTGACTTTCCTGAAAATTTGCCCTTCTTCTAACTTTTAATGTCTTTCTTTTTATACTTTACTCCAAACACCTAAAAACATTTGTGTTGCTTTGCTGAGAAAGAATTCCTTCTGATATTGGCAACCATGCTAAACTGTACAGAACTTCATTTGGTTGTAGTCTTCCATTTAAAATCCAAATGTTCATTTGCATTTTAAAAGACCTACAGAAAGACTACAATGCTTACACCTAAAGAATCTATCACTAATGGTTGAATTTCAATCATCAGAAAAATAAAAAAAATTACTATGCAAATTACACTATACAGGTAATAGCCTATTTCACTTAGAATCCCAGTCCTGAACAGAAATTAAGTTTACATTTTGATTTTTCATGTAAAATAACATACAAAAAAAGGGCAATTGTTCTATTTAAATCTCTTTCTCTGCATGGCTTTCAATTCACACTTATTTATAGTATACTAACTAAAATTCTTTAAAACTGGAAAGGTTTTATTGTATTTATTGTTGTATCTCATGAATTTTAAAATGTCTAAAATTGAGAAAGATAATTAAGGAAAAATGCATATAATTTAATTGTGGAAATGAACAATATTCACTAACTGTGTAATGAACTCAGAATTGCTTTACTTACATTCAGAAACATTTATATCAACGTTTGTTTTCTCTATTTTAGACTGCAAGTAATTCCAGGGCAAGAAATGTAACTTGTACATTATTCCGTATGTAGTGTATAGTATCATCTATCTATTCCTATTATTGGAATTAATTCTTACCTTTTGAAATAGGTGACAAATATGTGGTTGGAAGAAATTTATACCTACCAATTAAAACATATAAAACAAAGAAACAAACAAAAAGTAGATCATCTACTTCTCTAAAATCCAGTAGCTTCCTCCTGAGCCGCTATATTTGCTATGGAAGGTAGGGGAAGGTAGAGGGAAAAGAAGAGGATGGAAGACTTAAATTTAAAATCAAAGTAACTTAGTTACTTCTAGTTGCAAGTAATCTCTTTTGAGTACATAAGCAGTCAACTCCAATTTCAAATTTCCTTTAATGTTGTTTTCCCTCTCAAAATATCTCCCTGATCCATTTTCTTACAAAATGGTGCCCAACTCAAGGGGAAAGTTTTGATATTTTCATGGCACTGTGGAAGAAGAGTAGTTAGTGGGTGCTGACACCCTTTGTCCTGAAGCTGATGAATAGTCTTCCCCTTCCTCTGGAGAAATGTAGTTCCATACCAGGGCACATGGCTAGAATTGCAGTTTCCACTTGTCATCTAAGCTGGCCAACTTGGTGCAGTGGTACACAACAGTTCTGAACATCTCTTATTGGTTGAATGTTGCATTTAAATAGAGCTTCTTTGAGATGATTTTCAAACAGCCAGTTGTCTTTCACTCTGCGTGAGAGGCGATTTATGACCAAAAAGCATTTATTTATTTATTTATTTATTTATTTATTTATTTATTTATTATTATTATACTTTAAGTTCTAGGATACATGTGCATAACGTGCAGGTTTGTTACATATGTATACTTGTGCCATGTTGCTGTGCTGCACCCATCAACTCGTCAGCACCCATCAACTCGTCATTTACATCAGGTATAACTCCCAATGCAATCCCTCCCCCCTCCCCTCTCCCCCCTCCCCATGATAGGCCCCAGTGTGTGATGTTCCCCTTCCCGAGTCCAAGTGATCTCATTGTTCAGTTCCCACCTATGAGTGAGAACATGCAGTGTTTGGTTTTCTGTTCTTGTGATAGTTTGCTAAGAATGATGGTTTCCAGCTGCATCCATGTCCCTACAAAGGACACAAACTCATCCTTTTTGATGGCTGCATAGTATTCCATGGTGTATATGTGCCACATTTT
This sequence comes from Macaca fascicularis, assembly GCF_037993035.2. NCBI lineage: Eukaryota > Metazoa > Chordata > Mammalia > Primates > Cercopithecidae > Macaca > Macaca fascicularis. Next base: position 26,009,758 of record NC_088376.1, on the reverse strand, counting down.
CTTAATCCAGTCTGTCACTGATGGACATTTGGGTTGATTCCAAGTCTTTGCTACTGTGAATAGTGCCGCAATAAACATACATGTGCATGTGTCTTTATAGCAGCATGATTTGTAATCCTTTGGGTATATCCCCAGTAATGGGATGGCTGGGTCATACGGTACATGTAGTTCTAGATCCTTGAGGAATCGCCATACTGTTTTCCATAATGGTTGAACTAGTTTACAATCCCACCAACAGTGTAAAAGTGTTCCTATTTCTCCACATCCTCTCCAGCACCTGTTGTTTCCTGACTTTTTAATGATTGCCATTCTAACTGGTGTGAGATGGTATCTCATTGTGGTTTTGATTTGCATTTCTCTGATGGCCAGTGATGATGAGCATTTTTTCATGTGTCTGTTGGCTGTATGAATGTCTTCTTTTGAGAACTGTCTGTTCATATCCTTTGCCCACTTTTTGATGGGGTTGTTTGTTTTTTTCTTGTAAATGTGTTTGAGTTCTTTGTAGGTTCTGGATATTAGCCCTTTGTCAGATGAGTGGATTGCAAAAATGTTCTCCCATTCTGTAGGTTGCCTGTTCACTCTGATGATAGTTTCTTTTGCTGTGCAGAAGTTCTTTAGTTTAATGAGATACCATTTGTCAATTTTGGCTTTTGCTGCCGTTGCTTTTGGTGTTTTAGACATGAAGTCTTTGCCCATGCCTATGTCCTGAATGGTACTACCTAGGTTTTCTTCTAGGATTTTTATGGTATTAGGTCTAACATTTAATTCTCTAATCCATCTTGAATTAATTTTCGTATAAGGAGTAAGGAAAGGATCCAGTTTCAGCTTTCTACTTATGGCTAGCCAATTTTCCTGGCACCATTTATTAAATAGGGAATCCTTTCCCCCATTTCTTGTTTCTCTCAGGTTTGTCAAAGATCAGATGGCTGTAGATGTGTGGTATTATTTCTGAGGACTCTGTTCTGTTCCATTGGTCTATATCTCTGTTTTGGTACGAGTACCATGCTGTTTTGGTTACTGTAGCCTTGTAGTATAGTTTGAAGTCAGGTAGCATGATGCCTCCAGCTTTGTTCTTTTGACTTAGGATTGTCTTGGAGATGCGGGCTCTTTTTTGGTTCCATATGAACTTTAAAGCAGTTTTTTCCAATTCTGTGAAGAAAATCATTGGTAGCTTGATGGGGATGGCATTGAATCTATAAATTACCTTGGGCAGTATGGCCATTTTCACGATATTGATTCTTCCTATCCATGAGCATGGTATGTTCTTCCATTTGTTTGTGTCCTCTTTGATTTCACTGAGCAGTGGTTTGTAGTTCTCCTTGAAGAGGTCCTTTACATCCCTTGTAAGTTGGATTCCTAGGTATTTTATTCTCTTTGAAGCAATTGTGAATGGAAGTTCATTCCTGATTTGGCTCTCTGTTTGTCTGTTACTGGTGTATAAGAATGCTTGTGATTTTTGCACATTGATTTTGTATCCTGAGACTTTGCTGAAGTTGCTTATCAGCTTAAGGAGATTTTGGGCTGAGACAATGGGGTTTTCTAAATATACAATCATGTCATCTGCAAAGAGGGACAATTTGACTTCTTCTTTTCCTAACTGAATACCCTTGATTTCTTTCTCTTGCCTGATTGCCCTAGCCAGAACTTCCAACACTATGTTGAATAGGAGTGGTGAGAGAGGGCATCCCTGTCTTGTGCCAGTTTTCAAAGGGAATTTTTCCAGTTTTTGCCCATTCAGTATGATATTGGCTGTGGGTTTGTCATAAATAGCTCTTATTATTTTGAGGTACGTTCCATCAATATCGAATTTATTGAGCGTTTTTAGCATGAAGGGCTGTTGAATTTTGTCAAAAGCCTTTTCTGCATCTGTTGAGATAATCATGTGGTTCTTGTCTTTGGTTCTGTTTATATGCTGGATTATGTTTATTGATTTGCGAATGTTGAACCAGCCTTGCATCCCAGGGATGAAGCCCACTTGATCATGGTGGATAAGCTTTTTGATGTGTTGCTGAATCCGGTTTGCCAGTATTTTATTGAGGATTTTTGCATCGATGTTCATCAGGGATATGGGTCTAAAATTCTCTTTTTTTGTTGTGTCTCTGCCAGGCTTTGATATCAGGATGATGTTGGCCTCATAAAATGAGTTAGGGAGGATTCCCTCTTTCTCTATTGACTGGAATAGTTTCAGAAGGAATGGTACCAGCTCCTCCTTGTACCTCTGGTAGAATTCGGCTGTGAATCCATCTGGTCCTGGACTTTTTTTGGTTGGTAGGCTATTAATTATTGCCTCAATTTCAGAGCCTGCTATTGGTCTATTCAGGGATTCAACTTCTTCCTGGTTTAGTCTTGGAAGAGTGTAAGTGTCCAGGAAATTATCCATTTCTCTAGATTTTCCAGTTTATTTGCATAGAGGTGTTTATAGTATTCTCTGATGGTAGTTTGTATTTCTGTGGGGTCGGTGGTGATATCCCCTTTATCATTTTTTATTGCGTCAATTTGATTCTTCTCTCTTTTCTTCTTTATTAGTCTTGCTAGTGGTCTGTCAATTTTGTTGATCTTTTCAAAAAACCAACTCCTGGATTCATTGATTTTTTTGGAGGGTTTTTTGTGTTTCTATCTCCTTCAGTTCTGCTCTGATCTTAGTTATTTCTTGCCTTCTGCTAGCTTTCGGATGTGTTTTCTCTTGCTTCTCTAGTTCTTTTAATTGCGATGTTAGAGTGTAAATTTTAGATCTTTCCTGCTTTCTCTTGTGGGCATTTAGTGCTATAAATTTCCCTCTACACACTGCTTTAAATGTGTTCCAGAGATTCTGGTATGTTGTATCTTTGTTCTCATTGGTTTCAAAGAACATCTTTATTTCTGCCTTCATTTCGTTATGTACCCACTAGTCATTCAGGAGCAGGTTGTTCAGTTTCCATGTAGTTGGGCGGTTTTGATTGAGTTTCTTAGTCCTGAGTTCTAGTTTGATTGCACTGTGGTCTGAGAGACAGTTTGTTATTATTTCTGTTCTTGTACATTTGCTGAGGAGTGCTTTACCTCCAATTATGTGGTCAATTTTGGAGTAAGTGCGATGTGGTGCTGAGAAGAATGTATATTCTGTTGATTTGGGGTGGAGAGTTCCATAGATGTCTATTAGGTCTGCTTGCTGCAGAGATGAGTTCAATTCCTGGATATCCTTGTTAACTTTCTGTCTCATTGATCTGTCTAATGTTGACAGTGGAGTGTTGAAGTCTCCCATTATTATTGTATGGGAGTCTAAGTCTCTTTGTAAGTCTCTAAGGACTTGCTTTATGAATCTGGGTGCTCCTGTATTGGGTGCATATATATTTAGGATAGTTAGCTCTTCCTGTTGAATTGATCCCTTTACCATTATGTAATGGCCTTCTTTGTCTCTTTTGATCTTTGATGGTTTAAAGTCTGTTTTATCAGAGACTAGTATTGCAACCCCTGCTTTTTTTTGTTCTCCATTTGCTTGGTAAATCTTCCTCCATCCCTTTATTTTGAGCCTATGTATGTCTCTGCATGTGAGATGGGTCTCCTGAATACAGCAGACTGATGGGTCTTGACTCTTTATCCAGTTTGCCAGTCTATGTCTTTCAATTGGACCATTTAGTCCATTTACATTTAAGGTTAATATTGTTATGTGTGAACTTGATCCTGCCATTATGATATTAACTGGTTATTTTGCTCGTTAGTTGATGCAGTTTCTTCCTAGCCTTGATGGCCTTTACATTTTGGCATGTTTTTGCAATGGCTGGTACCGGTTGTTCCTTTCCATGTTGAGTGCTTCCTTCAGGGTCTCTTGTAAGGCCGGCCTAGTGGTGACAAAATCTCTAAGCATTTGCTTATCTGTAAAGGATTTTATTTTTCCTTCACTTATGAAACTTAGTTTGGCTGGATATGAAATTCTGGGTTTAAAATTCTTTTCTTTAAGAATGTTGGATATTGGCCCCCACTCTCTTCTGGCTTGTAGAGTTACTGCCGAGAGGTCTGCTGTTAGTCTGATGGGCTTCCCTTTGTGGGTAACCTGACCTTTCTCTCTGGCTGCCCTTAAGATTTTTTCCTTCATTTCAACTTTGGTGAATCTGGCAATTATGTGTCTTGGAGTTGCTCTTCTCGAGGAGTATCTTTGTGGCGTTCTCTGTATTTCCTGGATTTGAATGTTGGCCTGCCCTACTAGGTTGGGGAAGTTCCTCTGGATGATATCCTGAAGAGTGTTTTCCAACTTGGTTCCATTTTCCCCCTCACTTTCAGGAACCCCAATCAGACGTAGATTTGGTCTTTTTACATGATCCCATACTTCTTGCAGGCTTTGTTCATTTGTTTTTCTTCTTTTTTCTTTTGGTTTCTCTTCTGGCTTCATTTCATTCATTTGATCCTCAATCGCTGATACTCTTTCTTCCAGTTGATCGAGTAGGTTACTGAAGCTTGTGCATTTGTCACGTATTTCTCGTGTCATGGTTTTCATCTCTTTCATTTCGTTTATGACCTTCTCTGCATTAATTACTCTAGCCATCAATTCTTCCACTTTTTTTTCAAGATTTTTGTTTCTTTGCGCTGGGTACGTAATTCCTCCTTTAGCTCTGAGAAGTTTGATGGACTGAAGCCTTCTTCTCTCATCTCGTCAAAGTCATTCTCCATCCAGCTTTGATCCGTTGCTGGCGATGAGCTGCGCTCCTTTGTCGGGGGAGATGCACTCTTATTTTTTGAATTTCCAGCTTTTCTGCCCTGCTTTTTCCCCATCTTTGTGGTTTTATCTGCCTCTGGTCTTTGATGATGGTGATGTACTGATGGGGTTTTGGTGTAGGTGTCCTTCCTGTTTGATAATTTTCCTTCAACAGTCAGGACCCTCAGCTGTAGGTCTGTTGGAGATTGCTTGAGGTCCACTCCAGACCCTGTTTGCCTGGTTGTCAGCAGTAGAGGCTGCAGAAGATAGAATATTGCTTAACAGCGATTGTACCTGTCTGATTCTTGCTTTGGAAGCTTCCTCTCAGGGGGGTACTCCACCCTGTGAGGTGTGGGGTGTCAGACTGCCCCTAGTGGGAGATGTCTCCCAGTTAGGCTACTCAGGGGTCAGGGACCCACTTGAGCAGGCAGTCTGTCCCTTCTCAGATCTCAACCTCCGTGTTGGGAGATCCACTGCTCTCTTCAAAGCTGTCAGACAGAGTCCTTTGCGTCTGCAGAGGTTTCTGCTGCGTTTGTTATTGTTTACTGTGCCCTGTCCCCAGAGGTGGAGTCTACAGAGACAGGCAGGTTTCCTTGAGCTGCTGTGAGCTCCACCCAGTTCGAGCTTCCCAGCAGCTTTGTTTACCTACTTAAGCCTCAGCAATGGCGGGCGCCCCTCCCCCAGCCTCGCTGCTGCCTTGCTGGTAGATCACAGACTGCTGTGCTAGCAATGAGGGAGGCTCCGTGGGCGTGGGACCCTCCCGGCCAGGTGTGGGATATAATCTCCTGGTGTGCCCGTTTCCTTAAAGCGCAGTATTGGTGTGGGAGTTACCCGATTTTCCAGGTGTTGTGTGTCTCAGTTCCCCTGTCTAGGAAAAGGGATTCCCTCCCCACTTGCGCTTACCAGGTGAGGTGATGCCTCGCCCTGCTTCAGCTCTCGCTGGTCAGGCTGCAGCAGCTGACCAGCACCGATTGTCTGGCACTCCCTAGTGAGATGAACCCAGTACCTCAGTCGAAAATGCAGAAATCATGGGTCTTCTGTGTCGCTCGCGCTGGGAGTTTGAGACTGGAGCTGTTCCTATTCGGCCATCTTGCTCCGCCCCGCGACCACAAAGCATTTAAAAAAACAAAGCTAATTGTATTTCTATATAGTCCTGAAAAGGGAGGAGACAGAAGTGACAAAAGATAATTACAAGTATTTGTCTAATGTACTTGTGCATTGAATTAGGTGTTAAAAATCCTACAGCTTATTTTGTTATTTGTTATTTTTGGCATTCTTTACATTCATTATTTAACTAATTGGACCTCAATTTTTATTCCCTCTCCTCTCCTCTCCTCTCCTCTCCCCTCCCTTTCTCTCTCTCTCTCTCTCTCTCTCTCTCTCTTTTTCAGATGAAGCCTCACCCTGTCACCCAGGCTGGAGTGCAATGGCACAATCTCACCTCACTGCAACCTCCACCTTCCCAGTTTAAGCTATTCTCCTGCCTCAGACTCCCGAGTAGTCAGGACTACAGGCAGACGGTACCACACCCGGCTAATTTTTTGTTTGTTTGTTTGTTTTGTATTTTTAGTAGAGATGGGGTTTCACCATGTTGGTAAGGCTGGTCTCGAACTCCTGACCTCAAATGATCTGCCAGTCTAGGCCTCCCAAAATGGTTGGAGCCACCACGTCTGGCCTGGACATCAATGTTTCTATTAAATGAGTGTTACAATATTCTTCCTCTCTACCTCACATTATCTTGAATCTTGAGTATTAAATATGCTAATATACTTGAAAGCTCTTTGGAAATCATAATTTTTGATACAGATGGAAATTGTATCTTTGTGTATCAACTTCTATGTAAACTCCCTGGAAGCAGTGTCAATATCTCACCTTTCCTTGAATCCTCACAATGTCCTGAACATAATAAAATTTCATTAAATATCCCATGGACTGATAATTGTTTTGCTAAAGTGCAACTCAGATAACTATGCTAGCTAGTATAAAAGTATAGATGGTCTGATAAAGGAGCTCTCTAGTGAAGAAGAGTTTTAAAAATCCCTTTTGAATACTGATAAAACACTTCAAGAGAGCTATTCAAAATCATATAAAGTGAATTTCATTTATATTAAGGAAGGTCATAAACTGCAAAGAAACAACAATCAGATTAGCAATGGTTTAAGCCAGTAGTTCTCAAAGTACCCTCCAATCACTACCACCACCACCACCACCACTACATCAGTATCAGCATCACCTGGGAATTTGTTAGTAATACAAATTCCCAATCCTCTTTCCACGTCTACAGAATTAGGAACTAGAGCAGCGACCCAGGAATCTGAGTTTTAAAAATCCCCGCACGTAATTCTGATGCATGCTAAAGTTGGAGAATCACTGGTTTCAATGATATAAACAGTTACTATCTAATCTACAAAAATATGAAGAGCATTGGTTATAAATACTAGCTGAGCTGCTGAAAATGGTTAATAAGTGCTAGGCTCCCTATGATTCCAACCCTGGGACCTTGGCTTGCTATTTTTATCCTGAAATTCATCATTTTAAGTGCTGCTGCTGCAGCCCCAATGATCATGTTCTCACTTAAGACAGGAAGAAAGGAGAAGGGACAGAGTCATTTGGAACTGTCAATTTTACTGGGAAACTAGATGCTTTCCCAGAAAGTCTCCAGTCTTTGTGAGGACAACCCGGGAGGATCACTTAAGCCCAGGAGTTTGAGACCAGCCTGGGCAACATAGTGAGACACCATCTCTATTTAAAAAGAAAGAAAGAAAAGTCTCCAGTCTGAGTTCTCTATACACATCACTGGCTAGAATTGAGTCTCGTGGCCACCATTAGCTGCCATGTGAATGAATAAACTTTTCAAACTTTATTTTGGAGGAAGGTAAGGGAGAAGGGAATTGAGAATGCATATTTGGTTAGCCAGTTAACAGTGTCTTCAAATAAAGAGGATTATAACACAAACCCAACAATTTAGAATATTTATCCTGGACATGAGAAAACAAATGGAAAATGAGATACCTGTCTTTATACAGAAGAAAGCTTAGATGTTACATGAAGTTCTATGAAGCAGAGACAATATGGGTAACTTAGAGATCACAGATGTTGGCTCGACAAGAAGGAATTCACTAATGATTAAACCTATTCAGAAGGACACAGGATACTTATGGAGTAGAGTGCACCTTATCGGTGTATAACCATATCTAAAAAATGTAGTGGAGAGAATTCCTGCAATGGATCCCTTCCAAGTCTAAGATTGTGTAATTTAATACAATGAAGTACTGCATGTTATGGATGATAATTACTAATACTTGGCACATGTTTACTCTACCCCTGACATTGTATCAAGTATTATACATGTATTATCTCATTTTCTATTACAACACAACTATGAACTAAGGACTACCATTATTCCCTTTTGAAGAAATGGAGACATAGAGAAGTAATACTTTGCTCAAGGTCATGGAGCTGACTTGCAAGCCCAAGTAATATGACTTGAGGAGTCATACTCTTTATACTTGCAACCATCTCCTGGATTTAATACAATCCCACAATTCTAAACACTTAAATTCAATACCAGTTCTTCATTTAGATATGAGTGGAACACAGTTATATACCTCACTCTCCACTAGTTATTTTGGGGCAATGCTAATATTCCTCTGTCGTTGTTTTCACAGCTTTCACTTAGATCATTACTCTTTCCAAATTCAATGCAAATAATTAGAGTATTATGTTCTGGTGAGCTAACCTGACCTGTCAATAATTTTCTTTTGGGAAAATTGCCCATGAAGGTGATTGTCTCTTGCCATTTCTGTGTACTTACTTTGAAGTAAAAATGCTCCACGCTGACTGCTGACTGCTGTGAACACTTTCAGAAAAGAATGTATCTTTATTTCCAACTCCTGGACTAAATCTTAGAATCTGGGTAAAATTAAGACAATAGAGAATGAAATTGTTACATTTAATAAAAAGAATGTGGAAGAATAGATGATTGGCAGTACCAAAATGTAAAAGAGGTAAACTAAATCCCTCACAAGATGCAATGGCATATGGAAATTCATGAAGCAAGAACAACAGGTTGAATTTGGAGATCATGGACGCTGGCTCAACAACATTGCAACTACAATCTCGTTTTGTTGTTGTTGTTGTTGCTTATTGTGGTAAAGTATACACAATAGAGTAGTTATCATTGTAATTATTTGTAAGTGTACAGTTCAGTGACATTATATCCATTTACACTGCTATGTGGCCATCACCACTATGTGTACCCAAATCTTTTAAATAAATTCAGCAGTGTTTGATGCTAATGCTGTCCCTCTTTTAAGAATGATGCCACCAACATCCTCATTAGGACCATGTGTTTCACTATCAAATTAGAATGTTTCTGAAAATAAATATGTTGAAGGAAAAAACATATTTCTGCAAGAGGAAGTTTATGCTAATGATGTCCAGCAAGAGTTATAGATGTTTAGATTCATGTCCCTAAAATAAGCACTGTAAAGATTATACATAGTGTTATTTAGAAATGAATATCAACGTGAATTCATAAAAATATAGTGGTTGGATCATTCTGCTTCTTGGCATCAGACAGACAGAAGGTGAACTGAATTTGTAAGTTATTTATGTGAAATTTCAATAAAATGTATTTGAAAAATAAATTTGCCCATTTATAATGCAGTTTGATAGTCAATACATAAATGCCAACCACGATCAAGTGTCCTAGACACTTGAGCAAGAACCATGTGTTCTCTATTTTCTGTGTACAATAAGGGAAAAGTAGATAAAGCACTTCAAGGACACACAAAGTCCTAATTCGACATTCAGTTTGACAGCTGAGAAATTATGGCAGACCCATCAGTTTGATGTACAGCAATCAGAAATAAAGTGTTTCTTGTAGAATAAAAACTCTCTGCTATCAGTTATGCAAAACAGACAGGCTGTAACTAGGGACTTCAAATAAACAACTATTTATGTGCACAAAAGTGGAAAGGTCTGCAGATGATAAATCTGTCTCTACAGTGACATCATCGACCTTAGAATTCTAAAGCTGGAAGGGAACTTCTGGTTCAACCTCTTTAGCAATTAAGGAAACTGGTTATCCATAGAAGCCAAGTGAATTATTTAAAGTCATACATCTGATTAATGACAGAGCTAGGATGAGAGCCAGTCTAATTCGCCTATGTTCTTCCTATCTACCATTTTTCCCCCAATCACAAAATGAGAAAAGGGGAGGAGAGAAGCTAATTTCCCTTCAGCACCACTGTCATTCTCATCCACACATATACACTTTCACTTTGCTAGCACAAGAGGACATAAAAAGGAAAAAGGCACAGTGCTGCTCCTCGAAGGCTGACTTTATTTATTTATTTATTTATTTTTGAGACGGAGTCTCGCTCTGTCGCCCAGGCTGGAGTGCAGTGGCGCCATCTCGGCTCACTGCAAGCTCCGCCTCCCGGGTTCACGCCATTCTCCTGCCTCAGCCTCCCGAGTAGCTAAGACTACAAGCGCCTGCCACCACGCGTATTTATTTTTTATATTTATTTATTTATTTATTTATTTATTTATTTATTTATTTATTTGTAGTTTTAGTAGAGACGGGGTTTCACCGTGTTAGCCAGGATGGTCTCGATCTCCTGACCTCATGATCCGCCCGCCTCGGCCTCCCAAAGTGCTAGGATTACAGGCGTGAGCCACTGCACCCGGCCGAAGGCTGACTTCTTTAAGAACACATAAGGAAGGGCTGCTGTTCTGCACCATATGGTGAGGAGGGGAAGTTTTGGCTAGCAGTTTGGCTAACAGGTTTGCCTTGGTTCAAATCCCACCCAGCTCTACTGCTAGAGTTGTACAGCCTTAGGCAAGTTTCTGAACCTTCCTGGACTTCAGTTTCATCCTCCATAAAATCCTGAAAATAAAAGCAGCTGCCTCATGGGATACTTGTCAGCATTTAATGAGCATTTACAGCATTCAATATATGGCTAGCTAGTATTACAACTTCACCTTGTCTCGTATTTTTAGTTTAAATGCTTCTGAGCTTTTTTACGTGTATATCTATGAGCATACACATAGACACAGCCTTGGGGATAGAGACCACAGACTTCTGTTGTTCTTGTCTTGCTTAGCAGCAACTTAGTACTTTGCCTTGCATCTAATAAGTGTTCTATAAATATTTCTAAAAAGGTACAAATCTGTCCCAACTGGTAGGTTGGATGTCGGGAAGTATCCTCCTCTCACCTCACTCTCCACTTGTTATACCCTTTCAGAGGGTTTACCTTTCTGTTCTTACACATTCAGCCTCTTAGCTCCCAAATAAATTTAAATAGCAAAAAATCAAATAATACACCTCATTTACCACTCTGGGGGAGAAGAGAAGCAAGAGATTTGCTACATCTGCAAAAGCTTCACTCTCCAGAAGATGCTGAGGAACACCATGTACAAAACATGCACTAGTCTCAGACACTAAGGGAAGAATTTTTTTCTCTCTTAAATGTTATCAGGAAGATGTGAGACACTCAGCAGGAGCTCACCTCCCCAGTACAAAGGGGAGAGCCAAGCTGAGCCTTTCAAGACAAGCAAATTATGCATTTGCCAGTGACTGTCTAAAGAAGGTCACCTAAAGAGCAGGGCAGTGCAAAAGCAGCCCAAATGACCAGATTCTAGAAGCTTCTACTCAGGCCAGGTCTGATGAAGAGTAAACTTCTCTCAGCACATGACCCTAGGTTGTATAATATTTTACAATTTTCTGTTAGAATAAAGAGAGTTAAGACCTGGAAATTCTTAGATATATAAAATTAGAAATGATTGCTCCTATTAATCAAGAACCTATATCCTTAAAACAGGTAGTATACAATTCCTAAAGGCTTTGAAGCAACAATTACATCTAAGAGAGGTTGCCAAGATACAGGAGGTGTTTTGGGCTTAACAACAAAGAGAAAAAATTATCCAAGTTGGAGTTAACATACGCAGGCTTTGCTAGTTCTAAAAGTGAGAATCATCAATGCTAACGCGTAAGAAGCATCTCAGCCCTTTAGTTACTCTGTGGAGCCTTGGGGTATCTTCTTTCTTCTAACATTCTGTATGTCAGGTACAACAAGTGCCAAGACCAATCATTAAGTTGTCTTGCTATTAACGAGAAAAACCAGAGTATTATGCTACTATAAATCTTACCAAATATTAAGAGATTAAATACGAAAAACCCTGAATTTCTTCTTTTAAAGCTTTTGCATAGTATCCATGTTATAAAATTTATGCTGATAAAATTCACTGCAATTAAAAAGGAAAAAATGAAACCTCCATGCCAGCATCAGGACTTATACCAATATTACTGACCGGCAAGTTTCCTAGCATCAGTAAACTTCTATGGAAAATTAATTTCATGCTTGTCTGCTCTGGTAAAACCCCTTACTGAGTTGTTATAAAAAGAGAAAATTGAGATCGGCTGTGGGAATACCAAAAAGAGTTGATGCAGCTAAAAAGAATGGTCATGTTTACATGTTTTATTGCCGTAGGGCTCTCATCCACCTAGAACCTTCAGTAAGTTTGCCTTGACTGCTGAAATCAGAGCTCAAAAGTTCTGTTCTCACAAAAATTCCGGAAAGATACATGTATACCCAGAGTTAGTAAGCAATAATAATAATATTAAGCAAGGCATGATTAAGTCATTTAATGAACAGGTAGACAAAATTTCAGTGTGGAAAAAGTGGCCAATCGGTGGCAAATTTGCATAATGCTTCCTGTACAGAGTTGATACCTCTATCTTCTAATATTTGTCTTTGCTATACTTTCTCTCACAAGACTAATTCTAGAGTACATTCATTTAGGTTAGGGAGCTGCATATCTTTTCATTCTGTAGGAAAAAAAAAGCAGAAACTAAATATTTATTTTGTTTATCTGAGGAAAAAAATTGCTTCAAGGTGAAATTTCAAAAAATTCACCTTCCAAATGATTTTACATTTTTTGTTATCATGCATTTGAAAACAGCTTGGGCATGACATACCACACCTTCTGCTCTTCTAAATAAGACTGAGGAACAGATGGCTACTGACCTTTATCTCCAATCAGGTTCTGCCTGCCTGCGTATTTTCTTATTTGTAAAAATTAGTCTTCTTATCTTCAAATATTTTTCAAATTGGAACAGTTGATTCAACAGCCAATCAGTAATCAACATAATTATTAAAACCTTGACACACATACATATTCCCCCATAAATTTCTGTTGGGGAAGTGAAGTTTTTAGCATTTTTAACAAACAAAATCCCAGGTGGAGATATAAGAAAATAAGTACATTTGCAAACCAGTGCGCCCATCCTAAAATTCTCTGGTTCTTTTATCAGATAAATGAGCAAATCATTCAAATATCAACATAAAAAAAAACAAATTTACAATGATTCAGATTATATTTAAAAATTTACCATTGAGAAGCAATTGTATTATTATTTTAAATCATGTTTTACTAACTAGAAAAGAAAGCATTTTATACATGAACATCATTTGTGATGTATATTATTCATTTAGCAAATTAAGCATATATTTTATATAGATAAAATTGATGTGCTTTATAGGAAATATTTCTAGGATGTGTAGGTGTTTCTTTCCATGCTAGGAGTACACAGATCTAGGGCAGAGGCAAGGCAGTAATATCTATATGCCTACTTAACAAGTTATGCATTTTTTTTACATATAGTTTCTTATTTCATTTTTACATATTATGAGGTGGATGTTATATTCTGGTAGGTGATAATATAGGGAACAAATAAATATTTAAACATTTGCAGCAATAATCTATTCAGTTCAGAAGACATTTTCTCAGAACTGAAATATCCAAAATTATCTAAAATTGTACTTTGGTATGAAGACTCGAGTATCATACGACATATTCATAGAGAATACAAAATATAATCTTTGAAGAAAATTCTTCTGGAATTGTGTGATTGCTTCTCATAAGTTTTGTGATCAGAAAATAATCTTTCCTAAACTAACAGTGACCAATGTTATATGGATGGCTGCTGGGAATGGACTTTAGATTTTGTTCTATGTTGGAACATTTTTAAAAATAAAACAAATAAGTCAGGCAAACAAGTCTTTCTGAAAACAAAAGTCCTGGTGATATCTATGTGTAGTTTTCTTTTAATGCTAGCATCAGTAGCCCGATATTTTCTACTTGAGAAGAGAGCCAATTTTCAGGGTGCATTTTGCTTAGAAGTATAATCTCTTACCAATGAGCCTACAGATTAAATTCAGTATGAAAATTTACAAATAACATAAAGTACAATGTTGCTCACTATCTAGAGACTGTTAGAACTTCTCTTTTGATTCCAAAAGTAACTAAAATAATGTAGATAGATGAAGTCAGAGTCCAGAATTCTACCTGAATGAGATTTCCTGAGAATTGACTATAAACATTCAAATACTCTTGGAAAAAGGAAATTATAATTGTTCACCTATTCTGGCTTATTAATAGCTTAAAGCAAAACTCAACAATTCAAGCTGCAATTATAAGAAATAATGACACTACTGCTTCCCCAATATTACTGAAAAATAAATACTAGTTCATCATTTAAAAGTACAATGATATGGTCAAAATAATTAATATTTTAATGGATAAACTCTGTTTAATTTGATTTTTAAAACTCTTACAAAAAGGGATCAGTCTTAAAAATGATGCAAACATCTATTTAATATGTTTGCTGTCCTGAAATACAACATACATGTAAACAATTTTTACTTAAAAATCATAATTTTGGGCCTCTTTAGACATGGTAGGCCTCTCTAACTTACTAGAGTACATGCTATTTCTGTATCTATACCAATGCCAGTGTGATTCTCTAATATATATGTTTTTTGTCACCCTTCTCTAAAATCAAACTCTAGAAAAATATTGGAACTCTTCTGTGCCTTGGCATTCCCTACTTCTTCAGCATAAATTCTCTCTACTTTTCCATATGCATCTCCACCCAAAGAAATTACTTACAGATCCTTGAAAGCATAGTGCTCTTCCTGGGTGCACACTTTGCACAGGATAATCCTACCATCTTGAGCACCTTTGTGCCACCATTTTTGCCTAGCTTACTCCTTCACATCCTTTAGGCCCAAGAAACATCTCCCCAGGAATCTTTCTATAACCCTAGCTGGTCTGTGCATAGCACTCATCTCATCTATAATTATCACCTGTTCGATCATGATGTTCAAGTCTTTATCTCTATCCTACACTGCTCATTTGTGTGCCATTTAAATCCTGTATCCCTATTTCTTATTTTCATGTTCATACTTTTGTGTATATGGATGTGCATTACCCACATCCAAACCTCAACTTCTGTCCCCAGGTATCCACAAGCTCCTCCCAAGCTAGCCCCTATTTTTAATGAATGAATGTCCCAATGCTCTGGTGAGAAATTTATGAATCATACTTGATACTGTCCATGGTGCATGAGCATGCACTTACAAATTATCAAATACAATGCTTTAGGGTAATGCACTAGAAAATCCATTCCTACTTTTCTACTGGGGTCAAGACTCCCAAGGGCCATTAATGAAGTTCATCAGAAATCCTGTGGTCGATTCATTCCTAGAGATAAAGGACTCCTCAGATGCACAGCTTTAGTTTGAAAACTCCCTAACAAACAACTTTGCAGAAAATTCATTAGACTCTACACCATCTAGAAAACTTCCACCTAACCTTCTCTTTCTCTTCTTCACTTGAGATCAGATTTACATAATGATCTGCCAGCTCTCCCAACCTTTCCAGCTTTTTACCTACTTTTTTTCACATAGGTACTCTGCTTAATAAAATTCTTGCATGTTTAACCCCATGCTTGCTTCTGCCTCTCAGAGCATCTGTACTAACATTCTATCTAACACTTGTTATCTATGTCCAGTTGATTCTTTTTCCTAAATATGCCCTGATTTTATTCCCATTGTCATTAATATGGTAGACCAGGCCACCAACAACTTTTATTTAGTTCTGTTTAAATATAACAGCTTTGAGATATAATTAGAATACAATATTACTCACCCATGTAAAATGCACAAATAAGTGATTTATAGTGCTATCACAGAATTGAGCAGCTGTCACCACAATCAACCTTAGAACACTTTTCTTCTCCTTAGAAAGAAACCTCATACTCAGATAGCAGTCATTCCCTATTTCCTATCACTGTTCTCACGCCTGGCAACCACCAATCCTCTATTTCTATAGATTTGACTCTTCTGGATATTTCACATAAATGGAATCATACAATATGTGATCTTTCATGACTGGCTTCTTTCATTTAGCATGTTTTCAAGGTTCACATATCTTATAGCATGTTTCAGTATTTCATTCTTTTTTACTGCTGAATACTTTTCCATTATATGGATATACCACATTTTATTCATTCATTCATAAATTGATGGACATTTGGGTTGTTTTTTGGCTATTATGAGTAATTTTGCTAAGCATATTCATCTACAAGTTATATGTAGACTAATATTTTCATTTCTCTTGGATATGTAACTAGGAGTGGGATTACTATGTCACATGGTAACTCTATGTGTAACCTACTGTTTTTGTTTTGTTTGTTTTTGTTTTTTGAGACAGAGTCTCACTCTGTCACCAGGCTGGAGTGCAGTGGCACAATCTCAATTCACTGCAACCTCTGCCTCCCGGGTTCAACCAATCCTCCTGCCTCATCCTCCCGAGTAGCTGGGACTACAGGTGTGTGCCACCATGCCCAGCTAATTTCTTTGTATTTTTAGTAGAGATGGGGTTTCACCATGTTGGCCAGGATGGTCTGATCTCTTGACCTCATAAACCGCCCACCTCAGTCTCCCAAAGTGCTGGGATTACGGGTGTGAGCCACTGTGCCCGACCTATGTTTAAACTTTTAAGAAATGTTTTCTATAATGGCTACACAATTTTACTTTCACATCAGCAGTATATGAACATTCACATTTCTCCACATTCTCACCAACAGTTGTTATTACTGGTCTTTTTAAATTATATATTTCCTAATGGATATCTAGTGGTATCTCATTGTGACTTTGATTGGCGTTTTTCTGATGGTTAATTATGTTGAACATCTTTTCATGTGCTTTTTGGCCATGTGTAAATCTTCTTTAGACAAATGTCTACTCAGACAGATGTCTACTCTACTTTTCCTATTTTTTAACTGGGTTTTTGTCTTTATGTTATTGAATTCTCAGTACTCTTTATACATTCTAGATACAACTCACTTATCAAGTACATGATTTGCAATATTTTTTCTCATTCTGTGCATTGTCATCTCACTTTCTTGGTAGTATCCTTTTAAAAACAAAAATTTAAAATTTTGATAAAGTCCAGTGTGTCTGTTTTTTGTTATTGCCTGTACTTTTGGTGTAATACTAAGAAACCATTGCTAATGAAATGTCACAAAGATTTATACCTATATTTTCTTCTAAGGGTTTTGCACTTTAGCTTTTACATTTTGTTTTAATTTATTTTGAGTTAATATTTGTATCTAATATGAGGAAGGCATCCATTTTTATTCTTTTATGTGTGGATACCCAGCAATCCTCGCACCATTTATTGAAATGCCTAGTCTTTCTCCCATTGAATTGTCTTAGGATCCTTGTTAAAAATTAATAGATCATAAATGGTTTGCTTCTGGACTCTCACTGCTATTCTATTAATCTATGCGTCTGCCGCTATGCCAGTACTATATGGTTTTGATTACTGCAGCATTCATTACGTTTTGAAATCAGTGAGTGTGAGTCATCCAAATTTGTACTTTTTTTAAAGGTAGTTAGGCCATTCCAGGTCCCTTGAATTTCCACATGAATTTTAGTATAGCTTGTCGATTTCTGAAAGAAGCCAGCTTCTATTTTAATAGGGACTGTGTGGAATCTGTAAATTAATTTGAGTGGTACAGCCATCTTAACAATATTAAATCTTCTAATCCACGAACATGAGATAACTTTCCATTTAGTCAGATCTTCTTTCCCTTCTTTCAACAATAGTTCATAGTTTTCATAATATAATTTTTATACTTCTTTTATTGAATTTATTCTTAGTATTTTTATGCTGTTAAAATTTTCTTAATTTTATTTTCTAATTGTTAATTGCTCATGCATAGAAATACATTTGATTTATATATAATGTTCTTATATCCTGTAACTTTGCTGAACTTATTTATTAGTTCTAATAGTTTTTAAATAGATTTGGCCTAAATTAGCACAATAACCTTCCAATTTGCCTATAGCTTTTCTTCTGTCCAATACATTGTTCAGAGTACATAAAATAATCTTTTAAAACTAAACTTACAGTGTTCCCATTTAGAAGTACACAGTCACTCCCCACTGATCTTACCATAAAGTCTACATTTCTCAATATGATGAACAAGACTTCACTTCTTAACATGTATCTTAACATATTTCATACACCAGCTTCTCTCCACCTCCCACATTTATCTCTTGTTACTCCCTTCCTTGAACAGGCCATACTCTTTTTTTCCAGGACTGAAAACACACTATGCTTACATTTTGCTCCCAGCAACAAGCCGTTCACTATGTCCAGAGCACAATTATTTTTTTCCCTCTTACCCTATACAATTTTACTCTTCAAAGATCCACTTAAATAAGTTTTCCAATATCTACCCAGTGGCCTTCAATATGAAATCTTATTTATATTCCATCAGAAGTATCTTACTAATATCCCTAATCTTTCTCATTTTTCTTTGTGTAATTGCACATGTTCCATGAAAGATTTTTAGCTCCATTGCTATTATTCTACTTTCATCATTAAATTATTCAATAAATATTACAAATATATGAGTGAATAAGATATTTATGGTTTCTGGAGTCATGCGTTCTACACTGTAATAGGTTAACAATTAAACAATCAAACAATTGCAAACTTTAGTTAAACCTATATAGAAAACAGGTCACTAGAATTGAAAACAAACATTTTTCTCTTTGTATATATATAATTTGGAGACAGAGTTTCACTCTTGTTGCCCAGGCTGGAGTGAAATGGCACGATCTCGGCTCACTGTAACCTCTACCTCCAGGGTTCAAGTGATTCTCCTGCCTCAGTCTCCTGAGTAGCTGGGATTACAGGCATGTGCCACCACACTCGGCTAATTTTGTATTTTTAGTAGAGATGGAGTTTCTCCACGTTGGTCAGGCTGGTCTCGAACTCCCGACCTCAGGGGATCTGCCCTCCTCAGCCTCCCAAAGTGCTGGGATTACAGGCGTGAGCCACTGCGCCCAGCCACAATAAATATTTATTAGTTAAGTAATAGGGAACACAAAAAGGAACAATGAGTTGAGATGTAAACTAATAAGGTATTACGAGAAACAACAGGAAGCCTATTAATGAACATGGCATTTAGTCTGAGAACCAAATGACAATGGAGATTGTCATTTAAAAAATGAAAGAGCACTCTAAGGAATGCAAATAACATGTGCAAAATTCCTGATAGACAATGGATGGACAAATGGATGGGTACAGACAGAGATAAATAATAAAGAGATATTACCTGCCTTTTTAAGGAATGACTCACAAATGGTTGGTATTAAGTTGGTATTAAGTTTGGAGAAGCCCAAATTAGACTTTTAAAGGATTATTTTAGGCTCCTACCCAACCCCAATACTTAGGTCTAAAGTAAGGTATTTTAACCAAATTTCTTCTGTTCTTCTCTGACCTGGAGTCCAACAGTGATTCCCACTGCCTTGTCTAGCACACACCTGCCCACACCACAGGGGAGTCAGATTCCTGGTTCTGAACCAATTGCTACCCCTCTTTTGCCCATGTGACATCCATATCTAGAGTCCCCTTCTACAGGGACCCATTTCCCAGATAATTTCTGATTATGTCTGTTCTATGGTCACCCCAAGTTCTAATTTACCACATGCTTTGCAAACTATATTTGTATTACCTTGGAACTTGTTAAAAGGTAAAGATTCCTAGACCTACTGAATCAGTGTCTACATTTTAGAGGACATTCTCTCAGATGAAGTATATGCACATTAAAGTTTGAGGAGCTTTGCTCTAATTAGTCTGCTCTTCAATTTCCACTTCTACCTATTTCCAGCATCCTGATTCTTCTGACTGGCAGATTTGTGCAAGTACTAGAGTGACTCAAACTGAACCTTTCTGAGTCTTCCCATCCCCACAGATAATTTCTCTTTTCCTTTCAATTAAAAAAAAAATTCTGTCATCATAGTTTGTGGGGTAAGGGAAGGAGTTAGTTTCAGAGTCTTGTTACAGCAAAAAAAAAAAAAAGCTTGAATTGCTCTTGCTAATCTGGTTAGCAGTATGATTCTCATCTACTGGAAATTAAGAGAGATCATATTAAAACGAAATAGGAGCAGTGTAAAGCCTTCTCAAGCTCTGAAACAGAAGCACTTTAAATTACTACTTCAAAGCCTTTGGCCCATTCTAATGTTACATGATTTGCTACATATGCTTAGAAAAACATCCTTTATTATGTTAGACCCTTCAAATATCTGTACATCATGCCAGCATCCTAATGCCTTTGCAACACTTCCCTCATTTAGAAAAAAAATAGTTGATAGTCTCGTGGAGTTCTAGATAATTTCTTCATCAACAGCATCTGCTAAATGGAAGTTTTATTAGGTTGGTGGAAAAAATGGCAAAAACCACAACTACTTTTGCATCAACCTAATAAATTTCACAAGGAAAATTCATAAACCCCTGTGAGCATAGGTGATTATAGTAAAGAGATAATCCATCAATAACTGGTATCAGGACTCACTATTGAAGCCCTCTGTATTCATCAATCAAATTTGGGGCCTTTCAGGATTCAGAAGAAATTTAGAGCAAGCAGAGGTCAGGTGACTCACAGAAACTTAACATTTCTCAACTATACATTATCTATCAAGACTTGAAGTTAAACCCAGCCCCAGTCCAAGAAAGAAGGCACTAAAGATTTTATAAGCTCCACTTTTCCAAAATATTCTTCAAACACCTTCTCGTAATTTCTTCTATCTGACCTTATCACCACATACATAATAAAGAGGGGAAGAAGTGATGTTTCTGATGTTTACCTGATTCAGGGGCACTATCCTGTCCTTGATTTCTATAATTTCTATCACTGAGGAAGCCATAGGCAGATTCCTTATCACCTCAGGGGCTAAATCCGAAGTACTAAATTACATACACAGTATGATACATACCAGCTGGAGTAGTAATACGTATTTCACCTTCCCTACACCACATCCTTGCTCATAGCCAAAGCTGGTTCTAGGTACATCCAAAGGCAAAAATAATTGCTATAATCACTATGTTTAACATCTATTAAAGTTGTAAATTTTTTCTTCTCATGTCCCTTAAGTTCAACCTACAAATCTTGTTATTTTATTTATAAATTTAGTGATTTCAGGGTTAAAATTTAAAATATTTTGTATTTTTCTTTGATTAGTTTATAAATATGGCAATTAAATGTTCCCTAAATAAGTATTGTCAAGTTTAGTTGATTAAGTTCCAGTAAACAATTTAAATGTTAATTATAGCTTTCTTAAGAAAGTAAAACCTACAATTTAAATTATGTTTTTTTCTAGGGATTCCAAACACCTTAAGCAGTAGAAAAAATCTCCACAGATTATAAAATATTTTTAATTTATTAATTTAATTGAACCAGATGAGTTTGGCTTATTTATTTATCCTCTCTATCCTTACTTTCACACTTCCACTGGCATTGTAGAATCACATAATGCTCATAGAAAACAGAATTAACAATCTTAAACTCAACCAAGTGTGATCAGTAGAAAATTTAGGACTAGGATACAATTACAAATTTGGGCAACCAATCAGAGGACTGTAACTGTAACTAGGACACAGACACCTAGATATAACAACAATTTGAGTAAAATTGGCATATTATGGCTAGTGTTACCATAATAATTGTTTTTTTCCCTAAGCCCATGTTTTTTCTCCAAATAATATCTGATACATACCGTGGATGTTCATAGTTTTTACCTTACTTATTACTGTGACTTTTATGATAATCTTCACAACTTTATTTTTTAACCTCTACCACAATATGCTGTTACTTAATTTGACTTGCCAAGATTTTTGTAGTCCAAACCTGGGTCACAACCTGTCTCAATTTGGAGTGGCCACAGTTCCTTACCTATAAGCCATCCTTCTTCCTAATATCACCCTTTCTTCTTCCTGATAGAATCTGATTTTTTTTTTTTTTTTTTTTTAGGAATTCAGCCCTCAGATGGTTCAGGTAATCAGAGGAATCGGCCCCATCTTAGAATCCAGGGTGTTTCCTAACGAATCTGTCAATGAGAGCAAAGGCAGACACCTAGAAGTTCTTTCTCCAGAGTTAAGCACAGGGCTAAAGTTGTCACATGCAGGCTGAAGGAAAGCAATGGCTGGGAGGTGCTTCTCTTTCCAGTTACTGCTAGAAGGAACTTATGATCATGAAACAGCCAGTCTGGTAGGAAAGCCAGTACTGACTGTGCATGAGCAAATGACATGGAAAGGACACAGGTGTTTGGTAAATTGAATATTAGAGCTTACCTTACCACTTAGATGATATTTTATGTGAGATAGTACACTTTTTAAAATGATGAGGAACCATAGAAAGCTATGAAATTTTGCAAGGAGATTCTAACTTCAGATTTTTAGCAAAAGTTAAACGTAGTGTGCATCCCATTCAAATTGTTTAATACAAACACTTTTCATCACTTATTGGAAAGTCCTCTGCCTCCTGGGTTCAAGATATTCTCCTGCCTGAGCCTCCCAAGTAGTTTGGATTACGGGCATGCAGCTACCACACTCGGCTAATTTTTGTATTTTTAGTAGAGATAGGGTTTCACCATGTTGGCCAGCCTGGTCTTGAAATCCTGAGCTCAAGTGATCCACCTGCCTCAGCCTCCCAAAGTGCTGGAATTACAGGTGTGAGCCACTACGCCCTGCCACACTTTAAAATACCTATTACTTTTATATTTTGAGTATGACTAGGGACACATAGCTTTGATGAATTATTGTTTTCTGTATAAGACTCAAAATATAACAGCTTTACCTGTGAGAGACTCTTTAAACTGGCTCGTTTGTGATTTCAACCATGTATCCTCCCCACTTTTTAAAAAATATTGTTTCTCTCTGGAAACAATAAGAAGATCATGGCTCACCCTAAATCCCACAACAAAACCTGATTTCTTTTGGATAAAGAACAGTATTAGACACAAAAGTCCAACCAGAACTATAATTGTTCCACATAACTATTGATGGTGTTCTTTTAAAGTGACACTTGCAGACCCACTTAGTAACATAGCTAGAAAATGTTTTTAAAGTTAATACATTCACATTGATATTTCTGATTTCACTTTTACAAGACTAAATGTTTTAAAACCCTTATTCCAAAGTAAAAATGTTATTAACCACTCTACTTAGGTTTTTTAAACTTCTCAAATTGTAGATAGAATCCTTTTTTGCTTCAGAGTCCTTATCATTCCATGAAACACCACTGTGTAGTATAGTCACTTTGATAACAGATATTCTAACATGACTGCAGGCAAAATAAGATAGGAAAACTAATTTGTGAGACAGGTCCTTTTAGCTTTAGAAAATATCAAACAATATAGGAGACAGTAATTCCAGTTTTCCAGTTATGTTTGAATATAAAGATCTCCTTACTATTAATATTGGGGCTCTGTACCCTAAATTCTCACCTTAATTAACTAGTCCTTATCTATACCATCTCTTTAAACCCTGAAATTTTGGAGATCCATAAATGATGAACTGCAGGCTCATCTTGCATGTGGAATTTACAATGCAGCTCTCCAGTAATGCATCTTGACTGAAATAAATATATTTATGATGTCCCATAAAAACCACCAGGCAGAAGGGCTGTATCTTTATATGCCAGATACATTTTAAAAGTAGCTTATACTACACTCATGCAATAAACAAGCTTGCAAACAGTTAATCTAAAATGTGCCTCATACTTGGAAGAAGGAAAGTGAATATCAGAATATTGGAAATATATCTCAATGTGGTAGTGTTATTTACTAGATCCACTAGCCCCATATCTTTCTTACAGTTTCTAAAAGGCAAAATATATATTCTGTACAAAGAAGGAGTGACCTCGGATAATACACTTTAAATTTCATGAAAAATTTTTACAAAGTACCAGTTTTATGTTACATTGCATGATATTATTGTTTACATTGCAAACACAGTAACTTTATAAATTCTGAAAGTAAAAGATTCTCAGATACATAAGACTGAATGTGTAACATGGAGATGGGTCCATGTTGTGTTTAATGCAACTTCTATAAGCTCAAAAAAAGGACTTCATTAAACTGATTGGACACACAGTGTGTTCCCCAGCATATCTATGACCAAGATGGTATTACAGCTGGGTGTTATCATGTGAATATAAGGTAGAACTTCTTCACACTGATGATTTAGCTCAACACAGCAATGAGGAGAACAAACATCTCCTGGAAGGAAAAAAGTTAGTTCACACCAGCAAAAAAAAAAAAAAAAAAAAAAAATCAGAGTACAAAGTATTTTACCATTAAAAGAGCCTTACTGTGAAGGAAACTGTCAATAGATTTCCTAAATTACTCTCAGAAGAACTGAGGACTTAAATTAGACAAATAATCTTGTGTGATTCCATCTGGATCCAGCCCTTGCACTAATTTATTTGAAATCTAACAGCATATGTGATGCTCAAAGGAAGAACGGAGGACAACTTCGAGCCTTTAATAAAGCAAGGCATCCTTGAATCAGTTACACATAGACACTCACTAGCATGTGTTCTACAAATTCTCTGCATCCTGAATGCTATACTTCAGATGCTTTGCTAAGGTGAGCTGTATGAAGGCTACAAAACATAACACCCTGGAGGAAGAAAAAATAGTTTAATGAACTTCAGAACTAGTCATTTTTGGGGTTCAGGTCATGACTCTACTGACAATTATTAACTGTGTGAGTCTGATATGAGAATTAAAAGTCTATGGACATCATTTTCTGTCTAAGTAAGCATGATAACGGTGATTGGTAGCATGGCTGGAGGAAAGAAAAAATATAATATGCAGATACAAATGGCACAGTACTTGAAGAATTAAGGCTATTTATAAAACCCATATAAATTTTCTGTCAAAAATGATAGAAAAATTGAGATTTTCTTCAAGTGAGTATTTATCATGCTGCCTTAGCCATACTCCATAAAACATACCCAGAAATTGAATAAAATTATTCTCTTCAAATTATATTTGATTTGGGTATTGAAAAGAGAATCAAAAGTATAGCATACACGTATATATTTGGCATGATTTGTAAAAGTCACCTAAAATAACAGTCAGGTATTCATCCTAAATTTTATCAGTATTAAAAACAAAAAAGGAAGCATTCCAATATGCTTCTTAATATCTGTATTAGTTATTTATTGCTACATAACAACTGTTCCCAAAACTTAGCAGCTTAAAGCAACATTTATTATCTCAGCTTCTGTGGGTGAGAAATCCAGGCATGGTTATTCTAGATCTCTAAAACACAATTCAGAACACACATTTAGAATATGGCAAAACTCAATACGTTTTGTTAATCTCAGTATTAATGTCATTATATGTCCTTCCACAAAGTGGAGAAACATAAGGGAGATTAAGGCTTTGTACTTGGTCTCAGCTAACATTGTACACTAGATACTTTCCTTGGCGAAGCCAAAAATGGCTACTTGTTCATTAATAGACTCAGTCATGGTATCATGGTATAGCATTCACACAGACTACGCTCCTTGCTTTACCAAGGTAAACTGTTACTTCTTAGTAATTCATGTTTCTTATTATAGCTTCAACACTGATTACTTTAATATATAATTTCAAGCCCAACATTTTTATTCTATTTCCATTTGGATCATTCCTATCCTTTTTCTCTCTGGCATCTCCACTTCCCAACTTGCATTTCTTCTTTGATGTGTTACATAGCTTTTCTTCTTGGGATATACACCAACCTCATACACAAAAGTAAATCTTAAGCTCAGGAAAAAAAAGTGATAAACTATACATCCTCCAAAATAGTGACCATTAACCAGTGCAGGTGGAGACTCCAGGGGAGAAAACTTTGAGGTGAGATTTGCCATGCAAGAGGTTTATTAAGGAGTATGCTTGGGATTAACATTTGTGAATGGGATCGAAAGGATAGACTATCCCTGCTGCCTCTGGTAGTTCCTACAAAACTTGTCCATTTAGGCAAAAGCTGCCTGGACAGTATGCATATTTAGGCTTACAAAAGCATGCTAAAGTGAAAAGTGAATATTTTTAGGAAGTAACTTTATCCAGGAAATATTGTATTTTTCTTCCTGATTCCTCATGATATATATTAAAAATTATATACATTTTCTTTTAAAGGAAGAAGGGAAAAATCAGAGTCAACAAATTTTACCAATAAATTCATAGTTACTATAGTTTGGACTTAGAGTTTCTGATAATTTTGTATTTATGAAATGAGATAATAGATGTCAAAAATGAAATAAATTATAGGAAGGTCTCATATACAAGTAACTTTTCTTTGTAGTAATAATAAAAATCAAAGAATCCATTATATTTTAAAAGGTAACTCTCAGAAGCTTTCTTTGACAATCTTCAACTCACCTTGATTTTTATTTTATTTTCCTATACCTTCAAGATTAAATAAGCTGATTTTTCTTTTTTCATTTGTTCCTTTTTTTTTTAATTGACAGATAAAGGTTGAATACGTTAAAAGTACACAATATGATGATTTAAGTATATATTGTAATGATTATCACAGTCAAATCAATGAACACATCCATCACCACGCATGCTGTACATTAGATCCCTAAGCCTTGTTCATCTTTTTTTTTTTTTTTTTTTTTTGAGTTATGGGATACACAGGCAGAATCTAATTGTTCAGCTCCCACTTGTGAGGAAATGTGGTGTTTGGTTTTCTGTTCCTGTGTTAGTTTGCTGAGAATGATGGTTTCCAGCTTCATCCATGTCCCTGCAAAGGACATGAACTCATTCTTTTTCATGGCTGCATAGTATTCCATGGTGTGTATGTGCCACATTTTCTTTATCCAGTCTATCAATGATGGGCATTGGGGTTGGTTGTAAGTCTTTGCTATTGTAAATAGTGCTGCAATAAACATACGTGTGCATGTGTCTTTATAGCAGAATGATTTATAATCCTTTGGGTATAAATCCAGTAATGGGATTGCTGGGTCAAATGGTATTTCTGGTTCTATATCCTTGAGGAATCACCAATCTTCCACAATGGTTGAACTAATTTACACTCCTACCAACAGTGCGAAAGCGTTCCTATTTCTCCACATCCTCTCCAGCATTTGTTGTTTCCTGATTTTTTAATGATCACCATTCTAACTGGCATGAGACGGTATCTTATTGAGGTTTTGATTTGCATTCCTCTAATGACCAGTGATGATGAGCTTTTTTTGTATGTTTGTTGACCACATAAATGTGTTCTTTTGAGAACTGTCTCTTCATATCCTTCACCCACTTTTTGATGGGGTTGTTTTTTTTCCTTGTAAATTTGTTTAAGTTACTTGTAGACTCTGGATATTAACCCTTTGTCAGATGGATAGATTGCAACAATTTTCTCTCATTCTCTAGATTGCCTGTTGACTCTGATGACAGTTTATTTTGCTGAGCAGAAGCTCTTTAGTTTAATTAGATCCCATTTGTCAATTTTGGCTTTTGTTACAATTGCTTTTGGTGCTTTAGTCATGAAGTCTTTGCCCATGCCTATGTCTTGAATGGTTTTGCGTAGATTTTCTGCTAGGGTTTTTATGGTTTTAGGTCTTAGATTTACGTCTTTAATCTATTTCAAGTTAATTTTTTATAAGGTGTAAGGAAGGGATCCGGTTTCAGTTTTCTGCATATGGCTAGCCAGTTTTCCCATCACCATATATTAAACAGGGAATCCTTTCCCCTTTGCATGTTTTTGTCAGGTTTGTCAAAGGTCAGATGGTTGTAGATGTGTAATGCTATTTCTGAGGCCTCTGTTCTGTTCCATTGGTCTATATCTCTGTTTTGGTACTAGTACCATACTCTTTTGGTTACTTTAGCCTAGTAGTATAGTTTGAAGTCAGGTGGCCTGATGCCTCCAGCTTTGTTCCTTTTGCTTAGAATTGTTTTGGCTATATGAGCTCTTTTTTTGTTCCATATGAAATTTAAAGTATTTTTTTTTTTGTAATTCTATGTAGAAAGTCAATGGTAGATTGATGTGAATAGCATTGAATCTATAAAATACTTAGGGCAATATGGTCATTTTCACAATATTGATACTTCCTATCCATGAGCATGGAATGTTTTTCCATTTGTTTGTGTCCTCTCTTATTTCCTTGAGCAGTGGTTTGTAGTTCTCCTTAAAGAGTCCCTTCATGTCCCTTATATGTTGGATTCCTAGGTATTTTATTCTCCTCACAGCAATTGTGAATGAGAGTTCACTCATGATTTGACTGTTTGTCTATTATTGGTGTATAGGAATGCTCATGACTTTCCACATTGATTTTGTGTCCTGAGACTTTGTTGAAGTTGCTTATCAGCTTAAGGAGATTTTGGGTTTAGATGATGGGGTTTTCTGAATATACAATCATATGATCTGCAAACAGATATGATTTGATTTCCTCTCTTCCTATTTGAATACCCTTTATTTCTTTCTCCTGCCTGATTGTCCTGGCCAGAACTTACAATACTATGTTGAATAGGAGTGATGAGAGAAGGCATCCCTCTCTTGTGCCAGTTTTCAAAGAGAAAGCTTCCAGCTTTTGCCCATTCAGTATGATATTGGCTATGGTTTTATCATAAATAGCTCTTATTTTGGGATATGTTCCATCAATACCTAGTTTATTAAGTGTTTTTAGCATGAAGGGCTGTTGAATTTTATTGAAGGCCTTTTCTGCATCTGTTGAAATAAACATGTGGTTTTTATCATTGGTTCTGTTTATGTGATGGATTACGTTTATTGATTTGTATATGTTGAACCAGTATTGCATCCCAAGGGTGAAGCTGACTTGATCGTGGTGAATAAGCTTTTTGATGTGCTGCTGGATTTGGTTTGACTGTATTTTATTGACGATTTTTGCATTGATATTCGTCAGGGATATTGGCCTGAAATTTTCTTTTTGTTGTTATGTCTCTGTCAGGTTTTGGTATCAGGATGATGCTGGCCTCATAAAATGACTCAGGGAGGAGTCCCTCTTTTTCTATTGCTTGGAATAGTTTCAGAAGGAATGGTACCAGCTCCTCTTTGTACCTCTGGTAGAATCTGGCTGTGAATCCATCTGGTCCTGGGCTTTTGTTGGTTGGTAGGATATCAATTACTTCCTCAACTTAAAAACTTGTTGTCTACTCAGGGATTCGACTTCTTTCTGGTTTAGTCTTGGGAAGGTGTAGGTGTCCAGGAATTTATCCATTTCTTCTAGTTTTTTAGTTTATTTGCATAGAGGTGTTCATAGTATTCTCTGATGGTACTTTGTATTTCTGTGGAGTCAGTGGTGATATCTGATTTATCATTTTTTCTTGTGTCTATTTGATTATTCTCTATTTTCTTCTTTATTAGTCTGGCTAGTGGTCTATTTTGTTAATCTTTTTGTAAAGAAACAGCTCTTCGATTCATTGATTTTTTAAAGGGATTTTTGTGTCTCTATCTCCTTTAGTTCTATTTATTTCTTGTCTTCTGCTAGCTTTTGAGTTTGTTTGTTCTTTCTTCTCTAGTTCTTTTAATTGTGTTGTTAGGGTGTCAGTTTTAGATCTTTCCCACTTTCTGATGTGGGCATTTAGTGCTATAAATTTCCTTCTAAACACTGCTCTGTGTTTAGAGACTCTGTACCAGAGACTGTGGTACGTTGTGTCTTTGTTCTCACTGGTTTCAAAAAACGTATTTATTTCTGCCTGAATTTCATTATTTACTCAGTAGTCATTCAGGAGCAGGTTCAGTTTCCATGTAGTTGTGTGGTTTTCAGTGAGTTTCTTAATCCTGAGTTCTAATTTCATTGCACTGTCCTCTGAGAGATTCTTTGTTATTATTTCCATCCTTTTTCATTTGCTGAGGAGTGTTTTACTTCCAGTTACATGGTCTATTTTAGAATAAGTGCTATGTGGTGCTGAGAATAATGTATATTCTGTTGATTTGTGGTGGAGAGTTCTGTAGATATCTGTTAGGTCTTCTTGGTCCAGAGCTGAGTTCAAGTCCTAAAAATTCTTGTTAATTTTCTGTCTCATTGATCTAATATTGGCAATAGGTTGTTAAAGTCTCCCACTATTATTGTGTGTGAATCTAAGTCTCTTCATAGGTCTCTAAGAACTTGCTTTATGAATCTGGGTGCTCCTGTATTGGGTGCATATATATTTAGGATAGTGAGCTCTTCTTGTTGCACTGATCCCTTTACCATGATGTAATACCCTTCTCTGTCTTTTTTGATCTTTGTTGGTTTAAAGTCTGTTTTATCAGAGACTAGGATTGCAACCCCTCCCTTTTTTTCTTTCCATTTGCTTGGTAACTATTACTCCACCCCTTTATTTTGAGCCTATGGGTGTCTTTGCACATGAGATGGATCTCCTGAATACAGCACACCAATGGGTCTTGACTCTATCCAATTTGCTAGTCTGTGTCTTTCAATTGCAGGCATTTAGCCCATTTACATTTAAGGTTAATATTGTTATCTGTGAATTTGATCCTGTCGTCATCATTCTAGTTGGTTATTTTGCACATTAGTTGATTCAGTTTCTTCATAATGTCATTGATCTTTATATTTTGGTATGTTGTTTCAGTAGCTGACACTGGGTTTTCCTTTCCATATTTAGTGCTTCCTTTAGGAGCTCTTCTAAGGCTGGCCTGGTGGTGACAAAATCCCTCAGCATTTGCTTATCTGTAAAGAATTTTATTTCTCCTTCAATTATGAAGCTTAGTTTGGCTGGATATGAAATGCTGGGTTGAAAATTCTTTTCTTTAAGAATGTCGAATGTTGGTCCCCACTCTCTTCTGGCTTGTGAGGTTTCTGCAGAGGGATCCACTGTTAGTCTGATGGGTTTCCCTTTGTGAATAACTTGACCTTTCTCTCTGGCTGCCCTTAACCTTTTTTCCTTCATTTCAGCCTTGGTGAATCTGACCATTATGTGTCTTGGGGTTGCTGTTCTCAAGGAGTATCTTAGTGGTGTTCTGTGTATTTCCTGAATTTTAATGTTGGCCTGTCTTGCTAGGTTGGGAAAGTTCTCCTGGATAATATCCTGAAGTGTGTTTTCCAACTTGGTTCCATTCTCCCCATCACTTTCAGGTACACCAATCAATCATGGGTTTGGTCTTTTCCCATAGTCCCATATTTCTTGGAGTCTTTGTTCATTTCTTTTTATTTTTTCTCTGATCTTGTCTTCATGCTTTATTTTATTAAGTTGATCTTCAATCTCTGATATCCGTTCTTCCACTTAATTGATTTGGCTATTGATACTTGTGTATGCTTCAAGACATTTTCATGCTGTGTTTTTCAGCTCCATGAGGTCATTTCTGTTCTTCTCTAAACTTGTTATTCTAGTTAGCAGTTCCTGAACCTTTTATCAAGGTTCTTAGCTTCCTTGCATTGGTTTAGAACATGCTCCTTTAGCTCAGAGGAGTTTGTTATTACCCATCTTCTGAAGGCTACTTCAGTCAATTCGTCAAACTCATTTTCTGTCCAGTTTTGTGCTCTTATTGGGGAGGAGCTGTGATCACTTGGATCAGAAGAGGCATTCTGGTTTTTGAAATTTTCAGTTTTGCACAGGTTTTTCCCCATCTTCATAGATTTATCTACATTTGGTCTTTGATGCTGATGACCTTTGGATAGAGTTTTTGCGTGGGCATCCTTTTTGTTGATGTTGATGTTATTCTTCCTGTTTGTTAGTTTTCCTTCTAACAGTCAGGTGCCTCTTCTGCAGGTCTGCTGGAGTTAGCTGGAGGTCCACTCCAGACCCTGTTTGCCTGAGTATCACCAGCAGAGGCTGAAGAACAGCAAAGATTGTTGCCTCGTCCCAGAGGGGCACCCAACAGATGCCAGTTGGAGCTCTCCTGTATGAGGTGTCTGTCAACCCCTGCTGGGAGGTGTCTCCCAGTCAGGAGGCACGGGGGTCAGGGACCCACTTGGGGAAGCAGTATGTCTCTTAACAGAGCTTGAGCACTGAGCTGGGAGATCCACTGCTCTTTGAAGAGACAGCAGGCAGGAACGTTTAAGTATACTGGAGCGGCACCCACAGCTGCCCCTTCCCCCAGGTGCTCTGTTCCCAGGGAGATGGGAGTTTTATCTATAAGCCCCTGCCTAGAGCTCTTGCCTTTCTTTCAGAGATGCCCTAGCCAGTGAGGAGAAATCTAGAGAGGCAGTCTGGCCACAGCCATTTTGTCACCCAGTCTGAACTTCCCGTCAACTTCCTTTATACTGCGAGGGGAAAAATGCCTACTTAAACCCCAGTAATGGTGGACGCCTTCCCCCAGCCAAGCTCTAGCATCCCAGGTCTACTTCAGACTGCTGTGCTGGCAGTGAGAATTTCAAGTCAATGGTTCTTGGCTTGCTGGGCTCCATGGGGGTGGGGCCCACTGAGCAAGACCACTTGGCTCTGTGACTTCAGCCCCTTTCAAGGGGAGTGAATGCTTTTGTCTCGCTAGGGTTCCAGGCACCACTGGGGTATGGGAAGAAAAATAAAACTCCTGCAGCTAGCTCAGTATCTGCCTGAACACCCGCCCAGTTTTGTGCTTGAAACCCTTGGCCCTGGTGGTGTAGGCACACAAGAGAATCTCCTGGTCTGTGGGTTGCAAAAACCGTGGGAAGAGTATAGTATCTGGGCCAAATAGCACAGTCCCTCATGGTTTCCTTTGGCTTGGGGGGAGGAAGGTCCCTGGCCTGTTGCACTTCCTGGGTGAGGTGACACCCCACCCTGCTTCTGCTTGCCCTCCTTGGGCTGCACCCACTGTCTAACCAGTCCCAGTGAGATGAATTGGGTACTTCAGTTGGAAATACAGAAATCACCAGCCTTCTGCATTGGTCTCACTGGGAGCTGCAGACCAGAGCTATTCCTATTTGGCCATCTTGCCAGAGATTTTTCTACAACTATTTCTTCTTAAAAGAAGCCATTTCCTTGAGGAAATGTATTTTTCAACAGGTGCAAATTCTATTTTTTGTGTCGTGTTACTGCCCAATAAAATTCTCAGCACTTAAAAAGTCCAGCATTCATTTTGCTGACTAATTGACTATAGAAGTTTGAATAAGTATCAGATTTTCTCATTCATAAATTATGACTTAATCGTAAGTTGATCAATTCATAAGCTGCATGAAGTTGAGTAGAACACCAGAACCTCATCTACAAAATTACTGTTCAAATTTATGTAGCTTCCAAAATGCCCAATTAATTCTCAAGATGTAATTTATTCCCTGGAGGAATGTATCTTATTAAATTTATGTTCCTTCAAACTAAAAGATTATTTTAAAATAAGGGATGTTGCACACTCAATATCTTTTTGTTCTCCGTATGAGATACCCCAGATGTGACTGTAATTACCTTAGCAATACTTTTCCACAGTATTTTATAGTTTTTAAAGTAGTTCCACACTTGGTCTACATATAATTCCTGTGAGCT
Organism: Macaca fascicularis; assembly: GCF_037993035.2. Taxonomy (NCBI): domain Eukaryota; kingdom Metazoa; phylum Chordata; class Mammalia; order Primates; family Cercopithecidae; genus Macaca; species Macaca fascicularis. Next base: position 25,976,530 of record NC_088376.1, on the reverse strand, counting down.
ATCAGACCCAGTATTATTGACTTTATCTGACAGTGTAAAAAATGGTGACAGAGAAATAAAGTGATTTTTCTAAGGTCATACATTTACAAGATGCTTTTACATATCTTGGCTGGCACGCGTTTTAATGCAGTTTCCATTATACCATCCTGCCTTCCTCCCATCAATATTTTTGTGATTTTATATACTCCACATGAGCCTACACACCCACACATAGTTTAGTCATAGGCTAGCGGAATGCCATTATTTTAAAACTCTCTTTTTTTAATGTCGAAAGACACCATCTGCCTTTACTGCACATATTTCTTCTACTGCAGCAGCAATGACCCTGAGGTAAACATGCACTAAATGATGCCCCATTGATCAGGGTGGTAGAGGCAATGGGAGGGGAAAGAGGAACTCTTCTGCCAGTGTTAAGGACACTCTTCATTACCTCTTTTCTTCACTCCATTACATATACCTCAGGGCTTGAGAAAACAAATCAGCATAGCTCACAATCAGCCAGCATGTTTGTAAATGAGCAAATGGGGAAGGACTCATTGTCCTCCAGAATTTGTAAGGGTGAAAAGCACAGACAAGAATGGAAAAGCAGAGCTCTGCCTGTGTCAAAGCTTCACATTCTATTTATATTAACGACTATAAAAGGAAAAGATCAAAGAAAATCCAACAGAACTTAATTTGAGTTTGCCTCTTGCAGTTCTGACAAACCAATATCTCTCAATAAAATAAGAAATAAGTAGCAGAACAAGTGTGAAAATTACATTCTAAGGCCATAGTGGTAAGGACTGTTAAGGCAGCTGTTTTTGACTAAAATTTTGAGTTACGGCATCTTGAACTGGGTTCTCTTTAGGTGTTACCTTTAGTTTCAACTCTTAACTTTTTTTAAAAAAGGAAAAAAGACTTCATTGTAAATAGATTTCCATCTAAATTATCAGAACTTGTCTGAAGGAGTCTTCATATTGAATGAAGGAACTCACAAATTAAACAAGAAATATAGCAAAGAAACCCAATATGGAAAATTTATGTTAATAAAAAGAAGCTAATGGGGCCCAAAATACAATGTTATACTCTTCATTTTATTTTGAATGTTTTCGAGAATTTTTTCATTACAAAAACTTAGTTTTAATATAGTTGAATGGAATAAGTTGCTTAAGCTCACTGAATCTCAGTCTCCTCATTCCTATGTACCTCAATGGGTTTGCATCAGAACTAAGCCCAAGTATGTGAAAGCACTTTGTAAATGAGGTTGCTTTACTTTTTACTCCATTGCATCTCCAAGAGAAGAGTGTAAACATGGTGGGTCCACAGTCATACAAACTAGATCAACCATATTCTTTCTTAATAAAATATTTATGATTTGTGTTCTGCCAGTGACATATATGATTATTCTGGTTTACTTTAATGTTTGGGGGCAATGAAAAGAGCATAAATTGTATTTTTTTATTTTAAAATTTTGCAGGGTAGAGTATTTTCCCTTGGCCAAATCCACGACTCAGAGGAGCCTGTCATCCTGCATGGAGAATTAAGCACAATCACAATCAAAGATCTATTGATCCATTAGGCAGACAGGGCTCTGTAACCGATTCAGGGATTTTTAAACCTCTATCAATACACAATGACTTATACGGGGCCCACAAAACTTGTGGGTAAGATTTTGAACTTTGCCCACAATTTAGATTCAGACAAATATGAATAAATTGATTGGGGCTTTGGGAGATACAATTACCAAGGCAGCCACTGGGAGGAACGAAGAAGGCCTGAAGGGGAAAATCTCTGCAAGTGAGGAAGAAATCTGACAGAATAGACTAGAGTCCATTGAGTTTCTGGGGAAGTGATTCCAAGCTCAGTGTGAGAGTGTGTGTGACCAGTCCTCATATTTGCACTCCTTACCACAATGCCTGTGCACTCTTGGAAAGGAGAGCCATGGAGGAGCAGAAGGAGCTGTGTCCTCAGAAGCACAAGCAGTGGTGCTGTGAGACCACCTGCTCATGGTATGGGACGCAAGAAAAGTTTCTTTGATTGCTATATTTTGTTTCTGTTTAGTTTTGGCTAGGAAAAAAAAAAGAGTAAGCATGTAAACATCATAGATTTTCTCCTGAAAAACTCTGACAGGCAGCTCAGTTCAGGCCCACAAGACCACAAAAATCTAATGAGTTCTCTGTCACAAAACTCACATATTAAAGCCTTATTCTTACAAATACCTATGACCCTCCTGCCAAGATGTCAAAAAAGGAACTAAAGGAGTCTTTTGATAAGAATGTTATGTCAAGACAGGCCTCCTGCCCGGACTCTAGCTTGGATGAAGGTACCTAGATCCTTATGTAGCAAATAAATGTAAATAAGGGGACATGGTCCAGCACTCAGGAACCAGTGTGGAGGGCAGCAGCCTTCAGGCCACACCTGTAAATATTTTCAATACATTTGTACTAAAACCAAGCATGCAACTCATCCATCTTATCCAACTTGTCTCCTGATTGGTTTTATGGACATGGTAGTTGAGACATGTATGCCTATGGAAGTTATGAGCTAGGAAATGTGGACACAACCCTATACACACACACACACACACACACACACACATGTAGTGGCATATATATATATACACACACACACACACGTAGTGGCATATATATATATATACACACACACACACGTAGTGGCATATATATATATACACACACACACACACGTAGTGGCATATATATATATATACACACACACACACACACACACACACAGTGTCCATGTGCCAATGTGTCCATGTTTCCTAGCTCACAACTCCCATAGCGCTTTTTATAGTATTTTGTTATAATGTTGGGGCACTTTAGGCCTCAGCAGCAGGCCTCAGAAAACAGAATCTCTCTCTCACTTTATCCTGTCCTCCTTTCACCTGCCCAAAACAGAACTCTAATCTAACTATGTGTCAAAAGACCCTCATTCCAGAGTGCTCTTCCCCAGACTCTGGGGGAAGGAATGCTGCACAGACAGGCCAAAAAACATCAAAACAGAGAAGCATTGCTGGCTTTAAATCATATCCATTTTCTCCAATTGCATTTCAACATAGTTGTCAATTATCCCCATGCAATGAAATCTCCATAAAAGACCCAAGGATAGGGTGAGGAGAGCTTCTGGATTGCTGAAACTGTGGAGGTTCTTGGAGGGTGGCATGTCCAGGAGGGAATGGAAGCTCCAGCCTCCTTTCCCCATACTTTGACTTTCACGTCTCTTTATCTGTATCCTTTGCAATATCCTTTATGATAAACCTGTAAATGTGTTTCCCTGAGTTCTGTGAGCTGCTTTAGCAAATTAATTGAACCCAAAAGAAGGGGTTGTGGGAATCCCAACTTGAAACTGGTCAGTGAGAACTTCCAGAGGCCTGGACTTGTGACTGGTGTCTGAAGGGGAGCCAGCTTTGGGGACTGAGTCCTCAACCTGTGAGATTACCTTTAGGTAGACAGTGTTGAAAGACACCCAGCTGGTATCCATGGCAGAACTGATTGCTCAATCGGTGATGGGGAAAACTCCCACCTCCCACATTTGGTCATAGAAGCCTTCTGTATGAATGATTGCGTGGTGTGAGAACAGAGAGAAAAAAAGTTTGAGAGCTTTTCCACAACAGTAGTGGAGTAGCATTATGTGGTAGCTACCTTTAAAAATTTCCATAAAATCTGCCTTAGCAGTAGGGGACTGAGTTTTCCAGATGGGCCAGAGGTGACACAGCTTTGGAAAGACAAGAGGCAGCAGCAAATACTAAGTCATGACAGGTAGGATCTTGGACTCCAGATTTTCCAAGGGCACTAGGGGTCCAAGGGACATGAGCAACAGTGTGTGTGTGTGCAGTCCTGGAGATTTGGGAGCTGACAATGCAGTGACCAGCAGTGGGCAAGTAGTGGTCTGCAGTCAGTACAATGATTGAGAGTTTAAAAGGAGGCAGACAATGGCCCAAACCCAGCAGAAGTCAATAACTGATTGAGAGAGAACACACTCATTCTTCTCCAGATTTCTAGTAATCCTGTAGAAAAAGTAATATCCTGAACCAGTATCATAACCATGAGTGACAATATGGCTATGTATATTTAGATTATTTAAAATTAAATAAATTAAAAGCTCAGTTGCTTAGTCACACTAACCACATATCAAGTACTCAATAGCCACATATGCCCAGTGGCTACCACAGTGGGCAGTATAGAAAGAGAACATATCCATTACCACAGAAAGTTCTTTTGGACAGCATTCATCTAGAAGTGACCTTACATAGGACCAATAAACTACTGCCTAGGGGACACTTGAGTTAAACATGTAAGAATTCTAAGTGATACCTAAATTGAGTGTGTGGTACATAAATTATTGTTGAATCAATAAAAGAAGAGAAACCATCAAAAATACTAGAATTCCTGTTATTCACACAGATGGGAGCAAGAAGTATGAGGCATTGAAGTGCTACTGATAAGGTGACCCTTAAAGTACAAGCCCAGAGTTCTCCAAATGCATTTGTAATGACATCCAGATGCTCTGGTAATAATAATTAATATGATAGAGTGAAATTATGTTTCTCACACACAGTCTTATTTCCATACCTAGAATACAATACCACTACACATTGGGTGTCTTTAAAAATCACTTTTATGTATAACTTCCCTATTGTGTTTGATGTCATACTGCAATCAGCAGTGTGAGAGGAATTTTGGTATGGAAGAAAAACAAAGCAATTCCAACGTTAGGGTTCAGGAGCATCTTGACAGTAGCTTATTGGTTCTCCAGCCCTCCTTCCAAAATACAGGCATTGAAAAGGAAACATGTACATTAATAATTAACAAATAAGAGTTGTTTCTAACAATATATAAATATTTTCAGTATTCTATGTTAGGAAGCTTATGTTTTAAAAAATATTTTATACAAAGAAATATTAAACCTAAAATTCTTTTGTGGAAATACGGTCATATGCTTCATTACACATCAAATAGCATTTTTAGGAATAATTCCTTTTAAGCAACAGAAATCAATACAATTAAATAATATGCAGTTTTAGGTGTGATACTAAATACACGATCCTAATACTGATATCCAGTCCAATTAACAGATGTGTAAGCTAAAAGAGATATGTTAGTACTACAAATTATATGATCCATTTCTGTTTCCTTTGAAACTACTGCATCCAACTTTTCTACACAAAAGCAGCAAACAAGGCTTTGTGATGTTAAGAAATTTCCCGGGCTCATCTAGACTGGAGGGACACCTCACTCAGATGTGCTAAAATGGAGTTCACACCCTGGCTTAAGGGCAGACAAATAATTTAAAGCAGTGGCAAGGTGTGGAAATGTATGTTTTATCAGTTATTCCACATCCACCCTAGTGAATTCAATAAATTTACTAACACAGTTTAAACACTGCATATGCATGATCTCAGCTAAGAGGTACAAAAAAGCATTCATTGTTTATAAATCTATCAGTTAAAATGGTACTAATGAAGCAAAATAAAGGGGATTCTCTCTTTATGTAGAAATTGTATTTACCAAAAGAAATATCTGTCCCATAACTGTAAAGTAAATCTTTTTTCCTGGCTAACTGCTAACCATTGGTTTCAAGAGGCACTGAGATAAAAAATAATAATACATTTACTTCATACCAAATATGAGTTAAGTACCCATTAGTAGCTATGGCAATTTAAAAAAAATTAATGCAGGAAACAGAATTTAAAGTGCTGTGCAGGAGGGGTAGACAATTTTAAATAACATGCCAAAGGTAGACCTCCTTTTACTAGACACATGAACAAAGATTCAAATGTGTAAGGTGAGGGTGATAACCATGTGAATACTTAGGGATAGAGTATCCCAGGAAGAAGGAAAAGCTAGTACAAAGGCCTTAAAATGAGAGCATACCTGCTTCATCAAAGATCAAGGAGACCAGAGTGGCTAGTGCCAAATGAATGTGAGAAAGAGGTTTTAGAAGGAGCCAGAGAGGTAATGGGGGCTAGATCATATAAAGACTTGTAGGTCATCCTAAGTAAACTTTACTTTGACTAGGGATGAAATGGGGAGTTAGTGCAGGTTTGACTAGAGAGAGGCATTACTGGATATACCTTTAAAAAGATCACTCTGACTTCTTCAATGACAGCAGTCTATAAGGAGATAGGGCACGAGGCAGGAAGCCCAGTTACAATGCTATTAGGGTAGTACAGGGAGAGATGATGGCATCTGGGACTGGTATGGTAATATATGTGATAAAAAGTGGTCAGAATATCAGTCTACTTTGAAAATAGAGTTAGCAGAATCTTCTGTTGTCAAGTATTAACAATGTCTCATTGTAAGCTAATAAATTATTTGAATATATATATATTCATAGATATATATTCATTACAGATATACCAATATCACTTCCTGATTATAATATTTACAAAGACTTTTATTTTTCTCCAGCAGTCACGTAGGAGGGAGGCCAGTGCCTTAAATAAATCAGGAAAACTCTTTAAAAGGATGAAGTTCGTTTATAATCAAAGCCACATTTAGAAAATGCATATGGTCATAAGGAACTGAACATTTTAACCTTATATGCTAGCTGCAGTTGGCCCTTGGGTATTACAATCATAAATGAAAATGTATCACAGCTTTTGTTGTCTTCATTTGGTAATATTAATAGCTGTGGTCTCAATTTTTTATTGAAATGCTCCTTGTCCCAAGGATACAATAGACTCCTAACTGATCCATTTTTTTTAAGGTTATGCACTTGTGTTCTTTTTGATATTATCTTTCAGTAACTAAAACTGTTTAACATCTCCCTCTTGAGAATATCTGAATCTTGCCTCTCAGTAAAAAGTCTTTCATAGTCTTCTTGGGGTCTTGGTCTTGTATAAAATAATAAAAATCTCTAAAGGAGAGACAATTTTGATGAACTAAAGAACAGATGTTTGTAGATATCTATTATGGATATAAGATATGATATATATACGTGTGTACATATGTGTGTGTGTGTATATATAACCTCAAAGATAAGCCAACTTTTAAATGTAACAAAATTAATAGAAAAAATGTCCAGAAACTTTCCTTAATTACAATTCTTTCAGAATAAAATTGATAGGTAAGTAGGACACTCATTAAAAAGCAATAAAAACATGAAACACATTTTTAAGAGTATGTATAGTGTGGCATATTTTATGAGCATATATACTCACATACAGTATGTTAAATGTAGTATAAACTTTTGGAGTTTGTTATATTAGACATATAGAAGAGAAAATGGAATTTAAACCTGTGCAAATAACTTTTTTGCACAGATAAGATAATAACCCAAAGAGCTTATACGCTAAGGAATGCAATCTTCAGCATTAAAAATTACTAATAGGAAATAATGAAACTTAAAATATTCATGAAAATTAGGCTGAAACAATTAGGTTGTAAGATATAATTGGAAGGCTTTTATATTTTGCAAGCAGAAAGTTCCCTACAATGGGTTTAATTAAATAATAGGAAACCAGGTGATAGAGGATATAGGCAATGGTCCTACTTACTAAGAATGTTACATGCACATGTATTTAGCGTGAGCAGACAGGCCAATATATCATGTTGTTGAAATGAGAATAATCAATAAAATTCTATGGCTGGAAATTTGCTACAAAGAAAATTAATAGAAAGGAACAAAAAGTTCACAGTTCTACTTGACATTTTTTGTTGTTGTTTTTACTTGAGAAGTGCAAAACCTGGAAGAGAATAGATCGGGGCATTGTCTTTACCGCGAAGATTGAATAGATTCCTATTCACCATTTCATTAATGACTGAAGGCTAGATGCTTAGAATTAGAACTTTGTACACCAACTCAGGTATCCAAAGAGGAAATATTAATACTACTTGTATCCCTAGGGGCCAAGAGTTTACAGAAAAAGCAAAGCTATGCAAAAGGTGAAATGAATAGAACTGAGAGAAGAAGCCAGCCACCCTTGCATGTATTTGTTTCATGCAAAATTCCTCATTGTGTATTCTAAATTACTGTTAGAAGGTAATTTAGCCAAAAGGATGATGATTTAGCTAAAAGGAACGAAGGAGGCTGAAGTACATTCTCAAGACCATAGACTAAGAAAAAAACCCATCCCCTTCTAATCGCTTGGGTAATCTCAGCAAATCACACCAAGAGCAATCTCACGTGCATTTGGGTTTTACCTCATCCAATAATGATTTCAGAGGGAGATAATACATTTCAAGGTTAATAGGTGAACCCACTGTAATCTTAGCTCACATTAATACAAGACACCCTCATGTTACCTAATCAATCCTGTCAGGTCTCTTTTGTAGGTTATCTCCATCCCTAAGAAAGACCTGAGATATAAAACCCAACACGGCCTCTGCTTCCAACAAATATATGGATTAACAAGAACTAGACTTATGCTCTCATGTAAAACAACCAAGATAAAATATATAAAGCAATGATTTTCAAGACATTGGAACTCAGGTAACAAAGGACAGTGATCCCTAAGAAATTGAAAACAAGATGGGCCCTATAATTGTCCTGGTTTAAGAGACTTCTAAAGCTATAGCACATTAAGGGGTCACCCAGGAAGAACTTGGTAACCTCGAAGAGTTAAGAAGATAGAAGATAGAAGATAGAATCTGGGGAATGAGTTAAGAAGATAGAAGATAGAATCTGGGGAAACCAAGGCTGCACTGAAGGAGAATTCCAGAAAAGTACAGAGGGCTTTGACTTATTTTGCAAAGTACTAATCAACACATATGTGTGAATAACTTAAGCACTAGAAAAAGAATTGAAAGGATTAAATAGAACAGCACCTGACACTCACACAGGGCTAGGAACAGAGCCTGTTCCCACAAACTATGCTAGAAAAACTCATCATTCATTGTAGTGCACTCAGGAAAGTATTACCACAGCAGGGGGAAATAACCAGCTATAAACTGAGCATTGCTACAAAAATATTCAACATTAACAAGGTACAAATTGCAACGTTTGGCATGCAATCAGAAGTTACCTGGCATGCAAAGAAGCAGAAAGATGTGACCCATTATAGGGAAAATAATAAAATAAAAATAACTCAGTATTGTCACAAATATTAGAATTAACAAAGTTATTTAAACATCATAATTGTATTACATACATTCAGAGTATTAAGTAGAAACATGGAAGATATTTTTTAAAAAACAAACTGAATCTCTGGAGGCAGAAACCACATTATATAATGTGAAAATACACCAGATGTAATTAACAACAAATTAAATATTGCAAAAGAAAACAGTAGTGGAACTGAAACAGGGAAAAGATAATTTATAGAAAATGGAAACAACTTTAGTGAGCTGTGGGTTACTTCAGGCAGGTTAATACGCATGTAATTGGGATTCCTCAAAGGAGAAAAGAGGAAAGACACACATTTTCTTCCTGAAATTTTCCAAAATTGATAAAAATTATCAACCTGATGATCTGAGGACCCTGACAAGTCTCAATCACAAGAAACATGAAAAAAGCATATCTTAATCAAAGTACACAAGATCTATGAGAAAGAGAAAAACTTAAATGCAGCCAAAGTAAAAAAATGTATATACAGAGAAAGAAAGACAAGAATGGAAATATTTCTCACCAGAAACAATGTAAGCAAGAAGACAGTGGTGAAATGACTTCATAGTACTAAAATCAAAACAAAACTGTAACATTACGCTAACATTAGTCAAAAGAAAGTTGGAGGGGCTATGTTAATATCAAAGTAGATTTTGGAGCAAACGGTAATTACTAGGGATACCTGAAGGTCAGTTCTTCAAAAGGTCATAGCAATCCTGAATATTTATGTACCTAATAATCAAGCTTCAAAATTCGTGAAGCAAAATTGATTGAACTACAAGGAAAAATAGATAAATCCACAATTATAATCATAGATTTCAATGCCCTTGCTCCATAAGTGATAGAACAAATAGAAAAAAAAATAAGCAAAGATATAGTAGACTGGAAAAATATTATCATCCAACTTGACTTAATTGACTACAAATAAATTATCTACCCAACAACAGCAGAACACATATTCTTTTCAAGTGCACATGGAACATTTACCAACATAATCTGGAATATAAAGCAAATCACAATAAATTGTAATGATTCAGGTCATACAAGGCATATCCTTTGACCAAAGTAAAACAAATTAGATACTAATAACAGAAAGATATCCAAAAATCCCCAAATATTTGGGAACTAAACAATGTACTTCTAAATAATGTTGAAAAAAGGCACTCAAATGATAAATTAGAAAAGGGTTTGAACTGAATAAAAATAAAACACCATATATCAGAATTTGTGAGATGGTATTAAAGCTGTACTTTGAGGAAACTTTATAGCAATAAACCTCTATATTAATAAAGGTGAAAGATCTCGAATTAATGATCTCATTTTATACCTTAAGTAACCTGAAAAAAAGAAAAATAAGAAAAATGATACTCAAAGTGAGCAGAAGAAGGACAATAATAAAGATCAAAATGAAAATCCATGAAATAGAAAATGAAAACAGTACAAAATTGATTAAAAGCTGGTGCTTTAAGGTTGTCAATAACATTGATAAAGTAAAATTAGCAATTAAAGGAATGAGAAAGGTGGTATCACTCAGATTCAGAAGACACTAAAAGGATCGTATGTGAGTAGTATTATTAACTATTTCATGCCTATTAATTTGACAACTTAGATGAAATGGTCACATTTTTTGAAAGACACAAGTTATCAATGTTCTTTCAAAGAGAAATAAATTATCTGAATAGCTCTATATCTAGTACAGAAATTCAATTTGTAGTTTAAAAACTTTCCCAAAAAGAGAAGTCCAGGCCAATATCTCTTGTTGTGTGTTCTGCCAAATATTTAATGAGAAAATATTACCAAGTCTATACAAATTCTTCCAGAAAACTAAAGAGGAAAACTAATACACCCTATAAGACCAGGGTTGCCCTGACACTAAACTCAAAGACTAGACAAACAAAACTATAGATCAATATCTCGACTGAACATAGATGTAAAAATTCTAAACAAAATTTTAGCAATTTGAATGTAATGATGTATAAAAAGTATAATTTATCATGACCAAATGGTATTTTTCTCAAGAATACACATTAAATTTAACATTTGAAAATCAATAATTTATTCATATAAACATGTGATCATCTCTACAGGCATAGAGAAAACAATTGATGAAAATCAAAATCTATTCCTGAATAAAAACGAAAGACCAAACAAACTCTAAGCAAAGTTCTTTTAGAAATAGAAGAAACTTTCTCAATTAAAAACAGAAAGGAGCTGGGGGTGGGGGAGTTCTACAAAATTTTACAGTTTTCTCCCTAAGATCAGGGAGAAGAAAAGTATTTCTGCTCTCACTGTTTCTATTCAACATTGTGCTGGAGATTCTAGTCAGTACATTCCGATAAAAGATTAAAAAACCAAACAAGAAGAAGAAAAACAAAACAAAAGTCATCCAGATTTGACAAGAAGTCTTCCTTCACACACAACATGATGATCTATAAAGAACATCTGATAGATTCAATAAAATAACTACAAGATCAATATACAAAAGATAAATTATTGTTATATACCATATATATCACATGCTTTATATATGAAACTTAAATAAAAATATTATTTATAATATAAAAAATATGAAGTACTTAATGATAAATCTGAAAAAATATATGGAAAACTTAAGTACTGAAACTGTAAAACATCACTAAGAGAATATAAATACGTCCTAAATAAGAGTTTTGCTTTGTTTGCAGGGTAGAAGACAATATTGTTAAGACATCAGTTCATCTTCATCTACAGATTCAATGTAAGTATAATCAAAATTGCAGCATCTTTTACAATCTAAAACACAAAGGATGTAAGTGGAGTCAGAAATCTTCAAGGTGTAAACATCAGTTCCATATAGTACATATTTTTCAGATGTTGAGTCGAAAGGGAAAAGGGCCATGTCTCTGCTTCCTTTTGCTCACCAAAAAGATCAAAATTTAAAGATGTAAAAGATGGGATTTTCTTGCATAGTGTATGGGTGTTCTTATTCAGGGGAAAGAAATTCAAGGTGTAATACATATGGTTGTTGCACAGAATTCTATTCACACACACATGCAGCAAGTATAGATAGAATATGCTTCCAAAATAGACTTACTGGTGAAAAAAATGTTTCCGAAGAACAAATCACCTCTAAAATAAGTTGTATGGATAATAATCTTGTTTTTGAGTGAGGCAATCTTTACACAAATAACTCAGGTACTCAACCATCTTCAATTTTATTCTGGTTTTATTTATCACCAGCCTTGATGCAGTTCTTCATAAATTCTCCATAAAATCCACTCAGAAAATAAATTACTGAGTAATGAATTATGTACCAAAATTTTCACAAGGAGACATAAGAGAGTGCTTACCAAAACCAAGCAAATTCCATACCAAACCTGGTCCAATAGCCATCATCAGAAAACTCAAGTATCCCAAGTGTTTTTCTTATGTGCCCTGCTATGAATTACTTGCTCTCTTCCATTCTAGTGTTCTGGGCCTCAACTTGCTCCTAAACTTCCATACTACATTCCTCTCAGTGTCTAGCAAAACAAATATCCTCTGATTAATGGGGCACCTTGTCCTCCTTGAAGATAGCTTATTGTTGAGTGGCCATGCTCTGTGGGAGTTTCACCTCCTGCCTCAAGTCACTAACCAAGGTATTCCTTCCAACCATAAGCAGTTTTTTCCTTGAGAGAGGTCTGAGAGATAACATCTTTCTTATCTCATTATATGCAATGTAAATAAACAAATGAATGAATAACTGTGTGTTATTTATGTGACTGTCCATTGACACTGACATGCAAGCTTCAATGTTCACAGATATTCACAGCTAAACAGTTGACCTCCTATACGTTTTTGGGGGGTGATTCCATGAGGTTCACTCAAAAAGGCTAAAAATAAAAATATACCTGTGCAAGGTTTAGATTCCTTTGTGAATGGTAAAATATCGACCATCTAGTTCATAGAAATATGCTAATTTTACCTTTAACCCTTTCCATCAAATCCTGGGCAGATTACCCATTAGAAGATTACCCATGCATTTGGCCACACCATGCACACTACCCACGAAAGAGCTAAGCTCCAGGCTCTATGTCCTTTTGGACCTTGATTAGAGTAACTCACAATATGAATGGAACCTTCCTTCACTGTTCAAATCACAAAAGAAGAGAGAAAAGTTTTGGGATATCTAGTTCTAAAAAACCATACATTTCTGTTTTTAAAACCATTTCCTCATTCTTCAGTATGCTTTTCTAAAACTGAAACCAAATGATGGGCATACTGACTTTATTAAAATATCAGTTAAGTGACTAATATACATGATTATTTAATGTCCTTTTCCAGATATGACAAAGAGATACCCTCAAGCAAAAGAAAAAACTCTTTTTGAAAATTTGAATGCATTTGGTGTTCACAATAGCATTGGGCTGAAAAATCATCTTTCAATCTGAGGCAAATTGTTCCCTATTTGCTTTTAACACATGTCATGTCAGTTAGTTGTTTTTCTATATATTTTGAATAGAAAATCGAAGAGGAGTTGTAGGAAAAAGATACCTCAAAATTTATCTCTAATTTTTAAAGTAAGTGAAATGAAAATTAAGTGCCTCTGAAAGACGTTTCCTCTCCTCATATTCATGTCATGTTTCTAGGCTTCAAAAAGCTAAATTGCATCACTGCTTGTTTCTAAAATAATTCATTAAAGGGAATTTTAGCAAATCAAGATATAGTAAAGCTAGAATTTTCTTCAGGTAAAAAATTTTGTAACAGCTGTTATGGAAAGAAGATTACTGCTTCTTAAAAGAGTCATTTGGATAATGATATTTTATAATTTGATTTCATCTTTTATTTTGATATTTTATCTTTGATAGGTAATGTTTATTCCAGGTGCAATATATATTGGAAATGTAGCTAATCTGGCCAAATTGAACTCTTCAGTTCAGTAGTCCTGATGTCAGAATCCGCTTTTTATTTATCCAAGTTAGCCATTCAATTATTTATTGACAATATCCATTCAAACATTAACTTAGCAAATTGGTATTGTTAATCTCAGTCACGAGGGGGAAAAACAATATCATTACTGTCAAATTACTGACAGCATGGTGTCTGGTCAAATTAAGTAAGTTTGCTGTTTCATAATAAACCAAGTTAATGGTTTGTTTTGCAAATGTAAGTGTTAAAATTAATCTTTTCAATGGTATAGAACCATCAATTGAAAATACATAGTTTAATTATCAAAAAAGTATTCATTGGTTTTACCTAAAACCTTGATATGCACTAGCCAAGACAGATTATGAATTATGTTACTTACATCTAAAAATAACACATCTAGGTTTTTAAAGTTGACATATTTTTGAGTATGTCAATAATATGTGTACGTATGCATGTGCATAATTAGAAGACAGAAGAAAAAAGAACTTAAACCCATATTCACATCTTGATGTATATCAGTTAACTTACTTTATGTCTATCATATATTCGGCACTGTGAAAGATACTGGACGAGCATGACATCTTTTTGGAGAGTGCAGTAATTGGCAGAAGGGCTAGAAACAGGAACTTTGTAATGCAATTTGATAAGCGTGGTGAGTGACAGAGTATATGAGCACATAAAAGAAGGTGACAGGAACATTTTCTTGAAGGAAAGGACAATGATGCTGAGCCTTTAGGATGAATAGGTGTTGGACTGGATAAAAGTGAGTTTCTGAGTAGGACTGGATAAGTGAGGGGCTTGGGGTGAACTTGTCCCAGGTAACTGAAGAACTTTTGTAAAGGTTCTATGGTAGGAACCACCACAATCAATTTCAAGAATTTCAGTATGCAAAGAAATCTGAGCATGATGAGAAAAAGGAAGGAAATAGAGCTAAACCTGGGACCAGTTGCAACACTTACAATTTTTTCCTCTACCAGAATTCCCAAATTGATACTAATTTTCAACCTATGGTTGAATTCATCTGGCTTCAGTGCCCATCATACTTCCTTTAGTTAAAGTTTCTTCACTCATTTTTTGGTTGGGTAAAGTTTATCATCTGGTAGTTTATATGAGAATATTTTGTATGAGCAAAACCATCTGTTGCCTTTCTACTTAAATATATATTGGTTAGTTATAAACTCAAGGGTATGTTTTATTTCTCTAACGATTTGAAGGCATCTTACCACTGTCTTCTTGTGTAGAGAATCCAAAGGCCAGACAGGTTTGTTTTGCCTGATACAGTAACTTTATGAAATTTTGTAACAAACATCAGAGGAGATTCTTGTCATGCTATCATGCTCAAATGATGTAAATAACATTTTTAATAGGACAGTGAGTAAAAGGTTACTCTTTCCAAGCAACAATCACCACTCAGAAGAAATTTTTAGCAAAGTACTCCCTATAACAGGACCATAATTCCAGGAGACCTCTCTATGCCCATGTTTCAGGGTTGCAAATTCACACACATTATATTCACAGTGAAGATAAAATATGTATCGTTGCATTTCCTTAACTAATTTTATTTTATTTTAAATTCTTTGTCAAGTAGTGGGGAAACATAAGCTTACCAATTAATGATATTTCTATCTCATTCCATTAAATAGTTTCACTGTAGCTTAAAAGATTTCTTTTGAGAAAGCACTGTCAGGATTTTTTTCAGAGGTTTCCCCCACTCCAGTTTCCACTCCTTAATGGTCCCTGTAAGTATAGGTGTGGGACTGGGGTAGGAAGACCTTATTACACATTTCTGGAGCAGGGGTAGAATCAGAGCTGCAGATTTTTCTCTGTAGTATCTCCACAGGTGAAGTTTGCCTTCACTCTTGGCCTCTCTTGACTTCTCTTTCCCTTACCCAGCTCCAACCACCTTTAATGTGGAGGACTGTATACTGACATGCAGAGAATACATCTAGGTAAAGAAACAAGTCACAAGTATATTGTCATAGTCCAGGAAAGAAATGAAGATACTCTGTACCAAGGAAGTAGCAGTAGGAATCCAGATACAAAATGTACAATTATTATTTTATTTTTCTCTGTAAGTCTGAGTGGTATGTAGTATCATGCCTACAAGGTAGATAATAGGTTCAGAGAAACACTAAATTGTGGAAGACTCTGCAATTGATAAGTTGATCCGTCTGACCCATTAATGGATGGATTCATGAATACATTTATCAATGGGTCAATCAATGGATTAATGAACCAATGAAAGACACGTGTCTGGAGCTGAGTAGAGAGGACCATCACCATGACTGTGAAGCCTGATTCTTGAAGCCCTAATGAGCGATATTACCTGACAGGTATATTCAGAGAAAGCTAAGAAGGGAAATTTTAAAAAGGCTAATGTGAAAAGCCTTACAAGTATTACTAGAATGCACATACTCAAGCTATGTACATTACCATTTCTAAACTGAAGAATTCTGTAGGTGGAGCTTTGCTTCAGATTTTTACCCATCACTGATCCACAGGTCAAGATAAGCCTGAATCCCTGGCGTTTCCTGAGAGGATCCAGTCAGATCCCACGAACATTTTAATACACAATTGGAATGCCTTGTTTAACTCTTCAGATCCAAGTAATTCTCATTTAAAGGCAGGGTTCAATTTTCCTGTCACTCAGTATTCTATTTGTTGAGTATTAAAATTCTAAACAGTTTTATTGGATGTTTCAATTTGCTGTTCACTGAGTTTAATGATTTGGCTATTTTCTCCTACTTGTCTGTTCAAATCTAATCTAAATTCCAGTTACACATTCTGATTAAAAGTTAATGACATTAGGACTATGAGAAATTTAAAATGATTCAGGTGTTAACATCATGTAAGCTATTTTAACTTTGCTACTAAATGTGAATGACTCTCAAAAAAATCTTTAAAAATCCCTCTTATCTCAGTCTGAGCCTCTTTGAAGTCAAATAGTCTTCTTTTTTAGCTTTTTATATCTAGTAAACTGAGATTTGAGGGAGTATTTATTTTTAATGATTTTATTCCATTAGCACTGCCTTATAAGTAAGAAACATTTGTATGTGTGGCTGGTGCATCTCTATGCATGGCTTTTACCTGAATCCCCTTCATTATTATCTGAAATAAAACCACCACCTTTAATAAAAACAATTTATAGCCATATATATATGCATATATATAGATACAGATATATAGATATATAGAGAGATTTATATATATATATAGAGAGAGAGTTAACACAATGATGAGATAATGATACTACGTCTATTAGAAGGACTAAAATACAAAACACTGATAACAATTGCTGACAAGGATGTGGAAAAACAGGAACTCTGATTCATTGCTGGACGGGATGCAAAATGGTACAGCTACTTTCGAAGACAGTTTGACAGTTTCTTACAAAAATAAACAATATTTTACCTTATGATCCATCAACTGTACTCCTTAAGATTTATCCATATTATTTGAAAACTTACTCACATGCAAAAGCCTCCACATAAATGTTTATTGCAGCTTTACTCATAATTGCCAAAACTTGGGAAGTAACAAAGGTGTCCTTCAACAGGTGAATGAATAAGCAAATTGTGGCATATCCATACAATCGAATATTACGCAGTGATAAAAAGAATGAAATCTCAAGTCACAGAAAGACATAGAGAAACCTTAAAGGCATATTGCTAAGTGAAAGAAACCACCTTTGAAAGGCTACATAATGTATGATTCCAACTATATGACATTCTGAAAAAGGCAAAATTATGGAGACAGTAAGCCCATGGTTTCTAGTAGCTGGGGCAGGAGGTAGGTAGAGATGAATATAGGTGGAGTACACAGAATTTTTAGGGCAGTGAAACTATTTTTTATAATACCATAATGGTGGATACATGTCATGATACATTTAGTAAAGCCCATAGAATGTACAACACCCAGTGTTAACTCAGATATAAACTATGAATGTTAGCTAATAATAATATATTTGTTCATCACTTCTAACAAATACACCACACTAAACAAAGCAATATGTTGGTAGGGGAAAATGTGAGGAGTAAACTGGGGTATACAGGGACTCGGTACTTTCTGCTTATTCTTCTGCACAATTAAAACTGCTCTAAAAGGTAAAGTCTATTAATTTTAAAAATTCAAGAGGAAAGACTATCCTTCCTATATAATTCCATTATTTTCTTTCAGTAAAACAAGTTTGAAATAATGATTTCCATTTTGCTCATTTCTTGACTATAGATAGTTTACATTTGTTAAAAATATTATTTAAATAATCACCTGCTAGGGAAATAAATAACCTCTGTACATGCAAAGCCCATACATAAATTGTTCCAGGCACTGGGACAAACCCTTCCTATAAGATATAGAACAAAGGCTAAGTGTTCCATGGATATACACTTATTCACATGCCAAGAATGGAAGGTATAATATAGAAGAGTATCATATGGAAGAAAATAATTTGTCTGACACCATAACAGCATTCCTGATCAAAATTCTAATCTCAGAATTCTGTTCTCAAAAAGTTAAATATGACACTCTAATGGATGCTTTTTCACACCCTGGTACAAGAAATCAAGAATTCACACCCTGAATGTAAAATGAGTAGCAGACACTTTTGTTTAAGCTGAGAGGAAGAAAAAAAACAAAAGGAAAGTTGTTTCTTTATTTTGTGTGTTATGTAAATAAATTTTACATAACAGTGACGATAATAAAGACTAATTTAATCACAGTTTGGCTTCTCATTTGACATTAAGTCCCAAGAACATTTGCCATATTTAGCAATAATATGAAATGTCTGTCACGTTGGGTGTTTACCCAGTACTTGCTGATGTTTACAGACATTTTACATGAAGGGCTTTTATTCATTGATAAAATGGATGTTGAATTATAGAACAAAGTACTGTTACTGTTGGCAAAATTAAAAGCAGCATAGTCAAAAATATCACACAAGTTTCTCTCAGACGCTCCTTATCCAAAGAAATCTCAGCAATTTCAAAACTGGTTCAATATTTACACAAAAACATATGAAATAAATGTGGTTTTCTTTCTAATTCAAAGTTTTCCTACAACCAACTCAAAAAAAGGAAACTTTCCAAATGTATTTCTTTGAATTAATACAACTCATTTATTACAAATGTCTTTAAAAATGTACACATAGCATATGTACTCTCTGCATACACTGAAGTGTGATTTCTTTTTGTCATAGTAATTCTCCAAAAAAAATAAACTAAAGCTGTCCAGGCATGGTGGCTCATGCCTGTAATCCAAGTATTTTGGGAGGCCAAAGTGGTCAGATCACTTGAGGTCAGGAGTTCGAGACCAACCTGGCCAATGTAGTAAAACCCTGTCTCTAATAAAACTACAAAAATTAGTTGGGTGTGGTGGCCTGTAATCCCAGCAATCAGGTGGCTGAGGCAGGATAATCACCTGAACCCAGGAGGCAGAAGTTGCAGTGAGCCAAGACTGTGCCCCTCTAGCAGTCCAGGGCAAGAGAGTGAGACTCAGTTTCAAAAAAAAAAAAAAAAAAAAAAGGAAAAGAAAAAGGAAAAGGAAAAGGAAAAAGAAATGAAAGCTGATGGTAAAAGTCCCTGTCTGACAGTTTTGAAGACAGCAGTGGTTCTCCCAACATGGAGGTTGAGATCTGAGAATGCACAGACTGCCTGCTCAAGTGGGTCCCTGACCCCTGAGTAGCATAACTGGGAGACATCCCCCACTAGAAGCAGACTGACACATCACACCTCACATGGCAGCGTACACCCCTGAGACGAAGCTTCCACAGCGAGAATCAGACAGCAACACTCGTTGTTCAGCAATATTCTATCTTCTACAGCCTCCGCTGCTGATACCCAGGCAAACAGGGTTTGGAGTGGACCTCAAGCAAACTCCAACAGACCTGCAGCTGAGGGTCCTGATTGTTAGAAGGAAAACTAACAAACAGAAAGGACATCCACACCAAAACTCCATCAGTATGTCACCATCATCAAAGACCAAAGGCAGATAAAACCACAAAGATAAGGAAAAAGCAGGGCAGAAAAGTGGGAAATTCAAAAAATCAAAGTGCATCTACCCCTCCAAAGGAACGCAGCTCATCGCCAGCAATGGAACAAAGCTGGATGGAGAATGACTTTGAAGGGTTGAGAGAAGAAGTCTTCAGTTGATCAAACTTCTCAGAGCTAAAGGAGGAACTACGTAACAAGCGCAAAGAAACTAAAAACCTTGAAAAAAGAATGGATGAATGGATAACTAGAATAATTAATATAGAGAAGACCTTAAAAGAACTGATAGAGATGAAAAATGTGACACGAGAACTACGTGAAAAATGCACAAGCTTCAGTAACCAACTTGATCAACTGGAAAAAAGAGTATCAGTGATTGAAGATAAAATCAATGAAACAAAGTGAGAAGAGAAATATAGAGAAAAAAGAGTAAAAAGAAATGAACAAATCATCCAAGAAATATGGGATTATGTGAAAAGACCAAATCTATATCTGATTGGTGTGCCTGAAAGTGACGGGGAAAATGGAACCAAGTTGGAAAATACTCTGCAGGATATCATCCAGGAGAACTTCCCCAACCTAGTAGGGCAGGCCAACATTCAAATTCAGGAAATACAGAGAATGCCACAAAGATACTCCTCAAGAAGAGCAACTCCAAGACACATAAATGTCAGATTCACCAAAGTTGAAATGAAGGAAAAAATGTTAAGGGCAGCCAGAGAGAAAGGTCAGGTTACCCACAAAGGGAAGCCCATCAGACTAACAGCAGACCTCTCGGCAGAAGCCAGAAGAGAGTGGGGGCCAATATTCAACATTCTTACACAAAAGAATTTTCAACCCAGAATTTCATATCCAGCCAAACTAAGTTTCAAAACTGAAGGAGAAATAAAATACTTTACAGACAAGGAAACACTTATAGATTTTGTCACCACCAGGCCTGCCCTACAAGAGATCCTGAAGGAAGCACTAAACATGGAAAGGAACAACCGGTACCAGCCATTGCAAAAACATGCCAAAATGTAAAGCCCATCAATGCTAGGAAGAAACTGCATCAACTAGTGAAAAAAATAACCAGCTAATATCATAATGACAGGATCAAGTTCACACATAACAATAGTAACCTTAAATGTAAATGGACTAAATGGTCCAATTAAAATGCACAGACTAGCAAATTGGATAAAGAGTCAAGACCCATCAGGTTGCTGTATTCAGGAGACGCATCTCACATGCAGAGACACACATAGGCTCAAAATAAAGGAATGGAGGAAGATCTACCAAGGAAATGGAAAACAAACAAAGGCAGGGGTTCCAATCCTAGTCTCTGATAAAACAAACTTTAAATCATCAAAGATCAAAAGAGACAAAGAAGGCCATTACATAATGGTAAAGGGATCAATTCATCAGGAAAAGTTAACTATCCTAAATATATATGCACCCACTACAGGAGCACCCAGATTCATCAAGCAAGTCCTTAGAGAATTACAAAGAGACTTAGACTCCCATACAATAATAATGGGAGACTTTAACACCCCACAGTCAACATTAGACAGATCAACGAGACAGAAAGTTAACAAGGATATCCAGGAATTGAACTCAACTCTGCACCAAGCAGACTTAATAGACATCTACAGAACTCTCCACCCCAAATCAACAGAATATACATTCTTCTCAGCACCACATCACACTTATTCCAAAATTGACCACATTTTTGGAGGTAAAGCACTCCTCAGCAAATGTACAAGAACAGAAATTATAAAAAACTGTCTCTCAGACCACAGTGCAATCAAACTAGAATTCAGGACTAAGAAACTCAATCAAAACTGCTCAACTGCATGGAAACTGAACAACCTGCTCCTGAATGACTACTGGGTACATAATGAAATGAAAGCAGAAATAAAGATGTTCTTTGAAACCAATGAGAACAAAGATACAACATACCAGAATCTCTGGGACACATTTAAAGCAGTGTGTAGAGGGAAATTTATAGCACTAAATGCCCACAAGAGAAAGCAGGAAAGATCTAAACTTGACACCCTAACATCACAATTAAAAGAACTAGACAAGCAAGAGCAAACACATTCAAAAGCTAGTAGAAGGCAAGAAATAAGATCAGAGCAGAACTGAAGGAGATAGAGACACAAAAAGCCCTCCAAAACATCAATAAATCCAGGAGCTGGTGTTTTTAAAAGATCAACAAAATGGATACACCACTAGCAAGGCTAATAAAGAAGAAAAGAGAGAAGAATCAAATAGATGCAATAAAAAAAGAAAAGGGTATATCACCACCGACCCCACAGAAATCAAACTACCATCAGAGAATACTATAAACACCTCTATGCAAATAAACTAGAAAACCTAGCAGAAATGGATAAATTCCTGGACATATACACTCTCCCAAGACTAAAGGAGGAAGAAGTTGAATCCTTGAATAGACCAAAAACAGACTCTGACATTGTGGCAATAATTAATAGCCTACCAACCAAAAAAATTCCAGGACGAGACAGATTTACAGCCGAATTCTACCAAAGGTACAAGGAGGAGCTGGTACCATTCCTTCTGAAATCATTCCAATCAATAGAAAAAGAGGGAATCCTCCCTAACTCATTTTATGAAGCCAGCATCATCCTGACACCAAAGCCTGATGGAGACACAACAAAAAAAAGAAAATTTGAGACCAATATCCCTGATGAACATCGATGCAAAAATCCACAATAAAATACTGGCAAACAGAATCCAGCAGCACATCAAAAAGCTTATCCACCATGATCAAGTGGGCTTCATCCCTGCGATGCAAGGCTGGTTCAACATATGCAAATCAATAAACATAATCCAGCATATAAACAGAACCAAAGACAAAAACCACATGATTATCTCAATAGATGCCGAAAAGGCCTTTAATAAAATGCAACAGCCCTTCATGCTAAAAAATCTCAATAAATTCGGTACTGATGGAACATATCTCAAAATAATAAGAGCTATTTATGACAAACCCACAGCCAATATCATACTGAATGGACAAAAACTGGAAGCATTCTCCTTGAAAACTGGCATAAGACAGGGATGCCTTCTCTCACCACTCCTATTCAGCATAGTGTTAGAAGTTCTGGCTAGGGCAATCAGGCAAGAGAAAGAAATAAAAGGTATTCACTTAGGCAAAGAAGAAGTCAAATTGTCCCTCTTTGCAGATGACATGATTGTATATTTAGAAAATCCATTGTCTCAGCACAAAATCTTCTTAAGCTGATAAGCAACTTCAGCAAAGTGTCAGGATACAAAATTAATGTGCAAAAATCACAAGCATTCTTATACACCAGTAACAGACAAACAGAGAGCCAAATCATGAATGAACTCCCATTCACAATAGCTTCAAAGAGAATAAAATACCTAGGAATCCAACTTACAAGGGATGTGAAGGACCTCTTCAAGGAGAAGTACAAACCACTGCTCAGTGAAATAAAAGAGGACACAAACAAATGGAAGAACATACCATGCTCATGGATAGGAAGAATCAATATTGTGAAAATGGCCATACTGCCCAAGGTAATTTATAGATTCAATGCCATCCCCATTAAGCTACCAATGACTTTCTTCACAGAATTGGAAAAAACTGCTTTAAAGTTCATATGGAACCAAAAAGACCCCGCTTTGCCATGACAATCCTAAGCCAAAAGAACAAAGTAGGAGTCATCAAACTACCTGACTTCAAACTATAGTACAAGGCTACAGTAACCAAAACAGCATGGTACTGGTACCAAAACAGAGATATAGACCAATGGAACAGAACAGAGACCTCCAAAATAATACCACACATCTACAGCCATCTGATCTTTGAGAAATCTGACAAAAACAAGAAATGGGGAAAGGATTCCCTATTTAATAAATGGTGCTAGGAAAACTGGCGAGCCATATGTAGAAAGCTGAAACTGGATCCCTTCCTTACACCTTATACAAAAATTAATTCAAGATGGATTAGAGAATTAAATGTTAGACCTAATACCATAAAAATCCTAGAGGAAAACCTAGGTAGTACCATTCAGGACATAGGCATGGGCAAAGACTTCATGTCTAAAACACCAAAAGCAACGGCAGCAAAAGCCAAAATTGACAAAGGGGATCTCATTAAACTAAAGAGCTTCTGCACAGCAAAAGAAACTACCATCAGAGTGAACAGGCAACCTACAGAATGGGAGAAAATTTTTGCAATCTACTCATCTGACAAAGGGCTAATATCCAGAACCTACAAAGAACTCAAACACATTTACAAGAAAAAAACAAACAACCCCATCAAAAAGTGGGCAAAGGATATGAACAGACATTTCTCAAAAGAAGACATTCAGACAGCCAACAGACACATGAAAAAATGCTCATCACCACTGGCCATCAGAGAAATGCAAATCAAAACCACAATGAGATACCATCTCACATCAGTTAGAATGGCGATCATTAAAAAGTCAGGAAACAACAGGTGCTGGAGAGGATGTGGAGAAATAGGAACACTTTTACACTGTTGGTGGGATTGTAAACTAGTTCAACCATTATGGAAAACAGTATGGCGATTCCTCAAGGATCTAGAACTAGATGTACCATATGACCCAGCCATCCCATTACTGGGGATATACCCAAAGGATTATAAATTATGCTGCTGTAAAGACACATGCACACGTATGTTTATTGCAGCACTATTCACAATAGCAAAGACTTGGAATCAACCCAAATGTCCATCAGTGACAGATTGGATTAAGAAAATGTGGCAAATATACACCATGGAATACTATGCAGCCATAAAAAAGGATGAGTTTGTGTCCTTTGTAGGGACATGGATGCAGCTGGAAACCATCATTCTCAGCAAACTATCACAAGAACAGAAAAGCAAACACCGTATGTTCTCACTCATAGGTGGGAACTGAACAATGAGATCACTTGGACTCAGGAAGGGGAGCATCACACACCGGGGCCTATCATGGGGAGGGGGGAGGGGGGAGGGATTGCATTGGGAGTTATACCTGATGTAAATGACGAGTTGATGGGTGCAGCACACCAACATGGCACAAGTATACATATGTAACAAACCTGCACGTTATGCACATGTACCCTACAACTTAAAGTATAATAATAATAAATAAATTAAAAAAAAAAAAACCATAAAAACCCAAGAAGAAAACCTAGGTAATACCATTCAGGACATAGGCATGGGCAAGGACTTCCTCTCTAAAACACCAAAAGCAATGGCAACAAAAGTCAAAACTGACAAATGGGATCTAATTAAACTAAAGAGCTTCTGCACAGCAAAAGAAACTACCATCAGAATGAACAGTCTACCTACAAAATGGGAGAAAATTTTTGCAATCTACTCACCTGACAAAAGGCTAATATCCAGAACCTACAAAGAACTCAAACAAATTTACAAGTAAAAAGCAAACAACCCCATCAAAAAGTGGGCAAAGGATATGAACAGACACTTCTCAAAAGAAGACACTCATACAGCCAACAGACACATGAAAAAATGCTCATCATCACTCGTCATCAGAGAAATGTAAATCAAAACCACAATGAGATACCATCTCACACCAGTTAGAATGGCGATCATTAAAAAATCAGGAAACAACAGGTGCTGGAGAGGATGTGGAGAAATAGGAATGCTTTTACAATGTTCGTGGGACTGTAAACTAGTTCAACCATTGTGGAAAACAGTGTGGCGATTCCTCAAGGATCTAGAACTAGAAATACCATATGACCCAGTCATCCCATTATTGGCTATGTACCCAAAGGATTATAAATCATGCTGCTATAAAAACACATGCACATGTATGTTTATTGTGGCACTATTCCCAGTAGCAAAGACTTGGAATCAACCCAAATGTCCATCAGTGACAGACTGGATTAAGAAAATGTGGCACATATACACCATGGAACACTATGCAGCCATAAAAAAGGATGAGTTTGTGTCCTTTGTAGGTACATGGATGCAGCTGGAAACCATCATTCTCAGCAAACTATCGCAAGAACAGAAAACCGAACACCGCATGTTCTCACTCACAGGTGGGAATAGAATAATGAGATCTCTTGGACACAGGAAGGGGAACATCACACACTGGGGCTTATTGTGGGGAGGGGATGGGGGGAGGGATAAGCATTAGGAGATATACCTAATGTAAATGATGAGTTAATGGGTATGGCACACCAACAAGGCACATGTATACATATGTAACAAACCTGCACATTTTGCACATGTACCCTAGAACTTAAAGTATAATAATAAAAAAATAAAATAAAACAAAAATAAATGAAAGCTGACATAAATATAATTGCTGTGTGTTTTCTATATTTTAAGAACTTCATACATATTAATTTGTTTAATCCTTATACAAACTTTATGAGATAGATATGATTACTTTATTTTATAGATGAGGAAACTTTGTAATGGAAGATTAAGTGAAACAGTTAGGGTTAAGTGACTTCCTTTGATGAAAGTATCTCCAATCCCTCCTTACATACAATCCTGGTAACCATCATTTTACTCTTTGCCTCTATGAGTTCAACTTTCTTAGATTCCACAAATACATGAGAAAATTTGTCTTTTTAGACCTAGCTTATTTCACTTATCATAATGTTTTCCAGGTTCATCCAAATTGTCAAAGATGATGGGATATCTTCCTTTAAGGCTGAGTAGTATTCCAATTAGTATATATACCACATTTTCTTTATTTATTCGTTGATGGACACTTAGGTCAATTGTGTATCTTGGCTACTGCGAATAATGCTGCAATGCACATGCAAGTGAAAATATCTCCTGGATGTACTGATTTCATTTCATTTGGATATAAACCCAGTATTGGGATTGTTGGATCCTAGGATAGTTTTATTTCAGTTTCTCGAGAAACCTCCATAGTCTTTTGCATAATGACTGTATGAATTTACATTCCCACCAACAGTGTGCAAGGTTCCTTTTTGTTCACATTCTCACAAACACTTGTTATCTTTCATCTTTTTGATAATTACTATGCTAACAGGTATGAGGTAATAGCTCACTGTGGTTTTAATTTGTGTTTTCCTGATTATTAGCAATACTGACCATTTTTCATATACATTTAGCCATTTGTGTGTCTTCTTTTGAGAAATATCTATTTAGGTCTTTTTCCCATTTCATAATCAGGTTATTTGTTTTGCTATTGAGTCATGTGAGCTCCTTATATACTTTAGATATTAACCCCTTATCAGATGTATGCTTTGGAAATATTTTTCTCTCATCTTCATAGATTTTCCTTTCTTTAGGAAGCCAATTTGGAAACTTTCTTAAAAGGAGAGCATGAGAAAAAGAATATTTTTTACATAATTACATCAAATGCTGGTCTTCTCACTATTAGTGTTATTTTAAATATCTATTAATTAAACATTTATCATATAGAGAAATATAGGAGTAAATAAGAATATATAGATATAGAGATAGATACATAAATATAGTTACAGGTAGCCAGATATAGATACATACATGATTGATAGGTGATAGATTTAATAAACAGTTGGATGTTCACAATAACCCTATGAGACAAGGTTTATTATCTCCACTTTACAGACGAGGAAGCACAGAAAAGTGAAGTAACTTCTTCAATGTTATATAGACAGTAATTATTGTCAGGATTCCAACCCAAGGCTCAAAAGTCCATGTGCTTTCTATGTTTACCTTTTTTGAGATTTTTTATTTCTAGGAAATAAATAGGAAAGAGTAACAGGCAACAGACACAGCAAAAGACTTAGCCCTTTGCGTCTATCCCTCCAAAGTGCTATGAAAGAGTAGAGGTGTATAATGGGTGTTCTTAGATGCTAATGGTAAATCTTCAGGTATACACTGAGATACCACCACTGTGAAAATAAGTGAGGTGAGAGGCAGCTTGAGGATTTACCTATGAGTGAAATTAAGCTGAGAAAAGGAAACTAGCACTGGGCTTGGGGTGAGGGAACAAGAGGTCAGTAAAGAAATAGCAGATGTTAGGATTTTCCATTTCTTTTTGTTTGACACTTTGAATGGACTCTGAAATAGGCTAGAAGTTGAGAGAGGGATTGAGAAGTTCGCTTCAGTGTCTGAAATTACTGGGAAAAGAAAACTGAAGACCAACAAAGAAAAGTAGGATTGAAAGAGGCTTTTATTGGCCATTCAGTGGAAGGAGAAGGTGCCGGTCCATGGCATAAGTGGCCCAGGATTCTTGAGTATCTCTTTGCAAATTGATATACATGGTGAAGGACGACTTTAAGAGATTGGTTCTTAACTGAGATAATTTTGCTCATCCCCTTCCCGGTAGCCACGACAATATCCAAAGATATTTTTAGTTGTCAAGACCTGGGGAGTGCTGCTACTTGCATGTAGTGGGTAGCGGCCAGGGATGCTGTTCAATATTCTGCAATGCACAGGACAGCCCTAAAAAACAAAACATTATACAGCCCAAAATGTCAATGGTGTCACTGTTGAGATTCCTTGTGTTAGGGAATCTGTTATTTGTTTCTGTATTTGTGTAGACACACGACCCTCAGAGGAAGGTTGGGAACAGATGGAAGAAATAAAATGGCGTCTGTTCTCTCCTCAGTCTCTTGGATAAGTTTCCAGCTCCTGTGGAGAAAGGATTTAGGTCTAGAAGCTGAAAGAGCTGTTTTTAGGAGAAACATTATGAGCTGTGAGCAATGACACTGCTGCTTGGAATTCAGGGAACAAAGTACAACCAAAGATTGAGTAAGGGGCTATTTTCTCCATTCCCACTTGGGTCCCATAGAAATCTAGCACTTTGAGGATGTCTTTGGTCAAAGCATTGTTTAATCACGGTAATCAACAACATGTAAAGTTCTCGCAAATGAATTTGTGAAGAGTGGACAACTTCAAGAGGTAGCTGGGACAGAAAAAGAATTAATGGGATGAGTGGGCAACATGCAGTGCCTACCGCTGGTAGACTTGTGATTTAGCTACATATCCCAACCCCCATGACTACAAAACATACTTGAAGGTGGGGATTTTGATGGATGGCTAGAGGACTTATGTAAGCAGAAAGGAACAAAAGCAGGGCATTTGAGCTTTCAACGTTTTTGTGGCCATATTATAGGTACATGCTACTGAAGCTTTGAAAGTGTTTTCATTATACAAGCTATACAAACATAGGACATTCATTCATGGAGAAGTTTACATGTAAGATTCCCTTCAAACCTCAAGGCTGATTCAAGACCTTTCCATTGAACTTCTCATATTTCATTTGGTCTCATTATCAGGCCATTACAAACAGGTTTCTGGGACCTTTACAATCCAGTTTCATCATTATTCAAGGTAACTTTATAAAATGTGTTAGCTCTGGTACTTAAACTTTGGTTTCAAATGCCATCTGTACCAAAGAGATCCAGAGGAGATCCTCATTCCAAGAATGAAAGGTAAAAGACGATCCTCAAGCAGGTTATTTGCCAGAGAGAAAGAAAAGGCTCAGAGAATGATCAGAAAGACCCAGGAGCCAGCTTAAAGGAGCTTCTAGTGACCAAATATGGAAAAATTTGAGAATCAGATAAGTAATGATAGTAAAAGAGCACAACTCATTGAACAAAATAATAATCCAGGAGGAGTCCCTGTGGATGTAAATAAATTTAAGGGGAAGAAAATGTTCATTCACATTGTTAGAATGTCAACTAGCAAGTGTAGAAGAAACGATGCAATTAGAAAATATTTTGCAAATACCATGGTTAAAATTATTCAGCTAAGAATTATCAATGAATTCTTAAACTAGTAGGTAAAAACTTTAAAAAATAGCATATTTGGTCTCAACTTATGCCACCAAAGTAGTTAATAATTACAAAGGAAAATAATAACCACCCTAGAGTAGAGAAACTTGACAGATACCATCTTAACTAGGTGATTAAAATCAACCCCCTGCCTCCCATCTTCACGTCTTGCCCAGTAATAACTCAACATTACATGTAATAACAATTATTAATAAGGATATACCATTTATTCTGTGGTATTTCTGCCAAAAATGCATACATCAAATGGATCAAGAGAAAACAGCATACAAAACAAAATATAAGGACTTATAAGGACCTTCTATAAAATAACTGGCCTCTCTGTACTCTTCAAAAATATCAAGGTTATAAAAGACAAAGATTTAGAAGAAAAACCTGTTCCAGATTATAGAAAGCCAAATGTACCATGTGATTTGGGGTCACTACATGGATCAGATTACATTATTGGTAAACTGGTAAAATTTGAATAAGGTCTATGGATTAGATAATTTAATTATACTAATATTAACGTCTTGATTTTGATAATTATAATAGGTTATGTAAGAGATTGTCTTTAGTTTTAGACTGTTTCAGTATTTAGGGGTAAAGGGGCATTACGTCTACAGTTTGTTCTCAAATAGTTCAAAAATTAATTTGGACATATAACCTAAATATAGTAAGTATGGTTAAATAAATATATTAGTAATTGGGAAATATAGGTTAAGTGAAATGGAAGTTCTTTGAATTATTCTTGAAACTAATCTATAAATTTGAAATCATTTCAAAATAAAAGTGATCAAATTGTATGGTTTGGCTCTGTGTCCCCACCCCACCCAAATAGCACCTCGAATTTTAATAATCCCTCCGTGTTATGGGAGGGACCCAGTGGGAGGTAATTGAATCATGAGGCTGGGATTTTGCCATGCTGTTCTCAGGATCATGAATAAGTCTCATGAGATTTGATAGGTTTATAAATGGTAGTTCCCCTGCACACACTCTCTTGCCTGCTGCCATGTAAGACTTGCCTTTGCTCCTCCTCCACCTTCTGCCATGATTGTGAGGCCTCCTCAGACATGTAGAACTGTGAGTCCTTTAAAAATCTTCTTCTTTATAAATTACTCACCCTCTGGTATGTCTTTATTAGCAGTGTGAGCACAGACTAACACACTAAACAAAACAAAAAATGTAATTAGAAGACTTCTAATGACAGAGTGTTAGGGGCCCAGAAATCTCACTACTGACATAACACTCCATGGAAAATAGCATGCTTTTCACCTCATGATTGATTCTAGAAATGTCTTTACATTTGAAATATATTTACAAGGATTTTCCAGAACACTAAAGTAAGAAGAAAACAAAAAAAAAAAAGGTATAATGCTTGAACATGTGTGCTCCAATGTCAGGAAAATATGACCGATTGGAAAGATACTTCTCTGCGGGCCTTGCTTTTTCCACATTTACAATGGGATAAACAGCACCCCTGACCTCCTAACATTTCTGAGAGTATAATAAAATAAGGCAAAAGAAGTAAAGTGCTTGGCACACGAATATTAGATGTTATTTTGTTACCCCACATATCTCCTAAGCTTTCCTTAGCTTTCTAAGAGCATAAGCAATTTAGAGAGAGAAAGCAAATGCTTTTTAAAGAAAATATAGAAAATGGAGAAAACATTTTTCCCATGAAGAAACAATAACTAACTTATTTTAAAAAATACATTAAGGTAATTGGTTTTACTCTAGAACACAATTGAGCATGCCTTAGAACAAACACCAAGATGAGACACATGAACAGAAGCCAGCCTTAGCTTGGCATGTTGACATTATTTCTGAAAGGCCATAAATAGATTCCTAGAGAAATGATCTAATAACACCACCACCATTTCCCATTTACTGGGTGCATTACACTGAGCTAGGTGCTTTGCTTACCTCTTTGTATTAATTAACTTTTTATGGGCTCATAAAGGGTCACTGAAGTAGGTATTATTAGCCTATTATACAGTAGGCATAGTTGAATTTTGAATCCTGGCAGTAATATTTCATATTCTTTGCTCTTAACTACTACACTGTATTGCCACTTGGACCTGTTGCCAGTGAATAATCAGAGCAGTGGCATGGGAATCCCATGTAAGGAAGAAACTGATAATGGAATATCTAACTTTGAAATTTCAAGGAATTCATCCAGTAGGAAGCTGGACTCCACTCTCTGTGGTTTGGGGCAAAGGAATTTAGCCCCTGAATAAGACGTAGGTAGAGGTAACCCTATAGCAGTGGCGATTTTAAAATCTAGGCCTAGAGAGCATGAGATTCATAGCAAATTGCCAAAAAAGGACTCAATCCCAGGATTTAAGGCAGAATTTCAGTTTGAAAGAGAATAGTAGACTATCTGTACATTTGACTTTATGACCAAGTTTCAGAACACTATTCAGGGTATGAGCTTTAAAGTGAGACCAATTTTGGTTAGAATCTCAGCACTACCACTAATAGGTTGTGAAATTTCATACTCGCTGTATACTTTTCTCAGTCTTAGCTTCCTCACTTGCAAATGGCATGTAATAATATCTATTTTACAGTATTATTGTGAGTATTAGAGACAGTTTATGTTAAAAGATGAATTTATTGTCTGGCTTTAGCAGAGAATAAATGGTACTTACTAGTAGAGATAACAGGACCAGTGACGAGAGTCCTGGTAGCAGTGGTTCTGATCTTGGCATGAAGCTGAATCTTCAAAGCAGGGCCAAGTTGGCCTGATAGTGTGTATAGGGTAGAGGAAGTAATGCAAGGATTTAGACATCAAGCAGAGATTAAACTGAATTGCAAAGATATTTTCCTTCGAAAATTCACTATTTGTTGTTGCCACTCATCTTCCATTTATCTTCCTTCTAAGTACTAAACCCTGACTTCTAGAAATCAACCTTTCCCTACCTTTATACATGTGGTTGTGAGTGAAACTTCTCATCCTTCCTCCCTGGGAAACAGACCTGAGACCTTGTCCTCACCCAGTCACAACATTACATACGCTCAGCTACAATCAGTGACTTGGTGATTGGCATGTTACTCTGCCAGAGCCTATTAACTGCCTAGCAGCTTTGCTAAGATTTTGGATTATAATATAATTCACCATTTTTTTTTTTTTTGCTTTTTCACTGAACAATGAACTTGAGAGAGTATATGGTCTGGAGTTGATACTGTAGGGAGTGGAGCCAACTCAAAAGAAATGGAGCCCAGAGACTAAAAAAAAAAAAAAAGACAACAGGTTTCTGGTGATGTGATTTGAACACTGGCATTATGGGTGCCTGCAGCTAGCACCACTCTGACTTTCTACCTATGTGTCTCATTGAATTTCTTTTTTTTATTATTATTATTTTTGCTCAAACCAATTTGGGCCAGATTTCTGACTTAAAATTCTAAACTAAAACATTCCTCACATCATATAGAAAGAAAGCCAGAAATGCAAGCCTTTTTCACTTACCAGCTTTTTTTTCTTTCTCCTACTGATATTTTAATTAGGAGATTCAGAACTTTGAACATATTTTCAGCCTGAAGAATATGGAGGATAAGTAATAACATATTCTCATACCAAGAGTACCGTTAAACATATCCTTGTGGTGTTTCCTATAGGGAGACATTAATTATTCTATCATCATATACATTATGTACATGTACATGCACATGAAGTGGAGGAATCCCTGTAAATAATTTTTATAATTATTGGATAATAAGGTTTTTTTTTTACCATCTTTTGAGTAAGCTATTTGTTTTGATAGGTTCTAGATAATATCTACAAAAATAATGAAAATAATATATTGGATATATACTCAGAATTAATCTATAATGAACACACTACATCATACTTTTGAAAGAAGCTTCTTTGAATGAGGAAGAAGGGAGGGAAGGAGGGAGGCAAGGAGGGAGGGAGGAAGGAAAGAAGGAAGAAAAGACTGAAGGAAGGAAGGAAGGAAGGAAGGAAGAGAGGGAGGGAAGAAGGGATGAGGCAAGGAAGGAATGGAGGGAGGAAGGAGGTAAGGAAGGAAGGAGCGAAGGAGAAAGGAAGAAAGAAAGCAAAACAAAAAAAACAAAAACAAAAAACAAAAACTGACACCAATTCAAGAAGAAAAATCAGCAGTTACATCTGCTTATTTTCAGCCCAATGTAGTAATGCAGGATTAAACTAAATTTGAACCCGGTAGTCTGAATGAGCTTCCCCACAATGTCAAATTTAGAATCAGGCAATGATTCAATAAATTAAAGGAAAATAGAATACATTACTGAGATTCAAAATTATTCTCCTTTTATGTTTAAAGGCTTCAGTTTGTAGTAGATGAAGAAAGTATATTCGGATATTTTTAAAACCAGAAACATTATAGTAAGAAAGTAAATGAAGTTGTAAGTCTAATACTTTTGTGAAATTTAATATTTGATAAAGTTTTATCATCATTTGCTGACTTAATATTTGTCAATGCACAAATAGTCATCATAGGGTGATTTAGTTCTCCAGCTATGCTGCAGGTTTAAGTAAATGTTTTAGAGGCTTTGATCTGGGGAGGCCTGGCCCTAGGTTATTGAGAGTAAAGTAAAAGATGACGGAGAGACCCAAATCAAAAGTGAAACCCAAGCTGACCTTGTTTTTGAGGTGTCAGCCTAAAGAGAAGAAACAAAGACACAAAATCATCTAAATAAGATTCAACAGATATAAATCTAGCCCAGACCACACAAGACTGTTAGGAATGTAGAGTGGAAATTAGAGCTACGGACAGTCCATGAGCAGAAAGTTGCCAGTTTGGAAAGAACTCATAGGAATACACAACCCAAATTCCTACCAGGGTTAGACAGGTAAAGTGAATGAGTAAAAATACACAGATACACAAAAATCTCACTCTATCTTATATAACCCACTTTTGGTAGAGGATTCCTAAGACAAAATCAACAGTATAAACATAACGATAAATGGAAACTGACAATTTCCCTCAATATGAAAGAGGCAATATGGAATGATGGACACTGTGAAGAATTGGAGTTCATTTGTTCATTCATATGCATTGAGCATGTAGTGATTGATAGGTAAAGAAGAGGAGAATACAGAAATATTCCCCTAAGCTATATTTGGAAGAAATCTAACAGCTCAATCACCAAGAGCAGAAAAAGGCAATTATGTACATTCACACCCACACCTACACCCACAGACATTAAGTGGCATCTAAACTGTAAGTACTAGGAATTAAACCCTGACGATAGTAAACAAAATTGGGCTTATAATAAAAGACAATGACCTTTTTGTGGGTGTAAAAAGTCAAGAATTTGGCTTAGCACAGTGCCTCGTGCCTGTAATTCCAGCACTTTGGGAGGCTGAGGTGGGAGGATTGCTTGAGACCAGCCTGGGCAACACAGAGAGCCCCCTACCTCTACAAAAAATTTTAAATATTAGCCAGGTGTGGTGGTACACCCCTGTAGTCCTAGCTACTCAGGAGGATCACTTGAGCACAGGAGTTCAAGGCTTCAGTGAGTTATGATCATGCCACTGCACTCCAGCCTGGGCGACAGAGTGAGACCCTGTCTCCAAAAAAAAAAACAAAAAAAAAACAAAAAAAAACAAAAAACTGGTGGTCCTTTATTGTCAACAAAAAAACAAGCTCTGATTGACTTAAGCAGGAAAGAATTTGACTAGTTGGGAAACGGTTGGCTCAGAGAGTCAGGGAAGACCTTATAATCAGGCTTAGAAAACAGCAAGTCTTGCAGTTGAAGATTATAGATCGAACATTTCTACATGTATACATTCATTTAACTCTAATTCCACCTGAAACACTTCTAACATAACAGAAAAACAAACACACACACAGCAAAACCCACAAGGTCAAAGAAAATGATGAGAAGAAGTGACAGCAACCACATTTGAGGAGCCAGAATGCAGATGGATAAGTGGTAACAGATGTGGCAGACTTGATAAAGCTGAATACAAGCCAGCAGAAGAGGAAGCCAGGAAGCAACACAATTCACAGTACAGAATCTCCAAATGGTTAAGGAACTGACAAAACCTTTACCTTCAGAAGTGAGATAAAGATGACACTGGGGTTGCAAAAGAGTATGTGCCTAAGATTCCTTCTCTATATGGCTAGGCAATTTCTCCCATAGCAGCAAAAGCTCAAAGGTTAATTTTCCATAGAGGATAATAGGAGGTTTCTGCATTATAAAACGTCAGATACAGACGAGAGTGCAAAACAAAAAGATAAATTAAAACCTTACAAACAGAATCATTAGACCTCCACTAGGATCCAAGAATAATAGCAGCCAGACTGAGAATTTTTAGGTAGGGAAATGGAAGATGTTTCCTTTGGGAATTTGACTGGCTTAAAAGAAGAGATCTAAAGTACTGACATCAAATGTTTCCCAATGAAACCCCTGCCAGTCTGTGAAGCCCAGAGTTGGCAAGTTCTGTGCACTCACTGTTTTTACCAGCCTCAGTTAGCTACTCTTAAATATGAGCAGATAGGCAAGCTCACTACAAATTTGAGAAAAGTATCTAACATGAAAAGTGAACACCAAAAAAAAAAAAAAGAAAAAGGAAATAAAAATAAATAAGCCAACTTGGGTAAAGACAAGACTATGCAGAAAGAAAACGGGCTTTAAACAAAAATATGAAATGAGATCTTGAAAATTTTAAACTCAGCAGAAATTAAAAATTCAAGAGTTTGAAGACATATTTGAGGAAATCTTCTAGAACATTAGACAAAAAGTCAGAGATAAAAATAATAGAGAAAAAATGAAACTAGAAAAATATATCAGGAGGCCCAGCATTCAAATTAACAGCATTTCAAAGAAGAGAGATAAGAGAAAATATAAGATATGAAAAGCATGAAAGAAATACTTCAGGAAAGCTTCCTGATTTGAAGAACGTGGGATTGCTTATTAAAAGTATCCATTTAGGATAATGGCATCCAGCTTGCCCAACAAAATAGTAGCTTCTAGAGAAGAAAAAAGTTGGTCACATGTGAAAAATGGGAATCAGAATTGAATAAACAAAAACAATAAAACCTGAAAAATAACTGATAAATAAATTCATAAAAGTGATTTCCAATTGAACCAATCTATTATAAATGTGCAGGTAGTCTAAACACATTTTCAGGCAATAAAACATTCTAAGGAAATTTCTATTCCATCTTAGGAAGTAATTGGAGGTGTTCCGGCAAAATCAAAGATAATTTTAAAAAGAAAAAAACATATCAAAGAAATAGGAAATCTAATAGAAGAGAAATGAATCTCCAGGAAGATGATGAAGGAAGACCCCAAGATGATACTATGTTGCACTATGGAGAGAAACCATTCCAGATTGGAGAAACCATTCCAGATTGGAGATAGAACATTCCAAAGAAAGACAACTCTAAGACAATAAAATTATAAGAACATCTGAAGTATTTGAGATGAATTTTACACAAATGCAAGTCTGAAACCAAGTACTTAGAAAACTAAACAAAGCAGAAAATCAGGTAACTATTACATAAGAGGGAAAATACTGGGCAAAAACAGAAAAGAAAGTAGTCAGTGCATACAACATGACACAGCTGAATAACATTGACAGTCATCAAATATGAAGACACATTATTGATCTAAGCAAAATTATGATATAATTATATTTAGAAGATTTGGAAATAGGAAGTGGACCCATTTGTGGTGTGGGGGAACAAAGTGAAGGAGAGTTAAACCTTCATTTCCTACAATTGCAAGTCAATGTGCCTAAAACTATTATATGATGAATTAACAAAATAAGTATTTTATTGGAGAGATGGAAAGATAAATATGAAATAGAAAAGCCAAGACACTTGGAGTGGTTGTCTTTGAAAAGTAGAAAATGTGGTGGAGGAGGAGCAAGAGGCCACAGCTTTCCTTAATTTTTGTAGACTCTTTGACTTTTTAAATAATTTGTGTGTATGACTGCTGAGAATAGAAAATTGCATTAAAAAATAAAATTAATAAGAACCAAGAGATTTATGCTGGCAAAACTATAGGCAAAGTCATGCTGCAGGAAGAGATCAGGATATCTCTGCTAGACAATGGACTCATGAGAACTGGGCAGTGCCTACCAACAGAAGGATTTTAGGACAGTGCTATTCAAAGCATGGTCTTCCAGACTGCTAGCATTAGCACCACCTTAGACATTGTTAGACAAGTAATTCTTGACCCTCACCCCAAACTGTTGAACCA
The DNA here is from genome assembly GCF_037993035.2 of Macaca fascicularis. Taxonomy (NCBI): domain Eukaryota; kingdom Metazoa; phylum Chordata; class Mammalia; order Primates; family Cercopithecidae; genus Macaca; species Macaca fascicularis. The sequence continues at coordinate 25,938,674 of NC_088376.1, read as the reverse complement.
AAATCTCTAGTGTTGGGCAGGAATTTGTGGTTTAACAAGTCCTCCAGTTGATTCTGATGCAAGGTTAAAGTTTCAGTAAGGTTTGAGAACTCTGCTCTAGACCACTGGTTCCCAAATTTGAACCTGCATAAGATTACCTGCAAATCTTGCTCATCCACACATTGCTGGGCCCCACTTCAGAGTTTATTATTCAGTACACCTGGCCTGGATCCCTAGCCTTTGCATTTCTGAAAAGTTCCCAATGATGCTGGCATTAACAAACCTGGGGACTCCACTCCAGAACAGTGACACTCAAAATTTTGTCATGAGACTTTGTACATTCTTAAAATTTGCTGAAGGTCTAAATAATTTTTCTATGAGTTATATTTATCAATATTTAATACATTAGAAATTGAAAATAAAGTTTTTAAAAATTTGTACATATGTTCATTTAAAATAGCAATAAACTAATTACATGCCAACATAATATTTTTTTGAAAAGAATTATATTTTCTGAAACAAATTTAGTGAAAATACTGTTTTATATTTTTGCAAAATCTTTTCAATGGCTGGCTTTGAGGACAGCTGTATTCTTTTAGTTACTGCAGCATTCAATCTGTTGCAATAACGAATATGCAGCTTCTAGAAAACTCCACTGTACACTCATGATAAAATAAGTGTTAAAGAGCAAAATAATGTATTAGTGCTATTATGAAATTCATCGTGACACTGTAAGCCCCAAAATAGTTATAGGGACCCACAGTGTTTCCTGAACAACATTCTGAAAACTGCTGTTTAGAGCACCTTATATTTTATGTTACTCATTCTTGAATTAAATTCCAGACAGGATCACTTGTTTGACTGAGATTTAGATACAATATACCAGAAAGAGCAGGCATCTGGCCTGTTTTGTTTTCTGGTAGTAGAAGGTATAGATCTGCTTCCCACTATAATTCATACCATTATAGTTTCTTCAAGCATAAGAGAAAGACTCAGATATTGGTCAGCCAAATATACATATAAAAGTATATATATATAATTACAATGTCGAATTTTCACCAGAATTCATTCTGACAATCATCCACATGTAGCATTGCAAGGTTGCATGCAGAAGAACAATCACTTACCTAAAAGGAAACAATAGGAAAAAGAAAAGACAAATGGCAAGTGAGCAATACTATGATTTCTGATGTGACATAGTACAGAAGATAATCAAAACCAGCCCATTGAAAATGTCTAATATTCTCAGAATAGCTGGTGGACAAAGAAATGTGCCAAGAATCCTAATGCAAATGTAAGATATTAGACCCTTCCTTGAATGTAAAAAAGAGTTTTCCTACAAAATATGAAAATAGAAATTGTATTTTCTAATCAAGATAAGCAAATCCATTGTTCACAAGCTATCTATCCACTTCATTGTCTGTTTATAACTACTCTTTCATTTCTCTTCTTTGAGAATTATCCAGAGAAATATTTCATATGCATTTGTATCTTAGTCTATATTTTAAACTACTTTAGTCTTTAAAAAAAAAAAAAAAAAAAACAGTACATTTGACATTTTATATTAGCTACTTTGTTTTTGAAATAGCTATTTCTTTTCTGATGTGGCAGGGTTTTGTTGCTTAATGATGTTTATACACTTCACTGTTCTGTAGTTAGAAGCTATCGTCAGTCAGAATTGACAAAGTGTGTGCAATTTAATAGCGTCTTAAATACTGGCGATGCTATTCTAATGGGGTTGTTGCTATTATTCTGAGCATCAGGCAAGTGTGGTAGAAAGTTGTTCACAAGAGCCGCAAGATTGAATGATTCTCCTTCAGGTGTGTGGAGGTCAGTCTTAAGAAGAATGCAAACTAGCAGAAAGCTTAACTTACGAGCTCTGTAAATACAAAGCTACAGAAATGAACTTACAAATTGACTCCTTCAAACAGCAGTTTTATCAGCTGGCAACAGTGTACAGAAGAGTAGGAAGAAAAAGGAAAGACTGTTTTTGGAAAAAAAATATCAGGGTAAGAATATCTGATAGCTATCTCATTTCATATCAAATGTAAAAAAGAGAGAGAGAGAATTAGATGTTGAGTAGCATATTTTTTTTTGGTATTTGTGTAGACATTAAACAGCAAATAATGGCATCTTTAGGTTCTAAAACCTAATTAGATAAAGTATACTTAAAACAGTTTTAAAAATTGGAATATGCTATGATAATGTGATAGATAAAATATTGAGATAGGTCATAGCTCTTCAATAAAGATGAAGCTTTCTTTCCTTCCTTTCTCGAATCTTCTTACTTGAAATAATCAAAAGAGCTGGGGGTTCAACATTGGTCCCTGAAGCTGAACTTCGATCCAAGAAGACAGGTGCCCCCCCCCCCCCCCCCAACTATTAATGACTCAATCACTAATGTTATGCCACATAAATACTTTTTTTTTTTTGGAGACGGAGTTTCGCTCTGTCGCCCAGGCTGGAGTGCAGTGGCCGGATCTCAGCTCACTGCAAGCTCCGCCTCCCGGGTTCATGTCATTCTCCTGCCTCAGCCTCCTGAGTAGTAGCTGGGACTACAGGCGCCCGCAACCACGCCCTGCTACTTTTTAAATATTTTTAGTAGAGACAGGGTTTCACTGTGTTATCCAGTATGGTCTCCATCTCCTGGTCTCGTGATCCGCCAGCCTAGGCCTCCCAAAGTGCTGGGATTACAGGCGTGAGTCACCGCGCCCAGCGATGCCACATGAATTCTTAACTACACATTTCTCTTTTAAAATGGGATTCTACCAATTACTGTATTTTGATACCTGTTTAATAGATACCGGTAGAGGAATACAACTCGGTGTACTAACACTTCTCAAAAGCTTGAGTGCCCTAACCTCTCTTCATTTTGACATTTGGGACTTGAGTGTGCTTTCAAAGCCCTTTGACACTAAGAGTGGAAAACCCTCCACCTCTCTTCTACTGCAGACTTCCAGTCACTCTAATCTTTCGTACATTAGAAACCAAATTAGAACATATTATGGGGAAAGATCCATTTGCCTATCTGATTTTTCTGCTTTTCATTCTCAGGAGTCTGAAAGATAAATAAAATATAAGTGGGAGCAAACCTGCTGACCTATATGAAAAGCCTATGATGCTCTGTCCCCAAGGAAGAGTCTCTTAGAACTATTTTACTGGTTCACTTTGGTAGCACAGGTTTATTTGAATCAGCCACATTATAAACTGACTAATGACTAACAGCCATGTTTCCTATTTTCTAGCACTTAATTTTTTAAAACACAGTTTAAAAGAAGATAAGAGTCTGGAGTGCTTTTTATTTTTTTTCTAGAAAGTAGATATAAAGCAATTTCCTCGTCATCATTATGTATGTTTTCTGGAAATCAAAATACTACTTACTTCATTGTCAGCCTCAACTTCAGGTCCCATTTGAAGTAATTTTCCTACTAGACAAGTGTCTTAGCATCTTTGCCCCAGATCAGATAGAAATCCTTATAACTCAGCCACTCTTGATGAAACCAGTGCCCTAAACAGTTCCTACATGCAGGTGAATTAGAATTAATAAAGTAATATGTGAACTGCCTCCAGCAAGTAGAGTTTTCAGCAGGTGCATGTGCCATGCTTGTTCAAAAAAAAAAATCAATTTAATGATAGGTCTTTCACTGAAAGGGAAAAAAATCTAAGTAGAATTCTAAAATATTTATAAGTATTAAAATCCATTCTGTTGAAATGAGAAAAGAATTACAGCCTAGACAAATCTAGTACAAAACTACTTTTAAAGGTCAGTTATCTCCTGTTTTGCCCTGATCAGTGACATGTACTTAATCAAAGTAGAAAGACCATGGATGAGATACTTATAATTAATAGACTAAACATGTTCATCATTTTGTGACAACTAAATATTTTACAACTTAACCCAGAAATCATGAGCACAAAGTATTCCAAGCAATTATATTTTTGTCTAAAATAAAGTCTTACAGAAAAACCAGAGAGAAGAGTGCTTCAAACTTTTCCTCTCCTGAATTAACAATTGTTTCTATTGCTTTATAGGGAGATACTTCCAAATAGCTGTAGAGCCTCTGTTTGATTGATCTCTGGCATATGAGCAAGCCGGTTGCCAAAATACAAAGTTTAGAATTAACTTTCTAAAAGAAAAACAATAAAAATTCAGCAAAAAAAATCCACCTAAGACTTATTAAAGCGGTTTTTCCCTGTCTTACTTTATTTTCCCCCCTGACTTTCAATAAGCCTTGGGTTTGTAAAGAGGCAAAAATGAACATGTCAGCTTTCATTGCAAATCACTGCCCAGTTAAAATGGGATTTTGAAAAGATGTGCCACCTGCTTCATTAATAATAACATCAAATTCTTTTTTCTTGGTTTATTTTATAGACATAGCCTTCTCTGTTCCACAAATCATTTCTTTATGTGACTGTGGATCTTAAAAAACAAGAGAAGAACAAGAAGACTGCATTTTTTCCTCTGTCACTGTGAATTACATAAATATAAGATATATAACATATATATGTCTTTCTGCCTTAAATACCAAGAAACCTCTTGAAATAAAAAAAGGAAAAAGCAAAGGAAGAAGGAAAAATGGAAGGAAGGAGGTGGGGAAGGAGGGGAATCTAAACCTACAAAAATACTAGAAGCAAAGATACCAAATAACTGACTTAATTCTCAAAAAATTAATGTTGTTAATTCAATCTGTTAGTTTATTTACAAACCACTTTTATTACTCATAATGCATGATTCAGAAGCCAGAATAATATTAAAGCTCAATCTGCTATCACAGAAAGTTGGTGCACTGCAGCACTTTCAAGGCACGGATGGGATAAACTTTAGTATAATTTTAATAACAATTAGCTTTTCTTATGATACGTGGCTTGTCTGTAGTGATTGTGAATTGCTTTTTTCCCTCATCAGCATCTGTCTGCTGTTTGCATGACCCGATTAATATATGGCATTTGTATTTCACAAGTACAACCATCAGACTGTCAATTTTGCCTCTAGGTAGACATACATAGTTTGAAGCAATTGTTCTTTGTAATTTCCATACCAACCTGTGATTGATGGAATGCCAAAGTTATAAAATGCTGTCAGTAAAACAGAAACTTGGTCTAGGTATTTTGTGATTTTTATGATCTTGGTTTTCAAGGGCAAAGCAATACCTTTGCAGTCAGCCTTCGTCACAGCTCTAGCAAAAAGTGTTGAAGTTTCTATGGGAAGACAGCAGCACCTTTCTTCTCAGTGCATGAGCCATGGAGCAGCAGCCATCCATCCCCCGCTAGAAATACAGAATCTCTGACTGAGCCCAGAGCTGCTATATCAAAATCAGCTTTGTAGCAATTGCCAGGGAATCTAAGTGTGCTTAAAGCTTGAGAGACTTGCTATAGTGCTTGCCCCCAAGTGTGCAATATATTCCAGCAGCTAAAACCCCTTCAGGTGGACGATAAGAACAATTGTTTTACTATGCTACTTGTATTGATGGATTATCCTTTCAGACATATTCCAATAGCAAAAATAACGTTTATATTTCCGCAATTCTCACAACTACTCTACCAGTTAATCTGCCAGTCTGATTTTCTTTAGTTTGTCTTTTGCTTTTAAGGTCCTAAGTCAATTGATTTTATGTTTCCAATATTGATGCATGATTCATTTGGTCATCTTTCAGGGCTGGTTGCTATGTGACTAAAGCAGTTTGTTTAATTAATTAATGTATTTTAGACTTTGAAATTCATTTAAAATTTTCTTTAGGTATAGATGACAAGTAAAAATTATTTACATTTAAGATGTAATATACAATTAAGGTATACAATATATTTTCATATTTTCATATATGTATACATTCTGATATAAATTACCCCAATCAAACTAATTAACATATCCAACACATGAAATAGTTACCATTTTGTGTGTAAATGGTGAGCTCATTTAAGACCTACTCTCTTTTCAAGTATATAATAATTATACATTTCAAGTATATAATAATGATTAACTATAGATACCATGCAATAGATTTCCAAAACTTACTCATAACTGAAGTTTTGTGTCCTTTGACTCAAATGCCATTTCCCTGACAACCACCATTTTATCCTCTATGTGTTAGATTTCTTTAGATTCTACATATAAGTGAGATCATGTGATAGAAAAAAATACAATCCTACCATCTGTATGAAACCACAAAAGACCCCAAATAGCCAAAACAATCTTGAGAAAGGAAACAAAGCTGAAGGTATCACACTACCAGATTTCAAAGTATATTATTAAGCTATAGTAATCCAATCAGTCTGGCAATGGCATAAAAACAGACACATAGACCAGTGGAACACAACAGAGAAACCAGATATAAACCCATGCATATACAGTCAAGAGAAAGGAGCCAAGAATACAAAGTGGGGAAAGGATAGTCTCTTCAGTAAATGGTGTTGGTAAAACTGAACATCTACAAGCTAAAACAGAACTGTATCCTTATCTTATACCATAAACAAAACTAAACTCAAAATTAATTAAAAATTTAAAACATAAGACATGAAACCATAAAAATCCTGGAAGAAAACCCAGGGAAATAGTTCTTTGACATTGGTCTTGGCAATGCTCTTATGAATATGACTCTGAAAGCACAAGCAACAAAAGTAAAAATAAACTAAGGGAACTATAGCAAATTAAAAATTTTCCACACAGCAAAGGAAACAATCAACAAAATGAAAAGGAAATCTACAGAATGGGAGAAAAATATTTGTAAACCATACATCTGATAGCAGCTAATATCCAAAATATGTAAGAAACTCATACAACCCAGTATTAAATTAAAAAATAATTAACCCAATAAAAATTAGGCAAAGAATCTGAATGGATCTTTTTTCCAAAGAAGACATACAAGTGGCCAAGAAGTATATGAAAAAGTGCTCATGATCACTAATCATCAGTGAAATGCAAATTAAAAACCACAATGAGACATTACCTCACACTTATTAGGATGGCATCAAATGATTTAACAAGTGTTGGGGAGGATATAGAGGAAAGAGAGCTCTTGTATACCGTTGTTTGGACTGTAAATTAGAACAGCCATTATGGAAAACAGCATGGAGGCTCCTCAAAGAGACTAAAAATAGAATGACCACATAATACAGCAACTGTACTTCTGGGTACATAGCCAGAGGAATTGAAATCAGTATCTGGAGTGAAATACCTCCACTCTCAGATTCATTGCAGTATTATTCACAATTGCCAAGATATGGAAACAACCTAAGTGACCACGGATGAATGAAGAAAGAAAATGATGTGTCATATATAATACGTGCAATGGATTATTTTGTAAAAGTCCTAAAAAAGAAAATAAATCCTACCATTTGCAAGAATATTGATGAACCTGGATGACATTAAGATGGGCCAGATCCAGCCTAATTTTGATTTTAAAGTTCTTTAACTTAATTTATAAACTTGAAAGAAAAAAAATAAAACCTTTCACACACAGTAAATCTCATAGGTCAGCATATGTAGATCAAAGTAATTTGGTGTGCCTCAAAGTTATTTAAGCTTAGTATTATTTAATTATGCATGCATTTACACAAGGAGTCTGCAAATGTTTTCTATAAAAGGCCAGATAGTAAATATTCTCTGTTTTATGGCCCAAGAGGCAAAATCACTTGATTTGAATTTAAACTTAATGTTTTCTGGCCAGGTATGATGTCACACCTATAGTCCCAACTACTTGGAAGGCTGAAGCAGGAGGATTGCCTGAGCCCAGGAGTTCGAGTCCAGCCAGGGCAACATAGTGAGAAGCCATCTCTAAATTTTTTTCAAATAAAAATAAAAACAAATTTAATGTCTTCTATCCTCAAACTATAAAAATCACTCTTGACTCTTGGCGGTACAAAACAGGCAGTAGACAGGATTTGGCCCTTAGGCTGCAGCTCGCTGATCCCTGATTTAAGTCAACAATCTAAAATGTACATAAAGAGTGAGGATCTGAGAGCCAAGAGATGCCATTGTAGAGGAGGCGCCAGGAATCTAGTTGTCACTGCATCCCCCAACCCAGCCAAAACTTTGGTCTGGTGTGGCCAAGAGGCAACATGACATATGATTCTGAAGACAAAGGTTAAGTATAACATGTGTTTAGTTATCATATTTCATTGTATTCAAAATAAGTGGATAATCTCCTTGAAACTCAAAGTTTTCACCAAATCAAAGAAAATAATCTCTCTAAAATAGAGAACAAACTTAGTAGACTCTTTGCACCATGAAGTGACAAAGATGGTTATTTTACAAACCACTTCAAATACTGTATAGAAAAAAAATCATTAAAGATCAATTATTAAAATTTTGTATAATGTCATAGCTGAGAAACCTTTTTTCCAAGAAATATTCTGCAACTTAATTAATGGCAAGCTTTAAATAGGCTATGCTCAAGGTCCAGAGGAAATGTTTTACAGTTGTCCTTTGACTTTAGAAGTTAGTTTTAGGGGCTGCTGAAAACTCTCTTTTCCTTCCACTTCCTTGGCAAACATTGCTAACAATGTGTAACACAGCACAGTCCCCCTAAGCCTGAACAGACTTCAAATCAGTTGATGGGCATTCAAGAGGAAATCTATCGCCTTCGTTGGGCTGTACGCACATTTTGCCAAAGCCAAGGGCTTAGTGCTAAAAAGCAAAGACAATGTCACTGGGCATGTAGGAATGTGGATTTGACTGTTAAATCAATGCTCCTGTCCTCTGTGTCAGTGGCTTAAGATACTAAGGGACCCTAACATAACACTGTGTATCTCGATAATCCAATGAAGAGTGACCCAGCTTTCTCAGGAAGTCCTGCCTTGCCCTATGAGGATCAAGTGATATCCAACTATCAGTATATACTACTTCTAGGATGCAGTGCCTACTGCCCACTGGGCAGGAACAAATAGGTCTATTGCAAAAGTATAGCACTATATACAGAAGCCTATTTTTTGCAAAGACTCCTTAGGTTCTGTCAAGGTGTTTATTGTCCAGAATCATCCTGGGGGAAGCCCACTAGCATATTTCTTCTAATTTATTCAAAAAAATTACTGATCCCAAGATATTTAGATTTGATGTAAGAGAGCTTGGCTCTCTTTTTCTACACGCCTGAACCCACAAGCCCGTTATTGGAAACTTTACCCTCAATAGTGAAAGGAAATAGGAAGAAAGTGAATTTAAAAAGTTTGAGTTTTGTTAACATATAATATCCCAGGGCATTCCAAGGGGAGGTGACAGCAAAGATGTTTGTGCTAGCTGTCATTTCAGTGGGCAGGACATTAATTCTTCTACTAGTCAAGTATCATTTTTTCTATTTATGTCAATTTATATGCACATGACCAAAATTTGTATCAGAAATACATAAAAGCCAATTTTGCCTTTGCTTCAGAAGTTATTCCTCCCCTAGAACAATTTGTATGCCCTACTCAGTGTGCATGGGTACTTGCTTCTTGCATGTTCACCCAGTTCTGGCTCTGTGCTTCGGCTGCCACTTCTTATCTAGCCTCCAGGGTATTGTAATCTGTTTTTAGACTGTCTATTCTGGCTTCAACTATTATCCTTCAGGAAATTTTTCCTAATGTTCTCTCTATACCTTAAAGTACCAATGTCCCAAATCCTAAGCTAAAAAATAACCACCCGAACCTCATTTCTTTAACTCAATAGATGATAAGAGACAAAAAATGAAAACCCACTAGGGATTTTTGACAGAGTCCATGAACTTCAACACAATCTCCAAGGGACCCAGAAGGTTTCTAACAGTGTCATTTCTAACAAAAATGAAGAGCATTTTAGGTTTTCTTTTTTGCTACTGTTATGTCTAGGTAGTTTTCATACCCAAATGGATGGTTTATTCCACAATTCCATTGCCATCTTTGGTTTCTTTTGGTGCCAAAACCTAAGCAGGAGTTATGGCCAGTTTCTGGTTTCTTTTCTGATCTGCACAAACACCCAGGTAGAAAGTCACAATACCTCGTCTAAACTCATTTACTGAAAGAAGTTCATTGAAGATAGCCAGTCACCAATAGAGAAAGCCCGGGATTCTGCTACTAGCAGGAAGTAGACAGAGGAAGTGATGTGTCAATGGATCACTGATGACCATGGCTCAAAGGATAGGTTAGGAAAGCAAGAGTGAAGCAAAAGTCTTCAAATTATCATTTTGCTTTCCCTAAAACAAAGGAAATATTACTCAAAATATACATTATATAAAAGAAAACAGAAGCTGAAAAGCTTTTCTTTTTAATTATATATCTTCCATTATATTTTCCATTATATGATAGTAAAGACATCATCACCAGCTATCTGAACCACTAGTAACACATAACATATACATTTATAATATTTTCGGGGTTACTCCCAGGTTTTCAAGATTATTCACCTCGGGCAGGGTCCTCACACATTTTCTACTTTTGTCACCATTTGTGAACCTAAAATTCCCAGGATCACCTGGAAATTCTAATACAATTGCTAGGAAGCATTCTCCCAGTTAAGGTTGTTAATGTATTAAATTTGACAAATATTTATGAAGCATTTACTATGTCCCAGACATTATTCTAGACATCTGGTATTCACAAATGAATAAAACAAATAAAGATCCTTGCCTGCATAGAGCATAACATTCCAGTCAGGGGGAGAGAGAGAGTAAAGAATAATAGACATAAACTATACTTATAAAATAATAAATAATGCATGTTAGAAAAAAAAAAGACCAGATTCAGGGGGAAGGGGAGTGCAAATAATGGGAAAGAAGGCTGGAAGACGATCTGTTCTAGATAGTAGGAACCCATCTTTCTTTCCTTTTAACCCATAGCATCTTGCACTTCTTATTTGTAGCCACGTTTGTATTGTTTTCTATCAAAATTTGTATTGAAATAATTTAGCATAGTAGCTAAGCATCAGAATTTGGAGGCTGACCTAAGATCTAATCTTTGGCCCACTATTGATTTGCTATGAACTTTGGGCAAGTTATTTAACATCTCTAAACCTTATTTTCTGTCAATTTTTCACAGTTTTGTGAGGAGTAAAAGAAAATTTTTAAAAATGGCACCTAAAACAATGCCTAGGTATACTAAGAACTAAATAAATGGTAGATAGTACTGCCTTCTGCATACAAGAAAATTATTTTATTATAAACATTTAACTGTTTTGTTGTTGTTGTTGTTGTTCCCTAGTGGATCTGCAGAGTTCCTGAGAATAGGGCTATTCCTGAGAATACTGCAGCAATATCTAGCAGTATGGAACCTGAATTAATAAAAGATGGAAGACTTTTGCATTCTAGCCCCATATCTGGGCTTCAGATTTCTTAATTGGTAAAATGAGAACTTTCTAATAAATATTTAACAAACTGATAAAGTGAATTAAGGTATTAAAACTCTGTAGTGCAAGGTATATATGATCAATAAGTGTCTCCTGAACTGAGTCAGTAAAGATTATAACTATAATGGATTTGACTAGAGAGTATTTTCTTGATAAATAGCTGGCTTGTTCTCTGTAGAGAAAAGAGGATTAGACATTAATAGTCTCCTCATCCTCTCTGGGATGACGGTAATTCTTTAAATTAGGCTCTAAGATAAGACTTTATAAAAGGGTTTCCTTTGCTGCAGCATGTGGATAAAAATGTTGTCCTGTAACTTTCAACAAAAGGAAAAAGAGTGTGATGAATGGCCCTAGCCAAAACTCATTTTCCCTAAACCAAGGTTAGGTGCCAGAATACCATGGGGATTACCTTCCTAGTGTTTCAGAATAAAGGATTTATATAAATACCAGATTTTGGTTTTTAGAATATTTTTAAATAAAGTCAAATTTTGTAGATATCGAAATATTACTTCTTATGTAATTGTTGTCTCTTTCACTTCTCCTATTCAACTGGTCCAGTGTTTTTTCTCTCTTCAGCCCAGATGCTGCCTTGAGCATTGATGAGTTCATAAATATCTCCAGATGTATGTCCAAGGTCCTTACATTTGCAACTGCTATTACTGGCTTACTGCTGTTGGCAAGTTTATCAGAAAATAAAGATGTGTTATGGAAGTTAGTAACAGTCTGTCACTTTCACAGTAGAGTCACAGCTGTGTAACATACTCAATAATGGACTAAAACTTACAGGATAAGTAGCTTCATTATCATATAATTGAAAGGAACCAACATGGACAGGATGAGAAAAAAAATATATTGTCTAAGCAAAGCATGTGACAAGAAAAAAGTATTGGAAAACAATCACTATAATACATATCATTTTAAAATTAGATTTCTTTTCCAGGAGTGAAACTGCATTTTTGATTATGTTTTTAGAATATCAGAGTTCTCAATAAAGGTACATGAGTATGTTTGATAAATATTTTAAGCTGATGACCCACCTGGACATCTTTGTTTAATACTTTGTTTTTATCATGCCTTTTAAGAAGGTTCTTCCAGACTCAGGGATTATACTTCTTCAACCCCTTTGAAGTTAGGCATGGCTAGGGACATGTCTGGTTAATGAAATATATGTGAAAGTAACGTACATCACTTCTGAGAAGTTAAAAACCAGCACAAGATTGTCATGTTCCCTTCATCTGAGCAAGACAATCTTGAAGGCATAGCTGAGATGGAAACTTGGTCATCCTCAATCTCTGCACTTTAGCAATGAGACACCGAGGCTTAATCATTAATTTTAAAAGACACATTTTAAAACACAATGAGTTGTGATAGTTTGAGAATCGAACATTTTAAAGTAGAAAGTTTCCGTAAAAGATTGGAATAGCACAGATCAAAACACATCTCCACAGCTCTCATCTCGGAATAGTTTTGAAGCAGAACATGCAATTAGATGAAGAACCCACTTCCATATATGGCAGGGCAGAAAGATCATCCCTCCACCCCGCTCCCTGACAGTGTTTCATTCAGTTATAAACAGATGGTCTCAACTATACCAATTCTATTCAATGCTTTAGAAAATCTTTAGCGAAGGACAAAGTCTAATGAGAGCCACTTAAGTGAACAGATAATTAACTGTCCCATTGTGGCTGCACTTGGAGAAGAGACAAAAACAGTAGGCTTGTATTTGGTTCCAGGTTCCTTGAGGTAAAGCCATGGCTGTTGGTGAAATGCATAAAATAAAGAGTGGCAACTCCTTGAATCTTTCTGTATGTTGATTTTACATCAATTGAATAATTCTTAAAAGGAAAAGAAACAAAGAAAAGGCCTTGGATAAAGAGAAAATATTTTAGGAAAGATATTTAAATAACAATATTCGACTTTGGTGGGCAAAGTTATTTACCAAAACTCTTTTAGCTGTGAGGGATCTTAGAAATCACCTAGCCCAAACCTCCATATATTTGATTTGGTGATTCAGACTTAGGATGTCCAGAAAAGGGTAAGTCCTCAAATGTCATATGTATACATAATTTCTTCCAGTAATTAAATAATAAGTATGTATTAGGCCCAGAAGAAATCTTCTAATAAAGTTTGCCATTTCCTGACATGCTTTGGTCTGTGTCCTGCAAATATCGAAGAACAAATTGTAAACTTTTCCAGCCATCTTTAGTAAAAAGGGGACAATCAAAATTTTAAAGGCTGATCTGCTACAGCATACTGTTATAAAATTAATAATGAGAGCCTTAATGAAATCCTTTAATCTGATGATTAAAAAGATCCTGTGAAATGAACTGCAAGCATAATTTTAAAATGTATTTCTAGGTCAGGCATGGTGGCTGATGCCTGTGATTCCAGCACTTTGGGAGGCCAAGGCAGGTGGATCACCTGAGGTCAAGAGTTCAAGACTAGCCTGGCCAACATGGCCAGTTTCAACTCCATCTCTACTAAAACTACAAAAATTAGCCAGGCATGGTGGCACACGCCTGTAGTCCCAGCTACTCAGGAGGCTGAGGCAGGAAAATTGCTTGAGCCTGGGAGGTGGAGGTTGCAGTGAGCAGAGATGGCACTATTGCACTCTAGCCTGGGCGACAAGAGTGAAACTTCTCTAAAACAATAATAATAATAATATCAATAACAAAGAAATAAAAGCATTTTTAGCCCTGGAGAAATGAAGGTTAGGCAAATGATCCAAGTCTTTAAAACTTCTTTTCATTAATAATAGCTTACATTTGTGTAGGGATTTTAAGTTTTCCAAAGCACTTTTGTAACTTCCACCTAGTTGTATTCTTACACCATCCCTGCTAAGTAGCCGTAGAGGGAATACCAATTCCCATTTGCCATTGAGGAAACTGCTGCCATAAGAGGTTATTAAAGAACTTGTTCAAGGCTAAGCAAATCAGTAGGGGAACTAACACTGAAAATCCACATTTGTAACTCCAAACCCAGTCAGACAACCAATTCCAGTGGGTAATAATATCTCTGGCTTGGGGAAAATCATTCTCATAAACAAGACTGTATTATCTTGAGGGAGCCACCACTTGAAGTAAGAAAAAGGAAACTTTGAGATGGTTTAGACACAAATCATAAAAAACGATGCATGTTTGAGAAATACATCTTAGAAACATAAACTGATTTATTGGGAAACTTTAGCTCTGGGGACAAAAGACCAACATTACCTATGAAGAAACAACATACAGCTTTTTCTTTTTAAAACTTAGGACAGCAAGGTAAATTACATCAGAAGTTAGGGTTACGTTGCATTTCTAAGAACTTCCTAGGATAAGAATTCCAGATGCTTGTATTATCAGATGGTTTATTCCAATCATTCTTAATAGATTTTAAAGGATGGGAACAGAATACTGACAATTTGGGTATGATAGACTCCAAAGCCAAAAACATGCTTTCCATAGCTAAACTATGATGGTTCGCCCTCATCCACTCCAACGAAGATTTTTGTCTAAATGGAATACACGGCATTTATAAGTTTCAAATGTTTAACTATTGCAACAGAACTACTTTATATGAAGGGAATTTTTTTAAAGATACTGACACTTTATTCTAAAAACCAAGTGCAATATGAAAGCAAAGAAGCCTCATATGATTTTTCTAACTGTAGGCACTATCATCCTAACTAATCACCAATAAGAGCCGTCAATTCAGACATTACTATGTATAATCCACTTATAATATATAATGATATATTATGTGATAAACATTCTGAAGATGGCAATAGAATATGTTGGAAACCACTAATCTACCTTTTGGAATAAGAATGATGAGGCATTTTAGTATAAATGGGATTATATAAATGAACTTTAAAAAAATAGGTTTTAAATAACTTTTCAGTTCTTCACTAAAGAGCATGTACATTTCCTTGACTACATGCCTAACATAATAAATTTGGTCAATTTAAGACATGTCTGTTCTCATAACTGAGATCTTAAGTATTGATGGTTTATTGAGTTCCAGGGAAGGATTGAAATACTGTTGAGTGGTTGATTAGCTAAAGCCAGTAATGACTGAGATGATGTGGCTCTCTAGTCCCATCTAAACTTAGCATTCTTCATATTCTATATCTATAGCAGGGGTATATTAAATTTAGTTAGAAGAAGTTCCTACTTGTTTCTACTGTTAGATGCTACCAATAGGATTCACCTCCACTAATTTAGTCAATAGCGGTTTTATAGGGGATGGAGAGACACTGCGACATCACATTCACACAGCATGAGATGCATCCTAATATCAGAACTGCTGAAAAGTATCCAAACTGCTTCTAAACTTGAGAACCATAGTCCTGCCTACTTAGAACTGAGTTGAAAATAAATCATTTATTCTATTGTACTCCATCACTTCCTAAATTATATATACACCTCTGTATCTATACACACCTCTGTCCCAATACAGGAGAACAGTGCATGGCTAATATACAATTCTATATTCAATATTGTGATCACTGCACAGGGATGGGTGGATTCCATGCAAAACTATTGCAATATCTGATGAACGGAATCCACTCCTCCTGCTGTTTCTGTTTCTGTTTCTAAAGGTCTTCTGCTATTTTTTCATATGTCTTCTTCCCTGGTAGGCCAAGTTTTAGCCAGAAAGGGCTTACCAAGAGAAGAACAGAAATGAAGGATATATTGCTATTTTATCAGTAATTGACAATCAACTGACTGTAGGATTATTTTTACTTACCTTGTAGGATTGATGAGAAGATTAAATGCAATAACATAGCACATGAGCATTTAGCATTGATCAGGTATTTAATAAGCAACCAACAAGTTATAGCAATTATTTGTTTGTCTCACACATCACAGTTCCTTTAAAATTTCCTATGAAGAACAGAAAACTAAACACCACATGTTCTCACTCCTCAGTGGGAGGTGAACAATGAGAACACATGGACACGGGGAGGGGAACATCACACACCGGTTCCTGTCAGGTGGTGGGGGGGTTAGGGGAGGGATAGCACTAGGAGAAATGCCTAATGTAGATGACGGGTTGAGGGGTACAGCAAACCACCACGGCACTTGTATACCTATGTTAACAAACCTGCATGTTCTGCACATGTACCCCAGAACTTAAAGTATATTTTTTAAAAATCCTGTGAAAATTATTTTTATTTCCCTAGGAAGCCTACCAATCTTTTTCAGAATTCTGTATCACAAAATTCCCAAAGAACTGGTCTGGCAATGGCAGAGCCCTCCTTGGAGAGTGAGGCAGAAGAAGAACATGAACCAGCAATACCAGAAATCTTTGCTGTGAATTAAAGAAGGGAAGAACGAGACCACCCATGCACTCATACATTTTGTCTGTCATATCCTTGTGACAGCTGGTCTTAGGGAGGTCATGGTGATTGTGATAAACAAAACAACCCAGTCACGATTTCTCAGAGCTCAGCTTCCAGGCTGTAATAATTACTAAATATGGTGAGTTAATAGCATGAAACATTACCTAGTATCTGTTCACATGTGGTGGTGGAAGGGAAAAAGCTGACAAGGAAAGCTGTTCTGAATAAGATTTATGTTGAGATTCAAGAGAGGATTTGGAACTGGATGATGACGTGAAAAATATTCCAAACAGAGGAAACACCATGTGTAATGACCTTAAAATTCAAAGGACCTTTTGTAAAACTGATCCCCAGTGTGAATGAGACATGGTAAGAGAGAAGGATGGTGGTGCCAGGCAAGGTGGTTAGGGCCACAGAGGCCATAATACACAGGAATGAACTACTTCTGGAAGCAAGAAATCTATGACATATATCGAGTTGCATGGGCTAATGAAACCCTTCATCAGAAACTGTCTTGGAGTCTGTCTGATTCCCCAGACTCTATGAGCTTCCTTTCCCTCATTGGCCATTTTCTCTATGTATACCAGTTTTGGGCTCTGTTCTGCACCAGTATCTATGACAATCCTTGTAATAATTAGAGTGATTGAAATAGGCAGATAGTATGGTAGATTTAACAGAATCTATGGAGTCAATCAGGCCTACATTATATCTACGCTTTAAAGGAGGGAAATGAGAAAGACAGTGTATGTTGTGATGGGGGAAGATGAAACAAAAGCAGCAATATGTTGATGATGATTAAAGCCGAGTGATGGGGATACAGGGTTCTATACTGCATATTATCCACTCTACTTTTATGCATCTTTGAAAATTATCATAATTTAAAAAATTTTAGAAACTCAGTCTCTGTCACCTATAAGTAGTTTAATCTTAGGTAAGTTATTTAACTATTCTGAATCTCAATTCCTTGATTTATAAATAAGAAAAATACCCACCTCACAGGATTAATGTAAAAGTGAAATAAAAATATATAGAAAAAGGACTAAGCACTAGGCATAGCCTGATGAAGGAGGTTTAAAGGCTTTAGAGTTCAGTATTTAAAGGTCAGCATTTCAGTTTAATATTTAAGGACCCAGCATCAAGGCAAGTGTCCTGACTCTCTAGCCCTGGTCCTGGGTCCTAGATCTTTTCTGACTTCCATGAGCAAATGAAATACCCAGAGACTTTGCTAAAATGTAGATTCTGATTCCATTGATCTTGGGAGGCCCAAAATCAGCATTTTGAACAAGATTCCAGTGATGCTGAAGCTACCAGTCCAGGGACCAGGATTTGGAAAGTAAGCCCTGACTTCTGCCTTCTTTCTGAAACTAAACTTCCAATCATGCCCCCTTTTGATTGTTTTGATTGTTGGGTTTCTCCTGTTCTGGCTGAGTCCCTGGCTGGATAATTTGCCCCAGAAATTCAATCCCTCCAGGACTGACATCCTGGACATACTATGAGTTACCCTCAGAGTCTGAAATCTTGCTCTTGAGCTGCAGCATGGAAGTTGTATCTCTGTCAACAATGCCTCAGACTCTGATTTCCTGCTTGGATCCCTGAGAAATTTGTGTTTCTTAATCCAGTGTTGTGCTACCTCTGATTTCCTTATTATATTCACCTATACCTCTCTTCAACTAAACCAACACAAACCACTTACCTAGAGCAGGACTGGTTATTTGTCTTGGTATTGTGAGGACCTGCCCAGTGGAATAGCTTCCAATTTCCTGCATCTAGATTTGTCCCTTCAGTGTTTCTCAAACCCTAGTGGGTAGTTTTATGTCAACATCCTTCCCTGTAACCCATTCTTCACCAATAATTCTTGGCAGCCAATGCTTTCATATCCATTTGTCTTAGTTGTTTTGCGCTACTATAAAAGAATATACCACAGATTGGGTAATTTATAATGAACAGAAATGTTTTGACTTGTGATGAGGGAAGCTAGAAAATCCAAGATCAACGGGCTGGCATTTTGTGAGCACCTTCTTGCTATGCTATGACATGGCAGAAGGCATAACATGGGGGTGGTGGGGGAACTAGGGAGGGAGAGAGAGAGAAAAAATACTCATTGAACTCATCCTTTTACAAGGAACCCACTCCTGAGATAATGGCATGAATCTATTCATGACCTAATCACCTCTTAAAGATTCCACCTCTGAGCACTGTTGCTTTGGGGATTAAGTTTCCAACATATGAAATTTAGGGGACATATTTAAAGCTTAGCACTGTCTGTAGCAGTGGAGAACATTTCAATACTGGAATGAAGGAAGATGTTTAACCCCATCAAAGATATACATTCAGCAATGTACTTTAGTAAGCAGATGCCTCATTTGAAAGCAGTCCTTAATGTATGAACATGAAACTTATATAAACTAGTTTATGCAGAACTCTAGAACAAGGCTTAGATGTTTCTAATCCACTAATTATAATCACCCTTGTACTTTTAGATGAGCTGGATATATATGCATTCTGAAAACTTGCAAAGAAAAGAAACCCATCAGCTTCATTACTTGTAGTTGGATTATCAGATTATATTCTGGCAAGGCTAGTGAAAAGAGTTATTTGCTCTATATATGTGTTTTATCCCTCTGAGAATAATCATAAAAGCTATTAAAAATCATGACAGGATCAAACATTAAGAATAATGCAGTCATGTTTAAACATGACTCTTTCATTTGACAGGAGTAGCCTTGGCAAACAGCCACTCATCAACACTTTCTAAACTGATAGGGATATTCCACATCTTCCCAGCAACATTAAAAGACAATTTGCAAAATTATCAGCTCACAGTGAATTTGAAGGGGATTTTCTCATTCTAATAAAAACAGTATTTGAGGTTCATGGAAACTCAGTGTTCACAAACAGTTAAACATGCTTTCTTTTTTTTTTTTTTTTTTTTAGATGGAGTCTTGCTCTTGTCACCCAGGCTGGAGTGCAATGGCATGATCTTGGCTCACTGCATCCCCCGCCTCCTGGGTTCAAGCAAGTCTCCTGCCTCAGTCTTCTGCCTCAGTCTCCTAAGTAGCTGGGATTACAGGCTCCCACCACCATGCCTGGCTAATTTTTGTATTTTTAGTCGAGATGGGGTTTCACCATGTTGGCCAGGCTGGTTTCGAACTCCTGACCTCATGATCCACCTGCCTCAGCTTCCCAAAGTGCTGGGATTACACGCTTGAGCCACCACACCCAGTCAAACGTGCTTTCTTAAAACTCACACTTGCTCTTAGAATTTATTTTGTGCATGACTTTTCCTCTCTAATGAAGTTTTATGTTGCTGTTAGAAGAAAGTTTATTTCAGGTTGTTGGTCATTTTTGTTCTTGCTTTATTTTCATTCCAGGCCTGTTAGGGCAGAGGAAATATGATAAGATCTAGTCTATAAGCTTATTGGCAACTGCTTTCTAATAAGTAAAATTTACAGATGTAAGTAGCAATGATGGATATTTGCTGTGTTTTGGCTATTGAGCATTTATTTCCTTGTATTCATTTGAAGAAAAATATTCCATTTATGCCCTAAGATTGGCCGGGCGCAGTGGCTCACACCTATAATCCCAACACTTTGGGCAGGTGAGACAGGAGGATGACCTGAGGTGAGGCATTCAAGACCAGCCTGACCAACATGGAGAAACTCCATCTCTACCGACAATACAAAATTAGCCAGGCATGGTGGCGCATGCCTGTAATCCCAGCTACTCGGGAGGCTGAAGCAGGAGAATAGGAGAATTGCTTGAACTCGGGAGGCGGAGGTTGTGTTGAGTTGAGATAGCTCCATTGCACTCCAGCCTGGGCAACTAGAGGGAAACTCCATCAAAAAAAAAAAAAAAAAAAAAAAAAAAAAAAAAGGAAGGAAGGAAGGAAGGAAGGGCTTCCCCTGACCCTATTCATGGAGACATTGAGTGAGCCTGACTGCTGTTGACTCTACTCCCAGCTCCAGGGATTGGCATTTGTTCAGGCTTGACTAGGCCACTGTGATTGGTTCGAAATCATTTTCAAAATGAGAGTTTTTCTAGACTACTGAGAGAATGGCAGGTGTTATTTCTTGCTCTTGAACATGAGAAAATATAGGCTAGAATTGCTTCAGCCATCTTGCCACTGGGGAGAAAGAGCAAATCTGAGAATTCAACCAGGACAGAGAAAGTGAAAGTGGGAAGTGGAGAGGGAGCTTGAGATTTGTGTGAGCTCCTGGCCTGAGGCAAGCCCTGTTGCTGACTTTTTAATTACCTACATCAATAAATTCCATTTTTGCTTAAGGAAGTTTGAGCTGGGTTTTCTGCCTGCAAACAGGAGGAATGCTAATGAATACAGGATGTTAAGAATGGAGAGACTGAGAAAACCCAAGAGTTATAATCTTTACCATAATGTACAGAATCTAGCAAAATTCGCAACTACCAGTATGTAGAGAACATGGAAAAAATAATACAATTACCTTTGAAAATTATTCCTGTTTACAGTTTTATCTTTATGGGTCAAATATCTTTTCCATTAACATATCTAAAAGTCAAGCTCTTTTTTGGTGTCATTTAGACAGACACATGTTATTTATGAAAATAAATTGTGTGGAAGTTACATCAACACCAAATATATAAAGACATTTTCTGTAGGAAAATTAAAACTTAATGTCCTTTGGTTTTGGTGTTTTTTGTGTTTTTGTTTGTTTGTTTGTTTGTTTTAAGACAGACTCACTCTGTCTCCCAGGCTGGAGTGCAGTGGTGCAACCTTGGCTGGCTGCAACCTCTGCCTCTCAGGGTTCAAGCTATTCTTGCACCTTAGCCTCCCAAGTAGCTGGGATTACAAGCACGTGCCACCACATCGAGCTAATTTTTGTATTTTTAGTAGAGAGGGGGTTTTACCATGTTGGCCGGGCTGGTCTGAAACTCCTGACCTCAGGTGATCCACCCACCTTCTCCTCCCAAAGTGCTGGGATTATAGGCATAAGGCACGGTGGCCCAGCCAAAAATGTCATTTTATTGAAAAATTTTACTCATCATCAAAAGAAAAGTTGGACTAGTTTCAACTTTTTAAACACCGATTCTCTCAAAATTATTCTTTTTTACTTTTTAATACATCATTGATATCTAGGTAATATTAAAATGTTTTACATATATCATAGTTTCAGACTATTTCTTGAAAAAAATGCAAGAGGGATGTTATATACACTTCCTGCCAAACTGCCCTGCCCATCCACTGCAGTACCACTTCCCAAATTCTAGAACTGCAGATACTGATATTCAGGGGTAATGGAGCACCATAGAAGAACCATATTTAAGCAGAATATGTACACAAACTAAATGCTAGATGTGGCATAATTTACCTCACAGGGTAAGACCACCACTTAGCATAAATAATGTGCTACATCATCTCAGATCCCTAACATGGATAGAAAGATCTACTTTAATATGATGGATCTGTATCTGATATTGGTATAACACTGCTATTGTATAGACATGCATTTGAAACTAAACTACCTAGTTCAAGATTGCATAATTTCAAGGGGACATTTTTCTAGGTAGTCATATCCTTAGAAGATAGAGAGAAGGAAGAGCTTAGACTTTGGTCAGAGAATGCTAAGGATCTGGCCACACTCAGGTACCACTGTGTGACCTTGAGAAAGTTAATTCTCTAAGCCCCCATTTCCTCATGGTAATAATGGGAAAATCATCATATCTAACTACAGTATTATTGATATGATTGTACAGGAGATGCCATGTAAGCGGTAGCCCAGTACCTGATTAGGCGGAATCCCCCTCATGCTTTCTTCCACTGGTATTGAAAACTAATGGCTCTCGGCTGAGTCACTCTCTGGGAATTGCCCTCAGCCAATGAGAAACAAGTCTTCTTGGAGGTATCATATCCAGGGCTTGGTCAATTTACAGTATGAAGTCACAGCTCCCTTGGATCATTTCAGGACAATTCTGAAAGGCCAGGTCCAGAGCTGCCCGTAGGAGACAGAAACCTCTCCTATGACTCCTTGAAGTCCAACTTCTCCTTCTGTCCAATCCTGCTTTCCTCACTCACTCAAGCGCTGATCACAAGACCACTTTCAGTTAACTTCCTGAACACAAATCTTCATCTTAGAGTCTACTTTTGGGGCAAGCTGACCCCAAGACACTGCTACATAGTGAGAACTTGATTATTAGCAGTGATGATGATCATGATTATGAAGCTGAAGGGGCTGTAGAAACATGAACTTCATTGTTTCATTTTGAAAAAGTCAAGCTTAAATATATATAGAAACTGTTTTCTTAAATTATGTTCTCTAATAGCGTAGGACAGGTCTCATGTTGTAAGTAGAGCTGATGACAATTATGACTGGCTATCTTCCACTAACAATCAACTTAATTAGTATATTGTCTCTAAACTGACATTTCCATTTTCAGCTAGTGATTATTTGTTTAGATATTTCTATTTTGGAGCTTCTATCACATTGAGTAAGTGTTGGTCAAAATTTTTAAAAAACAAAATCCTGCTAGACAAAACTTTCCTTTAAGGGCCCTTTACATGCTAATATTCCATGATTCTGTAATTATGATGATGGCAACAACTGAATAATACATTCTCTGGAAAATAAGGTCATTTAAATACCAAAATTGTCCTTAAAAACAATACCTCATACATTATGCAAATAAGTGAAACAAAGATAGTGGCAATAGGCAAACTGCAATTGAGGAAGCATAAGAGTGTCAGGAAAAATAATCCTAGCTTTTGTCCTAACAGAACTGTGGGGGCAATGATGCAGAGTATGGCCTAGTTTAAGACGTTGGAGAATTTCCAGTAATGAAGGAATAATGTAATGCAAAATTATAATGCTGGAAAGGACATTGGAGATCACCACATCAAATCTTCTTTTGTCATTGAAAAACAAACTGAGGGCCAGCAAAACTACTGGACATGCCAATGGCCATTCAACTAGTAAGGAAGAGCCCTTACCCCAAACCAGATCTTCTCACTTTTCTGGCCACTCCACCTTAACTCTGCCCACATGCTCCTTTTCTCAAATCTTGGACCAACCCAGAGAAAACTCCTTGTCCCTCCTCTTTTTTACTCCCGCCAATTATTCTATGCTTTCTGCCTGAGCCCAGACAAGTCTTCTTTTCTCTAACATCTCTTTATAAAATTTCCATCTGAGGCCGGGCGCCTTGGCTCACGCCTGTAATCCCAGCACTTTGGGAGGCCTAGGCGGGTGGATCACGAGGTCAGGAGATCCCGAGACCATCCTGACTAACACGGTGAAATCCCGTCTTTACTAAAATTACAAAAAATTAGTCTGGCGTGGTGGCAGGGGCCTGTAATCCCAGCTACTTGGGAGGCTGAGGCAGGAGAATGGCGTGAACACGGGAGACGGAGCTTGCAGTGAGCCGAGATCGCGCCACTGCACTCCGGTCTGGGCGACTGAGCAAGACTCCGTCTCAAACAAAAAAATTTCCATCTGGGAATTTCTCCAAGATACACATTTGCCCCATCATATCCAAAATAACTTTAGCTATTGTTAAATAATGGATGATGCCATAATAAACACACATATTCATGTACTTTTAATAAACCCATTTGCTTTCTAAATGATTTTTACCAATAGTAACAAAGTTATAGACAAATAACTTTAGTAGAGTTAAAACAATATCTTCATTTACAGATTTATTAGTATAGTCTTTGGAACAAAAGAATAAAGAAAAATATTTTACCTGGTTCATAAAATACTATTTTTATCTAAATGTGGGCAGCAACTAGTAACAAACAATATGCTAACAGGTTTTATAGATGTTTCTTTCAAGTATTTCACAAAGTTTGATAAGTAACACTCTAAACTTTAGATTAAAATAGTTCTCAAAGCCACTTGGCAGACTATTAAAAGGCATGGAGAAAATGCATTTAGAAAAAGCTGAATATTAATTTTTGAAATAATTATTTTCAGGACATTCTAATTAAAAATTAACTGGCTTTGTGGATGAGAATTTAAGTTCAGATATGGGATAATTGTAACAAACTGAAATTGGATCAAATGCTCTTGAATAATAAATGTTTTCAACAGAATTGAAGAATATGACACATTTTAAGTTAACCCATATAATCTTTTAACATATATTATTTATCTACACTGAGGATGTCCTCTAAGGCATAAACATAATTTAGCCCAGTGGCAGTTTCGAAAGCAGATGTTTTTTAATGGGCTGACACTAAGTGCAATCATTACATATGCAGAAATTCCGTGTAACACGGATAACTGATGCCTTTGAATTACTCATAAACTAGAGCTTTTGAGAGTTTCATATGTTTCCACCTTTATTTTATAATTAGAAAACATATGCATGCTGCAGATAAGAACAACATTTCACATTTGTAAATAATCCCAAGGTGAAAAACATATTCATTATATTTTTCCGATTATTTCATTCTAAATTTTTGCCAATCCTCCTACCTTATTTTGCTTTCACAGAGATAAAAGGCAGGGATGTAAAGTATCTGTTTTGTGTTTAGTTCTTGCCATGAACTTATAATACTGCCCAGAAGATGTTCTTCCTTTCCTATGTAGAAGGTTTTTTACTCTATACTTTTATAAATACGTATGCAAAAGTAACCCCATTCTTTTAGCCAATACATTTGAAACTGGGTTTTTGCATGCTGATACACTCCTGTGGCAAGGTAACTATAAGAATATTTGTACTCTATTAAGACTGAGTCAATCAGAAACCAAAATAATCACCACTAAGTCAAATAAACAATTTACATCTGTCGTGGGGAGGGGGTGATAGGTTGATTTTGGTTAAAGTCAATCAGATTTGTTTTTTTATGTAAGTATTCAATTAACTCTGTCAAAGTAGTTAATTGCTAAAATGCTGCTTAATAGATATAATTTTAAAATGCTAATATTTGCTTCCAATAATTTTGTACCAGGCTCTAGTTTATCCCTTTAAATACACAATTTCATTTAATCCCCACAACACTACTGCAAGTTAGATTGTATCATTCTCATTTTTCAAATGAGTAAAATGAGACTTATAAAGGAAAAGAATCTAAAGAAGATGCCCAATACCAAACAAGTAGTAAATGACTGAACTGTGGCTGGCCCTTGTCCACATGGCTGCAAAACTTTTGCAGTTTTCATTGTCATGTTACAATTCTTTATATGTAGTGTGCAAGGATTACAACAGGCATATAAACATCATGCCATCCCAGACCTGCCTCTCTCTTTACCCAGCTCCTCCCTCACAGCCCTCAACCAATGGCCACCGTCCAAAATGGCAGGCTGAACATGGAAATCTGGAGGCAAAGCTGAGTAAACACACACACACACACACACACACACACACACACACACACACATACATTTTGGTCTCTAGGGGATTGTGACATGTCCACCCTGATTCAAAACACAGCACAACACAAATGGGGCTGGAGGTGTGACACCTCCAGTGTAAAGTTTCCTAAAGGCTTAGTCAAAACCTTAGTGCATTTCTTCCCTAAACTCAAGCCATAACCCCTTATGATGATTAATTTGATGTGCTAATTAACTGGGCCATGAGGTACCCAGCTATTTGGTTAAAGACTATTTCCAGGTGTCTCTGTGAAGATATTTCTTGATGAGATTAACATTTGATTCAGTAGACTGAGTAAGGCAGACTATCTTTTCCAATGTAGGTGGACATCATTCAATCCAGTGAGGGCCTAATAAAACAAAAAGGTAGATGAAGGAGAATTTTCTCTCTGACTGACTGACTGAGCTCAGTCACCAGTCTCCTCCCCTCTAACAGGACTGGGACTTATGTCAGTGGCTCTTCTGTTTATCGGCCTTCAGACTCATCTAGAACTTATAGCATCGGTTCCCATGGTTCTCAGGCCTTCAGACTCAGGATGGAGCTACACCACAGGTTCTCCTGGGTCTCCAGGGTCTTGCCAACTGCAGATTATTGGATTCCTCAGCCTCCATAATTGAATAAACTAATCCCTTATGTAGTAAATACACACACACACACACACACGCGCACACACACACACACACACACACACACACAATCTCCTCTTGGTTCTATTTCTCTAGAGAACCGGAATACATTCCTTGCCCAAGCTACTGTTAGGTATTATAACCTAGAACTGTACATTCATCTCCTTTAAAATATTCAAGGATTTTAAGAATTTCTCAGGAATGTGCAGAACTTTGAGGAACTAAACAAGATATATTATGAGGCAAAATTTTAGCGTTCTTCAAATCCTCAAATATAGTAAAAAAAAGTAAGAAGGGAAGCAAAACTAATGGATGTAGACAAAGCAACCTGATTATCTGTGTGTGTGTGTGTGTGTGTGTGTGTGTGTGTGTGTGTGTGTGTGTGTGTTTAGAGACAAGGTTTTGCTATGTTACTTAGGGTGGCCTCAAATTCTTGGGCTTAAGTGGTCCTCTTACCCCAGCCTCCTGAGTAGCTGGGACTACAGGCACATGCCATAGTGCCTGGGTTGGCCCCGTTTTTATACTTAGTACTTATGCTGATCATTCCTGAAAGAGCAAGTGTGGCTTGGTAACAGCTGTCTATTTCAATACCGCTGTGCTATAGAATGACTAGAGCACACATGTCAGTTCTGCCAGCGACAGGCTCTGTTTATCTTTTGTTAATGGGTTTAAGCATCTATGTGTTTCTGGGTTACCACAATCCATTGCTAAAATGAATCATTATGCTCTGATTCACAATTTCTCCATTCCTCTTTACTACAGAATCCAATAACAAGGACAGAAAAACAGGAATCAAATATATGCTGCTCAGTTGCCTCTACAAGTAGAAGCAAATACCCAGTGGTGGAAACATGCTTTGCTCAAAGTTTACTCATTAAAAGAGAGGCTGGATGTATAAAACTCAGATTAATTACCCCCAAACGACTGGGAGAGGTTGAATAAAATATGGGCTCATTAACATTCAACAGTGCTGCTTAGGGAAGAGAGGACTGGAAAGATTGAAGTTAGATGAGAACAAGTATATTTTCAGTATTTGATTTGGGGGTTTTGAGCATGAATTTTTCCTCTATTCCAAATCAAATTTTGTTGATAAGCTATTCATGAAAATACAGACTCAATGATAGATCCCTTGGTTAAAATTCTAGCTTACTAGCTGCATATCTTAGGCAAATTGCTTAAGTTTGCTGAGCCTCAGTTTCTTCTTCTATAAAATAAAGACTATGATGCCATCTACCTCATAGGGTAGTTCTGATGATGAAATAAGTTAGAATGCATGTAAATTATGTAAACAGTGCCTAAAACAGAAATATTGGTAAACTATAACAGCAGTGACCTGGAGAGCCATTTTATCACATGGGACAGAGAATTTACAGTTTTTATTCCTTGATAGTTTCCACTATTTTTAGTAGTCTTTCTATTTTCAGAAGTTATTTATTTATTTATGAAAGGTTTTGTTGCTGCTGCTATTTTTTGAGAGCTGGAAAACATCCCTCCAGATAAAAATAAAATAGCATAGTGAAAGTATTTTTGAAAAGCATTAAAAGTTATATAAGTATAAGGAAAGGGAGCAGTGACAAAGGAAAGCAGGTGCTTGTGCCTTTTTAGCAAAATAATGACATTTACTAAGAAACAGTAATAAAGATTGTGCCACTTGTTTGTCTAATCGATAGTTTCCAAGCTACTACGAGGTTGTTATCTTCAAACAAAACCATTTCTAGAAAGGAATTATGCCATCTACCTTAATGCATGATAAAAATGTTGGTTATCTTCATTCCCTGTTTTCCAATGAATAACTCATGATTTTCAAAAGTCAATTTGATTTAAATGCTGCACTCTCTTTGCTGATGCTGATAACAGTGCTGACAATGTGTGAGTTGTGTGCCAGGGATAGTTGTCTGTAGTTCATTTTGCACCCTTTGAACATTCTGTTCACTTAGATGACTACAGCTCAACACAACAGATGAAAGACGAGATGACGAGTGAGCACTGTGACATAGCACAAAGGATGAAAGATAATCATTCATTATGACTTATGTCAACATGTGGCCAATGTATCACCTCAGCATTATGCCTAAATATGAGTGGTCATCTATCATAATCTCAGTATATTATAATCTTAGGGACTGAGATCTCATGGTCTCAGTTTCCACCCTTATTTGTATATTAGGCTCATATGGTTGTTACAAGTTCAGCCTACAGTTTAAGAAAATCATACAGTATAAATTTCTCTGGTCTTTAAGATACCTAAGATGAATCTCAGATTCCTGAGCACCATGTCCTTGAACAGGCCACTCCCTGGAATACAATCTATATGGTCTGTTTCTGTGCCAGGGGAAGCTTTATTGTATTGGGTTAAGTCTCACTGAAAGCCCCCACTTGTATGTCCTGACTGGCATGTAACACATCATGGAGGACAAAGTCAGCCATATTTTGAATTTAAAATGCTGGGTCATACTTTGAGGCACTGAAATGGATGCCATAAGTCTAAGATCTTCTTGTCATTGTTTTTATTCTAGTTCTTATTTGTTAGGCATATATATGTGTGTGTGTGTGTGTGTGTGTGTGTGTGTGTGTATGTATGTATATATAGGCATCTATAGTATATATGCATATATATGTACACAGGAAATTATACTACGTGGAAAATAATTTCTAAACAACCTAAATCATGTACAGATTGCAATGGAATTTTATTTGTATCACTTTCCAAAGATAGGACCTCTTAAAAATATATCAACATCATTGTCTATACTCTACAGCTTCAGTTGTGCTGAGCAATAACTCAGGGCCTCAGGAACACTGAGGCAATTAACACTTGACAGTGTGACAATTCCTGCAGAGGTGTAACTGCAGCCCTCACCTTTTCAGCCCTGCATGATCCCTAATCGGAGATTATGGGCAGTGTTTTCTGAACCCATTCTCCTCTCCCCTCTTAAAGTGAGCACACTTTCTTATCAGTGATTTTAGCAGATGTCCTATTTAAAGTCATATAAAAAGATTCCTAGGAAAGCAATCTTTGGTAAGATGGATTACAGAGAGAGCACACAAGAAGAAAGGGACTTATTTAAGTTCTTGTCTTCATTTTTTACTAATTTAATAAGATTTCAGTGGTGATTCCTTTATTGAGTAAAATAGTCTCAGTAATAATTGCCTGTTGATTTCATAGGGCTGTGGAGAGAACCACAAGAAAGGAAATGTGAGCCAAAAAGTATACTACAAATAGATGGTTATTTTTATACCTCTCTCTCATTCTTTTTTCAGAAATACAGCACCTTCATCACAAGGCTCTGAGACACTCTTGCTATAGAAAAGACAAAGATAGCTGAAAGAATGATCCTCACCCACCCGGATATCACCTGAGTTGGGATTATTAAATAAGGCACTGAGAACTCCTAGTTGAAAGCATGTGCTCCTTCTAGAGAGACAGAAACAGATGACTCCATCTAGGAAAAAGCACATGAAGCCAACATTAAAACAGGCAAGGAATAGACAGGAGATATAGTTTTTTTCATGTTTGTTCAACCTGGGGTCTCTTCTTAGGTTAAATTCAAGCCTTCTAAAGCTATTCTTAATCTCAAATCAGAGAGGTACAGTACAGCTATTGTCAAGATTAGAGAAAGTGAGAGAACTGAGAAGCCACGTAAAGAATGATGCTCTTTATAAAGACATCAGCAACTACAGCAGGCTTTTTAAGCATGTTGATGCTGAATCATCTTAAATTCTACAAATACACATCTTCATGATAAATGTAGTTGATGAGGATTGTGTATTTAATATTGGACTTTTCAGAGATGGGCACTTCTTGGGTACTGATAAAATGCATTTCTGTGCGTACTTACATTTATTGTATGGGAAGATTATATAGTCCTCCATTATTTGCGAAGGTTTAGTAATTCATTATAAAGTCTTGTGTTAATGAGAGCTAGATAGATAGATGGATAATTTGGACTTTAATTGCCAATTGCAAATGACAGACTAATCAGATAAGCAAGCAGCACCTCTTACAGAATGGTGTCTTACCAAAGCTTAGTGCTGTCTGCCTCGGCTACAAGTTGTATGTACTCTGTGGAAAGTAATTTCTTAACAAAATAATATATAGATTGCAATGAGATTTTATCTGCATCACTATTCAAAGACAGGACCTAATACTCTTACATTTATAGCAGGGTCATTGCCTACATTCTACAATATCAATTGTGCCAAGATACATCAGCAGGATAGACATTCTGTGTGGTCACATCTTAGTTACCCAGAGTTCATATCTAGCCATAGTATAGAGCTATGTCCTAAGGCCATTTACTAAGAAGTCTATGTCTTAAAGCTAACTGGCCCAGGTAAGAAATGAAACGTCTAGACTTAGTGTCAAAAACAGGAAGTTATAACCAATTGTGCTACCTGGCTAACACTAACTACTAAACTTCAGCTAAGGAGAACTATGACATTCTTCAACCTCAATACGTAATAAAGTTTAAGTTTATTTCTTCTAGAGGACTGTACTTACATTAGTATTAAGCCTAATTTTTACAGATTTATTTCATTCTTTTGCTGGCTTAAATAATTTTTCACTTAAAATGAACTGTATAATATTTTGATTTCTAGGAATATAATCAAGACTGTTTTGCCCATTTACTTCATAATTTTAAGCACACACACATATACAGATCCACACACCTACATACTCGTATCATAGCAGGACTATAACAAGATGTTGCAGGGATCTACGTATAGCAGGTAGTCTTTTAAAATCACATCCTTTCTGGGCACTTACTTCCACCTGCCAATCCAATTTCCTTTCAAATTACATTTGATGGCTTCTTTCCCTCGATTCTTCTATGTGTCTCTGATTTCTGATCCACTAGCTTTCTTATAATTTTTTTCAACTCAACATATCCAGCAGAGGCATTTTATTAGCAGGCAAAAATAATATTTCTCCACCTTTTTTCTTTAGTACCTCTAGCTGTACTGACAGGGTACTTTGTAGAAATGAACCTTGCAAGAAGAATCAGGGGCATCAAAAACCTTCTCAGAGCATGTACACTTTTGCAATTAGGTTAAGAGGAAAAAAATAAAACCTACTGAGCCTTTGTAACAACATAGCCAACAACTCAGATTTCTGCCAATGTTCTATTTGAAAGATTTTCTTAAAAAAAAAAAAAAAAAAAAAAAAAAAAAAAAAAAAAGCTCTACCTACTTATGACCCAAAATGTAGGAGAAGAAGAGATTATATTCATCTTCAAATTTGAAATTACACTTTCAAAGCATCCTTGCTATCCAGTGCAACATGGAAACGATATGAATCCAACTGGCTACTCAGTTACCTATATGGCTTTAAAGGAAGCTTAGGGAACTGAGAATGTATTTTCAATATTTCAGAGAATTTAATGAAAATTTCTGATTTCCAAGATTGGCACATATAGACTGACTAAAACTTGCATGGGCTATAATACATTAAGCTGAGGAAGTTATTCAGGTTCCTTCATGGTCATTAGAAATTCTGACTTCTGTTTTATGTGTCTGTAAATTTAACATAAAAAAGAAAAGACATGAATTTTCACTGTATAATATTCTTTGCTTCATGGGCATCATTTTACAAAATTTGTTCATTCAGAAATGAACAAGACTTTTCATTGATATCAAACTTGGAAAATGATAAATCTTTGAGGCTCTGGTCATTTAACCTGACTTTGAAATTCCTTTAATTATGCATATTTGAAACATTCTTTAGAAGTCTCTTCGTTTCCTCTCAAACCACACTAGATATAGGCTCTTTCAAACACAGATATTAGTAAATTTGTATCTTTCTTTTCTATCCCTTATATAAGCAGACTAGAATTCAGTATTCATCAAATGTAACTACTGACCAATAAGAATAAATTCACTTCTTAAAAATTCCAAGGGAAAAAAATAGTATACGAATCCATGTGTTACCTATTTCACCCCATGTCTATTGTTCTCTGACTCAGCTACTGCTCTGTCTCCTATCTGTATTCATTATCCATTCAGTCCAAACCACAACACATGCTGTCTTATATTTTATTTATTTATCATTCGTATCAGTTCCTTGACTGAAATGTGTTTTCATTTCTGTTCTTCTTCCCAACCTCGCCATCACAAACTGTAGATGCTTTGCCCATCAGCGTTATAAACACCTTTTGCTACTCTATATTTGGTATCCAGTTCTCTCTAGGATTGATAATATTTTTTCATTCCTTAAAAAAAAAAAAAGTTCCATGATGAGTAACCTTCTATTTGTATGTCCCAAATTTCGTCTTAGAAATTATTTCTTAATTTATTTTCTGCCAATTTTCTGGCCCTGCCTATCCAGTGCTCTGTGAAAATCCACACAGCGGCTGACAGAACAGGATTCTGCAAAGTGTGAACTATCCTAAAATAATGACACCACCAAAAACACCTTTCTCCCACTGAAACGTTTGAGACACAGCCATAAAAAGCATCCACTTCTATAGTTAGAAAACATTGATGTCAAGAGAAAGATACTCTTCCACAGGAATCAGATAAAGGACGAAAGAGTAATCCCAAAGCTGGAAGCAGCCAGAATGTAACCGTAATCACACAAAACCTGCTATAATTTTATGAAAAAGAGTTTTCAAGTGGTTTTTTAAATGATAAAGCAAGAGCCGGAGATATGAGTGAATTGTCTAGACACAAAATGAAGTGTCTATGCAGCTCTACACTCTAAAAGCCTAGTTGGGGTGTGAAAGCTATCAGTCAAATAAATACTCAAAAGGTGGGGAGAGGAAGAGTTAGCAAAGGGTTGAAACTTACGACCTTGGAACCAATGTGCTCAAGGAGGAGTTAGCGAATGTCACATAATGCACAAATCTGAATCTGAATCTCTGAATTCATTAAAAATTAAGAAAAACTAGCAAATGTACCATGAAACAAATCTATGTAGAGGAGCAGAGCTTATGTGTTCATATGCAAAGATAGGTTAGATAATGTATAACTAGTTATAAGCACCCAATTAGGTAGCTCTGATCATTTCAACAGCAAGTACTGATTGTTAGGGGCAGGAAGCAGGTGACGGATAAACCATCATGGCAAACCTCAAAGGTGACTAGCCAGGAAAAAGTAAGATCATTCCAAGTGTTTGCATCAGCTTTTTCTGTGTCAAGGCCATTATAAGCATGCAACCAACAAATTCAGAATGTATCTCTAGGCAAACTATTTCTTGCTGCATCAAAGTACACCCTTTGAGAAGAGCTCTGGGTTAGCTAACCAGGTCTTCCCACACATACCCACTTTCTCCCATATCCAAAATTTTCTATCTCTTCACTGGTTTTATGCTCAAATCAGGTGTCACCCACCTGAAAATAAAAGTAAATGCCTTCTCTGAATTCTCATGCCTTTAATTCTTGTCCTAGTGTTGTATGTGTGTTTGTGTACGTGTGTGTGTGTGTGTGTGTGTGTGTGTGTGTGTTTCCTTTCGGAGTTAAGCTTTTCAAGCATGCATATAAGCTGGGCTTCATTTTAACATCAACACAGTCTGCACCCTGACTTCAATTGACAGCACTCAACCAGCTCTAAATCATGGAGTTTACTTCAATTTCTCTCCCTTTCGACCATGGGTATTCAGCATCTGAAATGTTATTAAACTCTAGTTTATTCTTCTTCCAAATACAGCTTTCTGATTCAAGCTGTTCTCCTCAGGAAAGCCCTTTTCTCATTCCTTTACCTTATACTTACGGAAACAGCCTTCTTTGATTCCTTGTCTCTGGTTTCTGACCTATTCCACTCCATTATTCACACATGGCTGCCAAAATAATTTCCCCAAACCTTTTCCATTTCACTCCTTTAATCAAATATTACAGAGGTGACTTCTGGTTAAACTTGGCAAATTGAATACATGTGCTTATCTCCATTACTTTCTGAAACCCCATTAAAATGACAGCAAAGACATTTCAGAAAATATAGCTAGCAAGGACAATGAAAAAAGGAAGGGAAAAGGAGTGGGGATGAATGTCCTCCAGTTTGGAGAAACTGAGAAGCAGAGGTAGGAGTGTCATCTGACTTAACAGAGTAAACAATGTATACACCAAAGAACTATGCGAGATAGACACCAGTCAGAGCCTCAGAAAGTCTCTGTTAGTTGAGCCACTAAAAAGAGTGAAAAACGAGAAGGGGTGATTGGGCTGAAAATAAGAGCTCTTATTAAAAATCTTCATAAAGAACAGTAAGACTCCTTTAGGTCTCCTCCTTTCTTCCAAATAATCCAAGTAACAAAATGAATAGATGTTGGGTAGTCAAAAGCCACAGAGATCTACTACAGGACCTGCACTGTAAAAATAAATATGTACAATTAGCAATTTTAAATATATTAGTCTATTAGAGCACAACAGCATCTTCATTAGCTTCTACTCCAA
This sequence comes from Macaca fascicularis, assembly GCF_037993035.2. Lineage (NCBI taxonomy): Eukaryota > Metazoa > Chordata > Mammalia > Primates > Cercopithecidae > Macaca > Macaca fascicularis. The sequence goes on along the minus strand of NC_088376.1, from coordinate 25,903,730 downwards.
CACCGGGTATAAGGATGAAGAGATTTTGGCCTATCCATGAAAGTGCCTTACTCAAGTTCACTGTCTAGTCGTGGACAATACTGATTTTTACACATAGGCTTCTTGACTCCTAACCCAGTGCTCTAAAGTGGCTTTGCAGCTATAAGCCTTAAGATTATAGGATGAGAAAATGTGTTCAAATCAGAATGTCATCCTGGTGATAGTAAGGAGTAGAGGGTAAGAATGAATTTTCCCTGTAGCAGCCGTAGGAGATGATATTTTTAAATGACTGGCTTCTGGTCTTTAGATAGATAGTTCCAGAGTCTGGAATAAAAATTTATCAGCTTACTTTTGCCAGAAAGGATATCAGTTTTCTTTGATGAGATGGAATATGTGGGAAGAAATCATATGCTTTATTTTATCTCCTAAGCTGAAATAACTTTCAATGCCAATGCTTTCTAATCCCCCTACCCCAAGACCCTCCACACTCTGACAACCTGCCAGGTTCGAATAGGTCTTAGGCAAAGTGAATTTCCAACTATGAAATAACTCTGATTTATGAGTCCATCTCTATGACTTGTTTAGTATGCCTCAGCTTACCAGAGACTGATTACATCATGGTGAATTCATAGAATTGAATGCCTTTTTCTGTGAACCTTAATAAAGACACCTGAACCAGGCCGGGCGCGGTGGCTCAAGCCTGTAATCCCAGCACTTTGGGAGGCCGAGACGGGCGGATCACGAGGTCAGGAGATCGAGACCATCCTGGCTAACACAGTGAAACCCCGTCTCTACTAAAAATACAAAAAACATAGCCGGGCGAGGTGGCAGGCGCCTGTAGTCCCAGCTACTCGGGAGGCTGAGGCAGGAGAATGGCGTAAACCCGGGAGGCGGAGCTTGCAGTGAGCTGAGATCCGGCCACTGCACTCCAACCTGGGTGACAGAGCAAGACTCCGTCTCAAAAATAAAAAATAAATAAAATAAAAAAAAAAATAAAGACACCTGAACCAAACAGCAACTGCCAACCTGGCCTGAAAGAGTCAAGAACTCCCACCCTGACCTTCATCTTTCTTTTATTATTATTATTATTATACTTTATGTTCTAGGGTACATGTGCACAACGTGCAGGTTTGTTACATATGTATACATGTGCCACGTTGGTGTGCTGCACCCATTAACTCATCATTTACATTAGGTATATTTCCTAATGCTATCTGTCCCCTCTCCCCACACCCCACAACAGGCCCCGGTGTGTGATGTTCCCCTTCCTGTGTCCAAGTGTTCTCATTGTTCAGTTCCCACCTATGAGTGAGAACATGCAGTGTTTGGTTGTCTGTTCTTGTGATAGTTTGCTGGGAATGATGGTTTCCAGCTACATCCATGTCCCTACAAAGGACACAAACTCATCCTTTTTTATGGCTGCATAGTATTCCATGGTGTATATGTGCCACATTTCCTTAATCCAGTCTGTCATTGATGGCCAATTGATTACTGGGTATATACCCAAAGGATTATAAACCTTCATCTTTCAATTCCTACTGCCTCAGTCATGCATTTTTGGAGCTCCTCTACTCTCCTTTCTATTTCCTAACAGCTGGAACCATTTATTTCCAGATTAAATCTGGCTTATTCCTCTATGTTTTCATAACTTTGCTGAAGTTATCCTGTAATCCTTTTGAGGCTAAGTTCAAATTCCGTTTATGCAAATAGCAGCACCTGCTTATTCTGATCATTTCTTTATGGGACCTCCCTCTGTGGAAGCCTGAGATCTAAACCCCAGTCTGCAGCTCACATATTTGGACAAGCTAGTTTGCCTCTGTGAATTTCAGTTTCCTCAACTATGAAACAGGAACAACCCCATATACTTAATTAAGGGAGAGGTGTCAAAATTGAGATAATAAATATGAATGACCTTAGCAAAACACATCACTAGTAAATTTTTGCTCCTACAGCTAGAGTACGATGGTGTCCATCAAAATGGAATGGTGACATTTCATGAAAATTGGAAGTAGAAGTTAGAGAACAAGCACTGTTAACTGGGTAAACGATTCAAGGTAAGTAACTTATTTTCTCTGAATTCCATTTGGATCATCTGAAAAATGTATTCACTAAACAAATATTTGTTTTGAGACTGCTATGAGCCAGGCAACATTCAAGAGTCTTGGGAAACATTAATAAGCAAAGCAGGCAAGGATCACTGCCCTGATGGGAGGGGAGTGACTATAAAATCTACCTCACAGTATAATTGCGAAGATTGAGAGACATGATTAAAGTGAAAAGTGCTTTATAAATAGAGATGTGTTCCACTGATGTTAGTTATTGTTGCTTGCCTTGGTAGAATCATAAGCTGAAGTGTTATAGTATGTAAGATTTAATCAATCTCATTCTAGAGAGAAGGAAACTGAGACCTAGCTGTAAGTGGCATACGGGATCACACAGCCACAGAGTTAGTGCTACAATTTGAGTCTCCTACCTACCACAGCAGTCCTCTTTCTCCTGCATCATAGCACCTCATTCAGTGGGGGTGCCAAGTATGCAGTGATGGGCAGGTGAGGATGAAAAAGGTGAGTACTGTAAAAATATAGAAGTAATATCACAACCAAGTAAAAATTGGCCTGCTTTCAGGATTCAAACAGATATTTGTATGCCAGTGTTCACAATAGCATTATTCACAATAGCCAAAAGGAGAAAACAACCCAAATATCCATTGACAGATGAATGGATAAACAAAATGTGGTATGTAAATCAATGGATTATTATTTAGACTTAAAAATAAGTGACATTCTGATACATGCATGTACAAGACGGATGAACCTGAAGGGCATTATGCTAAAACATATAAAGCCAGACACAAAAGGACAAATATTGTATGACTCCACTTATATGGGATACCTCAAATAGTCAAATCACAGGAACAGAAAGTAGAATGATGACTGTAAGGGACTAGGGAGAGGAGAAAATAGGGAGTTACTATTTAATGGATACAGAGTATCAGAGTTAGATGATGAAAAAGTTCTGGAGATGGATAGTGATGGTTGCACAACAATGTGAATCTACTGAATACCACCAAACTGTATACTTAATATGATTAAATTATGTTATATATATTTTACTACAGTAAAAAAGGAAAAAATGGTTTGTTTTTATTAGCAAACTTCAGCAATTTTAAACAATGTCAGCAAAATACTCCATCCCCCCAAAATCTTTTGTTTCATTTAAGTTCTACAAAATTGTTACACTTGCTGTTATAATTTAACTAGATAAATAGATAATATGGATGTGTATATAATTGTGTATAAAATTATGCAGTTATATTTTTATAAAATATATAAATATGCACATTTGTATGCTTCAAATTATTAGCATTTTTATTGTGTTTTAACAAACCCTGCATACTACATGAAAGTTAATTTGGAGGAATCCGTCTCCAACATAAGTAGACTCAGCTACCTGTGGTCATTTTTGAAAGTAAGTTCAGAGTAGCTAAGGATCATCCAAGTCAGGCACAGCGGCTCACACCTGAAATACTAGCTGGGAGGCCAAGGCAGGTGGATCACCTGAGGTCAGGAGTTCAAGATCAGCCTGGCCAACACCGTGAAACTCCGTCTCTAATAAAAAGACAAAAATTAGCTGTGTGTGCTGGTGCATGCCTGTAATCCCAGCTACTCAGGAGGCTGAGACAGGAGAATTGCTTGAAACCAGGAGACAGAGGTTGCAGTGAGCCAAGACTGTGCCACGGCACTCCAGCCTGGGCAACCCAGCGAGACTCTGTCTCAAAAAAAAAAAAAAAAAAAGAATCATTTATTTATATATTTTTTTATTATACTTTAAGTTCTAGGGTACATGTGCATAACGTGCAGGTTTGTTACATATGTATACTTGTGCCATGTTGCTGTGCTGCACCTATCAACTCGTCAGCACCCATCAACTCGTCATTTACATCAGGTATAACTCCCAATGCAATCCCTCTCCCCTCCCCCCTCCCCCCTCCCCATGATAGGCCCCAGTGTGTGATGTTCCCCTTCCCGAGTCCAAGTGATCTCATTGTTCAGTTCCCACCTATGAGTGAGAACATGCAGTGTTTGGTTTTCTGTTCTTGTGATAGTTTGCTGAGAATGATGGTTTCCAGCTGCATTTAAACACACTTCAGGCATAGTTTGTGTCTCTGACCCCTGCGATACTAAGATTACTGAATGTAAACATTAGATTTAAGACTACTGATAATAACATAGTGGTTGTAAGGACAAATAAATGGAACTTAGGTTAACTTATTTTTTCTCTTTTTGAGATGGAGTCTTATTCTGTTGCCCAGGCTAGAGTGCAGTAGCACAATCTCAGCTCACTGCAACCTCGGCCTCCTGGGTTCATGTGATTCTTCTGCCTCAACCTCCCAAGTAGCTGGCACTACAGGCATGTGACACCACTCTCAGCTAATTTTTGTATTTTTTAAGTAGAAATGGGTTTTACCATGTTGGCCAGGGTGGTTTCGAACTCCTGACCTCAGGTGATCTGCCCACCCTGGCCTCCCAAAATGCTGGGATTACAGGCATGAGCCACCACCCGCGTTGACTATTTGGAATTTTGTTTATGTTTAAAGTTTAAAACAGTGAAACAGAATATAAGCTGCAAAGTATAATATTTTTATTGGTTAGTGCAAATCCTAATTATATATGTGTATTTCTTTCTCTTTAACATTATTACTGAAAATGAAGTTGAAATATATGGCAGGGAGAAGGGTGTTGAAAAATGGTGTGCTGCAGGTATCAAATATGTTAAATACAGCAATACCTTAATAAATGCCTAGTGACTAAAATGAGTGAATGAATAAACTCAAAATGCAAATAATAATGCCAAAAGCATATAATCTAATCCTTATTTGAAAGAAATAAATCATGTACTTTGGAAGGAAATTGTTATTATTACTATTATTATTTTGAAACAGAGTCTTGCTCTGTTGCCCAAGCTGGAGTACAGTGGAGCAATCTCAGCTCACTGCAACCTGGGCTTCCCAGGTTCAAGTGATCCTTGTGCCTCAGCCTCCCAAGTAGCTGGGATTACAGGCATGCACCACCTCACCCAGCTACTTTTTGCATTTTTAGTAGAGATGGGTTTTTGCCGTGTTGGCCAGTCTGGTCCTGAACTCCTGGGCTCAAGTGATCCACTCGTCTTGGCCTCCCAAAGTGCTGGGATTAGGGGTGTGAGCCACCACGTCAGGTCCTGGAGGAAATTAAAATATTCAGAGATTCTATTCAGATGACAACATCTCTGGCACCACAGAAACACAGAAGGGGAGTATCATTTGAATGATTGTTTTTCTTTAGTCAGGTAGCATATGTTGGAAGTATCAGCCATGCTTCTGAGTTCTCTGGCATGTCTTGTTACCAAGGAAAACGCACACATACACAAACATTCGCAATTTTTTTTCTATCAAGATTCCAGTCTCATTCTGCTGACATAATTAATGTTTTAATATTAATTATATTTTCCATCTTGGAAATAACAATGAAGCTATTCCTTTCCTGGAAAGATGGGTCAATTCTTCCTTTTCTCAGAATAAAGAAGAAAATTGGGTCACCATGGATAGATTCAACAGACTACAAATTAAATGCCATACCACCTCCTCATACACACACTCCAGGATAAATTTCAATCAATTAAAACAATCTGTAAAGTAAATGACTGGCTTTCATTTCATCTTTTTGAAGCATATGGTATATGAAATTTAATTGATTTTTCTTCTTTTTAGAGACTACTGCAAAGGAAAAGTGCTGTATACAGACCATGTAACTTGATTACTTGGTTCTCTGTCGGTTTCTTTAAAGAGTTATTATTTACCTACAGGGACAAGCTGACAGTGAATACTGCTTTCAACCCTAAGACCAGATAATATCACTCAGGAGGTCAAAACTAACATCTTGTGTTATGCACAGTAACTTCTAAGCTAGTGCATCACCAGGAACCAAATCTCCTTCATTCATAAAACAGTGTGGACACTTACCTTAAACTGCTAGAGAGACAATAGGCGGCCAGGAACATTAGCCTTGCTGAGTCTAGTATTGATTTGAAAAACAATGTTAGGCAGTGTTTGTTTTGGCCTGGGAGATTTCTTCAATTGGTAACCCACTGTGTCCCAAACACTGAATTATAAAAAGGTTTGTTTTGTTTGGATCTGTTACATTCTCAAAGAAACACAAATTATACTTTTTTAATGTAAAATTAAATGTACTCACAGTTCTTGTGGTGCAATTTAAATATGTTTTCAGTATTTCCTCCAGAAATACACATAGAGTGTAAAATGATTTGCACAGCTTGAGTTTCTTTTTTTATTGACATAGAATTAACTCTGCTGACTTGATAAAACAAAACTAAATTAAGCCAGAATTACATTAATTTGAAAAAAAATAGCTGCTTCAGCTAAGATAGCCTTAGTGGAAATATCCATTTTATGCTTTATTTAACTCTGTGGAATTTCTCTCTCATTTAAGTCTAAGTATTACACTGCTTTATTTGGATTTTTTTGTTTACTTATTAGTTTGGCAAAGGAGCAGTTTGGCTGATACATTTTTTTCCTCTTTATGAATTCAAACATTCCAAAATATGAAGATCATTTGGACCAGCTAGGCCACTCAGAAAACAGAACAAAACAAAAGAGAACTTGTAGTAGAAGTGAAATTCTAAGCCTTTCATTTCCCTTTGGATGCAAAGAAGTCCCATAAATATATTGCCAATGATACAGGCACCAAGTCCCTTCACAAGAATTCTCATAAATATATAGTCAGTAATACGGGTAAACAATTCATCTCCTTTCCTTAACAGAGTATTTCTGTCGGAGACCACCTTAGAATCTTGCTCCATGATTCAACATCATAACTAATCAAACAGGAGATTTTTCTCACTATTCTTTCTTTAATGTTATTGATGTTTTATTTATTTGTTTGTTTGTTTTACTTTAAGTTCTGGGATACATGTGCAAAACGTGCAGGTTTGTTACATAGGTATAGATGTGCCACGGTGGTTTGCTGCACCTATTAACCCGTCATCAAGGCTTTAAGCCCCACATGCATTAGTTATTTGTCCTAATGTTCTCCCTCCCCTTTTACTCCACCCTCCAACAGACCCCCGGTGTGTGATGTTCCCCTCGCTGTGTCTATGTATTCTCATTTTTCAACTCCCACTTATGTGCGAGAACATGTGATGTTTGGTTTTCTGTTCCTGCTTAGTTTGCTATTCTTAAAAAGTGTTTTATGCTAAAAGTATAACTTGTATCCCCCTGTCCTTGGTCACTATGTCAGATATCTACTGCCATACGGTATTACATAACACACCAAACCAAACATCAGAGGCATACAACACTTGTATATTGCTCATGCATCTGGAATTGTTGGCTAGGTGGCCCTGCTGACCTTGCCTGGGAACATTCACATATCTTGCAGTTGCCTAGCTGTCAACTCATTTAGGCTGCACTTGGCCAGGAAGACCTGGGCAACTCAGTTCTGCTCTACCCTAGGCCAGTATATTAGGGTTCTATTGCTACTCAGCACATTGCCATAAACTTAGCAACTTAAAACAACTCAAATTTGTTATCTCAGAATTTTGTAGGTGAGAAGTCTGGGTTGTCTTAGCTGGATTTTCTGCTCCAGGTTTTACAACACCGAAATCAAACTGTTGGCCATCTGGGCTCTTATAAGGTTCTAGGAAGATTCTACTTCCAAGTTCATTCAGGTAGTTGTCATAGTCTCTTTTCTTATGGTTATCCATGACAGAGCTGGAAGCAGTGCAATGAATCCTTCTCATACCTAGAATCTCTTCATTTTCCCTTCTGCTGTCTCTCTCTCTTCTGCCCATCTTCTAACTCCAGCCTAAGAAGATTCTCTGCTATTACACAGTGATCACATTGGCTCCATAGATATAACTCAGGATAATCTCTTTATCTTAAGGTCTGTAACCTTTATTACAGAAATTTTTTGAAAACATCCCTTTTGCTATGTATCATAACATGTCCACCGGTTCCAGAGATTGAAGTATGGACATCTTTGGGAGCTGTTCTAACTATACCCAAGAATGCTGTCTTATAATGACAGAAGCATGGGAGAGGGTCAGCTTACTCACACCAGTACTTTTCAGCCTCCAATGGTCAAATCAAGTTACATTTTCTTGTCCAGTATCAGAGTGGGAGGGCACCACACAGTTACATGGCAAAGGATGTGGATGCAAAGAGGCTAAGAATCGGGACCAATGTTGTGATATACCACAGACTCCTAGAGACAACAGAGTGATCACAGTGTTTGGTATGCTAGCCATCGCTAAGCACCATGCAGTAGACCGGAGTAAATGTCTTTACAACCTAGAAGTGGTCCAAAATATAGAATCAGCTGTGCAATTACCATCAGCTTTAACACACCATGAGCAACTGTTAGCCAAAGACTACCTTGTCCCTCACTACTGGCTGGCATATAGCAGATGCTCAAAATAAAAATAATATTTATGCTAATACCCTATGCCAGAAACTGCCCTAGCTAGTAAACATATATTAACCCATAAAATTTTATGAGGTAGATATTAGTATATCCTCTGTACATATATACTTTATAGATTATGAAACCGAAGGAAAACAATGTTATAAAACTTGTCTAAGGTCACACAAGTAGTAAGTGGTAGAGTTAGTATGCAGATCCAGAAAGTAAATGAATATTTGATTTATTTTTTTTAAAAAAGGATCCATCTGAGATTCTCACAATTCTTTTAAGGTATTGGATCACTTTGTTTGAGTTTCAAAAAACATTTTGCAGTAATAGCTTTGACTTTTAAAGTCCCCTAAAGGTTACATCACTGGATAACAGCCATGCATCAAGGATAGATTCAATTAATCATCAATCATTCATTGAATTCATCCTATGTAAAGCTTCCAGATCAATGTTTTGGGGTTTTAAAGATGTCTTGCTGCCCTTGAGATCACTAAAATACATATTAGAAGCCTCAAGTACACCAGTGGGTATAGGTCTGTTGCTTAATAAAGGGGGTTTGGCTGCAGAAGACATATACACAGAATGAATAAAAATTCGTATGCGTATGATGCGTGAAGGTGACTGGAACTCAGGAATAGAGAGATTAAGCGTACCTTGTTAGAGAAGGTGGAATGTGACTATAGACTCGAAGGGAGTCTGGAAAGTAAACAGAGTTTCCCCGAGAGGGGATTTATAACTTTATCCTAAAAACAATGCATTTTCAGACCTGTGTTGATTTGTGCCTCACTCCAGTTACTCATTCATTCATTTGAAACATATTTATTGATTCTCAGGATTTGTCCAAGTCTTGAGGATATAACAAAAATGATATCCCAGCTCTTACAGAAACTCTATTCAAGTAGAGAGGCAGACATTGTGGAAACCAACAGTCACACCAAATAACTACATGCAGTACTACGTGCAGCCAAGGAAATTAATATGATTCAGTAATCGAGAATAACAGTACTGGCAGCACCTTATGTTAGATATTGTGATTGTCCAGTCGCCTCTTAGAGGGCTGTTTCAGCTAAGATCTCAAACATAAGAAGGAGTCAGTCATGGGAAAAGCTGAGGCAAAAGCATGCCAGGCAAGAGAACAGTAACTGCAATGGTCTGGAGGTGGGAGAGAACCAGGAGTGTTTTTGACATTGTCTGAGGTTGCATGTGGCCAGAATACAAAGAGTGAAGAAGAGAAAGATTCCTGATGACCCTGCAGAAGGGGGCAGGAGGTGCAGAGGGCCACACCCTTTGCGTCTGAGGGGGAAAAAAATGGATTTCTAAGCAAAGAATTAATTTTAATTTTTTTTAAATGTAAGATCTCTTGGTACTATGTAGGGAATTAATTTGCATAGAACAAGAATGAAATCTGGGAAGCCAAGTAACAGACTATTGTGCTCATGGGAAATCACCATGGTCCAGACCAGGGTGACAGTAGTGGAGATAGAAATGAAAGGACAGACTTGATATCTATTTTAGTGATGTGGTCAGTAATATTTGTCAGTGAATCAGGTGGATGGCAAAAGGGAAAGAAAAAGAGGAAACTCTAAGGTGATGCTCAGATTTTTGTTTGGACATACAGGCTGATGGTGGTACTAAATACCGGCATATCTCATTTTATTGTGTTTCTTTTTATTGTGCTTTATAGATGCTGCATTTTTTTTTCTTTACAAATTGAAGGTTTGTGACAACTCTGCATCTAGCAAGTCTATTGGTGCCATTTTTTCAATAACGTGCTCACTTCATGTCTCTGTGTCACATTTTGTTAATTCTCACAATATTTCAAACTTTTTCATTATTATTGTATCTGTTATGATGACATGTGAACTATGATCTTTGATGTTACTATTGCAATTGTTTGGAAGCACCACAAATCATGCCATATAAAATGGCAAACTTAATCAATAAATGCATGTGTTCCGACTGCTGCACCATCCAATCTTTCCAGCATCTCTCTTCCTCTTCTTGAGCCTGTTTATTCCCTGAGACACAACAAGATTGAAATTAGGCTAGCTAATAACCCTACAATAGTTGCTCAGTGTTCAAATGAAAGGAAGAGTCACATATCTCTCTCTTTAAATCAAAAGCTAGAAATAACTAAGCTTAGTAAGGAAGGCATGTCAAAAGCTGAGATAGGCTGAAAGCTAGGCCTCTTGTGCCAAACAGTTAACAAAGCAGTGAATGCAAAGGAAATGTTCTTGAAGAAAATTACAAATGCTGCTCCAGTGAACACAAAAGTTCTAGTGGTCTGGACAGAAGATCAAACTAGCCTTAAGTCAAACATTTCCTTAAGTCAAAGCCTAATTCAGAGCAAGACTCTAACTATCTTGAATTCTATGAAAGCTGAAAGAGGTGAGGAAACTATAAAGGAAAACTGTGAAGCTAGCAGAAGTTGGTTCATTAAACTTAAGAAAAGAGGTTATCTCTATAACATAAAAGTACAAAGTGAAGCAGCAAGTGCTGATCCAGAAGCTGCAGCAAGTTATACAGAAGTTGTAGCTAAGATTATTGATAAAGGTGGCTACTACACAACAGATTTTCAATGTAGATGAAACAGCCTTCTATTGGAAGAAGATATCACCTAGGATTTTCTTTGCTAGCAAGAAGTCAATGCCTGGTTTCAAAGCTTGTAAGACAGGCTGACTCTTGTTAGAGACAAATGTAGCTGGTGACTTTAAATTAAGGTCAATGCCCACAGATCATTCAGAAAATCCTAGGATCCTTAAGAATTATGCTAAATCTACTCTGCCTGTGTTCTATAAATGGAACAAAGCATGGATAACACATAACTATTTATAGTATGTTTACTGAATATTTTAAGACCACTATTGAGACCTACTACTCAGGAAAGAAGACATTCCTTTCAAAATATTACTGCCCACTAGCTCTGATGGAGATGTACAAGAAGATGATTGTTGCTTTCACGCCTGCTAACACAATATCAATTCTGCAGACAATGGATAAAGGAATAATTTTGAATTTTAAGTCCTACTACTTAAGAAATACATTTCATAAGGCTGTAGCAGCCATAGAAAGTGATTCTTCTGATAAATCTGGGTGAAGTAAATTGAAAACTCTTTGGAAAGAATTTGCTATTCTTGGTGCCATTAAGAATATTTGTGATTCATAGGAGATCAAAATATCTACATTAATAGGAGTTTGAAAGAAGTTAATGCAAACCTTGATGCACTACTTGGAGGGATATAAAACTTCAGTGAAGGAAGTAACTGCAGATGTGTAGAAGTAACAGAATAAATGTAACTAGAATTGGAGCCTAAAGACATGAGTGAGCCTCATAATCAAGCTTGAACAGATGAGGAGTTGCTTCTTATGAACGAGCAAACGAAGTGGTTTCTTGAGATAGAATCTACTTCTGGCAAAGATGCTGTGAACATTATTGGAATAACAACAAAGGATTTAGAATATTATATAAACTTCATTGGCAGGCTTTGAGAGGACTGACTCCAATTTTGAAAGAAGTTCTACTAAGGGCAAAATGTTATCAAACATCATCACACTGTTTAATCTTTTGTGAAAGAAAGAGTGAATCAATGTGGCAAAGTTCATTGTTGTCTTATTTTTAAAAATTGCCACAGCCACCTCCAACTTCAGCAACCACCATCCTGATTAGTCAACAGACATCTATATCATGGCAAGACACTCCAACAGCAGAAAGATTATGACTTGCTGAAGGACCAGATGTTTATTAGCATTTTTAAGCAGTCAAGTTAGTAGTTAGTTATTTCTGTAGAGATGGAGTCTCACTCTATTTCCCAGGTTGCTCTTTAACTCCCAGCCCACAGCAATCCTCCAGCCTTGGCCTCCCAAAGTGCTGGGATTACAGGCATGAGCCACCATGTCCAGCTAAGTAATTTTTAATTAAGGTACATTGATTTTCAGACAAATGCCACTTCACACTTACAGACTGCAGTACAGTGTAAACATAACTTTCATATGTACCGGGAAACCAAAAGATTCATGTGGCTCACTTTTTTTGCAGTAGTCTGTGTAATATCCTCAAGGTATGCCTGTAATAATATAAAGAAAGCTGAAGTGAAGGCATAGAGCTGTGTGTATGTGTGGATATGGATTTAGTATTTCTGTTTTGGATGTGTCACACTTAAGATATATAGGAGGAAGTGTTGAATTTGCATATTTGTAGCTCAAAGAAATCTAGACCAAAGATTTAAATGTTGAAATTATCCAATAGAAATGATATTTAACCCTCGGAAAGATGATGTGAAGTCGCCTTGGCTGAAAGTGGAGAGATGGAAAGAAACAGGCACATTTCCAAAGCTGTTGTTTGGAGATTAGGTAGAGAAGGAGAAACCAGCAAAGAAGACTGAAAGGTAGAGGAAGAAAAGAGATTAATGTGGTGTCATGGAAGTCAAGAGGTAGAATTTATCAAGAAAGAGGAAGAGATTGTTTGAAACATGCTGAGAAACAACTGAGTTAAATGCATAGAGATAATTTTTCATTGATTTTAGCAAAGTTGAGATTTTGTATGACTTTGAAAAGGACAGTTTCCATGGAGTGGTAGGGAGTGAAGTCCAGATTAAAAGCTATATGGGAGGTGAGGACAAAAAGTATGAACAATATTTTTAGGAACTTTGTCATGGAAAGGAATAGAAAAATGGACAGTTGTAGAAGAATGAGAAGCCAAGGTCAAGTTTTACTTTACGTTGGATAATTCTGGAGCAGTGATTTTCAGAGTGTATCTTACTTCAGAATTACCTAATGGGTTTATTTGGAAAACCAATGACTGCACTTCAGAGTTTCTGATTGCGTAGAACTAGCATAGAATATGAGAAATTGCATTTCCAACAAGTTTCCAGAAGATACTGATGCTGTTGACTTGGGGACTACACTTTGAGATCTGCTACTCTAGAATATGTGTGTGTGCTGCAAGAAATGGTCCTATATAGAGAGGAATACATTGGTGAGGCAAGAAAGGAAGAAATTTAGGAGCAAAGTTCTTGAAAATATTAAGGCCTGGAATGCATTGCACAAATGTCTTTGATTGTAGCAGGGAGACTCTCTCTATGGGGACAGGAAGAAGAGATAGGTGCTCCCCATATTCAGGTCCCTTAACACTTCTCTGTAGGCCCTTTCTGCTTCTAAACCGAGGTCTAACCTGCACTCGTTAGATGAAGTTAAAAATGCTTAGATGGTTCATCATACAGGGGTTTTAGGCAACACTGGTCAGTTACTGTAACTGCTAACACTCATTTGAACTTCTGCCTCTTCCCTGCCCACAAGACACGAGCTTTGACATCAGTAAATCTGCATGTTCCTTTCAACCAGGACTTTAAATACTTGCCTAGTGGGACCCTAGGAATGTTGAGAAATTACTTTGGAGGTTGCTACTCTACAGGAAGGAGTGGAGATCATGGTAGAGAACAGCTCTACTGGCATGTCACTTATACATTGGGATTCTGACTGTTTCGATTTGAAATAGCAGAAAATGATTTAAAATCCACTGCCTTGTAGATGAATGTGTGTCTCTAAGTCCTGGATGCCTTCTCTAACATGAGTTCTTAACTTTATAACCTGTCACACCTCAGTGCCCCAACACAGATTACTATCCCTCAATATTTCCCAGTGACTGGAGTCTACCCCTGGACCCCAGTTTTATGTTTGAGACTCTACTCCATGTTGATATCTGCCTGCATGAATCTAAGCATAGTTAAAACTTTTTAACTCTCATGCCCATGATCTGAAATGAAATGAAATGTATTTCTTTCTTCATCGGATGTTTTTTAATGCCACCTTCTTGTCTGGGTGAACATCACATTCTGTCTATCATTGTACTCATGAACAGGTAAAGCTTGTTCCTGGATGCTTCTCCCCAGTGTTTTCTCAGCTACAGTTGCTGAGGTTGATTTCAGTTGTCTGCTTCTCCACTGCGTCCCAAGCACATTTAACTCTTCAGTGTCGTCATGCCTTAGGAGATGGGCCAGTAGGGAAATAATGAATGATTTGGGGCAGAGGTTTGAATAGGAACCTCTTTGGCTTAGGGAAACTTACACTGTAATTGCACGCAAGACAAACAAGGAGGAAGAGGTGGTAAACAGACAGACATCTGTGGATAAGGCTGAAACAATAGTCTAAATGAAAGGTTAAAAGATCTCAAAGTGACAAGTAAAAGGAAAAAAAATTAATCAGGAGATAAATGAATACGTAGAACTTTGTGGTAGACATTACTTCCTGGCACACAAGAGGGTTAAACTCAACCATCCTTTGAAGGTAGATATGACTATATTATCTGCTTCAACTAAAGAAGTATGGATAGAAATGATTTTTTAACTTCCTGGTAAAAACATTTAAGAGCTGGGGCAAGGTTCTCCATGCCCTTTCTTCCCTCTTCAACCTGGAGGTATGTATTGTTTACAAGAGCCAGAGAGCAAAACCACCTGGATGGTGAGTCTTCGTTGGGAGAATTGTCCTGGAAATGCTCTCAGATGCCCATTAAACTAGGGTGTTTTGCTAAATACACCCTTTGTTGAAGGGAAGAGAGGGGAGAGAAAGAGACAGTTTCTGCAAATAATCTAGCCTAGCCAATCTGGTGCAAATGTTATCAAGTATTATTTTACTTCTTGGCAAAGTATGACCAGAAATTTAAATACCACAACCTCTCCACCATCAGCCAGTCTTTCATTTGCTCAATCATTGCCCATTTCTTCTCAGAAAGCTGAGCGACTGTGTTTTTGCAATGCCCTAGATAAAATAAACTTTATAAACATCTGCTATTTCAGCACAATATAGAATGTGTTTCTCTGTTTTTCTTTATGCATCTCTCATTTCTGATGTAAGGCAGTCCTTAAACATTTCCAGGGTCAAACCTAGAAACACGTGAGAAAGAGAGAAAAAAAAGACCTAATTTTCATCCTTTTGTTCTTTTTTTAGTTTCTTTAAACTACAGTTTGAAATTTGGCCTGGCAATTTTTATAATGGATTTTGTCTTTTCCCTGGGCAGTTAGTGACCTAAGCTCTTTTGAGTTTGAAGGTAATCAAAATTGTGGAACCTTTCTGAGGCCTGGGTCTAATTGTCTCTCTAGTTAAATTCAGCAACAAATTCTTTGTTAAAATCTTTATTTGAAATTAGCACATTATTGTTAGACAATAAAATATTGTTGTTATTGTCTTTATTTGAAATTAGCACATTATTGTTAGACAAAAAAATGGAACTCACAAAAGTCTGCATTTATTCTCTCCAAAACATCCTGACCATGTATCTTCCTGAAAACTTTCTATTTCTCTTTAAGACATGGTTAAATAGCTTTTCATTTCAGTGCCTCATGACACTAGCTATTTCAAGCACTAGAAAATGCTGGGCATTGTACATTAGAATTACTTTCTACAAAATACCAACACATTGTCAACCAACAATACATTCAAAATAGTGACACAGTGTTATCTGCAATAGTAAGGATAATACCAAGTAAAATGTTGGGATAAAACTGGAGAAATTCAACATAGAATTTATTTTGATTAAAAATGCAAGAGGATTTTTTAAATTGCTAACATTTGAAAAATATGTGTATTTTAAATTATATTCTAAGACTCACTGATAATTTAGTAGATAGAATTGCTTAGCTTATAGCTAGAGAATTATTTATAAAAAGAAACTGTGAGAAAATTGCAACCTGACTTAACAATCACCTCTTTATAATCCTCATCCTTTTTTTATACAATACTCATTCTTGAAGCAATACAACAATGCTACAGGATTATATTTGACCTTTTTGTGGCTAAATTGACTGTGTGAGGTTTGATAAGAATTCTGAGACCCCTGTGGTTTTCAAGCCAGCATTCATTATTCCCATGAGGATTATGATCCTTAATGCATAGTTATCATATTGATGTGGCCAAATCTTGTGTACACATAATATCGTCTGAGATGGCACAAAAGCAGAAACCCCTGATGGTTGCATTCATGTTGTGGCACTTTCCAGACAAGAAGAAGGAGCTCCACAGACTAACATACTTCATGAGAAATTAATTTGCTGCAACATATACTTGGGCTTCAGCCCAAGTTGGTTCTGAGCTCGGTAGAGATGGGAATAGGGACACCAGAATAGCCAGGAGTGAATTATTTGAAGGTAAGAGAAGCCCAAAATACATTGGGTGATAGCCAAGCCCTTGATGTTCAAAATGTGGTCCACGAAACAGCAGAATCGACATCACCTGAGAGCCTGTGAGAAATGCAGAATCTTGGGTCTCACTCTAGACCTCCGGAATCAGATGGCCTTTTAACAGCATCTTCAGGTGATTCTTTTGCACATTCATGTTTGAACAGCACTCACTTGTACAGAATCAGCTTTTAGGAGTAGGTCCTAAAAGAAATCATGTTGCTTCCAAATAAAACTTCGGATCAAGTAAGAATCAATGGCCCTAGCAAAATAGTTACTTCAGCTACTATTATGTTCCTCCTTAGGTTTGGTAAGGGAATCTGCTTAAACTTCTGGGAATCTTGAATGATACCGCTACACCAGTGGTGCCGTCTAATCTGCTTAAACTTCTATCAGTATCCCCTTGGGTTTTGTGCTGCTATAAAGGTGATGCTAATGTGGTTACTTTCCTTCTTCTGTGAATTAGTCGTGAATAATGAAATTAAATATTTAATATAAAGGGAAGAAGAGAGTCAATCAACATTACTGCAATACTACATCCCTTCCATGTTCTGTTCAGAGCATTTTTAATTCATTAATTTATTCATTTGACCTATTTTATTAATCATGTAGCTTATGCCAGGCACTGCACTTGGCTCTGGGAATACAGTGGAGGAATATATTTCTCAGCAACATGTGGCATCCGTTGCTAACTGTTTAATGTAAGAAGATAATAAGTAGTTTTCCAGGATGGGGATTGTAAAACGTGAAGGGAGCTTTTGAAGATTATTACTAGACGAGTGGGTTTGTTTGTTTGTTTTTTGTCGTTTGTAATGTTAGGGCACATTTTCTTTTAACTTAGTAATTTGCATAGAATTCACAGTATTCTCTATTCTTTTGGGAATATTGTCTTGTTAACCAAATGATATGCTCCTCAAATCAAGAGCTCCCTCTTCCTTTGCCCAAGTGCCTAGCAAAGCATCTGACAGTAAGTGCCTTTGATGATCTGAACTAGCTTCTCTTTGAGAGACTGTTGGAAACCTGCCTTTGGCATGAGTCAATATTGAGGTCAGTATTTGATATTCTATTCAGAGTAAACACTTGAACAGTAATTTCATAGCTAGTGCCACTGTTTTAGATAGTGTTTGTGATTTCTTACCAAGATAACAGAAAATGATGCTAATTAAACAAGAGAACAACAACCACTACCATTAATTGAGCAACTAGTAGTATAAAGCACTGCATTATTTTGAATGCTATTTAATCTTCATGTTATAATATTTTAAATTATTTATGATATAATGCATCTTTTACACATAAGGAAATTGAGGCTGAAAGAGCTCAAATGACTTGCACATTATCATAGGACTAATAAAGGACAGTGTTATTATTCAAGCTCAGCTCTGACTCCAAATACTGTACTAATTGTGCACATCAAAATTAATGCCAATAGTTATAATGACTGCAGGTATTTTTATACAATTTTATTTTCAAATTATTATATTTAGGAATAAGGAAAGAGAACCCATTTCCTTCAGATATTAGAATTTTGAGAAAAACTTCTCCCCTTGCACTGAGCAATTAATGTGCATTAGGAAGTAGGTCAGGAAAAGGTTTTGATAAGCAAGATTTTCAGCCCCATCCTTTCAAAGACAATGTTTCATGTTCATTTATTAATTCATCTAACAAGCAAATTCTGAGAGTATATTTGCCAGATGTCCTTGGCACCAGGGACTTCAGGATGAATAGACCCAATTTCTACCCTCAAGTTACTCCCACCACTGGAGACATACCCTATGACCTCCAAACCTTAAAATATTTACTAACTGGGTCTTTATAGAAAACATTTGCTGACACTTAGAATGCATAAATATGAAACTCAGAAAAGAGGTCAGATCCGAGAATTATTAGAATATAGAAACTATTTAAAGCCATGAAACAGGATAAGATCACTGAGGGAAGAAAGAAAAGTCTGAGAATTGAGCTCTGGATCACAGCTTTGCTCTGCTCAGTATGGTGGTTCAGGGTAAGGAGTGTGACATAAGAGACACTAGCAATTGAATACATCTCAGTTGACTACCAGTTGTGTTTCCTTGGGCTAGTTATACAAACTTTATGAACCTCAGCACTTTCGTAAGCAAATTAAGAGTAAAGGAATCCACCTTCTGTCATGGACAATAAGGATGCTAACTCGTATAAAGTACCTGGCTTTTTAACGACAGGCCTATAATGGTTAGAAGCACAGACAAGTGGGATGGAACCAGAGCTCTGCCACGTACTAATTCCGTGAGACTTGTCACGATCTTTATTCTCTCGGTGCCTCCATTTCTTTAGCTGCAAGATGGTAATAAGAATAATACTTGCCTTATTAATGTTTGCAGAGGACACTGAATTGATTCATGGAAAGCATTTAGAGCAATGTCTTCCAGATAGTAAGAGCTATATAAGGGTTAGCTACAACTAAATAGTTAACAAGAGCTGTTGTTAGTATCTGCTCAAGGGGCTACATTTCTGTCTGTGAGGGCTTTTGCAATAAAGAAACATACAGGAGAAAACCCACAGGGGAAATCAAACTGCACTAACTAAGCAAGCTCTTTCCTTGAAGCAGAAACAAATGGGTGCTAGAGAGAGAAAAGGAAGAGCACAATCACACGCAAAATTCAATAAGGTGCGGTTCTGCCAGAACAAGCTGAGTCTTGGAGAGAACTCTAAACAAGGCACTAAACAATAGAAATTGAATTTCAGGCATTGAGCCACAATTTGAGTGATTCAGCACACACACGGGCCCTGGTGTTAGAAGTTTGCATCACTAGGGCAAAAGTTTTTACTTTAAAAAGTCATTTCTATCTTACACTTGGTTTTATTCTAAACTAATAAATGATGGGCATTCAGTCCATACTTTCCCCCTCATTTCCCCAAGTAATTACTCTAAGTGAGCTCTTCTATAAATACTCACCATTCACAGAGTCTGCTGCTGTTTTCTCTTTGGCTCACCAACCTTTTGAGAGGTCAGTGGGTCTACTGTAGTCACTCAAATGGAAAATGTGAAAAACACCTGAAGATTAATGGATTAGGAAATTTTGAGCACAAACTCCATTTGGCACTACACATACATCAACTTAGAGAATAACATAAAAGAAAATAAGAACCCAAAGAGGGCTCTTACTCTCCTTTCAAGGTTCAATAGAGCCAAGGGCTAAGAAATTAGAAAACCTTCTTAGCCTACCTATATACCTTTCTCCCATAGCATTATATCAGCAACTCTGTTCCCTTTCTGCTTCTTGTGACCTAGAAAATCCCCCTTCATTCTTCAATATTCAGGGCAAATATCACCTATAGTGTTATGTTTTATAATTCCCCCAAAACTGAATTAAATGCATCTTTGTACTAAGCTACCTTCAGATTCGGTACTTTTTACTATTACATGTTGTGATGTACACCTGGAAGTTCCTACCACTAGACCATAATTTCCTGCAGAACATTAAGATTACTCTGTTTTTATCTCCAGTGATTGTGAGAATACTAACATACCCTCCTGAATCTGTAATCATGGATCAAGAGTTTCAGTATTCCCACCATAAGTGTGGAGCAAGATGGCAGAATAGAAGGCTCCACAGATTGTCCCTTTTTGCAAGGACACCAATTTAACAACTATATGTACAAAAAAAAATGAACAGCACCTTCATAAGAATGAAAACAAGGTGAACACTCATAGTACCTGGTTTTAACTTCATATCATTTACAGAGGCAGTGAAAAGGTAGGAGAAACAGTCTTGAATCATCGATGCTTCCCCACCCCCATCCACCTGCAGCAGCAGCATGGTGTGGAGAGTGTTTTGGTGCTCTGGGGAGAGGGAGATCACAGCACTTGTGAGGCACTGAACTAACTGCTACTCTATTATAATAGAAAATAAAATCAGACCAAGCTCAGCTAACACCTGCTCATGGAGGGAACACTTTTTTAAATTTTATTTTAAGTTCTGGGATACATGTGCAGAATGTGCAGGTTTGTTACATAGGTATACATGTGCCATGGTGGTTTGCTGTACCCATCAATCTGTCATCTACATTAGGTATTTCTCCTAAAGCCATCCCTCCCCTTACCCCCACCCACCCCCTGACAGGCCTTGGTGTGTGGTACTCCCCTCCCTGTGCCCATATGTTCTCATTGTTCAACTTCCACTTATGAGAACATGCAAACCAGCCCTAGCCAGAGGAGAGTTGCTGATCCAAGTAGTCCAAACTTAAGTTCTCACAAGCCTCACTACTACAGGCTAAATTGCTCTAAGACCCTAACTAAACTTGAAAGACAATCTAGGCCACATGGAATGCAAGTCCTAGTACTAAACTGGGACCAGTAACAATGGACTGGGGGGACACATGACCTACTAAGACACTAGTCGGATCAGCTAACCGAGTGCTGGTATCACCCCTTCTCTAACCTCAGGCTGCACAGCTCATGGCTCCAAAAGAGATCCTTTCTCTCTGGTTGAGGAAAGGGGAGGGGAGAGTGAGGAGGACTTTGTCTTACATCTTGTATACTAGCTCAGCCAGAGCAGGATAGGGCATCAGTCAGAGTCATGAAGTCTCCTTTCCAGAACCCAGCTCCCAGACAACATCTCTAGACAAACCCTGGGCTAAAAGGGAACATGGTGCCTTGAAGAGAAGGACCCAGTACTGGCAGGATTCCTAATCTGCTAACTGAAGAGCCCTTGGCCCGTGAATAACCAGTGATACCCAGGTACTATATTATAGACCTTGAATGAGGCTCTGAGACTTGCTGGTTTCAGGTGAGACTCAGCACATCCCCAGCTGTGGTGGGTATGGGGCAAGACTCCTTCAATGTAAGAGAATCAGAGAGACAAGTAAGGGGGTCTTGTCTTACACCTTAGGTACTATTGGGTCACAAAGTTGTAGATCACCAAGCCAGCACTTGGGGTCCCCAATTCCAGGACTTGGCTCTTTAATGGCTTGTCTGGACCTTTCCTGGGCTAGAGGGGAGCCCACCGCCCTGAAAGATGAGTCCCAGGCCAGGCAGCATTCACCACAAGCTGACTTAAGAGCACTTGGGCCTTAAAGGAACATTGATGGTGGTCTGGCAGTACTTCACAAGGGCCTGTGGTGGCAGTTGTCATGTGATGAGGCTCTCCTGCCTTTGGAAAGGAGAGGGAAGAGTGGGAAGGACTACATTTTATAGTTTGAGTACCAGCTCATCTACAGTTCAATACAACACTGGGGAGACATCTAAGAATTTTGGCTCTAATCTCTGGTTCCTGCATGGCACCTCTGGACCTACCCTGGGGCCTGGGGTAACTCATCAAACTGAAAGCAAGAACACAGTCCTAGTTGCCTTTGGCAGATGATGATTGTAAAGTCCCCGGGCCTTGAGCAAACATAGGCCATAGGCCATAGCCAGAGAGTGGTTACAGCAGGCTTTGGACAAGACCAAGTGCTATACTGTCTTCAGGTTTGACCCAGCACAGTCCTAGTGGTGGTGTTCACAGGAGTGCTTGTGTCACTCCACCCCAGTTGCAGGTGGCTCAGAACAGAGAAAGGGACTCCATTTGTTTGGCAGAAAGTAAGTGAAGAGAATAAAACTCTCTGCCTGGTAATCTGGAGAATTCTCCTGGATCTTGTAAAAGACTATCAAGGTGGTACCTCTATGAGTCTACAAGAACCACAGTATTACTGGGCTTGGGGTGCTGCCTAAAGCAGATATAGCTTAGATCACAATATGTAAGTCCTTTCAAATACCTGGAAAGCCTTCTCAAGAAGGATGGGTATGAACAATCCCAGACTGAGAAGACTACTATGAATCCCTAACTCTTCAATGCCCAGACACAGACAAACATCTACAAATATCAACACCATCCAGGAAAACATGATGTCACCAAATGAACTCAATAAGGCACAAGAAACCAATCCTGGAGAAACAGAGATTTGTGACCTTTCAGACAGAGAATTCAAAATAACTTTGTTGAGGAAACTCAAAAAAATGTGAGAAAACACTGAGAAGGGATTCAGAATTTTATCAGATAAATTTAACTAAGAGATTGAAATATTTGTTAAAAGTCAAGAGAAATTCTAGAGCTGAAAAATGCAATTGGCATATTGAAGAATGTATCAGAGTCAAAGTAGCAGAACTGATCAAGTGAAAGAAAGAATTAGTGAGCTTGAAGACAGGCTATTTGTAAATACACACCTGGAGGACACATATAGACACAAAATAAAAAATAAAGAAGCATGCCTACAAGATCTAGAAAATAGCCTCGCAAGAGTAAATCTAAGAGTGTTGGCCTTAAAGAGGATGTTGAGAAAGAGATAAGGGTAGAAAGTTTATTCAAAGGGGTAATAACAGAGAACTTCCCAAACCGAGGGAAAGATATCAATATCCAATGAAGGTTATGGAACACAAAACAGATTTAACTCAAAGACTACCTGAAGGCAATTAATAATTAAACTCCCAAAAGTCAAGGATAAAGAGCAGATGCTTAGTAGTGCAAAAGGCTTATTGGAAAAAGAAAGGATTCTAAGAGCAGCAAGGGAAGATAAAAAAGTAACATACTATGGAGCTTCAATACATCTGGCAGCAGAATGTTCGGTGGAACCCTACAGTCCAGGAGGGAGTGGCCTGACACTTTTAAAGTGCTAAAGAAAAAAAAACAAAAACAAAATCCTTTTACTCTAGAAAATTGTATGTGGTGAAAATATCCTTCAAACATGAAGGAGAAATAAAGGCTTTCCCAGAGATACAAAAACTGAGGCATCTCATCAATACCAGACCTGTCCTTCAAGAAATGCTAAAAGGACTATTTTAATCAGAAAGAAAATAATGATAATGAGCAATAAAGAATCATCTGAAGACAAAAACTCACTGGTAATAGTAAGTACACAGAATATTATACACAAACACAAAATATTACAACACTGTAACTGTGTTGTACAACCTACTCTTAAGTAAAAGGCTAAATGAAAAACCAATAAAAATAATAACGACAAGAACTTTTAAGACATATACAGAACAACAACATTTAAACAGAAGCAACAGAAAGCTAAAAGGTTGGGGGGAGGAAGTTAAGGCATAGAATCTTTATTAGAATTATTTTTGCTTGTTTGTTTGTTTATGCAAACAGTGTTATCATCAGCTTAAAATGATGTGTTATAAAACAGTATTTACAAGCCTCATGGTACCCTCAAACCAAGAAACATACAATGAATGCACAAAACATAAAAAGCAAGAAACTAAATCATATCACCAGAGAAAATCACCTTCACTAAAAGAAAGATTGGAATAAAGAAGGAAAATAAGACCACAAAACAACCAGAAAACAAGTAATGAAATGGCAGGAGTAAAGTCTTTACTTACCAATAATAACATTGAATATACACAGACTAAACTCTTCAATCACAAGACAAAGTGGCTTAATGGATAAGAAAACAAGACCCAATGATCTTTTGCCTACAAGAAACACACTTTACCCAAAAAAAGAAAAACAAAAAACAAAGATAGACTGAAAGAAAAGAATGGAAAAAGATATTCCATGCCAATGGAAACCAAAAAAGAGCAGAAGTACCTACACTTATATGAGACAAAATAAATCTCAAGACAAAAACTGTAAGAAGAGACAAAGAAGGTCCCTATATAATGATAAAGTAGTAAATTCAGCAAGATGATATAACAATTATAAATACATATATGCAGTCAACACTAGAGCCCCCAGATACGTAAAGCAAATATTATTAAAGCAAAAGAGAGATAGGCCCCAACACAATAACAGCTGGAAACACTATCAACATTGGACAGATCTTCCAGATAGGAAATCAATGAAAAATTATCAGACTTAATCTGCACTACAAACCAAAAGGACCCAATACATATTTATAGAATATTTTGTCCAAAGCTGCAAAATAAATATCCTTTTCCTCAGCACTTGGATTATTCTCAAGGATAGATCATATGTTAGGTCACAAAACAGGTCTTAAAATATTAAAAACAATAAAATAATATCAAGCATCTTCTGACCACAGTGGAATAAAACTAGAAATCAACAATAAGAGGAATTTTTGAAGTTATACAAATATATGGAAATTAAACAATATACTCCTGAATGACCAGTGAATCAATGAAGACATTAAGAAGGAAATTGAAAAATTTCTCAAAACAAATTATAACGGAAATGACATACAAAAACCATGATACAGCAAAAGCAGTACTAAGAGGGAAGTTTATAGCTATAAATGCCTACATCAAAAAAGATAAAAACTTCAAATAACCTAATGATACCTCTTAAAGAGCTAGAAAAGCAAGAGCAAACTCAAAATTAGTAGAAGGAAAGAAATAATAAAGGACAGAGCAGAAATAAATGAAATTGAAATGAAGAAAGCAATAAAAAGATCAATACAACAAAAGTTGGTTGTGTGAAAAGTTAAAAAAAATTGACAAACCTTTAGCAAGACTAATGAAAGAGAAGATTCAAATAAATAAATTCAGAGATGGAAAAGAAGACATTACAACATACCAAAGAAATTCAAAAGATCATTAGTGGCTACTATGAACAACTACACGCCAATAAATTAAAAAATCTAAAAGTAATAAATCCCTAGATACATACAACCTATCAAGATTGAAGCATGAAGAAACTTAAAATTTGCACAAACCAATAACAAGTAATGAGGTTGAAGCCATAATGAAAAGTCTCCCAGTAATGAGCATTCCAGGACATAATGGCTTCACT
Source organism: Macaca fascicularis (assembly GCF_037993035.2). Classification (NCBI taxonomy): domain Eukaryota; kingdom Metazoa; phylum Chordata; class Mammalia; order Primates; family Cercopithecidae; genus Macaca; species Macaca fascicularis. The sequence goes on along the minus strand of NC_088376.1, from coordinate 25,878,404 downwards.
GCTGAATTCTACCAAACATTTAAAGCAGAACTAATACCAATCCTACTCAAACTATTCCAAAAAATAGAGGAGGAAGGAATACTCCCAAATGCATTCTACGGGGCCAGTATTACCCTGATAAAAAGTAAGCAGGCAAAGACATATCAAAAAAAGAAAACTATGGGCCAAAATATCTGAAGAATATTGGTGCAAAAATATTCAACAAAATACTAGCAAATTGAATTCAATGATACATTAAAAAGATCATTTATCGGCCGGGCACGGTGGCTCAAGCCTGTAATCCCAGCACTTTGGGAGGCCGAGACGGGCGGATCACGAGGTCAGGAGATCGAGACCATCCTGGCTAACCCGGTGAAACCCCGTCTCTACTAAAAAATACAAAAAACTAGCTGGGCGCGGTGGCGAGTGTCTGTAGTCCCAGCTACTCGGGAGGCTGAGGCAGGAGAATGGCGTGAACCCGGGAGGCAGAGCTTGCAGTGAGCTGAGATCCGGCCACTGCACTCCAGCCCGGGCCACACAGCGAGACTCCATCTCAAAAAAAAAAAAAAAAAAAAAATCATTTATCATGACTATGTGATATTTCTCCCTGGGATGCATGGATGGTTAAACATACACAAATCAATCAACATAATATATCATATCAACAGAATGAAGGACAAAAGCCATATTATCACTTGAATTCATGCTGATAAACATTTGAGAAAATTCAACATCCTTTATAAAAAAAAAATCAAAAAACTGGGGATAGAAGCAACATATTCAACATAATAAAAACCCTATATAATAGACCCACAGCTAGTATCATATTGAAGAGGAAAAAATTGAAAGCCTTTCTTCTAAGATCTGGAGCATAACAAGGATGCCCACTTTTACCACTCTTATTCAACATATTACTAGAAGTCCTAGCTAGAGTAATCAAACAAGGGAAAGATATAAATGGCATCCAAATTGGAAAGAAGTTAAATTTTCCTTTTTTGTAGATCATATACTCTTATATTTGGAAAACCCTAAAGACTCCACCAAAAAACTATCAGAACTGATAAATTCAGTAAAGTTATAGGATATAAAATCAACATATAAAAATCAGTTACATTTCTATATGCCAACAGTAAACAATCTGAAAAAATAATTAATTTTGTATTATTGTAGTCCGATTTACAATACCCACAAATAACATTAAATACCTAGGAATTAACTTAACCAAAGGAGTTAAATATCACTATAATAAAAACTATAAAACACTGATGAAACAAATTGAAGAAGACACCAAAAAAAAAGAAAGATATCCCATGTTCATGGATTGGAAGAATCAATATTGTTAAAATGTCCATACTACCAAAACCAACCCACAGATTTAATGCAATGTCTATCAAAATACCAATATCATTTTTCACAGAAATACAAAAACTATCCTAAAATTTATATGGAACCACACAAGACCCAGAATAGCCAAAGCTACCCTAAACATAAAAGAACAAAACTAGACAAATTACAATTCCTGACTTCAAATTATGCGACAGAGCTATAGTAACCAAACAGCATGGTACTGGCATAAAAACAGACACAGAAAACAATGGAAGAGAACAGAACAGAGAGCGAGGAACTAAATCCATGCACCTACAGTGAACTTATTTTTGACAAAGTTTCTAAGAACACACACTGGGGAAAATACAGTCTCTTTGATAAATAGTACTGGAAGAACTGTATATCCATATGCAGAAGAATGAAACTAGACCCCTGTGATGGTTAATACTGAGTGTAAACTTAATCAGATTGAAGGATGCAAAGTATTGATCTGGATGTGTCTGTGAGGGTGCTGCAAAAGAGATTAACATTTGAGTCAGTGGGCCGGAAAAGTCAGACGCACCCTTAATCTTAGTGGGCACAATCCAATCAGCTGCCAGCATGGCCAGAATAAAAAGCAGGCAGAAGAATGAGAAAAGACTAGACTGGCTTAGCCTCCCAGCCTACATCTTTTTCCCATGCTAGCTGCTTGCTACCCTCGAACATCAGACTCCAAGTTATTCAACTTTGGGACTCAGACTGGCTTCCTTGCTCCTCAACTTGCAGATGGCCTATTGTGGGATCTTGTGGTGACTCTGTGCATTAATACTCCTTAATAAACTGTATATATATATATATATATACACACACACACACACACACACACACACTTAATTTATATAAGAAGAAAACTTCCAGATGGAGTGGACAAAAGACTAATTTGAATTATAAAAACAGAAAATCATGACCCCTCAATCAATTTCCAGACCTGAGCCAGCTTACAGACCCAGAACCCTTTGAATGCAGGGGAGGCTGGGTCACCTTGAGGAAGGACCCCGCTACACTACTGACAATTTATGCTGTTAATCTCTTTCCTGTCCTTCCCCAAGGAGACCTCTGGCCTTTTACCAGGTTAACTGTGCACAGGGGAAAGGGAAATGATCAGCCATTTCAGGGACTACTGAACACTGGCTCTGAGCTGACATTGATCCCAGGGGACCCAAAATGTCACTGTGGTCCTCAAGTTAAAATAGGGGCTTATGGAAGTTAGGTAATTAATGGAGTTTTCGCTCAGATCTGACTTACAATGGGTCCCTGGACTCATCTTGTGGTCATTTCCCCAGTGCCAGAATGCATAATTGGCATAGACATACTTAGCAGCTAGAACCCCCACATTGGCTCCCTGACTGGTAGCATGAGGGTTATTACAGTGGGAAAGGCCAAATGGAAGCCATTAGAGCTGCCTCTATCTAGGAAAATAGTAAATAGTAGTATTGCCTTTATTTGAACATTATATATGCTCTCAGGAGATGTGTATGGGTTCAAGTTGACAAGGGGTGGACTTGTGATGGTTAATACTGAGTATCAATTGAATGGACTGAAGGATGCAAAGTATTGATCCTGGCTGTGTCTGTGAAGGTGTTGCCAAAGGAGACAATCTAATTAGCTGCCAGTGTGGCCAGAGCAAAAAGCAGGCAGAAGAATGAGAAAAGGCCAGGCTGGCTTAGCCTCCCAGACTACATCTTTCTCCCATGCTGGATGCTTGCTGCCCTCAAACATGGGACTCCAAGTTCTTCCGCTTTGGGACTCAGACAGGCTTCCTTCCTCCTCAGCTTGCAGACAGCCTATTGTCAGATCTTGTGATTGGGTGTGTTATTATTCCCTAATAAACTTGCCTTTAAGCACATATACACACACACATTATTAGTTCTGTCTCTCTAGAGAACCCCAACTAATATAACCCTTATATGTCACCATATACAAAAATCAAATCAAAGTGGATTAAAGACTTAAACCTAAGACCGTAAATTATGAAACTACTACAATAAAACACCAAGGAAACTCTCCAGGACATCAGTGTGGGGAAAAATTCCTTGAGCAATGCCCCACAAGCATAGGCAACCAAAGGAAAAATGGACAAATGATATCACATCAAGTTAAAGAGCTTCTGCACAGCAAAGGAAAAAACAAAATGAAGAGACAACCCACGGAATAGAAGAAAATATTTGCAAACTACCTATCTGATAAGAGGAGATTAATAGCCCAAATATATGAGGATTTCAAAACAACTCTATGAGAAAAAAAATCTAATAATCCAATTGTTAAAAAGGGCAAATGGGTTTCTTAAATAACTAAAAGTAGAATTTGATTCAGCAATCCCACTGCTGAGTAACCAAAGGAAAAGAGGTCATTATGTGAAAAAGACACATGCACATGCATATTTACAGCAGCACAATTTACAATTGCAAAAAGATGGAGCCAACATAAGTGCCCATGAACCAATGAGTGGATAAAAAAAAAATGTGTTACATATACACCATGGAATACTACTCAGCTATAAAAAGGAACAAAATGTCTTTTGAAGCAACTTGGATGTAGCTGGAGGCCAGTATTCAAAGTGAAGTAACATAGGAATGGAAAACCAAGTATCATATGTTCTCATTTATAAGTGAGAGCTAAGCTATGACAGTGGTCCCCAATCTTTTCAACATCAGGAATCAGTTTTGTGGAAGATAATTTTTCCATGAACCAGGTGGAGGAGGTATGGTTTCAGGATGAAACTGTTCAACCTCAGATCATTAGGCATTAGATTCTCATAAGGATCATGTAACCTAAATCCTTCACATGTGCACTTCACAATAGTGTTTATGCCCTATGAGAATCTAATGTTGCTGCTGCTGTAACAGGAGGCAGAACTCAGGTGGTAATACTCACTCCCCCACAGCTTGCCTGCTGTGCAGCTCAGTTCCTAATAGGCCATGGACTGGTACTGGTCCACAGCCCAGGGGTTAAGGACCCCTGAGCTATGAGGATGCAAAGGCATAAGAATGATATAGTGGACTTTAGAGACTTGTGAAGGAAGGGTGAAAGGGGATTGAGGGATAAAAAGTACTATGTATTAAGTAGAGTGTGCACTGCTTGGGTGATGGGTGTATTCAAAATCCTAGAAATCACCACTAAAGAACTTATCCATGTAACCAACAACCACCACCTGTACCCCACAAAACTGGTGAAATGAAGAAAATTGTTTAAAGCAGGCAAAAGATTTGAATAGACATTTCTTCTTTTTTTCTTTTGAGACTGAGTCTAGCTCTATTGCCCAGGCTAGAGTGCAGTGGCATGATTTCAGCTCACTGCAACTTCCACCTCCCAGGTTCAAGCAATTCTCCTGCCTCAACCTCCCAAGTAGCTAGGGTTACAGGTGCCTGCCACAATCGCCGGCTAATTTTTGTATTTTTAGTAGAGACAGGGTTTTACCATGGTGGCCAGGCTAGACATACAAATGGCACACAGGCATACAAAAATGTGCTCAACATCATTGATCATTAGAGGAATGGAAATCAAAGCTACAATGCGATATCTTTTCACCCCAATTAGAATAGCTTATATCGAAAGACAGACAATAACAAATAATAGGCTGTGGAGAAAGGGAACCCTGGTACACTGTTGGTGGGAGTCTAAATTAGTACAACCACTATGGAGAACAGTTTGGAGGTTCATCAAAGAACTAAAAATTGAGCTACCATATGGTTCATCAATTCCATTGCTGGGTATATACCCAAAAGACAGGAAGTCAGTATATCCAAGAGATATCTGCACCCCCATGTTTATTGCTACACTGTTCGCAACAGCCAAGATTTAGAAACCACCTAAGTGTGCATCAACAGATGAATCTATAAAGAAAAAGGTCATGCTTATACACAAAAAAGAATGAGTTTCTGTCATTTGCAACAACATGGATGGAACTGGAGGTCATTATGATAAGTGAAATAAGCCAGCCACAGAAAAACAAACATCGCATGTTCTCATTTATTGGGGGGATTTAGTATTTAAAACTATTGAACTCATGGAGATGGAGAGTAAAATGATGGTTACCAGAGGCTTGGAAGGGTAGTGAGGGGTTGGTAATTGGTGGGAGAAGGTAGTAATGCTTAATGGGTACAAAAAACTACTTAGAAAGAATGAATAAGAACTGGTATTTGATAGCACAACAAGGAGATTATAGTCAATAATCGCCTAATTGTACATTTTGAAATTACTACAAGAGTATAATTGGATTGTAACACAAAGGATAATGCTTGAAGGGAAGGATACCTCATTTTACATGACGTAATTATTATGCATTGCATGCCTGTATGAGAATACCTCATGTACCCCACAAAGATAAATACCTATTATGCACCCACAATAATTAAAATAAATGTTTATAAAAGAGGTTCTGCATTCTATCTTCCAGCTAAATTCCACCTAGAACCACAGGGAGGTGAGAGTATTTGCCAGGTTAAAGCAAAAACGGAAATAAAAATGTGGCTTCACCCAATACCAGAATCCACAGACTATATTAGAACCTTAGGCACAGTACCGCTCCACTGCTCCTGCAAGAGCACCCCTTTTCTCTTGCAAACATCCTAAGTCCCTTTCAGATCAAGAGTGTATAGTTCTAAGGCCTAAAAACATTCTGCCTCAGCGTCAAACTACACATCATTACTCCCACCTGTTTTAGCAGCTCTTCAACTCTATTTCTAATCATTTCCAAACTAAGTACAGGAATTAATAACTAAAAGAACTCAATAAAGCTTAAGTCTCATGTCATGTTGAGCATATGTAGTTGTTTAGAAGATTATCTCTGAATTCTACTCCTTACAGATTCTTTATAGTGAGACGGGAAGGAAATGAAGGGAGAGGGGAAAACATAAGGTAACACTTTTACTACGTTAGGCTGGGGAGTGTTAGGTTGCTGAAACAAGAGAAGTAAGCATACCTTCCCTCATATCAGACTGCTCATTCCCCCATGGAGGCACAGTTCAGAACAGACATCACCCTTTGCCTTGCCATTGCCCCAGAACAGAATCATGTTTTGTATGGTGGTTACACATGTCCATACAGAGTAAGAGGTCAAAATATTGAAAGATTATGGATAAAACCTGACATCTAATGTTCCAAAAGTCTAAAAAAACTCAAGGTCAGAAATAGTTTCTGCTACATTTCCTAGGTGTTGCAAGCAGAGGATGTTTTTTTCCTCCATAAGGCTGGGTTTATACTGGATTCTTTCAGATGCTTTTTTCTTTTTCAAATATACAGACTTAAAAGCCTTTTTAAGAAACTCCAAATTTCTTAGGCTTCTCATTTTTTCATGGTGTCAGTGATATGAATTAGCAATATTTCACTCAATTTATATGGTGTTATATAACAGAGTTAAGTATTTTTGGGCACACAAATGATTCATTTGACAGTATTCAGTCATTTTTATAAGTAGAAACTAGTTAACCAGTCTTTCTTCCTGGAGCACCAAACAGCTCCTAAAAGAGTGAACATTTTACTTGCAATGATTAACAAAATGCTTACTTTTCCAAGTGCGTATGTAGCGACCATTTAAGAATGACGCTTTGGTAGAAAGTGAGTACATTTAGCTTCTGAGAAAGCAGAGAAATTCATTGCTCTATTTGGCAAATGGATAATCACCATTAATCATACCATCATCTACATTAACAATTCAGACAACTGAAGTGAATAAGACACACACACACACAAATACACACATGTGTGTGCACACCTTTAAACATGTCTACTGCTACTACAATGTGGAGACATTAGTTCTGACCATGGGAGTTGCAAGATGGCTAGAAGTTTGTATGCAGTCCTAAAATAAAAGACAATTTTGTTCTATTTTGGTATAGCTATACAAAAATGTCTTATCCATGGGTTTAATTGTCAATCATTAATCGAGATTGACTACTGAGATATGTAAGTCACATCAACCATTGTTAATGAATCAAGCTTTTGATGTATTGTTGATTGTTTTAAAATGACAGATGGATCTGTTATAACCATTCATCTCCTCTTATTCTGTGGTAGATAGTCCCATAAATGAGTTAGTGCTATTGTGAATAAATCATAAATGTTCAATAGCTAAAAACTCTAAGTTAGTACTTTTCTATTTATGTTGCATTTTTATTCATATACTCTATAAATTTCTTTTGAAGCTCTAATATTCATTAAACCAAAATGTTATCTTTTTGTTACATTTATGTTATAGTACTTGTAGTAAACCAAAGAAATATTTTTAATTACTTGTACATTTCTTAACAGACTGAAATTTTTGAGAAAAATAAGTGTTATTGGTAGATGATACCTTCACATATTTAAGCTGAATGCAAGAACTCTCAAAATTTATGAAAATAGAAAAAAGGAGGCCAAGGAAGAATTTTTTCAAAGATTCAATACATGCCAATAACAAAGGAAATGACTTATTTAAAAAAAATAGAAAAATGAAAATAAAACCTGAAAATTTCTATAAACAAAAGACAGTGTACAGTGTGGAAAATTGCAATGGATGAGAAACAAGAATATATAATAAAAATTACACATGAAAATATAAACAGGCAACTCACCTGAAATGAATCACTAAAGGCAAATAAACATAGGAAGTGAAGATCAGCAATAAATATATGCACACTAAAGGCAAGTCAGGTAATGAACAGGATTTCAAACTAACAAAGTTGAAAAAGACTCACAATATCAAGTATTGGGAAAGAAATAAGAAGATATTATTAACTCTCACAGGTAGTACTGATGACAATGTAAATGGATTTAACCATGCGACAGAACAATTCAGCAATATCAAATATCATTGAATGTTTATATTATTAGTTTATATTCCCCTGATTATAATTTAGAGAACTCTAACACATAGTACCAGGAAACATACAAAAGGATGTACATTCCAGCATTGTGGGCAACGTCAATATTTTAGAACAACTTGAATGTAAAGCATATGGGAGATGATAGTATTTTGCTTCTAATAACAGGGAAGTTTAGATATTCAGAAGGGCTTTATGCTGAAATAAAGAAGATCTTGGAGAGATTATAACAAACATATGAGGGGAAAGACTATGAAAAATGAGTTAATGGTTCCATATGAACTTTAAAGTAGTTTTTTCCAATTCTGTGAAGAAAGTCATTGGTAGCTTAATGGGAATGGCATTGAATCTATAAATTACCTTGGGCAGTATGGCCGTTTTCACGATATTGATTCTTCCTATCCATGAGCATGGAATATTCCTCTATTTGTTTGTGTCCTCTTTTATTTTGTTGAGCAGTGGTTTGTAGTTCTCCTTGAAGAGGTCCTTCACATCCTTTGTAAGTTGGATTCCTAGGTATTTTATTATCTTTGAAGCAATTGTGAATGGGAGTTCATTCATGATTTGGCTCTCTGTTTGTCTGTTACTGGTGTATAAGAATGCTTGTGATTTTTGCATATTGATTTTGTATCCTGAGACTGCTGAAGTTGCTTAGCAGCTTAAGGAAATTATGGGCTGAGACAATGGGGTTTTCTAAATATCTAATAATGTCATCTTCAACCAGGGACAATTTGACTCCCTCTTTTCCTAATTGAATACCCTTTATTTCTTTCTCTTGACTGATTGCCCTGGCTAGAACTTTCAATACTATGTTGAATAGGAGTGGTGAGAAAGGGCATCCCTGTCTTGTGCCAGTTTTCAAAGGGAATGCTTCCAGTTTTTGCCCATTCAGTATGATATTGGCTGTGGGTTTGTCATAAATATCTCTTATTATTTTGAGATACATCCCATCAATACTTAATTTATTGAGAGTTTTTAGCATGAAGGGCTGTTGCATTTTGTTAAAGGCCTTTTCTGCATCTATTGAGATAATCATGTGGTTTTTGTCTTTGGTTCTGTTTATATGCTGGATTATGTTTATTGATTTGTGTATGTTGAACCAGCCTTGCATCCCAGGGATGAAAGAGCCTGCATTGCCAAGACAATCCTAAGCCAAAAGAACAAAGCTGGAGGCATCATGCTACCTGACTTCAAACTATACTACAAGGCTACAGTAACCAAAACAGCACAGTACTGGTACCATAACAGAAATATACACCAATGGAACAGAACAGAGCCCTCAGAAATAATACCACACATCTACAACCATCTGATCTTTGACAAACCTGACAAAAACAAGAAACGGGGAAAGGATTCCCTATTTAATAAATGGTGCTGGGGAAATGGCTAGCCATAAGTAGAAAGCTGAAACTGGATCCCTTCCTTACTCCTTACCAAAATTAACTCAAGATGGATTAGGGACTTAAATGTTAGACCTAAAACCATAAAAACCCTAGAAGAAAACCTAGGCAATACCATTCAGGACATAGGCATGGGCAAGGACTTCATGTCTAAAACACCAAAAGCAATGGCAACAAAAGCCAAAATTGACAAATAAGATCTAATTAAACTAAAGAGCTTCTGCACAGCAAAAGAAACTACCGTCAGAGTGAACAGGCAACATACAGAATGGGAGAAAAATTTTGTAATCTACTCATCTGACAAGGGGCTAATATCCAGAACCTACAAAGAACTCAAAAATATTTACAAGAAAAAAACAACCCCATCAAAAAGTGGGCAAAGGAAATGAACAGACATTTCTCAAAAGAAGACATTCAGACAGCCAACAGACACATGAAAAACTGCTCATCATCACTAGCCATCAGAGAAATGCAAATCAAAACCACAATGAGATACCATCTCACTCCAGTTAGAATGGCAATCATTAAAAAAGTCAGGAAACAATAGGTGCTGGAGAGGATGTGGAGAAATAGGAAAGCTTTTACACTGTTGGTGGGACTGTAAACTAGTTCAACCATTGTGGAAGAGAGTGTGGCGATTCCTCAAGGATCTAGAACTAGAAATACCATATGACCCAGCCATCCCATTACTGGGGATATACCCAAAGGATTATAAATCATGCTGCTATAAAGACACATGCACACATATGTTTACTGCGGCACTATTCACAATAGCAAAGACTTGGAATCAACCCAGATGGCCATCAATGACAGACTGGATTAAGAAAATGTGGCACATATACACCATGGAATACTATGCAGCCATAAAAAAGGATGAGTTCGTGTCCTTTGTAGGGACATGGATGCAGCTGGAAACCATCATTCTCAGCAAACTATCACAAGAACAGAAAACCAAACACCATATGTTCTCACTCATAGGTGGGATTGAACAACGAGAACACTGGGACACAGGAAGGGAGACATCACACACTGGGGCCTATTGTGGGGTGGGGGGAGTGAGGAGGGATAGCATTAGGAGATATACCTTATGTAAATGATGAGTTAATGGGTGCAGCCCACCAACATGGCACATGTATACACATGTAACAAACCTGCACGTTGTACGCATGTACCCTAGAACATAAAGTATAATTTTAAAAAAAAAAGAATGAGTTAATGGAGAAGGAACATGTGATTCAAATGTTTTGATCATAGCTGTATTTACATAAATTGATTAAACTCTTCAGTTAAAATATGAAGATGGACAATTTGCATTTTTAAAAGTAGAGAAACAAACAAAAACCAGAGGAAAATAAATCAGCAATATGCTATTTATATAAATCACACTTTATAAACACAAGAACATATTTGGTATTGTAATTTTTAAAAATGTATTGTGGCAAGTATTTAGTGGTATCTCATTTGGTATTAATTAACATTATGTTTATTGGTCTTTGGGGTATCCTCTTTTTTGAAATGTTTCTTCAAGTGTTTTGCCATTTTTCTATTGTCTATTTTTTTATGTGTAGAAATTACATATTATAGGCAAAAGTGCTTTGTAAATAATTGTATGTACCAAGGATATATACTTTTACCTGTTAATTGCCTTTCTATCCTCTCAAAAATATTACAATTCATATTTTAATTGCAGTGTTTTAATATAACCTTATGTATTACTTGTTGGTATAAAAATCGGCATTATGGAAAAATTGTTTGTCCATGTCTCTAAAGCTTACCATAGGTCTACCCTATGACTCAGCAATTCCATTTCTAGGTAAATACCCAATAGAAATGTATGTATATGTTCACCAAAAGACATGTATGAAAATGTTCATTGTAGCATTATTCATTGTAGCCACAACTGAACATAATTTAATGTATATCAACAATATGAGTAAAAAAAATGTTTTATTCACAATATGGACCATACCTGCAAAATTGCCACCCCACATCCAGGAATGATCAGTGCAGATAGAACCCCACCCTTTGTCCCCTGATCATGCAGGGTAAAATACATATATTTTCATATATATTTATATATTATATATATATAAATGAACTGTTACAGGTAAGAACTTAAATACTTTTCACTTACACAATTTTAAGCAAAATAATCCAGGCCCAAAATACATATGGAATATATATGGTTCCATTCATACAGAAAATTGTAAAAGAGTCAAAACTCTTCTATGGTGTCAGAAGTGGTTGCTTTGGGGAAGGAATGGGTAGTAGTAAGGAAATATATGTACAAGGAGTGCTTTTGATTTCTAGTGTTCATTATCTTGAGCTTGGTGGTGGTTACATGAATATGTTCATTTTATGCTTTGTCATATAACTATGTGTTTTTGATGAATGCTCTTGCCTTTTTTATATGTTATACTTCAATTAAAAACTATTTTAAAAAATGGTTAATTGATGTTAACATTTGTCAAATATGTGGCCTCATAAATAGGTATATGTTTTATTAGGCTATATGTTTTATTAGGCTCTGTACTTTTCTCAATTTCTGAATTAATTTAAAATAATAAGTAAAACTATTAATCATCAATCATTCTCTTGAAAGGATTGAGCCTTAAAGTGCAGATAATGTTACCTTTGATGGTTTCAGTGATCAATTAATTATATCAATTAATTTAATAGAATTTAACCTAATCCTTAATTGTACTTTTCTGCCCATTGTTTCACTCTGTTAAAAATATCCATCACATCATTATTGGAGTACATATCTATATGTATATTTATACCTACCTATATGTAAATCTTTTTTTCTCCTCAAAATGATCATCTTTGTGGAGACCTGCCTCCTCTAGAAAGCATGTTCATACTCAGGACTTTTTGGGAAACTAATTCTCAAAGCTAAAGAAGCATTAATGCTTCTTAACTGCTGACCTTCTTATGGAATGCTAACTACTAGTGAGCTAAGAATTCAAAAAAGGACAATGTCAGGCCAGAGAAATATAACACATTGCTTTTGTTTTTAAACATTGAAAAGAATATATATATATTTTTATTGCATGAAAAGATAATTATCTTAGTCTGTTTTGGCTGCTATAACAAAATACCATAGACTAGGTGCTACAAACAACAGAAATTTATTTCTCTCAGTTCTGGAGGCTAGAAACCTGAAATCAGGGTCAGGTTCTGGTGAGGATCCTTTTCCGATTTGCAGACAGCTGAATTCTCCTTGTATTCTCACATGGCAAAAAGGGAAATAAATAGCTAGCTAGCTGGACTCTTCTTGTAAGGGCATTAATCCCAATCTTGAGCGTGCTGCACTCATAATCTAATCATCTCCCAAAGGCCCTAATGCCATCGGATTGGAGGTTAAGGTTTGAACATACGGATTTTGAGGGAGACAAACATTCAGCCCGTTGCAATAATCATTCATATTCTTATATAGTCTACCAATCTTTTTTTGTAGGCACATGCTTATTTTTTAGAAATATAAGTATCTAATTATAAAACACAAGGCTATATGTAAATTGTCTTATAGTTTTCTTTTTTCACCCAATAAAGCAGGAACTTTTTTATGTAATTAAGGTATGTATGATAATATTCCTTAATCCAATGTTTCACAATCTTCAGAAGTATGACAACTATATAGAGTATAAAGGGAATATAATCTTTCTGTTGTGATTATTTATCTGGCACTCATGAGTGTTTGGCTGCCTTAGGGGCAATATGAAGTATTCATTATTAAGCTCTGTATTTTTACTTTTCTTATAAAACGGGCCCAACTCTACAGCAAACCTGGTATCTCTTCTCCATTTTAAAGGAATGCTCTGTAACCTTTAAAAACAGAGACCGAACTTGATCCAGGAGGGAGTAGTACTTTCATTGAGAGAGTTGCATGATGAGTGAGTCTTCAGTGATTTTCTGTTCTACTTGCCAGGGTTACTGCCCCATTAGTGTTTTCTAATTTACCTTTCTCCTCCCGTCTACTGACTTCAGATTTTCTGTTTGTTCATTTGTTTGTTTTTACCCTGTCACCTCCTTAAGATCATGATGAGAATTGCTATGGGATTCACTTATATGAACTTAGAAAAACCAATCTCACTTCTTTCCAAAACTAACCATGGGGGTAAAATAGTAATCTAAAGTTATTCTTTGACTGACTTCTGCTTAATTTCTCTATTTACAATTTCAGTTTATTTTTAGAAGTCTTTAGAACTGATGATTACATTCTTTATGCTTAGCTTGACAGAAGGACAGATAAACCGACTTACTAATACCACATTATTTTACTATTATAATAAATACATTTAAATTGTAATTTTAAGACAGTTTGTGAGTCAACCCAAAGGTCTCCATGTGCTGCTTCAAAGTGTATCATCTGCTTCAAATTAAACTATAATTTGGCAATCCTCTCTGGTAAATGTACAAAAAGCTAGTTACAGGAATATAACCTGAAAAGTTTAGTGCATTTTGGCAACAAAGAAAAATTATCTGTGGGTTTACTCTCAACTTACTTGATTCTTTTTGGTAGATTTAGTACATGGGTTATATAAGTGAAAATAATGAAAAACTAAATGCATATAAAGAAAATTCTGACCCAATGTGTAGAATATAATAGTATTATAGTAGTTTATAATATTTTTTGTAAGAAATGACACATTTTTTAGGAAATGAGAAATTCAAAATAATCTAAAATGGCACTGTTCTTTTTTGGCAATGATGAAATGTCTAAGTGAATTCTGAAAATTGGCTTTAGGAACTTCAAAGTTTCATGTTATCTATGATGTGTTTCATTATTAATGCCCTGATGTAGCTGGCAATGTTTAGTCTAACTGGGTTTAAACAGCTTATTGTAGGAAACTTTCACTTGGGGTTATTTTTTCAGCCTCAGGAATATCTTGAGTCATTGAGAATTTTTCCTAAAAATCTTTACCAAGAGATAAATATTGTCAGCTGAATAGTTGTATCTGATCATATCTGTGAAAGGATAGATAAATCTAGTAATCTTACTTAATAATGATGATTGTGGTTTTCGTAAGTATACAGATATCAGGGAGAGCTGGTTCATAATAGTCAATCTGTCCATAAGATGTTGTATTATCCCTGGGTGGTTAGGTAGAAGGAAAGAATTACTACGAGGTATCATATGTACCTTCATCTGAACAAGAAATGTCATTACCTTTGATCCTGCCTCACTGGGGAAAGAAAAAATGGACTGATGAAAAACTTGGTATAATTGGGGCAGGATCAGAGCTCCACAGCTCAGAGTCATTATTCCTAAAGAGAAATGAGTAATTTCTATCTCCTTCTCCTTCTCTCTCTCTCTCTCTCTCTCTCTCTCTCTCTCTCTCTCTCTCTGATTCTGAGCCAATCACTGTTCTAAGTGCTTTGAAATATTTACTTATGTGTGAGAGAGGTGAATTCACAATGGGAATAAACACTGCTTTGTTTTACATTTTAGCCTTGAAAAAATGCCAATGGTAACACAATAAATTTAAAAATCAGGAGACATGGGAGTTTGGGTCTAGGTAGAGAGTCTCTTTAACCATTCTTGAAATAATTTGCAGATCCTACCTTCTGCTATGAGCATAATATATTGTCTCTGGCAAAGTACTAGACAGCTTCTGGGAACAGCTGATAAGGAACAACTAGGAGAGTCAGGGGAATGAATAAAACCCAAATTTTGCTACTTTGCTTTACTGATCACCGCATCTTATAAGGGTGGCAGAACTCATTGGTTATTTAGGGTAGCCTCTCTGGTATTCAACAGAAAATGACTAATGTCCATCTTTTACCTTTTTTAGTTTATTTATTATACTTTAAGATTTGGGGTACATGTACAGAACATACAGTTTTGTTACATAGGTATACACGTGCCATGGTGGTTTGCTGCACCCATCAACCCATCATCTACATTAGGTATTTCCCCTAATGCTATCCCTCCCCTCACCTTCCACCCCACAACAGGCCCCAGTGTGTGATGTTCCCCTCCCTCTGTTCATATGTTCTTGTTGTTCAATTCTCACTTATGAGAGAGAATATGCAGTGTTTGATTTTCTGTCCTTGTGTTAGTTTGCTGAGAATGATGGTTTCCAGCTTCATCCATGTCCCTACAAAGGACAGGAACTCATCCTTTTTATGGCTGCATAGTATTCCATGGCATATATGTGTCACATTTTCTTTATCCAGTCTATCATTAATGAGCACTGGGGTTGGTTCCAAGCCTTTGCTACTGTGAACAGTGCTTTATTAAACATATGTGTGCATGTGTCTTTATAGTAGAATTATTTATAATCCTTTGGGTATACACCCAGTAATGGGATTGCTGGGTCAAATGGTATTTCTGGTTCTAAATCCCTGAGGAATCACCACACTGTCTTCCACAACGGTTGAACTAATTTACGCTCCTACCAGCAGTGTAAAAGCATTCCTATTTCTCCACATCCTCTCCAGCATCTGTTGTTTCCTGACTTTTTAATGATTGCCATTCTAACTGGAGTGAGATGGTATCTCCTGGTGGTTTTAATGTGCATTTCTTTAATGACCAGTAATAATGAGCTTTTTTTCATATGTTTGTTGGCTACATAAATGTCTTCTTTTGAGAATTGTTCATATACTTTGCCCAATTTTTGATGGGGTTGTTTTTCTCTTGTAAATTTATTTAAGTTCTTTGTAGATTATGGATGTTAGCCCTTAGTCAGATGGATAGATTGCAAAAGTTCTCTCCAATTCTGTAGGTTGTCTGTTCACTCTAATGATACTTTCTTTTGCTGTGCAGAAGCTCTTTAGTTTAACTAGATCCCATTTGTCAATTTTTGCTTTTGTTGCATCTTTTACTTTTATAGTAAGTACACTCTGGGATCCAATTCCAAAGATACCCTAAAGTTACAGCTGGAATCAGTGATTATTTAATTGTTTCCAGCTTTTTTTTCTCTCTCCAGTCCTCTAATGTGGGTTTTATTTTCTTCGTTAGTGATCATCCTTAATTGTCAACTCCTAGAAGGGACGAATCCTCTTAAATATTAAGAAGTAAAGTTGAAATTATTTTAATGCAATAGCCAGTAACCTTCTCAGAGACTAGGATGATAGCAGGGTCACTAGGTAGGAGGACCTAGGGTTATCTTTATGAATGTTAATCCTGAAAACTACCAGAATTTGAAAAAAACAATCTCATTGACAAATGATTACAACGGTCATGACCAACAATACTGTTTTTCTGCATTCCGGAGATTTTTAAGTAGTAGTAAAAATCCAGACACTTCTCAAAAAGACATACAAGGGGCCAAAAAACATACAAAAAAAAATGCTCATGATCACTAATCATCTGAGAAATGCAAATCAAAACCACAATGAGATACCATCTCACTCCAATCAGAATGGCTGTGACTAAAAAGTCAAAAAATAACAGATGGTGATGAGGCTCTGGAGAAAACTTATACATTATTGGTGGGAATTTAAATTAGTTCAGCCACTGTGGAAAGCAGTTTGGAGATTTCTCAAAGAACTTAAAACAGAGCTACCATTCAACTCAGAATCTCACTACTGTGTGCATGCCGAAATGAAAATAGATCTTTGTACCAAAAAGATACTATTAACAATAGCAAAGACGTGGAATCAACCTAGATGCCCATTGATGGTTGATTGGATAAAGAAAATGGAATACTCTGCAGTCATAAAAAGAATGAAGTCATGTCCTTCGCAACAAACATGGATGTAGCTGGAGGCCATTGTCCTAAGTGAATTAACACAGGAACAGAAAATTAAATACCACATATTCTCACTTATAAGTGGGACTTAAATATTGAGCACACTTTAACATAAATATGGGAACCATAGGCACTAGGAACTGCTAGACAAGAGAAGGAAAGAGTGGAACATGAGTCAAAAAACTACCTATTGGGTGTTGTGCTCATAACCTGGGTTACAGGATCCATACCCCAACTTCAGCATCACACAATATACCCATGTAAAAGACCTGCACACACACCCCCCTGTACCTAAAATTGAAATTTAAAAACAATTACAAAGAACAATAAAATACCTTAAAATGTGTGAATTACAAAGGGAAGACTAAGTCCCAAAGCAGTTTATCTGTGTACCCCAAGACTGCAAATAAATTTATAGAACAGTGCTGCCTGGTAGA
Source organism: Macaca fascicularis (assembly GCF_037993035.2). Classification (NCBI taxonomy): domain Eukaryota; kingdom Metazoa; phylum Chordata; class Mammalia; order Primates; family Cercopithecidae; genus Macaca; species Macaca fascicularis. The sequence continues at coordinate 25,860,723 of NC_088376.1, read as the reverse complement.
ATTTTCTATAATGATAGAAATGTTTTATGATCTGTACTGTCCAATACTGTAGCCACTGACCACATGTGGTTATTGAACATTTGATATGTGGCTAGTGAGATCAAGGAACTGAATTTCTTGTTTTATTTTAATTAATTTAAATGTAACTCTAAATGTATTAACATGCAGTTTTAAATCCCTTTTCTGAAATTTTCAATCATAAGTACTTCTGAATTATGACAAAATTTTACACTAAAGAAAATTCTTATATATTTTATATTATATACTATATATCATATTTTAAATATCATATACAAACTAAAAGAAGTTAAGGAAGCAAGTGCCTGGTTATATGTAAATATATATATGCATTTCTAAAATTATATTCAATACTATGCTTTAGAATTTTAAGTATTTTTCTCATTGGCACTACATTTTAATTTAAAAAAAATTTATTTAAGCTAAAACATGATAAAATATGGCTGTGCCAGTGTTAAAATAGTTTTAACTTGAAGTTTTATTTATTTACTGAGAGTTTATTTTTTGAAATAGATTTTTGGAGATACAATTTACATATCATAAAATTCACCTATTTAACATATAATGTAACGTTTTTCAGTATATTTACAAACTTGTATAACCATTATAATAATCCAATTTTTAGAACATTTTCATCATCCACAAAGAAAACCTTGTATCCATTAGTAGTCACTATCTATTTCCCCTACAGCCAGCTTTTCGTCTCTACAGATCTGCTCATTCTAGACATTTCACATGAATAGGAATCATATAATGTGCAACATTTTGTGACTTCAACTAAGTGAATAATTTCTTTATCCAAAAAATATATAGCTTCACCTGAAAAAAAATAAGTAAATTGGTTAAAAACAATAAATTTCACTTAAAATAATGTCCAAAAGTTTCTGGAAAAGAAAAGAACATCCAATAAATGTTAATAAAATAAAAAATCTAATAAATGTCAATAAAGAGACATGTAATGATTAGTAAAATGTCTACCAAACCAGTACCTAGAAACATAGTCCATAAAATATGTGTACTTTCCCTAAAGTCACTACAGCTGAAAGGTACGGAGTGCCGATACAATGATGTAAGGCATTGTCCTGGGAAACTTTTAATTTTTTAAGCAATGTTTTTCTCTCTCTCAGGATCCTTATACAATCTATCCTCATTTGCAGGTGCTATCTGTTCTGCCAGGGGTGTTCAGAAAGATCTCTTGGAGCATAAATGTTCTGTTGTCCTTAGGGGAGGAGTCATCCTTTCCTTTTCTAATGATTTAGTCTTTTAGAGGGAAACAAAGACAGGTCTGCTTCTGTCCTAGAGTCTTACGATGTTTTAAGTGGACACTTCCTTTAGCTTTTGCCTACTGCTTCCTTCTGCACTCTTGCTTCTTTTACTCCTGGCATTCAGATATGTGCACATAAAGGAGCGATGAAGGAAAAATGCATTCTATGGAAATTATGATCTACTCAGAATTTCTCCTCTTTTCTGTGGAATAAGACCATACTACCGGGTCCATCTCCAGAAAGCATTTCCATCTAGAAGCCACTTTAAACTCTCACGTAAATTAATTTCCAACAAGTCAAACTCCCCAGTTTGTCAGACGTGTTCAGATATTTTGGAACACCAGATCTATCTTGAGTTCAACTGAAGCTGTGAAGTGCACTCCATTTCTCTCTGCTGCACCACAAGGCCTCTCAGAGAACAGGAATAGAATGTATCTGGTAGTGGACCAGATTCTACCACCCCAGGTTTTAGCTACTATGGAATTATCAGGTACTATCATTATCTTTTTTTTTTTTTTTTTTTTTTTTTTTTTTTTACATCTGTGATAGTAGTTCCCAATTCTCCAGAAGTTGAAAAGTCATCATTTTTCTCATATCCAATAAGTCAACTTCTTAAAACTCTATTTAAAGTAGAAATAGATATAGTCAAATGTTTGTCCAGAAAGTTTATCTTGAAAAGGGCTGTGTGTCAGTGGCAACCAAACAACCAATGTACTTCCCCTCCTTATGTTAAATTCAACATAATGGATCAAAAAACACTAAAACTCTGGGGTGATGAAAATGTTTTGGAACTTGGTACAGACAGTAGTTTTGAACCATTCTAAAGGCACTAAATGCCGTTAAATTGTACACTTTAAAATTGTTCATTTAACTTTATATAAATTGCATACCTCCAGAAAAAAAGATGCACGCAGAGTTAAACTATTCTGTGTTCTGATTACAGCAATAGTCCTCATTTTCCAAATAAAATATTGAGAAGTATTTCACCAATATTTTGTAATCAGTAGTAGTCAAAGTATAAAATTTGTGAAGATTGATGTTTGTATAAATTAGTACTAATTCAAGGTTAGTCTTATTCTTAGAATAATATCATTCACATATTTGAATTTAAAATGCATTCTCGACTGGTAGAGAAAAAGTAGAGTTTTATCAGCTACCAGTTGTAACTGCATATAATCTGCAGTCTGCTTCACTCATCTAACCATCTTAGGGATACAACTCTACAGGCACATCTTAGTAGCAGTGGGATATTTTCAAAATATTACTGTCCCTTTTAGCTGTGATTTTAATGTATTTCTAGACTAATTTTTATTTCACCCATGGATAAATAGCTAACAGGAAGAAGGCAGAAGCAGATGATGCAGGGTGATTAGAGCATATACATTCACATTCCCTTTCAGGGATAATAATGCTAGAAAATCTCTATAAGGCAAAACAGTTATAAATCACATCAAAAGTAGGCAAATTAATACAAGTGAAATTTACAAAAACACTCTTCATATTGATAACTGTGTTAAAAATCCACAAATTCAATATAGTGTCATTTCAATGATAAAAAATGATTTTGCTTATTATTTTACAGGAACTACTTATCTTCATTAATATTATCTGAGAGAAAAATCAAGTGTTATCAAAAGAAAATTCAACACTCTTTTAAATTCATGTAGCCTTATTTATTGTTTCTTGTAAACTTCTATTTTTAAAACTTGAAATAAATAATTTTATGACTTACAAGCTTACAGAATAGTTTTTATAAATATAATTTCAAAAGGGAAAATGTTTATAGGCCTCTGTCACACTTTCCCACAGATTTTAAGGTGATTTTATTAAAATCTGTGTATGTCATTATAGTATCACATGTATGGTTTTTAGGATGAAAGAAAGAGATTTAGAAAGGCAGAGTTAACACCATTATCCAAAAAGAACCAATAAATTATAAAGCTGTTTTCATTATTTCAGCAAACATTTGTTAACCAGCTATTATTTCATTCTTTTCTGGTCCTGCCATTTGCATGTTCCAGTAAAATCATTCCTCCTTTTTGCCTTTCAGGGCTTTACACTACTTTTGGCCCTGAGATTCCCGATGTGGTAGTCATTTTCTATAATATCCCAAGTCAAGCCTTCTAGTCTCTCTTCTTTCTCCTGCCATCTTCTGCCTTCTTTCTTCCAAAGCCCCAATTTTATTAATGTTTTCAGCATAGTCATGTTCTTAAGAGGAAGCAACAACCCAAGCCCAAGAAGACAGCTTCTTGGTTCATCTAAGCCAAACATGGGCGTGTCGTTCACCTTCCAAAGTGATTTGCTTAGGCATTGGCTTGTGACACAATCACAGCTAATAAAATACAGAGGAGGTCTGCTGGGTGGTTTCTGGGAGGGATTTTTTCACTCTTTAAATGGGACACAAGAGAGGCATGTACCCTTTTCTGCTTTTGAGTTATCTGCTTATGCCAGCTAGAATTGGGCAGCAATCTCAGGAGCTGAGGGGTCCCAGAATTAGAAGCTGTGGCAGGGCAGCTACGTCAGAAGCAAATATTAAGAGAGAGACTGGAGTGCAATGTGTTTCTTAGGGATCCGTATGTGTAGGAGGAAGGACAGGAAGCAGGACTGAGCTAAGGGAGAAGCTGAATAGTAATGCAGGTCCAATAAAGCCTCAGTCAACTCGGCACATGCTCTGGGCCACTGTCATCCATAGAAATTGTCCTGCTTTGGGCTGAAATGGTCGTTCCTTTATACTCTGACTTTACTCAGTCATCTGAAGAGAGAGCATGACCCATGGCAATTCCCTATAGCCAAGACATACTGTCTAAAAAAAAAGCTGACAGCTGAGGCTGCCTATTGACCTCACTTCTCAAAAGCTGGGCATCAGGACCTTCATAGAAGGGAGATCTTGGTAACACATCCTCCTGTCTACCATGGAGTACAAGCCAGTCCACTGAGAAGTTCATGTGAAAGATGGAAAATGCCTGAGTCCTTGTTAATGTCACTGATCCACTACATTAACCAACCCTGGAAATTTCCTACCTCCAGGCTTGTTATATGAAATTATAAGGTTCAAATTTTGCTAAAATTTCCATGATTTGCAGCAGGAAGCATCTTACTTGATACACTGAAATTTGCATTGAGGCTCTTGACTTTCACAGACTTTTACAGAAGTTTGGGACAAACCTCTTCAGTCTGACATCGAAATATTTCTTCAGGCAGAATTATATTACTTCTTCAATTGCACTTTCTGTGACCAAGACATGCTGCCTATTTTCTGCAGTTTTCTTCCTAGGAGAACGGGCTTAGACCCCATACTGGGCCTTGTGTATGTTCTGGGGAAGAAGAGAAGAATGGGACAAATTCCTACCTTAAGAAACTCAGGGGCATCAGGAAAATCCTGTTTTACCTTGAGTAAAAAATCGACATTGCTAGAGCAATAAATACATTTTAATGATAGAAAGTGTGTCCCATCTCCCTACATTGAATTTTTCTTACCAGTTAATCTAATTCTTATTAAGTATATATTCAAGATCTATTTCATTAGCTAGTTTTGCAAACTTTAGAAACCCAGTATCTCACTAAGCTTCAGTTTTCTCGTTCACAAAATGAGACATTTAGACTAGATTATCTCTAGGGCCCCTTCTAACTTTAAGATCCTACAATTCTATGAGCCATGTGTTCATTTCTGCTTATGACTTTGTTTCTTGAAGTACATTTTTGATAACAGCCACCAAATAATAGCCATCCAGACACTTTCTGTTTAAATTCCCCTTTCCCCGGATGTCACCCTGCGGGCCTCTGAATACCTCAGTGGAGCAACACACACAAGGGAAACTGACAGACAGCTCCCTTCTGAGCTGTCTTCCACTAAAATGGCTAATCATATCTGCTATGTGCAAGCAGCCATCCAGCCCCAGGCACAAAACAGAGGCTAGCAATAAAGCATTCCCCAGTGATGCCTGTGTTTCAGCAGGCTGTGAGCAGCAGAAACATTTTATTGCAGAATCTGTTGGGAACCAACTGAAGGAGACCCCGGTGTATTTTTTTAAAGGAAGCCATAGTTGTTTTTGTTTTGTTTCTTTTTTTTGTTTGTTTTTTGTTTGTACAGCCAATTAACCTTGATCTAGGAAATGAAATTGTATTTGTATTGGTTTGACTTCTTTTTGAATCAGTTACTTAGAAAGGAAACACTTACCTATTCTGGACACAGGAGGACCTCCCCAAAGTGCATTTGGTAAACAAGTCTTTGGCTCAATCAATAGGCAACTCACAAAAGAAGATATCTAAATGGCCAATAAATGTATAAAAAGATACTCAACTCCATGAGTACTCAGGGAGATGTAAATTAAATGCACAATAAGATGACACAATAAATTCACAAGAAATGTTTAAAATTTAAAAGAATGACAACGTAGATGTTAGGAAGGTTGGTGAAAGTAAAAGTTGGAGCAATCATTTTGGAAAACAATTTGGAAGATTCCAATAGAGTTAAACATATGCTTCCCCTATGACCCAGCCAATCCCAGGTATATGATTAAAAGAAATGAGAAAATATAGTCACAAAAAGGCTTGTAGGTGAATATTGAGAGCAGATCTGGTAACAACAGTGAAGAGCTGAATGTAACCCAAATGTCTATTAAGAGGAGAAAGAAATGATACATTGGTGAATTTCAGAAATGTTATGTTGAGCAAATGAAACCAAACACAAAAGATTGCATACTGTATAATGCTACTTATATAATTAAGAACAGACAAAATGAATCTATGATTATAAAAGCCACAATAATAGTTTCCTGTAGGTGAGGTGGAGGACACTGACTGAAAAGAGGCACCAGGGATCTTTCCAGGGTACTGAAATCCTTCTAGGTCTTGATCTGGGTGGTAACTACACAGGTAGTCATATATTTGTGTGTACATGTAGGTTTATAAAAATTTACTGAGCTATAACTTAAGATTTGTGCAATGTCTTCTAGGTAAATTATACCTCAATTAAAGAAAAAAACAAAAAACTTTTGTTCCCTCAATAAGGACAGATGAGGCCAGATTTATTTCCTCATGTAGATACTGTCCTAGAAATACTGCTTTTCTCCTCAAAGCAATCTTCCCCGGCAAGCTGGACCCTGTTAGTACTACCTCACAATAAAGGAACATCTGCAGCCCAGACTGACTGGAATTGAATGGAGAAGTAAAAGGCAACACCACCTACATAAACAGCTTTCAAATATCAAAAGATTTCTACGTACCACACACAGTGTATGTCATGATTTTTGATTTTCAAAACCATCATGCAAGGCAGTTAATATTAACTACATTTTCTAGATGAGAAAACCAATGCTCCCAGCAGTAAAGTAACTTTCCCAACTTAACACAACCACTAAGCTGTAGACCTGGGACTCAAACGGAGTTTCATTTGGACACAAATCCCAGATCTTTTTAATTTGTCCTGCCCCTTTTAGTGGGAGAAGTGCAGCAGGCCACATAACCCACCAGGAGATATGTCTTTACTTGTTCCCTTATGCTATTTTGAGGATGGTTTCACGGGCTTTGGATAAGGCTAGAGTGGGTCAGAGTGTAAGCACCTCAGGAGTGAGAGAAAGCTCCCTTGCATGAAGCGAGAAGAAATTAATGAATCGCCCAGGCTCCTGCTGGCAAAACATGGCCTTCACACCTGTTCAGAGGAAAAACGAGCAACAAAGCCTCCCCACCCCTCCCCACACACACACACGGACACACACACACACAAACTCTAAAGTAAAGCTTAAAATCTTTATGAGTATGTTCCTAGGTGCTTCAGAGCATACGTACTTTTTTCATTTAAAAAATATGACGACAATGTTTCCAACTATAATCCTTATTTTTCTCCATTCCAGGCTGCCAAGCATTCAGATCAAGGAATTTTTATGTCTGAAATTGTTTCAAGCCGAATAGTTCCTTGGGGATGGATAGGTGTGATTAAATCTGGCAACTCTTATGAACCTTATGAAAAGGACACCGAAATTAATGTCATTGTATTACCAATCTCTGTTATTCTACTCTTTGTGCCTTTAAAACAACTTTTAAAACATTATTATTAAAAATATATTGAGGCTTTGTGTAATTATAAACCCAGAGAAAAATAATGAAAGCAAAACATACCAAGTACCCATTGTAGTTTGAACATACCACTGCTGCTTAAATGTATGTGCTAGAAAATACATAATAAAAGGCTTGATTTTTAAGTAAGGTTTATAATCTTTTGGTTATTATCTGGTGCTTAGGGAAACCCAATGGTAATAAGGAGCCCAAATTGAGTACTAACAATGTCTTCTGGCTTATAAAAGCACAATAACAAAATACACAGAAGTGTGTCAAAAGCCTCATGCAAACAAATATGTAATCATTATACTAAGCTCACTACAAGTCTCATGAACTAGGATTGTGAATATGAGACTGTCTTAGTCTTTTTTTTTTTTTTTTTTTTTTTTTTTTTTTTTTTTTTTGAGACAGAGTCTCGCTCTGTCGCCCAGGCTGGAGTGCAGTGGCGCGATCTCGGCTCACTGCAAGCTCCGCCTCCCGGGTTCACGCCATTCTCCTGCCTCAGCCTCCTGAGTAGCTGGGACTACAGGCGCCCGCCACCGCGCCCGGCTAATTTTTTGTATTTTTAGTAGAGATGGGGTTTCACCGTGGTCTCGATCTCCTGACCTTGTGATCCGCCCGCCTCGGCCTCCCAAAGTGCTGGGATTACAGGCGTGAGCCACCGCGCCTGGCCGAGACTGTCTTAGTCTTATATGAGCTATAACAAAATACCATAGACTGAGTGGCTTCTAAACAACAGAAGAATATTTCTCACTGTTCCGGAATCCGTGTATTCCAAGATTAAGGTATCAACAGAATCAACAGATTCAATGCCTCATGAGCACCCACTTCCCCATAGATAACTGTTTTCTCACTCTAACATTGTGGCAGAAGGGGTGAGAGGTCTCTCTCAGACTTTTTTTATAAGGACCATTTTATCAGGCCTTTTTAAAATAATCACACGCAGGAAGATTCTGCCCTCATGCACCCCCCAAAAGTCCTGCCAACCTCCTGATACTATCACTTTGGGGGTTAGAATTTCAACATATGAGTTTGGGGGAAAGGGGAACGCAAACATTCTGATCATAGCAGAACCAAACGTATCTGAAGGAAAATCATCTAAAGTAAATCTTCCCATCAGACAAGTTTATGAAAATCAAATAATAAAATATAAATTGTGCTTATTTATTGGAAGTACTGTGTCACTAACCCCTGTAGATTTATGTTCTCAAAAAAAAACGTATGGGCTACTATAAAAAAATATAGCTCAAAAATTAGGTCTGCCATTTACCAGGTTTGTGAGATTGTGCGAGTCTTAATATGTTAAAGACTCAGTTTCTTATCTACCTAACAAATGTGATAGTGAGGATGAAGGAAATTAAATGCATACAAAGATAAATGCAAAGGCGTTCTCACTTATTTGTGGGAGCTGAAAGTTAAAACAATTGAACTCATGGAGCTAGAGAGTAGAAGGATGGTTACCAGAGGCTGGAAAAGGTAATGGGGAGGTTGAGGAAAGGGGGAAGTGGGGATGATTAAGAGATTCATAAAACAGAATAAATAAGACCTAGTATTTGCCAGCAAAACAGGGTAACTATAGTCAAAAATAATTTAATTGTACATTTAAAAATAACTGAAAGAGTATACTTGGATTATTTATAACACAAAGGGTAAATACTTGAGGCAATGGATGCCCCATTTACCCTAATGTGATTATTAAGCATTGTATGCCTGTATCAAAATATCTCATGTAACTCCAAAACATATACACCTACTATGTATCCCTTTTATTATTAATTTTTGTAAAGAAAGGATAAATGCAAAGGAATATTATAGCTACAGCTGCTAAGAATAAGAATGTTTTGTTTCCGCAAGAACTGAAGATGTCCTTCGGAGCACAAAATACTAAAACCAGCTCCCTGATGTGTGGATTGAAGCAGGCTTACACATGAGACAGAAGACTACAAAACATTTTCTTTTTCTGATTATAGCCTTCATCTCCTAGGACCACTTTATCTTTGACCTCCAAGATACTTTAGGCAAACGAGAAAAACGAGTGACTGCCTACACTTAAAAACCAACCAGGAGATTTGAATAAATTAGAAATGTCTTTCACACTGTAATCTTCCACTTAGAATTTTAATTGCATTTTTGTACTGTATTTTAAATGGACATTATTTACAGCTGACACGAATCTGACCAGGCGAGTTGCAAGCTTCCAATATCCCACCAAAAGTTGATTCTTCCAAAATTTTGGAGCAATCTAGTATGCTTGGAGAAAAACACAAAGTGTATGTTAGTTTGTAACAGAGTATTTTATTATTTTCTTCTCTTCCCTTCCCTTTTGCTTTTTCACTCCATCTTTGGCTATATATATATATCAACACCTTTTCCATCTGTGGGCCACTGTGTGGTTTTATCTATTTTTAGACAATCTCTTTGGTCTCGCCTATGTGATCAACATATCTGATTACATAAAAATATCCCCACCTGAACCCAGACGTACCACCTCCCACAGATCCGAGAAGCTACCCACACAGAGACAAGAGGACATTAAAAATAAGCTGGCTGTATTGAGCTAGCCTGGCTCCTGCAACTTACAGGAACGAAGTGTCAGTTAGCAAGAACACTGAAAATTGCAGCCATTCATTCTAAGGCCATTTGACACTTTCAATCACCTTACAGATCAACGGCTACACAAGGACAGACCGAAAGCTGTCACTGAGCTAGGAACCAAACCCGCAACCCTCCCTTTCCTCTATAAAAACCCACCAACTGGACTCATGGAGCCCAGGATGGAGGAGCACAGGTTACCTGGACTGAGAAAGTAGGGTATTTCCAAATGTCAGTATCTCATTAGCATGATTAGAAATAACATATGCTTGACTAAATTTAGGTGACTCTTATTTCATGTTTAACGTCGCTGCACTGCTACTCTTGACCATGGCACATCCTGCCTGCAAGAGGGGATGAACATAGCTCTAGCCTCCCTGATAATTGGCTTGCATCTTTACTTATTAGTTAAAATGATAGCTCCAGAAGGTGTATCGTGAAAACAGGCTCACGGGGGTAAAATGCTTCAGGTTATGAGTCACTGGTAAATAACTATGTGGTATATGTTTAGTTGCTTTCAGCTGAAAAACTGTATCTCTGGTAGTAACCTGATCCTTCTGATTCTTCTCCCGGGAGTTTATTGACTGGACAGTGGGGAATATCTGTGGGGATCAAGAGAACTAAATGGAACCCTCACATGGCTCAGACATCTTCTGATACCATTTTATAATAAATAGTGGAAGAGAAATTCTATACTCCACAAAGACAATGTGTTAGTTTCCTATTGCTGCTGTAACAAATTTCCACAAAATGAACAACTTAAAAATAATACAAATAGATATTATAGTCCTGAAAGAAATAAATCTAAACTCAGTTTTCATAGGCTAAGATCAAGGTGTTAGCAGAGCTGCATTCCTTCTGGAGGCTCTAGAAGAAAATCTTTCCTGTCCTTTCCTAGCTTCTAGAGCCTGTCTTCATTTTATGGTTCCTGCTCATGCATCACATCACCATTTTCCCTTGATATCACCTTCTGCCTTTGTCCCAGATCTTCTTATCTCCCCTTTGTAAGGACCTCTGTCATTGCATCAGGGCCACCTGGATAGCACAGTGTACTCTCCCCAACTTAATCACATCTGCAAATGCTACCTTTGCTCTTCAAGGTAGCATAGTCACAGGTTCCAGGGATAAGATGGGAACATCTTTGGCAGCATATTATTCAGCTGGCCAGTCATCAAGCAAACATAGTCCATTTTATGAAACTGTTATTCTTCATTAAAATTACACATTTAAGTATAAGAGAAAAACAATTTACATGGTTGACAGAGTTTGGCTTTGTGTCCCCACCCAAATCTCATCTTCAATTGTAATACCCAGGTGTTAAGGGAGGAACCTGGAGGAACAAGTGATTGGATCATGGGGGCAGTTTCACCTATCCTGTTCTCATGATAGTGAGGGAGTTCTCACAAGATCTGATGGTTTTATAAGTGTTTGACAAGTTCCTCCTTTGCTCACTTTTCTCTACCTGCTGCCTTGTGAAGACGGTAACTGTTTCTCCTTCACCTTCCACCATGATTGCAAGTTTCCTGAGGCCTCCCCAGCCATGCAGAACTGCGTCAATTAAACCTCTTTCCTGTATAAATTACCCAGTCTTGGGTACTTCTTTACAGAAGTGTGAAAACAGACTAATACAATGGCAGAATAAAATACTTGCATAGTAGACAAAACTCTCTGGACTTTTCACATATATAACACTAATAGAAAACTTTATACATTTTAATGGCCCTGCATTAATTAACAGGAAAGCTTCACTTTTAATAATGCTGTATTAATGCAACAAGAAAGCTATCTCACAGTTTTCGATTTTTTAAAGTTTGTATTTCTGATTGCTGAGACTGTATTTTATCTTATGTATAATGTCCATTTTAGTGTCCTTTCCTGACGCTTTGCTTATGTTTTGTCTGCTTTTCCTTTGGGTTGTTCATTTATTACTCATTGAATTATATGTGTTTTTATATGTTCTTAATATCAAACTTATTCAGTATTAGATATGTTGCAGATGCTACTTTTCAGTCTATAAATTAACCATTAAATTTATTTATAATAATTTATAGCAGAATTTCTAATATTAACTTGGTCAGATTTATCCATGTTTTCTCTACACTATGTGCAATGTGCTATCTTTAAAAAATCTTTTCTACACTCAGGTCATCAAAATTTATCCTATGTTGATTTTGCAAATTTGAGATCCATTTTTTTTGTTTTTAAAAAATTATAACTATAATATTTTTATATGATCTAAGTAGTGACATAATTTTAAATCTGACAAGATACTCAACCAAATTTTCTAGCATTTCCGTAGGTGATTGTCTCCTTGGTAATTTGAACACCACCTCTAGTCTGTGCAATTTTTCATATTTGCATCTGTTTTGAGTTTCTATATAATGTTCTGGTAATCTGCTTGTCACTGTTTCAGCCACCGTATCTTTACAAAACAACAACAACAACAACAAGATTTTACTATTGTAAGACTTGTCTTTTTTCTGTTTCCCCCCTAAGAATTATTTCAACTTTTATTAGAATTTCAACCTAACACATTAATTTTAGAATTACTTTGCCAGGTTTCATGAAAAAACACTTAAAATTTCTACTGAAATTACGATGAATTTATAGATTAGCTTGAAGTAAATTACAACTAGTCTCGTCACTCCATCCACAAATGTAGCTAATCTCTAAACTTGTCTCCTTTTATATGTTTTAAAACCCTTAAAAGGCTTGACATTATCTTCATAAAATTTTTCAAATTTTAGATTGATTTCACAGTACCCTGTCATTTGGTTGCTATTACTAATGAAATAGATTTTCCTGACTACCCTTTGCAATTGGCTATTCCTGGTATATGTAAACAGTATTAAATATTATATATTGATCCTTTCTCCAAAAACTTTACTGAGTTAACACTAACTTATAAATTTGGCTAGTAAACTTCTTAGATTACAATGTACAACTTTTTATCTACAAATAATGATAATTGTATCTCCTCCTTTTAAATAGCCCGCCTGTCTTCTTTCCATTTTTTGCTTATTGTGTAGGATGTGACTACCAGTAAATTAAAGAACAATGGTGATGATGGTAGACCTACCCCTATTGTTTCTGATTCTAATTCGATTTGTCTTCTAAATGTAGACCACTAACTGTGATGTTGGTAGTTACCATGTATCAGATTGACATGATTTGACTCTGTGTCCCCATTCAAGTCTCATCTCAAATTGAAAACCCCATGTGTTGAGGAAGGAACCTGGTGGAGATGACTGGATCATGAGGGCAGTTTTCCCCATCTGTTCTTGTGATAGTGAGTTCTTACGAGGTCTGATGATTTAAAAGTGTGGCACTTCCCCACTCTCTCTTGCCTGCTGCCATGTAAGACATGCCTTGCTTTCCCTTTACCTCCCACCATGATTGTAAGTTTCCTGAGTCCTCCCCAGCCATGCAGAACTGTGAGTCAATAAACTTTGTTTATAAATTATCCAGTCTCAGGTAGTTCTATACAGCAGTGAGAAAAAGAACTAATACACAGATTACGGACAATGCTTTCTATTTCTGTTTGGGATGAGATTTTAACAAGTATGTTACTGGATTATATTAAAAGCCTTTTCCATATCTATTTAGGAGATTACTGGACGTTTTAATACATTTCTTTTAATATATTAATGAAAAGAGTACATTTGCTTTTCATGTGAATTATCCTTATGATTGTGGAATAAAATCTACCTATTTGTTTATTTATTGAATTTATTTTGAGACAGAATCTAGCTCTGTTGCCCAGGCTGGAGTTCAGTGGTACAATCATGGCTCACTGTAGCCTTGACCTCTTGGGTTCAAGCAATCCTCCCACCTCAGCCTCCCTAGTAGAGGGGCTACAGGCATGCACTACCACAGCTGGCTAATTTTTGTATTTTTTTTTTGTAGAGACAGGGTTTTGCCATATTACCAAGGCTGGTCTCAAACTCATGGGCTCAAGTGATCCACCCACCTCAGGCCCGGTAAAGTGCTGGTATTACAGGCATGAGCCACTGTGCCTGGCCTGTGTTTCTTTTAGACAATGTTAGATTTTAGTTGCTAGTGCATTGTCTAAGAATTAACATAAAAATTTTATCCTTTATACTCCTAGTTGGGTTTCAATATTAGTTTTATGATCCTAAAAAGAAGAGGATACATTTAGCAAATACTGTGACTGTTCTGTGAAGCCCAGTAAAGTCAAACTGAAGCTTACTGAAGTCTGATTGATTATTTTTATGTGGGATGAAAAAAAGGAGGAAGAGAGAACAGAAAGTTTAACTAAGTCACTAGTTCCCCAGCATTTGGTCTTATGACCATTTTACATGCTTATAAACTCTGAGGACTTTAAAAAGTCTGTTTCTGCTAGTTATATCTATGAATATTTGCTATATTAACTTTAGTCAGAGACTATCACTTATATAATACTGATTTTCTGGAATTTTTTGAGACTCTCTTTGTGGCCTTGTAATAAATAAGCTTATACAAAGCTTAATAGGCACTAAAAAAGAATGTATATTTTCTGTGTGTTGGATGAAAGATTTTATATACATTTATTAATTTAAGCTTATTAATTTTGCTGTTCCATTATGGTATAGCCTTACAAACACTGTTGTCACTTTCTGTCTTCTTTATATGTTTCTAAATTTTCCAAAAGTAAAATTATTTTCATTTTATATGTCATAAATCCTGGTTAGGTTGTTAAATGCATAAAAGTCTTGAGAGTTATATACATTCTTAGCAGATGTTTTCTTTTAACATAAAGTGGTGTTCCTCTTTCTTTTATATTTTTGTACTAGACACTTCATATGTACTAGACACTTCAGCTCTTTTAAAAATTTCTCTAGCCTTAGATTTTAGTTGTCACTTTTATTAACTCCATTTGGCTAGTTCTTTTTAAATCTTATTTAATGCTCTGTTTTAATAGGTGAATTTAGTGATTTTACTTTTATTGTATTACTGATATATTGGACCTTGACTGAATCTCCAAGCAGTTGTTGTAGCCTTTACTTCCACAGTGTGTACAGAAATACCAATACACTATTTCCTAGGCTAATATTTTCTCATTTGCACATCTCCTATTGTTTATTATCCAAGCTTCATATAATATATATACACTTCTCAATAAAATGCCTTGTCCAGTGTTTGCATAGAATAAAATTATGTTTCATCCACAAAACTCATACAATGTTTTTAACAAAATTAAGTATGGGAGAAATCTAGAGTTATTTTTCATATACATTATGAAATGGGATGACCTTGTCACTACAGATGTTCTGAAAAGCATTTGGAATGTCAAGAAAGCAGTTTCACATACTGGATGTCAATGGCACTGAGAAGACAACTTGTACATGTTACTGTGTAGAAGACTACTGTTTGTTAACAACCATATTAAAGTTCATAAGCAATGTGTATAGCATGGTTTATTATTTAAAAGCACATTGCCTTGATCTGTCTAATGTTGACAGTGGGGTGTTAAAGTCTCTCATTATTATTGTGTGGGAGTCTAAGTCTCTTTGTAGGTCTATAAGGACCTGCTTCATGAATTTGGGTGCTCCTGTATTGGGTCCATATATATTTAGGATAGTTAGCTCTTCTTGTTGAATTGATTCCTTTACCATTATGTAATGACCTTCTTTGTCTCTTTTGATCTTTGCTGGTTTAAAGTCTGCTTTATCAGAGACTAGGATTGTAAACCCTGCCTTTTTTTTGTTTTCCATTTGCTTGGTAGATCTTCCTCCATCCCTTTACTTTAAGCCTATGTGTGTCTCTGCACATGAGATGGGTCTCCTGAATACAGCACACTAATGGCTCTTGATTCTTTATCCAATTTGCCAGTTTGGGTCTTTTAATTGGAGCATTTAGCCCATTTACATTTAAGGTTAATATTGTTATGTGTGAATTTGATCCTGTCATTATGATGTTAGAAAGTTAACAAGGATATCCAGGAATGGAACTCAGCTCTGCACCAAGCAAACCTAATAGACATCTACAGAACTCTCCACCACAAATCAACAGAATATATATTCTCAGCACCATATCGCACTTATTCCAAAATTGACCACATAGTTGGAAGTAAAGCACTCCTCAGCAAACGTAAAAGAACAGAAATTATAACAAACTGTCTCTCAGACCACAGCACAATCAAACTAGAACTTAGGATTAAGAAACTCGCTCAAAACTGCTCAACTACATGGAAACTGAACAACCAGCTTCTGAATGGCTACTGGGTACACCACAAAATGAAGGCAGAAATAAAGATGTTCTTTGAAACCAATGAGAACAAAGATACAACATACCAGAATCTCTGGGACACATTTAAAGCAGTGTGTAGAGGGAAATTTATAGTACTAAATGCCCACAAGAGAAAGCAGGAAAGATCTAAACTTGACACCCTAACATCACAATTAAAAGAACTAGAGAAGCAAGAGTAAACACATCCAAAAGCTAGCATAAGGCAAGAAATAACTAAGACTAGAGCAGAACTGAAGGAGATAGAGACACAAAAAAACCCTTCAAGAAATCAATGAATCCAGGAACGGATTTTTTGATGAAGATCAACAAAATGGATAGACTGCTAGCAAGACTAATAAAGACGAAAAGAGAGAAGAATCAAATAGATGCAATAAAAATATATAAAGGGGATATCACCACCGATCCCACAGAAATACAAACTACCATCAGGGAATACTATAAACGCTTCCATGCAAATAAACTAGAAAATCTAGAAGAAATGGATAAATTCCTGGACACATACACCCTCCCAAGACTAATCCAGGAAGAAGTTGAATCCCTGAATAGACCAAGAACACGCTCTGAAATTGAGGCAATAATTTATAGCCTACCAAACAAAAAAAGGTCAGGATCAGATGAATTCACAGCCAAATTCTACCAGAGGTACAAGGAGGAGCTGGTATCATTCCTTCTGAAAGTATTCCAACTAATTGGAAAAGAGGGAATGCTCCCTAACTCATTTTATGAGGCCAGCATCATCCTGGTACCAAAGTCTGGCAAAGACACAACAAAAAAAGAGAATTTTAGACCAATATCCACAATGAATACTGATGCAAAAATCTCCAATAATATACTGAGAAACCGAATCCAGCAGCACATCAAAAAGCTTATCCACCATGATCAAGTGGGCTTCTTCCCTGGGATGCAAGGCTCGTTCAACCTATGCAAATCAATAAACGTAATCCAGCATATAAACAGAACCAAAGACAAAAGCCACATGATTATCTCAATAGATGCAGAAAAGGCCTTTGACAAAACTCAACAGCCCTTCATGCTAAAAACTCTCAATAAATTAAGTATTGATGGGACGTATCTCAAAATAATAAGAGCTATTTATGACAAACCCACAGCCGATATCATACTGAATGGGCAAAAACTGGAAGCATTCCCTCAGAAAACTGGCACAAGACAGAGATGCCCGCTCTCAACACTCCTATTCAACATAGTGTTGGAAGTTCTGGCCAGGGCAATCAGGCAAGAGAAAGAAATAAAGGGTATTCAATTAGGAAAAGAAGACGTTAAATTGTCCCTGTTTGCAGATGACATGATTGTCTATTTAGAAAACCCCATCGTTTCAGCCCAAAATCTCCTTAAGCTGATAAGGAGCTTCAGCAAAGTCTCAGGATACAAAATCAATGTGCAAAATTCACAAGCATTCACAAGCATACACCAGTAACAGACAAACAGAGAGCCAAATCATGAGTGAACTCCCATTCACAATTGCTTCAAATAGAATAAAATACATAGGAATCCAATTTACAAGGGATGTGAAGTACCTTCTCAAAGAGAGCTACAAACTACTGCTCAACAAAATAAAAGAGGACACAAACGAATAGAAGAACATTCCATGCTCATGGATAGGAAGAATCAATATCACGAAAATGGCCATACTGCCCAAGGTAATTTATAGATTCAATGCCATCTCCATCAAGCTACCAATGAGTTTCTTCACAGAATTGGAAAAAACTACTTTAACGTTCATATGGAACAAAAAAACAGCCCACATTGCCAAGACAATCCTAAGCCAAAAGAACAAAGCTGGAGGCATCATGCTACCTGACTTCAAACTATACTACAAGGCTACAGTAACCAAAACAGCATTGTACTGGTACCAAAACAGAGATATAGACCAATGGAACAGAACAGAGTCCTCAGAAATAATACCACACATCTACAACCATCTGATCTTTGATAAATCTGACAAAAACAAGAAATGGGGAAAGGATTCCCTATTTAATAAATGGTGCTGGGAAAACTCGCTAGCCATATGTAGAAAGCTGAAACTGGATCCCTTCCTTACACCTTATACAAAAATTAATTCAACATGGATTAAAGATTTAAATGTCAGACCTAAAACCATAAAAACCCTAGAAGAAAACCTAGGCAATACCATTCAGTACATAGGCATGGACAAGGAGTTCATGTCTAAAACACCAAAAGCAATGGCAACAAAAGTCAAAATTGACAAATGCGATCTAATAAAACTAAAGAGCTTCTGCACAGCAAAGGAAACTACCATCAGAGTGAACAGGCAACCTACAGAATGGGAGAATATTTTTGCAATGTACCCGTCTGACAAAGGGCTAATATCCAGAATCTACAAACAACTCAAACAAATTTACAAGAAAAAAACAAACAGCCCCATCAAAAAGTGGGCAAAGGATATGAACAGACACTTCTCAAAAGAAGACATTTATGCAGCCAACAGACACATGAAAAGATACTCATCACCACTGGCCATCAGAGAAATGCAAATCAAAATCACAATGAGATACCATCTCACACCAGTTAGAATGGCGATCATCAAAAAGTCAGGAAACAACAGGTGCTGGAGAGGATGTGGAGAAATGGGAACACTTTTACACTGTTGGTGGGACTGTAAACTAGTTCAACCATTGCGGAAGAGAGTGTGGTGACTCCTCAAGGATCTAGAACTAGAAATACCATTTGACCCAGCCATCCCATTACTGGGAATATACCGAAAGGATTATAAATCATGCTGCTATAAAGACACATGCACACATATGTTTATTGCGGCACTATTCACAATAGCAAAGACTTGGAACCAACCCAAACGTCCACCAATGATAGACCGGATTAAGAAAATGTGGCACATATACACTATGCAGTACTATGCAGCCATAAAAAAGGATGACTTCCTGTCCTTTGTAGGGATATGGATGCAGCTGGAAACCATCATTCTCAGCAAACTATCACAAGGACAAGAAAACAAACACCGCATGTTCTCACTTATAGGTGGGAATTGAACAATGAGAACACTTGGACACAGGAAGGGGAACATCACACACCAGGGCCTGTCGTGGGGTTGGGGGAATGGGGAGGGATAGCATTAGGAGATATACCTAATGTAAATGACGAGTTAATGGGTGCAGCACACCAACATGGCACATGTATACACATGTAACAAACCTGCACGTTGTGCATATGTACCCTAGAACTTAAAGTAAAATTAAAATAATAAAAAATAAAAACATATTGCCATATTGTGCACATTTTAGGAAACCGATAAGTTCACAGGTAAAAGACAATAACTTCTTCCCATTTAAAAAGTAGGCAATAGCTTTCCAATTAGCAAATTGCCTAAAATGTGGGCAAAACATCTGATTTTTAAAAACAGATTACCGATATTAGGTAACAGATGTCTGTATTCAGTCATGATATTTCAATTGCTCAAAGTGGCTTCGTTTCACATTCACTGCTGTAGTTTTGTAATCCACTAAAGTAACGGTACCCCAAAATGTTTCTTTTCTAACTTCTGACCTCTGCTATTTGTTTTAACAAATTTTATTGTATTTTATCTCACTTGGTTAGTAAATCACCTTGAAAAAGTGTGAAATTGTTTAAAAACTGAAATGAAAGCTAAATAAGCCTTTTTTAAAAAGAAAATGAGAAGCTGAGCTTTTATATAGGAAATTTAAACAAAAGAGCTTGAAATTCTATTAGAGACACTTGAATAAGTGAAGCAGAATTTATACAAGATATATTTAACATTTCGTTATATGATGCATAGATTTTGAAATGTTTCCACTACGTTTTAAAAAAACTGTACAAATAGAATGAAAATTAGATTCTAGACATAATGTCAAGTAAAAATAATGTAGTTTCAAATGTTGATTATAGACTGCTAGAAGACAACAAGATTGAGTATCTTCATGAACTTGGGTAAGAAAAAGATACCTTAAACCGGAAGAAAAAAGTAATAACTACAGTTCAATAAAATCAATGAATTGAAGTACATTAAAATTAAGAACCATTGATTATTAAAAAGACACCATTGATACAAGGAAAAAGAAACTGACAATGTGAAAGAAGAGATTTACAACAAATATAATTGGTAAAAGAGTTGTATGCAGATTATGTAAAGAATTCCTTCAAATGGACAAAACAATGAAATCATTTAAAAAGAAGTAGGAAAATATTTGAACAAGTGTTTCACAAGAAAAGGATTTCAAAATTTCACAAATGTATATATAAATATCCAAATATCCATATGATCCAGTTGAAGCCAATGGTTACATGAGGGCAAGTCTTATTCTGGGGATTCTCAAAGAGTTTTCTCTGTTTCTAAAAGAGATGCACAGAAAGATGAAAACATTCTGTAGATGAGTGGTGGTGATGGCTGCATAACCACAAACAATACGAACATACTGAATAACACTGAAATCTACACTTAAAATTGATTAAGATGGTAAATTTTATGTGCATTTTTTCACAATAAAATTGGGAAAAAGAGAGCCGCACAAAAAACAAACAAACAAACAAAAAAAAAACCAACACACTAAAAAATGCCCAACTTCACTAGTCATTAGGACACTGCGAATATAAACCCTAACAAATATATATCTACAAGAATTACCAAATATTTAAAATTTAGAAACCCTAAATTCAGGCTGGGCATGGTGACTCACGCCTGTAATCCCAGCACTTTGGGAAGCCGAGGTGGGTGGATCACGTGAGGTCGGGAGTTCCAGACCAGCCTGACAAACATGGAGAAACTCCATCTCTACTAAAAATACAAAATTAGCTGGGTGTGGCGATGCATGCCTGTAATCCCAGCTGAGAGAGAAAGAGAGAGAGAGAGAAAGGAAGGAAGGAAGGAAGGAAGGAAGGAAGGAAGGAAGGAAGGAAGGAAGGAAGGAAGGAAGGAAGGAAGGAAGGAAGGAAGGACTCAATTCATTGCTAGTAGGAGTACAAATTAGCACAATCACTTTAGAAAATCTTTTTGTAGAATCTACTAAGCTGAATACACAAGTATCCAATGACCTAGTAGTTCAAATCCTACATATATGCCCAATATAAATGTGTGTGTGTGTATATATGTAAATATGTGTGTGTATATTATAAGCTCTTTCTACACACAGACACACACACACATAAATATATATATACACACACACACAAATATACAAATATATATTCTGGTACATATACACACATATATGTGTGAATATACATATGAATGAGTACCAAAAGGCATGTACAAGAATGCTCATACTAGAAACATTGAAAATATCCTCATAAAGTACAAATTGTGATATAGTTACACGATGAAATACGATGTCAGTAAAAAGAATAAACTATTGCTACACGAAATGAAACAGATGAATCTCATGAACGTAATTGAATGAAAGAAATCAAAACAAAAGAAAACACTGTATAATCCTATTTATATAAACTTAAAAATAGCAAAGTATCTATGGTACTTCTATGGTATCAGAATAGTCATTATCTTTGGGCAGGAAGAAGAGTATAATCATTGAGAAGGGGCACAAATAGACTTGTGGGATGCTGATAGTATTCTTCTAGTATTCTGCTTCTTGACTGGTGTATTAGCTTTGTCTGTTCTTGAAAGTAAACCCTGAAATAGGGATTCAGATGCATGTAATTTGAGAATTGATCACATAAAGTACAAATGAGGACATGGAGAAGGTAAGACAGGGAAGAGGGGAAAGCAAGGAAAGTTGCACAATGAGCCGATGCCACTGCAAATAGTATGGGTTTATTCTTGCTGCTGTTAACTCTCTGAGAACCATGTAGAACAGGTTTGTCCTGCTCACGTTTCACTGGAGGATGAGGATGGAAGATGAGGATGAGGATGGAAGATGAGGGTGAGGATGAGGAAGATGAGCAGTCTGTGCCACTTAGGACCAGACTCCTATCCTGTTGTTTGAGGGTTGCCCCATGGGAATTAATCACCCACGTCCTCTTTTTATCAACTGTTTTTCATGGTGAGAAAGTGCAAGACCCCATCTTTCCCACATGCAGTTGAATCCAGGTGGGCTGCAGGGCTATGATGCACAGCATCGGTGATGCCTGTTACAGGCTGTGTGCTTATTGCCTGGCTGTGACAATTTCTTGTGCCATCTCCTTATGACTAGTACACTTTTATGTATAAATGTTACACTTCAATAAGAGGTTTATTTAAATATTGTTCAAAGAAAATGTATGAACTATGAATGCAGTGTCATTCCGGGAAAAGGATAATAACTGAGATGCCTTACACTGAAGAGCAAACCCTTCTCCCAACTACTCTGGCTCAAGTTTCAAGGTGAGTCAATCAGCTAGTGTTTGTCTCAATGACCACAGCATCTCAGAGTCCCTTACATGACAAAGTTTTGGCAATATGGAGAATGATGCTGGCCATGCAATTCAGCATATGCTTAAAAATATAATTATTCACTCAGTCACTCCCTTGTTCATCGTGTATTGAATGCTCGCTGAGTGAGTATTCAATTGACCATGCAGTTGGTCAAACACTGCATGTGGTTCTGGTGATAAAATGATGAGCAAGTTCTTCCCCTACCTTCAAGGAATTCATAGACCAGTAAGGAGGGGAGATATGTCACTAATTAAATATGACAGAAATAGTTTAGAAATAAAACAGCAAGGCTGGGTGTGGTGACTCATGCCTGTAATCTCAGCACTTTGGGAGGCCGAAATGGGTAGACTGCTTGAGCCTAGAAGTTTAAGACCAGCCTGGGCAACATGGCAAAATCCTGTCTCTACAAAGAAAAAAAATATATACAAAAATTAACTACACATAGTGGGGTATGTCTGTAGTCCTAGCTACACAGGTGGCTGGGGCAGGAGGATCACTTGAGCCCAGGAGGTTGAGGCTGCAGTGAGCCATAACCACACCACTGTACTCCAGCCCGAGCAATACAGCAAGACCCTGTGGGAAGGAAAGGCAAGGGGAGAGGAGGGGAGGAGAGGGGAGGGAAAAGACAAACAGGCAGGCAAGAAGGAAGAACAGCAGCATAAGCAAAGTCCCCTGAGCATCAGTTTTGTCCAAGAAGTTTGGGAATGGCATTGCAGAGACACTTGAAGGAGGAGAAGGATTTCGGTGAGATGAAAAAAGCAGGCAAAGAAGACAAATGTAAACAAAGACATGAGGCTTCAGGTGCTTTCAAATGAAGGGGGATGTAATCGAGTATGGCCAAACTCTACATGGTAGTATGAGTGGTGGGGAAATGAGTAATGGAGCTGATATGGTAGGGAGAGTCAGATGGTAAGAGGCCTGAAACTGTACATTATTGTAACCAAGATTTATTTTATAGATAATGTAGAATCTAGAAAAAGTTTTATAAGTAAGTGAGGAAGTGACATCAGCAAACCCTTGTCTTAATGAACAGAGACATTAAGTGGAGGATAACTTGGCATGAAGAAAAACTATAGACAACGAGGTCAGCTGAGAGGCTATTGAAATACTTCAAGGAAAGGCAATATGGTCATCTATTTAGTAAGTCTAGAGGTAATATCTCTATAAACGTGTAAGTTTTACCATTTATGTGTAGTCCTAGCCCCAGACAGACTATAATGTGCTATTCAAGAAATAAGCACCCTTGTCAGACAAATAAAGAGAAAAACAGCCCTCTCTAGGAACCTAAAATATATTTACAGAAGTGAGACAAGGCAAAGAAGCACAATTTAAACACCCTGATACAAAATCCTGTAAAACAATAAAAGAGAAAATGAGCAAATGAAACAGAGCTTAATGTGTAAGGAACCAATAAAGCTATTTCTAGTGACTAAGGTATTAACACACACACACACACACACACACACACACATATACACACATACAACCAAATCTTTTTAAGAAAAAATTTCTTGGTGCAGGTTTTGTTTTTACAAAAAAGGAAAGGTCTAAAATATAATTAATAGCAGATTAACAAGTCAAAAAAGCACAGGGTTTGCACAGAATTTCAGGAATGTCTAACTTTTATGTATAAAATGTATAGACCAAATAAAAGAAAACAAATTACCAATATTCTTTGGGAAAAAAGTTGAACTTCTAATAAATAGAAGGATTTTCTAGGGGAAAAAATAAGTACATGGAGCAACTCTAGAAGGGGAAAAGGATTCTTAACAAAGCTGTTAAAAATCATAAGAATGCACACACATAAACTACCTGTATATTCAACAGGTACTTCTCACACACCTTTTATTTGCCAGGCACCGTTCCAGAGCTGGAGATATAGTAATGAATGAAACAGACACAAATCCCTGCCTCATGAAACACACATTACCATCCACTTTGCAATCAATCCATTCCTTACATTTCTAAAACACAGCCTGATCTCACCCCCTGCTTAAACCCTCCAGGGGTATGCCAGCATGACCCCTCACTATTCTCTATGCAGCCCAGCCAGAGCAAGCCCTCCCATACCTCTCTGATCTCATTTTCTCCCATCTATTTCCTTGCTTTCAATAATCCCACTATGCTAGCCTTCTTTATGTTCTTCAAATATTTCAAGCTTCTTTCTATTTTAAAGCTCTATCTCTTGCTTTTTCCTCTGCCTGGCAAGACTTGCCCCAGATATTCACATGATGCTGCCTAAGCCCTGCAGACTCAGCTCAAATATTCTCTCCTTGGTAACATTTTCTGGACTGCACAAGCTCAGAGCACTTAGCACTTTAAACTTATTTTATCATCTCCTGTAAGCTCCGCAAGAGCATGGAGCATGACTATCACATTCAACAGTGGAGATGCCCAGTGCCTATAAGTGCTTGACAAATAGTAGATGTTCAAAAAGAACTGCTGTTAAATGAGCGAGTATATGTGCATATGGTTTAGCGAGAGAAGGTCACTTGAAAATTGTAACTTAGCCAATTGCACAGCCATGAACATTTAAAGAAAAATAAGCTCTTTCTACCAATTCATGTTGTTTGTGCTATGCCCGTATGTGGCAGGTTCTCAAATCAACAACGGGTATTTGGTGGCAGAATGGCAGTGGTGATTTTGGTGATGATGATGATGACTAAATGAGTTTTATTGCACTGTCCCCTCAGATAACAAGTCTGTACACAGGCCAAAAACCTCAACCAACCAACCTCCATCTAATGGTCAGAAAAGATAGAAAGTAAATTATTTTCTGTCCTGAATTTTAATTGTGACTTGCAATGTACATGTATTTCACCTTTACCTTCTCTAAGCACAAGGCACTGTCAGTTTTCCTCAGCAGTTTGCTGCAATGAAATGTGTATGGCTATGCATATATATATATACATTCATCAGGGTTTTGAGTGAAACTCCAAGTTTTATTTACACTCACAAATCTTCTACAAATTTGTAAAGCCACAAAACTCAAGGCTGACTCTAAAATCTTTAGATATGCCATTCAAATTTGGTGGCAATCCGAGTTCGGGTCATGTTTATGTGGCCTTTTAGTCCCAGCAATATTTAAACTTCAAATTCTGAGCATCATATGTTCAAGCATGATGCAGTGCAACCTGAACCTGGAAAAAACAACAACAACAACAACAAAAACACTCCAGTGCCTTTGATTGTCCTGTTGATTGCAGAGCGATGAACCCATGTACATTGACTTTTCAATCAACCACTTTTTGTCTCAGTCGGCTCAGAAAGAGAACTTCAGCTAAATAAACATTTCTGACAATTGACCTGTAGTGCGACAAGATGTTCATAAAAGAAAAAGGAAAAGATACATTTAAACTGCCTGTTAGCTTTTCTTTTTCTGATAGAAAGTAAAGCTTTGGATACTCTGAGAATGATTCCAATTTGTACATACTGGTGGTAGCAGAAAATAAAGCCAAACTATAAAGGAGTTCAAAGTGTCATTCATTTTAGATTTAAAAATCAAGGACATCAGGAAGGAATGAAAATAACTCACTTGTATAGAGGCAGTGAAAACAACATTCATGTCACAGATATAGGCATTTCCATCTCCACCCTCCTCGTTACTCAGGCTGAAAAATGGAAGAATGAGGCTATCTTACCCAGGCTGAACTCTTCCCTGCAGCTAGAGAAGGGGAGACAGTGGTGGCACTAGCTGTGTCAAGCTAGCTGTGTGACCTTGGGTAGGTCACTTCATGGTTGCACCTCTCTTGTCCCAGCTATGAAATGCGGAGGTGGAGATGAGCACCATAGTTCCTGTTAATTCTAATAGTTTGTTTTCCACAACCTGCAGAAAAACATAAGGGAAAACAACCTGATAGTTGTATTCTCTGTTTCCAATACAAGTAATTCATGGATCACTTAAATTCAAATTGAAAAAGAACAAATAGAATTTCACCCCTTCTCCCTATTCCTAGTTTTCCCAATAATGTGTTTTAAATCTATTTCCATATCTTTCAGGACCCAAGGATATTTCTTCCTAATTTCCACCTTCCAAATTTGCTACTTCATGGCACTTACTTTTTAATGAGTAAGTTTCTGCTTTCTTCTGAAGTCATCTGAGAAGGTGAGGTCAGAGAACCAAAAGATATCACTTATTCTCTTAGGAATCTGAGACTATAAATATTTTGTTACAGGTGCAGATTCTTTTAACCTAAGGTTTAGATCATGTTAAATAGAGAGTATCTGCCTTAAAACAGCTTGATGTGTGACTCCTATATGTCAAACCCTTTTCTTTTTAACTTAAAACTGCAGTACTATCCATGAGCATGGTATGTTCTTCCATTTGTTTGTGTCCTCTTTTATTTCACTGAGCAGTGGTTTGTAGTTCTCCTTGAAGAGGTCCTTTACATCCCTTGTAAGTTGGATTCCTAGGTATTTTATTCTCTTTGAAGCAATTGTGAATGGAAGTTCATTCCTGATTTGGCTCTCTGTTTGTCTGTTACTGGTGTATAAGAATGCTTGTGATTTTTGCACATTAATTTTGTATCCTGAGACTTTGCTGAAATTGCTTATCAGCTTAAGGAGATTTTGGGCTGAGACAATGGGGTTTTCTAAATATACAATCATGTCATCTGCAAACAGGGACAATTTGACTTCTTCTTTTCCTAACTGAATACCCTTTATTTCTTTCTCTTGCCTAATTGCCCTAGCCAGAACTTCCAACACTATGTTGAATAGGAGTGGTGAGAGAGGGCATCCCTGTCTTGTGCCAGTTTTCAAAGGGAATTTTTCCAGTTTTTGCCCATTCAGTATGATATTGGCTGTGGGTTTGTCATAGATAGCTCTTATTATTTTGAGGTACGTTCCATCAATACCGAATTTATTGAGCGTTTTTAGCATGAAGGGCTGTTGAATTTTGTCAAAAGCCTTTTCTGCATCTATTGAGATAATCATGTGGTTCTTGTCTTTGGTTCTGTTTATATGCTGGATTATGTTTATTGATTTGCGAATGTTGAACCAGCCTTGCATCCCAGGGATGAAGCCCACTTGATCATGGTGGATAAGCTTTCAATATCGTGAAAATGGCCATACTGCCCAAGGTAATTTATAGATTCAATGCCATCCCCATCAAGCTACCAATGAGTTTCTTCACAGAATTGGAAAAAACTGCTTTAAAGTTCATATGGAACCAAAAAAGAGCCCGCATCTCCAAGACAATCCTAAGTCAAAAGAACAAAGCTGCAGGCATCACGCTACCTGACTTCAAACTATACTACAAAGCTACAGTAACCAAAACAGCATGGTACTGGTACCAAAACAGAGATATAGACCAATGGAACAGAACAGAGTCCTCAGAAATAATACCACACATCTACAGCCATCTGATCTTTGACAAACCTGAGAGAAACAAGAAATGGGGAAAGGATTCCCTATTTAATAAATGGTGCTGGGAAAATTGGCTAGCCGTAAGTAGAAAGCTGAAACTGGATCCTTTCCTTACTCCTTATACGAAAATTAATTCAAGATGGATTAGAGACTTAAATGTTAGACCTAATACCATAAAAATCCTAGAGGAAAACCTAGGTAGTACCATTCAGGACATAGGCATGGGCAAAGACTTCATGTCTAAAACACCAAAAGCAACAGCAGCAAAAGCCAAAATTGACAAATGGGATCTCATTAAACTGAAGAGCTTCTGCACAGCAAAAGAAACTACCATCAGAGTGAACAGGCAACCTACAGAATGGGAGAAAATTTTTGCAATCTACTCATCTGACAAAGGGCTAATATCCAGAACCTACAAAGAACTCAAACAAATTTACAAGAAAAAAACAAACAACCCCATCAAAAAGTGGGCAAAGGATATGAACAGACATTTCTCAAAAGACATTCATACAGCCAACAGACACATGAAAAAATGCTCATCATCACTGGCCATCAGAGAAATGCAAATCAAAACCACAATGAGATACCATCTCACACCCGTTAGAATGGCGATCATTAAAAAGTCAGGAAACAACAGGTGCTGGAGAGGATGTGGAGAAATAGGAACACTTTTACACTGTTGGTGGGATTGTAAACTAGTTCAACCATTATGGAAAACAGTATGGCGATTCCTCAAGGATCTAGAACTAGATGTACCATATGACCCAGCCATCCCATTACTGGGTATATACCCAAAGGATTATAAATTATGCTGCTATAAAGACACATGCACACGTATGTTTATTGCGGCACTATTCACAATAGCAAAGACTTGGAATCAACCCAAATGTCCATCAGTGACAGATTGGATTAAGAAAATGTGGCACATATACACCATGGAATACTATGCCGCCATCAAAAAGGATGAGTTTGTGTCCTTTGTAGGGACATGGATGCAGCTGGAAACCATCATTCTTAGCAAACTATCACAAGAACAGAAAACCAAACACCGCATGTTCTCACTCATAGGTGGGAACTGAACAATGAGATCACTCGGACTCAGGAAGGGGAACATCACACACCGGGGCCTATCATGGGGAGGGGGGAGGGGGGAGGGGGGAGGGATTGCATTGGGAGTTATACCTGATGTAAATGACGAGTTGATGGGTGCAGCACACCAACAAGGCACAAGTATACATATGTAACAAACCTGCATGTTATGCACATGTACCCTACAAATTAAAGTATAATAATAATAAATAAATTTAAAAAATAAAAAAATAAAAAAATAAATAAATAAATAAAAAAACTGCAGTACTCACCAAAGCTCACATTTACCATTGCCAAAAGATTGCTACTTAAGTATGCTTTCCATATTGGGACACATAAGCCAATCTATAGCCATATATATACAATGCAAGCATTTATTTCATAATTACTTTTTAATTTTACAGATCTTCTTCAATTTGTGAATTTCCTTTGCTTTGCTGTACTTGAAATGGACAGCACATGCATGGCCCATAAAATTGAAAATCAAAAAAAGTCAATGAAATCTGTTAGTTGGGAAATGAATGCTTGATGGTTTGAGTTAACAAGAATCAAGAATAAAAGATTCTGAATCTACTTCTCTGTGAGATAAAATGGTCCCATTCCACAGTGAGTGCTCTCCTCCAAGTCAAGCAAAAAGATACTTGAAGCCAATGAATAGTGCTAGGCCTATAAAATCAATGATGATAAGAAACCTCTTGTGCTAATGCAGGAAATAGGAAAATTTTTATTCTGTTGTTTTAGAATCAGATGATGTAAATTCCTATACCTCCACAATACACAGTTAAAACAGGCTTGGTGACGTTGATACCACAAAATTTTTTCACCAAACAAGAGAACTGGGCAGGCCTAGTATCATATTCGGCCATATTTCAGTCGTAAAGGAATTTGGAAAAAACTCTAAGTTTGGTCAAGATCTTGAAACCTTATGCTATAATAAGTATCACTGAAACTGTGACAAACATTACACACATTACACATATCCTAGAACTAAAAGTTTCTTTCATGGTTTGAATTATTGGATCCAAAAATCTTAGCATTGAAATTCTTATTGAAATGGAAAAGTAAAGAACTGTTGAAGATTTTTTAAAAGAACTAAGCATGAAAACTATGCTTTAGCTAACATAAAACTTTTCAATATTTTCCTAGATATAGATGCAAGTAAAATAAGCAATGCCAGCATTCTGGAGAAAAGTTCTTCCCTTCTCTGTTGCTATTCCTACTTTATCGCCTTCATAGAAACTTTCTTTCTCTGACATTGTCAGATTTGCTTACCTATTCCATGTATAATATCTATCTTCCCCTAATAAAATATAAGCTCCATAAGGACAGACACATTATCTCTCTCATTCACCATCACATCCACAGCAAATATTTGAAAATAAAATAATTGAATAGATGAATTAATAAATATGTGAGGTAAAATTTGAATGTAGTACAAAGTTTCTTGACATGATGAAGCATGCCTCTATTGCTACAAATAAAAATAAGTAGAAATACAAATAAGTAGAATAAATAGGAAAAGAGTCATCTTTAACAAAAACTTTCTAGCATTTTAAGAAGAATCAAATAACTTGTACAAAAAAGTTATAATTATCCAATAATATGTTGGATAATACAGTACTACGTAAATAAATGTATTATGTATTATAATTTAAACACTTGGTGGTATATGATTAAAGTATTCTTTAAAAAGCAAATATTTCTGTTTGACTTGTTTTCTGATCAACTATTCTAT
Source organism: Macaca fascicularis (assembly GCF_037993035.2). Taxonomy (NCBI): domain Eukaryota; kingdom Metazoa; phylum Chordata; class Mammalia; order Primates; family Cercopithecidae; genus Macaca; species Macaca fascicularis. The sequence continues at coordinate 25,829,972 of NC_088376.1, read as the reverse complement.
TTAAATAGTGTGAAATGGGCTTTTAGAACCTAAGTACAGTGTACATAACATCAACACCATCTGTCTCAGAAATAAAAATTCAATTTACCATTGTGGGACTTAATTCAGTAGTTTCTGATGTTTTAAATTAGGGATTTCTTATTTATAGTTTTTTTCCTACTTTTTCCATTAACATGATTCTATTCACGTTATACATTTTTATAACTATCATTGCACTGTATCCTAAATTATGTTAGGTAACAATGAAGGTATAACTAGATAAATTGAATCACATCAAAATTTAAAATTTCTTCATCAAAGGACACAATCAACAGAGTGAAAAGGCAACCCATGGAATGGAAGACAATATTTATAAATCGTATATCTGCAAATCACCAAATAAATGAAGAGCTCTTACAACTAAAAAACAAATAGTTTAAAAACGGATAAAGGACGTGAACAGAATTTTCTCCAAAGAAGATATACAAATGGCCAAGAAGTACATGAAAAGAGGTTCAACATCATTTTCATTAGGAAAATGCACAGCAAAACCACCATGAGTTACTACTTCATACCCATTAGTACATCCACTATGAACAACAACAAAAACAGGAGATAACAAAGGACGACGAGGATGTAGAGAAATTGAAACCCTTATACATGATTGGTGGGAATGTAAAATGGTATAACCGCTATGAAAACCAATATAACAGTTCCTCAAAAATGTAAAAATTACCATATAATTTAGCAATTCTGCTTCAAGGTATATGCCCAAAATAATTAAAAGCAGGGTTCCAAAGAGAGACTGTACACCTGTGTTCATAGCAGCATTATTCACAATAGCCAAAAGGCGGAAGTAACCCAAGTGTCCATTAACGGATGGACACATAAAATGTAGTATATACACGCAATTGATTTAGCCTCAAAAAGGAAGAAAATTCTGATACATGTACGTATCACATATGTCAACTCTATGTATCAGCATGTATTTGTTACCCATTATCGGACTTTGGTTTCTTTAGGTCATGTGTAATGTTTATCTATTAAAAATAATGCTGCTATCTATTAAAAATAATGCTGCAGTAAATATTCTGATGACTTAAGCCTTTCTCCATATTTCATATTTGATTTAACCTTAGGCTAGCTTCTTCTCAGGGGCTAAATTAGTAGGTCATAGATTATAAACATGTTTGAAGTTCTCTACTCATAAGAATTTATTTTTAAATGTGTTAAATTGAGGTTTAGGAAATTTGTCAGGACTTACTGGCTACAGGTGGTATCAAATATTAGATAAATATACCTGTAATAGTTTTTCAGTATTTCCAGGAGATACTGTATTTTGAATTTAAAAATCTTTAATCAACCTTTTATATAGAAAATATATTTTGATAGAATTGTGATTAAAGATATGCACCAAGTTATGCAATGTTATTTATAAAGACTCTTGTGGTGAGATCTACAGGTACCTTATGGTCAGAAAAATACCTGCCTCTTTTTTGATTTTGCTACCAGGCAGCACCAACTTGGGCCTATTTTTGTGCTTAATGACTGCCATGTTCTTCGCTCAGTTTTGCTACAATATTTCCCTGTCTTCCCTTTCTTACCCGGGAGGATAGAGATGGGAACTACAGACCACGAACTATGAAGGAAATTTTATATACATTATTCCATACAATGTGCTTGGCAGCTGTGTATTATGTTTTTTCATATTCCCTTTCCACCAATAAAACTGATGCAGAGAGTTTGAGTGGCTTGACTTTTATTATATAGTAATTCTTGGCCTTATGATACTCAAGTTTTTATTGTAAGTTACTCCAGGAGGCATAAATAATGTAAACTAGTATTTTCAACATTAAAACATCATTTGATTTAAGGCTGAGCACTAAAGACTAGTAGAATGTTACAGCCAGAAGAAAATCAATCATCTTTTCAACCCCATCCTTTGATAAGCAAAGGCCCAAAGAGGTGACCTAAAGGACCCATAGCATATAACTGGCTCTTAGCTACATTTCTGGGTCTTTTTTTTTCAAAATAGAGTAAAATTATCTTTTGTAGCTCATTTTCACTTCCTGTGCAAGAATCTCATTGCATATTAGTCTCAGGATGCACGTATTACTCCCAAAGAAAGAATGAAAGTGAGATTTAAACAAATTAAAAAATCAGTTTGTACCAGCGTATAATGCAACTACATGAATAACAAACATTCAAACTTTATGTGCAGAAGTCTTTCTTCTATTCTGCAATAAATTTTACATTATCCAATGTTATAATAATATCTCTATTCTCCAGGCTTGTTAGCTGTTTTATTTATTCATTTATATCCTTGAGAAAAAGTGACAATTTAAATTGATACAATTTAACCTACTTCTAGAATTTATCCTAAGGAAATAAACAGAAAATGTATCAAATAAATATGCATAAAAATGTTAATAGTATTTATTTTCTTTCATTTAATTACAGTATTTTTAAAGGGAGAAAAATAGGAATCATGTAAAATCTCAAGCAATAAGATTATTTAAATAATGATACAACACACAAAGGAGTCCTGAAAAGCAATTAAAAATCATGTTGCCAAACTATATTTATTGACATGGATAAAGGATAAGCCCATTTATCTAAACAAATGGATACTGCTATATATTTTTAGGCCTATCAATGTATCTTCAAAGAAACTCTAAAACACACTGTGAATTGTCTATAACAGGACTATGAATGAGTTGCCTCTATTTTTTATGTTTCTCTTTTTTTCTGAGACAGGCTCTCACTCTGTAACCCAGGCTGGAGTGCAGTGATCCAATCACGGCTCAGTGCAGCCTCAACCTCCCAGGCTCAAGTGATCCTCCCATCTTAGCCTCCTGAGTAGCTGGGACTACAGGTGTGTGCCACCACACTCAGCTAATTTGTTAAATCTTTTTTGTAGAGATGGAGTCTCACTATGTTGCCCAGGCTTGTCTCAAACTCATGAGCTCAAGCAATCCTCAAATCTTAGTCTCCCAAATTGCTGGGATTACAGGCATGAGCCACTGTACCTGTTCTTCTTTATATCCCACAAAACTTTTCTATTTTTTTTCCTTTTCTGTTTCTGTGTTGTCTTGTAATTATATACAGAGCAGATATTAGTTTATAAAAAGTAAAAAGACAATAAATCTACTTTTATCCAGATAAAATTATATTATTAAAAACCTATCTAAAATTAACTTACCATATTATCAAATCACAATGAACTTGATTTGAAAAATCCCAAGTAGTAATCACAGATTTTTACAAACACAATGCACTAAAAAAGTCAATGAAGCCAATAAATAGTTAAAAGTTTTTATATGCTGTTTTTTGGTCCAGTGAAACACACTCCGTGTTTCTCATATGTTGTCTTGTTTAACCTGCCTTTGTGAATAATGTCCCCACTCAAAGATGTCCATATTCTAATCCCTGGAAACTATGATTATGCTATTTTACATGGCAAAGTGAAGTTAAGGTTGCAGATGGAATTAAGATGGCTAATCAGCTGACCTTGATATAAAGAAATTATCCTGGACTATCCCAAAGGACCCAATGTAATCACAAGGATCAAATGTAGAAGGAGGCAGAAGGTCAGTGTCAGAGTGACCAAGCCTAAGGAAAACTGGACCAGCCACTGCTGGCTTTAGAGGCAGAAGGGGGCCATGAAACGGGGAATGCAGGCAGCTTCTAGAAGCTGGGAAAGACAAAGCAAGGAAATGGATATTCCCCTAGAACCTGCAGAAGAAAGGCAACCCTGCCGAAATCTTGATTTCAGCTTAGTGAGACCCATTTCCGAGTTCTAATCTCCAGCACTGTAAAATAATAAATTTGTGTTGATTTAAGCCACCAAATTGTTGGTAAATTGTATTACCATGATAGGAAACTAATACAGATCCTGGTATCTTCATGTGACGATTTTAAAATTAAATGTGAATGTTCTACTCCTCTGTTAATACTAATTAATACTAACATATTATTGTCATGAATATCAAACACACCCTTGGACTAGTCTTTATGCTATTACATATCATCTTACCTTGAAATCTACACACATAAACACACACTCATACCTTAGATTCATTCCTTTATCATTCATTCATCTCTTGAACAAAATTTTGATATTACCTTAAAAGCTTCCATTCATTCTAAGTATTCTGATCTTTTACAGAGTATGTTCGACAATGACATTTTTCTAACATCCATCACTACCCATATAATCTCCTCAGTTCTTGTATTAAGCCTGACCAAAGTGAGCTCCTGACACCAGATTCTCCCTGACTTAAAAACCAGGGGAGTTGGCCGGGCGCGGTGGCTCTCGACTGTAATTCTAGCACGGTGAGAGGCCGAGACGGGTGGATTGCCTGAGCTCAGGAGTTCGAGACCAGTCTGGGTAACACGGTGAAACCTCGTCTCTACTAAAATACAAAAAAATGAGCCGGGCGTGGTGGCAGGCGCCTGTAATCCCAGCTACTCGGGAGGCTGAGGCAGGAGAACTGCTGGAATCTGGGAGGCGGAGGTTGCAGTGAACCGAGATCCCGCCGCAGCACTGATGCCTGGGCAACAGAATGATAAAAACCAGGGCAGTTAGAGGAATTAATGTGCATCTCCTGATAAGAGCACAAGGGGGAGCACTGTCCACAGAGTAGCACTTGGTCTGAAAGGTAGAGGCAGGAACAAAGCGCAGCTTTGGTTCCTGGATTCCTGTTGGCACCATGGGTTCTGACACAAAACCACCCACAGAGGTCCACCACGTTTCCAGGTGCTGTCCCAGGCCAGGCTACAGTCGACTGCAGAATTCTTGTTCAGGGTGAACGAAGTAATCACAAAACCACAAATTCAGGGCCCAGAACCACATACATCTTCTTTTTCTCAGTCTCTTCCTGGACTTCTCCTTCAAACCTTACCTATCTAAAATGTAAGATTACTGTCCCTTCCTTCAACAATGAGGCTTCTTTGTCACCCTCCTAACAGTACGTTTAAATGCTTCCAAAATTCTCTACCATGTAGAATCCCCTGACACTCTTCAGAAAAGAACTTTCTGGCATCTCTCCCTAGAGCAAAAGAAACTAAATGGACAAATAAAAGCAAAAAGAAATTCTCCACAGTACATCTCATTACACGTGCTTACTAGAATATTCATGTTTCTTTGAGCAATAATTCATCTCTCTCAATTTGTCTCATTTGTATTATATCAAAGTAATTGTGTGATTTGTTACCTTTTTCTTTTAATAAAACATTTCGTTTCCTCATTCTGCTACCAATATAGGGCCAAACAAGTTTCAGAAATAAGGCAACACTTCATGTCTTTTTTTTTTCTTTTTTTTTTTTTTTTGAAACAAGAGTCTCACTCTGTTGCCCAGGCTGGAGTGCAGTGGCATGAACGATCTTGGCTCACTGCAAACTCCGCCTTCCAGGTCCAAGCGACTCTCCTGCCTCAGCCTCCCAAGTAGCTGGGATTAGGCATGTGCCACCACTCTCGGCTAATTTTTGTATTTTTAGTAGAGATGGGGTTTCGCCATGTTGGCCAGGCTGTTCTCGAACTCCTGGCCTCATGTGATCCACCTACCACGGCCTCCCAAAATGCTAGGATTACAGGTGTGAGCCACTGCACACGGCCTTATGTCTTTACTCACCCTGTTCATGAAGGATAGTGTTTAATAGTTGAACCTTTACAAGTGTCCTTATCTTTTTTTCCTACATTGTTGTGGAAACTTTCAATGGTAAGTAAATTTTCATTGTCAAGCTTAATTTTCAAATAGCTAGAAGCATTTTACAAATATACAATATATATATCAAAGATTTATTTCACAAGCGAGGGAACCAGAAGGATGATAAAGCTGGTTCAAACAGCACTTGAGAAACAGAGATTTATATATCCTGTCAAAGAAGATCTGCTGAAATAGGTTTGCTAAGTTAGAGAAGAGATGGGTTAATGTTCTACAGGACAATAAAACTATAACCATTGGGGTTATCTATTCATTTGCATCTGTACTAGAAAATTTATTCTGAGACAAAAATCTACAAGTTAACATGTCAACTTCATAAAGCCTGGGCCATAATCAATAGTAAACAATCAGTAGTAATAAAACAGGGATATATTCTAGGAAATTCAATAATCCTTGGGTGGGCTTGTTAAACAATGCTCAGGTATGATGTTGAGAATACATGTCCTGCTTTTGTTTTATTACCACATTTAAGGTGATTTTTCTTATGAGAATTAGATAAGGCATCTTTTTGTACCCATATCACTCTTTTCCTGGGTTGCTTTCTTCCCCAATTAATGTTTTGAATTTGTACATCTTTGGTCTGCTTTTCTATTAATGGTAAAATCATTCACCTAATTTTTTTTTAGTGTCTTCCATTTACCAGGCTGTATTCTAGATACATTTGTATAATAATTTATATTTCAAAAAGGACCTTCATCTCAAGTCTTATTTTTCTCTCAAGTTGGAGGAGATATGGGTACTTCAGTAAGAATTGAATAAATTCAAAAATATATTACTGAGTAACTACATTTTAGATGAATATAAAATAGTTACTATTTAATTCTTGCAATACCTTTAGAAGGTATATTTTGTTAAAGATCAGGAAATCGAGGTTCAAAGAGGGGATTTTCCTTGTATGTGAGCAGATAGGTTTCAAAGCTGATATATTTTTCACTAGACCTCACTGTCTTAAACTATTATTCTTTTAAAGCATGAAGATCAAAGTTTTTAAACTTTAGGTCTATCTTATTTATAATTTAAATGCCAATCTGTGATAAAAAGCTTAAGATATAATTCAAAACTACTTGCTAAATAAAGCTCTTTAACTAATAGGTCTATGAAATTAGAATTATGGTAAGATTCTACCCCTACAAGTAATTGCTAAAATGCTGGTCTTTCCTGACACCCATTAAATCTGTACCTTTCTGTGAGATATATGGCCCAATATTGCATATTTTTATCATTGGATTTAATTATTATCAATTCCATGTTAATTAACCTCTCCAAGTATCTCTCCTGAGGTTTGTGTCTCAAAGTCCCTAGATACAGTCTTTCTTTAAAAAAAAAAAAATGGTGGAGGAGGAAGAGGTAACTACTGAAGAAATAACTAGATTTCTTTAAATTCTAAGGATGATTGATGATTTCATATACATTGGATAGTGTATACATTATTTATATATACTGGAGGGAAATATATTATAATACATAAGATAACAATAGAATGAAATGTGAATTCAGCGTGAGAAAGTTTAGGTTCAATTCTAATTTTGAGCAAGGAATTTACTTCATCTTTCTTACCCTTACTTATATGTCAACTGAGATTATTGTGAGTAGTAAGCTAGATAACGCATGAGGAGGTGGCTGTAAACTTTACAAACATCAGGTTGTTATTACCTCCAGGATACACCCTCCCACTACATCGAATTTATCTTATGTCTTAAAACTTTTCATGTTCTCTCAGTGCAGGAGACTTGTACACGCTCTGCCTTCTGCCTGGGATCCATCCACAGCATTTTCTATTCTCTGTCTCCTATTATTTTAAAGATGCCCACTTAGAGCACTTCTGGAAATTTTCATCCATTCCCCATCCTGAGTTGCTGATAAGACCTCTCCTTTTTCCATCAGAATACATGTCACTCTGTTGTCTTCTTACTTGCCCATCTCCACTATTCACATTAAACTCTCTAAGAGACAGGATCACATCTATCTTCTCTCCCCACCACTTAGGGCAGTCCACATTATATGGTAAATACTGAATAAATCTTTGTGGAATGAATTTTGAACTGCCAAGTAGCATATTTCCACCTCATTACATCTAGGCAAAGTGTATTGAGCACCTAACACTTCATAAGTAGTATATATGGGATTTAAATGATATGGTCCCCACTCAAACGAATTGAAGTATTAAGATTTAGATACAAAAAAAATTACAGATAAAGCAAAGCATGTTTATGAGTAAATAGTGAATGCACTATACAGTATTCACGTAGTTAAGGGAAGTGTTTTTTAGGAAGTAGGAAAGTTTGAGGCAAGCTTCCATAATAGCCCTAAATCATCGGTATGAAAAACCATTAACTCAAACGGAGTACTCCTAACATCACACGGAGGCTACCTTTGGGGAATGTGACAACTGTGGGTACACAGAATCTTCACAGAGGAGGTAAAGGAGAGTGTTTCATTATTGTCACTGTTTGGCATTGTTTTCATACAGCCTTTGTTCCCAAGGTTAAAAGGCTCGATCTCAGCAAACACTTTGTCAGTTCATTATTTTTACAGGAGGAAATCTGCTAGTATATTCTCTGTGCTTACTGCTTTTTAGTTCCAAACAACTTTCCCAGGAAGGCTGCTGATTCACCAGAGCTCCCCATTCACCTTGGCACCATTGTATGGCTTTGAAACTAATTCTTCTCATTGTGGCAAGTGCTGAAAGCAAACTTATAGTGTATTTGATTCAGACCTGTCCTTCATTACTTTGGCAATAGGTCTAACTAAGTAAATTTATCATTATAGCTTTAAAATAATTATAAAACCTGAAAGGGGAAAAGAAAGTTGATTTAAAGCCATTCCTTCCTCCAAGGATTTTGATAAAACGATCACATGTGTAAACTGTGTTAGGCATTTTGTATTGATATCCATTTATAAGTGCATATATCAAAATGTATACAAGCATTTTTGTGAATATATATGCATATATTAAATTACATACACACTTCATGTATGTATAATATACTTTGTCCATCTGTTTGAATCATTTCTTACGTAAATAGACATCAGTACATACCTGAGATGCCCCAAGGTACTCTGTTTTATAACATCATAGCACAAATATGCATGTAAAACTGATAACATCATCCTTACAAAATGAATTATGTTGCCAAAGTAAAAAAAGTATAAAATACAATGTTAGCATCTCTTCATCAAAAAGAGCTAAAGCTAAAAATAAATAAATAAAAGCTTATCTCCTAATTACAGGGTTGCACTTCAGAAACATCAAACATCCCAGTTGCAGATTAACCGTGTGAGCTTAAATGTTCCATAGTAGATATTTGTTCCTTTTCTTGATTTCTTCCCTTCCACCTATATAACATTGGAACTGCGTAAAGAGAAGTAAACTTGAAGGTTATTATCTAAAATAGTCTGTCCCTGATGGACTAGTTTGGTATTTTGTAATTATGCTCTATAAGTTTTAAAGAATCACCGGTACTGAAAATACCAATTTGCAGAAACTGACTAGTGCATTAGAGTCTGCAAAAGACGGCCTGACAATCAGTACTTTGAACAAATGTCCAAGGTCCGTACTTCTCAAATGTTAATGCTCAAACTAATCCCCTAGGGAGCTTGCTAGAGTGTTGCTTCTGACTCAATGCATCTGCAGTGGCACCTAAAATCTGCATTTCTAGCAAGCTCACAGGGAATATGAAAAACACTGGTTAAAGGACCAGACTTTGAGTACTCAGCTCTAGCTGATGGTGACCATAAGGCATGATGAGGAAGTAGTAGTCTAGTCATTAGTTCTCAAAATGTCAGACATTAATTTGTTTAGGTAAACAATTTGGAGTCAAAGTTATTTTATTAGTAATATTAATTAGTTTAAAAAGATAAAGAAGAAAGAAAAGATGTAGGAAGAAAGACTGTCTTCTTAACCTATTGGGTTACTGTTCCAGACACCTCAGCTAGGCTAGTTATGGTAGAACTGAATAAATTGTAATAGGCATTTCTTAGCTCCATAGTTTTCTGTAACTTCTATAGCAAATAAAACTTTATAATTATTCTCTGCTTGGTTGATTGATGGATTCTCTCATTCTTGTTGCTTAATTCTCAAAAGACACGTTTATTTCCTTTCTTAGATTCTTTCAGTCCACACGTATTGCGTACATACTGAACTAAATGGTATTGGGAATCACAAAACCAAATAAAGCACTATTCTTACCCTTCAAAGCATATACAGTCTGTCCAGAAGAAGAAACAAGATACAAACTCAAATATCCTAATTCAAGGTAAGATGTTATGTCATTGAAACAGAAACACCAGGGCTATTGTTATGGGAATTCAGAGGAATGTGGAATTATTTCTTAGTGCAGTGCCAAAGCATGACACAAATTTGAACCAGGTCTATCTTACCCGTAATTACCACGCTGTGCTGAAGACTGGAAACCAAGGGACCCAGCTGTCAATGCTACAGGACTCTGAACTTGTCCTCAGGCAACCAGGGTGCTGGCAAAGGTTTTCGTTTAAGCCTGACAATCATTCCTTCAGTCCTGAGTTTAAAACTTTAAACTTCTCCTTGAGGCTAATCAGTTGAGTTTTTAATGGGCCTCATGAGATCAGTGTTGAATGAATACAGTTTTCAGTATGTCCACTTAACATCCATTTCTCTGCTGCATGGTTTTCCTCTGTTGACATCATTCCCCCCAAAAATATAGTTTTTAATTATATGTCTTTTAATTCTAAAACTTTTTTAGTTTCTTTAGTCACTTTTCAGCACATAAGAGAAAATTTATATGAGACAAAGTTGTCATGTGGTATTTGGGAATTGCATTCAATTTGTATTGCTCTATTGAATTATGACTATTATTATCATATAAAAAACTGTAAGAGAATAATATAAGGCTATTTCTGACATAATTCAAAATATGCAAAACAAATCTAATTTGTGTGAACCATTTTGACTCACAATTTTTACTTTTACAACAAGCCTTAAAAATAGGTTATCAATTCTAAGGAAATTATCCTAGCAAGGAAACATTATGAAGCAATTTACCGGTTCTATGACTTAGAGAAAAAAAATTTACTTTTTTTCGGTATTATGCACCTAAATCTGCATAATTCTAAAAATGGACCATTGTTTCATGAAATATTGAATTGTGTGTTTTGTGCATAAAGCAATGAGTATTTATGGAAGAAAATATATGCAAAATTTGTATTGCAGAAAAGCAAGATGCCATAACATCTCAGCAATATGATCATATATTTTGAAAATGGTTATTTATGGTTCACCTGTATATTGAGATAAAACAGAAGGAATGCATTTTTAAGGAGCAATGCCCCATTCCCTTCCAAAATTAATCATCATTTGAGTTTTCCAAATTATAGACAAATAATAATGTTTGATTTTGACATTGTTAACCATGGGCTTGTACTGCAACCATGTGTTAATCAAGCAAACTCACCTATCAAAAAGAATAACAACTTGAGGACTGTTTCCATTACGTTTACACTATGATGGCTAAACAATCACATTGAGAGCTGGGCCCCAAAAAGTGGGATGTATACTTTGGATTTGGAGCTGGGTCCTAGGACACCCAATTATTGTGATGAATGCCTACTTTATATGTCTTTAACATCCTTTAAAAAGTGATGAAAGAGCTCGTCAATGTTGAGGAACATGAAGGGGTGTGAACAGGATCAACACACACTGGTTAAGGTACTCAGAAATTCTTTGAATTATTCCCAGTATTTGCTCAATAAACATCTGTGGATGGACCAATCCTATACAAGCTTTACGCTGACAACAGTTCTTCCAGCAACTGTACATAAGCCAGGTCCTCATTCTGCTGCATGGCTGTGGTTTACTCTGGCCATTCCTCTGCCAAATGCACAAGGAAGCCTGGTCAGGTAAAACTCTTCCAACTCTTTGAATGTGAATGACTGGCCTCCAGAGAGATTATCTATCATGCATTGTGAAGACAGTCCTAGACTTCTCTGTGAAAATATGGAACCATTATAAAGACACAGAAACCAAAGGACATTATGTTTTTCACTATCTTTTGCAAAAAGGGTCCCAAAGGAGGAGTGTGGGAGAAATAGAAAAGTCCCAGAGAAGGTACAATCAAAAGTATGAGTATTTCTACCATATGTTTACCATATTTCTACCATATGTCTAAACATATGGTCGAAATGCCCATACTTATGATTGTACCTTCTCTGTGACTTAGCAAAGAAACTGTCTTTATTTAAGTCTTTATGAAGTTGTAGTAATACTTGGAGAAGCTTTCTCAATTGCTTTATTATAAAGAACAAAACTGGGAAGATACATTACCATAAAATAACATCAATTAATGGTAGTTACTAGAGGTTACCTTGCAGAATTAGTTACCAAAAAAAAAAAAAAAAAAGAACCAAGAAATTTTGCACATTTAGTAATCATAACTATCATAACTAGAAATGTGACATCGTCATCACTGGATATTGGATGCCATTGTAAAGAAGCCTTTGAGCAATCATTTCAAAAGTCATTATAATAAGCAGTTACTTTAAGGAAGCCATGAATATCCACCCACAGAAACAACCAAAAACAGTAATGCTACTGTTACGCATATGGATTACTGTAGCATACCATCATTATCTCAACTTAAAGTGAAAACAGTATTCTTAGCCTGTAAAACTTTTAGGTGAATCAGAAAAATGGCTCTAAAAATGATTTTTTTAAATTGCTATCAAAACTGCCTGTAAAAATTTGAATAATTTTTTTTTAAATGTGAGATTGAAAAAAAGGGATGGGCCGGGCATGGTGACTCATGCCGGTAATCCCAGCACTTTGGGAGGCCGAGGTGGGTGGATCACCTGAAGTCAGGAGTTCGAGACCAGCCTGGCCAACATGGCAAAACCCCGTATCTTCTAAAAATGCAAAAATTAGCTGTGCATGGTGGCGCACACCTGTAGTCCCAGCTACTCAGGAAGCTGAGGCAAGAGAATCACTTGAACCTGGGAGGTGGAAGTTGCAGTGAGTCGAAATTGCACCACTGCACTCCAGCCTGAGTGACACAGTGAGACTCCATTTCAAAAAAAAAAAAAAAAAGATGTTTAAAATTGATGTCATTAATGTATATAATATTAAATATGCATATGTGACTAAGTAAATTAAATATTATACTACTATAATAATTTTATCTACATTATTTAAAGCTTATGTTTCCATGAGAGTGAGATATTTGTATATTTTGTTTACTTTTGGACCTCATGTACATCAGACAGGAATTGACATATTGTAGGCATTCCATAAATATTTACCAAATGAATAAATACAGTTTAAAATTTTCTTTAATCTATCACTAGGAGAAAAAGTAAATTTTACAATAGTATTATAGTCATACATATGTGGTAATACCTTATTTTTTATATGAAACAAAATATATAATTTTATTAATTCATATAGGGAGAAACAATTATAGATTCACATGCAGTTGTAAGGAATAATACAGAGATCCTTTTCACAGTTTGCCCAGTCTTTTCTGATGGTAATATTTTGCAGAATTATAGAATATTACGACAATAAGGATACTAACATTCATATAATTCACTGATCTTATTCAGGTTTCTATTCTACTTGTTGAGTCTGAGACATGGATTCATGAAGGAACAAAAATGAAAATAGTTTTGTATTAAATACTTATTAAGACCTGTTAATACAGTCATTAGTAACAGGTCTTTAATTTTTTTTTCTTAATCACTCTTAAAAAATGTTAGTATCATCCTCAAAATGCCTAAGTCCTCTGATGAGAAACATACAGGATGAGTTAGACTAATTAAATCGATTAGGTAGAACATATATGTTTTTATAGGCAAATATTCAATAAACAGACAATGTGACCCCTTCAAAGTTTATTCTCCTCTATTGTTTTAACAAAGAACAATGTACTTTTCTGCATTAATGGAAGCACTAGTTTGGAAATAATTCTGTGTTATGGGCTAGGCCTATCTGCTTGAACAAGTTGGAAGGATTGCCTGCTGGCTAGTAAAATTAATGAAGTAAACTCACACTTGGGACAACTACAGAGAAGAAAATATTCTGATCTATAGTTTTCTCACCAATAATAAAAAAGGGGTTGAAGTGCTTTATAAAGACCATTTAGCTCTAAAATTTCTATACTTATAAGCTACTTGCTAGCATTTCCAATGCATGTAAAGTGAGATTCTTTATATAATTTGCTGGTTATATCTTGTACCTTCAGTACTTACCCACTTAACATTATTCTTTATTGTGATATAAAAAAGTTCTATGAGTAATTTCCACCAAAAGCCAATTATTACACAGCCACCCTTATAAAAAGCCTGTGGCTTTCCCTCATATTGCACAAAGCTACAAAGGGTCCTAACTGCCGTATCCTACTTGTACAAATTCAGTTGGCATGCTCTTCAGCTCCAGTAGTTGTCACAAAAATGAGCAAGGCTCGATTTCCACATAGTCACTGAAATGATCCTTTTCATGTTAAACTGCTTCCAGGATGCCAGTCTGGAAGTCAGATCCTATGTATTGAATATCTACTTTTCCCCATGGAAAGTTCTATGTACCATGGGGAATCCAGAAAAATAGGCACAGTCCTTGAGCAGTATATTCTGAGACTGGAGTTTCTCTTTTCATATTTGGGTTTCTTTTTTAGACTATCAGTAACATTAGTTACAGAGAAAAAAATAGGGAGAACATTGTTTGGAGTAATATGCTAGGGCTTTTACAGTAATAATTCTTGAATTACATGGGGAAATTACACTAAATGAATTCTAGTGAATTTCATGATACCATCCTTTTTTGCTGCCTTAAATAATGAAAAAAAAAAACCTGAGGTATCAATATATGAAGCTTCTTTCTCAGACCTTAATTCTTTGGCCATTTTTTTTATATTAATAATGTCTATCATACCTTCTCTTTAAGTAACCTTCAAGACTTACATCAGGTTTGCCTTCTAACGACATGTCAGGTGCAGGTGGGTGATTCTTTCTCTTTCTGTTCCCATAGCAAGCTGTACACACATTGACACTGTAGCACTCTTCATGTGTTTTTTGGATCACAAATTAGCTTTTTTTCTCTTCATATAACATTTGTATACTTATAGTTTAGTCAATCACCCAATAAATTTATGTTGACTGAAATTTTAGAAATATTGACACTTGGTACAAAATTTAATCAGAATCTCTCATTTAAGAGTTAAAACCTCTATTGAATTCCATTCTACCTGACTGTGTCAATATTTTTCAATGTTCTAGTTGATTTTAAGGCCATTTTAAATTAGTGGCCATTCATGAGGCACCATGAACTTCAACAACAGCAACTGCAAGCAGCACACTCAGTGAGTTAATAAGAACCACCATCAACATGAGCATATCTACTAATTTCTTCCCAAGAAGAAAAACCAAATAGCAACTGTAAAAATGATTTTTTAAAATCTTTGACCAAACTTTAATCTGTATACTCAATTATTGATTGGAAAGGTGAGTAGAAAAAACATAAATGTGGGGTTCTAGCATATCAGAGTTCAAATTCTAGCTCTACCAACCAATGACTGACTATGTGAAGTTAGGAATATTTAGGATCTCTAAGACTTTGGTTTCCTGTTAATAAAATGATAATTGTAATCCCTATTTTGCATAGTTGTACTCAAGATTTGAGGAGGTAACGCTGCAGACAAACAGTAGGCACTCCTTAAATGGTAGCTATGATGGCTATTTCTCAAATTGCTCTTAAAAGTTTACTTGGTTCTTGGATATTGTTTCAAGGAAATATGGTCATAAATTATGGAAACTAAGACTTATCTATATTAATGCATTCTTTTCAGAGGATGTATGCTGATCAAGTTTAAATGCATCTTAAATATTCAAAAGATCTTTTGCTATTACCATGCTATTCTTTTATAGCATTAAGTAATTATGTTTTGAGATATTTAGATTTTTTAAAATAGAACAGTAATTAAACTCTTATCCATGCTGAATTCATTGATGAATAAGTTAAAATTCCAGGGACAGGCTGGGTGTGGTGGCTCATGTCTGTAATCCCAGCACTTTGGGAGGCTGAGGCGGGTGAATCACCTGAGGTCAGGAGTTCGAGATCAGCCTGGCCAACATAATGAAACCCCATCAAGAAAACAACAAACAACCCCATCAAAAAGTGGGCAAAGGATATGAACAGACATTTCTCAAAAGAAGACATTCATACAGCCAACAGACACATGAAAAAATGCTCATCATCACTGGCCATCAGAGAAATGCAAATCAAAACCACAATGAGATACCATCTCACACCAGTTAGAATGGCGATCATTAAAAAGTCAGGAAACAACAGGTGCTGGAGAGGATGTGGAGAAATAGGAACACTTTTACACTGTTGGTAGGATTGTAAACTAGTTCAACCATTATGGAAAACAGTATGGCGATTCCTCAAGGATCTAGAACTAGATGTACCATATGACCCAGCCATCCCATTACTGGGTATATACCCAAAGGATTATAAATCATGCTGCTATAAAGACACATGCACATGTATGTTTATTGCGGCACTATTCACAATAGCAAAGACTTGGAATCAACCCAAATGTCCATCAGTGACAGATTGGATTAAGAAAATGTGGCACATATACACCATGGAATACTATGCAGCCATAAAACAGGATGAGTTTGTGTCCTTTGTAGGGACATGGATGCAGCTGGAAACCATCCTTCTTAGCAAACTATCACAAGAACAGAAAACCAAACACCGCATGTTCTCACTCATAGGTGGGAACTGAACAATGAGATCACTTGGACTCGGGAAGGGGAACATCACACACCGGGGCCCATCATGGGGAGGGGGGAGGGGGGAGGGATTGCATTGGGAGTTATACCTGATGTAAATGACGAGTTGATGGGTGCTGACGAGTTGATGGGTGCAGCACACCAACATGGCACAAGTATACATATGTAACAAACCTGCATATTATGCACAAGTACCCTAGAACTCAAAGTATAATAATAAAAAATAAAAAATAAAAAAGAAATACAAAAAATTAGCTGGGGTGGTGGCAGGTGCCTGTAATCACAGCTACTCGAGAGGCTGAAGGAGGAGAATCACTTGAACCCAGGAGGTGGAGGTTGTAGTGAGCCGAGATCGTACCACTGTACTCCAGCCTGGCCAACAAGAACGAAACTTCATCTCAAAAAAAAAAAAAAAAAAAAACAGGGACAATCAAAGAACGTCAAGAAGTGGCTCTCTTTGGGGAACTGTGTCCTATCTGGCCAATCTTAGGGTAGGATTTCTAAAGAAAGTTTGAGGGAAACATAAGTCATTGTCTTTATGAGGCATATTCCAGTTCATCAGAAATTCATCAGAATGAACTAAAAGCTAAAAAGCTGGTTAGCACAAGTTGAAGGTCATTTTCAAAATGGTTTAATTTCACCCATAACAATAGCCGAGGTTGAAGTATCTGGTCCCTCCTCACCTCACTGTATTAAGTAAAGGCTTTCTCTTCCAGTTTTGCACCCAAATTAAGCACATGTGAACTGTGGGCCATCAGTCAAATTTCTGCTTGCTCTTTGATGCACCTTTGAGACGTGACACATTTATCCCTAGAGAGGAAAAATTTGAATCTCTCCTGCCACTGTCAGTTAGGTCAAAATTAAATTCATTATCTTTACCAAATACCTACTGATATTTGTATGTTACTCTTTTAGTGAATAATACCACCAAGTAGCATCAACATAAAAACCTGAAATCCTCCTAGGTTCTTTCTCTTTCTCTCTCTCAGCTTTTTCTCAACTAATTGATGAATGAATCTTGAACGTTTTACTTCTTGTTCCTTCCAAAAATAAAGTGATGAGAAGGCACGAAGATAGCTACATGTAGAGATTGGGATGCCTACAAAAGGGGAGACTGGCATCTATCTCTCTTTCTCCAGCCA
Source organism: Macaca fascicularis (assembly GCF_037993035.2). Taxonomy (NCBI): domain Eukaryota; kingdom Metazoa; phylum Chordata; class Mammalia; order Primates; family Cercopithecidae; genus Macaca; species Macaca fascicularis. The sequence continues at coordinate 25,812,364 of NC_088376.1, read as the reverse complement.
GACATTTTCTGAATTGTTGAATAATGATTTCCATTGCTGCCATGCAATTTGCATGAAGCCTTATGACCAAGTTCTTGAGAAAAATAATGATGTGTGTTCCTTCAACTTTGTAGGCAAACATGAATAATGAAACACTTACTTTCTCAGGGCCTTCAGAATTCTAAAGGCCAAAAACTGAGTAGCCAGGAATAGTAGCATAAAAAGAAAAGACACTAATGGGAGCTACACTTTCAACATTTGTTGGCAAATATATATATATATCACTTAAGGTGGCTGAATTTGAGCCATCTTAAATTCTCTCTCTTTTAACAGGCTCTTTGATAGAGTAAAGAGTCTCTAGAAATATGTGACAGATAACCAAGATAGGCCTGAGGAGAAATGGTGGGGAAGAAGGCAGGCATAGAAGACCAGCTCAAGAGGGCATCACCCAAGTCAGGAAGTGTGCAGTGTAGACAGGCTCATAAAGGGCTTCTGATGACCCACAGATGTATACCCAAGAAGGCCTGCTTTTACATGCATATTGAGGCCATTGAACAATATTTTTGTGAGATTATAATTCTTCTCCACTTACTCCCCAACCTCCACAGTCTTTGTGTGGAAGAGCCAGTAGCAGAATGTTACTAAGAAGTTGAAGGAAGAGTGAAGAAAAAAAAATCCATGTCTTTCTTTCACACTTAAGGTCCCAAAGTCAAGAGATAAAGTGACTTCTGGAGAAAAGAAATGCTTGTAATCATGTTGAAAAGGAAAGATTTTATGTAAACTGGCTTGGGATTTTTAATACCTATAGAATCTACCCAAAAAACTACCCAGGGACCAGAAAGTATGATCCAACCAAATATGTTTAAAGACCTTATTTGCAGGAACAAGAAGGCATTTCTTATATGTACCATTCAAATCCAGAGTCTGTTCAATAAAGTAGTTAGTTTCAACAATTATTGTTACGGTGGTGGTTGTGGTAGTGATGGTGGTGGTTGTTACTGTTATCGCCAGTAGCGATAGTAGTAATATATCTATTTCTAGGTTTATCTTCTTCTATATGGTAAAACTTTTGAAGGCAGAAAATGCCTTTGGTTTGTAACCTTATAACTTAATGCAAGACCAAGTTAACTATTTTTTTTAAATAACTGCTGAAGTATCTCATGAGACATGAAAATGTGAACAAATTTTGACCCTGCTGCATCCTTAACGCATTAAAGAATAAAAATTCATTCAATCACTCATTCACAAACATTTATCACATGCCTTCTACATGCCAGAAAGTATACTAGACACTGGAGTAAAATTATAGGCCAAAGAAATGTGATCCCTGACCCCATGGACCTTGTAGTCTACTGAGAAATTCAGGAAGTTACTGGGCACCTATATTACACAATAGGAACTGATATGAGGAAAGTCTATAGGATCACTTAGAAGGTATACTTAATTCACACTGTGTTATGGTCACTGAACCTAAAATATTTACTACCTGGGCTTTATATAAAACGTTTGCTGACCTCTGAGCTAGAAGGTTGGTTAGACTAGAATGTTCAAGATGGCCGCATTTACACATCTGGGAGCTGGTCTCAGAGTCGGGTTGCCTCCCTTTTCTTCTCCATGGTCTGTTATCCTTAAGTAGGCTTCTCCATGCTTCTTCAGAACATGATGGTTGCAGGATTTCAAGAGTGTGAAGGTACACTTGCAAGAATTCTCAGAACAACATCACTATAATTACTTCTATTGGTCAAGATGAGACATAAGACTAGTCTGCATTCAAGGAGTTGGACTAAGGAACTTTCTTATCCGTTAGTGGGAGGAGTAGAAATACTGTACTTATTCCCCTTTGCAATACTAATTATACTGTCAGCAGTGTTTTAATCATATTATATAAATTTTCATATGTTTGTGATTTTATTATCTTAACTATCTACCACATTCAAAAGTAAAGTCCTTGTATCTTGATTGGGTTATAATTACAAATGTGCATAAGGATTTCAGTTTCTTATGGAGAATACAGTCAAATTAATGTTTCTTGAATTCAATTAAAACACCTACTGTCAAAAAATAAACAGAAAATCAGTGAGGATATAGAAAATCTGAATAATACCACCAACCAACTTAACTTAAATGACATATATAGAACACCCCATCACCAACAGCAGGATATATATTACATATTATTTTCAAGTACACACTGAACATTCCCTTGGGTAGACCATAGTCTAGGTCATGAGACAAGTCACTGTATTTGAGAGGATTTAAACCATACAGAGAATATTCTCTGGCTACAATTTAATGTAATCGTGAGTCAACACCAAAAATAAAACTGAGAAATCTTCAATTATTTGGAAATTGAAAAACAAATTATAAATTACTAATAGACCAAGAAAAAATAACAGAAATTTTTAAATATCAAACTAAATATGAACACAATAATTAAATAAAAATAAAACATTTCAAATTGCATGGGATGCAGTTAAAACACTGTTTAGAAGAAACTTTATAGCTGTAAACACTACTGTTAATAGAAAAAAGATCTAAAATCAATTATCTCAGTTTGCCTTTTAAAAAGGTAGAAAAAAGAAAATCAAAGCCAAAGTCATATAAAATAATAAAGATCAAAGCACAAATCAATGAAATAGAAAACAGACAGCAACGAAAAATTGATACAGTTAAAATTTAGTTCTTTGAAAAGGAAAATTAGTAAAAGTTTACCTCAACTGACCAAGAAAAAGAATGATGTAAATTACCAAAATTAGGAACAAAGAAGGGGTTTTCGCTATAGAACATAGAGCTGTCAAAATATTTATAAGAGAATGTTACAAAAAACTTTATATGAAATAGATGAGAAGAAATAGACAAATTTCTAGAAAGACACAAATTACCAAAACTGAGTTTGGAATACACAGAAAATCTGAATAAACCTGTATAAAGTAAATAACTCTGTAATTTAAAATCTTCCCACAAAGAAAAATCAAAGCCCAGATGACTTCTCTGATAAATTCTATCAAACAAACATTTAAGCCAAAAGTAATACCAGTCAAAACACACACATACACACACATTTAGAAAATAGAAGCCAAAGGAACATTTCCCAACTCAATTGATGAGGCCACCACTACTCGGATACTGAAGTCAGACAATGACATCACAAGAAAGAAAAACAATATGGTACAATGTAATTTTGTGATAATTTTAAACATGTTAGCAGTATCTGTTCTTTTACAGAGATAAGAATAACTTTCACTTGGTTTTATTTATAGATATAGTAGAACTGAATTTTTAGAGCTTGTTCTATACTAAGCACTGTGCTAAGTATTGGGAAATCAGAAGGAAGTGTCAGTCCCTTCTTTAGTTGCTCACCATCTTGAAGAAAATGACAAAAATGTAAATGAGTATCTGTTCTTATGTTCTAAAAGCTCTATGTTGTGAAATGCAGTGTGTACACACACACAAAATCATCACACTCAATGGTATTAAGAATTACTTCATAAAGAAATGCTTGAACAGCCTTGAAAAATCTTAGAAGACCCTAAGTTCTATGAACAGGAATTTGGACTTTATCCTTAATGTCAGTGTTTCTGAAAATGTGGGAAAATCACTTGGGCTATTAAAGATAACACTTCTGTGCTTGATTTTAGATAATAAGAATCTCTGTGGCACAAACCAGGAATTTTTAACGAAAGTAATTTCCTAAAGTTCAAGAACTCTGGAATTAGTAACAAAGTATCATCAAAGCATTTTGATGAGGTTTATGGTAACATCAACTAACTCTTAATCCTCATTTGGCCTCTGCTCAGTCAGTTCTACCCAACCGGCCTCTTCTTGGATGTTCTTAACTTCCTCTGCATCTTGAGCTCCACAAGTCAGTCACTGTGGCCTTCAGTAAGCCTCTGCATCACCCACCATGCCATTCTGATCTTCTACTACTTGGTCTTCATTCCTAGGGGTCACAGTTCTATTAAATAGGTTAATCAAATCATGCACACAAGGTTCACTATGTCCATGTCATTTGGTCTCAATCTGTGCCTTGATCTTCTTGGCACGTGCACTTTCTAGAGGCCCATAATCCTCTTTACAAGTTATGTTTCCTGCAGATATCTTTCTATGTTACCAATGAAATTACTCCTTCGTTAATTTTATATAGTCATGAATAAGAAATGTTAAACAAAAATACTTCATGTGGCTATGTAAGCTGAGAGATATTTGATAGTAACGCATAAGAATTATCAGGAAGTGGTATGCAGGGGCCTGGGAAAAGGACTTTCATAATCATGTCAGGTTGGAAAGTGTCTTCCTGTCAAAGGAATAGCCAATGTTACTCGGTGCAGAGGAATTTCACCGAGATGCAAGCATTCAGAACAAAGAAGGAAAGCAAGCTATGATAAACCCTCCAAGAGGAAAGTCCTCTAGAGAGAGAGATAGCAGTCATTTTCAAACAAGCCTGTTCATGTCCCAGAACTAAATTGAAATTTACAATAAGAATTAATCAGAGGAGAAAGCTATGCACGTAGTGTTGATGAAGCTTTCCTATTATCAACATGAACTTTGAACACGACTAACAGAACTGAAATGTCTGCAAATTATGATGAGAAAGGGAACCATTCAAACATAGGCATCTTGGGACTTAGAACAGATGGGACTTAGAAGAGACTCACTGGATGACTAAAAACTAGAACAAGAGAAAAGTAGCAGGCAGAGATATTTCCCTAGGGTTTTTGCCCATTGTTTAGTGAAAATGTACTAAAAATTTAACATCAGAACCATACTGTGTATTAGGGGAAGTCTTTTGTGTATAGTTTATAATCATGCTTATTTGAGCCACTAGGTAAATTTTATGTTATACATTCTACAGTAAAGTTGTAGTTACTAAAAGTCCTCTGTCTTTAGAAAATCCTGATTTAAGATAATAATAATAATACATTCCAGAATTTTGTGGACTTAACTAACAAAAGTCCTTGACCATCAAGGACAGGCCAGATAAACATTGAGATCTGAACTTTAATCAGGCCCACAGTGACTCTCATATAGCCTTAAATTCATCTCAACCCCAAGCATGAAAAGATCAAGCTAACTGGCTTAAGTTGTTACATAGACTGTCACTATCACCTCAACATATCTCTACAGGGCATTAACTTCCTGGGCAAACTTGAGTTGTGTTACCTGGTCTCTCTGAGAAGCCAGAAGCTCTGATTATCTTATCCACTAGAATCTGGGGATAGAAGTGGCTAAGGCTCCTAACAAGTGAGTTCAGTGGAGGCCATAATAAATCCTGACCCTCGTTCTCAGTGGAGGCTGAGCTGGACAGAGGTGTTAGAAAGTGTTCAGCATGAACATCAGAATCACCCGGAGGGTTAGTTAAATCATAAATTGCTGGATCCCACTTCAGAGTTTTTGATTCATCAAGTCTAGGCTGGGTCCTGAAAACAGGCATTTACAATAATTTCTCAGGTAATGCTGATGCTGCTTACCCAGATACTGCACTTGACGAATCATTGTGTTAGGAGTGCGGTGACAGCAGCTTAGGCCCTGGGGTTAAGTGGGACTGAGTACATGTGAGGAGACACAGAAACCAGGTCCAGTGCAGATGTGTTTCATTCATTCATAGACATCCTTAAGTTGATTTTACATAAACTTGGTTATCCAAAGTTGTGCTATACAATGTGACCTGGAAAAAGCTAACAAGACTGTCCTTTCATCCAAGACACATTTATTGAGTGCCTACTGTATATAGCAGATGCTGAGCTAGGCACTAGACATTCAGAAATGAAACATGATCTTGCTGTTAGAGAATTCTATTTTGAGATGTTTAAAACAATGATTCTTCCATCCCCATAAATCATGTTGCCTCTGGCTTCTGATTTAATGGCTTATTTTCATTTCTGAGGGAAGTCAGATGCTGCCTTAGAATAAAGAAATCATTGTTCAGCTTTAAACTCCAAAAAAAATTTCCTTGCATCCATAGTATAACAGTCTTACAAACCAAGCTTTGTTTAGAGGCAAAATGCTTTGCTAAATTCCAAAGCCTTACTTTCACATATCAGGGTCAGAGTCTGGAAATCTGAGCATAGGGTTTTATTCCATAGAAAAGTGAGAATTTGATGGAAGAACAGCTTCTATTACAGAGGAAATAAAAATACAAATCTCTGTCCTCTGGAAGGAGGACACAATAAATTTAGAAAAATTTCAGAAAATATAAGACCAGGGTAAGGTTGTGGATTTCCTGAAACTCAGTGCCCTAATGCCCTGAGCATGGTTTCAGAGGAGCAATAAACACCTCGTAATATAAACTTCAAGCTGATGGAAACTCAACAACAAACCCATATAGCTTGAAGGAGAATCCAAGAGCATCTAAGTGGTGCTCTGCTCCCCAAGTCATGACTGACATGTTGCAAGAATGATAGAGTATTATTTGTAGAGTCAGGTGTCTATAGGGATGGTCCCAAAATACTGCTCCTGTCTTTCTCTACTGCTTGCTCATAGCATGGTAAGGATGCAGAAATCCCCACACAACTATATGAGTGATGCAGATGTCCAGGCTGAGGGCTGAAATAGCTCAAACCAGGAGGGAGGGGAAGCACCTGAGTCATAAGAGAGCCAGTAGCACCTGAGGAAGCTGAGGTAAGGAGCCAGGCAGCAGTGGTCATGGTCGTGGTGAACCTCAAGCCATGATTTCATTCACCACTGACACGTCAAACACATCACCTGAAGATGAGCATGAGCAGACCCAACAGCCAAGCACTCTGGCTGAAATCAATTACCACTAACAGCATCAACATGTGGATCCAAGGTCTCCACAACTAACATTGTGAGTTGGGTAGAATTTTTCCTGAACTCTGACGACACAAGAAGGAGAGAAAAGAAGGAAAGGAAAAGCTCTCAAAAGACTGAGAGGTTACTAACAAAAGACTGAGTTTATCAAATGGAGACTCCTAAATTGGAGGAAACAGGTTTATCCAAAAGAGACTAATTTAAACAGGAAGATACTAATTTACATTTTAATGGACAAGCTTGAAATATATTGCTGTTTTTGTTGTGGTGGTTGTCACTGTTGTATTTCCTGCTTATGAGCAGGGATGGAGATTCTAGAAGAATATTACAGAAAAATTTTAAAGTGCAGATTGTTTTATTATGAGAAAAATGAAAGATTCCTGAATTGCTCTGAATAAATTTTAAACCCACCACAGTCACAAGAAAATTCTAATGTATTTGGCTCATGTCATGCACAGAGAATTATTATAAAATTACTCCCTTATTGGTTAAGGGAGTAACTAATGTAGAGTAATTTTATATGAACTTTATAGTATCCTGGGGAGTTCACTCTCCAACTGAGATTGAGATCTCTAGGTAAAGCTGAACAAGGAAGTGGGACCCAGAGTTGAGAACAAAACACAGGCTGAAAAAAAGTGTTCATCCAAGGAGCTGAATAGATAGATAATGATGATGATGATGACGACGACAACAGAGGCATATAAGGCAAATGATAGTAACTAGAATCACCATCATCAGCTAGTGGGAATGAAATGGATGTCCTGGCACAGAGTAGGTATCATTCATACACATATGTATTTAGTATCTCATATATATGCATATATATTGAATGACTAGAAGGTGGAAAGTAGAGTTTGGAATTACTATATGAGTCTAGCTTATAATACCAAGGGCACGTGTAGACTGCACTTAAGCTCATGAATAATTTGGGAGGGAGATAATGGGGGCTGTTAGCCACCCTACATTCTCCCTTCCATATCCATTTTCCACAGGGCAGTGTTTGATGAGAAGTGTGAGGGAGGTTCTAATGATGATAGAAGGTAGGCTCCCACAGCCAACACTTTAGGGCTGTATATTTCCCAGTAAACTTGGTTCTGAATATTAGTCAGAAATCCAGCACCTCCTGGGGACCTATTGTGGTTCCCAACTCTGCATCCTGTGACCCAGAGAAGTCACCAGGACATTGAGGCATCTCTGTGTCTAGCACAGTGGGAGCAGAGAAGCATGTGATGAATCTCCAAAAGGGAAGCAGAAGGATTCCCAAGGCCACTGGATTATGACCACTGTCACTTTGAGGAATGTCCTCCTGCTTTCACCACTGGCTGGTAGAATGTGTATAATTGCAAGAGAGCCATCTCCAGGCTGCCAAGTTGGTGAGTGAACTTCCTGTATAAATTACTGGACAGGGAAGGGCATCATTGTGATATTTCTAGACAACCAGAAATTTCCTCCTTGAACTCTCTGCTATTCTGAATATCCCCGGAAGTTTCAAGTAATAAAGGAAAATGGAAACCACAGTGTAAAGCTGTGGTTTTTTTGTTCTTTGTTTTTTTTTTTTTCTCCTCAATACTCCTTCTCTCTTCTCTCGTTATAACTTTTTGAACTCACAGAAAAATAACAGATAGTTAATACCTCCATCAGATTGTCTTGCTGTAAGGAACAATGTCTTCCAGGTTACTGACACAAATGTAGCCCAGTACTCAGCATGGTTGATCTGAGTGCTGAGATTGAGTTAATACGTTCTTAACCCCAAAATCTTACATTCCCCATGTATACCATGTCTTCTCCCATAATATGGCTTAAATTCATGTAGCTCATACCTTGCATTAGCATATTGGTCATGTCTGAAAAGAACCTGTGGCTTTTATTAAAAGCCTTCTTTGTGTTTTGGGTTTTATTTTTGAAAAAAAGTTTAAATTATATCTGAGATAAATGATTCTGGAAAAATAAAAGGTTGTAATTAACGGGATTCATAATCAGAGATTCTGTGAGGATGAGAGCTCACGATGTCTGAGAACACGGAGGAAGCGAGTACCCTGCCCAGCCTAGCCTTTCAAGTAGCATTGGCTGTGTTAGGAGGTAATTAAAGTTTGTCTGTGATAAGCAGCTGGGAAAAGGCTGAAGTCAACGATAAGCAGCCGAGGAGCTACAAAAAATGACCAAGAACAATGCTGTCAGCAGAGGGAAGCCAGTGTTTAGATAAGAACGCTTGAAGAGTGTAGCAGGGTAGAAAGGATAGCAGATGAATTCAACAGTCCAGGTACTATTCCAGCCTCTGGCAGCCACTCCTAGGGTGACTCATCTATGATGGTACAACTTCTCATGCCTCAATTTCCATATCTGCAAAACAAGATTGACTCATATGCCCCCTTCAGTACTCAAAGCCTCATCAAGCTTCATCATGCTCTGAATTCATAAAACCCGGATGGTGAATGTAACATCTTTTCCCAGGTATTTCTCCTTTAGAAATTTACAGCACCCATCATTAATTAGAAATTTAATTCATAGCCCCCATTTGGATTAGAATTATATTTTGGTAAAATAAATGTATTGTTGATTTATTTTCTGGTCTCAGTTTTCCAAAGCTAAGAAAATAAGAGCTGCTAATGCCTTATCTCCACCATCTGGGCTTTCTGGGAAAATGCCAATTATGTGTTATGTGAAATTCCGCCCCCCCACCACTGCAATTAGAAATTTCCAGCATTCTGTTATTCAAACTGTATCTCCCTGACTGCCACTTACTACCCAAAGTTGTACAGCGTTACTGTCAAAGATGTTTGCAGCTTTTTGCCTTGGAAAATGTGTTCACGGTATCTGTACTGATACACAAGTTCTGCCCATAGGGGCAACAATAATCAAAAGAAGTGAGAGAAAAAATAACTTATTCCCATACTAATGTGAAAAACATAGCCTTGTGATTATTTCCACTCGCTATTAAATAAAATGTATGTGACCAAAATGTCCCTTTGAGCCCTCCAACTTACAGGTTCTAGGAAGTGTAGTTTCATATTTTGTTCCTAAGTTGGGTCAATCATTCCTACTTGTTCACTTGCAGGACCCCAGCCCCTGCCCTTGCTGTACAGTTGTGGCTGTCATTGGGAGGAGCATGTCTTACAGACAAGGCTGGCCCTGGACTTGGGGACTCACCAGCACCTCTGCTGCCCTCACCACCCATCCCTTCTAATGTCTGCTATGCTCACCACATTGTTGCAGCTCCACTCAAGCTGGGCAATCGGTAGCCCTGACTTAGCCTGCAGTACCTCTTAGGGTGTCTTTGCTTTACACCATTACCGATACAGCCGCATCATTATCTATCTCTGCATTTCCATTGCCCCCTTCCTTATGTGAAAAGCTAATGCCATCCCTCTTGTGGCCTGTTCTTAGAGGGTATCCTGCAACAGAGTTGGGCGGTTTCTTGGTAATCCATAGCTTTTTGTTTTGCCAGCCAGTCTTGTATTACTTTCTTACGACTGCTGTAACAAATTACCACAAGCAGGGTAGCTAACAACAACAGAAAACTTTTTTCTCACAGTTGTAGAGATCAGAAGTCTGGAATCAGTGTCAGCAGTGCTGTGCTTCCTCTAAAGGCTCTAGGAAAGAATCTTTCCTTAACACTTCCAGCTTCTGCAGGCACCAGGTGTTCCTTGGCTTGTAGCAATACAATGTCTATCCGTTTTCGCCTTCACTTTCATGCCTTATACTCTTCTCTACGTGTCTCTCTGTTTCCCTTATGAAAATACCTGTTACTAGATTTAGGGCCCACCTGGATAATCCAGCATGATTTTATCTAGAGACCTTAAATACATCTGAGAAGACTTTTTTATACAAATAACGTCAAATTCCAGGTTCCAGGATGTGGTGAACGTATCTTTGCCACCCTCTGACCCACTACAAACCCTCGCACTGTGAGAGCATGTATTAATCTGTTCTCACACCGCTATGAAGAAATAAATACCCAAGACTGGGTAATTTATAAAAGAAATAGGTTTAATTGACTCACAGTTCTGCACGGCTGGGGAGGTCTCAGGAAACTTACAATCATGGGAAAGGCAAAGGAGAAGCAGGCATCTTCTTCACAGGGTGGCAGGATGGAGTGAGTGCAAACAGGGAGACCACCAGATGTTTATAAAACCATCAGATCTTGTGAGACTCACTAATTATCACGAGAACAGCATGAGGGAAATTGCCCCCATGATCCAATTACCTCCACCTGGTCCCACCCTTAACACGTGGGGATTATGAGGATTACAATTCAAGGTGAGATTTGGGTGAGGACACAGAGCCAAACCATATCAGAGGGTTTCCCAGAGAAGGAGCTCAGATTTCTAGCAATGCTTTTGTCAGTTCACATGCATCTCTTCCTCACAGAGCATGCAGGCACGCAGACCACAGATCCAGACTACTTAGAACTACTGCTTCTTCTCAGCTTTTAGATCACAAAGCTGAATGTAAGCTGCCATGGCAGATGTCGCCTTCTGGGGTTATGTTTTGCTCAGGAGTTGTCGCTCTGCAATATGATTTTTACCTCTCCTCAAAAGCCTGTTAGAAAAATCTTTGTCTGAATTACAAAAAAAAAAAAAGGGTCTATTTCAAGATCTTTTCCATTAAGTTCCTGGGCCCTAGAAAACCAGAAAATATGGGAAATACATATAACATATGTAAATATAAAAAATATGTATTTATTTAAGGATAAATTTATACTGATTTTTATATAATACATATTTTATATAAATATATGTGTGTGCATATATATAGTGTGTGTATAGATATAAATGTATATATAAAATCAAATATAACGGCATTGTTGCCAAACCTCACAGATCGGCTTCTCCAAGTCTGTGCTCTAATCCATCCATGATACCCAGTTACCTATCTGTCATACATTTCAGAAGCTAAGCAGGAAGCAGGTAAGAGTCCTGCTGATTTTCTTGCATCAAATAATGAGAAGACAAACCTCAAAATATCTTCCGAATTTCTAGCTCTCAAGATACATAACTGTGATAACTGATGTATTAAGGAATAAAATCTGAAGTCTTTCCTTTAAGCTGGTTGTCAGTAAAACATTTATCTTGTGATTTTCATAAAGTTCTTTTGGATCAGAATGGAAAAAATATTGTAGTTCCATATCTCATCTCTCTCAATCCAACTAATGACTTCATCTTTCTTCTTGTCCTATACTTACTCTTACATTAAGAAGGAAGCTTGGGCTTGTATCAAATGATGATTGAGGATCAATGAATGAGACCACAAAACCTGGGTCATAGAAGTTTGTAAAATATGGGCAGGAATAAATAGAGTTTGATCTTGTCACCCATTGTGTCATGTTATGACTTGAATTATACTTAATTTTTACTTAGGGTACTCAGAGCATGGAAACACAGGGTCAGCAGGGGTCTGAGAGAAATAGACCTTGGAACCTGAGCTCTAGCTATGAGTGGAATTGTCAAACAATTAGAACATCACACATGCCCCATCATTTCATCATCAGGAATATGAATGAAGTGGGGCACTGCAGAGGCAAGGATACCACCGGCTTTGGTTTAAACAGGTCTAAACTACATCCCTGTGTATAATGTATACGGTGGTGTGCTGGTGCTGGCTTATACCAGCTCATACATTTTCAAGAAATTTGTGAGCCAGTTAAACACCACAATTAAAAATAAATGTATATAAGCTTGCAATTAAATAAATTATATTGAAAAAAAGGCAATAAATACTCAAAACTAATCATTTCCTAATTATTTCATTGCCCTTTACTAGTTCACTTGTGTCAAAAAAAAAAAAAAAAAATCTCTAAAGGCTCAGGATTTATTTTATTTCACCACTAAGGGCTTTCTGTCACATGACACAGGAAAACAGAGTTAACTCCCACATGTCTCGAAGACAGATTTAAGAATCCATGGATATTCTGCAATAGGTATATTTAATTCATCTGTAATCTTCTCCTTCAAAGTACTTATGGAATTTTTCTCTGATGCTAATATCCAAATTTTGGGTCTTTTTGGTGTTGTATTATATGAGAGACACAAGGAGGAATAAAGGAAAGAATAAAGGGAGTAGGGGAAGCGTGTGAAATAGAAAATCTTGCTTCTGTGGATACCACGTCCTTGTCATCCTGCCCTATCAGCCCTTCTCATCCAGGTGGTTAAGCATGAAGCCCCTCTTCTAATTCATCTTTTGTAAGAAAATCAAAACTCAGAAGCCCTGCCTGTAACAAATTAGGTTAGGTGTTATTTTAAATATGTCAAGTACAATTCATTTCCACCGGAGGGAAATCAACTACTTCTCTGGAACAAGTTATGCTTTTCCTAGATTCACCTAATTACATTAAACTGTCACAGGGCCGAATACTCTGCTAACTGGGACCCTCATCAGGTAGTAGACAGAATGCACTTTGGGTCACATTTTTTATGACTGAACGTACCTTAATCATCAAGCTAAACTGTAAAAGATTGTAAGTGTCTAGTAGAGCTGATGCTATTGGTGGCCAGCCCCAAACTCTTCGCCCAACTCTCCCTTGCTGACCAAGTTATGACTATGTTTGAGTGTTCACCTTCCTCCAGTTGCCAATGTGCCTAGGAAGGTGATCCCATCTTCTACTTAGAGGTAAATCTTAATACATCCAAATGTAGCACAATCTCATTCCCCTTCTTAGTGATTGGGTATGTGACACATCTGTGGCCAATGAGAGATCCTCTAAAGGCACCCAGGAAGGGTTTTCCCATGGTTTAAAGGACGCACATCGGAAAAGATGACTCCTCTACTTTCCCTGAACATTCTTATTTCCTCATAGGGTAGTTTGTACTGCAGTAGCTGGATTGTGACCATGACAGAAGGCATGAAGGCAAGGCTGGTAAATTGAGAATATCTGAATTGCTTCGTTATCCATCTCTGGAGCTGCCCTACCCAAGGCTTTCTTATTAGTTAAAATAATAAACATCTTTATTGTTCATGCAAGCAGTTCTCAGTGTGCTGTCCCCACATGATAAGCATCAGCATCACCTGGATGCTTTCTAGAAATACAAAGCCTCCGGGACTAGGTCAGAGTTGAGTCAGAACCTCTGGGGAAGGTACCCAGAAATCTGTGATTTAATAAGCCTCTGGGTGTTTCTGATGCATTTTCAAGTTTGAGAACCACCAGTTTAAGCTGTTGGATAACACCTGGCAATGGGGCTTTGAATTTATTTGATAGGCATTGAAGAATTCCTGGATAATTTTTAATAGAAAACATCATAATATGTTTTGCAGGTGATCTATAGGAGCTAGTCCCCAAATGTCAGTTAATAGTTGGTGACTGTGAGCAAATCACTTAACATCTTTTTGTCCTAGTTATATTATAAAATAAGGTGATGATAACTCCTAGTTTCTGTAGGGAAATTGTTAGCATCCTATACCAAAGACAGATGATATATACACCAATTATCTCATTTGATGCTTTTATGTTTTTTCTCTTGGCTAGATACTAAAATGTTCTATTATATCTACTGTGATTATCTAAACTACCAATTATATGGTGAGGAATGATAATTACTAAAATACTCTGCCCTCTTGTTTTACTTTAGAAGTAAGGTGAAGTGAAAAGCTGGCATGCATTTTCTAAGAAATTTTCAGGCAGAGCACTGGAGAAAATGTATGAAACACTCATAATTAAAATGCTTAAAAAGATAGGCTTTCAGAATATAGAAGACAGGTGGGGATATAGAGTCCAGCTTTAAACTTGCCCACACAAAATATATTGAAATAACATAGGATCCCTTTCATTTTTGTAATAAATGGACCAATGTTCTACAAAGAATGCTAGTAAGGTTGACATGTGCACAGAGTAAAATAAGATAATGTAATAAATACGACTTGGATGCTAATCGAGGTTACATCCCTTTCTTCACTGATAATTTTAAATTATATTCAGCTGTATAGTTAACCAATGACCAAAAAATTATCAAAAATAACAAGTAGTTAGCACATACCAAGCAATCAATGAGAAAGTACACATAGATTCACCAAACTGTATGAATTTGTGATTAGAGGTCTAACAGGATGAAAATCAGCTTGCAACAGTAGTTCAACTATAGCAAAACCTAACTTTTGCCATGATTCTTTTGATTTATTCTATTTATAGAAACATAATTATGGCATTGCTCTCATATAGGCCACACTGCAAGATCTACTATTTTCCTTCCAGGTTGTCTTTCCTATTCAACATGGTTTCTACGTGTAGTGTAGTAAACCGTTCATCTTCATTCAGATCAAGGGAAGAGGCAGTCAGTGTAAGGTGTATGAGCACTGGGTCTGGAGCTAGACTTCCTGGGTTCCCCACTTCATGGCGTAGTAGGGATATGTGTAAAGTTCTTAGGACAGTACCTAGCACAATAAGTGTTCAATTTATGTTAACTCAATAATATTAGAGAGTAGTTTTAATCTCTCTCCTTATGAAAGTGTATAGAAATTATCAGTAATCTATTCAAAATTAAAAACCTATTACTCAGGAATTTTGAGAAACACCCATAGGGCACTCGCCTATCCTTTCTCCACAAACCCACAATACACAGACACTCCCCTTCTCCTCTTGCAAATCATTATTAGACTGAGCTGCTGTTACTGTTCCATGTGTTTTCTGTCACAGGAGAGAATATGAATTCTGTTTTAAGCTTTGTTAGGTCAAATTTTGCTTTATTTGTCATGTATCCTTAACACTTAGGAGAATGTTTAAAAAATAAAATGTTATTATATGAATGAGTGCAACATATTATCTTTAGTTTCTAGACTGCAATTTGGCCTTCAGACTATTCCCAGGTGTTTTATTTTTGTTGTTGTTGTTGTTGTTGTTGTTGTTTGGTACAGAAATGCCTTACAGAATTCTTTTTCCTTGTGTAACACTTCCTTGGAACATAATCCAAAATAGTGTTACCAAGGCAAATGATCATCTCTATGATTATTACCTCATATTGCCAAATTGCTATGTATAACCATTGAGTTCATTCATAGTCCTTCTAGCAGTGCATAAGTATACCTGCTTCCCTTATCAACAGTGAAAAGATATTTTCATTTTGTCAACTTAATAAATGTAAATTCTGGTTATGGTTCCCAAGTTTGGGAGTATAATTTCTAAGGGGACCTCTGGAGCAACTGGAAAAAATCATTTGCCCTCAGAATTGGTCTGGCACAACCAGGGCACTTCGTTAGTAGGTTTAGTTGTTTTGTAGCCTTTTGAAACTTAAATTCCTTTCATTGCTAATAAAGCTAGATACTTATGTCCACATATCCACATAATGCATATGGACACTGGATTGGAAAGATACGCTTTAATACATTAAAGTTGGAGCCTGAGATGTAAGTAGACATTAGTTTCCAAGGCTGTTTTAACAAATTACCACAAACTGGGTAGTTTACAACAACAGAAATGTATTCTCTCACTATCCTGGTTATGAAAACTTTCAAATTGAGGTATCTCCAGGGCAACACTCCTTCCAAAGGCCCTACAGGAGAACCTTCCCTTACTTCTTCCAGCTTCTGGTGGCTCCAGGTATGCCTTGGCCTGTGGCTGCATAATTCCAGTTTCTGCCTCCATTTTCACATGCCCATCTCCTCTTCATCCACTATCATTCTGTATTTTTCTTATAGAGGAACTTGTCGTTGAATTTAGGACCCACCTGGATAATCCAGAATGATCTCATATGCAGCTTCTTAATTACATCTGCAAATAACTTTTTTTCAAATAATGTCACATTCACATGTTCCAGGGATTAGGATATGGACATATTTTGGGGAGACCCCATTCAATCCATTACAATATAGATGTATGTTAAATTAGAGACATAAGATAAAATAAAACAGGGACTCTGCACAGCCCCACTTGTCAAAATATGGTGCCATTAACCTAGTGGTATGCTGAACTCAATTCTAGGTAATTAAGGTTTGAAGGGCAAATTTTTAAGGCAAAACAATCTATATAGATCTATATTATTTCTGTCAAGCCTAACACAGAGAGGCTTCAAAATAGTGCATTTTACAACAATAGACAAATAAATGATATCTGAAAGATCTGATCTTCTTAATCTAGAAATCAGTAAGCTCTTTAAAGTCTTGAATACAAACATAATTTTGAATTCTCCCTGAAGAAAACAGGTTATCCACCCTGATTTGGGAAATGCTCAAAATGAATATAATCTACAAAAAAGATTTTAGATTAACATTTGGCGGTTATTAAGCTATTGACTCTCCAGCAATTCTACCCCTGACCACCATCCCCAACCTCCAGCCCTTCTAAACTCTGCTTTGTGATGCTGGCGATCTTCACCTACATTTCTCCTTTGGTCTTTGCTAAATAACTGGTGTGGTCTCTGTCTCCATGATAGGATACTGAATGAACGAGTAATTAATAGTTCTTTCATTTATTTGTTCAACAAACATGAGTGGAGGCCTTCTGTGTGTTTGTCACATCATAACCACTATAATACAAAGATGAAAACAAAAGTCTCCAGAAAGCCTACTGAGAGGCTGAGTGAGATGCTGCTGCCCTTTCTCTCACAATAACAACCGTAAAGACCCAAGTTACTCCTTTTTATCCCTTCAATTATTTTCCTTCTATTTCAAAATAGTCTCCAAAACCTGTTTTGTTTTTCAAAATACTGACTAACATACACTATTAACTACAATTGTACTCTGATCTTTACCTGTGTTTCTTTAGGTGACATTTAAGCCTTTTGCTTTAAACCTAAAGGTTCAATTTGTTAGCTCATTTATCATCTGTTTGTTATTTTTTTCTTACTAGATGAAAAGAAATTCTACTAAGTTCCCACAGACACCTTTGTAAGGGCCAACTCTGTATATCTCCAACTCTGCCATCAGACTTTCCCAAAGATATGGAAATGGATGTCACAATCAATCACAGTGTTGAAACCAGTGCTTCAGATGTAAATCTAGTTTTCAAACTGTTGCTTCGGAAACTATGGACTCTTGCTGGAAGTTAAATTAAGTTAGTGTCAATTATTCTTATCCACAAATTGGACACATTTTAGAAACTCTCGGTTAGTAAGAGGCAATGCCGTGACAATGTCACAGAAATAATTTGTGTTCACTTATTTATTTAAATTTTTTTCAACTTTTATTATAGATTCAGGGGGTGCATGTTTGTTCAGGTTTGTTACATAGGTATATTGTAACATGCCAAGGTTTGGAGTATGAATGATTCCATCACCCAGGCACTGAGCATAGTACCTAATGGTTTCAATCCTTGCCCCATTCTCTCCCTCCCCGCTCAGTAGTTCCCAGTTTCTACTGTTCCTATCTTTATGTCTCTGAGTACCCAATGCTGAATTTGATTTGCTAGTATTTTTTTGAGAGTTTTGGTGTCTATGTTCATCAGAGATACTGGTCTGTAGTTTTCTTCTTTTGTTACGTATTCACTTATTTAAAGGACAGTAGGATATCTTCAAATTAACCATAGAATAAAAACAACACAAAAGAGAGGCAGAGCTTCCAGAATGACAGAATAAGGAGCTCACTGTCCCCAGCAAAACAATTTAACTGGTAAAGATTATATTTAAAAGAAACGATTTGAATCTGGAAATTGTCTTAAGGGAATACATCTAATAGAGAAACATTCATTTATGAAATGCACTAAATATTGTTAAAAATAATGTATTTGTGCCATTTAAGTCATGATTCACTCCCTACATCCCTCCCCACCCAGTTCTTTTCCCTCAGACACTCTACTCCAGGCAGGTAGAATCCAGAAGTAGGTGGATTAGTTCAGTCAGTAAACAAACAAATGACTAAGCAAACAAAACAACTAGTCCTGGGATAATCAGTATCCAGAGATGCCACAATGTATTATCTAAAATGTCAAAAATGTTCAGTTTTCAACTAAAAATGTTAAAACATACAAAGATAAAAAATATATCCTATACACAGAGGGAGAAAAGCAGACAGTAAAAGCCACCTTTGAAGAAGTCTAGACAGTAAACTTACCAGCCAAAGTCTTCAAAGAAACCATGATATAGACGTTCAGAGAACTACATGAAATCATGCTTAAAGAAGTAAAAAAGCTATTATGACAATGTCTCATCAAATAAAGAAGATTCATAAAAATTATCTAAAAAGAGGAAGATAGAAAAATACAACTCCCTCCCTCCCCCCCAGAAAAATGACTGGGGGGGTGGGCTTAGTATATATGAATTGGCAAAACAAACCAAAAAAATCAGCAAACTTGAAGATAGATCAATAGAGATTATGTGAGCTAAAGAACAGAAAGAAACAAATATGAAAAAAGAAGATGATCAGAGTCTCAAAAATAATGCATGCCATATAAACAAACCAACATATGTGTAATGGTTGGGACAGGAGAGAGAAAGGAAAAAAATTCAAAGAAATAATGTCTGGAATTTTTCAAAATTTGATTGAAAAAAAAACACACTAACCTACACATCCAAAAAGCTTAATAAATTCCTAGCAGAGAAAATGAAAAGGGATTCACATCTAGATATACCGCATTTAAAATGTTGAAAGTCAAAGTTAAAGCAAAAGTCTTGAGAGCAGTAAGAAAAAATGACTCATTGCATAAAAGAGGAATCTCAATAAGAATATGATACAGTTTGGATTTGTGTCCTTACCCATCTCTGATGCTGAATTGGAGGACGGTTCTGGTGGGAGGTGACTGGATTAAAAGGGAAGATTTACCCCTTGCTGTTCTCATGATAATGAGTTCTCCTGAGATCTGATGGTTTAAAAGTGTGCAGAACTTCCCCCTGTGCTCCCTCTCTCTCTCCTGCTCCACAGTGGTAAGTGCTTGCTTCCCCTTCACTCTGCTGACATGATTGTAAGCTTCCTGAGGCCTCCCAGCCATGCTTCCTGTTGAGTCTGCAGAACTGTAAGTCAGTTTAACCTGTTTTCTTCATAAATCACCCAGTCCCAGGTAGTTCTTTATAGCAGTGTAAGAATGGACTAATACAAAAAATTGGTACCAGTAAAGAGGTCACTGCTATAAAGATAGCTGAACATGTAGAAGTGACTTTGGAACTGGGTAACAGGCAGAAGTTGGAACAGTTTGGAGACATGAGAAGAAGACAGGAAGATGTGGGGAAGTTTGGAACTTTCTAGAGACTTGCTGAATGGTTTTGACCAAAATGCTGATAGTCATATGGATAACTAAGTCCAGGCTGAGGTGCTCAGACGGAGATGAGGAACTTACTGGGAACTGGAGCGAAGGTCACTCTTGGTACACTTTAGCAAAGAAACTGACAGTATTGTGCCCCTGCCCTAGAGATCTGTGGAAGTTTGAACTTGAGGGAGATGATTTAGTGTATTTGGCAAAAAAAAGTTTCTAAGCGGCAAATCATTCAAGATGTGACCTGGCTGTTTCTAAAACTGTATGCTGATATGTGTGAAGAAAGAGATAGTTTGAAATTGGAACTTATATTTAAAAGGGAAGCAGAGCAGAAAAGTTTGGAAAATTTGTAGCCTGAGCATGCAGTAGAAAAGAAGAACCCATTTTCTGGGGAGAAATTCAAGCCAGCTGCAGTAGTCTGCATAAGTAAAGAGGAACCAAATGTTAATAGCCAAGACAATGGAGAAAATGTCTCCAGGATATTTCAGAGACTTTCACAGCAGTTCCTCCCATCACAGACTCAGAGGCCTAGGAGGGAAAAATGGATTTGTGGGCCAGGCCCAGGGCTCAGCTCCTCTGTGCAGTCTCAGTTCATGGGGCCCTGTGTTCTAGCTCCAGCCATGGATGGCTAAAAGGAGCCAAGGTACAGCTTGGGCTATGGCTTCATAGGATACAAGCTCCAAGGCTTGGTGACTTCTACCTGGTGTTGGGCCTGTGGGTGCACAGAAGGCAAGAGCCAAAGTTTGGGAACCTCTGCCTAGATTTTACAGGAGGTATGCAAATGCTCAGATGTTCGGGCAGAAGTCTGCTTCAGGGGTGGAACCTTCACAGAGAGCCTCTACTAGGGCAGTACAGAGGGGAAATCTGGGATTGGAACCCCCACACAGAGTCCCCACCAGGGCACTGCATAGTGGAGCTGTGAGAAGAGGGCCACCATCTTGCAAACCCTAGAATGGTAGATCCACCAACAGCTCACACTGTTGCACCATGCACCTGGAAAAGCCACAGGCACTCAATACCAGCCTGTGAAAACAGTTGCGGGGATGGTACCCTGAAGAGCCACAGGGGTGGAGCTCCCCAAGGCCTTGAGAGCTCACCCCTTTCATCAGCGTTCCCTGGATCTAAGATATGGAGTCAAAACAGATTATTTTGGAGCTTTAAGATTTAATGACTGTCCTGCTGGGTTTTGGACTTTTGGACGTGCATGGGACCTGTATCTCCTTGGTTTGGGTCAATTTCTCTCATTTGGAATGGGAGTATTCATCCAGTGCCTGTGTCTCCATTGTATCTTGGGAGTAAATAACTTTATTTTTATTTTACAGGCTCATAGGCAGAAGGGACTACCTTGTCTCAGGTGAGACTTTAGATGTAGACCTTTGAGTTAATGCTGAAATGAGTTAAGACCCAGAGACTGTTGAGAAGAGATATTTGTATTTTGCAATATGAGAAAGGCATGAGATTTGGCAGGGGACAGGGAGGAATGATGTGGTTTGGATTTGTGTTCCTGCCCAAATCTCATGTCAAATTGGAGGAGGGTTCTGGTGGGAGATGATTGAATCATGGGGGCAGATTTCTCCTTTGCTATTCTCATGATAGTGAGTTCTCATGAGATCTGATGGTTTAAAAGTATGTGGCACTCCCCACTTCACTCTCTTTCTCTCCCCTGCTACTCCATGGTAAGATATGCTTGCTTCCCCTTCACCCTTTTAACAAGATTTAAGTTTCTTGAGGCCTCCCAGCCACGCTTCCTTTTAAGCCTGCAGAACTGTGAGTCAATTAAACCTCTTTACTTCATAAATTACCCAGTCTCAGGTAGTTCTTTACAGCAGTATGAAAATGGACTCATAGAGAACATAAGCTAACTTCTCATCAGAAACAATGAAAATGATGCCAAACAATGATAACTCAAATCTACATAAAGAAATGAAGGGAACCACAGAGGGTAAATAAGAAGATTAATATTAACAAAAGGAAAGTGGAGGGAATGAAATTGTAAAAGAGTAAAGTTTCTATATTTAAATGGAACTAAGTCAACGTAAATATTAAGTAGACTGCAATATGTTAAAAATATCTAGTGTAAGCCCTAGCACAACCACTAAGAAAATAACTCAACAAAGTATAAAGAATTATTAATAGGAACTATGATATACTATAAAATACAAACTTAATATAAAAGAAGATACTTCTCAAATCACTAATCTAATCATTTCCCCTAAGCTGAGGAAAAAAAAAGAACTAAACCCAAAGCTAGTAGAAGGGAGAAAATAATATAGAGCATGATATATTAAATAGAGAATAGAAAAAAATCAATAAAACCAAAACTTTTGTATCCTGAGACTTTCCTGAAGTTGCTTATCAGCTTAAGGAGATTTTGGGCTGAGATGATGGGGTTTTCTAAATATACAATAGAACTAGAAATACCATTCGACCCAGCCATCCCATTACTGAGTATATACCTAAAGGATTATAAATCATGCTGCTATAAAGACACATGCACATGCCACTATTCACAATAGCAAAGACTTGGAACCAACCCAAATGTCCATCAGTGATAGACTGGATTAAGAAATTGTGGCACATATACACCATGGAATACTATGCAGCCATAAAAAAAGGATGAGTTTGTGTCCTTTATAGGGACATGGATGCAGCTAGAAACCATCATTCTTAGCAAACTATCACAAGAACAGAAAACCAAACACTGCATGTTCTCACTCATAGGTGGGAACTGAACAATGAGATCACTTGGACTCGGGAAGGGGGACATCACACACCGGGGCCTATCATGGGGAGAGGGGAGAGGGGAGGGATTGCATTGGGAGTTATACCTGATGTAAATGACGAGTTGATGGGTGCTGATGAGTTGATGGGTGCAGCACAGCCACATGGCACAAGTATACATATGTAACAAACCTGCACGTTATGCACATGTATCCTAGAACTTAAAGTATAATAATAATAAACAAACAAACAAATAAATAAATAAATAAGTAAAAGAAAATGTGGCACATATACACCATGGAATACTATGCAGCCATAAAAAAGGATGAGTTCATGTCCTTTGTAGGGACATGGATGAAGCTGGAAACCATCATTCTCAGCAAACTATCGCAAGGACAAAAAAACGAACACCGCATGTTCTCACTCATAGGTGGGAATTGATCAATGAGTACACTTGGACACTGTGTGGGGAACATCACACACCGGGGCCTGTTGTGGGGTCGGGGGAGGGGGGAGGGATAGCATTAGGAGATATACCTAATGTAAATGATGAGTTAATGGGCACAGCACACCAACATGGCACATGTATACATATGTAACAAACCTGTACATTGTTCACATTTACCCTACAATTTTGGGGGGCTGAGGCGGCAGATTACAAGGTCAGGAGATCAAGACCATCCAGGCTAACACGGTGAAACCCCGTCTCTACTAAAAATACAAAAAATTAGGCAGGCGTGGTGGTGGGCACCTGTAGTCCCAGCTGCTCGGGAGGCTGAGGCAGGAGAATGGTGTGAACCCAGGAGGCGGAAATTGCAGTGAGCTGAGATCACAGTTCTCTTTGAAAAAAATAAAGTAACTAAATTCAGAATGAAAAAACATGTTAATTACTATTAAGCTTATAGAAACAAAAATTATATATACAGTATACCATAAAAAATTTTATGCCAGCTAACTACATAACCTATAAGAAATAGACAAATTTCTAGCAATATGCAAATAACCAAAACTGACTCAAGAAGAAATAGAACATATGGCTAGACATATAAGTAAAAAGATTGAACTAGAAATCAAAACACTTTCCACCAAAAAATGTCAGGACCAGCTGACATCACTGATCAATTCTACCAAATGTTTGAAGACGGCTTTGTACCAATTCTTCACAATCTCTTCCAAAAGTAAAAGGGAAGGGAATACTTCCAGTGGATTCTATGAGATACCATAGAATTCTCTAGAATTCATAGAATCATAGAATTTATTCTATGATACCAAATTTGTCATGGTAATATATAAAAAATACATTATCTTGGTTTAAAAATCACAAGGAGAGAAAACTGTAGATTAGTATTCTTTATAAGTATAGATACGAAATGCTATCAACAAAATGCTATCATGCCAAACCTAGCAAAATATCAAAAAATATATCTATCATGATCAAGTGGCACTTTATTCCAGGAGTGCAAGTTTAGTTTAGCATTTCAATAAATTAATGTAACATACCATGTCAATAGCATGTAAGAGAAAAATAACATAATTATCTTAACAGATGTAGAAAGAACATTTAGCAAAACTCAACAATTCTTTCATAATAGCAATTTTTAACAAACTAAAAATAGAAAGAAACACCTTCAACTTTATGAAGGTCATCAGCCAAAAATTTACTGCAAACATCATACTTACTAGTAAAAAGCTGAATGCTTTGCCCCAAAAATCAGTAGCAAGAATGTCGACTATTGGTAGTTCAACAGTTGTACTGAAAATTCTCATCAGAACAGTTAGTCAAAAAAAGAAAAAAATAATAAAAGGTATTCTATTTTTTTTCCTTTTTTGAGATGGAGTCTCACTCTGTCACCCAGGCTGCAGTGCAGTGGCACAATCTTGACTCACTGCAACCTCTGCCTCCTAGGTTCAAGTGATTCTCCTGCCTCAGTCTCCCCAGCAGCTGGGATTACAGGCTTCTGCCAATATGCCCAGCTAATTTTTGCATTTTTAATAGAGGCAGGGTTTCTCCATGTTCGCCAGACTGGTCTCAAACTCCTGACCTCCAGTGATTCATCCACCTTGGCCTCGCAAAGTGCTGGGTTTACAGGCATGAGCCACCACACCCGGCAAAAAAAAAAAAAAAAAGGTGCTAAGATTGGAAGAATTAAAACTATCTTAATTATCTTTAATTTTGGATAATAATTTTGTATGTGGAAAATCCTTATATGTAGAAAGAATAATCCATTTTTTAAAATTGAAACTAATAAATAAGTGTGGCAAAGTTTCAGGATTCAAGAACAATACACAAAAATGAATTGTATATCTATATAATATCAATTAACATTTTGAAATATGAAGTTAGAAAAATAATTACATTTCCAATAGTATCAAAAAGAATACAAGAGTAAAGTTTCAAACAAAATTAACAAAATAACTTTAATACTTGTATGTGGAAAACCACAAAACATTTTTGCAAGAGCTAAATAAATTGAAAGTCATCCAATATTCAAGATTCGGAAGATTCAATGTTGTTAAGGTGGCAATACTACCCAAATTGATCCATCAATTCACCCAATCCCTGTAAACATCCAAGTTGGATTTTTTAGAAATTGATAAGCTGATCCTAAAATTTACATGGAAATAGATGAGACTCCAAATAGCCAAAACAATATTGAAAAAGAAAAAAAAAAAAAAAACTGGAGGATTCAATTTCTGATTCCAAGACTTACTATAAGTTACAGTAATCAAGATTCTGTAGTCCTGGCATAAGAATAGACACACACATCAGTGGAATAAAATTGAGAGTACAGATGTAGACCCTTACATCATATATGATCAATTGGTTATTGACAAGAATTTGGTGACAAACAGGGAAAAAATAGTCTTCTCAATAAATGGTATTAGGAAAACGTCATACTCACATGAAAAGAAAATCTAAAGTTGGATGCTCTATCTCACTGTATACATAAAAATTAACTCAAAATGAATCGCAAACCTAAATTAAGAGCTAAAATTATAAAATTCTTATACCAATAAATTTTTATGACCTCATGTTAGGTATTGGTTTGTTAGCTACAATAGCAAAAGGACAAGCAACAAAAGAAAAAAAATAGATTAAATGTCCTTGGCCAAAACTAAAAACTTTTGTGCTTAAAAAGACAACACCAGGAAAGTGAAAAGGCAATCCACAAGGTTATGGGCTGAATGTTTGTGTTTCCCCAAAATCCATATGTTGAAACCCTAATTCTCCAATGTCGTAATATTTGAGAGTGAGGCTTTGGGGAGATAATTAGGTCTTTAAGTAAGTAATGAGGATAGAGCCCTCATGAATGGGATTAGTGCTCTTATAAGAAAAGACACAAGAAAGATAATTTCTCTTTCTCTCTCTCTCTCTGTCTTCCATGTGAGGATTCAACAAGAAGGCATCTGCCTACAAACCAGGAAGAAAGCTCTCACAAGCCCCTTGATCTTGGACTTCCCAACCTCCAGAATTGTAAAAAAATAAATGATTGTTTTTTTAGGCCACCCAGTCTATGGTATTTGTTATAACAGCCCCGGCTGACTAAGACACACAGAATAGGAGAAAATATTTGCAAATCATATCTGATACACAACTTGGGTCCAGAATAAAGAAAGAACTCTTCCAACTGAAAAGTAAAATAGCAAATTTAAAAATGGGCAGAGAATGTGCATAGACATGTCCACAAAGAAGATATGCAAATAGCCAATAGGCACATGAAAAGACACTCAACATAATTAGCTATCAGTTAAATAACAATAAAAGCCATGATAACACCATTTCACACCCCACCCACTACGATAGATATAATAAAAAAGACATAACTGCTGGCAAGCATGTGAAAAAACTGAAACCCTCATATAATGATGGTGGCAATGTAAAATGGTGCCAATGCTTTGATAAACTGAATGGCAATTTATCAATACTTAAAATAGAGCTATGATATGACCCAAAAATTACACTCCTAGAATTACCAAGAGCAATAGAAACATACATCCACTCAAAATTAAGAAATAGAATGTGGTATATCCACACAATGAAATATTTTTAGACAATAAGAAAGAATGGAGTAGAAAGATTGGAGTAGAAAGAATGGAATATATGCTACAACATGAATGGGCTTTGAAAATATCATGGTATGTGAGAGAAGCCAGTTATAAAAGACCACATATTGTATAATTCCATTTTTATGAAATGTTTATAATAGGCAAATCCATAGAGTTAGAAAGTAGATTCATGGTTATTTGGGACCAGAAGTTGGGTAGTATTGGGGAAAATGAGAAATGACTGCTAACAGGCACAGCATTTCTCTCTGAGGGAACAAAAGTGCTCTAAAATTATAATGTGGGATTGTATGACTGTGTGAGTATAGGAAAAAGTACTCAATTGTATACTTTAAATGGATTAATTATAATTTATATCAATTACTTCTTAAATAGATCTATTATAAAAATAATAGAACATTCAGCTGGAATTCATTTTAGCCTACTTGAGTTCAATGTATTCATTTAAGTTTGCGGAAAACTAAGACTGGCAAGCCAAGTAACATGTCTGAAGTCACACAGTTAGAAATCAGCAAAGCTGGGAACGGAATCCAACTAATAAAAATGGTAATTATATTTACTGAGCTACTATTAGATATCTGCACTACTTGTGCCTCCTAAGACACTCCTGCACAATTATTGGAGGCCTGCGCCTATCTCTGCCTTTGGAACTACCTCCAGGATCTGCACTCCTGAACCTATTTCCTAATCTCACCAAGCTGGACTGCTAGTCCTTTGCTCAAAGCCAGTTGTTGCCCCTCTGCCTTTCCCTTTGGGTTTCTTGTTATCTATTTTCTTCCCAAGCCCATATTTACGTGGCATCTTATAAGCCTCAGCTTTCCCTTTGTTCTACATTTCACTGCTTTCCAGGATCACGTCCTTGCTCCTCAGTGGTACCAGTGCTACCCCTGGAATCCCAACCTTGGTCAGAGCTGATAAGAGAGTTCAGACATTATGAGCTAAGTACCAGTTGTCTTGTTTTTAGAAAAAAACCTAAAAGGCAAGTATCTTCTGGCCATTTTGGAGAATGTTGAAGTTTAGAAAGACTAAATACTTTGCCAAGGGTCATTTTGACAGAAAATGGTAGAACAGGGAAATGACCTGTCTGATTCTGTTCTCCTTTCTCCTGTGCAGACCACCTGGAGGTCTTATGGCTGACATTTATTGTTTTTACTATATTCATGGGTTATAGGATCTGATAGTTTTCTGTTGCTGCTATAACAAATTATCCACTAACTTACAGGTTTAACACAACATAAATTTATTATCTTACAGTTCTGTGTCTCAGCAATCTGATGCAAATCCCACTGGGCCAAATCAAGGTGTCGGCAAAGCTGCATTCCTTCTCTAGGTCTAAAGAAGAATCCATTTCGTTGCCTTTTTAGCTTCCAGAGGCTGCATGCATTCCTTGACTCGCAGCCCCTTTCCATCTTCAAAGCCAGCCATAGCTAGTCAAGCCTTTCTCAAATTTCATTCCTCTGACCTTGCTTCCTTTTCTGCCTCCCTCCCCTTAATAGATTAAAGACCTATTAGATTATATTGAGCACACATGGATAATCCAGAGTAATCTCTCTATATTAAAGTCAGCTGATTAGCAAGCTTATTCCTTCTTGCTGTATAAGGTAACATATTCACAGGTTTGATAGATGAGGGATATCTTTGGGGGCCTTTATCCTGTCCATTATGTAGGATGAGAATGGCCATTTACTAGAACAGTGTAGTAATCTCAAGTATCCTTCCCCAGCCCTCCTTATTTAACCATTCCATACCCTACCTATTTCCCTCATCCTCCATTAGAATCTGCCCTTTGACACATTTAATGGATTGCTTCATGTCCAAACATTTTTCTCATTCATCCTTGCATCACAATTCATGTTGTCTTCCCCATTCATTTGGATTTCCACATATCCCTTGCTCAATGGATAGTCTAAGTTGAACTCAAATGTTTATGATGGATAACAGTATAATAAATTACTCCTACAAGAAAACGCTGATATTTTAATATGGCCCCCACCCCATGCTTTATTGCAAAAGAAGTAGAGTCAATCCTTCAGGGATTCTCTGGATATACTTGCAAAGCTCAGGTTTCAAATAAGATCTAAGTTTTGTTTAAATCTGCCAGAGTGCTCAGGGGCTGTATCAGTTAAGGTTTTTGTTGTGGTTCCAAGAGACAGAAATTAATTGATAGTCATTGTCTTGCTGTGGTCAAACAAAAGAAAAAATTAATAAAAAATACAATAATTAGGGTTGAAATAGAATAAAAAAAGAAGGAACTATAGAAGGATCTTGTTAAGACATTTCTATTAGAAAGAAAAAAAACTTGAAAATGTGAGAGTTTTTTTGTTTGTTTTGTTTCATGTTTTATGTTACTCTCCTCAAGAGAAAGACTATCAAAGTCATTAGCTGGCCAAGTTTAGCTTCATGTCTTTCCTTGACTCTACTATGGCAATGAAGGAAAATATCTGGCAAGGAAGAAACTAAGGGATTGTAGGACATTTCTTTAGTTTTATTTGTGAGAAAGTAGGGATTAAAGGATTATCAATCAGGGTTCAACCAGAAAAGAAAAACCAATAGGAGGTATGGATTAATAGACGTGTATGTAGTGCAAGAAATCGGCTTACAGAATTGAGGGCTGGCTAAGTAAGTTCTAACTCTGCAGGCCATCAGAAATGGAGGCTGGAACTCTCGGCACGGGCTGGAGCTGCAAGCCATGGGCAGAATTTCTAAGGGAACCATCAGCTCTGCTCTTAATGCCTTTCAACTGATTGAATCATACCAACCCAAATTGTCAAGTATAATTTCTTCACTTAAAGTCAACTGATTATGTACTTTAATCCCATCTACAAAATGTCTTCACAACACTTAAATTAGTGCTTGATTAAATAACCGAAAATTGTAGCCTAGCCAAGCTGATACAGCAAAACAACCATCACAGAAGAGGAGTAGCAGAACAGGTCATCTCAGTTTATAGATTCATCAAAAACTGTTCACAATGTAGGAGAGATAATTCACCAGAAGAAAATAATGGGAGAATATTGGGAAGGGGGAACACATTCTGGAAAGTCAAAAGCAAATGCTCCTAATGAGACTGGAGAGATTGACAAGAGAGGTTCCTGCAGAGTAAGTGGACAGTCTAAGGTGGTAAGAGGGCTTTTTTTTACCAGCCTGGATCTTTCTATCAAATTGCCTTCTGTATATGTCCATCCAATGAGCTACTACATCTGTGAGACACCATGGTCCTTCTTGTTATCTTTCATTCCGGTAATGCAGAGTAACTTTCATGCTACTCTGAAAGTAATTTAGGATTACTAAAGCAAGTAATTTAGGATTATCAGGTACAGGGGAGTTTAGGTGGCAAAAAATATTTCAAAGGCATAGATGCCTATGGGAAACCTCAAATTACAACATATAGGCAGCTACTGTTTTAGCCTATGGTCAAGTGGGGCCTTAGTGATAGGGTCACTAAGATATATCAACCTTCTAGTAACAACATGCCCACAGGGTTTGAGAGAAATTCACTATACTCAAGGAAAACAACTCAGTGCCATCAGCACAAAACAAATTCAAGACAGAAAACTTGATAAATGTGAAGTCAAAACTTTAAGAGATATATCTGTCAAATAACAGATCCAATTGATGTCTAAATTCCTCAGGATTTCTGAAAATGCAGAGGATAAAGTTGAGCTGGAGCCTCACCTTTGTCTGTTCCACCGCATGAATTGTTGGGGGTTTTTTTCTGACCATTCATTTTGCAAATTTGTATAAGCTCTCCCTTTCTTGGTTACCTAACATCTTTCCCACTTTCATTCCCTCTATAAATACCATTTCTGTAGCATCTTCAAAAGCTTATCTCCTCTCCACAGCTGTCTGTTCAAAGTTGAGAGCCTGACACTGATTTAACCAGCTTGAATTGCTCTGAAATAAATTTCTCAGGGCAGAGCCCAATTGCTTAAGCACTGTCAATAGCTAAATATAATGTTGGTGCTTCATAAACACAGAATGAATATAAATAACAGAAAATCTAAAATAGAGTATTCACTTCTGTATTTTGTACAATTAAAATTTGATGTTGGGGATTGAACTATGGAACCCCTCCAAAATTTATCAGTAAGTAGGTGCCCTCTTCTACTATACAGGAGACATATTTTTACAAATGGAAAGTTGGGGAGTCTTTCAGCATTATATGAATGCACAGGAATACTGACTTCTTATTCCACTGTGCCTAGATTCTCCATAGTAGAGAATATTAGTTGTTCGCAATTATTCTTTCCCCTGTGGCCTCCCTCTGGGTAGAAAAGACTTCTCAATTCTATTGACTTTGAACTTGCCCATGTGATTTCATTTGGCTAACGAACTGTAAGTGGAATAGCTTGAACAGAGGTCTTAAATGTGCTTGCATGTATTGCTTTGGCCTCTAGAGGTATGGCATTTTATGAGTTCAGAATGAAACTGTCATGTTTCCAAAATGAGGAGACCTGTGGAACAAACCTGGACTCATTCACAGCCTAAGACTAGTCCATCTAACCCCAACCAACCCTAGTCAAGCCCAATAGGACCACAGCTGACTGTGAAAGTGAAAGCAGGAAATATATATTATAAACCACTGAGATTAAAGGGTAACTTTTTACAGAGTGTAATCAGAGCAATAATGAGTAATATATTCCCAAATCCTCAAATAATTTCAATGAGAAGAAATGAAACATTAGGAAATATTGAGAGTCTAAAGAAAAGTTTGCTTCTACATTATACTTCTTGGGATCTCTCAGGTCAATTTCATTCCACAGATGAGATGTCAGAAAATGGGATGAGTCTGTAGCTTTTCTCAAGCATTTTTTGCAATAAGGCACCTTGGACATATGCCCAACCAGTGCATAATGATTAGTCTACCCTGAGGCATAAATGAATACCTCTGGAGGAAACACAAAGTATTTATTGTGGTATAACTTGGTTCTAAGATAGTCCCCTAGTGAATCATATTCCCTGTATTCATGTACTTGTGCAGTCCCTTCCTACATTAAATGAAGAAATGAAGCACATGTAACACTTTGTGACTTCTGAAGCTATTATAAGAAGCCTTGAGGCCAGGCGTGGTGGCTCACACCTAGAATCCCAGCACTGTGAGAAGTCAAGACAGGCAGATTGCCTGAGTCCAGGAGTTTCAGATCAGCCTGGGCAACATGTCAAAACTCCACCTATACAAAAAAAATACAAAAATTAGCCAAGCGTGGTGGTGCACACCTGTGGCCCCAGCTACTTGGAAGGTTGAGATGGGATGACCACTTGAGCCCAGGAGGCAGAGGTCACAGCGAGCCAAGATCACACCATTGCATTCCAGCCTGGGCAACGGAGTGAGACCGTGTCTCAAAAAAAAAAAAAAAAAAAGCAAGCTTTAAGGCTCTTCCTTGGTCTCTTGGAACACTCACTCTTGGAATCCTGAGCTGCTCTGACCATCCTGCTGGAGAGACCATATGAAGAAGGCCCTGGAGCCACATGGAGAAAGAGAGAGACCGAGTTGAGAACAGTCTTTCAGCTGTCTCTCCCAAGTCACCAGATAAATGAGACCTCCGACAAATGTAACCTCTGTGAACTGTCCAAGACCATCCCAATGCCACACCCTGCCCAAATTCTTGATTTATGACTCACAGGCATAATAAAATGGTCTTTGTTTTAAGCCACTGGATTTAGGGTAGTTTTGTAACATAACAATATGGACCTGGAAGCTTCATTTACATGATTTACCAAAGTGACAAATCTAGTTATAACAACAGGCAACATCTATTAATATTGTCAAATGTATGCTATGCACCATGTATCATTATTTAATTTCTTCCACACATTGAAAATAGTACTAACGAAATGCAGATTATACAATTTTTCAACTTTATGAAGGTGTGAAAGTGGTATGCATTTGGTAGGACCCATACTTCGAATTTTTGAATTTTGATCTTTTCCTGGACTAGCATTATGAGGTACAATATTCTCTCTCTCTCTTAAAATGCTGGACAGTGACAGCAAGCCATTCTGTTTTTCACTTTCAATACAGTGATATGCCCAAGGAGGACCTGGAAGCTCCACACCCATTTCCCCATACTTCATCTCTTCATCTGCATTCTTTCAATAACCTTTCTAATAAGCCAGGAAACATAATGTAAATAAATTACATTAGATACTCAACACTGTGTTATAAAATAGGCTTTGCATTAGATTATTTTGCACACCTGTAGGTTAATGTAAGTGTTCTTAGCATGTTTGAGGTAGGCTAGGCAAATGCCATGATGTTCAGTAGGTGTATTAAATCCATTTTAGACTTAGGATATTTCCCACTTATGGTAAGTTCATCAGGACATAAACCCCATCATAAGTCGAGGAGCATCCATATGTAACATCATTATTGCTGTTGAACAGTTTAGAAAGTTTAGTCATAGAGATATTAATTAAATTGCCCAAAGTCAGATGGGTGGTAAAGTAGTGGAACCAAAATCTAAGTATCGCTCCAAGCCCCAACCTCTTAACCACACTCATTAAAAGTTAGGAAAACCCTAGGCTCTGGTTTCCCAGGGCAGTGCTCATTTCCTTCAGCCAATCTGCAGCAACCAGGCAGCCAGTTTAAAAGCCTTTTGATAAATGGTACAATATTGGCATTTATACAAAGAAACAGGCAGGAAATTAAATTACACCTATTAAAGTAAAGGCTGATTTAGACCAGTGGAAAATCTGGCCCATGAAGTCTTTTAGGTGTTAGAAAGGGAACAGAAGGCCAAAAAATTTATGTTAAAAAAAAATTGCCAGCAGCCATAAAAACCTGAGTATTCACAACAAAGACAACTACTACCTGCCAATTCAAGAAAAGCTAGCAGAATTAAGTAAAATTATAAAGCAAATAACTTTTCTTCTCTAGGTGGACTTGTCTTTGGGGGACTGATTCAGTTGGATATGAAATTGGATTATGTAGTTGACTAAGGTTTTCACAAGGGTGTTCCCTCAAACATAATTATCTTTATGGCCAACAAATAACCAAAACATTTTCTAGTCATTTATAAACAATGTGAATCCAAGAAGAGTATGGGGAAAGGAATCCAAATAAAATGGAAATGATAAATGTCTTCTATTGATTGTGGCTGGTATCAGGAGATGTGATTATTATCAGCAAGTGGCCTTGACGAAAGGCCCACTGAACCTGGGTGTTAAACAGTTTTAGCCACTGAGCAGCCTCAAATCAGTGCTATAGGCTATTGTTTGAAGGTGACTATCAAATATATAAAATAATAGGTCTATCAAAAGCATGGTTAGGAATGTCTTCAGTCCTATCAAACAAACAAACAAACCAATTTGAGGAACAATCCACAAAATAACTGGTTTGTACTCCTCAAAAATGCTAAGGTGATAAAAGTCAAAGAATAACTAAGAAACTGTAATAGATCAAAAAAGACTAAAGGGACACGACAACCAAATGCAACATGGTATTCTGGAATGAATCCTGGACCAGAAAAGGGAAATTATTTGTTCCCATTTGCTTAAAAAGACAGTTAGAAAACTGGTAAGTTTTATTTACCAAATACTATAGATAATATGGTATCAATTGTAATTTCCTGATTTTGGTTGTGATTTTGATTATACTATAATTGTTTGTAGGAAATATATATTGAAGTATTTAGGTAAAGGGACATTATACTTGCAACTTTCTCTCACATGATTCAGAAAAAAAATACTCCATCTGGAATTTATTTTTGTACATGATATCAGATCAGGGTCTAATATTATTTTTTTCTATATGCATAGGACATAAGTCCAGCACAGCTGATTAAATAATTCATCCTTTTGCACTAAGGAAATACTATGCAGCCATAAAAAAGGATGAGTTCATGTCCTTTGCAGGCACGTGGATGATGCTGGAAACCATCATTCTCAGCAAACTAACACAAGAACAGAAAACGAAACACCACGTGTTCTCACTCATAAGTGGGAGCTGAACAATGAGAACACATGGACACAGGGAGGGGAACATCACACACTAGGGCCTGTCAGGGGGTGGGAGGGATAGCATTAGGAAAAATACCTAATGTAGATGACGGGTTGATGGGTGCAGCAAACCACCATGGCACATGTATACCTATTTAACAAACCTGCATGTTCTGTACATGTATCCCAGAACTTAAAATAGAATAAAAAATCTAAAAATAAATAAATAAATGGGAAAAAAATTTCTATAAAAAATAATATTTTTTATTTTTATTCCTTAATATTAAAGGCATTCAAGGCCACACTTGTTTGCTCTCAGTACAGCTTTGGCTGTGTCATGTGGTTCCAATTTGGATTGCTTTCTGTACAACGATTTTCTCTCAATTTCAAGTTTCATTCAATGGTTACCTGGGAATATATTTGTAATTATTACACATTTAGTATTTGGGGGTTACCTTCATGCCATTTGTTCCTAATTTCTAATAACTTTTTCATTCAATGTATAATATTTCTTACAGTATGATCAGAAGAGGTGGCCTGGAAAATACACACTTCTTTATGTGCAAAATTTCCTTGTGACCAAGTACGTGATCAATTTTCGTAAATATTTCATAGCTAGTAGAGAAAAGTATATTTTTGAAAGACATAAAAAGTCTCCCCTTATTAATTGTACTATTTTTTGTGTAGTTACTTAATGTGTACAAGATATATATGCACAATTCAAAAAAAGATGTATTGAAATAACTGCTATATTTGTACTTTTGTCAAGTTCTCACAATTTTAACAGTTTCATTTTAAGTCTACTAAAAACTGAGTTGTTTGGTGCATACTAGTTCCTGGCTGGTATATGTCTTTCATAACTGCTTTTCATCATTATGTTTCCATGACCTATTCAGTGCTTTTGACCTAGAATTCTGTGTTGTCTGATACTACCTTTGCCTTTCATGCTTTGTTTCTTCTTTGCATTTTCTTAGCATTGTTCTTTATTGTTTTCATCATCTTAAGTGTGTTTTTCTTATAATTAACATTAACCATCTTTTTTAAAGTCAGTTTGACACATTTAACTGGAGAATTCAGCTTTCAAATTTAGTGCAATCACTGGCACATGACATGTTATACTTTCCCCTTTCATTGTTTATTTTATATTATTGTTCATCTTTTTTTCTGACTTATTTTTCTAGTTGATTATTATTGCTATTTGGTCTTTACCTTATGCTTGTTTGTAAATTCTACCAATAGATTTTTTTGTATTTTTTTAATGATTATCTATTTTCTTTATTCATACCAAAAACTTATTTCTCTGCAATTGTTTAAAATAAAAATAATAACTATTTCCCCCAATGAGATGTTCTATTTCCTATCTTTTTCTACTTGTCCATAGAGTTACAGGTTTAGCATACAGTAGCGGTCTGAGGGAGGTATGTTCCAAGCCCCCAGTGGATTCCTGCAACCATAGATAGTACCGAACCAGATTACCGGAAGCTGGAACACATTTCTGTTCATGTCTTCCACTCATAAATTTCATGTCTTTTCCATCTTAACTAAGCACTTATCACACATTGTGACCATAATTTTTGCTGTTTGAGGTGAGACAGCAAAACTAGGACAAATTTCTTCTTCTTCTTCATAATTTCACAAATAGAATATTTGTTCTTACAATTGATCTTAACAACCTCAGCCTATGATTTTTTTCTTTCCTTGTTAAATCAGAAAGTTCACCTATTTTCTTAAAAGAAGTACTTTACGGCTTCTCTTTGGCATGTTGGAATTGCCAAGTTTCCTGCACTAAATTTAGGACCATTTTTAAGTAAAATAAGGGTTATTTGAACACAAGCACTGGAATACTACAAAAGTCCACTTCATAACTCAGGTGGCTTCTAAGTGACTAATGGGTGGGAAATGTCTACAGTGTGGACAAAGGGACAATTCACGTCCTGGGTGGGACAGAGCTGGACAGTGTGAGATTTCATCACACTACTCAGAAAGGCAGGCAACTTAAAACTTATGAATTGTTTACTGCTGGAATTTTTCATTTAATAATTCTGGACCACAGTTGACTGTGGATAGCTGAAACTGCAGAAAGCAAAACTATGGGTAAGGGGAAACAACTGTATATGCATTTCTCTGTAGCCTCCTCCCCCAATGTTGAGAAAGAATTTGAAATGATTTACTTCCCTTATCTCTTTTCTCCACCTCAATTGTAGGAGTTACTAAAAAACATTTAGTAATATTAATTCTAAACGATTACATGAATTTGTATTGTAGTGTGTCTCTTCTCTATTTATATTTTTATCCTCGTTAGTATATTTAGCATTTATATCACATATTCTCAGTCATATGATCCATTCGTGTCTAAGTAAACACACAAAGAGCATTCATCTACCATTCATTGTTCTCAATTTCTACGTCATTTCACATTTGCCTGGCTTGATTTCTTATTTCTCCTCTACTTGTTCACTTAGAATCTCTTCTAGACCATTGTGTTTTCCTGAAAAATACACTCTATGAATTATTATAAAATATTAATGGAATAATTTGACCTTCCAAAGGAATTACAGTTTTGCAAAGTAAGAGAATCTCAGGTTGAAATCCTTTACACTTCGTTATCTCTAAGAACTATACCACTGTATCCCTGATTCCAATATTGCAGATTGAAACTAGGAAAATAGTCTAAATCTTTTCTCTTATTTGTGACCTTTTCTTTCTGGTTGGAAGGTTATAAGAATTTCTTTTTGTTCTTACAGTTCCAGAATTTTCCAAGTATACTCATGTATATATTTTATCTCACTAATATTCCCTAGCCTTCACAACATGCCCTTTCTTTCCGTGACTTGGGTCTTTCATCTCAGAGAAATTGTATTCCAAAATTATATGTGCATTTTGATGTCCAAGATCTGTCCTCTATGTCTCTTATTTTTTGTCATAATTTCTCTTTTATATTTTTGTTCTTTATTTTAAAAAAAAATTTAGCCCAGTTGATTTCCTGGGACATCAATTTATTCTCAACTCTGATCAT
Source organism: Macaca fascicularis (assembly GCF_037993035.2). Lineage (NCBI taxonomy): Eukaryota > Metazoa > Chordata > Mammalia > Primates > Cercopithecidae > Macaca > Macaca fascicularis. Next base: position 25,774,772 of record NC_088376.1, on the reverse strand, counting down.
TCTTTCCTTCAATTAAACCAAAAACTCTTGCACGAAACTTGTTTTTAACTCCATACATTTTACTCTTATATTGCCTTGAATGTATTTTAATTTTTAAACTGTCATTTGACTCCTCTTTTCTGACTGATCTTCATATCTCTAGCTTCTGGTCATTTTTAATATTGTTTTTCCATGGAGTCTAAAGGTTTGATTGCTGGAGACCACTACGCCCTGTAAACAGAGGAAAGCTAAGTATTCTCTACTCCATAAGTCTCTGCCAGTGCACCAAAAAATAATTATTTGTCTGATCCCTAGCCTACTTTCACTCTCTCTGCCTGAGAAGCAGGGGGGACGCCATCCACCCATCAGTTTTGGCCTCCTGAGCACCAGAGAGACCAGCCATACACCCATGGACAATGTTGACCATCTATCAGGAAGGTGGACCACACATTACTGAGGCCCATGGTTTCCACAAGACTTTCAATTTTCAGTCCTCCCTGCAATTCCTTCTGATGCTGTTTACGTTATCATCTATCTATAAAGGAAAAAAAGGAAAAAAAGAAACTCCATACTCCTTTGACCCACTGTAACTCCTGCAGAATCCAAATCGTACTTGCAACCAGCTTCCTCTGAGCCCCAGCAGGCTTATTATTCAAGAAAGACAGATTAGAAATAAAATAGAAAGAAAAGGAGTCATCAATTTCCCATTAACACCCCTTTTCTTTACAGTTTTAAAACTTTTCCTCGTATTTTATCTTGTTCGATCCCTACATTATGGAGTAAAGATTCAAACCCTGAAATTACAGGCTCAACGTAATGTCCACATTTTAGAAAACTATAGTAAACAGAAAAACAACACTTAGATTGGCCTTGCTTAGACATATATGGTCACATTCCAACATAAAGATGCTCATTTTTCAAAGCCTGCAAATAATCATTATATCCTTGCAATTTTTTGTTTGTTTGTTTGTTTGTTTGTTTGTTTTTGTTTTGTTTTTTTTTTTTGAGATAGTGTCTCCCTCTGTCACCCCAGGCTGGAGTGCAGTGGCGCAATCTGGGCTCACTGCAAGCTCTGCCTCCCAGGTTCACACCATTCTCCTGCCTCAGCCTCCCAAGTAGCTGGGACTACAGGCGCCCACCACTGCGCCCGGCTAATTTTTTGTATTTTTAGTAGAGACAAGGTTTCACCATGTTAGCTAGGATGGTCTCGATCTCCTGACCTTGTGATCCACCTGCCTCGGCCTCCCAAAGTGCTGGGATTACAGGTGTGAGCCACCGTGCCCAGCCATATCCTTGCAGTTTTTTAAGATCATGGTCTCCAAAAGGAGGAATACCTGAGATATGGATAACAAAGAATGGTACAGCTCACATGGTCTGGGGCTGTGGGCTCAGCACCATTAACATATGCTCTCCTAGCAGGACTGTCCCAATGCATAGTCACAGTCAGCTTTTCTGGGCTTCTTGTTTGCACCCAGTACAGCTGGATGTACAGATGTAGGAAGCACAGGCAGGCTGGAAAAGGATCAAGACAGGTACCGATAGGGCTCTTTTTCTTTAGATCTTAAAAGGAAAATGTATGTCCTTTTCCAAACTCCAAATGACATCTAAAAAACCTTCGGTCAACACAATGTTACAAAAAACATGTGTTAACTTTTTATTCATTTATTTTTCAGTTACAGACTACATGCTAAAATTCAAACATAAATGTGACTGTTGTGTACTCTCCACGTAAAAAAAAATTAATAGGAACTGTACTTCCTCTGACACAATAAAACTTTATTCATTTTTACAGTGCTCCAATGTTTGAACAAGTATGGGAACTAGACTAGACATCCCTTTCTTTTTGAGATATACCTCTCACTGTAGTCTTGAATTGTATAATAACTCTTATTCTTTTATTCTCCTTTTTTCCTTAGCTGCTTCCTGCTCAGAGTTATCACCCTGGAGAATTGCCATTGCATGCCCAGGTTATAACTTGGATGCTGATGACAGCTTAAAGGGGAATGCCTCTTATCAGTTTGTATTTTAAAATTTCCTCCCCTTTGTTCTCACAGGAACCCTCGTTAACCAGCTCTGGGTCTGCACAGTCCTGCAGAAAACACATCTTTCAAGTTTATGGGCAGAATACTACAGGCTGGTGCTTTCTCTAAGTAGCCCTTTCTAACCACTTTTATAACTTACTGTCCCATCAGAAAGCAAAACTTAAGATAAACTGGAACCTCTCATAGGGTTACAACAAATCCAGGTTGCAAAAGTGCCTCATCTCTTTTCAGGGAATTCCATTCAACAGTGGTACAGGCAATGATCCATCCATCTTCCTTGACTTTTTTCCTTCTGTTTCTTCTTAAGCAATGGATACAGTCACAGATTTGAAATCAAGGAGACTCAAGTCTTCCCTTTTCTATTTGCCATCTCCAAACTAGGGTTTCTTATACTGATGCCTACTCCCTGGGTAATCAGGTATGCAAAGAGCTCAATACATTGCCTGGCATATATTAGGTGTTCAAGAAGAGGTGGACTTTTATAGTAGAAGGCTCTGGCATCAAGGATGCATAACTCTTCACAGGAAGGAAGAATAGAAAGATGAGAGATGGAAGCACAGAAGGAAGGACAGAAGGAAGGAAGTCTGGTTTATTAAAAATGAAGCCACAGTTCAGAAACATTTACAGTTCTGCAGTACTGCCTCAGACTTTTTGCAGCATTCTTTGTGCCACCACTCTAGATAACTATAATAAACTCGTCAGGGAAAATGCCTTTGGTATTTGCGTAAAAAATATTTTTGTCTATTTTGTAGAGATGACTTTTGCTAAATTGAGTTGGTTTGTATATATATAGCTTAGTACTATCAAGGCATGTCTTCCTTCTGGGACTGTCCTGACACAAAATATTCCTTCCTAGGATAGGCCTGGTGTTACCATTCATCTTTTATAACACAAACACAAACTCCTTGATTAGACTCTCTCTTATATCCAACAACATCTCTCCTCATCCCCATTAGCCAAAAAGCAATGGAAAATGCTGAGGATAGCAACAAATATTACTTTAATATTTAAGAGTTCTTTGTCTCTGATGAATTTGAAATCTGACATATAGAAATCACTCAGTAATTATTTATGGGAAGGAGGGAGGAAGGGAGGGAGGGAGGGAAAGAGGGATGGATGGGTGGCCTAAAAGGGTTTGAGATCATTTAGGATAGCAATGATCTTTTACTCAGTGTTACTTGCACAGTGGCCACACTCTCCAACATTGTCCTATATTTCTCTCAGGTTTTTAAGGACATACCTACTCTAATTTCAATGGAAACAAACTCAACTGTAGAATATCACACACACTGAACATTATGACAAGAATTAGTACTGTGGAAAGAAGTATAATACTAGTAATAATAAGTATAACACTAACACTAAGATAATAATAACAACAATAATACAAGGTACAACTAAAATTAATTGTGTGCTTAACATCTGACAGTCACTTTCCTAATTCCTTTACTTAGGAAAGGGTTTTTATTTTAACTTTCTTATTCCCTTTTTCTACAGTTTGGGAAAATAGAAGCCCAGAGAGAATTAAGTTACTTACCCAAGGTAACCAGCTAGAGAGTAGTGGCTGGCATTTGAACCTAAATCAGTCTGACAACGGAACCCACACTCATATTCATCATACTGTCATTTTGGAGTCATCACACCATATCAGCCTCAACTTCTTGATGCTCTGACAGCTATCACTGAAAATAAGCAATATGACTGTATTTATTAGTAAAAGCTAACCTGAATTTTTCTTCTGCTTCTACTGGTAATAAAACACGGTAATAAGGCCAAGACATGGTTGTAAGCCCAGGTATAAAATCCTAACATTGCTATATGATCTCCAATCCTCCCTTCTACCTTTAACACACTAAGATTCCATGTAATCAAAGATCAACGTGGAAGGTCTATGTTGATGAATCATGATGTTAAAATAAATTTTAACCATAAACAAGAAGAAAATAACAATATGAAAAATGCATGGTGTTAGTAAAAATCTTTTTACCTTAGGAGACAGAAGCCCTGTGTACAATGCGCTGTGCATACATTTCCCAGATTTTAACTATGCTTGCTGTGCTTAATTTATGAGCCATAAAACAGTAATCCATAAGTGAAGAATGAAACACTCATAGTGCAGTTCAATGTGATATTTACACTCTTAGAATCAGATGCCCCTTCGTCATCATAATGGGGCATATTATAATTCAAAGAAAAGGGAAGTAAAGACTGAAGAGATTTACAGGTAGAATTACCAAAAGTGCTCTGCAAGAGGCTGAAAATCACTATCAAATTAATTGTGATAATAATTAAGAATCTCTAAAAAGCTATGATTATTCACTGAAAAGAACAAGTGTGCTACATAATTTCCTTTTCTCTAAGAATGGATGACAAAATTTGAAGAAACACAAAAAGTAGGTGGACAAAACAACAGAAAAAGGAGGAAGGAAGAAGGAAAAAGGAGCCAGAAGAGGAAGCAAAGAGTGGAAGATGATGAAAGAGGAAAGAGAAGAAGGAAGGGTGAGGAAGAGGAAGAAAAAAGGAGGAGAGGGAGGACAGAAGCAGGGAAGGAAGATGGAGAGAGAGAGAGAAAGAAAAAGAAAGAACTTTCCGGGGGTGGAGCAAGATGGCCGAATAGGAGCAGCTCCAGTCTCCAACTCCCAGCGCAAGCGACACAGAAGACCGTTGATTTCTGCATTTTCAACTGAGGTACTGGGTTCATCTCACTAGGGAGTGCCAGACAATCGGTGCTGGTCAGCTGCTGCAGCCTGACCAGCGAGAGCTGAAGCAGGGCGAGGCATCGCCTCACCTGGGAAGCGCAAGGGGGAAGGGAATCCCTTTTCCTAGCCAGGGGAACTGAGACACACAACACCTGGAAAATTGGGTAACTCCCACCCCAATACTGGGCTTTAAGCAAACGGGCACACCAGGAGATTATATCCCACACCTGGCAAGGAGGGTCCCACGCCCACGGAACCTCCCTCATTGCTAGCACAGCAGTCTGCGATCTAACCACAAGGCAGCACCGAGGCTGGGGGAGGGGTGCCCGCCATCCCTGAGGCTTAAGTAGGTAAACAAAGCCACCAGGAAGCTCCAACTGGGTGGAGCTCACAGCAGCCCAAGGAAACCTGCCTGTCTCTGTAGACTCCACCTCTGGGGACAGGGCACAGCTAAACAAAAACAACAACAAAACAAAAAGCAGCAGAAACCTCTGCAGACAAAAAAGACTCTGTCTGACAGCTTTGAAGGGAGCAGTGGATCTCCCAACATGGAGATTGAGATCTGAGAAGGGACAGACTGCCTGCTCAAGTGGGTCCCTGACCCCTGAGTAGCCTAACTGGGAGACATCCCCCACAAGGGGCAGTCTGACACCCCACACCTCACAGGGTGGAGTACACCCCTGAGAGGAAGCTTCCAAAGTGAGAATCAGACAGGTAAACTCGCTGTTCAGAAATATTCTATCTTCTGCAGCCTCTGCTGCTGATACCCAGGCAAACAGGGTCTGGAGTGGACCTCAAGCAATCTCCAACAGACCTACAGCTGAGGGTCCTGACTGTTAGAAGGAAAACTATCAAACAGGAAGGACACCTACACCAAAACCCCATCAGTACATCACCATCATCAAAGACCAGAGGCAGATAAAACCACAAAGATGGGGAAAAAGCAGGGCAGAAAAGCTGGAAATTCAAAAAATAAGAGCGCATCTCCCCCTGCAAAGGAGCGCAGCTCATTGCCAGCAACGGATCAAAGCTGGACGGAGAATGACTTTGACGAGATGAGAGAAGAAGGCTTCAGTCCATCAAACTTCTCAGAGCTAAAGGAGGAATTACGTACCCAGTGCAAAGTAACTAAAAATCTTGAAAAAAGAGTGAAAGAATTGATAGCTAGAGTAATTAATGCAGAGAAGGTCATAAACGAAATGAAAGAGATGAAAACCATGACACGAGAAATACGTGACAAATGCACAAGCTTCAGTAACCGACTCGATCAACTGGAAGAAAGAGTATCAGCGATTGAGGATCAAATGAATGAAATGAAATGAGAAGAGAAACCAAAAGAAAAAAGAAGAAAAAGAAATGAACAAAGCCTACAAGAAGTATGGGATTATGTAAAAAGACCAAATCTACATCTGATTGGGGTGCCTGAAAGTGAGGGGGAAAATGGAACCAAGTTGGAAAACACTCTTCAGGATATCATCCAGAGGAACTTCCCCAACCTAGTAGGGCAGGCCAACATTCAAATCCAGGAAATACAGAGAACGCCACAAAGATACTCTTCGAGAAGAGCAACTCCAAGACACATAATTGCCAGGTGCACCAAAGTTGAAATGAAGGAAAAAATCTTAAGGGCAGCCAGAGAGAAAGGTCGGGTTACCCACAAAGGGAAGCCCATCAGACTAACAGCAGATCTCTCGGCAGAAACTCTCCAAGCCAGAAGAGAGTGGGGGCCAATATTCAACATTCTTAAAGAAAAGAATTTTAAACCCAGAATTTCATATCCAGCCAAACTAAGTTTCATAAGTGAAGGAGAAATAAAATCCTTTACAGATAAGCAAATGCTTAGAGAATTTGTCACCACCAGGCCTGACTTACAAGGACCCTGAAGGAAGCACTAAACATGGAAAGGAACAACCGGTACCAGCCATTGCAAAAACATGCCAAAATGTAAAGACCATCGAGGCTAGGAAGAAACTGCATCAACTAACGAGCAAAATAACCAGTTAATATCATAATGGCAGGATCAAGTTCACACATAACAATATTAACCTTAAATGTAAATGGACTAAATGCTCCTATTAAAAGACACAGACTGGCAAACTGGATAAAGAGTCAAGACCCATCAGTCTGCTGTATTCAGGAGACACATCTCACATGCAGAGACATACATAGGCTCAAAACAAAGGGATGGAGGAAGATTTACCAAGGAAATGGAGAACAAAAAAAAGCAGGGGTTGCAATACTAGTCTCTGATAAAACAGACTTTAAACAATCAAAGATCAAAAGAGACAAAGAAGGCCATTACATAATGGTAAAGGGATCAATTCAACAGGAAGAGCTAACTATCCTAAATATATATGCACCCAATACAGGAGCACCCAGATTCATAAAGCAAGTCCTTAGAGACTTACAAAGAGACTTAGACTCCCATACAATAATAGTGGGAGACTTCAGCACTCCACTGTCAACATTAGACAGATCAACGAGACAGAAAGTTAACAAGGATATCCAGGAATTGAACTCATCTCTGCAGCAAGCAGACCTAATAGACATCTATAGAACTCTCCACCCCAAATCAACAGAATATACATTCTTCTCAGCACCACATCGCACTTATTCCAAAATTGAGCACATAATTGGAAGTAAAGCACTCTTCAGCAAATGTACAAGAACAGAAATTATAACAAACTGTCTCTCAGACCACAGTGCAATCAAACTAGAACTCAGGACTAAGAAACTCAATCAAAACCGCTCAACTACATGGAAACTGAACAACCTGCTCCTGAATGACTACTGGGTACATAACGAAATGAAGGCAGAAATAAAGATGTTCTTTGAAACCAATGAGAACAAAGATACAACATACCAGAATCTCTGGGACACATTTAAAGCAGTGTGTAGAGGGAAATTTATAGCACTAAATGCCCACAAGAGAAAGCAGGAAAGATCTAAAATTGACACTCTAACATCGCAATTAAAAGAACTAGAGAAGCAAGAGCAAACACATTCGAAAGCTAGCAGAAGGCAAGAAACAACTAAGATCAGAGCAGAACTGAAGGAGATAGAGACACAAAAAACCCTCCAAAAAATCAATGAATCCAGGAGTTGGTTTTTTGAAAAGATCAACAAAATTGGCAGACCACTAGCAAGATTAATAAAGAAGAAAAGAGAGAAGAATCAAATAGACACAATAAAAAATGATAAAGGGGATAGCACCACCAACCCCACAGAAATACAAACTACTATCAGAGAATACTATAAACACCTCTACGCAAATAAACTAGAAAATGTAGAAGAAATGGATAATTTCCTGGACACTTACACTCTTCCAAGACTAAACCAGGAAGAAGTTGAATCTCTGAATAGACCAAAGCAGGCTCTGAAATTGAGGCAATAATTAATAGCCTACCAACCAAAAAAAGTCCAGGACCAGATGGATTCACAGCCAAATTCTACCAGAGGTACAAGGAGGAGCTGGTACCATTCCTTCTGAAACTATTCTAATCAATAGAAAAAGAGGGAATCCTCCCTAATTCATTTTATGAGGCCAACATCATCGTGATACCAAAGCCTGGCAGAGACACAACAAAAAAAGAGAATTTTAGACCCATATCCCTGATGAACATCGATGCAAAAATCCTCAATAAAATACTGGCAAACCGGATTCAGCAGTACATCAAAAAGCTTATCCACCATGATCAAGTGGGCTTCATCCCTGGGATGCAAGGCTGGTTCAACATTCGCAAATCAATAAACGTAATCCAGCATATAAACAGAACCAAAGACAAGAACCACATGATTATCTCAATAGATGCAGAAAAGACTTTTGACAAAATTCAACAGCCCTTCATGCTAAAAACGCTCAATAAATTTGGCATTGAGGGAACGTACCTCAAAATAATAAGAGCTATTTATGACAAACCCACAGCCAATATCATACTGAATGGGCAAAAACTGGAAAAATTCCCTTTAAAAACTGGCACAAGACAGGGATGCCCTCTCTCCCCACTCCTATTCAACATAGTGTTGGAAGTTCTGGCAAGGGCAATCAGGCAAGAGAAAGAAATCAAGGGTATTCAGTTAGGAAAAGAAGAAGTCAAATTGTCCCTCTTTGCAGATGACATGATAGTCTATTTAGAAAACCCCATTGTCTCAGCCCAAAATCTCCTTAAGCTGATAAGCAACTTCAGCAAAGTCTCAGGATACAAAATAAATGTGCAAAAATCACAAGCATTCTTATACACCAGTAACAGACAAACACAGAGCCAAATCATGAATGAACTCCCATTCACAATTGCTTCAAAGAGAATAAAATACCTAGGAATCCAACTGACAAGGGATGTGAAGGATCTCTTCAAGGAGAACTACAAACCACTGCTCAGTGAAATCAAAGAGGACACAAACAAATCGAAGAACATACCATGCTCATGGATAGGAAGAATCAATATCATGAAAATGGCCATACTGCCCAAGGCAATTTATAGATTCAATGCCTTCTCCATCAAGCTACCAATGAGTTTCTTCACAGAATTGGAAAAAACTGCTTTAAAGTTCATATGGAACCAAAAAAGAGCCCCCATCTCCAAGACAATCCTAAGTCAAAAGAACAAAGCTGGAGGCATCACGCCACCTGACTTCAAACTATACTACAAGGCTACAGTAACCAAAACAGCATGGTACTGGTACCAAAACAGAGATATAGACCAATGGAACAGAACAGAGTCCTCAGAAATAATACCACACATCTACAGCCATCTGATCTTTGACAAACCTGAGAGAAACAAGAAATGGGGAAAGGATTCCCTATTTAATAAATGGTGCTGGGAAAATTGGCTAGCCATAAGTAGAAAGCTGAAACTGGATCCTTTCCTTACTCCTTATACGAAAATTAATTCAAGATGGATTAGAGACTTAAATGTTAGACCTAATACCATAAAAACCCTAGAAGAAAACCTAGGTAGTACCATTCAGGACATAGGCATGGGCAAAGACTTCATGTCTAAAACACCAAAAGCAACGGTAGCAAAAGCCAAAATTGACAAAGGGGATCTCATTAAACTAAAGAGCTTCTGCACAGCAAAAGAAACTACCATCAGAGTGAACAGGCAACCTACAGAATGGGAGAAAATTTTTGCAATCTACTCATCTGACAAAGGGCTAATATCCAGAACCTACAAAGAACTCAAACAAATTTACAAGAAAAAAACAAACAACCCCATCAAAAAGTGGGCAAAGGATATGAACAGACACTTCTCAAAAGAAGACATTCATACAGCCAACAGACACATGAAAAATTGCTCATCATCACTGGCCATCAGAGAAATGCAAATCAAAACCACAATGAGATACCATCTCACACCAGTTAGAATGGCAATCATTAAAAAGTCAGGAAACAACAGGTGCTGGAGAGGATGTGGAGAAATAGGAACACTTTTACACTGTTGGTGGGATTGTAAACTAGTTCAACCATTATGGAAAACAGTATGGCGATTCCTCAAGGATCTAGAACTAGATGTACCATATGACCCAGCCATCCCATTACTGGGGATATACCCAAAGGATTATAAATTATGCTGCTATAAAGACACATGCACACGTATGTTTATTGCGGCACTATTTACAATAGCAAAGACTTGGAATCAACCCAAATGTCCATCAGTGACAGACTGGATTAAGAAAATGTGGCACATATACACCATGGAATACTATGCAGCCATAAAAAGGATGAGTTTGTGTCCTTTGTAGGGACATGGATGAAGCTAGAAACCATCATTCTTAGCAAACTATCACAAGAACAGAAAACCAAACACCGCATGTTCTCACTCATAGGTGGGAACTGAACAATGAGATCACTTGGACTCGGGAAGGGGGACATCACACACCGGGGCCTATCCTGGGGAGGGGAGAGGGGGGAGGGATTGCATTGGCAGTCATACCTGATGTAAATGACGAGTCGATGGGTGCTGACGAGTTGATGGGTGCAGCACACCAATATGGCACAAGTATACATATGTAACAAACCTGCACGTTATGCACGTGTACCCTAGAACTTAAAGTATAATAATAATAAATTAATTAATTAATTTAAGAAAAAAAAAGAAAGAACTTTCCTTTTGGCCATGGATATAGAACTCACATCTGCAGCTATTTCTTCAGCTCCAGGTATTCCTTCGTGCAGATTACAACTAAATCAGAGATAAAATGAATCTTAATATTTCCCTGATGTTCAACCTTCTTACAGATGTTAAGATGCCATCAGAGAGGGCTACGCTATTTAAAATTTAGAGAGAAGGGAAAAAACATAAAAATGCACACACACATACACACATTTATACCTTATGTCTGACAAGACAGGATTTCCATAACTTTATTCCAAGCTGCCATCACTGTGAAATTATCCATCATTTATGAGGTCATGAAAAAAGGCAGGGATAGTCAAATTTTCTCATCTCAAGCCATTTCTTCAGATATCAGCTTTGTAACCCAGAGCTTCCCCATAACTGTAAATTAAGATGTGTCGGTAGCATCCATAACAAATGTGAAATATTTGCTTTTGAGATCTCTCTTTGCATTTCAAGGAGAGAGCATAGAAGTGTTCTTTCTCTATATATCTCACTACTCCAATAAGACAGAAGAATCCCTTGCAGAAAAAAAAACTAGCAATGCTGTCATCATTTATTTAAGAGTAAGCACATTAATTTTCTTTTTGGGAACTGATGCCAGCAGGAGTTAGCTCAGAGAAGGTAAGAAATAAGTTCTGAGGGCAATGGCAGATAACACAGCAAGAGGGCAATTTGGAATCTTAAATATTTAAAAGTATATGATTTGAAAAATCATATAAGATATTTTTAATCCTAAATTCATGTCTACCAGAAGCAATTATTTCAAAGCATATTGTTCTGTTCTTCTCTAGATGAATCATTTTTGTGATTAACTAAGCATATTCACATATTTATTCCTTAAACAAATATGGTTTAGGGATCTACAATACAGATCAAAGCTATAAATGTGATAAACCAAATATAATTCTCCTAGAGAATTCATATACAAGGGAGGGACAAAATTTAAGGAACTACACACTAAGAATAATAACAGCTAATGTTTGTGGGTATTTACAATATATCAGGCAAGTAGGTACTATTTTATTATCCCCATTTTAAGAATAAGAAAACTGTGACTAAGACAAAGTAACTGTTTCCAAGTTCGTAAATTCGATTTTTAAAATTGGCATGTAAAATCTAATCTTTCACCTGTACTTTTGACTGCTGTGCTACTATATATTTATGTAAAATATCAGAGAGCAATCAAGCATTATGTGTATTTAGATAATAGAGAGAAAATTGCAGCTGGAAGGACCAGAAAAGTTTTCATGGAAGAAGTAGCATTTAAGCCAAGTAAGTTTCAATTCTTTGAAAATGGAGAACCATGTAAATCATTTCAGGTGAAGCAATTCTATCTACCTTGTGTTTTTAGAAATACTCTATTGGGACTGGGCATGGTGGCTTATGCCTGTAATCACAGCACTTTGGGAGGCCGAGGCGGGCAGATCACTTGAGGTCAGGAGTTTGAGACCAGCCTGGCCAACGTAGTGAAACCCTGTCTCTACTAAAAGTACAAAAATTAGCAGGGTGCCATGGTGGGCACCTGTAATCCCAGCTACTCAGGAGGCTGAGGCATGAGAATCACTTAAACCCAGGAGACTGATGTTGCAGTGAGCCGAGATTGCACCAAAAGTCTGTCAAAAACAAAACAAAACAAATAAAAAACACCTCTATTGGTATAGGAACTCCTGTCATTTCCTCTAAGAAGTATGTATCAGAATCATCTATAATGAACATCTATGTTCATTTAGAAATTGGGGCTTGTAGCTTTCTCTCCTTTCTCCTCCCCTGCCAACATCCCTGAGCAGAAAATCACATCTCATGGTGAGTCACTATTGCTGATAGGAACACTCAGGTGTTCAGGGCCTGAGAGGAGGGGTGCTGCCATAGCTATGCAAAGTGGACCAGAATAGTGAATTGGGTGAAGCTGAAGAGACCATGACAGAGAGGCAAGCACAGGAGAGTGGCAGGAAATTTCAGCTGTTAAATGTCCACCCCAGCAATGCCAAGCATATTAATCCTTCCAACAATTCCTAAGTAGGCATTGTTTTCCTTGCAACATATGGGATCATGCAGAATCTGAAATGGAATTTGCCCAGTCTTACACAGAGAGTGAGAGGATTTGAATCAAGATGGGTCAAACGCCAATACCCAGGGCTTGTACCTCAACAGACTATGGTGTCAGTTGCCTCCCTACTGTCCTCACTCCAGCCACAACCTCTGTCAGGTCTTTCTAATAAGGGAAGGTGAAAAAGCAAACACATGTTTGCTGTTTGAAAGACTATATCTGTCTTACTTTCAGAATGGCCTGGTAGAAGGATTTTGTCAAAAATATGCTACCAGTCTCCAGCTTTAGATCAGTTATAAAATAATACTACTAATAATCAAGTCCATTCTAAAATTAAGTAAGCAAATTAATAAACTAGAGGAGATAGAAAGGATCATAAATGCAGTCAGTGGGCAACATATTTAGTGGCAAATACTTAGAACTAGCCTGAGAAAACCTCACACCCTTCTGGACTTTATTCTCTAAGAACAGTCAAGATTCAATCAAGAAAGAATAACTGCAATAGAATAAGGAGTTTATCATAGAGATTAGACCTTAATCAAGTGTCAGGGGGTTCTGGAGAAGGAAAGTTCCAAAAAATGAGAAATTCACTCACCAGCCATGTTGTGGGTGAAAATGTTCAGACGTCAGCGATCTGGAACTTTGGCATGTTCACATTCTATAGTGAGAAAGTGAATGGGGCTGGTTCTGTGGAAGGTTTCTGTTTGCAGCGCGTTCATAGCAAAGTGTCTCTGAGTTGGCTGAGTCAAAGTTGGTCACAAAGCCTGCCACATAAAGAAGAGTTGGACATTCAACAGAATGAATTGCATTGCACCTCTGTCTGTCTCTCACCATCTCTAACCACCAAAGCCTTTCAGAGTTTGATAGACGCTGCTCTGTTTCACTTTTGTTTTATAAACTCTCACACCAAATCTAACCTAACACCATCCCAGCAAGAGTTGTGGAAAATGTAGTCCCAAGAAAGCTAGGGCAACAATGCGGCCAGCGAAGTACATACAGCCTATGGGACAAATCCATCCCACCTCCTGTTTTTGTAAGCAAAGCTTACCGGAACACAGCTATGCTTATTTACTTATGCATTGTCTATGGCTTCTTCCATGCTAGGATAACAGAGTTGAATAGTGGCAACAAGACCAGAAGGCCTACAAAACCTAAAATGTTTACTCTAATGACCCTTTAAAACAACAAATTTGTTGACCCTATGACAGAATAACCCAGGAGAACCTTCATCACATTTGTAATCATTTATTCAGTGACAGAATTCCCATTTAAATAGCAAGCAGAACTCTTATTGCCCATCTCTAAGTCCAGAGCTTGGATCATAGAAGTACTCAATAAATGTCTCTTAGATCACAAGTCAATTGAGATATCTATTAGACTTGGGCTCTGACTTGAAGTGGTAGGAATCTGAACAGGACCCCCCTCCTTGGGGTAGGCACAGTTAAAATCTAAGCAAGTGGTCAACATGGAGGAATTCGGTCCAGGTAGAAGAGCTCCACCCCTCTCCAGGAATCAGGAACAGGACACTAGCTCTTTAAAAGAGCAAATGGTGGTGGCAAAATAGAACTCCAGTCAAAAAGAGATAAGGACGCTAAACAATTCCCATGGCAGGAAACTGGCCATGACAGAGTCTATAATGAGAACAGAGACAGATCTGGCCTAAGTGGCTACAGTAGTGTAGTAGGCTTTGCAATCAATTGAACAAGACTAGAAACACAGCTTCACTGCTCATTGCTTGCGTGAACTTTTGTAACTGCTGCACCGCTATGGACCTTTTCTTCTCTGAAAAGCTGAAATATTCATTCTCACCATCTAGGGCTATCTCGCAGAGTACCTGAGATAATGCTACCTATTTATTAAAACAACTTAAAACGTATTAGGCTCTCAATAAATGGTCATTCACTCATTTATTCAGTTATTTATCAAATATTTATTGAGCACCTACTCTATGCCTGTACACTGGACTAAGTGCTGGGAATAAAAATTATATAAAGTCCCTGTGCTCATGATATTTTAGTGGCGAAGACCAAAGATAAGCAAGCAAACAAGTGAACATTCAGTATTTTAGAAAATCCTAAGTGCTATAGAGAAAAATTGAACCAGATTAAAGGTACAGGGTGTGTGTGTGTGTGTGTGTGGGTGTGGGTGTGGGTGTGTGTGTGTGTGTGTGTGTGTGTGTAAAAGTTCTTGTTGATAAGGTGACACTTGATCAGATACCTGCAGGCAGTGAGGGATAAAGCCTTGCAAATACCTGGAAATGAAGCATTCTAGGCAGAGGGACCAACATGTGCAAATAATATAAGAAGCAACTTGTTTGGCAAATTCAAAAGTAACCTATTTCTTTAAATATTGATTCTAGGCTTTAATTTTGAGATAGACATACTTGATGTACTTGCCTAAAGTTAGAATTATGTCTAGATTTGGGTGAGAGAGTAAGGAGATATTGGTTAAATGTCTATAGGCTTGGAAATTGGACAATGCCCAATATACTAAAACTAGAATTTATTTGCATAGAATTTCTAACTAAAATGCAATTTTATTTATTCATTTATTTTTAATTTAATCTGATTTTAAGTTCCAGGATATATGTGCAGGATGTGCAGGTTTGTTATATAGGTAAACGTGTGCCATGGTGGTTTGCTACACCCATCAACCCATCATCTAGGTATTAAGCCCCACATGCATTAGCTATTTATCCTGATATTCTCCCTCCCCATACACCTGCCACCCCCAAACAGGCCCCAGTGTGTGTTGTTCCCCTCCCTATGTTCTCATCGTTCAGCTCCCACTTATAAGTTAGAACATGTAGTGTTTGCTTTTCTGTTCCTGTGTTAGTTTGGTGAGGCTAATGGCTTCCAGTTCCATCCATGTCCCTGCAAAGGACATGATCTTTTTCCTTTGTATGGCTGCATAGTGGTCCATGGTGTATATGTACCACCTTTTCTTTATTCAGTCTATCATTGCTTGGCGTTTGGGTTGATTCCATGTCTTGGCTATTGTGAATAGTGCTGCAATGAGCATACATGTGTATGCATCTTTATAACAGAATGATTTATATTCCTTTGGGTATATACCCAATAATGGGATTGAGTTCAAGTCCTGAATAGCCTTGTTAATTTTCTGTCTCAATGATCTGTCTGATACTGACATTGGGTTGTTAAAGTCTCCCACTATTATTGTGTGGGAGTTTAAGTCTCTTTGGGGGTCTCTAAGAACTTGTTTTATGAATCTGGGTGCTCCTGTATTGGGTGCATATATATTTAGAATAGTTAGCTCTTCTTGTTGAGTTGATCTCTTTACCATTATGTAATGCCCTTCTTTGCCTTTTTTCATCTTTATTGGCCTAAGTTTGTTTTTTCAGAAAATAGGATTGCAACCCTGTCTTTTGTCTCCTTCCCATTTGCTTGGTAAATTTTCCTCCATCCCTTTATTTTGAGCCTATGTGTGCCTTTGCACATGAGATGGTTCTCTTGAATACAGCACACTGATGGTTCAAGACGTTTTATCCAGCTTGCTATTCTATGTCTTTTATTTGGAGCATTTAGCCCATTTACATTTAAGGTTATTATTGTTATATGTGAATTTGATCCTGTCATCATGATGCTAGCTGGTTATTTTGCAGACTTGATGTAGTTGCTTCATAGTGTCATTGCTCTTTGCACTTCAATGTGTTTTTGTAGTGGTTGGTAACAGTTTTTCCTTTCCATATTTAGTGCTTTCTTTAGGAGTTCTTGTAAGGCAGGGCTAGTGGTGATTAATTCCCCCAGTATTTCTTTGTCTGAAAAGGATTTCATTTCTCCTTCACTTATGAAGCTTAGTTTAACTGGATATGAAATTCTGGGTTGAAAAATGTTATCTTTAAGAATATTGAATATTGGTCCCAATATCTTCTGGCTTATAGGGTTTCTGCTGAGAGGTATGCTGTTAGTCTGATGGACTTCTCTTTGTAGGTGACCTGGCCTTTCTCTCTGGCTGCCCTTAACATTTTTTTCTTCATTTCAACCTTGGAGAATCTGAAGATTATGTGTATGGGGTTGATCTTCTCATAGAGTATCTTACTGGGGTTACCTGGATTTCCTGAATTTGAATGTTGCGCTCTCTTGCTAGGTTAGGGAAGTTCTCTTGGATGATATCCTGAAGTATGTTTTCCAACTTGGTTCCATTCACTCCGTCTCTTTCAGATACCCCAATCAGTCATAGATTTGGTCTTTTTACACAATCCCATAGTTCTCAGAGGTTTTTTCATTCCTTTTTATTCTTTTTTCTCTCATCTTGTCTGCCTGTCTTATTTCAGCAAGATAGTCTTCAAGCTATGAAATTCTTTTCTCTGCTTGATATATTTGGTTATTGATACTTGTGGTTGCATTGTGAAGTTCTCGTATTGTGTTTTTCAGCTCCATCGGGTCATTTATGTTCCCCTCTAAACCGGTTATTCTGGTTAACAGCTCCTGTGATGTTTTACCATAGTTCTTGGATTCTTTGTAGTGGGTTAGAACATGCTCCTTTAGCTCAGTGAAATTCATCGTTACCCAACTTCTGAAGTGTACTTCTATGAATGCATCTGTCTCAGCCTCTGCGCAGTTCTGTGCCCTTGTTAGAAAGGTATTGCAATCATTTGGAGGAGAAAAGACACTCTGGCTTTTTGAGTTTTCAGCATTTTTTCATTGATTCTTTTCCATTTTTGTGAGTTTATCTAGCTTCAGTCTTTGAGGCTGCTGACCTTTGGATGGGGTTTTTGAGGAGACTTTTTGTTGATGCTGTTGTTGTTGCTGCTGCTTTCTGTTTGTTTTTCTTCCAACAGCCAGGCCTGTCTTCCACAGGGCTGCTGCTCTTTGCTGGGGGTCCACTCTAGACCCTAATCACCTGCTCCCTCCCACACCTGGAGGTGTCACTAGTGGAGGCCGAAGAACAGCAAAAATGGATACCTGATCCTTCCTCTTGGATCTCTTTCCCAGAGGGGCACAGACCTGATGCCAGTAGAAACCCTTCCGCATAAGGTGTCTGGTGACCCCTGTTGTGGGGGTCTCACCCAGTCAAGAGGCAAGGGATCTGAGACCCTCTTAACAAAGCACTCTGGCTGCTCCTTTGTGAAGGGGGTATGCTGTGCTGGGGGTAACCCAGTAGTCCAGACTGCCTGGATTCCTTAGAGTCCACAAGGGGAAAGACTAATTCTACTGATCTTAGAAGACTGCGGCTGCCCCTCCCCCCAGGGGCTCAGTCCCAGAGAGATCAGAGTTCTGTCCCTAAAACCCTGGTTGGAGTTGCTGAAATTCCTGCAGGGAGGCCCTGCCCAGTGAGGGGGGATGGGTCAGGGTCCAGCCTAAAGAGACAGTCTGGCCAGGACCTATCACGTCTCTGTACTGTAGGGAATTCCTCCTGGGTCTAAACTGTACTGTCTCCCTGGCACCGGCAGGGGAAAAACAGCAAACTGGAGCTGCAGTGATGGTTGCTGCCCCTCCCGCTAGAGCTTGCAAATTTCTTATATACCTAAGAGATCAAGTCTAGCTACCTTATCACTCTTATTTTAAACAATTATCAAGTGCTTACTATATGTCAAGCACTTTCCAGCTGCCAAAGACTTGGAAGGGCTGCTCTAAGCTCCTTGAGGGCAGGAAGCCTCATATCTATGTATATTTCTTAATGAGAAATTGCACATCTTCCCTTAAAATAAAAGTATACCCTTTCATACATTCCATAGAATAAGGCATATGAAGTAATTTTATTTGTATTTAGTATGTGGTTTAACAAAAATCTCTAACATCTTTTTTTTGTTTATACTTTGATCTCAGATCATTACGACTTGAGTGGTAAATTGATAAGTTTTCTAGATTCCTCTGAGATGACAAAAATGCATCCAGGCAGTCTGACAGGAGTTTACAGCATGCCTTAGTTTAAGAAACTATTAAATTATATTGCTCTCAGTCAAAGCTACTACAAAACCTGAACAAACATGAGCAATGCTCTGAAGCCCTAACCTGTTTGGGGGAGTGCCCCCTGAAAAAAAAAAATTCTGGAATATTTGATACACCTTCACCAGGTTGTCAACTTCCAATAACTCTGACCTGCCCCATAAAGCACATTGAACTACAAATTTCCTTTAGTCACTTCAAAAATTGAGAAGACACAAAGTGATACCTTCAAAACGTTACTACCTAAATTTTAAAATGCGATTGCCACCTCTAGCATAAACTGGTTATACAATATTCGATCTTTTCAATAAATACTTAGAGAGCACCTAAAATATACTAGGCTCTATTTTAAGTGCTTTAAAGCATTGACTTATATAATCCTTACAAAAACTCTGTAAGTATTGTTACATACTCATTTTACATATGAGGAAACTGAGGCATGAGGAGACCAAGTAGTTGCCCAGGCTTATATAGCCAAACAGTATCTGAACTGGAATTTGAACTCAAGAAGCCTCACTCTTCATTAAGATTCTCTGCGATGAATCACTTGGGGGCTATTCTGATCTTTTCATTTGTTCTTCTGACTCCAGTTGTTGAAGGCTGGGGAGGGGGTAGTATCTAGAGGGAAAACTAGAAGGGGAATAAGAGGAAGGGATTTTAAAGTAATTTTTCCCAAGTATAAAATTCATATTTATTCATGGCAGAAATGGCAAATTATAGAAACAATATAGAAAATAAAAATCACTGTTTTAGATAATTACCATTAATATTTTGTTGTGAAATCATTCAGGTTTTTTTCTGCATATATGCAAACAAATGTGGGTTTCAGAGACTTGGAATCTTTCTGATTTTGTCCATTTTATATCAGGGACATTAACATCATTATTAAGTATTCTTTTCAACATTATTTCCAGTGGCTACATAGCTTGAATTCACAAGGATGTGTCATAATGTATTTTGTTGTTGAGTATTTATATTATTTCCATATTTTATCTTTTTAAGTTATAAATACCACCACAATAAATGTTTGAGCCCATCTCTGCTTATTTCTTCAAAATATGTCTCCAGGAATGAAATTACTGGGTCAAAGGATATACAAGCTTTTAAGGCTTATGATAAACTCCTTAATAAATTGCCTTCCAGAAAGGCTGTAGCAATTTGGAAGAAAAGGATAATAATTTTCTCAAGCCTCAAGCTTTTTCTTTAGATGGGTCACATTTCATCTAAGAGACATCCCAAGACAGATACCCATGGGAAATATACTTCCATGCAATTCTCTTTTGCATATCTCCTCTCTAGAGTGAATCAAATTATCTTTTATTCTATGGTGACAAACTGTAAACAGTGCAAAATAGAACAAAGTGGGAGGTGGAGAGAGAGTACCTGTACAGGCTGGGTTCTGCAAAGTTAGGGCTTATGGTTTAGAAAAGCAATAACTTAATTGTGATTAGCCATCTCCACTTTCCAAAGTAATTTACATTCATTAATTTGGGATTCTCTATATCGATTTCTATAGGATCCAGGAAGGTTAACTAGACCCACAGTGCTGTAGGGGTAGGAAAGAAAACTGATGTAGGGACTTTTTGCACTTGTCAGGACTGATTCTTCTGCCAGGCAGTCCCTGATTAGCAACAGCTGATTGTGGTCATCTGCGACAGCAATCCAGAATTACCATTTTCCAATTCTTAAAAAGAAGTAAGAAATTTGGTATTTTGTGCAGTCTTCCAGTTTTTCAATATTGGCAATGAATTCAATTCAAAAAATGTTTCCCTAAATATAGGACATATTGTTATTAATTTACCCCTTTAGAATTCATTCCGTCTTACTGTACTCCCTTAGTCTTATACCAGAATCTTTGAAGTAGTCAAAGGAGTAGCTATAGAATAGCAGCTTTATATTAGCACTCTACCTAGAAAGAAACTGGTACAGGTACTCAGAGGCTCTGCCACCTGTCTTCCTCCTAGGTATTGATTATTTAGATGAAATGGGCTAAAAAGGGTAGCAGGCTCAACTGAGTAAGAGGAGAAACTAACTTTAAAGAACCCCATTACCACCCATAGGTTTATGAAAGGCTGCCACTTTGAACCTATCTAGGTATAGCTGAAACTTCCTAGGACAAAGACCCACATTAATTATGACATGTTCCTGCCACCTAATCCATGACAGCCATGGGGAACAGCCTGAACCATGATCTATTTTAATATCTCTTGACCTATTTTTATATTCCAGCACTAAAAAGTTAAACTGCTAACTTACCAAGCCTGAGCACGCCATTTTCCAATAAAATACATTTTTACAAGAAGCTTTCTATCCCAGTTCCTTTTTACGGGATAGTTTCCATTGTACAGAGGTACTGACTGATCTTCAGAAAGTTGAGAAATGGAAAGAGTCTTTAATGTGTGGTAGCCCAGAGGTGATCCTTAACTACTGACAGCTTGGAAATCATTTGCACTCCTAGCGTGTGCATGGTCTCCGATCTTAACTCCTCCTTTTGTGGGAATGGCATTATGTGGGTTATAAAAGCCAACACAACACTGAACAAAGCTACTGACATTAGTGCTCAGGAAAAAGTGAACACATTGATTTCAATTCTTGGCCATAAGAATTCTTTCCTTAGCACCCTTCCAGATCATTATTCACTCCACTCACTTCTCCATTACAAGAATACTTTTCAAATATTGAGCTGTCTAGCTTCCAGAAAATGTAGGGTAGTAGATTTTTACTCTGCCAATTACTACCCTGTTTTATTCACATTTCTTTGGACTTGTCTAAAACTCTCACAATCCTGATTGAGGAAAGACAGTAAAATTGATGTGATGTAACACAAAACTAGTTCATCAAAATGGAAAGCTACTATTTCAGTCCATTTTCTGCTGCTATAATGGAATACCACAGATGGGATACTTTATTTAAAAAATAAATGTATTTGGCTCATGGTTTTGGAACCTGGAAAGTTCAAGGGCATGGCTGTGGCATCTGCTTGACACCTGGTAAGGGCCTTCCTGCTGCATCATCCCACAGTGGAAGGCAGAAGAGCAAGAGGACACATATGCCAGAGAAAGCAGACAGAGAGAGAAGGAGAGAGAGAGCATGAGAGAGAATGATCGAGATATCAAACTTGCAGCCTCAGGCCCTTATATAATTAACAGTAATCCACTCATGAAGCTGGAGCCCTCATGATCTAAACACCTCCCATTAGGCCCCACCTCACAACACTGTTGCCATGAGAATTAAGTTTTTAACACATGCTTTTTGGGGTACATATTCAAGCCATAGCAACTGCTGAATGCAAATTATCTGGTATTGGTTTCTTTACACAAAAGGATTTGATTATTTGAAAAAAGATTATCTTTACATATTTTTGAATTTTTGCTAATAAAACTCAAAGAAATGAAGAACAATTCAAGCCTTTCTTGAGGTTTTAACGATTCTTTGTCTTGCAGAAGTTCAAAATGGGTGATATGATCTGTCCCAGGCCTATTCAGTGTTAGGAGAAAAGTTGTAAGTGATGGCAACAGGTAAGAAGCTTAAGAAGGACACCGCCAGCAAAATTCTCAAATAAAAGAGTCGTAACACTCATCTTGAAATGAAATGACAACCATGTGGGCCCCACGTGAATATCCACAGCAAAGAATTGTGTAAGAAATGTTTTACACATTTCTGGCAGCATCTTCAATTGCCTGTAAAATATCTAATTATTAAACCACTGTTTCCATTGTAACCATAAAGGACAGAAAAGACAATAGAATTATTATGTACCCTTTGTTTCCTCTTCCACTAGCAGAAACATTGATGAAAAATTATCATCAACAAAATAGGCAGCTGTCAGAGTGGAAAATAAATCAAATTGTCATATGGTTCTGACCCATCATGTGGTCCTCGATTGAGGAAAATATACCCTGGCCCACACAAAAGGAGGTTGCTCAGTGGGTGTACAGTGCTCTTAGGCTCCCATTTAGAAATTGCATCTCACTCCTCAAACTGCCTTCCCACATTCATTTCATTGCTAAGAAATGAGCTATTACTTCACCTTAGCCCAAGGCACCATTATCTCTTGCCTGTTCTAGAGCAATAGTCTCTAGCTGTGTTGTCTTCTTCATTCTCATCTCTGCAGGTCATTCACAGAGAAACCAGAAAGATTTCTTAGATTTTTAAATTGAGATGAAATTCACATAACATAAAATAAACCGTCTGCAGTATACAGTTAAATGGTATTTAGGACATTTATATCTTGCACACCATCAATTCTAAAACATTTTCTTCACCCCAGAAGGAAAGCCTGGTACCCCATAACAGTAATTCCCCATTTCTTTTACCCTGAGCCCCTGGCAACCACTAGTCTGCTTTCTGTCCATATGGAGTTACCTATTCTAGACATTCCATATAAATCAAATGATAAACTATTTCATTACCTTTTGTATCTGGTTGCTTTCACTTAGCATATTTTCAAAGTTCGTCTACGCTGCAGCATGAATCTGTACTTCATTATTTTTTATGGTTGAATGATATGCCATTGTATGGATATACCACATTTTGTTTATCCATTCATCAGTTGATGGAAATTTGGGTTCTTTCTGCCTGTTGGCAATTATGAATAGTGCTATTATGAACACTTATATAAATATGTTTTTATATATCTGTTTTGAATTCTTTTGAGTTATACCTGAGAGAGGTATCTTTGTTTTAATATCTGTTTTGAGTTATACCTGAGAGTGGAATTGCTGGGACATAGGGTTTAGTTTTTGAGGAAATGCCAGTTTTCTACAGCAGCTGAATGTTTTTTATTCACTAGCATTGTACAAATATACCAATTCCTCCACATCCTCACTGATACTTTTTTATTGTTATTATGGCCACAAAAATCTTTTTATAGCTCCCCTCCACTGGTTTCACATCATTTAGAATAAAATTCAGAGTTTTTATCATCCCCACAGGTCCTGAGCGATCAGGGATATTCTTCCCTCACTCATCTCATCTCTCACGACTTGTTTTCTTTCTCACTTCATGCCAGCATCATTATCCTGTCAGTCAGTCCTCAAAAGCACCAAGCCCTCTCCCACCTCAGGGTCTCTGTACTTGCTGTTGCCTCTCTGTGGAAAGTCCTCAAAGATTTCTTCATTCTACTTTCTCATTAAAGCTTCAGCTCAAATAACATATCTCCTAAAAATGTTTGTTCTGAACATACCATGTAGCACAAACCCACAGCCGAAGCCTGGATTCCCTAAAAAATAAATAGGAGATAATATATGCCAGGGGTTGCATTATTGAGTGGTCCACAGTTTCTCAAGAAAAAAAAAAGAAAACAGCTAGTTATTTGATCTCACAGAAGTCCCCAGAAGAGCCACATGAAATTATGGGGTCTCCTAACAGTTTGTCAGTGTAGGGCTCAGTAGAGAAAGAGTGAGCAATTTATCTCCTAGCTTCTTCCAATATCCAACTTGTCATTATTGAAGTCTATCCCCAGAGTTTTTTGGGGGGTTTTTGGCATTTTTTTTAATTGTGGTAAAACACACATAGAATAAAATTTAACCACTTTTAAGTGTGAAGTTTATTTGGGTTAAACACATTCACATTGTTATGCAATCAATCTCTAGAAGGTTTCTTCTTGCAAAACTAAAACTCTGTACCCATTAAGGAACAATTCCCCACTTCCCCCTCTCCCCAGCCCCTGGAAACCACCATTCTACTTTCTGACTCTATGCATTTGACTACTCTAGAAACCTCATGTAAGTTTAATCACACAGTATTTTTCTTTATATGACTGGCTTATTTCACTTAGCATAATGTCCTCTGGGTTCATCTAAGGTGTCACGTGTAGTAAGATTTCCCTCCTTTTTAAGGCTGAAAAATGTTCCACTGTATGTATACACTTCATTTTGTCTATTCATAGGTGGACATTTGCGTTGCTTCTACCTCTTGGCTGTTGTGAATAATACTGCTGCAAACACAGACATGCAAATATCTCTTTACCAGAAGCAGAATTACTAGATCATATGATAATTCTATTTTTAATTTTTTGAGAAATCACCATAATGTTTTCCATAGAAGATGCAAAATTTTACATTCCTACCAACAGTGAATAAGTGTTTCAATTTCTACACATCCTTGCCAAGAGTTATTTTGTGGGGTTTTTTTAATAGTAGTTATTCTAATGGGTGTGAAATCCAACAACATTTCAACTCCCCCACACTTCCAGTTTGTGTAAAGCAGCTGTTTCAGGAAGCTTCTGAATAAGTCTAAGACTTCAAGTATACATTCCAGGTAAGGCATGGAGAGGGGGCGTCTCCTCTTAAAGTGGAATGGTGTATGGCAGTCTCCTTAGATGGTGATGGTGGCTATGGTAGCTTTATAACCCTAGAGATGATACAAGCAATCATTAGGTCCAGCTCAGTCAAAGAAGCAAGGTGAGTAATCAACACCAGAGTAAGCATGCAGGTAGGTAATGCTAGGCAGATCCAAGATTGTGTTTCAACTGGGTCTAATATAACCATTTACTTTGCTTTATTGCTTCAGTGTATTTACCATTATCTAAAACTAGAAGTTTGAACATATATGTTTATTTTCTTCTTATTCATCTCCCCTAAAATCTGTAAGTTGAATGAAGGCAGAGAATTTATCTTGTTATTCCTATATTTTCAATGCCTAGAATAAATCGTGATATATATATACTAGGGAAATACAAAAATATTTATAGGCTGAAATTTAATAATCTATCTAGCTTTATTTTGTGTTATATCCAAGTTCCCCCAAATCTTTGTCCAACAGTTATGTCTAAGAGACTGAGTTGCAAGGCTTCCACTTCCAATTAATATTAGAGAAACATTAAAGGCTATTAAAGGAAAACATAAGTATCTGTCTATATCTATAGATAGATACAGAAAGATATATATAGATATATATTCTATAGAATATAGTTATAATACAGTTCTATAGAACTATATATTCTAATATGTAATTGTTTATTTTAAAATTTATCATCTATTTATTCCTGTCAGAATGCAAGCCTGTGTTAAGCAACTTCACATTGTTCATTGCTCCATCCATAGTTCAAGAGATATTCTCTATTAAGAATGCCAACAGTTATTAATTTTTTATTTTTTTGATCATGGCCATTCTTGCAGGCATGAGGTGGTATTGCATGGTGGATTTGATTGGCATTTCCCTGATCATTAATGATTTTGAGCATTTTTTTCATGTTTGTTGCCCATTTGTATATCCTCTTTCGAGAACTGTTTGTTCATGTTCTCAGCCCACTTTTTGATGAGATTTCTTGTTTTGTTTTTGCTGATTGGTTTGTGTTCCTTGTAAATTCTGGATATTAGTCCTTTGGTGGAGGTATAGACTGTGAATATTTTCTCCCACTCTATGGGTTGTCTGTTTACTCTGCTGATTATTTCATTTGCTGTGCAGAAGCTTTTTGGTTTAATTAAGTCCCATCTATTTACCTTTGTCTTTGTTGCATTTGCTTTTGGTTTCTTGAATCTACGCCTAAGCCATTGTCTAGAAAAGTTTTTCCAATGTTATCATCTAGAATTTTTTTTTTCTTTTTTTAATTTTTATTTTAAGTTCAGGGGTACATGAGCAGATTTGCTACACAGGTAAACTCGTGTCATGGGTTTTGTTGTACAGACTATTTCATCATCCAGGTATTTAAGCCCAGGACCCATTAGTTATCTTTCCTAATCCTCTCTCTCCTCCCACCCTCTATCCTCCAATAGGCCTCAGTGTGTGTTGTTTCCCTGTATGTGTTCTCATCATTTGACTTCCACTTATAAGTGAGAACATGCAGTGTTTGGTTTTTTGTCCTGGATTAGCTTGCTAAGGATATGGCCTCCAGCTCCACCCATGCTCCTGCGAAGTGCATGATCTTATTCTTTTTTCTGGCTGCATAGTACTCCATAGTGTACATATATCACATTTTCTGTATCCAGTCTGCCATTGATGTGCATTTAGGTTAATTCCATGTCTTTGCTATTGTGAATAGTGCTGCAATGAACACACACACACACACACACACACACACACACACACACAACTTTATAGCAGAATGGTTTATATTCCTTTGGGTATATTACCCAGTAATAGGATTGCTGGGTTGAATGGTATTTCTGTCTTTAGGTGTTTGTCTTACACAGTGGTTGAACTAATTTACACTCCCATCAACAGTGTATAAGTGTTCCCTTTTCTCCACAACCTCACCAGCATCTGTCATTTTTGGACTTTTTAATAATGGCCATTCTAACTGGTGTGAGATGGGGATCTCATTGTGGTTTGATTTGTGTTTCTCTAATGATCAGTGACATAGAGTTTTTTCATATGATTGTTGGCCACATGAATGTCTTCTTTGAAAAGTGTCTGTTCACGTCCTTTGCCAAATTCTTAATGGGGTGATTTTTTTTTCTTGCAAATTTAAGTTATTTTTTAAATTATTATACATTAACTTCTGGGGTACATGTGCAGAACATGCAGGTTTGTTACATAGGTATACACATACCATGATGGTTTGCTGCACCCATGAAACTGTCATCTACATTAGGTATTTCTCCTAATGCTATCCCTCCTCTAGCCTCCCACCTCCCGACAGGTCTTGGTGTATGATGTTCCCCTCCCTGTGCCCATGTGTTCTCATTGTTCAACTCCCACTTATGAGTGAGAACATGCGGTGTTTGGTTTTCTGCTTTTGTGTTAGTTTGCTGAGAATAATGGTTTCCAGCTTTATCAATGTCCCTGCAAAGGACATGAACTCATCCTTTTTTATGGCTGCATAGCGATCCATGGTGTATATGTGCCACATTTTCTTAATCCAGTCTGTCATTGATGGGCATTTGGGTTGGTTCCAATACTTTGTTGTTGTGAACAGTGCTGCAGTAAACATACATACATGTGCATGTGTCTTTATAGTAGAATAATTTAAAATCCTTTGGGTATATACCCAGTAATGGAATCACTGGGTCAAACGGTATTTCTGGTTCTAGATTCTTGAGGAATCACCACCCTGTCTTCCACAATAGTTGAATTTATTTACACTCCCACCAGCAGTGTGAAAGTATTCCTATTTCTCCACATCGTCTCCAGAATCTGTTGTTTCCTGACTTTTTAATGATTGCCATTCTAACTGGCAAGAGATGCTATCTCATTGTGGTTTTGATTTGCATTTCTCTAATGACCAGTGGTGATGAGCATTTTTTTCATATATCTGTTGGCTGCATAAATGTCTTCTTTTGAGAAGTGTCTGTTCAAATCCTTCCTCCACTTTTTAATGGAGTTGTTTTTTTCTTGTAAATTTGTTTAAGTTATTTGTAAATTCAAGATATTATCCCTTTGGATAGATAGATTGCAAAAATTTTGGATGGATAGATTGCAAAAATTTTCTCCCATTCTGTAGGTTGTCTGTTTACTCTGATGATAGTTTCTTTTGCTGTGCAGAAGCTCTTCAGTTTAATTAGATCCCATTTGGCTATTTTGGCTTTTTTTTTAACCATTGCTTTTGGTGTTTTAGTCATGAAGTCTTTGTCCATGCCTATGGCCTGAATGGTATTGCCTAGGTTTTTTTCTAGGGTTTTTTATGGTTTTTCGTCTTATGTTAAAGTCTTTAATCCATCTTGAGTTAATTTTTGTATAAGGTGTGAGGAAGGGATCCAGTTTCAGCTGTCTGCATATGGCTAGCCAATTTTCGTGACACCATTTATTAAATAGGGAACCCTTTCCCTATTGCTTGTTTTTGTCAGGTTTGTCAAAGATCAGATGGTTGTACATATGTGGTGTTATTTCTGAGGCCTCTGTTCTGTTTCTTTGGTCTATATATCTGCTTTAGTACCAGAACCATGCTGTTTTGGTTACCGTAGCCTTGTAATATAGTTTGAAGTTAGGCAGCGTGATGCCTCCAGCATTGTTTTTTGCTTAGGATTGTCTTGGCTATGCAGGTTCTTTTTTGGTTCCATATGAAATTTAAGGTAATTTTCTCCAATTCTGTGAATAAAGTCAATGGTAGCTTGATGGAGATAGCATTGAATCTATAAATTACTTTGGGCAGTATGGCCATTTTCACGATATTGATTGTTCCTATTTATGAGCATGGAATGTTTTTCCATTTTTTTGTGTCCTCTCCTATTTCCTTGAGCAGTGGTTTGTAGTTCTCCTTGAAGAGGTTCTTCACATCCCTTGTAAGTTGGATTCCTAGGTATTTTATTCTCTTTATAGCAATTGTGAATGGGAGTTCACTCATGATTTGCCTCTCTGTCTGTTACTGGTATATAGAAATGTTTCTGATTTTTGTACATCGCTTTTGTATCCTGAGACTTTGCTGAAGTTGCTTATCAGCTTAAGGAGGTTTTGGGCTGAGACAATGGGGTTTTCTAAATATACAATCATGTCATCTGTAAACAGAGACAATTTGACTTCCTCTTTGCCTAACTGAATATCTTTTATTTCTTTCTTTTGCCTGATTGTCCTAGCCAGAACTTCCAACACTGTGTTGAATAGGAGTGGTGAGAGAGGGCATCCTTGTCTTGTGCCAGTTTTCAAAGGGAATGCTTCCAGTTTTTGTTCATTCAGTGTGATATTAGCTGTGGGTTTGTCATAAATAGATCTTATTATTTTGAGATACAGTCCATCAATACCTAGCTTGTTGAGAGCTTTTAGCATGAAGGGCTGTTGAATTTTGTCAAAAGCCTTTTCTGCATCAATTGAGATAATCATGTGATTTTTGTCATTAGTTCTGTTTATGCGATGGATTATGTTTACTGATTTGCATATGTTGAACCAGCCTTGCATCCCAGGAATGAAGCCGACTTGGTCATGGTGGATAAGCTTTTTGCTGTGCTGCTGGATTCGGTTTGCCAGTATTTTATTAAGGATTTTTACATCAATGTTCATCAGGGATATTAGCCTAAAATTTTCCTTCTTGCTGTGTCTCTGCCAGGTTTTGGTATCAAGATGATGCTGTCCTCATAAAATGAGTTAGGGAGGAGTCCCTCTTTTTATATTGTTTGGAGTAACTTCAGAAGGAATGGTACCAGCTCCTCATTGTACCACTGGTAGAATTAGGCTGTGAATCCATCTGATCCTGGCTGTTTTTTTGGTTGGTAAGTTATTCATTTCTGCCTCATTTTCAGAACTAGTTATAGGTCTAATCAGGGATTCGACTTCTTCCTGGTTCAGACTTGGGAGGGTGTATGTGTCCAGGAATTCATCTATTTCTTCTAGTTTTTCTAGCTTATTTGCATAGAGGTGTTTATAGTATTGTCTGATGGTAGTTTGTATTTCTGTGGGATCAGCAGTGATATTCCCTTTATCATTCTTTATTACATCTATTTGATTCTTTTCTCTTTTTTCTTTATTAGTCTGGCTAGTGGTCTATCTATTTTGTTGATTTTTTTCAAAAAACCAGCTCCTGGATTCATTAATTTTTTGAAGGGTTTTTTGTGTCTCTGTCTCCTTCAGTTTTTCTGATCTTAGTTATTTCTTGTCTTCTGCTAGCTTTTGAATTTGTTTGCTCTTGCCTCTTTAGTCCTTTTAGTTGTGTTGTTAGGGTGCCAATTTTTTATCTTTCCTGCTTTCTCTTGTGGGCATTTAGTGCTATAAATTTCCTCTACACACTGCATTAAACGTGTTCCAGAGATTCTGGTAGGTTGTGTTTTTCTTCTCGTTCGTTTCAAATAACTTATTTATTTCTGCCTTCATTTTGTTATGTACCCAGTAGTCATTCAGGAGCAGGTTGTTCAGTTTCCATGTAGTCGTGTGATTTTGAGTGAGTTCTGAAATCCTTAGTTCTAATTTGATTGCACTGTGGTCTGAGAGACTGTTATGATTTCTATTCTTTGCATTTGCTGAGGAATGTTTTACTTCCAATTATGTGGTCAATTTTATAATAAGTGTGATGTGGTGCTGAGAAGAATGTATATTCTCTTGATTTGGGGTGGAGAGTTCTGTAGATGCCCATTAGGACTACTTGGTGCAGAGCTGAGTTCAAGCCCTGGATACCCTTGTTAATTTTCTGTCTTGTTGATCTGTCTAGTGTTGACATTGGTGTGTTAAAGTCTCCCATTATTATTGTGTGGGAGTCTAAGTCTCCTTGTAGGTCTCTAAGAACTTACTTTATGAATGTGGGTGTTCCTGTATTGGGTGCCTATATATTCAGAATAGTTAGCTCTTCTTGTTGCATTGATCCCATTACCATTATATAATGCCCTTCTTTGTCTCTTTTGAGCTTTGTTAGTGTAAGGTCTGTTTTATCAGAGACTAGGATTGCAACCTCTGCTT
Source organism: Macaca fascicularis (assembly GCF_037993035.2). Classification (NCBI taxonomy): domain Eukaryota; kingdom Metazoa; phylum Chordata; class Mammalia; order Primates; family Cercopithecidae; genus Macaca; species Macaca fascicularis. The sequence goes on along the minus strand of NC_088376.1, from coordinate 25,743,716 downwards.
TTTCTCTTTTTTTTTTTCTTTCCATTTGCTTGGTAAATATTCCTCCATCCCTTTATTTTGAGCTTATTTGTGTCTTTGCACAAGAGATGGGTCTCCTGAATACAGCGCACCAATGGGTCTTGACTCTTTATCCAACTTGCCAGTCTGTGTCTTTTAATTGGGGCATTTAGCCCATTTTCTTTTAAGTTTAATATTGTTATGTGTGAATTTGATCCTGTCATTATAATGCTATCTCATTATTCTCCCCATTAGTTGATAACTTTCTTCATAGCGTTTATGGTCTTTACAATTTGGTATGTTTTTGCAGTGGCTGGTACTGGTGGTTCCTTTCCATGTTTATTGCTTCCTTCAGGAGCTCTTGTAAGGCAGTCCTGGTGGTGACAAAATCTCTAAGCATTTGCTTGGTTGTAAAGGATTTTATTTTTCCTTCACTTATGAAGCTTAGTTTGGCTGGATATGAAATTCTGGGTTGAAAATTCTTTTTCTTTAAGAATGTTGAATATTGGCCCCCACTCTCTTCTGGCTTGTAGGGTTTCTGCAGAGAGATCTGCTGTTAGTCTGATGGGCTTCCCTTTGTGGGTAACCTGAGCTTTCTCTCTTGCTGCCCTTAACATTTTTTCCTTCATTTCAACTTTGATGAATATGATCATTATGTGTCTTGGGTTGCTCTTCTCAAGAAACATCTTTGCTGTGTTCTCTGTATTTCCTGAATTTGAATGTTGGCCTGCCTTGCTAGGTTGGGGAAGTTCTCCTGAAGAGTGTTTTCCAACTGGTTCCATTCTCCCCATCAAATGTATATTTGGAATACCAATCAAATGTATATTTGGTCTTTTCATATAGTCCCATATTTCTTGGAGGCTTTGTTCATTTCTTTTCACTGTTTTTTTCTCTAATCTTGTCTTCTCCTTTTATTTCATTATCTTCAATCTCTTATATCCTTTCTTCCACTTGATCGATTCAGGTATTAATACTTCTGTATGCTTCACAAAGTTCTTGTGCTGTGTTTTTCAGCTCCGTCAGATCATATATGTTCTTTCCTAAACTGGTTATTCTAGTTAGCAATTCCTCTAACCTTTTTTCAAACTTCTTAGCTTCCTTGCATTGGGTTAGAATATGCTCCTTTAGCTCAGAGGGGTTTGTTATTACCCACCTTCTGAAGCCTATTTCTGTCAATTCATCAAACTCATTATCTGTCCAGTTTTGTTCCCTTGCTGGTGAGGAGTTGTGATCCCCTGGAGGAGAAGAGGTGCTCTGGTTTTTGAAGTTTTCAGCCTTTTTATGCTGGTTTCTCCCCATCTTCATGGTTTTATCTACCTTTGGTCTTTGATGTTGGTGACCTTCAGATGGGGTCACTGAGTAGACGTCCTTTTTGTTGATGTTGCTACTAATCCTTTTGGTTTGTTAGTTTTCCTTCTAACAGTCAGGCCTGTCTTCTGCAGGACTGCTGGAGGATGCTGGAGGTCCACTCCAGACCCTGTTTGCCTGGGTATCAGCAGTGGAGCCTGCAGAACAGCAAAGATCGCTGCCTGTTCCTTCCTCTAGAAGTTTTGTCCCAGAGGGGCACCTGATAGATGCCAGCAAGAGCTTTCCTTATAAGGTGTCTGTCGGCCCCTACTGGGGGTTGTCTCCCAGTCAGTATACATGGGGGTCAGGGACCCACTTGAGGAGGCAGCTTGTCCCTTATCAAAGCTCAAACACTGTGCTTGGAGATCCACTGCTCTCTTAAGAGCTGTCAGGCAGGGACGTTTAGGTCTGCTTAAGCTACGCCCACAGCCACCCTTCCCCCAGGTGCTCTGTCCCAGGGAGATGGAGGTTTTATCTATATGTCCCTGACTGGGGTTGCTGCCTTTTTTTCAGAGATGCCCTGCCCAGAGAGGAGAAAATCTAGAGAGGCAGTCTGGCCGCAGTGGCCTTACTGAGCTGCAGTGGGCTCCACCCAGTTTGAAGTTCCAGGAGGCTTTGTTTACACTGTGAGGGTAAAACCGCCTAGTCAAGCCTCAGCAATGGTGGACGCCCCTCCCCACACCAAGCTCAAGCATCCCAGGTCAATCTCAGACTGCTGCTGTGCTGGGAGCAAGAATTTCAAGCTAGTGAATCTTAGCTTGATGGGCTCCATAGGGGTAGCACCCACCGAGCCAGGCACTGGAGGGGATCTCCTGGTTTGCTGGTTGCAAAGACTGTAGGAAAAGCACAGTATCTGGGTTGGAGTGCACTGTTTCTCCTGGTACCATCTCTCACAGCTTCCCTTGGCTAAGAAAGGGAAATCCCCTGATCCCTTGCACTTTCTGGGTGAGGTGATGCCCCACCCTGCTTTGGCTTACCCTCCATGGACTGCACCCACTATCCAACCAGTCCCAGTGAGATGAACTGGGTACCTCAGTTGGAAATGCAAAAATTACCTAAGTTCTGCGTCAATCTCACTGGGAGCTGCAGACCAGAGCTATTCCTATTCAGCCATCTTGCCAGCACCTTTTCTAGAATTTTTATGTTTCAGATCTTAGATTTAAGACTTTGATCCATCTTGAGTTGATTTTTGTATGAAATGAGAGATAAGAATCCAACTTCATTATTCTACATGAGGCTTGCCAATTATCCCAGCACCATTTGTTGAATAGGGTGTCCTTTCCCGACTTTATGTTTTTGTTTGCTTTTTTGAAGATCAATTGATGGTAAGTATTTGGGTTTATTTCTGGATTCTCGATTCTGTTCCATTGGTCTCTACGCCTATTTATATACCAATACCATGCTGTTTTGGTGACTATGGCCTTATAGTATAGTTTGAAGTTGAGCAGTGTAATGCCTTCGGATTTGTTCCTTTTCCTTGGTCTTGCTTTGGCTATGTAGGCTCTTTTTTGGTTCCATATGAATTTTAGTATTGTTTTTTTCTAATTCTGTGAAGAATGATGGTGGTATTTTTATGAGAATTGTTTTGAATTTGTAGATTGCTTTTGGCAGTATGGTCATTTTCACAACATTGATTCTACTCATTCATGAGCATGGGATGTATTTCCATTTGTTTGTGTCATCTATTATTTCTTTCAGCAGTGTTTTGTAGTTTTCCTTGTAGAGGTCTTTTACTTCCTTTGTTAAGTATATTTCTAAGTATTTTGTTTTATGTATTTATTTTTATTTTTTGCAAGTGTTGTAAAGGGATTGAATTCTCGATTTGATTCAAACCTTGGTCACTGTTGGTATATAGCAGAGCTACTGATTTGTGTACATCAATTTTGTATCCTGAAATTTTGCTGAACTTTTAAAAGACCTTATTGGCTAGATTACAAATGGTTTCAGGCTGGTTCTACCATGTGGCTCTCCTCAAACCCACAAGCAAAGTTCTTACACCCTTTTCCCAGAAAAGCTCGGAGGACAAATGGATCCAAAGCTAGCCGCAGCAACTTTACTGGCAAAGCAGCTAATGATCAGACACTAGTCCTCTAGGCGGGGATCCCATCTCAAAATCTCCATGGTCCTGATGAAGTGCTTTTCACTAGAGATACTCCCAACACCCTTTCCCCTTGGTGAATGGCAGAAATCACTACACAATTCCACCAAAGAAATTCTCTTCACCAAATCCTGCAAAAATCCTCAACAGCCTAATTCTTGTATTACCATTTTTGAATGAAGGTATTTAGGAGCTATGAAACATCTCTTTTCCTTTGAAAATTTGTATCTTCGTTTGGTAACTCACATTAGAAACGACTATTGATTATACCTTGATTCTTCATCAGAATGATAAAGATGATAATATATATTACCCTAATTTTTTTCTTAAATATTTTATTGGAGCAATTTTTGTTTTCTTGTGCCTTTGGTTAACAAGTAACAGAAACTTTTTGTTTCCTTGACATTGCAATGCAAGGAAAAAGTCTTGGAGGAAAGAAAGGAGATAAATATAGCCTACAAATCAATAAAAACTTATCATTTCAACACAGTGGAAGAGTGGGAAATTGTATAGGGTCACATCTCTGAGGTATTGTTCATACAGAATGTTGCACCAGAGCATATAACTCTTTAATTCAGGCTTTCTAAACACAAGTTTTGAAGGAAGGAAGGCTTTCTTCTTTTCAATGTTTAGGTGCAGCGGCTGTATGGTGGCAAGTTAGGAGGAAGCATAATATCTCCTAATACATAAATTGTACTTAGTTTTGTTGTTTTTAATTTTTGTGGGTACCTGGTAGGTATATATATATATTTATGAGGTACACGAGATGTTTTGATACAGGCATGCAATGTGAAAAAAAGCACATGAAGAATGGGGTAACCATCCCCTCAAGCACTTATCTATTGAGCTGCAAACACTCCAACTACACTCTAAGATATTTTAAAATGTACAGTTAAGTTATTATTGACTATAGTCACCTTGTTGTGCTAGCAAATACTAGGTCTTATTCATTCTTCCTATTTTTATGTAGCCATTAACCATCCTCACCTCTTCCCCAGGTCCCCCAGGTCCCCACTACCCTTCCCAGCCTCTGGTAACTATCCTTCTACTCTATATCTCTATGAGTTCAATTGTTTGGATTTTTAGATCCCACCAAAGTGAGAACATGCAATGTTTTTCTTTCTGTGCCTGGCTTATTTCACTTGATATAATGATCTCCAGTTTCATTCATGTTGTTGCAAATGACTCAATCTCATTTTTTTAATGCATGAATGGTAACCCATTGTGAATATGTACCAGATTTTCTTTACTCTTTCATCTGTTGATGGATATTTAGGTTGCTTCCAAATATTGGCTATTGTAAACAATGCTGCAACAAACATAGGAGTGCAGATATCTCTTTGATATACTGCTTTCCATTCTTTTGGGTATATACCCAGCAGTGGGATTACTGGATCACATGATAGCTCAATTTTTATTGTTTTGAGAAAATCTCCAAACTGTTCTCCATAGTGTTTGTATTAATTTACATTTTCACCAACAGTGTATGAGGGTTCCCTTTTCCCTGCATCTTTGGCAGTTTTTGTTATTGCCTGTCTTTTGGATACAACCCATTTTAACTTAGGTAAGATGGTATTTCATTGTAGTTTTGATTTTCATTTCTCTGATGATCAGTAATGTTGAGCACCTTTTAATATACCTGTTTGCCATTTTTATGTCTTCTTTTGAGAAACATCTATTTGGAGATCTTTTGATCAGATCATTCGATTTATTCCTGTAGTATTGTTTGAGTTTCTTATATATTCCAGTTTTTAATCCTGTGTCAGATGGGTAGTTTACAAATATTTTCTCCCATTTAGGGAACTATCTTTTCGCTTTGTTAATTGTATCCGCTGTTGTACAGAAGCTTGTTTACTTAATGTGATCTCATTTGTCCATTTTTTCTCCTGTTGCCTGGGTCTGTAGATTGCTCAAAAGCCTTTTGCCCGACCAATGTCCTGGAGATTTTCCCCAATGATTGTTTGTAGTAGTTTCATGCTTTTACGGTCTTAGATTTAAGTCTTTAATCTATTTTGATTTGATTTTTGTATACGGTAAGAGATAGGGCTCTAGTTTCATTCTTCTGCATATAGATATCCAGTTTTTCATTACTTTATCCAGCACATTTACTGAAGAAAGTGTATGTTCTTGGCACCTTTGTCAAAAATTAGTTCACTATAGGTGTATTGATTTGTTTCTGGGTTCTCTATTCTGTTCCATTCCTCTATATGTCTGTTTTTATGCCAGTACCATGCTGTTTTGGTTACTATAGTCCTGTTGTATAATTTGAAGTCAGGTAATATGATTCCTCAAGAGTTGTTATTTTTGCTTAAGATAGCTTTGGCTATTCTGAGTCTTCTGTGGTTCCATATATATTTTAGGACTGTTTTCCATACTTCTATGAAGAACGTCATTGGTATTTTGATAGGGATTGAATTGACTCTGTAGATTGCTTTGGGTGGTATGCAAATTTTATCAATATTGATTCTTCCAATTCATGAACACGAATTTTTTTGGTTTTTTTGGTGTCCTCTTCAATTTCTCTTATCAGAGTTTTACAGTTTTTATTACAGAGATCTTTCACTTCTTTGGTTAATTACTAGGTACTTAATTTTATGTGTGACTATTGTAACTGGGATTACTTTATATTACTTTTCAGATTGTTCACTGTTGGCATCTAGAAATACTACTGATTTTTGTATGTTGATTTTGTATCCGACAACTTTACTGAATTTGTTTATCAATTCTAATAGTTTTCTTGTGGAGTCTTTCAGTTTTTTCAAATGTAAGATTATATCATCTGCAACAAGGATAATAATTTGGCTTCTTCCTTTCCAATTTGGATGCCCTTTATATCTTTCTGTTGTTGGAATGCTCAAGGTAGGACTTCCAGTATTAGGTTGAATATCAGTGGTGAAAGTGAGCATCCTTGTTGTGTTCCAGATCTTAAAGGAAAGACTTTCCATTTTTCCCCATGCAGTATGATACTAGCTGTGGGTATGTCATATACTGCTTTTATTATGTTGAGGTATGTTTCTTCTATCCCCCATTTTTTGAGGGTTTTCATCATGAATGGATGTTGAATTTTTACTAAATGCTTGATTTTATCAAATTCTTTTTGGATTTTGTCAAATTTAAAAATTCAAACTGTTTTCCATAGTGGTTGTACTAATTTACATTCCCACCAATAGTGTACAAGGGTTCCCTTTTCTCCACATACTTGCCAGTATTTGTTATTGCCTGTGTGTTGGATGCAAGCCATTTTAACTGGGATGAGATAATATCTCATTGTAGCTTTGATTTGCACTTCTCTGATGATTGATGATGTTTAGCACATTTTCATGTGCTTGTTTGCTACTTGTATCTCTTCTTTTGAGGAATGTCTATGCAAATCTTTTGCCCATTTCTTAATCAGATAATTAGAGTTTATCCTATAGAGTTATTTGAGTTCCTTGCATATTCTGGGAATTAATCCCTTGTCAGATGGGTAGTTTGCAAATATTTTCTCCCATTTTATGGGTTATTACTCCACTGTGTTGATTGTATTCTCTGCTGTACAGAAGCTATTTAACTTGATGTGATCTCATTTATCCACTTTTGCTTTGGTTGCCTGCGCTTGTGTGGTACTACTCAAGAAATTTTTGCATAGAACAACGTCCTGGAGATTTTTCCCAATGTTTTCTTGTAGTAGTTGCATAGTTTAAAGTATTAGACTTAAGTCTTTAATCTATTTTGATTTGATTTTGTATACGGCAAGAGATAGGGGTCTAGTGTCATTCTTCTGCATATGGATATCCAGTTTTTCTGGTACCATGTATTGAAGAAACTGTTTTTTCCCCAGTGTATGTTCTTGGAATCTTTGTCAAAAATGAGTTAACTGCGGGCTGCGTGGATTTGTATCTGGGTTCTCTATTCCACTGATCCTCAACCTTTTTGGTACTAGAAACTGATTTTGAAGAAGACTATTTTTCCATGGACTGGGGTGGGGGCAGTATGGTTTTTGGGATGAAATTGTTCCACCTCAGATAATCAGGTATTAGATAGATTCTCCTAAGGAACACACAACCTAGATCCCTTGCATGCTCAGTTCACAATACGATTCACACTCCTATGAGAATCTAATGCCATCACTGATCTGATAGGAGGTGAAACTCAGGCAGGAATGCTTATCGGCCTGCAGCTCACCTCCTGCTGCATGGCCCAGTTCCTAATAGGCCACAGACCAGTGCCACTTTGTGACCTGGGAGTTGCAGGGCCCTCTCTATTATGCTCCTTTGCTTTATGTGTCTGTTTTTATGGCAGTACCATACTGTTGTGATTAGTATAGCTTTATAATATAATTTGGAATCAGGTTATGTGATTCCTCAAGATTTGTTCTTTTTTGGTGAGAGTTTTAATCATAAAGGGAAGCTGGATTTTGATGAATGATTTTTATGCATCTATTGAGTGACCATGTATTTTTTGTTTTTAATTCTATTTATGTGGTGTATAGCATTTATTGATGTTATAATATATATTTATGTGTTGTATCACATTTATTGGTATGTGTTGATATATGTTGATATGTGCTAATATATGTTGATATGTGTTGATATATGTTTATGTGGTATATCACATAAAATTGATATTAATGTTAAACCATCCCTGCATACCTGGCATAAAACCCATTGATCATGCTGCATTATCTTTTTGATATGTTTTTGGATTTGGTTAGCTAGTATTTTGTTAAGGATTTTAGTATCTACGTTCATCAGAGATATTGGTCTGTAATTTTATTTTTTGGTTATGTCCTTTCCTGGTTTTAGTATTAGGGTGATAAAGGCATCATTGAATGATTGAGGAAGGGCCCCCTCTTTCTGTATCTTGTGGAATAGTGTCTACAGGATTGGTAGCAATTCTTCTGTGAATGTCTGGTAGAATTATGCTGTGACTCCATCTGGTCCTGGACTTTTTTGTGTTGGTAATTTTTAAATCACAATTTCAATCTCACTGCTTGTTACTGGTCTCTTCAGGGTATCTAATTCTTCCTGATTTAAACTAGAAGTGTGGTATCTTTCCAGGAATTTATCCACCTCTTCTATGTTTTCCAGTATATACACATAAAGGTGCATCGGCATACAAGGGACACACCTCAATATAATAAAAACCATCCATGACAAACCCACGGCCATTGTAATGCTGAATGTGGAAAAGTTGAAATCATTCCTTCTGAGAACTAGAACAAGACAAGGGTGCCCACTCTCACCACTCCTCTTCAATATAGTACTGGAAATCCAAACCAAAGCAATCACACAAGAGAAAGAAATAAAGGGCATCCAAATTGGTAAAGAGGAAGTCAAACTGTTGCTGTTTGCTGATGATATGATTGTTAACCTAGAAAACCCTAAAGACTTTTACAGAAAGATCCTAGAACTGATAAACGAATTCAGCAGTTTCCAGATACAAAATTAATGTACACAAATCAGTAGCTCTTCTATACACTAAGAGTGACAAAACTGAGAATCAAATCAAGAACTCAAGGTCTTTTACAATAGCTGCAAAAATACAATACAATACAATACAATACAATACAATACAATGGCATATACCTAACCAAGGAGGTGAAAGACCTCTACAAGGAAAACTACAAAACACTGCTGAAAGAAATAATAGATGACACAAACAAATGGAAATACATCCCATGCTCATGGATGAGTAGAATCAATATTGTGAAAATGACCATACTGCCAAAAGCAATCTACAAATGCAATGAAATTACCATCAAAATACCACCATCATTCCTCACAGAATTAGAAAAAAAAATCTAAAATTTATAGGAAACCAAAAAAGAGCCAGCATAGCCAAAGCAAGACTAAACAAAAAGAACAAATCTGGAGGCATCACACTACCTGATTTCAAACTATACTGTAAGGCCAGGGTCACCAAAACAGCATGGCACTGGTATAAAAATAGGGACATAGACCAATGGAACAGAATAGAGAACTCAAGAATAAATCCAAATATTTACAGCCAATTGATCTTTGACAAAACAAGCAAAAACATAAAGTGGGGAAAGGACACCCTTTTCAACAAATGGTGCTGGGATCATTGGCAAGCCACATGTAGGAGAATGAAACTGGATCCTCATCTCTCACCTTATACAAAAATCAACTCAAGATGAACTAAGGACTTAAATCTAAGACCTGAAACTATAAAAATTCTAGATTATAACATTGGAAAACTTTTCTAGACATTGACTTAGGCAAGGAATTCATGACCAATAACCCAAAAGCAAACGCAATAAAAACAAGAATAAATTGCTGAGACTTAGTTAAACTAAAAAGCTTTTGCACAGCAAAGGGAACAGTCAGTAGAGTAAACAGACAACCCACAGAGTGGGAAAAAAATATTCACAATCTACACATCTGACAAAGGACTAATGTCCAGAATCTACAATGAACTCAAACAAAGCAACAAGAAAAAATAATCCCACCAAAAAGTGGGCTAAGGAAATGAATACACAATTCTCGAAAGAAGATATACCAGTGGCTAATCAACATATGAAAAAACAATCAACATCACTAATGACCAGGGAAATGCAAATCAAAACCACAATGTGATATCACCTTACTCCCGCAAGAATGGCCATAATCAAAAAATCAAAAAACAGTAGATATTGGCATGAATACAGTGAACAAAGAACACTTCTACACTGCTGGTGGGCATGTAAACTAGTACAGCCACTATGGAAAACAGTGTGGAGATGCTTTAAGGAACTAAAAGTAGAACTACCATTTGATCCAACAATCCCACTACTGGGTACCTACCCAGAGGAAATGAAGTCATTATACAAAAAAGATACTTGCATACTCATGTTTATAGAAGCACGACTCACAGTTGCAAAAACATGGAACCAACCCAAATGCCCATTAATCAACAAGTAAAGAAACTGTGGTATCTATCTATCTATCTATCTATCTATCTATCTATCTATCTATCTTCCATCATACAGCTTTTTATGATGAGTAGTATACTTTATATGGCTGAGTAGTATTCCATCATATATATATATATATACACACATACATATATATATATATACACACACATACATATATATATATATGGAATATATTATTCTAAGTGAAGTAACTCAGGAATGGAAAATCAAACATCGTATAGTCTCACTTATAAGTGGGAGTTAAGTTATGAGGATGCAAAAGGATAAGAATGACACAATGGACTTCGGGGACTCAGGAGGAAAGGGTGGGAAGGGCATGAGGGATAAAAAATCTACAAACAGGGTACAGTGAATACTGCTTGGGTGATTGGTGAACCAAAATCTCACATATCACTAAAGAACTTACTTATGTAACCAAACACCACCTGTTCCCCAATAACCTATGGAAAATAAATAGATAGATAGATAGATAGATAGATAGATAGATAGATAGATAGATAGATAGACAGATAGATAGATAGAGAGATAGAGAGATAGATAAAAGATTTGTTCTTTTTGCTTAGGATAGCTTTGGCTATTCCGAGTCTTGTGTGGTTTCACATAAACTTTAGGATTGTTTTCTCTATTTCTGTGAAGAATATTATTAATATTTTGATAGAGGTTGCATTGAATCTGTAGATTGTTTTGGGTAGTATGAACATTTTAACAATATTGATTCTTCCAATTCATGAACATGGGATATCTTCACATTTTTGGTGTCCTCTTCAATTTCTTTCATCAGTGTTTTAGTTTTCATTATAGAGATTGTTTACTTCTTTCATTAATTCCTAGGTATTTAATTTTATGTGTGGCTATTGTAAATATGATTACTTTTTATTTCTTTGTCAGATTTTTCACTGTTGGCATACAAAAAGGCTACTTATTTTTTGTATGTTGATTTCGTATCCTGCAACTTTACTAAATTTGCTCATCAGTTCTAGTAGGTTTTTGGTGGAATCTTGAAGTTTTTCTAAATATGAGCTCATGTTATCTGCAAACAAGGATAATTTGACTTCTTCCTTTCCAATTTGGATGCCCTTTATTTCTTTCTCCTGTCTGATTGCTCTAGCTAGGACTTTCAGTACTATGTTGAATAATAGTGGGAAAAAATGGGCATCCTTTTCATGTTGCAAATCTTAGAGGAATGGCTTTCATTTTTTCTCTATTCAGTATGACACTAGCTATGGGTCTGCCATATATGTCTCTCATTATATTGAGCCATGTTTCTTCTATCCGGTTTTTTAAGGTTTTTATTTTTTATCATGAAGGATTTTGAATGATATCAAATGCTTTTTCAGCATCAATTGAAATGACAATATGATTTTTATCCTTCATTCTAATGACATGGTGTATCACATTGATTGATTTGCATATGTAGAATAATCCTTGCATCCCAGGGATAAATTCCACTTGGTCATGCAGAATGATCTTTTTAATATATTGTTAAATTCTATTTGCTGGTATTATGATTCATATTTTTGCATACATATTTATCAGTGATATTGGCCAGTAGTTTTCTTTTTTTGACATGTCTTTCTCTGGTTTTGGTATCAGGGTAGTACTGGCCCTGTAAAATGAGTTTGGAAGTATTTTCTTCTCTATTTTTTGGCATAGTTTAGGTAGAATTGGTATTAGTTCTTCTTTAAATGTCTAGTAAAATTCAGCAGTGAAGCCATGGTGTCCCAGTCTGTTCCTTGATGGGAGACTTTATTATGGCTATAATCTCGTTACTTGTTACTGGTCTGTTCAGGTTTTGGATTTCTTCATGGTCCAAACCTAGTAGTTGTATGTGTCTAGGAATATGTCCATTTCTTCCAGGTTTTTAAAATTTATTGCTCTATAGTTGCTCATAGGAGCCACTAATGATCCTTTAAATTTCTTCAATATCAGCTGTAATGGCTCTTCTTTCATCTCTGATTTTATTTATTTGGGTCTTCTCTGTTTTTTTTCTTTGTTAATCTGGCTAAAAATTCACGAATTTTGTTTATGTTTTCAACAAACAATCTTTTGGTGTCATTGATCTTTTGTATTATTTTCTTATTTAAATTTTATTTATTTCCACTATAATCTTTACTATTTCCTTCATTCTACTAATTTTAGGTTTGGTTTGCTCTTGCTTTTCTAGTTCTTGAAGACGCATTGTTAAACTGTTTATTTGAAGTTTGTTATTTTTTGTTAATGTAGGCACTTATAGCTATAAACTTCTCTCTTAGTACTGTTTTTGCTGTATTCCAGATGTTTGGGTATGATGTGTCATTATCAGGTTTTTTTCAAGAAATTTTTATATTTCCTTCTTAATTTCTCCATTTACCCACTGGTCATTCAGGAATATATTGTTCAATTTTCATGTCTTTGAATAGTTTCCAAAATTCCTCTTGTTAATTTCTAGTTTTATTCCACTGTGGTCAGAGAAGATGTTTCATGTTATTTCAATTTTTTGAATGTTTTAAGACTTGTTTTGTGACCTAACACATGATACATGATGTATCTTTGAGAATGATGCATGTGCTGAGAGGAGAATATGTATTCTGTATCTCTTGCATGAAATCTTCTATAAATATGTATTAGAATCACTTGTTCTGTAGTGCCCATTAAGTATGATGCTTCTTAGATGATTTTCTGTCTGGAAAATTTGTCCAATGCTGAAACTAGGGTGTTGAATTCTCCAGTTATTATTTTATTGGGACATATATTAGTCTGTTTTCATGTTGCTGATAAAGACATACCCCAGACTGGGTAATTTATAAAGAAAAAGAGGTTTAATAGGCTCACAGTTACACATGGCTGGGGAGGGGCCTCACAATCATGGCAGAAGATTAAAGGCATATCTTACATGGCAGCAGAAAAGAGAGAGAACTTGTTCAGGGAAACTCCCCATTATAAAACCATAAGATCTCATAAGACTTATTCACTATATTGAGAACAGCATGGGAAAGAAATGCCCCCATGATTCAATTACTTCCCACTGGGTCCCTCCCATTACACATGGGAATTGTGGAAGCTACAATTCAAAATGAGATTTGGGTGGGGACACAGTGAAACTATATCAGGGTCTGTCTCTCTCTTTAGCACTAATAATATTTGTTTTTCATAACTAGGTACTCCAGTGTGGGTGCATATATATTTAAAATTGTTATATCCTCTTGCTGAATTGATTCCTTTATCATTAGAGACATTCTTTGTCTCTTTTTATAGTTTTTGTCTTGAAATCTATTTTGTCTGATAAAAGTATAGCTACTCTTGTTCTTTTTTGGTTTCCATTGGCATAGAATATCTTTTTCCATTCTTTTTTTCAATCTATCTGTGCTTTTATAGGTAAGGTGTGGTTCTTGTAGGCAACAGATTTATGGGTCTTGCATTTTTATTCATTCAACTAGTGTATGTCTAAATGGAATGTTTAATCCATTTATATTTAATGTTATTACTGATAACTGAGGACTTACTCCTCCAATTTTGTTATTTGTTTTCTGGTTGTTTTGCGGTCTTCTCTTCCTTATTTCTCTCCTTCCTGTCTTCCTTTAGTGAGGCTGATCTTCTTTAATGATATAATTTAGTTTCTTGCTTTTAATATTTTGTGTATCTGTTGTATATTATTTGGTTTGAGGTTATCATAAGGCTTGCAAATACTATTTTGTAACCTATTATTTTAGCAAAGAGAAAAGTAATGAAAACTCTACAACTTATCTTCATCACCCCAGTTTTTAATTTTCATTATTTCTATTTCTATTTTATTTTACTGTCTGTCTTGAAAATTTGTTGTGGTTATTGGTTTTGATCGGTTCATTTTTTTAGTGTCTCTACTTAGGATAAGGGTAATTTATACACCTCAGTTACAGTGTTATCGTATTTTGAGGTGTTTTGTCTACTTCCTATTTCCAGTGAGTTTTATCAGGTAATTATTTATTGCTCATTAACATCCTTTCTTTAAAAGACGCCCTTTAGCATTTCTTGTAAGACAGGTCTGGTGTTGATAAAATCCCTCAGCTTTTGACTGCCTGGAAAAGTCTTCTTTTTCCTTTATATTTTAAGGATATTTTCACTGGATATACTATTCTAGGGGAAAGATTTTTTCTTCAGCTATTTAAATATGTCATGCCACTCTCTCCTGGCCTGTAAGATTTCCACTGAAAAGTCTGCTACCAGATGTACTTGAACTCCACTGTATATTATTTGTTTTTTCAATCTCTTGTTCTTCTTAGGATCCTTTCTTTATCCCTGACATTTGGGAGTTTGATTATTAAATGCCTTGAGGCAGTCTTTTGTGAGCTTAATCTACTTGATGTTCTATAACCTTCTTGTACTTAGATATTGATATCTTCCTGTAGGTTTGGGAAGTTCTCTGTTATTATGCCTTTGAATATACTTTCTATATCTATCTCTTTATCTACCTCCTCTTAAAGGCCAATAACTTTTAGATTTGCCCATTTGAGGCTATTTTCTAGAACCTGTAGGAACATTTCATTGTTTTTTATTTTTCATCTTTTGTCCCTCTGACTGTGTATTTTCAAATAGCCTGTCTTGATGCTCACTAATTCTTTCTGCTGCTTGATCACTTCTGCTATTAAAAGACTCCAATGCATTATTCAGTGTGTCAACAGCATTTTTCAGCTCCAGAATTTCTGCTTGATTCTTTTCGATTATTTCAATCTCTTAGTTAAATTTGTCTGATTGAATTCTGAATTTCTCTTTTGTCTTTCCTCAAGACACTTATTTTGAATTCTGTGTCTGAAAGGTTACATAATTCTGTTTCTCCAGGATTGGTCCCTGGTGCCTTATTTAGTTTGTTTGATAAGGTCATGTTTTCCTGAATTGTTGTGATACCTGAGAATGTTTGTCTGTGTCTGGGCACTGGAGAGTTGGGTATTTATTGTAGTCTTCACTATCAGGGCTTATTTATTCCTGTCCTTCTCAGGAAGACATTTCAGATATTTGAAAGGACTTGGGTGTTGTGATCTAAGCTGTATCTTCTTTATGGGGCAAACGAAGCCCAGTAACACTGGGTCTTGCAGAATTGCAGAGATACTGCCTTGATGTTCTTGAACAAACAAGGAAGAGTTATGTGGATTACTAGACAGAGACCCTTGTTCTTTTCCCATACTTTCTCCCAAACAAACGGAGTTTGTCTCTTAGTTCTGAGCCACCGAGAGCTGGGAGTTTAGTGACACAAGTACCCCTGTGCACACCACCAAGACTGTGTTGGGTCAGACTAGAAACTAACACAGAACTGGATCTTGTCCAAGTCCTGCCACAACCATTCTCTGGTTACTGCCTATGTTTGCTCAATGGCCTGGGGTTCTACAATCATCATTTGGTAAAGCCACCCAGGCCTATGTCCTTCCCTTCAGGGTGGCAGGTTTTCCTAGGTCCCATGCAGGTCCAGAGGTGCCATCCAGGAGTCAGGGACTAGAGTAAAAAACCTTAGAAATTCCACTAGTGTTCCATTGTATTGTGGCTGAGCTGGCACTCGACCACAAGATGCAGTCCTTCCCACTCTTCCCTCTCCTTTCCAAAGGAAGAGGAGTTTCACCCTGTAGCCACTTCCACCACAGGTCACAAGAAGTACTGCCAGATGACAACTAATGTTCCCTTAAGGCTCTTAAGTCAGCTTGTGGTGAATGCTGCCTGGCCTGGGACTCACCTTCAGGGCAGTGGCTCCTCTTTGGCCCAGGGCAGGTCCAGAAATGCTATCCAAAGACCAAACCCTAGAATTGAGAACCTCAAAAGCCCATCTGTTGCTCTACCTTGCTGTGGCTGAGCTGATACCCAAGGTACAAGACAAAGTCCCCTTTTCTTTTTCCCTACTTTTCTCAAGCAGTAGTCTTGCCTTATAGCCACCACAGCTGTAAATGTGCTGAGTCTCACCTGAAGCCATCAAGTCTCAGAGTCTCACCTAAGGCCCTTGACACAGTACCTGGATATTGGGGTGGACTCTAAAACCATTCTGTTATGTCCTTATAAGAGATAACAAAGGACACACAGAAATAGGGAGGAAAAAAAGTGATGTAAAGATGGAGACAGAGACTACTGTGATGTATCTATAAGCCAAGGAAAGACAAGGATTGCTAACAACCACCAGAAGCTCAAAGAGAGGCATGGAATGGTTCTTCTTCAGTTCCTCCAGAGAAAAACAATCTTGCTGACACTTTGATTTTTTACTTCTGACCTCCTGAACTGTGAAAGATTAAATTTCTATTAGCTTAAGCCAACAAGCTGTGGTAATTTGTCATGGAAATCACAGAAAACTAATGTATAAAGAATATTAGAAAATAGTCTGAAATTAATGAAAATGACAAAATGTATGAAGTGCAGCTAAAACAGTCCTTGGAAATATATTGGTATAAAAGCCTATATTTTTTAAAAGTGAAGAAAGATCCCAAATCAACTATCAAATTTTCTACCTTAAGATCCTGGAAAAAAGAGAGCATGCAAAAAAAGAGAGACGGAAATGCAAAGCAAATAGGAGAAAAGAAATAATAAGAACTAGAATGAAAATTAATTAAATAGAGAATAGACAAGCAGAGAAAAATCAATGAAACTAAAATTGGTTCTTTTAAAATAACAACGGTACTGAAATCTCTTTAGCAAGACTAATGAGAAAGAGAGAGAGAGAGAGAGAGAGAGAGAACATATTCAAGTGACTAGAATAATAAAGTAAAAAGGGAATTTTACCATCAACTTTACAGAAATATGCAGGATCATAAAGTAATACCGACTGCATGCCAATAAGTTAAACGACTTTGATGAAATGGACAAATTCCTAGAAGGAGACAAACTACCAAAACTGACTCAAGAAAAAGTAACAATCTGAACAGACTTGCAATAAGTAAAAAGATTGAATAAATAACCAAAAATCCTTCCTACAAAGCAAAATTCAGGCCAAGATGACTTCACTGATGAATTCTACCAAAAATTCAAATAATTAACACCAATCCTTCAGAAACGCTTCCAAAAAAACACAACTTCAAGAGAAGGGAACATTTTCCAACTCATTCTGACATCAGTATTACCTGATACCCAACCCAGAAAAAGGTATCACAAGAAAAGAAAGCTACACACCAATGTCTCCTATAAACAGATATATTTTAAAAGTCTCAACCAAATACCATAAATCAAATCCAAAACTTATCAAGAGGATCGCACATTATGACCATGAGGAATTTATCCCAAGAATGCAAAGTTAAGGTAACAACCAATAATCAATTTATGTAATACATGACATCAATAGAATATATAACAAAGATGTTATCATCCCAATAGACAACAAAAGTATTTGACAAACTTCAACAATCATCTATGATTTTAAAAAAATTCAACAAGGTAAGAATAGAAGGCAATTTCTTTAATTTTATTAATGACATCTATTAAGAAAATGCATGGCTAGCATCATATTTAATGATGAAAGACTGAATAATTCCCCCCAAGATCAGAAATGATACAGGATGTCTGTTATTGCAACTTCTATTCAGCATTGTACTAGAGGTTCTATCCAGGGCAATTAGGCAAGGAAATAAAATAAAGAACATCCAGGTTGGAAAGGAAGACCTACAACTATCGCTATAGCTCTTGATACAGAAAATCTAAACATAGAAGCCTAGGAAAAGATAATTCTATGGAATCTACTAAAAAACTATTATAACTAATTAAGAAGCTCAGCAAGTTTGCAGGATATAAAATTACCATATAAAAATGAATTGATTGACTATATGATAAAAATAAGCAAAGTGAAATCAAAATTAAGAAAATAATTCCACTTGATAGCATCAAGAAGAATAAAACAATTAGAAATAAATTTTACAAAATAATAATACTCTTGTGAAAACTACAAAATACTTTTGAAATAAATTTTAAAAGACATAAATAACTGGGAGGACATTCCACGTTCATGGATCAAAAACTTTTCTAAGATGTCAATAATCCCCAAATTGATCTACAGATACAATGCAATTCTTATCAAACTCACAGCTGGCTTCTTTCCAGAAATTGTCAAACTGATATCTGACAATTTACATGAACATTCAAGGGATGCAGGGTAGTCTAAACAATCTTGAAGAAAAAGAATAAAGTTATTTCCCCCATTTAAGCCTCAATGTATTTTCCATTCCTTCTTAAAATATTGCAGTTTAGATTAATAGACACAATTTTACAGATTTAGATCACTCAGAACACCCTAAACAGGAAAACTCAAAGTAAATCATGTCCAAACACATCGTAGTCAAACTGCTGAAAACCAAGTCAACCAGAAAACAGCCAGAGAAAATAACACATTACATAAAAAGGAACAATTCAAATGACTAAAGATTATTCAAGAGATAGCAGAAAACAATTGCATCAGTCTTCTATTCCTATACAACAAATTGCAAACAAATTTGTGACTTAACACAAATGTATCATCTTACACTTCTGTAGCTAAAAGTCCAACACAGCTAACTAGGCTAAAATCACAGTGTTTTCAGGGCTGCATTCCTTTTAGGAGGCTTTAGGGCGAAATCTCTTTTCTCGTATTTTTTAGCCTCTATAGATTGACCACATATTTGGGATCATGGCTCCTTTCCTCCAGTTTCAAAGCCAGCAACAATGCATCTCTCTTTCCATTCTTCTGTGGTCACGTCTCCCTCTAACCACAGCTGGAAAAGATTGTTTGCTTTGAGGGATGCATGTGATTTGATTGAGCCTGCCTGGATAATCCAGGATAATCTTTCCATCTCACTGTCCACTTAATCACATCTGCGAAGTCCCTTTGCCGGGTGAAGTAACATTCACAGGTTCCAGGGATGAGAACATGAACCTTTTTGAGGGACCATAATTCTCTCTACTGCAACAATAAAATGCCAGTTTTAAAGTACAGAAAAACCTGTCTCAAGAGAAGGAGAAGATAAGTCACAGACTTGGAGAAAGTATTTGCAAAGGACATATCTGATAAAGGACTGCTATCCAAAATATACTTTTAAACTCTCAAAATTCAACAAAAAGAAAATGAAAAATCATACTAAAAGTGGGCAAAAGATCTGAACATCTGCATCACCAAAGAAAGAAAAGTAAGAATATGTGCAAATGTTCAACGTCATGTCATTAAGAAACTGAATTAAAACAATAACATACCGTGAAACCCCTATTAGAGTAGCCAAAATTCAAAACACTGACAACACTAAATACTGGCAAAGATGTGGGACAACAGTAACTCATTCATTTCTAGTGGAAATACAAAATGGTATGGCCAATTTAGAGGACAATTTGGCAGTTTCTTATAAAACTACCATAGGATCCAGCAATTGTACTCCTTAGCACTTACCTAAAGGAGTGTACAATTATGTCCGTACAAAAACCTGCATGTGGATGTATATAGCAGCTTTATTCATAATTATCAAAACTTGAAAGCAACCAAAACGTCCATCAGTAGGTGAAAGAATGAGTAAACTGTGACACCTTCAGACAGTGAAATATTATTCATCACTAAAAAGAAATGAGCCATCAAGTCATGAAAGGAGATGGAGGAATGCATATTACTAAGTGAAAGAAGCCAATCTTAAAAGGTTACATACTTTATGATTACAATTCTATGACATCCTGAAAAATACAAACCTATGGAAACAGTAAAAAGGCGAGTGGTGGCCAGGAATTGGGAGAGGGAGGGTTGAAGGGGCCAAGCACAAGGATTTTTAGGGCAATTAAATTACCATTATAATACTATAGTTACATGACATTATAATACCATTATAATACTATAGTTATATGACATTATAAATTTGCCCAAGCCCATAGAATGTACAAGACCAAGAGTGAACTCTAATGTAAGCTAGAGGCTTTGTATGATAATGATGTGTCAATGTAGGTTTATCAATTTTAATGAATATGCCACTGTGATGTGAGATGTTGCTAGTGGGGAGGCCGTGTGTAGGAGAGGGCACATACGGGAACTCTATTCTCTGCTAAATTTCTCTGTGAACTTAAACCTCTTCTAAAAAAATAAAGTCTATTAAGAAAAATCTGTCAACCCAGAATTGTATATTTAGGAAAATTTCCCCAGGAAAGAGAAAAAATAATAAAAGCAATATAGCTTGAAAAGAAAGAAAGAAAATCGACTCTATTTGCAAATGACATGATTGTTTACATAGAAAATCTCAAGAAAGCTAAAATAACACTCTTGTAACTAATAAATGAGTTTTCACATGATAAAAGCTCAATACACAAATACCAATTACATGTCTATACACCATCAATGAGCAAATTGAAAGAGAAATCTTAAAAATACAACTTACAATAGCTACAAAAATATAATATATATTTGCAAGTTTAATAAAATATGTGTGGGATCTGTATGCTGAAAACTATAAAACACTGATGAGAATTTGTGGTGGATATTGACAAGTTGATTCTAAAATTTATATACAAAAGCAAAGAAACTAGAAGCCAAAATAAATTTTTTAATGAATAAAAATGTTATAGGATTTCCTCTACTTGATTTCAAGACGTCCTCTAAAACTACAGAACTCAAAAAGATGTCCCATTGGTAAAAGAATAGACACAGAAATAAATGAAACAGACTAGAGGATCCAGAAATAAACCCACACAAATACGGCCAATTGATTTAATCAAAGGTGCAAAGTCAATTCTGAGAAAAAGCAGTCTTTTCAACAAAAAAACCACTGGTATAATTGGACATCTATAGATCCCATGCCTTATACAAAAATTAACTCAAAATACATTATAGACTGAAATATGAAACATAAAAATATAAAAACTTTAGGGAAAAAATAGGTTTTCATGACATGGGTTTTGAAAAAGATTCTGAAATACAACATCAAATGCACAATCCATAAAAGAAAAAAAGTAATAAATTGGATGTCATCAAAATTAAAAACTTTCATTCTTTGAAAGGCAATTCTAAAAGAGTGAAAAGAAAAGCTATAGAGAAAAGATTTGCAAATCTGACAAAGAATATGCATACAGAATATATAAAGAACTCTCAAAACTCAGTAATTTTAAAGAATGGTAAAAAGTTGGCAAAATGATTAACCAACATCTCACCAAAGAAGATGTACAAGTGAAAAATAAGCATATGAAAATATGCCCAACATTATACCTGCATTAAGGAAATGCTAATTGAACCCACAATGAGACACCACTTCACGACTATTAAAATAGCTAGGAAAAAAAACCCAAACAATACCAAAGACTGGTGAGAAATCAGAACTGGGATTCTCATACATTCCTGGAGGAATATAAAATTTTACAGCCACATTAAAACACAGTTTAGCAATTTCTTATAGCATTAGACAAATAATTGCCATATAACTTAACAATCTCACTGCTAGGTATTTACCCTAGAAAAAATAAAATATTATGTTCACACAAAATCCTGTGTGAATATTTATGCCAACATTTTGCACAACCACCCCAAACTGAAAGCAGTACAAATGTCTGTCAGCAGAGAAATGGATGAACTATTGTACACCCATACAATGGAATACAACTCAGCAATAAAAGAAACAAGCTATCACATAGAACAGCACAGCTGAGTCTCAAATGCATTATGCCAAGCAAAAGAAGCCAGATTCCTAAGGGTGTATGCTTTAGTATTCCATCTATGTGACATTCTAGGAAAGGCAAAACCGTAGGGATAGGGAGCAAACCAGTGGTGTCTAGGGTTTGGGAGTAAGCGGCACCACAAGGGAATTATTTGAGGCGATGGAACTGTTCTGCATCCTAACTATATGGTAGTAGTTACACAATTCTATATATAATTTGTCAAAACTTATAGAATTGTACATCAATAAAAGTATATTTTAATGTATGTAAATAAAAAATAAACATTGGCAAAAAAGACACCGTGAATGGCTTTTCTTCAATAAGTTTGCAGTTGTATCATAATAGGTTGGCGCAAAACATTTGAGACATTTATAATATTTCATTGCAATAATGCAACATAATTTTTTTTTTTTTTTGAGACAGAGTCTTGCTCTGTTGCCCAGGCTGGAGTGCAGTGGCGCGATCTCGGCTCGCTGCAGCATCCACCTCCCATGTTCAAGTTCTCTGCCTCGGTCTCCCTAGCAGCTGGGATTACAGGTGCCCACCACCTCGCCTGGCTAATTTTTTGTATTTTTAGTAGAGATGGGATTTCACCATCTTGGCCAGGCTGATCTTGAACTCCTGACCTCATGATCCACCCACCTCAGCCTCCCAAAGTGCTGAGCCACCGCGCCCAGCCAACGCAACATCATTTTACTAGGCTCCTATGATTTTAATTCCTATTAAATGTCAGAATGTCATCTGTTGCTCTACCAGTTGTGTGTTGTAAATATACACACATAATATATACCAATACATATACTTACACACACACACACACACACACACACACACACAAATTCCTTAATGTTATCTACACGGTACTATACAATTTGGTTCTTACCTCTCTGGTCTTATCCTTTGCCATGCTTTATTTACTTAAGTAAGGTATTCACTTCATAGTATACTGTATTCCAAGCTGCTCCATTGAAATTTCGCTTTCTTAAGGACCACTTCTTCGTTGAGTAATCCCCATACTTTTTTTTTTTTTTTTTTTTTGCTGTACTCTGTGTCTTTTCTTTAGGGGCTCGTTACAAGTGTAATTAATTACAATTGTTTTGATTATTTTTCTTGAATGCTTCTCTCCCTTCTCCACTTATTCAATGTTAGATCTATGATGGTAGAGACTGTGCTGGGAACTAACACAAAGCCTGGCTAATAATAGATAATCAAAACTGTGTTAAATGAATGAATAAATGACAAACTGATTCAGTACTTATAGGCTCTTTTTTCTGCAGTTCACTGATGATGAAAGTGTTTTATTTACAGGGGTCAAAAGCACGTTAAAAAATACTGTGTTTTTACAAATCCATTATGCATAAGAGTGAATGAGAATGATAAAGGTAAATAATGCATGTCTTAGGAACATTATGAAAATAGTTTTGATTCACAGACTCCCAAAAAACCCCTAAATCACATTTTGAAAATCACTGATTCAAACAAAGCAAGAAAATGCTTCATTTAGAAAAATACATATATTTTATAATGGAAATATCACTCTCTATTGACTGAGTACTTATTTATACCCAAACGGTAATTTGAAATGAAAATAACACTTAAGAAAACTCATTAATTTTTTTCCTTAACTTTTTCCTTAGAAGGTAAAAGCAACGTGACAACTTCTCTTTAGAAGCAACTAATCCACCAACAATTTCCAACTCTGATGAAAGAAATTAAGGTAGCAGTTCACAAAGTTGACCAGAAATTAGTATCACCTGTAAAGCTGTTACAATTGCTACAGTCCCCGAACACAACAACTAACTCAGAAGGGGTGGGGTGAAATGCTGAAACACTGGAATTGTTTTAAAGCTTTCCAGAGCATTCTAAAGAGCAGCCAAGCACTGAGAATCACTGTTTTAGTGATTCAAAGGCCACAACTGCTAGATTATCTCATTCCTTCCTAATGCCTCTCTTTTCTTATAAGTAGCCACAAGCAGGAATGAAAAATTTGGCCAGCAGCAACGCCCCCCCCCACCCTTCATGAGTTATGACAAAATATGTATTTTGCTTAAAACTTGCCTGTATCTTGGTAGCTTATGTCCAGTTTTGTAGTTTTAAGTTGGTAGCTTTTACTCCTTCTATTATGGATTTTAGACAGAGCCAAATTCATAGGCATGTGAACCGCACTTGCACAGTGCCTCACACTCAGAAGGGCCCTGCACATGGTTTATGGCTCTGCTGTTGCCATTTTACAATTATTAAGACTTGTTTAACAGGAGGCCCTGCATTTTCATTTTCCACTGAGCCCTACAAATTATGTAGCTGGTTGTAATTCCAGGCTAATTCATAAATTACAATGATTTGAAAAAGAGCAAGCTGACATAATTTTTATAAGACAGACCTATAGTGGGCCTGTGATGCAAAAAGAAATTTATAATATATCCCCCTACATTCTAATCCCTAGCTCTCACTCTTCCTTCCTTTAAAAACCTTAAGCTACAGTTCATAACCTCTTTTCTACCACAGCTCTTCCCCATGACCTAGGTTCTTCTTGCTGATAAGAATCATAAAAGGGATTATGACTTGAGATTCCCAGCTAGAAGCAAATAACACATTCAAATGAGGATACTTCGAGATGGGCTTACAAACATGTGCATGGGGTTTAGGAAAACTGGAAGGTGCTAGAGAACTATCCCAGAGTTGAGCCAATGGACTCTGGAGTTGGAAGGAAAGAGTCACATATAAGAGACTACTTTGAGTAAAGCATTGAGCTTCAGTACAAAAATTCAGCCAGCAAGAGGCAACTTCAGCCAGAAGAATAAGTACTCAGACCTCATTCTTCCCCCTCCTGCTGATCTGCCAGCCAGGGCTACCTATTGATCAAACTCAACCATAAAGTGTAAGGCAAAGAAGACCATACAGTGAAGCCTTACAAGGTGATTGCGTAGGGCAGAACAAGATTGAAAAGTGAATCTTGAGATGAAGAGTGAAATTACATGTCACAGTCAAACCCTTTTTCCTCTAAACATTCATTATTGCCCCTTATCCAGGTGAGAAGTTCCTGCCCCCAACACAGGAAATGTTTGGAGTCCCACAGATCAATGTACCTTAGGGTGATGTCAATTCAGTCATATTTCCATCTCAAACTTTATATGCTAATCAATACTGAGTTTCTCCATATAGATGTAAGAAGCAAAAGTAAAAAATAATTAGGTAATGTAAATCATAGTTGCTTTAATTCTTACTTCTGCACCTGTTTCATAAGACTTAAGTTTGTAATTACAGCTTTGTTCTTCTACTCCACAAACTTCATTCCCATGGGAAATGTCCGTGGTCTTATCCTTATTGGGTTGGCACAATTTTCTGTTAACCAGGACTATTGGAAAAGGAAATATCAAAGGCACTTCAGTGAATTCCCTGGATCCCAGATATAATCATCCTTGCCCCTACCATGGAGAAGCAATCCAATTTCTCTCTGATAATTGGAATCTATTTCCCCTGCCAATACAATGATGCTATTCTCCGCCTATTGATTCAATGCAGAAAAAGCCCAGTATGCACAGTATGCACAGTTATAACTTCCAATCCATGGGAACTATAACTATGTTACCTGAGGAAAGCATTCCTCCCTTGAGCATGAGGATCTACCTCCAAATTCTTTCTGAGCTCAGGAGCCCAGCAAAGAGAAAACAGAAATTCTTATAGTGGATTATTAAGTGTAATAATGAAAGACATTATTCCCACCACCACCCAGTGGTTTCTGACCCATGCATTCTGACTACAAGGGAAAGGGCATGACAAATATAAGCACAAGTACATGTGTATGTGTATATGTGTGTGTGAATGCATATGTAAGTGTGTTTCTATATACGCATTTCCAGTTATCTTTCTTATCTAATTTAGGTAAAGAATCTTGATAAAAGGATCTTATAAAGACTTTAGTAAATACTGTATTTGCTAATTGTGTGTGTTTTGTATGTCTGTTGTGTGTGAGAAAGACACAAATGAAGAACCCAAGTTCATCAAGCCCACTTAAGATTAATGGATTTACTTAAAGATTTTTAATGTAATGAGTTCACAAATTTTTATTTCCAAAACACTGCATAAGCAATAATAGGTTTTATAAATTCTATTATATAGAGAGAAGAAAAAAATGAGTAAATTAAGCAAGGAAAATGAAAATACAACAACGAATGCAAAGACTTTATGAAATGATTACAAGTTCATTAGGATTTTAAATAGAATAAATTTATCAAGTTACTACAGTAATAAGACTGTCATATCAGCTTTGGACTCATATGTCTACAAAAGCCCAAAATTGACATACATTACTTTCTTTCATATTAAATATTTAGTTATTTACAGAGAGAATGATGATTAAAATACACTTAAGCCTCTTTTCTCCACTTTCATACTAAATTTTGCCAAATTTGCTTTCTTTATGGCCTTTACCCTTACGTCCTACTTTGCATATCAGCCTCGTTTTAGTACATTTTAATGATAATGTCTGGTTATAAAAAGGAACACTAAGAAATCTGTTAAATGTCATGTTCCAAGAATAGTATCTCCTATGGCAAGCAAATGGACAGAAATATATTGGGCTCTAAATTATAATTTCATTTTTATTTGGCCAATGAAATGTGAGAAACAGGGGGAGCAATGTCTGAGATGGTTTTCTTATTCATATATTAATTTAAAACATATTTCTTACACGTATTTTAACTCCTTAGTGTGGAAAATAAAAAATATGCAAAAGTGGAGAATAGTGTAAGCCTCTCTAGTTCCCACAATGTACCCATAACCCAGCTCCAGAAATGTCACACGCATGGCTGATCCTGCTTCCCCTCTACCCCAACCCACTTCCTACCCACTCTCCCCTCATTGGATATTTCAAACCAAGTCACATCGTGTGACCTACTAATTTAATGTATATTTAATCTAAATTAATACACTTACTCTAATACTTCGGTATAAGCTCTAAAAATAGGTATCCTTTTAGTTTTTATAACAGCATAACTATAAAACACTATCATTTACATCCAAAACACTCAATAATTTCTTAATATTAGTGTACAAATTTCCTATAGTATTTCATGAATGATTTTTTTTTCCTAACTTGATTTGTCAGGATCCAAACAAGGCCCACCCATTGCTTTTGGCTGATATAACTCAAGTCTCATTTAATTTGTAAATCTTCTCTTTCTTTTTTGGGGGGAGGTACAAGTGACAAATTAATACATTTATATAATTTGTGAAGATCAAATCAGTGTAACTGGGATATCTATCAACTGAAATATGTGTCTTTTCTTTATGTTAGAAACATTCTTATTACTTTTTCTTCTTCTCTCTCCTTTTCTCCCTCTCTCCTTTTTTTTCTATTTCTTTTTTCTTTTACCATTTATTTGTTAAAGAAATCAGGTCATTTGTCCTATAACAGTTTTTCTCAGTTTGGATTTTGGTGGATGCAATCCCTTGGTGTTATTTCACAAGCTCCTTTCTTCCATGCATTTGCTATAAACAGGTATTTAAATCTAAAGGCTTGATTTGATTCAGTTTTAATATTTGGGGCATGGATACTTTGTAGGTGGTATTGTATACTTCCATCAGAAGACCTATAATGTTGGCCAGTTTTTTATGTTAATTTAACCAGTAGGTGTATCATGAAACATCCATACAAAATAGTGGTTTCCTATTTCTTTCATTCCATCTTCATTTATTAGAAGAATTAATCTCACATTAACTATTTGGTAATGCAAAGACACAGTTTCTACAAGAACAAGTAACCCTATTTCTTCTCATAGGGAATGGTATTTAGGGAATACAACCCCTGCAAGGAGTGCTTATTGCTAATGGGTTAGTAACTATTTCTAGGCCTTTTCAGTGGACAGACTTAGGAAATACATGTATTTTTTTTAAAAGGCAGAGTTTATTATAAGTTTATACTGATATTTTCAATTCATATTTAGGTTTGCAGAGTTACTTCACTTTTTAATTTTATATTTGTATCTCTTTTCTCTAATGTTGCAAGACTTTGTTTCTAATGACATTGACATAATTACCGTTTGCTTCTGCAGGCTGAGCCTAGAGCCTACATCTCCAGCTCTTCTGGTCATTTTGTAAAGTTCTTAACATCCTCTTTTAAATTCCTCTCTGTAAACTATTTGGGGTGGTCTCTTTTGTCATAAACTGAATTCTGACAGTATAACCTGTGCAGGCAGTAATGAAGGGGCTTTGCGTTGTCAGTGCAGTATCTGTGCGGCCACTCAAGGATAAACCAACTGACACAAGTGATTGTCTAGTGAGAGAATTGTTGTTAATGTATTAAACAGAGATCATGATCACTCAGTCTTTGTCATCTCTCTGAAAATCCAAATTCACCAAAATTTGTGCTTCTGTTTTTCAAAAACAGTACTTCTCTCTTTATCCCTTTTCCCTAAATCAGACCCTAGGGGATATATTAGGTCAGGCCCTCAGCAAGTAATACAGGGTCTTCTCTTAAATGTGGATCCTGGTCATTTTAGTGAAGCCGTTCAGAGACCGTTCCATCCCCAACTCTGAGGGGATGAAGAGAATTCTTGGAGTGAATGCACATGGGCTAGAAGAATTGGAAAGCTGGAATGAGTTTGTTACTCCAGGGGCCTTGAGGACTGCACTGGGCTAGGGCTTTGGATAAGGGACAATTCACATGAGTAGGACATTGTTGTAACTTTCCAAAGTGTCTTCATCCTTAGAGCTAAACTTTCCACCTGAGTTATCTGGGAAATGTGTCTTCATGTCAGAGTAAACAACTGAGGCATTCTGGGATGGAAAGAAGACAGAAGAACTTATCCTCAAGAAATATCCTGGAGGTATTGGCTTCTCCTTTTTCACCCAGCTGAACAGTCTGGATCTCAGAATATACCAAGTCATCCCCTGCACCCTTCAGAATGCACTGTGCCATAAAACACCTACAGCTCCACCAGGGCAGGGCAGCACAGATGGAATGAGAGGACTTCCTGGACCACCAGTGGGAGGGGTCCTGGTTTCATCTCCCCAGAAACCATCTCCTGAAGAAAATAGGGCCAATGGAGTGAGCACAAGATGGCAGGCTCCATCTCAGACCCAGAAAAGTCTTTGATTTCCACCAGCACCAGCAGTGAAACAGCAGGGCCACAGCCAGAAGAGGAATGCTGAGCAGCCCCTCCGTGGCTCTTACGGCAATAAGGCCATCTCTGTTGCCTGGGGTCTCCAAGGAAAAATAACCTGTGTGAGCCTCAGCAGAGAGGTCCAGAACTTGGAATTGCCCTTTCCTTAGCTTGATTGGGTCCTGAGTCATGGGAGAGGAGAAAGTTAAGGGCCTAGGACTCATGAGGACAGCCTGGTCCAGGTTATGGCCTAATTTAACCAATATTTTTGGGTGTCTTCTATGCACCATCCACTATGGCAGATGAAGTGTACACTGTAGGGAGCAATAAGGATGAGCAGGTTAATAAATAAAACAATGCATAGTCCTAGACCTCAAGAGACATAAAATCTAGTGTGAAGGATTCAACATATACCTGATAAATGACTAATTACAAGTACGTGACTGGTAATTTCAAAGGAATAACATGCTATTGGAGTTCAAAATAGGAGGAAGTCACCTTTGTTTGTAGGCTTAAGGAAATCCACGGTTGGGGAGAAATTTGTCTCTGAGGACAAAAAGTACCTGGTAACTGAAAAATGGACAATGAATGAAGAGATTGATGAGGCGGAAATATTGATTTAAAAGCCATTTGCTTTGAATTACTAGATAAAATTAAAAGTGTATAAAATAACCCATGGAAAAAATATAAAGATAAAAAAGAAGAGGGCTAAATTGCCCAAGCCTTAACTTGGAAGATATGGACATTTGTTGGTGGGGGTTGGGGAGCGTGTCACTCAGGATTAAATGATTAAGTGAAGGGCACTGAGAAAGAAAGATTTAAAGATAATTAAAATAATATCCTATTATGAAAGTAAAAGTCAAAGAGAATTCCACTAGTAAACCCCAACTTAGTGTCTTTAAATGTTCTGGATCCTCAAAATTCCTTTCCACATTGCTGTTAATCTCACACTCTCTTTTACCCTGGTTATTTCTTACCTTCTAGGTCTATTTATCTTTGGCTGTACATCTACTTCTTAAATCTGACTTGTTATTCAGCTCCGTGTTTTTGATGATTCCAGCATCTGCAAGGCACTTATTGGGCAATTGGCACAGACATAGAAAATCAATTTTAGATTATTTTTAAAACCCTTTTAGAAACAATAAAGCAATATTGTGAGCTAATACTATCACTAATAATAGTTTAATGTGATGAAGAGTAAGTTTTTTTTCAGCAAATTTTCCAGAGCAACTGTGTGTGATGTAATCCTGAATAGCTTGGAGTATAGATCAGATTTTATATCCAGACAGTTTCAATTTATTTTCTTACTCTTTATATTTGCTAAATATGAAACTTCAAATTTACATACATTATCATCAATGGCAACATTGGCCCAAACATAGGCTTAGAAATTATGGAAAGATCGGCCGGGCGCGGTGGCTCAAGCCTGTAATCCCAGCACTTTGGGAGGCCGAGGCGGGTGGATCACGAGGTCAGGAGATCGAGACTATCCTGGCTAACATGGTGAAACCCCGTCTCTACTAAAAATACAAAAAACTAGCCGGGCGTGGTGGCGGGCGCCTGTAGTCTCAGCTACTTGGGAGGCTGAGGCGGGAGAATGGCGTGAACCCGGGAGGCGGAGCTTGCAGTGAGCCGAGATCATGCCACTGCACTCCAGCCTGGGAGACACAGCGAGACTCCGTCTCAAAAAAAAAAAAAAAAGAAAAGAAATTATGAAAAGATCTCTCCATAACACACTACTTTAAGAGTGCCATCATGTGCTAAGTTAATGAATATAGCATACCCCCAAATCAAAAAATTGCCTATTTCAACTTGTAAAATAATGTAGACTGATTTCTAGTTTCGGTTTTGGTTGCATACAGCTTTAGAAGGTTTTTCTAAGTTGTAATCTATAACAAGCTTTAGATATTGTTTGTAAATGTGACTAATATATTATTGTTTTGTTTATCCAATGAGAACTGAAAATCAAAAAAACACAAGGGAGCGTCAACTCTTAACTATCAAATCATTTTAGTTTTTGGTATCACAATGTGATTATTACAAATTCTAGCATTTTTTTTAGGTCTTCCAAATAGTGACATTACATAAAAGTAACATAGTTTAAAACATTACCATTCTTATGAAAAAAATTTTAAATAATTTAAAGAAGTAATGTTTTTGAAAATTTATGCCTACACAGAAACCTGCACCCGAATGTTTATAGCAGCCTTATTCATAATTGCCAAAACTTGGACACATAATTGTCAAGATGTCCTTCAGTAGGTGAATGAATAAATAAACTGTGGTACATCCGGACAATGGAATATCATTCAGTACTAAAGAGAAATTAGCCATCATGCCATGAAAAGACATGTAGGAAACTTAAATGCATATTACTAAATAAAAGAAGCCAATGGGAAAAAGCTACATACTGTATGATTTCAACTATGTGACATTCTGGAAAAGGCAAAACTATGGAGACAGTAAAAAAAAAAAAAAAAAAATCAGTGGTTGTCAAGAATTAGAGGGAAGGGAGGAATGAATAGACAGAGCACAGAGGGATTTTATAGCAGTGAAACTGTCTATATGATACTGTAATGAATATACATCACTATACATTTTACCAAACCCCACAGAATGTGCAACACCAACAGTGAACCCTAATTTAAACTAAGGAATTTGGGTGATAGTGATGTGTCAGTGTAGATTCATTGATTGGAACAAATTACCACTGTAGTGTGGGCTGTTGATAGTTGGGGAGGCTGTGGGGTTGTGAAGGAGCAGGTATATGGGAACTCTGAATTTTCTACTCAATTTTGGTGTGAACCTAAAACTGCTATAAAAAATATAAAGTCTATTTAAAACAAACAAACAAAAATTCATGTGTGCTATTTTCCTCTCTGATATGGTTTGACTCTGTGTCCCCACCCAAATCTCATGTTGAATTGTGATCTCCAATGTTGGAGGTGGGCCTGGTGGAATGTGATTGGATCATGGAAGTGGTTTCTAGTGGTTGAGGATCATCACCCTAATTCTGTCTTGTGATAGGGTTCTCATGAGATCTGGTTGTTTAAAAGTGTGTGGCACCTCCCCTCTCTCTTCCTTTTGCTCTGGCCACGTAAGAACACTTGAGCCCAAGTGTTTGAGACCAGCCTAGGATACATGGTGAGACTCCTCATCTCTAATAAATAAATAAATAAACATCTTTAAAAAAAAGAAATGTTCTGTAAATATCAATTAGGTTCATTTGGCCTACAGTGCAAATTAAGTCTTACATTTCTTTGTTGAATACCAGTCAGGATGATTTGTCCAATGCTGAAAGTGCAGTATTGAAGTCTCCACACATTATTTTATTAAAGTCTATCTCTGTCTAAATTTAGCTCTAACAATATTTCCTTTATTAATCTGGGTACTCCAGTATTGGGTTCACATATATTTAAAATTGTTATATCCTCCTGCTGAATTGAACACTTTATCACATAATGACCTTCTTTGTCTCTTTTTAGAGTTTTTATCTTGTTATCCATTTTGTCTGAAAAAAAGTATAGCTACTCCTGCTCTTTTTTTCTCTTTTTTGGTTTCCATTTGCATAGAATATTTTTTTCCATCCCTTTATTTTCAGTCTATGTATGTCTTTAGAGATGAAGTATATTTCTTGTAGGCAACAGAGATTATTGGGTCTTTTTTTTTTTTTTAATCCATTCAGCCACTGTGTCTTTTGATTGGAGAGTTTACCCTATCTACATTTAATGTTATTATTGATTAGTAAGAATGTCCTCCTGACATTTTGTTATTTGTTTTTCAGTTATTTTGTAGTCTTCTCTTCCTTCCTTTCTTTTTTTCCTGTCTTTCTTTTTCTGAAGGTGATTTTCTCTGGTGGTATGTTTTATTTCTTTTTATTTTCTGTGTATCTGCTGGTTTTTTTACTTAAGGTTACCATAAAGCTTGCAAATAGCATCTTATAACCCACCATTTAAATTAATGACAACTTAACACTGATTGCATAAACAAATAAACAACCAAAGAAGAAACTAATAAGAACTTTACACTTTAACTTCACCCTCCCCCTTTTAACTTTTCTTGGTTTCTATTTATATCTTCTTATACTATCTCTGGCTTGAAAAGTTGTAGTTATTATTTTTAATCAGGTCATCTTTTAGTCTTTGTACTCAAGATATGAGTAGTTTACACATCACAATTACAGTGTTATAATATTCTGTGTTTTTCTGTGTACTTACTATTACTAGTGAGTTTTGTACCTTCACATTATTTCTTTTTTCTCATTAACATCTTTTTCTTTCATATGGAAGAACTCCCTTTACCATTTCTTGTAGGACAGTTCTGATACTGATGAAATTCCCTGGTTTTTGTTTTTCTGGGAAAGTCTTTATTTCTCCTTTCATGTCTGAAGGATATTCTCAATGAATATACTATTCTAGGATTAAAGTGTGGTTGTTTTTGTTTTTCTTCAGCGCTTGTAATATGCTATGCATCTCTCTGCTGACCTGTAAGGTTTCCACTGAAAAGTCTGCTGCCAGATGTATTGGAGCTCCTTCATACTTTTTTTTTTTTTTTTTTTTTTTAATTTTATTCTCTCTCTCTCTCTGTCTCGCTGCCTGTAGAACTCTTTCTTTATCCTTAACCTTTTGGAGTTTGATTATTAAATGTTTTAAGGTAGTTTTAATTTGGTTAAATTTGGTTGGTATTCTACAATGTTCTTATAGGCTATTGAGATCTTTCTGTAGGTTTGGGAAGTTCTCTGTTATTTTCCCTTTGGATAAACTTTCTACCCCTATCTCTCTCTACACATCCTCTTTAAGGCTAATAACTCTCAGATTTGTCCTTTTAAGGCTATTTTCTAGACCCTGTATGCATACTTCATATTCTTAATACCTTTTTATTTTGTGCCCTCTGGCTGTGAATTTGCAAATAGCCTGTCTTCAAGCTCACTCATTCTTTTTTTCTGCTTGATGAATTCTGCTGTTAAGAGACTCTAATGCATTCTTCAGTATATCAACTGCATTTTTCAGCTCTAGAATTTCTGCTTAATTATTTTTAATTATTTCAATCTTTTTATTAAACTTGTCTGATAGAACTCTGAATTCCTTCTCTATGTAATCTTGAATTTCATTGAGCTACCTCAAAACAGTTATTTTGAATTCTCTGTCTGAAAGGTCACATATCTCTGGGATGGGTCACTGATGCTTTATTTAGCTCATTTGGTGAGGTCATGTTTTCCTGGATGGTCTTGATGCTTGTGGATGTTCTTCTGTGTCTGGGCATTGAACAGTTAGGTATTTATTACAAGCTTCTCAGTCTGGACTTGTGTTTACCTGGCCTTCTTAAGAAGGTTTTCCAAGTATTTAAAGGGATTTGGGTGTTGTGATCTAAATTGTTGATCACTTCAGCTTTATCTGCATTAGGGGCACACCAAGTTCAATAATGGTGTGGCTCTTGCAGACTTGTAGAGGTACTGTTTTCTTGGTCTTGGGTAAGATCTGAGAGAATTCCCTGAATTACCAGATGGAGACATTTGTTCTCTTCCCTTACTTTCCCCCAAACAAAGAGTCTCTTTCTCTATGATGACCTGCCTGGAGCTGGTAAGGGGTGACATGAGTAGCCCTGTCCACCACTACTAGAACTGTGCTGGGTCAGGCCTAAAGCCAGCATAGCACTGGATCTTGCCCAAGGCCCACAATGACCACCACCTGACTGCTGCCTGTGTTCACCCAGGATAAAAGGCTCTACAGTCAGCAGGTGGCAAAACCCTCTAGGCTTGTATGCTTCTCTTCAAGGTGGCAAGGTCTCCCTTGGCCCAGACAGGTCTGGAGATGCCATCTCAGAACCAGGGTCCAGGGTCAGGAACCTTAGGAATATATCTGGTGCTCTATTCTATTGTGGCTGAGCTGGCATCCAGGCTGCAAGACAAAGTCCTTCCCCTCTCCTTAAGCAGAGAAGTCTCTTCCCATGGCCACCACTGCCCTAAGCCCACCGTGAATACTGCCTGGCTACTACTGATGTTCACTCAAGGCCTGAGGGCTCTTCAGTCAGCTTGTGGTGAATGCTTCCAGGCCTGTATCTCTCCCTCAGTGCAGTGGGCTCCCTTCTGGCTCAGGGCAGGTCTGTAAATGCCATTCAGTCGTCAAGGCCTGGAATCAGGGACTCCAGGAGCCCACTTGGTGCTCTACCCCACTGTGGTCAACCTGCTATTAAAGTTGCAGGACAAAGTCCCGTTTACTCTTCCCTTTCCTTTCCTCAAGCAAAAGGAGCCTCTCCCCATAACCACCACAAGCTGAAATATGGTGGATCACACCTGAAGCCTGTATTGCTCTGAGTCTTACCCAAGGCCCATGGTGAGTACTGCCTGGCTACTACTGCTGATTATTCAGGGCCCAACGGCTCTTATAGTCAGCATGTGATAAATCTTGCCAGGACTGGGTCCTTCCCTTCAAGGCTGTGGGTTCCCTCTGACCCACGGTGTGTTTAGAAATGTGATCTGGAAGATAGGGCCTGGCATGGGGTCCTCAGGACACTGGCTGGCTTCCTCTTCTGCTGTAACTGGGCTGGTATCCAAGTTACAAAGTTTACTTTCTTCTCTTGTCTCCTCAAGCAGTAGAAAGGAGTCTCTTTTGGAGCCATGATCTGCCCTGCCTGGGGTTGGGGGAGAAGTGATGCCAGCACTCCCTTAGTCACTCCAGCTGGTGTCTCACTAGGTCATGTGCACCCCAAGTGTTCTGGCTCTGAGCCCTGCACCACAACAGGACTTGCCCAAGAATTGCAGTCCTTGTGGCCTAAACTGCCTTTCAAGTTTACTTAGTATTCCAGAGTACTTCAGCCCATGGTGGTGGAGCTACCAGAACTCAGCTTCTGACTGCTGGGATGGAAAATTTGCCTCTGGCTAGGACTGGTCTAAATGCTTCCACTGTGGACACTGGCTGAGTTCTGCCCCATGATGCTTTCTACTGTGACAGGGCAGCACTGAGTTCCCATGCAAAGTCCCACAATCACTGTGCTCTCCCTGCCCCAAGCACACAGATTATCTCTCCATGCCATGTGGCTGCTGATGAGGTATAGGGGAGGGGTGGTGTCAGCAATTCAAGGCCATCTTTTCTACCCTCTTCAGTGCCTCTTTCTTTAATATGATGTTAAAACCAGGTACTGTAATCATTCACCCGATTTTTGGTTATTATAAAGGTGCATTTTTGTGTAACTACTTGTTCAGTTTGGTATTCCCCTCTGCAAGATAATTGCTGGAGGCTTCTAGTTGACCATCTTGCTTTGCCAGTCTAAAATTAATGCACTTTTTAAACTGATTTTCTATGAAGAATAATACTCTGATTTATGCTACTGTAGTTTGGCATTTTCTGCATATCAAGTGACCAAGTTCATTAATTTCCTACTATTAAGAGAGTGTTTTGCCATTGTTTTGGAAAAAAAAAAGTATCAATTGGTTTAACAAAAATACTTAATTTGATGACTGTTTCATTTCTAAATGATGCTAAATATTCTGATAATTGGCTTCATGCCAGTGACTGACAGTGTTATACAAAGATAAAACACAACTCCAATAAAATACAATGTCCACATGTTGATTATCACATTTATGTGTTTACAGTCCATATTTGTGGAGGAAATAAATACATTCATCTTCAACAACTTTCTTTGTCTACCCAGTACATGGCCAGACCCATCTATCTGTTGTGATCTTGTAAATTTCCTTATTCCCCCCGTCTTATCCTATCTTTTAAAAATTCTTATCTTTCGTTCCTAACACTAGCCTTGGGTCTTCCTAATACTAACCCCAGATTTTCTGAATCTGAAGTTTAGCGCAGTCTCTGTTAGAATTTTGAAATCAGTCCCTGTCACCAGACAATCACAGATGAATGTGAAAATTCTAGCAGTCCTTGGAGGCAAGGCATTGGAGCCCATATATTCTGTGAGTCCTCCCCACTAACAAAGGAGACTCAGATAACCTCTATTAGTGCTTTGGCTCATTTATATTCAGTTGTTTTTTTTTTTTTTTTTGCACTACTTGAGGAGGTTCTTTTACACATGTTAAGTCCAAGCTGAATAATGACATCGTTCCAACTAGTAACATAACTACCACTCACTTAAACTTTTGGGATACCTTTCCTGCATGTAATCAGTTCATTTGAATCATGTCCATGAAAAAGTTCTTCCGCTATGTTGATAACCCAGCTATTTACAATCTCTTTTCCACCCTTCATAGTTTGTGGCATTTAAAAAACATAATGCAATAAATGTTCATCATAAAAAATGTACAGAATGCATAATGGTTTTTAAAATGAAGTAAATGTCTATTCTCTTAAAAAGGTAAATTTTATATTACCTCCCTGTGTCATCCTTCATATTGGCATGTCTATATCACATCTGAAAAAAATGCACAGAAGTTATCAGGCACTATACTTTATTCTTTTTGAACATCTCTCTTGTTATCTAGGTGGAAGTTGATA
Organism: Macaca fascicularis; assembly: GCF_037993035.2. Classification (NCBI taxonomy): domain Eukaryota; kingdom Metazoa; phylum Chordata; class Mammalia; order Primates; family Cercopithecidae; genus Macaca; species Macaca fascicularis. Next base: position 25,706,234 of record NC_088376.1, on the reverse strand, counting down.
CATCAACTCTTATTGCTAAACATCTTTTCACTAGAAGTTGGATTTAATTTATTTGAAGCCCCGAGGGCAGAATAATCAATACAAAGTTCAATTGAAAAAGTTGTCAAGAACATGAGTGAGACAATATTTCTTTATCAGTCTACTTAATCACCCATCCTTATTGAGTGGACCAATTAGTTGGTCAAACCATTAATCAATTCACTGAATTAAATTATTTCATCACATGGATGGACCAGGCAAGTCATTTAAGTAAGCGAACTCCATTTCCCTACCCTTAGTTCGCTTACTTAAATGACTTGCCTAGTCCATCCATGTGATGAAATAATTTAATTCAGTGAATTGATTAATGGTTTGACCAACTAATTCATCCACACAATAAGGATAGGTGATTAAGTAGACTGATAAAGAAATATTGTCTCACTCATGTTCTTCATAACTTTTTCAATGAATAAATGATCTATAGATCAGATATGCCAATCAGACCACTGGTTTTTGACTCATAATTATAAACTATGGGGCAATCCTAAGTATCTTTTCCAATGCATAGTGTGAACACACATTTTGCAACAATACCTACCTCCACAGGCACACAGACAATGTCATTATAAAGAATATATTTGACATGAAGAATAAGATATACATACAAGTATGCATACATGCATATACACGTGTGTATATAGGGATGTGTATGCAATCCTTCCTTAGCCATAGCCAGAACTAGGAAAATAAAATGGTGCCACCAACAAAAATAAATCTGATTCTTACCACACAATCAATAAGCCTTCCAAAACCTCTTCATGTTCCAGAGGGTTCGTAGGGTGTATCATATTCTAAAATTTCTGATCACAATCTTTTAATCTTTAGTTTCATCAATTGTTCCTTCCCTTTTTGTCCCTTTTCTCATCAAAAGGCTGTATCAGGTGATACTTATCATAGAACCACCACACCAGCCCAGGATTTCACCCTATTCATCCTGACTCAATAAACTGAAGTGGAGCATGGGACTCTGCATTTTTAATAAACGACCTGTGTGGTTCTGAAGCAAGTGGTCCACCTATATATTTTGACAAATGCAGATATGTATTCCTTCCATTTCTAGTCCTCTAGTACTGCCCATCTGTCTTCTTTCCTTACTACTTATTTATCTCACCCAGAAATCCATATGCTCTTTCAATCCAAAGACCCCCCTCATATTTCCTCAATTCTGTAAAATTCTACCTGTGAGCTTTGTGTCTTTCCTCCATTTCTTTAATGCTGTGGAATCAAGTACTGCTCCTGAACTTCAGCTCACCTGTAGCACGATCCTTCTGACCCAGACTATCTGCCTGAATTGCCGCTTTCCCCTTTTTGATATTGTGTTCTCCCTATAATCAGAGTTATCTCTGATTGTCTACTTTTGGACTTCTCCTGAGATGAACAATGGGCTTCTTCTCACAACTATTTCTGTGGCCTATCCCAACCCCTGCCCTGTCCATTCAGGCCATCCAATCTCTCTCTGGGGCCAAGTCATACCCAGCCTGGCCCTTTAATAATGATAATAATAATTTTAGGAAAACTTCCCATTCCAGTTTTATAAGCTCGACAGCCCAGCAATACAGCTGATCTTAGTGATCAGCAGAATTAACAATCAGAGAAAGATCTTAGGAAGTAAAATTGGTGAAGTTATGATTAACCATTACAAGTTAAAAAAAAAAAAGAAGCTCAGTCTCACTTCATTCATTTGACAAATATAGATTGAGTATTTTGTCTAAAGGATACACTACACTAGACACAAGGACAAAGGAATGAGCAAAAGATATAAAGTTCCCTGTCCTCGACAAGTTTGTATTCTAGTGAGAAGGACAGATAATAATAAAAAGAATAAATATTTAGTCTTTCCTTCATAGCATCATCTATCATAGTATAGGCTATACAGAGTGACAAGGGAAAGGGTGCGGATAAAGAAAAGGGTTGAATTCCACATAGGATGGTTAGACATGGCTCAGTGGCACGGTGGTCTATCAGCAAAAACACAAGGAAGTGGGGGAGCAAGTCATGAGGATACCAGAGGAAAGAGTTTTCCAGACAGAGGAAAGAACAAATGCAAAAGTCCTGAGGCAAGAGCGTATTTGGTGGCTGAGGAACAGCAAAGGAGGCCAATACGACAGGAGTGAAGTAAGCAAAGGAGAGATGAGAAGGAGACAGGGTCAGAGAGATAGCAGGGGCCAGATCATACAGAACCCTGTCAGTCATTGTAAGCACTTTGGATTTTATTCTGAGTGGGATAGGAAATACTGAAAGCCATCATTTTGACCAGTAGATGATATAATGGGACATATTTAAATGGGAGTACTCTGGTGGGAGAGTAGGATACAGACTGAAGGTAAGCAAAAATGGAAGCAAAGACTAATTAGGATAGTATGGCAAAAATCCAGGAAAGAGACAATGGTGGCTTGAGTGCTGGCAGCAGTGGTGGTGAAAGTGGTAAAATTCTGATATATTTTCAAGATAAATCTGGCTGGATTTACCAATGGATTAAATGTGCAGTACAAGAAAAGAAAAATGTCAAAATGGCTCCAAATAGTGACTTATGCAATTGACATGCTAGAGTTGCCTTTTACGTAATTGACAAGTCTGGAGGAGAAGCAGAATTGAGTATAAGAAAATAATTCAGTGTGGATATATTAAACTTGAGATAACATTAGACATACAAATAGAAATTTTCATGAACAATTGGGTTTACAGCCTGGATTTCAGAGAGATTTTGGGTGAAAATGTGAATTGGGTGCTATCATCGTATAGATTATATGAAAAGCCAAAAGAATTAGATGAGATTAACTGGTGTTGACTGAAAAGAAAAGAGGTCCAAAGAATGAGCCCTTGAGTAATCCAACATTAAGAAAACAAAGAAATGTAAGAGAGAGGCAGGAAGAGAACCAGCAAAAGAGACGGGAACGAGCAAACAGTGAGATAGAAGGGAAACTAGAAGAGAATTGCTGACCTGGTGACCCAGAAGCCAAACAGAGAACATGCAAGAAAAAGGACATAATCAGTGAGATCCAATGGTGTTGACAAGTCAAGTAAGATAATGACCAAGAATTGACCCTTGCACTCATCAATGCCATAGTCATTAGGGATTTTTATCAGAGATGCTTAAAAGAGGTGATAGAGACTAATACCTATTTGACTTTAGTTGAAAAGAGAAAAAAAAATAGGCAACACTTTGAGGACTAGTTACAACTTTATTGTAATTACAGCTTTGTTCTGCACAACCTCCTTGAAATGTCCTGCATTCATTAAGTGTTCCAAAGCTGTGTCTGAGAAAAGGTGGACTTAACACGCCATCCATGGAACAGGATGATTTTATAGGACTTAACACTGGGTGAAATGCAGAGCTGCAGAATAACTACAGTCAGTGCCATGAATATTTCATACCCTTTAAGGACTTAAATTAAATTTAATACTTCCTGCAACTGCATTAGATGCAAAAAAGAGAGGGCAGTCTATAACTACCACTTACTTTAATGAAATTACCTATAACCTGATTCTTTGCTAAAAGTAGCAACCAATTTTATTCCACATGTATCTTAGGTAACAGTAGGAGGAAATTACTACGTGATGTTCTCTTTGGTAACTTGAAACCAATGAAAGCATATTATCCTCAAAAAGTGTATAGACTCAGTACAATGTGTGAAGCAATGATGCATTGACATATAGATATTTTTCCCTTTAAAAGTCTCCAAATGTCAAATTTCATTTATCAACTCTTAAAGTGCCATGGAGAGTAAAATAGGAATACCTACAGATATAAAATATGTTATTTCATTAAGAATGTGAAAGAAGTCATTACTGCTTCCTATTAAATAACCATATTCTTCGTGGCTTACAGAAAAGAACAGCAGGCTCCTTATGCTCTCTGAAAATTTGAGCCCCTTCAAAGAGTTATTAGGTTGGTAGAGAAAAACCATCCATTAAACTCCTAAGAAGAGGGAGTATTGCTCAAATTGATGATTTTCTGTCATGACTGTCTTTTTTTCTTTCTTCTAATTGTTCTACAAAACTGAATTCAGGGATAAACTCTTTAATCACAAGGATACTTAGGTCCCATATCCCTATTATCTCCAGAAAAATATATATAAGGAACAGGCTTTGAAGATATAGTTACTAAACATCAACCTACCAAAAGGTAGAAGAGTACTAATTATATACTATGTTCTGCACTATTTACTTTTATGTCTAGAATTTCATTATATTCCTCCCCAAACTTTGCAAGTTAAATGTAATAGGTACTAAAAATAAGGAAGCTGAAGCTCACAGGGATTAAATGATCATCCAGTAACATACAGCTACTAAGACAGAAGAGTGGTAGCTTTGATACATAAATGAGAAAACTTTGAATTATATGTCCATGAGTGCGAGAAAGGATTTTTTAAAATTAAGCTGAGCATAACACTATGGAATGTTATGTCATCATAGATGAGAGAAAATGTACTTGCTTTAATTCAAGAGACACATTTTGCTTTGAGTAAAAGGACGTTGTCAAAATACTAAATCATTATATTCTATTGCACCATGACCAGTATTCTTTCTCCCAGTTTAGGTAAATAAAAGTTTAGAATTAGAGACTAAGGAAGAGATAACCAGAATCTCTCCACAAAATAAGATTAAGTTTATCAAGGCAGCCATCCCTGTTTTTATTAGTCAAACTCCAAGATAAAAGCCCCAATGCTCTCTTGCCCCAGAAAGTTGATTCTTGAGCACATCATCCATACAGATGCTGTATGTTCTTACACTTGAGTACCCTGCTTTCTCCCACCTTCCGAGACCTTCACTCTGCCCTCTAGAGTACCACCAACTATGCTGAACCTCTTCTCTGATTTTCTTTCTTGCCTTAAAAGCTCAGCTCTCTCCTCATATGTGATTCCTTCTATAGCTCTCAAAATAATGGATCTTTATTCTGTGTACAGCATGTATGTCAGTGTTCAGTAGAGGGATTGTTATCCTCCTGCCTCCCAAATGCTGCTGCACATCACGACTCACACTCTTGTGAAAAATTCTGTCCCTCTGAGACTCATTCATTCATTTATGCCTTAACTCATTCAATAGATACTTATAAAGCTAGGGTTGAGTGTCAATAGTTTTTTTTTTTTTTTTTTAAGCTCTAGGGGTATGAAAGACATTACGTGACTTGATTATCCACTTTCCCTCCTAGCTGCAGCCATTATAAACTTCTAGATCATGGTGTATCACTCAAGCAAGATTTTGACATCTAGCTTACAGTCCTGCTCTCCAACCTCGTATTTGTTTACAAGATAAGTTTTCTTCCCTCTGGGGAAGGAAAAGAAGGTAGATAACCTGGTCTAATTTCCTCTTCAACTGGACCTCTGGGTAAATAGATTAATATTTGCGAGTAGTCTTTAAATATGCAATGACCTTAGCAAGATGTCTTTGGTTAAGGATTACTGATAATAAATAAATCTAATATCAGTTATGTGAGTCACGGCTGCCTGGAGAATGTCAGGCAACTTGTATAATTGTCAGCATTATAGAACTAGCCACATAAATACACTCTGCTATGTGAGGTAATTATCTCCTCTCTTGGAGGTCCCATTTTTTACCCAGAACCAGAGACTACAAAAGCAACAAAGGAAGGAAGTGCCAGTGTAACCATGTGGGATGTCTCAGACACCTCTCTTATTTGTCTCTGCTTCTTGATTGCCTATATCCCTGAATCATTTGGAAATCTGGACATGGAGTATGATATCAGATATGTATGAGTCTAATTTGACAATTCAATCCTGGTTTTAGCTAAGGCTCCCACCTCTATCATTCCATACATTTACACAAAATTCCTCATTAAAGTTAATTTACCAGTTACCATCTTGCTGTCAAAACTACTGGTCATTCACAGTCAACTTACATGACCCATCACTTCTCCATTTCACTCAACCCTGATGACTACTCCCTTCTGTCTGGAAAATACCATCCTTGGCCTCTCTGCCAAATGTGAACAGTTGAATTATTGTCTTCAATGCTTCACACTGCCCTGCATCTATACCTTCCCCACAGTCTCAACATGGTCAGAGTATATTTCCATACCTCCTAGACTTTGGGTTTCTCTAAGTGTCTACTTTGGCCATGGAATGAATGATTTGGAAATGATAGTGCATCAGTTCCAATCTAGCAACTTATTCTCTTGTACTCATACTTCTGTCAAGGAAACACACTCCAGCTGGCCCTGCCTTAGGGAATTGGAGAGATACATAAAGCAGAACCTCACCAGCCAACTCCAAGATTCTCATTCAAAGCAGAGCCATCCCAGTCATGAAAGCCTGAAGCAGAGCTATTTAGCCACAGATTGGCCCTGTACCCCAGCCAAATTATGAGCATAAATGACTGTTCTTTTAATCATGGATTTTGGGGCTGATGTATGTATTTCCAAAGATCGACATAAAATACCACAGACTGGGTGATTTAAACAATACAAATTTATATTTCCCCAATTCTGAAGGCTAAAAGTTCAAGATTAAGGTGTTAACAGGTTTATCTGAAAATTGCAGATGACTGCCTTCTGCATCCTCACGTGGTTTTTTCTTTGTGTATATGCATTCCTGGTGTCTCTTTGTGTGTCCAAATTTTATTGTCTTATCCTCTTATAAGGATACCAGTCAACTGTCTAATTTTAACTTAATATCCTCTTTAAAGGATTTATCTCCAAACACAGTCACATTCTGAGGTACTGTCATTTAGGGCTTCAACATATGAATTTTGGAAGGACACAAGTCAGCACATAACATTATGTTACATGGCATTATTATGACAATAACTGACTGATACATGACAATCATCTGGCTTCTTCCTACTTCTCTGACCTTTTATTTCCTCTACTTAGCTATTAAATGTAAACGACTTCAAGACTCTATCTTAGGCCCCCCTTTCACACTATACTGTAATTCCAGGCCAGATATTCAACAGGAGGAGGTTTTGTCCCCCCACCCCACCCAGAGATGTTTGGCAATATCTGGAGACGTTTTTGATGATCACAACTGGGGAAGGTGTGCTACTGACATCTAGGGGAGACAGCCGGGATCCTGCTATAAGACGCACAATGCATGGAATAAATAGCTCCCCTATGACAAAGAATTAACCAGCCCAAAATGTCAATGGTGCTTAGATTAAGAAACCCTCTTCTGGGCACTTACATCAAAATTGTAGGCTCCATGCCATTGGCAACAGATTCACACCTCCAGCCCTGATATCTGAGTTTCAAACACACTTATCATATTTAACCTCTCTTACTTGGATAGTTCAAAAGCACTTCAAACTCAAATTATCCCAAAATAAACTTGTGGTTTTCCCTCCACATATTGGTTCTCTCACTTGGTATTTCAGCTTAGCAAATGGTATTCATCCAGAAACTCAGGAGCCAATAACCAACCCCCTTTCCTCTAACCTATGCAGTTCATCACCATGACCTAATTTACTTTCTAAATATATCTTTGGTGCATCCATTTCTTTCATTTCCACGGAGAGTATCTTTTCTCCTCTAAGTTGTCATTTGTCTCTCCCTTGGAATGATGTCATTCACTTTGCCAATTAGCAATCAAATGATTACTCTCAAAATTATTGAGCATTCTCTTTATAAAATACAAATAGAAACATGACTCTTCACTGATTCAAAACAAACAAACAAACAAACAAAAACCATTCTCCATTGTTGTTAAAGACTGAAATCCTTAATGTTACCTAAAAGTAAAATGTCCATAAAATGTATTGTCAAAACCAGAACACTTTTAAGAGGAGTGTGTGCGTGCATGTGTGCGTGTGTGTGTGTGTGTGCTGTGTGTGTCGTGGGGAAATATTAAAAATTATTCCAGGGCAAATATAAACAGGGACTGTCCCAGGCTACTTGCATACCCTGTCGATAAGTCCTTTGTTGCTCCGGCCCTGCCTGCCTCTCAAAATTCATCTCACATTATTTTCCCTTCCCTTTTGACTTTCCAGATAAATTGGACTTTATATGATGCTATCTTCTACGTGCCTCTTATGTGCCATATTTCTTCTTCCTCAGTGGTTTTACATGTTTTTCACTCTGCATAGAAATTTCTCATCCCCAAATGTAAATTAGTACGATCACTATGGAGAACAGTTTGAAGATTCTTCAAAAAACTAAAAATAGAGCTACCATATGATCCAGCAATCCTACCTTTAAGGTATATTCTCAAAAAAACCAGAATCAGTATATTGAAGAGGTATCTGCCCTCCAGTGTTTGTTGTAGCACTGTATACAATAGCTAAGATTTGGAAGCAACCTAAACGTCCATCAACAGATGAATGGGTAAAGAAAATGAGGTACATATACACAACAGAGTACTATTCACCCATAAAAAAAAAAAAGAGAGAATGAGATCCTGCCATTTGCAACAACATGAATGGAACTGGAGGACATTAAGTTAGGTGAGAGAAGCCAGGCACAGAAAGACAAACACCACATGTTCTCACTTACTTGTGGGAGCTTAAAATTAAAAGAATTGAACTGATGGAGATAGAGAGGAGAAAGACAATCACCAGCATGGGGGGAGGGAGTAGGGATGGTTAATCGGTACAAAAAATAGAAAGAATTAATAAAAATTATCATTTGATAGGGCAACAGGGTAATTATAGTCAATACTAATTTAATTGCACATTTAAAAATAACTGAAAGTATACAATTAAATTATTTGTAACACAAAGGATAAATGTTTGAGGTGATGGATACCCCATTTACCTTGAAGTTATTATTATACATTGCATGCCTATATCAAAATATCTTTTGTACCCCATAAATACATACACCTACTATGTACCAACAAAAATTAAAAATTAAAAGAAATTTTCTACCTTCATCCCTATTATTAAATCCCTATCATTCTTTACTATTTCTTCAGAAAAGTTTGTCCTGACTCTTCAAAAACCACAAGTTCCCCTGCGATATACCCTCACATTACTGTATATACTTCCTTCAAAGTGTTCAGAATCCTAATTCACTTGGAGTACAAATACAGTCCTAATTGTGGGTTGTTGTTTGTCTGAGGTGGGTTTTTCTTTGTCATTTGGGTTTTTAAAATTTGTTTTGAGTTCTGTTTTGTTTGCTAGGTAACACTTGAACTATGAAGTCCATGAAGTATATTATACTATGTCTCACAGATACTTGGTGGTGAAATAGTTGGATTAACTTATTAATTAACTTTGCCAAGGTCACATAATAAGTAAAAACAAAATCTATATTTAACATTCTATGAGATATGTACAATATATTACTGTCTCTTACTTTTGCACAGATATAATAGACTGTTTAATAGAATATGTATCATTCTTCATGTGCATGTATCTGGAAGGTAATATTCTAGCAGTGTCCATTATTTGTTCATATTTTAAGAATAATGTAACAAAAGGAAAAGTGTGTTCAATTTATTGAATACAAGCACCTATTCTTGAGTAAATCTGAAGCCAGGAAGTAGTTAAGAACTTTTTCTAAGTTGTTAGAAGTTTCCTAAATAAACTATAAAGATTTATTAGGGTTTTCTAGAGAAACAGAATCAATAGGCTATATATGCATATATGTATCTACCCTATTGATTTTATTTAAATAAGCATATATTTACATTTAAATATATATTCATATCTCTACCTATTATAAGGGATAAGAAATTGGCTTGTGCCATTATAGAGGCTAAGTGCTATGATCTGGCATCTGCCAGCTGGAGACTTAAGAAAGTCAGTAGTATAGTTCCAGTCCAAATCTGATGCTCTGAGTACCAGAAGAAGCAATGGTGCAAGTTCTAGTCCAAGTCCAAAGGCCTGAGAACCAAGAGTGCTGATGATGTAAATCCCAGTCCAGGGCAGGAGAACACAGATGTTCTAGCACAGCAGTCAGGTAGAGAGAGAGAATTCTCCTTTCCTCAGCTTTTTGTTCTCTTCAGGCCCACAAGAGATGGGATGAGGCCCATTCACACTGGGGAGGGCCATCTGCTTTACTCAGTACACCAATTCATATGCTCATCTATTCTGGAAACACCCAGACAGGCACACCAAGAATTAACGTTTAACCAAGTATTTGGGTGCACCATCACCCAGTCAAGTTGATATATACAATGAACCATTGCAAAAAGCAGTGAAAATAACTCCTTTACACAAAACATTTTCTAATAGAAACAAGGTTGTGATGAAATCCAACAGAACTTTGAATTATGAAAATATTTTTTAAAACTGGAATGTAACCTATAAACATACAGGCTTTCACATCAGTAAAATTGTTTACAATTTGTTTAAAAATGCTTCTGATGTTCTTGTTGTGATTTACACATCAGTTAATTAAATTAAGCCTGAGCCCTTCTTCAGTTAATATCCATTCAAATACCACACACACATTTCTCTTCTGTGACACCACAATTACTTTGGGATTCACAATAACTCTTCTGGAGAAAGAGCTTCCACAGGAGAATTTCTCCTTTATCTTTAATAACAGGAAGCAGATTGTTGATTAAGCAAGGCAATTAAAGCTTTTATTAGAGCAGCCTAATACAGCTTTCTTTTTCCTCTAAGACCTAAGAATTCGATTTAAAAAGTACCACTTTCATGGTTCATCCATCTAGCTTCTCCTTCTTGCATTTCTCATGTTTGTATCTACTGAGTAGAGACATTTGCTATGCTTCTAAAAATATGAGACTTTCTTAATTTTTGAAAATCTTTTGAATTGTATCTTTATTAAGTAGGTCCACTTCAAAGTAGAAAAGTGTGTTCGTCTGCAGTTATGTCTAAATAATTATGTTCCAGTCATTAAACATTAGTAGGTAGCCTGTTTAGTATCAGCACTGCATTTTATAGCTGTCTAAAACTTTGAAGTAGTGATTTGAAAAGCAAAGGAAATAGAAGTGGAAACAGAGAGTACTGAGAACTTTCCTATCCCACACTGTCCACGTGACTAGTATTTATTTCTTACAAGAATTTCTGCTCATCTTGCAAAATGCCATAAGCATGCCTTTAATTTAGAGTAATTTAATTTAATTTCTAACATTTTAACACAAATGGCTTGAAAAAGAAAAAGGAACAAAATAATTACATTTAATTTCATGGTTTCAGATTCCTAAAAGCCATCATATTCTTTGGTGTGATTGAAGACTTCCATTAAGGAGGGGAAGAAAAAAATGTGTGAAACTTTTACTCTTTTTTTGGGAACACAAACAGAATTTACGGTGCCATTCTATTAAATATTTACTAGGAAATACAGCTGTGGTGATTTCGTGGTACTTAGAAATGCAGAAATCATTCAAAAGAAGTGGGTCTAATTTCTGATGGAAGAATGCCTTATAATTTCTTTCTTAATGTCAATTCAAGTTGGAAAAAAGAAATCTCAGGATGAAGGATAGTCTATTTTTGTATGTCTCTTTATATCTTATAGAATACAGCATTAGATTTTAAATTTATGAGAGTAAGCCCAGAGGTAGATTAATAGTTGGTTGACTTAAGACCTTAAAAGATCATCTAATAACCTTTATTCCTGCTAATCCATCTCTCTAGGAAAGCCCAAGTAGATTTTAAGAGTCAATTCAGCTTTCAAAAGAAATCCATTTATTAGTAGCAACCAAGCAGGCTTCTTCCTCAGCCTAGAATATGCTTTCCTGTAAAAAACTGTTTTTTATCCATAGAAGTCTTCTTGATCATGTTGCAAGGCTTAACTGAAATTTATACCTCATAGGGAAACTTCTCCCATTCCTCCAACTGGAATAAATCATCATTCTACACGTTTCTATAACAATTTTATACCTCATTTTGGGTATTTATATTTATATATAATTTATATTTTTATAAAATTATAAATATATTGTCTATGTACACATTTCTGGGTAAAAAGTAAATGAAATACATTATTTTATTCTATGGATAAGTTTGATTTTGAGTTAACTTTCTAGTTCTGATCCATTGGAAACCTAATAAGGATAGAATTTAATATTGGCTATGAGAGAAATGACACCTGGTTGATAAAATATTTTATTAATTTAGAAGGTTGTAAATAAACTATCAATACTTAATGGGAAGCCATGGCTTTGGACTTGCCTGAGTATGTGACTTATAACTGGAAACATCTTTTGCATAGAGGCATACCTCATGTATTTGAAAAGCATGCTGTATTATTTTTTAAGTATTTCCTCCCTTCTTTAAAAAAAAAAAAAAACCTTATAAATTTCAATAGCTTTGGGGGTGATTTTTTTGTTACATTGATGAATTGTTTAGTGAAGTCTGAGATTTTAATGCAGTCATCACCAACCAGTGTACTTTGTAACGAGTATGTAGTTTTTTATCCCTTACCTGACTCCCACCATCCCCTTTCTGAGTCTCCAAATTTCACTATATCACTCTGTATAACTGCATACTCATAGGTCAGCTCCCACTTATAAGTGAGAACATAGAGGAGTTTTCAATTTCTGAGTTACTTCACTTAGAATAATGGCCTCCAACTCCATCCAAGTTGCTGCAAAATACATTATTTCATTCTTTCTGGTGGCTGAGTAGTATACCATGTTGTATATATATTATATTTTCTTTATCTACTCATCAGTCGATCGGAACTGATGGTTCCATATTTTTGCAATTGTGAATTGTGCTGTGATAAACATGTGCATATATCTTTTTTATATACTGACTTCTTTTCTTTTGGTTAGATACCCAGTATTGGGATTGCTAAATTGAATGATAGATCTACTTTTAGTTCTTTAAGAAATCTCCATAGTTTTCCAGAGAGGTTGTACTAATTTCAATACCAATCAGCAATGTATGTGTTCCTTTTTCACAACATCCATACCAATATCTACTGTTTTTTGACTTTTTAATAATGGCCATCCTGACTGGGGTAAGGTAGTATCTCCTTGTGGTTTTCATTTGCTTTTCCCTGATGTAGTGATTTTGAGCATTTTTTCATGTTTGTTAGCCATTTGCATATCTTCTTCTGGGAAATATCTATCTATTCATGCCATTTTTTCCACTTTTTGATAGGACTATTTGATTTTTCTTGCTGATTTGTTTGAGTTTTTTGTAGATTCTGTATATTAGTTATTTATCAGATGCATAGTTTGTAAACATTTTCTCCTATTCTGTGGGTTGTCTGTTTAATAATTATTTCTTTTACTGTGCAGAACAGCATCCCCCTCTTCTAAATGACAATTATTTCACAAACAATTATGAAATATCATATGTCTTATATATTTTGAAAAAATAGTTTTAAAATAATAAATTGTAATGTTAAGCATACTAGTCAAAATCAGTAAAATATTCATATATGAACTAAACTTTACACTTACCAAACAAAAACATTATCCATTACAGTTCATACTATGTTTTACTCATTTAAATTTTAAATACAAATAAAAACTCTAAGCTATCCTGTAAAATGATAGAATTGAAATAACTCAAGTTTTTTTCCTTCATCTTTACAATCTCTGTGTCATTACTGTTTATTTTTAATCTATAGTTTAAATGCAGGAATATGTACTATCACAGGATTTAGAGACATAAGCTTTACCTAAAGCAAGCTTGAATGATTCCTAACCATTGTGAACTTATCTTGAAGGAAAAACACATGGAGTTGAGTCCATGAGTGTCAGAGGCTGGCCATATAACTGGAAGTTTCTTGAATTAATTTCCATAAAAAGGACAAAGTTTACTAAAGCACAAGTAATACAAATGTGCTAATTTGAAACTTACGTGGAGTCTTACTGAACTTACACTTCTGTACAAAATGAAGTAGCAGATATTGGATTTACTTTCCTTTCTGAAACAATGTTTTAAACACAGCAGAAAAATATATAAAGCAATCATTTCCAAGACATTGGGCACCATGCAGTAAAAGACACTGATCTCTGAAGATGGAACACAAACAATTTTGGCCCTAAAATTGCCTCTGCTTACTGCCTGGAAAGAAACTTCATACTCTTTAGTGAAAAGAGGACAGCCCAGGAAGAGTCCCAAAGAATTTCAGAGTTGAGGAGACTTGGCTTAGAGTCTAGAGACATTGTATTGGCTATAGTTTGCAGAACATACTACCAGAAGAGAGTTTCACAGAGAGAGAACTATGGACGTCTTCAGAGAGCCTGCCACAAATATTCTAGAGTACTGATCAGCATGTAGTATTTGGAAACTACCCAAGGCTGGGGAAAGAATCATCTAAGAGGATTAAAGGCAAAAGTGCCAAGCATTTACACGGGGCCAGAAACAATATGTGTTCCCACCAGCTAAGCTGGAAAACTGATACTTCATGTGCCATTGGGCAGATTATAGAAAAGGATCTAAAGCAACAGTGGATGATATTTATCCCTAGACTGATCACTGCTTTGGAGCTGCCTAACAACTAATAAATGCAAGATCAAAAAAGATCAAAATGTTTCCAAATAACTGCATCCATAAATAAAGCTCAAGAAGATTTAGAAGAAGAAAAATATATCCAGCACCCCAAAAAGTAAAATTTACAAAATCTGTCATCCAAGCAAACACTACTAGGTAGGAAAAGAAGCAGAAAAATACAACCCATAATAAGGGGACTAATCAATCATCAAAACTGACACATGTCCAACCACAGTGGCTTATGCCTATAATCCCAGTGCTTTGGGAGGCCTAGGCAGAAGGATCACTTGAGACTAGGAGTTCGAGACCAGCCTGGGCAACATAGTGAGACTCTCTCTCTACCAAAAATACAAAAATTAACCAGGTGTGGTAGCATGCTCATGAAGTTCTAGCTACTCACGAAGCTGAGGCAGGAGGATCACTTGAGCCCAGGATTTTGAGGCTGCAGTGAGCTATGATCATGCCACTTTACTCCAACCTGGATGACAGAGTGAGACCCTGTCTTTTGAAAAATAAAATGAAATAACTAAAATAAAAATATAGTGGCAACTCTTGAAATTAGATTTCCTCTCAACTAATCAGGTGTGTTATTGTTGCTACTTGTTTTTATGTTATTATTTCTGTTATTTAGTAACATTCCCTAAGTAAATCTGCAAAAAGTGTGTTTTTGGTCATATGCAGCCAAGCAGTCTCTACTTGGTTAGCTCATTGGTCACCTAATAATTGGACAGAAATTTCCTTACATGTCTTAAACCAGTAAAGTCTTCCAACTTTTACAAGGGACTCTGTATATGTATTGAAGTATGTGTACAGTGTTCCAGCAGGCAGGTTATAGTTACGCCTTAGCTTTTACTTCCGGCTTTCATAGATCTTCAATGTTAGACAGTCAGTATTCCTCACTGTTTTGTCTACATGCATATTTTCTTCTGGTATCATTTTTCCTCTCTCTAAACTTTTCTCTTAAACAAATTTCTAGTGCCACTGAGAAAACCCAGACACTAGGTTTACTATATAAAGACTTTAAATCGGATATATATATATATATATCTGTTGCCCAGGCTGGAGTGCAATTGCGTGATCTTGGCTCACTGCAACCTCCGCCTTCCAGGTTCAAGCCATTCTCCTGCCTCAGCCTCCGAGGCAACAACTCCTGACCTCAGGCAATCTGCCCGACTTGGCCCCCCAAAGCGCTGGGATTACAAGCATGAGCCACCATACCAGGCCTATTTTTAAATATTTATAAAGAATTAGGCTGGGCATGGTAACTTACACCCGTAATTCCAGCACTTTGAGAGGCTGAGGTGCACAGACCACTTGAAGCCAGGCATTTGAGACCAGCCTAGCCAACATGGCAAAATCCCATCTCTACTAAAAATAATAAAATCAGCCAGGTGTGGCTGTCGTGGGCCTGTAATCTCAGCTACTCAGGAAGCTGAGGCATGAGGATCTCTTGAATCCAGGAGGCAGAGGTTGCAGTGAGCTAAGATCATGCCACTGTACTCCCGCCTGGGTGACAGAGCGAGACTCTCTTAAAAAAAAAAAAAAAAAAAAAAAAAAGAAAGGATAATGTCTAAATAACTAAAAGAAATTATGAGAATGATGTATCACCAACATCAATAAAAAGGTAGAAAAATATAAAAAAGAATAATCAGATATTCTGGAATTAAAAAGTACAATAATTGAAAAGTTGGCTGGAAGGGCTCAACAAAGTTTGAGCTGGTAGAAGAACAAACACATAATTGTAAAGACAGGTCAATTCTGATTATATATTCTGAGAAACAGAGAGAAAAAAATGAGGAAAAATGTGTATAGCCTCAGAGACATGACATATAATACCAAGTTTATCAACTTAAGCAAAATAAGAATTCAAAAAAGAGAGAAATAAAGAGGAGGAGGGAATACTAAGAGAAACAATGGCTGAAAACTTTCCAAATATGCTTAAAAACATTAAAATTATTTAAAGAACATAATCAGCTTCAAGTAGGGTAAACTCAAAGAGATTCCCACCTAGACACAAACTGTTGAAAGCTTAAGAAAAGAGGGAATCTTGAAAGCAGCAAGAGAGAAGAAATGTACTACATACTAAAGACAAATAAAAATATTTTATAATGATAAAAGGGTCTACCCTTTACAAAAATATAACAATCATAAATGTATATACTCCTACCAAGAAGCCCCAAAATACATCAGGCAAAAACTGAAACAACTGGAGGGAGAAACAGACAATTCAACAAAGATAGCTGAAGGCTTTAATAGGGCAATAAAAACTTTCCAGTATGAAATTCAGAGAAAAAAATGAAAATAACCAAACCAAATATCCAATAAGTGAAGGACAAGGTCAAAAGCTGTAATGTGCATAATTAGCATACCAGAAAGAAAAAAAGGGATAATGGAACAGTAGGAATATTTGAAGTAATAATGGCAAAGAATGTTCCAAATTTAATAATAGACATTAAACAAAACATACAGAAAGCTAAAAGAACACGAAGTGGAATAAATATCAAAAACTAAACATAGGCACATCATGTTCAAACTGCAGAAAACCAAAGATAAAGAGAAAATCTTGAAAGACTCTAAAGAGGAAGATGGCCAAATAGGAACAGCTCCAGTCTACAACTCCCAGCGAGCGACACAGAAGACCGGTGATTTCTGCATTTTCAACTGAGGTACTGGGTTCATCTCACTGGAGAGTGCTGGACAATTGGTGCTGGTCAGCTGCTGCAGCCCGACCAGCGAGAGCTGAAGCAGGGCGAGGCATCGCCTCACCTGGGAAGCGCAAGTGGGAAGGGAATCCCTTTTCCTAGCCAGGGGAACTGAGACACACAACACCTGGAAAATCGGGTAACTCCCACCCCAATACTGCGCTTTAAACAAATAGGCACACCAGGTGATTATATCCCACACCTGGCCAGGAGGGTCCCACGCCCATGGAGCCTCCCTCATTGCTAGCACAGCAGTCTGTGATCTACAGGCAGCAGCAAGGCTGGGGGAGGGTCGCCTGCCATTGCTGAGGCTTAAGTAGGTAAACAAAGCTGCTGGGAAGCTCGAACTGGGTGGAGCTCACAGCAGCTCAAGGAAACCTGCCTGTCTCTGTAGACTCCACCTCTGGGGACAGGGCACAGTAAACACTAACAAAAGCAGCAGAAACCTCTGCAGACGCAAATGACTCTGTCTGACAGCTTTGAAGAGAGCAGTGGATCTCCCAACACGGAGGTTGAGATCTGAGAAGGGACAGACTCCCTGCTCAAGTGGGTCCCTGACCCCTGAGTAGCCTAACTGGGAGACATCCCCCACTAGGGGCAGTCTGACACCCCACACCTCACAGGGTGTAGTACACCGCTGAGAGGAAGCTTCCAAAGCAAGAATCAGACAGGTACACTCGCTGTTCAGAAATATTCTATCTTCTGCAGCCTCTGCTGCTGATACCCAGGCAAACAGGGTCTGGAGTGGACCTCAAGCAATCTCCAACAGACCTACAGCTGAGGGTCCTGACTGTTAGAAGGAAAACTATCAAACAGGAAGGACACCTACACCAAAACCCCATCAGTACATCACCATCATCAAAGACCAGAGGCAGATAAAACCACAAAGATGGGGAAAAAGCAGGGCAGAAAAGCTGGAAATTCAAAAAATAAGAGCGCATCTCCCCCGGCAAAGGAGCGCAGCTCATCGCCAGCAACGGATCAAAGCTGGACGGAGAATGACTTTGACGAGATGAGAGAAGAAGGCTTCAGTCCATCAAACTTCTCAGAGCTAAAGGAGGAATTATGCACCCAGCGCAAAGAAACTAAAAATCTTGAAAAAAAAGTGGAAGAATTGATGGCTAGAGTAATTAATGCAGAGAAGGTCATAAACGAAATGAAAGAGATGAAAACCATGACACGAGAAATACGTGACAAATGCACAAGCTTCAGTAACCGACTCGATCAACTGGAAGAAAGAGTATCAGCAATTGAGGATCAAATGAATGAAATGAAGCAAGAAGAGAAACCAAAAGAAAAAAGAAGAAAAAGAAATGAACAAAGCCTGCAAGAAGTATGGGATTATGTAAAAAGACCGAATCTATGTCTGATTGGGGTGCCTGAAAGTGAGGGG
Organism: Macaca fascicularis; assembly: GCF_037993035.2. Lineage (NCBI taxonomy): Eukaryota > Metazoa > Chordata > Mammalia > Primates > Cercopithecidae > Macaca > Macaca fascicularis. Next base: position 25,687,784 of record NC_088376.1, on the reverse strand, counting down.
GAAAATGGAACCAAGTTGGAAAACACTCTTCAGGATATCATCCAGGAGAACTTCCCCAACCTAGTAGGCAGGCCAACATTCAAATCCAGGAAATACAGAGAACGCCACAAAGATACTCCTCGAGAAGAGCAACTCCAAGACACATAATTGCCAGATTCACCAAAGTTGAAATGAAGGAAAAAATCTTAAGGGCAGCCAGAGAGAAAGGTCAGGTTACCCACAAAGGGAAGCCCATCAGACTAACAGCATATCTCCTGGCAGAAACTCTACAAGCCAGAAGAGAGTGGGGGCCAATATTCAACATTCTTAAAGAAAAGAATTTTCAACCCAGAATTTCATATCCAGCCAAACTAAGTTTCATAAGTGAAGGAGAAATGAAATCCTTTACAGATAAGCAAATGCTTAGAGAATTTGTCACCACTAGGCCTGCCTTACAAGAGATCCTGAAGGAAGCACTAAACATGGAAAGGAACAACCGGTACCAGCCATTGCAAAAACATGCCAAAATGTAAAGACCATCGAGGCTAGGAAGAAACTGCATCAACTAACGAGCAAAATAACCAGTTAATATCATAATGGCAGGATAAGGTTCACACATAACAATATTAACCTTAAATGTAAATGGACTAAATGCTCCAATTAAAAGACACAGACTGGCAAACTGCATAAAGAGTCAAGACCCATCAGTCTGCTGTATTCAGGAGACCTATCTCACATGCAGAGACATACATAGGCTCAAAATAAAGGGATGGAGGAAGATTTACCAAGCAAATGGAGAACAAAAAAAAGCAGGGGTTCCAATACTAGTCTCTGATAAAACAGACTTTAAACCATCAACGATCAAAAGAGACAAAGAAGGCCATTACATAATGGTAAAGGGATCAATTCAACAGGAAGAGCTAACTATCCTAAATATATATGTACCCAATACAGGAGCACCTAGATTCATAAAGCAAGTCCTTAGAGACTTACAAAGACACTTAGACTCCCATACAATAATAATGGGAGACTTCAACACTCCACTGTCAACATTAGACAGATCAACGAGACAGAAAGTTAACAAGGATATCCAGGAATTGAACTCATCTCTGCAGCAAGCAGACCTAATAGACATCTATAGAACTCTCCACCCCAAATCAACAGAATATACATTCTTCTCAGCACCACATTGCACTTATTCCAAAATTGACCACATAATTGGAAGTAAAGCACTCCTCAGCAAATGTACAAGAACAGAAATTATAACAAACTGTTTCTCAGACCACAGTGCAATCAAACTAGAACTCAGGACTAAGAAACTCAATCAAAACCGTTCAACTACATGGAAACTGAACAACCTGCTCCTGAATGACTACTGGGTACATAACGAAATGAAGGCAGAAATGAAGAGGTTCTTTGAAACCAATGAGAACAACGATACAACATACCAGAATCTCTGGGACACATTTAAAGCAGTGTGTAGAGGGAAATTTATAGCACTAAATGCCCACAAGAGAAAGCAGGAAAGATCTAAAATTGACACTCTTACATCGCAACTAAAAGAACTAGAGAAGCAAGAGCAAACACATTCGAAAGCTAGCAGAAGGCAAGAAATAACTAAGATCAGAGCAGAACTGAAGGAGATAGAGACACAAAAACCCTCCAAAAAATCAATGAATCCAGGAGTTGGTTTTTTCAAAAGATCAACAAAATTGACAGACCGCTAGCAAGACTAATAAAGAAAAAAAGAGAGAAGAATCAAATCGACACAATAAAAAATGATAAAAGGGATATCACCACCAACCCCACAGAAATACAAACTACCATCAGAGAATACTATAAACACCTCTATGCAAATAAACTGGAAGATCTAGAAGAAATGGATAATTTCCTGGACACTTACACTCTTCCAAGACTAAACCAGGAAGAAGTTGAATCCCTGAATAGACCAATAGCAGGCTCTGAAATTGAGGCAATAATTAATAGCCTACCAACAAAAAAAGTCCAGGACCAGATGGATTCACAGCTGAATTCTACCAGAGGTACAAGGAGGAGCTGGTACCATTCCTTCTGAAACTATTCCAATCAATAGAAAAAGAGGGAATCCTCCCTAACTCATTTTATGAGGCCAACATCATCCTGATACCAAAGCCTGGCAGAGACACAACAAAAAAAGAGAATTTTAGACCAATATCCCTGATGAATATCGATGCAAAAATTCTCAATAAAATACTGGCAAACCAGATTCAGCAACACATCAAAAAGCTTATCCACCATGATCAAGTGGGCTTCATCCCTGGGATGCAAGGCTGGTTCAACATTCGCAAATCAATAAACATAATCCAGCATATAAACAGAACCAAAGACAAGAACCACATGATTATCTCAATACATGCAGAAAAGGCTTTTGACAAAATTCAACAGCCCTTCATGCTAAAAACGCTCAATAAATTCGTAATTGATGGAATGTACCTCAAAATAATAAGGGCTATTTATGACAAACCCACAGCCAATATCATACTGAATGGGCAAAAACTGGAAAAATTCCCTTTGAAAACTGGCACAAGACAGGGATGCCCTCTCTCCCCACTCCTATTCAACATAGTGTTGGAAGTTCTGGCTAGGGCAATCAGGCAAGAGAAAGAAATCAAGGGTATTCAGTTAGGAAAAGAAGAAGTCAAATTATCCCTCTTTGCAGATGACATGATTGTATATTTAGAAACCCCATTGTCTCAGCCCAAAATCTCCTTAAGCTGATAAGCAACTTCAGCAAAGTCTCAGGATACAAAATTAATGTGCAAAAATCACAAGCATTCTTATACACCAGTAACAGACAAACAGAGAGCCAAATCATGAATGAACTTCCATTCACAATTGCTTCAAAGAGAATAAAATACCTAGGAATCCAACTGACAAGGGATGTAAAGGACCTCTTCAAGGAGAACTACAAACCACTGCTCAGTGAAATCAAAGAGGACACAAACAAATGGAAGAACATTCCATGCTCATGGATAGGAAGAATCAATATCGTGAAAATGGCCACACTGCCCAAGGTAATTTATAGATTCAATGCCATCCCCATCAAGCTACCAATGAGTTTCTTCACAGAATTGGAAAAAACTGCTTTAAAGTTCATATGGAACCAAAAAAGAGCCCCCATCTCCAAGACAATCCTAAGTCAAAAGAACAAAGCTGGAGGCATCATGCTACCTGACTTCAAACTATACTACAAGGCTACAGTAACCAAAACAGCATGGTCCTCGTACCAAAACAGAGATATAGACCAATGGAACAGAACAGAGTCCTCAGAAATAATACCACACATCTACAGCCATCTGATCTTTGACAAACCTGAGAGAAACAAGAAATGGGGAAAGGATTCCCTATTTAATAAATGGTGCTGGGAAAATTGGCTAGCCATAAGTGGAATGCTGAAACTGGATCCTTTCCTTACTCCTTATACGAAAATTAATTCAAGATGGATTAGAGACTTAAATGTTAGACCTAATACCATAAAAATCCTAGAGGAAAACCTAGGTAGTACCATTCAGGACATAGGCATGGGCAAAGACTTCATGTCTAAAACACCAAAAGCAACGGCAGCAGAAGCCAAAATTGACAAATGGGATCTAATTAAACTAAAGAGCTTCTGCACAGCAAAAGAAACTACCATCAGAGTGAACAGGCAACCTACAGAATGGGAGAACATTTTTGCAATCTACTCATCTGACAAAGGGCTAATATCCAGAACCTACAAAGAACTCAAACAAATTTACAAGAAAAAAACAAACAGCCCCATCAAAAAGTGGGCAAAGGATATGAACAGACATTTCTCAAAAGAAGACATTCATACAGCCAACAGACACATGAAAAAATGCTCATCATCACTGGCCATCAGAGAAATGCAAATCAAAACCACAATGAGATACCATCTCACACCAGTTAGAATGGCGATCATTAAAAAGTCAGGAAACAACAGATGCTGGAGAGGATGTGGAGAAATAGGAACACTTTTACACTGTTGGTGGGATTGTAAACTAGTTCAACCATTATGGAAAACAGTATGGCGATTCCTCAAGGATCTAGAACTAGATGTACCATATGACCCAGCCATCCCATTACTGGGTATATACCCAAAGGTTTATAAATCATGCTGCTATAAAGACACATGCACACGTATGTTTATTGCGGCACTATTCACAATAGCAAAGACTTGGAATCAACCCAAATGTCCATCAGTGACAGATTGGATTAAGAAAATGTGGCACATATACACCATGGAAGACTATGCAGCCATAAAAAAGGATGAGTTTGTGTCCTTTGTAGGGACATGGATGCAGCTGGAAACCATCATTCTTAGCAAACTATCACAAGAACAGAAAACCAAACACCGCATGTTCTCACTCAAAGGTGGGAGATGAACAATGAGATCACTTGGACTGGGGAAGGGGAACATCACACACCAGGGCCTATCATGGGGAGGGGGATCGGGGAGGGATTGCACTGGGAGTTATACCTGATGTAAATGATGAGTTGATGGGTGCTGACGAGTTGATGGGTGCAGCACAGCCACATGGCACAAGTATACATATGTAACAAACCTGCACGTTATGCACATGTACCCTAGAACTTAAAGTATAATAATAATAAATAAATTTAAAAAAATAAATAAATAAAATAAAATAAAATAAGAAGAAAAAAAATAAAAAAAAGAAAGACTCTAAAGAGAGAAAAGCACTTTACCTATAGAAGAACGAGGACACTTAAAACAAAATTCTCATCAGAAACCATGAAAGTAAGGAGAGAGTACAGTGAAATATCTAAAGTATATTTAAAGCCTTTAATATTTCTTTAAATATTAAAGAAAACAACCATCAACCTAGAATTGCATATCCACTGAAATTATCCTTTAAAAATGAAAGAAAAATACTGTTTCAGATAAACAAGAAATGAGAGAATTTATTACCAGCAGACCTGCCCTGCAAGAGATTACAGATGAAAGAGCTACAAGACACAGTCTCTTAAAATGTTAAAAGAAAGTCTTCCCACAGAAAGAAAAGGATATATGTCAAAAACTTGGATATGCATACAGAAAGGAAGAACATCAGGGAAAAAAAAAATCAATACAATTAAAACAAATGTTTTAAAATTCTTAACTGATCTAAAAGATAACTGTTTAAATAAATAAAAACAACAATATATTGAGTGATCATGGCATGCACCTTTTTACCTTGTCCCCTACATCTTGGATATTTTGTTTGATTATTTTTATTTTTTCTTTGAATTTCATATTGGAAAGTTTCTATGAATGACAGTAATGTTGTAAGAAATAGGAAGGACAAATTGGGAATACTTTGTCATATGGTACTTGTGCTACATATGAAGCAGTATGGTATTATTTGAAGGAGGATTCATCTTAGTTATAAATGTATTCTGAAAACTATATAGCAAAAACTAAAAAATAAGTTTAAATATCATTCCTATGCTAAGAAAGAAACAAAATTAAATTATATAAAACGCTCAATTAGGCCTAAAACACAAAAAGGAGTATAAATTAAATTAGAGCAGACACAAGTGAAATTGGAAACAAGAAAACAATAGATAAAAATCAATAAAACCAAGAGCTGGTTATTTTAAAAGGTCAATAAAATTGAGAAATTCTAGCCAGGCTAACTTAGAAATAAAGAGAAAAGACATAAAGTGAGATCATCACTACAGATCTCATAGACATTAAAAAGATAATAAAAGAATACTCTATGCCAATGAATCTGTTAACTCAAATGAAATGTACCAATTCCTTGAAAGACACACAACCACAACAAAAGTAGAAATAATCTGAATAGGCCTATATCTAGCAAAGGAATTGAATCAAAAATTCATAACTTTCAAAAAGACAGAGAAGGAATCCTGATTGAAAAAGCAGTAATACATCCTTATTTGCAGAAACATGGTCTTGTATATAGAAAATCTTAAGGAACCAGCTAAAAAGCAAAGTTGCAGGATATAACATCACTATACACAAATCAACTATATACATGCCACCAATGAACAGTCCAAAAATAAATTTAAGGAAACAATTCTATTTACAATAGCATTAAATAATATATTTATGAATAAATCTACCACAAAATGCATAAGTTGTATACCAAAAGCTGCCAAATTTCTTGGAAAGAAATTTAAAAATACCTAAGTAAATTGAAAAATATTCATGTTCATGCAGTAGAAGACATTCTTGTTAAGATGGGAATACTTTTCAAACAATATACACATTAGATGCAATTTCTATCAAGTTTTCAGCAGCCTTTTTGCAAAAAGTAAACAGCTGATCCTAAGATTCATATCTAAGTGCAAGGAAACCATATAGCCAAATCAATTTTGACAAGGAACCAATCTGGAGGATTCATGTTTCCCAACTTGAAAATTTACTACTACAAAGCTACAATATTCAAGACTTTGTGGTATTAGTATAAGACTAGTCACATAGATCAACAGAATACAATGGAGAGCCTGGAAATAAATCCTTACAATGAGGACCAATTGGTTTTTCGCTACGGTTCCTAGATATTATAATGGAAAAAGATTAGTCTTTTAAACCAGTGGTGCTGGGACCACTGGATAGTCACAAGCAAAAGAATAAATTTGAACCACTTAAACTAGGCAATAGTTTTTCTCAGGTGTCACACCAAAAGCACAAGCAACGAAAGGAAAAAAAGACAAGTTGAACTTCATCAAAATTTAAAACATTCATGCTCCAAAAGATATCATCAAGGACATACAAAGATCAAGTATGAAATGTCCACAGAATAAAATAAAATATTTTTAAATCATATGTCTGATGAATAACCTGCCTCTAGAATAAAGAATTCTTACAATTCAACATTAAAAACACAAATAATCCAATTTTTAAATGGGAAAAGGATTTGAATAGAAGTTTCTACAAATAATATATATAAATGAACAATTAGTACATGAAAAGGTTCTCAAAATCATTAGTCATTAGAGAAATACGAATTAAACCAAAATAAGACACCTCTTTACAACCACTAGGATAGCTATAATAAAAAAAGAAAGATAATTAAAAGTCTTGACCAACACATAGAGAAACTGGAGCCTACATGCATTGCCTGAAGGAACAAATTATGATTTATCCACATTGGAAGCAATTTGGCATTTCCACAAAAAGTTAAACAGAGTTACCACATAACCCAGCAAATCCACTCCTAGGTATAACCCAAAAGAATTCAGAATATATGTCCACACAAAAACCCAAACATGGATGTTCATAGCAGCATTATTGATAATAGCCAAAAAGCAGAAAGAACTCAAATGCCTATCAATTGATATATAAGCACAATGTGCTATATCCATACAATGAAATATTATTGATTCATAAAAATCAAGGAACACATGCTACAATATAGATTAACCTTGAAAGCATTATGCTAAGTGAAAAAAAAAAAAAAAACAGTCACAAAAGACCACATTATGAGATGTGAAAACTAGGCAAATTCACAGAAAGGGATAGAAGATTAGTTGTTGCCAAGGGCTAGGAAGAGAGAGTAATGGGGATTGACTACTAATGTGTATAAGGTTTATTTTGGCAGTAGTAAAATCTATAGGTAACAATAATGCATTGCGTATTTAAAATATGTCAAGAAAGTACATTTTTTGCCACCAAAAAAAAAAAAATGATAACTATGTGAGAAAGCTGCTATGTTAATTAACTTGATTATGGCAATCATTTCATAATGTATGCATATATCAAAATATCACTTTATATACCATAAATATATCTAATTTCTATTTGGTAATTATGCCTCAATAAAGCTGGTGGAAAAGTAAAAATTTTCTCAAAGATCTTTAACAAGTTGGGTATTGGTGATTGTCATACAATTTTGTGAGTATATTAAAAACCATTTAATTGTACACTTCAAAAAGGTGACTATTATGGTATGCAAACCATAGCTTTTAAAAAATCCACTCCCCCGCATCAACATTTTACAAGGTCTTCCTTGTTATCAACTCCAACCCTATCTCCTCTCCTCCCTACCACCATCATCCCACTTTATAACCCAGGGAAATGGGATATTTTCTAATTTTCCTAGATTGGAAAAATAAAAGGAAACTTGAATAACCTTAAAATGCTTGAAGAAAGTTAATCCATAGTTTAAAAAACATTATAAAATATTCTTACCCAGGTTTTATAGGTGAGTTCTACCAAAACATAAGGAACAAATAAGACTAATCCTACATAAACTCTTCCCTAGAAAGATCAAACATTTTTCAGCTTATTCAGAGTCTAGTATAACCTTGATACTCAAACTAGACAACGACAGCAAAAGTAAAATTACAGTTCAGTCTCATTAATTAGCACCTTGTTTTGTGGTCCAACTACAGATTCAGGATGGATTACCACCCAAAATTTTTTTTTTGGATGTCAACATTGATGATGCCACACATCATCAAGTTATGAAAGGGTTTACATTCACATAATAAGGCTTTGTGGGGAGGTCAGGACTGGCTTTCCAAGCTGGTACAAAAATGGCTGAAGAGAGAAAGGGAAGGAGACTGATTTCGGGGTTTTCTTGTGGTAGGAGGTGGTGCAGAAGTGACTGTTCTTTTGCACAAGCTGGAGCTTGCGTAGTTTGAATTTCCTGTCTGCTCCAAAGGAAGGAACACCAAGGCTTTACTAGCAGCTTGATCGAACAAACATGGAACAGAAGGGGCAAGGAGAGGAATAAGACTCAACACTATCACAAGTCAAACATCCAAAAATGAAGTCAGATTCTTTTTCACAACTCAGTCCTGATTGACTCATGTCTGAGACATGTCATCATCAGTCTTTATTTCTAAACCAAATTTTGGTACATGTCCAAGCCATTTCTGCAGAGTGGCTTTAAAACAAATGTACGAAAAAACCTAATCTAAATTTTAACAATAAATATAGAAAGACAATTTATCATGACCAAGTTTGGCTTATTCCAGGAATTCAAAATTGGTCATCAGACAAATTTATTAATGTATTGCCTTAACCAATAAGAGAAGGAAAGCAAATAATTATTTAAATAGCTACTAAAAACATTTGATAAAATACAACCTTAATTCAAGATATATTTTTTATTGATTTAGAAATAGAGGAAAAAAATTAAAGTGCTAAATATATATACAAAGCAATCCTTAAAAATACATACTTAGAAAAATATTTAAAGTATCCTGTTTAAAATCAGGAACAAAACAATAATACACACTATCTCCACTGCTAGTAAACATTGTACTGGAATTGTTATCTCTCACAGGGGAAAAAAAAGAAACAAAAGGTACGAGAATTGAAAAAGAAAAACTGAGTATAATTATTGATAATATTCATGTGCACTTTAAAAACCCAAAAGAATCTACAGATATGAGAATTCATTAGCAAGCTCAGTCAGGTGAATAAATATAAGATCAATAGTCAGTTTTATATCTAGTCAACAGTAATAAATGAAGAGAATATGAATAATAAATATAACCATTTATAATAGCTCAAAAAGTATAATTAATATAAGAATAAATATAACAAATATACAAGATCTTTAAGGAGAAAATTATAAAGCTGATTAAAAGGCATTACAGAAGACCTAAATGATTGAAGAGACATGTTATGTCGATAAATAAGAAAACATTGCAGAGTTCTTGATTCTCTCCAGCTGTAATTCAAGATCTAAGTTAATTCTACCCGAAATCCAATAGGATTTGTAGTTGAATTTGACAAGCTTATTCTAAATTTTATTTAGAAGTGCAAAGATTTAAGACAGTCAAGAAACCACTGAAGAAGGAAAAAGAGAGGACAATTTACCTACCATATGTCAAGGTTTCTGACAAATCTGTACTAATTAAGACAATGTGGTACTGGAATGGAAATATACATAATAAGTCAAGGGAAAAAAATGCACAAAACCCCCAAATACGCACATGTATGGATACAATGTATAATGAAGGTGGCACTGCCTTTTAGTGAGACAGTGAATAGGGCTGGAACAACTGATTATTCACAGGAGACAAAAGAAAATTAATCCTCACCTTACTGTAAAAAGTCAATTTGAGACAGATTACAAATGAAAAATAAAACTTTCAAGTGATATAACAAAATGAGAGTGATCCTTATAATAATGTAAGGTGGAGTGTTTATTGAACAAGGGCTAACCATAAAAATGTTTACATCTCCACACCATCAGTCACTGGAGGTGGACCACCCTGAAAATGGGGCATGAACTTGGATGAGGCAGCTCTCTTCAGCTGAGTCCATCTCTCAAAGAAGCTGGTAGCTGAAGGTAGTCTTTGGGCAGCACTCCTAGAAACTGGGAGAGAAAGAACTATTTCTGAAAAGGGGAAGGAAGGGTGAATCACTCAGTGTCCACTGTAGAGTCAGTGGTCATAGCTATTAGATATAAGGAAATTCATTACTCATATTCACTGTGGTTTGAAGATTGAAGTTGTCTTGAGATTCCAAGCTCTTCAATAGGGCCTCTCACCATTTGGTATTTCTGGAGCAAAATCTGGGGCCAGACCTGTAATATGTATCAACTGCTTATACCTGCTTTGTCCTCTCCTAGCCCTGCCCTAGAACTGGTATATTACCATCTGGCTCCATTTTGGGGTTGATGGTAGTCAAAATTGAGAATTTGACATGTGGAAAATTTTAAATCTGAATTTTGGTAGGTGACAGCAGCAGTTTCAATAATCAGTGTCACTTCTAATCACACCCACCAAGCCGTCTCTACCACCATCCATCACTATCCTTAGGGTTAACCTAGCACTTGCCTCTGGAGTCACGGTTTATCTTACCTCTTCCTTTCTTCTCCCACTCTCTGCAGGTTGGAGAGTAAGATGAGACAATTTCTTGAGCACAGTGGTGGTTAAACAAAGATTTCCTTTTTCTAGGGATGAGTTTAATTTTCTAGGAGGCTTTGGAAACAAGATCTATTCTTATCTAAGGAAGTAGCATCCTAAATAGCAATTTAATCCTAAGAAGTTATATTAAATTACAAACAACAAGATTAGATCTTGGATGCATTTAGCTTTTTAATAGTCCTAATATATGAATTTGGTAAACAGGAATCAGGCTTGGGGGCAGCGGCGGGGAGCAGATAAGTGACTCTCTCAAGACATTTCACAATAAACCTGTGACAAATCCAAAAATAAAAGACTAGATTTTTTTCACTTCCAAGTCAAGGAGCCAAATATGTCAGTGCTAATTTCAAAATCCTGAGTCCCCACAGAATACAGTCTCAATTAGTTTGTTTCCATTTGCATAAAGGATTCATGTCTTGACTAAAACCAATTCAGTGTTGCCTAGAAAAATGGTAAGGATTGGAAAGGGTAAAGAAAAAAGATGAAAAGGTGCCATTCTACTTTAACTACAAACTATTTTTGTGATTAGAACACAAATTAATAGTTTATCCTTCAGCCCCAAGCATCCAGAAAAGCAGATAAGTTCTTCAATGAATAAAATTAATCAGTGACTTTTTTCACTGTTGAGCAGACTTGCTTTCAGCCAGAAACAGTGAGGAGAAGTGTGCTGCATCCCAATAACAACTTAGGGTACGCCTCGTTCTGCACAAAGAGGATTAGCTTAGTAAAACAAAGAAGGGGAAGATATTTGTTCCGCTTACTCTATAATGCACCATCTCAATTGTTCTCTTCTAGAGAAAAAATGATGGGTGCTTAGAGTTCTGAATCAACCTTTATATGGGGCTCTGTTCTGTTACCCATTGTTAGCACTAATCCCATTTGAATATGTTGACATTGTTTTAAAGATAGTACAAAGAAATTAAACAGTGCTAATTTACTTGCTGCCAGATTTTAAAGGTTTGAATGGCACTTGCTTTCTGATCCGGCTATATATAAAAACTGTACACTTTTTTTAAAGAAAAGTATTTTTCATATCAATTTCAGTTCCTTAAACTGACATTAGTAAACACAAAATTTGCTCATGATCTTTACATTTCTCCACTGTTACTGCTTTTTCGTCTCATTTCCTGAACTATTGACCTGTTCCTATATCCTTCTAAGACTAAAACCAGACCTCACAGATTATTCCCCTGTGCCTACACAAGGATTCCACAGTCCTGAGAATTCCATAGTCCTGAAAATCCATATTACCTGAAGCAACATCCTTTTTCCTGATGGGTTTCATGAGCATCTAAGTCAAAGTTTCTACAGCTTCCATGCGGTCTAGTACTACGATGTGTATTCAGCAGGTACTCAATGTTGTGTATTTGAGAACTTCTTCTCTGTTTAATTACAAAGTAATAAATTTTAAAATGAACATTAAGATTAGTTATTTTACAACTATTCTTCCTATAGGACTCTGTAATTTAATATACCTTCTTAGGATTAAAGTGCCATTTGTACATAACTATTTAGGATGCTACCTCCTCAGATAAGAATACATCTCTCCCAAAAATTGAATTTATCTCTAGAAAAAATAAATCTTTGTTTAACCACCACTGCACTCAAGAAATTGTCTCATCTTACTCTCCAATCTGCAGAGAATGGGAGAAGAAAGGAAGAGGTATGATAAACCATGACTCCGGAGGGGCAGTGCTAGGTTAATCTTAAGGGTAGTGACGGGTGGTGGTAGAGAGGGCTTGGTGGGTGTGATCAGAAATGACACTGATTGGAGTTTGCTGGAGGTCTACTCCAGTCCCTCTTTGCCTGGGTATCACCAGCAGAGGCTGCAGAACAGCAAATATTGCAGAACAACAAATATTACTGCCTGATCCTTACTCTGGAAGCTTCGTCTCAGAGGGGCACCCAGCTGTATGAGGTGTCAGTCAGACCCTACTGGGAGGTGTCTCCAAGTTAGGCCACACGGTGGGTGAGAGAACCACTTGAGGAGGCAGTCTATCTGTTCTCAGAGCTCAACATGCTGGGAGAACCACTGCTCTCTTCAGAGCTGTCATACAGGGATGTTTAAGTCTGCAGAAGTTTCTGCTGCCTTTTTTTCAGCTATGCCCTGCCACCAGAGGTGGAGTCTACATACGTAGGTGGGTCTCACTGAGCTGCAGTGGACTCCACCCAGTTTGAGCTTCCCTGCCTCTTGGTTTACCTACTCAAGCCTCAGGAATGGTGGACGCCCCTTCCCTAGCCAGGCTTGCCTCCTCACAGTTCAATCTCAGAATAACAGTGAGCAAGGCTCCATGGGCATGGGACCCGCTAAGCCAGGCATGGGATATAATCTCCTGGTGTGCCATTTGCTAAGACCATTGGAAAAGTGCAGTGTTTAGGTGGCAGTGTCCCGATTTTCCTGGTACAGTCAGTCACAGCTTCCCTTGGCTAGGAAAGGGAAATCCCCTGATCCTTTGTGCTTCCTGGGTGAGGCGATGCCCCTCCCTGCTTTGGTTTGCCCTCCGTGGGCTGTGCCCACTGTCCGACCTGTCCCAATGAGATGAACCAGGTACCTCAGTTGGAAATGCAGGAATCACTTGTCTTCTGCATCTATCACACTGGGAGCTGCAGACTGGAGCTGTTCCCATTCAGCCATCTTGGAACGGACCTATATTTCTTAATTGCTTAAGCCAGTCTGAGTTTTCTGATATCTAATGTCATCAAAAGATTCTTGGAAACTCTGACTATAGCACAGGATGCTACTTCGCGGGTATCGCCCTTGACACAGCACCCTTCCCAGCACCTGGCCAGAACCTCGCAGGGTGAAGGTCAGGGGCTGAAAGGTGTGGGGGTACTGGGGCAGTGAGGGATGGATCCCTAAGTGCAGGGCACACACGTGGAGCAGAGACCTGGAGGTGGCAGCACCACACCCCCAGGGCTCTGCCCAGCGAGTCACCCGCAGCCCAAAAAGCCCTGTTAGAAGGAAAACTAACAAACAGAAGGAATAGCATCAACAACAACAAAAGGGACATCCACACCAAAATCCCATCTGTAGGTCACCATCATCAAAGAACAAAGTTAGATAAAACCACAAAGATGGGGAGAAACCAGAGCAGAAAAGTTGAACATTCTAAAAACCACAGTGCCCCTTGTCCTCCAAAGGATCGCAGCTCTTCACCAGCAAGGGAACAAAGCTGGATGGAGAATGCCTTTGATGAGTTGACAGAAGTAGGCTTCAGAAAGTTGGTAATAACAAATTTCTCCAAGCTAAAGGAGAATGTTCGAACCCATCGCAAGGAAGCTAAAAACCTTGAAAAAAGATTAGACAAATGGCTAACTAGAATAACCAGTGTAGAGAAGACCTTAAATGACCTGATGGAGCTGAAAACCATGGCACAAGAACTACATGACGCATACACAAGCTTCAGTAGCCAATTCAATCAAGTGGAAAAAAGGGGATCAGTGACTGAAGGTCAAATTAATGAAATGAAGTGAGAAGAGAAGTTTAGAGAAAAAAGAGTAAAAAGACATGAACAAAACCTCCAAGAAATACGGGACTATGTGAAAAAAACAAATCTACGTTTGACTTGTGTACCTGAAAGTGACGGAGAGAAAGGAACCAAGCTGGAAAACACTCTTCAGGATATTATCCAGGGGAACTTCCCCAACCTAGCAAGGCAGGCCAATATTCAAATTCGGGAAATACAGAGAACACCACAAAGATACTCCTCAAGAAAAGCAACCCCAAGAAACATAACTGGCTTGCCCTCCATGGGCTGAAATGAAGGAAAAAATGTTAAGAGCAGCCAGAGAGAAAGGTCGGGTTACTCACAAAGGGAAGCCCATCAGACTAAAAGTGGATCTCTTGGCAGACACTCTACAAGCCAGAAGAGAGTGGGAGCCAATATTCAACATTCTTAAAGAAAAGAATATTCAAGCTAGAATTCCATATTCAACCAAACTAAGCTTCATAAGTGAAGAAGAAATAAAATCCTTTAGAGACAAGCAAATCCTGAGAGATTTTGTCACCACCAGGCCTGTCTTAAAAGAGTTCCTGAAGGAAGCACTCACTAAACATGGAAAGGAACAGCTGGTACTAGCCACTGCAAAAACATGCCAAATTGTAAAGTCCATCAATACTAGGAAGAAATTGCATCAACTAACGGGCAAAATAACCAGGTAACATCATAATGACAGGATCAAATTCACACAAAACAATATTAACCTTAAATGTAAATGGGCTAAATGCCCCAATTAAGAGACATAGACTGGCAAATTGGATAAGAGTCAAGACCCATCAGTGTGCAGTATTCAGGAGACCCATCTCACGAGCAGAGACACACACAGGCTCAAAACAAAGGGATGGAAGAAGATCTACCAAGCAAATGGAAAGCAAAAAGAAGGAAGGGTTGCAATCCTAATCTCTGATAAAAACAGACTTCAAACCAACAAAGATCAAAAGAGACAAACAAAGCCATTATATAATGGTAAAGGGATCAATTCAACAAGAAGAATGAACTATCCTAAATATATATGCACCCAATACAGGAGCACCCAGATTCATAAAGCAAGTCCTTAGAGACTTACAAAGACACTTAGACTCCCACACAATAATAATGGGAGACTTTAACACCCCACTGCCAACATTAGACAGATCAACAAGACAGAAAGTTAACAAGGATATCCAGGAATTGAACTCAACTCTGCACCAAGCAGACCTAATAGACATCTGCAGAACTCTCTACCCCAAATCAACAGAATATACATTCTTCTCAGCACCACATCGCACTTATTTCAAAATTGACCACATAGTTGGAAGTAAAGCACTCCTCACCAAATGTAAAAGAACAGAAATTATAACAAACTGTTTCTCAGACCACAGTGCAATCAAACTAGAACTCAGGACTAAGAAACTCACTCAAAACCACACAACTACGTGAAAACTGAACAACCTGCTCCTGAATGACTACTGGGTACATAACGAAATGAAGGCAGAAATGAAGATGTTCTTTGAAACCAATGAGAACAAAGATACAACATACCAGAATCTCTGGGACACATTTAAAGCAGTGTGTAGAGGGAAATTTATAGCACTAAATGTCCACAAGAGAAAGCAGGAAACATCTAAAATTGACACCTAAACATCACAATTAAAAGAACTAGACAAGCAAGAGCAAACACATTAAAAAGCTAGCAGAAGGCAAGAAATAACTAAGATCAGAGCAGAACTGAAGGAGAGAGAGACACAAAAAACCCTTCAAAAAATCAATGAATCAAGAAGCTGGTTTTTTGAAAAGATCAACAAAATGGATAGACTGCTAGGAAGACTAATACAGAAGAAAAGAGAGAAGAATCAAATAGACACAATAAAAATGATAAAGGGGATATCACAAAGGGGATATCACCACTGATCCCACAGAAATACAAACTACCATCACAGAATACTATAAACACCTCTATGCAAATAAACTAGAAAACCTAGAAGAAATGGATAAATTCCTGGATGCATACACTCTCCCAAGACTAAACCAGGAAGAAATTGAATCCCTGAATAGACCAATAACAGCCTCTGAAATTGAGGCAATAATTAATAGCCTACCAACCAAAAAAAGTCCAGGACCAGATGAATTCACAGTCGAATTCTACTAGAGGTACAAGGAGGAGCTGGTACCATTCCTTCTGAAACTACTCCAATCAATAGAAAAAGAGGGAATCATCCCTAACTCATTTTATGAGGCCATCATCATCCTGTTATGAAAGCCTGGCAGAGACACGACAAAAAAACAAGAGAATTTCAGAGAAATATCCCTGATGAACATCGATGCAAAAATCCTCAATAAAATACTGGCAACCCGAATCCAGCAGCACATCAAAAAGATTATCCACCATGATCAAGTGGGCTTCATCCCTGGGATGCAAGGCTGGTTCAATATATGCAAATCAATAAACATAATCCAGCATATAAACAGAACGAAAGATGAAAACCACTTGATTATTTCAATAGATGCAGAAAAGGTCTTTGACAAAACTCAACAGCCCTTCATGCTAAAAACGCTCAATAAATTCGGTATTGATGGACGTATCTCAAAATAATAAGAGCTATTTATGACAAACCCACAGCCAATATCATACTGAATGGGCAAAAACTGGAAGCATTCCCTTTGAAATCTGGCACAAGACACGGATGCCCTCTCTCACCAATCCTATTCAACATAGTGTTAGAAGTTCTGGCTAGGGCAATCAGGCAGGAGAAAGAAATCAAGAGTATTCAGCTAGGAAAAGAGGAAGTCAAATTGTCCCTGTTTGCAGATGGCATAATTGTATACTTAGAAAACCCCATCATCTCAGCCCAAAATCTCCTTAAGCTGATAAGGAACTTCGGCAAAGCCTCAGGATATAAAATCAATGTGCAAAAGTCACAAGCATTCTTATACACCAATAACAGACAAACAGAGAGCCAAATCATGATTGAACTCCTATTCACAATGGCTTCAAACAGAATAAAATACCTAGGAATCCAACTTACAAAGAAAGTGAAGTACCTCTTCAAGGAAAGCTACAAACCTCTGCTCAATGAAATAAAAGAGGACACAAACAAATGGAAGAACATCCCATGCTCATGGATAGGAAGAATCAATATCATGAAAATGGCCATACTGCCCAAGATAATTTATAGATTCAATGCTATCCCCATTAAGCTACCAATGAGTTTCTTCACAGAATTAGAAAAAACTGCTTTAAAGTTTATATGGAACCAAAAAAGACCCCACATTGCCAAGACAATCCTAAGCCAAGAGAACAAAGCTGGAGGCATCACGCTACCTGACTTCAAACTATACTACAAGGCTACAGTAACCAAAACAGCATTGTACTGGTACCAAAACAGAGATATAGACCAATGGAACAGAACAGAGCCCTCACAAATAATACCACACATCTACAACCATCTGATCTTTGACAAACCTGACAAAAACAAGAAATGGGGAAAGGATTCCCTATTTAATAAATGGTGCTGGGAAAATTAGCTAGCCATAAGTAGAAGGCTGAAACTGGATCCCTTCCTTACACCTTATACAAAAATTAATTCAAGATGGATTAGAGACTTAAATGTTAGGCCTAAAACCATAAAAACTCTGGAAGAAAACTTAGGCAATACAATTCAGAACATAGGCATGGGCAAGGACATCATGTCTAAAACATAATTTTTAAAAATTCCATATGTCAGATTCTCAATTTTGACTCCCACTAACCCCAAAATGGAGCCAGATGGCAATATGTCGGCTCTAAACAGGGCTAGTAGAGGAGAAAGCAGGTATAAGCAGTTGATACATATTACAGGTCTGGCCCCAGATGTTGCTCCAGAAATACCAAATGGTGTAAGGCCATATTGAAGAGCTTGGAATCTGAAGACAACTCCAATCTTCAAATCACAGTGAATATCAGTAATGAATTTCCTTATATCAAACAGCTGTGTCCACTCATTCTGCAGTTGATATCACTGAGTGATACACACTTCCTTCCCCTTTTCAGAAATGGTTCTTTTTCTCCCAGTTTCTAGGAGTGCTGCCCAAAGACTACCTTCAGCTACCAGCCTCTTTGAGAGATGGGCTCAGCTGAAGAGAGCTGCCTCATCCAAGTTCATGCCCCATTTTCAGGGTGGTCCACCTTCAGTGACTGATGGGTGTGGAGATGTAACTTCCAAGAGCTGTGTTAATGTAGGTTCTTCAGGTGTTTGGGAAACAGGGGTCTCACAGAGCACATTTTGCAAAAATAGTTAACAAAAAAAATATAGTTTGGGGATGTCTCCAAAGCACAGTAACTTCTTTTATCTTCTGAAACACTAAAAACTTCTAACTACCTTTGTACCAAATAGGCCAGAAATCAAGACAACATTCTAGCTGCCTTTTCTGTGAGGAAGGGAAAGCAAAATTCCATTACAAAGCAAGGCACCTATATGTTTCTCAGGAACTCATTCTGTTACGTATTTATTGTTTTGCTAACTATATAGCTAGAGAAGAAGATGGAAAAACTTACAAGAACACAGTAGTCCCCTCTTATCTGTGGCTTTGCTTTGTGAGGTCTGAACATATAAAATGGGAAATTTCAGAAATAAACAATTTGCAAGTTTTAAGTTGCATGTCATTCTGAGTAGTGTGATGAAATCTCACTCCCCACTACTTCCTCCTGCCAGGAATATGAATTATTCCTTTGTCCAGAGTATCCATGATGTCTACACTACCTGCCATACATCACTTCATCTCATCACTGAGACAGCCACTAAGTGACTGTTACAGAATAACAGTGCTTGTGTTCCAGTAACCCTTATTTTACATAATAACGGCCCCACAGCACAAGAGTAGTGATGCTGGAATATCATTTTAATTGTTTTATTTCATTATTGTTGTAGTGAATCTCTTACTGTGCCTAATTTATAAATTAAACTTTATCATAAATATATATGTATAGGAAAAAGACATTGTATATGCAGGGTTCAGGTCTATCCATGGTTTCAGGCATCCACTGGGGGTCTTGTAATTTATCCCCATGGATGAGGGGAGACCACTATAGTCAATGTTTTTCCATTTATTTTTGTTTTGTAGGTAATATCCATTTAACATACATAACTGTTCTAAATTTGAAAAAATTAGAGGAGACATTATCTGCTTTCACAGAACTTGAAATCTAAACATTTTATTTTTAGGCAGCATTAGTTACTTGTGCAAATGTGGGAGAGCTTTAGTGAAGATAATAAGAAAAATAAATAGTGAGTTATGCAAAATTCATTATATTTTATTCAGACTGCATTACATCACATTTTATAGCAGATTTATTTTCCTAAACCTATTAAGTTTCAGCAAGTATTAAACCTGATTTACATTCTACAGGGGCATCTCCTTGGATGATTATGAAAATTGTGCCTGGAGGATACCGAGGAGACTATGAGTAAACAATGTTTCTCCTGTCTGTGAAGAATCCAGCAGTAGCTGGTACTCAGTAGGCACTCAGCAACTATGCTGAAATGAATGAACACAAGAGAAACCACAAAGGGGTTCAAAATAGCCTCCTCTTGTATTATCTACGGCAGTGGTTTTAAACTCTAACTTCCTGAGAAACACCTGGAGTCTCGTTAGAACACAGGTTCCTGGGCCCCTCTCCCAGAGTTTCTAATTGAGCAGGTCTGGGGTAGAGCCCATGAATTTGCATTCCTAACAAGGTCCCAGGAGATGCTGCTTCTGCTGGCTTCATGAGTGCACTTTGTGAACCACTACTCTAAAGCTAGATTTATATCACAAGCTTGACTTCCCAGGCCCCCAGATATAAAATATGTAATATGCCCCCAGATATAAAATATATAACAAAATATAAAATATGCCCCTCATTCTTTATTTTCACACCAAAAACAGGGGAAAAAGCTGAGAAACTGGCAAGCCTACTGTATGACTCCTGGAGCCACCCTCAGTGTTGGACTGGAGTAAGCTGGGCAAGCTGGTTCCAGACATCAGTTCCCTGGGAACACAGCTATAGCTGAAGATCCTACTAGCTGAGTCCTTGACAATTCCACTTGGATCCTCAAAGGTACCCATTTCAGCAAATGACATCTCTTCAGATGTACAATTCAGCCATGATGGTCATCTTTGATACCTCCTCCTTCCTTATAACTCATCCAGCTTCATCTGGTCCTTGAAGAGGGTAAAATTAGGAGCCTAAGTAATTGAGTAGAGAAGAGCATGCCATCAAGGTTATTGGAATATAATTTGAGTGGGAACAAGCTTTACTTTGTCAGGATCCTTGGGTTTTGTGTTTGTTTTTTAACACAACTAGCATAAATACTCCAATTTGTATAATCTGTGACCTAGGAGAAGTTATGACTTCATTGCCTTACTCTCCATAGCCCACTCTTCGAATGAGAATTTTGAATTATCCCAGATTCCAGCTTCCTTCTACAGCTTATAGATAATACATAAATATATGGATATACAGATAAGTCTATCAATCATAGACGGATCAATATATAGAGTCTCTTTGTATACAGGGCAGAGTCTCCTTCTACAGCTTAGTGAGACAAAGATGCACAGAGCAGAGTCTCCTCTAGGTCATATTTTCTCTATCCACATAGTTAATGTATCTGAAGCCACTACAATAGGAATTCTTGGAAATTTCTATTTGAAAAATAAAATTAAGAACATTAATTAAAAATTAAAATCTATACACACAGGAGTATTCAAATTTCCAAGACATAGGAAAACATTTTTTTCATATTAAATAAATCAGCAGCAACATGGCTTTTGGTCTCCAAACTAAGAAGACAATACCAGAAACACTTTTTAGTTCTACAATGTTAATTTGGGCCTAAAATTAAAATTAGATGAGTGCCTGAAATTAGTATCAATGAAGATGAGAAAAGTTTTTTAAATTATCAAATTATTTTCTAAATAGTTATACAAAGTAAAACAAAGTTAATGGGAGGTATGTAGATTTTTGGCAGCTAGCCACCTACTAAAACAAAAGAATTCAAGAGTTTTGTTTCTTTCTAAACACTATTTATGAAAATTATGAAAATTATATTTCACATACTTGTTTGATTACCATGACATAACTTA
The DNA here is from genome assembly GCF_037993035.2 of Macaca fascicularis. Lineage (NCBI taxonomy): Eukaryota > Metazoa > Chordata > Mammalia > Primates > Cercopithecidae > Macaca > Macaca fascicularis. Next base: position 25,666,335 of record NC_088376.1, on the reverse strand, counting down.
AATATATAGACATAGATGCAATTCCAAATTACCAACAATATCAGTGATAGTAAGGAAGAGTTAAGAATTTATTAACTAGTATTTTTATAAAGCAACAGATAATTATGTAAAACACTGGCTTTCAAATTTGCTTGATCACAATCCATGTAAACGAAAAAAAATTTTTTTAAATTATTTTTTATTATTATACTTTAAGTTCTAGGGTACATGTGCATAACATGCAGGTTTGTTACATATGTATACTTGTGCCATGTTGCTGTGCTGCACCCATCAACTCGTCAGCACCCATCAACTCGTCATTTACATCAGGTATAACTCCCAATGCAATCCCTCCCCCCTCCCCCCTCCCCGTGATAGGCCCTGGTGTGTGATGTTCCCCTTCCCGAGTCCAAGTGATCTCATTGTTCAGTTCCCACTTATGAGTGAGAACATGCGGTGTTTGGTTTTCTGTTCTTGTGATAGTTTGCTAAGAATGATGGTTTCCAGCTGCATCCATGTCCCTACAAAGGACACAAACTCATCCTTTTTTATGGCTGCATAGTATTCCATGGTGTATATGTGCCACATTTTCTTAATCCAGTCTGTCACTGATGGACATTTGGGTTGATTCCAAGTCTTTGCTATTGTGAATAGTGCCGCAATAAACATACGTGTGCATGTGTCTTTATAGCAGCATGATTTATAATCCTTTGGGTATATACCCAGTAATGGGATGGCTGAGTCATATGGTACATCTAGTTCTAGATCCTTGAGGAATCGCCATACTGTTTTCCATAATGGTTGAACTAGTTTACAATCCCACCAACAGTGTAAAAGTGTTCCTATTTCTCCACATCCTCTCCAGCACCTGTTGTTTCCTGACTTTTTAATGATTGCCATTCTAACTGGTGTGAGATGGTATCTCATTGTGGTTTTGATTTGCATTTCTCTGATGGCCAGTGATGATGAGCATTTTTTCATGTGTCTGTTGGCTGTCTGAATGTCTTCTTTTGAGAAATGTCTGTTCATATCCTTTGCCCACTTTTTGATGGGGTTGTTTGTTTTTTTCTTGTAAATTTGTTTGAGTTCTTTGTAGGTTCTGGATATTAGCCCTTTGTCAGATGAGAAGATTGCAAAAATTTTCTCCCATTCTGTAGGTTGCCTGTTCACTCTGATGGTAGTTTCTTTTGCAGTGCAGAAGCTCTTTAGTTTAATGAGATCCCATTTGTCAATTTACTGGCAAACCGGATTCAGCAGCCCATCAAAAAGCTTATCCAACATGATCAAGTGGGCTTCATCCCTGGGATGCAAGGCTGGTTCAACATTCGCAAATCAATAAACATAATCCAGCATATAAACAGAACCAAAGACAAGAACCACATGATTATCTCAATAGATGCAGAAAAGGCTTTTGACAAAATTCAACAGCCCTTCATGCTAAAAACACTCAATAAATTCGGTATTGATGGAACGTACCTCAAAATAATAAGAGCTATTTATGACAAACCCACAGCCAGTATCATACTGAATGGGCAAAAACTGGAAAAATTCCCTTTGAAAACTGGCACAAGACAGGGATGCCCTCTCTCACCACTCCTATTCAACATAGTGTTGGAAGTTCTGGCTAGGGCAATCAGGCAAGAGAAAGGAATCAAGGGTATTCAGTTAGGAAAAGAAGAAGTCAAATTGTCCCTCTTTGCAGATGACATGATTGTATATTTAGAAAATCCCATTGTCTCAGCCCAAAATCTCCTTAAGCTGATAAGCAACTTCAGCAAAGTCTCAGGATACAAAATTAATGTGCAAAAATCACAAGCATTCCTATACACCAGTAACAGACAAACACAGAGCCAAATCATGAATGAACTTCCATTCACAATTGCTTCAAAGAGAATAAAATACCTAGGAATCCAACTTACAAGAGATGTAAAGGACCTCTTCAAGGAGAACTACAAACCACTGCTCAGTGAAATCAAAGAGGACACAAACAAATGGAAGAACATCCCATGCTCATGGATAGGAAGAATCAATATCGTGAAAATGGCCATACTGCCCAAGGTAATTTATAGATTCAATGCCATCCCCATCAAGCTACCAACGAGTTTCTTCACAGAATTGGAAAAAACTGCTTTAAAGTTCATATGGAACCAAAAAAGAGCCCGCATCTCCAAGACAATCCTAAGTCAAAAGAACAAAGCTGGAGGCATCACGCTACCTGACTTCAAACTATACTACAAGGCTACAGTAACCAAAACAGCATGATGCTGGTACCAAAACAGAGATATAGACCAATGGAACAGAACAGAGTCCTCAGAAATAATACCACACATCTACAGCCATCTGATCTTTGACAAACCTGAGAGAAACAAGAAATGGGGAAAGGATTCCCTGTTTAATAAATGGTGCTGGGAAAATTGGCTAGCCATAAGTAGAAAGCTGAAACTGGATCCTTTCCTTACTCCTTATACGAAAATTAATTCAAGATGGATTAGAGACTTAAATGTTAGACCTAATACCATAAAAACCCTAGAGGAAAACCTAGGTAGTACCATTCAGGACATAGGCATGGGCAAAGACTTCATGTCTAAAACACCAAAAGCAACGTAAACGAAAATTTTTAAATGACCTAGCCCTTACATGCATATGAATATACATAAACTATATGTACACCTGAAATAAAAAATTTACAAAACAGTACTTAGCCTTATACGTGCCATGTACCCTGAATGTCCCTTATTTTTGTCTCTATCACTTTTTCATGCTAGTCAAAACTCATTAAATGGATTATACAATCCAATATTAAATTGTGACCTGCAATTTGAAAAACAAATAATACAAAATGTTGTCTTTGAAAAATGATTTTTTCTTAGATGTCTTCTAGTTGTTAAAATGGAAGATATCACTAGATTTACAAAAAGTTAAAAATCAATATACTCTTTGAATAGATCAACAAGCCAGGAGAATGAGGATGGGTAAAAGTGAGATCTCAAGATCAATAAGGCTTAAGTGGATTATAATCATCTATAATCTATGGTGTTGATCATAGTCTTCATGAGACACATCTAAATTATCTGCCTTTGACTAGTTGATAGTAACAGGAAATAGAAATATAGTTCTTTGTCCCACTTCCTTAAAAAAAGAAAAAAAAAAAAGCCAAAGATTCCCTTTATTATTATGTAGATATTTCCACATCTATCTAGCTATTTCCAATTATAAAAGTAATATATATTCTTTGAAAACATTTTTGAAAATACAGAGGGATGAAAGTCTGAAGGAGTGCTAGGAAAGAAGAGGTGAGTTGGAAGGGGGAAAAAGAATGCCATCCATAGGAAATTTTTTCCAGCTTCTGGGAATTGAGTAGCAAAAATATTCCTCTTTTTCTCTGGTAGCATTCATTCATACATGAAGGATTCTGGTTTACTGTGTGCCAAACACTGGTCTACGTGCTGACAATACACCAATGAACAAAACAGATAGAAATCCACACCGTCATAGAGTTTAGAATTGAAGGTAATTGGTAGGCTCTTAGAAGCAATGTGGGAATGAGCTCACAGCCCTCACAGAGATTCCTATCGCTGAGCTTAGCAGGAATCCTAGTTCAAAAAACTAAGTGGGCTTGGACAAGACAGGGATTTATATCAAGAAGCATTTCCCTGAGCACCTTGTAATCTTCTGGTATGCCTGGGTCCAATACACAAAATTAAAATAAAATTATGGGCAATGAATTTCCCAGCTATGTCTAGGTAACATAACTTCTTGTAGTTAGATTTAATTACTTAAAAAAAGTAAGGTGATAGGTTTTGCACAGCTAAGTTTGTGGAGTAAAAATCATGCCAACTATAAAGAGTAAAATAAAACAGACAGACTTAAATTTTTATATGAGTTCAGTTCTCAATACCAGATACTTTATTTTACCTTCTCAATTTATGCCTGTTTTGGAGTTACTCCATTATCAAGTGTGTGTGTGTGTGTGTGCACATGAGCATGTGTTTGAAGAAAGGTTCATGGGAGATTTATTACCTGAGTGCATGTATGTTTGGAAATGTCTTTTTTTTTTTTTTTTTTTTTTGAGAAATGTCTGCCTATTTCCTTTATATGAGAATATCAGCTTGCCTGAGTAGAATATTCATGGGTAAGTCTTTTTCTTGTGACTTTATAATCTAGTAGTAAAATCGAGGCCACCTCTCAAAAGCAATCAGCAGAAAAACAGTGCACACTATTGGAAGCTGCAAAGAGATGGTGAATGTACACAAACTTATTGTGTCTCATTCTAAACTCAGACTTTAGGGAAGAAAAATACTTTTAAATTATAACTTGGAAGGAAAGTCTGAGTCCTTGAAAGAAAGAACAAAAATAAAAGGGAATATCTGGAGTCAACTAGAGAACACTCAATAGTGGGTCCTCTGTACTCAGTAGCATACATATCTATGCATGTGTCTCTGTATATTCTGGCTTGGGTTTTTCACCATCCTGTGATAAAATGGAATTAAGATGCTTTATATGACAGGTTCTAAAATTCATCTTTGTAAAATAATTAACAGAAAGAACATTTTCTAGTATTTATTGAAAGAAAACTTATGGACTTGTTCCAGGCTTATTTTTCTTGCAGTGGTATGGGGTATATAGGTCATAGAATTTTCTGGGCTTTATAACCTAGTACAATTATGATAGACCCACTGGGAGGGCATTAATGAATATCTGGCGATTGAATGAGCCTCAATTGTGTACAGTTTTCAAGAGTTGTCCATTTTGTTGGCTGTTCACAGATCGAGAGACCCACAAATCTAGGTCTGAACATCCCAGAGTTGTGTCTGGAGACCTTCTACTACAAGGCTCCTAGGTTGGCAACCTTCCCAGCTTTGACAATCACCTTCATCTGGAGTTGTCAGCACCCTCCTAAGGGACCTGCTCATTTTGAAAATAGTTTAACATCTGTGACAACCTGAAGAGTATACACATTTTTAACCATTTTATTAAGTTATGATTGACATTTTTAAGGTACATATTTAAGTATACAACTTGGTGAGTTTGGAGATAAGTATACACCTGTGAAACCATCACCACGGTCTATGTCAAAAACCTATCCATCCAAAAGTTTCCTCCCACTTTCTTTCTTTATTGTTATTGTTGTTATTTGTGACAACATGAATGAACTTGGAGGACATTATTCTAAGTGAAATAAACCAGATATATAAGGAGAGTATCAATTTTTTAAAAAAAACATTCAAGAGCTATAGAGACGTGTGTGTTTTATTGTGGGGTGGAGTTTAATTTGTCTTAATTATTTTCAATTAGGATTAATCTTTTGTAGCAATAACGTAGTAACTCTGCACTGACTCCTCAAAGTCATTTTGTGATAAGTGAGTGTGATCTAAGTAATGGAGAAAAAATTCTAGACTGAAAGATCTAGATCTTCATGTTATTACAGTAGATAAATAACTTTTGTGGTATTCATTTTAAAAAGCAAGAGAGATTACCACTTGTCTTTGTTATTTGTTTGCCTTGATACCTACAGTCTTTTTATAAAGTATTTGGTAGATTGATGTAGTGATTTATTTCCAGATTTGGCTTTTCCCAGAAATTACATTTATGGCTGATCTACTAGGCTTGGGACAATGCTTTCTAAAAATCTATAAAGGATATACAACTTTTCCCCAGTGAACAATTCTTTATGTTTATTAATCATTGCCTGAAAAGGTACACATATTGTTAGTAGTGAGTATTACATAGTGACCTCGAATTTGGCTTTAAAAATATGCTGGCAAATGTCCTAAGAGATAAAAGAGGCTATAATAAACAGGTAGCAGGCATTTCAGCAGTTATTGTATTGAACTGCTTTGAGAAGAAGAGACCATTAAATTCATTGCCATTGCTGTAAGCATAGAGGACTGCATAACCTAACGTCAATACCAGCTCCATTGTTATCCAGCGAATCCATCATCATTTCTTATGACCATATTTTGTGACGTATCTAAGCAGAAAAACTGAAAAGCTGTTCCTGTGCTTCCTGGATGGAAACATTGAGGGTTTTTTGGTACATCTATAAACAGTTGCTGTCTTTCTATTGAATACATCAGTGGTACTCAATAAACATAAATGTACCATTTATGACATGGCAAATATCTCAGCCCCAAGTAAGCATGAGTCAGGTTTGGATTCAAGTGTAGGAAACTGATTCAAGAACATTGAGTGACTTTAAAATAAAAACTAATAAGAATATCTTACTAGCACAACATGAGACTCTTTAGGAGCCATGACCCACAGCACTTCAAAATCCTGTGTGAAGATTCTGAAAGTTAGAAAGAGATCCTTGACACATAAAACTCTGGACCTTGGGAAGAATCAAGAAAATTCCTGGTTCACCCATGGAACATTGATGTAGGGATCCCTAAGGCTCTACTCTCCCACACCTCAGCGTCTCTGTCAGGAAAACAAAATTCACTCAGATAGGAAGGGGTTCAATAAGACTGCTTATGAACCTTTTGGAAGAGGTGGTAGAGCAAAGAGCATAAATACTTATCCGCACTATAGGAATTTCAGGCAGAAAGCTTAGAAGAGCAGGTGTAGTATTATTTGCCAATAGCCCAAATCCAGAACATTATTTGCATCCACTTTTTCAAATTATTTGACAAAAATGATCATTTTAAAAGCCTTCTGTTGTACAGCCCATCATTGTTTTCTGAGAAATTCTTTCTGATAATTTGCTAGAGGTAATCTCCTTCTCACTACTGAACACCCATCACACATAACTGTCCTATTGTATTGCATTTATTTGTGTTTTAATGTTATTTCCTCTATTAAGATCATTGAAGACAGCATCTATAGCCCCACATACCTGTTGGAAAAAATTACTTGTAAGAATAGTAATATCAACTATTAAATCACCACCACTCACCAAGCATTAGCTTCTTTCATTTACTCACTCTTTAGATACCTATGACAATCCTATAAAAAGTCATTGCCTTTTATAATCAGAAAGAAGACCCAAGAGAGGCATCACTTAGTGACATAGTTGAGCTAACAGCTTAACTCCAGTTTGTCCAAACCAAAACCATGCTTTTCTGATTTTGCCTCATTACTGTGACGTCAGAAAATTATGGAGTTGAATGATGACCAAAATGTTTTCATAAATATCTATGGTAATGGAAAAATATCTCTGAAGCAGCCTATTTGGTTATGGGAAACTATTTCTTAAAAGGTAGTTGCTTACAACAAATCTTATAGGGAATGGCACCCTTCTTCATTTGGGTGTGCTCCAGTGTCCATAGAGTATAGAGACTCTGTGAAGAAGGAAGAGAACTGTCTTTTCTTTAGCAAACCTTTTCGAACAGCATAGTTTGTCCACTGTACTACTCCAAGGGATATCACTGATAAGAATCATGTGATGATTCTGCCTTAAGCCAGAAATTAGAACTTACTAGCTATTTGACAACTATTGACTGCTACTGCTGGCTGATGCTGTAATACAAACGGAAAGAAGTTAAAAAAAATTATTTAATAATCTGTGAGCCTACTTTGGGAAGTAACAATAAGTTTAACTACTTCCAGGGTGGTGTGAGGACTAAATGAGTTATTATATGTAACCACCTGTAACAATGCCTGGCACAAAATAAGCACTCAAGATGTCCTACTTTTTGCATTGATATTAATTCTCATCAGACACAGAAATATTTGTGGAAGATACAATGGGAACAAAGACATGGCCTCTGCCATCAAAAGATTTTTTATTTTATTGTTCTCCTGAATTTTGTTACCTCTGTAAGGAACGGGATTTCCCTCATCTACACGTTCTGGAGTCCATTGATACTACAACTGTGAAGAATTCTAGTCTTTCACTGAGAGATGAGAATATAGGGTAGCCTACTTCATTCCATGATGTTTCAAAGAATAAGGAGAAAAGATCATATTTTCTTTCGGGGTTGCTATGATTATGAAGTATAAAGCCAGACACTTGACATTAGTTTTATGGTTGTTTTTTCTAAAGTTGCACCTTCCAATATAACAACCAGACCCAAATGGCTATTTCGATATAAACTTTCATTAATTCAAATGTAAAAATCAGCTCCTCAGTCATACTGGCCACATTTCAAGTGCTCAGTAGTCATATGCAGCTGGAGATTACCCTTTTGAACAGCGCTGGTGTAGAACATTTCTATCATTACATAGAGTTCTATTGTGCAGCACTACCCTAAAGTGATAACAAGTCTAGCAAAAGTCTGAAGCTCCTATGGAATGCAGTTGCAAAACTAGATCTCTATCCTAGCTCAATAACCCAAATGACTGAATATAAGCAATGAGCCCTCTGGATTCAGGCAATTACAGGAATTACATCAGAAAGACAATTGCCCATTAAGTATCTCTCATGAACTGGTCATTTTTACTGCCTCTGCCAAAATAGATCACCTCAGCCTGTTGTCCTTATTGAGTCTACCAGTCACTCATAGATATAAAGTGATAGGAATGCTAGACACAAACTCAGTTAATTCACAAATTGTATTAGCAATGGAAGCTGGGGCACAGAGGCATTGAAAAAGTATTGCTATCAATGTGGACTACAGGGCAAAGGACATCAACTCTGAGTTCCAAGAATCTGCATGACCTTAGGAAAATTATGTACTCTCACAGAGCTTCAGTATTTATGTTTATAACATGGGAGTATGATCAGTTGTTGAAAGAATAGAAATAAGCTAATGTGTATAAAGCACATACCATAAAATTGTAAAAACCTGGTAATTGGCAGATGCTTCACCAATGTCTGCTAGTGCTGCCTAGATGTGGAAAGAAGCAGAGATGCTCATCTGAAACTGTGAGCAAATCATTTATTTAACCTGTGCCTTAACTCTTCTACTTTCTAAGAAATAGTGTCCCATAATCAGATGGGCTGTTTGAGAAATATTTCTCCATACCAGAAATATTTATGAAAACACTTCGGTCACCATTGAACTTCGTAATTCTCTGACACTATAGTAATGAGGCAACATCAGAAAAGCATGGGTTTGGGGTTTAACAAACTGGAATTAAATTATTAGCTCAATTGAATTGTTGAGCTAAATTGTTAGCACCGACTTTTCTTAGCTTTATTGAAAGGATAAAGTGAGGTTATACACATGAAAGTACTTTCCAAATTTTCAAATAACATCAAAATATTTTTACTAGTTTTATCTCTTCAATGATGCTGATTATTTTCTACATCTATCTCATATGAATTATTGGTATAAAAGTAAAGAATATATACAATAGATTTATGGAAAAATAATTACTCCAATGAATGGTTATGCTATCTATTATGCTTTATCTTATATGGGAAAACTTCAGGTTAATACAAGAACTTAACCTACCCCTTAACAAGAATGAGCAGGAGTCAGAATAAAGCAGTTTACATCTGGGGCCCAGAGTGTACAAAAGTCCGCCTGTCCCGCCTTTCAAGGGGTTAGAAGGCTTTCCAGAAACAAAGAAAGTCATTAATTCTTGGTCAGCAGTATTTTGCATTTGTTAAGAGAGCAAAATCAGTTTGACATTTTCTATTTATTTTTTCTAGCAGAGTTAGAGAACTCAAGGATAATTTGGAAAATTGGTCTAAAGTGACATCTGACCCATTTACTGCTACAAATGTTGGACTGTCAGGGAAACCAGAGAACTGCCACAAGTCAAGGGTACATCATTTGAAAGTTTTGTTTCTCCTACTTTAAATAAAATAAAATATAAATAATTCCTGAATCTAGAATTAAAATGTCACTATTGCAAGTCACACATCAGTGTTAATTCTCTGGCATCCTATTAGTCTACTGGCTGATGTTACTCATACTCCTGTTCTTGTCACAGAAAGAAGATAAATGAAAAATGAAAGTCTCGCTAAGTGAAGTGTAAAAGGTACAAGAGTCTAGGCCTTGGCCTTTATTAACAGCTCAGAAACTTCATTCTAGTGGGGGAAAAAATTGCAAGGATTCAAAGTAGCACAAAAATGATCATCCGTATCAAAAGATACATACTTATTGTTGATTAGAAGTTAGAGGTTTATTCTAATCTGCACAATCCAACCCATGTTGTTTTTCCTGCCAGGAACATTGTTCCATTGTCCCTTTTGCCTGCTCTACTCTTATCTGATTTTCTTACTTTTGATGATCACTCCCTAAGGAGTTCTTCTCTTAACCCCTAAGTCTATGTTGGCTGCCCTTGTACGCTCTTGGCATTCTCCACGTCCCTTATTAGGGCACTTACCACACATGATAATTACCTTCTTTAAAATTCACATTCCCTCCATAGCCCTCCACTCCGAGGGGGCAAAAGAGATGAACATCTTATTCACAGTTGTGTTCCCTAGGGCTTGGTGCCATGCCAGAATAAGTAGTCAATACGTGTTAACTGGATAAAAATGCCAGAGGGAGACTGTATTCATTCACCTATAAACTCTACAGAATTGTTGTAGAGATTAATTCATTTTATATTTAATTCATTTTATATTTAAATATTCCAAGTGCAGGGCCTAGTACAAAATAGCTATGCAGTTTTGTCCAGCAAATAGCAATGGCTCAATAAATATCATTAATTCATGTACCCACATGTATTTGCGGCTACCATAAGTCAAATTTATTATTCCCTTTACAATAATGTATTTTAAATTGATATATTCCCTTTTGGAAACACAAAGCCTTAATTCACTGGACAGAATTGAGGTATCGTGGCAGGCGATCAGTTTAACATCAAGACAGGTAGCCTCTTCACCCTTGCAGCACAGCACAGTGGATACACATCTGTTTCTGTCTACCTGGGGATTAGACTTTGCCAGATGTTTTTCGTGAAGTTACCAAAGTAGGGGTAGACCTTCCTGGTGTGAATGGCAGGGACCCTGGAAAAGCTCCTGGTACAGTTGTAGCACCCATTGGAATGCCATCGGGATGAGGGGAAAAGGAAACAATGAAGAGTCAGTGACGGTAGAAATTCATCATGTGACATGGATGCTAATTCTGCCATCACTGAGTACTCTAGTCCTTTGTATTTTCATTTACCCCATTCCTTCCCATTCCATACTGGCATTACCAGCTTCCCTCCTCTTTCACAGCCTGGTCCTCCATGCTGACTATATTTGCCTATCAACCAACTATGATCTTGACCAAAGCAGTGACAGGCAATGAAGGAGAGAAGCTGATTGAGCAGTAATCTCCAGCTCTCATAAAGGAGCTGACTGCTTCATTTGCAGTCCACTGCCTCTCTGGCTTCTCCCCTCATTACTTCTCCCACCAGCTGTTCTCTCCTTCCCTCAAGCCTCCACTTAGCTGCCTTTTAGCTTCCTCTTCTACTAATCCTCTATTTCTTCCTCCCTGTCATTGCTTTCCTTCAATCCTTTTCTCTCTCTGGCACCCATTTTCATTTCAAATGATATGTGGTAGACACATTGGACAAGAAGGCAGAGAAAAAGATAAATCTAGCAGCAGCAAAAAGTATAACACTATGCCTTTTTTTCCCCCTATCTCTTTCTAGGGTTCCGAAAATAAATCACCTGTGTTGTTTCCACTTAAAGTTAGCATAATAACACAGTCATTGCCTAAAAGTGAAAACCTATCATTCTAAAAATTATATCTTGGCCAATTTTAGAATTGGAATCATATCTTTTCTTAAAGCAAGACTACATAACAGATAGCATCTAGCCATAATAATTTCTCACCCTTTTAGAAATTAAAGGAAGAGAAGCCTTGATGTGCTTCAATTGTTAGATCCTTTTATAAGTGGCTCAGAAACAAGAAAATTATAGCCAGTACCTACAGAATAATTTGTTGTTGATTCCTGTCCCTCCACCCATCTATATGAGTTTCAGAAAGACCAGGTGGGCTACCATTCCAGGGAGATCAGAGGTGTCACTGATAACAGTGTTTAAAGACTGGAGACCAAGCCAGAGTAAAAGAAACGCTTATATAAAGTAGCAAGGCACGAAGCAGACAGAAAGATAAGCTAGTTCAGTCATTTTCAAAGTGTAATCCCTAGACCAAGAGTCTGACCATTTACCACTTGGGAACGTGTTAGAAATGCAAATCCCCAGCTTCTATCCTAGACCTACTGAGTCAGAAACTGGTTCTGTGACTCATTGAGAACTCCTAGTCTAGAGGAATCAAATAAAGTTTCATGTGCAGACATAATTTTAAAATTAAGCTGAACAATTAGCTAGGCATGGTGGCGAGTGCCTGTAATCCCAGCTACTTGGGAGGCTGAGGCAGGAGAATCACTTGAACCCATGAGGCGGAGGTTGCAGTGAGCTGAGATCACACCATTGCACTCCCGCCTGGGTGACAGAGCGAAACTCTGTCTCAAAAAGTAAAAATAAAAACTAAAATAAAATATTAAGCTGAACAAATAATTATGCTTTAAAATGACCACAGAAGGAGAGATTAATGTAAACAAAGACCTTTTTCACATACATTTGTGTTCTGAGCTTTTATACCTCTACTTTGATCCTTTATTCTATAAAGGTGATTGCTTTACTATTTTTTAATTCATGATGATATGTTTAGTCACAATCTACTCTGATGCAACAATTTTCTGATAAAAGCTCTTATAATTTCACTTGTTATTTTTCTTCCTTTTGCCTTGTAGCATCATTGCATACATTCGGTGCTATTTTTCGGTTGTTGTTATTATTCATCTTTGATGAGGTGAATTCCTCCTGGACCATTGGACGGAGGTTCTTGTCAAACAGGGGCTAAGGTCAATATTCCTTCTTAGCAATAATTTTTCTTATGATGAAGCTTTAGATGTGAGTGCTTTTAATATTTATGTTTGCAGCCAATAGAGATGAACACCACAGAGGTGACCACAAGGTGGACTCTTTCTCCTCCTCTCATTCACACTAATAGTTTGCTGCAAATATGACTTGTGGTTTGCATTTTCTCTTAACCCTGCCTTCTCTGCCTCTTGCAACTTAAGCAAAACTGAATCCAGGGAAGGTCTTGCATTATCCTTTCCATCTATTTCATATTTAACCAACAGGGGATTATTGGTTTTAAGCCTCAGATTATCCCATTACTTAAGAGAACAGATATATGTCGGTGTTGTCTGAGGTCTACAGCCACAGCCATCCTCTCTAGTACATTCTGACACCTTTTTTCTCCTTTAATTTTATATCGTTTGGCAACCTTTGTTTTCATATCATAGTTTGTGGTTACCAAGACTTTTACTTCCATTAAATATATAGTGGCATATTTACGCTTTTATTCTTTATTGCTTTATGATGTTTTCTGAAAGAAAAGTGAGAAATTCAGAATACTAGATCAACAAACAACAGGAAAACATGTCCAGTAGATTTCATCTTCTCTCTATCTAGGGTATCTGCTTTCTATTCCTATATCTTTAATCCAGACTCTTCACTTCTCAACGGAGTTTGTAGTGCCTCTTAACTGGTCTCCCTGCCTACAATTATGGCTTTTACCAACCTTTCTCTCAATAATGCCAAAGTAGTTTATTTAAAGGTCTGAATTGTCAAATTAGGCTCTTGTTTAAAATCTTCTAAAGACTCCCTTTACCTTCCAGGACAAAGTTCAAATTTCTCTACTGAGCACCAAAGTCCATTCATGACTAATGAATTGCTTAACACTCTACTTGCATTCTTTCGTTTTTTATTAAATACCTACTGTGTGTCAAAATGAACACTGAAAAGGCAATCATAAACAAAAAATATGTGCCCTGATGGAGCTTCTGATCTAGTGGAGAAGACAGATATTAAATAAATAGATGCCTACATTTACATTATTCCAAATTATAATAAAAGCATTAAATGGTGAAGACAGGGTACTATGAGCTGAAATAACCTGGTTGGGGGGAAACATATGCCAATTACAGAATGTTCAGAGTTTGTCAGTCTTCAGAAGTGACATTTGAGTCAAAACCTAAAGGATGACCGGGAGTGAGTTAGTAAGGTGAAGAGTCCAGTAAGGTATTACATGGAGAGCAAGACAAAGAGGCGCTAGAGGAGCAGACTTTGAAAGGCAAAAGAACTTGGTATTTCCAAAATATCATTTCCCATGGGGATTTTCTCCAATCATATCAACCTCCTTGGAATTCTTGAGCTAGAAATCTTTCAGGATTCAGCGTCATCATGTGTGCTCAGATCTCTCCTTGGAATGTTCCTGGGATTCCTATTTATCTTTTGTGTTAGTCTGTTTGTATTGCTATAAAGGAATACCTTGAGACTGGGTAATTTATAAAGAAAGGAGGTTTATTTTGGGCCACAGTTCTGTAGGCTGTACAGGAAGTGTGGTACCAGCATCTGCTTCTGCTGAGAGCCTCAGGAAGCTTATTTTCATGGTGGAAGGTGAAGAGGGAGCTGTTGAATATCACATGGTGAGAGCTGGGGCAAGAGAGAGAGGTGGGGACAGCAGACAGGAAGTCCCAGACTCTTTTCAGCAGCCAGATCTTGCATGAGCTTATTACTGCTAGGAGGGCACCAAACCATTCATAAGGGACCTACCTCCATTAGGCACACCTCCAACATTGGAAGTCACATTTCAACATGAGATTTGGAGGCGACAAAACATTCAAACCATATCATCTTTCAAATCTCAGCTGAATCATTACCTTCTTTAGTAGACTGATGACGTTGATGGCCCCAATTCTTCACTCTTATTGTGGAAAACATGCTCAACTCACACTGAATTTGACTGTAGGCTCACCCAGGTGATATTCTGTGGAATGTGGGCAAATGTGATACAGGCAAAGGTTTGAAACGCACCTACACATTGGAACCTGTTCTCTCACTTATTCTTCCTCCACTATAAGATCATGTACAGGAAGCCAGATGGAAGGATGAGACAGAAGTAAGGCAAAGAGTCAAAGCCATCCAGAGCAGCCAACATCCAGCTGTCCCTCAAACATGAACAATCCCACAGCCAAGATAAACCCAGCCACATATCTAACCCTCATCTATGGTGGACATATAACTAAGTTGAGCTGAAACTAGCAGAACCACCCAGCCAACCCTTACATTCATGAGCAATAATAAAGAGTGGCTGTTTAAGCACTGAATTTTGAGATAGTTTCTTATGAAGCATCAATTTTGATAATAGTGAACTGATACCCCCACTCTAAAAATATTTTGGATCTACTAAAGCAGAATTAATTCTCCAGTCTTCAGTCTCATAGCACTTTGAATTTCTCTTTCATTGCATTTTTCTCATTTTGGCTAAAATAACTGATTTGCTTGTTCATCTCCACAAGGGTAGTGTTGTTACGTAATTTGCCTTTGTCTCATCAAGAATTACAAATACCTCCATTCTGGCATGTAATAAGTGACAGAGCAGGAGTATCACCATCTTGGACAAGCATTGTCATTCTAAAATTCGCCTTGATCAAAAGCTGCTGAAATCCAAACAGCATCAGTCTAATGGCTAAGGTCAGCATGACAATAAACCACAAATAACATCTCTGACCAGCAACTTTCCAAACTCCTCCCGGATCAGAGACATGCCAGCCCAGAGAAAACCTCCCCTCTGGCCAGAGAAATGTCAGCCCCAATATAACCTCCCCTCTGACCAGAGACATTCCAACCCTGCCATAAACTTCCCCCCAACACAGAAAAGTTCCAAGCTCTCTCACCAATAAAGACTCTTAGTCTGTAAGAGAGAGCGCTCCAGACCCAAATCGGCCAGAAGTCCTTCTCAGATTTATTTTTCCAAAATAAACCTGTCTTTGACTATTAAGCTGCATTTCATGTTTCTTTCCTCTTTAACTCTTACAATAAGCACTTATTAAGTGTATTTAAACGAAAAATGAATACATAAATTATTACGAGAGAAATAAAAATCAATCCTAGAAGAATCTTTGATGGCAGAGATGGTGCCTTTCTTGGTCACTACCATAAACTTAGAATCCTATGAGCCAGGTACTTAGCAGGTACTAAAATATTTGTTTATTATTACTTTTGTTTTCTTTTATTGTTTCCAGTGGGATTGGATCAAATATTTGTTAAAGCACATGAATAGATGAAAGGGGGAATTAAAGAGGTGAATCATGTGATGAGCTTTCCCTACTCCACTACCACTCTTCCACAAGATTCCCATGGAGTCAGCAAAAGATCTGTATGTGTGTGCTTAGTGACTCCATTTTTATTTCCCCAAATCTAAACCCCTTCCCTGTGGAGGTCACAGAGTCATCACCCTCAGACATGGAAGTAAGGACGACATTCCTAGATCCATCATGTAAATAAGATTTATTTTTAAAACAAAGGCCACTTATAGTGTTCTACTATAAGTACCTCTGAGATACCTTTATGAAAAAGGGAAGAGAAGAGAAGAGAAGAAATAGACATAAAGTGATGAGCTTGGCTTATTAACGGCTTTCTTATAATGCTAAATGTGGTATTTCAGGGAAGGAGAAATCAAAGTGAGACTTTAAAAAAAAATCTAATTCCCCTGAGTTCCTGACCTATATTCAATCCTATAAATAAAATCAGTATATTTTATTTATAATTACAGATTAATGAAAATCCCTAGCTACTTATGAATATACAAATCCCTCATTATCTTCATTTATGAGAGAAACCTAGGATTACTTCTAACCTCCTGAATTACAAATTTACCAAAGTCCCTATATTTCTTAACGAAAACACTAATTGCCATTTTTACACACTGTATTTACTCTCATCATTTCACATTCAGGAGCAAATTTGCTAACTCTACTCACTGTTTTTCAAGAAGAAAGCTACATGTAGTCACTGAAAGGAGGGGAAATTCTTTGATTGGAAACATCCAATTAGTTCTTTTTACTTCCTTTACCTCCAAAGGAGACACTAAGATTAAACACCATGAATAACCAGAAAAATAACTGCTCTGGCCATTTCCTCCTTCTCATTATAGGCACTACCATAAATCAATGAGTTTCGCACTGTAAAACATGTAGATATATTACCACCATTAAAAGGCCTATCAACAAACACTAGGCACTTTAAGAATCTCCAGGGAAGGTCATAAAAAGTAGGGTTTCTTTTATACTTGATTTTTCTCCAAGCCTGGTGATATGGTTTGGCTGTGTTCCTACACAAATCTCATCTTGAATTGTAGTAATCCCCACGTGTCAAGGGCAGGACCAGGGAGAGATGATTGAATTATCGGGGCGGTTTCCCCCATGCTGTTCTCGTCATAGTGAGTGAGTTTTCATGAGATCTGATGGTTTTATAAGAGACTTCCCCCTTCACTCGGCTCTCATGCCTCCTGTCTCCATGTGAAAAGGTGCCTTCTTCCATGATAGTAAGTTTCCTGAGGCCTCCTCAGCCATGCATAACTGTGAGCCAATTAAACCTCTTTTCTTTATAAATTACCCAGTCTTGGGTACTTCATTATAGCGCGAGAATGAACTAATACACCTGGTTTGACTAGATAAAGTTAATTTCACATTTATTTAGCTAAGTATATTTTTGTCTTTACTCTCCAAAACTGTTTATTTAAAAGAAAATTGACATGCAATATTTGATTTTGTTTAGCAAGAAGAATTCATAGTCTTGTCTTTTGAAGTGCTGTAACCTCCAACTACAGTTTTTAACTAGTCACATCAACAGAGACTTATAAGAAATAATAATAGCAATAACCACCACTATTACCACAGAGAGGCCACCACACCCAGCTTACTCGACCTCTTAGTGCTAAGCACTTCACATGCGTGAGTTTCTTTAAGCTTTGTAATACAAAAAAATTAGTTTTATTGACCACAGTTTATGGAGATAGATTTGGTAGAATTCAATTTAACATATTAAACAAAGTACCTAAAACATAAGATCTTTATAAGTGCTACCACTTTTGTAATTGTACAGCTATTTTTCAATAATCTTAAAGGTACAATAAATAAAGAAACACAGGTCAGGAAAAGAAGAAGCTCTTCTTCCTAAGAAGAGCTGAGAAAATGTGTTGCAAATATGAAGGCTCTGCTCATCTAACTGGTTTAGAACTGGAGTTTAGAATACCTAGAATAACTCTTGCCTGTCCCCTGCCCCTAAATCAAGTAGTGACATTACCTCCACATTTTCTACCTAATCCCTAATGATTACTACACTGTATCTCCAGGTTGACAGGGAAAAAGCTTTTTTTTTTTTTTTTTTTTTTTTTTTAATTAATTTATTATTATTATACTTTAAGTTGTAGGGTACATGTGCATAACGTGCAGGTTTGTTACATATGTATACTTGTGCCATGTTGGTGTGCTGCACCCATCAACTCATCATTTACATCAGGTATAACTCCCAATGCAATCCCTCCCCCCTCCCCCCTCCCCATGATAGGCCCCGGTGTGTGATGTTCCCCTTCCTGAGTCCAAGTGATCTCATTGTTCAGTTCCCACCTATGAGTGAACAGACATTTCTCAAAAGAAGACATTCAGACAGCCAACAGACACATGAAAAAATGCTCATCATCACTGGCCATCAGAGAAATGCAAATCAAAACCACAATGAGATACCATCTCACACCAGTTAGAATGGCGATCATTAAAAAGTCAGGAAACAACAGGTGCTGGAGAGGATGTGGAGAAATAGGAACGCTTTTACACTGTTGGTGGGATTGTAAACTAGTTCAACCATTATGGAAAACAGTATGGCGATTCCTCAAGGATCTAGAACTAGATGTACCATATGACCCAGCCATCCCATTACTGGGTATATACCCAAAGGATTATAAATCATGCTGCTATAAAGACACATGCACACGTATGTTTATTGCAGCACTATTCACAATAGGAAAAAGCTTTTAAGGTAAACAATAGGTCTCTTACATGATGGCAAGCCCATAGTTGGTGTGGATAAGTAGTTGCAACCGACTTATTCGCAAACAGCAGCGGTCAGCTATAGGCTTATTCACTGGCTGTTTGACAGGTGTGCAACCATCAACCTAACAGCTACCCACAATGGTAACTTATTAAATTACACAGTCTTAATTGGTGCATTGCCCTTCCCTGTCTCACTGTCATCGTGGTGTTCCTGGAATCACCTCCCAGATAAACAACTTACATTAAAATCCTTATCCTGGAATCTACTTATGAGAGATATAGGGTTATTGTGACAATTAAATGTATAACAAAATCAAAATTTCACTCTAAGTAAACTCAGATTGGCCAAAGTAAAATGAAACAAAATGTCACTGCTGTATATTTTATATCTTTTTTTTTTTTTTTTTTTTTTTTTTGATGGTCTCACATCCAGGCTAGAGTGCAGTGGGATCATGGCTCACTGCAGCCTCCATCTTCTGGGCTCAACTGATCCTCCCACCTCAGCCTCCCAAGTAGCTGGGACCACAGGTATGTACCACCTCACCTGACTATTTTAAAAAAATTTTTAATAGAGACTGGGCCTCACTATGTTGCCCAGGATGAACTCGAACTCTTGGACTCAAGCATTACTCCCACCTCAGCCTCCCAAAATGCTGGTATTACAGGAGCCACCACACTAAGTCTATTCAATAACTATTCTAATCTTCTCATAACCTTTAACTTGCTATGTAAAGGCAGAAGGAGAATCTAGAAACCTTTTTTTAAAAATCCCAATGAACAATGAGTCTTCCTTGCTTTCTTTGTTGACACAAGAAAAACAATCCTTCAAATTCAAACAATGTCCATTTTTTCCATTTTTAATATTTTTACCATTTAACAAGATGGCCTCAGCTTATATTGGGTAGGATGTGTTTACTATGTCTCTGTAGAAGATGTAGAGTTGGGAGCCTCTAAAACTTCAGTGGTTCTTTTGTAAAGCAGTTTAATGATTCTGCTCCCTTGTGAATGACACTGCCATGCACTGGCCCCATTTGAAGCTTTGGGAAACTGTGACATTACCTTTGACTGAAATCCTTATCCCAGCCATTATTGTCTGCTCATGAAGTTCCTGTCTACAGCACTCTCTTTATGACCAGTCTCTCCGCTGGGGTGCAGTAAATGTATGAATCTCATGTGCACTCTCCACAGGTCACAGTAAGTCAGAAGGGTTTCCACTGTTGCATTCAAGAAGTCTTTTTTCTACGTCAATGCCATTTTAATTTAATTGTGGAATGTTGGACGTACTGAGTGAGCATGGAGACTCTCCTAGAGGCTTATTAAGGAAGCATACTATTAGACAATTCCCCAAATGTTTTCATGTTCCTCCATAATTATCTGGATATTTCTACCATCGGACATCCCATCCGGGTTCTACTCTGAAAGGCAGAAAAACCTGGACTCCTATCTCTTGCTTCGGCCCTACGTCTCTCCTACGTTTTGTCTCTGTGATCCCAGTCGGATAAGATGAGCTTTCCTGTCCCTCTATAGCATATCAAGGGTTCTCTCAACCCCAGTGTATAAAAATGCTCCATGATTTAGGGACTCAGATATGGCTCATGACTAGATAGAGACATTCAGAATTGAGAAATCTCCACAAATCTTGCTTTTAAAGATCAGTGTCTCAGTACACAGATCAAGAGACCACCCCAAAGGCTCAAAGTTGACCAATACCTCTATTCCTCACTCCCAGGACCCTGAGCCTCTGAGCTCAGTCTTAAAACAGAAGGCTACAATCTGATATGACTGAAGAGGAAAATGGAAATTTATCAGTATAATATGTCTAACATAATATCTATGTCACATATATAAGGTGCCTAGAACACTATCTAGCTCATAGCAAGTGGACGCTTGGGTCCAGTGCTAAGGTTTGAAGAAAACATGATGGAAGGTCTAACTTTTAAATTGAGCCCTGAAGGGATAGATAAAATGTGAACATACTGAGTTGGGCAAAAGCACTCCAAACAGGAGGAACAATCTGAGCAGGAAATAGGAACCAAATCGTTAGAGGATTTTGAATATCAGACAAGAATGTTGTACTTTATTCTGCAGGCAATGAGGGACATTGAAAGTAGGTCCTTTAGCAAGAAAGGGGCATAGTCAGAGCTTTAAAAGAAAGATCAATATGTCAGCAATTGTGAAATAAAATGTCATCATTATTATAGAGCAAATAAAAATGGAAACATTAGAATTCCAATAGGTAAGATCCCAGAATAGAATGATTCTTAAGTAAGATATTCACCCTTCCCAATTATTGCTTTGTGCCAAAATAGAAAGTGGTCAAAATGCCAGACCCAGCAGTGATAGTCATTATAAAAATAATCATATAGTATGAAGAGATGATAGATAATTTATTAAAGAAGACTATATTATTCTCCATCAATTGGTGTACTTTCCAAAATGGACTCTGCTTTCATTATTTTTTAGTATTTTACAATTATTTTCAGTTATAGCAACTTTATTAAGAAAACATTTTAGAAGTAACCTACCAACTCCCTAAACCACTTAAAACATGTACTGCATCACTTGTCTAAACTCTTTCTGGTTAGTTGATCTCATGCCTAATAATTATGACAAAAGCAGACATTCTCAACTCAGTTGTCAGCAGACTTAAATATTACCAGCTAAAAAGAGATTTCACCGTACTAAAATGTCCCAACAAATGTACATGACACATCCACTAGTATAATGTGAAATATTAACATAAATATTTTACCCATAAGTGGCATTTGTTAAAAATAAAGTGCATGGGTGTTCTGGATTTTCTGAGAGAGCTTTGCATAACTTCTAATTCACAATTTTGATAATTGCCAGAGTGGTTCCCAGTTAGTGTAGAGTAGCCAAGAGCTCAAAAAAGCATTTTCCAACAAAGTTTTCAAATATAGCTGCCACAAAGGTCAAAGATTCTTTTAATTTCAGTGTCATCCCTGCTAATTCGGAGCATCAAGAAAAAGATTTTAATTGTTTTATTTTGGATCTACTAAAAATGAAATGCTAGCAACAACAACAACAAATCCTCCAGGGCATTCGTTACCTACATCATGCATGGGAGAACTGAATTTAGCTTTTAAAAGTTAAAGTGGAACTTGAAACAGAGCAAAATGAAGTCAAGTGTACTGTGAAAAATTCGTGATTTCAAAATGGAAGCAAGGTCACATTTTATTGGTAATCTTTAAGTAGGTTTAGAAAGACTGCAATGTAGCATGGAGAATTTGGTATTTGGGCTCATCGGATTCCGCTCTTTATTCAGACAAAATCTGAGCTATAGAAATCAAATACAAAAGAGTGCTAATTTCAATTGGCTTCCAACAAGACCTTATCCAAGCTACATATTACTATTTTCAAAAATAATTGATACGTAATATTAAAATCAAATAATTACATATTTATGTGAAATATATCTGTATGTTAAAAGCAAACACATAGCATAAACAGATGCTGTGTATTAAAATGGATTTTATTTTCACCATCTCACCCCATTGACATTAGCACTATATGACAGTAAATGTCTTTTTTGCTGGCTCAATATAACACTGTATCAAAGGAACTAACAACAAACAATGCATAATATATCAATATTATTTGTTATTTTTCCCTTTATAAATCATATCTCAAAATGTATGTAATATTCTTTAAATATAACGCTTCAAATGCATATGCAATGATGAAATGTAGCAGGATTGCCAAAACTGATGAATATCTCAGAGACATTACCATTGTTTTTCCTGGAAAATACTTCTTTGGAAAACATGAGACATCTTTGAGATCAAAATAAACACCTGTCAAAGGAAAGTCTTGGGAACCCCAAATAGTATTTCTAAAGAGATAAAAGAATGTTGCAGTCTTCCAGAAAGGAAATCAAGTGGAAGTAGATATTAATTGGGCACTACAGAGACAATCCTGAGAAAACAGAGGCCTTGTTTTCTAAAGAAATTGGCTTTTGTAACATAAAGGAGATACAACTCTGAGAGTGAAAGTTGTCACAGTGATACATATCACACAATGGAAATGCCAAACAAAACCATCACCACTTGAAATCAAACGTGATTCAAGTTACTTGGGTAAAACACCACCGTGGGTGGTATTTTTTTTTTTTTTTTTTTAACCAAGCAGCCTAACAGCGTATTAAGGAGGAAAACTTAATTGATAACACACTTTGCTCAATTATAAATAAGCTGACTGGAAAAGAGGTGGGCATGATGGAAAGCAAATCCAAATGAAGCTGTTATTATTTTAATCTATAAAAACATTACATCCAAGTTTAGACTCGTTGAGCTCTAAATATTTGGGAAAACATATTTAAAGAAATTATACAGGTTTGATCCAAAATCTCAGTGGCACAACTTGAAATATGGGTAATCGTCCTGTGAAATTTGTGAATAGGAGAACCCGCTGTAGGATATTTAACATAAATCAGCCACATAATTTCTATCACTGATATCCAGGGAATTTCAATGACAAATCTAGTTTTAAACATTGATAAAACAATTTTGGTAGTTTTGATACAAGTGAAAGTCATGGGATATCAGATTTAAAAAGAAACCTGGGTGCTATCAAGTCTGAGGTCAGTAATTTTTGGAGGATACTAAAGCCCAGTGAGACTATCCAAAGTCAGATATGGGGAAAAGTAGAGTCATCCCTCCTAGGCTGCTAAAATCCTCCCCATCCAGGCTCATCCTTGAAGATCTCATTCAAAACAAAGTTCCTCCCATCCCCCTCTGCCTGCTCTGGCATGGTCTGAACCATTTGCCTATTAATTGCCCTGCCTGGTTTCATTTGTTCTTTCTGCTGTATTTAAACTGTGGGAATTATTCTACTGTTCGCCTTTTTCTTGCTCAACGAAACTGTGACACTGCTAGGAATGCCGAAGCAGGGTTTTAGGTTCTCAGGATATTTAAGAGCTGGAGAAAGCACTCAATGTGTCTTCTAAGTAAATTTTGTAGAAACTGTACTCCCAATGACAGGCTCTGGCATCTCACTCTAAAGTAAGTAACAGGTGAGGCATTGCCCTTTGATAACCAGGACATGGATTCTAGAATTGGTTATGTCCATTCACACAATGTGTTCGTCTCCTCTCTGGCTATCCTTCTGATGACTCAGAAGTCTCAACCCTAATTTGGTTCTCTCAGGGCCCTGGCTTGCTCATCCGCTTTATGATTCTCCTTTATTCTTCTGTACCTGGGTATTCACTTCATGTCCACCCTCGTCATCATTCTGCGGACAAAGATGCAGACTGTACTGGCAGCATCTGAACATGCAGAAACCTCCCATAACACTGAGAGGTCTTATACCTTTCTCCCATCTGGCATTATTAACTATGAGAGGGTAAAGGAAACAACTCTGTCTATTCTTTGCATCTGACTGCACTGTCCAGTTTCTAGTGGCTTAAATACACTTTTATTTTCAGAGAGAATTTCGCTCTTCTTGCCCAGGCTGGAGTGCAATGGTGCGATCTCAGCTCACTGCAACCTCCAACTCCCAGGTTCAAGTGATTCTCCTGCCTCAGCCTCCCAAATAGCTGGGATTACAGGCATGCGCCACCACACCTGGCTAATTTTATATTTGTAGTAGACACGGGGTTTCTCCATGTTGGTCAGACTGGTCTCGAACTCCTGACCTCAGGTGATCCACCGGCCTCAGCCTCCCAAAGTGCTGGTATTACAGGTGTGAGCCACCGCACCTGGCCCCTAGTGGCTTAAATACATTTAAAGCATCATAGCCTAACCTGTAAATTGCACTGCAGCATACACATCTAAATCAGTAGTTCTTCCACAACAAAACACAACAACCCAGCATGTTTTCTCATCTACATTCTACATTCATACCTCATTCTTAGGGACCACTTGGGGATACCAGGCTGTACCTCCCAGAACCCTTTTTAGAACTAAAGAATTATTTTCACAGCTGCTGAAAGTGCTGCAGGCTAGAAGTCTTCACCCTGAAGCCCTCTCTGGGAGCTACCCTTGGCAAAAGAGACCACCTTCTCCAAGGTCAAGCCCCCTTCCCAGAATCTAGAATCAAGAATCAAGAGAATCAAGAATTAAGGCTTGCTACCTTACTTAAACTCAGGGCAATTCTGAAGAGCCAATCCAGCTTCAGAGCTCCCCTGCAGCAAGATGTTACAATTTTGTTGTAACTGCATTTTAGCAATTCAATATCTTCCTCTGTCTAGTCCTGGCTTCTTCCCTTCCCCACGGAGGAACACTACCTATAACAAGCCTTAGCATCCCTCCATTTTTAATTTTTCATATTAGTAACCTGCCTTTCATCCTCTGTTCATTCACTCAATGAATATTGTCAGGGTACCTACTCTACACCAGGCACTATTTTGGGTGCTGGTTATTCAGCAATGAACAAGACTGCAAAGGCCCTGCCATCACAGAGTTGCCATTTCAGTAAGGGAAGAAAGTAATAAACAAACATATAATTTACTACCGCATAGGGGTAATGCTTGAAGGAAAATTAATTGAACTGTAACAATACAGAGTTATTGGGAGGAAGCATTTATTTAAACAGAAAAGACCAGAGAAGACCCCTATGGTGGAGTGAGATGGAACTGATAACTGAATGAAGGGGCAGAATGAACCATGCAAAGACATAAAAAATTGCATTCAAAGCAGAAGAAAGAGCAAGTGCAAAGTTCCCAGGGCTAAAATAATATGTAATTTTGAAGAATGGTTAGGACAGTTTGGTAAGAGTAGAGTGAAAAGGAGAGAAATAGATAGGAAATAAACTCAAAGACAGAGGCAGCAGTTCCTGCAGGGACTTGTAGAGGTAAGGAGGTCAGATTTTATTCCAAATGTGATAAGAATCTACTGCAGGAACAGGGGAGGACACTGTCCAATTGATGTTTGAAAAGATTATTCTGGCTATTGTGTGGAAAGAAACTGAGGGGGCAAGGGTAGGAGCAGGAAGATCTCCTAGGAGGATAATGCCTGTTGCCAAGGAAACACAGCCTCATTTGGGTTTCAGATAATATCAAAAATGAAACAAAAAAAAATCACAGAAAATACAGAATAAGTTGAGCATGTGGACTACATTGATGTTGCCTTATACTCTGTGTCTTCATCTTCCTTCTTTTCTGTTTCTTCACTTTTGATACTAATAGCTCAGAGCTGACCTCATTGTATGAAGGACCCAGTGATCACCACTAGGGCAGGAAAATAAAATTGACACCCAACTCTTAGAAGATCCCCCACAGGAAACAAAAATAGCTGATGCTGTGGTTTACAACACACAATTGCAAACAAATAGATAAGAAACAAACAAAAAGAAATAGAAAAAGATCGGTTATGTATAAAGAAACATCTACTCTCAGCTGCAAGTATGATCCAAGGAAGTCTTAAGGAAAATATTAAAATATTTTGAACTAGTACAGTTTACCAAGAAAAAAAGAGAAGACACAAATTAGTATTGTTATAAATAAAAGACGAACCATCACTACTGATTCAAGGACACGTAAAAAATAAAAAAGGGATACTACAGACAACTCTATGCCTGCTCAATAACTTAGATCAAATGGGCTAATTCTTCAAAGACACAAACTATGGAAACTGACTCAGGGAGAAATAGATAATCTTTTAAAAAAAATTTTATTCTACTTTAAGTTCTGGGATACGTGGGCAGAACGTGCAGGTTTGTTACATAGGTATACACATGCCGTGGTGGTTTTTTGCACCCATCAACCCATCATCTACATCAGGTATTTGTCCTAATGCTATCCCTTCTCTAGTCCCCCAGTCCCCAACAGGCCCTTGTATGTGATGTTCCCCTCACTGTGTCCATGTGTACTCATGATTCAACTCCCACTTATAAGTGAGAACATGAGGTGTTTGGTTTTCTGTTCTTGTGTTCTTGTGAGAATGATGATTTCCAGTTTCATCCATGTCCCTGCAAAGGACATGAACTCATCCTTTTTTATGGCTGCATAGTATTCCATGGTGTATATGTGCCACATTTTCTTTATCCAGTCTGTCTTTCATGGGCATTTTGGTTAGTTCCAAGTATTTGCTATTGTGAACAGTGTTGCAATAAACACACGTGTGCATGTGTCTTTATAGTAGAATGATTTATAATCTTTGGGTATATACCCAGTAATGGGATTGCTGGGTCAAATGGTATTTCTGGTTCTAGATCCTTGTGGAATCACCACACTGTCTTCCACAATGGTTGAACTAATTTACACTCCCACCAACAGTGTAAAAGCATTCCTACTTATCCACATCCTGTCTAGCAACTCTTGTTTCCTGACTTTTTAATGATCACCATTCTGGCATGAGATGGTATCTGATTGTGGTTTTGATTTGCATTTCTCCAATGATCAGTGATGATAAGCTTTTTTTCATATGTTTGTTGACTGCTTAAATGTCTTCTTTTGAGAAGGGTCTGTTCATATCCTTTGCCCACTTTTTGATGGTTTTTTTTTTTTCTTGTAAATTTGTTTTTCTTTGTAGATTCTGGATATTAGCCCTTTCTCAGATGGATAGATTGCAAAAATTTTCTCCCATTCTGTAAGTTGCCTGTTCACTGTGATGATAGTTTCTTTTGCTGTGCAGAAGCTCTTTAGTTTAATTAGATCCCATTTGTCAATTTTGGCTCTGTGGCCATTGCTTTGGTGTTTTAGTAATGAAGTGTTTGCCCATGCCTATGTCCTGAATGGTATTGCCTAGGTTTTCTTCTAGGGTTTTTATGGTTTTAGGTTTTATGTTTAAGTCTTTAATCCATCGTGAGTTAATTTTTGTATAAAGTGTAAGGAAGGGGTCCAGTTTAAGTTTTCTGCATATGGTTAGCCAGTTTTCCAACACCATTTATTAAATAGGGAATCCTTTTCCCATTTCTTGTTTTTTTCATGTTTGTCAAAGATCAGATGGTTATAGATGTGTGGTATTTCTGAGGCCTGTGTTCTGTTCCATTGGTCTATCTATCTGTTATGGTACCAGCACCATCCTGTTTTGGTTACTGTAGCCTAGTAGTGTAGTTTGAAGTCAGGTAGTGTGATGCCTACAGCTTTGTTCTTTTTGCCTGGGATTATCTTGGCTATACAGGCTCTTTTTTGGTGCCATATTAAATTTAAAGTAGCTTTTTCAAATTCTGTGAAGAAAGTCAATGGTAGCTTGATGGGGATAGCACTGAATCTTTCAATTACTTTGGCAATATGGCCATTTTCATGATATTGATTCTTCCTATCCATGAGCATGGAATGTTTTTCCATTTGTTTGTGTCCTCTCTCATTTCCTTGAGGAGTGGTTTGTAGTTCTCCTTGAAGAGGTCCTTCACATCCCTTGTAAGTTGTATTCCTAGGTATTTATTCTCTTTGTAGCAATTGTGAATGGGAGTTCATTCATGATTTGACTCTCTATTTATTGTGTATACAAATGTTTGTGATTTTTGCACATTGATTTTGTATCCTGAGACTTTGCTGAAGTTGCTTATCAGCTTAAGGAGATTTGGGGCAGAGACAATGGGGTTTTCTAAATATACAATCATGTCATCTGCAAACAGAGACAAGCTGACTTCCTATCTTCCTATTTGAATACCCTTTATAATATTAATAGTCCTACATCTATTACATAAATTGAATTAACTTAAAAATTTTTTAAAGCCCAGACCCAAAGGACTTAACTGGTGAAGTTTACCAAATGTTTACCAAAAAAAAAAAAAATAGACCAATTCTGCATAATTTTGTGTAGAAAATTGAAAAATAGAGAACACCTCCCAACTAATTTTATGAGGTTCACATTACTCTAATACGCAAACCAAGTAAAGATAGTACAAGAAAACTACAGACTGATGTCTCTCATGAATGTGTATGTCAATTCCTTAACAAAATATTAGCGAATTTAACCAGTCAGACATAAAGAGGATTGCGCCGCACAATTATGCAAGACTGGTTCAACATTAGTAAGCCAATCAGTGTAACTTATTGTATTAACAGACTAAATAAGAATAACTATATAATCATATTAATGGATGATGAAAAAAATTTAATAGTATTCAATACCCACTCACGATAAAGATGCTCATAAAAAATAGAAAAATAGAAATAGAAGAAACTGTCTTTAATAAAGTTTATATGTGAAAAACCTATAGCAAATATAATACTTACTAATGAGAGGCAGGATGCTTTCCCCTGAGATCAAGAACAAGGCAAAAATGTCCTCTCTCACCACTAGAAAGATTAAAAACAGATCAATGGTGGCCAGAAGTTTCTGAGGGCAGGAATATTTGACCAGGGGAATCACAGGAAAGTTTGTAGGGTGGTGCAATATCTGCATGGTAAATATATGAAACTATGCATTTGTCAAAATCCATAGGACTGTACAGCACAGAGTCAACCTCAATGCAAGCCAACAAAATTTTTTAAACTTTCAGGAAATTGAGGGATCCCAGAATGGAATGCATACTGTGATAAAAGAACCTAATTGTATTAGAAATATATATGACATAACCTCACTGAAGTGGGTGGAGAAAAACTGCTGACCCGAGTAAGCTAGGAAACTGATATTTTGACTAAAAACTGTAAGAATAATACACAAGGAATTGCACACAAATAATGTATTTTGGTTAATAAAGTTGTTTCTCACAAGGAATGGGTAAACAATTCTGATTGATACACATATATACTAAAATTAAACAAATAAGTAAAAAGATGGCAGATAATGGGAGCTAGGTTTCTCAGTTATTGGAGTGGGAGATTACACCTAAAACAAAGAGGAACGCTAGAATGAACCATGTAGGACTAGACTAGAATTGGAGAAATCACTATGAATTCACATTTAGCTTAACATAAATATAAGATTTATATATATATTATATATACACACACACAGTGATATATAGATAATATAGATACAAGTGGATATGCACAGAAACAACTACATATGTGTGTGTACATATATATACATATATATATAACTGAATTAGTATTCACATATATTATTTCCTAGCCCTGTCTGCTGAACCTAGAAGCAATGATATTACAGTAACGATGAGCATGAGCACAACCAGAACTCAGACTTTGCTTTTTAATACTCTAACAAATGCTCAAATAAAAGGAATTGGGGATCCTTGGGAAAATGAGTGATTCTAGGGCTGGGACATGAAACCTAGGTGATGAGCCTGGAACATCTTGTACTGCTAGAAAGTAAGGAGTGCTCAAAAGGCAAACAAAAATATCAGGGCATATCAAAAGGACAGAAGAGCAACTGAAAGAACTCTCAGTGGTCAAAGCTAAAATAATTTGATCAAAAAAACAAACAACAAACTATTGGATTATAACCCAAAGTGTAAAATAATTAACTATAAGTGTGTACTAATTTAAATAAGTGATTGAATACATTAAAAATGAGAAAGCAAAGAAAAATCTCTTGTGACAAAGAATTCTAAATAATTTGTGTAGATGTTCTATCCTCAAAAAGGTGGAGTATGACTCCCCAACCCTTGACTGGGAACTGAATTTAGTGACTTGCTTCCAAAAATCAGAATTTGGAAAGGGGGAAGAAAACTTTACAGCAGAGAAACCTAACATGTGATACCTAAGCAAGATCATCAAAGCTAACATAATCAGTGAGAAGTCATGGTGAGAGCATGCATCCTTGGTATGATATGATAGAAATGGCATTTCACCTTGCGATTTCCCTCCCCCAAACCTCTATCCTTATCCTAAGCACAACCAAAACATCAGACAAATACCAATAGAGGGACATTCAATGAAACACATGACCAGTACGCCTCAAAACAGTGAAGGTCATCAAAAATAAGAAAGTCTGAGAAATTGTCACAGATTAGAGGAGCCTAAAGAGACACAACAACTAAATGTAATGTGATATCATGTATGGGATCTTGTAAGAGAAAAAGGACATTAGGAAAAAACTAGTGATATCAAAAGCCAGTGTGGATATTGGTTCTTAGTAATGTACCAACATTGGTTTCCTAGTTGTGACAAAGGTTGCATAGCAATGTAAAATATTAACAACAGGGGAAACTGGTTCAGGAGTATATGGGAATCTTCTGTTTTATCTCTGTAACTTTTTGTAAATCTAAAGCCATACTAAATAAAAAGGTTATTTAAATTAAAAAAAGAGGCACTCTAAAGAAAAATATTATCTCAGGTCAAAGTATAACACATAATCAACTTCCATTGTCTGAGCTCCAGTATTTTATTTCCTTCTCTTCATCTTGTCCTTTTCTAGGGCCAGAGCATTTTCCTTATCAGTTAATTTCGCTGCGGGTCCAGTTCCTTTTTTTCCTCTCTTTAGATTTATCCTATAGCCCTCTTTTGGGATTTTTTTTTTCAAAAATCTATATTTAAAGCTGCACCAAATAGTCCCCAGATATTCCCCTAAGTCTTCCTTGTGTCAAGATCTCCACTTCTCTGGGATCCTGATCCCCATTACCAATTAAATGGACAAAGATCTATATCCAGGTCACAGGGGCAGAGAAACCATTTATGCTTCAGAAGCACTTTAGTGAAAAAGAGAAGGAGACAGGCAGTGAAATCCAGTAATAACCTAAAGCCTCACGGGACCAACGATCCAAGTATTGCTTACAAAACAATTCCTATAGAACAGTAGGGAGTCAATAACTTTTTAACCTGAACACAATTTCGAAAATGGCTCCTACATGTATAATGCTACCTCTCATTTAATTTATAATTCTTCTTCCTATTTTTCCCAGGCTTCCTCAGTTCTCATGCCACTGTTATGTACATCATAACGGATAGTTATAACATGTTACCTTTTAGTGATTACTATGTGCTATGAACTCTCTGAATTGTTTCATTTAATCCTTGTAATAAGATAGTTACTCTTATTATCTATAAATTGTGAATAATAAAAGTAAGTGAAAAGAGATTCAGTAAGTTTATACCACGATCATGTTTGTAAATGGTGGAACCAAGATTTGAACCAAGATACACATAGCTCCAGAATCCATAATTTTAACCTCTATACATTCAGTTTCCTGTCTTTGTAGCTCTTTCTACTCAATTACCCCTTTAGAGACCTTTAACATTTGTCATTTAATAAACATAGATGCTAAAATCCTTAACAAAATGCTAGCTAAGCGACTCCAACAACGTATCAAAAAGATAATCCAGCCAAGCGTGGTGGCTTGCACCTGTAATTCCAGCACTTTGGGGGACCAACGTAGATAGATCACTTGAGGTCAGAAGTTTGAGACTAGCCTGGCCAACATGGTGAAATCCCATCTCTATCAAAAATACACACACAAAAAATAGCTGGGCATGGTGGCATGTGCCTGTAGTCCCAGCTGCTCTGGAGGCTGAGGCAGGAGAATTGTTTGAACCAGGGTGGTGAAGGTTGCAGTGAGCTGAGATCTCACCACTGCACTCCAGCCTGGGTGACAGAGAAAGACTCTGTCTCGAAAAGAAAAAAGATAATCTACCATGATCAAGTGGTTTTTATACCAAGGATGTAGGGATGGTTTAATATACACAAGTCAATAAATGTGATACACCACATAAATAGAATTAAAAACAAAAATTACATGATCATCTCAATAGATGCAGAAAAAAAATCAACAAAACCCAGCATCCTTTTATGATTAAAACTCTCAGCAAAACTGGCATACAAGGGACGTACCTCAATGTAATAAAAGCCATCCATGACAAACACACAGCCAGCGTAATACTGAATGGGGAAAAGTTGAAAGTATTCCCTCTGAAAACTGGAATAAGACAAGGATGCCCACTCTCACCACTCTTCTTCAACATAGTACTGGAAGTCCTACGCAGAGCAGTCAGGCAAGAGAAAGAAATAAAAAGCATCCAAATCAGTAAAGAGGAAGTCAAACTGTCACTGTTAGCTGATGACATGATCGTTTACCTTGAAAACCCTAAAGGCTCCTCCAGAAATCTCCTAGAACTCATAAAAGAATTCAGCAAAGTTTCTGGATACAAGATTAATGCACACAAATCAGTAGCTCTTCTATACACCAACAGCAACCAAGTGGAGAATCAAATCAAGAACTCAACCCCTTTTACAATAACTGCAAGAATAATAAAATAATTAGGAATATACCTAACCAAGGAGTTGAAGACCTCTACAAGGAAAACTACAAAACACTGTTGAAAGAAATCATAGACGACATAAAGAAATGGAAACATCCCATGCTCATGGATGGGTAGAATCAACATTGTGAAAATGATCATACTGGCAAAAGCAATCTACAAATTCAATGCAATCCCCATCAAAATACCACCCTCACTCTTCACAGAATTAGAAAAAACAATTCTAAAATTCATATGGAACCAAAAAAGGGACTGTATAGCATAAGACTATGCAAAAATAACAAATCTGGAGGCATTACATTACCTGACTTCAAACTATACTATAGGGCCACAGTCACCAAAACAGTATGGTACTGGTACAAAAATAGGCACATAGACCAATGGAAAGGAATAGAGAACCCAGGAATAAACCCAAATACTTACAACCAACTCATCTGCAACAAAGCAAACAAAAACATAAAGTAGGGAAAGGACACCCTTTTCAACAAATGGTGCTGGGATCATTGGCAAGTCATATGTAGGAGAATGAAACTGGATCCTCATCTCTCACCTTATACAAAAATCAACCTCAGATGAATTAAGGACTTAAATCTAAGACTTGAAACTATAAAAATTCTAGATTATAACATTGGAAAAACCCTTCTAGATGTTGGCTTAGGCAAGGATTTCATGACCAAGAACCCAAAAGCAAATACAATAAAAACAAAGATAAATAATTGGGACTTAATTAAATTAAACAGCTTTAGACGGCAAAAGGAACAATCAGCAGAGTAAACAGACAACCCACAGAGTGGGAGAAAGTCTTCACAATCTATACACTTGACAAAAGGCTAATGTCTAGAATCTACAATGAACTCAAACAAATCAGTAAGAAAAAAAAAATCTCATCAAAAAGTGGGCTAAGGACATGAATACACAATTCTCAAAAGAAGATATACAAACATATGAAAAAAATGCTCAACATCACTGATGATCAGGGAAATGCAAATCAACACCACAACATGATACCACCTTACTCCTGCAAGAATGACCATAATAAAAAAATAAAAAAAAAGTAGATGTTGGCATGGATGTAGTTATCAGGGAACACTTCTACACTGCTGGTGGGAATGTAAACTAGTACCGCCACTGTGGAAAACAGTGTGGAGACTCCTTAAAGAACTAAAAGTAGAACTACCATTTGATCCAGCAATCCCACTACTGGGTATCTATCCAGAGGAAAAGAAGTCATTATATGAAAAAGATACTTGCACATGGATGTTTACAGTAGCACAATTGACAATTACAAAATCATGGAACCAACCTAAATGCCCATCAATCAATGAGTGGATGAAGAAACTGTGATATACATATGTGATGGAATACTATTCAGCCATAAAAAGGAATGAGTTAACAGCACTTACGGTGACCTGGATGAGATTGGAGACTCTTATTCTAAGTGAAGTAACTCAGGAATGGAAAACCAAACATCATATGTTCTCATTGATGTGTGGGAACTAAGTCATGAGGACGCAAGGCGTAAGAAAGATACAATGGACTGTGGAGACTTGGGGGGATATATGAGAGGGGTAGAGGGATAAAAGACTACAAATATGGTGCAGTGTATACTGCTAGATTGATGGGGCAGCAAAATCTCACAAATCACCACTAAAGCACTCACTCATGGGAGTAAATACCACCTGCACCCCAATAGCTTAAGGAAATTTTTAAAAAAATAGTCATTTGTTCTCTGTTCATATCAGATACAGTGGCCAATTCTTGAGAATCCAAGTTTTCTCAGACTATCATTGATATCCCCAAGAATCTGATCAGAAACAGGGTGAAAAAGAGACATCAAACTAAACAAAATCTCATACTTGAGTTTCATCTCTTTCCATTACCAACTCAATCCTCACCTCCTTAGAGCACCCAGCTAAAATTCTCATTTATGTATTTTACATATATATGTATATATATTTAAATATATATTATATATATATAATAAACCTTGGAAAATAATATATTTAAAAGAAGAATGAAGTACACAGTTAGAGAACAGTAATCTGTTAACTTGTCAATGAAAGCTCCATTACAGTGTATGTGCAAATACCTGAAAGTATACATCATTTGGTCTGTCTCACCCACTGTTGCCAAAAGATTTAAGGTGGAAATTCTAAGCATTTTTAATCTCACAAACCTAATTAGTTGGCTCAAAACTTTTCTCCCCTAATCAAATTAGAATCAGCAAGAAAAGAATCTGGTCAACAAAGAAAAACATCTAATAGAATAGTATTAATACAAATTTATGTTCCCAACTTTATTAATTAAATTTTAGAGTTATAAATTTATTATTTTTTAAACTTCATCTATTTAAAGTTTCCCCAATTAACAGTTCTCAAGAGAACAACTATGTAGGAACCACATCTCTTAGTTCTTTGGATGCCCCATAGAGTACAAAGTGCCTTGCTTACAGTTGAAGCTCAAAGAACGTTTTATCAATCAGTCAAAAAACTATGGTGCTTGCTCTATGATTATGGATAATTGTGTCAAGAGAAGTCCTGAGCCCAAATTCAAAGTGTTTGGGACTCTTCCAGTCATTAAGCAATTTCAGGAGAAGAATAATTATATCAAGTATGAGGTACTGATTCCTTTCCCACACTCCTTCATAAACTGCTCTGTAAGAACTTTAAACAAACATGAGGCACATATAACTTTCTTAGAAATGCCAAAACATTCTACACTCTTCAAATATTAGAATTATAAAAACATTTATCAATGTTTTATTAATTGAAAGTAGAAAGTAAATCTTTAATACTACCCACCCAGACAAATCAACACCCACTAGCTACAAGATAATCCTCCAATTGAAGATGCCAACTGTAGAGCATGAAGTTTTCCATGAATACAGATTTTCAAACAATGAACACCTGGCACAGAATCTGTCATAACATTCCCCATCATTGGCACTCTTGGCTGAAAAGGAATAAGAATATCTATTTATGTGCTCAATTAAATGAGCTGTTCAAATATACTCTAATACTCTATACTCTTTATTAGGTTCAGTGGATATTGTTTCACAATAAGCATACAACTCACATATGCACACCTACTACATACATATTATTTTTCCTTTTTAAAATTTAAATCTCCATATATGATAACTGAATTAAAACGCCAAGACATACAGTCATACTCTACATAATGACATTTCAGTCAACAATAAACTGCATAAGATTGTAATGGAGCTGAAAAGTTTCTACTGCCTAGTGATATTGTAGCTGTCATAACATTCACAGTGCAACGTATTCCTCACATGATTGTAATGATGCTGGCATTAAACAAACCTACTGTGCTGCCAGTCATATAAAAGTCTATCCAATATGATTATGTACAGCATATAATACTTCATAAAAATAAACAACTATGCTACTGGTTTTTGTATTTACTATACTTTGATCATTATTTCAGAGTATATTTCTCTACTTCTTTTTTTAAGTCAACTGTAAAACAGCCTCAGGCAGGTCCTTCAGGAGGATTTCCAGAAGAAGGCATTGTTA
Source organism: Macaca fascicularis (assembly GCF_037993035.2). Classification (NCBI taxonomy): domain Eukaryota; kingdom Metazoa; phylum Chordata; class Mammalia; order Primates; family Cercopithecidae; genus Macaca; species Macaca fascicularis. The sequence continues at coordinate 25,630,020 of NC_088376.1, read as the reverse complement.
TCACAGAAGATAACAGTTCCACGTGTGTTATTGTCCCTGAAGACATTCCAGTAGGACAAAGTGTGGAGGTGAAAGACAGTGATATTTGATGATCCTGACCCTGTTTTGACCTAGGCTAATGTATGTGTTTGTGTCTTAGTTTAAAAAAAATTTTAAGTAAAAAGAGAAAATAAAAACGGAAAATATTATATATTTTTTCTTTATAAAATAATGATAAAATCTTAAATCGATTTAAAGAAAAGAAATTTGTATAATTGTATGTTTGTGTTTTAAGCTAAATATTATTATAAAAGAGCCCAAAAGTTTTTTTAAAAGTAAAAAGTTACATTAAGCTAAGGTTATTAATGATAACTTTTTTTATAAATTTAGTACAACCTGAGTGTACATTGTTTATAACAATCTATAGTAGTGCACAATAATGCCCTAGGCCTTCACATGTACTCACTACTTACTCACTGACTCACCCAGAGCAACTTCCAGTCCCTCAAGCTCCATTCATGGTAAATGCCTAACAAGTACACTAATTTTTATCTCTTATCCCATATCTTTACTGTATCTTTTCTGTGTTTAGGTATGCAAATATTTACCATTGGGTTACACTTGCATACAGTATTCAGTACAGCAACATGCTGTACAAGTTTGTAGCCTAAGAGAATCCACCACACGGTAGAGCCCAGGTGTGTAGTAGATTATACCGCCTACATTTGTGTAAGTATACTCTATGATGTTCACACAATTTCAAGATCACCTAACAACTCATTTCTTAGAACATACCCTCATCATTAAGCATTCAATGACTGTATATTTTGTTCCACACATTTCCATTTAGTTTTCTCTTTAATATATTCATTCAGAGGTGGCAGTTGCTATTGCCATTTTGCTTTTAAATTGAGTATCACTAAAAAGCTAACTGTTGCTACTTAGTAACCTTCATCCCTGTTACCCTGCCTTAGGCAGCACAGCACACAATGGAGTCTCATCATGTAAGTGAAATGGATTTCTGTGTTTGTCCTGTGAACATTTACCCCAGGGATTCTCACAGATTGAGCACAGTGTTAGTGGACTGGGTTTTTATAGCTAAAGGGAACCAAATACCATGTGCAATTTGCTCAGCGCCACTTGGCAGTCTTTTCTAACAGTTCAAATGTTTACATATTTTACTTTAGAAGTACCAGCCACGTTCCCACTGTACGTAACCCTTGCTGTCACATCATTCCATGTTTCTTTCCTCTCTTTATAAGTAAAATCTTAATGAAAAACCAGAAAAGACTCCCTAAAGAGCCTCAGAGCTTACAGTTCTGCACAACACAGAACATGGTGCAGACAAAATGAAAACTGTGGAGTATACCCAGGACTCCCCACATTTACTGAATTCCATTCAGAAGAAATCCGGGCTCCCAGAAATTCCATGCAAGAGCATTTATTGCTATGGAATCCTAAAAGATCTGAATAAAGGCAGTCTCCACTACGAGGGGTCTGGACACCGAGAGTTTGACTAATCAGAGTGCTGAGAACCCTTGAATTAGCTTTCCAAATAAATTTGAGTAAAAGTAAACAAAAAGCACATTCTTCCTAATTCATAATAAAAAACAGTAATAGCTATACTGTTCTGAGTTGGAGCTCGGCTCAATCTCTTCAGCTATTAAAATTAGAGTGACAAAGGTATGTACTGGATAAAGTCATTGTGAAAATTATATCATCCATATAAAATGTTTAGCATAGAATCTTCCAAATGATAGTTGTAATTATTATACTTATTACTGCTGTCATCATTTTGATTTTTCAGGAATTTAGTTATTTAAAGTGTGCATTAGAATGAGCCCAAATGTCTGAATATAAGAAATAAGACCTTTTTCTTCCTAACACCTTAATCCTTCTGTATGTTCTCTGCTGTCTGCCCAACACCTGGAAAGGTAACTGATGAATGAATGAATGATCAAATGAATATCTTTTAGCACTATTGCATTTTACATTATTTTTCTCCCCATTTACCTCCTAGAATTTTGCATCTTTTATTGAAAAACATGATTTGTTTTCCATTTCTTGCCAGCCTATACCAGATCACTGTAGTCATCACATACAGTGATAGCTTTTACAACATTTGAAACTTTAAGTGAGCTATTTTCCCCCTACTGCCAATAAGTATGTTCCTACTAAATCCATTTATCAGTTCCATGATGAGCATAAAGATGACTGGCAAGATGAGTAATAATAGTAGGCAAGCTGATCTACCTCAAATTCTCTAAAATTTCTAAATATGCTGTGCTTTTCTTTTACATAAAAGATTATAGGGTGACAGAACCAGTACATTAAATTTGGAAAGGCAGCTCAGTGATACAGGGGTGGCCAGTTGAGTCCACAGTGCAACTTTCCCATAAGCCTACCCTATAATCAATTACATATTTCCTTAAGGTCTAAATTACTGGAGAGAGAAGTGTCTGTTAATCTTATTAAATTATGATCATTACCGCTAACCATTCAGCAGCTTAAAGGTAAAACAGCAGTATCCTTTTTAAAGTAGACATACCAAAATTTTTTCCTACACTTCTCTTTAATTTCAAACTCTTTTGTTTTTCATGAATTAGAATAAAAATGAATAAATTGTAATTCAAGCACAGCATTCTGAATTCTCCCCCTCTCAATAGTCTCTACTTTCCAAAACAATTCAAAAGAAGACAACATACTAATCCAATGTCACAAAGCATTTTCTCATGTGCTATTGAGAAAAACTTATCACACAAATCTAGTTTAATCTTTGATGTCCTACTAATTATTTCTGCTAAGAAGCTACTTTCTATATTTGAGAACATTTGTTACTTCCAGAATCCTGTTGTGATAAAATACACAAACAACAAAAGTATAATAGAGGCAAGGGAGATATTGAAGCCTAGTCTGAGAAATAATGCTTTTCATAGTTAGCAGGATAATGGAGTTGCAAGTAGTTAAGAGGAGAATAGAAAGGGACAGCTGACTCCTCCTGAGATGCCAATTTATAGTGTTTTTCTCTTATCACTTTTGAAGTGAGGCAAACATCAGACGTTCTCAGATGGCACTGGCAATATAGAAGCAAGTTTTAGGTTGAAAACAAAAACGAATTTGATCACAACCATCTAGGATTTTTCAAACTACTGCTTTGATACAGTCGGTAGGATAAACAAGGAGTAAATGAACATAAATTTCTTTTGTAATAACTGCTAAATAGTTATTTTTATACCACTCTGTAATTTCTAATTATGCCATAGGAACAAAGGCATACTATGGCAACCATAAAAATGAACCTCTTAGATCGCCTACAGTTACGAACATAATTGTCAAACAGCGCTAGATGCTGCATTCTGAAACCACTCACTGTCTGTGATCGGGCATGCTTCCCATGGGCTCTTCCCAGCCAATGACTAAGACCATCACTGCAAGATCCAGGAGTTCACTGATGGGAAGACCCTGTTAGCCTTGCTGAAACTGTCCTAAAACTATGCTGCAGTCTAAGACCTTCCTTTCACTCTTTCTCCCATCCTTCCTTCATCCCTGCCCTCTCTCTTTCAGAGGGATCAGACCTGCATCATGGTCTGAAAGTTCTTCTAGTCTCTTCTGGCTCTCTCCTCAATAAATATCTCTTCACATCTAATCCTGTTTTGGCACCTGCTACTCAAACAACTGTTACCTACATCTATGCCTTACACCAAAGAAAATTTAGGCAGATCCATTTTTATAAACAATCATACTTTAAAGTAACTGGATAAATATATAAAGCAAGCAAGATAATCTTCTTTGCCTCTAATTATGCCTTAATTTATGTTTTGTAAGTTCAGATTTCTATTTATTGGTTTTCACTCAAGTTTAATACTATTCTCCTAATATCTCCAATCCCTAATACACAGATATCTTGTCCCTATTAAACTAAAAAAAAAAATACCTTCAATTTATTTTAAAATTTCAATTAAAAGGGCAAGTTTCTCAGGTGGCTTTGAATAAACCAGTGCAGAGGCCTATATAACTGATATAGAAAGTTATTTCTCATTCTTTCCTATTTTGGAAATGGGGGAAAGATGTGTGGCTAGTTACCAAACCCCTTTCAGCTTTGGGCTACACAACCACTAGATATTTTCCAGCCTCCCTTGCAGCTAGGTATGACCGTGAGACTGAGTTTCAGCCAGAGAAATGTGAGTAGAAATTAAGGGCACCATTTCCACACCTGGCTCATAAAAACCTCCCTGTGTGATGCTCTTTATCCTTTTATGATCACTGCCAACAAGTATAGGAAATGTGAAAACCATATGATGAAGATGAAAGAGTGACCATACCATGGAAGGATGGGTCACTGAATTGCCAACTAAACAAGAGCTGCCTGACCTGGAACACCTGAACTGTTGTGTAAACAAGAAATAAACTTACTGCATTAAGCCTCTGAGATTCAGTTCTGAGCTTGTTGCAGCAGCTGGCATTACCTTAATATATAGTTTTATAGCACAAGTATTCTCAACAGGTTCATAGTAAAGACTGCTCCTACAAGGTAGTGATGATAAGGGTATGGCAGATGGTTCTGTTAACAACAAAGCCAGTCTCCCAAAAGATGGGGTCTTCCCCTTGTTTGGTGTCATGAAGCCAATACACAAAACTAAAAGTGAGTATCCAGCAGTGCAGACTTCATTCGATGGCCATGGAACTAAGAAGTGGAAGCAGGGGTCACAAATCAGCTTCTCAACTAGTGAGGAGTTTAAAATATAGGGTTTCTCTAATGAAGGGGTTGGATATTAAAAGCAAAGGGTGGAAGTGGTGGAATAGTAAACTTCTTAGAACCAGAGTGCTGCCTTCCTCTGTCCTTTTATGGCTTCTTCTGGTCATTGTCATGGCAATTGTAACCTCATGGTGCTGGTGGGAGTGTCATTTTGCATGAAAATGAGATTATAATGAAGCTTGAGGCGTTTCTGAGGTCTTTAGGTTGGCTATCTTGGTTCTAACCAGTCTCAGCTGGTCTGATTACAAAGGGAGCTTTTTATCACAGCCATCTTGTTTCTTAAAGATAAACAGAGTTAGGATAGGGTGAAATTTCAATTCTGTCACGTAGACATTACACCAGGTAACAGTTCCAAAGATGGCTACCAAAAGTTTTTTTAAACATGCCACTCCTCCACTCCTCCTTTCAAGAAGTAGTTTGTTTCCCCCTCTCCTTGAATCTGCAAGATCCTATTACTTGTTTTGACCAATATAAAACAGTAGAAGTGTCCTTATACCACTTCAAGCCTAACCTTTAAAAGCCCAAACCCCAAACAGCTTTTTTTTTTTTTTTTTTTTTTTTTTTTTTTTGAGACGGAGTCTCGCTCTGACGCCCAGGCTGGAGTGCAGTGGTGCAATCTCGGCTCACTGCAAGCTCCGCCTCCCGGGTTCACGCTATTCTCCTGCCTCAGCCTCCCAAGTAGCTGGGACTACAGGTGCCCACCACCGCGCCTGGCTAATTTTTTGTATTTTTAGTAGAGGCGGGGTTTCACCACGTTAGCCAGGATGGTCTCGATCTCCTGACCTCATGATCTGCCCACCTCGGCCTCCCAAAGACAGCTTTTAGTTTTAGTTTCATGAAACCCAGTGTTCGTGCTGTAAGGAAGCACAGTCTCTCCTAAAGACAGGGACCACTTGAAGGGACCCTGGAGGATAAGATGCCACATGGAGGATGAGGCCACATGGAAAAGACTCAAGGTAACACAGCCAACTGCCAGCTTCAAGTACCCAGGCCTTACCAAGATAGCCTTCTTTCCAGCCTAGCCACGTGAGTGACTGAACTGTCTAGACAACCACAGAATCACAATACACAATGAACTGTTATTTTAAATGACTAAGTTGTTACAGGTTTTGCCAGGGAGAGGGGTATGGAGGAATGATTGTCACACCATAGGAGATAACAGATACATTGTGGTTTTTATTAAAGAAGTAAACAATTTACAGTAAGAGATACTCTGAGAAGTGATATTCCCTCGATTGGGTTTTCAGCTTTGAAATTCCAAAATATTAATATGTTCTCCATCAAATAAATAAATGCCAAATAAGCATCTTTACCTGTTAACAAATATGCCCCAATTTCTACATAAAAAATACAAATAGTATATTTTTGCTAAAATAAAGGTAAACTCACATAGAAATTGGTGAAAACTGAAAATGTCCCTTTCATGCTTCTTTCACAGCTCCAAAACACTCCCCTTCCTAGAGGCAACTGCTGAGGACATTTTAGTTTTTGGTGTGTTTTAGTTAGTCATCCAGGTTTTTGCCTATGAAATATCTGTGTGTTTGTATATGTATGTAGCTTTCTGTATTCAAATATTTGAATCAGACTGTACATGTTCTTTTGCAACTCATAGAATTCATTTTTGAAGGAACAAATATTCCATGAGAGACTATATCAAGGGACATTATTTTTTCATACCTGTGCTTTCTTTTTGCCAAGTCTACATTTAGTAGCTTATCTCTGCTAGGACCAAGAGTGTGCCACCAACTATTTCCCTCCTTTGATTTAAGTATATTGTATAACAAGAGTTTTGGAAATGCAGACAATCATTCCCACAGAGAAGTTTCTTATCTCTTTGATTCTGAGGCATTTTCATTGCACGAATACTTGTTTTTCAGGTTTATGTTTTGACTATTTCTCAATAGTCTTCAATCAAGAAAAAATGGTGATGGAGAGATAAAGCTTTGATGTTCACATTATCAACTTATTGCAAACAAAGATTGTGAGGGCACTAATAATCTTTTGCTGTCTCAAAATTGTAACATAGTCCCAAGCTTGGGAAGGGGAGAATGAGATACACATGAACATGTATACAAACTTTTCTCCTTGTTTGTATCTCTTTGTTCCCAGATTCTTGAGTCAGTCAACTTTGAAAAAGCTAATAGCCATATAGAGGAATTTCTCGGATCAAAACAGCCAGGTTTCTTGAATGCCAGACATCTTTAAAGATGGAAAATTTTTGGTACTTTAATTCTAGAAGAAAATGCACATCATCGTCTTTGAATACCTAGAGATAAATACCATGTCCTAAGGTGTTCGCAGTGCACAAACTTAAGAAGAAAGGAATTCTGTATTTAGACAATGGATGAAAATAGACTTTTTCATTTCATTAACAAAATATGAAGTAGGATATCTTTGTATCTGGTTTCAACAGCATATGTATCTTCTTTCAACCAACAATATAGAATATGTGCATTTGTGAGAGAATTCCACCGAGTTGAATGCCCTTCAGTATCAGGCAATGGCCTGGTTGAGACAGACAATTTTCATTTCATGAGAGCAATATACTTAGCACGATGTTTCTTCAGTTATTGGTACATATCCCTTTGGTGTATTTGACAGTATCAAGAAGCAACTGATAATAATAACAACTGTAGCAGAGTGTATCTCCTAAGATGGTCTAAATAATATCTCTTACCTCACATAATCTTATGATACAACTCCATCCATTAAAATATGAGATCTGTATTCCCTCTTCTTGAAACTGGCTGGACTTTTGTGACTGGTCAAAGAAATAGGGTACGGTGGAAGAGACGCTGCACGACTTCTGAGGCTAGCTTCTGCCTGGCAGCTGGACAATCATGCTTTGAACACTGAGCCTTTACATATGCAAGATAATGGCCCCAAAGCAGCAATGCTGTGAGAAAGTCCAAAACAGCCCACCCATGAGAACAAATGAAAAGCCCAGAAACATCATGAAGAGAAATGTCCAGTCAGCTCCCAGCTACTCCAGTCCCTCATTGTTCCAGCTACAGTTCCTCAAACCAGAATCATCCAGTCAAGCCCCTCCCAAACTCCTGACCCACAAAAAGCATGAGAGAGAATAAAATGGTTACTCCTGTTCTAAGTCACAGGGTTTCAGGGTGCCTTGTTACAAAGCAGTACATAACTAGAACAATACCTAATATTTATTGAGCTATAGAATTGAGTATATAATATTTTATTCAATTTATTAAACACATAGTATTTGTGTAGTCAGGATTCAAGGATTTTAGATGTATTAATTTATTAATTCATTTAATGCTTTTATTAAACTCCTGTGAGGTAGGTATAATTACTCTATTTCAAAGATAAGAAAACTGGAGCAAAGAGTGCTTTTGTAACGTTTCCAAAGTCATAGTAGTAGATGGCAAAGGAAGGGTTTACCTCTGAACATCTAGCTCCTGAGTCAATACTTTATTGTATTATTTCTTTATTATTATGATATATTTAGAATTGCCATTGATGTATGTATTTATATATCACATACATTCATATCAACATGCATCTGTATCAACCACAGTTATATTATTGGATAGAATATAAATATTCAGAACTTAAAGATAACACACAAGACTTCAGAAAAATATCTGCCTGAAGCTATTCATCCAGACTCTCTGGAAATCATGCCTCTTAAAGCATTTCCTGAAAAAGTGTTTTCATTTTGTTCTGTTTTGTTATCACAGACTTGGCATTTCACTGAGAGTCATTACATGAAATTGTGATATGGAAACTACTTCTACATAATCAGTCAGAAGCAATATTGTAGATCTCTAACAAGGCATTAGAAAAAACACCTGTTAGAATTTGTATTATGATAATGCACACAATATCTAGACACTAAAATATTGTGCCTCTTTGAGGCACTTTTCTGCAATGAATTTTCTTGTCTGGTTTCTCCCACTTCAGGCTTTAAAATATTCACTGTAGATGGAATCCAAAGTATCAGAGTATAGAAATACCTAGAAGGGTTATTTATCTTGGGAATACATATTTAAAAGTAGTGATTAAGAATTACTTATATTGTATTGAAAGCAACAGAGAGTTTAACATACCAATTATTTATAACAAATTCTAAAGACTATGCAGCAGTACCCAAATCTTTAGTTCATCCTTACAATTGAGTTGATGATAAACCATAACTTTTATGGCTAGAACATGACCTCAGAAGTGGAACCATCTGCATCTTCTCAGATGGGCATTTGTTTCATAAACAGGACCACACCTCACATTTGTGGAGCCCAAGGTACAAGTACAAATGAAGACCTACATACCATATATCTAAATATGGAAAAATTATCACTTATGCTGCACCTACAGACTGGCCAGAATTTCCACCCAGGGACCTCATAGCTATTTTGGGGAGGTCACCATGAGGATTCAGGGGCTAACAGAGTCACATTCTCCTTTGGTTTTTAGCCCTGCTGCCTATGAGCATGAGACGCAATACAGATCTACTGGGGCAGGGCACCTATTTCCCTACCACTTATACTTTCTCACTAAACTTACGAAAATTTGCTGTTGTTAGGCAATCTGCAATGGTTTTATACATCTACAATCTGTAAATTCTTTCAAATTCCACCCATCAAAAGGTCGACTCTAATTCCTTTCCCCTTGAATATGATCCAATCATGATGACTTGGTTCCAGTAAGAACAATATTATACAAGTAAACTCTGTATAACTTTCAAGGCTAGTTTAAAGGAAGCAGTGACATAACTTCCAGCTGGATCCCCTGCCTTTCATGTGTGTGTGCGTGCACATGTGTGTGTGTGTGTCCCACTGACTCTTGGAAATAATAGCCTTAGAGAGGTCGTGCATAGGTGTCGCAGTTGACAGCCCCAACTGAGACACCAGGCTGTGGCCAGCATCACCACCAGACATGTGAGTGAAGGAGGCTTCCGACTATTGCAGCCCAACTGATACTGAGTGTAACAGAGACAAGCTCTTCCCACCAAGCTAACTCTGCTCAAATTTCAGATTTGCAAGCAAAACAGATGTTTCTATTGTTTTAAACCCCTGAGTTTGGAGGTGGTTAAGCAGCAATAGATGCCCACAATGCAAAGTTAAATACTGCTTTTCCTAATGGCATGTTATAATGTAAAATAACCCAGATTTCTAAGTCAGAAGATCTGAGAATTTGAATCAAAACTCCAACATTTACTAGTGTGTGGATATACGTCACTTATTTTAGCTTTTGTTTTCTCATTGATGTGACAGAACAACCCTCCCTCAGAGATATCAAGAGTATTCAAAAGGGAAGTGTATGTGGAAGAATGGAATTCAGGACACTTCACATTTTGTAAATGTTTCTTGAATCCGTATCTCACCATTCCAGATACTTACTCTTTGTTCTTTCTCTATCTCTATCACTTTTCCATGAGGGCTGAGAAATGTGGAAGTTATGCCTGCCACATCTGTATCTAAAAGTGTGAATAAACTATATTTTAGTTTTAAACTGAGAAATTACTACTAGATAATTCTTCAGATCATTACCCGATGAACCATTCAAAGAAGAAACTCAATACTGACAGGTTTTCCTTCTGGAAGTAATTGAAGACCCCAGAAAGAACAATATTATGTGTTCCACTGCGAAAGTACGCATTGATTCATCTTGTATATATGCCTTCTCCCTGAAATGTATGCCTGAGGGAGGAAAATGCTCTCGATTAAAGCCTCCCACTTCTCGATTCTGTAACCTACTCATGCTATAATGTTAGAATGCTCTGCATCCTAAAGGATTATTCAAAAACAGAATCTGACTTGAAAGGCTGACTTTTCTAGAAGCTAAACTTCAGAGATACTAAGTCTTATTTTTTTTAATTATCTCTTAATGTTTTCTAAATGGCATCAGAAGATGAATTTCAAAGAACTATAATTGATTTAAGATTTCACTTACCAAACAAACACAGTAAAAGTGATATCAAACATCTGCAATTTTCAATCACATAGCTTGCAAAGAAGCACAAAATGGTTTTAGTGAAGTGCATAATTTGCCATCCTTGCCATCAAAGGTAATTTTAAATACATAATTCACAATGCTCATTGACAGCAGGTCTCTCTTGTTCGGTATTAATCTGCCAGGATGAGTCTTGAAACATCAATGTCTCTCAATTAAAAGCATAAACTTTAAAAATGAGAAATAAAATCATGGTAGTATGAACAGGGCATGGGTGGGTAATTGACAAGCCTACATAATGTGGAAAAATCATAGGTTAGAGGAAAAGTCATAACAATAATATAAAGCTTTGGATTTGCACAGCCACTTCCCCTGAAGAGATCAAAGCCCCTTATATACATTATCTCATTAATCCCCCTGCTACCTGCTGCTTTGGCAATGTCAGGGCAGACACCCATCAGTGACGATTCTGTGGCCATCAGTGTCCTGTGTAGTAGCCTATTGTGAACCCTATTACTTTCATTCTCTTTTCTGTAATAAAGTGTGAGATTAGCGTTTGAGTCACAGCTGGAGATGCAAGGCAGCATCAGTTCTTAAACCAATTTATCCCTTTCCCCAACTTGTCACACTACACAGATAACTACCTAAAATATTTCCATCGACAGGTACGCTATTAACGGGCTGTAACTGTGTCTCTGAAAGAGAGTTCAAAGACATCAAAAACATCTGTAACTACTAATTAGAGACTCGCTTAACTATATGAGATTATTTCGGAAAACAGGTTAGCTGTGGGACTCATTTGTTGCTCAGCACCCCAGACATTTCAGACATTTGATTTTTTTCAACGTTCTCTTCCCACCTCCTGTTAGAAAGATTACATGCCTGTTACAGTGCATGTATGTGTAGATTCATGAAAAGTAAGAAACAAAAAACACTATTTTGCTATCATGCATTCAAACATTTCTGAAAACCAGATCACCAAAATCTTATTTTATTTCCCTTTATTTATTGTATTTCAGAAAAAATAAACCTCTGTGAAATATAACTGTTTTTCAAATGCTACTCATTCATATTTCATCAACAAAATTGTCAAACTACAACTCATCTTTCTTGAGGAAGAAAAAAGTACGTTGGTTTAGTATCCTATATATATGACATATAAATCTTCATGTATGCTAATAGTTTTACTACAGTGGAATATTTGATTGGGTATTTCTTTGATAATCAATCCAAGGATTATACCTGCCACCTCAAATTTTCTTTGAGAATAAAATTCAAAAACTATGTGTGCATTGAAATTGCAAATCAATGGCTTCACATCTAAATATAATTAATTGTTAAGAAACATAACCAATGTTTTAATTTCCTGGAAGGAATACACCTTGATTCTAGGGTATGTAGCCAAAGAAGGGTCACATGAAAACTTTCAGATTATGCCTGCATAGAGCTACTACCTTGAATTTTTGTACAAAATAAAATGATTGGTATCCATGTGAACTGTAACAACACCCACATTTTGGGAGAAATTTTATTTTCCTATGTAGATCCATTATGAAAAAGTTGAAGAAGCATTTAAAATGGTGATGACTAAGTTTGGGTACTCGGTGATTTTATTACTTAATATGCTAGTATTGTATTTAAACTAAAATTGTATTGCTCCATTTATTGAATAGGGAGTACTTTCCCAACTATTTTTGTCAACTCTGTCAAAGAACAGTTCGCTGTAAGTGTGTGGCTTTATTTCTGTTTTCTCTGTTCTGTTCCATTGGTCTATATGTCTGTTTTTGTACCAGTACCATGCTGTTTTGGTTACTGTAGCCTTATAGTACAGCCTGAAGTTGGGTAATGCGATGCTTCTAGCTTTGTTCTTTTTGCTTAGGATTGCTTTGGCAGTTTGGGCTCTTATTTGGCTCCATATGAATTTTAGAATTTTTTTCTAATTCTGTGAAAAGTAGTATTGGTAGTTTGATAGGGATACTTTTCACCAGATAAAAAAATTAACTCAAAATTGATGAAAGATTTAAATTAAGAACTTAAACTATAAGAATACTAGAAGAAAAGCTAGGAAACACCATTCTGGAGGATGGCATTGGGAAAGAATTTGTTACTAAGTCCTCAACAGCAATTGCAACAAACACAAAAACTGACTAGTGAAATCTAATTAAAGAGCTTCTGCACAGCAAAAGAAAATAGCAATAAACAGAAAACCTACAGAATGGGAGAAAATATTCGCAAACTATGCTTCTGACAGAGATCTAATAACCAGTATCTATAAGGAACTTAATTAAAGAAGCAAAAACAAATAACCCCATTAAAAAGCAGGCAAAAGATACAAACAGACACTTCTCAAAAGAAGGCATACATATGCCAACAAACATATGAAAAAATTTTCATCATCACTAATTGTCAGAGAAATGCAAATCAATCCACAATGAGATACTATCTCACACCAGTCAGAATGGCTATTATTAAAAAGTCAAAAAACAATAGATGCTGGTGAGGCTGTGGAGAAAAGAAAACAATTATACACTGTTGGTGGAAATATAAATTAGTTTAGCCACTGTGGAAAACAGTTTCAATATTTCTCAAAGAACTTAAAACCTAGAACTACCACTAGACCCAGCAATCCCACTACTGGGTATATACACAACAGAATATAAATTATTCTACTAAAAAGACACAGGCACTCATACATTCCTTGTAGCACTATTCACCATAGCAAAGACAAGGAATCAACCTAGATGCCCGTCAATGGTGGACCGAATAAAGAAAATGTTGTACACATACACTATAGAATATTATGCAACCACCAAAATAAAAAGAACAATATCATGTCCTTTGCAGCAACATGGATGAAGCTGGAGGTCATTAAGTGAATTAATGCAGGAACAGAAAACCAAATACCACTTGTTCTCACTTATAAGTGAGAACTAAACAATGGATATTTATGGGCATAAAGACGGCAACAATAGACATTGGGAACTATCAGAGATGGGGGGGGGAAGAGAGAAAAGGCTGTAAAACTAACTATTGGGTACTATGCTAAGTACCTGGATAATGGGTTCATTTGTACCCTAAACCTCAGCATCATGCAATATACCCGGATGATAAACCTACACACATGCTTCCTGAATCTAAACGTTGAAATTATAAAACAAATTAAAATAATAAAAAATCATTTGAAAATAAAAATAAAAATAAAGGAACTGTATTGCTTTTACAAAAGGCTGGGTTAAGGCCAGGCTGCCCCATCTGCCTGCTAGGTTCAGCTACTAGTCTTTAAGACCCCTGTACTCTAAGTGTGGTCCTGGGCATCGTTTTAGGTTTATTAGAGATGCAGGATCTAAGGCACTACTGAATATAAATCCCCAACCTAATGGATCAGAATCTACATTTTCCATGATCCCAAAATTACTCCTAAAATTTGAGGAAGCACTAAGTTGAAATATTATCAGAAACTTAAAACACAAAATTAAAGAGACTATCTTAACATAACAGAAGTTTCTGTAGCAAAGTAACATATTTGGTCCAATCTATTTTCACCCATCAGATCACCAGCACTACTACTCCTTGTTGCCTGTTCTCCATTTTCAAAATGTGCCTTGTTCTGTTAGGTAAATGAAACATAAACAGAGCAAAAAGGTCTGTTGTTGGTCCCTTTTTGGACTTTCAACAATGACATTTTCTGTCACAAAAATCAGTAAGGGAGACTTTGGATTATACAAAGTGGGAAAGGAAAGCAAATGCACAGCTTGGGGGTCCCAGTTCTCCTTTGCTTCAGATACTGTCCAGTTTTACTCTTCTTCATTTTAATTAATTGGCTTACCCTCCTCCGGTATGACATGCTAGTGTCATAAATTGAAATGAAATGCATTTAAACTCTTTCTGCTTCTATATTTTATTGTCCTCATGTCATTTTGCTATGAAAATGTCCCTACCCAGCACTTTGGGAGGCTGAGGCAGGCAGATCACGAGGTCAGGAGATCAAGACCATCCTGGCTAACACAGTGAAACCCCGTCTCTACTAAAAATACAAAAACTTAGCTGGGCATGGTGGCGTGCGCCTATAATCACAGCTACTCGGAAGACTGATGCAGGAGAATCACTTGAACCCGGGAGGCTGAGGTTGCAGTGAGCCAAGATTATGCCATTCCACTCCAGCCTGGGAAACAGAGTGAGACTCCATCTCGAAAAAAGAAAAAAGAAAAAAAATAAAAAAGGAAAGAAAGAAATAAAATGTCACTGAACCCTTCTAAATTTTATAATCTAGGCAGAAGCTATAAGTAAAGACCATCATTTTTCTGGATGTGAATGAATTCATAGAGACATTTCACAGAAGACTCCGATTGATACTGGAACACAGAGTCAATAACAAACTGAAAAGCTCCATTGGAGTAAGAAGGATCCTCCATGGCATCCCAAATCATCCATGCAGAATTTTGTCCAACATAACCTCAGATGACAGGAAATAATTTCAAATATTGAGTTTTCTCATCAAAGGTTTTTTAGAACTATGTTTTAGGGAATTTTTAGTATTAACAATCAACCTTGTGTAATATTTGGAATATGTCTCCAAGTTACAAAGGTTATGGTTAATTCACAAATCGCCAATACTATTGGCTCTATTCTTTTCTTTTTTTTTTTTTTTTTTTTTTTTGACGCGGAGTCTTGCTCTGTGCCCCAGGCTGGAGTGCAGTGGCGTGATCTCGGCTCACTGCAAGCTCCGCTCTCCCGGGTTCACGCCATTCTCCTGCCTCAGCCTCCCGAGTAGCTGGGACTACAGGCGCCCGCCACCTCGCCCGGCTAATTTTCTTGTATTTTTAGTAGAGACGGGGTTTCACCGTGTTAGCCAGGATGGTCTCCATCTCCTGACCTCATGATCCGCCCGTCTCGGCCTCCCAAAGTGCTGGGATTACAGGCTTGAGCCACCGCGCCCGGCCGGCTCTATTCTTTTCATGGTGTCACAGATCACAAGCAGTCTTCAGGGTGGCAATTTTCAAAATTCCATAGTTATTCCACTTC
Source organism: Macaca fascicularis (assembly GCF_037993035.2). NCBI lineage: Eukaryota > Metazoa > Chordata > Mammalia > Primates > Cercopithecidae > Macaca > Macaca fascicularis. Next base: position 25,614,347 of record NC_088376.1, on the reverse strand, counting down.
AGCCTAAGAAACTTCAATATTATTTTTATAATTTTGTTCTGGTCATCAATTGTTATTTAACAACTCAAAAACTAAATGAGATTTTTTTAAAGAAAACACCCATTTTATTATGCTCACAGCTTCTGTGAGACTCAGGAATTAAGATAGCACATATCAGGGATGGCTTATCTCTGTGCTATGATGCTTGTGGCCTCAGATGAGAAGACTCATACAGTTGGGGGTGACTCACATGGATGTGGATGGAATCCCAGAGTCTGAGCTGAAAAGGTTTGACTAAGTCTATCAGCTACAATCCCTATACATGGCCTCTCCATGTGGCTTGGACTCTCATGCAGTCTAACAGTGTGAAGAGAGTCAGTCTTTTTACCCTAGTATGCTCAGCCTCATGAGCAACTGTTCCAGAGAACAGAGTGGAAGTTTCATGGTCCCCTTTTATGGTCCAGCCTCAGTGATACTGTATTGGTTGAAGTGGTCGCAAATTTTCCCAGACTCAAGGAGAAGGGACATAAACATTAACCTCAAAACTCAATGGAAATACTGTCAAAGAAATATGAAGCAATATTTTAAAGGTGTCACATATCTACTAGTTTTTTTTTTGGTTTTTTTTTTGTTTTTTTTTTTTTTGAGACGGAGTCTCGCTCTGTCGCCCAGGCTGGAGTGCAGTGGCACGATCTCGGCTCACTGCAAGCTCCGCCTCCCGGGTTCCCGCCATTCTCCTGCCTCAGCCTCCTGAGTAGCTGGGACTACAGGCGCCCGCCACCGCGCCCGGCTAATTTTTTTTATTTTTAGTAGAGACGGGGTTTCACTGTGGTCTCGATCTCCTGACCTTGTGATCCGCCCGCCTCGGCCTCCCAAAGTGCTGGGATTACAGGCTTGAGCCACCGCGCCCGGCCTATATCTACTAGTTTTAAGGGCAATAGTTTCATTCAATAAATGATTTTAAAATTAAAATCATTAGTCAAATCTAATACAGAAGGTCTTGACTAAAGGAAAATAATATGCTAAATGTTTGTTTTCTACTTGTAACTTGAACCAGGTTGTATGCAATTCTCTTAAATCGAATCCCAAGATTCTTAGCACTGTATTGAAGAGGCCTTTCCTTGTTAATAAGAATAAATTCTTATGTACCACCTGGAAGCTCTACAAAACGTACAAAGACACACCATCTTTAAGAGAATATTTATCTACTGAAGTCACTGTGGACACCCTGAAAGACAAATTGTCTGAATAAAATAATTCATTTATGAATATTTAAATTGTTCATTGCCCAGACATAGTAAGATAAATTATCTTCATTCTCTGCATCATGTTACTGCCCTCAATTACTCTTATAGAATAAAATAGAATTTTAAAATGCATTCAATCAGGCAAAGAAAGTATAAAAACTACGAGAGTAAGCTCTCCTTAAACAGCAAAAGCACGTAGGAAGTCAGTAACATTTCTCAAGGTGAAAATGAGAAGTAGAGAAGTTCCCTCTATAAGGAGAGGCAGGAATTTCATTGCTGGAAAGAAACATAATGAACATTACATGGGGAATTTGTAAACCATTCAAAGATGGATACACTGCAACATAAAGATCTGAATAAAAAGTTGAGGCATTAATTGAAAAAACTCTGGGGAGCAACTGAGGGAAGATAGCAACAACAGTTAGATGTTCATGCTGCCTTCCCCAGTCCCAGGGCCAGCACTTCTAAAGCACTCAATGGACCCACTGCTCAGGAGACACCAGGAGAGGATCACTGAGTATGGTCCAAGGGGCTGATGGGTCACGAAGCTTAGGAGACAGAGAGTTACTTATTTATGACAAGCATAAAAGTTTGAAGTGCTTTCATTTGGGCATTTAAATTTCTAACAATAGGAAGAAAGGTTTCCCTTAAATTTGGGGATTATGAGGATAAAAGTACGGCACCAGAATTCCATATGATGATGAACTAAGATATGATGTTTCTTCAATAAGGAAGATAAGAACACCTACTTTGGAGTAGCAGGAGATGGTTCATGTAATTCTAAGATTGCAAACTAAGTGTACACATAGACATTTAATGTATATACACATTCAAATCTCCATTTTCAGTGCAGTGTTGAAAGCATATGCTTTAATCTAATGTAAAAAAAAAGAGTTTTAATTATTATTTTTTAAAAGCCTATACTTTATCTTGGTGTGGGCCTGTGTGTGTATGTATGCATATGTGTGTTAGACAGGTAAGTTAATTATTTTTAAATGCATATTTTAGAAAATGTACTTTTTAAATTAAGCTATTCTATCAGTTGTTGTTTTCTGTAAACAACAACAACAAAAAAGACTAGCCCTGTATGATCAGTTATTTCTGATTAGGCATCAGCCCACACCATCAGGTACCATGATGGACAGAGTAAGTCTTTTTCAAGAGGGCATTTATTCCTCTATAAATTTTTCCAGCTAAAAAATAAAAAAACTTTGATGAAACTAGAATTGAAGTGAGGTGGTTAATGATTCATTATTAAGTTAGTTTCTATAGAAAGTAATCAAACAAAACATATTCTTTTTAATTTTAAATTTTCTTTTAAAAATATTTTATTTTAGATTCAAAGGGTATGTGCACAGGTTTGTTACATATATATGTTTTATAATGGTGAGGTTTGGGCGCACACCTATCACCTAAATAATGACTATTATACCCAAGAGGTAATTTTTTTAACCCTCACCCAGTGTCTATAATTTTCATTTTTATATCTAGTATACCCATTGTTTAGCTCCCCATATGAGAATATGTAGTATTTGATTTTTGTAAATTTTCTTGTAAAAACTCGAACAAGGAATCACGATCCATGAAGCCTGAATTCATTATGATGTCATTGATTTAAGTTCTTTAATAACAAACCAAGTATAATTTTGCAAAGAAAAAAAATCACATATTAGTTCTCAGCTTTGCTTCACATGTATTCATGGAGAGACCCTTAACTGGAAGTATAGCAATAAAAAAGGAAATAAATTAAACACCAAGGATATGTTGTTACAGAAGACCTATTAGTTCCACCGTTATACTTGTTCATGCCACAGCAGCTTGTCAAATGGTAAAAACAAGAGTGAGGGAAAATGGCTTGATGATAAACAATTGCATCTGATGGACTATATCAACTACTTATTTGGATGCCGAGTGAACCAGCTTTAAAAAACTTGTGAGGAGCAAAATACTCCCCTTCAAGTTATGCTTTTGAAGCCATTGTATATGTATGTATACATACACATATATATACACACAGACATGTACACACACACACACACATATATACATACACACATATATATGAATATAAATGATTATCTGGTCAAAATTGTTACAAGATTAATCATTTCAACATCATCCAAATCTTATTCTCATGGTTTGTCATAAAAGGGTACCTATTGCAATAAGGGCCATTGGGATCAAAGACATGAGTTAGATGCCAAGGAGAGGACTAGGCCATGCTACACTGTCTAATAGCTCAAAAAGAAAGACTAGATTGTTAACTCCATGAGGCTTGAGAGCAAACTTTTTGTGTGCTTGCTTTGTTTGTACCAATTTGTGAGGGGAAAACTGAAAATAAAGCTCACCTAATTAAATACTAGTATTTGACTCCATTCTCTATTTATTATTCTTATCCAATCATATAGATATTTGACTGACATCTTTCCCTCCAGTCCATGAAGCTAGATGCTCCTCACTATCTCACATCTGAAGGTACTAGAAGGAGGGGTTAGTACCAAATAAATGGCTCTTCTAAGGCTTCTGGTCTATAGCTACCCCAACTCAACTTCTGACCACAAATTCCTAAAAATTTCCTACTTACTCATAACTTCAAGTAAAATACCTTTTTTCCTCAACATTAGCCATACTTCCAGTCCTTTAACTCCTTCATATTCTTCTAGGCTATCAGTTCTGTCATAGCTTCTCTTCCTCTCATGTAAGTCTTGACCCCATGGCTAATTATCTGAACCGCACTTTCACCAGCACTGTTAGTTTTCTCCTACCCCAATGCCTTCTGAGATATTGGTCATATGAAGTTCAACTTTAGAACAATGTAAAATTCAAGTGTTGGACACCAACTTCAGTCTAGATAATGATGTACTAGATAATCCAAATACTGTGTCAAATGGCACCTTGATAAATTCCCATTCTCTAACGTCAGCTGGGACATAAGTAGCATCGACTAGTTCTTTTACACATTCTTGGTCAGCTTTCTTTCCCATTCCTCTCAATCACCATTACAGACTCACTCAGTCTCTCAACTTGCCTATCCAGTCTAGGCAAAGAATGCGCTTTAAGGAAATTGAAGCGATAATGCATTATCTAGTAAGGAATTGGAATGGTGGAATGAGGAGTTCAGCAAATCCTCTGCCCAAAGCAATGATAAAACTAGATGAATTTGTCAAATACAAAGATTTCAGGACACTAGAAATAGAACAAAGGCATAAAATAAATTGAGTTGTATCTATGCAAGAAAAACCACTGAACCACAGATAAAAGCTTCTTGTGACATTTTAGCCTGGGGTTGTAATATTTCCATCCTCCATTCCCCTTCCCCACCTTTCCATTTGTGCTCAGCTGTGTACTAGAAAGAGGCAAGTCATGGAAATAAGCAGCTTCTTAGACAGGAAGGGTAAGTGCTGACATATTTATCAGGCAGGGCACAGAAAAATCCCCACACTGAGGGGCATGGTCAAAAATAGCAGCAATTTAGGTGAGGATAAGGGCCAATGTTAGTTAGCCTGAGGCATGATTTTAGTTGGGGGAAGCAACAAGCAGACTAGGCAAAAATTTAACAGGAAGGTCCATGAAATGAGGCAGCCAAAGCAGGCACTGATAAGCTTCCACCTATCCCTGATTGTCTGAAATTAAGTACGCATGTGCAAAGCTGCACACGCTCTCAGGAGAGAAGACAACTATCTGCTTGTCCCTAGATGAAGGTGAGGCCTTTTGCAAGCAGAAAGGAAAAGCCAGGAACACTTATTAACCTGTCTGAAATGTAAAAGTGTTCCCCAGCTCACACACAGATTCATGAACAAGAGCAGAAACCTTAGTTGTTCAAGGTGAGTAATCTGACTGATTATTGAAAGACTAAGCAATTCTGACATGAGAGCAACCCTTATGGAGTCAGGCTTAAAAATAAAAATAATAATGAAGAAGAAAACACCTCAGAAGAGATATCAGAGGTCACACACTGTGGAGGAAGAGAGACTCCACAGAATTCACCTAATAACCAATAAACAGGCAAACACAAACAATACCTGGGAAAAAAAAAATTGAGGTTTTCTCTATTATAGTATCTAAAATGCTCAGTTTTTAACAAAAACTGATGAGACTGCAAAGAAACACAGAAGTACAATCCATACACAAGAAAAAAGCAGTCAAGAGAAACTGTCTACTAGAGGACCTAGATGTTGGACTTAGCAGTCAAAGATGTTAAACAGCTATTATAAATCAGTTCAAAGAACTAAAGAAAATTATACGTATAAGTTAATGGAAAGTGTGACAACAGTAACTCATTGAGTAGAGAATATCAATAAAAAGATAAAGATTGTGAAAAAAAAGAAAGAGAAAATTCTGGAGTTAAAAAGTATAAAAATTGGCATCTCCAATTTCTACCCTGTGTGAAGAGCTTGGAAATCATCACTTCCATCATCATAACAAGAAGAGAGCAGAAAAACTAAAAGTCAACAACTAGTCTTAAATTTATAAGAGAATTGAGGTCACAGGATGGACTGCTGCCCCAAAGCCTAGAGAAAGAGGAGGTCACTGAAAATCACAGCTTACCACCAGCAGAAGCCAAAGAAGCCGGAAACTGGAAGGAACATTAAAAACTGTAATAGACAAATTGCTGCATCCTGAGTATTGACTAGTGTGAGAGTTAAAATTCCCAGGGGAAGCTCACCAGGTTCTCACTCAGAAGATTAGAGACAAATGTCCAAGTACTAAGGAAGGAAGGAAAAGAAAGTTACCCATTTTGAAATCATCAAAAGAAAGTTACCCATATACCATCATAAGTTGGTATATTCATCTGTTTTCACACTGCTGATAAAGAGATACCCAATACTGGGTAATTTATATAGGAAAAAATAGTTTAATGGGCTTACAGTTCCATGTGGCTGGGAAAGCCTCACAATTATGGTGGAAGGCAAGGAGGATCAACTCACATCTTACATGGATGGCAGCAGGCAAAGAGAGCTTGTGCAGAGAAACTCCTTTTTAAAACCATCAGATCTTGTGGGGTTCATTCACTATCACAAGAACAGGACCGGAAAGACCCGCCCTCATGATTCAATCACCACCTATCAGGTCACTCCAACAACACATGGGAAATCAATATGAGATTTGGATGGCGACACAGCCAAACCATATCATTCCACCACTGGCCCCTGCCAAATCTCATGTCCTCACATTTCAAAACCAATCATGCCTTCCCAACAGTGCCCCAAAGTCTCAACTCATTTAAGCATTAACTCAAAAGTCCACAACCCAAAGTGTCATCTAAGATAAGGCAAGTCCTTTCTGCCTATGAGCCTGTAAGATCAAAAGCAAGTGAGTTACTTCCTAGATACAGAGGTGGTACAGGCATTGAGTAAATACAGTAATTCCAAATAGGAGAAATTGGCTAAAACAAAAGAGCTACAGGCCCCATGCAAGTTCAAAATCCAGCCAGCAGTCAAATTTTAATGCTCCGAATGGTTTCCTTTGACTCCATGTCTCACATCCAGGTCATGCTGATGCAAGAAGTGGGTTCCCACGGTCTTGGGCAGCTCCAACCCTGTGGTTTTACAACCTCCCTCCTGGCTGCTTTCACAGGCTGGCATTGAGTATCTATGGCTTTTCCAGAAGCAAAGTGCAAGCTGTTGGTGGATCTAGTATTCTGGGGTCCAGAGGGCAGTGGTCCCCTTCTCACAGCTCCACGAGGCAGTGCTCTAAGGAGGGACTTGTGTAGGTGCTCCAACCCCACATTTCCCTTCTGCGCTACCCTAGCAGTTTTCCACAAGTGCCCCACCCCTGCAGCAAACTTTTGCCTGGACATCCAGGCATTTCCATACATCCTCTGAAATTTAGGCAGAGACTCCCAAACCCCAATTGTTGACTTCTGTGTTCCTACAGGCTCAATATCACATGAAAGCTGCTAAGGCTTGGGGCTTGTACCCTCTGAGGCCATGGCCAAAGCTATACCTTGGCACCTTTTAGTAACAGCTTGAATGGCAGGGCACCAATCCCTAGACTGCACACAGCAGGGGTCTGGCCCATAATACCATGTTTTCCTCCTAGGCCTCCAGGCCAGTGATGGGAGGGGCTGCCATGAAGACCTCTGACAAGCCCTGGAGACATTTTCCCCATTGTCTTGGGGATTAATATTCAACTCCTCATTACTTATGCAAATTTCTACAACCAGCTTAAATTTCTCCTCAGAAATTGGGTTTTTCTTTTCTGTCACATTATCAGGGTGCAAATTTTCCAAACTTTTATGCTCTGCTCCCCTTATAAAACTGAATGCCTTTAACAACACCCAAGTCATCTCTGGAATGATTTGCTACTTTGAATGGTATCTGCTTTCCCCCAGATACCTTAAATCATCTCTCTCAAGTTCAAAGTTCCACCAATCTCTAGGGCAGGGAGAAAATGCCACCAGTCTATTTGCTAAAACATAACAAGAGTCACCTTTGCTCTTGTTCCCAACCAAGTTCCTTATTTCCATCTGAGACCACCTCACCCTGGATTTCATTATCCACATCATTATCAACATTTTGGTCATAGTCATTCAACAAGTCTACAGGGAGTTCTAAACTTTGCCACATTTTCCTGTCTTCTTCTGAGTCCTCCAAACTGTTCCAACCTCTGCCTGTTACCCAGTTCCAAAGTCACTTCCACATTTTGGGGTATCTTTCCAGCAGCACCCCATTCTACTGCTATCAATTTACTGTGTTAGTCTATTTCCACACTACTGATAAAGACATACCCAACACTGGGCAATTTAAGAAAGAAAGAGATTTAATTGGACTTACAGTTCCACATGGCTAGGGAAGTCTCACAATCATGGCAGAAAGCAAGCAGGATCAACTCATATCTTACATGGATGGCAGCAGGCAAATCGAGAGAACTTGTGCAGGGTAACTCCTATTTTTAAAACCATCAGATCTTGTGAGACTCATTCAGTATCATGAAAACAGGACAGGAAAGACCGCCCCCATAATTCAATCACCTCCCACCGGGTCCCTCCCACAACACATGGGAATTAAAGACGATATTTGGGTGAGGACAGAGCCAAACCATATCAGTCGGGTATTGTCTATACTCTACTGGAACCTTATCTGACCTAGGGAAGAGCAGTGAGCCAACCTCAGCCCCCTCTATCCTTCCTGTCTCGCATACAGGGATTTTTTTACAATGCTAAAAAAAACTATTCTAAATGTCACAGTACAGGAACTTTGGCCCAATTTTTTTAATGGAGATCTAATCATAGGATTATAGAAAGCTTCTTCTTTCCAGTATCTTACCATTCCAATATCTTACCACCATATCAACAGGTCTTTTGTACAATAATAGTAGATAACAACTGAGAGACCTTCAAGACACAGACTCTAAGAGGAAGTTTCTAGAGAGACTCAAAGACAACATAAAATACAGTAACAAGGACATCAGAGTACACTGAAATCTTTGACACCTATAGCAATAGCAAACCAACACAGACTAACTTCTAGCCATATAAACATAAAACTTCACACTAAAGGCATATGATTTCAATTCTCAATATATGATACATCACGTCTGAATTTCAACAAAAAAATTATAAAGCATACTGAAAGACAGAAAAAAAGTACTCTGGAGACATAAAGCCAGCATCAGAAAATAACTCAGATATGGCAGGGATTTTTTTAAATCATCAGGCCAAAAATTAATATAACTATAATTAATATGTGAAAGGATCTAATGGAAAAAGTGGACAAAAAGCAAGAACACATAGATAATGTAAGCAGAGACATGAAAACTAAGAAAGACTCAAAAGTAAATGCCAGAAATAAAAACACTACAAGAAAAATGAAGACTGTCTTTGATAGACTTATCAGTAGATTGAATATGACTGATGAAAGAATTAGTGAGTTTAAAGATCTGTCACTAGAAACTTCCTAAAGTGAAATGCTAACATAAAATGGAAAAGAAAGAAACAATAGCCAAGAACTGCGGGAAAATTAGAAAAGGTAGACCTTATGTGTAGTAGAAATAACAGAAAGAGAAAGAAAAGAGAAGAAGTATTTGAAGTAATAATGGCTGAGAATTCTCCAAGATTAGAGTCAGATACCAAAACAGATTCAGGAAGTTCAGAGAACACTCAGAAAGATAAATAGGAAAAAAAAATCTATACCTAGGTATATCATATTCAAACTATAGAAAACAAAAGACAATGAGAAAATCTTGAAAGAAGCCAAAGGAAAAAAAAATCTTATTAACAGAGAAAAAGAGATAGGAATTACAATGGATATCTCTTTTGAAATCATGCCAGCAAAGAGAGAGTGGAGTGAAATATTTATAGTGGTGAAAGAAAAAGAAATCTCCAAGGCCACAGAGCAAACTGGGCAAACTCAGCCATTCTCCCTCTCAGTGAAAGAGAAACAAAAGCTTTTTCAGATAAACAAAAACAGAGAATTGGTCTCCACAGGTCTGCATTACAAGATATGGTAAAACTAAATTTTTCAGAAAGAAAAAAAATTACATAAATCAGAAACTCAGATATGTATAAAGAAGAGCATTAGAGAAGGAATAAACAAATTAAATATTTTATTTTCCTTACTCTAATTGTCCTAACAGATAAAATAATAATAGCAGTAATGAATTGGTTGATTATAGCTTATGGATTACTGAAATAAATGAAAGCAATTTTGTAAGGAATAAGAGGGAGGAATTGGGCATACTTTGTTATAAGATGCCAACACTGCACATGAAGTGGTACACAGTTATTTGAAAGCTGACTTGGTTTAGCTGTAAACGTATATTTTAAACTCTAGGGAAACTATTAAAAATGTATAAAGAGAATTATAAGTGGCATGCTAAGAGAGGAGAGAAGATAAAATTATATAAAATGCTCAATTGAAACCAGAGAAGACACAAAAAGAAGGAACGATAAACAGAACAAATGCAACAAATAGAAAAGTTACAAATATAGTAGCTAATAATCCAACTATATCAGTAATTACCATAGATTTAAGTGATCTAAACACACAAATTAAAAGACAGAGACCAACAGAATGGATTTTTCTTAAAGAAACAATTTTATATTGTCTCCAAGAAACACTTCAAATATAAAGACCTATAGATTAAAATTAAAGAGATAAAGGAAAATAAACCTTAGTAACACTGATCAAACAAACCTTTTTATTGTTTCATAAAAAGCAGACTTCAAAACAAAGAAAATTGTCAGTGAGAAATATGAGAGTTACATAATGATATCGGGGTCAATTCTCCAAGAAGACATGATAATCTTTAACGTGTATATGCCTAAGAATACACCATCAAAATACATGAGGCAAAATCAGATAGAACTGGAAGGAAAAAGAGATCAGTCCATCGTAATTTAGACTTCAACACATCTCAATCAGTAATTGACAAAACCACCAAGCAGAAAATCAGTAAAAATGTAGTTGAACCAAACAGTACCATCTATCAACTTGATTTAATTGACATTTACAGAATGCTTCATGCAATAACAGCAAAATACACATTTCTTTCAAGTTCACATAAAACATTCATTGAGATAGACCATATTGCAGGTTAAAACATACCTTATAATTTTTTTAAAAAGAGAAATTATACAAAATATGCTCTCAAACTAAATGGAGTTAAACTAGAAATCAATAGAAATATAGTTGGAAAATGCCAAAATATTTAGAGACTAAACAATCACTTTTAAACACATAGGTCAAAGAAAAAGTCTCCACAGAAATTTAAAAATAGTTGAACTACATGAAAATGAAAATACAACTTATCAAAATTTGTGGGATGCAGCAAAAACAGTGCTTAGAGGGAAATTATAGCATTGAATGAATATATTAGAAAAGAACAAAGATATAAAAATCAATAGTCCAAGTTGCCACCTTAGGAAACTACAGAAAAAGAAGCAATGTAAACCTAGAGTAACAGAAGAAATAATTTTAAAAGTAGCACAGAATAAATAAAATTTAAAAACGGAAGACAAATGCAACCATAAAAAGAGAATTCATTCACATCCTTTGCAGCAACATCAATGGAACTGGAGGCCATTATCCTAATAGAACTAACTCAGAAGCAGGAAACCAAATACTGCATGTTCTCACTTATAAGTGGGAGCTAAACAATGGTTACTGATGGACATAATGATGGAACAGAACTGGAGACTCCAAAAGCAGGGAGGATTAGAGGAGAATAAGAGTTTAAAAATTATCTTTTAGGTACAGTGTTCACTACTTGAGTACCGGGTACACTAAAAGCCCAGTGCCCACCAGTTATGCAATATACCCCTGTAGTAAACATGCAAATGTACTCTCTGATTCTTAAATTTATTTAAATAAATAATAATACACTGAGAAAATATGGCATTTTGGTATGCATAATCTGAATTTAATGATGAGGAAACATCAGACAATCCCAAAATAAAGACCATTTTACAAATTACAGTCCTGTACTCTTCAAAAATGTAAAGCCATGAAAGATAAGGAAAGATAGAAGCACTTTCAGATCAAAGGAAACAAAAAAAAAAAAAGAAAGAAAGAAAGGAAAACAAAACATAAGAACTAATGCAACATATACTCCTGGGTTGGCTTCTTTCCCTATAAAAGACAATATTGGAATAATTGGCAAAACAAATGAGGGGGTCTACTAATTAATTGGTAATATATCAGTTTTGATTTCCTAATACTCAGAGCCATACTCATTAGGTGGGAGACTGATCTTGTTAGGAACTACAGACAGAAGTATTAAGGGCTAATAGAGTGTGTCTGTAATCCCCAAATAGCTTAGGGGGGAAATATATGTAATGTACATATAACAGATATATATCTTATAGATGTATGCGGATATATGTATACAGAACCAATAATGAGGCAAATGTAGTAAAAAGGTAAATCTGGCAAATCTGTATAAAGGATATATAGGAATTTGTTGTGTTGTTCCTGTAATTTGTCTATGTACTTAAAGTTATTTCAAAATAATAAGGTTTTGAGAAACCAAACAATAAATTAAAATTAAAATTAAAAAAATGGGAAGACAATAGGGAAAATCATTGAAACTAAAAGTCACTCTTTAAAAAGATCAATAAAATTGATACCTTTCATCAGGAGAACCAGGAAATAAAGAGAAAACACCCAAATTACTAATATCAGAAATGAAAGACCATCAACACTGATACCATGGATATTAAAAGGATGATAAAAGAATAATAAAAAAAAGAATGAACTAGATGCCCATAAATGTGATAACTTAGACCAATTCTCTAAAAGATGTAATCTACTGAAACTCATACAAACAAAAATAGGTAATTTGAAGAGGCCTATATTCATTAAAGAAATTGAATCAACAGTAATCTTCCAAAAAAAGATAGTATCATGCCCAAATGGTTTTATTGTGAATTCTACCAAACGTTTAATGAAGAAATGATACCAACTCTCTATGATCTCTCCCAAAATGTAGAAGCAGAATGAACTCTTCCTAACTCATATCATGAGGCTGGCATTACCCTAATGCCAAAACCAGATAAAGACATTGTAAGAAAGGAATACTACAGAACAATATGTCTCAGATGTAAAAGTTCTCAACAAAATATTAGCAAATTGAATTTAACAATTGATAAAAGAATTATACACCACAATCAAGTGGGATTTATTCTAGATATAAAAAGTTGGTTCACCATTTAAAAATTGATTAATGTAGTCTACCATATAAACTAGTTAGATTTAAAAAATTATATCAATAGATGCAGAAAAAGCATTTAACCAAATCTAACAATAATTTATGATTTTTAAAAATTCTCAGTAAACTGGGAATGAATGGGGAAATTTCCTCAGTTTGATAAAGAATATCTACAAAAAACCTACAGCTAACTTCGTATTTAATGGCAAGAAATTTACATGCTTTCCTCCTAAAATCAGGAGAAAGGCATGGGTGCCCCTTCCCATGACTGATTTTCAACATTTTACTGGAAGTCCTAGATGATGCAATAAGACAAGAAATAAAATAAAAAGTATACAGAAAGGGAAGAAATAAAACTGTCTCTTCACAGATGACATGACCATCTATGTGCAAATTCTGAAAAAAAAAATAACAAAATACTCCTGGAACTAATACATGATTATAGCATGGATGCAGGATATAAGGTTAATATACAAAAGTCAATTATTTCCTCATACAGACCAGCAATTAACAATTGAATTTAAAATTAAAGACAAAATATCATTTACATTAGCACCAAAACCAAAATATTTAAGAATAAATTTAACAAAATATCTGCACAATCTATGTGAAAAAAATAACAAAACTCTGATGAAATAAATCAAAGAAGATTGATATGGTTTGACTCTGTGTCCCCACCCAAACCTCACCTTGAATTGTAATAATACCCGTGTGTCAAGGGTGGGACCAGGTGGAGATCATTGAATCATGAGGGGTGGTTTTCTCCATGCTGGTCACAAGATAGTGAGTTCTCATGAGATCTGATGGTTTTATGAGATGACATGTTTTCTTCCTCTTCCACCATGACTGTAAGTTTCCTGAGGCCTCCCCAGCCATGCTGAACTATGAGTCAATTAAAACTCTTTTCTTTATAAATTACCCGGTCTTGGATATGTCTTTTTAGCAGCATGAGAACGGACTAATACAAAGACCTACGTAACTAGATAGATACTTCATTTCACTAATAGGAAAATTCAGTATTGTTTAAAATGTCAATTCTTCCCAATTTAATCTATAAATTGAATGCAATTCCAATCAAAATCCCAGAAAGTTATTTTGTGGATATCCAACAGATTCTAATTCTAATTCTAATCCTAAATCAAAGAACCAGGAATAGACAATACAATACCATACTAAAGAAAAGTAATAAAGTTGGGGGGTGGAAAAAATGCAACTTTAAGACTTACTATAAAGCTACAGTAATCAAGTCTGTGTTATATTGGCAGAAGCATAAACAAATACATCAATGAAATAGAATAGAGAGCCCAGAAATAGACTCCCATAAATATAATCATCAAGTGATCTTTGAGAAAAGAGCAAAGGCAATACAATGGAGAAAAGAGAGTCTTTTCAAAAAATGGTGCTAGAACAACTGGATATTTACATATAAGATTCAATAAGTGGTGCTAGAAAAACTGGATATTCACATGTAAGATAAATGAATCTAGACTCAAGGTCTTATATTCTTTGCAAAAATTAACTCAAAATGGATCACAGCTCTAAATGTAAATCACAAAACTGTAAAACTCCTAGAGGATGACATAAGAGAAAATCTAGATGACCTTGTGTTTTATGATGACTTTTTAATACAACACCAATAGTATTATTCATGAAACAAAGAACTGATAAACTGGACTTCATTAAAATTAAAAATTTCTGCTCTGTAAAGGACATTGTCAAAAAAAATAAAAACACAAGAAACAGACTGGGAGAACATACTTGCAAAAGACATATCTGATAAAGGATTGTTATCCAACTATATATGTTACTCTTAAAACCCAACAATTGGAAAACAAAGGGCTTTTGCCCTTTACTCTGTTAATACGGTGTATTTTATTTGAATATACATTTCTCCAAAATGATATATGAATGTCTCACAAACACATAAAATATGTTCAACATTATTAGTCACTAGGAAAATGTAAATTAAAATTATAGGAAACTAACACTTCATACCCACGAGAAGGGCTATAACTAAAAGACAAACAATAATAGTCTTAGGAAGGCTATAAATAAACTGAACTGTAACCCTCAAAATTTTCTAATGGGAATAAAATTTCTTCAGTCCCTTTGGAATGTAGTTTGGAAGTTTCACAGAAAGTTAAACTTTAACATAATGTTCTCCAGTTCCACCCATGTCATTGCAAATGACAGGATTTCATTTATTTTATGGCTGAATAATATTTCACTGTGTATATGTACCATACTTACTTTATCCATTCATTTGTTTATGGACATTTAGGTTAATTTCATATCGGCTATTGTGGATAATACTACAATAAACATGAGAGTGCAGGTATCTCTTCAATATAGTGACGTCCTTTCTTTTGGGTGCATACCCAGCAGTGTGTTAAGTGAAATAAGCCAGACACAGAAAGACAATATCACATGTTCTTACTCATACTTGAGAGCTAAAAAAATTTATCTCATGGAGTTAGAGAATAAAATGATGGTTACCAAAGGCTAGGAAGGGTATTGGGAGGGAAAATAAAGAGGGTTTGGTTAATGGGTACAAAAATGCAGATAGTAGGAACAAGATCTACTGTGCAGTAGCAAAATAGGGCAATTATCATTAACAATAGTTTATGGTATAATTCAAAATAGCTAGAGGAGTGGATTTACAGTGTTCCCAACACAAAGAAATGATCTATGTTTGAGGTGATGGACATCCGAATTATCCTGATGTGATCATTACACACTATATGCTTATGTCAAAATATCACATGTATCCTATAAATATGTACAACCATTGTATACTCATAAAAATTAAAAATGAGGAAAAATAAAAAGAAAGTTAAACCTAAATGTACTGTATTATTCAACATTCTGCCAAAGTATCAACCCATGGAAAATGGAAATATATGTCCACATAAAGGTTTGTATTGAGATGTTTACAGAGACATTATTCAGAATAGTCTAAAATTGGAAATGTTCTAAATATACAATGAACTGGAAAATTACATACAATGTGATACATCCATACAACGGAATATTATTCAGCAATAAAACTGAACAAAGTAGTCCTACATGCTATAACACAAATAACTTCGAAAATGTTATGCATAGTGAAAGAATCTGGTCACAAAAGACTACCTGTGTTACATCCAGGGAAAGCTAAATCTAAAGCAAATTAGTAGTCACTTGGGGCCAGGGCTAGGAATAAGAATTGACTGTAGATGGACATAAGAGACAGTGTTGGGGTGATGAAAATATTTTAAAGCCGTATTCTGGTAATGTTTGTACAACTCTATAAACTTACTAAAAATTATTTACTTATAGCATGTAAATTATATTTCAATAAAACCCTTCAAGAATAAAATGCAAATAATAACTGGCTGAACACTGAACTGAACTGTAACCCTCGAAAATTTCTAATGGGAATAAAAAATTGTTCCATATTTTTTCCACACACAAATTGTATCCATATTTTTTCAATTCTTGCTTTCTTTCCTCCAGAAGGCATGTTCTACCTCATTTATTATTATCTCCCCACCTGTACTCATGACATATCTCCTTCAAGCTTATTCGATATTTCCCACTAACAATTCATTTCTTACTTCTCCTATATTTTAATCTTCTATTAGTTCCTTTTCCATGAATGCATATTAAGCTCATTTCTCCCATAATTAAACAAATAATAAACTTCCATTTTTCCTGAATGTGTCTCTAGTCTGCCTCCTTTCCATCTTCTAAAAATACATTTAAAGACAGGTAGTTTTCAGTTGCTGCCTCTATCCCTCCATGCTCCTATCGTCCATTCCTTCAACTCACTGAACTCAGCTACTCAAGTGAACCTTCTCTCAAAAAGGTCACTGATTACCTCATACTTCCTAATATAATGCATATGTGTGAATCCAATCTTGTTGGGCTTTTCTCAGGCACTTGACCTTATTTATCATTGTCTAATTAAATTTATCTATTATCTTTAGATTCTCGATAACGTATTTATCTTTTTTAAGCCTGACCATTCATTGTTTATTACATTCTTTTATATTTAGTTTCCTTTAGAGCTCTATCCTCAGTCACTTTCATAGTAATTATATATAGTCTCCTTAGATAATTCCATGAGCTCTTGTTTCTAACAATCATCTTATAGTAGATTGATTGCATGAATGGTTCACACCCTACTTTCACATCCTTTGTCATGTAACCGTGTAAAATGCTACCACTCTGACTCTGCACCTAGCTGTGCGACCTGCTTTACCCAATGGAATGTTAGCCAATATAATGAGTGCAGAAGCTTAAAAGTATTCATATGAATGAGCTCGTAAGGTCTAGCCCCTCACCCGTTGCCCTGAGAATAAGCAGAGCAGCTACTAGAAAAAGGAGAGCATGTGGCGAGCACGTGGTAAGACATCCTAGCTGTCTCAGCCAAAAGCATTCTAAATGGGCTCTCAGACAATCCCAGACAGAGAATGAGGCCAGCCCAGACAAGTTTCAGAGATGTAAATTCAATAAATGTTCATTATTGTATGCCACTGAAGTTTTGTTGTTACACAGCATTATAATAGCTGTGGATAACTGATACACACCCTCTATGGTAGAAACAAGAATATCTATGTTTCCCCATGATGACTCTCTGAGCTTCACACTGGGGAATAGCTCGAGCTGAATGTCTCACAAGCATCTCAAGTTAACCTAAATATAACTGAGCTCATGATCTTTCCCATCTAATAAGACTGATTCTTCCTAAAATTATCTATCTCCACTTTCAGTACCACTATCCAATCCAGCCAACCAAGCTAGATCCAGGAGTCATCCATGCTTCTTCACTCTCCCTTATCCTTCATCTCTAATTCTCTAATGATACAATATGTGCTCCAGGGAATTGCAAACAGCTAACAGTTATAGGGAAAGGAGTGTGCGTGCGTGCGTGCGTGCGTGCGTGCGTGTGTGTGTGTGTCTGTGTTATGCTTTGGTTAACAAAATCTTCATTAGAATTGATACTGAGATTGACTGAAGTTTGACTTTACCAAAAGGTCATTGTCTCTAAAAGCTCGAAAGCATTTTGTACGTTTCCCCTACTTGTTTAGATGGGGGTTAATTTGTAGTTAAAAATTGCAAAGGAATATAATTTTTGTGAAAATTCCTCCCAAATGTTAGATATGGAGTTAAAATAAATGATTGATTTTCTTAGCACCAATGCTTGTTTCTATGATTTTAATATAAGAAAAATATCAAGTTTCATAAAGCTATGTTTCCAATGACTGAAGTTTTGGGGAAATTTTTTGATGGTTGTAAAAAAATCTTTTTTTTACCTTTGGATATGCTTGGAAAAAATTAATTTAGAAAAAGATTAATGAAATGGCCACCAAGGTTGCATATAGGCTGAAGGTGACAATGAAAAAATAATGTGTTTTTCAAGCAATATAAAATGTGTATAGGAAAGCAATAAGGCAGGGTAAAATGAATTAAAATGTGCTATACTCCCATTTAAAAATGTTCAGAAAATAACAGCAGAATTTAAGCCTTTTCATGGAACCTAACAGAAAAGTGTCAAGAGTCCAGAGATGATGGAAGACAAGTCAGAGGAAAAGCTAAGTGAGTCTGAAAAGGAAAACTTTCCAAATTCTTCTGAAAAGAAAGTTAAATGTTAATTAAGAAAAAGGCAAAATTTTTTCATTTAAAACTTTGAGATAAATGTAGAGAGAGCATACAAAACTATTAGGAGATACCTTTCAGCACAGTCTTAATAAGGCAAATAACTTGGTCTAATACATTGTGTTTCATTGGAGTTCTGGTTGTTTTCTAAAAAACTATCCAGGCAATACTTTTGTACATAAAAATATTGCCTTAAAAGAAAGTTATGTGTTAAGGAGGCAGCACAGCACAAGAGTTAAAATTGAACAGACCTGGCTTTGAAACCTGTTTTCACTAGGTCCTGTTTGTTTGACTTTGTCAAGTGTCTTAACCTTCCTAAGCTTTTGTTCTCTACTTTCAAAATAAATTTTCAAACATCAACTTTCAGGGTTGCTGTGAGTATAAAATCAAATAATACAGGTGAGCTTATAAAAAGGTGAAAAAAGTAGGTAAGTCACTATACCTCATGGTAAAATCCAGTAGACTATATGTAAAGCACTTACCACAGTGCCTAGCACATCACAGGTGCTTGATAAATGCTAACTGCTATTACTATTTTTACTTGTATTTATATAATTATTACTCAAACTCCCAAAATAATATACTACTTGTAATCTGTAGTGGACATCTTTTATTTGTGGTCACCCAGTATCATCTGAACTTCCACTACAAACTGTGATAGTTCCCACATCACAAACCCTGCCTCCTTTATTCTGGCATCCAAAACATTACATTTCCCAAGACTCCTTGCAGTTATGGTACAGACCTGTGGTCAATCCATGTGAAATCAAGGAACTCATGTGAGACTAAGATTCAAAAGTGAGCTGTGAGAGCGAACAAGCTAATGGCAAGACGTACATGTTGATGTACAAAACATGATTTTAAAATCAGCAGAAAGGTCCAAATATCCTGCCATTGACAATAAGAGTAGGATACTTTCCATTTCACGGAAAACACATTGTGTTTCTAGGTGGGACAGAGGTAGCAATTCCCTGTCTCAGTGGTGTTGCTCTAGAAGCTATTCCTGGAAACTCATCTAATAATTTTGGAGAGCTGGAGAAATAGACTACTGGCTACCGGATAACTCTTAACATTTCCGGTTACGCTCGCTAGAATGGATTCTGTTCTCTGGCACTAGGAATCCTGACCAATAGGAGTACCAACTTGGAAGTAAGCTCACAAAAGATTCCATCTTGTTTGGCATCTATGAGTAGCAGTAAGGAAGGCTCAGTAGGTGAGCATTTGCTATTCTAGGAAAGAATACATCTTCAGGGAATATAAAGAATCCAGATTCACAGGTATTGATATGGTTTGGCTGTCCCCACCTAAAATCTCATCTTGAATTGTAATCTCCACAGTCCCCATGTGTAAAGGGCGGGAACAGGTGGAGATAATTGGATCGTGGGGGTGGTTTACGTCAAGCTGTTCTCATGATGGTGAGTGAGTTTCACCAAATCTGATGGTTTTATGTGTCTGGCATTTCCCCTGTCCTGCATTCACTCTGTCCTGTCGCCCTGTGAAGAAGGTGCCTGCTTCTCCTTTGCCTTTCACCATGATTGTAAGTTTCCTGAGGTCCCCCCAGCAATGCAGAACTGTGAGTCAATTAAACCTATTTCTTTTATAAATTACTCAGTGTTAGGTATTTCTTCATAGCAGTGTGAGAATGGACTAATACAGATATGATACAAAAGAAACCCTTTGGTGTTACAGTGCATGGCAATATATGAATAGATAAAGGACAAAATGCCAGTCACTTGGAAGATCTCCGACTCCAGTCTCTGCTTTAACACTTGAGTCCGACAAGAGGAATTTTGAGGAAATACAGAAAATGCCCTTTTACAAATTTCATTTGAGACATTGGGGACAAGCAGCAGCACAGGTTTAAGGTCTGCATGACAGAGTTCAGGACTACTGGAAAATGAGGAAGTCTTTCTCACTTGGAGATTTCTCTGCAAAAATGAAACAGCTAAAGCAAATTTAAGGGCAAGTCAGATAGGTTCCTTCTGGACCAATAAAGGAAGATAAGAGGATATGACATTGGCAGTTGAGCACCATCAAAAGATGGTGCTGTCAAGTTTCAACTGTAGCTTAAACCCACTTTTCAGTGGCTTGCAGGCATCTGAGTGCTTACTAAAAATTATATTTCCCAGGAAACCCAAACATGATTGAAAATGGATGACTCATTGTAACCAACAGAATTAGTCATAAGCACATATGTTTGAGAAACAGTTCTGAGTGCAGGACAAGGAAACAACATGTGGAGGTGTTTAAATCTTGTTAGAATACCATTTTCCTCCATTACTCTGGCTCAGTTTCATTCTTTGGTTGGTAGGTTATGAGGCAACATAGATTGTATCGTGTGCGTTTGTTTTAATGAAGCTCTTTTAAGAGAAAGATCATACGACTCTCATAAACAGTAGGTCATAACTATATTGAAGGGCATGGTTTAGTAGAGGATATTGTCTCTTTATCCTGTCACTCTGGGTTCTAGGCTGGGAGGTTCAGAGGTTTCATGTGGAACTGAAGCAAAAGATCATATAGTCTGCTGGATTTTACCATGAGGTATAGTGACTTACCTACTTTTTTATAAGCTCACCCTTATCCATCCCAGTGGAAGCCTTCAACTGGGTCCATTTGCCTATAGATGACAACATGGAAGACCGTTATGGGACAGAGTTTAAACCAACTCAGTGCAGAAGTACTTGCCCTGACCACATGATCCATCTTTGGCTTAGCCTCTAATCCCTCTTCTATTCAATACTGGCCATGGTAGCTGTATTAATTTTCAACCCATGTGGCATGAATGATAGAGAATTATCTGTGAAAGAATAGATTAGCGACACAAAGCATTAAGGATATGGCAGTACTCGAAACTGCATAGTACTCTGCATCATCTGCCAAGTACAGCCTTCATCCAGAAGAACTTAAAATTCTGGTGCAGACATCTACTCTGGACTAAAAACTACTTTTTGACAGTTTGGCAATGACCCTGGTAGAAATCTAGTGGTCTCTACACCCATTGATATACACATAGATTGTTATATATCATTTCTTTTGAGAAATACATCAGTGAATTATAATGGTTTAAACTAGAACTTTCCAATTTCCACAGAACATTAATTCTATATGCATTATTCTCAAAAAGGACTCTATATTCAACTAACCCCCAACATGAGATGCTGCAGTCTAAAGGCACTGACCCTCTACCTAAAAAAGAAGATGTAATCTCATGTGGCCTGATGAGAAGTCATGTTATACTTCAGTAATGAGGCCACATGAGATTATGTCTTCTTTTTTAGACATAAGGTCTACATGGTAATATAAGAAAACATTATACTGGGGCAGCAGGCAGAAAAGGGGCATTAAGCTTCTTGTGGAAACATAAAATTCTAAAAACTACAGCATACTATACCAACCCCTGCAGAAAAACTTTTGAATTTTTGCTGTAACATACCACTGGGATGCTGAATGTATTTCTATTAGCTAAGAGAAAAAAGAACAGAAAGCCAATAAAGAACTTATTGCCTATCATCTGTGCATTCTGGATAGACAATTCTCCATAACTTTGATGGCATACTTATGGATGCTTAAACAGATGGCAACATGAGTCAATTTCCTTTAGACTCATCAAAAGTAAAGGAATATAATCATTGCTTATTTATTAGGACAATTCTAGTTGCTATAATACAAAAAGCATGATAAATAAAACACAACAATTGTTAATTATTTGCTTATAGTAAGTTCCAAAATGGGAAAGACTGTGATAGAGAAAAGCCTCTGGTTTTTGAGATAATACCCCGTAACCCTAGTAAGAATATTCAATTCCCAGCCCCTGTGGCTGTCTCATCATACTAACTTTGTCCTACAAAGGGGTTGCATCCTTAGAAAATTCCTGTCAGGGCATGAAGTGGAAAGTCCCACCATTGTGCTATTTTTATTTTCAGCAGGGCCACAATATTCTGACATATTATAATGTATCTTCCTGGTAATCCAGAAAAAGCACTCAATCTCAAAAGGGAACAAAAGTCACTCTGGACCAGAGATGATAATCAGAACATTTAAAAATTGGCCCAACATGAGCTCTGAGCACAATTCAGATGTCACACAATCAAAAATGAGGCTAATCACAATCCTGAACCCGTTTGTATCAACCGACAGTAACCCTGCTCTCTTTTCACACCTGGGGGAGGATGCAGAAAGCCTCCAGGTACTTGGGAGTTCAGATTACAGAATTGTGTCTGGAATCTGAGGATGGGTTTCTGATGTAAGGTAAAAAACCAGTCATATCAACCAGGCTCAACTGTAATCATTGTTCAGTTCCTTTAAGCCAAAAGCCCTACCAGCCCCTAGTTCCTGAGGGAAATTTGAATGGGAACATGGCTAAATCTGGGAGCTTCCTGTTCAGGGAATATGTATCTGTTCCTGCAAGAACCTCTGCAGAGTTCAGCATTTTGATAGGGAAGGAATGAAAGCTTATTCTATGTAGCAGAAGTTCATAAATACTGTTGGTGTCAGAATTGATTTACCTCGCATCTGGCATCAAGGAAAATGGACTCCTACACAGGCCCACCTTGTGTAGCAGATGGAAATCAGGACCATGGGGAGCCATGCCCAAGAAAATAATGTAAATAATGTAAGTGTTTCAGTAAAAATTTTCTGTCCCTTTCCCATTCCCCCATGAAAAGATTTCTCTGAAATAAGAGTGATGAGAGAGTATGTCAGGAGTCATGCTTCAAGCCCAAGTTGTGCTGTCCTGGAGTAAACAAGATCAGCGCTCCACCTGGATCCCCTAGGATCTCTATGACATCATTTTCATGCACACTCACCCGCAGATTTGGGATGCTTTCAACAGAAAGGGTCTTTGGAGGAGGAGGACTGCCCTCAGGTCACTGGAGCCACTTTGCCTCCAGACACAGAGAGTTGGAAGTGCTTGGGATTTTATGTTCACATGGATGAGCCATTAGTCAATGACTAACATGTATGAGTGCCCGCTCCCTTGCCTTGGTTTGTGACAACTCCGAGGTGTATCCTATACCCAGCATTCCACCAAAGGATCAAGGCGAAGCTACCCTCCATGGAATTTTGCCTGAGACCTCACTCTTCTTTAGCTTCTTCATCTGTCCCCAACCCCCATCCTTTTCTAGGTTATCTTGAACACTTATGTAATGAATCAGTTGCACACAAACCTCATCCCAGAATCTGTTTCTAGGGAACCTAACCTAACATGCTGGGATGCAAAAGGCAACTTTGGCCATAAGGGAGGTATCTAATATTCACAGGTTCAACAAGAGGTATCTAATATTCGTAGGTTCAAGATGAGAAATTCATGGCATTTTTGAGAAGTCACTAGTTAGGTATTTTCTGTTCCTTGGAAACATAATGAAAACTAATTAGAATTTTTTTATAAGAAGAAAAATGATATATATGTTTTAAAGCCACAAGAATCGTACTCTTTTGGCCTGGATTCTTGTATTCTTTCTCTTCCCCTAAATTATCCAGCAAATAAGAAACTTTCCACTTGAAGATAAAACCAAGATAAATGTGTCTCCTTCAGTTTCTAATGAATAGAACTGAGAAGCTGCACAAGATAAATATAAGCTCCAATGAGGCCTTTAAGCAAGTATGCTTAATTAGCTAGGTTAATAGAGGGAAGAAAAGCCATAGATAATCCAAATCAATATGTTATTCAAAAATAATTTATAATTGCTTTATTTAAACAGGTTTATTTTTCTATTTGTCTTGCTTTATGCAAATATCTAGGTAAGATTTCCTTCCCTAAGCACATATTAGCTAAGGCCAAGAAAACAGCCAGAAACCACAATAAATAGTGAAGGTCCCAGGACATAGTTTGCCATAGTGAGTGCAGGAAGCAGATTTGCTTCATGTAGATTATCGAGAATTGAATGTAAGTAAACACCATAAATGACAACATTTCTCATTAGATTCAACGTTGGTTAGAATTATTTCACTCACAACTCCAGGAACAGAGAAATGACTTAGTGACTGAATACCTAATAATTTTCTTTCCTATAAGGAACTGCTAAGAACAGAAGCAGTAATTTCCAGAGATGAGCTTTATTTTTACTCTATAAAAAAGTTTTAATAGATAGTACTAGGTTACAAATAAAAGTCTGAGTTAAGTATTGCATGGTTGTTAAAATATTGTTAGCTATTTTTAAAATGTTATTGTGTGGATTAGTTATTTTATCTATTTAGATGGCATTTTCCTATGATAGAGTACTGAAATTGAAAGTAGATTCTCAATAGCAGATATTGTCAAAGATTGTCATTTTTAAACTCAATTATGAGAATAGAAAACTGTTTCAGAAACTAATTGATTTGGGATATTTAATTACTAATAAAAGAACCTTTGGAGGAATGTAGGCTACCAAAAGGACAGAGTTGACTGAGTCATGTTAATTTTGACAAATTTATACAATCAACATCTTGCAGTGCTCCACAGTTAAGAAACAAACTTGAGACAAACTTGAAAAGCCAAAAAATAAACTTCAGAAAGAAAGATACAATGAGAGATTTTGAGTGAGAATTATTAATAAATCACTTTCTATTACAAAAATAAACAAAAAGCATCTGTGTTTTTAGCTTATAAACTTTAATTGGTTAGGGCATGCCAGTGAATATTAAAGAAGAGAATGTACTTGTATTTATTAAGTGGGGTATCATTTCACAATGCTCACCTCTTTGTGGAAAGTCTAATACCATTGACCACAGCACAGAGAAAACATCCTTGAGGAAGGTGGGATCATATAAAAGGATACATAGAATCACCTGTGGAGATTTTTTAATTTATCTGCCACTACCCCAGGATTCCAGGATTCTGAATCAGCCCCTCATCTCAGAGTGAGAATCATGTTCTAGAGGTCCCAGTATAACTGAGAGTGGTGTGGTATATTGGACATATTAGATGGGCAAAAGATTGAGGAAGAAAGAAGCACACACATTAGAATTGTTAGCCCTTGAGACTAGGATTATACAGGAAAGTATTCAATGTGAGTCAAACCTTGAGCACCTGCCATGTTCCAGGCATTCTTCAAGGTGCTGGAATCCAAGTGCTGAACAAGAGGGAAAGAACCTTGCTCTCCTGAAAGTTGTACAGTACATTTTTAAAATTAAATTTTTATCAAATTCATATACTATTTATATATGCCAGGCACCGATCTATAAAGTAATACTTTAATCCTTGTAACAACTTTATTAGGTAGAGAGTCTAAATGTTCCCATTCTACAGATGAGGGACCTGAATCAAAACTAGTAATGTCAGAGGCAGGATCAAAACAGAAGCCGCATTTTTCCTGATTTTTGCTTTCTGGAAGCAAAATCAGGAAGTAGCATCTGACACATAAGTTAACAAGAAAATGTGCTATTTATATTAGCTACAAAGGAAAAGAACAATCTGCTCTGTCTCAGCAAGGGTTCAATCAGAGACGTAGAATCAATGAGATACATATATATATATATGCTGTTACATATATATGCTGATATATATATACATATGCTGATATATATACACATATGCTGAGATATATATATATCTCACACATACGCTGTTTTATATATATATATGCTGTTGCCATGTCTGAGGCTGAAGCTTGAAGTCTACATGGCAAGTAGGCAGGAAAGGAAGATTAAGAGAAGTTTAGTGTCCTACAAGGGCAGAATGAAATGTGTGTCAATTTTTGTTTCCTCTGACCTTGGTGACAAGAGAATATTATAAAAGCTAGAACCTTCTTCATAGAGACAAAACGCAGGCACTGGCTCATTTGCTGCTTCACACCAAGGAAGCGAGTCAGTAGATCAGCAACAGCAGCATGTGCTTGCTGCAAAATGACTGCAATCTCCCTTCCACAGTCCAGCTCTGGAGATAGAATCTCCCTTATAGCCCTTCTTAACCAGAAACTACTAGGAAGGGAATTCTGGGAAATATAGTTCAACCTAGCCAAGTTAATACATCACAAAGTCATTGCATATGCACTGAAAGGGAATTGTAGGGTAGGCTTTGGCAAAGACAATGGTAAAACCATTCCCTGACCTTAGATAATTTAGAATAAGCTGAGGGAAATAACCATTAAAGGAGTGATAACAAGTATGATGAATGTCAGAAAAGAGGGCCATAAAGTCTTCTGCAAAAACTTGCAACTAGGAGAATTAGGAGGTCAGCAGAGGAGTCATCTCTGAAGAGATGACTTTTCCATTAAAACTTGAGAATTGATTAGTAATTAGCCATTGGCAGTAGAGATTGGAGTGAGCGGTGTGAGGGCATTTTCCAGGTGTAGAAGATGTGAAAAGTTCAAGGACAAGAAGAGTATGGCTGGAAGCATAGTCTGAAAGGAAGATCAGACCTGAAAAGTAGGTGAGTAGCAACATTCTATGAATATATACTGCAATTTCACTTCTGTATATATACCTAAAAGAATTGAAAGCAGAGTCTCAAAAAGGTATTTGTATATCATGTTCATTCAGCCTCATTCATAATGGTCAAAAAGTGAAATCAACCCAATTACCCATCAGTGGATGAATGGGTAAACAAAATGTGGTATATACATACAACGGAATATTAGTCTGCCTTGTAAAGGAATTCTGTAACATGTTAACAACTTGGATAAACCTTGAAGACATGATGCTAAGTGAAATAAGTCAGATACAAAAGGGCAAATCATTCCCCTTATAAGGTACATAGAGTAGGCAAATTCATAAAGATGGAAGATAGAACAGTGATTACCAAGACATTAGAGGACAGAGATTGGGAGTTAGTGTTTAATAGGTACACAGTTTCAGTTAGGAACAGTGAAAAAGTTCTGGAGATGTATGATGGTGATAGTTGCACAACAATGTAAATATACTTAATGACACAGAATTGTATACTTTAAAGTGGCTAAAGTGGTAAATTTTATTATATATATATTTTACAATAAAAAACTTTTAAGATGTGTGTCCTTAAGGGAATTTGCTTCTAAAACAAATTAAAAATCATTAGCATGTGCCAGTTTCTATATCTGTAACATGCAGAGGGAAAAATCGTTTTCTAAGTTAACCTGTCATTCAGAACAGTTGAAATAAACACATGGAGATTTGTCACATTACAGCTAGCTAGGAAGAATAAGTTCTAGTGTTCTGTAACATTGTAGGGTGAATTTAGTTAATAATTTGTTGTATATTTTCAAATAGCTAGAAGAGAAGGTTTTGAATGTTCAACACACACAAAAAAATGTTCAAAGTGATAGATACACTAATTACTCTAATTTGATCATTACGCATTGTATACATGACTGGAAATATATTATACCTCATAAATATGCACAATTATGTGTCAAATATAAAATTTATAAAGAAATTACACCAGATAGAGTTAAACAAGCAAAGCCTTCAGACAAGACTATTGCAAGAGAATGAACTCAACTCTGCTGAAACAAAAAGCAGGCGAACTTTCTAAGCACTGGGATGAGCTAGTGGAAGAAAACTGCAGGATGTCAGTAAGGAAGTTGGTCAATTTTATTAGACCATATGTATTTTCTAATTATTGCTTATAAAAGTTATGCTCCTACCCTCTCCACAGAAACTGGGAGACAGAGTATACCTGATGAGTACATTTGATGTTGATGACTACATTTCAGAAGATGGCCCCCAACTTGATGAGTACATTGCAGAGGGATGGCTCCCAAGTCCTTTAGAAAGACATTCCTGAATTATGAAACCGGCAAGAGCCTGGGAGAAGATTTACATCTCAAAGGGCAGAAAAAGAACTTTCAATTACAACTTTTCTCAAGAATGTTCTAAGAAAAGGAAAATTAAAAAATCTTAGTTTAAATTTAATCAAGTTTGAGGAACAACAAAAAAATGATTCATCAATCAGGCAGTCCTCAGAACCAGAACAGGTTCTGCGAACTCTGGTCAACAATGTGACAAGGCAGCATTTATAGAAAATGTAAGTGAAGTATAGAGACAACTTACGTGATTACAGTTTAATTGGTTGATTGGTTACAGAACCTCCCGCAATTACTTAAAGGTCAGCAACTGTGACTGAACCTCATATTGGTTTTGTCTGTGGGGACTCGTGTAGGAGCTTAATCCAAATAGCCTTCTATAAATTTTGTTTAACAATTCTCTTCTTTTGGTCAAGCTCTCATCTCTACAACCTTCTTATCCTCTCAGCTACTTGTCCTACACATTCCCTTCCTCTCACTCTGGAACCGCACTCCAGGACAAAAACTACTCTCCTTTTCCCCTAACAAGAACACATCCTTTATGTGAGCTTCATTTACCAAAGTTACATCCCAGCCTCCTCACATAAGGAGTTATTTCCCTTATTATCACTATTCTCAATTGCCGTATGTTGATTAGAATTTCTAACTCTCAGGAACCTCAGCTTCCAGTGAAAACCTAAGAAGTAAGCAATTTTGAAATGTTTCATATCAGCATTTGGTAGGTGAGCACCATTTTATAATTGTTAGAAACACGTTTCCTCATAACACAATTTACATGTTTGTTTACAGACCCATATTTAGTTCCTCTATGCTGTATAAAAACAAGATGCCAAAATACACATATTTTAAACTTATATTCAGCAGTTCATGTCTTAGTATTTTAATTTACTTAAAAATGACCCCCAAATTTTATAAATATCTGTTACTTAAAAAACACATTATTGATAGCTTCTTGGCTACCATTATGGCATTAGTTTTCCTATGCAGAAAAGCTATTCAACTGGAAACATAGACCAATACAAGAACATACAGTAGCCCCGCCCTATTGTCTGTGGGGGATGTTTCAAGACCCACAAAGGATGTCTGAAACCATGGGTAGTATTAAACCCTACACGTACTATGTTTTTTCCTATATATACCTATGACAAAGTTTAACTTATAGATTAGGTACCATAAGAGATTAACAATAGTAAAATAGAACAATTACAACAATATACTGCAGTGAAAGCTATGTGAATGTGGTCTCTCAAAATATTGTAGTATGTATTCACCTATTCTTGGACCTCTGTTGACTGTAGGTAACTGAAACCACAGAAAGCAAGACTATAGATAAGGGAGCACTACTGTATTCGTATCCTGTTTAATGTGGCAATTGAATGAAATCCCACTGTTAATGTTGAAATGATCCTTCAGGTAGCAGAAAGGTTGTCTTCCAAGGCTTATGGGTTTGGCAAACCAAATATTGGGCACAAACTATTTTAGCAATTTTAATTAGTCACCTCACCAATTTTTTTTATAATTTGGATAATTTTGCCTATTACATGAGTTGTAGAGTGCAAAGCTCTTGACAACGGAAGCTTCAAGGACTCAGGGAGGACCAGGTGGCCATCCAGGCACTGCATGAGTCCATGCTTATGCTGAATTTACATTCTTTCAGATACCAATTTTGTTTCTCCAAATCCAAGACATTGCATTATTTATCACATAGATCATCATAAACATTGACTTGGATCAATCATATAGGTATCACTCTAATTGCACATCCTAACCCTTCAGCACTAGCTGATTCAGCATTTCCTTTACAGTTATGGGCTTCACCCTTGGATGCATCCGGCTGAAACTGAGATTCTGTCCAAAGTTTCCTCAACCCTGCCACCTCTTTGGTGTAGTCCTGGCCCTCAGTGCTGCAGCTTCCATGTGCTTCTCCAGCTTAGCCTCCAGATGCTAGTTGCATTCCCTCACCTGACCTGAATTTTTATGTTCCCCTTTTAGCTTCTCTACAATATCTTTGAGATGTTTCACTATGACCTGGGACTTCTAGGACTCCTCCTCTGTTGGCCTTCCACATGTACTCCTCCTGTCACATAGCCTCTGACTTCATCAACTCCTTGCTGAGCTCCTGCCAGTGCTTGGCCAGCTCCACATTCTGCTTGCTCCCCACATGGTTCATGGCTTGGTTCAAGGCAACCCTCAGGATGGAGTTCTCCAGCTGCCCCTGAAGAGTCCAGATATTGCCCTACATCTGCTGCACCTCCTTCACATGCTCCCAGTAGCTGGCCTACGTGGTCACTTCTGGGTGATGAGCTGCTTTATCACCTTGGCCTTCCAGACTGCTGTCTTGACATTTTTCACTGACGTCTCCTTCTAAGTTCCCTCAGTTTGCTCTTGGGGACAGACACATCTTCGTGCTCCATGAACAGCAGCTTTTACTTCTCTTCCATCTGGCATTTTAGAATTGCCACCACATTGCCTTCTGAGCGGGAAAGTAGTTCAATTTGATCTAAAAGGAGGAGGCTTATTGGTAGACTGGCATTAAAAAATAAAAAATCTCTGTTCCTGTGTCTTGTTTGTTTGCCATAAAGGCAGACATATTGGGATAAAGACGCTTTAGTCTAGATCTTTTGGTTGTAGAATAAAATAAGGAAATAAGGATGAAAAAGTCTCTTTGGTCTAGTCCCTGCAATAGTTGTAATTGGAGGGAAATAAGTTTGTTAGCTATTCGCATTTTTTCTTATTTTAAAGTCCTCTCAAAGTGTTCAGCTAAAGCTACCAATTCAGCTATATTTATAACTTCCCATCCAGTTCATTTTTTTGTTGTTTTTTTTTTGTTTGTTTGTTTGTTTTTGAGATAGAGTCTCACTCTGTTGCCCAGGCAGCAGTGCAGTGATGTAATTTTGCAATTTGGGCTCACCACAACCTCCACCTCAAGGGTTCAAGTGTTCAAGTGATTCTCCTGTCTCAGCCTCCCAAGTAGCTGGGATTACGGGTGCCCGCAGCCACACTCAGCTAATTTTTGTATTTTTAATAGAGATGGAGTTTCAGAATGTTGGCCCGGCTGGTCTTAAACACCTGCCCTCAAGTGATCCACCCTCCTTAGCCTCCCAAAGTGCTGGGATTACAGGCATGAGCCTCTGCTCCCAGCCAGTTTATGTTTCTTAATCAGACTGCTAAGTTTAGGACAAAGTTTGTTTATAAATAAAGCAGTTAATGCCATTTCAGTCTCTCAAGGAAATACTCCCTTATATTTTAAACACAGAATATTTTACAAATGTTGTTTCTAAATGACCTCCATAATCTAAAACCAGTTCATCTTTCTCCTGCTTGCAAGAATATGTGTTGGTCCAATCAGTTTTCTGTAGAAAAACCTTAAGGATTGAATTTAAATGGTATTTAGTGACTCTTCCAGCTCATTTCATTCCTTCTCATGAGGAAGAAGGAGTCTTTAATATCTTGCTCAAGTTCTTTCCATTCTACTGCTGTCATTCATTTACAAGCTTCACCAAGTCCAAATATCATGTGAATAAATTGGTAATCATCAGGGTGTCCTGATGGTAAATTCCTATGAAAATTCTAAACTCCTTTGTAAACTTTTGAGGATTTACTTCTGGGTTAGCAAAGTCTCTTATGATGGCTCTAAGCTCAGCTTTAGACCATGGAGTAAAGTGGTTATGGCAGGTGACCCTGGTTGTTCAAATGGTCTCACTTTACAAGGTATTTGCTGAACTTCCCCTTTTTGATTATGCTCAAGATGAAAAAAAGGTAATTGAGCAAAAATATTAGAGGAATCAGGGTATTGGGATAATGATGGATAAGGGGAGGGAGCAGTCAGGGTTAATTCAGTCAGAGTACACTCCTTCTTCATCATGTCCTCTATTAGTTGTTTAAACTTTTCATTTGCCTTCTGTAAAGAATTATTTAGAGGCAAATTTTGATAAATTTTGATTCATTTAATCTGTTAGATACCTCTACGTATCAATTTAAAACTGTATTCCATGTTTTTGATCCTTCTTTTTCTAATGTGCCCTGCAAATAATTTTATCCAACTTAAAACTTCCTCATTATAGCCACTTTAATTCTAAATTATCTCTAGTAAGGTCAACCCATTCTTGTAAAAATGCACATGTATCGAGTCCTTTTTTTTTTTTTTTTTTTTTTTGAGACAGGATCTGACTTCTGTCACTCAGGCTAGAGTGCAGTGAAATAAACATTGCTCACTGCAGCCTGCAGCCTTGACCTCCTGGGCTCAAGTGATCCTCCAGCCTCAGCCTCCCAAAGTGCTGAGATTACAGATGTAAGCCATAGTGCCCAGCCCCTGGGTTCATATTTCTTACACATGAAATTGGCTAGAGTTCCAGATAAATGAGTTCTAAGCTCCTTGAATTGAAATAAACCCATTACCAAACCCACTACTTTAAAAATCCTACCTTAACTCCAATCCAGCTCTGGACCCAGTCCAGTTGCTGTCTGACTCAGTCAGACACCCAAGGTCTTCCTGTAGGACCCCATCCTGTTTCTGTTGCCACTGCTGATCCTAGTTCAGATCTAATTGCTCAGGTAAGCCAAGAGAGCTCAGAACACAAATTAGTGAAAGTTGAAACCTGAGCAAGAACTCACCCACAATCTTCAGTTGCCAAGAGAGATCAATAGACACAATGGACCCTTGCGGGTACTTTCGTTTGCTCACCCCAGGCTCTCTAGGGGTTGTTGGAGCTCTTATCTGGATCCTACCAACTATGCCAATCTGTTAAAAGGAAAACCTTAAACATTTTAAATTTAGCTGAGATTTAAGGGGGAAAAAATGATTTGCAAATCAGATAGCCCTCAGAACCGGAACGGGTTCTAAGAACTCTAGTCAATGACGTGATCAGGCAGCAATTATAGAAAACAGAAGTGAAGCACAGAGGCCACTTAAGTGATTACAGTTCAATTGGTTAATTGGCTACAGAGCCGCCTGCGATTACCTGAAGCCCAGCTACTTCGATTGAACTTTATACTGATCTTGTCTATGGGGACTCTCCAAAACAATGGCCTCTTACAAAATTTTTTTTAACAGAGGTCAGGGGCCTAGAGTCAAGAATAAGCCTGACTGATGTTTAGTCAAGCAGAGGGAAACATTAAGGTCTGCTTGATCAGAGACAACCTTAGTCAGACTAAAACATTTGTCAGAATAAAAGAAAAACAAAAAGACTGTCACCATTTACTCTCAATAAAAAGCTATTAAGCATGTATTTCAGCAAGAATGTAATTGAATCAGGAAAGAGGAATGGGAAGCAAGAAACAATGCTGAACAAAGAAACTGGCAAACATATTAGGAAATTAAAATAAGCATTGAGTATGAAAGAAGATTGTAACAAAAATTAAAATTTGCAAGAACTTACAAATGAGATAGAGACAAAATATATGACAGTGATAACATGCAAGACACTGAATCTGGTTATTAAAGTAGAAGCATTCTAAAATCTCTGGTAGGATATAGAGATACTGCTATACTTTAGAATTAGTCACATATTTGAGGGTAACCACCAAAATACAAGAAGGAAAATAAACTCTTTCCAAATCAGTAGAGGAGATAGGGGACTAAATAAAGCTCAATCAGAAGCCTACAACCAGAATGTCAATAGAAACCAATGGGCAAACAAAAAAGCTTGAGAACAGACTGTTCTCCCTAGTCAAAGGACTAGGAAGAGAGCAGTCTAGAAAAACAGAAAACTTGCATAGGATAACCACCCCAGTAGAATTAAACACTTGGGGTAAAAATGTGGCCCCACACTCGCTCTTTCAGCAAAGTGCCAGGTGGGAGCTTAGACTTCCACCCTCACCCAGCTGTAATGAAGCTGCTCCTCCCATACCCAGGGTGGCATCACAGAAGAACAAGTCAAGAGCCAGTACTTTCATCCTAGTCTAGGAAGTGTGAATGAGTGCGCGCGCGCACACACACACCCAGAGTCAGTTCTGACCACGTGGAAAGACTGGACTTCAGCTTCCATCTCCATTAATAAGGCCCTCCTCCCCATTTCCACAGGGGTAGTGTTAGAGGAGGCTGAGTGGGGAGACCATCCCTCAGCACCCCCATCTCCTTGGTGTCTGCAGCAGTATCAAGGTACCCCTTCCCCTGCCAGCCAGGGTGGTATTATTGGTCACCTAGTGAAGAGCCTGAACTTCCACCCCCTGCTTGATAAACAAGTTGCGGTACATCCATCTCACAGAATGCTACCAAGCAATACAAGCTACTGCTATAGGCAACAAGCTGGATGAATCTTAAGGCACTATGCCGGTGAGAGAATAACCAATTTCAGTGTTATATGAAGTTATATGAATGGTGTTCATAATATGATGTTATGTGAATGATTCCATTCATGTAACATTATCAAAATGACAAAATTTTAGAGATGGACAGCAGATTTGTGTTGCTAGGGTTAGAGATGGTCAGGGAGACAGGGGTGAGTGTGATTTTAATTGGGCAGGAAGCACATGGGAGATCTTTTTGGTGATGGAGTAGTTCTGTATTTTGATTCTGGTGGATTATACAAATCTGCGCATGATACAATGGCATAGACTAACACATATACATTGTAGCAATGTCAGTTTCCTGGTCTTGATGATGTTCTATAATTACCTAAGATATAGACACTGGGGAAAATGGAATAAAGGGTACATGGAACCACTCTGTACTATTTTTTGCAACTTCTTGTGAATCTATAATTATTCCAGAAAAAAATAAATAACTTCATCCAATAAAAGGCAGAAAAGTATGGATAAAAAAGCAAAGATGTCCAGGAGCAGTGGCTCATGCCTGTAATCCCAGAACTTTGGGAGGCCGAGGCGGGCAGATCATGAGGTCAGGAGATTGAGACCATCCTGGCTAACACAGTGAAACCCCATCTCTACTAAAAATACAAAAAATTAGCCAGGTGTGGTGGCAGACGCCTGTAGTCCCAGCTACTTGGGAGGCTGAGGCAGGAGAATGGTGTGAACCCAGGAGGTGGAACTTGCAGTAAGCTGAGATTGTGCTACTGCACCCCAGCCTGGGCGACAGTGCAAGACTCCATGTCAAAAAAAAAAAAAAAAAAAAAGCAAAGAAAAGACATTCCTAACAGGAAACATAAGCTAGGTGCTGGAAATATGTAATCACAATGAATTAAAACGAATTGATCCCCCTATTAAAAATAAACATTCTCTTATTAAATTAAAAATAATAATAATTTCATATGTTGTTTGCAATTGATGCATCTGAAATACAAAGACAAAGAAAACCTGAAATTAAAAGGATGGAATATTAATATAAGCATAATACACATAAAGATAAAAAGTATCGTTATGATAAAAGGAAGTCCTTGCCTAATCATTAAAAAAAAAAAAAACCCATTAGGGATATTTAACAAGACTCATATGCATTCTAAAAAACAGCTCCAAAATAATGACAAAATTGATAGAACAAGAAGAAATTGGCAAAACAATAATCATAATGAGAAATTATTTAGATAGCTCTCTGAAATTAATAGAAATTAATTTTTAAACAAAATTCTGAGAAAATAATGAAGCACAAAGATAAAAACAGTTCTAAATATTTAGAATACTGAAACAACATAATAAACCACAGACATAGAAAGTAAAGACATGTCAACATTGTGACTAAAAACTTCAACTTATCTGTAAGTAGGTAAATAAACATCCTAACCACCTGAGAGGTTCCACAGCTGCCAATGATGTAGAAAACTGGCAGGAACAGTTTCCAAACTATAAAAGTAGAAAATAAAGTAGTGGTTACTAGGATGGGGCAGGGAGAGGGTGAGGGATGGGGATTAACAGTAAATGTGCATGAGGAATCACACTGGAATGATGAAAATGTTGTAAAATGGATTTAATGTAATGAGTGCACAATTTGGTAATTTTTTTAAGTCATTGAATTATACAATTGAAAAGGGTAAACTATATGATATGTAAAATATGCCTTAATAAACTTATTTTATCAGAAGAGTCTTGCTCCCACCCAGCCAATGAGAAAAACCTGAATAAACTACAAAACCGTAACTTTTCTTGACCATCTCAGAGAGCTGGGGTTAGCAGGAAACCAAACAGCCAGTGGTAGAATGAAAGTAATGATAGCAACAATAAAACACAAACCTAGCTCAACTCCTTATTTTGGAAAAAAGTAACTGCAAAAGGTATACATCAATTATCATACGAAATTGTGAAACCCTGAAATAATTTCTCAAGAGACTAGGAATGACATTCAGCATTGTTCTGGAGATCCTAGTCAGCAAATTTAGGCAATAAAAAATTTAATATAAAAATAATAAAGGAGAGTTCAAGTTGGAGAAGAGCCCTAGGTAACGCAAGGTCTACTAAAGGGTCTGGGAGGGGGGAATATGTTCACACTGTATGCAACTGTGTTCCTTTCCTTTTGCATAGCATTTGTTACTAGGATAAAACCTTGAATAGTCATTTATTCTTTTTAAAAATGTATTTCGGGGGGGGGGGGCGGAGCGAGATGGCCGAATAGGAACAGCTCCAGTCTCCAGCTCCCAGAGCGAGTGACGCAGAAGATGGGTGATTTCTGCATTTTCAACAGAGGTACCGGGCTCTTCTCACTAGGCAGTGCCGGACAATCAGTGCTGGTCAGTTGCTGCAGCCCGACCAGTGAGAGCTGAAGCAGGGCGAGGCATCGCCTCACCTGGGAAGCGCAAGGGGGAAGGGAATCCCTTTTCCTAGCCAGAGGAACTGAGACACACAAGACCTGGAAAATCGGGTAACTCCCACCCCAATACTGTGCTTTACCAAGGGTCTTAGCAAACGGCACACCAGGAGATATATCCCACACCTGGCCAGGAGGGTCCCACGCCCGCGGAAACTCCCTCATTGCTAGCACAGCAGTCTGAGATCTAACAGCAAGGCAGCAGTGAGGCTGGGGGAGGGGTGCCCGCCATTGCTGAGGCTTAAGTAGGTAAACAAAGCTGCTGGGAAGCTAGAACTGGGTGGAGCCCACAGCAGCTCAAGGAGGCCTGCCTGTCTCTGTAGACTCCACCTCTGGGAACAGGGCACACCTAAACAAAAAAAAAAGCAGCAGAAACCTCTGTAGACTCAAACGACCCTATCTGATAGCTTTGAAGAGAGCAGTGGATCTCCCAACACGGAGGTTGAGATCTGAGAACGGACAGACTGCCTGCTCAAGTGGGTCCCTGACCCCTGAGTAGCCTAACTGGGAGACATCCCCCACTAGGGGCAGACCAACACCACACACATCATATGTCAGGGTACACCCCTGAGACGAAACTTCCAAAGCAAGAATCAGACAGGTACAATCGCTGTTCAGCAATATTCTGTCTTCTGCAGCCTCTGCTGCTGATACCCAGGCAAACAGGGTCTGGAGTGCACCTCAAGCAATCTCCAACAGATCTACAGCTGAGGGTCCTGACTGTTAAAAGGAAAACTAACAAACTGGAAGGACACCCACACCAAAACCCCATCAGTACGTCACCATCATCAAAGACCAACGGCAGATAAAACCACAAAGATGGGGAAAAAGCACAGCAGAAAAACTGGATTCAAAAAATAAGAGCGCATCTCCCCCTCCAAAGGAATGCAGCTCATCACCAGCAACGGATTAAAGCTGGACGGAGAATAACTTTGATGAGTTGAGAGAAGAAGGCTTCAGTCCATCAAACTTCTCAGAGCTAAAGGAGGAGTTACGTACCCAGCACAAAGAAACTAAAAATCTTGAAAAAAGAATGGAAGAATGGATAACTAGAATAATCAATGCAGAGAAGGCCATAAATTAACTGACAGAGATAAAAACCATGACACGAGAAATATGTGACAAATGCACAAGCTTCAGTAACCGACTTGATCAACTGGAAGAAAGAGTATCAGCGATTGAGGATCAAATGAATGAAATGAAGCGAGAAGAGAAGTCTAAAGAAAAAAGAGGAAAGAGAAATGAACAAAGCCTTCAAGAAGTATGGGATTATGTGAAAAGACCAAATCTACGTCTGATTGGGGTGCCTGAAAGTGAGGGGGAAAATGAAACCTAGTTGGAAAACACTCTTCAGGATATCATCCAGGAGAATTTCCCCAACCTAGTAAGGCAGACCAACATTCAAATTCAGGAAATACAGAGAACGCCACAAAGATACTCCTCAAGAAGAGCAACTCCAAGGCACATAATTGTCAGATTCACCAAAGTTGAAATGAAGGAAAAACTGTTAAGGGCAGCCAGAGAGAAAGGTCGGGTTACCCACAAAGGGAAGCCCATCAGACTAACAGCAGATCTCTTGGCAGAAAATCTCCAAGCCAGAAGAGAGTGGGGGCCAATATTCAACATTCTTAAAGAAAAGAATTTTCAACCCAGAATTTCATATCCAGCCAAACTAAGTTTCATAAGTGAAGGAGAAAAAAAATCCTTTACAAACAAGCAAATGCTTAGAGATTTTGTCACCACCAGACCAGCCCTACAAGAACTCCTGAAGGAAGCACTAAACATGGAAAGGAACAACCAGTACCAGCCATTGCAAAAACATGCAAAAATGTAAAGATCATCGATGCTAGGAAAAAACTGCATCAACTAATGAGCAAAATAACCAGCTAATATCACAATGACAGGATCAAGTTCACAGAAAACAATATTAACCTTAAATGTCAATGGACTAAATGGTCCAATTAAAAGACACAGACTGGCAAATTGGATAGAGTTAAGACCCATCAGTCTCTTGTATACAGAAGATGCGTCTCACATGCAGAGACACACATAGGCTCAAAATAAAGGGATGGAGGAAGATCTACCAAGCAAATGGAAAACAAAAAAAAAGCAGGGGTTGCAATCCTAGTCTCTGATAAAACAGATTTTAAACTATCAAAGATCAAAAGAGACAAAGAAGGCCATTACATAATGGTAAAGGGACCAATTCATCAGGAAGAGCTAACTATCCTAAATATATATGCACCCAATACAGGAGCACCCAGATTCATAAAGCAAGTCCTTAGAGACTTAAAAAGAGACTTAGACTCCCATACAATAATAATGGGAGACTTTAACACCCCACTGTCAACATTAGACAGATCAACGAGACAGAAAGTTAACAACGATATCCAGGAATTGAATTCAACTCTGCACCAAGCGGACCTAATAGGCATCTACAGAACTCTCCACCCCAAATCAACAGAATATACATTTTTCTCAGCACCACATGACACTTACTCCAAAATTGACCACATAGTTGGAAGTAGAGCACTCCTCAGCAAATGTAAAAGAACAGAAATTATAACAAACTGTCTCTCAAGCCACAATGCAATCAAACTAGAACTCAGGACTAAGAAACTCAATCAAAACTGCTCAACCACATGGAAACTGAACAACCTGCTCCTGAATGACTACTGGGTACGTAACGAAATGAAGGCAGAAATAAAGATTTTCTTTGAAACCAATGAGAACAAAGATACAACATACCAGAATCTCTGGCACACATTTAAAGCAGTGTGTAGAGGGAAGTTTATAGCACTAAATGCCCACAAGAGAAAGCTGGAAAGATGTAAAATCTAAAATTGACACCCTAACATCACAATTAAAAGAACTAGAGAAGCAAGAGCAAACACATTCAAAAGCTAGCAGAAGGCAAGAAATAACTAAGATCAGAGCAGAACTGAAGGAGATAGAGACACAAAAAACCCCCCAAAAAATCAATGAATCCAGGAGCTGATTTTTTGAAGAGATCAACAAAATTTATAGACCACTAGCAAGACTAATAAAGAAGAAAAGAGAGAAGAATCAAATAGATGCAATAAAAAATGATAAAGGGGATATCACCACCGACCCCACAGAAATACAAACCACCATCACAGAATACTATAAACACCTCTATGCAAATAAACTAGAAAGCCTAGAAGAAATGGATAATTTCCTGGACACTTACACTCTCCCAAGACTAAACCAGGAAGAAGTTGAATCCCTGAATAGACGAATAGCAGGCTCTGAAATTGAGGCAATAATTAGTAGCCTACCAACCAAAAAAAGTCCAGGACCAGATGGATTCACAACCGAATTCTACCAGTGGTACAAGGAGGAGCTGGTACCATTCCTTCCGAAACCATTCCAATCAATAGAAAAAGAGGGAATCCTCCCGAACTCATTTTATAAGGTCAATATCATCTTGATACCAAAATCTGGCAGAGACACAACAAAAAAAAGAGAATTTTAGACCAATATCCCTGATGAACATCAATGCAGAACTCCTCAAAGAAATACTGGCAAACCGAATCCAGCAGCACATCAAAAAGCTTATCTACCATGATCATGTGGGCTTCATCCCTGGGATGCAAGGCTGGTTCAATGTACACAAATCAGTAAACATAATCCAGCATATAAATAGAACCAAAGACAAAAATCTTATGATTCTCTCAATAGATGCAGAAAAGGCCTTTGACAAAATTCAGCAGCCCTTCATGCTAAAAACTCTCAATAAATTCGCTATTGATGGAACATATCTCAAAATAATAAGAGCTATTTATGACAAACCCACAGCCAATATCATACTGAATGGGCAAAAACTGGAAACATTCCCTTTGAAAACTGGCACAAGACAGGGATGCCCTCTCTCACCACCCCTATTCAACATAGTGTTGGAAGTTCTGGCTAGGGCAATCAGGCAAGAGAAAGAAATCAAGGGTATTCAGTTAGGAAAAGAAGAAGTCAAATTGTCCCTGTTTGCAGATGACATGATTGTGTATTTAGAAAACCCCATTGTCTCAGCCCAAAATCTCCTTAAGCTGATAAGCAACTTCAGCAAAGTCTCAGGATACAAAATTAATGTGCAAAAATCACAAGCATTCTTATACACCAGTAACAGACAAACAGAGAGCCAAATCAGGAATGAACTTCCATTCACAATTGCTTCAAAGAGAATCAAATACCTAGGAATCCAACTGACAAGGGATGTAAAGGACCTCTTCAAGGAGAACTACAAACCACTGCTCAGTGAAATCAAAGAGGACACAAACAAATGGAAGAACATACCATGCTCATGGATAGGAAGAATCAATATCGTGAAAATGGCCATACTGTCCAAGGTAATTTATAGATTCAATGCCATCCCCATCAAGCTACCAATGACTTTCTTCACAGAATTGGAAAAACCTGCATTAAAGTTCATATGGAACCAAAAAAGAGCCCGCATCTCCAAGACAATCCTAAGTCAAAAGAACAAAGCTGGAGGCATCACGCTACCTGACTTCAAACTATACTACAAGGCTACAGTAACCAAAACAGCATGGTACTGGTACCAAAACAGAGATATAGACCAATGGAACAGAACAGAGGCCTCAGAAATAATACCACACATCTACAGACATCTGATCTTTGACAAACCTGAGAAAAACAAGAAATGGGGAAAAGATTCCCTCTTTAATAAATGGTGCTGGGAAAATTGGCTAGCCATAAGTAGAAAGCTGAAACTGGATCCTTTCCTTATTCCTTACAAAAATTAATCCAAGATTGATTAGAGACTTAAATGTTATACCTAAAACCATAAAAACCCTAGAAGAAAACCTAGGTAATACCATTCAGGACATAGACATGGGTAAGGACTTCATGTCTAAAACACCAAAAGCAATGGCAACAAAAGCCAAAATTGACAAATGGGATCTAATTAAACTAAAGAGCTTCTGCACAGCAAAAGAAACTACCATCAGAGTGAACAGGCAACCTACAGAATGGGAAAAAATTTTTGCAATCTACTCATCTGATAAAGGGCTAATATCCAGAACCTACAAAGAACTCAAACAAATTTACAAGAAAAAAACAAACAACCCCATCAAAAAGTGGGCAAAGGATATGAAGAGACATTTCTCAAAAGAAGACATTCATACAGCCAACAGACACATGAAAAAATGCTCATCATCACTGGCCATCAGAGAAATGCAACCCAAAACCAAAATTTGATACCATCTCACACTAGTTAGAATGGCAATCATTAAAAAGTCAGGAAACAACAGATGCTGGAGAGGATGTAGAGAAATAGGAACACTTTTACACTGTTGGTGGGATTGTAAACTAGTTCAACCATTGTGGAAAACAATATGGCGATTCCTCAAGCATCTAGAACTAGAAATACCGTATGACCCAGCCATTGCATTACTGGGTATATACCCAAAGGATTATAAATCATGCTGCTCTAAAGACACATGCTCACATATGTTTATTGTGGCACTATTCACAATAGCAAAGACTTGGATTCAACCCAAATGTCCATCAGTGACAGACTGGATTAAGAAAATGTGGCACATATACACCATGGAATACTATGCAGCCATAAAAAAGGATGATTTCGTGTCCTTTTTAGGGACATGGGTGCAGCTGGAAACCATTATTCTCAGCAAACTTTCACAAGAACAGAAAACCAAACACCGCATCTTCTCACTCATAGGTGGGAATTGAATAATGAGATCACATGGACACGGGAAGGGGAACATCACACACCGGGGCCTATTATGGGGTGGGGGGAGGGGGAAGGGATGGCATTGGGAGTTATAACTGATGTAAATGACGAGTTGATGGGTGCTGACGAGTTGATGGGTGCAGCACACCAATATGGCACATGTATACATATGTAACAAACCTGCAGGTTGTGCACATGTACCCTAGAACTTAAAGTATAATAATAATAATAATAAAAGAAATACCTGAGACTGGGTAATTTGTAAAGAAAAGAAATTTAAAGTTAACTGGCTCACAGTTCCATGGGCTATACAGAAAGCATAATTCTGGCATCCGCTTGGTTTCTGGGGATGCCTCAGGAAAACTTACTATCATGGCAAAAAGCAAAGGGGGTGTGAAGCATCACACATGGTAGGAGCAGGAGGACAGAGAGAAGGGGAAACTGCTACATACTTTTAACAATCAGATCCTGTGAGAATTCTATCATGAGAACAACACTAGGGGGATGGTGCTAAACCATTAGAAACTGTCTCCACCAAGCTCCACCTCCAGCATTGGAGGATTACATTTTGACATGAGATTTAGGTGGAGATAGATTCAAACCATATCATTCCACCCCAGCGCCTTCCAAATCTCATGTCCTTCTCACATTTCAAAATACAAACATACCTTCCCAACAGTCCCCCAGAGGTTTAACTCCTTCCAGCATGAACTCAAAAGTCCAGTTTCAAGTCACATCTGAGACAAGGCAAGTTCCTTCTGTGTATGAACCTGTAAAACAAAAAATAAGTTATTTACTTCCAAGATACAATGGGCGTATAGGCATTGGGTAAATACTCTCATTCCAAAAGGGATAAATTGGCCAAAAGAAAGGGGCTACAGGATCCATGCAAGTCCAATACCCAACAGTGTAGTCATTCAATCTTAAAGCTCCAAAATAATCTTCTTTGACTATATGTCTCACATCCAGGGAACACTGGTGTAAGAGGTAAGCTCCCAAGGCCTTGGGAAG
The DNA here is from genome assembly GCF_037993035.2 of Macaca fascicularis. Classification (NCBI taxonomy): domain Eukaryota; kingdom Metazoa; phylum Chordata; class Mammalia; order Primates; family Cercopithecidae; genus Macaca; species Macaca fascicularis. The sequence continues at coordinate 25,570,694 of NC_088376.1, read as the reverse complement.
CTCCACCCCTGTGACTTTGCAGGGCTCAGCTCCCATAGTTGCTCTCAAGGGCTGGCACCGAGTGCCTTCAGATTTGCAGGCACATGGTGCAAGCTGTCAGTGGATCTACCATTCTGGGATCTGTAGAACAGTAACCGTCTTTTCACAGCTCCACTAGGCAGTGTCCCACTGGGGGCTCCATTTCCACATTTCCCCTCTGCATTGCCCTAGTAGAGGTTATCAATGAGGGCTCCAACCCCTGCAGCAGGCTTCTGCCTGGAGATCCAGGTTTTTCCATACATCCTCTGAAATCTTGGCAGAGGCTCCCAAGCCTCAATTCTTGGACTCTGCACACTCAGGGGCTTAATACCACATGGAAACCACCAAGGCTTACAGCTTACTCCCTTGGAAGCAACAGCCTGAGCTATACCTGGAGTCCTTTTAGTCACAACTGGCGTTGGAGCAGCTGGGATGCAGGGAGCTGTGTCCTAAGGCTGCACAGGGCAGTGGGGCCCTAGGCCTAGCCCATAAAACCATTCTTCCCTCCTGGGCCTCTGGGCCTGTGATGGGAGTGGCTGCTGTGAAGGTCTCTGAAATGCCTTTGAGGTCTCCCCACTGTTTTGGCTATTAAAATTTGGCTCCTTTTTACTTATGCAAATTTCTTCAGCCTGCTTGAATTCTTCTTCAGAAGATGAGTTTTTCTTTTCTACCACATTACAGGCTGCAAATTTTCCGAACTTTTATACTCTGCTTCCTTTTGAAATATAAGTTCCAGTTTCAGGTCATTTTTTTTGCTGAGAAATTTCTTCTCTCAGATACTTTAAATCATTGCTCTCAAAGTTCAAAGTTCCACACATCACTAGAGCAGGGGCACAATACAGCCAGTCTCTTTGCTAAAGCATAGCAAAAGTGATGTTTGTTCCAGTTCCAAATAAGTTTCTCATCTCCATCTAATACCTCTTTAGCTTGGACTTCATTGTCCATATCACTATCAGCATTTTGATCACAACAATTTAACAAGTCTCTAATAAATTCTAAACTTTCCCCCATCTTTCTGTATTCTTCTGAGCCCTCCAAACTGTTCCAACTTCAGCCCATTACTCAGTTTCAAAGTTGCTTCCACATTTTCAGGTATCTTTATAGCAATGTTCCCTTCTGTATTTGTCTGTTCTCACACTGCTATAAAGAAATGCCTGAGACTGGGTAATTTATAAATAAAATGGGTTTAATCAATCAGCTGATGGTTCTGTAGGCTATAAAGAAAGCATAATTCTGGCATCTGCTTGGCTTCTGGGGAGGCTTCAGGAAACTTACAGTTATGGCAGAAGGAAAAGGCAGAGTGAGAAGTCTCACGTGGTGGGAGCAGGAGGAAGGGAGCAAGAGGGAGGTGTCACACACTTACACACTTTTAAACAATCAGATCTTGTGGGAACTTTATCACAAGAGCACCACTAGGGGGATGGTGCCAAACCATTAGAAATCATCTCCATGATCCAATCACCTCCCACTAGGTCCCACCTCCAGGACTGAGGAATTGCATTTTGAAATGTGATTTGGGCAGGGACACAGATCCAAATTATATCACCATTTATAATAAAAAATATTAAGTACCAGAGAATAAATCGAACATAGATATGTAAGACCTTTTCAAAGAAAACCATAAAACTTTGCTGCGAGACATTAAAGAAAAACACAATAAAAGTAAAACATATCATGCTCATGGTTTGGAATATGCACTACTATGAAGATTTCGATTCTCTCTGAATTGATTTAGAATTCAAGAGAATCCCTATCAAATTCCAACATGTTTTCGTGGAAACTGCTGTCTCTAAAATGTATGTGGAAGTAGAAAGGGCCAGGAACAGCCAACACAGTTTTGAACAAGTCACATGAGATGGAAAGACTTTTTCTTCAAAATATCAGGGCCTATGATAAAAAGCTACAGCAATTAATTCAGTGCATACTGTACAGTGGAAGTCAATAGACCCGTGGAACACAATAGAGCACTGAGAAATAGACCGATGCTTATTTGAACTCCTATAATATGGTAGGGATGGTTCTGCAGATTATTTGGAAAAGAATCACCCTTTCAAAAAATGTGAAAAATTGAATGAAAACACTTTTAGAAGACATTATAGGAAAACATCTTCCTGTCTTTTGGATAGGGAATGATTTATTACATAAGACTTACAGAGTACTAATGATAATGGTAAAAATAAATTTACTTACATTAAAACAGCCACACAAAGACGCCATAAAGAAAATAAAAAGTCAACAAACAGAGTGAGAATATTTCTAACACATATGGCTAAAGAACTTGCACTTAAAATACACAAAGATTATAGACAACTAAATTTTAAAATGAGCAAAACAGTTGAATAGGCTTTTCACCAAAAAAGAGTATAGCTACAAATAACCAATAAACATATTTAAAAAGTGCTTCACCTAATTAGTAATTAAGAAAATATCAGTTTAAGAACAATGAAATATCACTACTCACATAATATTTTAAAAATGAGACAACCCAAGTGGTGGTAAGGATGTAAAACAAGAGAAGTCATAGACTGCTGATGACAGCATAAATTGATGCAAGCACTTTGGAAAACAGCTTGGCACTATCTAGAAAAAAATGAGGATACAAATAGCCTAAGGCCATACAATTCCACTTATTGCTAACTCTGTGCCAGGATGCATGTAAACAAATGTACATAGAAGCCTTGCTTTTAATAACCAAAAGTGGAAACAACAAAATTGTCCAGGAGCAACAGAATAAATTTAGAAGAACAAAATATTCATACAGGGAAAAGGTATGGGAAGCTGGTGGAGAGGTAAAAGATATAATCAGACTAGGTGATACATTCTCAATCAGGGTGATATTGCCTTCAAGGAGACAAAAATTGGTTCTTGGAGGTGAAAAAAAAAATCTATTCTTTTTATTCCTAAAGCACATATATACTATAAACACACATGCAATACACTAACCAATATAGAGTATATGTGTAGGTATTAAAATTTCATGGGGGACAAGGGGTGGGGAGGACAATGTCTAAAGAGGCTTCTTAACAAGGTAATAATGCAAAATGGTTGAGGGACACTTGAGTAGGCAATGAATGAAGCAAGGTGGGGCAAGGGTCTAGAGGTCTGGATGGTGTGAGTTAACAGGACTATTTATTATGGTGGCTGATACAAAGGAATAAGTGTGGCAGAAAGGATGTGGCTTCATAATCATTTAGAACCAGATAGGTAATTAGTTCCAGTTATCATCCCAAGTATTATAACTGAAAGTTTTAGGATTTCCTCAGAGGGCAGTTTCTCCAGCAACTTATTGAGCTGTATGTGATGCTCTAGAAGTGGGTCCAGCTCACAGGGGACAGGATGTAATAGGAAAATCATTAGCATGTGCTTCTAGGACACACAGAAATAGTGTGGAAGTATTTGGCCCAGGGCACCTTCATACTGAACTACACAATAATCACTAGTGCTGTGAGCTAGTGTTGGATCCAATAGGAAAGATTTGTTTTATAAAGAATGGTAGGGGTTATCATGAATGCAGGATTGCATCCCCCAATTGGTATCTTTGAAAATGAAGAGAAACAGTGTGGCTAAAGTTGGTTAATGATTTAATTATTTAGTCAAAATAATAATCATAAAATAGAGAACTAGAAAAGTCATTATAGCAAAAGCCAGTGGGAAGTATAATTTAAAGAAGGGCTCAGAGTGAAAAAACGTTAAGTAAAGCTTGAAGTAAAATGAAATGGTGAGCGGTAGCACACAATGAATAAAAGAATAGACTCACAAAATAGTCAAGCCAGAAGAACTTTTGATGATAACGAAGCCCATAGCAATTAAGTGACTTGGCTGAGTCATGAAGCCAACCAATGGGGGGGCTGAACCCTTCAGGCCTTCTTGTCTGGTGTTTCTCCCAATAAACTATGCAGCCTCTGAAGGCACATTTTCATTTTGCCTTCAAATTATTAATAGAAAAATCCATTTTCCTTATTTATCTTTCAATTTTTATATTGAACTTATATCCTCAAATTATTCAAATAAGCTACTTTAAAATCACCTTTCAAAGAATAACTGAAAATTGTACTTACATGATAAGCACACCAAGATATTGGGAGCTTTGAAACCATGCCCACAATTCTCACTGAAAAAAAAAAAAAAAAACACTTTGGGCTGATAGTTATTATAAAACTATTATAATAGTTGTTATAACTATTTTACTATAATAAAACATATTTCCTCAAAATTCAAAAAACTCAGAAAAATAGCTTGCTAAGGAGAGTTAAAATGACTGAAGACTTCTCTCTGAATTAAACAGTGTGTGATTATTCTCCTGAATAATTTACATAGATTTAGGAAGAATGTATTATTTGTTAGACAAGGAAGGAGGAATATTAAGTGGTATTAATCTTTAAAACAGAAACTAAGCAAGGATGCAGCATCTGTGAATTAGAAACCCAAACCAGAGTTGATAAAATGTTTACGCTTAAACTTTGATGAGCCTAAGAATAACCAAGTAAAGGATACAGATTTAAAATGCATTATTGAGTAGAAATGAAAACAGAAAAAAAAAAATTCAAGAGTTGTTCTTGTAGTTGTCACTGCTGTTACAGCATTTTGTTGATGATGGAATGTAAAATAAAAATGGTACCTAACAGCAGATGGGACACTTCTATTTATCATGGCCAGAGTCATCAATAATTGTGCTGTGTCATAGAAAAAGAAAGTATCGATCACAGCCGTCTCTCTGAAGAAAATCCTCAACATAGAATTAGAGGGTCCACTGGGAAAATCTAGGCTCCTGCTTTGAGGCAGGTGAGGTCTTCATAATTCCCTTTGTACATGAGATAAAGTGCCCATCAGTGGTGTCTCTAAGGTACCATAGGTACCATTAAACATCATAACACCAAGAGAAGCCAAAGCTTCATAGTTACCTTGTTACCTGTTGACTTGCTCTGCGTACATTATTGAACCTCATACCATTTGCTGCATTGAGAATTTTTTTGCCTACACTGAAAAAACATATTAAGAATTTACAAAATCAACAGTCATTTTTGGAGCATAACTATGCAGCTTATGTTACCTGTGAATTTGTTTTATGTGTAAAATAAAATTTAATGCCAACAAGAGACAGCATTATATGGCCACCGAAGTATCTATCATTGTCAATAGTCCTTGGACAGTATGTTAAAGGGAATCCTTGAAAAAGTCAGAATTATTCCACTAAACGTATTAAAAAAAGAATGTTAATAATAAAATAACTAAATGCCAAATTGTTATTGTTTCCTTCTTTAAGAAAATCCCCAAGATCAATTACCTAAAAATATTTGCAACCACTAGGATAGTAAGAAAAGATTTGTGGCCACATTTCACTGTCTTTTGGGGACTCTTAGGAATTAATCAATTTCTTTGAGTAAAATCTGCATGCAAGACCTCAACGACTGGAATGTCTGGGTCATGGAGTGTTCAGTTTTATTAAATGTCTGATGGCCTTAGGTTTGAAAACAAACCCCATTCAGGTGCTGGTTTATTATCTATAGCTCCTTTGAGTGAACATGTATTTGTAGTCACCACTGTGAATGTCAGTTATCATCACTTTATTTCTCAGACATAAAAACAATCCCAACTCTTCTTCTGGAACCTACTTTCTAGAAACTAAATCTCTGGCCTCAGTTTATTTTCTATTTCAAAGTTAAAGTCAGATGTAAAATCTATCGCCACTGTGAGTGTTCCAGTTAGCTGAAAATTTTCCATGCTCTGTCCACTTTTAAATGCTAAAATGTGACTTAGAAATCCAAAGATTCTACCTCTACAATAAAATTATAAATTTGATTTTACCAAAAGTTATATATGTATACTTATTTGTCACAATAACATTGTGAAATAAAGAAGGGTGTTATTACTACTGAAACTCAAAAAGGTTAAGTCATTCTTAACCTTTGGGAATTGCTCTCTCACAATTCCCATTCAACCTGTCAGTAATTCCTGCTTCCTCTATTCCCAAAATGAACCCAAAATCCAACCACTTCCATGGGTAGCCACCTCCTGAGACCCTCCATCATCTCTCACCTGGATTACTACAATAGCTGGCAAATAGTGTTCCTGTTTCAAGTCACTTCTTCAATCAGTAACGAAAGCATCTATTTTTAAATGGGCACCAGATCTTGTTACTCTTCTGCCAGAACCCTGCGGTGAATCCTATTTCACTTAGCATAAAGGCTGAACGCAGCCCTGACCATGATGACAAGGCCCCACTTGCTCTTACCTTCTATATCTCTCATGGCTCACCTCCTACTTGTCCCCCTTTGCTCACCTTGCTACAACCATCCTCATCTGCATCCTGTTCTTCAAACATGCAAGGCATGTCCCTGATTCAGTTGCTGGGAGCTGGCTCTACCTGCTGCTCTTGCCTCAAATGTTCATGTGGCCTCCTTCTCCATCTACTTGGAATCACTGCTCAGTCCTTGCCTTCCTGGTGAAACCTACCCTTACCATCTGTTTACAATACAACTCTAGCCAGGCACAATTGTGTACACTTGTTCCCAGTTACTTGGGAGGCTGAGGTGGGAGGATTGCTTGAGCCCAGGACTCTGAGTCCAACCGGGGCAACATAGTGAGATGTCATCCTTAAGAAACATAAATGTTTTTCATTGCAACTTACCTAACACTCTCTTGTCTTGATTCCTCTATTTTGTAAATTATGACACTTATGATTTTTTGCTCTCAAATCGACCCCCCACCCTCTCTTAGAATGGAAGCTCATGAGGAAAGAATTTCTATCATGGATGTATCCTGATTACCTAAAACAGTTCCTGAAACACATCACACTGTCAATAAAAATCAGTTAAATAAATAAATGAAGGAAACATACATGAGAGCTCAATCGCGTATTTTTTTTCTTTGTTGCTACTGTTGTTTTGTTTTCCTGACTAATTGGGTTAGAACAGTACTCTTAGGCTCTGGGAACACATTTACTTGGGATTAGTCATATAACCCAGTAGGCCAAGAAATACCTGAGAAAGTGAAGAATATCCAGTTTCCTGAAGTGGTTTGTAAAAATCTAACAGGTTAGGATATTCAGTATGTGCAATGTGGTGCTGAGTGTAGCCATGGTGCCTGGATTAAACAGCATCAGAAAAAGACTCCATCTGTCCCGTAGAGTAATGTGAAGACAGAGTAGAATGGAAATTGGTGGCAGGTCTGGGCTTTCATTAAATGTGTCAGTCAGGTAGAGATAGGAAATTGCATTGGCCCAGACCACATTGCTCATCACATGCCAAGAAAATATGCAGAGATACTTCTGGTCAAATGGCTCTGCCTTCTCCTGGGTTAACAGGGAACCCCAGGGTCACAGCTATCGAAAAAAAATGGGCAGTAGTAGCCATAATAAAATATTAGGAAATATAGACTGGTTATACCCATTGTGATTCAAAATTAACAATGCATTGCCATTTATTATAACACCTCAAACCAAAAAAAAAAAAAAAGGAAAAGAAAAGAAAGAAATATTAAGATTACGTTCCTATAAAAAATTCAGGGAACCCTGCATTCTAATTATCATTAGAATGATATTTAAAGTTTCTCCAACCCCCGGCTCTTGAAAATATTTAAACAGAATTTTCCAGTGTATTTCCTGATTGATTTTTTTCCTTGAAGCTGAATAAGAAAAATGATCATTTGCCTAATGGAAAGACATGACCATCTCAAATCAGCTTACATAATGCTTATAATCAAAAGGATGTCTTTCAAGGTTTAGAAAATACTGTAAAATGGATTTTTGTGCTGGCAATACCCTATAGATATTTGCTTAAAGGGATACTGTCTCAGTGGAATTGACTCTATTCTAATGCCAACATCTTAATTTAAGCAGACACATTGTATTGCAAACCTTTACTTACAAAAGAATCAGGGGGAATAAAATTATTTAAGCATGCCACTTGGTTTCTGCAAACTACATAAAGATGTACCCCAGAACATGAGCTTGTAATAAAGTATAGCCTTGCCATTTGTGTGAAATCCTGTCTAGTCTTAAAATCTGGCAAATACAATGCATAATTAGAAAATGTGCCTGACTATTGGGAAAATGAAACTCATCCAACTAGACTTAGTCAAATTGTTTGCTCCATATTTCAAGCAAAGAAATATTTCAGATTCCACCATAAAATAATGTGCCCCTCTGGGATGAAGCTTCCAGAGGAAGGAACAGGCAGCAATTTTTGCTGTTGTGTAGCCTCCACTGGTGATACCCAGGCAAACAGGATCTGGAGTGGACTTCCAGTAAACCACAGGAAACTCCTGCAAACCTGCAGCAGAAAGGCCTGACTGTTAGAAGGAAAAATAACAAACAGAAAGGAATAGCAAAAAGGATATCCACTCAGAAATCCCATTTGAAGGTCACCAATATCAAAGAACAATGGTAGATAAATCCATGAAGATAGGGAGAAACCAGCCCAAAAAGTTTGAAAATTCCAAAAACCAGAATGCCTCTTCTCCTCCAAAGGATCACAGCTCCTTGCTAGCAAGGGAACAAAACTGGATGGAGAATGAGTTTGACGAATTGACAGAAGTAGGCTTCAGAAGGTGGGTAATAACAAACTCCTCCAAGCTAACGAAGCATGTTCTAACCCAATGCAAGGAAGTTGAGAACCTTGACAAAAGGTTACAGGAACTGCTAACTAGAATAACCAGTTTAGAGAAGAACATAAATGACCTGATCCAGCTGAAAAACACAGCATGAGAACTTCTTGAAGCATATACAAGTATCAGTAGGTGAAGGGATCAAGCAGAAGAAAGGATATCAGAGACCGAAGATCAACTTAATGAAATAAATCATAGAGACAAGATTACAGAAAAAAGAATGAAAAGGAATGAACAAAGTCTCCAAGAAATATGGGACTATGTAAAAAGACCAAACCTAATTTTGATTGGTGTACCTGAAAGTGATCAGGAGAATGGAACCAAGTTGGAAAACACTCTTCAGGATATTATCTAGGAGAACTTCCCTAATCTAGCAAGACAGGCCAACATTCAAATTCAGGAAATACAGAGAACACCACAAAGATACTCCTTCAGAAGAGCAACCCCAAGACACATAATCGTCAGATTCACCAAGGTTTAAATGAAGGAAAAAATGTTAAGGGCAGCCAGAGAGAAAGGTTGGGTTACCCACAAAGGGAAGCTTATCAGACTAACAGCAGAGCTCTCTGAAGAAACCCTACAAGCCAGAAGAGAGTGGGGCCAATAGTCAACGTTCTTAAAGAAAAGAATTTTCAACCAAGAATTTCATATCCAGCCAAACTAAGCTTCACACGTGAAGGAGAAATAAAATCCTTTACATAAAAGCAAATACTGAGAGATTTTCTCACTACCAGGCCTGCCTTACAAGAGCTCCTGAAGGAAACACTAAACATGGAAAGGAACAACTGGTACCAGCCACTGCAAAAACACACCAAATTGTAAAGACCACAGACACTATGACGAAACTGCATAAACTAATAGGCAAAATAACCAGCTAGCATCATAATGACAGGAACAAATTCATGCATAACAATATTTACCTTAAATGTAAATGGACTAAATGGTTCAATTAAAAAACACTGACTGGCAAATTGGATAAAGAGTCAAGACCCATCAGTGTGCTATATTCAGGAGACCCATCTCATGTGCAAAGACACACATAGGCTAAAAATAAAGGGATAGAGGAATATATACCAAGCAAATGGAAAGAAAAAAAAATCAGGGGTTACAATCCTAGTCTCTGATAAAACTGACTTTAAACCAACAAAGATCAAAAGAGACAAAGAAGGGCATTACATAATGGTAAAAGGATCAATGCAACAAGAAGAGCTAACTATTCTAAATAAACATGCACCCAATACAAGAGCACACAGATTCATAATTCAAGTTCTCAGAGACCTACAAAGAGACTTAGACTCCCACACAATAATAGTGGAAGATTTAACACCCCACTGCCAATATTAGATACATCAATGAGACAGAAAATTAACAAGGATATTGAGGATGTCAACTCAGCTCTGGACCAAGCAGACCTAACAGACATCTACAGAACTCTCCACCCCAAATCAACAGAATATACATTCTTCTCAGCACCACATCACACTTATTCTAAAATTGACCACATCATTGGAAGTAAAACACTCCTCAGCAAATGCAAAAGAACAAAAATCATAACAGTCTCTCAGACCACAGTGCAATCAAATTAGATCTTAGGATTTAGAAATTTACTCAAAACCTCACAACTACATGGAAACTGAACAACCTGCTCCTGAAAGACTACTGTATAAATAACAAAATGAAGGCAGAAATAAAAATATTCTTTGAAACCAATGAGAACAAAGACACAACACATCAGAATCTCCAGAAAACAGCTAAATCAGTATTTAGAGGAAATATTATAGCACTAAATGCCCAAAAGAGAAAGCAGGAAAGATCTAAAATCAACACCCTAACATCACAATTAAAAGAACTAGAGAAGCAAGAGCAAACAAATTCAAAAGCTAGCAGAAGACAAGAAATAACTAAGATCAGAGGAGAACTGAAGGAGATAGAGACATGAAAAACCCTTCAAAAAAATCAATGAATCCAGGAGCTGGTTTTTTGAAAAGATGAACAAAATACATAGACCACTAGCCAGACTAATAAAGAAGAAAAGAGAGAAGAATCAAATAGACACAATGAAAAATGATAAAGGGGATATCACTGCTGATCCCACAGAAATAAATACAAACTACCATCGGGGAATACTACAAACATACATCTCTATGCAAATAAACTAGAAAATCTAGAAGAAATTGATAAAATCCTGGACAAATACACCCTCCCAAGTCTAAACCAGGAAGAAGTCAAATCCCTGATTAGACCAATAACAAGTTCTGAAATTGAGGCAGTAACAATTGAGCCTACCAACCAAAAAAAGTCCAGGACTAGATGGATTCACAGCCAAATTCTACCAGAGGTACAAACAGGAGTTGCGACCATTCCTTCTGAAATTATTCCAAACAATAGAAAAAGAGGGAATCCTCCCTAACTCATTTTATGAGGCCAGCATCATCCTGATACCAAAACCTGGAAGAGACACAACGAAAAAAGAAAATTTCGGGCTAATATTCCTGATGAATATCGATGCAAAAATCCTGAATAAAATACTGGCAAACCGAATTCAGCAGCACATCAAAAAGCTTACCACAACGATCAAGTTGGTTTCATCCTTGGGATGCAAGACTGGTTCAACATACGCACATCAACAAACATATTCCATCACACGAACAGAATCAATGGCAAAAACTCATGATTATTTCAATGGATGCAGAAAAGCCCTTCGACAAAATTTAACAGCCTTCATCCTAAAAACTCTCAATAAACTAGACATTGATGGAACATATCTCAAAATAATAGGAGCTGTTTATGACAAACCCACAGCCAATATCATACTGAATGGGCAAAAACTGGAAGCATTCCCTTTGAAAACTGGCACAAGACAGGGAAGACCTCTCTCATCACTCCTATTCAACATAGTGTTAGAAATTCTGGCCAGGGCAATCAGGTAAGGAAAGAAATAAAGGGTATTCAAATAGGAAGAGAGGAAGTCAAACTGTCTCTTGTTATCAGAGGACTTGATTATATATTTAGAAAACCCCATCGTCTCAGCCCAAAATCTCCTTAAGCTGATAAGCAACTTCAGCAAAGTCTCAGGATACAAAATCAATGTGCAAAAGTCACAAGCATTCTTATACACCAATAACAGAGAAAGACAGAGCCAAATCATGAGTGAACTCCCATTCACAATTGCTACAAAGAGAATTAAATACCTAGGAATAAAACTTACAAGGGATGTGAAGGACCTCTTCAAGGAGAACTAGAAAACACTGCTCAAGGAAATAAGAGAGTACATAGAGAAATGGAAAAACATTCCATGCTCATGGATAGGAAGAATCAATATTGTGAAAATGGCTATACTGCCCAAAGTAATTTATAGATTCAATACTATCCCCATCAAGCTACCACTGACTTTCTTCACAGAATTAGAAAAAAAACTACTTTAAATTTCATATGGAACCAAAAAAGGGCCCACATAGCCAAGACAATCCTAAGAACAAAATCAGAACAGCATGGTACTGGTACCAAAACAGATACATCGACCAATGGAACAGAACAGGTGCCTCAGAAATAACACCACACATCTACAACCATCTGATCTTTGACAAACCTGATGAAAGCGAGCAATGGGGAAAAGATTCCCTATTTAATAAATGGTGTTTGGAAAACTGACTAGCCATGTGCAGAAAACTAAAACTGGACCCCTTCCTTACACCTTATACAAAACTTAACTCAAGATGGATTAAAGACTTAAATGTAAGACCTAAAACCATAAAAACCCTAGAAGAAAACCTAGGCAATACCATTCAGGACATAGGCATGGGCAAACACTTCATGGCTAAAAGACCAAAGCAATGGCAACTAAAGCCAAAATAGACAAATGGGATCTAATTAAACTAAAGAGCTTCTTCACAGCAAAAGAAACTATCATCAGAGTGAACAGGCAGCCTACAGAGTGTGAGAAAATTTTTGCAATCTATCCATCTGACAAAGGGCTATCAAGAATCTACAAATAATTCAAACGAATTTATAAGAAAAAAAACCATCAAAAAGTGGGTGAAGGATATGAACAGACACTTCTCAGAAGAAGACATTTATGTGCCCAACAAATATATGAAAAAAAGGTCATCATCACGGGTCTTTAGAGAAATGTAAAACAAAATCACAATCAGATACCGTCTCACACCAGTTAGAATGGCAATCATTACAAAGTCAGGAAACAACAGGTGCTGGCGAGGATGTGGAGAAGAAATAGGAAATCTGTTACACTGTTGGTGGGAGTGTAAATTAGTTCAACCATTGTGGAAGACAGTGTGGTGATTCCTCAAGGATCTAGAACCAGAAATACCATTTGACCCAGCAATCCCATTACTGGGTATATACCAAAAGGATTGTAAATCATTCTACTATAAAGACACATGCACATGTATGTTTATTGCAGCATTGTTCACAATAACAAAGACTTAAAACCAACACAAATACCCATCAATGATAAACTGGATAAAGAATATGTGGTACATACATACTATGGAATACTATGCAGCCATAAAAAAGGATGAGTTCATGTCCTTAGCAGAGACATGGTTGCAGCTGGAAGCCATCACTCTCAGCAAACTAACACAGGAACAGAAAACCAAACACTACATGTTCTCACTCATAAGTGGGAGTTGAACCATGAGTACACATGGACACAGGGAGGGAAACATTACATACTGGGACCTGTAGAGGGTGGGGGGCTAGGAGAGGGATAGCATTAGGAGAAATACCTAATGTAGATGAGACAGGTTGATGGGTGCAACAAACCACCATGGCACATGTATACTTATGTTACAAACCTGCACGTTCTACACATGTACCCCAGAACTTAAAGTATAATATAATAACAATAATAAAAATAATAATGTCTTTAGGGAAAGCTGCAATATACTCTGTTCATAAAGGTCAACTTCCTGCAATAAGAAAACCATGTGGGTTTTGATGTTAGACAGACTTTGGTTCAAATTCTAGCTCTAACATTTACTTCCCATGTAATATTTGGTGTTACTTAACTAAATCTCAGTTTCCTCATTCTGTAATATGAGGCAATAATAGGGAGGTACTTACCTCAATGAGCTTTTTATGACGATTTTAAAAGATAATACATGTAAATCAACTTATACGTAGAAAGTACTAAATAAATGGAAGTTATTGTTCATGTTCTTTAAAAAATCATACTAATGGCTCAAATACTCTGGTAGCCGAGAAGAAAAGAGGAAGACATGCCTGAAAAAGAAAGCCTATGATTTCTGAATGTTTTTCTGTCTTTCTTTTTCTTTCTCACTGTTATCTGTCTTCTGGACTGTGATCTGTCTTCCTACTGTAGATTGTAGCACAATGTCATAGTTATTTGTTCTCATGGTATAATCCATTTTATATCTGAAGCAAAAAAAGAGGCAGCAAGTGAAGGTTTTTTTGCTTTGTAATTTTATCATTCCTCCACAATTCCTAGTATAGGGCCTTATATACAGGAAGCACTCAGTAAATATTGGATACAAAGATCAATCAAAACAAAATATGTGTTGGTTCCCCAAGTCGCTTCTTAGAATTAGGGGAGATAATCTTTAAAGTGCATCTTGAGGCTGGGCGCGGTGGCTCAAGTCTGTAATCCCAGCACTTTGGGAGGCCGAGATGGGCGGATCACAAGGTCAGGAGATCGAGACCATCCTGGCTAACACGGTGAAACCCCGTCTCTACTAAAAAATACAAAAAGCTAGCCAGGCGAGGTGGCGGACGCCTGTAGTCCCAGCTACTCAGGAGGCCGAGGCAGGAGAATGGCATAAACCCGGGAGGCAGAGCTTGCAGTGAGCTGAGATCCAGCCACTGCACTCCATCCAGCCTGGGCAACAGAGTGAGACTCCGTCTCAAAAAATAAATAAATAAATACATAAAATAAAATAAAATAAAGTGCATCTTGAAGGCTGAGCAAAGGAAAATGGACAAATTGCAGGAGTGGATATAATAGGAAAGTGTTCTCTAGGCAGATAGGATTCATGTAGTAGGGTAGGAAAATCAGAAACAGCATGGCATGGTTGAGAAACCACAATAAATTTAGCATGGCTGGAGTACAGCAATATTTGCTCATATTTCAGAAAGCACCAAAGAACAAGTCTGATGTGCTAAGAGGAATTGTGGAGAATGTTTTCTTTTTTTTGTGAGGAAATGCTGGACTGTGATCTGTTTTATATGCCTTTGTGAGCTAAAATTATCTTAATAAGGCAGTTTACTCAGAAGAGTTTTCTTTGTGGCTATAGACACTGCGTTCTTGCTTCTTTTTATTCTCCTCAAAAATAGAAAAGCACTGGCACACTTTTAAAATTCCAGTCAGAAACCTGAAATTTTTCTGGAGTGGTTGGGTTACTCCTAAAATTCTATCATAATTCTAGTACCAGCTTTCTCCAATATGCAAATAAGTTTTGTCTTCCAACTACATTTATAAGTCAATTGTCTAGAACTCAGAACACAGACACTATAGAAAAGATGGCAGTGAATTTCCTTGGCTCATTCATGGTCTTCAGGCTTTGGGCTCAGTGATTTTTCTCCACCACCCTATACTGTCTCCCACTTTTCTTTCCTTTTTAGTTTCACCTTTCACTAAGCCCCCAAACTCTTTGTTGAACATCACACGCATTTGTGCATTTGTACAGAGTATCATTTTATACAAGTAAGATTTGAAAGTATTCACTTCCAAACCTCAGTATTGTCAATGTACCAATGGACATAGTCAAAGATTTTGTCATACAAATCATTGTAAATGTACAGTATCATGGAAGTACATCCAGCCTTTTCCACTTGTACAAATTATTGGCACACTGAAACCAAAGTCTTGGAGGCTTGATACTTGTGAATGTCACTGAAATCTATTAAATATTAGAAAAAAGTTATAATTGTTTTGAGATGGAGCAAGGACCTTTTTGGAGCCTACTAGGTTCCTCCCTTCCCTCCTCTCACCACTGCATGGAGATAAGGAAAAAAAAAATAGTTCTTTCAAAGGAAATTCTCCTAGCTAGCCCTGCAACCAGTAATTAAAGAAGTAAATGAACAACCCGCTAAACAAGAAGATAACAATAGCTTAATCAATAATCACTCAACTAACATAACAGTCACAAGATATTTTGTTTTCTATAGAAACTAAAGATATCAACTTGACATATGTCTTTGAGTTATTTATCAGAAGAACAAGGTCCCCCACCAGATGCAAAACACTGACTGCTTTCATGTAGACCTTAGACAGACTAGAACCAAAAACTGGATAAGGAAGTCCCAGAAATTCCCCTCACCCTTTTATCAATCCCCTCACCCTTGCCTTTGAAAACCCTTGCTTGTAAGCTTATCAGGGTGTTCAGGTCTTCAGCATTAGCTGCCTGCTGTCCTTGCTTGGCAACCTGCAATAAATGCTTTTCTTTCTCTTACTGCACACATTTGTGTTGGTGTTGGCCTTTACTGCACAGGAATAGGGAATAGATTCAGTGATAACTTATGTATCTGCCTCACCTCCTTCAGAGAAATGTAAGTTCCTCAAGACCCTCACTTAAAGTAGGGCATGGCTTTCATTCATTGCTGTAGGCATCACTGTATTTTAATAAAAACTGTACTATGTACTGTGTACTCTGCTAAACATTTTCCATAAATTATATAAACTTTGATAATGTAAGTACTACTGATGTGATCCATTTTATGTTGAAACAGGTGAATTAAACTTCCCAGTCAGAAAGCTTATTAGTGGCAGATTCAGAACTTAAATCCAAGTCTGTTGACAATAAGCACTATGCTTTTTCATTTGTTATATGTATGTCAAAAGACAAAATTACAACAAATTTAGCTTAAAGATCTAGTTGGATTTTATTTGTGATTCTAGAATGGAGCAACACCTCATTCTGTTTTACAGAGTGATTATTCCATTGAGCTGAGCAGAGGAGGTTGGCTGTATAGGCAGAAAAGAGCTGAAGAAAGCAGAAACAGAAAAAAAGTAGATCTGTCATTTCAACATTACTTCCTTGTACGATTAAAACAGAGGCGACTTCCTTGTTGCTGACTCAGATTGACTGGAATCTCCTGGGTTTTTTTAGAAAAACTGGTGCATTTCAAAGTCGATTATTGACTTTTGCTTCATGTTGTTAAATTATATATTTCACTCTCCATAACTTTCATAAAAAACCTATGTAAAATTAAATTTTAAAACTAGTTTTCATGATAAGGCCTTTCTATTGCTTCCTTCTTTTAGTTTTTAAATCAGTTGCCAAGACCTTCATTCTAATATCTGTTTTGCTTGTAAAAATTTGCTTTCAAAATTATATAAAATTGTTTTCTTAAAAAAATGTTTAACTTTCCACCTGGTAAAGCCAGTCATTTTCATTCAAGGAAGAAATAGCCCTTTATATCTTTCATTTGTTTGCCAATTTTGCATCATTGTTTTAAATTACTATTATTTGAGATAAATAAGCCTTAGTTAATAGGCTTAGCATTTGCAAACAATTAATTTTACAGATAAAGATAACACCCTGGTATTAGCATTATGCACACTTGACAATGCAAACACATCTATTTGCATACTTATCCTCAGATTTTCAAACATATCCTCATTAGAAGCAGTTCCGGGAAAAACATAACCTCCCTGGAATTTATGTTGTTAAACATTTAGTCTATTCAATAATGCTTCTTTATTAGTCTCTATACAATTTTAAACTCATAATCAAAAGATGCTAAATTATTACTGAAAGTTTATGTCGAGTACTTAGTTCAATATTACAGAATCTTTGGATCTCAGACCTCCTACCACATAATTACCAAGAGCTTAGATAAACTGTCCTTTTAGCAGCTGCAAATCCATAAGGCTCTGCAGCAAATTGATTCTTGCCTCCTCAGAGGAAAAACTTCATCTGAGGGGCATAAGGTGGAGTGAGAGACCAAGGCAAGTTTTAGAGCAGGGGTGAAAGTTCATTTAAAAAGCTTTAGAGCAGGAACAAAAGGAAGTAAAGTGTACTTGAAAGAGGGCCAACCAGGTGACTTGAGAGACTCAAGTGCACAGTTTGATCTTTGACCTGGGGTTTTATACATTGGTATGCATCTGGGGTTTTGAGTCTCTTCACTACTGATTCTTCCCTTGGGGCAGGCTTCCCACGTGCTTGATGGCCTGCCAACACTTGAGAAGGGCCCAAGTGTATTTACTGAAGTTGTGCAGTGTGTTTACTGAAGTTGTTCATATAATAATTTGAGGCATTTTCTCCTTACCAGTCTAGTGTTCCTAGAGGAAGGTCATATACCAGTTAAACTCCACCATTTTGCCCCTTAGTGTGCATGCTTGAGCCCACTAGCCCAATTCCTGAGATCTTATCAGAAAGCTACTGATCATCAGCTTCAGGTGTTTTTTAATGTATTGGGAGACTGCCATTCCCTGGCACCAGCTGCAACCAATTATTACTTTAGAGAGCTAGTTCAACAACTGCCTGACCATCACCATCACCTGATGGTTGCCTGATAGTCCTGGTGGGGTGGGGGATGGGACCTTCTCCTGTTCTGCTTATGTCTGACTACCTACTCTAACATTGCCCCACTCAAGAGTCCAACAGCCCAATTTTTTGGGAAAAATGGATGAAGATCAGTTTTCTACAATTGCTTCCTACTGACAGAGGGGTGGTGGTGATTGTTCTATGGGTCTTGGCCTCTTGCTAACTGTCAGGGCAGGGTGGCTCCATGGGTTGGTGAAAGTGTTATTCCACTAGGTCTAAGAGAGACAAGGGTATGGTTTTGCCTCTGTCATGTCCCTCTGATGGGCAGTCTAGGACCTATGTAGAAGGGTGACACTTCATATTGACAGGACAGTATGCCTTACTGAGGATCATCTGGAACTTGATTGCCTGAAGGCAAAAGGAAACAAATTGAGTTATTAGATTTAGAAGACATGGACCAAAAAGGAGCAAACATAGAAGACTAACAAGTGGACCTAAAAAGGGAAGAATACAGAGAACCATTTCCAGGTTCCTTCCCCATTTAACTAACCCTGAGAGGCTTGTTCCCTTAAATGGGAGGCTCATTTTACAAGTTGTCTGATGTTGTCTTGAGCTTTTCCTGATTGATTTACCCTAAAGCAACATTTTTCATCTAAGGCTAAACAAATTACTCCCTATGTTGCCATTAACATATCTAATCATTGGCAATTTTAGAACACTGTGGCTGCTAAAGAGTCAATTTGTTTTTGCATAGTTTTTAAGGTTTTAACCATGGTGTCATCGTTGTTGGCTATTTTCTGTGAGAGCTGGCTATAGGTCAAGGAGGATTTTGTGATTCCAACAATTCTGGTTCTTGTACTGGCTATAATGCCAAGTCCTATGAGAAGGGGTATTAATTGGATAGCTCTCTTCACCTTGGGCAAGATGGAATGCCCATA
The DNA here is from genome assembly GCF_037993035.2 of Macaca fascicularis. Classification (NCBI taxonomy): domain Eukaryota; kingdom Metazoa; phylum Chordata; class Mammalia; order Primates; family Cercopithecidae; genus Macaca; species Macaca fascicularis. The sequence continues at coordinate 25,551,670 of NC_088376.1, read as the reverse complement.
GATTAAAACTGGAAGAGAAAGATTGCCAGGGTTTATGAACATGTCCAGAGATACATAGCCTGTGGTACAAGTTCCAGTCCAGTTAGTGGGGAGGCAGTGGTGAACTGATTGGCCACAAATATGGAAGACCCTTCAGTTTTTAAGACAAGTAGAGATGTCCAAATGAAATAAGATTCTTACTCTCTTCATTATAACTGGGGCCATGGCTAACTCCAGATGTCTTTAGGCCTTACCTAGAATTTAATTGCTTTAAATCAGGCAAGGTGTACAGTTAAGAGTCATAGTAGCAGTTTATGAAGCATTTAGTGGCCTAATAAAATTGTACAACTTTTAAAATAAATTCCCTTTCATGAATCTCTTTGTGACTTACACAGACCATCTATGACATACTTGGACTTTCTGACTTGTCCTAAACATCCCTCTTTTTAAACAACCAGTCATTTTACTTTATGGCAAGTGTTTACTTTACAAGATTCTTTCTCATATAAAACCTCTTTTCATGATAACCTTCTTTACCAAAAAGTATCTTTTTACCTTTATAATCTTTGCATTTAGACAAAAGTCTTTTTTATTCTGTTAGGAAGTTATGGTTTGCACAACATGTTGCTGTGCAAGTCTGGTGAAGGGGGAACAGATAAGAAGGTTATCTGCATATAGTAGAAGTTATCTTCCCTCAAGAGACTGCTCATTTAGATTTTTGCTAGGGCTTGTCCAAATAAGTGTGGGCTATTTCAACCCCTGAAGTAAAACTGTCCAGGTTTAAGTAATTTGTAAAATATTTAGATAGCTTTTCTGGGAGAAATAAGGCTATTAGAGAGAAAGATGAACTTAGAGGTTGGGTAAATATTAACCTGGCATCCATTTCGGAAAGCATATTTTTGATTCAAAAAGGTGTTGGGTACTTAGACATTACCAGGGACAAGCGAAACAATGCTTATTGGTCCCTTAAGTAATATAAAGGAGTGTGAATCTTTTCTTTTGGAAGGAGAGGGTGCCATCTGCCCCCATTACCTGCCCCCATTACAGGATTTGGAGATGAGTTGCTCAGAGGAGATTAACACAGAGTAGGCAGCTCTTCAACCCAAATGGGAAATTTATCATTTTACTTGCTGCCTCCAGAGTTGCCCTTGGCTTTGTCTTGTTGATGATGTCTGATTTGGAAGCCCCCTGGAGCAGAGAGACCCTTCAGCTCAAGGCCACCAGGACTGAAATTCCATCTTGGGGGTCCTTTGATCCTCAGGGTAGTCCCATTTCCAGCGGTTGAGCTTGAGGCATAGGGGGCAAGTTATGTGGGACTTTTTCCTGTTTATCCCATTGGGACAGTCTACCTTCCAGTGGCCTGGCCACTCACACGGATGGCAGTTACCAGAAAGCGTATTCTGAAGGCAACCTGGAACGGGCTGGAGTCCTTGTAAAGCAGTTAATAGTTGAGCCTGTCTCTTGTACCTGCATTTCTCCTTCTCTTTAGCCCTATCCTCCTTGTCCTGATCTTGGTTATAAAAAACTGAGGAGGCTAATCTCAGAACCTCCTGCATAAGGGCACTGGGTTCTAAGTCTGAATTTTGCAATTTTCTCCCTGTTTATTTTAAAGCCAAACAGTATTACAAATGAAACCTAATTTGTCATTTTAAGGTTTGAAGGTATCAAACTTTTCCAAGTTTTGAAGATGCATCCAAGGGGCATGTCCTGTGGTATGAAGATCCGATTCCCTATCTGTGAAGAGAGAACAGAGGAGCAAAAAAAAAAAAGGAAAAGAAGGTATCCCTTCTTATTTCTCTGTTATCCTTCCTGAACAGGGCATCCCCCATTTATCCTTAGAGTTCCAGAATGAACCAGTCTTACCAGGTACCCTTAATTGGGGACTCATCTCATCACAATTACCCACTTAAGAACAGACACAATACCAGAGCAAACAGGGGGCCCCCTATATCCTTGGGGTTCTGGAATGAACTGGCCTTACCAGGTACCCCTAACCTTGCCTTCATCTCTGTTCTCATGGTAATCTGTTTTGTGCTTATATCCTGAGACCAGCCTTATCTCCGTCCTATGGATACCTTTTTTTTTTTTTTTTTTCCCCGAGATGAGATCTCACTATGCCACACAGGTGGGAGTGCAGTGGTGGGATCTCAGTTCACTGCAACCCCCACCTTCCAGGCTCAAGCAATCCTCCCACCTCAGCCTCCTGAGTAGCTGGGACTACAGACACATGCCACCAAGCCTGGCTACTTTTTTGTATTTTTTGTAGAGGCGGGGTTTTGCCATGTTGCTCAGACAGGTCTCAAACTCCTGAGCTCAAGTGATCTGCCCCCTTGGCCTCCCAAAGTGCTGGGATTACAGGTGTGAGCCACCATACCCACCCCCTGTAGACACTTTTTGTCTCTTGTGCCTGTGGCCTTGAGCTGGCCTATATCCTTGTCTCCATGACCTTATAGTGACTCTTGCTCAAAGCATTCCAGCAACAAATAATTATCTCTTTCCTCAGATTCCCATTTCCTATGTTCTTTAAGTAGACAAGAAATCTGTTTTTCAGCCAAGTGCCACAAGAGGGCTAGACTTCCCTCCCTTCTAATATGACCTTGAAGGTCCTTAAGTACACTGAGAAGAGCATGGAAGTATTTAGAGGAAGGGAGAAAAAATTGTATTTGGAGTTACTAGTCCTCCTGGATTAACACGCAGAACAAATGCCTAAGCAGACAACGACAATTCCTCTGCTACAGGAGGAAGTGGGAGGAAGCGAGAGGGATATTCATGGAAAACCTTCATATACTTACAAAAACAGCACCCTTGGATTCGAGAGGGTAACATTTATTCACCCTATTGACATAAAGGAGAAACCTCCAAAGGACTTGGGGCCTGGGATAATGGCTGGAAAGTGGCAAAGGAAAAATTTTCCCTCCTCCCAAAAGGGTGCTAACTCAAAACAAGCGAGTAGGTAGGGTCCTTAAAGAGGGCACAAGTAAGGTCCTATGCAGGTGGACAAACTATTTCAAAAACCACCAAAAAACCTGGCCCTGGAGCATAACAGGGATGGAAAGTATATAGTAAGTCATGAGGAGCTCGCAGAACAGGGGTTCTGGTTCCAATTTGTATCTGTCCCGGAAATGAACCAATAGACATTCACAAAGGAGCCTGTTTCTTTGCTCCTGCAAAAATACAGCAAGAGCTGTGGGCACAAGAATAACAGAGAGTGTATGTTTAAGGCAAAGAAGGAAGTCACATGGCATTCAAAGTGAAAGTAGAAAAGATGCAGACTTACCTCCAAAGCTGATGCTCTGGCAGGTGCACAAGGTCATTTCAGAGTACACACAGGGAAAACAGGAGAGTAGGTGGTGTGGGTTTTTGGAAAAGAGCCAACTTTAGTAGAAAAAGCAGAGGAAAACCCAGACATTGCAGGATCTCAGCTTTAGTCCTGCCACTCTCACAAGCCTCCTGTCTAAAAGAGCCATTAGTGTCTGAGGTTTACTCAGTGTGGACTACAAGGTCCTTCCCACCCAAACAAGCCACCCTTCAGGGTGAGCTGACAGATCAGTGCACGGACACAGAGCAACTGCAGCTGAGAGGAATCATTCTGGGGGTTGGCTAGTAAGCAGGAGAGAAAAAGGGGAGAAGAAAACCATGTATGGGGGTTGAACACATCTAGCCGAAGAAGGTGAGTTGTAGGGGTGCCTTACCACTAGGGGATGTTTTCAAGTTATGTGGCACCAAAGTATGTTAGCAGCAGCTAATCCATACAGGTCTGAAACAACTCAGTTATTGCCTCCTCAGAGGAAAGAATTCATCTGAGTGGCAGAAGGCAAAGTGAGAGGCCAAGGCAAGTTTTAGAGAGGAATGAAAGTTTATTAAAAAGTTTTAGAGCAGGATCAAAAGGAAATTAAAGTACACTTGGAAGAGGGCCAAGCAGGTGACTTGAGAGATCAAGAGTACTGTTTGGCTTTTGACTTGGGGTTTTACATGTTGACATGCTTCTGGAGGTTTGCATCTCTTCTTCCCTGCTTCTTCCTTTGGGGAGCACTGCCCACATGCACAGTGGCCTGCCAGCACTTGGGAGGGACCACATGTGCAGTGTGTTTACTGAAGTTGTGCACAGGTTCATTCAAGGGGTTGTTCCCTTACCCGTCAAGTGTTCCTAGAGGAAGGTCATAAACCAGTTAAACTCTGCCATTTTGCCTCTCAGTGCGCATGCTTGAGCCCACTCCCCCAACTCCTGAGATCTTATCAGGAAGCTGTGGATCACCAGCTTCCAGTATTTTCTATTGATTGGGAGACTGCCTTTCCCTGGCATCAGTTGTGATCAATTATTATTTCAGAGAGACAGTTTAACAACTGCCTGACCATCACTTGATGGTTGCCTGACATTTCTTGGTTGGGGGGCACTCTCCTGCCCTACCCCTGTCTTCCTAGCTACCTACTCTAACAGTCCCATCCTGATCACATTTACTCTTCTTTCCCAGCCGTTAGGACTGTGCCTCCACAGATGTGGTTTTTTTTTGTGTGGTGTTGTTTTTTTGTTTGTTTGTTTGTTTGTTTGTTTGTTTTTTGAGACAGAGTCTCACTCTGTCATCCAGGCTAGAGTGCAATGATACAATCTTGGCTCATGGCAGCCTCCACCTCCTGGGTTGAAACAATTCTTATGCCTCAGCCACCCAAGTACCTGGGATTACAGGCATGTGCCACCATGCCTGGCTAATTTTTGTATTTTTAGTAGAGATGGGGTCTCACAATGTTGCCCAGGCTGGTCTGAAACTCCTGACCTCATGCGTGCCTCAGCTTCCCAAAGTGCTGGGATTACACACATGAGCCACCATACCCGGCCCAGACTTGTCTTAAAGAGAAAAACAGAGACTGGGCGCAGTGGCTCACACCTGTAATCCCAGCACTTTGGGAGGCTGAGGTGGGCGGATCATGAGGTCAGGAGATCAAGACCATCCTGGTCAACATGGTAAAACCCCGTCTTTACTAAAACTACAAAAATTAGCTGGGCATGGTGGTGCTTGCCTGTTATCCCAGCTACTTGGGAGGCTGAGGCAGGAAAATCACTTGAACCAGGGAATCAGAGGTTGCCATGAGCTGAGACCACGCCACTGCACTCCAGCCTGGCAATAGTGCGAGACTCCATCTCAAAAAAAAAAAGAGAGAAAAATAGAAAATGAGTAGCATAATTTCATTTATTGCTTTTTATCAAGGCGTATAACAGTAACCACTTCTAACAAATTTTCAGAGATATTTTAAAATAATTCATAATTTGTCTATTTCAGGATAGGCATGGGTCTAAATTATCAATCAAATCTTTGGCACTGGCTAAAATGAAAGGAAAACAGCAACTCACCTTCCTTTCCTATTCTGACCTACCTGAATACTTCTCTTCCTTCTTTATCTTTACAGCCATTCTAAGTATGGATAACTGCTAGTGGCCTTCTAACACAATGTGATGCTACCCAGAAGGCTTCACCAGTCAAATGAAGTGGAAACAGCTACCCTAATCTTTGTTACGTGTCTAAGGATTTCTAAATGTCAAGTATGAAAACCTGAAACAAACAAATAATTAGTAAAACATGTATCTCCAATTATTTTACTTTGAAACTCAGCTTTCATTTCTCAATTTCCTCAATTTTTTAATCCAAGGTCACTTCCTTAATAAGGTTTTACAAAATACAACTTTCAAATTAAGAAGTAATGTGAAAAACTAAAATTGAAATCAGGGGCAAGAGAAGTATGCTTATTATCATCACTGGCAGTAAACATTATTTTATAAGTGTTAGCCAACACAGTTAAATAAGTAATTGAAAATAAAAATATAAATATTGAAATGGAAGAAATAAAATTGTAATTATTTACAGATGATATGACAGTCTATCTGGAAACCCCAAAGTAATCTATTTAAAAATCATTAAATAGTAAGGTGTGTCTTAATGGAAATTGTTTACAAAATTAATATGCAAAATCAATACCTTCCCTTCACAGATATCTCAACTTTTATGCATAATGTGTTTCTGAAAGACACTACCAAAGCCAAACAATGAATATACATAATAAAGAGAAGACAGAATATAGAACATAACATAAAAAGTTTTACAAACATATTAAATAAAGGTATTTCTTTAGTAAATGAGATACGAAGTAAGGCTAATACAATGAAGCACTTATGTGTATTTTCACACTAACCCCTAAAAGCTAACATGTTCTTTTCCTCTGGCTCCTAAATTCTTTCTTTCACAGCAGGAATTAAAAGAGAAGTCATGGCACCTGTATGATACCTCATGGTCAAAATTTATCAGTCCTTTTTTGTTTGTTTGTTTATTTGTTTGAGATGGAGTCTCACTCTGTCACCCAGGCTGGAGTGCAGTGGCACGATCTTGGCTCACTGCAACCTCCACCTCCTGGGTTCAAGCGATTCTCCTGCCTCAGCCTCCTGAGTAGCTGGGATTATAGGCCTGTGCCATCACACTCGGCTAATTTTTGTATTTTGTATTTTTAGTAGAGATGGGGTTTCACCATATTGGTCAGGCTGGTCTTGAACTCCTGACCTCATGATCTGCCCACCTTGGCCTCCCAAAGTGCTGGAATTACAGGTGTGAGCCACCACACCCAGCCTATCGGTCCATTTTATACATAGATTTTTTCTCATTATTGTATTATTATCTTAGATAAGTGTCTTCTCTCCAAAGGAATTTAGAAACATATTTACTTGGTATTATCTTCAATGAAACTTAACCTAGTAATAGAGCTGAAGAGAATAATAGCTTTACTAAGTCCAAAGTCATAAGATAATCATAGAATCCCCATTTACAACTCTCTGTTTAGATACATTATTTAGTACTATCTTTCCAACAGTTAATATATGCCCCCTTTTGTTCATTTCCATTACAATTAAACACAATTGCATATGTGCAATGAGTACTCAGTTGAGATTGGTTTGAGTTTTTTGGCAAGTCTGAATATTCTCATTTTTGCCTCAATTGTAACTAATTTTAGAAGACCTGTGCTTCTTATCACTAGTATTAGCATTTTCATTTTCCACTTTTCCCAGTCATTTTTTAAAATTGATAAGAAAAAAATGCAACATGTAGTCAAGTATTTCCACAAACATAGACCCAAAAATATCCAGACTGCAAAATTCAACTACCAGCTGTTAAGGAGGCAGGTTAGCATTTAAAATAGCCTAAGTTGTGTGTTCATTAGCTGAGAGATGAAAACTTAAATTTGGCAAATGTAAAACAGTTTAGAGGTAGCATTACACTGTATGATATACAAATGTGCAAGTTGCATGAGACAAAGTCACAAAAGTTGAGAATGATTACAGAGACAATTTTTTAAAAATTATTACAACAGCAATAGAAAAACTTAAAACTTTAGGAATAAATTTGCTCAAGTTATCTGTTGTTATGTAGTAAATCACCCCCATATTTAGTGATTTACAAAAACAATGATCATTTGGTTGTCTCTCATAATATCTTAGGGCCAGGCACTCAGAAAGGCCTCAGCTCAAACACTTAGGGCTTCCCTTGAAGTTGAGGACAGATAGTGGCTGAAACTGAAGCAGCAGGTAATAGGAGCAGCAGGGCTTCCTCAGAAAATGGCAGCCTCAAGGCAATTTGCAATCAGGCTTCTTACACGGCAACTGAAGGCCTTAAGTGAAAGCATTCCACCTTTACAAAAGCAAAATCTGCCTCATAGGCTAGCCTTGAATGGAAAGGGAAAGTATTTTATGTCATACAAAGCCTAGCCTATGAAGTCATGAAGAATCACTTCCGGTTGCAAGTGAGTTGCAAACCCACCCAGATTGAAGGAGAGGAGAATTTGACTTTACCTTTTGATGGAGGCAAGGCAAGAGTTGTAAGGTGTGGTGAATATATTTCAATTTTCTATGGAAAAAAAAAAATCAGCCACCAAATCTACAATGAAATATGCAGAAACCACATGGAGAGAACTATGTAACCATATTTAAAGTAAGTTTAAAAAGAGAATGTTAATAACCATATTTTAAAATGTTTAACATTATACGCCAATAAGAAATTTCAAATTTAAACGATGATACGCCACTACAGGCTTCTTAGAATGGTCAAAATTCACAACTCTAACAACGCTAAATGCTGACAAGTATATGGGGCAACAGGAACTCTTATCCATTGCTGGCGGGAATGCAAAAGAGCGCAGCCAGTTTGAAAGAGAGTTTGGCAGCTTCTTTCAAAACTAAACATATTTGTATCATATGATCCAGCAATTGATACGGGTATATGAGAACTCTCTAAACCTTCAGCTCAATTTGCTATGACCCTAAAACTGCTCTAAAAAATACAGCCTATTTTAAAAAAAAAAAAAAAAAAAAGAGAGGGGGAAGATACAGACTAATAGATGTTCTTGAGGGGTAGAACATATCATATCATGAGATGCCATTGTCCCCAAAGTAAATTTATCAGTTTAACACATATGCTTCTGAATCTAAACTCCAATGGTATTTTATTTTGAGACTTGACAAAATGATTTTAAAGTTGGTCTTGAAGAGCAAACTGTTAACCTGAGGACTTAAAGAGTCAAAGGCCAAAGGAAATGACCAACTTCCTAAGAGTGCTGTGAGCACTGAAGGAATCAACAGAGGTAGAGCACTTGGAAAACATCTGGACTAGAATAACTGCTCAGTAAATGTTAACTATTCTCACCATTATTGGACTGAAAAAATATGGGATTACTCCTAATATAATTCCCCTCATGGTGGAAAACAGACTGAGAATGACTTAAGGTGAAACATCTGGGACTAATGTGTCCTGTAGCAAAAGAAAGGAAAGAAATGGTTTGGTAAGTAGAGGGAGAAGTGAAATCTAGAGGATCAGTTTTAAGGTAAAATAAAACCATATCTGTGTGTTGTGTGTATGAGTCTGTTAGAAGGGAAAATATGATGATATATGAGAGTTAAGGGATAATTTCTGGATTCCTTCCCTTTAATAGGAAATAGGGAATAAAATATATGAATATAGTGGACAAGTGGAGGAATGGTTCTGGCCTAGCCATTTATTCTTACTCTCAAGAGAGGGAGCAACCTAAATGGGCACAGATGCTAGTAGGAAGGTATGTAATCAAACCTGGTAGATAAGAATCACCAGAAACCGCATGCTAACAACTTCCCTAAAAATTGTTATTCCTAATAGAGTTTGAAAACCACTGCTCTATACAAACACATTCATGTATGGGAAACTGAGGCTTAAAAATGCCAAAATAATTGTTTAAGATTGAATATCTCTTTGTAGCATCATCAGGATGAGCTTCCAGCCTTTTTTGTTCTCATTATACAAAAACTAATAAAGTGACAGTAGAGAGTTAGTAAAGGTTGTTCTATGACCATGTAGTCATTTGAACCTAATACAGACAATCTAAATCAAATTGTCCAGCTTTCACAGTTCACTGTGAAATATGACAGTAAGTTAGTAGTATTAAAGCCTAAATTGAAGACTGTCTGAAACACCAAAAAACACAAATAAAAATAGTTTCCTACATTTTATACAAAATAATGCCATTATTGGCATTAGTTCCAACTTATGTGAGAATATGCAGTGTTTGGTTTTCTGTTCCTGCATTAGTTTGCTGAGGATAACAGCTTCCACCTCCATCCATGTCAATATTGCTCCTTTTTATGGCTGCATAGTATTCCATGGTATGCATGTAGCACATTTTCTTTATCCAGTCTATCACTGATGAGCATTTGGGTTGATTCCATGTCTTTACTACTGTGAATAGTGCTGCAATGAACATATGTGTGCATGTATCTTTATAATAGAATGATTTATATTTCTTTGGATATATACCCCATAATGGGATTGATGAGTCAAATGGTATTTCTGCTTCTAGATCTTTGAGGAATTGCCGTACTGTCTTCCACAATGGTTGAACTAATTTACACACCCATTAACAGGGTAAAAGTATTCTTTTTTCTCTGCAACCTCGCCAGCATCTGTTGTTTCATGACTTTTTAATCATTGCCATTCTGACTGGCAAGAGATGGTATCTCATTGTTGTTCTGATTTGCATTTCTCTAATGATTAGTGATGTTGAGCTTTTTTGTATGTTTATTGACCACATAAATATCTTCTTTTGAGAAACTGCATGAGCATGCAGTTTGAGAAGAGTCTGTTCATGTCCTTTGCCTACTTTTTAATGGGGTTGTTTTTTTCTTGTACATTTGTTTAAGTTCCTGTGGACCCTGGATATTAACCCTTTGTCAAATGGAACGATTGCAAAAATTTTCTCCTATTCTGTAGGTTGTCTTTTCATTCTGATGATAGTTTCTTTTGCCGTGCAGAGGCTCTTTAGTTTAACTACATCTCATTTGTCAATTTTTGTTTTTGTTGCAATTGCTTTTGGCATTTTTGTCATGAAATCTTTGCCCGTGTCTATGTCCTGAATGGTATTATCTAGATTTTTTTCCAGGATTTTTATAGTTTGGGGTTTTACATTTAAGTATTGAATTCATATTGAGTTAATTTTTGTATAAGGTGTAAGAAAGGGGTCCAGTTTCAATTTCCTGCATATACGTAGCCAGTTTTCCCAGCACCATTTATTAAATGGGGAATCCTTTCCCTACTGCTTGTTTTTGTCAGGTTTGTTGAAGATCAGATGGTTGTGGAGCAACACACTATTAATGAAGAATCTCCTTAATCATGTATGTAATCACCTCTCATACTAATGAGAATGCTAATATTTCTCTAATTAAAAATTTGTAATATATTCTTCCATGCACTACCACCACCCTATCAAAAGGATCACAGAGAAAGACATGGAATGTTAGTATCCAGAGAAGAAAGTGGAAAGACACAGAACTTAAAGCCCAAATAACTGAAGATATTTAGTATAAGGTATCTGAGAACCAAGCTATCCATTTACTGGGCTGAAAAGTCAATCTCTAGATGTGAGAGTTGATTCCCCTCTCTTTCTCTCTCCCTCTGTGTATGTGTCTGTGTGTGTGTGTATTTATGCTGGTGATAAGATAGCCAAAGGTTACATCAATAGAGAGGCATTTTTTAATGCCCCACTATTTAAGAAAACACACATATAAAGAACCACACAACTGTTCTGGAATCAATTACTTACATAATTCATACTTCACACTGTCAGTATATAATGATCTTTTAATAGTAAGTCCTTGTTGATTTTAACTATATGATATATGAAAAACTCTATTACTGAGACCCTGAACTACACAAACTAATTATATCCCTGTAGTGACTAAAAGTGCGTTTACAATAGTTATTGATAGTCTTGTTTTCAACCCTTCAAAGAGGTTTACCGGACTTTGTGACATAACCTCCGCATCAAAAATGAAGCAGTTGCAGACCCAGAGCATCTACCCTTCCTGGAATGAGGATATGGCAGGAGTGAGCAAGATGCTTGGAATCACACACACCAGAGGGAAGGGGACAAGGATGAGGCAAATATCAAAATCAAGACAGAATATCTCAGAACAGAGCATTCCAGAAAGACCATGCAAGCTATTTGCTGAGGCCTGAGATGTTGAAGTTTGTGAGCCAGGCCCACAGTCATCTTCAAGGTATAGGTCCAGGCATTAGAATTCTGCCTCCTCAACTCTACACTCCATAAAGGCAAGGAGTGCATGTGGTTTTGTTCATCATTGTAGTCCTAGCACTTAGCATGGTGCCTGATTCACTGTAGGTACGCAATAAGCCTATGTCAAATTGGTGAATGAGTAAATGAATGAAATTAATAAACAGTGACCCCTCCCTTGGGTAGCAACTGGTCAACCCAAATAGATTTTATCTCTCTTGAAGAAATGAAACGTGTGTTGCTAGGAATTTTACAAAGGCAGTAGCAAGAAGCAATAAAGCAAAAGTTACAGTTTAAGGAGATGAGGTGCAGTTAAGAGAAGGTAACTTGGTCAGTGGTGGAGAATAAATAAGAACAGAAGAAAAGAAGCATCTAGATAAAAACACAGCCACAGAAGTCATGAACAATCAGCAGGTAGCCAGTAGTAAAGCAGAAAGATGAAGTAGTGATGTCTAGCAGAGTTACACTTTTGTCTCCAGAGCCACTGTCAAAGTATTAAAGAATTGCCTTCAGCAAAAAAGGTGCTGCCTTGCCATGAAGGTTATGCAAATCTCTTTCCTGATGGAATGAGGGAAGCCCAAGACCAAAGGAAAACAGGAGGATACAGAAAAGATGAAACTGACTGTGGTGTAATGAGCTCACCATGGCATCAGGCTGAAGGTCATCTGGAGCGGAGGCCTTGTGTCACTCCTTCCCTCAGTCCAGGGGGCACTCAAAACCCGTGTGCACAAGAATCTACACTTCAGACTCAGATTTTAGGGAATCCAACCTCAGGCATCTACTAAGTGCCAGACCCAAGGCCAACCACTTGGGAGCACAGTGGTGAGCAACACAGGAGCTCTTCCACCTGGAACTTCCAAATCTGGCAAAGGTTGGGAGAGAGATATTAAACCACAACCACAAAAAATATTTATTTATAATTTCCAGTATCTTGGTGAAGGAAAATGACACTGTCAATGAGACATGGCATTTGGAAAATTACAAAATTCAGAGTCAGCTAAGAGATTCCAGATGGATGATTAAATATTAGCTATTTTCCACTGAAAATATTAACTACAACTGAAGAACAAAGCAAAACATTTTGTTCTTCCTTTATGCACTATTGATCAAAGATAACCACAGGCTCCTACCTCAGATTCAGGATGTCATTTTCTCTCCTTCACAATAGATCATTTTCTTTTTCTGTTAATCTAAGGAAACACACTTTAAATGAGGCAGAAAATTTCTGCCCTTAGAATTATACATGTGTGGGAATACAGCAAATAAACATATCGGAAAAGAGAGCTTGTGCACGCACCTCAGGAAAACACCTGATGCTCAAACCATATGTTTTCAGTTCCTCTTACAACTTCAGAGACTCTTGTACAATTTCCACACCGTAAAAAGTTTAGGCAACTAATAAGGTCCCTGTAAAACCTAAATGCAAAGGATATAAATTGTAGCAGTGTGCTGAGGAAGTGAGAGTTCCCTAGCTAACTGGATTAGCAACAATGATGATTGAATAAAAGCACTTTCTCATTACCTACAAATTCTTTTCAATTAGGTGAGAGAAAGCAGCTTGGCTACATTTCCAAAATCAGATCTTAGATATACATGAGCCCAAAGAGTTTAAAGGTGAAGATTAAATACAGATGCCTGTGAATGTTCTATAATGAAGAACCTGCCTGAAAGGATTGCAGTGGGATTTGTTTATAGTGTCTTCAAGCAGTGTGGCAGCGTTTTTAATCTACATTACTTAAGAGACATAGTTTACTGTCTATATCTCAGGGACTTCCTATTCTGAAGATGTTCTGCATGTAGAAATCTTCTCAGAAGAGTTCACCATTGCTCATTTCCATTAGCAGGAAAATTTCTAAGAAAGAGCATTGGAATTATGCCCAAGAGGAAGACTTTAAGCTATAACCAAGTATTTATCAAGGCAGATCACTCTCTGAGTAGAAATTTTAAAGGCTTTTAAAACACAGAGGTAGCACTGATTTCATCCACCTCTAGTACTAGTACTGCTGGGCCCCCACTTTTCCTCATGATACCAAGCCAACTAAGTGTAAGCTTCCATTTCTAGAAGAATTATAAGAGAAGGAAAAATGATTGGTGTAGTGACAATACTGGATAGTACAGCATCATGGGCTCTGGATTCAAATGGGACTGAGAGTAAGTCCGAATTCTCCCACTCACTCACTGAGTCAACTTGAGCAAGTTGCTTAATTTCTCTGTACCTCAGTTTCCTCATTTTACAAATAAGAATAACAACAGGACGTATCCACAGGATGATGATAATGATTAAATGTGATCTTCAATGCATAGCACTTAGCACACTGCTTATCACACAAGAAGTGCTCAACAACCTCCTTCATTTACTCCACATTTATTCAATAAGTATTTATTGAGTAGCTACTATGTGCCATGCATTATGCCCCTGTTGCACTTATGAAGTCAACTTTCTCATAGAACATTATGTAGACATAATGATGGTGATGGTAAAGATGCTGATGATTATGATGGGGTGACGATGATGATGGTGATAAAATAAGAACACAAATAGAAAATTACTGTGTGCCTCTGAATAGCCACAGTGATTTTCTCTTCAAAGTTTTACCTCAAATACTCTTAAAAGTCCAGCAGTGTTATAATTGAGATTTAACTGATTCACTTGGGGATGAGATTGGGCTGAATTTTATCCCCTGTTCTATAGCCACAAAGGGCCTTCTAAGCTAATTAATGCTATAAACAAGATGGGAGGGGAATTTTGCCTGCATCAGAGAGCAGTTATTTCCAAGCACTTTCGCCTGTAATTTTCAAACAAGCACTGTAATTGCGAAGTAAGCAGAAGCCAGCGTTGCTAAGCCTGGCTTTGTACTCATTACCAGTCACCATTATCCGCTCATTAATGCTGGTCCTAGAGCTGGCAAAAGCCCACTCATCCTCATCCTAGTTATTGTGCTCAAATGCAATGGAGCAAAAGCCATTACGATTATCTACTGCACTAATTCAAAGCTCTGGGATACTGCAGTAGGTAAGACCACTGCCTCTAGAGTCTACCTGCATGGATTCAAGTCCAATTTGAGTCCACTTTGTCCTGTACAATATTGGTCACCTTATTTAACTGCTATGAACCTAGATGGGATTCTTCCACCGTACCATGTGGATAACAACAGTACCTATCTAGTAGAATTACTATCTGGTTTAAAGAGATAATCTATGCAAATCATTTAGCACAGGGTTGGCCCATAGTAAGCACTTAACAAAACTTAGCTGCTACAATTTTATATAATGATCATCACTATTCTGACCACCAAATGGAATCAGCAAGACTACAGTGGGTAAGGAAAGAGCCTTATTTTGAGAAGAAAAAGATCTCCAAATTTTCAGAAGGAGAAAAATGGTGAAAGACAAAATATCCATGCTCCATCTCACTATTAAATATTTTGTACTAATATCCTCAAAGGAAAGTCTTATACATTTCTTACAAATATGAAAAAAAATGCTAGAGGAGAATTATACTGTCACCTTATGTCAGCATCCTACCTTTTAAAATAAATTAATGAAACAACTTGAAGAACTGTTTGCATCTAGGTTGCCAAAAGACCAATTTTTATTTTACTTATTTATTTGGCCAAGGGAGACACAGGGTGGGAAAGAGTTGTATTTCTCAGTCAGGTTTATTGATCTCTCTAAGTGCATTATCAAGCTAAGATGTGTAGTCACCAACTGCTTTATACTAGCTGACTTGGCGAGCAAACCAAGCCCCAAGGGATTTCATTTTCCCCTTAGAAAGTGGACTTTCAAAGTCAAGGTAATTCTGTTAGGCTTTCATACTGTATTCCTCCTTCAACTAAATCTAAGATATCACAGCATTAACTTACCAGTGGAAAAAAATGGGGATAGAGTTTCTAAATTTTTAAATGTCATCCACTTACTAAGGCATGTTTCTTAGCCTCAACAATTTTTTAACCATTCCAGACAAAAAATACCTCCAAATCCACTTTGCAGTAACAAAACTCTACAATTAAATGTAGTAAAGTAAAAAATAAATAAACATTTTTAAAAATGAAAATATTTGGACATTTCTGAACCAAATGTTGAAAGAGCCACAGTACAACTCTGTTTCGTTTCATCTTGCTTGAAGCTGTATCTTAATTTGGAGAGTTCCTCAGTTACAGAGTAGTTTTTTTTTTTTTTTTCCCTCCAAGTGAATATTCCATTTGCTCTTCTCCCACTCTCTTCTCTCAGGTAAAGTTGCCCTTCCCTGCATGTCCAGTACTTGAGAAATGTGATTTCCTGTTATTCTTTCTAAAATGATTTGGGGACTGGGCAGCTTCACTCTTGTAATGACAAATAATAATTCTTGATTGAGAAACGGAAGAAAACTGAAAATACTTAAAACAGATTTAAAATATGAAGCTGCTCCACTGTGATATACAGTTGTGGAAACACAGCCATTTCATGAAAAAGTATTTCAGAGTAAACCTGTGTATAATAAGCAAACAATATTTAGCCTTCATTTATCTCCCCTTCGCCAAACTGGGGAGACAGAACACTTCAAAGAAGCAAGAAACCTGGTCTCTGGATTTCACAGCAGGTAGAAAGGGACACCTAATTAACTGGTGGCCTGTTCCTCTTGATGAAATATGCATATCACACAGTCGTGACTGAATGACACTCATATTAGCCCAAGGAAAAGTTCAGAAACTCCATGACCAGCTCAACATTAAGGAGGCAGGATCAAAGATGACTAACACTGAAGATTTCACATCAACAGGAAGCAACCCTGAGGAAAAAATAAGCCTCCTTCTTCACCTATTTTCTTAATAGGAAAAAATTTAGATACGTCCCTAAAATTTTAAGAGCATTTAGTTCTTTTAACAACAAAAATTCTCTAAGTAATCAAAAGTAATGTATCGTGCAATTCAAATAAAGTAGAAAGGAAAGGCATTGCTCTAAGGTTTATGAATGCAGTAAGAGCACTTTCTATTTTTAATGGCACCTGTCACGATTTTATGAAATGCCCGTAGTTTGTCTGAATCACATGAGGGGTATGTACATGTGTGCCTTCTTAGACTTCATCTAAACTCATTTCAAAAGCAGAAGACAAAAGGCACATCTTACATCACAGCAGGCAAGAGACAGAATGAGAGGTATCCAGGATGGGAGAAAGACATAGGCTGGGAGGCTAAGCCAGTCTCTCTTTTCACATTTTTCTGACTACTTATATTCTAGCTGCACTGGCAGCTGACTAGATTGTGCCCACCCAGATTAAGGGTAGGTCTGCCTTTCCCAGCCCCACTGACTGAAATATTAATCTCTTTTAGCAACACCCTCACAGGCATACCCAGGATCAATACTTTGTATCCTTTAATCCAACAAAGTTGACACTCAGTATTATTATTATTATTATACTTTAAGTTGTAGGGTACATGTGCATAACGTGCAGGTTTGTTACATATGTATACTTGTGCCATGTTGCTGTGCTGCACCCATTAACTCGTCAGCAGTATTTAACCACCACAAATGGCTTTCACCAAAAGCCTGATAGCGATGTGGACAATAAGGTCCAGGCTGAGGTGGTCTCAGATGAAGATGAGGAACTTGTTGGGAACTGGAGCAAAGGTGTTATAGCAAAGAGACAGGTGGCATTTTGCCCCTGCCCTAGTGATTTGTAGAAGTTTGAATTTGAGAGAGATGATTTAGGATATCTGGCAGAAGAAATTTCTAAGCAGCAAAGCATCCAAGAGGTGACTTGGGTGCTATTAAAGGCATTCAGTTTTATAAGGGAAGCAGAGCATAAAAGTTCAGAAAATTTGCAGCCTGACAATGTGATAGAAAAGAAAATCCCATTTTCTGAGGAGAAATTCAAGCTGGCTGAAAAAGTTTGCATAAGTAATGAGGAGTCAAATGTTAATCCCCAAGACAATGGGGTAAAATGTCTCCAGGGCAGGTGAGAGGTCTTCACAGCAGTCCCTCCTCTCACAGGCCTGGAAGCCTAGGAGAAAATGGTTTCAAGGGCTGAGCCCAGGGTCCCTGTGCTGTGTGCAGTCTAGGGATTTGGTACCCTGCATCCCAGCCACTCCAGCCATGACTAAAAGACATCCCAGCCTTTTAGCCATGACTAAAAGGGGCCAAGGTATAGCCTTGGCAGCTTCTGCCTTATCAAACCACCAGATCTCGTAATAATTATGCACTTCCACAAGAACAGTATGGGAGAAACCACCCCATGATTCAATTATCTCCCACTGGGTCCCTCCCACAACACATGGGAACTATGGGAGTACAATTCAAGATGAGATTTGGGTGGGGACACAGAGCCAAACCATATCACCCCATTAGTGGGACCATCCAGTATACCACTCTGAATAGGTTGTGGCCAAAAGAATCTTAGTCTTGTATAATTATACCACATTCACAAGTCAGAGTAATCCTACATCGGTATACTTTTCTAGCAAGAAAATATTGACATTTTGCTATTTAAGACTACCCTTGTTTCATTATAACTTACTGGTGCTAAGCTACACTTTCATTTCCCCAACAGGGATTCTTGAAGCTTGCAAGAGCATTGCAGCATGTTAAGGCAAAAATATCTTTAAAATATGAAGAACCACATTCTGTGGTGAAAGATGAGGCACAGATTTTGTGTCACAACAAACGGACTGAACACTGCATATCTCCAACAAGTGGGGAGAGAAGGAAAGACTAAAACTAGCATCTATTACTGTTTACTACATGCCAGACCCTAATTTTATGACATCATGTGAATTTACTTTCCTCTAGCCCAGTACTATTAACTCTACCATCTTTTGCTAATTGTGAAAAGAAAAAATGTCATGAAAGGTTTGAGTAAGATGCCTTACAAATATCAACTACTAGTATCATAAGCTCTCTCATCTCACTATTTACACACAATAAGCTCTCAAGGCAGCCTTAGTTCTGCTATTCCTCTCCAGGAATAATGAGTAAAACAGCCAATTAGGCTCTTCCTGGAACACTTTCTATATCCACAAAATGATCCAAGAATTTGGATTTTTATGTGCAACATTCAGACAATCTCTTGTGATCCTGGGAGACTGCTTCTGCTGGGGAGGTTGTCAGGAAAGGAGATTCTTCGAAAAACAAAACAAAAAATGATAATTTACCTAAATATCTTGGAAAAACCTGAAGAGAAAACTGGAGACGCATTCTGTTCCTTATTCATTAGAATGACTTTCCATCCAACCCTCAGTGGGATGTGGGAAATGGAGAAAATTTTCAGGGTAACTTGATCCAAAATATCTTTAATTAGATCTCTTGTTAAACTCAGATTATCCTAAACTGTATCTGTTTTTCACTTTTTAAAACCTATACATTTACAGTAACTTCTTTTTGTGAATTTTATTAGTTTATTTTTTTTTTCACTGCAAAAGGCAAATGTCCCAGGCTAAATGCCTGAGACTTTTAAGGAGCCAAAAATCAATAGCCTCAAAGAATCCATACCTAAGAAATACTTGTATCACAGAAGAGCAATATTTCGGTGTTTGTACTCACCACATCTGTCAACACATATAAGTGGTTTCCTAACATAATAAAATATGTACTTTAATGCAAGTTAAAGAAAAAAAATTGTTCTATTAATATTTCCTAAATTAAATGCAAGTACAAATGTCAGTTGGAGAAGTAACACATGCATATCTCAGAAGCAGTAACAAAGATACATGGTAAAACCTCAGGTGTGGATAAATCATGTTGAATGGCTCTGTGAACATTATTTAACCTCTTTGGAGCTCAGTCATGACTGGATACTAAAGGACAAAGATGTAGTATCACACATGTCAATATACCTTAAGTGAGCACAAATATAAGCCCATATTTCTCAAAGTCATATTATTTATTTTGAGATTCAAAAGTATTCTGGATTGTTCCACTGTTGGCATTAGGTTCTGAGGAATTTAGAAGAGAAGGAAAAGTAAAAATGTTTCACTCTGTTACAATCAATGGCAACACTGTCACAGCAGTGCTGTCCAAGAGAGATGTAACTCACATGAGCTATTTTAAGTTTCCTAGAGGCCACATCAGGAAAAGAAGAAATCTTAATATGCTATATATAATCCAACATGGCCAAAACATTATTTCAACATATAATCATACAAAAATAATTATTAATGAGATATTTTACATTTTTTATATTAAGTCCTCAAAATCCAATGGACATCTCCATGTACACAAGCCACATTTCCAATGCTCCATAGCTCTTGTGATTATTGGCTTTCATAACGAGCAACACATACATAGAACATTTTCACCATCTCAGAAAGTTCTATTGAACAGTGTAACTCCTAGAAATTAAGACCTTAAAAACAGGAAAATCATTGCACCCAGTTTGAAAAGCATGGCCTGAGGGCCAGAAGCCAGCTCTTAGGTATCCTCAGCTCTTCCTGCATGCCATCCTCTGTGCCTAATGATCTCATCAATTTAGTGAAACTCAAACTTTCCCATCTACAACTTGCACATCAAAGAAATAAAATGAGGGGCTCAAAACCACTGATCCCCAAGGTAGCTCCCTTTCAGCTCCCACAGCATCTTGCGCAACTGCTATGGAAATCTGCATGAACAATATTAACTGACCTTAAAAGGAAGGCTGTTTTCAAAGGAACACATAGACAGCATTTTGAATTTCAATGTTATCTCCATTGTATCTTAAGAGGAGCACAGAAACATGTGGCTTGAACTTGGCTTTTTCTTTCCCTTTCTGTTTATCAGTGTTTTCCCTGGCAGATGTCGGCACAGAGCCCAGGAGAAGTTCTCCCTTGAAGTTTATCCAGGAGTTTCCTGGTAGCACATTGCTATCACTCAGGAGTTCAAGGTCAAACCCAGCAGCCTCTTTTCTCCTTAAGTGAAGTTGGCAAAAGAAATGACATCTTCCCGAAATGCTTATTATAAGAAGAAAATATATGGTTAAACCATTCGATTAACTCACAGATTTATGGAAGGCATGCCACTGTGTGTATCTAAATTTGGTGAATTCAAATGCATACGTTCAGCAAGGAAAAAAATTCCTTTACAAAGACTGCCAGCTACCCGACCTGCCATTCCACTCAGCGAGCATATGTGCCACAGAGGGAGCAACTGGTCTCATTTTCCTCAATATTTTAATATCTCTTTGCCCTGAGTATTATCTGGTCTTTTAAGCAAAATATTTTTCATGCACATGGCCCCTAAACTCAGCCATGTACTTTATTGCCTAATTAAGGGATTATTAAGAGTATTTTGTACACAATTTTTGCCTTGAGACTGGATTAGGCATTCTGTCTCCTATATGAGATGCATATGTAAGCGCCAGATCTTACATGATGTGTTGTCCAAGATGACCCCTTGAAGCTGACACTGTGGTAGGCAAGACAACGGCCTGTACACAAACAACTCTAAAATTTGGCAGAAAATCCTAATTTATGTTAGTTAAAAGGAAATATGAAACTCCAAAAAAGAAATAAATACTTCTGCCAGGTCAAGGGGAAAATATCATGGAAGTCCTTTTAAGAAAGCAAAATTTGTTATAGGTCCTCAAAGAGAAGAATTTCAAAGAACAGGAACAGGCTAAAGTAACTTTATGCCCAGAAGGAAATCACATAAATAAATTCATGAAAATGAGAAGTTAGAGTATTGCTGAAGAAATAGACACTATTCCATTTTGACCACTATATAGGAAGCATTAAAAGACAAAGTGTAGAAATTAGTGTGGAAGTATAGCCTCAAACCTATCCTAAAAAGCTTAGTCATGGTAGAATAAGGTGTGATTACAAGTCCCAATGTGCATAATGGCTCAAACAAAATAAATATTTGTTTTTTATTCTTGTAACTGTCTCCAGCAACATTTCCTAAATTTGGCGGGTGCCTCTCCTCCACATGGTGATTCAAGAACCTAGGCTCCTTCCTCTTGTGGTTCCACATCCTCCCGGGCAGGGGTGAGAAAATAAGTATGGCCTGGTTTTGTACCTCAGTGAGCTAAGAATGACTTTTATTCTTTTAAAGGTTGTAAAAAAACGAATAAAATTTAAACAGATTTGTATCAACAGAGACAATTCTGCAATATTCACTGCAAATATTTACCATCTGGTTCTTTTCAGAAAAAGCTTGCTTGGCAACTCCTGCCTTAAGGCCTCATTGTCTTCCATATCTGGCAGACAAAAAGAAAAATAGTGTGAAGGGGCCTTAGTCCCTTCTTAAAAGCCTCTCTCCAAAATGACACACATCACTTCCGCTTTTCTTCCATTGACTGGAACTAAGTCACATGGTCACTGCAAATTTTAAAGAAGGCAGGGAAATGTAACCAGCTGTGTGTCTAGGAAGAAAAGGAAACCTGTTTTTGGTGAGATTATCAGTCTCTGAACACCCTATTAAGGGGTTTAGATTTTCTTCAAAAGACAATGAGGAACAAACCATGAAAGAATTCTGGAAACAGAATTGACAAGACAAAATTGTTTAAGAGCATCTCCTTACAATAGTAAATAAAGAGCTACCTGCAGGAAGCATAACTCAGTATCAAGTCACTGAGTCTCTATCACAGACTTATGTGCACCTGGTAAATGGCCCAGAACAATTTTTAAAAGTCACCTATTTGTCAATTAAACTTCATCACAAGTCAATTAGCATGGTGATGTTTATGCTCCAGAGAGAACAGGCTATAAGGAACAATCAGGAGTTGTGAGGAATCACAATAACAATAAGTCTTTATGGGATGGTATGTGAAAAATATCAACAGCACATTATAAATTTTAAAATAAATTTATTTCTGGCTGAGTGCAGTGGCTCATGCCTGTAATCCCAGCACTTTGGGAGGCTGAGGCAGGTAGATCACAAGGTCAGGAGATTGAGACCACCCTGGTCAACATGGTGAAAGGCTGTCTCTACTAAAAATACAAAAAATTAGCTGGGCATGGTGGTGCATGCCTGTAGTCCCAGCTACTCAGGAAACTGAGGCAGGAGAATCACTTGAACCCTGTAGGCAGAGGTTGCAGTGAGCCAAGATTGTGCCACTGCACTCTAAACTGGAACAGAGTGAGACATCATCTCAATAAATAAATAAATAAATAAATAAATAAATAAATTTTTGTATGGAAGGATAATTCTGATACTAGTGGAAACACAAGAACCTTATAGGGACCTGGAAGTTTAAAACCAAACTTTTTCTTCACTCTGTTATGAAATAAACAGGCTTTGAAATCAAAATGACCTCAGTTCTAATTCCTGTTCTGAAACTAGTTGTGTGAATAGGAAAATCACTTAGTGTCTCTGTTTTTTTTCTTCATTTCATCATCAGTAAAATAGAGATTTTAAAAAGAAAATTGTTCTTGCAAACCGTTATAAGGTTTAACAATAATATTCATCAGACAGATGACCTAGTGCCTGGCAGAGAATAAACCTTCAATAAATTTTAACTACTATCATTACTATTGTCATCATTACGCCCATTTAAAGCCTCTTTTGAACAAAAACAAAGTCATTTGTATCCTAAAATGACTTGCAAAAACACATAATTAACAAACACTCTAAAATATGTGGTTATAACTTGCTTTTTCATTTCAAATTTATAAGAAGCAGAAGTTCAAAAAGCAATTTCCTTAATTAAAAGGAATCTGATGTTTAATTCACAAACAAGATTTTCTAGCCTTTAAACTGGAACCAGCCCATTATTTATACACCTCTGTGGTTTTTCAAAACACTTTACTTTTAAACACTTAGAACCTAATGGTTCCTGGATGAAGCTGCAGGTAGAGTCATTTTCCATGATGAGATACCTGCATTAGTCACGAGTCATTATTTAGTAAAGACAGGAAATAAACAAAGATGCATATGAAACAAAATTATTCTGTGACCTCCACCTGAGCCTTTTTGCTTTGTGACAAAATCAAATAATTGACTTATTTAAAAATTATGCATTAACTTTCTAATTGAGGCACCTGGTAGACATTTTGTGCAGATTTGTTGCTATTTAATTAATTAAGGGTGGATGTGGTCCTGTGGTTTGTAACTATTCTTAAAGATCTCTGTCATCTGCTTTTAAAGTTGAGATGCCCACCTTACGTTGGGTTCCCTCAGAAGCAGACAGGCCTGAGGCAAGAATTTGAATGCCAAGTTTTTTCAATGGCTACCCCAAGAAGAACCAGAAGGAACGCCAGGAAGCAAGGTGGGAAAAGGAAAAAAAAAAAAAATCACCAAATTTTGATGATCAAGTTGCAACTTCAGGAAAGTAGGGCTCAATCGCGCTGTGAATCTCTGGGAAACAGTAGAGAACATGCCTCGGGGCTGTTCCACCTGAGGGGAACCAGGGTATTTACCGATTGGCTCCTATTTGCTGTGGGTTGAAGGCTACAGCTGTGCGTGTTAATACTCTGGCACTCTATCTAGCCCGCCTAGGTAGGCCAAGAACACTCCCACTGCCAGAGAAAGCCTCCCGGTGGTACCAAGGAGGGATAGATGAGGCACAGACGATGTCTGCTGAAATATCCGAGGAGAAGGGTCTGTGGGCCAAGTGTCACCATCATCACTGATACTTTACCCAAGAGGAAATATTTTACTTCTACCCTAAAGCATACCAGAAATTCTGATTGATCTTTGTATCAGGGTTCTCCAGGGAAAAAGAGCCAATAGGATGTATATATTAAAAACAGGTTTATTTTAAGAAATTGGCTCATGTGATTATGGAGTCTGACAAGTCCCAAGATCCATGGGGTGAGCTGGCAAGCTGCAGGCCCGGAAGAGCCAGTGGTATAGTTCCAGTCAGAAGGTGGCAGGCTCAAGACCCAATAAGAACTTACATTTCTGTTGGAATCTGAGGTCAGCAGGAAAAAAAGCTGATATTCCAGTTCAAAGGCCACCAGGCAGAAAGAATTCTCCCCTACTTGAGGGATGGTCAGCCTTTTTGTTCTACTTGGGCCTTCAACTGATTGGATGAGACCTACCCAAATATGGAAGGGCAATCTCCTTTATTCAGTCTACTGATTTAAATGGCAATCTCATCCCAAAACACGTGTCCTCACAGAAACACCCAGAATAATGTTTGACCAAATATTAACACTATTAATAATTAACACTTAAAATTAACCATCACACCCATTTAGTGAATGGAGCAATTGGTATTTTTCAGATTGAGAACTCAAAATACTTAAACTCCTTCACGCTTTCACATGAGACAAAAACTAAACCAAGGGAAACAAATACAAAAGAGAATGTCCAAACCTGTCCCCACTGATGAAACACTGTATGACAATAGCTGTATTTTGTGCTCAAATCTGTCAGTCACATATTCAGCTCTGCTGGCCTTTGGGTCAGGTATCACAGATCCGCAGGCGCGGATGCTCACTTCAAGGAGCCCTGAATGAACGACCGTGGGAAGGAAGATCAAAGTGCACACATCCTTTCCTTATGATATGAAAGAGAAGTTTCCATAATGAAGCAAGAAATGCAGAGGCCAGCCTGCTTTGCAGATAAGCCATTTCAGAATCAGTGTCCTAAATAACCCTGAAATTTGAATTCCGAAAAACATATTAAGAGATACTTCCAAATCTAGTTAATGACTGATGCTTTTCCTATTTTGAATTAATACGATTTTATTTTTCCAAACACTAACTTTTCTACCACAACAATACCTGATACCCCTTGTTAAAACCTGAAGGTCAAAAGAATTGAATCATGGCTCCTCACTTTTATGGAGGATACTCTTAGTGAAAAGCAAAATGAATGAGCAGTTGCTTCTCTGCTTTGGATAGATGCATGTCAGCAATCACACCACCCCACTGAAAATTTCACAAGCTATATGTGATAAATATATGGTATGTCACTTGTGAGTATGGTGTGTTTTAATAATAAAAACTAATATATTTTGTAACACAAATAATATTATTGTCCAAAAAGGTGTGATTTTTTTTTTTTCTGGGAGGGAGGAATTTGGAGTTTTTAGGGTTTTTTAAATTGTTATTATTAGTATTATTACCTGGGTGTCAGATAAGAAGAAGAAATTAGCCAGACACTCTTGCAGGCCCTGGGGATATAAGAGAAAATAAAACAGATAAAAAAATCCATGTTCTCATGGAATTTGCATCCAGGAGTAAGGGAAAGGAGATAGAAGAAAATCACTGAAATATAAATAAGTGCTTGAGAAAGGTAAAACATGTGAAGGAACAGCAGGAGAGGACTTAGCATTTTAAATATAGTAGCCAGGGGAGGCTGGCTGGCCAGGGACCTGGAGCAAACACTTCAAAGGCAGGGGGCACAGCGAGTGCAAAGGCCCTGAGGAGCAATGTGCCCGGCTGGTCAAGAACCAGGAAAGAGGCCAGTGTGACCTGGTCGGGGTGAACCAGGGAGAGAGCAATAGAGAGTGAGGTCAACTGAGGTGAGAGGCAGTAGCCATTTCATGTCAGGCCTTCCAAGCCATCATAAGGACCTTCGCTTTTACCGCAGCTAAAATTAGGCACAGATTCCAGCAGAGGTATGTCTTAGGTCTGAATGCGATCCCCTGGTGGCTGTGCTGAAAGCAGAGTGCTGAGGGGCAAAGGAAGCAGCACGGAGACCAAGAAGGCGGCTAGGAAAGTGACCCAGCCAGGGCAAGACCGTGTTTGGCTCCAGGGTGATAACAGTGCAGTTGGTGAAAACAGTGAGATTCTAGATATATTTTAAAGTTAAAGGCAATATAACTCGCTGGCAGCACCAACGAGGTAAGGAAAATAAATAAAGGACTCATAGGTCCTCCAAAATTGTAGGCTGAGCACCTGGAAGAAGGCATATGCCATCTACTGGTATGAGGAGGTCTAGGGAAGGAGGAACTTCCAACTCAGGTAGGAACATATTAGTTGTGAGGCTTTTATTAATTGTTTGAGTAGAAAATCAAGCCGATTAGTCAGATGTACGGGTCTAGAGACCAGAGGAGGGGTCTGTATTGCAGACGTGATCTGAGGAGTGACCTCTGTAGAGATGGTGTCTAAAGCTGAAACTGGTTGAGGTCACCAAAAAAGAACACTTACACAAGGGAAGAAAAACAAAAAAAAGCAATTTGGATAGAAATACATTACTGAAAACAGTGTGTGACTGAAAAAGCATCACTTTTCCACTTTACATTCACCTTTAGTTATTAGAAAGAGACTTTGGAAAAATAAAATAGACATAAAAGCTCAATGAAGGGCTGGGCGCGGTGGCTAATGCCTGTAATCCCAGCACTTTGGGAGGCCAGGGTGTGCGGATCACAAGGTCAGGAGATCGAGACCATCCTGGCTAAATCGGGGAAACCCTGTCTCTACTAAAAACACAAAAAAATTAGCCAGGCATGGTGGCGGGCACCTGTCGTCCCAGCTACTCGGAGGCTGAGGCAGGAGAATGGCGTGAATCCGGGAGGTGGAGCTTGCAGTGAGCCGAGATCACACCACTGCACTCCAGCCTGGGCGACAAAGTGAGACTCTGTCTCAAAAAAAAAATCAATGAAGGAAATTTAAATCACCCATAATCCTCTCTACCCAGAGACACACACTATCATAATTGGGGATATTTTCATAATTAAAATAATACTTCAGCTGGGCACGGTGGCTCACACCTGTAATCCCAGCATGTTGGGAGGCTGAGGTGGGCAGACCACCTGAGGTCGGCTGTTCAAGACCAGGCTGACCAACATGAGAAACCCTGTCTCTACTAAAAATACAAAATTAGCTGGACATGGTGGCTCATGCCTGTATTCCCAGCTACGAGGGAGGCTGAGGCAGGAGAATTGCTTGAACCTGGGAGGCGGAGGTTGTGGTGAGCTGAGATTGCGCCATTACACACCAGCCTGGGCAACAAGAGCAAAACTCCATCTCAAAAAAAAAAAAAAAAAAAAAAAAAAGATAATACTTCACAAGTATATTGTAACCTGCTTTTTTTAAATAATAGATCATAAACATTTTCTAAAGTAAATTATATATGGATATCCCATTATTCAATTAACCAGCTCCTCTTGATGTTGGACCTTTAGTGTATTTTCAGTTTTTCACTATTATGCATAACACTGCAATCTTGTTTATGCAAATAAATCTGTTAATGAATTTCTGATGTTTTCTTTGTAACACACTCCTATAAGCAGAATATCTTAGTTGAATGGGGTGTACATTTTAATGGTTTCTGATATACAGTGCTGAATTGCTGTCAAGAAAGGTTGCACTAATTCACACTCACAGAATTCCTTTTTTCTACCCCCCTATGCTAAGAAGGTAGTCAAATATTTACCTTTGTAAACTTGAAAGATTAAAAATGGCATTTCACGGCCAAGCGCAGTGGCTCATGCACTTTGGGAGGCCGAAGCAGGTGGATCACTCGAGGTCAGAAGTTCGAGGCCAGCCTGGTCAACATGGTGAAACCCCATCTCTACTAAAAATACAAAAATTAGCCATAAATCGCTTGTACCCAGGAGGCAGAGGTTGCAGTGAGCCAATATTGTGCCACTGCACTCCAGTCTGGGCAACAGAGTGAGACTTTGTCTCAAAAAAAAAAAAAATGGCATTTCAATATTTCAATGCTATTTCGTTCTTTATTTCTAGAGAAGTTAAACAAATTTCCTATTTTATTGGCTCTAAATTTACCTTTCTATGAATTACTTTGCTTATATAAATTACTAGCTCATATCCTTTGTCCATTTTTCTAAGGAGGTGTTAATCTTTTTCTTATTGGCTTATAAATATATTAATGATAAAAAGTTCATTTTTGTTTTGGTCTCCTGAATTCTTTTATTGAAAAACAAAACAAGGAAAGAAAAAAATAAATAAAGGTTTCTTCCAGATTCTGATATAAACACCAGAAAGTATAATGTTATACCCCAAACTCAGTCTAAATTCAAGTGCCAGGAGCTCTAAGATAGTATTTCTCAAAAAGTGATTCTTAGAGTACCCGAACCAACGTTTCCTAGGAACCTTGTTAGAAAATGTGGATTTCTGGATACCAACACAAACCTGCTAAATGAAAATTGCAAGGAATGGAGGCAGGTTGAAAATTTGCTTTAACAAGTATTCCAGATGAAGTTTTTCTGCACAATAAAGTTGGGAAGCCGCTTGCAGCAGGTAGAAGGGGTACTAGAACTAGCTCTCAGAACTTTAAGACCATTAATTTAAGTTAGATGTCAACTGCACCAGGGCCTGTAATATTGCTCTGGACTAATTCACCTTAGGGACCTTCTCAGAATCCATAGCATTAGCCAGCAATGGGGAGTGATCTAATGAATATTATGGTAGCCCCTGCCATTATGTAACAAGTTATACAGGCACTTACTCTAGCTGTAGAGGTAGATACACAAATCTTCACACAGCACCAGAAAGACCATTTGAAACACAATAAAACATGTCAAGAAGCAAGCAATATCTTGTTTAAAACACAAGTTACTCCTGTAAATTTGCCCAGGATCTATGGATAACTAGGTCAAATGCCATTTTCCTTCCAAATACAACGTACCACAAATTATTTTCATTTAAAAAAAAAAAAAAAAGCCAGACATCTTTTTTGCCCTGACTCATATTTTCATGTCTCACCTTTTATTCTGAGGTCATTTCTGCAGCAACCAACTGTGGACAAGGAATCTTTGACAATGCTCCTTCTGGCAGGGCTTTGCAATGTGAGATGCTTGCCAGCGGCTGCCAAAAGAAACGAAAACACAGGAGTTCACTTTCATAAGGAAGCGGTTCTTAAAGTGTGACCCCTGAACTAACAGCCTCAGCATCACTTTAGAACTTGCCAGAAATGCACATCTCCAGCCCTAGGTCAGCCCTACTGAATCAGAAACTCCAAGGCAGGGTCAGCAATCTGTGGCTTCACAAGCTCTGCAGATGATTGGATGGACGTTAAAGGTGGAGACCCAAGAGGTGCAGCAGAGTCACCTGGAGGTGAAAGCAGAGTGCTGTCCCCACCCCCGCCTTAGGGCTTTGATTTGCAGGCCTGGGGTGACACCCAAGAATCTGCATTGTGAAAAGGTTCCCAGGTGATTCCCATACTGCTGGTCTAAGACCTTGACAAAACCTGGCCTGGGAAAACCATTAGCTGGTGCAGACCAGGCATTGGATAGGCAGGTGGGCAAATGAGTCTGTCTTCCACCTCTCAGTGAACAATCATGAGACACTTCTATCAGATTCCTACAAGGTCCTAATACGGTTGAGTTCAGGTTGCCCCCAGCAGTAACCAGTTTAATCACACGCCTTTAGTATGGCTCTACTTCCTTCTGTTCCACTTTTCCAAGCCCCATGCTCCAATTCCCTAGGGTCAGTTCCCAAAATTAACAACCCCCACTAGTTCTTGTCTCATGCTCTGCTTTTTGGAGGATCTGATGCTGAACAGAAACTATTTCAGAAACCTCAGCCCACAAGCTTACTATCCCACAGATTTCAATCCATATTGTGAGGCCCACTTGCTCAGTGTGCAGCTCGCTCCCCTTTTAGTTCAACAAGTCCTCATATTCATTTTCTTTGGTTTTTCTGATACTCAGTAAGAATATCCCATCTTCTGCCAGAACCACCCTTCATTGTGCCTCAAGAGTATGTTTTTCTGTTTTTATTTCAAAATGAATACCTGCTATCCTACATATTCCTCAAAAGCAATACCCATGGCAGGATCATGTGTACATGCCACCAAAATATAGTGTCCTATGACATGTGATGGCCACGGGGCTGCTGATTAAGAAGACAACAAAGCCCTCACCAAGTTTCATTGGCGAACTGCTTGTCCCCACATACCCTCATCTCCTAGGATTCAAAGAAGAGCCCTTTGATAGGATTTGGAAACAAATTTTAATTAAACTAAGGTCTTCTATGGCCAAGAATAAAATGCACGAGTATTGTCAAGAAGAAAAACAGCAGAAAGGTTGCCACAGCTGAGAAGGAAAACCAAGCAGAAGCGTTTCCCCTACCAGGCCTGCTGAGAACTTTTACAGCCTACTTTAAAACTGTTCAGATGAAAGATACAGATCGGAAAGAAGTCTTCAATTATATTTCTCTTTTCTTCCTCTAGCCAGATTGTTTTTTTAAAACACCGTGTAGTGAAAGAAATAAGATTAATCAAAAAGAGTCGGTGGGAAGAAAAATAATAAAGCTTGTAGGTTGTTGTTGTTTAGTACAAAACAAAAAAGAGATTGTGCTCTAAAACAGAGGCCTGGTTGCTGCGGGGTGGGGGTTTGGGTGCAAGGGAAGATGTTCCAGAAGGCTAAATAAGAACAGGAGATGGAGACTGTGCCTGTTGGGTGGAGAATAGACTTAGTAATTTATAGCATCCCGATGTGAGATAAGTCATCTTACCTTTGATGTGGTTTGTGCCTAACTCATTTATTACAACAAATGATTGGAAACCCAGAGCATTTGATTTATTTATCTAGCAACTTGCTAAAGCCCAGAACTAACCCAGAGAGCAAACAGCAGTAAGAAAGCATTCTATCATCTTGAATTAAACACTTGTTACCAAATCATAAAACTTTGTCCTTTATCCAATCTATGTTCAAGATCAATAATAAAAGGTCACGCCTTGGGAACAAGGTGACTTGACGCTTTCAACTAAATTTCTAGGCTACTGTGAATTTGAGCTTCAACCTTCAAAGGCAGCAGGGCTCAGAGTTTGGCAGCAGATGATCCAATAATCTTAAATGCTGATGTAAAAATTGTGATTCGCTTGATTTAAAACACAGTTTTACTGTGAATGTTTCAAGTTTTGTTTGGGTTCTGGTTTTTAATACTGACTGATAAGTATGCAGAAAGAGATACTTTGGTGTTTTATTGCCATATTGCCTATTACTGCTTCTGTGTTTAAAAAATCTGCTTATTGCAAGCAGGGTACAGTCATTTTGTGCATATTGGGTTTAATTTTCTGCTAAGCAAATAAAAATGCCTTCATGTAATTTACAGATCTTCTTTTTTTCAAATATTGTATATGTTCTTTGATTTCTAGTGCTGTCTCAATGACCCCATGCTGAAAGGATTTCATTTTGCATTTCCAAAATATATACAAAACCCATTAAATGAAAGAAATGTAAGCCATAATTTATATAGGAAAGAAAATGCTCCAATCATAACCCAATGATTTTATATAACCAATATGTCCCTCTATGACTACAAAATGAGGTCACATTCTCTTTTGTGTACTCAAACTATTATACCAAAGTTCTTTCCTGATTGCCAGAAATTGGCTACCACTCATACCATCTCCCCCAAATGATCTTCAGCTGTTTCTAAGACTGTTCTAGGACACAATCAGCCACCTGTGCATTCAGAAACAAACCCTCCATCCTCATTCTCCCCTCTTCTGCTGTCTTCGTCATTCAGCCTCTATTGCCAATGACCTGCTATATATCAGCAATCCATACGACATGGCTGTCCTCTGCCACCTACTGCTGCCAAGACCAGCCCTCCGGCCTTATCTCAGGGGACCCTGATTTTCCTCCACAGCAAGCATAGGCAAAGGCCTCTGTTGAACTCCCCAAAATGTCAAGAGACAGTTCATTAATAAAGCTAAGTTTATTCTCTCTCACTACAGTAAGGGAGAACATCATCTTAACAGAAGTAGAGTATTTACTTCTACTTGGGGGTCTGGTCTAAAGTGGTTTAAGGCCTGTCCCTCAAGGTGTGAAACTGGAATTGGGCAAAGTCTGTGACCTAATAGTTTAGGACTGGTGGATACAGAGGTGAGAGTCTGGAAGCAAATCTTGATAACTAAATTGTTGTTTGATAAGTGAGCTCTTTGCCCTCATAACCACACAGCTGGTTCTGATAATTGATCAGCAGGAATTTTCTGAAGCAAACAGGTTATGTATTGGTGCAAAATCTTATCTTTCCTAGACAAAGGTCTCCTGGAACAAATAACTAAGACATGTTAACATAGATGGACTAGCACCATATCCATGTCTTGTTGACACCTCAGTGTTGCCTCTCAGTGTTGCCTCTTCTGTTTGACAGGCCTAGATCCCACCTAAGTTCTCAAAACTAGCTTCCTGCCCTACTCCACATCTGTCTCACCAGACCAGAGGCAGACCATTCCCTTCCATCAAAGTCTTTCAGAACCTCAGAATTAGCCAATTGATTCTCATCCTTGTTCAAAAAAGAGAAAAAGACATTTCCCCTTCCTCCTCTTCCAGACCATGGCCAGCCTCCCTTACATCCTTGTTTCTTGCTGAAACTTAACCCAGACTTGCAATGGGGCCCTCTGACTCCCAATAAGGATATGCTCCGGCTCTGGCCCTAGAGCCCAATAAAAGGGACACGTTGGTACACTTCTCAAGTCCTGGGTCACTTGATCTTGCTCATGGTCCCTTTGTAACCTACAAAGTTTTCTATTTTCCAGAAAGTACATCTAACACACATGCCTTATGCATCTATGGTTATATTTTTACCCAGCAATTATTTTCCTTTAAACCATCAAAGAAGAGATTTATTCTAACTGTAGAGACAATAAGAAAATGGTCCCTTCTACTCTGCAATTTAAATTTTTATTCTAGATAAACTATTAATTTTTTTTAAGTTCTCATCTTAATAAATTCCTTAAAACAAAAGAAGATTAGCACAAATAAATATATAGAAACCTAAACTGAGGAAATGAATGCTAGGCAATACATGCTTTCATTCACCTGCTGGAGTACAATAGTATAAGATCTCGGCTAATTGCAACCTTCATCTCCCGAGTTCAAGAGATTCTCCTGCCTCAGCCTCCTGAGTAGCTGAGATTACAGGCACCTGCCATCAGGTTTGGTTAATTTTTGTATTTTTGTAGAGACAGAGTTTCACCATGTTGGCCAGGCTAGTCTTGAACTCCTGACCTCAGGTGATCCACCCACCTTGGCCTCCCAAAGTGCTGGGATTACAGGCGTGAGCCACTGCGCCCGACCTACTGCTTTTTTTAAAATCCATTTAAGGAAATTGTCTATCCCTAAGCTAGAGCATTGACATGCAATGTAAATAAATATGAGATGCTCCCAGTTGATGCCTTCAGTTAGTATCTTAAACCTAAATACAATGACAAAACCATGCATCTCTGGGTTATGAAGTCTGGAACCACAAAAGCACTAAGGTCCACCAAACATTCTATTTCATTAGGCAAATGCTTAAAATTCCAACATCAAGAGAAAATTGGGGTATCTTACAATTAATTCCACAATAAGCACTCTCCTGGGGAAAAAATCGAAACAATATTGGGAAAATTGAAAGTATACACGATCTGGAATAAGTTTATTATCGTATTTGAGTCTTTGAGTTCATTGAGGGCAGAGCCTGTCCCCAGTACCAAACACAATATAATTGTTAAACAAGCATTTGACAATTGACTAGCTGTTTGAATGAATTAATGAATTAATGAGTAGATGAATAACTTGCAAGTAACTCTCTTGGGGCTCAGCACTCTGAATCTGGCCTAAAGATCCTGGACTGCAAACAAATAGAATTACATCAAGAAAAATAATCCTTTATTTTGAAAACTTTGCTGATACACCAAATCAACATGAATTTCTAAGCTCCACAGGACAGTTATAGGCCAAAAAATGAATCTAGAAATACTAGGGTGTACCAAGATATCAACAGATCCTAAAGCAAGTCACTGGCAGGCGTCAGGATCAAGGGAAGGGCTAAAAGATGGAGAAGAGTTGGAGTCATCCCACTGGACTGAAACAGTGCCTCCTGTGGAAAGGACAGTTAATCCAGACTGAGTTAGGCCTGCAGACACTGGTAATACCTTGGTGGATGATGCACACTACAGGGTGCTACAGAACTCTGTGCTCTTGCTTTTCAGCATCTATTTTTTGGCTATTGTGGGAGGTGCAGAGAGAATTCAGAAAGAATACTGAAATGTCAAAGCTTGCAAGTGTCCAACAAGTACCCAGCTACCGAAGGAAGAAATTCTTCCAAGCTTTTGCATGGAGGTTCTAGCCAGTAAGTATGAAGATCAAGATCCCTGGAAAATAATCAGACCCTCATGTCCCAAGTATCTGTAATACAAGAGTCACATCTGCAAATGTTGCATGCTCATTAATTCTGACTTTAATGGAATTAATATCTTAGAATTGTCCCTAATCAAAACCTAAGCTTCAAGGTGAAGACATTTCAGATTCTGTTTAAAATCTGATCCTAAGAATCCTCATAGTAGCAACTCTTGTTTGGACCTTGTATATTTCTCACAAAGCCAGTAATAGGATAATTTCTATTCACAATTATAATTTCTAATAACAAGGTCAGGTCTCTGAGTATTGATCTCGATGTTCCTTCCCTTCCTCCTGCCACCCCTCTCTCTAGGGCAATGATTTCCAACCTTGGCAGCACAGCAGTAACGTCGGGAAAGTTACTGCTAAAAAGTACTGATTTCTGGGTCCCACACCCTGATCTTCTGGTTTAATTGGCCTACTGATGGAGTACAGGTGTCAAAAAATGCTTAGGTGATTCTAATGTGCAACCAGAATTGAAAGGAAGTGCCCTAGGCCTGTGTTCTCTCCCTGAGCACACAAGGAGCCTGAAACAAAAATTCAAAAGAAATGACCATCTAAGAGCAAAACAAAGGCTTGGCTTTAGGGCCAGCTTTTCCCTCCAGTGAGATGAAAGGCTAGACTGGAGAAAAGGAGCAAGATGAGGACAAGAGTATGAGCAGTACAGGTGTATAAGTTCGTTTTCACACTGCTATAAGGAACTATCTGAGACTGGGTAATTTATAAAGAAAGGAGGCTTAATTGACTCACAGCTCCACATGGCTGGGGAGGCTTTGGGAAACTTACAATCATGGCAGAAGGTGAAGGAGAAGCAAGAACCTTCTTCACAAGCCGGCAGGAGGGAGAGAGAACAAGTGGGGATGTGCCACACTTTAAAACCACCAGATCTCGTGAGAACTCACTCACTATCATGAGAACAGCAAGAGGGAAGTCCATCCCCACGATCCAATCACCTCCCACCAAGTCCCTTCCTCAATACATGAGGATCACAATTCAAGATGAGATTTGGGTGGGCACACAGAACCAAACCATATCAACAGGACATCCTTGAAGTGGCAAGATAAAAGGGAGCTTCTGTTGCAGAGGACCTAAAAGAGGTATGGAGGGTCTTCCAAGGCCAGCCTGGCCTTCAGCATGGACACTTCTCTCCTATTATCCCCCACGTACCACTGGGGATCAACTTGGCCCAAGGGCACCAGATGCTCATAAGCTCTCCGGGCAGCAAATGCTCTGTGTTAAGATGTGGGCATGAGGGGATACCCCAGTTCTGACTAAAGTGGAACTTGAAAGGACTGGTGAGAAATTTCCCTGTGGGATCACTCTGGCTTGTTTATATTTCTTTGTTTGTATCAATTACCCTCACTTCCCTAACCTTGAAGGGAACTTCACAGGGAGGATAAACCATTTTCAATATCCATAACCTCCATATTATTTCAAGTATTTACATCCCACATTCTTCCCCCCACCAAATATGTTGTTTAGTGATTGAGTCTGTTTCAAAAAAAGAAAAGTAGACATGCTTAATTATATGTTTTTGTTTATTTTTTATTATATTTTATGGTTGTATATGGTAGCTACTAATGCCAGAACAGAATTTTAGATTACCATGGATTAATTAGTTCAGGCCCATTGCAACCCAGGGATATTTTTGCAATATCTAATCCATTTCTAAAACTGTGTTGGACTCTGAATCAAGTTTCAAATAGTGAAAGACTCTATTTCATTATTTTAAATAGGAAAAGTAAGAATGTATTCCCAACCCATCCAAAATTCCTGACATATTGCCCCAAATGTCACTAAAACCCTTGAACACCTATAAACAGTCCACCAAAGATTTCTACAGAATGCAAACATTTAAAACACCAATTACTGAATTATTGAACACTTAATGAACTCATTAGTGAGTACGTTTGTGTATAGTACTCAATGGTTCTAAACAATATTAGATGTAAAATACATATTTTTTCTAGTCTGCCACAAACATGTATTTATTATATATGTAAATAAGCAATATAATAAAGATACTAAAGAATACCAGAGCTACTATCTAAATTGGATGAAGTTGGAATAGTTTGGGGAAGGGCATGGGAGGTGCCAGGGGAAAGGGAAGGTGGTAAAGGGCACAATATCAAGCAAAGCTCCACAGAGGGTAACTTGGAGACAACCCCACAGGGACATTCAGAGATCATGTTGGTCATGCTTCAGAGGTGCTCCAACAGAGATTAAGGAAACTGAAGTATTTTCACACCCCACCTATCCATTCTTGGTTAAAGGCTGCCTTTGAAGTAAGGGATGACTAAGTTCCCAGGTACTTCTGACTCTCAATGCATTCAGGTAAAGCAGATTCTGGAAGCCTGAGGGAAGCCCTTCAATAGAGGTGCTGGCTGTTGGTCATGTAAACACCAAAGCTGAGCACTTCCACAGATGGTTCCTACTCTGATCCCTTCTTGGTACAGATGCAGAACTAAGAACTTGTCACATGGTGACTGAGAGGTTCATCCAAAATCCACTTCTGACTTCCTCCTTTTTTATTAATTTTAATCACATATGTTGTCTCAGCTTTCATTTTACCCAACTGGAAATCCTAATTGCTTTACTGTTCACTCATACAAAAGTGATCCATGAATGCACTAATTTGAGTGTCTCGGGTGCCACCTCTCTTCAAAACTGGGCCAGTTGTATCTTGTCTTTCTATTCTTTTACCTTAAATTGACCAGAGATGATCATAACATTCCAGGGAAGCAAAAAAGCTGCATGATTTTATACTTATGCAGTTTTATACATATGAAAGAAGATTTTACCATTGTGTTTCAGTGCTTTTGCCATGGTCCCAGCTTAGAGAAACCCACTCAGCTGATGTGTCTAGTACCAACTGGCCATGACTTTTATACCTCATGCTATCACCCCAAGGCCTTTTGTAGGTCTTTCTGCCCAAAAGCTCTCCCTAGATAAGAATACCTCCTCCACCAGATATAACTCCTGCTCATTCATCTGCAGAAACTGCTTTCTTTGGGAAGCTTTCCCTGCCTACTTTGAAGGCTAGCTTGTATAGTGTATAGTGAAGACCCTTATCATACAACTTATCATATAGTCCTCTGATAGTCTTTTAGCTTGAATCTCCATTTAGACCATCAGATACTGAATAAGAACTGTGTCTTGTGATTGCATCCCCTTTGTTTGGCACAAGAAATTTGGTCTATAGATAATTACTGAAAACATAATCTATGAGAAAATCTCTTCCTGAATCATAATGGATGGTTCAAAGCTCTGAAAAAAAAATTACTGATCAGGATCCATTTTTTTACCAATATAGAAGTGGGCAAAGGCATTTACATATCAAAAGTACCTTCAGCTCACCTTTAAGCCTGGAAGGACACTGGACACATGTCCTCTTGGATACAGAGCCAATATCCTTTCCTATAAGTACAAATAACCTGTACAGTTACTAGGAAAGAACTAAGCCATTGTCTTCTCACGTGTCCAAATACAATCCTAATAAAGGTGAATTTAACCAGCAAAGCAAAGGACAAAGTCAGTACTATTATTCTGTTCCTACCCTGTCTGTGCCTACACAGATTATCCCCAACTATGACTTTCTAATTTCATTTCTGTGTGAGAATAAATATTTTCCACAATTCAGAACTTCCCCTGGTCCACCACTCATGAGATGTTTTTCTAACACTTGCACTCTATTGTGGAACATTCGGAACCATGTGCAATACATGAAATCTATCAAGTTGCAAGATTAAGGGCCAATGTTATGCGCTTTGACAATTATCTCCTTTTCTTTTTAAAATAAAAGGTCCAAGGTGACACTCTGAATGCGAGTTTTGGTCATAAAACTGCCCAGAGAGTACAACAAATTCCATTCATAAAATGTATCACAGCTAACTCTTCCCATGGTGATGAATTTTATTCTTATAATCCACAGAAACTTTGAAAAGGCTGTTTTAATTACATATGCCCTCAAAGCCTTCTTCTCACATAACTGGGAAACACTGCTGATCTCAGCTGGACTTTCCTGGGCTTGGGAAGCCTCCAGGGTGCAGGCTCCATTCAGGTCTGATCTATGTCGCTCTCAATCTTCTGAGACTAGTGGGCTCTTCAGGACTTGTTCTCATTTGTGATGGCAGAAGCTCAAGGGTTTAACCCTTAATGCATAACCCAGCTGCATCAGCCTCTGCTTACATCACATTTGCCAAAATATCATTAACCCAAGCAAATCACATGTCCATGTACAAAGTCAAGGGGCAAGGAAATACATCCATCCTCATGCAGTTGGAAAGAAGACAGTGAATATTTGCTGAACAATGATCTAATTCACCACAAATTATCTGAGTAAAATCTTTAATGTATTGTTGTTTTATTACATGATGAGCTTGACACCTTGGTAGTTCAGAGGAAGATGGAGATATAGAGAGGACATTGTAGCTAATGTTAATGACAATTGCTTTAGTAATAATGATAGTTAACACTCATCACAGTGGAATCCTGTAAGTCAAAATAATAATTGTTTTGTTTCTACTCATGCAAAAGCCTCTCCAACGTCTTCAGTGTCTTAGTTATGTATCTTGGAACCTGATCCTGTTTCCTCCTGTCTTGCTTATTTTACCTTATCATATTTGTCCATTCTTAAATGGGTTTAAAAAAAATATGGATCCCATTCAATATTTCTATTGAACACTGAAACACAAATGGATTTTGGAACTTAGCCACTAGGAAAGAGATATAAATAGCAGGAAAATAGAGTGATGGAGTGATAGAATTACAATCACACCAGAGTTCAGAAAGTCCACCATTCAGATAGTGAAGGCCTAAAAAGGCAAGTGTTCAATGTTACATAATGACTTCTTCAACCAAAACTAGAGTTTGGGTCACTAAAATTTAACATGACACATAAAAGGAGGTATCTAAATCTGTGGAAGTGCCTTCCTTCAACACTGCTCCTACAAAACATATAAATTAAGTGCTTTTTTAACCTGGATAAACATTTCACACACAAAAGGAGCCACAAGATCTGTGTCCTTCTCATAGTTCTTCCACCTGCAGGCCATAAGACCTGTGGCAAGCCAATTTGCTCTGTTCTACCTCAGTTTACTCACATTAGAAACATCACCACTCGCTCTGCCTTTGTCAAGAGTGGTTGCAAGGATCGGAAGTTAGCATGTATGAGAATTTTGTCATAAGACAAAAAATGCAATTTGTTGCCGTTCACCATCAATAAGACATGCCTTTGATATGTTTTCCCATTCTAGTATACTTTGGGCCAAACACTGTGGTGAGTTATTAAATATTAAAAGACTTAGCATTTACCCTCAGGGGATTTCAAGGAGACAGACATTATAAATTCATCTGTAAAATGTATAAATAAATTATTACAGGCAAAACAAACTAGAAACATCTAACAATATAGAACCAATTTCTTTGCAAAGCTATAGAACTTTTATTCACATACAGCCAATATTTACTGAGCCTCTCCTATAGCAGCTACTGTTCCAAGCATTGGAACACAGCAGTAAATAAAACAAACCAAAAAGTACATTACAACTAGAAGTTGCCCATTTGCCAGAAGACTTGCCAATTCAGAGAACAGCTGATTAATAAACCACTTTTGCATGACCACTTAACACCACAGGCCACATGGATTGATTTTTGTAAGTGTAAAATTTTGCATGGTTGTGACTTTCCCAATAGTTTGTTTATGTTTGTTTTTCTGTATCCCTCAAACCAAAGCCGTCTTAGTATCTTGTGTTAAGGTATGCCTGCTTCCGAAGGCTTTAATTGGGCCTGAATAAACGGCGATCTCAACTGGGACTATTTGTTCACATAAACAAGAATACATCAGTGCATTTTAGCAGATCTGAACACAGAAGTTTTTACACATTTATGAGTACCCACGAGGAGGTTTATAGGATGTATCACGGACAAGTAGACTAAAAGAACTGTCAAGCAGACATCCTATGGAGATCGTTATGGAAATATTTTATGAAAAATCTGGTCTAAGATTTCAGTAAGGAGAGAAGTGGAAACAAAAACTAGTATTTGGGTATTTTCTGTAATGTCAGATATTTTTATCACTCTCATACTCAATAAAGAAGAATGGCCTATAATCTATTTGGTGAAGATAAAACTACATCATTAAATGAGCTGATTTGTAGGGGCAGGAGAAAGAAAGAGAGTGCATGGGAGCATAGTTCTTTATTCTTGCATCAGTACAAGCTGCTTACCCAGAATAACTTCTAGGCTCTCATGCATACAATTAGGGACTAAAATAGAAGTGAAGGGACAATATAAAATGTTGCCCTCAGACTTAATATAAGGGGTAGTTTTATCTAAGGCAAGAGGTAATGATCAATCATTTATCTTGCATCTATATATAAAAGCACAATCCTCCATTTTCAGCTTAGAAGTCATCTGCTGTCAGAGAAATAGCCTGACTCCTGCTCCCATGCAAGTCCAAGAGGGGCATTTCCTATATACTCACACCCCGGGACTCTGAGTTTCCTCTCATGACACTTATATCGCAGGATCATAATTGCTTGATAGACCTATATCTCCCTATAGACCCCATAGGCCCTTCTCTCTATAGACCCTTCTAGGCTAGCAGCTCCACGAAAAAGGTTGTAATTTCTATCTTATAACTATGGCATACAAACATATAGTCTGTATTTGATACATATTTATAGAACTGATGGATGGAAAAATAAATTTTGAAAGCAAACACTGCATAACATATATACAAATACCTTCTGAGAGCAACTGAAGGTAGCAAAATCAAATAACTAAAGTTCTTCAAACTGAATTCTTCATAAATAAGGAAAGGAATTGTCTAGTGGGTCTAGTGGGTAACTAGACTGTCTAACTTATCATTATCTCCCTAGCCCATACAAGATGCTTTAAAAGAATTGAATAATTACTGTAGCCTTGTAGTATAGTTTGAAGCCAGGTAGTGTGATGCCTCCAGCTTTATTCTTTTGGCTTAGGATTGTCTTGGCAATACAGGCCCTTTTTTGGTTCCATATGAACTTTATAGTAGTTTTTTCCAATTCTGTGAAGAAAGTCATTGATAGCTTGATGGGGATGGCATTGTATCTATAAACTACCGTGGGCAGTATGGCCATTTTCACAATATCGATTCTTCCTATCCGTGAGCATGGAAGGTTCTTCCATTTGTTTGTGTCCTCTTTTATTTCATTGAGCAGTGGTTTGTAGTTCTTCTTGAAGAGGTTCTTCACATCCCTTGTAAGTTGGATTCCTAGGTATTTTATTCTCTTTGAAGCTATTGTGAATGGGACTTCACTCATGGTTTGGCTCTCTGTTTGTCTGTTATGGTGTGTAAGAATGCTTGTGATTTTTGCACATTGATTTTGTATCCTGAGACTTTGCTGAAGTTGCTTATCAGCTTAAGGAGATTTTGGCCTGAGACAATGGGGTTTTCTAAATATACAATCATGTCATCTGCAAACAAGGACAATTTGACTTCCTCTTTTCTTAACTGAATACCCTTTATTTCTTTCTCCTGCCTGATTGCCCTGACCAGAATTTCCAACATTATGTTGAATAGGAGTGGTGAGAGAGGGCATCCCTGTCTTGTGCCAGTTTTCAAAGGGAATGCTTCCAGTTTTTGCCCATTGAGTAAACAGCATGGTACTGGTACCAAAACAGAGATATAGACCAATGGAACAGAACAGAGCCCTCCAAAATAATACCACACATCTACAACCATCTGATCTTTGACAAACCTGACAGAAACAAGAAATGGGGAAAGGATTCCCTATTTAATAAATGGTGCTGGGAAAACTGGTTAGACATAAGTAGAAAGCTGAAACTGGATTCCTTCCTTATACCTTATACAAAAATTATTCAAGATGGATTAAAGACTTAAATGTTAGACCTAAAACCATAAAAACCCTAGAAGAAAACCTAGGCAATACCATTCAGGACATAAGCAAGGGCAAGGACTTCATGTCTAAAACACCAAAAGCAATGGCAACAAAAGCCGAAATTGACAAATGGCATCTCATTAAACTAAAGAGCTTCTGCACAGCAAAAGAAACTACCATCACAGTGAACAGGCAACCTATAGAATGGGAGAAAAGTTT
This sequence comes from Macaca fascicularis, assembly GCF_037993035.2. NCBI lineage: Eukaryota > Metazoa > Chordata > Mammalia > Primates > Cercopithecidae > Macaca > Macaca fascicularis. The sequence continues at coordinate 25,509,106 of NC_088376.1, read as the reverse complement.
TTCAATCTACTCATCTGACAAAGGGCTAATATCCAGAATCTACAAACAACTCAAACAAATTTACAAGAAAAAAACAAACAACCCCATCAAAAAGTGGGCAAAGGATATGAACAGACACTTCTCAAAAGAAGACATTCATACAGCCAACAGACACATGAAAAAATGCTCATCATCACTGGCCATCAGAGAAATGCAAATCAAAACTACAATGAGATGCCATCTCACACCAGTTAGAATGGCGATCATCAAAAAGTCAGGAAACAACAGGTGCTGGAGAGGATGTGGAGAAATAGGAACACTTTTACACTGTTGGTGGGACTATAAACTAGTTCAATCAGTGTGGAAGACAGTGTGGAGATTCCTCAAGGATCTAGAACTAGAAATACCATTTGACCCAGCCATCCCATTACTGGATATATACCCAAAGGATTATAAATCATGCTATTATAAAGACACATGCACACATATGTTTATTGCGGCACTATTCACAATAGCAAAGACCTGGAACCAACCCAAATGTGCATCAGTGACAGACTGGATTAAGAAAATGTGGCACATATACACCATGGAATACTATCCAGCCATAAAAAAGGATGAGTTCATGTCCTTTGTAGGGACATGGACGCAGTTGAAAATCATCATTCTCAGCAAACTATCGCAAGGACAAAAAAACAAACACCGCAAGTTCTCACTCATAGATGGGAATTGAACAAAGAGAACACTTGGACACAGGAAGGGGAACATCGTACACCGCGGCCTGTCATGGGGTGGGGGGAGGGGGGAGGGATAGCATTAGGAGATATACCTAATGTAAATGACGAGTTAATGGGTGCAGCACACCACATGGCACATGTATACATACGTAATAAACCTGCATATTGTGCCCTAGAACTTAAAGTATGATAAAAAAAATTTTCTTAAAGAATGAATAAACAGTTCACTAATTAGAGGAGACAGAATAGAACTCTCAGAGTTTATCTTGTAATGCATATATAATACTGGTTGCTTAACTAATTCTGATGCCTGTCATAGGTCTTCATTCCCTCCCAATTAGCTCTCTATTCAGTCTCAGAAAAAGGCCATCAATCTTCCATAATCATTCCCTTCCTAAGCAAACCTAACATGGAGATTTCTTGGCTCTTCCTGAAGTCAATCAAAGCAACAATATAATCTCTCCTCTGAGTATTCCAGATGAAGCCATTCCCATGCCCTCCTTAATCTTAATAAGATTTTACTCAATATTTCATTTAATGAATTCCTTAAGGAAAACAAGTATAAGCATGATTTCCAGTATACAGTTGTATCTACTTTGGCTCAAATACATCATTAAGGTATTAAAGAATTTTCTGGTTATAAGCCTTCTCTGTCTGAGTTTTTATGTGTTCTCTTTCTAATTCAGTCAATTTTTGATAATGCAGCTGATGGTACTGTAGAATGGAAAACAGTCTTTGTGGAATACATCTCCAGTAGAATTTCCTAAAGAACTGGTCCACTGACTCCCTTCTTTCTGCAAAAAAAGGTTAAGATAGGTATTTATTACTTCTGTTCACTTTCAGATGATATTATTTTAGACCTGGAAATCCATGCTATGTTCTAATGAGCCCTCCTTTTCTTTATTGAAGTCCAGCCACAGCGTGAGTTCAGTCATTGGAGAATCCAGTCTAATTTTCCAAGCCCTCACCAATCATCTGTTCGATTCTGGCCATATTAAAAGCAAAATGAGAGGCAAGGTGGAAATTGAAACCTTTTTTTCTCTCATTCTAGTAAATTTAGATTTCAGATTTTCTTCTAAACCTTAATTTTAATGTCTTTTAGTTTGCTAATCATATATTTGGGGAAAGGCTAATAAATAGGTTTGTTGAACAGAAAACCCTTCTTTTTCTGGGTGTTGGTGATTTTCTATTTCCTAGATTTTTATCTCATAGCCTCATGGGCCACCATTTATATTTAAATCAGTTGTTCTAACAAATAAAGTAGGGAACAAATTTATTGTTCAGTAAACCACATAGGCTTATTAACATGACCTATGGTCTTAATTTTGCCACTGTAATGGACAATGTCAGTGCTCCTTCCAGGTAACTCAGACACCATTCCCAATTATTTATCTTATTATTGTCTCTTTAGGCAGCACCTCCAACCTTAAGCCTCATTCCCTTTTGTGTATGCATTTGCTACCTGTAGCAATTTTCCAGACACTGCTCTTATGCTACTCATACCTGTTGGGGCCACAGTGTAGGGCTTCAGACGCCTGGGAATTTATATGTCCCTTGGGAGACCAAGGGAGGGGAAACTTACCAACGACTATGCAAGTCCAGCTGCCTTGTCTTTAGTGGGGCCATTTGGAGACATGTTCTTAAGAATCCCCCTGTGGGATCATGCTGAAGCTATCCTTCCTGAGACATTACCTAAGACTGCACACTCTAGCTTGGCTTCTCCCCTTCCCTGCCTTGCTTCCCCAATATCATTAGTGACTTCTTTGGAGAACATGTCATTAATGAATCACTTATACATGACTCTAAGCTACCTATCAGGATCTGCTTCTGAGGAAACATTCTAACGCAGCCAAAAAGATACAATTATTTTGTGAACATCACAAATGATCCAGTAATAATAAGCAGTGGATTTGTTGATAGCATAATAATTGTCACTCAGATTTCAAAGGATGACTCTAGCTATAAGAAAGAATGATGTTTCTAAATAGTATTTTAGAGTTATTAACAATATATATTGTTAAATTTTAAAACAAAGATGGAAAAAAGTATGTACAGTATGCTATTTTATCTCAGAAAAGGGTAGAAATAAAATGCGTGTACACGTTTGTTTTGACGGGATGTTTATGTCCCCTCTTAGATTCATATGTTGAAGTCCTAACCCATAGTATCTCAGAATGAGGCTGTATTTGGACTCAGGGTCTTTAAAGAGGTAATTACATTCAAAGGAGTTCACCAGGGTGGGCCGTAATCCAGTATGACTTATGTCCATATGAGAAGAAGAAATTATGACACAGACACATACAGATAGACGCAAGGAGAACATGGCTAAGGAGAGAAGCCTCAGAAGAATCCAAGCCTGTCAGCACCTTGAACTCAGACCTCCAGAACTGCAGGAAAATAAAATTCTGCTGTCTAAGCCACCCAGTCTATGGTGTTTTGTTATGGTAGCCCTGGCAGACTAGTACACAAAGTTCCCTGACCAAAATACAATGAAATTAGAAATGAGTAACAGAAATAAATTCAAGAAACATATAAATATGTGGCAATTAAAAAATACACTCCTAAATAAACTATGGTTCAAATAAAATTAAAATTAGAAATAATAGAACAAATAAAAGGAAAATCAGAAAATAATTTTAGATTAGTGAAAACTAAAATACAACATACCAAAACTTACAGGATGCAGTTACTGCACTGCTCAGAGGAAAATGTATAGCTGTAAATGCCTATGCTTAAAAAAAGAGACCCCAAAGCAATAACCTAACTTTCTACCTTAAGAGGCTGAAAAAATGGAAGCAAACTAAATCCAACATAAAGAAAGAAAAGGAAATAATAAGGTTTAGGGCAGAAATAAATGAAATGGAGAAAAGAAAAACAATAGAAAAAATAAAATCAATATTGAAACCTTGATACGATAAATAAAATTGGCAAACTTTTAGCTAAACTAGCCAAAATTAAAAAGATAATATTCAAAATACCAAAATCAGAAATTAATACGAAGTGTCACTATGCATAATGCACAAATCAAAGGGTTATAAAAGAATACTATGAACAACTCTGTGCCATCAAATTAGATAATTTAGTTTAATTGGATGCCTTCCTAGAAGACTCAAACTACTATTTGTATTTTCTTGACTCAAGAAAATACAAGATATATAAATAGACCTATAACACCTAAAGAAATTGACTTAGTAATCAAAACATTTCCCACAGAGAAAAGCCCAGGCCCAGATGGTTCACCAATAAATTCTATCAAACATTTGAAGAAGAATGAACTCCAATCATTCACAAATTCTTCCAAAATACAGAATAAGAGGGAATGCAATTCAGCCCATTCTGTGAAGCCAGAATTACTCCAATACCAAGTTCAGACAAAGACATTACCAAAAAGGAAAATAATAGAATAATATCTCTTATGAATATAAATACAGAAAGTTCAACAAAATACTAGCAAACTGAATCCAGCAACATACAGAAAAGACTATATACCATGACCAAGTAGGATTTATCCCTGGAGTGCAAGGTCAGTTTAACAAGCAAAAATTAATCAAAGTAATGCACAATGTTAATAGAATAAAGGGCAAAAAAATATATGATGATCTCAAAAGATGGAGGGAAAATATTTGACAAAAATCTAACACCACTGCATGACAAAAACAGTCAAGAAATTAGAGGTGGAAGAGAATGTCCCCAATCTAATAAAGGACATCTATGAAAAATCCACAGCTAATATCACTGTTTTTAATAATCATATTGGCAATTTTAGTACTCTACTTCAAACTCCTGGCAACCAGCTCGTTTCTCTAAGTTCCACAGTCACCAAAAACAACCAAAGTTCATTGGAGAAATGTCTGATTCCAACTCTGTGACATGATGTATAACATGAAGTCAGAGCTTATAAAGAGAGAAATCTTTAAAATCACTGGGTTTACATCAGAAAAATTTTGAAGTCAACTGAAACAATTTGAGCATACATAGAAAAATGGATCAAACATCAAAGATGCTTAAAAATCTCTGAACTCATAGATACAAAAAAATAAAAACCTATTGCTCACCTTTGGAGAAAGCTAAAAAAACCTCATGTTGAGAACTAGTAAATAAAGGAAAAGAATCAAACATTTAAGTTGCTTTTCTGTATAAACTGCCCTTCAGGGTAATCAGATAAATGAGCAAAAGTGTGTCTTTATAGAAATATTCTAGCTAATAAATGGGAAAATGATAGAATTAGAGCTTCACCATTTTTAATACCCTTAATGAAATAATGGACAGGCAATAATAATTAATGGCTATTAGCATAATAAAATGGAATAGTTGAACTTTACATGCCTCCTGATATAAGTATCTGTCATAAAAATTATAGCTGAATCTGACCAAGTTTCCAGTTCTAACTATTATTAATAAAAAATACAGAAGATAAATGTTAAACGTCGTCATAGGCATGCAATAAGAAAATCCAGAATGTGGAAAACTCTACAGGAGTTTTTTCAGGACAAATGATCCAGTTTCTTTAAATAAGTAACAAAGTAGCACAAAGGATGTAAGGAAGAGATGGAAAACATACTTTTGTAAGGTTCTTAAACTACACGTGAAGTGGCATAATATTGTTCAAATCACTAAAAAGATTAGAAAAGAAGGTACAATTAGTTAACCAAATAGAATCCTAAAAAAAATTCAATTAACCCAAAAGCAGGCCAAAAAAGTAAGGAAAGATAGATGAACTAAATCAAACACAACTGAGAAGCAGTAGATTTAAACTCAACTATGTCAATTATTACATAACATGTAATAGTCTAAATACTTCAAATAAAGACAAAGATTTTCAGATTGGATACAAGGGCAAGATCCAACTATAAGCTGTCTAAAAGAAGCCTACTGATAATCAGTTAAAGGTAAAATGATGAAAAGTTATATGCCATGCAAATACTAATAAGAAAATTAGAATGGCAACATTAATATCAGACAAAGAAATGTTATCAGTGACAGAATTCACCAAGAAGACATAACAATCTTAAATACATATATGCCTAAAAATAAAACTTTAGAAAGTGAAGCAGCAACTAATAGAACTGACAGGAGAAATTGACAAATCTACAATTATAATAAAAAACTTAACATCCCTTACTATGGTTTGACTGTGTCCCCACCCAAATCTCATCTTGAATTGTAATCCCCAGGTGTTAAGGAACGATCCTGGCAGGAGGTGATTGGATCCTGGGGGCAGTTTCCCCCATGCTGTTCTCATGATAGTGAGTGAGTTCTCAGAAGATCTGATGGTTTTATAAGGGGCTCTTCCCACTTCAGTTGCTCCCTCTTGCCTGCTGTCATGTAAGACATGCTTGCTTCCTTTTCGACTTCTGCCATGATTGTAAGATCCCTGAGGCTTCCTAGTCATCCTTCCTGTTAAGCCTGTGGAACTGAGTCAATTAAACCTTTTTCCTTTATAAATTACCCAGTCTCAGGCAGTTCTTTATAGCAGTGTGAGAATGAACTAATTAATACACCCCTCTTTCAGTAATTGATAGTATAAAGAAAATCAGTATGGATATAGAAGACATTACTAACATCATTAAACAACTTGACCTGATTAACATTTTTGGAACACTTCAACCAACAAAAACAGAATACTCATGTTTTCCAAGTGCACATGGAACATTTACCAAGAAAGACTGCCATAAAACAAACATTAAATTTTTTAAAAATTGAAATCATGCAAAGTATATTTTCTGACTCTAAGAAATTTACATAGAAATCAATAACAAAAATACCAGGACATCCCCGAGTACTTGGAAATTGAACAACACACTTCTAAATAACCCATGGATAAGAGGGGAAGTCACAAGAGAGTGGAAACATCTCTGGACTTGAATGAAAATGATAACTACATACGAAAATTTGTGGGATGCAGCTTGTATTAGTCGGTTCTCATGCTGCTGATAAAAACATACCTGAGACTGGGTAATTTATTAAAAAAAAGGGGGGGTTTAATGGACTAACAGTTCCACATGGCTGAGGAGGCCTCACAATCATGGCAGAAGGTGAAAGGCATATCTTACATGGCAACAGACAAGAGAGAATCAGAACCAAGCAAAAGTGGTTTTCCCTTATAAAACCATCAGATCTCGTGAGACTTATTCACTACCACAAGAACAGTAAGGGGGAAACCGCCCTCATGATTCAATTATCTCCCACCAGGTCCCACCCACATGTGGGAATTATGGGAACTACAATTCAAGATAAGATTTGGGTAGAGACACAGCCAAATCATATCACAGCTAAAACAATGCTTCATGGTAAATTGTGGCATTGAATGTTTATATTAGAAAAGAAAAACAGTCTCAAATCAATTATATGAATTTTTACCTTACGAGAAAAAGAAGAGCAAACTGAACCCAAACCAAGCAGAAGAAAAATAATTAGCATAAACTGATAAAATTCAAAACAGAAACATAATAAATATATTTATTTAGTTCTAAAAGCTCGTCCTTTGAAAAGACTAATAAAACTGATAAACTGATAGCAAGACTGACAAATAATAAAAAGAGAAGACACATATTATTGAAACTGGGAATAAAAAAAGAAGACATCGTTATAGATCCCAGAGGCATTAAAAGGATAATAAGGGAATATTTTATGCCAATAAACTTGATAACTCACATAGCATAGACAAATTCCTTGAAAGAAACCAGCTATGAAAGCTTACTAAAAATGAAATAGATGACATGAATAATCCAATATATATTGAAAAATTAAATTTGTAGTTTAGAATTTTGCAACAAAGACACCAAGCCTAGGTGATTTCACTAAGGAATCCTACCAAACATGTAAGGAACAATTGTTATTAATTCTACACAAACCCTCCCAGAAAAGTGAACGAGGGAAAACACTTGCCAACTCAGTTTATGAGTTTATTACCCTATAAATACCAGTCAAAAATACAATCAAAAAAGAAAACTGCAGACTGATATTCCTCATGAGCATAGACACAAATGTGTCTCACCCAAATATTAACAAATTGAATTCAGCAGTACATAAATTTCATGGGATAAAACTAAAATAAAGATAAACTTAGATTAAAAAAAATTAAGTACATGTCAACTAGGAGCTTTGTGTAGATGATGTTTAAATCCTGTTTTTAACAGAAAAAGAAAAAAGAGAAATTTGAATTCACTCAACATTTGTTGATATTAAGGACTTGTCAATTTCTTCAGCATGCTAATAGTATTATGACTGTGTTTTTGAAGAGGTCTTTAAAAATACATACTGAAATATTTAGCCATACATGCTGGAAAAAACACAGATAAAGTAATATATTCTCTAAAATTTGCTTCAAAATAATCTATATTGGCCAGACGCGGGGGCTCACACCTGTAATCCCAGCACTTTGGGAGGCCGAGGTGGCAGATCACCCAGAGTCAGGAGTTCAAGACTAGCCTGGCCAACATGGTGAAACCCCATCTCTACTAAAAATACAAAAAAATAGCCTGTCGTGATAGCGGGCACCTGTCATACCAGCTACCTGGGAGGCTGAGGCAGGAGAATCACTTGAACCTGGGAGGCAGAGGCTGCAGTGAACCGAGGTTACACCACTGCACTCCAACCTGGGTGACAGAGTGAGAGTCTGTCTCAAAAAAAAAAAAAAATCTATATGATGAGATCATGAGGAATGGGAGAAGATATAGATGAAACAAAACTGGGTGTCTGTTGATAAGTGTTTAAGCTAGGTTCATCACACTAGTCTCTCTACTTTTATATATGTTCAAAATTTTCCATGACATAAAGTTTAATAATATAAATTTAATATAAGTTTAAAATTTTTAAAATAAGTGAATAAAAGTACTGCTCCCTAATACATCCCTAAGATTTTTAATACATCCATTAAAAAACAGCCACAGGCCTGCTGAGCTATAGGTCGTTTTTCCTCTACTCTGAAAGGAAGCCATATGAAGTCTAAGTGCCAAAAACATGCCCATCCTCCCACTGGTTGATGATTAAAATAGTTTAAAGCTTTCATGTTTCAAGGCTTTTTGACATAATGGTTGTAAATTAAGACTTCCTTTCTTATTGATAATATTTTTCTGTTTCCATCCCAGGAAAATCATTTACAATCTTTAACACTTACAAGGGGCCAGGCACTCTGCAAAATCTCAGAGACACAAAGTTGAAAATAAAATAAAGAGGGTTTTTCTACTCCGTATCTACTGTGCCACAAACACTGTAATGCATATCATTTCATTGTTATTATCATCTTCAGTTTGTACATGAGAAGACAGGGTTAGTAACCTGATTTGTGACCAGAAATATGTGTCATTGTTTAAACAGCTCATTTATAAAGATAGGTAGGATGCTAGGAGGTTTTCTTGTTTTGTTTTATTTTTTTCTATACCATGGTTCAGCAAACTTTTCCAGTGAAAGACAAGTTACTAGATATTTTAGGCTTTGCAGGCCATGAGGTCTCTGTCACATTCTCCTTTGTTTTGTTTTGCTTTGTTCACAACCTTTTAAAAATGTTTTCTAAAAAGACAAAATTCTTTGCTCTTGGGCTTAAAAGCTCATGTCATGGGCCAAATTTGGCCCACAGGCCACAGTTCACCAACCCTAGACTAGACTATGGTATGATTCATTTTAATTCATTTAGAATATCTCATTTCATTGAAAGACTCCACTATAACATATAGTACTAATCGCTGTAGAAGGCACAGCATGAACATGTTTTATATTTGCCATCTGATCACTGGTCTTCCCTAGAAATTTTGCTAATGGACTGAGAATGTTAGAAGCAAGGAAACATCAAGTAGTAACCTGACCCTTAAAGCATGATTTTTGCAATAATGCTGTCCAAAAAAAGTTCTTATCTTAATTCTATAACAACTTCATTCATTCCATGGTTACAACAATGGATAATAAAATAACTGGACGAGATCAAGATAATAAAACATGCCTGTCTTCACAAGGCAGATAGAAAGTTAAGAATCAGCAGTTCCTATTCAAGTATTCTTGAAGCACAAAACCTAAGTCAAGATTATACTTAGGATTCTCTGCTAAAATAATCACATCAAAGTAAAGTACATTCTAAATTAAAACAGATGCAGCAAAATAAAATGTGAAGTTTTCCTTATTGCCCCTGTGATCTTCTATCCCATCTCTCATTGCTCTCAGAGGCCTCATTTTTCCTTCAGAGAGTTAGGACTGCTCAACAGGAGTACAAAAAGAAACCAATAGTGCTTTGGTCTCTAGTTGCTAAATCAATTTTAAAAACCATAGCAAAAATAGCAGTCTGAAGACCAAAGCATTTTATTTTTATAAAGCAGGCTTCCTGAGAAAAGAACAATTTGAGAATCCAGTGTTAATACTTGAGTAAGCAAAGCCTGGAGTTTATGCCCTGAGCAAGTGATTGAAATAAGAGGAAAAGATATAGATTTAAGTAGACAAGGGTTGCCCAAGCTCATCTACCAAGAGGGAAGAGACATGGAGGAGAAACTATTATAGAGGAGAGTCATGAGGTCAGACGGGGTCATGGAAAGAGGAGGGGAATCTTCTTTAAAAGAGTGCCAGCCTCTGCCTATATAGATACTTCCTTTTTAGCACTGATGAAGCAAAGGGAGCCTAGTCTAACTTAGCAGTGCACTGCCATGGAAGTGCACCCTGAGAGTTGTTTGTACCAAGAACAGCTCAGTGTGCATTTTCCATCTGCAGTGGCCAGTAGGTCCCTTGTTGATCATCCAGTGACAATAATATCCATTGATGCACTGAGAGTTTGCTCAACACAACCAAAACAAACAAGGTGGGACAGATTGGAAGCAGCTTGAGGCTCACACTCCCGACCTCTCCTCACACACACCACACTCCAGCAAAAGCAGTGCTGAAGCCCCAATGCCAGTGTCACGACTGAGGTTCAGGGACAGTGTTAGATACACAAGGACACACTACTAGCAAATGACAAAGCTGGGATTCAAGCCTAGGTTGGTCTTGCTCCAAAGCTACTGCTCTTAACCTCAGCATTATACTGCCTCCCAAAATTCATTTCAAGCCTAAATTTCCATAATGCTTCTTTATGAGATGCCATCTGCCTAGAATAAGTTTAAGGAGAAGAAATCACATTTTTATCTCAAATACCCATGAAGTTCCTTATATACATCATTAGTATACTCAAAGTTTCTTGTATATGATAGCTCAATTAATCCCCACAACCACATGTGAGGTAAGCGTATTGGGAGATGGAAATTGGGCACTCAAGCAGGTTAATTAATTTAAACCAAGGTCACACAGCTAGTAAGTAGCAGAGCCAGGATCTAAGCCCAGATCTGGCTGATGCCAAAGATGTTTCTCTTTTCCACTATAGAAAATCTGCAAGTAAACATGTATACAGATTTATGAAAACAAATTGCATTATATTTTTAAATTCACCATTTATTCTAGGTTAAAAATAACTGTCAGCGGCACACCCAAGATGGCCAAATAGGAACAGCTCCAGCCTCCAGCTCCCAGCATCAGGGACACAGAAGACAGGTGATTTCTGCATTTTCAACTGAAGTACCGGGTTCATCTCACTGGGGTGTGTCAGACTGTTGGCGCTGGTCCGTGGGTGCAGCCCAACCAACGAGAGCTGAAGCAGGGCGAGGCATCGCCTCACCTGGGAAGCGCAAGGGGGAAGGGAATTCCTTTTCCTAGCCAAAGAAAATTCAGACACACAACACCTGAAAAGTTGGGTAACTCCCACCCTAATACTGTGCTTTACCAAGGGTTGTAGTAAATGGCACACCAGGAGATTATATCCCACACCTGGCCCAGAGGGTCCCACGCCCACGGAGCCTTCCTCATTGCTAGCACAGCAGTCTGAGATCTACCTGCAAGGCAGCAGCGAGGCTGGGGGAGGGGCACCTGCCATTCCTGAGGCTTAAGTAGGTAAACAAAGCCAGGAAGCTCGAACTAGGTGGAGCCCACTGCAGCTCAAGGGGGCCGGCCTGTCTCTGTAGACTCCATCTCAGCGGACAGGGCATAGCTAAACAAAAAGCAGAAGAAATCTCAGCAAAGGTAAATGCCCCTGTCTGACAGCTTTGAAGAGAGCAGTGGATCTCCCAGCACGGAGGCTGAGATCTGAGAACAGACAGACTGTCTGCTCAAGTGGGTCCCTGACCCCTGAGTAGCCTAACTGGGAGACATCGCCCACTAGGTGCAGACTGACACCTCACACCTCACACGGCGGGGTACACCCCTGAGATGAAGCTTCCAGAGCAAGAATCAGACAGGTACACTCGCTGTTCAGCAATATTCTATCTTCTGTAGCCTCCACTGCTGATACCCAGGCAAAAAGGGTCTGGAGTGCACCTCAAGCAAACTCCAACAGACCTACAGCTGAGGGTCCTGACTGTTAGAAGGAAAACTAACAAACAGAAAGGATACCCACACCAAAACCCCATCAGTACATCACCATCATCAAAGACCAAAGAAAGATAAAACAACAAAGATGGGGAAAAAGCAGTGCAGAAAAGCTGGAAATTCAAAAAATCAGAGCACATCTCCCCCTCCAAAGGAACGCAGTTCATCGCCAGCAATGGAACAAAGCTGGATGGAGAATGACTTTGATGAGTTGAGAGAAGAAGGCTTCAGTCGATCAAACTTCTCAAAAGTAAAGGAGGAACTATGTAACCAGCACAAAGAAACTAAAAACCTTGAAAAAAGAATGGAAGAATGGATAACTAGAATAATCAATGGAGAGAAGACTTTAAAAGAACTGATAGAGATGAAAACCATAACACAAGAACTACGTTACAAATGCACAAGCTTCGGTAACTAACTTGATCAACTGGAAGAAAGAGTATCGGCGATTGAAGATCAAATGAATGAAATGAAGCGAGTAGAGAAGTGTAGAGAAAAAAGGGTAAAAAGAAATGAACAAAGCTTCCAAGAAATATGCAATTATGTGAAAAGACCAAATCTACGTCTGAAGATTTGGGGTGCCTGAAAGTGACGGGGAAAATGGAACCAAGTTGGAAAACACTCTGCAGGATATCATCCAGGAGGACTTCCCCAACCTAGTAAGGCAGGCCAACATTCAAATTCAGCAAATACAGAGAATGACACAAAGATACTCCTCAAGAAGAACAACTCCAAGACACATAATTGTCAGATTCACCAAAGTTGAAATGAAGGAAAAAATGTTAAGGGCATCCAGAGAGAAAGGTCGGGTTACACAAAAACGGAAGCCCATCAGACTAACAGTAGATGTCTTGGCAGAAACTCTCCAAGCCAGAAGAGAGTGGGAGCCAATATTCAACATTCTTAAAGAAAAGAATTTTCAACCAGAATTTCATATCCAGCCAAACTAAGTTTCATAAGTGAAGGAGAAATAAAATCCTTTACAGAAAAGTAAATGCTTAGAGATTTTGTCACCACCAGGCCTACCCTACAAGAGATGCTGAAGGAAGCACTAAACATGGAAAGGAACAACAGGTATCAGCCATTGCAAAAACATGTCGAAATGTAAAGTCCATTTATGCTAGGAAGAAACTGCATCAACTAGTGAACAAAATAACCAGCTAATATCATGGTGACAGGATCAAGTTCACACAAAACAATATTAACCTTAAATGTAAATGGACTAAATGGTCCAATTAAAACACAGACTGGCAAATTGGATAAAGAGTCAAGACCCATCAGTTTGCTGTATTAAGCAGACCCATCTCACATGCAGAGACACACATAGGCTCAAAATAAAGGGATGGAGGAAGATCTATCAAGCAAATGGAAAAAAAAAAAAAAAAAAAAAAGAAAGGGTTACAATCCTAGTCTCTGATAAAACAGACTTTACACCATCAAAGATCAAAAGAGACAAAGAAGGCCATTACATAATGGTAAAGGGATCAATTCATCAGGAAGAGCTAACTGTCCTAAATATATATGCAGCCAACACAGGAGCACCAAGATTCATAAAGCAAGTCCTTAGAGACTTACAAAGAGACTTAGACTCCCATACAACAATAATGGGAGACTTAACACCCCACTGTCAACATTAGACAGATCAACGAGACAGAAAGTTAACAAGGATATCCAGGAATTGAACTCAACTCTGCACCAAGCGGACCTAATAGACATCTACAGAACTCTCCACCCCAAATCAACAGAATATACATTCTTCACAACACCACATCGCACTTATTACAAAATTGACCACATAGTTGGAAGTGAAGCACTCCTCAGCAAATGTAAAAAACAGAAATTATAACAAACTGTCTCTCAGACCACTGTGCAATCAAACTAGAACTCAGGACTAAGAAACTCAATCAAAACTGCTCAACTACATTGGCCCTGAATAACCTGCTCCTGAATGACTACTGGGTACATAACGAAATGAAGGCAGAAATAAAGATGCTCTTTGAAACCAAGGAGAACAAAGATACAACATAACAGAATCTCTGGGACACATTTAAAGCAGTGTGTACAGGGAAGTTTATAGCACTAAATGCCCACAAGAGAAAGCAGGAAAGATCTAAAATTGACACCCTAACATCACAATTAAAAGAACTAGAGAAGCAAGAGCAAACACATTCAAAAGCTAGCAGAAGGCAAGAAATAACTAAGATCAGAGCAGAACTGAAGGAGATAGAGACACAAAAAACCCTCCAAAAAATCGATGAATCCAGGAGCTGGTTTTTTGAAAAGATCAACAAAATGGATAGACTGCTAGCAAGACTTATAAAGAAGAAAAGAGAGAAGAATCAAATAGACGTAGTAAAAAATGGTAAAGGGGATATCACCACAGACCCCACAGAAATACAAACTACCATTAGAGAATACTATAAACACCTCTACGGAAATAAACTAGAAAACCTAGAAGAAATGGATAATTTCCTGGACACTTACACTCTCCCAAGACTAAACCAGGAAGAAGTTGAATCCCTGAATAGACCAATAGCAGGCTCTATCCACCATGATCAAGTGGGCTTCATCCCTGGGATGCAAGGCTGGTTCAACATACGTAAATCAATAAACATAATCCAGCATATTAACAGAACCAAAGACAAAAACCACATGATTATCTCAACAGATGCAGAAAAGGCCTTTGACAAAACTCAACAGCCCTTCATGCTAAAAACGCTCAATAAATTCGGTATTGATAGAACATATCTCAAAATAATAAGAGCTATTTATGACAAACCCACAGCCAATATCATACTGAATGGACAAAAACTGGAAGCATTCCCTTTGAAAACTGGCATAAGACAGGGATGCCCTCTCTCACCACTCCTATTCAACGTAGTGTTGGAAGTTCTGGCTAGGGCAATTAGGCAAGAGAAAGAAATCAAGGGTATTCAGTTAGGAAAAGAAGAAGTCAAATTGTCCCACTTTGCAGATGACATGGGATTGTATATTTAGAAAACCCCATCATCTCAGCCTAAAATCTCCTTAAGCTGATAAGCAACTTCAGCAAAGTATCAGGATACAAAATTAATGTGCAAAAATCACAAGCATTCTTATACACCAGTAACAGACAGAGAGCCAAATCATGAATGAACTTCCATTCACAATCGCTTCAAAGAGAATAAAATACCTAGGAATCCAACTGACAAGGGATGTGAAGGACCTCTTCAAGGAGAACTACAAACCATTGCTCAGTGAAATAAAAGAGGACACAAACAAATGGAAGAACATACCATGATCATGGACAGGAAGAATCAATATTTTGAAAATGGCCATACTGTCCAAGGTAATTTATAGATTTAATGCCATCCCCATTAAGCTACCAATGACTTTCTTCACAGAATTGGAAAAAACTACTTTAAAGTTCATATGGAACCAAAAAATACCCCACATTGCCAAGACAATCCTAAGTCAAAAGAACAAAGCTGGAGGCATCACCTACCTGACTTCAAACTATACTACAAGGCTACAGTAACCAAAACAGCATGGTACTGGTACCAAAACAGAGATATAGACCAATGGAACAGAACAGAGCCCTCCAAAATAATACCACACATCTTCAGCCATCTGATCTTTGACAAACCTGACAAAAACAAGAAATGGGGAAAGGATTCCCTATTTAATAAATGGTGCTGGGAAAATTGGCTAGCCATAAGTAGAAAGCTGAAACTGGATCCTTTCCTTACTCCTTATACGAAAATTAATTCAAGATGGATTAGAGACTTAAATGTTAGGCCTAAAACCACAGAAACCCTAGAAGGAAACCTAGGTAGTACCATTCAGGACATAGGCATGGGCAAGGACTTCATGTTTAAAACACCAAAAGCAACGGCAACAAAAGCCAAAATTGACAAATGGGATCTCATTAAACTAAAGAGCTTCTGCACAGCAAAAGAAACTACCATCAGAGTGAACAGGCAACCTACAGAATGGGAGAAAAGTTTTGCTATCTACTCATCTGACAAAGGGCTGATATCCAGAACCTATAAAGAATTCAATCAAATTTACAAGAAAAAAACAAACAATCCCATCAAAAAGTGGGCAAAGGATATGAACAGACACTTCTCAAAAGAAGACATTCATACAGCCAACAGACACATGAAAAAATGCTCATCATCACTTGCCATCAGAGAAATGCAAATCAAAACCACAGTGAGATACCATCTCACACCAGTTAGAATGGCAATCATTAAAAAAATCAGGAAACAACAGATGCTGGAGAGGATGTGGAGAAATAGGAACACTTTTACACTGTTGGTGGGACTGTAAACTAGTTCAACCATTGTGGAAAACAGTGTGGAGATTCCTCAAGGATCTAAAACTAGAAATACCACTTGACCCAGTCATCCCATTACTGGGGATATACCCAAAGGATTATAAATCATGCTGCTATAAAGACACATGCACACGTATGTTTATTGTGGCACCATTCACAATAGCAAAGACTTGGAATCAACCCAAATATCCATCAGTGACAGACTGGATTAAGAAAATGTGGCACATATACACTATGGAATACTATGCAGCCATAAAAAAGGATGAGTTTGCGTCCTTTGTAGGGATATGGATGAAGCTGGAAACCGTCATTCTCAGCAAACTATCACAAGAACAGAAAACCAAATACCGCACATTCTCACTCATAGATGGGAATTGAACAATGAGATCACTTGGACACAGGAATGGGAACATCACACACTGGGTCCTATTGTGGGGAAGGGGGAGGGGGCAGGGATAGCATTAGGAGATATACCTAATGTAAATGACGAGTTAATGGGTGCAGCACACCAACATGGCACATGTATACATATGTAACAAACTGCATGTTGTGCACATGTACCCTAGAACTTAAAGTATTAAAAAAAAAAAAAAAACTGTCTACGCAAATGAATGCCTGTTTATTAGCCTCCACTTTTTTGGCCTTCAACTAAATATAAATTTCATTTTGTTCTGCTAATAATGTTGACCTTTTACAAATAACTTGTCTCTTGTATTTAAATTAGATTCTTACCCTTAAATATTTATTTACACTAAATTCCCAGCACAGGATTCAAATATATAAATAATTTTTTAAAAAAAGAGATAAGTGAGTCAGGGGAAGAAGAAAAAACAAACTCCTGAAATTAGGAGTAAAATACATTATAAATACCTGCCTAGAATAGGTAGACTTCAAAACATAATATTAAGTAATGCTTTAGAATTTTACAAATGAGTTGTAGTGTCTTTTTGTAAGTAAGATGCTCTACGCTGTCTACTATGTTTAATGTCAGTTAGCTTTAGCCATGACTGACTTAAATCTGCAGTCAGTTTCAAGACCAAGGACAATTATCCCTAGGAACTTGCTTATGGAAGGTGAACCAGCCTTCAACAGCTCCTCCATGTGGCCACACTTGTAAAGCACTACAAAACTTTCTAGTTGAAGGTTCAATTTTGCTCAATTAACCTGAAAATTAATTTTTCAAGGAATCTTCATTGGCATTATTTACAGTTTATTCTTCATTAAATAGTCACTGATATGTTAAATAGGAATTTTTCATCTTTAGCAATGATATGCATGGGTTCCGTTCTTTGCTATTATAAATACACTACCAATGGGCTATAACATTTTTTTAAAGCTTTACTAGTTTATAATGTATGTTTCTTCTTGGCCACAGACACAGAATGTTTACAGGAGTAAGTAATGGCAAGCACATGGTATGGTCAGGCAGACAGAACCTAAATTCCCCTCCAGGACAGAATAAAATACTTTTTCTCCATATGAATTCACTAAATCTGCTTAACCAGGTTTTCACAGAGCCATGAAGTGATTTACTAATTTGGTGCAAATAACAGAAAGCAGCCTTTACTCTGGCAACCCCACTTAGCAAACTTCTCACCTGGCAGAGTCTTTAAATCACCCTCTTAGGACAGTCTGTCTTTTACCCTTCAGATAAATTTGTCAAGGTCAGTACCACAGAAAATCGTAAGAAAACAAAAGGCTGCATTTTCTATGTCAATGCCCTTATTTTAGTTCTTGGTGACTTCATTCCAGCTCCTGTACCAACCCTCCCCACCCATACCAGTCTATCTCACCCTCAACTTTATGGTTGTTTTCTCAGTCTTAAACTACATCCCTGGCCCCATCCTAATCCCACACAAACCATTGCTTGTTAGTAAAAGTTGAGTGGCTATGCCTCCCAGAGTAATTAGATAGTTATAGTGACCTTTAAAACCTGAAGTGTTTATTAGAAATCACAAAAACACATTGCTTCAAAGACAATGTTTTCCAAGCCACCACTAAAGTGAGAGGGACTGGAGCTGACATAAATCAACATACAGAAACTCTTTTCCCCAAATGACTCTACTACCCATTCTTCACCCTCCTTGTGTAGCCCCTTATCACCTTATATGTCTCTGCAACATGATGATGAGTCCCACACCAACCTGGCCTGCAGAAACTGACTATAACTCAGATCCAGATGACTCCAATGTGGGCCTAAGGTATCCCCCCAATTGTTTTCTCACAGAAGTTGTCTATAGATAAACAGTTTACATAATGTAAAACTCTAGGTAAATGCTTATCACACATTTTGGGGAGCACAAATTAGTATAACTTCCAGATATTTTTTTCCAGGAAAGTCATAATTCAGAGCCTACTTCCAGATTTCAACAAATTCAATTTATATTTCAGTTTGATATGCAGTCCCTGAATCCACTAGCCCATTGGCCCATTTTTTTATTCCCAATGGGCCCAAATTCAAGGTCTCCCAAACTGGAAAGTTGTCTTCCCAGGTAGATGTAGTGAGCTTGACATTTTCCCACTTGTGCTCAACCCCGCTTTTGCAGATGTTGAAAGAGAAAATAGTTCTGAGTAGATCAAATGCCCAGTTTTATTAAAACATTGTAGCAGCTCCTAATGAATGGAAATTCCCAGAATGAAGCCTGTCTCTGATGCAGTCAGCCCTGTATTCCAAGAGCTGGGTTAAATACCATGTAGGTTCACCAGCCAATTGACTCCTTGCTCCTTCCTTTCAATTAATAAAGGGCCTCAGGGAGTCTCTTGTTTTAAATGGTGATCACAAAACTCATCCTTTATTTCTCTGTTCTTAGATCTTTCCAGGGAAAGAATGTTGGAAGCTATAGGAGTTTTGTGAAGGTGGGCATATCAGAGTTTAATATTAACAAGGTTTAGACATTTCCTCAATTAAGATAATTGCTGGAGGTCAATGGCTAAGTCTTATAACCCAACAATCTGAATAATATTCTACTAACTATTTAATTAAGATTTATTCTATCACCAGGAAATCCCTTGTATGTATACACTGGCTCTCTCCACTCTCACTGGACAAGGCCAGTCACAAAGAGAATAATACTTTACCAATTAATTCCTCCCCCAAAATCACTGCCCATGCATCCCAAATTTATACCAATCAGTTCTCAGATTAACTAGGAAACCAGAGGGCATAGGCCACACAGAAAGGCCTTGAGATGTCCATTCCATTCTCATATGTATTCCACTTTGGGTTTAACAAACAAAAAAGCACAGAGATAAAATGGGGTACTACCAAAATGCCTTTTTACATGAGACAATTTTTGACGACCTGAAGGAAGAAAAAGTAATGAATAATTTAAAGTTAGAAGGAAAAATGTCATTTGGGGAAAGCATTGAGCTCACTAGTTAAGCAACCGCAGACTGAAAGCTTGAAAAAACACAGCATATAAACAGAACCAAAGACAAGAACCACATGATTATCTCAATAGATGCAGAAAAGGCTTTTGACAAAATTCAACAGCCCTTCATGCTAAAAACGCTCAAAAATTCGGTATTGATGGAACGTACCTCAAAATAATAAGAGCTATTTATGACAAACCCACAGCCAATATCATACTGAATGGGCAAAAACTGGAAAAATTCCCTATGAAAACTGGCACAAGACAGGGATACCCTCTCTCACCACTCCTATTCAACATAGTGTTGGAAGTTCTGGCTAGGGCAATTAGGCAAGAGAAAGGAATCAAGGGTATTCAGTTAGGAAAAGAAGAAATCAAATTGTCCCTCTTTGCAGATGACATGGGATTGTATATTTAGAAAACCCCATTGTCTCAGCCCCAAATCTCCTTAAGCTGATAAGCAACTTCAGCAAAGTCTCAGGATACAAAATTAATGTGCAAAAATCACAAGCATTCTTATACACCAGTAACAGACAAACAGAGAGCCAAATCAGGAATGAACTTCCATTCACAATTGCTTCAAAGAGAATAAAATACCTAGGAATCCAACTGACAAGGGATGTAAAGGACCTCTTCAAGGAGAACTACAAACCACTGCTCAGTGAAATCAAAGAGGACACAAACAAATGGAAGAACATACCATGCTCATGGATAGGAAGAATCAATATCGTGAAAATGGCCATACTGCCCAAGGTAATTTATAGATTCAATGCCATCCCCATCAAGCTACCAATGAGTTTCTTCACAGAATTGGAAAAAACTGCTTTAAAGTTCATATGGAACCAAAAAAGAGCCCGCATCTCCAAGACAATCCTAAGTCAAAAGAACAAAGCTGGAGGCATCACGCTACCTGACTTCAAACTATACTACAAGGCTACAGTAACCAAAACAGCATGGTACTGGTACCAAAACAGAGATATAGACCAATGGAACAGAACAGAGTCCTCAGAAATAATACCACACATCTACAGCCATCTGATCTTTGACAAACCTGAGAGAAACAAGAAATGGGGAAAGGATTCCCTCTTTAATAAATGGTGCTGGGAAAATTGGCTAGCCGTAAGTAGAAAGCTGAAACTGGATCCTTTCCTTACTCCTTATACGAAAATTAATTCAAGATGGATTAGAGACTTAAATGTTAGACCTAATACCATAAAAATCCTAGAGGAAAACCTAGGTAGTACCATTCAGGACATAGGCATGGGCAAAGACTTCATGTCTAAAACACCAAAAGCAACAGCAACAAAAGCCAAAATTGACAAATGGGATCTCATTAAACTAAAGAGCTTCTGCACAGCAAAAGAAACTACCATCAGAGTGAACAGGCAACCCACAGAATGGGAGAAAAGTTTTGCAATCTACTCATCTGACAAAGGGCTAATATCCAGAACCTACAAAGAACTCAAACAAATTTACAAGAAAAAAACAAACAACCCCATCAAAAAGTGGGCAAAGGATATGAACAGACATTTCTCAAAAGAAGACATTCATACAGCCAACAGACACATGAAAAAATGCTCATCATCACTGGCCATCAGAGAAATGCAAATCAAAACCACAGTGAGATACCATCTCACACCAGTTAGAATGGCAATCATTAAAAAGTCAGGAAACAACAGGTGCTGGAGAGGATGTGGAGAAATAGGAACACTTTTACACTGTTGGTGGGATTGTAAACTAGTTCAACCATTATGGAAAACAGTATGGCGATTCCTCAAGGATCGAGAACTAGATGTACCATATGACCCAGCTATCCCATTAATGGGGATATACCCAAAGGATTATAAATTATGCTGCTACAAAGACACATGCACACGTATGTTTATTGCAGCACTATTCACAATAGCAAAGACTTGGAATCAACCCAAATGTCCATCAGTGACAGATTGGATTAAGAAAATGTGGCACATATACACCATGGAATACTATGCAGCCATCAAAAAGGATGAGTTTGTGTCCTTTGTAGGGACATGGATGCAGCTGGAAACCATCATTCTCAGCAAACTATCACAAGAACAGAAAACCAAACACCGCATGTTCTCACTCATAGGTGGGAACTGAACAATGAGATCACTTGGACTCAGGAAGGGGAACATCACACACCGGGGCCTATCATGGGGAGGGGGGAGGGGGGAGGGGGGAGGGAATGCATTGGGAGTTATACCTGATGTAAATGATGAGTTGATGGGTGCAGCACACCAACATGGCACAAGTATACATATGTAACAAACCTGCACGTTATGCACATGTACCCTACAACTTAAAGTATAATAATAATAAATAAATTTAAAAAAAAAAAAAAGAAAAAGAAAAAAGAAAAAACACTTCTAAGACGTTAATTCGAATGGCTTAATGCTCCAAACTAGGAAACTAATGCTTCCTACTAGGGCTGTGCTCGAAAATGATTTTATAGCTCCGGTCCAGGTTCACATCCAGGAAAGTCAAAGAAGACTCAAGGCGTATCTGACGTGATTTTTCCACTCATGAAAATTTGTGATTTCATGGAAGTCATATAGGAGAATTACACTGAAGTTTAATATGATGCATGCAGGGAAACAACATGGAAAATTCAGCATGTTAACTGCCAAACTTTTAGCCTTACCGCAAAAATGCACAGTATCCAATTTACATAAGATTATGAATCTTGGACTGGGAAAACAAAATTTATCTTCTATTAAATATGTATACCAGCCTGAAAGAGGCTTGTAATTGTAAACCTGAAAGTGTGTGACTTCAAAACATCAAATCACAGAGTGTTACAAGAGTTATTAGAAAACTGAGAAAATAATGTCTTCCATCTTTTTCACCCCATCTCTAACAAATACAAAAAATTAGCTGGGCATGGTGATGGGTGCCTGTACTCCCAGCTACTTGGGAGGCTGAGGCAGGAGAATCACTTGAACCTGGGATGCAGAGGTTGCAGTGAGCTGAGATCGCGCCATTGTACTCCAGCCTGGGCAACAGGAGTGAAACTCTGTCTCAAAAAAAAAAAAAAAAAAAAAGATAAACAGATCCAGAGAGTCCCATCCAAGTCTCCTTTTATTACCTTCCTCCTCCTTCTACTCCACTACCTCCTCCTTCTCCTCTTCCTCCTCCTTTTCCTCTTCTTCTCAACACAATCTGAGTTCTGCCTCCCTGACTCTATCCCCCAGGAACAGAAACTTTTCCCCAAATGACACTATTGCCTATTTGCTCAGTCTTAAAAATTCTGTTCTCTTCACTCCACACACAGTTCCTTGATTTTCTGAATATTTCTGATGACATTGCCCTAGAAAGCTCTCTTCTGCCTTCACTTAAATGTTAATTGTTAGGTCTCTGTCATAGACCTTCTTCTCTTCCCCTTCTACATAATCTCCCTCAGGCAAAATCCACTCTTGCCAGAACTGATAATTCCTAAATCTCTGTCTTTATCCTAGACCCCTCTCCAGTGTGTCAGACCATGTATCCACTGCCGACTTGCACTCTCCACCTGCACAGCCCACAGATTCCTCAAACTCAACTTGTCCCAAACTGTATGGTCATCTTCTCCCATGTCAAATCTGTTCCTTCTACTGGGTTTCCAAAACTAGAGAATGACAGTTTAGTCATCCAATCCACAAACACACACATCATTCTAAACTCTCTTCTTCAGTCCCAACAACCAATAAATCATAAGTCTTGGAGATCTTATTTACAAAGCATTTCCCGAATCTGTCCGTTTGTTGCCATCTCTACTGCCTCTATCCTAGCCCAAACCACTGCATTATCTCCCAGCTCTCCTCCTCCTTCAACTCAGTTATTTCCCTAATATATTTTCTCCAGAGTAGCCAAAGTGATCTTTCCTGTCATTTCATTACTTAAATCCCTTCAAGGTCTTCCCATTGTTCTGTAATTCAGCCCAAACTCTAACATGTGTGGCAATGTTCTGCAACGTCTGACTCCTCCTACACCTCAGAAGGCACACATGTCTGCCTCAGTGGTTTTCGAATGCAGCTTTTTTATGCATCAGGTTCTCTTAAGAAGCTTTAAAAAAACATTTTAAGAGTAAATGCATAGACACAACCTGAAGTTCAGTTATGTACTATAACCTGGCATATTTTCTTTTGCTACCGTGTCTTTTCTTGCTATCAATTCTGCCATTTCACCAGGATCAAGCTGTTGATGCCTGTATACATTATAAAGGACCAGAAAAATAATTGCTGGTTTCTCAAAACACAGCAGCTATTTACATTTTGTCTTTTGATGTTTCTCTCAATGTCTAAGTTCTACAGAACAGTTCCTTCCACAGAAGGGGACTTTTTATCGGAGGAAACAGCTGAAGTCTTTTTAAAATATGAAAGTTCCACAGAGATGAGGGAAGAGCAAGATGATGAGAGAACCAGTATCTGCATCAGCGACAACTTCTCACCCACGCCCTGCCAATGGCAGCCCTACAGCCACAATTAGCCAACCTCAAATCGCCAATGGCTTGCCAAGTAACCCTTGTGGAAGAAACTTGTTAAAATATACCAATAATTCTAAAGGACAACAGATACTTTTCTGAGCCACTAAGAGAGTTTTATAAAATATGGATGACCTGGCATGATCCCTGGGGTATCTCATTCCATGGGTTCTAGGTGATACTGGAGCCTATATGGTTTTAAAGACTTACAGGTAATTCAGATGCCCAAAACATTTAAGAACTTCTGAGATACACATTTGCTATAAACTCCTAGAGAATGTCTTCCAGGATGTCAGGTTTCTGCGTTCTCTTAAGAAAACCCTCACAAGAATTCCAGAATTCAAATCTGGACACGAGAAGACTTTCAGGGCTTCCACAAAGCATCAGGATGCCAGTCTGTCCAGACAACTCTGTCCAGGATAACAATTCTCACCTAACTCCTCCCTCACCTGGAAAAACAGGAAACACCAGGATGTAACTCCATGAAACAAATGGAAATCCATGCCAGGCATAGAGACAGAAAGGATAAATCAAAATGGTAACTATCTTTGTTTCCATTGAGAGAACAAATAGGTGATTTTCTCAATGTTGTTTAAGTGTGCAGATATTTAAAGAATGTAGATGTTGAGAAACATTGTGTTTTTCAAAATTTTGAGAATATTTTACTTTTATAGTAAAAAGTAAGTCTTTGGACTCACATGTTTAGAATTAACTCTTTGCTTTATGGCTTACTAGTTGTGTGGTAGGGGTAATTTGCATACTTCTCTTAAAACTCAGTTTCTTTTATTGTAAAAATCAAGATAACATTAACAGTGAAAGGGAAAGCTTTCTGGTGAACCAAATGATTACTCAGATGTCTGCAGAAAAGCTCTGCCTTACTGTGAGGGAGGAGGAAAGTGGTGACTGGTCAGAAGGATGGATGGGTGGGGACACCATAAGGAAAGCTGAAATGCACTCTGTCATTGGGCAGGGAGCTGAACTAGAGATGAAAATAAAACATAAACAAACTAAAAACTATAAAAGCAGCTAAAGACAATTGACTCTCTAGTTTATGTTAAAGGTCAGACTTTTCCATCAGCCTTGCCTTAGCCCCTGGCACAGAGTTTATGGGACAAGAAGCAGAAGAGAGTGGGAAATAGAAAATGTTTTCAAAGTACTTAAAAGCGTCACTGAGATACATGCTCAGATTTCACTGGGATAAGTTATCTCAGCAGCCAAGAAAACCAAAACACTAAATGGGACCTAAAAGATTTTAGTTTGAAACACATCAGGGATATCTCCCAAATACACAAATATCCACAAAGATTATGTCAAATACCACACAGAAATGGAGAAGCTGGGATGGTTGGAATTCAGCTGGTGCTAAACTTAGGGATCAATGCTTAATCATGTTTATCCTGACTATATCAAACTGGTCAGATGTAGGATAATTTATTTCATATGTATATAAGGCTTCTAGCACTTTCTAAGAATACTACTCAGCACCCTTCTCTTAGGAACTGCCTCTCTCCACCATCAGCATAATCAAATCCAGAGCTACAATCTTAATACAAAGTGACCTCAACAACTGGCCCCAGGAGTAGCTGCCTTGGCAAGCTGAGCTAATGGATTTCTTCTCCAGGACCCTTGGGCTTGAGATGATAATAAAGCTTGACAAGAGTCTTTGGTTGTTCTGATATTTCATGTTTCCAACTATGAGAGATGAATCTGTGTGGAGTGAGAGACAGAGGTAGGGACCTAGCAGCAAGTCCCTAGTTCCAGCTCTGTGAAGCCCAGCTGTATCCCTGTCTTCCCAACACTTTGCTGTTCAGGTCTTCTTTTGACTACTCTGAAGCCAGACATCCTAGCTTTGAATCCCAGCTCCACTTACACGGTAGAGTCTGTGGCATGCCACCCAGATCCCCCTTCAGAACTAAAGAGGATTGATTCTCCCAGTTGTTGGGAGTGTTACCAGCAGACTGCTGTCAGCCGTCAGCCCCCAGCCCCCTCCAGGAACAGTCCTCTACTGAAGAGAACTGCCTGACTCTTCAGGGATAACTTCCATAATATTTTATATTCTTCATGTCCAAATTATAAAAAGCAATGCAGGGCCAACTCTGTCCCAGAACTCTCCATGGAGGTGCCAGAAGCCTTTGTTGAGACTGCATCACATCCCAACTTCTCCCTCTGCCCATTCCTGTTTCCTGTTCTTCCCCCCAGGTGTTGGCCCTAGAAACACTCCCACATGCAAATCTCCAAATCAGAGTCCACTTCTTAGAGCACCCAACCTGCAACAACTAACTTGTAGGATCTTGCAAGTCACTGAACTTCTCTGTGCTTCAGTTTCATCATCTATTACATGAGGATAATAATATAACCTACTTCATAGTAGTATCATGGGGATTAAATGAATTAATATATGTAAAGTGTTTAGAACAGAACATCATTTATACATGATAAGTGCTATTTTATTCTCTGTTATTCTTATATTTAGTATTATTTGTATTACTACTATACAGTAGCAAGTTAACTCTTATTTCCCTTTTATACAACTTACATTGATTAAGATTGGACAAGTTTCTAAGGGATCCTAACTTTGAACACAAAGAAGTTCAGGCTTACAGCATCACTAAATCAAACATTTATTTCCCTTTTGACTTGGTTCATTAAGAGCCCAAGCATGTAGGCCTTTAGGGCTCACAGAAGGAGGTTCATTTATTGACTCAAGCTTGTGCCTGAGAAAGGGTGACAGGGGTTAGCTGTGGAGCCTGATTTTTGCCAATCTGTTGTTTTTGTAAGTGTTGCTTTGTACTTGTGCCCAGAGGTGCTGATGATGAGTGTGTTGCTATAAAACTAGACATAAAACATGTGAAATGGAGCCTAAATCATAAATACAAAAATTGTAACAGCAGGTTAGATTTTATGCCTCTAATTTGTCTTAAATTGGCATATACAGCATTGCTGCTGGCATCCCTTGAAGTGGCATATGCAAAGCAAAGGTAAATAGGTGCCCAGATAATTAAATATAGTTCTACAGTCAGGTCAATATTGATAACTGAGAACTAACCATAACTCTTGATGAAAGGATAAATTTCCTTTTTATTATTCTGTTGTGAAAGATAATTCTACCGTGAAAGATTCTGTTGTGTTCACCTAGAAAGTGATTAATTGAATATGTCAATAAATATTTCTCATATATCCAAAGCATAACAGAAATTATTTTAGGAAATGATGATTGTTTTAGGAAAAGAGGTGACATCTGGACCACCCAGAGTTTGCCCTCTGTACAAGTTAATGCCTTCTTTAGCTATGAGTCCTAATGTAACAACAGGGCAAGGGAAGGAAAGTGGAGAATCAAAAAAGGCTACCTGGCCATAGAAAACAAGAGGCTGCCCTGGACCCACATCTCTATCTAGGTGCACTTAGCCTAGCACCATGACTTTTTAAACCATCTCTATGTTGGTAATTCCCAAATCTGCATCTGTGTCCTCTCCCATGAAATATGGGTCTCCTATGTAAAGCTCTACTTGGATGTCAAATAAGTATCTCAAATATTGAATGATGCTTGATTTTTCCTCTGAAAAATCTGCTTCTCCCTCGGAGTTTCCCATGTTTGTAAATGACCTCAACTTTCTTCTGGTTGCTCAAGAAAAAAAAAAAATTAGAAGTTATCCTTGATTCTTCTTTTTCCTGACTTAATCTTCAAATATATCCTGAATGTGTGTGCTACTTTCCACCTTCACCACCACCACCCTAGTCCAAGCCTCCACATCGCTCTCTTCTACAATCCTTCAACCTCTCTCATGATGGCTTTTTTTCTGTTGCTCAGCTCCCAATTCTCTGCTCTTCACATTAATCATATCATGTCATTTCTACCTCCATGCCTCTGTGTGATCTCTTCCCCCGGTCTAGACTGCTCAAACCCCTGGTCCACACACAGCTCTTCTTGACACTCAGATCCTCAACAATGACTTTCCTGACCACCCAAACTAATAAAGATACTAGAAACTTTTCTCATTCTCCCCCTCCACCCTTTTTTTTGAGAAGCTTTTTTGGGGTCTCACTCTGTTGCCCAGGCTGGTGTGCAGTGGGGCAATCATGGCCCACTGCAGCCTCAACCTCCTGGGCTCAAACGATCCTCCCACTTCAGCCTCCTGAGTAACTGAGACTACAGGTACATGCCACCTGTAGTCAGTTAATTTTTGTATTTTTTGTACTGACAGGGTTTCACTATGTTGCCCAGGCTAGTCTCAAACTCCTGGGCTCAAGCAATCCACCCCTCTCAGCCTCCTAAAGTGCTGGGATTACAGATGTGAGCCACTGCACCCAGCCACATCTCCCCTTTTTTTAATGTGTTGCAAATCCCTCATCACTATCTGATGGGTTTTTATTGTTTATTTATTCAGTTATTTATTGTCTGTCATGCACATACATACATTCTTACGAATGTATGTCATAAGAGAACAAATAGGGGGCTGAGGTGGGAGGATCACTTGAGCCTGGGAATTCAAGACCAGCCTGGGTATCATAGCAAGACTGCATCTCAAGAAAAGAAGAGAGAGACCTTGCCTGTCTCTGTCCCCATTGGATACCCAAAAGTAGGGGCTCAGCAAACATTTGTGGAATTGATGAATGAGTGATAATAACCAAATATTGGAAAATCAAGTCTAAAATAAGACCAAACCGATAAGGGAATGCATAGATTAAGTAGAAGTCTACCATGTTCTGAGTGCCATGTTCCTCATTTTTATATATGCTAATTTATTTAATCTAACCATCATCTCTCTGGAGTAGATTATATTGTGATAATCTCACATTTTTAAGTCAAAGAAAAAAGTGCAAAGAAGTTAAGTATTTTTCCCAAGTTCAAACTACTAAAACATGGCAAGGCTAAGTGTGACTTTAAAACCCAGTCCCTTCCTACAATCACATTGGTTTGCTACCAGATCCCAAGTCTTCACTCATTTCCCTTCATTACTGGTAAGGAGAAGTAGGTGTTCATGATTCAAACAATCTTTTTCATTTATACTCTGGCAAAATTCCTCTGATTCTAGTTATACTTTATGCAAATAATCTACCATGAGATTACTAATCAGGCAGTAAAAAGATTTGTACAGTAATAAAAGTGTAATAATATATATTTCATATTTACCTTTGAAAAAAATAAATACATCTTAGCTCGTTAGACTAAATTGTCATTTATCTGAAGCTTATAAAAGAATAGCCTGGATTCACTCTCTCTCTCTCTCTCTGTCACACACACACACACACACACACACACACACCCCACTATTGCTTCCCTGATTAACTTTGTGGCTTCACTGAAATGTAGAAAACACACCAGATTTTTACAAACACTATCATTTCTATACTTTGGCCCACTACATATGAAAACAGGGGATTATACCAGATGGCCTCTGAGATCCCTGCCAGCTCTCGCCTCCCAGGAACCAACAAGCAGAGTGGAAAGAACACAGGCTTTGAAGTAAAACAGACCCAAATTGTAACAGTGAACCTCTCAGAACTTTTATTATTCTGTAAAATTAACATAATAAATTCTGTAAAATTAACATAATACATTTACTTCTCAGAGCGGCTATACAGACCAATAAGGCACTTAATACAAAGACTAGTGAGCACATATTTTTAAATGGTGGCCATTGTGATTGTTACGAGTTAAGTTGTGTCCCCTTAATAAAGAGATGTTGAAATCCTAATACTCGATGCCTCAAAAATGTGACCTTATTTGAAAATAGGATCTTCATAGAGGTAATCAAGTCAGAATGAGGTAGTTAAAGTAGGCCCTAAATCAACATGATTGATTAAAAGGGGGAATTTGGATACAGGGACAGACATACACACAAAGGGGGAATTTGGATACAGAGAGACATACACAGAGAGAATGTTGTGTGAAGATGAAGGCAGAGATCGAGCCAAGGGACACTACAGATTGCCACCAAACCACCAGAGAGAGGCTAGGCAAGAGGCATGGAACAGACTCCCTCACAGCCCTCAGGAGGAGTCAACCCTGCCCACACCTGGAGCTTGAACTTCAGGCCTCTGGAACCGTGAGACAACAGATTTCTATTGTTTGAGCTAGTCAGTTTATGGTACTTTGTTACAGTAGCCCTAGCAAACTAAGACAGGACTCTGGGTGACTAACTGTTCCTGGTGTATTTGTGTTGTTTTTCCACCTAGCAGTCAACAGGTTGGAAACTCTTTGACAGTAAGCTCAGTAACAAAAATATTTTACATAGTCACAAAATATATATACATATATATATATACACACACACACACACAAAATACTAGATAAATAGATGATAGATAGATAGATAGATAGATAGATAGATAGATAGACAGACAGACAGACAAAATGATACAGATTGTTACCTTAAACACACTCTGATATTTTCTATTCCGCTATTGTTAACCTGGTAGTAACACACTAACTTGATTTCACAACCCCCACTTGAAAAGCACTAAGCTGAACTACAAACTCCTTCAGAGCATGAACACATCTCTCTTCTCTTAGCCTCTACCCAACACTGGACATGGAATAGTCAAACAAACACTTCATGATTGACTTTTAAGGCCAAGACTTATGTGATGCCTTTTTTATGTCACTACTTTGGGCTCTTTTGATAAATCTATACCAAAATATTCAATGTCCATGGGAATTCCTGAGTAACTACCAGAAAAGCATGTGGCAATGACTGGTGAATACTCCTAGTTCAAATCATATCATGACAAAAATATATGTTAGATATTTCTTTAATACACAGACTAATTTTATCCTGGGTTGTATTAGTTTTTCCAAGGGTGCCACTGTTCTGCATGCTGGTTATAACCCCCCAAAATTAGTATATGTAAATCAAGGTTGCTTTTAACTGTAAGAAAATCTGTTATTTTCATCAGATGATATACATATTGGGAAGGGAAAAAGAAGGTGCTTCAATATTTTATATCACACTGCTGCATATTAAAATGAATTATATCAACTAAACACTAAATAATAAGTGATAAATACTTCTCACTGGTGAATTAAGATATTAGGCAATTGATGTGTTAAAATTTTTTATTATTATTATACTTTAAGTTCTAGGGTACATGTGCACAACCTGCAGTTTTGTTACATATGTATACATGGGCCATATTGGTGTGCTGCACCCATTAAGTCATCATATACATTAGGTATATCTCCTAATGGTATCCCTCCTCCCTCCCCCCACCCCATGACAGGCCCCGGTGTGTGATATTCCCTTTCCTGTGTCCAAGTGTTCTCATTGTTCAGTTCCCACCTATGAGTGAGAACATGCGGTGTTTGGTTTTCTGTCCTTGCGACAGTTTGCTGAGAATGATGGTTTCCAGCTGCATCCATGTCCCTACAAAGGACATGAACTCATCCTTTTTTATGGCTGGATAGTATTCCATAGTGTATATGTGCCACATTTTCTTAATCCAGTCTGTCACTGATGGACATTTGGGTTGATTCCAAGTCTTTGCTATTGTGAATGGTGCCACAATAAACATACGTGTGCATGTGTCTTTATACCAGCATGATTTATAATCCTTTGGGTATATCCCCAGTAATGGGATGGCTGGGTCAAATGGTATTTCTAGTTCTAGATCCTTGAGGAATCACCACACTGTCTTCCACAATGGTTGAACTAGTTTACAGTCGAACCAACAGTGTAAGAGTGTTCCTATTTCTCCACATCCTCTCCAGCATCTGTTGTTTCCTGACTTTTTAATGATTGCCATTCTAACTGGTGTGAGATGGTATCTCATTATGGGTTTGATTTGCATTTCTCTGATGGTGAGTGATGACGAGCATTTTGTCATGTGTCTGTTGACTGCATAAATGTCTTCTTTTGAGAAGTGTCTGTTCATATCCTTTGCCACTTTTTGATGGGGTAGTTTGTTTTTTTCTTGTAAACTTGTCTGAGTTGTTTGTAGATTCTGGATATTAGCTCTTTGTCAGATGAGTAGATTGCAAAACTTTTCTCCCATTCTGTAGGTTGCCTGTTCATTCTGATGGTAGTTTCTTTTGCTGCGCAGAAGCTCTTTAGTTTAATGAGATGCCACTTGTCAATTTTGGCTTTTGTTGCCATTGCTTTTGGTGTTTTAGACATGAAGTGCTTGCCCATGCCTATGTCCTGAATGGTACTACCTAGGTTTTCCTCTAGAGTTTTTATGGTATTAGGTCTAACCTTTAAGTCTTTAATCCATCTTGAATTAATGTTTGTATAAGGTATAAGGAAGGGATCCAGTTTCAGCTTTCTACATGTGATTAGTCAATTTTCCCAGCACCATTTATTAAATAGGGAATCCTTTCCCCATTTCTTGTTTTTGTCAGGTTTGTCAAAGATCAGATGGTTGTGGATGTGTGGTTTTATTTCTGAGGGCTCTGTTCTGTTCCATTGGTCTATATCTCTGTTTTGGTACCAGTACCATGCTGTTTTGGTTACTGTAGCCTTGTACTATAGTTTGAAGTCAGGTAGGTGATGCCTCCAGCTTTGTTCTTTTGGCTTAGGATTGTCTTGTCTCTGTGGGCTCTTTTTTGCTTGCATATGAATTTAAAGCAGTTTTTTTCCAATTCTGTGAAGAAAGTCATTGGTAGCTTGATGGGGATGGCATTGAATCTATAAATTACCTTGGGCAGGATAGCCATTTTCATGATATTGATTCTTCCGATCCATGAGCATGGAATGGCCTTCCATTTGTTTGTGTCCTCTTTTATTTCACTGAGCAGTGGTTTGTAGTTCTCCTTGAAGAGGTCCTTCACATCCCTTGTAAGTTGGATTCCTAGGTATTTTATTCTCTTTGAAGCAATTGTGAATGGGAGTCCACTCATGATTTGGCTCTCTGTTTGTCTGTTATTGGTGTGTAAGAATGCTTGTGATTTTTGAACATTGGTTTTGTATTCCGAGACTTTGCTGAAGTTGCTTATCAGTTTAAGGAGATTTTGGCTGAGACAACGGGGTTTTCTAAATATACAATCATGTCATCTGCAAAAAGAAACAATTTGACTTCCTCTTTTCCTAACTGAATACCCTTTATTTCTTTCTCCTACCTGATTGCCCTAGCCAGAACTTCCAACACTATGTTGAATAGGAGTGGTGAGAGAGGACATCCCTGTCTTGTGCCAGTTTTCAAAAGGAATGCTTCCAGTTTCTGCCCATTCAGTATGATATTGGCTGTGGGTTTGTCATAAATAGCACTTATTATTTTGAGATATGTCCCATCAATACTTAATTTATTGAGAGTTTTTAGCATGAAGGGCTATTGAATTTTGTCAAAGGCCTTTTCTGCATCTATGGAGATAATCCTGTGGTTTTTCTCTTTGATTCTGTTTATATGTTGGATTACATTTATTGACTTGCCTATGTTGAACCAGCCTTGCATCCCAGGGATGAAGCCCACTTGATCATGGTGGATAAGCTTTTTGATGTGCTGCTGGATTCCATTTGCTAGTATTTTATTGAGGATTTTTGTATCAGTGTTCATCAGGGATATTGATCTAAAATTCTCTTTTTTGCTGTTGTGTCTCTGCCAGGCTTTGGTATCAGCATGATGTTGGCCTCATAAAATGAGTTAGGGAGGATTCCCTCTTTTTCTATTGATTGGAGTAGTTTCAGAAGGAATAGTACCAGCTCTTACTTCTACCTCTGATAGAATTCAGCTGTGAATCCATCTGGTCCTGGACTTTTTTTGGTTGGCAGGCTATTAATTATTGCCTCAATTTCAGAGCCTGTTATTGGTCTATTCAGGGTTTCAACTTCTTCCTGGTTTAGTCTTGGGAGAGTATATGTGTGCAGGAATTTATCCATTTCTTCTCAATTTTCTAGTTTATTTGCATAAAGGTGTTTATAGTATTCTCTGATGGTAGTTTGTATTACTGTGGGATCAGTGGTGATATTCCCTTTCTCATTTTTTATTGTGGCTATTTGATTCTTCTCTCTTTTCTTCTTTATAAGTCTTGCCAGCGGTCTATCCATTTTGTTGATCTTTTCAAAAAACCAGCTCCTTGATTCACTGATTTTTTGAAGGGTTTTTTATATCTCTATTTCCTTCAGTTCTGCTGTGATCTTAGTTATTTCTTGCCTTCTGCTAGCTTTTGAATGTGTTTGCTCTTGCTTCTCTAGTTCTTTTAATTGTGATGTTAGAGTGTCAAGTTTAGATCTTTCCTGCTTTCTCTTGTGGGCATTTAGTGCTATAAATTTCCCTCTATACACTGCTTTAAATGTGTCCCAGAGATTCTGGTATGTTGTATCTTTGTTCTCATTGGTTTCAAAGAACATCTTTATTTCTGCCTTCATTTCGTTATGTACCCAGTAGTCATTCAGGAGCAGTTTGTTCAGTTTCCATATAGTTGAGTGGTTTTGAGTGAGTTTCTTAATCCTGAGTTCTAGTTTAATTGCACTGTGGTCTGAGAGACAGTTTGTTATAGTTTCTGTTCTTTTACATTTGCTGAGGAGTGCTTTACTTCCAACCATGTGGTCAATTTTGGAATAAGTGCGATGTGGTGCTGAGAAGAATGTATATCTGTTGATTTGGGGTGGAGGGTTCTGTAGATGTCTATTAGGTCGGCTTGGTGTAGAGCAGAGTTCAATTCCTGGATATCCTTGTTAACTTTCTGTCTCGTTGATCTGTCTAATGTTGACAGTGGGGTGTTAAAGTTTCCCATTATTATTGTGTGGGAGTCTAAGTCTCCTTGTAGGTCTCTAAGGACTTGCTTTATGAATCTGGGTGCTCCTGTATTGGGTGCATATATATTTAGGATAGTTAGCTCTTCTTGTTGAAGAAGAGTTATGTAATGGCCTTCTTTGTCTCTTTTGATCTTTGATGGTTTAAAGTCTGTTTTATCAGAGACTAGGATTGCAATTCCTGCCTTTGTTTTCCATTTGCTTGTTAGATCTTCCTCCATCCCTTTATTTTGAGCCTATGTGTGTCTCTGCACGTGAGATGGGTCTCCTGAATATAGCACACTGATGGGTCTTGACTCTTTATCCAATTTGCCAGTCTGTGTCTTTTAATTGGGGCATTTAGCCCATTTACAGTTAAGGTTAATATTATGTGTGAATTTGATCCTGTCATTATGATGTTAACTGGTTATTTTGCTCGTTAGTTGATGCAGTTTCTTCCTAGCATTGATGGTCTTTACATTTTGGCATGTTTTTGTAGTGACTGGTACCAGATGTTTCTTTCCATGTTTAGTGCTTCCTTCAGGAGCTCTTGTAGGGCAGGCCTGGTGGTGACAAAACCTGTCAGCATTTACTTGTCCATAAAGGATTTTATTTCTCCTTCATTTATGAAGCTTAGTTTGGCTGGATATGAAATTCTGGGTTGAAAATTCTTTTCTTTAAGGATGTTGAATATTGGCCCCGACTCCCCTCTGGCTTGTAGAGTTTCTGCCGAGAGATCTGCTGTTAGTCTGATGAGCTTCCCTTTGTGGGTAACCCAATTCTCTCTGGCTTCCCTTTACATTTTTTCCTTCATTTCAATCTTGGTGAATCTGACAATTATGTGTCTTGGAGTTGCTCTTCTCGTGGAGGATCTTTGTGGTGTTCTCTGTATTTCCTGAATTTCAGCATTGGCCTGCCTTGCTAGGTTGGGGAAGTTCTCCTGCAGAGTGTTTTCCAACTTGGTTCCATTCTCCCCGTCACTTTCAGGTACACCAATCAGACGTAGATTTGGTCTTTTCACATAGTCCCATATTTCTTGGAGGCTTTGTTCATTTCTTTTTATTCTTTTTTCTCTAAACTTCTCTTCTAGGTTCATTTCATTCATTTGATCTTCAGTCACTGATACCCTTTCTTCCAGTTGATCAAGTCAGTTACTGAAGCTTGTGCATTCGTCACGTAGTTCTCGTGCCATGGTTTTCAGCTCCATCAGGTCATTTAAGGACTTCTCTACACTGGTTATTCTAATTAGCCATTCTTCTCATCTTTTTTTAAGGTTTTTAGCTTCTTTGTGATGGGTTCAAACTTCCTCCTTTAGCTTGGAGAAGTTTGATCATCTGAAGCCTTCTTCTCTCAACTTGTCAAAGTCATTCTCCGTTCAGCTTTGTTCCCTTGCTGGCAAGGAGCTGTGTTCCTTTGGAGGGGGAGAGGCACTCTGATTTTTAGAATTTTCAGCTTTTCTGCTCTGTTCTTTCCCCATCTTTGTGGTTTCATCTACCTTTGGTCTTTGATGATGGTGACGTACAGATGGAGTTTTGGTGTGGATGTCCTTTCTGTGTGTTAGTTTTCCTTATAACAGTCAGGACGCTCAGCTGCAGGACTGTTGGAGTTTGCTGGAGACCCTGTTTGCCTGGGTATCAGCAGCGGAGGCTGCAGAACAGTGAATATTGCTGAACAGCAAACGTTGCTTCCTGATCGTTCCTCTGGAAGCTTCGTCTCAGAGGGGTACTCAGCCATGTTGGTGTCATT
The DNA here is from genome assembly GCF_037993035.2 of Macaca fascicularis. Taxonomy (NCBI): domain Eukaryota; kingdom Metazoa; phylum Chordata; class Mammalia; order Primates; family Cercopithecidae; genus Macaca; species Macaca fascicularis. Next base: position 25,472,435 of record NC_088376.1, on the reverse strand, counting down.
CTGCCCCTACTGGGGGGTGACTCCCAGTTAGGCTACTCAGGGGTCAGGGACCCACTTGAGGAGGCAGTCTGTCTGTTCTCAATTCTCAAACTCCATGCTGGGAGAACCACTACTCTCTTCAATGCTGTCAGACAGGGACATTTAAGTCTGCAGAGGTTTCTGCTGCCTTTTGTTCGGCTATGCCCTGCCCCCAGAGGTGGAGTCTACAGAGGAAGGCAGGCCTCCTTGAACTGAGGTGGGCTCCACCCAATTCGAGCTTCCTGGCTGCTTTGTTTACCTACTCAAACCTCAGCAATGGCGGGCACCCCTCCCCCAGCCTTGCTTCCACCTTGCAGTTCAATCTGAGACTGCTGTGCTAGCAATGAACGAGGCTCCATGGGCATGGGACCCTCTGAGCCAGGCATGGGATATAATCTCCTGGTGTGCTGTTTGCTAAGACCGTTGGAAAAGCACAGTATTAGGGTGGGAGTGACCCGATTTTCCAAGTGCCGTCTGTCACCACTTCCCTTGGCTAGGAAAGGGAATTCCCTGATCCCTTGCACTTCCTGGGTGAGGTGATGCCTCACCCTGCTTCAGCTCATGCTCGGTGGGCTGCACCCACTGTCCTGCCCCCACTGTTGGACAAGCCCCAGTGAGATGAACCCGGTACCTCAGTTGAAAATGCAGAAATCACCATCTTCTGCGTCGCTCACACTGGGAGCTGGAGACTGGAGCTCTTCCTATTCAGGATCTTGGAACTGTCCCTCGATGTGTTTAACTTTTGAGGATGATTGTGAATTTATTAGTTATCTATGTTTATTCTCTTTATAAAATCTCAATACTATAGTCCAATGTAAAAGCCACAAATAATTATTCAGTGCTTACTATATCTGCAAGAAACTATGTCCGATATAAAACTGTATGAGATGAGATATCTACCCTCTAGGACCTGCTTAAAATTTGGTTGAATTAAAAGACACAGGACTGGCCAGGCACAGTGGCTCATGCCTGTAATTCCAACACTTTGCAGGGCTGATGTGGGAAGACAGATTCAGTCCTGGAATTTGAGACCAGTCTGGGCAACATAGCAAGACTCTATCTCTACAGCAAATTTCAAAAAGTAGCCAAGCATAGCGGCATGTGCCTATGGTCCCAGCTATTCAGGAGGCTGAGGTGGGAGGATTGTTTAAGCCTGAGAGGTTGAGGCTGCATTAAGCTGTGATTGCAACACTGCACTCCAGTCCAGGCAACGGAGTAAGACCCTGTCTCAAAAAAAAAAAAAAAAAAAAAAAAAAAAAAAAAAAAAAAAAACTGACATAAGACTACTGAACTAGGTGCAGTTTGACTGCAGTTACAGCTATGATTACCCATTTCTATCACCTCTCAAACCTCCACCACCACCACCACCAAATTAATTTCCAATGAAATAAGTAGTCAAAGTAGAGATAAAACTTACCCTGGCATTAAATACTCTGGCTGGAGTTATTCACATGCCAAGAAACTTCAGCACCACTCCTCTCTCCCATGTACCCAACACCCTCAAGCTCCCACAGTAGGATATATCAGTTTATGCTTCAAAATTTGCTCCTGATGCTAGCAACCACACAAACAAGAAAATTCCCTTCCCTTCCCTCATCTGGGTCCTCACAATGTGCTCAGCTAAGCAGGTGTTTCTAAAATTTTCAAAATAAAATATTTTAACTCTATATTCCTATTCTGACCTTCCCCCATTATATTTCTCCTAATGTAGGTGGTATGGGAGTGGCTTTAGGCAATTCTGGAATCCAAGGAAGGGTTGAATTGGGCATATATTTGGTTTGGATTAAGAGGGATCTATTCATATGGTTGACAGTCAATACAGAGATAGCACAGTTAATGTTCCAGTGGGATAATGGCTTCAGGGTATTCAAGTGGCCCCTGTGCTGACTCAGCCAGTATCATAACATCTCACTGCAGGGCCAACCATTGCATCACAATATGACACGGCCTACAATACCCAGCACCAGATGTACAGAGGTACTGAAGGGAAGACAAGTATTGACATGAAAGGGATCGGGAGCTGATCTGTAAAAAAATTATTTTAAATTTTACTTCCAATATGAAAGGAACTAACTTGATAGAAATTTTGCCAAATCTGGCCGGGCGCGGTGGCTCAAGCCTGTAATCCCAGCACTTTGGGAGGCCGAGACGGGCGGATCACAAGGTCAGGAGATCGAGACCATCCTGGCTAACATGGTGAAACCCCGTCTCTACTAAAAATACAAAAAAAAAAAACTAGCCGGGCGAGGTGGCAGGCGCCTGTAGTCCCAGCTACTCCGGAGGCTGAGGCAGGAGAATGGCGTGAACCCGGGAGGCAGAGCTTGCAGTGAGCTGAGACCCGGCCACTGCACTCCAGCCTGGGCGACAGAGCGAGACTCCGTCTCAAAAAAAAAAAAAAAAAAGAAATTTTGCCAAATCTGACCACCCCAAAAATGTACATATCACTACCAATAACAAGTTGAAAATTGAAAGAAACTTTAAAATAATGAACAATGAAAAATAATCATTGCTGATCCATTCCAGAGGAAATGCTAACTTACCTTTCTATTCTCTTTGAACAGGTGATCCAAAGACTACACAGGCAAAACATGTAAGAAAAAGTCTAGAAGTGGATCACGAAGTAGCCCAAAACAATCAATAGAGTCAGCCTAATGGCAGGAGATTCCAGAAAAAAGCCCAAAAAAGCCCTTTCTAGAGGAAGAGTTTGACCTGAAGTAAAACCTATATCCTTTGCAAGAGCTGAGAGATGTGAGAAAGACTGGGAGGAGAGAGAGAAAGATAAAAGCTCCATGGCAGATAAAGGCAAAGAAGACTCAAGGAGAAGAATAAAATATTCTGTGATCAAAATGTCTGAAAACACATTAGCACAAACAATCTCCCTCAAGGAAGCTCCTGCAAATAGCTAGACCAAGAAAAAAAATTTTCAAATAGCTAGACCAAGAAAAGTCTTTTGTCATGAACTTTAAAAAAATGTATGTCTCTTTAACAAGTTAAGTCCACAGAATCTCAAATAACAGATTGTAAAAAGAGGAAATGGTGAGAAAAAGAGATGAATTAAGTATTGCAAGAACTCAGAAGAAAATTTAAAGAAAAAATCATTATATAAATAAAAACAAAATTCAAATGAAAACCAGAGAGATTATAAATATTGTGGGAGAAAACTGTGATTACCATAGATTATAGATACTAGAAAAGCAATCAAAACAAGACAAATAAGGAGAAGTTTGAAAAGGAACATGGAGAAATTGAAAGATTTTTTTTTAAACAGGCTAATGAGATCCACCATAAATATAATTGTCTTAAAAGAACAGTAGGTCAGAAGAAATTTTTGAAATTATAATTCATGTACATTTTCTTGAAATAAAAGTTGAATTTTCATGTTGAAGTGGCACACCATGTGCCTGTGAAAATTGACCCAGAACAGTCAGCACTGACACAAATTGTAGTAGAGTTATTGAACTTGAAGGATTAAAAAGAAATCACCTGGTTTGTCAGGCAAATCAATCAGGACACCTATAAGGAAAAGAACCAGACTCAAACTGATTTTTCCACAACATTCTTCAAAGTCAAAAGACAGTAAAGCGGCACCTACGAGATCCTCAAGGGGAAACATGTCAGCAAGAATTCTATAGCCAGCCAAGCTATCTTTCTGAATAGAGGCTACAGAAAAACAGTGTTGAAAATATAAATCAGGAAATATTTTTCTCAAGAGCCCTTTGGAGGAAATGTCTAGGCAACAAATTCTAAACAACTGAGAGAGAACTGGAGGAAACATAGCAAAATGACGGATAGTGTGCATTCAATGCATTTAACCTCAGAACTAAAATTAAAATAAATGTGGGGATTACAAGGACTTCAGATTGTAAATATGTACATACTCTGTGCCAAGCAATGACCCTCATAGCTGTATTCCCTAAAGAAACACGTGTCCAAGAAGATATCTTCAAGAAATTTATTGCAGCATTGTTTATAATAGAAAAAAATCCCACAAAAATTGAAACAACCTAAATGTTCATCAAAGTTTAAAAGCATGCAAAACTGTACTATACTATGTTTATAGATAAATATATAGTTAAAATTGGGATTGGCTACATAATTTGCAGGGCTTAATACAAAATGAAAGTGTGAACTCTGATACACTATTTGACAAGTGTTGTCTTGACCCAGTTTTGAAGTCATGTATTTCAACTTCCCTTCACTGGCAGTTTGCTAAGCCTCCACACCAACCACTACCCTTATTAGACTCTCACTCTCCAGGGCCACCATTCATATCCCCCAAGTGTGTCCCTCATAGAGGTCCAACACTCTAGGGTCCAGTAACAGACAACTAGAGACAGTCCTAGAGCAGGTGAAATTATTCAAATTAGCCAATCCACAAGGATAACTAGCTATGCCACCTTACTTGTCTTAGATAAGTTGCCTTCTACAGCCCCAGCTTGCTGTTATCCTGTGCCCTGAAGGCAACTCTGTGTGGTCCTGTGTGACATCCTTCTCTCATTTACAGCTGTAAGAAACAAAAAGTTCTGCCTTTCATCTGTTCAAATGTCAGTGTGTTGTATCCCACCATCAAAAGAGTTTTTGAATCTTTCAAAACAAAGGCCACTTGCCTGTTCAAAAATTATTAACACTTCAAAACAGTGATAGCCGAGTATTAAAATAAACATGGGGCCATTATCAACACAGTTTCAGTGCAACAGGGTTACATGTTCATACACCTGGCCCTGGTTAAAACTTTGAAACACACATGAGACTCATAAATATTAAATTCAGAATAGTATTTACCTCTAGGGAAGGAGAGAGGAGAATTAGATTACCAAGGAGAACTGAGGTTTTCAAGAGTTAGATCTTTTATTTTACTAAGATACAAGATAAATCATAAAGATAAATAAATTTATTTTATAAAAATAAATTTTAAAATCTGAGCCAAATATGGAGAAACATTAAGATTTGATAAAGCTGATATCTCTCACAAAACATATGAGTGTTTGTCATATTTTCTGCCATTGCCATTACACTTTTTAAAAAATAATTAATACAGTAATGATTCATACAGAGAACCACTTGCAATGAAAAGCTAAAATAGTATTCAAAAAGCTTTAGGTTGTACTTTGGAATATACAAGCCCTATGATCGATACTGAAAGCTAATTAAAAATTAAGGAAAGTGAGTTTGGAAGTGTTGAAATAGGAAGTAGAATGGTGGTTGCTGGGGGAGGAGAGAAACAGGTGTTCAAAGGATATAGAGTTTCAGTCATGCAAGATACAAAAGTTCTAGAGGGCCGGGCGCAGCGGCTCATGCCTGTAATCCCAGCACTTTGGGAGACCAAGGCAGGTGGATCACCAGAAGTCAGGAGTTTGAGACCAGCCTGACCGATATGGTGAAACCCCGTCTCTACTCAAAATACAAAAATTAGCTGGGTGTGGTGGCATGTGCCTTTAATCCCAGCTACAGGCCAGGACAGGAGGCCGAGACAGGAGACTCACTTGAACCCGGGAGGTGAAGGCTGCAGTGAGCTGAGATTGCACCACTGCACTGCAGTCTGGGCAACAAAGTAAGACTCTGTCTCAAAAAAAAAAAAAAAATCTAGAGCTCTACCAGACAACAATGTGCTTTAGTTATCAATGTGGTACTGTAAACTCATAAATTAAGAAGATAGATCATACCTTATGTGTTTTTTACAATAAAAATATACACCGTAAAGATTAATATTTGTCCTTAACCTTCAATTTTATCAACTTTCAAATGGTATTAATATTAATTGGGTATATTTCATAGCATTCTAATGAGAATTAAAGGATACAGAGTTGGACGGGTGCAGAGTTGGTTCTGGAAGAAATATGATAACTGCCTAAGGAGAATCCCAAATTTAGTTCAAACTTGTATTGGTTGGTGATGGTGGTACTGGAAAACTACCCTCATGAAGTATCATTTGACTGCTGAATTTGAGATATAACCACCTTGGGTGTGATGCTCCATCCCCTTTCGTTCCACACTGATATGGTCCGGCTTTGTGTCCCCAGACAAATCACATGTTGAATTGTAATTCCCGATGTTGCGGGAGGGATCTGGTGGGAGGTTATCGGATCATGGGGGCAGATTTCCCCCATGATGTTCTCGTGACAGTGAGTTCTCACAAGATCTGATGGTTTAAAATGTGTGGCACTTCCCCCCTTCACTCTCTCTCCTGTCACCATGTGAAGAAGGTCCTTGCTTCCCCTTTGCCTTCTGCCATGATCGTAAGTTTCCTGAGGCCTCCCAGTCATGCTTCTTATCAAACCTGTGGGACTATGACTCAATTAAACTTCTTTTCTTAAGTTACCCAGTCTCAAGTAGTTCTTTATAACTGTGAGAATGGACTCATATGCCAACAAAGGGCCCATTAAGTTCAATGGATGGGACATAGCTGGCACAGAGAAATTTGGCGAACTGAGAGATAGTTGACGGCTATTATATCCAAGCCCAAGCTGCCCTAATGCTTGATGTAACATCGAGAGTTACAAGAAAGTGCCTGACGTAAAGATCTGGTATGAGTGTATGAAAACATCCCCATCATGTTCTGTGTGTGGCAAAAAAAAAAAAAAAGGGTGTTAAGCCAGAAAAATGAAGACAAAATTTATTATCTTCTGTTAAGCAAAGAGTCTTTAGTACTATAACATTTATGACTAAAATAACTACAACTTCGAAAAGCCCTTCCTCTGGCCTGCTAAGAAGCTCACTGGAGACCTCAACCTGAATTTTGTAGCCATGCCTGCTCTTGCCCCTCCACAGGTTGTCCTGGACCCAGCTTTGGCAGTGCAATATGAGCATGATTTAGAGGTTGCTCGGACAACTGCTCTCCTGGATGAGAAGGATGACCTGTGAGAAAATGAAGCTGGAGCCCAGAGTCAGAAGTCTAACTTCATAGACAACTGTCCTGTGGTGTCATGGTGGAGCATGTTTGCCACTTTATTATACAGCTAAGCAGAAGGCCTGCTTTATCTTTGGGATACTGAAGGAGATGAATGGACTTCAGAGTAAATGCAGCCATTAAAAAAATTTTTTAAGCCTGCATAATTAGCTGTTTGGAATACAGCTGTTTCCTTCCTGAGTTTCAAATACTGTATAAGACCTATACAGTCACATCGCAATATTCAGTGGTGAAATGTTTCTTACTCTTATTCTCATTCCTTTTTGTTTAGAATCAGAATCAAGTTGTATTTCAAATACCCAAAAAAAGAACTAAAAAATGCAGGTTACTCAATCCAGCATTAATGTTTACCATCAGTATATTATTATTATCATCATCACATCATTGAAAAGTATGATATTATAGTTACAAACAGAAACAAACAAAGCCAAGAATGCAAGAATATTCATTATCATAACATAAAGCATAAAGGAAGATGAATCGAAATAATTACAAATATCCTCTAAAACATTTAAGGAAACCAGGCGTGGTGGCTTATGCCCGTAATCCCAGGACTTTGGGAGGCCAAGGCAGGTGGATCTGTTGAGCCTCAGAGTTTGAGACCAGTCTGGGCAACATAGTGAAACCCAGTATCTACAAATATAATACACACACACACATACACATATAAATATATATATATATATATATATATATATATATACAAAAAAAAAAAAGCCCAATGTGGTATCACACACCTGTAGTCCTAGCTACTCAGGAAGCTAAAGCAGGAGGATTGCTTGAGCCTGGGATGTAGAGGTTGCAGTGAACCAAAATTGTACCACTGTGCTCCAGCCTTAAAAATATAAAAATAATTTTAAAATAAAATATTAAAGGAAATATATTTACTTGTACATTTGCTTGTTTTTGAACTGTCCCCTTTTCTAGCATAAAAAGAAAACTGAGATTTATGATGTATCTGCATAATTTCTACCACTATTAATTTTTATAATATTTTTCTCTTTTTAAACTGCAATATTAACTGTCCTCTAATATTGGGAATATTCATCAGTATCAAGATTCATGAGAAAACAATATAGATAAGACTCCTAGATTAGAATAAAGGTCAAGATTCAGTAGATTAACTGCCATCTTCTGTTATTTTAAAGTCACTATTTTTTTTTCTTTTGAGACAGAGTCCCACTCTGTTGCCCAGGCTGGAGTTCAGTGACACGATCTTGGCTCACTGCAACCTCCACCTCCTGGGTTCAAGCAATTCTCCTGCCTCAGCCTCCCAAGTAGCTGGGATTACAGGTGCCTGCCACCACGCCCAGCTAATTTTGTATTTTTAATAGAGACAGGATTTCTCCACGTTGGTCAGGCTGGTCTCAAACCCCCGACCTGAGGTGATCCTCCCACCTCGGCCTCCCAAAGTCCTAGGATTACAGGTGTGAGCCACTGCGCCCAGCCTAAAGTCACTATTCTTTACTAAATGCAAGTGTAGAGAATGCTAGAAATCTTTATTAATATTGCTGGTCATAAAATAATTAGTATTTTATTTAGTTTATGATTCTGGAATAAGTTTATATTTTGCAGAGTGCTTTTGTGCCCAGTCTCTACGTCACTTAGTCACTTATACTCCCGCCCCGAAAACATGTAAGCACTTTAGTCCTTGCAGAGGTGAAGAAAGTGAGCCCTGGCCCAAAATGACTGAAAGATTGGGAATATTAGAGTTTCACAGGAGGCTGGAACCCCCTCTTTGAGATCTAAACTCATCAAACAGATTCTAAATGACCTAAAAATGACTGCTCGGCATTGTAGACAGGTGGGTCTCAGAAGCCACAATCCCATTAGCAACAGGTGGCTCTCTAGGAGGGTATGAGTTACCAGGGAAACAGGATGTCATCTGTCTGTCCCTTTGGGCCACAACGCATCCTGCCCTTCTCCAGGGCTCTGTAGCTGAAGCTGACCTGCAGCACTGCATCAACAGATTCCTTTCCCTCCTCTTGTTGGCCTATGGATGGTTTTAGCCAATAGAGAACAGCAGCAGGAGAATAGAATGAGGAAGAAAATGAGGTCAAGCATTTGTGCCCCTGGCTCCCAACCTCCCAGTTTGCAGCAGACACACCGATTTCTATGCTTATGGCTGATACTCCTTGGGAAACCCTCTCCTGAGAGCTCCCAGTTCCATTTTCTAATTTTTTTTTAATACTTTATGTTCTAGGGTACATGTGCACAACGTGCATGTTTGTTACATGTATATACATGTGCCATGTTGGTGTGCTGCACCCATTAACTCATCATTTACATTAGGTAGATCTCCTAATGCTATCCCTTCCTCCTACGCCCTCCCCACAATAGGACCCGGTGTGTGATGCTCCCCTTCCTCTGTCCAAGTGATCTCATTGTTCAGTTCCCACCTATGAGTGAGAACATGCAGTATTTCGTTTTCTGTTCTTGTGATAGTTTGCTGAGAATGATGGTTTCCAGCTGTATCCATGTGCCTACAAAGGACACACACTCATCCTTTTTTATGGCTGCATAGTATTCTATGGTGTATATGTGCCACATTTTCTTAATCCAGTCTGTCACTGATGGATATTTGGGTTGATTCCAAGTCTTTGCTATTGTGAATAGTGCCTCAATAAACATATGTGTACATGTGTCTTTATAGCAGCATGACCTATAATCCTTTGGGTATATCCCCAGTAATGGGATGACTGGGTCAAACGGTATTTCTAGTTCTAGACCCTTGAGGAATCGCCACACTGTTTTCCACAATGGTTGAACTAGTTTACAGTCCCACCAACAGTGTAAAAGTGTTCCTATTTCTTCACATCCTCTCCAGCACCGGTGGTTTCCTGATTTTTAAATGATTGCTATTCTAACTGGTGTGAGATGGTATCTCATTGTGGTTTTGATTTGCATTTCTCTGATGGTGAGTGATGATGAGCATTTTTTCATGTGTCTGTTGGCTGTATGAATGTCTTCTTTTGAGAAGTGTCTCTTCATATCCTTTGCCCACTTTTTGATGGGGTTGTTTGGGTTTTTTTTGTAAATTTGATTGAGTTATTTATAGGTTCTGGATATTAGCCCTTTGTCAGATGAGTAGATTGAAAAACATTCTCCCATTCTGTAGGTTGCCTGTTCACTCTGATGGTAGTTTCTTTTGCTGTGTAGGAGCTCTTTAGTTTAATTAGATCCCATTTGTCAATTTGGGCTTTTGTTGCCATTGCTTTTGGTGTTTTAGACATGAAATCTTTGCCCATGCCTATGTCCTGAATAGTATTACCTAGGTTTTCTTCTAGGGTTTTTATGGTTTTAGGTCTAACATTTAAGTCTCTAATCCATCTTGAATTAATTTTCGTATAAGGAGTAAGGAAAGGATCCAGTTTCAGCTTTCTACTTATGGCTAGCCAATTTTCCCAGCACCATTTATTAAATAGGGAATCCTTTCCCCATTTCTTGTTTCTCTCAGGTTTGTCAAAGATCACATGGCTGTAGATGTGTGGTATTATTTTGGAGGGCTCTGTTCTGTTCCATTGGTCTATATCTCTGTTTTGGTACCAGTACCATGCTGTTTTGGTTACTGTAGCCTTGTAGTATACTTTGAAGTCAGGTAGTGTGATGACTTCAGCTTTGCTCTTTTGACTTAGGATTGTCTTGGCAATGCGGGCTCTTTTTTGGTTCCATATGAACTTTAAAGTAGTTTTTTCCAATTCTGTGAAGAAAGTCATTGGTAGCTTAATGGGGATGGCATTGAGTCTATAAATTACCTTGGGCAGTATGGCCATTTTCACGATATTGAGTCTTCCTATCCATGAGCATGGTATGTTCTCCCATTTGTTTGTGTCCTCTTTTATTTCACTGAGCAGTGGTTTGTAGTTCTCCTTGAAGAGGTCCTTTACATCCCTTGTAAGTTGGATTCCTAGGTATTTTATTCTCTTTGAAGCTATTGTGAATGGGAGTTCATTCATGATTTGGCTCTCTGTTTGTCTGTTACTGGTATATAAGAATGCTTGTGATTGTTGCATATTGATTTTGTATCCTGAGACTTTGCTGAAGTTGATTATCAGCTTAAGGAGATTTTGGGCTGAGACAATGGGGTTTTCTAACTATACAATCATGTCATCTGCAAACAGGGATAATTTTACTTCTTCCATTCCTATACCCTCTATTTCTTTCTCTTGCCTGATTGCCCTAGCCAGAGCTTCCAACACTATGTTGAATAGGAGCAGTGAGAGAGGGCATCCCTGTCTTGTGCCAGTTTACAAAGGGAATGCTTACAGTTTTTGTCCATTCAGTATGATATTGGCTGTAGGTTTGTCATAAATATCTCATCATTTTGAGATACGTTCCATCAATACCGAATTTATTGAGAGTTTTTTAACATAAGGGGATGTTAAAATTTGTCAAAGCCTTTTATGAATCTATAGAGATAATCATGTCGTTTTTGTCTTTGGTTCTCTTAATATGCTGGATTATGTTTGTTGATTTGCATATGTTGAACCAGCCTTGCATCCTAGGGATGAAGCCCACTTGATCATGGTGGATAAGCTTTTGATGTGCTGCTGGATTCAGTTTGCCAGTATTTTGTTGAGGATTTTTGCACCAATGTTCATCAGGGATATTGGTCTAAAATCCTCTTTTTTGGTTGTATTTCTGTCAGGCTTTGGTATCAGGATGATGTTTGCCTCATAAAATGAGTTAGGGAGGATTCCCTCTTTTTCTATTGATTGGAATAGTTTCAGAAGGAAAGGTACCAACTCCTCCTTGTAACTTCGGTAGAATTTGGCTGTGAATCCGTCTGGTCCTGGACTTTTTTTGGTTGGTAGGCTATTAATTATTGCCTCAATTTCAGAGCCTGCTCTTGGTCTATTCAGGGATTCAATTTCTTCCTGGTTTAGTCTTGGGAGAGTGTAAGTGTCCAGGAAATTATCCATTTCTTCTAGATTTTCTAGTTTATTTGTGTAGAGGTGTTTATAGTATTCTCTGATGGTAGTTTGTATTTCTATGTGGTCAGTGGTGATATCTCCTTTATCATATTTTACTGCGTTTATTTGATTCTTCTCTCTTTTCTTCTTTATAAGTCTTGCTAGCAGTCTATCCATTTTGTTGATCTTTTCAAAAAACCAGCTCCTGGATTCATTGATTTTTTGGAGGGTTTTTTGTGTCTCTATCTCCTTCAGTTCTGCTCTGATCTTAGTTATTTCTTGCCTTCTGCTAGCTTTTGAATGTGTTTGCTCTTGCTTCTCTAGTTCTTTTAATTGTGATGTTAGGGTGTCAAGTTTAGATCTTTCCTGCTTTCTCTTGTGGGCATTTAGTGCTATAAATTTCCCTCTACACACTGCTTTAAATGTGTCCCAGAGATTCTGGTATGTTGTATCTTTGTTCTCATTGGTTTCAAAGAACATCTTTATTTCTGCCTTCATTTCGTTATGTACCCAGTAGTCATTCAGGAGCAGGTTGTTCAGTTTCCATGTAGTTGAGCAGTTTTGATTGAGTTTCTTAGTCCTGAGTTCTAGTTTGATTGCACTGTGGTCTGAGAGACAGTTTGTTATAATTTCTGTTCTTGTACATTTGCTGAGGAGTGCTTTACTTCCAACTATGTGGTCAATTTTGGAATAAGTGTGATGTGGTGCTGAGAAGAATGTATATTCTGTTGATCTGGGGTGGAGAATTCTGTAGATGTCTATTAGGTTCGCTTGCTGCAGAGTTGAGTTCAATTTCTGGATATCCTTGTTAACTATCTGTCTCGTTGATCTGTCTAATGTTGACAGTGGGGTATTAAAGTCTCCCTTTATTATTATATGGGAGTCTAAGTCTCTGTAAGTCTCTAAGGACTTGCTTTGTGAATCTGGGTGCTCCTGTGTTGGATGCATATATATTTAGGACAGTTAGCTCTTCCTGATGAATTGATCCCTTTACCATTATGTAATGGTCTTCTTTGTCTCTTTTGATCTTTGATGGTTTAAAGTCTGTTTTATCAGAGACTAGGATTGCAACCCCTGCTTTTTTTTTTTTGTTTTCCATTTGCTTGGTAGATCTTCCTCCATCCCTTTATTTTGAGTCTATGTGTGTCTCTCCATGTGAGATGGGTCTCCTGAATACAGCACACTGATGAGTCTTGACTCTTTATCCAATTTGCCAGTCTGTGTCTTTTAATTGGACCATTTAGTCCATTTACATTTAAGGTTAATATTGTTATGTGTGAACTTGATCCTGCCATTATGATATTAGCTGGTTATTTTGCTCACTAGTTGATGCAGTTTCTCCTTAGCATCGATGGACTTTACATTTTGACATGTTTTTGCAATGGCTAGTACCTGTTGTTCCCTTCCATGTTTAGTGCTTCCTTCAGGATCTCTTGTAGGGCAGACCTGGTGTTGACAAAATCTCTAAGCATTTGCTTGTCTGTAAAGGATTTTATTTCTCCTTCACTTATGAAACTTAGTTTGGCTGGATATGAAATTCTGGGTTGAAAATTCTTTTCTTTAAGAATGTTGAATATTGCCCCCACTCTCTTCTGGCTTGCAGAGTTTCTGCTGAGAGGTCTGCTGTTAGTCTGATGGGCTTCCCTTTGTATGTAACCCGACCTTTCTCTCTGGCTGCCCTTAAGATTTTTTCCTTCATTTCAACTTTGATAGAGATGAAAATCATAACATGAGAAATACGTGGAAAATGCACAAGCTTCAGTAACTGACTCCATCAACTAGAAGAAAGAATATCAGTGATTGAAGATCAAATGAATGAAATGAAGCGAGAAGAGAAGTGTGGAGAAAATAGAGTAAAAAGTCATGAACAAAGCCTCCAAGAAGTATGGGATTATGTGAGAAGACCAAATCTACGTCTGACTGGTGTGCCTGAAAGTGACGGGGAATATAGAACCAAGTTGGAAAACACTCTGCAGGATATCATCCAGGAGAATTTCCCCAACCTAGTAAGGCAGGCCAACATTCAAATTCAGGAAATACAGAGAATGCCACAAAGATACTCCTCGAGAAGAGCAACTCCAAGACACATAATTGTCAGATTCACCCTGTTCCATTTTCAACCATCACTCCCCGCCCCTGCCCTTCAAGTTCAGAGGTAGAAATGGGCTCCCCACAGTTCCTAGCCTAAGGGAACTGCAGAGGTTGTTTCCCTAAAACTTGCCCACATTGTTATTAGGCTCTTTTCAAATCATTCACTGTGAAGGTCCTGTTGCTGTCCAAGGAAGAGAGGAAGAAAAGTGCAGTGTCAAAATGAGGAAGAGACACATGCATAAATGTTAACTGTTCTGTAGGTGACTCAGCCACCCACCATTCCCAATCAGGGTTAACGTTTTCATTTTAGTGAAAAAAGTATTATTAAGTAAATGCTCTATAGTTAAATATACTAAATTATAATGAACACCATCATTTTAATTATTTCATGCTTCTGAAGTAAGTTTATATTTTGCTGAGTGCTTTTGCCTAGTCTCTAAATCATTTAGTCACTCACACTCCCACCCCTAAAGCATGCAAGCAGTTTAGCCCTTGGAGAGATGAAGAAACTGAACCCTAGTCCATAATGACTAAAAGACTTAGAACATTAGAGTTTCACAGGAGGCAAGAAACCCACTTTGGGATCTAAACTCACCACACAGATTCTAAGTGGCCTAAATGACATTTCTATCTGACCATAATTCCTCCCCACAAACTTTAATATGCCTGACTTAACACCAGTGTTAGCTCGCTAAGATAAGTGATGGCTTTCATAGCCTGATAACCTAAGCTGCAATCAGAGAGGTGAATTTAAATTAATAATATCACGCACTGGAAAAGTGTGCTGCCCTGTCAATTCTACTTCCAATTACATGTTCTGGATCAAAAGGAGGCTTCCAGAAGAAAGTTAGTCCCTGAGTTTTTTGTCTCCTTCCCTTCCAAATAGAGCCCAGAGTGCCCTCCTGTGTATAAAGTAAAAACAAATCTCCACTGTTGACAATATTACTAAGATAAGTTTATGTGTGAGTGCTTATTTTGCTAACAAAAACATATAATTTGAGTGGCAGTTTTTTAAAACAAACATGTTTAATAAGTTGTTGTAGTGTTGGCATCATTGTTTTTGAGTCAAGCATATGTACTGTTTACAGTTGGAGTTGGGGGTCTCAGGAGTGAGGACAAGTCCAAGATACAAGTCTTGTTTTATTCTAAACTCAAAATTCAGAAGCCCAAAAAACTAAATATTTCTATCTTATAAGTAACGATAATTTGAAATTTAAAATAATTACTAGAATGTTCAAACACCTAACAACATATTATGACAAAGTTTACTAACTCTCATTATGCACATCAAAGGCTTTTTCTCATCAGGGCTTTTACCTAAATTAATTTGCCTGAGATATCACCTTTCCACAGCAGAGGACCCCTCAGTTGTCATGGTTTTTGTCATGACCTTGTCAAGTTCTCCATTTTCAGAAGGATTGTCAGAAAAATCCAGTTCAACAACCTGTAAAGGGCCCCACCTGTCTATCAATGAAGATTTGATTAAGGTTAGGCTATAAAGCACAACTTCCAAGCAAATTCCTAAATAAATGTTCAGGCAATTAAAATAATGTATCCATTTACCTCCCGAGGAAGCTATCCATCACACTTCTAAAATCGCAGTTTTGGAAGACAAGAAACACCCATGATAGAATTTGTTTCTTAATGAAAATATTAATAACTAGTTGTATTTTTATAGCTGGAGAGCAATTTGATTTAACTTTGGAGAGTAAATTGTATTTTTTTCTTTTGCAGAAGATTTACTTTAAGTTACTTACATTTTCCTGCATTCTCATCTATTTGTTGTGTTCTAGTGTCCTCCAATGGATATTCTCGATAGTACTGGTACTGCAGAATCTATCTGGCTCTGAGAATCACCAGGAGCCTGGATGGGATATGAGCTCTGTGGGTAAACAACCCTTGGAAGAAATCCAGTTCCCCTAGTCTGAGCTGAAATGAAGTAGCACTTAAGGCATATCCAAAAATCATTCTCCTTAATAGAAGATGAGTTCCAGACTCATTCGTATTAAATCCCATGATTCCCCTTTTCTTTTTAACATATTAAACAATCTTGAAAGTGGTGGACCCATTTATATAAAAGTTACTGTTGAAAAATGCAGAAAAAGTATAATTTGGTGGCTGGAATTTAGAGGTATGTGACACAGTGATAAACTGGATATCAAGTAAGACACAATTAATATTCTTTTATAGCCTAGAGAACACAGAAAGTATTCTAGAGCAATGACATTTGGCTGAAATGCAGTTTGTTACACAATAAGAAAAGATAAAGACTAAAACCATTTAATTAATGGATAGATTAGTCTGAATTATTGAGAAATCTGAATGGTGAAACCCCATCTCTACTAAAAATACAAAAATTAGCTGGGCATGGTTGTGCACACCTGTAGTCCCAGCTACTTGGGAGGCTGAGGCAGAAGAATCGCTTGAAACCAAGAGGCAAAGGTTGCAGTGAGCTGAGATCACACCACTGCACTCCAGCCTGGGTGACAGAGTGAGACTCCTTCTCAAAATAAAAAATAAAAAAAAGGGCTTTTGTATTTTCCATGGTCACAATTAGCATGCAATTTTAATAGATAGCCCAAGTAATTATAGCAAAACTCAGGGCTATTTTTGTAAATTGATTTGTATGTGGGTAGAGGGAAGTCTAACCACCACATGTTCTAAATGTTCTTGTTATTTACATTTTAAATCACTCCTCCTATATCCCACAACAGGTGTTGAATCTTGTATTAAATCGTGTCCCAATTTTGATCCAGAAAATACAGTGACTCGCTCAAACTACGGGTTTGGGAAGGAGCACACAAAGAGGAACTTGGGTCTGTTGAATACATGAGAATAACTCCTTGAGCAGATAAGAATGCAAACCATACCCCACTTCCACATAGAGCGAGAAGATAGCTGAAATATGGTATCTGATGCTTCATGGGTGTGCTTCCCTAATGCATATGTTATCCTATCAGTTATGTATATCTAAGATTTCACAGGAGTATATGTTTTCCTAGTGCGTACAGGCTACAGAGGTTACAGTCCCATAAACCTTTTAAAATAACTATGTAACACTATAGCCTTTAAAATTTGAAGTGGTACCATAAGGTACTATAACCACATGCAGGGACAATATTATGGGTATGATTCTCTCACCTACTTCACCCATTTCACAGGAATTCTGAAGACCTGCCATTGTGCCTGCAAAACAGAAGATCTGGAATTTTCCTTTTTTTCTATTTTTATTTTAGGTTCAGGGAGTACCTGTGCAGGTTTTTTACATGGCTAAATTGCAGGATATGCAGAAGACTGAAACTGGACTCCTTCCTTTCACCATAGACAAAAATTAACTTAAGATGGATTTAAAACTTAAATGTAAGGCCTAAAACAATAAAACCATAGAAGAAAACCTAGGAAATACCAATGTGGACATCAGCCTTGGCAAATAATTTATGATTAAGTCCCTGATACGGTTTGGATTTCTGTCCCTGCCCAAATCTCATGTCAAATTGTAATCTCCAATGTTGGAAGGGAGGCCTGGTGGGAGGTGATTGGGTCATGGGGGCAATTTCTCACGAATGGTTTAGCACCATCCCCTTCGTGCTGTTCTTGTGATAGAAAGTGAGTTCTCATGAGATCTCGTTGAGCGTGTACCACCTCCCCTGTCCCTTGCTCCTGCTCCCGCTATGTGAGATGCCTCACTCCTCCTTTGCCTTCCTAAGGCCTCCCCAAAAGTAGAAGCTGCTATGCTTCCTGTACAGAACTGCGAACCAATTAAACCTCTTTTCTCTATAAAAGAAATAGACTAAAGCAGTTCTCAAAAGCAACTGCAAAAAATAAAAAATAATAATTAACAAGCCAGACTTAATTAAACTAAGGAGCTTCTGCACAGCAAAAGATACATCCTATATGTTTTCTGTTTATTCTGTAGATAACAGGATGGGAGAAAATATTTGCAAACTGGAATGTTTCTAAGAAGACAGATATTTTAATAAAATGATGAATCATAGCCGCCAAGGAAATCCAATCATTAGATGTTAATTTTGGATTATGAATACTGGTGTCCCTTAGTATCCATGGAGAATTGGTTTCATGACCCCCTGTGGATACCAAAATTTGTGGATGCTCAAGTCTCTGATATAAAATGGCATGGTATTTATATAAAACCTATGCACACCCTCTCATATACTTTAAAGCATCTCTAGATTACTTATAATACCTAACATAATGGAAATGCTATGTATACAGTTGTTTAGTGTATTGTTTAGAGGACAATGACCAAAAAAGTCTGTACATGCTCAGTATAGATCTAACCAACTATTTTTTTCTGAATATTTTCAATCCATGCTTTGTAGAACCCATAAATACAGAAGACTGACTATAAACTGACTAAATTAAACTAAACTAAACTGAACTAAAACTGGATAACACCTGTGACACATCCTAAAAGCAAGTAAGTAATAACTATCAGTAAGTTAAATGCAAATGTGAACTACATGTATTTGTTCATGGGAACCTGATTACACTTCTAACTATAGGGCTATGAGTCCCACTGTGCTGTACCATCAAGAAGACAGTAAGTCTCTTATCAGTTCATTCCACCATGTTTATTGACAAACATACTATAGAGAACAGGAAAGCACACGAAGATACCTGCATGTAAGTGTGCACATATGCATAACTATAAATATGAAAATGGCTGTACCAGTAATAACCTGCAAAACCCAGCATCTCCTGAGAAAAGTTCGCCAAGTTTTTGAGAATCTATGTGAGATAACCATCAGAAAGAGAAGAATAAATGGTATTTCCTAAATGCACTGCACTAGCATCTCTGGTTGTACACATTCTATCACCAAGATGGTTGAGATGCTCCTCCTGCCATAAGGTGGTACCCAGCACATAACCAGGGCAGCTTACATGAATAATTGCTCTAGCTTTCGGTGGCTTGAAGGCAGGCACTTGAGCCTCCAGAAGTTCTGGTGTAACCTTCACTTACTCAGCCATTATCATTCACAACTGTGCTCTTCTGGTAAGGTTCTTGCCATATAGAAGTTTATAATTTTTGGAGAATCCAGCTGATCTTCCTGTTAAGTATCCTAACTATGTGGACTTCCTTCTATATTCTTTAGATTAATAAACCTTATTTGATTGACTCATCCACGAGCTGTCTCTGGGTTCTCCATCAACCTGAAGCTAGTATTTTCATTTGTCAATAAAAATTTATTTGTCACATAGTAATTCACGTAAGACTAAAACCTGTATAAGACATTTCATTATGAAATTTATGAATACATTGTCCCCTGTGATGATCAAATTCACTCTGGTAACTCAATAATCACACATTTCAGAAGTCACTAGAAAAAAACTGCAGCTCCAAACAGCCAACAAGACATTTCAGCAGGGATATCTTGGTATTATGAC
Source organism: Macaca fascicularis (assembly GCF_037993035.2). NCBI lineage: Eukaryota > Metazoa > Chordata > Mammalia > Primates > Cercopithecidae > Macaca > Macaca fascicularis. The sequence continues at coordinate 25,453,100 of NC_088376.1, read as the reverse complement.
TACCTGTGTCAATCTAGGGCCTACACTGGAGTACAGATTGGAATATGTTTATTTCATGGTAGTAGAAGAAGCTCAAGAAGGCAAGCCCAAATGTGTAGGTCCATTGTCCAAACGAAGTTACATAGCCAAGTCCAAAGTCAAGGGTCATGGAAATACCCTTGCTAAAGTGACGGCAAGAATGTCGATATATAAAACTACTACTCAACTACTGAAAGGCGAAGAAGCAATACAAATAACTCAATCTACCACAGTCATAAAGGTAAACAAGAAAGAGAAACTGTATTATGAGATGGAAGACCTGGATTCTAAGTCTTGTTCACTCACTATCTACTTGAACAACTGAGTAATGAATCTCTTTGGTCCCAGGTGGGTAAGAGGCAAGTACACTAAATGATTTAAGAAGACTTATACGGTCCCAATTATGCTCAGAGAGCTTTATCTCTCATCTCAAATCAACTCCTAGTCCCATCATGCATATGGCTTTTAAAGTTATGAGTCTCCTACTCAGTATTAATAGATTAATCCCTGTTCTATAATTGAGGAATGACTCACTCCCATTACTATCTCCATTGTACTGTATTTTCCATAGGCACCTACACTTGCCCCTTCGTGTATACTTCTTCCTGTCCTTAACATTTAGCCTTAATCATTAACTGTTGAAAGAATGTCCTAGAGGGTCTCATAATTCTTATATTATTTAGCATAATTAATTTTATCTAAAATATTCCTTAATCAAATCCACATCTAAACCTTTAGTGATCCCTTTCCGCCATTTCTTGCAGGTCTAAATTTGTTAGCCTACCATTCAAATATCTCTTTTCTGTTTTTCTTTTGTTATCATTCCATTCACTCCACTTGAAGAAAACAAAATCCTCCAAGTATGCTGATCTTCCCATTGGTAAAAAAAAAAAAAAAAAAAAAACACTATCTGAAACTTGAAATTGAAGTAAAAGGGTGAGTACCATGTCCTTTAAAACTCATTTGGAGTCATTACTTCAAAGGTCCACTGAATGATTATTTAGGGGTATATACCTTGTTCAAATTATGTTTATCATTAAAGACCTAGATGTAGTGAAGTCACATGTTGACATGTAGATTTTTGTCCAGTCGAAAACATAAACCCCATGGTTACCACTTATTATCTCATAGAATATTACCTGGTTGTTTTTTTTTTTTTAATTTATTTATTATTATTATACTTTAAGTTGTAGGGTACATGTGCATAACGTGCAGGTTTGTTACATATGTATACTTGTGCCATGTTGGTGTGCTGCACCCATCAACTCGTCATTTACATCAGATATAACTCCCAATGCAATCCCTCCCCCCTCCCCCCTCCCCATGATAGGCCCCGGTGCGTGATGTTCCCCTTCCTGAGTCCAGGTGATCTCATTGTTCAGTTCCCACCTATGAGTGAGAACATGCGGTGTTTGGTTTTCTGTTCTTGTGATAGTTTGCTGAGAATGATGGTTTCCAGCTGCATCCATGTCCCTACAAAGGATACAAACTCATCCTTTTTGATGGCTGCATAGTATTCCATGGTGTATATGTGCCACATTTTCTTAATCCAATCTGTCACTGATGGACATTTGGGTTGATTCCAAGACCCAAATTACCTGGTTTTGTGTTTAACCTAGCAATCACATCCTGCCTTTGCTTTATTAAATGAGTAAACATCTCTAGTTCCTCCAATGGGCTCAGAACCAGCCATACCATTATACTAATTTTCTCATTAGTTAATGAGATGAATAAAGTCTTTCCCATATTTATTTTAAGTCTGTAAAACTGCTATGTTTTTAATTTTTTGAAAACTGTACTATTTTAACACTAATCTCTTTTTTTAAAGTTTTGCTCATTTTTCTTAACATTGTTCAAACTGCTGTACCCTATCAAAAATATCTTATACTTCTCCATGCTAATCAAGATCCTACCTTTCCTCCAAGTTCTTATTCCAATCATATTTCCTTGAAAAGATCTTTAAACTGACCAGGTATTTTTAGCCTGCATTATTACTTCTGCTTCTTTGTAATTTTATTTATTTTAAAATGTTTATTTTGGATTTTTTGACTAGATGAGAGTCCAGACAACAAGCATGCTGTTGAAATTTAATCATAACAAAAGCATTTTTAAACACTGATATTTATAGATACACAAAAAATGACTAGGGTATGGCAGTTCTCAGAACTTTTAGAAAACATAATAATGTATACTTTATATTTCATAGAATATTACAGAGTACAAAAAGTGTGAGAGGATTAAACAAGGAACCATTCAACATCAAAAATACATTAATTAGCAAGTTTACTACTTTCCTAGACCTGCTTAGTCAAAATCTGGAAAACACTTTAAATAGTCTTTGCACAATGAAAAGGAATCAGCACAGATAAAGAGTGCCAGACGCAGCTGCAGAGTCAGCCTTTTGTGAGAAGTTCATTTTTAGAGAATCACTTGTAAATTTATGTAGCACCAAATCACTTTCATCTCAAAAGAAAAACAAGCTGCTGCCATTCCCAGGGATGGGAGGGTGGGTGATTTCCTGCACTCACTCCCCTATGGATCAAGCTTTTTCTATGCATGTATTTGTTTAAGATCTTCTACCTCAACAGTAAACATTGGGACAGCTCCCCATTAGCACTAAACAATGGGAAAACTCAATTCTGATCAATTATATTTTCCTTTAAAATTATTTTCATTTATGGCTAGCCTGTGCAACATTGTGAGTCCCTGTCTCTAGTAAATATTTTCATTATTAGCTAGTTGTTTCAGCTGGAAACATAATTTAAAGACTCCACCCAAAATAAAATTATACATAAAAATTAATTCTACATAAAAATTAACCTAGAAAGAAAGAAAACTATCCTCCCTTCAAGCCCTTTAACCAGAGTTTTTATTCTGGAGAGTTCCTGGAAGTACAGGCTTAGGGGTAGATGAAGAGCAGTGTTAAAATCAGGCTTCGGGAACCAGGAAGTTTGTGTGCCTTACCTTGGACCATGACAACAGTTTCCTGTCTCATCTCCAAGGCTTTGTTCTCTCACTTCCAGCTCCATCTTCCTATAGCATCATCTGATAATGTCACCCAGAAACCTTCAGTAGCTACTCACTAGTTCCCAAAGAGAATCTAAATTTCTTATCCTGCCTTTCAAGACCTTCACGATTAATCCCAAACTACCTCTTCCACTTACATTTCTCCCGACAGACCTGTATAAGACAAACACTTCAGCTAAATCAATATCCTCCAACATACCTTTTATTTCTTCTTGTCTACACCTTATTCTTATTCTCCCCTTTGCTTGGCACACTCTTCACCAACCATCTCTGCTTACTATTCTAGGTTCTACTCAAATTTCATATCATCCTCAAGATCTTCCCTATAATCATCATTACTCATTGCTTCTTGTCTTCAATTCCTGTAGCTTTTTTCTTTTGTATTATTCTGTTGCATTAATCATATAATAGGCATATGTATTATCCCTCTTATAAGATAAGGACAGTAATCACATCTTACATACTGATCACTTGCCCTCCGATTGTGAAATAGGCACTCAATAATTATGTGCTGAATGAATGAACTGCAAAGAAATTGTAATCTCTATGTTGTGTGCTGGTTTTATGAATTCCATTTTTACAAGCTGGGGTTGATCTTTCGCCAATTTTTGTACTTTTACTCCATAATGTAACAAAAAAATATTTTTTAGTGAGTCAAGTTCATCAAAAGTTTGACAAGTCTATAGAATGCTAGTTAATTCATACCAGCCTCTTGGTTTGACCTAAACATGACCCTCTGAAAATGTGGTACCTATTCTGGATGATACCATGTTCCTCTTCCAGGGAAACTGTGTAACAATTTCAATGAAAAGTTCAATTGCCTAAAGAACTTTCAGAAAAATCTGAGAGGTCAGAGCCTCCGATGCAGGTTGGACTCAAGATTTTTGTGCAGGACATTTATTGAGAGTGCTCTCAGGAACAATATGTTCAAGAGCAGAGAAGGAAGTGGGACTGGGCAGTGGAAGAAGCTAGCCAGCAATGCAGTCATAATGAGGCTCTGATCCCAGTAGGAGCTCTGGGGCGAGGGTGGCCCTGTTCCTCCCAAGAGAGAACCATATCTTACACCCATGAATTGATCAATTATGAATGTGGGCTTCCTGAGAAGGAAGCACCCTTGGTCAAAGTGGTCTCTTCCATGGAGGCAATTCTCAAAGACGGCTGAGGAGACCTCTCAGGACTCAATCTTCCCAGCAACTGAGAGAATAAATCCTCCAGTGCTCAAGTGGAGAGTTTAGCCAGCACAGTCCAGCAACCACAACTAAATCTAAATACTCATACAGCTAATGTTGTTTTCATCAAGTCCTAGAGTGTTTCATTTCATTTTGTTTTGTTTTGTTTTACATACCTTAATTCTATAAGGCAAAAGACAGTTTTACACTCCCCTATTTCTCATGCAACATTCCTGTACAAGTCTGAAACATATATTGCACTGCTTTTCCCAACCACAGCAGTTTTTATTCCCAAAACAAATTGAATATGTGTTTGTATCTCTTCCTTTGCTCTCATGGTCATATTGCAAGAAGAATGATAAATGGAAAGACTTATAGTTAGCAAGTAATGAGGGAAAAGGGGGAAATGTTTTCTGAGTCATTTCAGGAAACTTCTTTTTATTACAGTTAGGGATGCATCTGAGGCAATATTTTATAATACAAAGCATTTTGAAGAGTCAGCAAATATCTCGCCAACTTGGACAAACAGGATAATGCAGAGTCCTGCATGGATTTATTTGCCCTTTTGCACTAATTCCCTAGTTTTGGTGTCTTTACATTAGAGTCTATAAAGAACTTTTACATACATTGTTTGTCATTTTCTCAAGAATTCTGTAAAATAGCCAAAGATTACAATTATCTCTATTTTAAAGTTACAAACTATGACCCAGAGAGCTTAATTGATCTTTTTCAACTGCACGTAGATAACAAGGAGAAAAGTGACTCCTTAGCCTAGCTGTTCAAAGCATATTGACTTAACTAGCATCACACTAGCAGGGGCCAACCACCATACTGCCATCCACTGTAAGACCATCACAAATCATTCGTTAGAAATGACATGTAAAGCTTGCAAATAATTTACTTTTACATGTAAAGAGTAGTTTGCATAAAAATATATCTCTTGCTCAATTTATGTTCTGAAATGTTTTTTCCAGTAGAATAAAATTGCTATAGAAGGAACAGTAAGACTTTGATAAGCCTATGGGAGTGTGTCTGGCATATGAAGCCCAGTTATCAAGTGTCTTGGTGGCATGTTGTACTGCATCACCCTGCCTCTAAGATCTGTGACCATGTCTCCTCCTTTACATTTGCCACCAGACACAGCTCCTGAGTTTTGACCTCACCTCTAAAACTCTTCTTCAAGATAGAGTTAACCATACACTGTTGATCCTAGAACTATTCATTAGCTGCTTGTAGCTACTTACTCACCACAGTTAATAAAGCTCAGCATCTCCTCTTCTCCACCCTATCATGCCTACTTTCATTCTTTTGCAACCCTAATTCTGTGGCATGATATTTCGTTAGTAAAATGTTTATGATGTTTAAAATTACCAAACTCAGAACAGCAATAAGAATATTTATCTATTAGCAATTACAGAATCCAACAAACATATCGAAGTCTGGTGATTCAACTACATGAGGGAGAAACAGGAATCAGAAAAGGAAGGCACCAGTAATCACCAACCAAGGGCATTGCCACATTTCTAAAAATACATTGGCCAGGGGGGCGGAGCAAGATGGCCGAATAGGAACAGCTCCAGTCTCCAACTCCCAGCGCGAGCAACACAGAAGACCAGTGATTTCTGCATTTTCAACTGAGGTACTGGGTTCATCTCACTGGGGAGTGCCGGACAATCGGTGCTGGTCAGCTGCTGCAGCCCGACCAGCGAGAGCTGAAGCAGGGCGAGGCATTGCCTCACCTGGGAAGCGCAAGGGGGAAGGGAATCCCTTTTCCTAGCCAGGGGAACTGAGACACACAACACCTGGAAAATCGGGTAACTCCCACCCCAATACTGCGCTTTAAGCAAACAGGCACACCAGGAGATCATATCCCACGCCTGGCCGGGAGGGTCCCACACCCACGGAGCCTCCCTCATTGCTAGCACAGCAGTCTGTGATCTACCGGCAAGGCAGCAGCAAGGCTGGGGGAGGGGCGCCCGCCATTGCTGAGGCTTAAGTAGGTAAACATAGCCTCTAGGAAGCTCGAACTGGGTGGAGCTCACAGCAGCTCAAGGAAACCTGCCTGTCTCTGTAGACTCCACCTCTGGGGACAAGGCACAACTATACAACAACAAAAGCAGCAGAAAACTGCAGACGCAAACGACCCTGTCTGACAGCTTTGAAGAGAGCAGTGGATCTCCCAACACGGAGGTTGAGATCTGAGAAGGGACAGACTCCCTGCTCAAGTGGGTCCCTGACCCCTGAGCAGCCTAACTGGGAGACATCCCCCACTAGGGGCAGTCTGATACCCCACACCTCACAGGGAGGAGTACACCCCTGAGAGGAAGCTTCCAAAGCAAGAATCAGACAGGTACACTCGCTGTTCAGAAATATTCTATCTTCTGCAGCCTCTGCTGCTGATACCCAGGCAAACAGGGTCTGGAGTGGACCTCAAGCAATCTCCAACAGACCTACAGCTGAGGGTCCTGACTGTTAGAAGGAAAACTATCAAACAGGAAGGACACCTACACCAAAACCCCATCAGTACATCACCATCATCAAAGACCAGAGGCAGATAAAACCACAAAGATGGGGAAAAAGCAGGGCAGAAAAGCTGGAAATTCAAAAAATAAGAGCGCATCTCCCCCGGCAAAGGAGCTCAGCTCATCGCCAGCAACGGATCAAAGCTGGACGGAGAATGACTTTGACGAGATGAGAGAAGAAGGCTTCAGTCCATCAAATTTCTCAGAGCTAAAGGAGGAATTACGTACCCAGCGCAACGAAACTAAAAATCTTGAAAAAAAAGTGGAAGAATTGATGGCTAGAGTAATTAATGCAGAGAAGGTCCTAAACGAAATGAAAGAGATGAAAACCATGACACGAGAAATACGTGACAAATGCACAAGCTTCAGTAACCGACTCGATCAACTGGAAGAAAGAGTATCAGCGATTGAGGATCAAATGAATGAAATGAAGCAAGAAGAGAAACCAAAAGAAAAAAGAAGAAAAAGTAATGAACAAAGCCTGCAAGAAGTATGGGATTATGTAAAAAGACCAAATCTACGTCTGATTGGGGTGCCTGAAAGTGAGGGGGAAAATGGAACCAAGTTGGAAAACACTCTTCAGGATATCATCCAGGAGAACTTCCCCAACCTAGTAGGGCAGGCCAACATTCAAATCCAGGAAATACAGAGAACGCCACAAAGATACTCCTCGAGAAGAGCAACTCCAAGACACATAATTGCCAGATTCACCAAAGTTGAAATGAAGGAAAAAATCTTAAGGGCAGCCAGAGAGAAAGGTCGGGTTATCCACAAAGGGAAGCCCATCAGACTAACAGCAGATCTCTCGGCAGAAACTCTCCAAGCCAGAAGAGAGTGGGGGCCAATATTCAACATTCTTAAAGAAAAGAATTTTAAACCCAGAATTTCATATCCAGCCAAACTAAGTTTCATAAGTGAAGGAGAAATAAAATCCTTTACAGATAAGCAAATGCTTAGAGATTTTGTCACCACTGGCCTGCCTTACAAGAGATCCTGAAGGAAGCACTAAACATGGAAAGGAACAACCGGTACCAGCCATTGCAAAAACATGCCAAAATGTAAAGACCATTGAGGCTAGGAAGAAACTGCATCAACTAACGAGCAAAATAACCAGTTAATATCATAATGGCAGGATCAAGTTCACACATAACAATCTTACCCTTAAATGTAAATGGACTAAATGCTCCAATTAAAAGACACAGACTGGCAAACTGGATAAAGAGTCAAGACCCATCAGTCTGCTGTATTCAGGAGGCCCATCTCACACGCAGAGACATACATAGGCTCAAAATAAAGGGATGGAGGAAGATTTACCAAGCAAATGGAGAACAAAAAAAAGCGGGGGTTGCAATACTAGTCTCTGATAAAACAGACTTTAAACCATCAAAGATCAAAAGAGACAAAGAAGGCCATTACATAATGGTAAAGGGATCAATTCAACAGGAAGAGCTAACTATCCTAAATTTATATGCACCCAATACAGGAGCACCCAGATTCATCAAGCAAGTCCTTAGAGACTTACAAAGAGAATTAGACTCCCATACAATAATAATGGGAGACTTCAACACTCCACTGTCAACATTAGACAGATCAACGAGACAGAAAGTTAACAAGGATATCCAGGAATTGAACTCATCTCTGCAGCAAGCAGACCTAATAGACATCTATAGAACTCTCCACCCCAAATCAACAGAATATACATTGTTCTCAGCACCACATCGCACTTACTCCAAAATTGACCACGTAATTGGAAGTAAAGCACTCCTCAGCAAATGTACAAGAACAGAAATTACAACAAACTCTCTCTCAGAACACAGTGCAATCAAACTAGAACTCAGGACTAAGAAACTCAATCAAAACCGCTCAACTACATGGAAACTGAACAACCTGCTCCTGAATGACTACTGGGTACAGAACGAAATGAAGGCAGAAATAAAGATGTTCTTTGAAACCAATGAGAACAAAGATACAACATACCAGAATCTCTGGGACACATTTAAAGCAGTGTGTAGAGGGAAATTTATAGCACTAAACGCCCACAAGAGAAAGCAGGAAAGATCTAAAATTGACACTCTAACATCGCAATTAAAAGAACTAGAGAAGCAAGAGCAAACACATTCGAAAGCTAGCAGAAGGCAAGAAATAACTAAGATCAGAGCAGAACTGAAGGAGATAGAGACACAAAAAACCCTCCAAAAAATCAATGAATCCAGGAGTTGGTTTTTTGAAAAGATCAACAAAATTGACAGACCACTAGCAAGACTAACAAAGAAGAAAAGAGAGAAGAATCAAATCGACGCAATTAAAAATTATAAAGGGGATACCACCACCAACCCCACAGAAATACAAACTACCATCAGAGAATACTGTAAACACCTCTACACAAATAAACTGGAAAATCTAGAAGAAATGGATAATTTCCTGGACACTTACACTCTTCCAAGACTAAACCAGGAAGAAGTTGAATCCCTGAATAGACCAATAGCACGCTCTGAAATTGAGGCAATAATTAATAGCCTACCAACCAAAAAAAGTCCAGGACCAGATGGATTCACAGCTGAATTCTACCAGAGGTACAAGGAGGAGTTGGTACTATTCCTTCTGAAACTATTCCAATCAATAGAAAAAGAGGGAATCCTCCCTAACTCATTTTATGAGGCAAACATCATCCTGATACCAAAGCCTGGCAGAGATACAACAAAAAAAGAGAATTTTAGACCAATATCCCTGATGAACATCAATGCAAAAATCCTCAATAAAATACTGGCAAACCGGATTCAGCAACACATCAAAAAGCTTATCCACCATGATCAAGTGGGCTTCATCCCTGGGATGCAAGGCTGGTTCAACATTCGCAAATCAATAAACATAATCCAGCATATAAACAGAACCAAAGACAAGAACCACATGATTATCTCAATAGATGCAGAAAAGGCTTTTGACAAAATTCAACAGCCCTTCATGCTAAAAACGCTCAATAAATTCGGTATTGATGGAAAGTACCTCAAAATAATAAGAGCTATCTATGACAAAACTACAGCCAATATCATACTGAATGGGCAAAAACTGGAAACATTCCCTTTGAAAACTGGCACAAGACAGGGATGCCCTCTCTCACCACTCCTATTCAACATAGTGTTGGAAGTTCTGGCTAGGGCAATTAGGCAAGAGAAAGAAATCAAGGGTATTCAGTTAGGAAAAGAAGAAGTCAAATTGTCCCTGTTTTCAGATGACATGATTGTATATTTAGAAAACCCCATTGTCTCAGCCCAAAATCTCCTTAAGCTGATAAGCAACTTCAGCAAAGTCTCAGGATACAAAATTAATGTGCAAAAATCACAAGCATTCTTATACACCAGTAACAGACAAACAGAGAGCCAAATCAGGAATGAACTTCCATTCACAATTGCTTCAAAGAGAATAAAATACCTAGGAATCCAACTTACAAGGGATGTGAAGGACCTCTTCAAGGAGAACTACAAACCACTGCTCAGTGAAATAAAAGAGGACACAAACAAATGGAAGAACATACCATGCTCATGGATAGGAAGAATCAATATCGTGAAAATGGCCATACTGCCCAAGGTAATTTATAGATTCAATGCCATCCCCATCAAGCTACCAATGAGTTTCTTCACAGAATTGGAAAAAACTGCTTTAAAGTTCATATGGAACCAAAAAAGAGCCCGCATCTCCAAGACAATCCTAAGTCAAAAGAACAAAGCTGGAGGCATCACGCTACCTGACTTCAAACTATACTACAAAGCTACAGTAACCAAAACAGCATGGTACTGGTACCAAAACAGAGATATAGACCAATGGAACAGAACAGAGTCCTCAGAAATAATACCACACATCTACAGCCATCTGATCTTTGACAAACCTGAGAGAAACAAGAAATGGGGAAAGGATTCCCTATTTAATAAATGGTGCTGGGAAAATTGGCTAGCCGTAAGTAGAAAGCTGAAACTGGATCCTTTCCTTACTCCTTATATGAAAATTAATTCAAGATGGATTAGAGACTTAAATGTTAGACCTAATACCATAAAAATCCTAGAGGAAAACCTAGGTAGTACCATTCAGGACATAGGCATGGGCAAAGACTTCATGTCTAAAACACCAAAAGCAACAGCAGCAAAAGCCAAAATTGACAAATGGGATCTCATTAAACTAAAGAGCTTCTGCACTGCAAAAGAAACTACCATCAGAGTGAACAGGCAACCTACAGAATGGGAGAAAAGTTTTGCAATCTACTCATCTGACAAAGGGCTAATATCCAGAACCTACAAAGAACTCAAACAAATTTACAAGAAAAAAACAAACAACCCCATCAAAAAGTGGGCAAAGGATATGAACAGACATTTCTCAAAAGAAGACATTCATACAGCCAACAGACACATGAAAAAATGCTCATCATCACTGGCCATCAGAGAAATGCAAATTAAAACCACAATGAGAGGCCGGGCGCGGTGGCTCAAGCCTGTAATCCCAGCACTTTGGGAGGCCGAGATGGGCGGATCACGAGGTCAGGAGATCGAGACCATCCTGGCTGACACTGTGAAACCCCGTCTCTACTAAAAATACAAAAAACTAGCCGGGCGAGGTGGCGGGCGCCTGTAGTCCCAGCTACTCGGGAGGCTGAGGCAGGAGAATGGCGGGAACCCGGGAGGCGGAGCTTGCAGTGAGCTGAGATCCGGCCACTGCACTCCAGCCTGGGTGGCAGAGCGAGACTCCGTCTCAAAAAAAAAAAAAAAAAAAACCACAATGAGATACCATCTCACACCAGTTAGAATGGCGATCATTAAAAAGTCAGGAAACAACAGGTGCTGGAGAGGATGTGGAGAAATAGGAACACTTTTACACTGTTGGTGGGATTGTAAACTAGTTCAACCATTATGGAAAACAGTATGGCGATTCCTCAAGGATCTAGAACTAGATGTACCATATGACCCAGCCATCCCATTACTGGGGATATACCCAAAGGATTATAAATTATGCTGCTATAAAGACACATGCACACGTATGTTTATTGCGGCACTATTCACAATAGCAAAGACTTGGAATCAACCCAAATGTCCATCAGTGACAGATTGGATTAAGAAAATGTGGCACATATACACCATGGAATACTATGCAGCCATCAAAAAGGATGAGTTTGAGTCCTTTGTAGGGACATGGATGCAGCTGGAAACCATCATTCTCAGCAAACTATCACAAGAACAGAAAACCAAACACCGCATGTTCTCACTCATAGGTGGGAACTGAACAATGAGATCACTCGGACTCAGGAAGGGGAACATCAAACACCGGGGCCTATCATGGGGAGGGGGGAGGGGGGAGGGGGGAGGGATTGCATTGGGAGTTATACCTGATGTAAATGACAAGTTGATGGGTGCAGCACACCAACAAGGCAGAAGTATACATATGTAACAAACCTGTACGTTATGCACATGTAACCTACAACTTAAAGTATAATAATAATAAATAAATTAAAAAAAAAAATACATTGGCCATGTTTTGAACACAATCGTGCCTTTTTTTTTTTTTTTTTTTTTTTGAGACAGAGTCTCACTCTGTCGCCCAGGCTAGAGTCCAGTGGTGCAATCTCAGCTCACTGCAAGCTCTGCCTCCTGGGTTCACGCCATTCTCCTGCCTCAGCCTCTCAAGTAGCTGGGACTACAGGCTCCCACCACCACGCCCAGCTAATTTTTTTTGTACTTTTAGTAGAGACGGGGTTTCACCGTGTTAGCCAGGATGATCTCGATCTCCTGACCTTATGATCCGCCCGCCCCGGCCTCCCGAAGTGCTGGGATTACAGGTGTGAGCCACTGCGCCCGGCCCACAATTGTGCTTTTAAGAAACAATAGTATCTGAAAGAAAAAATGGATATCAAAGCAACAAACTCCAATTAGTCAAACAAACTAACGACCTTGTCATAGTATATATCAGAATAAGAAATGATCAGAAATATTTCTAAAGAAACTCTTTCATCCTTTCTTCAACAGGAGATTCATACTTCTTGCTTACATAAGACTAAAAATAAATCATACAGGCCATCTGATGTTGTTACTACAGCAATAATAAAATTTATTTTTTAACAAGCTGATTTCAAAATACAGTCAAATGAACAGGTGCTCCTTCAACCATCCTAAGTGAGTCACTCTAAGAGTCACTTAGAAGGCTATACAGAAGGTGAGTTTAGCTTAGTGAAACTGATTTCAAAAAGCTACACATAAAAATTAGTCTCCCCCTATGAAAAGGTTCCCAACATCTTCATCAGAGAAATGTACATCAAAACTACAGGATATCATCTTATTCCAGTTACAATGGCTTTTATCCAAAAGACAGGCAATAATAGATGCTGGTGAGGATGTAGAGAAAAGGGAACCCTTGTATACTGTTGTTGGAAATGTAAATTAGTATAGCCACTATGGAAAACAATTTGGAGGTTCTTTTAAAAATTAAAAATAGAACTAAAATATGATCCAGTCATCTTACTGCTAGATGCATACTCAAAAGAAAAAAAAATCAGTATATTGAAGAGATGTCTATACTCTTATGTTTACTACAGCACTATTCACAATAGCCAAGATTTGAAATCAACCCAAATGTCCAGCAACAGACAAATGGATAAAGAAAATGTGTTACATATACACAATGGAGTACTATGTAGCCACAAAAAGAATGAGATCCTGTCATTTTCAATAATATGGATGGAACTAGAGAATATTGTGTTAAGTTAAATAAGCCAGACACAGAAACAAACTGCATGTTCTCACTCATTTGTGGGAGCTAAAGATTTAAACAGTTGAACTCATGGAGATAGAGAGTAGAATAATGGTTACCAGAGGCTGGGAAGGGTTGGGGGTGAGGAAGTAGGGATGGTTAATGGGCACAAAAATATAGTTAGAATGAATGAGATCTACTATTTGATAGCACATCGGGGTGACTATAGTCAGCAATAATTTGTTGGACATTTTAGAATAACAGGAAGTACATTTGGAATGTTCTTAAAGAAATGATGAACTCTTGAGGTGATGGACATCCCTATTCACCCTAATATGATTATTACATATTGTATGCCTGTATCGAAATATCTCATATAGGCCAGGCGCAGTAGCTCACGACTGTAATCCCAGCACTTTGGGAGGCCGAGGTGGGAGGATCACCTAAAAGTCAAGAGTTCGAGACCAGCCTGGCCAACATGGTAAAATCCCCTCTGTACTAAAAATATAAAAATTACCTGGGCATGGTGTGGGTGCCTGTAATCCTCAGGGAAGCTGAGGCATGAGAATCACTTGAACCCAGGAGGTGGAGGTTGCAGTGAGCCAAGATCGCGCCACTGCACTCCAGCCCAGGCAACAAGAGCAAAACTCCATTTCAAAAAGCAAACAAAAATCTCATGTGTTTCATAAATATAAAGACCTACTATGTATCCATAAAAATTAAAAATAATTTTTAAAAAATAAGTCTCCCCTTTGTAGTCTTATCTATGGCAATTATGCCTGTGATACAATTTTGGCCCAGAACATTTTGTAACTCCTTTTTGTTAACTATCTTCAGAGCAAATAACAATAATTGCCAATCATTGAGCCCTTACCACGTGCCATGCACTAGAAAAACCATTTTACACATGTAAATAAAGTCTTTCACAACAGCTGGATGAAGTAGGTATTATTTGCCCCATATTCCAGATGAAAAGAACTGATGTTTACAGAGATTACAAAATGTAAAATGCCAAAAGGCCCGAAGTCACAACGCCAGCAAATGAGGAGCTAGTATTTGCACGTAAGTCTTTCTCCTTCCAAATCACTTGACTGCACAGTCACATATGTCACATCATGAAGTCAATCCAATTCATGACTTCACACACTACTAACAGTTTCACAAGCCTCTGTGGAGGGCCCAGGATTTTCCATGCATCACTCCAGGAATACCAAAATGTGAAAGACAACGCCACCAGAAGACAGAATACAGGCCCTCGATTTGATTACAAGTGAATGAAATTGGTTCTGATTAACATCTGGCTTTCGCTAAAGGTTAAATTCACCTGCAAAGGATAAAGCTTTGCCACCACTGGAGATAATTTAAAAATTGAGTGGGGATTGAGGTTGGGGTGGGTACGGAAGCCAATATTCAAAAGTCAGTGCTTCAAAGATCAGTCGCAAAGTATGCTGGAGAGGAACACCAGCATCACAATTACTGCAGGGTCTCCCAAGGTGAAGACTGTATGGAAAATGATACTCAATTGAAGTTCTGTCATGTTTGTAGAAGTCCTGTTGCTTTGTGGTCACTACTTTTAGTTTGTGACAGTGATTTGAAAGCACTTTTAAGTTCATGAATTTATCCTTTATTAACTAAATGTATGAATTAGACTGCTCACAAAACCAGATTTCCTTGTGATTTTATTTGCTTTAAGTATTAACTGCAAGCTGGGCCTACTTAGCAAAGTTATATTTTCCCTTTGCAGATGTTTAATTGTAGAACATTATCTTAAATGCATATTAAATACTGATCCGTGTATACATATCCCAAAAGGGAGTAAAAGCACATTATTAATTTGGTAGAAATTATAAAATTACATAAGGTATTGTTAGCCTTTTCTCTTAAGTAGAATATAAGACAAATGAACAGATTTTAACATAACAAACTTACAGACAGCAAATATTTTAAAATTTTCATCCATTTGCAACACATACTTTTAGTAATGGAGCCCAGGTGGGTATAGAATACACACCAAAGAATAACCAAAAAATGATTTCAGTGTGAATTGACTTCAGGTTTATGGTTGCATCCTCTCACATCCTTAATAAAAAGTAATCTTTTTTCAGTGAATGAAAACTTTTGATTTTTACAAAATCAATAGCAGTGTTGCAGAAGATCACAAAATTCTCTCTCTTGTGAATTTAGAAAAATTCTGGGAGCTTACCATTTCTGTATAAATATAGATTTTTGATGGCTAGGGAAAAATCAGGAGGTAAGACAAATGGATTTGCAACACTGACAATCAAACAAAAAAGCAAGGTACTTTAAAATAATTCCAACAGTAAGTGATATGCACATTTCATTGTGCAATGTTTATGGGTTTGTCTGAGATTTTAAGATTTATCAGTTCTAAAAGCCCAGAGTCAAGGGACTGGTTTCTCCCCTTTCACTTTCAAAGATTCCCTGTAAAGTCCACTTTTTCATGAACGGTCAGTCAACATAGTCTCTATTGCTGAGAAATCAGTTGTATTTACTTATTCCCTAATGTCACTCAAAATAATGACTCAAAAAAGTAACTCAAAATGAAAGGAAATACAACCTATATGGATAACAGAAAGCTGTTAAAACTTGGAGAAGTAAATTTTTTAAGTTTTATTCCTCCCAGTGCAGTACTATAATATAATAACTCCTTGCAAATTACCAAATTGCAGGCGATCATTTGAGAATGACTAAGTGTGTCCCCTTAAAGTGAAGGGAAAAGAATTATAATAAGAGCAATAAAAAAGTCAGATAATTTTACAGATCTTTAAAATAATAGTTACTTACATTTTGTAGTTTGCCCAGGGTTTCAACTTATAATGCCTTCCTAGGGTAGATATTTTACCCTATTTTACAGGTGAAATTGAAATAGAAGAGAGTATAATTTGTCCAAGTTTACATGATTTCAAAATGCATTAAGAATTGAAAATTAAACAGGGAAAACAGAGTTGAAGTTAATGAAAAAGAATTATTCAAACTAGACATATTTAAATTCCTAGGCCCAGATAAATTACATCTTGGGCAACTAAATTATATTCAAAGTCTTTAGATAATTATTAATTGCCATTTTGAGCAGCTGTGAATCAGGACAGTATCTGGAGACTAGAAATATTTAAGAAATATTTTAAAGCAACACTCGAGAAAGAATTTCCCCATTAATTATAGAAACTTATGTTCTTAGAAAACTTATTTTATGTTCTTATTTTGTGCTGGATTATGAAAAATTAATGTCAATGAGGCAAGATTCTCAAAAATCCAGAGTACTTAGAAAATAAACTTCTTTATAAGTAACAAGTTAGCTCAGATAAATCTAACTTATTTCTAAATTATCAAAAATAAGAACAAGAAAGTGAAATGGTAAGAATACATTTACTTTGATAATTTTTCTTATTGTTATTTCATCCTAAATGAAGAAAACACACAGGTAGAAATTATCATTCAAATTAGTCCACTAGGTGGTGTTCTAAAGATTGGAGGACATCTTGGTGAGGAGAAGATCCTGAAAGATGGTCTCGATGTATCATTACATAGCTTTGATTTTTAAATTGCTATAATCATCAAAAATAAACACTCTATCTGATTATGAATCATGTGATTCATAAACTTGCAATGGGACAAGGAAAAAAATGTTCTTAGAAAGACTGACTCTGGATACAATAAAAATAAACCTTTATATTCTCTGCCGTTAGCAAATAGAGAGGATCGGTTGAGAAAGCCCTGCCTAAGACTTTATACATAATCAAATAACCCAGTAATTTCATGGCATTGCTTGTGCTTTGAGTCATGACAGACCTGATATCCATGGATAGGTACTTTAACAGCTGTATCGCACTGGTT
Source organism: Macaca fascicularis (assembly GCF_037993035.2). NCBI lineage: Eukaryota > Metazoa > Chordata > Mammalia > Primates > Cercopithecidae > Macaca > Macaca fascicularis. The sequence goes on along the minus strand of NC_088376.1, from coordinate 25,435,783 downwards.
GAATCATTAAAATACTTTCCTACCAGCTTATAAACAACTGCATGCTGACCTCCCACCCCCTGCCCATACCCTCCTACAGCCTAATCATCCTCATATCCTCCTCTAGTACTTCTCTCATCTTCAACTAGCAATATTGACTCAGTATGAAATCTCTGGCATTGCTTCTATCTGGTTGTTAAATATTTTTAACAGTGCCCCTACATAGGGATCCAGAGTCGATAGGTTTATTCAGGACATTTTAATAGCAGTTCCTTTAAATACGCAAAGGTTGGAAAAAGCCAAGGAAGAGTGATCTAAGGTCTCAGAACTAAAAGGGCCCTGAGTAACAATTTTCGGCATAAGGAATGAGAGCTAGAAAAAAAATGTACCCAGTGAAAACCTCCCAATTGGCACAGTGATGGAGAAAATTGAAAGATAATTATGCTACTCGTCAGTTTTAATTTTCTTCCTGAATCACGAGATAATCCTCCACAGTTGCTCTCCAAAGAGTTTAAGGTCTGGCGTATTGTGATGTATTACAGGTGTTTGGGGGAATAGAAACAGGTGAAGCAAAGTTTCATGGCTGGAAAAATATGAAATCAGTGATAAGGGTAGAAGCAATAATGTAAACTATGGTACAAAACTACATCATAAGAGAGAAGATCAGTGAACTTGAAGACATAGCAATAGAAACTATCCAAAATGAAACACATAGAAAAAAAGACAATTAAAGAACAATAAACAACTGTGAGGCAACTTCAGATGGCCTAATAAACATGAAAAAAGCAATCTGAAGACATAATAGCCAAAAGTTTTCCAAATTTAATGAAAACTATAAACCCACAACTTCAAGAAACGTAGCAAACACCAAGCACAAGAAACATGAAAAAAGCTATGTAAAAGTAAATCATAGTCTGAGAGCTCGAAAAGAGTAATAAAAAGACAATTTTAAAGTCACTCACAGACAAAAAAGGGCATGATTCTTTTAGCAGGACAAAAAGTATGATAGCAGATTACTCATCAGAAAGAAATGGAGCAGCATTATCAAATTACCGAAAATAAAAAACAAACAAACAAACAAAAGACAACTAAAATTCTATTCCTAATAAGAATATCTTTCACAAATCACATTAAAAAGCAAAAAGAATTCATCTCCAGTAGGTACATTACCAAAAAAAAATTAAAAATTATCCTACAGGCAGAATTAAGATGATATCAGATAGTGATATGGATCTACACAAATAAAGAAAGAGCACCAGAAATAGTAACTGTGTGAGCAAATATTTCAAAACTTACTCATTATTTAAATATATTTAAAAGACTATGGACTGTTTAAACAAAAATAATGTAGTATGGAACTGTAATATACCTATAAAAGTAAAATGCATGACAATGGTAGCACAAATGCCAGGAGAAGAAAATCAGAAAGGCATTGCTGAAAGAATCTTACGAGATGCATGAAATTATACAGCACCACTTAAAGGTAGATTATGATGAGCTATAGATGTATACTATAAACTCTAAAAATAAAATTGCTAAAATAATCAAAGTTACAGCTAGTAAGCCATCAAAGAAAATGAAATGGGACCATAAAAATATATTCAATCAATTCAAAAGAAGGCAGAAAATGTGAAAAGAAGGAACAAAAAGACAAATAGAAAACAATTAGTGTGATGATAGATTTAAACTCAACCATATCAGTAACCACATCAACTATAACCTGTCTAAATGTCCATATCATAAGACAAAGATTATTATATTGAATAAAAAAGCGAGACTTAACTACATGCTGCCTACAAGAAACACACTTCAAATATGACGATAGAAATAGGCTAAAAGTAAAAAGATAGTATATGATATACCATGCTGGAAGTTATTTAAAGAAAGCTGGAATGGCTATATTTATATGAAATCATGTAAATTTTAGAGCAAAGAATACAAGTAGCAATGAAAAAGTTTATTTTATAATGATAAAGCATCAATTCATTAAAAGGGCATAATAATCCAAAGTGTTTATATAACTAACAACAACTTACAAATCTATAATGCAAGAACTTCATACAGCTGTATGAAGAATATACAAATCCACAATTATATCCAGATATTCCTTTCTCATTAATTGATAGAACAAGCAGATAAAAATCCAATAAAAATATAGAAGACTTTATCAATACTCAACCAACTTGTCCTAATTGATATTTTTAGAGCACTCCACCCACAAAATGCAGAATACATTCTTCTCACATGCACACAGAACATTTATCATAATAGCCACATTCTAAACCATAAAACAAGTCTCAATAAACTTTAAAAAGTTCAAGTTATAAAAATATATTATCAACACAAATGAGTTAAATGATAAATCATTAACAGAAAGATATATGGAAAATCCTCAAATACTTAGAATTACACACTTCTAAATTACCTATGAGTCAAAACAAAATCAAAATGAAAATTAGAATTCTGAACTGAATTAAAATGAAAACATATCAAAATTAGTCAGATGCTGCTAAAGTAGTACTTAGAAGAGAAATCTATAGTACCTATTGCCTATATTTGGAAAGAAAAATGGTCTCAAACCAACAATCTAAGCTTCCACCTTAAGAAACTAGCAAAAGAAGAGCAAATTAAATTCATAGTAAGTGGAAGGAAGGAAATAATAATGATCAGAGTGGAAATCAATTAAATAGAAAAGGGAAAAACAATAAAACAAATGGTTATTTGAGAAGATCAATTAGGTTGACAACTTTAGATAAATGTGAAAAAAGAGAAAAAACAAAAATTTCTAATATCAATAATGAGAGAGGTTATATCACCAAAGATTCTGCAGATAATGAAAAGATAGTAAGGTAACATTTTGAACAATCTTATGCAAATAAATTCAGCAATGTAGAGTAAATGGACAAATACCATGAAAGGCAAACTACCAAACTACACTCAAGAAGAAATAGCCGGAAAGCATTAGATCTATTAACAAAATTGGGTTTATAGGTTAAAGAATTCCTGCAAAGGAAAGTCCGGGTACACTTGACTTTATTGGAGAATTCTGTTAAAAATTTAAAAAAGAAATAATACCAATTCTACAAACACTTTTTTCAGAAAACTGAAAAGGCAAGAATGTTTTCTGACTTGTTCTATAGGGCCAGCATTATCTTAATGCCAAATAAAGGCATTATTTAAAAATAAAAAAAACTATATCCCAAAATTCCTTATGAACATGAAAGTGAAAATTCTAATCAACATTTAGAAAACCAAATTGAAGAAGATATAATTTTTTTTTTTTTTTTTTTTTTTTTGAAACGGAGTCTCGCTCTGTCGCCCAGGCTGGAGTGCAGTGGCCGGATCTCAGCTCACCGCAAGCTCCGCCTCCCAGGTCTACGCCATTCTCCTGCCTCAGCCTCCCAAGTAGCTGGGACTACAGGTGCCCGCTACCACGCCCGGCTAGTTTTTTTTTGTATTTTTTAGTAGAGACGGGGTTTCACTGTGTTAGCCGGGATGGTCTCGATCTACTGACCTTGTGATCCACCCGTCTCGGCCTCCCAAAGTGCTGGGATTACAGGCTTGAGCCACCGCGCCCAGCCGAAGAAGATATAAAATTGATGTCATGACAAAGTATGATCTTATCCCAAGAATGTAAAGTCGGTTTAACATTAGAAAATCAATCAATATAAATTACCATATTACCAAACTAAAAAAGAAAAACCATATATATATCTCTCAAGAAACACTAAAACGATTTTACAAAATCTAGCATCCATTCATGATAAGAACGTTCATCAAACTAGGAATAGAAGGAAACTACATCAACCTGACAAATACTCACAACTAATATTTTATTTGTATGTTAACGTCACGAGAAAAAACTGAATTATTTTCCCTTAAGATAAGGAACAAGACAAGGCTTTTCACCCTCACAGCTTCTGTTCGGCATTGTACCAGAGGTCATAGCCAGTACAATAAGCAAACGATGAAACAGAATGCATCCAAGTAGAAAAGAAAAAAGTAAAACTGTCTTTATCCAAAGATGACATGATTATCTCTGCAGAAAATCTGGTGGAATCTACAAAAAAAAATTACTAGAATTAGTAAGTGAATTTAACAAAATGTCAATAAACAAAACTGAATTGTGCATGGTGGCTCACACCTATAATCCCAGGATTTGGGGAGGCCAAGACAGGAGGACTGTTTGAGCTCAGAAGTTCAAGACCAGCCTGGGCAACATAGTGAGACCTTGTCTCTCCAAAAAAATAAAAAATTAGCCAGGCCTGGTGGCAAGGAACTGTAGTCTCAGCTACATGGATGGGACAGTGAGGAGGAGGGATTGCTTGAGCCCAGAAGGTCAAGGCTGCAGTGAATCCTGTTCACACCACTGCGCTCCAGCCCAGGCAACAGAGTGAGACCCTGTCTCAAAAAAAAAATAATAATAACAAAAATAAATTGCTTTCTATATACTGGCAGTGAAAACTGAAATACTGAAATTAAAAAGTAGTGTTATTTGTATAGCATCAAAATATATTAAATAATCAGGGATGGAACTTATAAAAAATATGAAACACTAAAAACTTTAAACAATACTGAGAGAAATTAAGGAAGACCTAAACAAAGGAAATATAGGAAATATATATTGAATTTGTGTGTTGAAGGACTCAATGTCATTTCTCTCAAATTGATTAATAGGTTCGATATGCTCCCAATAAAATCCCAGCAACATAGAAATTGACAAACACATTCTAAAATTCATATGAAAACACTAAAGACTCAGGGAAGCCAAAACAATTTGGAAAAAGAAAAAAGTTGGAGAATTTACAGTCTCATTTCAAAACTTATTATAAAGCTACAATAATCAAAATAGTGGGATTAATATAAAGGTAGACAAATGCATCTGTGAAACAGAATGAAAAGTACAGAAACAGACTCACCCATATAGGGGCAGTTGATTTTTCATAAAGATGCAAAAAAGTCAGTGAAGAAACGACAGTCTTTTTGACAAATGATGCTAGGAAAATTGATGTCCATTCACATACACACACTGAAAAGAATTCATACCCCAACCACATACAAATGTACAAAAACATCATTCAACATGGATCTGTAAAAATCTTCTAGGAGAAAACAAAAGTTTTCCAGATACCACAAAGATTTTCTAGATTTTCTAGGCAAAGATTTTCTAGATACCACATCAAAAGCACAATCCATGTAAGAACAAACTGGACTTCCTCAAAATCAACAATTTTGCTCTTCAAAAAATACTGTAAAGAGAATAAATAGAAGCCACATCTTAGGAAAAAAATTACAAATTGTACTTCTTTTAAGGGACTTGTATTTAGAATTTATAAAGAATCATACATTGTTGGTGTGGCAGGCCAATTCTCCCTGGCTATCACACAGATGGGCCTGTGTGACAGTCACACAGATGGGCCTGCATGACAGTCACACAGACAGGCCTGCATAGCACCCCAGTTACACAGACAAATTTCCACAGTGCTGCCTTCACATTGAGCAAATAGTTAAACCTAGGGAAATAGGTGCCCAGACATCAAAGCTAGAAATGAAACATATGGTCAGTAGGAGGCTTGCGTGGGCTTCTCCCTTGCTGGAGCAAGCCAAAATAATAAACAGTTTTACATTCCTAGTGCCAGGACCTGTCTTGGGTCAACAAAATCTGAGACAAGTCAAGGTAACAGAGGCAGCTGTTTGAATAGATTCATTGGAGAGTCTCAGGCAGCTCTCCAGACCAAGCTGTAAAGGAGATAAGATAGAAATAATCACTCCTGTACCACAGTAGGCAGGCCTTGAAAGTACTGGGGCCCTTTTAATCGGACTTAGCAAACATTTTTTGCCTCTGACCTTCTAGTTGGAACAAAATTAGTTACCAAAAGGCTTAGGCAAATGCTATGCTGTAGGCACATAACTCCAATCTATATAAGGACTAAGAAAATTGTAACACTTTGAGTTGGTCTGGTGGAATTACCTCCGGCCTTCTTGCTGTATCCAGTTACAGTAATAAATTCCCGTCTTCCTAGTTTGTCTGTATCTCATTGTTGGGACTTGAGAAAATGCAGCCGGACCCGGCTTTGTTCCAGGAACACTAGTAGGAATGTAAAATGGTATAACTGCTCTGAAAAACAATTTGACAGGTTCTTAAACAAGTACACAAACACTACCATATGATGCAGCTATTCCATTCCTAGGTATTTTATCAAGAGAAAAGAAAGCATATGTCTACACAAACACCATACATTGATGTTCATAACAAATTAATTTATGATAATCAAAAGCTGGAAACAACCCAGCTGTCCATCAACAGGTGTATAAATAAACAAACTAGTATATCTGCACAATGGAATTCTCCTCATTAATGAAAATGAACCCACTACATTCAATAGTACTTGATTCCTACTGCAACATGAGTGAATCTCAATATAAGTATGCTGAGTGAAGAAAAACAATTTAAAAAGAGTACATACTGTATGGTTGCTTCCTATAAAATTCTAGAAAATGAGAACATAGAATATAGAGACAGAAAGCAGATCAGTCATTGCCTGGAGTTAGGGGTGAGGGAAGGAGAGATGACAGGACAAGATTGCAAAGGGGTATGATGGCTATCTTCATTATCTTGATTGTGGTGATGGTTTTATGGGTACGCATTTACATCAAAACTTATGAAATTGTACCCCTTAAATATGCACAGCTCATCTTCTGTCAATTATATTTTAATAACCCATTTTTATAATCTAAAATCTACATCTCAAATACTGCCTTCTCATTTAATGGGACTTTGCCCCATACACCCTCCTCATCACATGCTTCTCACACCAGAGTTAGTAAATACTACATACGAACAAGAAGAGGAGTTATGCAACTGGGAAGCACTTGGACACTCATCTCTAAAAAGGGTGAAGACCAATAATCTACCACAACCATATCTCAGTGGGTATATACAAAATTCCGTTCAAGGTAAGCTCACACACATTATACCTAACAAGTCTGAATGGAGACATAGCTTCAGAAAGACAGAATAGGCCAAGAAGAACCTAGATGTAAGGTGTTAATGAGAAAACCAAAGGCAATGACCAACATGAAAACTGGAGCCAACAAGAGTCATGCAAAAAAGACAGATCCAAGTCTACCGAATGGGGCTCGGTCTACTTACATTAGTATTACAGTGTCTGCAAATTTACCTTAAAATACTTCATCAAGTTCATCATGATATTATGAGTTTATGGCTTAAATCTAGAGGCAGCCAGTTGCCCTGAGAATTCAGACTTTAGGGAAGATAAGCAGGCATTCTATTAGAAGTGCCATGCTCCATGGTACTGGTACCAAAACAGATATATAGACCAATGGAACAGAACAGAGACCTCAGAAATAACACACACATGTAAAACCATCTGATCTTCAACAAACCTGACAAAAACAAGCAATGGGGAAAGGATTCCCTGTTTAATAAATGGTGCTGGGAAAACTGGCTAACCATCGGCAGAAAACAGAAACTTGACCCCTTCTTTACACATTATACAAAAATTTACTCAAGATGGATTAAAGACTTAAATGTAAAACTCAAAACCATAGAAACCCTAGAAGATAACCTAGGCAATATCATTCAGGACATAGGCATGGGCAAAGACTTCATGACTAAAACACCAAAAGTAATTGCAACAAAAGCCAAAATTGAAAAATGGGATCTAATTAAACTAAAGAGCTTCTGCACAGCAAAAGCTGTGAACAGGCAACCTACAGAATGGGAGAAAAATTTTGCATTCTACCTATCTGACAAAGGTCTAATATCCAGAACCTACAAGGAACTTAAATAAATTTACAAGAAAAAAAAAAACATCAAAAAGTGGGCAAAGGATATGAGTAGACATTTCTCAAAAGAAGACATTTATGTGGCCAATAAACATATGAAAAAAAGCTCATCATCACTGGTCACTAAAGAAATGCAAATCAAAACTACAGTGAGATACCATCTAATTATTAAAAAGTCAGGAAACAATAGATGCTGGCAAGGCTGTGAAGAAATAGGAACACATTTACACTGTTGGTGGGAGTATAAATTAGTTCAACCATTGTGGAAGACAGTGTGGCAATTCCTCAAGAATCTAGAACCAGAAATATCATTTGACCCAGCAATCCTATTACTGGGTATATACCCAAAGGATTATAAATCATTCTACTGTAACGACACATGCACCCGTATGTTTACTGCAGTACTATTCACAATAGCAAAGACTTGGAATCTACCCAAATGTCCATCAAAGATAGACTGGATAAAGAAAATGTGGCACATATACACCATGGAATACTATGCAGCCATAAAAAAGAATGAGATCATGCCCTTTGCAGGGACATGGATGAAGATGGAAGCCATCATTCTCAGTAAACTAACACAGGAACAGAAAACCAAACACCACGTGTTCTCACTTATAAGTGGGAGTTGAACAATGAGAACACATGGACACAAGGAAGGGAGAAACCTACACTGGGGCCTGTTGTGGGGTGGGGGACAAGGGGAGGGAGAGCATTAGGACAAATACGTAATGCATGCAGGGCTTAAAACCCAGATGATGAGTTGATAGGTGAAGTAAACCACCACGGCACATGTATACCTGTATAAAAAACCTACACATTCTGTACATGTATCCCGGAACTTAAAGTAAAATAAAAATAATCATCATGATCATCACACACAAAAAAAGAAATGCCATGTTTCGGCAGTGACTACTACAAATGGTTCTTGATTAATATCAGATTGATTAATTGTAATGATTACCATATCTTGATTAATATCAAACACTTTGCACATTAGCATAGCAAGTGTCATAAACGGGTTTTGATTGGTGAAACTAGTGGCTTATCTTACTGGTGAAATGCCATCATGAATCTTAGTAATGGCTCTCATTGGCGAAATAACCAAGTGTTACAGACATGTGGCTTGGTTAAAGTTTTAGAGACACTCTGCCCTTCCTTGAGGAGGAAACAGAACCCCACAAAACTTCTATCCTTACGGTCTTGGAGACGACACCCACGTCTTGCTCTCCAAGGGGCCCTATTTCAGCCATTAATTAAGATAATTTCTCATTTTCTGATTCCAATTATGAGGGTATATAATTCCTTCTGAGAATGTAGTTGTGTCTGCCCTCAGTAAACTTTTCATGCAAGATGATGGTTGTGGCATCTAAATGCAGAGAGAACTGGGATTTCCTCAAATTTACATAATAGGTTGTGAGAACAGATTATGTCTGCTTTCTAATTAGTTTGTTTAATAAGTGAGGAATCCAGAAGCTATCACCCTAGAGTGGCATCAATGCCAAGAGTTCTCTTATATTCCAGTTTCTTCAACCCTCTATGGATAGAACAACTGAAAATTACTACTTCCAAATCCCATTTTCTAGAGGGGAAGAAACTATGTTAGGCTTTTATTGTTCTAAGGACAGCAGCTTGCCAGAGGGCCGTTCACTCAGTTGACAAAGGTGTATTAGCACCTACCATGGGCTAGACACTGTGAATTAGTAGCTGGTTGGTCATCTGGGTTGGGGCCAGATGAGGCAGCGAAGGGACACATCTCCAACAAGACCCTCCACTAGGGAAGAACAGGAAAGACAGAATGAAAAAGTAACTGTTATGCATGAGGAACTGTACATCAAAGAAACTATAGAAGAAAATTGAGACTCCTGATACCTACGAAACTGTGATTCTATCAGTGAAACTTGGCAATGGAATTCCTGTTGTTAATATCATATGGACTGTGATGTGATCTAGTATGCATATACCCTCATCCTGGCCAGTATTCCTACATCCACTAACAAAGATGATTCTTTAGATGGCTGTAGGTCCCTTGGGTTACTATGCCAAAGTTCCATCTTCAAAACATTTCTGACATTACATTATTTGCTCAAATCTTGATGTATTTGAAAGTTTTCCATAACAAATTTTGTGTGGTTTTTTTGTTTGTTTTTTGTTTTTGTTTTTGTTTTTTTGAGACGGAGTCTCAGTCTGTTGCCCAGACTGGATGGAGTGCAGTGGCGTGATCTCAGCTCACTGCAATCTCCACCTCCCAGGTTCAAGCGATTCTCCTGCCTCAGCCTCCTGAGTAGCTGGGATTACAGGCAGCTGCCACCATGCCCGGCTAATTTTTTTGTATTTTTAGTAGAGATGGGGTTGGCAGGGCTGGTTTGAAACTCCTGACCTCAAGTGATCTGCCCACCTCAGCCTTCCAAAGTGCTAGGATTACAGGCATGAGCCACAGTGCCCAGCCCATAAGAAGGTATTTTTAAATGTTGGAATGCAAGAGGTTATCAGGCTTCACTTGAACTTTCCCAGAGATGAGAGACTACCACTGCATAAAGCTTACATTGAGCTGAAACTGAACTTCCTATAATGTCCACCAATTGATCAAAGTCCTTTTCCTGTGACTTACATAAAAGTAATCTTCACACAAAAGTAAGTCGCTCAAAAAGAGAACCCTCCTGATAGGAAGACTGTTATTAATTTACTACCCCAAATGGGGACAAGTTTGCAAATAAAAAGTGGCACTAAAATAATTAAAATATTATAGCTTTGAAAGTTATATTTATTAATCAAATATCCGTTTTTAATATATTGGGAGGTTTATTTAAAAGTTGTAACTCAACAGCATTTTTCAAAATAAGTTTCTGTCTAAAAAAGTAAAAATAACACATGTGGAACAGATGCTAAGCCAGATCAGACACTGGGAACCAGGCATGAATGGGGAATGACCCAGGTGAAATCAAGCATATGGTCATGCTAGTTATTATGTCTCATCATCACTATCTTTGTTCAGGTTAAACATCCCAGTTCTTTGAATTGTTCTAACTTCTTCAGTATCCAATTTATTTCATTTAACAATATCCACTTAAAACATGGCATCAAAAATAAAACCCAATATTCCTGATGGGTTCTGACCAGTGCGCAATACGATGAAGCCATCACCCCCATAAATCCAAACATCATATTCTCTCAGCACTCCCTTCATACTGCGGCAGCATCCCCAACAGCTGCATCTGTACTGTTGGCTTTTATTCAGCTTGTAATCAACAGAAATATTTTGTCCCAAAGTGCTGCTAAACTCAGTCTTCCTCTTCATGAACATTCACAAAGAATTTTATTTTCTAAATCTAAATTCAGGAATTATATCTTGTTAGTTTCAAGTGATTATTGTAGACTCTTAATATAGTTTTTAATGAATAGCTTGTCATACAATATTATCTGTTCTTCTAATTTTTTGTCACATCCAAAATTTGTTAAGCAAATTATATATGTGTGTGTGTATATATATATCTTACATATCTTACATATATAGGTGTATATATGTATATATGTATGTATATATACACACATATTTATACACACACACACACACCTATATATGTAAGATATGTAAGATATATATATATCTTTCACCCAAATTTTAAATGAAAATATTTAGCAGAACAGGGCCCAAGCTAGACTACCACTAGGAACGGGTTGATCCATTTAGTAACCGCTCTTTAACCAGGTAAGGAACCACCTAACCATGCTTACACTGAGCCCATATTTCTACATCTAATCCCAAAGAACATTATGAGAGATATTAAACAAACCAGAGACTTCCCTTTGAATGGAAGATGATAGAATCCTGAAAGTAATTTTCCAAGCCATTTACCATGATAGACAATCTACCCTAACTGTCTTGTAAAGCAACATGAAGCTTTTCCAATAGTGAAAGACACCAGCTGTACAGAGTTCACCACACAATCCAACAGCTCAGTTGTTAAGTGTTGCCTGGTGAAAGTACAACCCAGAAGCAAAAGAGGGAAGCACATGAAGTGTATTTTGGTAACCAAGTTCTCTGATTCAGTACAGATGTTACATCCTCCATGCTCTTCTGTGGAGCATCTTGGTCTCCCTGATGGGCCAGTCTGAGTTTTTCCCATCCAAGTTTCACATTGAAGCTAAGTTGAAAGGCTGTGGCAGAGATCCACTGTGACTCAGTAGGAGGGTTTAACTTAAGCCAAGCGTGGACAAGCAGAGAACTAGGGCCAAGAGAAACCTCTGATGAGGTGTGGCAGAGTGTGACCTCAACTGCTAAAAACAGAAGAGAGGACATCATTAATCTCTATGACATATGTCAACAACAGCAACAAACATTCACTAAATAAAACCCAAAATGTCCAGAATCTGAATTACCCTGAAGACACCACAATAGTCTCCATAACAATTTTTTCAAAGCAAGGTACAACTGTTTGAATTCAGAGATTATGAAGGAAGTGTGATCCAGAGAAAATGTACATCTGGTCTGAAATGAAGTTCCAGTTTCTTCACTTAAGTGTTAAGTAATTTAGATTTGTCATCTACTTTTCCCAAGCCTCAGCTTTATTACCTGTAAATGGAGTCCTTTGTTCATGCCATGCCATGTTACAAAAAAGGATCTAAACCAACTAAAGGCAATTGTTACTCTACCAACCTCACAGAGTGGTCGTAGAGATCAATGTGAAAATACAAATAAAAGCGCCATATAAATATGTACCTTTATGATAATTAGTCATAATATTAAAATTTGATATTTTGTTAGTCTGATTAAATATTTATCTTAAAGGTTATGATAGAAAGATGATAATGATGAAGATGGATGAATGGATAGATAGATAGATAGATAGATAGATAGATAGATAGATAGATAGATGACAGAAAGATGATAGACACAGATATATTTATAAGAGCAGGAGGCTATATTTACTACATTCTATCATTGAAATTTTCTCATAGAATAACAAAAATTTGCACTTGGAATACAATTTTGTACCACAACATTATCTTACAGATGAGCAAATTTGAGTTTAGGTGTGTTAGAAAAAAAAAAAAACACTAAGGCTAAAAAAAAACAGATTTGCACTCAGTCCTATGTTCATTTCACTACACTAGGCTGCTAATTCTGTTAATAATGACAATATCAGAATATTCAGTTCAGACTGTCACTATTCAAAAGATAAACAAAACTATCACTTTTACGACACTGCCAAGATACATCACAGAACATATCTTGGTGTGAGATTGCATTAATGTGTAATTGTCTCTACTCTCCTTTTCTCTTCCATGGGCCAGAATGTGGCTTCATACTATTGAAAACAATAGTCTGGAAAGGCACTACCAATCCATCAGAGATGGCAAGTTAAATGGAGTTATTTACACTTCTTAGATATATTGGAAAGATATTGGAATGAAAAACAGGACACTTGAATTCTGGTTCAATTCCTGCAACTCCCTAGCCATGTCATATCAGGCAGGCAAGTTATGGGTATTTCCCCATTGGTAAAATGAGGATTTGGACTATCTGATCCCTTTCCAGTTCAGAGATCCTCTACTTCTACAACTAATATCTACAGCCAGCATAAATGAAAGGTAAAATAAATAAGATTATAACTGTTAAGGATAAAAGTGTGTCCTGAGAGAAAAGAAAATTATCTCAACAGGTATACTTGTGATTTGTGATATTGCCTTATTATTGAATCGGATAATTACCAATATAACAACAAATATAGTTTATATTAGTTAGAATGTGCCAAACATCTGTAACAAATCCCAAAAGACTCAAATACCCATAAGTTTATTCCTCTTTCACAAAAATGCCCAGGTGGCAAGTGTCTCTCCTCCACATGGTCATTCAGGGACCCGGGCTGATGGGGGATCTACATTTACAACTTCCAAGATCAACCTAGTCATTGCCTTTGCAGCTCATTGCAAGAGGGAAGAATATGTGTGGAAGGCACATTCATCAACTTAGGGCATGGCCCAGAAGTGGTACACCTCACTTCCTCCTGCATCCTAATGAAGAGAAATAACCCACTTGGCTATACATAACTTCAAGGAGGTTTGGAAAACGTAATCTTCAGCTGACCAGCCACATTTCAGGAACAACTCTATTACTATGACAAAAAAGAGAACAAATTTTGTTGGACAGCTAATAGACTGTGCCACATTGGATAGTTCATTTAACGAGTTTCAATATAGTCAGGCTTCAAATACAAAGACAGTTGATATAAACCTCATTCATAAAGCCATTTAGTTAGAAAACTGTTACTAGAACTTAGAAGCTATTAATTTGCTTAAATATTAGAGAAACAAATCGTTTGAGTCCCTACTTTGAGTCCTTTTCACCTATGAACTCTGTAAACACCTGACAATCAGAAATGTATTCAATTTGATCCAAAGAAGCAAGATTTTGCTTTTAATTTGTTCTAGTAATTCACAGGAAGCAGGTCGTTTTGAATCAGAAGTAGAATCTATAGCTTTAAAAAGATGCTTTCCCCTAGTAGTTGAGGCAGAGCAATGAGCAATCCAACTGGCTAAGACTGAGTGATACTCAATAGAAGTATGTTCATCTGTTACACTTGGCAAGGTTACTAACACACAGTGATGTTGTTTGTTATGTCTCTTCTTTAGCTCATAAGTTAAAAATAAAAAGGAAGACATAGGATAAAACAGAACCACCACCACTCCATTCCATCAGGTCCCTCTTCACTGAGACTCAGCTCTTCTACTTGCAAAATGCAGCAGATGGAATGTTAAATCTAAACTATAATGTCTCTTGCATTCCTAGCTGTCAAAACAAACCATGTGCCTCCTGCTTCTCAACTATAATTCACTAAAAGCAATGAGACTATTTCAGACACCAGAGCATGCACAACTAAGTCTATTTTGGGTGATCCTTTTTAAGTGTATGTGTTAGAAGATGAATGAGTGAACTCAAACAAGAAATAAGTGTCTTCGCTCAATGAGGATTTATTGACATTTTAATTATGACTGCTCTAAGACAAATACACTTAGTCCTACCAAGACCAGAAAGAAAAACTATTTCTCAGTTGTGATCTGTGTTAAACAATATATGTTAGGGTCATAATAGTCTTTGTTCATTGTTTAGATCAATGCTGCCTAATATAAATATAATGCAAGTTACAAAAGTTGCAAATGCAAGTCACAAATGTAATTTTAAATTTTCTAATGGCACATTTAAAAAGAGAAAAAGAAATAGGTGAGTTGATTCTAATAATGTATTGTCAACCCAATATATCCAAAATATTGTCTCTTCAACATGCAATCAATATAAAAAATACTAAGAAGATATTTTATACTCTCTTTTTCACATTAAGTCTTTGAAATCTGGTATATATTTTGCATTTACAGAACATCTCAATTTGAACTAGCCAAGGTTCAAGTGCTCATTAGCCACATATGGCTAGTGGCTATCCTATTAGACAGTGCAGGTTTAGAATCTCTTAGAGGACTGTTGGTTTTTTTTCCAGGACTTGGAGTTTATATGAAATTAGAGTGATAAGTGTACTAAGCATCACAAAGTAAATATCTTAACCCTAAACTCTCCCCTTAGGCCCACAGTGATTAAAAATTCAGGCATCAAGTTACAAGTTGCATAAATATTTTGAATAGTATCCATGGGCAAGCATACCAGAGGCCCTAAACCCTTAGCCCACACTTGCAGCCCAAATCTTGATTGTTGTTAATAGGTTCTAACTCCAGCAGCTAATCCACAAATCCTACAGAATGCTTTGTCTATAAATATATACAACTGGGTCTTTATCAGATGTGATTGAGTTTGGGTAAATCCCAAAATATGCCCAGTTCACGAGCTGGGCCAAAAAAAAGGCACTCAATGTTTGAAAAAGAGGAAGTTAGGGGCCACCTTCTAGAAACTGAATGTCAGTCCTGGATGCTCTTCAGGGGCCAATTTCATCTTACAAATGTATGAGCTGGGTCATGAAAACCAGGGCAAAGTGGTTAAATTTCAATGGAAATACCCCAACTAAAGGTCTTCACATTGAAAATTTGAAAAACACTGTGCAAAATATCAGGTCTTACAAGGCTTGTGGGCTGGACCACCTTTTTATGATCACTGACAGAAGCTCATAATCACTTATAAGAAGGTTTCCCACATTGTACAAGGGAACATCAGCCAAGATTTAGGAAGAAACATAAAACTGCAAAAGAACCAATTTCTGTTTTAGTACCTCATTTTTGAACAATTTGAAAACCGAATAGCCTACTAATAATTTTCCAGTCTTCTTTAAGATATTTCATGTGTAAATAGTAGTAAATAGATTTGACAAGTGCTGGACTGTGTAACTGACTAAATAAACTCAATTATAATTTTTTAAGAGAGCCACTTCACACAGATCTCACCTAAATTAAACAGTGCCAATAAATGCAAGCTGAAAACCAGCACCTTGTCCAGAAGGCTTACAAATGATCCTTTTGCACATGAGTCATGAGCTATTTCTTCAGCAGAGTGTAATTTTGGTAATGCAAGCAAGATGTTCTTGTGAAGAAATGACTTTATATAAGTATTCAAAAACATCATACAAAGAATACAATGGATCTGCAGACAAGAATCATATTTATTCAGCCCATGGCTTCCTTGGAAACAATATTATCAGTATTATGAGCATCACTGAAGAAACTAACAGGAAGCATCTTGAGTGCTTTAAAGATACATGCCCATGTAGCCAAAAAGTATTTGTGTTATTCTTCCTGTGAAACTAACTGGAAAGTGATGTAAGGCAAATTTATTTAATCTTTAATATAGAAAAGTTCATTCTATAACAAATGTAATTTGTTATAACAAATCTATTCTATAACGAAAGTAATTTATCATAGAATCTCTAATATAAAAACAAAACTTTCTCCAAAAATTTACAAGCAAAAATTGTACCAGAAGGATCCTCCAATTCCCTGAAAGTATCTGATTTGAGGCCCTGAAGTCCATAATTTTTCTGACACAATTTAATCTTCCTGTGCCTCAGTTTCCTCACTGTAACAGTGAGCATACAAACACCTACCTCAAAGGTTTCTTATAAAGATTGCAATAATCCAGGTTAAGTGCTGAGAAGACCTGACACGTAGAGAGCCATCGGTAAATATCATATATTATTTTTATAATTAAAGATTATGTAACACAGAGAATAGAGCAGCCCAGACAGAAGTTACACAAACATATAGCCTAGAACCTCTGGCTCTAGACTCTCTATGGGCTCTAAATGCTCACAGTAGAAGTATTGAGTTTTGGTAATAGATTCTCATTTCAGCAATGAAGTCCCCTATCTAAGGGGCCCCCAGCCCCCGGGCCACAGATCGGTACGGGTCTGTGACCTATTATGAGCTGGGCTGCACAACAGGAGGTGAGCAAGGACAAGCAAAGCTTCACCTGTATTTATAGTTGCTCCCTATCACTGGCATTACTGCCTGAGCTCCACCACCTGTCAGATCAGCTGTGGCATTAGATTCTCATGGGAGCACGAACCCTATTGTGAACTGTGCATGCGAGGGATCTAGGCTGCGTGCTCCTTTTCAGAATCTAATGCCTGATGATCTGTCATTCTCTCCCATCACCTCCAGATGGGACCATATAGTTGCAGGAAAACAGGTTCAGGACTCCCATTGATTCTACATGATGATGAGTTATATAATTATTTCATTATGTAGTACAACATAATCATAATAGAAATAAAGTGCACAATACATATAATGCACTTGAATCATCCCAAAACCATCCCCCTCTCCAGTTCATAGAAAAATTGCCTTCCATGAAACCGGTCTCTGGTGCCAAACAGGTTGGGGACCACTGCTCTATCTTATGTAATACTTTGGTTACGCAAAGTTAATCTCAGGAAAGAAAATTGGACTGTACCTTTGCCAGATATGATTGGGTGCAGGAAAACCTAAACATGTGCCCTAAAGAAAAAGAAATATATAGGGATCCAGTTTCTAGAAACCAAAGAACACTATTTTGATGCAGGTAGACTATAGTTAACAACCAAAAACAAACAAACAAAGAAAAGAAATAAAAAACCTATCTACCATTGAGACAAATGGCCACAGGAGTGATGCTAAGAGAATAAATGAGACATTCTAGCTTCATCTTGGGCAGTCCAGCCATAAGCAGTTGGGGCATGGCAGGAGCACGATTTCTGAACAACTATAGCTGAGATTATTAGCACTCACCCATACCCAAGTTCTCCCATGCTCTGGCAATTAGATGTGTCCATGTGACTGGATTCTGACTGACAGAATGTGGGACAGAATTGATATGAGTCACTTACAGCCTACCTCCTAAAACATGCTGTGTGATCTTCCATATCCTCACTCTCCTCGAGGAAGCTTAGAACTCTGAGATGATAGAGGCAAACAATAGAAGTTCATATTCCTGAGTTACTACTTGGAGAAGAATATGAATGAGAAATAAACTTTCATTGTGGTAAGCCACTGAAACTGGGCGTTGTTGGTTATAGCAGCTAGTGTTACCTTTTACCACTCATTTACTTTTGTGGTGATTTAAACTCTACTTGGATTCCTGCTTGTAAATTCTTTTGTTCATATCATCACACTGCTTTTTTCTAAACTACAGCTTACAGACCCAATGAAGGAATGATGAACGACATGAACTGGTGTCCCACTGGACTTAAACTGATGTAGTTTACTTTCTAATGACACTCAGACTGGTACACTCTCATTTTAAAGGGCTCTTTGCCTTAGTGATTGTTAAGCTTTTTAAAGTCTCTTCCCTCCCTCTCTTCATTCAGTTCACCATCAACTCCCATCTGGGCCATGGAAATTAGTTCCTAGTTGGTGTTCCATTCTCCACACGATAGTCAGAATACATTCCTACCTAAAACCCCCAAATGGCTTACCCTGGTTTACCAGACTCTAAATCCTAGAACATGGCCTAAAAGGACCTCCACGATCTGGCTCCTGCAGGCTCCAAAATCATCTCTCTCTACTTTCCCTTTCAGTTATTGTGCTCCACCACGCTGGGCTTAATTCAGCCCCTTGAATGTAATGCATTTGTTCCCATCTCAAGACATTAGTACCTTTCTTCTCCAATGTCACCACCTATGAGGAGTCTTCCTTGGCTACTCCAGCTAAATTAGGGCCCTCAAAGACAATGCGCATCACATTATCATATTTTCTTCAGAGCATACATCAGTATCTAAAGCAATCTGTTACTTTTTTATGTCTGAATGTCCCACCTCACCCCATTGACAGCAAAATATAAGTTCTACACAACTTTGTCTTGTTCTCAGCTGTCAACCAACACTTAGACCAGTACCTGGTACATAGCACATCCTCAAAAGAATGTATGTTAACAGACTGATGAAAGCCATAAACACCCCTTCCCCAAATGCCTTCACTCACAAAATAGTTTGCATACTATTTCATAGGATTAGGAAACCCCTAAAAGCCTGCATGTACTGTCTAGGAATCCATGAGTCCTAAGTCAATGAACTTAAATATTAAATGGATAGATCAGAAAGCCGAGTTAGTTCAAATCAAACTTGAGCTAGAAGTTTGAGAATCTTTAGTCAGTATCTACATTTTCTAAATATTATTGATTTGCTGTATAATTGTTCCATATCATTAGAGTGGGGATACCACACTCTATTTTTGAATGGGGTATTAAAGTCCTCAATTATTATTGTTGAATTATCTATTTCTCTTTACAATTCTGTCCATCTTCATTTTGTGTAATTTTGGGACTCTGCTGTTAGATGCATATATGTTTACAATTGTTACATTTTCCAGAAAACCTTTTTATAGCTCTTCTATTATTATAAAATATCCCTAATGCAGGGAACTAGTATAGTCTTTGTCTAGCCCACTTAGTATAAATATTCATATTTTATACCTCATACTTCAAACTGTTTTCACACTTCAGTCACTGGAGTCTGAAAGAGCAAGTCACCTTCATTTGCCCTGTGTGATGAGGACAGACCAGCTCCCAGTCCAAGAACATCACAGTTGTCTACTCCATCCCCCATGTGTTCCAGCACTGCATGGCCCACAAACGTGCAGAATCCCAGGTACAAGAAATCACTGCCTGCCTCCCCACTAAGCAATTGCAGATGAGCTGGGCAGGGCTGGGAACTGCTGTCTCCCACCAAGACCTCCCACCAAGATTTTAGCCTCACAACAACTTATGATGAGGTGTTTGTTTGGACTTAACAAACAAACAAAAGTAATCCTTTTGGCTTTCTCCTAGATGATGTCAACTATACTGAAAGACCAGCAGTTGTCAGCATGAACTCATGAGATCAGAGCTGGAGCTTTCAGATTATTTTCTGTAGAACCCTAAGGGTCTACAAAGATGTTCCACAAAGCTTGGATTCAAATTTAATTTTTAAATATATATATATATATTCATTTATTTTTAAATTGTAATAAAATCAGTATGTGCATTTAAATGTCGTATCAAATTGAAACACTCTAAAGACTGCATTAATTGTGTAACTACAAAAATTTGATTTTATACAAATCCTGGTATTAAAAGATCTAGTTTAATTAGACATCTTGTAACTGTATCAGTGATTACAGAGGTTGCAGCTCTGCAGTGGCCCTTTTTTTATTCAAGCTTATACATGTCTACAATATATACAATTATTAAATTGACTGCATGAGTATTAAATATGTGTGAGTCAGAATTGTCTTGATCTGTGCAACCAAAAGAAAATAGAGAAACAAATTGTATACAGTAATTGTCATTCATAACCCTTGATTTCATATATTCTTTAGAACAGTACTATGATTTTCCTTTATCAACTTTTACTGTTATATTTGTGAATTTAGAAAATATAATTATGCTAATAAGGTATTGGAGTTATCTATTTTATACTCAACATCTAATCTCTGTTTTGACAAAGCCCAGTATTTACAGCTGTCTACCTCCAGCATGACATGGGGATGAGGGGTTCGGGTATATTCATTGTATATTGCTTCACTATAAATTACTACAAACTTAGTAACTAAAAACAATATCCATTTATGATTTCATGGTTTCTATAGGTTAGAAGTCTGGGCACAGAGTAACTGGGTTCTCTGCTCAGTCTTGCAAATGAAATCAAGGTTTTTTCTGGAACATGATGCCATCTCTGGCACATTGTCCTCTTCTAACTCCATTCAGGCTATTGACAGAATTCAGTTTCCTATGACTTGCATTGGTTTTCTGTTGCTTCATATAAGTAATCATTTAGTGGCTTAAAACAACACCCACTGATTAGTTCACAGTTCTACATCAGAACTGGGCATGGCGTGGCTGGATTCTTTCCTCAGTGTTGTACATGCTGAAATCTAGATGTCAGCCACACTACACTCCTTTCTGGAGTGTCTGGGAAATAATCTGCTTCTACACTCACCAAAATTGTTGGAAGAATTCAGTTCCTGTGGTAGCTAGCTGGCTGTCGAGGACTGCTCTCAGTTCCTACAGAACACTCTCAGATCCTTGCCATAGGACAATGACCCCTGCTATCTCCAAATTGAGTAGCTTAGAATCTCTCCAGTGTGCTATGACAGTCTTATATAACGTAATCACCATTTGCCATATAACATAATCTAGACAAGGGAATGATTATCCTGTCATATTCATCATATTCACAGGTTCCACCCCGACTCAAGGATAAGATATTATACAAGATACGCTTACCATGGGGTGGGAATCTTAGGGGCCACCTTAGAATTTTACAACCACAGGTGGCAAAGGGAGCCATCTCCTTAGCTCCAGAGTGAACCTTACTTTATACACGCCAATCAAGATGACCCGTTGGCAGTAATTTCTTTAAAGCTAACATGTGACCCAGATGTAGGCAATGAAACATAAAGTGATGTCTGCTGGGGAACTTCTGGGAAACATTCCTCCCTCATAAGATAAGACCACCCAACTCCAGCTGAACGTTTTGCAGCTGAAATGGGATGCCTGGAACCACTGCTGCCATCTTGCTTCCAGCCTGAGGATACATGTGTCACACAGAGGAAGAAAGAACCAGGACAGAGCCATGTAGAAGTGTGACTGGAGCCCTGATGCTCCATGCTGAAGTTCATATCACCTCTGGACTTCCTGTTAGGTGAGATTTTTAATTCTCCTCATTATCCAAGCCAGCTTGAATCAGGGTTTTATTATTTGCAGCTCAAGCCATTCTGTGAATAAAGAACACTATATAAGTTTTCATTTATATTAAAAAAAAAAAAGACTCCAGCTGCTAGAGAAAAGTTTTAAACTCATAGATCTACTGGATACAGTCATACAGACCTAGGATTCCAACTTAGCTTCCAACCTTAATGAGCTAAAATGTTAATATTTTATCTATAAGATCAGGAAAAGTAATTATTACCTTTATGGATCATTATAAGGATTCAATGAAGTTGCACACATGTAGCAAAAGATTTAAAGGGAAACACTAGACTTGTTTCAAACAGCTGATTATGATCTGGAATTAGGGAGGGAAGATGGAATGGGAGGAGAGAAAGTGGGGGATGTGTGTCATGGAGTAGAGAGAACAAGATAGATAGGAGGTGAGCTCTGTCTGAGGAATTGGTGCTCTGGGCATGTCCCCCTCCTCGAACCCTGATTGGTATCTGAGCTTTAGGGAGGGCGGGGCTGCAAGCATATTGAAGTGTAGGACTTAAACACATACACACTTTGCACAGTGTGCGGTCAAATGGTAGGAGGTGGCAGGAACCACCATGGTAGAAGAAAAGCCCTTTTCAGAGGAAATTCTTTCTGTCTGGAAAGAAATAAAGACGCCAACGTTGTAGGAAGTACTCCTGAAATACTTTCTAGTGCTGAAACTAGACAGCAGGCTTTAAAGGAGCCAGAAGTGTCATTAAAGCAGCAATGGAGGCGGGCAAGGAGAGAACGGGAAAACGTTCAGAGAAACTTGTAACTTTTAAAAAGGGTTTTCACATTCATTTTTGAGTTCACATTATGTGTCAGTCTGTAGGATGCCTTTATGGAGTTTACATGCTTACGCCTGCTAGATAAATGGGATTTTCCTTTCCTTTTGATTGATTAGCTAAGGCAGAAGGAGATAGCAGCCGTGATTATAGAGTACCTTTAGGAGGCCAAGTATTTGCCAGATCTTTCTATGAACTAAACAATCCCAAAGTCTCAGTGGATTACAATAAAACAAACATTTATTTCTCTCATTGCAGGGTCTACTCTACCAGTAAGCTGAGACATCTCAGCTTCGAACTTCAGATAAAGTTCATGCCTCCTCCACATGTCTTTTACCTTCCTTGGACCTATGGCTACTCAAGTCAAGTTCTTCTCATTAGGAATTGAAAGAGAGGTGAGCAGAAACACACAACACACAATGCCACTGAAGGTCTCAGCTCAGAACTGGCCCATTGCCACCTCTACCCACAATCCATGGACCAAAGCAAGTAATGTGGCCAAGCCCAACATCAATGGAGTGGGGAAAAATATTCTACCCACTCTAATGGAAGATATTTCAAAGTCACATGACCAAAGATATGGATTTATAATTCATAAAGATGATGAGAATTGTGACCAATAATTCAATCTACAATACCAGGTCTTAATGGGTGTACAGAAGGCACATTAAAAAGCCGGAGAAAGAGGAAGAATAAATGGAAGTAAAACGATGTTAAGGACAAAAAATTTTGCTCTCCTTCCCATTTTGCTTGGGTTTATATCAGCTATCACCCATCTTTCATATAAATGCACATCATTATTCACCTTAGTTAGAAACCTCTCTGTTCCTTAGAAGTCAGATGACCTTGGGCAAGTCGCCTAGCCTCAGGCCTCAATTTCCTCATCTATAAAATGGTGAACATAAAGACTGTCTTATAGGATTGCTGGGATAAATGAGATCATAAGTTATTAGCTTATAGAAATTGCTAAATAAATGATAGCTGTTGTTACACATCATCCTAGGCCCTTACTTTGATTTGGAATTTATGAATATGTTATACAACTGCTATGTTTCAGACACAGTGCTGGGAACACAAAATATATCTGTGATTGAAAACCTCACAAATCACTATCGCCCAAAATTACAAATAAATCATTGTCTTATAAGATATTAAATAGTGTATTGGAGATCTGAATAAGGTGTGACAGGCACACAAACAAGACAGGGAATTTACAGTGTCTGGAAAAGATGGAAAAGGTTTCACAAACAAGTTGAAAGTCAAGCTAGGAATTGAAGTTTGAATAGAGGTACCCTAGGCAGGGAAGGAGGAGGGGACATTCTAGAAAGCAGATGGCAAATGTGTAGCTGATGCCAGAATCGATTGGTAATATTACCTTAGGAACATCTATAAGAAAGTATGGCAGCTCCCCATGTTGATACTAAATTTGCCTTCGCCAGGAATGTGGTGGTAGAGTGAGAGTGGCTGTACAATTCCCCGCTAAACGGCACCATTGAAACAAACTTAATGTGGCTGGTACATCCCTTTTAGCCCCTTGAAACTTCTATTATTTTGGATACAAAGACTGTCATTTGTGAAAGTGGATATTACAAGACGAGAAGCTTGCAGAGTTTCAAACCAAAATAAATTCTTTCCCCCCTTAGAAGAACATTACATGGAACCACAGACTCATGGAACACATTGCTCTCCTGTGGGAAAACTGTCCTGTTAACTTTGCCACAATTTAACAAGACAGTCCTTTTCTGTTTGTTTTTTACTCTTATCCCATAATAAACCAGACAACCTAAATTAGAGTAGACAGTTCCCCTTCTTTTTTTTTTCACAGCTGTTGTTCTTCTCACTGACTCTGAACAGTGCACTTAATAATGCCTCCACTGGGAATTCCAAACAATAAAATATATGTCAATTGCCTTTTAGAAGGAAACACAGAAAGGAAACACTGATTCTTGTACATTCTTGTTCCTGCGAGTTAAAGAATATTTTCTATGTTGTTTCTTGCATGTCAAAGAGTGAACATTCCCTAAACACACCTAGAAGAAGGTCTGAAAGGTGCTGTCAGAAAACATTCACTCGATTTCTTTTCCAGCAACAGTAACATTTTAATAATACCACCTCACATTTGGACAGTGCTTTGTGCAAGACAAAATGCATTTGCATTCATTGTCTATGTAGTTCACAATGTAATCTTGTAAAGAAACTAATAACCATTTTAGATATGAGCAAACTGGGTCTCTGAGATCAACATGTCACTCAAGACACAATAACTAGTAGTCACATCAGAATTTGAACACAGGTCTCAAACTTCTCCTCTACAAACTGGCAATAGTTAGAATACTCTGGGTCATCCATAAACTTAACACAGTTACAATGACTTAGTGCATACATTAACATCATGGATTGCAGAGACTCCAATCCCACCTGTACTAGCTCTATGTCCTAGAGACATTTATTCGTGTTCTGAGTCTGTTTCATCATCTATTGAGTTAGTTTTCAGGATTGCCATAACGAAGTACCACAAACTCCATGCCTTAAACAATAGAAATATTTTTCCTCACAGTTCTGAAGGCTAGAAGCTCAAGATCAATGTGTCAGCAGGGTGGTTCCTTTTGAAGGTCTCATTTGCCCCACAGATGGCCATCTCCTCCACAGTCTTCCCTTCACCTTGTCTTCCTCTGTGTGTGTCTGAGTCTTAACCTCTTCTTATAAGAACACCAGTCATATTGGATTAGGGATCATATTGTTGACTTCATTTAACCTTAATTACCACTTTAAAGACCCCATCTCCAAACCACAGTCACATTGTGAGGTACTGGAGGTTAGGACTTTAACATATGAATTGGTGGGGACACAATTCAGCCTAGATCCTCTATAAAACGAGAAGACAGAAAGTTATTGTGCAAATGTCTCGGTGTGATAAATTCTGTTATTACTGTAACAAAGTACCATAAACTTCGTGGCTTAACACAAATTTCGATCTTAGAGTTCTATAGGTCAGAAGTCCAACATGGGTCCTGATAGGCTAAAATCAAGATGTCAGCAGGGCTGCATTCCTTCCTGTAGGTCTAGGGAAGGATCCATTGCTTGCCCATTTGTTGGCAGAATTAAGCTCCTTGCAGTCATAGGACCAAGATCCCTGTTTTCCTGATGGCTGTCAATTGAAGGTCACTCCAATAGCTTCTCGGCCTTTTGGCTAAGATCAAGTGTGAAGGTCACTCCAGCTTCTAGAGGTCATAACATTCCTTGGCTCCTATCGCCCTTCCTTTATCTTCAAAGTGAGCAACAAAGGGTTGAATCCTTATCACATCACATTTCCCTCATACCTCTTCTGAGATCACAAATCTCAGACACAAATATGGTCTTCATAACCAGACAAGTTACATTTCTTAAGGAGATCTGTCCTGACCACTTATTTAATGCCGCTGTGGAACCTCCCTCCCTATCCCACTGTAGCCCTGATCTCCCTGACTCTGAGCTATTTTTTCCATAGCACTTCTCATCTTATATAATTTCTCATGTATTTATTATTGTCATTGACTGCCTCCCTCGCCTAGAATGTCAGTTCCATAAGAGCAGGAAAGTTTTGTTCACTGAGGTATCCTATCCACATCCTATCCTATCACTGATGTATTCTTACCAGAGCCTAAAAGGGCTCTCAGCTTTTAAATGTTCATGTGATGAGACTGGGCCCACCTGGATAATCTAGAATGATCTCCCCACCTCAAGGTCCTTAATCTTTTTTTTTTTTTTTTTTTTCTGAGACGGAGTCTCGCTCTGTCACCCAGGCTGGAGTGCAGTGGCCGGATCTCAGCTCACTGCAAGCTCTGCCTCCTGAGTTCACACCATTCTCCTGCCTCAGCCTCCCGAGTAGCTGGGACTACAGGCACCTGCCACCTCGCTCAGCTAGTTTTTTGTATTTTTTTTTACTAGAAACAGGGTTTCACCGTGTTAGCCAGGATGGTCTCGATCTCCTGACCTCGTGATCCTCCCATCTCAGCCTCCCAAAGTGCTGGGATTACAGGCTTGAGCCACCGCTCCCGGCCTCAAGGTCCTCAATCTTAATCACTTCTGCAAAGCCTTTTGTGCCACATACGGCAACATATTCATATCCAGGATTTGGGTACGAACGTCGTTGGGAGCCGTTATTCTGCCTACTACACAAGTGCTTGATAAAAGACAGCTATTCTCTCTTCAAAGATTAAAGATAAATATTTGCAAGCCAGTAAGCCTATTTAACAATTAGGTTGATTGGTTTAACTAGGTGGTTCCAAATGGTGGACATTTGACAATGTCTGGAGACACTTTTGGTTGCCATAACTAGAGGAGAGAGGGTGACACTAATCCCTATTAGGTCAAGGCTAGGGATGTTACTAAATATCCCACAATGCACAACACACTCTTCACAACAAACATCATTACTGCCAAAGTTGAGAAACCGATTTAATTGAACCTTGGGAAAAGTTAATTGATCTACATGGGAATCAACATTTTATTTTATCAAATGAACTTCTGTTGATGCCATAATCAAGTGGTATCTTATGATGCATGATAAGCATTTTTTTCATCAGTTGGAAAAAATATCTTGTGTGCTTGAGACATGGTATAAGTAGGTGGCTGTATTCCTTTTGAAATTTCAACCTGGTCTAAGAAATGAGAATGGACTTAAAGAAATGTATTCATTAATTCATTTACTGAAGATCTATCAAGGGTCAGACACTGTCCCAGGCATGCAGGATACATCAATGAACAAAACTTTCCTGCTCTTATGCAGCTGACATTCTAGAGGAGGGAGACAGTCAATGACAATAATAAATAAATGAGAAATTACATGAGATGAGAAGTGCTATGGAAAAAATAGCTCAGAGTCAGGAAGATCAGGGCTACAGTGGGATAGGGAGGGAGGTTCCACAGTAGCATTAAATAGATGGTCACAACAGATCTCCTTAAGAAGTGTAACTTGTCTAGTTATGAAGACCACATTCCATCTCATTCTCTTAACCTTATTTGCAAATTATATTTGTGAGACATGAGCACTGAGATAGCCTTGCATTTCCATTCTCGTGGAGAAAAATCAAGTGGAAAAGAGAGGAACCCATCAATATCAACTCATCATAAACAAAAGCTCAGGTCTTGCAACTCAAACCCTTGAGTTGCAAAAATCACTTTTCTTTTCTCAAAGTTGCTCTTCCTTCTCACTGCACTTCAGTGTCAGGAACAAACAGGTGTTCAAGCATTAGGAAGCTCCAAGCTATGGAGTAAACTTCCTTCTCCCCCTTCCTTTCCCCACTCCAAAAAATTAAACAGATCCAAGGACAGGTCAAGTGTGCTGTGAGCATCGTGTTTGCTGAAACCATCTAATGTGCATTATGCTGACTGCATTATATTTGTCATTTAAGTAAAGTGAAAAATGAAAAACAGTTGGTTTAGTGCTTGTACATACCTTCAATTCCTTTTTTTAAAAAAACTATGAGATGCTAGAGAAAATAATTCAAAATACAATTTAAAACAATCCCTTTATATTATATATATAAAGACAATATATATAAATAGGTCTATGCCATCAATTCTAATTTCTACCTTTGAAATCAAAATGACCAGTGACTGCCTAAAAAATAGCTAAGTCCTAAATTGTAGTATGTTTTGAATTTTGAGAATTTGTATCCCTCCATAATTTTGTAATTAATCTTTCGAGGTCTGGTCTCAAACATTTGGTCCTGAAATATTTTGAGAAGCACCACCATTTATTCTCCTAACATAAAAGAAAAATTCAATTTAGAAGACAATAGGCTTCCCTGCTATTAGCTGTGTCTGATGATGATCATGCTATGAAAATTCTAGTCAGCAAGTTGAAACTTGTTGTTGTTGAATTTGCTGTTAAACAAATCAAGGAGACAAATCAATGTTTTCCAAATACAGCCCTGGGGGAGAACCGTAGCAGGAGGAGAAATGGTGCTCTCAGTCATCTAGGGAGTCTGCACCACAGAGTCAGAGCAAACATTTAAAAATTAACTTTCCCAAACATCCTTTTATGGCCCATTTTGAAAACATTTCTGGTTACATATTATCCTGCAGTTTGGCTTTTTTTTTAAACTCTCCCTGTCCAAATTCATTCCAGTGGGAGCTGCCTGTTGGCAGTGTAGGCCTGTGATTAACTCACTGTGTATAATTCATTTAACAGCATAATGTGCTTTTGCAAGTGCTGCCGCAGCACAAAAAGAAACTGCCAACATTAGCATTCCCAGGTCATGCAACCTGCCCCACTAGGCCTAGTCATTTAGAACAGACCCCTCCAATAAACTTTCTCACACCCTGTGTTACACTGAGGATGCTATCGACTGCTACCCAAATCTCTCTGGGAGGCAGCTACCCACACCTCTTCTTTAACAACAGGAGATGGCTTCCAGCTTTGCAGTGACCTCACCCTCTACTGCCTTGCCACTCAATGGAAGGTCCCTGAACCAACAACATTAGAAATACCTGGGACCTTATTTGAATCACAGAATCTCAGGCCCCTCACCAGACCTATTGCATTCATTCATTTGCATTGCTATAAAGGAATACCTGAGGCTGGGTAATTTATAAAGAAAAGAGGTTTATTTTGGCTTACAGTTCTGCAGGCTGTACAAGCATAGCACCAACATCTGCTGTGGGCCTCAGGAAGCTTACAGTCATGGCAGAGGGCAAAGTGGGAGCCAGGGTATCACATGGTGAGAGAGGGAGCAAGAGACAGAGGAGGAAGTTCCAGTCTCTTTTAAAACAACCAGATCTCACATGAACTCACAGAGCGAGAACACACTCATTCTCTCAAGGAGGGCACCAAGCCATTCATGAGGGGATCCACCCCCATGACCCGAACACCTCCCACTAAGCTCTACCTCCAACATTGGAGGTCACATTTTTACATGAGATTTAGAGTGGACAAAACATCCAAACCATATCATCTAGGAATCGGATCCTGCATTTTAACAAGATCCCCCAGGTATGCATATTAAAGTGCAAGAAGCTCACTTTAATAAAGTGGACAGCAATTGTTCAGCCTTCCCAGCATCCCCTCCTACTTTTTAAAATCCCAGCCACCCAGTTCTCCTTTAGGAAACTACTCTTCTCCAACCTCAGGCTACAGGATTCAAATGTTCCTGACTGCCTGCTCCTGGACGGCCACATAAAAGCCTTCCTCACACTGGCCTCTGTGATTGATCAGGAAGCCCATGCACTCCAAAAGCCATGAGTGTTAGAAAGCCCGCCTATGATTAGAGACCCTCCTAAGATGGGCTACAAGCTCCCGGTTAATTATTTTACTTTTCCTATCACTGGCCTTGTGGTTCCTGAGAACTCTGTGTTGTGAATGCTCTTTAGTTTTATAAGACATAGCCATCCTTAGCCATTATCGCCAGCAACATAATCGCTCCACAAGGTTCTCAGCCTCCTTCCCCAAAACCCCTCTCCACATACTTTGTGTTAGTTGGATTAGGGTTGTTACAGTTAGGCAAGTTAGATGTTCTTCTAACTTCTGTCCATGCGCTAGGGCCATGGTCTGGAATCCCAAGTGAATAGGCATCCTGCCACTAATCTCCTGATTTATATCTCATGCATGATGAGTCACCCCAAACACACATACACAGCCCAGTGCATCTGTCATGGATTCCTCTCAGGCCGGACAGGCTCTCAGGTGTATCAGCAGCTGGACCTAGGGGAAGAACACCAAGTCTGCAACACACACTGAAGATCTTCTTGGGTTCAACTAAATATTCAGATCCACAAAACTGCCACAGGCTACACTCAGCATCCATCTATTATATTATGGACAAAAACCAGAGCTTGCCAAAAGTGCAGCTTCAGGGATTCTGTTTCTCTAGAAGTCCTTGTAGCAGTCTGGCAGCTGAAGTGCAAGGAGATGAGACACACAGTAGGTAGAAAGGATCCACTCTGGCCTAAAAGCTGCCAACCCATAGGATCCATAGCTTCCAAGGTTCCTGAAAGGTAGATGATCAGGTAAGAGTCACAGTTCTTAGGGGAGTCTAAAGCATAGCTTCTCTATATAGTATTTATACTTTATTTATAGCCCTCCCAGTCTAGATACAAGTTGACAATCAAAGGTCATTTTTGGCACAAGCAATTCTGCCTAGAAACACAGTTGACATTCTGTCATTGTCAATTTACCAGGGGAACTGAGCTAGAGGGTTAACCAGAGGTCAAATTCTCATTCAAAAAGGGAAAGGGTTTTGTTAACTATTTGTCCACGAAGCTAATAAAAATGGAAAATAGCCTCAGAAAATACAGAAGGATTCTTAAAGAGGCTGTGGTGCCCCACAGTTAAGATGAAGATATAGGCAGAGCAATTATGTGGAAAGCAAATGCAAGCACAACCAGTTCTCCTTTACAATAGGACCATTTCAGCGATGGGGCCAGGGTTCCCCTGGCTGGAGCGCCGTGGATGGAGTGCTGGGTCTGCTGAAGTACAGGTGCAGCTCTGCCTCTCACCACTGTGTGCACTTGCAACAGAAAACAGAAAACAATGAGCAGATACCTATCACCAATTGTACTAGCCCTTCTTATGAAGGCTGACCTGAGGCCTACAGAAGGCTTTCTTTCTGAAAAGTCATGAGAATAGATGTAAGAACATGCCCACTTCTGGTGTCTGTGCCTATTAGACGGAGATTGGCCTGGCCAAGGCTAACCTCCTCACATACACTGCAATGACCAGGAATCCCTTGCAGTCCTCCTGTAGTACACACAAGCAATGAGAAGAAACCCCTCCCCGACCACTGTCTTATTTTCCCCAGCCTAGTGAGAAACCAAGAACAATGTATAGTTAGCTTCCTTGGAAACTTAGTGGCATTAAAGGTTGTCATTCAATCATCAAACTGTGGCAAAACCTGTAGCAGAAAAACTGAGTTCCCCAATATACTACACATGGGTAGTCATATCAAGTCCTGCCAATACCAATAATCACCTAAAAGCACAAGGACCATAATCATCAAAAGCACAAGTACCATCATCATCAAAGCCATCAATATTAGCCACATTTTCAGAAATACCTCCAAATGCCACTATCGTTGAGCTTCCAATACCACAAAGCCACTATTATCTAAAACTAGTTATAACTAGAGCTATAAAATTACCAATATCCAAACTATGTATCACTGTTGCTGTCACCCAGAAGCACATGTCCAGTATTATATATTAGCTATTGTCACAGTAATGCTGTGTAACAAACCATCCTAAAATTAAGCGGCTGTGAACAATAACCATCTACTATTGCTGATGGTTCTTCAGATTAATCAGACAGTTCCTCTGGTCTGGCCCAGGTTGTTCTGATCTCAGCCAGATGTGTTCACTGACTGCAGTTAGTGGGTAGATTTGCTGGGTGCTGGCCAGTCTATGATGTCCTCAGCTAGATAACTGAGTTCTGCTATAAATGATCTCTTACCTTTCAGCAGCCTGGGTCACGCTTGTTCATGTTGAAGGAAGAGGGACACTAGCAAGAGGAGAAGCACAAAGGGCCTTTTGGAATCTAAGGCTTAGAACGGAAACATGTAATTTCAGCCACTTTCTGCTGGGCAAAGCAAATGACAAGATAAGCTCTGATTCAAAGAGGAGGAGGAGATAGACTCTACCTTGTAATAGTTGCTGCAAAGTCTCATTGCAAAGGGTATGTGTGCAGGGATATGTGGAGACTTAGGGCCATGTTTTTAACCAATCTACCACAGGCACCTTGAATCATAGTGCCACATATACCCTGACGAAGACTCTCTTCTTTGATCAAAACTTTAGTCAGTCTCCTCTGAGTCCTCTGCTCAACTAGGCTGGATCTTGGGCTTCCTTCTCTGTCCTCATAGAATCCAGTTTGAGCAAGAATCCTGCACAGTCAGTTTAGTGAAAATCCCCCACCTTTGGCATCTGACCTCCCCTTATCCTTGATGCTTCCTCTTAGTAATTTTCCACTCACTGACCTCATCCTGCTCCTTGATTTAAAATCCTCACTTGTCCTTGCTGGAGATGGAGTTTGAGTTCAATCTCTTCCCCACTGCAAGACCCCGTTGCAGTGGTCTGTATACATATCACCATGAATTATTTTCTTTAGCAATAATCATCTTTAGCAAGGATCATGAATTATTTTCTTTAAAAATCTGGACTCTGCTCCCCACTAAGCTGTGACTTATGAGAAGAATGCATACTCTATTTCAATTGTAATTGATTTTTTTCCTAACTCTCAGAAATACAAGAACATTTTTTAATACCACATCCTGACAAAGTGGTCCCTGAGAATAATAAACAATATATATTCAAACATTAACTTCTTTCATCATTTTGCAAATTTTACAATATGTGATTGTGGCTTGTAGAACGATCATTCCGATAGATAATGTGTCAGCTTGCTTCCTATGAAAGGATCAAATCTGTTTATTTGAGAGCCTTCCATGAGTACATTTTCAGAAAGCGAATGTTCATTTTCTTGATAAATAAATATACTACTACTTTGAAAAAGTTTCCTGGGAAGAAGGAGAAAATGAGTAACGTTGAATAATTACTGATTATTACTGAAAAAAATCAGAAACTGATTATAAGACACAAATATATAGTGAAACACATTATATCAAGCGAAATAATATAAAACTTGGCAGGAACCCAAGCTTAATGAGTTAGAAGCGCCAGGGATTTTCTGTGAGCACCCACATCAGCATGAGATCTGGTCTTACTGGGAGCTGCTTACCCCTACTCAAAGATGGCCCCAAGAGTAAGGAAAACAAGGCCTCTTTGAAGGCTTGTATGGGAAGATGGCACACCCTCTTTCACCTGACAGATAGGATCTCTGGGAGCCTTTCCTATCAGCACCTTCCAAACTGTGATGCTGGTGACACTATCATTAGACCTCAGTACCAACTGTTGGGGCTGGAGAAGCTGTTTCTCAGACACAAGCTTGCATGCTCACAGGTCAGATAAGGCAGATGGCAGCGGAAAATGTTGGCATATTTTGCTTAATTTTAATTTTGTTTGTCCAACCATGCTGCTATTAGTCTGTTCTGGTAGTGCTATAGATTTCACTGTGCATCATTTGCTTCCTCCTTTGGGGTAGAATACGAATAGCATGTGTATTGTTGGGGAATTAGGAGGAGACCCTTCAAACCATGAGCAAAAATCACTGAGATGGGAGGCCAATGTTTCAAAATTGTGTCTGTGGCTATTATTCCAGAGAAGCTCTGGACCCAGACACATTGCAAAGTTTCAATTATAAAGGCTCATTCCTTCAACAAGTATTTATTGCACACATACCTGGTGCCAGGAATTGTGCTAGGCACTGCAGATACTGCAGTGTTTACATAGAAAAGGTTCCTGCTCTAATGTACATCAAATATAGAAGCCATGTAATAAACAGGAAACACATCAGTGAACAAAAGAAGTACCGCTTGTGATAAATTCTAAGTAGGAATAAACAGAGAACAAGGATGGAGGAGAATGGCAGAAGGGAAGGCAGGCCAGCTGACATTCAGTAGGTGTCAGGAAATGACTGTCTAGAGAGTGACACTGAAACTGAATTTCAAAGAATGAGTAGGAAGGAGGCAGGCATGCAAGTCTCTGGAAGGACAGAGGAACAGAAGTGGGAAGTCCCTGAGACCAGAAAAGACCCATTCTAGGGCCTCTCAGAAGGCAGGTGGCTACCACAGTCAGTCTCTGGGGAGAGAGGCTTGAGATGGAGTTTGAAAGGGGTGATTCTTCCAATCCATGAGCATGGAATGGTTTTCCATGCATTTGTGTCACTTCTGATTTCTCTTAGGAGTGCTTTGTCATTCTCCTGGAGATCTTTCACTTCCTTGGGTACTATGCCGACTACCTGGGCCATAGGATCATTTGTACCCCAAACCTCAGCATCACACAAAATACACATCTAGCAAACCTGCACATGTACCCCTTGAATCTAAAACAAATGTTGAATTTTTTTTAAAAAGCAGCAGCAGAAGAAGAGAAAAGAAAAGAAAGGGGTGTGGGAGAGAGATGAGGCAGGGCCTCTTAGGTCTCCGGAGAGAACGCAGTTTATTCTCAAAATGAAAGGAAGCCATAGGAAGGCTTTTAAACAGGGAGTGGCATTATCTCATTAGCATTTTTTAAAGACCCGTCTGGTTACTGGGTGAAGAATAGATTATGTCTATATTATATTTATGTAAATATACTGATACATACCAGCGTATCAACATACGCTCCCCAGAGTGATATTAATTTGGGCAAAAGGCCCATAAATCACCTCGCCGTCATATAAGAATAAATACAGTTTTAATGCATTGCCAAAAGCAGCACGTGCCAGACTTTATTAGTTTGTGTTAATTTTTAATTTGATGCTTGAGCTCCTCCTTGTGGCTATATGGTTGCAAGCTCCTTGGCAATGCCAGTCTCCACATAGCAACGAGGAAGCCTGCCTTCCTTTCTTCCTTTCTTCCTTTCTTCCTTTCTTTCTTTCTTCCTTCCTTTCTTTCTTTCTTTCTTCCTTTCTTCCTTTCTTCCTTTCTTTTCTTTTTCTTTCTTTCTTTCTTTCTCTTTCTTTCTCTCTCTCTCTCTCTCTCTCCCCCTCTCTCTCTCTCTCTCTCCCCCCTTTCTTTCTTTCTTTCTTTCTTTCTTAACTGTCCTTGTTAATCAAAAGTGCAAAGCCTAAAATGGGGGCTTGAGGTTTAATTAGTGCATTTGAAAAAATAAGTTGATATGCTATTACAGATTATTATGTATATATAATACATGCACTACATGATACGTAGTATGATATGGTTACATTCTTGCTGAAACCTGTTGCTGTCTGTAATACTCTTGCCAACATCTGGTAATTATTAGAGTAAGATATAAGATCTTTGCCTTCCCTCAAAAATAATTTTATCAAAAAACAGAAGGTATTTAACAAATCCACAGCAACTGAACAAAAGGCATGTCTTTACATTTCATCTTCACAGTAAAAAAATGAGTTAGGACATATTCATCTTCTATGGAAGAGACAAATACTAATAATTATTATCTTCATTCATCGCTATATATAGTTGGTGACTGACAACTTGAATTAGAGAGAAACCCAACCAGTTGGGCATTAGGGAATTTCTAACTGTTGTATCCCTCAGTTAAGAAGAATTATAGCTTTGGAAAATCACTCTCAGAAGGCACATTTATTTTTTAAAATCTCATTTTCAACCCATTTTGATGTGTAGAAAGCTTTCACGCCATGAGATATCCCATGCATATATGAGCTGGAAGGGAGAAGAGCCTGCTCAGCCCTGGAGAGCTAAGTTGTGTTACCTACAGATAAAGCTAAACCTTTACCACCATAATTCTATGTATCTTTCTTCTAAGCTCCACTTATTATTCCCAATGTACTTCTAGTGTATTTAGAATTTCCAAGTAGCAGCAGTTGGGCTGGTATCTAATAAAGAATGCTGGGACTTTGATGGGGCCAGTCAGCCAGAGGTCGCCGTAGTAATGATACCTTCCCTTGGACAGGTAGGAATATCCTGATGGATAATGTTTGAAACCTAAAAATGTCCTCAAAGCATGAATTACAACAAACAACTATGCAAGGTGGAATAACACATTTAAAATTCCACTAATGCCACACACATGGTGCTGACACAGCCTACTGGACTACCCTGGGTGTGATTCCTATAGGAAATTATACTTAACCACAAAGACTTGCTTTGAAATAGCAATAAGGCAGACTGCTATAGAATTTTGTTGCTGGTCACAACTCACGAGTGTGGTAGTAACATAAAGAAAAAGCATAAATGCCTGCAGTTACTTGCAAACAAGTAACCATAATATTGGGAACATAGACCATTATTCTATGATGTGTTATTGCCTTATGATGTATAAAGCATAGAACATTTCAGTCATAGACATCTCATCTTTTTGCTGTTACTGTGAAAAGAGGGATAGGTCACTAAAAATCGGGAACCAATTTTGTGGTAGCATTAGCTTGAATAACAGATTCATCAGATGCAAAAATATTTGCAACAAAAATAGAGTAAAACCGCAGAGAACAGAAATACTCAAGATAATGAATATGACATATCTAAAGCAAGGGATAACTTAAACATATTAGAAACATGAAATGAATATACAAGTCACTGCAGATGATGTGATTTAAAACATTTTAAATTCTCTGAATAGTGATACATAAAAAGATATAAAAATTTAAACCATTTTCAGGAGCACTGAAACTATAGTTTTGCATGGACTGTGTAAACATGATCTTCAATATAGTTCAGGAGATCAATCAGGATCTTTCTGGTGTAAATGAAAGGAATTCAGCGCAAACTAGCACAAGCATTTTCTCATAACTAAAAAATGCAAGGATGAAGAGGGTCACAGGAAATCAATGTTCATTCTCTCTTTCTTTCTGTCTCTCTCTCTTTCTGTCTCTCTCTCTCCTCTCTCTCTCTCTCTCTCGTTCTCTTCCTCCCTCCCTCCCTGTCTGTTCTGCTACTTTCTGAATTGTATCCTCACTCTTTCCTGAATAGACACCTTGTTCTGTAGCTGGGCTTAGGGGCAGAAGCAAATGGCCTGCTATGCTCTGAATGTCCGTGTCCCTCCAGAATTCATATTTTAAAACCTAATCTCCAATGCGATGGCGTTAGGAGGTGGAGCCTGTGGAAGGTGGTTAGGGATTGGTGTCACCTTGGCAAAGGAGCTCACTACCAGATGTGCCAGAAGTCAATACTGTGACCCCGGGTTTTTGAGAAAAGAAAAACTTTTTACTGCAAGTAGACTCCCAAAGAGACAGGAGTCAAGCTCCAGTCTGTCTCCCTGGGCTGGGGCTAAGGCAGTAATTTTATTAGAGAAGGTTTAGCAGGTGGATTCTGAGATTAGCAGGTGATTGGTGGAAGGAAAGGGGAGGTCTGGAAAGCCCTCAGCCGTGCATGGTTCTCTCTTCATGCCTCTTTCATGAGTCCCATGTGCAAATTCAGGGAGAGTTAGTATGAAACATGGTGGAAATTCAGGCTGTGACATCAGCAAGCTCACTCTGCACAAACTCCAGTCAGCCACATTGCTTCCAACTAATTTCAGCTAGTTTTGTTATCTTATAAACGGAGGGATTTTCAGAATTTCAGCAGGTTGTTCTTTTCTTAACTGCTATCCTGCAACTCAGTATTTTATGTTAGTCGCAGGTGTCTTTGATTCTTCAGGGCATGGTTTCATTAGTGCCCTTATAAAAGAGGCCCCAGAGAGCTGACATACCCCTTCTGCCGTGTGAGGACGCAGCCAGAAGATGCCACCCATGAACCAGAAAGTGAATCTTCCAGCACCTTGATCTTAAACTTTCCAGCCCTCAGACCTGTGAGAAATAAATTTCTGCTGCCTATAAGTTGCTCAGTCTATGGTATTTTGTTATAGCAGCCCAAATGGACTAAGACATGGCTACAGACCTTCCTATTCCCAGAGGACAAACAGCATTTTTCTCTTACGGCACTCCGTACTAAATCTATAGTAAGGATTCCAAGGTGCCCAGTTTGGGGCGCATCCTTACATCTCTGGGTCAATTTCCAAAGTCTGAAGAATGGGGTGTTTTAATGGCCAACCTTGGATTTGCTGTAGCTTGGTGGAGGCTGGGAGGCAAAAACAGGATATTGTGATCTGTGGCCCTCTTATGCACAGACTACTCACAGCAAGTCCTATTGCCAGAAAAGGAGGGTCAGGAAGTATGGGAGGGGATAGCTAAGCAGGAATACACACACACACACACACACACACACACACACACACACACACATACACACACACACACACGTCTACTATGTGTTATTAGGTCAATTGATCACCAGCTCTAGAAAAGTGGTTATAGGATATAAGCCCATTCCCATATGGCTCCACAGTAGGGGAAGGGGAGAAGCAAAGTGGATGAATCACTATAGGAAGGAAGACTTTACTTCAAATACAGAAAGAACTTTCTAACAATTAGAGGACACGAAAGATGCAATAGGCTATCCCTCTTAATATCCTGAGCCTCCTACCTCTGGAGATGTTCAGTTATGAGCTGGAAGACAATTTGGCAAAGATGTTACAATGGGAGTATAAATTTCAGATGGGTGGGAAGTGAATCCAAATTACAATAACCTTGAACATTTATGATTCTGCAAATTATAACATATTGGATGGGATGAGATTTATCCTCAGGGACAGTGTTGGCCATTAGACATTTTGGTTCTTGGGACCTGCCTTCTGATGGAGGTCACCATCTGGTGGTCCATGGACCACCTAGTATTATTTTAAATATTTTATTTAATTGCCAATACTGTAAACTCTTAGAAAATTCTTTTTTTTTTTTCTTTTCTTGAGACAGGGTCTTGCTCTGTACTCCAAGGATGGAGTGCAGTGGCACAATCACAGCTCACTGCAACCTCCTGGACTCAAGCAATCCTCCCCCCTAAACCTCCAAAGTAGCTGGGACTATAGGAACATGCTACCATGCCTGGACAGATTTTTAATTTTTTCTAGAGATAGGGTTTCATTCTGTTGCCCAGGTTGGTCTCAAACTCCTGGGTTCAAGTAATTCTCCCACCTCAGCCTCCCAAAGTGCTGCGATTACAGGTGTGAGTCCCTGCACCTGGCTGAAAATTCTTACAATTTTTTTTTTTTATTTTACAGCCTCTCTTGAAAATATTTGATCTGTATTATCAGGAGCCGAGAGTGACTACACTCTCAGCACAGGGTTCATGCTTTCCCAGTTTTCAGAGTCAAAGCCAGCCCACCTTATTTATTTACAGTGCCTCTCTCTCTCCTATTTATATTTAGTTTGCAACCCATGTGTAAACAAAAGTTTTAACAGTACTTTTTACTCTGGTTACCATAGTCTTATCCTCTTTCTTCATCAGACTGATATCCTCTACCCAATCACACATTCTTAACCAGTATAGCAACAACAACTATAATAATAATAAAAAATAATAAAAGGTATTGAGTAATGCTTGTTGTGTGTTCATACTGTGCTAGCTAAGCACTGTACTAAAGCAGTCATATTCTGTAGCAATCAGTATAGAAAAGCTTCCACTGCAGGAACAAATAACTGCCAATCTCAATGACTTAATGCAGAAAAGTTCATTTTGTACACACGTTTCACATCCAATGGGGAGCAGCACGGTGTTCTATTCCACTATAGTTGCTCAAGTATCTAAACTGACCAAGGCTCTACCATCTTGTGGTTTCCTTTGATCCTCTCAAAAATTTAGTAGACTTCTTTCTTTTCATTTGCCAAAAGTTCCACGGACCAATATCTTCACCCATTATTCTTAATGAAGCATGTTATTTAAAAACATTGTTTTCCAACCTTTTCCCCTAGAACTTGAAGTTTATTCAAATATGATTGATCTGCCTCTCAAGTTATAGCAGATGACAGTATTACCAGACATTTTGTTGCTACATGACATGGACTGCCATTCTTCTCATCTCTGATATCACTATCCTCGTTGTCTTTGGCCCAACCATTAAGCCAATACAAAAGTACTTTGGGTTTTTATAACAATAGCACCCTACTTCCAGTAAGATCAATTATTATTCACAGTAGCCTACGCTTGTGCTGCTGTAACTAACCATCCAAATCCTCAGGAGCTCGACACTATAAAAGTTTATTTCTTGGCTGGGCGCAGTGGCTCAAGCCTGTAATCCCAGCACTGTGGGAGGCTGAGGCAGGCAGATCACAAGGCCAGGAGATCGAGACCAGCCTGGACAATATGGTGAAACCACGTCCCTACAAAAAATACAAAAGATTATCTGGGTGTTGTGGCAGGCACCTGTAATTCCAGCTACTCGGGAGGCTGAGGCAGGAGAATCGCTCGAACCCAGGAGGCTGAGGTTGCAGTGAGCCGAGACCACACCACTGTACTCCAGCCGGGGCAACAGAGCGAGACTCCATCTCAAAAAAAAAAAAAAGTGTATTTCTCATGTAGGCTACCTATCTAATTCACAGTAGCCAGGGCTCTGCTCCACCCAGTCACACAGGCACCAGAATGACTGAAGCTCTAGCATTTTGTAGCTGTACCGCCTGTAATACATAACCTTTTAGTTGCCACAGCAGATGAAAGAAGAGATTAGTAAACTACTCATTAAATTTTTAATGCCTCATTCCAAATGTGACTCCTAGAACTTTCACATCTCATTGGCAGAACCAGCCAAATGTACCACCTAACTGCAAAGGCTGTTGTGAGATGTGTGAGAGCAGGTGGAAAGTTTAGTGAGCACCAGTCTCTCTGCCTCATTATAACATCTAATTCTCATTACAGTTTTCAGAGGTAGGTATTACTATCCTCACTCTACAGATGAAGAAACTAAGACTTAGGGAAGTTGAATGACTTATCCAGGGACACAAGCAGTAAGTGGAAGATGCAAGATTGGGATTACAAAAGAGTAGGAGCAGGCAGAAGAACTGCAAAAGAACTGCAACGAGAACATACTTACTATCTACATCTTCTAGGTACTTCTAAATTTACTCATTTACCATAAGTTCATTGATTCACTGCGCAGAAGGTTCTAGTTTCCACTTTACCACCATAGTGTGATTTTGCATAATTCAAAACTTCAGTCTCACAGAGCTTATGATTCACCACCTGAACCTCAGTTTATATGTCTGTGATTGAAGAAAGTGGACTAGTAATTCCTAATGCCCCATCCACCTCTGAAACTTGTGATTCACTTCTAAGGCCAGTGTGAAATTGATTTAGAACTCAAGATATGAGCCCTCCAACAGATGCTGACACGTTATCCATGGAACTGTGGTGGCCAGAGTGACATTTCACGAGAAAGCATTTTTATTGGTGCTTATTTGTATTCACCTGAAATACTTAAAATGTTTTATTTCTCAGAGCAAGAAATAAATGTTTAATATATAACTCAGAGAAAGGCTTTTAAGAGAGAAAGTTTATCATCATTGATGCTACATCACATAAGCAGACTGATCAGGGCCTTCTCTAAATCCTGCCGAATGTTATTATTTTACCCCATCCAAGCACCCACCACTGGATTATTGCAATAGCCTCCTACCTGAATTCCCACCTTCCCCCCTTGTACTGCTATGATCTATTCCTCACACTGTAGCCAGAATGACTCTTTCACAACATAAGTTAGAGTCTGTCATAATTCTGCTGAAATCCCTCCAACGGCTTCCCCCTCATGCAAAGTGAAAGTCTAAATCCTACAGGGCACCACGTCATCTGCCCTGCCTCTCCCCAGCCACACCAGCCTTCTTGCTCTTCCTTGAACACCCCACGCCTGCCGCCACCTCAGGGAAGCTGCCCTCCCTCTTCCTCACCCTGAAGCTCTTGTCTCCTGGAGAGCTGCAGGGTTCAGCTGCTCATCACCCTCATGTCTCTGCTGACAAACCAGCTCTGTCTCAGATGTGTTCGGCCACTTCCATTTTTAAAAGCACCCTGTATTAGCCTCTGTCCCCTTTCCCTTAATTTTTTTTCTTCACATTTAACATATTTGGATATACCAGGTATTTGTGTATTAGTTGCCTCCCTAATAGGAAATGTAGAACGCCCCTCCATGATAGCAGAGACTTTGTCTGCTCACTGCTGTATCCCCAGTACCCGGAACATTTTATGTCATATAGTAGGTGCTGAATAAACACTTGTTTAATAAATGCACAAATACATTACTTAAATACTTGGTGCAGTATTTATAATAGAAACTAAATAAAATGAAGCTCTTCTCATCTATTATAATTATTGCTGCGCTCTGACTACATATTCCTGCTCATTCTGGGAGAAGTGCATGTTCTGGTTTGAAGAGCTATCTTAACTTTAGGTGTGAAATCTTCAAAGACAACAGACAGGAAAAATAGACAGTTCTCTACGTATATTCTAATAAAGGAAGGATTCTAGAATGAGAACTCAAGTGGGCTATTCATCTTGAATAGACTATTAACATCATAAATAGAATAGTATTAAGACTAAGTAAAATAGAACTATGCTGTCCAAATATGGCTACTTAAATTTAATTAAAAGTACATAAAATTTAAAATTCCATCTCTCAGTGCTGCATTTCAAGTGCTCAGGAGCCACAGCTGGCTGGTGGCTACCTTATTAGAAAGGATAGGTATAGAATATTTTCCTCATTGCATTTTATCTTGCATGGTGCAGAGCTGGAGTTCAGCGAATGTACTAATGTGGGAATGTTGTATTCTACTGGGATTTCCCTTATGGGCGCATAGAGCTCCTACATTAACAATGGGATAGAGTTGCCCCCAACCGTTACCTTTCTCAATCACCCTGGGAAAAGGCCAATCTTGGGAAAGGAAAGAGGATATGGATATTAGTTCAAGAAGAATTTAGGTAAGTAGCCTTATAAGGTTGGTACCTGGACTTGAAGAAGCTATAGGAGCCCAGGGACACCCCCAGCTATGGGAGGAAGTTGGCCTCAGTTTACGGAGGCAATCAGAGAGCTGGGCAGAAGGCAGTCTGACAGGCCTGAAACTCTGGGTTCTGCAAGCAGTCAGATGAGCAGCCAGCAGTGAGGTAGCCATCAAGGATCAGCCTCGTCAGCAAAGCCAGTAGTTCTTTGGAACTAGAATAGGAACTGGTGGTCCAGATGAGACCAGGATATCACACAGGGAAGCACATGTGAGATAAGTCTCCAAAAAGCAGCAGGGAAAAGGAGACCCAGAAAGATGGAAGGGTGCCAAGATCCTGCTATCACATGGTCAGAAGTCTTCTTAATTGATTACCTTCTACCTACAAGCTACTAAGGCTTTTGGTAGAGCGAGTGTGGATGGAGTCAGGCAATTTGTTGTGTGTATATTACAACAAAAATATCCACTCCCCACCCTGTTGTACCTACTCACGTCATTCCCAGTCAAAAATGGCCTTTTTTAAATTGAAGTGGAAGTCAATAGGTTACCAATACATTGAAGATAACTGGAACTAAGTCTTGCCTGGGTTCATTTGGAAAATCAATGAAATGTGTCCTGAAAGCCCTGTTGACATGGGGGTAAAGATTGTCAGGAGGAAACAGTGGAGAGGTCGTGGGACAGGCCCAATGGGCCTCTTTGTATGCAGGTTTCTCAGCCTTCAAATGAATGAAGGAAGAAAATGGGCACAAAAGTCTTCACCCAGTAAAGAAGTCTGAGTTGTAGGATTCTGAGTGTGAATCTTACACACTCAGAAGGGGCAATTCTGAGTGTGAGTTCAGAGGCATAAACAGCACTACTAGGGACCTCTCTGGCAAAGCAGAGTGCAAAACCCAAGAAGAGAGCAAGGCATTCTGCGCCAGTTATCATTGCTACCTAACAAACTGCTCCAAACTGAGAGGTGTAATACAGTAATTGTTTTATTCTAGCTTATGATTCTGAGGGTCAGGAGACAGGAGTTCACACAGGGCAACAGCAGGAAAGGCTAGTCTCTGCTCCACAAAGTCTGAGCCCTCAGCTTGAGAGTGTGGGAGACCTGTGGGTGATCCAAATGGTTGTGCAATAGAATTATCTAGAGGTTTCTTCACTCACATGTCTGGCTGAAATTACTCAAAAGCTAGACTCAGCTGGGACTGTTGGCCAGAGCACCTACTTGTGGTCTCTATGCAGCGTGGTCTTTTCATGCCAGAGAAACTGGGTTCTGAGAGAGACCATCCCAAGGGAAGGACCTGAAGACTGAAGTTCCAGGTGGCAGTGCATGGCCTTTATGACCTGCCCTCAGAAGCCACATAGCAACATTTCTGCCATGCTCTGTTAACCAAAGCAATAATAGACTGCCCAGATTCTAGGAGAAAGGACATAAACCCAACTTCTCAACTGAGGGAGCATCAAAGAATTTGGAGCCGTATTTTTTTTTTTTTTTTTTTTTTTTTTTTTTTTTTTTTTGAGATGGAG
This sequence comes from Macaca fascicularis, assembly GCF_037993035.2. Taxonomy (NCBI): domain Eukaryota; kingdom Metazoa; phylum Chordata; class Mammalia; order Primates; family Cercopithecidae; genus Macaca; species Macaca fascicularis. The sequence goes on along the minus strand of NC_088376.1, from coordinate 25,391,253 downwards.
TCTCGCTTTGTCACCCAGGCTGGAGTGCAGTGGCCACATCTCAGCTCACTGCAAGCTCCACCTCCCGGGTTCTCGCCATTCTCCTGCCTCAGCCTCCCGAGTAGCTGGGACTACAGGCGCCCGCCACCACGCCCGGCTAGTTTTTTGTATTTTTTTTTTTTTTAGTAGAGACGGGGTTTCACCGTGTTAGCCAGGATGGTCTCAATCTCCTGACCTCGTGATCCGCCCGTCTTGGCCTCCCAAAGTGCTGGGATTACAGGCTTGAGCCACCGCACCCGGCCTGGAGCCGTATTTTTAAACCATCACACATTCTTCTCTCCACTTTGGCTTTAACCTTTCAAGGGCTGCTGGCCCTCACTTGTAGCAGATACATCACTATTTGTTGACATGATGGTACTCAGCATGAGCCTGGCTAGTTTGTAAGCACGTAAGAGATATCCATTGAAGACACCTAGCAATACTGGAGGGTACCTCACAGGGACCTAAGATTCTATGGGAACAGAAAGAGCAAATGCCAGAACTCATTTTTTTTAAACAGAGTCTGGCTCTGACACCCAGGCTGGAGTGCACTGGCACAATCTCAGCTCACTGCAACCTCCACCTCTCGGGTTCAAGCAATTCTCGTGCCTCAGCCTCTGGAGTAGCTGGGACTACAGGCAGATGCCGCCACCACCCCCAGCTAATTGTTTTGTATTTTTAGTAGCGATGTTGGCCAGGCTGGTCTCGAACTCCTGAGCTCAAGTGATCCACCGTCCTTGGCCTCGCAATGTGCTGGGATTATAGGCGTGAGCCACCATGCCTGGTCAGAACTCATTCTTAATAATATAATTCCATGTGTAAGCATAGGCTGGAGAAACCAGGACAAAGGGGAGAGGGAATATGGCTTATATTTAAGAATGGCCAGATTAAACAGGACAACCAGTGAGAGACCCACAAAGATTATGGAAGACATGAACTAAAGCACCACATCATGCAATGCTACCCAATTCTGGGTGGCTGAAGACTGCAAACTAAATGAGCTATTTTGTTCTGTTGAAATAAGGAAACTAGCTGCGCTTTTCAAGCCAACTCTTTAAGCCAACCTTGAGTCTTCTAAAAGAATTGCAGGCATGATGTTCTTTAAAATGCCAGCCACGAATGTTCATGGAAATGCAAACTTCAAGTGAGGAGTAAGGAAAAGACTTGATGGTAGGAATTGGCTCTTCAGCCATATCCCCGCACATCTTTAAAAATAAAATAAACCATACAAAATTTAATTCTAAGCACTTGATTGTTCTGAAAAATTAGAGGGAATTTGAGCCAAAAGGGAGGAGAAGTAGCCCCCATTCACAAAGGATAAATATCTGCTCCATAATTTATGGGAATGCAAATCATCCAAGCAGCAGTCTATTGGCATTGACTGTATTTTCATCTAATTAAATGGCTATACAAGTCTCAGAATGTCATTTCTCCTACCAGCTGACCCTATTCCCATGACCTTTCCTACAAGAGTTCAGGGGAACATGATACTTGAGAAAGACATTTCATTTTTAACCTAGAGAAAAAATATGGATTTGAACACGAAGGGGTAGTTGGACAGTAAGGGCTTTTGCCTTACTTTGTACCATGGAAGCCTCTTTGATTATGGTGCATGAGAAATGTAAGCTTCCTTGTTTGTTTGTTTGTTTGTTTGTTTGTTTTCGAAATGGAATCTTGCTCTGTCGCCCAGGCTGGAGTGCAGTGCCACAAGCTCTGCCTCCCGGGTTGACTCCATTCTCCTGCCTCAGCCTCCCCAGTAGCTGGGACTACAGGCACCTGCCACCATGCCTGGCTAATATTTTTGTATTTTTAGTAGAGAAGGGGTTTCACCGTGTTAGCCAGAATGGTCTTGATCTCCTGACCTTGTGATCTGCCCACCTCAGCCTCCCAAAGTGCTGGGATTACAGGTGTGAGCCACTGTACCCAGCCCCCTGTTTTAAAAAAAAAGCAAAAAGCAGTCAGCCTTGTGACTTTTTCATTGTCACTGCAGCTAAATTTTGCATGCAATGTGTGCCACTGTTCATACTGTTTTTAAAAAATAAAAAATTACAGAGCTCAGCATTTCCTAAGCTTGTTTTTGCTACTGAAATTCTTGACTCTTGAGCCATATTGAGTCTCCTGAGGTTTCTTTGGGCACTAGGGTTGTGATCCCATTGTTTGGCTGATTAGTTCTTGGAAGATACATAGGAGAAGTCTTAACAGAAAGTTTAATGCTGGCTTACTTCATCTACCCAGGGAGCCCAAGGATGATGGGTCCATGCAGGATTCACCCTAAATGAACCTCCACAGTCTCTGATCCCCTTCTCTCTTCTTTTCCCCCCATGATCCCACTACCACCCAGCTTTTTTTTTTTTAATGTCTATACCCATGGATTTTTTAAAATATTTTTATCGAGTTGTATTAAATATAAAAGAAGATGCATTTTTACATATATATACCCGTGTGACTACTACTCAGATCAAGATATATGATATTCCCTGCATTTTGAAAGGCGCCCACATGCCCTTCCCAGTCAACAACCTCTGCTCAGAGGTAACCACTAGTCTGACTTTAATCACCATAGATTAGTGTTTTTTGCTCACACCTTCATAGAAATGGAATCACACAGTTTTTTTCTTTTGCTTCTTTCTTTCATCATTATGACTGTAGGATTCATCCACGTTGGTGCATATAGCAGTAGTTCTCTTTCTTATATTCCATCATATGGATATACAGCAGTTTATCTGGAGCCATTCTCCTGATGATGATGCCCTCAGTCTTTTTTATTTATTTGTTGTCCTCCCCAGATCTCAGTTTTATCACCGAGCTCTATCTAGATCCTTCTAGAAGTTATGAACCATCCCAGGTTCCACATGGTGAGTAGAAAAAATATGTATATGCAAGTTTGTGAGGTCCTGGCCTGGAGGAGACTTTAGGTGCTTTGGAGACTTCTAAGTGAAACAACCAAAAGATTAATAATAACAAGCATTGCCTTGCTAATGTAGATCCCTTTCAATGTTTAACCATATATGTTCAACTAATAGATGTTTTTTTGCACCCGTTATATGACAGGTGCTTTTTAGGTCCTAGAAATAAAACATCCAATAAGATAGACATGAACACACTGTTCTTCTGAAGCTAACCTTCAAAGAAAATATCAGATGGTGATAAAAGCTATGGAGAAATTTAAAATAGGACAGTGCAATTAAAAGGCCAGAAAAAGCCTCTCTGAGGAGAGCACAGAATGACAACAAATAGCCAGGAGGGTCAGGGGAGCCATCAGGAGGAATTATATTCTACACAAGCAGGACAACCAAGTCAATGCTCTTATGTCAAGAATAAATTTGGGGCTGGGTGCAGTGGCTCGCTCATCTTAGCGTTTTGGGAAGCCAAGGCAAGAGGATCACTTGAGACCAACAGTTTGAGACAAGCCTGAGAAACAGCAAGACTCTGTCTCTATAAAAAGGTTAAAAATTGGCTGAGTGTGGTAGTGTGCACCTGTAGTTCCTGCCGGCTACTCAGGAGGCTGAGCAGGAGTGTCACTTGAGCCCAGGAGATTGAGGTTGCAGTGAGCTATGATCACGTCACTGCATTCCAACCTGGGTAACAGAACAAGACCCTGTCTTGGAAAAAAAGAAAAAGAAAAAAAAATGAATGAATGTGGCCTCTTAAGAAGGAAGCTCATGGGGCCAGGATGTATTGGGCAATATGAAAGCAACAGAGGATGAGATCAGGGAGGTAAGCAGGCACTGTGGTAAGGAGGTTAGAGTTTAATCTAAGTATTATGGGAAGAAGCTAGAGGACTTTAAACGAGAGAATAACTCTGGAAATTGAGTGGAAAATGGCCTGAAAGGGGTCCAAAGTATTTGTGTTGATGCAAAAGTAATTGTGGTTCTTGCCACTGAAAATAATAGCAAAAACCGCAATTACTTTTGCAACAACCTCATAGAAGCAGGATACAAATGAAGTGGCCACTGCCTGCGATGATGGGTACTGATGTCTTAGACTACAATGGTAGCAAATGAGGCAGAAATGTCAGCAGTCTAACATGCTTCAAAGGGAAAGTCAACAGAAGAAAAGACAAGATATACCATTATGCTAAACAAATTTCTGTCATCTTACTACGTGTTACCCAACACCCCCTCTATATGATAGGATGGTGGAGGAAACAAACAACATCAAAGGGTAAGAAAATCTTACCTCACAGAAATAACTTCCACTGGCCCATGACATGAAGAAAGTGCTCTCACATGCACTTTCTCACTTGATCCTTACAACAATCTTTTTTTTTTTTGAGAGAGAGTCTTGCTCTATCACCCAGGCTAGAGTGCAGTGGTGCGATCTTGGCTCACTGTAACCTCCGCCTCCAGGGTTCAAGTGATTCTCCTGCCTCAGCCTCCAAGTATCTGAGATCACAGGCACACACCACCAACCCCATCTAATTTTTGTATTTTTAGCAAATACAGGATTTCACCATGTTGTCCAGGCTGGTCTTGAACTCCTGACCTCAGATGATCCTCACCGATTAGGCCTCCCAAAGTGCTGGGATTACAGGCCTGAGCTACCATGCCTGCCTCTTACAACAATCTTACAAGGAAAGGAAGCACACCTAATGAGTTTAACTTTACCAATTAAAAACTCAAGATTTGAAGATTGTGATGGACTAACCCAAGGATACACACTTGGCAAGTTGCTAATCCAAGACTTGCACATGTCCTTTTAGCATCTGTTAGAAACCCTCTACATTGTTTCCCAGAGAGATTTGCTCTAATGATTATAATAAATCTTAGCTCTTATTGAGTGCTCTCTCTTTCCCAGACATTGTGGCAATTCATGACATATATCCCCTCTTTTAATCCTAGAATGTAAGAACCATTATTGCTGTCTATAACTTTTCAAAGCTTTCACAGCTGTTAAATGCTAGAACTAGAATTTCAACTAAGGAAACTTACTCCAAAGCTCATTTCCCCAGCCATAACATTAAGCTATTATAGACGGAACAAATAGAATCTGTTGAAAAGCCATAGGTCATCTCCAATGTTAGATATCTTAAAATAATTTTAAATACTAATATTATCTCAGACCTTTAACAACCCTGTACTGATAAATAATATACAAAGATTCTGGATATTTTTCTCCTAATCCCTGATAATCGTTGAAGATTCTATTTCTCAACTTCTCTCTCTGGCCTGTGAAAAATGTCCCAGACACGAAATCTGATGATCTGCCCTTTTACCATTTGATCCCTAGCAACATCCATCTATAGCCACCAGTGTAATTAGAGATGTGTCAAAACATCAAGGCTGTTGGCAAGATTTACTTTATCATTTGCTCAGAAATATAAAGCATCCATTACAGGGCCAGGACTTCATAATTATAAACATTTCTTAAAGACAAGCCAACAATGGACATGCCAACTCACCCAAATAAAAACTTTTTTTTTTTTTTTTTTTTTTTTTTTTTGAGACGGAGTCTCGCTCTGTCACCCAGGCTGGAGTGCAGTGGCCAGATCTCAGCTCACTGCAAGCTCCGCCTCCCGGGTTTACGCCATTCTCCTGCCTCAGCCTCCCGAGTAGCTGGGACTACAGGCGCCCGCCACCTCGCCCGGCTAAGTTTTTGTATTTTTAGTAGAGACGGGGTTTCACCGTGTTAGCCAGGATGGTCTCGATCTCCTGACCTCGTGTTCCGCCCGTCTCGGCCTCCCAAAGTGCTGGGATTACAGGCTTGAGCCACCGCGCCCGGCCTAATAAAAACTTTTTTTGTGAGATTTCCTTGAAGGTGTTTTCTATTATTTAACCAAACATTACCTCACTTTTTTTAAAGAAAAATAATACTTTTGCTTTGTAAATAGAGCATCTGCTATTCAAATACATTATATTAAGTTATATACCATTTAGAATTAGAAGAGACTTCAGGGACTATGTAATTTAGTAGCCTCAAATTGTAGACAGAGACACTTAGTTCTGTGATATTTACTATGTATCCAGGCTCCCCTAGTGAGTTGCTTACAAGACCTGGCCTCTGACTCCCAGCAAAGTGATGATATTTTGTCATCTTCCTTTATATGTTACCTTGACTAGTAAATTAACATCTTCTCTCTCCAGTAAAAAAGGTTGTTTAGAAACTTAGTCTAAAGTCATCCACATAGACAGATTTTCATATGTTTTACAGTTGAGTAAACTCTTCCAGATCCAGTTAAAATGTGGCCACTTTGACTGACAGACAGAATGAGTCATTCTGTCATTGTGTTCCCAGAGCATTCTTTTCATTTCTCAGTAGTTTTCATATTGTCCTCTAATATTTCTGCTTAAATATTTGTCTCCTCTATAGGACTGTGAGTTCGTCAGGGCAAAGACTGCCTTAATCCATCTTGTATACCCCAGCACCTTGCACAAAATACACCCTCAGTAAAAGTTTTTATGCTGAATGTTTTGCTGAATTAATCAATTACTAGATATCACTTAGTCCACTCTGAGCTCAGAGAGATAGGACTATCAACATATAGCTTTCATACACAAACACACAGCCAACATAATTCTGAATGGGGAAAAGTTGAAAGCACTCCCTCTGAGAACTGGAATAAGACAAGGATGCTCACTCTCACTACTTCTCTTCAACATAGTACTGGAAGTCTTAGCCACAGCAGTCAGACAAGAGAAAGAAATAAAGGATATCCAAATCAGGAAAGAGGAAGTCAAATCGTCACTGTTTGCTGATGATGTGATCATTTACCTTGAAAACTCCAAAGACTCCTCCAGAAAGCTCCTAAAACTGATCAAAGAATGCAGCAAAGTTCCCAGATACAAGTAAGTACATAAATCAGTAGCTCTTCTATATACCAACGGCGACCATGGGGAGGATCAAATCAAGAACTCAACCTCAGGAATATACCTACACAAGGAGGTGAAAGACCTCTACAAGGAAAACTACAAAACACTGCTGAAAGAAATCATACATGACACAAACAAATGAAAACACATCCCATGTTCATGGATGGGTAGAATCAATATTATGAAAAATGGCCATACTACCAAAAAGCAATCTACAAATTCAAGGCAATCTCCATCAAAATACCATCATCATTCTTCACAGAATTAGAAAAAACAATTCTAAAATTCATATGGAACCAAAGAAGAGACCACATAGCCCAAGCAAGACTGAGCAAAAAGAACAAATCTGGAGGCATTGCACTACCTGATTTAAAACTATACTATAAGGCCATAGTCACCAAAATAGCATGGTACTGGTATAAAAACAGGCACATAGGCTAATGGAACAGAATAGAGTACCCAGAAATAAACCCAGATACAGCCGACTGATCTTCAACAATGCAAACAAAACATGAAGTGGGGAAAGAACACCCTTTTCAACAAATGGTGCTGGGATAATTGACTAGCCACATGTAGGAGAACAAAACTGGATCCACATCTCTCACCTTATACAAAAATCAACTCAAGATGGATTAAGGACTTAAATCTAAGAACTGATACTATAAAAATTCTAGAAGATAACATTGGAAAAACTCTTCTAGACATTGGCGTAGGCAACAATTTCACGACCAAGAACCCAAAAGCAAATGCAATAAAAACAAAGATAAATAGTTGAGACTTAATTAAACTAAAGAGCTTTTGCATGGCAAAAGGAACAGTCAGCAGAGTAAACAGACAACCCACAGAATGGGAGAAAATCTTCATAATCTATACATCTGACAAAGAACTAATGCCCACAATCTACAACGAACTCAAACAAATCAGTAAGAAAAAAAAAAAAAAAACTCATCGAAAAGTGAGCTAAGGACATGAATACACAATTCTCAAAAGAAGACATACAAATGGTCAGGAAACATATGAAAAAATGCTCAACATCACTAATGATCAGGGAAATGCAAATTGAAACCACAATGCGATACCACCTTACTCCCGCAAGAATGGCCATAATCAAAACATCATAAAATGGTAGATGTCGGCGTGGATGCGGTGACCAAGGCACACTTCTACACTGCTGGTGGGAATGTAAACTGGTATAGCCACTGTGGAAAACAGTGCGAAGATTCCTTAAAGAACTAAAAGTAGAACTACCATTTGATCTAGCTATCCCACTACTGGGTATCTACCCAGAGGAAAAGAAGTCATTATACAAAAAAGTCACTTGCACATGCATGTTTATAGCAGCACAATTCACAACTGCAAAAATGTGGAACCGGCCCAAATGCCCATCAATCAATGAGTGGATAAAGAAACTGTGTGAGAGAGATATATATACACACACATATATACACACAGATATATACATATATATGTATACAAATATACACATATACATATACACACAAACATATATATGGAATACACACACATATATATGAGATGGAATACTACTTAGCCATAAAAAGGAATGAATTAAAGGCATTTGCAGCAACCTGGGTGAAATTGGAGACTATTATTCTAAGTGAAGTAACTCAGGAATGGAAAACCGAACATCGTATGTTCTCACTGATATGTGGGAGCTAAGCTATGAGGACAGAAAGGCATAAGAATGATACAGTGGACTTTGGGGACTTGGGGGGAAGGGTGGGAGGGGGACAAGGGATAAAAGACTACAAATAGGGTGCAGTGTATCCTGCTCAGGTGATGGGTGCACACACCAAAATCTCACAAATCACCACTAAAGAACTGACTCATGTAACCAGATACTACCTGTACCTCAATAACCTATGGAAATTTTTAAAAATATATTGCTGTCATACAAAAATACCTTTGGGTAAATAAGTCATAAACAAAGCAAAGTAGATAGCTGAAGAGATTATCTACTTTGGGGACAGAGTAGGGAATAAGGATAAATGTATCAATCTGGGTCCAATCAGGAAATCCGGAGACAGAACCTACACAATAATTAAACAGAAGTTTAATATAAAGAATTATTAAACAATGTTAAGAGAATAACTATAAAGATATAAAGAGGACCTAAAGGATACCTTGGACCACAGAGAGTATCCAAGGAAAGACAAACTTGGAAGGGAGCTCACGCCTCAAGACTGAGGTTCAGACCTCATGGAAGGTGTGGTTGCACCCTGACTAGACAAGGTAGAAGTTTACAGGTTTGCCTGGGCCAGGGCTGGTCCAGCATTGTTAGACAAGCAGCATCAGCCCTTCGGGGCACAAGTGAGCAGTGGCTGGTAACTGGGCATGCAGAGAGTTAGGGAACCACCGCAGGTGCAAGGCCCAGAGCACATGGTGTCCACATCAGGAGAGCTGCAAGAAGCAAATCTCTGGAGCACACACCAGCTGAGGTTGGTGGGAACATGCAGAGGTGGAGTCAGGGTGCCTCTGCAGGTACAAGACCAGAAGCATGCAATGTCCTTGTCAGGAGGGCCAGAGAACAATGGTCTCTGGGCCCAGGCTGGGGCTGGAAACTTGCTAAGTGACTGCCCACTCAGACACTGCTGGGGCAGAGCACCACAGAATGTGTCCCCATACATGCACCACTGCCTGATCAAACAGGAGCAGGAGAAAGCACAAGCAACCAGGACAAGGAAGAGAAGCCCGATTCCTTTCGCAATGTCCCTCTAATCCCTTCTACTAACAAAGTTTAGCAACACGCTTACTGAGAAGAAGTGCTTCAAGAGTCCAGTGCATTATCATAGAACAAATACTCAAAGAGGAATTTGGAGCTGAAGGAAAGAAATTTGTGACTGTCACACTGAGTAAATAAAAGACACTTAGACCTAAGTTATGGTGTCCTCTAATTACGTCTCTTTATCTGTAAAATGAGGACAGTAATAGCATCTACCTCAAATGTGGTATAAATACTAAGATCTCATGGGTACTTAGAACAGTGACAGCACATACATACTGATCATAGGACAGTGCCTGGAACATACTTAGAATTCAGTAAGTGTTTGCTATGGTTATTTCCATAACTTGTAAAACCAGAACCTGAATCAGGAGACTCAAGTTCCCATCCTAGCCCTGTTATTCACTGACTCTGCAACACAGAGCAGTCACTCCCCACTGGGCCTTAGCTCCTGCTGCTGTAAACCTCCCATGCTCCCATCTCACGTAGCAGACGTTTGTGCCTTCTGCGCCACACAAGGGAAGCCCATTTCAGGGTATATAGTGAGCCTCACCCTCAAAACTAAAACTAAAAGAGAAGACAGAAAGGTGAGTTGGCTGCACTGAGAAACGTTGAAGCCATTTACAAGACAAAAACAACTCAGTGTTACAAGTTTTCAAAGTTTCTGCATTTAGAAAATCTTAGACACTTCTGCTGAGAGTTTTTTCAGAACCATTGGAAGCCAACAGCAAAAACTAGGAACCAACTTATTTGTGCTTAGATTGGATGACCTCTTATGAAAGACGATAAGAGAAGCATGAAGAAAGTTCTCTTGCCTTAAAATTATTATCCCTCATTACTATCTCACACATATACCTGCACCCACACTGCCTTTCATTTATTAGATAAAAAAGAATTGCCCCCATATTGAACTGCAAGCACACATGGAAAGAATATTGCATTGTTATAACTATCATGTATACCTACTTTAGTGTGAGTTTCCTTGTCAAATGTCTTTCAAGTGCTTCAGAATCCAAGAGCATACCTGAATGCCGGGGGCTGAGAATACCACTGGTCTCCTGGAAGAGAGGCAGGAACACTGCAAGGGAAGCTGGAAGAGCCTGAAAAACAAACATTGCCAGCTTCATAGCTTTTCCTGGAGCCACCTCAGTAGGAGGATCCCATAAATGAAAAGGCCCACTAATATTTCCCTGCCCATATACAACAAGTGTTCACAATTCCAATAATTTTATTACTTGAGTTTAAAAACTGTTCCCCAAATTATCTCATTATCAGAATCATCTAGGATGCTTGTTAAAAACACAGATTCCTAAGGTCCCATCCTAAGCACACTGAATCAGATGCTCCCAGAAGGGTCCCGGGAATTCACAAGTCTTCAGGTGGTTCCGATAATCAGGTTAAATTTGGGAAGTAGTGAGTTAGTAAAATGTCTGTTCTAATATTCATGAGGTGGACTGTGTATAAACAGATTTCTGAGCCACAGAACTACTGGATCAGAATATGCAGGGGCCCCCAAGAGTGCCAGGAGGTGGTTATAGTCAGTGTCTTAGCTCAGGCTGCCATAACAAAACACCATTGACTGGATGGCTTTAAAAGCAGACACTTACTTCTCACAGTTCACAGCTCTAAGTTCGAGATCGAGGTGCTGGCAAGGAAAGTTTCACTGAAGGCTTCTGTTGGTTTGTAGGCAGCCACCATCTCCGTGTGTTCACAGGACCTCATCTTGGTTCTCCCTGGGGATAGGTAGGTTTAGGTCTCTCTAGTGTCTCTTCTTAGAAGGACACAACACATCATGACAGTCCTACCCTCGTGACCTCTTCTAACCCTAATTACCTTCCCAAAGGACCCATCTTCAAATATCATTACACTGTGGGCTTCAACTTATGGACTTGGGAAAAGGGTGACACAAACATTCAGACCATTACAGTCAGATATTTTTTAAATGCTGGGTTAGATAATTACTTAAATGAACCTTTTTCCAAAATTCTTAGGTTACCTGGGAAATGATAGCACATTTCAACTACCATCAGGCATTTATTCACTAGGAAGGCCTAGTTTAACTGGTAAATAGCAAAGCCCAAAACAAATAGGGCACAGGGAAAATCATTTTTAAAGACACATTCAAAGGGAATGAGGGATTCCACCTAGGGATGCGGACGTGGGATGAGACATGAGTGGTAGGGCAGCGCTTCTTCAACTTTAATGCACACCTGAATCACCTGTAGTCTGTTGTAAGCAGGTTCAGACTCAGCAGGTCTGGGGTGGAGCCTGAGACTCCGCCTTTATCAGCTGCTGGTCCACAGACCACACTAAGTAGAGGGGCTGGCAGTTCAAGTAGCACTGGGGTATGATACAAGAAACAGGCTTTTTTAGTTTAAATTTTTTGCTTAGTCAACGATCTAATACCACTGCAGAAGGCTGACTTCCAAAATACCATCTAGAAAAAAAGAGTTTCAGACACTCCAGTCCTGAGCTCTGTTGCTCTCAACTTTATTAAAAATAGCTTCAAAAGTACATTAAAAGATTATAACAGAGGTTTCTAACGTCTGACTTCACTGCCTCTGTAATCTTTTCACAATGGCCCAGTCCGAAAGAAATACCCAACTGTTCTGTTTATTAAGTAGTTAGGTCCATACAACTTACTGAGGGTTTTTTTGTCCTAACATCTTAGTATCCATTTGAAAAAATTACACACATAAGCTGAAAGAGAAAAAAATTCTTATTTTTTCCTTAAATATTAGGTTGGTACAAAAGTAATTACAATTTGGCCATACTTTTAATGGCGAAAACCACAATTACTTTTGCACCAACCTAATAACTATGAGTATCTATTGCAATGTGTAAATCTATTGGGCTCTGCACAACTTCTCAAATTTTGGAGTCAGATTGGATACCACTACTCTCGTTTCCCTTTGCCCATTGCTTTTAGTGTGGTAATTGCTATTTATCACAACAACTGTCAAGAACCCAGCTTCAAAAATAGATGACACTGTTGAAAGGAATGCAATGTAATCTATTGAAGAAAGTGTCAGCTCTCTTAGGCTAGTACTTTATGTGGTTTTTATGTGGTTTCCAACAAATATTGAATATCTCTGTCCTTCCCTGTAAAACTGAAATATTTCTAAGGTGCCCCAAGGTATCTTGGCTCAGTTTGGGAACTGCAAGATCATACCCCTTACAAAGTACTAATGGTTACCAAAGGCAAAGTAAGAATTCTAAAAGAACACAGAAACTTTTGAAAATAATAGCTACAAAAAAAAATACAACAAAATTCCTCTTAGATTTATTACAGAGAAACTGGCTATTCTCTGGCTGATCAAAACAAAAGTATATCCTTCTTAATGTTAGGATTCTTAAAATAATATGTTTATAATTTTTTGAAGGAAAAATATCTTTCAAATACTTTCCCAGTAACAATATATCATTTTCCATCAGAAAAAAAAAGAATTAACATCTAATTATTATTGTTCTTTTATTTTCTTACGTTCACCTTCTATTTCCTTGACATTAGACTTCAAATTAAACATAAGGAACAATTCCGAACATTCAAGCCTCACCACAAAAAAGGAACCTTGATTGATTCGAAGTTTTACTTTATGTACCTACAATTTCCCAGTAGTCCTATTTCTCAATCAGAATTTGAATAATCTTTACAACTTGTATTCCCCCAAACTCAGATTTAATGACTCAGTAGGTTCAGAAAGAGAAATAACAGCTGCAGCTCATCCCGCTGTGCTATTCAGTAATGACAATGTTATACCACATTAGCAATTGTGACATTAATAAAAAGAAGCCCATAGGATTAACCAGAGACAGCTGACTTTAGTCAAATGTAGGTCAGGCTTTGTTTGCTCAGAAGCTGGTAATAAATTCCCAGGTAAGTGTTCTCGTGTGTCACACATATATGTCAGGAGCATAATTTCAGCCTCACTAAATGATTCCCATTTTTAAGTTTCTGTAAGCCATTTTTGAATTATTGTTAAGCATTTAATTCCACTGTCAGGCCTATAGGCTCCTTAAAATTATTAACTTATGTGACATTACAGCATGTTTTTCCTTCAGGCAACACTTAAAAACACCTTGGAGGGTTTCGTGTTCACCTTCCAGACACTGAAGTTCTTACTAGCAGAGGCTCGGGGTCACCCCTAATTTATAGCATAATTACAGAGGAAATGGTGTTGATGGCTAAGAAAGCCACCTGTCATCACAAAGTTCTCATTGTCACAAGAAATATCATTGAAAGCTTAACATAAGTATTGCATTCTTAATCAATTCTTATGGTGGGCTATATACAAACAAGAAGTCCATAACCATTCGCTAAAATACATTGAAAAATATAAACACTTTGGAAAACAGTTTAGCACTTTCTTTAAAGGCTAAACATACACCTGCCATGTGATCTAGCCATTGCTTTCCTAGGTACTTGTCTGAAAAAAATGGAACCATATGTCCACAAAAAGACCTGCACAAAAATATTCATAGCAGCATAGCATGGCTTACAACTGGAAACAACCCAAATCCACAGGAGAATGGCTAAACAGAGGTGTATTTATACACTAGAACACCACTCAGCAATAAAAAGACAAGAGCCATAGATCCATGCAAGAATCACAGACAAATCTCTAAAACATTATGTTCAGCGAAAGTAGCTAGAAGTAAAACAGTACATAGTGTGTCATTCAATTTATGTGAAATTCTAGAAGTCAAAAACAATCTATGGTGATACAAATCGGAGGTGGGCAGGGATAGACTGTTGGGAGAACAAGCGCACTTTCTGGGGTGTTCTGTATCTTGTTGGGGTGATGTTATGTGCATGCATGTATTTGTCAAACTCATCAAACTGGGCACTTAAGATCTGTGCGTTAAGATCTGCATCTAAGTTATACCTCGATGAATAAAATATATGTGAGTGCTCTGTAAACTCTTCAATTTTATACTTAAACTTCATTAAGTCAACTACCTTTGTTAAATACTTATGTAACTGTAAAACGTTATGAAGTCTTTTAAACATCAACAAAAAGAGATGTCACCTGAAAGATACTAACTCAATGTTACCCAAGTAAGCATAATAAGCAGCATATTTAATGAGTTAAATAAATGGATAATTTTAATTGATTTACATTTTAATTCCTTTTACGTGCAAATGGCATAATTTGAAAGCTCTGTGTTTATACATTAGAAAAATATCAATGGGCATAATCAAATGGGCATAATTGCAACTAAGTACTTAAAGCTAATTTGTATTAATGTAGAGAAGCAGCTGCAAGATGAACCAAAAACAGTAAATGATACAAAAATAATCTGAACATGTAATATTTACCGGAGTTAAGTGATTCTTCTGTCCAAAGTTTGCCATTGACACCACTGTGATTCAGACTCCGGCTACCTTATTTTTTAAATAGAGCAGATTCCTAATTTGCTTTCCTAATTTTACTGTCTTACCCCTTTTAAAGACATCATATTAATCTTAAAGCACAGCCTAAGCATTTCATGCCATTCATCACAATTACAGTCAGGGTCAGCTCCCTAGTCTGGCATTCACAGCGCAGTTTTGGTCTGACTACAATCTCTCCCTGGTGGCATCTACTCTCATGGCCACTTTTTCCCAGCCTCCCACCAATCCACAGATTTCGACACTGAGGCAGCTAGATGGCTCACCTGTTCCTACCCCTCACCCGTTCCAGCTTCTGCTCATGTACCTCTCCATTTGAACTTTATAGCACATCCAATTCATCCCAGTTTCCAAGATCCACTTTTTTTATCACCTCCTTGTCAAGGAAATTCACCATTTTCCTTACTCAGAGTAATCTTTCTCTCTTAGAAACACTCATCACATTGTATGCCCAGTTCTCTTATCACCACTGCCAATCTTATATTGTGAAATGGTTTGGATTCCAACTCCAGAAAGAAACACGTAGCTTCAAAGCTTAGCTCCTCAGCTGTCAGAATTTAGGCAAGTTGCTTCATCTCTCTATGCTTCTGTTTCTTCATCTGTTAAAAAGTAAAATAAAAATAGCACCTCTCTTTTATGATTGTTATAAGCATGAAATTAGATAACGTACATAAAGTGCTTAGTCTGACACACATTTTAAATCCTCAGTAATATTTATCCCAAAACTTGCTAGCTAAAAGAGAATAAATTCTCTAAATGGATGAATTATATTCTAAGAATTGAGGGAACTTGTAAATGGAAAAAAGTTTGAGGAATATCAAAAGAAACCAGAAGGTTGGAGGTGGATAACTTTTGCTGCTATTTTCAAAACAGGGCATAAGTTTGCTTTTAGAAGCTGCAAAACGGTGCAACTGATGTTAATTTGAGGCAGGAAGAGTCTGGGTAAAAGGGAAAACAAAAAAGGAGTAGTCCAGGTACCGAAGAGAAATAAAAACACATGTCCAGACCAAGACTTGTACATGAATATTCATAGTAGCTTTATTCATTATAACCAAAAAAAAAAAAAAACCTGAAACAAATGTCCACCAACAGGAAACGGATAAACAAAATGTGTTATATCCCTACAACAGAATACCACTCAGCAATACAAAGGAACATACGACGGACAGAGCTGCAACATGGGTGAATCTCAAAATCATTACACTGAGTAAAGGAAGCCAAGCAAAAAAAAAGTACAGAGTGCATAATTCCACTTATATGAAAGTCTAGAAAATGCAGCTAACCTATAATGACAGAAAGGAGATCAGTGGTTGGCTGGGGCATGGGGATGTTGGGAAGGAATAACTGGAAAGAAGAGGAGAAAATCGTGGAAGATGATAGAATGTTCTGTGTCTGTGGTACAGTGTAGTTTCAAGGATATACACATAATTCTGTCAAAACTCACCAAAGTTGTATTATTTAAATGGGTGTGATTTGCACACTTTTTTTAAGTCAGTAAGAACCTAAAAAATAAAGTAGTGCTGATTGGGGCATAGTATATTTTCATTAAGAAAATGTTACATTTGTTTGACAGTTTTTCCTTCTTCAACCAGGCTCCTGGAATACAATATCTAGGAAATGAGTAGATGCAAAGTATCTGAATCTCAGCAGGATATTTGAAGAGATTTGTAATGATATGCTGTTGGATCTAATGAAATGTTATGGCCTGGGTGCAAGGACAATGAAAGAATTGAGTCAAGATTCCTCTGTCATCCTAGAAGATTTCTAGTGGCAGGTCACAGGGTTCTGCACCTAGCCTGTTTAAGCCTCTTATCAATTACTTGTCTGATCACCTAAGGGCACAACCATTGCTTTGTGTTGGCTAAATATTGGTATGTTGGATGACAGATGAGGATCTAAATCATCTTGATAGGCTATAGCAGTAATTTAGATATAATAGGGTAAAACTTTACAAGGACAACTATTAAACAGACAAATTGAATCTAAAATTTAGCTTTCCAAGTACAAGATAAAGGAATCATGGCATACCAGCAGGACATTAGAAAAGTCAGCCTTAGGGTCATAATCACCAATAAGTTCAGTGTCAATCAACAATGAAATATAACTCTTAAAGAAGTTAACTTGACCTTGGTTTGCATCAAAAAATATATAAGCTTTAACAGGAAGAAGATGGAAATCATGTTTTATTCTCCATAATAGAGTACACTTAAAAATATGTCATGAAGTTTTTGGTGAGATGCTTATGGGGGGGGGGAAGATTAGAATTACATCAGAGGAAAAAAAAACAGTATGTTTTTAATCTATGAGTTCCTTAAGGACAGGATCCACATTTTAGTAATCTAAGCATCACTGGCACCTGTCTCAATTACTGCCATGACTATAATTATTGTTTAGAAAGTAAGTGGTGTTTATATATTAATAAAACTTGAATTGCTGTCATGTAAGTAGTGGGAAAGTAACAAGAACATTTTAGCCCACACAATAAAAAAGACTGAAGGAGTGGGAATGAGGGGTGAATCAAGGTGGACAGCACAAAATATGCCTATAGTAACTGTAGTGAATTATAGATGGCTGAAAATCTTTGTCACTACCCTCCATTAGGAAGTGGAATTATATGTCCAGCCCTAGAATCTGGGCTGAATCTGTGACCACTTTGACCAAAAGAATGAAGAGAAAGTGATACTGTAATAGTACCAGGTCTAGTCTTTAAGAAGATTGGCAACTTTCACTTGCTTTTTATTCCACCACCCTAGAAGGAAGCCCAGGCAGCTACAAGGACAGGTCTATACGTGGCAGAATTAAGGCACCTGCCCAGCAAGTGAGGCTGAGTGCCCTGCCAATAGGTAGCATCAACTTGCCAGCCCATGTAAATGAGCCACTTGCTGTAGAGCCTTAACTCCTCAAGCCACCCTGCCTGATGCCACATGAAGTAAAAATGAGCTTTCCCCACTGGGTTTTTGCAAAATCCCTAGCAAATAAGATATAGGTATTGTGTTAAGCCACTAAGTGTTGAGGTGGTTTGTTATGCATCAAGAAATAGTTAAAACAGTAACTATATTCAACTATATTAAGAGCTATCATATGCATGGTCCCATGAGTTTTAATTATAACCAATATGCAGGATTAACATTGATATCCATAACTTGAAAAATTTCACTGAGAAGCAGGCTGGCACCTTAAAGATAAGACCAGACAGAGAAGAAAGTCCCAAAGTTGTAGAGCTCATTTGGCATCAGAACTGGCCTCAAGGAAGTAAGCTCACGTTCATTTTCAGATGACACTAGTTCCCAAGGGTTTCATCTGCTGGGCATTGTAGTGCCAGGGGAAGACCATTCAGGTTGAATAAGATCCTATTGATCCAATGTCGGGATATAGCAGATCGGGAAAAGGCTAGAAGGCTTTCAAGACCTCAGTTAAGATGAGATTCAGAATGGATATCAATCCCAGAGGGATCCTGGAGTAACCACCCAAAACCGGAGAAAGCAAAGGTACAAGGATTATGCACCCAGAGTGGGGGCTTGAATTGTATAGTTTGGAATGAGGGCACAACTTAGACCTCCCAGATATCAGATGTATCAGATATGGTCTTGATTCTGCGATCTGATGGGAATGCAAATCCTAAGGTGCCATCAGGTTAGTTTAGGATTGGCTCAGAAACCAGCCAATTGAAGAAGTGGCTAGGAAACTAGAGTGGGCAAGTAGGCAATGGGTGCCTCTTCAGTATCCTTGGCTGGGGGTGCTAAGATAAGAGTCCTCTGAGAGGAGCTAGAGGAAAATAGATTTTAGTTTAACACAAGGAAGAACTTTCTTAGAGGGGATGTATTCCTATGATTGCAAAAAGCTGAATTATCACGTGCCAGGAGATCTATAGAGAAGATGCATACATCTGATAAGAATGACATCAAATAACTTTTTAATGCCCTTCCAACCTGAGATTTCCTAACACATACATCATGTGAGGGCAAACTGCTTGCACAGAGCACATAGGTGCTCAACAAGGAATGGATGGATAGACAGAGAGATGAACAGACAACTGGATGAGTAAACTTAAGGATGAATAATGCAGTCTGACATTTTCAAATACTCGGCACCTCCCATCCACAGACACATTAGCCACAGGAAATAAACTGGACCTCAGAAAAAAAAAATGAAAATGTATTTGTACCTCTAAGAGTTTGCCAAACACTTAGTATCTTTGAGCACCCAAATATATGCTCCTTTTTGACGCTTATGAAAGCAATTTCTTAAGAAAATTAGAATTTCATGTGAAAATGTCTTAGTTTGTTCTGACTGGTTGACTGAGCAAGGGTCACTGTGGACCTGTATTCACTGGAATTTGGTACATTCAGCACAGCTCAGCTTTACCAGTCAGGAACCCAAGCTCCAGGTACAAAAGACAGCCTTGAGCAACAGAGAAGCAGTGACCAGCCAGGGTCCATGTTTTCTATTGTCTCTTCTCCCAGCAGATTTCTCATGCCACATTGTACTTCATATGCCTTGTCCCTATTTTTTAACCTCTGCTCCTGTCACACAGTCCCTGGTATGAGACATTTCTGCAGGTCTCTGATGTAGAGTATATACTGTCCTCTCAATAACATGGCCAAGGTTTTAGGTAAATAAATTGTCTAACACCTTCATACACAAAAAATATCTTGTTCTTTAAGACAGAGAGTAAAGCTCTCAGTTCTAGGGAGTGGTTTACAAATTCTTTGAACCACAACCCACACTCAAAAAACATTTTACAACCTAATACAGAGGATACATATAAAATAATATTTACCTCACAATGTGCCATGCCTTCCAGTATTTTCTATTCCATTTCATTTTTCAAGCTGCCAGTGGGAACCCACTAATATGAATTTATGACACACAATACATGGGACTAATGACCTAAAAGGCACTGCTTAAGGGACAATTATCAAGTAGTACTTACAGAGAGTGTAGCAGTGAACGAAGTGCCCCAAAACTGCATTAACATTAGAAAGTCCTGAGCCCTCAAAACCTATAAATAATGTTGCCATTTTCTAAGAATGAAGCTAATAAGAGTTAATACATAATGGATGAGATTAGCTAAATGTAGAAATTAATTCAAGAAAAATGTGGGCTGCAAGGATTTGAAAATACTCTCAAGTCCAATCAAGGCGTCCAGGATGAACAGTGTGACAGTAGTCTTACTGGATTATAATTCTAACAGGAGAATTTTATATTAAAAGAGACAGTTTTATTTTGCCTTGCCTGAATAAATCCTGTTAGTAGTAGGAACTGAATGCATGGGGGTGGGCTGACTTCCTTGTAAGTGGGAAGTCAAAAGACAAGGATTTTTTAGTAGGTTCTTCCATCCAGGGAAAAGACTACTGCAGCCCCTAAATGCAAATATCTAGTCACCTTGGCAGCTGGGGGGCCAGGAGGAAGGTGGAGCCTCCAATTCTCATGGCTCAGTGACACTTGTTCCCTCTCTCTTCATCTAGATCTACTAAGTAACTTTTGATGTAAACATTGGTTTCTCACTCATGTTTTCCTAAAGAGGTAGGAACACACTAATCAGCTAATAGAAATTTCTTATCTGCTTGCCAGTTATATTTTTATTGTCAATGAACAGACTGAGATCTTGATTAATATACGTCAGTCTTGTGGGTTTGGTTATATGATCATTTCTACACTGAATGAAATGTCAAGGTTGTGGAAAGCAAAGAACCCAGCCTACAATAGGGCAGAACTTCTGGGATGATGGCACTCAAGAGAGCCTGCCTGGGCATCCTGCCAGCCTGTCTCAAAGCAATCCCTCTTGCAACTCTATCAGTTGACCTATAACGAGTTATTCAGAAGTTAATAAATGACAAACCAAATAAAAACGTATTGGTTTTACAGAGAAAAGCATTGACTTAGCATTTCTTCCAGCCAGCTAGAGTGAAGGAATATTACTGAGACCCAGTCAACTTTGCTTTCACACACCAGAGTTGGCTATGGTCTAATCTTTCACAGACTGGGGTTAATGTTTTCAGTTTTTTGTTTGTTTGGTTGGTTGGTTTTTGAGATAAGGTATTGTCTGTCACCCAGGCTGAAGTGCAGTAGCACAACCACTGCTCACTACAGCCTCAGCCTCCCAGGCTCAAGCCATCTTCCCATCTCAGCCTCTCAAGTAGCTGGAACTTCAGGTGGGTGCCACCACGCCCATCTATTTTATTTATTTTTTGTAGAGACATGTTTTTTTTAATAGAGACATGTTATTTTTTTGTAGGGATATGTTGCAGGGGCAGGTTTTGAACTCCTGGGTTCAAATGGTTCTCTCAGCCTCTGGAAGTGCTGGGATTACAAGTGTTGAGTCACTGCAGCCAGCAGGTTAATAAAAAATGTGTGTCACAGAGTCTGATGGCCATATCACAATTTAATATTTCCAAGCACCTACGGGGTCTGGCTTTTCATTGCTTCTCAACGTCACTCATTCATGCCATACATATTTCATGAGCACCCAGATTCAGCAGTCACAAAAGAGAAAGAGCTCTATCCTCAAGGAGCTCGAAGTCTGGAACAGAAGAATAAATTGTTATAAATCAGTGTAAGAAATGGTGTTACATTCAATATAAAGTCGTGGCATCAAGTAGGATGGACTCAACTCAAAGAAGGGAGATGAAAGATTTCACAGGGAAGATGTTTGAGGTGGGTTGTGGGGGAAATAAAAGTTTACAAAGCAGACCAGCCAAGAACAATCATTGCAGAAAGAGAGCGTGCAGGGGAGTTTGGCTGTATAAGAAGTTTGGACTGGACTGGTCATGGTGGCTACCCTGAGTTTAAAAGGGACATTTTTGTTATTGAAGATTTGGTGTCTTTTCAAGAAGAGATATTTCCCAGCTCCAGGAATTTTTTTACCTTAGAGGGCAAGTATCTGTGCCTCTCCTGGCACCCCAAAGCTCACACCGTGTTGAGGTGCAAGCAGGGGATAGCCCAGCACATCATCTCCCAGGAGGACCAGGGCGAACGGCAGCCACAGTGGCCAGCCCCCAGGTTCGCAGACCTGGCCCCAGCGGCGTCGGCAGGAAAGCCCTGTGTCCCAGGGAATGAGGATGGAAGGAAGGAATGAAGACGAAGGCACGGTCAATCAGCTTCGAGGAGGGGAGACGCACGTCTGTGAGAAATGCTGTGTGGAGTTCTTTGGCATCTCTGAATTCTTGGAACATAAGAAAAATTGCACTAAAAATCCACGTGTCTTCATCATGAATGACAGACAGTGAGGGCCCAGTGCCTTCAGAAGACTTCTAGAGTCTGTACTGAGCCACCAGTCACCCAGTCCAAGCAGGAAGTATGGCCACGGGGAGAATGGTGGCAGCTCAGGGCACATGAAGGAGAAGCCGGGTACTTAAAGACAGGCACCCCAGGGCATAAGCTATGCACCCAAAGGTGAAGTGGCCAACACTAAGGTGCCCCTGCGGGGATTATAGTGTGGTGAGACCGAGGAGTGCGAATGCCTGGCGCCAACAGGATTCCGTGGGTGCTCAAGTAGATCCTGTGCCTGCAGCAGCAGCTACGGCAGATCCAGCTCACCCGGCGGATCCGCACCCAGGCGCGCGGGTGGGCCTCGCACGCCCTCCACTAGCCCTGAGCGGCCTGTACCCCAAAGCCCTTGGGCGGCCACGTGTACCGCAGGCTTCGGCGGCAGTGGCTTTGCTCAGCGGGAAAGCTGGAAGCCAAGGTCTGTCTCTGGATGCCTTGAGACAAGCCAAGCTACCTCACACCGCCGTCCCTTCTGCTGCCAGCTGTCTGTCCCCGGGGCTGATGTCCCTCACCCCGCTCTGCAGCCAGGTGGGAGACCGCGCTCCTGAACGTCAGTCTCGCCTCCCCAGCGCTGTGCGTCCTCGGGCCTGGGCCGGGTAGTCTGCCAGCGGCCTTGCTCCACCGTGGTGTTAGACCACCCGGGAACAATGGGAAGGGGAAGCCGCCGGACATCTCCGGGGAAGGAGGGGTGGGCAAACCCTCGACAAGCGTAAGTGTGGGAGCCGGCTCCCTTCCACATTTATCCAAGCCCAGCCAACCCAGTCGACAAAGCTGGGGCTCTGGCACAGCAGTTGGACCATCAGCGCCGTCCCCAAGAGAGCCCTTTGTTGGCGCAGCCCTGCCGGCAGGCCCAGGCTGTGGGAGTGTGGGAGGAACGCACTGCTAGTGCTCCTCAGATTCACGAGCGGGTGCACACTGCAAGAAGCCTGTTGTATGCAGAATTTGTGGGCGAACCTTTACCACCAAAGGCACCTTGAAGGTCCACTGTAAGACACACGGGCGAACAGCCACCCGGCCAGCCGTGGGAGGAAGCTATGGAGAACACCATGGCTCTAACAGGTCCAAAGAGAGAAAGAGTCTCAGAAATGTTTCCCAAGGAAATCCTGGCCCCTTTGGTGAGCGTGGGCTTGCTGTGTGGAGCCAGTGCACCAGCATGCTCAACGGTGCTTTGGCCACAAAGACCAGTGAGACCTCTGTGGTCCAGAGTGGCCACGTTCCACTCTCCCAGTTTTCCCTGGGGGGCCAGCTCAGTCGTGAATAAGGCCACCATCTCCAAGAGGGATGGCTCCCAGCCAAGCACCAGTGCAGATGTGGAAGAACCAGGTGCTACTGACCCATCCCAAACACCAGTGTCCTCACTTCCTGGAAGAAAACAAGACTGTGGTCAGCTCAGGCATAGGAGAACTTGCATGGAAGGAGAAATGCAGAGTGAAATCTCTAGAATCTGCTTTAAAAAAAAAAAAAAAAGTCCTGTTTTATTGTTCTTACTGATAGGCAAATGTTTGCAAAGGTTGGGACCACAACCTCAGGCAAGTCCTGCAATCACCACTGTTGCTACACTTCTTTGCAAAAAAAAATTAAAAATAAAAAAAAATCACCCCTAAACACAGACTAGATTGTTTTTTTTATTTTGGATAAAAGCAGGTCTTGCAAAGCAGCTTTATTACTTGTGACAAACTGTATACAGAGAACCTTTGTACAACCTAGAGCTACTTATACACAAACTGTTACCTACTTCAAGGTAGAACTGCTGAAACTTACAGAACAACAATGGAAAAGACAACTACTTAGCCTAATTGAAGGGAAGGATGCTGTATACTTCCATGGTAACTGAATGCGGGTATCTATTTAGGAAACTGCTTTATATGCCCCCAACCCTGTCCCCATCTTTTTGGTTTTTTTTTTAATGTACTTAAACACACACACACACACAGGCACAGGTTGTAGAATTATAAAATCGCTTCAACCTTAGAACCTTAAGTAGGACATCCTCAAATGGATTTATGTTGGTCCTTGGAGTCAAGGTGTGTGTTGCTGTGACACTAGATTTTGGGGGAAGGGTTGTTTCGGAGCTAACACATACACATAAGGCTATTAAATTGGTTTGGTTTGGTTTTCTTATTAAAAAAATGGAATTAAAGCTAATGTAAACTTCACACTTTTAAACTTGCCACCAGAAATATTAAATACAAATCGTTTCAATGATGATGATGCTTTATTTTTTTCCAAAGCCACCCAAAATGACAGGGAAATCTTTTTATATGGAAAGCACTGCACTTTTAGCTAATTTTCTAACACATAATTTGTCTCTTTTTCTATCATCTTAAAACATATAATTTTGTGAAGGGGATACTCATTAGAAGTGGCGGTGCCTAGCAACTTTTTGCTCTGTTTGCTAAATTATCATTCATAGGAGGAACAGTCTCTGCAGAGACTGTTCAATTCCCACTCCTAGATTAGTGATGGCCCAGAGTACTGAGGGCCCAGCCAGGGAAGACAGTGGATGCCAGACACCGGGGTCTGGTATCACAGATTAGTGATGAACAGTAGAGATCTCAGGCGAGGTGGCGTGCAGAACTGGGATGCTATCCAGCCCAAGCCACACACTTAAAGGAAGCCTGCAGGTGTACAGACAACAGGTCGGAGGCAGAGTCGATGCTTCAAAGCCAACACTATGGGGAAAGACCAGAACTGAGTCTTGCACAAATGAATGAGCAGCATGGCAGTGACTTTCTGGCATGAAATGGTTAAAGACACATTCAGGGAATGAGTCACAAGATTTTCTCCTGTCATTAAAAAGGAGGTATGTTTCTGCCAAATGCAAGGGCTGTACCTTACTTCCTTACTTTATAAAATAAAATTATTCTATGATACCATAATAAACACAGCCAAGTGTAGGGTTCTTGTTTGTTTTTTCTTTTCTTTTCTTTTTTTCTTTTCTTTTTTTTTTTCCTGATACAGGCTCTCACTCTGTGGCCCAGACTGGAGTGCAGTGACACGATCTCAGCTCACAGCAACCTCCACCTCCCAGGCTCAAGCAATTCTCCTGCCTCAACCTCCCGAGTAGCTGAGATTACAGGCACTGCCACTCCCACCTGGCTAATTTTTGTATTTTTAGTAGAGATGGGGTTTCACCATGTTGGCCAGACTCATCTTGGACTCCTGACCTCAAATGATCCACCTGACTCGTGCTGGGCTTCCAAAAGTGCTGGGATTACAGACATGAGCCACCGCAGTTGTAACTTGGCCAAGTTTTTTCTAAAGTCAAAGTTTGAGAGGACCTGAAAGCAAGGGAATATCTCATTTTTCCTAATTATCATAAGTTTGAGAGTTTCTTGTTCTTCATGAGTCACTGACACACATAAAAATAAACTCTCTCTGAGCAAGATAACATCCATTCTGTTTCAATGTCAGAACATAGAATTGGAAATTATTGTTTAAGTTTGCATTAATTTCCTTCCTTATATGTTTGTCTAGGTATGCCTCATTCTGAGAAGAACTGAAAGTGACTTGTTCAAGTGAGCAAATAAAAAACTGTTTGCTTATCATCTTCCTGAACTACTTAGTTAAGATGCAGCATTGATGCATTTAAAAATACATTTGCATAAAATATATTTAAAATGTATTTTGAGATAAGAAGGCAGTCACCTAAGTTAATGCTTTCATGGACACTACATATAATTACATGAGGGATTACTTTCCACTTATACATTTAGAATGAAAATCACATAGAGTAGGGAGTCAGGCAGCAGATTTCATTCGTGTACTTAAAACCAGATAAGTCAGCCGGGCGTGGTGGTTCATGCCTGTAATCCTAGCACTTTGGGAGGCTGAGGCAGGCGGATCACGAGGTCAGGACATCAAGACCATCCTAACACAGTGAAACCCCGTCTCTACTAAAAATACAAAAAAAGTAGCCAGGCACGGTGGCAGGCACCTATATAGTCCCAGCTACTTGGGAGGCTGAGGCAGGAGAATGGTGTGAACCCGGGAGGCGGAGTTTGCAGTGAGCGGAGATGGCACCACTGCACTCCAGCCTGGGCGACAGAGCAAGACTCCGTCTCATAACGAAAACAAAAACAAAAACAAAAAAAACCCAGATAAGTCAACAGAAACAAAAGACCGCTTCAAAACTTCCCAGGTTAACACACTATGTAAGAGTAAATTCAGGGATATAAATTATTTCATTGTTTTTCAGAAGCGTAAAATAAAAATTTTAGTGCTAGTAAGTATGGTGAACTGTTTTTCACTTCAATTGCATGT
Source organism: Macaca fascicularis (assembly GCF_037993035.2). Lineage (NCBI taxonomy): Eukaryota > Metazoa > Chordata > Mammalia > Primates > Cercopithecidae > Macaca > Macaca fascicularis. The sequence goes on along the minus strand of NC_088376.1, from coordinate 25,364,759 downwards.
TTTTTCTTCTATGCTGTTTCTTGCTGTTCCATGCATATGCCACCCCACATTCAATGAGCAGCTAAGCATGTACTGTTAATGTAACTGTGTTACAGCCAGTTTTAGGCTTCTATGATTGAACAGTTGTAATACTGCTTTCTCTGATCTCACTCACAGAAGACAGTTAAAGTACTCTACAAATTCAAAATAATTATGAAAAGAAATGGATGAGCTTTTGAAAACAGAAATAACAAGGTAGTTGATTGTACTGTGCATATTCCCATACGTGAGGCTATTTGAAAACCACAGATGTTACTTTTCATTCAAGGCTTTCTCCATGTTTTAAGGTCAGAACTTCGCTATGTTTTTTATCAAAAGAGTATAGATAAAAAGTTTGAGACTTCATTTTTTATTTAAGAGCTAATTATATTATCACATTACAATGACTATCTTTATCTGTATGACTTATGTAAGGAGGAAAAGATTACAAGTATTTCCCCTGCTCCAATATTTTTGAAAACTGCTTGAGATAATTGCAACCAGATTTGTGAGGCTGTGACCAGTTAGTAGTTACTAACGCAAGGTTGAGGAAAAATGCCATCTTCTTTAAGAAACAAACAACTTAAATAAAAGGTATTGCTCTCTACCAAAAAATTATAGCAGATGTAATTGTCTATAAAGAACATTAATAGTCTTAAGGTTTCAGATCAACAGTCCTTGGATCTGTTAAAGAATAACTCTCAAGATTACAGAACAATGTTTCCTCTTCTTACTAAACATACATACTTTAAGACAGAAATTCAACTTTATGATGACAAGGTGAAAAATAATATTAACTTAAATATTATGATAAATGATACATATTTTTTTCTCTACCCTTTCTTATCTTCTCACAATAAAGGGCAATGAATAAATCAGTGCTTTGCATTTTCTAAAGTCCTATGTTAATGGTTCCTTTACTTAGAGAATTCATTAAGTGACACTAAAATTATTTCAACTCTAATTTTAACCAAAGCAGAATGAAAGATTCTAGTACTTATAATAATTTATTTCTGCATTAGCACAGATTTGTTTCATTAGTCACAAAAATTCAATTGAAAGGGGCATAGTTAAACAACCATTCTTATCTATTTTGATGAGTGAATAAATTTGTATAACCTTTTGAAAAGGCAACTTGAATATATCAAGAGCCTGATATTAGTTATCTATTGTTACATTAAACATTATCCCAAAACAAAAGGCACTTGTTACTGCACAGTTTCAGTGGGTCAGGAAGTTGGGAGTAGCTTAGCGGGGTGGTTTCAGGGTCTCTCATGAGACTGTAGTCAATATGTTGGCCAGGATTGCATCCATTTAAAGTCTTGTCTGGCACTACAGGACCTGTCTGCACAATGATGCACCTGTCTGGCTATTGGACAGAGACCCTGGAGAGGTTGCTGACAGAGGCCACCACGTGGGTCTCTCCATAGCGCTGCTGGAGCATCCTCGCATGTCATCTGGCTTCCCCAGAGTAAGTGTCCCAAGGGAAAGCAAGGAAGTGACCACAGCCTTCTTATGACCTAGTCTCCAAAGTCACACACTATTATTAATACTTCTGTCATAGTCTATTTGTTGGAAGTGAGAAATTAAGTCCCTCTAACACTCAATAAGAGGTAAATTAAGAGACTTTTCTAGAAGGAAGAAGTATGAAACAAATCCTAGTCATACTTTAAAACCATTTCTATTACAGTATTATGTGAAAAAAAGCATTATATGAAAAACATACATGGAAAAATGTTTAAAAGAATATTAAAATGTTAAAATCAGTTGCCCTCGTGTGTTAGAACTGAGAGTTAATATTGTCTTCTCTACTTTTCAATATTCCTATGCAAGGAAACATCCTTCCCTGTCTTCCCAGCCTGAAGTATTCTTACTTGCACCTTGTATGCCATGTGTTTTATTACGAGTACTATCTTTTATTCAAAAGTTTCCTAGTATTTAACATAATTTATCCTTTCCATTTTAAAATTATCAAACTCTTGATTTTTTAAATTATAAAACCTCAGTCCAAAAGACACAGCACAACAAACACCCCTGTTCATTGCTGGTGGTGGGGAGAACTCCTACCCTCTGCCCCACAAGGGATTGTGTCCCATTCATGAAAGTCCTGTTGGACTGCTGGAAGGAGACAAGACACAGGCAGTGAAGGGCATTTGCAGGCCAGGCCTCTGATCATACCAAGGTGGACTGCTGATCCCGGAAAGTAATTCCTGGCCCCAGAGGTTGGAAGCAGGCCTTTGAGCCAGTTCAGCTCCCATGAACTCACACTGTCACTCCTATAGTTGCCTTCTTTATCCACCTGCCTGAAGACTTTCCAGAAAACAGATCCGCAAAAGACCATTCTCATGAATGGGATGCAGGGGCCTGATAGGTCAGACCCATTCCCCCTTTTCCACCCACTTACATACAGCTTCCACCCACCCTGATCCATCCATGTTCCCATCACAGACACTTGTTACAGACACTGTCTGTGCTGGCCCCCTGGAAGCCTCCTTACTAGTTCTGAGTGTCCATCCCCTCACTCCTGGGTGCTTTGTTTCTAAGGACTTGGACCTGCAACTTGGTTCAGTGATTGCTTTTGAGCTACTGGACTACTTTGGCTACAAGCCCAGAGAGCTGAAAGTTCTTAGGATTTCACAACTAATCCACTCACTGCAATTGCAATTGCCTCCACAACACACGTACATGCATGTACACACACACACACACAGCCATCCTTAGCCAATGACCGATAGAAGTGGGAACACAAAAGCCCACCTCTTTTTTCTCAAGCCAGGGCAAACTGAAATATTACTCTTTCTTGGTGTGTTCTCTTATTCTGTCCTACTTCCCCAACACCCTTTCCATTTCTCCTGGGAGCTCTTCCTTAATAGGCCCTTTGCACACATTCCTCCTTTCAGGGCTTGCCTCGGGGAACTCATACAAACCCCAATGACGAGAAGGAATTTAGTTGCCTGGAGACCAGAGATGTTAAAAGACATCCAATGCAAAGAACATCCTATCCAACAAAGAATCATCCTACCCAAAATGGCCATAGCACGCTGACCAAGAAATCTGTGGGCAGGGGACGTGGGGGAGGGAAAGAGGAGGGGAGTGAAGAATATTCAGTTAAGACCAAAACAAAATAAGTCCAAAGTTTGATTTGGTTAAGGAGGAGTCAGCTGATGATATTGACAGGGAGTGGCCAGAGCGAAAGAGGGAGAACCCAGGAAAATGGGATTAATAGAAACCTAAAGTACATGTTTCAAAAAAGAAGGAGGTGTCAACAGTATGTGATGCCACTGAGGTCACATAAGCAAGAACAGAAAACTGGCTACTGGGTTTGCTCACTGGAAGTCACTGGTGCCCTTGACAAATGGAACTGCTGAGAAGCAGGGAGAGTGAAGTCAGATGAAAGTGGGTTCTACCTAGGTTTCAGAAGGCAAAATAAAACAAAATAAAGTGGGTCAAAGATTGAAAGGACATAAAGGTAGAAGAGATAGCTCATGTATTTGCCCTTAGATAGGTGCAGAATAATGGGAGAGTGATTGGAAAGGAATGTGGGATAGAGAAAAATTTTAAAGAACATGTTTATATAATGAGAAAAATAATCCAGTATTGAAAGAGCAGTAGATGGTGCATGAAAGAGAGGAGAGAACAAGGAGAACATAACTTGAGCAGGCAAAAAGGATTGGGATTTAGATCTCTGAAAATTTAGTTACCCTTCCCCAAGGACCTAGTGTTTAGTGTCATAATGCCTCCCCAGCATCCCACTTCTGATCTTTCTGTAGGTGAAAGAAAATGCATTAATTTTTCATGAAGACCCACCCTCCCCAAACAACAGATTGAAAGACTTCCTGCTAAATCACACACAAAAACCACAATAATAACACACACACATGTCCACATATATTCAGTTTTCATGCCCTAGGTGGTGTTGAATAACAGGGCCAGCTGGGGAGTTCAACCTTGATTTTTATAAAGCAAACTTTGTTCCTATGGCCTTCTGTGGCCTCTACGGTGGTACACTATTCAAATATTTCAAGAGAGAACCTGCTGCAAGGAAAGTAGTTAGTGGACCACCTTCAGCTGCTGTATCTTTGGGATCCATCCCAGTGTTCTCTCTGAGGCCACCCTCTTCCCAGGCTACTCCCAGCCAATGACTGAGGTCAACAGGGCTACCGGAGCTGGGAGATTCCTGCCCAACACAAGACTCCTTTAACTGGCAATCTTTGCAATGAAACTTCCCATCAAGCTGGTCTAGACTTTCTCTGAACTGCGTTGCAGTTTGAGGCTCTTCCACAAATCCTCTCAACTACCTCCTCTCCTTTCACAGCATCCAAACCTGTGGCATGGTCTAACTAGTTCTAACTACTTCTGTGACCTCTCCCTTTATCTTTCACAGATATTTTCTACAACAAACCTTTTGTACTTCTAATTCTGTCTTGGTGTCTGCTTCCTGGAGGACACAAACTGACACAAATCCCTTTTCCTTTGGAGATTCAAAGTATGTCCCCAAATTGAGATCTTGTAAGTTTGCCAGTTTCAATCTTGATTTTACATATATGGCATTTTTCAGCCAAAGACTTGGCATCTGTAGAAATACTAAATCAAATTTTGTACTTTCAAGTAGATGATTAATAAATTGTTATTATTGATAGCTATGCTAGTTTTATAAATGATTGCCATAACCTCCAAAAGATCTGGCACCAATTCATATCTCTCTATCCCTATTGAATAAGCATAGTTCAATAGATTGTTTTTCTTGTTTGCTCTTTTCCAACAAAGAAATCACAGTGCACAGTTGCCAAATGAATAGACTAGAATAATGTCATGATACAAATAGAGCAAATGCCACTCAGGCACTCTGTATCAATAGGGTTCTTGATTACAAGCTATAGCTAACTGAAGCAATAGGGAATTTAATTTATCAACATCATATAGGGTGGAGGAAAGAGAACTGACAGAATCAACAAAAGACTGGGGCACTAGGCTTGGGAATGGACAGAAAGGACCTGGGGGCTCTTAGAGTGGAGAAGCAGGAAATGACTCCGCAATCATTTCATGGCTGGGCAATCCTGGGCAGACTGCCACTGCTGCAGCAAGACACCTGCAACCACCTCTGATAGTCACACTAGTGTGTTCAACTGGTTGGGTTCAAGTCAAAGAGGTGCCATCTGCGTGCACCAGGGGAAGGGAGAAACGAGATCCAGGAAGATCACCTTACACGGTAGGTGAACAGGTGTTTCCACCACCAAGGCTATGAACAAAGGGGAAAAGAAAATCCTTCAAAGGAAATAAAGGATTTTATGAAGGTGCTGAATGCTGGGAAAATCGAAATTACAAATTTCACCACACATTTCTACATCTGAAACCAGTCCTTTTCCAGCATTCGAAAACCATGGAAAGTTTGTTAGAGCAGTGGTTCTCAACCTTGGCTGATGGAAGAATCACCTGGAAAGGCTTTATGAATCCTAACACTCAGGCCAAAACCCAAACCAATTGAAGAATTTGGGGGCTGGGACCCAGGCATCATCACCTTTTAAAGCTCCCCCACATGATTCTAATGTGCAGCCAAAGTTGAGAACAACTGTATTAGTAGAAAATCCAATAAATAAAACAGAGCTATTCCAGTGGGTAGGGAAGTTGGCACCTCTCTGATCCCCATTGGTCCCCAAGACATCTCTAAGGAATCCTTTTATACAAGCACTTAAGATAGATGATTATAATACATTTGTTGACTCCTTGATTTTTCTCATACTCCAAATCCAACCTGTCAGTTTGACTCAAGCTTCTAAAGATAATTAGAAACTGAGCACCTCTCCCCAACTCTCCTGCTGCCACTTTGGTCCAAGCCCCCAACGTGTCTTGTTTGGATTTAGTGCAACAGCTTCCTGATGGGTCTCTCTGCTTCTATCCTGCCAAGCTGCATGCTTTTCCCAACATAGCACCAGGAGTAATTCTTACATAACATAAATTAGATCCTGTTCCTCCTCTGCTCAAAACCCTGGGATGGCTCTCATTTCATTCAGAGTAAAGGCTAAAACCCTCCATGCTCTACACCAGAGGTCAGCAAGCTTTTTCAGTAAATATATCAGGCTGTGTAGTCCAAAAGATCTCTGTCACAGCTATTCATCTCTGCAGATACAGCCAGAAAGCAGTCATAGATGATATGTAACTACAGCTGTGCTTCAATAGGACTTAATGTACAGAAACAGGCCAAGGGACAGGATGTGGTCCGCAGGTTGTATTTGCCAACCCCTGCTATGATCAGACCCCATCACAGTCCCAGATCTACGTCCTCCTGCCCTACTCCTTTCTCTCTCCTTTGCAATCACACAGGCCTCCTTGGAGTTCGAGTTCCTGGCACACTCCAGGCACTCTCCTGCCTGAGGTAGCGTGTTCTATGCTCCCTCTGCCCACGATGCTTCTCTGTTCTAGCCCCTCACCTCCTTCAAGTCTGTATTGAAATCCTCCCTTCTCGGTCAGGCCCAGCATGGCCACCCTAGTTCAGGCAGTGTCCTGCTTTCCATTCCACCCCCATGGTACCCTAAGTTCCCTTACCCTTTCCTTCTTCAATTTTATTTTTTTCCATAGCACCTTTAACTTTTAAACATATATACAATGTGCTTATTTATTAAGCTGCCTACTGTCTATCTAAAATGTAAACTCCACAGGGGCAGCATATCAGGGTTCAGAGCAGCAGCACCACTGCAAAAGATACAGCATAAAGGATTTATCATCATGCAGTTTGGGGAGAAGGTGGGACAAGCGATGCGGGCTGCTGCCTCTGCAGGTCCTCTGTCACTGATCCCTCATTGTGGATGACTGAACTGGGGCTGTGTTGTCAAGCCTTCCCTTGCTTCCTGCCCTGCCCCCCCGCAGCCTGCAGCCCTAGCTCCCGTCATACTTTGCTCCATGTCCACAGCTGTGAGCCAGCTCTACTCTTTCCCACACTGAGTCTGGAAACAGTCTGAGCAGACTCCTGGACTCCCCAGTTACTGGAGAGGAAGGCAAATATAGATGAGGAAATCAGGCCCAAGAAGAGGCGTAATATACCAAAAACACACAATCTGCCAGGTCAGGCGGCCCAAGTTTGAAATGCAACTGAGACATCTACTAAAAGTGTGGCCTTGAACAAGGGCCTTAATGCCTCTTAAAGTTTCTATTTCTCAACTATAAATAAGGTATAATGATAATACTGCTCTCTGTTCATGGCTTTTCAAATATTAAATAAGATGGGTATAAGTTAAGTGCTAAGCACAATGCTTGAGACCTGGTAAGCTGTCATAAATATTAACTATCATTATTACTGTTATTATTAAGGTCAAAGAACAAGTAAGTGATAGAGCCAGGAATTGAATCCTTCTCGATCTCATTTCATTTCTCATAGCACACAATTATAGAAAATTAGCATACGATGATAGATAGAAATGGTCACTAGCTTGTGACTAAATATAGACAGGTTTGATTACGAGCTTACTAGGGGTGAGAAAAATATTACTTGCCCTAGATAAGTAATACTCAGCAGTGTCTATTATTTTATTAGTCTTCTCTGACAGAAAGCTCTAAAGGAAATCGCTTTGTTAATAGCTTTATGTGTAAGGTGAAACCCATCTTATTGGTATTTGTTGTTTTAAGCAAATACACATTATTAAATCCAAAGGCAGTCTTTGCGGACTCACAATAGCACACTGCTAAAAGTGTTCTGGGTGGAATGTTTCCCTCTTGCAGGAAAGTTCTAAAATTATTGTACAAAGTTATCTGTGCTATTAACATGTGCAATTTTGCAGTGACTTCCTGGTAAGCTGTGTATGGAGTAAGGGGCAGTAGTCCTTGGGATGACTCTCAATATTAGGGCTACTTTAGGAACTTCCCTGCAGTAGTAATATCCCATTCGGGTACATGGTCCCAAGGAAGGCTTTCAAAGCAGTGCACAATCTATGTGTCAAGTCCATCAGGTAATTAATCATGTGTGTTCCAGTGGAACTGTAACAGCACTTCCAGTTTTTCTCAATAACATGTCTGCAGTAGGTTTTTAATCTTATTTGATGGACAAATTGGCCAGAGTGTTTATTGCGGGCCTCGATCTTTATGAATGTTGACAGATTGTCTTTTGATCGTTTCCAGCAGTCGCTGCGGGAGAGGAGATGTGTTCTTGCTCAGATGATAAACTTAACTTACACTTTGCAAAATTTTAAGACATATTTCCAGGTTTTCTGGCAAAGAGGTAAACTCTGGGGACAGCTAGAGCTCTGAAAGGAGCTGGATCATCTATTCAATAAAAAGAAAAAAAAAAACAGCTTAGCTATGGTTCCTCCGCGTTCACCAGTGGAGGTTTGCACTTCATTGTTTCAGGGTTCAGCCAAGTGTGATTTTATTCTGCTCATCCTGACAATGACCCTAAAAATCCATAGCAAATTGAACATTAGGCAAACAAACCTAATCTAGATGAGAGAATAACTGCTCTGGGCCAAGGACTGTAATAAACACTTCACATTCATGAGCTCATTTGATTCTCATTACAACCCTGTCATGTGGGTGCTACGATCAAGCCTATTTAAAGATGAGAAAATTAATACTCAGAAGGATTAACTATCTTCCCCAAGGCCAAATTGCAAGCAAGATGAGGAGAAGGACGTTACCAGACTTCCTGACTCTAGAACCCCAGCGCCCAGCCATAATTGCCCTCCTTTTTTCTGATCCGGAACCTGCCAAAACAAATATTGCATTAGGGTCTTTGCCAACTTGTTGCCTCAGCAGCAAACACGCTTCTCACAGAAGACTTCTTGTTGTCATTCACAGCTCAGTATAAATTTGTTCTACCTGAGGAGGGTTTCTTTGTCACCTGTCACCTAGTGTGCTCAGGTTTGTCTCAAGCAAGGGACAAGAAAGCTGCAGTGGTTATCCCTCATCTCCTGTCCCTCACTGGCTGAGTACTGCACCTGTGGGCTCTCTAGCTGCTGCTATTTGCACAAACAGAATCTGTGGCCTGCACAGGAAAGGCGAGGGCCCCCCCAGCAGGCTTTCAAGATTGGTTAGTAGGGAGGTTCACTGATGTCCTCCGAAACCAGACAATTTCCTTCTTTACACTCAGCCATCCACAGTGTCAGATATCCTCTCAAGAGTATTTTCTTCATGGCCATATACCAGCTTCTAGGAACAACCGAGTCGGCTTGCTTCCTCCTTACATCTACTGAGATGGACTTTCTCTTCCTATTAAGAGCAGAAAACTTCCCACACATTTGCAGAAAACTCCCCTCACAGCTGATTGGCTCAAATTGGATCATGTGTCCATTCCTGAACCAATCTCTGTTGACAGGAAAATACCTTGTGCTGATTGGATTAGGCCCAGATTATTAAATCAATCACTGGCAAGGTGGATGGTGTGACTGGGTGATGTTAATCAGTGCCAAGCCTAGGGGCTGGGTCCCTCAGCCTTCCCTGAGATATACAGACACTTGGGAAGTGATTTGTTTAGCAAGGAACAAGGGGAAAATGAATGCTAAGAGGCCATCAAGGCCTCCACTGCATTTAATAACTTCCAGTCTGTTTTAAGATTGTCCTAGGTCCTTGGCATTCTTATTTGCATAAACAAACAACTATACCTTTTCAGTATCCCCTACCCTGACCCCAGTCAAAAATCTCATATACTGGTTTAACTTTCATCATAGCATTTATTTCTATCTAATATATACTTCTTTGATAGTTTATTCACTTAGTCTGTTTTCTCCACTAGGAAATAAGCTCCAAGAGAATAAGGATATTGTCTGCCTCATGTATCACTATAACCTTCACCCATAACGTAATGTCTGGAATACAGTAGATGGTAAATAAATATTTGCTGATTGAACGCATGAACCAAAAAAATTAATGAATCAATTAATAATGACTTTTACTACATAAATTCAGGAGGTGAGGGAGGTATTTGAGGCCACTGATGGGGGATCCTGTAGTCCCTGGAAGTGCTGGGTGAGAGTGAGAAACTGAGAAAGGGCTAAGGGGAAAGAAATCCCACTGCTCAGGTCTCCTGGGTCCCAAGCTGCAGTTTGAGCAAAATGCAACCAAATAGTCTCATTCCTGTTGGATATCCCTGGTGGGGTGTGGCTGGAGTTAGGATGGGGACCCTATTTGTGGGAGGAGGTAGCTATTTAAGAAGCTGAACAGACAAGCCAAGGTAACAATCCTGGGGCAGTGGGAACCCATATCCCAAAGTAGATGCAAAAGCCCCAGGGACATAGCCACATCCCAGTCATTTGGGTCCTCAGACCACTTTCTCTCCTAAAGATGCTGGATTTCATGTAGGCCTAGAGGATATGCCAGAGAAATGCAAACAAATAATGCAGACTCCATTGGCCTAAACAGACTGAGCACCGTGGATGCATAGGACCTAACAGATTAATTACACTCAACACGCTAACCATTTCAGACACACTGGCCTCTCTGGACAGAATGATCACATTCAAAATATGAACCTATTGGGACATGTGAACTAGTGCTGATGCACTGACCACTCTAAGTATACTGATGATTTCAACAGCAGCAGCAGATTCCAAGTCTCTAAACAGGGGAGCATTAGAGGTGGAAACCTGTTTCGAAGTGGGGACTAGAGGAATTGTTGTGAAATGAAGTATGCGCGCCATTGTTACACAGATGATATGTGACTCGGTTGTCAGATCTGCCGCTATGACACTAATCACTCTGGAATTCTGACGGTTTTATATACATGTCAAGGCTGACTCAGAGCATCCTTCCTGCTCAGTGTTATTACTCTGGGTACAATGCTTTACTTGTGTGGACTTGATCCCCAAAACAGTGAGCCATTGCTGACCTCTTGCACACTCCCCCAGCCCCAGCACTTTCTAAGATATTACCCTTCAGATTAGAAGTAGAATAATCGGTGTCACAAGGTGGATAGGGAGCAGAGAACTCTCTGCCTTAAAAAGCAGTACCTATGCAGTAGACAAGCTACATAGAATAGTGATCAGTACAATCCTCACCTTCAAAGAGACAGATAAGTGGATGGGATGAAGCTTCTCCCTAACTTGCTAGTGGGCATGTGGAGGCTATTTCTGCTGGCAAAGCTTGGATGAGCCATCTATTATATTTTTTTAAGCATATCCATGCTATCTTCAAGATTCTGGCAATAGGTTGAATAACAGCCCCAGCTTTCTTTTTGCTTCACAGGGATTGTGGAAAGCCTTTGGTATGGGCTACATATCTATTGGCCTTCCCAAACTGAACTGTTGGATGTAAGCACATGAATTCTAAGGAGTTCACGTCTTTTAATTTTCAGAGGTTTATTCTTGCTGTCTTCAGGGTCTTTGTCCTTTTCTTCAAACATTCCTCATATTTGGTTCTCTTTCTCCCGAGCCTTTCTTTTTGTTGTTCTTGTTGTTAATTGAGGTATAACTTCAATACAGTAAAGTACAACTAGCTTAACAGTAAGGTTCAATGAATTTTAACATATGCATAACCACAACCTAGATCAAGATATAGAATATCTTTCACTAGAAAAGTTTCCTTTGTGTCCCTTCTTTGCTAATATACCCCCCCCTCCCAAAGGTAATCATTACTTTAACTTCTAGCACCGCAGATGAATTTTGGTCCGAATGCTCTTTCTTAAATATTTTTTCAGGATAAAGTGCCCCAGAATTCAGAGCACTGCAATCTGCTCCCTTTGACTTCCTGTCATAGGAAGTTAAAAGAGAAGGCCCAATGGTGACGAAGAAAGATGGAACAGAGGAAGCTACAGGCACTGGTGACTCTCGTCATTTAGGGCTGTGGCTCTAACTGGGAGCTCTCTTGGTTGTCACAACTTGGGGAGAGGCTGGAGAGTACTACTATCATCTAGTGAGTAGAAACCAGGAGGCTGCTCAGTCTCACCTACAACAGTTATTTAGTCCCAAATATCAATAATGTCAACGTTGAGAAATCCTGATTAAGAAGATGACTGCCTTTAAACAGGGGCTGACTTAAGATCCTGTTCTATTAGTTTTGAGCCTCTTTATAAAATTAGATGTAAAAAGTGGACAGGTGGTATGTAGTCCAAGAATAGGATTCTGAATGCATCTTCATCAATGATAGTTACTAAAAATTTCATCCAAAGTTTGACTGGCGGTCCTTCCATTAGTTTCTTCCTCTATTACCAGCTTGGGTTTTTTCTGTGCATACTGGGAGAAAGGGTATCATATAGAGTTAGCCTGCTGTCATAATTACCTATAAGTCTTTACGTGTAACTTTTATATTAAAAATGCAATGAAAATCGACATTATTATTTTAAATGGAATGCTTTTGTGACTATGAAATAGTGAGTAATTTGGCCTGATGGGAATTCTAGGGTAGTAGATGAAATTGAACAAACTGTTTTCTTGACTGTCAACCTTAGCTTTTTATTTTAAAAAAGGCTGTGAGGAAGGTTCTTTTTTAAGTGTTTTATTGATCAGGTTCCCAGGGAAATTTGCTAGCACTGCAATGTAGGTCAGACTCACAATTTATAAGTAACCACTGATGCTTTTTCCCTCTAAAATAACAAATGCTGTAATCAAGGGCAATGCATTCTAATTCCCCCTCCTGGATTTTAACAGCGTCTCTCGAGTCTCATTTTCAATAAGGTATAAATTGTACAAGTAGATGAGAAGCACGATTAGAAAGAGAAGCCTCATGGAACCAATGACAGTTTTGTTTTATATCCATTTAGTTTAATCAGACAACAAAATTTTTACAGGAAAACATTCATATTCTTTCCCACTCACCCCATAGCAAATTATTTATAAAGTATATCTCCTTTATCAGTCATTATTATGAAGTCAGGTATTTCATGTAAGTAAACTTTCCAGGTAAAGGAATCTTACTCTTTTAAGGAGGAAAAATGTTACTCTTTTTTTTTAAGCATGAAATTTTCTCCTACCTCTGCCAATAAACATTCTATTCATACTTTAAGACCCCTTATCTTCCTTCATGAGAAGTTTCCCTTATTGATCTAATCAGAAAGAATCTCTTCCTACTAGAATTCTTGCTGTATTTTAATCATGTTTCCATTGCACCTATATCAAGGATCACTTCAAGAATGTGTAAAGAAAATAAATGAGTGTGTGCCCTCAGAGAGATAAACTATCAAACCAACACACGATGGGCAAAAAAAATGGAGAGAGAGAAAGACATTTTAAAAATGATGCAATAAGTCAATATATTTAAAGCACTTGGAACTCTGCCTGGCATATCATAAGTCCTAAATAAACATTACTGTAATTATTGATTTTATTATTGGAATTAAATAACGTGGATTGCTTCTAGAGAATAACGCTTGATTATACTGGAAAATAATATGCCTATCAAATGGAAGATTTTCCATCATTGAAAATCCAGAAAAGAGAGAATGCTAGAGGAGTATATTGGATGGAGCCATCCCAGCAGTGTCCAAGAGGAACTATGTCTTTGCCTAGGAGACATCCTGTCTAACTAAGGGCAGGTGTATTCCATACTGTGGGGTGGTGATTCCTGTAACTAACCCCACTCTCTCCTGTTCTTCTCATGCTATGCTCATCAATACAGATTATAAACTATTTTTCACAGTTGAGAGGCTTCACAAAGAGTACATGAAAGGTAGACTGTCATGTGGATATTAAAAAATAAAATAAAATAAAACTAGATTTGCTGGCATTCAAATGTTAAATTGGCTTTTGGTGTGGTGTATACATGGACAGAAGGTGAGACTGGTTGGACATGTCTGGACCCACGGGCATGTTTTATCTCCTGTACATTCATAAATTGGTTTTGCACTTTGAGCTCTGTGAGTTTGGTCATTGTGTACTTTGGGCTCTGTGAGTTTATCTGTTCCCAAAAAGTGAATCCACTCAGTGAGCCAACAAGTTGTATTTATTAGCTTGCCCATTTTGCTGGAAAGAAATTCGTAATGACATCCCAGGAATAGGATAATACCTCTCCTCTTTGCCAAGCACTAAAAGCTATTACTTCTACAAGTTTAGCTACTTTTACGGTATTATGTTTATTGCCTTATATTACAACGTTCTATTGCAAACTCCATTGAGAGCAATAATCATTCATTATTTCCATCTCCCATGCTTTTTAACATATGAAGAGTTGATGGATAGTCTTAGTAAGCATACTGATTGGGGAAAATATTTGTAGAAAGATTAGGCAGTATTTATTAAGATTTAACATGTGCATACACTTTGACCAATTCCAAGTCTCAAAATCTACTTAAAAACTTGTAAGGGTATGCAAGTAGATGTGTATAACAATGTGATTTAGCATTGTTTATAATCACAAAAAAATTGTAACAATCTATGTGTCCATCAGTAAAATAAACAACCAGTAATATATCCGTTTCATGGTTTGTTAATTTGCAATTTAAAAGAATAAGAGAATTCTAATGTCCTAGCATGGAAAGATGTCTAACTATATTGTTAGGAGTGGGGAGGAACATAATACACACACACACACAAACACACCAAAATATAGATTGTATGAGATTATTCATGTAGACAGAAAAATTATGAAAAAAATCAAGGTATCAAATATCCTCTCTGGGTACATGTACACATAACTACATGCTTAGAAAAGTTTGGAGAGGCGCATTCCACATTGATAACTGGATAGCCCTATGGCAGGGAAAAGGTATATTTAAATTTGGGATTATAGATTTATTTGTAATGTTTTAACTTTTTAACAACAAGAATGTATTCATATATTAATCATATATTATAGTTGAGTTTTCTAAAGGAAAATTACAAATATTCAATGACGTGAGAAGATTTAAATAAATGGAGAGACATCATAGACCTGGATTAAAAAAAAAAAAAAAAAAAACTCAATCTGGCAAGATGTCAATGCCACCCAAAATAACTTGTAAAGTTAACATAATCAAAATCCTAACTCATTTTTTGAAAATTCACAAAATACTTATATAAGGAAACAGTTAAAATTGTTTTAAACAAGTGAATCATAAGAGTAACAGTTAACATGTATTATAAAACAGAATGTTAACAGTGTGATTTAAAAAAAATCAAAAACATAAAAACATTTTAAAAATCCAAAAAATAAAGGGCAAAAATACTCTGTTAGGAAAGAAAAGTCCTGGTATATATTAAAGAATTATATTGACATGAAAGAGTTTTTCAAAATAAATTTACTTTAATGATTAAGTTCAAATAAATGTTATAATTCAAATCAAAAGAAGCTAGGCACTGTAGTACACCTGTAATCCCAGCACTTTGGGATTCTGAGGTAGGCAGATCACTTGAGCTCAGGAGTTCAAGACCAGCCTGGGCAGCATGGCAAAACCCCATCTCTACGAAAAATACAAAAATTAGCTGGGTGTGGTGGAACGCACCTGTAGCCCTGGCTACTCAAGAGGCTGAGGTGGGAGGATCTCTCAAGCCCAGGAGGTCAAGACTTCAGTGAGCCAAGATTGTGTCACTGCACTCCAGCCTGGGCAACAGAGGGAGAACTTGTCTCAAAATAAAATAAAAAGAAGATAAAATTAATGTCTTTTTAAGCTGGATGCCTGTTTTTTACTTTTTGTTGAGTTTAGCATGTATTTAGAAGATTTCTAGATCATTAACTACATAGGTTGAAAAAATATTACAAAGTGAAGAAATCCAGATTAAGGAACAGAACATTATCAACACTCAGAGACTCCCCTCCTGCCCATTTGCAATCACTATCCTCTTTACTCCCCCCAAATTATCCACTATCCTAACTTCTAACACCACAACTTAATTTTGTCCTTTTTGAACTTTCTAAAAATAGGGATCATATATTTCACTTTCTGTTTTATTTTTTTCTTTTAGCATATGTCTTTGAGATTCATTCATGTTGTTACCTGAATCATATAGTTCATTTTCCATTGCTGTGTAGTATTCCACTGCATACATATACTACCTGCTATAGACTGAATGTCTGTGCCTCACAAAATGTATATGGTGAAACGCTAACCCTCAAAGTGGTAGTAGTAGAAGATAGGACCTTTGGGAGATGATTAGGTCATGAGGGTGGAATCCTGATGAATGGAATCAAAATATATAAGAGATTGTAGAGACCTTCCTTGCTCCTTCAGCCATGTAGGAATGTACTGGGAAGAAGTCTAGGAACCAGGAAATGGGCCCTCCCTAGACACCAAATCCATTAGCAACTTGATCTTGGACTTCTCAGTCTCCAAAACAAAGAAGTAAACGTTTGTTGTTAAAGCCACACAATCTAGGTATTTTTGTTATAGTAGCTAAAACTAAGAGACATCATTATTCATCCATTTGCCATGTATTGTTCATGCCTCCCTCTTATTCATGCATTTACTATGCCCTGTTGCCGGATCTGCCTATTAAAATACGATAGAGAAATAGACAGTCTCAAACACTGGTGGTAGGTGATTTGACCACTTTGGAAAATGGTTTGGCCTTATCTATCAAAGCTGAACAGAGCCCTTGTGATCCAGCAATTTTGCTCCAGGTATATACCCAAAAGAAATGCATGCACTTGCTTACCAAAATGAAGCTACAAAAGCATGCATAACAACATCATTTCTGTTTTGTTTTTATTATGTGAACATGGCAATTACTATAACTGTCATATGAGTTTGAGATAAATGGGATAATGGATATGTTTGTATTTAGAAACACTGATGGAGAAGCTGTGGAACAATGTTCTTTACATGCTATGTGATTTAGCTAAATAAAATCATGACCAGAAATGAACCTAAATATTAAACTTCAGCCCACTGAAAATAATACTGCATACAGGACTTCCATCTGCCAACCTTACTATTGCAGTGTTTTATTAAAAGAGCTACACACCAGCCAGCTCACAGTCTTTGCATAGCCCTTGGACCTAAGATTTTATTTCATTATGAGTTTAAGGATTACAGTGAGTTTTCCATTTAATAATTAGCTTCACTAATGATTGAATTGTCATCTTAAATTACTGCTAACTGAACCTGAAATCCACTTCATTAACTTTAAAAATATAAGACCACAGCTAAATTGAATTTAAAATGTCAGCAGCTAAAATAACAAAGAAGAAGGATATTCACTCCACAATTTTCAAACCTCCTATTCCACAGAAGATTATTTTAAAGACAGAGAATTTACTCCGTGTGTTACATGTGCTAAAACAAAAATTTAGAGAACATCCTTATTTAAAGACACTCTTAATCAAATCACAAATTGAGCACCAAGATAAAGAACCTATGAGCATAGAGAAATTATTTCTCAATATTTAAAACAGTATGGTGTAAAGATATTTTTTATTTAAATAAGCTAAAACTTCAAGTATATCACAAAAGCTAGTTTTATAAATTTATAAGTAATAGCAAAATAATTAAAATTACTTGAAGATGGCAACTTATCAAAATAAAATCATGATGTACATTGTTCTGGTTTTAAGACTTTGAAAATTAATGTAAACACACCCCCAAAACCAGCAATCTACTCCCCTTAAATCTTCACTCAAGAGAGATTAAAACATTTTCACCCAATGTATGAGAATATGTAAAGCAACTTTATTTATAATGGCCAAAAGTAGAAATAACTCATATGTCCATCAACTGATGAATAATAAGCAAAATGTGGTACATCCATACGATGGAACATGATTCAGCAATAAAAAGCAATGAGGTACTGATACATATTAAAATGTGGAGGAACGTTAAAAACACACTAACTGAAAGGACCTGGGCATGAACAATCGTATACTGTATTATTCCATTTTTATAAAATGTCTAGAAAAGGCAAATTTGTAGACAGAAAGTAGCTTAGTGGTTGGCTAGGCTAGAGATGGGAATGGAAAATGACTGCTAATGGTCACAGTATTTTTTTTTTTTTTTTTTTAGACAGAGTCTGTCACCCAGGCTGGAGTGCAGTGGTGTGATCTCAGCTCACTGAAACTTCCACCTCCTGGGTTCAAGTGATTCTCCTGCCTCAGCCTCCTGAGTAGTTGGGATTACAGGTGTGTGCCACCACATCTGGCTAATTTTTGTATTTTTAGTAGAGACAGGGTTTTACCATGTTGGTCAGGCTGGTCTTGAACTCCTGACCTCGTGATCTGCCCGCCTCATTCTCCCAAAGTGCTGGGATTACAGACATGAGCCACCGTGCCCAGCACATGGTCACAATTTCTTATTGGTGTGATGGGAATGTTCTAAAATCAGAATACAGCGATGGTTGCACAATCCTGTAAATATGCTAAAAGTCATTAAATTAGTCACTTAAACTGAGTGAAATTTATAGTTTGTAAATTATGCCTCAATAAAGTCATTTTAAAAAATAAGATTGAATTGTGAAAATGAGCCAGGCTATAGCAGATTAGTTGTAGTTTGACATCAGTGCACAGGTTTCTTTCTATTTGTCCTCAAAAATTCCAATGTTGAATTATCTGTATTTCCAGAAATTAGATCTCACTATGCAAAAAATAATAATAATAATACATACTAAAATACTAAATTGTGTTTCAAAACATAAATACATTCCATTAGCTAATATAACTGGGAATCTGGGAATCATATATGAACTAATATAACTTTAAAATATATATATCCATGGAAAACAGAATTGTTTATAAGAACTTTTCTTAATTTACCTTCTTCTACGCCCTCACAAAGTTCCTTATCCATCCAGGATCCAGAGAAATTTTTTTAAGCCTAGAGCAGATCATATCACTACTGTTGGAAACTGCCAGCAGTGAGAATAATATACATCTCACTCTCCCACAGTCTGAAAGGTCCTCAATGTTCTCACCTTTGCCTGCCTCTCTGGACCCACTTCACATCATGTTTCTCATCCCTAAATTTAAACACCAGCCACACTGGCCTTGTTGCCATCCTTCCAAAAACCCCAAGCTTGTTCCAGCCTCTGAGTCCTTGCACTGGCTCTGCCTTAAAAGGCAATGAAGTATAGTGGGTAAGTGTGCAGACTCTAGCTTCATACTGCCTGGTTTTCTGCCTGTGTTTAAATACCAGCTACGATACTTTCAGTGAGTTACTTAATTCCCTTGTGCCTAGTTTCCTCATATGTATCATGGGAATAATAACCATATCTACATCATAGGGTTGTTAGAGGATTACATGAACTAATGTTTGAAAAGTGCTTAGGGCCGGGCGTGGTGGCTCACGCCTGTAATCCCAGCACTTTGGGAGGCCGAGGCAGGCGGATCACCTGAGGTTGGGAGTTCAAGACCAGCCTGGCCAACACAGCAAAACCCTGTCTCTACTAAAAATACAAAAACTAGCCAGGCACAGTAGCACTCAGAAGTAATCCCAGCTACTCGGAAGGCTGAGGCAAGAGAATCACTTAAACCCAGGAGGCAGAGGTTGCGGTAAGCTGAGATTGGGCCATTGCACTCCAGCCTGGGCAACAAGAGTGAAACTCTATCTCAAAAAAAAAAAAAAAGGAAAAGTGCTTAGAAGAGCTTTTATATAAAACTTCTTCTTAAAGTATCTTCCTGAAATGATCTTTCCCCCCATCTCTTCAGAGGAGGCCTCCTATCATTCTGAATTCAGTTCAAATTCCTCACCTCAAGCCCCTCATTAAGTAATTCTTAACTCCATTTATTCAATACATAGTTATTAAATGCTTGCTTTGTGCCAGGCACTGTTTTGGGTGCTGAGCAAGTATGAAGAAAACAAGCAAAGATTATTGCTCTCGTGGAACTGACTTTCTAATGTGGTAAGACAGAAGATAAATAATAATCATACAAATACATCATGTCAGAAGCAATCCATGCTGGAGAAAACAGGAAATGGAGAGCAGAGTGAGTGGGGTGGGGAGTGCAGGAGAGGAGCTGAGAAGGACTAGTTTGCATCATTACAGGGGGCAGCCAGGGACACTGAGAAGTAGCATATAAGCAAAGAGTTGAAGGAGGCAAAGGAGTTAGTCAGAGGCGATGGACAGGAAGAGTGCTCCATGCATTGAGAACGGCCAGAGCAGAGGCCCTGAAGCCAGGCTCCGGAGGCTGGAGTGTGCCTGGCCTGTTTGAGGGTCTCGAGGGGCCATTGACCTGCAGTGAAGGGACAGAGAAGGAGAAAAGGTTAGTCCTAAAAAAAGGGAGCTGTGCTTAGAGAGGTATGAAGGGCACTGGGTAGATTATACGAGGCCTCCAGAGCCATTTAAGCTCTTTACCTTCTTATCACGGTGACATAGTGGGGGGTGGCAGATAGACACTAAGAGGACACCCAGTTATCCCCACTGACCCACTGAAATTGTGAGATAACAAACGTGTGTTGTTTTAAGCCACTACTTGTAGTAATTTATTACCCAGCAAAAGATAATGAAGAGGAAGACGAAAGGGTTTTAGCAAAGGAGTGAAGTGATCTGATTTGTTTTACAAGGCGTGCTCTGGCAGTTGCATGGAGAATAAGCTAAAAGAGAGCAAGCATTGAATCAAGGAAACCATTGCAATAACCCAGGCAAGAGATGATGGTGACTTAGACTTGGACTAGGATGTGGGATCATGAGAAGCAGTCATATTTCCTCTTTCTCATAGAACTTCTGCCTAAAACTTGCATACGTTTTAACTCATTTGCTATAACTTCTTTCATTCCTCAACCCATCCCTGAAAGAACCAAAGTCCTCTGAGGACAGACACCTTGTCCATCTTTTGCATTATTTTAACCACTGCACCTAACACACAGAGTGGGTGCTAAATAAAAGTTTGTAGAATGAGTGAATGGAAGAGTGAATTTGTGAGTTAATGAGTAAACGGATAAATGAATGAGTTCAAATTCACTTTTATCCTTTGTGCAGTACACACATGATTTTCAACTTACGAAAAATGAAATATTTCAAATTAATGAAACAGCTATTTTTATAGCTGTTACTGGAAGAGCTAACAATTTGGAATAAAAATTAAATTCAATACTTTATACACTTCAAAAGATGGCAGATAGCTTAAAGAGTTTACTATTTAAAAATAAATCCTAAAAAAACAAAACGAAAATATAACAATTATTTTAATATGGAAAAGGACTCTCCAAAGGCAGAAACTACTTTAAAAAGACTGATAGGTTTGATAACACAAAAACTCTTCTGTGCAGGAAAATCATTATAAACAAAAATTAAAACCTAACAAACATACAAAAAATGTAACTACATATGGACCATGAAATAATACCCTTCATGCATAAGGACATTTACAAAAAAATAAAGGAAAAATCCTCCATAGAAAAATTTGACTAAAGCATAGAAGAATTTATAAGGACATATAAATGCTCAAAAAACATAAGAAGTATCCAACCTTACTAGAAATTAAATATATGTAAATTAAAGCACAATAAAATAATACTTTTCACCTATCAAATAGACATTTCTTTTAATGTTAATACCCATGTTGGCCAAGTCACTGGTTAATGAACATTATTATTCATTTTGGCTCACATTAGTATTAACTGATACATTTCAAAGGGTGATTCAGTAGTATATGGCAAGTACCTTTAAAATGTCCATAGCCATTGACCACCTAATTTTACTTATTTTAAAGAAATTATCCCAGATGTACATACAAAGATGCATGTGTATACAGTGGAATACAAGACAGACATAAAAATGTTATCATTGTAGGACAGATAGTAATAGTATGGAAAAATGTACTCCATACAATATGTTGTTAAATGGGAAAAAGTTATAAAGCAGATTATACAGAATTGTTTCCATTTTAAAAATATACATATACAATTTTTATTGTGTGGTGGCTATACAAATATATACAGGTGATAAAAATGACATAAAACTATATAAACTCATTGTACCAATGTCAATTTCCTCGCTTCTGATGACATAGAACTATATACACTCATTGTACCAGTGTTAATTTCCTGGCTTCTGACATTGTACTTTAGTTTTATAAAACAGAACCATTGGGTATGAGTGGGTGAAATGTGTAACATTTGACTAATTTTTATTTTCATCACATGTTTAAACTTTTGTTCAATGAATATTTTCATAAGAAAATATTGAATAATGTAAAAACCTAAAGATGTCCCAATAATTAAAATCTTTTTGAATATATATTTATGTGTGTATGTGTATTATAGATGTAAGACATATATATGAGGAAACATGGATGGATGGATGGATGATAGAGCCATTATGAAACTTATATATTAAAATGAATTATCACAAAAATGCTTCTGATAATACAAGTTGGATATGTGAGGAACAGACAGAGCTTCCATATTAATTAGTGGTAAGCTACTATACCTTTAAATTGAGTTAATAACCAGTTCTTTACATTACGTCACATTTTTATAATTGTATGTTTTTTATGTGATCAGTTACAAATATAGATGTCAACATCAACAAATATAAAACAGCCTTGTTTTTCTTCTCTCCTATCCCCATCACTGTAACGTCCTTCAGCTCTTTCCTTTCCCTTGCCTTCAAGAATTACGATGAAAACAGTTTGAAATGGGAAAAGAACAAAAAAAAAAAAAAACTGCAATTTGAATCTAATTTCTTCTATTTAGCATCTGTGTTCGGGGGCAAATCTCTTATCCTCTCTGAGTCTTGGTGAACTCCTCTGTAAATGGAAATATTAATTAAGCCACTTACAGAGTAGTTGGGAGCATTAACTGAGAAGATACGTGCAAAGTAACAAGGACTAGTAGGTTCTTCACACTTGTGACTTTCCTCTTTTATCTTTCTCCATTTGCTTCCCATTCCTTGACCCCTCCTATTGCCAACACTTTGAAATTCTTATTTTCTGAGAAAACACAAGGATTTTTGTTTAAGCTGTGCAGACTGGGACACTAATTTTCTCTGCAAGATCACATTTTAAGAACTAAGCATCCCTAAGGGCTTTTTTCTTTTGTGGGGGTGAGAGGGTGTGGAGGAGAACAGAGACTAATATTTTTTTGGCACCGCTCACAGCCCAGTGCTGTATGGAGCACAGCCTCCCCCAATTATAACAGCTGTTGGATATCTAGTTTTACTGAATCCACCAAGTGTACATTTCTTTGGAAAAACTCCTCAGAACACTAAAGAAAGCTAAGAGCAATTCTATTCTCAAAGCACTATTTCTTCTCCATGTCATTTTTAATGCTGCTGAATGCCATTATGCAATGATTTTAGTAGAAGATGGCTTTTCAAAATGGCATATTTTTTCACCTATCCCCAAGAATTCATCTTATATTTCAAATGGCCTAGTTTCAAGCTGTTATATCAGTCAGGCTAACACATGGTCACAGACTTAGCAATTTAGGGGTGGGGGAGGGGAGAGGGGGATGAAAGGACTTGATTTGCCACTATGGTATAGCATGGCCCTTAAATCTTTAGGGTTCTTTAAAGTCTTGGCTTCACCTCCTCTATTGTTCCGCATCCACACATACTCAGCATTTCACATTCAGGTCATCCAGCCCTTGTTTCCAGCTCACTGTCATAACCCTCAGGGCAGTCCACTGTGGTCTTTCCCATCATTCAAATAAATAACAAAATCGTGTGCTGCAAAACAGCAAGAAGTGAAAAATGCAAACCTGCCTGTCCTGTATGTGACTCATGGTGCAGCAAGCTGAAGGATCTTCAGTGTGCTAGTCTCATTACATAATAACCCCTCTGGTTCCAAGCTGCAGGAGCCCTTCCAATTTATATCAGTGTCTGGGTTGTTCACCTTTTTTTTTTTTTTTTTAACTATTCTGGCCTCCAGCCTATATCTATTCTCTGTTAGCTCTAATCTAAGTAAGTAGAATACATTCTGCAGAGTCAAGCAGGCAGGCCTGATTTTTAAATGTGTGCATATTTAGGTAGAATATTCTAATGCTTCATCGTAGTGGGCATTTGTTTTCCATTTTCTGAGCGTGGTTGGCCCATCTTCTCCCCGCATCCTTGGAGCTGCCAATACTTCCCGTAGACTCTTTTCCTATAAAATGTGGCCAGTTATTTTCTGTTATTTGCAACCAAGAACCCTGAGTGATATAACCTTCAAGTCATCACAATACGGTCTCATAATCTAAGATAAGGGCAATAAAAATATGTGGAGAACTTCAGATAATATGAGTACTAATAAAATGTACACTGGAAAGAAAGATGTTTATGGAACATTGTCAGGGAAAACAAGCAATGTATAAAACAGTATATATAGTATGATCTTTTTGCAAAAGAAAAAATATAGGTATATATTTACATGTCAAGAAAACTGAAAGGATACTATCAAAATATTAATAGGGTGGGTAATCTTCATGAGAAGAACTCACGTGTGATTTTTATTTAATTCTTTTTGCTTCTCCATGCTTTCTATAGTTTCTACTATGAACACATATTCCTTTTGCAATATGAAACAAATAATAAATGTTATTTTAAGGAATGCATGCTCAAGGATGAACTTTCAGAATAATTAGGGGTTGCTAATGATTGAAAACTATGTGGGCAATTAATGAAATGTTATTCCAAGGACCCGCCTTTACAGCAGCTCTTGAATCTTAATGATACCACTGGAATATTCACCTATTGTTATACAGCCCTCAAAAGCTAAACATGTAGAAATAGGTTATGTTGTTAATCATGACTCACAAAGATGAATCACAGCATATAATGCATGCCACTAAAAGGCAGTAGTTAAACAAACTATCATCTATGTATAAAATATTCCCCGCTTTTTGAGAATACCAGTACTTTTTAAAAATGATGTCTACATTGGCTTGGCATTTGAGTAGCGATTCCTTCCTTGTATCAGTTAGAACTACATTAAAGCTGCCAGCATGTATAACAACGAACAACATTAATAAAGAAGTTTAACCAAGCGTTAGTTAATTTAATACTATGGACTGAGTGTTTATGTCCCCCCAAAATTTATATGTTGAATTCTTAACACCCAATGTGACAATATTAGGAGGCGGAGCCCTTGGAAGGTAATTAGGTAATGAGGAAGAAGCCCTCATGAACGGGATTAGTACCCTTACTGGAAGAGGTCAGAGAGCTACCTAGCTGCCTTTCCACCAGGTGAGGATATAATGAGAAGCTGGCGGTCTGCAACCCAGAAGAGAGCCCTCATCAGAACTGCATCATGCTGGCACCCTGATATCAGACATCAAGGCCCCAGCATCAGGAGAAATAAATTCCAGTTGTTTATAAGCCACCCAGTCTATGGTACTTTGTTATAGAAGCCTAAGCTAAGACATTTAGCAATATTGCAATTTCAGACAAATTTCCTCCTTTTTTAAATAAAGAAAATACAAATAGAAATTTTTTAGAAAGTTTCAAAGCTTACTAGTTAAATTCAAACTTCTTCCATTTATTTTTAAAAGGCTGTGCCATTACAGTCCTGATAATTTGCTCACCTCACATGAATTCCTCTCCTGCCAGGATCATTGTTTAGAAATATTTGTCTGTTGTTATTTTTTTTTCTTTTCATTAATTATTCAACATTGTGTCTGGTTTTGCTTCAAAGGTTGGAGGCAAAACTTTTAAGCGCTCTTAGAATTTACTTATTTTCCTTCAAAAGCGTTTAGAATAAAATATCCAGAGTAATATAATCTGTTAAACATTAATTGGTCATTAGAAATTCTACATCTCTTGATTGTACCATTTCTAGAGTTCAGTCCTTGCTCTCTCCGTGTACATCATTGGTTCTCAAACTTTTTGGTCTTGGGATCTCTTTATACTTATAAAAATTACATAGAGGTTTGGGAGGGGGGGAAATGGCAGATAGGAAGCAGAACTAACTTGCAGCTCCCACTTAGACACACAGAAAAGTGCGTGGAGACTTACATCATAAATTTTTGCTCCTAGAACCACCACAGGAACATACCGGGAAAACTGAAAGAATCCACAGACCCTTTGAAAGAAGCAGCTTGCCACTGCAAACTCCATGAGACAGCTGAAAAACTGTGAGTGCCCAAAGTGTGAGAAGGGGAACGTCCACCTCCAAACACACATCCTCACTGGGGAACCTGAAAATCCAGATTTTAGATCCAGATTTAGAGCGTAGAGCAAAATATAAAAGTAGAAGAAGCAGGGGAAAGAGCCCTGTAGGCACTCCCAGTCCCCAGGGAGGCCATTTCTGACTTTGTCTCACAGGGGTTCTTGGGGAGGGCAGCCAATAAAATTGGGGAAGGGCCACAGGGAGACTTCCAGCTGAACTTTGCAATAATTTTGACTGAGCGTGAATTTTCCTGGGCAGAATCCAGGGGGTGAGTGGGAAGCGTAGATAAGAGCACAGAAGCCACAGCAGGCAGGGAGGGATGAAGCCTGCAAGCCCTGCTTGCTTTCTCAGCAGGGAAGTTTATAGCCTGGGGCAAGATCTGATCCCTGCACACTGGAGGCCTGGATATGAATTCAGCTCTGTCGGCTGTTGAGGGAGCACACTGGGAGTAGGACTGGCCTTGCTGAGTGCCTGGGAGCTGAGTGGGAACTGTCACTGCTGGCTTTCCCCCACTTCCCTGGCAACCTGTACAAAGCACCAGAGAAAGTCATAATTCCTCATGGAACATAACTTCATTGGCCTGAAAACCACCCACTCTACCCCTACAGTGGATGCAAGCCCCACCCAAGGACAGTCTGAGCTCAGACATGCCTAACACTGCCTTCACCTGATGGTCTTTCCCTACCTGCCCTGGTAGCCAAAAACAAAAGACATAAACCCGTGGGAGCTCTGTGCCCCCACCCATCACCTGAGAAACCTGAATACTTAGCCAGGTGACCTTAGAGCAAGCTTGTATCCTCCCCATACTACCGCGGCTGATGCTTTCTTGAAAGCACCACCTTCTGGCTGGAGGTCAATCAACTCAAGTCGTTAGAGCAACTCATAACAGAACAACCCTGCTCCAAGAAAGGAGACAATAACAGCTAGCTCCACCACCTGTAACATCCTTACTAACCAGAGCTCCTGAGTCTGCCTACATACATGACAACTTCACTGCTAGCAAAACCAGCATTCGAGAAAACCGGCACACTAAACCGAACTACAACCAAGGACTCTCACAGAGCCCAGTTCACTCCCCTGTTACCTCTGCCAGAGCAGATGCTGATATCCATGGCTGAGAGCTCAGAAGATAGATCACACCCAGGACTCTTTGCAGGCACTCCCCAGTACCAGCCAGAAGCCCAGTAGCTCTGCTGGGTGGCTAGACCCAGAAGAGCAGCAACAATCACTGCAGTCTGGCTCTCAAGAAGTCCCATTTCTAAGAGAAGGGGGAGCACTACATCGAGGGATGACCCCATGGGACAAAAGAATCTGAAGAGAAGCCCTTGTATTCCAGATCTTTCCTCTGATATAGTCTACCCAAATGAGAAGGAACCGGAAAAACAATTCTGGTAATATGACAAAACAATATAACACCCCAAAAGATCACATTAGCTCACCAGCAATGGATCCAAACCAAGATGAATTCTCTGAATTGCTAAAAACAGAACACAGAGGTCTATTATTAAGTTACTCAAAGAGGCACCAGAGAAAGGTGAAAACCAACTTAAAGAAATTTAAAACATAATACAAGATATGGAAGAAAAAAAATCTCCAGATAAATAGATACCGTAAATAAAAATAATCACAACTTCTGGAAATGAAAGACATACTGTATTAGTCTGTTTTCATGCTGCTGATAAAGACAGACCCAAGACGGCAATTTACAAACGAAAGAGGTTTAATGGGTTTACAGTTCCACGTGGCTGGAGAGGCCTCACAATCATGGCAGAAAGTGAAGGGTATGTTTCACACGATGGCAGGTAAGAGAAGAGCTTCTGCAGGGAAACTCCCATTTTTAAAACCATCAGATACGGTGAGACTGATTTACTATCACAAGAACAACGCAGGAAAGACCCGCCCCCATAATTCCATCACCTCCCACTATTTTCCTCCCACGACCTGTGGGAATTGTGGGAGTTATAATTCAAGATGATATTTCGGTGGGGACACAGCCAAACCATATTACACGCTTAGAGAAATGCAAAATGTGCTGGAAAGTATTAACAGCATATTGGGATTATGTTAAATGCCAGATCTAAGAATAATTGGTGTTCCTGAGGAAGAAGAGAAATCTAAAAGTCTGGAAAACTTATTTGAAGGAATAACCAAGGAAAACTTCCCTGACCTTGCTAGAGATCTAGACATCCAAATACAAGAAGCTCAAAGAACACCCAAGAAATTCATCACAAAACATCATCTCCTAGGCACAGAGGCATTAGGTTACCTAAAGTCAAGACAAAGGAAAGAATTGTAAAAGCTGTGAAGCAAAAGCATCAGGTAACCTATAGAGGAAAACCTATCAGATTAACAGCAGATTTCTCAGCAGAAACCCTACAAGCTAGAGGTGATTAGGGTCCTATCTTTAGCCTCTTTAAACAAAATAATTATCAACCAAGAATTGTGTATCCAAGGAAACTAAGCTTCATAAATGAAGGAAAGATAAAGTTTTTTTCAGACAAACAAATGCTAAGAGAATTCACCACGACAAAGTCAGCACTACAAGAATTACTGAAAAGAGTTCTAAATTCTGAAACAAAACTTTGAAATACACCAAAATAGACCTCCTTAAAGCATAAATCTCACAGGGCCTGTAAAACAATAACACAATGAAAAAAACAAGGTATTCAGGCAACAACTAGCACAATGAATAGAATAGTACCTCACATCTCAATACTAACCTTGAATGCAAATGACCGAAATGCTCCAATTAAAAGATACATAATGGCAGAATGGATAAGAGCTCACCTACCAAGTATCTGCTAAGAGACTCACCTAACACAGAGGACTCATGCAAACTTAAGGTAAAGGGGTGAAAAAAAAGATAATCCATACAAATGGCCACCAAAAACAAGCAGGAGTAGCTTTTCTTATATCAAATAAAATAGACTTTAAAGCAACAACAGTTAAAAAAGACAAAGAGGGACATTACATAATGGTAAAAGGACTAGTCCAACAGGAAAATATCACAATCCTGAATATATATGCGCAAACACTGGAGCACCTGAATTTATAAAACAATTACTACTAGACTAAAAAATGAGAGAGGTGGCAACACAGTAATAGTGGGGAACTTCAGTACTCCAGTGACAGTACTAAACAGGTCATCAAGACAGAAAGTCAACAAAGAAACAATGGACTTATGAAGCTATACCCTAGAACAAATAGACTTAACAGATATTTACAGAACATTCTACCCAATAACTGCAGAATATACATTTTATTCATCTGCTCATGGAACATTCTCCAAGATAAACCATATGATAGGCCAGAAAACAAGTATCAATACATTTAAGAAGACTAAAATTATACCAAGTACTCTCTCAGATCACAGTGAAATAATATTGGAAATCAACTCCAGAAGGAACCCTCAAAACCATGCAAATACATGGAAATTAAATAATCTGCTCTGGAATGATCTCTGGATCAACAATAAAATCAAGATGGACGTTTTTAAGTTTTCTGAATTGAGTGATAATGGTGACACAGCCTATCAAAAGCTCTAGGTTACAGCAAAAGTGGTGGTAAGAGGAAAGTTCAAAGCAACAAATGCCTACATCAAAAAGTCAGATAGAATACAAATAGACAATCTAAGGTCACACCTCAAGGCCCTTCAGAAACAAGAGCAAACCAAACCCAAACCCAGCAGAAGAAAAGAAATAACAAAGATCAGAGCAGAACCAAATGAAATTGAAACAAAAAACACAAAAGATGACTGATACAAACAGTTGGTTCTTTGAAAAAATAAACAAAATTGATAAATCAGTAGCAAGATTAACCAAGAAAAGAAGATACAATAAGCTCAATTAAAAACAAAATGTGAGATATTACAACCGACACCACTGAAATACAAAAGATATTCATGGCTACTATGAACACCTTTATCCACATAAACTAGAAAACCCAGAGGAGATGGATAAATTCCTGAAAATATATAACCCTCCTAGTTTAAATCAGGAAGAATTAAAAACCCTGAACAGATCAATAACAAAAAAAGCAGCAAGATTGAAATTGTAGTAAAAAAAATTGCCAACAAAAAAAGTCCAAGATCAGATAGATTCACAGCTGAATTTTATCAGACATTCAAAGAAGAATTGGTATCAATCCTACTGAAATGATTCCAAAGATAGAGAAAAAGGGAATCCTCCCTAAACCATTATATGAAGCCAGTATCACCCTAATAACAAAACCAGGAAAGGACATTAAAAAAAAGAAAACTACACACCAATATCCCTGATGAACATAGATGCAAAAATCCTCAACAAACTACTAGCTGACTGAATCTAACATCATATCAAAAAGATAATCTACCATGATTAAAGTGGGCTTCATACCAGGGATATAGGGATGGTTTCACATACACAAATCTACAAATGGGATACACCACATAAGCAGAATTTAAAACAAAAATCACACGATCATCTCAATAGATGCAGAAAAACCATTTGACAAAATCCAGCAGCCATTTATGATTAAAGCCTTCAGCAAAATCAGCATAGAGGAGACATATCTCAATGTAATAAAAGCTGTCTATGACAATCCCACAGCCAACATTATAATGAATGGGGAAAAGTTGAAAACATTCCCCATGAGAACTGGAATAAGACAATGATGGCCACTTTCACCACTTCTATTCAACATAGTACTGGAAGTCCTTGCCAGAGCAATCACACAAGAGAAAGAAACGAAGGGCATCCACATTGTTAAAGAGGAAGTCAAACTGTTGCTGTTCACCAATGATATCATCGTATACCTAGAAAACCCTAAAGACTCATCCAAAAAGCTCCTAGATCTAATAAATGAATTCAGTAAAGTTTCAGGATATAAAATCAATGTAGACAAATCAGTAGCACTGTTATACACCAACAGTGACCAACCTGAGAATTAAATCAAGAATTCAAACTCTTTAACAATAGCTACAAAAAAATTAATATTTTGCAATATACCTAACCAATGAGATGAAAGACCTCGACAAGGAAAACTACAAAACACTGCTGAAAGAATTAATAGATGACACAAACAAATAATAGAAAACCCCCATGCTCATGGATGGGTAGAATCAATATTGTGAAAATGACTATACTGCCAGAAGCAATCTACAGACTCAGTGCAATTCCCATCAAAATACCATCATCATTCTTCATGGAACTAGAAAAAACAATCCTAAAATTAATATGGAGCCAAAAAAAAGCCCACATAGCCAAAGCAAGACTAAGCAAAAAGAACAAATCTGGAGGCATCACATTACCTGACTCAAACTATACTACAAGGCTATGGTCACCAAAACATCATGGTACTGGTATAAGAATAGGCACATAGATCAATGGAATAGAATAGAGAACCCAGAAATAAAGTCAAATAATTACTTGACATAGCAAACAAAAACATAAAGTAGAGAAAGGATACCCTATTCAACAAATGGTGCTAAGATAATTGGCAAGCCACGTGTTCAAGAATAAAACTGGATTCTCGTCTCTCACCTTAAACAAAAATCAACTCAAGATGAATCAAACACTTAAATCTAGGACCTGAAACTATAAAAATTCTAGAAGATAACATTGGAAAAACTCTTCTAAACATTAGCTTAGGCAAAAACTTCATGACTAAGAACCCAAACACAAATGCAACAAAAACAAAAATAAATAAATAAGACCTAATTAAACTAAAAAGCTTCTGCACAGTGAAAGAAATAATCAGCAGAGTAAACAGACAACACACAGAGTGGGAGAAAATATTCACAAACTATGCATCTGACAAAGAGCTAATCTCTAGAATCTACAAGGAACTCAAACAAATCAGCAAGATAAAAAACAAATAATTTCCTGAAAAATGGGCTACGGACACGAATAGACAATTCTCAAAAGAAGATATACAAATGGCCAGGAAATGTATGAAAAAATGCTCAATATCACTAATGATCAGAGAAATGCAAATCAAAACCACAGTGTCATACTACCTTACTCCTGCAAGAATGGCCATAATCAATAAATCAAAAAACAATAGATGTCGGTGTGGATGTGGTGAAAGGGGAGCACTTTTACACTACCGTTGGGAATGTAAACTAGTACAACTACTATGGAAAACAGTGTAGAGATTCCTTAAAGAACTAACAGTAGGTCTACCGTTTGACCCACCAATCCCACTACTAGATATCTACCCAGAGGAAAAAAGGTCATTATATGAAAAAGACACTTGCACATGCATATTTATAGCAGCACAATTTGCAATTGCAAAAATATGGAACCAGCCCAAATGCCCATCAATTAATGAGTGGGTAAAGAAAATATGGTGTGTGAGAATATACATAAACATATATATAATATATATCAATTTTATATATAATGGATATATATATGATTTATATTCGTGAATACTCTTTTCATAATCTTCTCCTGGCTGTATATAGTATATATATCCATGACATATATATAATATACATGCTATATAATGATATATAAAGAAAATATGGTGTGTGTATATATACATATAAATCTTCATTTTATGTGTGTATATATATACACACACACACACATATACATATGTGTGTGTGTACTACTGAGCCATAAAAAGAAATGAAATAATGGCATTCACAGAAACCTGGATGGAGTTGGAGACCATTATTCTAAGTGAAGTAACTTAGAAATGGAAAACAAAACATCATATGTTCTTACTTATAGGTGGGAGCTAAGCTGTGAGGATGCAAATGCATGAGAATGATAAAGTGGACTTTGGGTACTCAGTGGGTAGAGTGGGAGGGGGGTTGAGGCATGAAATACAACACACTGGGCATAGTGTACACTGCGTGGGTGATGGGTGCACCAAAATCACCACTAAATAAATTATCCACATAACCAAACACCATCTGTTCCCCAAAAACTATTTAAATTAAAAAATAATTATCTAGAATTCCAAAGAGCTTTTGGTTTACGTGAGTGATATTTATCAATATTTGACTGTATTTAAAATTAAAACATAATTTTAAAACACTTATTAACTTGTTTATAAATTTCAGTAACAAATTCATTGTTATCAAAAATAGCATATTGTATGAAAAATATATTTTTCCAAAACAAAAATTAGTGAAAGAGTAGCACTGCTTTACAGTTTTGCAAATCTCTTTCACACTTTGCTCAATAGATCAGAGTTGCATCGTCCTATTCTGCTTCTGCTCTGTTACAATATCACACATTATTTTGCCTCTAGAAAAGTCCATTGTACACCCATGAGAAAATGAGAGTGAAAAAGGCAAATAACACCTCAGTATCATTATGAAAATGGGTTTGGTTTCATGGACACCCTGAAAGGATTACCGGGGGCTTCCTCCCCAGGGACTCCCCAGGCTGAGAACCACTCTTCCTACATAAAGTCCCAAGAGGCATAAATGAGTTGGTCATCTCATGGTTGTGCAGGAAATAAATCAGATATCTAGCACATGACATTAATGTTTCCTGGGTCAAGGAATACTTTCCTGATGGCTCTTTTTGGCCCTTTAAGCCACAGCAATGGATAGAGATCTTCTTGAACTTTTCATTGAGATGCAAGGAGAATTGCTTCACATTCCCAATTTTCAGCTAGAACAGGACTCAGGGTTACAAGAATGAACAACCCCAATTCTGTCCTATCTCAGAAAGGTAATGTTTGTCCCAAAATAACTGAAAGATCCCAAATATCATTCAAGAAAGAAACACTCTCCATCCTCACCACAGACTATCCCAAAGATAGCTCCTGAGGCTGCCTTAACTTTCTTATTAGTCTTCAAAAAAAATTGTGTATTAAGATTCAACTAATAATGACTGTACATCTATCTTGTGTCATATACTGTGCTAACTACCTTACATGCATTTTCTTACTGAATGCAAGGAGGACTCTAACCTTCCTCTATGAAACATTACTATTTGATGAAAACACTTTAGTGACCATTCTTTAATGCAGTAATTGTTTCAATGATCCATCATGGTCAAACCATCATCCAAACTGACAGACTGAAATGAAAAAATTAATATAGAAAGTTAATATAGAAGAAACCCTTATAAGTGTCTTCCACTCACACATACAATCACAGATTAACTGAGACTTTCCCAACCCCTCCAGAACATGTATTGACTGATACCAACAGTATGTTGACTCTCATGACCAGTATGAACACATATGCCCTACTAATCACAGGGATTATACCAGTTGAGTTATATTTTAAGCAGTCAGTTAGGTTTGTTTCCAAATTGTTAATGTCAGTTGCACTTGTTATTATAATTATGTAATTGAATTATATTAAAATTATGTAATATAATTTAATATTCTATTAGCTGATGAGTATGAAGATAAAAGGAGAGTTGTTTCTATGAAAGCTCAGCTTTTTCTTTTGGAAAGTTACAATAAAGTCAAGTTTGTAAAAAATACTAGAGTTGAAATAAGTCTGAGTATAACAGCTTTCAAAAGACTGGAGAAAAGGTAAAATGCCAGAATAATTATATTCTTTAATTTCTCTACAGAATGTCTTTAATATCTTGCTCAAGAAATTGAAAATTTTAGATAATTCATAATAGGTGAATTTTATACAAGGAAGACAACACAGTGTTTCAATCAACAAACTCACATGGCAAGAAAAGAATTTTGCCTTACAATGAAAGATTGACAAATGAATGTTCATTCGCATTTCAAATAAAAGTTAAATGTTTAAGGTATTTAATATGTTAAAAATCATTCTTCTTTTTAACCAACTTTTTGAGCACTTTTTATATGGTCACAACTGCTGAGTCCATGGAAATATTTAAGAAGGTGTAACTTTTCTTTGGAAGAAGGCATGTTCATAAAACAAATAGAAAATAAGCTAGCCCTGACCAAGTGCTAGTATTGATTGCCATATTGTAAATGATAGTATTATTATAAATGCTATAAAAATTCCAACAACAAACACTAAAACTGTGCTAGAATAGTCAGGAAGGTTCCATGAAGGAAACGGGGCATAAGATGAGCCCTGCCAGACTGGTGAGGAGTTGTTCCTTTTTCTGTAAATTGGGATTTTCAAATGATGAAATAAGATGAACTCAATTCAATAAAAATTTGGCATTACTTTGTGGTCACATTTTACCTTCTCATTGCTCTGTAATTTCCATCCACCAAAATTTAGCAACTAATAACATACCTTATAGTTGCTGCTTATTTATTTCCACCTCTCAAATTCTCATCTTACTGTTTTCCCTGTGAAAATTTCCCTTCATTATATCTTTAATAACGTTCAGTTTGCCAATTCCAAAGGACTCAACCTCTGGCCATTTACAGTTTGGACATCTTTTTCCTAACCTTTATTACTTTTTTCCCTAATTGCAAAAAGATGTTCAAATAGCAGAATGACTGTTCTAAAGATTTTATGATGCAAGTATTGAAAGAAACAAACTTACTCTAGTATATTCCACTTCTACAAAACTATTCCCGGAATCCACATCCCTTGAGTTCAAAAAAAGTTTAAGTGTTATCAGGAAAGGTAGATAGAAAAAAATTTTAAGTGTTGTCTGTGCATATTCTTTTCATTTCCACACTTTTCATATTCTTCTCCTGGCTGTCAAAGCGTGCCTCTCTCCCTTCTTTCAAATGTCAGATTAAATATCACCACTCTCCCTGACAGAGGCTTCACTCAACCCACCAGCTCATCTAAGTAGCGCCTGCCTCCACCATATCATTCGGCGTCACAGCGTACTCATATCCTGCTTATCTCCTTCTGAGCAGTTATCATCATCTAATTATTTATCCATTTACTTGTTAAGTGTTTCCTTTTTCTCGAGATTTTAAATGCCAGGAGAGCAGGGAGCATATCTGTCCTATTTACAAATACCTACACAGAGTTCTGAATACTGCCTAGCATGTAATATACTCAATAAACATATATATATGTTTATATATATACATAATAAATATATATATATAATTTCTTTACCAAAAAAAAAATGTTATGCATATTGTCTGTTATCTATGTTGTTCACCTAAAATATCTCATAAATGTCTGTCTGTGGCAGACATTGCTTATCTTCATCTTCATTTGAATATAGCAGAGGTCTCCAATATATGGAAGCTAACCAATTTTCTACTTTTGAGCATTCAGAGTGGTTTTTAACTAATTCAGATATATGTAGCCTCTGTTTTCTGAATGTGAAAGAAATATTGTCGTGCTCTCGTGAGTTCCAAGATAACTATAAAAAAAAAGAAATATTCATTCTCTTTTAAGAGCACTCATTCATCAACTGTAGTAAATTTCTCTTTATACATTATATCATCTAAGAACTCTTGTTTCTGTCCCTTTCTACTTACCAAAATTATTGTACTTTCTATTTTAGTATAGCTCTTCTACGTGTTACTTGATTTCTCATATTATTTCAACGGTAGAGAAAAAATAGTCATTTTCCCTATCAAACTGCAAGAATTTTCTACTCAAACTACACCATTTTTACTCAAACAGCAATACATCTTATTAACACTTATTCTATACTCCTCTCTTCCTTTGATTTTTTTTATTATACTTTAACTTCTAGGATACAAGTGTACAATGTGCAGGTTTGATACATAGGTATACATGTGCCATATTGGTTTGCTGCACACATCAACTCATCATTCACATTAGGAATTTCTCTTAATGCTATCCCTCCCCTAGGCCTCCACCCCACAACAGGCTCCAGTGTGTGATGTACCCCACCCTGTGTCCAAGTGTTCTCATTGTTCAATTCATACCTATAAGTGAGAACATGCAGTGTTTGATCTTTGGTCTTTCTGATAGTTTGCTGAGAATGATGGTTTCTAGCTGCATCCATGTTCCTACAAAGGATATAAACTCATCCTTTTTTATGGATGCATAGTATTCCATGGTGTATATGTGCCACATTTTCTTAATCCAGTCTATCATTGACAGACATTTGGGTTGGTTCCAAGTCTTTGCTACTGTGAATAGTGCTGCAATAAACATATGTGTGCATGTGTCTTTGTAGCAGCATGATTTATAATCCTTTGGGTATATACCCAATAATGGGTTTGTTGGGTCAAATGGTATTTCTAGTTCTAGATCCTTGAAGAATCACCACACTGTCTTCCACAATGGTTGAACTAATTTACACTCCCACCAACAATATAAAAGCGTTCCTATTTCTCCACATCCTCTCCAGCATCTGTTGTCTCCTGACTTTTTAATGTTTGCCATTCTAATTGGTGTGAGATGGTATCTCATTCTGATTTTGATTTGCATTTCTCTGATGACCAGTGATGATGAGCATTTTTTCATGTGTCTGTTGGCTGCATAAATGTCTTCTTTTGAGAAGTGCCTGTTCATATCCTTTGCCCACTTTTTGATGGGGTTGTTTTTTTCTTGTAAATTTATTTCAGTTCTTTGTAGATTCTGGATATCATCAGCCCTTTGTCAGATGGGCATATTGCAAAAGTTTTCTCCCATTCTCTAGGTTGCCTATTCACTCTGATGGTAGTTGCTTTTGCTGTGTAGAAGCTCTTTAGTTTAATTAGATCCCATTTGTCTATTTTGGATTTTGTTACCATTGCTTTTGATGTTTTAGTCACGAAGTCCTTGCCCATGCCTATGGTCTGAATGGTATTGCCTAGGTTTTCTTCTAGGGATTTTATGGTTTTAGGTCTAACATGTAAGTCTTTAATCCATTTTGAATAAATTTTTATATAAGCTATAAGGAAGGGATCCAGTTTCAGCTTTCTACATATGGCTAGCCAGTTTTCCCAGCACCATTTATTAAATAGGGAATCCTTTCCCCATTGCTTGTTTCAGTCAGGCTTAACAAAGATCAGATGGTTGAGGATGTGTAGTGTTACTTCTGAGGCCTCTGTTCTGTTTCATTGCTCTATATATCTGTTTTGGTACCAGTACCATGCTGTTTTGGTTACTGTAGCTTTGTAGTATAGTTTGAAGTCAGGTAGCATGATGCCTCCAGTTTTGTTCTTTTGGCTT
Organism: Macaca fascicularis; assembly: GCF_037993035.2. Classification (NCBI taxonomy): domain Eukaryota; kingdom Metazoa; phylum Chordata; class Mammalia; order Primates; family Cercopithecidae; genus Macaca; species Macaca fascicularis. The sequence continues at coordinate 25,326,907 of NC_088376.1, read as the reverse complement.
AGGATTGTCTTGGCTATATGGGCTCTTTTTTGATTCCATATGAACTTTGAAGTAGTTTTTTCCAATTCTATGAAGAAAGTCAGTGGTAGCTTGATGGGGATGGCATTGAATCTATAAATTAGCTTAGGCAGTATGGTCATTTTCATGATATCGATTCTTCCTATCCATGAGTATGGAATGGTCTTCCACTTGTTTGTGTACTCTTATTTCATTGGGCAGTGGTTTATAGTTCTCCTTGAAGAGGTCCTTCACATCCCTTGTAAGTTGGATTCCTAGGTATTTTACTCTCTTTGTAGAAATTGTGAATGGGAGTGCACTAATGATCTGGCTCTCTGTTCGTTTGTTATTGGTGTATACGAATGCTTGTAATTTTAGCACATTGATTTTGCATCCTGAGACTTTGCTCAAGTTGCTTGTCAGCTTAAGGAGATATTGGGCTGAAACTATGGAGTTTTCTAAATACACAATCATGTCATCTGCAAATAGAGACAATTTGACTTCCTCTTTTTCTAATTGAATATGCTTTATTTCTTTCTCTTGCCTGATTGCCCTGGCCAGAACTTCCAATACTATGTTGATTAGGAGTGGTGAGACAGGGCATCCCTGTCTTGTGCCTGTTTGAAAAGGGAATGCTTCCAGTTTTTGCACATTCAGTATGACATTGGCTGTGGGTCTGTCATAAATAGCTCTTATTATTTCAAGATACGCTGCATCAATACCTAGTTTATTTAGAGTTTTTAGCATGAAGCACTGTTGAATTTTGTCAAAGGCCTTTTCTGCATCTATTGAGATAATCATGTGGTTTCTGTCATTTGTTCTGTTTATTTGATGGATTATGTTTGTTGATTCGCATATGTTGAACCAGCCTTGCCTCCCAGGGATGAAGCCAACTTGATTGTGGTGGATAAGCTTTTTGATGTGCTGTTGGATTTGGTGTGACAGTATTTTATTGAGGATTTTTGCATCGATACTCATCAGGAATATTGGTCTAAAATTCTCTTTTTTTGTTTCTCTGCCAGGCTTTGGTTTCAGGATGATGCTGGCCTCATAAAATGAGTTAGGGAGGAGTCCCTCTTTTTCTATTGTTTGGAATAGTTTCAGAAACAATGGTACCAGCTCCTCTTTGTAGCTCTAGTAGAATTCGACTGTGAATCTGTCTGTTCCTGGGCTTTTTTTGGTTGGTAGACTATTAATTATTACCTACCAACTGCTTCAGAGCTTGTTATTGGTCTATTCAGAGATTCAACTTCTTCCTGGTTTAGTCTTGGGAGGGTGTATGTGTCCAGGAATTTATCCATTTCTTCTAGATTTTCTAGTTATTTGCATAGAGGTATTTATAGTATTCTCTGATGGTAGTTTGTATTTCTGTGGGATCAGTGGTGATATCCCCTTTATCATTTTTTATTGTGTCTCTCTGATTCTTCTCTCTTTTCTTCTTTATTAGTCTTGCTAGCAATCTATCAATTTTGTTGATCTTTTCAAAAAAACAGCTTCTGGATTTATTGAATTTTTGAAGGGGTTTTGGCTCTATCTGTTTCGGTTCTGCTCTGATCTTAGTTATTTCTTGTCTTCTGCTAGCTTTTGAATTTTTTTGCTCTTGCTTCTCTAGTTCTTTAAATTGTATGTTAGGGTGTCGATTTTAGATCTGTGCTGCTTTTTCTTGTGGGCATTTAGTGATATAAATTTCCCTCTACACACTGTTTTAAATGTGTCCCAGAGATTCTGGTACATTGTGTCTTTGTTCTTATTGGTTTCAAAGAACATCTTTATTTCTGCTTTCATTTTGTTAGGTATCCCATAGTCATTCAAGAGCAGGTTGTTCAGTTTCCACGTAGTTGCATGATTTTGAGTGAGTTTCTTAATCCTGAGTTCTAATTTGATTGCACTGTGGTCTGAGAGACAGTTAGTTGTGATTTCTGTTCTTTTACATTTGCTGAGGAGTGCCTTACTTCCAACTATGTGGTCAATTTTGGAATAAGTGTGATGTGGTGCTGAGAAGGATGTATATTCTGTTGATTTGAGGTGGAGAGTTCTGCAGATGTCTTTTTAGGTCTGCTTGGTGCAGAGCTGAGTTCAAGTCCTGGATATCCTTGTTAACTTTGTGTCTCGTTGATCTGTCTAATATTGACAATGAGGTGTTAAAGTCTCCCATGATTATTGTGTGGGAGTCTAAGTCTTTTTAGGTCTCTAAAGACTTGCTTTATGTATGCATCTGGGTGCTCCTGTCTTGGGTGTATATACATTTAGGATAGTTAACTCTTCTTATTGAATTGATCCCTTTACCATTATACAATGGCCTTCTTTGTCTCTTTTGATCTTTGTTGGTTTAAAGTCTATTTTATCAGAAACTAGGATTGCAACCCCCACTTTTTTTTTTTTTTTTGCTTTCCATTTGCTTGGTAGATCTTCCTCCATCCCTTTATTTTGATCCTATGTGTGTCTCTCCACATGAGATGGGTCTCCTTATTACAGCACACAGATGGGTCTTGATTACTTATCCAATATGTCAGTCTGTGTCTTTTAATTGGGGCATTTAGCCCATTTATATTTAAGGTTAATATTGTTATGTGTTAATTTGATCCTGTCATTATGATGCTACCTGGTTATTTCACCCATTAATTGATGCAGTTTCTTCCTAGCATTGATAGTCTTTACAATTTGGCGTGTTTTTGCAGTGACTGCTACTGGTTGTTTCTTTCCATGTTTAGTGCTTCCTTCAGGAGCTCTTGTAGGGCAGGCCTGGTGGTGACAAAATCTCTCAGCATTTGCTTGTCTGTGAAGGATTTTATTTCTCCTTTACTTATGAAGCTTAGATAGGCTGGATAAGAAATACTGGGTTGAAAATTCTTTCCTTTAAGAATGTTGAATATTGGCTCCCACTCTCTTCTGGCTTATAGGGTTTCTGCCCAGAGATCCGCTGTTAGTCTGATGGGCTTCCCTTTGTGGGTAATCCAACGTTTCTCTCTGGCTGCCTTTAACATTTTTTCCTTCATTTCAACCTTGGTGAATCTGACAATTATGCGTCTTGGGGTTGCTCTTCTTGAGGAGTATCTTTGTGGTGTTCTCTGTATTTCCTGAATTTGAATGTTGGCCTGCCTTGCTAGGTTGGGAAAGTTCTCCTGGATAATATCCTGAAGAGTGTTTTCTAACTTGGTTCCATTCTCCCTCTCACTTTCAGGTACACCAATGAAATGTAGATTTGGTCTTTTCACATAGTTCCATATTTCTTGGAGGCTTTGTTCATTTCTTTCTACTCTTTTTTCTCTAACCTTGTTTTCTCACTTCATTTCATTCATTTGATCTTCAATCGCTGACATGCTTCTTCCACTTGATCGAACCAGCTATTGAAGCTTGTGCAGGCCTCATGAAGTTCTCGTGCCATGGTTTTCAGCTCCTTCAGGTCATTGAAGTTCTTTTCCACACTGTTTATTCTAGTTAGCCATTCATCTAACCTTTTTTCAAGGTTTTATCTTCCTTGCAGTGGGTTTGAACATCCTCCTTTAGCTCGGAGAAGTTTGTTATTACTGACCTTCTGAAGCCTACTTCTGTCAACTCGTCAAACTCATTCTCCATCCAGTTTTATTCCATTGCTGGCAAAGAGCTGCAATACTTTAGAGGAGAAGAGGTGCTCTGGTTTTTAGAATTTTCAGCTTTTCTGCTCTGGTTTCTTCCCATCTTTGTGGTTTTATCTACCTTTGGTCTTTGATGTTGCTGACCTACAGATGGGGTTTTGGTGTAGATGTCCTTTTTGTTGATGTTCATGCTATTCCTTTCTGTTTGTTAGTTTTCTTTCTAACAGTCAGGTCTCTCAGCTGCAGGTCTGTTGGAGTTTGCTGGAGGTGCACTCCAGATCCTGTTTGCCTGGGTATCACCAGCAGAAGCTGCAGAACAGCCAATATTGCAGAACAGCAAATATTGCTGCCTGATCCTTCCTCTGGAAGCTTCGTCCCAGAGGGGCACCCGCCTATATGAGGTGTCTGTCAGCCCCTGCTGGGAGGTGTCTCCCCATTAGGCTACATGGGGGTCAGGGACCCACTTGAGGAGGCAGTCTGTCCATTCTCAGAGCTCAACCGCCATGCTTGGAGAACCACTGCTCTCTTCAAGCGTCAGACAGGAACGTTTACATCTGCAGAAGCTGTCTGTTGCCTTTGTTCAAATATGCCCTGCCCACAGTGGTGAAGTCTATAGACGCAGTAGGCCATGCTGATCTGCAATGGGCTCCGCCCAGTTCAAGCTTCCCAGCCTCTTTGTTTACCTATTCAAGCCTCAGCAACGGTGGACGCCTCTCCCCAATCCAGACTGCCACCTCACAGTTTGATCTCAGACCACTACAATGGCAGTGATCAAGCCTCCGTGGGCACAGGACCTGCCGAGCCAGACACAAGAGAGAATCTTCTTGTCCGCCAGTTGCTAAGACCTTGGGAAAAGCACATTATTAGGGCAGGAGTGTCCTGTTTTTCCAGGTACAGCCTGTCCTGGTTTCCTTTGGCTAGGAAAGGGAAATCCCCCAACCCCTTGCACTTCCTGGGTGAGGTGGTACCCCGCCCTGCTTTGGTTTGCCCTCCGTGGGCTGCACCCAGTGTCCAACCAGTCCCAGTGAGATGAACCAGGTACCTCAGTTGGTAATGCAGTAATCACCCCTTTTCTGCGTCTATCACGCTGGGAGCTGCAGACTGGAGCTGTTCCTATTTGGCCATCTTGGAACGGATCGCTTCCCCCTGTATTAATCATTAAATTTTCTTCTTCACATTTTAACATTTCCATGGAATTTTTTTTTTTTTAATTTTCATAGAGTACTCTTCCCCTTGCCTGACTTCTCTCAAGAATACTAAGGTGAAGACTATAATAATTTTGCCCCATTATTTTTACCATACTATTTTTTCCCAAGAACAGCAATATTTTAAATTTTATGCTATATCAATGTATTAGTTACTATTTAAGTCAATATCTCTAAGTCCCAGATGAGTTATTCATTAATTTCCTTAAATTCCCAACTAAACTCTTTGACATCTCTCTGCTCTAGACTCTCCCTTAATGACTCTGTTCTCCACTTCTTACATACTTTCTGTTTTTCTTATGTCACTTCTATAATTAGAAAGAACACTGGGGCTACAAAATATGGTCTTTAAACACCCAAAGGGCAAAAGCAAACATTCCATGAGAGTCAAAGAGAAACTGAAGCACCAAAAAAAGAACAATGACTTAGCCAAATTAACTCCCCCAGGAAATTATTTAAACTATTATGAATGTGTTCTACAGTATGATAACAGTAAAAAGCAAAAATAAAAAGACAGATATTCTGCTGCAAAGTTTCTCTTGTAGTTAGGTAGATACATAAATATAGACAACTAGATGATAATTATCATATCAAGAGATGCTATTATACCCAAGCGCATGGAGAATTCCTGCCAATTTTGGAATGTGAAACAAATTTGGTACAATAAAGCAATGTGCATACTGTCCTGCTGGAAAACTATGTTTAAACTAGGAAGCAGTAAATGACATCACATACCCAAGGTTGATGGGTACAGTCACTTGCTGTGGAACCACGAAGATGGTAAATCCAGCACCACCCAAAAGGTGGACGCAAGGACTGCTCCTTGCACAGAAATCCTCCATCCACTAAGAAATGCCTTGTTTTTCGTTTTTTCTCTCAAAGGAAACTTTCTGTTTTCTGTAATATCTCCATTAGGCCAAAATATAAAATATATCTACTTTCTTGCTTTTTTCAGCTATTCCTCACTCGTTAAGTTTCCTACTAAACATGTTATTGATTTTTAAAGTTCTAATAATTATATGAGCACTTTAGCTACTAAAATAGCTATCAATTTTTGAACTCCTACTATGTACCAGCCAATAGTAAGCATTTTCTATATATAGCACTTTTTATTCACAGAACAACTATATGAAGCAGGAATTATCCTGATTTTTACAGGAGAAGAAATTGAGCCTTAGGCGAAGTAACTTTGTCAAGGTCTCCCAGTTATTAAGGGGCAGAGGATGACTTGAAACTCAGGTCTGATTTTCAACATATATATTTTTTCCACATTCTTCTGTCTTGTCTAGAAAAGTGATATTTTTGGCTGGGCGTGGTGGCTCATGCATGTAATCCCAGCACTTTGGAAGGCTGAGGTGAGCAGATCACCTGAGGTCAGGAGTTTGAGGCCAGCCTGGTCAACATGGTGAAACCCTGTCTCTACTAAAAATACAAAAAATTAGCCAGGCATGGTGGCGTGCACCTGTAATCCCAGCTACTTGGGAGGCTGAGGCAGGAGAATTGCTTGAACCCGGGAAGTAGAGGTTGCAGTGAGCCGAGATCATGCCATTGCACTCCAGCTTGGGCAACAAGAGCAAAACTCTGTCTCAAAAAGAGGAGAAGAGACGGGAGGGGAGGAGAGGGGAGGGGAGGGGAGAAAAAGAAAAGAAAAGAAGATATTTTGACAGCACACAAGCTAGGAATTCCTTCCTTCAAAGACATGAAAAAGCAGGCTTAATTCATTTTGTTGTAATTGAACCAATTCAAAACAATTACATACAATTTAAATTTGTAAGGAAAACATAAATTTATAAAATGAATGTTTTATGCCCTTGGAATGCATAGGATATTGATAACGATCCATTGCTATCTGAGTTTTAAATTTTGCCATTTTTCTGCCTGAATCATTTGAAGATCAGGTAGAAGTTCAAACCAAATTTTATTGAAAAACAGGCAAAAATTTCATCTATATTCACTAACCCCTAAAGAAGCTGAAATTTTCCCTTCCCATTGATCCATTGCTGTTTTTTTAATCATATTCTCTCCTACTAAATCAAAATAAATGAGGCTGTGTCCAGCAGTTAAGCACTGTCCAGCATGCTTGTGCTCAAGTGTACCCAGTTAAAAGTTGATGAGATTCATGTTGAAAATCCTTCTAGAAATACTTCCTCATTTAGAGCTAGTTTAATGTGAAAAGTGCTAAGCCACATCTTATCTTGTAGAATTGCCTTCTTTTAACAATAGAAAAAAATTTTATTAACCAGCCAAATTATTTTCCACCTACTGGAAAGTATCTCGTAAAATTATTCTACCTAGTGATAACAAGAGCTGAAGCCAATGCCAATCCTCTGAAATGATAGCCACAACAATCCACTACAAAAATGACTACATGATGTTTGCTTTTAGGAAATAGTGCAAAAGTAAAAATTACTCATACTAAACAATTGATGATTTCCCATTACAACCATCCACAGAATTATTTATGATGAATATCTTCACTAAATTTAGAGTAGTAAAATATTCCTCTCTAATTACAATAACTAAATCATTCCATCATTGGAAGAGTACTGTGTCTAATGTCAACATTATACAGTGAATCTTCGCATTGGAAAATACCACTCAGTTCTACAAACTGCTATTTGTAAGAACTGAACTATGTTAGGCATCATGAGGCACCGACAGATAAACATGAGATTCTACCTGCCATTCAGGTGTCTATTATGAAGGATTCTTAAAATCTATGCACTAAAAAATTAACAAAAAATTGTTAAATATATACGAGAGTCTCAAAGAAAATGGCATGAAAAACTGAAGTGTTTGTTTCAGGTAAGAAAAAAATCAACAAAAACATAATGAAAGAGTTAGTGTAAGCGCCTCCACTTTCAGTTTGGGTAGGTTGTCAAGAGGTGAGGAAGAGGATAGAACAGTGTGGGCAGAATAGGAAAATAGGAGAGGAAGAGACATGTTTGACTAAGGTCTCAAATTACAAAAGGGACAGACATACCAAAGGAATCTGAATAAAAATATAGACATTATAAGATCACTCCAGAAATGGAAGAACCTTGGGAAGTTCTCATTTTCCTTTGAGTCCTTTGAGCAAGAAGTATATGCTCTAACTTATCCTTAAAGAAGTCACTGCACAAAGGGCCAAGATCAATAATCTGGAGAGATGATAGACTGGCAAAAAGACTCCTGCGATTGTAAAAGTCAAAGGTGTAGAAAACCTAAAATAAGGCAGTGACCAAACATAATGTTATAAGCCACTTAATCTTCCCATATCTCAGTTTATCAATTTGCTAAATACGGACAATATATATGTTACATCCTACAAATAATTGAAACATTAGCAATGAAAAGAAAAGTTTGTTAACTAAATTCAAAAATTTAAAACAATGCATATAAAATTTAGATGTGCCATAAAAAAACTTAACACTACTTAGAAATTTAGTTTGGTATATCTATAAAGAGCTTTTAACATTCATAATTTTCTAAAACAATGCTGAACTCATTTTGAAAGTAAATTAGAGGTAACTTTTAAAAAGTTACATGTTGGCCGGCCACAGTGGCTCACACCTAAAATCCTGAGATCAGGAGTTTGAGACCAACCCAGCCAACATGGTGAAACGCTGTCTCTACTAAAAACACAAAAATTAGCTGGGCGTGGTGGCACATGCCTATAATCCTAGCTACTTGGGAGACTGAGGCAGGACAATTGCTTGAACCTGGGAGGTGGAGGTTGTGGTAAGCTGAGATCGCACCGCTGCACTCCAGTCTGGGTAACGGAGCAAAACTCTGTCTCAAAAGAAAAAAAAAAACAAAACAAAACAAAAAAACAAACAAACAAACAAACAAAAAAAACTTACATGTTAACTGTGCTTAAATTATCTCAAGCTAATGTTTAGTGTTCATCTTATTGCGGTAAATGTTGTTCACATTTTAGCAAGAGCTTTGGAAAATCTAGGGCTATTCGAACTGCATGCATTTTTTTTAGAATTGGAATTCCTCATCTGAAAATGTATGTATTTGGAGTTTTTATTTGTATATGTAATTAATTTGTGTATATGAATTTCTACCCTCTTTGGTTACTGTAGTATGCCACAAATATTTGCTAAGATTTGAAGTGCTAAATCTTTAAGGTACTACATGTTAAGATACTATATGGTCTTAGAAGTGGAAATCTATTATATATTTGTGAATTAACAATTAGTCTTTATAACTATAGATTACTATGAAATTGCTGGTTCAGCCGGGCGCGGTGGCTCAAGACTGTAATCCCAGCACTTTGGGAGGCCGAGTCGGGCAGATCACGAGGTCAGGATCGAGACCATCCTGGCTAACACAGTGAAACCCCGTCTCTACTAAAAAATACAAAAAACTAGCCGGGCGAGGTGGCGGGCGCCTGTAGTCCCAGCTACTCTGGAGGCTGAGGCAGGAGAATGGCGTGAACCCGGGAGGCGGAGCTTGCAGTGAGCTGAAATCCAGCCACTGCACTCCAGCCTGGGTGACACAACCAGACTCCGTCTCAAAAAAAAAAAAAAAAAAAAAAAAAGAAAGAAATTGCTGGTTCAGTTACTGTGAGTATAAATGTTAGAAAAAATACTGAAATGCTTTACAAAGTGGCTTATGAGTTTATACCTGCTAGTGATTTTTCAAAATGTGAATAGGAATAATTCTTTCTCTCACTTCATCTGCTGAATAAAAATTCTACAACAGTAATGACCATTTATTTTTAATCATAAAGAAGAATTGTATAAGGTATGTGTAAAGAAATTTTACTGAGACATTAAAAGACTTAAGTAAATGTACATTGACCATATTTCTGGATTGGAAGACTCAAAATTGAAAATATATTAATTCTCTGCAAAATAATATGTGAATATAATAGAATACCAAATAAAATTGTAAGAAAATTTGAGAGGAGAGACAAAAAAAAATTCCCAGTTTTATTAGAAGAATAAAAAACATGAAAATTGAATATCCAGGAATTTTCTGAAAAAGAATGATAAGAGAAACTTATTATACCAGATTTTTAAATATATTTTAAAGTTACTGGCTCATGTCTATAAACCCAGCATTTTAGGAGTCCAGGGTGGGTGGATCACTTGAGTCCAGGAGTTTGAGACCACCCTGGGCAAGATGGAGAGACCCCATCTCTGCAAAACATGCAAAAACAAATTAGCTGTGGTGCCAGCTACTTGGGAGGCTGAGATGGGAGGATCACTTGAGCCTTGGAGGCTCAGCACAGTGAGCTGAGATGGCACCACTGCACTCCAGCCTGGGTGACAGAGCAAGACCCTGTCTCAGTAAGTAAGTAAGTAAGTAAATAAATAAGCTAGAAAAATGAAAAGGGCTTGGCAAGGGAGCCAGAAAAATCAATGAAACAACAGAATAAATAAGTGGTTAATGGTCATAGGGAGGGACTTTGAGTCAGTGGACAAATGGTAGGTATTCAGTAAATATTGCCAGGAAACTGGAGAAAAATCTGTGGTCAAACAGAAAAAGAAAATTTTATCCCTAATTCATACCTTCTTTCAGAATAAAATTCAAATGAACTACAAATATAAATATTAAAATGTAATTATAAGCATACAGAAGGAAAACTAGCCATAATCAAGGCATAGAAAAACTGCCCAAATGCAATATAACCTGAAAAAGGCCAATAAATCTGACTGCAGAAAACTATTTAACACTGAACTGCAACAATGCTGAAAACAAGATTAAATTTCAAAATGGGGCCAGAGAAATTGTAATATATGAGGCAAAGTGTTACCATAAAAATGAGATGTTTTTCACATCTATTAGCCAAGGTCCTGGCAAAAAACAGAGGGCACACTCAAGCAGGGTAACTGGAGGAGTTTAGTAAGAGGACATTTTACAAAAGTGTGGACAAGGCTAAGGGAAATCAGCCAAGGGTGATGAAGCACCCCAGGGCTAGCAACAGCCTAGGAGAGACCCATTTCCCACCCTAGGTCAGAATGGAAAAGGGTGGGAGAAGTTGCTGGAATCTAGAATTAGTAGAGACCACCAGATAGAAGCTGTAGCCTTTGGTAGAAGGATACAGCCCACCCACCATCAACCTGGCAGAAAGGAAGCAAAGGAATAATTGCCTCGACCTCGCTCTGCTTCCATCTGTGCTTGTCCCGCCAATGGCTCCATTGGCTGACCTGTAAGGAAGCCAGAGGTCACAGAGCCCACAAATGCTCCAAAGGGCAGGGTGGGGAAGGGTGGGGAGTACATTTGGAGGTGGAAATGGAAAACTTGTCATTGGAAAATATTAAAAGAATGATTTATCAGTGCTGGAGAGGGTGTGGCAAACTGGGGATTCATGGGAGTACATGTTTGTGGTTGCGGAAATATTTCCACCCTTCTGGAGGTTAAGTTGACAACATGAAATGTCAATATCCGGCAACCTACAAATTCTACTTCAAAGGATCTATCATTCAGAACTAGTCAATGAACTAGTATGTGTGTATATACATACCTGTGTATATGTGTATGTGTGTATATATACACATGAATATTCATCACAGCATTGTTTATTACAATGAAAATTTTGTAATAACCTAAATGTCCATTAGTAGGAAGTTGGTTAAATATATTATTGTATTTACAAACTGGATGACTATGCTGACATTAAAATTGATTATTTAGGCTTATATATCTTAATAAGGAAAGATTACCATAATAAATCATTAAATGACAAAATTAATACATGGGGCATATGTGCAGAAAAGAAATCTAAAGGGATATGTACCTAGTGGAAGTGGCAAAATTGTGGGTTGTTTCTGTTTATTACTTTTATTTCTGGTTATGTGTGTAGTTTTCAATTTTTTTCAAACAACAAACATGAATTACTGCTTAGTGGTTGATGGTGTGTTCTAGAAAAAAAGAGGAAATTTTTTTAATGTGGAAGTAACTCTAACAGCAGATATTTTGGGCTTTTTTCAATTTGGTTTCTTTCTTGTTTCAAAAGAAAAATGTGTGCCTGTTATTAACCAAGAAAACTAGATAGAGCTCTGCATCAGGCAAATGAGGGCCTCTGAAATAAAAATGGAGAGCTATAAATATTTATAAGAGAATTGTATTTGGTGAGGAAAGATGTTTCTAATGATTTTTTTAAAGTACATTATAGAGTTGCTTCAGCCACGAAAATGACAGGCTCACCACTCATCAAACTCATCTTTTTTTTCAGCTTCTAAAATATAGTGTCCACCTCTCAGCATGAAGCCAATTATAAATTGCAGTCTTAGTTTTACATTAATATCAAAATAAGACTAACAAAATTTAAGTGTCAAGCACCATACTGTACATAGTATTATTTATGTTTTATAGAGAAATGGGTTTTTAAAAATCCCTCAATATCAATTAGATTAACTGGTTGTTCTTAGCTATTAGAAGGAAAAGACAATTTTTTCATAGAGATAATCAGAAAGTTAGTCCCATTCCGTGAGCTGCATTAAAAAACACAATTTCTGCCTTCAAGTTAAAAATGACAAGTGACCAAATACATTTTTCTTTTCTTCCTCCTAGGACCCCCCTACTAATCATCGTGAAGGTATACAAATATATATACATATATACATATATATATACACACACACACACACATACACACACACACACACAAACACACACACACACACAGACTCAGGCATTGGGCAACCAAACACTTATATATATATGAACTAAACTGATGAGTCAAAAGGGATCCCCCAGCACAGCAGAGCTGCACTACCAAAACATAGCCAGACTGCTTGTTTAAGCAGGTCTCTGATCCATTTCTCCTCACTGGATGGGACCTCCCAACCAGGGCCTCCAGCCACCCTTATCCATGTTCTCTGGCCAGAGATTTGATTTATCCCTGGGACAGAGTTCCAAGAGGGAGGGGTGGGCCACCATCTTTGCTGTTTTCACAACTTAGATGTTCCAGTATGTGTCCTTGGAAGATCGCAAGCTATCCAGGGGTGGAAGTGGTACCCCAGCACAGCATAGTGGCTCTACAAAAGAATGGCTAGACTGCTTATTTAAGTGAGTCCCCAATCCCATTCCTCCTGACTGGGTGAGACCTCACAACTAGGGTCTCCAGCTATCTCCTACAGGTGTGTTCAGGCCAGCAACAGGTCTGCACCTCTCTGGGACAGAGCCCCCAGAGGAAGGAGTAGGCTGCCATCTTTGCTGTTTCACAGCCATCACTGGTGATACCTCCAGGTTCTGGAAAAACTGAGATGACTAGAGCAGACCCCCAGCAAACCACAGCAGTCCCATGGAAAAGTGGCCATACTGCTAAAAGGAAAAAGAATCCAAAAAAAAAAACCCCCATCCAACAACCTCAAAGATTGAAGGTAGATAAGCCCACAAAGATGAAAAAGAATCAGCACAGGAACACTAAAAACTCAAAAAGCCAGAGTGCCCACTTTCCTCCAAATGACCACATCACCTCTCCAGCAAGGGTTTGGAACTGGGCTGAGGCTAAGATGGCTTAAATAACAGAAGTAGAATTCAGAATGTGGATGAAAATAAACTTCAGTGAGCTAAAGGAGCACATTGTAACCCAGTGCAAGGAAGATAAAAACCATGCTAAAACATTGCAGGGGCTGCCAGACAAAATAGCCAGTATAGAGAGGAACATCACCAACCCGACAGAAATGAAAAACACACTACAAGAATTTCATAGTGCAATCGCAAGTATTAATAGCAGAATAAACCAAGTGGAGGAGAGCATCTCAGAGCTTGAGGACTATCTTTCTGAAATAAGACAGGCAGACAAGAACAGAGGAAAATTTTTTAAAAGAAGAAACAAAACCTCTGAAAAATATGAGATTAAGTAAAAAGACCAAATCTACAATTGATTGGCGTAGCTAAAAGAGAAGGGGAGAATAGAACCAATTTGGAAAACATATTTCAAGATGTCGTCCATAAGAACTTCCCCAACCTGGCTAGACAGGCCAAAATTCAAATTCAGGAAATGCAGAGAACCCCAGTAAGATACTCCATGAGAAGATCATCCTGAAGACGCATAATTATCAGATTCCCCAAAGCTGAAATGGAAGAAAAAAATGTTAAGGGCAGCCAGAGACAAAGGCTAGGTCACCTACAAAGGGACATCCATCAGACTAACAGCAGACCTTTCAGCAGAAACCCTACAAACCAGAAGAGATTGGCGGCCAATATTCAACATTCTTAAAGGAAAGAATTTCCAACTCAGAATTTCATATCCAGCCAAACTAAGCTTCATAAACGAAGGAAAAATAAGATCCTTTTCAGATAAGCAAATGCTGAGGGAATTCGTTACCACTAGGCCTGCCTCACAAGCGCTCCTGAAGAAAGCACTAAATATGGAAAGGAAAAACTGTTACTGGCCAGTACAAAGCACACTGAAGAACACAGACCAGTGACACTATAAAGCATCTACATAAACAACTCTGCAAAGTAATCAGCTAGCATCATGATAACAGGGTCAAATTCATACATGGCAACACTAGACCCCAATTAAAAGGGCATAGTATTGGGGCATACTATGGCCCAATTAAAAGACACAGAGTAGCAAGCTGGATAAAGAACCAAGACTCAGTTGGGCATGGTGGCTCATGCCTGTAACCCCAGCACTTTGGGAGGCCAAGGCAGGTGGATCACTTGAGGTCAGGAGTTCAAGACCAGGCTGGCCAACATGGCAAAACCCCATCTCTACTAAAAATACAGAAACTAGCTGGGCATGGTGGCATGCCCCTGTAGTCCCAGCTACTTGGGAGGCTGAGGCGGGAGAATGGCTTGAACCTGGGAGGCAGAGGCTGCAGTGAGCTGAGATGGTGCCAATGCACTCCACCCTGGCAACACTCTGCATCAGAAAAAAAAAAAAAGAACCAAGACTCTTTGGCATGCTGTCTTCAAGAAACTCATCTCACATGCAATGACACACATAGGCTCAAAATAAAGGAATGGAGGAAAATTTACCAAGCAAATGGAGAACAGAAAAAAGTAAGGGTCACAATCCTAGTTTCTGACAAAGCAGACTGATAAGGTTTGGTTCTGTGTCCCTACCCAAATCTCACCTCGAATTGTAATCCCCATAATCTTCACATGTCAAGGGCAGGACTGAGTAGAGGTAACTAGATCATGGGGACAGTTTTCCCCATGCTGTTCTCATGATAATGAGTGAGTCTCACAAGATCCAATGGCCCTAATAAGCTTCTGGCATTTTTTCTGCTTGCGCTTCTCCTTTCTGCCACCCTGTGAAGAAGGTACCTTTCTTCCCCTTCACCTTCTACCACGATTGTAAGTTTCCTGAGACCTTCCCAGCCATGTGGAACTGTGAGTCAATTAAACCTCTTTGCTTTACAAATTACCCAGTCTCAGATGTTTCCTTATAGCAATTTGAGAATGCACTACTACACACACTTTAAACCAGCAAAGATCAAAAGAGGCAAAAAAGGGTGTTACATAATGTTAAAGGGTTCAATTCAATAAGAAGAGCTAACTGTCCTAAATATATATGCATCTAAGACAGGGGCACCAAGATTCATAAAGCAAGTTCTTAGAGACCTTAGATTCCCATACAATAATAGTGGGAGAAATTCACATCCTACTGACAATATTAGACAGATCACTGAGACAGAAAATTAATGAAGATATTCAGGACCTGAACTCAGCTCTGGATCAAATGGACCTTATAGGTATCTACAGGACTCTCTACCCAAAAACGACAACATATACATTCTTATCACCATGTAGCACTTACTCTAAAATAATCGTAAGTGAAATATTCCTCAGCAAATGCAAAATGACTGAAATCATAATAGTCTCTCAGATGAGAGTACAATCAAATTAGAATTCAAGAATAAGAAATTATCTCAAAACCATACAATTATATGAAAACTGAATAACCTCCTCCTGAATGACTTTTAGGTGAATAATGAAATTGAGGCAGAAATCAAGTTATTTGAAACTAATGAGAACAGAGATACAACATATCAGAATCTCTGAGACACAGCTAAGGCAGTGTTAAGAGGAAAATGTATAGCACTTAATGTCCATATCAAAAAGCTAGGAAGATCTCATGTTAACGATCTAACATCACAACTAAAAGAACTAGAGAACCAAGAGCAAACAAATCCCAAAGCTAGCAGAAGACAAGAAATAACCAAAAATCAGAGCTGAACTGAAGGAGATAGAGACACAAAAAAATCTTCCAAAAGATCAATGAATCCAGGAACTGGTTTTTTGAAAAAAAATTAATAAAATAGACCACTAGCTAGGCTAATAAAGAAGAAAAGGAAGAAGATATAAACAGACAAGGGGGATATTATAACTGATTCCACAGAAATACAAGCAACTATCAGAGAATATTATAAACACCTCTATGCACATAAACTAGAAAATCTAGAAGAAATGGATAAATTCCTGGACACATACATCCTCCCATTACTGAACCAGGAAGAAATTAAATCCCTGAACAGACCAATAACAAATTCTGAAATTGAGACAATAATAAATAGCCTACAAACCAAAAAAAGCCAAGGACCAGATAGATTCACAGCTGAATTCTACCAGAGGTACAAAGATGAACTGGTACTATTCCTACTTAAACTATTCCAAAAAAATTGAGAAGAAGGGCCTCCTCCCTAACTCATTCTATGAGACCAGCATCATCCTGATACCAAAATCTGTCAGAGATACAACAAAAAAGGAAAACTTCAAGCCATATATTTGATTAACAGCAATGCAAAAATCCTCAACAAACACTGGCAAACTGAATCCAGCAGCACATCAAAAATCTTATCTACCACGATCAAGTTGGCTTTATCCTCAGGATGCAAGTTTGGTTCAAAATATGCAAATCAATAAGTGTGATTCATCACATAAACAGAATGAAAGACAAAAACCACATGGTTATCTCTATCTTTGAAGAAAAGGCTTTTGATAAAATTCAGTATCCCTTCATGTTAAAAACTCTCAACAAACTAGGTATTGAAGGAACATACCTCAAAATAATAAAAGCCATACATGACAAACCCACAGCCAACATCATACTGAGTGAGCAAAAGCTGGAAGCATTCCCCTTGAATACTGGCACAAGACAAGGATGCCCCATCTCACTACTCCTATTCAACAAATATTGGAAGTCCTGACCAAAGAATCAGGTAAGAAAAATAAATAAAGGGCATTCAACTAAAATAGGAAGAAAGGAAGTAAAACTATCCCTGTTTGTGGATGACATGATCCTATATCTACAAAACCCCATTGTCTCAGCCCAAAAGCTTCTTAAGCTGATAAACAACTTCAGCAAAGTCTCAGGATACAAAATCAATCTGAAAAATCACTAGCATTCCTATACACCAAAAACAGGCAAGGTGAGAGCTAAGTCATGAACAAACTCCCATTCACAATTGCCACAAAAAGAATTAAATACTAGAAATACAGCGAACTAGGGAGGTGAAAGATCTCTACAAGGAGAACAACAAACCACCTCTCAAAGAAATCAGAGATGACACAAACAAGCGGAAAAACATTCCATGCTCATGGATAGGAAGAATCAATATTGTTTAAATGGCCATACTGTCCAAAGCAATTTATAGATTCAATGCTATTCTCATTAAACTATCATTGACGTTCTTCACAGAACTAGAGAAAGCTATTGTAAGATGCATATGGAATCAAAAAATAGTCCAAATAGCCAAGGCAGTTCTAAGCAAAAAGAACAAAACTGGAAGCATCGTGCTACCCAACGTTAAACTATACTACAGGGCTACAGTAATCAAAACAGCATAGTACTGGTATAAAAACAGACACACAGACCAAGGGAGGAGTATAGAGAGCCCAGAAATAAAACTGCAGACCTACAACTATCTGATCTTCAAACAAACCTGACAAAAACAAGCAATGGGGGATGGATTGCCTATTCAATAAATGGCACTGGGATAACAGGCTAGCCATAAGCAGAAAACTGAAACTGGACCCCTTCCTTACACCATATACAAAAATTAACTCAAGATGAATTAAATATTTAAAACCCAAAATTATAAAAACCCTGGGAGATAACTGAAGTAATACCATTCAGGACATAGGCACAGACAAAGATTTCATGATGAAGACATCAAAAGCAATTGCAATGAAAGCAAAAATTGACAAATGGGATCTAATTAAACTAAACAGCTTCTGCACAACAAAATAAATCTATCAACAGAGTAAACAGACAGCCTACAGAATGGGAGAAAAATTTTGCAAACTATGCATCTGACAACAGTCTAATATTCCACATCTACAAGGAACTTAAACAAATTTACAAGAAAAAAAACAACCCCATTAAAAAGTGAAAAAAGGACATTAACGGACACTTCTTAAAAGAAGATATACATGTGGCCAACAGTCATATGAAAGAAAGCTCAACATCACCGATCATTAGAAAAATGAAAATCAAAACCACAATGAGATACCATCTCACACCAGTCAGAATGGCTATTATTAAAAAGTCAAAAAATAATAGAGGCTGGTGAGGCTGTAGAGAAAAAGGAACTCTTATACAGTGTTGGTGGGGAGAGTGTAAATTTGTTCACCCATTGTGGAAGACAGTGTGGTGATTCCTCAAAGACCTAAAATCAGAAATACCATTTGACCCAGCAATCCCATTACTGGGTATATCCCCAAAGAAATATAAATTATTCTATTATAAAGACACATGCATGTGTATGTTTATCATAGCACTATTCACAATACCAAAGACACAGCATCAACTTAAATGCCCATTAATGATAGACTGGATAAAGAAAATGTGGCACATATATACCATGGAATACTACGCAGCCATGAAAAAGGATAAGATCATGTCCTTTGCAGGGACACGGTTGGTGCTGGAGATCATTATCCTTAGCAAACTAACTCAGGAACAAAAAACCAAATACGGCATATTCTCACTTACAAGTGGGGGCTAAATGATGAGAACACATGTGTTCTTTATGTGTACAAAGGAGAACAAAACATACTGGGGCCTATCAGAAGTTGGAAGGATGGAGGAGGGAGAGGGTCAGGAAAAATAACTAATGGACACTAGGCTTAATACCCGAGTGATGAAACAATCTGTATAATAAACTCCCAAGACACACGTTTACCTGTGTAGCAAACGTGCACATGTACTCCTGAACTTAAAAAAGAAAAATAAAAGAAGATCACCATGGCAAAAAAATATATATATATGTATTTTATATATATATGTGAACCCTAGAGTCAGACTATGATATATATGTATATATAGTATATGTGTATAGAAATAGAGACACATAGATAGATGATTGATTGATTGGCTAGCCAATCACAAAAAAGCAAGAAAGAGAACAGGAGGGAGTCCACTGGCAGACAGGAGAGTTCAAGAAAATCCTGAAAGATGGAAAGAAGAGTGCTTAGGGAAGGAGGCACAGCATAATTTGGACATAGAGGCAGCCATGGAAACAAGGACTCAAAGTTGCCTGACTTCTTGACAGAACCCCAGAAGGGCTTGAAATAAAGTTACATCAGAAAGTACATGAAGGTAAAATTAGGAAAATGAATTGGAAGTCAGTGTGATAACCATTTTCCAACATGGTTTTCAATAATCCTTACTCCCTGGTATTCACCTGTTTGGCCCTCTCCTTTATTAAATAAGGAATGGCCCTATGTGGCCAATGGAATATTGAAGTGACAATGAGTGATTTCTGAGGCCAGGTCTTAAAAGACGTTGCAGCTTTCACCTGTTCTCTTGGATGGCTCACTCTGGAGAAGCCAGTTGCCATGCTGTGAGGATACTGAAAGCTTCCCAAGGAGTGGAGAGGAAAGGAATATAGGAAGGAGAAGGCAAGGAGAGAGGGAAGGGAAGAAAAGGGAGAAAATCAGATTGTATACAAAGCAATAGTAATATAAACTGAACCACATTTTCCTAAGAGCAAGTAATCCTGACTACTGGACACAATTGAGGAATGCCTACATAGTGTTGAAAGAAAGATGGTGTGGTACTTACAAGCATGAACTCTAGAGTCGACTGCCTGAGTTTAAATTCCTGGTATTTCCACTTACTAGCTGCCTGACCTAATTTTAACTACTTTCCCCTGCCTCCAAGTATGTGTCAATGGCCAGAGGCAGTTAGATCTATGATGAGCAAAACAGAAAAAAAGGATCAGGACTTCTTGGTCAGGTTAGACAGGATGGCTAACAGGAGTAAGGCCTAGCCCAGTGCTGACAGCGACCAGGATAAAGGACTACATCTTCAATCTACCATCTGCAGTAAGAAGCAAAGGAAACCAAAGCCAGTTCTGTGAAGCAGGGGCTAAGAGGGATCAGGAAATTGAAAGGGATTTCCAGGCTTCTTTCCCAAGAGAGAGCTGGAGGAGAAAGCATACAACATGGGTGGGATAGGACCAGTCTGGCAAACTGGCTCCATGCGGTGGGAGTTAGATTACGAAGCTAATGCATCACCAGACTCAGACATTGGGCCACCAAAGACTATGTTTACAGCTTGCTTCCTAGAAAGAAGGGCAGGATCATCATTTCCAAGACAAGGTCAATTTAACCAAGCAACAGTGGTTAAGAATAAACCCTATTATGTTCATTAAACCGTAATGAATGTCTCTACCCCAAACTATGAGAGCTCCAGGGACAGAGATTGCGTTTTGGTCCATCTTTATCCCCAACGTTTGGCACCTGGTCAGCACTTGATAAATAAAGGAAAGAATGTATAAATGAGGCCGGGCGTGGTGTCTCAAGCCTGTAATCCCAGTACTTTGGGAGGGCGCGGAGGGCGGATCACGAGGTCAGGAAATGGAGACCAGCCTGGCTGACACAGTGAAACCCCCTCTCTACTAAAAAATACAAAAAAAAAAAAAAAAAAAAAAAACCTAGCCGGGCGAGGTGGCAGGCGCCTGTAGTCCAAGCCACTTGGGAGGCTGAGGCAGGAGAATGGCGTAAACCCAGGAGGCGGAGCTTGCAGTGAGCTGAGATCCGGCCACGGCACTCCAGCCTGGGTGACAGAGCAAGACTCCGTCTCAAAAAAAAAAAAAAAAAAGAATGTATAAATGAAAGGTGACTTTTTTGTGTTGAAATAATTAAAATGGAGGCCTGAAGAATCCTTGAGCAGACGAAGTTAGGCTTCATAAGTGACCTTAACCTTGCTTGATTTAGAAACAAAAGTGAGCTTTAACTTGGGCTACTTCTTGTAAATGCCCATATTAAAAGAAAAATGAAACTTAAGGCTAGCCAATAAGAAGCCAGCAACTAACCTATATAACAAGGGATTTTCCAGCAGGATAGACCACATGTGGCAACTGTAGAACTAAGCAATCAAATCTGGGGGACTACTTCTTTGTCTGCCCTGTAAAAGCCTTCCCCTTCTACTCTGAACCACTTCTGGAAGAGTCCCTAAACCACTTTTGGTTTGGTACTTCCTGATTCACAAGTTGCTGAAACACACACTTAAATTTTTTTATCATGCCTCAGTTTATCTTTTAACATTAGAGACTACTGAATTAAACACTAAAGGCTTACGATGGAGATCCAGATCCGGGCTTAGAATTAGTTTATTGCCCAACTGTGGCTGCTCCTTAGAGGCAAGATTCCCCCTGCTACTCTAGTTTCTGCCCTCACAGTGAGTGCAGGCCCTCTGGCCACTGCCTCCTGCTGGTCACCTCCAGATCACACCCTCTGGAGCCTGAACTGCCCGAAAGGATGCCTGCACCCTGGCAAGGGCATCAATGGCCAGCCATCCCCTCTGGCCCAGCTAGTCAAGATGGCTAATCCTGTCCAAAGCTCTCTCCTGTCTCTTTTTCTCAGGCATGAGACTCTGCTCTACTGGAGGAGAGTCACACAAAACTCCAACTTCCTTGATTTGTCCCCAGTTGTTTCCACTCTCAGGCATCCCTTATCTTTTCTTTCACTTCTGCGAATGCAGTTCAAACTCACTGCAGTAACTTCCCAGAGAAACTCGCTCAGTGATATACAGACAAGGAAACTGAGTCTCAGAGAAGATGGGAAACTTGTCCCCGATCACAGAGCTGCTAGGTGTCAAAGATAAGATGGGGATTGTGCACCCCATGAAACCTTCAAGACTCCACTCTTCCAGTAGCAGGCTCCCTGGCTGGCCCAACAGACCACTTCAATCTCCGAATAAGCACGAACTGCCCTGGGCTGACTCCACTGACCTCCACATACACTTTCCTTCCAGAGCGAGGAAACGCCAGCAATCTCCATGGCCTATAAATCCTTGAATACACTTTTGTTTCAAAAAGGTCATTTCCAAGCACACATCTTTTTTGAGATGGAGTCTTGCTCTGTTGCCCAGGCTGGAGTGCAGTGGTGCAATCTCGGCTCACTGCAAGCTCCACCTCCCGGGTTCACGCCATTCTCCTGCCTCAGCCTCCGGAGTAGCTGGGAGCATAGGCCAGCATGCCCAGCTAATTTTTTTTTTTTTTTTTTTTTTTTTTTTTTTTTTTTTGTATTTTTAGTAGAGACGGGCTTTCACTGTGTTAGCCAGGATGGTCTCGGTCTCCTGACCTCATGATCCACCTGCCTCGGCCTCCCAAAGTGCTGGGATTACAGGCGTGAGCCACCGCGCCCGGCCCCAAGCACACATCTTAAAAGCACCTGAGTTTTTGCATTGATCCTAGAAATAAGGCCTCTAACTTCAAGGACAAAAGCAAAATACCATGAATTTGAAACAAATTCAAGGGTCAAGCCTGCCTAAAACAGAGAAAAATAATACAATAATCATGGTGCACTATTTTCAAGGAAATGAGGCTTTGCCATGGTCATGTCCATGTACTAACTAGAACTGCACATGGCAGTCATACTTAGACGAAGACGTAATTTAACGGATAGGTAAGAATTATTTGAGTTAGCAAATCAGAGCATCAATCTGAGCCATTACAAGGCCCAGCTTTCAGAGACCTTTCACTTTGTCTACATAAGCGCAGTTACTGAAGCCTTTTATTTATTCTATAAAGTATATAAATACCTCTTCCTTGACTCTTATTTACACTTCTGCTTCACTTAAAAACATCCTTTTTTTCTTGATACAGCAAACAGAAACCTTGTTTAAAATCCTTTCTGCAGAAGCAATTGTACGCCAAACCTCAGGATCGTTCATTTTACCCGGGCCACAGACTTGCACATGTGCCCGTAGAATCTAAAATAAAAGTTGAAATTATTAAAAATAATAATTATCACAAATTTTAAATTGATATTCCTAGGATCAGTGAAATTTTAACATAAGCCTGAATTAACTGTGCATTAATAACGATACATTTGCTAAAAATAAAGAAGTCAAAATATGTTACTGTTTATTTCATTAATTCTACTTTTCTTAATTGTGTGATTGTGGAGAATTTCAACCTATTTTGATAGGCTTTTCAAAAGAAGGCATATTTTTACTATATTTTATTTTCCAAAGTGGCTATTCTCAATGTTATTGAGTTGTAATAGTTCATTACAACTATAAGCAAATGTTGATCATTCGCTTTCATCAGTCCTTCCTTCTAAAAGCACTCAATGCCCATAATACCGGCCATAGCCAAGAACAACCTAAAATATATAGCCCAAACTATGCCACTTCTAACAGCAATGATGGGGACTATTAATAAAGACACCAGGCACAAACCGGCTGTGTCCTAGGCATATTGAAAAGCAAGATCAGCCCAACACAGTAGTCCTCCTCCTGATAATATATTCTATGTAAACACTTTCAAAAGATAAAGCTAAATGCACAAAGATTCTCATTGCTATAGAATATACGTCAGTAAAAAATAAGAAGCAGCCTACTATGGGAGATATTAAGGTATGGGAATATTAGCTTGATTATACGTACAATTAATTGAATATTATATAAATCATTAAAATCAATTATGAAAACAGCATAACAGTATAAAATGGCATGAAAAAATATTTAAAATACAATTTTGAGTGAAAAAAGATAAATTCATACAAGCACTGGTATTACAGCTATGTAAAATTATATTCAGATATATAAAGACATGACCAGCTACATAATTTGTGAGGCCCAGTACAAAATGAAAATGAGTCTTGTTAAAAAGTTATTAAGAATCTCCAGCCGGTGACAGTAGAACATTAAACCAATGTTCCATATGAGGCCCATCTCAGTCTGGGACCCTGTGCCACTGTCTCTTCGTCCACTTGTGCTGCTGCAACAAAATACCTTAAACTAGGTAATTTACAAACGACAGAAATTCATTTCTCACAGTTCTAGAGGCTGGGAAGTCCAAGATCAAGGTGCCCATAGATTTGGTGTCTGGTGGGTGCTATTTCATAGGTGGCACCTTCTTGCTATGTCCTTGCATTCCCAGGGGGCAAACTGGCTCCCTCAAACCTCTTTTATAAGGGCACGAATCCCACCCATGAGGGCTCCACCCTCATGAGCTAACCACCTCCCAAGTGTCCCACCTCCTAATTCTACTGCAGTGGAGATCAGGTTTCAACAGATTGATTTTGGAGGGAATCCATTCATTATTTGAATCAACATAGCACATTGCAAAGGTCACAGGACCATGAAGCCTGGAGAAGAACTACTTGAAGAGAGAGAACATTAAAACAAATCAGTTATTTGGAAGGGTCATAGGGTTTTTTGTTTTATCTTCATTATTGTTATAATATTTTTTTCATAAATTAAATTTTAATTGGTAACAGCTTTAGATTAACATATAGTAAAATCAACTTTTAACAATATGAATATTTTCTGATACTCTGAAAACAGACACATCCTGGGGCTCCAGCTCTCCATACCGCCTGAGCATCAGTATCTCCCAGGCAGCTTTATACATTCCAAATGTCCACCCCTCACTCTTAGAGACTTTGACTCACTGGTCTGAAACAAGGCAATTGAAACCTAGCTAGGTAGCATCCTAAACTGCCTCTTTCAACAGAAGGATTTCAAGTATTGTATTTGGCCTTCAGGATCTTATTCTCTCTCAAAAAGAACAAAGTTTTCATGACTTAATCATGACTACAAGTCATGTAGGAGGAGGAGTCTCTGGTTTGTGGTTTTGACTTTCATATTGTGTTGTTTTGTCTGTTTTCAACACTAAACTTGATGTTACTCATCCTGAGGTAAGCTTTCAAAATAGTAAATAAACAAGCTATGTAATTCTATGGTGAAATAATATCATATCTGCAAGAAAACCAAGAAGAAATTTTAGATACAGAGAATGAGAAATCTGTTAAGAGAATTGTTGAGATTTTTCCCTTTGTATGGCTTCAAGGTAAGAACAGGCATGGTTTTATATGGAGCTTATTATAGCCTACCACAAACTTATTAATAAGAAACAGTGTTCCAGATATTAGGTCATCAACCAAAGATAAGTGCAAGGTATTTTCTTTTTTTTTTTTTTTCTTTTTTTTAAGGATGGCCCTAAGAATAAACATTCCTTACTTGATTTCACGACAAATTGAGACATAAGGTAGTAGATGGTGAGAGGGAGATCAAAAAACCCCCCTTTTGTAGCTGATAAATAGGTTGGAAGAAATGTAATTTATTTAATTATTGTTATACTTTAAGTTCTAGGGTACATGTGCACAATGTGCAGGTTTGTTACATATGTATATATGTGCCATGTTGGTTTGCTGCACCCATCAGCTCATCATTTACATTAGGTACTTCTCCAAATGCTATCCCTTTCCCAGCTCCCCACCCCACAACAGGCCCCGGTATGTGATATTCCCCTCCCTGTGTCCATGTGTTCTCATTGTTCAACTCCCATTTATGAGTGAGAACATGCAGTGTTTGGCTTTCTGTCCTTGTGATAGTTTGCTTAGAATGAGGGTTTCCAGCTTCATCCATGTCCCTGCAAAGGATATGAACTCATCTTTTGTTATGGCTGCATAGTATTCTGTGGTATATATGGGCCACATATTCTTAATTCAGTCTATTATTGATCAACATTTGGGTTGGTTCCAAGTCTTTGATATTGTGAATAGTGCCGCAATAAACATACATGTGCATTTGTCTTTATAGTAGCATGATTTATAATCCTTTGGGTATATTCCCAGTGATGGGAATGCTGGATCAAATGGTATTTCTAGCTCTAGATATTTGAGGAATTGCCACACTGTCTTCCACAATGGTTGAACTAATTTACACTCCCACCAACAGTGTAAAAGTGTTCCTACTTCTCCACATCCTCTCCAGCATCTGTTGTTTCCTGACTTTTTAATGATCACCATTTTAACTGGCTTGAGATGGTATCTCATTGTGGTTTTGATTTGCATTTCTCTCATGACCAGTGATGATGAGCATTTTTTCCTATATCTGTTGGCTGCATAAATGTTTTCTTTTGAGAAGTGTCTGTTCATATCGTTTGCCCACTTTTTGATGAGGTTGTTTTATTCTTGTAAATTTGTTTCAGTTCTTTGTAGATTCTGGATATCAGCCCTTTGACAGATGGGTAGATTGCAAAGATTTTTCTCCCATTCTGTAGGTTGCCTGTTCACTCTGATCATAATTTCTTTTGCTGTGCAGAAGCTCTTTAATTAGATCCCACTTGTCTATTTTGGCTGTTGTTGCCATTGCTTTTGGTGTTTTAGTCATGAAATCTTTGCCGATGCCTATGTCCCGAATGGTATTGCCTAGGTTTTCTTCTAGGGTTTTTGTGGTTTTAGGTCTTACATCTAAGTCTTTAATCCATCTTGAATTAAATCTTTGTGTAAGATGTAAGGAAGGGATCCAGTTTCAGCTTTCTACATATGGCTAGCCAGTTTTCCCAGCACCATTTATTAAATAGGGAATCCTTTCCCCATTGCTTGTTTCAGTCAGGCTTGTCAACGATCAGATGGTTGTAGATGTGTGGTGTTATTGCTGAGGTCTTTGTTCTGTTCCATTGCTCTATATATCTGTTTTGGTACCATCACCATGCTGTTTTGGTTACTGTAGCCTTGTAGTGTAGTTTGAAGTCAGGTAGTGTGATACCTCCAGCTTTCTTCTTTTTGTTTAGGATTGTCTTGGCTATGCAGGCTCTTTTTGGTTCCATATGAATTTTAAGGAGTTTTTTCCAATTCTGTGAAGAAAGTCATTGGTAGCTTGATGGGGATATCATTGATTCTATAAATTACCTTGGGCAGTATGGCCATTTTCATGACATTGATTCTTCCTACCCGTGAACATGAAATGTTCTTCCATTTGTTTGTGTCCTCTTTTATTTCGTTGAGCAGTGGTTTATAGTTCTCCTTGAAGAGGCCCTTTACATCCCTTATAAGTTGGATTCCTAAGTATTTTATTCTCTTTGTAGCAATTGTGAATGGGAGTTCACTCATTATTTGGCTGTTTGTCTGTTCTTGGTGTATAGGAATGCTTGTGATTTTTGCACATAGATTTTTGTATCCTGAGACTTTGCTGAAGTTGCTTATCAGCTTAAGGAGATTTGGGGCTGAGCCAATGGTGTTTTCTAAATATACAATCATATCATCTGCAAACAGAGACAATTTGACTGCCTCTTTTCGTAATGGAATACCCTTTATTTCT
Source organism: Macaca fascicularis (assembly GCF_037993035.2). Lineage (NCBI taxonomy): Eukaryota > Metazoa > Chordata > Mammalia > Primates > Cercopithecidae > Macaca > Macaca fascicularis. The sequence continues at coordinate 25,299,671 of NC_088376.1, read as the reverse complement.
TTATCTTGCCTGATTGCCCTGGCCAGAACTTCCAATACTATGTTGAATAGGAGTGGTGAGAGAGGGCATCCTTGTTTGTGCCAGTTTTCAAAGAGAATGCTTCCAGTATTTGCCCATTCAGTATGATATTGGCTGTGGGTCTGTCATGAATAGCTCTTATTATTTTGAGATATGTTCCATCAGTACCCAGTTTATTGAGAGTTTTTAGCATGAAATGTTGTTGAATTTTGTCTAAGGCCTTTTCTGCATCTATTGAGATAATCATGTGGTTTTTGTCATTGGTTCTGTTTATGTGATGAATTTCATTTATTGATTTGTGTACGTTGAACCAGACTTGCATGCCAGGGATGAAGCCATGCTGATTGTGGTGGATGAGCTTTTTGATGTGCTGCTAGATTCGGTTTGCCAGGATTTTATTGAGAATTTTTGCATCAATATTCATCAGGGATATTGATCTAAAATTCTGTTTTTTTTGTTGTGTCTCAACCAGGCTTTGGTATCAGGATAACGCTGGCCTCATAAAATGATTTAGGGATGATTTCCTCTTTTTCTATTGATTGGAATAGTTCAGAAGGAATGGTACCAGCTCCTCTTTGTACCTCTGCTAGAATTCAGCTGTGAATCCGTCTGGTCCCGGACTTTCTTTGTTGGTAGGCTATTAATTATTGCCTCAATTTCAGAGCCTGTTATTGGTCTATTCAGAGATTCAACTTCTTCCTGGTTTAGTCTTGGGAGGGTGTATGTGTCCAGGAATTTATCCATTTCTTCTAGATTTTCTAGTTTATTTGCATAGAGGTATTTATAGTATTCTCTGATGGTAGTTTGTATTTCTGTGGGATCAGTGGTGATATCCTCTTTATCATTTTTTATATCTCTTTGATTCTTCTCCCTTTTCTTATTAGTCTTGCTAGTGGTCTATTTTGTCGATCATTTCAAAAAACCAGCTCCTGGATTCATTGATTTTTGAAGGGTTTTTTGTGTCTCTATCTCCTTCAGTTCTTCTCTGATCTTAGTCATTTCTTATCTTCTGCTAGCTTTTGAATTTGTTTGCTCTTGCTTCTCTAGTTCTTTTAATTGTGATGTTAGGGTGTTGATTTTAAATCTCTCCTGCTTTCTCTTGTGGGCATTTAGTGCTATAAATTTCCCTCTATGCACTGCTTTAAATGTGTCCCAGAGATTCTGGTACATTGTGTCTTTGTTCTCATTGGTTTCAAAGAACATCTTTATTTCGGCCTTCATTTTGTTATTTACCCAGTAATCATTCAGGAGCAGGTTGTTCAGTTTCCATGCAGTCTTGAGTGGGTTTCTTTTTTTTGTTGTTTTTTTTGTTTTGTTTTTATTTATTTATTTATTATTATTATACTTTAAGTTGTAGGGTACATGTGCATAACGTGCAGGTTTGTTACATATGTATACTTGTGCCATGTTGGTGTGCTGCACCCATCAACTCATCATTTACATCAGGTATAACTCCCAATGCAATCCCTCCCCCCTCCCCCCTCCCCATGATAGGCCCCTGTGTGTGATGTTCCCCTCCCTGAGTCCAAGTGATCTCATTGTTCAGTTCCCACCTATGAGTGAGAACATGCGGTGTTTGGTTTTCTGTTCTTGTGATAGTTTGCTAAGAATGATGGTTTCCAGCTGCATCCATGTCCCTACAAAGGATACAAACTCATCCTTTTTGATGGCTGCATAGTATTCCATGGTGTATATGTGCCACATTTTCTTAATCCAATCTGTCACTGATGGACATTTGGGTTGATTCCAAGTCTTTGCTATTGTGAATAGTGCTGCAATAAACATACGTGTGCATGTGTCTTTATAGCAGCATAATTTATAATCCTTTGGGTATATACCGAGTAATGGGATGGCTGGGTCATATGGTACTTCTAGTTCTAGATCCTTGAGGCATCGCCATACTGTTTTCCATAATGGTTGAACTAGTTTACAATCCCACCAACAGTGTAAAAGTGTTCCTATTTCTCCACATCCTCTCCAGCACCTGTTGTTTCCTGACTTTTTAATGATCGCCATTCTAACTGGTGTGAGATGGTATCTCATTGTGGTTTTGATTTGCATTTCTCTGATGGCCAGTGATGATGAGCATTTTTTCATGTGTCTGTTGGCTGTATGAATGTCTTCTTTTGAGAAATGTCTGTTCATATCCTTTGCCCACTTTTTGATGGGGTTGTTTGCTTTTTTCTTGTAAATTTGTTTGAGTTCTTTGTAGGTTCTGGATATTAGCCCTTTGTCAGATGAGTAGATTGCAAAAATTTTCTCCCATTCTGTAGGTTGCCTGTTCACTCTGATGGTAGTTTCTTTTGCAGTGCAGAAGCTCTTTAATTTAATGAGATCCCATTTGTCAATTTTGGCTTTTGCTGCCGTTGCTTTTGGTGTTTTAGACATGAAGTCTTTGCCCATGCCTATGTCTTGAATGGTACTACCTAGGTTTTCCTCTAGGATTTTTATGGTATTAGGTCTAACATTTAAGTCTCTAATCCATCTTGAATTAATTTTCCTATAAGGAGTAAGGAAAGGATCCAGTTTCAGCTTTCTACTTATGGCTAGCCAATTTTCCCAGCACCATTTATTAAATAGGGAATCCTTTCCCCATTTCTTGTTTCTCTCAGGTTTGTCAAAGATCAGATGGCTGTAGATGTGTGGTATTATTTCTGAGGACTCTGTTCTATTCCATTGGTCTATATCTCTGTTTTGGTACCAGTACCATGCTGTTTTGGTTACTGTAGCCTTGTAGTATAGTTTGAAGTCAGGTAGCGTGATGCCTCCAGCTTTGTCCTTTTGACTTAGGATTGTCTTGGAGATGCGGGCTCTTTTTTGGTTCCATATGAACTTTAAAGCAGTTTTTTCCAATTCTGTGAAGAAACTCATTGGTAGCTTGATGGGGATGGCATTGAATCTATAAATTACCTTGGGCAGTATGGCCATTTTCACGATATTGATTCTTCCTATCCATGAGCATGGTATGTTCTTCCATTTGTTTGTGTCCTCTTTGATTTCACTGAGCAGTAGTTTGTAGTTCTCCTTGAAGAGGTCCTTTACATCCCTTGTCAGTTGGATTCCTAGGTATTTGATTCTCTTTGAAGCAATTGTGAATGGAAGTTCATTCATGATTTGGCTCTCTGTTTGTCTGTTACTGGTGTATAAGAATGCTTGTGATTTTTGCACATTAATTTGTATCCTGAGACTTTGCTGAAGTTGCTTATCAGCTTAAGGAGATTTTGGGCTGAGACAATGGGGTTTTCTAAATATACAATCATGTCATCTGCAAACAGGGACAGTTTGACTTCTTCTTTTCCTAACTGAATACCCTTGATTTCTTCCTCTTGCCTAATTGCCCTAGCCAGAACTTCCAACACTATGTTGAATAGGAGTGGTGAGAGAGGGCATCCCTGTCTTGTGCCAGTTTTCAAAGGGAATTTTTCCAGTTTTTGCCCATTCAGTATGATATTGGCTGTGGGTTTGTCATAAATAGCTCTTATTATTTTGAGGTACGTTCCATCAATACCAAATTTATTGAGCGTTTTTAGCATGAAGGGCTGTTGAATTTTGTCAAAAGCCTTTTCTGCATCTATTGAGATAATCATGTGGTTCTTGTCTTTGGTTCTGTTTATATGCTGGATTATGTTTATTGATTTGTGAATGTTGAACCAGCCTTGCATCCCAGGGATGAAGCCCACTTGATCATGGTGGATAAGCTTTTTGATGTGTTGCTGAATCCGGTTTGCCAGTATTTTATTGAGGATTTTTGCATCGATGTTCATCAGGGATATTGGTCTAAAATTCTCTTTTTTTGTTGTGTCTCTGCCAGGCTTTGGTATCAGGATGATGTTGGCCTCATAAAAGGAGTTAGGGAGGATTCCCTCTTTTTCTATTGATTGGAATAGTTTCAGAAGGAATGGTACCAACTCCTCCTTGTACCTCTGGTAGAATTCAGCTGTGAATCCATCTGGTCCTGGACTTTTTTTGGTTGGTAGGCTATTAATTATTGCCTCAATTTCAGAGCCTGCTATTGGTCTATTCAGGGATTCAACTTCTTCCTGGTTTAGTCTTGGAAGAGTGTAAGTGTCCAGGAAATTATCCATTTCTTCTAGATTTTCCAGTTTATTTGCGTAGAGGTGTTTATAGTATTCTCTGATGGTAGTTTGTATTTCTGTGGGGTCGGTGGTGATATCCCCTTTATCATTTTTAATTGCGTCGATTTGATTCTTCTCTCTTTTCTTCTTTATTAGTCTTGCTAGTGGTCTGTCAATTTTGTTGATCTTTTCAAAAAACCAACTCCTGGATTCATTGATTTTTTGGAGAGTTTTTTGTGTCTCTATCTCCTTCAGTTCTGCTCTGATCTTAGTTATTTCTAGCCTTCTGCTAGCTTTCGAATGTGTTTGCTCTTGCTTCTCTAGTTCTTTTAATTGTGATGTTAGAGTGTCAATTTTAGATCGTTCCTGCTTTCTCTTGTGGGCATTTAGTGCTATAAATTTCCCTCTACACACTGCTTTAAATGTGTCCCAGAGATTCTGGTATGTTGTATCTTTGTTCTCATTGGTTTCAAAGAACATCTTTATTTCTGCCTTCATTTCGTTATGTACCCAGTAGTCATTCAGGAGCAGGTTGTTCAGTTTCCATGTAGTTGAGCGGTTTTGATTGAGTTTCTTAGTCCTGAGTTCTAGTTTGATTGCACTGTGGTCTGAGAGACAGTTTGTTATAATTTCTGTTCTTGTACATTTGCTGAGGAGTGCTTTACTTCCAATTACGTGGTCGATTTTGGAGTAAGTACGATGTGGTGCTGAGAAGAATGTATATTCTGTTGATTTGGGGTGGAGAGTTCTATAGATGTCTATTAGGTCTGCTTGCTGCAGAGATGAGTTCAATTCCTGGATATCCTTGTTAACTTTCTGTCTCGTTGATCTGTCTAATGTTGACAGTGGAGTGTTGAAGTCTCCCATTATTATTGTATGGGAGTCTAAGTCTCTTTGTAAGTCTCTAAGGACTTGCTTTATGAATCTGGGTGCTCCTGTATTGGGTGCATATATATTTAGGATAGTTAGCTCTTCCTGTTGAATTGATCCCTTTACCATTATGTAATGGCCTTCTTTGTCTCTTTTGATCTTTGATGGTTTAAAGTCTGTTTTATCAGAGACTAGTATTGCAACCCCCGCTTTTTATTGTTCTCCATTTGCTTGGTAAATCTTCCTCCATCCCTTTATTTTGAGCCTATGTATGTCTCTGCGTGTGAGATGGGTCTCCTGAATACAGCAGACTGATGGGTCTTGACTCTTTATCCAGTTTGCCAGTCTGTGTCTTTTAATTGGAGCATTTAGTCCATTTACATTTAAGGTTAAGATTGTTATGTGTGAACTTGATCCTGCCATTATGATATTAACTGGTTATTTTGCTCGTTAGTTGATGCAGTTTCTTCCTAGCCTCGATGGTCTTTACATTTTGGCATGTTTTTGCAATGGCTGGTACCAGTTGTTCCTTTCCATGTTTAGTGCTTCCTTCAGGGTCTCTTGTAAGGCAGGCCTAGTGGTGACAAAATCTCTAAGCATTTGCTTATCTGTAAAGGATTTTATTTCTCCTTCACTTATGAAACTTAGTTTGGCTGGATATGAAATTCTGGGTTTAAAATTCTTTTCTTTAAGAATGTTGAATATTGGCCCCCACTCTCTTCTGGCTTGGAGAGTTTCTGCCGAGAGATCTGCTGTTAGTCTGATGGGCTTCCCTTTGTGGGTAACCCGACCTTTCTCTCTGGCTGCCCTTAAGCTTTTTTCCTTCATTTCAGGACCCTCAGCTGTAGGTCTGTTGGAGATTGCTTGAGGTCCACTCCAGACCCTGTTTGCCTGGGTATCAGCAGCAGAGGCTGCAGAAGATAGAATATTTCTGAACAGCGAGTGTACCTGTCTGATTCTTGCTTTGGAAGCTTCCTCTCAGGGGTGTACTCCACCCTGTGAGGTGTGGGGTGTCAGACTGCCCTTAATGGGGGATGTCTCCCAGTTAGGCTACTCAGGGGTCAGGGACCCACTTGAGCAGGGAGTCTGTCCCTTCTCAGATCTCAACCTCCGTGTTGGGAGATCCACTGCTCTCTTCAAAGCTGTCAGACAGAGTTCTTTGCGTCTGCAGAGGTTTCGGCTGTGTTTGTTATTGCCCTGTCCCCAGAGGTGGAGTCTACAGAGACAGGCAGATTTCCTTGAGCTGCTGTGAGCTCCACCCAGTTCGAGCTTCCCAGCAGCTTTGTTTACCTACTTAAGCCTCAGCAATGGCGGGTGCCCCTCCCCCAGCCTCGCTGCTGCCTTGCCGGTAGATCACAGACTGCTGTGCTAGCAATGAGGGAGGCTCCGTGGGTGTGGGACCCTCCCGGCCAGGTGTGGGATATGATCTCCTGGTGTGCCTGTTTGCTTAAAGCGCAGTATTGGGGTGGGAGTTACCCGATTTTCCAGGTGTTGTGTGTCTCAGTTCCCCTGGCTAGGAAAAGGGATTCCCTTCCCCCTTGCGCTTCCCAGGTGAGGCAATGCCTCGCCCTGCTTCAGCTCTCGCTGGTCGGGCTGCAGCAGCTGACCAGCACCGATCGTCTGGCACTCCCCAGTGAGATGAACCCAGTACCTCAGTTGAAAATGCAGAAATCACCGGTCTTCTGTGTCGCTCGCGCTGGGAGTTGGAGACTGGAGCTGTTCCTATTCGGCCATCTTGCTCCGCCCCCTCCTTGAGTGAGTTTCTTAACCCTGAGTTCTAATTTGATTGCACTGTGGTCTGAGAGACAGTTTATTGTGATTTCTGGGTTTTCTTAACATTTGCTGAGGAGTGTTTTACTTCCAATGATGTGGTCAATTTTAGAATAAGTGTGATGTGGTGCTGAGAAGAATGTATATTCTGTTGATTTGGGATGGAGAGTTCTGTAGATATCTACTAGGTCTGCTTCGTCCAGAGCTGAGTTCAAGTCCTGGATATCCTCGTTAACCTTCTGTCTCATCGATCTAATATTAACAGTGGGATGTTAAAGTCTCCCATGATTATTGTGTGGGAGTTTAAGTCTCTTTGTAGGTCTCTAAGAACTTGCTTTATCAATCTGAGTGCTCCTGTATTGGGTGCATATATATTTAGGATAGTTAGTTCTTCTTGTTGAATTGTATTTTACCATTATGTAATGTCCTTTACCATTATGTAATGTCCTTCTTTGTCTCTTTTGATCTTTGTTGGTGTAAAGTCTGTTTTATCAGAGACCAGGATTGCAAACCCTGCTTTTTTTTTTTTTTTCCTTTGCATTTGCTTTGTGGGTCTTCCTCCATTCCTTTATTTTGAACCATGTGTGTCTTTGCACGTGAGATGGGTCTCCTGAATACAGCACACTCATGGGTCTTGACTCTTTATCCAATTTGCCAGTCTGTGTCTTTCAATTGGGGCATTTACCCCATTTACATTTAAGGTTAATAGTGTTATGTGTTAATTTGATCCTTTCATTATGATATTCACTGGTTATTTTGCCCGTCAGTTGATGCAGTTTCTTCCTAGCATTGATGGTCTTTACAATTTGGTATGTTTTTGCAGTGACTGGTATCGGATGTTTCTTTCCATGTTTAGTGCTTCCTTCAGGAGCTCTTGTAAGGCAGGCCTGGTGGTGACAAAATCTCTCAGCATTTGCTTGTCTGTAAAGGATTTTATTTCTCCTTCACTTATGAATCTTAGTTTGGCTCGATATGAAATTCTGGGTTGAAAATTCTTTAAGAATGTTGAATATTGGCTCCCACTCTCTTCTGGCTTGTGGGGTTTCTGCCCAGAGATCCACTGTTAGTCTGATGGGCTTCCCTTTGTGGGTAACCTGACCTTTCTCTCTGGCTGCCTTTAACATTTTTTCCTTCATTTCAACCTTCATGATTCTGACAATTATGTGTCTTGGGGTTGCTCTTCTTGAGGAGTATCTTTGTGGTGTTCTCCATATTTCCTGAATTTGAATGTTGGTCTGCCTTGCTAGGCTGGAGAAGTTCTCCTGGATAATATCCTGAAGAGTGTTTTCTAACTTGGTTCCATTCTCCCTCTCACTTTCAGGTGCACCAATCAAATGTAGATTTGGTCTTTTCACATAGTTCCATATTTCTTGGAGGCCATGTTTGTTCCTTTTCACTCTTTTTTCTCTAATCTTGTCCTCTCACTTTATTTCATTAATTTCATCATCAATCACTGATATTCTTTCTTCAGCTTGACTGAATCGGCTATTGAAGCTTGTGCATGCGTCACCAAGTTCTCGTACTGTGGTTTTCTGCTGCATCAGGTCATTTAAGCTCTTCTCTACTCTGTTTATTCTATTTAGCCATTCATTTAACTTTTTTTTCAAGATTTTTAGCTTTCTTGTGATGAGTTAGAACATGCTCCTTTAGCTTGGAGAAGTTTGTTATTACTGACCTTCTGAAGCCTACTTCTGTCAACTCGTCAAACTCATTGTTCATCTAGTTTTTTCCCCTTGCTGGAGTGGAGTTGTGTTACTTTGGAGAAGAGGCATTCTGTTTTTTGGAATTTTCAGCCTTTCCGCTCTGGTTTCTCCCCATCTTTGTGGTTTTATCTACCTTTGGTCTTTGATGTTGGTGACCTACAGATGGGGTTTTGGTGTAGATGTCCATTTTGTTGATTTGGTACTATTTCTTTCTGTTTGTTAGTTTTCCTTCTCACAGACAGGCCCCTCAACTGCAGGTCTGTTGGAGTTTGCTGGAGGTCCACTCCAGACCTTGTTTGCCTGGGTATCACCAGCAGAGGCTGAAGAACAGCAAATATTGGTGGCTGATGCTTCCTCTAGAAGCTTCATCCCAGAGGGGCACCCGCCTGTATGAGGTGTCTGTCGGCCCCTACTAGGAGGTGTTTCCCAGTCAGGCTACACGGGGATCAGGGACCCACTTGAGGAGGCAGTCTGTCCATTATTGGATCTTGAATGTTGTGCTGGGAGAACCACTGCTCTCTTCCGAGCTATCAGGCAGGGATGTTTAAGTCTGTAGAAGCTGTCTGCTGACTTTTGTTCAGATATGTCCTGCCCCCAGAGGTGGGATCAAATCGAAGATATTTTGATCCAGGTAGATGGCACATCCACCATGCAGTTCCTGGCACAGGCATCAACTCCTACGCAAGCACTATTTGCCCAGCAAGGCCTGTCCTGGGCACTGGCAGGGTCAGGTACTCACTTTCAGGTGCCAACTATGCACTTGCACAACCCTGAGAGCAGGTGCCTTCTTAAATGTTGTGCCCTGGGCCTCTCACTTTTCTCAGCCTAGCCCAGGCCTTGGACACAAGTGTGGGAATTTATAGCATCTGTTTGTATCTCTGTCTTCTTGACTCAAACCAAATAACAATTTTCTCCCTTAATAGATTTTTTTAGAGAAAGTTCTCAATCATCAGAGTATAATTATTTAAATTCGATATTATCTTCAGTAAATCAGGCTTTCAAACATCCATTAACAATATGTCAAAGTATGCCTAATTAAATCCTTGGATGACATAAAAAGAATCTCTGTACTATTTATTCTGTATCATTAAAACCTAAAATGACCTTTAAACAAAATGTTACCATTACTTCCTCATTCTAGAGAAGACAAGCACCAGCAACCTTATGCAGAAAAGCTAGTTCTGCTTTAGTATGCTGGTCTTCATCAATCCAAAGAGTGAAAGGAGTGGAGAGAAAATTCTTACAGAGGGAGAAAGAAAGATCTGGATGATATGTCCAGCCTTGGCTGCCTTCAGCTTACCTCAGTTTTAGGTGCTGATGTTTTCTTTTTTTTTTTTTTTTTTTTTTTTTTTTGTATGTTGAAAATGTAATTTTAATAGTTAATTCTTCATCTTACGTAGGAGCACAATAAAATACACCACAATCTGAAGAAACTCCAGAATTACGAGAAAAAGAGTGAAGAAAATTCACGGTCTACAATATCCATTACCTTAAACTGCAAGAGACAAGGTTCCAACCCAAGGTTAACATTTATGTATTTATGACTGGCTACATTTATGACTTAAAAATTACAAGAATCAGGAATTAGATATGGAGAGAAGTGGGAAAGAACAGTTTTGTGAGGGGAGAAATTCTGTCAATAAAGAAGAAAAATTACTGAATTCCAAATTAAAGAATAAAAGGAGCTCCCATAGCAAATACTAGAGGGATGAAAGCAAGAATCATTAATTGAGGACGTGCTACTCTCAAAGAAATAAACCTTTCCGATGACACGCAAGCTGGATGCTTGAGATCTGCTCATCAGGTTTATAAGGAAGACTCACAAATGCCTCAGCAAATCCCAAATGATTATCAGATCAGTGTTTCTTAATAACACACACGAAAGGTTACAGATGAAATTTTCAGACAAGAACCAAGAAAAAGGTCATAATAGCCCCAGTCCCACCAAGTTAGATGTTGCAGCTCTTGCTAGCCAGAGTTTGTGGAACAAACTTGGTGCGGGAGCATGAACATTACCTGAGAGCTTACAGGAAATGCAGAATCTCAGGTCCCACCCCAGACCTGCCGCATCAGTATCTGTAGTTTAACAAGATCCACTGGTGATCTGGAGACACACTAACATTTGGAAGGTATGCTCTGTTTCAGCCCATCCTTTGTCCAACAGGGTTTGAAGTCGCATTTCTGTTATAAGCAAAGGGACCAGCCAAGGCTAGCCTGTCTCCAAGCAGTTGTAGGGTCTCTATCCTAATCCTTGATATGTTTGCCCAAGTCTTACAATGGATTTCTGCCGTGGTTGCTGTGATGGTTAATATTAAGTGTCAACTTCATTAGATTGAAGGATGCAAAGTATTGTTCCTGGGTGTGTCTGCGAGGGTGTTGCCAAAGGAGATGAACATTTGAATCATGGACTGGGAGAGGTAGACCCACCTTCAATGTGGGTGGGCACCATCTAATTAACTGCCAGCACAGCTAGAAAAAGGCTGGCAGAAGGAGGTGGAAAAGCCGACTTGCTGAGACTGCCGGCCTTTATCTTTTTCCCATGCTGGATGCTTCCTGCCCTCAAACATGAGACTCCAAGTTCTTCAACTTCTGGACTCTTGGACTCACACCAGTGATTGCCAGGGCTGTCAGGCCTTCGGCCACAGACTGAAGGCTGCACTGTCGACTTCCCTACTTTTGAAGTTTTGGGACTTGGACTGGCTTCCTTCCTCCTCAGCTTGCAGACGGCCTATTGTGGGACCTCACCTTGTGATTGTGTGAGTCGATACTCCTTCATAAACTCCCCTTCATACATACATCTATCCTATTAGTTCTGTCTCTAGAGAACCCTGCCCAATACAGTTGCTAATTGGCAGACTGAGACTTACACTCTGCCTTGATTCATACTCTGTGAATCCCACACCTCACCCCAAAGAAGTTGGGAAACTGACAGGGGCATTTTTTGTTGTCACAATGAATTGGATGTGATATTTAGTGGACAGGAGTCACGGATGCTAAATGTCCTGACATCCACGAGATAGTCCTGCACACAAAGAATGTACACATTCCATTAAAATGTCAAGTATTCCACTGCACATTCCCTTAGATGAAATATTGTGTGCATAAATCTGAGCCTAGAGGTTAACTTCATTTCACACATGAACACAAAGTATTTTTGCAGGAATGCAACTACTGTGCAAATCAAGGGAAAAATAGACTTTGTTTTGATCAGAGTTTTACCACGAATTGTTCATGAATTGCCTAAAAAAAAAAAATCACATGAATAATGGCAACAACACTTCTGGTAATTCAATTGCCAATTCAACACACCTGTGTCCAGCTCTATTCATAAGCTTTCTCTTTCTCAGTGTAATGCTCTGACTTCTTCATTATGTCTTCTAGGACCAGGCTACTCACAAAGTGTATTCCATGTGCCAACAGCATCAGTATCACCTGCCAGTTTGTGAGAAATGTGAAATCTCAAGGCCCACCCCACACCTACTGAACCAGAATGTGCTTTTTAATAGGATCCCTGGATATTTGTATGCACAGTCAAGTTTGAGAAGCACTGTTCCAGTGTATTTCTGTGTAAGCATTATATATTAAAAATAAATAGTATTATTTACTTTTACTTCTTCTCTATTTTATAGTTAGAGCATAGTGTTTTTTAAAATTATGTTTGTAGGTAGATTATCAATAAATGTTAAGTGTAAAAAAATATCTGTTTGGAATGGAGGAAACTGGGTGGAAGAGGGTTGAGAATCACCTAGTTGGGACCTGGCCATCTGCCCAGTTATTGATTATCTACTTTCTTGAGCCCACCACTAGCTGAAGACTTGGAGCCACCCAAATTATGGTATCACCATTGATTGAAACTCCTGCTGCTGCCACTCACAAATCAGATGGATCCCCTTCAATAATCACATCAATCTCAATCAAGGCCAAATCCCAAGACTCTGTGGGATAGAAACTATCTTTCCACTGACAAGCCATCCTCTTTCTCTTGAAGATCAGACTCATAACCAAGTTATTCCTGCCATGCGACAAAATTTTCTCCTATACCCATGTACGTTTTCCAAATCCTAATATGCTCTGCGAGTGATCTCGCCATTTATGAAGAAGATACAGATACAGTCTATTCGCATTCAAATTTGAGGATTCTATGTGAAATTTTCTAAGCTTCTGGAATGTCGTATACACTCACATCCAACTTAACACAAAAATACATTTTTTTAAGCAAAATATGAATGATGTGGTGGGGGTGAGAGGAATTGGAACTAATAATGTATTATATGTTATTATTCCTCATTATGGCATAAGCACTCAAAGAACTGTTTATTTCAATTATAAAAGCTGAATGATACAATCTTAGTTTGAATTACTCCACTGCAAAGAGAATTAGGAACTTAATTATCCAAGTTTCCACTTCACAAATTATCTAGGAAAATCTAGTCATTTCTGAATACAGCAAAATTTGATATACATATGATGCATGATGGAATTATAACTTGCACAAAACTTTTAAGGACTCCCATGATGTTAAGATATTTTTCATACTCACCGTATTATTGGGCTTTTTCACGTAGTTCCCATCAATCAAAAGAGAAGTAGTAATTTACCAGTATATTTCCTGGTCAGGGGCTTGGTATAAATCATTTGCACAGTCACATTACACAAACTTTTCTTCATTATATACTAGAAATAATTTTTTATTTCAACCATCCTACCCTGAATCACCACCTCCAAACTTGTAGTTTAATAACATGACTTGTTCCATGACACAGCCTATAGACCTTTGAGATAGTACAGATGTGAAGCAGGAAGGAGTATTTTAAAAAGTCAGAAAACCGGTACTTAACCCTTGTTGTGCCAGTTATCAGCTATGAGATTTCAGTCATTATATCAAACTCTGAGAATCAGTTTTCACATCTACAAAAGAAGAGAGTAGACCAAATGCTCTATAGCATTCTTTCCATCTTTAAAATTTTGTGATTATATTCAGACCAAACACAAGCATGTTCTATAAACTATAAAACAAAACCTTATAACATTTTTAATTCAACCTTGATATTAGATGGCTTGGTTTTATAAAGGATTATAACTGTTATTGGTTATTGACGTGGTTTGGATTTGTGTCCCCATCCAAATCTCATGTCAAATTGTAATCTCCAGTGTTGGAGGAGGGGCCTGGTAGAATGTGATTGGATCATGGAGGCTGACTTCCCCCTTGCTGTTCTCATGATAGTGAGTGAGTTCCCATGAGATCTGGTTATTAAAAGTGTATAGCACCTCTCCCTTCTCTCTTCCTCTTGCTCTGGCCACGTGAGACATGACTCTTTCTCTTTGCCTTCCACCATAATTGTAAGTTTCCTGAGGCCTCCTCAGCCATGCTTCCTGTACTGCCTGCAGAAACATATGCCAATTAAACCTCTTTTCTTTATAAATTATCCAATCTCAGATAGTTCTTTGTAGCAATATAAGAATGAACCAATACAGTTATGTATGTTCATGAAAGGAAGCAATGTCATGCTTAATTTTAAAAACCACATATAATTAATGTCTGTAAGTAGTATTTTAACTTTTTAACCCTCCTGACTAAAATCCGTTAGCATTTCTGGCTAACTGGAATTCAGGGAGGCAGAAGTTGAGTTACAAACCCCAAGGCAAAGGAAGCATGCAGACAGGCAGGGTGTTGAAATTGTTCGAGGTAAAGGGGGAAAAGCGGTTAATGTAATGGAACTGAACTGGGGTCTGCCCATTCAACAGAGTAAAACCAAATAACCACACTGAGGTTTTACAGCTGGAGAAACAAGGGCATTCATTGCAGAACGCCAAGCAAGGAGAATCCGACAGCTCACACTTAAGACCCAACCTCCTAGATGGCTTACAAACAAGGGTTTTTAAAGGCAGGGGTAAATTTCAGAAAAGTAAAAGTTACTGACAAAATCATAAATCAATACATGGAAGTTATACATTGGTTATATCGTGAAGCAGGGGATATCTTGAAGCAGGGGAGCTTACCAGTCGTAGGTAGATTCAAAGAGTCCCTGATTTGCAATTGATTAAGGAAGGAAAGCTTTGTCTAAACACTTGGGTTCAGCAGAAAGGAATGTTAAGCTCTAGCCTGTAGGCATAATTTCTCCAGGTCCCTCGGGAAGAAATTTAGAACAAAGAACAAAAGTTGGAGTTAAGTCCCTAGTTCCCCCTTATCTGAGGTCTATGTGCCAATGGATGGCATTTTCCATTTGGTGGGGGTCCAGGTTTCTGAAAAACAACTCAAGGATATGTGTTATCTTTTGTTTCTATAGGGAACCAAACATTTTATGGCTCTAACTTCCTTGGCTATTGTTTTAAGCTATTGTTACCTTCTTGCTTGTCAGGTTGCTCATTTATTTTTCAAAGCTAGCTGGGTACCTGGAATTTTCCTTGAAGAAACTCAAGATTTTCCTTTATTTTTATGCTTGAGGGGGCCCAGCAGGCCCCTAAGAGAAGTCCCTGCTGTGTTTCAGTAACACATATGCAAATAACTTAGGGTTGGTTAAATTTCTAAACTCCAAGGACCTAAATTTGATCAGTTTGAAAAATTACATTTGTATAGGTTATAATCTAACTTTTTAATAAAACCTTTCTCATAATTTTGCAAGAGAAGAAAACCTTGTGTTTGCTAAACAGCCTTTGGCAACTTGCCAAAATCTACCAAAATGTAAAGTGTGTATGACCTTTGATTCAACAGTTCTGCTTCTCCAATTCTGTTCAGCAGTAATACTGGCTCATACACAGAAAGATATGCATTCATTGCCCGGTGATTTGTAACAGAAAAAAATGGGAGACCACCTATGTAAATGGCTAACAGCAAGACAGTGGCTATGTATATCTGGGCTATGAAACACTGAATGAACTTTTTATTTTAAAATAATTTCAGGTTTAGAGAAAAGTTACAAAAATAGTACAAAGAATTCCCATATATCCTTTACACAGATTGTCAAAATTAACATTTTATCACAATTGCTTTATTCTTTTCTCCTTCTCTACATATATATATGAATATACATATATAAATATGTGTGTATATGCATAAACATATATGTGTATATATATGCATATGTATAATGTAGATATATGTATATATGTGTACGTATAATATGTATATACACACATACACATATATGCATCAGTCATTTTCAGCAAAATTCATAAACTTTTTTTCTCCTAGTCCAGGACCAGGCATTGCATTTACTTGTCATGTCTCTCGAGTCTCCCTTAATCTGGAATAGTTCCTTGGTTTTCCTTTTGTGTAGGGCACCCTTGACACAATTAACTGCATTTTACAAAAAGACTCCATTTGATATTTCATAGGGTACCTTGCCAACAAAAAGAAGACGCTTAGCTTAATAAACAAATAAATAAAGACTGCATCCAACCAGATAAGGATACAAACAAACACATTCTTATATCTTCAGCAGCTCAAAAAGGCCATCTTAACTGACATCGTCTCACAGTCACTCGCGATAAGAACCAGCATCTGCCACAGAAGGCTCTACCACATCAAAGACTCTTCCTTGTGAGACGGACAGACTGCCCAGCCCAGCCCAGCCCAGGACTCCTTTTATCTTCTTTAATCATCCTGGACTGGTTGTTTACCACCCCTTTCTCCTATCTGTTTTTTCCTCTTGATGTTACATGTTACTTTGTTTGTTGTGGAATGTTTAATCCATAACATTTATATATTGATTAAGTATACTATTATGTATCTGACTGACTTGTGGAGTGGCTTGAGCCTGTGTGCATGTGGCTCTGACTACCAAGTGAACAGGAAGTGCTAAGGAGAATTGCCTCCTTGGAAATTCTGTGTGGTTTGTGACTCTTGTGATTGAAACAGGATTAATAAAAGCCTGACCTTATGGAAAGACACAAACATGCATAAACCTGGTTATCTCTAACTTTGCAGTGGTCACGACACCATTGTCTTTCATGACTGACTTTTTTTTTAACCCAGGATCTTACTCTATCACCCAGGCTGGAGTGCAGTGGTGTGATCATATCTCACTGCAGCCTCAAACTCCTGGGCTCAAGTGATCCTCCCACCACACCTCCCAAGAAACCAGGACTACAGGTCTGTGCCACCACACCCAGGGACCTTGACATTTTTAAACAGTACAGGCAACTAGGCACAATGGCTCATGCCTATGATTCCAGCATTTTGGGAGGCCAAGGAGGGAGGATTGCTTGAGCCCAAGAGTTCAACACCAGCCTGGGCAACATGGTGAGACCCTGTCTCTACAAAAAAACATTTAAAAATTTGCCGGGTGTAGTAGCACACATCTGTGGTCCCAGCAACTCAAGAGGCTGAGGCAGAAGGATAACTTAAGCCTGGGAGGTTGAGGCTGCAGTGAGCCACAATCACTCCACTGCACTCCAGCCTGGCCAACAGAGAGAAACCCTGTCTCTTAAATAAACAGTTCACTCCAATTATTTTTGTAGAATGCCTCCTAATTTGGATGTGTCTGAGGTTTCCTCATATTAGATTATACAGCCGTTTCTCATGTAAGTAAATATATACGTAATGACATGTAAGACCTCGAGATGTTTTGCTAATAGAAAGGGGGAGCATATTTGTCATGGTCACAGCAGGAAACAGATGGCCCACTCAAAGGATTTAACTGAAACTGTTCTAATAAAGAGAATCTTTTCTCAGGTGTGGACAGAGTCAAAGAAGCAGCAAGAGATTGATGAAAGCCACACGGGATGGTAATACACCAGGGATCAGCACCGGCAGGAAGCTTTACCAGCCTTAAACTGAGAGGACAGTCACAGCTGGAGCTAAGGAAAGGGGGCCACCAGGCAGCAGCTGAAGCCACAGAGGAACCTGAGTTGGGAAAGGGTCAGGGTTATAAATACCCCAACTTCCTTATTACTCTCCAGCCTCACACCAGTGCCTCCCATTAGTCAAAACGAACCAGAAGCAAGAGGAGAAGGAAGCCAAGATAATATATTCCACAGAAGTCAGCTCTCCATGGGACATTACAGGACAGAAAAGATGGAGAACAGAACCGGGGCAGAGGGACAAACAGAGAACTACCAGCACCAGAGCACATTCTAGTGACTGAGGATATGAAACAAGATGTAGCTTGGATTCATCTCATGGTACAGAATTTCCACTAAGGGGCAGGGCTGAAGACAGAGTTACTAAACACTCCATGTTTTTATGTGCACAAAGCAGCCAACATTGAGGCCACCCACCTCCCACAGCCCTTACAAGAGGAAACAAAAATGCAGAAGCAGTCCTACCACCCACCACCCCATGACCCTCTTTTAGTCTATGTGAAAAGAGAACTAAGAGGGGAGGAGATCACCAGCCTTAGAATAGCAATTCATGGCAAGAGTCTACTCCCTCTAGTTCCCATGGAGGATTGGGAAAGGATTGCTTCCCTTTCCCCAAAACAAGGTAGGCAATCTCCACCGATGCTCCAAGAGAATTACTTGTAAAGATTTGGGGTGACTGCAAGAATAAAAGACTGGCATTATATCCCTATCTGATGTCTGCTTATGCAGATGATCTGATGATCTGCTCCACGCTACCTACGTAGCAAAGAGCACACAGAGATGACAAGCAGGAACAGGGGAGGTGCCACGTAGAAAGAAAGTCAGAATTGCCCCAGTCCTTGATTTCTGAGAGACATGGAAGATGGGATCCTGCATGTCTGCCAGCTCTGGAGGTGGGTAGTTTCAGCAAGCAGTTGAGACTGAAAGAACTCTTCTTAGAACTACCATAGGTGGGTGTGGCAGAGGAAAAAGATGGGCCTCATCAGAGAATGAGACTGGATACCATCCTTGGCTGGAAGAGATATCTAAATATGACAAAGGGATACCTATGACCACTGCTGCTGATGGAAACAAGCCTCTCTTAGATGGGGCATATTGATACTTTCACCATCCTCACTGAGCTCACACAGGCTGGAATAGCAAATACAGTCACCAAGAAAAAGCTGTAAGCAAGCTCCCTTCCCCCGCTCCCACACAGACCCAAGCAGCTAGAGCCACACATAGCTCTGCCCTTCACTGAGGCTGGGGAGGAAACCCTCTCCAAATTGCACGTAAGACTGAAGCTTTAAAATAAGTATAACGTGAAATGCCAAAAATAAAACCACTTTAATAGTAACTGAAAGTAACGGGAAAGCTATAGAAAAGGGCTGAGTTTCATTAAGGAACCTACTTACCACCCAAAAAAAAGGGGAAATTTAAAATGTCACATATGGGAGAAAGTCATTTTTTAAAAATTAAATCATTTCATATTTATGTTCCAATGAATTGTTCTCCTCAATAATTACCTTCATATTTTAAAAGTTAAATATATGCAAGTAAAAAGAATTGGAAGGTCACATATCAACTGTTAATAGTAATTTCATATATGAAGGGAAGAGATTATGGAAAGTAGCAAGGATTGAAGGTACATTTTTCCATCTTATTCTGTCTTCTTTGGCATTTGAAACTTATAATAAGCATGAATTGTGCATTGCTTATGGAATTATTCTAAGTAAAAAACAAAGGGTTTTTCTTGTACTTTATCAAGCATTGTGAGCTTCTCAATTATTAGTAATTTATGGTAAGAGTCAGAGGGAATGACACGTGCAAAGCCTTTATCATAAATCCTGGCACAAAAGATGCTCGCTTAGTTCCCTTTCCCTGGTCCTCCCATTAATACCTTTGTCATTAGTATCTTACACTAACTGTGATGGCTCAAATGTCATTTTATGCTTAAAAAAGGAAAAATGTAAGAAATACTGTAAATGCAATTATGCCCTTAATTTTCATTCCCTTTTTAAGAGTCCATATTAAAAATTTTCTTCAGAGATGAACTTAGCATTTTTTTCAGTGTTTTTAGTATCCTTATACTTACTGAATTCTTCTTACATTCCTTTTGCAGCCTCAAGGTTTTCCTTTCTCTACGTGATTCTGATGTGTCTTTATCCGGATCAACCTCTCCACTGGGAGGCACCTCTAATGGGCCTCCCAGAAAGGCATAAGTGAAAAACTCAAAGCCAAACAAATGTCAATGGCAAAATGTTCCAGAAACCTCAGCAATTTCTCCCTGTGTTCCCATCTCTCACGACCTCATCAGCTTTCACCTGTTCCCTTTCTGGCCCCACATCCAGGTTACACATCTCGTACTTCCCCTGATGAGTTGGCAGGGCCACTAAGACAACTCCTGGCATTCCACTTTCTGTACATTATGCAAACATTTATGGAGGGCTTACTAAGCATCAAGGCTATGTTAGGAGTTGGAAGTTTATTCATAACCATGAATAAAATACATTGTTACCACACACTCAAACCCCAGCCTTCCCATTGCTTATGCAGTTGCGGGTTAGTCAAATCCTATATTCCAGCTTAGCATGAACATCATCCCTGGAATTCTAATTTTGTTGTTGTTGTTGTTGTTGTTGTTATTGAGACAGGGTCTCGCTTCATTGCCCAGGCTGGAGTGCAATGGCACCATCTCAGCTCACTGCAACCTCTGCCTCCAGGTTCAAACGATTCTCATGACTCAGCCTCCCGAGTAGCTGGAATTACAGGTGCATGCTACCATGCCCGGCTAATTTTTGTATTTTTAGTAGAGATAGGGTTTTGCTGTGTTGGCCAGGCTGGTCTCAAACTCCTGGCCTCAAGTCATCCACTTGCCTCAGCCTCCCAAAGTGCTGGGATTACAGGCATGAGCCACCGTGCCTGGCCCAATTCTTTCTAATTTTCAAAATTGGCTGCTCTGATGATGTTTGCTGTTGAGATTATACTTGATGTAGGTTGGCCAAAAAAATTCTAAACTACAATTTATTTCCTTTATTTTCCGCCTAGGCTAACTTACCTCTCTGGGCCATAAAATGTTAACAAAGTCATCTTAATTTTATGAGCAGTGAAAGCTGTTAATCCTGATTTTTGAAAGATGTTTAACACAAAACCAAATTGGACATGAGTGTGGTAGTGGGCCTTGATCCTGTGGGAGACTGACACAACCTTGGGATGCTGTCCCAATTGCCACCAAATGCTGAATGAGTTTATGTCAACTTTACAAGAATTTATCTGGCATAAAGATTCTTATGGGATATAAACGGGACAAGACATTTACTTCCTATTAAGTATACTACATGTAATTCTATCTCCCTCGAAGGCTACAAAACAGTTTAGGGACTTTAGCTTGAAATAAAGGATTTACTGTGATTGTCCCAGCACTCTGCTTATTTATGCTTTTCAGCAAAGTTAATATTAATGTAACAATTCAGATATGAGCACATCTTTAATTAACTTTTAATTAATTCTTCTCTTATCGAAATGAATCTTTTGATAGAATTATTTCCCTACATTTGGTTTCTTTTATTTGAGAAGAAAAGAAACACAGTTTCAAAGAAAACAGAATTTAAGGACTACAAAAGAAGGGAAATGAACAAACCCGTGGCATGTGAAACTCACCCCTGAATATAACTACTGGGATCAACTCAAATACTGTGTCTGTTGAAAGAATATCATTAGAAGTATGCTTGGGAATGAACAGTGAAGCTTTATTCTTTCTCAATTCTGGAGACTATGTTTTCTTGATTTTCTATAACAATAAACTGATAACCAAAAACGCAAGTAAGATATTCTGCTATTACATTGATTTACAACTAAAACCAAAAATCTTATATTTAGATAGAGTGGAGCCATGGCAAGTAATCTTGATTTGTTGTTTTAAAACCATTGCTCCTTTTGAATCTTTAAAATCTGTTCCATCCACTCCCCACTCGGCTTGAAGTTGACTTCTCATCCACCCTATACTCCCTCCATCTCAATTCACATTCCTTTTATGTATGAAATCATTCAACTCTTGCCCCCCAAGCAACTTCTCACCAAACTATTCTTTAACAATGTTTCAATCCAGCCTGAACAAAATTCCAAGAGAAGGAATGTGACTCCAAGCCAGAAGCTTATCTTTTTATAGAACAGAATAGAATCCACAGCTATTTCACTTGTACTGTATATAGTGCATAGCCAATGTCATGTGCACGAGAGCTTAATAAGACAATTTGATGATGAAATACCCGGGGCAAGAAAGCCACAAGAAGATTCCAGAGAAAGGAGCAGGGCCAAATTCTGCAACAAATTTAATTTAGCCCACCAAATCGCAACATGTAATTGATAATAGCAGTGAACAACAACAACAACAAAAAACCAGCACAAAAGTTAATCCTTAAGCACTGTGCTCATGATATTCAATTATAGCATGGAAAATACATACAATAAAATATACCAGAAGATTAACACTCATAAACCGTTAGCCTTTTCAACACCTATTGTGCTTATCCTAATATGCTTAGTAAGGCATCAAATAGAGGCCGTAGTCCATTTGTAGTTCAAGATATAAACCTAACATTTCTCAAAATTAGACATCAACAAATATGGACGGTCATTTTAACTTATTCATGCAGTCAATGTACACGTGCTGCTATTTCTTTTGACCCCAATAAAAGCACTCCTCTGGTTTGAAAGTATCACTTATTCACAATGTCACTGATTAATAACATTTAAGCAATCATAGAAAACAAAAGAAGTACCAAAAGCACAAAAGGAGATGGGGGATTGTCAGGTGTTTTTCTAAATTTTTTAAAAGGGCTAAGAAGTGGATTCCATAAACTCTAGACAAATGCTGGCTGATGGAAATATAGTAGACCCATGTGAAAATGTTAAGAGAACCAGATGAAATTCATTTTAATAGTACATTTTATTTCACTTAACATATCCAAATACTATCATTTATTCAGGTAATAAATGTAAAAAAATTATTAATGAGATCTTTTACATATTTTGTTGTACTGCATCTTTGAAATCTGATGTGTATTTTATGCTCACACCACATCTTAATTAGGACCAGCCACATTTCAAGTGCTCTATAGCCACATGTGCAGCTTGGCTGTGCAGCTACTGAGCTGTAAGCTACTGACCTTAGCACAAATCTAAAATGGATCATTGTATCCTGGCAAAGCCTGAGGCAAAAGCTTAAGTGTTATGACTTTATTAAAGGTGCAATCCCCAGGAAATAGAAATGAGGTGAAGAAGAGTGTAGTGGGAAAGGAAGGAGGATGTGCTTCTGAGTAGGCCACTGTTTGGAAACAAGGGCAGGTACAACTATTTGTGCTATCTCATACAATCATTTTCTTAGACACATAAGGTACTACCTTTCTGTGGGAGGAAGGAAGAATGTATCAGCTAGCTTCCATCTCACATTGGCCAGTTCACTTCACAGAACATTAATGCCCCCACACTTTCAGGTTGCTTGTACATGACGCTAGTTCAGATCCCACAGCATCTCACACATTAGAGGCTATGGAGAAAGCCCACGGCAGCAAGCAAAAAATGCAGAGGGGCAGAAGACAGGGCATTACTGGGTTATGCCCACATGAAGCCAGTTGCCATAGCAGCTGGGGAAAACAAATGGCCAAGGACCCCACAGACAAGAATGTTAGAGAAGATCTGAGATGGTATAGAAGAAATGTCTGATGCAACCAAGAAAAGAATGCAGAAATGACTGAGAGACACCACTGGTGCACCCACATGCTTTGTTTAAGTCATCAGTTAGGTATATCACGTTACAGCATGCCTGGACCTCTACCCATCTGTCAGCCACTTAATCTTCAAATCTGATTCAGCTTAATTCCTTTCTACAAACCAAACTTTGCCCTAGACACTCCTCAAAGTTGGGTACTATTCAAGGAACTTAAAGTCCACTAGATCAACAACACAACATCCAGAGAGCTCTGTCCTAATTCTCTGATTCTAGGACTCGGTTTTGGTTACTAGGCTCCTGCAGTGTTACTTAGCTCTTATTTTTCCTCTGTTCCTTCCTCTTTCCCATGCGGCTGAAGGCTAGTGTCTGCCAGGGCCCATTGGCCTAAAACTGGGGTTGTTCTACCTGCCCCCCTTCCTTCAATGCTTAAGTCTTTGCTTCCCAGAGCATTGATCTACCTGGAAACTAGACTTGCCTCACTGGGCATTCCTAGAAAACATGTCCCTCTAGTGCATCCCCCCATCACGCTGGTCTCCACAAACTGTCTTCCTCCAGCATTGCTGGACTTCCACCAACTCCTACAGCTTAATCCAGCTCCCAACTCCACCTACTTCTCCAGTTTGCAATTTGCCTTAAAAGAACATCTGTTCTCCAGGGTGCAAGGATCTATTGTCTTTGGTCTTTCCTAGCCAAGGCCTTCTCGGTGGGCTTCTGCTACTCATCCTGCAATTTGCTCATTCCTTCCTCTGGACAGACACAGCCTTGTACCAGGGTTCGTGGCTTGGAGAGCAGAAGCACTTGTGTAAGTTCCAACCTGCCCAACTTCACTTTAGGCTTCACTTCTGCTGCCTGGAGCACATTTCCCCGTACTCTTCCAAAGACGTCCAGTCTAAGCCAGGCGCAGGGGCTCACACCTGTAATCACAGCACACTGGGAGGCCAAGGCAGGTGGATCACCTGAGGTCAGGAGTTTGAGACCAGCCAGGCAAACATGTTGAAACCCTATCTCTACTAAAAACACAAAAATTAGCCAGGCATGGTGGCACACACCTGTAGTTTCAGCTACTTGGGAGGCTGAAGCATGAGAATTGCTTGAACCCAGGAGGTAGAGGTTGCAGTGAGCCGAGATGGAATCACTGCACTCCAGCCTGGGAGCCTGGGTGATAGAGCAAGACTCCAGCCCAAAAAAAAAAAAGAAAAGGAAAAAAAAAAACCACAAAGATTTCCAGTCTCTGCTTAAAAGTTTATCCTCAGAGAGGCCTTCTCTCACCCTCTTCAAAGAAGGCCCTTATTACCACCTCAAAGTACTTGTCACAATTGGTATATTACACACCCATGTGCTTATTTACTTACCTGTATTCCTCTCCAGACTATAAGCTGTATTAAAGCTGAATTTAACAGTGGATCTACAGCCCCCCCTTATAGTGTATATACAGCCCCCCAAAATAAATAGTGATTTAATAAGTGGATGAATGATCTGTTTACCTAGCAATCAAACTCTTATGTTAAAAATCAAGGAAATGACACAGACCAGAGATCAGGAGCTCAAAGAAGTTGGGCAAGTAACAAAATTATGTAAGCCACTGGCTGATGACCTCAGAGAGTGTCAGGATTTGGGACAAACTGCAGAAAGTCTACACTTCCCAAAGGCATTCAAATTTAAATTTCAGGCCCGGTAGGGTAGCTCACACCTGTAATCCTAGCACTTTGGGCAGCTGAGGTGGGCAGATTGCCTGAGCTCAGGAGTTCAAGACCAGCCAGGGTAACATGGTGAAACCTCATCTTTACTAAAATACAAAAACTTTTCCGGGCCTGGTGGTGTGTGCCTGTAGTCCCAGCTACTTAGGAGGCTGAGATAGGAGAGTTGCTTGGACCCGAGAGGTGGAGATTGCAGTGAGCCGAGGTCATGCTACTGCACTCCAGTCTGGGTGAAGAGATTGTCTCAAAAAAAAAAAAAAAAGAAAAAAAAATTTAAATTTCACATACATTCTTCTGGTGCAGCAGAACTCACCCTGGATTCAGCATATTGCTTCTCACCAATATTGCATCCTCTTCCTCCAACCCACACAGTATGATGGCCAGCTTGTGGGCCATGAACTCAAGACCCAAGGGACATGGTGCTATCTTTAATTTGCTTATAATAACCTTGTTAGCAAGCTAGTATGAAATTTTACCTCCAGGACTTTGTATATGCTATTCTCTCAATTCCTTTCACATCTGTTCTCTCCACCTTCACTTTGCTAATTTCTGTTCACTCTCAGACCTCAGTTGAAGTACTCAGTCTCAAGGAGCCTTTCGTGACTGTACGCCACCCCCTCCTATGTGATCTCAAGATGACTGCATCTTGTTTGCCTGTTTCCCTCCATTTCAGGCTTCCCTTAAGGGAAGGGACCAGGACTTGTGCCTTGCTAAATTCCTGGTGCCTAGGACAGTGCTTGGCATAAAACAGAAGCTCAAAATATTTCCTAGAACTCTAGGGATTCTCAGTTAGTTGAATCCCATTCCTGTAGAAAGCTAAAGAATGGATCCAAATGTGAATTAAGGTCTCTAATACTGTGGTACAAGTTCCCATCCCATTCAAAATCATTTGTGAATGATTTGGCTGAAGACAAGCTCTGCTCTGCTATGCAAATCAGAAAAGGAGAATCCGTGTATCGGGAAATGGCCAAAGGAGAAGAGACCAGAGACTGTGACTGTGGTGAGCGCGGGTTAAGCCTTGACTTTGTAAACCAGTTGGAATATCTTTGTGAGTGCTAGTGTGGAGGAATTGTAGAAGAGTGTGGGGGAGGAGGCGTGGCTCAAGGTAGGAATGTGCATCTGTTTATCGGATTCACTGACTGGTGGTTTTACAAGCCTAAGGCTGGAGCAGTTCCAGTTGTTTCACTTTTGTTTTGCCAAAAAGTCTGTAAGTGCTATTTTAAAAGCAGCTTTGCTGACAGGATTCCATAAATTGATCTGTGTGTACCTTTCTCACCCAAGTTCTCAGTTTATAACACCCTTGGTTAGAATACAGCTTCCTCTCTTTCCTCATTATATGCACATAAATACAACTGATTCATTCTCCTTCTTACATAATCTTACCAATGTTTGCTTCATCCCTGAGCTTGATTCAAGGACTGCTAAATGTCTTTGGGGAGTTAGGGGAGCAGAACCGAGATAAATGGGGCAAAGGAACCTATATATTTTAGGTGATAGCCATGCTTCTAACACAGTACCTAAAATCTACTCAGTGTGCCCCTTCAGGATTCAGCTCTTCCCAAATTGATGTCTCAACCATTGTTCCATGAATACCTCCCTCCAGGAATCACAATCTATTAATTACTAGTAGGATCCCCCTTAATGCTGGCTGTAGGAAACATTATCAAATTTGAAATGCTATATGCATTTGACCTTATTTCTCACAAAACCCTAATGAAATGGGTACTTACGGCAGACGATGTAGGTACCCTACATATCCACTAGGCCCATGCTGACCATGGCTTGTAGCCACATGTGGTAACCACCAGCCACACACGGCTACAAGTACTTGACATACAGCTAGTCCAAATCAAGATAAGCTATGAGTCTAAAATACACACTGGACTTCAAAGTCTTAGAAAAAACAAATGTAAAATATCTCAATAATTTTTATATTTTTGCAATCATAGTTTTGATATATTGGACTAAATATGATGTTATAAAAATTAATTTTTGCCAGGTACAGTGGCTCACACCTATAATCCAGCACTTTGAGAGGCTGAGGCAGGAGGATAGCTTGAGCCCAGGAGTTTGAGACCAGCCTGAACAACACAGTGAGACCCTGTCTCTACAAAAAATGAAAAATTAGCCAGGCATGCTAGTATATACCTATAGTCTCAGTTACTTGGGAGGCTGAGGTGGGAGGATCACTTGAGCCCAGGAGGTTGAGGCTGCAGTAAGCCATGATCACACATTCCAGCCCAGTAGGCAGACTGAGACACCGTCTCGGAAAAAAAAAAAAAAAAAAGAAAAAAAATTATTTTATCTGCTACTTTTTACTTGTTAAATGCGGCTACTAAAGAACCCTAAAATTAATTACATTTGTGGCATGAACTTGTGGGTGGTGTTATATTTCTATTGAACAGTGCTGCATTAGCTATTCACTTCTATACTCTGAAAGCTGCTTACTATGAGCATCTGTTACTCCATGCCAAGGGCCTTGTCCTGGCACCAGATGCATGACTGGCCTATGCAAAAGAGAAGTCAGTGCTGGAGCGTTCATGCACCCAGAAGCAGCCTTCAACCCATGAAAACAAGGCAGTTGGTGAGCGAAAGCCCCAGATCCCTTGCCCCTTTGTTGAAATAACTCTAGGTTGCATGTTCCACATCGACTTCCACGGCTCCCTGGTGGGACTGCTCTCTATCTGCCCATGGTGGTCACTTGCTT
Source organism: Macaca fascicularis (assembly GCF_037993035.2). Lineage (NCBI taxonomy): Eukaryota > Metazoa > Chordata > Mammalia > Primates > Cercopithecidae > Macaca > Macaca fascicularis. Next base: position 25,272,318 of record NC_088376.1, on the reverse strand, counting down.
AATAACACAACCTTCACTGACTTTCTTCCCTTTCCTGTCTCATTTCTCTACTCCCCTTCTGGTGGTTCCCAGGATCACCTCCCAAACAATTTGCACTCCAGTCCTCCTCTGAGTCAGCTTCTGGTGGAACATAGAGTTCTGTAATTGTTTGTTTGTTTGTTTGTTTGTTTGAAACGGAGTCTCGTTCTGTCGCCCAGGCTGGAGTGCAGTGGCACGATCTCGGCTCACTGCAACCTCCGCCTCCCAGGTTCAAGTGATTCTCCTGCCTCCGCCTCCCAAATAGCTGGGATTACAAAAATGTGCCACCAGGCCTGGCTAATTTGTGTGTGTGTGTGTGTGTGTGTGTGTGTGTGTGTGTGTGTATGTATTTTTAGTAGAGATGGGGTTTCACCATGTTGGCCACACTGGTCTCAAACTCCTGGCCTCAAGTGATCCACCCGCCTCGTCCTCCCACAGTGCTGGGATTACAGGTGTGAGCCACTGTGCCCAGCCCGTAATTATTTTTTATTTGCCTATAAAAGAGACTCGGTCTTAGAGAAGTTTTTAAAAACTTGTCCAAGGTCACACAGGTTATAAGCAGCAAAGGAAATAATCAAACCTAGGCCTTCCTGACCCCGAAGCCCTCAGCCTCAAGTATTGTCCCACAGGCTCTCCGTCTGCAATGGGATGACCCATCTTTGGTGGGACAGTCAGGAACTAGCTGGTTCAACTGGGGAAGCTCAACAGGACAGGAAAGGAGTCCAAGAACTGCTTTTACACAAAAGTGGAGCATGGTAGGCAGCTTCTACATTGGCCCCCAGGGATCCTCACCTTCTAGTGTTCACACTGTCGTTTAACCATCTCCCCTTAAGTGTGAGCTAAACTTACTGACTCACTACTAAACAAATGACTATGGTGGGAGTGAAGGGACACTTGTGTTATAAAAGGCTATGGCTTCCATGGCTTCCACCTTGGATGCTCTCTGGCTTGCTTGCTAGCTTACCCTTTCCTGGACCCTACCATGTATTATAGACTGAATTGTGTCCCTCCCCAGGACTAAATGTATATGTTGAAGCACTAACTCCCAATGTGACGATATTTAGAGATAAGGCCTCTAGGGAGGTAATTAAAGTTAAATGAGATCATAAGAGTGGGGCCCCAATCCAGTAGGACCGGGTCTTTACAAGAGAAAGAACAGACACCAGAGATCTCTCTCCTGCTCTCTCCCCGCCACACACACAGAGAGAAGGGCACATGAGGACACAGTGACACAAGCCAGAAAGAGAGCTCTCACCAAAAAAAAAAAAAAAAAAAATTTGTCTGTCATCACCTTGATCACAGACTTCTTGCCTCCAGAACTGTGAGAAAATAAACGTCCAGACTGGGCACAGTGGCTCACACCTATAATCCCAGCACTTTTGGAGGCTGAGGCAGGTGGATCACTTGAGGCTAGGAGTTCGAGACCAGCCTAGGCAACATGATGCAACACCATCTCTAGAAAAAATTAAAAAAAATTAGTCAGGCATTGTGGTGTGTGCCTGTAGTCCCAGCTACTCAGGAGGCTGAAATGAGAGGATCAGTTGAACCCAGTAGGCCACAGGCTGCAGTGAGCCATGATCATTCCACCACACTCCCGCCTGGGTGACACAGTGAAACCCTCTCAATCAATCAATATCTGCTGTTTAAGCCACTCAGACCGTGGTATTTTTTTACGGCAGCCTAAACAGACTAATATACTATGCCATGAGGTAGACCTGTGGAGAGGCCCATTTGGCAGGGGACTAAGGCTTTTCAAGAACTCCACGAGTGAGTTTGGAAGCAGATCTCCCTCTGCACAAAACCTTCAGATGAGGCCATAGTCCTGGTTAACAGATTGACCACCACCTCCTCATGAGGGACCTTGAGGCAGAGACACACAGCTAAGCCACACCTAGATTCCTTACCTACAGAAACTGTGAAATAGTAAATGTTTGCTGTAATAAGCCACTAAGTTTTGCTGGTAATTTGTTATACAACAATATACAACTAATACATGCAAGGAATATATAATGTTAAGAGACTAGGTAAAGTGGCTAACAAGAGTCAGCCCCAAGTACATTGCAATTAAATAATAATAATAATAATAATAATAAAGCAAGAGCAGGGAATGGAGAATTCCAGGGTGAAACTAAATGACGTAGAGATAAGTAGGCAAACTCAGGGAACAGCCAGCTCATGAGGCAAATGGGAGGCTGTCTTTGTTAATCCCAGAATTAGAGGTCCTGGATTAGGACTGGACTTCTACATGCTGCAGGCTGAAAGATTTACTTCCAAATATGCATAACCAGTAGGGAAGACAGTATCTGAGTTTGGGTTACCCCAGAAGGAGATGCTGAGATGAGGATTCAAGTGAAAGTAGTTAATTTGGAGGTGATCACAGAAAATACCACTAAAAGAATAGCGAAGTAAGGCAGGAAAGAGAAGAAAGCCAATAAAGGTGTTATTGTGCAAATTACCACTGTGGGCAACTGAACTAAAGTTCATGCCACTGGGAAAGGGAATTCTGGGACAGGATAGAGCAAGTATCTCAGTTATCTTATCCAGGGATGAGGGAATTGGGGTATTTATCCACCAACTTTTGTCAGTCATTGGTTGAGGGAGGGCATTAATTCCCCACATATAAAAACATAGAGATACTAGCAATGAGAAGTTAGACAGCATGCCTAGACATAGTAAGTGCCAAGGGAACAGGAGTAAGATTCTGAGATTATCTGCTGTATATAGGCCCTTAAAACAACCTATAGTTATTTAGGTACCGGCTACCTACAATCTACTGAAATGGAATTATTGAAAATTAGTGTTATAAAAATCTGTTGAAATAAAAAAAGGTTGCTTTTTAAGAGATCCGAACAATAGTGTCTGAGCTCAAATGAGCTCAGTCTCATTCTTGCTTTACGTCTTGATTTGAGTCAGAGATTGTGAAAAGTTACTAACTTCTCTGAGCCTTAGTTCCTTACCTGTAAAATGGACACAATAATACCTGCTGCACTTGGTAGCTGTGAGATAAAGTGAGGAAAACGGGTAGGATAAAGATAGATAATCAGTTTTTAAAAGAACTTTTTAAACTTGCAATAATTTGATGATGGCAACTTTGAATATATGAAGGATTGTTCAGACAAAAACAACAATACCACTTAAAAGTCAGTATTTAGTATACTTAGGACAAAAAGTTCAACAATGCCTACAAGTATCAAACTACTTAACCTATGAAACATTACATAGACAAATACTTCTTGGCATTTTCTTTCACATTCCAGTGTTAAAATAACACTAACATTAAAAACCTAATATTGCTTTCAGGCACATCAAACAAAAAATGTATCATTTCTTTAAACCTGCTTTTTCTATAAAATTTTCTTTATTAAAGCTGTTAATATGTGAAAGAAATACACAATCAAAATGGTGAAATTTACCTAAATAAGTTGGCACTATTAGGTAAAAATAAACTTTAAATTTTAAAAAGCAAAATAAATAAAATGGAGGAACAGCAACCCAAAATTATGCTTTTTAATTGTAAAATTATACTAGTACACACAAAATTTATCAATAAGTATAGTTTATTGATAAATTCCAACCAAAAAGGTGATTGGAAGCACCTATTTTTAATGAATTTCCTTCTGGAAAATTCAGAGCTGCAGCCAAACTTAAATTCATGAAAGACTGCCAAACAAGCTAAGCAGGCCTAATTGACCAAAAACAAATAAACACATTCCAAATATCTGAGAACTGAATAGAAACACTGTACATTCTTGTAAGTATCCCAGGCTTTACAAAAATAGTTCCAAAACCCTGAAAATTTCTGATACACACAAATATGTAAGGTCACATAAAAATTAGCAACACTATCATTATGATGCATAAAATTACCAATCTATGACAAACTTCCTTGATGGCAAATATTTATTTTTGGCCAATTTGTTGTTTCAGCGAATTCTTCTGGAGTCTCCAGCACAGTCTGACATGCGGTAGATGTTTGAGGAATGTTAGTTCCCCTCTATCAGTATGTCTACAGTACTGTTAAAGGAAGAAAACGTCGACGAAGATTTCTGAGACTCATCTCCAAGCCCAAATTATCCCCAAATAGGGCCTTTTGGGAAAAGTCCAATTATGGGAAATCAAACAGGAAGGTTGCTATGAAGTGCTTTGGGGTTGTTCATGGAAAAAAAGAATAACCGAGACAGAGGCAGTGGTTGGGCACTGAGAGAGCCAATCAATGCTTCAAATTGGACAGTGGTCCAATAGTCTAAGTTGCATTCCTCAAAATAATAATAATAACAATAAGGTCTAGAGAGTCCAGAAGCAGAGCTTGGAACAAACAGACAAAATGGAATGGCGCAGAAGCTAAGTCTGTGAATGCTAAGTATCTCTTGAGGCTTTTTTTTTTTTTTTTAAATTAAACCAGACACAAAACCGGAGATAAATCCTTACTGAAGTCAGAAAAGACTGAAAGCCTCTGATGTCAATCACATATATAATCCTGCAATAGAAAAGGATGACTCAATGGTTCAACACAATTCAATAAAAATACGTCTTTAGAGAAGCCTCAATTTCCTTCACAAGAATTTTGTATTCATTGGAGTTTGATTCTTAATTTATCCCAAAGACTTTATCACTAAGAATGAGCTATCCCAATGAACATAAACAATCTGGTTTTAATGGCCTAACTATATAGAACTGTATTAATAAATTACAACTTGGCACTTTAGCTGACTGCCCACTTATTGAGTCTGGCCACAGTTGAATTAAAAGTCACTGAGAATCCACATTTAAAGACATAAGACTCCAGTTGCTATGATTTGAGTGTCCTCCTCCAAAGCTCAACCCCAGGGCCAGCCTGAAACAATTCGCCAGCCTCACATTCCTACAAATCCATTCTGTGCTTGGATGTCAGTAGTTCCCACCAAACTCTCTGAATCTATTAATCAAATTCTTTTCACATGGTTAGAGGCAATTCTGTGTGGGGAGTTGTTCAGCAGCTTTGTCTCTCTTCTAGAGATCCATGATTAGTTGTTAAATATCTCAGTCTTGTTAGTTCCCAGTTGCTGAGGTGGTGAGCCACCCATTGTTTAGACAGTGGAGCAACAGCTCTACCCCAGACAACAGCTGTGCCACCTTTATTTGAGAAAGTCCATTGCCGAAGTTTTTTTGCAAGACGAGGGAAAAGAGAAGATGGTGCTGATTTGGCTCAGTGTTTCTCTTAGAATGATTTTATTTGCAAAGCTTTCGTCCAGATTTAGAGAAGGTCTCTGCCTTAGCACTACTACTACTAATAATAATGACAATAATAACAATGACCTTATTCTGGTGGCTGCATTCCATCAAGTTAAGACTTGTAGAGAGCCGTGAGGGCGTGTCCAGTCTTCAAGCGGACAGACTTAGCCCTTGGATGATTCAGATTGTGTTTACCCAATGGCAACAGCAGCTCCAGCAGGGTCGTCGGTCTGCTAAGCAGAACTCTGTCGGCTGAGTGGTTAGTTGTATTTGTTTTGGGTGGTAAGAAAGAAAAGCTTCTATTCAAAATGTATGATTTGTGACCAAAGTATTCACATGATCTCAGTCTTGACTGCTTTGGCATGAATGAGTAATCAAGAATATAAAAACATAGTTCAACCCCTCATGACCAGATCTTGTTTTAAAACAGTGTTAAGCCACCACACCAAACTTTCTAGCATGCAAAACTATCCCATTTTCATAAAGCCAAATTAACAGCTGACTGACTGCATGCCTCTTCTTAACACACAATGACTTTGGGAGTCACAAATGTTTTTTTTTTCCAAGACAGAGTTTCGCTTTTGCTGCCCAGGCTGGAGTGCAATGGCACGATCTCGGCTCACTGCAACCTCTGCCTCCCAGATTCAAGTGATTCTCCTGCCTCAGCCTCCCAAGCAGCTGGGATTACAGGTGTGCACCACCACGCTCGGCTAATTTTGTATTTTTAGTAGAGACGGGGTTTCACCATGTTGGTCAGGCCGGTCTCAAACTCCTGACCTCAAGTGATCCACCCACCTCAGCCTCCCGAAGGACTGGGATTACAGGCATGAGCCACCGCACCCAGGCATCACAAATATTTTTAAGTCCACACTTTCCATCTACAGTCTCTGAGATATTAAGCAAGTCACAAACCCCTCTGACCTTCAGTGTTCTTATTTGTAAACTTGGGATAAGATTCACTTAACGGGTAGTCATTGAATGCCTGATACATGCCATTCATTATTATAGGTGATTGGGATACAGAAGTGAAAAATACAAATAAAAATTAAAGCCACTATGAAACTTTGATTTTTCTGCTCCTCAAGATTGTTTGGAGGAGTACAAAAGAGAACAAAACAAACATAACATTATTAGTGCATCCTAGGTACTCAACGTTAGGTCCTCCAGCTAATCCCCCTCACTCAGTTTTGTTTCACTGTAATAAGTGCTGTGGAGAGAGGGAGAAAATGTAATGAGTCACTTCTGAACTGACTTTAAAAATTGAAAACACAAACCTCATTTAGGCCAATGTTTTTTCAAACTCGAAATTTTCTGTGTTCACTATTATCCTCAAATACCTAACTTCTTCCCTAGTATTTACAATGATTACTATAAAAACAAGCAAACAGATAAATTCGGTTTATAAGAAAATGAAAAAACGTTCTTTAAGATAGAAAACATGTAGAAGTTCATTTCCTACAGTCCTATATATGGTATTTCCCAGAATGACCTGCCCAGAAGTGGAATAGATGGAGAAGGAAGCAGGAAAGGGGTATACTGGTCTCTCTCTAAACACATTTTCAAAAAGGGACACCGTCTCAATAATTTCTAAATTAATATGTTTACAAAGTGGTATTTAGAACTACTACAAAGAAATGAAGAAAGATAGAGGGAGTCTGAAAAAGACTGCATAGTGGGAAGACAGGGTAGACAAATGGTGCGGCGTTCCTCCCCACCAATGCAACAGGTCTTGCCCAACCCTGCAGACATAACCACTATGCCCTCCCTCCAGGGAAACTACCTCTGATTTTAGAGCCCTGCATGTCTCTAACCCAGCCCACAGTCACTAACGGGTGAAGAATAATGGCTCTACACCATGATCACATTTTTCCCATCAGTCTTACTCTCACACCACTTGTTTACCTTGCAAATCATCCACTATTGAGAACTAAGTGGCTATAAGCGAATCTAGTAATGATCAACTAGTAGGCTTTTTGGGAGATATCAATTGCCTCTAAAAATCGGATGTTCTTCATTTGTGTGTCCTCTCAGAATATTTTTAAATGCAAAAAAATAAGATGCATAGGGAATAAAAAGGAAGCCAAACAGTTTGAAATATAATTGTTGAAAAAGTTTTAAATATTCATGATATAAAAATACATAGAATTCTCTACAAATAAATTAAAAATAGACCTACTAATGGGTCTACCACAATTATAATTTCAAATAATGATGATATTAAATGACACGTTATCTCTATGTGTCATGAAAATAAATGTAATATCTGTTAGTTACATGGGAAGCTAATAATACTAGGATGTGTTGCCTATACTAATAATTGAAAGAAATTCTGTATTTCAGCTCGAGTTAGTGAAAATAAAAATGTAATTCTTTGTCACATCCAAGAATATGAACTCTTTGGATTCCACGTATGCAAAGGGTCCATAGACTGCAGGTTAAGAAACCAGATTAGAGGCAGGCGACGGCTCTAAATCTCTCTACAACCTCACTACCAGGTAACAAAGGAGGTACGTGTCTGACAGAATCCTGTCATTTAAGTAACAGGCAAGCCCAAAACCATATGCATCCTGTTCTTTAAACCTGATGAGATCTGAGCCCTCTTTCTTTTTAAAGCCTGATAGCACCTTGCAGAAAAGGCTTACCCAAGCCAAATGTGCCAAATTCTAACACCACAATTTAATCCTCAAGTAGAGTCAGACATCCAAGAATCCTTCAAATTAGCGACTGAGGACAGAACATCTCAGGAATCATGCGCAGGCACTCGTCAGGGCTGCTGCACACAGCTGTGCTCGTTGAGCACCGCATAACCCTGTAACCAAATGCAGCACCCCTGTTGTCATTGCTAAGGGTACAGACAGTCCTAACGGTGTAGACATCCTCAGGGTATAGCTGGGCTCTCATCCTTCTACCTTGTTCCAAGAGGCAATGCTCAAAATATTTAACATCACAAATACCACAGACTACCCAATCAGAATGGATGCTGACTATAAACAAGTGCAGTCATGTACTGCATAATGTCATTTTGCTCAACAATGGACCACATATATGACAGTGGTCCCGTAAGATTATCATAGAGCTGAGAAGTTCCTATCACCTAGTGACAGCACAGCTGTTGTAAGTTATAGCCATTGTACTATCATAGCACAACACATTACTCACATGTTTGTGGTGATGCTGGAATAAACAAACCTACGGTGCTGCCAGTCATATAAAGGTCTAGCTCATACAATTATAAACAGCACATAATATTTGATAATAAACAACTATGTTACTGGCTTTTGTATTCATTATGATATACTTTGCACTCCTTCTAGATACATTATATAATATTCTATATATTATATAACATAATAGATCTAGAAAGAGTATAAAGTATATTTTATATATAATGTAAAATATATAGATATATAAAAGTTTAGGAGTATAAAGTATGTTACCCATATATTATATAATTTATGTAATAGAATATATATATTTTGAGACAGTTTCACTCTTGTTGCCCATTTATATAATAAAGTATATTTTATATATTACATATTATATATTTTATATATATACACACATTTTTTTTTTTTTGAGACAGAGTTTCACTCTTGTTGCCCAGGCTGGAGTGCAATGGCGTGATCTCGACTCACTACAACCTCTGCCTCCTGTGTTCAAGCGATTCTCCTGTCTCAGCCTCCTGAGTAGCTGGAATTACAGGAGCCTGCCACCACGCCTGGCTAATTTTTTGTATTTTTAGTAGAGACGGGGCTTCACCACGTTGGCCAGGCTGGTTTCAAACTCCGGACTTCAGGTGATCCAACTGCCTCGGCCTCCCAAAGTGTTGCAATTACAGGCGTGAGCGACCACACCTGGCTACCTTCTATATATTTTTAAAAATTAATTGTAAAATAGCCTTAGGCAGATCCTTCAGGAGGTATTCCAGAAGAAGGCATTGTTATCATAGGAAATAACAGCTCCATGTATGTTATTGTCCCTGAAGACCTTCCAGTGGGACAAGATGGGAGATGGAAGACAGTGATATTGATGATCCCGACCCTGTGTAGACCTAGGCTAATGTGTGTGTTTGTATCTTCATTCTTAATTTAAAAAGTTTAAAATAGAAAAAGAATTTTTATGGAAAAACGCTTATAGCATAAGGATCTGAAGAAAACACTTTTGTAAAGCTGTACGATGTGTTTGTGTTTTGAGCCATGTGTTATTACAGAAGAGTCAAAAACTTTAAAAAATTTTAAAGTTGTATAAAGTAAAAATGTTATAATAAGCTAAATTTATTATTGAAAAAAGAAAAATATTTTTTATCAATTTAGTATAGCCTGAGTGCTTAAAAAGTCCACAGTGGCATGCAGTAATATCTTAGACCTTCACGTTCACTCACTGTTCACATTCATTCACGGACTCACCAGAGCAACTTTCAGTCCTGCAGGCTCCATTTATGGTAAGTGCCCAATTCTGGTGTGCCACTTTTAATCTTTTATGACAGCTTTTTACTGTACCTTTCTATGTTTATGTTTGTTTAGATGTACAGATACTTATCCCTGTGTTTTCATTGCCTACAGCATTCAGTTACAGTAGCATGCTGTATAGGTTTGTAACCTAAGAACAATAGGTTCTACTATAAAGCCTAGGTGTGCAGTAGGCTATCCAATCTAGGTTTGTATAAGTACACTAAATAATGTCTGTGAAAGGACAATGATTTGCAAAAGACAAATGTTTGCAAAAGACAAAATTACCTAATGACAGATTTCTCAGAATTTATCCCTGTCGTTAAGCAACACATGACTATGACATAGTCACGACAGTATGTCCTAGCCAAATTTCAAACTTGTCTTACTCATGCAAGGGTGGGAGTATCTTCTAGGGCATCCCCATATCTTGACCACTAAATTTCACCAATGAAAGTCCATTTCCAATCTATCATGTACTCATTAACAAAGCCTGTAGTATTGATCAGAAATCAACTTAACTAAAACAGTCATTTATAGTAACCATTTCTGAAGTGTGGCCTCTTGATTAAATTCTGGTTAATTACTTCTGAAGGGTATAGTCCAGCAACTATATTTTGCGTATGGATTAAAATGAACACAAATGCAAATATATATCACACAAACTATACTAAAAGTCTTTCTAAAGAATTATGAACCAGCCGGATGCGGTGGCTCACACCTGTAATCCGAGCACTTTGGGAGGCTGAGGCAGATGGATCACCTGAGGTTAAAAGTTCGAGACCAGCCTGGCCAATATGGTGAAACCTCATCTCTACTAACAATACAAAAATTAGCTGGGCATAGTGGCGGGCTCCTGTAATCCCAGCTACTCAGGAGGCTGAGGCAGGCGAATCACTTGAACCTGGGAGGTGGAGGTTGCAGTGAGCCAAGATCCTGCCATTGCACTCCAGCCTGGGCAACAGAGCAAAAACTCCATCTCAAAAAAAAAAAAAAAAAGAATTACAAACCAGATACTCAATTATCACTACTTTAATAAAACAATCTATTAGGTTTTTAATATGACAAACTATCTTTGAAGAAAAAAAAAAAACTCTTACACTTATCATTGGAAAGAATTCAAAGAAAACTTTATTTTTGAGCTTGGGTGCTGCATTTTCCCTCTATTAAATGGCATTTTACAAGTTTTGGGAAATCCCCAAACTGCCATGAAGTTTTAAAGGAATCAAATCCAGCAGGGAGAGCCTGTCGTCCCCTTTACGGAGCACGAAGGGATGTAGTTTTTAAAAGCTTGTCTAGAGAGACTAGAAAAGATCAAAGTTTAGAGCATGGAAAAATTGTGATGAAAACAGGCAGAGATATAGAAGAAGATAAAGTTGTTCTTTTAAAATGTCAAGTTTGAATGCGTGTGAGAGAAATAGACATTTTTACGGCACAACCTGAGAAGCAGAAAAACATGATGAGTGAGATTGAAAAGGAAGGCATTTGGGCAGAGCTAGATTTCTATCTTCCTGCTCTGATATCAAAGCAATCTCGAGCACTTAGACAGTAGTACTACATTCCACTAGGCTGCACCTAGTGAAACTGTTTTTTAAAAAAATCAAAGTCAGGATTATGTGAAAGAAATGTATGAAGGTAAGTACTCAGCTAGCCCAGAAGTCAAAAAATAGCCCAAACAAAACTCTCAAACAACAGTGTAAAAGTTAGAAAGAGAAAATGGCAGCTATAAAAAACAGAGATGTACACTAAACTTGTTCTGATTTTTAAAAATTGCAAATAAACAATGATATTTCTAATAGCAGATTTACTGAATCCTGACCCAAACAAAGACAACTAAGATTGCCCAGGACTCAATAAACGGTCATGACAATAGTTGAAAACACCATTTTCTTTTCTTCTGGGATGCAGCTTGACTATATTTCCCAGCACCCTTTGAGGTACTGTGGGCCAAGTGACTGAGCTCTGAACAATCAACTGTGGATGAAAATGACCCTCACCTCAAATCTGACCCACACAAACCATTCGTGCACACCTCCACAGTTTTTCTTTCATCTTCCACAAGCTTAATGGTTGGAGAAGATTTTGAGGACCTGCAGAAAAGTTGGAGCACAAGGAACCTGGTTTCTGAAAACAATACATAGAACAAAAGCAGTGCACAAAAAATATGGTTACCCATGAACGGGGGGACTGTGAGCAACCCTTTGCTCACTTCCTTTCAATTTCCTGTACTCCTTTACATTTTTATAATAAGCAAACACTAAGAATATTTTTAATATTTTTCATTTCCTTTTAACTTCCTCTAGTTCTCTAAATTTTTATAATAAGCAAACGTTAAAAAATATTTTTGTTCTATGATCTAGTAAGTTAATATATTTAAAAAAGCAAAAATGTTAACTTTCTAAAAGTAAAATTATTCCTACTTTCTTTTAATAATTCTAGAAGGAGGGCTGGGAATGCTCTCAGCATTCAATAAATGTAGTAAGAAAGAATGAATAGTGTATTAGTTCGTGCTCCCACTGCTACAAAGAAATACCTGAGACTGCGTAATTATAAGGAAAAGAGGTTTAATTGGCTCACGGTTCTGCAGGTTGTATAGGAAGCATACTGGATTCTGCTTCAGGGGAGGCCTCAGGGAGCTTTTAGTCATGGTGGAAGGCAAAGCGAGATCAGGCATCTTACTTGGTGGGAGCGGGACTGAGAGAGCGGGGAGAGGTGCCACGTGCTTTTAAACAATCAGATCTCACAATAACACATTCACTGACATCACAAGAACAGCACCAAGGGGGTAGTGCTAAGCCATTCATGAAGGACCACCCCATGATCCAATCACATCCCACCAGGCCCCACATCCAACACTGCGGATTATAATTTGACATGAGATTTGGGCAAGACACAGATCCAAACCATATCAAATATTTACTGATACCCTCAACATTTTGCTTATTTGTCAAAGCTTCTCTTAAAATGTGACAACCTCAACTAAAATGCTTGAGACAAAAAAAAAAAAAAATACTGCATACATTCTCCTCATGGTGTAAAGCACCCTGTGCCTACCATCCTTACTATATGTGGAAAACATCCATGACTGTTTTCCACAAACATAATCAAAGACAGAATTTGAGATTTTTTTGGTTTTTAGAAGGAACATTGCACTGTTGGTTCATATTGATCTTATAATCAACTAAAATCCTCAAGTCTTTTTCACATAATTTGCTTTCAAGCCTGATTTACCTCATTCTGTACTTGAACAATTGGTTTTATTTACTTCCAAATGCTGGACTTTAAATTGATCCTTGTTAGGCTTTATCTTATTTGTTTTGGTCCATTGGTAGATTCCATTGAGATGCCCTTGAATTCCTGATTCTGCAATGTTGCATATTACCTATTTCTCTGAATATGATCTCCTAAGTCTCCAAAGTTAAAGACAAAACTGTTAAATGAGTATGATAAAATTAATGATTCAGGTAATACCCTAGTACCTGGCATCAAGGAGTCAACTGAAGCCTACTCGCTAATGAGCCACCAAGTCACCAACTGCACCATCCACACTAGACACTACCCACTGGTAGGATGGAAGCTCCAAATACACTTTCTACTCTATATAGGAAGACTCAAGACTCAGCTTCCTAATCAAAAACTGATGTTTGCATCAACAGGTGCTTTGCCCATTTTTTTCGTTACAAACTATGAATTTCATTTTTAAAAAATCTATTGTCTCCCTTGATCTGGATTTCTGTTTACCTCATCTGTTTGTGGAATTATTGCTACCAGTCCACTAAAAGGTTGAAACCTACATTATTAGGGGTAGGGAGGCTAATGGGTCTCTGACATAATGTTCCATCCCTTCACTTTTATCTACCCTAAGATGAATCAGTGACATGCTCTTAAAGTTTTTGACATTCTCATATTTTCAACCAGTTCTTCCTACTGGCCAGGATATGGCAGTTTCCCTTATTGATTCCTCTACCCCATGGAAAAAATAGTCAGCAAAGCTAAGTTAAAAAATTGTGGGAAGTTACAGGTTACAGAAAAAAACGTTTAGGAGATGTCTGAATAATTGGCATCTCATTTTACTCATATTTCTTATTTATCACTTTGGAAATCTCTTCCAGTAAGGCCTCATTCAAATTCTCTATTTCTTTTGGGCATATCTATATTATACTCCTACATGTCATGATTCCAGGAATGCAGAACCTCACCAGATGGGTGGTGGTAAAATGGAAGAAGACATTCACAATTATGAGCAGCTCTAGTATAGTATAGAGAACAACAAACCATCTTGGTTTGCCTGGGACTTGCAGGGACTTTTAGGACATAGGACTTCCAGTGCTAAAAGTGGGAAAGACCTGTGCAAATTCAGATGAGTTGGTCACTTTAAAATAGTAAACATCCTGTAATCCCAGCATTTTGGGAAGCCAAGGTGGGTTGATCATCTGAGGTCAGGAGTTCAAGACCAGCCTGGCCAACATGGCAAAACCCCATCTCTACTAAAAATACAAAAATTACCCAGGTGTGGTGGCGCATACCTGTAACCCCAGCTACTCAGGACGCAGAGGCAGGAGAATCACTTGAACCTGGGAGACAGCGCTTGCAGTGAACCAAGATCACACCACTGCACTCCAGCCGGAGTAACAGAGACTCTGCCTCAAAAATAATAATAATAATAAAATAAAATAGTAAACAAATGCAGTATCTACCTTGAAAATCACTAAAAGTTTTCTCTAAATTTATATTTCCTGAGTTTCACATAGAAGTGTATTTCTCTGTGATTTTGCCTTAAAACCACCATAGGCATCTTGGCTAACACGGTGAAACCCCGTCTCTACTAAAAAATACAAAAAACTAGCCGGGCTAGGTGGCGGGCACCTGTAGTCCTAGCTACTTGGGAGGCTGAGGCAGGAGAATGGCGCGAACCCGGGAGGCAAAGCTTGCAGTGAGCTGAGATCCGGCCACTGCACTCCAGCCTGGGCGACAGAGCGAGACTCCGTCTCAAAAAAAAAAAAAAAAAAAAAACACCATAGGAAACAGCATATAGTCCCTGACTAAATGATGGGAAAGGAGTATCTTCAAATACTTATTTTAAACTTACCTAATAATATTTCTCCCCTCCTTCTTAATCTCTGTGAGATATAGGTATTAAGACTGAGTGGCCCTTAAAATTTTTTATCGAATTAATCTACTTCTTTCTATCTCCACAAGTACCACCCTAGTTCAAGCCATGATGGATGAACACTTGCCTGGATTTATTTCAGCCACCTTTTACTCATACTTTTTCAAGCTATCTATAATGGACAGTTGGTTTTCATTTTTGCCTTTGTTTTGTGTCTAATTTTCAATCCATTATGAATGAGCACTTTTGTAACGTACAATGAAAACATGTTATTTGGAAACTAATCACGCACTTGGTTGTACAACAATGCCAAACTTGCCGTAAAAGTTTCTAAAGGCTTCTTCTCAGTTTCTGTACTTACTTCATCACAGGCCAGTAATAAATAGTGTGTTGGTCAATAGCCATCTATGGCTCACACTCTGAATAATGCTGTTCTAATAGATATCATCGCTTCCACTCTGCGCCCTATTCTTCCTATCAAAAACATCTAGAATGATCTTTTAAAATGTAAATTAAATTATATCAGCCCTCAGCCTATAAAATAACTGAAGAAGAGGGGGATGTTAGTAACATAAACTCTGGACTAAACTCGAGCCAGACTGCCAGGACTTAAATCTCCGCTCCACAACTGACTAGAGCTGTGTGACCCTGGGCAAGCCACCAAATAGCTATGTGCCCCAGATTCCTCATCTAAAAACTGAGATAATAGCATTTACTACATAGGGCTACTGTAAGGATTAAACACATAAATTTCTATAAAGTGATTAGAACAATGTCTAGTACATACTAAGCATGTATGCTGCTTCTACGGTTATTTATTATTAGCATGGCTGTTAACATCCTACCTTTATAAATGTTACAACCTACAAGTTACTCCCTCTCTCTCCTGCCTCATCTAAACAACAAAGTGTCAAGCCAGCTCCTATCATGCAATAAAAGAGCGATACATTGAAGACCATTTGTGGTAGATCAGATCATTGTTCAGCAAATATTCACTCCCTTTTCTCTACCTCCCTGGGAGACTTTGCACTTGGTCATGTGATTTATTTAGCCGTTGGGACATTAGCAAGCATGATGTACCCAGAGGCTGCTACAGTTGGGCTTCTGCCACCACCATGAGAAGAACAAGTCCTAGGCAGCCCACTGGCTCCAGAATATTGAGAGCAGCATGGATCACAACTCAATGGAGCCTGCAGCCAGCACCCAAGCCCAGGCAGCCCCAGCTGAGCTCAGCAGAGCAGCCCTGGCCAATCACTGTGTCCCTGAAATTGTGTGGCGGTTTTTTTTTGTTGCTGTTGTTGTTACACAGCAAAAGCTAACTGTTCACAGTATCCCACCTCTGTTCTTTATTTTAAATTCTTCCCTGCTTATATATGTGCTATGGTATATTCTGGAGAATTAGCATACTAGAAAAACTGCCTATGTATGGCTGCTAGCCCATTCCATGATTTGAAAATCTTGGGAAACTCCTTTTATGCTTTGAGCACTTTACTTCCGCCTGTATGTACACATATAATTATACACATATAGTGTATGATTATACATACAGGTAGAAGTGCTCTCCTATTGGAGACCTATGTAAAGTCAATCCAGAAGCATGGAATTTAGAGGTAGTCCCCTAATTTTCCATTATCTAAGTAGTGTAAACTCAGGCTGATCTTTATAAGCTGAGTGAAGAATATGAGAAATCATGCCAGGAGACCGTTTTTTTATAAGCATAAAAGGAAAAATTAAAATTATCATTTCTGTTTCTTTCCTCCTAGACAATATAAGACAGAAACTAAATAACCATAGACATCTTAGATCAAATCTAAAATTAATTCTAACACATGCTAGTGACAGTCTAAAACTGCCCACTAATTTTCCATGAGATTAATGTTTGCTATAATATTCAAATATTGACTTTATATCTCCTGGAATTTTCAAAAATAAATATGTACTCTTGCTCATATCACAGAATTGTAAAACATTTTGGTCTGCATTTCCCTGCAAGGATGTAGCAAAATGGTTACAGTAATGGTTTCCTAGGCTCCTGCAAACTATTCATCTGGATGTATGTAAATCTGGGTCTGGATGACTACAGTGTGTAGATCATTAGCCAATTAATAGGTTTTATAAATGTTATTGTATGTCAACTGCAAAGGACTTTACTTACTGTAAAAGCTTAGGCTATCACTTCAAACTTATTCCCACATGTCAAATAAATAACGATTTGGGAAAACATTTTGAAGTTTGAACTGAGGTAGAAGCTAATGATAGAATGGCTCAGTATGGACCCTGTTACTATTTTTCAACCAGGAAATATCCTGTTACTTTAGCCACTGCTTTTTCACCTTGTAAAAATAATGGCGAATTACACAGGACTTGCCCTTGGAGGCAGCAAATTGGGGGTTGGGCTACTTGAAATTAATACTCCTTACTGTTGTAATTCATTGACCTGTATGAAATGAATGCTACAATGGTTTTTTAATCTACACCTTAAAGGATTTTTTCAGTTTGGCTTTTGGCCTTGACTAAGGTTCACTGGATTTATGTTTGCTTTGTAAAATATACAAAAAATTACTGCACGAAGGTCATCATTGGGTTACTGGTATAACAACTGTACTGCAACCTATTCAACAATCCATAGCTAAAAAGAACTCAGTTCTCCATCCCCCTGAAAGTACATGCCAATTCTGCAAAAACTAAAACAAGAGCATAGCGGAGGTCTGCATCAAAACCCCACTGGAAAAAGTACAGTAAGTCTGGAAGCAACTGGTGCCGCTACATAAAAGGCTACCAATAAAAGAAAAAGCCGTGGGGATCAAAGCATCATAGCTCTTAGTCTGGCAAGCAATCCAATTGATTCTGCATATCAGCTTCTACAGCAAGTGAGTTTCCCGGGTTCTCATGCCTGTCTTAGGGGAAAAAGAAGTTATTGGGAGTAATGGTTTACAAAAAGTCTGCATCTAAATCTTTCATAAAACATTGGAAAGTTTATATCATCCATCCTGCCTCCTCTAAGCATAATTCAGAAGTGAATAAGGAAATTATGGGAGAGCGATAAAGCTAGTAATGGAATTTACATATTTTTAAGGACATATTTTGTCAGAAAAAAAAAAATGTTCATGATGGAAGTCTTCTCTCCACAAAAACACATAAGGTTGAAATGGCTGATTTAAGACACATGTGACAAGGCTTTCTAGCATGTAGTGTAAAATTATCAATCAAACCCAAAGCTGCAATGACTCTTTAAAACAATTCTTACCAAATATATAGAGAGAGTGGAGGGGAGGAGGCAGACAGCAAGAGAGGTTTATTCTTAGAAAAATTGTCCCTATATCTGGCAAAGGGAATATGTTGATTGGTAATTCTAAAATGAATGTTTTGTTGAGCAGTAAAAAGTGGAGTGTCAGTGAATCACTCCAGAGAAGGAGACTGAGCTGGGTTTAAAGCCACATGGAGTTGTAGTCTCAGCTTCAACATTGATTGGCTGGTAGACTTTGGGCAGATGAAGAACCTGCATTCACATGGAGTTCTACTATTCTGTAAGTGCTTCTTTTTTGTTTGTTTTTTGTTTTGTTTTGTTTTTTGGGTGTTTTTTTGAAACAAATTCTCACTCTGTCACCCAGGCTGGGGTGCAGTGGCCCGATCTCAACTCACTGCAAGCTCCCCCTCCTGGGTTCACGCCATTCACCTAACTCAGCTTCCTGAGTAGCTTGGACTACAGGAGACAGCCACCATGCCCGGCTAATTCTGGTTTTGTATTTTTAGTAGGGATCGAGTTTCACCATGTTAGCCAGGATGTTCTCAATCTCCTGACCTCATGATCCGCCCACCTCGGCCTCCCAAAGTGCTAGGATTACAGGTGTGAGCCACTGCGCCCAGCTAGTATTCAGAAAGTGCTTCTATATGCATTACCATGATGGATTGTACTCTTGTTCAAAATACTTGCTGCTCCTCCCTGCAGGGAACCCATTCCTCCAGGGGAGATCCTACTTTCCACTCCTTTGATGTCAGGATTAGCACGTGACTTCAAGCTGAAGCCTTAAGAGCCAGTATTTGCTTCACGATAATCTCTTTACCCAGGCATCACACAGTAATGTCCCAGATAGGAGCTGCTAGGTGAGCCTGGTCCTAAAGAGATCATCAAGGACAGCCACAGCTGACCCACTATGGGCCTGTAGCATAAGCATGAAATAAACCCTGGTTGTAAATCACTGAGATTTGGGGGTAATTTGTTACTTAAGAATAACAGCCTAAGCTGACGGTTAGAATCACACTGATAGAATTTAATTCTTAACTGAGACTCAAAGAAGTTATGTTTTCCATGCTTAAGGGCACCCAAAAAAATAAGCTGATATTCTTTCCCCTTCCTGGACTGTCTGTGATGTTACATTTTGGGCCTTCATTTCCTCATCTACATACTGAGAGAGTTGGAATAAATTATCTCTAAAGTTCCTTCTTCCACCCCTAACATTCTATGTTCATCTGATTCCTCCTTTCATAGATTCTAGCTTTGCAAAAATTACTTGGGTAACATGTGTTACTGTTAGTAGTTATATTAGATATATTCTCTTGGACAAGATCCAAAATATTTGCATATTATAAAAATTCCACAACTATTACGGCAAAGTTCTAGAGCATACAGATTTGCACTGTTTGATACTTTACTTTGTAAATATGTTACTCAGTTTTTTAATATATTTGCATACCATATTTCTGATTAAATTGCAGGATGCTTTGTAAGAAAAAGTTTTTTTCTTTCTTTTAGCTTATTTCTTACTATGCCTTAGCATGTTTTAATAGGTGCTTAATAAATGTGCCTCTTAACCAATCAATCTTTTAATTAAAAAACAGAAAACAGGCCAGACACAGTGGTTCATGCCTGTAATCCCAGCACTTTGGGAGGCTGAGGCAGGCGGATCACCTGAGGTAGGGGTTTGAGATCAGCCTGACCAACATGGAGAAACCCTGTCTCTACTAAAAATACAAAATTAGCCAGGCGTGGTGGCACATGCCTGTAACCCCAGCTATTCAGGAGGCTGAGGCAGGAGAATCGCTTGAACTCGGGAGGAAGAGGTTGCGGCGAGCCAAGATAGTGTCATTGCACTCCAGCCTAGGCAACAAGAGTGAAACTCCATCTCAAAAAAAAAAAAATAGAAAACATTTTTGACAAAAGAATAAAACACTGATTGTAAAGATTTTACAGATGGCAACAAATTTATTTGATATTCCTATTAAGAGGTGGGGTCTAATTCCCCTCTTGTTGAATTTGGGCTGACCTTAGTGACTCACTTGTAAGCAAGATAATGCAACAAAAGTGATGTTGCATGATTTCTGAGACTAGGTCAGAAAGAGTCCTGCAGCTGCCTCCTTGTTCATTGGAACACTCACTCCTGGAGACCAAATATAAGAAGTGCAACTATCCTAACCCACCATGCTGTGAGGAAGCCCAAGCCACAGAAGGAGGCCACATGCCAGGCACTCCAGCGGACAGTTCCAGTGGAGCCTAGTTTTCAGGTCATCCCAGCCCAAAAACCAGACCCATGATTGACGAAGCCTCTAGATGATTCTAGCTCTCAGCTACTAACATCACCCCCCACACCCTTATTGTTTGAGTCTTCCTAGCAGAGGTCCCAATCCCATAAAGCAGAGACAAGCAATCCTTTCTCTGCCCTGTATAAACCCCTAACCCATAATATCCATGAATATAATAAAGTGGCTGTTGTTTTATGCCACTAAATTTTGGGAGCGCTTATGTAGTAGTAGATAACTAGAGCATATGGTATCTGTAAAAGTCAGCCTAAGCCACAGTGTTAGCCCAGACAAACACAAAGAAGTGTGGGCAACCACGTTTTCCTGCTTTGTTTATTCTTATTAGGGTATAACAACCTACTGGGGTAAATACCTCCCCAGGAAGAGCAATCTAGAAGACAGGAGTATTAAAACATCAGGCAGAGATACAATCGAATTATTATCAAGCAATTGCAACATAAAAAGAGTAGGCACTGATAGAATCTCAGAGCCTATTACTTTACCGTGCAATTGCAACACAACAAAAACACCAGTCACAGATGCAATCACAAAGACAAGTGGAATCAATACTGACTCTAAAATACATTACAGGCTATTTTTAAATAAATATGTAAAATCTGCTTTAAATTGATTCTAGCTCAGCGTAGCAAACTGCTGTAACAAGTTTTACATACAAAGCCTAGAGAAAAGAAGAGGGAGGAACAACCTGGAGCACGCACAGCTTGGAGTGGAGACATTCTTCCACTTAAACTTCTTGCTCCACGACATGTTGCTGTTCTTTATACTCAACAACAAATTTCACCTTATGGATCTCAAAAGCTCTGCTCTGGGAGACGACCAACATGTTCAAACAATCACAGCTAGAGAGTTAAAAATAAAGCCAAGTGCTCTTTAATCTCAACTCAGTTTCCTAAGAAATCTGTACAGAGGGAGCAATAAAAAGTGCTAAGTTTTTTTTGTTTGTTTGGGTTTGTTTGTTTTCAGAGCCAGGTATCATGTTAGTTTATGTGCACTTAAGATAGGCTTAATGATATATCTGTGCAGTGTACTACTCTAGGCACCATGGAGATCAAAAATATGAAAAGCATAGCCCTGGCCGGACATGGTGGCTCACGCCTTGTAATCCCAGCATTTTGGGAAGCTGAAGTGGGTGGATTGCTTGAGCCCAGGAGTTCAAAACCAGCCTGGGCAACGTGACAAAACCACGTCTCTACAGAAAATATAAAAAACTAGCCGGGTGTGGTGGTGCACGCTTGTAGTCCCAGTTACACGGGAGACTGAGGTGGGAGAATCACCTGAGCCCAGGAATTTGAGGCTGTAGTGAGCTGTGATTGTACCACTGCACTCCAGCCTGGGTGACAGAATGAGACTCTGTCTCAAACAAATTAAAAAGACAAGACATATTCCTTGCATATTCCTTGCCCTCCAAGAGTTACTGTTTTATTGTGAGAGAGATAGGTAGGTCTAAAAGTACCAATTGTACGAAGTAGAAGGTATTAAGAACCGAAAGCAAGACCTATTTACTAAACAGAAATGTATATCAAAAAGCTTGGATTTAAGCTGGGCACAGCGGCTCACACCTGTAATACCAGCACTTTGGGAGGCTGAGGTGTGAGGTGAGAGGCTCCCTTGAGACCAAGAGTTCGAGACCAGTCTGAACAACATAGCAAGATCCCTATATCTACTTAAAAAA
The DNA here is from genome assembly GCF_037993035.2 of Macaca fascicularis. Classification (NCBI taxonomy): domain Eukaryota; kingdom Metazoa; phylum Chordata; class Mammalia; order Primates; family Cercopithecidae; genus Macaca; species Macaca fascicularis. The sequence continues at coordinate 25,250,321 of NC_088376.1, read as the reverse complement.
AAAAAAAAAAAAAAAAAAAAGAAAAAACTTGAATTTGACTTGGACATTAAGTAATCTAAGTAATACCCTGATATTTTAAATCCATTACTATAAATTCATACATACCCCCATTTTCATACTTCCCTTCCAAAATGGCAGCTTCCTTAGACAAAAGAACTTTTGACTACATGTTTTCTTTTAAAAAATCCCTCACTATGCCCTTCAAGTATGTTGCCACATAGCAGTGCTCAATATGTATTTGTGGAATTAATGAATACAATGTATTTGATGTAAGGCCTACCACTAGAAAGTAGCAGCTCAAGAGAATTTGGTTCTTAGTGTCCCAGGCTCTTTTGGCTTACATCTATGGCGTTTGTTGCTTTTGCTCTCGTCCCACTTTTAAAAGCTGCCGATATGGTTTTAATTAAACTTGAAGTATTACCTCAAACATTTTGCATTTTGAGCTTTATCATGAATTTTGTGATAAAAAGGTTTAGTCTTGGCCGGGTACGGTGGCTCACACCTGTAATCCCAGCACTTTGGGAGGCCGAGGCGGGCAGATCATGAGGTCAGGAGATGGAGACCATCCTGGCCAACATGATGAAACCCCGTCTCTACTAAAAATACAAAAATTAGCTGGGTGTGGTGCCACATGCCTGTAAGCCCAGCTACTCAGGAGGCTGAGGCACAAGAATCACTTGAACTCAGGAGGTGGAGGTTGCAGTGAGTCGAGATGGCCCCAATGCACTCCAGCCTGGCAACAGAGCAAGACTGCGTCTCCAAAAAAAAAAAAAGAAAGAAAGAAAAGAAAAAAAAATGGTTTTGTCCTCTGGGCAAGAAAATGGCCCTTCTCTGTGAACTTGAAATCATATAATTGACAGATGATGATATATTTCACCTACAAATGACAGGAGTCCTGGCCTCGTTATTCTACCTTCTGCTAGAAAGTAGATTCCCACAGGCATAGGGTGCACGGTCTACCAGCTTTGCAAGGGTCTTTTAAATGTTTGAGATCTGATAAAAGATTTATTGACTCCAAAATATGAAAAGAAACCTGTAAAATCAAAGTAAAAAATGATTAATTAAATGCTTTTGAAGCATAAAGTTACATTACCTACATGACTGCACCTCGGCTTCTACAGTTATGCAAAAATTATATGTAATGTGGGCTATGGCTATCTTTTAATATATTTGAAAGGATATGAACTGTCAGGATACAATGGGAACGCTTCTTTGCCTCCCCAGCTGCCACTCTTTCCACTCTATTTCTCCAGCCCTACTTTTTCTCCAACACATCCCTAATTTTGTTCAGATGCTCACCCTTTCGCCCAAGCAGCCATGTGCCCAATTCTACAAATGAACCTTATTGGTGTAACGGTGAAAGGACTTTCTCTACCATTAGTTGGCTCCAAAATTGGCATACAACTCAACTCTCACCAACAAGATATGAAAAGAATTCTGCTGGGGGAAGGCGTGTTCTGGACAAAGTTTGTTTTGTCGTAAAAGAGAGGCAGTCCCTTATGTCTGAAGTCTTTTCTGGCTGAACATGATGACTGGAACTACTCCAGACATTTTGTTGAAGGCTGAGGAATACTGAGGATGGCAGAGTGAAGAGATGGAAAGAACTTGGGTCTTTGATGACATGGTCAAGCTGTTGAATCAACCTACCCTGAAGCCCACCCTACCTCGGAATTTCATGAGATTAAAATGTCCTTTCTGTTTAATCCAGTTTAATCCAGCGCTTTACAAGTCCCCTGCTATCTTAACCAAGGAGCAAAACATTCCCCTTCCTGCTTCTCTGTTATCATCTATTTTGGTCATCTTCAGCTCAGAGAAAAAGGTCTTTACTATCACTGGCTGTAAGTCACCCGGGGCAAGAATCATATTATACTGGTTCCGTGTCAGTGAGTGGTACTCATATGACTAGTGACTATCCTTCCTCATATTGCTGCAACATCTTCATTCATGACAATGGCTAGATTCAGCTCTGTGGCTGGGCTCAGTCAGTTGACATCACTGGATATAGTCTGAGGACTATTGGGAAGTCATGGATAAAAATACCTCTACTAGATTTTCACCACTAAACCCAAGTTAGTATAACACACTAAAAAAGGCATTAATTGCTCCTACCTAAATAATCATTTATGAGCCCACCTGGAATTTTGACCTATGGATTTGTGTGATAATAAATGGGTGTTCTTATAAGCCACTAAGTTTGAAATAATTTGCTACATAGCATTAGAAAAGAAATAAAGTATAGTATACATCATGTAAACATTTTAAAAATACACAAAACTGATATCATGTATGTTAGGGGATCAGCAAAGTGCACCCCCCGGGTGTATCAAGCCCATGTCTTGTTTTTTACAGCTCACAAGCTAAGATCAGTTTTTACATTTTAAAAAGTTTGTAAAAATTGAAAAAGAAGAATATACGACAGAGACTGTATGTGGTTTACAAAAACTAAAATATGTATTATTGTGCCTTTTACAGAAAAAGTTTGTTGACCCTGCTACATACTATTTACTATAGTTTCAGGATGCTGGCTGTGCTGAATGTCTTACACTTGTCCCCTCTGGGTCTATTTCCCAACTTCCTCCTTGCCCAGGAGATTGGCCTGTATGGACTCCATTAGCGGCCTTCTGGCTTCTGGTTGGGTGTGGCCAGTGGGGGTAGGGCCAGGAGACTAAAGGACAGAGGAGAATGAGACTGGGGTGTTGATTTGCCAGCTCCCTCCCTGCAGGGCTGCCATAGGTAGGTTGCATCCCTCAACCAAAGGACACAGATCCTATGGAGGCTGCCCACTCTGTGCCATTGTCTCTTCCAGAATCCAGTACCTCTTCTCTCCTTTCTCCCCTTTAGACCTAGGGGTATTAGCACTCAGATACCCACTGCGATTTCCCTACATTCTATTCTGCCCACACCTGTGTCAATTTTAATGAACACCCCTCCAAATTATTCATCTCAAATGTGACATCTGCTCCCCGCCAGGATCCTGACTGAAACACCCACAAAATTAATTATAGTGGTTACTTTGGGTGAGAGAGGAAAAAGAACAAGGGATGAGAAACAGAAAGCTTCAACTTGAACTTTAATGCTGGCTCTCTTTCATTTATGGAAGGACTAGAAACAAATATGACAAACTCTTAATAATGGCTGATTCTGGATGGCAGAAACAAAGATCTATCTGATTTGTTCAGGCATATATATATATGTGTGTGTGTGTATATATACATATATATTTTTTGTTTGTTTTACTCTCTCAAAATTAAGGGACTTTCCCAGCCACACTGATTACTGCTTAAGACTATCAAAATCATCTATCTATTAATAAATTCAAATCATACAGTCTGCCTGAGCAGCCCCAGTCTTGCCTGATTGGCAGGTGAATCTCCTAACTAGTTGCTTTCTTATCACAACTTGCAACACCCAAATTCCCACTGGCCTTTATGCTCATCACCACCCGAGGCACGAAGCCACAAAAGCAACGCAGCCCAGCAGCCTGGAGGTCAGCTCTTCTCCCAGATGCGCTGTTCCGGGCTCCCCCTCTTCCCCGGACCTCCTTTAGTGGGCTCTCTGTGCTGTTTTCGGAATGAAGTAATAAACCTTCACTGCCAGTACTTGTAAAATGTTCTGGCTTTATGGGACAGCATCTCCTGCTGCTTTGGGCACAAGTCCAGTTTAGCAAAGAATCTGGAAGGAGAGCAAAAAGATGGTTTTCTAACCATTGCACTAGGACGCTAGAAAAGAAAAATTAGATTCATGGCAAAAAAAAAAAAAAAAAAAAAAAAGGGCTCATCTTCAGGACAAATACAAAAAAATAGGACTACTAGCCTGGATCTGACTAAATGAAGTTATAAACATGAAATCCTTGGATTAATCATGAAAGCTTTACATGTGTTAGAAGACACTCCCCTGACACAAACATCCACAAAAGGCTATGTCATCACGACACCCAAGAAGATGAAATACCTGTTCGTCACTTCATAGTTGTCCTTTCCTTTATATAATCTACTCTGCTCATCTGAATTCTGATTTTTAGGGAAGTGCCTTCTGTGAGTTATGTATGCTCAGTGGTTTTACGTGTACTTCATTTTTTACCAGCTGTGACAAGATTTTTAATCTTCATACAAGAGAAAACCAAGCCCGTGCAAGAACAGCCTGTCAGGAATACTTACAACCTTGTAGTTAACTCTCTCCTGAGTGTGATTTAATCAGCAAGGTGCTGCTGACAGTGTGTAATAGAACATTGTAAAAGCTACAGGTTAATACCTACCTCCGAGGGTGCCAAAGGAGATGCCATAAAGGATATGGTAGTGAAATGAAAAAATGATTATTATTTAGCATTTATTAATCCTAGGTGGTACGCTAAACTCTAAAGAACATAGCTTAGACAGAAGCAGATTGCCTCTAAAGTTCTGTGCTTTTCTCAACAAAAATGGAAGAGACTCTTACAACATTACCTCTAAGTGATAATATGAAGTAGAAACAATTTGAATCCATGGACAATGGCAGAAAAATACCAAAATAAAAGCCAAAAGGATTTTGGATGTTTATGTTCTCCAACCACAATCTGCTTTCACACACAGCACAATTTTGTGTATCTACCAGGAGTTGAGAAACTACAGCCTATGGGTTCACCACCTGTTTTTGTAAAGTTTCATTGGAACACAGCCACATCCATTTGTCTACATATTGTCTATGGCTGCTTTTGTTCTACAACAAGAGTTGAGGACTTATGACAGAGGCCATATGGACAGCAAAGCCAAAAATATTACTATTTGGCCCTTAGCAGAAAAGGTTTACTGACCCCTGTTTGAATGGGAGAAAACATGATCTAGACTTATGGTTGTCTCGATAGAGTTACTTATCAATGTATTAATTTATAAGTATTCATTCAAAATTAAAATTCAAGTTAACTTTATGAGGCATTTATAAAATGCCTATGCTTTTGCATAGTATAGGAATGCACATATCACAGTGAAAGTTAACACATCACTTTTCTAGAGCAAAAGCACTTTACCTTGTTGGAACTATAGGAGATTCCCACAGAACAAACTAGTTTCCCTAGCTAGATCTTTACCTTTGAAAAGGCCAAAGATCTGGATGGTTGAATGGAAGGTAAGATTCTACTAGGTATCATTCTATGTAGGATAATTGGTCCATGGTTTAATTTCTAGAACCACTCTAAATTAGATTTTAAAACTATTTGGAGCATTAAGACATTTATTGGTTTTATGTCATAGCCCACAAACTCTTGAGAAAAAAAAAAAAACAGTTGCAATCCACTTCCTGATTCTGTGGTTACAGTATGTTTTAGCCACACAGTCAACAGTGTGATAAAATCAAATGTCATGTGTTTATTCAGAGACCATAAATGGCTTTCTTGATATGAAAGTAAACATTGTTTGAAAACTTCTAGCCTGAAGGATTGCTTTTTAAGTCTTCTTTGAAGAACTCCTTTTAGCACTCTCCAACAAATGTGGACATCGGAAAACTCCTCATTCATCTGAACAGACCAAGAATAGAGTTTAAATCTTCCACATGCATGGAAAGAACATAAATAGCAGTTTTCCAGCACATAGGTGGTGATTTAAATGGATGCTATATTTCATTCCTCAGGAATTGAAGTCTATGACTTAATCTTACCTGCTTAATATCCAAAGATCTGTGTTAGGGTTTTGGTAGCTTACATATGCTCCCTGTGACAACTGAGTAATATTACAACATCATACAGTTTGAAGAGGGGAAAACATTCAAAACCTTTCAAGCCCAATTACTTCATGAAACTATTTTAAAAATCAGACTGAATCAAATTGCTGTATTTCCAAGTATCTTTTTATTTTACAATAATTTTAAAGGATCTATTTGAATTACTTATATCCTTTACCCCCTGTAACTCTGAACCAAAACACTTTTCACAAAGAATGATGAGGAAAATATCCAGGCTTATTCAGAGAACTGAGAATGGATATTCTTAAGCAGAATCGAAACTATCCTTAAACAGAGGGGACTGGGCTTGAGTTCCAGCCCCGGCCTAGGTAACTAATCAGATGAATGTGAATGACCTTGATCAGTTCACTTTCTTGAGTTTTATTTTCCTCATCTCTAAAAGAAAGTAATTTAAATCAAATTCCCAGAGTACTTCTAGTCCTAAATACAATGATGACTAAAGCTTGGCATCTATCATAGTTCTCAATATAATTACGTCTAACCTTCTTCCAACCTCGTTCTGATACATGACAAAATGTCAGGGAGGGGTGGAGAATCACAGTACACCAAACAGGAATTTTATTCTCCGCTTCTAATTTGGAAGGGGTCATCACAATACTGCTAAGCCACAGAGAAAGCGTTTTCTTTGCCCCTCTTTCAGCACTTCATATAAGATTAGGCATAAGTTCAGTCTTGGTTTCTCTGACTGTATTATTTAAAAGAGTAGAAAAAATGATTTATAAAAATAATTTAGGACCATCTAGAGTTTTATGGATCAACATACTGGCACATTGCAAAAATAGCTTTAATTACCTAAAGTATGATGTCCAGAGAGCTTTATAATTTGTTCTTAAAAAAGGATGTGGAACCATTGGAACTCTCAGCTATTGCTGATGGAAATACGGTCCCATTTTGGAAAGATGTTTGGCAGTTTCTTATAAAGTTAAACATACACCCATCCTATGACTCAGACAGAATATGGCTATTAGACTTTCACAAAAATATAATACGAACGTAAACTACAGTACAGCACTTCAAATAAAATTTCACAAGGATTCTGAATTTCTTGAAGTGATATGAAGTATCAAATTATGACAGTGTCACAAACTTACATATCAAGATCCTTCTAAAAAGAACCCAGTCAGCAATCTTTTAGAACAATAATTAGGAAGAATCAAGAATGTGAGAAAATGGATTGATAAACCAAATATTTTAAAGACCAGGTTGGGAAACTTAGGATAACTTAAAACATTCAATGTTTTCTGATATCTAGAAGGACTATCCAAGCAAAAAGAAAACAATTAAGTGGACTTATCTATTCTTTTATATGATGAAAAGTCCTCCAGGAGGTAAGGGGTCCCAGGGAGGAGCTGATGGTGTAAGAAGTAATTAAAAGCAACGAAGCACAAACTGCATACTGGTTATTTTCCAGGATTTGTTATTTAACTTTACCTTTGAGCATTAAAGGAAACAAAGAAAATAGTAATATCCCTGGGCAATAATAATTTCCTACTTTTCAGTTATATTATGCAGAATAATAAACACAAGGAGGGGTAAGCTTTAATGAGAATGCAAAGATGTTTGACAATTTCTCAGATCCACCAACAACAGCAGTGCCATGTAAAAAACACAGACAACGTCCAAACATTTTAAGCCTCAGTTACCAATTTTACATGAAATAAATTCCAAACTCTTCACCTAGCTTACAAAGCCCAGTGTGACTTGGCTTTTGTTCCCTTTTCTCCTCATCTTTGTGCCTTCCTCCTCCTCACCCACTACGTTCCAATTTGTTCCTAGAACTTCCTCCGCTTGGTCCAGCTCCCAGGTTGCACCCAGCCTGCCCTCTGCCTGCAGAGCCGTTTTCCTTATCTCAGCTTGGCATTTCTGTTTTTCAGCCTTCAGATACCTGGAGTGGCCCCTCTCATCTCCCAATCTCAAGAAGCCCCTTATCTACATAAATTTCATAATTCTTTTTTCTTTTTTAAATTTGCCTGTTTTCTCTCTACACTGGCTAGAATGTAAGCTCCAGGAATGCGAGTAACTGGTCTCTTTTGTGCTTGGCACTATGAAAGAAAACATTATTCTGACATTTGTAAAAATGGCAAGGAAGACTTTTTTCAATATTACTGCAATAAGGCAGAGAGATGGAACCCAACTCCAAATACAGCAAGGACAAGTGGGGATTTGTAACCAAAGACCAGGGTAAGGTCAGTGGATGGGCAATTACTGAGAGGAGACACCAAGGGTAAGAGGATTCTTGCTAAGCTAACCTAACAGGATTTGTGTTGAAGGCAGGCCACAATAATCAGATATCAAAGGTTGAGGGATGACTTAGGATTCTTTGGCATGACTGGGCTGGGCAGGTCACAGAGAGGACAGTGCCAAGGTTGAGTTTGGTCAAGAAGAGGGCTGAAAGGAGTCTAACTAAAGTCTGGTCAAGGGGAGGGTCTTTGTCAGCATATGGGAAGCTCTTGAAGAATACTGACCAATTGGGGCTGGGCACAGTGGTTCACACCTGTAATCCCAGCACTTTGGGAGACCAAGGCAGGCAGATCACTTGAGGTTAAGAGTTCAAGACCAGCCTGGCCAACATGGTGAAATCCCCATCTCTACTAAAAATACAAAAAGTAGCCGGGCGTGGTGGCAGGCACCTGTACTCTCAGCTACTCTGGAGGCTGAGGTGGGAGAACTGCTTGAACCTAGGGGGTGGAGGCTGCAAAGAGCTGAAACCAAGCCACTGTACTCTAGCCTGGGCAACAGAGGAAGACTCTGTCTCAACAGCAAACGGCAACAACAACAAAATACTGACCAATTGAATGAATGAACAAATTCTCTCCCCCAAAATTCAAGTGATAGATTTGCTGTTTAAATTTTTTAATTGCTTCACTTTTCTATTTTATCTTGCTCCCAGAAACACCAATAAGAATAAGAATAAACAAGAAAATAAACTCTCTACTTTCTTTCAAGGTGAAAAGAGTAAATCTTCATAATTCATGGTACCTTTTGGCATTTATGCCTCAAAACTTTATTGAGAGTTCACTGTAATGTACTGATTGCTCTTCCAGGCATGCACAGACAAATCCAAAGAAAACATGTCTGCCTTCAAGTTCATTGTCTACCAAGTTCATTGTCACTGTCTACTGAATGATAAATACATGAAGAGATGGGCTGTGGAAAAAGGAGTCCTGGTAGCTGAGAGGAGTAAAAGGCAGAGAGGGAGCCCTGCCTGGCAATGAGGCAGGCAGAAGAAAGACTCAAGTGGAGAAAAATGTAGTGAGAATTTTCCAAATCAAATGCCCTATAGTAAGACTTCCACCAGAAACCCTGCCCGTCTTCCACAAAATTACAAACCCTAGGATGTGGTGGGTGTGATTCAGTTTCTTAAAGGAGCCAGCAAAGGAGTGAGGTTGAGTCAAGAGTTTGTCCAGGGCTTAGACAAAGGGACAGCTGCACTTCTGGGTTATGTTAATATACTGGAAATCATTATTCTGTGGAAGAAAAACATTTAGTACAACTGTTTTAGGGGTGATGTTGATGTAAAAATAATTATAATAAATTGCATAGATATCCATGAGGATATCACCGTAACTCCGATGAATTCAGAGGGATGAGGAAGAAAATGTGCCCCATGTGATGCAGCACTGCTACAAAAATGCTGATCACATGGGCTGCCAGCTCGGTGGCTCTGCAGGAGACAGGTCAAAAGAGGAGAGAGAAAAGTTGAGGCACTCCCCCCTGCTGCTGCTCTTCTGGGCATGCGCCCAGCATCACTTGCACTCTCAGTGGGATGGATGGTTAACTACAAAACTGAAAATAGTATTTGACAATACTTGTGTATTTTTAAAATTTTAATGTGTTTGTCGTATTTCCCAATAAATCGAAAATTTTTTTAATTTTTAAATTTTATCTCAGGGGTACCACAACCCAAAGCTGACTGGGTGATCTGAAATTGCACCACCAGAAAGGCTGACAAAGACAAGACTAGATCAATGTAAGAGAAGTGACATTTGGAGGCAATAATTTCCAACACATGTTCATTTAAACATTGTGCTAATTGGAAGCTCTGCTTCTTCCATGTGAAAGCAACTAATAAGCTGATGACAGCAGAATCAGGCATCAGAACCCCACAAGGAAATTACAGATGTAATAGATACCTCTGGGTGCATATAAGACTTTTAAATCTAAATTGAATCTTTATTTAGAAATCAATTTATGCGGGTAGACTCTTTGCCCAAGGGTATTTGTTTGCTACTTTATGAATGTTTCAAGCCAGCAATTTTTTCCTAGGTTTATAAATGCCTCTGACTAAATAAAATATGAGGATAGATGTGTATAATAAATATGTTTTTGACATTATCTATTTATTTGTCCATTGAAGTGTACAGACTTTATCTAAACACAGTTATCTATCAAACTATTTATTTTATGAAACAAAATTATCTATAAATGGCTATTTCCCTCTGTGCCCTCTAAAAGAACTAAAATAGTGAAACTTCAATTTATCCCAGAGATTGTGAGGTCAATCTGACCCTACTTCCAAATCAGTTAAAGGCTACTCAGATTTATTTAACCACTATTACACATCACAAAATACTTTACATAATTTAAAGAAAATGAGAGAAAATTCCCTCTAAAGCCTTAGCAATTGCTCCTTTTTAAACTATATTTTCACATCCTGAGAAAAAAATAGGGTCATAATTCAGGCTGAATCAGCCTCTAGACACAGGCAGGTAAAGGAGGAAATGCTCCCTAAATTTGATGCAACCAGGACAGGGAACTGCCTCCGCAAGGGGTGAGCTCCAAAGCTGATGGTCAGCAATCCATACTACAGATTCCATAAGAAGAGAGTGCATTTATCCAGTTAACATGGATTCTCAAAGAATCTACAGAAGCATTTTCATGTATTGGTGAATAAGGAGGTCAAGGAGTAATAACATCATGAACCTGCGTGGTCCATCTGATTTGGGAAAAGATTTCAGCAAATAGCAGGGAGAAGAGAGTCCAGATCTTAGCTAGAACAGATTTATCAGTCACTGAAATTTAGGGCAAGATTCTAGTCCCAGTAAGTTTCTATCAGGAACCAAGGAATAGACACATTGATACTAGCTAGATAAGGTTAGTGTAGAGAAACTTGGACATATAGGGATTTGATCATACATAAGTTTAACAACCTCATTGGTAACCACTGGGACAGGTAGGCTTCTAACTCTAGTCCCTGCCTTCACCAAATTAAGCCCCCAAATTGCATAGGGTTATTCAAGTATGCCTCTTGCATTCCCTGAAATGGTACAACATGTAGACTCTGCAAGATAAAGTGAGAAAAACTCAGCTATCAAAGAGAAAAGTAGCATGGAAATCACCAAAGCAATAGCTACATTAAACAATAAGATAATGATTAAATAGTGAATATGTTTTACTAGAATCACAAAAAAATTTGAAGTGATACAGTGTTTTAGTGCCTCTCCCACAAATGTCAAGGTTAGAAGTAGGCTTTGAACCCCACTTTCCCTTGATCATCAAGTTTCTTATTTAAGGCTTTTTCCAGCAAAATCTCCTGCTGTGCTTGAGAATTTCTTAATTACATTTTCAAGCTTTCTGCTATCATGGCAGAATTCTACAGAAAGCAATTATGAAGCTAATAAAAAGAATGAAAAACTTCTTGTATTTTCCCAAAAGCATACAACAATGCAAAGTTGTAAACACAAACTTAAATGGTTTGCTCCACATTTGTCTCAGCAAATTAAAATGCCATCAATGCTTTATGAAGAAAATGTAGACAGCAAAAATAGAACATAGCAAAATAGAGACTTGGAGACTGAATTTCAATCCAAAGTCACTGTGAGATTAATTGAAAGCTAAAATTTGAAAAATCTAAGTAATTTCCAAAATTGATTGGTTTTTTTATGATTTAAACTATAGTAAATGTTTGTGGTAAAAACTTTGGGAAGTGTAGAAAAATATCAAAAAGAATAAAAAATACTAAAAGCCCAACATTCTGAGTTAGACAAAACTAACATTTGAATACACATTCGTCCAGTCTCCTTCCTAGGCATATAAATGCATTTTTCATATGGAGGAATCATAATACACTGAATTTTTTATAACCTGCTTTTTTCTTTTAATCACAGACTGTGAAAAATTCATGTCATTGAATATTCTTTAACAGCACCATTTTATTGCCTCCAAAGTATTTCAAGAACATACTATATTTTACTAACCCCTATTGTTGAATATACAGTTTGTTTACAATTTTCCCTTATTGTACGAAATGCTTTTCGTAAGTTTTCTTTTACATGTATCTTTGTTCACAACCATGACTATTTCCTTAGGTTATACTCTTAAAAGTAACATTGCTATATTTAAGGATATGCAGATTTAAATCTTTTGCTACAAATTGCCAAATTGCTTTCTAAAATGATTGTACCAGTTTATATTTACCCTCCCCTCTTTAGCAAGAGAATGCTTATTTCTAGTATTGCTGATAACATTGGCTTCTAATTATCATCAGACTGATAAAGAAAATGGTATCTATTTGTGTTTGCATTTTCCAACTGCTAGTCATGCTATTTCTTTATGCTTATTAGCCATGTAAATTTCTTGTTTCACAACAGTTTATCATATCCATTGTCCATTCTTCTACTGGGCTGCTCAATTTTTTCTTATCATGAGAACATCCTAGATTAAGCCTTTTTAAGATAATATATTACAGACGTTTTATACAGTTTATCATGTTTGAATCATCTTTCTGGTGCTTTTTACATACAGAAGATTTCTCATTTCTAAATAGTTAAACCTATTTATTTTTCTTTCATACTATTTGTATGCTAGAAAGGCTTTTTCCACCCCCAAGATCATATAAATACTTACCTATATTCTCTTCTTTAAGTTCTTTAATGAGTTTCATTTTTTATATTTAGTCTATAATCCATCTGGAATTTACATTAGCATTATAAGATTCTAACTTTATTCCTTTCCATAAACCTAAACACTTGATCATGTATCTTCTATTTCTGCGGTTTTTCAAATACCTTTTTAAAACACTGGAATGCTTTCTTCAAGAAAATTATTTTACATGAGAAGCCATTATATGTAATACAAATATAAATGGAGCTGTGCTATGAACCAGAGGTAGGGTGAGGGGTACCGGGGTAGCGATTTTCTTCATTAGCCTGCAACACTTCACAGAGCACCATTTGCACATTATTTATTCTTTCCCCACAGATTTGAAATATCACTGTCATATATGTATTACCTAACTTCAGTCTGCTCTGATCTCTCTGTTCTATTCTGGTCATCTGGTCATCTATGCTTTTACCAGCAGCCTGTTGTTTCAAGCTATAACTTTAAAATACACTTTCAAATCTGCACTTACACACACACACACTCGTATTTACACTTACACCACATTCTTTTTCAAATTTTCTTGGTTAATTGTGTCCATTTGTTTTTCCATATGAACTTTTTTTTTTTTTTTTTTTTTTTTTTTTTTGAGATGGAGTTTCCCTCTTGTTGCCCAGGCTGGAGTGCAATGGCACAATCTCAGCTCGATCTCGGCTCACTGCAACCTCAACCTCCCCCTCCCAGAGTTCAAGCAATTCTCCTGCCTCAGCCTCCCGAGTAGCTGAGATTACGTGTTCCCCTCACCATGCCAGGCTAATTTTGTATTTTAATAGAGATGGGGTTTTACCATGTTGGCCAGTCCATATGAACTTTTTAATTACTCTTTTAGTCTTATTCACCTCCAAAGCTACCAATTATATTTCAAGAAGATTACATCAATCAAATTTACAAATTGTTGTGGGGTTTGTAGACATCTTAAATTTGAATGTTTTGATCTAAAACTCTAACACACTTTTCCATATTTCAACTCAGCTTTTCCTTTAACAAAATTTACCATGAATTTTATACATTTCTTATTGATGCTTCTAACTAGGTATTTTATATGTGTTGTATTATTGTTATTGGAATAATTATAATACATTTCACATCTGGTTATTATCAACTTACATGAAAACTTTTGTTTTTGTTCTCTTAACGATTTTAAAATTGTTTTTCTTGATTCTTTGGAGTCAGTAGTCAAATCATCATCAAAGAATAATCTGTCTTATGTTTCTTATTTCTTTTTCAAATCTAATTGCATAGGCTAAACATTCCAGAATATTAAATGATACAGATGCTAACGAGGACTCTTCTTTTGACCCTGATTTTGACAGGGATACTATTAAGTATCATATAAACCATTTAAAATAAACATTGCATAATGTATTGATAAGGACTTACTTTTCTACCCTAAGTTTTGTAAAGATCTTTTTTAAAATAGATGTTGATTTGTATCAAGTTCTTTTTCCACATCTGGCCCTTTTTCTCCTTTCAATTATTAATATGATTAATTACATTGATATATTTTCTCATATCAAGTCATCTCTGAATTTCTGGAAGTTATTGGTTAATCATATTGTTCTTTTAATATAATGTTGGATTTGATTTGCTAGAAATTTATTTAAGAATTCTGCATCTGTGTTTGTAGGAGAAATTAGCTGACAGCATTAGAGTTTTGATACTTTGTTAGGTTTTGGTATTAATGTTACATTAGCTTCATAAAATGATTTAGGAAGCTAAATCTAATATCATGATTTTAATAAAGTATATGCTTCCAGGGTAAATTGCAAACACAGCTCATTATCAGTAATGATGAACTATTTCATTTACATCAATGAATTCCATAAGACAGACTTCCCCCAGCAAGGTTAGGCAATAAATTGTCATACACATGATGGTAAAGACTTTGAGTATAGCCAACACAGGGATTTACAGTGGATTCTACCCTTTAAAAATGAATACTGAATTCTAATACTCAAGTTGATTCAATTTGCAGGGATAGCATGCTTAGAAGGGTCATAGTGGTATGACCATTTAAAACAGACAAGGTTCACTAAAAGTATCAAAGCGAAAGTCACTATGAAGCAAAAGAGCATAATGTACATAAGCAAATTAAATTCCATTCAGCAAATATTTATTGAGTACAGTTGTTTCACCAAATGTTTATATACCTGGTACACCAGATACCAGATATTGTCCTAAATGCTGTAAGATATTCCTAAAATCCCACTTAGGATACTTGTTAAAAAGCAAGATTCCTGAGACCTGGTGCAGGTTTACTGAATCTGAATTACAGGAGAGGTATCAAGCTTGTTTGTTTTTAATAAGCATCCAGATCATTCTTACCATCAGGAAAGTTTGGGAAACCCTGGGTATAGGAGATTCAGAAATCAGTGGGATATCTCTAGTGGCCTCATCAATTGTTGCACTGAGGAGCACTGGTCCCTTGGACATGCACTGGACATCCAATATCTAGACTTGAAACTCTCAGCCTCCAAATGAGACTGAGGGGACATCCCTAAGCCACAGACAGGTTTGCAGAAGTCCCTGAATTTCTCTCTAGTGGTGCTTAGAGGTGCAATCTGCTTATAAGCAGGGGCAAAGGACCTTGTTTTACAAGTTTATTGCACAGCAAAATCACTCTGTATTTGATGACATGTTTAAGTGGAGTGACTTTGGGAGGCCAATGGAAATTATAGAGAGACTAAAGCCATTCCATGCCAACATTTGGCACTCTCACTGCTACAGGAGTTGGGCCTTTCTCTTAAAATATATTTTGACCAAAAAAAGCCTGAGTCTTTGTCCTTATTAAAGAAAAGAAAAATGTAAGCCTCCCCCAGGGACAGAATTCTGAATGGAAACATGAAGATGCAAGTGAGAGCAATAGCTTGAGAGATTCATGGAATTTGATTATTTAGGATGGGGAGAATTTAACATGTGCATGGGTAGAGAGAAAAAGAAAAGTCGGGAGAGCAAAATTTTGAAGCTATGAAAATGAGGGAAGGAATTTGGAGTAGAGCAGAGGAACCAGGACAAGAGTCTGAAGGTAACCAGACTCACTGCTAGGAGCCAGGGCAGGAGGGAGTGAGCCAGAGAGAGGAATGTGGGCATATGAGTATTGTCAAGCTGCCCCTGGCTCTTCTCAGCGTTGGAGCCTTTGCTGACTACTCTGCTTTCTGCTCATCATCTGAACTAATCCTGACTAGGAGAAGAAAATTATTAACAACCTGAGCCTCCAATCAGACACCTGGGGCTATTCTTCTGGGCATAGATCTGTTCTAAAGTGTGCCCAGGGTAAATACTGAATATCCAAATGACCACCAAGCTACCACCTTCCCTTAGTCAGACTGACTGGCCAATCTCATGTTCATCTTAGCTACTGCAAATGAGTAAGCAGTTGTTTATATTTTGTCTACCTTTCCTAGGAAATAGATCTGGCCAGACAAGGGGCTAGAGTTGCAGCTCCATCAGACTATTATTGGCAATTGCTTACATGTATTCTGCACCTTAGGGCCAATGAGCTTATGAAGGAGGCAATCAACACCCTCTTGTAGAGATTTCAGCTGCTCTGTCATAGGGCCACATCCTTGAGAACACTCCTAGAATGGAACAGAGCTTCTCATAGTGCTGTCCTGGGATTAGTAGCATCAGTATCACCTGGGAACTTGTTAAACATGCAAATTCTTCAGCCCCATCCCAGACCGACGGAATCAATAATTCTTCAGGTAGGGCCCAGCGATGCGGGTATTAACAAAGGGTATTAACACATGATTCTGATATGTGCTAAATTTTGCAAACAACCATCCTAATGAAAAGGCCAGTTACTGCCAAGTTCTCCTCTCTCTGGCCCTTCTCAGTAGCATCTTAGGGTAATGGCTGCTGTGTCTAAGCTGACTCACTTGCTCCTGCTCACTCAATTTATTCTCACTGACTCTCTTTTCTCCTCTACTGGCCTCATCCCTTTATCAGCAGGGTCCGATGGAAGCCCGTGAACTCTTGTGTTTCTGGCCAGATTCCATCTCTTCCTAAAAATTCACAGCCTCAAACTGTTATCTTGATGGTGACTATCAACACCACTTTTCTCGTGCCTTTATTTCTTCATCCAAGGACTCTAGTCCCCGTACAGTTCTATGTAACCCTGTCTTCCTCCTTTCCCCAACTCCTGACAACACATCTACTGGGCCCTCTGGAATTTATGAACCATCATCAGCAAAATCCCTAAAACCTCAATCTCATCTCTTAATATTTGCTTCACTTTATTGTCGCAATTGGAGGCTCTAGTTCGGTGTCTCTTAAATGGTAAGCCTCATACCACCGGGCATGAAGTATGGAGTAGGTTTCCCTTATGCTCCTCATTGCTATTTCCAGTCCATTCTCTCTTCTCCTGAAAACTCCCAGCTTTGAATCTCATCACCTTCTAGCATCCATTTATTCTTCTTATAATAGTCATTTACCTACCTCCAAATCACTCCTACCCACTCCTTGAAGATATTAGCTCTGGTTCGCAATACTACTGTCCTAATTCTTCAGGATTTCCATATTTACATCGATGATCTTTTCAGTAACCTGGTTTCTCAGTTCCTTAATCTCCTTTCCCCCAATGATCTTATCATCCCCGTTATCTCAGCACTTACTTCCATGGTCACATCCTGGATCTTGTCATTACCAATAACTCATCCCCTTCATGATGTCAATTCCAAGCATCTCACTCTCATAGCCACTTCCCATCTTTCCAGCTCACTTGTAGTCCAATTCTTTTTTTTTTTTTTTTTTTTTTTTGAGGTGGAGTCTCGCTCTGTCGCCCAGGCTGGAGTGCAGTGACCGGATCTCGGCTCACTGCAAGCTCCGCCTCCTAGGTTTACGCCATTCTCCTGCCTCAGCCTCCGGAGTAGCTGGGATTACAGGCGCCCGCCACCTCGCCTGGCTAGTTGTTTTTTTTGTTTTTTTTGGTTTTTTTTTGTATTTTTTTAGTAGAGACGGGGTTTCACCCGGTTAGCCAAGATGGTCTCGATCTCCTGACCTCATGATCAGCCCGTCTTGGCCTCCCAATGTGTTGCAATTACAGGCTTGAGCCACCGCGCCCGGCCCTGTAGTCCAATTCTAACAGTGCATCAACTCATCTACCTCATGTTGTCATTTTCTTCCCCAGTCAGCCTAAGATTTTTATCTTCTATCATTTAAATCACTCCCTTGCACACACCCTCAATTCTCTTGTTCCTCTCTTACTTCAGACTCTCATTGGGGAAAACTGAATCACCGTTGAAATCCTCCAGAAAGTGAAGGGTAAAAGTATGTCTTCTGCTGAGATTCTTAAGGAACAATAAGGCAGCTAACCTTGAGTATTTTCTTTGAGCTACACATAGTTAAGAGTGTCTTCCATATATTGACTCAATTAATACTCATAATCCTATTAAGTAGTATTCTGTAATTATTCTATTATTATATCTTACTTTACAGATGATATATCTCTCAGAGATAAAGCAACTTGCCCAAGGCCAGACAGGTAGCAAGTGACAAATCCAGAGCTTGAAGCCAGGCAATCTACTTCTAGCACTGAGCTCTTAGCCACTCCATGATACTGTCTATGAGAGGACAGATACAGGTAGATGGCATGTCAATATGAAGACTGGGGTGAGCCATCAGGGAACTCACTCTGGGTCATTCCAATTTTTTTACTTGAAGGGAGAAGTGAGAAGGTCTTAGAAAGTGCTGCTTGATAGAAATATAACATGAGCCACAAGTGTGAGGCATATATATAATTTTAAATTTTCTAACAGCCACATTTAAATCACAAAAAGAAACAGGTCAAGTTAAAATTAAGCCCATCGTGTCAAAAATATAATTTCAATATTATATCACATATCAATTGCGACAATCTTTTACATGCCCTTTATGTCTTAGAAATTCATCATCTATTTTAAACTTATAGTATATCTCCTTTTAGACCAGCCACATTTCACGTGCTCAGGGTCTGCCGTATTCGACAGTGCAGCCACTGGTAGGATGACTGAGAGTGAATTGATAATATGCATGGAGATTAAGTATTTAAGGAGAAACATAAATTACCTGTTGTTTGGTTTATCTTAGGTAGTCTGAAGGAACAAATAACAGTACTGACAAGTAGAAGCCAGATCTATATTGAAATAAGACAATATAAATCTATATGAGTGTGTATGTGTGTATTTATATATGTATACAGTTGCACAAATGTGTTGGGTGTATGCAGATTCAGCATTCACAATTGGTAAGCCAGAAACTGGCATAATTTGATATCAACAGGATTTAGTGTCCTCCCCCACAAAGTACTTAAGCTACTCAGAATAGAATATATAGCCTTTGTTTGGGAATTAATCCCTGGTTGTCTTCTGTCTGTCCATCCCTTGTCTGATTCTCAATCTTGCAGTCCTCATATCCAGTCTTCTTTCCAGTCTAGTACCTCAGACGCTTTTCAGACCTTCCCCTTTCTCTTCACTCTGTTGAATCTCTCCTCAGATTCAGACACCCATGGGTTAACACAGTGATCGTAGACTCACTTTGGCCCTGCCCTTGACCTTTCCACACCCACACCTTTCCCTCAGCCAGTTTTATTACTAACACGAAACCAAGTCCTAAAGAATGACACCAGAGATTTTCCCATTAAGTACCTACATTCGACATGGCATCCTTGTCTTCATTTAATTCCCCCACTACATTGAAATATTGTCATCTCTTTAGTAGTGAATATTCAGTAAGATCCAGGATCCAGAGGATTGCTTCATTGCCATTTAGGTTAAGACTCACAAAGCAATTTACCTGGTGGCCAGATTGGAAGACAGGAGTTAGAAAGGGAAAGCAAAATGGCTGAAAAAAATTGTATAGCTATAAATATATTTTTAAACTATGTAGCAATATAATAGCTATGAAATTGAATCTTCTTTCCTAGGGTAAGTAAGTAACAGAGTATCATAGGCCTTGGCAGGCAGAATAACCCCCTTTTCCAAGCTGGAAGATATCATCCTTTGATCAAAACATAAGATCCTTTCATTTTTCCCCACTACAGTCAGCGCTTCAATTTCAAAGGCCACTCGCTGTTTCTGATCCGTTATCAGTCAGGCAGACTCAACACACATAGAGAAAGCCACTTTAGTAGAAGCTGCTGCCTCCTTTATCACAAATGCAGACTTAAGGATCTTATCCCGCTAAAACTGTACAGCACAACGAAAAAAGGCGGAAGTGGGGGCAGAGGAAGCCAACTTCATGATGGGAAGTTCCAGTTTGAGAGGAGCAGAGATGTCAAACATAGCTGAAATATGAAAGTCACTTAATGTGGCTGATAGATCCCTTTGTTTCTGAGCCAACTTCACTCCTTATATTGGGATTTCCAAAACAAAAATACCAGGATGCTGTTGGGCGGGTAAAAATATGACACTGCAACCAGGAAGGAAGATATGTGAATATGTTCAATGACCTGATACACGTCAGGCACAGTGCTGTCTTTTCAAAATACAGCAAACCTCACAATCCCCTCAGCATGAAGAAAAGGGGGCTCAGAGAAGTTACACATGGTATGCTCTTAAATGAACTGTCATTCAAATCCCTGCTTCGCCCACCCTGAAGCCGAGGCTTTTTCTTTCCTTTTCATTGTTTGTTTTCATCTCTTTCTCCTATAGCACCCTGCCTCCATAGAAACAGGAGGAGGCTTGGGTGTGTGTTGGTCTGTGGACTGGTTTAGCCAGAAGGACAAGCCCAACCACACAAACATTTGTTTTCACTTTGTCCATTCTGTGTACATCATAATTGTGCACCCCTCAAAAAAATGTTAGGTTAAATAAACACAGGACACATAAAAACATCTCTGCCTCATCCCCACAACATAAATCATATTTGCCAAATGTTACATTTGCTAAATTGGTGGCTCACCGCTCTTAAACTACTAATTTACTCACATGCTTAACTTCAATGGAATCACAGTGTCATGTTCTTCAGGTGATTTTTTTTCAAGAGCACTGATATCACGCATCCATATTATTCATTTAACAATTTTATTCAACAAAGGACAATTAGATAAAGGACAAAAAGGCAAAGGATGGTTGGAATGTAAACACTGGAATCAAGTCAAATAAACTATAGACTCCAACTAGAAATGAGTTTCCCCAACTAGTTTTATTTCAGACTTCTATTACTTCCCCATGTTTCCTTGTGTGATATTATGAAATGCATATTTGGTCTTCTTCCCCATTTCCTGACTTAAGCATTCAAAATCCTTAGAATTCCCAAGAGATAAGAGTATCGTTTGTTAGCCAGGTGTGGTGGCTGCTCGCCTGCAGTCCCAGCTACTCGGGAGGCTGAGGCAGGAGGATCACTTGACCTAGGAGGTCGAGGCTGCAGTGAGCTGTGGTCATGCCACTGTGCTCCAGCCTGGGCAACGGAGTATCCTGTCTCAGAAAAAAAAGAAAAGTAGTATCTTTTGTGTTCTAATGAGATGACTGGTGTCTGGGAGACCCTAGATTACCTCAGGATGGGGGCTGGTTGCCAAGGGAACTAACTATGAGATTAGAGGATTGGAACTTTCAGTCCTACTGCCCTCAGGGGGTTTCCACATTGGCAAGCAAGCACTCATCCACACGTGAGGAGGGAGGCGCACCCCGACTCCATGAGGACAGAAGTTTCTGTACTCAGGCAGCTTCTAGACCTTGCACTTCTCTCTTCATCTGGCTATTTGTTTGTATCCTTTAAATTATCCTTCGAAATAAACAGGCAAACGTAAGTAAAGTGTTTCCCTGAGTTCTAGGAGCTGCTTTAGCAAATTAATCAAACTGGAGGAGGGGCCCTGGAAACCCCAGTTTATAGCCAGTGGGTCAGAAGTTCCTGAAGCCCAGACTAATGACTGGCTCCTAAAGTGAGGGGCAGTCTTGCGGGACCGAGCCCTCAACCTGTGAGACCTGATGCTACCTCCAAGTGGATACTGCCAGAATCAAATTGAATTAGAAGACACCCAGCTGGTGTCTGCTGCAGAACTGATTGCTTGCTTGTATGTGTGGAAAAGCCCCACACATCTGGTCACAGAAGTGTTCTGTGTTGTAAGAGCACAGTAGAAGGAGAAAACAGGTATTTTTTTTACTCATTACTTGCATGAATTTTTTGTGAATGAACTTACTTTACTGGGTTTTTTAAATTATAAAATTATTTATAATGTTGTAATGATATATAATAAAATTAATTATAAAAATAGCACATACTGTGGAAATATATACTCATTAGATTCTCTGTATCATGTTTGGTATGGATTCTTCACACCTTTTTTCCATATGCTATACAAACACAATTATAGAGAAAGGTTTTCCTCCTTTTTATAAAATAATACTATACACTACTCAGGCTGGGCGCAGTGGCTCACACCTGTAATCCCAGCACTTTGGGAGGCCAAGGTGGGAGGATCACCTGAGGTTGGGAGTTCAAGACCAGCCTGACCAACATGGAGAAACCCTGTCTCCACTAAAAATATAAAATTAGTCAGGCGTGGTGGCGCATGCCTGTAATCCCAGCTATTCAGGAGGCTGAGACAGGAGAACTGCTTGAACCTGGGAGACGGAGGTTGCGATGAGCCAAGATCGCACCACTGCACTCCAGCCTGGGCAACAAGAGCAAAACTCCATCTCAAAAGATAATAATAATGAAAATAAAATAAAATATAAAAATTGCCATATACTATTCAATAATTTGTATTTTTTTCACTTAGAATATATCATGCACACCCCTCCAGATCAGTGCATTTAGGTTGACTTATCATTTAAGTAATTGCATCATTTTCCATTATAACTATATCGAAATATATTTATTTCTCTAGAGATGAACATTTTGGATATTTTCAAGTTTTTGGTGGATGCTTTACTATAATATATACTATTATAACAAACTTTCTTGTACACATATTCTTCTGTGCAGGTAATTGGGGCTATAGCTTATTGTGATATAGCCCTCAAAACAGAGCAATTAACTCAGAGGCTATGCACATTTCTTATTAACAATATTGTTGTTTTATTGTTATTATTTAGAGATTGTCTTACTTAATCACCCAGGTTGGAGTGCAGTGGTGTGATCATAGCTCACTATAGCCCTGAACTCCTGCACTCAAGTGATCTTCCCACTTCAGCCTCCCAAGTATCTAGGACTACAGATATCCACCAATAAGCCCAGCTAATATTTTTTTTCATTTTAGTAGAGACAGTATCTCTCTATCTTGCCCAGGTTTAACAATATTATTGAGACACAGACCTTAAGTGTACAATTTAATCAGTTTTAACATATACCCACACACTGACTGATACCCATATCAAGATATGGAACATTTCTACCATCCAGAAAGTTCTCTCATGTCTCTTTCTAGTCAAACAAGTCCCCAAACTGTAGATCAGCCACAGATCTAATTTTGCCTGCTTTATGATTTCCTACAAACAAATTATAAAGTTTGCATCCTTTGGTGTTTGGCTTCTTTTATTCAGTATAATAGCAGTAGCTTATCCATTGTATTGTACAGATATACCACAATATTCATTTCTTTTTAACTGTATGAATATTCCACAATATATTCAAATATGCTTCTAGTGATGAACATTCAAATTGTTTCTGGTATGTTTTATTACAATAAAAAATATTACAAGAAACTTCATTGCACTTATATTCTTAGGTGCTAGTACTTGTTTCATCATAGGATATAGCCCCTTAAACAGCACTTTTTAATTTTTAAAATTTTTGATTTTTTTAGATACTGCCAGTTGCCTTCTCATGAGGTGACCGCAATTCATACTCCCATCAGCCCATTTCCCACATTTTAATCAATCTGAAGAAACTCTTTGGATATCAGGGGTATTAACCCCTAAATGTTAAACACTTATTCATGGGAAGAGTCGCCTATTAAAATATTTAAAAATACACGTATTGAGCTCAAACTTTATATGGAGTACTTTGCTGGGCAATGGTGATAAAAAGATATGAAAAGCAATATGATTAGCAAGGATGAAGGTTTTCACGTGATACAATAGGAAAGGAGATTTAAGAAAACCATATTGCAAGGTCTGGCAAAGTATGTCTGGGCAAGTGGTTATAAGTGTTACTTTTGAAAAAGTAAGAGAACTTGATAAAGAAGAAGAAAGTATCCTAGGCAGACAAGTGACTGGGAGAAGCCATCGAGGTATTAAAACACCCAGATGTCCAGATTACAGGAGACCACAGGAACATGACAATTACATGGAAGGGTGATCCCTGAGTGCATGTGTGTGCATGTATACACACAAATAACTATAAAAATTAATGAAACTGGAATAAGGTCTATAAAGTAGGTAACACTGTTTACCAATGTTACATTTCTTGATTTTGATAACTTCCCTGTGTTTGTATAATATAACTGAATGCGTTTGTTCTTGGGAAATACACACTGAAGAATTTAGAAATACAGGGACATAATGTCTACAACTTACTCTCAAACAGTTCAGAAAACAAATACTAGAGAGATGATGATTGATTACGTAGATAGAATGACAAAAGAGATGTGGTAAAATGTCAACAATTGGTGAATCTAGGTGAAATGTATACGAGAGCTTTTGATAGTAATCTTGCATTTTTTCTGTACGTTCAAAATTATTTCAAAATAAAGGTTTTTTGTATTAATACTCAAAATGCAATAATGCCTTCAGTGACCTTAGGTGGTTCTATCTGGCTAAAGTGAATCATGTAAGATGGAAAGTGGTGAGCTCTGCAGACAGAGAGGCAAGCAAAGGCAAATTCCTGAAGGGCCTTGTTCTCAGCTGAGAAATGTGAACTTCATCCTGAAAACCAAGTGGAGTGACGGAATGAAATCCAATTTGCATTTTTAGAAAGACCGCTTTAGTAGCTTTGTGGGACCAAATGAGAGGCAAGAAGCTTAGTAGGAGGCTGCCATCATAATTCAGACAAGTGCTTCTCCTCGCCATCTTTTCTTCTCCCGTGGAGCCGCCGCTTTTAAGGGGAACATCACACACCGGGGCCTATTATGGGGAGGGGGGAGGGGAGAGGGATTGCATTGGGAGTTATACTTGATGTAAAGGACGAGTTGATGGGTGCAGCACACCAACGCGGCACAAGTAGACATATGTAACAAACCTGCACGTTATGCATATGTATCCTAGAACTTAAAGTATAATAATAAATAAATAAATAAATAAATAAATAAATAAATAAAAGATAAAGCAGTTGAAAGTCAAGCCGTGCAGTTTCAGCGGGTACAAGATCCACCCCGGACACGGGAGGGACTACACCAGGATGGACAAGAAGGTTTTCCAGTTTCTTAATGCATTTATTTCCAAGAGGAGTCCTCAGCAAATAAACTGGACTATCCTCTACAGAAAGAAGCGCAAAAAGGGACAGTCAGAAGAAATTCAAAAGAAAAGAACCCACCCAGCAGTCAAATTCCAGATAGCCATTACTGGTGCGTCTCTTGCTGACATCATGGCCAAGAGGAATCAGAAACCTGAAGTTAGAATGGCTCAACGAGAACAAACTACCAGGGCTGCTAAGGAAGCACAAAAGGCTAAGCAAGCATGTAAAAAGACTGCAATGGCTGCTGCTAAAGCACCTACAAAGGCAGCACCTGAACAAAAGATTGTGAAGCCTGTGACAATTTCAGCTCCCTGAGTTGGTGGAAAACACTAAGCTGGTACATCAGATTTTTAAATAAAGATTGGACTATAACTCTAAAAATAATAATTCAGACAAGTGAAAGCCTCACCAAGGCAATGGCTGTGAGGATGGAGACAAGGGGACAATGTCTAAATATATTAAGATTCTTCATAACCTATAAGTGAAGGATGTGGGATAATTCTAAGTTGGGAACTGGTTAAATGGTGGTGCAAGTTAACAAAATAAAAAATAGAGACAAAGAAGGGAGCTCAGGAAGAAAGATGATGGGTTCTGGGTTAACTACGTTGAGTTTGAAGGGCATGTAGAAAATTCAAGGGGAGACCTCTAGAGCTTAGCAATGGAATCTGAATAGGAGATACTAACTCTAATGTCATCTGCAGGTAGGTGATTTGGGCTGTGATAAAGGACCAGTTCTTAGGGCTTTTTGCCTATTTCTCCACTACCAAAGTAACATTTTCTGAGGATACCTGACTTTTAAAAGGAGGCTAAGAATAAAAAGTTGTTATCTGTCTTAGTCCATTTGTGCTGCCATAACAGACACCACCACCTGCGTAATTTATAAAGAACAGAAATTTATTTCTCACAGTTCAAGAGGCCAGGAAATCCAAGATCAAGGCACTGACAGGTGTGAATGTCTGGTGACTACTACTGTCTGCTTCCAAGATGGCACCTTATTGCTGCATCCTCTAGAGGGAAGAAACACTGAATCCTCATAGGTCAGAAAAATGGAAGATCAAGGGAGCTGAATGAGCCTTTTTTTTTTTTTTTTTTTTTTTTTTTTGAGATGGAGTCTCATTCTGTTGCCTGGCTGGAGTTCAGCAGCACAATCTCGGATCACTGCAACCTCCGCCTCCAGGGTTCAAGCAATTCTCCTGCCTCAGGCTCCCGAGTAGCTGGGACTACAGGCACGCGCCACCTCACCCAGCTAATTTTTGTATTTTTAGTAGAGACGGGGTTTCACCATGTTAGCCAAGATGGTCTCGATCTCTTGACCTCATGATCCGCTCCCGTCAGCCTTCCAAAGCCCTGGGATTACAGGTGTGAGCCACTGCGCCTGGCCTGCATGAGCCTCCTTTAAAGGGGCTTTGGTCCTATTCATGAGGGGAAGAGTCCTCTTGACCTAATAACCTCTTAGAGGCCCTGCTTCTTAATATTACCACATTGGCAACACTTGAATTGGAGGGCATGCATTCAAACCATAGCACCTACAATACCTGGAATGTCTTCTTCCAAGTACCTGCGGAAATACACCCACCCCCTACCAACAAACTCCCCCGTCCACACACACACACAACCGCTCTAGCTTAAAATATTAGGTATCATAATATAGAGATATTTCCATTAAATGAAGCAGTAGTATGTTGGGGTCCGCGTGTTTCCTAAACAAAGGAATGAACACACAAGATAACACAAGACAAGACAAACATGGCAGCCGCCTCAATGGCACGCTCTGCTTTATTTTATACAGTCGTTTGTGGAATGTTGCCAAGTCACAAGACACATTGCTGTTTTTCTGACCTTTCCCTGACTTTCTAGATTTTCAAGATGTTTACACATAAACAAGCCCCCAACGGCCTGCTTCGCTTGCAAGAGCAGGACTTACCGGGAATGCCTCCTTTGCGAGCAGGTAGTCCTCTACAGTAGTAGGCTGGAGTGCAAAATGAAGCCACAGCTCATTCATCAGCTAATCCAGAAGAACATGCTAGCTCCGAAGAAGAGAAAAATTCTGACTCATCTTCACCGTTCCCCATTAGCTCAGTCAGGGGCATCATAGACCTAAGAATTACCCAGCCACACCCCTAACACCCATCACTACCACCACCTAGCAAAACTATTTCCTGAAACTGCCTGTGTTATACCCCATTTTCTGATGACAACAAGGAGGAAAAGGAGGAAGGAAGACAAAAGAGATGAAGAAAACAATTACCAGTAACCAGAAGTCAAGGGAAGAGAGCTACCAAATTCTAGATATTTCTAGAATTCTAAACAGACAATTCTAAAATATCCGTAGTTTATGGAATCAACAATGGAGACGAGAACTGAATATATAAAAACTTATGGGATTTAATCATGGTTGTGGTAAGAATTAAAGCCATTGCTCTTTAAATAGTTTATTTAACAAAAGAAAAGGCATTCAAAATCAAGAAAGTAAGGGGAAAAAAACCTGCAGGAAAAAGAATTCCTAAGGAAGGCAAGAGGAAGATAATATTGAACATAAAAATACATATAAAATATGGAAACAGAAAGATAATAGAACTTATAAATAAATCTAAGAGCTTTCATTTTAAATATAAAAATCAATAAGATAGTCCAAACTCTGACAAGATAATTAAGCAAACCAACACAAAAGAAGACAAAATCAGACATACCATTTACAAATAATATAGGGAATATAAAAACTGTATAGGTTTTGTTTAATTCTAAGCAAATTTTATCCAAACCAAAGCTAATACAATTGAAAAGCTTAAGAAAACACATAATTTTCCAGAAGTATATGTAATTGACTCGAAAAGGAGAAAAACTGAATAAACCAAATAAATAGAATAAGTTAAATAAATTATGACAGACGCCTCTTACAAAAAATAAGTCTCTGGACCTACTCTATTTTCCAGTGAAGATTTTTTAGACTTCATGTTTCCTTCCTTATTTTATCTTATATATATTTTTCTTTGCATTTTTGACAAATTTTTAATTTAACTGAACAAAATTTATATCCTTTTTTGATATAGTATTCTATTAGCAGTATTTTCTATGGTATTAAAAATCCTTTATAATATTAATAGCTGCAAAACATTGAATCTTATTAATGTGCTAATTATGAACATATATATGTTTAGCACTTTTTTGCTATTAAAATCACTACTCAGTTGAACTTCTTTGTCCCTAAATCATTTTATATTTTTTTTAGCTTTTTTTCCCCTTATTTAGTCACAATGTATGAACATTTTTAAGGCCCTTGAAAGAGTGTCATATTGCTTTCCAAAGAGCTTACACCAACTACACTTAAAGCAAGAATATGTGAGTTTCCCCTCTCAAACGACACTCTCACCACCATTTGAGTAATATCCATTTTTAAAATCTTGGGCTGATTTCTTAGATGAACGTAACAACTCAACTTAATTTAAATGTCTATAATGCTGGTAACAACTTTCCAAATATGTATTAATGCTTTCCATTTCCTTTGCTTTAGATTGTCTTTTCTGCTAATTAGCTTATTTATATACTAAGATGGTTTTGGACCTTTCCCATTTAAGGAGCTCCTACTCAGTAAGAATTTGGGGGTTTTTTGCTATTTTTGTTTGTTACATGCATATTTTCACAGTTTTTCTTATTATATATCTTGACACAGAGTTCTTATATGTAATAAAATACTTTGAGATTTTCTCCATGTTCTTCAATTTTATCAAATTTTGCCACACTCAGATACTTAACATTATTTTTCTATAGCTTTATCATTTTTAAACATAAAATAAAAATCATGTTTCTAATCATTAAAATCATATATACTAACTTCAGATATTTGATAAATACAAAAGGTATTTAAGAGAACCAATATCCTCTTCCCTTTTATGTTACAGTAATCTAGTAGAAATTCAGGAATAAATTAATATTAGGAAATATATTAATAAATTTATACCAATAGACCAGTAACAGAAATCATATGACCTATATAGATGCCCCAAATAGGATTTAATAAAAATCAACACTATTACCTAATTTTAGAAAACTTAATAAATGAGGTATAGAAAAGCAAAATAGAGCAAGTAATAAAGATTAGAACAGACAAAAATAGAGACTAGAGAAACAATACAGGAAATAAAACCAAATTTACTTCCTTGAAAAAAAAAAAAACTGACAAACTTTTACATAGATTGACCATGAATAACAGGGAGAAGAATCAAATTACTAAATTCCAGAATGAAGTGGTCTGTTTGAAGGATTCAATACATGCATAATCTGTCAGTATAAGTTAGCAGTCCATAAAGAATTGCTTTCATGGAAAGATTAAGAAGATGGCTGTCCAGTCAGAATGGCGATCATTAAAAAGTCAGGAAACAGCTGACGCTGGAGAGGATGTGGAGAAATAGGAACGCTTTTACACTGTTGGTGGGAGTGTAAATTAGTTCAACTGTTGTGGAAGACAGTGTAGTGATTCCTCAAGGATCTAGAACTAGAAATACCATTTGACCCAGCAATCCTATTACTGGGAATATACCCAAAAGATTATAAATCATTCTACTATAAAGACACATGCACATGTATGTTTACTGCAGCACTGTTCACAATAGCAAAGTCTTGGAACCAATCCAAATGCTCACCAATGATAGACTGGATAAAGAAAATGTGGCACATATACACCATGGAATATTATGCAGCCATAAAAAAGCATGAGTTCCTGTCCTTTGCAGGGACATGGATGAAACTGGAAACCATCATCCTCAGCAAAATAACACAAGAAGAAAAAAACCAAACACCACATGTTCTCACTCATAAGTGGGAGTTGAACAATGAGAACACATGGACACAGGGAGGGGAACATCACACACTGGGGCCTGTCAGGAAGTTGGGGACTGGGGGAGGGATGGCATTAGGAGAAATACTTAATGTGAATGATGAGTTGATGGGTGCAGCAAACCAACATGGCACACGTATACCTATGTAACAAACCTGCATATTGTACACATGTACCCCAGAACTTAAAGTATAATAATTTAAAAAAAGAAGATGGCTGTCATATATTTTGTCATATTATGCAGACCACCCACAAGCATACCTAGGAATCGTTTAAATCCAAGTGGGGACCAGAGATACATTTGGAGTATCTTGAATTGAACCTGATATTAAAAACTGTAAAATAATATATCACAATTCAGGTAACCAACATAACAAGGACCCCATAGAAAGTAAGAGTATGAGATAGGCATGGTGGCTATAGGCGGGTACCTGTAGTCCCAGCTACTCGGGAGGCTGAGGCAGGAGAATCACTTGAACCCAGGAGGCAGAGGTTGCCATGAGCCCAGATTGTGCCACTGCACTCCAGCCTGGCGACAGAGCGAGACACCATCTCAAAAATAAATAGATAAATAAATAAATAAATTAATTAAATGTTTTTCAAGGGTTCTGGCTAATCTAAAATCCTTAGATTTCATAATGACAGTGTTGAACCAAAGATAATAACCTGGGCAGCATGGCATAGGTAAGCTCAGGGGTAGGTCAACTTTCCCAAAGTAAAATAAATTCAGTGACGCAGAGCTGAAAATATCCTGGCTCTTAGGCCACTGTGTTTGACACATCAAAAAAGACAGTTTCAAGGAGTAACACAGTTTTTCTTTTCTATTAAAAAAAAAAAAAAAAAAAAAGTCTTTTCCTTGATTGTGGTGAAAGTTTCCTGGAGGTATGCATATGTTCAAACTCAACAAATTGGGTACATTATATATGTGCAGTTTTGTGGATCAATTACACCTTAATAAACCTGTTTTTTAAAGAAAAAAAAATACTTTGGTGCAAAAATCATAGCTCTAAAATACAAGGATGCCGACATTGTTTCCAACAATAAATTTACCATAACACCAGTTAAAGGATTTGTGAAAAGATACAAAAAAAAGAAAGAAACAAAAAAGAAACAAAAAAAATTTTTTTTAAGAATTTGTGAAAAGAAAACTTATCCTGGCTGTCATCGCCCTGTTCAGTCCTCAAAAAAAGAATCTGGTTTTAAAAGTTATGCTGGACGTGGTGGCTCACACCTTTAATCTCAGCACTTTGGGAGGCTGAGGTGGGTAGACTGCTTGAGCCCAGGAGTTCAAGACTAGCCTGAGCAACATGGTGAAACCCCATCTCTACAAAAAATAGAGAAATTAGCTGGGCATGGTGGTGCATGCCTGTAGTCCCAGCTACTCAGGTGGCTGAACTGGGAGAATCGCTTGAGCCTGGGATTTTGAGGCTACAGTGAGCACAGTTCATGCCACTGTACTGCAGCCTGGGTAACAGAAATACTCTGTCTCAATTTTTTTAAAAAGTGTTACAAGATTCTGATTGTTGAAGGAGATTGCCCAAAAATATTTATAAGGTCCTTACGACTCACATGCTGTTCAATAACTCAAGTTCATCCTCTGGAATTACTAAAGGATCACATCTCAATAATTGCTTTGACAGTTTATACTTAAAGAAAAGTTATAGGACAGACAGAAATATCTTCAGAGGTTATTCAGCCCCTACTTCTATTTGTTTTTACTACAGGAGTTAGTCACCGTCACAATCTATAATAATGAATCAAGATGGGTTGCAGCAAATATGCCTGAAGTCAGGGAAACTTTCGTTTCCTAAAAGGCTTCAGGATAGTCCCCAGTTCATGGAATCCCATCCCATAAAAATTCCTGTGCTACATCTACAACCGTCTGATCTTTGACCAACCTGACAAAAACAAGAAATGGGGAAAAGATTCCCTATTTAATAAATGGTGCTGGGAAAACTGGCTAGCCATATGTAGAAAGCTGAAATTGGATTCCTTTCTTACACTTTATAGAAAAAATAATTCAAGATGGATTAAAGACTCCAACGTTAGACCTAAAACCATAAAAACCCTAGAAGAAAACCTAGACAATACCATTCAGGACATAGGCATGGGCAAGAACTTCATGACTAAAACACATAAAGCAATGGCAACAAAAGCCAAAATTGACAAATGGGATCTAATTAAACGAAAGCGCTTCTGCACAGTGAAAGAAACTACCAACAGAGTGAACAGGCAACCTATAGAATGGGAGAAAATTTTTGTAATCTACCCATCTGACAAAGGGCTAATATCCAGAATACAAAGAACTTAAAGAAATTTACAAGAAAAAAATCAAACCCCATCAAAAAGTGGGCGAAGGATATGAACAGACACTTCTCAAAAGAAGACATTTATGCAACCAACAGACATGTGAAAAAAATGCTCATCATCACTAGTCGTCAGAGAAATGCAAATCAAAACCACAATGAGATACCATCTCACACCAGTTAGAATGGCAATCATTAAAAAATCAGGAAACAACAGGTGCTGGAGAGGATGTGGAGAAATAGGAACACTTTTACACTGTTGGTGGGACTGTAAACTAGTTCAACCATTGTGGAAGACAGTGTGGCAATTCCTCAAGGATCTAGAACTAGAAATACCATTTGACCCAGTGATCCTATTACTGGGTATACACCCAAAGGATTGTAAATCATGCTACTATAAAGACACATGTACATGTATGTTTATTGCAGTACTATTCACAATGGCAAAGACTTGGAACCAACCCAAATCTCCATAAATGATAGACTGGATTAAAAAAATATGACACATAAACACCATGGAATACTATGCAGCCATAAAAAACGATGAGTTCGTCCTTTGTAGGGTCATAGATGAAACTTGAAACCATCATTCTCAGCAAATTATCACAAGGACAGAAAACCAAACACCGCATGTTCTCACTCATAGGTGGGAACTGAACAATGAGAACACTTGGACAAAGGGTGGGGATCATCACATGCCAAGACTTGTTGAGGGGTGGGGGGCTGGGGGAGGGATAGTATTAAGAGAAATACCTAATGTAAATGATGAGTTGATGGGTACAGCAAAACAACATGGCACATGTATATATATGTAACAAACCTGCATGTTGTGCATATGCACCCTAGAACTTAAAGTATAATTTTAAAAAAAAATTCCTGTACTATCTCCTTTCTTGGGTGTAGTGGTTCAAATATGACACTGAAGTGACTGGTGCCACTGTCAATACAATATTGTGTGATAAACTGTAACTCCAAAAGCATTCATGTACTTATTCTTACATTTATTCATTCTTTTATTTAACGATGTGACTATGTATGAGTGAAAGAGTCAAAGTCGCTGACCTCATAGAACTTAAATTGTAGTGGGGGAGACAGACTATAGGTGAATAACAAGTACCTTTGTGATATAATATGAGGTATTGGTAAGTGCTGTGAAGAAAAATAAAGCAAGGTAAGGGAGAGGGTGATGATGTTCTATTATGTTAAGCAATGGTCTCTCTGAAAGGTCACATTTGAGCAGAGACATGTATAGAATAGGATGGGAAGAAAAATGAGTAAGAATGGATTATGAGCCTACACTTTTATTTTTACCCTGAACCTCTCAAACAGCAGAGGGGGACATACCTAAACATGACCTCTTATCCCCCATTTGAATTATTCATTTGAATTTAGCACTGTTGTAACAAAATAGTTTTTAAATAGTTTTAGTAAGGTATCATTGACATACAATAAACTGCATATACTTAAATCACACCGTTTCTATGTTTTGACATATCTATATACCCATAAAACCACAACAATCAAGATAATGAACACATTCATCACCACTAAAAGTTTCCTTGTACCCTGTTTTTTATCGTTCCCACCTGCCCTGCCCTGACCTCATCATCCCCACGATTAATATATATTCTGTCACTGACATTAGTTTATACTTTCTAGAATTTTTAAAATAAATTGAATCATATAATATATACTCTTTTGTCAGACCTCTAGCATTTAGCATAATTATTTTGAGACTCATTCTTGCTGCACTATGTATCAAGAGTTCATTCCCTTTTATTGCAGAGAGGTATTCCTCTGGATTCATATGGATTCTATATTCATATGGATATGAGTGTTCTTCTGTATATGAGCATTTGGGTCATTTCCAGTTTGGGGCTATTACAAATAGTCAATATAAACATTCAAGTCTTTATATGGACATATACTTTCTTTTCTCTTGAGAAAATACCTTGCAATGGAATGACTAGATTGCAAAGCAGATGTGTCTATCTTTTCAAGAAACTGCCAACTCTTTTCCAGAATAGTTGTACCATTTTATACTCTTACAAGCAGTGTATGAAAATTATAGTTGTTCCACATTTTAGGCAACACTTGGTGTGGTCAGTATATTTATTATAATTTTAGACATTCTAATTGCCATACAGTGATATCTCATTGTAGTTTATGATGAGCCTGCACTTTTTGATGATGAATGATGTTCATCATCCTTTCATGTGCTTACTTTCCACCTGTATCTCTTCTTTGGTGAAGGGTTTATTCAAATCTTCTGACCATTTTTTAACTGAGTTGTTTGCTTTCTTATCATTTAATTTTGAAAATTCTTCATGCATTCTGGATGCATGTCCTTTATCAGACACGTGCTCTACAAATATTTTTTCCCAGTCTGTGGCTTATCTTTTTAGCAAAGTCTCCCACCAATGACTTTCAAGATCAAAAGGTTTTTTGTTGTTGTTTTTTGAGACAGTCTCATTCTGTTGCCCAGGCTGGAGTGCTACAATTTCAGCTCACTGTAACCTCCGCCTCCCAGGCTAAAGTGATCCTCACACCTCAGCCTCCCAAGCAGCCTGTACTACAGGCACATGTAACCACGCTCAACTAATTTTTGTATTTTTTGTAGAGACGAGGTCTCACCATGTTGCCCAGGCTGGTCTCAAACTCCTGGGCTCAAGCAATCCTCCCACCTTGGCCTCCCAAAGTGCTAGGATTACAAGCATGTGCCACCGTGCCCAGCCTGAAGATTAAAAGTTTTTAATTTTGATGAAATCTAATCTATCATTTTTTCTTTTTATAGACTGTGCTCTTAGTAGCATATCTAAGAAATCTTTAAGATCACAAAGATTTTCTCCTATTATCTGGAAGTTTTTTAGTTTTAAGTTTTATAGTTAGGGTTATGATCCGTTTTCAGTTAATGATGCAAGGTAAGAATCAAAGTGGTTTTCTTAATTTTTTTTTCCTTGCATATGAATCTAACTCTTCTAATACTGTCTGCTGATGGATTCTTTCTCCACTGAATTGCCTTTGCACCTTTGTCAAAATCAGTTGTCATTGTATGTGTGAATCTATTTCTGGATTCTCTATTCTGTTCTAATGATATGTTGTTTATCTTGATGTCAATATTATATTGTCTTGATTCTCTTCATTTTATAAAGAGTCTTAAAATCAAATAGCCTTTAACTTTACTATTCTAAGTTATTATTTTGAACTAGTTTGAGGACAACCTCTATGAACTGATGATATAAATGTATTCCCAGGAGATACTTTGAAGCAAAAATAAGGTTTACAAGAAAAATGCAATACAGAATGCTCTAAGAAAAAAATAAGGGAAAATAAGATAACATATATATGTTATATATGAGATATATATATATCATACATCATATATATCTCATATATATATGCCTCACAACCTAATCATCCTCTATGAGGCCCCACTTCCCAAAACTGCTGCATTAAAGATTACATATCCAACACATGAACTTTGGAGAACATATTCAAACAATACATCAGCTATATTTTCTTTCAATGAGCTGAGGTTGTTTTGACCTGATTGATTCCAATGATTGGTTTGCATAAAACAACTTCAGGCCTTGTTTTTCAGTTTTTATATTGTTTTGTTTTAAAGGAAATAAATTTGTTATAGATTTGAGATACTGCTACTTTAAAAGCTTCCTGGCCAGGTCCAGGGGCTCACACCTATAATCCCAGCACTGTGGTAGGCCAAGGCAGACAGATCGCTTGAGCCCAGGAGTTTGAGACCAGCCTGGACAACATGATGAAATCCTGTCTCTACAAAGAATACAAAAATTAGCCAGGTGTGGTGGTGCACACCTGTAGTCCCAGCTACTCAGGAGGCTGAAGTGGAGGATTGCTTGAGCCCAGGAGGTGGAGACTGAAGTGAGCCATGGCCATATTACTGCACTCCAACCTGGGCAACAGAGTGAGACTCTGTCTCAAAAAAAAAAAAAAAAAAAAAAAAAGTAGCATTTCTATACATAAACAACAAACTATCTGAAAAGGAAATCAAAATGGCAATTCCATTGATAAAATACCTAGGAATACATTTAACCAAGGAGGTAAAAACCTCTACAAGGGAAACTATGATACATACTGATGAAAGAAACTGAAAAGGCTAAAAATCAAATGGAAAGACATCACATGCTCATGAATTGGAAGAATATTGTTAAAATGACAATACTACACAAAGCAATTGAATGCAATTCCTATCAAAATACCAATGACATCTTCCTAGAAACAGAAAAAAAATCCTAAAATTTATATCAACCCACAAAAGACCCAGAATAGCCAAAGTAATCCAAAAAAATAAAGCCAGGAGTATCACACTACCAGACTTCAAAGTATACTACAAAGCTGTAGTAACCAAAATAGCATGGTACTGGCATAAAACAAGACACATAGACTAATGGGACAGAATAGAGAATGCAGAAATTAATCCACGTATCTACAGCCAACTGATTTTTTTTTTTTTTTACAAACGTGAAATGGTGCTTGGAAAAGTGGATATCTGTATGCAGAAGAATGAAACTAGACCTGCCCTTCCTCTATACAACAACCAACTCAAAATGGATCAACCACCTAAGGATAAGACCCAAAATGATAAAACTACTAGAAGAAAACATAGAAGAAATGTTTTAGGACCTTGGTCTGGGAAAAGATTTTATGAATGAGACCTCAAAACATAGGCAACAAAAGCAAAAATAAACAAATAGGATTATAGCAAACTAAAAACCTTCTGCACAGCAAAGACAACCCAGAGAACTGGAGAAAATATTTGCAAACTACACATCCTATAGGAGATTAATATCCAGATTATATAAGGAACTCAAACATCAACAGCAAAAACAAACAATTTAACTAAAAAAAAAAAATGGGCAAATGATCTGAACAGACATTTCTCAGAAAACATACAAATAGTCAACAAATACATGAAAAAATCATTAATATCATTAGGCGTCAGGGAAATCAAAACCAGAGTGAGGTATCATCTCACCCCAGTTAGGATGGCTATTTATCAAAAAGACAAAAAATAACTAATGCTGGCAAAGATGCAGAGAAAAGGAAACTCTTACACACTGTTGGTAGGAGTGTAAACTACATAGCCACTATGGAAAACAGTATGGAGCCTCCTCAAAAAACTACAAATAGAACTACTATATGATACAGCAATCCCACTACTGGGAATTTATCCAAAGGTAAGGAAATAATTATACCAAAGAAACATCTGTACCCCCATGTTTATTGCAGCACTATTCACAATAGCCAAGATATAGGATCAACCTAGGTGTCTAACAATAGACGAATGGATAAAGAAAATGTAGTATATATACACAGTGGCTATTCCACCATAACAAAGAAGGAAATCCTGTCATTCTCAGCAACTTGGATGGAACAGGAAGATACTACGTTATGTGAAATAAACCAGGGACAGAAAGTTAAACCCTGCATGTTCTCATTCACATGTGGACTCTAAAATAAGGTGACCTCGTAGAAGTGAAAGAGTACAATAGAAGATACCAAAGGTTGGGAAGGATAGGAGAAGGAGTGAATAGGGAGAGATTTGTTAAAGGTTATAAAATTACAGTAGATAGGAGAAATAAGTTCTAGTACTCTATATCACTGTGGGATGACTACGGTTAATAATATGCAGTTTCAAACAGCTAGGAGGAACATATTGAATGTTCCCAAAACAAATAAACAATAAACATTGGAGATGATGGATATGCTAATTACCCCAGTCTGATCACTATATATGTATCAAGACATCATTACGTACTCTTTGAATAAGTATAATTATTGTCAATTAAAAATAAAATAATATAAAATCATCCTATTAATATACTACAACAAGAAAGTATAATTTACTTATTCATTAATTATCTGCTACTTATACTTCAAACAAATAAGCTAATGTTTGCTCGTTTACCTAATAGGCTGAGTCTAAAGAGCTGTTAGTGGCTACTAGTAAATGAAATGAAATAGTTTTTTTTTTTAATGTAATTGAGCTCTGCATTTCATATGTAGTGGTTTTATGTTAAAACACCTCTGATTAAGGATTGACTTCAAAAAGTTGACATTTAATTTCTTGTAATTGCCTGTATAAACAAAAGGAAAATTCATAATTTAAACATTTTCTGCTGTAGACATCAGGTCATGTCCTTGCAGTTGCAATTTATTTGGCTCTATTAGCATGTAATGATTTTGACATTGGCAGGGTGATAAAAGGGAGAATTGAGAGTATGGAGGGAATAAAATAAATGCAAGGAGGGAAAAAAAATAAACAACAAAGGAAGGAGAAATAGAACATCATGAGAAAGAAAATAGAATACATAGTAAGAAAGGAGAAATGAGAATGAAGAAGAAAAGGAGAAACAGGAGATTGAAAGTTCTTCTTACCTGGAGGGTTGTTGAAAAGACCCTGAGCTGGAACCCTTATTCACACTTTGGTAAAAGTGAGTACCAAGTTCTTAATCGGATATGGAATTTCTTGTATTTCACATTGCTTCTGTTTGTTTAATGTCAAGTTATGTAAGATAATTTATGTAAGATAAAACTTGGCTTGCATGAAAGTATTTTTTTAATACTTGTACAAGCTTTAAGCACTTGTTTTAGAGACGGATGTTAACTATAATCGATGGCTAGGTTGAGCAGAGTCTGTGTGACATGCCTGGAATTTGTAAAAATTGCCAACTATTAATAAAGCAGTTTCCTCCCGTTGTCACTGTGTGCCATTCTTTGAAGCATTCCCTGAGGAATATTTTTAAACAAGCTTAGATAGAACTTGTCATGGTATCATATAACCACTATTGAACTGTTCTGAGCTTTGAATCAGCCATGTATCCTTTGTGTGAAAATGAAAAACAATCTGTCATAAAAGTGCATGAAAGTTGACAAGACTTTCTTTAATAGCTATATCCTAAGAATACATATTTATGAATGTTTTTAAACACTAGCTTGCTAAATACCGCATTCTCAGATTGTTTAAAATATGAACCATTGACCTTAACAATTACTACAACTTACTTTGCAGATAAACCTGTGGTTTTCTGACCATCAAGCAGTGTATAATGTTCTACATTAAAGAATGAACCTGTATCTATATTTGCTTTCAGTATTTTATGATTCAGTATAGACATAATTCAAAATAACTGTCTCAACTTTGTCTTAATGCTTATAATTTCCTTTCAGCATTTTATAATTAGATACAGAAATTATTCAAAATAACTGTCTCAACTTGTGTTAATGTTTATATAATTGTCCAAACCATATCAATTATTCTCTAATATTGTATCATTATACAATGAAATCAGAAGGGTTGTTTAATAAAGGCAACAATGGGTCAAGAAGAAAGTAAAGAGCTCATTTTCCTTCTCATCTAAAAGTTATTTTTCTCTTTCAAATCTTACAATTAATCAGTATAATTTTTTAAGTAGAAATTTGTCATTGTTTTAAAGCACTGACTGACTTGAGGGTTGAATGGCAATGCTGCCACAGTGATGTAAGAATATTGTTAGGACACATAAAGTTTTAAATAGGAATAAGTGATGACTATATTTGGGTTTGCAGAAGCCCCTAGAATAAACGGTATCCTCACTCTAAATTTATGATGGAGTTGATTTCAGTATTGCCAGTATTAAACACACTCAGACTTCCAGTAAAACTCGCCACAACACTCTAACCTTAACAAGAGGCACTGCAATTCCAAGAGTGGTTTTTATATAGTAGTCAGTCATAAATGTTGCCACTGTCCTTGCATTTATATGTACAGCATTCACAATTATATCCCCAGTATTCCTTCTTTGACCCCAAATCATCTGAGGCACAATGATATAAAGGTCACTTCTCCACTAATTAATTCAAGGTTCATTGAGATTTATGAGCTTCTAATTTCTCTACTTAAGACACCAAGATGCCATTTCCTGCCCTCTCTGCTTGTGACATTTATCTCAAATGAAGGCTAAATAAAAGATTAGCTTAAGAATTAAAACCAGAGTCAAACGCATTAGAACACAGAAGCATAGATAAGGAACTATAGAATTTTAGAGCTGATAAAGATTTTAAAGATAAAGTACTCAACATTACAAAGTAAACTGAAGTCCAAGAATGTAAAAAGACCTTCCAAATCTTGCATACCTAGTTAGAGACATGAAGCTGATGTGAGAATAAGTAGAAAGGAGGCTAAGTATGTTTGATAAGTACATAAGAAAGGGTAAGAAAATAAAGTCTTGGCAATATAGGGATC
The DNA here is from genome assembly GCF_037993035.2 of Macaca fascicularis. NCBI lineage: Eukaryota > Metazoa > Chordata > Mammalia > Primates > Cercopithecidae > Macaca > Macaca fascicularis. The sequence continues at coordinate 25,210,018 of NC_088376.1, read as the reverse complement.
TATACAGTATTGCCATGAGGGCAGAATGGTTTATAGTAGCAGTCCCCAATCTTTTTGGTGCGGCAGTCTCATGGAAGACAATTCTTCCATGGATGGGGGGCTGAGGTGTGGGGGATGGTTTCAGGATGCAACTGTCCCACCTCAGATCATCAGGTATTAGTTCATTTCTCATAAGGAGCACATAACCTAGATCCCTCAAATGCACAGTTCACAATGGGGTTTGCATTCCTACGAGAATCTAATGCCGCTGCCGATCTGACAGGAGGCAAAGTTCAGGTGGTAATGCTCGCTTGCCTACTGCTCACCTCCTGCTGTGTGGCCCACTTCCTAACAGACCACAGACCAGTTCCGGTCCATGTTCCGGGGGTTGAGGACTCCTGGTTTATAAAACACTGCTCAGAAAATACTCTCTAGGCTGGGCACCTTGGCTCAAGCCTGTAATCTCAGCACTTTGGGAAGCCAAGATGGGTAGACCACTTAAGGTCAGGAGTTTGAGACCAGCCTGACCAACATGGTGAAACCCCATCTCTACTGAAAATACAAAAATTAGCCAGACACGGTGACAGGCACCTGTGATCCCAGCTCCTTGGGAGGCTGAGGCAGAAGAATCACTTGAACCCAGGAGGTAGAGGTTGCAGTGAGCTGAGATTGACTCATTGCACTCCAGCCTGGGAAACAGAGAGAAACTCTGTCGGAAAGGAAAAGAAAGGCGAAAGGGGAAAAGGAAAAGAGGAAAGGGGAAAGGAAAAAGGAAAGGAAAGGAAAGGAAAAATACACTCTAATATAGCTGTAAGGTATGAAGCTCTCATCTGTTGAGGTTGTTCTTCCACTACAAGCAATGGCCAGCAGGATTCTCACCATCACTTTTAATATAAGGATCTGTCCCTAGATTTACCCCATATGTAGTCTCTATGCTGGACTACTACAGTTCTAATTTTTTTTTTATCAACAGAAAATATCAGCTTTTAAACAAATGCACAGAGAAAATGTTTTAGATTATGAGGATATCCCCTGGTGTGTTTTAAATGTAAGGAAGAGGAATGGAAGGGAAGGAAGGATGTGTCAGGGACAGCACAACCTCTATGACTAAGGATAAAGAGGGAAAACCTTCTTGCCCTCAAAGTGAAATCCCCTTCTATTTTAGGGAACACTCCTTTACTTTAAAGAATCTCTCAAATGAGTCACTAGGGTTAGATCATATTCTTCTGGGACGTTTACTTTCCAAAGGATAAAGTTTTCACGCATCAGTAAGAAAGGAAAAAATAGAATCTGGCAAATAGGAGGGAGAACAATCCCTTTCCAAATGCTCTGTCTGTTCTGTACTCTTCAGCCCACAGAGCACAAATAAATATGGCAGACAATAAAGACCTCAATTTTGTGAAGATAAAAAGATTTAAACCTGGTCAGGTGCAGTGGCTCATGCCTGTAATCCCCACACTTTGGGAGGCCAAGGCAAGAGGATCACCTGAGGTCAGGGGTTCCAGACGAGCTTGGCCAACATGGTGAAACCGCATCTCTACTAAAAATACAAAAATTAGCTGGGTGTGGTGGCAGGTACCGGTAATCCCAGCTACGCAGGAGGCAGAGGTTGCAGCGAGCCAAGATTGCGCCACTGTACTCCAGCCTGGGTGAAGAGTGAGACTCCGTCTAAAAAAATTAATAAAAATAAATAAATAAATAAAAGATTCAAACCCAAGTCTTCAGTCCCAGGGTTTCATGCAGCAGCTTTTTTGTAGCTACTGGCCCCACCAAGCCCCTACTTTGCCTGAGCATGATGTGTTTTGGGGTGGAGAAGTGGACAATTATGGTGCTTTGAAGTCTTTTTCGGCTTTCTGGGTGAAATCATAAATGTGTACTTTAAGTCAAGCTAGATAGAGACATATGAATAGATGCTGTTTTATTGCTCACCCATTTAAAATGCAAATGATAGTACCAAAAATTACCAAAGTCTACACTCCAGATGTTCCTATTATTCACAATGGCTTTTTATTTTTTTGGCTACACTTATTCTCTCCTACATATCTCTGAATTTATTCTACCACATAACCCTCCTTATGAAAACACCTACTTATTTCTTAAATAATTTTGTTGTATATATTTTAAGAGTTGGAATCAAAAAATAAACTCATTTTCTCAAGTAATGAAAAAGCCAGATCTTCATTTCCATATCCCCAAAGTCAATTATGTAGAAATAAACAACATAAAGTGACAGACAACCTATTTATGAAGCTACATTGATAACTCTGTGAAAACAAAGTGGCTCAGTTTTCCTCAAGAGCATGTGAGGAGAGGTCTATGGTAGGACCTTAAAGAGAGGCACTAAAGTTCTTTTATTGGTACCCAACTCCCCATGTGAGATTGCTTACTTCAGTCTTGAACAAAAAGGAAAACACACACACACACACACACACGCATGCACACACACACGAAAACTCACTCTCTTTCTGAATGAAGGCAAAGCCCTATTGCTGGCCATAAACCATAGGATGTGGTTTCCTTTTTTTTTTTTTTTTTTTTTTTTGAGACGGAGTCTCGCTCTGCCGCCCAGGCTGGAGTGCAGTGGCCGGATCTCAGCTCACTGCAAGCTCCGCCTCCCGGGTTTACGCCATTCTCCTGCCTCAGCCTCCCGAGTAGCTGGGACTACAGGCGCCCGCCACCTCGCCCGGCTAGTTTTTTGTATTTTTTAGTAGAGACGGGGTTTCACCATGTTAGCCAGGATGGTCTCGATCTCCCGACCTCGTGATCCGCCCGTCTCGGCCTCCCAAAGTGCTGGGATTACAGGCTTGAGCCACCGCGCCCGGCCAGGATGTGGTTTCAAATATAGCAAAAGATAGACTCATTCCTCATTCATTCCTTCAATTACTCAGCAACTGTCTATTAGCAATTTCTATGTGCCAGCATCATGCTCAGATGAAAAAGACGTGGTCCCTACCTTCAGAAGCTTCAAATTCAGTGGAGGAAGGAATACGCTATTAACACTCTATTGACTGGGATTCTTAGCATTACAAATGACAGAAGTTACATTAGAACTTATGTGTGGGGAAGTTATTGGAGGTAACTGAATGTTCTAGTTGTAGATGTCAGGTATGACTGAATCAAACAAAGTCAACAGGCAATCTGTCCCATTCCACATTGGGGCTTTCCTTTTCTCTGACTTCATTCTCAAGGCGGTTCTCACCTTATGATGGTAAGAAGGTCCCCAATAGTTCTAGGAATACATATCACCAGCTTAGGAACCAGTGTGGAAATAGACTCTTTGCCTTTTTTTTCCAACAAAAGTCCCAGAACTGATGTTAATTTAACCTAACTGGAGTCACATTCTCACCCCTGAATCATTCTCAATGACTACAGTGGTAGAACATCTTACTTGGTCAGGCCAGTAGACTATGGGAGGGATGTTTTCACTAAGAAAAGAGGATATCATTCAAGAAGGGGAATGGGTGCTTGTAAAAAACAGATGTCCACTGCAACAACATTATGAGGCTGAGCATGAAACAAGGGTAACAGTGTTAAAGGAACACAGAAATAGAACATTTAATTGCAATGAAAGGAGGGGGACTTAGGAGGCAGACAGGTGGTTGTCAACTTCATAGAAAAGTGGCATTTTCACAGCGGCAACTCCAGAAAAAGATCTGGCAATTCCCCACATATTTAAACATAGCTTTATCTTATGACTCAGCAATTCCACTCCTAGGTATACACTCAAGAGAAATGAAAGCAAATGCCCATACAAACACCTGTACGCAAAGGTTAAGCAGTGTTATTCATAACAGCCAAGAGGCATAAACAGTCCAAACCACACATCAACTGCCAAATTTAGATAAGCAAATGTGGTGTGGACATATAGCGAAATATTACCTTACCATAGAAAGGAGTGACGTGCTGATACACACTACAACATGGATAGACCTTGAAAACATTATGGTAATGAAACAAGCCAGACCCAAAAGACCACTTACTATATGATTCTGATATGAAATATCCAGAAAGGGGAAATAGAGACAGAAAGATTTGTGGTTGCTTAGAGCTGAAGGGAAAGGGGGACCTACAAGGTATGGGGTTTGTTTTGAGGGGATGAAAATGTTCCAGAGTTTACTGTGGTGATGGTTGCACATATTTGTGAATATACTAAAAATCATTGAATTATACACTGTAAATGGGTGAACTGTACAGTTTGTCAACTGTATTTCAATAATGCCACTTTGACAAAATAATATTTAAAAGGCCAGTTGAATTTCAACAAGTGTAATCTCAGGCTAGTACTTATGAGTCTGGAGAGTTAAAGTGATCATAGACATAGTGAGTTGCCTCACTTGTTTTACTAGTATGGCAGAGTCATGTGAGTCTCTATTGGATGCTGTGGTGTGCAGCCCAGATTTCCCTTTCAGAACTAAGCAATCTAGTTCCACAGCTACTGGGAGCATGCCTGACAACAGCCCTCCACAGGAAGTGCCCTCAGCAGCACAGGGCTACTCACCCAAGACCACGCCCCTCCCCAGCCAAAGCTTCCATCCAGTGACTGGTTCCTGTGAGTGTATATAGAGGCTCCGGACAGCCTTTTTTTCCTTTTTTAAAGACAGAGTCTTGCTCTGTCACCCAGGCTGGAGTATAGTGGTGCGACCACAGCCTCCAACTCCTAAGTTCAAGCTATTATCCTGCCTCAGCTTCCCATGTAGCTGGACTACAGATGAGTGCCACCATACCCAGCCAACTTTTTTGTATTTTTTTTTGTGTGTGTGTGGAGATGAGGTCTCATCCAGGCCGGTCTCAAACTTCCAGCCTCAAGGATCCTCCCACCTCAGTCTCCCAAAACTCTCACAGGTGTGAGCCATCTTTCCCAGGTTCAGAACAGCTGTGAAAGGCCACTTATGCTTCAAAGCTCACCATGGGTTTTCTGAGGACTTTGCTGCAATCACACTGCAGCTTCACATCTCATCCTACCTACTCCTGGTTCCTTCTCCCCACTTCCTCCCAGAGTCTGCTTTCTGTAGAACCCAATCTGCAACGTGGTGCATAGAACATGGTGCATAGAAGGAACATAACTTTTAAAGAGACTAGAAAATTAGATTTGGATTAAACTCTAGAGAACCTTGAATGCCATGCTATGGAATGAAATCTTCAATAGAATATAGGAAAGTAATCATTATAATTATGTTTGGATTAAGCAACCCAAGCAACCAGGTTAAAAAATTACCTAGAATGACACATGATAAAGGACAGAAATACTACTTAAAAAAATCAATCCAAGAGTACAGGCAAAAGGACAAGTTAATGGAGACCACAGATAGGACTATGGCAACGAGAATGAAGAGGAGGAAATAAATTGGGAGACATCATAAGAGAATGAACTGGGTTTGACGAACAATGAGGTGAGAGATATTTTAATAGTAAGAAAGAAGATGAAAAAGACTACAAGGTTTCTAGTCTCAGAGTTGGCTAACAATAAGAAGAGTAGCACAGTGATACGATGTATCAATCAGGAGCCAGTAAGCAAACAAAAACCACACCAATTATTTTAACTGACAAAAAAGAATATAACATAACAATATTTAGAGAACCACAAGGCAAAAAGGGAACAATAAGGTACCATGGGCTGGGTACAGTGGCTCACACCTGTAATTCCAGCACTTTGGGAAGTCGAGGTGGGAGGATCATTTGAGGACAGGAGTTTGAGACAAGCCTGGGCAACACAGTGAGACCCTTTTCTAGAAAAAAAATTAAAAATCTAGTAGGACATGATGGCATGCACTTGTAATCCTAGTTACTTGGAAGCCAAGGCAGCAGAATCACTTGAGCACAGGAGGTCAAGGTCACGGTGAGCCATGATCATGACACTGTAAGACAAAGCAAGACCCTGTCTCTAATAAACAAACAAACAAATAAATAAATAAATAGGGTATCATGAAGTCAGCAATGGCAGGAGGCAGCTGTCATCCCTAGGACTGGGGGAACAAAAGGAAGTGACTGGAATTATTAAACTATAGATGCTTAGAGGGGTTGGGTGTGGTAGCTCATGCCTGTAATCCCAGCACTTTGGGAGGCCAAGGCGGGAGGATTGCTTAACGTCAGGGGTTTGTGAACAGCCTGGGCAACAAAGTGAGACCTCCTGTCTCCAAAACTTTTAAAAATTAGCCGAGCTTGGTGGCATATGCCTGTAGTCACAGCTACTTGGGAGGCTGAGGCAAGAGGATCACTTAAGCCCAGGAGGTTGAGGCTGCAGTGAGCCATGATCCCACGACTATACTCCAGCCTGGGTGACTAAATGAGAACCTGCCTCTCAAAAAAGAAAAAGAAGTAGTAGTAGTAGTAGTAGTAGTAGTAGTAGTAGTAGTAGTAGTAGTAGTAGTTTGGAGCAGGGACCCCATAGATCTGGGGACTAGACCTTGAGAAATAGGTGTTTTCAACTGCTGTTGCTATTCCTGAGTTTGGTGGTGTCCCATGGGGTGGGAATCCAAGCCTTTGAGGAGGGCCCATCAGCCAGTGATACTGGTGTTTGAAGAATGGGGATGGGAAGTACAATAAAGATAGCTTTGCAAGTGTGGGAAAATTGCAAAACGGGAATTTACCTTTGCAACTAGAACAAAGTGCCTCTACCGGAGTGAAGAAGCACTGTAAGGGTGAGGCAGGCAACAAAGAGGAAAGAGCAAGTCCCTTCTCCCTGCTCCAGCTTTATAGTCTCCCTCTGATGTCCCATCGGCACAATCTCTGTTCCCTTGAGTTAGCTATTTAATTTCCTTAATCCTCGATTTCCTCATCTAGTAAGTGGAAATTCACATTAGTCCTACCTTATGTATCATTTCATTGATACGTGTAATGTGGCACATAAAGTGAGCTTTCAGTGAATACATTTCTCTAATTATTATTAAAATGGGAAACCTAGGAGAAGAGAAGGAGGTCAGTTATTTTACAGTTTGTTTTTATTCTTTGAAGGGGATGGGGGGCAGGGAAGAGTGAGTTGTTGGGGTCGTGTTGAGTTTGAGTATCTTCTAGAATAGCTTTATTTTATGTGGAAAGAGTTAAAAGTGTAACTCTAGACTCAACCAAAAGGTTGATATAAGTTTTTCTGACAATAGTCAGCTATGCAGAAACATGAGCGGGGGAGTAGGTATGCTCAGGGGTCAGGTGGAAGCTTATGAATCAGAAGACACTAAAGTTGTAGTCCTCAAATTCTAGCATGTATCAGAAGCACCTGGAGAGCTTGTTCAAATACAGGTTTCAAGGTCCCACCCCTAGAATTTCTAATTCTGTAGGATGGTGTGGCTTGAAAATTTGCATTTCCAACAAGCTCCCAGGTGATGCTGATTGCTACTAGTTCAAGCACCACCCTTTGAGTAGCACTGGTCCAGAAAGCTAATACCAGAGCTACAATCATTGGTTAGTATCCAGCCTACATTTAAAAAGGAAGGGGAAGAAAATAATTGTTAAGAATCTACAATGCACCAAGAGTTTTGCATTGTTTAATTTAATGAGCTTAACAACCCTAGGAAGTAGGTGTTGTCATCCAATTTTTCAGATAAGTAAATTGCAACTCAGCAAGGTAAGAAAGCTGTCCAGAGCCACATGACTAGTAGGGTAATAACACTGGAACTCTGATCCAGATCTGTGCAAACTCCAAAGCCCATATTTTCTCCACTGTGTTATGCTCTCAACTTCTCTCAGTAAAGTTAGGAGGGTAATAGGAGGCTTCTTGGCTAAGAAAGACCTACAGTTTGCAATGAGATTTTAACTACCATCTAGATGGCAACAACTCCCAAATTTATCTTTCCAGGCCAGACCTATCTCCTTAAACCTAGTGCTCAGCTGCCAGCTCAGCATTTCCAGCTTCCTCCTCAGCTTGTCCTAAGTTGAACTGTTAATATTCCTCTCAGAGGCGCTTTACCCTCAGTCTTCCCCCTTCTTGGCTGATGGCAGCCCTATCCTTACAAATGCTTCTTCTCCCGCACTCCACATCTAATCTGTCAGCAAGTCCTCATGGCTGGGTCTTTAAGAGAGACCCAGATTTCCAGCCACATACCAACACCCGCACAGCCTCTACCCTGATCCAACACCTGCACAGCCTCTACCCTGACCCAAGCCACCAGCGTCTCGGGCATTGATTCCTGCAATACCCATACTGTCTGCTTCCACCTTCGCTCCTCTGGAGTTTATTTTCACTCTGCAGCCAGAGTGGTCCTTGGAAAATCTGAGTCAGATCATGTCCTTTTCTCCCTGAAATCCTCCAATGATTCCCCATTTTACTTAGAAAAAAATCAAATTCCTGCATGACACTGACCCCTATGACCTCTCCCCTACCACTCACCTCCTTCTCTGACCTCCTGCTAGTCCTACCTTTCCTCCCTTTACCCCAGGCACACTGACCTCTTTGCTGTTCCATAAACACTGCCAGGTACGGTGTTGCATTAGGGACTCTGTACTGGCTGTTCCCTTTGCCTGAGACACTCTTCGCCCAGATTTCTAAAGGTGAGTCCCTTCTTCCTTCCAGTCTTTGCTCATATTTCACTTTCTCAATGCAGACTATTTAAAATTGCAACTACTTTTACTCCCAGGAATCCTGACCACCTCCTCTTCTTTTTTTTTTTTTTTTTTTTTTTTGCGATGGAGTCTCTCTCTGTTGTCCAGGCTGGAGTGCAGTGGCCGGATCTCAGCTCACTGCAAGCTCCGCCTCCCGGGTTTACGCCATTCTCCTGCCTCAGCCTCCCAAGTAGCTGGGACTACAGGCGCCCACCACCTCGCCCGGCTAGTTTTTTGTATTTTTTTAGTAGAGACGGGGTTTCACTGTGTTAGCCAGGATGGTCTCGATCTCTTGACCTCGTGATCCGCCCATCTCGGCCTCCCAAAGTGCTGGGATTACAGGCTTGAGCCACCGCACCTGGCCTTTTTTTTTTTTTCATTTTTTCATAGCCTTTCTAAAACACTACATAACGTACTTGTTTGTTGCATTTAATATATATTGTCTGTCTCCCACAGTCCCCACTAGAATGTAAGCTCTATGAAATCAGGGATCTTTGAATTTTGTTCACTGATGTATCTGAAGTGCCTAAAACTGTGCTTGCCACATACTAGGTACCCAATAAATACTTGTGAAATGAATGAGGACAGAACTGAGTTCAACAGAAACAAGAAAGTAGCAGGGATGCAAAGCGCGAGTAATGACATCAGAGAGAACTATTTCAGAACTGGAGTTCTTGGAAAAGGCTTGTCCCCCAGTGATGCGGCAGCCAAGGCAGGACTGTGCGTGTGGCCTGCAGGAGGGGAGACAGAAAGGGCAATGGGCTGGGAGGAAGGACAAACAGAGAAAACCCAAGATCCAAAGTAGAAGAGCATTTCTTACCTCTTTCCTCAGAAAAGAAATCAAGATTAAAGGAAAACTGAAAAATTATTTTCCCTTTTGAAAGTGTTCAAAGTTTCACAGTAACCTCAGAAAGATATATCATCTCTCGAATCAATGTTAGTTTCTTTACTTTACATGTCTGTCTATAAAGAAGTGTAAATAGAACGAGCATCTTTCCTAAGAACCCCTGCTATTTTCCATAGTTTGGGCTCCTGTATCGTTTCTGCGTGAACCAGGAGGGCATAAATAAGAAGTACTTCCTAGATGGCCACAGAAGCAGCAGCTCCATCCACCCCAGGCAGAGTCCCAGGGCCTAGGCTGGCAGTACTCTTTATGGGGGCAGTAACAGGAAACCCAACTAAGACTGCCTTAAACAAGCAGGGTAAGAGGGTGGGGAGTAGAAAAATTACTGGCTTTTGGAATGTAGAGTTCCAGGGTTTTGTCGGTTTCAGGCCTGGCTTGATCTAGGCACAGACATTGTGTCATCAGGAATCTGATTTTCTCCATCAGCAGGCTTTCCTTTCCTCTGACTTGGCATTATTGCTAGGAAGGCCTACCCCAGATATGGCCTCCAGCATCTCTAGGCTTACATTTTCTCATAGTAGTCATTCCATCAGAAAACAAAACAAAACACAAACACAAACACAAACAAACAAACAAAAAACCTCTTTGACAAGCATTCCAAGACAAGTTCCATGCCTGTCTCTCCTCGGCCTGACTGGTGTTCTCTCCCCTAAACAAATCACCATGACCAGGGGATATACTCCTCTTATTGTCTAGTCCTGAGCCTTACACTTGCCCACTCCTGGAGCCAAAAGATGATCAGACCCCAAATGGACCGAATGTGGAGAAGCACGAACTCCCCAAAAGAAAAATTGGGACTTTTATCTGAAAAGAAGAAATGGCTGCCTAACTGGCTGCAAAAGTATACTGGTGTTTTTTCAAAGTTTTATAGGAGAGAATCTTACTGCTTATATAACCATGATCTTAGGAATATGCAAGAAGCAAGGGCCAGAATTATTTCTCTTAATTTAGAAAGTCCATACTTTTGCAAGAGTAAGTTATTTTCAGTGACTCCCATCATTGAGGACAAGTTGGGTTTTTTTAAATAATCCTAGACACTGCTGAGTCCTGTGTCACCTCCCCCCTTAGCAGATGCCTAATATTTCCCAGATTCAGTGCTAGACATTAGGTAAATACAGATATAGGCAAAATGTGACATCACAGCCTTTCTCTATCTCCCCCAGCCCCCTATTTTGGGGCCCCATCAAATGGCATCACCTTGAACACTGTTTCCAGGTCCTCCCTCCATCTTGGCCCTGGGTTCTCCTGGCCGCCCATCAGGCTGCTCAGTCCTACCCTCCAAAAACCTCATCCCTTCCTGTTGGTTGTGGTTGTGAAAAGTTTGCAAAAATGCTCTGGAAAAACTAGGACCTTCAGACCCTACGTCAGAAATCTAGAAACATCTCAAAAGTGCCCTTCTAGGACTACTCACAAGTCTGACCCTGACACCCACATGTCTGGAACCCAACAAGAAAGCCCACAAGAACCAGCTCAGGTTTTCTTTTTCTTGAATTGGGCAAGTCATCATCACCCTCTGGGGCAGGAATTGCAGTGGTAAAAGTAAATGTAGTGATTACCTACCCTGGCCCTGTCTTTTCTTAAGTAGGGGGGAAAAAAGATTCGCAGACAAATGGTGGGAGTACAGATGGCACTCCCAGTTGCTGTTGAGAAAGCCCACTTGGTGGTGAATCAGAACAGCAGCAGCAATAATAGAAAGGAAAGGAGGGGAGGAATCAGCACTCCCAGCCGGGTTTCTTGCCCTTTGTTATCTTGAAGCCTTATTTTATTCTCTCATTTATTCATTTATTCCTTTGGTAAATATTTAGTGCCTACTATGTGCTAGGCACGAGGCAGGTCTCAAAAGAAAAAGATCCTATCCTTCCTCTTAGACACTCAGTCTAACGGGGAGAAGGACACATAGGTACTACAATGTGCACAGTAAGCCCAAAAATGGACCAGGCAGTGATAGAGGAAACTAAGGAGCATGGAAGAGGCGCTCCTATCCAGCTCAGGGGCTGTGGGAGCACAGGCAGGGGTGCGGCTTGTGGAAAACCCCCTGGATGCGATGAAAGTAAGCTGAGTCTTAATGAATGAGTTGGCGGGGGATGGAGGCGGGTGAAGGAAGAACAGCATAGTGGGTGGAAAACATTTCCGACAGAAGGAGGACAGCAAAAATCAAGGCAGCCAAGATGTAGCTTGGCATGTACAAGTGGTGACAAGAGAACTCAACGAGAACAAGATCATGTAGAAGTTTTTAGGGCAAGTTAAGAAACTTGGCAATGCCAACTGAGTAACTATCAACACATTTTATGCAGGGTAGTAATGTGATCCAATTTTCATTTTTGATAGATCATTCTGGCAGCCATGTCGAGGGTAGATTTTAAGAGGACAAGATAAGTCAGGGAGGAAAATAGATGAAAGACTGAACCAACAAAATGGTGGCAAAGAAAGGAAGAAAGATATTTCAGAAATGCTTAGGAATTAAAAACAGAATGATTTGGGGCTTGATTGGATGTGGGAATGAAAGAAGAGCAAAATGGAGACTAGGGTCTGCTTACCAGCTGGTGACTACAAAAAGCAGGAGGTGGGCTGAAGTAATTTGCTATAGAAGGCAAGGAGAGCAGACATCGGAACAGTCTGTACTTTGGGGGTGGTAAGGATGCAAGAGCTTCCCATGAACTACATGGGTACAATGGAAAGTAAGGATGTTCAAGCCATCTTGATGGGATCTACCCAAGAAAGCCACCCAGGGGGAGAGGGAAGCTTAGGAGTCAGAGTCTGTGGGATAGACTGCCAAATGCAAGAGCTGAGGTCACTGTAGAATGCATCACTCACATCACTCTGGAAATCCCCACAGGACTTTCAAAGAACACACACATGTCCCATGAAAGAACCAGACAGTGTTAACCAGGATGGACAACAGCAGCAAAAGTGACAACAGGAAATAAAAAGACTTGCTTCTTGCATTAGTTCATTTTCATGCTGCTGAAAAAGACATACCTGAGACTAGGTAATTTATAAAGAAAAAGAGGCTGAATGGACAGTTCCACGCAGCTGAGGAGGCCTCACAATCATGGTAGAAGACAAAAGGTACATCTTACATGGTGGCAGGCAAGAAAGAGTGAGAGCCAAGTGAAAGGGAAAACCTTTTATCAAACCATCAGATCTTGCGAGACTTATTCACTACCACAAGAATAGTATAGGGAAAACTGCCCCCGTGATTGGATTATCTCCCATCAGGTCCCTCCCACAACACATGGGAATTATGGGAGCTACAATTTAAGGTGAGATTTGAGTGAAGACACAACCAAACCATATCACTTCTCTTTATCTCACTGAGAAAGGCTGAGAAAGAAGGAAAGACTCTTCAGACCTGGATGTGACATTGATGTTTTGATGTTAGACTGACCTGAACCTTCTAACACATGAAAATGAGTCAGAATTACCTAAGTAAGAACTTGTATTTACATAGCTGAAAATGACTAGAGTAGAATGTACTCAAGATCTTGTTAAACAATGAAAGGAGACAAGTGTGTCACTACTGAGAACACTGTTTAAGGAAAAATAACATCAATTCCTTACTGTCTTGTTTCTCCCAAAATTTGTTCCACCAAGTTCGTCTCATTCTCTAAAACAGTTACACTAATATCTTGGCACTCCCTCTTTACATAAGGTAAGGCCATTATTAATGAAACTAGAGATGTATATTTATTTCATATAGCCATCCTGATAATGAAAATTTATTTTAGCTGATCTTGTCAGATCGTTAGATCATCACCAATTTTTACCTTGACTGATAAAGAGTCTGTCTCAGAGTAAAAGCGTTATCAACTCTGTTGCTTCTTGTTGTTTGCTTGTGCTTGTCTTTAGTATAGTCTTCACTTTCTTTGTACAAATCTGCTTTATCTACTTGTTCTTTTTGTAAGAGTTAGTTAAAACTAAATAAGTTATAAATGCTCTTCACGTGGTACGAATAAACGCTGCAACACATCAATCACAATACTCTGAAAGCAAATGAGTGAGGTTGCCAAGGTCAAACCTTCCCCACCCCACCCCCCTCCACACACACTGTAGAGCTCTCATTGTTGCCTTGAAATACCTCAAAGACTGTGTATAACATGTAACCATCTAATATACACTAAAGGCACCAGTGTCAATACGTATTCATTATCAGTAAAGCTTAACTTTAGATAGAAAAAAAATGAGAGCTCTCACATTTCTGCCTGCCTCTTGGGGGAAATGGAGGCATCATCACTTGCACTGCCCTGGAAAGCATGCCCTCCATCTGGAGATCACCAATGGGGTCCACCTGTTCTGCAGACTCAGCTGGGCTCAAGTGATCTGCCAACACTCAGGCTGATTGCTCTTTGCTCTCTTCTGCCCCTTCGAGGTCATGCTACTTCTCCTTAGGCTTTCAGAAACCCCTAGATAGTCTCAGGGAGCCCACACTACATAGCACCTTCTACTTTTTTAACCCTGAAACACAAAATTCTGATTACTTTCCCTGGGCAATGGGAATGAGGAGTGAGGAGAGGGAGTTGTCTGTGATTCACCTGTGAGTCATCTTTTCAAAGGGCACCAGGTGTCTCTCACTGAAACAGAGACCAAAAAGCAAGGTTAACCTCTGGGCAGGCATTCTACCACATGTGGAAGGAAGCAGCAGTCCTAGAAGGATGGGTCTTGAAGGACCAGGTGACAGAACTGAGCGAAGGGTCCCATTTTGGAAAAGACTTGCTGATTTATTTATTTATTTTTATTTTTTGGTTTTGTTTGTTTTGAGACGCAGTCTTGCTCTGTTGCCCAGGCTAGAGTGCAGTGGCATGATCTGGGCTCACCGCAACCTCCACCTCACAGGTTCAAGCAATTCTCCTGCCTCAGCCTCCTGAGTAGCTGGGATTACAGGCACAAATTGGCTTATTTTTTGTATTTTTAGTAGAGATGGGGTTTCTCTATGTTGGCCAGGCTTGTCTCCAATTCCTGACCTCAGGTGATCCACCCGCCTCAGCCCCAAAGTTCTGTGATTACAGGCATGAGTCACCATGCCCAACCAGTATTTGTTGTTTTTTTATTAAGTGAACAACAAGGATTCTGGTTAGGTTATAAACTACAGGAGGTTGTGCAATGGCAGCAAGAACCTTCTCTTCAGCTCTGTTCCCTTGAAAGTTTCTGAACACTTTTCCACCTACAGTCATCTTAATGCCTTAAGCTTCCTTATTCCATACTGATACTCCCTTTTGATCCCAGCACTTTACTAATTCCCTGAGGCTCTCTCACATCATTCCACTTGCCCTGAAAAACCACTACCTTTCTCATCTTTGCTAAGCTAACTATATACTTGGACTCTTGGTAATATTTTAGATACTCCAGTCTGTCTTCAAAGTCTCCTAACTCTCCTATTCCCCTGTCCTTCAGAATATTTTTGTAGTTTTCATAGGGAAGTTTATCTTTTACTCTGGGTCCAGTTCTATGTCTCTTTGTCTTTATCTTTTCATGAGTATACAGTATTTGGGATTGTATCATACATAAGATTTTTTGTGTTTATACATATAGCTCTTTCATGCCTTTTTTGTGCATACATCTTAAATAGAATTCTGAAATAATAAAAATAATTGGAATAAAAAGTAAAAAAAATAACTCCTTTAGAGGTAGTACAAATTGGGTTATTTTTACAAATTAAAAAGAGGTAAGAAGGACAGAGATAATGTGTAATTGTGGCAGATTCCATCACATTATCACATGCAAAATGTTGTATGAATTCTATTTTTTTCTTAGCCCCATTTAAGTAACAAATGCTATTTCCATTTCAGTGCTAGCAGTGAAATGGATATGAAATAACACTGAATGGGGATGCATATGTGTGTGTATGTGTATATTCTATTTAGTTATAGAAAAACCTACCAATCCCATTGTTGTTGCAATCCTTTCCCGTGCTCACCAAAACTTCTAATACTGAAATAAATGTCACCAACTATATTCAAGTAAGAAGTTTCATGTAACACTCAATCCACACAGGCTGGTAGAATTTCCTAGTGAGACACATAAGATAGTATTTGTCCATACTGATGTTGGTAAACATTTTCTCTATATTCATCTTGTGAGCTGCTGCTGCTTAAATTTGAAAGTTTGTAGGAATCTGCTTAATCCACTTGATTCATGTTATAAACCTACAAATGCAAGTTGCCAGATCTACCTATGTATTGCAAGTGTTATTAATTCTACAGTTTCATCCCAGAGTAATAATTTGAGCAATAATTACTGTAGTCAGTTCTCCCACATTCATCAATGATGCGGAGTCTCCCCCTGTCTCCCAGGCTGGAGTGCAGTGGTACAGTCTTGGTTCATTGCAGCCTCTGCCTCACAGGTTTGAGAGATTCTTGTGCTCAGCTTCCCAAGCAGTTGAGATTCCAGGCATACACCACCAAGCCCAGTTAATTTTTGTATTTTAGTAGAAATGGGGTTTCCCCATGTTGGCCAGGCTGGTCTTGAACTCCCGGCCTCAAGTGATCCACCCTCCTGGCCCTCCCAAAGTGCTGGATTACAGGCATGAGCCACCATGCCCGGCCATCAATTTCTTTAAAAAAATAAAGAAAGAAAGAATAAAAGGCTAAAAATACTATTTTAGGTTACTTTAACCAAAGAAAATGCATAAACAGAAATTGTATTTTCAAAGGCAAGAAATACTGTCTTACCTGAGCTTCCAGAATTCTTTTCTCTTTCACTTATTCAATTTTTCATTCAAAAATTTTTGTCCTGTAAAATGACTACAAAATGCACTGAGCTTTCAAGATTCCTTTTACCACATAAAAGGAGTCACGTAGTTCTTTGTGCCTCACCAAGAGCTTTAGCTGCTCCGGCTGTCCAGCTGCAGAGTGTTGGCCGCTAATGGCTCACAGCTGCTCTCTCTCCAAGCTGTTCTCAGTTTGGCTGAGAGACCTGCCCTCAGCCAAACTGGAACCACCTGACCCAGAAGGCTGGACTGTGTCTCCCCACCCCCATTCCCTACAGGGACAGACCCCAGCCAATGAGTGAGATCAGGCAGAAGATAGTCTCCGGCTGAGACCACATCCTTGCTTAGCTCCTTCCCTTATCTTACCCTGCTTCTGCGTTTCCCTTGTTCTGGGAACATTCAAAGAAGAATATTCTTTAAATTATTCAATGTTCAATAAATCATTCAAAGAAGAATCCTCATCTCAGGCTCTGCTTCTAAGGAACTTGACTTAAGATAACTCCTAAACAAAACATTTCTCAAAAAGAATAACTATTGCCTGGTCACCTGAGTGAAACCTCTGAAACTCATGCCATTCTACTCAGTATTTTATATATCATATATATATAAATTAACAGCTATAACATTATTAAATAACTAATAGTGATATCTACAATATCATTTACTATCTATAACAGTATATTTAATATGTAAGACATCAGAGGATCCTAGTAAGCAATGACCTCTGGAGAAACCTCTTACCCTTATTTAAAAAAAAAAAAACAACAAAATAGTTGACTGGTGTATTTCAAAGCAGGCAAGGTGGAACGAGTGTGCCAATTCAATATATTCTGTTTGAGTAGCAATTAGATTATACAAGAGCGGGAATTCTGTCTCCAAAAGAGGATTCACAAATTCAACTCTGCAAAATTTTTAGACAACAATAGTGGTTTCCTAGGCTTCTCTTCAGCCTGTCAGTACCTTTTAGCTGTACACAAGCTGTACAGAACACTTAAAAGTAGTTAGGGGATCTGGCCAAGCCAGAGAAAACAGTATGATAAACAATCACCTCAAACCTAGACTGAATTCTCAATGTTATTTTAATGGCTCAGTCCTCCTCTGAGCTATCAGGTCCTTTTACAGAATAAATCTATGTAGCCAACTCTCAATTGTCTCAGCTTTAATGGGAAGACTCTTCATTCCACAAATATCTATTGAGTTTTTGCTTTGTCCATAGTACTTTGTTAGACAGACAAAGTACTATCTATATAGGTAGAACCCAGAGGAGTAAATATGCTGTTTGAACACCAGAGATATGCACAAAACCAAGAAACTGTATTAGGCTTTGGAATATTATGCTATGGAGGACCCAAAGTCATGTCAATCTGAAGTATGTCTACCTTCTAAATCTTCCTCACTCCTCCCTTCTCAGTTCTACTTTCCATCATGCATTACTTTTTTGTTTTATTTTCCCTCAGATGTATGTAATTCTCTGAACTCCTACTTCTCCTTTTATTCTAGGGTTCCTCTCCATGATATCCCATCCAAACCCCTTCCTTTTGTGCTTCCTAGGGAGAGGAGAATAAACAAGAATTAAGCTATTTGGTTTTAAAAAGACATTATGGATTGTCTAGCCAAGGATGAAGACGGTGCTATAGCCTAGATTCAATGAAAATCACCCAATTGCAAGAAAGCCAAATAGTTCTTTTAACATTTCTGAATTTGGCAACTGTCAAAGATAGTTTCAGTTCATTGGCAGAATGAATGAGCCTAGTTAAGGATCCTTTATATTTACCTCACATTATGGAGTTTACCAATTTTTTAGACATACATATTCCATCTGATCTTCACAGCAATCTTGTGAGGTCAACCTGCCACATCAGAGGAAACTGAGGTTCAGGGAAGTTGAATGGCTCGTCTACAGTCACCTTGTTATAAGAGGAAAGTCAGGGCTTGAATCCAAGTCTTTCAGCTCCAAGCCTTTCAACTACTCCAGGATTACCTCCAGAGCCCTGGATTCCTTGAAGTGTTTTTCCTATCATTTCTCTCCCATTTCAGACACTATCTAAATTAGCAATATAATTGTCCTTAAGAAAAGCTAATCTTTGGAATATTACAATTTACCCTCTGTACTGCCCAACTCTTTAGAAGAGTAGATAGATAATGTATGGACCATCACTGTAGGGACAGTAATTACATTAACTACCTTCCTTTCTCTCTTCACTTAGCAGGTAATGGTGCTGCAAGACACAATATTTTACTGACCAAAATGGTCAGTAAGAACTACCAGAATTGAAATAAAGAAAATTGATGCAAACCATATCTTGCTAGATTTATGTACTATTTAAAAAAAAAAAAAAACTCCAGTACAATATAAAAGGAAGAACAAGAACATGCATGATGAAACAAGTTTAGGTCTTTGAGTAAGTGCCTTATTTTGGTATCTGTTCTATGACTTAACTGCTTATTTTCTCATGTGGATAATGACAGGGATAGAGATTAATGTTCTCAACATGAGCCCATCATCAGAGTCATCTGGGCATCTTTATTTTAGGACAGTAGCTTAAAGTATTCATTCATACACAGTCTTGAATGTTGCATCAATATTCTTATGTTTCATTCATTGATAATCAATGCCTAGATCTATTGCTGTTACCTAGATCCATTGACTCATTAAGAGTTACAGAATGACTAGGCGTGGTGGCTCATGCCTGTAATCCCAGCGCTTTGGGAGGCCGAGGCGGGCAGATCATTTGAGGTCAGGAGTCTGAAACCAGCCTGACTAACAGGGTGAAACCTCATCTCTACTAAAATACAAAAATCAGCTGGGCATGGTGGCAGGCACCTGTAATTCAGCTACTAGGAAGGCTGAAGCAGGAGAATCTCTTGAACCCAGGAGGTGGAGGTTGCAGTGAGCCAAGATCGCACCATTGCACTCCAGCCTGGGCAACAGAGTGAGACTCCCTCTCTCAAAAAAAAAATAATAATAATTTAGGGCCAATTTTGTTTGATCCACATCTACCTTCTTGCCCACCTCTCTTCCTCGCAATTATTTTAAAACAGATCCTTTTATTAATAAATATCCATATTCATTTCATCCACAAATATTTCAGTATCTCTGAAAACATACCTACAATGCAATTATCACACCTAACAAAATTAACAATACTTTTAAAAATTTGTGTGATCAAATCAACAGTCTAACAAGCTCCAGCTTCAGTTGATGGCTATGTCTCTTAAGTCCTTTTTACTTGATAGATTCCCCCTCTATCTTTTTCCCCCCCCTTGCAATGTATTAGATGAAGAAACTAGATGATTTGACCTGTAGACTTCCTCACAATCTGGATTTTGATGACTGATTTCCCTGGTGTCATAAATGACACAAAGGTCATAAATATTCCTCTGTCCTCTGTATCTTCTGTGAATTGAAAGTGAGATACAGAGATTTGATGAGATCCTAGTTTAATTTTTTGTTGAGAATATTTTATATGTTGTGTTGTGTACTTCCATCAGGAGACCCATTTTGTGTTATTCACAGCTATTGATGATCATTGTCCAGATTCGCTGATTCATTAGAAGCTACAGAATGGTGATATTCTAACATTCTTTACTTACTAGCTGCAATACTGCAATAAAGAGAAGCTGTCCCTAAACAGCTATATAATTTTCCCAATACAGTTGGTACATGAAAAGCAGGATGAATACATGATTTTCCTCTTTATTTGCCAGATTTTAAAATAATAAATTATTTATTTAGCATCCTCCAAATGTGACCAGTGAATTTCTTTTCTTTTTTTTTTGTTTTTTTTTTCAAGGCCGAGTTTCATTCTGTCACCCAGGCTGGAGTGCAGTGGCATGATCTCGCCTCCTCTGGGTTCAAGTGATTCTCCCACCTCAGCCTCCAAGTAGCTGGGACTACAGGCATGAACCACCATGGCCGGCTAATTTTTGTATTTTTAGTAAAGATGGGGTTCCACCATGTTGGCCAGGCTGGTCTCGAACTCCTGACCTCAGGTGATCCACCCACCTGGGCCTCCCAAAGTGCTGGGATTACAGGTGTGAGCAACCACACGTGGCTGGATTTCTTTTTAATGAGTATCTCCTTAAAGTACACATGCCCAGACCCAACCACAGACCTACTGAGTCAGAGTCACCAGAGATAGAACCTGGCCTCAGCATGTTTAAAAGTCTTCCTGAATGATTCTGAAGCATGGTTTATAGCCCAGCTATTAAGAATGTCTGGACCAGGTGACTGCTAAAGTCCATCCCAGTACTAGCATTCTGCAAATCTATAATGTGCAATTAATTAAAGATTGCATGTATCACTATCCCCATTCTGTTGTACGTAACATGGCTGGTGAAATAGTGTCAATAAGATGTTCAAGGTTAGGTGCATCGGCTCATACCTATAATCCCAGCACTTTGGGAGGCCAAGGCAGGCAGATCACTTGAGGTCAAGAGTTCAAGACCAGTGTGGCCAACATGGTGAAACTTCATCTCTACTGAAAATACAAAAATCAGCTGGACATGGTAGGGCATGCCTGTAGTCCCAGCTACTCAGGAGACTGAGGCAGGAGAATCACTTGAACCTAGGAGGTGGAGGTTGCAGTGAGAAAAAAAAGAAGATGTTCAGACAACAACTAGAAATTTTCAATAGCTTAGCACCCAGTTCCTTAAGAGTGCTGCACAGATGGCCAAGAATACTTTTATTTTCCACCCAAAGGGTGGAGGTTGGTACTTTCAGTTACAGAGAGTTCAGGAGGCCCCTAATGTTCTTCAGTCTTCCAAATCCACACTCCTAGAAATCATGGGCACATGGATTAATGTTTGAAATTCACCTGCAGAGTCAACTCTTTTTTTTTCTTTTTCTTTTGAGGCGGAGTTTCACTCTTGGTGTGACCTCGGCTCACCACAACCTCCGTCTCCCTGGTTCAACCGATTCTCCTGCCTCAGCTTCCCAAGTAGCTGGGATTACAGGGATGCACCACCACACCCGGCTAATTTTGTATTTTTAGTAGAGATGGGGTTTCTCCATGTTGGTCAGGTTGGTCTCAAACTCCCAACCTCAGGTGATCCACCTACCTCGGCCTCCCAAAGTGCTGGAATTACAGGTGTGAGCCACCGTGCCCAGCTAAGTCAGTTCTTCTTGCCGTGAAGTACCCATGAAGGCAACACACATGGGTGGGATTCAGGGGCCAAGCAAACAAGACACAAATCACTATGATTATCTGCCTTTTGAAACATAAGAAAGACATTGGTTGGAGTCTAGGGACAAATTCATTCAAATCCTGCCTCTCCCACTTACTATGTGAATAGTGGCAAGTTACCTAATCTCTCTGTACCTTGGATTCATTGTCTCTAAAATGGGGATAGCACTGTCTCTTTGAGTTAATCTGAGAACGAAATAGGTTTAATACATATAAAATGCTTAAAACGGTGTTTTGCTCTTAGATTGCTAACCACTATTATATTTAGAGCCAAGAATGTCACCAGTGATCAATAACAGGAGAGCTAGGTACCTACAGACCACAAATTGTGGCTTTCGAAAAGACCCAGTGTCCTTATTTTAAGGAATCTGAGATCAAGACTAGAGTAGAAAATAGTTCTCCATTTCACATTATAGGAGAGGTTACATGAATTTTGTCAGGTGGAGTGGGGAGGGTCAGAGTGTCCAGAAATTTTAGTAAAAAAATAGTTCAAACCACTACCGCTCCTCTAATTAATTCCATAGTTTATGGGAGTTCAAAGCCCCCCTTACACCTCAACAATACTTTTGGCAACTTTATGTGACCACTTCAGATTCCAGCCTCTTGCTTTTGAGCTAGACCCCATATTCCAAACCATATTCACCTAGGCAAGAAGTGCAGCCTCTTCAACTTACACTCACTCCTACAGAGATTCATGAACTTAATGGGCTTTGCCAGCAATTTAGGGGAAAGATGAAAAAGAGGTTTGACTTAAATCAGTGAAAACCACCTCTTGTGTTCATCTAGATGCAGCCATCCTTGAACTATCATTCGACTCAGAGCTGTCCAATAGAACTCTGTATGATGATGGAGATGTTCTTCACTGCTTAGTACAGTTGCGACATCTGGCTTTTGAGCACTTCAAATGTGGCCAATGTGACTGAGAAATTAAATTTTAACTTTATGTAAGTTTAACATATTTAAATTTAAATAGCCATTCATGGCTCGTGACTACCTTACTTATAGCGCAGCTCTAGTCCCTTCCCTGTAGCCTCATGGGCTTTTTACCCCAGAGAGACCCAGTTCTCTCCATCTTTCTGACTCTTTTCATCTTTTCAGATGTTCCCTTATTTTATGCCAGGCAGTTTATCCTTCCACAAGCATGCCTTCTACACCTGATGACAGCCACGTCTTTGGATCTCCGCTTACCACGTGATTCTTAGGCGTTACTTAAATTATTTGTGCCTCAGACTCGTTGCCTATTAACTGGGTATAATAGTAACTCTCAATAAGTTAATATGAGAATTAAATAAGTTAATACATGTAAAGTGGAATACATATCCCAATGGGCTTAGCACAGGTCATGCCAAAGAAAGGTATTTTTGTACCTAGAGGGAATTCTAATGAAAGATGTTAATAAACAAAATTTTCACCTTGTTAATAATAATTTCAGGCTACACTCTCCAATGCAGTAGCCACTGGCCACATGCAAAATTTTAAAGTTTGTTCCTCAGTGGCACTAGTCTCATTTCAAATACTCAATAGCCACATGTGTCTAGTGACAATTATATTGCACATGGTAGTCATAGGAAAGTTCTACTGGGCAGTGGCAGAATATGACTACTATCTTCTTGAACTCAAGTACGAAGAATTGCCACAGTAGGCCAAAAAACCAATTAATTTAAGGAATAGCAGTCAACAGCAGGTTTGACTCCTTATCAATCTCACTTTCTCATTCTGCATTCTGTATCCTTACCTCCTATTTTTCCCTTTTGCTACTTCCTCTCCCATCTTCACAGTACTAATGAAATATATTAATAAATACCAATGAAATATTATAGACTTAATTTTAAATGATACAAAGAATATATTCCTTGGAAGTTGTTTTCTTCTAAGGCTTCATAGCAGAGGAGATTTTGTCTTTCTTTTTATTAATACTACATCATATCTGGCAAAACAGGCATAATCCTATTCACTTTCTGCAGCCATAGAACAGCTAGGAACAAAAGATAACTTAATGAAGGTTCTTAATTGAGTCTTATTTGCTCATAGTTGATAGAGCTTGACATGAGTTAGTGAAGGGAAGATAGTTCAGATCCATTGCGTGTGTGTTCACATCCTTGTGTATTTTTTTGTCATTAACTGTCGTCAACAGGAACTCGTCTGGGTAGTTAGCGAAAGTTCTCCCATCGAGATGCTATTCTTTTGGGCATTTGCTCCAAAGAAAAATGTTATCATTAGCATATGATGGAAACTTTCTTCCAATGCCTAGAAGCTTACCCTGAGAGCAAACAGCATTTCTGTGGATATTTATCTGAGTATTGGCTGCCAGAATGCTCTTTTCTTTTTCTTTCTCTCTCTCTTTGGAGACTGAGTCTTGCTCTGTTGCCCAGGATGGAATACAATGGCACAATCTCAGCCCCTGCAACCTCCATCTCCTGGGTTGAAGTGATTCCCCTGCCTCAGCCTCCCGAGTAGCTGGGACTACAGGCACCCGCCACCATGCGTGGCTAATTTTTGTATTTTTAGTAAAGACAAGGTTTCACTATGTTGGCCAGGTCAGTCTTGAACTTCTGACCTCAAGTGATCTGCCCGCCTCGGCCTCCCAAAGTGCTGGGATTACAGGTGTGAGCCACCACACCTGGCCCAGAATACTCTTGTTTCAATCTTAGTGAGAGCACAAATAAAGAGAAGTGTGCTTGGTAGAGAAAAGGTTAAAATGGTCCTTCATTCTGAGGAGTGTTTAGTTAGTGCTTATTTTCAATAGAGGAAAATAAAAACAAGTAAGTACAATATTTAAAAATACTATTAAAATAAAGATAATAAAGGTTTACCCAGCCGGGTATGGTGGCTCACGCCTATAATCCCAGCACTTTGGGAAGCCAAAGCGGGCAGATTGCCTGAGGTTGGGAGTTTGAGACCAGCCTGACCACCATGGAGAAACCCCATCTCTACTAAAAATACAAAATTAGCCAGACACGGTGGTGCATGCCTATAATCCCAGCTACTCAGGAGGCTGACGCAGGGGAATCGCTTGAACCCAGGAGGCAGAGGTTGTGGTGAGCTGAGATTGCGCCATTGTACTCCAGCCTGGGCAACAAGAGCGAAACTCCATCTCACAAAAAAAAGAAAAAAAAAATTTACCCAACACTTTTTCAAACTACATAATTTTCACTTCAAGTAGGTTTCTGAAATACAGCACTTGAAAAATACATGCATAAGTGAAATAAAAATAACTCACTAACTTTGAAAATATAATTTAGCCATATATTTTGGGTGATTTGTGTGCAAATGGGAAGGGGGAGTGGTCCAGATTCAAACTCAGGTGGTTTGAGTCAGACTCTGTCAATCCTTACAAGTTGTGTGACCTTGGGCAAGCCACTTCACTTCTTTGAGCCTTTGTTTCCTCTCTGAGTTCTCTCTTCAGGTTGGAGAATGTTATAGATCTGTTTCCCCAGAAAAGAGACTCTAAGAAATTTCCTAACACAAGTTTTATGGAAGAGTGCCTCTGAGAACAGCACTTGTGGGGGTGTTAAAAAAAAAAAAAAAAAAAAAAAGCAGAGTTGGGCAGAAGGAGAAAATGGGTTGCAATGAATTGCAACAGAGTTCTCAGCTGATACTACAGGGAGCTCTGGAGTTAGGATAGCTCTTCAAAGCTGTTCTAAATGAAAACATAGAGGCCTGGACCTAAACTCCCACATTGGCCATCCATGCCATGAGGGCTGTCCTTTGGCTAATGGCAATTGATACAAATGAGTGTGAGCTGCCAGGGCTCCCAGCAGCTGGGAGAATGAATGCCTAGATTCTGAATGAGTGATCTGGGCAGCATACGCTATAAGGAGGAAAGCCATCTCATTTCCTGCTCTGGAGGCGGTATTCATTTTATTCAGATGTGTGGTCTAACTTCCACAACCCAGGCAAGACAATTGTGAGGGTCCACAGTGAACCACCTGTTTTAGGAGGGGTTCCTAGAAATAGACTCTGAGATGAGGATTCGTATTGAAGCAATTTATTAGGAAATATCCCAAAACAAACCAACAGAGGAAGTGAGATCAGGAAAGGAAGAAGGCCAAGCAAGCAAAGAGCCAAGTCCTACAGCAGGTAACATAGGCTCAGTTCTACAGGAGACCTTTGGAGAGGGCATGTGTACTTCCTCAGAGCTGTCCCCACCAGGGAGCAAGGTGTCCTGCCCATTGACTACCCCCTACCCCACTATGCATTCAGCAGCCATTGGTTAGGGACTGCCTCTGAGAAAACTTAAGTTTCCAGGCACTTTCAACTCCCCAAGTGTAGACAAATTAGATTCCAACCGCTTGGGGGCAACCCTTCGACAAAGACACAGATGCTACTTCTCTGGGAGTGAAACCATACAGGGAACCCATGTGCCTTAAAATGGTAAAGGGACCGGGGAGGCTGCAGGTGGAGAATTCAAAACACGGAGTAGAGGTTCATTAGTTTTTAATAAACCCATGTGTCTTATTGCCCAGGTGGGCACTGGGCCCAGTTATTCCAGTTCCCTGTCCTGTCTATGCTCAACTTGAGGAGAAATCGAATGTACTAATCTCTCCTTCTTTTTCTTTTTTTTTTTTTTTAGCATGATAACACATTCTCCTATAAGTAAGTGCATACCAAAAAACACACACACATTTATACTTCTCTTGAGGACAAGCAATAATGTTTAGGTCAGGGCAACCCTAATCTAGATTAACAAAATATAACATCATCATAACTAGAACTAGTCGTGGATTCGATCAACATTTTTCAAAATACATAAACTTCAAGTAGGTTTTGGAAACACAGCACTTTTTAAATTCATGCATGAAGTTGTTATTAAAGAATATATCCTAAATCATATGTGCCTATTTGCAGAATGCTAGGAAATTTTCCTTTTAGTGCATCCTGGAAGGGTGTATTAGTGATCTCCTCAATGCAATAACTTTCTGAATTGCTTTTGAAAGTGATTTGAAAGAGCTTTTAACAAGGTTCTTCAATACAAGTATTTGTGAGGTCATACCCCCACTAAAACCTATAACATCTGTGTTAAATGTATTTACCTCCTTTAAAAATTAGTGATTTCATCAGATGACTTCTATCAGCATCGAAGACTCATATTAAGGAGGGTCATTTCAGCTAATATCACATTCCCAAATAGTACCTCACTGTTCAAAATTAAAAACTCAAGAGAGAGCCCCATAAAAAGACGAAGATTGTAAGGACTTAGTTATTTGGCAACTCCCTCTTTAATGGAGAACAATTTGGGGGAACAACACTTGCTTTACAATGACAAACAAAATGAAAGGAAGCCAACATTAGCCACACTTAAGTGATGGGGCTTATTTGCAGGTGGGAAAGGAAGTCTGTGAGGTGGGCACACAAGCTCTATTAGATTGCTGTAAATAGACTTTCTTGTGCCACCTCACGGTCTCCTATAACTTTAGTGATCCACTCTACAAATCTCATACCAAATGCATTTCTACACAAAGGCTAAGAAAAGGGGTTTATTCTTTCACTACATGATCATTTTGAAGGAATGACTTAGGTATGTTATTAAGTGGTGACTTTGATATCATACCGAAAGTTTTACAATCTACATTGTAAGGTATATAGGATTACCTGTAATTTTGGGAGAATCAGATTTTTTGTTCAATTGCCTTAATTTCTATTGTTGTAATATTGGCTTTGTCTCTAAATAGCTTATGATTAGGTTTATAAATGACTATGAAGCTCACAAAAAGTCTAGTAACTAAAAAATTGCAGCGGGCTCTGACAATTTGATCCTTTTATAATTCAAATTTCTTATCTGCAAAAAGGAGAGACACAATGTCTTATCACCTACGTTTTATCTGATTTTGATTGGGAATTTGAGCTATGTTTCCTATTTTGTTGAAGACACATCGAAACCAGACAAAGGATCTTAAGGGAAAGAACAGGAAACAGGTATTGATTTCCTTTATCCACCCCCATCCCTTTGTATCTCTTTGTATTATACTATGATGGATTAGGTGGACAGGTCAGCAAACGTTTCACATTTGCTACTGATTTGATGGGCTTTGGAAAAAAAGAATTTGAGGCATATACTAGTAAAGAGAAGAATCCTTAAAGCCAGGTCTGGGTCAGGATGATAAGTTGCAAGCCACTACATCAGAAGACCCCAAACCTCCTACCTAATACCTTATTTAGGTCTCTTAGCTCTCTCTTACTACACACATACACACACACACACACACACACACACACACACACACACACAGCACAAATATCTTACTGAAACAAATACTGATGCTTTTCTTAATCTAAGATTTCTTTTCATCACTTCTGTATTTCTTTTCTCTGGTGTGAATATGGTCATCGAAATTAGGCTTTCTCTTTCTCAGCTGTCATCTTCTATAATGGTATTTCTCTGGGTGTAGTCTATGGAGACAGAGTGTACAAACCATGGAGGATAAAATGCAGATCCTAAACCCACTGAATCAGAGTCTAAGGAAGGGAGTCCATGAGTCTGCATTTCAACACAAGAGTCTTGTGCAAATTTAAGTTTCAAAATCATTGCTATAGGTTGTTATATAAAATTTACACGCTAAATTAAATAAACTAAGGTACAGCTCTTCCAAGAGCTATTTGACACCCATAAATTAAAAAAAAAATAACAAAATAAAAGAGGCTGGGCACAGTGGCTCACACCTGTAATCCCAGCACTATGGGAGACCGAGATAGGATGATCACCTGAGGTCAGGAGTTCAAGACCAGCCTGACCAACATGGTGAAACCCTGTCTCTACTAAAAATACAAAAATTAGCCAGGTGTGGCGGTGGGCACCTGTAATCCCAGCTACTCCAGAGGCTGAGTCATGAGCATTGCTTGAACCGGGGAGGTGGAGGTTGCAGTGAGCCGAAATCATGCCATTGCACTCCAGCCTGGGCAACAGAACAAGAGTCCATCCCCCACCACCACCATCACCCCCCTCAAAAAAGAAAAACACAAGATTAAGCCATGGAGGTACATCAGCTTCCCTGGCTTCAGGACCAGCCCAGCCTGTCCTTTCTATTCCTTTAAGGGCTTTCCCGTTCTTCTCTTTCTCAGCAGTAAATTGGTTACAACATAATTAAGCAATCACTGTCTGAATGTTTCTGGCCCCTCATCCTATCCCACTGCATATTTTTATTTTTTTCTGATGTTCTTTGTCACTCCTTTTAGAAGACTTAAGTCCAACAAATTGAAAAACTAAAGACAAAGTAATTACAGTAGAAATGTAACAATGGAATGGACTGCTCTCAGCCAGATACCATCGGGGCAACTGTATACCAGATGGCCTGTCTTAACCACCCTCCATTCCCACCTCCCTCTGTCTCACCCGTTCTTCAGCACCTGTTCCTCTCCTTCCAGCCATCTAGTCACCCAAAGGATGTCCCCAGAATGTCAGGTCACCCAAAGTTTGTTCTGGAGCAATGCATTTCAGGAACCACACCTTTTTCTTTTTCTTTCTTCCCATATAAACATTTCTGTTCTGCCTTCTGGGTGAACAAAATGAATGACAAGTAACAACAACAAAAAAAAGCAAACAACAAATCACCGGGAAAATCTTCTCTTTTGGTATTTCTCATGAATATAGCTTTTCTTGTTTTGTTTTTTGTTTGTTTGTAGAGACTGAGCCTCACTATGTTGCCTAGGCTGGTCTCAAACTCCTGGCCTCAAGTGATCCTTTCACCTCGGTCTCCCAAACTATTGGGATTACAGGCATGAGCCACTGCACCCAGAAGCTTTTCTTTTAAAATCTTTTTCGAATAATAATTTATATACAGTAAAATTTGCCCATATTAAGTGTACAGTGCAAAGTGTTTTGATAATATACATCTGTGCAAATATCTCTGCAATCAAGACATATAACATTCCTCATTACCCCAGAAAGTTCCCTCTTGGTTCGTTGCAGTGAAACTCACCCCACACCTGACGTCCTAACCCCAAACAACCACTGAGCTGCTTATGGTCACATTCAGGCAGTGTTTGCTTCATAGGTAAATTTTGCCAGCTCTAGAATTTCATTTAAATGAAATCACATCATGGGTACTTTTTGTGTCCAGCTTTTCCCCCCTTAATATAAGGCTTTTGAAGTTCATTCATGATGTTGCATGCATGGATATACCACAGTCTGGCTAATCATTCTCCTGTAGATGGACATTTAATTTGTGTCCAGTTTGCAACTATTATAAACAGAGCTGTCATCACCATTGTGTACAATTTTCCTTTGGCATATATTGTCATTTCTCTTCGGTAAAAACCTTTGAGTAGAATAACTGGGTCATATGGTAAAATTATGTTTAACTTTATAAAAAAACTAACAATTATCCAAAGTGGTTTTATCATTTTATATTCCCACCAATGATGTATGAATTCCAGTTGTTCAACATTCTCCTCCACACTTAGTATTGTCAACCTTTTCGATTTTAGCCATTTGAATAAGCGTGTCATAGTATCTCATTATGATTTTAGTTTGCATTTCTCTGACAACTAATGATAAGCATCTTTTCGTGTACTTTTTACTGCCATTTCTGTAGCTTCTTTTCTGAAGTACCTGTTCAAATCCTTTGCTCATTTTAAATGAATCATTTGCTTTATTACATGCATACATACACGTGTGGTACTTACGATGCTGAACTCAAAGGATTGATTCTAATGGTAAGCATCAGACACAGTAGTCAAGGGTGGAGTCTAATTTTGTACATGAAAGGTGGAATTTTTACCCCTATGTAAGCTGCCAAGCACTGGAACCCACTATTAATATTGCCCCTGCTCTGATATAACAGAATGATTAGGCACACAGATTATGGAGTCACTCTGTCTTGGCTCACACACTGGCTCCACCACCTCCTAGATGTGTGTCATTGGACAAAGTGCTCAATGAATCTGTGCCTCAGTTTCTACTTCTTTAAAATGGGGCAATGATAATACCTCAAAAATTGTTATGATATCCAAGTGATAACACTCACCTCAAAAATGGTTGTGATATCTAAGTCATGCTATTTAACACCCTTTGAACAGTTCAAATACATAGTGAGCACTCAGTAAATGTTTGAGGTTATCAGGACAAAGAATCTGAGTTTTGTTTATTAAAGTGCTCACCTAACTACATTCTTTCTAGAATCCTTGTCAATACCACATTCTCTCTCTCCTCCAGTTCTCAATTATATTTCTACCACTAATTTCTAGATCAGCAATATCTGGAGACTTATGTTTCACTTGCTCCCAGGTGATTTGCAAAAACAATGGCAAAGAAAGAAGTGGTGGCCAGGTGTGGCGGCTCACATCTATAATCCCAGCACTTTGGGAGGCTGAGGCGGGTGACCCATGAGGTCGGGAGTTTGAGACCAGCCTGGCTAACATGATGAAACCCTGTCTCTACTAAAAATACAAAAAATAGCTGGGCATGGTGGTGGGTGCCTGTAATCCCAGCTACTCGGGAGGCTGAAGCTGGAGAAGTGTTTGAACCCAGGAGGCAGAGGTTGCAGTGAGCAGAGATTGCACCACTGCACTCCAGCCTGGGCGGCAGGACGAGACTCCATCTCAAAAAAGAAAGAAAGAAAGAAAGAAAGAAAGAAAGAAAGAAAGAAAGAAAGAAAGAAAGAAAGAAAGAAAGAGAAAGAGAGAAAGAGAGAAAGAGAGAAAGAGAGAAAGAGAGAAAGAGAGAAAGAGAGAAAGAGAGAAAGAGAGAAAGAGAGAAAGAGAGAAAGAGAGAAAGAGAGAAAGAGAGAAAGAGAGAAAGAGAGAAAGAGAGAAAGAGAGAAAGAGAGAAAGAGAGAGAGAGAGAGAGAGAGAGAGAGAGAAAGAAAGAAAGAAAGAAAGAAAGAAAGAGAGAAAGAGAGAGAGAGAGAGAGAGAGAGAGAAAGAAAGAAAGAAAGAAAGAAAGAAAGAAAGAAAGAAAAGTGGTGTGAAGGTAGGTTTTACCTGATTGCTTAAATTTTATATCAATTTATATCAACTTGTTCCTTGGAAATCTAATTCTTTTTAGACTAGTACGACAAAGTCTTGAGATAAGTTAAAGCTCAAGAGAGGGAGAGCAACTAGACTCATTCCAGCAGGAGACTGGGAGTGACATTTGACAATCCAATTATTTTATTTCAGAGCAGAAAATTAGTTTCCTTTAGGACAAACAGAGGAAGTGAAACTTTAACAACTTTTGGGTTTGAACTTCAGGAAGCCCTGAAAGTTCCTGAAAGTACATATCAAAAAAAGAAAGAAAGAATTAAGATGTATTAGATTAATATAATAAAGAACAAAAACTCCATGATCATTTCAATAGATGCAGAAAAAGCATTTGAAAAAATTCAACACCCATTCATAATAAAAACTCTCAAACTAACAAT
Source organism: Macaca fascicularis (assembly GCF_037993035.2). Lineage (NCBI taxonomy): Eukaryota > Metazoa > Chordata > Mammalia > Primates > Cercopithecidae > Macaca > Macaca fascicularis. The sequence goes on along the minus strand of NC_088376.1, from coordinate 25,178,374 downwards.
AGAACTTCCTCAACCTGATAAAGAGCATCTATAAAAAGCCACAGCTAACATCATTCTTAATGCTGAAAGGCTGGATCCTTTCTTTCTAAGATCAGGAACAAGGCAAAGATATTTGCTTTCATCACTTTTATTCTATCTTATGCTGAAGTTTCTATAGCTAATGCTATAAAAATTTTGTTTTTAAATTAAGGACATTAGATTGGAAAGAAAGAAGTAAAACTGCCTCTTTATATAATGTAGTCCTATATGAAAATTCAAAGGAATTTCACTAAAACTATTAATAAAACACTTTAGCACAGGTATAAGATCAATAGACAAAAATTAATTGTATTCCTAGGTAACAACGAACAACCAGAAATGGAAATTAAGAAAACATTTCCTTCACAATGACGGCGAAGAGAATGAAATATAGAAGAAATATAAGACTTTACACTGATAATTATAAAAGGTCATTAAAAAAAATGGAGAAGACCTAAATGGAAAGAAATGTCATATTCATGGATTGAAAGACTCAATATTGTCAAGATAGCTATTCTTTTCACATTGATCTATAAATTCAATGCAATCAATCTCTATCAAAATTCCACCAGAAAGGCTGGAAAAGTGAATATCTCTGTTAGTTTGCCCCCTAACTATTTTGGGGCCTGGGGCAAACATACAAATAGAAATCCCAGCCACAACCTACTCTCTTCTCTTCCTACCCCCAACCCTGTCTTACACCAGTAGCTTCATGTGCCAGTATGTGTGCATGCGTGCGCGTGTGTGTGTGTGTGTGTGTGTACATCCTGGCCCACAGGTACAAGTTCCAACCCTTCCTCCCCTAGCTCCATCACAAACAGCTTCCCCTTGGCCACCCCTTCAACACAGAGCTGTGTGCACCAATAAAACTGTCTCCTTTCAGGAGAACAGACACAGAGAAGTCCAAGCAGTTGCTAGGAAAAGCTCTCTCAGAGCCATTTGGACAATTCCATAGTTCTGTTTACCTGAAACATAGTCTAGAAGCAGAGGCTTGGGCTCCAGATGGGCACATCAGCTGGGCCCCCCACTCCTCAGAGGGGAGACAAAAGCAAGTTTCTCAAACTTTAATATGCAAATCAATCATTGGGGATCTTGTTAAAATGTAGGTTTCTAGGTCTGAGGTAAGGCCTGAGAGTCTGCATTTCTAACAAGTTTCCAGCTAGTAATCTGTTACTGGTGTCTGTCTAGTCCGCAGCAAAGATGTAAAGCACGAGGCCTAGATTAGGGGCCTTACTAAGCTGGCTCTAAGGGCAGAACTCAGCTGCAGAACGGGAGTGATATCTGTGGGAGTGGAAGGTGACCTTAGGACTGCCAGGAGATCACTGCCTAGGATGGAGTACATTGGTAATGGCTAATGGAGGGCTGGCAAACAGTGCTTGCAGTGCTGGCACTTGAAAAGCTATAGGCTAATGGGCAAGTTAGACATTAATAACTAATTGCACGACATTGTGTAATAGGGAATAACAGAGGTATATATGAAGCACATAGGTGACAGAGCAGAGGTGGTGATTAACTCTTTGTTGGAAAAATGTTTCACAAAGAAAGTAGTGTCTGAGCAGAGCACTGAGTTTCCTAGAGAACAAAGACAGAAAGGGGATTCAAGGCCAAGGGAATAACTTATCTGTGGCAGGCTATATTTCCCAAAAATGGCTGCAACAATATCTCCACTCCCACAAAACCTTCTAGAAACTTTCCACTTCCCCATTAAGAAGTGAATTCCAATTCTCTTTTCCTTGTTAGGATACTTCCATGAGTACAACGTGGAGAAGTGACACTATGTGACTCAAGTGGCTAGATGAGAAAAGGCTACCTATCTTTTGTCTGGTTTTCTTGGGATGCTTGTTTTTGGAACACAACCACTATGCTGTGAGGAAGCCAAGCAGCCCATGGAAAGTCCTGGTGGGGAGGAAATGAGGACTCCACCCACTATTCCTATCGAGATCCTAGCTGACAGCCAACACCAACTTGCCAGCCATGTGAATGAGCCATTTTGAAAGAAGATCTTCCAGCCTCTGTCATAGTGTTCCAGGTGACACTATGTGGAGCAGAGATAAGCCACTTCCACTAAGTCCTGACCAAATTGTGGATCCATGGGCAAAATCAATGATTGTTGTTTAAACCATCAACTTTTGGAGTGGTTCGTTATGCAGAAGAGATTCCCATAACAATATCCAAAGGTAAAAAGGTGTAAAGCAGCCTGGTGTTTAAAAATATGATACAAACATGGGCATGTTTATATATAACTCAGCTAGTAGGAAAAAAAACATAATAAGATGGGACCTGTTGAGAATGTTGAATCTGAGATGTGGAGTGGAGGGGAAAAGTTTAGTAAACAAACCATTAGTAGTGAAAATGTAATGAAGTTGTACTATATATTCAACAATTCTTAGATTAATTATTATTCACGACTCTGACAGTTTCTAGATACAATGTTAAGGCATTTATATAACAAAGTTTTCTTGCTGTAAAATACTAAATTCTTATTGAAAAGATAATACTGGCCAGGCATGGTGGTTCATGCCTGTAATCCCAGTCCCTCCCTTGTCTGTTTTGGGATGCCAAGGCCAGAGAAATGCTTGAGCCCAGGAATTCAACCAGTCTGGGAGACATAGCAAGATCCTGCCTCTACAAAAATTTAAAAATTAGCCAGGTGTGATAGCACACACCTGTGGTCCCAGCTACTCGGGAGGCTGAGGCAGAAGGATCGCTTGAGCCCAGGAGGTTGAGGCTGCAGTGAGCCATGTTCACCCCACTCCATTCCATTTTGGGCAAAAGACTTAGATCCTGTCTCATTAAAAAAAAAAAAAAAAAAAAAAAAAAAAAAGACGAATAATCTGCTGCTGTGTGTATGCTGTAGATAAAGCCCTGGTAGACAATTTCCAAAAGAAATCAATTTATTGTTTTTACTACCAAAGTGGAAACATGATATAATTTCAGAAACAAATAAAAAACCCACCTGAATTATGTGGGAGATAAGTTCCCACATTCTCAGGACATCAAAATACATAATTCTGACCTATCATCAGTACCCTCGTTTTTCTCCCTAAACACACATTTCTAAGAGAACCAACCAGGAGTTTGTGAAAGATGTAAAATTTATGACTATTCTTTAAAGCTGACAACGTTATTTCCTACAAGCCTTAGGAGTGGTGGGTGCATGCTAATTTGAAAGATAAGGATTTAAAATGCAGTGGATTGATATGTCAAGATTGTTTCCTGAACTTGTGGGTCTCTTGCATGTTTTTTTAAATTCTTTGACACTAACCTAATGTGTGGTTGAAAACCAATATCCCCACGCAGGATGGGAATTTATATTACATTTAGCAGCTGGGAATGGAAGATTCCTGGGATGGGGAGAGCTAGTGACAAGTAGCTTCTTCCTGCTCTCAGCTGATCTGACTCCTCCTGGAATACTGTGTTCAGTTCCTGACACCATATTTTAGGAGAAACATAGACAAATTAGAGTACATTTGGAAGAGAGTGCCTTAAATGGCAAGGAAACACAAACTCATGTCATATGAGGGACAAATGAAGAAAAAGGAGATATTAATTCAGGGAGGAACCAACTAATGGGGCATATCAACATTTTTAAATAATAAAAGCCTTCCTGAAGAAGGGCTGTTGGCATTGTTCTATAACCTCAAAAGCATATCAAGGGAAGAACTGGGAGGCAATTTTGGGGTGAAGAAAGTCAAAGCTGCCCAAAGATGGAATTGGCTATTAGAAGAGGTAGACAGTCCCTGTCACTGGAGGTATTCAAGCAATTTTTTAAAGAAAGAATTCTAAATTTGATGATGGTCGGATTTGACATCCTGCAAGGTTCTTTCCACTACTGTGAGAGCTTTGACGTCCTTCAGAGACTCCCATATCATTGTAGCAGGACAAGCCACAGACAAAACTCCTCAGACACCGAGTTAAAGAAGGAAGGGGTTTATTCGGCTGGGGGCATCGGCAAGACTCCTGTCTCAAGAGTCGAGCTCCCCGAGTGAGCAATTCCTGTCCCTTTTAAGGGCTCACAACTCTTAAGTGGGTGTGTGTGAGAGGGTCATAGTCAATTGAGCAAGCAGAGGGGTACGTGACTGGGGGCTGAATGCACCAGTAATTAGATCGGAACAAAATAGGTTAGGGATTTTCACAGTGCATTTCTATACAATGTCTGTAATCTATAGATAACAGAACCGATTAGATCACCGGTCGATCTTTAACTACCAGGCCCAGGGTGTGGCGCCAGGCCGTCTGCTTGTGGATTTCATTTCTGCCTTTCAGTTTTTACTTTTTCTTTCTTTGGAGGCAGAAACTGGGCATAAGACAATACGAGGGGTGGTCTCCTCCCTTATCATCACCCCTGGGAGTCACCAGGTATAGTCTCATATGAGCTAATAAAACAGCCCCTTTCCTTTTTCCCACTTCTTGCTTCCAGAAGTGGCAGCATTTTCTGGAGCCTCCAAAGCCTATGAAATCCCCAGAAGTAATCTGTTCTCTACCACTGGCTAAAAGGGGCCTATCTCACCCCCGACTGATAAGCCCCAAATAGTTCTGCACGAATGCCACCAAGCTGCACCACCAGCCAAGCCACTGATAGTGCTGGGGCTACTTCCCACTCTCTGTCAGTTCCCTCAACATGGCAATGCCTGGCTTCTTCCCTTTTATGTGTTAAACTGTGCAATTGTCAAACAGATTTTGTGGGCATATGGCTGTTAGTCCTTAGTCATAGACCTTCTTCCCCTTGGACCATAAAAGTCTACTGGAGTTGAATTGAAATAATCAGAAAGCAACAGATTTTATGACTTGCCTAAAATTACCTTTATCCAGTGATACGCTCATCATCCCTAAGCAATCTTCTATGCCTCCAATCTCTTTTTCCTTAGGATCTTTCTTCTCAGGACAATGCTTGGCTCCTCATTTAAATAGGCCACTCCTCCTTAAGAGCTTGCTCTACCACCCTTAGTACATACCTGACATTCTGAATCCTAGGTTGAGACAAATTAGACTCAAGCTGTAGCCTTTCCTTTTTGTTTTTCCCCTATCTGCCCTCCCTGCAATATGATTCTGTGACTGAGGGTTAAGAGCAGAGAAAGAAGAAAATAAAAATAATAGATTAAAAAATGGGTTATGGAGACCAGGTACAGTGGCTTACACCTGTAATCCTAGAACTTTGGGAGGCCAAGGTGGGTAGAACACTTGAGGTCAGGACTTTGAGACCAGCCTGGCCAATACAGGGAAACCCTGTCTTTACCAAAATATACGAAAATTACCTGGGAGTGGTGGTCCACACTTGTAGTCCCAGCAGGCTGAGGCAGGAGAATCACTTGAACTCAGGAGGTGCAGTGAGCCAAGATCGCGCCACTGCACACCAACCTGGGTGATAGAGTGAGACCCTGTCTCAAAAAAAAAAAATGTTCACAGAAGGGGAAAGGAAAAGAATTATGTGATGTGGATGGCTTAATTAAAAATGTTGAGTGGAGGCCGGGCGCGGTGGCTCAAGCCTGTAATCCCAGCACTTTGGGAGGCCGAGATGGGCGGATCACGAGGTCAGGAGATCGAGACCATCCTGGCTAACACGGTGAAATCCCGTCTCTACTAAAAAATACAAAAAACTAGCCAGGCGAGGTGGCGGGCGCCTGTAGTCCCAGCTACTTGGGAGGCTGAGGCAGGAGAATGGCATAAATCCGGGAGGCTGAGCTTGCAGTGAGCTGAGATCCGGCCACTGCATTCCAGCCTGGGCGACACAGTGAGACTCCGTCTCAAAAAAAAAAAAAAAAAAAAAAAAATGTTGAGTGGAGTTCAAAAATAATTAAGTGTGATGTTTATACTCTAAATAGTATAACTGAAAGAAATGCTCCTGGAACTTAGCAGTGACAATGTAATTGGTCACTTGACATAAGTTTTCGATGAAAATCTCATTCACAAATCAGGAACAAAATATTCAATAGCTTGCTGATAGTATTTGGAAAACAATTTTTCATACTCATTCAATGCTAATTATAAACTTTGAGAGTCAAATTAAGAATATATTGTATATACACTGAATAAACATATTTACACATACACAATGTGGGTCAACTGATACTCTCCAACTTCTGAGGTAAAAGTAGCTTGTTACCAGTGTCCTTGGCAAAGTCATGCTGAGGATTGATGGAAGGGACAGTGTATGTTTGCCCTCCACTCTGAACAAGAAGAGAGATCAAGCGGATTTAGCTCTTTCATGTGAACTTTCCTTAGAGGTGCACAACTCCTCAGGGATGTAGTTTGGGAACAGGCTGGGGGAAAAGAGGTCAACAGTTTGACTTCTTACGTATTCTTCACAGCACATCGTAGTGGGCCTCTTTCTCTTGCCTGTACAACAGAGAGAAATGACAGGAATTAATAAGAAAGCTAATACTCTACTCACTCTAAGCCTCTGAAGAAGAATTCAGGTATTTATTTTGGCTCTCTGAGGCCAGTCTAATGAAAGTTGAGCCTGGTACAGGATTGAACACATCAACTATTAAGCAAATGGAAGAATTAGAGGCAGGATATCAGTTATAATCAGAAGCTCAAAGCTCAGAAGCTAGGTTAAAGCAGAGATGGTGAGCAACGGCATGAGTGAAGCTCATCCCAGTTAGCAAGTCCAAGAGAGTTAGAAGTAGAGTGTGAAACTATGTTTGTGAACGTGGAGTTCTGATGACAAAAGCGCAAGAGGAATGGAAATGCATGGCTTGGATCACACTTTAAGAAAAAAATTTGCCTATCCACTGTGAGGAGTCCAAGTTAGCTGCTGCCAACTGGCAGCTCTTAGTGCCCTCAGGACCCATTTTAGCTTTTGATCCACGGACATGCTCTCCCTAGGCATCCCAGCAAATGACAGAACATGATGGGAGCAGTACAAACTGGCAATTTCTGCCCAGTGCTTATGGGCAATCTTTGCACTGGAACTTCGTTAGGCTGGACGAGACTTCCTCAGCACTGCACTTCAGTATGAGGCTCCTCCTACACACTTCTTCCTCCTTTCTCTCTTTTCACAGCTATCAAACCTGTATTATAGCCTGAAGGATTTCCCTGCCTACTCCTGCTTCCTTTCCCCTTTATCATTCGTATATAAATACATACATTTCTTGCACATCTAACTGCATCTTGGTGCCTACCTCCTGGAGGACTCAGCCAATAAAAGGGGGGTTGCTGATGTTCAGGTTTGGATCATAATCCAGAAAGACACAGTCCCAAAAGCCATAATCCCAAATGTTGAAGCCCTCAAAGATCAACATCCTTAGACACAAGATGGGAAAATGTAGTAAGAAGTGCTCGTGTTGATGCATATCAAATAACAGAAGAATTTCAAAAAGAGCAGGGCCACATAGAAAATGATTGTGCATGTATTTTTGGAGGAGAGCTATGTCAAAAAAAAAAAAAAAAAAGCAGCTATTCGTTGTGATGCAAGACTTCAAACTATAGTTAATGATTGTGAAAGTCAGCCGGGTCTTCTGGGACCTTATCTGTGCAATTACCCATAATCTATCCTTGTAATACACTGTTTCGTATGTTGAATTTTCTTTGACTTCCTGGGCTCAAGCAATCCTCCCACCTCAGCCCCTTGAGTTGATGGTATGGGTGAGCCACTGCCTCTTTCTTCTTATTTTAAGTTTTTTTCCCCTATTATTTTAAATTGTCAACTTTTTTTTTTTTTTTGACAATTTGCTATGCTATGTATTTCATCTTGGCATCATCTCCAATACTTGAGGTATAAATTGTGTAGAGACTTTTAGAGAGTTCTAATTTGTTTTATGCATCTTTTGCAAATTTGACTCCATGAGAGTGAATTACTACGATGATTTGCATGTAAGTATTGTTCATGTAGGTAAAAACATTGAAACTTCCTTAATAAATGAAAAGATGCCTTTTTTTGTACATTTGATTTGCAAAAAGTAAAATTTCCCAAGATCTCAGCTCTTTGGGCAACTGCATATGTGGTGGTGACCCACTGAGGTTTTTGACTGATTTCTTCAAAAGATTTAGGTATTTGTCATGGTATTTCAGGATGACCACAATAATTCAGCTTGGTGCACTCACTTACCAACCATAGTGATATGTTTACACATTCCCTTCTTTGACCTATTTATTTATGAATAATAAGGCTTGTCTGCTCATAACTGTGATACTCATGTGACTGTCATTAGTACACGTGAGTGTTGCAAAAATATGTATTGCCTATTTTATTGTTAAACTGGCCTATGAAGTGCTCTGTTGTATTTTTATGTTTCTCAAATAAATCCTCCTTTTAAAATGTAAATAAATGTTTTGTTTTTTTCAGAATTATATTCTTGAGATTTTGATCTTTCTGGGTTGTGATTTTCAGGATTTTGGACTTTAGAGATTTTAGTCTTTTAGGATTTTTGGGATTACGGCATTTGGAATTGTCTTTTGAGATTATGATCAGCTCCCCCAGAATTTGAGGATACAACCTGACTAGAACCAGGCTAGTAAGATAAATCATCAACTGGGGGCCTTGACACTTGGCTTCTCTGATAGTGCTGGTTTTTCATTTGACCCTGGTTTGCATATTAATCCCAGAGACTTTAAACAAATGACTTACCTACAGAATCCTCATAGTAAGCCCTGGTCAAAAGAAAAACAGAATAGAAAGCAAAAGAGAAAAGAGTCTTTATTCTTCTCCATTCATATAAGTTGTGCCTTCCTCTGGATATGTAGGTATACTAAAAATCATTGAATTATATACTTTAAATTGGTGAATTGTATGGTCTGTGAATTATATCTCATAAAGCTGTTATTTAAAAATTGTACACTTCCTAGTATAGAAGGTAGTACTAAGATATATGTGAAAGAAAATAAAAGCAATAAGATAATGACAGCCAAAAAAAAAAAAAAGTTTTTTCAGACTCAGCATGGTAGCTCACACCTGTAATCCCAGCACTTTGGGAGGCTGAGGTGGGAGGATTACTTGAGGTCAGGAGTTTGAACTAGTGAAACCCAACATGGTGAAACTCCGTCTCTACTAAAAACACAAAAGTTAGTTGTTGGGCCTGGTTGTGGGTGCCTGTAGTCCCAGCTACTCAGGAGGCTGAGGCAGGAAAACCACTTGAACCCAGGAGGCGGAGGTTGCAGTATGGGACTCCAGCCTGGGCAACAGAGCAAGGGTCCATCTAAAAAATAAAAATGTTTTCTCATTTGGTCATATTTAAAAAGATTTCACATTTTTTCTTTCTAGAGCCTGCAGAGAAGGCCAGAGGGTTCATGAAATATTGGAAAATATTCATTAGTATACTTTCTGAATTCATAAAACATAGTAAAGAGCTTATGTATTCTTTGAAACAGTTGTTGATATGAAGGACGTGAAACAGTTACACCCATCTCCACAATTCTGTAGTTTGGGGAAATGGCAGCTGAAAAAACAGGTATATATTTATTAATTCAACCAACCCTTCGGGGATGCTTTTCCTTTTTACTAATGTGTAGATGTGGAGATAAATAAGGTATGGTGTATGCCGTTCAGAAGTTCACAGCAAAGTAAAGAATGCAGGCTTTTAAACAGTGTAACGTACAGGGAGACATGCTGTGTGGCTGACCTAGAAGACTATTTGCAAGAGAAAGTGGCAAACTCAAGTGAGAGAATTACACCTAGACTTGAGGGTGAGATGATCTCCCTCTTATCAAAGCACCAGGAAGACTAGTAGCTCACACTTCTATTGTACTTACTTTGCTTCACGTCTATTCAAGTTGCATACATATATTAACTCATTTAATCTTCCCTCTGACCCTATATAAGAATTGGCCATTCAAATAAGCCCCATTTGTGGGGGAGAACTCTGAGACAGTAAGAAGTTAAGCCACTTGCTCATGGTCACATAAGCAGCAGTGGAGCCAGGATCTAGAAACCAGACAGCTCAGTTCCAAAGCATTTCTGCAATGCCCAGGAAAGGCACCAACCAGGGAAAGGCTTATACCATCTGTTTCTTTCTGAGGTTTCTCCATGTTAAGGTTTCTCCATATTTTTATTTATTGCACTAATAGTATTATAATAACTACAACAAAGAAAACCTCAACTACAATCTCATTGCTCAACAAATCTCTGATTCTTTCCTTTCTGTTTGGTTAGTCCTCTCCAGAGCCAATTCTTCCTTTCTTCCTCCTGTGTTGTCTAAAGACAGCCCCTCAGAACCACTTTTCTTTTTTTTTCCTGGCCTGTGCTGTCTCTTGAGATCCTTTACTTATGTCTCAGTACCTCCTTGAGCCTCTATGTTTGTAGTTACTGGGAAGTTAGATGCAATAGTCCATTTCAGGAGTCAGTGGGACTCCTCGCCCTGGAAGAACAACCACGACAGCAACCTCCTTGGGGAACTTCATCATTAGTGAGCAGAGAGCATGGTGTAGTAGTCATCCATTGATGCATAACAAATTACCCTCAAAACTTAGTGACCGAAAACAACAAACGTGATCTTCAGGTTCCAGAGTGGCTTAGCTGGGTGTTTCTGGCTCAAGGTCTTTCAAGAGGTTGCAGTTAAGATGTTGATCGGGGCTTCATTGTCTGAAGGCTTAGCTAAGGCTGAAGGATCTGCTCTCAAGTTTACACATGTGGATGTTAGCAGATCTTCTTTTTTAGTCACATGGGCCTCTCCATACGGCTGCTCACTATATGGCAGCTAGCTTTCCCCAGAGTCAGTGACAGCAGAGAGAGAGAGAGAGAGAGAGAGAGAGAAAGCGAGCGAGCGAGCGAGCGAGAGGGAGCACATCAACGTGTGCACAACCAAGATGGAAGCCCTAAACTAATCTTGGAAGTGACATACCCTCACTTCTCACAGCATTATACCAAACCTAGCATGACGTAGGAGGGGATTACACAAGGGTGTGAATACCAAGAGGCAGGGATCAGTGGGACATCTTAGAGACTGATTACCATACTCGGGCAACGTCTAGGGGTGAGAGGAGCAGCCCCACTTCTATGTTTGCATCTTAATTTACATGAATGGCAGCCCCTGACATTTTGCAGTATACAAAATATATGATCATACATAGTGGTCCAGGTAGCAGTTCCTGAACAAGTGGGGAAGTCAGGGGAATTTGTCCTCAGTACGCTTCTATTCGCTGTTAGAACTTCATTTATTTGTTTATTTATGAAACAAACATTTTTTTAAAAGCATCTGGTTGTACCTTTGTGTTGGTACTGAACTAGGTAGGTAATGGGGTTACAGTTCTAATGGAGTTTCAATTTTCCTACACCACTGTTGCCCTTAAGTATCCAAAACATTTGGGGTGACTACAGCCTCCCTCAAGCCAGACAGTACGCAACAGATCATTGTTTTCTATCCCATTCTCGCAGGGCCCTAATCTTTGGAAAACCTGAGCTAATATGATGTTTCTTTCCAAGGGTATAATATAAATATGTAACAACCCCTGATAATTGGGTGCCTAACAAGAAAAGAAGTTGCCTAAACAAGCAGCAGGGCTCTACCAGTATAACGCTGCTGCTAAAATTCAGCACAGTTCGCCCGAGAGCGGTCTTTTCCATCACCCATCCATCCAGTCAAACTGGAAAACTAACTGTGGCTCTACTTACTCACGAAGTTGGCAGGAGCAACGTTTTAAGAAGGACCCTTCAAAAAACATTCCCATTTGCCAGTTTCAGGGGGAAAAATGTAGGCTCTAAATTAAAGCTCAGAAATAAAAAAATGTAAGAAAGGAGTGAGTTCATGATGACAGACTGATGGACCAGAGCAGAAAATATAAGGAAGGTGAGCTATTTGTCTCGGAGACCAAGTGTGCGCCACAGAAGAGACAAATGGAGAAAATCAAATAAATATTTATGTTTGTAACACCAGACTCATGGTAAAGTGTCCTTAAGTTCAGACTCCAGAGTCAAACTGCTGATTTCAAGTCAGCTCTGCTCCTCACCAGCTATGTGATGTGGGTGAGTGACTTAATCCCTCTGTACCTCAGTATTCTTATCTGTACAGTGGGGCTGACTGCATAAAACCAACCTATGTGGTGGTTGTGACCCAGTATAACTGAAGTGCTTAGCATGCTGTCTAGCATAAATTAAGAACACGGTAAGCACTAATTATTATTACTGAAGAAATCAGAACAATACCTACTATGTCATCAACTGAAAGAGACCAACTTCATTCACTCGATCATTATCTATTGAATATATACAGCACTGAACCCCAGACGACAAAATCCTTTTTCTCAAGGTGCTTTTATGTGGGAGGGCCGGGAGAGGGAGGAAAAAGAAAGCAGAAGGGGGAAACTAATAAATAAGTAAAAAAATGTATTATGTCAGGTGGTGATCATGGAGAAAAATAAAGCAGAGGATATGGATAGGAAGTTCTGGGGGAGGAGTGGGAGGAAAGAATGTTCTAGACAGAGGAAATAGCAAGTACACAGGTCTTGAGGCTGAGGAATGCTTGGTGTGTCTGTCCATAACTACAAGGCGGGTGTGGCTGGAAGGAGAGGAGGATGGAGGGAAATCGTACAGCTTGAGGTCAGAGGAATCCTGCCTGGGAATGGTGGGCAGATCATGCAGGGCATGTGTCCATATTCAGCACTTTGGCTGTTGCTGTATGATGGGAAGCCACTGGAATTTTTGAGAAGAGAGACATAATCTAATCTTTGTTTTTTAAGGACAGTCAGCTGTGTGTAGGTGTGGGGGAAGGAGGGGCGGAGAGTGGGAGGTAGACAGATCAGGTAGGACATAATTATTGAGAGATGATGGCTTAGACCAGGACACCAGCAGTGGGGAGGGGAGTGAGGAGTGGACATTTTCACCGTATATTTGTGAAAGCAGAGTCAACAGAATTTGCTGACGAATATGATGCTGAGTGTAAAGCAGAGAAGGTTCAGAGATAGGGAAGTTCTGAGGACAAGGATTTTTCTCTCTTATTCAATGTCATATACCTACCACCTAGACAGTGCCTGGCATCAATAAATGTTCCTTGAATAAACGAAAAGGGTAACTGATTTGTATTAAATCCATTTTGAACTTAGTAAATAGCAGTTAAAACATCCACAGTCAAACGAAGTACTGTAGCAACCATAATTTCAGCAATTAAGCAGTGAAAGGTCTTCCAATCCTTTCCTCCACAAAGATCGAAGTTAACTTTGCTGCATCGCTGGACACCCCGTTGCCAACGACCCAGCACTCCCTTGGTAAGTGAGGCTGGAGGTGGGGGTGGGAGAAATTTTGTGGAAGCTAAGTTTGCAAAGCAGGTACATTTTTTTTTTTTAAACGGTTATTTGGGGTGAGGAGTAAAACAGAACCTAATGTTCCCTCAGGCCACCTACAGCACTGCTACTGTTCCCATATCCCTCAACTGGGCATGAAGGCAGCTTCCCACTCACTCTGACAGTGGCGCACCCTGTATCCCCCACCTCTCTCTTCAATACCCCAGGGCTAAACGGCCCGAGGCTCCTCTCTACCGGCTGGTGTGCATTCTGGGCCAGGGCGAGCCAAAAGGCAGAAGGGCCTTCGTGCTGCAGTGTCGGGTGAAGAGTCAGGCTTAGCCTGGACGAACTTTCCAGGCCAATGTGAAGTTTTCCTATCTTGGGTACATGCGGGCCCCACGCGTCTGCGAGTTTGGGTTAGTGTGTCAACAGGGTCAGTCCCGGTAGCTACTTTGCGAAAGCTTCGAGGCGAGCGTGAAGTCAAGGGCTGCGGTGGATGGGGGTGAAAGGCCTCCTCGCCCCACTGCTTGCACCGTCTTGGGGCAACCCCCAACCCCCAGCCGGCATTTCCCTTTAATGCGCGTGCCCGTCAAGGTCCTTGCGTCCCCTCCCCTCAAGCCACCCCGTCGGCCTCGGTTTCCCCCACTTCTCTCCCTCCTTGTCGTTCCTTCCCCGTGGGACGCCCCTCGCCCACCCCCGTCAGAGCCCGGCCTGCGCGCGGGACCCAGCTGTCACTTTACTTTTCCACGCCGCCTCCCCACCCCCTCTCCCGACCAGTCGGGCAGCCCGCCCGGGCGCGCGCCCGCCCCCGCCCCCTCGCGGCCGCGCGCCGGAGGAGGAGGGGCGGGGGAGGAGGTAGGCGCGCGGCGCCGCACGGCCGACGTGGGGCTCGCGCTCTCGCGGTCTCTCCCAGGCGGGTGCGCGGGGACGCGCACTCGCGGGTGCGCGCGCGGACGGCCGGGCGGCGGCGGCTCCCGGAGGTGGTGGCTTCACTTTCCAGGACTCAGGGGCAGCCACAGCGACAGCCGCGGGCAGCAGCCTCAGGAGCCGGAGCTGGAACGGCCGGGGGCGGCGGCAGCGGCGGCGCTGAGGGTGAGTCCGGGCGGGCGCGAGCGCGGCGGGGACAGGCGTGGTCGGGTGCGTGGTGCGTGGGTCCGGCTTTCGGTGACTAGACGGTCCGCAGGGGACATCCCGTCCCTGGGGCCTCCCCAGTCTCCCTCCCCCTCGCGCGTCGGCAGCTCTCTCCCCGGGCTTCGGCTCCAGCCTGCGACCTGCACGGACACCCCCCTCAGGTATTCGCTCGGGCCGCGCCGGTGCCTCCCCTCCTCGGGCGTCCTCCCTCTCGCTGGCGTCCTCCTCACTTCCCCGACCTCCCTTCCGCGCCGCAGGTCTCTGCTTACACCGCTCGTGTCCTAGTTCCCTCCTTCCTCGCTCCCCGGGCCCGGTTCCCTGCGCCCCCTCCCGCGAGCCTCCTGCCCCCGTTTCTCGCCCTTTCTACCCCTCCCCCTCCTTCCCATCCCCCCTTCTGCCTCTCCTCTCCCTGTCCTCCTTCTACCCCCTTCCGTTCTCAGTTCCCCATCCTTCTCCACCCTCCCAGCGCCTGCCTTCTCCTAGCCGCATCCTGGAACTAAGTCTTTGCAAAAGTACAGGATAAATGTCACGGTGGAAAGTGCCCGGCTTGATCTTTTGCTATTTTCCCTAATTGCATAATTGCTGCACATGGTGTCTCTCCTGGCGAGTGCCGGGTCTGGCTCCTCCGCCGCCGCACCCGGGTGGCCCGCCCGGAGAAGACCTTGTGGGGTGTATTTGTGTGTGTCCTGGTGTGGGGTGTGTGTTGTATTTGTCTTTTGTGATCCCTGGCGCTTGTCACAGTTTGGAGCCGAAGCCCATTTTTCTCTGGTCTCTTCTCTGCAGCCCCCACTGGCCTGGTTTGAAACTGGATTCCCTCTGTCCTCTCCCCCTTCCCCCCCACTCCACTTCTCCCCCTCTTTTCTCCCCTCTCTCTCATAATGTTTTGATCTTTTTGCCCTTTACAATTTCTAATGAAGATAAAGCGTGGCTTCTTGTGGCTTTTTTTTCCCACGACCAACCAGAAATGTCCAATCCATCTTCCCTTAAGGAAATTAAGGCCGCTTTAGAAAGACATCATCCTGTGCTCGGTGGCTGTTTAGACCTATTTGCATGTTTTCTAAGATTCATCGTTTTGTATTGTGTATTCTTGAGAGTCTACTCAAATATTTTCATTTAAAAGTACGAAAGGAAGTGCTAAGGTTTACCCTCAAATTATCTCGCGGTTCTAAAAGATTTTACGCTCTTCTTAGTTTTTAATCCCTGATTCTTTAAAAAGTATGTTTCTAGATATGTAATAATTCAGTCTGCACTTTGTGAATCTAAATATTTGCCTTTGCTACGGCAATTTGGATGCTCCTTGTCTCTTTGGAGTTCTGTATGTGGGCTGATGCTGAAGATAGAGTGTTTTCATATAATGCTATACCCCATTCTGTTTCCCCTGCAGCACCTTTTACCCCCAAATCAGGTGTTCCACTATTATTTTCTGCATAAATATCTTTGCAGTTAAATTTAAAGCTGAATATTGCTGTGTGCATATACTATGTATTTATTTTACATTTTAGAAAAGTTTAGAAACATGAGTAGGAAGACAGCAAGATCTATATGACAGAATTAAACGCTTTCCTGTTATAAAAGCTCAAATGAACCCTTGGTTTTGCAGTTTTATACTAGTAGATACTGTTATAAGGCTTACCTGCATAGTAGGCTGGATTTATGAAATGACTATAGTTGCCTTTATGTAGTCAGTAATATTTCAAGCCAAATCATTTCATTTTTATGGAACACGTGTTTATGGAACACGTGAGTTTCGTTCACTGTATGTTGCTAATTTCCAGGACTGTAATTACAACATAGGGTACATAGCTAATACAAGCTTAGACAGTTTGTGTTGAAGAAGTAATAGAATGTAAGCCTCTTAACATAGTTTGAGGAAGGACTGCCTATTTTATGTTTAAAAATTAAGTTTTACTTTGAGTTACGAAGCAAGCATATTAATTTATATATCTCAATATCTTTGAAACTATCATTGGAGAGTAGCTCTTTGTTTATAACCCTGGGATTTAAGTTTATCTTCCCTGTAGATTAGATAATGGGATCAGATTAACTGTTTAGGAATTAATTTTAAAATGCTAATTTAGAAGATAATGTTTAAAGAATTTTAATTCAGGAATTTTTATTCATTTGTACTTTAGAGAGACAAGACATCAATTTTACCCTTATGACTAATTAAATTGATTTATAGACTACTTTTTCTTCATAAAAATTCATTGCACCTGAGTGGCACAATAATTTTTTTCTATAGTTTTTTTGTAAGCAAGCATTCAAAAAACAAACCGAGGAGAAGCTCCTCTTATTGATATTTGAAAAAGAGATGTGAAAACGTTATTTCTGAAAGTTCCTATAGTGGTTATCAGTGGCCTCAGATGGATTTATCATTTGTAGGTTAACATTTGGATGAAATAGGTGTCTTAAGTCGAAAGTGGAAATAATTCTTTTCCTTAATGTGAAACTAGAAATTACGCCTCTATTGGGGAATTTCTAATAGTATTTTTATTAGTTCTCTAGTGAGACTAATTTTTACTTTAGTCTTCCTCTGATATTCAGCAGTAGTTTATGAAATTTGGGTTTCAGATTATGGTTCAGATGACATCATTGAGCAATCTTTTTAAGTAATTATATAACTCTGGCATTCGATAGTATGTGAATGCACATAAATAAGAATATTAAGAATGTGTGGTTTTATAACGAATGTGATACACAACTGAAACTCTCGGCATAGTTTAGTAAATCATAGTTTATTAAACTGAAGCTGCAGCCTCAGTATAGAGAATATTATTTCATTGAGGTTCCCATATATTTATCATGGAACAGATTGCTCCTGGTTTAAAATGTATAAAATGATTTCTCACTCATTTCACATTTCTTAAGGTATCGCTGGCAGCATTTTGCTGTATCTGAGCACCTTTCCCTGAGGATTGTTCTCGTTTTCACTGTCATGCGTGCTGCCCTAACTGATATGCCATTATGTACATACTTAGAAGGTTTTAAACTTCTGATATATTTTAACTGAAAGAGGTAAGGTGAAAAAAAATTAAATCCAAGAATGAGAATTTAGAGTAAAATAAAAATGAAAAAAAGCAAGAAATATGTTATGACTTTTAGAGCTAGATGTGAAACATACTGATAAAAAATTTCAGTATTCTATTAAGTGACTTTAGTGCTCATAAAAGATGTCACAGCTGTGGAGACTGGTGCTCTCCATTTACAGAATAGGTAGAAAAGTAGTCAGCTTTTCCATTAGTATGTTTCAGAGCTGTTGAGGCAGACCTGTTTTTGTGTGGCATGAGGAGCTGTTGGGGTTGAAGGGGTGCTGGTGGTGGTGTGTGTGGCGTGTCAGTGAAAGGATTCACTATTTTCTGTTGACTCTTTGCGGCTCTGTGCTTCGTGATGCCTCCATTCTTTTGCAGTGCTTTTTGGTTTGTCTTACAAAAATTTCAGTCTATTAAAGATCGGTGTTACAACATTGCTTTGGCTTGGAGCAGACTACAAGTTAAATCTTTAGTAATGATGAATTTTCATCAGTGTCAAATAGCTATCCATTTGGACTAAATTGTAGTAATTAAAAATTTTGCTTTATTTGAGGTATCTTTACCTATTCTTATTGATCATATCAGAAACAGTTTTATTTCAAGTCGTAATTTGAATAAGAATAATCAAAAGGATCCATTTCAAAAGGAGTTTGTTCAGTGTACCTCTAATTTTTAAAGGTATTTTTTTTGTTGTTAATGGTACTTGTTAAGTATAGGTATTTGTTTTTAAAGAGGTGTCTGAGAAGGTAGCTATACAGTGCTCAAAGTGATTATTAGGTGACAAAACTGTGGTGAGCACAAGACCTTTTAGAGTCTGGGCATGGGTTTTGTTGGTTCAGTTCTGGATTTGTCAGAACACTGTAGGCTAGTCAGCTCGTAAGGGATGTATTCGTAGTCATCAAACTCAGAAATTGATTATGGTAGAATGACAGTTGAGAAGAGATACTCCTCTTCTCTTACTGGAATTGTTTGTGTCTCCTGTCTAGATTATAACAGCTACCTAAATATCAAGCTATTGAGGAAATTGAGTTGGTAATCAGAGCTGCTTGGGGAGCCTGAACTCAGAGCAAAGGGAATTTGAATGCCTTGAGGGATATTTTAGCCAGACTGTGGGGAAAAGAAAAAAAAAATTCTTCAGTGTCTCGCCATCTCTTGTGAAATATGGTTGCTTTAGTATATAGCTGAATCAGTGCTGATGCCGTCGTATGGTTCAATTTTTATTTAGAATCATGCAGTCATGCAGGCCTCTGTGTTCTTCTGTTATCACAAAGGTTACTTAAAACAATTTACTAGTTTGGAGAATTTTAACCTTAGCCCAGCTCTGAGGATGTATTGATGGAATAGGGATTTGAAAGAATCCTCCCATTTTTCTGTTCCCACAACTATTTGTACTAACCTTCGTTTTTGTACTTAGCAAGTTGGCTAGTCCAGGTTTTTCACAGTTGTGGGACCAAAGGGTTTAGCACAGCACCTGGTAGAGAGTAGACCCTTAGTCATTTTTTTCTTATTTTTTGTAACAGCATTATTGATATGTGATTCACAGACTATAAAATTTACCGTTTAAAAATGTACAACTCTGTAGTTCTTAGAATATTTATTATTAGAATTGAGCAACATTATCATTATCTAATTTAAGAACATTTTTATCACCCCACAGGGAAGCATCCTACCCATTAGCAGTCAGTCTTCACTGCTCTCCCCTCACTCCCTGGCAACCACTTACCCATTTTATTTTATTATTATTATTATTTTGTTTTGAGACAGGGTCTCTCTCTGTCACTCAGGCTGGAATGCAGTGGTATCAATCATATTTTTATTTTTTGTAGAGATCGAGTCCTGCTATGTTGCCCAGGCTGGTCCTGCCTGGGCTTCCCAAAACATTGGGATTTACAGGCGTGAGATTTACTACTGAATTTGATGTTTATGAATTTGCCTATTCTGGACATTTTATCTAAATAGTCAGCTTGTGGTGCTTTGTGGCTGGCTTCTTTCACTTACAGAATGTTTCAAGGTTCATCCATTTTGTAGCACGTAGACACTGTATTTCATTCTTTTTTATGGCTAACAGTACATTATGTGAATATACTACTACATTTTGTTTATCCATTCATTCGTTAGTGGATATTTGAGTTGTTTCCAGTTTTGGTTATTATGAATAATGTTGCTGTGAACGTTTCATGTATAAATTTTGTATGTTTTTGTTTTACAATACATTTTGAATGGATGAAGGAAAAGTTTTAGCAAGTCCCAAAGCTGCATTGTTTTGTAAATGACCAATTTAATCCGTTTTATATTGAGATTTACTTGTTTTACTTTGAGATTCATTCTCTGTGTTCTGGAGGTAGCTTACTGTAGTCGTCCTCACAGCTGAGTAAATGATTTTTGATTCTTTAATCCAGGATCTAAAATGTCCACTGAGGCACAAAGAGTTGATGACAGTCCAAGCACTAGTGGAGGAAGTTCCGATGGAGATCAACGTGAAAGTGTTCAGCAAGAACCAGAAAGAGAACAAGTTCAGCCCAAGAAAAAGGAGGGAAAAATATCCAGCAAAACCGCTGCTAAATTGTCAACTAGTGCTAAAAGGTATCTCAGTTATTATAACCTTTTTATTTTTGGTATCAGTTTATCATCTTAAGTTCTGTTTTTCTCTTGCATTTAATCATTTTTTCCGTGATTGTCAGCCATGAACTTCGTGGATTTTTCTTTCCCTTTCAAGATGATCTCTTTTACATGGTTTTAGCCATAGGGAACTTCAGTATTTAAAGTCAGTTAAATGGCATGGCAGATTCATAAAATACATTTCCATAGTGTGTTTGTGTGTTTGTGTATTATTAGGGAAGCATATACAGGGCGTGCATGTAAAGTTGCAGTGGTTTCATTTATGGTTACTTGACCATAAATATTTTTTTTCTGTTCCGTAACACAAAATAGAGATTAGGAATCTTTTGAAGTGGTTATTGAGTGAGTGATAGTTTATTTTCCACTACTCCCAGTTGGTAGAGTCAGAAATGCTGACATTAGCGACAAGTGCATCTTGGTTTCATTACATTAGTCAGTGGATCCATCTTGATACAGATTTTTCTCTTTCTCTGGAGAATAGATGGATCTGGAAAGTAGGTATTTGAATGGTCTTCTTTTGGTACATCAATCTCTTAAAATGATTGGCATGTCAGTGGACTTAGAGGGAATCTGTTTTGATATTGTTACATTATAGAATATCTCTTGGAAAATAATTTGAAAGATAAAGTAGTGTCTTTTCTGATCCTGTGATTTTATGTTCTTGCTTTGTTTTCATATGTTTTATATTGCCCAAATAGGAAGTATAAATAAAAGCGATCTGTAACTTTTAGGCATAGTGGAATGCCTGAATGTTGAATTACAGCTTTATATGTTATTTTATGGTGTGGATTAAGGGGAACTCCTTTCTCAAAGATAAGAAACCATTATTATGTTCTAGTAGACCTTGTTTCCCTTTGGCTTAGTCAGTCTACAGGATTGGAAAGAACCTTCTCAGGCCCCTTGGTGAGAGATGTTGGAGGATGGTGAGTGGTTATTCCAAGGTACTAGAGTATTCAGTTTCCCTTTCCTGGGGGTGTATTGCTGATCTCTGTTGAAGGAGCTGTTTGAAAGTCAGAGAGCCCTGAACTTTAAACTTTTAGACCTGTGTACTAGAACATGCCAGGGTGGGGAAGAGGGTTCAGTTTGTTTTGCCATCACACCGCAATTACAGGGGACTCAGCTGGCTGACCCTTCTGTTGCCAGACCACGACACAAATGACCTGCTTAGAGGTGACCTGGGAAATGGGGGGTGGGGTTAGGATGGATAAGAAAGGTGAGGAGTAGAGAAAATGTGACATTTAGGTGAAAGAAGGAAGTCGATGTGGGTGGAAAGGAGATGTTCAGGTACAGATTGTAGTTCCATGTAGATGCGGAAAATCTAATTCAGTCCTCAGTGTCTGATTGGGTTGTTACAGGGCCTTTTCAGTTTGTCAGAAAAGGGCAAGGATTGGTTGGCCAGGTCCTTGGGGAATAGGGTTCTGCTGGGCCTGTGCTTTATTTTGTGATTGCTAGTTAGCAAAGTTACCTGTTGTGGTGAGGCTCTGCCTTTTCCCCTAACTGGGAGCACCACTATAATATACCTTAAAATCATATTTCTTGCATGATATGCCAAAGATCAAATTCTGCTTATGAAAGATGTACTGCTTTATGTGTGAACATGAGTTTTTCAAGTACATGGGTCATCTTTATTTTACTACACTATATGTAGAAAGTACAGATTATTCAAACCTAATGATAGATTTCATGAGGGAAAAATACGGAAGATGTGTTTCTGCTCTGTACATAGGAGATACAACCTAGTTTAGAGATAGTGTATGTACAGAGCACAGGACAGTGCCTGCCGGGCAGTAAATAGTAAGTGGTTGTATTGCGTTGGTGAAAGTAAGAAGTCTCTTTTGAGTTGCTTCCTGGCTGAAAGAATCCCTCTGTTGGCAAATTCCTGTGAATCTGTGATTTTCAAGTTGTGGTTCATGATCTTCCTCTAGAAAGGTCTTCAGTTGGTTTTTGGGTGACACTGTATGAAGTGATGTAATTATTTACTATTTATTTTAAATATAAAAATGCGGCTTTGCTACTAATTTTTTAATTAAAAAAAAACCTTATTTTCCCCTCTCTCTTCCTCCGATTCAGCTGATAGGGAAGCTGTTGGTTCTTTGCCATTTCTGCTTAACTTAGGAAAAAAATTGGGAATTATGAGAACAGAGGACCCCACATCTTTTAAGTTCACTGTCATATCCACAGTACCTAGCAGAGTGCAGTCACAATATTTACTTACTGGTTACCTTGGAACCCTGAGCTTATTTTAGGGATTGGATTTTCCATGGATATTAGCATCTTAGTACTAGTGTGTTCAGAAGATTAAAAGTTAGAGGTAGTTTCAAAATAAATTTTATTTCACACTTTTTTGTTGATGATCATTTTTATTCAGATGAGAAGTCTTTCCCAAATAGTGTCATTTTATGAGAAAGAGTAGCATTGAAGAGCTTGAACTCTAGAGACAGGATCTACGTTTGAATCTAGGTTCTAGCATTTAGTAGCTATAGCTCTGTGGTCTTTTTTTTTTTTTTCTTTTTCTTTCTTTCTTTCTTTTTTTTCTTTTTTCTTTTTCTTTTTTTTTTGAGGCAGAGTCTTGCTCTGTCACCCAGGCTGGAGTGCAGTGGTATGATCTCCAACTCCTGGGCTCATTCAATCCTCCCACTTCAGCCTCCCAAGTAGCTGGGATTACACGGGTGTGTCACCACACCAGGCTAAATTTTTAATGTATTTTTTGTAGGGACGGGAGTCTCGCTGTGTTGCTCAGGCTGGCCTTGAACTCATGGTTGCAAGCGATCCTCCTGCCTTGGTCTCTCAAAGTGTTGGAATTACAGGCATGAGCCACTGTGCCTAGCCTCTGCGATCCTGATGTATAATTTAACAGCTCGGCCGGGCGTGGTGGCTCAAGCCTGTAATCCCAGCACTTTGGGAGGCCGAGACGGGCGAATCACAAGGTCAGGAGATTGAGACCATCCTGGCTAACACGGTGAAACCCCGTCTCTACTAAAAAAAATACAAAAAAAAACTAGCCGGGCGAGGTGGCGGGCGCCTGTAGTCCCAGCTACTGGGGAGGCTGAGGCAGGAGAATGGTGTAAACCCGGGAGGCGGAGCTTGCAGTGAGCTGAGATCCGGCCACTGCACTCCAGCCTGGGCGACAGAGCGAGACTCCGTCTCAAAAACAAACAAACAAAAAACAGCTCAAGCCTTAATTTCTTCTTTCGTAGAAGGAAGATGATAATGGTACGCTGTTCACAAAGTTCTCATGAGGACTAAATGTGATAAAGCATTTATTCGGCACATAGTAAGCTCTCATAAACTGATGCTGTCACTAATAGACTTTATGTCAGTTAAAGTCTGCAATGATATTTTCCAAGTCTGTTTGGTACAAACTTTGGAAAAATGAGGTATATATTAACCTTGGAGGCAGTGCTGTTGTCAAACTAGAAATACTCAGATGCCGTAATTAAATACTTTTTGTAGTGACTTAGGAAAGTGCTTGCACGTAGGTGCTCAGTTGTTATATGAAATGTACTATTAATAATTGCTGTAATGCAGTAATTATAGAATTAATAAGCTGATATAGAAATATGATTTGAAAAATCTCATTTGTGATATTACAGAATAGTGATATATAATACAGAAAACATTTAAGTGGGTATTTAAACAGTAGGAGAAATTAATTTCTGTCTCAGAGTTAAAGGAAAGATTACAGTTACATCTTACATGCATTTTTGCTTTTCTTTGGCAAGAGTTTGTTTCTTAAAAAATTGTCATGCTCTTATCACAGCCTGTTCTCTTGATATGTCTATATCACTCTTGTTATATTTGCAAGTCTGTAGTTGGACTATATCTGCAGTGACAGATTTAGATTATTTTGATTAAATTGACTAGTCAGTTCAATAAAACATCTATTTTGAGATCTTCATTGAATTTATTCTGCTGCTTTTATGGGTTGATACATCTGTAAATGTGAATTTTAAATCATATTTATTCTAAATTAACTTTGTTCAGAGTAGACATGGTGATTTTATTTTTGGACACTCAATATGATACTGTTTGAGGTGTAGTTTTTGGTTTCAGACTCTAAATTTTTGTTAGGTTGAACAATTGATTCCACCGTATTCCAGTTTGAACTTTTATCTTATGGGCTCTTGTAAGTTTGTTTTCCACATGAGAATGAAATAGTACTTTTATAGATAATCTTTTGTAATTACTGTATTTTATTCATTCTAAATGCACTTTTTAAAACTTTTTAATGTTTCTGAAATTGGGACACATCTTAAAATTTATGTGCACAATTATTGATGGTGTGTCTTAAAATCAATGATCTTTTAGAATCATATGTATGTAGTATATACCACCATCCAGAATGAAACTCTAGACTTCTTATTTGCGATGGCAATGTGTTTTCTAAAGATTGCTTTGACATTTAAAAAATTTTAATTATTAGTTGCATGACACTTTCTTGAGAATAAGGTCATTTTGGAAGGTTTTTGCTAGGTGATTCAATTGATTAGAATAGAGGGTTTTTAGGTTGACTGAGGATTGTAGTCTGTAAGGGAATATAGAAAGTTATCTAGATGAGATGAAGGGTTTTTAAAAAATTCCTGCTAAGAAATTACTTTGCAAATCTACATATCCACACATTCATGTTCTACTTGGCTCTGAGTAAATTTTTGAATTTTCTTTAACCCAAGAAATGTATGTGTGTGTTTTAAACATGTTAGTACATATACACTGCTTCATTTTTCTGAACCCCTTTTCCAATATATTGATGTTAAAATGAGAGTTTCATATCCTCTCTGTTCTGTATAATTTTGGTACCATATTCTTCATTTAAGTCTGAATGAATCATGATTGTTATGATTCCCCTCCCCTGCTATTTTTTTAAAGCAAATAACAATCCCACACAGTACTCTTATTGTACTCTTATCATTCGTTCCTGGAACAGTTAAGGTATAAGGTAGAATAATATACATTGAAATTTAATTTGTCTATTGCTTGTGACTTGTCTCAGTAACAATAGGCAGTTGCTGACTTCTGTATCATACTAACCTAAGAGGTGACACTGCCTTATGGAAACTGGAAATTTAGGCAATTGTCCAGGTGATTTTTGTGTAAAATAATTTTGTCTTAAAAGTTCTGATGAAGGAAGTCTTTTTGTTTGACTTAGCAAGATAATAGTTCTCCATCTTTCACCTTACCAGTATAAAATAATTAGCCTTAGTTTTCCTTGTCTTTTAAATGGGAACTGATAAAACAGATACTTAGAGAATTCTGTAAGATTTACCGGATCACTTTTAATGGTAAAAGATCGTCATGGGAAAGGTACATTGTAAGTGTGAATTATTGATACTTTTCATTTTTCCTCACCCTAAGAGACAGTGCCTGAAATAGGTACCTTCCTTATCCCCACTTGTCAAGGCTGAGAAACTTAATACATACCATGATCACAATTTTTGAGATAGAATTGAATTGCTGTCATTGAAAACAGCAGGACATCTTACAACCGTTTAAATAGCAATTCTTAGTATAATCTTTTCTGTCAAGAGAAATATAACCATTTTAGGTAACAGTGGCTCAAAATGTATTATAATATTATTGACTCACTGCTCAGACTTGTTGAATTCATCAGTAAATTGCTTTTTATATTGAATAATATAGACTTAGAATTATAGGGATCTGGAGTTCAACTTTTGTGTAGTACTATATGACAGCAAATTATGATGTATCAATTTTTTTTCTCTTAGAGACAGGGTCTTACTCTTGCCCAGGCTGGAGTATGTGGTATGATCATAGATCACTGTGGCCTCAAATTCCTGGGCTCAAGTGATCCTCCTGCCTTGGCCTCCTGAGTAACTGGGACTATAAGCACACACCACTGTGACCAACAGTTTCCCAAATTTTTTGTAGAGAAGGAGTCTCACTGTGTTGTGCAGGTTGGTCTCCAATTTCTGGCCTCAAGTGATCCTCCTGCATCTGCCTCCCAAAGCCTAGGGATTACAGGCATAGCCACCAATACTGAGCCTGGCCCAGGATTTATGAGTTTTTTGTTTTGTTTTTTTAAATCTAAAGGGCAGTATAAATATAAAGCAAGATGTGTTGTTTGAAAATTGCAAAGAAGTTTTTTTATGTTAAAAATAGTTTGTTTTTTTTTTTTGACAGCTTAAGCATGCTTTTTATAATGACTATTCCTTTGGTTCTCTTAGTTTAAAAACAATTTTTAAAAGTTCATGTTTCTGATAATAAACAGTACATAGATTTTTTTTAAATGGAAAGTAACAGTTTTTTTAATCCACCCCCTGCCCCTAATTCTCCCAGTTCCATTCCCTTGAAGCAGACTGTTTAGCTGTCTTTGGTCTTATTCCTTCTGTTGGTTTTCTGTACAACTCTAAATAATACACTTATTTCTCGTTGAATTGTTAATTGAAGTAATATCTTTTGATTGCCTGCTCTGAAATATGAGGATTTAGTTTACTTACCTATTCTTCCTTTCTTTTCCTTCCTCCCAGTTAATGATAGTTAAAAATTTTTAAAAATTATTTGTTGCCTTTATACTCTAAAAATATATATTTAAGCTTCTATTTCTTATTCCTACAAATAACATGTTTTTTATTCTCTACTTTGTAAATTGGGGATAATATCTTCTCCATCCACTTTTAACTGTTTTATATTAGCTACACTTAATTTTATATCTTCAAGGTTAATAACATTTACTTTGTACAGTGCAACCAACAACCAATCTTCTATGCTTTGTCTGTAAGTAAAAGACCAATAAATTGTACATTTATTATAACTGTAAACATTAAATGCCAGACCAAACAGCATATTAGGATTAGATTAACTACAAGTCCAGTGTCATGATCTCTGGGCTTCTCAATGAGTGATAGCATTTAGGCAAAATAGATCAAATCTTTCTCTCCCCACCTCACTCCCAATGTCTGATACTTAATTAAAGTTATTTTACATTTTAGTTTGCTTCATATTTCATCTGTGACTTATGCAGTTTTTTTTTCCTTCTGGGATTTCTGATTACTTCCCCCTATGTCCCCTTTTGTAGTCTATTTTATCTGTATACACTCTTTAGCCCCCTTCTTGCCTGTCTCAGCCTGTTTGATTTACACCCATTTGTTTTGTCTTGCAGAAATATATTGAAATTTCTCACTCATTGGTGACCACCACCCTTCTCTTTGCTGTTTATTCCTTTTTTGCATTTTCTGCATTTCCCTTTCCCACCTAGTGGGGTCCTGAATGAGTGAGAGGTAAAAGTGTGTGTGCCTAGTTTGCCATCTTTAACCTGGACTTAGCCATTTAGTTTTGAAGTGTCTGTTGTATATTTTGTATGAAATTCATAAAATGTGTTCTCCTGTATCAAATCTTTGAGACTATTGTCATTGAAATATGGGCAATATGTACTTGTATGCATATAAATATATCACAGAACCCATATTAGAAGGAAGTTATAGTGTGTTGAAAGAGATCACGGAGTTTATTCTAGTTAACCTCTATTTTACAGGACAGAAAACTGAGGCACAGGGAGAGAAAGCAAGCATGTGTGAGCAGTGTTCTTGCCCAGGGACTCAATTTAATGGCCTAGCAGAATTACAATGCAATTTTCTTTGACTTTGAATTTCTTAGCCGTCCTCTGATTCATAATGCCTCACCAACCTTGAATCACACGGTTTAGAAAAGTGAAAATTGTACCAGTAGCATGCAGTTCCTTTGGGAAGTTGATACCAGTTCTGTTGGAGGGGTCCCATTTATTCTAGTAGTTTGTTGTCTTGAAAAGGAAGTAGAATGAAATTGCTTGAGTGTAAATATTTTTGCTCAGATTCTTTTGTTTTTTAAAGATACTTTAATCAGTTATTATCCATATACTGTCACAATAATTACCAGACAACAGGCATCCAGCTGTTAATAACCCCATATTTAAAAACCAAGGCAAAGGAGAAGAAACGGTTTTGAGAATATTTTTGTATTTGATTTAGCAAAGCCTACATTTAATAAGGTATGAATGATAGTTAAGGGATTGCTAAGTATAGTCTTAGAAAACAGTGGCGCGCTTTCAGCCTTTTTATACATACATAGGATGTTAGATGCAGTTAAAAATAAAAGTAGAATGTAACACATGAGGATAGGTAGAGCAGGCTTAAAAATTTTTTTTTGGCGTGAAGCTCATGAAATGACATTAATTGCTTATGTAATATTAGGATAGTTCTAGCAGATGAAATAGTGTTAAACGTCAAAGTCCCAACTTGCTCCAAATTAGAGGCTCCAGGAAGGAATACCATATGCGTCTTGATGGCAGTTTCAGGTGTTGGAATTAGATCCTGAATCTTTTCTTCACCATTTGATTCTGTCAAGTCAGGATGCTTGAATTTAACTTAATATCAGCTTTCCATCCTGTATGGGAATGCTCTAATACAAAACAGAAGTTAGAATGACCCATGAATGGTGTGGCAGAAATTTCCAGCTTTAGAAATTTTAATTAGCGCTGTCAGTGGTTCAGTGAAGTCATAGTGTTCCTTCCACAGGTTGCATGTACTGATAGTGTCATCCTTTAGATGCATCCTCAAAACCCTGGCGGATATTGCTACTTTATTGTTGGATGTGATGCTTTATACAGTATTAGTATTTCAAACTAATATACCAAAGGGAAGTATTATTAAAGCATAACGTTTTAATGAAATAAATTGTTAAGAGTGAAGATATTTTTAACATAATGTTCTTTGTCTTTATTTTAAAGAATTCAGAAGGAACTTGCAGAAATTACATTGGACCCTCCTCCCAACTGTAGGTAAGTACTTACGGTTTTTTATTTACTTGTATCTTTTGCAGAAGGTACATTTGAACTGTTGGTTTTATATGCAACTGTTGTTGTAATGTGGTTAATTAGTAAACATATCATTGTTGTTTGAACTTAAGTGACTGTGGAAGACAGTGGTTTTTGTCATCTCTGTGCAGAAATGGAATGTTCAGCAAGTATGTTTGTAGTGGTAGAACGGAGTTGCCAAAAGTAGTGTAATGCGATAACAATAAGACAATGAAATTATGGGGTAACAAATACAATTACCTTTTAGTGGAAGAGGTGTTAGGGCCTTAAGTGGTTTTTTAATGATAGAATAATAGTGTGGCTAAAATATTTGCTATGTTGTAATTTTTGTTATCTTGTTGGAATTTGATTTTTAAAAGTGCAGACACATTAAATAGTGCTTCTTCATGGTTTACGTTATTATGGTCATTGGTTGTGACTAGGTAAGATTGGGTGATTTGAGGCAGTGATGTTAAGTGTAAAACTGTCTCTCACTTTATGATCATGACCCCGAATTTTCTGGTCAGTGTTTACTTTAGGAAAGAAAAGTGCTTACCTGGAAATGGTTAATGTTATACAGATACATGGAGAAAGAGGAGAAAAATAACCTCTTACCTTAAGCTGCTGCCTTGGGTCTGAAGCAGTGGTTAGAAGATCACTGTTTGATTATTTTTAAGACACTTATTTCTATTTTGAGATGAGGTCAGCATTGGAACCAGGCCAACCTGGAGTTTTTCTGGTTTAAAATGATAATCTTATGCATTGAAGGTAGAAGGGCAGATTAAATAAAAATCTTCCCCACATTGAATGCAGGTAGAATTTATTGCTTGGTATGATATCTGACTTCACTGATCTTATTTTTATGTAAAAACAAAGATAACAATGGTGAGAATTAATGAAAGTGAAAATTTTGCATATGGCTATATTGATAGTTGGCTAGTTGACAACTGTTTTGTGTAGGAAAAATTCTAATAGAACTTACTTTGTGGTGAATCTAATATGGTTCTTTAAATGAATCATATACAGTTTATAAACTTACAGTAATAATATTCAAAGAATGTTTCACTGAAATAGAACAAATATGTCTTTGTTAGGTAAAACTGTTTAACGTAAGACTTTTTGTCACTCTTACGACCGTATTACATCAAAGCTGTTTCAGATGGCAGATGATTGTTTAGCTTTTGGTGGTCAATGGTTATAAGTGGATTGATTTGTGGAAAAACTCTAGTTTGAATTAAACCTAACATCCTTTGTTTCTTAGGATATTTGTTTTAATGGTCTGAATCTTTAAAAAAATAAACCATGTTATTAATATATTACATGTATTGTTTTTGTAACCTTTTTTATGAACAATTGAACTGATAAATAAGTGAACTTAATTTATTCACTTCTTTGCTTAAATTTTGACAACCCCGATCATTGGTAAAATGAGCAACTTTGTTTTAATAAGTTTGTTTAAGACTCATTTTTAATAAATGAAATCCATGTACAGTATCACGTGATATAGACTGCAATTTTGCTATTAGATGACTGAGAAAAGGAACTATATAAAGATTATTGTTTAAGTAAACTAAAATAATTGAACCATAGTTCTGTTAAAGGTAAAAAACGTTTAAGTATAGTGTCATCTGAAATTTGGAGGTTTACTTTGTCTTTGAGCCTTAGTTAATGATACCATTACGAGTTCATATGTAAGCTCTTCATAAATAGAGCAAAATGTTTATTACAGGTTTTAATTTTTAAAAATTAGAAGTAACTAAAGATACCTACTTTAGTTAATTTTCTGACTTGGGAATTTGCAGGGAAATTCTCACTTGTGGGCTGAGGATTGGATAGCTGATAAGTTTGCTTTAGAAGCTAGGTCTGCAGTACAGTGGCTTTGGTTCCTTTTATTGATTCTAAAACAGTTGCTTGGACTGGGTCAGGCAGAGAGAAAGGTTATTTACCTTCATGTGGCACTCCCTTTGGCAAGCAAAGGATCCTCTGTGCTGTAGCTGATTGATAAGTGTTGATTAACTAGTTTTACATTTTCTGTGTGCTTGTGTTACTTAATATGGATGTTTGGTGTGCCTATTAAGTGCATCACTGTGGTCTTTGGATTGTTTGGTGTCAAATATTTGATTGTGGTTTGTAGTTAATCTGCCCATCTGTGTTTCAATGAAAATGTGGTTACCATCTTCAGAAAGAGGTTAGATCATAGTGTTAGTTTGGCTTATTTTTGGTTAAAGTTAACAGTGCTTTTGTGGTTGATTTTTACAAGTTCTGCACTGCCTGCATTGGCCTAATGACTGTAATGGATTAATTTATCAAAATAGTGCAAATTAAAGTTACCTGCCTAACAGAAGTCAGAGTCCTTTACTTAATCAGTTAAGTCATATCTCATTTCAGAAGAAAGCATCCCCTTACTCTACTCCCTTTGTGGATTACCTCTCCTATCACACAAGCCTCGCAAAACCCTGCCTTTTGGTTCCCTGGGTAGTTGTTAGTCTGCTATCACATGTAAAGATCATATGTGAGGGAACATCTGTGGGTTTTACCTGTTTAGTCAGAGTGGAGAATGATTTTTTCTATTGGTTGTCTGGGTAGGGGTGGATGGGTGTCACATTCCATTTAGAGTGTGGTTTATCCTATTTTCAGGAACCTTAACAGACTGGATACAACCCAATACTGTGTGTATGTCAGGTTAGATGGAACCTCTGAATGTTGGTACATCTCTTATGTGATATCTAGTTAAGCTTCTTTTGGAATCATGTTAAAGGAACTGAATGTGTTTAAGCATTGTGCAAATCTGTTAAAGAAGTTGAGAATATCAAGTCACCCCAAATCACAGCATTCAGTGTAGATAAAGTTTATGTAAGGCATTTTTTAGAGAAAGTTATTCTAATATAGTATTGGTTAATTTTTTTTTCAGGTTTTGAAAAAACAAATATTATTTTAAAGAACATGCACAAATGATTTAATAGATTGAATTGTTTCATATAGGAAATATTTGCCTCTAAATATTTCAGTTTTTTTCTCACTTTATTGTTGTCTTTGAAGTAAAAATGCAGTAAGATAGTTTTATTTTTGAAGTTGGGTTAAATATGTCATTCTTTTTAAAAACGTTACAGTTTAATGGGTAAATATTTAAAAAAAATTTATAGCTAAGAAAAAATTTCTGCTTATAAAAATCATACAGTCTGTAGGGCCATAGGCATAGAAAATTGCACATCATTTGAGTGAAATTTGGTCTATGCTTAGAGTATTTTCTGTAAGTAGTGGAATGTATTTTTCTTGGCCTTAACTTTCATGTTGGATAACATAACTTACCCATGACATTTGCAAGGGCTCTATCCTGAGGCCTTCACAGATCCATTGATCCGTAAATGTTTTCATACTACTGCTGAGTTAGAGGTGCTGGGTGGTTGGTTAGAATTGCTTGCTACCTTGGTGCCTTGCATAACAGCTTAGATGGATAGAGTGGGTCAAATTGTTGCTCTGTCCTTGCAGACCTCTAATGGGTAGATTCACTGCCCCTTGTAAATGACTATAGGTTGTGACTTTCACAGTTTTTCACAAATTGTTAAAAGCAACATTTTAGATCTGTGCATGTCAGTGTGTTCATTTATACTTCCTCGGTGCTAGTGGAGAACTGGCAGCTAGTGGGCCAGAAAATCTCCAGATTAAAATTAAAATTAAAATTGTCATCATCCAAAGGGTAACTTGTTCCCCCGTATCACAGAGAAGCTAACTTGTTCAAATGCTATTATGATCTGCTACTGCTAAAGTTTGTATTAGGTTTATGAGCAGGGGAATGACAGAGAATCCTCATTACTTTTTGGAAGAAAAGACTAAGGTAGAATGAAATGATTTATTTGGAATTTGATTTTTGGTCTAGTAATTGAACAAGTAAAAGGAGGAAGTAAACCAAAAAGGAGGATGTGGTTATACTGGCAGTTTACACTTTATTTCTGTGTGTTTCAAGGATCTGCTCGTGGAACACTGGTGCTGCTTTTTATTTGATAACAGCTTTATTGAAGACATAAAGTGTAAAATTCACTTATACTTTTAGGTTTTTGGTATACTCACAGAGTTTTGTAATCATCACAGTCAATTTTGCAATATTTTGAAAACTCCCCAAAAATAATCCATGCCTTTTAGCAGTCACTGCTTCCCCATTTTCCCCCAACTCCTTCACCATCAGCCTTCGGTAGCAATTAGTCTACTTTCTGTTTCTATGGATTTGCCTTATCTAGACATTTTGTATAAATGAAATCATATGTGCTTTTTGTGTCTGGCTTTTTTTATTTTTTATTTTATTTTTTACAAAGTTTAATATTTTCAAGGTTCATCCGTGTTGCTGCATGCATTAGTACTTCTTTTTTTTTTCCTAAGACGGAGTTTCGCTCTTGTCGCCCAGGCTTGAGTGCAATGGCACAATCTCGTTTCACTGCAACCTCCGCCTCCTGGGTTCAAGCGATTATCCTGCCTCAGCTTCCTAAGTA
This sequence comes from Macaca fascicularis, assembly GCF_037993035.2. Classification (NCBI taxonomy): domain Eukaryota; kingdom Metazoa; phylum Chordata; class Mammalia; order Primates; family Cercopithecidae; genus Macaca; species Macaca fascicularis. The sequence goes on along the minus strand of NC_088376.1, from coordinate 25,145,156 downwards.
GCTGGGATTACCACCACACCCGGCTAATTTTTTTATTTTTAGTAGAGACGGGGTTTCACCACGTTGGCCAGGCTGGTCTCGAACTTGATTACCCTAGTACTTCTTTTTTAAAAATATTTTTAATTGAGGTAAAATATACCTACGTGATTTACCATCTTTACCATTTTTAGTGTAAAGTTCAGTGAATATACATTTATGTATTTATATTATTTTTTTCCCCTTCATCCCCCCACTCCCCTTCCTGGCCTCTGGTAATTACCAGTTTATTCTCTATTTTTGAGATCTACATTTTTAACTCTCATGTAAGAGTGAGAACATGTGACATTTGTCATTCTCTGCTTGGCTTGTTTCACTTAGCCTTTGTGGTTTCATACATATTGCTGCACATGACAGGATTTCATTCTTTTTTATGGTTGAATTAAATATTCCATTGTGTGTATATACCACAGTTTCTTCATTCATCTGTTAATGGGCACTTAGGTTGGTTCCATATTTTGGCTATTGTGAATGGTACTTGGGTAAACATGGAGTTGCAGATATCCCTTTGATACATTAATCTCCTTTCTTTTTGAGGTATACTGATATGGTTTGGCAGTGTCCCCACACAAATCTCATTTTGAATTGTAGCTCCCATAATTCCCACGTGTTGTGGGACTAATGGGAGATAATTGAATCATGGAGGCGGTATCCCCCATACTGTTCTCGTGGTAATGAGTGAGTCTCACGAAAGCCGATGGTTTTATAAGGGGATACCCCTTTTACTTGGCTCTCATTCTTCTCTTGTCTGCCATCATGTGATACATACCTTTCACCATCACCATAATTGTGAGGCATCTCAAGTCAGGTGGAACTGTGAGTCCATTAAACTTCTTTCTTTTGTAAATTGCCCAGGCTCAGGTATGTCTTTATTGGCAGTGTGAAAATGGGACTAATACATATACCCAGTATAGGAATTGCTGGATCATATGGAAGTTCTGTTTTTCATTTTTTGAGTAACCTCTGTACTATTCTCCATAGTGGCTGTACTAATTTACATCCCAACAACAATGTACGAGCATTCCCCTTCCTCCACATCCTTGCCAGCATCTGCTATTGCTTGTCTGTTTGATCTAAGCTATTTTAACTGCAGTGAGATAATACTGCATTGTAGCAATGTTGAACATTTTTTAATGTACGCTTTGGCCATTTGTGGATCGGTCTTCTTTTGAGAAATGTCTGTTTACATCTTTTGCCCCCCGCTTTTTTTTTTTTTTTTTTTTTTTTTTGAGTTTTGTCTCTCTGTTGCCCAGGCTGGAGTGCAGCGGCGTGATCTCAGCTCACTGCAACCTCCGCCTTCTGGGTTCAAGTGATTCTCCTGCTTCAGCCTCCTGTGTAGCTGGGACTACAAGCACATGCCACCACACTTGGCTGATGTTTTTTTTCTTTTATTTTGAGATGGAGTCTCACTGTGTCACCCAGGCTGGAGTGCAATGGCGTATTCTAGGCTCACTGCAACCGCCGCCTCCCAGGTTCAAGTGATTCTCCTGCCTCAGCCTCCTAAATAACTGGGATTACAGGCGCGTACCACCACACTTGGCTAATTTTTGTATTCTGAGTAGAGAAGGGGTTTCACCATGTTGGCCAGGCTGGTCTCGAACTCCTGACCTTAGGTGATCCTGCCTCGGCCTCCCAAAGTGCTGATATTACAAGACATGAGCTACTGCACTTGGCCCTTTTGCCTATTTTAAATTGGATTTTATATATATATATATTTGTTGTCAAGTTGTTTGAACTCTTTACATATTCTGGTTATTAATCCCTTGTTCCTTGTCAGATAGATAGTTTGCAAATATTTTCTCCCATTCCGCGTGTTGTCTTTTCATTTTGTTGATTGTTTCCTTTACTGTGCATAAGCTTTTTAGGTTGATGTAATCCCAATTGTCTATTTTTGCTTTGGTTGCCTGTGCTTTTGAGATCTTACACAAGAAGTCTTTGCCCAGACCATTGTGCTGTAGTGTTTCAGGTCTTAGATTCAAATCTTTAATCCATTTTGGTTTGATTTTTTTGTGTGTGGTGAGAGATAGGGGTGTAGTTTCATTCTTCATATATAGTTATCCAGTTATCCCAAAACCATTTATTGAAAAGACTCTCCTTTTCCCATTGCATGTTCTTGATGCCTTTGTCAAAGATGAGGTAGCTGTAAATGCATGGATTTATACCTGGATTCTCTCATGTGTTTCGTTGATCCATGTGTCTGTTTTTATGCCACTACCATGCTGTTTTTATTCCTATAGTTTTGTGATAAATTTTGAAATCAGGTAATGTAATGCCTCCAGCTTCATTCTTTTTGCTCAGGATTGCTTTGGCTATATGTAGTCTTGTGGTTTCATGTAAATTTTAGGAAATTTTTTTCTTTTTTTTTTTTTTTTAACCATTTATATGAAGAATGTTATAGGTATTTTGATAAGGATTGTGCTGAATCTGTAAATTGCTTTGGGTAGTCTTGTCATTTTAAAAATATTATTATAGTTCTTCCAATCCATGAATATGGAATACCTTTCCCTTTTTTTGGTGTCCTATTTATTTCATCAGTTTTATAGTTTTCTTTATATGAATCTTTCATTTCTTTGGTTAGATTGATTCCTAGGCGTTTTATAATATTTGTAGCTGTTGTAAATAGGATTGCTTTCTTGATTTTTTTTTTTCAGGTTATTTGCTGTTGGCATATATAAATGCCACTGATTTTTGTGTGTTGATTTTGCATTCTACAACTTTGCTGAATTTCTTGACAGTTCTAACAGTGTATTTTTGGTAGAGCCTTTAGGTTTTGACATCATGTAATCTGGGAACAAGGCTAATTTGGCTTTATCCTTTACAGTTTGGATGCCCTTTATTTCTTTTCTCTTGCCTAATTGCTCTGGCCTTTATTCCTGCTTGTTACCAAATAAACTTGCATTTTTATGGATATACCACATTCTATTTTTCTACTCATCAATTGATGGATATTTCTATTGTTTCCACTTTTGCTACTATGAATAATGCTTTTATGAACGTTTATGTACAGGTTTTTGGGTAGACATTTGTTTTCATTTCTCTTTGGTGTGTACCTAGGAGTGGAAATGCTGGGTTATAGAGTAAGTCTGTGTTTCCTGCCAGCAGTGTTTGAAGGCCCAATTTTTCTCCACAAGCTTGGCAGCACTTGTTGTTACCCCTTTTTTTTTTTAATGATAGCTATCCTAGTAGATATGAAGTGGTATTTTGTTGTGGTATTGATTTGCATTATTCTGATGGATGATGGATGAACATCTTTTCATGTGCTTATTGTCCATTTGTATATCTTCTTTGGAGAAATGTTAGTTCAAATCCTGCTGTATTTTTTAATGTCTTTTTGTTGAATTGTAAGAGTTTTTAAAAAATATGTTTTGGATATAAGTCCTGTACATCAGGTATATGATTTGCAAATATCTTCCTCCAGTCTGTGGATTTTTTTTTTTTTTTTTTTACTTTCTTGATAGTGACCTTTGAAACATAGAAGTTTTTGCTTTTTATGAAGTCTAAATATCTGTTTTTTCTTTTGTTCTTTGTGCATTTGGTGTCATATCTTAGAAATCATGGCTTAATCCAAGGCCACGAATATTTATGTCTGTATTTTTTCCTAAGAATTTTATAGTTTTAGTTTTTACATTTTGGTTTTGATCCTTTCTCAGTTAATTTTTGTATGTGGTATGAGATTAGGGTCCAATTTCATTCCTTTTGGCTCGTGTAGACCCAGTGTCCCAGCATCACTTGTTGAAAAGACTATTTTTCACATTGAATTATCTTGATATCCTTGTTGGAAATCAGTGGATCATAAATGTGAAAATTTATTGCCGAACTCTCAGTTTGGTTCCATTGGTTTGTATGTCTCTTCTTATGCCAGTAGCATACTGTCTTGATTACTATAGCTTTACTGAGTTTTGAATCAGAAAGTATAAGTCTTCCAACTGGTTTACTTTTTTCATTGTCTTAAATCATTAGGTAAGGCATTCCCAGCGGAAATGGGAAGAGGCTGTGACTGGACATAAACTGTGTCATCTTACTAATCACGGGAGCCATTTTATAGAGGAAAGTGTGGTTTTTTTTTTGGTGGTAGTGGTTGTTTTTTGAGACAGTCTTGCTCTGTTGCCCAGACTGGAATGCAGTGGTACCATCTTGGCCTACTGTAACCTCCACCTTCCAGGTTGAAGCAATTATCCTGCCTCGGCCTCCTGAGTACCTGGGACTACAGGCGTACGCCACCATGCCTGGCTAATTTTGTATTTTCAGTAGAGATGGGTTTCATCATGTTGGCCAGACTGGTCTTGAACTCCTGATCCCAAGTGATCCGCCCTCCTTGGCCTCCTAAAGTGCTGGGTTTACAGGTGTGAGCCACTGCGCCCAGCCGAGAAGTGTATTTTCCACAGCATAGTAACTAAAATGGTATGTAGGGAAAGTGTGTGTGGGGGAGTATTTTTTGAAATTATAGAATAGGAAGGTTTTGAGACAGAAGTTGGGAACAGTGTCTATATGTGTGATCTCTACAAGGAACAACCAGTGCAAAATCTAATTATTGTCACTGTTTTTCTTCTCTGGTTATTGTAATATTTGTACAGCAGTTTTTAACTCTTGAAGGATTTCTGTATGTGATGTCATTTAGTCTTTTCAACCAGTGTCTAAAACTCCTGAGATTAAGTAACTTGTTCAAGGTTGCCTCAGCCTCCGAAAGTGTTGGAATTACAGGTGTGAGCCACTGCGCCCAGCTGGGAAAACATCTTTAAGGAAGGATGTGGACTTGGCTTTGAAGAATGGGTGGGATTTGGAAAGGTAAAAGGAAATGGGGATTGGCTTTAGGTAAGAGAATGAATGGCAGCAGAAATGTTAAAGGGGAGAATTTAGTATAGTTATTCTTGGGACAGTGAGTTTAACAGGTTGGCCCTCCTTCCCATGTAGGAGGTAAGATTTATTAGGACTTTCTAGGAAGGGTGTTAAAATTACCAGTTGCTATAGTTTGAGGTATAAATACTGAGTAAAAGAGAATGAAATTGAAGTTTTGATTTAAAAAAGTCATGTCATAGAAATTAATTTGTAATATGGAGTAGAGAAAGATAAAGAGAGTTTGGGAATCCAGTAAGAAAAGTGTTGCATGAATACAGGTTCAAGTATATAAGACCTGGTGATGTGATACTAGGAAGACCCCAAAAAAAAAAAAAAAGGCAGTGGAAACGGGAGATATTTTTGGACTGGCCCACCTTGTTGATGGTGTGGTTTTGAGAAACAAAGTTAATGATGTCAAGGATGACTTTAAAGAGTGTAGTATTTGTAGACTAGGATGGTGATACTATTGGCAGAAACAGATTTGTCTCTATTTACGGCCTCTACAGATCTTAAAATTGATAATACGTCCCTCTTTGTTTAGTTTGGCTGCCTGGATAGCCTTATTTGCTCCTCAGTGTTAGTAATTAATTGCATTTTGTATGGAAACCTCAACTCTCTGGTTGTATTTTGTTTTTCTACCCTTTTCCCTCTTGTATATCCATATCTTCATTTGTACTTTCATACTACTTACATTTTTGTAAGCCAGCTCAGAGTCTTTTGGAGGGAGGCATATTATTGGTAAACATACAATATGAATAACTGAAAGTTTATGTGAATGTGTATTGGTTAACAAAATGCTGGCATAGTTTTTAAGAGGAGTCATTAACATGATAAAATTTAAATATATATTGAGGACCTATGTTAATGATTTAGGGTACTGAATTATTTGTATCCATCCCTTCCTCCTTTATCTAAAACAGGTAATGAGGAATATTTTTAATTCAATCCTGTGAGTTCTTGACTCAGTTGCTACAGTGTTGACTAGTTTTAGATAGACTTTTTGAAGACAAAAAAACTTTAAATGACATTGGAAATGCGTGTACTAAATGACTAGAACAGTTAACAAGAATGGAGTAGCCCCTGCAGGTAGGATAGCTGCAGAGTTAGAGTATGTGTACTGTGTGAGAGAGAGAGAGAGCATGGTCTTGCCTTATGTTCCATTGGCAGTTCAAAATTTCAAGTTTCAAGCTTGTTTATATTCTCATTTCTGTACTTTCTTTTATAATTTTTAAAATGAGCTCCTTCATTACTGCCAAGAGTATACTTTCTTTTTGCCTTTACCTTGAGGCTGACTTTTCACCTGAGGTACAACCAGCATAGAACTTTAAAAAGCTGGCTGCTGGTTATTTCAAATGGGGAACTTTATGTATAATTGTTTGCTGTCATGTACCTGTACTTCAAAACTGTATTAAGGGAAGACATAACTGTCTCAATAAAATCACCACCAGAAAAATTCTTTGCTTTGTTATTTCAAAATGTTATTGTTTTAAGTCTGCCTTTAATCATAGTTTTTAAAATATTTATTTGCTAATAAAAGAAAATGTTGAATGGTAAAGTGAGTTTAGTGTCCATTACTTCTGGTCTTTTAATTTTTTTTTTGAATTCTTTACTGCTTTAAGAACAATAAAATAATGTGCCTGAAAAGTATATATTAAATGATCACACTGGGACTGTATTTTATAATAGCAAGAGAACATTTTATTATTTAGTTTGCCCAGCTTTATAACTAGTTATTATTTCAGATTTATTACCTAAGCACTTTAGAGATAGGAAGGAAGTGTCATATTACTCTCCAACATGTAATATTTTAATTCCCATACCCCTTTTATCTTTTAAGATATCCTGAAACTGTATTCTTTCATGTATCCAAATTTCTTTACAGTGATTATTATGCTCATTGATCTAAAATTAATCACCTAAGCTGTATTGCAAAGAAATAAAATTTTTTAGTGTATTTTAAGACAGTGTAAAATTTGATTTTTGCATTTTTGTTGTCAGTTTGCTTTTTGGGCTATGTTTCTAAATAAATGTTCGTTTAGAACTGTGAAACAGAATGTCTACATACTTTAGGGACCTAATGAGATGCCTTTAAATGTATATCTCAATCCATATTTGTATAGAAGCAGCACTTTCTTCTAAAACGTTTAATAGAATCAGGCAAAGCCATAAGCTAAAATTCATTTTCTCCTTCAGTACACAGCAGGTAGACTCTATCCACACACTTTTACCTGTTTGGAAGATGAGGTCTAGTAATAATTTGAAATGACCAAAAGGAGAGGCAGAACTCTTACACCAGAGCCAAGATTTCTGCCTCAGTATCTGCCATTTCCTCCACCTTGAATCCAGCATCACCCTCCCAGCATCCCACTACTGTCACTTCTCCTGATGCTTCAGATTACAACTCTTTTACCCGTTTCATCCACTCTGGCAAGAGCTCTTTCTTTAATCCCTCCATTTCAGGTAGCATTCAGTTCAATATATCTGTGAATTAGTAAATACAATTAATTATAGTAGGGAGCTAACACTATTGAATGTTTCCAGTATTTGAAGCAGTCTACTAAATGCTTTACCAGCATTATCTCATGTAATCTTTATGACTATCTTTGAGGTAGATAGTAGTTTTATTAATTATTTATTTTAAGGTTTTTATTTTCATAGGTTTTTGGGGAACAGGTGGTATTTGGTTACATGAGTAGATTCTTTAGTGGTGATTTGTGAGATTTTGGTGCACCCATCTCCTGAACAGTATACACTGAACCCAGTTTGAAGTCTTTTATCCCTCACCCCCTTCCTGCCCTTTCCCCCTGAGTCCCCAAAGTCTATTGTGTCATTCTTACACTTTTGCATTGAGGTGGATAGTAGTTCTATACAGCATTTTATAGATGGGAAGACAGGCTTAGAAGGGTTAAGTAACTAACTTGCTGAAAGTCACATAGCAAGTAAATGGCAGAACTAGGATTTCAACCTTGTTTCTGACTTCAGAGCTCAAGTGTTTTGAGCTCTTGCTTTTCTGTTTCCATTTGCAAAATAGATTTAGGTGAACTGCTGTAGAACAGCACTGTCCCAGTAGGACTTTCTGTTATGATGGATCTGTTCTTTATCTGCCTTGTCCAGTACAGTGGCCACTAGCCATATGTGGACATCGAGTATTTGAGAGGTGAGTAGTGCAATGAAATAACTGATTTTTAATTTAGATTTTAATTTTAAATATTTAGATACCAATATTTGACTTGAGGCTACTGTATTGGACAGCATAAATCTTAACTTCTTAAGCTTAAACTTACAGTATATGCTCAAACTTATGCTTGTATTGGGTAAGAGTAAACTACGAGGTCATTTTGATGGTGCTTGTAGTTTTGTATTTATACTTTGCATGTGTATATATACATACATACTTAACTACATACTACGTAACTACTTGTAGTATATATTTATTTGTCTCCCCCCTGCTATCCACCATTATATTCTAAGGACTCTTAAATATTGTGGGAGACAATTTAAGTAAAATACCTTTGTCAGTACTATTAGTTGGTTAGATATTTATTTTAAATTTCTGAACAAAATGAAAGCAATATTGCAAATGATTGTTTTTAATATAGACTTTGAGGCTACTGAAACTGGAAAGTTTATGGTTCAGCAGTGTCTGCAGCCCAGAGAGAGAAATAGGACTTCCCCAAGGATGTGGAGTTTAAAGGCAAAACCAGAACTGGTATTCGGTCCTCATAGTTCAATGTGTTGCTTATTTCACTGATAGAATGTGGATGCATTTTATAAACTTAGAGAATTTAGAAAGCTCATAAATAAGGAAAATTGGGAGTTCTTATCCATGATCATGAGGTACATTAGAAAAGAGCTGACTGGGTGCAGTGGCTCATGCCTGTAATCCCAGCACTTTGGGAGGCCGAGGCGGGTGGATCATTTGAGGTCAGCAGTTTGAGACCAGCCTGACGAACATGGTGAAACCCCATCTCTACTAAAAATACAAAAAATTAGCCCGGCGTGGTGTCAGGTGCCTGTAATCCCAGCTGCTTGGGAGGCTAAGGCAGGAGAATCGCTTGAACCTGGGAGGCAGAGGTTGCAGTGAGCTGAGATTGCACCATTGCCTCCAGCCTGGGCAACAAGAGCTAAATTCCCTCTCAAAGAAAAGAAAAGGAAAAAAAACAAAAGTTGGAGTTATTTTTTCCTGGAGAGTTGAGGGGTCATGACAGCAGTGTTGAACTGTTTTCAGAGCCTTAACATTCTTTATTAAGCTTATTCTGTGTGATTTTGGGGAATAGAACTAGCGCTGCTATGTTAAAGTTAGAGGGAAACCATTTTTTTTTTTTGCTTGATAAAAGGCTTCATCTTCAGCCAGGGCTATCTAGAGAAATAATGGGAGACATCAGTACATAATGAGAGCTCCACCTTTAGAAGAACTGAAAATGAATTTATTTGCTTATTTCAGAGAAATTTTCAGTTATTAGATGGGTGCTGGTAGTACTAGAATTTTATTTCCTGGATGCTGGACCCTAAACAAATGAAGCAGATTTTTATCCGCTTTTGTCCCCTTCACCCATAGATTGTGACTCATTTTTCCTCTCTTTGCCCTCTTGAAACCAGTGGTAAGTAATTTATATACTTTATTGGCTTGCTTAAAGCAGCTTGTTTACTTGCTATCAGTTCCACATCTTGGTTGGTTAGTGACGCTTTTATTTCCTTCTTTCCTCAAAACTTAGATTTGTAGGAAGAAGAGGCTATAGGAAGAACATGAATAAATTAATCTGGTTTGAGGATAGGGATTGTGTGTGTGTGAAAATAAACCACAAACTCAGGACACTTTTAAAATTTTTCTCATTAAACAACAGTCAACACAGAAGACTTCTGTAACCAAATGTTTGGGGGTTTCTCTTCACACACCAAGCAAGCAGTCAGTTCTTGAAATCATCAAGCAATTGATTCAGTGTCCACCAATTCAATTCTGACACTCTTTACCTGGAGGTAGACTCAGAAACTACAGATTGAGGGCTTAGTCCCAAAAGAGTGTATCCTCTTTCCTACCAGACGCAAATCCAGGCCTCTTGGAACGTCTGACTGACTTGCTTCAAATTAAGGTTCCCACAAATCCCGTCTTTGGGTTTGTTTGATTTACTAGAGTGCCTCACAGAACTCAGGGAACCATGTTTACCAGTATATTACAAAGGATATTTTAAAGGGTACAAGTAAACAGCCGGATGAAAATATATATAGGGTGAGGTCTAGAAGGATCCTGAGCACAGGAGCTTCTCTCCCCATGGAAGTGGAGTATGCTACCCTCCTGGCACCTGGATGAGTTCTTGTTCGCCTTTACGTGAGCCTCCATTCGTTCAGCTGTCTGGAAGCCCTGCTGACCCTGTCCCTATTGGACCTCTTATGGAGACCTTATTACTTAGGCATGATTGATTAAATCATTGGCCAGTGGCTGTGAACTTAAGCTTCAGTCCCCTCTCCAGCCTGGAAGTTGAAGGGTAGGGCTAAACCCTCTAATCATGCTTTGGTCTTTCTTCTGGTAACCAGCCTGTATCCTGAAGCTGCCTAAGGACTGCCAGCCAGCCATCAGTCTTGGCATACAAATAGACATCACTTTGTACATCCCAAGGGTTTTAGGAATTATATGCCAGGAAAACAGGGTTGAAGAACAAATCGTATTTCAAAATATCCATCAGTTTGCTAGGTCTCAGATCACTGCATGTTGTTTCATAAATACTGTTTATCTGAGATAATCAAGAAATAACAATATTACTGTTCATCAAATGTTAACATACATTGAGTTCATCATCTAATGTAAATCTTTTGACTATTCATTTGGTTAGTATATACCCCTTCAAGTTTATCAAACCATGTAACAAACTGTTTATAATCCTCCTGATTTCCCCCTCTTCCCTTTGGTACTGGAAAAAATAATACTTGCCTCCTCAAAAATTGAATAAATGTCAGTGAAGAAAAGTTATGGTTTATTTGGGATGTGTTTTCCTTCCCACGTGTAAATGTTGCATGAGCCAAGAAATCTTAGGATTAAAAGAGAAGTCAAAGTTTTTAAAAGGTTTTAAATGATAGAATACACTGAAGAAATCATCTTTGCTCTTTGCACATACGTTGTTTCATTTATAGTCGATTAGGAGACACTTATTTAAAAACTTTGTCCAGTCCTACGAAAAGATGACCATCGTGTCTATAGGCAAATGCACAATTTTGTGGCACAGTTTATTACAGTAGAATGATTTGAGACCAGTATGCAAGTGGTGAACTGGAGGAAGGTGACAGATTCAGCTGCAAGTGCTGAAGGGAAGTCTTTGCCTGAAGATAGGGCAGTTTCCTAAGAGTGGCACAGCTCATTGCTTTAAGCATGAACATTTCAGTGTCAGGCTCAAGTTAGCAGGCAAGTGGAGCCCTGCATTTGCAGTCTTTGGATTCTAGGTGGCTGGTTAGTTGGTGAGTAAGGGTGTCTGTAGGGGTGCAGTGGAATGAGGGAGTTGGCAATAGCCTGAGCCTGTAGGGGCAAGGTGAGATGGTTTAGAAAATGTGAGAAAGTAGGACTGTAAGAGTTTGAGAATCAGGCTCTCTTGCCTAAGGTGGGGCAAGATTGGACAGGAATAGTATCAGTCTTTTATTTTTAGCTTAAGGTAAAATATTTGCATTCTTATCAAAGTCGTTGTACATCACTTCAGTAAATGCTCTGTAATAGCACGGTTCATAAATGATATTAAACAGTGTTATGGTCCTACTTTGCAAACCCCTGAGATTTGAAGTGGGTGGAATAGAACAGATAAATTTGCATTTTAAGAGGGAGTGAACAAAGGAATTCAATTTACTGTTTTGTTGCGTTACTGTAAAACCCTTTGGAAATTTTTAGAGTTTATATAATAGATACTTTGTTTTTTGGATGATATCCTAAACTTTGGAACAAAACCTTATGTATTTTACTCTAAATTTGAGTGGTTATAAGGCACTTCTGGGACTACCCACGTGGCTTGGATGATCTCCAAGTGGCTTTGGTTATTAATGTTATAATAACAAAAGAACCTCATTATAAGCTTTGCCTAAAAGGTAAACTTGACCCCAAAGAGAACATTGGAGGTAGCCTCCAATATTTAAGTAGCAAACTTACTCAGTTCTTGATGATCTGCATTACTGGGAAATTAAGAGTTTACTATGTAGTATAAGGTGAAAATAATGTAGTATTTAAAAAACTACATATTCATGGGATATGAATCACAGATGGCATTCTGAATATATTATAATGGACAAAGTATTTAAAACAATACTAAATTCAGGGTTTAAGTAGCCTCTATCAAATGTGTAAATATAAGTGATATAAAATATTTAGTAAATATATATCAAAATTATCAAATGTCAGTTATCCTAAATTGATTTTTTTCCTTCTTCAAATTATGATTTGGCCAGGTATATCTTAATTTTGAAGTCAGGGGAAAAGCTGTTAAACAGACCTTACGATTTTTGAGCTTACTTGGGTGTGGGTTGGTGAATTGGTTGCTGACAAAATCTCTGTACAGAGAAATAGTGTTGCACATGGTTTCTGTGTCATCATTCTCTGTGCCCTTTTTTTTCTTCCTTTCTTTTTTTATTCTCCAGTTTGCCATCATTTTGAGAAGTGAGGTGTTTGGAGTGGGACATGACCAAACTGAGTGCAGCTTTGTGGTCAGCCAGCTGGGGACTCCTGACTGGACTTTAGAGATCTGGGTAAATTTTGGTTGAGCAAAATTTGTTTTCTGTGTGGAGGGTAGTTTTCTGTGTGGAGGGTAGTCAGAGATTGATGTTCAGTTGGACACATACATTCAAATTCACTCATTGACCTTCAGCTCCTCCATGGTCAGCCCCATCAGCTGAGAATCCAGCCAGGAGTTTTGATTTAGAAAATAGAGCCTGCATTTTAGTGAGCACACTTTTCTAGGTAAGAGATTAGGTAGGCTTAAATAGATATTTACATGTTGACAACATTGACTTTATAAGTTAGATACAGTGAGGGGCGGTTAGGATTGATGCTCCGTAGTCTTTTTGGAGGCTCGGGAAAGAGGTAGTGGGCAGTCTCTTGCTGTACTAATCTCTAATGGCTTAGAATAAGTGTCTCTTTCTAAGTGTTTATTAGAATTAGGCTTGAATTAGGGTTGGATACATTTTATCATGTTGTTAAGGGGTAAGAATTTGTCACAGGGTTAAGAATAGTCTCCATGTTTGATAAAGCAGCTAGTCAGAAATTAATAGGGAAATCCATGGATAGGTTCAAAATGGTATTGGGGGCCTGGGAAATAGCAGATACAATTATATTCTTGAAAGAATGTCAGGTGCTGATGTGTTCAGAAAATATCTCCTACTAGGTTAAGAGAAATGAGATAAGCTAAGATAAATTTTGAGGTTAACATTCATTTAACGTTAAAGGGCCAAAATGTGATCAGCACGTGCTGTATACTGGGGATGTAATTACGAACAAGATGGACGGCATTTCCAGCCTTGGCAGAGCTTAGGTTTTACCTGTGAAGACAGACTGGAACTTGTTTAAAAACAAAACAAAACAGAAAAATTGCCTTACTGGGGAAGTGAACAGACGTAATAATTGCTATGAAGAAAACAAGGGATGAATTTTAGTGTGGGGTTCTACTTTTATTTTGGGTTGAGAAAGCTTTTCTAAGGAGGTGACATCTTCATTGAGAACAAAAAGGTGTTAGGTACCTAAGGTGTGGAGGACCATTAGTGTTACAAACCGCATGTGCTGAAGCTCGAAAGCAGGTAGCTCTGATGTTTAGGGAGCTAACTGGAAGAAGTCTGGTGTGGCTGGATTGAAGGGAGTGGGGAGTGGGCAGGGGAATGCTGTTGTACAAGATGAGGCGGCAGAATGAGGTTGTGGCCAAATCAGGCAGAGTTTAGCTTTTATTAAGAGCCGTCTGGCTGCTAGATTGGAGGTAGATAAAAGAGTAGATGCTGACAGTCATCAGGTGATCGAGGATGGTGTTCTAGATTATGGTAGTAGCAGTGGAAATGGGAAGAAGGTAATTTGAAGTATGTTTTTTGAAGGCAGGTGGACAGGATTTGCTGATGGGTAAATGGCAGAGTTAGGGGGAATGTTAGAACAGAGAAAGAAATCATGGGGTTGGGTTTGAGTCTGTTGGGGAAATGGTAGTGCCTGTTTTGAGATGGGGAAGATTTCTGGGAGGTAAGTGGTTTGATGGACAGGATCAAGAGTTTTGTTATGGATGTGTTAATTCTGAAATGTCTGTGAGACATCCAAATGGAGATGTCAAGTAGGCAGTTGAACATGAGTTTGGAGCTCAGTGGAGATACATCCTTTCTCCACTGGAAATATCAATTTGAATTGTCATCATAGAAATATTTAAATGTGTGGGAAATGATGAATTTGTGTGTGGAAAAAAATATAGACAGACAGTAATACTCAAAACCAAGCCCTCATAATGTTCAGAAATGGGTGAACTAGCAGCTAGCAGAGGAGTCCTAAGGAGTTTTCCATCTAGGGGTTAGGAGGAAAACCAGGAGGTAGGTTTCCATGATGCTGAGAGAAAAAGAGAGTCCCCAGTTCTTAGTGAGTCCATCTAAAATTAATTATTAATGAAATTTTCAAGTGAATATAAAAGTAGAATAAAATTGTAATTACTTTCTTCACTAGGAAAGTAATAAGTAAATAAAGACTATTTAGTGGCATTGAGATTTCAAGAGTAATTTCTTTAGTAATATTGCAAGATTATCTATATTACCTATGCAGCCAGAGTCCATAATTGGGCTCAGGAGGGAAGGCTTTCCCTTAGAGAAGCAGAGTTCTGTTCGTCTGATTGTTGCCCAGTCAGGCTTTGGGACTTTTGAGGACTCTTAGGTCCTTTTTTTTTTTTTGCCTATGGACTGAACACAGCTGGTTCAGTGTGTATCATTATTTATTGTCTTCCTCTTAATATAGATTATTTCTCACAGGAGAAGAAGTTGTTGCTGGTAGCATGTCAGTTTACATGTATCTGGCTCCCATCTCTTGGAACACGCAATTAAGTGTGGTCAACATGTATCTTCTTCATTATCGCCGTTGAGAAAGCTGTCAGGAATCTTACATCTGGAGAACAGGAAAGACTACCCTCAAAGCCAGTGTTGGCCTAAGTGTGCTCTTAAACATTTCCTATGGATGTGTGGACTACGCCTCTCTGTCTATCTCTGTCGTGACTTCTGCCTGTGTCCTGTGGGTGCAGAGGCCAAATAGTAGTAGCAGAGATGGGAAGCCTTCTCCTACACATGTGCACCAGCATGGTCCTTTGTCTCTTTCATTTGTTCTTCAAGGCTTCACTCAAGTATTTCTTCCATTCTGTAATTTTCTCTTCCCAGTGCACCCATGGGACTTGTTACGTTGAGTTAGAGGCAGTATTACACAGTGGTTTCTTTTGGAGAGACTGGCTAGACTACATATACATAACCTCTTGGTTAGTTACATATCTTCTCAGTGCCTCAGTTCCTACATCTGTAAAACCACCTGGGGTTGTGTGAGAATGATATGAGTTAATATATGTAAAGCACTCAGAGTAGTGCCTGGCGTATAAGAGCTCAAACATTGTTAATTGTTGATGCTGCTGTTGTTATTTATAAAGCTTGCATGCATTTCCTTTCTTCATTTGTTTTGGGAATGGTGAAGGCATATAATGTATTATTCATTATCTTTTTAATATGAATGTTTCATGTAATAGACAAATATTTTTAAGTAGTTACTAAGGCAGATAACTTCTGCATGTCTTAGTTTTCTCTAAAACGGTAAGCATACAGATAAGTGTCTTATTACTTGTGTATGACCCTAGATTGCTTGGTTGTCAGTATCTCTTAATAAAGATTTTCCCTTTCATCTTTTTGTAGAAGCCTCATCAGCTGGGCTGGTATTAGTAAAAGGAAGATGATTAGAAAATTCACTTGGAGATCATGTGGACTCTTTTATTATTAAATTAAATCATTCGTTTTCCGTGTATACAACATATTAATTGGGGTTGTGTTTATTGGTGAAAACATTTTTTTTCTTAAAATGAAATCTTTAATTTTTTACATTAATTATACTCAGTATGAGGCACTTTCGCTTCATTCTTAACAGGTAGGCAAATTGTAGAGGTCTTACGTCTTTGCTGGGCCTGCCACCATCAATAGTTTAGGAGAATAATAGCTTTTGAAATGTATAAGGCCTTACTTAAACCAAAAAATATCCTTTATAATGCAGTTACTAACAGGGTCTTAATTCATTTGTTAATATTTCTTCAGAACTTGGCTTAAATTTTGTTTTAAGGTCTTAAACAAATTCTTGAGGGAAAATTTTTTAAGTTAAAACAATTTTTTTTAGTGTTTTCCAGTTTAGTTTGTCTTTTTTGGTGATGCAGCTCAACAACCATAAATACATTCGGGACTCACAGATTGACATTTTAATCATTCCATCCACAAGTACTCAGAGCTGTGGGGATATGGAATAAATATGAGATATGGTCTCTTGACTTTAGTTTATAATCTTTATTGTTGAAAAAAGCCCGATTCCCTTGAAATAATTAGAGAAAAATATTGGAAAGCATATAGAAGGAAGTGTTGTATAGCAGTGAGATAATTCATTTAGTAGTCTTGTTCATTTATTCACTAAAAGCCTACTGAGCACTTTCATCTCCTTAATATCAAAACCTCTGAGTTTTAGCACAAGAGCCGCCACTGTGAAATTGATCAAGTACCTTTCCTTTACCAGATTTACTCCACCTACCTCATAGGATCATACATGATCATGTATATGAAAGCTTCTAGAACACTAAAGCATTGTGCAAATGTAAAGAGTTATAAAATGTTACATTGTTTGGGAGAGGCCATGCCTATGGTAGCAGTTAAAAGGAACAAAACTGTGGGAGCTGAAATAGTTAGGGTGGGTGGAATTTTCCTCTTAGAAACCATCATCAGTAAAGGCTGTTTTTTAAAAGCTAGTATATAGGATTAATAAAGTACAGGTTGAGTATCTCTTACCTGAGATGCTTGGGACCAAAAGCCTTTTTGATTTCAGAATTTGAATTTTGAAATATTTGCATTTTCATAATGGGCTATCTGTAGGATGTGGCCTAAGTCTAAACATGAAATCTATTTATGTTTCTTACACACCTTATACACATAGCCTGAAGGTAGTTTTATTTTTCCCATGGGGACACTGAATAAACTGTGTATTGTGTGCCTGTGATTTGACTGGGACCTGCCACATGGGGTAAAATGTGGAATTTCTCACTTGTGGTGTCATGTCAGTGCTGAAAGTTTTTGATTTTGGAGCATTTCAGATTTCAGCTTTTTGGATTAGGAATGTTCAACCTGTAGCCAGAGAAAGAAGATAGTTTTCCGTAAGATGGAAAATTTATCTAATCATGCCTTTTTGGAAGATGCATGAATTTGTTGAATAACTGAAATGTATACCTTCAGGTTCCCAAATTTAATTTATCTGAGATAAAATTTGTTTCTGAATAGTGGTATATTTCTCTCTTCTTCAAAACATAGTATGAGTTTAACATTTTCTTACTAGTTTAGGACCTCATTCTCAACCTCAGTTATGATACCGTAATACAGTGATCAGTTATGGAACTACTAAGTTATCGAGGTAATAGGACTCTTGTCTCACGCCTTAAGAAGGACCTCAGGCTGTCCATTTAAAAAAAAAATTGAGATATAATTTAAATACCATACAATTCACCCTTTTAAAGTATGCAATTCAGTAGTTTCTAGTGTACTCAAAACGTTTTGCAACTGTCACCGTCATTACTTCCAGAACATTTTCATCATCCCAGAAAGGAACCCCACATCCATTAGCATTCTCCATTCTCCCCTCCTCCCAGCCTCTGGCAACCACGAATCGACTTTCTGTCTCTATGGATTTGTCTATTCTGGGCATTTCATATAAATGGAATCATACAAGGTGTGGCCTTTTGTGTCTGACTTCTTTCAGTTAACATAATTAAAGCATTTAGTTTTATAATAAAAAATGCTAGGCAAATAATTGGGTGGAGGTTGGGAGTTTTAAGAGATTCCATTAAAGAAGAAAGGTGAAATAAGGGGGAGAGATGAGATCAGATGAAGTTCAGATTTAGCAAACATTGAGTATCTATTATATAAGCCAGGCACTGTGCTAAGTCTGTTGGGTGATAAAGCAGAAGAGATTCTGAAAGATATGCTGTTTTTCCATCCTTTGCTTGATGATTTGGACTTTGAGTAGAAAGGACAGTTGTGTCCTCTTGATGTACAGAATTACAGAATGAATGCTTTGAAAAGGAGTAAGAAAGCAGATCAGTCAACTTTTGCCTAGTATGATTTATTCCTCTTTTAAAGTGTAATTTCTGTTTCTACCTAATTTCAAATAATTTTTGAGGCACGTAGGGCTCTGCCACATGATGCGAGCCTTGTCCTGGGATATAACTTTTTTATGGCTGATAAAGGGCCTGGTTGAAGTTTGGAACTATTATAGACTGGGAGAATAGACATCTCAATAATTTCCCTTTATACCTTATTGCTTAATATTTAAGGTTAGGATAATTGGGTAAACATTCACCATTCAAATTTTATTAGCTGGTAACTATCCTTTCTCATTTATTCCAGAGAATAAGGACAGTCCTTCCTTTCACCCAATTTTACTTGTTTTTCTAAATTTTATTTCTTTAGCTTAGCATTGCTTACAGGGCTTTATTAAGTTTTGTTTCATATTGTTCTGGAGCTTTACTAGTGGATTACCCAATGAAATTTTTTTTTCCTATATGGTAAATTGTTTAAACACTTACCAAATAAACAGCTAACTTGGGTAATACTTTATGACAGTGTGTAGCTGCATGGCAGTGTGCTTACATTTACTATTGATACTCAGTTCTGGTTTTATCATATTATTCTTAATAAATAGTAATGATCAAGTTATTTGGTTTAGGGAGAAAATCTGCCATGAAGTATCTTTGTGTCTGTGGCACACAGCCACACTATTTATGCTCTTATGAACCTGCAAAGCTCACTGTGTCTGCAATGAAAGCTACAGATGAAATCTGATAGGATCTCTTGGCATTTTCACTTCTACGATTATACATTGAATATAGGGATGAATTAAGCCCTTTGTATTGTTGAGCTGTGATTAAGATTACTGGATAGCTTAAGTATTTTCTCTTTTTGCCCACATTCGCTTTTTAACTTGGGTCAAAATTATTAATCCATTAGAGTGTATGCAGTAAGTTTTTTTCTTTTGTGGTGTTGTGACCTTTAATGATGGAGCATTTCATAGATGTGCTAAGTGAAGGTTAATAACTGTGAAAATTTAATATATTGATTAGTTATATATTAACACTTAAGGTTTAATTTTATTATTTAAATTTTGTTTTTCTTTGGCTGTCTGTAAAATCTTCTCATTTAAAATTTACCTTCTATGGATAACTGTTGACTCATTGACCCACATGAATATTTAATAGACACTTCAACAAGTCCAAAACAACTTCTGCTTCCCCCTCCCAAATCTGCTTCAGCCACAGTCTTTTTCATTTCAATTAATAGTAAATCTGTCTTTCCATTTAGGAGTCATTGATTCCTTTTTCTCTCTCACTCTACATTCATTCTGTCATCAAATCCTTTTTGTCCTACCTTCAAAATAAATCTAGCGTCTAATCACTTCTCACTTTCTCCATTGTTACTATTATGGTCCAAGCCATCTTCATGTCTTACTTGAGTTATTGCCCTCCCAACAGGTCTCCCTTCTTCCATCCTTGCTTCTATATAGTATATTCTTAATATGACAGCCAGAATGATCTTTTAAACATGAAAGTGAGATCATATAACTCCTTGTATTCCCATTATAATGGCCTTTGAAAGTGATCAGGGCCCCCTTTATCTCTCTGACCTTATTGCTTATTCTCTTGATCACTCTGCTGCCACTACACTGGCCTCTTCCCTATCCCTCAAATGTGCCAGACATGCTTCTACCTTAGGGTCTCTGCGCTGGCTATTTCCTCAAATGTCATCTCGGTGAGGCTAACCCTGATCACCCTACCTCAACACACCCAATTATTTTTACTCTGCTTTTTCTTTCCGTAGGAGTTAACACCTCCTAACGTTTACTTCTGTCAATTTCTTATTATTAACCGTGTTGTATATTCTCTCCCATTAGAATGTGAGTATCTGAAAGACACTGATAGTTTGAAGAGTGCCTAGAGCATAGTAAATGTTCAATAAATTGCACTTCATTGACATTTATTGGGAACATAACATTATTAGCACTCCTCAGAAGCCTGCCATATCTTCCCTATCATTTATACCTCTCCCCAAGCCTGATGTTTTTGTTTTTTGTTTTAATATAGAGACAGGGTCTTACTCTCACCCAGGCTGGAGCTCAGTGGCATGATTATAGCTCACTGCAACCTGTATCTTCTGGGCTCAAGCTGTCCTGCTGCCTCAGCCTCTCAAGTAGCTGAGACTACAGGATTGGGCTACCACACCTAGCTCAATTTTTATTTTTATTTTTTTGTAGAGATGGAGTCTTGCTTTGTTGCCCAGGCTGGTCTTGAAACTCATAGCCTCCTGCCTTGACCTCCCAAATGATCCTCCCGCCTTGGCCTCCCAAAGCTCTGGGATTACAGGCATGAGCCATCAAGCCTGGCCAAGTCTGATGGTTTTTAAAGTTGTCTTTAGTATGATTGGGTATGATTCTCATACAAATAAAGATCTGCTCTATAGTAGGAGTCTGTTGCACAGAACTTTGTTCTTCAGGTGAGGTGTGAGTCACATCCTTTTATCTTGTGTGTGTGTGTTTTTTTTTCCCCTAGTATAGTCATGAGCAACCCACAGAGCCAAAATACACATTGAAACAGAAAGACTTATTTGTTAAATTTATGGAAATATGTTTTAAATTGTTTCTACAATCTTCTTTTGCTTCTTAGAATACAAATGTCACAGGAATAAAAGCTTTCACCATTTTACCAGAATCTTTATGATCATTTTATTCTATTGACAGTATGGAGCACTTTGCAGATGGATATCAGGTTAATTGTTATGTTGAAAAGTGAAGTAGTACATTCTACTAACAGTCTTTCTGCTGAGAAAAATCTAATTATTGCCATTAAGGTGGCATTAGGTTAGTAAATTGGGTAAATAAACAGTTAAAATCCCCAGATTTCTTGTAACATGCCATAACTGCTTTGCTTGAAAATAGTTATCGGCCAGGCTCAGTGACTCATGCCTGTAATTCCTTCAATTTGGGAGGCTGAGGTGGGAGGATCACCTGAGGTCAGGAGTTCGAGACCAGCCTGGCCAACATGGCGAAACCCTGTTTCTACTAAAAATACAAAAATTAGGTGGGTGTGGTGGCTCATGTCTGTGATCCCAGTTACTTGGGAGGCTGAGGCAGGAGAATTGCTTGAACCTGAGAGGCGGAGTTTGCACTGCACCCCAGCCTGGACGACAGAGCGAGACTCTGTCTCGAAAAAAAGAAAAGAAAATAGAAATATAAAGATGATCAAGTAACTATTGAAGTGAAAAGAAACTGCAAAGAAAATCTCCAAAAGACTCCATCCTAGTTTTTTTGTTGAGCACTATTCTTCACCTGCTGCACTACAGCCAGCAATATGGACAAACAATGCTACTACTACTATCATTATTTGTTGAGCGCTTATTAAGTGTCAGGTCTCATGCCTCATCTTTTATGCTCCCACCAGTTCTGTAATGGCAGATAATACCATTTTGTTTTTCTAAATACTTTCAATCTCTGAGCCTCAGTGTTCCCCTCAGACCTCAGATCCTGGGCCTTTTACCCTACATTTTATGGCCCGCTTCCTTTTCTGCTTCTTCCTGATTATTTTGTTTTGTATTTGATGTTCTTAATCTTCTCTAAATTACAACATATATTCATTTTAGATTAATGGCTTTAAGAAAATCATTTATTGTTAGTACAGCTTTATGGCTCAGCAAAAAATAATCCTGCCGTTCAGCCATAATCATTTTGGCAAGTTTACAGCCTTTTTCTCAAGCATTGGTTAGGCTACTTGAACTTCTGAATACTTTTGTGGTTTGTTAACAATCTGAAATCACTTGTCTATAAATAGTATTTCTTTTTTTTTTTGGCCTTAAAGTTTTAATAATGAAATTTTTCTATGTAGTCCTCTGTAAAATATTTAAGTATAGTAGGAAGCAGCAGAGTTTGTTCCACCTAATGTCAATTTAGAGAATATTTTACCTTTTATATTAAAATTATGATGCCTCAGGATCTTTTTTTTACCTGTGTATTTATTCATTTTCACACTCCGTGTTTTAGTTGCCACTGCATATCAGTGGCACAGTCATGATGATTTTTCCCTCGTCCAATCATGAAGGTTTTAAAAAAAACCTGTATAGTTTTTAGTCTCTTATTATGATATCAATTAGGGGTGATTTTATAGGAAGAATATCAATTAAGGGTGATTTTATAGGAAGAAAAATATACCCTGCATTTCATTTGGAGAAAAAAAGAATAATAAACTATTAAATGAGGAAATTTAGAAAAATTTTAGATTTAAAAAGGAACATACTTAGACACTTTTAAGCTGAATGTGCCTTATGTGAGAATTTTAACCAGGAAAGACTAAATGATCTTTTATAATTATGTTGTCACCATATGTTTGCAGATTCATATTTGCATACATTATTTGTATATAAAGATAGATTAGTGTCTAGCTTTGTGTGCATTCCATTTTGTAATACACATTCTTTTAGCAGGTTATGTATGGCTTCATGCAGTTGACTTTTCTGTATTTGTGTTCTTTAGCCTCCTTAATGAAGATTTTTACAGTCAAAGTGGAAGAGGGCCAACTTTTTATTGTTAGTGCAGCAGCATAATTAACTATACAAGATTTGTTTATTATAGCTGAGTACTAGAACAATGCTTCAAAGAGGAAAACGTACAGAGAAGATTAGTAAATAACATAGCAATGTGTGAGGCTGGCCAATTGTAATAAGGCCGTTATTGGGTGGTTCTTGAATTTGTAAGCACATGCTTACATTTTTCAGATAATAGGAATGAAAATGTGTAATTTAAATGACTATTTCTATTGCATTGTTATAGGAAAATAATGGAAACTTTGCTTGGATAAATGATTATATTGGAGAAATGTTTTGTATACTTTGGTTCTGAAATACTTTGAGCTCTTTTATACAAATGAATAGTGTTAGGTAAGACTCAACTTCAAGGTACAAATTTTATTACTGCTGAATCAGATCTGAAGAACAATGATAAATTGCAATGATTTATTTAATATAGAATAAAAATTTGCAATTGAGTTAATACCATGCAGCTGATTTAGAGCTTTGTTCATCCCACATTTTCTGGGAAGGTCCTGATTTCAGATACTCCTCGGTTTCTTCTTACATAAATACATTTAGAAATGAGAATATCCTTTGGGCTTATTATGGTCTAGTAAATGTCGTTAACCAATATTTTAGGCACTGTGGAGACACAAAAAAGATGAGATAGTGGAATGTTGTTGAGATTGTAGCCATTTACATAAAAATGGGAGGATCATAAAGAAAAAACTCTAGAACACTTACTGTCTGATAAAAGAGGGTATATAATTGATAAGTTTTATACTGTTTGAAAGAAGATGCAAAGAAAATGTTGAGTTCTCATGTGTGGTATACATTATACTGAATATTGTCATATTCTCATTTATTTAAATTTCACATCACCCTCATTTTATAATTGAGGTGACTGAATCTCAGAGAGTTTACATTGTTGAAGGTCACACAAAGCCAAAATTGAAATCCTAATGGTAAATCTTTAAATGAATGAAAACCCTTAAAGGATGTAATTTTTTCAAATTGAATTGACACAAAGTATTGGTTATCTTTATTTAAATACTACAACTAAACTTAATAAAATATCACAGGCTTTATTTAGTTCTTGAATTTATTCAGGTAGTAAGGGACCTTTGATATCCATAGTAATAGCATGAATAATTGAAGGCATTAGAGTAATAAGCCAATTTTGTTTAGTAATAATATATTAGAGTAGAATTTTACAGTTTTAAAGGGCACCTTCATATCTGTTATCTTAGCACCTTAAACCTTTTATGAGGTCTACCAAATAATTGGTTTTGTTCCCTCTTGACCTTTGTGAAATGAAGAAAAACCATGCCTCTTTGAGTTCATAAACTGTGTTTTGCATATTTACACACATACATCTTTTATCTTCCCACCAATTATTTGACCTGAGGTTGAACACTTAAAGGATAAGTAGGTGGATAAAAGGATAAGTAAAATAACACATTTAAAAAGGGGAAACAGGAAACTTCAGTTGAATAGCTACCCGTAAGTTGTTGACAATAATCAATGTTTATATTTATTGGCATCCAGCCGACAAATATGTAAGAGCTAGTCTTGTTCTGTCACCCAAGCTGGCATGCAGTGGTGTATCATGGCTCACTGAAGCCTCCACATCCTGGGCTCAGGTGATCCTTCCACCTCAGCCTCCCCAAGTAGTTGGGACTACAGGTGCCCACCACTATGCCTGGCTAATTTCTTTTCTTTTTTTTTTTTTTTGTATTTTCAGTAGAGATGGGGTTTCACTGTGTTGGCCAGGATGGTCTCGATCTCCTGACCTTGTGATCCGCCTGCCTTGGCCTCCCAAAGTGCTGGAATTACAGGCGTGAGCCACCGCGCCCGGCCATGCCTGGCTAATTTTAAAAATTTTTTTTGTAGAGATGGGGGCCTTTCCATGTCGACCAAGTTGTTCTTAAATTCCTGGGCTCAAACAGTCCTCCTGCCTCAGTCTCCCAGAGTGCTGGGATTATAGCCACTGCACCTGACCAATAAATATATTTTGAGTTTTGAGTAGTACCTGTTTGTTATTGGTTAAAAATAAAACATTTTATAAGTCTTGTGTTCTATTCAAAACCACACTGGCATATGTGTGTCTTCCCCAAGAATTATGACAAAGCATGTGGATCATTGCCTGGCATATAGTAGGTATTCGGTCATTTATTAATTAAAAACCACAATATAGACTTTCTGGACTTAAAAAAAAATAGTGATGGAGTCATGTGGCCAGGCTGGTTTCCTGAGCTCAAGGGATCCTCTTGCCTCAGCCTCCCTAGTAGCTTGGGCTAGTGTGTGCTGATATGCTCAGCTAATTTAAAAACCTTTTTTATTGTAGAGACAGCATCTTGTTATGTTGCCCACGCTGGTCTTGAATGCCTAGACCCAAGCAGTCCTCCTGCCTCAGCTCCCAAAGTGCTTTTCTGGGCTTTTTACTCTTTTTTCATTCTTTTCAGAAAGTCAGTTCCTGAATAATAAAAAAAGTAAAAGAATTTATTCTCTTTTTATTCTAATTTATTAATTCATTAATGCTCAAATATTAATATTATAAAACTAGGTTGGTTTCATATTTCTCTGGTACTAATATTGTTGTATTTTTTATTATCTGATATTTAAATCAGAAAATAACCTAGTTACATATTATTTAGTCTCTGAGTGTATTTTTTTTTTTTTTTTTTTTTTTGAGACGGAGTCTCGCTCCGTCGCCAGGCTGGAGTGCAATGGTGTGGTCTCGGCTCACCACAACCTCTGCCCTCCGAGTTCAAGCGATTCTCCTGCCTCAGCCTCCTGAGTAGCTGGGATTACAGGTGCCCACCACCATGCCTGGCTAATTTTTGTCTTTTCAGTAGAGATGGGGTTTCTCCAGGTCGGCCAGGCTGGTCTCGAACTCCCAACCTCAGGTGATCTGCCCGCCTCAGCCTCCGAAAGTGCTGGGATTACAGGAGTGAGATATTATTTTTTAAGTAGGGGTATTTGGACCTAAACAGGCAGAATTCTTCAACAAAGTGACAAAAGGCATTTCTTTGACAATAGCCTGAATTTGGAGGCTTATTTGCAAAGGCACTTTCCACTGCCACTCTACCCCAGAAATTGCTTATAAAATAATTCTGACATTTACTCCTTCTCCTCCCCTCCCCCTTTTATTAAAGAGACTAGCTTGTACAAAGTCATTTGCAGATTCATTTGTGGTTTTCCATTTTGATTCAGATAGCAACTTTAAAGACTCTGAGTTATAAAAGTCTTTAGATTTTGCAGTTTAAAAGAACGATAATATTACCATGTAAAAATTCTGATTAGCGTAAAGCTTTAGGAAGTCCATTGCGTATACCAAGCCAAGTGCATTTTTGTCTCTAATTCCCAATTCTAATAAATTTCGTCCTCGTTTTTCACTGTTGCAAAAGTATAGATCATGATACCCATCTTTTTTGTAGCTGAGTACATTTTTTCTTCCATCAAAAAAAGCAATTAGTGTCCTGATGTACCTCAGCTTCACACATTTCTGTAGATAATTTGATGAGGTGGTTGTCTTCACGACAGACATCTGATTGTTTTTGAATGTGGGAACGCTCGTTAGACAACATGGCCAGAATTAACCCACATCCTCACTGGTGTTCCACTCCTTCCCATATGTAGGAAAGGAATTTCTCTGTCATTTCCCTGAGACTGGACCTTAATTCTCTACTATAATCCTTGACTGAAGGAAGAGTTAGGGGATCAGGC
Source organism: Macaca fascicularis (assembly GCF_037993035.2). Lineage (NCBI taxonomy): Eukaryota > Metazoa > Chordata > Mammalia > Primates > Cercopithecidae > Macaca > Macaca fascicularis. Next base: position 25,118,747 of record NC_088376.1, on the reverse strand, counting down.
GAAATTTTTAAATTGTTCCAGAAAAATCTGAGTTCTGCTAGCTAAGTGGAATGTTGAGAATTTAGAACATTCAGCACAATAAAATATAAACATTAAATTTGTATGGCATTAGAACCACCTTTAGAATTTTTAGTGGAAGCATTAGATCACATGCATTTCACTTTTGTTAATTTCTGTAAATTCAACTATGTATAGTCTTCTTTACAAAAAGGAGAGAACATACTTATTTAAGAGTGCAGGTGAGAGTCATTCAGCCATTCCTTTTATTCTGATCAGTGAATGTGTGTCCCTGAGTGAGAGATCGAAGAAGTCCTTTTAGTTCTTGATTGCATTTCATAGTGTGAATAGCTCCTTTCCCTGACAGTGATTTTTAGTCTTTCCTAAACTTAGTCAGCTACTTAATCTGTTATTCAGCTGAATGAATGGTGAGTGATCTGCAGTGCTGGAGGAACACTGGCTGTTTTGGCCTTATTGAAGAATACTTGACCGACTGATTTAAGAGCTGTTCAAAAGTAATTTCGAGTATGCAATTTTTGCCCTTTGCAGCTACCTTAGGACCTTATTCTGGCTGGCTGCGGTGGCTCATGCCTATAATTCCAGCACTTCGGGAGGCTGACGTGGGAGGATTGCTTGAGCCCAGGAGTTTGAGACTAGCCTGGGCAACACACCTCGTCTCTCCAAAAATACAAAAATTAGCTGGGCGTGGTGGCACACACCTGTAGTCCCAGCTACTTGGGAGGTTGAGGTAGGAGGATTCCTTTGAGCCTGGTAGGCGGAAGTTTCAGTGAGCCGAGATTGCACCAGCACACCCCAGCCTGGGCAACAGAGGAAGACCCTGTCTCAAAAAAAAAAAAAAAAAGAACCTAATTCTGGAGTAAGATATGACTTTACCATAATATGTGAATTGAAGATTAACAAGGTCAGCAGAGCTGAAGCCAAGTGAACGCATTTGAGAACAAATGACTAAAAAATACTGGATCTATAGTAAGATATGTGTAGAAAAAGAACTCTTTAAGCAATTTTCATTAAAAGCTGCTTCTTATGTTTTCCAGACACTAAAAATTTTGGTCGCTGGGAACAAGTGGGAAGGAAGAGATTGATTCAGGATAAACGTAGTTAAATTAGCCAAGATTGGGGATTCCAGTGACCTTGAAAATAAATGTGTAGATTAATTAAAATTCAGGTTATTTTAATTTGATGGCTAAAATAAAATATGTGTATTAACTCAGAATTTTAAGAACATGTATTCTTTAATGATTGCAGAGTAGCTGGTAAGTTATATGCCAGACACTGATGTAAGTGGTTTGCCTGTCTTACCCCTTTAATCTAGAAGGGTAGATAGATGCTATTCTGGGAGCTTTATAGGTGCTAGTTCGCAGTCACTCTGAGTAAGGACTATTGTTACCACAATCTTGCAGGTGAGAAACTGCAATATAGTCACAATTAGAAACTTGCCAAAGTCACAGCGATGAGCCATGATTCAGATCAAACCACCTGGCTCCATTTCCTGTACTATTAACCCATCTTCTATGCTGGTCTTTAATTATCTTTTACATTATTATTGTCTCATCTGTAAAGGTTCAACTACTCCAGTTCCTTGAAGTGGCTGCTTTGAGGATTCTGAGACCAGGTCTCTACTTGGCAAAATTTTTCTGATTTTGTATCAGAGGTTGTTTTATAAACATGAGATTGGGAAAATGGTGGCATGAACTCACTTCTAACTTCATATCAAACTAGATCACCAGAAAACTATTTAGTCTTATATATTTTAGTATTGTTTCCTCATATTTTGTCAGTTTTTGTTAGGTGCATTTTTATGAAGAATATTTCTGCATCTCCTATGAAATTGTTGAATGCATTGTTTCTTATGATATTCCGTTCCCTTTATAAGAATTAACGTGATAAATTATTCAAGAATTTAGTTTCAGAGAAAAGTTTCTTTCCTTATGATATGGCATAGTTCCTTCTGTCAGTCATTGAGAATTATATATCCTGTTGAGTTTTTCTGTTTGCTTTGGCTGCAAGAAAGCTTGGAGTTATATATCACTTCAATTATAGTAACTTTATTAGCCTAGGCTTCTGATATGGGTGGGTAATTTCTCCTCCATTTCTCTTTGGCAGGAGTATTTATTTATTAGAGACAGAGTCGCACTCTGTCACCCAGGCTGGCATGCAGCAGCACAATTATAGCTCACTGCAACCTTGAATTCCTGGACTCAAGTGATCCTCCTGCCTCAGCCTCCCCGGTAGCTGGGACTACGGGTGCATGCCATTATGCTTCTAATTAAAAAAAGATTATTTGTAAAGACAGGGTCTTGCTACATTGCCCAGGCTGGTCTCAAACTCCTGGACTCAGTCCTCCCACCTCTGCCTCCCAAAGTGCTGGGATTACTGTGCCTCGCCTATGACAGGATCTTTTAATTCATTGTGTGTGTATCAGCTTTAGGGAGTTGATGAACCCTTCTGAAATGATAGGTGAACTTGCTTGTATGCAAGCTTGTGTGGGAGTCTGGGGGAGCATCCTTAGCTTTTCTCAGATTTTCAGTAACCTCCTTCCAATATCTCCCTCAAAAAGATGAAGAACCATTATTCTCTGGGTTGACTTTTCATTTTATGTTATAATGATCTAATTGTGTATCTCTTATTGTAAGCCTCTGATAGTCTCTTTCGTGATAGTTGGGCTGTTAATCATACACTTACATTCGAATCATCATCCTGTTTCTCAGTTGTCAGAAAGTTAAAGAGCAGCCTCTCTATAATTTTAATAACACACAGTCTTGGAAACTTAACAAAGTCGTTGACATGTTCATGCAAACCATGTACCTACTATGTTTGTCTTCTATGAAAGGAGCCTGTCTCTCTTAAATTACCTTAAATAAGTAATAGTAAATTATTTGTTAAGTGATTCGTTATTAGCTTATATTTAGAATTAACATATTCAAACCGTAAGACATGTATGCAAACAATATTCCCATATAATTTTTCTTTGTTTTTTAGGTAAGTAGAAAAGGTTATGAAATTATAATAATCTCTCTGGACTATTTATGTATTAGGAGATCCAACTCTTCCAAAAAACGTGGATAGGGTAAGGTTACCAGCAATTATTTACCATACGCCTACGTTTATAGGCAAATACTATGCCATTAGAGGAAAATAAAGCCAGTGCTGCTAACCTCATCGCTCAGATTAATTTCCACAGCTGTCATTTTAACAGTGTTATAGGTCTTCAAATGAAAATTATATTAACAGGTATTCCATATAAATGTGCTGTAATCCAAGGGGGCACATGTATTACATTTTTGATTGTAGTAAGTTTTTTGGCCTAATTGACTATTTCTCTGCAACAAAAAATTAAACTGAAAAAGTGTAATAAAGCTATATGCTCTTTACTAGGTGATATCTTGGTGGTTTAAATTTACAAGTTGTGTGTACATACATATTTTCCTGTTGAAGACTTGATGACTGACTGAAAATGTACCAGGGTGTCATCACCATAAAAGTTGTTGCATCTACAAATTATACAGCAGTGTATATGATGGTGTGAGTTATAATAAACTATTCATTTTTTTTTTTGCTGCATAGTTTTAGGACGCTGTAACAGTGATCTTGAGGACTATGACTTAGAAAAATGAATAACACTATCATTCAGCTTACGATTCTGCAGACTATGTATATGAAAAAGAATTTGTTTGATTTAACTATAGACATTTAAATTGATTTGCCAGTAAAACAAAACAAGATTAAAAAAAAATTTTTTTTTTTTAAATTTTTTGAGACGGAGTCTCGCACTGTCGCCTAGGCTGGAGTGCAGTAGCACGATCTCAGCTCCCTGCAACCTCTGCCTCCTTGGTTCAAGCAATTCTCCTGCCTCAGCCTCCTCAATAGCTGGGATTACAGGCACGTGCTGCCAAGTCCAGCTGATTTTTGTATTTTTAGTAGAGACAGGGTTTCACCGTGTTGCCCAGTCTGGTCTTGAACTGCTGATCTCAGGTGATCCACCCACCTCGGTCTCCCAAAATGCTAGGATTACAGGCTGAGCCACCACACTTGACCACCAGATTTTCTTAAACCATATTATTTATCTCCCCGCAGTAGAAAGAACACATCAAAGCTGCAGCATTGCCTTGTCATTCATTATGGAGTGTATTTTACTTTCATATCTAAATTGATTAATCAGCTTGTAAAGAAACTAGTAAGAGTCCAATAATGGCTACTGTTTTCTAAATTTTACCTTTTAATAAAGAATATGTAAGAAGCATTTATTGAATGCTTAGCATGTGAAAGGTACTGAAATAGGTTCTTTGGGGGCATGCAGAGATGACATGTTCCTTATCTGTGGTTTAAGGTTTAAATATAAAAGTAAATAAAGCTAGGAGAAAACAGATTTGGAGGCTGACTTCTAGAAATGTTAGGAGAAATTATAAAGAAAATAATCGGTTTGAGTAGATAAAATTACAAACTGAAATGCTTTCAAAAAGTATGTGTTTGGTGAAGAGGGAGGAAAAGATACTCCACTAAAAGCAAATAACAAACTGGAAAAATGTATTCACGGTGAGACAGGGAGAGGATGACAAGCCAGTGAAAATACCTGTGATGACTGTGATAGTTAAATGGGCATAGTATACAAACCGTTCACAAAGGAGGAAATATGGTTAGTAAACAGGCATGTGCGATATGTTCAGGCTTGTTAGTAATCTAGGAAATAAGACTTAAAACAAGGAATTGTACATAGTGCTGCTGAAACCACTGCCATTTCTAGTGGACTGTGAAAGGTTTAATTCTAAATTGAAAACACATTGGCGCTGTGCTTCAGTAGCAACAAAAATGTTAGTTCATAATCTTTAATTCACTAATTTCATATAAGGGGCTTTTATGGAAAATGATCAAAAATATGGACTTATTACCTGTAACAATGAAAATATGGAAGTGAACAATATGTGAAGAGAAATAGCTGAGTAAATTAGAGTTAGTCCATTCATTGGATGGTTATATATCCAATAAAAATAAATGGGCAAGGAATATAGTAATATGAAAAGATGCATATAAAAAGGACTAGATTATATGTAAATTGTGATTATAAGTTTATAAAGTATTAATATGAAAAAATCCCCAGAAAAGAAGATAATTTATAATCCTTGTGCTACAGTAATGAAGTTACAGGTGATCTCTCTTCTGACCTCTCTCAAATAGGGTATATTAATTTTTAAATTTGTGATTTTAAGAAAATTTAGTTCTAGCTCTCAAGGAACTACCAGTCTAGTAGAATAGAGCTACAATAAAAAGAAATGTGCTATTGACATGAAAGAGACATAACCACATGTTCTGAGAATACCCTCAAATATAGTTTTGTATTTTATGGAGTGCTTATAAAGTCTCCAGGCATGTATAGATGGTGGTGGGAATGAATTAAGATGAATAACTGGGTCCTTGCTCCAAGAGACCTCTGCTTTAGTTGAAGAGATTCATTTTTGCATCTAATTAGACCCTGATACCAATCACACTTTATTAAATATGCCAACTGATGCTTACATCAAGAATGACTTGAAAACATGGGGAAGAGGTAATTTTGACCAAGGGATGCTGGGTTAATCCTGGGTTTAGGGAACATCTGGTTGCCCAGTTTCTGGAAGTGTACATAGGTATTTGTGGGGCAGTAATAGGAGAGTCCAGTAGCCAGTGTTTAAGAAGCTGGTCCAGGCTAGTTTGTGCAACTCCCTAGGAATACAGAGATGAGAAAGCCTGTGTTCTCAAGGGACATGTTTACCAGTGTGGGAGCTAATAATTAACTAAAAATCCAGTATATTGGCTTAAATTTGTATGTTAAGGTATATCTCTGGCTTCATTGAAATTCCTATTTACAAAATTCTCATTCAAGATATTGCGTTGTTCTGATGGAAATTATAGGATACTGTGGGATTATCTGGAAAGGGATTGGGGGTGTTTGATCCTGGCTGGGGAGGAGTAGCCAAGAAGGAATTGCTGTGGGAGGCCACAGTGAGCTGGGTTTTGAAAGGTAGAAATTAGAAGAGAGAATGGATGTGAGGGGAAGAGGAAGCTGGAAAGGCAGGGTGTGGTCACATAATTCTTAAGGTTGTTGTATAATCTTAAAAGGATTTACGAAATCGGCTTCTTTAAGGCTTTTTTTTCCCCTTATATCTCATGATACATTAGTAAGCGTATGGCCATGTTTAGAAGAAAGTAATGAAAAGGGTAAGCCAGTGCTGCGTAAGTGGTTTCTGATGGCGTATAACCTGGCCATCTTAAGTGGTTTCTGATGGCATATAACCTGGCCATCTTAAGTTTGTTGAGAAATTGCTGAGGTCAGTTTAAGGAGTAACTTTTTTTTTTTGAGACAGGGCCTCACTATGTTGCCCAGGTTGGAGTGCAGTGGCGTGATCACAGCTCACTGTAATCTCCTCCCATGCTCAAGTGACCCTCCCACGTCAGCCTCCCAAGTAGATGGGACTACAGGTGCACACCACTGTGCCCCGCTATGTTTTGTAGTTTGTGTGTGTGTGTGTATGTATTTTGGTTTTTGGTTTTTTTTGGTAGAGACAGGGTTTTGCCATATTGCGCAGGCTGGTCTCGAACTCCTCAGCTCAAGCGATCTGTCTGCCTTAGCCTCCCAAAGTGCTGGGATTACAGGTATGAGCCACGATGCCAGGCCAAGGAGTAATATTTATTTGACTGTTTTATTAACATCAGGCACTTAAAATAACACATCGTAGAAGAGAAGTAAAAGATACAGGTTTACTATTTATTAATGATTTGCTATGTCAACAGAGAGCAAAAATTTAGGGATTTAGTGAGACAGCTCGAAGGGAATTGAGAAATAAAGTTGTAGAGTCAAAGTAGAGAGCAAAAGAGCGTTTCCAGATAATTGACACTGATATAGGTGGGAAGTGATTGATCAGTCTAAGCTCTCTCTTTTTTCTATTTTACAGAAGTATGAGCTTCTGTTACTCCTATTAACTTCAATGAAGTCTTTCCCATAAATTTTTACAAAACTCTGCCTGTAAAAATAAATACAAGACAGCTTCTGAGAGTATTTATTAGTAAACTTGCTTTCCCAAAACAGCTTTTGAGGTTAGTTCTGGAGACGACACTGTGCTGCCCATCACAGACCACTGTAAAGAGATCATTCTGTTTTCCTGCTCTTTAGAATAAAGCTGGCATATGAGTCGCAACCACCTAATTTTTCTTTTGTTCTTAATTTCTGATTACAGAGTTCTTTTTAGGATACACCTGCTTTTTAGTGCATTATGGGAAAGACTTCACTGAAGTTAATAGGATTGTATTTATAATCTCATCATGATATTTCTAATTAAAATGATTATTTTAGCCATTTGTACGTCTAAGTAAAATATTGTTACTGACTTGTCATGTTTGAATACTTGGGAATTTATAGAACTGTTTTTATTAGCTTTTTAAAGGATATTCCATAACAAAATATATGTGTGTGTGTATTTTCATTATATAAACTAAAACTTTTGTGTTGTAATTTTTGACAAAAACTATAGCTTCAAACTAGATTCTTTGAGCACTATGATTTTTAATTAAGAACATTAAAGTTCTTAGTTATAAATTTTAAAAAGCAATAAAAGTGGATTTGTTGAGGTTATGGTTAATTTCTTTGAAAGCAATTAATAAAATCCCTTTGAAAGTAGGATTTATATAGTTTAATAATTCATAAGACTAAGGTCAGTAGCATGCTGTATTTTCTCTTCTGAGTTCTTTCTACATTTTAACACAGTGCGTTACATTTTGATTTTTAATCTTTCACATAGGAGCTTTATCTACTTATCTCTAAGGCCTGCATGTGTCCTTGCTGTCACACACACACATATAAAATCACTTTGTCCTTATTGCTGTCCATTCCATTTTTTTCTCCCTGAGATTGCCAGAAAGGCCTCTGGTCTAACTTGAGTAATATGCAGTCTGTTTCAGTTCTTCCTACCCTGCCTGCATGTTTTGATGGAACACCAGGCGCTTACATAAGAATAGAAACCTATTTATTTAGGTGGTGCGAACCACGAAGGAACTGGCACCAACATATCATTTCTCCCCTTTGCTACTTCAGGTCTTGGGAAGAGTATGCTTTTATGGACCATGTATTCCTTTCCTCTGGATGGATGTAGCTTGTGGGAGAAGCTATTGTAATAACTTCTTCTGAACCACAGCTCCTCTGTGTGGGTCTTCATCTTTCAGGAGACTCCAAACCTGAACTGTAATGGTTTCGTGTTATCACCTAAATGGAATGGATGTAATGACACCCAGAGCACATGGCTCAGGCTAAGATCTTTCTTGGTAATCTTTCCCTATCCAGCTTTTCATCAGAGCAGGACTAGCCCTTCACTGGTTCCTTGACTCCAGGACTGTAAAACTAGGAACTGAACTTTCCTTCTTATATTTCTGCTTCTGCCTAAGGGCCAATTTCATAAGTGGAGGTCTGCAACAAAATAGATGTACTTAAGCAAGATTGCTCCATTGCTTTATCTTGCTTAAGAAAGACAGGTTTAATATATAAGGAATTTCTTCTGGCTGTTTCCCACCGCCCCCCGTCCCCCGCTTTTTTTTTTTAAGACGTTAGAGTCTCATTATGTGGCCCAGACTGGACTGTAATTCCTAGGCTCAAGTGATCCTCCCACCTCAGCCTCCCTAGTCGCAGGGACTACCGCCGCAGACCACCATGGCTGGTTTTACTTTTTTTTTTGTGGTTCATGGTACATTTGAAACCAAAACATACCCAATATCTAGTCATATTAAAATTACTTTTAACTCTCTCTCTCTTAATTTGGAGAAAATAGTATTTTGTGGGAAAATTTATCGTATTTAGGCTGGCATTTGCTTTACTCTCGCAATCCTATAGGATTAGAAAATTAGAATTTTATGAAATATCCTATACTTGGTGTAATTCCTTATGTTCTGTATTTTTGCTTTTCTTTCATTTAGATCTCTTTCATCTATTCAGTTACTGTCATTAAAACATTACCTTCCTAGGAGAAGTGATTATTGGAAATGGATTAAAAAAAGGTTAATGAGAAGAGATGACAGTACCTATGTAACTTTGTGATTGGTTCTGTAAAGTATGAATGAGTTATACTAATAATGGAGGTTAAGCCTAGCATAGGAATGGGACTGGAATGCTAGCAGGATGGAATGGCAACTAAATATGCAAGATGAGACCATGTTACTGAGCACACCGAAGATCAGATCAAGAATTTACATTGGATTAGAGAGGCAAAACAGTCAGTTCCTCACAAGGGGAGCAAAGATAGTGACTAGTAGATATTTTTGGCAGGACAAAAAGGGAGAGAGATGTCACCAGCAGTTGAAAGTAGAATAAGAGAAAGGATGAGTCACAGTATTGGAAATAATTTTGGTGAAGGTCATGTTAATAGTGATAGTAAAGAGAAGAAAAACAATTTAAACTTGTTCGTATCAACTGACTTTAGTATGGCCTGTTGAAAAAAGTCACCTAACCTACTGATTTCAAATGCATTGATTTTAAGTACTTTGTCTTTGTGTATCAGTTTTGTTAATCACAACAATAGTAAAATGAGCTATCTACCCAAAATTTAGATTATTATGTTGATTATAACAAACATCTTTCTTTTGGTAATGAGCTTATAAAAATGAATCTAACCCCAGGAAAGGAGAAGGTATTTGTCACAGTGTTTTGACTTGCACAAAATAAGACTTTTTTTGAAACACAGAAATCCTTGACAGTTTATTTCTTTAAGATAACCAATTTTATATAGGTGAAATCTTTTAAAAATGAACATTGTAGTGGAAAAGAAGTCACAGTTCACTTTAGGGTATGGGAAAGTGTGGAACAGGGGCATAAATATTACCAACCAGCACATCTGTGGGCAGTCTTCCCACATCCAGTGAGGCCCCCTAAATCACTGTCTACTTCCTTGTGTGTGTGTGTGCATTTGTGCACATGCATGCATACATGTATTCATGGCCATGAACTAGGAGTTATCCCAAGTGTAGCTGTGCTCGTTAAATCTTATATTAAAGTTATCTTTTAGGCATGGTTTGGCAAGAGGTTAGGTTTTTTCCCCTTTTCTGTAAATATTTAGTGAAAGCACTGCATTGTTTGCTACTGAATTTTTTTCTTATTTTTAAAAAAATATTGTTTGAAAACCTCACATGATGGCTTGCATCTGTAATTCCAGCTACTTAAGAGGTTGAGGCAGGAGGATCACTATGGCACACATATACCTTTGTAACAAACCTACGTGTTCTGCACATGTATCCTGGAACTTAAAAAAAAAAAATGTCTTGACTCAAATATTGTAATTTTTCTTGGAGTGAAATTTAGGGATCAAACGCTGTATTACATGTGTGAATATAACATATAGAAAAATTACCTTATATATACCCTGTGGAAATTGTTTGGATGATTCAGCATATTGGAAGAGGTTGATGGGGTCCTAACCATGAAAAATTTCAGTGTAAGATTTTGGGGTAAAAGGACCCTCGAGAGTTTTCCCAATTCTGAAACAAAAGTAAAATTCACCAGTTTTGCCTATTAACTTTTCTCTGCTTTATAGTGCCAATAAGAGGTGTGGATGGAAATACCACCTCTTATCAGTAGACTGCAAAATCCTACTTAAGTTCGTTAAATATAATACTTGTCTGGAATTATCTTTTCTCACAAAAGTAAATTTTTTTAATTAAAATGTTGTTATTCTTTTTATGTGATTTAAAATAGAGTTTAATCTGACATCCCTGGTTTATCTTTTTGATTCATCACAATGAAGTCCTAGATGTGTATATAACATTGTTGGGTTAAAAATTACTGATTTGTTTGTCTTTGAAAGCATCTGAAAAGGAAATTTCTAATAGGTTTTTTTTTTGAAACATTATAAATAAGCCTGATGGATATGTTATGTAATTTAAAAACAATATTGTCTAATCCATTTATTATATGTGTTTATAATGCTACACATTTTTGAATTTAAAAGCAGCTGTAAATTATCAGCCTGTGCCAAATTGTACTTGAATTATTTTCAGTCTGCTAATAATATTTCATTCTGTACTTTTAATTAAAAGACTATGTATGAAAACCCAGAAAATATGAAATGTAGGATGTGGAAATGATACAGTTCTTTAAACCAATTATGTGTAAAAATTCACTTTTTTGAAAAAGCAAGACAGTATCTCGTGATACTGTCCCTGCAATCTAATTTCTATAATTTAATGGAACTTATGATCTGTACGTGGTTTATTCCTGTAATCCCGGCACTTTGGGAGGTCGAGGTGGGAGGATTGCTTGAGTTCAGGAGTTCAAGACCAGCCTGGGCAACATAGTAAAACCCCATCTCTACAAAAAGAAAGAAGTTAGCGAACGTGATGGTGCATGCCTGTAGTCCCAGCTACTTCGGAGACTGAGCCTAGGAGGTTGAGGCTGCAATGAGCTGTGATTGCACCTTGGCAGTCCACCTGGGCAGCAGAGTGAAACCCTGTCTTGGGTGGGAGTTGGAGGGAGGCAGTAATGGGGCTGGGTGTGATGGTGACTCGTGCCTGTAATCCGAGCACTTTGAGAGGCTGAGGTGGGTGGATCATTTGAGCCAAGGAGTTTGAGATCAGCATGGGCAACATGGCAAAACCCTGTCTCTAAAAAAATATAAAAATTATCTGGGCGTGGTGTCATGTGCCTGTAGTCCCAGCTACCTGGGAAGCTGATGTGGGAGGATCGCTTAGGAGGCCGAGGTTGCAATAAGCCGAGATTGTGCCACTGCACTCCAGCCTGGGTGACCACAGAGCAAGAACCTGTCTCAAAAAAAAAAAAGAAAGAAAGAAAGAAAGAAAGGTAATGGAACTGAGTATTTGATAAGCAATGTAACAGTGTGGTAGAATTTTTTTTTTTTTTGAAGCTTAGGAATTAAATCTGAAAGTCTTTTAAAAAGTGTAATATTCTAGTAAGAAATTCAGGGTCATTTGTAATGCATTGGTCCCAGAAAAAGTTTTTATTTTCCTTTTCTCATTTCTCCCTCCAGCTTTATTGGGGTATAACTGACAAATAAAATTGTGTATATTTAAGGTGTATGACATGGTGATTTGATACATGTTTATATTGTGAACATGTGAAACTTACCATGTGAAACTTATATTGTGAAACTTACCATGATCAAGTTAGCTAACACATGTATCACCTTACATAATTACCAATTTTTTTATGTTTCTGTGTGTGAGAGAGAACATTAGGATGTACTCTCTTAGCAAATTCCAGGTATACAGTATAGTATTATTAGCTATAGTTATCATGCTGTACATTAGATTTCCAGAAATTATTCATCTTATACCTGAAGGTTGGTGCACTTTAACTGACATCCCTGCATTTCCCCTACCTTCAGCTCTGGCAACCACCATGCAACTCGTTGCTTTTATGAGTTCAGCTGCTTTAGATTTCATTCATAAGTGAAATCGTTTACAGCGTTTGTTTTTCTCTTTCTCACTTCACTTAGCATAATGCCCTTCAGAATCATCCAATGTGTAGCAAATGGCAGGATTTCCTTCCTTTTTTAAATGGGTGAATAATATTCCATTTTATTTATATATATACAAACTTAATTTTCTTTATTCATTTATAGGTCTGTGGACACTTAGGTTGTTTCCATATCTTGGCTGTTGTGAATAATGCTGCAGTTAACATGGAGTGCAGTTATCTCTTTGATATTCTGATTTCCATTCCTTTGGATATATACCCAGAAGTAGCATTGCTAAAACAATGTTCTAGTTTTAATTTTTTGAGGAGCCTCCATACTGGTTTCCTTAGTGGCTCTACCAGTTTACATTCCCCACAAGAATTGCACGGGGCACCCTTTTCTCCACATCCTCACCAATACTTTTCTCTTGTCGTTTTCATAATAGCCATCCGATATCTCGTTATGGTTTGGATTTTCAGTTCCCTGATGATAGTGATGTTAAACATCTTTTCATGTACCTGTTGGCCATTTGTATGTCTTTTTTTGGAAAAATGTGTATTCAGGTCTCTTACCAATTTTTAAAATTTTAGAAACAAGAGTCGTGGTCTTTTTCTCAGGCTGGAGTGAAGTGGCATGATCATAGCCCATTGCAGCCAACTCCTGGGCTTAAGCAATCACCTCGCCTCAGCCTCCCAAACAGTTAGGACTACAGGTGCATGCCACCACACCCAACTAATTAAAAAATATTTTTTTTTTTGTGGAGATGCAGTCTCATTATGTTGCCCAGGCTGGTCTCAAACTTCTGGCTTCATGCAATCCTCCGCCTGGGCTCCCAGAGCACTGGGATTGTAGGCATGAGCCACCATGTCCAGTGTAGGCCATTTTAAAATCAAATTATGTGGGGTTTTTTTGGTATTGAGTTATATAAGCTTCTTATATATTTTGGATATTAACCCCTTATTAGATACATGGTTTGTAGATGTTTTCTCCCATTCCATAGATTGTCTTTTCATTTCATTGATTGGTTCCTTTGTTATGCAGGTTTTTAGTTTCATGTAGTTTTGTTTATTTTCACTTTTGTTGCACATGCTTTTGGTGTCACATCCAGAAATATCATTGTCAAGAAAAATGTCAAGGAGATTTTTCCATATGTTTTCTTCTAGGAGTTTTATGGTTTCAGGGTACAATGTTGAAGCCTTACTGTGGTCTTGAATTTTTGTCTTTAGCTTCAGAAGGCAAAAAGCTCTTCTGGAATTGTGCCAGATTGTTTTCTGAGTGTACAGAGGGAAATTGCTTCCTACTGATGAGGAAAAGCAGGCAGAAGTTGCTGTTATAGAACAGAGATGGAGAGAAGGACTCTTAGCTGAGAGGGAGAGCATCAGGTGATACAGCAATACATATTAACTCTGTACTTAATACACTGACTACTTGAGCCATTCTGACTGCTCAACGGAATTTTGACACGTACTTGAGTTAGGTAAGCAAAGAACTATAGGTTTCTTTTATTTATTTAAATCTTTTATACAGATATTTGTAAAATCTGATGTTTATGTGTGAGAGCCATTTGTAAAGATACTATATTTAACTACTTATATGAAGATCTTTTGTGTGTTTCAGTTGAGCTGTAAAAGTCATTAGATGAGTTAACTTGAATAGAATTTCTGAAGAGCATCTGCCTATAATATTGATTTTGACTTTGACGTAATTGGTACTTAGCTGTTCCGACAGTGACAGGCTAACAGAATCAGTCCCTTATTGCTTGAGTCACTTTTTGGAACATGATAATAGCATCATGTCACCGTAGTGGAAGATGCTCATCTTTATTTATTTTTTTATAGTGGGTGAGGGCCTTTCATTTAAGAGCTACAATGATTTCATATTTAAAAAAGAGGGTGGTTTGAACATAGCCCTGCTTAATTTTAAGGAGTGCATTTGCTTATTAAAAGACCATTTCTGTCATTTTGATTTTCATAGTATTTTGGCAAAGGCTTAAAAAGAGCATTAAAAGTCCTGACTTTATACTATTTTTATAGAGCTTGGTTCATAGATGGCGTATATCTTTAAAAATCTTATAATTCTTAGCCTGTTTATTATTTTAAAATTTTAGTGAAACTGCATAGGTCAGTTGTATCTTAGAATAGATAAAAGCCTCCCTATTTTTCTTACAAGCTTCTAGATGAGACAACTCAGACTAAGTTATTTTGTACTTCATTTCATTCTACAGAGTATTCATGGTGACTAATAACAGTTAACATTTATTGAGTGCTTACTATGAATCGGGCACATGATCTTACATAATTCTTAGATTAATCATATGATGTAGGTACTACAGTTACCTATGTTTTGCTGTCGAGAAAATGATGGAAGAGTTAAGTAACTTACCAAAATTTAACATTCTGGAAGACGGAGGTAGACTGCAAACCTAGGAAGTCTTACCTTTGCTCCCTAATCTCTACAGAAGGAAATGCAAATTAGAGTAAGTGTCCCAACCGGAAGAGAAAGAACATTTTCACTGTTCATGTCTTTAGGTTACACAGCTATTATAGCTGGATCGTGACTTTGACTCTGAATTTTCTATGGCAAAAAAAAGGAAAAGAAAAAAAAAAGGTGAGGAGGACAA
Organism: Macaca fascicularis; assembly: GCF_037993035.2. Taxonomy (NCBI): domain Eukaryota; kingdom Metazoa; phylum Chordata; class Mammalia; order Primates; family Cercopithecidae; genus Macaca; species Macaca fascicularis. The sequence goes on along the minus strand of NC_088376.1, from coordinate 25,103,687 downwards.
AAGTGTTAGAATAGCAAACATAAAACCTATTTCTTAGGAATTCTCAAAATCCCTGTGCGAGCTACAAAAGGAGTCTCTGGGAGATTTGGGATGATTTCTTCAACATCATTCCTATATCATGTGACTGTGAGTTTTTAATAGGACTGCCTCTTTTGATCCCACAAAGAAATTTTAGAATATAATGCCAAAGCATCATTTGGTAAGAATTCTGTGAGAGATCGTGATGATGTGGCCCAAGTATGCTTGGTTTGGTGTGATTCATACATAAAATCCAGATAACTTAGGAGAATGAAATGGATGGCCTGCACATTTGCCAGTCAGTCCTTGGTTTTGGATATACTTCAGAAATCAAATGAGCAGATAATATAGTTAAGATCTTTGCTTTGAAATTGAAAACAAGGAACATTGTAGTAATTGTATTCGTATTATTAAGCTTGCAACTGAATGGGTAATTATTTCCAGGCTAGGGATTGTCTTACAAGCCAAGTGGGTCAATTTTTCAGTTCTGTGAAATGCAGCATAGAGATGCCAGGTTAGATATAGACTGAAAAGTGTTCACTACATTTCAAGATAAATCTTGTGTATTTTAGTAGTAATAGCATCAGTGAAGTGTTGCAGAATTGTGAGTGCAAGGTGAGAAAGCAGCAAACCTCTCTGTATAGAAATGTCTTTGTAGAAGCAAATTGTAAAGGGAAGAAGGAAAGGACCAGAGGTGGGAGGAGGATTTTTGTTTAAGAAATTGAAGAGGCTTGAGACTGATTATATGCTACGAAGAAGGAACGAATGGAGAGGGAAGAATTGAAGATTAAAAAAGCAGTGATGATTGATGCTGCAAGGTGAGTGTGGTTGGACTTGGAGGGGATGGAATTCAGATCATTGAAGGTGGCAAGTGGATCATCTCTACTGAGAAGTTAGGGTGTCTTTCTCACTTCAGTTCCCTCACCCTCCCCATGTGGTAATGAGGTTTAGCTTAGAAAAGGTGGCTGAAGTTAGGATGTGAATGAAGCCTGTGTAACCAGACTGGAGAGTTTACTGGGACCAGAAAGCAGCAGTTCTATCCTGAACTCTAAATAAGGCCTGCTGAAGGGGGACTAGGGGTAAAAGATGGAGTAAGCTAGAGAACAACAGAGAAACCTTGAATTTTAGTGAAAATAAAATGAATCCCCTTTTGCCATTTCTCCTCCAGTGGATGATTTTACTCTTACATATGGTAGCCTCACTGCCTCAGAGCTTCCTCATCCAAGAATGCATGTGGTTGAGGCTGCAGGGAACCATTGGTAAGGGTTTGTCTCTCTCACATAGGAAGCTTGTTTTAGGTGGGCAGTGCATTTCAAACCCACCTAGAGTTGGCATGTAGTGTTAAAAGCTAAAGTCCGAAGGCTTTTGGGGCCCTATTGCTCTTGAGGACACATTGAAATGAAGAAATGTAGAGGGCACTCAGAGACTGGACTATATTTATTAGTTGGAAAGGATCACAGCCTGCTAGGAAATCAGTTCTTACCTTCCAAAAGGACAGGATTTGAGGCTGGAAGTTGGGGTAAGAGAAAGAGAGCAGAGAGGAAAAATTTGTTACTGTCATGCAAAAGGCCATTTAAGAGAATCTCAACTACTCTGGGCACCAAAGAGCAGCTTTTAGTAGATATTTGAGTTGGAGCCAGGAGCAGCAGCATCAGCAACATCAACAGCTGAAATAGCTTGTGCAGGACACTGGGGCCCTTCATGGGCAGAGAGCAGAAAGGCCATGACAATGGAAGCAGTAATAGAAATCATACAGGAAGGAAAATAATGTGCAGCTTAATGTGGTGGATGCCCGGTAGAAAAAGGGGAAAAATGTTTATTCTGTTTATAAGTGAGTAACATGTTTCTCAGCCGTAGCAGCCCCAGGGGCTAAGAATCAAGAAATAGGGATCAAAACAATACCAGGAACTCGAAATTATTTGAAAATCTTGGTTTAGAGTCTCTTCTGCATAACTGTGCTGACTCCAGAAATGCCTTGTCCTGGTGCAGGTCCAGAGTAGCTCATGCATTTCCTGTCTGGCTACTACTCCAGCAGCGATGATCCAGGCAGGTCCCTACCTCTGGGTCCTTGACTCTGTGGTCAAGACTCCTTTCCTTTTTTTTTTTTTTTTTAACCTCTCCAGTGGATGAATTTGCTCCTTTTGTGTAGTGGGCTCTCCCTGTCACAAGGTGTTCCTCATCTAAGGTGAGGGTCAGGAATGCTCGTTTCCTGATGCTGCTCTTAGTCTACTGTTCTGTGGTAGAATTGCCTTTGGGTGCCATGCATGTGCTGAGATGGTATATTTTGTGCATAAAGGGCTTGACTGATCTTGTCTTTTGCCGTTCCTGCACTCCTGTGTATGAGAGCCCCATGGGCCTGGCTTATTCTGTACCTGAGGTAGGAACCTGGAACCAAGGCTTGGAGTTAGGGGAAATACTCATTCTGGCTCACAAATAAACCCTGTGGCTGAGGCTTTACCTGCTTCACTGCAGGGCTGGTTCTGTTCTCCTTCTCCCCAAGTGATTCTGGTATTCTGGCCCTGAGGAACTATGGAGTACATACAGAGAAGCAGACAGGGTAGGTTCTGATACAGGTACTAACTGAGTGTGTCGGTCTCTGAAGCTTTCAGTCTTTTTAAGAAGGAAATGGTTTGACTGAATGGATTATTACTGGCATCTGATATTTCTAGCTTCCTGTGTGAGAAAGTGCTCTGTCAGGTCTGATTTGTGTGGATTTTTATTACTAGTTACAATGTTTAACAGTTTCAGGAATTCATTTAACACATTCTCTTAGGTGTGCAGTTGTTTCTGTCAGGCAAATCTAGTGTTTAATTACAACTCTCAGATTAAGAATGGTAATTGTCTAACATTTATGAAATCCTGCTGACAACTAAGTTTATACTCCATTTGTTAACAGACTGTCCCTGATTGGATCTGTTTGCATCTCTTCTAACATGTGAGTGACTTGGAAGGAACAGACTTCATCTTACTTCTATTCATTTCTCTATTTACCATGACTAACATACACTAGGCACCCAAAAAGTTAAGATGATAGCTGTAATGAAGACACATGGACCTTGAGTTTCAGAAACTTGTATTCTAATGGACCTTCAAAAGATGGCAAGTGTGAGTGTATTGTAGTGTGTATGTGTGGGAGGGAATTTTGAAGTGAGAGTATGGGATGATGTATTAGTCATAGTTCTCCAGAGAAGTAGTCTGCCTGCCTGCCTCCCTCTCTCTCTCTCTCTCTCTCTCTCTCTCTCTCTCTCTCTCTCTCTCTATATATATATATATATATATATATATATATATATATATCAGAGAGAAAGAGAGATTGATTGTAAGGAATTGGCTCGTGCAATTATGGAGGCCAAGTCCCAAGATATGGAGACAGCAAGTTGGAGACTCAGGAGAGCTGTGGTGTAGTAGTTTCTGTCCAAGTCCAGAGGCCTGAGAACCAGGAGAGCCAATAGTGTAAGTTCCAGTCTGAAAGCTGGCAGGCCCTAGACCAAGAAGAGCCCAAGTTTCAGTTTGAGTCCCAAAGCAGGAAAAGACTGATACTCCATCTCAAGCAGTCAGACAGAAGCAGTCAGACAGGTCTTGCGGCAGTGTGAGCCTTTTAGTTCTCTTCAGGCCATCAACTGATTGGATAAGGGCCACTCATGTTAGGGAGGGCAATTTGCTTCCAGTTCAGCTGTTTATCTCATCAAAAAACACCCTCACAGACACACTTGGAATAATGTTTGACCAAATGTCTGAGCACCTTGTGCCCCAGTCAAGTTGACACATAAAATTAATCATAACGGATGGTTCATACTTCTAAAACAATTTTATGTAGTAAGAAGCAATACAGTAAATTCTCACATAAGTTGTTGATAGTTTCTTTGAAACTCTAAGAGAAATGATGTACATCAAGTCCTTGAATGACATAGTTATAACACTGATGAGAAAAAAAAAATTGGTTTCATTATATATGGTTTTACTTAAAGTCACAGTTTCCCGGAACCTATCAGTGACATTACTGTATAATACTTTTAAAGCATCATGAAATAACTGAATAAGAACTTGTAAATTGCTGAATTATGAATCATTCTCCTGGTTTCCAGTTTATTTTTATTAGAAATTGACATGGTACATGCTGTTTAAAATATGACCCAGCCTGGTTCAAATGCAATGTAGTGTTTACAACTAACTGATCATAACCAGTTACAGATTTCTTTATTCCTTCTCTACTCCCACTGCTTCACTCGACTAGCCATATATGTATGTATGTGTGTGTGTATATATATATATGTAATAAAATATGATCCAGATGTTAACAGACATGACTTTTCTTACTGACTGAATCATTATTGTGCAGAAACCCTTTGATACAATGAAAAAAAAAATGCTGTTGATATAAGAAGGGAGTCAAAGATAATAGGACTGTACTGTTGATTAAAAAATTATTTTTAAAGCACAGTGGCTATGAATTACTGTGCTGTTGTTTTTGTCTCTATATGTGGTGCTGATTTCTGATCTTGGATCATGTTTAAAACCAGTGGCAGTCTGTAAGTGCCAACAGTTATTATCTTTTGATACCCTTTTAAGTTATGAAACTCATATTGTTGAAGAAATACCTGGATGCATTAAGAAAATGGTTTTTTTTCTCTTTCTTTCTCTTCTTCCTCTTCTCTTTCCCTTTCCCGACCCCTTTCCTTTCCTGAAAGGTCTTTCTGTTGTATGAACAGAGCGACAAGTCCCTCTCTGTTGCCCAGGCTGGAGTGCAATGGCAAGGTCACGGTTCACTGCATCCTGGCTCAGTAGATCCTCCTATCTCTGTCTCCCAAGTACCTGGGACTATACGGCATACCGCATCATGCCTGGCTAATTTTTTTTTGTATTTTTTATAGAGATGGAGTTTATCCATGTTGCCCAGGCTGGTCTTGAACTTCTGGGCTAAAGTGAGCTTCCTGCCTCAGAGGCTCCTCCCAAATTGCTGGGATTACAGGTATGAGCCATTGTGCCCAGCCTAAGAAAATGATTTTCAGTGACTGTATTCCTTCATATGTGTGTTCCATAATTTAATCCTAGAATTCTTTGCTCTTTAAAATAATGATATACTGAATATTATTTATAAATATTCTGGGTAGCTCTCATTATTTCTTTACGGCAAATGCTGTGTAGGTAATAAATGGAGTGATGTCAAATAGTATCCATTTTTTTGAAGAGTTTTAATAAATATTGCCTAATTGCCCTTATTTATTCACTCATATAAAATCAATAATAATTACAGCTAACTTGTTTTGAGTGCTGGTCAGGACCTGAGCTGTATGTGGACTATTCAATGTAATCCTCAAAATAACTTTTTGAGGAAGTTGTTATTAATGTGCCTATCAGGAAATATCTGAGTGCCTACTGTGTGTAAAGCATTGTGTTAGGCAGGGGGACTGCAGTAATCAACAACCAACCATTGTTGATGCCCACATTCTAGAGGAAAGACTGAGGGTTAACAATTACTGTCAATTAATTTAATTGCGATTGTGGGAAAGGCTATGAAAGAGAAATTTGAGCTGCTCTGAAAAGTATATCACACAGGGTAAGAGAAGCGGTGGTAAGAGAGAAATTGTCTTCTTATAAACATCTCGGTAGCCTAGGTGGGGTAGCCAAGGTAAAAGGACATGTTTTAGGCACAGGCGGCAGCATGTGTAAAGGCCTTGAGGTGGCTAAAAGGTGGGCATGTCCTGGAACCTGAAACAGACCAATTGTGACTGGAATCCTGAGGTGTCTGCAGTAGATTGACTCAAGATAAGGCTGGGCCTAGATCAAATCCTACATTGTCTTTCTGGCCACCTTAAGGATTTAGTCCTTCCTAAGAGCAAAGGGAAGCCTTTGAAGTGTTTTTAGGGAGGACCTGTAAGATAATTTATATTTTGAAAAGAATGCCTTACTTGCTTTGTGGACAGTGGGTTTGTAAAGTATGAAATTTTCTATTGCTCTATAGTTTCAGCAATCTTATTCGCAGTTTTATAGGTAGAGTGCTTAAAATTTTTAATTAAAAAGAGACAAAACTTAAAAAGAAATCCATAATCATAGGCTGGAGGGAGAGTTGCAAGAGGTGGCTTGGGAGAAGGAAAGAATGATTAGAAACTTAGAAGTCAGAGAGTGCCCACCTTTTTTTTCTTTGTCACAATGTTCGGAAAACTTAAGTTTGTATTTGAAATAGAATATATGTTGCCCAGCAGATCGTGATTCATTAAAAAGTTGAATTTGAGCTTCTCTCTGTTATGATAATGCTTGCCTCCATCTTATCTGATTTCTAGAGACCACATCTGAGAGGATGTCACTTAAGGGCTTTAACTGAATGATACCAGGGGCTTTGCAGATTGATAAGACATGGTGTAGGGGAGAAAAGTAGAGATAAGTCTATTTAAAAAAAATTTCTATGTCTTTTTATCTGGCTTGTGATGCCAGTGAAAGTAAGGTATCTATCTGGCATATGCACAGGTTGGTTGTCGGAGAGCCTTCACGATTTTCCATTATTCATTTCCTTTAGACAGCTCCTTTGGTAACTTAGGTACATCCTACCTTCCCCCACCGAGACACAATCAGTAAACTACTTAGAATTATAGTTTTATGGAAAAAACACACTTCATTTATTCTAATTTTTGATTTAAAATTTTAGTTTTAAGAAACAAACCTTTTAAAGTTGAATACTAGAAAACTAAAATTGTGCTGCTCTTGAAACATTTTTGGCCAAAAAATTCTAATATATAAACTAAGGAGGGGTTAATTTAGCATAGAACTCCCTTTCATTTACCTTCTTTGAATGCTTCCATGTCTTCAGAAGGGAAAAAAGCTAGAAAGTTTGTAAAATGTTAATATGTTTTATAATGCTTTCTACCTGCTAAAATGTATGAATCTTAGAGTGAGATCCTGATGCAGACTTGTGTGTTCAAGTGATCATGCTATTTTTTCCTTTGTACTTAGAATTAAGCTTGAGTGTGGCAAATTTATAAAATCACAAGTAGAGGGTGGATTGTGTTTTGGAGTCTTTAATAATTATTTTCTATTTTATAAAAAAAGAAATAGAAAGTTATTCAAGATATCTCAGGATACTATTTTACATTGTGAACATTTGTACTTTTGTGAAATTTTATTTTTACTTCTAATGTTGATTTTGAGACTATTATATAAACAAGGATTGGCAAAGACAAAGTTGCAATTTTTAATAGTATTAATATTTTAACAGAATAATTTTTGTGCCTGCTTAAGGAAGAGGAAAAATGTTTTTTTAAATTTTTCTCTCATTCTTTAAAAACAAAAACACAAAAAAAATTTGAGCTAATGTAAGCAATTTCAGTATTCTAGGAAAACAAAGGCTTTCATGTACATGCTTCTGATAGTAGACGGTGTGACCATATCATGTATGCGTTCTTAATAATGTCTGACATTATCAGATTGATTAACTCAGCATGGTGCCTAATCAGATTTAACTATGGTTGGCAGCTGTACACTAGAAGAATAGTAATATAGTGGGAGAATAAAATCAGTTTTTTAAGAAGCTGCATTAAATACTAAACTAAAAATCATATCAGAAGTGTTCATTATTTTACAGTGACATAAAACTATGGTATTCACACAGTGGCTTTCTTAAATCCATGCTGGCTTGTATTTTCCAAGATCGGCTACTGCCAGATGCTAGACATGCTGATAATACGATTTTCATTTGATAATTTGATGGTGTAGGTTTCAGGCAGTTAGGATTTCCTGCAGGCTTCAAGGGTCAACGTTTGTATCTACATGTTGTGTTTATTGTGTAAACCTCATAGACTGTTTAAGAACGAGAGCCAAAACCACTGCTTACTTTTTCTGGGATCAACTTAAGTATTTCTCCAAGAAATAGGTCATTGCAAAGTAATCATTTCTCCCTTTGTTTTTTAAAAAATGTAATCATGAAAAGTTAATAAATGATAAGTAAGAAAGAGTCCTAAATTAGGGGGCTATAACTTAATTTTAATTCTTCTATTAACTGTAACCTGGGCCTTAGGATTTAATTAGATTCATTCACTAGTGTTTAGTGAATGCTTTCTATGTGAGGGGGCTCTAAGGCTCTAAGGCTATGTTGGTGACCAAACAGTAAAGATATTGGTGTCATTGAAAGCACTTTTTGATGTGCTGAGAATCCTTATTGAGGATAACAGTCAATAATTAATTACATAAGCTTTGAGGACTAATTTCCAGACTAGTGAGAAATAAGCATGACAAAAACAGTCTCACTTGTGTTGTAAAAATTTTTTGCACGATATTTTTCTCTTCTTGGGCGTGATACCCATTTTAGTCAGTGTTCTAAAGCTATTAAGCTAATAAAACTCAAGTGAATAGTCAGATATCCAGTCAGCTTTTATGATTTGAGATTAAAGTAACAAAAACAGCCGATAAATGAGTGGAAAGGGTATGCAAACAGTATGGATCAATGGTTACCTTCTGGGAAAAGAAAAACTGCTTTTCAGAGAACAATTTTCTAAATCAACACGTATCAAAGTATACTTAGATTCCTTGCATATTAACACATAATTAAGTTATGTATATATGAAAAACAATATTAAGTTTTTCGTATTGCCTAAGATTTCTAATTTAATTAAGTACACCGTCATCTATGACTGGTTTACTTAATCCAGAAAATTAAGAAATATATTTAATTCAGGAAAAAGAAACAATTGCTGCCGTTTTATGGTATGTTAGCCCCTAACAGGTCTTCATTGTAAGACAATATACTTTCGAAAGGTTTGGTAAGTGCTTGAAGTTTTGAAATTAGATAACTTTCTTTAAACTCTAATCTTGCATAAGAGTAAAAATATTACAGACTCCAGAAGAGTTACTTTGAGGAGTTTTAAGTGCCAGCAAAGAGGTGCTTATAATAAGCATATCTATTTAACTATCATTGTAGCTTTATTTTAATGTATAATATATCTGGGATATATTGTGGGTCCACAGAAGTATTTGTTGAATTGAATTAAATGTGTGCTTCCTAAATGTAGCTTTCAAAAGGTATTGAGCAATCATGTAATACATTAAATTATAAACTAATGAAATGATCAATATTAATTAATGAAATTTGAAACCAATTTAGAATATTAAAAATAATTTATTCATGGTAGAATTCAGCAATACATTTTGCATTAGCACATTATGAAAACCTAAATTGCCAAACCCCGTTAGTAAAAAACCAGCCATAGCAAATTATTAGATGTGATTTATGACTTGTTGATAGTATTAGGATAACAGTCACATATCCATTTTCCAGTTTTTTGAATAATTTGATAATTTTAAAAGGATACTAAATTATCACTTCTTTACTGTTATTAGAATTTACGTTCATTTTACTGATTGGGTCTTGAGTCGTCGTGTAATGTTTTAAAGGTAAAAAGTTGGGTAGAATAATCTCACCATGTAACTTACTTTTTGTTGTTTTAATAAACATGGTTTTTTTTTGTTGTTGTTGTTGTTTTTTTGTCCTGTAAGGTTATGTTTTTTTTTGTTTGTTTGTTTTTTTAGGTTTAATATATATATATTTTTAAATTTATTTATTATTATTATACTTTAAGTTGTAGGGTACATGTGCATAACGTGCAGGTTTGTTACATATGTATACTTGTGCCATGTTGGTGTGCTGCACCCATCAACTCATCATTTACATCAGGTATAACTCCCAATGCAATCCCTCCCCCTCCCCCCTCCCCATGATAGGCCCCTGTGTGTGATGTTCCCCTTCCTGAGTCCAAGTGATCTCATTGTTCAGTTCCCACCTATGAGTGAGAACATGCGGTGTTTGGTTTTCTGTTCTTGTGATAGTTTGCTAAGAATGGTGGTTTCCAGCTGCATCCATGTCCCTACAAAGGACGCAAACTCATCCTTTTTGATGGCTGCATAGTATTCCATGGTGTATATGTGCCACATTTTCTTAATCCAATCTGTCACTGATGGACATTTGGGTTGATTCCAAGTCTTTGCTATTGTGAATAGTGCCGCAATAAACATACGTGTGCATGTGTCTTTATAGCAGCATAATTTATAATCCTTTGGGTATATCCCCAGTAATGGGATGGCTGGGTCATATGGTACATCTAGTTCTAGATCCTTGAGGAATCGCCATACTGTTTTCCATAATGGTTGAACTAGTTTACAATCCCACCAACAGTGTAAAAGTGTTCCTATTTCTCCACATCCTCTCCAGCACCTGTTGTTTCCTGACTTTTGAATGATTGCCATTCTAACTGGTGTGAGATGGTATCTCATTGTGGTTTTGATTTGCATTTCTCTGATGGCCAGTGATGATGAGCATTTTTTCATGTGTCTGTTGGCTGTATGAATGTCTTCTTTTGAGAAATGTCTGTTCATATCCTTTGCCCACTTTTTGATGGGGTTGTTTGTTTTTTTCTTGTAAATTTGTTTGAGTTCTGAACAGAGTCCTCAGAAATAATACCACACATCTACAGCCATCTGATCTTTGACAAACCTGAGAGAAACAAGAAATGGGGAAAGGATTCCCTATTTAATAAATGGTGCTGGGAAAATTGGCTAGCCATAAGTAGAAAGCTGAAACTGGATCCTTTCCTTACTCCTTATACGAAAATTAATTCAAGATGGATTAGAGACTTAAATGTTAGACCTAATACCATAAAAATCCTAGAGGAAAACCTAGGTAGTACCATACAGGACATAGGCATGGGCAAAGACTTCATGTCTAAAACACCAAAAGCAACGGCAGCAAAAGCCAAAATTGACAAATGGGATCTCATTAAATTAAAGAGCTTCTGCACAGCAAAAGAAACTACCATCAGAGTGAACAGGCAACCTACAGAATGGGAGAACATTTTTGCAATCTACTCATCTGACAAAGGGCTAATATCCAGAACCTACAAAGAACTCAAATAAACATGGTTTGAAAACAGTTGTCACTGTTTGTAATTGTACCATTCATTAATTTTCAGGTAATAAATGGACAGATTTGGCTTAGTAGTTGAGGTGTGATTTCAGGGAATGCTTGCTTACCTGGCTTTCTTCAGTCTGTTAAAAAATGAACGTGAGATCTACCGGAGGAAGGAGAAAGGAAAATACCTTTATTTTCCAAGTTAACCATCTGCAGTTTTGGGAAACTTAGCTTCTGGGGAAACTGAAAGCACACGCTAGGCTGAAAGGAGGGAAATAGCAGCATTTGAACCTTCCAGGGTCTGTCTTACATATTCATCAGATTTGGGGAATATCTGTGAATGTTTACAGGGAAAGTCAAGTGCATGTCCAGATATAACATTAATATACATTCCATATTCAGTTTGGGGTGGGGTTTTAACATTAAAACGAGGAGGAATTTGGCTCTTTACATCAGAAGGTGAACTATAAGACACAAAGATGTTTTATGTGCCATCTCTGTAAGCCAGCTGGAACCAGCTTAGGGTCTCTAGCTGCTTATCAGGAGAGAACATTTGTAAAGCTGGTATCTTGTCTAATCAGTGCTGTTGGCTGGACCCCCAAGGTGGGGGTGTTAGCTAGTGTCATGTGGTCCACCAGAGTCAGTTGGACAGTGTTTTCCTAGAATGAACTTCTGCTTAACTGCAGGAAGAAAACCTTATGTCAATGAACAAACCTTGTGGTAGTTAGCAGTGTAGGCACACATGACCAAACTCTTTTCCCTGCTCTGGCTACTTAATTTCCTCTGAGGGTCTCATCTTAGCCACAGAGCCCATCCTGGCTGTCATCTGGGGGTACATTGTTGACAAGTACCTTTGTTACCATTCACCAATGCTTAAGATCAAGTAATCGTAGACATCGTCTCTCATTCACCTATTAGAAGGTCATAAATGCAAATAAGCATGGGAGAGAAAACACATTTGACTTATTACCACATTAAGGTTCAAATTACTGATACCACATTCTTTTTTGAGGAAGCTTTTATAGAGAAGAAACACCATGGGTTAGGATGGGACTTGTAGCAAAGGTAGACTATGGGTACCAAAGAGAAATAACCTATAATAACCTATTTTGGGAAGTGTTTTTATTAACCCTTTTATTTGTGACTCTTTTTTGGTATTCAGAATTGCACCCCTTAGTGTAATTTGTTAGTGGTGAGAGTTTTAAGAGTACTAATATTCTTTGGGAAACAAATGTTGTGCATATGGCATCATCTTTCGTCCTCCTACAGAGAAGTGATGACATGGATCAGGATCACTCTGGTGCCACTTTAACTGGGAAGTTTTGAGGGATTATGAATGGTACTAGAGGTGGGCACACAATCTCTTTGGTCCTTCTTTGTTCACATTTTGCCTTCTTTTTTCCCAGCTGTGGCTGGCAGTTGACAGTGTCGGGGTTGCCCTTTACTTGGGAAACCTGTTGACCCAACAGCAACCCTGATGACCCAGCTGTCTTATTCACTCAGAAATGGTGCTTCTTTTGGTGGCATTTGCTCTAATTGTCCTAATAACAGTGCTTGTCACAAAACCCAATGCTTGGGCTCAGTAAACATTTATTGAATAAAGGAATGAGTACTGGAGACTAGCCTCTATGTTTCTTTTTTTTTTTTGAGACGAGTCTCGCTCTGCTGTCCAGGCTGGAGGTGCAGTGGCGCGATCTCGGCTCACTGCAAACTCCGCCTCCCGGGTTCACGCCATTCTCCTGCCTCAGCCTCCTGAGTAGCTGGTACTATAGGCACCCGCCACCACACCTGGCTAATTTTTTGTGTTTTTTTAGTAGAGACGGGTTTTCACCGTGTTAGCCAGGATGGTCTCGATCTCCTGACCTCGTGATCCGCCCACCTCAGCCTCCCAAAGTGCTGGGAGCTACCGCACCCAGCCGCCTCACTGTTTCTTACTCACTTCTGTTTTTATTGATTCTGCTTTTTTCCATGAATGTTGCCTTCTCTTGTGTTTTACATTCAGAATTTTCTTAGAGAATATCTTAGTTTGGGCTGCTATAACTGAATAAGTCTGGGTGGCTTAAACAACATTTATTTCTCACAACTCTGGAGACTGGGAAGTTCAAGATCAAAGTGCTGGCAGACCTGGTGTCTGGTGAGAGCACTGTTCTTGGTTTGCAGACAGCAGTCTTATTGTATCCTCACTTGCTGGAGAAAGAAAGACCTTGTGTCTCTTCTTCTTTTATAATGGCATTAATCCCATCATGAGGGACCCACCCTCATGACCTAATCTGATCTAACCCCAGTTACTTCCAAATGGCCTCACCTCCGAATTCCGTAACACTGGGGATTTGAGTTGCAATAGATGAATTTTGAGGAGACAAATATTCAGTCAATAGCAGAGGTTACACTTACATTGGTGAGGAAGAATTTTTAAAGATTTCATGTTTGTTTTAGATATAACTACTTAAAATACATGGGAATGTTTCTATAATATAAAAAATGCAATTGTAGTTCCATATTCATAAAGCTAAACACTTTATAAAGAAATAACATGGCTGGGCACTGTGGCTTATGCCTGTAATACCAGCACTTTGAGAGGCTGAGACGAAGGATTGCTTGAAGCCAGAAGTTCGAGACCAGCCTGGGCAGGAAAGCAAGAACTTGTCTCTACAAAAAATAAAATAAATTAGTTGGGCCCAGTGGCGTGTGCCTGTAGTTCCAACTATTCTGGGAGGCTGAGGTGGGAGGATTGCCTGAGCCCAGGAGTTGTAGGCTGCAGTGAGCTGTGATGGCGCCACTGCACTCCAACCTGGGTGACAGAGCAAGATCCTGTCTGTTTAAGAAAGAAGGAGAAGGAGGAGACATGTGTTTTTCTTAAGCTTTCTTTAATTTGGCTTTATGTTAAGAATAAATAACCAATAAATAATCTTATAAATAGAAAATGCTATTTCTGAGAATTTCTTTAGCAATAATATTATAAATCTGTTACACCTCTTAGAAATATGAAATACAAAATAGTTTGAATTACTGTTATTGAAGAGGATGTGTACCAGATTTCCAGGAGTAGGTTTATTGTTTGTTTATGAAATAAAACATCAACTGCCATTTATTATTCTTTGTGCCACAAAGAGTTTTGAATGCAATTTCAATGTAGTCCTCAAAATCATCCTAAAAGATTGGAGGATTATGTAAGTTTTGCAAATGAAACTTGACTTTTGAATTTTGGTCACTTACTCTCAAAGCCTTATAACCAGCAAGGGGCAAGGGCTGAGACTTGAACTCCTCTCCGTCTTATTCCAAAACCCAGCCCTTTCCTCTCTCCTGTATTAAATTCCCATTCATTTATATGGATGGCCATATTGCAGTGAATACAATTAGAAAATAATATCAGTATTGGAGCCTCTGGGAAATTTTGTTTTGCTACATTGCATTTATGAGCTTTCATCCAGGTCGTTCTGTATTCCCTGTATAGTTGGCCCTGGGAGAATGTTTATTATTAATATAATGAATACCTATAGCCATTCCTTTAATGACACAGTCTTACCTGCTAATAAAATTGTGTATCAGTTTTATCTTATTATGCATGATTTTCCTTGCCATTCTCTCAGCAGATTATGATTTTTAATAAAAGCAAAGCACACACACAAATTCTTGTGTTGGTAGCTGATAATAGGACCTTTTAGGAGGCAATACTCTAGCAAGTTTGAAGTCACTTTATCTGAGTTGAAAATAAAATCGCTTTGTATGCTTTAGAGTAATATTACAGTTGATTGTCCCATGCCTTGTATTCTGCAGTTTGAAGTTTAGAGTTTTTCGTCTTTCAGGATACAAATTCTATTTTGATATGCCAACAAAATGATTTAAAAACTAAATCGAAGTTTAAAAAAATACTGTCAGTATATTGTCAAAACTAGAGAATATGAAGTAAACTTGGTTCAACTTTTTATACTAGATACATGTTACATAGATACATGTACATTCTTTTATAGAAGCCAGAGCAAAAATACCTACAGTGAATTAATTTGGTAATGAACTAGGTTAATTTGTAGAGAAAAAGCTCGGGTTAAGGTGAGATTTGGAGGTAGAGGATATAATAGTAACGTAAACCTATCAAAACATGCAGAACATGGATAGCACTAACATTCGTTAAAAAAATCAGATTGAGTGATAATATAACGATAACTTTAGGAAATTGATAGAAACTAAACTTGAGCCCCAGTGACTCCAGAGATAGTCTTTAAACTGTTCAGGACAACTAGAACAGGTTGGTTTTGCGATTAAAACCCTTATCTAAAGAGAAATTGATAAATGCCACCTTCCTGCACTTGCTCCTGTAAGTTCCAGTTAGTAGGTGATGTCCCAAAGTGCCCTGAAGGCAACCAGTAAAAAACTATTTTTTTTTCTCTAGAAAATTTGGAACTTGGTGACTCTGCAGATGAAACTCAGGCTCTGAAAAGTGCTCACTTGCTCTCAAAGTTTATAACGAGCAGGGAGGGAAGACTTGAAGTGTGAACCCACTTACGTATTACTTTAAAACTCATGCTGTTTCCTCTGTATTGTGTGAGATAAAAACAAATGCCATATCATACACGTATGCAAGCTTTTAGAAATTTAGATCAGTGGTTCTCTGACCAAGCACAGTGGTTCACGCCTGTAATCTCAGCACTTTGGGAGGCTGAGGTGGAATCGCTTGAGCTCAGGAGTTCGAGCCTGGGCAACATAGTGAGGCCCCATCTCTATAGAAAATTTAAAAATTAGCTGGGCATGGTGGCACATGCTTATAGTCTCAGCAGATGTGTGCCACCACACCCAGCTAATAATTTTTTGAGGTGGAGGATCACTTGAGCCCAGGAAATAAGGATGCAGTGAGCCATGATCACACCACTGCCATACAGCCTGGGTGACAGAGCAAGACCCTGTCTCAAAACAAAAAAACCAAAGCGTTCTCAAAAATGTGCTCTGCAGAGGTCACTTGGGAGTTTCTTAGAAATGCAGATTACCAGGCTCTGTTTCACACCCACTGACAAAAAAACTCTGGGGTGGGGCCAGCAGTGTTTAAAAGGCCCTGTCCTTGATTCTGATATGTGCACAAGTTTGAGAACCACTGAGTTAGATACTTTTGCAGTCTGAAAAAGAATATGGATAAGAGGGCCTCTGAACAATGTAGTTATTTTCCTACATAGAACAATTTGTCCATGTTAGGAATAAACCTATTTTGTAATTGATTATAGTTTAGGTGCAGTCTAACTTAATATTTTAACTTCAATTCCAATCTCCTTTAGGGATTTTTTTTTAAAACTACTAAATTTGGTCAAAATTTGACTTGTCTATATATTAAAAAAACTATAATCTATAATATTTCTATTTCTAGATTAGCCATATTGAGGGAAATAAAATTTGGGTAAATATTGCATAATATTTATATTATTAAAGAATGAGACAATTTTTTACCTTAAAGAGAAGGCACAGTATTTAATTTTAATAAATTATATGTGATTTTAAAAAATGTAAACAATCTCTTTTTGGCCTTATTTGAGCTCATAAAATATTTGGACAGTTATGAGAGTTTGCTACAATAATGTAAGGTGATCTTATTCTTTCCCAATGTTTTGACTAATTGTTGGTAAAGAATCTTTCTTTGGGGAGCACTCCCCAAGGCAGCTTGGAAGTGTGTCCTGGGCTGCAGTTATCATTATCATTATGATGATTATTTTTTGAAAAACAATCTTTGAACTGACTGGTTACTTGATGATATTAAGGGTTAATATATGTCTGTGTGAGAGGGAGGGGGGATGATACTTTGGGGATGTTTAATAGGGGGAGTATTTGTCTTAAAGAACGTTCTCATTTATAAATTTTGTTTTTGTGGGTACATAGTAGGTGATAATTATATATATATTTAGGCATACAACATATAAGATGTAGGTACACAGTATATAATAATCACATTAGAGTAAATACAGTATCTATCACTTGAAGCATTTATCCTTTGTGTTTCAAGTAATCCAGTTGTACTCTTTGAGGTATTTTTTAAATTTACAATTATTACTGACTGTAGCCATCCTATTGTTCTATCACATACTAGAGCTTATTCATTTTTTTTTCATTTTTCTATAGCTTCTTGTTGGAAAAATCTTATTTTATATATATATTAAAAAAATATATTTACCTCTTAACCATCTCCACTCCCCCGCCATGCCTCCCACTACTCTTCCTAGCTTCTCGTAACCGTCTTTCTACACTCTGTCTCTATGAATTCAGTTGTTTAATTTTTAGCTCCCACAAATAAGTGAGAACAGACAAAAGTTTGTCTTTCTTTGCCTCATTTATTTCTCTTAACATAATGACTTTGAGTTCTATCCATGTTGTTGCAAATGACTGGATCTCATTCTTTTTTTATGGCTGAATATTATTCCATTGTGTATGTGTCCATTTTCTTTATCCTCTTGTCTACTGATGGACACTTAGGTTGCCTCCTAATCTTTGCTATTGTGAGTAGTGCTGCAATAAATGTGGGAATGCAGATACCTCTTTGATAAATTGATTCCTTTCTTTTGGGTATACTTAGCAGTGGGATTTTTGGATCATATGATAGCCCAATTTTTAGTTTTTTGAGCAACCTCCAAACTGTTCTGCATAGTGGTTGTACTAATTTATGTTCCCACCAGCAGTGTACAAAGGGTTTTCTTTTCTCAGCATCCCCCTCAGCGTTTGTTATTGCCTGTCTTTGGATAAAAGCCATTTAAACTGGAGTGAAATGATAACTCTGTTGTCATTTTGATTTGAATTTTGCTGGTATTCCGTGATGTTGAGCGCTCTTTCATATGGCTGTTTGCCATTTGTATGTCTAGAGACATCTATTCAGATCTTTTATCCCCCACCCTACTTTTCTTTTTGAGACATAGTCTTGCTTTGTCACCCAGGCAAGTGTGCAGTGACTCTCACTGCAACCTCTGCCTTTTGGGTTCAAGTGATTCTGTTCCTCAGTCACTCGAATAGCTAGGAGGATTACAGACACCCACCACCACGTCTAGCTAATTTTTGTATTTTTAGTCAAGAGGGGTTTCACCATGTAGGCCCGGCTGGTCTCAGACTCTTGACCTCAAGTGATCTGCCCACCTCAGCCTCCCAAAGTGCTGGGATTACAGGCATGAGCCACTGTGCATGGCCCTTTTGCCCATTTTAAAATTAGATGATTAAGCTTTTTTTTTTTTTTTAATAGAATTGTTTTAGTTCCTTATATATTCTGTTATATATATATACCTTGTAGAGTGGATAGTTTGCAGATACAATCTCCCATTCTGTGGGTTGGCTCTTCATTTGTTGACTGTTTCCTTTTTGGTGTAGAAGCTTTATTATTTGAGGTGATTCCATTTGCCCATTTTTGCTTTAGTGTCCTGTGCTTTCTGGGTATTACTCAGGAAATCTTTGCTCAGTCCAGTGTCCTGGGGAATTTCCCCAGTGTTTTATTTTTCATAGTATAATAGTTTCATTTTGATTTGATTTTTGTGTATGGTGAGAGATAGGGGTCTAGTTTCATTCTTCTCTGTATGGATATCCCGTTTTTCCTAGAACTATTTATTGAAGAGACTGTCCTTTCTTCAGTGTATGTTATTGGCACCTTTGTCAAAAATTAATTCACTGTAGATGTACAATTTGTTTCTGGATTTTCTATTCTGTTTCATTGGTCTGTGTGTCTGTTTTTGATAAAAGTTCCGTGGTGTTTCGGTTACTAGAGCTCTGTAGTATAATTTGAAGTCAGGTAGTATGATTTCTTCAGTTTTGTTCTTTTTGCTTAGATAGCTTTTTCTATTCGGGGTCTTTTGTGGTTCCATACACACTTTAGGATTACTTTTTCTATTTCTGTGGAGAATGTCATTGGTATTTTGATAGAGAATGCATTTAATCTGTAGATTGCCTTGGGTAGTATGGACATTTAACAGTATTGGTTCTTCCAATCCTTGAACATGGAGCATGTTTTTTTTGTGTGTGTCCTTTTCAGTTTATTTCACCAGTGTTTTATAGTTTTCATTGTAGAGAGCTTTGACTTCTTCGATTAAGCTAATTCATAGGTATTTAATTGTATCTGTTGCTATTGTAAATAGAATTACACTTTTATTTTCTTTTTCAGATTGTTTGCTGTTGGCATATGGAAATGCTTTTATAGTGGTGAAAGTGGGTATCCTTGTTATGTTTCAGATCTTAAGAGTAAAGTCTTTCAGTTTTTCCCCATTCAGTACGATACTAACTGTGGGTCTGTCATATATAGCTTTTATTATGTTGAGGTGTATTCCTTCTGTACCCAGTTTTTTAATGGTTTTTATCATGAAAGGATGTTGAATTTTATCACATCTTTTTTTGGCAATGATCATGTGGTTTTTGTCCTTCATTTCTGTCGGTATTATGTATCACACTGATTGATTTGGATATATTGAACCATCCTTGCATCCCTGGGATAAATTCCACTTGGCCATGATAAATCATCTTTTAAAATGTGTTGGTGAATTTGATTCACTCGTATTTTGTTGAGGATCTTTGCATTAGTGATCGTTAAGGATACTGGCCTGTAGTTTGCATTTTTTGGTGTGTCTTTGGTTTGACATCAGGGTGATAATGGCCTCATGGAATGAATTGGGACGTATTCCCTTCTCTTCTGTTTTTTGAAACAGTTTGAGTAGGATTGATAGTAATTCTTTAAATGTTTGATAAAATTTGGCATTGAAGCCATCAGGTTCTGGGGTTTTCTTTGCTGGGAGACTTTTTATTATGGATTTGATATCATTACTTGTTACTGGTCTGTTCAGGTTTTGGATTTCTTCATGGTTCAATTTTGGTAAGTTGTATGTGTCTAGGAAGTCATCTGTTTCTTCTAGGTTTTCAGATGTATTGGCATATTGTTGCTCATAGTGCTTCTAGGAATCCTTTGGATTTCTGCAGTGTTGATTGTAATGTCTCTTTTTTACATCTCTGATTTTATTTATTTGGGTGTTCTCTCTTTTTTTCTTAGTTCATCTGGCTAAAGACTTGTCAATTTTCTTTCTCTTTTCTAAAAACACTGTTTTGTTGCTCTCATATTTTCTTTGTTTTGATTTTATTTATTTCTGCTCTGATCTTTGTAATTTCTTTTCTTCTACTGACTTTGGGTTTGGTTTGTACTTGCTTTTCTGGTTCTTTAAAATGTATCATTAGGTCGTTTGTTTGAAGTTTTTCTTTTTTGATGCAGGCACTCGGAAGTATAAACTTCTCTCTTAGTACTGCTATTGCTATATCCTATAGGTTTTGCTATGTTGTGTTTCCATTATCATTTGTTCCAAGAAGTTTTTCAGTTTCCTTCTTAATTTCTTCATTGACCCACTGGTTATTCAAGAGCATATAGTTTAATTTGCATACGTTTGTATAGTTTTAAAAATTCTTCTCATTATTGAGCTCTAGTTTTATTCCATTCTGGCTAGAAAAGATTCTTGACATTATTTCAGTTTTTAAAAATGTTTTGAAACTTGTTTTGTGGCCTAACATATAGTCTATCCTTGAGAATGATTCATGTGCTGAGGAGAAAAATGTGTGTTCTGCAGTTGTGGTACAAAATGTTCTGTAAATATCTATTAGATCCATTTTGTCTACAGTACAGATTAAGTCTGATTTTTTCTTTGTTGGCTTTCTGTCTAGATGATCTGTCCAGTGCTGAAACTGGGATGTTGAACTCTCCAGCTATTATTGTATTGAGATCTATCTTTCTCTTTAGCTCAACAATATTTGATGTACATATCTGGGTGCTCTAGTTTTGGGTGCACATATATTTATGTTATATCCTATTGCTGAATTGACCCTTTTATCATTATATTATGACCTTCATTGTCTCTTTATAGTTTTTGTCTTGAAATCTATTTTGTCTGTATAGCTGCTCGTGCTTTTTAGCTGGTATTCTTTGTACACATATCTTACAGTGTAAAAAAAAAAACTTTTCTGAGCAAAAGCAATTTGACACTTCATAACATCTAGAAATTTTTTTTAATATGTATGAGTAGGAAGTAGCATGCAAAAGCAAATTGCTGTGCTGTCCCTCCCCCAAGAATAGACATTCTCTCTTCATTCTCCACATGGCTGCTGCTGGGGCATGGGGGAGGGGGAGCATTGGCAGTTCAAGACTGTCCTACCCTCTTCATTGTCTCTTTTAGCAATGTGAAGTTAAAAACCAGGTACTGTTACCACTCACCTGATGTTTAATTCTCATGAAGATGCTTTTTTGTGTAGATGTTTGTCAAATGTGATGTTCCCGCAGGGAGGACAATTGGTGGAGGCTTCTATCTGGCCAGCTTGCTCCTCCTCATTTGTAAATATTTCAGTAGGTACCTGTGATTTGCTTTGAAATACAGTAATTGGAGAAAGGGTAATGAGAGTTAACAGATAGGGCTGAAGTGGAAACATGGTCAATGTTGAGTTGATTATTGTTGAATCTGAATGAAGGGTTTATAAAAGTCTGTTATGCTTTTCTTTCTAAAGTTATGCTTGAAATCTTTTGTACTTTAAGGTTGAGAAAACCAACAATCATACCAGCTCAGTACAGTCCTCACATAATGATGGTTTGTTACTTTAGCTGGCATT
Source organism: Macaca fascicularis (assembly GCF_037993035.2). NCBI lineage: Eukaryota > Metazoa > Chordata > Mammalia > Primates > Cercopithecidae > Macaca > Macaca fascicularis. The sequence goes on along the minus strand of NC_088376.1, from coordinate 25,082,194 downwards.
CTTTGCACACATACCGTATAATGTAAAGAGAAAACTTTTCTAAGCAAAAGCAATTTGACACTTTACAACTTCTGGATACAATTTTTCAAATGTGATGGATGAATAGGAAATAACAAAAGCAGATGATGAGGAAATACCGTTTAGATAAGATGTCACTTTAAAATACTATACACTGTGTTACCGTAAGTAGAATGCATTTCTAGATCCTTACTACATTTAAAACATCTTTTCTGATTATTTTTATGTTTCTGCTTTTTATACTTTTAGGTATACACATTAGCTGAGTACTAGGAATTTTAAATGCATGCTATTTAGTTTTAAACGTTCAAGTACTTAGTTGAACTTAAGTTATGAAATTGTAAAGAAATGATGTCTACCAGTGACATTACATTAAAGCTTTTCATAATTGAATTGTGGTAAGTTTTCTTTTAAATTTCTACTGTAGGAACAGAATGGTTCTATAGAAGTTACTTTTCTTACTGTGATATAATTAAAAAATATGACCATACTTTTGCATAAAGAATTGATAGACTTTTACGGTGCATGTATGCATGCAAAATTGACTAGAGGACTCATTTAAAACATTTCTAAGGGGAAATTTGAGTTCACACAAGGGTGAATATATTTAAAGCCAGTTTATATTTTAAACCGCTCAATAATGTGGTTTTGAAAAGTGACCTTTTAGAGTATGTATGTATATGTCTACACATACACACGCAAATTGTGTGTTTACCCTGCTAAGCAGTGAGATTGGTAACTGTGAGGTAACAGCTGCTGTATCTTGTTACCTTGTTAGTTCAGTAAAGCAAGTGAGGGGGAACTTTATTCGTTTATGGGCCCTTCTTGAAGCTAGTGACGCTCGTTTATGGGCCATTCTTGAAACTAGTGACGCTACAGAGAGTCCAAGGCTTGGTCTCTCTACTAGTCTAGATCACTGTTTCTGAGACTGTAATGTATGTATAAATCACCTAGAGGTCTTGTTAAAAGTGTAGACCTTGTTTCAGTAGATCTGGGATGGGGCCTAAGATTCTAACAAGCTCTTAGGTGATACCAACGTAGGTTTGAGGACCCCTCTTTTTTAAAATTTTTATTTTTTTCAACTAGGGGCTTGCTTTGTTGCCTAGGCCAGTCTCCAACTCTTGCGTTCAAGTGATCCTCCCACTTCAGCTTCCTGAGTAACTGGCATTATGGGAGCATGTACCCAGTTAAGGACCAGCTCTTTGAATAGCAAAGGACAAGTTTATCATAGTTGTGATTTAGAATTTAAAACCTCAGATAAACTATGGTTATAGGTAATATATTTATACTAACTTTAAAATATATCAAATTTTATTATTATTATTTTTTTGGATTTAAAAAATGTTTGTGGCCAGGCGTAGTGTCTCTTATCTATAATCCCAGCAGTTTTTGGGAGGCCAAGGTGGGAGGATCGCTTCAGTCCAGGAGTTCCAAATCAGCCTGGGCAACATAGGAGGACTGTGTGTCTGAAAAAAAAAAAAAAATTAGGCATGGTGGCATGTACTTGTAGTCTCAGCTACTTGGGAGGCTGAGGTGGGAAGGTCACTTGAGCCTAGGAGTTTGAGCCTGCAGTCAGCTATGAACAACGCACTGTACTCCAGCGTGGGAGACAGAGCAAAACCCTGTCTTAAAAAAAAAAAAAAGTTAGCCTAGGGCTGCTTCTAGCCTATAGAATATCTTTTGCTGACTAGATGCAGATTCTCCTTGGGGTAGATGCATAGCTAGGCCAGATAAGGGACTTTTCCTAGGTAGAACCATGCACAAAAAGTGGTTGAATTTCACACCTTACTCTCTGGCTGCAAGCTTTTGTGCAGTATACAAACTCACAAATTACTAGTTGATCCTACCTTTGTTTAACATTTGGGCACAAAGATGTAGAAGAGTAGGAAAAAACATTTAAAACTATTATAGTGATAACAATCAACTGCTTAAAAGTTATATAAACAAAACAAGAAATCTTTACCTGTCTTTTTCATATGTTGTAATAATAAGGTTTTGTTCACAATTTTAACATTATTTTAAAAATTAATATTGCATTTGTTACTCAGTAGGTTTAATAAAATACAGAGACCATATACAAGCAACACACTGCTGACTATGTTAATTTAGAAAATAACCACCTTCACAGATTTAGCAATCTAGGGCAGTGGTTCCCAAATTCGTGGTATTCGGCAAAATGAGAAAAATAAAACAGTGTAATCAGGTTTTTGTATTTATTAATTCATTCGGTTTAAGGAGCTTTTTTTCCCCCCCGAGGCAGGATCACTCTGTTGCCCAGGCTGGAGTGCAGTGGCACAATCTTGGCTCACTGCAACCTCCGTCTCCCGGATTCAAGTGATTCTCTCATCTCAGCTTTCTGAGTAGCTGGAATTACAGATGTGTGCCACCATGCCCAGCTAATTTTTGTGTTTTTAGTAGGGATGGGGTTTTGCCATGTTGTCCAGGCTGCTCAAACTCCTGGGCTCAAGCAGTCTTCTTGTGTCAGTCTCTCAAAGTTCTGAGATTACAGGCTTGAGCCACCGCGTCCAGCTTAAGGGATAACTCTTTATTCATTATTTTTGGTGTTAAAGTATCATCTTCAAAACAGTATTGGTAGTATATGAGAAGTATATTTGTTATGTACCTTTGTGCAGACATACATGCCCATGCTACTTTTATTCCTGACCTTATTATTATTTTTTTTTCAGAGGAAGAAGTTATTAAGAAATTAGTTTGTGGGCCATGCTTGAAGCTTAGTGACCCTACATAGGGCCCAAGGCTTACTGTCTCTACTAGCCTAGATTACTGTACCTCTCGGAGCCCCACTCACTTGTCTCCTAGGTGCCTCGTAAATAGTTACCAACAATTTTCAGTACTTCATTAAAATTCACCTCCTCCTGGGAGCCCTCCAGCCTTTGGAATAACCTCCTGCTAGCTAGAGTAGCCTAGTGGTGAAAAGTTTGAACTAGACAGCCTTGGCTCTGCCACTTAATGCCTGTGTGGCCATTACATATCTTTTACAAGGTTACATAACCTATTTGTACCTCTTTTTGTTCACAATTAAAATTGGGGTAATTGGCTGGGCTCAGTGGCTCACTCCTGTAATCCCAGCACTTTGGGAGGCTGAGGTGGGGGGATCACCTGGGGTCAGGGGTTTGAGACCAGCCTGACCAACATGGTGAAACCCCATCTCTACTAAAAATGCAAAATTAGCCAGGTGTGGTGGCACATGCCTGTAATCCCAGCTACTTGAGAGGCTGAGGCAGGAGAATCGCTTGAACCTGGAAGGTGGAGGTTACAGTGAGCCAAGATTGTACCATTGCACTCCAGCCTGGGCAACAAAAGTGAAACTCCATCTCAAAAAAAAAAAAAAAAAAAAAAATTCAGGATAATTATATGTCCTTTTTGTGATGGTTGTGATTATTAAATATTTGGCACAGTGCCAGTCACATAATAAGCACTCAGCTGCTTCATCAGTATCATCCTAACTTCAGTTGTTGTGTGGAAAGCAACAGATTAAACTAAGTAAAAACTTATATCCCCACCCCAATTCTGTTTCAGTCTCTCTGTGTTTGGTGAGCTTCCCAGGTAATTCTTACAGTTAATACATTTAAGAACCATTACCCTAAAGGTCCTTTCATTGTGAACTTCATCTAGGACTTGCCAGAGCCACTAACATGAAGGAGTTGAGATCAAATTCATTTTGTGTAACACTATATCTCAAATGCCTAATATTGTGTCTGGCATATAGTAGACGTTCAGTAAATAGTTGTTTAATGTGTGTAGCCCAACTTCATAGTTTTATGAGTAGCTGGAATTATAGATAACACAGTCTTACCTTAAAAAAAATGAGAGCAAACGTTGGTTCTAGGTATGTTACAGAGACCTTAATGGGGGAGTTCACTGAATTATAAGAATTAATTATCTATGATTATTCTCCCTGTAGCTTATTAGAAAAAGATTGAATGAGCTATTATTAAAATCATAATATGTATCTTTCCTCTAGAGTAAGACTGGTAACTGTCATAGCAGGCTCGTCTCCATTTATTTTGGCTTTAGAAACATCTTTATTTTATTTAAAAGTAAGGTAGGAGATATACTTTCATTTTTCTTATTCTCTGGCGTGAACTTTGTTTTTTAAATTCAGCTTTAGCCAGGTGCATTGGTGTGCATCAGTATTCCCAGCTTTTTGGGAGGCTGAGTCGAGAGGATTCCTTGAGCCCAGGAGTTTAAGTCCAACCTGTGCAGCATAGTGAGCTCCCTGTCTCTTTAAAATAAATACAATACATTCAACTTTAAAAGTCATACAGTACTGTTTCTTTTGAATTGAGAAATAGTTCTTAGGCAATGAGGATGCTCCTAGCTATAAAGAAACATGTTTTGTTTACTTTGAATAATTTATTAGGACACTGAATAAAAATGCTAAGAGACTAATAATTCCACAAGAATAATTGTGTGGTTATCTGATTTCTGAGTGAAGCATTTTCAACTTGATAATTCTAGAAGAAAATATTTAAATAACTTTGGCAGAACTTTAACATATTCATAAGAGATAGATAAAAAGCAATTCTCAACTAGCCATAATAATCAGTATCTGTGGTTAAACTACAAAAAACACTAATATTTATTATATGCTTTTTCCTAATGTAACTTGTATATATGGTCAGTTAGTTTTATAAGAGGAGGTTATTTGACATTAGTTTTCTTGCTGGGAAATCCTGATTTCCAGTTGGTGTGATGTTTTACCTTCCTTGATTACAGTCTTATTCTACCAGAAATGAAAAGATAATCAAGAAGTGGCTCATCTATTTCCATTTATCTTGATCATCTATGTAATAAGTGCAGCATTTAGATTATTTGTTGTATCTTTTTATTTTATCATTATTTGTTCTAAAGATAGTCTGTTCAGATTTGTTATGATCGAAAATATAATGAGGCAGATAATTATTGTCTTCATCCATAAAATTACTTTCTAAAGCCAATCATTCTGCTTAATACAGGTTCTTCATTGATTTTTAGCTACCTGAAACTGAGTCTAAAACCACTTCTCTCTACTTCCTCTTCTCTTTTTCATTTAAACATATGTAAATTTTGCAGTTAAAAATCATAAACCTATTTACATTTAATGTTAATCTCTTCTTTCTTTTGTTGTTATTGCTATTTTCCATCTCTAGTCCTTTTCAAAACAGTGGAATGGGTAGTATAGATGAGCTGAAATTGCTTTTTAAAAGGTTGGCAGTGGCATCTTCGTGCTAAATTCTAGTGTCCATTCTTGCTCCCTGAAACCATCTCCCTTGATTTTTGTAGCATTGCACTTTTCTCCACTGCTCTCTGATCCTTGCTTTTTTTGTTTTTTTTTTTATTTTATTTTTTTTTTATTTTTGTTGTTTTTTTATTTTATTTTTATTTTTTGGCTGTCTTTGCTGGTTTCTTTTCATGCCTCAAAGTATTTTCTGAAACTACGGCCTTAATCCTCTGTTTCGGTGTGTTTTAGGGTTGCAGCTTCCTCTGAAGAGGGCTGCAAGTGACATAAAGGAATGAATGGTCCAGGTAGGTACACAGTTCATAGAACAGATCTCTGTCCAACGGGGACAACACCACTGTTTGAGTTCAACTTACCATCATGTGGGGAAAAAAATGTTTAATGTGATCAGATCTTCTAGTGAGCCAAGATAAGTGTGGGAAGTCCAGATTTTTATGTGAAATATCTCAGATTTCGAATATCAGCGGCTAGTGGAAGTTTGGGAATACCTACACGAGAGGGGGTTTGGAGCAGTATTCTGGTTGGAACAGGGTTTATGTAGCTTGTACATTGCACAGCCTTTGGGTTTGTTGTTTACATTGTAATATGCACCACTTGCACTACTATTAAGAGTCTAGGGATTGCCCTAAAGCTGGATTTTCATAGCAAGTGCACATTCTGTAATTTGTATATATATTGTTGGGGAGTGCCCTGAAGGGAAAGGTTGATGGAGGGATGCCACCCTTTCCTGCCACAATGGTTGGAAACTAATTATTTTTTAAACATTGAAGTCTAAATAAACATAACTATAGGTCTCTAGTATGTGGCCTCTGCTCTGAATCTTGGAGAGCTTATGTATTCTCATAGCTTCAAACATTTCTAAATAGAAGATAGAGAACTAAATTCTGGTTCCCTTTCAATAAATTTTTAGCTGGTGACTTGGACAAAATCACAATTCTTTGATCCTTAGTAGGCTGATATGTGAATTGGAGACAGTTCTGTTTCCAATTCAGCTCAGGGAGCTTTCTAGTTCTAAAACTCATGATTTTATTATTTTAAATCTCTGTTTCTTAACTGGCCTCACACTAGTTTGCATATTACATTTCCAGTCAAAAAAAAATTTCACTCTTTTAGTGTTTCTTTGCTTAATTCATCTTTCTTCCCAATGTAGTTCGTTTCTTAGTTTCTTTGTCTTTAATCATTTTCCTGATAATTCAGACCTGTGAAAAATTATTGACACATGTCCATTCATCCTCCTGGCCCTTTTATTTCTCCTTATCAATATAGCTCATATCTTTCTAATTTCCTCCATTCCAAGAGTTCTTGAGGCTTGGGATCTCCATGACTACTTTAGGTTTCTCTGTCCCCCAGTCTGCGATGTCCCTTCCAGCCATATCCAGTCTATTTTAAACAAAACTCTGACCACTCTACTTCTATTTTCAAAAGCCCCAGTGGTTCTTACTTCCTGCCTGCAAAGTATGTTTCTTTTTCAGATTTTCAGAGACTATATAATACTTCCCTTACCCTATCCAACCATATTTCCCACTATGAAATAGTTATTACTACAAGTTAGGAAGGTATCTTATTACCAGTTACGCCTTTTGACTTTATTTATTGCAATTTCCTCACCACTAAAATAGCTTCATTTTTTTATTCCTTTGGCAAAAATACCACACATTCTTAACAGCTGAGTTCCATACTTTCCAGGAATCTTCTCTGGTGACCTGAGCACACACCAACTTCTCCTTTCTTTGAATTTCTGTTACATCTAATGGGTGCTGAATAGCTTATCATCTGAAATCCTAGATGCTTCTAGAGCTGGAAAGTAGTAGAGATCAGCTAATCATCTGTGCGTTTTGTAAATGATAGAACATTTGTGATTTGCCCTCGATCATATTAGTTAACAGCAGAACCTAAATTAGATCTGTCAGTTAATTTCCCATATACAACTTGCCTGAGGTAGCATGAAAACAGCCTTAGAAAATACTTGAACTAATGAGTGTGGTTGTATTTTAATATAATGTTATCAAAAACAGACTGCAGTCCTGCTTTGGTGTGTGGGCTATAGACTGCTGATCCCTGTTCTAGAGTAGTGACTAACAACTGTCTCTGCTAATTTTTCTCTTTTGTGTTGGTTTTAAATCAATGAAACACATAAACCAGTGGTTCCCAGTCCCCAGGACACACACCTGTGGAGCCTGGTGGCACAGCAGGAGGTGAGTAGCAGGTGAGCCAGTGAAGCTTCCTGTGTGTTTACAGCTGCCCCCATTGCTGGCATTACTGCCTGAGCTCTGCCTCCTGTCGCATCAGCGATGGCATTGGATTCTCATAGGACCGCAAACCTTACTGTAAACTGTGCCTGTGAGGGATCTAGGTTGCTTGCTCCTTATAAGAATCTAATGCCTGATGATCCGTCACTCTCTCCCGTCACCCCCAGATGGGGACCATCTAGTTGCAGGAAAACGAACTCAGGGCTCCCACTGATTCTACATTATGGTGAGTTGTATAATTATTTCATATATTACAATGTAATAATAATAGAAATAAAGTGCACAGTAAATGTAATGAGCTTGAATCATCCGGAAACCACTCCCCTCAACCCCGGTCTGTGGAAAAATTGTCTTCCACTAAACCAGTCTCTGGTGCCAAAAAGTTTGGGGACTGCTGAAATAACAAAAACCCTCACTACTGCTTTTATTTAGAAGCATCGTCAGACAAGGAAGGAAGTACAATTTATTTTTATTGTCAGATACAAATTTTCCATGTTTATTTCAGCTTTAGAAGTCATACGATAATGTTTGAATTGAGAAACATTGCTCTTAGGTAATAAGAATGCATTTAAGTATAATCTATAAAATAGACACATGTTATGCTTGAGTGAGGGGTGCATTTTTAGTGACAAGTATAACACTTGAAATCTAAAGAATTATTGTTTTTCTATACTCCGTACTTGGAATGAAACAAAGGTTTACAGCAAGTTACTACAAGAGATAGAAATAGAACTAGGGAACAATTTGTTTCATCTACTCAAGTCTGTTGAAGTATAATAATTAACTCCCGACCATTCTTGGCCTTTAAAGTTCTCAGGGCTCTCTTCATAGGAATTATACTGTTAACCCTGCTCTCCTGGGCAAATTCCAACCATTGTCATTATATTCTTAGTCTTACCTGAATTCTCCCCATAGAGTGTAATTATCTGAGCTGGATTCTTCCCAGGGCACTGGGCTTTAGCACAGCTACTGCTCTCCGTATCTTTAGTCCTTGACTGTTGGATAATTTCATTTCTTCTCTTGAACAGTTAGCTACTATCCTGCATGAAGAATTGGCATTTTATGTTGAGTAGTGTACATTTGATTTCACAGTTTACCTTGTATAAGATTAAAACTAACCTTGGCAGGCCACTTTTGACCTTGGGCAGGTCAAAGATGTAAGTGTGGTGAAATTATAGCAGAAGGGGTAAATATTTTCAAATAAAGATCATGGAATCAAAAACATAGAGACCTTTTAAGTTTTCGTGTCAAAAACCACTGTTTCATTCCACACTATTAAAATTAACAGTTAAGTTTTTTTCATCTCCAGACTTTATACTCTTAAAAATTACTGGATTATATCTGTGAGTATTTGTTGTGTTAGAACTTAGAACAGATTTACTATACTTTTTAAATTAATCTGCTTAAAATATTACTAAACTCATGTTAATGTATATATATTATGAAAAATATATTTTAAAAAATCTTGAAAATAGTGGCCTTGTTTTACAGTTTTGCCAATCTCTTTAATATCTGACTTAATAGACCACAGCTGTTTCTAGAATGTCTTGTGATGTATTGTTTTACTTGAAGTATGTGAAGAACATCCTCACACATAGTATGTAATTGGAAAAAAATGTTTTAATAGCTTTTTCAGATAATTGTGGATATTTTTCCTTGATAATACACCAAAAGTTAACAAGTGGTAATTTCTGTAGGTTAATTGCTATGTGGAATCTGAAATCATATCAGTGAGCTTTTCATTGTTTTCATTCTTTGTTACATTGAAATCCACCAGCCTGCTGTAATACCGGGTATGCATACATTTATTCACTTATTCATTGGAGTGTGTGTGTGTGTGTATTTAACTTCTGTTTTTTTCCTTGCACTTTGAGTGAATCTTACCCATGAATGATTTTGTAATATCAAGTATTGGTCATTTGGAAATTACTGGCTCTCTGAATTATGCAGACTTTCCAAGTGTTGATACATTTCATTATATGTTATCAAAAAGTATCATTTTTAAGTAACACCACTGATCTTAAAAAAATCTTCAAGTCTTTATTGGTGGCAGATACAAGTTTTCCAAAATTCTGGTTTTTGTTTGAAAGGTCAAATTTTATCATTGGTGACAAGTACTGTCATTTTTTTCCCATGGGAAAGGCTTGTTCGGTCATTATTTTCAGAAAGTATCAGCCGAATAAGCCTGGTTTGTCAATCATTGTTTCAATTAAAAATGGCATTCCAAAACAGCTAATTCAGCTTTCAGCTTTAACAGGTGTGCAAATGCTTTCCTTCGAGACAGCCTTCATATTTAGGTATGCAGTAGAAATACTTTATGCATGCTCAAAGGATAGTATTTAATACAATTAGTAATTTTTGCTGCTTTATCAAGAACAAGTGAAGCTGAATTTTTATTTCTTTTTTTTTTTATTATTATACTTTGAGTTCTAGGGTACATGTGCATAACGTGCAGGTTTGTTACATATGTATACTTGTGCCATGTTGGTGTGCTGCAACCATCAACTTGTCAGCACCCATCAACTCGTCATTTACATCAGGTATAACTCCCAATGCAATCCCTCCCCCCTCCCCCCTCCCCCCTCCCCATGATAGGCCCCGGTGTGTGATGTTCCCCTTCCCGAGTTCAAGTGATCTCATTGTTCAGTTCCCACCTATGAGTGAGAACATGCGGTGTTTGGTTTTCTGTTCTTGTGATAGTTTGCTAAGAATGATGGTTTCCAGCTGCATCCATGTCCCTACAAAGGACACAAACTCATCCTTTTTGATGGCTGCATAGTATTCCATGGTGTATATGTGCCACATTTTCTGAATCCAGTCTGTCACTGATGGACATTTGGGTTGATTCCAAGTCTTTGCTATTGTGAATAGTGCCGCAATAAACATACGTGTGCATGTGTCTTTATAGCAGCATGATTTAGAATCCTTTGGGTATATCCCCAGTAATGGGATGGCTGGGTCATATGGTACATCTAGTTCTAGATCCTTGAGGAATCGCCATACTGTTTTCCATAATGGTTGAACTAGTTTACAATCCCACCAACAGTGTAAAAGTGTTCCTATTTCTCCACATCCTCTCCAGCACCTGTTGTTTCCTGACTTTTTAATGATCGCCATTCTAACTGGTGTGAGATGGTATCTCATTGTGGTTTTGATTTGCATTTCTCTGATGGCCAGTGATGATGAGCATTTTTTCATGTGTCTGTTGGCTGTATGAATGTCTTCTTTTGAGAAATGTCTGTTCATATCCTTTGCCCACTTTTTGATGGGGTTGTTTGTTTTTTTCTTGTAAATTTGTTTTTATTTCTTTTTTAACTGCAGTTAGTACAGTTTAGAGACATTGCGGTGATTCGAAATAAGGCACCAGGAGTTTTACCTGCCATTTGCATCAACAGTATAAATGTCCGCTCAGTGAAAATGGTGAATGAGGTCTTAGTTTTATTATGAAAATAGTTTTGACTTCGTTGACTCCCTGAAATGGTCTCTGGGATGCTCACAGGGAGGTCCGTGTGCCACACTTGAAAATTATAGTTACAAGCCTTGCAGAGGACAGTGTTTAATGTTACCCTTTTCTTACAGTTATTAAAATGTAATAACCATTCTTTTTATTTTTTATAGACAGGGTCTCACTCTGTCACCCAGGCTGGCGTATAGTGGTATAATCACAGCTTACTGCAGCCTGGAGCTCCTGGGCTCAAGCTCTCCTCTTGCTTTAGCTTCCCAAGGTGCTGAGATTACAGGTGTGAGCCACAGTGCCCAGACCATAACAGTCCTTTTGTTTTATTTCATTTACTTTGGTATTCTCTGAGACTATTGTTCTGAAACTTTGCTCATTTTTCTAGGTCTTTATCCTCAGTTTTATTATTTTGTTCAAGGGCTGACATGACTATATTAATAATTGTGCTTAGATGAGCCTTTACAAGTTAAGTGGTAGATAAAAAAGGAAGAGACTGAAAAAGTGTTTAAGAAAACATGTACTAGAAACCTATGTGGCCACTGAAATATTTAAAAGAAACTAATTGAAGTTAACTTTTCATTTTTTAACAGTGATTGAAAATCAACTGCTTTGTCTGCCCAAATCATTCTAAGTCTATTCTGTTATTTGAGGAAGTCATTTGACTGTCTATCTCTCAGTTCTCTGACTAGTGGATATTGCTATAAATTTGGTATGTATGTCCAGAAATTGAAGTAGGCCTCCGTGGAAAGAAATACAATTCTTTACTGAAACTCTCTAACAGTAGTTTATTTGTGGCTTGGATCTAAAGACAAATATTAGCCAATCTAGTCTGTATCCCCTTCCCCATGCATTCATTGTGTTTGTAGAAATGGTATATGTCTAAGTATCAAACCAATTGTATTTATCAAAGACAAAAATATTCTGGTTCAAATTATAGATAACAATAAGATTCCAATCAAAACAAAGAGGTAAATAAATATCTGGTCATGATCGTTTTGTTTATACTGCAGATGTCGATATTGCTTAGTGGCACTGATTTATGATTTGTGGTCACACATGTACCCACTGTCTCTACTTCACTGCTCCTGGTTGGCTTTCTTATAGTACATTCTTCCATGTGGAATGGCAAGTAAATGAACCAGTTGATACCTGCAGAGCAAGAACCACCATTCAACTATTGACACTGATTTTAGAACCTTGCTCAGCTGATGGGTGCATGATATGGAGAAGTTTTATTTGACTGTCTTTCAAACAATCCAGACAGACCTGTTAACTCATTTTTAGATTTTCTTTAAACCAGATGCTATCATTAAACATTAATTCAGCAAGAGATTAAGCAAATCTCAACTGATGATTTATGGAAAATTGATACATTTTCTCAGTATGTTCATAGGAATTCTTTTGTTTAATAATTTAAAGATATTATAGACTTTATAATACAAAAAAGCAACAGACAAGCTGATATTTTTGGTACCATATTATTTATAATTCAAAGAAATGTAAAGAGTGTGCTCCTTGGAGATGTTTTGGGTGGAAATGGTGCCCACATTTGATGACTTTCTGCCTCCCTTTCCATTTTGTCTTTCCATCTGTCTTTTTTTTTTAAAAAAAAAATACTGTTGCAGTTTCATAGCTGTGAATGTCTTCTCTTTCTGAGAGTATTAATTAATAAATTTTTCCTCCCTCTGTGTAGTCTTTCTTCAAGTTGCTTTTTTCTGACTCTTTGAGGTCTAGTAATCTTTGGTTGGTTGAGTGTATTTAATTATGGACCAGGTTACTTGAATCTCCTAAGGCATTATTACTTATTTATATACTTTCCAACTTCCAAAGTTTATTGCTTTTACCTCTTCTCCCTGTACCTCCATAATGATGTATTTATGCCGTTTTAGAAATTTTGCTTTATCATTTAAATAGGACTTTGGAAGGTAGCAGATGTCAGTGTGTGTTTTGTTCTCTTTTCTTGAAATAATTTGCTTATTTAAATGAAAGCATCTAGACAGTAGTTATTGAAACCATGAGTTAAGTTCAGCAAGTACTAAAGTCAATATGATAGCTTAAGAAAATGTTTTAGCAGTTATATTTTTATATTGATATAGATCCCATTAAACAGTCATATGGATTCAGGAGTGTTAGTTATGAATTATCGCATGTATATTTAAATTAAAATATTGTAGGGTTTTAAAATTAAATTATGAACTATTTAAGAATAAGCCCATTTTTATTTACTTAATGAGTTAGGTAGTTTTGATTAGGTAAATGTAAATAGAAGTGAACATCTTAATGCCCTACAGCGTAAGCAGTAATTCACAATTTGTAAAGATTTATAGGAGGACAAAATCAGTTTGATTTTGAATATGCTTCAATTTTGCATGCTTATACATTTCTCCCAACTTACCAAGTGGCACTTTCTAGCGAAACAGGTTTCAAGAATCGTAGCCTTACATGTTTACCAACTCCTCCCAAATACTGTAGTAATAAGTGGCTTTGGCTTGAATAGTGGAATGTCCACAAGTGTTAGAATCAGCTATATCTGGCTTTAGATCTTAGCTCCATTACCTTTTAACCATGTCTAAGAAGGACAAAATGCAAAATTTTACTAATACCCTTACTTTGAAGTTATTGTCAGGATTAAGTGAAATGAAATATGTGTAGTAACTAGAGCAATGTCAGACATTCAGATATTAGTTTCCTTCTCTTATAAGCCCCTATGTAGTTTTTATTTCTTCAGGATGATAGACATGAGTTCTCCCATTATTTTCTCGTTGCCTGTGCTTTATTCATATTACCATGATTATCTTTCAATGTGAAGAATCCATTACATACTGTAGTGAATTAACACTAAAATTCAAGATGAATTTACACAAAGAGGAGGATATTATTTTTACACAAATAAACATTAAGGTAATGAAAACAGTTTTGCTGTCATTGGTAATCATTATAAAATTGTTTACCGTGTCTTGTAATTTTAAAAGTTTAGTTTTTGTCATTTAAAGATAGGTATTCTTATTTAGACACTTGACATCTGTTAGTCTCAAAATTTGCTATGATTTGGATCGCTCACCAGATTGGCTGAGTGTATTATTAGTTAGGGTTCTCCAGAGGAACAGAACCAATAAGACGTATATACAAAAGAGAATGTATTAGGGAGAATTGGTTCATGCTATTACCTAGTGAAGCCCCGCCATAGGCCATCTGCAAGCTGGAGAATGATAGAAGCCAGTAGCATGGCTCTGTCTAAGTCTGGAAGCCTCAAAACTGGGTAAGCTGACAGTGCAGCTCTCTCAGTCTGAGGCTGAAGACCTGAAAGCCCCCAAGAGGCTGCTGGTGCAAGTCCCACAGTCCGAAGGCTGAAGAACCTAGAGTCTGATGTCCAAGCACAAGTAGAGGAAAAGATGTACTGTTCCAGAGGAGAGAGAGAGGAAGTAAAAAGAAGAGCAAGCAAACTGGATATCCTCCTCCTGTCTGCTTTCTGTGCGCACAGCCAGTTGGCATGGGCAACTGTTCTACTTCCTGGCCACTTTGTTCTAGACCCTGCCCACTTTGAGGGCAGGTCTTCCTCTCTCGGTCCACTGACTCACAGGGGTGCCTTGTCTCGAACTCCAGGCCTCAACTGGAGTTGTCTTCTTCTCTGGAAACATCCTCACAGACACTCCCGGAAACAGTACTTCAGCAGCCATCTAAACATTCCTCAGTCCAGTCAAGTTTACACCTAATATTAACCATAACACTGAGGGTAGTGAACATAGTTCATATAACATAATAGCTTAGGTGCTAGATATTTCAAATACCTCACTCATTCATTGGCAACTACATCATCAGCTGGGGCTATAATGGTGAAGAAATGTATCTTTCTTCAGTTATTTATTGCAGCATAACAAATTACTCCAAAGTGTATTGACCTAAACCTTTATTATCTCATAGTTTTGTTGGGTAGGAATTCAGGCACAGGCTGTTCTGGCTTGAGGTCTCATGAGGTTGTTACCAAGATGTCTCCTGATGTCTTTCACATTGTATACTGTATGTCAGAGCATTGTGTGCATCTTGAATATATATATAATTTTCGTCAGTATTACCTCAAAGCTGGGGGAAAAAGATGTCTGCTTAGTAGAGTCTTTAGTCATTTGAAGGCTTGACTGGGGCTGGAGGAACTATTTTCAAGTTAGCTCAGTCATGTACCTGCCAAGTTGATGCTGGTTGTTGGCAGGAGGTCTCATTTCTTCCCTGTATAGATCTCTCCACAGGTTACTCGGCTGCCCTCGTGACGTGGTGGTTGGCTTCCACCAGAGCAAACAGTCTAGAGTAAGGTGGAGGAAGATGGAGGGGAAGAGAAAAGGAAAGGAGGAGGGGGAGTCACAAAAACTATCTAAAAAGAATACTCTCAAAAGTCACATAGCGTCATTTCTGTCACATTCTTTTTATCAGAAGGAAATCACTAAGGACCATGTTCAACAGACCGAGATTAGACTCTGCTTTTTGAAGGGAGAGATATCGAAGAATTCATGGATATATTTAAAAATCACCACAATATAACACCTTTCCTTTCCAGATACTAAGTTTCACAGGTAACTTGAGACTACAGTTACATTGGTAACTATTATTGTCTAACACTGAATTAGAGTTACCAATTAAATACCAAAATGCAATGAGAAAGTGATATAAAAGCATTATGTACAAAAGGCATGCTTTTTTTTTTTTTTTTTTTTTTTTTTAAACAAGAATGCTGCTAATTTGGGGTATTTTTGAGTTGGATGTCTTACCGTCTTTTCAAATTCAGAAGATTTATAATCAGACTCACTAAACACATCCCCAAACCCTCTAATTTCTTGTTTGTTATTGTTACATGTTTAGACTGAAGTAGAGAGGGAAAAGATATTACCAGGTTTACTGCAGTGTGGAAAAGCTATTGGAGAAGAATGGGAAATGAAAAGGAAAGAGACGAGATTCTTTGGCCAAGGCAGAGGAAGAAGTTGAAGGATTCAAGTTAAAGGATAACCTTGAGCCGGGCATTGTGGCTTGTACCTGTAATGTCAAGGACTTGGGAGATTGAGGCAGGAGGATCAGTTGAGCCCTGGAGTTCAAGACCAGCCTGGGCAATAAAACAAGGCACCCCTGTCTCTATAAAAGTACATGCATACATGCATACTCATACACATAAAAGATAACATCAGTCGATGCATGAGTGTGAAAGAAGAGCTGTGTGAAACATCAGTAAGGATAAGATAATAAGGTTGTCATTATTCCTAGACTATGTAGCATGATTCTTAATAGGAGAGCGTGTAGCTGTCTACTGTAAGTGGTTAATAAGATATGAAGAACCATTAGTGTAATCAGAGAGATTTGGGTTGCCAGTGGCTCCTTGTACAACCTTGGTCAGTTGCTTGCATTCTCTGTACTTTAGTTTCTTAATCTGGGAAAAAAAATGGATTGAACTAAATCATTTCCAGTGCTAATATGGTATGCCTTTGGAAAAGAACTTAGATATAGTTGAAACAATTAGAATTTATCTAGTTTTTAGTTTGTATTTATTTAAATTTTTTTAAATCGTGGGTACATAGTAGATGTGTATATTTATGGGATACAGGAGATATTTTGACACAGGCCTACACTGTATAGTAATCACATCAGGGTAAATGTGGTATCCATGCCTTCAAGCATTTATCCTTTGTGTTACAAACAGTCCAGTTATACTCCTTGATATGCTTTGGATCTGTGTCTCCACCGAATCTCATGTTGAATTGTAATCCCCAGTGTTGGAGGTGGGGCCTGGTGGGAGTTGATTGGATCATGGGGAGTGGTTTCTCGTGAATGGTTTAGTACCATGATAGTGAGTACTATCTCGTGAATGGTTTAGTCCTCATGATAGTGAGTGGGTTCTTGCCAGATCTGGTTGTTTAAAAGTATGTAGCATCTCCCTCCTGTCTTGCTCCTACCGTGTGAGATGCCTGCTGCCTCTTTGCCTTCTGCCATGATTGGAAGCTTCCTGAGGCCTCCCCAAAAGAAGAAGCTGCTATGCTCCCTGTATAGCCTGCAGAACCGTGAGCTATTTAAACCTCTTTTCTTTATAAATTACCCAGCCTCGACTATTTCTTTATAGCAATGTGAGAACAGACTAATACATGAGATATTTTGATACAGGTATACAATGCATAATAATCATATCAGGGTAAATGTATTCATTCCCACAAGCATTTAGATTTGTGTTACAAACAATCCAGTTATACTCCTTTAGTTATTTTTACATGTGCAATTAAATTATTATTGACTATAACCCAGCCTGATTGCTATAAAATACTAGATTTTTAAATTTTTTAATCCATTAACCATCCACACGTTTCCCCATTTGTCCCCTACCCTTCCCAACCTCTGGTAACCATCCTTCTGCATTCTCTCTCCCTGAGTTCATTTGTTTTGTTGATCTTTTGTATTGTTTCTTTTGTTTTGATTTCATTTATTTCTGCTCTGATCTTTATAATTTCTTCTAAATTTGGGCTTGGTTTGCTCTTGCTTTCATAGTTAAGATGCATCCTTGGGTTGCTTATTTGAGTTTTCTGTTTTTTTCTTTTTTGACGTAGGCAAAAAAGTACTGCTCTTGCTATATCCCATAGGTTTTGCTGTGTTGTGTTTTCATTATCATTTGTTTCAAGAAAGTTTTCAACTTTGTTCTTAATTTCTTCCTTGACCCACTGGTCATTCAGGAGTATATTGTTTAATTTCCATGTGTTTATATAGTTTTGAAAATTCCACATTACTGATTTCTAGTTTTACTCCATCGTCATCAGAGGAGATACCTGATATTATTTCTTTGTTGGTGGGAAATGTTTCGAGAATTGTTTTTTGGCGTTACATATGTTCTATCCTTGGGAATGATTCATGTGCTGAGGAGTACTCAGCGTATTCTGCAGCCGTTGGGTGAAATGTTCTGTAGATATCTAGTAGATCCATTTGGCCTATAGTGCAGATTAAGTCTGATATTTCTTTGTTGATTTTCTGTCTGGATGATCTGTTACATCATCTTGCTGAATTGACCCTTTTATTGTTATATAGTGACCTTCTTTGTTTTTTCTTACAGTTTTTGTCTTGAAATCTATTTTGTCTGATTATAGCTACTCCTGCTGTTTTTTGGTTTCCATTTGCATGGAATATTTTTTTCTATCCTTTTATTTTCAGTCTCTGTGTGTCTTTGTAGGTAAAGTATGTTTCTTGTAGGCAATGGATCATTGGGTCTTGTTTTTTGTTTTTTGTTTTTTTTTTTGACGGAGTCTTGCTCTGTTGCCACGCTGGAGTGCAGTGGTGCAATCTCAGCATACTGCACCCTCCACCTCCCGGGTTCAAGTGATTCTCCTGCCTCAGCCTCCTGAGTAGCTGGGACTACAAGCACATACCACTACGCCCAGCTAATTTTTGTATTTTTAGTAGAGTCGGGATTTCACCATGTTGGCCAGGATGATCTCCATCTCTTGACCTTGTGATCCACCCACCTTGGCCTCCCAAAGTGCTGGGATTACAGGTATGAGCCACTGTGCCCAGCCTGTCTTGTTTTTTTAATCCTTGCATCCACTCTGTGTCTCTTGATTGGAGAATTTAGTCCATTTACATTCAGTGTTGTTACTGATAAGTAAGGATTTGCTCCTGCCATTTCATTACTTGTTTTCTGGTTGTTTTGTGGTCTTCTCTTCCTTCTTTCCTGCCTTCCTGCTTTCCTTTTAGTGAAGGCAATTTTCTCTGGTGGTATGTTTTAATTTCTTGCTGTTAATTTTTTGTGTATCTGTGGTATGTTTTCTGATTTGAGGTTACCATGAGGCTTGTAAATAATGTAACCATTAAACTGGTGACAGCTTAACGCTGGGATTGCATAAACAAACAAGCAAAAAGAAAACTAATAACTCTAACTTGGTCTCCCTGCTTTTTAACTTTTAGTTGTTTTTACTTCTATCTTATTGTACTGTCTATGCCTTGAAAAGTTGCTGTAGTTACTCTTTTTTTTTCTTTTGATACAGGATATTACTTTGTCACCCAGGCTGGAGTGCAGTGGCACAATTACAGCTCACTGTGGCCTTGATTTCCTGGTTTCAAGTGATCCTCCCACCTCAGCCTCCTGAGTAGCTGGGACCAAAGGTGCACACCACCATGCCTGGCTAATTTTTATATTTTTTTGTAGGTACGTGATTTCATCATGTTGTCCAGGCTGGTCTCACACTCCTGGGCTCAGGTGATCCTCTCACCTCCACCTCCTAAAGTGTTGGGATTACAGGTGTGAGCCACTGTGGCCAGCCGTAGTTATTATTTTTGTTGGGTTCGTGTTTTTATCTTTCTACTAAAGACATGAGTAGTTACACCCCAATTGGTGTTATAATATTCTTTGTTTTTCTGTATACTTACTATTACCAGTGAGTTTTGTATCTTCAGATCATTTCTTCTTGCTCATTAATACCCTTTTCTTTCAGATTAAAGAATTCCTTTAGCATTTGTTGTAGGACAGGTCTGGTGTTGATGAAATTCCCCAGCTTTTGTTTGGGAAAGTCTTTATTTCTTCTTCATGTTTGAAGGATATTTTAACCAGATACACTTTTCTGGGTAGAAGTTTTTTTCCTTCAGCACTTTAAATATGTCATGCCACTCTATGCTGGTCTGTGAAACTTCCACTGAAAAGTCTTCTGCCAGATGTGGTGGAGCTCCATTGTATGTGACTTGTTTGTTTTCTCTCACTCTTTTTAGGATCCTTTCTTTATTCTTGACCTTTGGGAGTTTGATTATTACAAGCCTTGAGGTGGTCTTCTTTGGGTTAAATTTGCTTGGTGTTCTATAAACTTCTTGTACTTGAATATTGATAGTCTTTTTCTCTAGGCTTGGGAAGTTCTTTGTTATTAGCCCTTTGAATAAGCTTTTTACCTCTACCTGTCTCTCTTTATGGGCAGTAGTTCTTAGGTTTGCCCTTTTAAGGCTATTTTCTCGATCTTGTGTTAGAAAATTTTGGTGCAGCTGAGCTGGCATCAAAACCACAAGACAAAGTTCTTCCCACTCTTCCCCTCCCCTTCCCCAGGCAGAGGAGTTTGTCCCCATTCCATTACCACCACAGGCCCACGGGGAGTACTGCTAGGCTACCTTTGATGTTCATGCCGATTTTCTAGGTGTGCCTCTTTTTTTTTTTTTTTTTTTTTTTGTCATTTGTCTCCTCTAACTGAAAATTTTCAAATAGCCTGTCTTCAGGCTCACTAAATCTTGCTTTTGCTTGGTGAATTCTATTATGAGACTGATACATTCTTCAGTATGTCAGTTGTATTTTTCAACTACAGAATTTCTGCTGGATGCTTTTTAATTATTTCAGTCTCTTTGATGTATCTGATAGGATTCTGAATTCCTTCTGTATTAGCTTGAGTTTATTCAAAACAGCACTTTTAAATTCTTTTGTATGAATCATTATGTAACTCTGCCTCTCCAAGATTGGTCTCTGGTGCCTCATTTAGTTCGTTTGGTAAGGTCATGTTTTTCTGGATGGCCTTAGTGCTTGTGGATGCTCATTGGTTTCTGGGCATTGAAGAGTTAAGTATTTATTGCAGTTTTTGCAGTCTTTGGTTGTTTTTAACCGTCATTTATGGGAAGGCTTTCCAGTTGTTTGTTGGAACTTAAGTGTTGTCATCTCATAGTCCCTGCAACTGTATTTCCATTAGAGGGTACCACCTAAGCTCAGTAATGCTGTGTGGTTCTTGCAGAGGTGTGGAGGTACCATCTTGGTGGTCTTTGTTAAGATCTGAAGGAATTCTCTGGATTACCTGGCAGAGACTGTTGTTCTCTTCTTTTACTTTCTCCCAAACAAATGGAGCACATTTTGTCTGTGCTGAGCTACCCTGGAGCTGGTGGAGAGGTGACACAGGCATCCTTGTGGCTGCCACCACTGGAAATGCACTGGCTCAGACCTAAAGCCAGCGCAGCACTGAGTCTTATCCTGGGTCCCCTTTAACTACTGACTGCCTACTGCTTGTGTTTGCTCAAGGTCCTAGAGCTTTACTGTCAGCAGTTGGCAAAACCAGGCAGGCTTCCGGGTGATGCCTTCCCTTAGGTCCTGTATGGGTCTCTGGACATCTGTGGATGCCATCCAAGAGCTAAGGCTTGGAGGTGGAAACCTTAAAAATTTACCTGGTTCTCTGTGCTACTGCACCTGAGCTACCAGCAAACCTACAAGGCAAACCACAAGACAAAGTCCTTCCCACTCTTCCCTCCCTTACCCCAGGCAGAGGAGTCTCTCCCTGGTCCATTGTCACCACAGGCCCACAGGGAGTGCTGCTAGGCTACCTCCAGTGTTCACCTATGGCCAAGGGCTCTTCACTCGGCTTGTGGTGAATGCTGCCACACCTGAGATTTCCCCTGTAGGGCAGTGGTCTCCCCTCTGCCCCAGGAAAGGTCCAGAAATGCTGTCCAAGAGCCAAGGCCTAGAATTGGGTACCTTAAGAGCCCACGTGGTGCTCTTCCCCATTGTGGACAGGCACAAGACAAAGTACCCTTACTCTTTCTTCTACTTTGCTCAGGCAGAAGGAGTCTCTCCCATAGGCACCACAGCTGGGCATGTGCTGGGCCATACCTAATGCCAGCACGTCTCAGAGTCTCACTCAAGGCCCACGGCATGTACTACCTTGGCTACTTCTGCTGATGGTTTAGGGCCTAAGCACTCTCTAAGTCAGCAGGTGATGAATCCTGTCAGGACTGGGTCCTTCTCTTCAAGGCAGTGGGTTCACTTCTGGCCCAGGGTATGTCTACAAATGTCATCCAGGGAACTAGGGCCTGGAATGGGGACCTCAGGACTCTCTCTGGTGCCCTATCCTCCTGTGCCTGAGCTGGTATCCAAGGTATAAGTCAAAGTCCTCTTTACTGTTTCCTTTCCTCTCCTCAAGAAGAAGGAAAGGGCCACTTTTGTTGCTGTGAGCTACGCTGCCTGGAGTTGGGTAAGCATGATGCATACACTCACTCACTTAGCCTCCACGGCTGGTGTGTCACTAAGTCATGTGCCCCCCCAAGTCTGCTGGCTCTGAGCCCAGCACGGCACCAGGACTTGCCTTGGAATTGTTGTCCTTGTGGCCTAGACAGTGTTTCAAGTTAATTTAGAACCCCATAATCACGTTAGCCTGTGGGGGTGGAGCTTGTGAAAGTTCCAGGCTGCTGGTATGGGTAATTCTCCTGTGGCTAGTGCTGGTCTCAGTGCCCATTTCATGGGCATCACCTGAGTTCTGCCCAACTTTGCCTTTTTCTGTGACAGGCCATCAGTGAGTTCCAATGCAAAGCCCACAGTTGGTGTGCTTTCTGTCCCCCAAGTGCACAGATTCTCTCTCCGCACCATGCAGTCTCTGCTGGTGGATGGGTAGGTGTATTAGTCTGTTTTCACACTGCTGATAACAACATACCCGAGACCGGAAAAAGGGTTAGTGGGACTTACAGTTCCACATGGCTGGGAAGCCTCACAATCAATGGTGGAAGGCAAGGAGGAGTAAGTCACATCTTAACATGGATGGCAGCAGGCAGAGAGAGCTTGTGCAGGGAAACTCCTCATTGTAAAACCATCAGATCTCATGAGACTTATTCACTATCATGAGAAAACACGAGAAAGACCTGCCCTGATGACTCAATTACCTCCTACTGGGTCCCTCCCACTACACGTGGGAATTCAAGAAGAGAGTTGGGTGGGGACACAGCCAAACTGTGTCAGGGGGGGTGATGTCTGCAATTGAAGACCTTCTTTCCTACCCTTTTCAGTGCCTCTTTCAGCAAAACGAAGTTAAAACCGGGTACCACGATCACTCACCTGATTTTTAGTTCTTACGAAGATGCTTTTTTGTGTAGTTAGTTGTTAAATTTGGTGTTCCTGTAGGGAGGACAATCAGCGTGGAGGCTTCTATTTGGCCACCTTGTTCTGACTCCCTCTTATCTAGGTTTTAAAAAACAAGTTTCCTCCCTACTTTTTGATTCTAATAGATAATTCCAAGCTTCTCTAGTGTGTTTAATGGTTTTTTTTTAAAGTATTTATTTATGACAGGGGTTTTAAAAAATTTTATTTATTAATGAATGAATGACAGGGTCTTACTCTGTCACCCAGGCTGGAGTGCAGTGGTGTGATTACAGCTTACTGCAGCCTCAGCCTCCCAGACTCAAGTGATTCTTCCACCTCAGCCTCCTGAGTAGCTGGGACTACCAGCAACACAGCTAACCTTTCATTAAATGGAAGCCAGTAGCAAATCAGATTATACAATAAGCACTAAAGTTGCTATTTAATCAATTTATATTTTAAGAAATATATTCATCAATAGGTTATAACTTGAAAGTGTTTATTAGAGAAACAATGTATTAGTCCATTTTCACGCTACTGATAAAGACATACCCAAGACTGGGTAATTTATAAAGAAAAAGAGGTTTAATGAACTCAGCAGTTCCACATGGCTGGGGAAACCTCACAATCATGGCAGACGGCAAAAGACACGTCTTACATGGCAGCAGGCAAGGGAGAAAATGAGAGCCAAGTGAAAGGGGAAACCCCTTATAAAAACATCAGATCTGGTGAGACTTATTCACTCCCACGAGAACAGTATGGGGGTAACTGCCCCCATGATTCAGGTACCTCCCACCAGGTCCCTTCCACAACACGTGGGAATTATGGGAGTTAGCATTCAAGATGAAATTTGGGTGGGGACACAGCCAAGCCATATCAAACACTTCCCAACATTTACAGGCAAGAAAGAGTTAAAATTGGAAATGTATCTGTGTAAATAACAATCTGCCTATACATTGTCTTATAAATTAATTTCTCTTTACGTAATTTTGAGTATTATTTTAAGATTATATCTTTTCCAGTGTTCCTGTTGTCAAAAAATGTTTTCATGAAAAAGGAGAATGTTGGGTGTTTAAGAAGCCAGTGCACATTAAATTGAGAGGAATTAAGAGTCTTTTACTTTTACTTTATAGGCAGTAAAGTATTTACAAACCATGACTGCTTATTTAAAACTGTAAGCCAAATTTGTATTGTAATTAATCCAAATTGATCATGTTAAGTGAAATTGGTTGAAATCTGGTTTTATAAACTTTTTGATTTTATAAAATAGAAAGGAATTGTGTTTATTTATTTATTAATTTATCCATTACTCTCTTGCTGATGATCTCTTTGGTCTGAAGTGGACCTGACTGTTCTTCTAAAACTTAACATTCTTAGTGAGAACAGTTATAGATGAACAAAATCTCCTTTAATGTTTTAACTTCTACCTCTGTGAAAATGTTGTGTGTGTTAGCCTCAGTAATACACTGTTTTGTTTTCATTTTATAGTTTATATAGTGTTGATCGTGTGTCAGACACTATGCTGATTTCTTTTATTTGTAGTAACAAATTTAATTCTTACAACAATCCTGTGATCAAAAGCTATCCTTCTCAACCATGCGTGGTGGCTCACGCCTGTAATCCTGGCATTTTGGTAGGCTGAGGTTGGCGGATCATTTGAGGTCAGGAGTTTGAGACCAGCCTGACCAGCACTGTGAAACCCCATCTCTACTAAAAATACAAAAAAATTAGCTGGATGTGGTGGTGCGGGCCTATAGTCCCAGCTACTTGGGAGACTGAGTCAGGAGACTTGCTTGAACCCGGGAGGCGGAGGTTGCAGTGAGTAGAGATCGCACCACTGCACTCCAGTCTGGGCAACAGAGCAAGAGTCTATGTCAAAAAAACAAACAAACAAGAAAAACAAAAAAAAAACAACTATCCTCTTGTTTACAGATTGTTCTTCTCCGGCAGCAAGGCTGATAACTGGGTCATGGAACATTGCTGAGATCCCTAAGATCTGGCTGGCTTTGGTAGTTTTTGCCCTGTGGTGGGCTCAGAGAGTAGTTTTCTTTCAAGAAGGAGACTTGTCGCACACCCACTGCAGCCACCGTATGTGAAAGTCATCTTCCCAGGGGAAAGCCAGGCTTGGCTTGAGTGATTACAGTGCCCAGTGTAAAGGTACCCGCGTAGAAAGCTGGGGGTTGTCATAGCCATCTTTCTCCCCTTGGTTTCTCACATTCCGTCGCAAGTACTACTGTTCTTTCAACAGTGTTTCACTTTATACTAGTCCCTTCTTCCCTGTGTCCATTGAAGGAGTTCAAGTTGTTATCTCAACTGGATGTGCTTAAGCAGTAGCCCCTGCTCTTCATTCCTCTTATGTATTACTCCACTCTAATTCTTTGCAAGTCGTAGGCTTGAATAGCCGTTTTCTTTCTTAGTAATGACTTTATTAAGATATAATTCACATGCCATACAATTCATTCAAATTGAACAATTCAGTTGGTATGTGCACAGAGATGTGCAACCCTCATTCTAGAAAGAAACCCTGTATTTTTTCATAGCAATCATTCCCATTCCTCTATACTTCCAGCCCTAGGCATCTGCTAATCTACTTTGCCTCTATAGATTTGTCTGTTCTGGACATTTCATATAAAAATAGAATCATCTTTTAGTTAACATAATGTCTTAAAGGTTCACTGTACAGAAAGGTTACATGTTCGGCCTTGGTTCAGCCAAGGGCTTGTAGCACAGAACATCCCTCTGGTTGTTCCTCAGAAGGTGCGGCCTCGGACGTGTGTATAGTCTGGACTACTAGGAATTATTGTGGCTTTAGCTGGACTCTTTGATTAATCCATCCCCACATCCCCAATCTCTCGTTAAGCTTTTGACTAGTCTGTGTCTATTGGTATACTCAGCTGTTAGTCTCCACTAATTCGTAACAGTATTAGTTTCCTAGGGCTGCTGTAACAAATTACAATGATCTGGGTGGCTTAAAACAGCAGAAGTTAGTGCCTCACAGTTCTGAGAACTGGAAGTCTAAAATCAAGTTGTCTGCAGGGCCATTCTCCTTCTGAAACTTTTAGGAAAGAATCTTACCTACCTGGCCTGGTGTTTGCCAGCAACCATTGGCCATTCCTTGGCTTGTATCTGCATCGCTTCAACCTCTGCCTTTGTATTTACGCAGCGTTTCTTCTCATGTGTCTGTGTCTTTACGTTGTGCTCACCTCTATATGTGTATGCCCAAATTTTCCTCCTCTTACAGGGATATCAGTCACACTGGATTAGGGTCCACTCTGATTAATTTACAGATTTGAGAGGGGGGTTAGGACTTCAGCTTTTTTGGGAGGGGCGGGCACAGTTCAGTCCGTAAAGAGCTTGTTCTTCACCAGCTGTGCCACTTGGATCCCTGCAGAGCAGGACCTGTGTGTATACATGTTTGTGAAGACAATAGAAACAGATGTTGCCATCCAACACACTGGATCTAGTAGGGGGAGTCAGAAGTGGCAAAACAGGCATTGCCTGGCTGCCACTACTACCTGCTTGGTACAGGTCTTCTGTAGCTTGGAGCTTTGGGAAGCAGTATCTGTTGATGTTCACCAGCTGCTAAATCTGCCAGGAATAGCTCTTCTGCTCCAGGGATCTACAGGAGATGAGAGCTGCTACTCAACTGATGAGCCCACTAGAGTAGCTCTTCCGTAACACAGAGTTGTGGGGAATGGGGGTAGTCTCTGTCTCGAATGCCATGGCTTCCCACTATTATTATTGAATTTCGGATGATTTTGTTGAATGAATGTTTTACAATTTATTGTAAGCCCTCTGATCAATCTCTAGAGACTGAATTATTGTCTTTGCTAATTTTTGCTAGTTTAATAAGTGTTGGAGAGGAGAAGAGATTCCTCCAAGCTCTTTGTACTCCTATTCTAGAAGTCTAACCCCTTGAATAGTTTTTAAAAGCACCACTTTCCAGTGTAGAGATTGGGATGACATATAATTATTCAGGTAATTTATGCCGTAAGAGGATTCACATTAGTGTCAATGTTATTTTTCAACATACTCAACTGTTTTTGTTTGTTTGTTTGTTTGTTTTTTGAGATGAAGTCTCGCTCTGTCACCCAGGCTGGAGTGCAGTGGCTGTTGTAAAGTTTTATAATCCTTTGTCATAAAGATAGAAATTATTTTAAAGTTTAATAGCCTGCTTTTTGTACCTATACACAAAACATAGAAGAAAAAAAGTGGTTAGAGAAGAATGTTAATAACCTTTCATTCAATGAGTGAAATTATTCTTGAAATATTTAGTAAGTTATATAACCAAAGTCTTCCTTTAGCTGGAAGCTGGAATTTTTCATAGTGAACTTAATATAGTGCATCTCTTTCATGGGTATTTATTTGATGTAAATGTCACCATCTGGGCTGCAAATTTTCTCTTAGTTAGTTGAAAGGGTCAGTAGGATACCTTTAAAACTTTAAAAAACTCTAAATATATTTAGCGCCTGCACTTAATGATTTGTATCTAAGCTGAGTTCAAGATGTCTAAAACTGGAAGCTATGAGAAATTTCTGTTTTTTCCTCCCCCTCATACTGCTTTTCAGACAGAATCCCCACGTGACTTCATTAATGATGAGGAATAATCACAAAGTATTTTAAGATTATTTCCTGTAAAACTTTGTAGTCTATATCTTATTTTATAAGATGGTAACTATCTCTGTATATGTTCATTTATTTTAATAATGCT
Organism: Macaca fascicularis; assembly: GCF_037993035.2. NCBI lineage: Eukaryota > Metazoa > Chordata > Mammalia > Primates > Cercopithecidae > Macaca > Macaca fascicularis. Next base: position 25,054,705 of record NC_088376.1, on the reverse strand, counting down.
TTTATTATTTTACAGATGGTTTGAACCTTATATTTTGTTTAGTCCATCCTCATCATTTTGATGAAGTAATTGAGTCCAGAGAGTATGTACCTTTGTAAGCTTTACAGTCTAAGGTTACATATATAACTCTAAAGGCAAAAACAAAAACCATAACACTCCTGAAAATCCCTGAAGCAGTGTGTAGTATTTTTTCAGAAAGCTTTCATAAATACAATGTATTTTCTCTGTAATTTAATATTATCATTATTTTGTCTAGCATTAATTTGGTATCTATAACAAATAATTGATTTTAGCCTTAACTTAGCTGTAGAGTCCTAAGGATTATATATTTATATTTTTTCTATTAGACAAGCATTTTCTTGTCTCCTTTCATAACATATGTGGTTCAGTAAAACATAAAATAACTTGTCAATAGTATTAATATAAATATGTAAAATCTTATCTATACATGTCACTTAATTTTTTGAATCCATGAATTAGGAATTATCTAGATTTGTTAGGTTTAAACAAATAATTATTTGCTTTGTTTTGTGCTGTACTATTGCTAAAGAAACTGTCTATATGTTATTATATTTGATCCTCACAACCACCTTATGAAGGTAGATTGGACAGCTTTTATTATTTCTGTTTTATTGATGAAGAATCAGGTTTGGTGTTTAAGTAAATTGCCTACATTTTAGGACTTTAATAATTTGCTCCTGTAGTTACCCATTTATTTTTATGTCACTGGTTAGTCATGGTAGTACTTACTGTCTTGTTTCTTCCAGGGAATACAAAAAAGTCTTGATGATTTTTATTCTAGACAATGTAAGAAGACCAACTTGGGTCATTTGGCATGACCCCGGGGCTAACTGAGGTGTAAGCAATACAAGGTGAGCGTCCCAAAGTCGAAAATTCAAAACACTTTGTGATTCAGACCTTTTTCACCACCAACATAACACTGAAAGGAAATGCTCATTCAGTTCTCAATTGGATTTTTGGATTTTGGATGCCCACTAGGTAGGTGTAATGCACATATTTCAAAACCTGAAAAAATAAAATGTCCAAAACTCTCCCGGGGTTAAGTATTTCAGATAAGGGCTATTCAACTAGTGTAAGTTAAACTTCTGTGAATGCGGAGATTCCTTTTTTCCCTTTCAGCAAACTCCTGTCCTTATTTTAGTTTTAGTTCAATGTCACCTTCTCTGTGAAGGCTGCCGTTTTTCACAGGATACAGAAATCTCTTATTCCCCTGTGCTTTCTCATAGCACTTTTCTACTTGCCTCACTTAGTACAAGTATTATTTGTTCATGCCATGATTGATTATTGAGCTCCTTGAAGGCGAAAGTTGTGATACACCTCTTCACTTCTCCATGGCCTTGAATTAACCATAGTGGAGCTCAGTAAATGTTTTTAAAGTAAATGGATGAATAAATGGTACATACTTGATATGTGTCTGTAAACTGTATAAGCCAAACATTGTGTACTCCCTGTTTCTGGAATAACTGTGCAACGCTAAAAATTTGTTTGCTATATGATGTTTGCTGGGTTTTGTTGCATAAATATTGTGAAATCTTCAGTTGGTGCTTAGCCAATTTATTACTGTTCCACCTCATCACTTATGATTATTTGGGACCTGGATGAAGTAATTTCATTGTAAATGTTGTATTAGTTGAATCTGTGATTTTATAAAATACAAATTATTCAGGAAATTAAATTTCTTATAAAATCAAGTTTGTCGCTTGAACTCTGTCATATTTGTCTAAATTTGTTTAAAAATAAAAATCCTAGCTAAACTCTTGCCTATCCCAGAAATGAATTTAAGAAGGACCATATTCCTTATGAATTATGAAGGGAATTTAAAAGGGAAGCATCCAGGAAGGTGTAATTCGTGTCTGGTAAACTGGCTGTTGTATTTTCTCTGCTTTTCTTCTCTTTCTTTTACCAGCTACCTGTAGACCATTTCCCTGTTTATTAGCTGCAGAACCAGAAGGTGGAATAGGAAATGAAGTTCACATCCTTCAGTTTTGTTATTTGTTAACTGATTTCTTAAATTTCAGGTGTGAAGAACTATAAAAAAGTTAGGTTGTTTGTGCTGCATCCTTATTATTTTTTGCATCCTGTTATCACAGACAGTGATGACTTATGTATAATTGAGTAAAGCTGCAGGAAAGAAAAGCAATTAGGAAATGCCTCTTCAGATTTTCGAGATCTTTTCACACCTCTCTTGGAGAAAAGAATAAAAAAAAAAAAAAAAAAAAAACCTAAATGGATTCTGACTTTTCTTTATCTGTGGTATTTTGTTTTGTTAAATTGTGTGTTATATAATGAATAGTGGAATTGGGTTCAGTTGTGAATTACAGGAAGTGACACACATGATAAAGATTGTGGTTTTATGTCTGTTCAACAAACCACAGTGGAACTGAAATGAAACTATAAATATTTTAACTACACCAATTGCTTTCTGCCACCAACCAGGACTAGTCCTAATGAAAACTAGATATGCTGATACGAAGTTATTGAGAAGCAGTACAGAATATAGGTCCTTATGTAGCATCAGGAAACTGTAGCAGTTTTGAATCTTCTAGGCATACATTAATTTTGATCAGCATAAACAATTATTAGGTTATCTTACTCTTTTAAGAATTGAAGTAGCCACAATAAAGCTATCCTGTATTTTTTTTTCCCCTTGGGGATAAGGATTTAGATTTAATAATAAAATGTGTTTTATATAGTAAATATTCATGAAACAATTAAAAAGCAAATAAAAACATTCAATTCGTGTACTCTTTTCACAATTTACGTACTAATCGGTTGCTAGGCTGGAAGAGAGATATATTCCCACATTATTCATTTACCAGGAGTATACCATACTTTCAGAAGCTTTTTCTTTACTAGTGATGACTCTTAAGATTTTACTGTTAGGATTTGAACCCTTGTAGGTCCTTTAGTATACAGGAAACATTAGGATATATTTAATGGGATATTATAAGTAATTTCCATTCTTATCTTTTCTTGAGTTTTAAAGTCTAAACCCATACTTACTCAGTCTTTGTCCAATAGTCAGAGTGTTTACACTTTGCTAAGTAGTTGTGAAAGTCCTCTCCAATGTATTTGTTTCATTTTTCAGCATGTAAGGCTTGACTGCTTGACTCTTAGTTTGTGTAAGAGAATGTGCTACTGTGAGAAATATAATAATGAATATCTAACCCCTCCATATCACTGACCTTCAGTCTAGTAGAGGAGAGAAACTTATAAAAGTAACTAGGGATTCCTTATATCCTAACCTCTCTTATCCTGGCATAATTATTAATATCACCCCTTTTCACTTTAGGATGTTCTGATTTGAGTGATGAGTGATATAGTCACACTGTCAGTAATGAGGGGAAAGAACAAATATTTTAACCTGATACTTTTTCTGAATTCATGTTCACGTGGTAGAGGATACCATTTGATTCTTGGAGGCTCCCAAATATAATTTTCTGTCTCATTTTGACTTCTTATAGATACATGCTTTGTAATCTTTTATTTTTTTTTAATACATTTTTGAGATGGAGTCTCACTTTCTCGCCCAGGGTGGAGTGCAGTGGCGCGATCTTGGCTCACTGCAACCTCCACCTCCGGGGTTCAAGTGATTCTCTTGCCTCAGCCTCCTGAATACCTGGGTTTGCAGGCACCTGCCGCCAAGCCTGGCTATTTTGTGTTTTTAGTAGAGATGGTGCTTCACCATTTTGGCCAGACTGGTCTCGAACTACTGACCTCAGGTGATCCTCCTGCCTCGGCCTCCCAAAGTGCTGGGATTATAGGCATGAGCCACCGCGCCCAGCTGACTGTAATCTTTTAAAAAGGAAGAGAAGGGTACCAATTATCTGGCTTTTCAAAAGTTTTCAAAAATTTTTTGAGTTTTTGTGATTAACCGTTTGAGCAGCTGCTGCGATTTTTATGTTCTTAAATTGGTTAGATTAAGAGAAACATTTAAGATATGTCTGTCCGTTGCCTTTTTCTAAATAATTTATTATTAATGTCACATATTCTATAAAAAAAGAGTATGAGGTTGTATGTAGTTTTGACTTGAGATTTTCCAGAAGTCTTTTAATGGCACATAAAGGTTCTTTTATTTTATTTTATTTTAAATACTTTAAGTTCTAGGGTACATGTGTACAACGTGCAGGTTTGTTACATATGTATACATGTCCCATGTTGGTGTGCTGCACCCACTAACTCGTCATTTACATTAGGTGTATCTCCTCATGCTATCCCTCCCCCCCTCCCCCCACCTCACGACAGGCCCCGGTGTGTGATGTTTCCCACCCTGTGTCCAAGCGTTCACATTGTTCAGTTCCCACCTATGAGTGAGAACATGCAGTGTTTGGTTTTCTTTTCTTGCGATAATTTGCTCAGAATGATGGTTTCCAGCTGTATCCATGTCCCTACAAAGGATATGAACTCACCCTTTTTTATGGCTGCATAGTATTCCATGGTGTATATGTGCCACATTTTCTTAATCCAGTCTGTCACTGATGGACATTTGGGTTGGTTCCAAGTCTTTGCTATTGTGAATAGTGCCGCAGTAAACATTCGTGTGCATGTATCTTTATAGCAGCATGATTTATAATCCTTTAGGTATATCCCCAGTAATGGCATGGCTGGGTCAAATGGTATTTCTAGTTCTAGATCCTTGAGGAATCACCACACTATCTTCCACAATGGTTGAACTAGTTTACAGTCCCACCAACAGTGTAAAAGTGTTCCTATTTCTCCACATCCTCTCCAGCACCTGTTGTTTCCTGACTTTTTAATGATTGCCATTCTAACTGGTGTGAGATGGTATCTCATTGTGGTTTTAATTTGCATTTCTCTGATGGTAATAGCACATAAAGTTTAATCTGCAATACAGAATCTGATATACCACGCCTTTCCTCTCACCATCATCTACTCCATTTTACTAACGTGAAACTCCTTAAGCAGCCTTTTAACTAGGAGAAATATTTGTATAAGCCAATACAGAAAGATTATTTGTTGCACTTATAGGCAGGTTTGTTTGTGGCTGCAGTTAGTATTAGACTGTCACTTGGGATGTTATTCTGGAATTGCTTTTTCTCATTCTTTCAGTGAAGATATGTGACTCATTCTCTTTTTTCCTTTTGCAAAGCAAAGGCTCGACAAAATTTTATAGATGGGTGAAATGTTTTACAGGTCTGAAAAAAGTGTTGTAAACCTGCTCATGAGGTTCAGACTAAACTTCTGTGCATAAATTAGGAATTGGTGTTGTCTAGGAGTTTGTGAAGATGAAGTTTTTCGGGGTTCTGATTTCATGAAGTGTCGTTCTAGATTTCTGTCAATCTCAATTATAGTATGATAGAGGTATGCTGATTTCTTGCTTAACAATAATTATGTAGTATTGCAATAAGTAGTATACAATAAGAACGTATGTCCTTATTGTACATATTGTATGTAGTGTACAATAAGTATACTTACGTTGTCTTATTACCATAAACATAGAGCAGTGGTCATGATATATACTGAGGAAATCAAATGTTTTCTTTTTTTGTGATCTAATATGAAAACTGATGCAACATTTCTGGATTATTTGCGACAATAAAAATGAAAAGAAATATGATACATGCAGTAATCTCGACAAGCAAATTTCCTAATTTGCAAAATAAAAAGTTATATTAGATGATCTCTAAAAAGAACCTTCTATATCTGTGTCATCTTTGAATCTGTAAAATACAGTTGGTCCCTGACTTAAGATGGTTAGATTTAAATTTTTTTGACTTTGCAATGGTGCAAAAGTGATAAACATTCAGTAGAAAATGCACTTCAGTGTGGTATTCAGTGAATTACAGGAAATGTTCAACATGTTATTTAAAATAAGCTTCGTGTTAGATTTTGCCATATTTTGCTCAACTGTAGGCTAATGTAAGTGTTCAAGCATGTTTAAGATAGGCTAGGGTAAAGCTGTGATGTTTTAGTAGGTTAGGTATGTAAATGCATTTTTGACTTTGGATATTTTCAGTTTATGGTGGGTTTATTGGGATGTAATACCATTGTAAGTTGAGTTGCATCTGTAGATTCATTTAGCTAAAAATGCCTTAATCTCTCTCTCTCTCTCTGTCTCTCTTTTTTTTTTTTTTTTTTTTTGAGACGGAGTCTTGCTCTGTCGCCCAGGCTGAGTGCAGTGGTGCGATTTCGGCTCACTGCAACCTCCGCCTCCTAGATTCAGGGGATTCTCCTGCCTCAGCGCCCTAAGTAGCTGGATTGCAGGTGCCTGCTACCATGCCCGGCTGATTTTTATATTTTTTGTAGAGATGGTTTCACCATGTTGGCCAAGCTGGTCTCGAACTCCTGACCTCAAATGATCTGCCCACCGCGGTCTCCCAAAAGTGCTGGGATTACAGGCATGAGCCACCGCTCCTGGCCTAAAATGCCTTAATCTTGATAGTCTTTTTGGACATGCACTATTTAAATTGAGTACAATACTCATACTTATGCCCTTGCCCCCTTCTCCCTGGATCTTATTTGCTAAAGTAGACATTGATTTCTCTTGAGAATGTAACAAAATTTTTTATGAATATTTTAATGTTTAGTGAAAAGGTGAGAATTCTCAGACATGAATTTTTATATTTGATAATAGGAAACTCTAGTTATAGGGAAAAGTCAGTATTTTGAAAAGGCAAACCAAATAGGCAAATATTTATGGAGTTTCTAACACAAGCAAGGCTCCCTGTGCCAGAATGGGCATCAGAAAATGTCCATTGAGTGAACATTCAATAAATTTTGTCAGTTGCTGTGGGGGATAAAATTGCATATAATTTTCACTTTATAGTTTGTTTTGAATGTGCTGGAAACAGTTAAAAGTAAATGCATGTTTTTATTTTGCCAAAGTATCAAGACAGAATAGTAGGCAGACAATTGGTATTTACACAGGCAAAAGGGCAGATTCTCTGCCAAATGGTTGTAAATGAATTGACGCAAGAAATTTAAATATTAAGCTTTGATGAGAGATTGTTAAATTTTCTCAATATTATTGTTTCTATTGGTATGCAAGCTAATTAGATACAACAAATAATTGGAGCCGGTGGCTCAGACTGGCTTGCCACCATTGGCACACACACGGGAGGGTGGCACGGTTGTCCTTATTGTTGGCCAGGAAGTCTTCAATCAAGGCTTAACTGTAATCTTATCTGCAAATTCCTCCTGGTCTTCTCTGGAGAACGTTGCCTTACATGTGTCTCTGGAAACAAGGAATTTCCCAGGAAATCCTCACCATCTTTACTGTCTGTGATATTAGTACAATTTGTACTCTGCCCTTTTAAAATATTTTAGTAATCTTAAAACTTGACCACTCTGGAAGAATGGAGAAGTTCCATATTTGGCAAGAATAAAAAGTATTACAAAGCATCCTGCTTCTGCATTAAGTGGTAGTTTAAACAAAGCTGCTGATCTTAATCTTAATTGTGCATTTAAAAAAACAGGAATCTTGTTAAAAATTTATATTTCTGTGATGCTACCCCATACATTTTAATACAGTAGGCATGGGATAAAACAAACACTCGAGAAGCTAGCCTTTCCTCAGCTTTCCTAGAATGGAGACTGCCTCCCAAAATATTCAGAAGTCAGAAATGATTTTAAAACTAAAGTGTTTATGAACAAATTTAAATAAATTTGGTCTGTAAATAGGTACTTCAGAGCTGAACTTGGTACCCTCTTTTCACAGCTCTAAATGTGATACTTTCAATTACATGAACTCATTAGTCTCTATTAGCATACTTCCAGACATTAGAAATAAGACTTTGAAAGAGCTCTTCTCTTATTTTATTGTATGGAAGTAAACATTGAAAATCCTTACAAAAATAAATTTAGTCTACATTGCTGGCAGGATACATTTATTCTATAGGAGGTAGGTGACAGCTGTTTTTAAAACTTTGTCACACAAGTACAAGAAAGATTAAAATCCTGTGGTCCACATTATATATTGAATAGTACACGAATTACAAGGAGGAATGATTTGGGGTGTCCTCTCATTGAGTCACTTGAATTTGGGTAAGGCAGAGTGCTTTCCCTGGAGGTGTATGGAGAGAATTCAAATGACCCCTTCATTGTCCAGCAGCTTTATGCATCAAGATTGGACTAGAAAAATTGTGGGATGAATGAATTTAGGATTCTAAATTGTGGGATGAATGAATTTTAGGATTCTAAAATGTTCCAAGCTTTTCAGTTCTTTCTGTTTGCATAGTTGCATTGTAAGAACAGATTGAATTACTATCCTGTGCTCAGAAAACACATTTGAGGTTAGTTTTGTCCAAAGAGCATATTTATTCTTCCGTAATAAAAGTATATGAGTATTTATTGTTATTAAAAAATATTAGAATGAAACTGTTAAGCTATTTAATTATTTCTAATTATCTTTTATGATTCTGTAATACCTAGGTAGTTTATGCATATAATTAATATATTAGTTGACTACTCTTGCTTTTTTCTTTTTTTAAAAAAGTAATGTTTGCATGGAATATATTTTTCTGTTCATTTTCTTTCAACTTATTTATGTATTACTTTGGATTTTAAAAGTAAATCAAAGCCAAATTCACATCTTAAATGTTCTCATGAAGTTCTTTTGAATTTTTTCCATTAATGTCAGAATACGTGTTTGGGTAAGTGGCACAAACACTTTTAAAATGTAGAAAATGGAATATTGGTACAAAGTAGAGTAGAAACAGAGCTTTATTCAATAAGTCAGTCTTTAAGTTATTAAACAGATATTTGTTCAATACCTGATAGGTGCCAGGTTTAGGTGCATTGTTTAGGTGCCAGAGACATAGTAATGAACTAAACACAGAAAACAAAATACTGCCGACCTGGAGTTTACATTGTAGTGGAGGAAGAAGAAAATGAACAAATAAACTATATCATATGTCAAAATGTAATAAATACTTTGGAGCAAAGTCAAGCTGGGAAGAGAGCAGAGTAAATAGCTATCAATGGATGGGGGCGTGGAGGGGGTAAGGTGATTTCACATAGGGTGATCAGAGAAGACCTCTCTGATAAAGTGACATGAAGACCGTAAGATGGTGAGGAGGAGACAAGGTGTGCTGATTTGTCTGGTGGAAGAGTGTCTGAGGTAGAAAAGGGCATGCTGACATGTTGGAGGGACCAATGGGAGATTAGTGTAACTGGAGAAGAGTGAGCCATGGAAAGAGTGGGAGGAGATGAGAGAGAGGAAGCAGGGAATTGAGCCGTGGTGAATCCAGTAGGATATGGTAAAGACTTTGGTTTATGTGAGATAAGAAATCACTAAGCGTTTTGAACAGAGTGGTCACATGATTTAGCTTACATTTCAAAAGGAACATTTGGTCATTTGTGTATACTTGTCTAGTTGCTTAGTGAACAACAGCAGGAAGACAAGAATTTAATGCAACTAATTTTTAAATCTTTTTTAAAAGATGAAGTTGGACTAGCTAATTTCACATGGCCTTTTTACTTCTAAAGCCCTATGCTTCTTTACCTCAATATGGATCTGAAGTAATTGATTTAAAAAATTTTAAAGTATGTAAAGGAATATTGTGGAATAATTATTTGTATTAATGCTATTGCTGTATATTCAATGCTATTTTATATTTATATCTTTCCACTTTTTTTTTTTTCTTGAGATGGGGTTTCGGTCACCCAGGCAAGAGTACAGAGAGGCGTGATATTGGATCACTGCAGCCTTGACCTCCTGGGCATCGATCCTCCTACCTCATCCTGCTGAGTAGCTGGGACTACAAGTGTGTGCCATTATGCCTGGCTGATTTTTGTATTTTTAGTAGAGACGGGGCTTCATGATGTTGCCCAGGGTGGTTTTGAACTCCTGGGCTCAAGCAATCCACCTGCCTGGACCCCTACAAGCATGAGCCATTGCACCTGGCCACCTTGGCACTTCTGAAAAACAAAAGCATACATGGCAGTTATTAAAATAAAGATAAATCACTGGGAAAAAAACATTTAAAAGCATGTGATTTTAAATTTTAAAAGCTGCATGTAATAAGATTTTGAAGAAAGAAAAATTAATAGGATTTATGTAACGGAAGAAAATAGTTGTGACAGAAAACTGGGCTAAGGAAATTGGTGCATTTGAACACAAATTTTAGCTTTGAGTTTCCTGGCAGCCAGTGGGGGGTGTGTGTGTGTGTGTGTGTGCGCGCGCGCGCGTGTGTGTTTGCAGCTATGGATATATCTCTAGGAAATTTATCAGGTGATGTTTTTGTTTGAGAAAAGGAGTAGTAGTTAGTTACCTAGGAAATCACTTCTAGGTGCCAACCAAATGTATTTCACTAAGACTTGAAATCATTTTGATAATTTAAAAGAAACCCAGCACTTTGTAAGACTCCCTTGACACTTTAAAAAGTGATGACAGGTGTGCATAGCTGTTAGCCCTGGAAAATATAGCTATACATTTCGTTTTACAGGTGATAAAAGTCTGTATTTTGAAGCAGAGATTTGTGAAAATTACTATGAAAAGTATGACATTGGTGATGCATTACCCCCCACCTCATCTGCAGGTCCCACTGGTACCTCTATATTGGTTCTGTTCTTTAATAGATCATAATTCAGCCTTAATCTGAAATACCTAACACCCTGGAAGGCTCTCTGAGACTAGTGGTTTTCGAACTGTGTTCCAGGGGATCATGGAGGCATATCAAATGCAGAGAGTCCTGAGCTTCTAGAGTTTTGAAGAAAGGATTCTTTTTCAATTTAAATATTTCTTAAATTTCATACTCAGTGTTCCTCAAATATGATATTTATCTGTGTCTCTTTGGAAGGCTATAAAAGCTGAGGGAATAAGGACATTTGAGTGACTAGCCTTGGTTATTTTTTTCTTTAAGAGAAACATGAGAGTTATTAGGACTAAAAGATATTTTGATGTTTCATATCAGCAATAGGGAGGGAGAACCTCAGGCAGGTTTTCCTCCCCACCTCCTAAACCTTTTGTATTCCTAAGAGATAGGTTTTCTGGCACAAAATTGCCCGCCATGCCTGTTTGACTCAGTTTTTTTCACCTGTAAGAGAAAAAATTAAGACCCTACAAAGCTTCCCTAGCCTTCCTTTGTTTCGATTAGAAAAGAGTGATGAATGACAGTGTTAAAATAATTTGACAGTATTTATAATCCTGTGTATTATGATTGTTAGTAGTAATAGTAGGAGCAGTAGTATCTCGTAGTAGTTCGCAGTTTAGAAAATATTTGTTTCTGAGTATTAAATAACATGTATATATCTGAGAGATATATGTGATACATGTCTGAACATATTTATGAGAGATATATTAGTCATCACCTCCACATGACATGAATACAATCAAGCTTTATAAAGGTTAGGTAACTAGCCTAAGATAACAGACTAGTAAATACTAGAATCTGAGACTCAAGTTCAGATCATAGAACTTCAGATCTCATGTTCTCTCAGTTGTATTATTGTTAAATTAAAAGTTTCAGTTGTTGATGCATTTTGTCCTCACAGAAAGATCAACATTAATTTGATTCTTTGTATTATTTAGAAAAGAAACAGTTTCTATCCTTATCGAAAACTTACTTAAATTGAAATATGCACTCTCATATCTAGTAATAAGACATATTTTATTAGATTGGTGCAAAAGCCATTGTGGTTTTTGCTATTAAAAGTAATGACAAAACCTAGTAGTAATAAAATAGTCTGTTCTGATTTTTCTTTTAAAAAGAGGTTTAAAGGTTTCCTCATCTACTTTTTTCTAGTAAAACTTACTAGTACTTTGGGGTTAATTACTTTTATTGTATTTTTTTTTCTTTTTTGAGATTATGAGAAGGCTTTCAAGAAATCTCTGTCTTTGTCTTCTAAGCCCTCGAGATCTTTTTCTCCATCACTATTGATGGGGCACAGCCGTTGGTGTGTAAACATCCTACAACTGCATGTCGGTGGTACCTACTCATAGGAAAAGATTTTAGTGTACAAAAAGGAGGCCAGTATATTTCTATTTCACCATTTTTTAATGACCAGAAATTCCAGAATAAAACATAGTAAGTGAAGAAATTATAACTATAATTTCCAAGTTTATTTTAAATAATCTAGAATGACTTTTGGATAAAAAGGATATGTTTTGAGTAACAATGCAAACAAGACTTTAATAGCAAAGATTCAGTAAGCTGTATTAGTATATTTTGGTACTGATGAAAGATCAAATGTATTATGTTTTTCTTTTTGCTTAGGTGATACTTTTCATGCCTCCAGTACAGACCTTCTAATGTATTTTTCTGGGCAGGAGCACGTTCAGCCACAGGCTCTGGAAAAAGGCAATTAGCTATGTGATTCAGGTTGATCTTATATTGATCAGCTATTGATAAGTGAATTATCCAGAATAGCTATCTGTTCTGTTTGAAATTCAGCTATTTTTTTTCTTGGTCTGTAAAGATCTTTACATTTACGATGCAATTGGCATTTCCATTTTGTGAAAATTTGAGAGAAAAGAAACTTTTGGGCCTTAAAAGCTCTGGCAAGTATCATATTAAATATGCACATAGATGAGCACTATGCCGAAATAAAATGGTTTATTTTCCAGTTATGTAGATTGCCGGGCATCTTAATTCTTCTTTTGCTGTGCTTTCAAATGTGTTATTTTGTGGCTCTCAAATATATTTCCTTAAATATTTGGTGACTCCTTGGAGTTAGAAGAGAAAGGAATTTTACCGTCATTTTATTAGTGCCCGTCAATTCTGATGGGGGTAAAAATTGTAGAAGCTGATACAGTAAAGATGAAGAAAAAATAGAAATTTGGGGAGACTGACCCTGGCTTTCATTGGCCTAGTTCATTTCTGCCCTTCCTTTCTGTAGATTTAAATAAAGACAAATACTTATTTTGACCAAATCACAGACATATTAGGCATTTTTGGGGGTAGATTGTGGAAGTAAAATAAACTATAATATTTCTTGAGTTTGCTTATTTCTTGTAGCAGTGTCTATATTAATGCATCTTGAATTTTATGCAATGTAATTACTGTTTAGTGAAATTTTAAAAAGTTTTTTAAGAGACAGGGTCTTACTCTGTCACTTAGGTTGTTGTGCAGTGGCACAATCATGGCTCACTCACCGCAGCTGGGGACTCATGGTCTCAAGTGATCCTCTCACCTCAGCCTTCTGAGTAGCTGGGGCAACAGGCATATGCCACCCCCACCTGGTTAATTTTAAAATTTTTGTAGAGATGAGGTCTCACTGTGTTGTTCAGGCTGGTCTTGAACTCTTGAGCTCAAGTGATTCTCCTACCTTGGCCTCCCAAAGTGCTGGGATTACAGGTGTGAGCCACCAGGTCCAGCCTTAATGAATAATTTTTTAAAATTGAAAAGTCAAAAAAATTATTATGAATAAGGTAAAAGGTATACAGTTTGACTTAGCTCTTTGCTCAAAAAACTGATAACGTAATAGGTAGTGTAAGCCTCCCCAGTGCCTCAAAATACCAGATACTGTGTTCATCATTCTCTCAAACATGAGTGGTGAAAGTAAGCTTATTTCATTTTCTTATGATACCAGCTGTGCTCTTGACGAGGACTGTCTTATTTTCACTTACTAGTAAAAGTGAAAGAGGAACATTGTTTTAACATTTCAAAAATAAGAATTAATGTTTAATTATTGTTGATTTGAAATAATCAGTTTACTAATATGTTGGTTCAGGTTTCCTGAGATGCAAGAAAATAATAATTGTACCTGACCGGGGGGGTGGGAAAGGAAGGAATGAAAAGGGGAAGAGAGGAGAAACCAGTTGCAATGAATTATAGTCCTTATTGTGTTACTTTTTGAGAAATAAAATGGGCTTTGGTTTCTAAAAAATATACTGTATCTGCAATAATAAAAGTCATAATCTTTCCCAGATTTCCTATAGGCAAATTATTTTAGTGGGAAAGTACATTTAAAGGCCCATTTATTTCTTCAGTCACATGATAGTAAAAGTTTTGTCAGAAGGTCTGCTGAACTGAGAATACAGAATCAATGGCAGTGACAAAACATCTAAAAATTTCCAGTCACCATCTCTTTTAAACATACTGGTCCTTGCATTAGTCCTTAAGCCAACATAAATGATCTTTAATGTAAAATTGCAACAAGTACATAAAGCAGGCTAACCTAGATATTGGGTATCTCAAAGCAGTTGGATTTAACGTAAGTGATGATTAACAAAATCCAATACTGTAATGAACTTTTGAGAAAAGAATAGTTGAGTACGCTTTTTAATTGTGTGTTTGTAGTTTTGGCTTTTTTTTATTATTATTTTGGCCATAAGCTCATTATGTTAATCTTTTTTTTTTTTTTTTTTTTTTTTGAGACAGTCTCGCTGTGTCGCCCAGGCTGGAGCACAGTGGCGTGATCTTGGCTCACTGCAAGCTCTGCCTTCCAGGTTCACGCCATTCTCCTGCCTCAGCATCCTGAGTAGCTGGGACTACAGGCAACCACCCCCGCTTGTGGCTAATTTTTTGTATTTTTAGTAGAGATGGGGTTTCACCATGTTAGCCAGGATGGTCTCGATCTCCTGACCTCGTGATCTGCCTGCCTCAGCCTCCCAAAATGTTGGGATTACAGGCATGAGCCACCGTGCCTGGCCATGTTAATCAGTTTTAACAGTGTTTCTCCATTTGCTGGATAAAAATTTGTCTGATTGGCTGGGTGCAGTGGCACATGCCTGTAATCCCAGCACTTTGGGAGACTGAGGCAGGTGGATCAGTTGAGCTCAGGAGTTTGAGATCAGTCTGGGCAACGTGATGAAGCCCCATCTCTACAAAAAGTACAAAATCAGCCAGCGTGTTGGCCCATGCCTGTAGTCTCAGCTACTTGGGAGGCTGAGGTGAGAGGATCACTTGAGCCTGGGAAGCAGAGATTGCAGTGAGCCAAGATCATGCCACTGCACTCCAGCCTGGGCAACAGAGTGAGATCCTGTCTCAAAAAAAAAAATCAGCTGATTACTACTTTATAGTTATATTTCCAACATTAGCTAGGCAGTATAATGCAGCAGAAAGGATCCAGAAGTCTTCACATCCACAGAAATTGTAGAAAGTGTAGTTTCTGTGTATTGCAGGTAGTTGTCAGTCACTGTATCTAGCTAATTTTCAATAATATCTTTTGGTTCATTTATTCATTTAGGCATTCGTTCAGTACTAATTCATCCCTCTTTGTGTGCTGTATTCTGTGTCGAGCACTGGGAATGTAACAGTGTGCAATACAAAGTCCTTGCCTTTAAGGAATTTATAATCTAGCTGGGAAGGTCTACTTGATGAATTGCAGATGAGTTTAGCACAAATTGTCATTGAGAGATGCTGCATGCTTTAGGATGATTTCACATAGGAGTCTAACCCAGACTGGGAGTTCAGGGGCAACTTTACTGAGGAATAATATTTAAGTGAAGACTTGAATGATGTATAGGAGTTAGCAGGACTAAGGCGGAGATGTAAGGAGAAGGAGTACCTATAGTTTAGTAGGAACAGTATGTGTAAGAACTGGAGTGTGAAAGAAGAATTCAAAAAGGTTAATATAGATGGATTGTAGAGAATATTGAGTGATTTGAAGCTAGAAAGATTGGTAGGAGTTAGATCATGCAGTGTTTTAGGCTATGCTGAGGATTTTAGACTTTATCTGACATATAGAGAAAGCCATCAAAATGAGTAAAAGTGGATTGATTAGTTTGTCTGTTTAAAGGCTAAGCCCCTGGAGATTGGAGGGGAGCAAAATTGGATGTGTGGAGAGGACCAAAGGCTGTGGTGGCAACTTGATTGAAAGATGTGGTATCTTTGGGGAGAAAAGTGGGCAGGGTCTGAGAGCTGCTTGGGAAGTATAATAAACAAGACTTGCAACCATGAGAAAAGATTACTTAAGATTTCTTCCTGGTGTTGCTATCACCAAGATGGGTAAAACTGGATGGATTTGTTGGTACACTCCCAGTGGTTGTATTTGTGGCATGTCATTTGTGCATTTTACGATCAAAATGTGCAGTCTAACTGGCTCATTAAAAACTTGACAAAATGTAGGTGAGATAGCAATTCTGAAACAACTTTATGTGTAGTTTAAGCAACTAAATATGTGGTGGATATTAAGAGTTAATTTTTTTAACATCAGAAAAAAAGAGCTAGAAATAAGGTAAAGGGGAATCTCTAATGAACCTTGGATTGGAGTTTGAGATATCAGTATGAATGAATGGAGATAGAGAAAGAGAAGGTTGTGTATATGTGTATGAATACATGTATACATCATATATTTCTTACTTCTGTTCATGAGAGGGCCTAGAAGCAATGACATCATAGCTCCAGTCAATACACCTAGTACCAGATCTTGGGTTCAAGTGCCAGGCACCAGTAAAAGGAACCAGGGCTTCTTGGAAAAACTGAATTGGGGACTGGGACTGGGAAAGTACAGGATGAAAGTGACAAAATGTTCAAAAAATGATGGGAGCATGTCAAAAGAATGTATGAGCCCATGCTAAGGAGCTCCCCGTGGCCAAATTAGGGACACTTTGAGCACTATAGTAATGAGCCATAACCCATAAAATAAAAAGAAGTATCCAGTTATAATTAAATAAATACAAAGGGGAGAAGGGAACACACTTTCTTGCCATGGAATTTCAATTAATAAATGAAGAGTCATTGATACAGGAAACCACCATTTGAGAAACACTACAGTAATAATTGTTATAGGTGAGAACAGTTAGTGGACAATATAAGATGGTTATAAACAGGATATTTACAGTCACAAAAAGAGAGCTTACTAAAAGGTACTTACTATAATTATAAAGGAATCATAGTAACCTTGCAGTGGAGAAAGTGGACATCTTCTTAACCAAGTAATCAAAGTAGACATATCAATAATGAGACATGGATATCATGTACTTTCTAATATGATGTACTGAGAAGGACACAACATTACTTTTGTGGTATTCTTAACAAAAATGCATATCCTGAATTTAATCGTAGAAAACGTCAAACCCAAATTGAGGGCCATGCTACAAATCAATTGACTAGATTTTTAGAAAGTGTCAAGATTATGGAATATGAACTAAGCAACTGTGCCAGATTAAAGGAAACTAAAGAGATCTGATAACTAAATGCAGTGTGGTATTCTGGATCAAACACTAGACTAGAAGGAAGATATTAGTAGGACAATTAACAAAATTTGAATAAAGTTTGTAGATCAGTTAATAGAATATTATCAGTATTAGTTTCCTGATTTTGATAATTGGACTGTGGTTATATGTTAACATTTGGGAAAGCTGGGTAAAAGGAATATGAGATTTCTTTGTGAAATGCTTTGTAAAGTCTGAAATTATTTCAAAATTAAGAATTAAAAAATTACAGAAACCTAGAGACCCTAGTTAAATGCTTTCTTTAATGAAGGGGAGAGGAGATGATATGGTGGGGTTGGTTTTATTAAATTTGACTTTATAATTATGTGTTATGTTTTAATTATGATTCCTATTTACCTCACTTGAGGATTTTTTTTTTTTTCAATCTTCCCATTCTCTTCTTAAACATTATCTTGGGAACAGGTGTATTTTTATTGTGTTAGCAGCATGTGTCTTTAAAATATTTTCTTAAAATACAGTAATTGAGCTTCTAGAAATGGTTTCACTTTAACCTGATTTAAAATAATCAAAGAAGTCAAAGTGATTAATTTTATGTTTGTTTTAGTTTATTTTTAATTGTCAGGAATAACTGGAAATACTGAAATATTTAGAGAAAAAGAGGATGAAAAGAGGGAAAACATTTAAAATCTTTAAATATTTGGATAATACAGTGAATTTTCAGTTGTTAACTCCCATTTAATACATAGGTAAGCCGAAGCATAGAAGCTTAACTGTTTTGCCAGGACTGCATAGTTAACCTATATTGGAGGTGACATTTTAACTTGTGTCTGTGTGTCAGGCTTCAAATTTTCCCGCAATACTGTAATGAATAAAGAATGTATATATTCTACTGAATTTTAAAGAGCCATTGCTCTTTAAAATTTTTTCTTTTTGCCTGTTTGATAATCATGTTTTCAGAATGCACAGTTTTTAACATTTATTTACATTAAATTTTTAGCTAAAATACAGAGTATTTATAAATTGGTTATGGACAAGTGAGGAAAAATAATTTGCATCTACTATGCAGTATATTTTTTTCTTCTTGTGAAGCAAGTGCCTGTCATGCTCCTGAAAATATAAATATGAAATCTGAACAGTTGATGATTATAAGAATAATTACAGGTTGCCATTATGAAGCACACAATCACACCTAATCCTTTAAATAAATGTGCTTAACTACACTAAAATACATGTTTTAAAATGTTAAGCAGAGACATTCTAAAAAGACACATGGAAACCATTTAATTTTTTTAAAGAAAAAGCTGCTGAGTGGGTCCATAGTGGGAATTGTTTTAAAACAAGAAAAAAGAAATCTTTAGCCCTGGAAACCCTTCTTGGACTGCATGAGAATTAAATTTCCTGATGTAGCCTGTAAGTCAGTCAGAACAGGGAAGGCTGAATGCTGGGAGCGATAGGTATGTTTATTAACTCTGAAATACTGAAAGTCAGAAACATGTGAAAAGGATGGTCATGTTAAGTAGAATCTTTAGGGTGGATATATAAACCATTTCTTTGCCTTCTATTCAGGCAATGCACTTTCACCCTTCTATTGTGTTTCCTCGTTTCCTACCCTTTCTTTTCGTACTCCCCCCACCAGGAGTGAGGCACCAACACCAATGGGAGAGTTTTAGATTCCTTAGAAAATCTAATGCTTATATAAGTGGGCACATCAAATGATCTTTGCCACAAAAATGATGAATGTTTCTTTTGAAATGCAAACCGTGGTTTCAAGAAGGTTATGCTCACAGAGTCAGGAGCCTTGCATTGAAAGGGTGTAAGTCTTGCTAATAGCGTAAATTTCTGTTTTTTCACTCAACTGCAGCATTAAATATTGGAGGTAAGACTACAGACCTAGACATCAGACTGGGAAGCAACAAATTATCTTACTGGTGGTGATGTTCCTTATAGTAATAATGATGAACTTTCATAGAGCACTTCCTGTGTGCCAGACAGGAACCCATTAACTCATTTCATCTTTACAGTCGTTTAAGTACTCATCTTATCCACATTGTGTGGATGAAGAAACTGAAGTATAATTAGATAAATTTACCCAAAGCCACACTATTGAGATTCTTCTTGAGGGCATTGTAGGTCTCATTTTGGACGTATGAACCCTGGTAGTTATAAATACAGTATATGTTTTTCTAGTTGTGTCTTCACCTGGAATCTTCAAGACCACAGGCTAAAGGTTTGAGTGTAGGTAAGCTTAGGTATAGGGTCTGCAGTTAAGCATCTTACCCAGCTGACAGCTGTGAGCAGAAATTAAAGGTAGCATTTTAAAACTGTGTCTCCCACAGCTACTCTTACCTACATAAGCTGTATTCTAAAGCATAATCATTTCCCCTCTTTTCTTTCACTTCCTTCTTCTCGTTCTTTTTTTTTTCTAAAAATACTTTAGTAATTTTAATCTTGTAGTAATTGATCAAACTATTTGCTTGCAAAAGTATCTGGCCAATTTTTTCTTTGTGGAAAGTAAACAGCAGTCAGCTAGCTGTGTATCAGTTTATCTTAGTTCTCAAAAGGACTCAATGAGAAGATGTAAACAATTATGACAAAACCAAGACCCAAACCACAAAAGACTTTAAGTAATTATGTGTATATAATTCCATATAACAAACCTAATAAGTGATAGTCTGGAAGCAAAAGAGAACAAACATTTGTTGATTTCTTGCCCAAGTATTAGGTGTTTACAAAATGTATTGTTTACAATGGAGACTTTGAAATTTCAAATTTGTTTAGATTAGTTGGAGGAGGGAGGAAAGTATTGACAGAAACACTATTTCTGTCTAGCTTTAAAAAGGGGATTTAAGCATTATGGGGGTACTTTGATTTAGTTTTTGTTTTGTTTCGAGTTTTTTGGAGACAGGGTCTTGTTCTCTTGCCCAGGCTTGAGTTCTGTGGCACAATCATGGTTCACTGCAGCCTCAACCCCTTGGGCCCAAGTGATCCTCCCACCCTAGCCTCCCAAGTAGCTGGGACTCTTGGTACACGTTACTATGCCCCACTATTTTTTAAATTTTTTGTGTAGATGGGGTTTCGCCATGTTGCCCAGGACCTTAGTTTATTTGATTGCATAGTTTATTTAGCACAGGAGGGGATATGATAGGAGAGCTCTTCCTTCCACAGATAAAAATGTTCTCTTCCTTGCTTATAGACATTTTACTTTAGTCTCTATGAGATTGTGTGAATTTTTCTGTGGTCGTAGGCTAAATTTTAACACTACATAAACTATGTTTCTGGTTATAGAATGCAGATGCATTCTACAGTGCACCAATGTATTTGTTTATAGTTGGTTTTATTATTTATTATTTATTCATATGTGTATATTTAAACATTCCTGACTTGGTTCCTGACACCAAGAATACATATATTTTCTTGGAAATACTATGGAATATAAATGAATATTAACGTCACACTGTGTTGATCAGGGGAATTTGATAGAAATGGAAGGGGAAACTTTTCTTAATAAGTCCTAAAGCCAAGAATAAATTTTTATATATTTTTTCTGCTTCGTAACTATGGAAAATTATTGCAACCAAACTGTTGAAACCATTTTTAAAATTAAAAGAATTGTTGTTTTAGGACAGATTTTTAAGAGAATACTTTATTTTGGGGTGGGGGGGTCTTTTGCCATTATTGTTGCTGTGCTGGAGGAATGGTGCTTATGCTTTTGGTAGCATAGCTAGTGGTCTGACATGAAAAACGCTTAAAACTTACCGTATATTGGGTCTTTAACTGTTATTTTATGTTAAAATCTTACTTATTAGTGTATATATATATGTGAATACATACATATGCAAACTACATTTTCTTATTTTTAAATTATCTTAAGATACATGAAGGATTTAACATGTTCATGACACATTGTGACATGGAAATGTACTTAGGACTTAATCTAAATTGACAAAAAAGCAAGATGCAGGACTGAATTTGTAATATATTCAATTTAAAAAATTTCTGGCCAGGCGCAGTGACTCACACCTGTAATCCCAATACTTTGGGAGGCTGAGGCAGGTGGATCACCTGAGGTGAGGAGTTCAAGACCAACCTGGCCAACATGGTGAAGCCTCATCTTTATTAAAAATACAAAAAGTAGCTGGGTGTGGTGGCACACACCTGTAGTCCCATCTACTCAGGAGGCTGAGGCAGGAGAATCGCTTGAACCTGGGAGGCAGAGGTTGCAGTGAGCCGAGATCGCACCACTGCACTCCAGCCTCGGCGACAGACACTCCATCTAAAAAGAGAAAAAAAGTTCTGAAGTGAACATGTGTATTACTTTTAAAGTAAACTTTTGTGAAGTATGTGACATGCTCCTCTGGTGAACACATCTGTGTAACCGGTGCCAGATTTAAAAAAAGAACATTGCCGGTGTTCTTTCCAAGGAGACCTCCTGCCTCCTTCACTTAGCCACTGTTTGGGCTTCTCACACCATTGATAAGTTTTGACTGTTTTGAGACTGTACATAAATGGAATTACACAGCACTGCTTTCCTGTGTCTGGTTTCTTCTGCACATTGTTTGAGATTCGTACATATTTTATGTGATTGTGGTTTATTATTATTGCTGTGTAATATTCCATTGTGTGATTATATCATAATTCATTCTATGTTTATGGGTAGTTCTCAGTTTGGACTTAAATCATTTGTTACTTTTATCTTTAAAAATGGATTTTAAAAACCAGAAATATCAACTAAATCTAGTTTTCAAGTGAAGTTTCTTTAAATTTGCAGATGTACTATGCTAATTAGTCTGCAAATTTGCTACTTTGATTTTTCTTTCAGTCCTGATTTATCAGGAGTCTACAGATTTGGGGATGTCTGATCATGTTATTATGTTCAACCTGTTTTTCTTCAAGCAGAAGTACTTTGGTTTATCTTGTTAAGAGATTTTCATTCCCTCATACTGGGGTCTTAGTCAGTTTACAATAGAGACAGCCAGTTTACTCCTCTCTTTCCAGCCTCCAACTCTTGAAACCTTCCAAGAAACATATCCAGAGGTCACATACTGGGCAACTGAAGGCTCATGTGAAAAAGCCTTAGAGTCACAAAAACCTTGCACCTCAGTCATTAATGTAATTTGGGGCAAGTTTTATGTAGCACACTAATGCCTTAGAATATTTTTTTTTCAGTTTTAATGTGATATAATTACTTCCACTCCTCTTCCCACATCCCAGTCTCTCTGAGTTGCTCCCTAAAGGATGCTGCTGCAAGAAATGAGTGAATGAATGAAGATATTGAGAATTAAAGTACCGCTGTTAATGAGAGCGTGGGTGGTATGGTTTGGATTGCTTGAGGCCAGGAGATTGAAACTAGCCTGGGCAACATAGTGAGACAAACCTTTTCTTAAAACAAAACAAAACACACACACACACACACACACACACACACACACACACACACACACTAAGTGAGGTGGTGTGTGCTTGTGGTCCTAGCTACTTAGAAGGCTGAAATGGGAGGATTGTGCCCAGGTGACAGAGCGAGACCCAGTCTCTATTAAAAAAAATTTAAATATAGCACATAAATGATCAATAAATGGTTGATGAATGAATTAATGAGAAAAGTGTTTTTTTGGAAAAAAAGTTTTATGAGGAGAGAAAACATTGCATATGTAAGACGTTATCTTGAATTCTATTGTGGACTCTCCCTCAAGTGTGAAGCCTTGAATGATGGAAATATCCTCATGAGATTCTGAAAGAAGAGGAAACAAATTTTGCCCTTAAATAGGTGTCAGTATAGCTGCACTCATTTGCACATTTCTAGTTCTGCCTCTGACTGGAGATCAATTGTGATGACTTTGAATTTGTAGACCATCTGCCTGACAGTGCACTTAAAATTGCAACTGATCTTTATAAGCTGAGTATAACTTATTGTAACAAACAGCAAATTAAGTGAGTATACACTGGAGAGAGTTAGGTTCATACTTCCTTGATGACTGTGAGTTATTCTTTATTTGGACACCTGGTATTAAACTCTTATTGGTTATTAATATTTGGGACAGGTTAATGAAGACAATATTTTACAGAATTTAGCAGTTCTCAATATAATAGATTGAATACAACAACTTTTTGTGTGTTTATAATTTTGTTACTTACTATTTACCATAGGTGGTTTGAAATATATATGGCAAAACATTCTTTAGAGCTTTGATTGCAATAATTATTGTATAACCAACACATCTTAAGCATTATATAGTTAAGAAGGGACTTGAATTTTATCTTAACACAATAGCATTGACAACCTACTCACAAAATTAGTAGTCATGGGAGAAAATAGGTATAGGAAGAGTAAGTCACTGAAATTGAGAAAATTAAAATTATAGACATTAAATTACAGACAATAAAAATTATAAAAGCACTAAATAGATAAACGGATTTTTTAATATCATGTTAAGCATTTAAATTGCCTTTACAAAATATTCTTCACAGTCCTTGGAGAAATTGCTGCTGTATGTGTGATTAATATGTAAACAACATTTTGATTGTTAAAATATTTTTTGCATTCCTTTCAAATTTGTATTTAAGGTTAGCAGCGCCTCAAGCACTGCCTGAGTAGGAAAGTGATAAACTGACACCACACTGTAGAGGAGGAAGAAAAACATCTCACCCACAGCAGACAGCAGGAGCTAATGGTTTTCACCTGTTGCTGATCTGATTGCTCATGGTGCTATAATGTAATCAGTTCTGTGTGATTCATTTGTTTTTCTGTTGGAATGCATTGTATTCCCTTCTTACTTTTAAGCCCCAGTACTTCTGATTTTTGCCTTTCTTAAAAGGCAATTTCTAATATTGTATTTCTTTTAAAGCCAATAAGTAATTGTGAAAGACAAACTCAGAGCCTATTGAATTTCAACAAAAGTTAAGTATTTTGTAGGACATATAACAAGAGTGTTCTTTAATTAAAATACTGAGTCATATGAAAATTTGTCCAACATTTGGTAAATGGCCTTAGTTGAATCGTTGATATCCTAAAATAGTAAAAAATTAGTACCTTTTATCTCTAGCCTACCGGGTACAGATTTTGCTTTCAGATACTATCATCACATCATCACACACAGGTTGAAAAGGACGTTTTCTCACCTGTCAAGGCATGACTTTCAGTGAAATGTATTTAGCTGTCAGAGGTCTGCAAGCAGTCCATCAGTTGAGACATGATGCTGTTTTGACTGATATTGGCGACATTTTAAAAGCTACACAAAAATTCATAATTATAAAGATGTTCACTGTTTCACTAAAGATTGTGTAATGCATTGCGTATTAATTAATAAGATGTTCTCTTATGAATACTGTCCCTAAAATGTACTTAATGTTACTTTCCATTAACATGCATAAAGTTTTAACCATTTATTCATGCCATTAGAAAAACAGACCTTTCCTTTCTTTTCGGTATGTGCCTTTTACTTTTTTACTCATTGTAGAATCATGAACAAACATGGAAAAACACACTTTGTTAATTCTTTGTGTTGTTTTTGAAAACTTCGTTCATATATGAAAACTTCTAATTTACCTTGCTTTGTGAAGGAGAAGACTCAGTTACATATGAGCCCTGTTTTGAGTAATGTATTACTATTAGTATTACAGTACAAAAGATTTATAATCAGAATCCCCTTTCCCTTGAAGTGGAATTATTGTCTATGGCCATTAGTTCTTAGGGTGATATACTATCTTAAATGCTATCCTGTGCCTTTCCATTTTTGTCATGCTACTTCCTTCGCCTTACATCCCTGCCCACCTCCACTTTCTGCTGTTAAGAATAGTCCATAGGCTAAAGCTTATTGCCAGGGTTACCACCTAGAACAGGGAGGCTTAACTGAATTAGAAAGTAGATTTTTTTCTTTTTCGAAGCTCAAAGATAGACAATAGGCAGACATTCAAGTGGTTAAAGGATTTTCTAAGAACTTCCAAAGCTGGGTTTTTACCTAACAAAAAGCATATTTGGAGGATTATTTTATGTCATAATCATAGTAAGAATAATAATTCTATACACCATTGACTGGTCAGTCCATCCCTTTTAGGTTTGGGGAATTGAGGTACATAGATTCAGAGTGGGTGAGGCTAGGGTAAGAATGATACCTGGGCCCTGAGGAGGGAATAAGTTCCCTTTACCTTAGAGGTGCAACAGAATAGAACTTTCAGAAAAACCAAAGAGTAATCCCTAAAACTGCAAGCTGTTGCTAGGGTTTCTCTGGGTATAGCCTGCAAAACCCACAGACCTTTTGGAAAGTCTTGTTTGGAGCAAAGTGCCATCTCTGTCATAGCACAGTAGTAATGGATAAAGGATGAAGTACAAAGCCAAAGGGCAGTTTTTACAGGGTTCTGCACACTCCAGGGTAATACAGAGAAAGCAACCAAGAGTTTTGACTATCCCCTGACCCACCCTCCCAACCCCCCCGCAAGAGCTGACAGTACTGAGTGGGCTGCAAGACTGAAATTGGCTTGGTTTCAAGAGGGAAGAGGAGGCAGCTGTATGCAGATTTCTTGTGAACAGAGAGATTGGGCATCTCTGCAACTACTGGCACAGCTTGCATGCTGACCAAGTGGATGCAGTGAAAACAAAACCTGATGCTGAGAAGTGAAGCTCATGAAAGGCCATCCTGGAAGGACAGTAAAAGAAGTCATGCTTCCTCTTATACCCAAATGTCAACTTGGTAAGATGGTAGGAGATAACCGTAGGGAGGAGTAGACATTTTTATGGACTAAATAGCCAAAAGAAAGTGTTTTAAATGAGAAGATACTGAGATGCCTTTTTAAATGGCAAGGTTGATTTTTTCCTGTGATGATTTGAAATAGCGACTTGTAACTAGAAAGAAATCAGTTTAGAAAATAGTTACTTTTTTTGTTTATGTTTCATGCCCTGGATTGTGGCTGACCAGTTTATACCTACTGTGCTGGAAAAGTTTAAATTATAAATTACTGTCACAATCTCCATAGATACTAAAATCTCTGATCTATAAAACCTGTATTGCATGAGCAATACTGTCATTCCTCCTTTTTCTATAGCAGTTGTTAAAGGAGAAAAAATATCATACTACGATTCACGTGTATTTACTGACCTTATAAAGCAGTGTATGCAGTTTGTACATACCTCTCTCTAAATGCATTGAGGAAAATTATATCTCTTATGTAAATCATCTAAGACTTTCTGAATTTTGTTAGATCCTGCCATTTCTTATTTTGTTTTACACAGGAGGCTGCCAGCTATCAACTGACTGAATTGATTACTTCATTAAAGCTGGAAATACAGATGTGATGAGTTTTGCAATTAATTGTATAGAAAGCTGGGCTTCAAAAAGAAGGGGGTGCACTGAGTAGCAGAGAAGACCTGATGCTCAGTTAAACCTAAACTGCTACTGGTGCAGAAAGTCAGACAAGTAGTCTGGACCTTACTCAGGGCCAGGGGAAAGCAGCAAGTCAGAAACCAGTAAGAGAGTCAGGGAACATTATGGTATATACCCATTGAATTTAGATGATCAAGAGTTTGAGCCAGACAGTAAGCTATAGGGCTACAGGGGAAGAAAGAGTCACAGGTAACAAATCTTTGCTGTGAAATAGACAGAAATATTTCATGATATTAGGAAACGATTCCCAGAGTTGAGCAGAGTAAATCTGCAGTTAGGCAGTGTTAGGTAAGTGAAAGAATCATGTAAGGTTAGGACTAAGGCTTCATCCTGATGTCAGCCTATGGTGGTACATTCTGACACTAACTGCAGACAAATTTCTCACCTTCATATGTTTTCTGAAAACGTATTCCGAATTTACTTTTGTTAATTATCTCATCTCCTCTTATACCCAAGTGCATTCCTTGACTCAGCTTCTCATCTCTGTTTTATGTATCCCTAAAAAGTTTACTCCTCATCAGTGTCCTTTACAGAATAAAATTTTTGCCTGACAGTATTCTCTTTTAGAAAAGCTTCTCATATCAATTCTGAGTAGTTTTAGATAGAAGCACAGAAACACTAAATCTCTGTTGTCAAGGATAAGCTAAATTATGCTGCATAGCAAACAACATCAGAATTTCAGTTATTTAACACAGGTCTCCAACCCCTGGTGCCAGTTCATGGACAGTCTTCTGAAAAACTGGTCCCTGGTGCCAGAAAGGTTGAGGACTTCTGATTTAACCCATCAAAAGTTTATTTCTCCTCACACAGATACACTGTGTAACTGGGTGATTCTCGGGGGTGACTGACTTCATCTTGGTAGTTTAGCAGTCCAGGCTGCTTTGATCTTGGGGCACCATGATTGCTATGGTAGGGAGGGAGATTCTGTAGAGAGTCTCACACTGGCAATTAAATGCTTTGACCTGGCTCAAGTATCATTGTCCAGAAATAGTTTCATGGTCTTACTTAACTGCAAAGAGTGGGGAAATACAACCCTTGCATGGGCCAGAAGGAATGGGATATCAGAATGGATAAATACTAAGTCATTAGCAGTGTATTATTTGGGCAGTGTAAGGTTTTTATGGTGATTATTGATTTCTGAGAAGCAAGAAATTATAATGGTGTTTGTTACCCTTAAGTGCTTTTTTTATCTACTCATTGTCTGATAACCTTTAAAATATTTCCTAAAGGGCAGGTTATTTACTGAATCTTGAGGGTGCTGGTGCCTGGAGATAAGTATATATGTTTGAGTGTGTATATGTGTATATGCATACACATAAATGAGATTATAAGCACATCCAAAGAAATATTTAAGTATTTGATTCTTTTTCAGTTCTTCTTAATATATAGCATAACAGGCAGATTTACGATTTTTTTAAATAATCCTACTGTCTTAAAATGGTATGTGGAATTATATTCCAAAGAGGATTTGAAGACTAGGGGGGCATAGCCTTCCTGTTAAATTCATTAATTCTCTATGAGAGCTCTATATCAGCAACTACTGTTTCCAGAAAACAGTAAATATATTGAATGGAGAGACCGCTAAAAGAACTACAGAAAGCATAGATGTGTCTCTGAGGGGTGATTTGACCCCAGCAACAATATCTGACTCTTAATGATTTATAAACATATGGTGTCTACATTTAGGAAAAAATTCTTCTGAAATTGGTAAATCTTCGACGATGAAAAGAAATCTATTATTATTATTATTTTTATTTTTATTTTTGACACAAGGTGTCACGCTATCACCCAGGCTGGAGTGCACTGGCACAATCACAGCTCACTGCAGCCTCAACCTCGTTGGGGGTGATCCTTCTACCTCAGCCTCCCAGGTAGCTGGGAGGCAGGTGTGCACGACCATACCTGGCTAATTTTTTAATTTTTTTTTATAGAGATGGAGTTTTGCCATTTTGTCTGGGCTGGTCTCGAACTCCTGGGCTCAAGTGATCAGCCTGCCTTGGCCTCCCAAAATGCTGGGATTACAGGCATGAGCCACTGTGCCTGGCCCAGAAATCTATTTTAAAAGGAAGAAGAAAACTGACGGCAGGACCACTTGAAAAAATATTTATATGTACTGTAGTAGCCCTTTGTTGTTCTGTCAGGGTTTTGAATTAGCTATGTTGAATGAGAGCTCTCAATCAGCAACTAGTGATTTCATTTCAACAGAACAAAAACAAACATACTGAACTTAGATTTTAGAAAAATACTTTTGCATATGATGGTTCACAGAACCAATGGTAATGGTTCACAATGATGCTTAAAGGTTCATCAAGCCCTGCCAATAAAATTAGTCTAGGAACATTTAATATATTTGTCACAATAAATGTTCTATATAACAAACCTCTTTAAAGGAAATAGTGGAAATTAGTTTCTAACAGCTACATCAAATATCAATAAGTACCTTTGCAAAAAACTGAGCTGATAGTTGAGACTTTTATTTTAGGATTGAAAAAAAAAATCTGTGAGAATTAATATACTTGCTCTACAACTATAAATTACAAAGTAATTTATTAAATTTTATGGTTAAAACAATTATGCTTTTTATTTTGCTTATAACTTTTATTTAAAAAGTAGCTGTAAGAATAACAGAACTGAAATTAGGTACTTAAATATCTAAATATTCCTTGCTGTGGAAAGCAAAAAAGCTCATATGCTTTAAGTTGTTGTGCCATTGTGGCATGAACTAACATGAGTTGTTGAGTGCTTGCTTATGTCAAGGGATTGTTACCTATTTTTTATGTGTAATATCTCCTTTAGTCCTATTATAACCTTGTCGAAATTAAGATTCACATATATCCAGTAAATTGACCAAGGGTACCTAGCTAAAAGTGTTAGAAACAAAATTTTAATCCACATGTATGGTCTTTTCATTATACTCCGCTGTTTCTGAGAGTTGGAGTGGGAGTGGCAGAGACAAGGGGATGATCATGAAGGAGCCATGGTCTGATCTCATCGCTCTTTTTGACGATTCATCTATTCAACATCATGAATGTTACCTTTTTTCAGATTCTTTGTTTGCTGCTTTTCGTGGACTCTGGACAAATGCCTAGTTTTTTTTTTTTTTTTTTTTCTTTTTTTTCTTGTCTTTGCCTGTGTTTCTTGTACTCTTTCAGGATCATTTTCCTACTCTAATGATGTTGCTAAGGGGAATGGCAGAGTGCTGGTCCTGTCATCTTTATTGCTAACATCTCCTTTGATAAATATGGTTCTGGTAGGTTTTTAGAATGTAGATCAACAAGATAAGAGTTGTACTAGGCCTTCGTAAGCAGTGAGGACTGGAGAGATCCCCTACATTCCTCAGGCCAGATATGAATGGGCTAGTGTTAGCACATAGTACAAATTTCTTTTCTAAACAAAAAGGCTATCTCCTTGTTCCTTCTGTTGGAATTAATGAAAAAGTTGCTTGTGAATAACTTTTTCATGATCTATGTAACTGGTATCTACAGAATTTGGAGACAGCTTTAATGGTAGCATATTTGAAATGGACTTGGATCTATACAATAAACATTTGTAGCGCATTTAGAAACCAACTTAAGATGCAGAACTTTTCTCTTTTTTGCCTTTCTCTGGACATTTCTAATGATATGTCCTTGTCTTCATGTAATTCTTAGCTGAGCATGCAGGTGTTTTTATTTTTATATAATTAATAATTTTATTACTTAAGAAATTATACTTGCACCTTGAGGACACCTTGAAAATTTGGAATTCCAGTGTACTCAGACAGGGGAGATTCATGAAACATAGATAATGGAATGAAATACGAACTGGCTTTCTAAACTCTGACTGTAGGATCACATCCCGGAATTGTTAGGGGTATGGAGAAAAATCTCTGAGCTGCCACCACAAAGCCAGTCCTCTCACTTGATTCCCCAGGAGTGATCTGAGACTCTCTCCAGTGTTCAGGTTAGTGGTTTTACCTGCTGGTTTAATTAGTTTTCCTTGGCAATCTTCACTTCTTCTTTCAGATCAGAAATAGTATCCCCAAATGGAAAGGCCCCATAATAGATGAATTTTTATAAAGGGCCTAAGTATTTGAATATTACTATAAGGCATCATTATTATAGCACAGAGTGACACGATGTTCCAAAGTATTCCCATAGTCATCCAGAAAAGTTTAGCATGTTTATGCTGTATAGTAACAAAAAGAAGTGAATGCTGTAGCTTAGAAAAATTTGTTTTAAAAAAGTCAGTGTTAAGAAAAAAGGGAGTCCCTTCTCCCTATTACCTTCCTTCCTTTGTGTAACAAAGATTAATTTTACTTCTACTGTGTGTGCCAGAACAGTACTGAATGCTGTGGATACAAAGATGAATAAAACATGTTATTTGTCCTCAAAGAGCTTGCTATGTAATTGTTCAAATAGACATAAGAAAATAATTAGAATATGATGAGTATTTTGATGGTAGTGTTCAAAATATTTCTGGAGAGCCTAGAAGAAGAAATAATAATGTAATCTTCCTGAGGTGGTATGAGGGGGTCCTATCAGGACTAGCTTCAGGTTCATGGTCAGTTTTCCAGTTAATACTTCATTTTCCAGTAGTGTCAGATAAATGAGGTACAACTGTATTTTTGATAGATTACCAGTTTGGCATTTATCATCATTCCTCTGGGATTTTAGCCTGTTTTGAATGGAAGGTAGCCTTTGAGAAAGAAAATGAGCCACTTTTGTAAATTTAATATGAAACATTTTGAGCTCCTCAAGAAATTTCTTTATAATTTCTAAATAAATGGGACCTAATTAAACTAAAAAGCTTCTGCACACCAAAAGAAATAATCAGCAGAGTAAACAGACAGCCCACAGAGAGAAAATATTCACACACTATGCATTTGATAAAGGACTAATATCCAGAATCTACAAGGAACTCGAATCAGCAAGAAAAAAAAAATCGTATCAAAAACTGGGCAAAGGACAGGAATTCTTAAAAGAAGTTGTACAGACAGCCAACAAAAATATGAAAAATGCTTAACATGACTGATTATCAGGGAAATGCAAATTAAAACCACAGTGAGATACCAACTTAGTAAGAATGACCATAATTTAAAAATCAAAAAATAATAGATATTGGCGTGAATGTGGTGAAAAGAGAATCCTTTTATACTGCTTGTGGGAATGTAAACTAGTACAACCACTGTGGAAAACAGTATGGAGAGTCCTTAAAGAACTAAAAGTAGAACTACTATTTGATCCAGCAATTCTATTACTGGGGGTATCTACCCAAAGGAAAAGAAGTCATTGTGTGAAAAAGACAACATGCACACATGTGTTTATAGTAGCACAGTTTATAATTGCAAAGATACGGAACCAAGCTAAGTGCCCACTGACCAATGAGTGGATAAAGAAAATGTGGTATATAGACACCATGGAATACTACTCAGCCATTAAAAGGAATGAAGTATGTTCCTTGCAGCAACGTGGATGGAGCTGGCGGACATTATTCTAAGTGAAGTAACTCAGAAATGGAAAAGCAAATATTCTGTGTTCTCATTTATAGGTGGAAGCTAAGCTATGAGGATGCAAAGGCATAAGAGTGATATGGACGGTGGGGACTCAAGGAAAGGTTGGGAGCAGGGTGAGGGATGGAAGACTACCTGTTGGGTACAGTGTACGTTACTCAGATGGTGGGTGCATTGAAATCTCAGAAATCACCACTAGTGAACTTACCCACGTAACCAAAAACTACTCACATCCCCAAAAACTATTCAAATAAAAATAATAAATACAACAAAATTCAAGGTATTGTTGGATATTCTTTAGCCATAGAACCATTTTATAGAAAATCATGTATTTGAATGTTGACTATAGTACAAGACCACTATCTGTATAACCGTATGTAATTTAAAAGTTTTAATTTTATACAAACTTAATCTCATAAATAGTGGGTACATATCTGAGAATAATTTCATGAAAAGTCTCCTTAAAATGAATTCACTTTAAATTGGATTCAGGGGAAAGGGGCCAAAATGACAAACTAGTGGCACCTAATATGCACCACTCTCATAGATATAAAACCAAAGGGCTAGTTAACCCTGACCCTGTAGGCTCATGATCTGAGAAACCACACTGGGATCCATCAAGGCAGCAGGGGGACACAGAGAGCAGAGAGGAGCAAAGAAGGGCATCAACCTGTCTGGGCTCAGCGTGGAGCCAGGAGAATCTCTCAAATATGGGGAAGAGTGAGTGAATGTGAGCTTCCTGAGGGAGCACATCCCCACTGTGCTTATAGGCTGAGGCAGAGAGCCCATTTTGTGTGGGGGCAACTCTCGAGTCCAAGGAGACTGCTCTGAGACTTGGGCCCTGGAGCAGACCAGCACTGGCACCCTAGCACCAATAGAGCCTGCTGTCATGGGGCTTGGGAGCAGTAAGATTACACCACTTCTCCCCTCCTCTCTCCATCCCTGCTGGATGAGGTTTGGTACCAGCTTCTGGCCTAGTGGTCCTGCTTCTGTCTGAACTCAGTCAGAGGGTCTGGCTTTTTGTCGTCCCACAAAGCACCCAGATGGCAAGGTGGGCCACCCTACCCACCCCTGCCACAGGTAGCCAGGCAAGCAGTGCTTGCTAGAGTTTCTGGCTCAGTAGTCTAGCTTCTGTGTGAACTTACCTAGAGGGTGCAACCTCCCTTTCTCCTGGGAAACCCCTGGACAAAAGGGAGAGTGACCTCACCCCAACCCTGTCGTAGGTAGCCATGTAGCAATGCCTGCTAGAACTTCTGACAAACAGTCCCACATCTGTGAGAACTCAGCCAGAGGGTGCAGCCTACCATTGCTTATTAAAAGGTTCTAGAGAGAAGGGGTAGGTCACCTACAAAGGGAACCCCATCAGGCTAACAGTGAAACTTTCAGCAGAAGCCCTCCAAGCTAGAAGAGATTGGGGGTCTGTATTTAGCATTTTTAAAGAATTGGAATTCCAACCAAGAATTTCGTGTCTGGCCAAAGTAAGCTTCCTAAGAGAAGGAGAAATAAGATCCTTTTTAGACAAGCAAATGCTAAGAGTATTTGTTACCACCAGACTTGCTTTATGAGATGTCTTGAAGGGAGTGCTAAATATAGAAAGGAAAGACTGTGTTACCATCACAAAAACACATTTAAGAGTGTAGACCAGTGATGCTATAAAGCAGCAACACAATCAAGTCTGTGTGATAACCAGCTAACCACATGATGATGAAATCAGACCAGCACATACCAATATTAACCTTGAATGGAAACAGGTTAAAAGCCCTAATTAAAAGGCAGAAAATGACAGCTTGGATAAAAAAGCAAGATCCAACTGTATCCTCTCTGCAGGGACTCATCTCACATGCAGTGACACTCATAGGCTATAAGTAAAGGGATGAAGAAAAATCGCCCAAGCAAATGGAAAACAGAAAAAAGCAGAGGTTGGCATTTTACTTTCAGACAAAATAGACGTTAAACCAACAATGATCAGAAAACGCAAAGGCATTACATAATGGCAAAGGGCCAAATTCAACAAGAAGACTTAACTATTCTAAATATATATGCACCCACCCCCGGAGCACCCAGACTCATAAACAATTCTTACAGACCTGTGAAGAGACTTGGATAGCCACACAATAGTAGTGAGAGACTTCAACACCCCACTGACACTATTAGAAGATCATGGGGCAGAAAACTAACAAAGCTATTCAGAACCAGAGCTCAACATATGACCAAATGGACTTAGTAGACATCTACAGCTACCCAAAACAACAAAATATACATTCTTCTCATTTGCGCATGGCATGTACTCTAAAATTGACCACACAATTGGCCATAAGACAATTCTCAGCAACTTAAAAAAAAAAAAAAAAAACCCAAACATACTCTCAGACCAAAGCACAATAAAAATAGAAGTCAATACTAAGAAAATTGCTCAAAAGCATACAATTACATGGAAATTATATAACCTGCTCCTGAATGACATTTGGGTAAACAATGAAATTAAGGCAGAAACCAAGTACAACATACCAGAATCTCTGGGATACAACTAAAGCAGTGTTAAGAGGAAAGTATATCGCACTAAACACCCAAAGAAACGGACTAAAAAGTTAAAAGGATCTCAAGTTAACAACCTAACATCACACCCAGAGGAACCAGAGAAACGAGCAAACCAACTCCAGAACTAGCAGAAGACAACAAATAACCAACATCAGAGCTGAAATGAAGGAAACTGAAATGTGAAAAACCATACAGAAGATCAACAAGTACAGGAATTGATTCTTTGAAAGAATAAGTAACATTGATATGCCACTAGTGAGACTAATAAAAGGGATAGAGAGACAGAAGATCCAAATAAACAGAATCAGACATGACAAAGGGGACATTACCACCAACCCAACAGAAATACAAAAACAAAAAAAAAAAACAAAAACCCAGAGACTACTATGAACATCTGTATGCACACAAACTAGAAAATCTAAAAGAAATGGATAAATGGGATAAATGCCTGGAAAGATATGACCTCCCAAGAATGAACCAGGAAGAAGTTGAATCCCTGAACAGACAAATAATGAGTTCTAAAATTGAGTCAGTAATAAAAAGCCTACCAATCACAAAAATCCCAGGACCAGACAGATTCACAGCCAAATTACTAAATGTATAAGGAAAAGCTAGTGCTATTCCTACTGAAACTGTTCCTACAAATTGAGGTGGAGGGAATCCTCCCTAATTCATTCTATGAGGCTAGCATCATTATGATACCAAAACCTGGCAGAGACACAACAAAGAAGAAAATCTTAGGCCAATATCCCTGATGACCATAGAAGCAAAAGTCCCCAACAAAATAATAGCAAACCAATTTCAGCAGCACATCAAAAAGTTAATCCACCATGATCAAGTAGGCTTTATTCCTGGGATGCAAAGTTAGTTCAGCATACACAGATCAATAAATGTGATTTGCCACAAAAACAGAATTATAAACAAAATCACATGATCCTCTAAATAGTTGTGGAAAAAAAAGCTTTTGATAAAATTCAATATCCCTTCATGTTAAGCACCCTCAACAAACTAGGCATTGAAGTAACATACTTCCAAATAATAAGAGCCATCTATGACAAACCCATACCAAACGTCATACTGAATGGGCAAAAGCTGGAAGCATTCCCCTTGAGAACCAGAACAAGACAAGGATGCCAGCTCTCACCGCTCTTACCATAGTACTGGAAATCCTAGCCAGAGCAATCAGGCAAGAGAAGAAGAATGCCAATAGGAAGAGAGGAAGTCAAACTATTTCTGTTTGCAGATGATATGGTTCTATAACTAGAAAAACCCGTAGCCTCTGCCCAAAAGTTCCTAGATCTGATAAACAACTTCAGTAAAGTCTCAGAAGACAAAATCAGTGCACAAAAACTAGTAGCATTTCTACCCACCAATATCATCTAAGCTGAGAGCCAAATCAAGAATACAATCCCATTCACAGTAGCCACAAAAAGAATAAAATACTTAGGATTACAGCTAATCTGGGAGGTGAAAGATCTTTACAGTGAGAATTATGAAACACTGCCCAAAGACATCAGAGGTGACACAAATGGAAAAACATTCCATGCTCATGGATAGGAAGAATCAAGATTCTTAAAAATGGCCATACCACTGAAAGCAGTCTACAAATTCAATGCCATTCCTGTCAAAATACTGATGATATTCTTCACAGAATTAGAAAAATTATTTTTAAATTCATATGGAACCAAAAAAGAGCCTGAATAGCCAAAGCAGTCCTAAGCAAAAAGAACAAGTTTGGAGGCATCACATTACCCAACTTCAAACTATACTACAAGGCTACTATAACCAAAAAAGCACGGTAGTGGTACAAAAAGAGACACACAGACCAATGAGACAGAATAGAGAGCCCAGAAATAATGCCAGACATCTACAATCATCTGATCTTTGACAAGGTCGACAAAAACAAGCAATAGGGAAAGGACTTTCTATACAATAAATGGTGCTGTAATAACTGGCTAGCAATTTGCAGAAGATTGAAATGAACCATTAGAGAAATGCAAATCAAAACTGCAGTGGGATACCATCTCACACCAGTCAGAATGGCCATTATTAAAAAGTAAAAAATAACAGATGCTGTTAAAGTTGTGGAGAAAAGGGAACGCTTATACACTGCTGGTGTGTGTAAATTAGTGTAGCCATTGTGGAAAGCAGTGTGGCTATTTCTCAAAGAACTTAAAACAGAAGTACCATTCAACCCAGCAATCCCTTTATTGGGTATATACCTGAAGGAATATAAATCATTCTCCATAAAGATGCATGTGTATGCTCATCACAGCGCTATTCATGATAGCAAAATCCTGGAATCAACCTAAATACCCATCAGTGGTAGACTAGATAATGTAGTATGTATATACCATGGAATACTATGCAGCCATTAAAAAAGAATGAGATCCTGCCCTTTGCAGCAACATTGATGGAGCTGAAAGCCATGAAACCCCATGTTCTCGCTTGTAAGTCATAGGTAAACGTTGAGTACACATGCATACAAATAAGGGTACAGCAGACACCAGGGCCTCCTAGGGTGGAGGGTGGGAGGAGGGAGGGGATTGAAAAACTGCCAATAGGGTACTATGCTTATTACCTGGGTGACAAAATAATCTGTATACCAAACTGCTGTGACATGCAGTTTACCTGTATAACAAACCTGTGCATGTACCTCTGAACCTAAAATAAAAGTTAAAAGAGGAAAGAAGAAAAAAAAAACTCTGGAATCAGATATTTAGAGTAAATTGTGAAAAATTACGCTAAGACTTAGACATGTAAGTTGATTTTAGTTAATTAAGAAAATTTGTATAATAACAGAAACTATGTTCTAATTATAGAAGAACAATGAAAATTAGTGTTTATTGGTTTTTTTGTAAGTACAATAGCACATAATTTTTACCAAAAAAAAGTAAATTGCTTCTATCAGTTTTTCTAAGGGCCTCTCTTAGTCCTTGGCAGACAAGTCATACTGAAGAATTTATCCTGTTGTTATCCTTTTTGATTTTCTCATCAGGGCCTTTGAATGTGATCCTGCAGTTCTCCATCATCCCTTTAATTGATTTCATGAAATCTTTTAAGTGATTTTCAATTTCATTCTACAATTGAATTAATTTGCCCTGTGTTTGTTGACAAACCAGTCTTTGTGATGAAATGGCTGTGATATATTTGGTCTACAATCCAGTTTCTTGGTATTAGAAACTCTGAAGTGATGTCTTTTTGTTTGCTTATGAGTTGACTCATGGCTGGCAGCACCTAGGTAGTTTCATGATGGGTGCTGGTCACTGGAAAAACCAAGGCAGGATTAGAGGAGTGGGCCTGAAAGTCACACCAACCTCTGTGCTGAAAGTTAATTTGATCACCAGTGGTTAGTGGTTTAATCAATCATGCTTATGTTTTGAAACCTCTGTAACTCAGAAGGAAGGGTTTGGAGAACTGCTTAATGACTGATCACATAGTAGGTGGTGTGCCCAGGGAAGGCATGGAAGCTGTGTGCCTCTTCCCC
Organism: Macaca fascicularis; assembly: GCF_037993035.2. Taxonomy (NCBI): domain Eukaryota; kingdom Metazoa; phylum Chordata; class Mammalia; order Primates; family Cercopithecidae; genus Macaca; species Macaca fascicularis. The sequence goes on along the minus strand of NC_088376.1, from coordinate 25,016,774 downwards.
CCATACCTTGCCCTATGCGAATCTTCATCTATACCCCTTGCAATATCTATGTGTAAGTAAGCTTAAGTGTTTCTCTGAGTTCCGTGATTTCATTCTGGTAAATTAATCGAACCCAAAGACACGGTTGCGGAAACCCTAACTGGAAGCCAGTGGTCAGACATTCTGGAGACCCAGACTTGTGACTGTTGTCCAAAGGCGGAGGGGTGGAAGGTCAGTCTTGTGGACTGAGCCCTCACCCTGTGGGATCTGAAACTACCTCCAGGTAGGTAGTGTCAGAATTGAATTGGAGGACACTCACCTGGTGTCCACTGCAGAATTGCTTGCTTGCTTGTTTAGGGAAAACTCTTCACACATTTGGTCACAGAAATCTTATGTGTTGATTTTTGTTGTGGTGTGAGAGCAGAGGAACTGTGGTTTTCCATACACAGAATGGGCATATATATATATATATATATATAGACATTGGTGTTAAATACAGAAAGAACCTTTGGCTTTGGACTAATTTTGTAAGTGGTCATTTAATTAGCATTTTCATTTTGTGATGGCATTTGATTTCCTATGTACTGTTTTTTTTTTTTTTTTTTTTAAACTGGGAACTAGTATATATCAATATTTTTTAACACAACATTTCATTTAGTCTTAATTATTTATATTATGTATAGTTCTCACTTCATAAAAATTAGAATCCTAATTTAGAAACCAGGTAGATTATGAAATGACAAAGTTGATGATGATGGCTCCTCCAGTGACAGTGATAATAGCTGCCATTTGTAAAGCTTCTACTCTATACCAGCTGCTGTACTAGGTAGTTTAATAATCCTTCCCGCAACCTGAAAAGATTGATGTTAATCACCTGACTTCATGGATAAAGAAATTCAGGAAATTCGTAGAGGTAATGAGTGTCTTACAAGTTAAAGACAAGCCATTATAATTGATCCAAGTTTGTGTTTTTTCCAATACACTATGTCTTTCTCTGGTTTATGGAAGCATTTACTTCAGGTTTTCTCTATAAATTAATTATATTTTTGGTACATATAAAGTTAATAAAAATTGGAATACCCCACAGTCATAGTAATACTTTTCTATGTTATTATTATTTCTATCTATATTATTAATACAGTGAGCGTTAATCTTATAAAAATTATTTTTTCCTCTTTTGTTGTTGAGAGGTATTTCACAAATATTCCTTCTTCAACAGATTTGAATCAAAATGGAATGGAAGATGTGGAATTTATGAAATAGGATTTTCACAACAAAAAAGTCATAAAATATAGTGTAGTGTTTTAAAAATGGCTTGACTGTACATCCGGTTCTAATAGCTTATTTTCAAAGAGAGAATAGTGCACCATTTCCCAATGACTTCTTAATGGAAACCAGTGATTGCCATTGGAATTGGAGTTATTTTACAGTGTATATTTTTATATAAACCATTACTCTAAAATATCAGGTTGCAGCTTTGGTGTATGAATGAATTGAAATGAAGGAAATTTAGATATTTTACTGTTTTCTATAGCTGCAGAAACTGAAATTGCAGATACTAGTCTTAATTTAGCCTATGGTGAATTTTCAGTTATTTGAAAGTTTTATCTCTCATTCAAAGAGCAACTTTTATCATGGCCTTTGGTCAGAGATGCTGTTTGTATTGTTAAAATAAAAATCTCTTTAATATCAAATAGTATATAAGGAAGGAGTCCAGAATTAGCCTATTAGGCACACAGAGCTTTATGGTCCCAGGAATAACAGCCTTCTTGAATAGTAACTCCTGAGATCAGTAAAACTTCAGAAGTTACTGCTTTATTGTCAGCTTTTTACTGTTTGTCCTCTAACATTTGTGATTAATAATACATTTCTCATGTGTAGCCATAATGTGCCATTGAGTTTTGGATCTTTTGATTCTTGTATTCTCTCCTAAGAAAAATAATGGGATTACTTTCTTAAAGCTACCAGTTTCTTGCAAGTTATTATTTGACATGCATATTACATCTTTGGTACAGCTCATTTCCAGGGACTTGCTCTATTGCTATTTCTCACTTCAGCATGTTTCAGAACTACCAAACCTGCTGAGACATTAAGCATACTCTTTGTATGTACTCTTAGAAATATGGGAATTGCCCATATCGAAGCCAGTCATCCAGCCATCATGTTTGGTTTTCTGCTTTGAACACATTTTTGTCTTGTGCGAGGTACGCTTTAAGGTCCTATGAGTCTCCTACTTCAGCAATCATATACAGAAGATAGAAACTTCATTTTGATTGCATCCAGTGGTCTTTTTATACCCTGAAAGCATGATGTTTTGTAATTCTGGCCTAGTTAGTTTGCAGTTTTGTTTTTATTTATATGTATCTCTAAACCTAAAACAAGTTTTTATAGAGGAAATTTTAGGTAAATTGTATATATTTTTTAAAAAGTCATCAGAAATCTTTAGATATTTTATATCTGTTCCCTCTTTAGATACTAATATCCCCATGTGGGAAATGGAAAATGTAAGTTCTCCATGCTGTCATAAGAGCTGTGAACATTTCTCAAAAGCTGTATGAACGCAGTTCACCAGAACATGTTTCTGCTCCGTTGCATGTTTGTTTCCCCATCTTTTTACCATTGTTTCATTTTGTTTTTAGTGGCCCTAAGAAGCCTGCTTCTTTTTTTTTTCTTTAGTTCTGTCTACATTCTTTGGTAAACTTTTGGTCTTTCTCACTTCTGGATTACTTTACTACCATGGATTTCCCTTTCTCTCTTTAAGTTTGTTGTTTTGAATCACTTTCAACTTTTTCTGTAATACTCTAGTGAGGAACTGTTCAGAGTGAATCAGTAGGTAGCTAGCATCTTAGAATCAAAACATAAAATGTTGAAATTGATTAACTAGAGATAGTAATGTTAATTTTTAGGTAATTAAAGAAACATTGTCTAGTGTAGAACAAAGTAAACCCCATTATAGAAATGGGAATTTAGGAAGAGTTCCAAATGCCCTGTTGTTATATGCCTTTCTATATAAAATATTATAGGAAATATAGAATCAGATTTGTGGTAGTTAAGAACTTTCTAAATGAATTTTAGTATATTTTCATAGGAATGATGTGAAAAGAAGAATGGATGAATGTTATCTGTGAAATGGTGAGAAAACAAGGAACTGTGAGAATTGAGTCTTAATATTTAAGAACCTGTAATGGAAATGGAGGAGATTGTAAGTTCCACCAGTGGTGGAGCTAGATCTCCTGGATTCATTTGAATAGAAAAAGAGAAGATATGTTGTGTTCCGTATATGAAGGCTATCAAAGGACACCTCAACACAAGATCTCAGGAGGAAGGTGATAAACAAATGGAAGGTAGACTTGAGTGTAGCTTTCTTCTAAAATGGGAAGAGAGTAGAAGTAAAAGCAGAAAAGAAAAATGAGGCTGTTGCTTATAAAATTTGAAAATGTGTAAAAGATTGGGTAGGAGTTAGAGTGTGAGTAACTAGCATTTTAATACATAATAGAATCTGCAACCAATTGTGTACTTTTTTTATTTAAATTTTTTTGATAGAAATGGGGTTTTGCTTCATTGACTAGGCTTGAGTGCAGTGACACAATCATGGCTCACTGCAGCCTAAACCTCATGGGCTCAAGTGATCCCCCCATTTCAGCTTCCCAAGTAGCTAGGACTACAGGTGCATGCCACCACACCTGGCTGATTTTTAAATTTTTTGTAGAGCTGACAGTCTCACTGTGTTGCCCAGGGCAGTCTTGAACTCCGGACCTCAGGTAATCCTCCCACCTCAGTCTCGCAAAATGCTGAGATTACAGGTGTGAGCCACCTTGTCCAGCCTGTGAACATATTTTTAATAGGTGTTTTTGAGTTATTAAATACCCATGTCCTACAGCATTATGGATATTTCATGTTTTCTCACTCAGCGTCACTGATCGGGTCTTTATATTCTCTGAATTAAATATATTTTCAAAGTAGCACATTTTCTATCAAGCGAGGTGTTTTATTGCTACTTAATTATTGACATCCTTGAAACAAGAGCTGCTTTACATTTAAGAGGTATATGAGGGAACACAGCTGAAAAACAGAAGAGCATTTTTGTTAGAAATATATTGGGGATAGGTGCTGGGGTGGAAGGGAGACTCACTAATTCTGCAATTTTCAAACAGTTACAGTAGTATATATAAAATTTGAAGTTAATTGAGAATAACTAGAGAATGAAACCTTCTGAATAATAATAGAGATACTTTTGGGAGGCAGGAAGGGAATATCTTTGGTTGTGATAATGTTTAGTGCTTTGATCTAGGTTTTGATCACATGGGTGTATTTCTATCTTAAAAGTCATTGAGACTGGGCACTGTGGCTTATGTCTATAATCCCAGCACTTTGGGAGGCCAAGGCAGGTGGATCATTTGAGGTCAGGAGTTCAAGACCAGCCTGGCCAACATGGTGAAATCCTGTCTATACTAAAAATACAAAAATTAGCCGGGTGTGGTGGTGGACGCCTGTAATCCCAGCTACTCAGGAGGCTGAGGCAGGAGAATCACTTGAACCCTGGAAGTGGAGGTTGCAGTGAGCTGAGATCAAGCCACTGTACTCCAGCCTGGGTTACGAGTGAGACTCTGCCTCAAAACAACAACAACAACAAAAAAGTCATTGAGCTGTGTAAAATATAAATAAAACTTAATGTTTATATATTTTGCTGTATGTAAATTATATCTCAATTCTTAATGCAGAAAAAAGCACACTTCTCATGGGTACTTTAGACTGGGATTTTTAAAAAAATTCTATTTTGTTTACTATTTTTACTGGATATATATCTAGTATCATCTTTGATGTTACTTTAAAAATATTCTTTAAAGTGATACCACTAGAAGAAAAACTGCCAATTTATTTCACTTATAACTGTCATGAACTGAAATTTCCCAACACTGACCTCTGTTTCAGATTCCTGCTGTTGCCTCTGCACTATTAGTTGGTGTCAGCAGGGGGTTAACAGCACTCAATTTAACCCTGCTATTTGTATTCTGTTTTGAATTTTTTTCTTTTCTCATTTAACTTCCTTACATGAATTCTCCATTTTAAAGATTGTGCATGCACCGTGGGGTGCAGTGAAAGATTGTAGTACAGATAAGCATACAATGGAAGCACATTTAAAGATAATGTTAAGCTACTTTTCTTTTTTTTCTAGGAGAATAGAGGCATTGCTGTGAAAATCATTAAACAAGAGAAAAAATTAAGCCTACTCATGCTCTTATTTTTCTGTGAAGATTATAGACCAGTTTAAAATATATAAGGACTATATAGATATGGATTAATTATACATTGTATGTCTGTTTAGAGGGGCATCTCTGTGACTGTTGTGCTCGTAGCTAGCCATGGACAGAGATTTATTGGACCGGAAGTACTTCTTCTGTCTCTCCCACATTAAAATTTTAGAATCTGTTATGACTGAGACCACATCCACTATTCTTTCAATGTCCTTCCTCTCATTGATCCCTCTACCCACTTCTTGGTCCTTTTATCTTATAAATGCTGGGCCCTTCCTATTCAAAACAGTCTTCTTCAGCAGGATAGGAAGTCATGGGTAATTAAAGAGGGGCCCCTAAACTCTAGACCCCCCCTCCTCAACTCCCCTTGGAAACTGTCTCCCCTGAACAGGGCTGCATAGAATCCTAGTGAACTTAAAGGCTCACTACTCATATGAGTGGTCTTCGTCTTTCTCTGAGTGGGTTCTAAGTAAAACGCCAGGTTGGTGGAAATGGAAAGGAAGGAGGGCTGGCTCAAATTCTGGAGATCCTATATGAAAAGGAATAATGAGACACTCACTGTCCTGTGGGGTAAACAGGAAGGAGAGCCTAGCTTTCCACTCCACAACCTCCAATTCCATTCATTTCCAGCCATTGCTTTGTACAACTCCAGCACACTCCTCTCCTGGTCTGTAGTTCAGGATTCCACTAGTTTCATCTCCAGGTGCCAAAGACACTCTGCTTGGTGCCTAAGACACCAAAGTGAAAACAACAGCAATAGAAAACACTTCCAGTGAAGTTGAGGGAGACCCAGATTTCACTGTGTATTAGGGAGACTTGCATTCCTGTTAGCTCAAACAGATTCTGAAGGCATTTCTCCAGAGATGCCTTGCTTAGGCGAATAGGGAGTGTAATAACCCAGGTATTGTACTTTACTATTATAATAGTCTACTCTTATGCTAGGGTGACATACATCCTGGCTTGTACTGGATGTATGTCACCATCCTGGCATAACTGTTTTTAGTAATTGCATCCCGTTTTATTCCCCAGAAGTTTGGATGGTAAATTATATTGTCACTACACTCATAACAAAAATGGACTTCTTAGTCCATGGGAATTGTGTAACAAAAGCCCCAAATGTAAACATATTTCATTAAGTAAAGTTAAAATGATGGTGATGATGTTTAAAAATATCGTAAATGCAAATGTTTATTAAATGTTCTAAAAATCAAAACAGAAAAACTCTTTCGTGAAGGATTCTTGTTACTATGATATAATTCCTACAGGATACTTAATAGCACTGCCCATACAATGGATGCAAAATAACCACCTAGTATTTAAAAATATTAAGCCAAATATAATGGTATAAAATCTTTATAATAGAATGCTTAAACATTTCAGTTAGGAATTTCTGCTTAATAAAATTACATGTTTAAATTTGTCTTATTCCCAACTCTTTTAAATTAAAGAACCAATCATGAGCCTTCATTTTAAACATTGTTTTAAAATCGTGTTATATGTAGAAAGCAAATAATGATTAAAAATAGAGATACTGGTTTTAGGAGATAAGTGTTTCACATTTATTTCTTATTTGCCTTTTGTAAAAGACAGATTATGTAAATTATTCTTCAAATTTAAATGTCTAGGTATAAAATTGAATAAATAAAACAAGTTTTAGTAAGAAAACTATTTTCAGACTTAATGCTAACCAACTATTGCTAATACGCTATAAAATGCTACTTAGGAAGTTACAGACTCCAATTATTATAGTTAATGGTCTCAGTGGCCTCACCTTGCCTTAATCTAGGACATAAAGCATGCAGAACTTGTAATTTAATTATCACCTGTTAATATTGGCTCTAAATTCATTTCTCTCCTTTCAGGATGAAACTGCAGTGATGAGCCAATTAAAAATCATTATCTTCCTACTGAAAACACCAGCCTGCTAACTACACCCACAGTATACAAATCTGCTGAGACTTTCAAGAAGAAACTTACTGCCTCTTACCTTTAGGGAGTGCTGAATTAAATTATTTTTGGCCCCTTATAATTCTGATATTTTGTTTTAATTATTTATTTTTTTTGAGATAGGGCCTGTGTTGCCCATGCTAGTCTCAAACTCCCGATCTCATGCAATCCTTCTGCCTCAGGCTCCCCAGTAGCTGGGATTACAGGTGTGCACAAATCTAATTTTGTACATCTCTAGATTATATGAAGATTGTATTTTTAAAATTATTACATACCTTAAAAGCCATGAGAGAAGTGGAGAGTTATGTTATTCTACAGTAATAAATGGCAGAAATGAAATCTATGCTCTTACTCATATTTCCATATCATGAGATGTAACAAAACATCAGAGAATGTGATGTAACAAAACATCAGAGAATTGATAAGTACTAGAGAAATGTGCAGTTTATTTACAGAAATTTATTAGAAACTTTGTTCTTTGTGTACTCTCCTGACATTGTGTACCATTGTACTGAAATATAATTTTATAATTGACCCATGGGAATCAAACTCTGGAAAATTGATTTGTGCTAACCAAACTCACAAGAGATTGATTTATAAACTAGTAAATCACTTTTTAATTTACTATGAGAATGCTACCTGATCCAAAAACCTGAAAAATTTATGATGTGTTTTCGAGTTTCCACTACTCTCAGTTCAGGCACTATAGTGAATAAAGAGGTGAAAAACACTTAGTTCCCATCCTCAATGAATTTGTAATCTGGTGAGAAGATTTGGACAGCAGTACATAGAGTACAAGTAAGACTAATGCATGAGTAAATGCGTGAGTGATATGTTATGGTTAAATGTGTAGTAGAGGTTTTTGTTTCTGCTAGGCATACTCTTATAGTTAGGAAACCAAATTATAATTCAGTGGGTATGTTTTAAGAGATATTTCTTTCAAGCCATTATTGGATAATAAATTAACTTTCCTTTTTCTCTGCATGTTTCTATATAAAGAATCAGGACCAACAAGCCATAATTAGGACACCTTTGCTCTTGAATATGCTGTAGACACTACAAAAGTTTTAAAACTCTTAACATGTGCAGATACATGAAAAGTTCACTCTTGTTGCAGTTATTATACCAGAATCTTTCCTTCTGTACTGTAGATTGATTCCAAAGTTAGTGCATAAGGCAAAAATTAAATTATATATAGCCAAAGTGCTCTAAAAATTTCGTAAATGGTTTATAGAATACATACTGGTGTTGTAAAACTGTTCAATAATATACAATTATAATGTTTAGTAAATCATGATGTGTAGTAAAGCATACATAATCCAAACAATTTTATAGTATTTTAATTGCAGTATTTTGAAGTTGTTTATACAAAGGAATCTTAATAAATTAAATATATGTGCCATGTATATCCTCTGTCATCATACCCAAGTTTGTAGTTTTCTTCCGTTGAGTAGACTTCTGGTGAGCCACTATCTAACAGTATATATTGGGATACTTATCTGTTAAAATACAAGATAGATCGTGTTGCTTTTGAGGAGCTTTTCTATAGCCAACCTATTTTAGACTTTTTGCGTGGATTTGTTTTGTGTGGTAGAAGTAAGGAGATAATGAAAGTATGATTTCATGACTCATATAGTTTATTGCCATACAAAGAGAATTTTTTCCTTAGGTTCCTAGTGCTTAAAGAAGGGGAAAATAACGTGAACAGATCTCACGGGGGATATACTCAATAGGTGAGATACGTGAACCGCAAAGTGACTAAGTTCCAAAACTATTAAAGGCATTGCCCAATAGGATGGAAGCCGACTTCTGTGGAAAATAGTCTAATTAAAGATTGAGGCTGGGTGGGTGGCTCACGCCTGTAATCCCAGCACTTTGGGAGGCCGAGGCGGGTGGATCAGGAGATCGAGACCATCTTGACTAACAGAATGAAACCCCGTCTCTACTAAAAATTACAAAAAATTAGCCGAGCCTGGTTGTGGGTGCCTGTAGTCCCAGCTACTCTGGTGGCTGAGGCAGGAGAATGGCGTGAACCCAGGAGGCGGAGCTTGCAGTGAGCTGGGATCGCGCCACTGCACTCCAGCCTGGGCGACAGAGCAAGACTCTGTCTCAAGAAAAAAAAGAAAAGATTGAGGTGTACCTTTTTACGAGCGGTTCCTCTGGAGAAACTGGCTTGACCAATGCAGTGGAGATCTATTACCACAGGTAAGGTCCCTCAAGGGGTGGTGCCAGTAGTGGCAGGCAAGGCTTCAGAGATTAGCTGGAATGTTGTTGCCCTGTGGCAGTGTCACAGCATGTCCTCTTGGTCTTTGGAGAACATGTAGCTTGCCACAGTCTTAGCTCTCAAAGTGTCTGTCAAACTCTTAGATTTGTATGTATTTTGAAGTCCAGTAGTTGAGGTCAGCAACTCACATATGGATTCTGATAAAATGTGTTGTGACATTCGCAAGGGGAGGGGTACCACTGTCACATTCTCTAGGGGATGGGGGAGAAAACACTCCAGGTTCTTATTATAGCAGAACATATTCATGTAGCAAACTATGTAAGTGTTTGGAATCATTTCACAGCAACATAACAGGATTCTTACTAGTCTCAAACATCCTTCCTAGATTTGGATGTTAGTCATACTTTAATTACTATATTCATCCAAATATATATGCAACTAACTGGCATTGGGTCCATGTTCTGTTTCCGACCATAGATAGCTTACCAACCTACAAGGAAATCAAGCCCCTGACTTGGCTATTATTTGCACTGTACTCCATCAGCTGAGCCTCAGAACCCATCTACCTGAAAAAGTGATTAAATTGTCTCATTTAGCAAGCACACTGAAGCAAGACTAGCTGTGTTCAGCCTGCATCTAAAAGTGTGTTACTTTGTCATTTGGCTCACTATAATAGTAATTTTGAGGTAGTTATTAATGGTAGTGTTTATGGTACTAATTGGTGCCTGATCATTTCTACAATAAGGTTGGTATTATTTCCATTTTTAGGAGATCGGAGTGTGCAGGATTTGCAAAAGCCTTGAGTTGAAAGCCAATGGCAGAGCCAGGCCAGAATGATGGTTTTCCCCATCTAAAGTCAGTCAGTGATCTGCTTATCTATGAGATCATGGCCATTATACCAAGTATTGGGAGGACCTGGTGAAAGATGGTTTTTAGGATTTGGCATCAAAAATGTAGAGCTCAGGCTCTGGAATCCAAGAGTTGTAAGAATTTCGCTGTTCTACTTAAGGGCTGGGTGACTTTCAGCAAGTTACTTTAAACTTTTCAAGCCTCAGTTTATCCCCCTCAGGGATTTTCAGATAGTTAGATGAAATAATAGGTAAAGTGCTTAGCACAGAACCTGGTATATGATAAGAGCTTAGTAAATATTATTTGTTTTTTAATCTTAAGAATATTTAGAATTTCAAGTTTTCAACAGCTTTTATGTACATCTCTTATGTACATGTGTATTGCCAAATGAAAGCCTGTTTATTTTTCTTCCTAAAAATGACTAGATATTATATAACTCTATAGATGTGCTTATGAGGGCACACATAATCACCACCACTCTCAACACCTATTTTTGGAATCTTAATTATTCCTTCCATAATATTTTCTTAATCTGCTATAATGTGAGATATATGACTACAGCTGAGAAGTATTAAAAGCAGAACAGGAAACCACAGAAGTTTCTTAAAATAAAAATACAAACTGAGCTCAGAAACATGATGTTTATATACATATCTGAAAAGGAAATGTAGCCAGTAAGCAGAATACACTCAAAGCCAACCACAAATAAGCAGTAAAAAAAAGAGAAATACTGCAGTTTATTTTAAAATTGCACACATCTTGCTTTCATTAGAGTATATAGGAATTTCATTGTAAAATACTTTTAAAAAAATGTAAAGGTATATGTGTGCTTTGACTGAATAATTCTACTGTGATGTTGATTATACTCTAAAGTATACATGTGAAGCTAGAGTTGAATATGAGGTGCTGCCTTGTTCTTCCAAACTGTAATAGCGTGTATGCTATGTGGCCAAACCCTGTCCTCTGCAGAGACCGGCAAGTCAAAGCCATGTTTCTCAGAGCTTGGTTATAGGAGCTCTTGGTAGCACATGTACATATATGTAAAATGTTTATAGATAGCTCTTAAATTTTAAAAAGTAATGTACAATAAATTTTATGATCACATTCTAATTGCAAGTGAATTGGCTTTTGTTTTTGAATTGACAAAATTTCCCTTTGAAATTCATTTACTTATGCTTTTTTAAAAAGTGTGTTGATTTTTAAAATCAGCATGAAACTAGTATGAGGATACGGGCAAAGTACAATGTTACACTCAGCTGACTGAAGTTTTGGGGACTCTGAACTAAACAGAAGTGGATAGTTGATATTTTAATTTAAAATATTACCTGTTTGGCATACCTAATTTTTACTTGAGAGAAAAAAAAAATTAATGTCTATTTTATTTGTCAAATCTCTATAACACCCTTTAATTATTACATTTTTAGTAGCAGTGATTTGCTGACATTTGTGCAACCCCTATGTTGTGATCCATATACCTCCCAGTGACTGAAGTCTTTTCTTTAAAATTAGTCCTGCTATATATTTATATAAATCTTTGGGAAAGGGGTTTCTTTTCAAAATGCTGTTTGACTCTCTTGTGAGATTGAATGTCTGTGATCAAAGTACTGAAAAATTTAAAATACATAATTATGAAGTAACTCCTCACATCTGAAAAAATGTTCCACAGAGATTCCACCATGTTTCTTCAATAAGAGCGCTAATTTTATCTCAGAGATGATACCAAGACATGGTGATGGGAGAGATAGATGTTAGAAAGACACCTCTCTGAGGAGGTGACCTTTACATTGAAATTCTGAAGAAAGTAGGGCAGGTAAGCTCTAAGCAGAAGGAAAATTTGTAAAGACCCAGGGCAGAAAGGAGTTTGGTCTATTAGACAGACTCAGAGTAAGCCTGTGCAGTGGGAGCTTAGTGAAGGAAGGGAAGAGAAGTGAGAGAGAAGTTTGGAAAAGTAGGAATGAATCAGTGGGGCAGTCTTTCTCCCAGATACTGTCACTTTATCATAAATTAATTTAGTGAAACTACAATAGAGCTAAAACTGTTACTTTACCTTGAATATAGAGGAAAAAAATGCTGAGAACATTTGATTAATGTAAAAAAAAAAAAAAAACACAGAAAGAAACCTCATGAAATTGCTAAACTTCTCTATTGGAAATTTGAAAAAATCGTTTTGTTGAAATTGCCATACTCTTGTGGTAGTGACTAAGTCTCAGGAGATCTGATGGTTTTATAAGGCGTTTCCCTTTTTGCTTGGCCATCCTTCTCTTTTTGCCTGCCACCGTGTAAGATGTGCCTTTCGCCTTCCACCATGATTGTGAGGCCTTCTCAGCCACGTGGAACTGTGAGTCCATTAAACCTCTTTCCTTTATAAATTACTGGTAATTTGTAAAGGAAATTTCATTAGCAGCATGAAAACAGACTAATACACCCCTTCCCTCTTATGCTCAGCCCTTTCCCATTTCTTCTTTATTAAAAAAAAAATTATTTTTCTAGAGACAGGGTCTTGCTCTGTCACCCAGGCTGGAGGGCAGTAGCACAGTCCTAGCTCACTGCAGCGTGGAACTCTAGGGCTCAAGCAATTTTTCTGAATAACTAGGACTACAGACACATGCCATGACTACAGGTGCATGCCACTATGCCCAGCTGATTTTTAAATTTTTCTTAGAGACTGGGTTTTGCTATGTTGCTCAGGCTGGTCTTGAACTCTTTGCCTCAGGTGATCCTCCCGCCTCCACTTCCCAGTGCTGGGATTATAGGCATGAGCCACCCGTGCCCAGCCTCACTTTCTTCTTTAGCAGGCGTCCCTGCCCTATGCTTTCTGCTCATAATTAATGCATACGTCCTACAGTCAGATGAAATCTGCCTGAGAATTGGTTTCCCTGACCGTAATCTTCTATGGTCCTGTTTTTACCTTTCGTGTTCTGTGCCCAGCTCTGTTAGAATGCTTATGCACCTACTATCAGTGACTTTGATTGGGCAGGGAGGGTTTCTAAGTCCATATGCTCCCCCTTGATTTAGAATTGGATTCTCTAGTATTCTGTATTTCAGGTACAGTATAGGTTAAGTGATTTTTTGGTGAGCTGCCATGGGATTTAAGCACTTATGTAAAGTAATTTAATTAGGTAAGTGAATTCCAAGCTCTAAGCACTAAGGTAGGTAGACCAAGTTTTGAAACATAACTAGTTTAGAATTTGGGAACTGTTTGAGTTAAACTGTATTTTCATCTTCAGTAGTCTTGTTCTGTGACTCATTGTGAGGGTCCACAGTAATGCCATTGATCGTGTTGTTAATGAATAGAATCTGCATGCCTCCTGTTCTCCTGACTGGAAAGGGTATTTTATTTAATTCTTCTTTTCTAATGACAATTTTTAGATAATCTTATAAATCTGCCTGTTGATATTTTTTGTTTTTATTTTCCTACAATATACTCAATCTGAAGATCATATTTTCATCTGTCTTGTATAGGCTTGGAATAAAGTTAAGGTATAGATTAGCCCTGGATTCAAATCAGATGGTCAGGTAAGATCTCTTTCTGGGAAACTGTCGTAAGAATGTGTAGAAAAATATTCCTGGCAACAAAGTTAGAAAAACTATCCAAAATTCCAATAAATCTATAATTTTCACTGTCCGTGAAGAAAAAAAATGTCAGTTGATCATATGGCATTAGTTTATGCAAGTGTCTCAGAGGAAGGTAAGTTATGGGTATTGTTTCAAGTATGTATAGGATTGAATTTGTTTAGGAAAAAAAGCCCCCTAAGGTAATGGGTGTGTGTTAGTCATTCTGTAAGAGCTCTGCATTATTACTGTGCTGGACCGGCCTGCCAGTACCCTGGCTAGCTGAAATTCAGGCACATGGAGCACCACTTATCCCCCTGAATTATGTTAGTATTAGGAAGGGGCAAATCACTTAATAAAAGATATTGTGTAACATTTTACGAATATTATTTAGAAGTAACTGCTGATAACTTTTTCTCAGAATTCAGTTCACAATTATAAAGAATAATGTTCTTTATTTATAATATTTATAATAAATATTATTCTTTATAATTGTGAGTCTCAAGTTTTAATGTTGACTTAGATGAAAATAAAGGAGTTTTCTTGTTTGGTCATGGTGTTAGTTATGTTAACAAGATATTGTTAGATGCTGTTTCCCAGTGTTTGAGACTGCTTTGCCCTGGAGAGTGCAGAAGGTGGGAGGCGGAATGGCTGCTTACTGTGGGATTTCACCAAATTATGTTAGTGGTCTTCATGATCTAAAGATTCTTCTCCATCTCCCCACTTCTTTCCCATCCAGGGGATTATTCTTGCAACTCATTTTTTAAAACAGCTGTTTCAGTTTGAGAAGTTGTTAATTTTACTTATAATTGTTTGCGATTATTTTTATTAGGTATATTTTATGAAATGTCAACAAAATAAGGTTATTTACACTACTCTTTGTAATTGCTAATACTTTAATTTTATTTATTTATTTTTTGAGACGAAGTCTTGCTCTGTAGCCCAGGCTGGAGTGCAGTGGTGCGATCTCGGCTCACTGCAACCACCGCCTATCCGGTTCAGGTGATTCTCCTGCCTCAGCCTCCAAAGTAGCTGGGATAACAGGTGTGTGCCACTGCACCCGGCTAATTTTTGTGTTTTTAGTAGAGAGGGGGTTTCACCATGTTGGCCAGGCTGGTCTTGAACTCCCAACCTCAGGTAATCCGCCCGCCTCAGCCTCCCAAAGTGCTAGGATTATGGGTATGAGCCACTGTGCCTGGCCTTACTTTAAAATCTTAAACACTGGTTTTACTATATGAGCGTATCAATGGCATATTTGGGAGAGAAGTTGGTATTCATATTTTAAAATGACTCCAAATTTTTGTTTTGAGCGAAATCGTATTCACTATACATAATTTATTATTTTACATTTTCTATTCCTAACCAAATTAGGCATTTTAAAAAACTCTGAAAAATCACAGCTTTGCTTGTGGGCTCCATTGTGTGTAGATAATTAAGATCCATGGTTTGAATACTATTTAGGCTTATCAATACAAGGAAATATTACTCCTTAAACAAATAACTGTTGTAAGATTGTGTCTTTTTCCATAGTTTCTTAATACATTCAAAAACATGTACAAAGGACCAGACATGAAGAGAATGGCAGTTTTTAAAAATCAAATTGTGAAAAGGTTAGTTGTTTTGTACCAAGGAGGTAAGAGTCAGGAGGAATAAACAGGTGTAAACTGTAAAGAGCATTGTAATGAATGTTAAGGACCTTTTACTTTAACTGAAGTCTAAGAAGAGTAGTTGAACACTTTTAATTAAATAAGAGTAACATTTTCCAGTTTCAGTTTTAGGAAGTGCTGGCAGAAATTGAATAATGAGTTAAAGGAAGAAAAGTAAAAGTCAGAAGAACAGTTAGAATGTTACTGTATTCATGTGGGTGATAATTGACTGGATGTTGTTGTAGGGGTCAGGGACTCCGGGTTTTAATTTAAGCCATGTGTGGATAACACGTAGTTTTTTTTTTGTTTTTGGAGTATATTGCAATATAAATTCAGCTGTGGACATACTGGGTTTAAGGTGTCTAAGACATTGATGTAGAAATGTTCAGTGAGCAGTTGATCACATACATTAGCAAACCTTGAGGAAAATCTGGATTGGGAATATAGATTTGGAATCTAGCAAATGATGATTAAATTTAGAGAAGTAGATGAAATCAACAACTATATAGAATGAAATAGAAGCCGATTGACTTTTAAGAGTTGAGCATTTTATCCATTTGATTTTTTTTTTTTCTGTTTAACAACTGGTAGGCATTCCAGTGGCACTTTATTCCTTTTTCAGTGCATATGTATATTATTTTAGGCACATTATGGATTAAGTTGACATCTGTGAGCCACTCTGTGAACCTAGTTATTATTTATTGATTTATTTTTGGGAAAAGATACTGAGGGTTTTTTGTTGTTGTTGTTTTGTTTTGTTTTACAAGTGTTGGGGTGTAACTTGCTTGTAAATTTGGAGCCTGGCAATATCTGAAAATATATTTTCTTCTAGAGTCCTGCTTAGCTCAGCTTTTCCCATTCTCTGAAGCTTGATGATGTATACTTACGTTGTAGAACTTTAAAACTAAATTATTCTATGTTACTGTATCAATATGATTTTTTTGTAGGCGACTGAATAGGGAAATAGTGTCTCCATCAATGAAATGCATTATTTCTTTAAAAAAAAAAAGAAACAGGAAAAAATATTTGTTTCATACCATATAAAACTATTAATAAATTAACCCCACAGTTTATCTAAACCCTTAACGTGCTCAAAGTGATGGTTTTGTTTTGTTTTGTTTTGTATTTTTGGAGATTGCTCTGTGTTCTGGGCTGGGGTACAGTTATGCAACCATAGCAATCCTACTGCCTCAGCCACCAAAGTGGCTAGAACTACAGGCATGCACCACCCCACCCAGCTAAGTTTTTTGTTTGTTTTTGGAGACAGGATCTCACTGTGTCACCCAGACTGGAGTATAGTGTCACGAGCATGGCTTACTATAGCCTTGACCTCCTGGGCTCAACCAGTTCTCCTGCCTCAGCCTCCCAAGTAGCTGGGACTACAAGGCATGTTCTACCACACCCAGCTAATTTTTGTATTTTCTGTAGAGTTGGGCTTTTTCCATGTTTCCCAGGCTGGTCTCAAACTCCTGGTCTCAAGCAGTCTTCCCACCCTAGCCTTCAAAACTGCTGGGATTACACGTGTGAGCCATTGCACCTGGCCTTGATGTCTTACACTAAAAAAGGGAGCATCATTTCTACCCTGGAAAATTTGCTCTTTGGACATTTGATGTAATTTTTATTATTTATTTATTTATTTATTTTTGAGATGGAGTCTCGCTCTGTCACCCAGGCTGGAGTGCAGTGGCGTGATCTCAGCTCACTGCAACCTCCGCCTCTGGGATTCAAGCAATTCTCTTGACTCAGCCTCCCGAGTAGCTGGGACTACAGGCACACACTACCACGCCCAGCTAATTTTTGTATTTTTATTAGAGATGGGGTTTCACCATATTGGCCAGGCTGGTCTTGAACTCCTGACCTCATGATTCGCCCACCTCAGCCTCTGAAAGTGCTGGGACCACGCCTGGCCCCTGGATGTAATTTTTTAAAACCAGACTCATTTCAAATTCTGTCTTAGCATAATTTAGATTTTTGTGTCTTGACAATAATGAAAAATATTTCTTCTTTTTTTTCTTTATGAGATAGAGTCTCACTTTGTTGCCCAGGCTGAGTGCAGTGGCACAGTCTCAGCTCACTGCAACCTCCACCCCCCAGGTTCAAGTGATTCTCCTGCCTCAACCTCCCGAGTAGCTGGGACCACAGGCGTGCACCACCACACCTGACCAATGAAACATACTTCTAATGATGGTTGTTAACTGCTTTAAATAAATAATTTAATACTTTTTATGATGTTTGTATTACATAGTTCTTTGATTTGAGTTGCAACTGTTATTTACACATTCTTTCCCTCTTTGCAAGCGATCATTTTAGGATCATGTTCTTTTCAGTGGCTTTGCTGTAAAGGAATCACTTCATTTCTGATTATTGCATTTGCAAAAATGATTGTTTCTTGGCTTCCTTGAACTGTGTTTTATCATTTGATACTGTGATTCAGTGTGCTCCTAAAACATTTCCGTCTGCCTGGTTTGTGATCTCTCTATTTTAGATCACTGTGCCACAGCTGCTTGGATAGCCTTCTGTCATCTATTTTCAATAGTGTCGTATAGCATCCCGCGTGGTTTCAAGGATGATAAATTGGCTAGATGCCAGGGCTTGCTCTGTAATCCTGCCTTGTCTGTTAATGTCAAGTGTATCTCACAGCTGATGCTGATGAAACTGCTTAAAGAAATCAGGTATGATCTTTAGCAGAGCCACATCTCATTTCCATATAGTGGGGTTAAATTCTGTTTTGATCAACTTCTTGAGAGCAAAGTCCTCAGAGTCCTACATCATGGAATGCAAGATTGTGTGGTAGAGACAAAAGTCATAGTAATTTAGAAAAACCATCAGCTTCTTGTACTGGCTTCTCACAGATTGTTGCACTTGTGCGCATTACATCTATATGCTGGATGAATAGGAAGTTTTCCAATAAAGGAGGACATTCCAAAAATAGGTGACAGCTTAGCTTGACACATAAGTGCTAGCTGCTATCATTGTCATCATTATTTTGTTTTTATTATTACGATTGTGAGAATTGGATAAATTGGGAAGGAAAGTAAAACAGATTAAATTTTTTCAACTTATTTGATACAAAGCTAGTTCTAAAATCATAGAATTACAAACATTTATTAGTGTGGATCATGTCTGAGTGCTCAGGCTATTTATCTCATTAACACAATTTCATATAAGTAGTTGTCTTTAATAATTGTAGAATGTCTTCACCTATTTGGAATGCCATAACAAAATACCATAAACTGGGTGGCTTATAAACAACAGAAATTTCTTTCTTACTGTTCTGGAGGCTGGGAAGTCCAAGATTGAGGCACTGGCAGATTTGGTGTCTAGTGAGAGTCCCCTTCCTTGTTTATAGAACAGCACCTTCGCCCTGGCTCCTCACGGGGTGGAAGGGGCAACTAAGCTACCTCAAGCTGCTTTTCTAAGGGATCCAGACCTAATTTACCTCCCAAAGGCCCCACCTCCGAATACAGTCAGCTTGGGGGTTAAGATCTCAACATATTAATTTAGCAGGGACACAAACATTCAGACCGTAGCAGAAGTATCCATAAAGGGATAAGAAAGATTACAGGTGGTTCAGTTCTTAAAAGGCATGAGTTTATTCTGTAGATGAATAATAAAGCTGTTTGTCTAATTGGTATTACAAAACCAGAACAATTCAGCTATTATGTTTATTTTCATGGATTTATTGAAATGTGTAATGAGTTTTTAATACAAGACAAGCATATTGAAGTGAACTTTTACATATTAAGAGCCATCGTCACGTTATAGTTTGACAGATTCTACCTTTGAAAGTAAGCTAATCAGTTCATTTTGGTCAAGTATTTTGTATACTCAAGAGTAGGGAGTAGAATTTTGAATTTGAGGTAAAATGACTGTTTTCCTCTGTCGATACATACGGCTTATATTTTAGATTTTCTGGCCTTTCAGTTTTCATACATTATGACCTGTTGTCAGAACCCATATCTTCATACTTGGATGGGAAAATATCATTTCCTGTTAATAGTGGTCCCTGCTGCCTAACCTTCTGATCAGTTACAGTTTGCCCAAGTTGCTGAATTAGAAAGCATTTAAAGTACTTGCTATTTGAAAAGCACCTATAAAGGATTATGAAAAAGAGCTCTATTTGAGGCTAATATCTACAAAGACTTTCTGATTTCAGGGTAGGAGTAGAGTTCAAAATGAAGCAAAGTTTAAGACGCACATATACAGATGCTATTAGCATTACTTGTTTCTGGGAAGACTTATAGTATTGCTATTCCTGATGGTTTAAATAGACTGGTTATAGATTACTGTGGGTACAGGGCAGACATTGTAATACAGGCTATGAGATTTTCTTCACATAAAGCACTAAGTACTATTTATTTCTTTGTATTTACTCTTTAGTTCTTTTCAAAAGGTGAATTGGATTAGATTTTGCTTCTGTCTCAGGTAAATCCCCCACTTTGAACCTCTGCAAATTTGCGACTCTTTTATTGTGTCTGTAAAAACCAACCTTGCATGAATTGTGTCCTTTAAGTGCTGTGATTGTGATTCCCTTTTTAATCTATAGGACACAATTTTCTCATTGTTTGTTTTTTCTTATCATGGCGTTTTCTAAGTGAAATGACATACCAGCAAAGATCATGATGAGGCCCAAAAATACTCTGGCAATTTTGTATACAGTTAGTCCCTGTTATCAATGGCTCATGCTTCTCTCTTTCTTTACCATCTTTAATTATTTGTATGTGTGTTTTTGCTGTTAGGTATTGTTTTAAGCATTCAGCTGTTGAAGTGTAGGTATGAAGTGCCTGACAGGCCATTGAAGATAAACGAAGATAAATTACAGTTGTAGCAGAGGTTCCAGTCTTTGTTATTCTTGATATGATACCCTCGTTGTCTCTGGCGAATTCCTGTAGACCTTTAAAGTGGCTTGTCAAATTGCTTAACAGAATTAGACTTTTTCTCTAATGCTGCTAGTGGGGTCGCATCTAGAATTGTCTTGCAATGTGATCTAAAAATAACATACTACAAACTACAAAATTACACAAAAGAGACATTTGGACAAAAACAGCCAAATGACTGAGAGGAATAGCCATTAAAGAGGACAAAAAACAAATTCCTGAAAAACTGAAACTTAGCTTCAAGTAAATGGAATTGGGCATTATGCTGCTTTTTCCAAAACACCTGATAATTCTCAGTACCAAAGAAAAATTACCAAACATTTTTCAAAGAAATTAAGGTCTGTGCTGCAATACCATTATTTGCAGTATTGGCTCATAATCACTTTATGGAGTAAACATTCTAAGACTATTAATAAATAAGAACTGCTTAAACAATATTTGCCTGCTTCTGTAATTATATTGTAATTACATTTTATCATAGACAGTGAAATATGTAGCACCTTTTGCAGGTGGAATTCTCACTGCTGGTTTGCCTTAAAATATTGGCGTTTGGGGATATTCTCTCTGCTAATTAATATTGTTTGTTCTCTTACTTCTCTGTTCATAATGAGACAGCTCTCTGTTAGACATAGAGAAGAAAAGTTACCTCACTTGAGAACTTTATGATATCTATTTACAAATGCATTTTTGTGGAAATATAATTTTACAGAATGCCCAAGAGGTTTTAAAGCTTTTATTAGTACCTTAAAATATATGTAGCATTTTTTTATTTTATTGCAAAGCTACATGTTAATACTCTAATGCTAATGAAATATTTCAGATTATTTTATGCATTAGAACACAATTTCTTTGACATCAGCTTCCATTCCATTTATTTAAATAGCATTTTTTTTTTTTTAAAGTTTGGTCTTTGTTTTATTGAAAACATAATTCAGGCAGGACGCAGTGGCTCACGCCTGTAATCCCAGCACTTTAGGAGGCGAAGGCAGGCGGATCAGGAGGTCAGGAGTTCAAGACCAGCCTGACCAACATGGTGGCACCCCGTCTCTACTAAAAATACAAAAATTGGCTGGGCATGGTGGCGTGTGCCTGTAATCCCAGCTACTTGGGAGGCTGAGGCAGGAGAATCACTTGAACTTGGGAGGCGGAGATTGCAGTGAGCCACGATCGTGCCACTGCACTCCAGCCTGGGCGACAAAGCAAGAGTCCATCTCCAAAAACATAATTCAGCAAAAGAAGCAGTACACAAGAGGTAAAACATAATTCAGCAAAAGAAGCAGTACACAAGAGGTAAAATGACTCGCCTACCCTGGTCCCACTTGTGCAGTGGCAGGACTGGTATCAAGACACTTACCTCCTCTGCCATCGCTACAATAATCTATATTTTTTTGTCATAAATAAAAAGTTAGAGTATCACTTACTAGGGAGACAGATGAGATCATAGCCTCAAGCAATCCTGCAGAGCACTTCCTGGCAGAGGCTGGCGTCTTGTATTTGCTCAAGCAAGCTCTGTGAGTCCTGCTTCCTTATTGTCATGGATCTCTTTTCATGGTGCATCCCCATTCCTACGTTTAATCACACACATCTCAGTCCGAGCTCTCGGGCTTTATTACGAATGGAGTTGACTGCTAGAGAGGCCCCTCTCCAAACTTTTTTCCATACCCTCTTTGCTCCCAAGACATCTCTCCAGGGGAGGACATTAGGGAAAAGGAAATCTGGAGAGAGTGAAAAGGGGTAATGCTTTCTCCAAAGTTCTCTGAAGAAACCACTGAGTCTTTGAAAATCTTCTGATGGAAGAGGTAAGAACTTTAGCTTTCATCTTCAAGGTCCTTCATCTCTATGTCCTGGGGGCTTTTGTCTTCTTTTGCCCTTTGAGCTGTGGTTCACTGTTCCTGGCTGGCTTTGAGGGGGATTTCACTTCCATAGCTGCCTTCTCTTTCTGGGCAAGTCAGATCCACTAGAGGAGTTTTCTGTGCTTCTTCCCTGATAGAGTAATGTTGGTAGGTGCACTGGATACCCACTTCTTGAGGTGATGTGGCGAAATCAATCCTTTATCTGTCACAGCCCCAGCCACCAGTGCCTCAGTCGCAACTCCCAGTTCAACACCTGCAGGTGCCTGAATAGCTGCTTCTTCGATTCCAGCTGAAGAAAAAGATGCAAATCAAATGGAGGCAGTTCACTGCAACCTGAAACTGCTGCACCAGGCAACCCCAGTTCTTCATTGATCTCATCTCAGGCAAGACAAGAGGGCACCCAGAGGCTTGAGGAAACAAAGTTGCGGTCCCCATACGGCCACCATTCTGGGCCGATTGATCTTTCTTCCAGGAACCTGAACTAGTATTGATGGTGGATAAGAGGAAGGGAAACACGGGGTAGAAGAGGGCAGTTCCCCAGCAAAGGCCCCACCCTTAAGCCTGGAAACTACGGCCCTGAATGAGAACAGTTATCCCTGTTTTCCCTCCCAAATGTTACATTTTTGGTCTGCCCTGCCCCCCCTTATCTTGTATCCATATAAACCCCAAACCTCAGCTGGTAGAGACACAAAGCAGCTGAACATCAAGAGGAGTAGCAGCACAGATTGTCAGAGACTACAGATAGATGTGGCTTAAGTTCAGACAACGTGGCTTCAGGGAAGGATCACCTTCTTCCTGCACCATCCCCTTTCCAGCTCCCCTTTGGCTGAGAGCCGCTTCCACTGCTCAGTGAAATTCTCCACATTCATCAACTTTCAAACCTTCATGTGACCTGATCCTTCCTAGATGCTGAACAAGAACCCAGGTACCAAGAGGGCAGAGGTAAAAGGCTGTCATTCTGACTCTCCACTGAGCTGGTTAACAGCTGTCTGCAGATGGCAACTGCTACAAGAGCATCAGTTGTAACATACCCCTAGACACTGCTGTGAGGCCAGAGCCCAAAAGCACTTCTGCACCTGCTTGCCTGTGTGCTCCCCCTCCCGCAAGGGGTTTGAGCTCAGTGGTGGTCAAATAAGCTAGCCATACCCCTGTTGCAAGTCCCATGAAGGGGTCAGGGGAATTCTCCCATCTTGGTATCTTTGAAAGAAAATGAAAATATACTACGAAGGTAAATAGAGTTGCTGGGTTATTTTTGTCATTAGTTTTGACATCTGTCTTTATTGCCCACTATTAAATTGACTTATAAACTTAACACAATTTTTGAGAGATTATGTAATATTTCCTTATACAGTCATTTTACTCATTTCTTAATGCCATTTCTTAACACTAAACAGAACTATCTTTATTAACCCCCCAAAAAACCAACTTACTTTTTTAGTAAACATTCGACAGACACCCATTGAAATTACCTCAGATGTTTATACAAGTATTCATTTTAGTCAGCTTACTTTGAAAGCTCTTTTGTATTTTAAACTGTGTTCTTGGGTAAACCAAAGGAAATTTTCTCTCTTTGAGACACTTGCATATTTCTTATCTGAACTTTGATTTTAAAAAATGAAAAACAATACATACATTTTTAGTATTACAGAACTGAAAATTTGGTGTAAAATAACTATACCTCGTAACTGAACTAGATGTCTGATTCATGCTTCTCAGTTTCAAGTACTCTGAAGAGACTTAAGATTTTTTTCTTTTGAAATTTTTACACCTAAATTCAACGTTCTAAGCATGTTTCTTTGCCAGAGTATGAACTGATAAAGGATAGAATGAACAGCTGGAAGAAAGGAAACAAACCCTTGGAGACTTTTGTATTCAAAAATATTTCTGCTGTTCCCCAAATTCAACTAATTAGAGATTCATTTGACTTATCACATATCTATTAAAATTCGGTTGCTCCTAGGCAGACAGAAGAATGGATCAAAATAGAATAGAATAGTTGAAAGTCTAAGAATAGACCCAAGAACAAATGGAAATTTAATATGTGAAAATGTTGGGAGATCCTACATTTTAAGGACATAAACTGCAAAGAATCTTGAACATTCTTCAGTGGTTTTATTGTTAGTAATAATAATAGTATAATTTTAAAATTTTAAGGTGTTTATGTATAAAAGCAGTTGTATAAAGTATGTTATTAGAAGCCAAGATATTCAGTATAAGACAGATTACTAATATAAAATCAAAGAAATTGAAGAATAAACCCTGTAATGTCACGAACCACACCCATATAAGACAGCAAATCTAACAGATAAATGTTATGTGTTCTGGCTGCTCCACCAACCAGCTGTTCCCACATCTCTCTCCTTCTCCTTGGCATTCCCTATACCCTGAGACACAATATTGAAATTAGGCCAGTTAATAACCCTACAGTGGCCTTTAAGTGTTCAAATGGAATGAATAGCCAGAAGCTTCTCACTTCAAAAGCTAGAATGATGAAGCTTAGTGAGGAAGCTATGCTGAGCCAAGATGGGCCAAAAGCTCCATCATTTTCAATGATTAGCCAAGTTGTGAATGCAAAGGAGAAGTTCTTGAAGTAAATAAAACATGCCATTCCAGTGAACACATAAATAATAAGAAAGTGAAACAGCCTGATTGCTGATATGGAGAAAGTTCTAGTGGTCTAGATAGAAGATCAAAGCAGCCACAATATTCCCTTAAGCGAAAGCCTAATCCAGAGTAAGGCCTTGACTCTTTAATTCTGTGAAGGCTGAGAGAGGTGAGGAAGCTGCAGAAAAAAGTGGGAAGCCAACAGAGGTTGGTTCATGAGGTTTCAGGAAAACATCAGTCTCCCTAACATAAAAGTGCAAGGTGAAGCAACAAGTGCTGATGGAAAAAGCTGCAGCAAATTATCCAGAAGATCTGGTTAAAAATCATTAATGAGGTTGGCTATACTAAAGGCAAGATTTTCAGTGCACATGAAACAGCCTTCTATTGGAAAAAGAGGTCATCTAGGATTTCCCTAGCTGGAGAGGAGAAGTCATTGCCTGACTTCAAAACTTCAAAGGACAGGCTTACTCTCTTGTTAGGAGCTAATACAGATGGTGACTTTTAAGTTGAAGCCAATGCCCATTTACTGTTCCAAAAATCCCAGGGGCTTCAAGAATTATACTAAATCAACTCTACCTATGCTCTGTAAAGCTAGGATGACAGCACATCTATTTACAGCATGGTGTACTTAATATTTTAAAGCCTCTTTTGAGGCTTTATTCAAAAACAAGATTCTCTTCAAAACGTTACTGCTCATTGACAACATAAGGAGATGAATGTTGTTTTCATGCCTGCTAATACAACATGCATTCTGCAGCCCATGGATCAAGAAGTAATTTTTACTTTCCAGTCATGTTATTGAAAAAATAGCTTTTATAAGGCGATAACTGCCATAGGCGGGGATTCCACTGATGGATCTGGGTAAAGTCAGTTGAAGACCTTGTGGAAAAGATTTACCATTCTAGATACCATTAAGGACATTAAGAATATTTGTGATTTACGGGATAAGGTCAAAATAACATTAATAGGTGCTTGGAATAAATTGATACCATAGTCATCTGTGGTACCCCTCATATAGATGACTTTCAAGACTTCAGTGGAGGAAGTGACTGCACCTAAGGTGAAAGTAGCAAGAGGGCTAGAATTAGAAGTGGAGCCTGAAGATATGACTGAATTGATGCAATCTCATGGTCAAACTTGAACATATGAATTGCTTCTTACGAATAAGCAAAGAACGTGGTTTCTTGAGATTGAATCTACTCCTGATGAAGATGCTGTGAACATTACTGAAATGACAACAGAGGATTGAAAATATTAAATATTTGTAGTTGATGAGGCAGTGTTAGGGTTTGAGAGAGTGACTCCGTTTGGCAAGTTCTACTGTGGGTGAAATCTTTTGTGAAAGGAAGAGTCGATCGATGTTCATTGTTGTCTTATTGTAGGAAATTACCACAGCCACCTCAGCCTTCAGCAACCACCCCCCGATCAGTGAGCAGCCATCCATATCAAGGGAAGACTGTCCACCAGCAAAAGATTACAACTCACTGAAAGCTCAGATGATTATTAGCATTTTTAGCAATAAACTGTTTTTTAACTAAGGTATATACATTTTTTAGACATAATGCTATTGCATGCATATACTACAGTATAGCATAAACATAACTTTTGTATGTGCTAGGAAACCAAAAAATTCATATCATCACAGTGGTCTGGAACAGAACAGCAGTATCTCTGAGGTATGCCTATATTTATCTACTTTAAATATCCAATGACAATTTATCAAATAACTTACTGACGTCTGGGTAAATCATATCCTCGGCATTTCTTCAGCTCAGTCTGATATCCCTTCCAAAAGCAGAAGATTAAGATCTTTTAGTGTGACTTGTTAAAAAAGTATACTTGGATGATAGTTGTCATTGATTTTTTTAAGGGTAGGCAAAACCCATTCCTCTCTCTTTTTTTTAGTTCTCAAATTTTATTTAACTTTTCTATACCTGCTGACAGCAGAAATACCCATGCTTTTAACAACTAAGGCATTTGTTTGATTTACTTATTGTTGGCACTCTGTTTTTTCCCACAGTTCTTTAAATAATACATTGGTCCCAATGTAAATTCTTTCAATCTAATGTGCTTCCTCAACTATCATGCGTAGTCAACTCTCTGAGAACTAGACATCTCTGTGAACATAAAGAAGTAGTTGTCAAGCCAGAGGCATTTGAATGGGGGTGGATATCTTGTTTTTAGTGAACTATGGTGGGTGTCATGGGGTCACCACGAGATTAGAGCAAGTTGAATAGCAGGAGGTTTTTGGACATGAAGTTTACCTGCATCTAATTTTGATAGGAATGGCATAGGCTATGTGGAAGTGTTTGCAGTTTAAATGTTAGACATTTAGGCATCCTACCCAGTAGTTCAGGAGTAGTTCCTTTAAGTAGAGGTAGGTTAGGCTGGACAGAGCTTTAGAATCTTGAAGGCACAAAGAGGCGAATGTGAGCAACTTATGGAAAGCATCATGGAGTATGTGTCATGCATGAGAAATACACCAAATACTGTATCTGGCATAACAGTTTATGGAAGTCCACTAGGTTTTTGACTGTAGGATAATAAATGTTATGGTTGAAATGATAATCTACTAACCTATTTCTATCAGGTGATATAACCAGATAAAATCAACATGGGTTGTCAGTGCTCATGTAAGAGTAAGAAAGACTGGGCAGGGTGCGGTGGCTCACGCCTGTAATCTCAGCACTTTGGGAGGATGAGGTGGGCGGACCACGAGGTCAGGAGATGGAGACCATCCTGGCTAACACAGTAAAACCCCATCTCTACTAAAAATACAAAAAATTATTAGCCAGCGTGGTGGCTGGCGCCTGCAATCCCAGCTACTTGAGAGGCTGAGGCAGGAGAATGGCGTGAACCCAGAAGGCGGAGCTTGCAGTGAGCTGAGATCATGCCACTACACTCCAACCTGGTCAACAGAGTGACACTCCGTCTCATTAAAAAAAAAAAAAAAAAAAAAAAAAAGAGTAAATAAGACTGAAAACAGTCTTAAGAATAAATAAAAGGGCCAGGCGCAGTGGCTCACGCCTGTAATCCCAGAACTTTGGGAGGCCGAGGCGGGTGGATCACCTGAGGTCAGGAGTTCAAGACCAGCCTGGGCAACATGGTGAAACCATGTTTTTACTAAAAATACAAAAATTAGCTGGGCATGGTGGTGGGTGCTTGTAATCTCAGCTACTCAGGAGGCTGAGGCAGGAGAATCACCTGAACCCGGGAGATGGAGGTTGCAGTGAGCCGAGATTGCACCATTGCACTCCAGCCTGGGCGACAAGAGCAAAACTCCGTCTCACACAAAAAATAATAATAAAGTATAATAGAAGTTACCAAGTGTAGGGGGTAGAGGTAAATGGAGAGTTATTGGTTAATGGGTACAGAGTTTCTGTTTGGGATGATGAAAAAGTGTTGGAAATAGATGATTATGATGATTGTACAGCGTTGTCAGCATACTTGATAACATGGAAGTATACCCTTTAAAATGGTTAGAATGGGGAGGGTTACATTATATATATTTTACAACAGCAAAAAATGTAATCATTTACTCTCAATTAAAAAACAACCTGAAAATAAATAGAGTGCTTAGGAGACCATGGGCAAGATGCCGAAACCTAGTCCAAAGTGAGAGTGAAGCCACTGTGGGCCAGAACCATATGGCAGGGCTATGCAGCCTTACAGCAGCAAAGGCCCAACCTGCACACGGTACGATCCAAGCAAACAAGCTGTCCAAGTCACCAATATTAATACTTAATCCTGGGCATACCTAGACTGGCCTTACAGTCTGGGGCATCCAAACTTGGTGTCCAGGAGTGCCTGTTTATTGAAGCCAAGTTATGAAACCCAATTAATAAAGTGTTTGCACTATTGTGCATTTGGATTTTTAGTTGACTCATTAAAATATACTTTCCCAAAAATTTAAAATTATTTCATAGAACTTCAGGTTTTGTTTTAGTATTACCAGCTATTGTCAGTTTCTAGAGGTTTGCTAAAATAGCTCTTGGGGAATAGGCTTTGCTCTTTGTAATCATTTTTGGAAAAATAGTTCTTAGGAAAACAATTCATTATAGTTAATTTTTTACAGAATATATTTCCTGAAACTATGGAAGTTTTGTTCTCTAGCTGACATGATTGTTTTTTCAGAACGTGTAAGCAGATACCAACAAGGTTCTTTTCAAACATCTCTTTCAAAAAACACTTTCTTATTTATCTCCGTAGATGTTTTTCTACTTTGAACAGCCTACCTATTGAAAGGGTATATAATACTCAGATTTACTATTATTATGATTTTCCAGTTGTATATGAACATGACAAGAAACATCATTATATCTTTGCTTTTGGCATTCATGCTTACCTATATGTAGACCACAATTGTAATCATTCAATTTTAATAATAATGTAGATATACAAGTTTATATCTGTATATATAATAATGGTTATATAGCAACTAATACTTTTTCAATGCTTGTTGTTTGTTTATGAAATGCTATTTGTTTTACATACATTGGAGACATTTAATACTTAATTCTATGTGGTAGGTATATTATCACTATTTTGCAGACGTTAAATCTGAATCCTTGGTTTCAGGATGGTTGTTTACTTACCCAAAGTCATACAGCCAGCCAGTAGCATTTTATCACACTTCATAGTCAGAGTTCTTATCTACATTATAAGTTAATGTTTAGGTAATTCCTAGAAATCAGCCTAAGTGGCCAGTTATATTAACTGCTACTTAAGCTATATATTTTTAAATCTTAGCTCTGTAATAATAGTAGGTTTGCAATAGATTTAGAATGTACATACAAACCATAGTTCAGGAATGTGGCCACAGTATGCCTGTGTATTAGCACATTCACCTGTCTCAAAATTTTTATTGGGCCTCTACTATGTGCTAGATACAGGCATGATACAAAGATTTAAAAATATGGCCACTGTCACAGGAGGCTTAAAAATCTCATTATTTTTCAACCTTTGTTTTTAAACCCATATGTCTTTTGGATAAACCGACGAACAAAACACCATCCCCTCCTTAATTCGAAATCTCAAAATAAATTAAATTCAGTATTTCTTACCATCTGATTTCCTTTTGTTTCCTAAGCTTGTATACTGAGAGATACTTCATTAACCAAATATTCTGGGCTTCTGAAATTTGAAGAGCCAGTAGCAGTGAAAGCTTGAAGAGCCAGAGAAAACAGGCTCATTTCAAGGAGTTTATTCTTGAGTTTGGATAGTGCAAGTTCAGTTAGGAAGAGTTTGGATTGTGAGGGATGTGTATATCATGTCTTAAAATAGTTTATCAATAATAAATAGAATGAAAGGGTGATTTAAGACGTTATTACCCCTCCACCATTGTTCTGTTATGTACCCATTGAATACAAAAATATTCCTCAGGAATACCTATTCCTCTCCAAAAATAATTGTCACAGTAATTTAATAACTGAATTTTGTTATATATCTTAATGTTCTGTTTGTGCTGGCTTACATATATGTAAGTGAGATGGTTTATCATGTTTTAATACCCAAGTATTGGGTATTAGAAGAATTGAAAGGTTATCTACATAACAAGAGTGTATAGTTTTTAAAAAATAGAGTCTGTTATGGGTTATGCTTAGACAGATGGCAGAATGGAAAGACCTTTTTTAAAATCAGCTTTTATAGTATGGCCTAGCGAATAATATGTGACATCATGCTAGCACACTCAACTAATTTGTTTACTCATTCATTCAACAAATTGAGTGCCTGATACACATGAGACTGTGTAAACTGTATCTGTTTGGTGCCTGGCCCCAAGGAGATTAAAATCCAGTTGAGTTTTCTACTATTCAAGAGATAGTATTTGTAGTCTGGAAACAAATAGCTTGGGTTTGCATTCTGGCTCTTCCACTTACTAGCTGCTTAGCCTTGGGTGAACTGTTGAACCTCTTTATCGCTCAGTTTCCTCTTACAGTTAACAACAACAAAAAAAAAAAATGGAAGAAGAGGAGGGAGGGGGATGATATTAAGAGCATCTACCTTATGGAGTTTTGTGATGTTAATTAAATAAACAAATATATGAAGAGTTTTAGAACAGAATATTGCATAGTATAATTAGAGCAGAATATTACCTAGTTAATTAAATAAACAAATGTATGAAGAAGTTTTAGAGCAGAATATTGCCCAGTAAAATGTTGGAGACAGATGCTTAGAAAAACTGCACATTAAGAGGTTCTGAGCTTGGTCCGGAAGGGTCAGGAATGACTTTCCTTGAGGTGTGATATGGGTCTGAGAAGTGAAAGATGAATGATATTGACAGATTGAGAAGAGAGAGGAGTAGAGTAAGAAAATCCCAGGCTGAGAACAGCAAGTTTGAAGGCCAGGAAGGGGCAAGTCAGAGTGGCTGAGGACAAATATAGGCCACAACTGCTAAGTCAGGGTGTAGCAGAAGTGGTGATGGAGGCCAAATGTTACAGAGCCTTGGGAAGCCTGTGAAGGATGGTTGTCTTAAAAGCAAGAAAGTGACACAGTCAGATTCTCATGTTACAGAGATCCCTGTACATGCATTCTGCAAAATGTATGTGGGGATCACAACCAGATGGCTGTTGAAGGTAAAAGATCATAGCTTGGAGTAAGGTGGGAAACAGATAGAAGTGGATACATCACATTATATTTAGGGGATCAAATAGACATGACTTAATGATTTATTGAATTTGAAGTATGAGGGAGAGGAAATGTCCATGAAGACTCCCAAAGTATCAGGTAGGTGACAAATAGATTGCAGATGAAGTCAAAAAAGTGGAAGGGATGTCCTAAGAAGAGATTCAAGATATATGAGAGTTTGCTGATCAGAAGTTTTAGAGCAGTGATTCTCAAGATGTGGTCCCTGGACCAGCAGCATCAATATCACCTGGATACTTGTTAGACGTGTAAATTATCAGGTCCTGCCCTGGATTTATTGAGTCAGAAACCCTGGGTGTGAAACCCTGGATGTGATTTCTCCCTAATCTGTGGTTTAACAAGTTTGCAGGTGATTTGAATGCACAATAAAATTTGAGAACCACTGTTTTAGAGGCACAGTGGAAAAGTTGAGGAAGAGGGACAAATGAATGTTAGAGTCAAGCCAAGGACTTAATTTTATGAGATGATAATGCTTTCACATAGGGGTCAGCAACTATAGCCAGTGGGCCACATCTGGCCGACCACTTGCTTTTGGACAGTCCACAAGCTAAAAATGGTTTTTACGAGTTTTTTTAATCGTTAAAAAAATCAAATGACTATTTTATGACAAATGAAAATGACATGAAATTTACATTTTAATATTCGTAAAATTGTATTGGGACCTATTTGCACTTAATTACATATTGCCTATGTCTACTTTTGTACTACAATGCAAGAGTTGAATAGTTGTGACAAAAAGTTACACAAGGCTGAAAATTCTTACTATCTAGCCCTTTATAGAAAAAATTTGCTAAAATCTGCCTTAGAGCATTACTGTATTTGTTGGCTGATGAAAACAGAAAAAAGCAGCATGGGAAGTTTAATACTCTGGTCTGTAGGCGGAGGATGGGCTCTGTGCATAATGAACAGATGTCTAAGCTTGCTTGGTTTGGAAGGATGTGTACAAACAACATGGTCCTTGTTTTCTGCCGTATGGGGGCCTGCAGTCCCAGAACATGCAGTTTTGCCTTAGGTAGTAATTTACCTGGTGCTTTTTGTAACAAGTTTTGGAGAGAGAGTTTTTATGAAAATAGTTCAATATTTATTTCATACAGTGATGTTTTATTAACAGTGTTGAATGTATGTTGTGTAAAAATATTCTATATTTTTACTAAATTGTGTAAATGGTCTGCTGAGGTCCTCAAGCATGTTCACCATGAGTATGACTTGACAGTTTGCTGGGTAACATTCAGCCCTATCATGGGAAAAAAGTGAACTTGGAAATTCTTGCTTTTGGTAATGGTGGATGAGCTTGTTACAGACCACGCTTCCTGCCAAGAACAACTAGAAAAACTGAGCAAAACAAAATCTGTTTGATGGCAGTGAGGACTTGAGGTATCAGGATTCTAGAGAAGGAAGTACAGAAGGAGAGACACAACTCTGTCTCTACCCTTAATCCTCAGTCATTCACTAATTCTCAGCAGTAGCTAAGAATCTGAGCAGAACTCTGGTACTGTTCTGGGACCAGAGGTTAAAAATTGGAATCCAGAGATTGCTAAGAAGGAGTGGTCCAGGTAAACACCCAGGTTTTCATTTGAGATCCCCAAAAGGTGGAACAGCACTCAGAAGGTGTTCTATCTTTGAATACCCAGCTTTCAGTCCTCTCAATTCTTGGTTGGAATAAGGTGATCTGCCAGAGCATTACTTTGATTTTGCTATTGTTATACCAGCCTCTAAATCAGCAAAGCTATTGAGCCCAATAATTAAGTCCTCTATGTGGACTCTAGGCTAGGAATAATAATCAAGCCACTGGGGAGGAAAAAGCCTCCTCTTCTGAAATAACAGAACAGGAAGAGAAAGATCATTTTCTACTTCCTGCGTCATGGAGGTTAAAGGTGGGAAGCCCATAAGAAGCCTGAGACTTGTTCAGAAGGAGGAGCTGCTCTTTGTTTAGATGATGTGTTGAGAACCACCTTTATCCCTCACAGCTTCCACCTTAAGATGTGTTTAGAACTACCTTCATCCCTCACAGCTTTCCTCTTAAAAAGCAGCCAAACAACAGAAAATCCATCCAGGTCTAGATTCTAGTAAAGTCATTTCCTGATACCAACTAGGTCCCTTTGAGGTGAAGTTTCAGCACCTAAAAATCCCCTGCTTTGCAGTGAAGGGCAAGATGAGAGAGACAGGCAATTGGAATCATTGTTTATTCCTTTTTGTTCCAGGGTAGTTACATGTACTTAATTTGTTTGAAACATGCAAGTAGACTATGGAACATTAATATAAGCTGTCTATAAGTTATTCAATCTATCTGAGAAGCGTTCAGTAGTAGTCACTGTGTATTTGGGTGAATTAGAGTATACTTGACTTCTCTAGTAGACTTTTGAGCTGAGTTCATCTTTCTGGTTTGTTGAATCATCACCCTGATTCTCTATCTAATTCATATTTTGGAAGTCATACCTCTTTTTTTTTGTTAGTTTTTAAGGGTGAATCCAGAATTTCTAATACTAACAAGGGCATAGTCTTAAGTTTTCTGTTTACTGC
The DNA here is from genome assembly GCF_037993035.2 of Macaca fascicularis. Taxonomy (NCBI): domain Eukaryota; kingdom Metazoa; phylum Chordata; class Mammalia; order Primates; family Cercopithecidae; genus Macaca; species Macaca fascicularis. Next base: position 24,982,823 of record NC_088376.1, on the reverse strand, counting down.
ATTCTGAACTGCAAAACCAGGAAGGAGAATCTGGGTGTAAGTGCTGTCTGTTCTGTCAGCTCACGTGCTTCATAGCATAAGCAGGTGTGTGATGATTATTTCAGAGCAAAAGGGAAGACTTACTGAGTAGAATTTGTATAGATGTATTCAATTTCATTATAGCTTCACTAAATATACAACTGAATATAATGAAATGGAATTTCATGGAACTCAATTAAATTAGCTTCTTTACCACCATATTAATTATCCTAATTTTGTTGATAAATTTGGAATATTTTCTTACATTGTTATTTTAACAACAAATGCATCTTCAAATTAATCATCACTTCTGGGTTTTAAAGAATAGTTCTTTTGATTATTGTGCTCTTTAAGACTTTTAAATGCATTTCCTATATTTAGTCATTTCACAAATTAGTATAATGGCTATAATTATAATAGTTTCTTCTAGTATATGGCAGAACTTAATTTTGCCTGTGAATTTATAAACATTTCCAGAAGATAGAGTATCTTAAGAATGAATTTAAAATTTGGAATTTGGGCCAGGATCAAACTTCTCAACCTCATAGTTTCAAGCATTTATCATATATATATATATATATATATATATAGCATTTTATTTTAAATATATAGTAAAAAATTATGTGTGTATGTATATGTGTGCATATGTATACACATATGTATATGTATATATGCGTACATACATGTATACGTACACATACATACATGTATATACACACACACACATATCCACACATAGACACACACACACACACACACACATACACACAGATAAAATTTCCAAACAGGCTTTACTAAGCCCCGTGAGGTCTCATGACACAGTAGAAAATCATGATTTAGTAGAAAGAGCATGGTCATAGGAATCCAGTAGATCAGTAGACCTGAGTTAGAGTCCCAAATCTACCATTTTCTATCTGTATGGCCTCAGGCAAGTTACTTAACCTTTTTGTGTCTCTGTTTCTTTATAAAATGGAGATAATAATAGTAACTTCTTCATAGGAGTAAATAGTGTAATACAGGGATAAATAACATAAAATACAACGTTTGACTCATAGTGAGCACTCAATAAATGTTATTCTTCTTGACAACAATAAAAATATGATTTTTATTACTTCATCCCTGCTGTAGCCAAGCATTGTGTAGGACAGAGGGGATGTGGTAACAAACCAATGTGGATGGACAAGTGGGAGCTAGAAAGGTGAACAACAGAGTATGGTACCTGCTTTAAGTAGAGACTTGTGCAACATGCTGGCTCTTGTGAGAAGTGGCTCTCATTACGTCATTTCCTCTTGCTGACACTTTTCCAGTGTATGATTATGCCCATTTACAGATCCAGAGAGGGTAATGATTGAAACATCAGTCCTCAGACCCCTAATCTTGTCATACATGATCGTGCTTCATTTCTATAGTGAATGAATGCTAGGTAAAATAAATAGCTTTTTGAGCACTTACTAAGCATTTAAAGTATTTTCTCATGTTTTGTGGGAGAATACAGAGGAATTGGAAGACCTAGTTGTCATCAAGAAGCTTACAGATATGGAATGGCTAAATAAAAAAGTAAATTCAGATTGTATGACAAGGTAATGGCTACAGATAACTACTAATAAGTAATTACTGGTAGACTTTTGAAAAAATTTTGAACAATAACACTTAGAAAAATGGAGATAAATAAATGTATAGCATAATGAGTTATTATAAAGTGAACATCCATTAACTGCCACCCAGGTTGTAAAATAGGACATTGCCAGCTTCCCCACCAGAAGTCTCCCACATTCCCTTTCCCAATCATAACCACTTCTTTTCTCCCAAAGGTAACCACTGTTTGTTATAATCACTTCCTGGCTTTTCTTTATAGTTTTACCATCTCAGTACATGGGATCATGTACCATCTACATTTTGGTGTTTGGCTTCTTTGTTGGACATTAAGTTTTTAAGATTTATCCATGTTGTAGGGAACGGTAATTTGTTCATTTTCTTTGAAGTAGTATCCATTTATAAGTATAACACATTTATCTATTTCACTCTTCATGAACACTTTAATATAATGGTTTTTTTTAAGCTCCTGACTCCAGGAGATGCCTGTTACTTTTTTCATTCTCAGACATTGTTACTTTCATTCATTTGAAGATATCACACATACCTATTCCCTTGTGTAGAGTGAAAACTAATTTCTCTCTATTTCTTTCTAGAATGATAAATACTATTATTTTTCTCCTCGGTCTGTTATACAGCCACTTCTTACATTGTTGATTTCTGTTGTTCAGTTGAACTCTAAAGAAACTTGGGGCCAGGCGAGGTGGCTCATGCCTATAATCCCAGCACTTTGGGGGGCCGAGTCTGGTGGATCACCTGAGGTCAGGAGTTCGAGACTGCTCTGGCCAATGTGGTGAAACCCTGTCTCTACTAAAAATACAAAAATTAGCTGGGTTTGGTGGCAGACGCCTGCAATCTAAGCTACTCGGGAGGGTGAGGCAGGAGAATCGCTTGAGCCTGGGAGGCAGAGGTTGCAGTGAACTGAGGTGGCACCACTGCACTCCATCCTGGGCAGCAGAGCAAGACTCCATCTCAAAAAAAAAAAAAAAAAAGAAAGAAAGAAAGAGAGAAGAGAAGAGAAGAAAAGAAAGAACTTGGAAAGTGGGATTCCTTAAGACCTTTGGATTTTCCCAAAGTAATCACTACGTTTTGGAATGTCTAATCTCTTCATCTTGGTCTTTTTGCTCTGCCCAGCTTTGGGAATGACTGGCTTATCATGAAGAGCCTAAAAATTCCAATTTTAAGGGAAATATCTTAGTGATAGATAGCTTGTGGTGGGAAAAGTTAGAAGACAGATGTTTTCCATGAATGCTTGTGGAGAACTTAAGTATACATTATAGGTATGTATATTAGAGGGATGTATGTCTAAGTGAACATTTCATCTTACCTCCATGTTGATGTCAAAATGATACTTTACTAGGTAGTTTTTTATTTCATTACCAGTAGTGTAAGTATTTTGAAACTGTTAGAAATTGTTTCTCTGCCTGGAGATTTCAAGAAATTCGGAAGACCATAGCAGTGCCTTCACATAGACGATGCCTCTTATTTCTTTATAATGATCTGGGTTTAAACCTTGAAATCAAGTCCCAGAAACACAAACTTTATGAATCAAATACTTTATTATAAATATTAATGTAATTATCAGAAAACTGGTAGAATAAGAATTTTTTCTTAGATAAAAATAAAAACTGTGTGTGTTGAATTTGAAATTACAGTCGTCGCCCCTTATATGTGGGGATATGTTCCAAAACTCCAGTGGATGCCTGAAACCTCAGATAGTACCAGACTTCATTGCTGTCAGTTGGAACACATTTCTCTTCATGTCTTCTACTCGTATATTTAATGCCTTTTCCATCTTAACTAATAGGCACTTATCACATTTCTTTTTCCTTCTTTATAATTTCATAGATAGAACATCAATTCTTACCACAGTAACCTCAGTGTAGGATTTTTCCTTTCCTGTTTAAGTTAAGAACGTTCACCTTTTCACTTGAGGCAATTTATGGCATCTCTTTGGCATATTTAAATTGCCAGCATCATTTGTGCTTTGGGGCTGTTATTAAATAAAATAAGAACTACTTGAACACAATACTGAGATACCCTGATAACTGAGATCTGATAACTGAGATGCCTACTTAAGTGCCTAAAGGGCAGATAGTGTACACAATGTGGATACACTGGACAAGGGGATGATTTACGTCCTGTGTAGGCTGGAGTAGGGTGGTAGGAGGTTTCATCATGCTACTCAAAATGGCATGCAGTTAGGTTGGTACAAAAGTAATCGCGGTTTTGCCAATTTAATGACAAAAATCACAATTACTTTTGCGCCAAATTAATATATGAATTGTTTATTTCTGGAATTTTTCATGTAATATTTTTGGGCTACAGTTGGCCTCAGGCAACTAAAACCTCAGAAAGGGAAATCGTGGATAAGGGAGGGACTACTATAAAATGAAATTTAAAAATTTAGCATGTAACCAATATAAATATTTACAAAATTGTGTGTACAACTCAGTTTTCTTTTCCTGCTAAACCATACCTTACGTTATAATTTACTGTTTATCATTTGCATCATGAAACATTTTTATTCACATTAATATATTGCTAGTGTGGAAGTGGAAGAACAAAACATATAGTTGATGTCCAGACTCTTCCTCACTTTTGCTGAAGTGATTGCATCTTTATTTGGCATTTGAGTTGAGAATTGTGCTCCTTACTACTACACAGGAGGCCATTTTTAACTGCTCCCTTCTCTTGAACATTACAGTACTTTAGAGCATGAAAAAGGCAAAATATCTCTGTGTGAACTATTACTACTGCACTGATAAAATGCTGAAAGAAATACTACCATCATATACAAATCTTAAAAAAAAATGCTACAGATAAAGTCTTATGAAACTCCATTAATGTAGTTTCACAGGGATTCTTAGCTTGTAGCTTACAAAATAAAAAGTGTTATCAAAATACCAAGCTTGGAAAATCATGTTCGTGTTATAGAAAACATAAACATTCCTACAGATTAAAATTCTTACCAATTTCTTTGTCTAATTAACCACAGTCTGTCATAACAGAAAACAGATAAAAAGGAATGAAGCTAGCCTTTTGTTTTATTTTCTGTTTTGAGATGGGGTCTTTCTATGTTGGTCAGGCTGGTCTTGAACTCCTGGGCTCAAGCGATCCTCTTGCCTCAGTCTCCTAAGTAGCTGGGACTGCAGGTGCATGCCACTGTACCCAGCTCTGACCATTTAATTTATTGATGAGGAGGAATAGTAGTGGATGAGTTTGTACATTCTGTGAATAGAAGCATATGGCCAACAGTTACTTCTCAAAGTTCATCCTAAAATCTACAAGTGGACAGAGAGGAGAATAAATGAATACACACACACATACACAGACACACACACATACATATCTCAGGCCTTTCAGTACTATAAGTATAGGAATTCATTTATTATCCACTTAAATAGAAAACCAGATTCACTATCAAATTACAGTAGCCTTTAAAGCTTCAAATTCACTTTTTAATAGGCCAGACTTCCTTCCCTCCCTTTTTTCGTCCTCTTCCTTTTCTCCTTCCTTCCCTCTTTCTTTCCTTCTTCTACCATTATTAATGGGGTACTTAAGACTATTCTGGATATCAGGGTTACAGCTGTGAACAATTTAGTTTTCAATGAGTTTATGTTAGAGTTTGAAGAGATAGGCTGTAATCAAACAAATAAGAAAATAATCAGATGTGAAGATATACTCTGTAGATAATTAAAATGGGATTCTGCTAAAGAATGACTGTTATGTTCCTTTAGAATGGTTGACTAGAGAAGGCCTTTCTCAGATGGTTATATTTAAGCTGTGGGCTTGAGTGTCTTAGAAGGAATCATCATGTTACTATCTCTGGGAAGAACATTCTAGGCAAAGGAACCAGCTAGTGCAGAAGGCAGGAACCCACTTTGCCCACCAGGTAACAGGATCAAGTAGCTAGTACAGTATGGTGAAAAGATAAGTCTAGAGAAATGAGCGGGAGTTAGAACACAAAACACTTTATAGGCTAAGAATTATGGATGAAAATAAAACAAGAATAATGTAGCAGCTACTGGTTATTGACTCACTTTATGCCAAATACTATAAGCACATTACCTTACAATCTTTAATTCTCACATTTGCTTAGGTTAATCTTGTCACCCCCACTATTCAGGTGAGAAAACCAAAACTCAGAATCCATTTGCTCAAGATCACGTTGTCTGTGAAAGGGTAGAAACATGGGATTTTATTTGCACTCTTGTCTGATGGGCTTCAAAGCCTATGCTCCCAAGTTACTATGCTGTAAAGAAGCTATATTGTTCTTTCTCCTCCTGTCCCCTTCTTCCCTTAATGAATATGAATATCTCCTTCAATTACATTGGTCCTGGGACATAGCCAGAGAACTTCATTATATTCCATTGCAACTGACTTCCAAATATATATATACACACACACACATAATATATATACACACACACACATACACACACACACACACACACACACACACACACACACACACATATATATATTTTAGATGGAGTCTTGCTCTTTCACCTAGGCTGGAGTCCAGTGGCCCTATCTTGGCTCACTGCAACCTCTGCCTCCTGGGTTCAAGCAATTCTTCTGTCTCAGTCTCCCGAGTAGCTGGGACTACAGGCATGCACCACCACACCTGGCTAATTTTTTTTTTTTTTTTTTTTAAGACGGAGTTTTGCTCTGTCACCCAGGCTGGAGTGCAGTGGCACGATCTCAGCTCTCTGCAACCTCTACCTCCCGGGTTCAAGCAATTCTCCTGTCTCAGCCTCCTGAGTAGCTGGGATTACAGGAGTGTGCTACCACGGCCAGCTAAGTTTTGTATTTGTGGTAGAGATGAGGTTTCACCATGTTGGCCAGGCTGGTCTCGAGCTCCTGACAGGTGATCCACCCACCTAAGCCTCCCAAAGTGCTGGGATTACAGGTGTGAGCCACCGTGCCTGACCCCAGTCTTATATTTGTTTTTGTTTTCTCCCACCTGTCACTCTAAATCCCTTAGTTGATAACTTAATTACATTATCTTTGTTTGAAAAGAATATAAACTTAGAACAAGACTAGAACATTATGAAACAACTTCCACGTAATGTCACACCAGGACAAGTTATTATCAAGTGATCTTATTTGATAGTCACTAGTGCTTCACGATAAGTTTGCCAGAGAAAGCATATCAACAGTTTACTAAAAATCCATTTTGGCCAGAATGGTTTCAAAGTTTTTAGTTCCGTTAAAAACTAGTGGATATTTCCCAAAAACTAGTACTAGGTGAGTGTCAGGATTGATTAAAGTTTTAGAAACTGTTTTAAGAACTTTAATTCAGAAGCTGATATTTAGTTGCTCGCCCACGTGTCCTGAAGATTTTCAACCATCTTTGGTTTGGAAATTATTTGCAAATAACATATGATCACCTTTTATTAGGTGTATAGAAAAAAATAAGTTCATCTGACATTTGTCTCTAGGTATATGGTGTGATGTCATCAGGGTTACAATACCATAAATACTCTAGTTATATGTTTTAAATAGGAATATATAGCAGTAGTACAAAGACTCATTTTTATTTTGGTAACTTTTCAGAATGTTGCCATCTGATCCAGCTCAATCAAGACCCTTAGTTTTTGACACTCACTTGAATGCTCAGGATAAGTCTATGGCTCTGATCTGATGCCTGTTTGGACACCAAGCTAGTGATGTGGTTGAGTCCTAACCAGAGTATAACCACAGCTCAACCACCCTTGACATCCCTTGATATACCTCAAGCTTTATGGGACAAAGGCTGCTTGAGGAGGGGAGTACATGGCAGCCTCAGGGGCAGATTGAGTGCTTCTTTTAGAAACTGAGTGGTAGGCTAATTTGCCTAGAAGATATTGGATCTCGCTGTGTAAATGGTTTGTACATATTCAGAATCAAATTAACAAAAGATAAAGGCTAGTGAAAATGACATTATTTGACTTCTTGAACAAATATAATTATTTTTGCACAGTTACCACTAGTACTTTGCAGTACTTGATCTAAGCATTCAGACATCACCCGTGTGGGCAGAATTGTATGGATACTGCAGTGACTGTCAAAAACAGATGAAAATTTCACATCTTCCCAACATTTTCAGTTTCACTTCTCCATTAATAGCCAATACCTTATTTTTAAAATCAAACCTTGTGTTTTATTAGCTGTTTGTAAATTGCCTACATCAAGTGATACAACACTCTATTGGGAAGTTCTTCGTTGGTTCTGAATATACATACTTGACTTTTCGTGGAATAACACTGCAGCCACATAACAGAACTCTGTCATTAGTGTTTTAAATCCTGAGTGATTATATGCATTAAATGCCATTGTAGGGGCTGGGCACAGTGGCTCATGCCTGTAATCCTAGCACTTTGGGAGGCCAAGGCAGGTGGATCGCCTGAGGTCAGGAGTTCAAGACCAGCCTGGTCAACATGGTGAAACCCGGTCTCTATTTTTTTTAAATGCAAAAATTAGCTGTAAGTGGTGGTGTACGCCTATAGTCCCAGCTACTTGAGAGGCTGAGGCTGGAGAATCGCTTGAACCCGGGAGGTGGAGGTTGCAGTGAGCCGAGATTGCCTCGGCGACAGAGTGAGATTTCGTCTCAAAAAAAAAAAAAAAGAAAAAAGCCATTGTAGGATAGTAGTAATTTTTAAAACATAGATGACAAAAACTTTCTACTTCAATCCAAGAAGAGGTGTTAACCATGTCAGTAACCAAAAAGTGGACCATTGCAGCATCTGTCATTATTGCTTCTCTTTGTGCCTTCATGTTCCTGTCTTCTCCCGATTGCCATCTCATTTTCTCTGCGGCCATGAGCAGGAACTGTATGCAAAGTACAAAAGACTGTTTTCCTGAAACAGAACCTCTTGACCCCATTTTCTTGACTCTCCTCTGACATTGCTTTCTAAGAGAATGGTTTTGGATTACACACACACACACACACACACACACATACACACATGTACACATTCATAGTAATAAATGAATTTATCAGTTGCAATGAGATTCTGCTTGTTGGAATATCATATAATAAATAGCTATATTGGTATTTGTTGAACATTGGCTTTTTATATGACTGCAATAAGATTCGGTGCTAGTATTTTTAACTATTGCTTTCTCTCTGCCTCCACACTTAGCTCTTTAACATGACATTCATTCATCAAAGATAAATGTCCAGGTCAATGGAGTGTTTCTGTAACAGATATTAGTCACCTTAGACTTGTTACTCATAGCCCATAAACTCTTATCATTCTTTCTCAGATAACCCAATTGACCCTACATTAGTAGAAATTGAGAGCTCTGAGTTCATTTTTGTTGTTATTTGATGAATATATCACTTGGCTGACTATTAGGAATGTAGCATTTGGAATTGTATAAGTAACAGGTTAAGACTTTGTACTGATTTCCTTTTTTAAAATTCTGTTTTATGAGTTTGTTGATAGCAACACAAAGTACCTTCTTTTGCATAGCTTTTTATTCATCAGCATTTTTTGCAATTTTAAAAAGCATAATTTCTATGCTTCATGTTTAAAATAATTGCTAACTGTAGCGTTCAAGTATTTGCCAGTGTATGTCTGTCTGTACTTAATACTCCTATGGCAACAGGCAGAGAGAATTTGCCTAGAAGTTTCCATCACTTTTCTGCACTGTCAAATTATATTATGCAGTTACAAATATATTGAATACAGGGAAATCTGAGATATAAGTAGTTACAGTGTGGAACAAAGCTGGAATTTAATTGACAGTTGCTGCTGCTGTAATCAGTGAATTTTTGAAAAATACAGCCACATTTTGCTATATAATATTTTTGGGTTTGCTTTCATTTTAAGATTTTTACAGATGGGAAGTCATGTGAAACAGTATAATGTGGTAGACCAATGTAGGTTTGAATTCCAAATATGTCTCTTAGCTTTCTACATTTGGTCAAAGCATTTAAGCCTCTGAACCTTTGTATCATTTTTTAAAAATGCCAGTGATACACCTGCCTCACTGATTGTAAGAGTGAAATGAGGTTATGTAAAACAACTAACACAGTGCCTAATGCTTTCATTTAGTCTGGAAGTCCCAGAGCTTGTTAGTGGCAGAGCATCAGTCAAAAGCCATCTCTTCTGACACACAGAAGTACTTTCTCAACCATGGCACATTGTCTATTATTTTTGGTTAGTAGGGAGTATGGGTACTGGCAGATGGTTATGCAGAGCTATGACTTTTTTTCAGGTAATTATTCCCCATAAAATTTTGTTAGGAATTTTCTTCAAGAATTCCAAAAAAGTCACTCAAAGTCAGGTGAAAAGTGAGGGGAGGAGTATAGCGGTGTCCGGGCTTTTGACTGGATGATTGAAGATAATGGGGCCATCCACTGAAATGTGAAGCACAGGAGGAAGAGAAGCAGTTCTGAATGAGATGGCAGGTTCATTTATCACACTCTTTAACATTTTGTTTAGTTTTAACCTTTATTTATGGATAATAAAGGTTAATATTAATAATGATTTATTTTAGGGCATTCCTAAATTTGCATAATTCTCCTTTTGGAGATACCCTTTTATCTCCAGTGCCAGTCTGGATCAAAATGACAGAAATTCCATGACAGTGCTGTCTCTGATGCTATGAGTTGGTCACTAAAAAGACTTGACTTTTCCATTGAGTTTCCCATAACTAGGGCCAAGTTAAAATCTCAGCCTTTTCTAATGATATTTTTCTCCCTGAAGATCTAAGTTGTGAAGAATATGTATTTGTTAAAAAGTAAATGAAAAATTAGAACAATAATCTGAGTATAAAACTAGGTTACTTAAAAGTACTTGTAGTTTTACATTGACTGCCTGGAAGTAAAAGACAGTGTTAGACAATCTTTCCAAGGCTCTCCAGTTTGTAAAGATTTGCTAATGGATATCCCAGTTCCCTTCCTCTTTCTTTCTCTTGCTGCCTTTTCTGATTCTCTTTTCCTGTTTCTTTTTTATTTCCATAAATAATGCAGCATACTGGAAAGGGCAGGCCAGGACAGCCTAGGTTCAGAATCTGGCTGTCGTGTGACCTCGAACTGATATGTTTAACTCTCTGACCAAACCTCCATTTGCCAATCTGTAAAATGGCAAGAATAATACCTACCCTAATGAGGTTACTGGGAGAAATGAGAAAACAGATTGAAAGAACTCATCTTGTTAGTAAGTAGTAGTTTTTAATATTGTTGTTGTGTATCCACTTGAAACTGTAGAGAGTAATAAGACATAATAAAACTCAAATAAGTAAATATAGTGATTTATGGGTTCCTAGGTTGAAAGGTTTTGGTTAAAGAGAAGATTGAAACTAATAGTTAAAATAGGTTTTCTGTAAGATTGTCCTTGAGGTTATCCCTCTTAACCTTGTCTTCTGTGACCATGACAATTGAGTTGACTGTAAGGAAGATGGAATGAGGAAACAATTCTCCTGCCAACATAAAGAAAATCTGTATGCCCAGAGGCATGCATGTCCAGTCGTGTTGGAGAAAGTGCTTTAAAATTCGGCCAGCAGCACTTGAAACCTCCCTATTGGTGAATTGCTTGCTAAACTGTGCCACAGAATATTCAACTTAATTCATTTAGCTCTCTTGGCACAGCTTCTTTATAAAGTCAGTGCCCCGCATGAGGAGGTCAGGGGTTGGGCTGTGGAAGGGTCCACAGGAAAGCCCATTCCAAATTGTAAAGGAATCATATTTGGTGATATTTTTAATTCATTGGATTATTCCCTTTCCCAGTTCTCCAAGTATTTTGGAGACAAATTTTCCTTCAGCTTCACATGTCGAAGATATTCTCCAAAGATGTCATCAAGATGGTGTAGTCTCCCTTTTTCTCTTGAGAACCCTGACTTTCAGAATGGCCTGAAAAAAAAAAAAACAGTCTTGACCACTGTGCAGGTGGACATCAAGCTTTACACATTTTTTTCCTGTTTTGTTTTGTTTTGTTTTTTTCTGGAAAAAATAAAAAGATTCAGATGAAATCTGAGACAACCTGGTATAAACAGCCCTAGTCTAGCTGCTACACAGCTGCTTAGTTCTGGTTCTGTGACCTTAGCTAAGATCCCATGTCCATAGATGTAAATGGTATCTTGACATCTTGATTAATTGGAGGGTTTTTTCCTGAAATATTTTAAACTTTTAATTCTGAAAATGTTCAAACATACATAGATGTGAAGAATTGATCCCCTGCCCCTGTCCTCATTCCTCTTCTTTCACTACCATCAACATTTGCCACATCCTTTATCTCCTCTGCGCCCCTCTCTCTACTTTTTATGGTTTGTATGTTTGTTTTGGGGGGAGTGCATGGGGGGGTGTGTGTGTGCGCGCGTGCATGCGTGCACGTGTGTGTGTGTGTGTGTGGTATTTTAGAGAAAATCCCAGGCTTTATGCCGTTTTACTCCTAAACCTCTAGACATCTCAAATAAAACCTAAAAACTTTGAGGTCTTTTACCTCTACCTCCCTCACCCTTCTTGGAAATAATTACCAATAATATAGGAAATAGAAAAAATTCTGTTTCCCAGAGATTTCTGATTCTGTAATAGTCCTGTTTCAGTAATTCTTAATTTGAAGTTTATGGAAACTAATGGATATCGGAACCTTCTGAAATGAAATACAGATACTTGCCTGTATGTATAATTGTGCTTCTGGTGGGGATGGGGGAGGTGGGCTTTTATTAAAAAATACAACATCACTAAAGTAAATAAAGCTTTTAATGAAGAATTTATAAAAAATACACTAGCACATCATGATAGTGTTTTTGTAAAAGAAAAGTGAGCTGTGTCTAATTCTGTATTTAGTAAGCCAAAACCATTTAGATATTAAATACATGCTTTACACAGGTTTTTAGAAAAGAATAAGTTCACTTATTTAGAGTTAGGTGTATTTATGGCCTCAAGATAAAGTTGTTAGTCTCATACAGTGTCTGTAAAGAAATAAGACTTTTCTCCCTTTTTTGTGCTAATGAAATGTTTCCAAAGGACAGTCATTTAGTATTGACTTGGGTTTGATACTTTATTTGTTTGAAATTTGATATAATTTATCTAGAAAATCTTTAAATCTGGATCACAACGTTTAAATTAAAATACATCCTGCAACTTTGGTCCTGCGGCAGTTTTTCCCAGTAGAGAATGAGAAGTTAGCTTAAAGCAGGTAAGTGTGCCAACCCTAGGTTAAAGCTTTACATCTATTGAAGCATATGACTCTGATGACTGGCTCCTGGAGGTCATAAATCTTCTTGCTAAGATATATAGGACCTGAATGTGAAGTGAACTTTTGCCAGTTTAACACCAGAGTTGGAAATTAGACTTTTGAAGACAGTAAAAGCTGCTGCTCCCTGGAGCAGCTCTGAGCTGGCCTCATAGGCTGTCCATAAGTGTCACGATTCACAAAAAACTAGCAGTTTTTCCATTACTGTAGTTTCTTTTTTGTTTCTTTTGGGAGTATACTTGTTACTTGGAGTATTAGTTTATCATTTGTCAGTTTTTGTTCTTTTGCCTCACCTTGATTTAATATCAAACGTGAGCAAATGCACAGGGTTGTATTAGCCTTTGATTTTTGTGTGACTCAAAGAAGAGCCCTTGTATTTGGATAATGCTTAATTCCTACTTTTATAGGATGTTATTAAATATATGTATCCACAGTACCCAGAGCAGATTATTAATGATTATTACACCATGACAAGTGTGGTTCTCATCATACTTCATAATTAAAGAGGATGATTCTGGTGGCATTGTTTGGCTACTTTCCTGACCATTGACTTGACTTTCTCAGGAATAATAGAATGTAGATTGTGTTGTCATCCCTTTCTGCCGTGTGCCTTAGGATGAATGTAGATAGATGATTGTGAAAAGATCGGTTTTTAAAAATTCAACACAACATCACTAAAGCAGAAAAAGCAGAGCATTACACAGTTAGCTCTTAGAAAACAGGTATTTGGATCACAGGAAGAACACGTTCCATGGCTGTGATGTAATGCCAAACCAAAATCCATGTACTTTCAGGCACACACAAAGCAATCAAGTATTAATATTGATGTACATAGAACATAGGAAGCTTTGGGTAGAAATTTCTAGATGTAGCCTTATGACTACTGCCTGATTATCATGCTCTTACCGAGTAGGAGAAGACAATGTGTGGTTTCTCCTTCCAGTGAAATGGATACCCCATATATTTCCCCTATAATTATAAAAGGCAACTGAGAAAATGGATGTTGTAATTACTTCTGTATTTTGCATTCTTTGTACTATTACTGATATGTGTTCTTCCTTAAGAATCTGCATTAATTTCCCAGGCCTGCTGTAACAAATTACACAAATTTGGTGGCTTAAACAAAATAAATTTATTATCTTGCAGTTCCAGAGGCTAGAAGTCTGAAATCAAGGTATCAACAGGGCCCTCAATGGGTCCCTCAGAAGGCTCTGTGGACAAATCCTTTCTTGCCTCTTCCTGTCTTCTGATGGTTCCTACAAGTCCTTAGAGTTCTTTAGCCTGTAGCAGTGTCACTCCAATCTCTGTCTCTGTCATCCCACGGCTCTTTTCCTTGTGTTATGTGTCTCTGATTCCAAATACCGTCATCTTTTCTCTTATAGAGTCACCAGTTACTGGATGTAGAGCCCACTATAATTTACTGTGACCTCATCTTAATTATATCCTAATTACCTGTTTTCAAATAAGATCACATTTGTGAGTTCTGGGGTTTAAGACTTGAACATATCTTTTTGAGGGACACAGTTCAACCCAGTATAGAGGCTATGGTCACGGGTAAGCAGGAGGATAAGTTTTCAGTGTAGATTTGGAGTTACGGTTTTCTTTCTTTTTGGTTTTAGTATAATATTATTAACCTGTTAATCACAGAATTTAAAAGTGTATGTCAATTATCTGAAAATATAATGGGAACGCTTGTTAAGTGAGGGATGATTCCGCCTTGTATATTTTATTTGGTTAGTTTCTCTTTCTCAGCAGCATTTAAACAACAGTTTTAACTTTTAGGCTATCTTTTCTTGGTTTTCCTTTTTTAACTTTTTCATTACTCGCATACTTGACATATATTTCGACATATATTCCAAGCATCAGAGCACATACTCTCATGTGTCAAGAGAAAAGATAGAGTGAGAGAGAACTTAGCTGTAAACCCTATTGTTTAGCATACATATAAGGCATGTTTTTATGAATGTTCTAATAAACCTTGCAGTTTACTATGAGGATTAGGGTTGAATAATGTTATTATAAAGTGTGTATGTAGTACCTTCATCTTTTCTACTAATTTTATTCCTGAAATAACCCTATGAAATTAGAATATGTATTATCTGCTCTTAAAAGATGGAAAAACAAGTGTACTTAGAAATAGTATGAATCCTGGCCAGTGTACCAAGTGAAGATACATGTCAATAAGATAAAAGCAGAAAACATCAAATGTCCCCTACTCTCAAGACATTTATAGCTGAATGCAGGATGCAGACAAGATAATAAGCAATTCTGTCTAATGTAATGTAATGGTAGAGGTGTCTGTAAGGTGTTTTGGTAGCAAATGGGCATGGGAGGAGATGACAGAAAAAGAAGGAAAACCCTTGAAAAACACTTAAAGAAGCAACAGAGACTTTCTTCTTACATTTTCCCTTTTTTTCTCATTCCCTCCTCCCCTCCCCAAGCTAGGGTATAGTTTGTAAATTTTTTCAAGTTCATTGAACAAATTAAGAAAGAATGATAACTGCAGAGTACTATAATGTGCTCTGGAAGATGAAGTGCGAATATTTCACATCACAGAACAACAACATTAGGAAGGGGCAAGGCAATGTCTGTTCTAGGCCTAAGGAAAACCAGGATTCAGGTAGCACACTGTTCCGCCCCAGTTGAGACTGTGGGTTGAGCCCTCTCTGCTCCTGAACTATTGATAAAAGTCAAGGTCAGCAAAGTCCAAAAGCAGTTTGGCTCGTGGTTGGGAGTCACCTGCGGTTGGGAAGACCCCCTGTAGGGGTCTAGAGACCTGTGCTCTGGATGATGCCTCCACATCTGCTGGTCTTTGTTTCAGGCTTCTAGACTTTGGGGACAAAGGCAAGCCTTCTCCTTTACTCTGGTGGTCCTTGGGCTCTTGCCTGATGACAGGTAAAATGAAACTCCACTCCTCTTCTTTCCCTTAGAGATCTCAGGATAATTCGAGACCTCACCTGCCTGTCTTGGGTTATTGAGGACCTCCTGAGAGGAGTGAGGAGGTTTGGGGAGTTGAAGTCAAATTTATATGTGCTAAATTAAACATTTTAAATTTCTCAATATTACAACTTTAAAATACTCCAGTAATTTCTTCTTCTATAATTGTATCTCAAAAGCATGATAAAAATGCCCTAGTTGTCTACTGGATAGCAATATCATCTTAGGCAAGCTACCTAAATTCTCAATGGCTCATTCCTTCAACTAGAATTTTGAGATTGAGAGTGTGTGAAAATTAAGTACTTAGTGTGGTTCACAGTACCTTCTAAGGGTTCAGTGATTGTTAGCTGTTTATAATTATTATGTGTGATGATTTGGTCAGTTTATGAAGATCTTTGACACATATTTATTAACCATGAGTCACTAAAATTAATAGTTCTAATTGGAGTACAAACAAAATCACAGTTGCTTGTCTACAATGTATATATGTGTAGAGAGAAGTAGAGTTAATTGCATACTGACTGGTCATAAAATTAGCTGCTCTGATAATGAAGATTCTTGTGTAAGCAACACTTAGATGACGGTATGGACCCCATAAGTAGCCAACTGAGTACAAGGAGAAGTAGAAAGCACCCCCAGAGATGGTACAGAATTAGTTACCAATATAATTACCAGAATAATTACCAATCATTATAATCACGTATTTAAATAGGATATAATAATTAATGTATGTAAAGTAGACCATAGTCGATGAAATGTGTTGTAATTGTTTGTAATTTTCATTTTCACTGTTTTAAAACGTATTTACTGTGTTTTTAAAGAAAAGATAGTTGTCTTTGTTAAAAATTATTTTGCCTTATGAAGGACCTTATTTGTATACTAGATCATTTTGGAAAGGTAAAGTTACATTTCGTAGTAGTGACAGCAGCAAGACTAAATTGGTTTCAGAGTGCTTTCAAAGGTACAGTGCTCTTTGCAGTTGATGTTTCCTGCTCAGCATTTTTGAAGAGCTGAAACTATTGAACCACTCTTTGTAAAGTTAGAGGTAGGCTGCTAGTAGAATTCTTACTGGTTACTAGAACAGTAAATTCAAACAGAAAGATTGGAATGGCAGTTTTTCAAGATGTTTGGAAAATGCGGTTCAACTCAGACACAGGACTTGAATTAAATTTGAACACCTGATGATTATTACCTTAGTTAAGAGTTCAGAAACAACTCTTCTTTCCTCATGCTTTTATTCAAGTACACTGACAACATACTTTAGTGCAGTGGTTCTCAAGGTATGGTCTAAGGACCCCAGCATCACCATTACCTGGGAACTTGTTAGAAATGCAAATCCTCAGGCCCCACCCCACATTTACAGAATTAACAACTTTGAGTGAGGAACCAGAACCATGTGTTTAACAGACCTTCCTGGTGAATCTGATGCAGCTAAAGCATATCGTTCCTTTTTATAATTGTTGGCCCTTACTCAGTTTAAGGCAAATTTCAAGAAAAAACTGACAACCTAGAGAGGTATTGCGTCATAGATGGGGAACCAAGATGCTTATTGAAAAGTTAATTTAAACTTTAGAACATCGTATGGTTAACACTAGGTAAAAATTTCCCTTTTCAAGTCACTAATATGAAATATATACCACATTTGTTTTCTGCAATAGTAGAGCTAATATACTTTGACCTTTTTTTCCTCAAATGATACTTTATAAGCCTTCAGGGGAGAGATTGAAAGTATTAAAAAATTTCAAATTACAACCATCATCATTAAGTTCAGTTCAGCCTTAATCTTTTGGCCTTGTCCCTGCCTTTCCCTGCAATGCCCCAGCCAGTCTGTAGTACTTTATTTTCTTCAGCTTCTAATGTTTTTTCTTCACTTTTTGGTGAAAAAGATTCTCTTCCCTCTGCCTGGAACCATTCCTTGGCCCCACTCTTCCCCTTGGCATGCTCATTCTTTAGGTTTTAGCTTAGCCATCACTTTCTTGAAGTCAACTTCCTTTACCTTCTCTGTGTTCCCACAGACCCTTATGCTTCCTCTTTCCTAATGTCATACCACTAGAGAGTAATTGCCTGTGTTTTGTTGTCTAGGCCCTAATGCACGGTAAGCTCTATAAGGTCAGGGATTCTCCCAAGCTACCAGCACAGCACCTGGTACATGTCAGGCATTCAGTGCATACCTGATGAATTGAACAAATGAGGAATCATTCCACTACGTAACTAGCAACTAAGCATTCAAGAGATCAGTGTGAATGCACATATGTATCGTTATTACTATATATCTATATATCTATATATCTTGGTTTTTACATTTATTCCCTTTTTTATATGTTTGGAGAGTAAAATGCTTTATAACTCACTACATCCCTTCCTTGGGAACTCTTAATACATCTGCCTCATCCCATTTGTCTTGGAAAGGTCTTGAAAGTGAATTAACAGGACCCAAATGGTGGATTATCCCAATGTACAACAATTCAGCATGTGAAATTCCATGTTAATGACACTGTTACTGTATGAAAGAACCTTTTAAATCTGGGACTTGGTTTTATAAATCCTGTATTAACCTTACAGAGAACCATATTGGTGCATTTTTTCCAGTTGTCAGGAGAGACCCCACTGGCTGGAGACGTTCAATCTACCTTACTCTGTTTTCAGTGAGTGAAAGCATCTTTCATCTGTCAGATATATCTGTCTGTGTGAGCTGGTGTGCACTTGTAAAGGTCCTGACATAGTGCTTGGTATACTGTAAGTGGTAAATAAATGTGAATTGCTTCCCTTCCCTCATTTGAGCTTTCAGAAACAGGTAGCATACCGTTTCTATGAAGAAGAGACCATGGAAACATTTGAAAATAAGATCAGTACATTAACTATCAAGCACAGCCTAATCCTCAACTTCTAGAGATTATTAGTTAGATGTTATTATATATTTTCCAAGTTAAATTTCCTAGTGTAGGTTTTGTTTTATCATATTTGCCAAAACAAACTGAAGGATTTAATGAATGAGTATCAACAAGAAACAGTAAACAACAACAACAACAAAAAACCCTACATCTAGGCAAGTATACCTCCCAAATTGACAGATTAATCATCCACTTCATTATGTTATGATTAAAGCTGATCTAAAAGTGTGTGTTTTTACAAATTATGAATGACAAGTTTTTTAAAAATAGTCTCATAGCTGGGCGCAGTGGCTCACACCTGTAATCCCAGCACTTTGGGAGGCCGAGGGGGGGTGGATCACGAGGTCAGGAGATCGAGACCATCCTGGCTAACATGGTAAAACCCCGTCTCTACTAACAAAACAAAAAATAGCCGGACGTGGTGGTGGGCGCCTGTAGTCCCATCTACTCAGGAGACTGAGGCGGGAGAATGGTGTGAACTCGGGAGGCAGAGCTTGCAGTGAGCCGAGATTGTGCCACTGCACTCCAGCCTGGGTGACAGAGCGACACTCCATCTCAAAAAAAAAAAGTCTCGTAGGAATTTGGCATTCAGTCTTGGAAGGAAAAGAACTAATCTCAACTGCTGTTATACCAGAAATTTGGTTTTATTTATGTTTTAAACCGGAAATATGTTTAATTAAACAAATTAAAGCAACAGAACCGGAAACCCAAATACCTGTATTTGACCAAGCAAGCAGATTGGCAAAGATTGAAAAGATAAAATGATAAAACCCAATTTGTCAAGGATGTGAGGATATAGGCAGCATTACACACTGTTGGTAAAATTGTAAATTGGTGCAGTCTTTCTAGCTGGCACTTGATGAATAAGTATCCCATGTATCCCCTGACTCTGAAATTACAAAGGAAATAATTGGGCATCTACCCAGAGATATTTGTCCATGGCTAATCATGCAACATTTTGTGCAATGGTAGCCTAAATTTCTAGCAGAGGGGGCTTAGTAAGGTAAATTATGGTATATCTATTCAATAGACTGAATAAATAGCCATTAAAATGTTGACATACATATGAATGTGGAAAGATTTGCATAATGTTAAGTGGAGGGAGGGAGGAAGGTAGTTATACAGCTATATGTTACTTAAGCAAAAAAGAAAGAAAGGAAGAAAAAGAAAAAAGAAAGAAGAGGGGAGGGGAGAGAGAGGAGGGGAGGGGAGGGGAGGGGAGAGGAGAACACCAAACAGGTTATTTCAAGGCAACTTCCCTCTCCCTTCTCTTCATCTGTATTTTCTAAAGTTTCCTTTTTGGACATATATTACTGATACTACGTTCCCTCCCTGCCCCCAACAAAAAGGGAACCATATTAAAATAGCATCAGGTTCTGTCCTAATCAGTAGGCAAGGAGAACAGCATTTAAGAAAGGGCTTCCCAGAGAAAATTTATTTTAGCAATATGTACAGAAAATTTGGGGGTATCTGGTTCAGCCATCCTGCTAATTAAACTTTATAGTTTTGCTGTATAATCCTTAACTTTCCAGCGGGGTAAAGAATTTGCCTCAAGCCAAGGCTACCCTTATGAATGTATGAAATAGGAAACCACCCACCAGGTGTAATTTAAGGGAACCTGGGAGTCTCCCTGCCCTCCAAATCCTCACCCCTGAAACAGATGGAGCCATTAAAAGTATATTCTTTAAGTATTTTGTTTGTTTTTTTGAGACAGGGTCTTTCATCTGTCACCTAGGCTGAACTGCAGTGGCATGATCACCATTTACTGCAACCTCTACTTTCTCAGCTTAAGTGGTCTTCCCACTTCAGTCTCTCAAATAGCTAGGATTATAGGTATGCGCCACCACACCTGGCTAATTTTTTAGTTTTTTGTTGAGACAGGGTTTCACCATGTTTCCCCAGCTGGTCTCGAACTCCAGCTCAAGCAATCTACTTGCCTCAGCCAAGTTAAATATTTTCCTTCTGTTTTGTTTTTTTTTTTAAATGAAAGGCTGGAGAGTGGTGATATGTTAAATCACTTTTTTTTTTTTTTCCTTTTTTGGTGTATTAGTTCATTTGCTTAATGTACTCCATGGGATAGGGGTTTAAAAGTGGAGAGCAACTCATGTAAAGGACCTGAGGGAATACAAGTAATACTGATATCTGTCCAGTACGTAAGGAAGCATGAGGGAGGCATTTTATCTCCATTTTGGTTTGCTCTGTGTTATGTGAAAACTATTTACCAAATAATTAAAAGGAAGAAATACGTAATTATGATAGCAGATTCCCAAATAGTAGAGAGAGCACCAGGTACAGATTTTATTGTTATTTATGTCTGTCTGTTATCTGTTGCCAACTGATTTAGATTAAGTTTAAGCAAATCTGGAAACAAAATATCTGAGATGACATCTGTCACCTGCCTCAGCATCTCATATCTTTCCCTCTCATCTGATATTTAATAAATACATCTTGGCGAGGGCGGGAAAAACACGTGTGATCGTGCTGCTGTGGTCACCCATCACACTTAGAGTGACATTGTCAAAGCTGTTACTCTCCTTTGCTCTTCCTGTGAATTTTGCATCATGAGGTTGGGGGTGCTCATTCTTTCTTAAACTTACTTCTTTCCCTGGCTTCCATGATGCAGTTCTTTTGTTCTTATCCAACCACTTCCTCTTTGAATTCTGAGTTGGTTACTCTTTAGTTCCCAAATTGGGCATTTACCAAAGCTCAGCTATTGGCCTTTTGTTCTTCATTTTGTACATTCTTCACTTTGTTCATGGTGCTTTCTACAACTTAATTACTTCCCAACTTTGGCTCAAATCTTTACCTCCATTTTTGTCTCTCTCACAAGAACTTCCTTCTTGGGAATATCTATATCACTGTTGGACTTGCAATGCTCAAAATTGAAATCTTCTTTTTCCTTATTTTCTTCATTCTCTCTCATGAATTTCTCTTGTCTCAGACCCTAAGTTTTTTTTTTTTAACACATCACTCATCTCTTATATTTTCTGCATTAAGTCAGACACAACGTCTTAGGAATTCTTCCTTCAAAATATATATTCAGTCATCCCTTTCTCTCCATCCTCATTGACATCAGCTTCATTCAGACATTTAGCATCGCATAGCCAGATGTTTACTTCTTAATTGATGCTGCCAGTTAGTCTTTTAAAAAATTTGCTACTGAGTCAGCCTTTCTGAAACACCCTCCTGCCACCCCCAACCTCCAGTCATTTCCAGTCTTATCTCCTTTACAAAACCAAGTTTTTTTTACTAACCCCTTCTCACTTAATGTCTCCTTGGTGCTGGTTCTGTAGCAGTGATCGTGTAATATATTTTATAGTTTTAAGTACTTAATTCCACCCTACCTTCTACTTAACTATGTCAGGGATTTGCTAGAATTTGAGTAACATGGAAAGGTGTTTTTTTCATAGAGTCTGTTACTTCCCCCGACATCTATATATGATACAGCTAGAAAATGTATTTTAATAGCACTGTGGATACATATGTTAGTGGGTGTGTATAATTTTCACAATTTTATGCTTGTATAAGCTGTAGCAGTGATTATCAAGCCAAACTTCAGCGAGTGCTAGGAAGGACTCCCTGATTGCCTTAGGAATACCCCAGTGAACCATTTTTGGCCAAACAGATTTAAACTTGCTAGGAACTCAGTCATAATGTCTGTCTATTTCACCTGTCAATCAGGGTAGTAGGGAATATTCCTTTGAATAATGACTTTGCAGTCAAAAACAAAAACAAGTTTGAAAAACAACAGAGTAATAAAAAATAGTAATAGGAAATGTACATTCTGTTTAATTACGAGAAAATAAAACATTTAAAAAATAACATTTAACTTTAATAATCCACACTTTTATGTTACAAAGGATGTACTTGTTCCATGTTGTAAAACTAATTTAACTTTCATCTTGACAAATTGGAAGCTATTTAGGAGTCAAGCTTATTATTTTTCCATTGGAATTAGATTTTTTATTCTTAGAGAGAATGAAGTTTTTTGACCTATTTCAATATAGGTTACTTCTCTTCCATATGTCAGCTTTCAGGTTCAACATAGCATCTGACCTCTGCAGTTTGGAAAACAAAATGTGTACAGAATTGTGTCAGAATGTAGTAAAATCATTCATTGACGAGAAACTGAGATAGTAGTTATTGCAGGACCTAAAAAGTTACTTGCTTGAGGATCCTACATATGTTAAAATACATTTCAAAGAAATTGTTTTTTGAAATACTGTTGATTTGTATATTATATGAGAATTACACTGAGAGCAAATGAAATAGACCTTTCTATTGTTGCCAATGTATCTAAGCTAACTTGGTCATTGGTATTTTTCAGGTTCCTTTGATAACTGTCACAGCCTTACTACAGATGAACTGGTCTCAAACCAAATTCTGCCTCACCTACAAATCTTTATTGGCATACAGACACAAAAGTAATTATAGAACCTTGTTTCATAGGCCAGTAGATTCCCTGCTTTGTCCTTTTAAACATACTCTGACAAGCTCCAAGGCAAGAAGACAACATCCTGTATTAGTCTGTTCTTGCATTGCTATAAATACCTGAGACTGGGTAATTTATAAGGAAAAAATGTTTCATTGGCTCATCTTCCCACAGACTGTACAGGAATAATGACGGTGGCATCTGTTTGGCTTCTGGGAGGCCCTCAGGAAACTTACAGTCATGGTGGAAGGTGAAGGGGAAGCAGGCTCTTCTTACATGGCCACAGCAAGAGGGAGAGAGAGAGGTGGGAAGAGGTGCCACGCTTTTAAACAACCAAATCTCATGAGAACTCTGTCACGAGAACAGCACCAAAGGGATGGTGGTAAACCGTTCATGAAGGATCCACCCCCACAATCGAGTCACCGCCTACCAGGCCCCACCTCCAACATTGGGGATTACAGTTGAACATGAGATTTGGGTGGGAACACAGATTCAAACTATATCACATTCCAGTGGTAGGATCAGCTAACTTTCTAGTGTGATCAGTCATCAGAATCTTCTGCTAATTTGGAGGAGGATGCTGTGATCTGAATATTTGTGTCTCCTCAAAATTCTTATGTTGAAATTTCATCCCCAGCGCAACAGTATTGAGAGGTGAGGCCTTTATGAAGTGATTAGATCATGAAAGTGGAGTTCTCGTTAAGTGGGATTAGTGCCCTTAAAAGGGGCTGAGGAAGCTTGTTTGTCTCTTCTACCATATGAGAACACATAAGGTGCCTTCTTTGAGGAACAGGCCTCTCTATGAGGAACACCATATACAGAATCTGCTCATGTCTTGGTCTTGGACTGCCTAACCTGTGAAATAAATTTCTGTTGTTTATAAAGTACCCAGTCTAAGGTGTGGCAGCCCAAATGGACTTAGAGTGTTTGGTGTGAGAACAAGACATGAAGACTTTCATGATTTTGTGTGTAACTCAAGAGGTGTTAAGCTACTGGACTTGCTAGATAATTCTCCTTCCATACAAGGGTGGGGAGCTTGTAAGATATTTCTGGCTGTCACACATTTTAAATGTCCTTTACTTCCACTGATGAAATTTATTTCTAACTTTTTTTATGCTTATAGATGAACTCTTCCTTGGTAATGAAGGTAAAGATATTAGATGCAGGTAAAAACACTGGATTCTTATGGAGTTAAAATCCTGATTAAAGTCCTTCACATACTAACTAGTCATTCCTGGAGTAATAAATCCTGACTAGGTCCTTCAAGTGATACCTTGCACACAGAGGTACATCATATGTCTGTATCAGTATTTTTCTTCAAATTGCAACTCTGATCCATCAGTGGGTTGTTAAATCAAATTAGCGAGACCAACATCCTTTGCTACCATAGTATAGGATGGGAAGAGTATGGAATGAGGCTGGAGTACATTACATGTAATAAATTTTTTTTTGAACCTTTTCTTCCTGTTATATATGAGCACATAATTGTGTAGTGCTGTAAAACGCACTTCTTACTGTGGGTCATGGAGAAAAATGTTTGAAATCAGCAGTTAAAGTAGATCACAGGTGATGCACAACTAAAAATTTAGCCAATTCTAGGATTATAATGGTTTGGAATTTACTGACTTTTTGAAGGTCATATCAGTAAATAAAACCCTTTTCCATATGTCTGAAATTATATTTATTATTGTTATTATACTTTAAGTTCTGGGATACATGTGCAGAACATGCAGGTTTGTTACACAGGCATACATGTGCCGTGGTGGTTTGCTGCACTCATCAACCCATCATCTACATTAGGTATTTCTCCTAATGCTATCCCTCCCCTAGCCCCCCAGCCCCTGAGAGGCCCCGGTGTGTGATGTTCCTCTCCCCGTGTCCATGTGTTCTCATTGTTCAACTCCTACTTATGAGTGACAACATGTGGTGTTTGATTTTCTGTCCCCATGTTACTTTGCTGAGAATGATGGTTTGCAGCTTCATCCATGTCCCTCAAAGGACATGAACTCATCCTTTTTTATGGCTGCATAGTATTCCATGGTGTATATGTGCCTCATTTTCTTTTCTTTTCTTTTTTTTTTTGAGACAGAGTCTCACTCTGTCGCCCAGGCTGGAGTGCAGTGACCGGATCTCGGCTCACTGCAAGCTCTGCCTCCTGAGTTTACGCCATTCTCCTGCCTCAGCCTCCCGAGTAGCTGGGACTACAGGCGCCCGCTACATCGCCCGGCTAATTTTTTTGTATTTTTTAGTAGAGACGGGGTTTCACTGTGTTAGCCAGGATGGTCTAGATCTCCTGACCTCGTGATCCGCCCGCCTGGGCCTCCCAAAGTGCTGGGATTACAGGCTTGAGCCACTGCGCCCGGCCGTGCCTCATTTTCTTTATCCAGTCTATCATTGATGGGCATTTGGATTAGTTCCAAGTCTTTGCTAATGTGAATAGTGCTGCAATAAACATATGTGTGCATGTGTCTTAGAATGATTTCTAATTCTGGTGGTGACAGAATCTCTCAGCATTTGCTTGTCTGTAAAGGATTTTATTTCTCCTTTGGTTTTGAAGGTTAGTTTGGCTGGATATGAAATTCTGGGTTGAAAATTCCTCTTCAAGAATGTTGAATACTGGCACTCACTCTCTTCTGGCTTGTAGGGTTTCTGCAGAGAGTTTCTGCTGGTAGTCTGATGGGCTTCCTTTGTGGGTAACCTGACGTTTCTCTCTGGCTGTCCTTAACATTTTTTCCTTCATTTCAATCTTGAATCTGACGATTATGTATCTTGGGGTTGCTCTTCTTGAGGAGTATCTTTGTGGTGTTCTCTGTATTTCTTGAATTTGAATGTTGACCTGTTTTGCTAGTTTGGGAAAGTTCTCCTGGATAATATCCTGCAGAGTGTTTTCCAACTTGGTTCCATTCTCCCCGTCACTTTCAGGTACACCATCCAAACGCTGGTTTGGTCTTTTCACATAGTCCCATATTTCTTGGAGGCTGTGTTCTTTCCTTTGTATTCTTTTTTCTCTAATCTTGTCTTCACGCTTTATTTCATTGAGTTTATCTGCAGTCTCTGATATCTTTTCTTCTGCTTGATCGATTTGGCTATTAATACTTATGTATCCTGCATGAAGTTCTCGTGCTGTGTTTTTCAGCTCCATTCGGTCATTTATGTTCTTCTCTGAATGGGTTATTCTAGTTAGCAAATCCTCTAACCTTTTTTCAAGGTTCTTAGCTTCCTTGCATTGGGTGAGAACATGCTTCTTTAGCTCGGAAGAGTTTGTTGTTACCCACCTTCTGAAGCCTGCTTCTGTCAATTTATCTAACTCATTCTCCATCCAGTTTTGTTCCCTTGCTGTCAAGGAGTTGTGATCTTTTGGAGGAGAAGAGGCATTTTGGTTCTTGGAATTTTCAGCATTTTTGTGCTGGTTTTTCCCTCATCTTCGTGGATTTACCTACCTTTGTTCTTTGATGTTGGTGACCTTCAGATGGTGTTTCTGTGTGGACGTCCTTTTTGTTGATGTTGATGCTATTCCTTTCTGTTTGTTAGTTTTCCTTCTAACAGTCAGGCCCTTCTGCTGCAGGTCTGCTGGGGTTTGCTGGAGGTCCACTCCAGACCCTGTTTGCCTGGGTATCAGCAGCAGAGGCTGCAGAGCAGCAAAGATTGCTGCAGTTCCTTCCTCTGGAAGCTTCATCCCAGAGGGGCACCCACCAGATGCCAACCAGAGCTCTTCTGTATGAGGTGTCTGTCAGCCACTGCTGTGAGGTGTCTCCCAGTCAGGAGGCACGGGGGTCGGGTCAGGGACCAACTTGAGGAGGCAGTCTGTCCCTTAGCAGAGCTCGAGGTCTGTGCTGGGAGATCCACCACTCTCTGCAGAGCTGGCAGGCAGGAACATTTAAGTCTGTTGAAGGTGCACCCACAGCCTCCCCTTCCCCCAGGTGCTCTGTCCCAGGGAGATGAGGGTTTTATCTATAAGCCCCTGACTGGGGCTGCTGCCTTTCTTTCAGAGATGCCCTGGCCCAGAAAGGAGGAATCTAGAGAGACAGTCTGGCTACAGCAGCTTTGCCGAGCTGTGGTGGACGCTGCCCAGTTTGAACTTCTGGCAGCTTCGTTTACACTGTGAGGGGAAAACCACCTACTAAAGCCTCAGTAATGGTGGATGCGCCTCCCTGTCCCCGCAAGGTCTAGAGTCCCAGGTCGACTTCAGACTGCTGTGCTGGCAGTGAGAATTTCAAGCCAGTGGATCTTGGCTTGCTGGGCTCCATGGGGGTGGGATCCGCTGAGCTAGGCCACTTGGCTCCCTTGCTTAAGCCCCCTTTCCAGGGGAGTGAGCCATTCCATCTTGCTGTCGTCCCAGGGACCACTGGGGTATGAAAAAAAATCCTGCAGCTAGCTCCATGTCTGCCCAAACGGCCGTCCAGTTTTGTGCTTGAAATCCAGGGCCCTGGTGGCCTAGGCACCCGAGGGAATCTCCTGGTCTGCAGTTGCAAAGACCATGGGAAAAGCATGGTATCAGGGCCGGAGTGCACTGTTCCTCCTGGCACAGTTCCTCAGGGCTTACCTTGGCTAGGGGAGCGAGTTCCCAGACTCCTTGCGCTTCCCGGGTGACGTGACGCCCCACTCTCCGTGGGCTGGACCCGCTGTCTAACCAGTCCCCATAAGATGAGTAAGGTACCTTAGTTGGAAATGCAGAAATTGTCCGCCTTCCGTGTTGGTCTTGCTGGGACCTGCACCCTGGAGCTATTCTATTCGGCCATCTTCAAGCCAGGCTCTCATTTTTGTATTTTTAGTAGAGATGGGGTTTCACCATGTTGGCCAGGCTGTTCTCAAACTCCTGACCTCCAGTTACATTATTCTTGTGTGGAGGTGTCAGCCAGGATAGTAACCAGAGATGTTTTGTTTGTTGAAAAGTACATCTTAAGCTGGGCATTCCATCAATAATAGACTATTTTCTGGAGATTTTAAAATCACTGTTATGATAGATTTGTCATGTTATTATATAAACTCTGTGAATCTTCAGAACAACAGCAAAGAAAGAAGATGTGATGTGATGATTACAGTAGTAATGACTCTGAGCGCCAGACTTAGCAGTATTTAAGTAATGCTGTTACTTTGCAAGTAATACTTAAATATGGTTAAAATACCCTTGGCAGTAAGGATGTTAGATTAAATGCCTTCCCACCTGTTCTAGTCTTCCTGATTTTTCTTTCACAAATGTTACTTTTTTCTTCTCTTTTTATTTTTGAGACAGGGTCTCTCTCTGTTGGCCAGGTTTGACTGTTGTGGCATGATCATGGCTCCCTGCAGCCTCAAACTCCTGGGCCCAAGGGAACCTTCTGCCTCAGCTTCCTGAGTAGCTGGGACTACAGGTGTGTATTACCACATCTGGCTAAATTTTTTTTTATTTTTTATTTTGTAGATGTGAGGTTTTTCTGTGTTGCCCAGGTTGGTCTTAAACTTCCTCCTGGCCTTAAGCAGTTCTCCTGCCTTGACATCCCAAAATGCTGAGATCACAGGTGTGAGCCACCATATCTAGCCCACAAACATTAGTTTTGTAATTAACCTGTAATAACCCCCTACCTAAGCTTTGCTGTATCTGGCTATGCTGATGATTCTAATATGGAAAGAAGTTACCACCTCCGCACCCTCAGTGTGTACTTTCTTGTATTGTTCTACCTATACAGTGATGAATTGTCAACATGTAGTACACTTTCTTTACCAGATCTCCCTAAGATCCAACACAACAGTGCCTAGCCTGGAAGCCACAAAGGACTTTAAATAACACGAGAAGTGATCCATCAGAATTACCTGGGAAGCTTTTAGTAAGCTATGGATGTTGCTTGAGAATCTGTGCTTTGTTATGCAGTGGTCTTGCAGAGATTGTTTCCACTTGCCTGCTGTGCATAGTTCTGAAAAAAGCCAAACTAGTTTGTGTGCTCCCTGAGAGCAGGAACATACTCCTTTCCCTCAAAATTGTGGCCTTTGTGTCTGGTATACCTTCTGACAGATATTAGGCACTGAATAAATTTTTCTTAAATGAATGAATGAGTCTTTGGTTTCAGTGACATTTGCTTCTCTTGAGGAACCTGCTTAGCTGACTTGAATTGCATGATACCACATATAATGGGGAAGCTCTCCCTTTCCTCTCTCTTGCTCAGGTCTGCAGAAGTCCAAGGGTCTTCTGCCTCTCCCTTCAATTAAATTTCAAAACCAACAGTTATACCTGGATGGGTGTGGGACAAAATGCCTACTACTGGTGGGCTGCTAAGTCTAGGCATGTACATACAAGAATAAACACAATGTATTTTAGGCATTTGAATGGAGACAGATGCCTAAGGGAGAGAGTCTATCATGAAAACTTTGAACAGGTAGCCCTCATCTGCTATAAAACCTACAGTTTTCTAACCTGAATTATTATTGTTTCAATTATCTGCTAAATATAAGCTCTTTGACGGCAGTATCTGTGTCTATTCATATTTGTAGCCATCATAGCATCTGACACAGTGCGTTGCATATTGTAAGAGCCCAGTAAATGCTTAATGAGGGTATATATGGATCAGATTGCCCAGAAAGAACTCTATAAATAATGATTATCTTATTTAATAAAATGAGGGAACTGGATCAGAAAGTTTCTAAAAGAAGTTCCCTCTATTGCTCAATTTTTATGATCCTGTGATTTAGAAAAATAATTTTAATGGACAATTTCATAGTTTGAATGACATCATATTATTGAGGCTTTTTAAATATAGGTGTTATAAATGAAGCTTAAAGCAGTTGGAAGCAATAGAGAATAAGGCAGGAAATAAGTACTTCTAATTAACAATGCTAGATAATGTCAGTGACTGTTCCTTGTATCTGTACTGTAAGGACAAATGCTGTTCATAGTTGTAACTTCTAAGACAAGGCTTTGATTTCTTTACAGTATTCTTCACCTACACCAGAACCACTTGTAAAGAAGCAAGAATATTTACTAAGAGTTGAATCATGATATGTCTTTTGCAATATATACTTTAAGGTTTCTTTTAAGTCCTGCCTCTTTCAGGAAGCCTTTGCCTAATAGTTCACTTCTCTCCAGGAAAGGACTGATCTACATGTATATCTTTCTGTTACTGTATTTAGGCCCACAAAACCCTGAACTCTAGATATTGTGTAGGGGTTAAAAACAGAGTAAAGATACAAAGAACTGTTTTCAGACTTGTAAAAGAAGGTAATGTGAATCATGTAGAAGAGACAATATCTTTATTCCTTTTACTCTCAAATACGTAAAAACGGAAGTTATAAGAAGGAAGATTTGACTTTAGTAATAGGGAGAATGTTTCTGAAAGGTAGAACTCTTTGGAAGGAGTATGATCTACTTTCTACTATGTGCACTAGTAGTGCTTAGGCATCTTGTAAGGATTATTATGCAGGGAATTTCTCTTTTAGCTTGAAGGTCAGCTAAATGTATGATCTAAGAATCTGTAATTGAATGTAACAAATATTTTAGTGCATCTTTACAGCAGGCATTAAACTCTACATAATTAGGTAATGGCTGGTATCTGTTATAATCTAGCACTACCTGGCTTAGGAGGCAAGTCTTATTACAGCACTATTGACAATCACAAAAATATGTAATTAACCTAGGTGTCCATCAGTGGATGACTGGATAAAGAAAATGTGATGTATATATGTAACATGGAAAACTAGTCAGCCATTAAAAAAGAATGAAATCATGTCTTTTAAAAAAAAAATGAAATCATGTCTTTTGCAACAACATAGATAGAACTGGATCTCAGCTCACTACAACCTCCGCCTCCCGGGTGCAAAAAATTCTCCTGTCCCAGCCTCCTGAGTAGCTGAGATTACAGGCAGGCGCCTGTAGCCACCACTCCTGGCTAGTTTTTTGTATTTTTAGTAGAGATGGGGTTTCACTATGTTGGCCAGGCTGGTCTCAAACTCCTGACCTCGTGACCCAGCCACCTCAGCCTCCCAAAGTGTTGGGATTACAGGCGTGAGCCACCATACCTGGCCTGGAGGCCATTATCTTAATTGAAATAACTTAGAAACAGAAAGTCAAACACCACATGCTGTCACTTCTAAGTAGGAGCTAAATAATATGTACACTTGGCCAGAGAGCATGGAATAAGAGTCATTAGAGACTCAGGTGCAAGGGAGGTGAGGGATAAGAAATTACCTAACGGGTGCAGTCTTCGCTGTTCGGGTGATGGTTATGCAAAACACCATGTTTAGCTTTCCCAAATAATAGCAGTTATTGAATGAGGGAAATGTGGTATAATGGTAGCAGATTTGTTTACCAGTGTTGGCCCGAGACCAGGAAATTAGTTGGTCAGTGAGTCACAATATTAATGGTGCTGCCAAAACATCCTCTAATGAGCTGTTATGTTGTATTGAATGAAGTAATTAATAATTTTTTAATTATAAATATTTATATTCCAAATAGAAGTGGAAGTTGGTACTTGATATTGAACAGACTACACCAGAGAAGTAGGTTGAGAGATAATCTTTTAAGAGAGACAATTTTCTTAGATACTTTAAAGGACCATTAAAAAAAAATACTGGGGAAGAGAGTAGGAGGTAAGTTGGCTGTTTTAGATAACATGGGCGGGTAGGTTCTTCCTGAGAGACGACACTTGAATGGTGGAGAAAGCGGTCAATTGGAGCAGAATGCCCCATCTGAAGGAAGAATCTACTCTGCCGCTCCCCAGCTGCAGCTTACTGTCACCAGTCCTGTGTTGCCAGGACTACTGTTTTTCAAGAGAAACCAAGATTCCATGTTTCTTTATGAAAATTTTTGAACTGAACAGGTAAACAAGCATGTCTGAAGAATAGATGATCTTCTCTGTCAGTTTGTGACCTGGGTGATGGTGTCTTCTGAGTCCTCAGCCCTATGTTGGAACAAAGAAAAAGCCTTTGAAGAAACCAGAGAGCCGCTTTAAATACTTGTGGGTTATCAGGTGGAAGACAGATTTGACTTGTTCTATTTCCAGAAGGCAGAACAGAGACAGGCAGGTTTTCACTCAAGGAAGCACTTAACAACTAGAGCAGACTAGAAATAGAGCAGGATGTTTGCTTGGAAATTCTTCTGTTCCTAGAAAGTGGTGTTCAAGCTAATAGCAGAAGCTGAGTTGTCAGAAGTGTCTAGGGAAGGGTCTAGACAAGATGACATTTCAAGTTCCTTTTTATCTTGAAATTCTTGAATCACCAAGATCTAGATCCCTGTTCAGCTCTTCTCCGTATCTTCACCTTCATGTTCACAGCTGAGTTATCACCTTCCCATGCTGGGAAAGTCAGTACATAAAGTCAGTTTCTTAAAGGCTTGGTTTTTCTGTGTGTCTCCTTACGTAATGAGGGTTCATTGGTTTGCAGTTCTTGTTTAAAATGTCCTTTGCATGTTAGGTTCATTGGTTTGCAGTTCTTGTTTAAAATGTCCTTTGCATGTTAAGCAATCACAAAACTTGAAATTAAAGCTTTTAGAGTCTCTGAAGCTATAATTATTTTATTCTTCCAACTGCTCATAAAACGGTTTGATAGCTAGTGCTTTAACTAAAGCTAGTTGTGTTCGAGTTCTAACCTTGCAGCTGTCTTGGAGGTCTAATACATTAGCAAAGTGAAGTGAAGATATATTTTTCAAAAGTCCTTGAGTGGGATTATCTTACATTTTATTATTTATCTTCTACACTTTATTATTTATCTTGATAGTAAAGATAAGAAATAGATCTCTATTTCATTTTTCTTTACTCAGTATACATAACTTTTTGTCAAGAGTTAATATAGAAGTATGTCTGTTTCTCTCATAACCCTTGTTTTAATGATTAACAGTTGTTTATTTCTTATCAGGATGAGAGTTAATATATTGCCAGCCTTGATAAGAACTCTTGGTCTAATTTTACTTATAACTGCTTTAATTACTTTATAGCACACTAATGCCATAATCTATATAATGCTTGTATGCCTTGTGCATGTATTTATTTCTAGATCAGTAATTGTAATCGGTGCTAGGTGCTTAAAAATACCTATACTGGAATATAAGCAATTACATTTTTTCAAAATGTATGGAGTCTGTATTATGGTACTCTTGAATATTTTTAATGAGAATATGATAATAAACGCTGTATCTCTTCCTAAATCTCCGATCAGTAGTAGTGTGACCTGGTGCTACCTATCAGAAGAGTGAGGGCTCTGCCTTAGCAGTGGAGTACTGAAAACTGTATCTGTACCTCTCCTCCTTCACACCCTCCTTCGATTCATGATCCTCAGGGAGGCTCATTTTGCCTGGTTTAGTTGCTGAGACTGGTGGTTGACCTCTTGAGTAATGAAAGGACAATACTGAGAATTTTGAGAGTGCTGAGAGTGAGTGGATACTTTTAAGGTTTTCTCTTCAAGCTTTTGTTCCCTAATTTGGAAAGGTAAGTAAAGTTTGACAATCTTGTTAAATTCCACAGTTGTTCTCTCAGACTCTTCTTCAGAAAATACCCAATTGAGTAAGACATAAATGTTTCAGGAACTTTTTTTTTCTATATCAACCTGATAAATCTAAGAAATAAAAGAAAAACTACATAATCCATAGTATAATATTAATGAACAGATAGCAGAGACTTGCAGTTACCATGTTAAGGTACAAATGATTGCCTAAATGAATTCATTTCTCTATGATCACTAACTAAAGAAGCAGTTAGCTGGGGCATCTACTCTTGTAGGGGAACAGGTAGCCTTTCTGGGAGGAGAGCAAATATTAACTGACTTAAACCACCTTTGGCTTTTTTTCTGTATTTGCTTTAATTGATACTGAATTTGATGGCTTTTTCTTTGGCTTGCTAAGGATAAAATGTAGAAAATTTAACTCTGTTTGAATTAATGAACATTATTTTTAGAATCTTGTGCAAATTATAACACTAATTAAAGGTCCTCTGCTCCAGGCATAATGTTTCATTTAAGAATGAAAAAGCAAATTGAGCTAATGTATTGCGTAAGAGGTTTGTAGTTAAATACATAAAATGATGTCAGTTTGATTTCAGCTGGAGCTAGGATACTCTGATAGTTATGAGATGTTCAAATAATGGAAACATTTAAAGAAGTATGATAACTGAATTTTATATAAATAAAGTAGTTTGATTTTTTATAATTGGTAGCATTTGTTTTACTTCAGTGATTTGGTAGAAGTACTAAGCCAAATAATTTTTAAGTTGGTTTTATCTTTCAATGTGTGTTTATTTAACAGGCTTTCTTATAATAGCATCAGTGCTTTTGGTGGTAATGTTTATGGATAATTAGAGTCAAAATAAGTAATTGTTTCATCCTTTTCTACTTTACCATGTTTTAAACATTTGACTTTGGAAAACTTAAATTATATACAAAGTAGAAAATTAGTATAATAAAGACTTTTTAAATCACATTTATCAATGCATGGACAATCGTGTTTTAACTATACCCCACCAAACACATCTTGCCTCAGATTTTAAAGCAGATTCCAAGTGTCAGTCCTTTCCTTATAAATATTTCAGTATGTATGCCTAAGTAAGTCCATAAAGACTAATTTCTTTTAGCCTAACTATAATACCATTAAAACAGCTACTTTTTAGTTGCAGGTACAAAGTAGGGTAGGAATTGCTGGAGTCTAACCCAGTTCTGACGTTAAGTAGATCCTAGATAGTTGGGCAGATCATTTAACTTTCTTCTCTTCCTGCTCTCTTGTCTTTTAAAGGAGGAAACTCAACTAAATTTTCTCTAAAATCCCATCTATCTCTGAAATTTATAATTTAAAAAATGAGATTTCTAGTTTCCAGTCTAGCATGTAAGGAGTTTAGAAGTCATCATTATGTCAAAAAATAAACAGGTTAAAAGGCTGAATAAATTGAAAAATTAACAGTTCTTTTAAGATCTGTCATAGAAGCAAGGGTACAGGGTAAACCACACCCACCACCCCCAAATTGAAGAGACAGGCCAATACAGAGAACAGGAGCAGAAACCTGTGCAGGAATCAGCACCACAGTAGGAAAACCTGAACTGCAATTGATAAATTGCTGGGGCTCAGAATATACAAGCTTGAGAGGGAAAAACTTTAGGGGTGACCAGTCATGAGACCTAATCACAGGACCATACAATGCTCTACCCTCCCCTACTTTCTTACCGCCACCTTATTAAAGGCCTATTTTCTGCAGTTCCTTTTACCCAACTCATCATGTCCAGCTCTCAAGAAAAAAATTACAAGTACACTAAAAGGCAAACAATACACTTCAAAGAGACAGAACAAGCAACAGAACCAGATTCAGGTAGGGCAGGACTCTTGAAATTATCAGATTAGAAATTTAAAACAACTATCATTAAAATATGAAGGGCTCCAAGGATAAAGTACATGCCATGGAAGAGCAGATGGGCAATGTAAGCAAAGAGATGGAATTCTAAGAAAGAATCAGAAAGAAATGCCAAAGGTGAAAAACAGTGAAATAAAAATGAAGAATGTTTTAAATGAGTTCATTAGTAGACTTTACACAGCTGAGGAAAGAATCTAAAATCTTGAGTATATGTCAGTAGAAACTTCCAAGATAGAAAAGTAAAGAGAGAGAAGACTGAAATAAACTGAACAGAATATCCAAGAACTGTGGCACAACAATAGGTGTATCATACGCATGATGAGAATACCAAACGAAAAAAAAAAAAGGAAAGGAACAGATTAAATATTTGAAGCAAGAACAACAGAAATTTTCCTGCAAATTAATGTCCCACACTAAACCACAGATTCAGGAAGCTCAGAAAGCATTAGGATAAATGTTAAAAAAAAAAAAAAAAAGCTACACAGAGTCATATCATATTCAAATTATAGAAAATCAGTGATTAAAAATCTGGAATGAAGCCTGTTCGGGTGTGCAGGGAGACCTGACTTAGAGAATTACATCCAACATTTCCTCAGAAACCATGCACACAATAAGAGAATGAAGTGAAATAATTAGTGTTGAAAGAAAAAAACTTCCAGCCAAAAATTCCATAACCTGCAAAGTTATTCTTCAGAAGTGAAGAAGAGATAAGACTTTCTAGATAAACAAAAATTGAGGGTATTTGTTGCCAGCAGATCTGCTTTGCAATAAATGTTAAAAGAAGTTCTTCAGAGAGAAGGAAAATGACATAGGTCAAAAACTGGGATCTCCATTAACAAAGGAAGAACATCACAGAAGGAATAAGTATAGGTAAAATTTAAAATTTTTTAGTTTTCTTATTTTTAATTGACAGACCAATTTGTATAAAATAATAGCAACTATATATATATATTGTGTGTATACACACACAATATATATATATACTTAAGTGTGTATATATATATATACTTAAAGTAGAAAGAAATAACAACAATGGTACCAGGGAGGAGATGGAAGAATTAGTATTGTTATTAAGTACTTGTATTACCTGTGAACTGATATATATTTGCTTGAAATATATTTATTTGAAAATAGGCTTCGATTAGTTTTAAAGGTATTTTGCAAACCCTAGGAAAATCATTTTTTAAAAAGTTAAAAAAAGAAGTATGGCCAGGCATGGTGGCTCATGCCTGTAATTCCAGCACTTTGGGGAGGCTGACGTGGGCAGATTGCTTGAGCCCAGGAGTTCAAGACCAGCCTGGGCAACAAGGTAAAACCCCATCTCTACCCCCCCCCCCAAAAAAAATCACAAAAATTAGCCAGGTGTCGTGGCATGTGCCTGTAGTTCCAGCTATTTGGGAGGCTGAGGCAGGAGGGTGACTTGTGCCCGAGAGGCATAGGTTGCAGTGAGGCAAGATCATGCCACTGCTCTTCAGCCTAAAAAAGGTATAACTGATACTCTAAGAGAGAAAATGGAATTATATAGAATGCTCAAAACCACAAAATACAGAAAAGGAGTGAAAGTAAATAGGAACAAAGAGCAAGGGCAACAAATGGAAAATTGTAACAAATCAATAGATACTAATTAAACTATATTTGAATGATCAGTTTGAATGGCAGTGGCCTAAATATACAAATTAAATGTCAAGAGATGTTCAGCATGGATGAGAAGCAAGACTCAACTATATGTTGTCTATAAGAATCCTACTTTAAATATTAAAACACATGTAAAGTAAGTTACTGGGGAAAGATACACTATGCTAACACTAATCCAAAGAAAATGGGAGTACCTATATTAATTTGACAAATAGAAGATTCACAGCAAGGAAAATTACCAGAGATGAAGAGGGGCATTACATAATGATAAAAGGGTCAATACTTCAAGAAGATGTAGCAATCCTTAATGGGTATGTGCATAATAACAGCATATCAAAATATGTAGGACAAAAACTTATAGAACTATAAAGAGAAATCGATGATTTGGCTATTAAATAGAGACTTCCGGACCCCCTCTATCAGAAAGTGATCCAGCAGGCAGAAAATTAGTGAGGACATAGTTGACCTCAACAGCATCATCAGTCAATTGAATATAATTGAAATCTATTGACTACTTTATACACCACCACCACAAAATACATTCTTCTTAAGCTCACGTGAAACATTCACCAAGATAAGCCACATTCTGGATCATAAAGCACACCTTAACTAATTTTAAAAATGCTCTGAGACCACAGTGGAGTTAAATTAGAAATTAGTAACAGAAAGATAGCTGAAAATCTCAAAATACTTGGAGATTAGACAACATTATTATAAATAACACATGGGTCAAAGAAGAAATACCAAGAGGGATTTTAAAATATTTTGAACTGAATGAAAACAAAAACACAACTTAGAATTTGTGGGATGCAATGAAAACAGTGTTTAGAAGGAAATTTATAGCATTGAATGCAGAGGTTACAGAAGAAGAAAGATCTGAAACCAATAAACTAAGCTTCTACCTTAGAAAACAAGAAACAGACGAGCAAATTAAATTCAAAGTAAGCAGAAGTAAAGAAATTTAAAAATTAGTGTATATATCTATGAAATAGCAAACAGGAAATTAGAGAAAATCAATGATCTCAAAAGCTGGTTCTTTGAAAAGATCAATAAAATCAATAAGCCTCTAAAAAAAGAGAGAGAAGACACACATTACTAACATCAGAAATGAAAGAGAGGGCCAGGTGTGGTGGCTCACACTGTAATCCCAGCAATTTGGGAGGCAGAAGCAGGAGGCTTGTTTGAATCCAGACTGGGCAACATAGTAAGACCCCGTTTCTACAAAAAATAGCCTGGTGCCACCACATCACAGTTACTCTGGAGGATCACTTGAGCCTGGGAAGTCGAGGCTGCAGTGAGCTATCATCATACCATTGCAGTCCAGCCTTGGCAACAAAGTGAGACTCTGTCTCCAAAAGAAAAAGAGAATTGAAATGAAAGAGAGGATATCACTACAAATATTTTGAACATTAAAAGGGTAATAAAGACATACTATAAACATCTTTATGCCCTAGATGAAATGAACCAATTTCTTGAAAAATACAACCTGCCAGAATTCACACAAGAAAAAATACACAAACTAAGTACGCCTTATATATATATTAAAGCGGTTGACTCAGTAACTAATAACTTTCCAAAACAGAAAGCACCAAGCCCAGATTGGTTCATGAGTGAATTCTGTACATTTAAAGAAGAAATTTTACCAATTTTCTCTACAGTCTTTTCTAGAAGATAGAAGCAGAGAGAAACCATTTAACTCATTCCATGAGGCCACCATCCTGGTACCAAAACCAGACAAAGACATTGCAAGAAAAGAAAACTACACACCAAAAAATTTCATGAAAATAGGCGTAAAAAGTTTTAACAAAATACTAGCTAATTGATTCCTACAATGTGTAGAAACAGTTATACACCATGACTAAATGGGATTTATCCTGGATGTGCAAGGCTGGTTCAGCATTCAAAAATTAATTAATGTAATTCATCCCATCAACAGGCTAAAGAAGAAAATTCTCAGGATCACATCAATAAAGAAAGGGCACTTGAAAAAATTCAACACCTATTCATGATAAAGACTTGGCAAACTAGGAATAGAAGAGAACTTCCTCAACAACATTCCTCCCTTACAACATTATACTAGAAGTCCTAGCTAATACAGTAAGATAAGAAAAGGGGCAGGGGGAAGGTATACTAATTGGAAAGGAAGAAATGAGACTTTCTTCACAATTTGACCATTTATGCAGAAAATCTAAAAGAATCGACAAAAAACTTCTGGAACTAATAAGCAATTATAGCCAAGTTGCAGTATACAAGATTAACATACAAATGTCAATTGCTTTCTATATACCAGCAGCGAAAAAGCAGAGTTTATTTATTTATTTGAGACGGAGTCTCGCCCTGTTGCCCAGGCTGGAATGCAGTGGCACAATCTTGGCTCAGTGTAGCCTCTGCCTCCCAGGTTCAAGTGATCCTCCCACCTCAGCCTCCCATGCAGCTGGGATTACAGGTACATGTCACCACGCCTGGCTAATTTTAGTATTTTTAGTAGAGATGGAGTTTTGCCATGTTGGCCAGGCTGGTCTAGAACTCCTGACCTCAGCTGATCCTCCCACCTCGGCCTCCCAAAGTGCTGGGATTATAGGTGTGAGCCATTCTGCCCACCCAAAAAAGCAGAATTTAAATTAAAAACACAATACCACTTACCTTAGCATCCTAAAAAAAATGAAACATTTATGTGTAAATCTGACAAAATATGTACAAGATCTGTATGAGGCAGACTGCAGTACTCTGATGAAGGTGAACTGAATAAGTGGAGAGATATTTTATATTCATGGATAGGATAACTCTATATTCTCAAGATGTCAGTTCTTCCCAACTTGCTCTTTAGATTCTACACAATCCCAGTCAAAATCCCAGCAAGTTACTTTGTGGATTGACAAACTGATTCTAAGGTTTGCTCTTCTAGATGTATTGTCATGTAATGTAATGGATGCTTCTTTACTTAGCTCAGTTTCAGTCAGAGGTGCTAATGACCTCTGTGATACAATAGGAATCTGCCTGGATGAAGGAACTTTTTTTTTTCTCTCTCTCTCTGTTGCTCAGGCTGGAGTGCAGTGGTGCCATCTTGGCCCACTGCAACCTCCGCCTCCTGGGTTCAAGCAATTCTCCTTTCCTCAGCCTCCTGAGTAGCTGGGACTACAGGCATGCGCCACCACATCTGACTATTTTTTGTATTTTTAGTAGAGATGAGGTTTCACCATGTTGGCCAGTCTAGTCTCAAACTCCTGACCTCACGTGATCCTCCCACCTCAGCCACCCAAAGTGCTGGGATTACAGGGATGAGCCACCGCACCCGCCTGAAGGAACATATTAATCGTGGCTATAGTAGTAGGAGTTAATTCTGGAAAGGTTAGGTTTTGAGATTCAGACCCCTTGAATGATGGACTGAAGCAGTCTGTCTAGTGCTTAAGAACATAAACTCTGGATGCAGACTACCTGAGCTTGGATCTTATCTCCACCACCTTCTATATAGTGCAGCTTATTCTATAATCGACGTAAATGGTCATATGATTTGTGAAGAAAGTCTCATTTCTTCCTTTCCAATCAGTATACCTTATCTCCCACCTTCTATAATATAGCACTTAAATATAGGTTACTTAACCTCTCTTTGCCTTGTTCCTCATGTGTCAGGTAGTGATAGTAAAACTACCTACCTTATAGGGCTGTTATAAGATTAAGAGTTCATCCATTAAAGTTTTAAGAACAGTACCTGGCCCACATTAAGCACTTAATGTGTTGGCTATTATTCTTGGTGGGTTTTTTTTCCTCTTCTTCTTTGAGACAGGGTCTTACTCTGTTACCCAGACTGAAGTGCAGTGGCATAATCATGGTTTACTTTAGCCTCAACCCCCTGGGCTCAAGCAGTTTTCCTGTCTTATCCTCCTGAGTAGCTAGGACTACAGGCATGTGCCACTGCCCCAGCTTATTTATTTATTTCTTTTGTAGAGATGGGATCTCCCTGTGTTGCCCAGGTTGGTCTTGAACTCCTTGCCTCAAGAAATCCTCCTACCTCAACATTCCAAAGGGCTAGGATTACTGTTGTGAGTCACTACACCTAGCCTGTTTACTTCATTTTATAGGTAATAGTTCACAAGTTTCTGTGTACATAAGAATCAAATACAGAGTTTATGAAATGCTGGATCTTACTGCCAGAGCTTTTGATTGAGTGGGAGCTTTCAGTTGAGTATAGATTTGGCCAGTGAATCATAACAAATATGGGGGTGATTTTGCTGCAGTAGCCTACAGCCTTTACTTTGAGAAACTACAGAATGTTCTAGAGATTCAATGCTGACTTTACAATAGTGGAGTGGGATGGGACAAGTGGTCTATTGGGAAAATTAATCTATTTGGTATCTTCACTGGGAATTGGAAGTTGGCGAGTAGAAATAAAAGAGTTTTGAGATGAGTGCTTGAGATAATGACAAAGGAAATTTTCACAGGCTTTGGTGTGAAAAACCACTTTGCTATTTTGAGCCTTTGTAACTCAAAGAAGATGGTACACTGAAAGAAAGAAAAAGTCAGAAAGATGAATCTGTTTGCTAAGGATTTGTTTTGTTTAATGTGATTGACCGCACTTGAGGTCAGGCTTAGTGAGCTGTTCAAAGATGCTTACCTGAATGTTTCTCCAGCGGGAAAGCCACAGAAGTAGTAGGCTGTCTGAAAGAATGGTTGCCACCAGCCAGCTTTCCAGTTTTTCAGGAAAATGCTATGAGTACAGTATATTAATATGGATGGATTTAAATCATTAAAACTTCTGATGCCTGTGAGCTGTGTTATATGTCAGCTGTTAATTTTCTTATCCTTTTCTTAGATAACATTTTATTTAATAGAGCTGTCTTATAAGTTGTATAGTGAGGTTTATAGATTTACCATCACTTCTGACATCTTCAGATCTCCTCTTTAAAAGTACAAAATAGAGCTTTGCAGTAAAAATAAAATAGTATAAACAGATTTTTTTAGCCTCTGAAAACCACTGTATATTGGTTTGCATTAACCACTCTATGTAGAAATATCTTCCTATTCAAATGTAGTTATGTGATACTTTGTGAAAATAGGGCCTTAATATTTAGGGATTAAAATTAATTCAAAATATTTTCAGTAAGAATGGGCCAACTTGGTCCACATACTGTAGTACAAGCTGATAAGTAGTCATCTAAAGATGATGATGTAAGACTGCTAAATAAGCTCTCACAGACAACTCATGAAACCACGTTTACATCTAATGATTTAAGTGTAAAGCATGTAGGCAAACGCTACTAGTCATCACATTATAATGTACAGCTTTCAATACAGAAAATTTGGATAAATGTTCTACAGCTATAT
Organism: Macaca fascicularis; assembly: GCF_037993035.2. Taxonomy (NCBI): domain Eukaryota; kingdom Metazoa; phylum Chordata; class Mammalia; order Primates; family Cercopithecidae; genus Macaca; species Macaca fascicularis. The sequence goes on along the minus strand of NC_088376.1, from coordinate 24,940,510 downwards.
CCAGAAATCCGCTTGTCATTAATTTCTCTATTTTCTGTGTTTTGTCGAATACAGTAATTATATCACAAACAGTCAAATTCTAAAATGGTATGTGCAGAGAAAAGAAGCAACAGAGTTCTTGCCATTCCTAATTCTGATTACCCTAATTTGGGATAAATATTTCCTTCTTAATTAATTGGTTAATGCATTAAGATTGTGAGCTGAGGCCGGGCGCGGTGGCTCAAGCCTGTAATCCCAGCACTTTGGGAGGCCGAGACGGGCGGATCACGAGGTCAGGAGATCGAGACCATCCTGGCTAACACGGTGAAACCCCGTCTCTACTACAAAATACAAAAAAACTAGCCGGGCGAGGTGGCGGGCGCCTGTAGTCCCAGCTACTCGGGAGGCTGAGGCAGGAGAATGGCATAAACCTGGGAGACAGAGCTTGCAGTGAGCTGAGATCTGGCCACTGTACTCCAGCCTGGGTGACAGAGCGAGACTCCGTCTCAAAAAAAAAATAAAAAAATAAAAAAATAAAAAAAAGATTGTGAGCTGAAAGGTGTCGTAAGTGCAATTATTGTTTATTTGTTTGAGCATTCTTCATAATGGGCAAAAAGTGAAACAAGGAAAAACCAAAAATCATAACAAATAGCATCAGCATTTAAAAACAAATTTCTAGAAATGATTACTATAGGACTTTAAACCAATTTGTTTATAACAGTGAAATGATTTTTAATATTCAGAAGGCTTTTTATGTAAGTATATATATCAACATTATCAGTTATACCTTCTTACTGATAAATTCCTGCTGTCAGTCTCTCCACAGCTCTACCATGTTCTTTTTCTCTTTACTTTCTTGTCCCAAGTTTATTAGTTGAGAATGATGCTTACTATTACTCTGTCCAAATTTGGTAGTAGTTTTCTCAATTTTGGGCATTTCATGTTCAATTAAAATTTATTTAATCGAACTTTTGAAAGAACTTTCCCAGCCATGTAGATGTATTTACATTATAGATTCATTTCCAGATAACAGTCACAGACTTCTTTTCTGTTACTTTTTTCTTGCCTTTGATAATGACATTAATAATTTAATAAACTAATACTATTAACACATTAACATATATATGTTAATATTAATATATTTATGTGTGGTTCTATAAGAATAGACACTTTGATATCATGATAGAAAGATTCTTGATTATGATGCAACTTGAATATATTAAACACTAAACTTTCAGCTTATGATGCCATTAACAAAACTTTTAGCTTATGATGCCTTTAATACTTTATTCTTGTGATAAGATGTGAATGAGAGCAAGAAATAAATATTACTTTTTGGTGGAAAAGTTGTACCCAGGTGTTTATTCATACAGAAAATAATTATTGAATGTCAGTTTCTATATGCCAGGCACTGTTTCAGGCACCTAGGATACTGCAGTGGACCAAAATGTTCTTCTCATAAGTATATCTTTTCTCCCAATGGAATTTTGATATGTCATTAATGTACTCCTCTATAAAGAATTAGAATAACTTCCTAATAACAAAAAATTATAAGTTGACTTTATAAAAAAAAAGAAAAAACTGAAAAACAGCTGATTACATCCTATTGTATGTAAAACTGAATTTTGTTTTATGTGTGCTTCTAGATAAATAGTGATAGAGTTCTTGAGTGTTTTAATGAAGTGTTTTAATGCAGGTGAATGCTTTGGACCAATGTCAACAGTGAATGTAAATGATTTTTGAGCATGGTTGGCACTATGAAGTGGTTGTTTTTAATTGTTTGAAAATAAGTACATTGATGCAGAGTTATATGATCCGATGATACCTTATTGGCTATAATTAACCAGAATATGTGATATTTAACGTTGAAAATGCATTAAAAGATCAAGAAAACAGCTTGTCTTTATGGCTTTTTTTTTTTTTTTTTTTTTTAGTTTTAAAAACACTGAGCCAACTTTTGGATTTCATACTCCCAAGCTACTTGGCCTAAGAGAAAGACAAATTTAACAGAATGAGAGTAAGTGAAGGGCTGGCCTATCCGTATTCTCCTTTTATAAATTTACAACTTTTGTGAAAAGATAACTAATAAAAGTAGACCATGTCTTGCTTTTTCACAATATGTAAAATATGGGAATACTTACAGACTAAGAATGGTAAATTTTTAAGCTACCTCATTTGTAAGGGAAAAAAAGATTTCCCTTTTTTCTCCTTTACACTGAAAATAAATCCTCAATATTATATGGAACTATTTATAATATAGTGAAACCCATTTTATTTGAACATACAAATATAAAGATTTCTAGTAGTCTGCAGCTAATATGCACTGTCTGAAGCTAATAGGTTATGCAGAATACTGCTGCTATTTGAGTAAAAGTTAATGCTTTTGAGACCAGCTAATACACTTAACTATAGTGTGTGAGCTGTGGGTGTTCCGCTTATTTTTATTACAGGCTTTATTACTGTGCAATTTTCTTGTATGTTAACAATCATCCACTTTAAACTAGTGCTTAAATACTTACTGAATGTGATAGCCAAAGAGCTGTGTTTAAAAGGTACGTTAAAAAAAAGATTTCAGTATAACATCCAGTTGCTTACTGAGTTAACCTGGATTGTGATTTATCTCTAATTTTATGATAGTAATATTTGAGTATCAAACTAGAATTCTGAAGAGAATAAAGTTTGCATCCCCCAACCCAAATGACACAATTGTGCACTAGCTCTGCTTAACTAAAGTTAGAGTCAAAAAATTCTTGGTATGAAACAGATACTCCCAAAATGACCACCCCATGTGTGTCCAAAGGAGCTCTTACTATATTGTGTAAGTCTTCTTCCCTCCATTATTTAAATAGTTATAAATTTTCATTTTAATATGTGTATATTAGACTATGTATTTTATAATTTTCCGCTCTGTAAACGTATAAATATGCAAACTTGTATAAATTAGGTAATTGCATAAAAATTGAAAGGCATAAAGATGTACTACTGAGTTCAGGAAATGTAGTTGGATTGGGGGTGTGTTTAACAAGTAGCACAATTAAGATGTGAGAAGAAGGAAAAACTGAAGAAAAGGAAATTCTCTCAGGGTAATGCTTTATTAGCTCCATTTTTCCCCTTGTGTCTTATCTGAAGCAAGTGATTTTTTTTCCATTTGCTTAAAAATAAAGCATTTGCACACAGAATGTTAGCTTATTAAAAAGCCCTTTATTGCCATAAATCACTGCATTATTTGCATATCCAGATTCACAGAATCAAATTACAGTTCAACCAAGTATTTAGTATCTTGAAAGCAGTCTTGGTTTCATGTCTACTTATTTTCCCAAAACTCCTGTAAATTCTCCTTATAGTTGTTTTCTTAGTGGCTGAAATTAAGTTATTTCTAGTAAATAAGCCAGATTGCTTTTTAAATAAAATCTGGCCTGTTATTTTTATCTCCACCTGTTGTTTCAAACTCTATAATTTGATCTTTATACACTTGAAATCAATAGTAATACTTTTGGTGATAGGGACAGGTGATGGGATAAGGATTTCATTAGTAGAATCAGTCATGAGTCTAAAACTGCACTGCTAGATACAACACGCAATAATAACTGCTAGAGATAATGCTTACAGTAACGTGCAGAGTAAATGTTCTTAGTCCTAGTTTACAGAATAAAAAGCATGGAAGATAAAAGTTAAGTTACTTGGTGTGAGGTCTGACTCACACAGCCAGTGAGTGGTGGTTTAGGTCACTTCCTCCTCACCCCTTTGACAAGGGAAGGATTCCTGCCATAGGGTTATGAGAATGGCTGAACACATCAGATGGGCTCAGCAGCAGTTTGTTAGTTACCTGTGTTCACAGCTAAGGCAGAGAGGACCCTGTGCCTCAAATGGGGTCACTTGGGAACAGAGTAAACAACTAGGAGTTATGGGAGGCAGGCTTTGTAGTATCAAGAGGGTGGGGGTATCCCCTGGTTCCCATGGAAGCATGTGATTGGCTTGTTTGAATAATTCCTCAGGCTGACAGGAAACTGAAACCTACTATTCAAGGATAAGCAAGAACTGCATCTGGCCCCTTTGGTAAGGAGGATTGTTTCACTAGGGGCTTTTATCCATGAGAGTAGAGTGGAGAGGGGAACTTGTGGGTTAGATCAGTGGTCCCCAACCTTTCTGGCACCAAGGACTGGTTTTGTGGAAGACAGTTATTCCACAGCAGGGGTGGGGCAGGCTGGTTTGGGGATGAAACTGTTCTGCCTGAGATCATCAAGCATTAGTTAGATTCTCATAAGGAGCGCACAGTCTAGATACCTCTCACGCACAGTTCACAGTAGGGTCCCCACTCCTGTGAGGATCTAATGCCACTGCTGATCTGACAGAGGTGGAGCTCAGGCGGCAATGCTTGCTCCCCCGCCACTCACCTCTTGCTGTGCGGCCTGCTTCCTAACAGGCCACAGACCCTTAGCAGTCTGTGGTCCAGGGTTTGGGGATCCCTGGCTTAGATCATTCAAGGCCTTCCCGATTTTACCAGGCATCAAAGCAGCACATGTTATTGAACCTTAATTTTAGGTGTTATACCACAGTGGCTGAACTAGAGTTCTGATTGTGAACTTTTATGACTCCAGTGCCCAGGTTCATTCTGCTGTTCTATGATACTTTTCTTCTTGCCAGACTCACATGTTAACATTTCATTAGTAACTGAGTACTTTGCTTTCACTGGACATTTCTTAGTCCTGTATTCTTAAGAATTCATACACTGTAGCATCTGTTGTATTCTCATAGAAAACTAGAGCACTCTCATTTAGAAGAGATTTGAAGATTTGTTTTCCTTTAAAGGAAAATCTGAGTATAATAAGCTCTAATTATATCTTGATTTACAGAGGATTTTTTTTTTTTCAAGATTTCTATTCTCAAGCCTGCAGTGAGCTGCGATTGCGCCACTACACTCCAACCTGGGTGACAGGGCAAGACGCTGTCCCAAAAAAACAAAAACAGAAACTATACTTCCTCCCCAAAACAAATCTTATTTTTCCATATTCCATCTTATTTTTACTAGAACGCCTTAAGTTCCCCTCTGCAGCCATGAAACCGGCATACCACAAGTCTGGAATGCTTCTCTGTCTCTCCATTTGTATCTCCAACATTAGACCATTTCAGCCACTCCTGCATGCAGTTACACCCACCCCATTTTTATCACAGTTAGGGAATGTTTCACAGAGTATTTTGCATAATACTAGGGGCCGGGTGCTACAAGATATATTTTAAAAATAACAGCTGGTTTCTGCCATTGAGACGGCCACTGTGGAGAACAAGACATAAGGGTTGTGTAGTGTAAAGGTAAATCAGTACACATAGAACCCAGACTCCTAACTCAGGCCCACAGGCCATACATGAGCTGGCCTGTGCCTGCTTCTGGAGGTTCATCTGTTGTTCTTTCTCCCTTTCACTTGACTCTGGCCACACTGGCCTGCCTTTCACTTCTCACACACGCCAGGTTTTTCTCATCCCAGGGCCTTTCTCCTTGTAGTTTACTTGGCCTGAAAAACTCAGCCTTACATGTCTGACTCTATTTTTTCAGGTCTCATTCCAAGTACTATTTATAGGGATGGTTCTTCCTTGACCATGCCACCTAAAACTGGCCCTTTTGACTTTTCCATGCATAGCAGGTCCCATGTCACCCACTTAATGCCTGTGTAATTTTTCTAAGATATTTAATTTCTCTGTGCCACAGTTTGCTAATCTGTAAATCAGGAATATTTTAATAGATTAGGTTGTGAGAGTTAAATATATTAATACATGTAAAGTGCTAATTTTAAGAATCTCTGGCATATAGTGATTGCTCAGCAAATGCAATCAGTTTCTGACCATCATCTTTATCATTAAGGGTAAAAGAAGTAGTGTAAACCATAAGTACTATAGGAGCTCAGAAAGGAGAGGAATGCCTGAGGCCCTGAATCACCACGAACGCTTTCCTTGTGACAGTAGAATTGAACCTCGCGCTTCTGTGTAGAGTCTGGCATGTTTCCATCAGACAGGCACTCTCTTCTCTGGATTTCAACACCCTTTTGGTTCTTCATGTGATACTTACGTCGTAGACGGTGTGTATGTTCTTACAGAAAGGGTGATCCTGCATCTCTGCATCCTCGGAGCATTGTGCGCCACACACAGGACAGGTGGCCACTTATTTGATTAACATAAGAAAAACTCAGAGATTCCATGAAATCAGCAAGTTTTAAACACCCTCAGTGTGGGCAGTGAATGCAGTATGAGCACAGTGACTCCAAAGATCAGTTACTGGAAATGACCAAGTTGGAACAGTGAGGGGCAGACTATTACATGGTCTTAAATTGGCTTTAGAGTCAGATTAATTCAGCAGATTTGAAGAGTATCATTTCATGCCAGTGTCTGAGCTAAGGACTGTAGCATCACAAACATGAACCGGTACAGGTTTCTGTAAAGCATTTTAACTTGATTCAGGTGGGACTTCAGTGAGTGAAGCAAAAAAGGTGTTCCAGGCAAGCTTCAGAAAGAGCAAAAGTAAAGACTTGGAGTTGAGAAGGTTCAGGAATTCAGGTTGTCTAGAGAAAAGATTTCCTCATGCTGGAGCAAGAGCAAATAAGGCTGAAGTGAGGGGGTCCAAATTATGGAGGATTTAGGGTACCAGAACTAGAACATCGGCTTTATTCCATAGGAGCCTGTGGAAGGCTTGAGCAAAGGATTGGTAGAAATAGTACTCAAAATTAGATAATACATTTCTGTGGTGATATAAGTTCCTTGAGCTTAAGTTTGAAAAGATTTGAATTAAAAGGGACAAATGTTCTCAAGTTACATGCTAGCCATTTTCAGTAGTTGTACAGTTTTTGAGCCTTTATTAGTTGATCCTAAGTAAGTTTTACAGCATTATGACAGGCAGTTGGTGACAGCTTAGTCATGTATTCTTTCTTGAGTAATAATTAAAATATTAACATTTTTCCTTTTCATTATATTTTATGCATCATGGTTTGATATATGCTTGAAATATTTACTAAATTAGATATTGCTGCCTGTGGTCCTTCCCACATATAAATGGAAAAGAGAAACTTAACATAGTTCATAAATTAAAGTATTTGGTTTCAGCTGTATTCAGATTGAAACCATAAAAGAATCAGAATTACTATAGGTTTATGATTGTCAGTTACCACCATCACTACAAATTTTCTGATAACAACATATTGGTATTCTGATGAGGTTTGTGGCTTCTTTGCAAGGATATTTGAATACTACTCAGCACACTACATAATGGTTAACTATTGTTGTCTTTATTTTAAGGAAGGCGTGAATATTATTAGATTTGCCCCTAAGTAATTGAGTGATCATTTTTATATACAAGAAAATCAGAATAGAATGCACAATTTGGAATAGGAACTAAATAATACTTATAAATAAGTTGATTCAAAGGAATGTTTTCAATTTCTTTACATTGAACTCATGATGTTTTGCTTTTAACGTGATTTTTAAAAAATACTGCTATGTGTATAAAGTACTTCTGGCTAACCTGAGACTTTCCTGTCATGCGTATTCTTCCTGTGCACTGCAGAAGGAAACCATGTGACAGCTTTCCTTCCTGATTGGTCATCACGTAGGGTTACTGGCAGGTACCAGGAATCCAAGGACTAAAGGAATAAAGGGTGTGTGTTATAGTACCTGTACTAAGAGATACAGTCAAACTCAGAGGCACCCCTGCTCCTCCGTGTCTGAACCCTAGAAATGTTCTAGAACTTCTTATGGATAAATGTTTGGATTAAGGTAGATCTGGGAAATGAGATTTGAATTTTAAGCAAGTGAGCCCTGGGGATGGCTAGCTGCCCAAAGTTTCTAGGACCTCCCCAAGAGATTATGAGAGAGAACCTTGGGAGATCTGGAATGAATTATGCATACTCTTACAATGAACTTTCTCCAACTTGTCCTTGAGCAACTGTCTCTATCCCATACCTCAAGTGCTTTGGAACCCACATCATATAACAATGGAAAGATAGATAACCTTTTATTTTAATGTGTTTATTTTTATTTTAATGTTTTAAGTAGTTTAAACGCTTTCAGCCAAAACGCATTGTATTTCCAACTCCATTCCTCAATCCAGATGTATAACTAAAGTACCATAGGACTGTCCATTATTAGCCCATTTTGTGTTTTAACCTATACAGTTTGAGGTTCAATGACCATGAAACCTACCTAACATCAAGATTATACTATCAATGAAGCCAGAGAAGCTATACTTATTCATTGTAGACATTCTTGTCTTTTTAAATAAAAGAGGCCGGGCATGGTGGCTCGCGCCTGTAATCCCAGCACTTTGGGAGGCCGAGGTGGGTGAATCAGGACGTCAGGAGTTCAAGACCAGCCTGGCCAAGATGGTGAAACCCCGTCTGTACTAAAAATACAAAAATTAGCCAGGTGCGGTGGCAGGTGCCTGTAATCCCAGCTACTCGGAGGGCTGAAGCAGGAGAATCGCTTGAACCCGGGGGGCGGAGGTTGCAGTGAGCCAAGATCACGTCACTGCACATTAGCCTGGGTGACAAAGTAAGATGAGACTCTGTCTTAAAAAAAAAAAAAAAAAAAAAAGGGTGCGGGTCTCACTATGTTGCCCAGGCTGGTCTCAAACTCCTGGCCTCAAGTGATCCTTGCATCTTGGCCTCCCAAAGTGCTGGGATTACAGGCATGAGCCACTGCACCTGACCATCTTACCTTCTTTATATAGATACCTAATAAGATGTAAAATACTGACTTGCGTTATCTCCATGTTAACATTTCCACCTCAAAATCTGTAAATGGACCCATGTTCATACTGCGTGAACAGAAATCTTTCAGCCACAAAAGAGAAAATTGTATTTCTTGATAAAAAGGAAGTGGTCAGATCATGCCAGCCAAACAAATCTGTCAGGCTTTGAAATATAGAACCATTAGGTAAGATACTGAGATAAAGGATAAAGTAAGATCAGTCTAAATGTTTCTGTCTAGTTAAGTTGACTTGTATATTACTTAGAAATTTCATTTTCAGGGAAATAGTTTTCAGATTTAAATAACTATGAAGAGCTGACTTGGATTTAAAAAAAAAAAGTCCCGAAGTCATTTCCTGCCAATTTGTCCCCCCAACTTTTTTTCCTGCGCTTCCTGTAACTGGCTCTTGTTGACTCCCAGCAATGTAGCTGTATGTTTAAATCCTAAGAGACTTGCTTATTGTGAGCAGGCAGGGTCAGTAGTCTGCTGAAACAAGCACAGGAAACTTGAAACACCTAGAGGCTATTTTAAAAATCCTTTGCCACTGACATTTTAGTTAGAAGTCTAAAGAGAGAAAGGGCTGTTTGGATACTGAGCTCCAGTGCAAAAGTGCTGAGGTTTTCAGACTGACTTGCAAACCTCTGAAATCATTTGAACTGGTGTTGTGTCAGTTGAGTATTCTGAAGCATCAGATGAAAACTAACATCCACTCTGCTGTTGGCAGGCAGCCATTGTACCTGTCAAGTGAGCATGTATCCAAGAATTGAGGAAGGAAACTTAATGTGTGGAGGAGATGCCACCATCTCTGAGTAGGGAGACAAATGGTTGTGTTACTGCAAAGAAGCACAGACTATGAGAGGAGCCCACTGACTTGTTCCTAGTGGTCATGTGGTTGGGGCAGGTCCCCAGCACTATGATAGGTAGCATTGATTCCATCTTATCTTTAAGTTATAGCGTATTCAATATTGCTTTATGGTATTATTTTTGAAAGGAAGTTGTTAACTGCAGAACACTTTAAGTGATACTATGAGCTAAATATTTTAAATATGTCCTTTTTTTAAATTACCAAAAGCAGTGTGAGAAAATGAAACTTCATTTGGGTCCTTTAAAACACTTACGTTTGCTTTTGCTGTACCACTTACTCAAGGACGTTTCATATTTATTTGAGTACTTTAAGAATGTTACTACAAAGCATTGCTTTGTGATTTAAATTGAAGTTCCCCAGTGTTCATATTGTTAGTTAGAAATTGAGATTTTAGTTCTATGACTTTTCTATTGTTAAGTACAACTTTGGACTTATGTGGCCTGTGTAATACATGCTACAAAAATAAAATCTGGGAGTAAAAGAACATATTCATATTTTAATAAAGACCTCATTAAACATTAGTAACAATAGGATAAGGAATATTAACTGAAACAGGCAGGAAATCAGGGTGAAATCAGGCAGAACTCATCCTTTTATTTACACCAAACTAAATACACTAAAGAGAAGTTTTAATGAACTTAAGGAGAATACTAAAACATTTCTAAATTAAAGAAAAAATGAATCCTGTGACTGATATATATATAGCATTAATCTGCCACCCACCCCCCAAAAAAAGAACTTGTCTGGCTTCTCGTAAGAGAGGATGGTATTATTTCATACCTTAGTCTTATGATAAATTCCAAGTGTTAAGATCTGTCTTCTGATCCTAAGTGTTCATAAAGACATATAAAGCATTTTTATGAACTCTTATGCCCTCGTACGTGTAAGGAAGAAAGTCTTACTATGAAGTATAAAGTATACTAAATTAAAATGCCTTACATAAGGCACTGAGCTTTCTGTGTTGTTTTCTATAAGATCTTATAAAAACCTGTTTTATGAGCTTTTATTTTTTAATGTCAGAGCCTTTTTCAAAATCCAAAAGAAGTTTTCAAAAGGTAGATTTTGTAAGTGAATAACTTAGCCGGCCAGATCATCCTTTCCTCACTCTGTATCCACTACCAGTTTGCCTTCCAGAGATGCATAAATAAGGGGGCCTGGTTACCGATTCTTCTGCTCTCCTGTAGCTCTGCCTGGGGTTTTCCCTCCGAGGAATGCGGTTTGAAAAACCTCCTCCATCACTACTTTATTTGCAGCACATATTATTTAATTTTCTTTGATAATATATCAAATATCTATATTAATAATTGAACCAAATTTAGTAATTTAAAATTAACAGCTTATTAGATGTATATTACCTGTGTCCCTACTGAACTCCCTTGCAATAACAACAGAACTTTCCAGTTTTCTGCTCACCTCTCTGGCCACACGCCATTCTTCTTTTCTGGCCGTTATCCCTCTCATGGCCATTAATGGACCAAGTGTTAGGTCTTCTTCTCTTTTCTCTTCCTACTCCGTCTTTCCCTCTAAGTGATCTCATTTCTGCCTGTGGTTTCACTTACCACCTCTGAACTCCAGAGGAATGACCTCAAATATCATAAAGGCACCACAGACTATTAGATCTTAGCTCAGCTTCCCCTCTAAGAAGAACCAGAAGCAGGGCAGCATGTGCTGTTTATTAGGGAACATAATACCAAGAAGTAGAGTGAGAAACAAGGAGAATATGGTTTGGTAGGGCTGGAGAGCCAATACATGGATAAGCTATTGTGTTACCTGCCACCACTCAGTCCTATAGGTTCGTTCCTGAAAACTCTCATAAACTGTGCCTTAAGACCATACATTGTGAGAGAAGAGGAAGAATTTTTTCATTAGTTTCTGTCTCCCATTGGCCAAAGATTCACCCTTCAGTGTATTAATTCCTCATGGGGTATGCAAGTGGGGAATCCAAAGCAGTGTCAACACAAATGCCATAGAGTACAAGGCAAGAACTGCTTCCCAGGCATGAGGCAGGGAACTATCAGATGTACCTATGTGAAATTGGTGCTGGTGAGACAGCTGGAATAAGATACAAGTAAGGTTGAGAAGATCCGAATGATGCATAAAAGATGCCCAGTATAATATACCCCTTTAACCACTGAGATCCATTCAGGCTCTACATTATACATATCTTCCATACTACAATATGAGGCCTCCATTTTTGTGAGAATAAGATGCCCTCACTTCATCCCTGAGATCAGAGGTAAAGTGCAATCAGTAACTGAATCCCCTTCAAGTTGGAGCCTTGCCACAGTGTCCAAAAGACTTTAGACAGGAGAGTTAGAGAAGCGAATTACAGTCCCTTCTGCTACAGCTGGCCGTGAGGCTGTAATTGATACACATCTTCTGTCACTTATTTTAGGTTTTCTTCACCAGTTTTTTGTTTTTGTTTTTGTTTTGTTTTGTTGCCAAATTGTATTGCTTGCCTGCTGAAATAAAATATGACTTATATCCCTCAAGTGTTTGAGCCCTTAGTTACCTTGCTGCTGTTGATCCATAGTTGTTGAAATTTCCCATTTATTGTAACTACTGGCTATGGAAGCACCAAGAGATACCCCAGTGAATCTCTCAAGTTCTGGACATATTTCTTCCTCCCGCATTGTGTAGCTGCAGTCTTTGCTTCTTGTGGTGTTCCAGATTGAATATTTCTAGCAGCAACCTGACTCCCTTTTTTCTACTGATGTACTGGCTTGAGGAGTACAAAGTATCCCAGCAGTATAGTCAGATCTTCAAGTTTATTAACTCTAACATGTCCACTGGTGGACCTTTACCCCATCTGGAAGTCAGGACCTCTACCTTAGTGGAGACAAAAGTAGGATGGGTAGAAAACACAAGTTTCACAAAGTCAACCCTACTTTCATCCTTCAGTTCCCAGACCTAAGTATTCAAGCTGTTTATAACACAGCACCCTGTACTGGCCATTGCTTCAATGCATATGCATATACCATACCCTGGAGGGCAGTGCTCCAACACTGCAGGAAGTTGTCTTCAAGATGTGTCTTCAGCTGATATTTTTTAATAGGCTATTCTGCTTACCTATTGGGCCAACTGTTTATTTGTGGATGGAGTATACGGTAAGGCAAATGGATTCTAAGGGCATGTGCCCGTTGTCATACTTTCTTAGTTATAAGATGGGTACTTGGGCCTAAGACAGTGTTTGGTGGGATGCCATGTTGATAGATCAGTTATTTTGTAAGCCCTGGAATGGTGGTGGTAGCAGAGGTATTGGGAGCTGGAACTAAATCCATGTTCAGATTAGGTATTAATTCTGTAAAGACAAATCATTGCCACCCTGCCAGCAACTCTTTTACTCCCTCTACCCCCCAGCTCCCATGTAATCTTATGCCAAGTGATTGGTGTCCTTGAGTAATGATGCCATATGGAGTGCTTGACATCAGTCTCTTTCATTGGCAGGTTACACATTTAGCATAGCTTTTCACATTGGTGAGAGGAAGCACTGTGGCCACTCTATTATGGGCTCACTATGTCAACTCTGTGGTGGCCCAAGTGGAAGACTGGCTGACAGCCATAGAGTAAAGTATCCTATTCACCTCATTGTTGATATTAGACAACACACATGTTGACATGCTCCATTTTGGTAGATGCCTCCTGGTGGTTATTGTGAGACACACAAATGCCCCTGATTTGTGCCCCATTTGTTTTTCCAGATCTCCTTATCACATCATCTTTCACTGTTGTTTTCTAGGCCCCGATCGAACAGCCAGAAACCATCTACCACTGCCAATGAATCAGAGTATATCTGTAACTCAGGTCATTTCTCCCTCCTTCGAAATGGATGACCCCCACGTATACTGCTCCAGGTGTTCTCATCTGCCAAACTTCCTTTACCACAGTTCTTTAGGTCTACTCCTGAATAAGGCTGCAGTGCAACAGCAGTTCATATTTGGCTAGATCTGAAATCCTTTTTTCCCTGACAGTTGGTCACGAAAGAGAAAGGCGTTAGTGATGTGGGAGTCTGAGTTACCTGTGAATGTAATTTTTTCATGCCTCCTGAATGTGCTTGTTACCTAATCCCAAATATACCATTTCCATCATACAACAGGTTGTTTCTCTGCCCATCTCACCTTACTACTCAGTGGGTACTTTAAGTCACAGAGTCATTTGTTGGTACATAGTCAGGTATGCAAATTCTCTTCGGGCCCTGTGACATACTAGGATTTGTTTTTCTAGCAGAAAGTTGTTCTCTGCCGCCGAACCCCAAGGATCAGCATTGTGACTTCTCTTTTGGTGCTTGCCAGAGACTCCACAGCATTTTTATCCATCAATGATAGATCTTCAGCCTGGGAGACAGAGAAAGAGACCCCATTTCTTAAACAGAGAAAGAAAAAGGAATAGGTGTTGTACCATGAGATCCATTGGTCACAGATGCACCATAGCTGGGAACTGCTACAGGGTCTTCTTTATCACACTGCATCACTCTTGAAACTGGCATCCTTCGAGGTCTCTTGATAAATGGATCAAAATAGTGTTGAAAGTACTGCGTATAAATATACAGCCTCCAGGATCAAAGAAGGTCCACCTTTTTCTTAACAGTAGATTTGAGAGATGCAAAACTTGTTTCCCTTAAAGAGGATGTGCTTAGCATGCCCTGGAGCCCTGAACTCCTTAAAAAGTTTGGCAGTGTGTGCCATACCCCTTAATTTTTATGAAATGTCTGCTATGTGTATTTTACTTAAACTGGCTAGGGTACTTTCCATTTTGTGCTAACCAGATGCGGTTAGTATTCTGTCATGAATATAGTGAAATGTGAAGATATCCAGGCTGACTGAATTTTGAGTGAGATCAGAAGAGTTAACATTGCCCTGGGGAAAGATATTATGGTCTCCTTGCCATTGTGAAAGTTATTTCCTTTTCATCTTCCCTACTGATAGGGACTGAGAAGAAAGCACTCACCATATCGGTAGCTGAGTACCAAATTGATACCATATCTGGCGTGCCAGTTACTATTGGGGATTCTACCAGTTTAAGGTTACAGTTATTCATTATCCATCTGTTTTTTTGTTTTGTTTTGTTTTTGTTTTTTTACCTGTAGGGTCATGAAAGGTATAGAAAGAGAATATGGTAAGGACCACCATTCCTGCATCTTTAAGTCTTTGATAGTAGTGCTCATCTCTGTAGTTCCCAAGACTTGGGCCAAAACTTTATTAATTTATTGGCCTCCATAAACCCCCACTCTAACCAGAAGAGCATGCTGGCATTTCAGGTCCCCCAGTATTGCTGTAGTTCGGAACTCAATTGTAGTAGGCCTCAAAAAGTTTGGAATTTCCCTTTCCTCAGTGCAGTTATCCATGCAAAACAGTTCTTTGCTCTTTCTCCTTACATGCTGTTTCCTCTGCCTGACATGTTCATTCTCCCTGCTTTCCTTAGGTATTATCTGATTTCCCTGACTAGGTCAGATTAGCCATGTGTTGCTGCATGATGTGCCTCTTTTTTCAGTACTTGTAACAGTAGTAGTTTTATATTAATTTTCTGTGTTTATTTAATTAATGCCAGTCTCTATGTAAGTTCCCTAAGAGTAATGTCATTACCTGTTTGTGCACCACCCTGTCCCTTAGTGCGTGTGTCACGTATTAGGTGATTAATAACTATTTGAAAATGGTTGAAAGGAAGTGGAAAAAAAAGCATTTTGTCCCAACACCAGGAGCCCTGTTATTGTATCTCATCAGTTCTAAGAAGCCTGTTTTTAACGTCATTTAGCCTTTCTAATATCGATTACTTTGGGACAAGTAGTAGTTTGAGTTAGTTGTAGTTATGCGTTCTTTAAAAACCTTGCAAAAAGAATGTCAGCAGTTTGGAAGAAAATTCCAGGGGCAGTTGTGGAGAGAAATTTCAAGATACACTACTTCAACAATGCTCTTGGTGACACAAAGGACTACATTTTGTGGAAAAACAATTATCTCTGAGCTGAAAAATGATTCAGAAGAATTAAACTGCAAGTGTGAAGAAGTTTTAGTAATTCTTTTTTTGCTCATGTGATCTTCTCTTTGTGCTCATGTGTGATATATAAACATGACTGTTACACTTATCAAGAGACCCCTTTCAAGAAGGAGAATATAATTTTTGTGTGATAAGAAATCACTATATTACAGCCTAATTTAGTGAGTTTTTCTCAGTGGTTTGTAAAGTAATATTGCACCTTACTTTATAGTCAATAAAATATGGTATTGCATGGTTGTCTTCAGAGCCTTTATTAACATTCATGGCATTTTGTGTGAATTAGAAAAATGTATTCCCTTCTGCAGGCCAAAACAGCCTTGCAACTGGATGTGAGGAGAAAAGGTTATTAGGAAACTTTGACAGTATAGCAAAGTAAATATCAAATCAATGTTCAGAGGAGTAAGTTTCTGTTTTTAAAAATTATTCTCTTTAATTAAAGGCAGTTTTTTTTTTTTCTAATGGACAAGCCAGTTGTGAAGAAGTTTTTATCTGTGGATATCGGGGTCTTTTAGGGTAGACGGGAAGTCTAACAGTTTAATTTTGACTGAGCCTGTCGAGGTTAGTGACCCTGTAATCTTTTCAGAATGAAGCTCTTGCCACGAAGGATTCCAGTTCCACCCCTAGGAACTTAGGTCAACTCCTGAAAGGCATTTCTGTCTTTGATGTTTGATGTAAATCTTTATTCTTACATCTTTGGCATTGTTTTTGTTTGACCATATACTCTGGAACTACTTTTCACACTGATTGTGTCAAAAATTTGATTTCCACAACTGGCAGCAGTTAAGCCTAACTTACCCATGTTATGGAGATTTGGGATACTATTAGGAATAGTCTACTAAGTTAATATTTTTTAATACATGACCTAATATGAGGATTCTGATTGGAAGCTAATTGGGAATAATACTAGTTCCTGTCGTGAAAGTATTTAAACTTTTACAGTTACATTAACTAGTTGGGTTCTAGATACTTTCTATTTAAAATAAATTTCTCTCACCAATTGGAGGGTGATAATTTATAATTCAAATGTGTTACCTAATTTTGTATAAAATACCTTTTCCTGGTTATGTTTCCTTTCTCTATCCTCACCTTCCTTGTAATACAGACAGAGAAGTGCAGTTTGTAGTAACCTGACCTCTGAATTGCTCTTTGGGAGCATAGTTACAAGGGATTAAAGGGGAAAGCTGCAACTCCAGAGATTAGGAGATTAAGTCAGGCAGATCCGGGATCTCTGGTACCTGGTGGGAAAGATAATGTCACAAATTTTAGTGCATAGTTCCATCTGTTTACTTCTTCTTCTGTCTCCTCTCTTGGAGTTCACCACAAACTTACATTTTCTGGTTTTTCAATGGTTTTTAGAAATGTAATATCCATCATCCATAGAGTTCTGTTGAATTGACCTCTTACCTAACAGCCCAGAGGTATGCTATGGCATGCCATTGTAAGTATACTAGCAGAAAGAGTTTAAACTGGAAGAATTTAGGGTAACTCTTATGGAGTTCCAGAACCTTAGTAGGAATATACCTATCACTTTCCATTGAACTGTGTGTGCTGTAGCCCAAACAATGAAAATGCTCATTTTGTAGAAGTGAAAGCATTTGGTAAGTGTAAGGGGGATTTTTATTGTTAGCCACATTTTTGGATATCAACAGACTGCTTACATGGAGTTCTTAAAAATTTTTTGGAGAATAAAACAACAGATCTTTGTTTCCGTTGACGATTACATCATCATGATTTTAGTACCAAATCTCAGAATGTTCACAAGAAGTAACTGGATGGAATTTAAATATTTGCTTCTTATTTTCAACTCTGATTTTAAAAATTCAGATGGGGTAAGAATGAGAAGCTGTGGAACTTGGTGAGGTTTTTGTTATATCTGATTACATTTGCTCTTTTCACCACTGTCCATTACTGATAATTAAAAGACAATTATCCTTATTTTTTATCCTGATTGGAAAAACCATTATCTGGTTCGATCTAATCTTTTCAGCATTTAATAAGATTGAAAATTCTTATGACAGCTCTGGTAATACTGCAGGTTATTTTTTCCTAGGGGACTCGGGCAGACAGAATCAATCACACATCATGATTCATCAGTTCTAAAAATTATCTCATATAATTCTGTTTTGAATTAACTAAATAATCCAGTAAGCAGTGTTTTTAATATCTCAAAGGGGAAACGTTTTAAAGCTGGCTAACAATGAAATTTCCCGTTTTTCACTGGCAGAAACCCCAGCCCCATAATGGGGAAGGTCCCACCAGTGCGGAGGCCCCACATGGGGATCCCTCCCCCTAGTGAGGAAATGTACCCCTGAAGAGGCATCCTCCTGGCCACTGGGCCCACTGCTACCCTGCCACGTGAGTACAGCAATGGCTTTGAGGACCTCAGGAATTTTTTCATTTATTGGTGGCCATTTGTCTGTTGTAGGAATTGGCCAGGCCCACTTCCTTTTCATCCTCTTAAACATTTCAGAAAAGGAGATAAAAGCCTGCTTTTATCCCCTTGCTTCTTTTTTGCAAGTTTAATAAAAAGAATTTGTTTGGATAAGAGGTTAGAACTCTTGGGTAGAACTCAGTTAAGTATGATTAGTGAAACAATCTGTTCATATCTAGAGCAGTACTTTTCAATACAACTTTCTGCAGTGATGGAAATGTTCTCTCCCTGTGCTTCCAACATCGTAACACTAATCTCATGTAGCTACTGAGTCCTTGACATGTGGCTCTAGTACAACTGAAGAATTTAATTTTAATTAATTTTAATTAATTTTGCTACATGTGGCTAGTGGCTACTAAATGGGGCAGTTCATGTCTACATTTAATACTGTGTGCCTCTTTTAACATTTCTATAGGTATATCTCTTTACCTCTTTCATTATCATCTCAGAAAAATTTGCCTTGTATTATGTTATTAGAAATACGATTCTTTAAAAGTGAGGAAATAAATTAAGAATTCTGATTTCAAAATGTATTCACCCACATTGCCCTTATGTAGTTTTAATTACCTTATGGTATTAAGAAAATTTATTTAATTTTAAAATTATGAAGTATCTACTTAAATATCCCAGCTTTATTTTCTACTTTACGTTTTAATTTGCAACTTTAATATGTATATAGAAGTAATTACACACGTTAAAATAACTTTTTCATTTTATTTCTTTTTAATGAGACTATAAAATATCTTACTTTAGTATAGTATGTGCAGTGCTATTACTAAAACATTAAATTTAGCTCTTACTAATTATAATATGGTACTTACAAATTTCAAAGTTTTATTCCAGTAGGTGGGTTACTGAAATTACAGATTAATTAAATTTGTAGTTTTACTGGCTGAGAATAAATGACTTTCCACTATTGAGCTATCACTAAAAGTCACTCACATCATAAAATGTTAATAAGAGGAACTTCTTGGAGGATATGGGAACTTTTTGTACTATCTTTGCAATTTTTCTGTAAATCTGAACTATTCTAAAACTTTTTAGATGTTTATTTAAAAAATTAACTGGGCACGGTGGTGCACACTTGTATTCTCAGCTTCTTTGGAGGCTAAGGTGGGAGGATCACTTGAGCCCAGGAGTTTTGAGTTCAGCTTGAGCAACATAATGAGCCTCTTCTCTTAAAAGCAAATAAGTAATTTTTCTTGAAAAATTGCTCATGTCAAATTTGTCCTGCTATCCATTTAGATTCATTAATTTAGCTGTGTATGAATCTAAAATAAGAATTCTTAGATCAGTAATAGGTAGTACTTACCTAAGTCTCATTACATGGCATCCTCGAAACATCCTTGATAAATACTTATAATTTTACAGATGAGGAGGCTGAGGTATGGAATAAAGAGTAATTTGAGCGGGGTTGCTGAACTGATCGGTGTGACAGGTCTGCAGTTGATAGCCAGGAAGTTTAGGTCTTTAGTGAGCACTTCTAAGGACTGTACCATGTTACCTTTTAAGGAGTCTTGATTATGTAACATAAGATTTGGTCTCTCTGCTATTAGTGTACTAAGACATACTTTTTGCTATAAGAAATCCAAAATAAGCTAATACCCTGGTAATAAAGTACTTTTACAACATGAAAAGTATAGTGGCATGCTTTATTTCTCTTTCAGTAATTCAAACTTGATTGTCATACAATTGTTAGTTATTTTTATGAGCGAGGAATATGTTCATAGTCTCTCAACAAGAAATCTCTATGTTGGCGGAGTTTTCAAAAATATATTTATGCTTCCCTAAGATAGTGGCCAAGTTTGAAAAAAATAAAGAGAGCAGTACCTAAAGGGTAAGAGGAATGGATGTTGTTGCTTATCTCATAAAGATAAATTTTTATCATTTTTATTGAATTTTTACAGGATTGTTTTACCATCAACCTGTTAATGTTATTCTTACTGGAAATTAAATTATAGAGATTTAATTGTTAAAATCTAAATATGGAAAAGGTTGATGGTGAGTTTTCAACAATTCTTTGAGATGTTTTTCTGGTCTTTGGAGAGTATTTATTTGGCTGAAAGTGGGGAATAAAAAGGATGGAGTTACTTGCATAATTCAAAAATTGTTGCAGGTGGAATATGTTAGTTCATATCCTCATTTAATGGATGTTCTATATCGACCGGTGAATTCACACTTTCAACAGCATGATATATCTAGCTGCTGCATGGATTTAAGTTCATACATTTACTTGTCAACAAGAGACACAATAGAAAGTTCTTTAAGAAAATGTGAATCATAAACAGGTGCAATTTTTATACAGAATCTTTTTTTTTTTTTCTGTTAAGGAGTAGACTTTTGAACCAGTTGACAATCCTCCATTGACTCTTCCAAATTATTTGAATTTGGAACATGGTGTTTTCTTGATAAGAATGTATGTTTTGAATCTATATTACAATTTTTTTTTTTTTTTTTTTTTGAGACGGAGTCTCACGCTGTGTCACCCAGGCTGGAGTGCAGTGGCGCGATCTCGGCTCACTGCAAGCTCCGCCTCCCAGGTTCACGCCATTCTCCTGCCTCAGCCTCCGAGTAGCTGGGACTACAGGCGCCCGCCACCACGCCCGGCTAGTTTTTTGTATTTTTAGTAGAGACGGGGTTTCACCATATTAGCCAGGATGGTCTCGATCTCCTGACCTCGTGATCCACCCGCCTCGGCCTCCCAAAGTGCTGGGATTACAGGCTTGAGCCACGGCGCCCGGCCCTATATTACAATTTTTGAGAGACTGTAGAAAGTTTAGGGTAAAAGTCGTGTTTATAAAATATGGGAATTTTAAATTCTAGTGCACACTGACCAGTTAAAATTTATATTCAGATTGTTGATTTAGAATAACACTGTAACGATCCTAGTTATAATCTTTATTAGGCTAGGTGATACCTGTTACCCAAATGGTTGAGTTGCTACTGCATAATTCTGTGTTGGGCAAAGGATGAGAATAACTTTATCCCTGATGGGAGAAAGACAATTTAATGTTATCATTCCGTAAAGAGGAGGATATGTCAAGAGGTCTGTTGAGGGCAGTAGGGAGGAAAAAGACCTGACGGACCATAATTTATTACAAAATGTCTATGATCTAACAGACAGAGTTAGAATGGACAAGTTCTTTTTATGCCATTTCTTGAGTTCTGTTCTCCACAGCACATTGGCACACCGCTTTACTCAAATAGCAACTGTGTATTCCGGATTTCCTGGAATAGGCCAACTTTTTGGTATTTCATCCTGTTTTTCCCATAAGTGCACTCATACTGCTTAGACTATGTGTCCCATTTTTAGTAGTATCCTTAGAAAAATAACTGCTCTTCAAAATAAATGACAGGTAAAATATTTTAGAGCATTTGGCACTGGGGAAGTAATAAGTATTCATAAGACTTAGGCACCTAAGTTTGAATGTGCCTTCCTGTAACTGGCAAGTGCTACTTCTGGAAGAGTGTCCTAATGGTTTAATATATACCATTTTAAATGTGTCATTTAAATCAACCTGGTTGTGGTATTTTCAACATATTTAAAATATTGAATTTTTTGTTAAAATGAGCAACTATTTTTTAATTCATCCATTTCCATTGGAAACAATATGTTCGGAGGCTCTCCGTTTGTTTCTGCTTTTTTTGTGGTGAGGAAAGAAAAAAACACTTTATATCTTTAACCTGTTTTTAAAAAAAAAGTTGGCATGAATGTGACTTAAGGGAAGTTAAACAGAATATATACCCAAAGTATTAACAAATGAAAAACAAAGACTACAGTTTTAGCCTACTTTCTCTTTCCACATATTTCACTTCTCATTTAAAAATTGTATACATCTTTGAAGACTAGAACTGAGGTGCATACAGCGGTGGTTTGAGGATATTTAAAAATCCCTTTTTATATGTTTCTGAATCTGGAAAGGGAATCATTGTAGATCTTAATAAAATATAAATCAAGATACTGCATATTAACAACTTTAGAAAACAAACTGTGAATACATTTGTCATTATAGATGTTCCTAACCCTCTGCAGCCAACAGAACTTTCTTGTAGGGCAGTGTATTACAGCTTTCCTTTCAAGACGTATTTGTACATTGGCCAAGGAAACATCTCTTCATTGTGAAGATGCTACAAATATCTTGATAGGGGAGGAAACTTTCTCTGAGCTTGTTATAGTTGTGTTGGTTACCTTCTAAAGAAGATGCACGTCTAGTAGTAAACACCTAGAATGTCTGCTCTAAAATAACTTAAAGGTGTAGTTTTCTGTACTCTTTAATTTCACAGAAGGGAGGCAGCATTCTGAGATACTTGCATATTGTGTAAGATTATATTGCTAAATGTAGGTATTTAATTTGTTAGAATCATAGGCTCTTAGAACTTGAGGAATAAGAGGAGACATGTTTTTTACCTTTGTCAGTTTTGTTCTGTTTGAATTTTTAAGAAGCTAATGAATTTTTAGATCCCCATTAGTTGGTCTTTAAATTATTTTAATACTTTATAAACTGATTTTTAAAATTTTAACAGTACTTAAATGTAATAACTTTATACCATTTGTTTATTAGTTATTAACCTACAGTAGAAAATCTACTTGAAACAGCTTATTATTTTAAAAGAACAAAACACTTTGAAAAAGAATGATTTATTTTAAAAGGTGCTACCCATGAATGCAGTCCATATTTTAAAAGCTGAGATTTGGGTAAGACCTTTAAGGAAGTTCTCATATCTGAGCGCTTTCCATCTACCTGCTGAAGTCTGATTTAAGTCTCATCTTCTACCTTGTATCTTTAGTCTCATAAAGAACTTTAAGACAAAAATTATGGAATAAATTGCCAGAAAAGCTAAGAGAAGTTTCACTTACAGTACGAGAAATATCACAGATAACACAGACTGTGTTTCACCCTGCTAATGGGCTAGCCCAACAGCTTTCTTCCGTCTGTGTGTGATGTCTGGGTATGCCTGTATGAGAAGTAATACGTGAATATGCACCTAGAATAACAGCTCTTTTAAAGTTTTGTTTGAACTAAGTGCAAGTTTGGCAAGATGCCATCCTATTTTTTGATAGCATACAAATTCAAGCACTAAAATAAAAGACTACCTCTTGTAATGTGTTGTACAGTGTACTTCCTAATTTAGCTGAAGCTAAACTCAAAATTTGAACTTTACGTAGAAAATGTTAGGATTTTTTTTTTGTCTGTTTGCCTTACGTTTTGCAGTATTTTGTTTCTATATGGGTGTATCAGAGATTATGAAAAGTCATTGAAGCCAAGTGTGGGGACTTGATCCCTAAGCAGAATTCACTGGATTATCCTATCTTCCTGCCTAACCCAGGTCTTTGCATGACAAGAATAGCTTTAATATAGATTTTCCTCTCTTCTCTTTCTGACAGACCTGAAAAATTTAGCTTTCCAAAGGCTTCCCTGCATGCAGTGTAAATAGATGAAGCAGAACTATCAACAATATATAATTAAGCAGCTTGACTACCTGTCAATAGGAAATGCCCTCTGTGTCTGCCAAACAAGTGAATTTCAGGCATACCTCAGAGATACGGCAGGTTTGGCTCGAGACCACAGCAGTAAAGCACATGTTGCAAAACAGTGAGTCACACAAATTTTTTGGTTTCTCAGTGCCTCCAAAAATTATATTTATACTATATTGTAGCCAATTAAGTGTGCAGTGACTTTATGTCTAAAGAGGACAATGCATATACCTTAATAACATGTACATTATTGGGCTAAACACAGTGGCTCATTCCTTTAATCCCAGCACTTTGGAAGGCAAATGCAGGAGGATCACTTAAGGCTAGGAGTTTAAGACCCCCATTTCTACAAACAATTAGCCAGGCTAATTTTTAAAGTTTTCAGCTTAGGCGGAGGATTACTTGAGCCCAGGAGTTCAAGGCTGCAATGAGCTGGGATCACGTCACTGCACTCCAGCATAGGCAACAGCACAAGACCCTGTCTCTTAAAAAGAAAAATAAGAAAACTTTATTACTAAAAGATCCTAACGATCATCTGAGCCTTTAGGGAGTCATAATCTTTTTGCTGGTGAAGGGTCTTTCCTTGATGTGGAAGGCTGCTCACTGATCAAAGTGGTGGTTGCTGAAGGCTGGAGTAGCTGTGGTAATTTCTTACAATAAAACAACGATGAAATTTGTTGCATCAGTTGACTCATCCTTTCACAAAAGATTTCTCTATAGCATGAACAGGTGTTTGGCAGTGTTTTACCCAAAATATAACTTCTTTCAAAATTGGAATCAGTCCTCTCAAACTCTGCCACTCCTTTATCAGCTGATACTATGTAATATTCTGAATCCTTTGTTGACATTGCAACAGTGTTCATAGCATCTTTACCAGGAGTAGATTCCATGTTAAGTAATCACTTTCTTTGGTTATTCCTAAGAAGGAACTCTTCATTTATTCAAGTTTGATCATAAGATTGCAGCAATTCAGTATCTTCAGGCTCCACTTATAATTCTAGTTCTCTTGCTACTTCTACCATATTTGCAGTTACTTCCTCCATTGAAATCAAACCCCTCAAATCATCCATGAGAATTGGAATCAACTTCTATCAAGCTCCTGTTAACTTGATATTTTGACCTCATCTCATGATCACAAATGTTCTTAATGGCATCTAGAATGGTGAATGCATTCCACCAGATTTTCAGTTGACTTTGCCCAGATCCATCAGAGGAATCACTGCCATTGGGAGCTATTGCCTTACAAAATGTATTTCTTCAATAATAACACTTGAAAGTCGAAATTACTCTTTGGTTTATGGGCTACAGAATGGTTGTTGAGTTAGCAGGTATGAAAGCAACATTCATCTCCTTATACATCTCCATCAGAACTCTTGGGTGACCAGGTGTATTGTCAATGAGCAGTAGTGTTTTGAAGAGAATCTTGTTTTTGAACACTAGATCTCAACAGTGGACTTTAAAAATATTCCATAAACTGTGCAGTAAACAGGTGTGCTGTCATCACAGCTTTATATAGCGTAGGTAAAGTTGATTTAGCATAATTATTTAAGGCCCCAGGATTTTTGGATTAGTAAGTGAGCATTGGCTTCAACTTAAAAGTCACCATCTACATTAGCCCCTAACAAGAGGGTCAGCCTGTCCTTTGAAGCTTTGAAGCCAAGAGCTGACTTCTCCTCTCTAGCTAGGAAAGTCCTAGATGGCCTCTTCTTCCAAAAGAAGCCTGTTTATTACCCACACAATGGGTGGGTTTGATTACTTGGTGGGTGACAGTCCATTTACCATAACCAAGGAGAATTCAACAAGAAGATTTTATTACTTGTAATAAGTAAGAAGAATGCTGAGGATAGTTCCCAAAGCAAAACCTCCCTGAACAACGGTGAAAACAAATTTTTATAAGACTGGTTAACTGAGTCATTGTATGTAGAGGTGGAGTGAAGTCAGCACCCTAGCAGTCGCTGATCATGCTTCTATATATGCTGTGTGTATAGAAAATGGGGGCTAAGCTTCTCTCTGGGCAAGGATTTTAGTATGCATCGAAGGGAGTTTGCCAGAGTTCATCTGCAACTGACGCATCCCTGCATCCAATTGGTTTTTCTGGGGCTACGCTTCATCTTGGAAGTTTTTTGAAATAACAAAAGTTCAAGGTATAACAGTTGTAAGTAGGTGCTTTTTCACAGTGGATACCCAAAAACCCAGGGACCCTAAGCTACATTTTGTCTACGTGGAAATCTGGTCTGAAGTAGCCACCTTCATCAATGATCTTAGCTAGATATTCCGGATAACTTGCTGCAGCTTCTCCATCAGCTGCTGCTGCTTCATCTTGCACTTTTTTTTTTTTTTTTTGAGATAGGGTCTTGCTCTGTCACCAAGGCTGGAGTACAGTGGCGTGATCACAGCTCACTGCAGCCTCAACCTCCCAGGCTCAAGCTCCTCAGCCTCTCGAGTAGCTGGGACTACAGGCAGGCACCACCATGTCCAGCCACTTCCTCTATTTTATGTAGAGATGGGGTCTGTGTTGCCCAGGCTGGTCTCAAACTCCCACATTCCACTTTTGTGTTAGGGAGACTGCTTTTTTCTTTGTGTCTCATGAGCCAACCTCTGTAGCTTCCAGCTTCTCTTCTGCAGTTTTCTTACCTCTCTCAGCCTTCGCAGAACTGAAGTTAGTTACCGCCTTGCACTGGATTAGGTTTGGGCTTAAGGGAATGATGTGGCTGGTTTGATCTATTCAGACCACTAAAACTTTCTTCATATCAGCAATAAAGCTCTTTCACTTTCTTATCATTCATATGTTCACAGAAGTAGCACTTTTAATTTCATGCAAGAACTTCTCTTTTGCATTCACAACTTGGCTGTTTTGCACAAGAGGTCTAGTTTTCTGCTTGTCTGGGCTGTCAACATGGCTTCTTCATAGGCTTCATCATTTCTTGCTTTTGATTTAAAATGAGAGAGATGTGATTCTTCCTTTCATTTGAACACTTAGAGGCTATCGTAGACCTAATTTCAGTATTGCATCGCAGGCAGCAGGGAGGCCCAAGGAGAAGGGGAGAAAGTAGAAGAAGTCCAGTCAGTAGAGCAGTCACACATTTATCGAGAGTTTGCCATCTTCTATGCGTGTGGTTCATGGTGCCCCAAAACAATTAAGATTCTAACATCAAAGATCACTGATCAGAGATTACTGTTTTTGTTGTTGTTTTTTTTTTCTTTTCTTTTTTTTGAGACGGAGTCTCTATCGCCCAGTCTGTAGTGCAGTGGCATAATCTCGGCTCACTGCAAGCTCTGCCTCCCAGGTTCACGCCATTCTTCTGCCTCAGCCTCCCAAGTAACTGGAACTACAGACAGCCACCACCACACCAGGATAATTTTTTGTATTTTTAGTAGAGACGGGGTTTCACTGTGTTAGCCAGGATGGTCTCGATCTCCTGACCTCGTGATCTGCCCTTCTCAGCCTCCCAAAGTGCTGGGATTGCAGGTGTGAGCCACCGCGCCCAGCCAGAGATCACTGTTAACAGATATCATACTAATGAAAAAGTTTGAATTAGTGCAGCAATTACCAAAATGAGACACAGAGACATGAAGTGAGCATGTGCTGTTGGAAAAACGGTGCTGATGGACTTTCTTGACACCTGATTGTCACACATCTTCAATTTGAAAAACAAAAAAATGCAGTATCTAAGAAGCACTGTAAAACAAAGGGCAATAAAACATGGCATGCCTGTAAATGTCAGTAAATCAGAAAGTAAGGTCATTATGAGGTGCCTGTATCATATGTGCATTCTGATTTAATAATTCTGATTCCATCTCATTTTTTACAAATGTGTTTGAAGTAGATCTCCATTTGTATTCAATTTCCTGCCTTAATTATATGCCCATACAGATTTAAACTAAACACAGATCTTCTGTGGTCACAAATTATTGACCTCTGTTATGTTTTCAAAGCCTGCCAAATACTTTTTTTTAAATAAGCAAATCTATCCATGGAAAATTCTATAAGGGATACCCTTTGGCTCCTAAGAAATAGGTTTTGAAATTTTTTCATGGTTCAGATATTTTTGTAGCTAATTGAACAAAACGAATTTTTTAATTTCATAAACATTGTTCTCATTGACAAGGCAGATGTGACTAAAAGATGAGAAATAATAAGAACAAAACTTGTTACTGATACATATAGTTGAACTACACCCAAAAATAGTTCAACAGTTACTAAAAACTGCCTTTTTGATAACTTTTAGCTCTTCTCCAACTTGTAATCATGAGAAAATAAGTGAGTAGTAACAGAACCATAATGTTTTTACAAATCCAGACACCTTTATGAAACATTTAAACTATCCAGAATATAAAAAGGAGAAGAAACAAATGCTGTTGTACAGTAGGAGGGCTATATAAACACCTCCAGGACCTCTGTAATAACCTTCCTATTGCTCTGAGGTCTGCCATACAAACCCAGCATGTGAGCAAATTATTCATGCCTCGGGACATATTAAGTTGTTAGGGAAGTTTCTGGAGAAGGTCCACCAGCTGGTGTATAGAGCTATTTTGCCTGTCTTAATTGCATATTCCTTAGAATTTCTGTGATCTGTGAAATCACAGGCCAGAACGAAGCCCCCTTTTCTTAGCATACTTTCTATGTAATGAATTCAAATATTTGTGTTAGTTTTAAATATTGAAGGGGGAATGAAAAAAAAATGTACTTATGCCAACAGTTCTCTTATGGTTAACTAAAAGTATTTTTCCCCATTCCTTAATTTCAAATCCTGTGAGTTTGGGTAGGGGTCGAGTGCTTGTCTCTGTTTTCCACATGAAGAATTCCTGGCAAAAAGATTTAGTGACTAAGCCGACTGTGTACATGGCAGTGCTGGGCAGCAGCAACACAGTAGATGACACTTTCGAGTTATTTTTATTATTTGGACCAGATGCATCTGGTTGGCACCTTGAGCCAATGAACTGCCTCCCAGAGGTCCTCTGGCACAGAATTGGAGTTAGTATGAACGCCAGAGATATAAGATAAACCATTTCAGAGAACACTGAAGTTGAATTTAGAAGACCTCATTCACGTCCCTGCCAAATCACAACTACCTTAAGTGACCTTGTGAAAATGCGCTTTTTGCCTACCATACAGAATGCTTATCACAGAAGTGTTTATTGCTTGGTACTCAGGCTCGAATTCTGGCTCCACGACCTTTGTTCTGTTTCCTCATATGTAAAATGGAAATGGCACCTACATTATGGGTTACATGTGAGGCTCCTAGCATGATTTTTGGTGTGTAATATGCCCTCTATTGATAGGAACGGCAGTAGCAGGTAGACGCTATATTGATACATAATCAGAGGAGTTACAATATGTATATAAATACCTATAATACAAAGTGGAAAGTTATGGATTCAATTAGCATAATTTAAAGCTCTTTGGTAATTACAGAAAGGAGAGATTATTTCCTTTTGGGTTGTCATGGGAGTGTTCCTGAAGGAGATGGTTTTTGAGCTTGGCCTTAAAGGATGAAGATTTGGGCATGCCAAGACTGGAGGAATTGAAAGTGGTGAAGGACATTCCAAGAAGAAGCAAAAGCATGAACAAAATTAAATGTTTTATCACTGTTTTATTGATTTTTAAGAAATTATATTTAATTCACCTTTTGGCCATGTATGTATGTTTATATGAACATAGCCTGCTGTTTTAGGTTCTGAGAATCCTTACAATACTGTTTTAAATCAAGATATTTTTCATTTCTGCAGAAAACCAGTAAGGTTTTCTTATTTCCATTTTACAGATAAGAAAACAGATTTCACACTAGTGATTGGTAGAATGGGAGAACCCCAGTGTATAAGCTCTAAATTTCATGTGTTTCCACAGCACTGCACTGCTTCTGTTAGTCTAAGTAGAAATAATTTACACACCATCGCCATATTCCACGAAGTTGCTGTCTTAAAATGTGTGGCATATTTAGAAAAGTTGGAGAAAGTCTCGGTGACCTCATATAAATCCAGCACCACTACTGTAAATGTAACCCCAAACCCACAAATAACAAGCCATAGTACTTAAAAGGCAGCCACAAATCATGTGTTTTATTAACACCATGTGTGGTGCTCCATCTTACCACAGTTAGCCAAGCTCTTGCCTCAAGTTTGCTAGGTAGCTTATCTTTGTCTTTAGTTTATTAAATTAAAACTGACCAATAAATGAGTATCAGGTCTTAGAGCTGTTCCTCAGTGTGGTAGAGGAATCCTATTCTTGACTCTTGACTCATAATATTTGAAAAAAAAAGAGTTTTATTTATTGATATTAGGAAATTATGTTAATAGATTCATAATAGTCAAATCATTCAAATAGATACCTACTCATAGACCATTGTACTCTCAGCAATTTTCTATTTACCATTAGTATGATTTCCTTTATAAAGGTTTTTTTAATGTAGATAAAATATCCTGAGTTGCATTTATAATACATTTTAGTTGAAGCAGTAAGACAGAAAAGCTTATGTTTTTTCATAAGTCTCTAAGACAGATATCTGTGGTATTAGATGAATACAGTCTATTTCCCAGGATTATGCTCTTGCATATTTGTTACATTCTGACTATGAAGTTAACATATTCTGCTTGAAATGTCTTGATTACATTGCATGTTCCAAAAACTCAAACTATTCCAATAAAACTGTTACTTCAAGAGTAATATGACTATATGATGTGACATTTGTATTAAATGTGATTTTCATGTACTGTATAGGGGTTTTTGTATAACAAACTAATTTCATCCAGTTCTGGTTGCATTGTAAACTTGGGAGTGAGCTAAAGTGATTTGACATAAATAATCCCACTATGGAATTTATTCTGAATGAATTGTAGCATATTTTTCATTTTTAATAATATAAGGTTAATATCATTCAGTATGAAATATATTTTCAAAAATGTCTCCCCAATAATGTCACTATTGTATTAATTTTTATTTGATGTCTGCATTGTCTAACACTTTCTGTTTATCTGCTGTTCTTAATATTGCTAAGATTTTTATAGGAATATATGCCTTTGTTGCCAGTGTATAGCTGGTATCGAGAACACTTGTTACCATTTTGGAAATGAAGTCGTATTTTCAAGCTACCAAGACAATTGAGGAGTTTAAAAATGTTAATAATTCTCATTATGTGGTAACAGATTTTAGAAATTACTAAATTTACTTTAAAAGCCCAGTGCATCTCTGCTTAGTCCTTCATTGATAGTGTTTATCAGTCTTCACAGGTGTATGATAATGTGTAATGAAAAGCACAGCTTTTCACACCTTTGCTATTCGTGACCAACCCTGAATCCTCATGTTTCTCCACCCCAGCACAGTCCTTTCCCTACTCCTCTTTGTTAGGCACCAGTCTAGGCAGACAGAGGAGGTAAGTGAGATTAGGAACAAGACAAGATTAAGTGACACCTGGGTGCTAGAAGGTTAAAGAAAGGACCAGACCAATTCAACGTCAAATTTCAATGTGAAAAAAATACTTTTGATGCCTTCCTGTCTCATGTTTTGCATCCCTCCTTATCTCTTATTCTCCTGATGATCCTCCACATCTGATAGAAGAGTTCCAGTTCTTTTACATCAGAGGGTAACTGTAACCATCAGGGGCTCTGGAACCCCACTTAATCAGCATTGTGACTTTGGGCAAGTTACTGAACCACTCTATGCCGCAGTTTCCTTGTCTTAAAATTCAAATGGTTTGTAATGGTGCCCCATCCCAACTGGGATGTAAAATGCATTAAACAGTGCCTACTATAGTAGACACTGTAGAAATGTTGGCAGCAGTGGTATTATTACAATATGTTCATGCTACAAATTAGATGGTTAAGGCCTTCAATGGGTGAGACTTTACATCCACGCTAAAAGGAGATCAATAAATGTTGCATTTACTGAATGTTGCGTTAATGAAAAACTTGCCTTTACTTGTAAGTGTCCCTTACTTAAAATTATCTCTTTTTCCCCCTTAAAACATTAATTCTTTCAGAATATACTCTAGTAAGGGTGTTAAAAGAAAAAAAGATGATAATTAAACCAAACAACAAGCTGGGAATGATTGGTAGCTGCACCCTAGGAATGTTTTCTATTTAAATCATATTAATTTGCAAAATTCCAGGCAGCTTGGAATTAGGAAGAGGAATCTGGGCCTGTACCCTGAATATCCAGGTCAGTTTAACTTGTCACATCAAAGAAAATACTGCTTTACTATAAGCAATGAGAGGTCCAAGATTCAGTTTCTACCGTATATTGACTCCTGGTAACTAGAAGTAGTCATAACCATTACCCCAGGTCCCACAGAACATTTAGGCCATGGGGCCCTCTTTGATTTGAGATGACCTGACTTCTTGGGTTCCCAGATGCTGGAAATCTTGCAAAGAGGCCCTCAAAGTAGCTTCTTGATCTGATAAGTTGTTCTCTCCCCTCACCGTTGTTTCTATAAAATGTTTGGCTGGCTTTTTAAAAATAGTACATAAACTGTATTATTTCTCCTTAGTTACCACACAGTGTAATGTGGTAACCATTGGATGCCTTATTAAATATGTTTGAGATTGAACCCATTTAAAATTTATTCCAATATAGTTCTGAACTTCATTCATGCCTAAGGATTGTCATTTACTGTAATATAACATGGTCCTCAGTCTTCCACTCAAAGGAATTAGAGGAATTAATGCCAGTCATTTTCATTAAGCTAGTTTAATTAATGTTAAAGATCATAATGTTCTTAAATGTTCAAAATGTACAGAACATAAGAACTGTGACATTGGGCTTCATTTCAAAATAGCATGTTTGCATATCCCTGTTGTGACTGTTTTGCACTTCTAATGGTCATAAAACCATGGCTTATATTTAGCAGAAAATAAACGACTTTGACAGAGGAGCTTAGCCTGGTAACACCTCAAATTAATAACCAATTAATAACAAATTAATAGTAATGAGGACCATCATTGAAGGGGTAAGCCAAAACCTGACCCCCAAAATCAACAGTATTGTCAAAGTATTTTGTGGTAGATCGGCTGTTTATTATTTAAATATACTTACTAGTTTTATCTAAGGAGACAAAACCAGTAACTTACCTTTGTAGGAAATACTTTGGTTAAACTATAGTGTAATTGCAGTGCTCCAGATTAACTCCCCTCAAGCAGTAAACTATATTGGTTGCAGTATAGAAAGGATGTCTGCTTAGCATCTGCATAACATCAACTACTGACATAATTTTTTAGATTTATTTTTAGGACCTTCCAAATATAGGATACTATTCTAAAACCTAATAAGAGTAGGGGGAGATATATATATATATAGCTATGCTCTAATAATTCATTTAGAAACTTTATTTTACTGTGCTAGAAAATACTGTGTCAAGTTGTACTTAAATTCAAAGACAAAACAAATTAACTATGACCTTAAATCAAAATTTAATTATGTAGTACCTACTTCTTTATCTTAAAATGTGAAACAAATAGTTATGAGGGCACAGTTGGTGTAGTGAGAAAATACTTCTCTAGTTACTGTAATTATGGGATAATTAAATAACCTTTCTGAACTTCAGTTTCCTCATCTACAAAATGTGAACAATTCATGTACTGCTTACTTATTAGTGTTTGCATTGGGAATCAAATGAGATGATAATGTGAGAAAATGCTTCTTTAATTACTAAGTATTTTTCAGATGTATGTGAAGTCCTAAATACAAGTCATAAAATTAGCAATATAGAAGACTCTAGGCTGCAGCTACACATCTGTATCTTCAAGAGTATTAACCTAACATCCTTTGAAAAGCAAAGATGTAACCCGAGCTTTCATTGACACACAAATTTTCATCGTAATATTTGTGTCATTCAAAGAGATGTTGCTTCATGTAGCGGATAAGCTAGCATTTATTGACTTCTTACTGTTATTTTAGATATTATTTCTGCTAATCAACCCTTATTTCTACATGTCATACCATTTAATCTTCACAACAGTCCTTTGAGGTAGGTAATGTTAGTGGCTTCATTAAGGGAACTGAAATAGAATTACTTAAAGGATCATCTAAAATCACAAAGCTAATAAGTGGCCAAATGAAGTCTGAACTCAGAACTGTATTATTCCAAAGCCCAGGCAGCTCTGCTGGCCCCCGCAGTAGGCAATTGGAATCACACTAGGTATAATATAGCTTATCCCATATTAAAGCACCCCCTCACCCAAATCATAACTTCTAAAAGACCTGTTGTCATAAAATAGTTTTAAAACTGTTGGTACCATAACTTTTAGCCATAAAAGGGACCATTAGCTTTTGCTAATTAAGAGTACTGACAGATTCATTACCTGACTTGAATGAAGGTGAATGACTGGCCTTTCAGAGACCACCAATGGTTACACGGTGGTCAGATTGGAAATTATTTAGCCAGAACAAGAAGTACTAGAAGAAGCAGCTGCTAACTTCTACCTTCTCTTTTGCCGCTTCCCTGATAAGATCTACCAAACCTTGTGTCTCTAAATCCCACTCATCCTTCAATTTCCCAGTTTGAGCATAACTGGCTTTTTTCCTTAACTGATGATAAGTATCACCACATGTTTAAGAAAGTAAGCCATTTTAATTGAATTGCTACAGAAGCCCTGCTGAATGGTAGATAACAAAGGAAAAATTTGTTAACTATAACTCAGAGTTACATAGTATGCCTCACATTTTCACAAAAAAATATTTTTTGACTAAGTTTCTAGCCTGAGAGCAATAGTCTGCATTTATGAGCCTAGGTACACATTCTTTAGAGTTGGGTAGCTTCCCCTAATAATTAACACAGTTATTAAGGAATATTTTTTAACCATTCTTGTATTAGGATGCCACCTATAAAGATATCACCCAAAATGTGGCTCATTGTCACCAGAAGTATGCAGAATGATTACTGGTAGTACAATATAAACATTTTAAAAAGTTATCATTATAAATGTTAATTTTCTGTTAGGAAAAGTATACAGCCAGCACACCAAAGCCATGACTTCATGATTTTTTAAAGTTAAGGTTAAACTAGGTATTTTATTTTATTTTATTTTATTTTATTTTGAATATTTAATATATTTTTATTATTATTATTGTACTTTAAGTTCTAGGGTACATGTGCATAACGTGCAGGTTTGTTACATATGTATACTTGTGCCATGTTGGTGTGCTGCACCCATCAACTCGTCAGCACCCATCAACTCGTCATTTACATCAGGTATAACTCCCAATGCAATCCCTCCCCCCTCCCCCGCCATGATAGGCCCCGGTGTGTGATGTTCCCCTTCCCGAGTCCAAGTGATCTCATTGTTCAATTCCCACCTATGAGTGAGAACATGCGGTGTTTGGTTTTCTCTCCTTGTGATAGTTTGCTCAGAATGATGGTTTCCAGCTTCATCCATGTCCCTACAAGGGACACAAACTCATCCTTTTTTATGGCTGCATAGTATTCCATGGTGTATATGTGCCACATTTTCTTAATCCAGTCTGTCACTGATGGACATTTGGGTTGATTCCAAGTCTTTGCTATTGTGAATAGTGCCGCAATAAACATACGTGTGCATGTGTCTTTTTTTTTTTTTTTTTTTTTTTTTTTTGAGACGGAGTCTCGCTCTGCCGCCCAGGCTGGAGTGCAGTGGCCGGATCTCAGCTCACTGCAAGCTCCGCCTCCCGGGTTCACGCCATTCTCCTGCCTCAGCCTCCCGAGTAGCTGGGACTACAGGCGCCGCCACCTCGCCCGGCTACTTTTTTGTATTTTTTAGAGTAGAGACGGGGTTTCACCGTGTCGGCCAGGATGGTCTCGATCTCCTGACCTCGTGATCCGCCGGTCTCGGCCTCCCAAAGTGCTGGGATGACAGGCTTGAGCCACCGCGCCCGGCCGTGCATGTGTCTTTATAGCAGCATGATTTATAATCCTTTGGGTATATCCCCAGTAATGGGATGGCTGGGTCATATGGTACATCTAGTTCTAGATCTTTGAGGAATCGCCAAACTGTTTTGCATAATGGTTGAACTAGTTTACAATCCCACCAACAGTGTAAAAGTGTTCCTATTTCTCCACATCCTCTCCAGCACCTGTTGTTTCCTGACTTTTGAATGATCGCCATTCTAACTGGTGTGAGATGGTATCTCATTGTGGTTTTGATTTGCATTTCTCTGATGGCCAGTGATGATGAGCATTTTTTCATGTGTCTGTTGGCTGTATGAATGTCTTCTTTTGAGAAATCTCTGTTCATATCCTTTGCCCACTTTTTGATGGGGTTGTTTGTTTTTTTCTTGTAAATTTGTTTGAGTTCTTTGTAGGTTCTGAATATTAGCCCTTTGTAAGATGAGAAGACGGCAAAAATTTTCTCCCATTCTGTAGGTTGCCTGTTCACTCTGATGGTAGTTTCTTTTGCTGTGCAGAAACTCTTTAGTTTAATTAGATCCCATTTGTCAATTTTGGCTTTTGCTGCTGTTGCTTTTGGTGTTTTAGACATGAAGTCTTTGCCCATGCCTATGTCCTGAATGGTACTACCTAGGTTTTCCTCTAGGGTTTTTATGGTATTAGGTCTAACATTTAAGTCTCTAATCCATCTTGAATTAATTTTCGTATAAGGAGTAAGGAAAGGATCCAGTTTCAGCTTTCTACTTATGGCTAGCCAATTTTCCCAGGACCATTTATTAAATAGGGAATCCTTTCCCCATTTCTTGTTTCTCTCAGGTTTGTCAAAGATCAGATGGCTGTACATGTGTGGTATTATTTCTGAGGATTCTGTTCGGTTCCAGTGGTCTATATCTCTGTTTTGGTACCAGTACCATGCTGTTTTGGTTACTGTAGCCTTGTAGTATAGTTTGAAGTCAGGTAGCGTGATGCCTCCAGCTTTGTTCTTTTGACTTAGGATTGTCTTGGAGATGCGGGCTCTTTTTTGGTTCCATATGAACTTTAAAGCAGTTTTTTCCAATTCTGTGAAGAAAGTCATTGGTAGCTTGATGGGGATGGCATTGAATCTATAAATAACCTTGGGCAATATGGCCATTTTCACGATATTGATTCTTCCTATCCATGAGCATGGTATGTTCTTCCATTTGTTTGTGTCCTCTTTGATTTCACTGAGCAGTGGTTTGTAGTTCTCCTTGAAGAGGTCCTTTACATACCTTGTAAGTTGGATTCCTAGATATTTTATTCTCTTTGAAGCGATTGTGAATGAAGTTGATTCATGATTTGGCTGTCTGTTTGTCTGTTACTGGTGTATAAGAATGCTTGTGATTTTTGCACATTAATTTTGTATCCTGAGACTTTGCTGAAGTTGCTTATCAGCTTAAGGAGATTTTGGGCTGAGACAATGGGGTTTTCTAAATATACAATCATGTCATCTGCAAAGAGGGACAATTTGACTTCTTCTTTTCCTAACTGAATACCCTTGATTTCTTTCTCTTGCCTGATTGCCCTAGCCAGAACTTCCAACACTATGTTGAATAGGAGTGGTGAGAGAGGGCATCCCTGTCTTGTGCCAGTTTTCAAAGGGAATTTTTCCAGTTTTTGCCCATTCAGTATGATATTGGCTGTGGGTTTGTCATAAATAGCTCTTATTATTTTGAGGTACGTTCCATCAATACCGAATTTATTGAGCGTTTTTAGCATGAAGGGCTGTTGAATTTTGTCAAAAGCCTTTTCTGCATCTATTAAGATAATCATGTGGTCCTTGTCTTTGGTTCTGTTTATATGCTGGATTATGTTTATTGATTTGCGAGTGTTGAACCAGCCTTGCATCCCAGGGATGAAGCCCACTTGATCATGGTGGATAAGCTTTTTGATGTGCTGCTGAATCCGGTTTGCCAGTATTTTATTGAGGATTTTTGCATCGATGTTCATCAGGGATATTGGTCTAAAATTCTCTTTTTTTGTTGTGTCTCTGCCAGGCTTTGGTATCAGGATGATGTTGGCCTCATAAAATGAGTTAGGGAGGATTCCCTCTTTTTCTATTGATTGGAATAGTTTCAGAAGGAATGGTACCAGATCCTCCTGGTACCTCTGGTAGAATTCAGCTGTGAATCCATCTGGTCCTGGACTTTTTTTGGTTGGTAGGCTATTAATTATTGCCTCAATTTCAGAGCCTGCTATTGGTCTATTCAGGGATTCAACTTCTTCCTGGTTTAGTCTTGGAAGAGTGTAAGTGTCCAGGAAGTTATCCATTTCTTCTAGATTTTCTAGTTTATTTGCGTAGAGGTGTTCATAGTATTCTCTGATGGTAGTTTGTATTTCTGTGGGGTCGGTGGTGATATCCCCTTTATCATTTTTTATTGCATCTATTTGATTCTTCTCTCTTTTCTTCTTTATTAGTCTTGCTAGCAGTCTGTCAATTTTGTTGATCTTTTAAAAAACCAACTCCTGGATTCATTGATTTTTTGTAGGGTTTTTTGTGTCTCTATCTCCTTCAGTTCTGCTCTGATCTTAGTTATTTCTTGCCTTCTGCTAGCTTTCGAATGTGTTTGCTCTTGCTTCTCTAGTTCTTTTAATTGTGATGTTAGAGTGTCAATTTTAGATCTTTCCTGCTTTCTCTTGTGGGCATTTAGTGCTATAAATTTCCCTCTACACACTGCTTTAAATGTGTCCCAGGGATTCTGGTATGTTGTATCTTTGTTCTCATTGGTTTCAAAGAACATCTTTATTTCTGCCTTCATTTCGTTATGTACCCAGTAGTCATTCAGGAGCATGTTGTTCAGTTTCCATGTAGTTGAGCGGTTTTG
The DNA here is from genome assembly GCF_037993035.2 of Macaca fascicularis. Classification (NCBI taxonomy): domain Eukaryota; kingdom Metazoa; phylum Chordata; class Mammalia; order Primates; family Cercopithecidae; genus Macaca; species Macaca fascicularis. Next base: position 24,902,343 of record NC_088376.1, on the reverse strand, counting down.
ATTGAGTTTCTCAGTCCTGAATTCTAGTTTGATTGCACTGTGGTCTGAGAGACAGTTTGTTATAATTTCTGTTCTTGTACATTTGCTGAGGAGTGCTTTCCTTCCAAGTATGTGGTCAATTTTGGAATAAGTGCGATGTGGTGCTGAGAAGAATGTATATTCTGTTGATTTGGGGTGGAGAGTTCTATAGATGTCTATTAGGTCTGCTTGCTGCAGAGATGAGTTCAATTCCTGGATATCCTTGTTAACTTTCTGTCTCGTTGATCTGTCTAATGTTGACAGTGGAGTGTTGAAGTCTCCCATTATTATTGTATGGGAGTCTAAGTCTCTTTGTAAGTCTCTAAGGACTTGCTTGATGAATCTGGGTGCTCCTGTATTGGGTGCATATATATTTAGGATAGTTAGCTCTTCCTGTTGAATTGATCCCTTTACCATTATGTAATGGCCTTCTTTGTCTCTTTTGATCTTTGATGGTTTAAAGTCTATTTTATCAGAGACTAGTATTGCAACCCCTGCTTTCTTTTGTTCTCCATTTGCTTGGTAAATCTTCCTCCATCCCTTTATTTTGAGCCTATGTATGTCTCTGCATGTGAGATGGGTCTCCTGAATACAGCAGACTGATGGGTCTTGACTCTTTATCCAGTTTGCCAGTCTGTGTCTTTTACTTGGAGCATTTAGTCCATTTACATTTAAGGTTAATATTGTTATATGTGAACTTGATCCTGCCATTATGATATTAACTGGTTATTTTGCTCATTAGTTGATGCAGTTTCTTCCTAGCCTCGATGGTCTTTACATTTTGGCATGTTTTTGCAATGGCTGGTACCAGTTGTTCCTTTCCATGTTGAGTGCTTCCTTCAGGGTCTCTTGTAAGGCAGGCCTAGTGGTGACAAAATCTCTAAGCATTTGCTTATCTGTAAAGGATTTTATTTCTCCTTCACTTATGAAACTTAGTTTGGCTGGATATGAAATTCTGGGTTTAAAATTCTTTTCTTTAAGAATGTTGAATATTGGCCCCCACTCTCTTCTGGCTTGGAGAGTTTCTGCCGAGAGATCTGCTGTTAGTCTGATGGGCTTCCCTTTGTGGGTAACCCGACCTTTCTCTCTGGCTGCCCTTAAGATTTTTTCCTTCATTTCAACTTTGGTGAATCTGGCAATTATGTGTCTTGGAGTTGCTCTTCTCGAGGAGTATCTTTGTGGCGTTCTCTGTATTTCCTGGATTTGAATGTTGGCCTGCCCTACTAGGTTGGGGAAGTTCTCCTGGATGATATCCTGCAGAGTGTTTTCCAACTTGGTTCCATTTTCCCCCTCACTTTCAGGCACCCCAATCAGACGTAGATTTGGTCTTTTTACATAATCCCATACTTCTTGCAGGCTTTGTTCATTTCTTTTTTCTTCTTTTTTCTTTTGGTTTCTCTTCTTTCTTCGTTTCATTCATTTGATCCTCAATCGCTGATACTCTTTCTTCCAGTTGATCGAGTCGGTTACTGAAGCTTGTGCATTTGTCACGTATTTCTCGTGTCATGGTTTTCATCTCTTTCATTTCGGTTATGACCTTCTCTGCATTAATTACTCTAGCCATCAATTCTTTCACTTTTTTTCCAAGATTTTTAGTTTCTTTGCGCTGGGTACGTAATTTCTCCTTTAGCTCTGAGAAGTTTGATGGACTGAAGCCTTCTTCTCTCATCTCGTCAAAGTCATTCTCCTTCAAGCTTTGATCTGTTGCTGGCGATGAGCTGCGCTCCTTTGCCGGGGGAGATGTGCTCTTATTTTTTGAATTTCCAGCTTTTCTGCCCTGCTTTTTCCCCATCTTTGTGGTTTTATCTGCCTCTGGTCTTTGATGATGGTGACATACTGATGGGGTTTTGGTGTAGGTGTCCTTCCTGTTTGATAGTTTTCCTTCTAACAGTCAGGACCCTCAGCTGTAGGTCTGTTGGAGATTGCTTGAGGTCCACTCCAGACCCTGTTTGCCTGGGTATCAGCAGCAGAGGCTGCAGAAGATAGAATATTGCTGAACAGCGAGTGTACCTGTCTGATTCTTGCTTTGGAGGCTTCCTCTCAGGGGTGTACTCCACCCTGTGAGGTGTGGGGTGTCAGACTGCCCCTAGTGGGGGATGTCTCCCAGTTAGGCTACTCAGGGGTCAGGGACCCACTTGAGCAGGCAGTCTGTCCCTTCTCAGATCCCAGCCTCCGTGTTGGGAGATCCACTGCTCTCTTCGTCTGCAGAGGTTTCTGCTGCTTTTGTTGTTATCTGTGCCCTGTCCCCAGAGGTGGAGTCTACAGAGACAGGCAGGTTTCCTTGAGCTGCTGTGAGCTCCACCCAGTTCGAGCTTCCCAGGGGCTTTATTTATCTACGTAAGCCTCAGCAATGGCGGGCGCCCCTCCCCCAGCCTCGCTGCTGCCTTGCAGTAGATCACAGACTGCTGTGCTAGCAATGAGGGAGGCTCCGTGGGCGTGGGACCCTCCTGGCCAGGTGTGGGATATTATCTCCAGGTGTGCCTGTTTGCTTAAAGCGCAGTATTGGGGTGGGAGTTACCCGATTTTCCAGGTGTTGTGCGTCTCTGTTCCCCTGGCTAGGAAAAGGGATTCCCTTTCCCCTTGCGCTTCCCAGGTGAGGTGATGCCTCGCCCTGCTTCAGCTCTCACTGGTCGGGCTGCAGCAGCGGACCAGCACCGATTGTCCGGCACTCCCTAGTGAGATGAACCCAGTACCTCAGTTGAAAATGCAGAAATCACCGGTCTTCTGTGTCGCTCGCGCTGGGAGTTGGAGACTGGAGCTGTTCCTATTCGGCCATCTTGCTCCGCCCCCCGGTATTTTATTTTTTAAAAAGTTAAAAGAAATGTCAAATGAAGAACCCTTCAGTTAGTACTTGAACAGGCAGGTACATATATAAGTAAGATGTGGAAAACAATGGCTTCAAATATACATGATGATCTCAGTACTAGTTGTCTACAGTGCAGTGTCCTGTATGACAGAGTCTTGATCATTCTGCCTTTGTGGCATTCTGTAATGAAAACTTTGGATTGGTTATTGCTTTCATTATAGTGAGCTTGTTAGGGAATAGTTTGTCCCTAGCAGAATATTTTGTCCATCTTCAAAACAGGCTTATTCCTTCAAAATAAGGAATAGTCCCAGAGTCTGTTTTTTGGGTTTTATTTTATTTTATTTTATTTTATTTTTTGAGACAGAGCCTCACTCTGTCACCCAGGCTGGAGTGCAGTGGCACGATCTCAGCTCACTGCAGCCTCCGCCTTCAGGGTTCAAGCGATTCTCCTGCCTCAGCCTCCCGAGTAGCTGGGACTACAGGAACCCGCCACCACCCCCAACTAATTTTTGTATTTTTAGTAGAGACAGGGTTTCACCATATTGGCCAGGCTGGTCTCGAACCCCTGACCTTGTGATCCGCCTGCCTCGGCCTCCCAAAGTGCTGGGATTACAGGCGTGAGCCACCACACCTGGCAGTCCCAGAGTCTTATTTCCTTAGTTTTCTTATAATGACATTCATTACACCATGGGAGAGGCTCTACAGAATTTACTGTGACGAGTTTGCAAAGTGAAGGCAAAAGAACAATTATTTTTCTTGGTAGTTTAAATGAGACCTTGCTATGGAAAAGTCTGAGATAAAACCCCAAAGTTGTTTCTCCCCCAAAAAATTAGGTATTTATTTAGCAAGTAAAGTTGGCAACAAGGAATATGTAAACCTCTCTTAAATATGTTGTGTATGTTTCATTAGGATTTCAAAGTAACTATTTATCAGGTAATATACATTACTACATGTGTTTATAACTTCTGAATTTGACTGCATGAGAAACCTAGACTTGAAAGTTTCCTTGACTTTTCATCTTTTAAGTGTGTTTTTTACTTTGTGACTGTGTTTGAAAACAATTTAACTTGAATGGCTAAGATTTGTGCTTTGGTAAAGTTTTTTGTTGTTTAATCTGTTGATTTTCATTGGGAAACCGCTGCTAGAAACAGTGTGAATTTTGGAATCCAACTCACTTGGTTTAGAACACTGGGTCTCCACTTCTCACTTCTCTGTGACTTTGAGCAAATTGACAACTGACTGAACCTCAGTTACACAAACTGAACATGGGCCTAACAATCCTTACTTCATGGGGTTACAATCAAGATTAATGTAGGATACTATAAAAGGGTTCCTGCAGTATTGGACAGAATAAATGGATTGTAGCCCTTAGTTTTGTTTTCTTCAGTCTGTAGCTGCACTGTGATCTATGGTTATGTAACGCCACCATTTATAGCCTCACTATACTTTTAAGTAGCTGTATTAATACGTTCTTACACTGCTGTAAAGAACTACGTGAGACTGGGTAATTTATAAGGAAAAGAGTTTTAATTATGCTCACAGTTTTGTGAGCTGTACAGGCTTCTGCTTCTTGGGAGGCCTCAGGAAACTTACAATCATGGCAGAAGGTTAAGGTGGAAGCAGGCACATATTCACATGGCCTGCAGGAGAGAGACAGTGAAGCGGGAGGTGCTACAAACTTTCAAACAACCATATCTTATTAGAACTCTATCACAAGGACAGGAAGGGGGAAGTCTGCCCCCATGATTCAATCACCTCCCACCAGGTCCCTTTTCCAACACTGAGGATTACAATTCAACATGAGATGTGGACACAACTAAACAATATCAGTAGCCTTCTTTCCTTGAACTTGCCCTATAGAGCCTCCTTATTCTTGCTCCATATGGACCATTCAGGATTTTGCTATTCACTGTCTGTTTTTAAGTCATTTCTCCTGCCCACCTCCTTTCCTGCCAGTTCTGCATCCTATTTCCCCCTTTATTTCAGTCTTTACTGTTTTTTTATCTGGACTTTCAATTGTTAGCACACACTTTAGCAGTTGTTTTTCTCTACTTCCTTGATTCAAATCTTATTTCTCCAACAAAATCTATGTACACAAGAGCAAAGAAGTCTGTACCTATACTTTTCCCATATTAGCCACTATTGCCTGGCATAGTGCCAGAAACAAAACAAAAAAGGTGTTAAATGAGATGCATTGAAAAAGTGGGAAAGCAGTGGTCTTAAAAGCCCAAAACATTCTGATACATTTAGTTTGGGTATAGTTATACTATACTGGGTACAATACTAACTACCCAGTAATGGAAATGTAATGGAGAAAAGAAGAGGAAATACACTAAATCCCTTATGTCAGACCTAGATTCAAATTATGCTTCTCTACTTACATGACATTAGGCAACTCACCTAACATTAAATGTAAAATTGCAGGGTGCAGGGGATGGGGAGAACAAACCAAACAGCTAACAAGTAAAACAGACTTGGACTCTGAAAATGGAAATCTTGGCTCTGTAACTAAATAACTACATGCATATTCTTGGACAAGTCATGCATCTCTTGATTTCCCTCATCTCTAAATTTAGCGTGACAAAATCCATCTCACAAGGCGGTTAGGATTAATTAAAACTTGTGTGTGTCAATGCCTGGTATATTGTGGGCATATACTAAGTGTTGTATTTATTTATCAATAAAACTCTGTGGATCTTATATGACCTCATTGTAAAATGAGGGACTTTGGTTAGCCAATCACTGAAATTCCCTTGAGCTCTTAGTTTTGGGCAGCTATAACAAAGTGCCGTGGACTGAGTGGATTGTAAACAATAGAAAATTATCTCTCACAGTTTTGGAGGCTGGATGTACAAGATCAGGGAACTGACATGGTTGGGTTCTGGTGGGTTCTCTGTTCTAGGTTACAGGCTACCAACTTATCGTTGTATCCTCTCATGGCAGAAAGAGAGTGAAAAAGCTCTCCAAGTTTCCTTTCATCATATTGTTGTTAGGATTTAAACATATGAATTTGTGGGGGATACAGACATTAAATCCATAACAAGTTCCAACATTCTACATCAGTCATCTCAGAGAGAAGATAATAGATAAAGAATGGATATTGTTCTTTTTAAGCTCACTAGGGATTCCTTACTTATCTACAGGAAATCGTTGTAACAAATAGAGGAAAATTGGTACCTCTAAATTAAATATGGTACTAGTAAAATATATATTATTCATACTATGGCTTTACCTTCATAGTAATACCAGTGGACATCTATGGCATCTTCCTCCTGGGTTTTGATGTTTCATTGTGCCCAGTAAGAACCTCTCTATATTGCATGCTTAAATGATCAAGTATCTCAGTAATAAATAAAGCAGAGTTGAACCTGCCAAGTTGACCGACAGTTCACTGGTAGAAAAAGAGCTATATTTTATAACGCATACATCAGGTTTGACTTCTCCTTAATATTATACATGATTAAACAAGTTCAAAGAGAATATAACATTGATTCAGTACATTTTTCTGTGAAGGATTCTGCCTGTTGAAGAGAAGAATGTAATTTATTGCCAATTGGGGTTTTGTATTTGAAGTTCTCTGATTTCTAAAATAAACACAAATTGTTTTCTTGTCTTTTATCTTCACAGCCTTTCTATGCATAGAAATTTTGAATATGGTCTTTTTCTGGCAAGTATCTGAATAAGGGTTTACAATGCTTTGTTTGTCTGACAAGCAACCACGTTGGCAAATATTTCAAGACTCCAGGAATACTAATGTGAGTCTTCAGTGAAGGAAGCTGGTTATCTGTCTGGCACATGGGAAGAATTAAGAGCATTACAGTAATGAACTATTTCCTTAAAATGCCACGTTTACCAGCAATCAGATATGGAGGCCACAATTAATAGATTAGCATCCACCAGGAGGTCCTAAAATTGGGTCTTGTAGAGCTTCAAAAGAGATACTGTTACTGTGCCCCTCCTTTTCCCATTCTGTTGGCCAAAGTTCTGAGTATGGTACTGCTCTCCTTGCTTCCTTGAGATCTTGGCATGTAGGGAAGGGAAAAGTTTTCTGCTCACAAGAAAGATCCTCCCCTCAATCCGGGGCTGACAGACAGGTCTATATGCTGTGATTCCATGGATATGTGGTACACAATATGCCAGAATGTTTGACCTACCAGGTAGGAATCTAACCATATCTTCCTCCACAAACACTCACATTTAGGGTTTTGGTTTTTGTTTTTCCTAAAGTTGTTCTTTTGAACATCTTATTTGTAAATTCTCTGAGGGAAATTGAAATTTAAAATATCTAAGACAAAGAAGAAAAATCTAATTTAGTTGATCATTTCGGAGATTACTTTAAGTCTTTGTAACCTTAGTTTAAATTTTCACATTTGTTCCAAGTAAATATTTAGAAAACTTAAGAACTGCATTTGGTGCCACAGTTGATCTTCTGGCAGCATATAGTAAATGGGAGAAAAGTAAAACTATTAAAAACAGTTCTTAATAGAAATGTAAAGGAATTTCATAAGTGTATACTCTGTTCTTAAGTCTTTGAAAACCATGAGAGATTACTTTTATAATTTTGTGTGTGTGTGTGTGTGTGTGTGTGTGTGTGTGTGTGTGTGTGTGTGTGTGTGAACTCCACTTCTTGGAGTTCAAGTTCTTGGCCCAAATTGTCTCTGCAAATCTGTATTATTAAAGTCAATTCTTAGGTATGGTTTTTAAAGGATGAGCCCTGGACAGTTAATGTTCTGACACTTTTAACCTTTCTTCACACAAAAATATTTCACTGAAGTACAATGTCTACAGTGAGTCCCCTCTATTTGAAGTGAGGTAAAGAAAGAAAAACAGAAGTCCACATATACACACAGACATGCAACATGTATGCATAAATCTGTGGTTTCAAAGGTCACAGTTTGAAAATCCTGAGTATTTTGCTATGTTTGTCGTTAGAATGACAGCCCCAGTTTTTCAAATTCTGAACTAGACCTTGAGCGATTATTATTTTAAATTTAAAAGTACAAACTACAGGAAGAAGATTCCTGAAAGATTGTAGCAGCAGTGACATTGTTCTTTAATCCCATCATAAAACAGAGCAAGTAGGATATCAAAACCAAAAACCTACAGATAGCAACAACCTCAAAGCTAAGTATCCTTATAAACCCCCAAATAGTAGCAGGTAAGGACAAACTGCCAACAACTAGAAAATCAGTGTGGGATCAGTAAGTGTGTGGAAGGAAGCAAATGGAAGGAAACAAGGTGGCTGATGGGCCCTGAGAAGAGGAAAGCCCTTGAAGTGCCAGCAAATACTCATTGGGAAGCACAGCAAGCCAATTACATAGCAGCCGCTGAGACTGTGTGGGCGTTTTTGTAATATTTAATTCATAGGTGAATAAAGGAGACTGGAAAGTGATTCAGTTTGATAGTGCTAACGCAGTCTGGGCCTTAAAAACTCCTGAAGCAGACAAACCAAAGTTGTCTTCCACAGCAAATACTGCCACTGAAGAAAGCTGCTTGAAGTAGAATCCAAATTAAGCAATACAGGACAAAAGGGGAGAAGAAACAGAAAGTCCATGTAAAAAGTGGGTAAGGACAACAGAGGAGGCAGTCCCACAAAGTGGGAGACACATTTTGTAAAATCATTTTGTGAAAACAATTGAAAAGAGAGCTTTAGAATCATTAATTTGGGAAACACTAGGCTGGACTGTCCCTTTCAAAGTACAGGAAAACATCTTAAAAAAAAAAGTATAACAAAAATTGTTAGAGCCTTTATAAGATAAAAGGATACTGGGCAAAATAACATTCCTACAATGAAAACATGCCCAAAAAATCCACAAAATAGATTAAAACTATAAACTGTTACTTCAAAACAAGCTAAAAGAAGTTTTTTACATGACATCCGAAAGGAAAGACAAATCCAAATTAGAAGACTCGGAAATTAGGTGATTGGAGAAAAATCAATGGAGTAGCATATAACATACTTTAGAAAGGAAAACATGAGCCACTTACTTTCTGTCCAGCCAGACTTACCTTCAGTTAACAGCTCCCCCAGACAATCAAATATTGTTCACATGAGCCCTTGCTGAGAAATCTACTGGAGAATGAGTTTCAGACAACCAAAATGAAAAACAAATTGTAGAGACATTGGAGTAAGGACTGGTGAAATTTTGTTTCTTAGTACTTAGATACGGGACCATGTGACTGAGTCCTGACCACTGACAAGGGGTAGCAGAAATACAAGGTACTTCCAAGCACCATCCTCAATACTTTTTTCACTAATTTGTCAGCTAGGTACAAAGGATCCAGCAAGGTTTTCTTTGTCACCATAGAAATCACTTTACAGTTATTCCAGATATCTTTCAATAATGCCTCATTACCTCATTACAATTTTTAGACCCTGCAGATTAAATTGGATTTTGTTTATTATTATTTAATCTGTAACACTTTTTTTTTTTTTTTTTTTGAGACAGGATTGCACTGTCACCCGGGCTGCAGTGCAGTGGCATGATCACAGTTCACTGCAGCCTCAACCTCCTGGACTCAGTCCTCCCGCCTCAGCCTCCTGAGTAGCTGGGACCACAGGCGCACATGCTACCAAGACCAGCTAATTTTTTTTATTGTTATTTTTTGTAGAGACAGGGTCTTGCTGTATTGCCTATGCTGGTCTCAAACTCCTGGGCTCAAGTGATCCTCTCACCTTGGCCTCCCAGAGTGCTGAGATTACAGGCATGAGCCACTGTGCCTGGCACACAAAAGTTTTTAATCCTTTGATAACTTTATTTCAGTGTAATCTATTTTCTTTGTGATACTGTGCATTTTCTGTTATGATTTAAAAACATTATTCTGAGAAAAGGTCCATATACTACACTAGACTAACAAATGGGTCCATGGCACCTGATTTGAATGGAAGGAGACAGGGTCTTTAAATTAAATGGTAGCAGAGTGCCTTTCCCCCACTCTATCAATACACATTGAAAATGACTTGAGCAAGAAATAATTTTTTGTTATGTTTAAATGGAAAAAAACAGCACAAAGGAAAGTTTTTATTTTATTCAAATGCTTTTTTAGAAAGAGCATTAATATTTTCTTAATGTTTTAGTAGTTTTTTATTATTCAAAATCAGTTGACATGGTCTTTACTGATTATCCCCAGGGGTCAAAAAAAAAAGCACCAACCTACCTTTAATTTTTGTGGTTGGGAAAACTAGATCAAAGTGAAATTTTTTTTTTTTTTTTTTTGGTATTATTTCCATAGGTTTTTGGGCAACAGGTGGTATTTGGTTACATGAGTAAGTTCTTTAGTGGTGATTTGTGAGACTGTGGTGCACCCATCACCTGAGCAGTATACAGTGAACCCAATTTTGTAGCCTGTTATCTCTCACCCCCTTCCCACCCTTTCCCCACTGAGTCCCCAAAGTCCGTTGTGTCATTCTCATGCCTTTGCATCCTCACAGCTTAGCTCCCACTTCAGAGTGAGAACATACAATGTTTGGTTTTCCATTCCTGAGTTACTTCACTTAGAATTAATAGTCTCCAATCCCTTCCAGGTTGCTGTGAATGCCATTAATTCATTCCTTTTTATGGATAAGTAGTAGTCCATCGTATATGTATACCACAGTTTCTTTATCCACGCATTGATTGTCGACATTTGGGCTGGTTCCACATTTTTGCAATTCCAGATTGTGCTGCTATAAACACGCATGTACAAGTTACCTTTTTCATATGACTTCTTTTCCTCTGGGCAAATACCCAGTAGCGGGATTGCTGGATCAAATGGTGGCTCTATTTTTAGTTCTTTAAGGAACCTCCACACATTTCCATACTGGTTGTACCAGTTTACATTCCCACCAGCATTGTAGAAGTATTCCCTTTTCACCGCATCTATGCCAATATGTATATTTATTTTTTATTTTTTTGCGGGAGTAAGGTGGTATTGTATTGTGGATTTGATTTGCATTTCCCTGATCACTAGTGGTGTTGAGCATTTTTTCATGTTTGTTGGCCATTTTTATATCTTCTTTTGAGAATTGTCTATTCATGTCCTTAACCCACTTTTTGATGATATTGTTTGATTTTTTTCTTGTTAATTTGTTTGAGTTCCTTGTAGAATCTGGGCATTAGTCCTTTGTCAGATGTATAGATTGTGAAGATTTTCTCCCACTCTGTGGGTTGTCTGTTTACTGACTAAAGTGAAGATTTCTTTCTTACAGTCATTCTAGTACTCACTTTAAAATGCAAATTTGGTACAAAGTACTCTTCTCCAAAGGGAATGTGCAGATTTCAGACCCAAATTCACGTTATTGTACATTTCTAATCTACCACAAAAAAATCATAGAATTATGACATAATGTATAATTTTGGAATTTTTTGTTGAAGGGGGCTTTGAAGATATCTAATCCACCATCCTCATCTTCATAAATTAAGGACCAGAAAAATTTAAATTTACATACGGTTGTATTTATCCATGGTCACACAACTGGCATGGCAGTCTAGAATAAAACTATGCTGTTTCCATTTATGTGGTAATAACACGTTAGACCAGTCTTACACAGGCTTCATCTTCCTCCCCTTTCCTCCTTCCTTCTTGTCACAGCAGAAAAGGTGTCAGTGCTTCTGTCTGTGGTTTAATCCTCCCTCCTGCTTGGACACTTTGTATCCCCCTCCTTTCTTATCCCCCATTCACATTCTTCTCTACCTTTTCACATCCAGACTTTTAGAAACAGAAACATATTGTCTCTCCTTTAATTTTGTAATTTCTTAACCCACAACCGATGGCAAGCATTTCACTCAAATTGCTCTTCTCAAAGTTACCAGCTGCATTTTGCTGAAAGTGATGGGACTTTCTCCATGTTTTCCTTCACCACTCTGCAGTACACAACACTGTTGACCACATTCTTCTCCTCGAGTGCTCTCCTCTCTCAGCTTCTGTGATACCATATGCCCCTAAGTTTCCTCTTGTCTGGTTGCTCTTTCTCAGTCTCCTTGTCTGTTGCCAATACCTTTAAATGTCAGTAAGTGTTTCTCAGAACTCCCTCCTAACTCCCCTCCTTTTGCACTGCTGGTTCTTTCATAACCTAATCCACTCATAGGGGTTATAAAGATCAACAGTTGTAAGCACTGTTGACTCACAGATCTCTGCATTACAGCCCTTTTACCTGAATTTCACACCTGGCTGGCATCTGCAGATGGACATGCTACAAATCCTCCAAACTCAATATGATCCTTTTGTGTCTCAACTCTGAGATATATTACTTCTTTCCATGCTCCTATCATTACCACCATCATCTTATACCTCAGTCACTATAAAGCCCCCTAACTGGTCTCATGTCCTCAATCTCAGCTGCATCCTCACTACTATCAGGGTGATCTTTTTAATATGAAAATCTATTGTTCCATGAAAGGGTCATATATGCAAAACGACTCCTAAACTCAGAAGGAGCCAAGAAACCTAAGGATAAGGCTCGCAAATCCATTTTGTCAGGAAATGGTGATTTATTTGGGAACTTACAGATGGAAGCATTCTCTTGGGTGGCAGCAAGACAGGTATATCTGCACACCACTACTGCCCAGACCCCGGGCTTTTATACCACAGGGAAAGGGTTTACAGGCTCTATAGAGACAATTTAATACAATGCACCAGAACAGGCAAGAATGCTAAGTACATCATGTCTGTGCAGTAATTTGTGCTGTAGCATCAAGGTTGCTTTGATCTAAAAGCAGGATTTACAATGAGTACATGTTCTTACACTAAAGACAGTAAGTAAAATAAGAATCAGGAGGCCTTCACAGGACTGGAGTTAATCAGAAGTCAATCTTGTGGATTAGTATTCAAGATGGAGTCACTTGTCTAAGCATCTGTCCATGTTCACTTATCTTTTCAAAACCTCTCCTCTTCCTTCCCTTTCCATATTGTTTTCTGCATTGTCTAAGTGACCCACCACCAAGCAAATTTTTTGTAAAGTGGATTTTTGTTCCCTTACCTAACATACTTTGATCAATATTGGGTTGCCTTTCTATTTACCAAACAGTGGGATTCATACCTGTCTCTTGAGTTTTTGTGGCTGTTGTCTTTGAAACTTAAGAAATAGAGTTGGTATTTTGAAAACTTGGATGTTGTCGTAACACTGATAGTGATTCTGTGGGCATAGACATTGAATATAATTATTATGCCAGATACCCTAAGATTTATGAAATTGGCACTAAAGCACCATTAAGAGATACTGACCCACAGTTTAAACTTACTCAGGCCAGGTGCAGTGGTTCATGCCTGTGATCTCAGCACTTTGGGAGTCCAAGGGAGGAGGCTTGCGTGAGGTCAGGAGTTTGAGACCAGCCTAGGCAACATAGTGAGACCCTGTTTCTACAAAACATTTAAAAATTAGTGGGGCCTAGTGGCATGTGCCTGCGGTCCCAGCTATTCAGGAGGCTGAGGGGGGATGATTGCTTGAGCCCAGATCAAGGCTGCAGTGAGCTGTGATCATGCCCTTGCATGATCATGCCCTTTGAGACCCTGTCTCAAAAAATAAAAATAAATTTTAAAAAATTAATTTACTCAATCTAAATGGTTTGATTTTTAATTTTACCATGTTTGGTGTTTAATAAACTACTCTTTGTTATTTCTATTCCTTGTATTATAAAAACTATCACGAGTTACCGTTTCCAACATCATACATAAAACAGGAATAATCAAATTGGATTGTGCCAACATTTTAACTGATGAGTCCCCGAGTTATTTCCATTTGTAGTGTTGATTTAATTCTGGAAGTTTGTGTTAAATTCCTTGTTGTTTCTTTTGTTGAAAATATTCTCTATCTTTATTTTAACATTATTTGATGAACTAAAGAGATGTAATTATTAATAAAATTATCATTTTAAAATTTTACATTGTGAATACTTAGCATGCTGTGGTCATAAACAGTATAATTGTGTTTGCAGTGAATAAATTGTTAGCCTAAAATAGAAAGAAGTCTTACATGAATTAGGACAAAATTTATCTTGATGTTTTGCAAATCCTTAGGCAGCTGTGAATATACAACTAAATAACACTACACTTCACAGAGAAAGCAATTTATCATGTGTGAATACATTTTTAGGAGCTTTTGTATGATTAGTTTTGGAATAGGAAAATACAACTTATGTAAGTGGAGAAATTTCACAAAGTGACAGCTAAGTGTGTACCACATCTGTGTTTTAGGGAGGTTGTTTTTAAAAATAATTTGGAATCACTGCCTTAAGCCCTGTTTTATTATTTACCATTATTTCTCACAATCAGTATATTACATACATACTTGTTTATTTGCTTACTGTTATCTTCCCTTCACTAGGATATAAGTTCCATGAAATGAAGAACTTTGAACTTGTGCACTGCCAACAGTGCCAACATAGAACAGTGCCAACATATAGAGGGATCTTCGGATATATTTGTTGAATGTATGAATAAGTGAACATGTAAATTTCATTTAACATCTTTTTTTCTTTTTACTTATTATATTTTGAGGATTTCTCTGTGTTACTGAAGAGTAAAATACCTTTTTAAGGAAGAAATCATGGTGTACCTACTCATGTACTTTGGCAGTGTCCCCACCCAAATCTCATCTCAAATTGTAATCGCCATTATCGACACATGTCGTGGGAGGAACCCAGTGGGAGGTGATTGGATCATGGGGGCAGTTTCCTTCATGCTGTTCTTGTGTAATGAGTTCTCCTGAGATCTGATGGTTTTATAAGGCACTCTTCCCCCTTCGCTCCACACCCTTCTCTCGCCTGTCACCTTGTGAGAAAGGAGGTGTTTGCTTCCACTTCTGCCATAATTGTCAGTTTCCTGAGGCCTCCCCAGGCATGTGGAACTGTGAGTCAATTAAACCTCTCCTCCGTAAATTACCCAATCTCAGATATTTCTTTATAGCAGTGTGAAAACAAACTAATACACCTATTCTGTCCTCAGCACTTTTTGTCAATGTTACAAGTCTCAGTTCTTTATGAATTCATAAATCCAATAAAAAGTGTTGTTCTAGTATCTATTATGTTGCAAACATTGTCACAGCTGCCTAGTATGCAAAGATAAGTAAAACATAGTACCTGCCCTCAAGGGACTCCTGGACTGTAAAAGACAGGCAACAACATAACCAGGGGTAAGGATAATTTATTTTGCTGATTAGGAATGAAACCAGGTTTTACAAAGTGGCTAACTCTGAGAAAATGGCAACAGACTGATCACCAAAGGAAATTTAAACAAATATACAACAATTAGAGAGTGATAGAAAAGGATAGTGATATTCAAAAGAAATAAGACTTAAGTACAAATAGAACACACAGATTTCCAGGTCCCATCAGGGAACAAGTTCAATATAAGTCAGTAGTTTTCATACATCAAGAACTGATGTGAAACAAAAATATTAAGAATGGAGCCTCCAAAACCAAAGAAGTAATATTTCTGTTCCCCTAGAAGAGAAGCTGGTCTTTACTAAAATAGCAAATTCAAATCTGGTCTTTACTAAAATAGCAAATTCAAATCTGTTTTCATTTGATCATCCTTTTACCTATTATGTGCAGAGAGTCATCTTGAAGTTAGATTATAAAAAATTAGAGGTGAGGCATGATGGCTCATGCCTACAATCCCAACACTTTGAGAGACTGAGGCAGAAGGATCACTTGAGCCCAAGATATCAGAACCAGCCTGGGCAAAATAGGGAGAGCCCATCTGTACCCCCAGAAATATAATATATATTACATATTATATATTATTTTTAATTAACTGAACATAGTGGCACATGCCTGTAGTTCCAACTACTCAAGAGGTTGAGGTAGGAGGATCACTTGAGCCCAGGAGATGGAGGCTGCAGTGAGCTGTGATCGTACCACAGGATCCTTTGTAATAGTGTCACAGGGTCCTTCGGGTGTTGCTTTTCTAGCCAGAAACCTCTGTGGTAGGTGGTGCCTTTGTTTGGGTTTTGCTTGGGCCCATTGGGCTCATTCTGCCCACTTGGCCTGGAATCAGCTGTGCTTGACTCACGTTACCAGCCTGGATCCCATATCTGCCAAGGGCGAGCCAGGCGCAGAGCAGCAAGAGGTGTGTGAGCAAACAATCATGGGGTCCAGCCACTGTGCACAGCCAGGCATGCCAGCTGCTGTGGTGGGGCAGGCAGCTCCATGCAAGGCTGTGGCTAGGTCAGATGTACCACAAGTGGCTTCTGCTACAGGCACCTGCATCTGAACGATGCATCTGAATGCAGTGGCAACTGGAAACTTGGAAACCCCAGGAACAGCAGAGCCTCAAAGAGGGTGCCGCAGTTGTAGCTCAGGGAGCCCCTAGGTCTGGGCTCCCCAGAAGGCCGTAGCTCTTCTCTCCTTCTCATCACCCACAAGATGGTGAGTAGGGGGTTGGGGGAGCATGCTTCAGCACTGTTTGTGTTACAGGTCTTTCAGTTTCACCATTTGGTGAGTCCCAAGTTCTTGTTCCACATCCAGGAAGAATGAGATATGGACAACTGGAGGGTGAGCAAGGTGGAAAGGAGTTTCATTGAGTGACAGAATGGCTCTCAGGAGACCTGAAGTGGGTAGCTCCTTTTTGCAGGCAAGTCGTCCCAATGAATGTCTAGCTCTCAGCAGAGAGGAGAGCTGTAGTGACTAGCTCCTTTCTGCAGGCAGGTCATCTAGAGGAGTGTGTGAGTCTGGCTGAGTCTGGGGTTTTTATGTGCTCAGAATGGAGGAAGTACATGCTGATTGGTCCATGGGCCGTCACGGGTGGGCCTGGAGAAAGCACCGTATAGTTAGGCAGGTGGTCATCGATGAAGTTGTCACTCTAGGCTGCAGACTTTGCTCAGAACTGGCAGCCCAGCCCTCAGGCTTCAGGCCATCCCCAGCCTGAAGGTGGGGTTTCACTGGGGACCTGCCCCTTCCTGCCTAGGAACCTATCTGCTTTTAATACCATCCATGGCACCCAGGCTGTCTATGCCAAGAGATGTCCATAGGTTCACGCCAAGCTGCCCTCAGCCCCCCCGGCCCCCCTCCTGCACTCATAGATGTCTAAAGTCCGGAGGGAGCCAGGGCAGCAGAGTGCTGGTGTGTCAGTCCTCCCCTGAGCATGTTCACACCCAGCCGCGTTGTGACAGCACCCAGGCCCACCCACAACTTTGCTCCACCCCAGAGTGGATGCCCAGAGCTAGGAGAGGCCAGGGAGTGAGAACAGGTACTTTCAAGCCTGTGGGGGCAGGGAGCTTACTGGTTCCCCGAGAGTGCAGGGATGCCTTGGTCTGGAGCCATGACTGGGTGGCTGCAGCTGTGCCTAGCAGCACAGGGCTCCTGCCCCACCAACTTAGTAGAGGATGGGGCTCCCGCCTGTTCCCAGCCCCCACCGGTTCCATGGAGAGTGCAGCCCTCGCTGTGCCTCCCCCACTGCAGCTGGCATCCCTACAGCAGCTGCTGCAGAGAGGCCACTGCCACCATGCACAGAGTGAGACCTTGTCTCAGGAAAAAAAAAAAAAAAGAAGATGATTCAGAGAACCAAGAAAGGCATAAAGGTGGAAAATAAAAGCCATTTTAAATGCTATAAAGTTGCTTAGTACAGAAAAAGGATTTCTACCTTCCTAACTTTCCAGTAACTGAAGGGCATTGACAAAATGGTTTTTTGAACAGAAATAGAGGAAAGGGCCTTATTTGTAGCAAAATAAAAATGAAACTAAGCATTAGAGAAACTTTTCTAGTGTAAGAGCTGGGAAAATTGGCTAGCCATAAGTAGAAAGCTGAAACTGGATCCTTTCCTTACTCCTTATACGAAAATTAATTCAAGATGGATTAGAGACTTAAATGTTAGACCTAATACCATAAAAACCCTAGAGGAAAACCTAGGTAGTACCATTCAGGACATAGGCATGGGCAAAGACTTCATGTCTAAAACACCAAAAGCAACAGCAGCAAAAGCCAAAATTGACAAATGGGATCTCATTAAACTAAAGAGCTTCTGCACAGCAAAAGAAACTACCATCAGAGTGAACAGGCAACCTACAGAATGGGAGAAAATTTTTGCAATCTACTCATCTGACAAAGGGCTAATATCCAGAACCTACAAAGAACTCAAACAATTTTACAAGAAAAAAACAAACAACCCCATCAAAAAGTGGGCAAAGGATATGAACAGACATTTCTCAAAAGAAGACATTCATACAGCCAACAGACACATGAAAAAATGCTCATCATCACTGGCCATCAGAGAAATGCAAATCAAAACCACAATGAGATACCGTCTCACACCAGTTAGAATGGCAATCATTCAAAAGTCAGGAAACAACAGGTGCTGGAGAGGATGTGGAGAAATAGGAACACTTTTACACTGTTGGTGGGATTGTAAACTAGTTCAACCATTATGGAAAACAGTATGGCGATTCCTCAAGGATCTAGAACTAGATGTACCATATGACCCAGCCATCCCATTACTGGGGATATACCCAAAGGATTATAAATCATGCTGCTATAAAGACACATGCACACGTATGTTTATTGCGGCACTATTCACCATAGCAAAGACTTGGAATCAACCCAAATGTCCATCAGTGACAGACTGGATTCAGAAAATGTGGCACATATACACCATGGAATACTATGCAGCCATAAAAAAGGATGAGTTTGTGTCCTTTGTAGGGACATGGATGCAGCTGGAAACCATCATTCTTAGCAAACTATCACAAGAACAGAAAACCAAACACCGCATGTTCTCACTCATAGGTGGGAACTGAACAATGAGATCACTTGGACTCGGGAAGGGGGACATCACACACCGGGGCCTATTATGGGGAGGAGGAAGGGGGGAGGGATTGCATTGGGAGTTATACCTGATGTAAATGACGAGTAGTTGGGTGCTGACGAGTTGATGGGTGCAGCACAGCAACATGGCACAAGTATACATATGTAACAAACCTGCACGTTATGCACATGTACCCTAGAACTTAAAGTATAATAATAATAATAAATTTAAAAAAAATAAAAATAAATAAAAATAAATTTTAAAAAAAGAAAATAAATCAGGAAAAAAAAAAAAGAAAAGAAAAATTAACCAAATACTTGAAAGTCAGTAATTGGCGACACTGCCTTCTTTGATTTAGGGGGGATCCTGCTTTTTGTTGAAGGTCTAGAAACAGAGATAATTTATTGTTTCCAATGATTTGGACAAATAGGATACCCTTTGGTTCGAAATTATTAGATACAACATTTTAGCAAATATATGAAATATCAATGACTTTTGTAATGTTAACATGTAAATAATGACAGTTAGATTTGGATTTGGGCTTTGAACTTCCCAAAGGAAAATTAAATTCATCAAAGCAAAGAAGCCCAGCTGGCATAAGCACTTGACAGATTCAAAAAAGATAGGACTGTTGGTTGTCTATAATAGATTCTATTCTCAACCTTTTGTTTCAGCTTTAACATTTCTGTCCTTTCAAATGCTACTCTATCCTGTCCACCTGCATCAAATGAGTAATAGCGTTTTACAAGTCGCAGCAATTTTTCTGAATGTAAGACAATGAGTGGCCATCTTTAGAAGGAAATTGCTTTCTAAGAATCAGGCTATCGTTTTTCATTTGAACTCATTAGTTGGTGCCTTCAAAGCTCTGCTTTTATATACTATGTATATTGTAGTCATACTACGTCCTTTGCATTTGTTTCCATTTATAAAGAGTACAATTAGCCTTTTTAATGCTTAATTCAGTCACAATTAAAGCTCCCCTAATGGTTAGGGATTGGTCTTTCCAAGGCTGAGAAGGTGTTTTTAATTATTCATTCCTCTGTTTGTGTCTTACAGCAGCCTCAGCTGTGCTTTATTATTCAAAGGTTAATGCAAACTGAGAAGTGGATAAATTAAATCTGCCCGGCAGCCAACAACCCAACATGTTAGCAGACACTGTAAGATGCGGATGGGCAGTGTAAGTTATTTCCATCATTGCAGCACTGCCAAAAGCAAAAACCACTAAATCCTTCAAAGATAGCCCACGTTGACAGGAATTATTAAGGGATACTACAAGTTGATGGTTCTTAAATAGCAGATCTTCTGTAAAATCTGTGTTTGTTTTGCTTACAAAGAGAAGGTAGTGGCTGAAATCTGAAAGGCCAATAAAAGCTACTGTAGAAAATTGATGTAGATACCATGACTAATGAACTTTGTATAATATTAAATCACCAACTTGAGTGCCAGAAGTCACTTCTATAAATGTTTTACAACAGCCAACTGCAAAATCTCACATGAAAGCTAGGGCGTAATAGGCCATCCTTAGACAACTAAGCAATTGAGTAGTGAACTATGACATAATGTGAAAGTGCTGTCATAACTTCACTGTTTTGAGCAACTAGATGTTTCTAGAGCCTTTCATTTGCGTCCTTTTGAAAATGTGTATTTATAGCTATAGAATAGCTCAGAATTTTATGGACTCTTAAGAGGGTGCCTTCTAGAAATACTGACCACAAATGATGTGGAGGGAAAATAACTCATTTTATCAAGGGACATAGATTTTATAAATAAACCAAAAGCCAAAAAGTAAACTTGAGTCTTCTGTTTGGTTACTCATCATCTTTCCACCAGGGTATTCTGTGTGGCTGATCTCTTAAAAACTTGTTACCATCTGGGGCTGCACTTCCACCAAGAGCCTTCATAGCTCAATTAATTACTTTGCATCACTTTTCTGTGGAACAGATAAGAAAGATAAACCTATCCCGTGCTGCCCACACTGTTCTTGACTCACTTTGACTGAAAACCCATCTAACCTTTGCTGATGGGCTAAAGGAAAGAAGGAAGGATAGGCGATGAAATCTGTGCCTGTCATTGACAGCCTGGATTCTTTTTTTTTTTTTTTTTTTTTTTAAATGCAAAGCCTGATTCTTTCATGAAAGCCACTACAAAGTTTTAGGAAATCCAGGTTTATGAGATTAAATAGGGATTTAAGGAGGAAAAAAGTAAGTAGAGCAATCTGATTTGAGAAGAATAATCCTATCTCACTTAGTTGTCACTAGGGTTAAAGAAGATGATGAATGTGAAAATGCTTTGTCAACTTGATAAGCCTATCCAGAGAATAAATATTGTTAAATAAATTGCCAAATAACTAACTGAATGTTATTATATAAATATTGTTAGTTTAATTGCTAAGTGTTTAGAAGATACTAGGACATACCTATAATTTCTTCAGACTATGGTAACTCTAGTCTGTACTTGTATTGGCACTTGCTTGTAATTCTAGTCAATTCTGGTCTCTTAAACAGAAAGGTAGTAAACTAATGTTGACACAATTTAGTGTGTCATTGCTGCTGTGGTCTTCTCTATCTCCTGCTTTCAGTCCACACTAAGCCTTGCTGTCAGAGTGTTGTATGGGAAAGAAGATGAGCTTTTCAGTGCCCATCTAGGTTTGAAATGCAGTTTCATCATTTACTGTGTAACCATTGCCAAGACACTGAATTTCTTTGACCTTTAGTTTTAGATAACATTTAAGTTTGCAGAGTGAAAATAATTTGAAAACTATATGTGAATGATAATACTTACAATTTTTGAAGAACCTACTCTTTGCCAGACACTACATTTGACACTGAATGTATATAAATATAAAATGTCTTCATTCTTGTTATAGCCTCACGAGGTAAAAAATGTTGCCTTTTTTACAGATAAGAGAGCTCAGTGATATGAAAGGTGCTCAATATCTGGCACATAGAAGATGCTCAGTAAACGGTGAATATTCTTATGTGGATTTCATTATGTGTTTCCTATTTAAAACCTTCCACTAGTGCCTGTCAAACTTTTAATGTACACACCAGTCATCCAAGGACCTTGCCAAAATTGTAGTTTCTCATTCAGTAGGTTTGCCCAGTGCTGCTTCTTGCTGGAGGCCCTCAGTGACTCCGTAGTCTGTAATAGTAGTTCTATCATGGTGATTCTAGTTGTTCATTAGATTCTGATTCATCTGGTCTGGTTTGGGATCCAGGCTTTTTTGTTGTTGGGGCAGGGTGGGAGTTCTAGAAGCTATTCAAGCTCTTTTTAAAGCAGTGGACTCCTTTTATTCAAAGAGTATTTAAAGAAATTATGTACTGACAATGTACACAAACACAGTGGAGTTTGTCTTGTTGAATCTCAGCTGGGGCGGGACCAGCAAACTGAATGACCCCAAAAGACCTCAGTGGAGCCGGAGCAACAGATTTGAATATCACAGTTCTCCGGAGTACTTTTCCAATTCCTTGTTATGTCATGTAAGGCCCTACCCTATCTAACCTCAGCCATCCTGGTATATTTGCTGTTCTTCCAACAGGCAACCCACTTTCTTCTCCCTGCCTTTTTCCATGAAGTGCCCTTAGTCTGTTATGCTTTATCTCCCTGTACCAGTTAAAATCCACTTCACCTTTCCAGCCCAGCTTAATTGCTTAATTGCCACCCCTTTTATGAAGCCTTTCCCTGGAGGAGATGCAGTTCATGTCAGAACCTCCTGTGGGACTTGTTCAAATCATATACTCATCCTGAGAGAACCCAATGTTTCTTTTTCTCAGGTCACTGCTGAAATGAAACATGGTACTACTGTGGTATAAGACAGGGTGAAGAAGCTCACCTACCAGGAAATGAAAACTTTTTTTTTTGCAGGGTTCCCATAGCATCTTGATTATGAATCCTGTGGAACAAATATGTCTTACCCTGTCTCTTCTTGCCCAGACAGGAAGCCCTTTGGGAATCAAGAATGTTCTTTATCTTGCCTAGATCACAGTACAGTGCCCTACACATAATGAGCACTGACACAAGATGTGTGTATTACTCCATTTTCATACTGCTGTAAAGAAATACCCAAGACTGGGTAATTTATAAAGAAAAAGAGGTATAATGAACTCACAGTTTCACATGGCTAGAAGGCCTCACAATCATGGCAGGAGGTGAAGGGGGAGCAAAGGCAGGTCTTGCATGGTGGCAGGCAAGAGAGTGTGTGCAGGGGAACTGCCCTTTATAAAACTGTCAGATCTCATGCGATTTATTCACTCTCAGGAGAACAGCATGGGAAAAACCCACCCCCATGATTCAGTTACCTCCCACTGGGTCCCTCCATGACACATGGGGATTATGGGAGCTACAATTGAAGAAGAAATTTGGGTGGGAACACAGTCAAGCCATTATCAGTGGGTAACTACTGAAAATAAGTCTCAGCACTGTATAGCTAGTATTTTAGTCCTGTGGGAGTCTTGATTTCCTGAAGTAATCATAGGAAAGTATTTAAGTGAGTCCACTTAACACTACATTTGTTTTTTTGAGATGGAGTCTCGCTCTGTGACCCAGGCTGGAGTGCAGTGGCATGATCTTGGCTCACTGCAGCCTCCACATCCAGGGTTCAAGCCTCCCAAGTAATCTCAGCCTCCCAAGTACAGTAGCTGGGCGTGGTTACAGGTGCCTGCAACCACGCCCAGCTACTTGTTGTATTTTTAATAGAGACAGGGTTTCATTATGTTGGCCAGGCTGATCTCCAACTCCTAACCTCAAGTGATTCACCCACCTCATCCTCCCAAAGTGCTGGGATTACAGGCATGAGCCACACCTGGCCTCAACACTACTTCTTGTTGGCAATCAATCAATATCTTTTATTCTTAGATTATTATTTACAGAGCCTATTTTAACTATCTAGCACTTTTCTTCCTGAACAGAGCTGACACTTGGCCTTTCTTCCCCTAAACTTAAAAAAAAAAAAAAAAGAAAAACAAAAACAAACCTCTTGTTTTTGTTGAAGTAGTAATGTGTGTATATCATGGAGGTGAGAGGATTAATTGTAAAGCCACTGTTTCAGAGTATGTGGGAACTTCAGCCTGGCACTGCCTTCAGATGTTATAGAATGGATGATGCAAAACTGAAGGTATTCTTCACTGAATTATAAACCAAGAATGGTGGGATTTATCAGGTCATTTGTGCATTTTTTCATGATCTCAGCATTTGGAGGGGAGAAGTATGGGGGACAGAGAGAGACATTAGCATGCAAGATGTCATACAGCTGGTATAGAAAAGGGAAATTAGAGCTCTTAAAGAGAAATTCTTACTGTTTCCATGGTATAAGTGCAGAGGTCAAGGAAGAGGTGAGCCCTCCTAGCTTCTTGCTTTGCCTGGTAACAGTAGTGTCACGGGATCCTCAGGTGTCACTTCACCAGCTGGAAACCTCTGTGACTGGCAGCGCCTCTGCTTGAGTTTTGCTCATGCCCACGGGGCTTGTTCCACCCACTCGGCCCAGCAGGCTGCACTCAGCTTGCACTACTGGCCTGGATCTTATACCTGCCAAGGGTGAGCCAGGCACAAAGTGGCGAGGGGTATGTGAGTGAGCAATCGTGAGGTCTGGTCACTGCGCACAGCCAGGTACACCAGCTCCTGTGGCAAGGCGGGCAGCTATGGGTGCCATCTCTGTGCAAGGCTGTAGCTGTAACAGATATACCACAAGAGGCTTCCACTGCAGGCACCCACATCCAGACAAGGGGAATGCAGTGGCATCTGAAAACTCAGAGATGCCAGGAACTGCAGAGCCCCATAGAAGGTATTACAGTATGTCACGGCTCTGGCTCAGGGAGCCCTGAGATCTGGGTTCCCAGGAGAGCTGCAGCTCTTCTTTATCTTTGACTGCAGCATGGCAAATGGAGGAGAGCATGTTTTCACAGGGGCATGTTTCAGCTTGTTTGTACTACAGCTCTTTCAGTCCCACCGTTCTGCTCCGGCCAATGGCTCCTGAGCTGACCTGGCCCTGCCACTGCAGGTTTCAAGTTCTTGTCCCACGTCTGGGAAGAATGAGGTTATGCAGACAACTGGAGGGTGAGCAAGACATAGAGAAGCTTTATCGAGTGACAGAACAGCTCTCAGGAGACCCAAAGTGGGTAACTCCTTTCAGCAGGCAAGTTATACCAATGAGTGTCTGAGTCTGGCTGAGTCTGAGGTTTTTATGTGCTCAGAATGAAGGAAGTATGTGCTGATTGGTCCATGGTCGGGCCTAGAAAAAGCACCATTCGACTGACCAAGAGGCATCAATGAAGTTCTCACTCTGGGTTGCATACTCCACCTTGGATTGGCAGCCCAGTCCCCAGACTTCAGGCGGTTCCTGTCTGCCTCCCACCACCATCAACATGCTGTCTGTGGTGCCCAGGCTGTCTATGCTGAGGGGTGCTTACAGGCCCATGCTGAGTTTCCCTCAACACCCCCAGCCTCCCTTCCTGAGCTCGTCAGCACCCAAAGCTTCAGAGGGAGCCAAAGTGGTGGGGATGGGGGGCTGGCATGTCAGCACCACCCCAAGTGTGTGCACACCCAGCCAGGTCGCAACAGTGCCCAGGCTCAGCTATAACTTTGCTCTGCACTGGAGCAGGTGCTGGGACCGGGAAGAGGCCGGGGAGGGGGAGCAGGCCCTTACGAGCCTGCAGGGGCAGGGGGCTTTCCAGGTCCTAAGAGCACAGGGATGCCCAGGTCAGAACCACTGCTGGGCAGCTGCAGCTGCGCCTAGAAGTGCAGGCCCCCACCCTGCCAACTCGGTAGGGTCTGGGGCTTCCACTGGGATCACCTGTCCCCTGCCCCTGCCAGCTTCACAGAGCGCACAACCCCAGACATGCCCTCCCCCACTATGGCCAGTGTCCCCACAGTGGCCAATCCAGATGCGCTACCACCACCATCAATAGCATAAACTTACATAGCCCTTACTATGAGCCAGGCACTGTTCTAGGCACTTTACACATATTAATTCATTTGATGCTCACATCAACTTTCTGAAGTAGCTACTTTTTCAGAGATGGACAACTGTAACATCAAGAGATTAAGTAACTTGTTCTGAGTTACAAGGTAAGTGGCAGTGCCAGGCTTTGGACCCTTCATCTCTGGATCTGAAGCATACTTTCTTTACCACTATGTCATGGTAATAGATTCATGTTTTACGATAGATATTTCTTTATTATTCTTCAACAAGCATTTATTAAGTGTCTCTGTGTATAGGTCACTTTTGCTGTTAGTCTTCTGGTTGCGTTGTCTTCCACTTCCTCTGCTTTGATAACGTTGGCTTCCAAACAGCATGGTAGAAGAGGACAGTGATGATGGGTCTTGGAGCTAGATGATTGTGTAAGGAATAAAAAAAAAAAAAATGCAGATAGTGGGATATCACAGCCAACCTTTTTAGGAATAAACTAGACAACTGTATGAAGAAATTGTTTATTATTTTCATAGATAGCCAAGAAACAAAAGATGTTCTCAGCCAAAGAAAAGTGTATTGAGTGTCTTGTAGGTATTTAACCTACTTTAGAAACAATTTGTCTTGATAATAACTATACAAATTACATTTCTTTTTTTTTAAATTAGACTTTTATGTTCTGGGGTACATGTGCAGAACGTGCAGTTTTGTTACATAGGTATACACGGGCCATGGTGGTTTGCTGCACCCATCAACCCATCACCTACATTAGGTATTTCTCCAAATGTTATCCCTCCGCTAGCGCCCCCACCCCCCGACAGGCCCCGGTGTGTGATGTTCTCCTCCCTGTGTCCATGTGTTCTTATTGTTCAACTCCCACTTGAGTGAGAATACAAATTACATACCTTAACTAATCTGTCTAAGATAGTTAATGTCCCTCCGATCTGCCCCATCTTAACTTCTAAATGGAATTTTTACTGTGATTACTTTTGTAAATATTAGAAAGTAATAATTATGCAATTAGAATGATACCAGGGAGCTTTACATTCCGCATGTATGAGTAGTAACATTTTTGAGAATTGAAAATTTTTGAGAAGGGATTTGGCTTCCTGAAAACTGTGTAGGGACAGCAGTGGTTTGCATTCTTGTCAAAAGCTTGTTTATACTGCAGATAAGATGGGTAGATACATTAAAACTCCACAGCTTCCCTCTCTAACAGGTGGGAGGTGGGGGTGGAATTAATTTAAGAAATACTCTTCGCTACATTGGCTAGCTCACAGGCCCAAGTGTTCTTACAGTACAGATAAGAGAGGCTATTTCTGGAAACCCTGAGTATCTTGAGGCCTTTCATTACATATTTGAAACATGCCCAGGAAGAAAAGGTTGAAAAATACACTCCAATGTGCATCTTAATCTCTGGTGTCCGTCAAGCAGGCTAGTTTATCATAATGGTTACCTTTCTGGTTTTTTTCTTCAGTCTTCGTATCTAATTGGCAGGAGTAGTGACAGGGTAAGAGTCTTCACTTTAGAATTAGAGCAGTGGTCCCCCACCTTTTTGGCACCATGGACCAGTTTCATAGAAGACAATTTTTCAACAGATGGCGTGGGTCGGGGGATGGTTTTGGGATGATTCAAGCACGTTACATTTATTATGCACTTTATTTCTATTATTACATTAATACATAATGAAATAATTATGTAACTCACCATCATGTAGAATCAGTGGGAGACCTGAACTTGTTTTGTACATCTAGACGGTCCCATCTGAGGGTGATGGGAGACAGTAACAGGTCGTTAGGTACTAGATTCTCATAAGGAGCGCACAACCTAGATCCTCGCATGCACACTTCACAGTAGGGTTTGCGTTCCTATGAGAATCTAATGCCACCAATGAGCTGACAGGAAGAGGACATTAGCATGCAAGATGTCATACAACTGATATAGAAAAGGGAAATTAGAGCCCTTAAAGAGAAACTTACTGTTGCCATGGTATAAGTTCAGAGGTCAAGGAAGAGGTGAGCCCTACTAGTTTCTTGCTTTGCCTGGTAACAACAACAGTGTCACGGGATAATGCGAGTAATACGAACAATGGGGAGCGCCTGTAAATACACATGAAGCTTTGCTCACTCACCTGCTGCTTACCTCCTGCTGTGTGGCCTGCTTCCTAACAGGCCATGGACTGGTACTGGGAGTTGGGGAACCCTGGATTAGAGGGTTCAGGTTTTCTTCTCTGGGTGTGACCTTGAGCAAAGCACTTCACTTTTCTGACCCTTAATATTATTGCCTTTGAAGTGAAGGCTTTCAGTGGAAGCGTTCAGCAGGGAAGGAGCCTTTTCATTTTTCCTAAGTATTCCTTTCTTTCCCCTTCCCCCCATATACATGCTGAGAATCACTGCTGAAGTGAGCCATTTTTACTGCAAGGAGGGAGAGGTATAGTGGAAAAGGGGACAAAAGGTTGAGAACAACACAGCTCATTTCTAGAGTCGTTTCAGCTAATTAAAGGATTGCAGATTTTGTAATTCAGTATTTTAATTCTGATTGATTTTATGCCTAATTGTCCAACTGAATGGATTTCTATTCCAGTTCTAATGCTTGCTTGCTTCTGTGTTATAAAAAAAGTTGAAATCTAGATGGTTTCCAAAGTCTTTATAATCATAACCTATTTCTAACAACCCATGTATATACAGGTTGAACATCCAAAATTTGAAAATTTTAAATCTGGAAAACTTTTGGTCCCAAGCATTTCAATAAGAGATACTCAACCTGTAAAAAGTAAGACTTAGTTCTTGTTGATTCCATGGTTGGTCTTTATGTTTACAAGTAAATGCGTATTATAAAAGTGTAGCTTAAAAAGGAAAGGAAGATTATACAGTTTTTCCCTGTAGTCTTTCTTCCCGTTTCCCAATTTCTCTACTTATCCCTGCTCACTACTTTATACAGTTATGTGTCTTAAAATTTTAAGTCTGTTGGCATAGTTGTGTACTCATTGCAGTGTATCCACACATTGGGAAAATGAAATATACACACAGGTAACACAAAAAGAGGCAGGGAAGTCGAGGAGTGTCATGAACTTGCTGAAGAAGTCTTCCTTTCTCAGTGACTCATAGAAGGCTAGTTTACTCTCTAAGCTTGCTGGCTACTACTTTCCCTGAGAAAGGGAAGTATTATGATTATTAAGTAGTAGTTATTTTTTCATTTAAAATATTCTTTTTCTTCTATTTATTCCTCTCTGCTAAGTTGTTGACAGTGATAACAAAGGGTACAGAGTAGGTAACAATAGTGACTTTAAAATGATATTTGGTGAAAGATCACCAAAATCATTTTTTTCGTCTTTACATCTCAAATCTGTAAAGTGTGCTTAGGGTAAACATCATTCCTGTTTATTAAGCTCTCACTGACCAAAAAGTACAAAATAATTATTTTTCTTAGAATATTTCAGGAGAATTAGAACCAGATGTTTAAGGACTAGAAAGAAGCCTTATGGAGGATAAAATTAACAGTCCAGTTCTGCATGGAGTTTAGTGTATGAAATGGATCTTTTCTATCAGCACTATTATATGCTAACTTCCTAAGATGTTTTGGTAGACTTTGGCAGTATTGGTTTTTAGAAAAAATTAATACAAATACAGGGAATCTCAGGGGTTTATGGAATACTAGTCTTCATTTGTCCTCCTCTCAGACACTACAGAACTGGCCTGTTTCTGAACACCCTCTGGGGGCATAGGGAATGCCTTTTCACTGTCAGTATAGAGTTCTTTTTTTCCTATGGTCCAGTTAATACTGTTTCTTAATATGTCCTTTTCCACCAAAATTAGAGGTCCTATGTATATGTTTTTATAACGTTTATATTTGCACAGAATGTTACCACTTCCAGAGGAGAACCTAGTACAGCTTTTAGCAGATCGGAAAGGTTGCAGCTAAGTTATGGACTAGGGGTCAAATAGAATGGTCAGACCTACAGAACATCTTATGCAAAAGCCAGGAGACAAGAAAGAGCCCAGCTCTCTTGAAAGCTCTGCAAGTAATTCCAGTATGATTGGAGTAATCGAGTTGAAGGGGAGCTTTGGGATGGCAAGGAGTGGGACCAGAAGTGTAAGCGGGAGCCAATTCTTTATGAAAGACCTTGTATGTTACAAAGAACTTTGGGCTTGATCATGAAGAACCTAGAGAAAGCAGGGAAGCAAAAGATCCTACTTAAAGGAGTTTCTGGAAATTACCCTATCTGCAGTTTGGTGAACAGATTGGAGGCAGGGAAACCATGCAAGACGCTGGTGCCATAATCTAAATGAGAGCTGATGCGGCCAATAATCATAGTACAGAGATAACACTGAAGTAAGATTCAACAGGATTTGGGGGACTTAGAGCAGAGGAGAAAAAAGAGGCATGGTCAAGGATGACTCTCAGATTTATGACCAGATTAGAGATGCTAACAGTTTGGTAGGTGATTGTCAAAGGTAGATAATGAGATACCCAGAATGAAGGTGAAAAGACTAGGTAGCTGACGGTAGAGCCCCTAAGGCAGACATTGAAGAGGACAAACAAAATGGAGTAGAAACCTAAATTAGAGGGAGACTGCCACTAGAGAAACACCTTCATTATTGTGTTGTATGCCAAAATCTCAATATCCCTGCAGCTAGCTTCCAAAGGGGCTTTGGACATAGGTGCAGTATATAGTTTGAATGTGAACAATGTACTTTCCCACAGGAAGGATGAATTCAGTTACATGAACTCTGCTTATAAGCAAGGATTGCTAAAGCTTTTGAAAAATCCCCTCATCATCTTCTCACTACCCCATCCCTAGTAATTTCAGGTCAGTTCCCTGGATTTACAGGGACTGAACACCTATTGTTCAGACAAGATGTTCCCTACCTGATCAGTCACACACATATTGTAAGAGAATTTCACTGGGTTGTGGGATTAACAGACAGCAATTCTCACTTGCTGTGTAGTATGATTAGATTTTTTAAACACACAGTTTAGGTATCCATTGCCGTTAAAACTTTATATTCAGCTAGCTTATTCTATGAATATTAATTTTAAAAAGCCCATTCCCCTTTAATTTCTTCTAGTTATGCCATCAATTATAATCCCTTCAATCAAGATTTAGACTTATAATATACATAGCTAATGTTTATTCAGCATTTGGTATGTTCAAGCAAGGTTCTAAGCACTTTTTTTGTAATAATATCATTAAACCTCCTAATAACCTCCCAACTTCTTTGATTCATGATGTAGAAATATACTGTGAGCTATGTATGTAATTTTAAATATCCTAGTAGTCACATTAAAAAGAGGAGAAAAGAAATAGGTGAATTTTATTTTAATACATTTTTAGCCCACCATTTCAACCTGTAATTATTATTAACCTGTAATTATTAAATAGATAAAGAGTAATTATTAAAATTACTAATGAGATATTTTACTTTATTTTGAGGTACCATCATCTCATTTTACTTACGAAGGGATTGAGGCACAGAAAGGTTAAGTGAAAAGTGGTGGCAAGTCAGACATATTCTTTCTATGGAGCCAGAATCCCAACATTGCCAAGGCATCCTTCCTCTTTACGTGTCCCAAAGTCAGTGTTAAGTAAAAAAGCAGTAGACAGAGCCAAAAACTCTTGGTCTTAGAATCACAGATGTGGCACAGCAGATTGAAAAGTATTCAGTATATTAAAAGCATCTTATGATCTTAAGTAAAGACAGTGAGAGCCTAATTATTTTCATGACTTTTATTACATGTAATATTTCAGCTGTACATAGGGGCTCATCCACTGTAGGCTGCAGCATGGGAAGCTGAACGTGGTTTGATTCCGTTGCAGAATTTCTCCTGAAGCAGCAACCTTGGGCATTCAGCCAAATCGTAATTTGCTGATATTTTTCATTCTAAAAGATTTACCTCATTGTGTTTTTATTTTGAAATTTAACTATGAAAGCTTTAGGTTTTTTTCTTATTTAAAAAAAAAATCTGAAAATAAAACAGTAAGGGAATTGATCATTTTCAGAATGTTGCAAGTGGGAAAACATTACTAAATAACCTAATACCTGAAAATCCTGATGTTAAATAAACATTCTATTCATTGATAATTTGAATTTCCTAAGAGTGGCAGCAGTGAATATACACGTTTTCTAAAGTTCTGCTATGTCTAAATATACATCATAAGATTAGTTTACAGAATCATTACTATTATTTTTTGATGTACACATCTTTGTAGCCTTGTTTTTCAGTTCTGAAACCATTCTTATAAATTTACAAAACAGCCTCTTTGAGTGTATTTTTGATCATCTACAACATGTAACAGCAACCACAACAGCAACTGACCTTTGGAGGGTTACTATTTTCCAAGTTCTGTGAGTACAATTCTACTAAAAATTTACAAGATTGGTACTATAATTATCTCATTTTGCAGTCAAGGAAACTAAGACATAGAAAAATTACACATTTACCCAGGTCCTACCAGGCTTTAAATGCCAAGGCTAGGATTCAGACAACTTAGTCTGACTCCAGAGCCTGTTTATGTTCTTCATCATTGCTCTGTACTACAAGTGTCCTCCGGCACCAAATTTTATTTGATCAGCTTGAGAAATAAGTGATCATTAAAAGAAAAAACAGTCTACAGATTTCTTTTTTTTTTTTTTTTTTTTTTTTTTTTTTGAGACGGAGTCTTGCTCTGTTGCCTAGGCTGGAGTGCAGTGGCCGGATCTGAGCTCACTGCAAGTTCCGCCTCCCGGGTTCACGCCATTCTCCTGCCTCAGCCTCCTGAGTAGCTGGGACCACAGGCACCCACCACCTCGCCCGGCTAGTTTTTTTTTTTTTTTATATTTTTTTAGTAGAGACGGAGTTTCACCGTATTAGCCAGGATGGTCTCGATCTCCTGACCTCGTGATCCACCCGTCTCGGCCTCCCAAAGTGCTAGGATTACAGGCTTGAGCCACCGCACCCAGCCCAGTCTACAGATTTCTTTCTCAATTCTCGATTCATGATACAGAAATATGATGTGAGCCACGTATGTAATTTTAAATTTCCTGATAGCCACACTAAAGGAAAAAGCAATAGGCGAAGCATATTTTAATAAATTTTTACGCCAGTACATTCCAAGTATTACCATTTCAACATGTAGTTGTTCGTTAAAATTATTAAATTAATAGGTAAATAGTAATTAAAAATTTTTTTTTTTTTTTTTTTTTGAGACGGAGTCTGCTCTGTCGCCCGGGCTGGAGTGCAGTGGCCGGATCTCAGCTCATTGCAAGCTCCGTCCCCCGGGTTTACGCCATTCTCCTGCCTCAGCCTCCCAAGTAGCTGGGACTACAGGCGCCCGCCGCCTCGCCCGGCTAGTTTTTTGTATTTTGTAGTAGAGACGGGGTTTCACCGTGTTCGCCAGGATGGTCTCGATCTCCTGACCTAGTGATCCGCCCGTCTCGGCCTCCCAAAGTGCTGGGATTACAGGCTTGAGCCACCGCGCCCGGCCTAATTAAAATTATTAATGAGCTATTTTACTTTCTTTTGCATTAAGTCTTCAACCTTTGGTGTATATTTTACACATACAGACAGCAAATTTCAATTTGCCCTAGCCACATTTCAAGTGCTTAATAGCCACATGGCTACCATATACAGCAAAGTTTTGGATGTTGGGTTCTCAACTGGTACATATCCAAATAGGAGTGGGGCAGAGGGCTGTGCAGTTCAAGAACCACTGCTATAACCTTTGGGATTTCAAGTGATACATTTCTAAAATGTTAGATGATTTCTAAAATGTTAAAATTTTTGACCGGGCGCGGTGGCTCAAGCCTGTAATCCCAGCACTTTGGGAGGCCGAGACGGGCGGATCACGAGGTCAGGAGATCGAGACCATGCTGGCTAACACGGTGAAACCCCGTCTCTACTAAAAAATACAAAAAATTAGCTGAGCGAGGTGGCGGGCGCCTGTAGTCCCAGCTACTCGGGAGACTGAGGCAGGAGAATGGCGTGAACCCAGGAGGCAGAGCTTGCAGTGAGCTGAGATCTGGCCACTGCATTCCAGCCTGGGCGACAGAGCGAGCCTCCGTCTCAAAAAAAAAAAAAAAAAAAAAAAAAAAAAAATTTATATAAGGGAAAGAGTATTAGTTTTATATGCATTTTGTTTGTTTGTTTGTTTTTGAGAGTCTAGAGTCTTACTCTGCCACCCAGTCTAGAGTGCAGTGGTGTGATCTTGGCTCACTGCAACCTCCACCTCCTAGGTTCAAGCAATTCTCCTGCCTCAGGTAGTATCCCATCTCCTATCTCCTGGGATAGGAGTATCCCAGATACTCCTCCCAAGTAGCTGGGATTACAGATGCCCACCACCACACCTGGCAAATTTTTGTATTTTATTAATAGAGATGGGGTTTCACCAAGTTGGCCAGGCTGGTCTCGAACTCCTGGCCTCAAATGATCCTCCTGCCTCAGCCTCCCAAAGTGCTGTGATTGTAGGCTAGTTTTATATGCATTTTAGAAGACTAGTTGGTTATCAAGATAATTTGTTGCTACTGGCTAAGATTTCTTAAAGAGGCACACTTTGACAGCATAAACCAATTCAGAGTGATAATATTAGCTGGGTTATTTTAGTCCACTGTTAATAACTACATAGACAGCTGACTAACTTCAAAGAACCAATACAACTTGGAGTTCTGACTGAGAGCCAAATAAAACTTGGAATGGGCAAAAATTGGGTTTATGTTATCTGCAGACATTGCCCTTCTTGGTGGGATACTGCCGTCTTCTACTTCGGAGTCCCTTCCTCAGCCGCACTATTTGGTAGCGACTCCTTATTTAGCCTGTATCTTATAATTTACTGTGGTTACCATCCTTGGGAGGCTATTTTAAGATTTCTTACAGTGACTCAGAGAAATTATAGCTTGGGATTTGCTAGATGTGTTTGTGTATGTTATTTCATAGCTGTATACACTCACCTGTGTGTTTTTTTTAACTGAATTTATTCATCTACCTTGAAGTAATGTTGTAACTATAAACCTGTAATTTTCTCTACTTTTAAGCTCTTCCTTCTGATAAGGTTATCTATTCGTATTGGGTTTAATTATAGCTCAAGGCATAACCATGTGTGTTATTCATCTGAGTGAGTGAGCCTGTCTGGCAACAAGAGGCTGTTGTTACCAAAGCTTTATTGTCATCTGGGCTGAATATACTCTGTCTGTGCCTCATTGCCAGCCTCAGGAGAAGGAGGTAATGGGGCAATGGGGGAGGAATGTTGTACTGTAGTCCCTTACACCACTGCTTCTCAATATATTCCAGCCCTTTGCAATGAACTAGGATAACTGTGATTTTATTTACTTCATCTTTTTTTAAACAGAAATCAAACACTGGAAATAAAATTTAACTCTGCTTCATTTCCCATCTCTACATCTTATTTCCTCCCATCTCCCCACTCCCCCTCATCCGTTGTTGTTCTCATAACCATTATCATGAATTTAGGTTTATCTTTCCAGATAATTTCTTAAAAGACTTGGACATAGATATGTATCCATAAATAATATAAAATATTCATACCATAGGACCTGTAAATTCATACAGTAGGATCTTATAAATTAAAGAGTAGGATCTGTTTTTAATTTATACAGTAGGATCACACTGTACATATGCAGCACGTTGCTTTTCTCACCATATTGGTAGATTTTGACATAATTTTTCTTAATGTAAGAATTTGGTACATATGTAATAACGTATCTAACACATGGCAGATTAGAAAACCTGGTAATAAAACAGAAAGCACCTGAATCCACTGCACACACTGAGAAGTAAAACATACCCAGAACCATTGAAGCTCAGTATGCTGCTTCTCCAACCTCTGCTCCCACCCAGGAAACCACTCTTCTGAACTTTCTTCCTACTCATTTTCTTTTCTTACCTCATATTTATGTGTCCCTCAACAGTATATATCCTTGTTTGCTTGCTTTTAAGCTTTGCAGAAATAGTATCATACTGTATATATTCTTTTTAGTCTTAATTTTTTATTCAGTATATTTTTAAGATTCATTCATGTTAATCTGTATATTTTCACTGCTGTATAGTATTCCTACCCATTTTTCTGTCAGTAGCCATTTGTGTTGTCTCCAATTTTACTATTATAAATAGTGCTTCTATAAACATTCTCAATGTCTTCTGGTGGTACACACATGTAAAAGTTTCTCTGTAGTATATACCTGGGAGTATAATTGCTATGTTGTAAAATAGGTGTACAGTTGACCCTTGAACAACTCAGGAGTTAGAGGTACCAACCCCCCGTGCCATCAAAAATTTATGTATAACTTTTGACTTTCTCCAAATTTAACTACTAATAATACCCTACTGTTGACAAGAAGTCTTACTCATAACATAAACATTTCAGTTAACACATATTTTGCATGTTATATGTATATATGCTGTATTCTTAGAATAAAGTAAACTAGAAAAAAGAAAATATTAAGAAAGTCATAAGGAAGAGAAAATGCATTTACAGTATTGTACTGTGTTTATTGTTACCCTAAGTTTACATCATCTGTTTACAAGATGAAATGGCAGCTAACCACAACTGTAGACCTCAATCTACAGTGTATATCAAGTAGTTCAACTTTTCCTTGTAATGGCATGACTTTTCTCTGCTTGTTGGGAGCACTTCCAGCATCACTAGTGGCCCTTCGTATGGATCCCATGGTGTTATTTAAGATTTACGGTATTGCACAAACACAATGAAAAATAGGCGAGAACTGAGAGAGATCAGTTTTTACCGCAGTAT
The DNA here is from genome assembly GCF_037993035.2 of Macaca fascicularis. Taxonomy (NCBI): domain Eukaryota; kingdom Metazoa; phylum Chordata; class Mammalia; order Primates; family Cercopithecidae; genus Macaca; species Macaca fascicularis. The sequence goes on along the minus strand of NC_088376.1, from coordinate 24,866,154 downwards.
GCAATTTGCTGGAGAGATGAACTGCTCATGCAGAGATGATTTTTGTCACATGGCATTTTAGGCATTTTAGGCAGCTATTGGCAATAGCTGAGTTCATTGCAATAGCAACACGAGGTGGCTACAAAATTATTACAGTAGTACAATATGTACCACAGTTACTTTTATGCATTTTATTGTGATTTAATACTCTGTGTTTGCTTACATTTCTTTTAAATGCACATGGCATCATGTATCGTTTGTGTGGATAATTTTAACTTTTCCATAAGAGATTGGTATATATTTTCTGGTAGTAAATGAGAAAAACTAATACCTTTGTATATTTTGTGCACTCATGACATTCCTAACTTTCTTTTAATTTTTCAATATTTCTAGGCTAGTGCTTTGTCAGCAAGTTTTTTCAAATTGTCACAAATCTCAAATTTTTCTAGCGTATTCTCTTGAAATTTACTTCATCTAAGTTGACTCATGCAATGCAGACCTGTTGTTTAGGGGTCAACTGTATATTCAGCTTAACTAGATGAGCCTATGTTCTTATCCAGAGTGATTACTCATACTCATCAGCAGTACATAGCAGTTCTAGTTTTTCCACATCCTCATCAACACATGGTTTTATCTGGCATTTATTTTTGCCTTTGCATTTTGTAAAATAATATTACTGAATTGTGATTTTCAGTTTCATTTCCCCGATTTTGATGATATTGAGCATTTTTCATATGATTATTGGCCATTTGTGTTTCCCTTTTTTTGGAAATATCTATGTATTTTTTAATAGAGTTAGTCTTTTTTTAGTTGATTCTTAAGAACTTGTATATTCTCAACACTAGCATTTGGTCACTTTTATATGATCCAAATATCTTTTCTCAGTTTGTGGCTTGCCTTGTCACTCTCTTCAGTCAAACTCTAAAATTTTGACTTTTGCATTTAAATATTTAATCCATCTGCAACAGAGTTTGTTTATTTACTGAGGGTAAAAATTCAGTTTCTCTGTTTTTCAAATATAAAAACTTTTCCTAGTCCCATCAGTTGACATAAATCAGGTTTTCATATGTGTGTGGAAAAGTTTGAGGAATTTCTTTGAGCTTCCAAAAAAAAGTTGTAAATCAACTTGTTGAATTTTGGTTTTAAAAAGCAGTTGGACTTTTTAATTGGAATTGCGATTAATCAATTTGGGGAAATTGACATCTGATATCAGGTCTCCCTACCCATAAACTTGGTATCTCTCTCCATTTATTTAACTCTTATGAGTATTTTTCAGTGAGTTTTATATAATTTTCTCCATAAAGATCTTACACATCTTTTATGACTTTATTCATAGCTTCCTTACAAGACCTATTGCAACTCATTTAAAAATACATATTCTAGGAGCCAGTTGTGGTCCAGTGATGCGTGCCTGTAAACCCAGCTACTTGAGAGTCTGAGACCCAAGAATGACTTGAGCCCAGGAGTCCAAGACTAGCCTGGGCAACCTAGTGAGACCCTGTCTCAAAAAAAAATATTGCATTTTCTGGTGGTGTATTGAAATGAAGTTGATATTTGGATATTGAGCTTATATCTAGCAATTTCGCTAAACTCTTTTTATTAAGTTTAATACATTGTGTATATATACATATATATAGTATTTAGGTTCACAGGGAAAAAAGCCCATATATATATGTAGTATTTAGGTTCACAGGAAAAAAAGCCCATATATATATACTACAAATACTATTTTATTTCTTCTATCTCAATCCATATACCTTTTATTTTTCCTTCTGATTTTCATACTTTGATAAATATGATCTCTAGTACAGTACTGATTAGAAGTGGGGATAACAGCCATTCTTGTCTTACTCATCAATTTAAAGGGAGTGTTTTTAATATTTTACCATTGAATATAGTAGTTGATGTGAGGTTTTTGATAGATGTCTTTTATCAGGTTAAAGAAGTTTCCTTCTATTCCACTTTTGCTAAGTTTATGGAGTTTTTAAAATTACGAATGGCTGTTTGTGATAAAATGGCTGCTTAGTAATGAGTTTTTTGTAGATATAAACTCATTTCAAAATAAGAGGGAAAAGAAGCTGAATCCTTATTGGCAACAAAATCTTTCCCAAGCCTCTTAATAGGGTTGCCTACTTTGTTATAGGGTGTGAGGAGAATTTCTAGTATTCTGTTATTATTACATGTAGGTAATAGCTTGATGAAACAAAAAGAACACTGGAAAGCTAAATCCTAATCTCATTTTGCCCTTCTTTTCACCTGAGAGAACTAATACAATTCACTTGACTCACGTGGGCCATATTGTTTTCAGCAAAATTCTCTGAAACTCAGAGACATGTGTACTGCTAGTAGCCGCGTGGCTTCTTCATTTGCTTTGTTATTAATCCATCATCATCCAACATACTGACTTAGGAGGCACTAAGGACAAGGTACAACCTATTCCTCAAGCACCTTCTAGAGGGGGTGGAAAGAAGCAGTAGTTACAAAACACAGTTATGAAACAAAATGATACATCTTACCATCTACAGACCTTATTGCTCATAATGTGTGGGTCAGGAAGTCCTTTGGGTGGGAAGAAAGAAAGGAAGATTCAGATGGGATATGATATTTGAGCAGAGACTTTGGATGATGAACATTGAACCTCCTTTGTGTTCTCAGTTGTTAGCAAAGGGATCAGACTAGTCATTCCCCAGAGGCCCTTCTAACTTTGAAATTTTGTCTCTGACATCACAAATAATTTCATGCTTTCATTAAACATTTGTGTTCCTACCTCTGGCCTATGGTCCTTGGATTCTTGTTCCATAGGCTTAGGGTTGTGAATGACAAAAGAGGATCTTGGTGTTCTTTTATTAAGTAATAACAATATGAATCTTAACAGAGTTAACTGATTAACTTTTTGTGTTTTTATGGAATTGCTCAATTGGTTATCATAAATAGATTTTGTTAAATTCCAGCCTGTATATAATTTCTAAGCACATTTCATTTGTATGTCTTATTTCAGTGCTGGACCCAAAGGAGACAACATTTATGAATGGAGGTCAACTATATTGGGACCCCCAGGATCTGTCTATGAAGGAGGGGTGTTCTTTCTTGACATTACCTTTTCACCAGACTATCCGTTTAAACCCCCTAAGGTCAGTATGAATTTTCATTGGTTTTTAGCAATATGGATTATATTTCTAGATACATATACTTATTCTTAAATATACATTTCTAGGGATGCATGTCTATTCTGTTGTCACAGACAGCTTCCCAGGATTGATAGTGTATAAAATGAAACAGTGTAAAAAAATTGTAGGTTATTCCTCCACCCCAACTTTTTACTGATTTCCTTGTTTTTTTCTCCTCCTTTTTCTCTTCATTATCTCCTTTCTTTGTTATACATTTTAATGTAATATAAAACACCATGTTTTATGGGTGAAAATGGGGGCATAAGATTGGGCCAGGGTTAGTACCAGAGCCCAGAGAATCAGACGTAGCCTGGAGCCAGAGCCCAAGCAAGCTAAGCGCAATAATCAGGCTAAAGGAGAAGGAAGCCTTGCCAAGGCAAAGTTTATAGCACGAGCTATGGAGGTTTGAGTTTTGGTGCCTCTAGAGTTCAGCTGCTCACATGTAGTACACATGGACTAGTATGGAAAGTATGACCCACAGAGACGTAAAAATCATGTTAAGAAAATTTAGTAAAGAAGTATTTATAATAGTTCATTAATGAAACTAATTAATGAAAAGTCATTTATGTTCATATCTGATGTGCAAGAGTGTAGTGAAATCAGAACATGAAAGAACTCTCACTTATTTAAGCCAAGATTATATACTTTAGAAAGTCTTTACATTCCTTTCTACTGCCTATAAGTCAGATGTTTTTAAATCATGTCATCTCTATTAGCATTTGTTCTCCACTATGGCAAAGGAAATGACCCTGAGGACACTATGTTTTGGCTACCAAGAAAGAATTCTCATCTGGCCCTGACTTAAGGTCACAATGCACAGGGATAGAAAACTTGTTTGCATTGTGTAGGTTGGAGTAAACAATATAAGAAAACAAGAATAAGACTAGACTTTCACGATGACTTTCTATAATTACCCTCCCTCTTCTTTTTTGCCCCTGCTCTTCCTTTCTTCCTTCCTTTCCATTGATGCTTAGATAGTGTTACCAAAGCAAAAAGTAGTAACTATAATTATCCTCAATGAGGAAACCAAGGACAGAGGAACTAAGTAACTTGTCCAGCATTATGCATCAAGCAAAAGGTGGTATAAGGATTTGAATCTGGAAAGCCTGGCTCCAAAGCCCATACTTCTTCCTACGTTACACAATACATTTTATTCAAGCTGTCAGGGCTGGTGGCACTGGTGACCACCAAGAGCTTGCATTTGGCAGATTTTCAGTGACAAAGCCATAGGAAATCTAATACTTATCTTCTCCCTTTACTGGATGGGACCCTTATACCTTTCTTTTCTGCTTTAGACCAGCCCTTACGTTACCTGGAGTATCTGTTGTACTACGAGGGATGTAAGGACCTTTCTTTCTCAGCCTCTACAGTAAAGGATGCACAGAGTGAGGAAGGGGGAAGAAACTCAGACCAGGATATTGTGCTGCTTGTAAATCTGATGTGATCTGTTCCTTGAGATTAGCAGTTTCAGAAAATGTGTGGGCTTACCCAATTTCTGAATGACAGAAATGTGTGGTTAAACAAAGCTCGAATAAGCTGAAGGGGAGAGAGTCAATCGCATTCTTGACGTTCTTCACTGAGTCGAGCACTCTACTGGGCATCAGCTCTGCCAACTCATTTCTTCTCCAGAACGCTCCAGTAAGACTAGGGTGTTCCCCTGTCACAGAGAAGGAAACATAGATGAGACTTAGAGAGGTTTTCCAAGAATGTACAACCAGGAATCTACTGAAGTCTGACTCCAGGGGCTATGTACTTTCCACTGAATTATACACACTTGCCATGGAGAAGTTGACTGGTAAAAATAGGGCATGGGAAGAATGCTTTATCTGTCCTCAAATGTTTCAGGGACTATGGTGTGGGTAGGCGTTGGACTTTATCCAAGATGGTTGGATGGGACAAAAATAGAAGCAGGAGGGTGTCAGTTACAGGGAAGTAGATTTCAATTTTTTCTGAGGGAAATCTGACCCACAGTTGGACAGTCAACTTGTGTGTGACTCTACTTCTGAGACACCACACTTCCCTTTACTAGGAGTGTTCAAGAAAAAACTGAGTTACTACCTGTCAAGAATCTTACCAGAAAATAATTGAATCCCTCCACGTAATGAGTTGGACCAGACTATCTCTAAGGAGAAAAAAAAATCAAACTTTGGTACCTAGAACCACAATTCAAATGCACATTTGATAGATACCTGTGGAAAGTTTTTAAAAGCAAATTATCACCTCCTAATATATCAGTTTTAGAAATCAGATTTTGTAGATAGGTGTGTTACTCGAGGGAGAAAAAACTTGGTGTGTAGTGAAGGCTATTAAGTAAAACAAATACTTTTATTAATAGTTTTGATGTAACATCTCCATGCTTTTCTAGTGTCCTGTTAGTTTAAATAGTACATGTTTCAAGTTGTCTTGGGTTTTTTTTCTCTGCTACTTGGTATTTTTCTCTCCTTTGCTCTTTTTTTTTTTTTTTTTTCACGTTAGCCATGCATTTTGATTCCTGCAGCATTTCCCAGTACTCTGAAGAATGAACCAGGGAAGCAGTAGTTGTCAGGGGAAATTACTTATAAGAGCAGAGGCTTATAAAAACATCGGATGGGCTAACTGATGGTTATTTGTGTGGATATACATACCATAAAATTAGTCCATAGCATGATTGGGTTCATGAGATTATTTTTTCCAAATTCTCATAAATAGAACCTTTTATGAGGACTTCTAAACACTGTAGAGCTCCAGTGTAGCTTTTAAAGGTCAGAGGAACGATTTGAGATGCCCCTTCTTGTTGCAGGAACTTTTTCACAGTAGGGCTTGGTCAGGTTGAACACCCTATCTTCCACTGCCCAATTTTTAAAAATCAGAGATGAGCTCTTCTAGTAATTTCTTCCAGAATTTGCCAAATTCTAATAAGGCAAGCAAAACAATTACTACCTGAGTACATAACGTTCATTAAACTTAGTGTTCTAGTTTTAAATAGGTTGAGTACTAGTACTTTTCAAATGCTATATTTCAGTACAATTTTTAGGACATTGAATTTCTTATATGTTTATGCCTTTTACTTAACCTATAGCACAATTTTACTATTTCAAAGTAGGTAAGGCATTTTACATGATATCTTTTCTTGTGTGACATTGTCCATTGCATCTGTTGTCAGGTCTTCAATTGAGTACTTAACCACCAATTATAATATTATTTCTCTGAGAAAATACCTGTTTAATAGAACTCCATCTAGGAATACTACATTATGGCCAAAAAGAAAAGTGTAATGAACTGCTAGTGTTCGAAGTATAAAAGCTTTTTATGCCTATTTGTTTTTCAGTGTAGACATATGTTTTAATGTTTTAATTCAGATATCTGTTTTCAAGGTAGAAGTTGCTTTGTTTTTTTGTTTGTTTATTTTTTGAGAAACAGTTCACTCTTTTGCCCAGGCTGGAGTGAAGTGGCACGATCTCAGCTCACTGCAACTTCCACCCCCTGGATTCAAGCGATTTTCCTGCCTCAGCCTCCCGAGTAGCTGGGATTATGGCGCCTGCCACCACACTCGGCCTATTTTTTGTATTTTTAGTAGAGACAGGGTTTTGCCATGTTGGCCAGGCTGGTCTCGAACTCCTGACGACCTCAGGTGATCCAGCCACTTCAGCCTCCCAAAGTGCTAGGATTACAATCATGAGCCACCACGCCCGGCCAGAAGTTGCTTTGTGTTTTGTTGGGGATTAGCTTTTAGATTCATAGATAATTAGTTTTTAAATTTATAGGTAATTACTCATCAGCCAGGTGCAGTTGCTCACTCTGGTAATCCCAGCACTTTGGGAGGCTGAGACAGGAGAATCACTTGAGATCAGGAGTTCGAGACCAGCCTGGCCAACGTGGCAAAATCCCGTCTCTACTAAAAATATAAAAATTATCTGGGCATGGTGACTCACACCTGTAGTTCCAGCTTCTCAGAAGGCCGAGGCATGAGAGGTACTGCCCACGAGGCAGAGGCTGCACTGAGCTGAGATCACGCCATTGCACTCCAGCCTGGGGGACAGAGCAAGACTCTGTCTCAAATAAATAAATAAATAAATAAATAAATAAATAAATAAAATTACTCCTCAAAGTGCTCAAAATCTGTACTTTATTTTAAAAGTTTAATATGTAAGTATTTTAATGTTATTCATTTTGCAGCCTACATATTTGTTATAGAATTAAAAAACTATTGCAGATAAGCAAAAGGGAAAAAAATTACCTGTAATCTCCCCCAAACTGATTATTCATGCCATTTAGGTATATCTGTTTTAAGACTTTTGTTTCCTTCATTTGTATCATATACATATAAATATGTACACATACAGGCCTGTACATATATATACACATAAACACACATACACCTTTTTACAAAAATTGGGCCATACTCCCCATGGCTTCATGTTTACTTTTTTATCTAATGTTATATTTTCATCCAGTGCCACATATTATATACTTCCAGTAAACATTTAATTGTGTTACAGTTATATGGGCTACCTAGTATTCCGTTGTATAAATATACCAAAATTTAATCACTTTCATGTGGCTGGACATTTAGGTTCTTCTCATTGCTTCTGTTATAATCAGTGATGTGATGAACATTCTTAAAATTACATATTTTTTATACTTTTATGATTATTTTCTCAGGTTAAATTTGTTGATGTAGAATTTCTAGGTAAAGAGTTTGCGCATATTTTAGAGTTTTTGGTAAAGATTGACAAATTGTGCTTCAGAAAAATTGTATCAGTTTACATTGTAACCATCAACATGACAGTGTAGAACTTTCCTACACTCCCCTCAGCTTTGAGTATTTTAGGTCTTTTTTACTGGCAGTAGATGAAAAGTGGTATCTTATGGTTACATGAATTTACATTTATTTGACTACCTGTGAAATGTATGACAGTTTTCATGTATACTGTTGTCCTATCTCATTATTTCTTTTTGTGAATAATATAAAAAACATTTTATCTTAGAAGTCTTACAATAGGCTGGGCGCGGTGGCTCAAGCCTGTAATCCCAGCACTTTGGGAGGCCGAGGCGGGTGGATCACGAGGTCAGGAGATCGAGACCATCCTGACTAACATGGTGAAACCCTGTCTCTACTAAAAATACAAAAAACTAGCCGGGCGTGGTGGCGGGCGCCTGTAGTCCCAGCTACTCGGAGGCTGAGGCCGGAGAATGGCGTGAACCCGGGAGGCGGAGCTTGCAGTGAGCTGAGATTGCGCCACTGCACTCCAGCCTGGGTGACAGAGGGAGACTCCGTCTCAAAAAAAAAAAAAAAAGAAGTCTTACATTAACAAAATTAACAAGGATGCTTGAAGAATTCAGAAACTAAAGGAATATATTATGTTGGGTTTTTTTTTCTACCAAAAACACTTTGAAAATATTATGACACTCTATCTAATGTTTCTGTTTCAGACATTCTTTCTTTTTTTTTTTTTTTTTTTTTTTTTTGAGATAGGGTCTCACTCTGTGGCCCAGTGACGTGGGTGACGTGATCATGGCTTACTGCAACCTCCACCCAGTCTCAAGTGATCCTCTCATGTCAGCCTCCCAAGAGGCTGGGACTGCAACCACACACCACCACACCTGGCTAATTTTTTTTTTTTTTTTTTTCTGGTAGAGAGAGGGTTTTGCCATGTTGCCCAGGCTGGTCTTGAACTCCGGGGCTCAAGCAATCTGCCCACTTTGGCCTCCCAAAGTGCTGGGATTACAGGCGTGAGCCACCACCCCTGGCCTGTCTTAGAAATTCTAATGACTTACATCCTCACTCAGGACTCATGTTAGGTAACAGGTCAGATATTTGTCTTTTCAGTAGAAATGCATAGGGGTAACACATTTTTAATTTGGCTTTTTCTGTCTCACTGTGGATCTGTACATGACATAAAAAATAAGTGTTCATTCTAAATAGATTTGGAATTAGGTAGGTGAGAGAGTCATGAATGTTTGTTTTTAATTTTCAGTGTTTCAGGCCACTTATACACAGGTTAGACATGCTGTGTCCATGTTCCTGGGAAACATTGTTTTCTTTGGTAATGGCAAGAAGATAGTATCTGCTGGTGATAAAATTTGTGCCTCAGGTGTTTTATAAAACAAGACAAAAAATTACATCAATAAAGTGTAAGTGAAATTAAGAATGATATTCAAAATCTTTTTAAATATAATTTGTTCTTTCACTACAAATTTTAGCAAGTACATTTTAAAATCCTAGAGATCAACTCAGAGCATATCAGTTTATGGGTTTGTTTGTTATTTTTTATAAAGTCTAACTATGGGTTGCTTACTAATGTCAGCTAATGGGGAAGGCCTTAACTGCTTTTGAAGAGTGAAATAGATAGGGTCTTCAAGTTTTCGAAATCTGTATTTTTCTCATGGCTACTCATAAATAAGGTAGCTAATTAGTTACAATAAGAAACAGTGATATTCAGCATTTGAAAGCCAGAGAGAGATCTGTAACTGAAGTTCAACAATGAGTTCCACAACTGTACCCTTACTAGATTATTATTATGTACTTGTTTTTATTGTTGCTGCCACTGCTCAAAGAGGAAAGTTGAATGTGTTTCCCAGAATTTTCAGAAAGAGCAGTGATTTATGTGTGTAAACCCAGCTACCCACTCATTTACTCTGGCCTTGGTTAGAGAACACGCAGTTGTCATGGAGTAACATGAATTGACTTGTTTTTAACCTGAGTTCATGCATTCATATAAAGCTTGGCCGTGGATCAAGTTCTTTCTTACATTTTGAATTGCCTATTTGACATCTCTAGTTGAACATCCAGTAGTCATCTCAAACTTAACAAATCCAAAGCCCTATTACTGATTACCCTGTTCCACATCAGCCAGACCAGCTTCTCGAGTCTTCCCCATGTCAATGAATGTCAGCTCTATTTTTCCAGGTGCTGAAACTAAAAACCTTACAGTCATTCTTGACTCCTTTCACACAGCTAGTCAGACCCAGTCCTACTGGCTCAATCTTGAAAGTAAATCTAGAATCTAAACATTTCTCACCACCTTTCCCTAGAAACTCTGTGGCCCAAACCACCGTCAACTGTTCTCCTCCCTCAGATTACTGTGGAAATCTCATATGTGGTCTTCCTGGTTCCACCCCTCGTCCCTCCTACAGTACATCCCATATGCTGAAAGGTTCCTTTTTTTTTTTTTTTTTTTTTGGCTGGAATGTAGTGGTGTGATCTTAGCTCACTGCAGCCTCCACCTATCAGGCTCAAGCAATCTTCCTACCTCAGCCTCCCAAATGGCTGGGACCACAGGCATTTGCCACCATGCCCAGCTACTTTTTGTATTTTTGGTAGAGATGGGGTTTTGCCATGTTGCCCAGGCTGGTCTCAAACTCCTGAGCTCAAGCAATCCGCCCGTCTCAGCGTTCCAAGGTGCTGGGATTACAGGCATGAGCCACCACGCACAGCCTAAAGCTTCCTTCTATAGTGTGTCAGATTATGTAAATTATTTGCTTAAACCCTTCAGTGATTCCCAGCTCCTGAATAAAAGCCTGTAAAACCATACAGAACCACCCCGTTCACAGAACAGTTTTCAAAGTTGCCAACCATCAATTTTTACTCAAATATTCAAAGCCTGCTTTTTCACAAGCCTTTCCATTTGTTCTTCCTTCTGCCTGCATTTGTATGCCACCCAGAAATTCACATGACTCACTTCATTTCTCACTTGATGTGTCTGCTCAAATGTCACCTTTTCAGAGAGGCTCTTGGATGACAAATTCCAACCTCCTAGGTTCCCTATAAACTTCTTCACAACCACTACTATACTTGATTTTTTGCTATAGCACGTCTCCCTCTTAGTGTTATATATTTGTTTATTATGTTTCCCTTTCCCCAGTTAGCATGTAAGCTCAATGAGCACAGAAACTTTGTCTGTTTTGATGTCACTACTTTAATCTCAGCCATGTAGAACAATACCTGCTGATTCAGTAGGCAGTTAGTAAAAATTTGTTGAATTAGTTAAATGCATGCAACTGTACCATAAGTAAATGTTTATTACCCCCCCACTTCATGGATCCGAAAACTGAGCTCCATGGAGGTTAAGCTGCGCACAGGCCACACAGAAAGTAGGTAGCAGAACCGGAATCTAAAGCCAGTTCTAAACTGAGCCTTTTATCTCCAATTATAGAGAAGGTGTAGATTGCTTAGATCCCTGGAAGAAGGAATACTTGTTCCTGGATTAAACACTCCGGTATAAATTAATTATATCGGATCATTCTCCAACCCAAGTGTTTTTGAGGGGAGAGGAAAGACATGGTATGAGGAGGAAAGAGATGATATGAAGAGGAAAGAATGTTAGAAGAGATTTTGTGTGCCTGACTTTCTGTTTTGCTAGGAATCCTCTTTCCGAAGGCACTGGAGGCTTTTCTCCAATATGTTTCCAATTCACAGACTGAGGTGTCATATCTACGTTAAATAATAAATATTGATTTCTAGATTTTGCCAGCTTTAAAGAAGTTACTTCACATTTCACAGATCATTTTCACATTTAACTAGTGTCATAATGGCCTGGTATCCTCAGTGTCATGACTGGGCTATCATAGATTGCTTACATCACATGAGTCAGGTTTTCTTTTTGGTCCATGCTCCTTTTGATAAACGTTTAATAATGGCATGCTATCCTTAAATGTTATGTGAAATTCCAAAATGAATGTGATGATTAAAAATAGATCAAAATGATGTCATTGTCTTTTAAAATAATGCACATTATATCTGTGTGTCCAGCCACCACCTACAACTACCACCAATTTAGCAGTTACTAAGAAGTAGGATTGGGTTTTGTTTTCAGGGCAAAGAATACCAACTTTATTGTAAGCCAAATTAAATATGCCTATAAACTGATAGGAAATCAGCCTTCTGGCTGACAGGAAGTTTAATTTAGCCATATTTTGGGAAGATACCTTTATTCCTAGCTTTCTATAATCTAATGCAGTTCATTAATTTTAAAGAAGGACATTTAGTTTATTATGGTTTCCTGAAATGCTTATTGCTCAAGCCAGCTTTATTTTTCAGGTTGGATCAACTTAACCACCTGTACGTTTGCACAAGCCTTGAAAAGTTGGTGGTGTAATCAGCCACTCTGGCACACCCCTATAAGAGCCCTGCCATAAAGGTGGAGGTTTCAAACAAGTATTTTACTGTGCTTCTCCATGCTCTGGAGATCCCATCTCTGTGAATGTGACCGCACTCCAAATGCAAGTTGGTGTTGGTTGATATTACTGTCAGCATAACTGGGAGGGGTAGACAGGCCTAAATTCCTTCACGATGGATTTTCTTCTGCAGAGAAGTTATGTGAACAGAGGAGACTGAAGTGAGACAGACATTCAGAAGCTTGGAAAATGAGGAGCTTGTTTGCCTTCAGGACTCAGAAAAGATTCAACTCACTTACCAGAGGGGTGACTTTTCTAAGGAAAGATTCTCAGATGACACAAGTGATACCCTCCCCTCACATGAGTTTTCTGAAGAGAGAAGGGTGGGGTAACTCCTCTAGGTACAGTCTTCAGTATCCCAAACATCAGAGGGTATTGAGTGATCCACTCACTGGTCCCATAAAACAGTGAACACTGGGAACTCTGAGAGAAACACTCTTAAGCACAGAAAGTTCAAGGACAATAAGGTGATACTGGAAGAAATAATCTTGTAAAGAGGACAACCTTCTGTAGTACTGAGCCAGATGAAGCTTCGATTTTGGCATTTTCCTAACCCTATAGGAAAGGGCTTTTGATGGAACCAGATCAAGACATCCTGTGTTGATTGCCTGTAAATTTAAAAACAAATTATATTTCATTGTCCACTTGAGAGATGGGATGGGGAAATAATAATCCACATGTAACAAAAAAAGTATATTCTCCACTTTATTTAAATATGTTACTTGCTTAGATAGTTACTTGTGATGTTATTTTGTTCAAGCTGGGAATGAGTAGGTAGGTCTGAGTTCATTTCTAAGACTGCCTGCCAAATATCAGTCCCTTTATGGCAGGTAATCAAATTTCCTTGATTTTTTTTTTTCCGTTAGAGTTGGAGCGGGATCTCTCAGTAAGATAGCAGCCTCTTATAGATTTGTTCAAGGCGGTCTAAAGAAAATGAGACAGGGAGAACTGAATGTTCTTAGTTTCCAGCTGTCCAAGAGAAGAATCAGTACATGATCATGGCTTATTGCTGAATTAGAGAAGATAGGGCCACCTGCCTTTCACAAGTGTGGTGCAGGCCTTGTCCTGCCAAAAATAAGGAGAAACAAAATCAGGCAGACAACAAAAATTCTAAATAAAATGCATCTAGGGGGCTGGGCGTATTGGCTCACGCCTGTAATCCCAGCACTTCGGGAGGCCAAGGTGGGTGGATCACTTGAGGTCAGGAGTTTGAGACCAGCCTGACCAACATGATGAAACCCTTTCTCTACAAAAAATACAAAAATTAGCCAGGCTTGGTGGCACACGCCTGTAATCCCAGCTATTTGGGAGGCTGAGGCATGAGAATCGCTTGAACCCAGGAGGTAGAGGCTGCAGTAAGTCGAGATCATGCCACTGTACTCCAGCCTGGGTGACAGAGCAAGACTCTGTCTCAAAAAAATAAAATAAAATGAATCTAGGATCAGAAAAAGTTATTCATACTGATTCATACAAGCATAGCTATTCTAAACCATCAGGTGAATTTTTCTTGTGGTATCAGTAATGTAGCAGTTAACAAAGACCTGCCAAAAATTCTTGCAGGTTGGTTGCTTTTTTAAATACCTATTTTAAGGCTCACTTATAAAGCACAGATTTATTGAGCCCCTACTACTTTCCAGGCCCTTGATATATAAAGATGAGTAAGATACAGCCCTGGAAGCATGGAGACAGAAAGAACAATTAGGGGCTGACACAGTAGCTTAGCCAAGAAAAGAACTATGGCTCAGCTGTGAAGATAAAAACAAGGAGAATAATGTATAAATTCTTTTCTCATTCCATTATTCGGTAATCATGTATGTACCGTGCAGTGGTCCAGATACTGAACATAGAGAAGTGAACAGCGGCATGCTCCATCTTGCATAGAATTTACATTCAAGACATGATAGAATAGGATTTTTTCACCTTTGACCCAGCTGACATTTTGAGCAAGGTAATACTTTGTAGTAAAGGGCTACCCTTTGTATTGTAGAATACGTAGCAGCATCCCTGATCTCTACCCTCTAAACGCCAATAGCGATCTCCCCTATGCCCTATTGTGACAACAAACATTTCTGCAGATATTGCCAAGTATCCCCTGAAGGAGGGGATCACCCTGTTGAGAACCACTGTGTTAGCACTGACATCCATATCTACTGGTGACTAGTTTGAAACATCAGGAAGGACTCTCTGGTTTCTGATCTGAATGACCAGGTAGGGATATGTTGCCTGTGAGGAACTTATGAGACACCTGAGTGGGAAGTGCAGAAATGTTCAGCCGACAGCTTAATAGATCTCGAGTTCAGGTGAGTGATATGAGCTAGAGGTACCGATTTGGGAGTTAGCAGACACAGACGTGGGTGTTAAAACCCCAGATAGAATAAATGATCTTACCTAGAGGAATGTGCAGTTTTCAACCCAAACTGAATTTTTGAACCTATAAATTTCCAGAATGGGTTTTCCAGAAGAGAAGAATGATAACTGAAAAAACTAACGAAGCTGATATTTTCTCTTTTTCATTAAGTTCTCACTGTTTTGGGATTGGAACGTTATTTTCCATATAGAGTATTGTTGCTAGAAAGCTTACCCAATAATACTTCATAAAATACCATGCTCTTATTACAAGGAAAAAACCTCATCTGTTGTTAATAAATTGTATAAATTAATTTTCTCACAAGTGCCTAAATCAGGCCTAAAATAAGTAAAATAATTACCTGTAGTTGCAGTGGCCTTCTGCAGGGCAATGGACTAAATGACTTTTTTTAAGTTCCTCTTGAGCCTTTGGTTTCAGTTTTAATCAAACTAAAACTTAGAGAGACTAAGTAATGTGATTAGGATCCACATAGCTCATAAGGCCAGGGTCAGGATTAGAACTTCTGGCCTCCTGTTTTCCAGTCCTGCAGCCCCTACTCTTCACACCTGAACTAACTGAGCTGTTCAGTGATCTTGCTAAGTGCACAGTAATTCAGTTTTTGCCTACAGCCTTTTTTTTCCTGCCTGTTTTCTTTCCTTTTTTTTTTTTATTTATTTTATTTATATCTATATATACACACACACACACACACACATATATATATATATATATATATTTTTTTTTTTTTTTTTTTTTGAGAGTGTCTCACCCTATCACCCAGGCTGGAGTGCAGTGGCACGATCTCAGCTTACTGCAGCCTCAACCTCCAGGGCTCAAGTGATTCTCCCACCTCAGCCTCCCAAGTAGCCAGGACTACAGCGTGGCAAATTTTTTTATTTCTGGAAGAGATTATTAGGTCTCACTATGTTGTCACAGGCTGGTCTCAAACTCTGAGCTCAACCAATCCTCCTGCCTTGGCCTCCCAAAGTGCTGGGATTACAGGCATGAGCTACCGCACCCAACCAGGCATACTTTACATCACTCTTTGTGTTCTTTTCTGTAGTCCCTTTTGCCTCTATTTTTGTGGAGAATTAAGGTTAAATAAGGTTTTTTGTTTGGGCACTTACCAAGTTGTATATCTGTATATAGACTGCGCTCGGTGGTGCATGCCTGTAATCCCAGCACTTTGGGAGGCCAAGACGGCCAGCTCACCTGAAGTCAGGAGTTCAAGACCAGCCTGCCTAACATGGTGAAACCCCATCTCTACTAAAAATACAAAAATTAGCCAGGCGTGGTGGTGCATGCCTATAATCCCAGCTACTCAGGCCAAGGCACAAGAATTGCTTGAACCCAGGAGGCAGAGGTTGCAGTGAGCCGAGATCGTGGCAGAGCAGGACCCTGACATACATGCATACATACATACATACAAACTTAAAATATCTGTACATGTACAGTATACTGTATATACTATATATTTATGTTTCCTCTATACTTGGCCACTAATGCATTTTAAACTCTATCTCTGTGAATAAAACATTACAGTAGTTTGTTCAACAAGGAAATAACATATAAAGCATTATGTTTATTTCAGGTTATTTCCAGTTTATTTTCTTCATTTCTTTTTTTCTTTTCTCCCTTTTGGACATCGCTACTTCTTGTAGTGATTTGCTTTTAAAACCAAACTATTTTTCTTTTTATTTATTTATTTTTTTTTCTGGAGACGGAGTCTCGCTCTGTCGCCCAGGCTGGAGTACAGTGGCGTGATCTCGGCTCACAGGCACCCACCACCACACCCGGCTAATTTTTTGTATTTTTAGTAGAGACGAGGTTTCACCATGTTAGCCAGGATGGTCTCGATCTCCTGGCCTCGTGATCCGCCCGCCTCGACCTCCCAAAGTGCTGGGATTACAGGTGCGAGCCACTGCACACAGCCCTTTTTAGTTTTAAATAGGTAATATATATATACACAGTAAAAAGTTCAAACAGCACAAAAGGTATGCAGTCCTCGTCATTGCCCAGCATTCCCATGACCTTCCCAAAGACATCTTTTATTCTGCATTTACTTTTTGCATTTACCATCTTGAAGATTATCCCATCTTTGTATGTGTAGATCTTTGTTAGAATCACATAATATTATATTGAACAAGTATACCATAAGTTTTCCTGCGATTGACATACAGGGTTTTTTTAATCTTTTGCCATCACAAGTAATGTTTCACTGAATATCTTTGTACATACCGTCTTTGTGGACTTGTGCAAATATATCCGTGGGATAAATTCCTAGAAGTGGAATTACTGGGACTAATGATGTACGCATGTTCAATTTTAATGGATTTTGCCCAGATTGCCCTCCAAAGAAGCTGTACAAAGTTATACTCCCAACTTAGGCACACCTGCCTTTTTTCCTACATCCCTATCAATGCTGTGTGACATCAAATATTTGACCTTTATCAATCTGATATAAATAAAAGAATATTTATAATCACTTTCTCTCATAAGTAAAATAATACCTTTTCATGTGTCCAGAATTTGGCCATTTTTGTTGAAAATAAGTGTACACTTTTTCTTATTGAAAGAGTGTGAAGAGTATCTATATAGAAACCTATGGATATAGTGTTTTCATCTGTAGAAAGAGGCTTAACAGTCTCTAAGTTTCCTTTCACATCTTTAACTGTCAGTGATTTGTCATTGCCCTGCTTAAAACTCTTCAGTGGCTTCCCATTGCACTTAGAATAAAATCCAAACTACTTTGTCTTACAGGGCCCTGCATGATCTCTGCCTGCCTCACCACATGCAGGCCCTCCTAGGCCTCCTTTTTGACCTTATGATTTGCCAGTGCATTTGACTGGAACATGTTTGATCCAGTTCTTCATGTGGTCAATACCTTCTCATTGTTCAGGACTGATCTTCAGAGTTAGATCCTGAGAGGTACATTTTCTGACTGCCTTCTATAAACAGTACCACACTAGTTGTTTCTGTCACATCAACCTGATTTCTTTTTCACATTATACTCTAAGATCCAAAGACCTTATGTGTCTTATATTACCTGGCAGATATGATTAATGAAGCAAATGAATATTCATTTTGCCTGTGTATCCTTAACACCTCTAAAATCTGTTTTGCCCTGTTGGTTTGTAGTATTGAAATATTGTGCATTGCGTATGTGTTTTCATTCTCATTCTCCCATATCTAATCATATCTAATTATCATACCTGGAAGGCAGGGCCTTGCTCTTCCCTGAAGATGCCTGCCATAAAGGCATCCAGTAGGCCCAGTAGAAAGTAATATTTTTTATTATCTATTTATTTTTGAGATGGAGTGTCAGTGCCTGACTGTATGAGAAATGACAAGTGGAAGGAGGCTGAGCAGACAAGTCTGCGAAAGCACAAAGAATGGTTACAGAACTTCATCAAACTGAGACAAGGAGAAATTTCTTAGGAGTCTGGTCAAATAGAGGGGTTTCATTCAAACAAAAAGCCAAGGGGATTAAAAATTGAGACCACAATACTGAATTGGTGAACTCTGAGAATGTAATAAAAGTATACTAATGAAAAATAAGACCTAGTGATTAAGCAATAGATAAGGAGTAGGAATAAACTGCTGTTTGTCTTCAGTTTCATTATTGGGTCAAAATCTGCTCTTAGGTTTGATTTTGATCTTGTCCTTTGGAAGACCAGATAGCTGAATTTCTGATTAATCATTTCCATCATCTCTGAACCTGGCATGATCAATGATTGTACGATTTGTACTAAAGAACTGACTTTCATGTTTTCTGAAGCTTACTTTCAAATAGTTGTAGGAACAAAATAAACTGTAGGGGGTGTGTGTGTGTGTGTGTGTACATACATATAGAGAGAGATAATATATATAGAGAGAGAGAGATAAAGCAGATTTGGCAAGCTGTTAACAGTTGGTGAGTCTGTTTATTATAGGTTTGAATTTTTTTAGTAAGTTGAAAAACAATGAAAAGCAAAGTGAACTGGGAGATATGTCCTCCTGCAGGTATGCGCACACATGTAAATACCTAACATTTGGAGCACTGTTGTTGAACAGACAGTGGCAGGGAAAGCTTTCTTAAGGAAGTATTATTCAGCTGGGCCATGATGAATGATAGAATTTCAATAGGGAGGAGAGAGAAGATAGGTTTATCAAGCTACAGAATGACAGTGTTTTTAAATATGAAAAATACAAGCCCTCCCTCCTCCTCAGACATGGATACCATCTCCTCCTGGCAATTCGATTAGTATGGGTGTATAACCAGCATATACTCCCTGTAAAAATTAGAGAGACACTTGAAATTTTAATACATTCTCATTAATTAAAAACATAGAAGATAAAAGTGGTATAAAATTTTAAAGGGCACAGTGCAGTGGCTCATGCCTATAATCCCAGCACTTTGAGAGACTGAGGTGGGAGGATCACTTGAGGCCAGAAGTTCAAGACAAGCCTGAACAACATAGTGAGATCGTAGCTCTACAAAAAAAAAAAAGAAAAAAAACTAGCCAGGCATGGTAGCTCACACCTGTAGTCTCAGCTACTCAGGTGACTGAGGCAGAAGAGTTGCTTGAGCCCAGGAGTTGGAGATAGCAGTGAGCTATAATCATGCCACTGCACTCCAGCCTGGGCAACAGAGGGAGGCCCTGTCTCTAAAAAACAAAACAAAAATTAAAAAGAAGCAACCAGATTAATGTTTCTTAAGAGAACATTTCTTATGTCATTACACCGCAAAAAAGATGGTGAAGTCCATGTGTATGCTTTGAAAGCTAACCTGCAAGTGGAAATTCAGAAACAATTGTATCTTGGATACCAGTTTCACTGTTCTATTACTGTATTTCTAGATACATAGTTTAAGAACAACTTTTTTTCCTCAAAAGATTGTGTGAAGCAACAAATACAAGCAAAAATATTAGGGAGAGAAAGAATATGTATCAGAGCAATAGCACTGTTTGTTATAAAAATATTCAAAGCACCTTCTTAGAGCAGTGCATGAAACTTGAGTTTGTGAGATTACTTCAGTGAAATTGCATTATAACTGTGAACCAAATCTGCAAAACAGATTGTTGAAAGAGATAATGTTTTTACCTTACTCAGTTGGTATTAGAGAAGAAAAGCTTAATAACACTATGGCAACAGACTCTCATACCAGCACTATATATAACAAAAAAATCTTATTCCTCCACTAGGCTCATTATAAAGTAAGCAGATGTATGTTACATCAGTCAACAGTGTTTAGAAAATACTGTTCCTGCAGTATAATATCAAAGTGAAGGCATAATTCTTAAATATTTTTAATAGTGAAAGTGTAATAATTAGAAATTTGGATAAAAAGATTTATTATTGTATCCTCTATTCTTAACCTTTTTAATAGATTTATTTTTATGGCCAATAAAGGATGTTACTTCCAACCAGGCCAAAAGTATTTTACTATGTGACTATATAAAGTAATGATACAGGTTTTAAGTACATACCTGAGAAATAAGTCTTATTGATTTAGAGTTTTACAACATCTAACTAAAGCCATCCATCTGTTATAATTGTGGGACCTCTAGATATGTGTCCTTAAATACCTTAGAACACATCAGTTTCGTGATGAACATGACCACTTTACTATGATGATATATTAGTTTTTACTTCAAACAAAACTGATGATTTCTGTCCTTTAATACCACTAGATAATTTTGACTAAAAAAGGAGGAAATAAATGAAACACTGACCAATACAGGCTTTTGAAGAAAGTACATTCTTCTAATATTGTCAGAACAAAAGTCCATGAATCTTCTTTTAAAGGAAAAAAGCATAGTTAGTCTTTTCTACCCAGACATCCCAGCTTTTTAAATTCTTTGAACTATTTATTTGAAGTAGACACAATGTAGTGATATGTACCATGCTTCTGGAGTTTCTATGAGTTTTATTTTCTAATATGAAGAATTAATGAAATATTTAAAATCTCAACTCTGAAATTAATGTTTAAGATTTATAATCTCTGTCGACTAAAATACTAATCACAAGAGTTTTTAAATTTCCGTAAGTTAAAATTTGAATGACAAAGCACATTTCCCTTTATAAGCTTTACACAGTCCATTGACACCTCCTATCTCAGACTCCCAAAAAAAAGGCACTGTAAACCTAACTGTTGAAACATCAGAAGCTCTCAATCATCATTTTTAATTATGGTATGTGTGGCCTCCTTTCAAATGTAAATATTCTGTGTTTTTCCAGTTAATTTGTTTATTGAACAAATACATGTCAATATTCTACTCTTTCCTAGAGGGGATAAAAATCAGTATCAGAGATAATCCCTGTCCTTATATAAATTTGTTCCCTTTGTAAATAAACATTTTTGCTAGCCTGTCTACAAAAAATTTATTTCTGAAATCTTTATTTAGCTGTACATATAACTATCAGTTTTGTAAAATGAAGTTGGCACTATTTATTTAAAAAGCCATATGTGGTGCAATTGTTTGCTTTTAAAAGGTGGTATTGTTATGCCACAGCAGACAATTTTCTACTAGATAGAAAATTTCAAAGATAAATGTTGCAAATTATAGGAAAAGGAAAACAGCAGCCTAGAGTGTTTATTTAAGATAGTACTTCAGATCTCTTTTAGGGACAGGAGATTCAAGAAACAGGAATAGAACATTAGAAAATGGGAATTTTTTTTTCACACAATTCTGAATCATTTTTATTCCCCCTACTCCCCACTCTTCCTTTTTTCTTTTTCCTTGTTTCTATCAGATACATTTCTATCAGCTTTAAGGAAAATTAACCCATTTTTTTTTTTAGGGCAGTAGTCTTACAGAGAATATTGGATGGGAAAAGATAAACCCAAAAGAACAGGCTTTAGAAGCCTTGGAATGTGAATGAAGCAAGATAACCTAGAAGGTGGAAATAGAGACTGAAGAAATCATGTCAGAAATCATAGAGTGGTAGCAGAGATTAGATATGGACAGGTGGGGAATAGAGAAGAACAGAAGAGGAGAGAGATTGCCTGGGATAAAAGAAAATTAGGCATGGAAATTTAAGTGGAAAACAAACCCATGTAGTTACCATTAGATAAAAATTAAATGTAAGATATTCCTCATAATACTACGTATTCCTTCAGTGAGACTAAAAAGTAATTCTTGAATGCTTGCCACGAAGGCAAAAAGAGGACTCTGGAGTTCTTGAAATGAGCTGTGAACTAGTTTACCTTTACAGTGAGGAAGGAAACTTAGATCCATCCTTACAAGGATGCCTTGACCTGAAGAGTCAGAAGGCTTACCTTTGGCTCTTCTCATGTATTTGCTGCCTTCCTTTCCCCTCTCTGATCTTCTCCACAGTGGGTTCCAGGAAGTGGTGCAGGCTTGATGGGAACCGGTTTTTAGTAAGTTCTGGTTGCTCTGTGCCTGCAGTGCCTTGTCCCTTTTTTCATCTGTCCCTGCTTCAGATTCAGGATTGTGTTGCCCATGTTTTCTCCATCTGCCCCTCCCTTATTTCTGTTTCACACATATTCATTTCTTTCTTGGTTTGGTCAGCTGTTAAGACAATATTCAAAGAATATGGTATTAATCATATAAAAGCCGTTTTGTGAATTTGGGAATAAGTTAGTGTCAACTACCACAAAGCGTTTGTTCCACAAGAGGCTAGTTTAAGAACGAACATCATGCAACAATCCTGTTTCAAATCCCTAAAACACCCCTTTCATCATGGCATTCTCCTAATCAAAAACTACAGGATAAGAGACCAGCTCCTCAGTTTGTCATTCAACATCCACTCCTTCACTCCTTCCCTAAGACTCCAGTCTTTTTTTCTAACCATTTTTAAGTAAACCGATATTTGTATGTCAGGTTGGTTGCAAGGGGGTCATATATCAAGCAAGAATTAGCACATTCTCAAATAGAAATAACTAGCTTGGAAAATTAAATGCACTTTTTTTTTTTTTTGCTATTTTATTCCTTTATAACAAATGCTTATACATTGCCATTATTTCTATTTTAGAATCGAATTCAAATCATCACATAGTATTAGTCATGCTTGTTATAAAACAAACTAAAACATTCAGATATTTAATGAAAGTACCCTTTTTTATTTTTCAAGTATGCTTCCTGGTTAGCTGTTACTTTCAGTGTACAATATTATGAGTATCAGGTTAGTTCACTACATCTGTTCTGCATGGATGTTTAAAGAATATTCACTAGAATATTCTGTATGCTGAGATTTAAGTTATTCAAAGATTATGCATGTTAAGTGAGAGTTTTCAAATCATGTTAAAACATTTGTTTACTTTTTTAACTGACTTAGGGTTTTTTGCCTTTAGTAATCTCACAATAATAATAGTGAATATGTATTTGTGAGGTTTTTCTTGTTTTTTTTTTCTTGAGACGGGGTCTCGCTCTGTTGCCCATACTGGAGTACAGTAGCCAATCATGGCTCACTGTAGCCTTAACCTCCTGGGCTCAAGTAATCTTCTCTCCTCAACCTTCTGACTAGCTAGGGCTACAGACACATGCCACCATGCCCATCTAATTTTTTTTTCTTAATTATTTCATGGAGATGGAGTTTTACCATGTTGCCCATGCAGGTCTCTTAACTCCCAGGCAGAGCCTGAACCACCACACCCAGCCATGAATATCATTAACATTTCTTCTCTTCGCTAGTCACTTTACATGCATGTTCATTTTGTCAGAACTCGATCTGAGAAACCTGTTGAATCCCTGTGTCATTAGCTTTGCTGTCTAAAGTCAAACTATTGAGATCTGGAATTTACATAATTTTCTTTATTATTTTTTCTGTCATTTTCTTTAATTAAAAAAAACTTTGGAGGTGTAGGGTTTTCATTTTCTTTGATTATTTTGTATTTTCCTTATAAACTTTTTGCTTAGTATTGGAATTGACTCTACTGTGAGGATTTGAATTCCTCTCAACCTGTGTCTGTTTCTTAATAATGATAGTATCTACCTTACAGGATGAGTGTGAAGATTAAATTATGTAATAAATGCAAGTCACTTAGGATAGTGCGTGGCACATAAACATGGCATTATTGGTAGCTATTTTAATTATTACTATCATTTTTGGTTACAACTTACTGTTTATACATGTGGTATTTTTAACTTTATGGTAAAAACATAGGGAAAAAATATTACCCTCGAGTATGCATACGAAGTTTGGAAATTTTTATAGTATCTGTGAATACTCTGCTACTTTCAAAGAATGTCTCATTTGTGTGTTACACACATAGCATTCAACCAAAAGAGTGGGCATTTGGCCAACTCTATAATAGCTATAAATTTACTGTATCATTAACAATCAGTCATTGTTTTACTATATTTTTATTAGTTTTAGAGACACAGAGTCTCTGTCATTCAGGCTAGAGTATATAGTGTAATCATAGCTCACTACAGCCTCATATTCCTGGGCACAAGCTGCCCTCCTACCTCAGCCTCCTAAGTAGCTAGTAATACAGGCACACACAACCATGCCTGGATAGTTTTTTATTTCTTTGTAGGGACAGGATCTTGCTTTGTTGCCCAGGCTGGTCTCAGATTCTGGCCTCAAGTGATCCCCACTGCTCAGCCTCCCAAAGTGTTGGAATTACAGGTGTTAGCCACCAAGCCCAGCCCATGTTTTATTTTATATCATGTTTAAATATAGTTTACTTCTACACTTTTGTAGGCTGTATGAAAAACTAAATCATCATTTCTGGCTAGTTAATACTTTGTATTGTGTTGTATGTGAATTGGATTATTGATCTCTTAAAATAAATAACTGACACTTCATATATCTATAAACATAAAATGTATTACTTCTTTCCTGAAAGATGAAGTAATCCTGTACGTTATTTTCATTTTACATTTATCAAATTTGTAAATATGCTACGTCTCACAGAATTGCCTTGGGGAGTGTGAGACCTATAAAAAATGTAAATAAAAGAAAGGAAAAAAGGCATTCTCCTTCTGTTTATGTTTATGTCACTGTCTTTAGTTAAACAGCAAGTGTTACCTGGTCGGCCATTTATTATATGCTTTACATGGAATCCATTAGGTATCTCAGCTGTTGTGCTTCCTAATTAATTGTTGTTATGTATGACACAGTTTTGCAGTTCTAAAGCCAGAAATGAATCATCTTGTCTAAGAGATGTTGGTCCTTTGGACAGCTGTTAAATTATCTTCTATGGACAGTACTAATTGATATATAAGTGCTGTTGGATCAACATAGCCCCACATAATGGTTAAGTTTGTTATTCAAGAGCAATTGTTCTAGTACCTGATTTGGGGGAGACTGATGCCTCTGGGACAAGCTCATCCAATCCGGGTCCAGGATGGCTTTGAATGAGGCCAACACAAATTCATAAACCTCCTTAAAACATTATGAGGTTTTTGTTTTTGTTTTGTTTCAGTTCATGAGCTGTCATTAGTATATTTTATATGTAGCTGAAGACGATTCTTCTTCCAGTGTTGCCCAGGGAAGCCAAAAGATTGGACACCCCTGCTCTAGAAGGAAGATTAAACCAAGAAAGCTTTGGGTTCTGGTTTTGATGGATCCCCCTGTACCCCGCAACCCCCAGCATTGATTGAGCACCTATTGTGTATGTGCCTAATGAATTAAAGCAGTGGGAATGTTTAAATGATTATTTGTGTACCTGTTTAAGTTTAGATACCAGATTATCTTTATTTCCACCACAGTTGTTTGGTGGAATAGCTGTTTTTAAATCTATATGTAATTATGTTATTGGATAACTTGTCCTAAGGCACAAAAACTCATTCGTAGAAAACTTATAACCAGCTTTTGTTTTGTTTTGTTTTGTTTTTTGGAGACGGAGTCCTGCTCTGTCGCCCAGGCTGGAGTGCAGTGGCCTAATTCAGCTCACTGCAAGCTCCACCTCCCGGGTTCACACCATTCTCCTGCCTCAGCCTCTGGAGTAGCAGGGATTGCAGGTGCCTGCCACCACGCCTGGCTAGTTTTTTGCATTTTTAGTAGAGACGGAGTTTCACCGTGTTAGCCAAGATGGTCTCGATTTCCTGACCTCGTGATCCACCCGCCTTGGCCTCTGCCTCCCAAAGTGCTGGGATTACAAGCGTGAGCTACCGCGCCCGGCCATAACCAGCTTATTTTTAAAATTCCTTGTTTTAAATTTCTGTTTTGCTTTTTTAAGTGATTTTTTTAAAGGCTTATTAAAGTCTAAGCCTTCAAATAGTGAGTTTGTACTCTTAGAGCTTTGTTTAATTTCTGAACCCCTCCACTTTTTTTTAATCCATTGCGGAAGGAAACCTCTATATGCATGCCAAACAAGCATTGATTGAGCTGGTGTCAGGCAACTGTGTCTTTACCAGATAGTATCTCGTTCAAAAGAAAGTAATTGAGATGTCATCTATAGGAAACTTCTATGACGATTTGGTCATCTATAGGAAACTTCTATGACGATTTGAATCTAAATCAGCTCTTCTTTTCCTAAGGGGTGATTATAAGCCTTATGTTTTGACATATATGGTACAGTCTAGTCTCAAACTAGTGTAACCTGAGGCCCATGAAGATGCAAACGCAAAATATTCCACAATCCAAAGCACTTGAGACTTCTATAGAAAGAAAGAAAATGCCCACTGAGGATGAACTCACACTCAGAGATTACTATCTGTACCATGATACAATCTACCATTAAGGAGAATCCGCTGGAATACCATCTCTGAAACTTAAAAAAAAAAACAAAAACAAAAAACAAGTCAAGAAACAAAATAATTGTGTAAAGATTAAAAAAAAGAAATCTGAAATATAATGAAAGAAGTCACTAATTTAAAAAAAAAATTTGGAAAAGAACCAATGAACGTTATTCATTATAGGTATGTTCCAGAAACATTCTATATAAACTGAATTTTTATAAATTGCAAAAGAAGGAATCTGTTGGTCCCTCATCAAGTCATGCCAAGCATCCTGCCTTGTAGGAGTTGAGAGTAATTTGCTGTATTGTAGGAAACAGCACTGAGAATTGAATAAGATGCTCCCAGTCTTCTAAGAGATTTGCTACTCATGATGGGGAAAATTTTCTAGTTGCATGTTTTTCTACATTTATACATAAAAGGAAACTGAGAAAGACTTTTTTCAATGTAAATGTCTGTGGGATAAAGGTCTTTTGTTTTTAATCATTTGAATTGTACTTGAAAGCTAAAAGATAGTCCTATCCTGTAGCATGCTGTAGCATGTAGTTAGTATTCACAGCTGGATAGGTGTCATCTTTATGCGTTATGGTTTTCAGATGATGTTTAATTTCAGTTCCTTCACTGCCAGTTATTCAAGGGCCAGACAATATTCCTGTGGGGTCGGGGGTGGTGTTTTGTTTTGCTAATGTGTATTTCTTAGATATACATATTTTTCAGGATTTATTCCCTCATTTATAATGAGTTTTTCCAGTTTTTACTGTGTCACTAATAAAAAATTAATTTTAGGGTGTATGTTAGTTATCGGTGCAGTGCTCTTAAATTGGTTTTAAGAAAAGAGCACTTGAAATCTCAAAGAGGGGATTTTTTTTTTTTAATGTATACTAACAACCTGTTTAAATAAACTATAGTTTCATAGTGAGCCTAATAATGTTAACCATACTGTTTTGGAGCTTTGTTACATGATTTACTGATTCATCACATGGGCCTTCAAGTATTTATGGGGAGTGGGGTTCTCCATGGACAAGTATTTTTAAAAAGAATTTTCTCACTGATTGCATATTTCCTCTGTAAAAGCAAGGCACCATTTATCTGCTTATCAGATTTTTTGAAAAATTGATGAAAAACATTATCATTGAAAAATTATTTTAAATTATTTTGAATGTTATCAGAATAATTTTTCATCTTGGAGTTGTTTACTTTTAAACATCTTTCTAAATTGTGTTTAGAATCAGTTTGTCAGAAATACTATATTAAAATTTTTTTTATATTTATGCCTTTCGTGATGTCTCTCCTCTTACAAAATCACTTTTTATTTATATATGGAGTCTTGCCTATACCTTAAAGTGATGCATTCTCAGTTAATCTTATAACTAGTAACTAGGGGATGTAAGAGAGGGGAAGAAGAACTAATACTCATTGTATTCCTGCTGAGTGCCACGCAGGCTATTAGAACCATTTGTGGACTTCAGTCTTCACAGCTACTATGAGTATAACTGTTATTTTCCCCATTTTATGGATGAAGAAACTGAATCTCAAAGATGTTAAGTGACCCATCCAAAAGGAGAATTCCTGCCCAAGTCAACTAACTCCCAAACCCATATATTCTTTCCACGGTACAACTCATGGATCATGGAACTAGAATAAACCTTAGAAATAATCTAAGCATCTTGTTTTGTTAGGAAATAGAGGCTCAGAGTAGCAGTTATCCAAGAATGCTACTGCGTTCTTTTATGCTTTAGTCAACATAAAGAATGTTAACTCTTTCTAGAATGGTTTTTAAGGAGAGATGATTCTGTGAAGTACAGAAATGCACAGCTTCATTTTTAAGTACTTTTAAAAGAAAGTAATGAGACAGCTGGGAGATATAGATACACACAGACACACACACACACACACACACACTTTATTAGTTTCCTGTTGCTGCTGTTACAAACTTAGTGGCTTGAAACAGTATGAATTTATTATCTTATAGTTCTGTGGGTCAGAAGACTCAAATCAAGGTATTAGCATGGCTGAGTTCATTCTCCAGGCTTTAAGGGAAAATCCCCTTTCCTTGCCTTTTTCAGCTTCTAGAGGCCAACTACATTCCTTGGCTCATGGCTCCTTCCTCACATCACTCATCACACCCCCTACTGCTGACCCTGATCCTCGTGCCTCTCTCTTAAAGTACCCTTGTAATTATATTGGGCCCACCTAAATAATCCAGGATAATCACCCCCATCTCAAGATTCTCCACCTGATCACAAGGCTGTTTTATCATGTGAGGTAGCATTCACAGGTTCCAGGAATTAGGATGTGGACATCTTTGGGGCAGGAGGGCATCATTCCATCTACTGCACATGTGTACCCACACATGCAGGTGTTGGGTGTGTGTTTATCACACATACATTAAAACCTTTCTTATCCAGGGTCATCTGGGAATTAGCCATTCTAAATACATGTCTTCTATATCGCTATATCCAAGTCATATTTTTAAAATTTCCTTTGTGTGGAAAATGTTCCAAAAGGTGCTCTCCTCCCTGCCTTTGAAAACTGTTATTCTCAATATAACTTTACCTATTACTGAGAAATGGTGGGTGTCATTGTAAACATCAGTTATTGAGCTGTGCTTCAAATACAGCTATAAATGCTAATGTGTGCATCACTAGTTTGATACACAGAACTCAGCGGGTATTAACCCCTGCAGTGGAAGTGCAGTTTGCTTTATGGTCATTTTTTATCATTCGCTTGTCAGCAACATGATGTGAAGGATGCATAGCTGCCCAGCCCCCTGAACAAGATAGTGTGATGGGCTTTCTGGAAAATTGAGTCAGAGATCGGAGTCGTCTTGTAGGTTAAGGGTGGGAAGACTTGCTTTCTCAGCCTCTAAAATTCTCCTTCTGGCAGTTGCAAATTCTTTGCTATTTGTCACTATTAAAAATATTATTTCCTATTTCTGAATCACTAATATCTAAGGACTGCAGACAATTTCTTATCAGTTTACAAGTATTCTTTCTCATTTTCCCTAGTTTGTTGATAAGGTCTGGAAGAGAATGCTGGCTGCTTCAAGAGCTTTTATTAGCAAGTTTTTACCTTGATTGTAGAACATGTTTGCTGATGTGGCCAGACCACTCATTTCTTAGGTTCTCTTTTAACATTTAAATAGGAAGTAGCAGCAATAAAAATGTTTATATTGGAGTGCCTGGCACATGTTGAATGCTTACTAAATTTATCATTTTTATTATTAGTTTAGCCTATATGAAGCCCCTTGTGAAATAATATCATAACCTGTAGGAAAATTTAGTAAAGGAACATGGGACAGAAAAATGTTAAAGAGGTCTTCTGCTTCCTCAGGATATTCTCTAGTCTTCCAGCTTTTACTCCTAACGTATGGTTCTCAAATGCTCTTTTACCTAAAAAACAGTGAGAGGTTGTAGCCCCTCAGAGATGACGAGCCTGTGGTGTGTTAGCATTTGTTCAGCAAACAGTGGGCTGTTTCTGTATGCCAGGCACTGCTTTGGACATCAGTTGAAAGATAATACTTTCATGAGTAATTCCCAGTTTCATGAGGAGGTCCTACTGCAAGTATAGTATTGAAGTAGGAATACGATGGCAGGACCCCCAAAGAGGAGATGGGTTACATTTCAATAGATAAACGCATAACACTTCTTAAAACTTAGGATTCAAGATTTTGTTTCCAGCTTCAAAAGGTGGTAGTTGTGGGAGTCTCTGACACTAGAACATGTTGGAACAGTCAGTCTGTCTGTTTAATTCAGTGTGGTTTAATTCATGAACACCTGTCAGAATAGAAGTTGACAAACATCATTACCAAAGTAGATCCTTTTATTGTTGGTATAAAATATTCAAGTGTAAAACTCTGTCCAGAAATGCACAGGATTCTTTGCAAACTCAAACTTTATTATTTTTCATCCAATTATACTTTGGTTTTAATGAAATGTCTGCATTTAAAACATAAAGTCAACAACATTTATTAAAGTTTTTAATAAAAAATGAGCAAAAATGTGACAGACTGTAGAGGATATCCAGATAACACATAAACAAATGAAAAAGTGTTCAACATTATTAGCATTTAAGGAAATGCAAATTAAAGCCACACTGAGGTATCATTATACCCTATTAAAATGGCTATAATGAAACATAGTGATAACACCAAATGCTAGCAAGGATGCAGAGAAACTGGATCACATTGCTAGTGAGAATATAAAATGGTACAACCACTCTGGGAAGGAGTGTGGCAGTTTATTATAAAACTAAACATGAGCTTAACATACGACCCAGCAATTACACTCTTGGGCATTTATCCGAGAGATTCAAAAACTTACGTTCACAAAAAACACATACACAGATGTTCAGAGCAGCTTTATTTGTAATAGCTTAAAACTGGAAACAACCCTGCAATATTGTGATTTCTAATAAGAAATATATACTATTTGGTCTCATTTTTGACACAAAGCTACTAAAACCCTTGCAATCTCTGAAATGTTAACTGTCTTTTGTACGCTAATGAGGTGACTGGTGGCTGGGGTCTCCTGGAAGGCCTCAGGATGGAAGCTGGTTGCCATCATGTCACAATCATGTGATTAGAGGGTAGAAACTTTCAGCCCTTCTCCCCTATAACCCTCAGGGAGAGGAGAGGGTCTGAAAGTTGAGTTGATCACCAATGACCAATGATTTAAATCAATCATGCTTACATGATGAAGCCTCCATAAAACGCCTAAAAACAAGGTTCAGAGAGGTTCTGGGTTGCTGAACTCACGGAGGTTGTTGTACCCCAAGAGGGCATGGCGACTCTGTACCACCCCCACCCGTTATGGCTCGTACCTTACCTTATGCTTTTCTTCTAACTGTTCAGCTATATCCTTTGTAATATGTTTTATAATAAACCAGTAAAGATAAGTAAAACGCATTTATGGATTGTGTAAACTGCTTTCGCATATGATTGAACCTGAGGAGGGGATTGTGGGAATCCCCAATTTATAACAGCCAGAACTTGGATTGGCATCTGAAGTGGGAAGCAGTCTTGTGGGACTGAGACCTAAACCTATAGGTTCTGACTCTACATCCAGGTGGATAGTATCAGAGTTGAACTGTGGGACACCCAGCTAGCCTCAGAAAATTAGTTGTCAGGAGAAACTCCTCACCCACATTTGGTCACAGAAGTCTTCTGTGTTGAGAGAGTAGGAAAAACATTTTGATTCTTTCAATCTCATAGAAACCTGATGCCCTTCAGTGGGTAAATGGTAAACAGATTGGTACATCTATTACTGTTTGTTTGGTTCTTAGTCTTATTTGGAGAAAGAATTCTGCCAAGCTACTGATTTAGCCAGAAAAAGAGAATTCATTGAAGGAAAATACAGAGCAGGGAGTTATCTAGAGAGACAGTACACTCTGAAAAGATGAGGCAGAGTGAGCTGCTGAAAGAGAGTGAGCCAGCAGTACCCCGAGAGTTCTGTGTTGGGTTTTTATGATTACAGATTTTTCCTTGAAGTTCCTGCCTCTTTCTTAGTCTCCACCTTTTTACTTTGTTTAGTTTTCTGCATCTGCCTTAAGTCCCTGCCTTTTCCCTCACCTAGTTCCCGCCCCAAGGTTGTGGGACCCTCCATTACTATTGGTATGCACGAGTGAACCCGATGTTGAACACGAATTGCTTCTGCGTATCTCAGGAATTTTCTCCTTTGCCCTCTTCCCTTTAGCATGCATCTAGCTACATTCTGGCAGGTTAACTGGCAGAGTGAGCAGTCAGTACGGTCTTAAGGGGAATTCCTTTCTACCTAGGTATTTCCCTTCCTGTCTGTTCATATCTAGCACACCTGTTTAGGGTGATCTCTGGGGTGTGAGATTTTCCAGACTCCTTTTCTCAGGGCCTCCCTTTTCCTCCTCATGTCTGGCTATCTGCCTACTGTACCACATCTATACCATAGAATACTACTCATCAATAAGAAAGGAACAAATTATTGACACCGTGCAACAACTTGGATGGATCTTAAGGGAATTATGCAGAGTGAAAAGAACCAATTTCAAATGGTTACATACTATACGATTCCGTTTTTATAGCATTCTTGAAATGACAAAGTTGTGGAGATGAGGACAAAGTTGTAGTTGCCAGGAATTGAAGTAAAGGGAGAAGGCAACTATGGCTATCACAAGGTACCATGAAGAATGTTTGTGGTAGAGTTGTTTGTGTGTTGACTGGTGGTGTTCACACAAATCTATACATGTGATAAAATTACATAGAACTAAATATATTTAATATGCATGAGTGCACATAAAAATGAAATCTGGAAAAGGGTCAGTGGACTGTATTAATGTCAATTTCCTGCAATATACTGTTGTTATACAAAATGTTATCATTGGGGAAAATTGAGTGAAAAATATACGGGATCTCTTTATTTGTTATAACTGCATGTGAATCTACAATTATTCCAGAATTATACATTTTTACAAAAGAACAGAGGCATTGATGCTGAGGGATAGACCATAGGCTTTTCGATCAGCACAATTGTGTTCAAATTCTGGCTTCCATTTACCACTTGTGGGATCTTGAGCCAGTTCTTTAACCTCCTTTGCCTTAGTTTCATCATTTTTCAAGTGTTTACAATAATATTATTTTCCCCCATTGAATTGTTTTGAGGGTTAATTATCAATATTATGTAAGCCACTCATCAGTTAAATTGGGATCATAAAAATATTTTATCTTTTCATTTAGTACTGAAAGGAATAGGCACTCTGCCTTCTCCACAGAAATTTTAATATCATAAGATAGTCTGTGTTTCATTAACTTAGGCTAGTGTCTTTATTTCTTCTTTCATGGAGTTCAGTCTGTTGTTCTCTTACTACCTTCCTGAGTTGGACACTTAACTCATTAAGTATCTTTCTTCCTTCCTAATATATGTATTTGAAACTGTAGATTTTTCTTTTACAGTTGTTTTAGCTGAGTCACAAAATTTTGATATTGGCAACCCAATATTTTCATTGTCATTCAGCTATAATAGTAACTGATTTTTTCTTTGATCCAAGAATTATTTGAAAATGAGTTTTTCTGTTTCCAAACATATGATAGGGGGATGTTTTTATATGTAGATTCTGACTTTGCATTATGGTCTTAATAATGTCAATTCTTTGAAATATATGAAGCTTCTTTTGTGGCTTAGCATGTGATCAGTTTTTATAAATGTTTCTTAAATGTTCCTTAATCATTAAGTGTAGGATTTTATCTTCATTCAGTCCCTTGATTTTGTTTATCTAGTTGTTCAAATCTCTAATATCCTTACTAATCTTTAGTCTGGTTTACCTATCAGTTGCTGTAGTGAAAATGTTCCTCTTTGACTATAGATACGTCATTTTCTCCTTATAATCTTGCAGATTTTTACTTTGTATATTTTTGGCTATATTGTTAGATACAGCAGATTCAGAATTGTTACTGTTTTCTTGATGAGTTGTTTATTTTATCAGTAAAGTTCTTTGTTTCTAACAATGCTTTTTGCCTTAAACGTATTCTGACCTGATAATAATATAGTCATTTAAGCTCTTTTTGTTAGCTAGTGTTTACACAGTGTATGTGTCTAGGATTTAGAATTCTCAGGAAAAACATTTCTCAGTCTAGAGCCCAGGCTTTCTTTGGTAAGTTTCTTCGCTATCTGTGTCATAAGGCATATCTTTTCAAGTCCATCCATTTACTGAAAGACTAGCCATTACAGTTTCCTAATTTATATAAGGGCGCTCAATTCTAAACTGTTGTAACATACAGGCCTAAGATTTCATATTCTTTTTCCATGAAGGCATCAAAACCCAAACCTCCATTTTGTTAAGACTGAATACCATCTTTTACTCCCTTCCCTCTTCCCAAAACCCATCGCAGGTGCACTCTCAGCTTGTTGCACTTACTATAATTTTTGGCTTTTAATTCTAGACTGTGGGGATTCCCCTTGCAGATTCTGCTATGCATTTTAAAGAATGTTCATTATAATTTCTTCAGCATTTCTAGGCATTTAAGATGTAGTACCAAAAGACTGTCTTTAGAACACTGAGATTTTTGTATTTTTCAACTTAAAATGTAAGCACATTTATGAACATAATAGTATTCACATCTTATTGCCACTTACATAACACTTGTAAACAGAGTTATAGTAGTTATAAAACTGATTTGCATTTAATTTTTTTCAGTTGAAGTGTTTTAAACATGTTATGTTTCACAGTTATACATAAGCAACATACAGTGGTGATCTAGCTATCACAGGGCAAAGACTGTGCATTAATATTACATTTTAAAAATAAAATTTAAGAAAGAAAAGGTTTCTAAATTACAACTAACTGTAACTACTATAGTAATATAACTAATATAGTAAATTGTAACTAATATAATAAAGTATAACTACTATAATTATACTAATATAGTTCTATGAACTAGGCATGTTATTTATGTAGATGCCTTGGTTTATGTTTTAAAACTGTGTTCTAGGCCGGACATGGTGGCTCACACCTGTAATCCCAGAACTTTGGGAGGCCAAGGCAGGTGGATGACTTGAGGTCAGGAGTTCGAGACCAGCCTGGCCAACATGGCAAAACCCCGTCTCTACTAAAAATACAAAAATTAGCCAGGCGTGGTGGCAGGCATCTGTAATCCCAGCTACTTGGGAGGCTGAGGCAGGAAAATCACATGAAACCGAGAGGTGGAGGTTGCAGTCAGCCAAGATCACGCCACTGTACTCCAGCCTGGGCACTGCACTCCAGCCTGAGACTCTGTCTAAAAAAAAAAAAAAAACTGTTATAGGATAATATTTATTTTCTTTGTATTAGTACTCTCATGCTTTTTGGTGTTTGAATATTATAAATGTACAAAATCCTTAAAATAACTGGAATCTAACAAAGGTTTTCTTTGAAATTTTTTAGAAGTCAGAGTCAATTTCTCCTCATGAACATTCCTGTAATTATATCAAAAGTAAACTCAGTCCCTAAAACGTTTGTTAAATAACAGGACTCTATAAGAAGCAGAATGTCATGGCTTTGCTGTTGATGTTTATTCCTCTGTGCCCAAAATGACAGATTCTAAAATGATGATCTCTGTCTGTTGATTAATCTCATGTGCCCAAGAAAACAATCAAGTGTATTTAAACCAATAGCCTGGACTGTTTTGTCTGATAAAATAGACAATCTTATCAGACAAAAATTGTCTATAGGTACTGTTGATAAACATATTTTGTCTAACAAAATATAACTTTACATTTTCTTGTAGGTTACCTTCCGAACAAGAATCTATCACTGTAATATTAACAGCCAAGGCGTGATCTGTCTGGACATCTTAAAGGACAACTGGAGTCCGGCTTTAACTATTTCTAAAGTTCTCCTCTCCATCTGCTCACTTCTTACAGATTGCAACCCTGGTAAGAAACTTTAAATCTGGTATGAATTGGAGCTTCTCAAGATGTAAATGTCAGACCTTAGTAACTTGTTAACAACTACTACTACCACCACCACCACCACTGCTTCTACTACTATTATTATTTTTACATTTTCATAGTATGTAACTATATTCTTTTTAAGTTGGGTCTTCTCATTAGTGTTTTTAAGACCTATTATTTGCCAAAAAGGAAAAGGCACAGTGTGGTTAAAAAAAAAAAAGAAAAAGGAAAATCATTTTAAATGGGAAAGTGCATTTAAAGAATGAATTAAGTTGTCCTGCCAAATAATAATAAAAATTCAAGTTGAATAGCTTAATCTTTAATTAGATGCCTACTAGAAGATGTTAATTTGAGAAATGTGGGCTATTAAATCTGATAACAACCAGCAGCACCATGCAAACGTGACCTTTTTGGCATCCTAATAACTGTGCATCCCGACAAGCTATTAGAACGGTCCTGAATGGTCTGTTCTAGGATATACCCCAAAAGTAAACAAGGAAATACACCTACCAAGAAAACAAGAAATCTATAGCCAGGCCTTTATGGCTTGCTGGTGTGCTTAACACTGAAAATTCTTAATTCCTGGGCCATTTCTTTACACATTGGATTTATTTTAGAAAATACAAAATTCCAAAGATAGCCCTAGGGTTTTCATTGATGTTCTCAGTGGGAGAAATATTTTTTGAGTAATTAATAGCTTAAATATTGCATGAGATTCCCTCTTCTACAATCAAGAATAAACTGTGTTCACTAGATACGTGAAATTTTACACAAATGGAAATGACGAGTGTCAGTGGGGTTGCTTAGGATCCTGGCTGTTTTATAAAACATCAAGAAATAACAGTCTTTCTGCTTTTGTATTTTTTTTATTTTTCAGCAATAAAAACTTTTTTTTAAGTGGCAAATTAGTATTTTTTTTTTTTTTTTTTTGAAATGGAGTCTCACTGTGTTACCCAGGCGGTAGTGCAGTGGCACGATCTCAGCTCACCACAACCTTCGCCTCCTGGATTCAAGTGATTCCGCTGTCTCAGCCCCCCAAGTAGCTGGGATTACAGCCGTGCACTGCCATGCCCAGCTAATTTTTGCACTTTTAGTAGAGGCGGGGTTTCACTGTGTTGGCCAAGCAGGTCTCCTGACCTTGTGATCTGCCCACCTTGGCCTCCCAAAGTGCTGGGATTACAGGCATGAGCCACCGCACCCAGCCTGCCCAAAAAATAAAATTGTGCAGGATCATTATAAAATATTTTTTTGAATTAATTCATACTTTACTACAGATAGTGAAGTCCAATAATGTTACACTAACTTAAAGTTGATTTTGTTCTTTCAGTCCTATTGTTCCCATTTTAATCCCATTTGTCTGTGACTGTGTATAACCTCATTTGGAGGTAATGTTGCAGGAAGGCTTTTTTTTTTTTTTTTTGAGGTGATTTTGAAGCCTGGCCTGGTTTGCCTCCGAGTCAGCTGAAATGGAGTCTGTTACCCTGAATAAGCCTGTATATGACAGCCTGTTCTCTCTACCGATACTCCTGCTTAAAGGAATAGATTCATTCCACCAGAGCCTTGTCTCAGCAATCAGACAGACTTCTGTTCAGTGAACTAGTTTTTCTTTTTTTTCTTGCTGTGTTTCAGAAAACTACAAATGCATTCTGCAAAAACTTAAAAATCTCTCCTAACTAAAGCAGAATCACATAAGTAAAAGAAAGAAATTTTGAAAATAATGCTGTTGATAGTAAGAACAAGCCTAAAAATAATGTTCCATAAAACCAGAGACAGCCTGTCTGATATGAGACTAGAAAGGAACTTGTAAAATACATGCTAACATTTAGTTTGTCACACTTTAACACATAAAATAAAGTTTCCTAATTGGTACCTTGTTTTTATCAATGTTGACACTTCTAGAATCTGAAATAGAGTTGTTTATTTTAAAGTAGTCAAATGTCCATTCTTTTGTTTAATGGACTTATTTCACACTGTTACCTGGTACACTTTCAATCTCTGTAGGTTTTTTACCTACAGAGGTAGGTAAGATTAGGTTAGATTAAAGTTTATCTTAAATCTGTCTTCAAATTATCACAAAAAAAGTTCGATAGAATATGAATAAATAAGATTTTCCTACACTGAATTTGTAGAGCTATTTAAACCCAGAAATGCTGTCCGCTCAAAAGTTGGCCTTGTATAATGATATAAATTTAACCAACTTAAAAAATACTTTCTCACTCTTATCCGTACATAAACTTATTTTTTAAATCTTTTTCTTACTCTTTTTGTAATCTGCACTTGTCTCTTTAAAAAAATTTTGGTCCATTCCGACACAGATATTCTTTAGGGTATGACTACCCATCTTTATCAGCGTGATATTTGTAGACAGCAGATGTAGATTTGAAAACCAGCTTCGTTGTTTATTAGTCATATCACGTTGGATGGTCACTTAACTTTCCACAGGCTTAGTTTTTGATATAAAATTGGGATTAGTACCAGCCCTACCTAAATCACTGGATTCCTCTGAGGTTAAAATGAGATGGCATATATGAAAGCCATTTGTAAATGGTAATGTGTTGTTGATATTATTTCCCAGAGTATTTAGGACACCAAATGGGCCCACAGTAGATGACTGATAAATATCTACTCAGTTGAATTTAATTGGGAAGGTAGTATTGAATAGTATCTAACACCGTCACCTCAACATTGACAGTTGGATTTTGCAATCTGAAAAAAGCCAAACCTTGACTTAGTAGGATTATCGCTCAGGTGGCAAATGTCCAAACGTTATCAGCCAGTTGATGGGTGCACCAGCAATAATCATTCTGTTTTCAATGCAGTTGTCTAGGTAGATCTAACTGCTGGTGTTATTAGGCCACCACTTCATGATGGTGTTTACTGAGCCTGATAGAGCATTCTTTTTTTTTTTTTTTTTTTTTGATGGAGTCTCGCTCTGTCGCCCAGGCTGGAGTGCAATGGCATGATCTCAGCTCACTGCAACCTCCCCTCCCGGGTTCACGCCATTCTTCTGCCTCAGCCTCCTGAGTAGCTGGGTCTACAGGCCCCCACCACCACGCCTGGCTAATTTTTTGTATTTTTAGTAGAGATGAGGTTTCACCATGTTAGCCAAGATGGTCTCCATCTCCTGACCTCATGATCCGCCCACCTCAACCTCTCAAAGTGCTGGGATTACAGGCATGAGCCACTCGCCCAACCGAGCGTTCTTCTTTGTTAGATGTTACCTGGCTTTTTCTGAGTTTAGTCTTGCTCACTAAACATGATTTAATTTGTGAATTGCCAAAGTTGAGAATACTATTGGGGAATCAAATTTCTGTGCTTTCTTATTTATAAGTACTTTCTTCTCAAGTCATTATTTAACACATAAAATTTAAGTTCTGTTTGATTTCATCTTTCGAAGTTTGTTTTTGCTATTTTGTGGGCTTTTTTAAAAAAAACCCTTAGATGTTTGGTAATATTCTTTACATGAAACCTGTTTCTTTAACAATTATTTAAAATGTGCTTATATTATGGTCTTCAGACGTATTTAAAAAATGGGTATTTTACCTCATACAAAATTAATCATTCTGAGAACCCTGACAATTAGGAGATCAGCAGTTTTCCTTTACCTGATGCTTGATTTACAGAGTTATGGCTAGAAATATTTCTAACCTTTTTTTCCTTCTTGAAAAGTGTGTAAGTCTGTGTATCATCTAGCATTATTGTATTAATCCCATTTCTATTTGTCTGCTCTACTACTATTACTCTCTAAAGTGTTTTTGAGCTTGTTTTGTTCTAAACTCAGTTATGATATT
The DNA here is from genome assembly GCF_037993035.2 of Macaca fascicularis. Classification (NCBI taxonomy): domain Eukaryota; kingdom Metazoa; phylum Chordata; class Mammalia; order Primates; family Cercopithecidae; genus Macaca; species Macaca fascicularis. Next base: position 24,826,686 of record NC_088376.1, on the reverse strand, counting down.
GTATCATTTAAAAATTTCCCCCAAATATGTATGACTCTTGTCAGCCAGTCAGAAAGTTGACAGTGAAACATTTGATACTGAGAAAATACTGCCAGAAATTTTTGAGCATGATAATGGAATTGTACCTGTCCTTACCTTTTAGACATCTATACTGGACTATTTGCCAATAAAATTCTTTGATATATGGAATTTAGTTCAAAATAATCCAGAAAGATTGTAGGTGGGGAGGAGTATGGAAGATACCGAGATTGACCATTATAATTGTTGAATTTGAGTGATGAGTACATGGGTGCTCATTATACTATTCTGTGTTTGGATATGTTTGAAATTCTTCATAACATTTTTTTAGTTGCTAAAAATCATACTAACAGTGTGACATAAGTCCTCATTTAATGTCATCAGTAGGATTTTAGAAACTGCAACTTTAAGTGAAATAATGTAATGTATAATGAAACCAATTTACCATAGGCTAATTGATCTAAACAAGAGTTAGGTTCCTGCGGCATACAGTACGTCATTTTGCTTGAAGTTGCAGTTTCCAAGAACCTTTAAGTGAGGACTTAAGGTAATCTGTAAACGGTACGTGATTTGGCTCTCTTTTGCTCTTGGAGGGAATCGTCTGGGCTCTGACCCTGCCTGTGTATTTCATTGCCCTGTCATCTGCCTTCCGACCATAAGCTGCCTTGCGGTGCAGCCTGGACCAGCAGGGGCTTGCATTCGTAAGCAACCATGAAGTCTTTGTCTGTCTGTCTTCAAATGGGCAGAACTATACAGGTCCAGTCAAATGAAAATGCTCTACGCATACCCACAAACATCAGCACTCAGGATGGATGAGCCGCTCCCTCTCCCCGCATCACCTTTCAAATAAAAATCAAGTGTCGGTTACTCCAGTCTTAGGTGTGTGCAGATCTGTATTAGAACAACAAATAGAGCTAAGAATGGCAGCTAATTAACCTTCAGCCTTGTATAGTGATTAAGCTGAGGGTGAGCACAGCTGCAGCTTCACTGGTAAGAGCTTTATTCTTCTCAAATGGACTGAGCAAAAGAAAAGAGGAATTTGCTCCCAGTGGCTCTTTTATAGTGATCTATAAAGGCTTGGAGAATGTTTCCTTCTTGATTCTCCAACATCAGGGGAGAATGTTTCCTTCTTCGGTCTCCAACATCAGGGGAGAATGTTTCCTTCTTCGGTCTCCAACATCAGGGCTTTTTGTTTCTGATCACTTAAGGCCCGTTTTTTAAGCAATGAATACAATTCTTATTCATAAATTATCTCTGATACCTTAGCTTTGATTGTTATTGCTTGTCTTTGGACTCATTATGATTAGGTAGTAAATTGTGTTAGCAAATATTAAAATTTTACAATTGATAGTGACTGCTGGTGGGTGGGAACCATAAAGTCAGATTAATTATTTCATCACATTTTTATTTGTGTAGATTATTTATACCAAGTTTGGGAGCCGCTAGACTGATGAAAGGTACATATAACACCTCAGTAGGAGTCTAGTGCTTACACAATAGCATGAACCTTGCTTCTACATGTCTCATTCTACTAGAGAACTGGAAAAGAACAATTTATTTAACTGAAATTCAGGTAAACCTGTAAAATGGCAAGTCTGTTTTCAAAGCAGACTATTTTAGCAGGACTACAAAAAAAAAAAGAATTTTTTTCCTAGAACCATAACTACAGTTGGCTACCTAGATACCAGATTTCTTCTGATGCCTATGACTTTTTTAAAGTGAAAAATATTAAGTAGAAATATGTGGCACAATGTATAGCTAACTTCACACTGTTTTCTTGTGAAAAGTTGGCTTGTCTTCTGTATTATTTCCTGCTAAGTTCTAAAAGTCATTCTAATCAATACTTCCAAATATGGATGTAGAGAGACTCTATGTTATTGTCATTTAACTTCTCTGACGCCTCATATAAAGAAAAGGAAAGCTGTGGTTATAGAGTTCATACTTCACTCCTGTTGTTTAAGTAAACATTAGATAGCTGCTATTAATCAATCTAATCTGGTATTTTTAATAGCAAGAGAGTAAACAAAGTTCGAAACTTTTATTAAAGCCTTCGGGTTCCGGCTGAGTATTATCTGTAGAATCCTGAGACACTGCTCCCTTCCCTCCCCTAAGTTTCACATAGGCTTAGTCAGATGCATTTGAAAATAATGCTATTCATACTGTTGATGTTCTAGAAAAATTGAAGGCTCGTTAAGTGGATGAATAAAATCAGGGAATATACGTTATAAAGAGAACATTTCTGTTTTGTGAATTAAAGAAGATACACAGAAGTGATTGTGTACCATCATAAATTTGGTTTAAAAAAAAACAGAAAATAGCAATTGTGAGATGCTTACCTTGACCCCTACATATTTGTAAATGCAAATTTTAAGTGATATTAAAAGGATTATTTCCCTTTTTTGTCAATTCTGTAAAAATAAACCATTTCTTTGTCTTACAAGAAATACTGGTGTATAATAATGTAAACAAAAAGATCCATTTGTTCATAGCAGTTTTTATCAAAGATTGATTTTCTAGGAAATACTAAATGAGAAAGGAAAGCTGAAATTACCCCATTGTAGGCTTAGATCTTGGATTGCCTAGTTGTGAAAAAAGTCAAAAGGATTCATCCTCTTTGACTCAAAGAGTTACCAAGAAAGGATTGGTGGCTTCAGGTGAGGGATGACTTCATGACAAAGCAAGGATTTCCTATAGAGCCCATGGTATTTCTGCTTTGTGTGGGCAAGTCTTTATTTATAACCAACAATTTGATATCCTCCTCAGACATCCAGTTTGCCTTGGTGAAAAGGAGCATTAACTGTTTATTCTTTTTTGATAGATTCTCATCTAGAAATGCTGATCTGCTAAAACTTTGTTACTTTCGTAGCTTAAATATAGGTCCTTGATAGGTTTGATTCTTTTAAAGATGATTAAAACTAGACCTTACCTATTTGCTGATATATGGGATACCTTAAAAAGTGCTTTTAAAGTTTAAAGTTTTACTCTTATCTCTTTTCTAACAAAAAGGGCCTTTGGAGAAATTACTTCCATTTGGTAAATAAGAAAATACAGTGTTGTGTTTATCATCTTCATGTATCTTTTTCTTCTGTTTTCTTCTAACCCAGGGAATATCTGTCAACTTTACTTGATGTATAAAGTGCTGCCAGCATTTTTAAAGTAGGAAGGTGAATCCCTTGGAGTGGTAATCTGTGATTCCTTTTCTGTTTCTTTTTGACTGTTAGAGTTGTTCACGCATCCATTTCAGGTTTCTGATTGGTGTGTCCTGTAACAGCAGGTACAGTAAAATCTTACCAGTTCAGTATAATTGAGAAAAGATCAGACTGATTTTTTTTAGTGAATTGTAGGAAATTTTAGCTAAGTGAAGATGTAATAATTTTAAGTGCATATAGGAAATACTAGGTAAAATGTGTGAACTAGATGGCCTCTAGACTCTCCTTTATCAAGGAACAGGCCGAAGTGGGTTTTTCACACATTCGCAACAAATAGAGAAAATGGTTATCATCAGTCCCAGTGTATCCCTCACCCAACTTCAGAACTCATCTATATTTAGTAAGGTTTAGGAATTAGGATTTTTTGTTTATTATTTACTTATTTATTTTTAGAGATGAGGTCTTGCTCTGTCTCCCAGGCTGGAGGGCAGTGGCGTCATCAGAGCTCTGAAGAAGAGCTCTTCGAAGAAGCTCTGCAGCTTCGAACTCCTGCACTCAAGCAACCCTCCGCTTCAGCCTCCCAAGTAGCCAAATATTCTCAGATAATATTGTTTTATAACATTAATTTTCATGACAACCATTTTTAAACAAGACCTAGTAAATGTCAGAACAGGTTGCTGCATCAGAATTATTATTAATATTAAGTTAGCAATGGTCAGCTTAAGGATATGTTACTGAAAGATACAGTATGTGCCCTGTGGAATATAAGCCACCGAATAAAGTTTGACGCCTTTTTTTTTTTTTTTTTTTTTTTGAGACAGAGTCTTACTCTGTCTCCCAGGCCAGAGTGCAATGACGCAATTTCAGCTCACTGCAGCTTCCACCTCCTGGATTAAAGCGATTCTCCTGCCTTAGCCTCCTGAGTAGCTGAGATTACAGGCACGTGCCACCATGCCCAGCTGATTTTTGGATTTTTAGTAGAGATGGGGTTTCACCATGTTGGTCGGGCTGGTCTCAAACTCCTGACCTCGTGATCCGCCTGCCTTGGCCTCCCAAAGTGCTGGGATTACAGGCGTGAGCCACCATGCCCGGCACTCCGATGCCTTTAACAAAAAAAAAAAAGAGAGAGAGAGAGACATGAAACTTCATTCTGTCACCCATGCTGGACTGCATGGCACGATCAGAACTCACTGCAGCCCCCCACTCGAACCCCTGGGCTCAAGTGGGCTCAAGCGATCCTCCTGCCTCAGCCTCTCAAGTAGCTGGGACTACAGGCACATACCACCACGCCCAGCTAGTTTAAACGTGAAATCAGGCTTTTTAAATGTGAAATGAAGAGAAATTATTTTTAAACATGAAATTAAGAGAAATTATTTAAATAGCATGCTTAAATAATACATATTTGAAATTAAAATAATGCATTGTTAGTGTTATTATGGAAATCCAATCTAAACAGCATAATAAAACAACTCTAATTATTCAGAAATTGACTTTTGTGGACAAAACATCCAGTTGATTGAATAACATTTTCTCTTTTTGCTGTGGATATTTAAGATTGTACAGCATCTTGGGAAAAATGTTGTAATTATGAAAATTTGAAGAATTAATGTAACACTACCAATGTCTGAGTCAGATCCCATAACAAATGAGTAATTCTCTTTATTTTCATTATTTTCTGACTCAGGTTTTCATTCATTATCTAGCCTGGGCAAGGTGCTATCAGTAACAACACTCACAGTGCCTGTTCCTCAGAAAAGAAAGCACTTCCAAAATGTCAGACTAATTATTCCTATAAAACTGTAATAACTACTCTCTTTTTCTTCTCTTCATATTTGTTCTTTAATAGATCCTGGAGCTTAATGTTTATTATGGGTGTTGAATTTTTCATGTCATATTGGTGAAGAATTCACACAATAAGCAGTACAAGAGTTTGCCTAAACTACAAGCATATTTCTTTCTGGAACAGGTCTGTTCCTGGAAAAAATTACAAACGAGAATATTTTACATGTGTTGGAAGAACTTTCTGCTTAAGAGTATCCTACAGGGGAACTTGTTGCCACATGAAGCTTTTATAGAGTTGAATTTTTGGAAAATGCAATGGTTCTTCCCCACCACCGCCCCAATTCAGCACTGCCTTCCCTCTGAAAGCATGTTCCCGAATAAGACATGTTGTTTGTGCTATTCAAATGCCTAGGCCAACCAACAAATGCCTATCTGACTGTGTTACAGGCTGATGTATTTAGTACCTTTTGACACCAATGAGGTAAACCACCTTCCTTGCATACATTGTGACAACGTGTGTACTCCAGTGACTTTCTTGTCCAGACTGGCTCCTGTGATGGAAAAAACGCTCATACACAGTCTAATTTAAATGCATAAGGGCAACTAGGAAGAGTGCGGGCCTAGAGAAGATACCTTCATAGTTTATCTAGCCTTGGATGCCAGCATTATATTTTTATAAGAAAAACTCTAGAAAAGAGCTCAGCTAACAATGTATGAAAAACCCTGCATCACTGGGGCAAAGGCATGTTAGAGTACCAGCCACCCCGGTCATCATAGGAGGGTACATTTATCTGAGAGATGTGTGTTTTATAATCTTGGTAATAGCCTACTGGGGATGATATATTTTAACTTCAGCCTTACTAAACATGGTTCTGTACCTCCAGGTAATACATCTTTTCCCTAGATTCACAATCAAAATAATGTGGTTAGCTTAGAGTTGGGATTAATCATATATGAGTTCAAAAAGTTAATAGTCCGTGTCCAATTTGGTAAAAGTTTGTAAGTGAAAAATTACTGTTTGGGGGAGATTTTTGTTTGCTTATTTGATTTGCTGGAGAAATGATGTAAAGTTGCAGTATTGTAACTAGGCAAAGAAGCCTTTGATTTAGATACATGTGTGAGTTGCATTTGGGGAACTCAGGCCGTGTGTATCTTCATAGTATTCATGAGAGAGAGTGTTTTAAGGTGAAAAAAAAAAAGTTTTAGATTCATTCCTTGATAAAATGTATTTTCTGTATCAGCTTTTTCTTTTTTTCAAAATGGATATATCTTTATTATTTTTTCTCATACAAATAATGCCTGCTTATTTTTTAAAATCAATCATCCTTTTAAGATAAGTATTTAATTTTTATTTGAGGCTCTTTGCTCTGGGAACTCAAATTTGATGGGACCCAGCAAAGTATATCTGTCAGTGAAGTTTGTCTGATTATCATCTTGGTGTAAATTTAGACACATTGACCTCAACTTCTAGCCTTGGCTTTTATCTGCTTTTGCTTAGCATTTCCCTATGCATATTTTATTGTCTCTTAATTAATATAAATGTAGACATGGATTAGCTGTTGATACAAATTTTCTTTTATAAAGTCCATTGCTCTCCCTGCAGTAATAACCTCTAATTGGTTGGTAAGTTGATCTTGGCTGAGTGGCTCATGCCTCTAATCCCAGCACTTTTGGGAGGCCAAGGCAGGAGGATCACTTGAAGCCAGGAGTTCAAGACTAGCCTAGGCAACAAAGTGAGACACTGTCGCTACAAAACAAAACAAAACTTCTACCACCTCTATTCAACATAGTACCAGAAGTCCTAGCCAGAACAACCATGCAAGAGAAGGAGATAAAGAGCATCCAGACTGGAAACGAGGAAGTCAGATTATCTCTGTTTGCCAATAAGATGATCGTATACCTGGAAAACCCTAAAGACGCCTCCAGAATACTCCTAGATTTGATAAATGAATTCAGTAAACTCTCAGGTTACAAAGTGAATGTACACAAATCAGTAGCATTGCTGTATATCAACAACAGCCAAGCTGAGAATCAAATCATGAACTTATTTCCTTTTACAGTAGCTGCAAAAATAAAATAAAATACCTGGGAATATAGTTAAACAAGTAGGTGAAGGATGTCTCTGAGGAGTACTACAAAACACTGCTGAAAAAAAAAATAGATGACAAACAAATGGAAATACATCTCATGCTCATGGATTGGAAGAGTCAATATTGTGAAAATGACCAGACTGCCCAAAGCAATCTACAGCTTCAGTGCAATTCCTATCAAAACACCAAAATCCTTTTTCACAGAATTAGAGAAGACAGTCCTAAAATTCATATGGAACAAAAAAAAAGAGCCCGAATATCCAAAGCAATCCTAAGCAAAAAGAACAAAGCTAGAGGCATTATGTTACTTGATTTCAAATCATACTACAAGTCTGTGGTAACCAACAGCATGGTACTGATATAAAAGTAGATATATAAACCAATGGAGCAGAATATTGAACCCAGAAATAAAGCCAAATACAGCCAACTGATCTTTGGCAAAGCAAACAAAAACATAAAGTGGGGAAAGGACACCCTATTCAACAAATGGTGCTGGGATAATTGGTAAGCCACATGTAGAAGAATGAAACTTGATTCCTGTCTCTTACCATATACAAAAATCAACTTAAGATGGATTAAAGACTTAAATTGAAGACTAAACCATAAAAATTCTGGAAGAAAACCTAGGAAAAACTATTTTGAACATTGGTCTAAGCAAAGAATTTATGACTAAGACCCCAAAAGCAAATACAGCAAAAACAAAAATAAATGGGACCCAATTAAACTAAAAAACTTCTGCACAGTGAAAGAAATAATCATCAGAGTAAATAGACAACCCATAGAATGGGAAGAAATATTTGCATACTTTGCATCTGACAGAGGACTGATATCCAGAATCTACAAGGAACTCAAATCAGCAAGAAAAAAACAGTCCCATCAAAAAGTGGACAAATGACATGAATAGACATCTCTCAAAAGAAGATATACAAATGGCCAAGAAACATGTAAAACTGCTCAACATTACTAATAACCAGGGAAATGCAAATTCAGACTACGATGAAATTCACCTCAGCCCTGCCAGAATAGCCATTACTTAAAAGTTAAAAACAATAGATGTTGGTGTGGATGTGGTAGGAAGGGAATGCTTGTATACTGCTGGTGGGAATGTAAATTAGTACAACCTGTATGGAGTATGGAGATTTCTCAAAGAACTATAAGTACATCTACCATTCAATCCCGCAATCCTACTACTGGGTATCTACCCAAAGGAAAATAAGTCATTTATATCAAAAAGACACCTGCACATATATGTTTATCACACACAATTGACAGTTGCAAAGATATGGAGCCTATCTAAGTGCCCATCAACCAACATCTTTTACAGCAACTTGGATGGAGCTGGAATCCTTTATTCTAAGTGAAGTAACTCAGGAATTGAAAACCAAATACCATAAGTTCTCACTTATAAAGCTAAGCTGTGGGCACACAAAGGCATACAAATTGATATGGATAATTGGAGACTCCGAAGAGGGCAGGTGGGGCACTTGGTGAGGGATAAAAACTCTATATTGGGTACAGTGTGCACTACTCATGTGTAGGTATACTAAAATCTCAGACTTTACCACTATACAATTTATCCATTTAACCAGAAACCACTTGTGTCCCTAACACTATTGAAATAAAATTAATTAAATGTTTTTAAAAATTTTTCAAAGAACTTGATCTGATTGAAAAGCTGCTGTATCTTATGAAAATTCTCTTCAGTTTATGTTTTAGAAGACTTCGTTTTGGAGTTTTCCTTAAAAATTACCAGTGACCTGTTTTTGTTGTTGTTGTTCTTGTTGTTTAGAGAAATAAATATTTCTCTTAAACATCATTCTTTACTCACATGTCTTTTACTCAGAACTGTTTGCCCAAGGAATGATTCAGAGTTTCTTCGTTTCCCTTACTTGAGGAATTTCTGAAGTCAAGAACATTTAGATTATTTTTTTTTTCTTTTTTTCTTTTTTGAAACGGAGTTTCGCTATTGCTGCCCAGGCTGGAGTGCAGTGGTGTGATCTCGGCTCACCACAACCTCCACCTCCCAGATTCGAGCAATTCTCCTGCCTCAGCCTCCCGTGTAGCTGGGATTACAGGCACGCACCACCACGCCGGCTAATTTTGTATTTTTAGTAGAGACGGGGTTTCTCCATGTTGGTCTCGAACTCCAGGCTGGTCTCAAACTCCTGACCTCAGGTGATCCACCCGCCTCACCCTCCCAAAGTGCTGGGATTACAGGTGTGAGCCACCGCACCCAGCAAGAACATTTAGATTTTAATTAATTTTTTAAAATTATCTTTTAATGAAGATAATGAAAAGATAACAAAGATTATAGTGGTGAAAACACATGATTAATGCTCTCCACTCTAGAGTAAAAAGAACTTTTCTGTAATTACAGGAAGAGAATTATGTATTAGTATATATGCCAGTTATGCATGCTTTTTTCCTATAGTTTTATCCATGCTTTTTTGATGACTTGGATTATTCTGTTTCTGTTATAGTTACTTTATTGAGTATACATATTTTATTGCAAATTGTTTGACTCTTGTTTGGCAAAGTGAGCTCTATAAATAAGAGATTAAGTTTTTTTGCTTACGGTAGGCTCAAGGAGCACATTTTGTAACTACCCTGCTCACTATTTGGGTTTATTTACAGCTTCTCTCAAGAAGACATAACTGTGTCAGGCTTTGCTAAGCAATTGCGTTCCAACAATAAGACGTTTTTCCTGGGTCTGTTGTCCAGCCGTTTAGTAGGTTCTTGGTCTCCACACCAACAGAAAGGTGTCAGGTGTTACTCCCAGGCAGGGATTTGCCACAGGCGTGTCTTTTCCACCATTTAAAATACCCAGAAATGACGAGATTATTAAGTAGCTGACTGTGGTCTGTATACTTCTCTTAGTTCTTCACCAGTTGCTACTTTTGAAATTCTTAAGTGTTATTTCTTTGTGAATTTGTTTTGCTATTTAGATTTATTTCCCCATTCAGTCTCCATTTATAATGTGGTCATCTGTTAATACAGTAAGCTTGTTATTGGTCAATGGAATCATTCTAATGAAATTTATTGTCAGAAACACCTGTACCTGATTTATAAAAAATGCAACATGGATTTTACTTTATGTAAATTAAACAAATACATTTTAAAATTTGGTAACAGCATAAAACACCCTCAAGGATGTTGGTTGCTCACCCTGCACTCAGAAGGCTCTCAAAGCTGATACTTCTCTTCCTAAATAGGAGACATTCTTTTCTATCTCAGTAGAGATCCCCATGTGGCTATCACATTCTCTTTTCAGGTCATCTTTCAGAATGTACTACCTTCTGAGACCACTGATACTACCCACCCAGCCCTGAGGAGGCCCCAGTGAGGTGATCACATTGACTTTTAAAAGACCTTTATGCCCAGAGGATTCATTAAGGAAGCTATTCCATACTTTGAAGTAACTAATGTCCTCAGGGCCCTGGTATGAATACCCCAGGGAAGACTGGAGGGAAGAGCAATACTCTTAAGGTTAGCATTAGGCTCTCTCCTGCCTGCCTGCAGAGAAATAGCCAAATCAGTGTGAACTACTGGCTTTTATATATGTATGTTCTCACATCAGCTTGCTCATGACTGCCTTGTAAAGACTGCCTCTTTCAGGAATCCTAACAGAAAAAGCAACTGAGAGGAAGAAAATGAACCACATCAGAGGTCACAGAAATAGTATAACCTACACCATCTTTCACAACTAGAACATCATATAAAGCTGTTTCATTATTTTTCTTACTCCTCCTACACATTTTTTCTTACTCCTCTTTGTCTTGTTCCTATTAGCCCAGGGACTCTGTTGCATTTTGCTTTACTTTCTGGTGTTTGTAATATAAAAACAATTTACCGTACATGTTTTCCATTTCCCGTACATACACATGCACAAACCCCACCTTCACCTCAGGCTTTGATTTGACTCCACCTTCAAGCTGGAAGCCTAACCCTCTATGGGAGTCACTAAGATGGAGCCAATGTCAAACTCAAGTGGACCAGGCCTTACTTCTTTAAGACAGAACTTCGTGATGTATTCTTCGTTATTCCTTCTCTCTAATCCCTTTTCCCATTAGCTGGTCTCTTCTCTCTGCATTTCCAGCCTCCTGATTTTTCTGCTACTGCTTCTCTTCTCTTTTCTTATCCTTATTGTTCACCTGCTGCTCTCCTTCTTAACTTCATTTAACCTTGCTTGCACTCAGTAAAATATTTAAAAACAAACAGAAGGACTTCCAAGTTATCTTATTTATTTATTTTTTTAAAGTAACTTTATTTGTTATTATCTCTGTAACCATATGACTTAGCCTGTAGTGTCTGTTAGCCTAGTATATAACTTTGGAATATCCCATTTCACTTCATGTGCCAAGTTGGTGGCTCCTGTTCTTCTGGTGTGCCAGAGCAAGCATGGCCCCATCAGCTCTCGAAAGAGGTATATAGTAGCAACTCTGAAAATGTGGCTGAACACCGTGAGTAATGTTGTAGTTCTTGCCAGTCTCAGCCAGTACCTACCTTCTTAATAACATGGCCTCTTTCTCCAGCTAAACTGTTTCTTTTTTTAACCTACTTTGGAAAATATATTAAAGTCCTATGCTTTGTAAGCAACACTGCCAAAGCAGTATCATGCACATAGCATAATAATCTTATTTTGATGTTCTAAACTTCTTTCTTTGTCCTTTGTAATGGATGGCAAGGTTTTAAATGAAAACACTGGAGTTGCTCCATAGCATGAGATGATTTTTTATTGTTTTGCTCTAAGCCGCTGCCCTGATCTCTACTACATTTATGCCTGACTTCTGTAAGTCATAGTGACATGCCCTTGCTTGCATCTTTTCAGCAAACCTTATGATGCCTCTTGTTAGACTTATCAGTGTCAGATCATGAGAACAATGCAAGGTTATATCTTGCCATGTTAAAGAAAATTAAGTCAAAGGACCTAAATTATACCGCGTTTTGAAGCCGTCAAGAAAGCTGGAGCCTTGACCCAGCTCTCTCACTAACTAGCTAGTGACCTTGGTTAAATCAGTGCCCTCATTTGTGAATTAAAGATTGTGCTTCCGACCCTATCTTGCAGCATTATTGTGAGGAAAAAATGGTGTGTGTGGACCTCTGTAAACCCTTTGAAGGCTATGAGTATCATTATGTGGAATGTTATTGAACTGAAAGTCCATATTAGCTGTGTTAGGTGTGATGACCTCCCCTTTGAGATGTCTAAAAAAGTAATTTCAACCGGCGCAGTGGCTCACACCTGTAATCCCAGCACTTCGGGAGGCTGAGGTGGGTGGATCACCTGAGGTCAGGAGTTCAAGACCAGCCTGGCCAACATGATGAAACCCTGTGTCTACTAAAAATACACAAATTAGCTGGGCGTGGTGGGAGGTACCGGTAATCCTAGCTACTCAGGAGGCTGAGGCAGGAGAACTGCTTGAACCCAGGAGGCGCAGGCTGCAGTGAGCGGAGATCGCGCCACTGCGCTCCAGCCTGGGTGACAGAGAGAGACTCCATCTCAAAAAAAAAAACAAAGCAATTTCATTATCTGCATAAAATCCTTAGATGACTTCTTTATATTTTTCTAAGTTTGGAGTTTCAAATGTGATGGAATTTACTTTCTATAAGGAAAACTAGTAGGAAGAATGAATTATAACTCAAACTTGATTTAATGATTTTAATTTGCTTTAGGCTCCTATTTTTATAATCTAGATAGCTATTTAGGAATATCTTCTGTCTTCTATAAAATGAATTATAAGCCTACCTCTTTATTCCCAGCACCTATAATGTACAAACTGTATTCCCCTCTGCAACCCCATGTGGCCAAAGGGCTCCCCGTGAAATTGCCTTATTTCAAGCCCAAGCCTCTTTTAACCTTGACTGCCATCCACACTGTTTCTTTGCTTTTACCCTGTATAAATCTCAGGCATAAGAGACAACTTAAAATATGTCCGGATATTGTATTAGATAACAAAACTCCTGAGGTCAAAGACTTTATGTTATCCAAAACTCGTGGAGGTCAAAGACTATGTCTAGTGAAGATGGGAGTGAAACTCAACTTTTTCACTTCTGCTTCTGGCGATGAAAAAATAACAGGTGCCAGATTTACACTCCTACTTTAAACTACCTTTCTAGTTAGAAAACTAGACATTCCCTGAGAGGAAAAACAGATGAAGTAAGCCCTGCAATTGTCCCCAGCTTGCTGCCTAGAGGCAGTTTCCAGGATACTGTACAAGGAGAAAGAAATCGAAGAGAGAGGCCAACAGTAACACTGAGTTGATGAGACAGAGATAGGAGTTTGGGAAGATCAAGATGGCTAGCATTTGTGGGACAGAATCCCAGAGAAGAGGGATCGTGCAGAGAGACTGCCCTAGAAATCTGAAGAGAGATCCCCTTGAGCCTTTGGTTAAGTTTGCATGTAATCATCAAAAGATCCTGCCTTATTAGTAGGGATAAATTACTCTAAAGACTACATTGGATCTGCTGTAACAGTTTTAAAGCAAGTTTTGAAAGTATCATACTGTTCTTAAATAACTCCCTGTTAGAATAAAATACAACATTCTTTAGAATAAGGTGCAGCATTCTTTACGGGAATACAACAAATTCCAACACTCAAAAACATGAAATTCACAGTGTTCAACATTCTATAAAATATTAGTAGGGACTTAAAAGACAAGAAAAGAGAATTCGTAACCAGCTGAAAAATAAAATGGAAAAGACTAAAACGTTTTTGTTGATAAAAGGGCAACCTTTTAAGTTAATAACTAAAGCATTATGATAATTTTTTATTAGTATTCTCAAATTGATTTAGTTCTTAACTTCATGAAATGTGAATGCTTTAAGAATTGACCAGCATGTCTTTTGCTTAGCTAAAACCACAATATTAAACTGGAGAGAAACTTACGTTGGCTCTGTATTAGTAGAAACATGCAAGCAGCTATACTATTCGAACTTGGTAGTAATTTGGGGCTACTATCATTACTGTTACTGTAGGACTTACACATCTAGCCATTTATAATCTAAAGAAGAGTGAGTGGGAAGTAAGAGAATCACACAAATAGTATGTTGCCTCACTGGAGCTTGGAGAAGGTGTGATTAGAAAGAATGGGGGCAGCTGGAAGAGAATTATCCTGGAGTAAAGGACAAAGAAATGTGGGGATGAGAGAGTAAAAAGGATGGCTTGACTAGAGGGCCTTGTATTGTGGGAGATGATGATAGGGATGTAAAGCATGGTTTGCTGTAGCTGGTCCCAGGCTTAGGTAGAGCCTCGTATAAGGGCATGCTATGGACTGAACTGTGTTCCCCCCAAAATTAATATGTCGAAGCCCTAACTCCTAATGTGACTATATTTGGAGATAGGGCTTATAAAGAGGTGATTGAAGTTAAACTAGGTCATAAGGGTGGAACCCTGATCCAATGGGATTCATGTCCTTTTAAGGAGAGACACCAGAGAATTCTGTCCTTCTGCCATGTGAGGACACATCCAGAAGGCAGCCGTCTATAAACCACCAAGAGTCCTCATCAGAAACCACATCAGCCAGCACCATGATCTTGGAGTTCCCAGCCTCCAGAACTGAGAGAAATAAATTTCTGCTTTTTAAGCCACCCAGTCTATGGTTTGTTGTATGGCTACCCAGGCAGACCAATACAGGTGTATTTAAGTTTTAGTCAGCAGCCAGGCTTGGTGACACCCACCTGTAATCCTAGCTACTCGGGAGGCCAAGGTAGAAAGATCACTGGAGCCCAGGAGTTCGAGGTTGCACTGGGCCAAGATCAGGACACTGCTCTCCAACCTAGGCAACAGAGAGAACCCCTTCTCTAAAAAATGAAGTTTCAGTCAGAATGTCAATAAAAATATTCTGCATCATGTACCAATTCCCAGGGGACTGTGAGGGTGTTGAGTAGACCTGGATTTCATGATAAGCACCTGTTTAACTGAACTAATAGGTTGCTTTTCATCTAGGTAGAAGGTAAAGAAAGCATAAACAAGGACAGTCACCAAGGAGAAGTTTGAGTTTTAACATTTCTACAATTCCAAAAAATAAATAGGAGTTAGCACAAAGGAGGTGTACATTTGTTTGTGCATTCCCACTCTGCAGTTGATTGTCTTTGTACAATCAGCTTCTTTACAAATTGTACTTTGGAACTTTCGAGAATGTAAGTTTTGTGGCATTTCTGTTAGCTGACCTCAGTTCTCCATCAGTTATTGCCACATGAATGCAAGTACATTCTGAAATGCTATTCAACTACCATTCAAGGCTTTAAACAGGCAGCTATTGCCCTAACTCATTCAGAAAAATACCTCTAGATTAACTAAAATTGTCTTTATTCCATGCTGTTTTCAAGCCAGTCTAATAACTACCAACATGTGTATAGCAAAAATTAATTTTGCAAAATGTATTAATAGTATTTTCTATATACATTTTTTATGTTAAGAAAAAAGTATTTTACTTTCTAAGGTTTGATAAACACTTTCTTATTGATTTGTAATCTCCTTAATTATATCCACCCTGGAGTTTTATAGATAAAAGTTGAAGGTGATTCAACTTTTGGAGAAAAATAAGAGAGAAATTTTCTCTTTGGTATTAATGATAAAGTTAGCCTACTTACATAAAGATAAAAGTAATAAATTACCTGACACATTTTCATTGTTAGTAGAGCCCAAAATGCTGTATATTTCCCTTTTATAGTATGATAGAAACCTTTGGTTATACTTTAGTAAAACAAAATGCTATATTAAGAACCATTGATATTACATTATAAACTTTATGACCTTTTAAAAAAGATAATTTCAAAGAAGCATAACTTGTGAGAATGTGGTGAAGCGGCATCCCATTGAAGATCAGTGTTACTGCTTTTAATCTCTTATTTAAGTTAATACTTCAGTATCCTGGTAGCTATAACTATAGGGCCTTTGTTTTGGTCAATGATATTTAACCTACCATTTATGTTAATAAACTGACATCGCTCTTAAGTAGGTTATACATTAACCACCCAAAATTGGACTGTTGCTGAAGGAAATGGTTTCATTTTCTAAATACCTCTGTTCCCTTTATAGTCTTTTTTTCCATTATTGACAATAGTTCTTTGCATTTTTGTGGACATGAGGAGGCTTTTTCAAAAGCCATATCCATCTAATAAGTAAATTCAGTAAAGTTACAGGATATATAATTTAAAATCTAGATAGAAAAATCCATGGCATTTCTGTACACAAATAACAACCTAGCCAAGAAAAGAAATCAAAACAATCGCATTTATGATAGCATTTAAAAAATTAAAATACTTAGGAATAAATTTAACCAGGAGATAAAAGACCTGTACACTAGAAAATGATAAAACATGGATGAAATTGAAGAAGACACAAATGGAAAGCTATTTCATGCTCATGGATTGGAAGAATTAATATTGTTAAAATGTCCATACTACCCAAAGCAATATACAGATTC
The DNA here is from genome assembly GCF_037993035.2 of Macaca fascicularis. Lineage (NCBI taxonomy): Eukaryota > Metazoa > Chordata > Mammalia > Primates > Cercopithecidae > Macaca > Macaca fascicularis. The sequence continues at coordinate 24,810,222 of NC_088376.1, read as the reverse complement.
AACAGAGTCACAATCAAAATCCCAAGGGCATTCTTCACATAAATACAAAAAACAATCCTAAAACTTACCAAAGCCCCTAAATAGCCAGAGCAGTCCTGAGGTGGGGTTGGCGGGGAGAGACATCACACTTCCTAATTTTACATTTTATTTCAAAGCTATAGTAACAAAACAGTACAGTACTGGCACAGAAACAGACACATAGACCATCGGTACAGAAGAAAGATGTCAGATATAAATCCAAACATATATGGGCAACTAATCTTCAACAAGGGTACCAAGAAGACACAATGGGGAGAGGATAGTCTGTTCCAATAAATGATTCCGGGGAAACTGGATTTCCACATGTAAGAGAATGAAATTGAGCCAGGCACAGAGGCTCATGCCTGTAGCCTAAGCTACTTGGGTGACTAAGGCAGGAGGATCACTTGAGCCCAGGAGTTAGAGGTTACAGTGAGCTATGATCACACTGCATTCCAACCTGGGTAACAGAGCCAGACCCTCTCTCTTTAAAAAAATAAAAATAAATAAGAATGAAATTGGATCTTTATCTTACACCATACATGAAAATCAACTAAAAATAGATAAAAGGCCTAAACATAATACCTGAGGCCATAAAACTCCTCGAAGAAAACATGGGTAAAAGCTCTTTGACATTGGCCGTGGCAATGATTTCTTGGACATCACACCAAAAGCTCAGGCTACAAAAGCAAAAGTAAAAAAATGCAACTACATCAAGCTGCAAAACTTCTCCACAGCAAAAGAAAGAACAAAATGGGAAAGGGCAGCATACAGACTGGGAAAAAAATGTTTACAAGCCATATATCTGATAAGGGGTTAATACCCAAAATTTATTTTTAAAAAAACTCATACAATTCAGTAGCAAGAAAACATAATCCATTGGACCTGAATAGACCTTTTTTTCTTTTTTCGAGATGGAGTATGGCTCTGTCGCCCAGGCTGGAGTACAAAGATGTGATCTCTGCTCACTGCAGCCTCCATCTCCTGGGTTCAAGTGATGCTCCTGCCTCAGCCTCCTGAGTAGCTGGTACTACAGGCACCAGCCACCACGCCCGGCTAACTTTTTGTATTTTTGGTAGAGATAGGATTTCACCATGTTGGCCAGTCTGGTTTCAAACTCTGGACCTCAAGTGATCCACCCGCCTCAGCCTCAAAGTGCTAAGATTAGGCACCATGCCCAGCCTGGACCTGAACAGACATTTATCCAAAGATGACATTAAAATGGCCAACAAGTATGTGAAAAGGTGTTCAGCATCACTAATCATGAGGGAAATACAAATCAAAACCACTATGAGATATCACCTCACACCTATTAGGATAGCTGTTATCAAAGAGAGGAGATAAGTGTTGGCAAGGTTGTGGAGAAAAGGGAATTGTAGTATACTGTTAGTGGAAACGTAGATTGGTGCAGGCCTGAAGGAAAACGGTATGGAGGTTCCTAAAGAAATAAAAAATGGAATTTTCATATGACCCAGCATTCCCTCTGCTGGATATATACCCAAAGGAAATGAAATATCACCTCATATAGATACCTGCACTCTCATATTCATTACAGCATTCTTCACAGTAGCTAAAATATGAAGAAAACCTAGGTGTCCATCAATGGACAAATAGATAAACTATGGTGTATACATAGATACATATATAAACACACACACACACACAGCATAATATTATTCAGCCTTTAAAAAGGAGATCCTGCCATTTACTGAAATGAGTGAAATAAGCCAGACACAGAAAACTATTGTATCTCACTTACATGTGGAATCTTTCTTTTTAAAGATCAACTACATAGAGATAGCAAATAAAACAGGAATTACCAGGGTCGTAGTGTTGGGAAGGAACTGGAAATATGTAGGTCAAAGGATATAAAGTAACAAGTAGAAAGGTCTCACGTACAACAGAAGGACAATAGTTAGTAATAGTGTCTTCAGGATTTTTTTCTAAATGAGTAGATTATAGCTGTCTTGCCATGGGGGTGGGGAGGGAAATGGGTAAAAGTGTTAGGTGATGGGTATGTTAATTTGTTTCACTGTAGTAACCATTTTTCTATATATTGTATCTTTTAACATCATGTTATATACCTTAAATATACAAACTTTTTTTTTTTTTTTTTTGTGATGGGGTCTCACTCTGCTGCCAGGCTGGAGTGCAGTGGCGCAATCTTGGCTCACTGCAACCTTTGCCTCCTGGGTTCAAGCAATTCTCCTGCCTCAAGCTCCCGAGTAGCTAGGACTACAGGCATGCGCTACTATGCCCAGCTAATTTTTGTATTTTTAGTAGAGACAGAGTTTTACCATGTTGGCCAGGATGGTCTCTATCTCTTGACCTCGTGATCCACCCACCTCAGACTCCCAAAGTGCTGGGATTACGGGCATGAGCCACCGCGCCCAGCCAATAAAATTTATTTGTTTTTTAAAAAGCTATACTCAACAAGATAGGGCTACATCAAAAGTAAAAGTGAAAAGAAAGATTTGAATCATTGATAAAGCATTGGTATTAAAAACGAGCTTATTCTAGATTTAAGATGAAAGCAGTATTGTGGCCGTTTGTTAAGTCCTCTAAAACCACTAATAGCTTATTTGAGGTTAAAGAGTCTCCCCTTAAAATATGTAATACAAACTTATGGTTTAGAATTTCACTGCTTTGCCTCACACGTGACTTTACAATGCATAAATCAGGAATCCAGCATTTCTTCCTGTATACCAACAAAGTTTATATTTTAAATTAACTCATAAAAATCCTATATAATTTTAAAGCAAATGCTGACATTCTGTGACCCATAAATAGCACACATGGAATTGGTATGTCCTATAGAATTATTGCTTTGTTTACCTATCCATAATGTACAGTAAGTCCTCATTTAACATTGTCAGTAGGTTCTTATAATGAGACCAGTTTTACCATAGGCTAATTGATCTAAACAATTGCCAAGTCCCTTCAGCATGTTTCTCATCAAGGAAACATCACCAAACTCCTAAAGGAAGACCTAAAACACTCCTAATATTAAACATTGAAATAAATGTGAGCTATCGATACATTTAAGAAAGACTAAATAAAGACAAGATAATTATTTATCCAATTTTAGGGAAATCAGTGAACGACGGTGTTTGTGTTGTTGGTGGACTAAATCAAAGAATAAATTTTTGCAAAGCAAAAATTGTGAGGAGCACCTCCTACTACCATGCAGTTCAGATGCTAACCAATATGGCAGGCTCATTGAACGCTTTCATACTACATCATTTACTGTTGTGCATTTTGTATGATTATCATAGACTAAGCACTTCTATTTTACAATCCTTTGTATTCATTCATTCATTTTCCAACTTGCTTATTCCAGTTGAGGATCTCAGTCAGCCAGATCCCATCCTGGCAGCTCAGGGTGCAAGACGGGAAACAGCCCTGGACAGGATGCCATTCTATTGCAGGACACACTCACACACACCCATGCTTCCTCACACTGGGACAATTTAGATACACCAGTTCACCTCAACACACCTTTGGGGTGTGGGAGGAAACTGGAGTACCCAGAGAAAACCCACACCACATGCAGTGAGAACATGCAAACTCTACACAAACAGTGGCTCTGTCAGGAATATTAATTTTTCTCATCAACCAACACTGAACAAAATGACATTATTGGAGACCCTGTGTAGTTAATGCAATTTGCAAGATTCCACTTCCCCATCATTCACTTATTTTTTCAAGTATCAGGAGCATAGCAGCCTCATCTATAACTTTTTCCAAAGGTAACATCCCACTTCTTTATCAGCAAGTCACCCTGTCACTGTATTTTAATATCCTTTTGTCCACAAACCAGGCTTACATAGTCTTCCTTAGAGTTTATAGGGATCTGACAAATTCTTTTAGAAAGTCAACATAGCTTTTTGTTTGTCTTGACATCTACACACTAGGTTAGCCTATGCATCTAAGACAAACATGTCAAAATGGCTGTCTTACTGCATTTCTCATTGTTATTCTCTAGAGTGATATCCCTTGAAGGTCATATTATAGATCGTTTTATCAAAGGCATGTCAACAATAGTAACTGGGCAAGGGTTGGTTCCACCAAATGAGAAAAGTCTTCCAAAACCGCTGATAGCTTGATACCCTAACAAAACCCAGTTGTCTAAATATTTTACCATGACTTCAAGCTAGTTTCAAACTTAACATAATTGATCTGCACATTTCATTCTCAGTCCTCAAAAATACATTGCTTAAGATGTTTCTTCTCTTAAGTGTAGGGTGAAAGTGCAGATAAATCCAAGTGTGCAAACGGTATTTCACTTTATTATTCCTCCTTCTCTGTTCCTCCTCTGCCCCTCAGTTTATACACCTGGGCAAACATAAGTCTCAGCACAAGAGTAATATAATGATTTGCTTATGGATACAGGCTGAATATATTGGAACTCCACGAACTTTAGTTTTGACAGACTAAAAATAACCAGCTAATGAAATTAAGCACTAAAGCTTTATTCTTAGGTTCTCCCTAGAGAAATAATTTCTCATTTTGTACAGACATATCTTTATTAGTTATATATATCTTTTCAGCTTGATACCCGAGTCTCAGACTCATGTAAAAGCAAGTCTGGTAAATGAGTTCAGATTGTGATGTTTGTACCATCCTGAAATCAGTCTCCAAGAAAAGTTTCAAGATACCAGCTTATCAGCAGATTTTTTTCTGAAATAGACTGTCTTCATGGTTAATTTATAGAATCTTATTCTTACTGTAACTTTTAAATTGGAGGAGATTGGGAGGCATGACATATACCAACTTTTCAAATATGGCATTGTTTCCTGGCATTGGTCAATGGGATATTGCCCATCCAGGATGAGGATATTAATGTGACTATTTCAACTCTTCCCTTCACTGAAATCTGTTCATCTCAATGTTATTTATTGCCAGGCACAGTGGCATATGCCTATAGTCCCAGCTACTTGGGAGCTGAGGCAAGAGGATCCCTTGAGCTCAGGAGCTCAAAGACCAGCCTGGACAACATAGCAAGACCCCATTTCTTTTTATAATTGTATTTATATTAACTGATCTGAGTGCTAAAAATAAATTGTATAGACACCTTTATTCCCATAATTAGTTATTGTCATTCCTAAGAAATTCTAATGACATCAGTCAAGTAAGTCACTGGAAAACTAAAGTCTCAACACAAGAGTAATATAATGATTTGCTTATGGATACAGGCTGAACATATTGGAACTCCACGAACTTTAGTTTTGACAGACTAAAAATAACCAGCTAATGAAATTAAGCACTAAAGCTTTATTCTTAGGTTCTCCCTAGAGAAATAATTTCTCATTTTTATTTTGGCTTATAACTTGATTACAAATTGAGAGTTGGCTTTTTTGAACCTTTTACGGAATTCAAGTGCATTTGATTAAGCATTTAACATCACTCCCAGAGGCAAGCAATCTCAAAGAGTCATTGGGCATGGTAGGTATTAAACATCCTAGTTTTTCTGACCTGTAATCAACCTTAACCATGACCTCTCACCTCCCCCCAACACACTAGATTACCTGGAGGCCCTTCTGTGTCAGAAAGACTATACTAGAGACTTGAACTTCGTACAAGTGAGAATTAGATTTAAATTACTAAGCTAATTTTCATTTCCAATTTTAATCAAAACTTAAATACTTGTCTCCAGAAATAAAAGATAGTCATGTTTAACTGATACCAGCAGCCCTGTGGCTGTCCTGCCGTGAGCAGCTTATCCTCCCTCCCCCACTCCTTTCCTTTCTTTCTTTCTTTTTGTACAATGTTGAATTAAGGTCACCAACATCTACTCATCACTCCAATAAGAATTCTAAGTCTGCTTAAAATATTTAACATGAATTGACACCACCGTGCCTTGGTATCATGCACGTTAGAAATAACCGCTTAAGGCCAGGTGCAGTGGCTCACGTCTGTAATCCCAGCACTTTGAGAGGCCAAGGCGGGCGGATCACGATGTCAGGAGATCGAGACCATCCTGGCTAACATGGTGAAACCCTGTCTCCACCAAAAATACAGAAAAAATTAGCTGGGCCTGGTGGCGGGCGCCTGTAGTCCCAGCTACTCTGGAGGCTGAGGCAGGAGAATAGCGTGAACCCGGGAGGCAGAGCTTGCAGTGAACCAAGATCACGCCACTGCACTCGAGCCTGGGCAACAGAGTGAGACTCCGTCTCAAAAAAAAAAAAAGAAACAACCGCTTAAGTTAAATACTGATAGTTTAATTATTTTGTTACCTTTATAGGAATAGTTCTCCAGAATTATTTTGATTTATTACTGATTTTTTAATGATTATCGTAGACTGGGTAATGTAAATATGTACAGCTCTGTTAAGTACATACTGGACCTAATTTGCAAGTACAAATATAGTTCATGCAAATAGTGGGTGTGCTCTTTAGAGGCCAAGAGGCTGTTCAGTATCTGTCTTGAGATGTACCTCCCGCTCTGTATCTGTTTATTAATATGGGACTAGAAGTATCTTTCAGTGTGCTCAGCAAGTCGTATTATTTTCTTTGATGTATTTCCTCTTTGAAGCTTTTAACCTCTTTATTATATCTGTATTGCATCCTTTAAAGAATTCATTAAATTTCTAATTGACCATTTAAGGATATAAGCAAGAATACTCACTAAAAGTAGCCATAAGTGAAATATTGGTAAATAAAATTAAAAGGATCATTTATTCTATTAATATTATTTGCCACAAACAGTTATGAGGTGTATATTTTCCATAAGGCTGCATTGCTTGTTTTTTTCTAGGCCTAAGTATAGCATGTGTGAGGGCCAAAAATTTTCTCCTATTACCTCTGACAAGATAGAGCAAAGCTTAGAGGTCTAGAGGGTTGATTTAACCTTGCAAAAAAAAAAAAGATAGATAGATAGATAGATAGATAGATAGATAGATAGATAGATAGATAGATAGATAGAAAGATAGATAGAGTTTTTTTGTTTGTTTGTTTGTTTTTTACCGTTCCTAAGAACAACCATGTGTTTGTGTATGAAGAATGGTTATTTAAGCAAGGAAAACATTATAGGTACACGTACATATGATACCTGATTTTCAAGTAAAAATACAATTGTTCATGTAAATGTGAGTGCATTCTCATTTAGGGGCAATAGGTCTGTTCATTGCCTCTCCCCACCTCCCACCCCAAAATACAGCTCTAGACATATACATAATCAATATGCAAATCTACGCAGCATATTTACATTGGAAACAAATGTAGCCAATTATAGAAAAATAGGTGGGGCTGTTTTAAGCATTCATTAAATCTCTCAGGGCAAGGGGGTGAGTTAAACTTTATAAGGCTGCTATAAAAATAACTATTTTAGAATTTAAATATGGCTGTTTAATTTAGTGCTTGTTACCATGTTCAATTTTAACACCCAAATCCAATCTCCAAAAAATACTCCAAATGAGATACTGCATTAGGGAACCTGTGACTGCCCACCACACAAGCATTTTAAAATTGGGGCCTCAGCATGTCTCATTTTATACAGAATTAAAAGGAAATTCCTTTGAATTTCCAGAAAGAATTCGTGGTTTGACCAGTCTTAAGTAAATATGATGTTGAGTTAGGGTCCTGGTAGGTGGGATTCTGTCAGCACATCCACAGGGTAGAAAGCCTGGTCCTTTCCACCTGTTAATGCTCTGCACGGTCACAGCCAAGAAGCCAGGTTTCTACAAATCATTTTCTTGTCTTTAATGATGTATCTTAGAGAAAGAATTAAAGTAGTGTAATATAAATGTTGAAATGTAAATTTAAAAATTAAAACACCAATGAGGGTCACATTTCCATGAAGAATGACTGGCACTGCTACTTATATGAGAAGCGATAATCAAAACCAGGCATATGAGAAGGGGAAGGAAAAGGTGCAGTTGTGTGCCAGACATTGTTCTAGGTACTTTACAGAGGCAGAGTGGATGGTAGCTTTTAGCTATGTAACTTGAAGAACCGAAAATTCCTCCTTGTCAAAAAAACTAAACAATATACACACACACGTATGCTTTTGTTCCTATTATTTTGTGTCAGTTTCATTTATTTTTGTTAAACGTAGCTTCTCTTTATGGTTCTCTTTGAAAATGTGCATCCCTCTGGAAGAGATGACACATTGGTGACAGTCACATTGTGATGTGAATCAAGGTATATGAACGTGTCAGGAAGGGGAGATAGGTCCCAGAATTAGCCTAATAGGGAGGGAGGGAGGCAACCAGATGCAAGCCGGAATTCCACTACTTTACAAAGTTGCTGTGCAGTCATTTAGAGAGATGCCCAACTCTAATTATTACACTCTCATGAACAGTGAGAAACTTGAAGATTTCTTTTGTATGTCCTTATCCCAAAAATAGGCATGGCACTTTTTTTTTTTTTTTCCCCTTCAGTGAAAGAGGTTTGCAGCTGGACTGGGAGTGTCAAGGTGAGAAAGGTCAGCAGGTTACAGAGACCAGTGCAACAGGGCTTGTTAGACGTAATCAAGGAACTACCTAGGGAAGCTACAGGAAGCAGAGGGTTGGGATTTCCACGTAGGGAGGTTATAGGGGCCCTCTGGCTGAAGGGAAGTTGGCTCAACTCTGAAAAGGTTTAAAATTCAGTTTAAAATTCTGATTAGGAAAATCCCACAATAAGCAGTTGGTCTTTTTAAATGTTTCCCCTTTCACAGGACAAGATGATTCTGCCTAATAGTTTAGCATCATTGTAAAGGACTTAGTGTGTTCGCAGATCACTTTGATAAGTGCTTCTGCCACCTCTTTTCTTTCCTCCTTTTTGTGCTTTAAGAACCTCCCTCATGAGATCATTGGTTTCTAATTTCTTCTTTCTGAGATTGGTCTCCCTAGGGAAGACTAGAATGACAGTGTAGACTAATCAAATTGTTGTCCAGAGTTGTCATTCAGTTGTTGCTTTTGAACTTAGAGAGATGGAAGCCACTTCATATTAATGCGTTGTTTTAATATATAAGCCAACACCTCACACTTACTGAGCATAAAGTTTTTTGCATGTATTTTCCTTTTTGAACAATGATTTTGCAGTATTCTTAGTCCTCTGTCAAATTAACATGTTTGCCTCTTTTGAAAACTCATATTTCCTCCTGAAACAGTAAGAACTAAGGAGAAGAGCAAAGCATTGGAACAGTCCCTGCTGAAGACAAGAGTATGATAAGAATATTGAAAAATACAATTTAGTAGGCTAAAAATGTATTTGGGACATCAAATTATTGGCCAGAATGCATCTTTATGCATAGTGAGCCTTGTCAGTGGGGATCTCATGGGGAGTAATGGTGATTAAAAGGTTTTTGAAGAGCGAAATTGCGTGACCAAGCTTGTATTAAAGACTTGAAGCTTAGTTTATCTGGTAGTGGACGGCCTGAAGACAGAGACACTCCAGACATATATGAGTCCCTTTGCATTGCTATCAAGGAATACCTGAGGCTGGGCAATTTATAAAGGAAAGGTTTTATTTGGCTCACAGTTCTGCAGAGTGTGCAAGAAGCATAGTGCCAGCATACGCTTCCGGAAGGGCCTCAGGAAGCTTCCAATCAGTGGTGGAGAGTGAAGGCGAGTCACGTGGTAAGAGAAGGAGCAAGAAAGAGAGCGAGAAGGTGCTACACTCTTTTGAACAACCAGATCTCATTACCACTCATTACTGGGGGAAGAGCACTGAGCCATTCATGAGGGATCCACCCCCTGACCGAACACCTGCCACTACGCCCTAGCTCCAACATTGAGGGTCACATGTCAACAGATTTGGAGGGGACAAATATCCAAACCATAATAAGGAAGTATTTTGGTGGCCCAGTTAAGAGATGACAAAGGCTATGAAGAGAAAGGAATAGGGGAAAGGCCAAGAGATATGTGGGAATCAGAATCCCCAGGACTTAGTTTCCTTACCACTATGGCAGTATCAGTAGTGACTGTGTCCCAACCTCAAGAAAGTGAACTTGACTGTGCCTGGTCTCTCACAACTTTCCAGACCAGTCTTGGTGAGGTAAAAAGATGCATTCCAGGATCAGTGAATAGTATTTAGTCATTTCACAGTACCCAGTGGGTCAACGCTTCTGTAACTATAACAAGCCATTTCCCCTTTTCTGCTAGCAGAAAGATGGAAAACAAGGTTTACAGTATGCTTCCTGTGATATGTTAGGATTTGTTTGGTCATGATTTTTTATCCATAACAGAGGGATATAGTAAGAGTTTGAATCCCAGAAATAGAACTGCCCACTTACTTGGCTGAGGCATGAGTAGGGGAGAAGCAGTGTATATGGACAGAATTTGGTCAGGTGGTAGAACATGTTGCCTAAGGGGTTTAAACAACAGTATGTTCAAGTTCAGGCAAGATGTCAGTAAAAGAGGAAACTACTGAATACAGACTAAATTTAAGAATCTTTATAAATTATAAGAATTGAAACCTTCAGGGACTGAAAGAAGGTCATGGGGAATCTGGAAGACAAAGCAAAAGGTCATTTATAGGAAATGGATCATATTGTTTGCTTTAGATTCAAAGCCAAGATAGTTATATCTTAAACCCCAAAAAGTGACACCAGACCTGCCAGAATGCTCACCACCCCAAGTGAGTGACTTAAAGAGTCAGTGATCCTATAGGTATAAGTATCAGTTAGGCCCAAGAATGGAAATGAAGAAGGATGTCTAGTCTGGAAGAACCTGCCACCACCCACAAACAGGAACCTGCCACCACTCACAAACTAAGTCATCTTGATCAATAGGTTGAACTGTACATGAATCCGTATATTAAACAAATACTTACTGTTATCTGTAGTATCCCAGACACTTTGTTGGTTTTGTGATATAAGACTGAAAAAGAAACACTGCATCCCTCAAGGAGAGGGGGAAGTTGGCAAGCACAGAGCAATAAGTTTCCTCCTTTTTAGAGGCAATGGTTGGTTCCACCTTTAGCAGAAGATTCAAATGACACCCTCTCAAAACCACAATGAGATACCATCTCACACCAGTTAGAATGGCGATCATTAAAAAGTCAGGAAACAACAGGTGCTGGAGAGGATGTGGAGAAATAGGAACACTTTTACACTGTTGGTGGGACTGTAAACTAGTTCAACCATTGTGGAAGACTGTGGCAATTCCTCAAGAATCTAGAACTAGAAATACCATTTGACCCAGCCATCCCATTACTGGATATATACCCAAAGGATTCTAAATCATGCTGCTATAAAGATATATGCACACGAATGTTTATCGCGGCACTATTCACAATAGCAAAGACTTGGAACCAACCCAAATGTCCATCAGTGACAGACTGGATTAAGAAAATGTGGCACATATACACCATGGAATACTATGCAGCCATAAAAAAGGATGAGTTCCTGTCCTTTGGAGGGACATGGATGAAGCTGGAAACCATCATTCTGAGCAAACTATCGCAAGGAGAGAAAACCAAACACCGCATGATCTCACTCGTAGGTGGGAATTGAACAATGAGATCACTTGGACACAGGAAGGGGAACATCACACACCGGGGCCTGTCATAGGATGGGGGGAGCGGGGAGGGATAGCATTAGGAGATATACCTAATGTAAATGATGAGTTAATGGGTGCAGCACACCAACATGGCCCATGTATACCTATGTAACAAACCTGCAGGTTGTGCACATGTACCCTAGAACTTAAAGTATAATTTAAAACAAAAAAGAAAAGAAAAAAAAATAACACCGTCTCGCAGGAAAGAACAAGAGCAAGGCCTCCGTCCAAATCGAAGCCCACTCCTTCAGTGAACAGTCACTCCTCAGCACAGACAGCACCCATGTGACTCGCCAGACTCCCTTGACCACAGTTTTTCCACAAAGGCAGGCAGAATGGTCTATAAACTGAAACCACTGGGTTATTTTTATTTCTTGGCTCAAGTTCAGATTCCCTCATGTGGTGGAGACTGTGGACACATGTGACAATGGCTAGGGCATGACTGCTGTATTCACACCCACTATCACAATTCTCTTGTCCTGAAGAGGAATGTGAACAGAAAAGACGTTGGGGGGTGGAATTGATACATTTTACAGCACTAGTTTCTAGTGGATGGACTACATGCGAGGATTATGGAATGAAATTTTTTTGAACAAAAGGTGTGCATTATGAACAAGTCTTGTTATATTATTATTGTCATTTTTTCTTCCATTGAGGTGGAAGTAGAGGGAAGAGAGAATCAGGATAATCTTGTCTCTTATAACCAGAGACCATCAGAAAAATACCCCAATTAAAGAGAGTTTATTTTCTCTGGTTGGCAGGAACAAACACTGTGTATTTTATATGCAAGTTTCATTCATATATATATATATATATTTATTTATTTATATATGTACATATATATTTTATATACATGTTTATTTTATATACAAGTTATATATATATATATGTATTTATAAAATACTTGGATACCTGGTGGGCATACACCAATGGAGAATAAGCTATTCTTTAAAATCTAGCATCCACAGATGATAAGTATTGGTGAGAAGTGGAGAATTGGAACCATTTCTACACTGCTAGTGGGAATGTAAAATGGTGCATCTGCTGTGGACAGCACTTTAGCAGTTCCTAACATGGTTAAACATAGAGTTATAAGACCAAGCAATTCTACAGCTAGATGTATACCCAAGAGAAATGAAAACATATGTCCACATAAAAAGGTGTACACAAATGTTCCTCACAACATTATTTATAATAGCCAAAAAGTGAAAACAACCCACATGTCCATCAATTGATAAATGGATAAATATAACTGGTATATTCATACAGTGGAAAATAATTTGATAATAAAAAGGAATGAAGTATTGATGCTGCACCATGGATGAACTTTGAGAACATGCTTTATAAAAGAAACCAATCACAAGAGACTACATATTATGATTCCATTTAGGAAAAATTTTCAGATTAGGGAACTACCTAGACACCAAAGTAGATTGATTCATAGATACCCAGACCTAGGACTGGCGGATTTGGCAGCGGGGAGTAACTGCTAATGGGTACAGGGTTTCTTTTTGGAGTGATAAAAATATTCTAAAATGGATTGTGGTAATGGTTGCCCAGTCTGTGAATATACTAAAAACCATTAAAGTGTGCACTTTAAATGGGTATGTTGTATGGTATGTGAATTACATCTCAATAAAGCTGTTTTCAAAAACCTAGCTTCCAGTATCTTGGCATCTTTGCCTGTTTCCTCCACTACTTGCTGCAGCAGTGCTTTTTGCAGTGGTATTTGGGAAACGTAATGTGTGGACCTGTGGTGTCTTAAGTCCACTACTGTAAGGACGTTTTCTGAGATTTCATTAGAAATTATTACTTAATTAAGCCTGGAATTGCAACCCAATAGCTTCTCAGTAGGAATGCACCCATCTGTGCTGTTCTTTAGATGAGTTTATTCTAACAGGACATTTTATATTTCAAAGTGTACATTGATTTAATGTATGTAGCACTGCTGTATAGACTTACAGGCTGAGTTTTTAAGTTTTTAAAAATATTTTATCAAGTGTATACTTTATAGCCATTGTGTTTTTACTGTTTTGTGAGAAGTATTGACTCAAGGGGCATTAATTTGGAATGGTTTTAATTTTATCCAGTCACTGCCTTAGGCCATGTTTTGTGGAATCTTGCTTTTCTATCCCTTAACAATATCTAGCAGATCTTTTAGCACTCAGGTCACTTTCTCATTATTAGAAGGTCAATCTGGTCCATTTTTAAATTTCCATCTTATACCTGATTTAAATCTAATATCCTCTTTCTACTCCATCAAAATGGGAGGAATATGGTCTGGTTCTCAGATACCTCCTTTTTCCCCCTAGTCAAGTTCTAATTCCTTGTGGGTGAGGGATAGGTAATAAGGGAGAACAGTGTCCCTGGACCTAATTTCCCATGGTTACCATCTTCCCTGCCTCTTTGTCAAATACAGCCTTGCCATCCATGCCTTCTGGTGTCAAAATGCTTCTTTACTTTGGGTAACTGGGAGAGTTCACTGCCCAGTTCCCTGATGTTGAAGACCTAGCCTAGACTCAACCTCCTTGCCCAGCCCAGCCCCTTTCGCAGTAGTGTACTGGTAAATGTTTAACAACAGGCTGGGCAGGGGTGGTATGTGCATATGTACATACCTAAGTTTATTGTACATTTTACTGATACAAAGAATGTATAGTACATAATTTATATAATAATAAAATATACTGGACTCTTAAATGTAAATTTCGTATAGCCAGCTGATTCTTCCAGAAATTCATTGATATTTGCCAAACTCTTTTATCTACATTCATCCTATGATTGCACCTGACAAATGAATATATTTCTAACATGACTGTTGGGAGATATTTTCATTTAAGAAATAAGACAAAGTGAAACAAAGATGTCAGAACTTGTTTTTAAGTTATGTCGTGAGCAACTTCTTTGCTAAATCAAATAATAGTTTTCAAATACTGGAAGAATGTGTCCTCCAATTTTTGTACTGTTCACAGTGTGAGAACTCTAGAGATTTATAGACTTTTAAATTTAACCTGCATAGCATCTTCTTTATCACTTCCTTAAGTCTAGACAATCAACAAAACAATAAATCAAGTCCTGATTTTGCAGCATTTTTACATTTCAAGCTACCAACATAACCCTTAATAAATGCATAATTGGGACAAGATGCATGCTAGGACAATTTTTCCCACCATGCAGATAGACAAAAAAGTAAGAGCATAGAGGATAATAGTAAAGTGATTAAGAAGTGATGAGTTTTTAAGTATTTTCTACATTTGTTTTTTAATATTATCTATTTAATTATAAGTTTGTATAATGTTTTAATAATGGCTCCAGAGCACCACTGCCCCTCACACACAGCATTCTTCTAAGAATCTCTTTGCTATCGGGGTCCCCTCACCTGTGTGCTCCCTTATTTTTTATTTTTATTTTTTCTTAGAGTCTTGCTCTGTCAGACAGGCTGGAATGCGGTGGCATAATCTAAGCTCACTGCAGCCTCTGTCTCCTGGGCTCAAGTGATTCTCCTGCCTCAGCCTCCCAAGTAGCTGGGATTACAGGCGTCTGCTACCATGCCTGGCTAATTTTTATATTTTTAGTAGAGACGGGGTTTCGTCATGTTACTCAGGCTGGTCTCGAACTCCTGACCTCGTGATCCACCCACCTCAGCCTCCCAAAGTGCTGGGATTTCAGGCATGGCACCAGCCTGTGCTCCCTTCTTGATAGGACACTGACAAGATGGCAAGGATCGTACAGACTGCTTTTTTGCCACTTCCTCTGTCTACTCAGCTAGTCTAGGAGCAGGTCAGCAGGTCAGCTACCTAAGCAATTCATATCTGATTTAAATTCCCAGACAGGGATAACATTCAAGAGTCTCCTTGAAGACACTCTGAATCTTTACTAATGAATCTCTTGGTACCCTCCTCAGGTGGCTTTGAGAAAGGAAAGCCATCCTTTGGAGGGGAAGGTGTGGAGAACAGGACACCTCCAGTGCCACACACACTACACTCCCAAGGTGGTAGCTCAGTATTCCCACAAACATCCTTTCTCTTCTTTTTCACGTTTTATGATGGACTCCTGGAACTGGCAGAGCCAGCTTATCTTAATAAGTCCTGAGGGAGATATTAATGTCTCCTTAGAATTTGGGATAGTTAATACCTCTTTTAGCATCCCTGGTTATTAATTCTGAAGCAGTAGCACATGTTGCTAGACTTATGCAGTTTTATTTAGGATTCCCAATTTTAGATCTAGTTTGATAATGTCCATTATTTGATTTAAATCATGGAAATGATCGTTTTTCTCCCTTAATCACTACGAGTCACACACTGTTATGTCTTTTGAGGATACTTAATCTTTCTGGTTTGGGTTAGGCCTATAATTAGTAGTCAGGTTTTTCTACCTTCCAAACTACAAAAACCCAACTTTGTCCTAATCACTTCATTTTAGACCCAAAGGAATTCCAATATTTCTAAATCCTGAACATTATATATGTATGTATAATTTTAATTTTTATTATAGATTCAGGGGGTGCATATGCAGGTTACAAGGGTATATTGTGTGATGCTGAAGTTCGGGGTTCTGTTGATTGTGTCACCCAGATAGCAAACACAATACCCGACGGGAAGTTTCTCAGCCCTTGCTTGCCCCCTTCCCCAACTCTCACTCTCCTTTTGAAGTCCTTAGTGCCTTTTGTTCCCATATTTACATCTATGTGTGCCCAGGCTTAACTCCCACTTATAAGTGAGAAAATGCAGTATTTGGTTTTCTATTTCTGTGTTAATTCGCTTAGGATAATGGCCTCCAGCTGCATCCATGTTGCTGCAAAGGATATGATTTTGTTCCTTTTGATGGCTGCATACTATTCCATGGTATATATGTACCACATTTTCTTTATCCAGTCCACTGTTGATGGGCACCTAGGTTGATTTCTCCCTCTGCTTTTGTGAATAGTGCTGCAATGAATGTATGAGTGCAAGTGTCTTTTTGGTAGAACAATCTGTTTTCCTTTGGGTATATACCCAGTAATGAGATTGCTGGGTCAAATGGTTGTTTTGTTTTGATGACATTGTTTAGAGGGACATGAGAGTCCTATATCCCTGGGGTGAAATGCTTTAATTGCTCCAAATATTAACCTTATCAAGATTAGGGTTCTCGAAAAAAAATTACAGAAGGAAAGGAATGAGGTACCATGAGGATTTAATTTACTAGATATCAAACCCTACTAGAAAGCTATAGTGATAAAAATCAGGAGTGAGTAAAGCAAAAGATAAATTACTCTGTTGAAAGATTAACAAGTACAGAATCAGGTCCAGATACACATAGGAAGCTTGTGTATGATAAAGCTAACATTTCACATAAAAGTTATTATAAATATAGGAGAAAGTAAATATGCAAGGATATTTCTAAAATACTGGAGTGAATATAGAAGGCCTTTATAAACATACATCAAACCAGAAAATGTTAAAGAAAGATCGACTGCTTTGACTTCTTAAATTTTTTAAATTTATATTTTGCCAGAGACATCATAAACTAGGTTAAAGGACAAATCATATACTGGGAGAAAATATTTTTTCCACATTTAACAGATGAATCATGTTGTCTTTAGAAGTGGACTAAATTTATTGTGGCTGAGTACTAAACAGCCAGAATTAAAATCAGTGAACAGCCTAAGGCAAAGCTGAATGTTCCCATCATAAAATGACCTTCTGAGATATAAGAATAAACATGTAATTTTATTTTCAAGAACTTAATGTTATAGTTTTATTATTAAAGTATCAGTATGTTTTTAAGGTTTGTCATTATAATGTACCAGTATCATTTCTCAGTACTGCCAGCTGCTAGGTGGTTCCTCCACACTTGCAATACCTAAATAGTTGCTTGTTGTCACCTGTTTAAGAGCATGGATTTTTGTAGGGAATGTATGCCAATATGGGTTACTATTCATGGGGATTGTGCTACGAGGTCAGGTGACACACTGTCATTGAAACAATGTCACCAACTAAAGCTGTGTGCAGTGCTTAAAACGCTTTGACTGAATAAAAAAAAAATGTGGTACATATATACAACGGAATTCTATTCAACCATAAAAAAGAATGAGATCCTATGATTTGCAACAACACGGAGGGAGCTGGAGGTCATTATGTTAAGTGAAATAAGCCAGGCACAGAAAGACAAACTTCAAATGTTCTCAGTTATTTGTGAGAGCTAAAAATTAAAACCATTGAACTCATGAAGATAGAGAGTAGAAGGATGTTTACTAGAGGCTGGAAAAGGTAGTTGGTGTTGTGGGGAGGGAAGTGAGCACAGCTAATGGGTACAAACATTTAGAAAGAATGAATAAGACCTAGTGTTTGCTAGCACAACAGGGTGACTATAGTCAAAAATAACTTAATTGTACATTTTGAAATAACTAAAAGAGTATAACTGGATTGTACATAACACAAAGGATACATGCTTGAGGGGATGAATACCCCATTTGCCATGGTGTGATTGTTATACGTTGCATTCCCATGCCTGTATCAGAGTATCTCATGTACCCCATCAATATATACACCACCATGTACCCACAAACATTAAACATTATACATTTTTATAAAGAAAGCACTTTGTAAGCTGATCTCAGTGCTACTTAGAAGCCTCAAGCAAAAAAGGATTGCTTTGAGCCCAGGAGTTTGAGGCTATAGTACGCTGTAATCATGCCTGTGAAGAGGCACTGCACTCCATCCTAGACATGACGAGACCTTGTACCTAAGAAAGAAAACACTTTCTCCATATTTAAGAAGCAGACATACGACTTCTGCCATTACATTTTTATTTCTAATACTTCTGCATTCACTTGCTGCTTCACACAATCACCAGATGTGCTACACTTTATTTCAGCAACTGTTGCTTGTTACCAAGTCATTTTCTTTTGGTACATACAGGTTGAGTGTCCCTAATCTGGAAATTGAAAATGCTCCAGAACCTGAAACTTTTTGAGCACCTACATGACTGTCAAAGGAAATGCTCATTGGAGCATTTCAGAATTTGGATTTTCAGATTAGGGCTGCTCAGCCTGTATTAGCACCCGCAGTGGATAACATTAATACCATGTTTGTTCCAGCAGCCTTTTAACATGTGGTGGCTGCTCTTCTCTCTAATTTTGAACATTTGTATGAATACATGTGTAGACAATGCCAGATCTTTCCTTTATATATTATGTAGTTTGGCTTTGGCTAAAAGGGATTTTTAGCCCCAAGTTACATTCAGAATGCTTACCAATATTTAAAAATCAGCATTCAGATATTAGCAGTAAGTCCAAGTGATGATGTTATGCTTACTATATGTGATAATAACCTATATGATCTTTGATCTCCACAAGTTCAGTAAACCTGGAAATGACATTGAATGAGGCATTTGGCTATTCAGTCTTCCAAAGGCTAAAGTAAATTTTGACTAAGGACTGAGGCCAAAGCTTATAGTGTGTTTTCAATATTTATAATGTATAAAGTATTCCTTCATATTAGAAAAAATGGACTAAGGACATGAACAAACTACTCACACAAGAAATACAAATGGTGAACAAACATGAAAAAATGTTCAACCTCAGTAGGCATCAAGTTAAATACAGGTAAAGCAATGACAGATTATTTTTCTGTTAGTTTGGAAAAAAAAAAATGAAAAAGCTGATAATGAGTTGGTGAGAATGCCCAGAAAGACAGTAAATTGTACATACTTTTATTGAAGGGCAGTTTGGCAGCATTTACCAAACATTTAAAATGTATACAGTGGTCCAGGAATCCATCCTCCAGAAGTACTCAAACATGTCCTCGAAAGATTTATACAAGACTGTTACATAGTTTTAACAGCAAAAAATCAAAATCTAAATGTGATCATAAGGGGAATGGAAAAATGAATGCCAACTCACTATGCAAAGGAATGCCTTATAGTTACTAAAACTAATGTGCTAAGTCAATATGTACTGTCCCAGAAACACAGCTATGGTGTGTTGTTACAGAAGAAAATGCAAGTTGCAGAATATCTATGTGATTTCTATTTAAATAAATAAAATATGGAAAAATGAGAGTCAAACCATTAACTGTAGTTGCCTCAAGGTTGAAGCGGGTATTGGGTTGAAGAGAAGAAGGGAGTATCTTTTTACTTCATACATACTTCTTTATTATTTGAATTTATTATAATGCACATCTGTTATGTTTTAATTTTATAAAAGATTTAAATAAAACTAGGCTAGACCAGACCATGGAATAAAAGTATTATGAAAGAAACAAAAATTAATTACTTCTCTCATTGTAAGTGCAACCCACAGATAGCCTCCAGTGACTTGGGGAGGGAAAAGAACAACATTAATCAAAGATATAATGGAACCGCTGGAGGACAGTGGATCATAGCCTTGAAGAATCCAAGAAATGGCAAAGTGCAGACCGCAAATTCCAATAATAAAATAATTATGTTTTTTAAAAAACACAGGAAGAAAGTGAAAAGAATGCTGTCAAAATCACCACCATGTCTCTATCTATGACTTGCTAATAATCCTTGAGTAGAGAGCGGACAAACATCTATGATGAAATCTATTTATAATGCTAGTGCTGCAAAGGAACACCTGCCTTGTGGAGTGACTGTGCTATATATGGCTGTTATTGTGTGTATACCTTATTTACTTATATTCTTCTAATCATCCATCCATCCATGCAGTAAACATATAGGGTAAGAGGGATACAGAGATGACAGACAGTCCTGTGAGGGGAGAAACTTGTTTAGCACTGGTTCTCCAGTACCTGGAACATAGTAGGGGCTCAATAAATATTTGTTGAATGAATGCATGGGCTCCCATCCAGTGAGAAAACAGAAAAGTAAACAGACAACTAAAAGGCAGTACAGGCTTCCAGCTCCATCCATGTCCATGCAAAGGACATGATCTTGTTCCTTTTTATGACTGCGTAGTATTCTATGGTGTATACATATCACAGTTTTCTTTGTCCAGTCTATAACTGATGAGCATCTGGGTTGATTCCATGTCTTTGCTATTGTGAATAGTGCTGCAATGAGCATATGTGTACATGTATCTTAATAACAAACTAATTTATTTTCCTTTGGTTATATACCAAAGCTATAGTGTGTTCTCAATATTTATAATGTATAAAGTGTTCCTTCATATTAGAAAAAATGGACTAAGGACATGAACAGACTACTCACACAAGAAATACAAATGGTGAACAAACATGAAAAAATATTAAACCTCAGTAGGCATCAAGTTAAATATAGGTACAGCAATGGCAGATTATTTTTCTGTTAGTTGGGGAAAAAAACAAAAAACAAAAAAGCTGATAATGAGTTGGTGAGTATGCCAAGAAAGCGAGTAATGGAATTGGTAGGTCAAATGATATTTCTGCCTCTAGGTCACTGAAGAATTGCCACACTGTCTTCCACAATAGTTGAACTAATTTATGCTTTCATCACCAGTGTAAATGAATTCCTTTTTCTCTGCAACCTTGACAGCATCTGTTGTTTTTTGACTTGTTAATAATAGACATTCTGACTGGCATGAGATGATATCTCATTGTGGTTTTAATTTGCATTTCTCTAATGAGTGATGTTGAGCTTTTTTTCGTATTTTTGTTGGCCACGTGTATGTCTTCTTTTGAGAAGTGTCTGTTCATGTCCTTTGCCCACTTTTTAATGTTTTTTTTTCTTGTAATTTGTTTAAGTTCCTTGTAGACTCTGGATATTAGATCTTTGAGTACTAGTATTTTGAAAAGAATCTTTTTTTTTTTCTGAGAGGTAGGTCTCAACCGTGGGCTTAAAATATTCAGTACATCATACTATAAAAAGTTGTGCTGTCATCCGTGCTTTGTTCTCCCACTCATAGAGCACAGGTAGAGCAGGCACAGCCTAGTTTTTAAGGGTCCTAGGATTTTTGAAATGGTAAATGAGCATTGACTTCAACTTGAAGTCACCAGCTGCATTAGACCCCTACTAAGAGAGTCAGCCTGTCCTTTAAAGCTGTGAAGCCAGGCATTGATTTCTCTCTAGCTCTGAAAGTCCTAGATTGGTATCTTTCAACAAAAGGCTGTTTCATCTACAATGAAAATCTGTTTAGTGTAGCCAGCGTCATCAATTACCTTAGCTAGATCTTCTGGACAACTTGATGTAGCTTCTATATCAGCAGTTGCTGCTACGTCTTGCACGCGCCTTGTTCCTTGGTCACCCCCAACTTTGCAATTTTATGTTAGGAAGATGGCTTCTTTTTTTAAACCTTATGAGCCTACCTCTGCTAGTTTGCAACTTTTTTTCTGCAGCTTCCTCACCTCTCAGCCCTCATAGGATTGCAGAGAGTTAGGGCCTTGCACTGCATTAGGCTTTGGCTTAAGGGAGTGTTGTAGCTGGTCTGACTGTCTATCCAGACCACTAAATCCCTATCAGCAATAAGGGTGTGTTGCTTTTTTTTTTTTTTTAATCATTCCTGTAGCACTTTGTATTTTCTTCAAGAACTTTTCCTTTGCATTCACAACTGGCACACCTCATTTGACTGTGCTTTTGTGTTTCACATGTTGTTGTTGTTGTTGTTGTTGTTGTTGTTGTTGTTGTTGTTGTTTTACAGATTGAAGGTTTGTAGCAAGCCATGTCTGTCAGCCCCATTTTTCCAACAGCGAATGCTCTTTCATGTTTCTGTGTCACATTTTGGTAATTCTCACAATATTTCAAACTTTGTTATTATATCCTTTATGGTGGTCTGTGATCAGTGATCTTTGGTGTTACAATTGTAATTGATTTGTAATGGCCTATAAGTGTTCAAGTGAAAGGAAGAGTCACATGTCTCTCACTTTAAATTGAAAGATGGAGGTGATTAAGCTTATTGAGGAAAGCATGTCAAAAGCCAAAATAGGCCAAACATTAGGCCCCTTGTGTCAAGCATAATGCTATTGCACACATAATGGACTACAGTATAAACATGCACTGGGAAACCAAAAAATATGTGTGACTCAGTTTATTGTGACATTCACTTTATTGTGGCAGTCTTACCAGACCTGTAATATTCCAAGATATGCCTGTATTTGCAGTACAATGATAGAGATATGAACAGGCAAATCAGAGATGGGACACATAAGACTACTAGGAAGGCCCTGGAAGACATCCTCAGGGAGGCTATGCTTGGACTAAATGTTGAGAAATGAGTAGAAGCCTGCCAGATAAAAAAGTAGAAAAGGTTATCCCAGGCAGAAGAACCAACATAAACAAAGGAACATAGTCATGAAAGAGCAGGGCTTAATTTTTTATTGCATATTTTCATAACTTGATTCAGGTAATCAGATGTCCCAGAAAATACCCCAAATTTTAAAAAATATCTTAAGTTTTAAAAATTCTTATGGTAATGTCATGTAACTTCCTGTCTAATGTCAGATCTAATCATGTTAAACACATTTTGCAAGGGTGCCATATGGCAAAGGGCTTTTATTTCAGGTAAATGGTGAAATTGTTGGTCCTTTTATTATTTTTTAAATTTTTATTTATTTATTTTTGAGGTGGGGTCTCACTCTGACACCCAGGCTGGAGGGTAGTGGCAGAACCATAGTTCCCCACAATCTTGAACTCCTGGGCTCAAGGGATCCTCCAGAGTAGCTGGGAATATAGGCATGCACCACCACACCCAGCTAATTTTTAAACATTTATGTAGAGGCGGGGTCTCGCTATATTGATCAGGTTCATCTCAAACTCCTGGCCTCCTCGAGCAGGGCTTGTTTAAAAAGCTGAAAGTCATTTATTATGGTTAAAGCATGAGGGGACGAGGCTAGAAAGATAAAGTCTGGATCACAGAAGACCTTGGGAGCCTTGCTGACTTTGGGTTTTATCTGAAGAGAATGTCTTTAAGAAGACAATCAGATTTATATTCTTAAAAGATGCAGACAAAAACGTCTTTGTCTTTAATTTGTATATGCTTTACAAGGATTAATTCATTTAATTCTCATAACAAACTATGGAGTAGGTACCATTATTCTCCCCATTTTGCAGTAGAGAAAACTGAGGCACAAAGGGGTTAATAATTTGCCCAAGGTGACCTAACACCGTGGTGGAACTGAGTTAAAAACCCAGACATTCTGGATCCAATGCCCATGCCCTTTTCCACTATGCTTTTCTCTCTTTGTGTTTCTTCCAGATGCGTGTGTTTTCTTATGAAAGGGGAATAAAAACTTTTTTCACGTAATTTCTTCCATACCACCTACCAACCAAGATAGAATGTTCTTTGGTCTTGCAAATAGAGTCGTTCAGCAGTTCAGTAGTCTGTCTGTCTTTTCTCCATTTCCTCAGGATTCACTTTCCTCTTACGACTTAGCTGCTTCTTATCCCTTTTAGTCTGGATTTTTAATTTTAGTTTCAGGGGTACATGTGCAGATTTGCTATATAGGTCAATTGCATGTCACAGGGGTTTGATGTACAGTTTGTTTTGTCACGCAGGTAATAAGCATAGGTAGTTTTTCTATCCTCACCCTTCTCCCACCCTCCACCCTCAAGTAGGCCCTGGTCTGGTATCTGTTGTTTGCGTCTTTGTGTCCATAGGTACTGAATGTTTAGCTCCCACTTATAAGTGAGAACCTGCAATATTTTGTTTTCTGTTCCAGTGTTTGCTTAAGATGATGGCCTCCAGCTCTATCCATGGTGCTGCAAAGGATGTGATCTCATTCTTTTTTATGGCTGCATAGCATTCTATTTTGTATATATACCACGGTTTTTTTCCTTATCTAGTCTACCATTGATGGGCATTTAGGTTGATTCCGTGTCTTTGCTGATGTAAATAGGGCCACAGTAAACATACACATACATGTTTCTTTATGATAGAAATATTCCTTCAGATATACCCAATAATGGGATTGCTGAGTCAAATGGTAATTCTGCTTTGAGTTCTTTGAGAAATCACCACACTGCTTTCCACAGTGGTTTGTGGAAACACTTTACACTCCCACCAGCAGTGGATAAGCGTTTCCCGTTCTTCATAACCTTTCCAGCATCTGTTATTTTTTGACATTTTAATAATGGTCATTCTGACTGGTATGTGATTATATCTCATTTTGGTTTTGATTTGCATTTCTTTAATGATCAGTGATCATATTTTCATATGCTTGTTGGCCACATATATGTCTTCTTTTAAGAAATGTCTGTTCATGTCCTTTGCCCACCTTTTAATGGGGTTCGTTTTTTGCTTGTAAATTTGTTTAAGTTCCATGTAGACTCTAGATGTTAGACCTTTGTCAGATGCATAGTGTGCAGATATTTTCTCCCATGCTGTAGAGTGTCTGTTTATTCTGTTGATAGTTTTGTGTGTGTGTGTGTGTGTGTGTGTGTGTGTGTTGTTTGTGCGTTTGTTTGCTGTGCAGACTCTCATTTAATTAGGTCCCATTTGTCAATTTTTGTTTTTGTTGCAGTTGCGTTTGGAGTCTTCATCATGGAATTTTTGCCAGGGCCTGTGTCCAGAATGATATTTCCTAAGTTGTCTTCCAGGGTTTTCATAGTTTTAGGTTTTACATTTAAGTCTTTAATCCATCTTGAGTTGATTTTTGTATGTGGTGTAAGGAAGGGGTCCAATTTCAGTCTTCTGCATATGGCTAGCCAGTTAGCCCAGCACCATTTGTTGAATAGGGAGTCCTTTCCCCATTGCTTATTTTTGTCAACTTTGTCAAAGATCAGATGGTCGTAAATATGTGGCATTATTTCTGGCCTCTTTATATTTTGTTCCACTGGTCTTTGTGTCTGTTTTTGTACCAGTATCATGCTGTTTTGGTTACTATAGCTTGTAGTATGCTTTGAAGTCAGGTAATGTGATGCTTCCAACTTTGTTCTTTTTGCTTAGCTATTCAGTCTCCTTTTTGGTTCCATATGAATTTTAAAATAGTTTTTTCTAATTCTATGAAGAATGTCATTGGTAGTTTGATAGAAATAGCATTGAATCTGCAAATTGCTTTGGGCAATATGGCCATTTTAACAATCTTCTTCCTCTCCATGAGCTTGGAATGTTTTTCTGTTTGCTTGTGTCACCCCTGATTTCTTTAAGCAATGATTTGTAATTCTCGTTGTAAAGATCTTTCACTTCCCTGGTTAGCTGTATTTTATTCTCTTTGTGGCTATTGTGAATGGGATTGTGTTCTTGTTTTGGCTGTCAGTCTGTATGGTGTTGTATAGAAATGCTACTGATTTTTGTGCATGGATTTTGTATCCTGAGACTTTTGTGCATTGATTTTGTATCCTGAAGTTGTTTATCAGATCAGGGAGCTTTTGGGCAGAGACAGTGGGGTTTTCTAGGTATAGAATCATATCGTCTACAAACAGGGATAGTTTGACTTCCTCTCTTCCTATTTGAATGCCTTTTATTTCTTTCTCTTTCCTTATTGCTCTAAGAATTCCAGTGTAATATTGAATAGGGTAGTGAGAGAGGGCATCCTTGTTTTGTTCTGGATTTCAAAGGGGTATGCTTCTAGCATTTGCTCGTTTAGTATGATGTTGGCTGTGGGTTTTTCATAGAGGGCTCTTATTATTTTGAAGTGTGTTCCCTCAGTGCCTAGTTTGTTGAGGGTTTTTAACACTATGATATGTTGAATTTTAAAAGCCTTTTCTGCATCTATTGAGATGATCATGTGGTTTTTTGTTTGTGTTGTTTATGTGATGAATCACATTTGTTGATTTGCATATGTTGAACCAACCTTGCATCCCAGGGTTGAAGTCTACTTGATCATGATGGATTTGCTTTTTTGTATGCTGCTGGATTTGGTTTGCTGGTATTTTGTTGTGGATTTTTGCATCTACGTTCATCAATCCCTTTTAGTCTTATTCCCTGTCTCTGTCCTCCCTTTTCTGTAAACCCTTTGGCTTCCAAGATACCAGGTGTAGCTCCAGCAATTAAAGAGGCAAGGTGGGAGTTGTCTGAGCCTTTTTCTTCTAGAATCAAAGGTGCACATACCACAAATCTCAAAAAATGCAAAGAGGTAGAGTACGCAATATGACAATTTTTTTTTTTTTTGGAAAGACAGTCTTGCTCTGTCGCCCACCTGGAGTGCAGTGGCACAATCATGTCTCACTGTAATCACTACCCCCTGGGCTCCAGTGAACCTGCTACCTCAGCCTCCCAAGAAGCTGGGACCACAGGTACATGCCACCACACCCAGCTATTTTTTATTTTTATTTTTTTGTAGAGATGCGTTCTCACTATGTTGCCCAGGCTCAGTCTCAAATTCTTCGGCTCAGGCCATCCTCCTGCCTCAGCCTCCCAAAGTGCTGAGATTACACGCATGAGCCACTATGCCCAATCAATATGACAATCTTTCAATCACTTTGCAAATAATAGTGATTGTTAGTTCACAGGTATGTACTCTTTGCTTCTAAATTGTATAGGGAGACAGAGGTGAGATGGAGGAAGTAGAGATGAGAAAGAAGAAAGCATGTTCCCCTTCATCAGTGATCTTGCAGTCTTACGCTTTCATTCAGGTTACTATTTTATGACTGGTATTTTGTCAACACAAATGCCATGATGCTGGGAGCAGTGGCTCATCCTGTAATCGCACCACTTTTGGAGGCCAAGGTGGGAGGACACTTGAAGCCAGGAATTTAAGACTAGCCTGGGCAACATGTGCCATCTCTACCAAAAAATAATAATAATAAACTGGACATGCTAGTGTGTGCCTGTAGTCCTAGCTACTCAAGAAGTTGAGGCAGGAGGGTTGCTTGAGCCCCGGGGTCAAGGCTGCAGTGAGCTGCGATCCCACCACTGCATTCCAGCCAGGGCAACAGAATGAGACCCTGTCTCAAAAAAAAAAAAAAAAAAAAAAAACATGATTTTTACTAAACAGATGAGGAAATGTGGTTTAGAGGAAAGCTTTGTATACCCAACTTCCATTTCTATGATATTCTGTTAACCACACTGCAGATCCTATACCTCTGCCTCAGGAAACTTTTAATACCTGCCAGACTGGTATTTGGGAGAATTAAGTGGTTAAAGTCATCTAACTCTGTTCTGTGTAAGTCTGAACATGCTCCTCTTTTCAAAAGTGTAAATTATTGACCAAAAACAGAAAATGTAGGAGACTATGATTTCAATTTACTTATCTACTGATAAATTTCGTGGTTTTTCTTTAGTAAAGATGAGGAAAACTGACATGATAATCTCAAATATTAATAAAGATTTGGGAAAATAGGAACAATCTAGAAACCCAAAATGATGGGAAATATTTTCTTCTTGTTAGAGAAATAGGGTACAGTAATTTATGTTTGGAGACTGGCTTGGGTGGCAGAGTGAGACCCTGTCCCAGAAAAAAAAAAGAAAAAAACTATTTGGTTGATAACATGTTTTTTATTTTTTTTAATTACCTTTTAGTTTTGCTAGATTAATTTTATTTACCATTTATTAAGTTTAACATTCTGCTAAGAAACAATATTTTCAGACTTTCACATTGAAAAGTTCTCCCATCGTTAAGCATATACAACTTACCATTTTCAGCAGAGATTCGTTTTCACAACTAGCTCTTCAGGATTATTCCACTGAGCTGAATCTTTATGTGCAGCATGTGAAAAATTGGTTCGTAGCCTTTTTCTCCTTTCATGAAATACTAGCTTAAACATTAGCACTGCTACTGGGGATAATATTCAGAAGATCATAGGGACATGTAGATTGATATGAGAAGATAATTACTATGTTGAATAGAATTTTAAATGAACATCAAATACTAATTGTTAGTGGTCTTTTTTATTTTTTTAGAAACAGAGTCTTGCTCTGTCACCCAGGCTGGGGTGTGGTGGCATAATCACAGCTCACTGCAGTCTTAAACTTCTGGGCTCAAGTGATCCTCCCACCTTAGCCTCTCAAGTAGGCTGGACTATAGGGACACACTACCACACCTGGCTAATTTTTGTTGTTTTTTGTGGAGATGGGGATCTCACTGTGTTGCCCAGGCTGGTCTTGAACTCCTGGCCTCAAGCTGTCCTCCACCCTCAGACTCCCAAAGTGCTGAAATTACAGACGTGAGCCATCACACCCAGCCAGTAATATGATTTTGTTTTAATTCTTTCATTGTGTATTTTTACTTTATCTCTTCATTTTATACTTTAAACAAATTTAAGATTTGTATAACTTCCAAAGATGCATGCATGGTAATTGTCCTCACAGCGTTGTTTTTAAAGCAAAAGTTAGAGAATGCCCAAACATCTTAAAACAGGAAATTGGTTCTTAATTCAGGTATTAGAAATGATGAAGTAGATCTACAGTTATCTATGTAAAAAGTTATTTACCATATCAATATAAAAATCATAGTTATTTTTTAAAAGATTACAAAAGCAGACTATAAATTAATCCCTTTTTTTTTTTACATCATATGTTTAGAAGTGTAGGAAGAAAACATACCACGATGTTAACAGCAGTTTTCTTTGTGTGGATTTATACATGAGATGGTCTTTACTTTCAACTTTCTGTCTTGCATATTGTCTGAGGTGGTTTTCTAAATTATTAATTATGGTTTTTATAGTTAGTGTGTATAATTTTGCAGGTGGAAAAAATATTTTTAAAATCAAATTTGAAAACGTAAAAGAACCTTGAAGCAATTAAATGCTATTTAAGCATGGAAAAAAAAGTTTGCACAACGCACTCTAATTGTTACCAGCGCTCTAACTTGTTTTTTGCCTGTACTGAAATACTGTTAACACTTGATATGACACATTCTCCCACCCCACAGCTTCTTGTTCCCTTTATTCTTCATTTGTTTCCCTCCACCCCCTTTGAGCTGAAATGGCAGACCTGTCTTATTCCCAGTGTGTACACTCTGAATGTGGGTACAATTTGAGGTGGAACATATACGTCACTGTCGTTCTTCTGACATTGAGCCTTACCTTGATCAGTAAGTTAGAATGAATCTTCAGTGTGTTTCACTAAGTTCTATTTAATTAAACACCTATCTTGAGTAATACAGACTTAATTAAGCTATTAAGGATACCCATGTTTCACCCTACTCTTTGCATTCTAGAATGCCAGGAATCAGAACAAGATTATTTTTTTCAAAGGTAGAGAAATGTGACTCAGATTTCACTTTGACCCTTAATGCTCTAATGTCATTACTTAGGCTCAACTGAAAGGCTACATTTTTTTAAAAGGATCCTGACCAATTGCCAGATATTTTGTATCTGCATTTAGTATTGCTGGTTTAAATCTCGTTGAATCTTGACTGGACTGGTTGAAATGGTAGAGTTTTGGTTTCAACATCTGAGAAAATGAAGGAGAAGAATCACAAAGAGTAGGCAGAGAGGCAAAAGTTTTGAACAAACCCACATACCGAGTAGTCTACTAATTGTGATATAAGTGAATATAGGAAACTGGCTTCTCCCTAGAATAATTATTACAAGATTTGCACAATTCCAGGAACACTTAAGCAGGGTCCTGTTGAGCAGGCTTTCAAAGGCTTTGTTATCATCAGCCTCAGCAGATGGGTTAAAGGTGGTGTTTCTTCTATTACACGTTTCATATTGAGAACGTATGACCATGAGTGCCTTACAAGGTTAGTCTCAGGATCTTCGTAAGTCACAGGTGGTGTTGGGCCACAGACATACTTCCATATTCTTTACTATTTTTTTCCTACTAAACATTAGCTTTTGATGATTTTTCTCATTTTCCCTATTGGTTCCTTCTTACCTGACTGCTCTGATATACCCAAATTCCCAATACCAAAAAAAGGGGAAATAAAAATCAGGGAAAGAGTGAAATTAGAGAATTGGAGGGAAAAGAATAGAATCTGGGATCTTTAGGAACCTACGTTACTTTTCTTTTAATTGCTTTGATTTTTTTTTTTTTTTTTTTTTTTTGTCTTTTTTTTAAAGAGGGTCTCACTCTTGTCACCCAGGCTGGTATGCAGTGGCACGATCATAGCTCACTACAGACTCAAACGCCTAGACTCAAGCGATCCTGCTACCTCAGCCTCTTAAAGTGCTGGTATTACAAGCATGAGCCACCATGCCCCAATTTTTTTAATTAAACGTTGACCCAATCAGTATTCTGGATAGAGAGCTATCTCCCAGCACCCTGTAGTTAAGAGGGTGAATTCTGGCTCCAAGCCCGGCTCCACCCCTTGCTCCACGTTGGGCAAGAGACTCAGACTCCTTATGCTCCAGTTTCCTCCTGTGTCAGCTCCTCAGAAATCCATGTCATTAACATATTAGAGTTTTAGGATATGGTAAGTCACGGTGAGTGTTGGCTATTATTAACATCTATTAGTATTTCTGTAATAATGAGCTATGTAGGTTGGATGTTCCCAAATTTTGAGGAAGAAGTAGACTCTCTCTCCCGTCTTTTGACTGTGTCCAGCTCAGTCTCTGACGTCTCCTCAGAGAAGGTAATCTGGCAGGAGAATGCCACCTGCCTGTGGTGCTAGACTACGGTAAGGAGCTGTCCAGACCACCAGACTTCTTCCCAAGAGAGCTCATCAAGAGCCCTGGAGTGCCCCGCCCACAGCCCACCTGCATTTTCTCCGTGAAGTATCTACTTGAAGACAGGCAACTCATACCTGTAATCCCAGCACTTTGGGAGGCTGAGGCAGGAGGATCACTTGAGTCCAGAAGTTTGAGACCAGCCTGGATTACGTAGTGAGACCCCATCTCTACAAAAAAATTTAAAAATTAGCCAGGCATTTTGCACATGCCTGTGGTCCCAGCTATTCAGGAAGCTGAGGCAGGAGGAGGATTGTTTGATCCCAGGAAGTCAAGGCTACAGTGAGCTGTGATCACACCACTGCATTCTAGCCTGGGTGACAG
This sequence comes from Macaca fascicularis, assembly GCF_037993035.2. NCBI lineage: Eukaryota > Metazoa > Chordata > Mammalia > Primates > Cercopithecidae > Macaca > Macaca fascicularis. The sequence goes on along the minus strand of NC_088376.1, from coordinate 24,778,976 downwards.
AGCAAGACCCTGTCTCAAAAGAAAAAAAAAAAACCAATACAAGGGGAGCAAGGTGAGAAGTATGTGGTGGGGACAGGGAAAGAGAATAAATAAGACTTGTCAAGAAATATGACAAGAGCTATCAGTAAAACACAGAGAGTTGACTCTTCGGGCAGCTGGTGTGCAATGTAGTCTGTCAGCAGCAGGTCACTGGCTCAGCCACAGCAGTGGTGGTCCAGGTTAGAACAGCGGCTTCTCATCTCCTCCCCTCCCACTCCTTGCAAGTTTCTGAACACTCTTTGCCCCACGGTGCTGGTATTTACTGACTCCCACCTCTGCTTTCCTTGCAGCTGACCCTCTGGTGGGCAGCATCGCCACACAGTACATGACCAACAGAGCAGAGCACGACCGGATGGCCAGACAGTGGACCAAGCGGTACGCCACATAGGGGCCTGCTGCCTGCCGCCCCCGCGGGACCTGTGCAAGCACATTCACCAAGTGCATCGGTAGCCCTGCCCACCCCTCCAGACCTCGGTTCTTATTTTCCTATTTTTATTAAATTTGGAACCATTTTGTGATGGTATGTTGTCCATCTTCCCATCCCACTTCTTCCTGCCCCACTTCCTCTCTCCCACACTCTCTTTCTTCTCTCATTTTATTCCCTTGTTGATTTCTGTTAACTTGAAAGATTTGGGATTTTTTTCCCACCTCATCATAGATGGGAACTTTTGTTTTCAGTGCAAACAATGTTGGAGCTGTAATAGTAAGAGCTTTCTTACAAAGCTTTGTATTACTGTGTGGTTTTGTTTTTTTTGTTGTTGTTTATTTGATTTTGGGTTTTTTTCCTTTTGTGTGATCTTTGGGAAAACACATTCAGAATTATATCTCGTTTCTACTTAAATGTAGTGCTTAGGGTTAATTTTTTGTACTGAAGTCTTTATTGGTGGGTGCATGCTACTGGGAACAAGTTTTTGTACAAAAGCTTCAATCAGAATCACTGTGCATTACTGAGACTCTGTTTATCACTAGCCTTCTGTCCCTCACGCAGAAGACTGTTGGATTGAACAAAATAATATGTATTTTGATTTACTTAAAGTGCTTGTAAATTTCTTAGGGACCTGCCACTTTTGACTGTGGATCAGTTGATGTACACTTGTATTATTAAAGCACTCAATAAATCACTGTGGCTGATAAATGCACTTCTGGTAACCCGACATTTGCTTTGTGTCCTGGTGACCGCTGTAGCCCTACGTGCAGTGAGGCTTGTCTAATTCAATTACAGGTTCAAGTGTATTTTTCATCTCAAAGCTCTAATATTTCTTTGTAGTTGAGTTGCTTAGCATGTGGAATTTCTCCAGCTGTCAGTAGCCTGATGATTTTATGGTTGTTATAGTAGATTGATATTATTTTACATATTGACTGGACATTCTTTCTGTTACAACCTTCTTTATCAATAATTAAAATATGTAACTCCAAAAATAGCCTTCTTGTGAAAGTGAAGTCTGAGCTAATCGTTGTGTTCAGCCACTTTCAACTTTATTACTCTCAAAATTGTTACAGTGATTGCCCTCAAGCTTTGTTTTGTTCTTTTTTTTTTTTTTCCTCCATGATTTTAGCGAAAGAAGTAAACTCATCTGTATTGGTCACAGTCAGCTCATTCAATGACCGGTGTCGTCTGGCTTCACCTTCAGGCTATTTTCGTGTGCAGCTATAGGAGGCAGAGGAAACATGTGGGCGGAGTAGTTTCTAAACACGCTGACTTGCTGATTGATAATTCAGGGTTATTTGTGTAACAAAGCGTGGTGGAAACTCCTACTCCTGCTCCACCAAATACAGTTACAGACCCTACCTTACGCTTGGTCTCATTTAAGGAGCCATTAACACCTTCACTGCTGAATAGTAGGATTTATAAACATAAGTCATCCACCTCTAAATATTTTAACATTTAAAATGCCTGATTCAAAAGATAGTTTTTGTTGTTTTTAACTAGTTAAAAATAAATCCTAAGAAAATACATTTAAATATTGCAAATGCCACTTTTAAACCCAAGTACCTGAGAATATTTTTTGTCTTTTTAATAACGATTTTACCATTCATTTTATTTAAAAATATTTCTCAGCATAGCAGGACACTGTATGGTCTCTGATGCACTACTCAACCCTCTAGTTGTAGCAAAAGGAGCCAGAGACAGTACATAAATGCATTGGGCAGAGCTATATTCCAGTGAAACTTTATTTACCACTATCAGCATGGGATTTGGCCCATTGGTTATAGTTGGCCAATCCCTGATACAGACCACCATAGACTGGGGGCTGGATGAGAAACAAATAACTATGTGTCATTTTTTTCTTTAACATAAAATAAATTCAATATAGTACAACACTAATTTTTGGAAAATTGCTCAGAATGTTTAATTGCCTACAGAGTTTCTTACCACAAAGTTTTTTATTTTTACTTGAATACTTTAGATTTAAAAATTCAGCACTAAAAGCATTGAACCATGGAAAATAAAATTTTATTAAACTGCTTTTTTCCCCTACTTTTGGCTGATTAAACCAAACCCATAATACTAATACTTTTAAGGGCAATCTTTATAGGCAATTTTTAAATTAATTTTTTTTTTCTGTAACAATGGGGTCTCACTATGTTGCCCAGGCTGGTCTCAAACTCCTGACCTCAAGTGATCCTCTTACCACAGCCTCCAAAATTGTTAGGATTATATAGGCTTGAGCCACCGTAGCCAGCCAACACGCATTTTAAATAATAAATATATTACATTCCACATTTCACATCTACTTGTATATCAGACCTTTTTTTTTTTTTTTTTTTTTTTTTTTTGAGACGGAGTCTCGCTCTGTCACCAGGCTGGAGTGCAGTGGCACCATCTCGGCTCACTGAAAGCTCTGCCTCCCGGGTTCACGCCATTCTCCTGCCTCAGCCTCCCGAGTAGCTGGGACTACAGGCGCCCCCTACCTCGCCCAACTAGTTTTTTGTATTTTTAGTAGAGACGGGGTTTCACCGTGTTAGCCAGGATGGTCTCGATCTCCTGACCTCGTGATCCGCCCGCCTCGACCTCCCAAAGTGCTGGGATTACAGGCGTGAGCCACCGCGCCCGGCGACATCAGACCGTTTTAAAATGTGTTATTATGCCAGACTTGGTGGCTCACACCTGTAATCCTAGCACTTTGGGATGCCAAGGTGGAGATCGCTTGAGCCCAGGAGTTCGAGACCAGCCTAAGCAACATGGCAAAACCCCATCTCTGCAAAAACATACAAAAATGAACTGGGCATGGTGGTGCGCGCCTGTAGTCCCCGCCACTCGGGAGGCTGAGGTCGGAGGATCACCTGAACCAATGAAGTCGAGGCTGCAGTAAGCCATAATTGTGCCAGTGCACCCCAGCCTGAACAACAGAGCAAGACCCGTCTCAAAAACAAAACAAAATTTGTGATATTTAGGAACCAAAGATTACAACAACTCTAGTAGAAATTCTAGTCACTGACCTGTTTGTTTTCCTGTGACCCATTTTTAGGTTTAGTGCCAATCTGTGATATGAAGAGGCTGTAAAACTTCTCTCCCCAGCTTTATGAATTATTAATACTTCATGACAAATGTACACAGCCCTCAAAATGTAAAAACTAGAGAAACTCCAGAGAAGCCAACAAATGTAGTAGAGCTTAAGTCTAGATTTCAAATAACATGGTAATTTTACTTGAAATCTATAATCACAGCAGGCAATACAATTTCAATAAATTTTTTAAAATGCATGTAAAATAAGATTTAAGAGTAATTTGACACTCAGTAAACAAAATTGTTTAAAAATACAGGGATAACATTTCTAAAAGTTAGGAATTATTTTGTACCATAATAATACTAAACTTTTCACACTACTTACTGCCAGGTATAGTATTTGTAGCTATGTTAGATGAAGTGTTGGCAGATCCTTGACGGAGGCAAGACCATTGGTTATTGAGGAAATGGTTTGAGATTATATTTGTTGATCTTAAATCATTCAAAAGGTTGTGTCCTTAATTTGTAATCAAGCTGCAAATAAGTGGAACATTGTTTATCTGTTCTACATGAATCCACTGATGATAGCAATTGCAGAAGTAGTCAGTCTTTTCTTCTTATTCCAAGATTAGGAAGTAAACGTGGAAGTTCATCATGTAAACTTATTTAGGAATTAAAAAGAAAGGAAATAATATGTATTCAGAATGTACTATAGCAGGCTATCATAAGTCATCTAATAAAAGCTCAGCCTACCCCTTAAGGGTGTAGGTGGCCCTCAGTCAGAAAAAGCTAACCAGGTGCCAAAGCAAGATTGCCATTCAAGCATGTGACACCAGAGCCCTTGCTGTCAACTGCAAAACCACATACACCTTTCCTTTGACTATGAGGGCATACCATAAAAATGAATTGGCGTAATTCAGTCTTAGAGTCAAGGAGGAGTCTAATTCTTGAGTGGTGGGGTTTTGCCATCTTCAAAAAATGGGAAAAAAATGTTGAAGAAAATGGGGACTTGCTATTAGATGGGAGACCAAACAGGAGGGACCGGCATTCTAATCTTAGAGGTACTGCATGCAGATTTGACCGGCCATGGGGAAACGGGTCGCTTGGAAAACCCCTGAACTTCTGTACTACAATAAAAGGGGTGTTAATTATTGTCAGGCAGGGCAACTTTTTAATGTATTTTTAAAAAGAGAGGCCTTCATACTTAATAATGAAAACAGTTGAAATGATACCCAAAAAGCCCAACCAGAGTATCCTGACCACCTGCATTTTATTGCAAGGTGGCTTTATAACTGTCAGAATGTCCCTACTGTACAGGACACTTTCATATGTGGACCAGGACTGCGAGCTGAATGAGCACACCCTGTACCTGAGCTAGTCCTACACTAGTCCTCAGAGGCAATGAAGAGCTGACCTAGTTATAGTCTGAACCCTAACGTTTTAAGCTACAGCAGATCTGGAATCTTTGGGAGTTGAGACCATCAAGGAGTTAGAGTAGCTTGGCCTCTGTGGACGTTCCACGGTAGCCTTGCGTTTCCCCACATCCATGCTGCCGCCTTGGGAGCCAACTGGAACATTCATTCTCTGCTAAGTAGAAGGAATGTTCACATTCCTTTCACTCTCGCCTTCCACCAGGAGCACTGGTAATGTGGGTTAAGGTTATCTTAAAATAGAACGTCTTATGTCTCAGGAACCCCTTGGTTCTGGACAAACCAAGACTGTAGGTCACATGAGCTTTTGTGCTCAGAGTTCCAAGGGAAGATCACAGGCAATGCCTAGGACCAGTTTTTCCCATAGAAATGTTTTACTTAAGGATCATTGATGCACAATGATCCCTTTAGAAGAGAAGTGCACTCTACTATCTGAGAAACCCTGCCCCTCTCTCCGGCTTCCACACCTAGGCCCCTTCATTCATTTCCTGCTTCTGAAGGCCTCTGAGGGATTTAAACCAACTGCAGCCTTTCTTCACATCTCTGAACGCGGCTTAAGGTATGTGTGTCTTTCTGTGAGGGAACAGGAGTAGTCTGAAGACATAAGCTTTTTGAGAGGATTTCTTAAAAGGAACGTGTGTGAATTTTTAAACATGGGACCCACACAGGAAAATGGAGGAGATGTGGTAACTACTGATCTGTCTGATGTGTTTATAAATCCGTACAGTCAAAGTGGGGGCCAACCCCAGTTAATCCAGAATGCCCAGTGTCAGAGTTTTCACTTCTGGTGCGGAAGCAAACCTTACCCACTAACCTTGGCAACCTTTGGAGCCGTGTGACTCCCAGTCCCCCTCTCACAGCATCCCCTCCTTCCCCGCAACATGACCCTCATCCGTCTTTTTAAAAATTAGATAGGAGGTTAGAGTTCAGGATGACAATCACATCCTGGTTTATAGGAAATTGAGGCCTCCTGAGAAATCATGTCAAGCTATGCAAGAGAAAAGTAGCAGATGCTTTACAATTGGTGCCTCTGAGCACACTGAGAAACACCAACCAAGATTCTTGTACTTAATCCATAGTTGTACAAAGGGGCAGTGCGAGGTCACGCTCTGCTGGTGAGCCTGCCACTGTGCCAAAATTGCCTAGAAGTAAGATGATCACATTCGTCACTGTCTGTTCAGTCTCCAACTTGAAACTACTGACGAACAGGTAAATACGTGACGACGATGGCCGCCACCATGAACTTTGACAATTTTAGTCCCTGTCCTTTAGACCAACAACTGACTTTATGCTCACCACCAAACAGCTCTCAAGTACTGTGATTTGAAAATCAAAGCAGTGGATGGTCAGTTATTAGAAACCTCTGATGAGAAACTCCAGAAGCCATTATTAATTCCCCAGAGACCCCATTCACTTTAAGCAATCTATGAGGAAATTATGTTAAATTCCAGCATGACTGTGCATTTTTACTTAAATGTAAAACATATGCCTGTGTTAAAGAATCCCCAAATTCCCATGTGTTCTTAATGGGTGTAGTAAAATACTAGGGTGTACTTGTCAGTCCGGATTTGGGCTGCTGGATTTGGGGGCAATGGTAATGTTTAGTTATTGCTTGGATTTTTTTTTTACAGATTTATGGGGTTACAAGTAAATTTCTGTTACATGGATAGCTTACAATTTTTTAATCATCAAATGGGAGAGAGGAAAAAATAGGTTTATATAAAAATTGTTTTTTAATATAACAATGAAATTTTTATAAAGTGAGTATTTTTAAAGTACGTTTACATAAAGATACTACCTTGCTAGGTACTACAAAATAATCTAGAGACTGTATGTATTAAACCCCCAATATGTTTGTAAGCAATTTGCACTTCATCTGTTTTGTGGATTAAGAGGTCACAGGGTAAATTGCTGGGTCCGCACGGTCAAGGGAGAATCAGAAATGGGCTGTCGTTAAGAAGAATAGAAATTTTGTCAGAGTGGTATTATTATTATTTATGGCAAGAGATTGAGAGTGTATCCTCTATTTAGGGAAGATGAATGGGGAACTATAATTCTTTCTGAGGCAGAGTCTATAAATTATCCCTAATATCCATTCTCCTTTTCTTCCTTTTATTATAAATGGAACTATTGGAGTTGCAGCGGGGCATGTGGCCACCCCACTAGAAACTAAATTCCCCAACCTCCATGTGATAGGTTGATTACAAACAATGGTCCCAGTCCTTCCCAATGTCTACATCTTTTGCAGCTTCTTTCATGAAAAGGTGGAGTCTTTGTTCCCCACTTGACTGGCCTCATGATTTGCTTTGACCAGGAGACTCTGGAAGTTATCTTGTGCCAGTTTCCAGCCTTGGCCTCCAGAAGTCTTACACGCTTCCCCACTTTCTTGGATTCCTTTCATGCCTTGAGAGTAAACCCCAGGCTAGCCTGCCAGAAGGTGAGAGATCATGTGGAGAAGAACTGAGACGATCCTAGACCAACCAGTCCCCCCGTACATGCAGGAACCCAGCCAAGATCAGAGCCACCTACCCCATGTGTGTCTGATAGCAGATGCTGCATCAGCCCGACCAAGACCAGATAAACTGTCCACCTGATCCTTACATTTGTGAGCAATAGTAGAAGGTATTGATTTAAGCCAGTAAGCCAGTGGTTTGTTACGCAGCAATAACTAACACATTTCATTAAGCTAGGCATAGCTGTGGAACAAAATTCTGGTCAAAAGAAGTGAACCGAAGTGACGGGAGCACATTGGCAGATCTCATCCTGTAAAATGAAGCAGCACACCCTTCACTCCCTCTTTATTCTTTCCTGTGATGTGGAATGTAGGTGTGGTGCTGGTGAGCCCATTGGGACCTTGTCAACAAGGGCAGGAATATGGAGCAGCAAGACTAAAGTTGTTCAGTTTTGAACCCGTTGAGATTTCAGTATCTTGAATACATCCAAGTAGAAGTGTTGGGTCACTGGATATACTAGCCTCCTATTCAGGAGAGCACAGTCCAGCATGGTAGCTATGACACTGGAAATCATCAGAGTATAAAGGGGAATGCAATTATGAGAGACAATGAGATTACTTGGGGAGATTAAGTGTAGAATGAGAAGACAAGACCAGAACCAAGCCTTGCAGGTGAATCACATGGCTTACCATCTGTCCTGCCCAAAATGTCCTGAGATGACATGTTAAAACATTTTTAAGTGTGCTTATTTTAAAAATAATATACCTGCACTTTGGAAGGCTGAGGCAAGTGAATCACCTGAGGTCAGAAGTTCAAGACCAGCCTGGGCAATATGGTGAAACCCCATCTCTACTAAAAATAAAAAAATTAACCAGTGGTGGTGGGTGCACACCTGTAATCCCAGCTACTCGGGAGGCTGAGGCAGGAGAATCATTTGAATCTGGGAGGCAGAGGTTGCAGTAAGCCAAGATCGTACCACTGCACTCCAGCCTGGGCAACACAGTGAGACTCTGTCTCAAATAATAATAATGATAAACCTATACTATTTTTTTTCACTGACTATATTTATATTTGAATGTTAATATCCAACATATATAAAGACCTTCAACATGGTAATAAGATACAGGTAGTTGATCTAATATAGAAAAAGGTAATGAATATGATTAGATAAACCTATACTATTAATGAAAAAAATACCATCAATAGAAGAAGTATTCTGAGGAATTATGGGAAGATAAAGCAACTGGAATTATTGATGAAGTCAATAGCGGAAGTGTATGCAAAGTAAAATTCATGATGGAAAACTGCAGCGGTAAGAGCCATGCCAGAGTTAAACTAACTTCCTGCTGCTGAAATGCAGGCCCTGGAGCTGCTGCCCTGGGCTACAAGATGGTGGAGCTGCGAGGTGGCGGGAGCCTGGGCCCCTGAGACCAGAGCACCAAAGTGCCCTGTTCATGCCACCCAGACCCCAGACCTTCCTGTGAAGTCTGTTTTTATCTTCTTTAACCTACCGCTGTGTTGGAGTTTCGGATGTGTGCAGCTGATCTGAGCCTAACAAATGCACACGCCAACTTCACCATGGTGGCCTTTGAGGGAGGGAGGAAACAATACTAGGTAGGCACATAGAAAATATTTCAATTTTATCTCTGATATTATTATAAAGATGCAGCCAATAAATACGACAAATACACAGATGTGTATTATGGTATTATCTTTACTTCTCTATGTGTAAATTTTTTTCCAAATTAAAGTGTTTTAAGGTGAAAAAAACATGATAACTAAGGCTTACCTAAGGGAGGATAGAGTTTCGTTTCTGTATGATACATTTTGGTAAATTTAAATTTTTAGAAGTGAATGTGCATTACTTGTGTAATCAGAAGAAAAATAAAAACAGAGCAAAAAGGTAAAATTTGGAATGGTGGAAGCAGCCTGGGTAGAAAATTGTTTCAGTAAGAATTGTTTTGAAAGGAGATGGACTGGGCCGGGCACGGTGGCTCAGGCCTGTAATCCCAGCACTTTAGGAGGCCAAGGCGGGTGGATCACGAGGTCAGGAATTTGAGAACAGCCTGACCAACATGGTGAAACCCCGTCTCTACTAAAAATACAAAAATTAGCCTGGTGTGGTGGCGGGCACCTGTAATCCCAGCTACTCAGGAAGCTGAGGCAGGAGACTCACTTGAACCCGGGAGGCGGAGGTTGCAGTGAGCCGAGACCACGTCACTGCACTCCACCCTGGGCGACACAGCAAGACTCCGTCTCAAAAAAATAAACAAAATAAAAGGAGATGGACTGGGGTGGTAGTTTGAGAGAGAGATTTGATCAAGGGAGGAGCTTTAAAAATGGAAGCCGCTAGAGCCTGCTTACGATGATAAAAATGACCTAAAAGAGAAAGAAGGGATGGGAATGTCCACTTGCTGCTCAGATCGTTGACATCACCTGGGAGCTTGTGAGAAATGCAGAATCTTGGGCCCCTGGCCCAGACTTGCTGAATCAGACTCTGCATTTTAGCAAACTCCCCAGGCAATTCACACACACATTACAGTTGGAGCACAAAGCGGGGGCACACTGGGGGGCACAAGCCTTTTGGTAGGAAGGGCAACTTTTCTGTCATCGCGGGAAGGAAGATCCTGTGGGCTCGTGTAGATGCAGGGAGATTTGGTGGTTTGGAAATGGAAAGATGAGAGAGTCACCCTAAGAGTTTCTATTTTCTGAATAAAAAATAAAGCAAGATCACCTTCTAGGAGGCAGGAAGGGAATGTGGGAGGTTGAGAAGAAAGTAAGAAATAGTCATCTCAGGAAGGGAAGAGTAACCTTATAGAAACATGGTAGGATTGCCAGCCAAGGTTGAGTGTCCACGAGGAGTGTGAGCTCATGAGCTTAAAGAAATTAAAACTAGTCAGCCAAGTTGTGTAGCTTTGTCCAGCCACATTCAGCACACAAGCAAGAGAAGGCAGACAGCCAGATAAGAGAATTAAGAAACTGAATTAATGAAGGAACTTACAAGGAACTGATTAAGTGATGGATCCTGAAATCCATCCTGGTCATGAGTGTTCAAAGGCAAGAGGAGGATGGAAGGTAGTACTTACAGATAAAATAGTGGACTGTCTGGTATTAATACATTTCACTGTATGATTAGACTTTAAGGGTTCGTTATTGACAACATAGTCAAGTTACTATAACTGGAGCAGATCTCCTGCCATTCTGAGTAGAAGAATTACTCTCCACATAGCTCAGGTTTTGAAAACTACTGAGTTTATGCAATTTAGATATATGTGCCACTGTATTTCTCCACGAGTATTGAAAATTGACGAAATCCTGTAGTCTGAATTATCAGTAAAGGCAATACGGGGTGTCCTGAGAAGGGAAGAGAAGAATCACTAGCATGCTGGCCCATGCCAGGATCTTTACATCCATTTCCTTCTCTAATCCCCAGGATAAACCCTGTAAGAGAGGCATAATCACCCCCCAGTTTATAAGTGAGGAAAATGCCACAACGAGGTTAAGTAACTTGCCCAAGGTTACCCGGCTAGGAAGAGTGACCCTGTCAGGATTTCGGCCCTCTAGGTTCCAGACCCTTCCTTATACCTTCCCATCTCTCTGTAAAAGATCCCCTTAGTTGTGATCACATGTACAAACAGGTGCACGTGGGCCAGCACACACATTCCACAGTTCTGGCCACATTTTGTTTGGCTAACAAAGTAACAAGACACCCTGTACAGTACATTCTTGGGCGGTGATGTGACTTGCAGAAGACGGAGGTTCTCAAGCATGTGGTAGCATTTCTTATCTGTAGATTTTTAAATGTTGCCCTTCCAATGGGGGAAAAATTCTTTTAGTACTACTAATGTAGAAGGCTTGAGATTTTAGAAAGCTGTGAAAATTGTGTGCCTTTGGGCAATAGAAATAGATCTCTGTGGCAGAATAAAAAAGGGTAATCTACTGGAACAAGATAATGTATGTGTATGGTTATTATCACCACCATCATCACAGTGACTACCCCTGCTGAATACGTACCCAGTAAATATTCAGTATAAAGCATGGAACACGTGGTGTGTATGTATACAAACACAGGTTGTGTGTGTGTGTGTATGTGTGTGTGTACAAACATGTAATTTCATTTAATGCTTTCTGTAATCCCCTGAGGTGTGTATTATCCCTATCACATAAATGTGGAAACTAAAACTCAGAGATTTTAATAGATCCAAGCTTGTGTAGCTGCTAAGTGGCAGAGCTGGGTCTCAAACCCGGGTCTGTGTGGCTGTAAAGCCCCATGTGCTCAGGCACAGTGCTGTACCACCCCCCAGTCCGAGTAAACTCGGTGTATATGATTGTGGATTTACTAACAGATGAAGTAGGAAATTACTGAGTTTATGCAGCCAAAACCCTTGAACCTAAGGAACGTTCAGCATTGTGTCAAATGGACCCCAGGCAAAGCAAAATATTGCATGCCAGCTCCACTGGGTATAATGGCCCCTATCTCCCTATCAAGGGAAAAACAGAGCAGGAGGAAGTTACAGCAATCCTTACAGACCAGGGTGTTTGGAAGAAGGCAACACGAATCAGTCCCAGAAAAGCGCCGAGTCGCCTCTGCCCTGCAGGAGCCAGGCGTGGTCAGCTCTGTGTCTTCTCTTCCTGCTGGCAGTGGGTTTGTTTCTCCGTTTTTCTTTTCTTTTTTTTCCCCAATCCCCACGGAAAGATTTCCAGTCATTTTATAGCTGAATTCAGTGGAAAAATAATGTTTATTCACTTCACAGCCAATTTGGACAGAGCACATTTCTATTCCATAAAATAAGGCATTGATACATTTATGATTCAGAATCACAGGCACATTCCTTGCGTACAGTTGTGTTTCAGGCTGGATTAAATTAAAATGTCACTTTCCTTTTTCTTTCCTGTGGATTCACTTGAGTTGCTCTCATTAGGCAGAACTGGCAGTCTTGGGAGAAATGCCAGGCTTCAGAATGAAGGCCTGGTAAATCTAACCTCATCAAGTTGCAGTAGCCCGAAAACAAGACATGAGGTGAATGTCGGCATTAAGTGCACTTCTCTCTCTCTCTCTCTCTCTCTGTCTCTCTTTCTCTCTCTCTCTCTCTCTCTCACACACACACACACACACACACACACACACACACACAATCTGCCTTCCTTTCTGCCACTTTACTGAATCCACTCACGGATCGCCAATCATCAGAGCCAGCAGCAGCTTCTAGAAGCTGATCTTCAGGCCTCCATAGCAGCCCATGCTGTTAACCCTCCTTCCTGAACTTCTTTTCTCCCTGGGCTCCGGTTCGAATCTCACGTGCCCCAAAGGTGACCGTCCACACTTCTGAGTATCTCTGATCCCCGGTTCTCTGTCCCGTGTCCTCTCTCCTTCTCTCTTCCCTGGTGATCTCAGGCACTCAATATGCGTTTATTGCATCCCTAGACCAGGTACAGTTGCAGAAGAACCGCAAAGATAAAGATGAAGCTTATCCTGTAAGGAACCAGATCTGCCTGATACTATGTATTGTTCCCTTAAGCGGAAGGAAATCCAGCACATTTCCCATCCCAAAAGGATGCACGGACAAGAGAGCATGAGCTTTGGAATCTGACGAGCGGGGATTGAGGCCAGTTCCATAACCTCTCACCCCTGGGTTCCTTTCTACAGACTGGAAATGAAGACACCCTCTATGACGTTATATTTTATTCTGTCAGATAGTAGGTGCTGAGTAAATGTTATTGTCTACCCCTCTCCTTTCCCAAATTCTTATTCTGACAAGATTTATTGATCCCCTCGTATGGGCAGCCAGACTCTCCTTCATGAGCCAGTGGGCATGGCTGCAGCTGCCTACCCTATTCTTACCCTGTATTCTTCACCCGGAATACTTTTAAAAGGCTAAAATTTAATTAAAAGAGGAAGAGAAAGAAAATGAGTTAAGTAGGGGGCAGGATAGAAACACTGGATCCGTGGAGACTGAGGAGTTGTTCCCAGAAGTGATATCATTCTGGTGAAATTTGTTTCAGATATTTCACTGGTGCCTGTGTTAAAGCTGCTCCTCCACCTTCACGGCTCTAGAAGGATACACAAAACAGAGGAATCGTGTGCCTACGGACAGGGGATTTGGGGTACTGTGAGTCAGAACTGGGAAGAAAACTTTTTACCGCATACCTTTTAGCATGGTGTGAACTTGAACCACGTGCAACTACTATATTTTCAAAAAATAAAAGCAACCAACCAAAAAACAACACAGTTCTCTTTAGCAAACAGTTCGAGGACAATTGGAAGCACCATCTTGATGCTAAGCACTCCCGTCTCTTTTAATAAGAATAAACCAAAATTAGCTCAGAAAGATCCTGATCACCAAGAGTCTGCCGACACCCAGGTGTGTCACCACCCGCAAGACACAACCCAGGTGCGGTGCAAACCTCATCTTAAATCTGCTGTGGGAAGCTCCATCCAGCTGCCGCACCACAGGCTTCGCTTCACTGATGTGAGAGTGGGAATCAGGGATCAGGTTCCAGCCTGGGCCCCGGTGCTGTCTGGCCTTCACCTCTCTGGGCCTCACTTTTTTCTTTTATGAAATGTGATTTGTAAGGTCACTCTCTGATCCTCTGATCTGTGTACTGTGTCGGTAGAGTAATTAGACCTCATCCTCCCCTCCCAAGCCCTAGTGGACCACAGCCTTTCTCTGTTTCCACTGTATGAAGGCCTGAGATTCTCATGCTAAGAGTGCCTTCTTGACTTTTGATGTAATTTCTAGAAATGCCCCTCAGACCCCATCAAGATTAAATATAGTACATGTTTTCCAAAGGCAGTTTTCAGCTACCGGAGATAGGAAAAAGATTTGGAGTAATACACTGACAAAGAGTTATTTTATTTATTTCTCTTTTGTTTTGTTTTGTTTTTTTGAGACAGGATCTCACTCTGTTGCCCAGGCTGGAGAACAGTGGTACTCACTGTAGCCTCGACATCCCAGGCTCAGGTGATCCTCCCACCTCAGCCAACCAAGTAGCTGGGACTATATGCATATACCACTACCCCGGGCTAATTTTTGTATTTTTTGCAGAGACAAGGTTTTGCCATGTTGCCCAGGCTGGTCTCAAACTCCTGGGCTCAAGCAGTCCACCCACCTCAGCATCTCAAAGTGCTGGGATTACAGGTGTGAGCCACCGTGGCCGGCCAAAACACTTATTTTAATAGTCATGTTTTTACATTTATTACATTATGTTATTTATGTTTTTAATGTATTTTATGTATTCTGTTTATAATTAACTTCTTTATGTCATGTGATACTGGTTTTCTGTTCATGGTATAGAGTTTTATGGTATTAAGTTTAAAAAAAAAAGAGCTAATGGCAAATGAATAGCATAGGTCTCATATGATTCAAGAGAACAATTACAAAGGTGGTCTAAAAAGTGACTGAGGTTTCAGGAACATTAACTGCTATGGGTTGAGTTGTGTCCCCCAAAGTCCATATGTTGAGTCCTGACTCGTAGTACCTCAGTATGTGAGCTTATTTGGAAACAGGGTTGTTTGCGGAAGTCATTAGTTGAGATGAGGTCACACTGGAGTAGGTACCTACTGGGCAGGACTCCTAATCAATTATGACTGATGTCCTTACAAACGGGAGATCTGGATACAGGTGTGCACACAGGAAGAACACCATGTGAAGACGGGAGTTGTGCTGCCACAGCCGAGGAGCTCCCAGAGCCAGAGGGAGGCCGGCCTGCAACAGACCCTTCGCTAGCACCCACAGAGTGCATGTGGTGCTGTTGACACCTTGATCTCAGACTTCTGGCCCCCAGAACTGGGAGGCAATATATGTAATACATTGAAGTCTCCCAGTTTGTGGCCTTTGTTTACGGCAGCCCTAGAAAATGAATACGTTAATGTAGATGGTTTGCATTGCCCTGGGGAAATGGAACAACGGAAAGATGCACAGGTGAAATAACTTGGGGAAGAAGTTTGGGAATATCTCCAAACCACCAAGCGTTGTGTCAACCTTTGGCACATGTGGCCCCAAGACAGGCTGTTTCTATCCTTGGCTGGAGGAAACGGGTGGCTCAGGGTCTGTCAGGATGCTGCTTCACTCTGGGTTTATTTGATTGGAGGACTGTGCACCTCCAGGGCTGGACTCACTACCTCGACCTAAGGAAGCTTTCTCGGACTCTCCTTTCCAATAAGTAGGGTGTTAGGCTTAAACTGGAGTTCTTCAGAATCTTTTTTACCTCATCCCTAACTTTGCCAGGACCCTGCACCAAGAATTAAACATTTCCTTAAATTCATTTAAATATCAGTGTGCAGGAAGGAGCAGAAAAGAAAAGAAAATCATTTAAGTAAGCTAACCACTGCCATCAATCTATGTGCAATTCGGTAACTGCTATGGTTTAAATGTGTCCCCTCAAAAATGTAGGTGTTGCCAGCCGGGCATGGTGGCTCATGCCTGTAATCCCAGCACTTTGGGAGGCCGAGGCAGGTGGATCACAAGGTCAGGAGATCGAGACCATCCTGGCTAACATGGTGAAACCCCATCTCTACTAAAAAAATACAAAAAAATTAGCCGGGTGTGGTGGTGGGCACCTGTAGTCCCAGCTACTTGGGAGGCTGAGGCAGGAGAATGGCATGAACCCAGGAGGTAGAACTTGCAGTGAGCTGAGATCACGCCACTGTACTCCAGCCTGGGGCACAGAGCGAGACTCCATCTCAAAAAAAAAAAAAAGAAAAGAAAAGAAAATTTAGGTGTTGCCAATGGACAGTATTAAGAGGTGGGGTGTTTAACAGATGAATAGTCCATGAGGGCAGCTCCCTTATTAATGGGATGAAGGCCCTTTTGTCTTCTGCCATGTGAGGACACAGCAAGAAGGGCCTTGCCAGACAAATCCTGGGGCCTTGATCTTGGACTTCCCAGCCACCAGAACTGTGAGAAATAAATTTCTGTTCCTTATAAGTCACCCAGTCTATGGTGTTCTGTTATAGCAGCACAAACAGACTAAGTAACACAGTCTTTTTTCACAATGATAACTGTTAGATGCCATTACCCTCAGGGCTCTCTTCCTCACTCTGCAATACCATTGACAATGTCTTGACTTACAGGGTGATAGAGAGAAGTTAGGAAGTTAGAAAGCCTGGCCTGGGTTCATGCTAGGTGTGTGGCTCTGCACACCCTCCCCACTGCCTGTACTTGGCTTCCTCATTGGTCACCAGCTGATGGCAATGTCTGCATATCTGCCCTTGGTTCTGCAAAGTGTTGCTGTGGCAATCTGTGAAGATTGCTAACATGTAAGGGCTTTGAAATTGTAAAGACAATAAGAGCCATTCACCAAGTATCTGCTGAGGACTTCCTAGGTACGTGACAATGAGGGGAATACAGAAGTGTATAAAAGCCTTTCATTCTTGGAACATTTACTTTACTATATGAAGTAGTTGTCAAAAACAACTACCAAACAAAGATGTACGTGTGCTGAACAAAGTAGAGTTGAATTGCATAAAAAAGCTACAGCGTGCAGACAGGGGAGGAGCTGCTGCAGGCTGGAGTGGGGTCAGGGAAGCCTTCCTGGGTCCTTCAGACGTGGAAGCAATGGAAGAGTCTATTTCAGGTAAATAGGCTACTGTGAACAAAGACGCAGGGCTGGGCAAGGCCAGGCGTGTGCTGGAGGCACGAGAATTCCCTGTTAGCGTGAATGGAAGAAAACTAGGTGAAGCCTGGATACAAGGAGGAAGGCTCTGTACGCAACAGTTTTGCGGAAGGCTGGATGGCAGGCAACAGAACCTGCTGGCAGAGGAACCCGCTGGGAAAGCACCGAAGATGTTTGGCAAGAGGGGAGATAAAGAGACTAGAAGGGCACTCTGGGCCAGGGCTGATGGAACTGAGGACCAGGGGATCGGGGGCAGGGACAGCCTCTGAGAAAGATGGGACAGACTGGAGGGGAGACCCTGGGAAAGTGTGAATAGTGACAACAGGAGGTGGATACAGGAACTTCAATGAGTACCCCTGAAAGTACTCAGAGGAGATGAGGAACATAATACTATTTGTCACTTACTAAGAGCTCTGTGGGCATTCGCCTATTTAACGTGCACAGCCCCTTATGAGCTACTTACTGCTTTCACCACTGGTTTATTGATACGAAAACTGAGGCTGCCGGGTGCGGTGGCTCACACCTGTAATCCCAGCACTTAGGGAGACCGAGGTGGGCGAATCACGACGTCAGGAGATCAAGACCATCCTGGCTAACACGGTGAAACTCCGTCTCTACTAAAAATACAAAAAATTAGCCAGGCGTGGTGGCATGTACCTATAGTCCAAGCTACTTGGGAGGCTGAGGCAGGAAAATCCACCCAGGAGGTGGAGGTTGCAGTGAGCCGAGATCGCGCCACTGCACTCCACTCTGGGCGACAGAGCGAGACTACGTCTCAAAAACAAAAACAAAAAAAAAGGAAGAAAGAAAGAAAACTGAGGCTAAGAAAAGTCAATTAGCTTGCCCAAGATCCTACAGCAGCGAGTCATGGAACTGGAATTCACACCTGAGCCTTCCCACCTAAAAGCCTGTAAAGTTTATTCAGGCACACATTTAATAACCATGTTAAGAGACTCTTTTTTTTTTTTTTAATTTATTTTGAACTTCTTAAATAGATTAGGTTGGTGCAAAAGTAATTGAGGTTTTCACTATTAAAATTAATTAGGTTAGGCCGGGCGCGGTGGCTCACGCCTGTAATCCCAGCACTTTGGGAGGCCGAGGCGGGCGGATCACAAGGTCAGGAGATCGAGACCACGGTGAAACCCCGTCTCTACTAAAAATACAAAAAATTAGCCGGGCGCGGTTGTGGGCGCCTGTAGTCCCAGCTACTCGGGAGGCTGAGGCAGGAGAATGGCGTGAACCCGGGAGGCGGAGCTTGCAGTGAGCCGAGATCGCGCCACTGCACTCCAGCCTGGGCGACTAAGCGAGACTCTGTCTCAAAAAAAAAAAAAAAAAAAAAAATTAATTAGGTTGGTGCAAAAGTAATTGTGGGTTTTGCCATTACTTGTAATGACATCAAAAGTTTCCTTTTTGCCATTTCTTTCAGTGGCAAAAACCGCAATTCCTTTTGCACCAACTTACAATAAAATGCGTAGATCTTAGATGTTGAGATTGGTGAATTTTGACAGTTACAGATACCTGTGTAACCACCACCCAAAGCAAAGTGAAGAACATTTCATTCATTCCAGAAAATTCCTTTATTCTTCTTTCTTATCAGTCCCCGGCTCCCACCCACAAGGAACACGCTCTGGTTTATGTTTCCTTGGATTGACTTACCGACTCCAGATTTCAGACAAATGTAATGTGTGTTCTGTTATCTGGCTTCTTTCACTCTGCTTGTTTTTGGAACTCATCCATGTTGGTTGCATGCATCAGTGATTTGAAGAACTATGAACTTAGGGGTGAGAACCAGATAAGTATGATGTTGATAATATAAGTATCAAGGGGCTGTTCTCATTTGGCTTTCTGAGAACCTGACCTTTATGCTAGTCTACCTGAAACATGTATTTGCCTGAGAGGAAATCAGGACTCGCAGCAGAAGAAACGCTCAGGGAAAGACCAAGGCACACAGGTTTTCCTCACATAATGACTGTGGCATTAACTCTTCAATATAACGGCTCCGGAATCACATTTTGGACAATGGCTTTTTTTTTTTTTTTCAGTACAATATCCTTTTATCCAAAAAGCACACTAAATATGATATTAGAAATGTGATATTTTGACATCCAAGGCAGGCAAAACCACACTCAGAATTTAGTTGACATAACAGTGTCTCGCCGAAGAATATCATATGGAACAGATCTGAACTGTGCACCTGTGCACCGTGCTTGCACGGACTCAGTGTGCCTTGCAAATGTGAACCCAGCGAGAGAGAGGAGGAGCCAGCACCTTCTGTATCTCTCAGTTTCTTGTACATTTGTGCTATTCCCACACTGCCAGGGACTCTTGTGCTCAGCCTTATTTTTCTCTAGCAATGCTTATCTGCATATAGCTTAAAGCACAATTTGCAGGCAAAATAGTTGTGAGCCCAAAGGTTGAAAATTGGTGAAGTAAACGCGAGGAAAGAATGAGCCTTCCAAAGAATGATGCCCTCCCTCAACTACTCTTGCTCCTTTCATAAGTTCCGAAAACCTTTATTACCTTGCATTTTAGGTACAAACTAGATTCCTCTACCTTTGTGTTGTTGTCTATTACTTGCATTACTTACTTTCATTGCTCAATGGATAAGAGTTTCCTACCTGTGAAAAGTATCTGGGTATCTTGGGTTGGAGGACAAATGCATCGTAACTTTTTTCCATTAAAATTAATGGGAAAAATTTCTTTCATTAAATGACTTTGTCCTTAGCAGCAAGAATTTCAGGAATGAATTGGGTGGTTAAACAGGGATAGGTGATGTCAGACTTCTGACTTCTAAAAATGGGATTTTGCACCATGGCAGTTCTCTTGAATTGTTTAAGTCCTTTTGTCACTCCTGTGGCATATCAATGCATAGAGACTTAAGTAAATGCAATGCAAATGGAAAGGAGACCCACCCAGAGGTAAGAAGGAAAGAGGGAGGAGAGAAAGTCTAAGATGCTCAGAAATGGCCATTTCCTTTCACAGTCTTTGGCTTAGAGAAGGAGGCGCAGATCTGGAACTCCGCCTGCGCCTGCGCTGTGGCAGCCTGGGTATCAGCTACACTGAAGAAAGCCAGGCAAGGCCAGAATCTGGGCGGTCCAGACACTTAACTTTCGCTCAGATTCCACGTGGAATGGGTTCCTGGCTGGAGGCCAAGGGCCCGACAAGGGTCTGTCTTGGCAGAGGCTGAAGAGTTTCTGCCCCAATTTGTGGGAGTTGAGGTGCGGGCCCCAGGCAGGGACACCTCTGGACTCGGAAGGTTCAGGATCCTAAGTCACACCTGCCACAGACTTCAGAGGACATTTCTTGAGGGACCCAGGGGGAAGGACCTCGCCTCAAGGACCCTGCCTCCTAGGCAAGTCCCCGGAGGCCCCCCGGTGACTCCAAGGGCTCCAGATGCCAAAGCAGAGGGACCATCAAAGGGGAGCACTAGGACTCCCTCAGCAAAGTCCAGACTCTGGGGGCTCTGCAGGACAAGGGACCCTGGATCTTTAACAGTGAAATTAGAGAGAGGCAGGTGGGGCGCCATAAATTCAAAGCAGCTCAAGAAACCAATCCGTTATTTGCCATGCGTAGACCTTACTTGGATTCTCATTTAAACAAACTATTAAAAAAAAATTCTTAGACAGTTGGGGAAAGGTAATGATGTTAAGGAATTGTTGTATTTGGTATGATAACTGCATTGTGTTAAGTTTTTTTTTTTTTTAAAGAATCCTTAGAAATACATTCTGAAACACTTGCAGATGAAATGATGAAATTCGGGATTTGCTTCAAAATGATCCAATGGGAACAGGTGAAACCTTGCTGGGCATGCATTCATATTGCTGAACCTGGGCAAGAGGAACACAAAATTTCATCATATTATTTTGTCTACTTTTGAATATGTTTGAGGTTTCCCATAATAAATTATTAAGGAAAAGGGAAGGAGGAAGGGAGAAAGCGAAGCAGAAGAGGTTTCATTATGGCTGCGGAGAAGTGAGAAAGCCTGTGAGGGAAGCTGTCTTGCAGCCTGGAAAGCTGCTTAGGATTCTGGCCACGTCACAAAGGAAGGGCTTTTAGGGGCCGGGCGCGGTGGCTCAAGCCTGTAATCCCAGCACTTTGGGAGGCCGAGACGGGCGGATCACGAGGTCAGGAGATCGAGACCATCCTGGCTAACACGGTGAAACCCCGTCTCTACTAAAAAATACAAAAAACTAGCCGGGCGTGGTGGCGGGCGCCTGTAGTCCCAGCTACTCGGGAGGCTGAGGCAGGAGAATGGCGTGAACCCGGGAGGCGGAGCTTGCAGTGAGCTGAGATCCGGCCACTGCACTCCAGCCTGGGCAACATAGTGAGACTCCGTCTCAAAAAAAAAAAAAAAAAAGGAAGGGCTTTTAGGAAGAAGACAGAGCTCAGCAAAAGCCTGGGGACACATCCTAGGGCATAGCAGGTGGAGGTGGAGGATATGGCTGGTAAGGAGGGGAAGTAACTTAGCCCTGTTGTGAAGAGCTCTGGGCCAGCTGGGTTCCACGAGCCATCTTAGACTATGCGGAGGTTTTGCGCTGGGTTTATCCCACAACAGCTGGATGGGCGCAAGCCTCCCTGGGTGTCCTGGGGGGCCAACAGGCCAGCTGAGGCACCGTCCCTGTTCTGTGCCTCTACCAGAATCCATGCAGCAGCTTGGTCTGAATTATCCACATTATTACCTGTGCCTGCTCACCCCACTAGAGTAAAACAGGTGTCACCAAAGAAATAGAGTTACAAGGCGTGAAGGAAAATTAGGTACAACTACAAAGGATTCTTTGCATGGAGAGATCTGGGGGACAGGGCTGGAATGGGGGAAAAGGAAAGGACAGGCCATTGATTTTGCTCCTTGACTAAGCAACAGAGCCGAGGGGATTGTGACTGACCACAGGGGTGCACTCGGCCTGGACGCCAGGGTGTGCTGCTAAAACGCCCAAGTGGAAATCTTCTCTCTGGATTACATTTCAAATAAACTCTGATAGGTTGTCCTGTTTTCATTTCTGTTCTTTATATATTTAGGATTTATTTAGCACCTGTTTCTAAAAAGAATTTACGGACTCTGCTAATACTAATTTGCAGATTTTATTGGGAAATATTTACGTTCTGAAACCTCAATAAATGTTCCAGCCCTGGGAAATATGCTAATTTGTGGTTCACATTACTATGATATGTTCAAAACTAGCTTAATCGGCTGGGTGCAGTGGCTCACGCCTGTAATCCCAGCACTTTGGGAGGTCGAGGCAGGTGGATCACAAGGTCAGGAGATCGAGACCATCCTGGCCAACACCGTGAAACTCCGTCTCTACTAAAAATACAAAAAAATTTGCCGGGCTTGGTGGCATGCACCTGGAATCCCAGCTACTTGGGAGGCTGAGGAAGGAGAATCACTTGAACCCAGAAAGCGGAGGTTACAGTGAGCCGAGATGGCACCACTGCACTCCAGCCTGGGTGACAGAGTGAGGCTTCATCTCAAAAAAAAAGAAAAAAGAAAAAAAAAGAAAAAAAAGGCTTAATCAAGGAATGTTTTAAATATCAGGATAATAGAGAAAAAGAAGTTCAAGGAGAAATTGTGTTTCCACCTACATTTTACATGGCCTGAAAATCTATGGCTCAAGAACTCAAGATGTCACCAAGAAAATAAGCTTGGGCAATACCTCCCCTACACAGACATGGAAAGGGTCTACTAAGCACAAAAGAGGTAAGTGTAGGAGAAAAAAAATAGAAGGTTCTACTTCACAGAATGATTTTGAGTGTCTACTATATGAAAGGCATATTCTGCTTTACTCTGATATTCACCAATTTTATGTTTCCTTCTAATATTTAAGAGTGTGACGTTTCCCTTAGCCTTTGACTTAAAGAGGTGGGCACATTGCTTGGCCATCTCTCTGTGGATAGGACCTCCCTAAAAATGACAGCCCCTCGGTGACCTCCCAGCCTCCAGGGCCTGGCAGGGTAACAGCCTCTTAAAAGTTCCGTCCTCTGGGGATTTGAAAGTACCTCCCAGGGCCGGGCGCGGTGGCTCAAGCCTGTAATCCCAGCACTTTGGGAGGCCGAAGCAGGCGGATCACGAGGTCAGGAGATCTAGACCATCCTGGCTAACACGGTGAAACCCTGTCTCTACTAAAAATACAAAAAAATTAGCCGGGCGAGGTGGCGGGCGCCTGTAGTCCCAGCTACTCGGGAGGCTGAGGCAGGAGAATGGCGTGAACCCGGGAGGCGGAGCTTGCAGTGAGCGGAGATTGCACCACTGCACTCCAGCCCGGGCGACAGGGCGAGACTCCGTCTCAAAAAAAAAAAAAGGAAAAAGGAAAGAAAAAAAGAAAGAAAGAAAGAAAGAGAGAGAGAGAGGGAGGGAGGGAGGGAGGGAAGAAGGAAGGAAGGAAGGAAGGAAGGAAGGAAGGAAGGAAGGAAGGAAGGAAGGAAGGAAGGAAGGAAGGAAGGAAGGAAGGAAGGAAGGAAGGAAGGAAGGAAGGAAGGAAGGAAGGAGAAAATACATCCCAGGCCATATGTAGAAGAGCAGAGTCGTCAGCGGGCTTTGAATTCAGACAAAATTTCATGGCTGACTTGGGTTTAGGGAGGTCATTAAACCTCTAGGAGTTTGTAAGGATTAAATGAGAAAATTGAGGTTAAATATTTAGCCTAGCATCAGGCACGTGGTGAGTGCTGAGTAAACGGGATCTGCTGTTGTTATTATTATTCATTGTTGTTATTGCTGGCATTATTATTTTATGGGCATAACGAATGAGTTGGCAACATCAGTACGAACTCAAGCCAGAATTTGACACGGCCAAAATAAAACCAGAACCGGCGACCCAGCAAAGGAGCTGTTGCTCAACAGGCCTTTAGAGTGCTCTCTCCAGCTGCGGCTGGCCGGCTGCCCGCTCTCCCTGCTCCTCTCAGCTCCCGAGAAAAATGGCTTTTAGATAAAGCGCCTTTGAAGCTGGGAACTCACTGTTGTGCCTAAGCCTAGGGACAGCCCCCAAAGGTGGTTTTTTCCCACTCCTGTTGACGGACAGTCTGCAATATACGTATCAGCCACATTAATCATTTTTCTTTTTGGAGCCTGCTCAAGGAGGGCCTGGTTAGTCTGTGAAGGAATTCCAGAGCGAATAGGTGGCCTTGCATCTGAGAAAGAAGAAGCTTGTTTCAGGGCCAGACAAGGGAGTGTGCAACTTCCTGGCGAGGCAAAAGGGGGCAGGAGGGATGCAGATTTCTGGTGGGGGGATCTACGTGGAGCAGGCGAAGGGACCCCAGCAAAAGGTCTCATCCCTCCTCTGGTCAGAGTAGACTCCTATGTCCCGCAGAGATAACTCAGCCCCAGAGGACTCCATTGGCAGAGCCCACTTCAAGCTGGTTATTGCTCAGAAAATATTCCAGGGCCCTAAACCCTGAACGGGCTGCCTTTCCTCAGAGCCAGAGGGATCAGCAAAGAGGACCTGCCTTTCTGTTCTTGATTGTTTTAAGAGAGCCACGTGTCCAATAATTAGGTTCTGTGAAAAAGGAGAGAGAGGGGGAGAAGAAGAGAATCCTAGAACGCAATGTGCTCCCCTTAGCTTGCATAAAATTGTATAAATAAGACTTCTCAAGGAGCAGTTTAGAATAAAAAAAAGAAAAAGGAGTTGTTTGCTCCAGAGTGTGGTGCGGTGAGGCTGAGTAGGAACACGTGGATATAACTATCAACTTTCATGGCCAAACAATCCTTCTGCCATGATTTGACAGCAAATCACCTCCTTACTAGGAAGTGAGTTTCATTTCAAGCTCTCATAAATAAAAAAAAATAGGGCTATAACCCTTTTATGGAGTGAGTGAAAAATGTTTTGTGTAGGTAATTAGAGCATAAAGTAGAATTCACCAGGTGCTTTTATATCATTTCCATAAAGTTTTATTGAATTAAGATAACAATGTTTTGGATTTATATGTCACATTTCTTCAGAGGGAGCAAAGCACATTCATATGTATTTCCTTGATTTTTAAAAATCCCAGTGAAGTAATACCCAGAAGGCACTATCATTCCTGTAAAATAAAGTCTACATGTGAAATGTTTCCCTTCTCTTTAGTATACTAAGAAATGTTTGAACACTGTAAGAAATGCTTTTAGTCACAAAAGAATGCCCTTATAATTGGTAGGAACACTTTAATTTTATTATGTGATACAGCTTTATAAACTTCTCTATGGCTGTATGAATTCCAGCTTTGAAGCTGCACCTTCTTGAATCCTACTTTCTTCATTTAAACAGCAGTTTCAAAAATACTCTTTTTGAATATTTAAAAGATCAGAGGAACTGTTTAAATCCCTGTTTAAGACAGGAACATGATCGTGTAACAATCCCCCTCTTCAACAGATGCCCTAAATATAAAATAATTATTGCATTTTCATTATAAAAAAAGAATTTATTAGACACCATTCTAGTCACTCTGTTGAGCGATTTAGAAAACGGTAGTATTAAACCTCTTGGGGGTTTTACCAGAGGGGGGAAAAATTAATAGAATCAAAGATGATCAGGGGGATGTGTAAGTTGGAGTGCAAATGTGTTCTTTTTATGAACATGGACTGCTGCACGAATTGTGTGTCATCTTTGTGCAGGAGCCATGCTAATCTCTGTATCATCCAATTTTAGTATATGTGCTACAGGAGCAAGCTCTTGTGTTCTTAATGAAGAGGCTTTCAAAATTGAGATGTAATTTACATGCCATAAAATTCACCTTGGTAAAGTGTACATTCCAATGGTTTTTAGTACATACATGAAGTCACACAACCATCATCACTGTCTTCTCCCAGAGCATTTCATAATCCCCAAAAGACACTCCGTGCCCATAAGCTCTCACTTCCCATCTCCTGACCTCAGACCCTGGCAACCACCAATCTATTTTCTGCCTCTGTGCATTTGCCTATTCTGGAAATTTCATATAAATGGAATCATACAATTTTTAGGTCTGGTTTCTTTCACTTAGCATGTTGCTAAGGTCCATTCATGTTGTAGCATGTATTGATACTTCATTCCTTTTTATGCTGAGTAATATTCCATTGTAGGATATGCCACATTTTATTTATTCATTCATCAATTGATGGACATTTGAGTTGTTTCTACTTTAGTGCTAATATGAATAATGCTACTATGAACATTCATGTCCAAGTTTTGTGTGACATATGTTTTCAATTCTTTTAGGTATATACCTAGGAGTAGACTTGCTGGTCCTGTGGTAACTATGTTTAGCTGAGGAACTTCCAAACTGTTTCCCACAGTGGCTACGCCATTTTACATTTCCACCAGCAATGACTTATGAAGTTTCCAATTTCTCCATGTCCTTGCCAACTATTGTGATTTTGATTGTAGCCATCCTAGTGAGTGTGAAGTGTTATCTCATGGTATCAAGAGAGTGACCACTCAGATCATCAACAAAGGTTGGCAAATAGGATGTAATATTTTTCCCCAGAAGACCAACTACCTACTACTTAATTGTTGCATATTCTGCAATTTCCTTCTTCTCTTTTTTTTCTTATAAATGTTTTCAGCTTTTTTTTTTTTTCTTTTTTTTCGAGATGGAGTCTCACTCTGTCACCCAGGCTGAAGTACAGTGGCACAATCTCGGCTCACTGAAACCTCTGCCTCCTGGGTTCAAGTGATTCTCTTGCCTCAGCCTCCCTAGTAGCTGGGATTACAGGTGCCCGCCACCACACCTGACTAATTATTATTATTATTTTTTTTTTTGAGACAAAGTCTTGCACTGTCGCCTGGACTGGTATACGGTGGCACAATCTCAGCTTGCTGCAACCTCTGCCTCCTGGATTCAAATGATTCTCCTGCCTCAGCCTCGTGTGCAGCTAGGATTACAGGTGCCCACCACCATGCCCAGCTAATTTTTTGTATTTTTAGTAGAGACAGGGTTTCACTGTGTTGGTCCAGCTGGTCTTGAACTCCTGACCTTGTGATCCGCCTGCCTTGGCCTCCCAAAGTGCTAGGATCACAGGCATGAGCCACCACCCGTGGCTAACTTTTGTTTTCTTTCTTGATTTCTTGGAAAGGAAGCTGTCAGGAGAAAATAGAAGAAGGATAATCCAAATAGACCTATGCTTCGACATGCAAAATATGCTTGACAGATTTGCCCTAAGTTGCTGTGTGCAAAAGTAGGAAGGCTACCTTCCTAAGTCCACAGGGAGGGGCTGTGGGGGCATCACTCATGCTATCTGGCCTGGTAGGAGCAGACAGGCTCTTGGCAACATGTGCAGCACCAGAGTGCCGACCCTGCACCAGTGTCCATCTCCTCCGTAAGAGGTATGTTAAGACTCTCCAAAGTGCAGCAAACATTGCTACCTGCCTCCAGCCAAGGTAAGTAATGGCCCCAACTCAAGTGGCCTTTAGCTCAGGGTAAGACTCCTGAGACAGGTCTTTAGTCCCAAATCTTTCCCAGCTCAATGGCCTTTTGAGGAAGCAGGAAGTTCAAAGAAGAGTTGAAAACTGGGCTCCCCTCTGAATCCAGCCCTATTGTCCCATATAACTGATATTTATGGGGTTTCTTGTTTTTTATCTTGTTTTGTTTTTGAGACTGGGTCGCCAGTCTCACTGTGTCGCCCAGGCTGGAGTACAGTGGGGCAATCTCAGCTCACTGCAACCTCCACCTCCCGGGTTCCAGCAATTCTCATGCCTTAGCCACCCAACTAGCTGGGATTACAGGTCCCCGCCACCACACCTGGCTAATTTTTGTGTTTTTAGTAGTGGCAGGATTTCGTCATGTTGGCCTGACTGGTGTCAAACTCCTGGTCTCATGTGATCCACCCGCTTCAGCCTCCCAAACTGCTGAGAATACAGGCATGAGCCACTGTGCCTGGCTTGTTTTTTGTTTTTAATGAACCTGTTGCCCAGGCTGGGGTTCAGTGGTGTGATCATGGCTCACTGCAGCCTCAACTTCCTGGACTCAACTGATTCTCCTACCAGTATAAACATGTTTTCTAGATCATGTTTGAGATGCAACAGGATCTTTATTTTCCTATACAAGTCAAATATAATACATGTGGGAATTAAATATGTAAATTACATTTTTTGTTTTTTAAGACAGGTTCTCACTGTTGCCCAGGTTGAAGTGTGATCACAGCTCCCTGCAGCCTCAGCTTCCCCAGGCTCAGGTGATCCTCCCACCTTAGCCTCTCAAATAGCTGGGACCACACATGTGGTAACATGCGCCACCATACTAGGCTAATTTTCGTATTTTTTGTAGAGACGAGGTTTCACCATCTTGCCCAGGCTGGCCTCAAATTCCTGACCTCAAGCAATCCTCCTGCCTCAGTCTCTCAAAGTGCTGGGATTACAGGTGTGAGGCATCATGCCTGACCTTTATGATTTTCTTGAGTAAACATTGAAATTGACACTCCCATCTTAAAACTTGAAACTTTTATTTGTCTCATCTGAGTTCCTTCTTCAGGAAACTGACCCTTAGGCAAAGGACTGAAATTCACCAGATCACTGCATCCAGACAGTAAGACACCAGACGCTTTATTCGTTTTTCTTACCCTTCCCTAGTTCCTGTTTTCCCACACACAATTCCATTCCTTCCCATCTATATAAACCCCCAATTTTAGTCCATTGAGGAGATGGATTTGAGACTTATCTGCCATTCTCCAGGATAACGTCACCTGAATCAAAAGCCTTCTTCCCTGGTGATACTCGTTGTCTCAGTGATTGGCTCTCTGTGTGGTGAGTAATGGGACCCAGATGGAACCCGTGGTGTTTCAGTAACACCTCTTCCACTCAGGCAAGTGGGTATCTTGGTTTTGGCAAAGTCTGGCTTGAGGGAGTCACAGTGTTCTAGGAACTCAAGACAGACCTTCTGAGGGGATGAAGACAGGATACAAAAGAGAAATAAACACGTGTCTAGAACATGTGCCCCTTATGTTGTAGCATCCCAGGGAGAGCTTCAAGGTGCAGGGCCAGGAAGGAGCTGCTCTTCAGAACAAAATGACTCCACACACAGAGGTTTGAAGAAGCCCCTTTCAGAACCTGGAGAGGGTCCCCTGAGGCCAAGGCTTTTACAATCTGTGGCCTCAGCTTCCATCTCCAGGAAGTTGACCTTGAGAACTTCCTGTTTTTTAGGAAGCTGGTTCAAAGAAGCTGGTCCTGGCCTCTTCAAGGAGAACTACAAACCACTGCTCAATGAAATAAAAGAGGACACAAACAAATGGAAAAACATTCCATGCTCATGGATAGGAAGAATCAGTATCATGAAAATGGCTATACTACCCAAAGTAATTTATAGATTTATAGAACGAGTCTATCCCCATCAAGCTACCATTAACTTTCTTCACAGAATTAGAAAAAACTACCTTAATTTTCATATGGAACCAAAAAATAGCCCACATAGCCAAGACAACCCTAAGCAAAAAGAACAAAGCTGGAGGCATCATACTACCTGACTTCAAACTACACTATGAGGATACAGTAACCAAAACAGCACAGTACTGGTACCAAAACAGATATATAGATCAATGGAACAGAACCGAGGCCTCAGAAATAACACCACACATCTACATCCATCTGATCTTTGACAAACCTGACAAAAACAAGCAATGGGGAAAGGATTCCCTATATAATAGTGTTGTGAAAACTGGCTAGCCACATGCAGAAAACTGAAACTGGGCCCCTTCCTTACACCTTATATAAAAATTAACTCAAAATGCATTAAAGACTTAAACCATAAAAACCCTAGAAGAAAACCTAGGCAATACCTTTCAGGACAAGACTTCATGACTAAAACACCAAAAGCAATGGCAACAAAAGCCAAAATTGACAAATGGGATCTAATTAAACTAAAGAGCTTCTGCACAGCAAAAGAAACTATCATCAGAGTGAACAGGCAACCTACAGAATGGTAGAAAAATTTTGCAATCTATCCATCTGACAAAGGGCTAATATCCAGAATCTACAAAGAACTGAAACAAACTTACAAGAAAAAACCCCATCAAAAAGTGGGCAAAGGATATGAACAGACACTTCTCAAAAGAAGACATTTATGCAGCCAACAAACATATGAAAAAAAGCTCATCATCACTGGTCATTAGAGAAATGCAAATCAAAACCACAATGAGATACTATCTCATGCCAGTTAGAATGGCGATCATTTAAAAGTCAGGAAACAACAGATGCTGGAGAGGATGTGGAGAAATAGGAACGCTTTACACTGTTGGTGGGAGTGTAAATTAGTTCAACCATTGTGGAAGACAGTGTGGTGATTCCTCAAGGATCTAGAATCAGAAATACCATTTGACCCGGCAATCCCATTACTGGGTATATACCCAAAGGATTATAAATCATTCTACTATAAAGATACATGCACACCTATGTTCATTGCAACACTGTTCACAATAGCAAACCAACCCAAATGCCCATCAATGATAGACTGGACAGACTGGATAAAGAAAATGTGGCACATATACACCATGGAATACTATGTGGCCATAAAAAAGGATAAGTTCATGTCCTCTGCAGGGACATAGATGAAGCTGGACAGCTGGATACCATCATTCTCAGCAAACTAACACAGAACAGAAAACCAAACAGAGCATGTTTTCACTCATAAGTGGGAGCTGAATAATGAGAACACAGGGACACAGGGAGGGGAACATCACATACCAGGGCCTGTCAGGGAGTGGGGGGCTGGGGGAGGGATAGTGTTAGGAGAAATACCTAAGGTAGATGAGGGGTTGATGGGTGCAGCAAACCACCATGGCACGTGTATACCTATGTAACAGACCTGCACATTCTGCACATGTATCCCAGAACTTAAAGTGTAATAATGATGAAGAGGAAGAGGAAGAGGAAGAGGAGGAGGAGGAGGAGGAAGAAGAAGGAGAAGGAGAAGAAGAGGGAGAAGGAGAAAGGAGAAGGAGAAAGGAGAAGGAGAAAGGAGAAGGAGAAAGGAGAAGAAAGAGGAAGAAGAAAGAGGAAGAAGAAAGAGGAAGAGGAAAGAGGAAGAAGAGAGGAAGAAGAGAGGAAGAAGAAAGAGGAAGAAGAAAGAGGAAGAGGAAAGAGGAAGAAGAGAGGAAGAAGAAAGAGGAAGAAGAAAGAGGAAGAAGAAAGGAAGAAGGAGAAGGAGAAGAAGGAGAAGGAGGAGAAGAAGGAGAAGGAGGAGGAAGAAGGAGAAGAAGAAGAGGAAGAAGGAGAAGAAGAAGAGGAAGGAGAAGAAGAAGAAGAAGAAGAAGAAGAAGAAGAAGAAGAAGAAGAAGAAGAAGAAGAAGAAGAAGAAGAAGGAGAAGGAGAAGGAGAAGGAGAAGGAGAAGGAGAAGGAGAAGGAGAAGGAGAAGGAGAAGGAGAAGGAGAAGGAGAAGGAGAAGGAGAAGGAGAAGGAGAAGGAGAAGGAGAAGGAGAAGAAGGAGAAGGAGAAGGAGAAGTGGCAGCAGCAACAGCTGGTCCTGGAAGGCCCCAGGGATGATGGGATTTCCCCTGCATTACCAGTGCAACTTATTTCTAAATCCTTCATTTTAGCAGCAAGATTTCCTTCTGTGTGTGTTACAAACATGCATAATGACTGAATGATGGGTGTGAATGAATCATGTGTGGTCAATGACTACTCAATCCCAAAGTTGACTGTCTTCTTGGGTACCTCTTTCTTTGCTCCCATCCCAAACACAACCCTGACTGGGCTCCACCAGCCCCATGTGCTGACAGCTGTGGCTTCCCTGGGTGACCCAGCACACTCCTTTCAGCTGGTGAGAACTAGAGTTAGGTCAGAGCACCCACCTGGAACCCCCAACTCTGCTCAGCATCCCGCCGACCTTGGCTTAGAGCTTCCTACATCCACTGGAGGTGTGGGAGACAGAGGCAGAATTCAGATTCCCTCCAGTTCTATCACCCACATCAAGGTTATGGGTTGAGCTTTATTATCTCTGGGCTTTTTCACATTCTGTTTTCCTTTCTGATGTCCAAAATCCCACCAAACCTCCAAGACTTGAACTCCTTCATGAAGACATGCTAGTCTTAGCCCACAGCAGTGCAAACCAAATATGTTTCTAACAAGTTTAAAGTTGAATAACCGCAATATCAGCAATTCAAATGCACAAAGAAGGAACTCTCTTCATTTGTCTTTTACTAAAAGTAACTTAGTCCTTGTGCATTCATTTTTTGCTGAAGGTGGAAAACTTAATCTTGCCAATTTAAAACAACTGGTGGCTTCCAGTTTAAAAATCACGTTCTTTTGGGTAACCATGCCGCAGGCGATCTAAGTTCCTGAGAGGCTGTGCACATATCTGCTGGCTCTGTCCTTGCTGGCCTCTGCCAGTGGGACTTGCCTTTTCTGTGAGTTGCCAGCTGTTTTTGATGTCCTTGCCCTGCAGGAGTCAGGCCGATGCCCTGCTTGTCCCAACCACAAGGCCACTGCTGGTCCACCAAGCCTCTGAAGTTCCACCTTGTCCCCAAGACACTGCTAGTCCACTGCCCCCAGGTCTCCATGCAGGATTCTCCAGGAGGACTAGGTGTCCCAGGCTTCACCCTGGAGAGCCAGGCCATCCCAACTTCCTTCTCAAGTCTCCTGACTGATCCGAGATATTCACCTTCCCCCCGCCATATGGAGTTCACGCTGAAGCAGAGGCACAGAACACTGGGCATTTGCCTCTAAGCTGTGGCCCCGCTCACTGCAAGTCTCCCTCCCTTCCCAGCTAGCGAACTCCTCTCTCTCAAAGTGGGAAACTCACGTTTTCATCCTCACTCCTTCTGTATTTGAGACCAGTGTTCTCAAAGTGTGGTCTCTGGACCAGCAGCATCAGCATCGCCTGAGGACTTGTTAGACACGGGCTCGGGCCCCACCCCAGACCTGCTGCATCAGAAACACCACCAACATCAGAAACCACCAGCTTCCTTGGTGGTTCTGACCAGACCTCTAGTTCCAGTGTCTGCATCCGCCACCTCCAGCTCTTGATATTTTTAACAAAGTCTATAATTCTAAAGGCACTTTTCTTTCTTAAGCACCAGGCTTTCAGAACTTCTCTCTGCTTAAAATATTCAAAAGCCTAGCCCACCATCAACTGCACATATTTAGAGCGTACAATTTGATAAGTTTTGACTTACGTATACACAATCAAGATAATAAACATTCCCCATCACCACGAAAAGGTTTTGGTTCGGTCAGGACTCTGCTTTGGGGTTTGGTGGCTTCCTTCTTCCCTGGCAGGGCAAGACCCACCCAGCTAGCTCCAGGCTTCAAGGCAAAGGGCAGGGGAGCTGGGGGTGAAGAGGAAGAGCAGCCAGGAGAGAAAGTGCATTGGGTAAACACTGAAAACATGATTTCACCACAGAGTCACTCTACACCTATTGTGAAGGGAAGACTAGGTTCTTAACACCATGGTGGGAACAGGGGTAGGGGCTGTAGGTAAGACAGTGAACAAGACAGACATCCTGACAGTAAGCCCAGGTCCCGGGAGGAATCCACGCATTGATGACATTGATCCGTGGATTCCTGGGAGGAAGCCACGCATGTGCCTGAGCAGAGAGTAACAAGAGAGCCACCTTACTGGGATGCTGGGCATTGGTGAGAAGGTTTGGCGAGACCTGGAGATGGGTTGACCAGGGTGAGTTCTAGGCAGAGGAAGCGGCTGGTATCCAGGACTGGCCTCCCGAGGAGGCCCCTGAGGGAGCTGAGCCGCAAGCTGGCCTTTATCCCAGCGTCTGCTCACCTTGTAATGAATGGTGGGCAGCTCCGTGCCTTTCTCCCTAGGATGATTTCAATCCCACAGTGTTGACTTAAGTATCTAATAGTTGTCTCTGTTCTGTTTAGTTCAGCTTGCAAGGTTGCGAGCCTGAACTCCGCAGCTTGGTGTGTCTCTCATGTCCTATTTCTTTGTTTCTCTAAACCAAGTAGAATCAGCTGAGTCCCACCCCAGCTTACCATAGAGCTGAGATCGTCTGTCCTTCCCTGCTCCTAGGGTCCTGAGGGTCTCACACAATCCAGAACAGGAGCCAGGGACCCTCTGGTTTCTGGCCCTCACTGACGACAAGGGCCAATGACATGAGCTCACTGTCAGAGTTGAGATGGTGCTTGAGGGTAAGGGCTCTGCTACTCTTGGGCAAAGCTAGGACGGGAGGTCTTTGCTGAGCCTAGGAGTCCCAGTGCTGTGGGCCAACCCGCCTGGCTGCACCCCAGAGCCTCTCCCACAGGTGTAGACTGCATTGCCTTAAAACATTACCCCCTTCCCAATCAATCTCCCTCCCTCTCCTGGCTGGCCCTGGCCACCTACGCTCCATCCCCTTCCCTCTGGGCAGATCCCTCATCACTTCTCCCGATACTGGCCTCTTCTTCTGGGCAGAGCTGTGGGTGAGCAGGTCCTGAGAAACTCACTGTTCCCCCTCCTCAGCCAGTGTGGGGCCCGGCAAAATGCGTCGTTCTCCATCCCTGTGTAGCCCTCAAGGGAGTGGGGGAGCTGGCTCTTCAGTGGGCTCCCCGGGCTCCGTCCTGCGTTGCCTTCCTCAGGCCAGTAACTCCTCTGGGCACAGCAGCCTCTGTGGCGAGAGCCTCCCAAGGCCGGAGGTAAGCCTGGGTAGGAGTGACTCTTCCGCCTCTGGAAGGCGGCAACTCCTTGGACGGTCTCCTTCATTCCAGCCCCAGCGCCTGCTGACTGGGGCCCTACCCTGGCCGCAGATCCTCTAGGGCTCCGCATAAACAGGGAAGGAGCAATGACACCCCACCAACTTCCACGCCCTCCAAATTGCGGGATGTGCCCCAACTCCTGTCAGCACCTCCCCCAAACCAGACAGGGAGCACTTGGGTACGGGCCCCCACTCCAGCGTTCTCTATGTCTGCAGAGCCGGCATGCAGTGCAAACCAGAAAAACTAGGCATTCATTAGAATCAGAGAATACTTGTTGAGCTGAAATCCATTCCTGACTTTTCCTCAGGCACCCTCTCTGGAGTCCTCCAAATGGACACAGTCAGGCACCTGCTTGGAGAGTGAAGCCCACGGCGCTATCCGAGCGGGACGCTTAGTGTCCGTGCAGATGAACCTAACAGTAAACATAGCACCGTCTGAGGCGGGCTGCGCTCCCAGCTCTTAACATACACGGACTCCCTCCCCACAGCCCTAAATAGGCCATCACTGGTGCTACCCGCAGGTGCTGCTGAGTTGGCAGTCACGGCACTCACGGTGGTATCCGGCTGCCAGCACGGACAGCCCTGCGTGTCACCCCGCCCCGTCCCCCGAGTGGCCCCACCCACTCAACACCGCCAAGCTGTCTCGTCCCCCAGGCTCCCACTCTCGCCCAGGTCCACTGTCCACTCCTCCCTGCCGTGGATTCCGAAAGTTTTTTAAAACTTTTTGGCTGTCTCAGAGATGGTGCCTTTTGTGACTCTGCGCCCTCCTGCGCCTCGCCATCGCTCAGGCCCGCTGTGGCACCGCTCACTGTCTGAATTCTCTCCAAGCCTCCCTCACCTTCACAAGTTTATATTAACAGCCACATTCACACAAGGTGACTGTGATGAAGCCCCACCTTGACCCACAGGGTCCTTTAATGAGATCTTTCAGATAACCTGGGACCCGCCTCCCATTTTACCTAAGAAAAAGAAGGCCCAGGAAGATGAGCGGTGAGTCCTGCCCTGCAAATGCTTCCTCACCCAGGCCTCCTGCCTTGGCTGTGCTGTAGAGCCAGGGGGTCGGAGCCTGGGTAGGCCTTGCCTGCAGGTGTGGCTGAGTCTTAGGAGTCATCAACAAATGCATTGAGCACCATCTGCTGTAGTTTGAATGTGTCCCTGCCAAAATCCAAAATTCAGGTGTTATGGAATACTACACAGCCATAAAAAAGAACAAGATCATGCCCTTTGCAGCAACATGGATGGAGCTAGAGGCCATTATCCTAAACAAACACAGGAACCGAAAACCAAATACCGCACATTCTCGCGTATAAGTGGGAGCTAAACATTGAGTACATGTGGACACAAAGAAGGGAAAACAGGCACTGGAGGCTTCTTGTGGGTGGAGGGAAGGAAGAGGGTGAGGACTGAAAAGCTACCTGTCGGGTACTATGCCTATCACCTGGGCGATGAAATAATCTGTACACCAAACCTCCATGACACACAATTTACCTGCCTAAAAAACCTGCATGTGTGCCCTAAAATAAAAGTAAAAGAAAAAATGTAAATACTCCCCCACCAAAAACAAAAAACAAAATTCAGATGTTGATACTTAATGGCCCATGTAATGGTATGAAGAGGTGAGGCCTTTAACAGCTGAGTAGGCCTGAGGGCTCCTCTCTTGTGAATGGGATTAAGGCCCTTATTAAAGAGGCTTCTCACAGCACTCAGCCTGCCTGCACTTCGGCCTCCTGCCGTGGGAGGACATGTGAGAGGATGTCCTCTCCTCTGGAGGATGCAGTACCAGGGCACTGTACTGGAAGCAGGGAGCAGTCCCCCCAGACACTGCACCTGCTGGCACCTTGATCTTAGGCTTCTCCACCTTCAGAAGCATGAGAAAATAAATTTCTGTTCCTTACAAATTACCCAGTCTCAGGTATTTTGATAGAGCAGCATAAATGGACTAAAGTCTCATCTTAGGTGGGTCCCCAGGAGCAGCCCAAGATGGAGATCATGAACAAGGGATTGACTATGGAAGTGCTCCCAGGAGACGCCTGGAAGGAACTGGACTCTTCCTTCCAAGGAGAGAGCAGGACTAGGAAGGGAAGATGCCAAGCAAGGCTGTGATCTCAGTGACATCCCAGCCTCAGCCTGATCCTGCAAGGGAGACATGGGGTGTATGTTAATCTGAATTTATCTCAGCCCAAAGCAAGGCAGCCAAGCTCCCTCTCTTCCACACTTTTAAGTCCCAGGCCACCCAGGGGACGTAAGCTCCCATGAAACTTCTGTATGGAGACTATGTTAATCATCCCTCTTACTTCCACTGTGCGGCACATCCTTTTAGGAATAGAAAACAGGAACCTTTAGCTTTCTGTGTGCATATATAGTTAAGGTGGCTCTAGTAGCCTCAGGGCAGTCCCCTCGTTGTGGGCCAGCCCTGTTCCAGGTTCTTCCAAGTATTGGCCATGTAAGCCACAGGCCAACCCAAGAAGTCAGCACTGGTAATATCCTTCCTGTTTTGCAGAAGAGGAAACTGGAGCACAGATGAGTTAAATCACTTGTCCAAAGCGGCTCAGCTAGGGTCAGAGGAGGGTTTCCAGACACTCTGGTCCACACCGTCACATCCTGACAACTCAGCAAGTCTCGGGACAGTGCACAAGGCATGATGCCCCTGGTAAAAAGAGAGTGAAGAGACCTCTGTGGGTGTGTGGGGGTGTATAGGGAGAAGTCAGCCAAAAACTGCTATCCTATACAAAAGAGTACATTCATGTGTGTATAGCTATATAATATTCCATTTATAGAAGCTCTAGAACAGGAAAAAATAATCTATGGTAGAAAATTATCAGGACAATGGTTGCCTGGAAAGGGGGTTGGTGCTTTCTAGGGTGATGTTTATGTTTATTTCTTGCATTTGTCAAAACCAGTGAATGTACACTTAAGAGGTGTATATTTTATTGGATATAGATTTTTGTCTTAAAAGACAAAAACATAAAAAATATTAAAGTTTAGTTGATGCTATGCATACTGAAGTGTTGAGGGGATTGTTGGGAGCACATTGCGGATGTCTGCAATTTACTCTGAAATACATATTTAAAACAATGGATTGATGGGTGAATAGATACATGGATAGACGGGCAGATATGTGATAAATTATGTGAAATAGCAATTGTAGAATCTAGATTTGGGGTATACAGGTACTGACCACCAAATTATTATTTCTGTGTATTTGAAAATTTTCATAATGTGTTGGGAGAAAATGTGGTTACTCTGCGGAGGCCAGCGAGGAGATGGGGACGGATGAAAGGAGACCTTCCCCTTTTTTTTTTTTTGAGACAGAGTCTCACTCTGTCTCTCAGGCTGGAGTGCAGTGACATGATCTTGGCTCATTGCAACCTCTGCCTTCCAGGTTCAAGCGATTCTCCTGCCTCAGCTTCTAGAGTAGCTGGGATTACAGGCATGTACCACCACGCCCAGCTAATTTGTTTGTATTTTTAGTGGAGACGGGGTTTTGCCATGTTGGCCAGGCTGGTCTCAAACGCCTGACCTCAAGTAATCTACCCGCCTCGGCCTCCCAAACTGCTGGGATTACAGGCTTCAGCCACCGCCCCTGCCGAGATCTTCCCTTTTTACTCTATATGTTTCCAAATTGTTTCATTAATTTTTAAAAGCATGTACTATTTTTTATAAAAAGTTATTTTCATTTAAGAACTTAATAAAATGTAACATAAGATACAATCTTGCCCTTGTGGAGTTTATGATGTGATGAGAAATTTAAGATGCATACATACCCTTCATCATATTGTTGTTGCCAACAACAGTATGTGGCATTGCTTAAAAGTGCTCATGAATCCATGACCCACAATGGACGGCCAAATGTGCTTTGTCCCTGCTCTGTCACCAACTGCGGTTGTGGCCTGAGCCTCAGTTCCACAGACAGTATAACAAGGGGATTGATTTGGGTGTCCTGGGGTCACTTTTAACACTGCCCTGAGATATTCCAACAAGATGTTTTTGTGAATGGTGTCAGTAATGTTTGAAGAGGTCAGCAGAGGAAAACCACTGAGCACAGGAGATATTTTACATTTACATTTAAAAAATAAATATAATTGTTTGGAAGTCAAAACCAAGGTAGGATTATGCTTTGGGATTGCTGTGGAAAGGAATTCTTTGTTCTCTGCCAGCAGAGGAAAATGTACATCACTCTGTACTCTCCATATGAGCGACTGAGGGCAACACTCGAAACAGTTTGCAAACAGGACCCGCCACCTGCGCGTGTGAATAAAGTTTTATTGGAACACAACTATGCTTATTTGTGTATTTTCTATGTCTGCTTTTGGCAGAAGGTGGCAGAACAAAATTGTTATGACAGGGACTCTCTGGCCCATGAAAACTGAAGTATTTACACTCTGGCCTTTTACAGAAAAGGTTTGCCGACTGCTGCTGTCATCAGGATTTTCTTGTTTTCAGTTTACTTTGCTGAATGTCCCTGTAATTGACAGTGCTAACCTCAGCCCATCACTAGCATGAAGGATGAGGAGGGTGTGGGGAAGTTGAGTGGCCCTGAGCCTAGACGCCTTGAACCCTCTCTGATTCTTACCATACACAGTCTCTTAAATCTCCAAGCAGAACCTTGAAGTTCATGTTCTCTCATGTGCCTGTAGTGGCTGCAGTCATCTCCAGGCAGCTCTGTAAATGAACTGAACACACGTCTGAACCAGCTCCTCATGTTTACTTGGATGTAGCCAAACTAGGACACCTTCGCAGGTGAATGTGTCTGCTGGAGAATGACTCCACGGGGGACCAGCATCGAACAGAAAACATCAAGACAGAAGCAGAACGCAGCCGAAGGCCTTTCTCAGGCAGACAGAAGCAGTCTGCTGGTTCATTTTCACCCGTTCCCTCCTTCTTTTAGCCCCCATTTTAAGAGCTTTCTCCAATTTGCTGCTTTTGTGATGACGGGGGCTTTGAAAAGCATGGAAATTGTCTCTGCGGCTGGCAATTCCACCAGGGATCTGTGACCTGGTGTGCCAACAGAGGGTGTCAAGTACAGAGAACAGGCTGCCAGAGCACTGTGGGCCATGCAAATTTGGGCAGCTGGACAGGCACAAAGGAACTGCCTGGCCCACAAGACCCCTGCCCAAGATGCAGAGAGGGCTGTGACAACTATTGCCCATCCCTGAATTGTTCACCGCTAAGACAGTCGCACGGGACTATGTCTTTGGAAAATAGATGTTAGGGAAGACCAATGGCCCATCTTCCAAATTAGTCCCTTTAAAATCAGAGTAAAACTTAGCTGTTGGTCCTGTGTGCTGCTCGGGGAAAATGAGGGTTGTTACTGCTGCAGAGCCTTGGGGCAGATGTTCTTCATTTTGTTTCCATTTTTATGGTCCTGTTTTCCCTTGAAGCTCTTTCAGAGTTTCAGTTCAGTCCACAGAGTCAGCAGGGAAACCATAAAGAGGTGTCTGGATAAAGGTGCAACTTCTGATGGAAGTAGAGCTTGCAGGAGAGCGGCTGCCTCCTCAGTTCTTAAGCTTGGAGGTGCTTCCTGGGTGAGGTCAGCAACTTCTGTCGAGGGTAATAAACAGAGGAGGTTATCAACTGGGGAAAATACAAACTCCAAGAAACAGAAGGTGCTCTTTTTTGGATGCTTTCTTTTTCTTTACATCGACGAGTGTGTGATTTCGATTGCTGATAAGAAATCGAGCATTGATTTCTTATCAGAGCCTGCAAAGGCAAAATTGTGAAATAAATTAAGTTTGACTTTGGTTCAACAAAGATTCACTGAGTAGAGTGCAAGGCAGTAGACACTATAGGACATGAAGATGACAAAGACGTAACTCTTGTCCTCAGACAGGATACGCCAAATCAGGGGTGTGGGGCAGACACCAGAGGAGTGACAAGAGCTGTGAGAGAGCATGCCTGGGGCATGCTAAGGGGTTCAAAGAAGAGAGGGTGCACAATCAAGGTGGTGGGGGCTGCTGCGGAGAGAGTGGAATGGGCCAGCGGAGATGGACTTTAGGGGAAGGTTTGTTAGTTAGCTATTGTCACAATTATGCTGCACTGCACACCGCCCCCAGACTCATTCATGTGTCTGTGGGTTGGCCTGGGGCTGGTTGATGGAGGCTGCTTGGCTGGGCGATCTAGGCTGGCTTGGCTGGGCAGCTCTGCTTCACGCTGAGGGCGCTGCTGGGCTTGGCTCCTCACTGTGTGAGGCCCAGGTCCGTTCCACATCTGCTGATCTGCGCCGTTCTCCTGGCGACGCAGAGACAAACTCAACAACTGCAAGGCACGTCCCAAACCTCGGCTGTGTCACTTCTGCTGACACTCATTGACTAAGTCACATGACCAAGTCCGAAGTCAGGAATGGGGAAGCTGACTCCACCTCTAGTGGGAAGAACTGCAAAATCACATGACAAAGCAGAGAGGGTAAGGCACTGGGGCCAGCAGTTCTGTCTGCCATGAAAGGGTCTGCCAGGCATCAGGAGCCAGAAGCCCAACAGCACAGAAGATGTGAGTCACGTTAGGAAAACAGTGAGCAGCTCTGTCTGACAACAGCATTACAGGAGTGCTAACATGCTAGTCCCACAAGATGCTCACACAGAAAAACAAGGGGGTGGGGGTATAGTTTTTTTTAATGTGGGGAAATGCTATATGTGAGGATCTCTTGGAATTTTCCAATGTGCACTGGCATAGAAAAGGCTCTGACAAGTCCTTCAGTAAATAAACCAGTTTTGCTTTCTTTAACTCGATGTTTCCTAAGCTCATTTGGCCTCGAATCCTGTAATGCTCACTGAAATTGGACAGAACTCCCTTTGAGAAGTGCTGGACCAGACGATAGGATGCACACATTGAGACAGGAAAAGGAAATGAGCTTGGACCCTATCATATGGTTCTGTGTAACAAGATAAAGAGATTACACTTAATTTCTTTCCTTTTCTTTTTGGCAGGATCTCGCTTTGTTGCCCAGGCTGGAGTGCAGTGGCACGATCTCAGCTCACTGAAGCCTCAACCTCCGGGATCAAGTGATCCTCCCACCTCATCTTGAGTATATGGGACCATAGGCACATGCCACTATACCTGGCTCATTTTTAAATTTTCATGTAGAGACAAGGTCTCATCATGTTGCCCAGACTAGTCTCAAACTCCTGGGCTCAAGCAATCTTCCCACCTCAGCCCCACAAAGTGTTAGAATTATGGCTGTGAGCCACTGCATCCAGCCCCTAATTTCTTAGGCAGTGAGAAACCCTGAGAGTAAGAGAATAACCTAATGGAAAGAACTTTTTACCTACTCTGGCCCTTGGCTTACCAAAGTTTTCTGCAAACATTAATAAGGGTTTGTGAGAACTAAAATCTTACTTATTTATTAATAAGTCATGGCCTAAAATTATTTTCCCAAACTTTAGTCGTTCATGTGTTATGGTCTTGATTCTCTATATCACCTGTACTATTAATTTTTTAAATTGGCTCACTTTTAATTTAAATATATTTTAAAGGGGAACTTTGGTCTAAAACCACTACTGTCCACAGATTGATGCTCTTCCCTTTAGGGTGTGAAGCCTGAGTCTCCTCTTGAGTGTGGGCTAGACTTCATAGTAGTGACTCACTGCTAGAGAATTGAATGAAGTAAAAGTAGTGACCTTGTGAGATTTCAGAAACTAGATCATGCAAGGCACGATAACTTCTTGCTGTCTTGAATCACTCCCTCTGGGGAAAGCCGGTTGCTACATTATGAACAGCTCTATAGAGTGGCTCATGTGATGAAGAACTGAGACCTCCAGACAACAGCCCTGTGAATCAGCCATCTTGGAAGACAATCCCCTAACCTCAGACAAACCTTCAAATAACTGCGGTTCTAGTTGCAATTTAACTGCAACCTTAAGAGAGACTCAAAGCCAG
This sequence comes from Macaca fascicularis, assembly GCF_037993035.2. Classification (NCBI taxonomy): domain Eukaryota; kingdom Metazoa; phylum Chordata; class Mammalia; order Primates; family Cercopithecidae; genus Macaca; species Macaca fascicularis. The sequence continues at coordinate 24,736,555 of NC_088376.1, read as the reverse complement.
AACCACCTAGCTAAGTCACTCCCAGATTTCTGACCCTCAGAGACTGGTTGGTATAATGTCTTAGTCTGCCTGAGCTGCTATAACAAAAATACCGCAAACTGGATGGCTTACAAACAATGGAAATTGATTTCTCACAGTTCTTGAGGCTGGGAAGTCCAAGATCAAGGTGCTGGCAGATCCAGCAAATGTGAGGGCCTGATTTCTAGACCACTGTTTTTTTGTTTTTGTTTTTGTTTTTTTGCTATAACCTCCTATCACAGAAGGGGCAAGGGATGTCTCTGGGGCATCCTTTATAAGGGCACTAGTGCCTTTCATGAGGGCTCTGCCTTCATAACCTAATCACCTCTCAAAGGTCTCACCTAATATTATCACCTTGGGATTCGTATTTCGACATATGACTTTTGGGGGGAAATAAACAGTACATGGTAAGTAACAAATGCTTATTATTTTAAGCTGCTAAGTTTTGGAGTTATTTGGTATGCAGCAATAGATAACTAATACACAACCATTTATGGAAAGCCAGTACCACATGCTATAAATAGAAAATACTCTGAAAATAAATAAGATAAAACCTAAACAATGTCATTGAATTTTGGCTAGATACTCTTGATTACCAAGACTCTGAACCTGGACCAGCCCTCTCTTAAAAACAAAGATGGTTATGTGTTTAAAACAGTGGACAACTGCTCAGCAATGAAAAGACACAAACTACTGATATATGCAACAATGTGGGTGAATCTCAGAAATGAACTGAAAGAAGCCAAACTCAAAAAGACCACATATTGTAGGATTCAATTTACATGAAAATTGAAGGCAAATACATAGAGATAGAAAGCAGATTCGTGGTTGCCTGGGGATAGAGTAGAACTCTAGATTGTTTGTGTGTATAAGAGAAATTGAGAACACTTTTTGGGATAATTGAAGTATTCTAAAACTGGATTGTAGTGATGGCTGTGCAACTGTATATATTTACTAAAACTCAGCAAATTATATATTTAAATTGGGTAAATATTATGGCACGTAAATTATACCTCAATAAAGTTGTCAAAAATTTAAAAGAGCCGGACATAGTGGCTCATGCCTATAATCCCGGCACTTTGGGAGGCCAAGGCAGGAGGATCACTTGAGCACAAGAGTTCAAGACCAGCCTGGGCTACGTAGGAGTCTCTGTCTCTACAACAAATAAAAATAAGTTAGCCAGGCTTGGCTCCTAAGCTACTAGGGAGGCTGGGGTAGAAGGGTCACTTGAGCCCAGGAGGTCAAATTTGCAGTAAGCCATGATTGCTCCACTGCACTCCAGCCTGGGCAAGACCCTGTCTTTAAAAAAAAAAAAAAAAAGTAGAAAGTAAAATATTTTTAAAAATGACATTTATTTTAACTACTTGAGTCTAAGCTAACACATGCCTAAAATCAACATCTCATATACCGCCAGTGAAAGGCTTATTAGGCTTCGGGAATCCCTGGCCCAGAATGTCCACTCCTGCTAGTATGCTCTGTGTCTGAGCCAGACCTCAAAGCCAGAAGACAAGGGGGTTTGTGGTGATATAAAACTTCTAGAGCCAGTCATTGGCTGCCATTGTGTTTCTGACACACAGGTCCCAGAAAATACCCTATTTCCAGCTCTGCTGAGGACTCTATTGGCGAATAGCCTTTCTTCTTGGCAGTTTCTCAAAAAGCCCTTTTGAAGTCAGAGTAGATGCTATGTTAAGTGTCTGTGGACTATTTTGAACAGCAGACTTCTCCTCAGAAAAAAAAAGAAAAATCATTCACTTTAGTGCTGGTGATAGATTTTATTAATGTCCCAAATTTATCACCCCTCCCTGTGCCCATGCTGTTTGCCATGTGACTTTGTAGTTCTTTTCACTAAAGGGGTGAGTCTATTTCCCTGCTTTTTGACTTTAGGCTGGGTCACATGACTTGTTTTAGCCAGTGGAATGTAAGCAAGACATGGCAAAGGCTTCAAAAGCAGGAATGGAGTTGGGTTTGCCCACATTTTCTTGATGGACCAACAAGATGTGCTGAGGCAGTGAATGTATTGGTGGAAACTAACAATGAGTCTCAGGTTTCAGGATTGAGCATCTAGGTGGATAGTGATGCCACTTACTCAGATGGGAAGGACTTGGGGAGCAGTGAGATTTGTGTGTGGAGACATGAGAGGGTTAAGGGAGAGTCCAGATTATGGTTGGAACAAGGAACCATCAAAATGTGAAATTTTACCCTATTTGCAAATTAGTCTGCCACAGTTTTTTGTGTGCTTACAGAAGGCACAAAATCCTGAGTGAGAGACAAACTGCAGTTTATTACTTCCAGGAATAACAGTAGCCAGGATATCTGTGTTTGTCCTCAGAACCATTTTACGTCTTAGAGGAAGCAAGTTCACTGAGTTTCTCTAAGTCCACTGCTGTCACCCACTGGTAGCTTCCTGTTTTTCTGTCGGTCCACTTCCACAACACAAATCAGATCACATCTCACCCCAGTTTTTGCCTCTCCCAGGTAAGTCCTCTAGCTTTCTCTTTTTTTCCAGTACACACCAAGGGAAGTCCCCTCTTCTCAGAGTTTTTTCCCTATCACTTTCTGAGAAATGCCATTCTTGACCAATCTACCACAGTGCCAGCTGTTTTCCTTTGTGGCACCTGCTGCATGTTTTAATTTGTTTGTTATTTACTCAGTTGCTTGTTTATTATCATACCCTCACCTGAGACCGTTTTCTGATGCTATAACAGAATACCATAAACAGAGTAATTTATAAAGAAAATGAATATATTTATCACAGTTCTAGAGGCTGGGAAGTCCAAGAGCATGGTGCCAGCATCTGGTGAGGGCCTTCTTGTTGTGTCATAACATGGTGGAGGGCATCACATGACAAGAAGACAAGAATGTGCTTGCCAGCTCAGACCTCTTCTCCTCTTCTTATAAAGCCATCAGTTTTATCCTGGGGACTCCACTCTGGTGACCTTGTCTTATCCTAATAAGCTCCCCTAGGCCCCACCTCCAATCAACATATGAATTTGGGGATTAAGCTTCAAACACATGAGATTTAGGGGACACAGGCAAACCATAGCATTCCACCACTGGCTTCCAAAATTTATGTCCTTCTCACACACAAAATACATTAACTCCGTTTCAATAGCCCTGAAGTCTTAACTTGTTCCAGCACCAACTCCAAAGTTCAAAGTCTGGCATTTCATGTGAATCATATATGGGTGAGACTTAAAGCATGATTCATCTTGAGATAAAGTCCCCTGTAGCTGTGGACACGTAAAAGTAAACAAGTTATCTACTTTCAAAATAGAATGGTGAGGCAGGCATAAGATAGACAGTTCTATTCCAAAATGGGGAAAGAGGCAAGAAAACAGGGTAACTGATCCCAAGGAAGCCCAAAACACAAATGGGAAAAACAACATTAAGTCTTAAAGCTGGAGAATATTCTCTCTTGAATCCATGTCCTGCATTCTGGGCACACTGGTGTGGGGATTGAGTCCCCAAAGCCTTGGGCAACAGAGCTACCCTCACAGCATTGCGGGGCTCTGCTCTCACTTCAGTCCTTGAGGGTTGGAGTTGGGTGCCTGGAACTACACCCTGTGTAGTTCTTTCTCAGGCTGGAACTACACACTGTTGGTTCTACGGATCTGTTCTCGGCAGCAGTCCCACTCCCATGGCTCCATTAGGCATTACCCCAGTGGGACTCTGTGGTGACCATGCTTCCACTACTCCACTAGGCATTGCCTTAGTGGGGACTCTCTGTAGCATCTCTGACCTCACAGTTCTGCTTGGCATTGCCTGAGTAGGGATTCTGTGGTGGTCCTGCCCTGCAACAAGTCTGCCTGGGCAGCCAGACTGTTCATGACATCCTTTGAAATCTACACAGAGGAAGCTATGCCCCACAGCTCTTGCGTTCTGTGTGCCTGCAGAATTAGCACGATATGGATCTTACGAAAGTTTCTGACTTGTGCCTTCTGGAATTGTGGGTCTAGTCACACCTGGACCTGCTTGAGCCATGGCTGGGGTGGTCAAGGAGCACCAGAATGTGCTCACACTTCAGTCCTTGAGGGTTGGAGTTGGGTGCCTGTGGCTTTCTCAGGCTGGAACTGCATACTGTTGGTTCTGTGGATCTGAAGCACAGATCTGAGGCAGCCCTAGGCAGGAAGCCCATGGAGGGTACCCCAGGTCAGTCCCCCAAAACCATTCTCATCTCCTAGAGCTCTGGGCCTGTGATGGGAGGAGCAGCCTCAAAGGTCTCTGAAATGCCTTTGGAGTCATTCTTTTCCTATCTCAATGAATAGCCTCTGGCTCCTTTCTATTTGCACTGATCTCTACTCTTCATGTGGCCAGGCTGCACATTTTCCAAATTTTTCTCACTCTGTTTCCTCTCATATCTTACAATAAGCATTAAAAGTAGCCATGCAGTAGCCTGAGGGCTTTGCTGCTTAGAATGTTTCCCCGACCAGATAGCCTAGTTCATTGTTCTAAGTTCCATGTTCTCTAAGGCCCTTGGGTATGGACATAGTTCAGCCAGCTTCTTTGCCACAGTGTCATAAGGATGACCTTTACTCCAGTTACAATATCTTATTCTGCCGTTCTGTCTGAGGCTTCATCAGAGTGGCCTCTACTCTCCATATTTCCACCAACGTTCTGGTCACACCACTTCACTCTAAGAAGTTGCAGACTTTCCCTAGTCTTCTCTTCTTTTGAACCCTCACCAGAATTACCCTTAACGTTCCATTTATGGCAATATAGCCTTTTTCCAGCATTTGCTTCAAAACTGTTCCAGCGTCTTCCCAGTTCCAAAGCTACTTCTACATTCTCAAATATTCATTATTACCAAGAGTTCCACTTCTCCATGCCAGTTTTCTGTCTTAGTCTGGTTTGTGTTGCTATAACCATACGTGAGACTGAGTAATTTAGAAAGGAGGAAATGTACTTCCCACAGTTCCAGAGACTGGGAAGTCTGAGAGTATTTGGCGAGGGCCTTTGTGCTGCACGATTACATGGTGGAGGGGATCACGTGGCAGGAGTGCAAAAGCGCATGCGCGTCAGCTCACTCAGCTCTCTCCTCCTCTTCTTACGAAGTCACCAGTTCCATCACAGTGGCTCCACACTGATGACCTTATCCAAACGCAATTAGCTCCCAAAAGCCCCACCTCCAGTCAACATATGGATTTCGAGATTGAGTTTCCAACATGCAAAATTTAGGGGACGTATCAAATCATAGCAACCCCACTGGAAGATGGTTCCCTGAAGATGGAGAATTCTGTGTGGTTCACTCAAATCTTAGTCCAGCACCTGGCATGTGGAAGTTTCTAAATAAATATTTGTGGAATCCAAAATTATATTTTCCAAAGAGCAGCTTGTGTTTTAAAGGCCTATACTAGCTGGCATTTTGGTAGGATAAATTCTACCAATTACAAATGTCTTGGGAAAGATATATTTTAATAATTTCCTGTGATCTTAGTATTTTTTAGGGCTTACTCAAGAAAGCATTGTATACAGGTCAGATGCCTTTTTGATGGTTTTCTTGGTTTTTTACACAAAATGATAAATGCTCTAATGCAGCTTTAAAAGCCACAAAATTAAATACAGGGATTTTTTCCAGGAGCTGTTGAAATACACAGTTGCTCTTAAATTTCCTCAACCCTCTGAGCCAACAGCTATAGGGTAAAGGCTTTATTAGTGTCATTAGTGTTAGGAAAATCATTTGGGGTTTGAGTATTCATAAAAACATTTCATTTTTAAATAATACTGAATATTCCCCAAATTACACAAATTCTGGCAGAGCTCTTGCACGCTGCTGACAAGAATGAATACACGAGATGTTGGATTATGACACAAAATACTCTTTTGGAAGCAATTTCTTTTAGTGTGTGATGTGCTCTCAGAAGTAACTCTTACATGTGTTGACCTGTTTCTTCAATGCCTCATGTGACAGTTAAGATGCTCAAGAAAGGATGCTCCAATGAACTTCATCAGATGTTAGGATATGAGTCTGTGGAGGCTACTGTGAAAGCTTTTGCTTTTCTGATAAAAGAGATGGATGTAATGGGTACATCTTGTGTTTTGGGTTTTTTTAAATTTTATTTATTTATTTTATTTGTTTATTTTTTTGAGACAGAGTCTCACTCTGTTGCCTAGGTTGGAGTGCAGTGGCGCCATCTTGGCTCACTGCAACCTCCACCTCCTAGGTTCAAGCGATTCTCCTGCCTCAGCCTCCTGAGTAGCTGGGATTACAGGTGCCTGCCACCATGCCTGGCTGATTTTTGTGTTTTTAGTAGAGACGAGGTTTCACCATGTTGGCCAGGCTGGTCTCAAACTCTTGACTTCAAGTGATCTACCCACCTCAGCCTCCCAAAGTCCTGGGATTACAGGAGTGAGCCAGCATGCCCAGCTTGGGCCCAGTTTTTTTTTTTTCTTCATTCCTTCGTCTGCTTTTGAAGATGGATGTAATGGTACAAACTCTGGTGGTCTTTTTGCAACCATGAAGGAAAGCCCAGAGAAATCTCAGTGTTACTAATGGTGTTAGTTTAAGTCCTTCAGGAAGCAAATGCCTAGATAAGAGTAAATGGGCAAAGATCTTGTTAGGGGATATGCCTGTGTAAGGGAAAATAGGGAAGGGGCCAAATAAGACTAGGAGAGCCACCAGATTTTGATGACATCTTACTCCATCTAACTCAAGAAGAGAGGGAGAGAAGATTGGGTGAAGGCATCTTAGACTGCTCTACAGTCTAAGGCAAGTTCAGCAAAGCCATCCAGGAGTCTTCAGGCCAAATGTGGCTGTCTGAGGAGTCCCAGGTCTTCCAGAAGTGGATTGATCTTGGCATCCCTGCCGCAGAAGCCACTGGTTGGGAGCCACCCATGGAATGCATGGCTTTTGCACAAACATTGCAATAGATTTTAAAGTGCAATGGCTGACACCCTTGGTCAGCTGGGTGTCTGTGAGGCCACAACACCATTACTGAACCACAGCCAAAAACCGACTTCCTCTGGACTACTTGCTGTCAGACAAAAATAAGCTCCTAATTGTCTGTACCCTCGTCCCATTTTCTACAAGTTCCTGCTGAACACATTCCTAACAGAAACATCCTTCACGCTGAATAAGCCCAGCCTCCCACCAATTCAGGTCTCCCTTTTTCTTATCCTCTCTCTTGTCTCTATTCTTCATTTTCCTCCCTCCAATTTCTCATGCAGAGCAGCATATTTCTGTCTCTTTGATACTTGAACTCCTGCCAACACTCAGCCCTCAAGGTCCCACCTTCAACCCCAAGTTGAAGTGGCTTATCAAGTTGTTTTTCCAAAACAAACACCATTCTCTCCTTAAGAGGAATTCTGGTGCCAGGTGGTAAGATAAAAATTTCAGGGTCAGGCACAGAGATTCATGCCTGTAATCCCAGCACTTTGGAAGGCTGAGTCAAGAGGATTGTTTGAGGCCAGGAATTCGAGACCCCATCTCTCCAAAAAAATAAAAATAAAAGAATTAGCCAGGCATGGTGGTGCATGCCTGTGTTCCCAGCTGCTTGGGAGACTGAGGCAGGAGAATCACTTGAGCCCAGGAGGTCAAGGCTGTGGTGACCTGTCTTGGCCCACTGTACTCTAGCCTGGGTGACAGAGTAATACCCTGTATTAAAAATAAGAGACAATGAGAGGGAAGGAAAGAAGGAAGGAAGGAAGGAAGGAAGGAAGGAAGGAAGGAAGGAAGGAAGGAAGGAAGGAAGGAAGGAAAGAAGGAAGGAAGGAAGGAAAAGAAAAAAAAGAGAAAGAAAGAAAGAGAAAGAAAGAAAGAAAAAGAAAGAAAGACAGAAAGAAAGAAAGAAAGAAAGAAAGAAAGAAAGAAAGAAAGAAAGAAAGAAAGAAAGAAAGAAAGAAAGAAAGAAAGAAAGAAAGAGAAAGAAAAAGAAAGACAGACAGGTGGGGGGAGGGGAGGTGAGGTAGGGGAAGGGGAGGGAAGGCGGGGAGGAGAGGGAAGGGGAGGAAGGCGGTGGCTTACGCCTGTAATCCCAGCCCTTTGGAAGGCAGAGGAGGGCAGATCACCTGAGGTCAGCAGTTCGAGACCACCTTGGCCAACATCATGAAATCCCGTCTCTACTAAAAATACAAAAACTAGCTAGGCATGATGGTGGGTGCCTGTAATCCCAGCTACTTAGGAGGCTGAGGCAGGAGAATTGCTTGGACTGGGAGACGGAGTTTGCAGTGAGCTGAGATCGTGCCATTGCACCCAAGCCTGGGCAACAAGAAAGAAACTCCATCTCAAAAAAAGAAGAGAGAAAGAGAAAGAAAGAATTTCAGCTCATTGTGCACGTGTACACACATACCTATGTACACTACAATTTTTCTCTGGGGTAGGTTACTTATCGACCTCCCTAACTTGTGAACTACCTTAGAACTAAGACCATGCCTCTTTTTGTGTAACTCAATTTTATTATTAATTATTTCAAACATACAGCAAACTATCAATAATGATATAATACTCAAAACCACACCACAGGGATTTAACAATGCTAGCGTTTTACAGTATTTGCTTTGAGTTTTATTTTAAGGAACAATTTATAACAAATGGTGATAGCTACAATAATGCTAACATAGAGTATTGAACACATGCCAGCTGCTGTTCTAAATGCTTCATACGTATTAACCCCTTTTAAACCTCACAAAATTGTGAAATAGATATTAATGTTGGCTCCATTAACAGTTAAAGAACTTGGAGCACAGAGATGTTAAGTAACTTGCCCAAAATCACGCAGCTAATGAGTTTTGGGTTTTTTTTTTTTTTTTTTTTGGAGGGGGTGGGGACAGACTTTTACTCTGTCACACAGTCTGGAGTGTGATGGTGCAATCACAGCTCACTGCACCCTCGACCTCCAGGGCTCAAGCAATCCTCCTGCCTCAGCCTCTCAAGTAGCTGGGATTGCAGGTGCACACCACCACACTTGGCTAATTTATGCATTTTTATAGAGATGGGTCTCACTATATTGCCCAACTGGTCTCAAACTCCTGGGCTCAAGCAATCCTCCTGTCTCCACTTCCCAAAGTGCTGGGATTACAGGCATGAGCCACTAGGTCTGGCCTAAAATATCTTTAATTTCCCTTGTCTTGTGGCTTTCTACCAAGAAGATGCCTAGATCTTTCTTTTATTAGTTTTCTATCATTGCATAACAAATTATCCCAACACGAAATGGCTTAAAACAATAAGGATTCAGGGAGCTGGCGCCATCGGGAGGTCCACTCACTTCGGTGTCTGGCAGTTGCTGCTGGCTGTGGCCTGGGCTCCCAGCCTGGGCTTCCCTCTGACACGATGGCTGGGTTTCAAGGACAAGTGACCAGAGAGACAGAGAGTCAAGCAGAGGCCGAGTTGCTTTCATGACCTCAGAAGTCACATAGTATCACTTCTACCGCATCTGATGGGTCAAGGTAGTTACAAAAGTTGGCCTGGGTTCAAGGGGAGGGAGCATAGACCCTGCCTCTCAATGGAGAGGCATCAGTCTACATCGTGAGGAAAGTGGGTGGGATGGGATATGCACTCAGTCTATCACAGATCCTGACAAACAGGCAGCCTAGCAGGCGCTCTTTCCTGGAGGAGAGTTGATTCTTTCTAACCAATTGGATTCTTCTAGAATGTATGAGAATGGCCTTAACCAATGTGTCCACTATGAAAGCAGAGCAGGAGCAAAAGTTATTGTACTTTTCAACTTTTGTATAGCTAGTACCATGCTTTTTTCTTTACTTGTTCAAATAGTATCAGCCCTTAAAACATGAAATATACAAGCAGTCTTTAAAATCTAGCCAAGTGACTGGAGGCGGTGGCTCATGCCTGTAATCCCAGCACTTTGGGAGGCTGAGGGAGGTAGATCATTTGAGGCAGGAGTTCGAGACCAGTCTGGCCAACATGGTGAAGCCCCGTCTCGACTAAAAATACAAAAAATTAGCCGGGCGTAGTGGTACTTGCCTGTAATCCTAGCTACTCAGGAGGCTGAGGCAGGAGAATTGCTTGAACCCGGGAGGCAGAGGTTGCAGTGAGCTGAGATCACGCCACTGCACTCCAGCCTGGGTGATGAGAAGAAAAAAAAAAAACAAAAAAATCTAGCCAAGTCTCTTTTTCTTAACATTTAACGTGTTTTTCCCTCCAGTGACATGGGTCATGGCCTCCTCTGCTTCACTTTGTCTCGTGAACCCATAACCTATAGGCCAGTCAGGGCCCTGAACCCATAACTAATAGGCCAGTATTGGCACCAGCTTCATCCACAGTTTCATCAATAAACTCCTGTAACTCAGAGCAGATTTGACAAAGGTCGGGGGTGCTACGCTATCCCTGCATATGTGTAGACAGACCTATTGTCTGGCTAGTTTATATTCCTGGGATGAAGCACATGTAACTCATACCTTGAAGAAATAAAGGCAATATCCTATTTGACAGTTCAAAAGACTTATTCTCCTTGTCCTGATAGAAAACATCTACTTCCCAGAACTGAGCAAGAAAACGTAATAAAGTGGAAAAGCCTCTTGAAGAAGAGGTTATGACATTTTTGCTTTGAAAGAGAATGGCAGGTCGCTTTTAATGGTCACATCACACACATGGTGTTCTTCTGAGAAAGTGGCGGTAAATCGAGGAAACCCTTAATGTTTTCTTCCGTGTAACCACAGAAAGTGCTAAGCGCACCGAGTTACAGATTATCACCTGCTAAGGTTTTCAATCTCGTGTATGTGCGCAGAGCACCAAGGCTCACAGCAGTTTCCGTCCTATCTGGAGCTGTGCATAGAGTGAGGGGGATATGGCACTGCCTATTACAGAGAGCCTCCTTGTTTCTTTGTTATCAAAGAAAATAAGCCTTCTCCCCATTCCCTGTGACCACTTGTTTTCCATTGTCACTACATAAGTAGCTCTGTGGTTTCAGCCATCATTTTCCTAAGGAGTGAGTTATTTAAGTTCTCTAATTTAATCATCCTAAGATTGTCTTCCTACCTCAATTTAATAAAGGAAATTAAAATGTATTTTCTTTTTGTTAGTATCCTCAACTGCTATCTGCTTAAAAATGTGGATATAATTGGCCACTGGAAAGTATGAGAAACAGATCATGTTTACAAAGAAGTGTCTCTCTTTTTAAAAAGCATGTGAATAAAATTTTTAAATCCCCATGAGGAAAAAAAAATCTGCCAGAATTTTAAGTTGAAAGAGATTTCATTTCATAGCAAGAACTGGTAATGTAAAATGATCTTTCCAAATATAAACCCACAGCTTCCTGGTAATTGGGTTATTTTTAAGACAAATAAGGTGTTTTTTTCTAATTTAGTGTTTTCCAAAAACCCTTTCTGCAGTCTGTCTGGGAGCAATCAATGAAACTAAATTCATGCCACCTGTTCCCATTGGTCTTCAACCCTATGTATCTGGAAAATTACGCTAGTCATCTTTCCCCAGGATGGATGATTCTGAAACCATAAATACTCTTTTTATTTTTGAGTAAGAGACATTAAGATTTTTAAACTACTTGGAAGATTGACAATTAATTTCTTTTTTCATCAAGGAAAACATACACTGATGTTTTTAAACAGCCTTATTGAGATATAATTAAAAGAGTATGCAATTTGTTGATTTAATGTATATAATTCACATTTTTTATATATTCACAGAGTTGTGCAACCCCCACCACCATCCACTTTTAGAACATTTTTGTCTCTCAAAAAAACAGCAACAACAACATCAACAAAAAACCAGCCCTATATCCATTAGTAATAATTCCCATGCCTGCACTAACTCCCAGGCCTAGGCGCACATTAATCTACTTTATGTCTCTGTTGATTTGTCTTTTATGGACATTTCATATAAAAGGACTTAAACAACATGTGATATTTTGGGACTGGCTTATTTGACTTAGCATAATGTTTTTGAGGCTCATCCAAGTTACAGTCTCTATCAGTACTTCTACTTCATTGCTTTTTATTGACAAATAATATTCAATTATTCAGCTATACCAAATTTTCTTTATCCATTCATCAGTTGATAAATGTCTAAATTGATTTCACTTTTTAATTATTATGAATAATGCTGCTACAGGCATTCATGTTCAAGCTTGTGTGTGGACATATGTTTTCCGTTCACTTGGGTATATACCTATGAGTGGAATTGCTGGGTCATATGGTAATTCTATATTTAACTTTTTTTGGGAACTACCAGACTGCTTTTCACAGGGCTACACCGTTTTACAATTCCACTAGCAGTGCATGAGGGTTCCAATTTCTCCATGTACTCACCAGTACTTGTTAGAGTCTGTATTTTTTACTATAGTCATCCTAGTGGGTATGAAGTGGTATCTTGTACTTTTGACTTGCATTTCCCTAATGACTAATGACATTTAGCATATTTTCATGGGCTTATTGGCATTCTATGTCTCTTATTTCAAAAAATGTCTACTCAAATACTTTGCCCAATTTTTTAATTGGGTGTTTTTCCTTGTTTTTTGTTTTTGAGATGGCGTCTCTCTCTGTCACCCAGGCTGGAGTCCAGTGGCACAATCTTGGCTCACTGCATCCTCCACCTCCTGGACTCAAGCGATTCTCCTGCCTCAGCCTCCCAAGTACTTGGGACTACAGGTGCCCACCACCACGCCCAGTTAATTTGTTGTTGTTGTTGTTGTAGAGACGGGATTTCACTGTGTTAGCCAGGATGGTCTTGATCTCCTGACCTCGTGATCCGCCCGCCTAGGCCTCCCACAGTGCTGGGATTACAGGTGTGAGCCACTGCGCCTGGCTACTTGGATGGTTTTTTAATTCTCCAGAGTTTTTTTACACAATATGGAAGCACATCCTTTATCAGATATATGATTTGCAAATATTTTCCCTCATTCTGCAGGTTGGCATTTCACTTTCTTGATAACATCCTTCCATGCATAAAAGTGTTTAATTTTGATGTAGTCCAATTTTATCTGTTTTCTTTTGTTTCTTATAATTCGGGTACTATATCTAAGAAATCTCTTCTAAGAGTTTTACGGTTTTGTTTTTTTGATTTTTTTGTTTGTTTTCAGATGCAGTCTCACTCTGTCTCCCAGGCTGGAATGCAATGGTGCGATCCCGGCTCACTGCAATCTCCGCCTCCCGGGTTCAAGCAATTCTCCTGCCTCAGCCTCCTGAGTAGCTGGCATTACAGGTGCCTGACACCACGCCCAGCTAATTTTTGTGTTTTTAGTAGAGATGGGGTTTCACCATGTTGGTCAGGCTCATCTTGAACTCCAGATCTCAAATGATCCACCCTCCTCGGCCTCCAAAAGTGCTGGGATTACAGGCATGAGCCACTGCGCCCAGTGAGTTTTATAGTTTTAACTCTTGCATTTAGCTCTCCAACCCATTTGGAGTAAATGTTTGCATATGATATGCAATGCATTCTTTTACATGAGGATATCCAGTTGTTCCAGCACCATTTGTTGAAAAGATTATTCTTTTTCCACTGAATTGTTCTGGCACCCTTGTAGAAAACCAACTGATGATAAAAGTAAAGCTTTATTGCTGGATTCTCAATTCTATTCCATTGACTTATGTGACTATATCTATGTCAGTACCACACTGTATTGATTACTATAACTTTTTAAAATTTATTTTTTATTCTTTTTTATTCTTTTTTTTTTTTTGAGACAAAGTCTTGCTGTGTCACCCAGGCTGGAGTGCAGTTGGCATGGTCACAGCTCACTGCAGCCTCTGCCTTCCTGGCTCAGGTGATCCTCCCACCTCAGCTTCCTGAGTACCTGGGACCACAGGTGCGTGCCACCACACCTGGCTAATTTTTAATTTTTTTTTTTTTTTGTAGAGATGAGGGCCACCCTATGTTGCCCAGTATGGTCTCAAACTCCTGGACTCAAACAATCCTCCCATCTTGGCCTCCCAAAGTGCTGGGGTTACAGACATGAGCCACAGCAACTGCCCTGATCACTGTAACTTTGGTAGCAAGTTTTGAAATCAGGAAACGTGAGTCCTCCAACTTTTATCTTCTTTCCCAAGTTTGTTTTGTCTATTTTGGGTTCCTTGCACTTTCATGAGAATTTTAGAATAAGTTTATCAATTTCTACCACAGACCAGCTGGGATTATGATGGAGACTATGTTGAATCTATAAATCCATTTGGGGAATGTTGCCATTTTAGTGATATTGAATCTTCCAAACAATGATTTATACCATTCTAATGCATTTATTGAGGACTTTTAAATTTATTTCAGCAATATTTTATAGTTTTCAGTGTATAAATTGTGTATTTTTGTTAAATTTGTGCCAGACTATTTTATTCTTTTTGATGCTATTATCAATTGAATTATTTTAATTTCCTTTTTGCAATATTTATTTTTAGTGAGTAGAAATAAAATTGACTTTGAATATTCATCTTATATCCTGTTACCTTGATGAACTTGTTTACTAGTTCTAATAGTTTTTTAGTGGATTCCTTGGGATTTTTTTGTATACAAGATCATGTCATCTGTAGAAAGAGGTTGTTTTAATTCTTCCTTTATACTATGGATGCTTTATTCTATTAATAGTGTGTATTACATTAATTGATTTCTGACTGTAAACTCACCTTGTATTCCTGGTATAAATCCCACTTGCTCATGGTGTATAAACCTCCTTATATGTTGCCATATTCTGTTTGCCAGTATTTTATGTTTGTATTTTTGTGAATTTTTGTATTCATAAGGGATGTTGGTCCTTTTTTCTTTTCTTGTAATGTATTTGATTTTGGTATCCGGGTAAATACTAGCCTCGAAGAATGGGTTGGGAAGTGTATCAGTGAAGCCACTTGGATTTGAGTTTTCTTTTATAAGAAGTTTTAAAATTACTAATTTGATCTCTTTACTGGATATAGGCTGATTCAGATTTTCTACTTCTCTAATCGGTTTCAGTAGTACATGTCTTTCTATGAATTTTCCATCTCATCTAAATTATCTGCTGTTTTTGGTATGCAGCCCGTGGTATGCCCTTATAATCCCTTGTATTTCTGTAAAGTCAGTAGTAGTGTCTCCTCTTTCATTTCTGATTCTAGCAATTTGAGCTTTCTCTCTTTTTTTCTTGGTCTATCTAGCTAAAGCTTTGTCATTTTTGTCCATCTTTCAATAATCAACTTTGGTTTTACTGATTGTCTATATTGTTTTCCCAGTCTTGATTTTATTTTATTAATTTCTACTCTAATCTTTATTCTTTTCTTCCTTCTACTTGCTTCAGTTTAGTTTGCTCTTCTTTTGCTAGAGTCTTAAGGTAGAAGTTTAGGTTACTGATTGGAGATCTTTCCTGTTTGTTAATATAGGCATTTATAGCTATAAAATTCTCTCTAAGCACTACTTTAGCTGTATCCCATACGTTTTGGTATGCTGTGTCTTTATTTTCATTTAGCTCAAAGTACTTTCTGATTTCCTTTGGATTTCTCTGCCAGCTCAAATTTATTGTTGAGCCCCTTTGTAAATTTTTCATTTCTGTTTGTACTTTCTACGTCCAGAATTTCTATTTGGTTCTTTTTAATAGTTTCTCTTTATTGATACTTTCTTTGTTGTTGTTTTTTGTTTGTTTGTTTTGTTTTGTTTTGTTGAGACAGGATCTCACTCTGTGGCCCAGGCTGGAGTGTAGTGGCATGATCTCGGCTCACTGCAATCTCTGTCTCCCAGGTTCAAGTGATTCTTCTGCCTCAGCCTACCAAGTAGCTAGGATTACAGGTGCCCACTACCACGTCTGGCTAATTTTTGTTTTTAGTAGAGAAAGAGTTTCACCATGTTAGCCAGGCTGGTCTTGAATTCCTGACCTCAAGTGATCCGCCTGCCTTGGCCTTCCAAAGTGCTGGGATTACAGGTGTGAGCCACCGTGCCTGACCTTTTCTTTCTTTTGTTTTTATAACTGGCACTTGTGAATATTTTTAGCTATTTTCTTCTAATAAGACATTACTATCATATCTTCCTTTAGTTTTCTTTCTTTTTTTTTTGAGACGGAGTTTCACTCTGTCGCCCGGGCTAGAGTGCAGTGTCCGGATCTCAGCTCACTGCAAGCTCCGCCTCCCGGGTTCACGCCATTCTCCTGCCTCAGCCTCCCGTGTAGCTGGGACTACAGGCGCCGCCACCTCACCCGGCTAGTTTTTTGTATTTTTTAGTAGAGACGGGGTTTCACCGGGTTAGCCAGGATGGTCTCAATCTCCTGACCTCGTGATCCACCAGTCTCGGCCTCCCAAAGTGCTGAGATTACAGGCTTGAGCCACCGCACCCGGCCCTTCCTTTAGTTTTCTAAGAAGGATTTTCTTTATTTCTTTGAACATACTTAGAATAGCTGTTTTTATTTTATTTTATTTTATTATTTTATTTTGACAGTCTTGCTCTGTCACCCACGCTGGAGTGTAGTGGTGCAATCTCTGCTTACTGCAACCTCTCCCTCCCGGGTTCACGCCATTCTCCTGCCTCAGCCTCCCAAGTAGTTGGGACTACAGGCGCCCGCCACTGCGCCTGGCTAATTTTTTAAATTTTTAGTAGAGACGGGGTTTCACCATGTTAGTCAGGATGGTCTCGATCAGAATAGCTGTTTTGAAGCCTTGTCTCCTGGGTCCACTCTCTGGACCCGTTCAAAAGCAGTTTTGATTGCTGGCTTTATTTTTTCTCGTGTATGGGTCACACTTTCTTATTTTTTTGTTTTGTTTTGTTTTTGCATGCCTTGCAATTTTTTTGTTGAAAACTGAAAATTTTAGGTAATATTTGGTAGCAACTGTGGATACTGACGCCACTGCTAGGGGTGGTGGTGGTTATTGTTTGCTGGGGTTTATTTATTTGCTTAGTGACTTGACTACAGTAATCCTGCAAAGTCTGTGTCCCTTGCGGTGAGCAGCCTCTGACATTCAACCTCAGAGTTCTCTGACCTTGTTTTCTCTTTTAGCCTGGCCACTTAGGCTAGGAATCACTTCTGGTGGGTCACTTTCTTATTATTCAGATGTTGTACTTAAGCCTGCTTAGCAGTTAGATGTTTATTGTTGGAAATGTGTGTGGCTTGAAGGTTGCTAGCACAGTTGTGGGGGAAGGGGTTACCGTTTTCTCTCGTGTTCTAGTATCTTGGAGCTCTGTGGTCACTCCTCTGATCACACCCTGGAAAGGTACAGCCTTGGACATGTACACAGTCTTCCAGACTGCCAGGGAAGACTGCAATATTATTATTTATTTTTATTTGTTTATTTTTTGAGACAGGGTCTCATTCTGTCACCCAGGCTGAGTGCAGAGCTCACTACAGCCTCAACCTCAAGGCTCAAGTGATCCTCCCACCTTAGCCTCCCTAGCACCTAGGACTACAGATGTGCGCCACCACGCTCAGCTAATTTTTAAATTTGTATTTTTAGAGATGAGGTCTTGCTTTGTTGCCCAGGCTGGTCTCCAACTCCTTGCTTCAAGTGATCGTCCTGCCTCAGCCTCCCAAAGTGCTGGGCTTACAGGCGCCAGCCATCATGCCTGGCCTCTTTGCCATCTTGGCTTGCCTCTCCCCTGGGGCAGAACCCATGCAAAACTGCAAGGAGCTGTGGTCAGGGACCCACTTCTCCCAGAGTGATGAATGCCCGGATCTGCAAGTGGGTACTAGGGGTGGCGGCTATTACAGCTGTGGATAAGCCTGTTCTTCTTGGCTTGTCCATGGCAGCATGGAACCTCCCTGCTACTCGTGAGTGAGCTGGGGTGGGGGTGACAGTGGTCCCAGTATTCTTAGCCTGCTTCACCTGGAGTAGAACTTCTACCCTACAAACAAGGCAGGCAAGATGGGGAAAGGGAGGTTGGTACTGCCTAGAATAGAGCTTCCGCAACACAGGGCTGGGCGCAGGAGGGGTGAAACCATAGCCTCAGACTGGCAGGGGGAAAGGGGGGATGAAAAGAGAGTCCCTATCATCTTGGCCACACCTGCCCAGAGTGGAGGGTGCAGAACAGGTAGTACTTCCATTAACACTGAGCAGGGGATGCAGAGGGTAAGGAAACAGGAAGTGGCTCAACTGCCACAGACCCTTCCTAAGAAGGTTTCATATATTTTTTTGAGGGACTTTTTCTTTGTTTCCTGTACACCCTTTGAACAATATCCAGGGGCTTTAAATTATTGCCTTTTTATTATTTTCACCACTTGAGGTGTTTTGCTGGAGAGAGGGTCTGCGGAGCTTGCTTCACCATTCTGAATGTCCTGTCCTACCCGGATGGTTTTTTTAACCTCCATATTTGAGTGGATTGATGGTCTTTTGACTGCTCCATTTGGGAGGAATGAAAGCTAAGAAAGTCATTAAGGGCCAAAGGATGGGAAGTAATGACTTGTGTATGTTGCCTACAAATAGCAGTTGCTTAATGCAAACTCTGGTTGCCTCTTAAAATTTTAAATGATGTCATATTTTCTCCACTCCACCCTCAAAAGTTATCAAAACAGAATGCTGGTAGCTCACTTTCATTTCATATCACAAATAAGTGACACATAGTATTTTCAAGTTGGAAGGAGACATCAGACAAATGAGGAAATAAGTCCCAAGAGGACAGGACTTGCTATTCTAGTTTTCCAATTACCGTAGGAACTAGGAAGTGGTAGTCAAACACAAATGATGTCTTTAAAATGGTATTTTCAAATCGAGTACTGTTTCTGGGTAGCACAAACTATTTATAACTCAGCAGGGTCATAGCAGGCTTTATATTCTCCAAAGAATGCATTTTCTCTCCTGAGACAGAGGGCCCTAGACAAAGAGCTGAATCAAGACATTCCTTCATATCAGCAACAATTTGAAAGTTCAGTTCAAACACAATTTGAAATCTAAAGAACTCAGATGTAACATTTTAAAATAGAAAGATAATTCTCTACTTAAAAAGTTATCATGTCAGTTCTGTTTCTTTAAAAACAAAGCCAGTCATATTAAGAAATATTTCTTTTTTCTTTTTTGAGATGAAATTTCACTCTCGTTTCCCAGGCTGGAGTGCAATGATGCGATCCTGGCTCACTGCAACCTCCACCTCCCAGGTTCAAGCGATTCTCCTGCCTCAGCCTCCCAAGTAGCTGGGATTACAGGCATGTGCCATCACGCCCGGCTAATTTTGTATTTTTTAGTAGAAACGGGGTTTCGCCATGTTGGTCAGGCTGGTCTCGAACTCCTGACCTCTGGTGATCTACCGGCCTCAGCCTCCCAAAGTGCTGGGATTACAGGCATGAGCCACTATGCCCAGCTATTTTTTGTATTTTTAGTAGAGACAGGTTTTCACCATGTTGGCCAGGCTGATCTTGAACTCCTGACCTCAAGTGATCTGCCTGCCTCGGCCTCCCAAAGTGCTGAGATTACAGGTGTGAGCCACCGAGCCCAGCCAATATTTTAATTTAAAAAATTGTTTTAAATTTAAACCGCTTCATGAATTTGCATGTTATCCTTGCACAGGGGTCATACTAATCTTTCATTTATTCCAGTTTTAGTATATGTGCTGCTGAAGCAAGCACTCTAAATTTTGTCTTACCACAATCCTTTGAAGTAGAAAGTAGTAACAGTATTAGTACTCATAGTGGAAGTTGGGTTTTAGTTTTACCTCTGTCAGTTATTGACTCTAAACCTTGGGGGAAAATCATTTAATCTTCTTGTGCCTCAGTTTCCCCAGAAGCTACACCCCTAGCATCCTGTGGTATTCTAGAACACTATTACTTCTAAATGTTTTGCAGGATGCTATTAAACATTAGGAGTGGTAGAGTATTCACACCTTCATTTTGGAGGTGAGGAAACCAGACCATCTGCATGTTTACTGTTTGGCCAGTATCAGACAGCCAGGGAGCAGGAGACCCAGGGCTTGAACCCAGGTTTCTCCTGGCACATCTGCGCTCTAGACACAGTGAAAGTCAATGGGCTCTAACACACATTGATTACCAAGGTGTTCCAGGAGCTACAAGATGAGCAAAATAAGGCCTCATCCTCAGGGCTTTTCCATGCCGCCTCCTGGCCCTTCCCACTCCTTCCTGTTGCACATGGTGTCTACTCTGCCACAGATGGGTCTCAACATTGACATCAGGAATATAACAGCCTCTCTTGGTGTCTACCAATGCTTTGCCGCTGCATAAGTCATTCAATTTCTCTGTGCCTTGGTTTTCACTTGAAAAAACAAAACAAAACAAAAAAACCTTCCAACTGCAATGTGATGCAGCAAAGCCCAGCTGACTGCATAATGAATGTGAAACTTTAAAGCACAAGAATGGAGTATAGTACCTGTCTCTAGTGACACCGTTTCTCCAAAGCATCTCTATGTAACAATGGTTTTCATATCCTCATAAATATACGACGACATAGCACACTGGGAGTATAGTTACAACAAAAATGTCCCATATAATGAAGGTTGTCTTGGCGGGGCAGGGTGGCTCATGCCTGTAATCCCAGCACTTTGGGAGTCCAAACCAGATGGATCATGAGGTCAGTAGGTCAAGACTATCCTGGCCAACAGGAGTTAGTATTCTACTAAAAATACAAAAATTAGCCGGGCGTGGTGGCATGCACCTGTAATCCCAGCTACTCAGGAGGCTGAGGCAGGAGAATCACTTGAACTCAAGAGGCGGAGGTTGCAGTGAGCCGAGAAAGTGCCATTGCACTCCAACCTGAGCGGCAGAGGGAGACTCCCTCTCAATAAATAAATACATAAATAAATAAATAAATAAATAAATAAATAAATAAAGGTTGTCTCCAGTCTTTGTCTATGTAGCTTGCACCTCCTGTATGAAGAATAACCCTCCTGTATAGAAATTTCACATAATAACATGTAAGTTAAGAATGAAGCCAGTAGGACAAGAGAAGACGTGAACTCTGAGAGATCTCCCACGCAGCTTTGTTCTGCAGCGCCATTCGTGTCTCTTTTCCATGAAGGCAAGCATTTCATTCCCTAACGCTGAGCTGACCACAGTGATTGAAGCCTTGGTATAAGGCATAGGAAGCTCAGGGGAGAGTTTAACTGGGAAGAGGTGTCTCAGTGATCTATTGCTACATAACAAATCACCCCCAAAACTTAGTGGCCTAAGCAATGATGATTAGTTCTCATTATTCTGTGGTCCCAACTGGGTCACTGGTGTGACTCTAAGCAGCTGCTGGCCGGGCTGAGCTGTTGGCTGGGACATCTTTGTTACCCTCCACATGGCCTCCCCACAAGGTAGCTTAGGTTTCTACATAGCATGGTGGTCTCAGCGTTTCAACAGGGCAAAAGTGGAAGCTGCCCGGCCTCCTAAGGGCTGACCTGGCACCGCATCACTCCCACTACGTTCTATTGGTCCAAGCAAGTCACAAAAAGCTGGGCACAATAGTGTGCACCTGAGGTCCCAGCTACTCGGGAGGTTGAGGCAGGAGGATCAGGAGTTCAAGCCCAACTAGGGCAGCATAGGGAGACCCTGTCTCTAAAAACTAAAAAAAAAAAAAAAAAGTCCTCAAAAGTCAACTCAGATTTGAGAGGAGGTAAGGGTAAATAGACCCCACCTCTAGATGGGAAAAGTGA
Organism: Macaca fascicularis; assembly: GCF_037993035.2. NCBI lineage: Eukaryota > Metazoa > Chordata > Mammalia > Primates > Cercopithecidae > Macaca > Macaca fascicularis. The sequence goes on along the minus strand of NC_088376.1, from coordinate 24,715,116 downwards.
TGTACTCATTCAAAAATGGATGGATTGTGGGTGGCCATCTTTTTTTTTTTCTTTGAGACAGAGCCTCCCTTTGTTGACCAGGCTGGAGTGCAGTGGCACGATCATGACTCTTCATCTTTGGCACAACCTACCATAGAGGGGGTTATAGAAGAGGAGACTTGTGACTTCTATGTGGTCACTTCAGACCTGCAGAGCGGGCAGGTGAGGTGAAAGAGGCTGTTTGAGAGTCCGAGCCTGTTGTGGAGAGATCAGTCCAGTGGTCCAGGTTCAGTGAGGCAATGATCTGGTAGTAGTTCTTCTGCAAGAACTTCTTCTTCTTCTTTGGAAATTCTACACATAAGGCATGTCCATCTTCCCACTTCTCTCACCTCTGGGGAGGAATGGGGAGTTGGGTAGGGCTGATGGAGGTAGAAGGTGTTAGGGACTGAATCCTCTTCCTCCCAAAATTCGTAGGTTGAAGTCTTAATCCACAATACCTCAGAATGTGACTGTATTTGGAGATAGGGTCTTCAAAGAGGTAATTAATTTAAAATGATGCTGTTAGCATAGGCCCTGGTCCAATCTGACCAGTGTCCTTATAAGAAGAGGCGATTAAGACACAAGGAGATGTTGGGGGAGTAAGACAAGCATGGGAAGATACAACAAGAGGGCTGCCATCTGCAGGCCAAGGACAGGGGACTCAGTGGAAACCCAACCTGCCAGCACCTTCATCTTGGGCTTCCAGCCTCCAGAACCATGAAAAATAAACTTCCGTTGTTGAAGCCACCCAGTCTGTAGTATTTCACTACGGCAGCCCAAGCCGATGGATACAGAGGAGAAAGGACTCAGCCTGAAGGGTCCAGTAGAACCAAAGCCCACATGGAAGTGGGAAGGCCTGAAACAACAGGAGGATGGTCCAAGCCTCTGCAAATCCAAGGTGCCTGGTAGTGGGTTTGGACATAGTGACATGTCCCCAGGGTTCTGGAGCCAAGACAGCAAGAGAATCCTCCAGAGATCACAAACCACAGACTCAGCCCCAGGCGTGTCTTGTTGACCCCACTGTGTTCTTCAAGAAACTGTAATTCATCTCCACTACTTAAACATCAGAAGGTTTCATTCTTTTAAAAACATTAGGATTTCCAGCTTCTCTTGAACAATTAGAAGACCTCGCTACCCCGGCCTCACCTGCCTCTGTGGGTACAGGGCTGGGGCTGGGTTTTTTTTGTTTTGTTTTTTGTTTTTTTGTTTTCATTTGAATATCCATCGTCAAATGAGTGTTTCCCAGACAGGAGTTTAGTGAATAACAAGTGGGAAGGAGACAAGTACATTCTATCAAATTGCATCACTTTGGGGATTGAAGGTCTTTATGGTAATTTACGTCTTGTCATTACAGTGAAAAGAGTGTGATTCACCAGCTCTGCTTTGTTCATTGTGATTTACAGTGGAGGAAGTTATGTAATTAGCCGTATCCAGAAAAGGTAGAGTCCTCCAATATCCCAGGTAGGGCTTTTAAAGGGTTTTTGTGATCTTAAACTGAGTTTTTATAGGTGTTTCTATTTCCGGAAGGCATTGGAAAGAGCTGTAAGTGTACGCCTGTGTTCCAATTGCTTCTTACTTGACACTCTTCGAGATGCATCGGCAGCCTGTGCATTCCTACTTCAGTGGAATGAAAAATCTCATTATAATTTGCACATCAAACAAGAGGGGATTGGTTACTCTTGCTGGGGGAGCCTTGACTGAATTTCTAGGCTTTTGAGAAACTCACAAACACTCCCAGTTGTTAATGTTCTTTGTACATAATATTTCAGACAGAATTAGCAACAGAATTACTGCTCTGACTGTTTGCCTTTCTTTCTTCCAAGATATTTTGCATATTTTAAAGAGGATTCTCTCCCTGTTCTCAGGTTAAATTAGTTGCTCAGAGAAGTTGCAGTCTCTTTCCCGGCACGGGGTATTTGAGCTCCACTTGGGGGAGCTGATTCTTCCCAGACTGTTCTCACCTGAACCTCATCAGGGCACCATGGCAAGACCTCTCAACTAGGCTGCGTGGAACACTCCAGGGTCTTTGTTCTCCTCTCCTCCACCCCGCCTCACCCCTAAATCCTTCTCTTTTAGTGACCCCTTCTCGCAGCCAATCAACCTCCACAGACACCCTCCAACTGTCCCCAGGGAAATACACACTCTCCTGCCCTTCCTGGAAAATACCCTTCATCCACTTTTCCTGCAATCACTCGCTAAAGACTGGCTTTTTTCCTCCGGCCTGTCTGGTCCAACATCCATCAATGATGTGACAAAAATTGTTGTCCATGTGCCATCTCCTGGAAGTTCTGCCTCCCTCCCCTGCAGGCAGGAATCTGTGGGGGTGGGGATAGACACCAGAGTGTGCCTGCGATAATAGGAACCCAAACCAGCATTTGTAGAGGCTTCACTGTGTGGTAGGCAGTGTGCTAAGCAAGGCATTGCATGGGCTAACTCACCGAAGACCCACTTCTGTACATTGGGGTAAATCTTTGTATTATGCCCACTTCACAGATGAGAAAACGCAGGCTCAGGCTTGCCCAAGATCACATAGTGGGAAATACTAAAGCAGCCTGACCCTAAAGACCTAAAGTCATGCACGTCTTTCGTGAATTGCTTATATACGTAGTTATACAATCCTACACTTTGTTCCAGGAAGGATTTATAGTGATTCACAGAAACACATAAAGATAAGATAAAATTTTAAATTATCAGGAGGATAAACCAGGACAACAGGAAAATGAGGACAGGGAAGACCGAGTGGAGCCAGTGGCGATCTCTGTACACAAAATAAAAGCCAGTGGCATTTTGTCTGTATCACAGCTATAAAGTTATGACTGTGTCTGGTATCAAAGTCATTTCTGAGAACGTCTTATTTCACCACTGTTGGCTGCTTTAGGGGAGGGTGAGCCATCAGCATTTTGTCTCCCACATTTTATCCAACAACTATTTAATGCAAATGTGATTATGAAGGAGGATGCATCCTCTCCCTCTGTCTGTCCCCTCCTCAATCCTGCTTGCTCCTGAAACAGGAATTTCTGCTTCTCTAAGGCCCTGGAGAAGAAGTTTCTACTTTCTGTGCACCTCCCACTGGATCCACCCCCCCCCCACCCCGGAGGAAAAAAAGTGATTCAGTTGATTAGGGCAGCGGCAAAAGCTGCCCCATTGGCCCACATTTCTCTACGGGGTGAGGTTAACTCTTTAAAAGATCCCCACTCCCCTGGGCATTGCTCTCTCTCTCCTTGGGCTGTTTCTCTTGGAGGTGACTGGCTGCAAGGCTCTCCTCCCTGGCGGGGGAGCAGGGACTGGGACGGTGTGTAGGAGCCTGCGGTCTCCGGCTGCTCTAAGTGAGCTTAGGTGGGAAAAATCAATTCAGTGGAAAGTCACGGGACAGACATTTTGGCTTCAGATCCAGGTTTGCAGTAATAAAGTTGATGTTTTGATCCCTAAACTGACTTGTAGATCTGTTTCATATTTAGTTCAGAATCTGGAAGGAAAGAGTGTGAATTTTTTTTGACACTTTAAAATCTCAACTAATGATTTACTTTCTCACAAATATTTCTATTCTTAAAATAGGGGGCCTTCTGGAGCCATCTCAGTTAGGAAAACTTGTGATCACAAGTAACCAAAAAAAAAAAAAAAAAAAAAAAAAAGCCATAATGGCTGCATTAATTTGGGTCCTATGAGAGTAAAATGCCAAGATAGGATTAAATGTGCAAGAAATTTATTGGAGCAGTACTGGTGAAGTGTAAAAAGGAAAAGGCCAGAGAAGGCAGAGAGAGCCTTCAGGCCATGGTGCTGGTCTGACACGTATGAAGAAAAGAGGTGGGGAAGGTGGATGGAGTTAGAGTGCAGTGCAGGTCCGAGAAAGTTTTGGCCAAGTCTAATGGGAATCCTTGATGCAATGTTGCCCGTTGGTGGATCCCTGTGTCTCACAGGAATAATAAGCCTGCATTGGCTGTGCTTAGTCACTGATCAGGAGCAACCTGTGAAAAGTGTGACCTCAGCATCAACATGGTGGTGAACCCAGAGGAGTGGAAACAAGGCCATCTATTATGCTCCTTGCAGCAGGAGACCTGAGTGGTGCATTGTCCTGGCCATCACAATGGCTTAATCTAGTAAGTGTTTGGTTTCTCCCAAATAATAGTTTGAATTAGGTAGGCATCTGTTGGCTTCAGGCCGGTGTTCCTGCTACACCTTGGGCATGCCATTGTGGCCTCGCAATCACTGCAGCCACTGCAGTCATCACATCTGCAGTCAGCAAGGAGAAACCTGGAGTGGCAGCATCTCTAGCAAGAAAACCAAAATACTCTGGGAGCCTCACAGCAGCCTTCTTTTGGGTCTCATTGACCACAGCTGGAGCGTGTAGCATCCCTGGAAGGGAGCTTAGAGAGAAAAAAGCTGGGGAAGAATATTAGGTCAACCACTATGATCATGTGCCTGCCACAGAGACCCAACATAGGCCCCAGAGGAAGACCCTGATATTGGCATTTCAGGCCCCCGCAGATGCTATGTTGGACGGTTAAACCTGGCCCCACTATGCCTCCAACAGAAGCTTCCTGGTGCTTCTTGGTGATCAAGTCTTGGTGTACTCCATCAAAGTCTCCCGGGATGCTTTCGAATAGCTCAGCCTGGTGCTACCTAGCATACAAATTAGACAGCTTATTTCCCAGAAAAGTATTTCTATTTTCTTTGGAGGGCTGAAACTGTATTTGGAGAGGAAATGGCTTATTGTTTGCCTGCCGTATCAGGTGCTTTTACTTGTGTCCTCTTGTTTAAGCTTCCCAATGACCTTGCGTGTGTGGTGGATGTTCTCACAGGCATTGGGGTTGGTCTCCCTCTGTCTACTCTACTCCCCTCTGTTGTAGCAGCCATGGGGTTTGGGATGTGGACGCCAGGCCCACAAGGTGGTCCTGGTTAATCTAAGCCAATCAGAGTAATCTCATCACTTTGGCAGTCATTGGTGCAGAAATGAGCTTGTAACTAATCTGGCTCAATGAGATTCAGGGGAAGGTTGCTGGGGCTTCTGGGAACCTGTTTGCTTGGGCTAGAGAGAAAGCCACAGGAAGAGCAGTTCTATCTTCAGCTAAATGTGAACGGGAAAACCAGGAGCCCTGATTGCTGTGGCTGCATCCTGTGACCCTGAGAGGAGCCTTGTTTAGAATAAAGCCAACACTGGATGGCAGCCTTGGAGTCAGAAAGAGCCTGGGTCCTTGAGGACATCACTGAGAAGCTGGACCAACCATGCTGACGACCTCACAATCTTCAGACACCCTGATATGTGAGCCCATCCGTTTCCTTATGTGAAAGCTAATTTGGTTGGATTTTCTGTTACACTGAAAGCATCTAACTGCTCCGGGTGTTATGCCCGTTTTCATTTGAGGAAGCTGATATCCAGAGAGATGGAGTAACTTGCCCAAGGCCGCACAGCTTGTGTGGCAGAGCTGGGCTCGGGACCAAGGTCTGGCTGTTGGCTCCACACCCTGCAATTAATCTGCTGTTCACTGGGAGAGCTGATTCGTGTATTTCAAGATTATGAGAACAGCTTGGACATGCTTAACTTACTAAGAAACTGGTATTGGACTTTTCACACTTTCTCTGAGTTCAGAGCTGGGCCATTTCCTGTGTAACAGGGATCTCCAGAATATCAAAAGACTTCACAAATCACAGTGGTGCCAAAGAAGACAGATTTAACCCCGATTTTCAGGGTGACTTCAGTTCTTTTTCTCCATTTTTAAAGGTAGGCAATAATGAAGACAGCATATAAAACAAATATATACCAGGTCGTAGCTTTCAATTTCCTTTTATTGGAATTGACAAATGTCCCACACCGTGCAGGAAGAGTGCAGTTAAGAAGGGGCACAGAGTTACCTGTGAGTTTTCATTAGAATACTCACTGCATTCCCAATCTTTCATTCGAATACTGCTGCATTCCCAGTCTTTTCACCCTCAACCCTGTGGGTTAAAGGACTGCAAATGCAGCAGTGTAATGAACAAAAGTCTAAGAACTTTTTCTGAAACAACTTAAAGTCTCGGAATTGGACAGAATTTGGAGGAGAGCTGGTCTAGTCCCTCCCCCGTGGCAGGCAGAGTCCCCCCCAGAGCACCTCCTGCTAGGCAGCCCTCGAGCTTTCCCTAAAAACCCTCCGGAGAGGAGTCGCTCTTTTCTACTCTCCTTGCTAGGAAACTCCTCATATTGCACTGACTTCATGCCTAGGTGTTGTTATAAACAAAGTCGCTGTTCTTCAGAGCAGGACGGATACCAGCTCATTAAAAGACAAATGGCGACAAATTATCTTTGTGACTGTGTTCTCTTTCCAAGGTGATCTGATGAGCCATCAGTAATAGATACCCCCCAATAGAGTGACTGAGCCTACTTACCCCTTTACCCCTTAGCTCACTCCAGATAGAAATGGGATACACATCCTGTCTGTGAATTTGATGTAACCCAAGAGAGAGACAAGGGGTAACTTCAAAGTTTTATGTAGCTGAAAGATGACCTTCGAGCAGGGTAAGACTGTTTTTTGTCTTATTTTACTTTATTTCAAAATCACACATTTGTTTAGCTCTAAGAGTTAAATAGCACTACAAAGCTAATAATTAAAAACAGCAGTCTCGGCCAGGCGCGGTGGCTCACACCTGTAATCCCAGCACTTTGGGAGGCCGAGGCGGGCGGGCCATGAGGTCAGGAGATCGACATCATCCTGGCTAACATGATGAAACCCCGTCTCTACTAAAAATACAAAAAAAAAAAAAAAAAAAAAATTAGCCCAGCCTGGTGGTGGGCGCCTCTAGTCCCAGCTACTCAGGAGGCTGAGGCAGGAGAATGGTGTGAACCTGGGAGGTGGAGCTTGCAGTGAGCTGAGATCACACCACTGTACTCCATCCTGGGTGACAGAGCGAGACTCCGTCTCAAAAAAAAAAAAAGAGAGAAAAAGAGCAGTCTCTACCTATGGCCTCCCTGTCTTTACATCTTCCTCTCCAGAGGCAACCCCTTGCAAGTCTTCTGGCCACTTCTTCTGGTGTTTATACTTAAATTTCTCAATAATGTGTTGATACTGTTATTTCTTGATTTTTCAGTTTTAGATATCATCCAATTTCTTCCTATCACAGAAAATGAGGATTGAGCATGGCTTCACCTCTCCTTCCTCTCCCTGGTGCCCCTCCTGACCCCCAACCCCCACCACTCACATGCAGACTTCCTCTCCTGTCTTCCCAATATAGTTGCATCCTATTTTTGGTTGGGTCAACATGTATTATTTAGATTTATATGATGCTGTAGATCTAGCTCACAGCTGAGCCGTGCAATGAAATCCAGAAAGGATAAAGAGGCATGATTGACCTACTTAACAGAGAAAACACACATGTGACCTGAGGTGCCAGAGCCCTCCCTGGAGTGTTCCACATCACCTAATTCAGACTGTGGGGAAAGGATTGCTGAAGGTTACTTGTTCTGTGCCCGCCAGGTTGAAGCAACACCGATTGCTGAAGGAGTGGGTGAGGTTCGCCTCCCTTCCTAAGGAGGTAGAAGCGTGAAGATTTTGCACACTGGACAAATAAGAGATGAAAACAAGGGTGAACTCAAGGCAGCAGAACAAAGCCATAAACCAGCCTCTACCCGTGTGGGAACCTTGCCGAAGGGTTTGATGTTTTTCCTTTTTCCTTCACACTCTGGAACATTCATACGTATGAAGCATCCTGTTTAAATACTTTTCTCCTTTGAAGCAATTCCCTCCAATTACTCATAACCCTTCAGTGATTCACAGACCATCTTGTGCTTCCTGTCAGTTGATGTAGGGTGGGCCAGGGACCAGGCAGTAAGAGAAGCCTGGCGTCTCCACATCACCACTCTGCAAGCTTCCGTTTTCTCCAGAGCGTTCTGGAGTCTGTCCTCCCCAACCCCTCCCTGTCGAGCTGGGGCCTTTCGCCTGCAGTCCCTTCACGGGCGTTGACAAGCCCTAAGGGCACCACTGCTTAGGGGAAGGATGGCTTCTGCACGTGGCCCTCTCCTGGAGAACAGACATGCTGATTTTGTTTTAAAATAAATGTTCGCTGGTGCAGTGCCTCACACCTGTAATCCCAGGACTTTGGGAGGCTGGGAGGATCACTTGAGCCTAGAACTTCAAGACTAGCCTGGGCAACATACTGAGACCTCATCTCTACCAAAAAAAAAAAAAAAAAAAAATCTAACAATTAAAATTAAATTTTGCAACTTTTCCAAAGATTAGGAATTAAAACCCAAACTTAAATATCTTAAAATTTCTACCTAATACAATAAAACCAATCTTTAAGATATTCTCATTTATTAAATTTCCCCATCTGTGTTTCTATGATACTGCTTGTGTGTCTAGATTTTTTACTTCTGCCCAAATAAATTTTGCTTATTGTTGCTAAGTATGTAGAACACAGTCCCTTGATGGGGAAAAATAAATCTACAGGGCTTTAACTAGAAGTCCTACTTCAGAGATTACTTTTCAAGATGTGTAGAAAGAAGAGGGCCAAGGAAAACCTCACTAACCTCTTCCCCCAGCAATGAAAATGTTCAAATTTCTTAAAAAAAAAAAAAAAACAAAAACCGAGCACCTGAATGTTCTTTACAGTTTCAAACGTTCAGTTTCAGTTTCTAATCCACAGAGTCCTCCACCTCCAAAGCTACAGTGACTTTCCTAAGCAGCTTCATTGCACGCGGTTCCCTGTTGGCTGCTTTCTTTTATGGGTCTGTAAACTCTTGAAGATTCAGTTATGCAAAGGAGGTTACAAGTGCTGTCTTTAAGGCAGGGGAGAAGCAGAAAGGAATGTGGAAAAAGCCAATTGAGCCACCAGGGCTGCTTCCTGGGAAAGCTGACCTCCCTCTTGTCTTCATCGGAGGGTGAGTCCTCAGTTAACACTGTCAATAGGTCTTTGGAAACTGCAACTTTAAGCGGAACGACATAGGACAGATCCAATTTCACCGAAGGCTAATTGATATGCACAAGAGTTAAGTTCCCTTGTCACATTTCTGATCACAAAAACATTAGACTTCTACGTAAAGACCAAAACACTTCTAATTTTAAACCTTAAATTAAATGTGAGCTAAGGTACATTTAAGAAAGAATAGGCTCAGCATGGTGGCTCATGTCTGTAATCTTAGCACTTTGGGAGGCTGAAGCATGAGGATCACAGGAGGCCAGGAGTTCAAGACCAGCCTGGGCAACATAGGAAGACCTCATCTCTACAAAAATAAAAAATAACCACGTGGCAGCATGTGCCTGGACTACATGAGTTATATCTTACGATTTTCAAGTAATTCTTTGAGAGCAAGGCATGAAGGAATTGGAATCAATAGGAATTGGCAGAGTTGGGGGAAGGGTTTGAAAGGAATTTGGGACAGGACTGAGGCTACCTTTATTAAATGTCTGTTATCTTGTTCATTGTGGGATTTTTTAAACATCAATTTTGATTGGATTAAGATGCCTTTTTTTTTATTACTGAGTTTTTTGTTTTGTTTCGTTTTTGTTTTTGTTTTTGGCAAGCCCTTAAATTTTGTTTGCATTTAATACAAGGCCTAGAAACCAGGGAAGATGACCAATTTCAAAACCAGATAAGCAACTCCAACATGAAGTTTCAAATGGTGTGGCAGGAAAGTACCTACACACCTGGGGCAGATAACAAAGGTTTGAGCAGCTGCTCTGTGGCAAGCTGCCGAAAGGGACTTGACACACACTTGCAGACAGTTCTCAGAAAAGTTCAATAAATTGCCCAAGGCCAAAGAGCTAGTAAGTTGTGAGCTTGAGTTTGAATCTGATTTTTCTCTTCATTGCAAAGCCCTGGGCAACAGTCTTTCTGCCATGACTCAGGAATAAACAAGAGAGAGCACGGAGATGACAACAGACTCAACTTATGAATGAAATTCGATTTTATTACATTTAAATACAGATAAGGTCAGGCATGGTGGCTTACGCTTGTAATCCTAGAACTTTGGGAGGCTGAGGCAGGAGAATTGCTTGAGGCTAGGAGTTCAAGATTACCTTGGACAACATGGGGGTGGGGGGGCGTGGGGAGAAAGAAAGTGAAAGAAAGAAAGGGAAAGAAAAATAAATACAGCTAAACACCAAAAGAGACAAATACATTCTCCAGGGGTAAATAATGAATAAAATTTCAAATCAGTATCTTATTTTTTTCAACTTTATTGAGCAATTATTGAAGTAGATAAGCTGCACATATTTACATGTAAAAGTTGGTCAGTTTTGGCGTGTGTGTGCCCCTATGAAATCACTCCCACATCAAGACAACATTTTCTTTTCTTTTCTTTTTTGAGATGGAGTTTTGCTCTTATTGCCCAGGCTGGAGTACAATGTCTCAATCTTGGCTCACTGCAAATTCCACCTCCCAGTTTCAAGCAATTCTCCTGCCTCAGCCTCCCAAGTAGCTGGGATTACAGGCGCCCACCACCACACCCAGCTAATTTTTTGTATTTAGCAGAGATGGGGTTTCACCATGTTGGTTAGGCTGGTCTCAAACTCCTGGCCTCAGGTGATCCACCCGCCTTGGCCTCCCAAAGTGCTGGGATTACAGGCGTGAGCCACCGCGCCTGGCAGGATAGCATTTTCATTACCCCCAAAAGTTTCCTGGTGCCCCTTTGTAATCCATCTTCTTCCATCCCTGTTTCTAGGAAACCACCGATCTACTTTTGTCACTATGGATTCGTTTGCATTTTCTAGTATTTTATACAAATGGAATCATGCAGTATGACTCCTTTTCATTTGGCTTCTTTTACTCAGCATAATTACCTTGAGATTCGTCCTTGCTGTTGCCTGTATCAGCGGTTCATTCCTTCTTATCACCAAGCAGTAGTCCATTGTATGGATATACCACAATCTGTTTATCAAGTCATTCACCTGCTGATGGTTGTTTTCAGTATCTTAAAATTCCCATATACACAAATAGCACATTTTTAGATACTTGAACATGATTTGAAGTTATGTGTGCTCCCTAAACTCCTGATTACCCTTAAATAGCAGGGGCAATGCTATGCATTCACCTAACCCTGTGTCCCATTGCTCCTTCCTGGGAACATGGAAAATATGTGTCTCAGTCGCTTTGCACATAGGCAGGTCCATGTGCAAATTTCCAGTTTCTCTCTTCCCTTTAGAAGGGGGAGTGCGGGCCACGACTGCCCTGGTAGAAGCGCTGGGTGGAAACAGGTAGGGCTGCTGAGCCACCAGATGGAAGCAGTCGCCTTGGAAAGCACTGGCCTGCCGCAGACTTCATGCCCATGAGAAGTAACCTTTTCTGCAATTTGGGGTTGGTTGTTACTGCAGCACAAGCCTAGCCTTTTCTGAATAACACGCCTTAGCTTAGCAAACCCTCTCTTTATGAATACAACAAGAAGACATTCCTGGCTGAATTTCTACCAAAGTTGAATGGAATGCAAATTAATGAAGCTTTCACTATTTAGAATTGTCTAAAAATGTAACTAATATTGTACAGCTACAGACTACCTTTCCCTTTGGTGCATGGAAAAGAAATATAAGTGTTCAGAAGAAGTGAATGGGCAAAAAACCATTTATTACTCTTCATCATGTACCAGCAACTCACCTCCATTCACTTATTTAATCATCATCACAACAGCTCTAAGGAGATATTATAGCTTCATTTGTACTGAGGAAAAAACTGAGACATGAAGAGGTTCCCAAGGATACACAGCTGGTAGGTAGCAGATTTGGAATTAAAATCTAGGTCTGCCTAACTGCCAACTGCCTGTTTGTCCCATCAGATGGAGAAAAGCAGAAAGATGTGAGCAAAAGAGCCCCTATGGAACAGCTGTCCGCGTTTCACTGCATGCTCAGGCCATTAGCAAGAGGAGAAAGGGGAGGTTCAGGCAGGGACGGTCTGAAAAGCACGTGGACAGCCCCAGCTGTGGACAAGTGGTGACAGCACACAGCCGGAGTCCACCCGTTTGTGGCCAAGCTGACGCAGTGAGGTGGAAGGTGGGCTGGTGGAAAGAGGAGGGCTCACAGCCAGAGTTCAGGGTTCAAGAACTGTCCCTCAGGTGTTTCTGTGGCCTCAGGCAAAGCCAATTCACCTCTTCACATCTCAATTACCAAAGTTGAAAGTAGGAGTAATGAGTAGAGAGCAGTCAGAAAACTCTAATGCTATGTAAGTTCAGGCCTGTCCCAGTCTCCTCTGCCTTGGCACACACCCTAGGTGACATTTGCGAGGTTAACGTAGATAAGATAGATGTGAGAAATGGTCTGCTGGCTCCTCTCAAAAAGGCATATTGGCACAATGTTCTCTGTTCCAATTACTTTTCAAGTACAGCTTGTACAAGCCCCAGGTCTCCACCTGTGATTAACAAGAAGACACTTATGCTGGTTGCAGTGGCTCATGCCTAGCATTTTGGGAGATCGAGGCAGGTGAATCGCTTGAGCCTGGGAGTTTGCAACCAGCCTGGGCAATGTGGTGAACCCCATCTCTACAAAAAAAAAAATAGAAAAAAAAAAACAAAACAGCTGGATGTGGTAGTATGGGTCTGTGGTCCCAGCTACTTGGGAGGCTGAGGTTGGAGGATTACCTGATCCCGGGAGTTCGAGGCTGCAGTAAGCCATGATGTCTCCACCACACTCCAGTATGGGTGACAGAATGAGACTCAGAAAAAAAAAGAAGAAGAAGAAGAAAGAAAGAGAGAGAGAGAGAGGAAGGGAGGGAGGGAGGGAGGGAGAGAGGGAGGGAAGGCGGGAAGGAGGAAGAAGGGAAGGAAGGCAGAAAGAAAGAAAGTAAAGGAAGGCAGGAAGGAAGGAAGGAAGAGAGAAAGGAAGGAAGGAAGGAAGGAAGAGAGAAAGGAAGGAAGGAAGGAAGGAAGGAAAGAAGGAAGGAAGGAAAGAAGGAAGGAAGGAAGGAAAGAAGGAAGGAAGGCAGGAAGAAAAGGAAGGAAGGAAAGGAGGGAGGGAGGGAAGGAAGGAGGGAGGGAGAAAGGAAGGAAGGAAGACAGGAAGAAAGGAAGGGAGGGAGGGAGGGAGGAAGGAAGGAAGGAAAGAAGGAAGGAAGGAAGGAAGGAAGGAAGGAAGGAAGGAAGGAAGGAAGGAAAGAAGAAAGGAAGGAAGGAAGGAAGGAAGGAAGGAAGGAAGGAAGGAAGGAAGGAAGGAAGGAAGGAAGGAAGATATGTGAGAAACCTACTGGCTCAAGACCCTCTGAGACCGAGAACCACTTGATTCTAACTCTCGTCTCCTTGTCAAAATTCTCTCCCTAAGAATAAAGGAAGGGTAATTGGGCCGGCTATGAAGTCACTCACATACTGTAAGGATTTGCCCGTTTCTGCAGAGGAGGCATCCCAGAGAGGGCTGGGAGGGAACATTCTTTTGGTCAGCCATAAAGAGGCCCAACTCATCTGCCCTGTGAGGTTCCCCAGCCCAGGATTTAGGAGCTGAGCTAAACATATTACAATTAGCAATTCAACATCTTGCATTTACAGAAATCAAGCCATAGCTATATGAAGAAATATTAAATATATGAAATGGCCACCTGTGTAGGTTCAAAACAGTTCACTCTAATAAATTTTATCACTTGACAGATTCCAGGAAGGAACATGTTGTCTTAGTAACTTAATATTTCTTTCCTTATTCTTCCCTGTTTTTTTCTTTAAAAACATCAGATCTGAGCAAACATATGGAAGATGAAATATATGTGTTAAATAAAATTAAAACTCAACCTTTAAGTAAAGTTTTGTCTTCTTAAACAATAAATAAAATGTAACTTTGTGCATACTAGATGTATGGAACTCTGCTAAGTATTGAGAATAGGAGACGGTGTATACAACCATAACACTTACTTTGTCAGTGAGAAAATACATTTTAAAAAGGATTGTTCAATAGCTTGCATGAAATAATCTGAAAAAAACTATGAGAAACCAAAATGAAGCATCATCCCCCCACACAATAAACCCTGCTCTGAACTATCTATAATAGAACTAAAGATATTTAATTATGAGATAAACGTCCTAGTCTTTGGGTTTTATTATTGGGTATTATGCCCCATAGAAACAAATCATTGGTCAATTACAAATGTATTGAAGCATAAAATACTTTATTAAGGCTGTGATTACTCAAGTGTGGTTTCTGAAGATGCTTGCACCTTGCTGGATTCATTTTCACTGCCTTTAACTTCATCCTCCATAGCGCTTCTAATCTATGCAAATGGTTAGTGTATCCACGTACTTAATAACAAATTACTGGATCTATTGTATACTTAAGTCTTTGGCTGTAACCATGTAATTAGATCCCTGGGTGCTTTAAAGGAGAGGAGCTTCATATAAATAGAGATAAAACAATAAAAACGCATGAGTTGGCCTGCCCGTATGTTTTACATTTATAACCCCCAGCGCTGGTGCCTAGCAGGCACTCAAGGAACACGGGTATTGGTGAGGGGGGTTTTATTTTGGGGGCATTATTGAATTCACCCAGCCTAGCTGTAAGTCAGCATAAAAAGGTTTTAAGTGCAAGTTGATGACATTAAAGAAAAAAAAAAAACTCTAAGGTAAAGGAAATAACAGAATAATTTTATACAAGCTATTACAAAAACCCTGATTACAAACTTCTAGATGTAAGAAAAACAAGTTTAGGCCTATATGCAATTACTAAACGAAAAAGAAGGAAGGAAGAGAAACAAAACGACGCTGTTAGCTGGTGACAGACTAGAGGAAGTGAAGCTCTCGGCTACCTGATATAAATAAACGTTCATTGAACACAAGAGGTTGTGGATGATGGCACCCTGTTAGGCAGCGAAGCAGAGGTGCCCCTCGGGGTCTGAGTCCCCAGCTGTGACGCCACTCCTCGTGTTCAGCAGCCATCCCAGAGCAAATCTCCACCTCGTGCCACTTCAGATTTTCTCCTCCCTTTCTTTTGTCTTTCTTCTTCCCTTTCCTTTCTTTTTCTCCTAAGCAATATTTAAGATAATTTTAAAGTCCTATAAACATTCTAAATCGAATTCCTCAGGCAAGCCTCAAACCTGATCTTCAGTGTTCCTTTTCAAAGTTCCATAGTTTGATACTTTCTATCTGCTTGAAAAAATTTTTTTAAACACAACAGACTAAAAACACAGCATGCCCACCACCCAGAATAAACAAAGATTGACATTTTGTTATTTAAAAAAATAATTAGAGGCCGGGCACGGTGGCTCAAGCCTGTAATCCCAGCACTTTGGGAGGCCGAGGCGGGCGGATCACAAGGTCAGGAGATCGAGACCATCCTGGCTAACACGGTGAAACCCCGTCTCTACTAAAAAAAAAAAATACAAAAAAAACTAGCCGGGCAAGGTGGCGGGTGCCTGTAGTCCCAGCTACTCGGGAGGCTGAGGCAGGAGAATGGCGTGAATCCAGGAGGCGGAGCTTGCAGTGAGCTGAGATCCGGCCACTGCACTCCAGCCTGGGCGACAGAGCGAGATTCTGTCTCAAAAAAAAAGAAAAAATTAGAAAGCAAGAGAACATTACAGATACAACGAAAGGCTCTTTTGTCCCTGACTTGATCTCATTCTCTTCTCTCCCTAAGACATGCATGGTCACTACGCTAGCGTGTCCCTCCCGTTCTTGTTCTGTGCTTCTACTAAAGGCACATGTGTCATAAAGTGCACAGTGTGGCTGGGTTATTAGTTTACAGTTACAGGAATGTATACCCGTCTGTAAGTTGCTCTTTTCACTCAGCACTGAGCTTGGGCCATGTGTGTGTGTAGAGACAGCATTCACTCCCGTGTTTCGCCCTATAAACATTCCTCAGCGTATTTATTCCCATCTTGATGGCAGTTAAGGTTGTTTCCAATTTGCTGACATTTCAAACGATGCTGTGATTTTGTAGAGTGCACGTGGATTCCACTTTTGTATGTGCAGCCAAATTGCTCTGCAAAGTGGTGGTAACCAGTTGACCCTCTCGCTAGCAGCTCCTGTAGAAGAGCTTCTGTTTCCCTGCATCCCCTCAGGCATTCAATTTTGTCAGACTTTTTGATTTCTGATAATCCGATGGGAGCTCTTTGGGGTTTTAACCTTCATTTTCCTGATGACTAGGGAGGCTGAGCACACGCCCTATGGGGGGATGTTGGCCGCACTTACTCCAATGTGCCCTCTTTGTCCCTGTCCTTTTCTATTTTTCTAATGGAGTTAAAAAATAATAATTTATAGTTCTTTGTATATTTTGAATATAATCTTTCATCTGTTTTATTTGTTGCGAACATCTCCTAGCCTGTCATCAATCTTTTAACACTTTTATGATGTCTGCTACATATATTTCCAGATGGTTTTAATTTTGAACTCAGATGTATCCATTTTTTGAGTTCAGCTTTCTTTTGCATCCTGTCTAAGAAATCCTTGCCTGTCCCTAAGGTTAAATATTGTAAAGTTTTATATAGGTCTTTAGTCCCATAAGGAATTTATTTCCATATGGTGGGCAAGGTGGAGACCTAATTTTACTGTATTTTTTCCATTTCAATAGCCAGCTGTCCTAATATCCTGATTTGTAGGGCCATTGCTATCACATCCCAAGTACCAAATATAGCTAGGATGGTTTCTGTGATCTTTATTCAGTCCTATTTATTGTATCTTTTTTCTACCTTTCTACCTGGTTTATCTACACAGCTGCCAGGATATAGTAAGTCTATGAAATGGTTATTTGATTTAATCAAAGTATGCATGGAAAGCTGTGAGTAATTTTTTGGTTTCAGGAAAGAGCGCTGAGGAAGGTGAAGACTGCACTTCTCTTTGGATGGGGTTTAGTAAATGTTAAACGAAACCAAGAACCAGATTAGGAAGGGTTGGGAGTGTGGGAGAAAAGAACTCAAGTTTGTCGAGCACCTAAAAATGTGCCAAGCATAATCTTGGCTTGTTGTATTAACTCATTTCATATTCTGTGCTTTGAAATAAGTTTTATTTTGTTCCCATTTTACAGATGAGAAAACAGGAGACCCAGAGGAATTGAATAACTTGCTCAAAGTCACATAGTGCGTGGGTAGCAGGGTTGGGAATGACACTTAAGTCTGTCTATCCCCCAAAGACCTTGACCTCTCTGCCACAAAAACTAAAGAATGTTCGGCTGGACAGAACATCTCCTCCGGGATACTGATGCTTCTTGTCTGGAGAAGTCACTTCTCCCCAACTCATTTGAGTTCAGGGCTGGGACTAGATGGTGGCCCTCAGCAGAGCTCAGGTTTGCCGACATCTGTTACCGTGCACCAGGCAGTTTACATACATCATCTAATTATGTCAACAACAGTCCTGCAAAGGAGAAATGATTAGCCTACAATTTCAGACAAGGATACTGGGCTCAGAGACAATAAGCATTTTCCCAAAGTCACACTGCTTTGAAGGTATATTTTCAGGGCTGCAGTTGGTCTACACACCTTCATATACGTTAGATTACAAAGTCAGCTCCTACTCCTTCCCCCTCACTCGCAGGGAAGTAAATGTTAAATGAAACCAAGCTCTACAGAGGCTTGACTGGCAGAGTGCAGGCTGGATTTCAACCTGCCAACTGAAATCGGTGCATGGAGGCTTGACCCCAGGTTAACCGACTCCAAAAACTTGTTGTATTTCTCGTACATCCCATTGTTTTAAACTAGAGCCTCACAAACTTTTATGGTTCCACACCATTCAGTTGAGACAAAAGACTGTAATGGCCCACCCATTTCAACCTTCCAATGAAAGAGCAACTAGGTAGTAACAAGGAGAGGTTGTTTACATGTAGATGTTTTATTTAGCTGCAGTTGTGGTTAACCACGATGCATACTAGGTCATGAAATCTGTTTATTAGGGAAAAAAAAATAAAGCTGTAATGCCAAGTGTTTTCACAGCCGGACCTCTTAGGAGAGGACAAAATAGAGTTCTGTGCATCCTCAAGTATGGTGCTAACTTTAAGTTTATAAAATCCTAGTAAGAAGACCTGAGTGGTACATAAAAATGGAAGTCGGTGAAGGAGTTGCATTTTTTAATTAGCTCACAGCCACCAGAGACCTCACTTTGAAAACCACTTCCTTAAACAAAAACAAAAGTCAGACCACATTGGCTTTCTTTGAATTCCCAGTAGAAACCCTAGTATGGGAATATTCGGGAGCATTTATTACCGAGTACATAGATGAGCTGTTCCCCATTCTTTCCAGATGTAGACACTTTTCTGAGCTGTCCACATGACAATGGCTTGTTGAGGCACACAAACCACAGGCACAAATCTGAAATGATGGCAGCCCCCTCGCTTATAGAGAAGGAGATAACCCGAATGAACTGGAAAGAGCTGTGAGAACGAGAATCGGATTATCCCATAAGAAATGATAAAACAGTTGTTATAGCTGTGCCAGAAATATGATCAGCTAGAAAGAGTGGAGACAAATGACTTGATGGAAGTTCTAGGGGAAAAAAAAATAGATTCCACATGTCTTAAACCCAGATATTGTTCTCAAAAGACCATGGTTAATAGCTGAGTGAAACAAAGAACAAAATAATGCCCTTCAGGGAGAAATAGAGAACCTGAAACCAATAACTGCCTCCTCTACATTTATGGCTTTTCCTGACTGAGCAGCTATTGGCTCAAACTTAATCGAGTTAAGGCATTTATTACCACATTTTCTTTTTATCTGGATTCTTGTTGGCCTCCTTATCTAATTTTTTGAGTTCAGTACCTGTCCTTCCAGCTATCTTTCCATAAAAAAGGCAGCAAAATGGCAAACTTTTCTCCATTCTTCTGGGCAAGGAAGTGACCATTTCATTTGCTTTTTGGAGAAGGGATCCTGTTTTTCTTTTTGTATAGTCCTCACTCTGACCAAGAGCGTGCAGCACCTGGATCTGGTGATTCAGACATTCTGTGACCTCAAATTCAGTCCTCAACGATTCCTTTCTATTTGGACTGAGGTTCTGTGGGTGTCTTTTCAGTGATAAATGGCCCCTTCTCTCATTCTCAGTTTGCTGCTCTTGGTTTTCCTCTGGTTGCATTTTCCAACTCCGTCTGTGACCCAGCTGTGTTCTCAACAATACCTCAACTTGATGGGGCTTGGCACTTGTTTCTTTTCGTCGATGGTGTGTTATGAATAAAGCTTGTAAAAGCTGCTTCCTTGGAAACTGTTAACATGGTCTCGTTCCACAGGCCAAGTTTTGCAGCCCTTTGCTATCCTTATCTACAGTAGACCAACCCAAAGTTCCTGACTGCCTTTTATAAAAGAGCATGGAACTCCATGGTTCCTGGCAATAAGTGCAAAAATTTGACATTTCTATTAGCCAGAAAAGATGAGAAAATATTTCTTGTTTTACCTTGCCCCTTCCCCTGAACTCCTGTCTTATCAAAGGTTAAAAAAAAAAAAAAATTAAAATCTAATGCATCTCAACTAATGTGGGCAACTAGCAGTTTTGCCTTTTTAGCCAAAGAACTCTTCCCCTACTGCCACCCATTAAGTAGTAAACAGGCCAAATAAGGAAATGATTAATCTTGCCAAGTTCACTCACCATAAGCTTTAGCCAACATGGTATAATAGAATTTCAACACTGGAAGAGATTTGAAAAGTCATATAGTCCAACATCCAACGGATGCTTAAATGTCCTCTATGCAGCAGTGGCTCCGAAACCTGGCTGCACATCACAATAACTGCAGGCACTTGTTCAAAATAAAAGTCACTGGGCCTCACCTCCGTGAGATTCTGATATAGTAGGCCTGGGATGGACCTGCTTATTTTGAATAACACCCAGGTGAGTTGATGTAGCCACTCCACAGAAAAGCGCTGCAACGTTTGGGGAACCTGCCAAGTATCAAAAGCCTTTGCTTGGTCTTCTGCAGCAGCTGGTCCTCACTATCTTCCAAAGTATCTGAATTTGGGCAGCTCTGACTGTTAACAAAATGTGGCCTCAGTCTCTGTGGAAATATTTCTCCTACAACTTCTACCTGCTGACTCTACTGCTACCCCTTGAAACAACACAGAGCCAGTCTGACCACCGGTGAGCCTTCAGGTATTGGAAGATGGCACTCATGGGTCTCTTCTGAGATCTCTCCAACCCCAACATCTTCCTACTCTTGTAAGAGCTCCCTTATGGCTGGTTCTGACCTTTCTCCCAGTGGATTTCCTCTCTTGAGGATGGATCTGACCTTGGGATTTTGAATTCAGTAAATCTAAATTCTAATGCAACCTCTTCCTCTTACTAGCTGTATGGTTTGGGGCATGATAGTTAGCTTTTGTGACCCTCCACTTAGTCATCTGTAAAGTGGAGATGATGCTACTGATTGCAGAGTTGGTTGTGGGGCTATCACAGAGCCTGTCACACAGCAGGTACCCAGCTCAGTCTCCTTCCACAAAGTAGATATGTGAAAATATTAGATATGTGGCTCACATTACATTTCTATTCAACAATGCTGATCAAAACATTGTATTCCAAGAGAAAGTTGCCGTCCAAGACAGAGTCAGAGCAGAAATCTCATGGAAGTCTTTGGAATTTCTGACAAAATTTCAGGGAGTGTGGAACAAGGGTTGAGCTGGTCATACCTAAGCCAGTGGTTCTTTTTCTTTTGAGACAGAGTCTAGCTCTGTCACCCAGACTGGAGTATAGTGGCACTATCTTGGCTCTAAAATGGTATTCTGATGATATAAAATGTATTTAAAATGGTAGACTTGCATAGGGCACTTACTATGAACAGAGCTTGAAGGACTTGAAGTTACTCTGGATGAGTCAGTGAGTGAGTGGTGAGTGAATGTGAAGGCCTAGAACATTACACTATTGTGGACTTTACACACACTGTACACTTAGGCTACACTAAATTTATTTTTAAATTTTTTCCTTCTTATACAATAAATTAACCTTAGCTTATTTATATTTATACGTGTATATATTTACACATATAAATATATACATATATACATAAATATATACATATATAAATATATACATATACACATTAAAATATATATATATATATGTATTTTTTTTTGAGACAAAGTCTCGCTCTGTCACCCAGGCTAGAGTGCAGTGACACTATTTCAGCTCACTGCAACTGCTGCCTCCCGGATTCAACTGATTCTCCTGCCCGGACCTCCTGAGTAGCTGGGATTACAGGCATGTGCCACCACACCTGGCTTTTTTTTTTTTTTTTTTTTTTTTTTTTAGTAGAGATGGGGTTTCACCATTTTGGCCAGGTTGGTCTCAAACTCCTGACCTCAAATGAACCACCCCCCCTCAGCCTCCCAACATGCTGGTATTATAGGCGTGAGCCACCGCACCCAGCCAGCTTAATATAATTTTTTAACTTTATAAACTTAAAAAAATTTTCAACTTTTTGACTCTTTTGTAATAACAGCCTAAAATGCAAACACATTATACAGCTGTACAAAAATATTTTTATGTCTGTATTCTTTAAGCTTTTTTCTATTAAATATTTTTTTAACTTTTAAAACTTCTTTGTTAAAAACCAAGACACAAGCGCACACACACTATTCTAGGCCTGCACAGGGTCAGGATGATCAATATCACTGTCTCCCACCTCCATATCTTGTCCCACTGGAAGGTTTTCAGGGGCAGTAATATGCATGGAGCTGAAAACGCCAATGATAACAATGCCTTCTTCTGGAATACCTCCTGAAGGACCTGCCTGAGGCTGTTTTACAGTTAACATATTTCTAAGTAGAAGGAGTACACTCTAAAATAATGATAAAAAGTATAGTATGGTAAATACATAAACCAGTAACATAGTCATTTATTATCAAGTACTATGTGTTATTCACAATCGTATGAGCTAGACTTTTAGTTGACTGGCAGCCCAGTAGGTCTGTTTACACCAGCATTGCCACAAACACGTGAGTAATGTGTTGTGCTATAATATTTCAATGACTATAGAATTACAACAGCTTTGTGTCACTAGATGATAGGAATTTTTCAGCTCCATGATAATCTTATATATGGAGACCACTGTCATACATGCAGTCCATCGTTGACCAGAGCGTTATGTGGTACATGACTGAGGTTGTTTATAGTCAGCATCCCTTCTGATTGGGTGGTCTGTGCCATTTTTGAGCATTGCCTCTTGGAACAAGGTGTAAGAATGACAGAGCAGAGCTATAACCTTAGGGATGTCCGTACCCTCAGGAATATCCGTATCCTTAAGAAGGGAAACAGGGTTGCTGAGTACAGGCTAAAATAATGATAAAAAGTATAGTATAGTAAATATGTTAAAAAAAAAAAAGGATTATGTATTGTTTTCTTTTGTTGTTGTTTTTCATGTATTGTGCATAGTTGTATGTGCTATGCTTTTATATGACTGGCAGTGCAGTAGGTTTGTTTACACCAGCATCATCACAAACATGTAACACATGTAACTATAACACAGTTAATTCACCTGCAACATCATTAGGCAATAGCCATTTTCCAGCTCCATTACATTCTTATGGGACCACTGTTATATTTGTTCTCCCTCACTGACTGAAGGGTGGTTGTGTGGTATATGACTGTACAACATAAACTCTTAATTGTTTACTTTGTGGTTTCTTTGCACGGCAGTCATCTGAACCTTGTTCCTAAATTCGAGGACTTCCCCACTGTTAGGTTCTGAATATTTGTGTCCCTCCAAAATTCATGTGTTTAAACCTAACCCCCAAGGTGATGGTGTTAAGAAATGGGGACTTTGTCACTGCTGTATGTGGAAACTAAACAAAAAGGAGGTGGGGATTTGGGGAGGTGATTGGGTCATGAGGGCTCCACATTCATGGATGGTTTAAGGGCTTGAGGGAGGTTGTTTGCCCCTTCTGCCATGTGAGGATGCAGTCATTCATTGCTGTCTATGAGAAACAGGCCCTCACCAGACATGGAGTCTGCCAGCCCCTTGATCTTGGACTTTCCAACCTCCAGAACTGTGAGCGATAAATTTCTGTTGTTTATAAATTATCCAGTTAAAGGTATTTTGTTATAGCAGTCTGAATGGACTAAGACACCCACTGTATATGTGTGGGGATTGATAGGGTCTATCGCTCATCACAGAAGTAAAAAGGAAGGCAGATTCTTGCTTCCTTCCTGCCCCAAACATGAGTTTGTGGGGGACATGTGTCTCGGTATGGCAAATCAGATGCCCCTGCCCAGGGCTTTGATGCTCATGGTGGGAGGCAAAGAAGCAGAGAGAGAAAACTATCGCTTCAATAAATCCTTTTCCTGCTTAAGTCTGATTGAGAGCTGGTTTCCACTGCTTTCAAAGTTAAGATGTTCAAGGCTGTGCTGGGAAGGCAGGTTGCCATGCAGTCCCAAAGTGTGTGTGCTCGTAAATCTACACCTCCTCTGAGAGCCCAGGGTAGGTCACCAGCCGTCTCATTCTTCCTAGGACTGAGGGGATTTCCTGGAATGTGGGACTTTCTGAGATAAAGCTAGACATACTGGGCAAACCCAGGTAGCTGGTCAACCTAGTCTGAGCCCCGTGGACTTAAAAGAGCTTTGGCGTTCCAAGTCAAGGCTGACTTGGCTCCAAGTCAATTCATTAATATGTCCTGGAGAAAAGGAAGGATCCCAGGAATGCCTTTTCCAGAGAGAGCTTCTGAAATCGAAGGCCCTCTGAGGAAATGCTTAGTAGGAGTCACTGATTTTGTAAGAGTGACTCATTCAAAACATTTTGACGTAAGCAGAGGTGGATTTACCAGCGAGCTACTGAAACTTGAGCTTCAGAGGCCCTTGTTTGCCCTTGGAAGCCATGGAAGGGGCCCAGTGAATAGTTACAGGATCGTTTGTTTGTGTCAATTTTACAAAAATAAGATTTTTTTTTTTTTCTGCAGTAGGTTAAGATGCCTGTCTCTTTCTTTTCTGACTTCCCCACCTATCAAGTGGTGAATGTTGGCATGTCCAAGGGCATTTTTGAAAATTCTGCTAAGGGTTCATTAAGCTTGGAATACATTTAGTTTGGATTTAACGGGATGTGTGCCTGAGTCACCGTCACTTCCCTGTACAGTTTAAGCTGTTGCTGGCAGGGGAAACGCACATATTCTACCTGGAGTATTTTATCTGACGCCAAAATGCTTCTTTAAATTTTATTTTATTTTATTTAGAGACAAGGTCTCTAAAAAATATGTTACCTGGGCTGGAGTGCACTGGCTATTCACAGACATGATCATAGCTCACTGCAGCCTTGAAGTCCTGGGTTCAAGCTATCTTCCTGAGGAGCTGAGACTACAGACACGCACCGCCACGCCCGATTCAAAGTGCCTCTCATATCCACAGGGAAGAAATGCTGAGTTATCCATAAACTTCAAAGCCTGAGCGTGACTGTGGGAGGCAGCTAATAGACAACTCTGCAAGGAATGGGAATCATTTTGAAAAGAAGCGTGGAGCTCTCACAAAAGAGAAGAGAGCCAGGGCAATAAACAATTTCTATCTACACAAAGAGGAGCAGACACGTTCCTGTCTCGGACCCTTTATTTTGGACTCCAGTTGGTCTAAATTGAAACTGCCTTTTAGTTGGGAACTACAGCAAGGCTGGGACTTTGAGAGTACAATGGATGCTTGTTACACATGAGATGAAAGTTTGAGGAGGAATGTACATCAAAGATGCTGGATTGATGACGTCAGAAATTATATGCTGAGAGAGCCTGTTGCAGTGAAGAAGGTGGGGTTTGCCTCCTGCTCCAGCCCCATGCCCAATCTTACCATGACACTCGCAAAAACACCATTTATCCTATTCTTTGATTTTTGCTGCCTGGGAACGCCTTGAAGGCAGGATCTTGTTGAGGATATTTGTATCAGCAGCACCTGGCAGAGTGCCTGGGCCCAAAAGTAGACTCCCAACAAATGTTTGCTGAATTTAATGACAACATCTTGCATGTTCTGTGACCACCGCGACATCTGGTGCCCTGCTGCTTAATAAAGGTGAGTAAGAATGAGGTGCTCTCATAACAGGAGACTTATACAGAAAACCAGCTCAGGGGATTCCGGGACCACAGCTCCTTTCTCCTCCACGCCCAGTGCCAGGAAGTGTGGACAGACAGCTCTATGTGTCTGAAGCCAGGGGTCTGTGAGGGTTGTGGAAGTAGCAGGATTTGTGCCCTTTTGTAGAAGCCAAGGAAAGAGAGAAAAGTGTTGTGGGAGAACAAGCAAAACAAACAAACAAAACTTCACTGAAATTAAATCCACGTCTATTATCACCGTTACACCTTTAACTAAAAGTATACATAAGGATGTAAAGCACAAACCAGTTCTAAAAATTCTTAGAGCAGTGATCCTTAGATGGGTAGGTTGAGGCATCCCAGTACCAAGAACGCCCCTCAGGTGCACCACCCAGTTTTACTCAATGCGTGAAAACTATTTCAGCTGTAGGTGGGAACATATACTGCTACGACGATTCTCTTCCAGGTGAAACACTGATGACTGAAGTTCAGGGGATGGGGTGCACCACCCAGTTTTACTCAATGCGTGAAAACTATTTCAGCTGTAGCTGGGAACACATACTGCTATGACGATTCTCTTCCAGGTGAAATACTGATGACTGAAGTTCAGGGGATGGGGTCTAGAGGTGGGTCTTGAAAACAAAGAATGGAGTGTCCTCGGATTTGGGAACCTTTGCCCTGCAAGTATGTAAGAAGGCACCATGAGGGCAGTGAGAATTCCAAAGGGCCACCAGGGGTATGGGTGGGGATAATTATGTGGGCAATTAAGCCCATGGAAACCTGCTGTCAGATGAGAAGTGCCTGCCCAGAGTGAGGGCTGCCACTTGGGATCCATTCTTAGTGTTTCATTAACGTCAACTCTTTAACTTAGCTTCTCTGGAGTTTTTGTTTCTTCATTTTTCCTTTTTTAATCCTCACATTCGAAATAATTTTAAATTTACAGAAAAGTTGCAAAGATAGACCCAGACTCACCAGTGTTAATAATTTGCCACATTTGCTTTATCATTCTATGTATCTACATTTTTTTTTCTGAACGATTTGAAACTAAGTTGCAGACATCATGCCGCATTTACCCCTAAATATTTCCACGTGTACTTCCTGAGAACAAAGACATTATTTTATGTAACTACAGGACAGGGATCAAAATTAGGAAACATGGCTGGGCGTTGGCTCATGTCTGTAATGCAGCACTTTGGGAAGCCGAGACTGGAGGATCACTCGAGCCCAGGAGTTCGAGAACACCCTGGGCAAAGTAGAAGCTCTGTCTCTACCAAAAAAAAAAAAAAGAAAGAAAGAAAACATTAGCCGGGCATGGTGGGGCAGTGCTTGTGATCCCAGCTACTTGGGAAGCTGAGGATGGAGGGTCGCTTGAAGCCAGGAGGTCAAGGCTGCAGTGAGTGTCACCACTGCACTCCAGCCTGCTGGACAGAGCAAGAGCCCTGTCAAAAAATAAAAATAAAAAAAAAGGAAACAACATGGATACAATAGTTTCAATCCATAAACATATACAGGCTTTGCATTCAAATTTTGCTAATTGTCCCAATATCTCCTTGTACTTAGCATTGCTGCCCAGTGAAACTTTCCACAGTGATGGCAAGGGCTGCTGAGCGATTAAAATGTGCCCAGCGCGACTGAGGAAGCCCATTTTAAGTTGTATTTAATTTCGATTAATTCCAATTTAAAGAGCCACATGTCCCGCGTGGCTAATGTGTTCACATAGTGGACAGCGCAGCTCACTATCCAATTCCCACCCCACCTCGCCCCCTCTTCCTGGGTTTTAAATGAATAGCCTTGGCCCCGGGAGCCCTGGCAGCGCCTCCTCAGCCGTCTCGGTCCGCAGGTGGGTTTCTTTCCTTTAGCCAGAGCAGACTTTTCTTAAACGAATGGACTGAGTGGTCCCCATTTATTAATGGAAGCTGCGCGACTGCACCTGCCGTGTGGCTGGCCTGGCTTCCGGTGCGGAAGCCGAGGCCTGGCGGCAGCGCGGCCCACAAGCCCGGGCTTCTCCCGGCGGAGGTCAGAGCTCGCAGCGCTCACCGCGGAGGCCGCGCCCGCCCCGCAAGGCGGCAGGAAAGCCGAGCGGGGGCACCACACCTGAGGCATCGGAACGAGAATCCTTCGTCTAAGTCTCCTCCACTCCCTCAGGCTGAATTGTGGCAATTCCCTGTTGTGTGGCCTTGCCCTTGGAAGTGGAAGTGAGTGTCACGTTTGGCGCCGGGCGGATGGGAACCGCACCTCTCAGTTGGGCCCAGAGTGAAGGGTGGCGAACTCTGCTCCAGAGACCTGCTGGGGATCCTGGCCATCCGCGTGTGCCTGAGGCTTGCTAGGCGCTTCTGAGCGCGAGCGTCGAGGTGTGGGCATAGTTTCCTAAATAAACACACATTTATTTATTTATTTATTTATTTATTTATTTATTATTTATTATTTTTTATTTTATTTTTTTAGGAAGAATGTGGTTTTTTTTGTTTGTTTTTGAGACAAGGTCTCACTCTGTCACCCAGGCGGGAGTGCAGTGGCACAATCAGGGCTCACTGGGCTCCTGGGCTCCACCTCCTGGGCTCCAGCGATCCTCCTGCCTCAGCCTCTGAAGTAATGGGACTACAGGCTGCAGCACCACTCCCAGCTAATTTTTGTATTTTTGATAGAGACGGGGTTTCACCCTAGGCTGGTCTTGAACTCCTGGCTCAAAGTCATCCACAGGTCTCGGCCTCCCAAAGTGTTGGGATTACAGGTATGAGCCACCTTGCCCTGCTTTTCTTTTCTTGCTTTCTTTTTCACTTTTTATTTTTCATTTCTGTCTCTCTCTCTCTCTCTCTCTCTCTCTCTCTCTCTCTCTCTCTCTCTCTCTCTCTCTCTCTCTCTCTCTCTCTCTCTCTCCCTCCTTTGAGAGGGCCTCACTCTGTCACCCAGCCTGGAGTGCAGTGAGGTAATTATGGTTCACTGCAGCCTTAGCCTCCTGGGCTTAAGCAATCCTCCCACCTCAGACTCCAGCGTAGCTCATTTCTTTTACTTTTTGTAGAGATGGGGTCTCGCCATGTTGCTCAGGCTAGTCTCAAACTCCTGAGCTCAAGCCATCCTTCCACCTCGGCCTCCCAAACTGCTGGGATTACAGGTGTGAGTCACTCCACCAAGTAAACTTTCCACTTTAAAACAGTTAGAGATTTATAAAAGTTTTGTGACGATAAACAGAGTTCCCATATACCTGGCACCAGTATTCTCTCTTAACGTCTTATCTAAGAAAGGTACATTTGTCACTATTAATGAATCAATATGGATACATTATTATTAAGTAAAGTTCATACTTTATTTCTGATTTCTTTCATTTTTACGTAATGTCTTTTTTTTCTGTCCCAGGATCTCATCCAGGATACCACATTACTTACATTTAATGGGTTTGTCTCTTTAGGCTCCTCTTGGCTGTGATGGTTTCCCAGACTTCCCTTGTTTTTGATAACATTGACAGTTTTGAAGACTATTGGTCAGGTGTTCGGAGAGCGTGCCCCAATTAGGATTTCTGTGGTGTTTTTCTCATGATTAGCCTGGGCTTATGTGGCTTTGAGAAGAAGACCAGAGGTAAAGTGCTATTTTTATGACATCACATCAAGGGTACTGTCAACATGACTTATCACTGGTCATTGTGATACCTGGCTGGAGGTAATGTTTGTTGGGTTTCCCCACTGTGGAGTTACTTTCCTCTCCCTTTCCGTGCTGTACTTTTTGGAAGGTAGCCATTTTGTGCAGCTCACATTCAGTAATAGGGAGGTAAGCGCCGTACCTAGAGGGCAGAGTGTTTGCATAAAATATTTGGAATTCTTCCACATAGGAGATTTGTTCTTATTTATTTATTTATTCAGTCATTCATTTATACTCGTATAGATTCATAGGTATTTATTTTGTATTTTGGGTTATAATCCAATACTACTTTCTATTGTTGCTCCAATTGTTCTGGTGTTGGCCACTGGGAACCGTTTCAGTTGGGTCCTGTGTCCCTTTGACATGCCCCATATTTGTACAGCTGTTTCTGTTTCAGCACTTCCTTATGTTCTGGTACAACAAGATGCTCCAGGATTATCTCATATATTTCATGCCCCAGTCCTAGAATCAGCTATTTCTCTAAGGATCCCTGGTTGGTTGGTTTGTGTGTTTGTTTGTTTTTAATTGGGGAATGGTATTAAAAACCAGGATCTGGCTGCTAGGTGTGGTTGTTGCAACTGTAATATCATAAGCCCTCTCTGACAAAGCAAGGAAATGTGTGTATTCCATGTATATCTCTAGATATTTCTTTATGTAACTAGCTGTATCTATATTAAGCTAAACATGAATTCATACTGATGTCTCCAATTCTAATCTATTACCATGCAGATTATTCCAACCTCCTGCTGCAACAGTGAGAAACCTGGTTTCTACCATCCATTTATTTAATTGTTCGATTCTGGTATACATTTATTGCAGTATCAGAATTGTTAATCCATACCCCTATAGAAACAACATTATTAACTAGAGCACAGTGCTATGTAGTTGCCTTTGTAGTCTTGTAGATTCCACTCAATTCCAAAGCTACTTGGGGCTGGGCGTGGTGGCTCTCACCTGTAATCCCAATACTTTGGGGCTCTGAGGCAGGCGGATCACTTGAGGTCAGGAGTTCGAGACCAGCCTGGACAACATGGCAAAACCCTGTCTCTACTATAAATACAAAAATTAGCTGGATGTCAGGGCAGGCGCCTGTAATTCCAGCTCCCCAGGAGGCTGAGGCAGGGGAATCACTTGAACCCGTGGAGGTTGCAGTGACCCAAGATGGTGCCACTGCACTCTAGCCTGGGTGACAAAGCAAGACTGTCTAAAAACCAAAAGCAAAACAAAACAACAACAACAACAACAAAGAAAGCAAAGCTACTTGGGTCACTACTTTTCCCTCCAACACTGTGAGGTTTTTCATATATTTGTAATACAGTTAGTTTGATTTGTCATATTATACCTTCCATCCTTATATTTCCCAATCTCCTAAATTACATTTTTGAGCCTACAGCATACATTAAGGTTTTACTTTTTTTTTTTTTTTTTTTTTTAGAAACAGGGTCTCACTCTGTTACAAAGACTGGGTGTGGTGGTGTGATCATAGCTCACTGCAGCTTCAAAACTTCTGAGCTCAGTCTTCCCACCGTGGCCTCCCAAAGGGCTGAGATTACAGGCATGAGCCACAGCACCCGGCCAAGTTTCATTCTTTGTGCCGTAGAGTCTTGTGGATTTTGACAAATGCATAGCGTCACATATCAACCAGTACAGTATCATACAGAGATGTTTCACTGCCCTAAAAATTCCCTGTGCCTCACTCAGTCAGACCTCACATCCCCTGCCCAATGGCAACCACTGATATTTTACTCTCTCTATAGTTTTGTAATATAATTGGATTGAAACACAATGAAGCCTTTTCAGACTGGCTTCTTTCATTTAGTAATATGCATTTAAGATTCATCCATGACTTTTTGTGGCTTGATAGCTCATTTCTTTTTATTACTGAATAATATTCCATTGCATGGATATACCACATTTGTTTATCCTTCACCTATTGAAGGACATATTGGTTGCTTTCAGTGCTTGGAAAGTATGAATAGAGCATCTATAAATATTCATATGCAAGTTTTTGTGTGGGCATCAGTTTTCAAATCAGTTAGGTAAATACCTACAAGCACAACGGCTGTGTTGTATGATAAGCCTATGTTGAACTTTGTAATAAACTGCTCAACTATCCTTGAAAGTAGCTGTACTTTGTTGCATTTTCACTGGTCATGGATGAAAGTTCCTGTTGCTCTATATTCTTGCCAGCAATTGGTATTGTCAGTTTTTGTTTTTTGTTTTTGGTTTTGGTTTTAGCCATTCTAATAGATGTGTAGTGGTAAGTCATTTTTGTAATCAGTTATTTTTTAAATGTGGGACTCTATGCCAGTCAAAAAAAAATGGCTTATAATATTCAACTACATAGAAATAGGATATAAAAAGAATCAGAAAACAAATTAAGTAAAATGAACAGAAAATGGGTATTGCCAGATACCAGGAGTAGCTTATCATTGTACTTCCATATTAAATTTAACTTTACGTTGCAAACACAGTTTCTTTTATCATTGAAAAGGAAGCATACATGATTATTTTGATAGACAACATTTTTCCTGGCTCTGAATTTCAGTAGAAATGTACCTTGTGAACTTTAAACATAATGAACATTGGGTATCATAAAAGATGGCATCTTCAACCAGTTTTACAACTGTTAGCAACATGCTTCACCCAGAAATTCCTTATAGCTGCTTTCCCTTCAGCCCCTACTGCTGCTTTCTAAGAGTTACAGTTTGCTGAAATGGTGACTAAGAATAGAATATTAGTGAGTCTTTCACTTAAGAATTTTAGAACAGGCATGACTATCTGCACATGTTAAACGCTGAGAGATACTCATGATATTGAATGAAGATGGCGTAGACACCATCTTACTTGGTGATGTGGTTTCTTCCAACTGTTCTCAAAATCTGTCATGATTCTTCTGTATTGACCAACAGGAGAGTAAAAACTATTCGCTGACACCCCAGCAGGTTTTTCTACTATAGTTCTAACTTGGAATTCCTTACTTTTCATTTTGGTATTCTTTGGAAAAGAGTCTTTTTTTTTTTTTTTTTTTTTTTTTTTTGAGACAGTCTTGCTCAGTTGCCCAGGTTGGAATGCAGTGGCATGATCCTGGCTCACTGCAGCCTCCCCCTCCCTACAGCCTCCGCCTCCCTAGTTCAAGTGATTCTCCTGCCACAGCTTCCTGAGTAGCTGGTATTATAAGGCGCCTGCTGCCACACCCGGCTAATTTTTGTATTTTTAGTAGAGATGAGATTTCACCATGTTGGCCAGACTAGTGTTGAACTGCTGACCTCAAGTGATCCACCCGCCCAGGCCTCCCAAAGTGCTGGGATTACAGGCGTGAGCCACCGTGCCTGGCCGAGTCTGACTTTTAATACATTTTTTTGAGGTGTACTACTGGATGGGGGCTCCTAGATTTGAAGGAATCTCTGAAATTGAGATCTCCTCACTCTAGGTTTTATTGTGTGATGGCTGTGTATATACAAGAGTTATTGCTAAGCAATTACTGTTCACCTAACAACTGTGGAATGGAGCCACAGGTGTGGAATGAATAAGTACAATGAGCCGTAACTCCTTTACCTGGAATTAAAGGGAGCAAAAAGGGTCCTCATAATATTTCAGGGTAATTTCCACAGTATTGTCTGAAGACAGGAGTGCAGTGGAAGGAAATGCAGTGGACTGACAGTCCTATTTGTCTATCTCCGCCGTGAGATGCAGAAAAGAAAGTGAAGACTGCTACGTGCCCTCTTTTTATAAAGTTGCTATGCAGAGTGCACTGTCAAAAATAAAAAAAAAAAAAGAACAAAGAGTGTCAGTAGCTATTTAGACAGAAAGACAATATGCTCTTTCCAGAGTGTCCATTTACGCCAATTTGCTGTGAAACTTTCCAAAGCTAATGAGATATTAAATGGGTTTTGTTGAGGGAAGAAGCTGATTAGTCTTTGGTTTGATTTTTAATGTAATTGGCAAGGAAAAGCACACAGCTTAAGTTTTGGAGGTAATTTCCATCCAGAGCCCTGTGAAAACATGATTGGGCTCGCGAAGGCCATGGAGACCTGCGCCACTTGGCTAGGAACTCAACTGCAGCTGTGAAATGTAACTGCTCCTCTGGATTGGGAACCTTTCTGGTGTTTATAGGGAGGCCCTCACCCCTCGTTTAGATCCTGGAACACTTTATTTTCCACAGATGGCTGTCATGGCTTTCCAAGGCAGTTCCGATTCTGGTAAGTGTCCTAGAACTTGGACAGGGTTCTTTATGTACATTCACAACACTCAGTACTTCCAGAACACTTCACTTCTGACACTATCTATTTGGAGTTAGCATTAGATCCTACAAATTGAGGACTCAGTCCCATAGACTGCCCTCACTGCAGATGCCAATTACAAGATCAGGTTGTCAACATCCAGCTGTAAATCGGAGGTTCCTACAACCCCTAAGTTTCAATCATTTGCTAAAACAACTTGCAGATCGCAGGAAAACGTGTTTACTGGATTATTATACGGGATACTACAAATGACACAAATGAATAGCCAGGTGACGGGATAAATAGCCTGAGTTCTGGAAGAGTTCTAAGTGCAGGAGCTTCTTTCTCCGTGGAGTTGGGGTGCTGCACCACCGTTCTGGCACATGAATGTGTTCATCAACACAGAAGCTCGGAACCCAGTCTTTTAGAGACTTTTATGGAGGCTTCATCATGTAGACATGATCAATTTTTTTTTTTTTTTTTTTTTTTGAGATGGAGTCTGCTCTGTCACCCAGACTGGAGTGCAGTGGCGCAATCTTGGCTCACTGCAAGTTCCGCCTTCTGGGTTCACACCATTCTCCTGCCTCAGCCTCCTGAGTAGATGGGACTACAGGTGCCCACCACCACGCCCGGCTAATTTTTTGTATTTTTAGTAGGGACAGGGTTTCACCGTGTTAGCCAGGATGGTCTTGATCTCCTGACTTTGTGATCCGCCCACCTTGGCCTCCCAAAGTGCTAGGATTACAGGCGTTAGCCACCGCGCCCAGACGAAATGATCAATTATTAACACAATCCCCAGCCCTGCTCCCCTTCCTGGAGGGTGGGGCCTGGGGCATTATAAGTTTGAAGCTTCGAATCGTGGCCTGGTCTTGCCCATGGCCAGCCCCCATTCAGGAGGACCTCCAGAGTCACTTCATTAGAACAAAAGATGCTCCTATCACCTGGGAAATTTCAAGTGAGTTAGGAGCTCTGTGCCAGGAGCCAGGGGCAAAGACCAAATACATGCTTTTTGTTTGTTTGTTTTGAGATGGAGTCTCACTCTGTTGCCCAGGCTGGAGTGCAGTGGCACTATCTAGGCTCACTGCAACCTCTGCCTCCCGGGTTCAAGCAATTCTCCTGCCTCAGCCTCCCGAGTAGCTGGGACTACAAGCATGTGCCACCACACCTGGCTAATTTTTGTATTTTTAGTAGAGAAAGGGTTTCACCATGTTGACCAGGCTGGTCTTGAACTCCTGGCCTCAGGTGATCCACCCACCTCGGCCTCCCAAAGTGCTGGGATTACAGGTGTGAGCTACCGTGCCCGGCCTCAAATACATGATTTTTTTTTTAATGTCCACACCCTTTATGCATGATTTTGCCAGTAATCGATAATTAATATATCAAACTTACAGATAACCAGTAGAGAACTGTATGTTATGTAATACACAGATTATGAGCTGGCTGATATACAGCATTTGGTTTTATGGATCCTAGGAAGCTTTAAAATCAATGTGAGTTGTTTATTTACAAACAGGACCAAACCAAACTCTCTTGTTCCCCTTGGGAATAGAGAAAAGGGCAGAAAAGTCAAATGGTTAGGTCAAGAATCAAGAATCCTGTAGGCCTGTGTTCAAATCCTGGTTCTACCACTCACTAGCTGAGTGACCTATGGCAAACTGCTTCTCAATGTCTCAGTTTCCTGTCCATAAATTGGTGCTAATACCGATACCCACTTCAGAGTTGTCGTGAGGATTACATGAGATAATACAGAAAGTATTTGCCTTAATGAATGTCAACCAAAAACAAACAAACTTGGTTTGTGACATGGAAAAGGAAAACTGTTAAGTTTATTCCTTGGTAAAATTATTCAAACGGACTGAAAGTAAATTTTTAAAAATATGTTGACAATCTCGTTGTCAGCTGACTGTCTTTGAGGCCACGAGGGATCCCTAGGGGTGCAGCATATGTACCAGCCAGGAGGAAATGGGTAAAGCTTTCCTTCCTTGCTCTCAAAAGGGAAGGAAACTGTATTAGACTGTTTTCACATTGCTGTAAAGAAATACCTGAAACTGAGTAAGAGTTGTAATTGGCTCAACGATTCCACAGGCTGGACAGGAAGCATGACGCCGGCATCTGCACAGCTTCTGGGGAGGCCTCAGGAAACTCACAATCATGGCAGAAGGTGAAGGGGAAGTGAAGCACTTCACGTGGTCGGCACAGGAGGAAGGGAGGGGCAGGTGCCACACACTTTTAAACAGCCAGATCTCATGAGAACTCCATCACGAGAACAGCACCAAAGGGATGGTTCTAAGCCATTCATGAAGGATCCACTCCCAAGATCCAATTACCTCCCACCAGGCCCCACCTCTAACACTGGGGATTACAGTTCCACAGAAGATTTGGGTGGGGACACAAATCCAAACCATATCAGAAACTTTGAGATACCTTTCAACTGTGGAGTCATTTCAAACCGAGGCCTAGGAACTCACAGAGAAGGAGTCTCTGGGCCAATTAGCCAAGCCCAGACCTGGTGCTGCATTGAATCGCTTCTAATGCTGACAATTGGGAAGTGAGGACAATTTGCTCAGTGACTGCCTAAAGTCATAAAGGTGTTGTTTCCCTATATATGAAGGTTCAGCCAAAGCAGACATTAATAGTGGTCATTTTATCAGAAGTAGATATTTCAGATATCATCAATGTTTTAAGTCCCTAAATGATTATATTTTTATTGTTTTTACAGTTCTGAATGACTTCTGGAGAATAGTAAGTGTGTCCCTAAACATAGGATATAATTTTACCTAAAACTTTCATATACGTGTTGTGAGATAAATTGTGTTCCCCCAAAAAAGATAGTTCAACTCCGAAGCTAGTACCTATGAATGCAATCTTATTGGGAAATAGGGTCATTGCAGATGTAACCAAGTTAAGATGCTGAGTATGGTGGACTCTAAACCCAATACGACTGGTGACCTGACAAGCAAAGGAGGAAGCACAGATAGGCACTCAGAGAGAATACCACATGACAACAGAGGCAGAGATTGGAGTGATACAGATACAAGTCATGCAGCACCAAGGATTGCCAGCAAGTCCAGAAACTGAAAGAAAGACATGGGACAGATTCTGCCCAAGAGCCGTCACGGAGACAGCGTGGCCCTGCTGACACTGATTTTGGACTTTCAGCCTCCAGAGCTGTGACAGAATAAGGTAATGTTGTTTAAAGCCATCTGCCCTGTGGTGCTTACGTCTAGCAGCCCTAGAAACTAATATACACTGTATTAAGATTATTTTGGTGCTACATTTTAATAATTTTTTAAAAATATGATTAGGGCCAGGCACAGTGGCTCACACCTGCAATCCCAGCACTTAGGAGGCCAAAGCAGGTGGATCACTTGATGTCAGGCATTTGAGACCTGCCTGGCCAACATGGTGAAACCCTGTCTCTACTAAAAATACAAAAATTAGCTGGGCATAGTGGCTGCATGCCTATTGTTCCAGCTCCTTGGGAGGCTGAAGCAGGAGAATTGCTTGAACCTGGGAGGTGGAGGTTGCAGTGAGCCAAGATCTCACCACTGCACTCCAGCCTGGATGACAGAGAGAAACTCCATCTCAAATAAATAAATAAATTAATTAATTAATTAAAATAAAAACTACGATTAGGAGCTTTCTGTGACTCTCCTTTTCCCATCCCTCCCTACTACCTGAGAGTTGATGACATTTTCTGTTTTGTTTCTTCGTGTTTAATTGTATAGTCTCTGAGAACTAGATTTGATCTCAAGGGTAAGTACTCAAGGACAGGAAAATGAAAAGGAACTCATCATGACATTTGTGATGGTTAATATTGTCAACTTGCTTGGATTGAAGGATGGAAAGTATTGTTTCTGGATGTATCTAGGTGTTTCCAGAAGAGATTAACTTTTGAGTTGTTGGGCTAGGAGAAGACCCACCCTCAGGAAGACCCACCCACAATGTGGGTCATCCAATCGGCCCCAGCTTGGCTAGAAAAAGCCAGCGGAAGAAGGATGAAGGAGCAGGTTGGCTGAGTCTTCCAGCCTTCATCTTTCTCTCGTGCTGGATGCTTCCTGCCCTGGAACATCAGACTCCAAGTTCTTTGGCTTTTAGACTCTTGGACTTACACCAGTGGACTTACACCACTGAAGGCCCAAGAGCCCCTGTCAGCTTCCCTGCTTTTGAGGTTTTGGGACTCAGACTGAACCACTGCTGACTTCCTTGCTCCTCAGCTTGCAAACAGCCTGCTGTGGGACTTCACCTGGTGACTGTGTGAGTCAGTTCTCCTTAATAAACCCCCACTCATGTATACATCTATCCTATTAGTCCTGTCCCTCTAGAGAACCCTGACTAATACCACATCCAACTTCAAATTGCTTTTTTTCAACCATAAACCTTGGCTGGAGGTCAACCAAGTATTGGGTACTGTTCCAGGCACTTTAATTAAAAAGATAAAATAAGGTGCAGTTCTTGTCCTCAAAAATATCTTATTCTTAGGCGGAAAACACACACACCATCCCAAAACACTGTGATGAATGCTTTAAAGGGGTTTTGAGACTTCAGGTACATCAGAATCACCTAGAGGGCTTATTAAAACCCAAATGAGCAGGGCGCAGTGGCTCATAACCATAATCCCAACATTTTGGGAGTCTGAGGCAGGAGGATCACCTGAGCCTAGGAGCTCAAGACCAGCCTGGGCAACATGACAGAACCCCTTCTCTACAGAAAAACACAAAAATTAGCTGGGTATGGTGGTGCACACCTGTAGTCCCAGCTACTTGGGAGGCTGAGGTGGGAGGATTGCTTGAGCCCTGGAGGTTGAGACTGCAATGAGCCATGATCACACCACTGCACTCCAGTCTGAGAAACAGGGCTA
The DNA here is from genome assembly GCF_037993035.2 of Macaca fascicularis. NCBI lineage: Eukaryota > Metazoa > Chordata > Mammalia > Primates > Cercopithecidae > Macaca > Macaca fascicularis. The sequence goes on along the minus strand of NC_088376.1, from coordinate 24,677,562 downwards.
GACTCTGCCTCAAAAAAAAAATTTAAAAATAGGTCAGGTGCGGTGGCTTATGCCTGTAATCCCAGCACTTTGGGAGGCTGAGGCAGGAGGATCACCTGAGGTCAGGAGTTTGAGACCAACCTGGCCAACATGGTGAAACCCCATCTCTACTAAAAATACAAAAATTAGCCAGGTGGGCACCTGTAATCCCAGCTACTTAGGAGGCTGAGGCAGGCAAATTGCTTGAACCAGGGAGGCGGAGGCTGCAGTGAGCTGAAATGGCACCACTGCACTCCAGCCTGGGCAACAAGAGTGAAACTCTGTCTCAAAAAAATAAAAATAAATAAATAAATAAATAACCTAAATGAGTGAGCCCCAACCCCAGAGTAACTGATTCAGAAAGTCTTGAGTAGGGTCCAAGAGTTTGTGTTTCCAGCCAGTTCCCAGGTGCTGCTGCTGCTGGTGGTGGTGATGGTGATGGCTGGGAACTACACTTCAAGAACCACTGCTCTGAGAGAACAGTTTCAAATGTTAGATGATCTCAGCACCATAAGCAAATGCACCACAGAGGACTGGCATTTGAGCTGGGTTTAGGACAAGGAGTGAGGTTGGGTGTGGTGGCTCACGCCTGTAACCCCAGCAGTTTGAGAGGATGAGGCAGGTGGATGGGAGTTCAAGACCTTCCAGGCTCAAGCAATCCTCCCACCTCAGCCCCCCAAGTAGCTGGGACTACAAGCATATACCACTATTTCCAGCTAATTTTTAAATTTTGTGTAGAGATGGAGTCTTACCATGTTGCCCAGGTTGGTCTCAAACTCCTGGGCTCGAGTGATCTCTATCTATCTATATCGATATTTCTATATATCTATATAGATATATATATAGAGAGAGAGAGAGACAGAGAGAGAGAGATATTAAGGAATTGGCTCATGTGATTGTGGGGACTGGCAAATCCAAAATCTGTAGAGCAGCAGTTTAGGTAAGTGTTGATGTTGCAGTCTTGAGTCTGAAACCCACAGGGCAGGCAGCGACTGAAAACTCAGACAGGATTTCTATGTTACAGTTTTGAGGCAGAATTCCCTTCTGGGGAAACCTCAGTTTTTTGTTTTTTTTTTTTTTTTTCTTAAGGCTTTCAGTTGATTTAATGAGCCCCACCCATGTTATGGAGAGGAACTGGTTTTACTCAAATTCTACTGATTTTAATGTTAATCACACCTACAAAATACCTTCACAGCAACATCCAGACTAGTGTCTGACCAAACAACTGGGCACATAGCCTAGCCAAGGCAACACACAAAATTAACCATCACATGCCTCTTCCCTTCATGTCCGCTGGCTGCCCGGATAGTCCGTCAGTCTCTGGAGCCGTAGGGGCTTTGTTCTTTCTAGTCCCTTTGCCTGTAATACGTTCCCCTTCTTTATTTACCTGGTGTCTCAGGTTAATAATCATACCCTAGAAAAGCCCTGATTGATTCCCATAATTTAGTTAGGATCCCCTGGTGTGACCCTACCCAGCTTCCTATATTTTTCTTTCCCATCCTTTGTATACTTTTAAAAATGTGAACATTTATAAATAATTGTTTTGACTTTTCCCTCTTGGACTGGAAGCTCCTCATGGTATCCTACTCTTCCTATAGTGCCAGACACATAGTAGGTGCTCATGAAAACCTTATGGCTTCTCTAAATGATGTACAGACCTGGAAGCCTTCTCAGGGAGTCTTATGTACAAGTAAGGAGTCTCATGAGAGTCAAACAGCAGGATTTAGGCCCAGGTCTTCTAACACCAAGTGAGACATCTTCTCCCTGCATGCTCCAGTTTCAGGGCAGAACCCCAAGTGTCCCATTCTGAGCTGCCTGACTTATTTTGCCTTACTAAGAAAGTCAGAGAGCCTCTCTGACCCTCAGTCTCCAAATTCACAAATGAAATCCATGTGAAGAGGGAGCTTCTTTTCACAACTTAATATGGTAGGACCAGTGGATCAAAAGTGGATACCAAGAGCTACAATCTCATGCCTCCATACCTCCCATTCCACCCCATCTTCTGAGAAACTTTTCAGACTAGATACTAAGGAAGGCAACAATGTATTAAATGCTCACTACGTGCCAAAGACAGTTCTAGTGCTTTTGGGTATATCTTCTCACTTACGCTTCACCTACTTATATACTAGTATTAGCCGCATTTTAGACACGGGGAAACTAAGACATGGAAACTTGACCAAATCTGACAACCAATTGATGGTAGATCTAGAATTTCAACCTAAATGGTCAAGATCCACAGGCTGTGTTGCTGTTGTTGTTGTTGATGTTTTGTTTTGAGACTCTCGCTCTGTCTCCCAGGCTAGAGTGCAGTGGTGCCATCTCAGCCTTGATCTCCTATGCTCAAGCGATCCTCCCACCTCAGCCTCCCAAGTAGCTGGGACTACAGGTGCGCACCACCATGCCCAGCCAATTTTTTTTATTTTTTGTAGAGATGGGGTCTCATTTTGTTGCCAGGCTTGTCTCAAACTCCTGAGTTCAAGTGATCCTCCCGCTTTGACCTCCCAAGGTGCTGGGATTACAGGTGTGAACCACCACGCCCAGCCATAGCCTGTGTTCTTAATTGCTTTGCCTTAGAAGAGATGACCCTTAATGGATCTAAAGCAGTCAGGCCAATGAAATCAAATGTGAGCCATAAAATGTGAGTCACATATGTGATTTTAACTTTCCTAGTGACCACCTTAAAAAAGAAAAATGAGGTTTTTTATTTTTTTGAGACGGAGTCTCACTTGGTCGTCAGGCTGGAGTGCAGTGGCACGATCTTGGCTCACTGCAACCTCTACCTCCCGGGTTCAAGCAATTCTCCTGCCTCAGCCTCCTGAGTAGCTGGGATTACAAGCGCACACCACCGCGCCTGGCTAATTTTTGTATTTTTAGTAGAGACGGGGTTTCATCATGTTGACCAGGATGGTCTCAATTTCTTGACCTCGTGATTCACCCACCTCAGCCTCCCAAAGTGCTGAGATTACAGGCATGAGCCACTGCGCCCGGCCCGAAATTATTTTTAGTAGTTTATTTAACCCAGTATATTTTAAAATCTATCATTTCAACATGTATTCAATATAAATAATTATGAGATAGTTTACATTGTTTTTTTGTACTCAGTCTTTGAAGTCTGGTGAGTATTTTATACCTCCCAATTCGGCCTAGCCACATTTCAAGTTCTCAGTAGTACTTGTGACTGGCACCTACCATATGGCAACTGGACTGAGCATGTCTAAAGGAACTCTCAGTGTAACCCTTAGACACTGAAATAACCACGCTGCTCTTACTGCCTACACACTGTCCCGGACAGGGACTGCCAAGCTCTGCCTGCTTTAGGATGCCGATCAGTTATTGGAATACCTGAGCCTGCCTCTCAACTCAGTCTTGGGTGTTGGGGGCTTATCACCGTCTTCATAAACTGCAGCTGTCTTTCACCCCATGGACAAAAATCCAGAGTCCATAGTCCCTGTCACGTAGATTAGGCTCTTGGTTTGCCAGTGGTGAGGCAGCCAGTTCTGTGCACTCACCCTGAGCCTCTCACTCCCTCTCTGCCTGGAACGAGTCCAACTTGGTGAGTCAGGGCATGAGTTATGAGTAATCCAGAAGGCCCTGGAACAATTGTCTTCCTGACTTTTGAATCACCCGATCCTCTCTGGGATCAGATCAAGTTGGGGGAGTTGGTTCCGTTGGTTGGCAGGGGTGGCCCCCCTGCTGAGATATCTCAGCTGGTCCCTCCTTTTTCTCTTGGCTTCCTGACAGTCCAGGCATTTGACGGAGGGATCTTAAATTTTCGGGAATTGCTTTTGCAGGGAATTTATCATAAACCCACCAGCCCCTTCACGTGGCTTCCATTCTCTCAAGGTTTAGTTCACTGGTTTTGGAGTCCCCCACTACCTCTTTTTCCTTTACAAAGCTCTAAACATTAAAACATAACTCAGGAAGCTAGAGAGTGGTTTAAATAAAATGAAAAATCAAAAGACAATTATGGTTATGGTGTGTTGTCAGCTTCTCACGTGTCTGAGACCAGTCTTTCCACCCGAACCCTCACCCAGAAAACTCTGCAGATTCTACTTTCGGGCCCCTCTGCCCACAGTATTGGCAGACAGACTTTTATACACTGGTGCAAAATTTAAAATTCTTCCAGGAGAAAGAAGTGCTCCAATCCTAGAGGGACTCTCATGTTGAAATATAACAATGGAGTTAATTAGCATTGCAGGGCTCACAAAACCGCCTCCAGGGGCTCCTTCTCAGATTTAAATCAGGGCTGTGTGCAAGATGGAACAGCTCCCACAGAGAGACCCCTTCCACCAACAGCTCTGACCACCGTTTTTCATCCTTCTCCTTTGGCTCTGGGAGGAGGAACAGCTGAGCCTGGATGGGTGGGCAGCATTTACCAGCTGCATGCTAACAGTGCCCAGGGCCCCTTCCCTGCCCACCTCCTGCCTTCCCCTCAGCACTTTGCTTCTGAAGCCAGATCTCCTTAACCCTTTAGGTTCACACTTATCCCTGTCCTAGAGTGGCAGCGGTTAGGTGAGCCTGGACTTTTCCAGGTTGGGGAAGAAGTCAGGGGGGCCTTTGTTCCAAGCACTCCTTTCAGCTCAGCCTAAGAAAGTGCATTTTCTAAATGACCCTGCCGTTTTTTTGTATCCTGGACATGAGCTAGATACCTGCTTCACAGATTCTCTGCATGCGTTTCACAACCTTGCCTGGTAGGTATTCTAATCTCCATTTTACGAAGGAGGAAACTAGGACTGAGAGAGGAAGTGGTGTTTCTAAGAAGTTGAACCTGCATAAAAGATAGTTCTAGGATCCCAACCCAAGTCTGTCTTGCTCCAAAGACCCATGCCAGGAACACTGTTCCCCATCCATCCCCAGGCCAAAATGGGGGAGATGCTGCTGCACTATTACTGCTACAAATGCTAGTGATGATAATAGGAGCAACAAATACTTTGTAACAGATGACATTTTGCAAAGATGGGTAACTAACTAAACATTACACAGAAGGCCCTGGTCAGAGCTGTTAGGGACTGGTGGGAAGTGTCTGCTCTGCGCAAGCTATCCCATCTCACACACAGCCTTGATTTAAATCTGAAGAGTGGCCTGGGTAACATAGTGAGACCTTGTCTCTACAAAAAAATAAAAAGCCAGGCGTGGTGACGCATGCCTATAGTCCCAGGTATTGGGAAGCCTAAGACAGGAGGCTGAGCCCAGGAGATTGAGGCTGTAGTGAGCTATAATTGTGCCACTGCACTCTGGCCTGGGTGACAATAAGACCCCGTCTCTATAAAATAAAATAAAATCTAAGGAGTTTGTTCAGGGGGTTTATGAGCCATGCTGTGAAACATATGAGTATAGACATCTGTATTGATATCTATTTCTAAACAGGCATACCTCAGAGATATTGTGGGTTTGGTTCCAGACCACACCAATAAAGTGACTATCACAATAAACTGACTCACACAAATTTTTCAGTTCCCCAGTGCATATAAAAGTTATGCTTATAAGGCCGGGCGCGGTGGCTCACGCCTGTAATCCCAGCACTTTTGGAGCCCAAGGCAGGCGGATCACGAGGTCAGGAGATCAAGACCATCCTAGCTAATACGGTGAAACCCTGTCTCTACTAAAAATACAAAAAAAAATTAGTCGGGTGTGGTGGTGGGCACCTGTAGTCCCAGCTACTTGGGAGGCGGAGGCAGGAGAATGATGTGAACCCGGGAGCTGGAGCTTGCAGTGAGCCGAGATTGTGCCATTGCACTCCAGCCTGGGTGACAGAGCAGGACTCCGTCTCAAAAAAAAAAAAAAAAAAAAAAAAAACACACAGAAGTTATGCTTATAATATACTGTAGTCTGTTTATGTAATGGCATTATGTATAAAAAACTGTATATACCTTAATTTAATTATTTATTTTCTCAGCCTGGTTCAAGGGGGAATCTTAATTTTAAAAGTCTTTATTGCTAAAAAATGCTAATGATCAGGCTGAGCACGGTGGCTCACACCTGTAATCCCAGCACTTTGGGAGGCTGAGGTGGGTGGATCACCTGAGGTCAGGAGTTCAAGACCAGCCTGGTCAACATGGCAAAACTGCATCTCTACCAAAAATACAAAAATTGGCCGGGCATTGTGGCATGCCCCTGTGATCCCAGCTACTTGGGAGGCTGAAGCACAAGAATTGCTTGAACCCAGGAGGCGGAGGTTGCAGTGAGCTGAGATTGAACCCCTACACTCCAGGCTGGGCAACAGAGCGAGACTCCCTCTCAAAAAAAAAAAAGAAAAGAAAAGAAAAATGCTAACAATCATCTGAACCTTCAGCAAGTCATAATCTTTTTGCTGGTGAAGAGTCTTTCCTCCATGCAGATGGCTGCTGACTGATCAGGGTGGTGGCTGCTGAAGGCTGGAGTGGCTGTGGTAATTTCATACAATAAGACAACAGTGACGTTTGCTGCATTGATTGGTTTGTCCTTTCATGAAAGATTTCTCTGTAGCATCCAATGCTGTTTGATAGTATTTTACCCACGGTAGAACTTTGTTCACAATTGAAGTCAATTCTCTCAAACTCTGCTGCTGCTTTATCAACTAGGTTCATATAATAATCTAAATCCTTTGCTGACATTTCAACAGTGTTCACAGCATCTTTACTAGGAGTATATTCCATCTCAAGAAACCACTTCCTTTGCTCATTCATAAGAAGCAACTCCTTATCTGTTCAAGTTTGATCATGAGATTGCAGCAATTCAGGCACATCTTCAGGATCCACTTCTAATTCTAGTTCTCTTGCTAGTTCCACCCCATCTGCAGTTACTTCTTTCACTGATATTTTGAACCCCTTCAAGACATCCATGAGGGTTGGAATCAACTTCTTCCAAACCGCTGTTAATATTGATATTTTGACATTCTCCCAGGAATCATGAGTATTCTTATGGCATCTAGAATAGTGAATCATTTCCAGAATGTTTTCAATTTATTTTTCCCAGATCCTTCAAAGGAATCACTGTTTATGGCATCTACAGCCTTACAAAATGTATTTCCTAAATAATAAGACTTGCAAGTCAAAATCACTCCTTGATCCATGGACTGCAGAACAGATATTGTATTAGCAGGCATGAAAACAACATTCGTCTCCTTGTACATCTCCATCAGAGCTCTTGGGTGACCAGGTGCCTTGTCAATGAGCAGTAATATTTTGAAAAGAATCTTTTTTTTCTGAGCAGTAGGTCTCAACAGTGGGCTTAAAATATTCAGTAAACCATGCTGTAAATAGATGTGCCATCCAGGCTTTGTTGTTCCATTTATAGAGCACTGGCAGAGTAGATTTAGCATGATTCTAAAGGGCCCTAGGATTTTCAGAATGGCAAATGGGCATTGGCTTCAACTTGAAGTCATCAGTTCCATCAGTCTTTAAGAGAGTCAGCCATTCTTTTGAAGCTTTGAAACCAGACATCTACTTTTCCTCTCTAACTAGAAAACTCCTAGATAGCATCTTCTTCCAAGAGAAGGCTGTTTCATCTATGTTGAAAATCTATTGTTTAGTGTAGCCACTAAACATCAGTTATCTTGGCTGGATCTTCTCAGTAACTTGCGGCAGCTTCTACCTCAGCACTTGCTGCTTTACCTTTATGTTATAGAGACGCTTTCTTTCCTTAAACCTCATGAACCAACCTCTGCTGGCTTCCAACTTTGCTGCAGCTTCCTCACCTCTCTTCAACCTTCATAGAATTGAAGCGAGTTAGGGCCTTGCTCTGGATTAGGCTTTGGTTTAAGTGAATGTTGTGGCTGGTTTGATCTTCTATCAAGACCATTCAAACATTCTCCATATTAGCAGAAAAGCTATTTCACTTTCTTAACATTTATATGTTCACTCGAGCAGCACTTTTAATTTCCTTCAAGAACTTTTCCTTTGCATTCACACTTTTTAACTGTTTGGTACAAGAGGCCTGGCTTTTGGCCTGTCTTAGCTTTCAACATGCCTTCCTCACTAAGCTTCATCATTTCTAGCTTTTGATTTATTAGTATTATTATATTATTGTTACATTATTATTGTTATTAATAAATCCTTTTTCTTCATGCAATTCGCTTTTGATTTAAATTGAGAGATGCGAGACTCTTCCTTTCATTTAAATACTTAGAGGCCACTGTGGGTTATTAATTGGCCTAATGTTAATATTGTTGTGTCTCCGCGAATAGAGAGGCCTGAGAGGGAGAGAGATGGGGAAATGGCCAGTTGGTGGAGCAGTCAGAACACACACAACATTTATCAATGCATTTCACTGTCTTATATGAGTGCAGTAAATGGTGCCCCAAAACAATTATAATAGTAACATCAAAGATCACTGATCACAGATCACCAAAACAGATATAGTAATAATGACTAAGTTTGAAATATTGTGAGAATTACCAAAATGCGACATGAAGACATGAAGTGAGCACATGCTGTTGGAAAAATGGTGCCTAAAGTCTTGCTCAATGTAAGGTTGCCGCAGACCTTCCATTTTTTAAAAAACAAAACAAACCACAATATCTGCAAAGCACAATGAAGTGAGAAGCACAATAAAACAAAGTGTGCCTGTATGTAATCACCAATCTCTCATGTAATGGGTTATAGATCTATCTCCTATCCTCCTGTACTGTGACAATGTGACTAACACCTGTCCCCTGAAAGATAGAGCCTATTTCCCCTCTGATATGGTTTGGCTCTGTGTCCCCACCCAAATCTCGTGTCGAATTGTAATCTCCAGTGTTGGGTGAAGGGCCTGATGCAAGATGATTGTATCATGGGGGTGGATTTCCCTCTTGCTGTTTTCATGATAGTGAGTTCTTGCAAGATCTTGTTGTTTAAAAGTGTGTAGCACTTTCCCCTTCTCCTTCTGTCCTGTTCCACCATGGTAAGATGTTCCTGCTTCCCCTTTGCCTTCTGCCATGATTTTAAGTTTCCCGAGGCTTCTCCAGCCATGCTTCCTGTACAGCCTGTGGAACTCTGAGTCGATTAAACCTCTTTTCTTCATAAATTACCCAGTCTCAGGTAGTTCTTTATAGCAGTGTGAGAATGGACTAATACACCCTCCTCTTGAAACTGTGTGTCTTATAACTGCTCCAGGAAATAGAATATGGTTGTAGTGTTGCTGTGTAGCTCTTGAGGTTAGATCATAAAGGACTCAGGTCTCTCGCATGCTGCACTCATCCTCAGTGTTCAACCCAGGGCGCATCTGCTTCCAAGCTCACTCACATGCGTCAGGACCTTGCTGTTGGCTGCAGACGTCAGTTCCTTGACACGTGGGCCTCTCCGTAGGACTACTCACAATATGGAAGCTTGCTTTTCCCACTACAGAGAGAGAGAGAGAGAGAAGCTGCAGTCTCAACAAACTAATCTCAGAAGTGACATTCATCACTTTAGCCATGGTCTACTTGTTAGAAGCCAGGTCACCAGGTCCAGCCTGAGTGAAATTACACAAGGGAAGAAATTAACAGGATATGAACACCAGGAGCAAGATGCCTGGGGCCATTTTAGCAGCCACCTGCCTGCACCACGGCTTCCTTTTTTATTTTTATTTTTTTTCTTTCAGAAACTGGGTGTGGCTCTGTCACCCAGGCTGGAGTGCAGTGGCACAATCATAGCTCACTGCAGATTCGAACTTCTGGACTCAAGCAATCCTCTCACCTCAGCCTCCCGAATAGCTGAGACTGCAGGTATGAGCCACTGAGCCCAGGCTACAGCTTCCTTTATTGATCCTTTCAACTGGGCATTGCTGTGCCCATTGTACAGATGCAGACACTTAGGCACACAGGGCTAAGCCCTTAGATGGGATTCACATGGTAAACAGGCAGAGGAACGTATTTTAGCATAAATGTTCTGGCTGCTTTGCCTCCTCAGGAACTTCAATACAAGGAATGATGGGCTGCAGAGGACACGGGTTCCATTCATGTATTTAAAACTCTCAGTAACTTTTCTAAACTTACTTATTTAGCTAAAAGACTGCAGGTTTGTATAGTCCTAAGCCTTCCCCTCCTCTCTATGTTGAGGCTGCAGGACCATGAAAAACACTGATAGAATTTCTGGGCCCTTCTCCACCCTGGCTGCACTTGTGGAGATTTGAAAAGTACTGTTGCCCGGACCATACCCCAAATCCATAATATCAGAATTTCTGGAGGTGGGACCCAGGCACTGAGATTTTCTTTAAAAAAAGAAAAAGTTTCCTCAAGTGTCTTTTTGTCTTACAAAAAAAAAAAAAAAAAAAAAAAAAAACCTGAAAAAATTTAAATAACTTAAAAAAATTTAAATAACTTGAAATTTCCCTCAAATGTCTTTTTGTCCTATGGAAAAAATAAATAAATAAATAAATAAAACTAAAAATATCTGTTTTTAAATGCTCCCAAAATGATTCCAATGTGCATTCAATGTGATAGCATCACCAAAGATCTCAGTAAAATGTAGCGTCAGAATGACGCGGCAGGTCTGGGCTGGGGTCTAGAATCTAAACTTCTAACAAGTTCTCCATTGATGCTAGGGCCACGGGTCCACAAACCACATTTTGCGGATCATCGTTTTAGGGCAGTGGTTTGCAATCTTGGCTACACATTGGAATCAGTGTGGAAGCCTGAGAAATGCTGACGTCTGAAGTGCAGTCCTAGAAGTCTATATTCCATTGGTGTGGGTTGAGGCCTCAGCATCAGGAGGCCCTCAGGTAATTCCAGCACGCAGCCAAGGCCGTGAACTGCTGCTCTGACTGCTGACTGAGGTCTCCCATCACAGCTTCCCTAAGTCTAGCCCCTGCCACCCCCACACCTAGCCTCCACTCCTAAACTGTGTCTTCTCCCACCCCCTTTCCTCCCTGATGCTCTTCCCTGCATACGCACCTGTCTTTGGTGTGGTTTAACAGCAGCAAGGTAGGCCCCCAGGTCCCCTGACATCTTTCTCCAGGTGCAGAGAATTCCACCATGAGCAATTCATCTCTGTGTGTTGAGCATCACTCTCTCCTTGGGGGCCTGTTAAGAATGTAACATTCCCAAGAAGGGTAGCACATTACATCACTAACAAATCACAAAATGCTCCTACCTGGCTTCCCTGCTGTCTATCATCCAATCTCCAAAATGTAGCCAGAAGGGTCTTTCTAAAATGCAAAATCAAATTACACCCTTGCTTAAACTCTCTAGTAGTTCCCATTGCTTTTTTTTATTTTATTGTTTATTTTTGAGACAAAGTCTCACTCTGTCACCCAGGCTGGAGTGCAGTAGCACAATCTTGGCTTACTGCAACCTCCTCCTCCCAGGTTCAAGGGATTCTCCTGTCTTAGCCTCTCAGAGAGCTGGGATTACAGGTGTGCACCACCATGTTCGGCTAATTTTTGTATTTTTAATGTATTTTAAATTTTGTATTTTCACCGTGTTGGCCAGGCTGGTCTTAAACTCCTGACGTCAAGTCTGCCTGCCTTGGCCTCCCAAAGTGCTGGGATTAGAGGCGTGAGCCATTACGCCCAGCCCCCATTGCTTCCTTTAGGGCGCTCCAGCCCATCTCTCCCCTTCTGCAGCCATCTGTTACCTTTACCACTTTAGCCACCTGTTACCTTTACCAGCCACATTCCAGTCACTGGGTCCTATGCAGTTCTAGAACCTGCCCTGCTCCCCTGCCTTTGCTCTTGCTCCTGCGTCTGTTCTGAGGCCAACTCCTCTGGCAAGACTCGGCAAAACTGGCCTTCCTGGGGAGCTTCCTTGATCCTCATCCCCCAAACCCAGTAGTGAGATGAGGAGAACATCCTCAGATGGCAGGCCCACGACCCTACTAACCTGCCCCTCTGTGTCCACAGTGCCTAGCCCTGTACTCACACAGTGCTTGGGAAGGGAGGCAGGGAGGGAAGAAGCAAGCTGGGCACTTAAATGGAGAAGAGGGAAAATTACAAAAGGAAGATAAAGAGAAGAAAAAGGGGAAGGAGATGCCTACCGGCAGACATCCTGCTTCAGCGCTTTATTGGGTGATTTTGTCCTGGGCCTTCAGGATGACAATTTCTTCTTTGCAAAGCATCCTATAGCTGACAGTGCTCTGGCCTAGGCTCCAGGTTCTTGAAGGGTCCCTTGAAAATGAAAAGATGATGCAGCAAACTTTCTTGCCAAACACATCCTCTCTGTCCGATAACTCTCAGAAAACCCCAGTTGGCCAGCCACGGTGGCTCATGCCCACAATCTCAGCACTCTGGGAGGCTGAGGTGGGAAGATCACTTGAGGCCAGGAGTTCAAGACCAGCCTGGGCAACATAGTGAGACTTCAGCTCTACAAAAATTTTAACAATTAGCCGGGAACAGTGAGGCACACCTGTAATCCTATCCACTTGAGAGGCTGGAGGGGATTACTTGAGCCCAGGAGTTCAAGTCTGCAGTGAACCATGATCACACCACTGCCCTCCAGCCTGGGTGACAGAGTGAGACCCTGTCTTTATATACATACATACATAAAATAAAAGACCCCAGTCCTAATTCAAAAATAATGACTCAGGAAATAAAAATGTGCACACCCTTAAGATTATTGACCCCTGAACTTTAGGGGCTGCACCTCTAGAAGGCTGCTTCTCTGCCAGCTTGGAGTTGGATCCCAAAGGAAGATGAAGTTAATGTTATTTCCATCGTGACCTTTCTTCTCTCCTCTCCATTCTCCCTTTTCTCTCTCCTTGTACGTTCCACCCATTCTCTCTCTGTAGTGCTGGTTTCTTTTCCATGTTTCTTGGTATAATTTGATTAAATTAGAGCCTTAGCCTTGTTTTGCACATGACATGTCCAGCTTTGAAAATCCCAGCCTGGAACATACCCTGTCCTGCCTAGGTCAGCCACCCTTGGTCTGGTTTTCTGCAAAGCTACCCGTGATGGATGAGAGGGGCATTCTTGCCACTCTCACTAGCACACTGAGTGTGGGGGCTGTTCCCAGCGAGCCTGTTGTAATGCAAGTGAATGAGAGTGACATTGAATCCCCTCTAACATAGAACAAAAGCCAATCATTTGATAATTATGATTTTTTAACTGTCTTTAGTAATAAACAACTAGTTACTTTCCTATAAAATGAATCGAGGTAGGCCAGGTGCAGTGGCTCATGCCTGTAATCTCAGCACTTTGGGAGGCCGAGGCTAGCAGATCACTTGTGGTCAGGAGTTCAAGACTAGCCTGGCCAACATGGTGAAACCTCGTCTCTACTAAAAATACAAAAATTAGCTGGGCATGGTGGTGCATGCTTGTAATCCCAGCTATTGGGAGGCTGAGGCAGGAGGATAGCTTGAACCTGGGAGGCAGAGGTTGCAGTGAGCTGAGCTGAGATTGCACCACTGCACTCCAGCCTGGGTGACACAGCAAGACTCCATCTCTGGAAAAAAAGAAGAGGAGGAAGAAGAAGAAGAGGAAGAGGAAGAAGAAGAAGAAGAAGAAGAAGAAGAAGAAGAAGAAGAAGAAGAAGAAGAAGAAGAAGAAGCAGCAGCAGCAGCAGCAGCAGCAGAAGCAGCAGCAGCAGCAGCAGCAGCAGCAGCAGCAGCAGCAGCAGCAGCAGCAGCAGCAGAAGCAGAATCAAGGCAGGGTGCAGTAGCTCTCACCTATAATCCCAGTACTTTGGGAGGATCACTTGAGCCCAGGAGTTCGAGACCAGCCTGGGCAACAAAATGAGACCCGTCTCTACCACAAATACAAAAATTAGCTGGACAAGGTGGCATGCACCTGTAGTCCCAGCTACTCCTGAGGCTGAGGTGGGAGAATCACTTGAGCCCAGAAATTCAAGGATGCAATGAGCCATGATCACTCCACTGCCCTCCAGACTGGGTTCCAGAGTGAGACTCTGTCTCAAAAATCAAAAAAAGAAAACAAAAAAGAATCACAATATATTACATGTATTCTAAACCAGAGACCTCAAATATGCATGTAAAACACCTTTGAAAATATTAACATAATTAATGCTATGCTTCCTTTCACGAAGATGTTTAGGGACTTACTAGGGATTGACATGACTTTTTTTTTTTTTTTTGAGATGGAGTTTTGCTCTTGCCCCGGCTGGAGCGCAGTGGCGCGATCTTGTCTCACTGCAACCTTCACCTCCTGGGTTCAAGTGATTCTCCTGCCTCAGCCTCCTGAGTAGCTGGGATTACAGGCACCTGCCACCACGCCCAGCTAATTCTATATTTTTAGTAGGGACGGGCTTTCACCATGATGGTCAGGCTGGTCTTGAACTTCTGATCTTAGGTGATCCGCCCGCCTTGGCCTCCCAAAGTGCTGGGATTACAGGCGTGAACCACCGCGCCTGGCCAACATAACTTTAAAAATACAGAATTTCTTGAACTTATAGCATAAGTGGAGTAGATGGTGTGATTTCTTGTCATAGAGCACCATGTAAGACATACTGGGTGCTCAGAAATAATAAAAGGTTCATAGATTGAGAGAGTAGAAGATGGGAGTTGCCCAGCCGTCACGCTGCATCGTCATCTGTTGCGTTTCCAGCTCACCTCTGAGCTCCTTGGACTGCAGTGTAGTGCCTGACACACAGTAGGAAATAAATGTTTATTGAACTGAATTGCTTGTCTAATGGCTGAGCCAGTAAAGCAGATGTAAAAAGAAATTGCCCCACTCTGAAAACTCCCTTTGGATTTTTGCCAAAACTCTATTTCAGCACATTCTGTTAGGATTAAAGATACATTTACTCACAGGAAAAAATAAAATTGGAAGTCACTCTCTCTTTTTTCTCATCGTGTTAAAAAAAATCTTTTGAAATCATCCTCTGCCATTTCTTATCCATCAGCATTACATTAATAAGATATGTTGCTGTGAAGATGCCTCCTTTAGACACATCAAATGGATTAATGTTGGCACTTTATCAGGTACAATTTCTGTTTCTATAAAACATCTTTAGACACATAAAAACTACTTAAATGAGAAGGAGAAAACCCTTCCCTTTTCCCATCATTCAGTCAACTCTGCGGGAAAAACTGACATTTCTAGTGGCTGCGGTTCTGTTCCCTCCTGTAGGAGCCATTGCGCTGTGAAGAGCCAGCTTCTTGCTGTGAATCCCTCTCTCGTCAAGGGCTCTAACAGCCTGGGGAGCCGGGCCGGCTGATTAACAGGGCTTTAGCCAGCAGGCACCAGGTGGAACGAAGAGAGGAAGGTAACAAAGGAGGGGCATGGAGCTGAGCAGGATTCACGTCTTGCAAATTGCTTGGAAAATCTTTCTAGTTCCTATCCTTGGAGGAAAAATAGGGCAGAAGCTAACCTGGGGTCATCCCAGTGGACACCTAGAAATGCAATCCAGCACACCTGTGTAAACCATTATTTCCTGGCACACTCCCCACCGTTTTATTAATTCTTAGCCTCGGATGCACAAGGAATAACTAGGCTAGTGGTTCTCAAACTGTGGTCCCTGGACCAGCAGCATCACCATAACCTAGAAACTTGCTAGTTTTTTTTTTTTTTAACTGAGTGGCTGTTACAGACAGAAGCCATCATATATCTGTCACATGCCTTGTTTCTTTAATTATCAAAATAATCCTTTCAAATAGATATTAGACCATCCTTAAGGACTGAACTGTGCCCCGCCCCCGTAAGTTGAAACTCTAACCCCCAGAACCTTAGACTGTAACTGTATTCAGAGCCGAGGTCTTAAAAAGGGTGATTCATTTAAAATGAGGCCATTAGGGTGGGCCCTAATCCAATCTGACTGGTGTCCTTATAAGAAGAGGAAATTTGGACACAGAGAGAGACACCAGGGATGTGTGTTCACAGAGAAAAGGCCATATGAGGACACAGAGGGAAGGCGGCCATCTGCAAGGCAAGAAGAGAGACCTCAGAAGAAATCAGCACCTTGATCTTGGAATTCCAGCCTCCAGACTGTGACATGTAAATTTCTGGCTGGGCACAGTGGCTCACGCCTATAATCCCAGCACTTTGGAAGGCCGAGGCAGGCGCATCACCTGAGGTCGGGAGTTCGAGACCAGCCTGACCAACATGGAGAAACCCCCGTCTCTACTAAAAGCTGAGGCTGGAGAATCGCTTGAACCCGGGAGGCAGAGGTTGTGGTGAGCCGAGATGGCGCCATTGCACTCCAGTCTGGGCAACAAGAGTGAAACTCCATCTCAAAAAATAAATAATAAATAAATAAATTTCTGTTGTCTAAGCCACCTAGTCTGGAATTTTGTTATGACAGCCTCAGCAAGCTAATATAATGGGCAATAAAGTGTTTCTCTGGAGAACCCCGATCCAACCATTTTTTACAATCCAGACAATCAAGATAGCTATACCTAACTCTTACCCAATACTCGCTGTTAGGTACTTTGCAAGTGCATGTCATTTAATTGCCATATAGGTCCCATTAAAAGGCTCATTTGGCAGATGACGCACTGAGGCTTAGAGAGAGGAGAAATGATTTGCCCAGTTCGGCCCAGCCGGCAAATGGTAGAGGAGGGTTTTGAAAGCAAGCAGCTAGAGCCCAAGGTTTGTGTATGAACCACGATTCTCCACTGCCTCCCCTGCTGGCACACCTGCGTGAAGACTTCAAGTTCATTGTGCAGTGCTCTGCAGCAATTCATGGGCATAATGTCACTCTCATCCCACTTTTACAGATAAGAAAACTGAGGCTTGGTAAAAATGAAGGAAATGGCCTGCGGTCACTCAGCTTGCAAGTGACAGAGCAGAGAATTAAGCCAGGGCGCTTTCCTTTCACCGAACAGACTTCTAACCAGGAAGTCTTATTTGTTTCCAGGTGCATTTGTGTTTTCATAGGACATTCCTGAAAGCCTTCAGGAGAGTACATCTTTGAGGGAAGAATTTAACAAGAAGCAGGAGAATGTCATTAATAATATTATTATTGTAATATATAACACATCTTCTCTGAGCTCAGCATTGTGCTAGGGACTGGATCCTCTCACACATTTTGTGTCTTAGACACAAAATGCCGTGGCATCTACAGTCTCTGCAGCCATAAAAAGGGGCAGTTAGCCAAATAAAGGAGTCAGGTTGCCAGAGAAATCCTGACTCCCCAACTCACGAGCTGGAAGACCTTGGACAATTTACAGAACCTCCACATGCCTCAGTTTCCTCATGCGTAAAATGGGAGTGATTATGATAATAACAGCTTCTGTCTCCTAGGCTTGTGAAGAGCAACCGGGTTAATACAGGCAAGGGGCTTAGAATTGCGTCGGGCCAGTGGCAAAAGCTTTTGTAAGTATCTCCTGCTATTATTATGAGACGGACTGAAACATGCCTCTGGTCTCTCGTCAAATAAATGTTCAGGGATCTTCATTTCAGCCTCAGGTTGTCAAGAACTGTTCCAACAACTAAGGATGAGCTCTATGCAAGTCCATGTAAGTTCATTTCTGAGTGCAATGGGGAAGAGAAATGGGGAGAAGATGGTTTTACAGTGTGCATGATGTGTCCACGATTATCGCTTGCCAAACCCAGCCTTGACAATTATTAATAGTAAATAGTATTCTATCTATTAAACCACCAATATCCCCCAATTTTCCCTGTCACTTTTCTGCCAAGCCCCTGTCAAAATGCTGTCTCATTAATAAAAATAATAATGATAATAACATAAGTTGCCCAGTATATGTTAAAACCATAAGCCAACAGTAACAGCAGAACAATCTGAAGCTTTATTTTGCAGCATCATGTTTGTTAGTGATGTTGTTATTGACAATAACAGAAGAGCAGGTCTGTACTCTCAGTGAAGGGATAAGGGCAGGAAGAGAAATTTCAGAGAAACATTTTGGACATGCACAAAGGCCCACATCCAGCGGTACTCATTACTTATTTCAGCACTAGCAGTAACCTCAATGTCCATCAAAAACAGACTGAGTGAATACAATTATGGGACAACCGTGTGGTGGAATGAGGTGCAGTAGTAGAAAAGAATGAGATGTATGTAGTAATTCTGATACAGAACTCTCTGAGATAAGTGATACGTAAAAAGGCAAAACACACTTCAAATGGGTGAATTGTACAGTATGTGAATTAGCTCAATAAAGCTGTTATTTTGTTTTTAAAGAAAGTCACAGAAGTGTGTTGTGTGCTACCATTTGTCATTTTAAAAGTGCCTATATGTAAGTACCAATGTCTGTATTGACTATCTGGGTGGATAAGCAAGAAACTGAAACCTTCTCTGAGAGGGGAATGACAGTTAAGAGTAGGAGGGAGAGTTTATTTTTACTGTAATCCATGTGCAATTATGATTTTTTTTTTGAAATCATGTTAAAGTATTTCCCACTCAATCAAGATAGTCATTCTGCAACAAAGAGAAAAGAAAAGGAGGAATAAATGTGTGTTGAATGATACAGAGTGCTGGGCACTGTTCTAAATCATGCAATCATGTATGCCCACAAGATACGTATTATTGGTTATTATTATTCCCATTTTACAGAGGGGCAAAGTAGCTTCCCTGCACCAGGTCTCACAAGTGGGAGGTTCAGCCAGTGAAATCTGCTGAAATTCACCAGCTGCTTCTCCAGCTTCTTTGGATTTCTGGAATCTTACAATTTGAGACTCCCCAAAGAAGGGTCCTCAAGATAAAGCAAGCTAAAGTGTTTAAAAAGGTAAAAACATCTCACAAGTAATTATCTTTTTTGTATTTATTTATTTTGGAGATAGAGTCTTACTCTGTCACCCAGGCTAGAGTGCAGTGGTGTGATTTCAGCTCACTGCAACCTCGGCCTTCCGGATTCAAGTGATTCTCCTGCCTCAGCCTCCTGAGTAGTTGGAATTACAGGCATGCACCACTACGCCCAGCTAATTTTTTTGTATTTTTAGTAGAGACAGAATTTCACCATGTTGGTCAGGCTGGTCTTGAATCCCTGACCTCAAGCGATCCGCCTGCCTTGGACTCCCGAAGTGCTGGAATTATAGGCATGAGCCACCGCACCCGGCCTTAATTTTTTAATTTTTAATTTTGTGGATACATAGTAGGTGTATATATTTATGGGGTACATGAGATGTTTTGATAGAGGCATACGATATGAAATAAACATCATGAAGAATGGATATCCATCCCCTCAAGCATTTATCCATTGAATTGCAAACAATCCAATCACAAGTAACTCTAAAACCCCCGCTGAAAGGTGACCTGCTATATCTGCTAAGTTTGCTTAGGAAGCCACACTCCTGGACCCTGGAGGGCTGTCTGGGCAGCTTCCTCACAGCCATTAATCCATCTGGGCCTCCCCTGAGCCTCTGTGAACAATGGGTGGGGGGGTGCCCAGACTGTTGAGAGGAATCTTCTTGCCAGGGCCACAAAGAAGGTTTGCTTGAAAATGTACCGTAGCATCACATCATTCACCTGTCCTCCCCTGGGGCCATAAACAGGTGTTTAATTACAAGGTAGGGGGAAGACTTTAGAACCAGGGGTCAGCCATTCCATTGTTTGTGGAACTTCGTTACCAGAGAGCCACTAGATTGCACTGAAGATTGGCTGCACACCTGGCAATCTGTGTTTCTCTGCTTGAGTTGAGTTGCTACACTGTTAAGAAGGAAACTTTTTTCTTGAAAAAGAGAAAATGCCAAGGGGGATAGCTGGCAGTGATTCTGAGAAAGTATAGTTTATCACTCAGCAGCAATGTTTAGCCAGTTCTGACGGAGAAACATGTACTGGGCTGGGATCATGGAGTCTTAGCCTAATTTCTAGAACTGACATTCCTGGAGGACCTACTATGTGCCAGGTACTTTATACATGATGTCATTGAGTCCTCAGCCCTGTAAGGAAGTGTTAAGGAAATTGCTGCTTTCATCAAGCAGACCACCCAGAAGCTCCCAGGTTGATTCCAGACAGAGATGGGCACCTCCACCAAAATTCCTGACTCCTGACTCACTGTTGTCACTGGCATCCCAACGTCTTTAGAAGTGGGGGTCCTCTGATCCTCAGCCTTCCTCTTACTCCTCTGTAGCTGAGACAAGCCTAGAATGTTCAAATAAGAGGGACTCAGTCAAGGGATGTAAAAGGAAAATAGAATTACATGAACCTAGAAACTGCAGCTTACAGGGTGCAGCCTATTTGCTGGAACTCACAGTCACTTCTATAGAAAAAGATGGCACCTACTGTTTCCCCTTCTGTTCCCTCTTGGGTCCCCATTTGTTCATTCATTCATGCACTCACTTGTTCAAATGATATTTATTAAGGAGCTACTATGTGCCAGATACTGAAAATACAGCTTTGAACCAGACAGATAAGTCCCTTCCCTCCTAGAACTTTCATTCAGGTGGGAAGACAGATAAACAGATGTATAAATACATATATAAAATAATCTCTGATGATGACAGGTAGTATTGGGAAAATAAAATAAGGTGATGTGGTAGAAAGGAATCTTTGAAAGTCTTTACCAGTTAAATCTTTGAAAGTCTTTAACATTACTGGCTGGTAAAGCAATGTTCTCACAATTATACACACACATGTATATATGTGCACATGTACACACACACACATATATAAGTGCACATACACACATATAGTCATCCCTCAGTATACTCAGGAAATCAGCTCCAGGGCTCCCACATACACCAAAATCAAACAGTCAGCCCTCCTTATAAGCAGGTTTCATATCCCTCAAATGCTGTATTTTGGTCTGTTTAGTTGAAACAAATCCATATATAAGTGGACCCATGCAGTTGAAACCCATATTGTTCAAGGGTCAACTGTACATGTGTACATATATACACATGCACGTGTATGTATACATGCACGCGTATGTATGTAATTGTTTCTATTTTACAGATAACGAAATAGAGGCTCAGACAGGCTAAGTGACTTGGTTAAAATCACAGTGGCAAAGTTCCCTCAAGTTTAATTAGAGAGTCACAGGTTTTCTCACTGTATCCTGGTGCCTGGATTGTCTTGTTAAGGGTATGCTTGGACCCCTCCAGCTCTGTGAAATGCAACACGCTGGATTAGCCTATGGCATCCCCTTCACCTAGGCACAGTGGCATAGAGCCTCTTGATGGTGACAACAGCTGCTGGGGACTTGTGTCATCTGAAAACCGAAAGGCCTTCAGGGAGACTGAATAAATCGGAGACCTAAAGATAGGGTAGGGATGCTTAGCCAGGGCCTTACGCACAATCCATGTTCAATAACATTTGGTGGTGTTCCTATGTTCCCTGCTCAGAGCCATCTACTTTCACCCCTTCCTCCCTTCTCATGACAAAATAAAGGATTGTGCTTTCTTAACCTCAGAGTGGCCCATTGTAGGAAGCACAGTGATGTCCAAATGCAGAAACTCAACCCAACCCAACCTATCAGACTCTCTCTCCCAGGAATCTGAAACACGAGTGGGGGTCCCCCCGATTTCTCAAGTGCCTGGAATTGTGAATGAAGGTCCTGCCATATTTATCATTCCTGTCCTTGCTGAGACAGGAATTTTCTTTAAATTACAAAAGCTACCTGTCTTATAGTTTAAGCAAGCCAAAGGCAGTTTCTGTTGCTTGCAACCAAAAGAGTACCAAAGAAAGCTAGAATGTAGTGGTCAGGCAAGCAGACAAAAAAAAAAAAAAAAAAAAAAAATACATAATCACAAAATGTGATAAAGTACCATGACAAAAAAAAAGAACAAGAAACTTGGAAAGACTAACAAGGGAGGCCAGTTTTAGACTGGGTGGTCAGGGAAAAGAGTTTAGGGGGATTATATTTAAATGGGAACCTTAAAGATAAGGAGTCAGTCATTGTAAGGAGTAGGGGAAAGGCTACTGAGGCAAAGAGAAAGCATGGAAAAATACCTTGGAGCCAGGAAGAGCTGGCTCATTCCAGAGACGAAGAAAATGAGTGGGGCTGGAGTCCGTGGAGAGAAAGTTCATTTCTGAGTGGATCCAGTGCAGTTTTCCTCCTCTTGGTTGAAGTGGTGAATGTCTATAGTTTTTGTTCTTCAAAAGCGGGCAAAATACATCTTAGCATTTAGCTGTACCATGGTGTGTGTGTGTTGCACAATAACATGGAATCTCAGGTGGGAATGGGCAAGTTTCTTTTCTTTTTTCTTTTTTTCTTTTTTTCTTTTTTTTTTTTTTTGAGACGGAGTTTCGCTCTTGTTGCCCAGGCTGGAGTGCAGTGGCGCCATTTCGGCTCACTGCAACCTCCGCCTCCCAGGCTCAAGCGATTCTCCTGCCTCAGCCTCCTGAGTAGCTGGGATTACAGGCATGTGCCGCCACGCCCGGCTAATTTTGTATTTTTAGTAGAGATGGGGTTTCTCCATGTTAGTCATGCTGGTCTTGAACTCCCGACCTCAGGTGATCCGCCTGCCTCAGCCTCCCAAAGTGCTGGGATTATAAGCATGAGCCACCATGCCCAGCCTTCTTTCCTTTTCTTTTTTCTTTTTTTTAAGATAGGGTCTTGCTCTGCTGCCCAGGATGGAGTGCAGTGGCATGATCACAGCTTACTACAGCCTTAAATTCCTGGGCTCAAGTGATCCTCCCACCTTAGCCTCCCAAGTAGCCGGGACCAACAGGCAAGTGATACCACCACACCTGGCTAATTTATGTTTTGTAGAGATGAGGTCTACATCTCTAAGGCTACTGCCCAGTGGCTGTTGCCTGGACTCAAGTGATCCTCTTGCCTTGGCCTCCCACAGTGCTGGGATTACAGGTGTGAACCACTGTGCCTGGCCAAGTTATTTTTCCATATCACATGATTTTAGCACCTGCTTACAGGAACCTCTGGTAGACTAAGAACTTAATTTCTTCAGGATTAACTTGGATAAATCGGATAATAAAAAAATGTGTCCTGGGCTTTGGTAGATTCTCAACAGCCTGGGCACGTAGCGGTGCATGCAGTAGGTGGTGGAGGCAGATGGGAATGTGTAGAGGCAGGATGTTGGAGAGAACTTTTTCCTGCCTGCACCCTCCCTGCCCACTCCTGGTCAGTTCAATACCTAGGGATGTAGATTAGTTATCTGTTGCTGTGTAGCAAATGACCACACATGTAGCAGCTCAAGCAACACCCACTTACTAGTTTACAGGTCTGTAGGTTAGGTAGAAGTTGGGCACAGTGAGGCTGGGATCTTACTGAAGGCATCACAAGGCTAGAATCCAGGTATTGGCTGATATGTTTCTCACCTGGGCCTCATGATCGTCTTCCAAGCTCACTGGTTGTTAGCAGAATCCATTTCTTTATGGCTATAGGACTAAGGTTTCCATCCACCTCTCTTCATTGGCAGTTCAGAACACGAATGTTTGCTTTTCTCCAGCCAGCTGGAATGTGTCTCACTGTATCCTGTTTGGCTACCAGGTGGAGTAAACTCTCTGCATTTAAAGGGCTCATGTGATTAGGCCACCAGATGATCACCCTATCTTAAAATCAACTGATTAGTAACTATAATTATATCTGCAAAGTCCCTTTCCCATATAAAGTAATATAGCCGGCTGGATGCCGTGGCTTATGCCTGTAATCCCAACACTTTGGGAGAACAAGGCAAAAGGACTGCTTCAGGCCAGTAATTCGAGACTAGCCTTAGCAACATAGACAAGACTTCATCTCTACAAAAAATAAAAAGTTCGTCAACTGTGGTGGTGTGCTCCTGTAGTCCTAGCTACTCAAGAGGTAGAGGTGGGAAGATTGCTTGAGCCCAGGAGTTTGAGGCTGCAGTGAGCTATGATCATGCCATTGCATTCCAGCCTGGGTGACAGAGTGAGACCCTGCCTCAAAAAAATAATAAAAAATAAAATAAAACAAAATAAAAAAGGTTACATAACCACAAGAGTAACACCCAACACCCACGGGTGGAGGTCATGACCTTCCTTAGGATTTTGCTTGCCACAGATTATCACAGGTGTTTTCCAACTCCCAGAATCTCTACACTGTACAGTGACTTCATGGAAGGATCTAGTCTCTTTAAGTATTCAGCTAAAAAGTAACTTCCTTTCCTCCTTACCTCCCCCATACCTATTACTCATTGTATTAATTCCATTTGGCTGCTGTAACAAATTACCATGACTTAGTAGCTTAAAACACACACACACACATGCACACACACACACGCACACAGAGAAATGTAAGTCTGGACATGGAAGCTCACCTTGATAATCTCGGCACCTTGGGAGGCCAAGGTGGGAGGCTATGAGTTCAAGACCAGCCCGGGCAACACAGCTAGATGCTGCCTCTACACAAAACTTAAAAATAGTGGCTAAGGTGCGGTCGCTCATGCCTGTAATCCCAACATATTGGGAGGCTGGGGTGGGCAGATCACCTGAGGTCAGGAGTTCGAGACCAACCTGACCAACATGGAGAAACCCCATATCTACTAAAAATACAAAATTAGCTGGGCATGGTGGTGCATGCCTGTAATCCCAGCTACTCAGGAGCCTGAGGCAGGAGAATCGCTTGAACCAGGGAGGCGGAGGTTTCAGTGAGCTGAGATCGAGCCATTGCACTCCAGCCTGGGCAACAAGAAGAAAACTCTGTCTCAAAAAACAAACAAACAAACAAACAACAATTAGCCAGGTATGGTGGCTTGCATCTGTAGTCCCAGCTACTCAGGAGGCTGAGGCGGGAGGATCTCTTGAGGACAGGAGTTTGAAACCAGCCTGGGCAACAAAGCAAGATTCCTCACTCCTGCCTACAAAAAAATTAAAAAACAAAACAAAACAGAAAAAACAGAAATGTATTCTCTCATAGTTCTGGAAGCCTGAAGTCTGAAATCAAGGTACTGGCAGGGCCACATCCCCTACAGCAACTCTGTGGAGGTTCCCTGCCTCTTCCAGCTTCCAGTGTAGACAGGCATTTCTTGGTTTGCGGCTGTATCACTCCAATTTCTGCCTCTGTCTTTACATCACTTTCTCCTTTGTGTAGGTCTCTGCCCAAACTCCCTCTGCTTCTCTGCTATAAAGATACACGTGATTGCACTAGGGCTCATCTTCATAATCCAAGATAAGCTCCTCTCAAGATTCTTAACTGCATCTTTTGCTGTATAATGTAATATTGTTTGCCATACAAGGTAATAGTTACAGGTTCTGGGGATTTGCAGAGGGACATATCTTTTGGTGGCCAGTTTTTAACCTACCACACCTACCATTCCCCACTCCTATAATCTGGGTACCAGTATCCAGTTGTCAGATGGCAGGTGTCTGTGACATCTTTCCCTGTTGCTCCCCCCAGGATGCTGAAGAGGTTGTATTTCTCTCATTGCCATAAAAAAGAAATAAAAAATTTATTTGATACCAAATGTGACATCTGTACTTACTTATGTAACTACCCAATCCTTGCAATTCCCAAAGACAAATCTCCTTGGGTTCCAAAACTCTCCTCTTTGGGAGAGCTTTGTGAACCTCTTATCTTCTCTCCTTCAGACCAGCTTTGAACCTGGAGACCAAATGTCTGCATAGACCATGCAAGCAAGGTCTTCGCCAGGTTCCTGGATACCACAGGGAGGCTTGAGGACTAGACCCTTCTGTTTTGAGGGTTGCTTTTTGTTGTTGTTGTTGTTGTTGTTTGTTTGTTTTGAAATGTGAAACCAGAACTAGCTACAGGTCTCCCCTGCCTTTTTTTTTTTTTTTTGCATTTGATACTTTTTAATCTAAAATATTCATTGTGGGCCGAGTGCAGTGGCTCGCCCAATCCCAGCACTTTGGGAGGTCGAGGCAGGTAGATCACTTGATGTCAGGAGTTTGAGACCAGCCTGGCCAACATGGTGAAACCCTGTAACTACTGAAAAAAAAAAAAAGTACAAAGATTAGCTGAAAGTGGTTGTGCATGCCTGTTATTCCAGTAACTCAGGAGGCTGAGGCAGGAGAATCGTTTGAACCCAGGGGGCAGAGGCTCCAGTGAGCCGGGATCACGCCACTGCACTCCAGCCTGGGCGATAGAGTGAGACTCCATCTCAAAAAAAAAAATTAATAGTTAATTAATAATTAATTCAATATTTATTGTGGTTTAATTTAAAGGTTATTTCTTAAGAATGAAAAAGCCCTAAAATTCAAATGATGCATATAGACTATTTTTCAACTCATTTCACAATTTGTGATTTGTAAGTACTCTTAAAATGTGATAACGTCTAGTTAAATTTGGGATCTGATTATCCATATCTACCACCTGGAAAGTTTCTGTGTGAAGAATTCTAAGAATAATGAGAAGAAATGAGTCTACATTGATTAATCACCATGTTCTACGAAAAGCAACAAACTCCCTATGTAGATCTTTGCAAGGAATTCTGGAAAAATACGGGGTATTACATAAAACGAAGGCTGAATAATCTTTAGAAAGAATGTTCCCTCTCAGTTGCAAATGCCTGTTAGTTTACCTGACATGGTATCATTTTCAATGCTCAAGACATATTTATTTTTATGACAGACTTTAAAATATTGTTTGAGAAACATATCATATAAAAAGAGTATATAAAATATATATGTGCAGTTTAAGATTAATCATAAAATGAACATAAAGCATTTTTTAAAAGAAAGTAGCAGTAAGCGTAGAAAGGCTTAATATCACTGGGGTATGAAATATTTGACATTCTATTGTGGAAATGCCAACACACAAATTATCCTTGTTCATTTTTTATTGCTGTAGCTCTATATTTCCTCACATAATGCTGTGCAAACATTTTATCAGAAATGGTAGAGGAAAGAAAACCCACTGTTAACCATACCTGATAAAGTCATTTGGTTGCTGATAAAACAGCCTTTGCAGTTGGATGGTTATGTTGTTTTCTATATTGAACAAGAGGCAAGAATAACATATTGAGGGTGGTTACAAAGAAGCAAAGTGGAAGTTAAAAAAGCAATATGCCATAATATTTTTACCTCCCTGGTTTCTTCCATTTGAACCCCATCATGAAAATATCCAAGTGGTGGCCGGACGCAGTGGCTCATGCCTGTAATCCCGGCACTTCGGGAGGCTGAGGCAGGCGGATCATGAGGTCAGGAGTTCAAGACCAGCCTGGCTAAGATGGTGAAACCCCGTCTCTACTAAAAATACAAAAATTAGTAGGGCGTGGTGGTGGGCGCTTGTAATCCCAGCTACTCAGGAGGCTGAGGCAGAGAACTGCTTGATCCCAGGAGGCGGAGGTTGCAGTGAGCCGAGATTGCACCACTGCACTCCAGCCTGGGCGACAGAGCGAGACTCCGTCTCAAAAAAGAAAGAAAAGAAAATATCCAAGTGGCATAGCCCATGGATAATCAGAGACTTTCACACAGTCCACCAGGTACTGGGATCTGATAGGTTGGGAGCAGGTGAGACAAAGAGGGAGGCCACAGCTGGGGTCTGGCTCAGATCCTGGTGCCCTTCTGCCTGAAACCCAGGCTGTGTGGGGAAGCAGTTAAGGGGCAGATGCAGGGCTAGACCACCTGAGCTGGAAGCCTGGCTTTCTGCCACTGATGCTATGTGGATGTGGGACAGTTCTCCTCCTGTGCCTCAGTTTCTTCATCTGTAACAAGAAGAGGATAGTGATACCAGCCTGCCTTTATTATGAAGATGAAAAGAGTCGGCATATGTAAAGTCCTGGAAGAACACTGGGCCACGGTATGTGTGAGTTTGCGGGATTAATACTTACAGGATCCCCAAATCCTTATCACACCTAAAAGACATGGCCTGCCCAGGCCCCGACTTCCTCTCCTCTCTTCTCATTGCACTCCTGCTGGACTGGCCTTCCTTCTTTACCTCGAACTTGTCAAGTTTGTCCCTGTTCCTCCAACCTGCAATGCTCCTCCAGGGCCCCTCAGGCTTCAGTTCAGTCACCTCCTCTTTCCCCAGCTATCAACCAAACCCTGCCTCCTCCCACCTCCAGCCGCTCAGTAGCACCTCACTCAGTGTTACTTCCTTCATTGCGCTTATCACTGTTTGAAGTTATCATATTTATTTATGTACTTATTAACTGTGTGTCTCCCCCGCAGGTGACCAATTTGTCCCAATATGCCCAAAACTTTTCCAGTTTTAGCTCCCATGTGCTAGGACTCCCTTCAGTTCCAGGCAAACTGGGGCAGTTCTGGTCACCCTACTCGAGTGTAAGTTCTCTGAGGTCAGAGATTTGCCTTATTCACCTCTGTCTCTGGTCCCTAAACAGTACCTAGCACGTAGTAACACCTCAGTACATATTTGTGGAATAAATGAGTGAATGACTAAGCAGCTAGATAAAAATGGAGACATAACTGAGGAGTCTCACCATAAAACTACCGTCATCCCTTTTGTTATAAGTAAGACCTAATAGTTCTGCTTTGATCATTTGCAACACATCACAATGCAGAATGAATCCCACCAATGCTTTAACTCCGAAGACTGGCCGCCTGCTTCCTGCCCTACTCACTGATGTTTATATTCCTGTCTCCATAGTTACTGAGAGGCCTCAGAGGCCAGCAGCTGTGTTGCATCCCGAGATGAATACGCACAAGCGTCTGGAGACCTGGGGTGATCAAGGCCAGGTGGAAGTTTTGGAGGCTGACATTGCTACACACGTCATTTCCTCGTGGACCAAATGCCCAGAGCCAGCTTGTCACAGAATCAAACTTTGCTTGTCGGAACTCTGAGCTCTTCTTCAGCCTGCAGGCTGTAGACACGGAAAGGACTGACAAAGAATTATTCTAAACAAGATCAAGAAAGGTTGGAAGGAACTGCCGTATAGGGAAGAAAACAGACACTACCAGGTATTTCGAAATAAGTGGGGGAAAGAAAGTGCAAAACTAGATTTCTCTTTTCCTATGATGATAAAGAAGTGCTATAGCATCTGGCTTTCTTGTTAAGGAAAATATACACATAGAGGTGCAAAGGAAGTCTAGGATTCATCCTATACCTAAGGCAACTATGTGTTAGGATGATCTGGTGAACATATTATAGGCAAGTATCTCTCTTGTGTGACAGTGAAAGTTGTGTTTAATTTTCTCCATTTATTAAGTGGGGATGGTAATTTCTACCCTGACTTACTCATGAAGATGTAACACTATTATATGATAATCAGCTTGATCCTATGGGTTGAATGAAGCAAACTGCTCCCTCTCAGGGGATGTATTAAGTGGGTCGGGTCATTGCAGTTGAGTGAATAAATCAATTTCAGTTGACAGGTTGGTTTCTCACTGCTCCAAAAGTTTTTGCAACAAGGGGCATTTACTTTCTCTTTATCCACAGAGAAGCTGGAGCTCAGAGCTATTTGAGGTCTTCTAAAGAAACAACCTAAGAAATTATTATTATAACTTAACATTGATATGCATAAGATTAATCCTTTAAGCCACCAGGGTAAAATATTTTAGATCTGGCCTTATAAAGGAGAGGGGAAGGTGCAAGCATTGAACTGTGCACTATAGGATGAAGATTCCTCAGCATCTTGGGACTTTGTTGGGAACACAAAACAAAGTCTGATTTATCCCCCAAGGAAGTGCTTCTGAGGCTCAACTTCTCGTCTCACACTAAAACCTGACTTCTCTCTCCCTACAAGCCCTATTCTTTGGGATGACTCTCACTCCACAACTTTGCTTGTCCTGGTGCCTACATTTTCCTGGCCTCCTAGGGGCCATCACTGAAGCCCTGTATGGTCCACCTCAAACGTTGCCTCCTCCATGAGACATCCCCAGGTCTTTGCTGCCAAGCAGCATCTCTCCAAATCCCTCCTCCAACTGCCACTACTTCCATGCTATTCCTTTATCGGTCTCTTCTTACATAATAGCAATTTGTAGATCTCCTTTCCTTCTAAACAGCAAACTTCTTGAAGCCAGATCCTGTGCATGATTGATTATTGTATTCCCCTGGAGCCTCGCTCGGTAAGATGAGCATGGCTTGGGGCTCAATAATTGTTCTGAATTGAATCCAAGTGGAAGAGTCTATGAAATCTACAAGCAACATCTGAGTGAGAGCCTGGGTCAGGAGAAGATAGAGTACTGTCAGGGGCAGAATTAGTCAACCTTGGTCCTCAGATGAATGAGCTGTGGTTTATGCCAAGCTGTTCTGCACCCCAATGACCACATTGTGCCTCTTTGGTTTTCATGGTGTCATTTATCTAGATGTGCAGAATTTTAGCTGGCCATCGTCCCTTTTGGGAACCTAACATTGTATGTATTCATAGGAGAGCTTGGTATATCCGAGTCCTGGGAAGTGTCCACGAGCAGCTACATACGTTCTGTTTGAATGTCAGGGGGAATGAAATCAGAAATGAAAGCGAATCAATAGCCATAGAGATTTGTTTGATCACAAGAAATTACATGGAGGAAAAGTCTCCTATTTCCATGGAAAAATTTACGCTCTTCTCCAGCCAGCTGTGTGAGTGGAGGAGAGATGGGGAAATTTGTAATCATTTGCAAGTTTGCCCAGAGGATGAGTTATGTCATTTTTCCTGCAACAATCTGTGCTGCTGGCTGACAGCGTGGAATTTCCTCCTGGATTGGGTTGGTGACTACTCATGAAAATGGCCAATTAGGCTGTGCAAAGCCAAAAACAGTGGCTTGCCGGAATCTGTTAGAGAGAAAGATGAGGCAGAGGATAGACCGAGTTCCCACATCATGGCTGTTTGAGCATTCTGACCTCTTGCAGTGTTTGGTTTATTCAGGTTTCATCCAGCCTCTTGGTTTCACTGGCCACTGGGGAGCAGGACTGACCTCTTGACAAACAGTTCTTAGCCAGTTGCTTCCAGAACCCAGGGCTGCAGCCCTTCTCTCCCCCACCCCCACAGAACATTTTCCTTGCAGGCACCTGGGAGACAGATGGCGCAGTAGCCCGGGGAAACACTTCTTGGATCCAAGCTAAAGGGATGTAGGTTTCAGATTGTTTAGAAGGATGCTCTCTATGGAGCCACAGGCTGCTGAAGGCAGGCAAGTCAGAGCCTCCCTGATGGACCCCCGATTTTAGTGTGGTTGAATAATAAAGCTGAAAGGAACTTCTCCCAGTCACCGGCCCATTCTTAGTATTTCAGGCAGGTTTTCTCTGACTCAGTCCCTCTATGAGAAGCTACCTGAGAGACCTAAATTAAGCCTGCCCTATAAATACACTTACTGCCTAGTGAGGAGTGGAGAAAATGACTTGTTTTAATATATCTTCTTTTCTAGCCCAGGCCCACTTTTATACACAGGTGCTTTCTGCATAGTTTGACTCTGCAAATCTGCCAGAATGAGGTTGCCAGATAAAAAACAGTATGCCCAGTGAAATGTGTCATGCAAAGAAACAATCATTTTTTAAGTACTTCCCAAATATTACATGAGACATACTTATGCTAAGAAATCATTTGATGTTTATCTAAAATGTAAATTGATCTGGGTTCTGTATTTTTATTTGCTAAATCTGGCAATTCCAGCCAGGCAGATGCTGGGCCTTTTTATTACTCCCCACCAGCAGTCGTCTGTTAATTTATCTTGATGGCAGGAGTTTCTCTGACATGTTGTATCAGCTCTTTCCACAAAAATGCTGTGTAACCAACCACCCCAAAATTCACTGCCTTAAAACAATAATTATTTATTCTTGGGGATTTGTGGGCTGGCTGAAAGTCAGCTGGTAGCATAGGCTGGTTGGGCTTGGGCATCTCTGGTCTACGTGTCTCCCTTCGTCTTCTGAGCCCTGTAGTGCAGCGGAGGCAGACCCAATGCACAAGCACTTTTCAAGCCTTTGGCGACATCACACAAGCTAACATTCCATTAGCCCAACAGAGTCACAGAGTCAAACACAAAACCAGGACACAAAACTGTAAAGGGTGGGATACAAGAAGAGGTAGAGAATGGAACCAAATAATTTCTCACACTGGGAAAAGACCACCGTGGAAAGCCAGACAAGCCTAGGGTCTCACCCTACTTTGCCATCAACCAGATAAGAGACCTTTGAAAAGTCACATCATCTCTCTGAACCACTGTTTCCTTATCCAGAAAATAGGGCTGTGGTGAGGTTTACAGTTTATAGATTTATTAATAATTGAGGCTCCTCTTCAAAGGGCTGAGACCTCTCCTTCCTCTACCTTCCCCAAGCCACCACGTGCACTGCAGCACTAAGGGCACACAGAAGTTCTGGGGTCTTCCAGGCCCTTCAAACACTGTTTGGCTACACAACCAACCTTCAAAAAATGGAGTGTCTGTGGCCACAGTCTCTAGCAGCCAAGGAGGATTTCCAAATGGTGATGATCACCTCTGACTTCTGACTAAATGTGGCAGATTGAACACACATATTAACTTTGCTCTCTCCCCACACCCTACTAAAACGACAGCAAATTTAAACCCATGAGGACAAATGACAACAAATTTCAACCCATGAGGAAATTTAAACCCATGAGGACAAAGAGAATGAGAAGAGTTGGCAGCAGATGAGCAATGTTAATAAAATTGTGGAAAAGCAAAAGAACATGGAAAAATGATAGCTGACTTAGCAGAACTGAGAAACTGAAACCTACTTCCTATGAATTAAGGACGAATTTGCTCAGCAGAACTAGAAAATCTCAGAATTTGAGGGACCAAATACTTCTAAATGCTAGTGTAGGGTGAGGGCTAAAACCAAGATTGATTGAAAGTTTAATTGATATGAAATTAGACATACAGATTCCCTCTTCCATAGTTTTGACAATTATGAATAAATCTATAAACATCTACAGGCAGATTTTTGTGTGGATGGGTTTCAACTCCTTTGGGTAAATACCAAGGCACACAATTGATAGATCATATGGCAAAAGTATGTTCAACTTCATAAGAAACTGCAAAACTGTCTTCCAAAGTGGCTGTACCATTTTGCACTCCCACCACCAATGAATGAGAGTTCCTGTTGTTCTACATCCTTGTCAACATTTGATGTTGTCAAAGTTTTAGATTTTGGCCATTCTAATAAGTGTGTAATGCTATCTCATTGGGCTTCTTTGTTTGTTTGTTTGTTTCTTTGTTCTTTGAGACAGGGTCTCACTCTGTCACCCAGGCTGGAGTGCAGTGGCACAATCACAGCTCATTGCAGCATCAACCCTGGACTCAGATGATCCTCCCACCTCAACCTCCCAAGTAGCTGGCACTACAGGCATGCACCACCATGCCTGGCTAATTTTTTTTGTAGAGACTGGGTTTCACCATGTTGTCCAGACTGATCTTGAACTCCTAGGCTCAAGTGATCTGCCCACTGTGGCATCCCAAAGTGTTGGGATTACAGGAATGAGCCACTGCACCCAGCCTTGTTGTTTTATGTTGCAATTCCCTAATTACATATGATGTTGAATATCATATGCTTATTTGCCATCTTAATATCTTCTTTGGTGATGTGTCTATTCAGGTCTTTTTCCCATTTTTAAATTAGATTGTATGTTTTCTTATTATTGGGTTTTAAGGGTTGTTAAATTTTGGTTAACATTCCTTTATCAGGTATATCTTTTGTAAATATTTTCTCCCAGTCTGTGTCTTATCTACCATCTTGACAGTGTCTTTCACAGAGCAGAAGTCTTTAACTTTAATGAAGTCCTGTTTATCAATTCTGTCTTTCACAATTCATGCCTTTGATACTGTATCTAAAAAGTCATTGCCATACCCAAGATGACCTAGATTTTCTCCTATGTTATCTTCTGAGAGTTTTACAGTTTTGCATTTTACATTTAGGTATACAATTCATTTAGAGTTAAATTTTGTAAAGAATGTAAGGTCTGTGTCTAAATTCTTTTTTTCTTCTTCTGCACATGGATGTCCAATTGTTCCAGTACCATTTGTTGAAAATACTATATTTGCTTCATTGTATTGCCTTTGCTTTTTTGTCAAAGGTCAGTTGACTATATAGATCTACTTCTTGACTGTCTCTTCTGTTCCATATATCTGTGTATTCTTTGACCAATACCACACTGTCTCGATTACTACAACTTTATAGTAGTTCTTGAAGTCAGGTAGTGTCAGTCCTCTGACTTTGTTATTTTCTTTCAATTTTGTGTTGGCAATTCTGGATCTTTTTCTTCTCTATATAAATCTTGGAATCAGTTGTTCAATATCTACAAATTACTTGCTGGGATTTGATTGGGATTGCACTGAATCTATAGATCAAGCTGGGAAGAACTGATATTTTGACAATATTAAGACTTCCTCTCCATGAATATAAAATATTTCTCGATTTATTTAGTTCCTCTTTGATTTCTTATATCAGAGTGTTGTAGTTGTATTAGTCTGTTCTCACATTGCTATAAAGAACTGCACGACGAATCACCCGAGGTCAGGAGTTTGAGGCCAGCCTGGCCAACATGGCAAAACCCTGTCTCTACTAATACAAAAAAAATTAGCTGGGCATGGTGGCGCATGCCTGTAGTCCCAGCTATTTCAGAGGTTGAAGCAGGAGAATTGCTCGAACATGGAGGTGGAGGTTGCAGTGAGCTGAGATCGCACCACTGCACTCCAACCTGTGCAACACAGCGAGACTCCGTCTCAAAAAAGAAAAAAGAAAAAAAAACTGCCCGAGACTGGGTAATTTATAAAGCAGTTTAATTGATTCACAGTTCGCATGGCTGAGGAGGCCTGAGGAAACTTACAATCATTGTGGAAGGCACCTCTTCAGAAGACGGCAAGAGACAGAAGAGCAGCAGAGTGAAGGGGAAAAGAGCCCCTTATAAAACTATTAGATCCCCTGAGAGCAGCATGGAGAAAACTGCCCTCATGATTCAATCACCTCCACCTGGTTCCTCCCTCAACATGTGGGGATTACATTTCGAGATAAGATTTGGATGGGGACAGCCGGGCGCGGTGGCTCATGCCTGTAATCCCAGCACTTTGGGAGGCTGAGGTGGGTGGATCACAAGGTCAGGAGATCGACACCATCCTGGCTAACACAGTGAAACTCCGTCTCTACTAAAAATACAAAAAATTAGCTGGGCTTGGTGGCGAGCGCCAGTAGTCCCAGCTACTCAGGAGGTTGGGGCAAGAGAATCACTTGAACCCGGGAGGTGGAGGTTGCAGTGAGCTGAGATTGTGTCACTGCACTCAAGACAGAGTCTTGCTCTGTCTCAAAAAAAAAAAAAAAAAAAAACAATTTGGATGGGGACACAGAGCCAAACCATATCAGTAGTTTTCTGATATACAGATCTTACACATATTTTGTTAGATTCATACTTAAGTTTTTAACTTTTTAAGTATACTAATGTAAATGGTACTGCATTTTTAATTTCAAATTCCCCTTTCTAGTACTGGCATATAGGACAGCAATTGACTTCTATATTTACTAATCTTGTTTTCTACAACCTTCCTATAATCACTTTTAGTGTCAGGAGTTTTTGGTTGATTCTTTCAGATTTTCTGTATAGTTGATCATGTCAACAGTGAACAAAGACATTTTATTTACTTTTTCCCAGTCAATATGCCTTTTATGTCCTTTTCTTGTCTTAATGCATTGGGTAGGACCTTCTGTAATGATGTTGTAAGGGGTGGTAAGAGGGGACATCCTTGCTTTCTTCTTGATCTTCATGGGACCATTAAGGTGAGAAACTAGAAGCTGTAGCTGTACCATATTAGCTGCAGGCTTTTTGTAAATCTTCTTTATCCAGTTAAGGAACTTCCCCGCTAATCCTTGTTTACTCAGTTTTTATCACAGATGAATGTTAGATTTTGTAAAATGTATTTCCGCATTTATTGTTAGGAACATGTGATTTTTCTTTTTTAGCCTGTTTGATTTCATTGACTTTTGAATGCTGAACCAAGCTTGAATGCCTAGAATAAATTCCACTTGGTTGTGTTGTAAAATTCTTGTTATACATTGTTTGATTCAATTTGCTAGTATTGACCAGGTGTGGTGACTCATGCCTATAATCCTAACACTTTGGGAGGCTGAGGCAGGAGGATTGCTTGAGCTTAGGAGTCCAAAACCAGCCTAAGGAACATAGTGAGACCTCATCTCTACAATACAAATAACATAAAGCAAATAAAATCAATTTGCTAGTATTTTGTTGAGCATTTTTGCCTCTATATTCACGAGAGATATTTGTCTGTAGTCTTCTTTCCTTATAATGTCTTTGTCTTGGTTTGGTATTAGGGTAATGCTGGCCTCATTGAATGAGTTAGGAAGTATTTCCTCTGCTTCTATCTTCTGGAAGAGATTGTACAGCATCGGTATAATTTCTTCCTTAAATGTTTGGTAGAACTAAGGCCAGGCATAGTGGCTAACACCTGTAATCCTAGCACTTTGGAAGGACGAGGCGGGCGGAT
Organism: Macaca fascicularis; assembly: GCF_037993035.2. Taxonomy (NCBI): domain Eukaryota; kingdom Metazoa; phylum Chordata; class Mammalia; order Primates; family Cercopithecidae; genus Macaca; species Macaca fascicularis. The sequence continues at coordinate 24,641,558 of NC_088376.1, read as the reverse complement.
TACCTGAGGTTAGGAGTTCAAGACCAGCCTGACCAACATGGAGAAACTTCATTTCTACTAAAAATACAAAATTAGCCATGGGCATGTGGCACATGCCTGTAATCCCAGCTACTTGGAAGGCTAAGGCAGGAGAATCGCTTGAACCCAGGAGGTGGAGGTTGCAGTGAGCCGAGATTGTGCCGTTGCACTCCATCCTGGGCAATAAGAGTGAAACTCTGTCTCAAAAAAAAAAAAAAAAAATTGGTAGAACTCACCTGTGAACAAATTTGGGAATGGTGCTTTCTATTTTGGAAGATTACTAATTATTGAATTAATTTATCTACTAGATATATGCCTATTGTTTGTTTATTTATTTTAGAGACAGAGTCACACTCTGTTGCCCAGGCTGGAGTGTAGTGGCACAATCACAGCTCACTGCAATCTCAAACTCCTGGGCTCAGGCAATCCTCCTGCCTCAGCCTCTTGAGTAGCTGGGGACTACAGGTGCATGCCACCATGCTCAGCTAGTTTTTAATTTTTTTTTTTTTAATGAGATGAGGTATTGCTAAATTGCTCAGGCTGGTCTCAACCTCCTGGCCTCAAGTGATCCTCCCACCTTGGCCTCCCAAAGCTTTGGGACTATAGATATAAGTCACCATGCCCAGACAATAGATATAAGCCTATTTAAATTGTCTATTTTCTTGCGTGAGTTTTGGCAGATTGTATCTTTCACGAAATCAGTCCATTTCATCCAGTTTGTAAACTTTGTGGCCATGGAGTTGTTCGTAGTATTCCTTTATTATACCTTTAATTTTCAAGAGATCTGTAGTGATGTCCTGTCTTTCATTTCTGATATTAGTTATTTTTGTCATCTCTCTTTTTTTCTTAGTCTGACTAGAGGCTTATCAATGTTATTGACTTTTTTTTTTCTTTTTTTTTGAGATGGAGTCTCGCTCTGTCACCCAGGTTGGATTGCAATGGCACAGTCTCGGCTCAGTGCAACCTCCGCCTCCCAGGTTCAAGTGATTATCCTGCCTCAGCCTCCCAAGTAGCTGGGACTACAGGTGTATGCCACCACACCCAGCTAATTTTTGTCTTTTTAGTAGAGACGGGGTTTCACTATTTTGACCAGGCTGGTCTCAAACTCCTGACCTCATGATCCACCTGCCTTGGCCTCCCAAAGTGCTGGGATTACGGCGTGAGCTACCACACCTGGCCTTGACCTTTTTTAAAAGACAATTTTGGTTGCACTGATTTTCTCTATTGATTTCCCGTTTTCAATTTCACTGAAGTCTGCTCCAATTTTTATTGTTTTTTCTTCTACTTTCTTTGAATTTAAATTACTCTTTTTTTTCTAGTTTCCTAAGGTAGAAGCTTATATTAGTGATTTTAGATCTTCCTCTTTTCTAATACATGCTTTCAATGCTATAAATTGCCCTTTAGGCACTGCTTTTGCTGTAAGTCACAAATTTTAACAAGTTGAATTTTCATTTTCCAAACATTTTTCCAAATATTTTAAAATTTCTCTTGAGATTTCTTCTCTGACCCGTGTATTATTTAGAAGTGTGTTGTTTATCTTCAAGAATTTGGGGGTTTTTCAGGGTTTTTTTTTTTTTTTTTTGGGTTATTGATCTCTAGTTTAATTCCACTGTGGCCTAGTAATACACATGGTATGATTCCTTCCTTCCCTCCTTCTTTCCTCCCTCCCTCCCTTCCTTCCTTCCTTCCTTCTCTTTCTTTCTCTCCTCTCTCTCTTTCTCTCTTTCTCTCTCTCTCTCTTTCTTTCTTGTTTCTTTTCTTTCTTTCTTTTCTTTCTTTCTTTTCTTTCTTTCTTTCCTGGTAGAGACAAGGCTTCACCATGTTGGCCAGGCTGGTCTCAAACTCCTGACCTCAAATGATCCGCCTGTCTCGGCCTCCCGAAGTACTGGAATTACAGGCATGAGCTGAGCAACCATGCCCGGCCTGATTGCTATGCTTTTAAATTGGTTAAAGTGTGTTTTATAGCTCAGAATATGGCCTATCTTGCATGTTCCGTGTGAGCTTGAGAAGAATGTGCAGTCTTCTGTTGTGAGATGAAGTCTATAGATGTCAACTATATCCAGTTGATTCATGACGCCATTGAATTTAGAGGTTTTAATTTTTTACAAATAGAATATAATCTTATATTGCATGTATTATTTCTGCAAGTTAACATTCCAACAAAACAATAACAATATATAAAGTGTTTAAAAAGCAGTAAAGGGCAAGAATAGAAGGCGTTTGTTGGAAAGAACCCTGTAATCATTGCCAACAGCTCATCCACTCATTCTGCCTCATTCTGCCAGCCTTGTCACTCCAGCTGCGGGTGTGGTAGCCAAAGCAAGCCTAGGCCACAGACTCACTGTACTGACCACAGTCTGTGAAGAGGACATGCCGAGGGATGGGCTTGGGCTGGGAAGAGGATAGTGGAACTGGGTCTGTGAAACACTCCCAAATGCAAGTGATAGATGACTGAAGTCCAGCCAAGCCTATTCAACTGTAATTATAATAAAAGGCATGAAGTTTACATTCAGGATTTAGGCTTATTTATTTGATTAGCAATTGAAGACTTGGCCTTATGTTCTTGGCTGGGCTGCAAGCATGTCAGCTCACAGAACCAAAAGCACCTATCAGAGAAAAGAAAAACAAAAAAAAGAAACTATTTTCTCAGTGTTCTCTTAGGCAACTGTCATTGAATATACAATGCTTCTTTGAGGCATTTAACCTGTTATATCACTCCCTCTTTCCTCATGGAGATAGGCTATAAGGAATCTCAAGCTCAAGAGAAAACCACATCCACCAAAAGATATTTCATAAATGCATTTGGAAAGTTGAATGTAAATAAATTAATGTTGCCACAAGTGGTTCTACCGAGCATTTTGTCAAAAATTATTTTCTTTGTTCCTTTCTTTTTAGTAATTTCTTTTTATGGGGGAGGAGACAGAGTCTCACTCTGTCGGCCAGGCTGGGGTGCAGTGACGCGATCTTGGCTCACTGCCACCTCCGTCTACTGGGCTCAAGCAATTCTTCTGCCTCAGCCTCCCGAGTAGCTGGGATTACAGGCATGTGCCACCATGCCTGGCTAATTTTTGTATTTTTGGTAGACACAGGGTTTCACCATCTTGGCCAGGCTGGTCTCGAACTCCTGACCTCAGGTAATCTGCCCACCTCAGCCTCCCAAAGTACTGGGATTACAGGCATGAGCCACCGCGCCTGGCCTGTTCCTTTCTTTAAGATAACCCTCATTCTTCAAATGGAAGGACTTCACTTCTAAGTAGGGGTTCATACATTGGCCCATTAAATTAAAGGGTGGGTGAAGGCCGGGCACAGTGGCTCACATCTGTAATCCTAGCACTTTGGTAGGCCAAGGCAGGCAGATGACCTGAGCCCAGGAGTTTTAGACTATTCTGGTCAACATGGTGAAACCCCGTCTCTACAAAAAAGAAAAACACAAAAATTAGTTGGACATCGTGACGTGCACCTTGTAGTGCCAGCTACTTGGGAGGCTGAGGTGGGAGAATCACTTGAACCTAGGAGGCTGGAGGTTGCAGTGAGCTGAGATCACACCGTTGCACTCCAGCCTGGGAGACAGAATGAGATCCTGTCTCAAAAAAAAAAAAAAAAAAAAAAAAAAAAATTAAACGGTGAGGTGCTGGGGAAGTCTGCAGCACTGTTTTCCAATTGTTAATATGTTCCATTAATTTTTCCAAGGTGTTCAAAATTAGTTTCTAGATACTATGCCTATATGCAGTGTACAAATTACAGTGTTTAGGGGAACTATGACATTTGTTATACTAGTTGTGTGACACTTCTCAGTAAGTAAACTCCTCTAATCATTTTTAAGTCTCAGAACTGTTGACTTCTGTATTCAGAAACAATTTCTTTATTAACTCTGAAAAACATTCAATTGTTTTCAGAGAAGAGTTCAATCTTATATGCAATTACTCTGGAGAAGAGCAACATTTCTTTAAAATGTTTGATATGGGAAATTGTTGTTTTGTGAACCTGCAAATATATGTCGGAGAATATAATTTCCCTCTGAAAATGTTTTCTGAAGACTGGAAAATTAACTTGCATAATGTTTCCATCCAACAAGTCATTAATTTACAGCCTTTCCAAACACGTTTGTCTGGATCTTAAAAGTAACTGGTTAACTTTTATTTTTCCTCTCATAACTGTGACAAAATCCCTACATGTGGCTACCAATGGCCGGAGGATGCACTTCATACATTTCTCAGAGTCTACGTGTATTTAGATCTACACAGAAAAATCGAACGATTCCAAATTGTATTTCCACATAATACCAAAAAGCTTCTTTTGGGTGAAACAGTGCTTTTTCTGGTGGTCTTCTTAGAAGTGCAAATACGCCTGAGAGCCTGTGTAAGCAGATTGCTGTCCTACCAGTTTGCTTTCCTTAGCAATGTCCAGGATGACAGATGGACAGGGCCTCACTGCTTCATGGATTATTGTCAGTGAACGAAGGAGAAAAGGCAAACTTTGGCTTATGAATCAACTGGGATTAGATTTGGCTGCGTGAAACAGGAAAACCTAAGATAAGAATTACCAAAAATAATAGAAGCCTCTTTCTTCCTACTCTAAAGAAAGTTTCGAGGCAGGAATGCCGGGAGCGGTGGCTCACGCCTGTAATCCCAGCACTTTGGGAGGCTGAAGCAGGCGGAGCACCAGAAGTCGGGAGTCCGAGACCAGCCTGACCAACATGGGGAAACCCTTTCTCTACTAAAAATACAAAAATTCGCTGGATATGGTGGCGGGTGCCTGTAATCCCAGCTACTTGGGAGGCTGAGGCAGGAGAATCGCTTGAACCCGGAAGGCGGAGGTTGTAGTGAGCCGAGATCGCACCACTGCACTCCAGCCTGGGCAACAAGAGACTCTGTCTCAAAGAAAAAAGAGAGTTTGGAGGCAGGCATTCAGGTTTGGTGGGACCTAGGTTTCATCAATCTTTCTCCTGCTGCATTCTAGCATATGGCTTACATCCTTAAGATTGCTTCCTGGTCCAAAACGGGCTTCTAGAGTTACAAGCCAGAAAAAGAAGGAAAACAAAGATAAAAAGAGGCCCTTCCTGCTAAGTGAGCTCTCTTTAGACTGCCTTCCTGAAAGGCCCACTGAATTCAGCTTTTTGGGACACAAGTCACGTGGTCATATCTAGCAGCAAGGGAGGCTGGGAGATTACTATTTTATTTTTGGTCACAATGTGGCTAGCAAGTAAAGAGGAAGTAAGGAGAAGTAAAGAACGATACTGGAAATAGCCACTAACCATCTCTGCATCTGGCAAGACATAAAGGCAGGACTAGTCTTGGAACAACCCCTGGGGCTCAAGTTTTTCTAGGCCCTTAAAAGAATGCTTGCTTCAACTAGGCTTTTCTGCTCTGCTTAGGCTTTTGTTGTGTAGAGGACAACCCTAAGGACTGGAATAGCCTCGTTCTCACAACTGTGTTTATTTGTCCAGAAGCCTCAGGCCCCAAATCAATAAAAATGCACAAGGATCCACGGAGCACACTTCACGTGGGCTGCACCGATGTAGTCGTAACAGTGGAGCCAGGGGGATGGCAAGCTCTTTCCTGAGTGGCTTGCAAACTGAGAGGGTAGCTTAGAACCATGTTTCTCAAACTACTTTCTTCCAATTTATAGCAGACCACTACGTGTTCCTACTGTGATAACCACAGGAGTTCAGCAATACCCAGCCTCGTCTATTTCTTGTTCAAAAAGATGAGTCCTCTAATCATACACTTGGGTGTCACAATGTCAACTTGCAATATATATATATGTATATATGTTCTATATGCCTGTTCTCATTTTCTTGGGGGAAAGCATCATCTTCGTCCATTTGGGCGGCTATAACAAAAATACTATAAACTGAGTGGCTTATAAACAATATGTATTGCTCACAGTTCTGGAGGTTGGGAATCCAAGATCAACGTACTGGCAGATCTGGGTGTCTCGATCATAGATGGCGTCTTCTCCCTGCGTCCTCCCGGGGAAGAAGGGGGTCTCACTATGTCGAGGGCACTACTCCCTTCATAAGGACTCTGCCTTTGGGATCTAATCACCTCTTAAAGGCCTCACTTTTTAATGTTATTGCAATGGGGATTAGGTTTCAACATATGAACTTTTTGGGGAGGACATTCAGACCACAGCGCTCATTAAAACAAACTCCTCAAACTTTTCTAACTTTTCACTTGTGGTTTCAAATGATGTTCAAGACTTGTGGGTGTCAGGTGGAGCCTGAAGTCAATTTGTTATACAGATATGTTTTTATTATAATGATATTGGTGGGAAGACACTGTACATCAATTGATGATAAGAAAAAAATCACATTTAAAAAAAGTTTAATTGAGGTATAATTTACATATACTAAAATGCATACCTTTTGAATGTATATTTTGGTGACTTTTGATATATATGCTTGAGTAATCATCTCCTTAATCAAGACAGGTAAGCAAGGACGGGCTGGGAGCTCATGCCTGTTACCCAGCACTTTGAAGGGCTGAGGCAGGAAGATTGTTTGAGGCCAGGCATTAAAGACAAGCCTGGGCAACATAGTGAGATCCTGTCTCTACAAAAATGCTTAAAAATTAGCCAGGTGGTGGTGGTGCTCATCTTTAGTTTTAGCTGCTCAGAAGGTTGAGGTGGGGGGATTACTTGAGCCCAAGAGTTTGAGGTTACAATGAATTTGATTGTGACACTGTATTCCAGCCTGGGTGAGGGAGCGAGACCCTGTCTCTAAAAAAGAAAGAAAAAGGTTGGGCACGGTGGCTCACGCCTGTTATCCCATCACTTTCGGAGGCCGAGGTGGGCGGATCACCAGGTTACGAGTTCGAGACCAGCCTGGTCAACATAGTGAAACCCCATTTCTACTAAAAATACAAAAATTAGCCAGGCATGGTGGTGCACACCTGCAATCCCAGATACTCGGGAAGTTGAGGCAGGAGAATTGCTTGAACCTGGGAGGTGGAGGTTTCAGTGAGCCGAGATCACACCACTGCCCTCCAACCTAGGCAACGGAGCAAGACTCCTTCTTGAAAAAAAATTTCAAAAAGAGAGAAAGGAAAGAAAGAGAGAGAGAGAGAAGGGAGGGAGGGAGGGAGAGAAAGAGGGGAAGGGAAGGGAAGGAAAGGGAAAGGGAGGGGAGGGGAGGGGAGGGGAGGGGAGGGGGACGGAAACGGAAAGGAAGACCAGGCCAGGCACAGTGGCTCACACCTGTAATCCCAGCACTTTTGGGGGGCTGAGGCGGGTGAATTATGAGGTCAGGAGTTCAAGACCACCCTGACCAACATGGTGAAACCCCATCTCTACTAAAAATACAAAAATTTGTTGGGCATTGTGGTGCATGCCTGTAATCCCAGCTAGTTAGGAGGCTGAGGCAGGAGAATTGCTTGAACCTGGGTGGCAGAGCTTGCAGTGAGCTGAGATTGTGCCACTGCATTCCAGCCTGGGTGACAGAGAGAAACTCCATCAGGAAGGAAGGAAGGAAGGAAGGGAGGAAGGGAGGAAGGGAGGAAGGGAGGAAGGGAGGAAGGGAGGAAGGGAGGAAGGGAGGAAGGGAGGGAGGAAGGGAGGGAGGGAGGAAGGAAAGGAAGGAGGAAGGAAGGAAAGGGAGGGAGGGAGGGAGGGAGGGAGGGAGGCCGGGCACGGTGGCTGACACCTGTAATCCCAGCACTTTGGGAGGCTGAGGCAGGTGGATCACGAGGTCAGGAGATCAAGACCATCCTGGCTAACACGGTGAAACCCCATCTCTACTAAAAATACAAAAACAAAATTAGCCAGGCAGGGTGGCATGCACCTGTAGTCCCAGCTACTCCGGAGGCTGAGGCGGGAGAATGGTGTGAACCCGGGAGGCAGAGCTTGCAGTGAACCGAGGTCACGCCACTGCACACCAGCCTGAGAGACACAGCGAGACTCTGAAAGAGAGGGAGGGAGGGAGGGAGGGAGGAAGGAAGGAAGGAAGGAAGGAAGGAAGGGAGGAAGGAAGGAAGGAAGGAAGGAAGGAAGGGAGGGAGGGAGGGAAAGAGAGAAAAAGAAAAAGAAAAGAAAAGACGAAAGCTGGGCGCAGTGGCTTACGACTGTAATCCCAGCACTTTGAGAGGCTGAGGCAGACCAAACATGAGGTCAGGAGATCAAGACCATCCTGGCTAACATGGTGAAACCCCGTCTCTACTAAAAATGCAAAAATAAAATTAGCTGGGCATGGTGGCACGCACCTGTAGTCCCAGCTACTCCGGAGGCTTAGGTGGGAGAATGGCGTGAACCCAGGAGGCAGAGCTTGTAGTGAACCGAAGTCATGCCTGGGAGACACGGTAAGACTGTGTCAAGAAAAGAAAAGAGAAAAGAAAAGAGGAGAGGAGAGGAGAGAAGGAAAGAGGAGGGAGGGAGCAAGGAAGGAAGGAGAGAGAGACCGGGCACGGTGGCTCACGTCTGTAATCCCAGCACTTTGGGAGGCCAAGGCAGGCGGATCACGAGGTCAGGAGATCAAGACCATCCTGGCTAACACGGTGAAACCCCATCTCGACTAAAAATGCAAAAACAAAATTAGCTGGGCGTGGTGGCACGCACCTGTAGTCCCAGCTACTCCAGAGGCTGAGGCGGGAGAATGGCGTGAACCCAGGAGGCAGAGCTTGCAGTGAACTGAGGTCACGACACTGTACACCAGCCTGGAAGACACAGTGAGACTCTGTCTAAAAGAAAGAAAAAGAAGGAAGGGAGGGAGGGAGGGAGGGAGGGGAAGCAGAATGGTGGCCATGATAGCCAGAATCTGCTAAGGAGTATATAATAGATCACTTGCCAAAAAGAGATAGGGAATACTCCATCACCCCAGAAAGCACCTTGATGTCCCTCTTTAGGCATCTCTCCTGAACCTGTGTCTCTGCTCCTGAGGCAGCCAGAGGCAGCCACTGTTCTCAATTCTGTTGCCGTGGCTTGCTCAGACTTTTTCCAGAACCTCTAGTACTTCTCTAGAATTTCATATAAGTAAAATTGCAGTTTGGAATCACCAAACTCTTTTTCTCTTTCTTTTGAAAGATGGGGGTGTCACTATGTTGTCCAAACTGGACTGGAACTCCTAGCTCAAGGGATCTGTCCTCTGGAGTACCTGAGACTTCAGGCATGCACCACCACACCCAGCCTCACCAAACTCTTTTGGTTTCAGTTTTTTTCATTCAACTGAATGTTTTTGAGGATCATTCATGTTTCTATATGAGTAGTTGATTTTTGTTTTGATTGCTGAGTAAAATTTCATTGTATGAACACACCACAACTTGTTAACCCATAAATAGTGCCTTGCGTGTATTGAAACTTCACTCTTGCCAGACACTGTGTTAAGCACTTCCCAATGTCTCAAAACCACCAGAGGAAAGGTATTGTGATGGCCCTTTGTGGGGGTTTGCCTTCTTCTGTTCAGTGTCAGATCTCAGTCTTATTAGCAGCTGGATCTGTCTTCCTGTGTGGTTTTGGTGCGAAGTAAAATGCAAGAAATTAGATCCTCCTTCTTGATGGGGGTGACCTTGGCCTACCCAGTCTGATGCTGTCTTCAGGAACTCTGGAAGCTGAGTGAGTGACATAAGGACCCAATGTAGGGGGGATCTGCAGGGCACAGAGAAGATTCCTCCCGCCGCGTGGCCTCTGCCATGACTCCTGCCTAGCCTTCTGAGCATCCTAGCTTCCTGCCAGTTTTCCATGCCTCCAGGCTTCCCTCAGTTCCAATAATTTCCCTTTTTTTTTTTTTTTTTTTAATTATTGTATTGTATTGTATTTTTTTGAAACAGAGTATCTCTCCGTCACCCAGGCTGGAGTGCAGTGGCATGATCTCAGCTTACTGTAATCTCTGTCTCCCGGGTTCAAGCAATTCTCCTGCCTTAGCCTCCTGAGTAGCTGGGATTATAGGCATGCACCACCACACCCGGCTAATTTTTGTATTTTTAGTAGACACAGGGTTTCGCCATGTTGGCCGGGTTGGTCTTGAACTCCTAACTTTGTGATCCACCCACCTCGGCCTCCCAAAGTGCTGGGATTACAGGTGTGAGCCACCGCACCCAGCCTCCCTTTTTGTTTAATGTAGGCAGACTTGGTTACTGTACTTGCACACAAGGTCATTACTGATATACTAGGTATTATCCCCATTGTACAGACTAAAAACTAAAACAAAGCCCAGGGTCAGTGTGGTCAGTGACTCTCCTGGGGTCACACAAGCTACTAGGTGGCAGGATAAGGATTAGAACCAGGCCGGACATGGTGACTCACGCCTGTAATCCCAGCACTTTGGGAAGACGAGACAGGAGGATAGCTTGAGCACAGGAGTTTGAGACCAGCCTGGGCAACATGGCAAAACCGTGTTTCTATTAAAAATACAAAAATTAGCTGGGCAAGGTGGTGTATGCCTGTAATTCCAGCTACTTGGGAGGCTAAGATGAGAGGATCACCTGAGTGTGGGAGGTGGAAGCTGCAGTGAGCCAAGATTGCACCACTGCACTCCAGCCTGGGAGACAGAGTAAGACCCTGTCTCAAGAAAAAAAAGAGAGAGAGAGAGATTAGAGCCAGTCAACCTTACTCCATGCAAAGGGAGAGGCAACATCACAACTGACATTGATAACCCTGGCCTCACTCCAGCACTGTGACTTTGTCCCCATCCTTTTGCACCCAGGGGACAACATGGGCATGCTGCCACGAGGAGAAATGCACAGATCCCTTTCACAGCTCTCCGCTTCTCCCAGCAGGCCAAACAGGGAGCTTGAGATTTTGCCATCTCAAAATCTCTCCCCTCCAACCAGCTGAATCCTTCACGTAACCCACTCACTTAACCATTTCTCTCTTCTTCAGAGCAGAAGCAAGAACCCAGCCCAGCGCATGGGCTTCCATGCCTTTTTCTGTGGCTTAGCTGAGCATTACTCTTAAATCCTTATTCTGATCTTTGTTCCATGTTTACAGAAGTGGATTCTTTTTATTCCTTTCCCCTGACAGGAATAATCCCTTTGGAATTTAAGCTTTTAAAGAGTAGCTCCTTGTGTTATTTGAAAGGCAGCCTAGGGGCTGCTCCTTTGCACACAGATCTCCTCCTTGCAGGAGGGGGTGTGGCTGGCCCAGAGCGGTGTGGGGACACAGACCTGAAGACAAGCTCAGGCAGTCCTGGGGAAGGGAGTTCTCAGCTCCTATCTGGCCTCCCCCTCCCCCAGCTTTCCTCCATGTCTAGACCGGTCTGCACCAAGGGCAACCCTGAAACAGGAGAGGGAGGGATTGGGGGAGGCTGTCAGCAGGAGGGGAGGAGTGGGGAGAAGATAATTCTGACTTGTCACCTGCAGCCAGGGAGGAGGAGAGTGATGCCACAGTTGGCCCACCCCTGGACAGCATCTCACCTTTCTTTTTTGTTGTTGTTGTTGAGACGGAGTCCAGCTCTGTAGCCCAGGCTGGAGTACAGTGGCGCAGTCTCAGCTCACTGCAACCTCCACCTCCTGAGTTCAAGTGATTCCCCTGCCTCAGCCTCCCAACTAGCTGGGATTACAGGCATGCACCACTACACCCAGCCTTTTTTTTTGTATTTTTAGTAGAGATGTGGTTTCACCATGTTGGCCAGGCTAGTCTCAAACTCCTGACCTCAAGTGATTCGCCTGCCTCAGCCTCCCAAAGTGCTAGGATTACAGGCATGAGCCACCGCACCCAGCCAACCTCTCACTTTTCAAGGTTCCCTGGATATTGAAACATGAAGGCACCTTAGAGGAGGATTACAGACTCTAGGAGGCAAGTGAAATGCTGTCTGGATCCCTATCCACGAAGGAACTGGCACCCAGCTGCTGGGAGGAGGCCTGTGGAGGCCAGCCTCAGCCAACAGCGTTTTCAGATATTGCCTCTGCCGCAGGGAGCCACTTCAACCAGGTGACAAGGACCGCAAGAGAAAAAAAGCCTGGTCCTATCAGCTTAGCTGAGGACAACCCTGAAAGGCCATTTAAAACTCCCTGTGAGCACAGCACAGGCTGCCACTGGGCCACATCCCAGCCCACTTCTCACCCTGCCCACTCCTGCTGCCTTTTGCCCCACTCCATGACTGGTGATCCAAGGGTGGTCCCTAACAAGTATCTTGTCTGCTGACTCCATTGGCTTCTATAACAGTCCTAATACATAAACATGCAATGCAATAGTCTGTACTTTTACATGATAATTATTATTTTTCTAATGCTGATTCACTGTGTGTGACATCAATGAATTTTTCAATACTTGGTGCGTATCACTGCGTGTAGCATTTAGTGATAAAAAGTTATATGAATTAGTTACCATTATCCTTTTTTTTTTTTTTTTTTTTTTTTTGCAGACAGTTTCTCACTGTGTCCTACAGGCTGGAATGCAGTGGCATGATCATGGCTCACCGCAGCCTTGAACTGGGCTCAAGTGATCCTCCCACCTCAGCCTCCCAAGTTTCTGGGACTACAGGCACATGTCACCACACCTGCTAATTTTTTTTTTTTTTTTTAATTTCTTGTAGAGACAAGTATTCACTATGTTGCCCAGCCTGGTCTATAACTACTGGTCTCAAGCTATCTTCCTGCCTCAGCTTCCCAAAGTGTTGGGATTACAGGTGTGAGCCACTGTACCCGGCCACTATTATCCTCTTTTACAGGAGAGCCAACCAAATAACAGACAGGAAAAATAACTTGCCCAATGTGAGCCATCCTACGGCGGAGCCAGGATGTGACCCCAGGCAGGTTGGTTCCGGAATCTGCGCTCACAGGGCTCTACTCACCTGCCTGCCATCGCTCTACATCTCTGGGCTGTTTCTACTTACCAGGCTGAGCCATGAGGTCAAGGATTGTGTCTCAGTCTTAAACATTGTCAGGGGCAGGAGGACAAAAATAAGTCTAAGAATATGAGAGAAAGGAATAGCATGAACTTGAATATAAATGGCAAATCTCAAAGTAAAAAAAAAAAATTTGTTTTGAGACAGAGTCTCTCTCTGTTACTCAGGCTGGAGGGCAGTGGTACCATCTCGGCTCACTGAAACCTCCACCTCCCAGGTTCAAGCGATTCTCCTGCCTCAGCCTCCCGAGTAGCTGGGACTCCAGGTGCCCGCCACCACACCTAGTTAATTTTTGTATTTTGTAGAGAGGGGGTTTCACCACATTGGCCAGGCTGGTCTTGAACTTGTGACCTCAGGTGATCCACCTGCCTCGACCCCCCAAAGTGCTGGGATTACAGGCATGAGCCACCACACCAGGCCAAGTTAAAATGTTTCAAAGTTAAAAATATGACTCATAAGATGGACACATACCAAACATTTAACCGATCCTATAGCTCCCTAGGGCTGCTGCAACAAACCATTACCCAGCAGGTGGCTCAAAACAACAGAAGCAAATTATCTCACAGTCCTGGAGGCCAGAAGTCCAAGATCAAGATGTCAGCAGGCCTCACTCCCTCCGAAGGCTCTAAGGCAGAAACTTTCCCCAGCTTCTTCCAGTTTCTGGTGGCTGCCAGCATTCTCTGGCCTCCTTGGCATGTGGCCACGTCTCTTATAAGGACACTTAGCATTGAATTTAAGGCCCACATGGGTAAATCCAGGATGCTCTTATCTCAAGATCCTTAATTTAGTTGTATCTGCAAAGACCCTTTTTCCAAATAAGGTGACATTTCAAAGATGTGCACGTAGACATAATTTTGAGGGACCACCATTTAACCTACTACACTCATTAACGAGGAAACCAGCAGGATGGTAAAGTTAATTCAAGGGAAAATTTGAGGAATAGGAGTTTATCTAGTCAGTCAGCAAAGGCGTGCTGAAATAACTTTGCACAAATTGAATGGTTACTGTCTCACGGGGTAATTAAACTGTAACCTTTGGGGTTATCTTTTCCCACAGACAGAAACCTATTTGGGCAAAAATCTATAAGTTAACATGTGACTTCACAGATTCTGGGCCCTAATCAATGGTAAATCAAACAAGGTACATTTGCTAGATCAACATTCTTCAATAGAACTTTCTGCAATGGTGGAATGTTCTATTATCTGCACTGTCCAATACATTAGCCACATTTCAAGGGCTCATATGTGGCTAAGGAGCTCTTGAAATGTAGTTAGTATGACTGAGAAACTGAATTTTAAATTTTATTTAGTTTTAATTAATTTAGATTTAAATATAAATAGTGCCAGGCATGGTAGCTCTCACCTGCAATCCCAGCACTTTGGGTAGCCAAAATGGAGGCTCACTTGAGTGCAAGAGTTGCAGACTCGCCTGGACAATATAGTGAGACTCCAACTCTACAAAAAAAAAAATTTTAATTAGCAGGGTGTGATGGTATGTGCGTGTAGTCCAAACTACTCAGGAGGCTGAGGTGGGAGGATCACTTGAGCCTGGGAAGGTCAAGGCTACAGTGAGCCATGATTGCACCACTTGCACTCCAGCCTGGGTAACAGAGTGAGATCTGTCTCAAAAAAGAATAATAATAAAGAAAGAAAAATAGATAGCTACAGGTAGCTAGATAGTGGCTACAGTATGGGAAGGTGTGTTCCTATAGATTTAAATAATCCATACCAGGACCTAATAGACATGCTTGGATATAATATTGAAAAATATGCTGTTGCCTTATTTTCAAGTTTTCATAATTTTTCTTAACACATTAACAGCAGACCTCAGATGAGCAAAGTATGGGGAGTGGTGGGGCCTGTGGAAAACTGACAATTGCATGTCCATGTAATTAGAAAAACACTTCCAGTTAGTTCCAATCAATCATTGCCCTGTTGCCAGAATTATTCATTTTTCAGAATATGCCAGATGTGTGGGGGTTTATGCAAAATATCATAATATTTAAACATTAGCCAAAGATTCGTAATCTCTGCTCTAGAAGAATTGGCACACGCTAATTAACCTCTTATGATCTGCTTCATTCCTAGTTACTCTTGCTCATATGCCACACTATCCACCACTGTGCCTCATACATATTAGACCCCCCGCCCCAGTAGTAAAATTCATTTCAGTTCAACAAATATTTATTGAGCACCTACTGCATGCCAAGCACTGACCAGGAAGCATATCATTATAAGAATGACTAAAGTGCCTCCTTGTTCTCACAGGCTCCCATTCTGACCAAGATACCACACAAAGTTCCTTGTAAAGTAGGGTGATGGAGATCAAGGCACCAAGCGTCTGGGGAGTCAGGATGGCACTTGGCTCCAGTTGGGCAATTGAGGGAGGAGAAAAATGGCAACTGAGCTGAACCTTGCGTAAGAGTTGGTTGGGTGAAGTGAGATGGAAAGAGCATATTGGGCAGAGGCACTGCTGGGTCAGAGGGGAGGTGTGTCTATGTGCACAGCATGGTATATGAGGGAAACCTCAAGCAGTCAGTGTGACTAGAGCTTAAAATTTGAGGCCAGAATGGCCAGACGCGGTGGCTCACAACTGTAATCCCAGCACTTTGAGAGGCTGAGGCGGGCAGATCACTTGAGGTCAGGAGTTCGAGACCAGCCTGGTCAGCCTGGTGAAACCCTGTCTCTACTAAAAAGACAAAAATTAGTGGGATATGGTGGCAGGCACCTGTAATCCCAGCTACTTGGGAGGCTGAGGCAGGAGAATCACTTGAACCTGGGAGGTGGAGATTGCAG
Source organism: Macaca fascicularis (assembly GCF_037993035.2). Classification (NCBI taxonomy): domain Eukaryota; kingdom Metazoa; phylum Chordata; class Mammalia; order Primates; family Cercopithecidae; genus Macaca; species Macaca fascicularis. Next base: position 24,625,970 of record NC_088376.1, on the reverse strand, counting down.
TGAGCTAAGATCAGGCCACTGTACTGCAGCCCAGGCAACAAGAGCGAGACTCTGTCTCAAAAAAAAAAAAAAAAAAAAAAAAAAAAATTGAGGCCAGAAGTAATAGGAGGTGCAAGTAGGGAGGAAAGAAGGGTGAGCTCATAGAAGGTATTATAGTCTATGATGTGAAGGGTGTTTTATCTCTGGCTTATCAAGACCATGAAATGAATGAATAGATGAATACATTCATTCAACAAATATTCTCCAAAGCTTGGCATTGAAGACACTGGAACTACAGGTAACACAAATTGTAGAGTTTTCTTCTCGTGGGGTTTATGTTCTAGCTGGGAGATAAAAATGATAAACAAGTAAATAAGTGCAAAAATAAGATAGAATTCTAACCTGGGCACAGTAGCATGAGCCTGTAGTCCTAGCCACTTGAGGCTAAGGAGGGGGAGTCAGCTGAGCCCAAGAGTTCAAGGCTGCAGTGAGCTATGATTGTACCACTGCATTCCAGCCTGGGCAACAGAGCAAGACCCCGTCTCTATTTAAAAAAAAAAAAAAAAAAAATGGCTGGGCACAGTGGCTCACGTCTGTAATCTCAGCAGTTTGGAAGGCCAAGGCAGGCAGATTGCTTGAGCCCAGGAGTTCGAGAACAGCCTGGGCAACATACCAAAATCCTGTCTTTACCAAAAATACAAAAATTAGCCAAATGTGGTGGTGTGTACCTATGACCCCACCACCTACTTCAGAGGCTGAGGCAGGAGGATGGCTGGACTGCAGTGAGCCAAGATGGTGCCACTGCACTCCACCCTGGGTGACAGCATGAGACCTTGTCCCAAAAAAAAAAAAAAAAAAAACTTGGGCCGGGTGCACCAGCTCACACCTGTAATCCCAGCACTTTGGGAGGCCGAGGCGGGCGGATCACGAGATCAGGAGTTTGAGACCAGCCTGACCAACATGGTGAAACCCCATCTCTACTAAAAATACAAAATATTAGTCGGGCGTGGTGGCGGGCGCCTGTAGTCCCAGCTTCTCAGGAGGCTGAGGCAGAATTGCTTGAACCCGGGAGGTGGAGGTTGCAGTGAGCCGAGATCGCACCGTTGCACTCCAGCCTGGGCAACAAGAATGAAAATCTGTCTGGGAAAAAAAAAAAAAAAAAAAAGATAAAATTCTGGATAGAATTCTTCAGCCTTGAAGAAACGGAAACCAGAATGTTGGGGGAGTGGTTTAGAGCTGGGAATCAAGAGGTAATTAGGTAGCTCCTCAGCAAAGGTAGTATTTGACCTGGACCTGAATGTTGAGAAGGAGGTAGTTGTATGATTCAGATTCTAGAAAAACAGCATTCCAGGTTCTTAACCCTCAGAATCATTCAATAGTGTTTATAGCCAAACTTAAAATCTAAATAGGAAAACAAATAGCATTTGAAAACAGAAGAGAGAAAATTCACCTACCATCTTACCACCTTAACACCACTTCTATTTTTAGTCAGAGTGTATTCCCTTTAATCTGGGCCTGCATGCATATGTTTTTTGTATCATTTATCATAATCAACTGTATATACAGTAGTTAGCTCTTTCCACTCAAAATTATAAGCATTTTCTGTAACAACCATTATATTCCCCACCATTATAATTTTCCATTTCTTCATTATCGTCCATCCAGTGGCTCTGACATACAGGAATTAACCTTTTCCATATTGCACACTTAGGTCGTTGTACAAATTGATGCATTTGAGCATAGGCATCTTTACATACACATATTTTTCCTCTGCTTTTGTATAACTTTCTTAAGATAAACTTCCTGAAGTGGGAGATTTCTGTGTTAAAAGGAACACTTAATCTCAGAGGTTGTGATACAAGTTGCCAAATCTTTCTCCAAAATAGGTAGGGAAAGAGATAGTGGTAGAGAGACAGAGAGATGGCAGGGCCTCAGCGTGGGGAGCTGGAATATGAGTAGGCAAAAATATGAACCATGATGCTCTGTGGAGGTAGGGAAGGATATCCTGGTCTCTTGCTTATTGTTGTATATGCAGTGCCTGGCACACGGTAAGAGTAAGTTCAAGTTTTGCAGCTCAAGATTGATTTGCAGCTAAATTTGTTGTTGTGCTCCAAGGGAGAGAAATTCGCTAGGCAGGAGGAAACATTTTACATTACTCTGCTTTTGTAGCTTTGGCTTGTGATTAAAAGAACAAAAACAAAATAGATGTTTATGGAGATTCGACCGAGAAGGCAGGCTGAGCATATGTTTAAGCCTCCCCCTCCAATTCCTAGAAAGCACTTAAAAGGTACATATTCTCCTGTGATAGATCCATTTATACGTGTGTGTTCACACATCCCACCCAGCCCCTTCCCCCAGCCAGTGGATCCAGGCCATAGTAAACAAATCCAGTACCCACAGAGATGAGCACAGCTTTAGGCTGGGTTCTTATAGATAGCTTCTGAGATGACTTGTAGGAAGCTGACTTATTAGAAAATATTCACAATAAGAATGGGTAGGGATGTGGGGAATTGGGACCAGGAAGGGAAGAGGCCATCCGAGGTGTGATGGCAAACAGACCCCTCAGAGGATAACCCTGGCTTCATACAAGGAGCTCTGGAGATAGTACAGGTCACACCACAGAGGTGCCCCTATCAAGCGGTGAGGGGCATGGAGGATCCACATCTCCTGTGCCCATCAGTACATAAACTGTCCCCAGGGACGTAAGCTCCCAGGCCCTTCTGGCTCTTGGTGTACACTGGCAAAGTGCCCATCCATCAGGCTGAGGCCTGGACCTCGACAGAGGCACAGATGCTGGCTGTTGGAGTAAAAGCGTTCAGGGAGCCTGTTTAGACTAAAACAGTAAAAGGATTTGGGGGCAGGTGGCTGGAGCCCTGCCAGCTCCTGCTTCAAGCTCACAACAGGAACCACCGTGAAAACTAACCCCATGAAAGGAGACATCAAATTTAACAAATGAAAGAACAAGCTCTGAGAAAATAGAGTTAATTGAAAAATATAGAAAATGACTCTAGAGTAAGTTTAACCTATATCTTCATGGACAGAGAAGCAGATATTACATCTGCTGAATCAGAGATCTGAAAATTAAGTATTTGATCATAGACTTTTTTTTTAAAATTAAGTCTTTGATCATAGACATTTTTTTTTAAGTAGATGGACTAAATAGAATGAGAGAACAAAATAGTGCGCTAGAAGATTGACTAAAGACCTCCCTGGAAAAAGATAAAAAGTATGAAAGAAAAGTTAGGAACATGGAAAATAATTTCATAAATTCCCATATTCAGCTAATAAGATTTCCAGGACGAGAGAACAAAGAGGATAGATAAGAGAAAATACTTTGGGCTGGGCGTAGTGGCTCATGCCTGTAATCCCAGCACTTTGGGAGGCTGAGGCGGGTGGATCACCTGATATCAGGAGTTGGAGACCAGCCTGGCCAACAGGTTTAAATCCAATCTCTACTAAAAATACAAAAATTAGATGGGCGTGGTGGTGCAGGTCTGTAATTCCAGCTACTCGGAGGCTGAGGCATGAGAATCACTTGAACCCAGGAGCTTGCAGTGAACTGAGATTGCACCACTGCATTCCAGCCTGGGTGACAGAGTGAGACCCTGTCTCCAAAAAAAAAAAAAAAGAGAGAGAGAGAGAGTGCAGTGGCACGATCTCAGCTCACTGCAACATCCACCTCCCGGGTTCAAGTGATTTTCCTGCCTCAGCCTCCCGAGTAGCTGGGATTACAGGTGCGTACCACCATGCCCAGCTAATTTTTTGTGTTTTAAGTAGAGATGGGGTTTCACCATGTTGGCCAGGCTGGTCTCGAATCCCTGACCTCAGGTGGTCCGCCCGCTTCGGCCTCCCAAAATGCTGGGATTACAGGCGTGAGCCACCGCGCCCGGCCGAGAGAAAGTACTTTAAAAGATAACAAGAAAAATGTACCAAGTTAGTGAAATATATGAGTCAATTAAAGTCTCCAACAAAACCAAGCAGAACAAATGAAAAATGCTGCATAAATAGTGGTAACATTGTAGTAAAATTTCAGAACGCCAAGGACAAAGAGAAAGTCCTAAAGCTTTCTGCGAGAAAAGCAGATCGTGCACAGGCAAGAGAAACAGAGAGGGAGAATGGCGCACTGACCTCACACTTCTCATCAATAGTTGATGGGAGATAGCGAAGCTAGATCTTTAACATTCTGATGGGAAAAGTTTGTCAACATAAACTTTAAATACAAATATTAGTTGCCTGGGAACAAATACAAGCATTTCAGAAAAGCAAGAGTTCAGAAAATACACCATTCACAAATCTTGTTTGAAAGGATTTTGAAAGAATGTATTCTAACAAAATGACAAAATTTAAGAAGAGTAACAGCACGGAGAAGCAATAGAAAATGGTAATGAGGAAATAAATTGGTAGACTGTAATGTTGAAAAAAGCAGACCAGGTGTGGTGGCTTATGCCTGTGATCCCAGCACTTTGGGAGGCCAAGGCAGGAGGATTGCTTGAGGTCAGGAGTTTGAGACCAGCCTGGGCAACATAGCAAGACCCCTGTCTCTACAATTAAAAATAAATAAATAAAGCTGGACATGGTGGTGTATGCCTATAATCCCAGCTACTCAGGAGGCTGAGGTGGGAGGACCATTTGAGCCCAGGAGCTCGAGGCTGCAGAGAGATATGATCATGCCACTGCACTCCAACCTAAACATCAAAGCAAGACCCTATCCCTAAAAAAGGAAAACAAGGCCAGGCGCTGTGGCTCACACCTGTAATCCCACCACTTTGGGAGGCCGAGGCGGGTGGATCACCTGAGGTCAACAGTTCGAGACCAGCCTGGCCAACATGGTGAAACCCTGTCTCTACTAAAAATACAAAAATTAGCCAGGTGCAGTGGCACATGCCTGTAATCCCAGCTACTCGGGAGGCTGAGGCAGGAGAATCACTTGAACCTGAGAGGCAGAGGTTGCAGTGAGCTGAGATCGCACCATTGCATTCCAGCCTGGATGACAGAGCAAGACTCCATCTCAAAACAAACAAAAAAAAGAAAAAAGGAAAAGGAAAACCAATATTAACTGGGATTCCCATTTATTAAATACTGTGTGGGCCAGGCATGGTGGCTCACGCCTGTAATCCCAGCACTTTGGGAGGCGGAGGCAGGTGGATCACAAGGTCAGGAGATCAAGACCATCCTGGCCAACATGGTGAAACCTCGTCTCTACCGAAATTATAAAAATGAGCCAGACGTGGTGGCATGCGCCTGTAGTCCCAATTACTCAGGAAGCTGAGGGAGGGAATCTCTTGAACCTGGGAGGCAAAGGTTGCAGTGAGCCGAGGAGATCGTGCCACTGCACTCCAACCTGGGCAACAGAGTGAGACTTTGTCTCAAAAACCAAAACAAACAAAAAACAAGAAACCACTGTGTGAACACTTACAATGTGTGTGTGCGACAAACAGTAACTTTGCTTATGATGATCTTCAAAGAAAGTGTGAACCAAGGAACATTTTCAAATGGATAACCTCTGTAATTTTTTAATGAACTTCACTGAAAATTGGAAAATGCACAAGAGACAGGTCCACCACAGTCATGATATGTGACTCAATTAGTATGAAACTGTGAAATTAGGGTCTGGGTGGAGCCACACACCTGAGATGTTTGTCATCTGGACTAAAGATCTTTGTCCATTGGAATGGCATCCCGTGTATAGAATGGCATACACACCCACTGATGTGCACTCTCTCTTCTCAAACCACAGGTTCTCTTATTTTGTGAAGTTTTTGGTTGACTCAGAATAAATTTGTATAATTCACCCTTCTGGTCTTTCTATTAGAGCAACTTAAATTATTCCACTGAAACCAGCCAAAAACTTTCAGACCTTTAGCATTGACTGGGAAGTGATTGAATAACAAATGAACCCAAGTCATCAGGGAAAGTCTTGTTTAAAAATAAAGGACTCAGCTGCTTTTAAACAGTTTTGCTTCAGCCCCCACTTATTTATCACACCTCTTAGAAGTTTAAAACGATTTGCTTTTCTCTGATTTGATCCTTGGATTTAGCTGTCTTCTTCCAGGACAGGCAATGGGAGAAGGGTAGCCCTCTTTGCTCAGGAGCCGTGTCCTCTGGTTAAGACAGTGCATTTTTGTTTCCATATCAGGAATTTCAGTGATATCCATTCTCCTGAGGGATTAGAGATTGTTAATTACTTTCGGTTGAAAAAAAAAAAAAAAAAAAGGGAGCCCGCAGCACTCCAGCTTGGCAGGTTCTCTAAAAATAGAGGCTTTAGGTTATTTTTAAAAACCCTCATCGAGGGATCATGACCATGAGTCACATTTATCTCCAGAGTTTGCCTGCTAAAGGAAAACCACATGGTTCTGCGGACATTTAAACCCTCCCTGAAACACAGCCACCTCTGCAGAACAAACAGTCCCATCCACCCATCCATGAGGAAATGGAGAAGAATTTGTGCATGTGGAATTTGAGGACCCAATTTAGTTTAAAATAGATATTTCATGTCCAGAGGCTGTGAACTGTTTTCTAAGCACAAGCTCTTACTAATGTTCGTCATGCTGCTGTATGGCTCTTTTTACTTATTGTTAGGTTTATTCTTTTCCTTTTTCAGAAATATTCATAATCTAATGAAGAAATATTCATTGAGGAAGAGCTCTATGGCCTGGGAGGTATCAGTCTTCTCCGAGACATCAATTTTACTTGCTTACAGAACATTAAAAAGAAATTTTATGTGATAAATGCATTAATCTACAGCTACTTATGATTAGGCTGTTCTGGCTAAAATGGAATACATTATCTGTAAGACATCTTTCATACTCCCAAGGCACTTTAAAATAATGAAAACATATAAAATAATATCTAAGTAATTAAAGTAATGGCAAATAAAAACTTAGCATTATATGGAATTGCCTATCGGAGTAATATATCTCTTTTTATAAGCCCTTTGTGATATTGCTATTAATTTTTAAGTAACAAAATATTGCTCTTGAACCAAAAATGGGATATTAACTAACATATACACTATTAATTGCTTTACAAATGCAAAGTGCTAAATTCTAGTTTATAAAAATAAACCTTTGAGGATATCTAATAAAATCTACCCACAGTGCCTGCTTCTAAATCATCTAAGAAGTAGAGGAGACTCCTTATATTGCTTCGTTAAAAAAGAGACACTGTGCTCCTTCCGTGAGTGGATTTTTCTGCCTCAGGAAGCCTGGTATTGTCCACCCTCTCTCCCCACCTGGCAGTCATTCTTTCCGTTCACCCCTCCTCTTCCTTGATGACTCAGGTATTTATTCACATGCCCCTTTCTGATAATGAGTCCTCTAAGCCACAAAGTAAAACCAGCATCTTTCAAAACACTGCCACCTTCTTTTTTTTCAGTTTGGTTTTTTTGTTTGTTTGTTTTGTTTGTTTGTTTGTTTGTGTTTTGAGACAGGGTCTCACTCTGTCACCCAGGCTGTAGTAGTACAATGGCACAATCATGGCTCACTGCAGCCTCCACCTCCTGGGCTCTAGTGATCCTCCCACCTCAGCCTCCCTAATTGCTGAGACCATACCTGGGTAATATTTTGTATTATTTTGGTAGAGGTGGGGTTTCACCATGTTGTCCAGGCTGGTCTCCAACTCCTGGACTCAAGCAATTCTCTCGCCTCAGCCTTCCACAGTGCTGGGATTACAGTCATGAGCCTCTGTACCCGGCCGTCACCTTCTTATAGATGGTATTCTGCCCCAGACCAGCCTGTTTTCTCAGCAACCTGCTACTGTCGCGATGTTTCCAGTCCTGTGTGTCCCACAGCATTGACCTAATGCCAGATTTTTCTTTATTCACTGAAATGTGATTGATTCAGCACGTCCTGGATTACCTAGTCCCAAATGAACTCACTTCCCTGGGGACCACACCCAATGCCCCTGTGTACACACCACTTATGCCAGGAGCCTCGGGTGTGTCATTTAAGGAGGCACTCACTCTTGGATTCATGTAAGTTTAGGGTTAGTAGTTGTGTAATTCAGAGAGTGAGTGCTTCCTTAAATTTGGTGCCCTTCTTACCTGAGCCCTAACTTATTCAGTCCAGCTTTTCCAGCCCTCAACTTGTAAGCAGGTTTTACTGAAATATCAAGCAACAGGTAGAGAGGGGAGTTAAAGTGAACGATTACTTTAAAGTGGGTACAAGGGCCTCCTTTCCCACCATACTGTGCAAGGAACTCTTCTTCTATTTCCTAAAAAGTGTATCTTTGGAACTGACAGAATGGACTCCTCAGCATTGGAAATGAATTCATTTTTAACATATGAACTGTTTCTTAGCAGCATTTCTATAAACTATTTGGAGGGAAATTGCATGCTAAATATGTGTAAAATCATGAAATCATCTGACATTTCTAGGGTTTCCTGTTTTTCCTGTTAGAGATTTTTAATATATATTGATTATAGGAAAATTTCAAGGCTGGGCACAGTGACTCACGCCTGTAATCCCAACACCTTGGAAGACCAAGGCAGGAGGATCCTTGAGCCCAGGAGTTTGAGACTAGCCTAGGCAATATAAAGAGACCTTGTCTCTACAAAAAATTTAAAAATTAGTTGAGCATGGTGGTGAGCACCTGTAGTGCCAGCTTCTCAGGAGGCTGAGGTGGGAGGACTGCTGGAGCCTGGGAGCTCAAGGCTGCGGTGAGCTATGATCATGCCACTGCACTCCTGCCTGGGCCACAGAGCGTGATGCTGTCTCAAAAACAAAAACAGAAGATTCTGAGAATTCCTGGAAGAGGAAAAAGCAGTTTGTTTAAATTTGTTGTAACCAGCATTTGAACACAGAACCACTTGAGATGGGGGACATCTGTTAATGCCGTACAGAAGTGGTATTCTGAGAAACTGCGTTAGGGAAACCATGATGGAGTAGACTGAGCACTGGATTTAGGATGGGGACTTGGATTCTAAGCCTGTTCAGGAGTAATAGGACTCAGCACTCTTATTCACTCTGTTCCCAGATCTGTACATAGAAGGATTTGGATCAGATGAAGGCTAAGGACCCTTCCAGGTATAAGACGCGAGTGCTCTGTAACTCACCTCTGTCTTTCTTTCACTGGTGACCATCCTCCCCTGCTGGGTCCTAGGAGAAAAAGAAAAACAACAACCTTAGTATACAAATATGCCAGCCCAACTTGTTTCTCTTGTATTTGGCTGCAGATCAAGAACAACCTTTTAAGTAGAATTTCAAGAGAATCTAGGAAAGCAGTTTCAATCTGGAAACGTGCTCTCCTTAAATATTTCAAAAACACATTTAGGTAAAATCAAAGAGCGGGGTAACTGAGTGCTACCCCCTCTGCTAACCCAGAGGCTGAGAAGTTTCTCAGAGGTCCCCGGCATAGAAATCCAGTACCGGAAACACCTACCAATACTGTAACACCCTAAATCTTTCTCAATAATTTTGCCAAGAATCAGACTTTGGATTCTGCACCAGAGTTTAGTGACTTCAGTTAATTCCAGCTTCAAGCAAACCTTGGATGTTAACACTGATTGTCAGCCTAATCTTTATTCAAATATATCAATACTATGAAGGCCAACATAAAGAGAAATATTTGCCTCTTGTGCTAAAGTAGCCAACTTTTAAACAATAAACAGACTGAGTGAATCACTAATTACCATTTTTAATCATTTTTGTCCCATGTTTTGAGAGATTTTGTCTAGCAAACTATATTTACTAAGCAATTAATTTGTTTTCCTTGTAAAAAATTAATCCAAAATGCACACCACTTGGCCGTCTTCCCAGGCAAAAGCAGACGCTTGTTATTTGAGTTATATTTATTCATTCCGTTTTTTAAATTTTTATTTATTTTGTCTTACTGTAGCTTATATTTAAGTAAATGTACAGAACTTTGAAGATTCCATTTCATAAAATACCTGATGAATACCACTGAACGCTTGCGCTGCGCTGCTGCCGCTGCTGCCGACAGCCTTAAAGAATGGAATTCAGGCACATTTTAGTTCTTTCACTCACTTGGTTTTCAGTGGACAACTGTGAGACCTTTCCTCGGGAGAGCTCGTGTCCACTGAAATTTCCTATCCTCGGTGTAATAAAGCTGTCACCAAGATCCTAAAATATTGGTAGGGAGCGCTTATGAAATGCAGGCCGGTGGTGCGCCGCCATCCATGACCCCACCCCCGCGCCGCCAAGTGTCGCTGTCTGCCCTCGGCACCCTGCAGGCTCCGGTGGAAATACCTTTTCACCTGCCTTTGAAGAGTGGCGGTTGGGCTGGCAGTTCCCCAGAGCTAAGAGACCTTCCCTCCCGTTCCCTAAGACAGTAGGGTACAGTTATGAGCCCTCTGGGATTCGGGGTTATTTTGTGTCCAGGGATTTATTGACTCATCTACCCCCAAAAACCAGTTATTTTGGGGGTAGATGAGTCAATATCCAAGTGTCAGGGAGATACCAAGGATAGATGCAAAGATAGACACATGGAGGAATCAAACAGGCCAATTTCACCACTATTGGAGTGGGTTGTTACTATTTCTGAGTTAGCAGCCTCCTGCCAGCACCCTGGGTGTTCACTTTTCCCCTCATCCCACTCTTCACTTCCAATGCAGGCGTGTTAGGCTCCTACCAGCCCATAGCCCCAGGGGAGGGATGCGCCTGGGCAGAGCAGAAACAAAGGCACCTTCGCAGCTGAAACCGCTGGAGCTGACAAAATGTTTGCAGAAGCAAGATGTTAGAGGGACTGACGTTTGGGGGAGAGTTTTTCTAGGGCCAGAGAGAGGGGAGAAAGGGGTGAATGGGAGGAAAGAAGTCATGGGCTTTGCTTCCTAGTAGAACCCCGGGTAGGCACAAAGCCCTAAACAGGTTGGTGAAATTTGGGAGCTGAGGGCACTGGTGTCCTGCTTCCCCTGGAGCCGCACACAGGCGGGAGACCCCACAGAGGAATGAGCTCTGTGGTGCATCCAGGCAGAGCAGTCTTAGTTTCTCGAAGATTTCCACCCCACGGGAAGGCACAGAAACAGCCGAATGGGGCCTCCACTCCAACACAGGACCCAGCGTGGCAATTTGGTGTCTCTGATGACCTGAGTAGGGTTATGACCAAGGACTCCCTGAGCCCCTCATACCTTGACAATACATACGCCCCCTGAGGAAAACGAGAAATGACTTAGATTGAGGTTCCACCACACTAGGAAGATTGGAAACCTAAAATAGAAATTGGTGAGTTGTTTTAAAATTTTTCTTTTAAAAATTAAGTTGTGTTTATTTTCCATCAAAGTTATGGTATGAGATTCCTACCCACCACCTGCGGATAAGGGGAACCACGGGTGGCCTTGCCTTAGAGCACAAGCTGGAACGTCCAGAGTTCCCTTCCCCCATCTCATCACCCACTTCAACTACTTCCCGCCCATCATCCCAACTAGATGAAACCCTTGCCCTCTTAGAAGTCAAGTGCATCCTTCCCTAAATGCCGAGAGCCCACCTCTCAGCAGTCAGTGTCAATCTAAACCTGGGGCTTAGGATAAAGGCAGGGTAGGCTGATGTAAGGACTTTGGTCTTAACCAAAGACCAACCATAAATGACCTTGAGGAGGACCAGAAAAGCACAACTGACTCTCCAGCTTGGACCAATATTTGGATACAAGTGTATACAGGAATAACTGAAGCCAAAAGAAGGTGAATGGGAAAATCTTCTGCCTTTTGCCCTTTACCCAGGTTCCTAATCCTTTGTTTTCTTCAAGTTTCTAGTGGCAATAAATAGGGCAGATGAGAGAAGAAAGGTTTAATTTGCCCCGTCTTTAACCAAATTATTCCTCTTTATTCTACAAAAGTAATAAAAACCATGCACCCACACCCATACCTTAACAAAGTATCCGAGTTACACAGAGTAAGTTCATCTTTTTACAAGAATAGGAAACTGAGCCGGGCGCAGTGGCTCACGCCTGTAATCCTAGCACTTTGGGAGGCCGAGGCAGGTGGGTTGCCTGAGCTCAGGAATTCGAGACCAACCTGGGCAACAGGGTAAAACCCCGTCTCCACTAAAAAAAAAAAAAAGAAGAAAAAAAAATTAGCCAGGCGTGGCGGCGTGTGCCTGTAGTCCCAGCTACTGGAGAGGCTGAGGCAGGAAAATTGCTTGAACTCGGGAGGCGGAAGTTACAGTGAACCGGGATCGCACCGCTGCGCTCCAGCCTGGGCAACAGAACAAGACTCCATCTCAAAAAAAAAAAAAAGGAAGAAACCGAATCCCAGAATTAATAATATAGTTTAACTAAAATCCAGTACTCAACAGATATATTTGGGTAGACTGCTTTTCTTTGAAGAGGAAAGAATGCTTTAAAACCCAAAGGTCTTAAATTTCAGATTTTGCCTAGGTCATTCTCCATTAGCTATACAGCTGCTAGCCTCCCACCTCTGTTCATGATACCCCTCAGTTGTTAAAAGACTCAAGTCAAGACATGAAGAAAAATGTGGTATGGATCTGGTGCAAATCTGACATAAAATGTTGTCAAATTGACCCATCTCCCGGTAGTGGAGGTGATTGGAAATTGGAAGTTCCCAGCATTAATTCTTGTTCATTTCCACTCTGACACTAGCCTTTTCCCTCTTTTTTTTTTTTTTTTTTTTGAGACAAGATCTTACCCTGTTCCCCAAACTGGAGTGCAGTGGCATGATCACAGCTCACTGCAGCCTCCACCAGGGCTCATGTGATCCTCCTACCCCAGCTTCTTGAGTAGCTGGGATCACAGGTGCGTGCCACCATGCCGGCTATTTAAAAAAATTTTTTTGGACAGACGAGTCCCACCTTGTTGCCCAGGCTGGTCTCAAACCCCTAAACTCAAAAGATCCTCCTCCCGCCTAGGTCTCCCAAAGTATTGGAATTACAGGCGTGAGCCACCTGCCCAGCACCAGCCTTTTCTTATCTTAACCAAGCCTCGCTTCCCTAAAGTCATTTAAAATACGGGAACTTTATTCATAAGACTCCAACTCTCAGTAGCCCACCCAGCTAATAATAAAAGAAAAAAAGTCCATGTGGAAACCTGAGATAATCCAAATAACTAATTCTAGCCATTAATTTCAGACTTCTCCCTCACTGGGAGAGTGGAGAGCTGTGAAACAACAAGAAATAAATCACTGAGCTTCACTTCTCACAATCTACCATCTGGTGAAGGTGCTAAAGAGCAATGATGTGCCCCACAGGAAGGAAGAAATTAGGGGAAGGAGGAGAGGGACAAGAGCACCACAGGGGCCAGCCCTTGGTGACTCAAAGTTGCCTGGACTTTTAACCAAATCTCTTTAGGTTTTACTTATCCAGATTTCATTAGCCATTAGAAATGCAAATTAGTTAGATTCCTCCAGAAAACATTTCCCTGCTTCCCCTCTCTCCAGCCCTCCCTTCTCCGCCTCCCCTTCCTTCCTGCCTTTCTTCCTTCCTTCCCTCCCTCCCAGCAGCATTGTTGAGCATTTATAAAGTGCCCGTCACACCACACCACCGGTTTTACATTGCAAAGTCAGGGGCCTGAAAGTAGATATGAAACTGACAGTTTTTCCAAGGCTGCCATCAAATAATTGAGCTGTGGCCTCTAACTAAATTCCAGGAGGAAAAGATATCTCAAAACTGGGCTAATTCTCTTTGTTTATAGCTATTTTATGTATTCATATATTTGTTGTGTATATATATGTGTGTGTGTATATATATATTCTATATGTGTAATTTTGGGGGGCTCTTTTATTTTATTTTATTTTTTTTTTTTTGAGAGGGGGTCTCGCTCTGTCACCTAGCCTGGAGTGCAAGGGTTCAATCTTGGCTCACTGCAACCTGCAGCTCCCGGGTTCAAGCAATCCTCCTGCCTCAGCCTTCCAAGTAGCTGGGATAACAGGTGCTCGCTACCATGCCGGGCTAATTTTTGTATTTTTTAGTGGAGATGAGGGTTCACCATGTTGGCTAGGCTGGTCTCGAACTTCTGACTTCAAGTGATCCTCCCTCCTTGACCTCCCAAAGTGCTGGGATGACAGGCGTGAGCCACCGCACATGGTCCCATATGTAATGTTTTATGTATAAGAATAAGAATTCTTATATTATGTCCATTTGAAAGCTTGACCTTGTCTTTTGAGACAGGGTCTCACTCTGTCACCTAGGCTGGAGTGCAGTGATGCAATCATGGCTCACTGCAACCTTGAACTCCTGGGCTCAAGAGAGCCTCTCACTTCAGCCTCCTAAGTTGCTGGAACTACAGGCATGCATCACCACACCTGGCCAACCTTGTCTTTTTCATTATAGTCGGTAAAGAATGAACAAAATGTAACTGCTTTTCCAATAAGTATTTTCTTTAAAAACAAAACTCAGTAAATAAGAGAGAGAACATTAAATGCAGATTTCTTCAGGTGACATAAGTTGAAGGGCCCCTATACTTGAGTAAGTTAGAAAGTGCAGAACTATATAATGCATATGATACAAGAGGCATGTGGTAATTTTGCTCCTGAGTTCACATGTGGGAATAATGGGAAATTTGCCTTGCTGTAGAAAAACCTATGTTTTGCATTCCCAGATATCTATTTTGACTTCCACTCTAGCATTTTATTATCAGCAGCTGTAACTCTGAAAATGTGTTAGAGTGATGTTTTGCTTAAACAGAATAAAAACTTGCTTCACCAGAGCAGAAGAAAAAAAAAGTAATTCTGTCCAGTTTTATAAGCTGAAGCTGTATTAAAGAGATTGATTACTACTCTGAATGTCTTTTTCTGGCCTCTCGTAACCCTAATAACATTTAAACCATTAAATGTCAGATAATTGCCTTCCGAAAGGAAAGGAAAATGTGGGGAGTGTTTGCTTGTCTTCTTCAATTCAGTACCAAAGAACAGTATTGGAAGTAGGTTCTGGGATTTTCAGTTAACATTATATTTTGTACACGTACCACTTAGACTATCAGATGAAGAAGATCTAATTCTAGTAGAACGTGATAGTAGAGAGAAATACAGGGCCAGTGTTAGTCAGGAAATGTGTTAACCAGGAAATGTGACCCTTCATCTCCACTTTCCTTCTCAACCCTTCCTTGTTTATTATGAAGCACTAAATATGACAAATATGTAAAATATCTGCAAGCTGGGTAAACATTACAAAACTAGTTAAGGGTGAAAGGAAAGAATAAGAAAAGAAAGTATGGAAGGAAAAAAAAAAAGACATCAAATGGCAGAGGAGAAATAGTTTCAGGGTCCATGAGCCTGCATGAGAATCCTAGCTGCCCCATTCAATAGGTGTATGGCCTGGGACAAGCCTCTTAATCTCTCTGAGTCTCTGTTTCCTCATCTGAAGAAATGGACCAGGAGTATTTACCCCACTGCGTGTGTTATATGGAAAGCACACGGTTAGGGCTCGATAGACAGTTTTCGCTGATTAGCCCACTTAAGTTAAGGTTTACAGCTCAACGCGTTGTCACTTCTCATGGGTAATTTTTTGCTCTCACATTTTCTTTTTTTTTTTTCTTTTTTTTTTTTTTTTGAGACGGAGTCTCGCTCTGTGGCCCAGGCTGGAGTGCAGTGGCGCGATCTCGGCTCACTGCAAGCTCCGCCTCCCGGGTTCACGCCATTCTCCTGCCTCAGCCTCCCGAGTAGCTGGGACTACAGGCGCCCACAACCGCGCCCGGCTAATTTTTTGTATTTTTAGTAGAGACGGGGTTTCACCGTGGTCTCGATCTCCTGACCTTGTGATCCGCCCGCCTCGGCCTCCCAAAGTGCTGGGATTACAGGCGTGAGCCACCGCGCCCGGCCGCTCTCACATTTTCATACGAATGTCTGGTGCTTTAACTAAAAAGAGGAATCCCGGTGAGAATTTCCTACATTGTGGCAGATCAATTGTAAAAGATGTGTTTGTGGCATCAGGGCCTTCAGGGAATTTATCCAGTCATGCCGCCAAGGTATTTCTTCTGGTGCAGTATTTAAAATGAGATCCACTCTGAATCTAGGGCCTTCTGTGTCACCCAAAAACTCCCGGTCTCTCTTTTTCTGTTGGTGACAACATTGTTTGTGCTGTTATTAGAGCAGATGGTGGCCTGGGACTTGGCACTAAGAGAAATCCAGGGATGAGGTCTAAGAGGAATGACCTGCTCTTCTCTTAACATTCTCAAGTGGGTCAGTGTTAGGGTGGCTAGAGGTTTTTGTTTGCCTGGGACAGTGCCTGCCTATCCCTGTTGTCCCTGAGTAATTGTTAACAGTACCTCCCTTTTTACTCCTAAAATTATACTAGTTTGAATGATAAATTATAGAAATGCCTTAGTCGGCCGGGCACGGTGGCTCACACCTGTAATCCCAGCACTTTGGGAGGCCGAGGCAGGTGGATCACAAGGTCAGAAGATTGAGACCATCCTGGCTAACATGGTGAAACCCCGTCTCTACTAAAAATGCAGAAAATTAGCCAGGTGTGGTGGGCGCCTGTAGTCCCAGCTACTTGGGAGGCTGAGGCAGGAGAACGGCGTGAACCCAGGAGGCGGAGCTTGCAGTGAGCCAAGATTGCGCCATTGCACTCCAGCCTGGGCGACAGAGCGAGACTCCGTCTCAAAAAAAAAAAAAGAAAGAAAAGAAAAGAAATACCTTAATCATCTGTTCTATGGGAAAACTGAGCAAAAATGAAAAAAAATTAAAGAAATACCTTAATCAGAATTTTTTTTATTAATTAAGTTTACTTTTTTTAACTAGACTTTATAGTAAATAATTCAGAATGATGTTTATATGAATAAGGATAAGTCACAAAAAGGAAAATAAGAAAGTTCCCAATTCATAGGCTCTCAGATGCTTAGATTTCATCAATTATAAGAGGCACTACCAAGTCACACACCATTAAGAAAGAAACAGACCCACCGTATTTGTTAAGATTCTCATAACAAAGTACCTCAGACTGGCATAGAAATTTAAATTAGCAGGGCATGGTGGTGGGCACCTGTAATCCTAGCCACTCAGGAGGCTGAGGCAGGAGAATCGCTTGAACCCTGGAGATGGAGGTTGCAGTGAGCCGAGATCACGTCATTGCACTCCAGCCTGGGGGACAAAGGGACACTCCGTCTAAAAAAAAAAAAAAATTATTTGTCCACAGTCCTGGAGGCTAGATGTATGAAATGAAGGTGTCAGCACGGTTGTTTCCTCAGGGGCCTTTCCCGTGGCTTGTACATGGCACCCTCCTGCTGTGTCTTCACATGGTCTTCCCTCTGCCTGTCTGTGTCCTAAACTCCGCTTCTTCTAGGGACATCAGTCACATCAGGTTAGGGCCCACTCCAAGGACCTCATTTTAACTTAAGTACCTCTTTAAAGACCCTGTCTCCAAAAACTGCCATATTATGAAGTACTGGGCATTATGACTTCAACCGATGAATTTTATTGGCCGGGTATGTGATGGCTCATGCCTATAATCCCAGCCCTTTGGTAGGCCAAGGCAGGAGGATCACTTGAGGCCAGGAGTTTTGAGACTAGCCTCCTGGGCACTACAGCGATAACTCACCTCTAAAAAAAAAAAAAAAAAAAAAAAAAAAAAAGCTAGGTGTGGTGGCATGAGCTTATAGTCCCAGCTACTTGGGAGGCTGAGGTGAAAGGATCGATTGAGCCCGGGAGTTCAAGGTTACAGTGCATCACTGCACTCCAGCCTGGGCTAGAGTGAGACCACTCATCTCTAATATATATATATGAATTTTGTAGGGATATAACACCCACTAATCAACTCTGACATGCCATGGATTGTTAGATGTACCCTGATGTCAGAAGATTAAAATGTAAATGATGGGCTGAGAATGGTGGCTCACATCTATTAACCCAGCACTTTCGGAAGTCCAGGTGGGAGGATTGCTTGAGCCCAGGAGTTCCAGACCAGCCTGGACGAAGTAGTGAGACTTCATCTCTAACAAAAATAATAATAATAATAATAAATAAGCCGGGCATAGTGGTGCATGTGCCTGTGGTCCCAGCTACTCGGGGAGGTTGAAGTGGGAGGAACTCTTGAGCCTTGGAAGCTGGGGTTGCAGTGAGCCATGATCACCCCACCGCACTTCAGCCTCGGGGACAGAGTGCAACCCTATCTCAAAAACAGACAAACAAAAAAGTAAGTAACTGGATCTCAGAACTGATAAAAGATGTGCTGGTTTGGAAGGGAGAGAGTCCATTCTCTATGCTTTGGTGATGGTGGACATAGCAATTTATAAACCTCTTCCTTTGAAATCACCACTTTCTCCCCTGCACTCTCCAAACGATCTGGGATAGGAAGGTAGAGCTCAGCTGCCCAGATTGCTATCTTGATTGCTTCCCCTCCCTGGTGCCTCACTTCCTGCCAATTCTTCTTTTGTAACAGTGCCCGTGACTGCCCCTTCCTCTCTCCCTACCCACACCCGAATCAGCCCTTAGCTCATACCTGGACAGTTTCCACAGCCTCCGAACCGGTCTTCCCACATCAGTCCCCTTCTTTTCCCTCCTGATCCACCCTCACACAAGAACCGATCGCAAAATGACTCTCAAAACTGCAGCTTTGGTCATGCCACGCCCCTGATAGAAAGCCTTGGCTGGCTCTTCATTCCTTAAGGGTAAACACCAAAGGTGTCTTGGCCTAACCCTCAGGTCCCTGTGCTCAATCTGGCCCCCAGCCTCTGGTGCAGCTGCATCCGCTGTGCCCCTGCCTCTCACCGCAGCCAGCGTCCCCACCTCGGGGCCTTGCACGCTCCGTACCCCTCCTCTGGCAGGCCTGTGCTCTGGGCCTGTCTGAATGCTACCATGTAATTATTGCACGCTGTTATTTATGTCTGACTCCCCAGCTAATAGCTATCCAAATTATCAAGACTGTAATGTACTCCATTAACCGCACTGGCTGAGAAAGGAGTTGTTTCTCCTTGGCTCCAACAAAAAGAATGAAAAGTATTTCCCCCACCCCCTCCCATTTCCCTCCCCTGAGAGAAGGTGGCCGGGCCTTTGTGTCCTGTAAGTCTGACTTCCCTTAGCCCCAAGGAGAGTTAACAGCCTTTGTGTGTGTGTGGGTTTTTTTCGTTTTTTCGTTTTTCTTTTTTTTTTCTTGGGGAGAAAGGGAAGCTGCCTGGTGAGATGGACTCCCCCTTTGCTTTCTGAGATGGAAAGTTGGTGTGGCTCAGGACATCTTTGATTTGACCCGCGAATTATTTTATATAAATTTAAAATATTAGTCGCGATTTTCTAAAGGTGAGAAATTTCCCATGAAAATCTAAATTGGAAGGATCCAAGTCCAGCTGGCGCCGTTAGGCAGGCTATGTACTTTCCATTCACCACAGTCCCCACCACCCCCTAAAGCCTAACACCTGCAACATTGATTTGTGTACCTGCCTGTTCTTATATGTGTTGGAGTTTTCAACCTCTGCTTAGATGCATCAAATGGTTAATCTGGGACATTTAATAGAAAGGAGATGGTGGCCATGAGCTTTAAGAGTGAAAGAGAGTGTGGCTGCCCTATAGCCCTATAGGTTTTGAGAACGGGAGCCTGCTCTAAACTACCCTCCTTAGGGGGCAGGACCAGGGATAGAGATGGTTGGCTGGGTGCCTGCAAGGACTAGGCTGTGAGTGCTTTCACCTTGAGAATGTCAGGGAAAACCTCCACAGCTGAGCTGGGCCCAGAGGAACTGGGTCTACGCCCAGAACTGACCACAGGGATACCTATCTTCAAAGAAGAGTGGGCCAGGAGTAACAGCATCAGGGACCACACCAACCAAAGACCAGGCCTACCTCCATTCCCTGCCTGGCATAAACCCCACAGTTCTTTCTTTTTGAGACCAAGTCATGCTCTTGTTGCCCAGGCTGGAGTGCAGTGGCGCAGTCTCAGCTCACTGTAACCTTTGCCTCCCGGGTTCAAGCAATTCTCCAGCCTCAGCCTCCTGAGCAGCTGGGACTACAGGTGCCTGCCACCACTCCTGGCTAATTTTTGTACTTTTAGCAGAGACAGGGTTTCACTATGTTGGCCAGGCTGGGCTCAAACTCCTGACCTCAGGTGATCCGCCCACCTCAGCCTCCGAAAGTGCTGGGATTATAGGCATGAGCCACCACAGCTCTTCTACGGCTTAAGCAGAGTGTGGTGAAGGGCATTACGCTGCATTACAGTGATTCCAGAAGGGGCCATTTGTTTCACAGTCTTTGGTATAATTTCTCCTGCAGTTGTGCAGTACACAACCTGAGTGCCATACATCTAGTGGCCCTGACTGGGCATACTGTGTGTGTGTGTGTTTGTGTGTGTATGTGTTTAAAGCCTCTCAAATGGACTGATTTAAACTTCTCAACAACACCGAGAATGGGGGTCTAGAACTTTAATTGTTAAAAATAAATTAATATATCTTACTCCTCAAGTAAGTTTATTAATCGAATTTTCATAAAAATACATACTTCTCAAAGACAGAAAGAATATTTTGTACTTCTATACTCCTCCACAGTGTTTTGAAAAATGAATGTGTTAACTCTGAATGTAAATCTGAACACCGAACTGAATCTCTCTCCCTAGTAAAACTTAATTTTTTCCATTTTCCTGTTATGATCAGTCCTAGTCAAAACTGGCTTGTATAGCCCAAAGTCAAATTAAAGCAAAGTCACTTTATTATTATTATTATTTTTTTTTTTTTGAGACGGATTCTTACTCTGTCGCCCAGGCTGGAGTGCAGTGGCGTGATCTCAGCTCACTGCAGGCTCCGCCTCCCAGGTTCACGCCATTCTCCTGCCTCAGCCTCCCGAGTAGCTGGGACTACAGGCGCCTGCCACCACGCCCGGCTATTTTTTTTGTATTTTTAGTAGAGACAGGATTTCACCATGTTAGCTAGGATGGTCTTGACCTCGTGACCTCGTGATCCACCCACCTCAGTCTCCCAAAGTACTGGGATTACAGGCATGAGCCACCGTGCCCTGCCCAGCAAAGCCACTTTAATATTTTGCAATGACAAGCTTAATTGGCAAGTGAGTTTTCATTTATTGGTTTTTGTTTTGTTTTATTTTGTTTTGTTTTGTTTGAGATGGAGTCTTGCTCTGTCGCCCAGGCTGGAGTGCAATGGCACGATCTCAGCTCACTGCAACCTCTGCCTCCCGGGTTCAAGCCATTCTCCTACCTCAGCCTCCCAAGTACCTGGCATTACAGGCACCCGCCACCATGCCTGGCTAATTTTTCTATTTTTAGTAGAGACAGGGTTTCACCATGTTGGCCAGGCTGGCCTCAAACTCCTGACCTCAGGTGATCCGCTCGCCTCGGCCTCCCAAAGTGCTGGGGTTACAGGCATGAGCCACCATACCTGGCCAAGTTTTCATTTGTATAGACCAGTTAGTGTGTTCTCTTTCCAGGAAGGAGTGTAAAAAAAGCTCTCTGCCATTGATACTCTATTCACAGCCTTAAATTGTTTAGTCTCTTTCTTAAATTCCTGAAATCCCACTTCTAGGCATTTGTCCTAAGAAAATAATCAGGGACTGTGAACCAAGACTTATGTCTATAGTTGCTCATTGTGATATATTAATTACAGCAGCAATAAAAAGAAGCAACCTAGATGTTCAAACACTGGGGAGTGATGAAATACATTACAAACAGCACAACCTGGTTCAACCATTTCTATGACTGAGTACTAAGCAGCCTTTGAAAATGATGTGCTAAGTGTATTGAATGGCATGAGAAAATGGTGAGCATATATTTGTGAGACCTCTAAACACTTTGAAATATGTTGCTAACGTATGGAAAGAGGTGCGACTATTACTGAAAATATTCACTCTCTTCCACATCTTTTCAATCTGGTTTCAGCCAAGAAATTTGCTTTGACCACTGGAATAGACACAAGTGGTGCAAGGAGAAGATTAACAAGCAGGTGCATGATTTGGTTTGCTCTCTTGAGCCTTTGCCATTGCAAAAGGCAATCAGGAAAGCGTACCCAGGCTAGCCCCCTGGTTCTAGGGAAGGCTGAGAGACAAATGCAGCCAAACCAAACCACCCCAGCTGAGAACAACATCGTTCAGCCAACCCCTAGCAAACCCACAGATGAATGGGAATAAAGTATTGTAAACCCAACTGATAGCGGGTTTGTTATGCAGCATTTCAGTGGCAATAACTGATGAATACAGGAGGAAAGTACGCTCCAATACTAGAAAGATATTTTCTCCAGTGATAAAGCATACACAAACTTTTGCAAATAGTACTTTACTCTTCCCTTCAAGTCACCCATTTGGTCCATAGAGAGTCCACCCAGTTTCAGTGGGAGGGGACATCGAACCCCTTCCTCAATGGGAGGAATATCAAGGACACATTATAAGAAGAGCCTGTAGGCTAGGAGATATTTTATGGCCCTCCTTAGAAAATATAATCTACCATATCAAATTCTCAGAACATTGTTTTCTTTTCTTTTCTTTTTTGAGACAATTTCTCATTCTGTCACCCAGGCTGGCATGCAGTGGCGTAATCACGGCTCACTGCATCCTTGACGTCCTGAGCTCAAGTGACCCTCCTGTCTCAATCCCACCAAGCAGCTGGGACTACAGGTGCACACCACTTCACCTGGCTAATTTTTGTATTTTTTGTAGAGACGGGGTTTCGCCATGTTGGCCAGACTGGTCTCAAGCTCCCGGGCTCAAGCGGTCCTCCCACCTCAGCAGGATGGATGGAAGGATGGATTACAGGCATGAGCCACTGCGCCCGGCTAGAACATTGTTTCGTAAGCACTATATACTCATTAGTTATTTTCATTCAACAAATATTTATTGAAAACCTACTACACACCAGTTACTGCTAGGACTGGAGATACAGCAATGAACATCGGAGAGTTGATCCCCGTCTTAATGGGCTAACCAAAGAAAAACTGCAGGCTAAAATCCAATATAAGGACCCTTTAGTAACTGACCAGGTGAGCTATTGGGCTGGAGGTAATTTTCTTTTTTTCTTTCTTTCTTTTTTTTTTTTTTTTTTTTTCGAGATGGAGTCTCTGTCACCTAGGTTAGAGTGCAGTGGTGCCATCCCGGCTCACTGCAACCTCTGCCTCCCAGGTTCAAGCAATTCTCCTGCCTCAGCCTCCTGAGTAGCTGGGATTACAGGTGCACACCACCACGCCCAGCTAATTTTTGTATTTTCAGTAGAGACGGGGTTTCACCATCTTTGTCATGCTGGTCTCAAACTCCTGACCTCATGATCCACCCACCTCGGCCTCCCAAAGTGCTGGGATTACAGGCATGAGCCACTGTGCCCGGCCTGGCTGGAGGTAATTTTCTAGTGAGTAGGCCAGTCCTAGACAACCAGAAAAGAATTCTGGCTTAAAAGTGTTTTGCTGTGATTGTGTCTGTTGCGACAGGGCTTTTCCTGGCAGCTTCTCTGAAAGTAGAATAAGGAGGCAAGAGTTCTCAAAGGGCTTAGAGTCCAATTCTATTTCATTCAAGCAGTTACTATAGCTTTAATGCAAAGCAGCTGCTGGGCTTGTTTAAAAAGAACTAAAGGCACCTACGCCAGCTTTCTAGCATCTTGCACCTCAAGGTGCGGTCCTTGGCACAAAATGAACGTCAGTGAGCTCACCTGGGAGTTCCATAGAAATGCAGACTCTCAGGCCTCACCTCTGAATTACTGAATCAGAATCTGCAGTGAAAATAAATAAATAAATAAATAATTGATTAATTAAATTGTGGTAAAATAAAACATAAAATTTACCACCTTAACTATTTTTAAGTGTACGGTGACGTTAAGTATTTTCACATTGTGGTGCAACCATCTTCACCGTCCATCCATAAAACTCTTTTCATGTTGGCAGAGCATGGTGGCTCATGCCTCTAATCCCAGCACTTTGGTATTACCTAGGCTGAGACAGGCAGATCACCTGAGGCCAGGAGTTCAAGATCAGCCTGGTCAACATGGTGAAACCTCGTCTCTGCTAAAAGTATAAAAATTAGCCAGATGTGGTGGGGCGTGCCTGTAGTCCCTGTTACTTGGGAGGCTGAGGCAGGAGAATCGCTTGAGCCTGGGAGGCAGAGGTTGCAGCGAACTGAGATCTGCTGCTGCCACTCCGGCCTGGGCGATAGAGTAAGACCTTGTCTCAAAAAAAAAAAAACAAAAAAACAACAAAAAAAACCTCTTTCTATCTTGTGAAACTGAAACCCCATACCAATTAAACAATCACTCTCGTTCTCTTTTCCCTTCAGCCCCTGGCAACCACTATTTTACTTTCTGTCTCTATGAATTTGACCATTCTAGGTACCTCATATAAGCAGAATCATACAGCATTTGTCCTTTTGTGACTGGCTTATTTCACATGATAATGTCCTCAAGTTTCATTCGTATTGTAGCAGAAGCTTCTTTTTTTTTCTCCTGAGACAGGGTCTCATTTGTCACTCAAGCTGCAGTGCAGTGCAGTGGCACCATCTTGGCTCACTGTAGCCTTGACCTTCTGGGTTCGAGTGATTCTCCCACCTCAGCTCCCCAGCCCCCTACTCCCCTCACCCCCACTAGCTGGGACTACAGGTGCAAACCACCATACCTGGCTAATTTTTTTGTATTTTTTTGTAGAGGGTTTTCACCATGTGGCCCAGGCTAGTCTCAAACCCCTGACCTCAAGCAATCCGCCCACCTCAGCCTTCCAAAGTGCTGGGATTACAGGCATGAGCCATGACACCCAGCTAGAATCTGCATTTTAACAACACCTTCAGATTGTGTGTATGCCCACTACCATTTGAGAAGCACAGCTCTACTAGATTACTGGGACCAATATGGGGAGATAAGAAAGTCTAATAAAACAGTCCTGGAAGAAACTCAGGTTTCCTTACTCCTAGGGACACCACTTGGGGACGATTTCCATGGTCATATTTGTGGAGCAATTTTGGTTTCCTGAGATCAACCATGTGGGCTCCAATCTGTCAAAAAATGAATGGCTAAACTGGCCTCTGAGCATCAAAAGTTTGAGGCCTACAGGGGACCTGCTTGCCAAAGTATAACTTGTAAATCACTCAATACCACTGGCAAATAGGTATCTGTAGCTGGACTATATAGAGTTAGTACCTCATTTAGGTTTCCACTAACTTAATAATACATACACTTACATAGTGCCAGTCATGACTCCAAGTAGTTATGGAATGTTAACACCTTTAACCCTCATAACAATTCCAGGAGTAGGAACATTTTTAATCCCTGGTTTACAGATGTGGAAACTAAGGCACAGGCAGGTTAAGTAACTTGCACAAGGTGATGTGGCTGGTGAATGGTGGAGCTGGGATTTGAACCCAGGAGCTACACTGTGCCTCCTCTTTGGCAATTGCTTGACCAAGTCTTCTTGTTGAAATTGAACTATAAGGAGTTATGCAGATTGTGGGTGTGTTATGGGAGGGACCTACATTTAACCATAGACATTAGTTTATATGTAAGGAAAAACAACAGAAGCTAGAATGTCAGAAAGTAAGTGGGAAACCCTTGTGACATGGTGGATTTTTTTCTCAGTAGGGCAGAAGAAAATATGGGGTCCGTGCCCACATTATTAAATACTTGGACTCAAATACTCGGACTGGTTTTCCTCCTCCCTTCCTAAACACACCTCCTCTTCCTCTTTCACAGGCTCTTTCCCCTTAGCCTTCTCCAAAGGCTTTCTTTCCTCCCTTTCTAATCTCACTTGTTTTCTTGGCTTCCAAACAGAAAAATCCCAAATCCATGTTGCTTGCTGTGATCTTTCTTCCTGGTTCAAAATCATAATTCATTGCTTCCTGATGTCTCAGCAAAAATGTCACAACAAGATCTCAAATTCTACGTCTGGGAAGATGAACCACATTGGCTGATACCCCAGAGATGAGGAGCCCAATGTCACAGTCAGACTTTTCTTATATTCAGCACACCCCAAACAGGACCCGCCACCTGCCCCTCCCAAGATCACTGCCACAGGCCCCATCTCATTCCTGACCCCTGTCATCCTCTCTATGAGGCTTGAAACCTTCATCATCTTTTCCTCCTCTCTTTCTCCATATCCGAAGGAGTCTCCTTCCTCAACTGGTCTCAAATCTGTCTTCTGCTTTACATGTTGTCATTGTCTAAGCTCCAGCCGTCCCCACCTGCCTCCAGTCTCCCTGACCCTCATCTGCCTTCCCTCCTACACCCACCCCTACACACAGCTGAAAGGCATTCTCTCAAACAGATCGGCCCACATCACTCCTTGGCACTGCCTCTCAACTCCATCTCTGGACCTTGGGTGAATCTGCCAACTGCTCAGTGAAAATGACCTCCTTCTTTGCTCTTAAAAAAAAAAACCAAAAAAACTGAAACTTACAGGAAAGTTGCAAGTACAGTACAAACAATGGTTTTGTTCCCAAACCATTTGAGAGTAAGTAGCAGACCTGACCTGGTGCCCTGAAAATTCTACTATACATTTCCTACGAACAAGGACATCCTTCTATATACACAATACAACCATTTTTAAAGTTAGGAAATTAACACTGATACATTACTACAAATCCTTGGGCCCCATTCAAGTTTTGCCAGCAATCCCCATAATGTCATTTTTATAGCAAGTGGATTCAGTTCAGAATCCCATGTTGCACCCAGCTGCCATGGCTTTTTTTGAGATTGAGTCTTACTCTGTCACCCAGGCTGGAGTGCAGTGGCACGATCTCGGCTCACTGCAACCTCCCGCTCCCGGGTTCAAGTGATTCTGCCACCTCAGCTTCCCAAGTAGCTGGAATTACAGGCGTGTGCCACCACACCCAGCTGTTTTTTTGTAATTTTTCTAAGACAGAATCTTGCTCTGTCACCCAGGCTGGAGTGCAATGGCATGATCTCAGCTCACTGCAACCTCTGCCTCCCGGGTTCAAGCCATCCTCCTGCCTCAGCGTCCTAAAGTGGCTGGGATTACAGGCACCCGCCGCCAGGCCTGGCTAATTTTTTTTTGTATTTTTAGTAGAGATGGGGTTTCGCCCTATTGGCCAGGCTGGTCTCAAACTCCTGGCCTCAAGTGATCTACCCACCTCCGCCTCCCAAAGTGCTGGGATTATAGGCATGAGCCACCACACCCAGCCTGTCTTTGACATTTTTAAAGACTATAGGCCAAACATGTAGAATGCCCTCAATTTTGGTTTCCTTTTGTTTAGATTTAGATAGGAATATTGCAGAATATGCTGGATTATTCTTATTGTGTGGTGTACAGTTTCCATTCATCCTATTCCGGGGGATGCTCACTTAGACCCCTTGATAAAGTGGTGTCTGCCAGACTCATTGCTACGAAGTGACTCTTTTCCTTTTCTTTTCTTTTCTTTTTTTTTTTTTTGAGACGGAGTCTCGCTCTTGTTGCCCAGGCTGGAGTGCAATGGCATGATCTCGGCTCACCGAAACCTCCACCTCCCGCGTTCAAGCGATTCTCCTGCCTCAGCCTCCCTAGTAGCTGGGATTACAGGCATGTGCCACCACGCCCAGCGAATTTTGTATCTTTAGTAGAGATGGAGTTTCTCCATATTGGTCAGACTGGTCTCAAACTCCCGACCTCAGGTAATCCGCCCGCCTCAGCCTCCCAAAGTGCTGGGATTATAGGCGTGAGCCACCGTGCCCAGCCCGACTCTTTTCCCTTTAATAAGTATTTTGTGGAAATACTTGAAACTATGTAAATATTTCATTCCCCATCAAACATTTAATTTTTATTTATATCAGAATGAGCTGGTGGTTTCCTTTTTTTTCTTTTCTTTTCTTTTTCTTTCTTTTTTTTTTTTGGGGGGGGGGACACAGTGTCACTCTGTTTCCCAGGCTGGAGTGCAGTGGCACCATCTCGGCTCACTGTAACTTCTGCCTCCCTAGTTCAAGCAATTCTCCTGCCTCAGCCTCCAGAGTAGCTGGGACTAACTACAGGTGCACACCACCACACCCGGCTAATTTTTGTATTTTTAGTAGAGACAGGGTTTCACCATGTTGGCCAGGCTGGTCTCAAACTCCTGACCTCACATGATCCTCCCACCTCAGCCTCCCAAAGTGCTGGGGTTACAGGCTTGAGCCACCATGCCTGGCCTATGGTTTCTTATTTTATTAATTGTGTTATATATAATGTGTTACTATCATTACTTTTTTGTTCTCTGGTATCTCAGCCATCCCACTGATGGAAAAGGTTTTTAACCACATTTCTATCCACAGAAATCTGTGTTTATTTAAAAAAAAAAAAGTGCTGCGTTCCTATACAGGGGATGGTTGTTATCTGAGTATTTGTTACCCAAGTGCCTACAGTTATGACTTGCTTATGAAGCAAAACTTATTATAACATGAAACTATTTGCTAAGGGACCATAACACAGGCTATACACAAAGTATCATCCTATTCCACAGCCATTCTCACCCATCTCATCGACACCTCTGTGGTTTGTAGCAACCTCCAAAATTACCATTCAAATTCAATGCAAATTGGCTCACAAAGCGAACTTGCAGATCTTGCAAAGTCTCAGGGTTTCATGGAATTCATGAAAGTAACATAGCAGGACTGCTCAAAGCCTTGAGTGAGACCAGATAACAGCTACCCAGGAGAAAACAGATCAGGGGGAGAAGACAATGTAAATGACAAGGGTTCAGAAAACTCCTTTAAAAATTGATAAGGCCGGCCGGGCGCGGTGGCTCACGCCTGTAATCCCAGCACTTTGGGAGGCCGAGGCGGGCGGATCACAAGGTCAGGAGATCGAGACCACGGTGAAACCCCGTCTCTACTAAAAATACAAAAAATTAGCCGGGCGCGGTGGCGGGCGCCTGTAGTCCCAGCTACTCAGGAGGCTGAGGCAGGAGAATGGCGTAAACCCAGGAGGCGGAGCTTGCAGTGAGCCGAGATTGCGCCACTGCACTCCAGCCTGGGCGACAGAGCGAGACTCCGTCTCAAAAAAACAAAAAAAAAGAAAAAAAAAATTGATAAGGCCGTCAAATACTTTTGTGGGGAATAAAAATTACCTCCTTTATAAATGTGATATAAAAATCAAAAATGAAGTGAAGGATACCATTCAATTTTATCAGAAAAAGAAAGTTTAGATTCTTTGTTCTAATAATTAGCACATAGCCTAAACCATAATCTAAATGTTGTTAAAAGGTGAAGTCATTTTCAAAATTTTTTGTGTCCTTTTTTTATAAAAAATTAACTTATTTATTTTGAGACAGAGTCTCACTCTGTCACCCAGGCTGGAGTGCAGTGGTGCCATCTCGACTCACAGCAACCTCCGCCTCCAGGGTTCAAGCGATTCTCCTGCCTCAGACTCCCTAGTAGCTGGGATTACAGGTGCCCGTCACCACGCCCCGCCAATTTTTTTGTATTTTTGGTTGAGACAGGGTTTCACCATGTTGGCTAGGCTGGTCTTGAACTCCTGACCTCAAGTGATCCACCCACCTCGACCTCCCAAAGTGCTGGGAATACAGTTGTGAGCCACTGCGCCTGGCCAAGGTGTCCTTTTTTTTCAAGGCAAAATGCTAATCTATTTTTTTCCCCTCTATTTACTGTAAAGTTTCAGTCCCTTCAGTAAGTAGGTTCAATGTAAATAATTTTATCTTGCTGTCAGTATCCCGCAGGTCAGGACCCCTCCCTTGCATACAGTAGGAAACTTAAAGCCACTGTGGCAAGAGGGTGGGCCTGTCCCCTTAGATGCTGCTCCTTGCTCCAGTTAGCCGTCTCCCAATCCTACGAGCCCCTCTCTCTCCGCCTCGCCTCCTCTGGCCCCATGCTTGCTTTTTACTTTCAGATCTCACTTTCCTCACTTATCAAAAGAGGAAAATATCCCGGTCCAACCAACTTCACAACAAGTCATTCTTATAGTCAAATGAGTTCATGGATAATAACAGTAGTCATGGCCAGGTGCGGTGGCTCACACCTGTAATCCCAGCACTTTGGGAGGCTGAGGTAGGTGGATCGCCCGAGGTCAGGAGTTCAAGACCAGCCTGGCCAACATGGCAAAACCCTGTCTCTACTAAAAATACAAAAATTAGCTGGGCTTGGTTGTGGGTGCCTGTAATCCCAGCTACCAGGGAGGCTGAGGTAGGAAAATCGCTTGAACCCGGGAGGCGGAGGTTTTGGTGAGCTGAGATCTTGCCACTGCACTCCAACCTGGGCAACAAGAGCAAAACTTTGCCTCAAAAAAAAAGTAGTCACTACCATGTATTGAACCATCATTCTATGTCTGACCATGTGTTGAGAGCTTAACATAGACCACTGCAATTAACTCTCCCCAAACTTGTAAAGGTAGAGGCTGTTATTATCTTGCATTTTATAGAGAAGCAAACAGAGGTTCCAGAATGTTAAGTATGAAGTTTCTTAGTCTTTGGAGGAGTCAAGGTTTGAATCCAGTAGTAGTTCAAGCATTTAACTACTAAATTATCCAGGCTATAAAAGAGCATATGAGGACAGAATGTTGTTCTATAAATATAGGCATCGGTATTATTATATTTCCCTGTGTATGCTCTGAACTCCCAAAGACACTGAATGATAAAGAAGAAATTATTAACAGATCTTTTTTATGTGTATGACTGGTTGTTTGGACCCCAAAATATTCCACTAGTGGCACCCAGTGGCACCCATAGGCATTGATTAACCCCACTCAGAATCTCTAGGCCTTGGAAGACCATTTGACTGTGAGTGGTAAAATAGAAGCAGACTAATTCACCCCAAGGAACATTTTACATGGTCCCCAAGCCCTCTCCCAGCAGCTCTGGCAGAGATGAACCTAGGTCACTCTGCCCTCACTTTTGCAGGCCAAAGTGGCAGGGGCCAGGCACAAGGACCTAAAAGGAAATTTGGTTCTGATAGATTAACAGAGGAGATAGGATATTTGTGGGGTTCTGTGCTTGGCGCTAGAATTTGTGGTTGGCAAATGCAAAGAGGTTAAGTGCATATAAGATGATGAAGAATGCTTCTGCCCTGTAAGCCTATTCTCAGCACTCCCAGGGGCTCCCTACAGCAGGAGAAGTTGGGTTTACAGGGCCAGGGTCCCTTCCTCTGCTGCAGACACCCCTGTTTAATGGCCCTCCCTCTGCTCAGGCTGAGAGGGCCTGACCCTCATGGGACAGAAGTCCGCCACTGCTGTGCTTTGCATTTTCAGGTCTTTCAGATGCATTGTGTTTGTTCCCAGCCAGCTTCTGCAGGAGCCCAGGTTGGTGAGTGGGTGCTAATTTGCCTAACAGGCAAAAGCAGGTTTGTGTGTCACCAATGTCTTTTGGGAGGGAAATTACAACCTGCTGAAGCGGGAGCTGGAGGTGATCAAATGTGACTAAATGCGGTAAAACCACCAACTTCACACATCTGAGGAGACCAGCTGGGGGCAGGGGGCCGGAGGTAGAATTATACTTGTTGGCACAAACAGTAGGAAACTGGGAGAAAAGAAAGACCCCCAAACCACAGGCCTCCTTCTAATCTGGACCTTGACTAGGAAGGAAAGGTTTTGGGAAGAGTCCCTTTATCCTACAAATGAGGAAGCTGATATCTAAAGAAGCCTCAGGACTATAGGAAGAATGCCCTCATAGTAAAACACAGAGCTGCAATCAGCCCCAGGTCTGGACTTTTCCATCTCAGTGCTCCCTCTATGGGTTAACATCACACACCCAGTTTGAGCAAACCGTTTAGTTGTAAAACGGCTAATGTACACATTCTAATGAAGAAGCCACAGTTTAAGCATGTCAGGCAAGAAACCTGGGGGTAAGGCATCTATTTTAGAATGGTTGGGGGTGAATGTGGAGGACATATGTTGGTTTTCCTGCCCACCAGTGCCACCACTTACAGCGTTCAGATGTCTGTCACACAACACAATGTTGTCCTGCCAAGGAGTCAAGTGGGTCAATAGCCACCTTTAGTTTTGCTCACTCAACTATCTGTCCTAGGTGTGGGTTTGCTTCTTCCCAGAGGAAGGCAGGCCAAAGGTGCCGTCTACTCCCTAAGACGTGGGGGCATAGGTCTGCATCAGCCTGGAGGGGTGCCTGTTTCCAGCTCACAAGGGTCCTACACAGGCTAGCTATGGCATCTTGCATCCATCCCTTCTTCTTTTGAAGCTGAAACACAATTTTCTTTCATGGAGTCAACCCCTACCCAATGTCAGTCCTGTGGTTTGATGGAGCAGACCCCACTGTCATCTTCAGGAATGGACCAGTGACCCAAGCCTGTAGCCAGTTTAAGGATGGGCACCTGACTTAGTGAGAATAACTATAGAATTATTGCTGGAACTGTTGATACCGAGCCAACCCTTTTCTTGGAGTTGCTAATCTTGGGAGAGGTGGAGGAAGCAGAAAAGAAGATAGCATTTCAAAAAGCCTCGGAACCAGTTGAGTCTGATCAGATTCATCCTCTTACGTTTAGTTATATGAACCAATTCTCTGTTTTACTCAGGCTGGGTTAGGTTGACTCTGTCCCTGGCAACCAAAAGAATTTTGGCCAATACAATGAGAGAGCCAAAGTTTCACTTTAAATGAAAGCTCCTCTAGCATCCTCTAGCAGATTTGTCAAGAGATCTTTCCAAATCTGAAACAATTCTAATAAGGCATCCCTATTCCCGGGCTTGTTGGAAAGATTGGGTTGTGAAGGGCCTGTCCCACAGGCATGTAAATTATGTTGAGGTTTATTTGCACACACTTGCAATATCTATTCTTTCTCTTCTCGTGGTTCTAGAAGATGCTGGAGCACTTATCCCTCAGGTCACTAACAGCACTGTCAAGCAAAAACCCACATTTTAAATTCCATTTAGTCTCTTTCTGCAGAGCTGGGTAACCAAATGAGACAGCCATGGAAAATATATGACTTTCATTATTATGACATGAAAGCAGAGCTGTCTAATTGCTTTTGTCCACTGGTGTATAAAGATTGGGACCAGATGTGTTTAAAAAAAAAAAAAAAACGGAAAAGAAAGAAAGAAAAAAAAAGGGCTTGCGTTGGCCGTTGCTTTGAACAAAGCAGTCTGATTTCCTCTCTCTTTCTCTCTCTCTCTCTCTGGGAAAGACGACATGAAAGTGTTTTAACTGCTTGTAATTTTTCATAGCCTCGTTGATTTTGCTTTTCACAGAAGATGAAATTGTGAAATTGGCCTTGAAAACTTTATTTTCACTTTCCTCAATTCAAAGGGACAATTGTGGAAGGAAAGAACTGAGCTGCTTGCCAGAGCCAGCACACTCCTTTTTCTCTGGACAGCTGCTGCTTTGCAGAGGGTCGTGGGAGGAGGTGAGCCCTCACGCAGATCAGACCCTCCTTCCCTCAGCCAGCCGCTGGGGAGTGGAGTCTTCGCGTGTAAATCCACAGGAAAGGATAGATGATGATCGGCTTTAAATAGAACCACCCAGCGCCCAGCTTCTGTGTTTCATTTTCCAGAAGAGCCCCTAAATCTGCTTCAACATTTTTTTAACCTCTCCAGTTATTTTTAGCACACCCAGCCAACAGAGCTCAGCAGGCCCGAGGAAGCGCTAACATGTCCCCCAGTTCATCTCCTGCTGCAAAGGTGCATTTGAAGCATGAAAAAAAAAAAAAAAAACGTGCGGACCCAAAGATGTGATGATTTAGAAGCCAGGTTACATGGCCCTGCTGCTCTGTATCAAGCGAGTGCTGCCCATTGGAAATACAATTCTTTTAAAGATTACATCATTACTTTCAAAATTAATGTTTGCCTGAAAATTAAGAGTATGCATGGTGGATTGGGAAAAGAGCAGGCTCCCACAGCAGCCGTTTCCTGAGGGTCCCAGTAAGCACGGATCACGGTGTGGAGCCAAACCTGGGAAATGGGAAGCAACGGAAGCAGGATTCCTCCAGAAAACCTCAGAGGGGCTTCTGCAGCCCCGCTCCCAGTCGCCAGCAGAGTCACCTTCTCATTTACTGGAGAAGTTGGTGATTTACTGCTCCCTGTGCAGGGGTTTCCCTCCCATTCCAGGGTCTGAAGCTATGTAGTTGCATCTCAGAATATTTACAGGGATCTCATCGTTCCACAGGGGTCTTTTCTATTCTCTGCTAGACACCCCCACCCCCCGCCACAGTTCATCTCTAACTGGGGCAAAATAAATACTTTTAATTAATTTCCCGCACATGTTTATAGCCAAAAAACCCTCAGTGATACCAGAGAGAAGAAAATATTGTGCAAAAGAATATAAGATGCTAAATGCTTCTGCTGGAGTGGGTAACTTTCCCCAGCACTTGTTCCACACATCCATTTCCCTGTACTTATGTGTATTATCATTCCAAGTCAGGGCTCCACAAAATCCAGGCCTCCGTTTTCTCCCAGTGGCCTTGGCTTTCAATAAATTCTGACATGATTTCCATAGGGAGTGACTAATGTGTGGCATTAATGGGAACAGCCAATACAGAGCAATTGCAGTGGAGAAGACTGGACTCATTGCTGCTGTACATAGGAACCAGGTGACCTTAGGCAAGTAATTTAGCCTCTATTAGCCCCGACTTCCTCCTCCATGGAATGGACTCCTTTGCAGCTTTGTTATAAAGATTAAAGGAGGGCCGGGCGCGGTGGCTCAACCCTGTAATCCCAGCACTTTGGGAGGCCGAGGCGGGTGGATCACGAGGTCAGGAGATCGAGACCATCCTGGCTAACATGGTGAAACCCCGTCTCTACTAAAAATACAAAAAACTAGCCGGGCGTGGTGGCGGGCGCCTGTAGTCCCAGCTACTCGGAGGCTGAGGCCGGAGAATGGCGTGAACCCGGGAGGCGGAGCTTGCAGTGAGCCGAGATCGCGCCACTGCACTCCAGCCTGGGTGACACAGCGAGACTCCGTCTCAAAAAAAAAAAAAAAAAAAGATTAAAGGAGAAGGCCGGGTGCAGTGGCTCATGCTGGTAATGCCAGCACTTTGGGAGGCCAAAGTGGGCAGATCACCTGAGGTCAGGAGTTCCAGACCAGCATAGCCAACATGGCAAAGCCCCATCTCTACTTTAAAAAAATGCAAAACAATTAGCCAGACATGGTGGTGCAAGCCTGTAATCCCAGCTACTTGGAAGACCGAGGCAGGAGAAATGTTTGAACTCAGGAGGTGGAGGTTGCAGTGAGCTGAGATTGTGCCACTGCACTCCAGCCTGGGCGACAGAGCAAGACTCCATCTAGAAAAAAAAAAAAAAAAAATTAAAGGAGAAAATGAAAGTGGTGCTCAATGAATAGGACTGCTACCATGATTAAATCATTGCCAGAGCCTCCTTAGAATGTGACCCCAGTATTCATGCTGTATGTCCCCTTAAAAGTGTGACTGCCTTACAGGGAGTTTGGCCACTTTGATAAGTGGAACACAGGCTTGGATACAATGTGAAACCCAGGATTCCACTGCATTCTCCTCCAAGGATCTGGGCAAGAGAGGTCTGTTCAAATATCCCCCTTCTCCACCAGCTCACTAGAGACACTGAAGGAACAGGGCTGGGAGGACAGGTTTTGAATTATGTGGCGCTACCCACCCTTCCCACCTTTCCAAGACACCAACGTATCAGATCAGGGAGAGATGCCTAATCTAATACCAGCACTTTCTCAGGCGGGCCAGCAACCTTTGAATACTTGGGAATTTGAATTGGGAAACCTGGAAAGACCTCCCCATAACAGTGGGGTCCAAAGCTGAGGGTCATGCAGTTGGGAGTAAAGAGAAATCCTGGGAAGCAAGAACGGCTAGAGGAAGAATGACAGAGCAGGCCTGTTCTCTAGTTCTCCCTTCTGTCCACCTGTCTTCTTAGCACAAATCGCCTTTCTCCTGGGGCAGAGGAAATAAGGAGCCCTTCATGCCTCACAGAGTGGCCCCAAAAAGACATGTCCACATCTTAACCCCTGAAACCTGTGAATGTGACCTTATTTGGAAAAACCATTTTTACAAATGTAATTAATTAAGGCTCTTGAAGTGAGATCATCTTGGATTATCTGGGTGGCCCCTAAATCCAATCACAAGTGTTCTCAGAGACACAGAAAAGGAGAAAACATGGAGAGACCCAGGAAAGAAGGCAGATGAAAGATGAACACTGTGTTTGGCATAAAGCAGAGGATCAGTAAAGCTTTAGCTTTCTTTTTCCTCTTCTTTTTGAGACAGTCTCACTCTGTTGCTCAGGCTAGAGTGCAGTAGCACAATCACTTGCTCACTGCAGCTTCTGTCTCCAGGCTCAAGCAATCCTCCCACCTCAGCCTCCCAAAGTAGCTGGGACTACAGGTGTGCAGCCCCACTCCTGGCTAATTTTTTTTCCTTTTTTTTTTAGTAGAGACGGGGTCTCATCATGTTGCCTAGGCTGGTCTCGAACTCTTGGGCTGAAGCTATCCTCCTGCCTTGACCCTTTAAAGTGCTGAGATTATAGGCATCCCACAGGCCAAGACTTTGTCTGAGATGAGAGAAAGACTGACCGTGAGCCTGGCAGTCCCTCCAGAAACAGTGCATTTCAGAGATCCTTGAACTAACATCCAGTCATGCAAAACGATATCTTATAGTCTCTCATCTCTCTCTCCAGGAGGTAGACTTCCCCTTTGTCTTTCTTTCTTCCTTTCCTTCCTTTCCTTCCCTTCCTTCCCTTCCTTCCCTTCCTTCCCTTCCTTCCCTTCCTTCCCTTCCTTCCCTTCCTTCCCTTCCTTCCCTTCCTTTCCTTCCTTTCCTTCCTTTCCTTCCTTTCCTTCCTTTCCTTCCTTCCTTCCTTCCTTCCTTTTCTTTTCTTTTCTTTTCTTTTCTTTTCTTTTCTTTTCTTTTCTTTTCTTTTCTTTTCTTTTCTTTTCTTTTCTTTTCTTTCTGAGATGGAGTCTTGCTCTCTTGCCCAGGCTGGAGTACAATGGCATGATCTAGGCTCACTGCAACCTCCGCCTCCTCGGTTCAAGCAATTCTTCTGTCTCAGCCTCTCCAGTAGCTGGGATTACAGGGATGCACCCCCAGGCCCAGCTAATTTTTGGACTTTTTTTTTTTTTAGTAGAGACCGGGTTTCACC
This sequence comes from Macaca fascicularis, assembly GCF_037993035.2. Lineage (NCBI taxonomy): Eukaryota > Metazoa > Chordata > Mammalia > Primates > Cercopithecidae > Macaca > Macaca fascicularis. The sequence goes on along the minus strand of NC_088376.1, from coordinate 24,589,223 downwards.
ACGGTGGCCTGGCTGGTCTCAAACTCCTGACCTCAGGTGATCTGCCGCCTTGGCCTCCCAAAGTGCTGGGATTACAGGTGTGAGCCACCGTGCCCGGCCTCCCCCTTTGTCTTTATTTTACTTTATTTATTTATTTTTTTTAAGAGATTTTCTTCATCTGTTGCTCAGACTGGAGTGCAGTGGTGCAATCATAGCTCACTGCGGCCCCAAACTCCTGAGTTCAAAGGATCCTCCTGCCTCAGCCTCCCAAATCACTGGGATTACAGGCATGTGCCACCACACCAGGCTCCCCTTTTCCTTTAAAGCTATGCATTTGAAGTATTGCTTAACAAACTTTTCTGATCAGGAGACTCACCTGGAAAATTCACATTCCAGAGCCTCACCCTAGAGTCATTGAATTAATCTCCACTAAGGGAAGCGGGGGAACTGGAATTATTTAATAAGTAGTCCCAGCTGATTGTTATAGTTAGAAAAGTTTAGGTATCTCTGCATTAAAGCAGCATTACCCAAATTTTAAAGGGCCTGCCAGTCGCCTGGGGATCTTGTTGAACTACAGATTCTGGTTCAGACTTCTAGGTTGGCCTGAGAGTCTGCATTTCTCACAAGCTCCCAGGGAGCACCAAGTGGCTGGCTGGGGGACCATATTCTCAGGAGGAAGAGGAACTAACCATGGTGTGAACTGAATGTAGAGGCCTTAGTTATAATCCTGATTCATTGTCTATCAGTGCTTTATGACTTTGCAGAACTTTCACATTCATATCCTCTTTTAACCATCAAAACTGGCAATCAGGCAGACTTCTGTAAGGAAAATTGCAGTTTCCCATGGATGCCCATTTATAAAAGGGAGACCATGCTCACTCATGCATGTAGTCAACAAATGGATTGTGCACCCACAGAACTGCTAATGATGCCCCCAAAGGGGAAGAGAAAGGCTGGGCACATGGGTTCTCTCCACCTGCCTAGGGCTGGGTTTCTTGTTATGGAAGTGCTTTGATAGCACTTTTAAACTGTGTCATCCTTTACAAAAATTTTCACTCTGGAATCTTCCATTAAGCTGCCTATGCCAGTCATTCTAACCATCTGAGTTCACACGCAGGTCTGGCCTGTTGGATGAAGCTCATTCATCACTTCCCTACTTTTGTGCACTTAGGTGTCCTTCTGCCTGAGTGTGCACACACTAGTTATTTTTTTTTTTTCCTACTTTGAAATAATTTCAGACTTTTAGGAGAGTCGTAAGAACAGTATAAACAGTAAAATGATGCAGCCACTTTAGAAAACAATTTGGTAGTTTCTTTAAAAGTTAAATATACCTTTACCATATGATACAGCAATTTCACTCCTAGCTACATACCCAAAGAATTAAAAACAGGTGCTCAAACAAATTCTTGTACGTGAATGTTCATAGTAGCACTGTTCATAACAGCTAAAAAGTAGAAACAACCCAAGTGCCCATCAACAGATGAATGAAAAAACAAAATAGGTCTATTTGTACAATGAAATATTATTCAACTATAAAAAGGAATGAAGTACTGAAGCATGCTACAGTGAGGATGGAACTCAAAAACATGTTAAGTAAAAAAAGCCAGACACAAAAGGCCCCATATTGCATGATTCCATTTATATGAAATACTCAGAATAGGTACATCCATAGAGATAGAAGATAGCTTGGCGGTTGCTAGGGACTCATGGGAAGGGGAAATGGGACATGATTTTTTCTTTTTCTTTTTCTTTTTTTTTTTTTTTGAGACGGAGTCTTGCTTCGTCTCCCAGGCTGGAGTGCGGTGGCACGATCTCGGCTCACTGCAAGCTCCGCCTCCCGGGTTCACGCCATTCTCCTGCCTCAGCCTCCCAAGTAGCTGGGACTACAGGCGCCTGCCACTATGCCCTGCTAGTTATTTTGTATTTTTAGTAGAGACGGGGTTTCACCGTGTTAGCCAGGATAGTCTCGATCTCCTGACCTCATGATCGGCCCGTCTCGGCCTCCCAAAGTGCTGGGATTACAGGCGTGAGCCACTGCGCCCGGCCGAGAATGTATTAAAGGTCACTGAATTGTACACTTTAAAATGGTTCATCTGACCAGGCATGGTGGCTCAAGCCTATATCCCTGTACTCTGGGAGGCTCAGGTGGGAGGGTTGCTTGGGGCCAGGAGTTTGAGTTCAACCTAGGCAACACAGCAATACTCCCTCTCTACATAAAATAAAAATATAAAAATTTGCCAGGTGTGGTGGCACGCACCTGTAGTCCCAGTTACTTAGGAGACTGAGGTAGCAGGATCACTTGAGCCCAGGAGTTTGAGGTTCACATTCATATTGTCTTTCAACCTTCAAAACTATTGTATGAAATAGATCTTATCCTCTTTTTACATACAAGGGTCCCAGTCAACCATGATCATGCCACTGTACTCTAGCCTGGGCCGCAGAGCAAGACTTTGTCTCTAAAAAATAAAATAAAATAATTAATTTTTATCTTATGTGAATTTCACCTCAATTTCTTAAAACTGCACATAGGGCCAGGTATGGTGGCTCATGCCTGTAATCCCCACACTTTGGGAGGCTGAAGCGGGTGAATCACGAGGTCAGGAGTTCAAGACCAGTCCGGTCAACATAGTGAAACCTGTCTCTACCAAAAATACAAAAATTAGCCGGGCATGGTGGCGGGCACCTGTAATCCCAGCTACTCGGGAGGCTGAGACAGGAGAATCGTCTGAACCCAGGAAGTGGAGATTGCAGTGAGCCAAGATCACTGCACTCTAGCTTGGGCGACAGAGCAAGACTCTATCTCAAAAAGTAAAACTGCACTTAGACTTGTGGTATTCTATGTTTGTTTGAACCATTTATGCCAACCAAATATTTCAGCATGTATACCCTAAAAACAAATACATTATCCTATATGATTCTGGGAAAATGATCAAATTCAGAAAATTTAACATTCATGCAATGCTATGATTTAAGCTACAGTCCACATTCAAATTTTGCCAGTTTCTCAATGATGTTATTTACAGCAATTTTCTGGCCAATTTAGAATCCAAGATCATAAAATACATTTAGGTGCCAAGTCTCTTTACTATTCTTTAATCTGGAAGCACCCCTCAGTGTTTAAACGTTTTTTATTGATTTATCTTTTGTTCTTTCCTGACATTGCCATTTTGAAGGGTACAGGCCTGTTGCTTTGCAGACTGTCTCTTGTTTGGGGTCTGTCTACTGTTTCCTCATGAGTAGAGTCAGGTTATGCATCTTTCGTAGGAACACCCCCGAAGTGACACTGTCCTTCTTCAAGCATCACATCCGTTTGTCCCACTACTGACTATGTCCACTTTAATCACTTGGATTAGGTGGTGTCTGCCAGGTTTCTCCACTGCAAAGCTATTTTTCTCTTTGTACTTAACAATACTGTATGCTATTTCTAAGGCCTAACAAAACTAATTCATAAAATCATTTTTTTGGTGCCAGCTGCTATTTTTATCATTCAGCCACTCATTCAATCTCTACTTAGTCCCGGGTGGACATAAAGCTATAGTGCATAGAATAGTCCTTGCCTTCAAAGGACTCATTGCTCTGTCAGGGAGACAGGTTCTAAAGCCCCCAAACTCTGGAGTATCAAGTCTGTTCTTTATATTAGCTATGTTTTTAAGTCAATTCTGGCCAGGCAAGGTGGCTCACACCTGTAATCCTGGCACTTTGGGAGGCCGAGGCGGAAGGATCACCCGAGGTCAAGAACTCAAGATCAGCCTGACTAACATGGCAAAACCCCCTCTCTGCCAAAAATACAAGAATTAGCCAGGTGTGGTGGTGGGTGGCTGTAATTCCAGCTACTCGGGAGGCTGAGACAGGGGAGTTTCTTGAACCCGGGAGGCAGAGGCTGCAGTGAGCCAAGATCGTGCCACTGCACTCCAGCCTGGGTGACAGAGTGAGACTCCTTCTTTAAATAAATAAATAAATAAATAAATAAATTCTGTAAGCTGAATGTAAAAGACAGCTGTATGAGAACCAAGGTCACAGCATAATCATGTTGGCCATGAAAACCAAGCAGTTGTTAAACTCTTATAAACACTAGAGCTAATGAGTGTAGAATATTCCCCTGAATTGAGCAAAGGGCTGAAATAATAACACATAGGCTCATGCACCTACTTTTGTTGTAAAACCTGTTTCAATATTTTGCGCCTTTGGCATAATAATTACTGTTTCTTTTAGTGTAATATTTTTAATACACTGATTGTTTGAACTGTTGGAATAAAACTTGAATTAAAAGGGATACTGAGAGAGTAATGATAAATGATAAGTGCCCAACCTGGAGGCACAGTTCAGCTGCTGTTACGTGACTGCCAATGTACTTGTTTTCACTTATTCATTTTCCCTTGTGTGATTAATCTTTATTGTTCCCAGTGTGAATTGTCAAAAGGAGGGGGGGAAGCATACCGACAAAAATATATTTCTTGTGCGACTCCTAAGTATTTATCATACTGTGTTGCTTTATTAATTTTGAGTGGTGGGAAAATGGTAAAACTACAGTGTAGAATTAAAGAATAACATACACATGTGTAAAATCTCAGATATTTGAAAAGATTATAGGCTCAGTTTCTAACAATGTTGCAGCAGTTTCTAATAAAGGCACTGCACCATCATCGTTTCAGTGCCTTATCTAGAAGAGACCTGCATCCTCACCACCACATACCTGACGAAGACACAAGAGCAGGCAGCTCAGAGGAGAGTGGTCAGTGGATATTTTAAGTCATTGCTTTTTTTTTTTTTTTTTTTTTTGAGATGGAGTCTTGCTCTGTCATCCAGGCTGGAGTGCAGTGGCATAATCTTGGCTCATTGGAACCTCTGTCTCCCGGGTTCAAGGTATTCTCCTACCTCAGCCTCCTGAGTAGCTGGGACTATAGGCACACACCACCAAGCACGGCTAATTTTTTGTATTTTTAGGAGAGACGGGGTTTCACCAGGTTGGCCAGGCTTCTCTCGAACTCCTGGCCTCAAGTGAGCTGCCTGCCTCGGCCTCCCAAAGTGCTAAGATGACAGGTGTGAGTCACTGCGACCAGCCAAGTCGTTGCTTTTTTTTTTTTTTTTTAAACACAGTTTCACTCTTATTGCCCAGGCCGGAGTGCAGTGGTGTGATCTCGGCTCACTGCAACCTCCACCTTCCAGTTTCAAGCGATTCTCCTGCCTCAGCCTCCTGAGTAGCTGGGATTACAGGTACCCACCCCAACGCCCAGCTGATTTTTGTATTTTTAGTAGAGACAGGGTTTCACTGTGTTGGCCAGGCTGGTCTTGAACTCCCGACCTCGTGATCCACCCACCTCAGCCTCCCAAAGTGCCGGGATTACAGGCGTGAGCCACCAAGCCCAGCTGTCATTGCTTTTTAAACTAAAAAAAAAAAAAAAAAAAAAAAAAAAAAAAAAGCTTCTTCTTTGTCTCAACCTGCCTTCTCTCAGGCCTGGTTACCTTTTTTTTTTTTTAGATAAAACAAAAATTTTAACACTTCATTTAAAAAAATAAGCCTTTTGCACTCCCAAGGCCTGGTTACATTTCTAGATCTGTTAGTTGTGATGTTGTTTTTTTTTAAATAGTAATTATTGAGCTAGGCATGGTGGCTTGTGCCTATAATCCCAGCTACTCAGGAGGCTGAGGTGAGGGGATGGCTGGAGGCTAGGAGTTTGGGGCTGCAGTGAGCTATGATTGTGCCACTGTATTCCAGTTTGGGTGACAGAGCAAGATCTTGTCTGTCTCCAAAAAAAAAGCCATCATTTTGTTTTGCTTAAGTAATGCATGTTTATCATAGAAAATGTAGACTGCAGCACATTAAAAGAAAAAAATTACTCATAAATCCCATCCAGAAACAATTATATGTAAATAACTCTATATACAAAACGTTAAGACATGATGAGGTCCCTTTCATATGATAAAATATATGCAGATGGTCCCTGACTTACAATGGTTCCCCCTTTTTTTTTTTTTGAGAAAGGGTCTCACTCTGTCACCCAGGCTGGAGTACAATGACATGATCATGGTTCACTGTAGCCTTGACTGCCTGGGCTTAAGCAATCCTCCAACCTTAGCATCCTGTGTAGCTGGGACTACAGGCGCATATCACCATGCCTGCCTATTTTTATTTTTTGTAGAGACAGGATCTCACTATGTTGCCCAGACCAGTCTGGGCTCAAGTATTCCTTCTGCCTCAGTCTCCCGAAGTGCTGAGATTATAGGCTTGAGCCACCGGGCACGGCCCACTCACTGGATTTTTGACTTCAGGATGGTGTGAAAACAATGTGCATTCAGTAGAAACCATACTTCAAGTACCCATACAAAACCAAAAACCATTCTGTTTTTCACTTTCAGTGCACTATGCAATAAATTACATGGGGGCTGGGCACGGTGGCTCACGCCTGTAATCCCAGCACTTTGGGAGGCCGAGGTGGGCGGATTACCTGAGGTCAGGAGTTTGAGACCAGCCTGGCCAACATCATGAAACCCCATCTCTACTAAAAGTACAAAAATTAGCTGGGTGTGGTAGCATGCATCTGTAAATCCCAGCTACTCGAGAGGCTAAGGTAGGAGAATTGCTTGAACTCGGGAGGCAGATGTGGCAGTGAGCCAAGATCATACAACTGCACTCCAGCCTGGGAGACAGAGCAAGATCCCATCTCAAAATTTAAAAAAAAAAAAAAATTACGTGAAATATTCAACACTACTATAAAATAGGTTTTGACCAGGCATAGTGGCTTATGCCTGTAATCCCAGCATTTGGGGAGGCTGAAGAGGGAAGATTGCTTGAGCCAAGGAGTTCAAGACTAGGCTGGGTAACACAGGGAGACCCTATCTCTACAAAAAGTAGCCAGGCATGGTAGCACATGTTTGTAGTTCTAGCTACTTTGACAGGCTAAGGCAGAAGGATCACCTGAGCACAGAAATCTGAGGCTGCAGTGAACTATGATTATAGCACTTCACTTGCCTGGGTGACAGAGCAAGACTCTGTTTCTAAAAATAAATAAATAAGTAAATAATAAAATAAAATAGGCTTTGTGTGAGATGATTTTGCCTAACAGTAGGCTAATGTAAGTGTTCTGAGCACATTTAAGGCAGGGTAGGCTAAGCTATGATGTTCAGTAAGTTTGGTGTATTAAATGCTTTTTGACTTGGGCCGGGCGCGGTGGCTCAAGCCTGTAATCCCAGCACTTTGGGGGGCCGAGACGGGCGGATCATGAGGTCAGGAGATCGAGAGCATCCTGGCTAACACGGTGAAACCCCATCTAAAAATACAAAAAAAAAAATTAGCCAGGCACGGTGGCGGGTGCCTGTAGTCCCAGCTACTCGGGAGGCTGAGGCAGGAGAATGGCGTGAACCTGGGAGGCGGAGCTTGCAGTGAGTGGAGATGGCGCCACTGCACTCCAGCCTGGGCGACAGAGCGAGACTCCGTCTCAAAAAAAAAAAAAAAAAAATGCATTTTGACTTGCATTTTTGGCTTACATTTTTAATTTACCATGGATTTGTCAGAACGTAACTCCATCATAAGTCAAGGAGAATCTGTATACAGTATAATACACACGTGTGTATGCACACACACATGACATTTAAGCCAAGTATTTGTAAACTCTACTGTGAAGAAACTGCGAATCCCCACGGCAAATGTAAAGTCACCTCCATCCCTCCCCTGGTCAAACCTCTTTGCAGGTTATTTGAGACACAACTGCTGGTGCGCTCTCTTGTTTTCAAGCAAAAACAGCTTTTCCTACTCTTTGATTTCCCGGTGTATAAATGAGGGACTGGTCCCACTGGCCCCTAAGCAGCACCCTCTCACAACTCAACTCCTGGGCAGGTGGAAGGGTGCCAAGGCAGAAGACACATCTTGCCGGTTCCTACCCTGCATCTTTGACTTGCTGCATCTCAACTTAAAAGGTGACAGTGATATCTCAACATCCTCTGGACAAATGAAAACAAGCCACAAGCCTCTTTCTTTGGACCTATATATTTGTGCTGTAGTGCAAAAAGTCAGGAACTCCCAAGAAAATAAAAGAAATGGCAAAACCGTAAACAAAATCCTAGGGCAAAAACTGCTGAGTGGTTCCAGTAATAATAACCAACATTTAACAAGTGCTGCTACAAGCTGCTCCTTATGCTGAGGACTTAGCAGGCCATATATATATACTTTATATATATATACACACACACTTTATATATATATACACTTTACATATATATACTTTATATATATATACACTTTATATATATACATATATATATATATACCTCCCTACGAGATAAAAATTATGATGACTCTCACTTTTCAAAACAGTACATGAAGCTTCAAGAGTGTAGCAGATGCTGCCATTGTTCTGCCCACATCCCTTTACCATTTTGGTGCACCCCAGCCTGGCTCCCAATGGCCATCCCCTGCATCTCTGTGAGAGCTGCCTTTGGGCTTTTTCCATGAACATGACAGGCTAGAAGTGTCTGGGTCTTCACTGCCCTTTCAGGAGCCCTTAACATGTGCCTGCCAGGTGTGGGGGTATATATATCCCAGTTCCCTCACCACTTGGCTGGAATGATTGTGAGCTGTGTGTTCTACTCTGTTTCCTAGAGTTTTCCTGCAGGTTTAAGCTTCAGCTGCCCATTGTGGTAGCTGAATTTAAAATGCACCCTTAATTAGCTTCCTTCCCCCCACCTTCCCTAATCCATTCCATCACCTCCCAAATAATCAATTGCACTGAATCCTCATCTTAGGGTAGGAATCTGTCAGAGGTTCAACTAAAAGAAATGTTGAGCAACTTGCAATTTGACCACACAGGCAGTAAATAGCTACGCCTAAGTTGGAACTGTGAAATCTCTTTCCAAAGCCAATTCTCATAACTTCTAAGAGGAATAACCTTCCCTGATTTGGGAGCTCCCATGGGGATCCTGAACTTTGGGCTGGCAGGGATTCAAAGAAGTCGGGGAGAAGGAAGTCACTTTCTCAGGTTCCGTTACAAAGGTTCCTCTGCTGAGCCCATAAAACTCACCACCATTTTCATGGCTACTCCAGCAAAGGAGACATTCCTCCTCAGCCCCCATGTCACACACGTGTCAGACCACACACTGTCCTTCCATCTGTCAAACTAAGTTGGCTATCCTGGCTTTTCAAACCTCACTCTGCTGTATATAAATGCCCAGGCTCGGGCATGGGGTGGTCGGAGGCTTGTACCTAGGCAGCTCACCCACAGCTTGGGACACTAGCAATGGCTGTCTTTGTTCCTGAGCGGCGTTTCTATTGCTGTAGCCTGGCAGAAGCACCTTGCCCTCCATGTGGCAGATGGGCAGAAAGTTTGGGCAGACTGTATGCCTGGCTCAAAGCCCCAGAAGGACACACAAATGTCTTTGTGGTGGACGCCAGGACTGAACTGTGCCACACAGAGCCTTGTGATATCTTTTTAAAAGGACGAGGCATCTTTCCTTTCAAAGGAAACCCATGTTTCGGAACCACGAGGGAGTAAGTAGCCAGACAACATGAAATCATTATCCTTTGTCCCTCTGGGACTGAGTGTGAGGTCGCAAATTTCCCAAGGAAAGCATGTGATTTCTTTCTGTAAGGAATGATTCATTTCAGAAAAGTCTACTTTGTTCTGCTAGTGTCAGGGAATTAGAATGAGCAGCTTGAACATATAAACCAGAGCAATGTCCCCTACTATCACACTGGAAAAAAAAAAAAAAAAAAAAAGAGCCCATATTTTTAACAACTTTGTGAAATAGGAGGGAGTAATGATGTTCAGAGTTTCCCGATGCAGACTCTTTTAAATATTTTAATGTTGCTTAACATAATGTCAACTTGATGCTTAAAAGTCAGATTTATATTCATTCTAAAATGGCAATACATTGTTGCTGAGTTTTAACATTATTAGCTCAGATTTGGAAAGAGCCATTATTCCATTTTATATTACAGTCTCACGTTAGCCCTCATCCTGAATCCATAGGTCCTTACTTAAAATCTGTTGTGCCGAACGTGAGCCTGGTGTGAGCAGAAGGTAGCTTCATTTATTTTTCACAGTGGCTCATCTGGATTCGCAGGAAGGAGCCAGGTCAGCATAGGGCAGTTAGCTGCCCTCTACCCAAAGGCCAGGATGCCACCTGGGAAGTTCTGAGACAACAGGTCTTTAGGATAAACTTTAACCGAAGGGTACCTAGGCCCTCCTCTTGGGAAGAGGCCATGTCTTCATTACCTCGCCCCAAGTCCCACAAAGTTAGGTCACTTTCCTTTCCTCTCTCCCCCAGCACAATCCTCCCCAGCTCTTTTTTTTTTTTTTTTTTTTTTTTTTGCAACCTGGTTTGAACACACTATCTCCAACTCTCTCTCCTCCTCTCAAGCCTAGTGCTACCTTCCCCAGCTTACCTTTCTTTATTGTCCTTGTACAAAAGCCTATGAGCCCTTTCTATGTAATATTTTTACCACTGACTGCAGACTGACTAAGAGAAAGAAAATTAACAAATATGGGAAAAAAGATTTTTAAAAATCTTAAAATTGCAGAATGATGACGATAAGAATGAAATGAGGTCATATAGAAAAAGTTTCCAACCCAAGGAAATAAAATAATTGGTAGAGCCAGGCATGGTGGCTCATGCCGGTAATCCCAGCACTTTGGGTGGCTGAGGTGGGTGGATCGCTTGAACTCATGAGTTCAAGACCAGCCTGGGCAACATGGTGAAACCCTGTCTCTACAAAAAATACAAAAACAAAAACAAAAAAAAAACTAGCCAGGTGTGGTAGTGCATGCCTGTGGTCCCAGCTACTCGGGAGGCTAAGATGGGAGGACTGCTTGAGCCCAGGAGGCAGAGGTGGCAGTGAGCCAAAATCTTGCCACTGCACTCCAGCCTGGGCAATAGAGCCAGACCTTGTCTCAAAAAAAAAAAAAAAGGGTAGAATTGCAAAAGGAAGTCCTAGTGTGGGACATACTAAGCTGAGCTGTCTCAGTAATAATGGCCACCTTACAGTGTTCACACTCCAAGTGTCTAACTCACCACTGTGCAATAGAAATACAATTCCAACCACATATGTAATAAAACTTTCGAGCAGCCACGTTTTTAAAAAGTAAAAAGACACAGGTAAAATTTATTTTAACAACATGTCTTATTTAACCAGAAATGATCATTTCAACATGTAATCAATATAAAAAGTTAATAAGATAGTTTATGCTATGGTTCGAATGTCCCCTCCAAAACTCATGTTAAAATTTAATTGCCAATGTAATGGCATTGGAAGGTGGGGATTTTAAGAGGTGACTGGGTTTCGAGGCTCTGCCCTAGGATCAATGCAGTTATTGTGGAAGTGGTTTAGTTATTTTGGAAGTGGGCTCCTGATAAAAGGATGAAGTTCAGCCCCCAATTCTCTCCCATGTGCTTGCTTTCCTTTCTGCCATGATACGATTCAGCAAGAAGAATTTCACCAGATGTGATCCCTCAATCTTGGCCTTCTCAGCCTCCAGAACTGTGAGCCAAATAAACTTCTATTGTTCATAAATTACACAAATTACCCATTCGGTGGTATTCTATTATAGCAGCAGAAAACAGACTTGCAATTTTTTTTTTTTAAGAGAAGGTCTTGCTCTGTCACACAGGCTGGCATACAGTGGCACAATCATAGCTTATTGCAGCCTTGAACTCCTGGGCTCAAGCAATCCTCCCGCCTGAGCCTCCCGAGTAGTTGGGACTATACTATAGGCTCAGGCCACTATGCCCAGCTGCAATCTTTTTTTCATACTAAGTCTATGAACTCTTTTTTTTTTTCTTTATCTTTTTTCTTTTTATTTGTGTTTTGCTTGTTCTAGTCTATGAATACTTTTTTTTTTTTTTTTTGAGATGGAGTTTTGCTCTGTCGTCCAGGCTGGAGTGCAATGGCACTGTCTTGACTCACTGCAACCTCTGCCTCCTGTGTTCAAGCAATTCTCCTGCCTTTGCCTCCCGAGTAGCTGGGATTACAGGTGCCCACCACCATGCCCAGCTGATTTTTGCATTTTTAGTAGGGACGGGGTTTCACCATATTGGCCAGGCTGGTCTCGAACTCCTTCCTGACCTCAGGTGATCTGCCTGCCGTGGCTTCCCAAAATGCTGGGATTATAGGCGTGAGCCACCACTCCTGGCCTTATGAACTTGTAGAGCATGTCTCAATTTGGACCAGCCACACTTCAAGTGCTCTACAGCTACATATGGATAGTAGGTGTCATACCAGACAGCACAGGCCTAACATTTAATCCTCCCCACAAGATGAGAACTATTACTATTGCCATTTTATAAACAGGGAAACTGAGGCTAGGATCAGGTAAGTTACTTGTCAAAAGTGATCAGTAATGAACAGTGGTTTTATTAAACAGAGTCCTATTTGAATCCTGGTTTTACCACTTACTACTTTCTTTTTCTTTTTTTTAGATGGAGTCTCGCTCTGTCGCCCAGACTGGAGTGCAGTGACGTGATTTTGGCTCACTGCAACCTCCGCCTCCCAAGTTCAAGCGATTCTCCTGCCTCATCCTCCTGAGTAACTGGGATTATAGCTGCCTGCCACCACAGCTGGCTACTTTTATATTTTTAGTAGAGATGGATTCACCATGTTGACCGGGCTGGTCTCGAACTCCTGACCTCAAGTGATCTGCCCTCCTCGGCCTCCCAAAGCGCTAGGATTACAGACATTAGCCACCGTGCCCAGCCCACTTCCTACTTTCATAACCTTAAGGAGGTTGTTTCAAGTCCCTTAACCTCAATGTCCCCCTAACTGGAGTAAATGAGATAAAATAATACCTACTGTTAGAGTGGTTGCAAGGATGAGAGATCTTGTATGTGGAGGCCTATCAAGTGGTTGGCACATAAAAAAGGCTTAATAAATGCTGGTTGTTCTCATAGAAAGGACTGGGCATCATGTCTCTGCTCAAGGTAAGTGAATAACTGCTTCCTGGGTCTATGAGCCTGAAATGGGCACTTCCTCCTCTTGTCAACAATCTTTCCTCATGCCCAGCACCCTCATGCACCCTCTTGGCTGCCCCAGACCCAAACTGTCCAGTCACCAGTTCCTGCCTCCCAGAACAGCCCCACACTCCTCCTCAGACCCAGTAATCTCCTCTACCCCTGTTCTTTTCTCTGAGAGACCTGCTTTCTACCGTTAAGCTAATGGAATGTGTCTATTCCAGTTATCTATTACTACATAAACATAACCCCCAAATTTAGTGACTTAAAACAACAACACTTACTTTGTTCACAAATCTGCAACTTGGGCATAAATTCAATGGCCAAATGTGAGAGGCAGTTTGTGTACCTATTCAGTGCCAGGCACTATGCAGGTTCTGTGGACATAGAAATGAAGCAGATTTAGAATCCCAGCCTTGAGGGAAACAAGAATCTGGTAGGAATCTTCTCATGGAGTTGCCAGCTTTGCCCCCCATGTCAGCCATTCTGCTCCTCGGGAAGGTCACGCCTCAAGGATTGCTTGTGAATCCAGGTAGCATCAGTGACTATACTTCCACAGACTTGAGAACCCATGGCGAGGCTGGAAGACTGTCATGTAGACAAGGGTTTGGGTGGCACAACTGTTTGGAAAATGCCAAAAGGGATTCCTATTAAGTAATTCCATCTTATTCCTGAAGCTGGATTTTTTTTTTAACTTAAAAATTTAGCTATGGTTATACTTCCCCATAGTAGTACTTTCAAATATCCCCTATTCTACTTTAGGTAAAAACGGTTAATTAAAAAATGTCAACATTTTCTAGGGGCTTTTGGTTCCAGATGGCTGCCTAAACATGTGTGTATATCTCTTCCTTCCTTAATCTTTCTGAAATGGCAGAAGAAATATAACAATAACACTAACCAACAGCAGTGCTGGGAGCTGGGTGGAATGCCACCAAGAGGTGAGAGAACAGTGAGGAACAGAGGTGGAATGAGCAGCAAAATCTTATGAAACTGAAGGACTCAGCCTTATATAACACAGAGAAAGTGCTTCCCACAACAGTAAAATTTCCCAGCAGAACCAAGGAAAAACCCTAAGAAAGAGGAGGTAGAGCCAGGGGAAGGAGTGAGCAATGGGTAGTCGAGTAGATCATTAATGAAAGCGCAGCAAAACTAGGCCCTCCCCCTCAGAGGCTAACTCTGGAATACACCCCTTGGGAAATGCTGTGAGGACCTAGTTATAAAAAGAAAATTCCCCTCAGGAAACTCCCTGAGTGGTACTGGGTGTACTACTCCCTGTATAGTGCCTTAGGTAACCTTTACTGCCACCAGGACCCGGTAGCTCCATATTTAGGAGACACTGGAGAGGAGAGACCACTTGGTTGCATATGCTGCTTCCTGTCCCTTCACCTCTTTCTGGAGCAAAGGCTCACCTCGTAAGAACATGCATCGGCTGTCAGGGGAACAAGGAGTGTACCATTCCATCTAGACCATCATCTACAAATAGAAACAGACACCCAAACATTATCGGATACTTGAGGAAAGCCAATAGCATGGAAGAGAGTCATCTAAATTAATACAAGAAAGAAGAAAGCCTTAAATTACGTATCATGAGTCTCCTCAGAGAAAGTCAAAGTTAAAAGACCCATAATAGACCTGGAGAACACATTCACAAGTTATATAAAGAAAGGACTATTATCCATAATGTACAAAGAGAGGCTACAAGTCAATAAATGAAAAACAAACATCCTGATAGAAAACTGAGCAAAACTGAGCAAAACTGAGTTTTCTATCAGTTTCCTGATAGATACCTGGGCAACATAGCAAGACCCCATCGCCACTAAAAACAGCAACAAAAAAAGCCAGGTATGGTGGCATGTGCTTGTAGTCCTAATTACTTGGGAGGCTGAGGTGGGAGGATTCCCTGATCCCAGAAGATTGACAGTACAGTGAGCTATAATCATGTCACTGCACTCCAGCCTGGGCAACAGAGTGAGACCCTGTCTCTCAAAAGACAAAACAAAACAAAAATAACAACAAAAACCGAGCAAAGAGTAAGAATAGGGAATTAATAGGAAAAAGAAATGCAAGCAACCTATGAAAGGAAACACTTAGTTTCACTGGCAATTAGGGAGGTACAAATTAAATGAGATAATTTTGCTCATCAAATTGGTAAGTTTAAAAGGTTGATAAAATACATTGGTAAAGATGTAGGTAAGGAGGAACTTTCATATGCTCTTGATGATAGAAGGTAGCAAACTGTTTTGGGAAGCCAATTTGGCAATGCCTATCAAAATGTTAAATGTTCACATTCTCTGACCTAGCAATTCTACTTCAAGTAATCTAATTTACAGAAATAATTACACTCATGCACAAAGATACATGTAGGAGGAAATTTATTGCCTTAGTTTTTTTCAACAGTAAAAAACAAAATGTAAACAACCCAAACGTTCAATAATTCAGACATGATTAACTACATGTGGTAATACACGTGCAGTGTCTGCAACAATGCAGTCGCTTTTTAAAAGTGACAGATCTACATATTCTGACATAGAAAGACCTCTAACTGTATTTAGAGGAAAACAAAAAAGTCACATCTAGTGTGATCCCACTTCTTTCATTCATTCAACAAATGTATTGACTTACGGCTATGTAGTGGACCTGGGGTAGAGGCTGGGGATTCGGCAGTGAAGGTAATGTTCCAGTGGGAGTGCTAGACAACAAACAAATCAATGAATACATCACAAGACAACCACGGCTTGTGATCAGCTTTATGAGACAATAAAGTGGGCAAAGAAAGGGAGTGATTGGGGAAAGTACTCTAGGGCTGGCTGGGAAGGCTGCTCTAAAAGGTGACATTTTTAGGAGACGTTAAAGGATTAGAATAATCCAGCTGAGTGCGGAGCTATACAGAGACCCTCTTGGGCAGAGGGAAAATAAGCACCAAGGCCTGGAAGAGGGAAAGAGCTTGGCGTGTTCAAGCAAGAGAAAGGAGCAACAGAGTGATGGCAGACATGGTCTGAGGAGGCTGCAGAGGAGAGGGGACAGCCTGACAGTAGAATGTGTGGTGAAATGGCTGGTGCAACCAAGTCAAAGTTGCAAGCACCGGAGCAGGCACTGGGGTGGGGACAAGACACTGATAGGCTGAGTACTGAAGATCCCTGATGTGGGTGTCAACATTACCAACAATGAGGACAGGACTCAAATGTAAGGAAAACAGTAAGCCGGGAGATTAAATACTCCATGAAGCAAGTGCAATGAGAAGGCAGCTGGTAGGAGGGCTGTGTGGGGCGATGCCAGCGGGTAGAGTGAGCTATCAAGCCCTTTCAAAGTTGTTTAGGTATTTGCAAGAGGAAGGAGGTGGCATGGTTTAGCAATAGCTCTGGGGATCAAAGTGGACATCAACTCTCTTCCTGTTCCTAATGCCACCCCACACCTTTTTTAATGCATAGAAAATGGCCTGAAATGATATGCACCAGTCTAGTAACCATGGATACTCTGGGTGTGGAGCTAGAAGTGGAAAGGGATTGAAGGGGGTTTTCTCTTTTGACTCTATGTTTCTGTTTGGTTGTTTTTTTTTAAAACAATGAATGGATATGCATGACTTGCGCCTTTTTAATACAATAAAAATGGAGGATAGGATTAATGGTGGGGGAAGCCAACGTAACATTACACCACCCCTGTGAAGACTATTAACAGAATAATTTTCACAGAGAATAATGAGTTTTGGAGTATATGAGTTCTCATTACTGGGTTCCTCCAATCCTATAAAATCACCAACTAGACTCCTTTGATGGAGGAGCTACCTTCATGTTCCTGGTCCTTGTTCTAATGCCAAAAATAAACACTGGGGGCCTATTTAATAACTGATTGGGTATCAAGACATTCTCAAGTTTTTTATTTTTATTTTTATTTTTTTTTAGAAAGGTCTCACTCTGTCTCCCAGGCTGGTCTGCAGTGATCATAGCTCACTGCCTCAACCTCCCAGGCTCAAGTGATCCTTTCACCTCAGCCTCCCAAGTAGCTGGGATTACAGGTGTGCACAACTACACCCAGCTAAGTCTTCCTTGTTTTTAGAGATGGTGTACTATGTTGCCCAGGCTGGTCTGGAACTCGCGGTGTTAAGTGATCTGCCTGACTCAGCCTCCCAAAGTGTTGGGATTACAGGTGTGAGCCACCATGACCATTCTCAAGTTTTAAAAGAAAAGTGTCACTATGAATCTATCATCCTAAAACTTAACTTGATAAAGTGAAAAAGAATTATCTTTTGAAGCTATAATCAAAAAAGGAGAATTGAAAGAATTATCTTTTCAAAGCTATAATCAAAAAAGGAGAATTGTGAGATGTTGGATGCTTCTGAATCTTTCTCTCTTAAAGTACAATATCATTGGGTGTCTCTGCAATCCTCTGTCTTCCTTTCTGGGGAGACACCTTTATTGGGCCCCAGCAGAACAGTCCAAGAGAAAGAACTGTCTTAATGATGAACATCTTTCAGGAGCCATCTCCCTGTGTAGAGCTGTCTCACCAGCAGCATTTGTGGTTTAGGTTGAGTATGGTTCCTGCCTGCAGGTGGTTTACAATCTATCAGGCTTCTCAGGAGGAGGCTGTGCCAGACACTGCCAGAATGCTAGCATTTCAATGTTGCTCTCTAGCCCCTCCTGAATCCAGATCACTATGCGTGGGGCTCAGGAATCTACACTTTTAACAAGATTCCCTAGGTGACTCTTCTGCACAGTGAAGTTTGAGAAATGTTGATGTAGGGGCTGGACTAAGGTTGTGAAGGGTCATTTCAGGGGCATAATTGTCAACATTTGTGCAGTTCATAAAGTCTGCTTTCCTCCTTCCTGGGCGTGTAGTTTGACAAGTGCCATTTATTAAGTTATATACTTAAACATAAAGAAGTAAAGAAAATTATTGGGACAAAGTTGTTGCATTGTTTTGAAGTTAGACCAAAAAAATTAATGTAAGCTAAATTGAAACAGGATGTATCTGTTGAGTTTTACTTCAAATATTTTCTAAAAGTTAAGAAAAGTCATCTCTCAAATTCCTGAGTGCTCTGAACTCTGGTGTTTAACCTTTAGATCCTCGTACTCTGTCCCCAAATCCAGAGGCTAAACCTGAAATGACAATGCCAGATGTTCTCCCATACACACACACACACACACACACACGCACACACATGATATTTTGCTTTTCTTAAAATAAACCAGGAAATTTAGGCACACGAGGCAGAATCGGATCCCAGCTATTACATAGCCTTGTTTGTGGAGCAAATGAAAAAATCATTACATGTTTTATTACCCTTCAGAATCTATTTACAACCACATAGTCATTCTGAGTTTGGATTTTCCTTTGAAATAAAAAGCCCTGTGACAAAAAATAAAAGAGAGGGATACTGTGTTGGAAGACTGATAATGAAATGATAAGAAAATCAAAATAAATTATACCATTGTTATTGTTTAAGATTCATTCAATATTCACTTAAAAAAAATAGGATCCAGGCAACATTCTACGCACTCAACAACAGCAGTGAATAAAACTAAACAACCATCCTTGTTCTTGTGGAAGTCTTACTCTAGTTGGAAAGGAGATAAATACACAAATATATATAATATCATGTGTTGAGAGATGCTGTGAAGAAAGATAAGGCAGGGTTAGGGAGAATTGAACAAGGTAGAGGGGACACTTAAACAGAAAGGTGGTTCAGTAAACCTGGGCTCGCTCTAAGCTATGCCCTTATGGAGAAATCTTTTCTAAGTCAGCTATTTTGGTGACAACCAAGAGGAAGCAAGTTCTGCTCTTTCCCAGTCTTCTAAGAGAAAGTCTCCAAGTTGTAGGGTTACACTCTTCCCCATGCCAGATTATTGCATCTTTGCCAGGAGGAACAATGTCACTCATAAAGAATTTTTATTGGAAAGAGTCCATTGACTGACCTCTCTGCTCTCCATTCCCTGAGCTTTTAATGGCAAAGTCTGCTTGCTCCTGCGGAAAACACCCTTGATGGGCACACAATTGCTTTATAAATATTTAAAAGGACAGAGAACTTGGCTTAGGAAGCTGGTTTACCTAGAACAGTATTGACTATGCCAAACTGTAGGAAATCCTCTTCCTAAAATCCCAGCATCGATGTATTCGCAAAGGCTGTTTAACTGAAACAGGTAACCCCCCGAGGGATGCTTGCTTTCAGTGCCAAAAAAAAACTGTAAAAAAGACTGCCTGGAAAAAATAATCTCATGGTGGAACTTGAGGCATGGAAAGGAGCTGTTTGAGGCCAAAGTGGGATTGGAAGAAGATGTCTAATTCACGTCAATAGGCTTCTCCACTTCATTCATTCATCCATTCACTCACTAATTCATTTATTGATTCATTCATCCATCAACTTTTTTTTTTTTGAAATGCTCTTGTTGCCCAGGCTGGAGTGCAGTGGCACAATCTCAGCTTGCCGCAACCTCCACCTCCCAGGCTCAAGTGATTCTCCTACCTCAGCCTCCCGAGTAGCTGGGATTACAGGCATGAGCCACCGCACTCGACCTTCATCCACCAACTTTATTGATACCTACTATGTGCCAGGCCAAGTTCTGAGCACTGGGGCATAGAGATGTAACAACAACAGCAAAAACAAACAAACAAAAAATTCCTGTTTTGAAGGAGCTTGCAGAGTTGGAATGTCACTTCTCATTCTGTGTCCCTAAGGTCAAAGCTACTGTTAAGAAAGAGTTGCAATACCCAGAACAAACATGGGTCCTCTGCAGAGCCTTAGAACTGCTGAACCCCAAAGTCTCCTGGGTCAGCCTTCAGTCCAACCCCCATGCAGTTCTTTCTCTAAGCACGGGGTCCACCACTGAAATACTCAAACACAGGGAAGTTCCCATCTGAATTATTGTTGTCGTTGTTGTTGTTTTACTGTTGTTTCTATTTATGTATTTATTTTTAAAATTATTTTATTGAGACAGGGTCTAGCTCTGTAGCCCAGGTTGGAGTGCAGTGGTGCAATCACAGCTCACTGCAACCTGGACCTCCCAGGTTCAATGAATCCATTGCCTCAGCCTCTTGAGTATCTGAGACTACAGACATGAGCCACCATGCCCAGCTGTATTTTTTGTAGAGATGGGGTCTTGCCATGCTGCCAAAGCTGGTCTCGAACTCCTGAGCTCAAGTGATCCACCCTCCTTGGCCTTCCAAAATTCTGAGATTACAGGCATGATCCACCGTATCCGGCCCCCATCTGAATTCTAAAACTGTAGATGAAGGAATAAAAACTAGATGGAAAGAACTTTTTGATCCAGAGTCTGAGCCTTAAAAAGCAGCTTGTGTATTCATCAGTTTAACTATTTCAAAAATGCTCATCCTGAAAATATGAAGAGAAAAAATTTCAGGATGTAAATGTATACATACAAAATGATCCCCATATATATATACACACACACACACACACACACACACACACTCACACACATAGGCACATATGTGTAGAGAAAATATTGGAAGGAAACACAACTAAATGCTTCCGAGGTTATCTCAGGATGGTTTTCTCGTTTTGTTTTTTTTTAGATGGAGTCTCGCTCTGTCACCCAGGCTGGCGTGCAGTGGTGTGATCTCTGCTCACTGCAAGCTCCACCTCCCGGGTTCAAGTGATTCTCCTGCCTCAGCCTCCTGAGCAGCTGGGACTAAAGGTGTGTGCCACCACGCCCAGCTAATGTTTGTATTTTTAGTAAAGAGAGGGTTTCGTCATATTGGCCAGACTGGTCTCGAACTCCTGACCTCGTGATCCACGCGCCTTGGCCTCCCAAAGTGCTGGGATTACAGGCATGAGTCAACATCACCACACCCTGCCTTTTTTTTTTTTTTTTTTTTTTTGAGACAGAGCCTTGCTCTGTCGCACAGGCTGGAGTGCAATGGCGCGATGTCGACTCACTGCAACCTCTGCCCCCCGGGTTCAAATGATTCTCCTGCCTCAGCCTCCTGAGTAACTGGGATTACAGGCATGCACCACCACACCCAGCTATTTTTTTGTATTTGTAGTAGAGACAGGGTTTCACCATGTTATCCAGGCTAGTCTCAAACTCCTAACCTCAACTAACCCACCTGCCTCTAGCCTCCCAAAGTGCTGGGATTACAGGCTTGAGCCACCGCATCCGGCCTTCAGGATAGTGTTTTTATAAGGGAACTTTTATGTTTTCTTCATTTTCCAAGTTTCCTGTATTAAGTGTGTATTATTTCTATTACTCTTGAAAAGGAATTTTTTTAAAGAGATGGGGTCTCACTGTTGCCCACACTGGAGTGCAGTAGCACAATCATAGCTCATTGTAACCTCGAACTCCTGGGCTCAAGCAATCCACCTGCTTCAGCTTCCCAAGCAGCTGGGACTACTGACATGTGCCACCATTCCTGACTAATTAAAAAAAAAAAAAATTGTAGGGTCGGGCATGGTGGCTCACACCTGTAATCCCAGCACTTTGGAAGGCTGAGTTAGGGGAATCACTTGAGCTCAGGATTCAAGACCAGCCTGGGCAACATAGGGAGGCACCGTCTTTACTAAAAATTTAAAAAATTAGCACAGCATGGTAGCACATGCCTGTAGTCCCAGCTACTAGGGAGGCTGAGGTGGGAAGATTGCTTGAGTCTGGAAGGTCGAGGCTGCAGTGAGCTGTGATTGCACCACTGCACTCCAGCCTGGGCAACAGAATGAGACTCTGTTCTTAAAAAAAAAAAAAAAAAAAAAAAATTGTTTTACATATTGCTACCGTTTACATAGGAGCCATTTACTCAAAATTTTCACCTCAGATATGTGAAAAACAGGGCCCCAGGAGCATCAGAATAAAAACCTATGCTCAGGGCAGCCAATATACTTAGCAATCAAGAACAGCACTAGAATGTGTACACTGATTGTCTGGGGGCTTGTTAAGGTGCAGACTCTGACTCAAAAGGTCTAGGACAGGTCTTGAGATTTTGCATTTCTAACAAGCTCCAGATGCTGCTAGTGCCTGGACACACAGGAGCGGCAGGGCAGGGAGTCAGAGGGCTTGCGTTAGAATCTCAACTCTAAAACTGATCAGCTGTGATTTCAGATTCCTCACCTCTCTGCATCCCAGTTTCCTCATCTGTAAATCAGGAATGTTAGTTTCTACCTTGTGGGGTGGTTATGAAGATAAAACAAGAAGATGGTATCTGTAGAACATTTCACACAATGCCAGGTTCACATGAATATTCTATAAATGTTAGACATTTTTCACAAATCCAGTGCCTGTCCCCCAAGTTACACCATCCTTACTCTTCTTCAATACCCACAAACCTTACTGGAATATATCAATGCCTCTCTTATTCCAACTGCCCCAAGCACAGTCCCAACTCACCCACATGTAGATGTAAATATTGTCGAAGAGGCCTCTGTTTGCACGAAGGACCGGGAAAATACTAAGTCTTTCTTTACTGGAGAAATTTACTTTGCACTTTTATTTTTTTTTAAGAAGGTAAGGAATCCCTGGTTGAAATGTTAGCTTGGGGGCTGAGAACTAAAAAGTACGTTCCTGAACCCACCAAAACAATCTGCTGTGAAAATGTGTTTTAAAAACTAGTGCAAAGAAACTTGGAGGAAGAAACGAAGAAACTTTTTGTTTGTTTCACAGATAATGTCAGAGAGTTTCCTCTTCCACAGAGCAGGTGGTGACTGGGAGAAAGTGGAGAGGACAAAGAAAGGGGGAAGTAAGGAAGACCCTACAGAGAGGGAGCATCCATTTACAAACTTTCTGGCTCATGATGTCTTTTCTCCAAGATCTGACTGGGGAATAGAGCTTCCTGAGCAGATGTT
The DNA here is from genome assembly GCF_037993035.2 of Macaca fascicularis. Lineage (NCBI taxonomy): Eukaryota > Metazoa > Chordata > Mammalia > Primates > Cercopithecidae > Macaca > Macaca fascicularis. The sequence continues at coordinate 24,566,524 of NC_088376.1, read as the reverse complement.
AATTGTCTCATTTGCTCAGGTAAATCTTAACAAGGAGGAAGAAGCAAATTAGAATGAATCAAATAAAAGTTCACCTGAGTTTTGGTCCCCATGCCCCCTGCCTTTCTCCCCACCCGCCATCAGTGGAGGAGGATGGATGGAGAGGGGAAGGTGGGCTCTGCCTTCTGATGACACGAACATGCTCACCTAGGCAGGTGCTGTGGCTCAAGCCCAGCATTTTCCTCCAGGATGACTGTCTCAAGGGCAATTGCATGGCTTAATTACACAATCAAGTTGTCAGCTGTCAGTCAGAGCCTTGACTGAAGGGTGGTTATGGCTGAGATGGAGACAAGGAAGAGCAAGATGATTTCAAAAATTTTCTGGGGCTTTTCTCAGATTTTCTTAAGGTGCAGCGCAGCTGCTGGTCTTCCTCGCTCTGTGGGCCACCTGCCGCAGCCTGGTTTCATGAAAGTCCTTCTCAGGCTATAGTTTGTTTTGTTTCGTTCCTGTGAGTGGCATCAGGGACCCCTGAATTTTTTCCACAATACTCTCCAATTTTTTTTTTTTTTTTTTTTTTGAGATGGACTTTCACTCTTGTTTTCCAGGCTGGAGTGCAATGGCGCGATCTCGGCTCATCGCAAACTCCGCCTCCCAGGTTCAAGCGATTCTCCTGCCTCAGCCTCCTGAGTAGCTGGGATTACAGGCATGTGCCGCCACACCTGGCTAATTTTTTTTTTTTTTTTTTTTTTTTTTGTATTTTTAGCGGAGATGAGGTTTCTCCGCGTTGGTCAGGCTGGTCTCAAACTCCCGACGTCAGGTGATCCACCCGCCTTGGCCTCCCAAAGTGCTGGGATTACAGGCGTGAGCCACCAAGCCTGGCCTGATACTCTCCTTCAACAATGCATTTAGGCCTGCCCAACTAGATGTACAAAGACTACAAATATCAGGTGCCAATAAATGCATGATGATGACCGCATCCAAAGGCACTGTATAGTTTACAGAGAACACCTCCCACCCCCAACATGACCTGATTTGATCCTTAGTGCAGCCCGTGAGGTATAGCTTCATAGCATCATTTTATAACCAAGGAAACAAGGACCAGGGAGATGAAGTTACTCAACCCAATCACACAGAAAGTGAAGAGTTGAATACTATTGAGGAAACCAAGTTTGAAACATGAAAAAGATAACACAATATCTTGTATAGAATAAATGTTCCCCAACTTAAGATGAAGTCTGGTGGAATTTACATTCTGGTCAGGCTATTTTAGGCAACCAGCTGACTATTCATGTACCTCTGCTGACTTTTTCATCTGTGGCTAGTTTGACAGCTGTTTATTCATTCACTCATTCATTCATTTATTCATTCAACAAATATTTATTGATTTACTTCTGGGTGAAACTCAAGGGGACGGGAAAGAAGACACAATGCCTGCCAGAGCCTTGAGCGGGGAGGCGGGAAGGGCAATGGGGGTGCAGAGCAGCTGCAGACACCAGGGCAGCTGTGAGCATCTTCGTGAATAATGCCCACAGACTACACAGGGGAGTGAGAAGGAGAGAAAACGTCTGGGAGTGGCAAGAATTATCTTCCACTGCTGATGCAGGAAATGGGAGTTTGAGTTCCAGCTTCTAAAACTGCATTTTATAACTCAATTCCTCGTGTTGTGTAGTTCTAGGTTCAGCAAAAGGCATTCTATTAGGTTTTGAGTCTGCATATTTTTTGAGTTTGAAATTCAGTTGATGAAAATTGTTTTCATTATTTATTGTCATCTCTGCACAGCTGGGAGGTTGGGCCCTGGAGTCAGGTAGTCTTGACTCTGCTGCCTAACCTCCATGTGACTCAGTTTAGCTACTTAACCTCTCTAAGCCTCGGTCTTCTCATTTGTAAATAAGGGATAATAAATGCAGCTACCTTACAGGGCTGATTAAGTGAAACCATGCAGGTGAAGTGCTCAGAACTAGTAAGAAAATAATATATATCAGCTAGTATTAACACTGTACAAACCCACACCCAAAGATAAGGTTTAGAAGCTTTTGAGTAGAGGCCGGGCGTGGTGGCTCACACCTGTAATCCCAGCCCTCAGGGGGGCAGAGGCGGGAGGATAGCTTGAGCCCAGGAGTTCGAGACCTACCTGGGCAATATAGTAAGACCCCATTCTCCACAAAAAGGAAGAAAAAAAAAAAAAAAGCTTTTGAGTAGAAATAAGCTATGTGAAATTTCACAAAACCATGTTTTTTCTTTTATAGTCATTTAGGCATGATAAAAGACAATTCTGATTTTTAAATTTTGTCATATCATTAATACATTTTTAAACTGACTTCAAAGGTCTTAATGTCTTTCACATAAAGTCATAATAAATATTTCCAGGATTAGGACTATTACAGCTACCAAATTAAATATTTTATATTTCTAATAGTTGAAGCAGAAGGGGAAGGCAGGAGAAAAAAACCTCCTAGTGACTTCAGTGGCAAAGAGCTTCTGGGGAATGCACACAGTGTTCACAGCTATCTTTACCGTGTGTGGGCATAAAACGTGATGGCTTTGGCTTAGGTTTCTAGGGGCTCAGATACTGTTTGCCAAGTATGATTTCACACCTTGGAGAAGACAGATGCTCATCTAAGAGGTTAGCACAGAGGATGCACTGGGCAGTGTCTCTTTAAATATCGTAAATATAACCTTTAAAAAAGAAAGTGCGGCCGGGTGTGGGGGCTCACGCCTGTAATCCCAGCACTTTGGGAGGCCAAGGTGGGTGGATCACCTGAGGTTAGGAGTTTGAAGCCAGCCTGGCCAACATGGTGAAACCCTGTCTCTACTAAAAATACAAAAATTAGTGGGGCATGGTAGTGTGCCCCTGTAGTCCCAGCTACTAGGGAGGCTGAGGCAGGAGAATGGCTTGAACCTGGGAGGCGTAGGTTGCAGTGAGCTGAGATTGCGCCACTGCACTCCAGCCTGGGAGACACAGCGAGACTGTGTCTCAAAAAATAATTATAAAACATTAAATAAATAAATAATAAAATAAAAATAAAAAAGAAATTGCATGGTCACCTTGTTTGGGTATAATTGACCAACCAACTATCTTGATTCAAAAATCCTTTTTTAAAAAAAAGGGCTTTTTTTTTTTTTTAAAAAAAACAGGAACAGCAGAATGGAGCCTTCCAGAACCACATGGTCTCTTAATGTTGTTTTAGGACCAACGAAAGCTATTATGGAAACATTTTTATGAAGTGAGCCATATGTCAAATAAAACAGGACAAAAGGAGTAAAATTGTAAAGAAGAAAATATAGAATAACTGTTTATGGTGTTAGTTCCTATGTCTATTTGCCTGTAGGCAAAGTTTTTTTTATTATTGTTGATGTGATTCCTTTTATTCTGTTGTCAGTACCACTAGAGCAGGTACTTAATAAATGATTCTGATTGTTACTTTATATTCATATTGCATGTCTCACTTTAAGTACCTATTTGTTTTATGGTTATTAAAGTAATAGAGTAGCAGCAATGGAAGTCTGAAAAATAGAGAAAAAAACAAAAGAAAAATGTCTTCTCCATCCCCTAACACAAAAACTGGTATTTCTGTGTCATTGCTTTACTTTTGTATGATACATATGATTTCCTACAGAGGCTCTGCAGCCAGGCTGGCTGGCTTTCCATCCCACCTCCCCCTCTTACCAGCTGTTTGACCTTGGCCAAGTTGCTTAAACTCTCTGTGACTCAGTTTCCTTACCTATACAATGGAGGTGATAATAGTACCCATCTCTCATGGTTATTGTGGGGATTAGCTGAAATCATGAGTGGCAAGCTCTTGCACAGGGCTTGACATAGTGATTGCTCAAAAAATGATAGGTATTGGTGGTGGTGGTGTTATTATGTTGCTGTCATCGTCTCCGGTGGTTTTTATCATACCTTGTGAAGTTAGAGAGACTAGTATTAGTTTTGTCTCTCACAGAAAACTGATAAAAGAGGCTAAATGATGTTCACAGTTCTGGCTTCAGGTCCAGTGGTGTTAAGACAAATAAGAAATGGTAGATACTGCTCCTTCTCAAGAGCCACTTTTTAAGTGGCAAGCAGTCATCACTTCCTGATGTGATACAATGGGACGTACACAGTGTCACCTATGCTATGACTTGACTATCTTGCCAAAAATGTGTAAGTGGCATTGAATCATGCCTTACTGTGACACCTCAAATTATAAGACATAGAAGACATAGAAGACATAGAGTTCCTCAAAAGAGAAGATCACAGAAAAAAACAAGAAAAAAAAAAACAAGAAAAAAGAAAGAGAGAGAGAGAGAGAGAAAGGGGTCATGTTAAATGGTACCGTGTGGAAAACAATCAAGGTAATCCAGAATGTGGGACATTCTGCAATGCAAACTGGCCATACATCTTTTCAACAAGTCAATGCTACAAATAAAAGACAGACAGAAGAGGTGGAATAATTAGGGGATTGTTCGAGATTAAAAGAAACATAACAGGCCCAGTGTAGTGGCTCATGCCTGCAATTCCAGCACTTTGGGAGGCCGAGGTAGGTGGATTGCTTGAAGCCAGGAGTTTGAGACCAGCCTGGGCAACATGGCAAGATCCCATCTCTATAAAAAAATACAAATAATTAGCTGGGCATGGTGTAGCTGGGCTCACATGTGTAGTCCCAGCTATTTGGGAGGCTGAGGTGGAAGGATCCCTTGAGCCTGGAAGATAGAGTCTGCAATGACCATGTTTGTGCCGCTGCATTCCAGCCTGGGCAACAGAGTGAGAGAGAGACAAAACAAACAAAAGCAATGTTCATGATCTTTAATAGAATAGCGATTTGAATCTAAAAGAAAATTAGAGAATTAAATATGGACGGAATATTTATACAATACCAGGGACCTATTGCTAGTTTTGTCAAATGTGATAATAGTATGTGTCTAGCTTTTGAAAAATCATGTTGAAGAATTTAAGGGTAAATTATTATTATTATCATTATTATTATTATTATTATTTTGAGACAGAGTCTTGCTCTGTTGCCCGACTGGAGTGCAGTGGCACAATCTCGGCTCACCGCAACCTCCACCTCCCAGGTTCAAGCAATTCTCCTGCCTCATCCTCCTGAGTAGCTGGGATTACAGGCTCATGCCACCGTGCCTGGCTCATTTTTGTGTACGTAGTAGAGACTGGGTTTCACCATGTTGGTCAGGCTGGTCTCAAACTCCTGACCTCAGGTGATCCGCCCACCTCGGCCTCCCAAAGTGCTGGGATTACGGGCATGAGCCATTGCACCTGGCTGGGTAAATTATCTTGATATCTATAATTCACATTAAAATGATTTAGCAAAAAAATGATTTGAAATTTTTTGATAATAAAAAGTAAACAAATTTTAAAAGTACCATTTCAGAAAGCAGAAGCTTTGTGTCAAAATTGTTCAGGACATGACCAAGCACAGTTCCATATCTAAATGTCCATTCAGTGATGGTGACACACGGCATAGCTCTGCCTTCCACATCTTACACAATTAGGAGTTCATGTACATTTCATGAGGAGAGGATGCAAAAATCCTACATTTAAGGGGGAAAAATCACCCCACCTGATACTCCTAAGGAAAACTTCTTTAGCCATTCCTACAAAAGGTCAAACCTAAATTCTCCCGTTTGGGGGCCTGTGTAGCACTTAGAACTTAGATGTGCAATAAATAAATGATAGGATAAAATTAATAATATGGGTTTATAATATAAACACACTGGAACTGTAAGTACTTTTTAAAAAATAAGTCAGAGCATGGTTAATAGTTTGGGCAAAGATTGATTCACAAGCAGAGACAAAGCTAAGAAAAATCTATAGCATTTGAATTCCCAACTCTGGGATCTGCACTAAGCCACTCATTTACAAGTGAGAAAGTTTGGGGAGAGTAAATGTATCCACCTTCCCAGTTCATAAAATCTTTATTTTACTTTCAAGCCAAGTTCGAGAAAAATCACAAGTTTTCATTTTATTCTCTAGCAGTTTCCCAAAATAACATCTTAAATATATACCTCATAGACCAACCCACCACCCCAAAGATTTATTTTAAGCTAAGACGCAACTGGAAGCAAGTAAACTCTCAGCATTGGAACATAAATCTCAGTGTTAGAAAGAATTCTCATCTATCTTCCTATACTAGCCACAGATACACTGGTACCAAGGAGTGATTGAGAAATTGTGGGTAGCTGGGTTTTTTTATTATTTGAGGGTTTCTGAATAGAAATCTTAACTTTTTATAATTTTGAGAAAAAATGTTTTCAAAAAAAGTCGTGGCTCTCAAGCCCTCAATATAGTAAAAATTAAGAGCCTAAGAAGAGAGATCCAGTCTTAAGTCTCTCTTCTAGATTTAGACATAAGAACCTGAATAACTCACAGATGTTTCTGAGAATGGCCTTTTCAAACAAAAAGCGCTGATTATGACAGGTGTATTGCTTCCAAGAATAAAAGAGCAAATCTTACAGGGGGGAATTAGCCTGTTTAGAAACCTACATATTTTCACCAACATTTTCCATACTTGCCCACCTCGTGATTGACAAACTTCCCAGGGAAGTTTTTTTGTGTTTTAAACTTTGAAAATCCTAACTCGCTCGCAGCCAGCTGTTTTTTTAGATCTCTCGATTTAACATTTCTAAGAGGCTGGACTGCCTTTCCATCTAAAGAGAAAGAGAATTAATTCCAGTAATGGACACAAATCATTTGAAAACATCCTTCTCTTGATAGTTTTCCAGAACAATTTAAGCAGAAGCATCACATCCGTGGGCCATTCTGATTCATTCATTTAGAGAGGAACATTTCTGGGCAAACCCCAGATGTTTTCTGACCTACCTGTTTGTTCATGCTCTTTCAGGGCTCTTGTCAGTGTAATAATCAATCAACAGGTGGTTACTCAGCTCCTGGAATGAGCTTGGCACTGGGGTGGAGCTGGAATACAGCAGGGGTCCTGGTGTCCCTTTGCTTGCGGCTTCTTGACCTGCAGGAAACAACACAAAATAGTATATAAGTGAGGTTCGGTTGCATGCATTCTTCTAGTAACTAAAGTTTTCATTCTTAGCAACTCTGGATCAGCCAAAGAAAGGTCGCTAAATTGAGCATTGAAACAATACGTTAGGCCAGGAGACATGTTAGACTCGACTGATAACAGCTACTGTTTATTGGGTACTCAGGCCATGCCAAGAATAGGACTAAGCATTTTACAGATGTTTCTCATTTAACCTTCAAAAAAACCTTATGAAGTGAGTTTTATTTTCCCAATTTTACATATGCAGCAACAAAGTTTCAGGCAGATTTTACAACTTTCCAATGATGTGTAGCCAATAAGCGGCAAGGTAGGTGTGAAAACTCAGGTCTGTTCCTTCTCATAACTACCCTGAGCTGGACTCTTCACTGGGATGGAGGAGTGGAGAAAAAGGAAGCAATGGGGAAAAGGAGTAAGGATACTCCCCAGCTTTCAGCCCCTGACAATCTGTGGGGAACCCAGTGGTGATGTGTGTAGTTTCAGCCACAAAACCAAGGTGATTATGCTCACCATTTTCCTGTTTCCTACTACTTCACCAAGATCTGAAGAGACTTTTCAAGATAACTAAAGTCAGAGATGAAAAGGGGATGTAGGAATCTTTGCTTCTATCCTGTCAATCACGTTGGGAACGTATCTGTCTGGGCCTCTTTTTTTTTTTTGAGGCGAAATCTTGTTCTGTTGCCCAGGCTGGAGTGCAGCGGTGTGATCTCGGCTTACTGCAACCTCTGCTTCGCGGGTTCAAACCATTCTCCTGCCTCAGCCTCCCGAGTAGCTGGGACTATAGGCACGCACAACCATGCCCAGCTAATTTTTGTATTTTTAGTAGAGACGAGGTTTCACCATATTGGCCAGGCTGGTCTCGAACTCCTGAACTTGTGATCTGCTTGCCTCAACCTCCCAAAGTGCTGGGATTACAGGCGTGAGCCACCGTGCCCATCCTTAGGTTAGCTTCCAATTAAGTAATTCAGGAAACAAGGGGTGTTTTTGTGTGTGTGTGTGTGTGTGTGTGCGTGTGTGTGTGTGTCCAGCCCCATGCTCACTGCTGGGTGGATATCAAAGACTATGAGACAGCCCAGATCCTGAAAAGCAGTAGTAGCTGGGTAGATAGAATGAGAACATGCCTGCCTCCATGGAGGTTTCCTCTTGCTTCTGTAGTCCCTGCCCGCTGCTCCATGCTTGAGGTACAGAGATGTGGATTCCACAAATCCCCATAGTCAACTTTGATTCCGTCAAGGGAAAAGTTTCGGTTCTGCTGCTACCTACTTGCCTGACCTCAGAAAACTCATCCTTTCTCCCTGCACCTTAGTGTCTTCATCTGTCAATAGAACGGGGAACACTTGCTGGTCTCTAGAGCTCTTCCGGTTTGGAATTCTGTGACTCTGATGTCAAGGCTTGAATTCCTCACAATGCTCGGGGGGCTGGAGGGTGGCGGTCACTTTAGGCCTCCCCTTGGGGTCACTCACCCTCTTTCAGTGAACAACACCCACCCACGCGTTCCTTGTCAACCGCCAACTGCTTGATGGTGTAATCATGTATGCATGAATCATGGAACATCAGAAGAGATGGGGAAAAGGGAAAGAAAGGAATAGTACTAAAAGCAAGGATGGCTTTCATTCCCTACCTTGGTTAACTTTTTCTTGCATGCCTACTAAGGGCCAAGCAGTGTTTTAAAAAACAGTTCTAAGCAGACAAATGCTCTAACATGGCACTTCGATTCCCAGAGCTTCAACATTAAACAGTGATTAATTAAAATAAGCACAGAGAATTAGGAATTAGGAGCTGCTTCCCTAAGCCTAGTCTTTCTCAATGGCGTCTTCCTTGGTTTCCTTGACTCCTTTCTGGCTTTTCTATCAAACTAATCTTCTTAAAATACCCAGAGGCTAAAATGCCTGTAATGTTTTTCCCTTGTACTTTTTATCCTGTAATGAAATCCAGGCTTCTTAGCTCACTGTTGAGCCCCTCCACAAGCTCTTAGTACCTACTTTTCATCCTTCTTCCTCTCCATTCACTTAGTTTTCTGAATCTCTCAACCAAATTAGTCTATTAATGGTCTTTCCGATCGCTTTCTGCATTTTCCTACTTCCATAGATATTTTTTGTTCTTTAAAGACTCAGTGGTTGGATCACATTTATTTTAAGAAATGATACAGAAATATGTAATGAATTAGCAATCTCTCCTTCATTCCACTCCATTTCATTTCCTCTGAGGTAACTACATATATATATTTTTTAAGTTTCAAATTTATGGAAAAGTCACAAAAATAATACAGAAAACATCCATATACCATTTACCCAGATTTATCAATTAGTAACATTTTTCCTTAACTATTTGAAATAGTTTGCAGACATCACGTGCCTTTACACCTTCATAGCTCAGTGTCTATTTCCTAAAAGCAAAAATATTCTTCATATAGTTTTCAACTTCAGGATATTTAGCACTGATACAATACTTTAATCTAACTTCCATACTCTAATTTCTTCAATTGACCCATTGTTCTTTGTAATTTTTTTGCCGTTCAGTACAGGGTCTGATCAGGATCACATATTATATTTAGTTCTTGTGCTTCTTTAGTCTCCTTTAATCTAGAGTCTCAATTTTTCCTTGTCTTTCATGCCAGTGATGCTTTTAAAGAATAAAGACCAGTTTCTTTTTGTTTCTAATAAAATATTATTTTGATAATATAATATTTTACAGTTTATAATTTATATATATGTAATTTTATATTTTAATAATAGTCTATTTCAGGTCTGATGTTTTTCCACATCATTTTCAACGTCATTTCAATACCTGAGAATGTCTCTTCATCTTCCCAAGCCCTACTTGTCCTTCTAGGCTTAGCTCTAATCCCTTTTCCTCTAGTCTTTACTGGAGGCCAGAGGGTACTTCTTGGAACTCTTTACATCTTGGGTCCAGTGTGGTAGCTCATGCCTGTAATCCCAGTGACTCCCCTGGGGAAGCCAAAGCAAGAAGATTTCTTGATCCCAGGAATTTGAGGTTACAGCGAGCTATGATTGAGCCACTTCCCTTCAGCCTGGGTGACAGAGCAAGACTCTGTCTCTAAAAAGAAAAAAAAAAAAAAACAAAACAACTTTTTACATCTGTCATAGCACTTAGCACTGTACTTAGCCTACGCAGACTAATTAATAAATATTTGTTGATTAATTTATTTGAGGCACAGCCATGAGTACAATCGGTGGCAAAGACAGAACGTGTCCTGTAGGCAAGTCGAGATTGGTATCTTTGCTGCCAATTGCTTCTGGGGTTTATAATTATTGAGGTAAATTTTCGATTCAAATTGGATCCCTGACTATAGATTTGCCACACCATGGGACTGTGGAGAAGTTGATATTTTTTAAAAGTTTCACGATAGATAATTGAGAGCATGAAATAAAAATATTTATTCCCTACTATTTTATTCCTCCAAATCTCAGTAAACTGGAAGACTGTTCGATTCAGGCAAAGGTTTCAGAGACTAATGAACCAAACTGCTCAAATTATAATCCTACATATTCTAATATAATCTATTCTTGTGTGATCAACGTATAGAAAGTTGAAGAAGGCTAGTTTGTTTAAAAAATAGGTACTTTCATGTGAAAGAGTACTTCCATAATAATCACTATCCTTTTGTGGACATCAAATCAACCGTTTTGCCCTTGCCTGAGACATTAGACTCTTACTAAGTCTTGATAAATTTTGAAAATCACATGGTTGTTCAATGCCTCCATGTGGTAGAAAAAATAATTTAGCTCTGTCCTACCTTCCTGTGATAGCAATATTCAGGCCAATAAAGTATAATAGTACTTAGGGTCCTTCAATGGGATCAGTGCTATTTCTTTTTTAAAGGCCTATGGAAAAATGACCCAAATTGAAGGTAAATGCCCCAGATCACATTCATCTTTATGGAATCGACCCTTCTTTTTGAACTTTCCTTATCTTTCTTACAAGGAATAGATTTTTCAGCCAAAGGAGAATTACAAAATGAAAGAAGCCGAGTGAAATCCAGTGAGTCCATTTTTCCCAGAAAGGCTTTACATAAATTCTTTATAAGTTACAAACACAAGAATTTTTTTCTTTGGACGGAAAAAGGAAATCTTTTCTTTTCTTTTTTTTTTTTTTTTTTGATGGAGTCTTACTCTGTCACCAAGGCTGGAATGCAATGGCATGATCTCGGCTCACTGCAACCTCTGTCGCCTGGGTTCAAGAGATTCTCCTGCCTCAGCCTCCTGAGTAACTGGGATTACAGGCACGTACCACCATACCCAGCTAATTTTTATATTTTTAGTAGAGACAGGGTTTCACCATGTTGGCCAGGGTGGTCTCAAACTCCTGACCTCAGGTGATCCGCCCACCTCAGCCTCCCAAAGTGCTGGGATTATCAGCGTGAGCCACCAAGCCTGCCAAAGAAAATCCTTTCTATTCAGCCGTAAGGTAAGTTAAAAAACTATATTAACAAACGTTAACTTGCTTGACAATTCTTTGGACATGAAACTGGCCAAAGAGAATCTTTATGGAATACTTGAATTTCAGCGTAAGCAACAAGTCAAAAAGTTAAACCAAGTCTCCTTCTTTCAACTATAATATTTCACCTCCTAGGGATCAACTAGCACCTTGATCTTCAAGTGCTTCTACTTAAATGTACTTGATACTCTAAAGATGACTTGAAGGAGAGTTGGGTCATTCTGAAAACCAGGAATAGGTACTAATAAAAACTGGAGCCCACTTTCTCAAAGTCCACAAGACGTCACAGTGTAACTACTTGGGCTTCTGTGACTGGATGTGCTTTTTAAAACTGAGTAAATTGAGTAAAATTGATAGTAAATTGAGCATTACTATCAAAGCATTCAATGCATATGTATGCATTTGCTTACACATGCATAGACTACAACAGAAAACTGCTTTCTCCAAAGGAAATGAGGGGTGGGGGAAGGGGCAGAAAGATATTTTCATGGCATATTCTCTGGTTTCTTTAGAATAATATAGCACGAAAATGTATTATCTATTTAAAAGATAACCACACAGGCAAAATAAATAAATAATGGGACGATTCTTAGGATGAGGGTGGGGGTGGGGAACTTCAATAGCAGTCATTAGTTCAAGCAAATGTTACAAATTCAGTGATTCCCTTAGCTTGCTTCCATGTTCCCACTTTCCCAACTGTCTTGATTGTTAACATATTCTCGAAAATATTATCAGAGAATATTATATTTAATTTATTTACTTATTTTGAGACAGGGTCTCACTCCCACCACCCAGGTTGGAGTGCAGTGGCACAATCACAGCTCACTGCAGCCTCAACCTCTGGGGCTCAGGTGATTCTCCCACCTCAACCTCCCAAGTATCTGGGACCACAGGCATGAGCCACCAAGCCTGGCTAATTTTTGCATTTTTTGTGGAGACAGGGTCTTCCATGTTGCCCAGGCTGGTCTCGAATTCCTGGGCTCAAGCAATCTGCCTGCCTTGGCCTCCCAAAGTGCTGGAATTACAGGCGTGAGCCACTGTACCCAGCCCTTTTATATTTAATATATTTTTCTGCAATGTAATTGAGGTTCTTCTCCCACTCCAATATTGCCAGAACTGACAAGATCATCTCTGGATACCATGGGTCATAACAACAATTTTGCCACCAATTTACTGCATGACCTTGGATAAGACATACCAGCTTTCTGGCTTTTTTTTTTTTTTGAGACGGAGTCTCACTCTGTAGTCAGGCTGGAGCGCAGTGGCGCGATCTTGGCTCACTGCAACCTCCGATCAAGACTCACTGGTTCAAGAGATTCTCTTGCTTGAGCTTCCCGAGTAGCTGGGATTCCAGGCGTGCGCCATCAAGCCCAGATAATTTTTGTATTTTTAATAGAGACGGGGTTTCGCCATCTTGGCCAGGATGGTCTCGATTTCCTGACCTCGTGATCCACCTGCTTCGGCCTCTCAAAGTGCTGGGATTACAGGCATGAGCCACCGCGCCCGGCCGACATACTGGCTTTCTTTGCCTTGATTTCTTTATCTGTAACGTGAAGAGTATGAACTAGAAGATATCTTAGACCCCTTCTAGGCATAAAATCCTGTGATTCCTGTGACCCCTTCTAGGCATAAAATCCTGTGATTGACTGTATGTTTCTCCTGGAAGGTTTCTTATATTTTCACCAATTTTAGGTTATAAAAATCCCATGTCTTCTTTTCTACCCTGGTGACAAAAAAAAAAAAAACAAACATAAAAGCAACAACAACAACAAAAAAACCCCAAATCCATGTCCTAAGAAAATTCCACTCGAGTGGAATTATTAATAATTTACTTTGCATAACAGCTAATAAATCACCTTATTTACAGATACACATTTGACCCTGCCAGTCAGTAGAGCACAGGTATTCCTGCCTTTTATGGATGAGGGAACTGTGGCTCAGGGAGGTCAATTTAGCTTTCTAGGCCTTGTAGTTAATAACAAGGAGAGATAGAAAGTTGTGTATGAATTTTTTTCCTCTAAGACAGCTGTATACAGGTCTTAAAAATAATTTGACATAAAGATTAGTCTTCTGAGAGGACTGGATTCTTTTCTAAACATTTTAAAGTTTTTATTCCCTCTCATCAGGTCATGCCAAAACCATAAAGCACTAAACTAAGCTAGCTGGTATTGGAGATTAGAGGGAATGGTACACAAAAGAGGGCCAGAAACCTTCCAGACAGGTGGTTGGGAAACCACTTTTCCATATAGGAGGAGCCGTTAGATTTCATGATTTCTTTCACAAGGAATCAGTCCAACCCAAGCATCAGTAACGCAACACAAAATATCAATATCATGTTCTGTTTCAAAAGAATTATTATTATAGCTGGTATTCAATTTATGCAAACCAATATTAAAGAAAAAATTCAGCTACTGTCTTGATCACTTCAGCAAATCAAGCCTTTTATTTTCCTGTGATCTCTGCTAGTTCTTGTCTTTATAACACATGACTTTACTGGTTGTATTCATCATGTGGATATATATTTTTAAGTATCAGAAATCCAAATTTTCATAGGAGGAAATTTCAATTTTAATAACTATTTTTAGATTATTTTCTTCATCCTGAGTTTATTTCATCTGCTTATTGTTTTCTCCTGAATTTACACCTTTTCATCAGAACAAAAATACAATCGGTTTTTCAGAAGTTTAAAAAATGTTTCAAATACACAGCAGAGACGTCATCATTTTTATATACTCTACCACGACTCCTGGAACCAAACACTTAAGAAAGGTTACGTCTGGAGACTTTTTCAAAATCTATATGCATTTCAGTGGTGGAGAAATAGTTCTGTCTGGAAGCAGGAGGCTGAAATTATGACCCTGAAGATATCGCCCAGCTTTTGAACTTCTTATTCTGTGACAACTCCTGGCAGATACAGGTTTCCTGGTAGGGATTGAGCAAGAAGCATGCACAATTACTTTATGAGTCTTGATAAAGCTGGAGTTTCAGGTTGATGGTAAGAAGCAGTTCGGCTGGGTCGTGAGAATGCTTGTTTTCCTGGTTACTGGATATGCCATGGGCGTATATCTTGTGTTGTCCTGTAGTAACTGAAGCCACTGTTGCGCGGAAAATGATGGCAGTTTGAATGAGATAATTTAGAGTGAGCTATGGAAATCTGAGGCTGTCTCCTTAATGTACAAGACCTTGTATGTGTGGCACTGGTGTATCTGAATGGCACACATCTCTTCAGTTCCCTTCAACTGAAATGACAAATACGTGAGAAACTAAATCGTAATTTGACAGATTAATATTAAAAAAACAAATTTGGCAAAAATGCTACATAAGGAACAATTCAGAAGAACTGCTGATCATTTCAAAAATATTATTTGAATAGCATTTATATGTAGCTAACGAAAGCACTGCGATCCCCAGAACTTTCCATCCAATTTCCAAAAACCAAACCTTGTATCTAATGTAAAATGACACCAAAAATTCTAAATCCAGTCTAATTCAGTAGTATATAGCTTATACCCAGTGATTTCTCACATTCGCAAGCCCCGTTACACGTTGGTTTTACCTGTCACCAAAACCTTTGTATCACTCTTATAAAACCACATCACTTTCTATAAAAAGTGACTGGAAGAATCTAATATTGTAAAACTGCACGTGCCTCGCGTGACCTGAGCAGAAAATTCCTGGTTTGGGATTTTCTCACAGGCGTGCCTAAACTGACCTCTGCTCCTAGCAGGTAAATTGCTAGAAGGAGAAGCAAGTGTCAGTCCAAAGAAAACCCCTGTTGTGTGATTTTTTTATTCTCTTTAATCGCTTTTTAGGTGGAGTTCCCGCTGCATTCTCTAAAGTCTTTGCCACCACCAGATTACCATCTTTTCCACCAATTTGCCACCTCCCTACCCCTCTCCTTTCCAAAAGCCCTCACTGGAAAGAACTTTCTCTCGTGACCCCCCTATTCCATCCAGTTCCAATCACTCCCAGCGACCCCATCTCCATTGGCTTCCCCTCTCCCGCCCAGAATCCAGGTTCCCAAACCACTTAAGAGAAAATTCACACCCCTCGCCCCCTTCCCGGGCGTCCGGAGGAGGCGCTGGGGTGGGGGTGTGGGGGGGGGCACGGTTTCCTGGGGTCTCCTGGGTCTTCCTCGCGCACCCCCAGGAGGTGTTGCAGGGGGAGGGGAGCGAGGGTGGGTGGGACCGGGCCGGGTGGGGGAGGGGTGAGGGCGAGGAGGAGGAGGAGGAGGAGGAGGAGGAGGAGGAGGCGGCGGCGGCGGAGGAGTGGTGTGTGTGCGAGCGTGTGTGGCTGGGGGAAGCCATTGCCTGTTTAATAGTTGCTGTTGCTGCACTTCCGCTTCTCTCCCAGCGAGAGAGACACGAGTGGCCAGGCCCAGCCGCAGCCGCAGCAGCAGCCGCCGCGGCGGCACGGAGGAGCCAGACACAAAGAGAGGTACGGGGATCCCCCCAGCGGCCCGCCGCCCCCCGGCCGCGCCGCCGGGCCTCGGGGACACCCCTCGCCGCCTCCCCCGACTCGCGCCGCCGGGGCCGCCGGGCCGCCGGGCACGGGGCCGGAGGGGGGAGCGGAGAGGGGCTGGGGAGCCCCAGGGGTCCGGGGCCCGCCCGCGGGGGATGGGCAGGGACCCCGGGCCGCTTGGGGTGCGGGGGCCGCCCGCATCGGGGGCGGGGGTCATTGTGGCTCGAACTGTCAGCGCTGCCCCAAGAGCCCCCCACTGGCCACCGAGGGGGCCGGGAGCGGGGGTGGGGGGGAGTTGGGGGAGCCCCGTTTTCCCCAGGGGCGGGGGCTCACGGGGATTAACCCCTCCGGGGCGGAAGGGCTCATTGTTATTTCTTCGCTGCGGAGGCCGACCCCCCCCCCACTCCCCGCCGCAGCCCCTATCCCCCTCCAGGAGTGGCGATCGGGCGTGTGCTCCGGACCCCCTCCCGGCCGCGCAGCCGTGAGCGGGGCGGCCCAGAGGCAGGCAGGCCGGGAGGGGCGTCGGGGCGCGGCGCGGGGGGGCCTCGGGCCTTGTCGCCCGTGCCCCCCGCCGGCCTCTCCCTTCCCCCACCCGGGCACCCGCTCCCCGCCTCCGTCCCCCTGTTTCGGCTTCCTCTCTTACTCCTTCCCGCCCCTCCTCTCTTCCCGACCTCGCCAAACTCCTCTCGTGGCCCCACAGTCTCTCACCCGGGCCACCGGCCCCCCACCCCACGACCCCCGGAAAGCGGACAAAAACAGCCCCGAGGCCGGCCGGCTGCCGGGACCTTCCCTCCCTGCCCCGCCGTGGCGCCCCGCGCCCCCGCCCTGCCCTCCTTCGCCTCCCGGGCTACTCCCTCCCTGCCCAGCGGAGAGCCCCGGGGGGCGAGGGAGGGGCCGCTCTCCTAGCTCCAGACCGTTTTCCCACAGCGTTCCCCACTTGGGGCCAAAAATAAACAAGCCGCGTCCGATTTGCAAAAGCCTTAATGGGCCTGCAGACTTTGAAAAGCGAGTGGAGGGCGGTGGGCGGCCGCGTGCGCCCCTGGTCAATGCCCTCCTGACAGCACCTGAGTTCCTTATTTACACTGGCTGCATGGTTTGTGTGTTTCTGTTTTGTTTCCCTCCCCCTGCAGGGGCTGTTTGCGGGGTGGGGTGGGGGGTTCGCTATGTCGGATGACGATTCGAGGGCCAGCACCAGCTCCTCCTCATCTTCGTCTTCCAACCAGCAAACCGAGAAAGAAACAAACACCCCCAAGAAGAAGGAGAGTAAAGTCAGCATGAGCAAAAACTCCAAACTCCTCTCCACCAGCGCCAAGAGGTACCGTACTCTTTTTTTTTTTCCATAGGCTTCCTATTTTCCGAACTGCCTCTTGCTGCATTTGGTCTGCCTCCCAATGAGGATAGCTTAAACGCTCCTCATGGTTTATGTGTTCTTAAAAATGAAAGAAGGGCCTTGGAAGCCCTAATTATTTTCTCTATTGCTGCTTCTGTTTTTTTTTTTAATCATTGCTCACATGCAGCTATTGTGGCTTGCCTCTCGCATTTCTTGCTGAAGTTTGTAAGAATCTTCATTACTTTTATTAGTGACCCCCAAATCTGATTTCAGATTTCTTGTCCTACTAATGGTCGATCTGTGACCTTCCCCAAGGCCATCATCCCATTTCTTAATTACTAATACCAGCCCAGACAACTGCATCAAAATGAATTCTGTGACCATTTTACCTTCTCCTCACCTGTTGCATGGATGATCTTTTCTAAATAGAGCTTTCTTCACAAATTGCATAAGGAATAAAACTCGTATTAGCAGGTACAAAATTGAGTAGGTGAAGACGTGTTTTATGGTGGAATTTAAAGAGATTTTTCTGAGAGTTGAGGCAAATGAATGAATCAGTAAGTGATTATAAAATAGTTATTCTAGGTTATTTTTGTGGTTCTCTTTTGTTCTCTTTAAAAACTTCAGTTTACCAAATTTCAGGGAAACTTGTCTTTTTTTCATGCTATTTGCTGTCCTCATGCTGTGAAAATGTTACGTTGCTTTATTTTTTCAATTTAAGCAGTCTCTCTTTTTCTTTATTCTTTTCCTCTTAAGGCTCTGGAGGTAGCTACTTGTTACTCCTGCCATCCTTCAGTAATATCCTCTGATCGCCATGACCCTTAAAATAATCTTTAGTGGATTCCTAGGAGCCCTGAGACACCCTTTCATAAATCCTTCTGCTATCAGAGTTAGGCAGTTGTTAAAAAGGTGGCAAACCAGGAAGATAGTAAGAAGTCCAAATGATGGGTTAGATAGGGATACCCGTCTTAAAAATTTTTAAAATAAAGTGGAACATGAGACTTTAGATCTCTCCACTGAGTAGTGAGCCTGAAAGTCAGGGTTTGAGAGTTTGTTCTGTCATTTTGCCTGACTTGTAATTTGAAAACTTGGCAGTGTTTTGGTGACCTAACCATGAGCTGATGAATGAGTGACTTTTTAAAAATAGTGTGGAGGTCTTAAGTGGCAAGGTGCCTCTGCAAGATTGTTCTCATTTTTATAGGTTTGGTTTGATTGTACAGCTTCTCAGGAGGCCTAACTGACCCTCACTGATTAGCCCTGTGCGGTTTTCCTGGAACCTGGCATCTACTCTGCCCACTTGGGACAGGCCCTTCCTTAACACTGCCCCCCACCTCAATCCTCTAGGCTCTTTGATCCTCATTCACTTTTTGGCCTCACGTGCTCAAGCCGGGATACTTGCTTTTGGTAATTTGCATTTTTATATTTTGCTGGATATCCCTGGTGTACATGAATATATTTGGGGGTAAAGACCCAGTTATCAACTAGAAAATACTCTGCTTTTATTGTGAGTGAATTACAGAGAGGGGGATTTTTTTCACTAGACGTACTTTGTCCTTTTATTTTAAACAAGTTAAAAATTTATCTGGAAGTTCTGGAAAAGAGATGGTAGGTGTAGAAAAATGAAAGGTGGGAAGCTACAAATAGTAATTTTACCTATAAATTAACATCAGTGCTTTTGTTTTGTTTTTGCAATGAATTTAGCTCCTTGATAATCTTGCTGAAAGAGTAGCTATTAGTGTTAAAGCAGACCTAAGGTTAATAGCAAAAGGTAAAAAAAAAAAAAAAAAAAGGAGAGGGACAGTGTATCCAGGAAAGAGAATGGGGAAAATTGATGTTAGTGGGACCCTATAGAGGCTGTTCTGTGAAGTATATTGATTTGAAAGGTAGGTGTTGCCCATAGAATTGGAAGGGGCACATTCACCAGGAGGAGGAGTGAAAAAGAAGCCTGAATTGGCAGACTAACAGGCTGCTAACTGCATGTTGGAAAGTGGTTTCTAAATCGTGGGTAGAGGAAAGCCCCCCATTGCAAGTGGTCTGAACAAGAATGACTCTCTGGAAATAGGTATGAGTTAGTCCTGCAAATCTCTTGCCAGTTTTTTGGAATTGCAAATGCTGTCTGTCAAGATGAAGTTGATAAAGCTTTTTGGTATTAACACTTCTTAGGTATTAAAGAAACAACTACCTTTTTCGTGACTATTTTATAGTGGGAGTTGGGTTGGCAAGGAAGACAAGTCAATATGTATTTTTATATGCGTTGTGCTCCGGGGAGGAAATTCTTGCCTACGTGTGAAGGTCTTAAAATACAGTTATTCGAAAAGATGCAGGTAAAGAATCAGGAAACCAATGTTCCAAACTTTGAGTCTAATGTACAGTCATGAGTCAAACAGCAGGAGTATGAATGTCTCAGAAATGAAGCGCTTTTTGGTAGCAGTAGAATTTAGCAGGACACAAATACGTGTCAATTGAGATTGTAAACAAACCCCTTTCTAAAGTTGACAGATTTGTAGGGACAGGAAATGTCCTCCAGTAGGAAGGTTTATAGAACCTCCCCCAGTCGTCGTCCTTAAAACCTATTCCTTATTACATATAGCTAGCCCGTCCTCCTACCCGCAGAAAACCTTTGGAAAGGGAAACGCATCCTTTGTGAATTCGATTGCTCTGTGTATGTGTGTGTGTTTAAATTTTTTTTAACTACAGTGCTGCCTCGGTGAGATTTTTAAGTTGTAACATAGCCCCACTGAGCTTTATATGATAGGAGGAGGAAAGGTTATAAAATTAGGCACCGTTTAGAAGGTGAAGAAGCTTAGAGTCCCCAAACTTTGTCGTATTAATTGATGCTCTAAGTGCCTAGGTAAGCAAAAGACAAAGGCCAGGGCTTGGTGTGAACTGCCTGGTGGCTTCGGCCTACGAGTGGGGGATGGGGCCCTTTGTGAAGTCGAGGGTTGCTGCGGAGGGAGAAAACTGCAGGTCCCCGGTCTGTGCCCAGTGTGAGCTAGAGAGCGGACCATGGAAAAGGAAGTGGGCAGACCCCGGGAAGTTAGAGGACGCCCTGGGAAAAGCAGGTCCGGGGAGGTGGGCCGAGAGTCCGGGCGAGAGTGCGGGGCGGAGGCAGGGTCCGGTGCACCTGTGCGGCCGCGGGCCGGCCACTGGGGGTCGGTGGTGCCCGAGGGGCAGGCGGGGGTGTTCGCGCCCTGCTTTCGCGCGCGGCCTCGGGCCGAGGTTCTGGGCGCTGGGAGAGGTGAGCTGGGGCGGCGTGGAACAGCCCCCGTGCGGGCACCCTGTTCCCCTCCCCCGCCCGCAACTTCACCGGCGAGGCGCGAGCCGTCGGGGGCGCGCGCGGGTTGGGGGCGGGGTGGCCGGGCGGTGGCAGCCCACCGCTAGGGAGCGACCTGCAGTCTGGGCCTCCCGGGCACCCCGCGACGGCTGGCAGGTCACTCGGGCCCGAGGGGCCTCGTGGGGAGCGGCCATGTTGGCGTCGTCACTGAGGACTCCGGGCGGGTCTGGTGTCGGGCGAGGCTTCGGACCTTTGACCTGTGGGGGGCGCCCTGCCGGGGTGGGCATGGGGGCATCTGAGGGGTGAAAGGGCCCCAAGGGGCAAGGAAGGCTGGAGGCTGGCGTCCTTCCCACGGACCGATGGCTGTGATCTCTCCGGCCTGGGGAGAGGAGGTGCAGGGGAGGGACTGAGGAAACCGGTCCGCAAGTGAGAAACTTTAAAATTGGGTCCTAAATAGAAAACACCGAGGAATAGAACTGCCCTGGTTTGCGAGGCAAGGTTGGAAGTCAAACTTCGTAGATGAGTCCAGGCCGCCTCACTGCCTCCGTGAAAAGTTTTTTCCTAAACTAGGGACCTGAAGCTCTTGATGTGTAGTTTCCTCTTTGCCCAGTAGAATCCAGTGATCGCGCTTAGGTTTCTCTGCAGACCTGCACGTTACAGGTGGGAGGCTTCCACGCCTTAATGTTTCTTGTGTTTGTCTTTCTCATTTCCCCCACTCCAGAATTCAGAAGGAGCTGGCGGACATCACTTTAGATCCTCCACCTAACTGCAGGTGAGTTGCTTTTCAGATTTTTTTCATTTTTAAATTCTTATAACCATTGTCTTGGGTTTTTCTTTTTATTATATACTTTTTCTTTTATTCTTTGGCTAATGCTTGTTATGGCACTAACATCACGTAACAGCTGAAATTTATTAATCTGAGTATAATGTTTTGATGAGCCTCTGACAAGCTCAGTACTGTTGAGGAGAAGTAATGGATTTATTTGGAATGGAGTTTTACATATATGAAACAAAACTAAAGTAAATTTAAAGGTGTATCCTTGCCTAATCATGGGTCTTTGGTATGCCATTAAGGATGATGCAAAACCTTTTAGATGCGAAGGACATTTTGGTTTGGAAAACTGCTTTGCTATAGTAATCTCTTACTCAATCTGTGCTAAGCTAAGAGAACGTAGAGTTAAACACTGGATCTTCAAACACTCCGTAGCATATAGATTTTTTATTAGACTTTTGACAGAGCAATTCAGGAAACAATTTCTAGCTTTGATAAAGGTTTTCCTTTATATTGTGAGTTTAAACTCTTTCATGGGGGTGTTTTTTTCACTTGCTTTATTCAGACTATGTACATACGTGTGTTTCAGTTTCAAAACAAATTGAAACCAGCTTTCTAAGGGTTTGTTGATTGCAACTTTATTTAGAGAAGCCATTTTGCTACTGTTGAGTCAAGCTGGAAGACTTGATGACTTTACTAGATCAACAGTGAAGTGAGGGGTGACTTACAACTATGTATTAGAGTAGAGCCATTCATTTAATGGAGGTCCTATAACTCCCATACTTTAAAAATTAAGTATAACATTTAACCTAGTTCTCAGGATCGGCGTTGGAAAGGAATGTGAGATTTCAGAAATACTCTAAACTTATTGGTAGGAGTAGAAGTTACTGACAACAAAGTATTCAGTGGCTGTACACAATTTTTAAGATGAGTGTGTGGGAATAGGTTGAAAAGCTAAATGAAATATTTTGTTTATTAACAGTGAACTTTGTAAAAAAAATTAGTGGGTTAAATATAAAACTATTGCCATTTTGGTTACATTCGTTCTTAATGGTGATTAGGTGTGGGATGCTTTTCGGTGAAACTTTGTCCTGTTTTGTAAGGAAAGTCGTTTTGAGTTTGATATGGTCTTAAACTATAGTTTATAATTGAAGCACTTAATCATTCTGGGGAATTCTTTCATGGCCAATAATCTCTCAAGATGGTTGAGAAGTGGAGAAACAATAAGACTTAGGCCTAACTCATTGTTTTGATGGTGGTGGCTCAAATGGAAGCCTGTAGCTTCCCTTGGTTGTTTGTGTGGAATCCGTGTACATTCCCCAAGGTAGATCTGTGCTGTCTAGTTATTGCTCCTGCGGTATTGTGGTCTCTTATATGTGTGTTATTGATAACATTGATTAAAACATATAATGGCTTTCTTCTGAATAAGCACAATCAAATCTAAAATTATAAACCATTTGAAGATTTTCATGGGATTAATCATTTTAAAAAACAGCATAAGTACACTTAAGTTTCACATCATTTTAACTGAGTTTATGTGTGAGAGATTTATGCTCCTGAGGCATGTGGAACTTTTTTATCTTTGGGAAACCCTCCCAATTACCTCTTTAAGTGAAATGTTTGGGCATTACCTGTGGTCAGGGGATGCTCCAAACTGGGTGCCCGTTGGGTGATTGGTGTTAGGGAGACAAAGCTCAAAATACTAAATTTTTAGAAAAATCTCTGATTTCAGAGAAAATACGAGGCATCTTCATTTTGCAAGAGAATGTCTATGACATTGTCTTTTAACAATAAAGATGACTTTATTTTCCATTGGGGCCGTTTGAGTAATGTGAATTAAAATTTTTACTTTTGGTTGGCTTACTAATGGTGCTGTCTTAATGTTATATAGTAGTCCCAGTATTTAGCTCTCTTAAATGAGTTTGGTTTTACGTTTTGTGCTGTTACCTTTTGGGATTTAATTATTTAATATTTTAATGTACTTTATTGGAGATAAAGATAGATTATTTATTTATTTTATTTATTTATTTTTTTCTTTTTGAGACGGAGTCTCACTCTGTAGCCCAGGCTGGAGTGCAGTGGCGTGATCTCAGCTCACTGCAACCTCCACCTCCCGGGTCCCGGTTCAAGCAATTCTCCTGCCTCAGCCTCCTGAGTAGCTAGGATTACAGGCACGTGCCACCATGCCCAGCTAGTTTTTGTATTTTGGGTAGAGACGGGGGTTTCACCATATTGGCCAGGCTGGTCTTGAACTCCCGACCTTGTCATCCACCTGCCTCTGCCTCCCAGAGTGCTGGGATTACAGGCGTGAGCCACCACGCCCGGCCTTGGTGATACTTTTTGAAGTCAGCATCCAATGAAAATCTATGAATTAAGCGATATATTAAGTGCATACATGTTTAAAATTACCCTCAGCATGAAAGCATGAGATTTGAATGAGTTACATAATTGGTTTTCATTAGTCTGTCTTGTATTTCTACCCTTTGCTATACTTCCTTTCTTCAGTCAGCATTCAGTATGTAGTTTTAAACATGTTATTAAAATATGGCACTTGGCACATAGTAACTTCTCAGTAAACAGTTGATTATTGCAAATCAGAAGAATTGCACCTCTTGAAGGAAGGTGCACTGATTGTGTTCACTAATTTTAGCACTTGGCAAAAATATTTGAAGTTACTGAGCATCAAAACTTATGTGAAATGCAGTTGCTCAATATATTATAATGTGTGAAAACATAAAATTAAATTCTTAATGTTGTATATTATGTTGGGTGGATATTTTTTAGAACACAGTACAGATTGTGTTCAATGACCCGGTCGAAAGTAATTTTAAGTAAGTATTTTCAAACTGCTTTATGTTGCCGTAGAAATCAAATTCTTAATTTTAGTATCTCTGAACTTAATTTAGTATCTCTGAACTATTTGTATGTGTGTGTGTGTGCGTGCACACAAAATAGTTTCCCAACTCACTCTTCATTTTAGTTAGGCTTTTATTCCCGTATCATTTGGCTCTATTCTTTTAGGGGAAAAAATATGTTAACTTTGTAATGATTCCCTAAAGTGTGCCAGATCTTAGATTGTAAAATTATGCCTTTTAGATAGCTGATGAAGTCTGGGCCGCTAGAGTCAGTTTTGCAGCCGTTATTTATAACCCAGGGCTCAAACTTTGCTAAATTCACTGGTTATAACTAGCCTGTAGACATGAATGTCTGTAGACAGTATGTCTGTACAACTAAATGGCATAGTTTGCCTAAGTCCTTTAAACTTCAGATTTTATTTAATGAATACATTTGTATCATGAGTAAATGTCTCAGTGGTGACTTAACCTAAAAATTCAGATGGGGTGCTATTTTAGGATAAAATGCCTGAAAAGTCATTAAACACTTCAAGCACGGGCTCAAGCTATCCTCCTGCCTCAGGCCCCCAAGTAGCAGAAACTACAGGCGCTCGACACTACGCTTGGTTAATTCATTGTATTTTTTGTAGAGACCGGGTTTCACCTGTTGGCCAGGCTGATCTTAAACTCCTGGCCTCAAGTGGTCCACCCACTTTGCCCTTCCAAAGTGCTGGGATTACAGGCATGAGCCGTGGTGGCTGGCCCTGATACTAGTTTTTCTATATGTGACAGAATTTCCATTTAGCCTTCTTTTGATAGCTTTTTTTTTTTTTCTAACACTGCCTATATTTTAAATAGTTTTAAGCCATTGTATTATGCAAGAATACATGTTTTTGAAAAATTCAAATACAGAGGTTTGCGGAGTAAAAAGCAAAAGATAGTCCTGATGACTTCTTCTGATCCTGCTCATTGCACCCAGATGCTCCAAGTTAGCACTTTGTATACTTCCACCTAGTTTCTGTGAATTTATATTGTATTTTTGTGACATTCCACTACCTCCTTGAATTGGTGGTAATGGTAATGAGATGTCAGTTCAGAAGTCCCAGGCTGCTCATCATGGTTCAGAATGAAAAAGAGATCCTTTTCTTGCAACGGTGGAGTGTTACATACCTTGTCCAGGTTCATCATGTTTTAAATGGTTGTTTGGGTATAAGAAATAGGTTCAGCAGAAGTCATCCTTGACAAAACCCTGTATCTTATGTGCTGAAAAGTATTCTTCCTTTTAGTATCTTTCATTTATCTGATGTTACTAAATGCGTTAAGGATAGAAGTGTGACTTAGACATCTGAATGATGTTTAGTTTCATCATTGCACTGTGTATACCTTTATGCATGTAGAGGCAGTGTTGAAAAATTGTGACAACCAGGAGACTGGGGTTTCAGCACAATCAAAATAGCACCCATACTAGGGTCAGGCTGTTGGGAATTAGATCAACACCAGGGTCCTTTCCTATTAGGGAGGAAAGAAACCTATCTGGAAATGAATTGCCTTTCAGATGAGTAGGAAGTCTTGTGGTGGTTGTGTTTACCAAAAGACTGTATCTGGATTGTAAAACTATACTATTGTTATTCCTCAGAAAGCTAAACAGAATTACCGGATGACCCAGTAATTTTACGCCTAGCTATGTACCCTGAATAATTAAAAACAGAGGCTCAAACTTGTATGTCAGTATTCATAGCATTATTCATAGTAGGCAAAAAGTGGAAAAAACCCAAGTGTCTGTCAATAGATGAGTGGGTAAACAAAATGTGGTTAATACATAAAATGGAATATTCGTTTATAAAAAGGAATGAAGTTCTGATGCATGGATACAACATGGATGAACCTTAAAAATGTTATACTAAGTGGGCCGGGTGTGGTGGCTCACGCCTGTAAGCCACCTCAGGTGGCCTGCCTGAGGCGGGCAGATCACCAGGTCAGGAGATCCAGACCATCCTGGCGAACACGGTGAAAGCCCGTCTCTTAAAAGAAACTCTGTATTCGTTAAGAAATAACTCCCCTGGCCGGGCGCGGTGGCTCACGCCTGTAATCCCAGCACCTTGGGAGGCTGAGGCGGGCGGATCACAAGGTCAGGAAATCGAGACCACGGTGAAACCCCGTCTCTACTAAAAATACAAAAAATTAGCCGGGCGCGGTGGCGGGCGCCTGTAGTCCCAGCTACTCGGCAAGCTGAGGCAGGAGAATGGCGTGATCCCGGGAGGCGGAGCTTGCAGTGAGCCGAGATGGCGCCACTGCACTCCAGGCAGGGGGACTGAGCAAGACTCCGTCTCAAAAAAAAAAAAAAAAAGAAATAACTCCCCATTCTCCCCTCCCCCTCAGTCCCTGAAAACCTCTAATTTACTGTCTGTCCTTACGAGTTTGCCTATTCTAGGTATTTCATATAAGTGGAATCATACACTATTTGTCTTTTTGGGTCTAGTTTATTTCACTTAGTATAACCTTTTTTTTTTTTTAAGACGGGGTCTCACTCTGTCGCCCAGGCTGGAGTGCAGTGGCACGACCTCTGCTCACTGCAAGCTCCGTCTCCCAAGTTCACGCCATTCTCCCGCCTCAGCCTCCTGAGTAGCTGGGACTACAGGCGCCTGCCACCGCGCCCGGCTAATTTTTTGTATTTTTAGTAGAGACAGGGTTTCACCGTGGTCTTGATTTCCTGACCTTGTGATCCGCCCGCCTCGGCCTCCCAAAGTGCTGGGATTACAGGCGTGAGACACCGCGCCCGGCCAGGGGAGTTATTTCTTAATGAATACAGAGTTTCTTTCTGAGGTGGTAAAAATTTTGGAAATAATGGTGATGGTTGCACAATATTGTGAATGTAATTAATGACACTAAATTGTACACTTGAAATGGTTAAATGGCAAATTTCATGTTATATATATTTTATCACAATAAACAGCTATACCACTGTTAAAATATTAATCAGTATTTTGAGAAAAATGCTTATAGCTTAGAAGGCAGCACTCACAGTTTTTGGGCATTCTTGTTAAGAACACTGATGTTAAATTTCTGTCACAAACTTTGAGGGCCTGTTATAAATGAAAAGGCACAAGCTGGGCATGGTGGCTCACGCCTGTAATCCCAGCACTTTGGGAGGCCGAGCTGGGTGGATCACCTGAGGTCAGGAGTTTGAGACCAGCCTGGCCAACGTGGTGAAACCTCGTCTCTCCCAAAAATACAAAAATTAGCCGGGCGTGGTGATGCACGCCCGTAATCCCAGCTACTCTCGAGGCTGAGGAGGGAGAATCACTTGAGCCCTGGAGGCAGAGGTTGCAGTGAGCCGAGATCACACCACTGCACTCCAGCCTGGGCGACAGAGTGAGACCCTGTCTCAAAAAATAAAAGAAAAAAGAAAAGGCACTACTTTCAAGGAGTTCATAATCTAGTCAGGATGATAAGACATGCACATTCAGATTTTGAATGGTACTTGGAAATATAAATATTATTTGGCAAATAATAAAATGCAGATATCATGTTATAAAGTTTCAGAGGAGTGAGAGATTACTTTGACTTGAGTTTGAGGGATTGTGGCTGGAGAACTTAGTGATCTGGGAAGGCTTCATGGAGGAGGTGAGATATGGGGTGGGGAAGAATAAGAGATATTCCCGATGGAGGAAACAGTGTAAGCCAGGACAGCAGAGGGAAGACAGAAAAAGGACACTATTGGGCAGAAGTGAGTAAAAGCTGTGTCTGGAGAGTAAGAAACATTAATGGGAGAATAAATAGTAATAGATAAAGCTTGTGTTCTTCAGTGTCAGGCTAAGGCTTTAAATTTTATTTTGTAAATGCTGGAGAATCATTAAAACCCTTTTGAGTAGGGGCTGTCATTCAGATAGAGTTGGCTATCTGGGTAGAGACAGAGCAAGGATTGAGTGGAGCTCAGTAGGAACCAAGAGACTTGGAGATTGCTGCAGTAGTTCAGGTGGAAGGTCAAGATGGTCTGGGGTATAAGTGGTGGCCATCAAAGTGGAGAGGAAGGAGAGGTAGAAGACAGTAGAATCCATAGGACTTAGCCACTGATTTCGATATGGAGGACTTGAAAAGGAGTCAGGTTCTTCTGGGTGTTGGGAAAGTTGGTGGTGCATTAACAGAAATAAATAAGGCAGGAGGATGAACTGGCTTGAGGGAGGCAGAGATGTATAGACCCTGTCCGCAGGGTTAAGAAAAGGTTTTGTTATTTGCTTTGTTGATCACATACAATGCTTAGCATGTTGCTGCCACTTAGTAGGTCTTCAGCAAATATTTGCAGTTTGATTATATATTTGAGTTTTTTACTAAATCAGTTATTGAACTCCCAGATCTACATGGCTAACTTTTAGATTAGATTAGATTAGACAAATTAAATAGATTATAAACTTCCTAAAAGGCAAGGACAATGATTTCTGTCTTTGATTCTGACCCTACATGTTTTTCCCAGCTGCTTTAGTTTGACCATTTTCACAGCTACAGGAAAAGTTAAAAGAATGGTACACCAAACTCTCACCCTTCACCCTGATTCCTCAGCAAAATTTCACCATGTTTGCTCTGTCTCTCTCTTATCTCTATATGTTAATTTTGTGGAGCCATTTGAAAGTGAGCTGTAGGCATTATGAGTCTTCCGTGTGTTTAGCTTTGCGCACATTGAATCTGAGGTGGCCTGACAGTGGAACTGAGGCTGGAACTGGTTTTAGTAGTCCACATTAGATTTGCAAGTTTGAGTGATGGTAAAGTGCACAAGATTGCCGAGATTGGAGGAGGAAAGAATTGTGCTCTGAGGGATGTCTATGGATGGAGGATGGGAAATGAAGAGGACTTGGAGAAAGGAATAGGAGGAAAGCCACAAGGTTGCAAAAGTCCCTAGAGGGAGATCAAGGAGATTTTCTCTTGGGGCTCTAAGTATAAGAACTTCGGTGTATGTTTTGTAGGCTGAGAGGAAGAAGCAAATACAGAGACGAAAAGAGTAAAAATTGCTAGAGAGGCCGGGCACCGTGGCTCACGCCTGTAATCCCAGCACTTGGGGAGGAAGAGGCGGGGGGGATCACGAGGTTGGGAGACTGAGACCATCCTGGCTAACATGGTGAAACCCCATCTTTATTAAAAATACAAAAAATCAGCCAGGCGCGGTGACACGTGCCTGTAGTCCCAGCTACTCAGGAGGCTGAGGCAGAAGAATTGCTTGAACCCGGGAGGCAGGGGTTGCTGTTAAGCCAAGATCGCGCCACTGTGCTCCAACCTGGGCGACTGAGCGAGACTCAGTCTCAAAAAAATTAATTAATTAATTAATTAAATTGCTAGAGAGGCAGATGTAATGTTTTATAACTAATTATAGAGAAAGTGATGGCCCTAGAGAATTTAGGCCATAAGTGGGAGAATGTATACTTAGAAAGGCTGGTAGCCTGGAATTTTCTAGAGGACTGGAAGCATTTTTGGTGCTTGAATAGCACTCTAGGTACTTGTGTAGAACTGAAAAGCAGCAGCATCTTTCTGGTGTTACTTGGTTTGTGTTCTTTCCCAGCAGACTTGAAGTTCCTTGAGAGCAGGGATTATTATGTCTTTATATCCCTACAGTGTCCAAGAAAGGGCAGATAAACAATACATATTTGTTAAAACACAAAACACAAAAACCTAATTTGGTCTGATGGTTTAATAGAACATCTTCATTACCCTCTTCAGAAAATCATGGAAATTGCTGGGGAAATTGCTGTCACATTTTACAGCTGTCCATTGCTGGCAGTCTTTCTGAGTTGGCTCCCAAGCAGTTTTAGCAATTTTGACCTTCCTGCAATCACAGATAAGCTCTGGACGTCAGTGTGGCAAAAAAAAGACGTGATCTCTACTGCAGGCTCGATTGAGAAAAGATGTATTGGAGAAAATATAACACCTTTGAATTGCTTGTTTTGACTTTATGTAAGGTTTATCATCTGTGTAATGTGGCGTGGACTCTTAGCCTACAGAGGTACAAATGGTAACCTTATTATAAAGTTACCATATGCTCTGCACTCCAGCCTGGGCAACAGAGCAAGACTCCGTCTCAAAAAAAATTAAAAAAAAAAAAAAAAGTTACCATTTGCTAACAAGTGAGCAAGAGTCTAGGGCTGCTAAATACATTGAGTTCCTAGAGATGGTCCCCCAAGTCCTACAGTTATTCCAGATAGTTGGTTATGTTAGAGATGTTGGCACCCGCCTGAGACATCTGACACATTCCCTGTCACCAGTGAAGTGAAACTGAGTTTCATAATAAGCCCATTCTTATTCAGCCTCTTTTATGCAGCCATGCTCTAAAGTGAAACAAAAGACCTGGTAACTGGTGTCAGAATATGCTTCTAATCCTCTGGGAAACCTCCTCCTTTATAGGCTAAAAGCTCATCAAAGCCTCTGCTTGAGAACCGTAATCCAGGAACTCTGCTGTATGCTAATGGCTCTTTTCTTGAAATATATATGCACTGATTATGGATTGCTTTGTAGAGTCCATGCCACATTACATAGATGATCAACCTTTGGAAGGCCAAGTTGATGTCCCATCCCACTCAGGAAATCTTATAAAGCCAAAGGTTTTCACATACAGAACATACTTAAGTTGTCACTGGGTTTTTGCTACAGTGACAGACAGCAAACCATTGGGGCAGTGTATTGTTCACTAATACTTTTAACAGAGTAGTTAAAAACTGAATTCTGTCTGCTTTCCAAAGTACATGCTGACCCGAATATGACAAAGTGAATGCATAGCCCTCTTATATAGCATTCAAAGGCAGATTTGCCACAGGTGCCATGTCTGACTTGTCTGTAGTGATTTGAGTCATTATTAAATTTTAAATAGTAATACGACGGGGAAGTCTTAGTAGGGTCTATTAGCATTGAAATGATGATCATTATCCGTACTGCCAGTACATTGGCCATTTGTATTTATTTAAATTGATTGATGGAAAATTGATGTGGGATGGGCCTCTAGTAAATTCTACAGAAAAAGGCATTGAGGCACATTTTCAAACAGATGAGAGTAAGTAGAGTAACTTGGGATGATCTTACTTGGAGAAAAGTTTCAGATGTGATGCAGCTCAAAAAGTCAGCATTATTATGAAGCACTGTTATACATGTGACAGCAGCATGAGTAGATCAGATTGTAATCATTTAAAACATTAGCGTGTCTGCTGTGTGCTAGGCATTGTTCTGTAGGTGACTAAAACAGACCTGACCTCTGGCTTGTGAAACCTGAATTTTAGTAGACAATACAAACAGCAACTAAGCAAAAGGATTAGTACAATTTGTAATGACTAGTAGGAAAGAAATTGACAGAGTGCAGTGATGGAGAATAATTGGGGAAGGTATGAGGGTTACCTAGAGAAGGCTTACAAAGACATGTAGTCAAAGACCTAAAAGATAGGAAAGGAAATGGCCTTGTGAAAAGTACCACAAGACATCTGGGACAGAGGGAAGGTAAAAACAGGCCCTGAGGCAGGGACAAGTCAGGTGGTGCTGATTATGTAAACCGTGGTAAGTAGAGAGTTTGGATTTTTCTCAGTAATGCTTTAAAAGGCTTTTCCCACCCTCCCTGCTGCATGGAAAATAGCTGGAAGGAAGACACTAGCGGAGGAGGGGAAACCAGAAAAGAGGGTATTGCTCTGTTTCAAGCTAGCTGGTGCAGGTGGCTAGGATTAAGGTGGTGGCAGTGGAGATACGGTAGAACACAAGGACCTGTTGATGGATTGCATGTGACAGATGAGGGACAGGAACAAGAATGACTCCAAGCTTCTGTGTTTTTTTGCAGTTGGCTAGATGATGGTGATGTTTTGCTGAGAGGTAGACTCCTAGGCCTAGAGTAGGGCTGTAGGGTGTGCGTGTGGTGGGTGGCGGGGGAGATGAGGGCAGGGTGGAAATGACTCCTTTTTGGACTTGATAGGTTTGAAATTATTCCCATGAGGCATCCAAATGCAGGTGTCAAAAATAAGTGAGACATAGGTAATTGGAGCTCTGAGGAATATTGTGAACTTGAGATACATACACATTTGCAAAGGAGACCTTACTAAATAGAGGCTCTTAGGTGTCTTGGGAATGCCTTTATCTCTCTTAGAAAGGAAAGGCATCATGAGAAGAGTGCCCAGGGTGGAGACTCAGGCATCTGGCATTTATAAGTGTACAGTAGGAAAAGCCAGCAAAGGAGACAGAAGGAAAATAAGAGAGCGTGGTATTAGAAAGCAGTGAGCAGAAAGTTTTGAGGTAGAGTGATCAAGTGGGAAATGGTGCTGTGCAGTAGAAAAAGATGAAGACCAGCACGTGACCACTGGATTTTACCTCAGGTTTGTTGGTGACCTTCACATGTCAAACCTTGTTTAGAGGAGAGACAATGGAAAAGGAGGAATGATATTCAAGAATGAAAATCTGTTTGTATTACTCTTCCTAGTTAAAATATTTCATTGTATTTATCCAGAAAAGTGATGTGGTATTATCTACTTTCTACGCTTTCGGGCAGAATTTCTTAACACGGTATATATAATTTTGGGGGGAGGATGGGGAAAGGGCCTACTGCCATTTTCAGTGAATTCTCAAAGGATTTTTTTTTCTGATCTCCCCCTTTCCTCACCAAAAAAAGTTAATTTCTACTTTACGAGATTCAAGTCCTTTGTAATCTTTAGGTTAACGTTGTACCATGGATGTTACAAGTAAATAGTGTCAGGTTCATGTAGTACATCTTGATGAATCTCTTTTACAAGACTTGGTTTGAAACTACTGGATAAATTGGAAAATCAGTAAATTGCTGCTGCCATCCTTAAAAATGTTTTACATGCTTTGATTTGCGTTGACCTTTTGTATTCTGTTCAAGCTGGAGAATGCACTAGAATGAGTTGGGTATATGTATATACTTTTAACACAGCATAAGTTATTCATCATATTTAATGTTTTTCATCCTGCCGCCACCCCACCCCCGCCGTCACTGCCTCCCTTCCACAGACGAAGCCTTGCTCTGTCGCCTAGGCTGGAGTGCAGTAGTGCCTTGGCTCACTGTAACCTCTGCCTCCTGGGTTCTAGCGATTCTCCCGTCTCAGCCTCCTGAGTAGCTGGGGTTACAGGCATGTGCCACCATGCCCGCTTAATTTTTGTATTTTTAGTGGAGATGAGGTTTCACCATGTTGGCCAGGCTGGTCTCAAACTCCTGACCTTGTGATCCACCTGCCTTGGCCTCCCAAAGTGCTGGGATTACAGGCATGAGCCTCTGCGCCCAGCCTGTTTCTTGTCCTTTTAATATGGGCTGTTATGTTAATGCTTTACATTGAATAACCTAGAACTCTTAAAGCATCATATAAGCATTATCTTTTTAATTGTCCACTGACTGTGTCTTAATAATTTGTTTCAGATTATGCCAAATACTCTTGGTCCTGCTTAACTTGATAATTGAGGGTAGAATTAAGAAAGTTTTAGGATTATGAATCATTCTTCTAATTCAGAGAGTAATTAGTTGGAATCACAAAAGCGTTAGGTTACTGCCAGAGAAAAGCAACAAATAATATGTGGAACCACAGATGTTTTGGCTACATAGGAATTTTGCTGCACAAGTAATTTAAATTGTTCCTACTACCACTTACAGCCTTTCCTCCTCTGTGGGAGTACATCTCAATTTTTAAGGTAATTTATTAGAATTGGTGTTATAAAAATTTATTTCTTAGCAGACTTTGCTACAACACATTTATCCTAAATAAAAGGAGATTGTTGACTTAGCAGAGAAAAAGACCCTAAAAGAAAACATTTGTTTTATTACAAGCACCCAGGAGGATTTTTTGTAAACATGAAAGATACCTTTCCTCTAACCTAAGTAAATATTTCAGAACAAATGTATGTTAAGTGATTATAGTAATGTGTGTGCAGAGACTGGCAGTAAAGTTAGCAGCATCATATACTACTTGCTAGTATATGACACTGCTTTGGCCTTTTTCTGAGTAACCCTCTCTCTGAAAGTCCTCAGAATGCCTAACTTCATCCTTCAGGGAGATTGGTAACCCCCGAAAAGACATTTATTTTTTGTAGCTTGGTATTCTGAGATGTTCTCACATCCAAAGTAAACATTGTCAAGTGATTTGGACCATTCCTAAAGTAAATCATATATTGAGGACACAGTTCTTGTTAAAACTGAAATTTGAAGTTGTTGCCATTCTCTGCATCCACACTACTGGATGCTATGTAGATGTGAGGATTTCTCCTTCTACATTTTACTGTAACTGTTTACAGTAAACAGTTCTGTCCCTGTGTCCTGTTTCTTCTGAGGTGTATATTGATAACGAATTTGTGAAGAAAGGCATTCTTTGATGACTTAGCAGAGAAAAAAAGTGATAGTAATTTTATGCATCCTGTCTCCAGATGACTGGTACTATGTTTTACTTTCTCCTCTTTTCATTTCTCCAGAGCCACTCTTAAAATCTTTCTAGTTAATGGTTTGTTATAGTCCAATTTTTATTGCTTTCCAAGATTTGAACTTTCTATCTGAATGTAAGCCCCCCTCCAAAAGCAGTCATCTTTCAGTTCTGAAGCTCCTCTCATACCCTTCAAGCCCCTCAAGGAGCACTAGGTTTGAGGATGATAGCATTTACTCATTGTCCTTTGACCTGAATATGCCTAGAAAGAAATGCTATGTTGGATCTCAGTATACCTAATAGCAATCCTGCAGGCTGAATTTGCATTTTCCTTTCTGGTTGAAATCTTGTCAGTTTACTTGTGCATTTCTTACTTCGTCCCGTTCTGGTGTGCTTCCTCCCCTTCCTCCTCCCTTAAGAAAAAGAAAAAAACGGTTAGTCAGTTCGGGGAAGTTTTCTCAGAAATTTCTGTGGACAGTGCTAACTTAAGCCAGAAAACAGTTTGTGACACTTGACTTTTCAAGGAGGAGATAAGATTTTGTGTACCCAGACTGTATGTATCAGTTATTATGGGACTGAACTTCGAAAGTGTGACTAATTCCCCAACAAGTCATATGCTGAACCTCGTAGGATTAGTACTTACATTTCTTGAATTAATTTTAAAAATGTGTGACATACTACACACACATCATTTGCATCATGAGGATTGTCCATACTAATGAGATTTTTGTTTGTTCCAGTTAAATCTTACTCCTAGTTTTGCAAGTGTATTCAGACCTGGCATGGTTGTCAGTGACTCAGCTGGAGTGGGCAGGGCAGCCTCCAACCTGCCCCACCTGTGTTTCTCTGCCTGTTTACTTGTGACCTAGGCTGAGCAGTACAAATCATTGACAACACTGGCAGTGCTTTGGTCTGTGCCTGCCCTGGCTTACTCCACTTTTTGGCCCTTTGATTTAAGATGCAGTTACAACCAGTGGCTCCTCACTATGTTCAGTCATTCGTTCTAATATTTATTGGACGTTTACTGTTGTGCCAGGTACTAAAGATACAGCAGCAGAAAAGAGACTGTCTCTGCACTCATGGAAGTTTTGTTCACGTAGAGGGAGGTACAGTAAAAGAAACAAATGTACAAAAGTAATTTCAGAAAACAGTACCAAGAAATTAAAATAGAGTAAAATGGTTTAGTGAGTGACTGGGCAGGTTGGGACATTGGTTGGTGCTACATTGGGGAAATAACCCTGAATGATGACAAGGACCCAACCATGAGAAGGGCATTTTAGGCTGAAGGACAGCAGATAGAAAGGTGCTGAGTAGGGTAGGCCAGTGTGGCTGGACATAGTGAATGAGGATGAGAGTGGTAGGCAATGAGGTAGGCAGGGGTCAGATTTCATTCAAATTTCAGTAGAAAGCCATGGGAGAGCTTTAAATGGAGGAGTGAAATACTAGGTATTTGGAGAATACCTCACATGAAATTTCCTACTCATGAAAAGAGAGAAGGCGGGTGCAGTCGGGCATGCCTATATTCCCAGCTGTTAGGAGACTGAGGCTGGAGGATCACTCAAGGCTGGGAGTTTGAAGCTGTGGTGTGTACTGTGATTGCACCTGTGAGTAGCCACTGCACTCCAACCTGGGCAACATAGTGAGAGCCTCATTTAAAAAAAAAATTAGGATTCTGTTCAGTGTTTTGAAAAAATCATATTAAAAAATAGAGGTTGGCCGGGCGCGGTGGCTCATGCCTGTAATCCCAGCACTTTGGGAGGCCGAGGCGGGTGGATCACGAGGTCAGGAGATCGAGACCATCCTGGCTAACACGGTGAAACCCCGTCTCTACTAAAAATACAAAAAATTAGCTGGGCATGGTGGCAGGCGCCTGTAGTCCCAGCTACTTGGGAGGCTGAGGCAGGAGAATGGCCTGGGAGGCGGAGCTTGCAGTAAGCCGAGATCGCACCACTGCACTCCAGCCTGGGCGACAGAGCGAGACCCCGCCTCAAAAAAAAAAAAAAAAATAGAGGTTATGCAGATACTATGTAAAACTTTTTTTGGCATTATATGCAGTTTTACTGACTGTTATGTAACAGTTCTATTATATCTAGATATCTGTGTTTTTAACAAATCTAGACATTTTGCAAAAGCTGAAGACATGTTACCAAAAATTGGTGTCTCAACCAGTGAAAGGAGGTACAGCATTACTCACCTGGTCTTGCCATAAAGGTTGGATGAAGTGTGAATGTTTGTAATGCGTACGTAGTATTTAAAGCTAACAGAAACAACTTAGTTGTCTTTGTAGCATACTTGCTTTGGTTCCTGGCTGTTCACCTGAAGTGAAGACAGCCTGAGTCTGGCAATAGGGAAGCATCGAGAGTTTGGCTTCCTCCTTCTTCAGACCAACAGCAGCAAATGACACAGCAGGGAAGCTAGGAGAGTTGGGCACCTTGGAAACAGGGAACCTCAGCAGTCTGGGAGGCAGCTGGCCAGAACTCCTCCCAGCCCTCACTTGGTTATCTGTGATATCGAAAAGATTTATCTCTACGGTGTGAAGCCCCAAACCTGTGATATGACTATGGAGGGAGAATGCTTTCCAATTGTCTTGATTTGGTAGATACTTTTGTGGAGTTGTAATTTTTTCGTAGTTTTTTGTTATGATAGCTGAAATATTTGTTCTGAAGGGGAGGTTTAAACACAGATAATAAAGCTAATGAAGAGATTGGAGTAGCAGTGTAATCATTCTTGGACATGTATTTTAAACGTTAGGTACTAAATCCCTTTTTGATATATATGCTATAAAAATGACTTATAAAATGAAATGTAATTCTAGCATATCTTAAACTGTTGCCAGGAGGTTTTTGGGTTGCACTGATAAGAAATTACATGATTTCTTGCAGAAGGGTCATTTGTCTTGCTAAAGGACCAGTTTCTCATGACTCCCCCCTCCCTGCTAATAAACAGCTAAGAAAAGGGCCCCTAGGAATTTTTTTTTCACTTATCCATTATAAAAAGTTATTCACAATTCTTAAAGGGACAAAATTTCAGTGCAGACAAAACATGGCTATTTGCCCAAAGGGAAAAACCACCAAATAATAAAAAACAAAACACAACACACACACACAAATCCTGTATTTTGTATTTGGCTTTGGGGTGAATTTTGGTAATTCTAAAATGATATGAATGCATGAATATATCCAGTATTCTGGGTGTTCTTTCACTTTATACAAAATAATGAAGGAACAGTAGAAAGCCTGATTTATGATATTCTGGACAGCTCTTCAGATTTACTATACAAATTTTAGCTTAGTTTCTTTTTGCTTCACACTGTGCTGTGGAGATTTTAAAAATAGGATAAAAGCTTTAGTAATAACAGCTAACTTTATTAAGTATGTCAATATGATTGTTATTCTCATTTTATAAATGAGGAAAGAGAGCGTTAAAATACTTAAGTACCTTGCCCAAGGTCACTAGGCTCTCAAGTGGAGAAGCTGGTATTTAGGCCCTAGCCTTCAAAGCCTAACTATTATGCTCTACTGCCTCTTATAGTGGCTTTATGAATTACAGACCTTCCTTTGAGTTGTTGATGTTAAATTTTACTCATATGCAGAGCTGTATTTAAATTTAAAAAGAGACTTATTTTATAACATTGCCGCTGATATTTTTCATTGGAATTGCCGTCTACCTCTACTTGTTCTCCAGTGTAGATTTAATTATTATATTCTTTTGTTTAAAAATCTAAGGTCCCAACTGCCCTTAGACTTAAGTGCCCAAAATCTTTATGTAGTATTCAGATCCCTTACAACCTGATCCCAGCTTTTATATTCTCATCTTATTTCCTCTCTCTGTAACTTGCTGTTTTCAGTATGCCCCCTAGGAAGTTCTCTCTCCCAACTTCTTTCCTTTTCATTTTTCAAAGCTCAGATAAAAATGACTCACTCCACACAGCTCCCATCTGTGTCCCAGGGCACTGTAAATACATACCTCTTTAAAACATGTATCACATTCAGTTATGGTCATTTGTGTTTGTCACTCTGTCAAGACTGAGTTTTTTAAAAATATGATTATTTTTGTTTCTTGTACCTAACACCAGCAGATGCCTAAAAAGTATGAATGCTTACTGAAATAAAGTACAGCATTTAGTAGTAGTTGTATAAATGTTACCAGTTAATTCATTTAGATGTTACCATCAATCACAGAAATATGTAGGCTGAAGCAATGAAATAATACAGTGTGTTTTAATCTTTCATTGTGTAAAAAGATGAATTTCTATATTGTATGTAAATGTCATATTGATAACATTTTAAATATAGGCTTAATTTCTGAGAAGATACACAGTATACACAGTGATTAAAAAGTAAGATATTTAAATCTATGGGAAAATGGGATCATTGTTTGAATATTTACCAGTGCTAGTTGAAGCAATTGCTGGTAAAGGCATTGGAGTTGATGCATATAGATAGAAGTTACTTTTGCAGTAAAACCTTAGAGTCACCATCAAAATAGAAGACTTGAAACATTTTATTTGACTCAGGCTGGGCGTGGTGGCTCGTACCTGTAATCCCAGCACTTTGGGAGGCCAAGACAGGTGGATCACAAGGTCAAGAGATCGAGACCATCCTGACCAACATGGTGAAACCCCGTCTCTACTATAAACACAAAAATTAGCTGGGCATGGTGGCTTCGCGCCTGTAATCTCAGCTACTCAGGAGGCTGAGGCAGGAGAATCGCTTGAACCCGGGAGGCGGAGGTTGCAGTAAGCCAGGATTACACCACTGCACTTCAGCCTGGCAACAGAGTGAGACTTTGTTTTGAGTCAAATAAAATTTTTCAAGTCTTCTATTCTGATGGTGACTCTAATATTTTATTGCAAAAGTAACTTCTATCTATATGTATCAACTCCAGTGCCTTTACCAGCAACTGCTTCAACTAGCACTGGTAAATATTCCAAAAATAAAGGAAAAATTTTATTTGACTCAAATTACAAGCTGAGCATTTATGTGTGTCTGTGTGTGCATAACACTGAATTAGATCATCTGGAGATACAAAAGTGTGATAGATGCTGTCAACATAAAATAAACATTACATAGCTACTGAACAAGACATTATATGAAAGTTCGTTAATGACCTAAGATGTAAATTTGTTTATAATTTTTATCATAATTCCATTTCATCTAAACCTTATGTGATTTCAGTGTTTTCCTTAGATTTGTCAAACATTCTAGTGTGGTGATTTCCAGGCTTGTCCCTGTCCCAGCACACCTAAGGAAGAGGGAAAATGCCCATCAATAAGTAACAGGGGTTTACTTTCAGTAGACAGGGTGGATGGAAGGAGAGATTAGCAAATTTGGGGTGAAAAATAAAAGCCCTCCAGTGGGTCCGACAAGCTGTAGCTGGAGGGTGGTAGTTGCAGAAGGGGCAGTTTCTCCGTTTTGTATTTCTAATTTTTTTCTTTGATTCTTGAAAATAATTTCTTATTTTTGATAAGATGGAGGATTTTTTTTTTTTTTTTTTTTTTTTTTTTTAGACAGGGCCTCAAAAAAAAAAAAGACAGGGCCTCGCTTTGTTGCCTAGACTGGAGTGCAGTGGCGTGATCATAGCTCACTGCAGCCTTGAACTCCTGGGGTCAAGCAATCCTCCCACCTCAGCCTCCTAAGTAGCTGGGACAACAGGTATACTCCACAAAGTCCAGCTTTTTAAATTTCTTTAGAGACAGGATCTCACTATGTTGCCCAGGCTGGTCAGGAACTCGTAAACTCAAATGATCCTCCTGCTTCAGCCTTCCAAAGTGCTGGGATTACAGGTGTGAATCACCACACTCAGCCCCAGCTGTTTTCTAAATTTTTTGGAGAGGTGGGATCTTGCTGTGTTGCCTGGGCTGGTCTCAAACTCCTGGTCTCAAGCAGTCCTTCTCCCAAAGCACTGGGTTTACCAGTAGCCTGAGTCCCCATACCTGTCCCTCTCCCAGAAAAGTGCTGAAGTGGGAAAGTTTACAGATTTAGGGAGTCCAAGGAGAAGGCTGAGGTCGAGCTAATAAGAGAAGGAGAAGGGAAAGAGGAACTGAGAAAGGAAAGGGGTCTAGAAGAGAGGTTAGACATGGGGACTTTGGTTTTCCCCTCAGGCTTAGCTCGCTGTTTTCTATAAATAAGAGATGTCTGAAAGAGAAGCAGATAAAAGAAAAGGAGAAAGCCTTCAGCACATTTGTGAGCTGATGAGCATGGATCGATTGACTCTGTTTGGCTTGAGTTAAGCTGCTATTTCAGAATTTCTATAGAGAAGCCCTGGCATTGTCAGGATATGGGTATGCCACATATTTCCCTTCCTCCCCCTTCCCTCCACTCCTTCTTATTACCTAGCTAACTACACCTGGAATTTTGGCTCTAGAATAATTTAAAATATACTTTGTCAAGAAAATATCTTTGGAAAAATCATGCATATATTATTTTTCCTTTTTATTTTAAACTACTTCCTGGTTCTTTAGGATCCTCTAATTCTTACATGCATGTGCTTGATCTCTGGGCCATGCTTGCTTCTAGTTAAGTAGCCTTTCAGGATGGTGTATAATTTATTCTGGCCCTTTATAATATCCCCCGACAAGACCATGGGGTAGGTAGAGGGAGTCTCAGACATTATGTATTATAAATAGATTCAGGGTTCACAAAGGTGAGCAGCCTTCATCTTTTGCCCTACCCCCATCACACACAAAAATAAAAATTACAAATAATAAAGGATTTGAAGAGTTATACCAGTCAGGAGTGGGTTGTTTTTTGTTTTTGTTTTTTTTTTTTTTGAGAAGCTGAAGTCATCTGTTGGATCTAAAAATGCATTAAAATCCTTAGGCTTATAAACCAACAGCATCAAAAGAAGAGCAGTGTGACTCAATATTGGGGTGGGGGCAGGTTTGGGGTTTTGGTTGTGTAGAAGCTCCTTACGAGAGAACAGTGTGATGCTTGGAGCTGTGGAGAATCCAGCACTACTTTTTATCTCTCTCCCTTATTACTCTTCTTGATTCACCTGGATGTGGAACCTGTCCCTGTTTAAGAGTGGCCTTGTCGATGCTCTCTATGCAGTAGGGAATGTGTCAAGCCAGATGAGTGGTCTCATTGAAACATCAGCAAATCAGTATATGGTAGAATATAGATCCCCCTTGGAGGTGGTGGTGATAGCTAACTTCTGTTGCGCTCTTAACTATATGGGTCAGGCTTTGTTCTGAGGACTTTGAACGTTAGAGACTCATTTAAAACTTAAACCATTCCTGTTGGTGGTCACGTATTCCCATTTCACAGATTATGAAATCAACGTTAAGGTTATATGCAGCTTAGTAATTGGAGAAGCCAGAAGCACCCACATGGTCTGTTTTCAGGGCCTGTACTCAACCACTGTACTTTGGAAAGAATTAGTCATTCTGGTACCACTGTTTGTTATTAGCTAAGACTCTTTATGTTGCAAGTAATAGCAGTCTAATTAATTCATTTAAATAAAAAGATAATATTGTAGGGATATTTGAGTGTGTGTCTGATAATCCAAGAACTGAAGTGTTCTGGATATCGGAAACAACAGAAACCAGGAATTCTTTCCAACTCACATCTCTGCTTCTCTCTGCAAGTGTGCTTTATTTTTTCTTACATTGCAGATTGCTGCTGGCTGCCCACAGCCTGCCTGAAGAACATGACCACAGGCACCCAGAGAGAAACTTACTTTTGGCCAGTTGTAAAACTCTTGGGTGAGGGACCGGTTAGTCAGACTTGATTGAGTTCTGGATCAGTCAGCTATTTTGTTAATCAAAGTGAAAGGTTCCAGATGACACTAATTGGGAGCGAGTTTAACAAAATATTTAACAAAATGAATACTTTTTTTTTCTTTTCTTTTCTTTTTTTTTTTTTTTTTTTGAGACAGGGTCTCACTCTGTTGCCCAGGCTGGAGTGCAGTGGTATGATCATGGCTCACTGCAGCCTTGATGTCCCAGACTCAGGTGATCCCCTCCCACCTTAGTCTCCTAAGTGGATAGGACTACAGGCACGTGCTACCACACCCAGCTAGGTTTTGTATTTCTTTTTTTTCTTTTCTTTTTTTTTTTTTTTTTTTTTCGTGAGACAGAGTCTCACTCTGTTGCCCAGGCTGGAATGCAGTGGTGCGATCTCAGCTCACTGCAACCTCTGCCTGCCAGGTTGAAGCCATTCTCTTGCCTCAGCCTCCCAAATGCTGAAATTACAGGCACCCGCCACTATGCCTGGATAATTTTTGTATTTTTTTTGTAGAGACAGGGTTTCACTATGTTGGCCAGACTGGTCTCGAATGCCTGAGCTCAGGTGATCCACCTGCCTCAGCCTCCCAAAGTGCTGAGGTTACAGGCATGAGCCACCATGCCCAGCCAAATACTTTTTTCTAAAGGAAGAAAACTTAGTCATTTATTTACCTTTAATAATTGGTTTTTTGAGTTTGTTCAATACTCTAAGCTCTGTGAGCATACGGATCGTGTCAGCCATCTAGCACAGGGCTTAGAAAACAGTAACTGCGCAAATGTTTTTTGCTGTGAATGAATGAAGGAGCAAATGAATAATTTTCCCAAAAGAGAACTAAAAATAGAATTCAGCTTCTGATCATTGTTCAGGGAATGGCTTGGATACAAATAGTTGACCTGTTGGAAGAGAATATACTTTTTTTTTTTTTTTTTGAGACGGAATCTCGCTATGTCACCCAGGTTGGAGTGCAGTGGCGCGATCTCAGCTCACTGCAAGCTCCACCTCCTGGGTTCACGCCATTCTCTTGCCTCAGCCTCCTGAGTAGCTGAGACTACAGGCACCCGCCACCATGCCTGGCTAATTTTTTGTTTTTTCTTTTTAGTAGAGACAGGGTTTCACCATGTTAGCCAGGATGGTCTTGATCTCCTGACCTCGTGATCCGCCCACCTCGACCTCCCAAAGTGGTGTGATTACAGGCATGAGCCACCACGCCCAGCCGATAATATGCATTTTTAATAAAGGAGAAGGGACTGTGTTTTTCCCAGAGGGAAGAGACCTGTAAAGAAAAATATAGAGGTGTTGGGGGCTGGGCGCAGTGGCTCATGCCTGTAATCCCAGCACTTTGGGAGGCCGAGGTAGACAGATCACCTGAGCTCAGGAGTTCGAGACCAGCCTGGTCACCATGGCAAAACCCCATCTTTACTAAAAGTACAAAAATTA
The DNA here is from genome assembly GCF_037993035.2 of Macaca fascicularis. Lineage (NCBI taxonomy): Eukaryota > Metazoa > Chordata > Mammalia > Primates > Cercopithecidae > Macaca > Macaca fascicularis. Next base: position 24,522,872 of record NC_088376.1, on the reverse strand, counting down.
GCCAAGCGTGGTGGTGGGCACCTGTAATCCTAGCTACTCAGGAGGCTGAGGCAGGAGAATCGCTTGAACCCGGGAGGCAGAGGTTGCAGTCGGCCGAGAGAGTCAAACTCAGCGGGTGGAGGTTGTAGTAAGGTGAGAGAGAATCACTTGAACCCAGGAGACTAAGGTTGCAGTGAGCCAAGATCTTGCCACTGTGCTCCAGGCTGGATAACAGAGTGAGACTTTGTCTCAAAAAAAGAAAAATACAGGGATGTGGTGACTCACACCTGTAATCTTAGCACTTTGGTAGGCTAAGGCAGGTGGATTGCTTGAGTCCAGGAGTTCGAGACCAACCTGAGCAACATGGTGAAACCCCATCTCTACGAAACAAATTTTAAAAAATAATCCAGGTGTGGTGGTGTGCCTATAATCCCACGTACTTGGGAGGCTGAGGCAGGAAGATTGCTTGAGCCCAGGAGACTGACGCTGCAGTGAGCTGTGTTTGTGCCATTGTACTCCAGCCTGGGCGACAGAGTGAGACCCTGTCTCAAAAAGAGGGAGAAAAATAAAAGTATTCAAGTTAATTTTAACTATATAACACCACACCTTTTGGTCAAATTTTCAATTTTTGTCCCTTTTCTCCCATTTTTCCTCAGTCTCTATATAGTTGTCTCTTAGCACTTCCTTTTATTTTCCATTAACTTACCTCTCAATAGAGTATAAAATGGAGATATTTTTTATTTTGCATTTTAAAAATACGAGTTTGCATTGCTTGTTCTTAACCTTAGAAAATGATTGGTATGTGGTATGTGCCTTTCTTGACAGTGAACTATTTGGTAGTCATATATTTGAAAGTAAGAATTTAATAGACTTTCCCACTAGGGAAGCATTTGTTTCCTAGGCACCTTTGGAAGCCGCTACATTAATGAATTTGATTTGTTTTATTATTTTAGATAAATTGTTTTCCCCCATTTTTAGAATATTAATAGAGTCAGGTTGGAAGATACAAATAAACACTGACTCAGAAAGCCACATGAGGGTCTGAAAGCCATGTCATAGCAGTAGTTAAACAGAGTATTAAATGCAGATGAACAGGATGTTGGAAAGCAGTGGTAATGTTAGCAAAGCTAGAGAGAAGATAATTTCTTGTATTTTACAGCAAATTTTCTTGTCTATGTAAAGAAAATTATACGCATGACTGTGAAGAAATGAGATTTATTTAAAATGCCAAAAGTGGCTGGACGTGATGGCTTATGCCTGTAATCCCAGCGCTTTGGGAGCCCAAGGCAGGAGGATTTCTTGGGGCTAGAAGTCCAGGACAAACCTGAGCAACACAGCGAGACCCTATCTCTGCAGAAAATTTAGGAAATTAGCTGCGCATGGTGGCATGTGCCTGTAGTCCCAGCTACTCAAGAGGCTGAGGTGGGAGGATCACTTGAGCCCGACAAGTTGACCCTGCAGTGAGCCGCGTTTGTACCACTGCACTCCAGCCCTGTCTCAAAAATACAAATAAAAAGATGCCAGAAGTTTTGTATCAGAAAATTTCAACAATGCAAAAAAGCCTTGTGGTAAAAAATAAATAAAAATAAATAAAATAAAACTTCAACAGGTTAACTCTTGGTCCATTATTTAAAACATTTTTTGAAGTGTCTTTGGACAAGGCCTTTTACAGCTCATTTTTGATAGTCATACAGTTTTCTTTGCTGTAATAAAAGCTTGGTTTTTAGTCTCACCAGTGTGAGTTCAAATCTTAACTCTGCCTCTTGATGGCACTATAATCTTGGGCAGATCACTTAACCTCTAGCAGCTTTATTTTCTCATCCATAAATCAGAGCTAATAACCCCCATCAAATTCTCCTTCAGAGGACAAATGTTTGTCACCATTTAGGATGATTTTTCTAAAATATGTCTAATTGTTCTACTTGCCCACTTAAAACTCCCCCATCTTCCTCACATACCTCTGTAGCATGTCTCATTACTCTGTAGCTTTTCTATGTTTGCCTCTAACCTCCCTTCCTCCTGTGCTTTTTCCAAGTTCTATTCCCTGAACAGCACCGCTGGATGCTCCTGGCAGCTTTTTATTTAAAAAATGAAAAAAAGGCCAGGTGCCATGGTTCAAGCCTGTAATCTTAGTGCTTTGGGGAGCTGAGATGGGAGCATTGCTTGACCCCAGGAGTTTGAGGCTGCAGTGAGCTATGATTGCATCACTGCACTCCATCCTGGATGACAGAGTGAGACCCCATCTCTAAAAATAAAAAAGGAAAAAAAAAACCTTATACTGCTCTCTTTAATAAATAGGAAAGCTCTTTGAGATGAGAAATTAGCTAATGGTTTTTCTTACAGTTTTGTTCTATTGATTTTTTAAACTTAAAATATTAATGTAATGAGAGAAACTACTTTGGAGGAAGTTTAAAACTAAAATGAATTCATTCTAAATTTTGTTTTAAGACTTGTGGTATTCCCTGCAATGCATAAAAAGCAATGTGAGGAACCACTGCTCAAATTGATAATGTTTAAAATAGAGAATAAGAGCATAGAACAAAAATACAGGACTAATTGTATAATATTTTAACATTTTAAGGTTTTACATATTGAGTTAAGCTAAGCAGCTACTTGAGGCAATCTAGCATTAACTCTTAAATGTTTAATGAAGTAGTTCTCAACCTTGGCTGCTCTCTCAGTTACATGTAATATTTTTAAAAATGCAGGCCAGGTTGGGTAGGTCATGTTTGTAATCCCAGCACTTTGGGAAGTTGAGGCAGGAGGAATGCTTGAGCCCAGGAGCTTAAGGGCAGCCTGGGCAATATAGCAAGGTCCTGTCTACAAAAAATTGGAAAATTAGCTAGATGTGCTGGTGCACACCTGTGGTCCTAGCTACTCAGGAGGCTGAGGTGGGAAGATCACTTGAGCCCAGGAGGTTGAGGCTGAGTGAGCTAGGATCATGCCAGTACACTCCAGCCTGAGCCACAGAGCAAAACCTGCCTCAAAATAAAATCCAAAACAAAAAACAGTCACACCAGGGCCCCATCCCGTTGGAATCATCTCTAGGGCAGGTTCCCACACCTGCATTAAAACGAAACTCAAGTCAGAGGTAAGAACCAAGGAAGTAATGTATACTTTTAAATGTATACTTTTAAAGTAATGTATACATTTTAAAATTTACATACAGTGTACCTCTGGTAATAATTTCTAAGCTTTTATGACATAAAATCAATTATTCAAAATAAAAAGTGGATCAATTTTAGAAACTCCCCTCCTCTGCCTTTTTTTAGACATTAGAAGTTAAACCTCAGGGGTTTGCCTGTATCAATTTGTACATTATTGTTGGAAAAACTCTGGTGAATTGAGACTGCATTAGATTTCTCTGGATCTTCTTAATAAATAATCCTCAAAATGTTCATTTCAGCGTGTAGTAGCTTTATATTTAAAGGCATTAGGAAAGGGGGAGGCAGGGAGGGAAAGTTAGTGTCTGTTTCCTGTGAGTTTTAAGCTATTTCTAATAACTTCTTCTCAGCTGCTGCTTTTATGATCTCGTTTATGGCACAGATAAGATATATGTTTCAGAAAAAATTTTTTGAGCTTTCGCTGTTGATGTCAAGATTACGATTTTTCTGTTAAATAGGACATTTGGAACAAGAACTGTTTAGGCTATAGATGAAATACATTGAAACAGCAAGAAGTTAAAGCATTTTTAAAAGCCTTGTGAATAAATCTTTATAAGATAGTTTTTATAACTAAAGTTAATAGGAATATCTAAAATGAACATTCCGCTAGTAAAATTAGCTGTCCATTCATGAGTTTAGGAAATAACTGCTTTAGAATGCTGTATAAAAAAAGAGTTTCTCTTTTCACGTAGTGCTCACAAGTTTTCACCTATAATGTATTTACTCATTAAATGTCAGCTGTCTTCCACATGCCATGTGCTGTATTGGGGAAGACATAAACAGCAGAGACTAGGTTCAGACTCTGTTGGAGCCCTTAGTCTCCCTTAGAGTAAGGGATTTTAAGTAAGCAGTAGAAGAGGTGTGCATGTTCCTCTGAAAACTGCAAGGTATTTCAGTGAGGCAGCTGTTCTGTTCTTTTTCCAGAAGAGTGACATTGGCTTTCTTGGAAATTTTAGAGCTGAAAGAGAACTTAGATCTAGTTCAGTTCCTCATTTTACAAATGAACACACTCAGATCTAGGGAAGTGAGGTGACTTTCCTAAAATGGCTCAGCCGAGGACTGGTATGGTTGGTATAGAACATCGCTCTTCTGATTCTTAACCATTGTACACTCTCTACCCTGTCCCTTAGGGGCATGTGAAAGTAAACGACATATGACAGACAGAATCATGCCCAGGAATCTGTTCATTCAGCAGACTATGATTGATGTTTATGCTCTCTTTGCGCTAGATGGTGGGATCACTCATGATGAAGATAAAGCTCTTGTTAAGTAGTTTATGGTCTATCATGAAAAGATGGGCAATTTGGGAAATCTGTGGCTTGTTACTTGTTTGGCCTGTTGAGTAAGATGGCAGCTTCTGGAACCAGACTGAGTTAAAATCATAGCTCTCACATAATAGCTATGTGATTTGGGAGAAGGAACATAAATCTCTACTCTGTTTCCTTATCTGTAAGATAAGGATAATAATGCCTACCTCATAGAGTTTTTAGGATTTAAAAAATGTATATAAAGCACTTGGTACAGTGCCTGGCTCACAGTAAGCACTAATACTAACAAAAAAGTTATACTGTTATTGTTCCCTCAGTTATATAGGTGAGGAAGTTGAAACATAAAGAAGTTAAGTAACTTGCCTGTGATCGTACAGCTAGAAAGTTTGGGAGCCAGAATTAAAACACAGGAGTGCTCTGTTTCGATTTAGGACCTAAGCCAGGGAGTGTGTTCCAAACCCACCACTAATACTTGAGAAGCTCTCAAAATTCTAAGTATCCCCAGGATACTGGTGTCTCACAAAGATAGTAATGTGTTAACTGTAAGCTATTTAGTGATATATTTGCTTTCTTCTGCAGAGAGGAGGGACTGAATTTTGGAACTGTTGCCCGCACCATCCCAGTCCAACTTGCTGTGTGTTTTTATTTTTAGCCATTGGCTGATTCCAATTTGAAATTCAGAGGATTTGTGATGTATTATGTGATATGTTTTAAAAATTACTAGCTTCTTGCTGCATTTTATGAAGAGTTGGAGATAGGTTTTCTTTGGTTGGCTGATTGGTTTTGGTGTTTTGTTTTTTAGAGGACCAGCCTACATCTGGTTTGAGTAAGAAAGTTTTGTTTGAGAAGCAGCATTTTTACCACCTTCAATCTTTTGAGGAACTTTTGGCATGTGGAAAATTAAATACTACAAACTTTTAATAGAAGGTAGACAGGTAATATGGAGAATTGAGAATGAGAAATCTTTACCATGCTGTTGGGAATTTCCCTTTCTTTCTGCTTGTCCACTAATCTGCATTGCTTATTAAAACAAGTTGATACTTTTAAGGCTCTGCAAAGAAGTTTTTTTCATTGGTTAGTATCTAATAAGTGATAGCTGGTACAGGACTTTAAAAATATATAATAGGGGTTTCTTTTCTTCATTTTTATTATTTTTTCAAGACAAGCTCTTGTTCTGTTGCCCAGGCTAGAGTGCAGTGGCACAATTACAGCTCACTGCAGCCTCAACCTCCTGGGCTCAAGTAATCCTCCTACCTCAGCCTCCTAAGTAGCTGGGACTGTAAATGTGAGCCACCACACCTGGTTAATTTTTGAACTTTTTGTAGAGAATGTTTCGCCATGTTGCCCAAGTTAGTCTTGAACTCCTGGGCTCAAGTGATCCTCCCTCCTTGGCCTTCCAAAGTGCTGGGATTACAGGCGTGAACCACCATGCCTGGACTGGCGGTTTCTTTTAAACAGCATATGATTGGGACTTGCTTGTTTTTCAAATCTGACAATCTTTGCTTTTAAATTGGAATGGTTAGACCATTTACATTTAATGTTGTTGTTGATGACTGGATTTATTTATTTGTTTTTATTTTTTGAGATGGAGTCTTGCCCTGTCACCCAGGCTGGAGTGCAGTGGCCTGATCTCAGCTCACTGCAACCTCCGCCCTCCAGAGTTCAGGAGATTCTCCTGCCTCAGCCTCCCAAGTAGCTGGGATTACAGGCATGCACCAGCACTCCTGGCTAAATTTTGTATTTTTAGTAGAGACGGATTTTCGCCATGTTGGCCAGGCTGTTCTTAAACTCCTGAGCTCAAGGGATCTGCCCACCTCGGCCTCCCAGCGTGCTGGGATTACAGGTGTGAGCCATCACCAGGCCAGGCCTGATATAATTAGATTTAAATTAATTTTCAATTTGTCCTATTTGTATTTCCTTTTTTCATGCTTGCTTTTGGGTTGAGTTTTTTTTTTATGATCTTATATTAATTAATTTCTCTGTTGGATTACTAGCTATAACTCTGTTTTTTTTGGTTTTTTTTTTTAGTGGTTGCTTTAGTATACATCTTTATAGAATACATCTTTAGCTTATCACAGACTGCCTTCACATGATAATTATACCCCTTCACCCACAGTGACCCCTCAACAATCCTTCTCCCAGCATTAGTGCTGTTACTGTCATATGTTTTATTCTGCATGTTATAAACCCCAAAATATATTGTTACTATTTTTGCTTTAAACATTATCTTTTAAAGAGATATAAAAAATAATGTAGTCGGGTGCAGTGGCTCATGCCTGTAATCCCGGCACTTTGGGAAGCTGAGGTGGGTGGATCACGAGGTCAGGAAATCGAGACCGTCCTGGCTAACACAGTGAAACCCCGTGTCTACTAAAAATACAAAAAAATTAGGCATGGTGGCACGCACCTGTAGTCTCAGCTACTTGGGAGACTGAGACAGGAGAATCACTTGAACCCAGGAGGCAGAGGTTACAGTGAGCCAAGATCGTGCCACTGTACTCCAGCCTTGGTGACAGAGCGAGAGTCTGTCTCAAAAAAATAATAATAATAATAATTTAAAATTGTGTATTTCCCACACATTTATTACGATTTGTGGTGTTATATTTTTCTTTGTATGGTTTCAGGTATTCACTCACTGTCATCTCCTTCTGCCTGAGACTTCCTTTAAAATTTCTTGCAGTCAGGTCTGTTAGCGACAAATCCTTTGTTTTATTATGTCTGAAAAAAATCTTTGTCTTTTTTTTTTGGAAATGTTCTTGTTGGATACAGGATTTTAGGCTGACAGTTTTGTTTTTTACTTAAAGATGCTGTGTAACTGTCTTCTGACTTGCATTGTTTCCAGTGAGAACTCTGTAATCCTTAGTTTGTTTCTCCATATAATGTGTCGTCTTTTTGTCTGGCTACTTTTTTTTTTTCTTTTTTTTAGATGGAGTCTCGCTCTGTTGCCCAGGCTGGAGTGCAGTGGCGTGATCTCAGCTCACTGCAACCTTTGCCTCCCGGGTTCAAGCAGTTCTCCAGCCTCAGCCTCCTGAGTAGCTGGGATTACAGGCGCTTGCCACTGCGCCCAGCTAATTTTTGTATTTTTAGTAGAGTCAGGGTTTCAGCATGTTGGTCAGGCTGGTCTCGAACCCCTGACCTTGTGATCCACCCACCTCGGCCTCCCAAAGTGCTGGGATTATAGGCGTGAACCACCGCGCCCAGCCCTTGTCTGGCTACTTTTAAGAATTACTCTTTATCAGTGGTTTTACATGGTTAGATTATGATACACCTTTTGATGTAGTTTTTTTATTTTTCATATTTCTTGTGCTTGGTGTTCGTTCAGCTTCTTGGATCTATGAGCTTATAGTTTCATCATACTTGGAAAGAAAGTTTGTTTTCTGTGTTTCATTTTGAGTAATTTTTATGGCCGACTTCAAGTTTATCGTTTTTCCTTTGCATAGTCTAATACGCTGTTAATTTCTGTGTGTGTTTAATCTCAGATGTTGTGTTTCTTCATATCTAGAAGTTTGATTTGGATCTTTCTGTAATTGCCGTGAGTTCACTTACCATGGTCAGGTATTTATCATTTTTAATTTATGGATATGGTTATAACAAGGGTTTACTGTTGTCCACTAATTTCATTATCTGGGTCATTTCTGGATCAATTTCTATTGATTGGTTTTTCACCTTATATTTTCAAGCTTGTGTACATGCCTGATAATTTTTTGTTGGATACCAGACATGGTGAATTTTGCCTTTTTGAGTGCTGGATATTTTTGTATTCTTAAAAATATTCTTGAGCTTTGTCCTAAGGTGCAGTTAAGTGGGAACTTAGTCTGATCCTTTTGAGGCCTGCTTTTAAGCTTTTAAGGCCTCCTTTTGAAGCCTGCTTTTGAGAATGACCAGAACGGCTATTAAGGCTAATTTTTACCATCCACTGAGGCAGCACCATTCTGGAGTATTCTCCTGGATGCCCCATAAGTTACCAGGTTTTTTTCTTTCTGACTAGGTGGCAGTGCAGACCATTCTCAGCCCTGTGTGGGCTCTGGGAGTGTTCTCCCTGTTCCTCTGGGTTATTCTTTCCCTGGCATTGCGTAGTGGCCTCTCATGCATGTGCTCATTCGTACTTAGATGAATGCTTGACGGGGACCCTCTGCAGATCTCCAGAGTTCTCTCTCTGTGCAGCTCTGGTACTTGTGCACTCTGACCGCTTAGGTTATTCCTTCCTGCACCACAGGCAATTGTAGGTCTCAGTGTGTTTATTTTTCCTTTCTCAGAGATCACTGCCTTGCACTACCTGATGTCCAGTGTATGGAAACTGTTGTTTTACGTATTTTGTCAGTTTTTTTGTTGTTTAAGTGGTAGGGCAAATTTAGTACCTGTTTGTTACACCATCTTGGTTAGAAGCCGAAGTGACTTTACGGCCCATGATACTTTTTGTAAATAAAGATTAGTCGTTAGAAAACAATACTTTCATGCTGTTTCAGCTTTTATACATCTCTAATGATACTAGTTACTTTTAGAGATGCGGGTGAACTATTTGAAAAGATTGAAAAGATATAAAGAGTTATTGGATTCTTTCCATAATGAGTGAGGAAAAAAAATTAAGCTCATCTTAAATGGCTGTGTTTCAATTTTATCTGCTATAAATGGGTAAGAGTTAGATTTTATTTAAAATTAATCTTGGCATTTAGAGACTGATACTGTTTCTGGCCATATCAGTTGAACTGTGTTATTAGAATTTTTAATTGTTTTAGACTTTTTTTTTAAAAAAAGAATAGATGATTGATTTTTTTTCTCTCTCTCTATTCTTATTCACTTAGGATTAGATGTGCTTTGAGCACATATTAATTCTAATACGATTACAGGTCAAGCCATACCACAAGAATATTTATATTATATGTGTTGATTAGAGTTGGACTTACAATGGCCACATTGTTAGAGATTACATTTCTACTTCCCATGAATTCTGTTGGATTTGCAGATAAAATGTCTTCCATCTAATAGGGAGAAAATGTAAATATCATACATTCCTCTCTCACACTTTTTCATGTATCATGCCATTCACAGTTCTAGGATTCTGGAGCCACATTTGTTGCCACCATTAACCAAAGCAAAAACAATCCCACATGACATTACCTTTGAATTCAGTATTGTTCTGTATTATTCTGATGCAGAAATTTGAAATCCTATGGGTTGCTGAGTGAAAAAGTCACTGCAGCTGAGAGTCACAGTTTTTATGTGACTGTCCTAGATCTTTTTGTTTTGTGGACGTATGTTTGGGGGTAGATGGTTTAGAGTTCTATTAGGAGAGAGATGAAGGTATTCCAGGTGGGTGTTGAGTGACTAACTGCTGTTAGAGGACAAAACGGAATAATCTTTTACAAAAAACTTGAGGTATATGATTTAGTACTTTGATTATTCTAGTGATTGTTAGACTGGATCAGAAAATGCATTTACCTTAAAACCTTTCTTGTAACTAGGTGAAAGTAAATGTAGTGTGATTTTTGGTTTGACTGTAATGGGCAGTGGAATCTCAGATGTTAGGATTAGATAAGAAGAAAGATTGAACTATTTCATGACCCACTAAGTGAGGGTATGTGTGTGTGTGTGGTGGTGGTGGTGTGGTTGGCTGCAGGGTCTCAATTCGTCACTTAGGCTGGGATGCAGTGGTGCAGTCACGACTCACTGCAGCCTCAGTGGGCTCAGGCAGTCCTCCCACCTTGCGTCCTGAGTAGCTGGGACGACAGGCACGTGCCACCACGCCCAACTAATTTTTGTATTTTTTGTGGAGACGGAGTCGCGCCATATTGCCCAGCCTGTTGTTGTTCGTTTTTCTGTGAAGAATATACCTTTTTATTTTATTATCATTTGCTATAAATATCACTAAACTTTGTCATCCTAAGTGAGATAATAAGGCAAGATATTTCAGGGCCTCCTTTTGTTATGTAAGCTGAATTCATAGCTTGAGGAAATAAGTTGGAGTCTCATACACTTCTATGTCAACACCAAACAGCGTTTTTTGTGACGTAAAATCTCATTATCACAAATTACAAGTGCGCTATTAGGTTTTTTAAAATTTTAATTTTGGTTCTTGAAGTCACACATAAGATTTTATACTTTTTGAGGGATAAAGATTTCTCATTGTACAACAGTAAATGGAATAAACAATTATAACTTTGAGTCTTCTGGAATAGATGTTCAAAAGATCAAATTTTCCATATCTCTGTAATCTAACTGTAACCTCTGAGGGCAAGGGCTTATTTTATTTAAATAAAGAACCCTATAGTAGCATGATTATGGTAGTTATGGTGTAACTTTATACCATAAAATATCCCACGTACTATTATATAGTAGCATATATAATATATAGTATACATACTATATATATTCTATTATATATAGCATATATATCTATTATATATAGCATATATACTATAACATGTATACTATACTATAACATGTATACTATAGTATACATGCTATATATAGTATATACATGCTATATATAATATATAATAGCATATATGCTATATATGTTAAAGGTACATATAAAATATATATTATAGTAGTAGATAGTATGATTATTTGGTTTAAAGCTGTTTTTTTTAGCAGGAGGTTAGTTCAAGGACAATTTTTTTCAGATTAAAATGGACTTTCTTTGGGAAGCCATCTGTCCTCCCAGACTAAGTTTTGTTGAGAGTAGTGAGAGGGACAGAGGCAAGGCCATTAGGTTACCATAATACCTGGACTTAGTTTGTATAATTATGAGGTTAATGCCAGTCTTGTTGACTGCAGGACATACAGTTCCTAACATATTGCTTAGCATATAATATGTGTTAAATATTTGTTGACATCATGCACAATGTTTTATGAGTCAGGACCATTGAGTTGCACAACTGTGGCACACCATTCACATAATGATAATATAGATTTTCTCAATTCTGAGTTTGCTGCATAAATGTCGTAAGTCTTTGATGCCTACTGCTATTAGAATATAATGGTATTTGAACACAAAATTATGTATTTAGCTTATATTACACATCATCAACTTTCAATAAATGAGATCTATAATAATTTACCTACTCCACTCTCACCTTCCACAGTCATTTCTCCCCTGCTTCCTATTGGTTATTTTGTTTTGAACCAGCACCCTTCCAACTCCCCCAGAGCATCCCACATCATTAGCTTCATGAGCATCTTCCATACCGGCGTCATCTTTAATAACTGTGTGGCAATTTGGACAATTGACAATCCAAATGACCCTCAGATGTATTCCAGCTATTCTTGACTGCCTTCTGGAGTCAGTATTTTCAGCCAGACAGTGGAACTTAACAACAAACTGTGTCCAAAACGTAAAACTTAATTCTTTTTTCGCCCAAATGCTGTTCCTGTGTTTTTATATTTTTATCTCTTTAATGTATTTTTTTCTGGTTGCCCAAGTTATAGATATTGCCATCTTTATCCTGCAATTGTACTGACTTAAGGTATCTTCTTGATATTTCTTTCACCATATGTAATTTTTTATGCTCTTAGGGCTCCTTTAATGAAGGCAACTTATATGTAAAATTGGAGTATGTAAAAATGATTTGTGGCAGAGCCATGTGGGTGGGGTTTGTGAGTAGTCTCTAAGGCACAGGCTACAGCTAGCTAGCCTGGTGTTAGTGAGCCCTCCCCTTTCCCCCAGTAAAGGTTGATTCCTTTTTCTCCTCTTTCCTACTTGTTTATTTTATTCCATTTTATCCTTATTTTCAACTTCTGCCCCAAAAGCACCCATTCTGATGCCTTTCACTATATTGTTTGTATTCTTGTAAAATGTATTTAGTATGTTTGTATTTTTAACTTACATAAATGATGCCTAATTCTCTTTCTTAGTTTTTCTAAGCACAATGTTTTAAGCTTTCTCCCTGTTGCTATGCAAGCATCTAACGCATTGCTTTGAACAGCCACATAGTATTCCAAGGGGTATACTTGTTTTATCTTGCAGAAGCCCAGATTGCTTCCAGCTCTCCATCCCCACTAACAGTGAGCATTCTGGTCTATAATCTTTTTTGGACCTCTGTAAGAATTAAGTAGAACTGCAAGGGGATCATAAAGCTTACTTAAATTTGATTTGACTTAAGTTGTGCCAGATTGTTTCCCAGAATGGCTGTACTCATCTCCATGCCCACCAGTAGCAGAGCATGAGGATTCCTGTGTCCTCTTAGGTGCGTTCTGATTTTCTAATCTTTGCCAATTATACTCTACACTTATATATGGAGAATATATTCATGAACATTTAGGTCAGTTTTAGGTGTGATGTGTGGGTTGTTGCTCTACCAGATATGAAGACGTGCTCCAATAATACTACACTGTATTTATTACCGTAGCCTTGTGGTAAGATAAACAGACCAATGAAGCTGACTTGGAGCACCCAGAGATGAACACGTGTATATGTAGGATTTTAATATATAATATATAATTTATGGTGACACCAAACACTGAGGACACGATGGGATTGTTCATAGATGGTATAGGGAAATTGACTCACCACAAGGAGGCAAATAAAACTGGATTCCTACTTAATACCATATATAAAGGTAGACTAGGTGGATTAAAGGCTTACATGTGAAATTTTAAAACTATACAATGAAAAAAGAAAATGTGACCCACAGGCCAGGAAGGGTTTCCTAATAGCTTCAAAATTACAAATCTTGACAATAAACTAAAGCAAAATTTGTATGAAATTAAAATTTTCTTCTTAATGGACAGGATATTTTATTCTCTTTAGCTCAAGATCTGAGTGTCTGGCGAAATGCATTGCCCACTCTTCAGGAGTGACGAGGCTGAATTGGCTATGCACATATATACTGTCTTGATAGAAGAAAGCAAGCCTCTGTTTACCAAGTTGCCCTCATTTTATTTAGCAATGAAGTTTGTAAGCCACATGACAATTCTCTTTTTCTAAGCGTATAGAGGAGTAGAGTGCAGATCCGTGTTTTCTGAATATATTGTCTATATCAGAATTACTTGAGGCAGTTGTTAAAAATGGAAATTCCTCTTTTTTCCATCTCCCCACTGTTTTGGTTCTCTCTCTGTCTCTCTCTCTCTCTCTCTCTCTCTCTCTCTCTCTCTCTCTGTGTGTGTGTGTGTGTGTGTGTGTGTGTGTGTGTAATTTTTTTTTAAACAAAACCTCTCTAGAATGGAGGTTGGCAAAGTTATTTAGCGGAAGTCCAAGTGGTAAGTATTCTAGGCGTCATAGGCCATTTGATCTCTGTTAGAACCGTTCAACTCTACCCATAGTACAGAAGCAGCCATATACAATTCATAAATGAAAAAAATGTGGTTGTGTTCCAATACAACTTGATTACGGATACTGATTTCAATTTGATAATTCAATATAAAATGTATTCTTAATAGTTTTCACATGTCATAAAATACTAGTTTTCTTTAGATTTTTTAAATCACTTAAAAATGTAAAAACCATTCTTAGCTAGTAGACCAAACAGAAACAGGTTGAGGGCCTGATTTGGCCCGAGTGAATCATAGTTTGCCAACTCTTGCTCCTTAGGCAACTAAGGTTTTCAAACCAGTACCCTAGTTTATCTGATAGTTAACTGTCATTCTCTGTATTATTTGGGGAAAATTCTTATGTCAGTAACATGAATTTTCAGTACCTGTGAGAGAAAGAAACCATAGTTCTTAATGGTCAGGAAGGGATAATTAAATGTCTAAGGTAAATCTAATGTTGAAACATTTGGTTTTTTAAATTGCTTTTAAGCCTATTCAAGAGTGGGTAATGGAGCTGGGTGCAGTGGCCCATTCCTGTAGTCCTAGCTACTTGGGAGGCTTGAGGTGAGAGGATCGCTTGAGGCTAGGAGTTTGAGGTCAGCCCGGGCAACATAGCAAGGCCCCAGTCTCTTTAAAAAAAAAAAAAAAAAAAAAAAAAAGAATGGGGCCTGGTGCGGTGGCTTGCACCTGTAATCCCAGCACTTTGGGAGGCCGAGGCAGGCAGATCACCTGAGGTCAGGGGTTTGAAACCAGCTGGTCAACATGGTGAAACCCCGTCTCTACTAAAAATATAAAATTTATCTGGGCATAGTGGCGCATGCCTATGGTCCCAGCTACTCGGGAGGCTGAGGCCCGACAATCACTTGAACCCAGGGGGCAGAGGCTGCATTGAGCTGAGATCATGCCACTGCACTCCAGCCTGGGTGACAGAGCGAGACTCCATCTCATCCAAAAAAAAAAAAACAGTGGGTCATAGAGATGGAAAATGGAATGTTTAAGCTGTATTTAATAAGTCTTGGAGTATACCATTTGAGATGGAATTGTTAAAGATGGGACCTAGAGAAACAGTCTTTTTTTTTAACTGCCTGTAGTAACACCATAGGTAGGTGTTTAGCTACTTTTTTTTTCCTTTTTAAATCGATTTATCAAGATGAATAAATAGCTGCTATCTTGAAATATTCTAAGAGCAGGGGCCAGGTAGGCCGTACGAGGTCAATATGTTAATCATGTTATTACACGTTTTAAGAAGATAATAAGCTAATTCTTGAAACTCACAAAAGAGGAATTCATTATACAAAAGAATATACTTTATCCCTAAATTTGATGGAATGGTCTTTGATGTTATAAGAATAGACTTCTTTTCCCTTTGGTTCATCAGTAGGACAATTATGTAATTACTAATATAATTAGTATAATATCATTACATCAGGGCAGTAGGCATAAACCAAGATTGTCTTGGGCAAACCAGGACTTGTAGTGGTCTTATATACCAGTCACATATAGTACTTTTAATATAAAGGGTGGATCAGTCTTTTAACTTCCTAGATGAAAAGAAGACATCCATTAATGTCATGACATCAGTAGAACGTAGTGAAATGAGCATTTTCAAAGAAAAAAGGTGAAACATTAGTATGAGAACTATGACCGAAATGAAGCTTATTTTTACACCCTTAAAGGTAGAAATACCCTGTGGTATTAATATTTTTAAAAATATATTTCATATCTGTGTGTGTACGTGTACTTTTTAAATTTTTTTTATTTTTATTTTTTTTGAGATGGAGTCTCAGTCTGTCACCCAGGCTGGAGTGCAGTGGTGAGATATCAGCTCATTGCAAGCTCCGCCTCCCGGGTTCACATCATTCTCCTGCCTCAACCTCCCGAGTAGCTGGGGCTTCAGGCGCCTGCCACCATACCTGGCTAATTTTTTCTATTTTTTAGTAGAGACAGGGTTTCACCGTGTTAGCCAGGATGGTCTCGATCTCCTGACCTCATGGTCCACCCGCCTCGGCCTCCCAAAGTGCTGGGATTACAGGCGTGAGCCACCGCGCCCGGCCTTAAAATTGTTGTTTGGAAATAATGCACGTGATAGACAACTCAAACAGTAGAAAAGGGTATATAGAAAAAGTAAGCTTTCCCTTTTCCAGCCCCAAAGGCAATAGCTGTTACCAGTTTCTTGTGCATCCTGTGTGAGTTACTTTAGGTATACTTAATTTATAATAGTACACGCATGCACCCATGCGCATGTGTGCACACACACACCCCTTTCCCCTACCTCCTTTTTTAGATAAACGCAAGTGGTAACTTGCTATAAACATTGTTCTGTACATTGGTTTTTTAACTCTAGGTATCTTGGACTTTTCCCCCTGTTTTCACAATAAACCTATGCAGTAATTTCCTTATTTACAAATGAAGAAAGTCAGACTCAGAGTTTAAAGTAACTTGCTTTAAGGAAAAACATATATTAAATATCTAGGCTGGGGGTGATAGCTGATGCCTGTAATCCCAGCACTTTGGGAGGCCAAGGTGGATGGATCACTTGAGGTCAGGAGTATGAGACCAGCCTGGTCAACATGATGAAACCTTGTCTCTACTAAAAACACAAAAATTAGCCCGGTGTGGTGGCCACATGCCTGTAATCCCACCTTCTTGGGAGGCTGAGGCAAGAGAATCACCTGAACTCGGAAGATGGAGGTTGCAGTGAGCTGAGATCGTGCCCCTGCACTCCAGCCTGGATAGCACAATGAGACTCTGTCTCAAAAAAACAAACAAAAAAAACCACAAAACTGTAAGCAGGAAGCAGGTACTTAGTAAATGTTAGTTTCCATAACGTTCTCTTGCCCAAATACACCTTATGCTTAATCAGCTTGGAGGAAGATAATCACAACTTTAGAAAAAAATGAGACAATATATTTAAATGCCCACATAATGTGATACAATCAGTAAGTACCTTGACAGTTCAGATATGGGAGAAATCAAGTGGTTTGGTTGGGGAAAACTTCATAGAAGAATATGAGAGATTAGGAAAGAATTTAAACAGGAGGCCAAAAGGGAGGACATCTAAGAAAGGAAGAGGGGATAGCATTAGCAAGAAAGTCCTAACTGGAACCGAAGAGGGAGAGGTGTTGGTAAGCCAAGGGGGCCTAATAAGCAGTGAAGACCATGAGTTCATGTGGTCTTTAGTGAGTGGCTTCTTTCACTTAGTACAGTGTTCTCAAGGTTCATCTATGTTGTGTCATGTATTGGTACTTAATTTCTTTTTATGGCTGAATAATACATGTTTAATTGTAGGGATATGCCATATTTTGTTTATCCATATGGTGGACATTTGGTTGTTTCCACCTTCGGCTGTTAAAATAATGTTGTCATGAACATTCATGTGCAAGTTTTTTCATGGCTATATTTTATTTTATTTTTTTAGGAACCTGAAAGTGGTTTTGCTGGGTCAAATGATGATGATTGTGTTTAACATTTTGAGGAGCTGCAAACCTGTTTTCCTAAGTGCATTATTTTGCATTCCCATCTAGCCAGTTCCCATCTTGCTATTATCCATGTTTCTTATTGTAGTTAGCCTAGTGAGTGTGAAGTGTTGTTTCATTGTGTCTTTGATTTTCTTTCTTTTTAAAAAATTTTTTTTATTTTTTAAAAATTTTTACTTTAAGTTCTGGGATACATGTGCAGAACGTGCAGGTTTGTTGCATAGGTATACATGTGCCATGGTGGTTTGCTGGCACCTGAGTTGACAGGTTCATACCTGTCAACTAGGTTTTAAGCCCCACATACATTAGGTATTTGTCCTAATGCTCTCCCTCCCCTTACCCCTCATCCCCTGACAGGCCCTGGTGTGTGATGTTCCCCTCCCTCTGTCCATGTGTTCTCATTGCTCATCTCCCACTTATTAGTGAGAACATGTGGTGTTTGGTTTTCTGTTCCTGTGTTAGTTTGCAGAGGATGATGGTTTCCAGCTTCATACATGTTCCTGCAAAGAACATGAACTGATTCTTTTTATGGCTGCATAGTATTCCATGGAGTATATGTGCTGTGTTTTCCTTATCCAGTCTATCATTGATGGGATTTTGGGTTGGTTCCAAGCCTTTGGTATTGTAAATAGTGCTGCAGTAAACATATGTGTGTAGTGTCTTTATAGCAGAATTATTTATAATCCTTTGGGTATATACCTAGTAATGGGATTGCTGGGTCAAATGATATTTCTGGCTCTAGATCCTTGAGGAATTGTCACACTGTCTTCCACAATGGTGTGTCTTTGATTTTCATTTTTTAAAAATGACATTTGTATTTTTCTGATAGCAAATGATGTTGAGCATCTTTTTCATGTGATTATTGGGTATCTTCATTGGATCAAAATTGGCATATTCTCATTGGAAAAATGTCTATTTTAGATCCTTTGCCTGTTTTATTAATAACACTCAGGCTGTCTTTTGATGGCTGAACTTTAAAAGTTCTTATTTATCTATCTAATCTATCAATCTCTTAAGACAAGATTTCACTATATTGCCCAGGCTGGTATTGAACTCCTGGCCTCAAGTGATTCACCTGCCTCAGCCTCCCAGAGTGCTGGGATTACACATGTGAGCCACTGTGCCTGGCCATTAAAAATTATTTTTATTCCAGATAAAAGTCCTTTATTAGATACATGATTTACAAGTGTTTTCTACCCAGTCTGTGGGTTGTCTTTTTATTTTCTTGATGGTATTGCTTGCAGTATAAAAGTTTGTGGTTTCAGTGAAGTCTAGTTTACCTATTTTTTCTTCTGTTGCATGTGCTTTTGGAATTGTATTTAAGAAACCATTATCTACTCTTCTTTTTTTTTTTTTTTTTTTTTTTTGAGCCAGGGTCTTGTTCAGTCACCGGAGCAGTGGTAACATCCTAGCTCATTGCAGCCTTGACCAAGTAGCTGGGACTACAGGCATGCCCCACTGCATCCGGCACACCTGATTGTTTTTTGGTTTGGGTTTTTTTTTTTTTTGGAGATAGGGTCTCTTTCTGTCACCCAGGCGGGAGCTGTGGCACGATCATGGCTCACTGCAGCCTCAGGCTCAAGCAATCCTCCCACCTCAACCTTTCCAGTAGCGGGGACTACAGATGTGTGCCACCACACCCAGTGAAATTTTTTTTTTTTTTTTTTTTTTTGGAGACGGGATTTTGCCATGTTGCCCAGATTGGTCTTGAATTCCTGGACCCAAGCAGTTTACCTGCCTCAGCCTGCCAAAGTGCTGGGATTATAGGCATGAGCCACCATGCCCAACCTATTCCTATATTTTCTTCTAAGAGTTTTATACTTTTAGTTTTTCCATTTGGATCAGTAATCCATTTTGGGTTAATTTTTGTATGTGGTGTGAAGAAGGGTTCAGTTTCATTTTTTTGCTTGTGGCTATTCTTTTGTTCCCAACACCATTTGGTAAAAAGACTATTCTGTCTCCATTGAGCTGATTTGGCACTCTTATCAAAAATCAATTGACCTGTAAATGTAAGAGTTTATTTCTGGGCTCTTAATTAGTTTCCATTGATCCTTGTATCTATCCTTTAGCTGGTACTACAGTGTCTTAATTTCTGTGGCTTCATAGTAAGTTTTGAAATTGAGAAGGAAGTCCTCTAGCTTCATTCTTTGTAAAGATTGTTTGACTATTCTATGTTTCTTGCATTTCTGTGTGAATTTTAGAATCTACTTGTCAATTTCTTTCTTTCTTTTTTTCTTTTTAAACAAACTGTCCAGCTGGGGTTTTTACAGGGTTTATGTTGAACCTGTATACCAGTTTGAGAAATATTCCCGTATTAATTTTAGGCTGGGTACAGTGGCTCATGCCTATTTTATTCCCAGCACTTTGAGAGGCCAAGGTGGAAAGATCAGTTGAGGCCAGGAGTTTGAGACGAGCTTGATTAACAAAATGAGACCCTCTTCTCTATAAAAAATAAAATAAGCCAGCCATGGTGGTACACATCTGTAATGCCAGCCAGTCAAGAGGCTGAGATGGGAAAATGAGTTGATCCCAGGAGTTCGAGGCTGCAGTGATTGCACCACTGCACTTCAGCCTGGGTGACAGAGACCCTGTCTCTAAAAAATAAAAATAATTAAAATTCAGATCTGTACAGTTTGGATGTTGGTCCCCTCCAAATCCTGTGTTGAAATGTGATCCCCCAGCTTTTGGAGGTGCGGCCTGGGAGTAGGTGTTTGGGTCAAAGGGACAGAGCCTTCATATGTGGCTTGGTGCTGCTCTAACAGTAATGAGTGAGTTTTTACTTGCTTTGTTCATGCAAGATCTCATTGTTTTAAACAATGTCTGGGACCTCCCTGCTTTCTCATGCTCCTTCTCCTGTCATGTCACATGCTTGCTCTCCCTTCATCTTCTGCCATGAGTGGAAGCTTCCTGAAGCCTCACCAAAAGCAGATGCTGGCACTATGCTTCTTGTACAACCTGGAGAACCATGAGCTAAATAAACCTCTTTTCTTTACAAATTACCTAGCCTCAGATACTCCTTTATAGCAACACAAAATGGACTAACATATGATTCATGAACATTAAATGTCTTTTCAGTTATTTATATTTCCCATAATTTATTTCGATGGTTTTTAGTTTGCAGTGTACATATTTTACACTTCTTTTGTTACATTTATTCCTATGTATTTTACTCAGATACTATTATAAACTGAATTTTTAAAAATTACATTTTCTGATTACTCACTGGTAGTATATAGAGATGGTTGCTTTTGTATATTAATTTTGTATCCTACAGCTTTGTTCAGCTTGTTTATTGGTCCTAAGGGCTTTTTTAGTGGATTTGAGTTTTCTCTCTACAAGATTATGTCATCTGCAATTACAGATCATGCTACTTCTTTTCCAATCTGAATACTTTTTATTTCTCTTTTTTCTTTCTTTGAGACAGGGTCTCACTTTGTCATCCAGGCTGGAGTGCAGTGGTGCAGTCTCGGCTCAGTGCAGCCATGACCTTCTGGGCTCAAGCAGTCCTCCCACTTCAGCCTCCCCAGTAGCTGGGACTTACAGGCACATGCCACTGCACCCAGCACACCCAGCTGGTTTTTTGTATTTTTGTAGAGCAGGGGTCTCACCATGTTGCCCAGGCTGGTCAGGAACTCCTGGGTTCAAGTGATCCTCCCACCTTGGCCTCCCAGAGTGCTAGGATTATTAGGCATGAGCCACCATGCCCACCCTTATTTCATTTTTTGTTTTGTTTTGTTTTGTTTTGTTTTTATGGAGTTTCGCTCTTGTTACCAGTGCAGTGGCATGATCTCGGCTCACCACAACCTCCGCCTCCTGGGTTCAAGTGATTCTCCTGCCTCAGCCTCCCGAGTAGCTGGGATTACAGGCATGTGGAACCACCCCGGCTAATTTTGTTTTTTTTTTGTTTGTTTTTTTTAGTAGAAATGGGGTTTCTCCATGTTGGTCAGGCTGGGCTCGAACTCCCAACCTCAGGTGATCCGCCCACCTTGGCCTCCCAAAGTGCTGGGATTACAGGTGTGAGCCACCATGCCCGGCTGCCTTATTTCTTTTTCTTGCTGTAATTCACCTGGCTACAACTTCCAGTAAAATATTGAATAGAAGTAGTAAGGGTATCAAGTTCTTTTGCTCTGAAAAAAAAAATAAAAATAAAATAAGTAGTAGTGAGGGTGGACATGTTTGTCTTGTTCCTCATCTTAGTCATTGGAAAGCAATTTGTCATCACCATTAAGTATGATGTTGGCTGTGGGTTTATCATTAGTGTCTAAGAGCCAAGCATTTTAATTTTGATGAAGCCCAATTATCAGTTTTTTCTTGTGTGATTCATGCTTTCGTCTCCTCAGAAATCTCCCTACCCAAAGATTACAAAGATTTTTCTTCTGTGGTTTTTTAAATTTTTTTTTAAGAAGTTTTATGGTTTTAGCTGTTAAATTTAGGTCTCTTCATTTCTGTTCACAATTCAGTCTTTAAATGCATATAGGAGAGTTGGAGGGGAGAGGAGGCACTTGTCCCTCTTAACCTGTTTCTTGGTAGTGAGTGAATTGGTGAAAATAACTCCATGTACACCTATAGTCTTGCTTTATGCAGGTTTTGCATTTGGTAGTCTGCCAGTACTCAAAAATTCCTGGTGGTGGTTTTTCAGGGATACCACCCCCAGTGACCATCTGTGGTGGTCATATGTTATTTGTTCACCTAACATCCCCCTGGGGTACCAACACTCCTCATTTTATAATAATTCATTTCATCCACGTGGTTCAAGTGGGTCTTCTTCTACCCTCCAGTGGTGATACATGACCCAAGCCCAGCCCATCAGAATGCTTTATCTTGGCCAGGCATGGTGATTCATGCCTGTAATCCCAACACTTTAGGAGGCCAAGGTGGGTGGATCACCTGAGGTCATGAGTTTGAGACCAGCCTGGCCAACATGGCGAAACCCCGTGTCTACTAAAAATAGAAAAATTAGCCTGGTGTGGTAGCGCATGCCTGTAAGTCCTAGCTACGCGGGAGGTGGAGGGAGGAGAATCACTTGAACCGGAGAGGCAGAGGTTGCAGTGAGCCAAAATCACACCTGGGCAACAGAGAGAGACTCAATCTCAAAAAAAAAAAAAAAAAAAGCTTGTCCTTCTACCCACAGTGATTGGTTCAGAGAGGGTATTTGACCTAATCTGAACTGATGAGAGATATACCACAGTATTCAGGGGGATGTTTTTAAAGCTTACCTCTTTTCCTGAGGTATATTATCTTTTCCAAGCTATCCTATGTGGATAGCCAGTCTCAAAATGAAGTCAACCCAAAATTGAGGGGTTAGTGAGAAACTGTTAATGAATGACGCTGTCTATCCCTTTGGGTCCATCCTTGGCCTGAAGCTCTCTCATGGCCTTTTTGATTATGTGGGCCAATCAGTTTATCTTTTGGCCCAGGCTCTTTTGAGTTAGGTATCTACACTTGTAACAGAAAAAGCCCTAACTAGTAAGCTATTAGTCTTCTTGAATAAATTTTTAATATGTAGGAGTTACAAATACATTACTCTGTCTTATTAATAGACAGTAAGAGGACAGTAACTTTTGTTTGCGCTATTGTAAGTAGCAGCTCCTTGTGGCTTTTACAAAAGCTACAAAATTCTGTTAAGTACCTAGGATTATGATACTGCTTTGTGGAAGACTGAATTTAAGTCCTACGGTTACATGAGAATTCACTGAGAAGCATATCTTTAAATGTCTACTTTTAATGAATATATGGATTAATTATTCACTTGACCAACTTGTTGGTATTTTGTGGGAGAATTCAGTGCATATAGAGGCTTCAAAAGTTAGATTGTGAACGCAGATTGTCCACTGATAGGTTAGGATTCTCAAGTGTAATTTTTTATTACTTTAGAACTGTAATTATTTTGTGAGAGACAGTATCTTTGAATTAAAATGAGAAATAATTTTCAACTTACAGATTCAACTCGTTTTAGGGATGTGTTTAATCCAAAAATGTAGAGTTCATTATGTAGTGGTGAAATTAAAACATATTAAAAGCCATCTTTGGGTTTAAATAGGTAGATCTCAAAAGTGTCTTCTTCCTTCTTATTTGGTTAACTAAGGGACACAAATATGCAACCTTCTCTAGTAAACACTTCCACTATTCTTACTAATTTATGTTTTAATTTTTCAATTTTATTAAATTAGTACATCTTGCTATGTTAATTTTCATATTGTTTCATTTCATTATAATACCTTCATTAGTTATATGGGATTTTACTATGTTAATTTTAATCTTTAAAGTGAAAAGACTGTTGATTATTGGAAAGCAAAAATATAGCTTTATTTTTTTATTTATTTTTTTACTTTTTTATTTTTATTTTTTTTTTTTTGAGATGGAGTCTTGCTCTGTCGCCCAGGCTGGAGTGCAGTGGCCGGATCTCAGCTCACTGCAAGCTCCGCCTCCCGGGTTCACGCCATTCTCCTGCCTCAGCCTCCCAAGTAGCTGGGACTACAGACGCCCGCCACTTCGCCCGGCTAGTTTTTTGTATTTTTTAGTAGAGACGGGGTTTCACCGTGTTAGCCAGGATGGTCTCGATCTCCTGACCTCGTGATCCGCCCGTCTCGGCCTCCCAAAGTGGTGGGATTACAGGCTTGAGCCACCGCGCCCGGCTAAAAATATAGCTTTAGATTTTTGTGACAGCCGTTATTAATATGTAGTTAAGCAGTCATTATTTCTTTGGAAGAGTTAGTACTTGTTCCTTAAAAATAATTGTATGCATAGAAATAGTGCTTTAGACCGGGTGCGCTGGCTTACGCCTGTAATCCCAGCACTTTGGGAGGCTGAGGCAGGCGGATCACGAGGTCAGGAGATGGAGACCATCCTGGCTAACATGGTTAAACCCCGTCTCTACTAAAAATACAAAAAAATTAGCTGGGCATGGTGGTTGGGTGCCTGTAGTCCCAGCTACTCTGGAGGCTGAGGCAGGAGAATGGCGTGAACCTGGGAGGCAGAGCTTGCAGTGAGCCGAGATGGCGCCACTGCACTCCAGCCTGGGGTGACAGAGCAAGACTCAGTCTCAAAAAAATAAAAATAAATAAAAATAAAGAAATAGTGCTTTAGGGCTTAAAGGCACTTACATAGCTTATTTCCTTCAAGGTTCAGTTCAGTGAGGTGTGGTATGTAGGACAGCATTAGCCATATTTTCCAGATGAGGAAACTGAGGACTGAACTGGAATTTGCATGCTGTTCAGATTTTTTAAGTTCCCTTTGTGGTTTTACTTTTCTTTTTTTTGAGACAGAGTCTCACTCCGTAGCCCAGGCTGGAGTGCAGTGGCGCGATCTCGGCTCACTGCAACCTCCACCTCCTGGGTTCAAGCAATTCTCCTGCCTCAGCCTCCCAAGTAGCTGGGATTACAGGCGGGTACCCCCAGGCCTTGCTGATTTTTTTTGTATTTTTAGTAGAGACGGAGTTTCACCATATTGGCCAGACTGGTCTCAAACTCCTGACCTTGTGATCCACCCACCTCGGCCTCCCAGAGTCCTGGGATTACAGGCGTGAGCCCAGCCGTGGTTTCTTATATCATAATGTTAAGTGTACTTTTAAAGCTTTAAAAAGCAGTGTTAACCCTTTCTCAAAACAGATTTCAGGGAAGACAGACATTTAAAACATTATGCTTCTCTCCCCATCTAGAGTATGGTTTGGAAGTCATTGCTTTGTAGTAAGGCATTATTTTCCTAGTACATTGCCAAGGACCAACAACTGTTAAATCAACAAGCTAAGATTTTCTTCTAAATTCGCATCGGATTGTGACTTTGCTTTCTCCCTTTCGTCACCCATTGATGAAATAGTCCTTAGTAAAGCCATTCTGGACCTCACATATCTAAACCCTTCCCTGAAATGCATCTCTCTTTTCATACCACTCCAATGGGAACTCCTGTTGGATTTGTTTCTGGGCCCTGACAGATTAGCAGGAAAAGAAAGGGCTTTAGAAAAGTGAGAGGGGAGTTCAGAGGTTAGAGGGGAATCAAAATTAATGTCGCGATTATCAAGAATGTTTCCAGAAGGCTGGGCTCATCAGTCCTTGACAAAAAGGCTGATGAAAAAAATGGAGTTGAGTGTAGCCGCTCACCTCTATAATCCTAGCACTTTGGCAGGCTGAGGCAGGAGGATCAGTTAAGTCCTGGATTTTGAGGTTGCAGTGCGCTATGATCACAACACTGCACTCCGGCCTGGGTGACAGAGCTAGACTCTCTCTTAAAAAAAAAAAAAAGAGAGAGAGAGAATGAGAAATGCCATTTATTTGAGCCTGGCAGGTCTTTATTTGAGCCTGGCAGGTCTTTGGCGACCTTTGAGACTAGTTTACTGTGGAATGTTGAGGTAAAGTAGGACTGAATCGCGTGTAGAGGGGTTTGTGTGTATTTGGAAGCATCAGGAAATTGGCACTGAAGGGCAGGGGAAAGCTGGCCCAGCAGCCTGGAGGGGTAGAGGTGTTTAGGAGTATGTTTTAGAGTCTGGTGGGGTTTTTTTTTTTTTCTTTCTTTCTGCTTGGGAAAGTTTGAACTTTTTGTAGCCAAGTGTTCTATTCACTGATAAAGTAAAAGAGGAATTAGGTAAAGACCACATGTTAATCTTAGAAAGAAGCACACATTTTTGTGAAATGAAAGGAGAAGAGAGGAGTGAAAGTAGAAATTTTCATGTGGGGAGAACAGAAGTTGAGGGAGCAAGGAATATCAAGACAACTGAGAAGTCCTTATAAAGAACACATTCAGTACTTTAAGATGTTATTTTCCAAAACGTACACTTTTGGATTGCCCTTCAGACTGGAGATGTATGCCTGTCAAGTCACGTTACACTGAATTTATTTAGGAAATAGTTTGACACACAGAAGTTTCACTTCTCCTGCCACTTGTGAAGGGTTTGTCTCATTGGTGTGGTGTCAGCCTGGTGAGATAGGACTCGCTTGTGGTTTGGAAGCTGTCTGTGGGCAGCTCCAAGAGCTGTTGTGCTCTGCCTCTTTGTGAACCGTTTGTGCTTATGGAAATGGTTCCCAGCGTGTGCTCCTCAGGAATGAGTCTGAGTGACAGAGGTGCCAGTAGGCTATAAAATGGTAGCAATGACCTTAGCTAGTCTTTTTGTTTTGTTTTGTTTTTGTTTTGAGACAGAGTCTCGCTGTTGCCCAGGCTGGAGTGCAGTGGTGCGATCTCAGCTCACTGCAAGCTCTGCCTCCCGGGTTCACACCATTCTCCTGCCTCAGCCTCCCGAGTAGCTGGGACTACAGGCGCCTGCCACCATGCCTGGCTAATTTTTGTATTTTTATTAGAGACGGGGTTTCACCATATTGGCCTGGCTGACCTTAGCTAGTCTTTCTTAAGAGGCTGGGAGCCTGAGGACAGTTGAGAGGTACTGGGCTAGTTAAACCTCAGGCCCTTTCCCTGCGAAGGCTCTGTGGCAGATACCACTTGGGGCTATAGAAGCTGTTACCTACAGTGTAAATTCTGGATTTCAATGCAGAGGGCAGACATAGGGCTACTAATTTTTTTTGCAAAGACATTGAAAAAAAGTCATTGTTTACTGTCAACATTTTATAAAAGGGAGGATACTTTTTAATCACAAAATATGAAGAAGTTTATTTTTATTATTATTTTTTGAGATGGAATCTCGCTCTGTCATCCAGGCTGGAGTGCAATGGCACTATCTCGGCCCACTGCAACCTCTGCCTCCTGAGTTCAAGCAGTTCTCCTGCCTCAGTCTCCCGAGTAGCTGGGATTACAGGTGTGCACCACCACGCCCAGCTAATTTTTGTATTTTTTATAGAGGTGGGATTTCGCCATGTTGGTCAGTCTGGTCTTGAACTCCTGACCTCAGATGATCCGCCCACCTCGGCCTCCTAAAGTGCTAGGATTACAGGAATGACCCACTGCGCCCAGCCAGGAATTTTATGAGAATGAAAGACAAACCTTTATATTGAATAAATTACAATTTATGAAAAAAATGTAATGCTTTCCCCTTATTCTTACCACTCGTGTGTAAGAACAACTGACCTGCAGCACTGAAGCTGTTCGTTTTTGAGAAACTTGCCTTAATACTTGTCCTCCCTCCTCCCCACTTTCTCACAAGTAAAAGGGAGCTTGAAAGCTGGTGTGCTATCTGCGTACATGTGAGGGAGAGGGGGGTTGCCCATAGGAAATTTTTATATTGGGCCCATTTCTAAGCCACCCTCACTTAATTTCATCTGTAACAGTTTACCTCATATTAAATACCTCGTATTTTAATCATTTATTGTTGGATACTCCCCTACCCCCAATTTGGCTGGTAGTTTTGTGAGAGAAGGCATTAATTTTTTTTTTAATTATCATTTTTGTGTATCTTAGTAGAATTTTGCCATATTCATTAAATGGAACTGATTGCTAGTCTAAACTTACTACCAGTTACCTCACTCAACACTCCTGGCCAAACAATACCTGGTGCCGGCTCTAGTTCAGCCTGCCTTTGCCTGAGGCCAGATCCTTCTGCTCTGCCCATGGAAGCTGGTTGAGAGGAAGTGATGTTTAATCCTTGACCTACTTTTCATCTTCCCAGAGAGTAATGTGCCTGCAACTGTTCTTTCACTCTCGTTAAATTCTTGCTTTCTTTTACTCCTTAAGGGAGCTATGAGGCATGGAAATTTTCCTCCATCTCCAATGCTACTACTCCTCACTCTCCACCTGAGCACATGCCTCGTGACTGTCCATATTATCTGCTCCCACCCTTGTGACTTTGATATCCACGTGGATGACCCATATCTATCTCTTACCAGTGTCCACTTACCAGGCTCTTCATCCAGAAACATTAGCCCAAATGCAGCTTCACGCACCCGAACAACATTTGGCCATGCCATAGCAAATGGAATGGCCTTTGTAATACAGAGATTTGAGTCCAGTCTTTGCCAGTTAGTAGCTGAATGACCTCAGGTTAAGGTTAATTACTTAAAGTCTCTGGGCCTTGGTTTCCTCTAATGCAAAACGGGGATATTCTCTCCAAAATGGTATTGAAGAACCTGCTGTGACTTTGCCTTACCCAGTTCATTAAGGGTAAACTGTCTTCCCTGGTTTTTAAAGCCCTTAATGATTTGGCCTCAACCTGCCCATCCAGCAGGCAAAATTCTTTGGTACCTAGCATAATGTTGAACAAATACTAAGTCTGAATAGGTATTTTTATTGGTTTATTATATTATTATGAAGCACATTAGGATTTATTTAATTTCATACTCTCATTATTTCATGCCTAACAGTCCCAACTGCTGGGGCCACTGAAATTTTCATTTACTTCGCTTTGAAGAAGCAGTTCAGAACCAGGGCCTGTGTGCAGGTTTTGCACACAGCAGATGTGTAAGGATGTCTTGAAGTAAGGGATGGTTCTTCTGACATAGCTGAAGGAGAAAATCATTTTGCTCTACCAGACTGAAATTCAGAGCTCGGCCCTTTGCTGCCAGCTTGCTCTCACAGCTGTCTGCCTTTGGCGTCTGGATGCTTTCACCTTGGCTAGATGAAGATGGACGTTCTGACCCACTCAGGCTTCTGTAGGGTTGAGACCCTGCTGCCACTACTGCTCCTTTGATGCTGGTGACTGCACCTCACTCAGTTAGCTGTTTGGCTAGACAAATCTGTAGCACTCTGGTTTTACCTTTCAGCAATGTTTTTGCTGGTGTGCTTCCTTGTGGCTTTGTGTGGGACTCATTGTTAATGGAAGCACACATTAACAAAACACTGAAATGGCCAAACATTAACCATGACTTTAGTTAACAAAATTCTGGGAGAGGTACAATTAGTAGCCAGAAATGGACTGTATTCAAGTGGCTCTCCTGTGAGTTTATCTTGATACTCATCTTACCTCATGCTTATGTGGTGTTGAATGTGCCTTGTGTCTAAAGCTGTGGGTCCTGGCTCTTACAAGAAGCACAACCCACGCAAGCTATCAAGTGAATTAAAAGTGTTCATTTTGCTTAAATGTGTTTCTTTCCCATATACTTACCCCTTTATTTGCTATAAGCCATAAACATTGAAATGGTGTTGTTAAAGAATGTGAAGCCTTATTTTTTAACTTCTTGAAATAAAACTAGGTAGTATCTAAAATAGCATGTACACTATATTTAAACTATTGCATATAATAGTAAATGAATCCATTAAGCATGTAATTAATGGTGAACATTCTTTAAACTAAAACGAAGGTACATGATTTGATTGTTTTTTGAAATGTTAATATATAAACAGACAGGGATATATAGAGAGATATATGTAAAGTCACATTTTATTTATTTAGTAAATGATGACTTCACTAAATGCTGCACAGCCATGCTTGGAATGATGCTTGGGATGTCTGTTTAACAATACCGTGGGGAGTCTGCACAGGCCAGAAAGAGACAGTTTACATTCCCTTCTGCTCCTTAGAGTGCAGACAGCTTATTTGTGTATGTGTTGATGCCTTCAGAGGATCTGTGGTTTATTGATAACTCTTCAGGATTGTTACTGTGAAGTAGTTATGATTTCCCCAGAGACAATTTTGTTTCCATTGCCAGTGCTCTTGTCCAGGTTGTTAGACCTCTATAGCCTCTTTAATTAGGCTCTCTGCTTCACTTATTGAAGGCTCTAAGTAGCTTCCTGTTTCTGAATAGTTTGATGTTTTCAGTGTTTGGGGTTACCTATTTCTGAAGACAGTGACTGGTTTTCTGTTACCTCACTCCTGATATGGAAGGGAGACAGGGAAGTGCTGGGAGGAGAAGGGCGGGTCCCTGGCGAGGGCTCCATCCCCGGGCCTGTGCCCACAGACCTAGGTGAAGACAGGAACTCCTGCCTTTCATGCCCAAATGTTGCATTTCCCAAGACCACCCTGGCCCGCTGTGCCCCCATTCTGTGCCTATAAAAACCCCAAGACCCTAGCAGACAGACACACAAGCTGGACGCCAAGAGAAACACATGGGCGAAGGAACACACAAGTGGCTGGAGGTCAAGAGGAATGCACTGGGTGGGAGCACCCTGGGAGACGCCATCAGGCCAGCGACCGGCAGAATGACGCACAGTTTGGCTGGGGCAGTTGGAGAAGAGTTGGGCCACCAAGCGGCCAGACTCCAGGGGAACATCATTTCCCTTCTGGCTGCCCCATCTGCTGAGAGCTACTTCCACTCAACAAAACCTTGCACTCATTCTCCACGCCCACATGTGATCCTATTCTTCCGGTATGCCAAGGTGAGAACCCCAGGATACAGAAAGCCCTCTGTCCTTGCCATAAGGCAGGGTCTAATTGAGCTGGTCAACAGAAGCCGCCGATGGACGGCTAAACTAAAAGAACATCCTGTAACACATGCCCATTGGGCTTCAGCTGTAAACATTCGCCCCTAGACACTGCTGTGGGGTCGGAGCCTCACAGCCTGCCTGTCTGTATGCTCCCCTAGAGGTTTGAGCAGCAGGACACTGAAGAAGTGAGCCACACCTCCATTGCACACCCTGGGAGGGGGACAAGGGAACCTTTCCCATTTCACTCCTATAGACAGTGCAAAGCTATTAAAATCTGAATCGCTTAGTAGGCATGTAAGGTCCTGTCTGATCTGGTCTCCTTTAGTCTTTCAGGTTCCATGTTCACCTTCATTTCTGCAGGAGAAACACATCCCTGTACCAAAAGTTCTTCGGTTTGGTCACCCTTTCCCCTGAAAAATACCTGTTAAGCTCTGTAAGCATATCTCAGATACCATTACACTATGAAACCTTCTCAGTTTTCCATAGAATACATTTCTGTGTTCTGTCTGTTCCTTTGAAAAACATTTTTTAGTTTGTATTGTACTATATATGGTACAGTGTGCAGTGAACTATATGTCCCTGGCATATAGTTATCCCTGAACTATATGTGGTGAACCTATAATATTAAGCTAATATGTTATGCTTGATTTCTGGAAACCAAGTAGATGATCATTTGGAAAAATATACCACCATTGTGCATGGCAGAGGAACTTGAATTGGTAAAGAGTTGTGTCACATGGTTATAGGTTGTAAGATACTATCTTTTTCCTTTCCTTCCATCTTATCTTTCTTATTTACTTATCATTTATTTTTTGAGACAAAGTCTTGCTATGTCACCTAGGCTGGCATGCAGTGGTGCCATCACAGCTTATTGCAGCCTCAAACTCCTGGGCTCAGGCATTTCTCCCACCTCAGCCTTCCAAGTAGCTGGGGCTACAGGCATGCACCATCACACTCAGCTAATTTTTTAATTTTTTGTAGAGACAGCGTCTCCCTATGTTGCCTAGGATGGTCTTGAACTTGTGACCTCAAGCAATCCTCCCACCTTGGCCTCCCAATAGTTTTCATTTTTATTGAAATTATACACGAACATAGTTTAAAGACTTTAATATTTCTTTGTTAAAAAAAAAACTATTCCAGCATTTTGCTCTCTAGTGGCAACTACTTGTACCTCGTTGAGCCGATTACTTTGTTTATATCCTGTTTTTAGATATATGCTCATTACTTTATATTTTCAATTTTTACCAGTAACTATTGATTCATGACAATGGATGATGACAACTTAGTTCTTTCCTCCCCAGTCACACTCTTCCTTTATCCTGGTTTGCTTGGATCAATGTTGATAAAATGTTCACTGTTTATATTATGTAAGCATTATTCACATGTAGCAGACTGGTTATTTTTCCTTCCCTGCTTGACTACTCCCCTCCCCAAGTTAATTATTCTCTCACCTTTTCTCCTCTCCCTTTCTCAACCTTCTGCCCCCTTCCCTACCCACTTCATATATATACTTGTCACAAATTCAACCCCAAATGCCTTCACAATTATCTAAATGTCCTCAAAAGACATTCAGATGCATTGAGTTTTATATAAATTTTATCTTTTTTTTTTTTTTTTTTTTTTTTGAGAAGGAATTTCGCTCTTGTTGCCCAGGCTGGAGTGCAGTGGCACGATCTCAACTCACCGCAACCTCCACCTCCTGGGTTCAAGAGATTCTCCTGCCTCAGCCTCCCGAGTAGCTGAGATTACAGGCATGCGCCACCACGCCTGGCTAATTTTGTATTTTTAGTAGAGATGGGGTTTCTCCATGTTGGCTAGGCTGGTCTCAAACTCCCAACCTCAGATCATCCACTCACCTAGCCTCCCAGAGTGCTGGGATTACAGGCGTGAACCCCTGCACCCAGCCTGAATTTTATCTTTTTTGAAGAAATCTCTCCCCAGAGCCATCTGACCTGTTCTGGTTTTAACAGGCTACCTGCTAATTCTGTTTATAGCTGTCATACCGGATTCTCTTGTTACTGTCTTTTGGGGAATTCTCTTTACTATTTTACATAGAAGTTTTTTTTTCCTTTATCTTTCTTTTTCTTGTTTATGCCCTTGTTTTGCAGAGTACATCCCTCAGTAACTTCCTGAAAAAGGTTTCTTGGGAGATAATTTTTTAGAGACCTCAAGTATCTGAAAAGATCCCTATTCTTCTCTAGCACTTGACTGAGAGTTTGTCTGGTGTGGAATTTGTATTGGAAATCATTTTGAAGACATTGTTTCAGTGCCAGCTTACTCCCACTATTGCTTTTGAAATCTGAAGCCAGCTGATTTGGGGTTTCTTACACATTACTTCTTTATTTCTCCCTGGAACCTGGATGTGCCATCTTGTATAGGTCAGTTTTCCTCCAATGTACTGTGCTTTTTCAATGTGGAAACTCATGGCCTGGTGAGTTTTAAGATATTTTGGACCTCCTCTCTGTTTACCTTTTCTGGATCACTCTCACTATTCAAATCTTTGGCCTTCCTATGATCCTCTAATTGTTGTATCTTTTCTCTCCTGTTTGCAGCCTGTCTTTCTTCTACTGTCTTGGGAGATTTCAACTTTTATCTTTTATTGAGTTTTTGAAATCTTTTGTTTGTTTGCTTGCTTTTGTTTTTAATTTCCAAAAGCTACTTTTTCTCCTCGGAATGTTATTTTGTTTTGGCTTTATTCTTTTTTCATAAGTGCAATGCATTCGGTCTCCCTGGATGTTAATAAGTTTATTTTGAAATTCTCCCATAATTTCTGTTTTCTATAGTTGGCTATCTTCTAGTTTGTTTTGATTTTTGATTTTTGTGTTAGATAAGAACCGTGTTCCTCAGTTATCTGTTCCTTAGTTAGGAAAGTCTTTCCTCTGAGTTGCTCATATTCCCCAGAAGAGATTGCCTGGAAGGTGAAGGCCGGCCTGTGTTTTGGGAGCTGAGTGGAGAAAGAAAACTGTGGTCTTACTGTCCTGCATGCGTAAGCTCGTTTTCAGTACAGCACCTCTGCCCTCATCCGTGTTAATGACCCCTGGTGCAGAGACCCTCTGTTGTAACTTCTTCTGAAAATAAACTTCAAACTGTCAGGATTTCTCTTTCTTTGTAACAAATGACTGCAAATTTAGCAGCCCAAAACAATACATACATTTAGTATCTCACAGTTACTGTGGGTCAGGAATCCAGGCATACCTTAGCTGAGCCCTCTGCTCAGGGTCTCCCTTGTCTGCAGTCAAGGAGTCAGCTGGCCTGTGTCCTCATCTGTAGCTCTTACAAGGTCACACGGTTGTTTATAAAATTCAGTTCCTTGCAGCTGTAGGACTGAGGCCCAGGCAACTTCTAGAGGCCACTCATAGTTCTCTAGCCCTCTTCTTAGGTAGTTTATATCAGAGGAGCTTGCTTCTTCAAGGCTAGCAGGAGACTCTTCAGTCAGTTAAGACTTAGTCCTTTTTTTGAGATGGGGTCTCACTCTTGTCACTCACCCAGGCCGGAGTGCAGTGGTGCAGTCTTGGCTCACTGCAGCCTCAACTTCCCCAGGCTCAGGTGATCCTCCCACCTTAGCCTCCCAAGTAACTGGTATGACAGGTGCGTGCCACCATGCCTGGCTGTGTTTTGTATTTTTTTAGAGATGAGGTTTCACAGTGTTGCCTATGCTGGTCCCTAACTCCTGGGCTCAAGCAGTCTGCCTGCCTTGGACTTCCAAAGTGCTGGGATTACAGGTGTGAGCCACTGCACTTGGCTGGAATGGGACATGTTTGTTAGTCAGCACCCTTCTCTGTTTGGGGATAATGCTTTGCACTCCTTGGTATTAAATGACTATTCGAATCATTTTAGAAAGCAACTGATACCAACATAAGGTAGCATATGACTCTGCCATCTGTTAACTTACAAGCCAGTTTCGTGCCTGACTAGTGGCCACCAGTATTTGCTTACCAGTCATTCTAGGCTCGTTACATTTAGATGGCTGTGAAATGTCCCTCATCAGCCCTCCATCTGTGGGCCTCTTTAGCTGCTGCTGCAGCATGTAGCTTTTTGAAAGCTATTGTCTACTGCTCAGCTAGAAGGGGGTGTGTAGATAGCAGGACCAAGGATTCGCTTGGGTGAAAGAGTTGGCAGTGAGAAAGCAACCAGACCCTCCCCTCCAAGCCCAGCCCTGTATTTGACATGCAGGGCATAACCTCACTCATTCAGTCTCTTAGCCCTATGCAAATATAAACAGCCTTCCTCTTGTCTCTCCAGGCCAGCTGGGGCCAAGAAAGAAGCCAGTGATTCCCCCAAGTGCAGTAAATAGCTCTCCTCACCTCCTGACCCTGTTATTTCCTGGTAGTTCTGAGTTGTGGATCCTGCAGTGGAGAGGGAGGGAACAAAGAAGTTGCAGAGGCCTCAGCTTCACAGAGCATTGAGCAGTGGGTGATATTGTATCCTCAGGCAGGGGTTGACCTCACATTTCAGTGCAGGTCATTCTAATGACTGCTGGACCTCCCAGTGCCACTGTGAACTAGAATGGAATAGAGTGAAGTGGATCTGAATTCCTGGACTATGCCCGGGACCAACCTAACTTCTGAGCTGGAGAAAGTAGGTCTCATGTTCTATACCTGCTTTTTTTAGCTCTAGGGGGAAAGAAAGAATTGTGAATCTTTCTTGTTCTCTTTGCAGCTTAGGGGCATAACATTTGGACTGTAATTGAACTGATGCTTGTTTCCCCAAAATGTCTTTGGTTTTCATTAAGGTGGGGGATTCTCTGCGTTTTTGGAGTTGTCACATTATTATCGAAATCCCTGTCCTCCACACTAAGTACTCTGTGTGGTATGTGTTTATTTTCACCTAATTCATTTCTGCAAATAAAGTGATTTAATTTTTGGTATTAAGAAATTTTAATAACACTTTTTGGCAAATCACAAGATTTTCTTGTTCTTATTTAATCCCAGCTTCCATCCAAATGTGAAAGAGAAATGAAATAATAAGGTAGGAAAAGCAGACCAGTAAATGTGATTAAACAACTTTTGTGTTGAGTCCAAAGACACGTAACTTTATTTTAAGCTTCATGGGTGTAGTAAAAAAAATATCACCATTAGCCAGGACTGACTTCCAGGCTTTCTGACTTTGTACAAACACATCACTTAATCCTGAATCCTTCTCCTCATCTTTTTTTTTTTTAATATATTTATTTTGTATTATTTTCTTATTGTCTTTTTAATATTTTATTTATTTTATTTTCCTCATCTTTAAAATGGATAAATGTTACCTTTCCTGTTCAAAGATTCTGGGCAAAGATCAAAAGAAGTCAAAGTTTACGAAGGAACTTTGAAAATTATATATTTATCTGCAAGTGTTAGGGTACTTTTCTGTCTTTGATTTGTGTTGGTTCTTGGAGTGATATTTTAGATGTATAAATAGGAGGTCAGAACAAACCTGTATGTAATAAATTGTGGAGAATTGAGTTCAACCTTTATTTTGCTTATATTTGGATAAATTATCATCAACTTTGTTGAGATGTAATTTACACACAATTAAATTCACCCATTTCAAGTCTTCCATGTGTTTTGACTGTTTAGATAAATCGACAAATAGTTATCTTAGCTAACAGTTGGTATTTCTACATTAAAGAAGGGAGAAAGAGCACCCTCTTTTGGTAGAAGTTTCTCCTGTGTGGGCTCTCTGGTCCCCCTGTCTCATTTCGAAAGCCGATTTGCATCCTGCTGGTGGAGTAAACTTGAGCCCTTTCACTTATACTGGTGCAGGTTTTACTGTAGTCTCTTGGAGACTCAGTATCTCAGTCCCATGTCTGAGAGCATAGGAGAAGGAAGAGGGTAGGAAAGAGCACCTGAATTGAAGAGAGGAGGGAGCAGAGAAGGGACAACAGTGAGATAGTGTCCAGTTAGTCTGAGTATTTCCAAATTTTCCAATAAAATGTCAGTGGAAGCTTTTATCATAGGGCCAAAAATCTGTCCTTCAGTGTGACCACAGAGCCACAGGAGACCCGAACCCCTTGTAGTCCCTGATGATTTTCACTGGGCTATGGATGGGAATGGCAGCAGTCATAAATATTTCCTATGAATGAGTGTTCTAGGTATTTTTTACCCAAAGATGTGGCATATCAGTGGGTCACTATTGAAAACATGTTTGGAATGAAGCAGAAATGAGTCAAAAGATCTCCCCTCAGTTCCTAAGCAACTTTGTTGTAAAAATAACTGTGAAAACTGGGCTTCAATGAAACACAGGTTCCAATGGCTGGAGTAAGAATAGTGATAGCCCAGACTCGGTATCCCCCCCACCTCTCCAAGTCTGTAAAGCATTGGCCTTCTAGTCAGAAACGCTACTTACCCTAGGGTGACCATAGTTACTTTTATTTTTTATTTTTATTTATTTAGTTTTTTGAGATGGAGTCTCCCTCTGTCTCCCAGGCTGGAGTGCAGTGACACAATCTCACTCACTACAACCCCCGCCTCCCGGGTTCAAGCTATTCTCCTGCCTCAGCCTCCTGAGTACTGGGACTACAGGTGCCTGCTACCACACCCGGCTAATTTTTGTATTTTTATTAGAGACGGGGTTTCACCATATTGGCCAGGCTGGACACAATCTCCTGACCTTGTGATCCTCCTGCCTCAGCCTCCCAAAGTGCTGGGATTACAGCTGTGAGTCACCGCGCCCGGCCACTTTTACTTTCTCTTATTACTTTCTATATTAATAGGCAGATTAGATTCCATCTCTTCTGCCTTTATTTTGTCCTTCAGAATAGAAACTGGGAAGTAAACACAGTGGTTTTTTTTTGTTTTTTGTTTTTTATCTCAATAATTGGAATCTGTTTGAAGGAGAAAATCGCCTGCATCTCATCCTGCAGGTACAACCACTGTTAAGTTTGGATATATTTATATCTTACAAAAATGTTTGCTTTGCATACTGTTGTGGAACTTGTTTCTTTCAATCCTTCTGGATTTCTTTCCTTGTTCAGTATGTATACCTCATCTTATTTAAGAGCTGCACAGTATACCATCATATGGTTGTACTCCAGTGAACCTATCTCCTGTCAGTAAGTTAGCTCATTCCAAATTTTTTTCATCATATATAAGTAAGAGTCTCCAAAATATACTTATACTCTAGTCACATGCACATGTCCAGTTATTTCCTTAGGGTAAGTTCCAAGAAGCAGAATTTCTATATCCAAGTGTTTACTGGAAATTTTTGCCATTCTGATAGGTAAAAGTATCAGAGTGTTTAACTTGTATTTCTTTGAGTCTAAGTAAGATTGTGAATCTGTTTATTTGCCATATGTTTATTTTCCACTTTTGAGAACTGCCTGTGTACTTTATCCATTGTTATTATTTAAATTAGTCAAGATATTAACCCTTAGTCATAACCTAAAAATGCCCCCCCACCTTTTTATAAACTTTATGGTATCTTTTTTTTTTTTTGAAAGGATTTTCAATTTTTATGTAGTCAGATCTGTCAGTCTTTTCCTTTGTGTGTGTGTGTGTTTTAACTTCAGTGATGTCTCGGTTTTGGTCATTCCCACACTCCCGCCTGCCCCCTCACCCCTGTGTGACTATTGAGATGAGAGTTCAAATACAAGTAGTTTATTTCCAGGTACAAAGAACAAAGGGAAGCTAAGGAAGAAAAGATAGTCAATAAAAGATGTCTCATCTGGGCTCAGTGGCTCATGCCTATAATCCCAGCACTTTGGGAGGCTGAGGCAGGCAGGGATCGCTTGAGCTCAGGAGTTCGAGACCTGCCCAGGCAATATAGTGAGACCCTGTCTCAAAAAAAAAAAAAAAAAAAAAAAAGATGTCTTATTAAGCCAGCCCCCACAGGGAAAATTGCCTCTGCAGAAACTGGGAAATTGGATAGAACACTTGCCTGAGAATGATCCCACCCAAATTATCAGTTATTCGTTGAAGTCTGCTCTTGGGGGGAGTGTTCCAGTTATTTATTGCTACATAACGAAATAATCTAAACAACAACCACCGTTTATTATTATTATAATCTTTCATAGATACAGAGTTTGGGGCTGGTTCCTACTGAAGCTTCCTTTTTTTTTTTTTTTTTTTTTTTTTGAGACGGAGTCTGGCTCTGTCGCCCAGGCTGGAGTGCAGTGGCGCGATCTCGGCTCACTGCAAGCTCCGCCCCCCGGGTTTACGCCATTCTCCTGCCTCAGCCTCCCGAGTAGCTGGGACTACAGGCGCCCGCCACCTCGCCCGGCTAGTTTTTTGTATTTTTAGTAGAGACGGGGTTTCACCGTGTTAGCCAGGATGGTCTCGATCTCCTGACCTTGTGATCCGCCCACCTCGGCCTCCCAAAGTGCTGGGATTACAGGCTTGAGCCACCGCGCCCGGCCGCTACTGAAGCTTTCTAATGCAGTTACAGGGGCTAGGACTGGAGTCATCTGAAGGCTTTCTCCCTCACATGTCTAGTCTTCCACCTGGGCTGGGAAGGCTCACATAGCTGAGGGCTGGAACACCTCGGCTTCTTGGCTAATTCTCATTCTTGATGTGGTCTCTCCACATGGTCTCTGCAGTACTAGGCTTCTTATGTGATGTTTAGAGTTTCCAAGGCACATAGAAAGGGAGACAGACAGCTGAAGGATGAGTTGGGGGGCAGAAGGGACCATAGCTCTTTTTTTTAAAAAAAGGAGCCAGTTGTGAAGTCACACTTACATCACTTTAGACTGAAATATCACCAGCCCATATTCAGAGGGAGGGGAATTAGACTCTACCTCTTTGAGCAGTTTCAAACAATTTGTGGACAGTGTTTTAAAACTGCCACAGGGAGTTCATTTACCTGTCCTCCTGCCTACTGCTATGGGCAGAGCAGCCTTAAGCACAGCGGCGCAGATAGATGGGGTAGCTAGAACTTGACCATAGCATACCAGAATCCTAAGGGATGTGTTGGTGAGGCACTGACAGCTTCTGCTGTAGTTTTTGTCAGTGAGCTCAGGAGTTCAAGTGGCTTCTCTCATTTCCAAAACTATAAAACTGTTCACTATTTAAAATTCTTAGTTCTTATTTAAAATTATTAGTTTAACTTTTGTTTTTTAATGTCTGGGAGTAAGAATCAAGCACTTATTTTTATGGTTAGCCAGTTGCACCAAAATAATTTAAAAATAATCTGCCCAGTGGTTCTCAAACTCTTTGGTTTCAGGACCCCATTACACTCTTAAAATTTATTTCAGACCCCAGCAGCTTTTGATTATATGGTTAACAGTTAAGGATTTTTACCATATTCAAAATTAAAACAGAATTATTTAAAACATCTATGATTGATTTTAAAATAACAAAAAATATTAACATAAATAACATTTTAAATGAAAACTGTTTTTCAAAATTAAACAGCCTAGTCTGGGCGCAGTGGCTCATGCCTGTAATCCCACCACTTTGGGAGGCCAAGGCAGGCGATCACGAGGTCAGGAGATCGAGACCATCCTGGCTAACACGGTGACACCCGGTCTCTACTAAAAATGCAAAAATTAGGACGGGCGCGGTGGCTCAAGCCTGTAATCCCAGCACTTTGGGAGGCCGAGGCGGGCGGATCACGAGGTCAGGAGATCGAGACCATCCTGGCTAACACGGTGAAACCCCGTCTCTACTAAAAATACAAAAAGAAATTAGCCGGGCGTGGTGGCGGGCGCCTGTAGTCCCAGCTACTCCGGAGGCTGAGGCGGGAGAATGGCGTGAACCCAGGAGGCGGAGCTTGCAGTGAGCCGAGATCGCGCCACTGCACTCCAGTCTGGGCGACAGAGCGAGACTCCGTCTCAAAAAAAAAAAAAAAAAAAAAAAAAAAAAAAAAGCAAAAATTAGCCAGGTGTGGTGGCGCATGCCTATAGTCCCAGCTACTCAGGAGGCTGAGGCAGGAGAATCACTTGAACCCGGGAGGCGGAGGTTGCAGTGAACCGAGATCACACCACTGCACTCCAGCCTGGGCAACAGAGCGAGACTCTATCTCAGAAAACAAACAAACAAACAAAAATTAACTAGAAGAGTGGTACTAGTTCACATATTTGCAAATAACTTTAATGTCTGACTTATTAGCAGACAGGTAGATTTTCATATC
The DNA here is from genome assembly GCF_037993035.2 of Macaca fascicularis. Taxonomy (NCBI): domain Eukaryota; kingdom Metazoa; phylum Chordata; class Mammalia; order Primates; family Cercopithecidae; genus Macaca; species Macaca fascicularis. The sequence continues at coordinate 24,482,453 of NC_088376.1, read as the reverse complement.
TGCTTCTGCATTCAGTCTGTGGCCCTCTCACACCTGGTGTAGATTCAGGAAAATCTCACAGTACAAATGTGAGAAAATGGGAGTACAAACGGTAAGTCATGTTTTAGATTTATGAAAATAGTTTTGACTTCATGGGGCTTCCTTGAAAGGGTCTTGGGAGAACTGCCTAATTTTTCCCTGATGGTGTAAATGCTACCTTCAGCTGAAGGCATTTTTATCCTCCAAATTCACATGAGCTCTGTACTGAGGGAAGGTACAGGGAGCTGGACCTAGGATGAGAAACCCATAGTCCTGGGAGGGTGCAGGTGGAGGCTGAAGCAGCAGCAAAATTGTCAGAATTAGGCAGTCGTGCGGTGGCTCATGCCTGTAATCCCAACACTTTGGGGAGGGCTGAGGTGGGCAGATCATGAGGTCAGGAGTTCGAGACCAGCCTGACCAACATGGTGACACCCCATCTCTACTAAAAATACAAAAATTAGCCAGGCATGGTGGCGTGCGCCTGTAATCCCAGCTTCTCGGGAGGCTGAGGCAGGAGAATCACTTGAACCTGGGAGGCGGAGGTTTGCAGTGAGCTGACATGGCGCCACTGCACTCCAGCCTGGGCAACAGAGCGAGACTCTGTCTCAAAAAAAAAAAAGAGGCAGGAGAGTTTCAGGCTGATTGACCAGTGCAGGGAGGTGTTCTGATTCCTTCCTAAATAGGGTAACCATATAATATGCAAGTTAGAACACTTTTGAAAGCAAAAGTGGGCAATAAAAAACTGAAAATGATTATTACCAGATGAAGACTTTGCCAAACAATAAAATAATCATAGATTCACATCACACAGTGACCAGAAAATCACTGTGCAAGACAGTTCACACAACTCTGCTTTGTAGCAAGTTATTGAAGTCTGTTTCTTGAACGTTATACCTGTGTCACTTCCCATGCTTCCCACTGACCTGGCAGCCCCCTGACTGCCCTACCTGGAGTTTGATATTGGCAGCAGTTGCAGCGTGGAAGCTGCAGAGGAGCTGAGTGTGAGTGGAATGGGAAACCTTTAGCTAAAATTAATTTCATTATCCAAGATGTGTGCCAGAATCTTTTCTTAGAATTGAGTAAAACCTGATAAGCTCCTCTAAGAGAATCTTGGTACCCTTTTAAAAAAAACTTTCTTTGTGACACTGTTGCTTTTGGGGATCAGCACTAAATGTGTGGAGGGTAGAGGTTTAGTTAACAATACGTTCTCCCCTCAAAAAGTCTGAACAAGATGCTCTGCTTTTCCCCCAGCTGACTCTCACTTACCCACAACATAGTTAATCATCCCAATAGAAGAGTCGGTCGTGCCCTGTGAACCAAAGAACCAGGAGTAACAACCCGTTGGTATTGACTCATTTAAATGGCAGTTTTCTATATGGTAGCATAAGCATTGCAACTGAAGAATCTGGACTCGACCATCAGGCAGATACCAGACACCAAGCTCTGGATTCTTTAGTGGGAGTAGAGGAGTAGTCACCACACCGCCCTGGATTCTGTCCTGACTCATTTTTTCTAACTTCTTGGGGGAAAGGGCAGATGAGCATTGTTCCAAGTCAGGTTTGTGTAATTCCTGCAGAAAAGACCTATTGTCGGATCCACCTTTATCCTGACTTACCTACATGTTTAATCTTACAGAGGAAAATGTCTTTCATGACACAAGGGATACTGATCTTACTTTAATTATAATCACTGCTGTACCCCCAGCCCCTGCTTCTTTCAGGTGCTTGGCATTGAACTAGTTTTGTCATTTTACTTGCTTGCTACCTACCCCCACTACTATCCTGACAGGCCAGAAGGGAAAGTGCAGTTCCTTAGCTCACTGTACTAATAACTCCTCATCCAGCCCATCCCTAGTTAAGACTGACCCCCCAATGTCCACATTTTTTTAGGTCTGCTCTTCTTTTGTCATCCCTACCGGAGTATCTTAACCCTTTACTTACAGGTTACTTGGAAGTAGTTTTCTTTTAAAACTAGTGTCCTTACTCTATGTGCATCTAATTTTTTTTCAATATTGGAATGTAAATTTCCAGATGTGCTAGACTGTCACTAGAGCAGCAACATGTACAGTAAAACCTATGACTGAATGACTGACTGGGCAAGATTGAGCTTTTGTGATGTTTTACTTATTTTACCTCATTTGGAAACACTGTTGTGTGATCCCAAACAGTAGTACATATTTGATCATCTAATTAAATATTGGTAACTGTCAGTGTGCCAAGCCCTGTAGTGTGTAGGAAATTACTACTCTCTAGAGACTTAAATTCTGATGTACAAAAGATTGTATCCAAATGACTGTAGCATTCTGTGTAAATACCCAGACAAATCTGTTCTCTTCCTGGTTTGGAACAGATTTTAAAAATGAACTCTATAGCTTCCATAGGCCACAAATCATCCTTGTGCGCCACAAAAAGTTACGTCAAAACTTCCTTTGAAAGTTTACCTACTTTATGCTGGAGGAAGACAGTAGGCACCTTTTCCTCAGTGTTGGTGTCATAAGATTTTTGGAGGGCTTTGTTAGAACTAGGCCATTAAATGGCCACACTGTTTCAGATCTTAAGTGCCTGGGATAGTCTCCTTCTCATAGTTAGGAAGATACACCCCCTATTTAGCCCCACCGTGCCCCAGTATAACTTCCTAGATATAGTGGATACCACTAATGTGAATTCTTTTTTTTTTTTAATTTTTTTTTTTTTGAGATGGAGTCTCACTCTGTCGCCCAGGCCGGAGTGCAGTGGTATGATCTCATCTCACTGCAACCTCCGCCTCCTGGGTTCGAGCGATTCTCCTGCCTCAGCCTTCCGAGTAGCTGAGATTACAGGTGCCCGCCACCACGCCCGGCTAATTTTTGTATTTTTAGTAGAGATGGGGTTTCACTATGTTGGCCAGGATGGTCTCGATCTCTTGACCTCGTGATCTGCCCGCCTTGGCCTCCCAAAGTGCTGGGATTACAGGCGTGAGCCACTGTGCCCAGCCAAATTTGTGTATTCTTGTGTGTGGGTACTAGTTTTTTTCTGGGGAGCCCTTTAGGTTGGCTCTAGGTCTGCAAGTTCTTTCTAAGGGCTAGTTACCTGAATGGTACACTCCTCACAGTACCAGAGCCTCTTCCTTTCCTCTTCCCTTCACCTTATGTGAGGAGGCCTTCTAACTTTGTTGTTGGGACTATGGCAGTGGTTGTCCTGCTTTTTAATAGCACTTACAAAATCGTGTCACTACCCTGTTACCCTTAGTAAGGTTTTCTCATTTTTCAAGTTCCTTCTGCCACTCACTTCTAGGTTACAAATGGTTAGTTTTATGAAGGGATGCTGAGGGTAAGATTGTACCAAGTAGATCTCATGGAGAAGGCAGCTTTTACCCGGTATCTCTGGTAGATTGCTACCTTCATAGCTTATCTTCTTCTGTATGAATTTCTTAGCAATAGAAGATTAAATTGGGAATGGATTTTTAGTAGTGTGTTTGTCATAGGGAATATAGACGTAATTGGATGTTTTTTCATATAAGCATTTTGTAAATTCAGTTTTGGGTTTTTGGTTTTGTTTTTTGTCCTATTAGAGCTAGGCATTACCAGGGTTGATGCATATTTGTTACTGCAAAGAGTTGTAGACAAGGGAGGAGGGAGCTAAATAATATCAGTGGTCGTTTAAATCTAGAAAATCAGAACTGTGGCTCACTACTGTAATGTCAGTGCTTTCAGAGGCCAAGCAGAAGCATTGCTTGAGCCCAGGAGTGCAAGACCAGTCTGGGTAACCTAGCAAGACCCTGTCTCTACAAAAAATTTAAAAATTAGCCAGGTGTGGTGATGCACGCCTGTAGTCCCAGCAACTCAGGAGGCTGAGATGGAAGGATTACTTGAGCCAGCTGTGATTGAGCCACTGCACTCCAGCTTGGGCAACAGCTGAAAAAAAAAAAAAAGAAACAGTTGGTATTCGTTGCTCTTAATAATCCTCTATATCTGGCTTCTCAAACTTTAATGTGCATAAGAATCATGTGTGCACATGCACATCGATTGGGTCTGAGGTAGAGTCTGATGTCTGCATTTCTAACAAACTCCCAGGGCATATCGGATGCCGATGTTGCTTGTCCAGAGGCAGCACTCTGAGTATCAGTCTATAGAACATTCAGGGTATATGCAAATCTAACTTTTAGTAATAATAACAACCATGTATATTGATCTTTTTTTGGCGTACCAGGCACAGGAAAAATAAAATAAGTCTGGGTATTGGAGTCTAACAACTGGGATTCAGATTGATCTCTTCCCTTTACTAGCTTAACCTTGAACAAATTTTCTCTAAGGCAGGGTTTCTCAACCTTGGCACTATTGACATTTTAGGCTGAGATCATTCTTTGTGGGGGCTGTCTGGTGCATTGTAGGATGTTTAGCAGCATCCCTAGTCTCTACCCACCAGATGCCATTAGCACCCTCCCTCCCATTTGTGACATTCAGAATGACTGCAAGCATTGCCAAATGTCAGGGGGTGGGGTAGGCGGCAAAATTACTTCCAGTCGAGAACCACTGCTCTAAGGCTACTGTTGAAATATGGTTGTTTGGAGGGGTTTGTGATATGAATGATGTACTTTATATAAGTGACATAGAAGCTTATCATGAAGCTTCCACAGACAAAAGGAGAATAGGCGTGCAGTAGCTAATAAGCAGTCTGTGCCACGTCTGGCTTTCTGAGGAGGATGATAAAGCTTACTCCAAGTGCCAGTTCTTTATTTTTACGAAACATTAGTCATTGTACTATGAGATAATATCAGGAATTACTTGAGATTTTTAAATAGGTAGAACTGAGTTTCTAATTCAGTTGATCCCAAGCCTCTGCCCTTTTTTGAAATATGCTGGCGCTGTTGCTACCCTGCCCCTGCCCCTTTCTTCATTCTTACTTCCTGCTGCTGTCCGCATGTCTCTTTTTTCCCCCCTACTCTTTAAAGTTTTATCTCACCAACTTCAGGTCAAATGTCACAACTGTGTTCTGGTCAATTTCCTGTCCTTGCTTGGCTTCTCCAAATGCTAGTACCAAAAGATTTGTGGGATAGGGAGAAGAGACCACTTTAAGAAGCACTGCATTTACTCATCTTCCACAAGGCAGCAGAGTTGGGCATCTGATTATTCAACAAAACAAGGCTTCAGTAGCACCCAGGAGGGCAGACAGGCAAACCAGGCTGTAGACACTCTGCATTTGTCAAAATCAGACCAAAGAAAATCTACCCCCCACAGATTAAAAGGTAGCGATAGTCACCATTTCTTTACTGTTGCCACAACACTTTTCTTCTTTTAATTATCATTATGTAGTTGTCTCAAGTCCTTCCTTTAGTCCAGGGTTCCCCAGCGTCTGGGCCACAGATACCGTACTGGTCCCTGGCCCATTAGGAACCATGCGCATAACAGATGAGCAGTGGGTGGGCAGGCCAGCCAGCTGATCAAAGCTCCCTCTGTATTTACAGCCACTGCCCATTGCTTACATTACAGCCTGAGCTCCGCCTCCTGTCAGATCGGATCAGCAGCGGCATTAGATTCTCATAGGAGCACAAACCCTATTGTGAACTGCTCATGTGAGGGATCTAGGCTGCGTGCTCCTTATGAGAATCTAATGCCTGATGATCTGTCACTGTCTCCCATCACCCCCACATGGGACTGTCTAGTTGCAGGAAAACAAGCTCAGGGGCTCCCCACTGATTCTACATTATGTTGTGGTGAGTTGTATAATTATTTCATTCTATATCACAATGTAATAGCAACAGAAATAGAGTGCACAATAAATGCAATGCACTTGAATCATCCCAAACCGTCCCAGCCCCCACCCCCCATCTGTGGAAAAATTGTCTTCCACAAAAGCAGCCCCTGGTGCCAGAAAAGTTGTGGACTGCTGCTTTAGTCCATCTCCTATGATTGCACAGGTAGGCTGCAAATGCCAAGGACTTGATGAGCTCAGTTCACTCCTTGCCAACAATGAATCAATTCCTGAGAGAATGAGTTCCTGAAGTCTTGGTGTTAGCAACTGTAAGTACAGGGACTGCTTGATTTTCTACATCTTAGTGATTTTATGAAGTTTTAGTTTCTTCCATCCTTCCACATCTGCAGAGTCCACAACAGAGTCCTACAGTGCCATCTGTGCATCTGGCATATAACTCCCACAGTGGCCTTAGTTTCTCCTGAACACCTACATCCCAGAAGTGAAAAGGGACTGTTTTAGAATTTCCCAAGGTTACCTTAGTTTTCTCAGTGTGAAATCTTTTGGTAGGTACAGTATTTACAAATTCATCAGCTGCCGCCTGTATGAGACAGTTGTCTTTCTAGCACAGTACCAACCCAGAATAACAGTGTGGAAGGACTGAAATGAAGGCCGACTGGACAGGATAGAAGTCTGGTCTGATAGTCCTTTTCCCAATTTCCCACTGCAAGTAAGTGTCCCAAATTGAAATGCTTTCTTCTTGCTTTAGAACTTCTCTTCATAGGTGATCCAGCTATAAGACTAATCATCCTTCCCTTCTCTTCACTCAGCGTCTCTCCTAGCATCTGGGGAGGTGCGCTGATACCTGTCTGTGGGCACCAGGGAGGCCTGGGCAGCGGCGGAGGACAGGGCACCAGGTGGGCGCTGTGTGCCTGGCTGCTCTAACAGTGCTCGCCCAGCAGCCCGCAATTCTGTTTCTAGCATGCTTATCTTCCCATCTTCCCAGCCTCTCATCCTCTCACTTGTTTCTAGGGCATGACTGCAGATAACTAAGTCTTCTGAAATTATGCCTAGAATAATATCCGAATTATGGTTTATGTGTTTGTAGGCAAGGGTCCTCTCTCCCAATAAAAAATGTCAAAATTCATTTGATAGAAAGATACCTTTAAAAAATGGATTCTGGCCAGGCACTGTGGCTCACGCCTGTGAATCTCAGCACTTTGGGAGGCCCAGGTGGGAGGATCACTTGAGCCCAAGAATTTGAGAACAGCCTGTGCAACCTGGTGAGAGCCTGTCTCTACAAAAAATTTAAAAATTAGGCTGGGTGCGGTGGCTCACACCTGTAATCCCAGCACTTTGGGACGCTGAGGTGGGCAGATCACCTGAAGTCAGGATTTCGAGACCAGCCTGGCCAACATGGTGAAACCCCATCTCTACTAAAAATACAAAAATTAGCCTGGTGTGGTGGCGGATGCTTGTAATCCCAGCTACTCAGGAGGCTGAGGCAGGAGAATTGCTTGAACCTGGGAGGCAGAGGTTGCAGTGAGCCAAGATGGCACCACTGCACTCCAGCCTGGGTGACACGAGTGAAACTCCATCTTAAAAATAATAATAAATTTTTTAAAAAATTAGCTGGGCATGGTGGCATGTGCCTTTAGTCCCAGCTACCAGGGAGGCTGAGGTGGGAGGATCACTTGAGCCCAGGAAGTCAAGGCTACTGTGAGCCTAGATCACACACAGTGCTCCAGCCTGGGTGACACAGTGAGACTGTGACTCAAAAAATATTCTAAATTTCACTTTGCTTCAGGTTATTCTTTAAAAGAAATCAGTAATGTCATTTGAAAATTGAAATGCAGATTTGGTTTCTGACCATTGAAATGGAAGAACAGCAGAGTAATCTGTAGTAAGTCTGTACTGAGAATGGGAATGGGGAAAGACTCACAAAAACATGATTTTAAAACAAAAAGGAAACATGAATGTTACTTCATGGAGTTATCCTGGAAGGTTTTAAGTCAATCCAGGGAACACAACAGATTCTAATAAGACTGTGCTAATGACAGGCTTTGACAGTTGGTTAATACCTCCAGTGATTTGTAGTACATTTTATACTGTGCAAATACTGTTTAAGACTGTATATGTGTAAAGCAAAAGTTACTACCAGTTGATAGTTTTTTACTTTGTGTACTTATCAATATAATATTGAGGCATAAGATACATAGCCACGCTGTCCAGTGGTCATTAGAGAGAAAATGTCTCCAGGATTGTAGGAAAAGCTGTCAGAAGTGAGTCCTTGTTAATTGTGTTTATTCAATGGAGAGTTTCCTATCAGTTAACAGACACAGCTTCCTGTATGACGGAAGTGTTGTGGCTCATGGCCATCCCTGCTCCTAACGTTTACATACCTGTATGAAGTCAGAGGCCTTTATAGAAAGAAGAAAATATGGTGTTAAAGTAGAAATGACTCCTTTTTCTTAAAATCCGTATCAGAGTAATATTTATTTTGGTTACAAGAAAAAACTATGTTATCTTTTTTCTTTTTGCCTTGTATGTATTCCACTTACATTTTGAAAAGTGTTTTTAGTTACAAATAAACTTTAAACCTCTGTGTAGGAACATGTGAAAAGTATAGGCATAGTCTCTTCACTTTCTCAGTTACATCCTCTCATGCAAAGGTTCTGATCACAGTTAAATTTCAATGTCTTCAAACAGGGATAAGTGGGTTTTTTAAAGGAGGCAAAGTCTCATAGTTATTTCTATAACCCCACTGATAGTTTGGTTGGCTGGTTTTAAAAAATCTTATTACACAAAACTGAGATGACCCAGTTTCGAGAATCTCAATTAAAATAAGTGCCCAGGTGAAGACAGACGGGTAGACTTCATGCAAAATTAGGAAATGTACTTTTCCGCTCCTATCTATCTTTAATACCTTAATTTCAACCCCTCTTTTCCCAATTCAGGATTTTCCCTACTCTCTAATCATTTGGATTAATAATTTAAATTACATACCATTCTAAGGTACACTTGAACCAGTGTTTAAAATTAAACTTGTGGCCGGGCGCGGTGGCTCAAGCCTGTAATCCCAGCACTTTGGGAGGCCGAGACGGGCGGATCATGAGGTCAGGAGATCGAGACCATCCTGGCTAACACGGTGAAACCCCGTCTCTACTAAAAATACAAGAAAATTAGCCGGGCGAGGTGGCGGCGCCTGTAGTCCCAGCTACTCCGGAGGCTGAGGCAGGAGAATGGTGTGAACCCGGGAGGCGGAGCTTGCAGTGAGCCGAGATCGCGCCACTGCACTCCAGCCTGGACTCCGTGTCAAAAAAATAAAATAAAATAAAATAAAATAAAATAAAATTAAACTTGTATTTCTTGTTGTGGAACCAAAAGCATCTTCTGGAGGAGACAGGAGATTAGTAAAGGGTGTACTTAGGTGACCTGAGGGCAAACCTGCTCAGTCATTTTATTGAGAAATAGGTGGGATGCTTGAACAGCCTCAAGTAAAGCTTCTCTTATTCCCTGTTCTCCTGACACTGGCCTTCTGAGAGTTGTTAACATTGTCCTCTACCCCTGGGGATGGGACTGCCTGCCCACTTTGTAGGCCAGCAGATCCTAACTTTCCCAATGAGAACTTAGTAAAAAAATAAAATTGTAGGCCTTCATATCAGAATTTTTCTGTTTTATTCTCTGATAAAGTACACATGACAAAAAGCTACCTGAATTCATCCAATAGCAGCTTTAAGTGACTATCTAAAGCTTGATATTCAGGGCCGAGCATGGTGGCTCACACCTGTAATCCCAGCACTTGTGGGAGGCTGAGGCGGGTGGGATCACAAGGTCAGGAGTTTGAGACCAGTCTAGCCAATATGGTGAAACTCCAGCTCTACTAAAATTACAGAAATTAACTGGGCATGGTGGCACACACCTGTAGTCCCAGCTTGGGAGACTGAGGCAGGAGAATCGCTTGAACCCGCGAGGCGGAGGTTGCAGTGAGCCAAGATCACACCACTATACTCCAACCTGGGTGACACAGCAAGACTCCATCTCAAAAAAAAAAAAAGTTTGATATTCAGTAACAATGCTTGGTCTTTTCCAGCGGATTCTCAGACCATTCACAGTAATTCCTGAGGGCCCACAGGTTAGGGATCCCTCACTATTGAGTTTTCTTCAGGGTCAACTACATTTGATATTATTTCACTTAGCATTTAATTATTTTTCATATTGCACCTTTATTCTCCAGTTTTGAAGTTTAACACAAGTGTAATACGTTTTTTGTCGTTATGTAATTGTTGTGTACTTGACTCCTTAACTTTTCTGTTTTCTCTACTTTTTTCTGAACTTTCAGAAAAAAATTAACACCTAAACTGCAAGCAGATTAGAGAGACATAACAATCTTAATTGGATTTCTGGTCATATCACAGGTGATAAGCCGTCACAGGTGACAGACTGTGAAATGTTACAGCTTATGCTCCTGACTGGTTGTCCACTCGTAACCTGTAGCAGCGGCTCCCAAATGCAGACTCCCTGCTTCAAGGCCGTGGTTGTGGGTGGGGCACTGAAATATATAGATTCTTCGGTCCCCCTCTAGATATTCTAGACTCACTGGGCCTGGGGTGGGGTCTAGAAACCTTGAAAGTTCCATCGGTTATTTTGATGCACAGTGAAATTTGGGAACCACCAAGTTTCTGTACAACCCATATGTCTGCATGTAGTGACATACTGGTAAACCTTTATCTTTTTTGTGCACTGAAGGACCAGCAGCATTGGGCCTATGCCAGCATGTCACCTCTAGGGTTAGACTGCCCTCACATTCGTTTTTTCTAGGTTAGTTTCTTAGCACTACCAACTTGAACATGAACGGTGTGACTCCTGAGCTCTAGTGTCTTTTTAGGAGGCAGCTTGGAATATTGTCAGTACTGGATTTTAGAGAGCCTGGCTTCTCTGAGTGAACTCTTGGCCTTGGTTCCTCATCTGTAAAAAGATTTTAGAGTAGCCTTTTGCCTTTAAGTGATTACCATAAACTAGATAAAAAAGCATTCCTCTTTATTTGCAACCCCTATATTAGTGTTATTTCCATACATAGTCCACTTTTCATTAACTGCACTCCAGGTGTCATAGCTGTATCAGCCAGCGTCTCTAGACTTTCTTCCTTCAGTTTGCTGTAACAAAGTACCATAAGTACCATAAATTGGATGGCTTATAAACAACAGAAGTTTATGGCTCACAGTTCTGGAGGCTAGAAATATGAGATCAAGGTACTGGCAGCTTCAGGTCTGGTGAGGATGCATTTCTTGGTTTCCAGACAACTGTCTTCTTGCTGTATCCTCATATGGTAGAGAAAAGAGCTTTTGAGGTTCTCTTTAAGGACACTAATCCTTTTCATGAGGATTTCTACCCCCAACCCAATACCTTCAAAGACTCCACCTCCTAATACCATCACATTGAGGGTTAGGATTTCAACATAAACGTTTTGAGGGGATGCAAACATGTAGGCAGGTAGGCAAACGTATGATGACCAAGAACCGGTTCTAACCTCAGGAAATGAAGCAGTAACAGTAGTATCATTTCACTGGAGAAGTTACTGCCTGTTTCTAGAGGGAGTGCGCTGATTACGAGCTCTCCCTACATTCCACCTTGGGAAAATTGCCATCAGATATCATGTAAAAAGTATGAAGTCATCTTTTTTAAACACAGAGTATGACTTCATGGTGTAGACAATGTTAAAAAATCTCTGGCCGGGTGCAGTGGCTCATGCCTGTAATCCCAGTACTTTGGGAGGCCGAGGCCGGTGGATCACCTGAGATAGGGAGTTCAAGACCAGCCTGACAAACATGGTGAAACCCTGTGTCTACCAAAACACAAAATTAGCCAGGCATAATGGCGCATGCCTGTAATCCCAGTTACTCAGGAGGCTGAGGCAGGAGACTCGGTTGAACCCGGGAGGCGGAGGTTGCAGTGAGCCGAGATCGTGCCATTGCACTCTAGCCTGGGCAACAAGAGCAAAACTCCGCCTTTAAAAAAAAAAAAAAGAAAGAAAATCTCTCTCTGTATCTAATCTAAAACAAATTTTTTGGTGGCTTACACTTACAATCCCAGCACTCTGGGAGGCTGAGGTAGGAGGATTGCTTGAGCCCAGGAGTTCAAGACCAGCCTGGGCAACATAGTGAGACCTCAGTCTATACAAATGAAACAGAAAACATTAGCCAGGTGTGGTGCTGTATGCCTGTAGTCCCAGCTACTCAGGTGGCTAAGGTGGGAGGATCACTGGAGCCTAGAAGTCAAGGCTACAGTGACCCGAGATCGTGCCACTCACTGCATTCCAGGCTGGGTAGTGGATCAAGACCATTTCAAAAATAAAAAGTAAAGCAAGTTTTTAATAGTTTTTGGTAATACCCATCACAAAGAGATATTAAAGGATTAATAATGGTGATCTCACTGCTGTTTAATGAGAGAATACTCGTGGGTGTGTGTTGCTCTATAGTTTCCTTCTTTCTCTCACTTAATTCTGAAAACATTCCTGTGAGGTAGACAGTGTCCGAGCTCTTTCTGCCTCTTGGCCAGTCTGGGCCCTGTTCTTCCCATTACCCGCTATTCGGTTGCCCATACTTTCTCCCACCTTTTTTGCCATGTCATGTTTTCTTCCTCAGCTTGTATTCTCCTCTGCTTTTCCTTTGTAATAGCTCATTCCCCTAACCTGTTGCATCTCTCACACCAAATTTCAGACCAAGAGAAAAACGGGATGGGTTTGGGGCAAGTACAGGCCCATGGGTAGGCTTTTTATTCCCTCCGTCTTCATCTCTTCTTTCTCTTAAATGGAGGCATCAGACTTTGTAACCAGTTAGCAGAGGGCATCTTGAAGGAGTTGGTCTTGTTCAGTATCAAAACTCCTGACATTTAACCCTCTGCCTAGTACATGGGCATTCAGTAAATGAGTGAATAAATCCAATTCACATCGTATATTTAGTTAAAAGAGTAGTTTTGCTGGGCGCAGTGGCACTCCAGAAGCCAACACAATGCTTTAGAATGGTGGCCAAATTATGGTGCACCCATGTAACAGTGATTTATAGTAACAGCTAACGGGGTTGGAGGAATGTCTTTAAGTATTAAATTTAGAGAACCCAATTACGGAATACATATTGAAATGAAAATTGAATAACCTGTAACTGGATACTTACCATTCTTCTCCCTCTCCCACCTAACATGGTTTATAATGTAAAAAGTATGGCCATCTATTAGATTCTTTTTAAGGTGAGATTATAGAGATACAAGAGCAAGGAAGAACCAGTTAGTGGGTCAGAAAATGAAACTTCTGTGCTTAAGATGGTCATAAATGATGTAGCTCTGAGCAGAAACTGCTGTCATTTGTCACTAATTTAGCTTCTAGGTGCTGAGATGTGTTTCTCATTTAAATATTGTTTACACTTTCCTACGTGTCAAGGAGAGGTTTGAGAATTGAGGCAAGTTTCCTGCTTCTTCGTAGCTAGGTAGGCTTAGAATGGTTTTAACATTCTTTTCTCATCCACTTTACTTACTTGACCACTGGCTATGGGTTTGTGGCAGTTCTGCATCCATTTCTGTACTTGTTTTGTAAAGAGAATCCACACAGTAAACGAGAGGAGAGAGGTAATCTTTCCATCCTTTGTAGTACACTGTAAAAATTGGGATAGTGCCACCATCTGCTTATTTGTTGATGTATTATTCACAGTGCTGGTCCCAAAGGTGATAACATCTATGAATGGAGATCAACCATTCTAGGGCCTCCAGGATCCGTGTATGAGGGTGGTGTATTCTTTCTCGATATCACTTTTACACCAGAATATCCCTTCAAGCCTCCAAAGGTAAGAAATCTCCCTGTATGCTCAAATTTACTAATTCCCACAAGAGAGCAACTGTTGAGGTTTTTCTAAATTTAATTTTTAATCACAAAACCTAGATTTATCTTATGTCCTATAGATCTGAGTATTTTAACATATACAAAACACTTCTTTAGGTTGATTTTGCCTTATCTGGCAGAGACCATTCTAGGTGTAAGTGCTTTGTTTTGATGGTGCTTAAAATTGCGCTATTTATAGTAATATTGTCATCAACCTAGAATTAATCCCCCGTTTTCCAGCCCATAGAGAAGGGTTTTAAACAGTTAAAAATGGCGTCAAGCCAGGTGCAGTGGTGTGCACCTGTAGTCCGGCTACTTGGGAGGACTGTTTGAGCTCAAGAGTTTGAGTCCAGTCTGGGCAACAAAGCGAGACCCCCAAAAAAGGAGGCAGGACAGGTCAGGGGGTCAAACAACTAGAGAATCAGAATCTCTTACCAAAGTTTTGGATTCTATTCTGCTCCCTGTCATGTTTTGGTCTTGCTCAATTCCTTACCTCCAGGCCTCAGTTTTCTTTCTAGGAGAGGTGGGGATTGCCCAAGTCACCCAGCTCTTGTACTCACCCAAGTCACCCATCTCTTGTACTCAATCTGTGATTCTCATTCAGTCAGAAATAAAACGCAGTCTTTGGGGATTAGGTAGACTGCCAGATAAAATACAGTTGCAGCAACAAGAAGTAATTGAAAGTCACTTTTTTAAAAAACTGGTAAAATTACAGGTAATTTTTACTTTGTGTTTTGGTATATTTCACAAATAAAAATTAAGAGACCAAATAACACCTGCTCATGTGGCTTGTGTTCTGCTGTGGTCCTTGCCCATTACTGGCTCTGCATCCATGGACACTCGATTACATAGATAGTAAATTCTGTGATTTAGGTAGACAGGATGTCTGTGGGACCTGATGTAAAGGTCAGAAAAAAGCAGAAGTAGACTTCTCTTCAAATTTTGTTCAGCTTTTTGGGTGTAGTCATTGTTTGCTAAGTATGTTGTTTAATTATCTTTAGGTACCTATTATGTTGCACTTCAGTTTTTAAGAGAGACTTACGATTTTAAATATTTTAAAGCTTTTAAGTATTTTAAAGCTTACTTTGAGGCAGTGTAGTACTACCAGCTAGCACAAGAGGTCAGCAAACAATTACCTATTCAGACTTGGAAATGTTAATATTTAAAAGATTTAAAATTGCTAAAGATAAAATTAGGAAGTACTGAACTTACCATCAGGGGACGTAACATTTTAAATGAAATTGACACAGTCCCTGAGATGGTCAGTGAACACTTTCTAATCAAATTTATTAAACAAGTCTATCTTCTTGACAGCTTTAATTAAAACTGCTTTTATTCACCTTTTTAAAAACTACCTATCTGGGAGTTTTTTTTTTTTTCTTTCTTTCTAATTAGGGTCATTCAGTTGAGTATTTAGTAAAAAGTGTGTTTGCTTTTTAACTATTGTTTGACACTTCCTTGTTTTCCTTAGGTTACATTTCGGACAAGAATCTATCATTGTAATATTAACAGTCAAGGTGTTATTTGCTTGGACATATTGAAAGATAATTGGAGTCCAGCACTAACCATTTCTAAAGTCCTCCTTTCTATCTGCTCACTTCTTACAGACTGTAATCCTGGTAAGGTTAATAATTCTTTACCTTGTTTTATTCTTCCTCACCTGAAAAGTACTTGTTTCCAAAAGCTTTCAAAGGACAAAACTAATTTTTCTGCAAAACTTTATGAATATAAAAACTAATCTGCTTTTCAAAGAAAGTTTTAATCGAGAAGTTCAGTCTACTAGTTGAGACATACAACTTCATTAATCAGTATATTCTAGCAACAAGGTATTTTAAACTGAAGACGAAGTTTGCCTTGGGCTTTTACAGTTTCAGTTATTCTTCCCTCTATTTTTTTTTTTCCTGTTGCTTAATTTCCCATATAGTTCTTATAAAACAAATCATACACTTCTAAATGCCAAGTCATCTGCCTGGCAAGCCTCACCTTGCCTGTGGGGTTCAGTGGGCATGTGCCCATAGCTGGTCACTGAGATGGCACTCAGTTTTGAAAATGGTATTTGTTAAATACTTAGTGACTACTGAATTGTGACTTTTTTGGGACTTCATTTCATTTAAAAAATATTTTTCTGTAGTCCCAGCTACTAGGGTGGCTGAGGTGGCAGGATTGTTTGAACCCAGAAGGTCAAGGCTGCAGTGAGCCATGAGCATGCCGCTGCACAGAACTCCAGCCTGGGTGGCAAAGTGAGACCCTGTCTCAAAAAAAAAAAAAAAAAAGTGTGTATATATATAAATATATATATGTGTGTATATACACACATATATTATTTATTTTCTAGGTAAACCAAATATAAATTTAGTTATTAAAGATCCTAAGATTCAGAGAAATACTATACTTAATTGGAGGTCCAGGTTTTGCCTGGCAACCTGGCTCTTTAACCAGTGTAAAGGTAAATAGTGTTGCATTGCAACAGCCCCGAAGACTTCACAGTATTCACAATGCCATAACTGGTGACACTGAGCTAAGGGTCACATCAACACAGTTGGATGTTCATTGTAGTCTGGAGCCTTGACCGTTCCAGTCTCCACTGAACTCAGCCTAACACATAAGAGTAAAGAAACTCCAATCGGGTGGTGTTTATTGGGAGAAAAATGGAATGAACTAAGATACAGACAGACCAGTAAACTAAAGCCTGAGCATTCCCTCTTCCTCCCATGTTACGATTTTTAAATTTTTGATGGAAAAATATCCGGCATAGTGGAGTGGTGTTTCGAAGATGGGTTTGATCACACATACTTGGTTGTACATGTCTGCCCAAGCTGTCACTAATGTATTTGCTAAAGTTTAAAATGTTCTTTTCCTTTCTCCAAAGTAATCTACATTCTTTTCTTCCAGCCGACCCCTTGGTGGGAAGTATTGCCACTCAGTATATGACCAACAGAGCAGAACATGACAGAATGGCCAGACAGTGGACCAAGAGATACGCTACATAAACTGGGTTTTCACAATTCTTACATTATTTGTCACAGAAGAGAGCTGCTTATGATTCTGAAGGGGTCAGGGAGGGTGGGAGTTGGTAAAGAGTAGGGTATTTCTATAACAGATATTATTCAGTCTTATTTCCTAAGATTTTGTTGTAACTTAAGGTATCTTGCTACAGTAGACAGAATTGGTAATAGCAACTTTTAAAATTGTCATTAGTTCTGCAATATTAGCTGAAATTTAGTACAGAAAAGAATGTACATTTAGACATTTGGGTTCAGTTGCTTGTAGTCTGTAAATTTAAAACAGCTTAATTTTGTACAGGTTACACATATGGCCATTTATGTAAAGTCCCTCTAAGACTACATACTTTTTGTTTAAAACAAAATTGGAATTTGTTTTCCCTTCTTGGAAGGGAACATTGATATTTAACAGAGTTTTTAGAGACTGTCATCTCATATATATAAAATGGACACGTGGCTGTAAGACACCATATAGGAGATGAGTAATGTGTTTTATTTTATATGCCAATCTACTTTGTTTAAAAAAGGTTTAAATCAGGACTTGTGAAAACCTGTAGTGAAATACCTTAAGCTGTTAACTGTAAGGCGTGGAATAGGAGTTGCTCAGTGGATTGGTTATATGTTGTGGACTACTTAAGTCTGCATTTGTTACTGTGCTAATAAACAATATTAAAAACCGCCTAATACTGCTGTGTTCATTTACTTTTATTTTGCCTTTTGGTTGCTGTTTGCAGATTCTTCTGAAATCGATAGGTATCTGCTTCTAAAACAAGCTAAAAATAATGCATATTTAGTAGGTATTATTTACCCATATTAGGATCTGTACTTTACACAGCTGTAGATGTTGAGGTATCCTAGACAAGGTTAAATAATCTACCCCATTTAGGCTTCAAAGACGAACCCTACTGCATTTTTTTTTAAAGCGTTTTCTGACTTGCAGATGCTGTAGTAGCAAGTACATGGGAAATGGGTTCTGTCAGGGATAAACTGGTACACTGCCGTAGGGGGCATTTTGGCAGTACCTAAGTATACACATGGCATGACCCAGCAGTGCTGTTTCTGTGTGTCTTTCATTACAGAATTTAAAAAGAATTGGTAACTCTGTCTGTACTAATATAGACTAAGTTGCATTAGCAGGAAACAAAACAAACTGGAAGGTACTTATTTAAAAATCATTATGAAAGCATTTGTCCATCTATGTAACATGTATGGAGGGAAAAGCTAGATTAATATTCAATAACTGGGGGAAAAGGTAAGGGGTGAGTTAGTGTCTGAGTGGTAATTTTTTGACCAAAAAAAATGAATTTATGATGAGAAATTTTGAAGAATTCTACTGTAGCAGCAATAGCTGATTTATAAGTATTGTCTTTTATATGTAGTAGTTCTTCACTTGAGCTCATGAAAAAAAGTATTCCATTTAAGATGTTACAAATTACTTGATGTTTTAATATGTTCTTTGCTGAATAGCTTATTTTACATTTCAATCAAAATAGTTATTTCACAGATGAAACCACTAGCTTGCTTACTTCCTTTTAAATTAATAAAGTTACAATCAGCCACATTGCTCAAGTCTTGCCAAAATCTTTAGAGAAACAACACAAATTCATACATCTAAGTTAGACCATCTAGAGCCCAGTATTTTTGATACTTTCATTGTATATGACTAGTTTTCTAGAAAACTATTCCAGAAGATACAGTCTTCCTTCCAGAAAATACAGCTTTACTGTCCTTAAGTGCCTAATCATTTTCAAGAGGAGGAGCAAACAGTTTGCCCTCAAGTATCTGGTCTATCAACAGGGATCTGGCTGAAGAAAAAACGGCCTTAGAGTGTGATGAACCTACTTACGCTACCTGGCACCTCAAATCATGCGAAACATTCTGATTTGACCCTAAATCATGGGTCTTAGTCTGTTTAGCAAAATCTCCACAAGATGAAATTTAGCTTACTACCCCAAACTGTTCAATGTTTTGGGTCCAATTTAGACATAAAAAGTGTTCTATAATCCTAGACGTTAGATAAATGAACTTTTTAAAAACAAAGTCATGTCTGAGCTTAGAAGTTTGCATAATGTAACAATGATTTATGGTATCTTCTGAAACAGCTTGGGGATAGGGGGAAGTTACACATAGGTGCATCTGCATAACTGTCCAAACTTTATTTTACTGTTTTCACAAGTACAACATAAATAACAAAGGTGCTAATTTCAAAGACAGGTTTCAAACAATGAGAATAAGAATATATTATTTCATAACAGGCAATAATAACCTTAGCCCAAATACTTTTAACATCTAAAGTGCATTAAATGACTTCCTTGGGAATTTTCCTAAGGACCAAAGGTAGATACAAATGGCCTATTTTAAATAGTGATATTACTCCATGTTCACAGACACTTAAAGGCAGTCGCTATTCAACATACAATTGTGAAATTACTGATTTTTAGTTCTCAGAACTAGAGTTACCTTTGTTTTTCCTCCCAGGCAAAGGAAAGCTTGATTTGCTCTGGGGTTGAGAAAGTTTACTGGCTAATAAAGTGAATGGTTCAATCAGAGTTTTCCGATCTGTAACAGTCACCTCCCACAGTCTCACTTTCTCACTTTTTGCCCACTGCTGTGCCACTTCAGCGTCCACTTGTCTCTGCTCAGAAAGGTCGATTTTGTTTCCTAATACAACAATTGCTACCTGAAAGAGAACGGATTGAAAAGATCATACTAGTACTTTGCCAACATCAGTTCCTGGGCAAAATGGAGACATAGGGAAAACTGTTCCACTTAACAAACCTGCTTCATTAAACTCATTCTCAAGTGTGACTGGATATTAGGGTATCACCTTACTCCTTAATGCGTTTTTGTTAAAAATGCAGATGCTCGGCTGGGTGCAGTGACTCATGCCTGTATTCCCAGCATTTTGGGAGGCCGAGGCTCATGGATCTCTTGAGGTCAGGAGTTCGAGACCACCCTGGCCAACAGGGTGAAACCCCATCTCTACTGAAAATAAGAAAATCAGCCGGGCATGGTGGCATACGCCTGTAGTCCCCTCTACTTGGGAGGCTGACGCAGGAGAATCACTTGAACCTGGGAGGCAGAGGTTGCAGTAAGCCGAGATGGCACCACTGCACTCCAGCCTGGGTGACTGCACAAAACTCCAGCTCAAAAAAAAAAAAAAAAAAAAAGGCAGATGCTCTAGTTTGCTAACTATTAAAAAAAAAAAAAAATTAGCTTAGGTATGAATGGAAGATAGACTTGGGAAATAGGCATCTAGGATACAGACTGGTTTCAATGAGTCTGCATTTCAGTTTGGCTATACTTGATGTATGACAGATTTGCAACATAGTACTTCAAAATAAGACAACTGAAGCTGTGGGAGTTCTGTATCCATGAGAACAGGGATTGTTATGTTCACATTATTCCCAATACTAGACTGCTAAGGATCTGTTAAATGTATGGGCCAAAAAAACAAGTATGTGCGAACAGGAACATTTTACACGAATGCTTACTATACACCAGGCACTAAAAGTGACCAGAATACAGCAGTCAAAGCTTGGGGGAAGGAGAAGAGACCCCAAACCAGATTTTCAGATAGTGCCCATAAAGATTACACGGGATGCTGTGACAGTAGAGGAGGGGCAGCAAGAACTGTCATAAGAAGGTCCCTCTGAGGAGCAGCAGTGAACTCATCAGACCTTGGAACCACTACCGTCTTCCTTCCTGTCTGTACATTGAGCTTGAGCTCCTTGTGCTCCAGGTAAGGCCATGCCTTGCTGGCAGGATGAAAGTGGGCCCAGAGCTCTGGTTTTCTAGGGGGATCACATACTCTATGTCACCCTTCAAGCCCTCCTGTCATTCTTCATCACCCAAATTTTCATCTTCGTGTACATCCCCTACTGTGACTTCCATTTCCCTCTCCTCCCAACTGCAGAAACTCGTTCACTTTACCCCTTGGAATTCAGCAAGACTCACCCCCACTGCGTCCTCCACCTCAGCTTTGAATGTTCCCTTCACCTTTCCTAGTGGCCTTGCAGTCCTGCTTCCCCTATCATTCCCCTCCTACCACTACCACGAGGTTCAGGTAAGATGTCCTCCTTGCCCCTCAATGCTACCTCCAATGGTGTCCTCTAAAACCCCTGCAGAAGGCTGATGCTATCAGTCTGTTGTACCTACTAACCCTGGGCTGGCCACCCAACTGCTCATCACAGAGCTGGCTCATGGTCAACCCGTCCTCGCCGTTACTCTGGTCATAATTCTTAGTGATTTCACTAGCCATGCGGATGCTGCTTCCAAGTAACCTGGTCTCTCATTCTTTGACTTCTCCAGTGGTCTCATCCTTACCTCAGCCATCCACCAGTCTCTCTCTCTGTCTGTCTGTCTCTCTCTCTCTCTCTCTCTCTCTCTCTCTCTCTCTCTCTCTGCAGCCTTGGGTTTCTGGGCTCAAGCGATCCTGATCCTCCTCCTCAGCCTACCAAGCAGCTGTGACCACAGGCATGCGCCATCATGCCCAGCTATTTTTTTAATTTTTAGAGATGGGGTCTTACTTTGTTGCTGGAGCTGGTCTCAAACTCCTTGCTTCAAGCAATCCTCCTGCCTCAGCTCCACAAAGTGCTGGGATTACAGGCATGAACCACCACACCCAGCCTAGACCTTGACATTGTAACTGCTCTCTCTGATCTCAGCTCCAGGCATCCCACTCTGACTACTGCCTTCCCAGTCGTGCCTAATGCCCCCAGTGCAAGAATTCCAACCACCACAAGGACATACAACCTACTGGCTCTACTACCTTTATCACTGTCCTTCCACCCTACTCATGTCCTTAATTCCTCCCTACCCAGCTTAGATTATTTTTATTCACTCCCTCGCCCCCATTATCCCACCATATTCACCTGGCAAAACCCCTCCCTTGTTAAATTTAACTGTTAACCAGACTCTGCCTACACCATTTAGCTGAATATGGCTGGAGAAAAACATACAACCCTGCTGGCCCAGATCACACCACAGACCTCAAATGAACTGGCATTCTCCGGCAAATGTATTACATTTTCTCCATTTACTCTGTAATGAGACATTGCATACCTTGGTGCCCTTCTACAAGTTCCAGTATCTACTCTTCCCCACTTTCCTTTCACCGGATGACCATATTGTTTCAGTAAGATACGCAATTAGAAGAGAATTTCAGCCGGGCGCGGTGGCTCACGCCTGTAATCCCAGGACTTTGGGAGGCAGAGGCGGATGGATCACGAGGTCAGGAGATCGAGACCATCCTGGCTAACATGGTGAAACCCCATCTCTACTAAAAATACAAAAAAATTAGCCGGGCGTGGTGGCGGGCGCCTGTAGTTCCAGCTACCCAGGAGGCTGAGGCAGGAGAACGGTGTGAACCCGGGAGACAGAGCTTGCAGTGAGCTAAGATCGCGCCACTGCACTCCAGCCTGGGCCACAGAGCGAGACCCCATCTCAAAAAAAAAAAGAGTGTTTCCACATCCTTCCGCCACATCTAACAACCTACCATCTTCCAAGCCCATTCGCTCTGCCCTAAAACCCATCCTCCTTTACCTGGACAAGGATGTCACTCCTGCACTTAGTCCCCTCATCATCAGTTTTCTCCCATTAGCATACAAACACAGTGTTATCTAAATAAAACAAACGGCCAGGCATGGTGGCTCATACCTGTAATCCCAGCACTTTGGGAGGCTGAGGTGGGTGGATCACCTGAGGTCAGTGGTTCAAGACCAGCCTGTCCTGTCCAACATGGTGAAACCCCATCTCTACTAAAAATACAAAAATTAGCCAGCCGTGGTGGTGAAAATGCCTGTAATCCCAGCTACTTGGGAGGCTGAGGCAGGAAAATCACTTGAACCTGGGAGGCGGAGGTTGCGGTGGGCCGAGTTCATGCCACCGCACTCTAGCCTGGGCAACAGCGAGATTCCATCTCAAAAAAAACAAGGATGATACAACTATAGCCACAGGATGAATATTATTCATCAGTTACCAAGAAAAAAAGGCAGGGGGCGGGTAGGTGTGGTAGCTCACACCTGTAATCCCAACAGTGTGAGAGGCTGAAGAAGGAGGACTGTTTGAGACCAGGAGTTTGAGACTAGCCTGAACAACATAACAAGACCTGCCTCTACAATTAAAAAAAAAAAAACAGAAAAAAGTCTGGTTACTGATATGCAAAGAACTCCAAGATATGCTACATGAAAAATAGAAGGTACAAGATAGTATGTACCTGGTGTAAGAAAGGGGAAAAAAGGCTAGGCACATGGTGGCTCACACTCGTAATCCCAGCACTTTGGGAGGCCAAGGCAGGAGGATCACTTGAAGCCAGGAGTTGGAGACCAGCCTGGACCACATAGCAAGACCTTGTCTTTACAAAAAAAAATAAAATAAAAATAAAAATTAGGCAAGCATGGTGATGCACGCCTGTAGTCCCAGCTACTTTAGGAGACTGAGGCAGAAGGTCACTGGAGCCCAGAAGTTTTAGGCTGCAATGAGCTATGATCATGCCATAGCTCCCCGCCACAGAGTAAGACCCTGTCTGAAATAAGGGGAAAAAAAAAAAGAGGAGGAAAAATACTTTTTAATGTAGACTCCTATTTGCTTGTATTTATATAAAGAAACTTTGGACAACTGCCTCAAAACTGGTAAAAATATTTTAAAAAGCATGCTTAATGTATAGGATCTTGGTGGTTGAGGACAGATGTGGGAACCAGACTCAACACAGTCCCCATTTCTGAACCATGTGCAAACGTTACTCAATTTTTAAAACCAAACATGAAAATAAATACATGCAACTTAAACCATGTCATTCCTTTGCCCCAAACCAGTGCCTTCTGATCTCACTAAAAGTGAAAAGCAAAGTGCCCTCATCACCTACAACATACCTGCTAGCCCACTCTGGCTTCACTGCTGATTCCTGAACGTGGCAAGCAAATTCCGACCTCAGATCCTTGGCACTAGCTATTCCCTCCACCTGGAGCACTCTTCCTTCCAGACATCAGCTTTGCTCCCTCCATCCTTACTTCCTTCAAATATCTGCTACAGTAACACAAAATAGCACCCTCATTCCCCATTCTGCTTTTCTACATAGCATCACTCTTTGTAATGTATTAAATATATTTATTTACTGTCTCTCTCACTCCAAAAATAGAAGATTTACTGAGATATGGGCTGTTTTGTTCTCTAACACATTCCCTGTACCTAGAACAATGCCTGGCACATAGTAGTTGCTCAATAAGCACTCAATGAATTAATATGATTATGGGGATTGAAGAAGCATATGAGGAAGGTACTATTATTCTCCTTTTACAGATAAGGAAACTGAAGCAGAAAAGCTGAGAACCAAAGCCAAGATTTAAGTATCTAGTACATGAGTGTTCATTGACCTTTCAACTTCTGTGGGGCAGAGAGCGGTCTCTGGAGGATACCCAATAAATAATTACAGCATTTGCCTGTTTCGGTGGGAAAGATGGAAAATACGGGGGAGAGGAGTTTTCATGCCTTCTTACATCTTTTCAAAACCTTGTGAATATGTTATCTATTTACAAAGTAAATTAGTATTCTAAATAAAATATCAATAACCCAGATGTCTTACAACAGATAATGGTTAAAAAGAGTTTGGTACATACCACGGTATACTACTCACCAAGAAAAAGAAATGAACTACTGATACATGCAGTGACTTGGATGAATCTCCAGAGAATATGTGAGTGAAAAAAGCCAATCCCAAAAGATCACATATTGTATGATTTATTTTATTTATTTATTTATTTTTTTGAGATGGAGTCTTGCTCTGTCACCCAGGCTGGTGTGATCTCAGCTCACTGCTGCAACCTCTGCCTCCCACATTTCAAGCGATTCTCCTGCCTCAGCCTCCTGAGTAGCTGGGGTTACAGGTGCGCACCACCACACCAGGCTACTTTTTGTATTTTTTTAGTAGAAACAAAGTTTCACCATGTTGGTTAGGCTGGACTCAAACTCCTGACCTCATGATCCACCCACCTCGGCCTCCCAAAGTACTGGGATTACAGGTGTGAGCCACTGTGCCTGGCCTGTATGATATCTTTTATGTCAGGGGTCCCCAACCCCTAGGTCATGCACGGTACCAGTGCAGGGCCTGTTAGGAACCGGGCCACACAACAGGAGGTGAGCAGGAAGCGAGTAAGCATGACCACCTGAGCTCTGCCTCCTGTCAGATCAGTGCTGGCACGAGATTCTCACAGGAGCTCGAGAATCGAATTGTGAACTGCACACGTGAGGGATCTAGGTTGCACGCTCTTTCTGAGAATCCAATGGCTGATGATCTGAGGGGGAACAGCTTCATCCCCAAACCACCCCAACTCCATCTGTGGAAAAACGGTCATCCACAAAACTGGTCCCTGATGCCAAAAAGACTGGGGACCACTGATTTATGTAACAATCTTGAAATGACACAATTATAGAAATGGAGACCAGATTAGTGGTTACCAAGGGTTAAGGTGGGGGTGAAGATGGGAAGGAAGTGGGCAGCTATAAAAGAGTAACATGAGGGATCTTTGTGGTGGTGGAAATGTTCTGTGTCTTGACAATCAACATAAATACAGTGGTTATGATGTACTACAGTTTTGAAGATGGTACCACTGGGACAAACGGGTAAGGGACCTCTCTGTGTTACTTCTTAAAACTGCATGTGACTCAACAACTGTCTCAAAATAAAAGCTTAACAAAAAAGCATATGAAAATATAAGTTAAGGCCGGGCGCGGTGGCTCAAACCTGTAATCCCAGCACTTTGGGAGGCCGAGACGGGCAGATCACGAGGTCAGGAGATCGAGACCATCCTGGCTAACATGGTGAAACCCCGTCTCTACTAAAAAGTACAAAAAAAACTAGCCGGGCGAGGTGGTGGGCGCCTGTAGTCCCAGCTACTTGGGAGGCTGAGGCAGGAGAACAGCTTAAACCCGGGTGGCGGAGCCTACAGTGAGCTGAGATCCGGCCACTGCACTCCAGCCTGGGCGACAGAGCTAGACTCTGTCTCAAAAAAAAAAAAAAAAAAAAAAGAAAATATAAGTTAAGAACATCTAGCCAGTACTTTTTGTTGTTGCTGTTTGTTTTGGTTTTTGGTTTTCTTCTACCATCTAGCCAGTACTGTTAATCAGTATATTATCTGGTTCCCTAGACAATGAAGAGTCTGCCACGTGAAGATCTGGAGAAAGATTTGAGGTAAGACAGTTTCAGGCAGGGAAACAAGCCATTGAGAAAGTTTAATAGGAGAACAAAACTATCATGTTGAAAAAACAAAGTAGACCAGTGTCACCGGAGTATAGTGAGAGACAAGCATATGATAAAGATGAGATGAAAAGGATAGGCGTGGGCCAGGTAATCTAAATCTTTACAGACCACTGTAAGGCATATGAATCTTATGTTTAAGTGGTATATGGGTAGAATCCAATAATTATTAGCTTTTTTTTTTTTTTTTCTCGGTAAGCCTGAAGACAAGAATCCTATGTACCCAAGGAGATAATAAAAAGCCCAAGGAGGCTGGGCACAGTGGCTCACGTCTGTAATCTCAGCACTTTGGGAGGCTGAGGCAGGTGGATCACAAGGTCAGGAGATTGAGACCATCCTGGCTAACATGGTGAAACCCTGTTTCTACTAAAAATACAAAAAATTAGTGGGCATGGTAGCACATGCCGGTAGTCCCAGCTACTCGGGAGGCTGAGGCAGGAGAATCGTTTGAACCTGGGAGGCAGGGGTTGCAGTGAGCCAAGATCGTGCCATTGCACTCCAGCCTGGGGGAAAGAGAGAGACTCTGTCTCAAAAACAAACAAATTTTAAAAACCCATGGAAACAGCAATACCAAAGAACATAAAATGAATTATGTAGTACTTGAGATAAGAAGTCATTAAAATTCAACTTGTACATAGTAACAAGCAAAAGGCAGAAAGTCAAATTCTGGTCCTGACTAAATTCAGTCAGTCCTGTATTTCTTGGGTTAAGAAAAAAATTCTAGGCCGGGCATGGTGGCTCACACCTGTAATCCCAGCACTTTGGAAGGCCAAGGCCAGCAGAGCATTTGAGGTTAGGAGTTCAAGACCAGCCTGGTCAACATGGTGATACCCTGTCTCCACTAAAAATATAAAAATTAACCGGGCGTAGTGGCACACACCTGTAATCCCAGCTACTGGGGAGGCTGAAGCAGTAGCTGGTTCTCCTCTGGGGAGGAGAATCGCTTGTACCTGGGAGGCGGAGGTTGCAGAGAGCCAAGATCGTACCATTGCACTTTGCACTCCTGCCTGGGAGACAGAGCGAGACTCCGTTTCAAAAAACAAAACAAAAACAAAAACAAAAAACAAAAAAAAAAGAAAAGAAAAGAAAAAAACTGTAAAGGGTTAAGGTTTTACAGATACTAAGAATACATTGTAATGATCTGAAAATAAACTACCCAAAAGTCTGTGCTATAATTTAAATGGTATTATAATTCACATTTGGCATTTTTATCCACTTGCCTCTTTTTTGTCTTTGAACTTATCAATTTCTTTCTTCAGAAGCTCCACTCTTTGAAAGGATTCAAGGTTATTCACACTGTACACAAGAACAAAGCCATCAGCAAATGAAAAATAATGCTTTGGCAGCTCCACGCCTTCCTGTAGACCTCTGGTGTCATAAAGATGTAACTGTTCTTTTACTCCTCGGTCTGTTTCCACTGAAGCCATGTACACATCCTCCATTGTTTCGCAATCTTCCATTCCTGGGATTAAGAAAAGAAATTACTCTTTTTGGCTAAGCCAGTGAACTGCTCAGTATTTTCTTGTCCCTTAGAAACTGGCTTTCTAGGTTTCCTATTTACCACATATAATAATCACATTTCTATTTTACTTTTTTTTGAAACAGGGTCCTGTTCTGTTGCCCAGGCTAAAGTGCAGTGGCTCAATCTCAGCTCACTGCAACCTCTGCTTCCTGGGCTCAAGGGATCCTCCCACTTTAGCCTCCCAAGTAGTCCCTCCCAGCTGGGACTACAGGTGCCATCATGCCCAGCTACTTTTTGTAGAGACGGGCTTTCACCATGTGGCCCAGGCTGGTCTCGAACTCCTGGGCTCAAGCAATCTACCCACTTTGGCCTCTAAAAGTGCTGGGATTACAGGTGTGAGGCACTGCACCTGGCATAAACAAAATTCTTTTAAAAAATACTTCTTCTGCATAAAAATAAAAATCCCCTTCTTGTTTATGATATTTTAAAAATGCATTTTACCACTGTTTCATTTGTGCAAGTTTTATCTCTTCAACTAGTCTCTAAGTTTACTGAGTGAAAGGAACCATTCTGTATACACAGCAAATATTCAATAAGCCCTTGTTGATAAAGGAATTAAAGGGAGAAGATTAGCACTCTGAATTTTAATAATAGTGGAGAGACATGTGATAAGACAGGTAAGGTATAGTCCCAGTAATCACCTCCATATTTAAATATGAGGCCAGGTGCGGTGGCTCACGCCTATAATCCCAGCACTTTGGGAGGCCAAGGTGGGCAGA
Source organism: Macaca fascicularis (assembly GCF_037993035.2). Taxonomy (NCBI): domain Eukaryota; kingdom Metazoa; phylum Chordata; class Mammalia; order Primates; family Cercopithecidae; genus Macaca; species Macaca fascicularis. The sequence continues at coordinate 24,454,400 of NC_088376.1, read as the reverse complement.
TCACCTGAGGTCAGGAGTTCAAGACCAGTCTGGCCAACATGGTCAAACCCCGTCCCTACTAAAAATACAAAAATTCACTGGGTGTGGTGGCGGGCGCCTGTAATCCCAGCTACTCAGGAGGTTGAGGCAGGGAGAATTGCTTGAACCCGGGAGGCAGAGGTTGCAGTGAGCCGAGATCATGCCATTGCACTCCAGCCTGGGCGAGAGAGCGAGACTCCATCTTAAAAAATAATTTAAAAAAATAAAAATAAATAAATGTGAGATACATCCAGAGGTAAAATCACATGGGTAACATCCTTTATCCCCCCAAGTCATACTATGTTATAGTTTTTTTTAAAACTCTAGTTACAGTTTTCCTAAACAACCTATATACTGTAGAATGATTTGTTCCAGATGCCTTACATGAAATGTCCGTAAGTATTAGATTACATAAAATCTCCATAAGTATTAGATTAAAAGGAATAATCACATGGTAATATATAGATTGCATCATGAGAAACCAAAAATTTACTTTCATCAACATAACTCATAAAGAATGTATTCAGTGTTTAGAAAGGTAAAATTATTCATAAATTTGATTATGTATATACATGTCTGTGTCATCCTGTCATAAATTAAGCCCTAAGGAAATTAAAGGTTATCTATTAAGACACAAACATACTGGGCTTTGATTACAAATTAATTTAAAAGCAAAAACTACCAAGTGTTTTGTCACGTGACGTTTTATCCACCAAAAGCCAGTCCTGTTAGCCCACCCCTACCTGCCTCTCCAAAAGGGGGTCTAAAGCTTAGACCTTTTGATATTTTGGTACTCTAAAGATCAAATGAAGTCAAGAGTCTTCCACTAGTTCTCTAGATCTCCTCTCCCACTCCATGCTGCTGGGCAACAACCTATCTCACATGCCAGGGGACGGCTTAAGGGTGCAATCTCTGGGGAGCGTAAAACAGAGGCTGTCTGGCCTGTGGGATAAAGGCAATGAGTTCCACCATGAAAACGGGGCAATTAAGTGACATGCCTGCACACACACATACTGAATGTTGAAGTCCTCCAGCTCTCCCTTTCTGCTCCCAAAACACTGGCAGCCAGGACTTTATCCCCATCCAGAGGAATCTGGAGAATCTGGCCAATGGAAAAGGAGAAACTCCTAAATATACTGACATCTAGGCTTCCCCAACAAATGCCCCTGCCAGATCACTTTAGTGAAGCTCAAAGTCATGAACCCTATCCATATGCCTAGAGCTTCCAATTGGTTTTTTTTTGTTTTTTTTTGAGATGGAGTCTCGCTCTGTCACCCAGGCTGGAGTGCAGTGGCTGGATCTCGGCTCACTGCAAGCTCCACCTCCCAGGTTTATGCCATTCTCCTGCCTCAACCTCCGGAGTAGCTGGGATTACAGGTGCCCGCCACCTCGCCCAGCTAGTTTTTTTGTATTTTTTAGTAAAGACGGGGTTTCACCGTGTTAGCCAGGATGGTGTCGATCTCCTGACCTCGTGATCTGCCCGTCTCGGCCTCCCAAAGTGCCGGGATTACAGGCTTGAGCCACCGCGTCCCGCCCCAGTTGGCTTTTTAAGTCTTATTTATTTATTTATTTTTGAGACAGGGTCTCACTTTGTCATCTAGACTGGAGTTCACTGGGACAATCTCAGCTCATTGCAGCCTCGATCTCCTGGGCTCCAGCAATCCTCCCACCTCAGTCCTTCAAGTGGCTGGGACAACAGGTGCACACCACCAAGCCCCACTAATTCTTGTATTTTTTCGTACAGATGGGGTTTTACCATGTTGCCCAGGCTGGTCTCGAACTCCTGAGCTCAAGCTATCTGCCTGCCTCTGCCTCCCAAAGTGCTACGATTACAGGTGTGAGCCAATGCACTGGGCCTAGGTGTCCATTTTTAATTATGAACAGATAACCAAGGTTTAGTAGACACCTGAAGAAAACAGAGACTAACAAGAAGAGACCACTACAGAGGACACCAACTATACAAAGAAAAGAAAAACAAAACAAACAAAAAACTACCTAATCTATCAAAAAAATAAGATAGCACATCCATGAAATAGGAACAGGATACTGAAAAACAAAAACTCAATAGAAGGGCTGGAAAATAAAGATGAGGATATCTCCCAAAAAGCGGTACAAAAATATTGAGAGATGAGAAACAGGAAAGGAGAAATAAGAAAATTCAAAGACTAGTCCAGAAGGTCCAGCATCCAAAAAGATAGTTCCAGAAAAAAAGAACAGAGAACACAGAGGAAAGAAAGCAACAACAAAATAATTCAAAACTGAAGAACATGCATTTCCATCTAGAAGGGACCCTCTAACTGTCCACTATAGTAAATGAAAACAGACTGGCCAGGCACGGGGGCTCACACTTATAATCCCAGCACTTTGGGAGGCCGAGGCGGGCAGATCACCTGAGGTCAGGAGTTTGAGACCAGCCTGGCTAACATGGTGAAACCCTGTCTCTACTATAAATACAAAAATTAGCCAGGCATGGTGGCGCGTGCCTGTAATCGCAGCCACTCGGGAGGCTGAGCAGGGAGAATTGCTTGAACTCAGGAGGTGGAGGCTGCAGTGAGCTGAGATCGTGCCACTGCACTCCAACCTGGGCAACAGAGCGAGATTCCATTAAAAAAAAAGAAAGAAAAAGAAAAGATCAATTCTATGACGCATCACTGAAATTTCAGAACACTGGTGTCTTAGTCCATTTGTGCTTCTATAACAAAATACCACAGACTGGGTAATTCAAAAGCAGAAAATTTATCTCTCACAGTTCTGGAGGCTGGGAAGTCCAAGATCAAGGTGCCAATAGGTTTGGTGTCTTGTTACAGCCCAGTCTCCACTGCAAGATGGAGCCTTATTGCTGCATCCTTGGGAGCAGTCAAATGTTGTGTCCTCACATGGTGGGAGAGACAGAAGGGCAAGAGAGCACTCCCTTCAACCTCAACCCTTTTATAAGGATGCTAATCTTTCATGATGGATTAGTCCTCATGAAGGTGAAGGGTGGAGCCCTCATGACTTAATCATCTCTTATAGGCCACACTGCTTAATACTGTTGCATTGGAGATTAAGTTTCAACATCAATTGTGGAGGAGATCCTATCCTTCAAACTACAGCGACCAGGAACAAAGAAGAAAGCCTAGAAAAGCTTCCACAGACAAAGCATCAAGAATCATAATGGTTCCCAGATTCTCAAAAGTAGCACTAGAAGCAAGAAGACAATAGAAGCTGGTAAAGTTAAAGAGACACACCTTCTATGAATCAGCAATTTCATTCCTAGATATGTATACCAGAATTTATCACATAATAGCCAGGATACATGTACAATAATATTCCAGAGTAGCATTATTTCCAATAGCTCCGAACTGGAAATAACCCAAATGTTCATCAAGACAGAAGACAGGTAGTTTCATGCAATAAAATGTTACATCAATGAAAAGTAAAGAACCACAGCTATGGCAAAAAAGGATGAATCTTTTATTTATTTTTTTCTAAATAGAGATGGGGTCTCCTGATGTTGCCCAGGCTGATATCAAACTCTTGGGATCAAGTGATCTTCCCACCTCGGCCTCCCAAAGTGTTGGGATTCCAGTGGTGAGCCACCGTGCCTGGCCTGATGTGTCTTACAAATACAATGTTGAATAAAAGAAGCCAAACATGGATTAATTCATATAAAATCCATAGGGCAAAAATAAACTATACCATTTAGTGATACACACATATGTGGCAATTAAAAATAAAAAGAATGATTAACTAAAAGTCAAGAGAAGGAATGAGTTGCAACTGGACAGAGGAACACAAGAGAGCCACTGGCCTGTCCTCAATGTTGTACTTTTTGATCCATGTGGAGAGTTTGTGAAGGTTTGTCTTATAATTATTATTTTTTAATTTTTTATTATTATTATACTTTAAGTTCTAGGGTACATGTGCATAACGTGCAGGTTTGTTACATATGTATACTTGTGCCATGTTGCTGTGTTGCACCCATCAACTCGTCAGCACCCATCAACTCGTCATTTACATCAGGTATAACTCCCAATGCAATCCCTCCCCTCTCCCCCCTCCCCCCTCCCCATGATAGGCCCCGGTGTGTGATGTTCCCCTTCCCGAGTCCAAGTGATCTCACTGATCAGTTCCCACCTATAAGTGAGAACATGCGGTGTTTGGTTTTCTGTTCTTGTGATAGTTTGCTAAGAATGATGGTTTCCAGCTGCATCCATGTCCCTACAAAGGACACGAACTCATCCTTTTTTATGGCTGCATAGTATTCCATGGTGTATATGTGCCACATTTTCTTAATCCAGTCTATCACTGATGGACATTTGGGTTGATTCCAAGTCTTTGCTATTGTGAATAGTGCCGCAATAAACATACGTGTGCATGTGTCTTTATAGCAGCATGATTTACAATCCTTTGGGTATATACCCAGTAATGGGATGGCTGGGTCATATGGTACATCTAGTTCTAGATCCTTGAAGAATCGCCATACTGTTTTCCATAATGGTTGAACTAGTTTACAATCCCACCAACAGTGTAAAAGTGTTCCTATTTCTCCACATCCTCTCCAGCACCTTGATTAAATCATATATGCAATGCTTTCAAAATTCTGAAAGGATATTATTTTTGACCTAGAGTTCTATACCCATCAAAATTACAATTCAAATGTTAGTGCAAAATAAAGACAGTTTCAAACATACAAAGCCTCAAAAAATGTATCACGTATATTTTCTCAGAAAACTATTTGAGAAGACCCTCCATAACAGTTAACATGTAATCATAGAAACAGAAAGAAACAGAACCTAACACAGATATGAAGCAAAGGAAATCACAAGCACAATTAGTAAATATCTCAATTTGGAAGCCCCAGCTTCACAACTAGGTGCCAGGCAGAGGGCAGGTTGAAGGCCGCCATCACTGAACGTTCTGTTCTACTGTACAACCTTTTCAACCCCAGAAAAGTACTGGAAAATGTGTTTCAAAAAAAAAAAAAAAAGGTATAAGCCAAAAGAAGATGACAAGAGATCTAGGAAACAGGAAGTCAAAACCAGGGAGAGGCCAGCTGCAGTGGCTCACGCCTGTAATTCTAGTATTTTGGGAGGCCGAGGTGGGCAGATTGCTTGAGGCCAGGAGTTCGACACCAGCCTGGGCAACATGGTGAAACCCTGTCTCTACTAAAAATAAAAAAATTAGCCAGGCGTGGTGGTGCATGCCTGTAATCCCAGCTACTTGGGAGGCTGAGGCAGGAGAATCACTTGAAACTAGGAGGCGGAGGTTGCAGTGAGCCGAGATCGTGCCACTGCACTCCAGCCTGGGTGACAGAGCGAGACTCCGTCTCAAAAAAAAAAAAAAAAAAAATCACAGGGAGAAACAAAGGGGAAGTTCCATGATCATGGTGGCACAGTAGATAAAAGAACACAGAGCTCCTGGAAGGACACAGCCAAGAACAAAACAGATTATCTGATGGAGCTGACCTCATGGAGAACTGAGAAACATCTGGACTACGTGGAAAGAACCAGCAAAAGGTATAAACAAAACTAAAGAAATGACAAATAAAGTATTCGTTTCCATGAAAACAACAACAAAAAAAGGATCACAGTATACTAAACTGCTTAACTGAGAATACAGCTGAGCCTTACACAACACAGGTTTGAACTTCACATGTCTCACATGTGGATTTTCTTTCTCCTCTGCCACTTGACAGCAAGACCAAACCCTCCTCCTTCTCCTCAGTCTACTCCACATAAAAACAATGAGGATGAAGACCTTTACGATGCACCACTTCCAGTTACGAAATAGTAAATATATGTTCTCTTCCTTATGATTTTTTTTTTTTTTTTTTTTGAGATGGAGAATCGCTTGAATCCAGGCGGTGGAGGTTGCAGTGAGCCAAGATCGCACCACTATACTCCAGCCTGGGAGACACTGATTTTATTTTATAGGCATTATCATCAAAGAGAGGGTCTTACATCCTTTGCAGTGGCTATTTTTCACTTACATTCTTCTTTTCAAATTTAAATAATGGTAATCTCTTATACATTTCAAAACAACCTTTATTTTTTAAATCAGGTTTTTTGTTTTTTGTTTTTATTGAGAGTCTCGCTCTGTTGCCCAGGCTAGAGTGCAGTGGTGTGATCTCGGCTCACGACAAACTCTGCCTCCCGGGTTCAAGAGATTCTCATGACTCAGCCTCCCAGGTAGCTGAGATTACAAGCACATGCCACCATGCCTGCCTAATTTTTATATTTTTAGTAGAGATGGGGTTTTGCCATGTTGGCCATGCTGGTCTTGATCTCCTGACTTCAAGTGATCTGCCTGCCTCAGCCTCCCAAAGTGCTGGGATTACAGGCGTGAGCCACCATGCCCAGCTTCTTCCTTATGATTTTAATAACATTTTCTTAACTCTAGCTTACTTTATTGTTAAGAGTACAGTATATAACACAACATATAAAACATGGCAATCAACTGTTTATGTTATCAGGTTTAAGGCTTCTGGTCAACAGTAAGCTATTAGTAGTTAAGTTTCTGGGGAGTCAAAAATTATATGCAGGTTTTCAACTGACTGGGGGGGCGGTGTTGGCACCCGTAACCCCCGCACTGTTGAAGGGTCAATTATACTGTATTTATATATGCCAGCAGCTCCCCAACTGTGGTCTGCAGATCTCATGAGGTCTCCTTTCAGGGGATCCACATGGGCAAAACTATATTCATAATAATACTAAGACATTTGCATTTTCCACTGTGTTGACATCTGTACTGATGTAGAAAAGCAATGGTGGGTAAAACTGCCGGTACCTTAGTGCAAATCAAGTCAGTGGCATTAAATGTATAGTCGCCATTAGATCCTCTCTTCATCTTGTGCTTGCGGTTAAAACGTTAAAAAGCCAGTTTTACTTAAGAATGTCCTTAATGAAGCAATAAAAATCACTAATTTTATTAAACCTCAAGCATTGAGTATATATCTTTTCAATATTCTATGGGATTAAATGGGAACTATGCATAAAGCATTTCAGCATACAATTACAGTAACTGTCTCGAGGAAAATCTCTTGTGTGTTTTGAATTGCAAGCTGAACTAGCTGTCACTTTTAAAAATAACAAATGACAGAAAAACTATGTATTTATGACACGTGACAAACATTTTCTCAAAAATTAATAAAGGAAGCCTAGCATTTCAAGGAAAGTAACTATAACAGTATTTGTTGTCAATAAAATTTGAGCTTTCCGGCAAAAATCAGAATTGTATCCATCATCATGAACTTGATAGATTCCCAATACTGATGAAATTGGTAGTGATATTAACAAAAGTGATATGGAAGATTTGCTTAACTCGGTGAACCAAAATTTCCCAAATGACCAATTCATGATGCTAAAAAACTCTGCTTGGGTGAAAGATCCATTTAAAATGCAGGACCAATCAATGAGATTTCAATTTAGTAGAGTAAAAAGCTTCACAAATATGATTTCAGATTCTACACTGCAATAACCTTTAAGTAACCATCACTCGTTGAGTTTTAGTGAAATACCAAAGAAAAATATCCATAATTACCTGAAAAGGCTATTAAAGTATTCCTCCTACCTTTTCCAACTCCACATCTGTGTGCGGCTGGATTTTCTTCATATATTTCAACTAAAACTCCTCAACACAACAGATTAATTACAAAGGCAAGTATTAATAGATATGATAATTGCCTTCTATTAAGTTGGACATCAGAAAAGATTTTCTAAAAAGTAAATCAATGCCAGCTTTCTATTTTGAAAATAAAATTTTTCATAAAGTTATTCTAGAATATAATGAGTTTATTAGTGTCATTTAGAAAAATTAAGTAGTTTACAAATGTCTTCATTTTCCTTTTTTTTCCTTTTTTGAGACAGGGTCTCCTAAACTGGAATGCAGTGGTGTGTTCAAGGCTCACTGCAGCCTCCACCTCCCATGTGATTCTCCCACCCCAGCATCTCAAGTAACTGGGACCACAGGCGCATGCCACCATGGCCACCTGGCTAATTCCTTTCTTTTTTTTCTTTTTTCTTTCTTTCTGTTTTGTTTTTAGTGGAGATGAGGTCTCAGGCTAGTCTCAAACTCCTGAGACCAAGAGATCTTCCCACCTTGGCCTCCCAAAGTCCTGAGATTACCAAACTGAGCCATCACGCCTGGCCAGTTTTAATTTCTAATACAGTAAATGTTGGAAGATATAGCCCACATAAACAAAAGCTGTTTGGGCTCCTCAGCAAGTTTTCGCAGGACAAACGGAGTCTAAAACCAAAAAATTTGAGAACTACTGATATAGGTATTATAATAAACACTACATAATGAATTTAACCACAATTGTTAAACATTATTTTAGAAAAATAGAAGAGAAGCAGAGTACATCGAAATGGTTAATGAAAAATGGAAATGTGGGCCAGGTGTGGTGGGCCAGGTGCAGTGGCTCACGCCTGTAATCCCAGCACTTTGGGAGGCCAAGGTGGGCGGATCACTTGAGGTCAGGAGTTCGAAACCAGCCTGGCCAACATGGTGAAACCCCGTCTCCACTAAAAAAAAAAAAAAAAGAATACAAAAATTAGCCAGACGTGGTGGCATGCACCTGTAGTCCAGCTACTCGGGAGGCTGAGACAGGAGAATTGGTTGAACCTGGGAGGCAGAAGTTGCAGTGAGCCAAGATTGTACCACTGCACTCAAGTCTGGGAGACAGAGTGAGACTCCATCTCAGAAAAAGGGAAATGTGCTTAAGTTACTTGCCAGAAATAAATGCTCTGATGATCTCTATTTACTTATCTAACACAAACATCACTTCACTTTAACCTGTAATATCTATCTTCCTTACTAAGCATGACCTCCAGAGATGGTATCTTCACCTCTGTAACCCAAGGCCTGATTACATGTATCATACAGCAAATACTAATAAAGAATTATTTGACTCAATAAATGAATAAATGAATGAGGTAGTCCAATTAACAAAATGAAGTCATACTCACTAAACGGCTGTTTCTTCCATTTTTAAAAATCTATATACAGCAGCTCTGGGAAGTCGTGTGTTGTTTTTTTTTTTCTTTGAGATGGAGTCTTGCTCTGTCACCAGGCTGGAGCGCAGTGGTGCAATCTCGGCTCACCGCAACCTCTGCCTCTCGTGTTCAAGTGATTCTCCTATCTCAGCCTCCTAAGTAACTGGGACTACAGGCGTGCACCACTACACTCAGCTAATTTTTGTATTTTTAGTAGAGACAGGGTTTCACCATGTTGGCCAGGATGGTCTTGATCTCTTGACCTCATGATCCGCCTGCCTCAGCCTCCCAAAGTGCTTGGATTACAGGCGTAAGCCATCGAGCTTGGCCTTTTTTTTTTTTTTTTTTTTTTTTTTTTGAGACAGTCTCGCTCTGTAGCCCAGGCTGGAGTGCAGTAACACCATCTTGGCTCACTGCAACCTTGTCCTCCCAGGTTCAAGAGATTCTCCTGCCTCAGCCCCACAAGTAGCAGGATTACAGGCATCTGCTACTATGTCTGGCTAATGTTGTATTTTTACTAGAGATGAGTGTCACCATGTTGGCCACGCTGTTCTTGAACTCCTGACCTCAGGTGATCCACCTGCCTCAGCCTCCCAAAGTGCTGGGATTACAGGCCTGCGCCACCACGCCCAGTGGAAAGTCATGTTTTCTTAAATCAGTGTTTCTATGAGTTGTAGACCACCATTCATTATGTAAATACACAGGAAATCACATATATACAAAATATCTCCATATTGATCTGTCTATATTGGCCATTTCTTTCCTTACCTGTGATAACTTACAGCAGGCACTCTTGAATTTCAACAACATCAAGACTTTTTTCCCTCTTCTTTTCCTCCCTCTTAATCTCTTTTGGTCCCTCTGGATTATATCTCCCCTTTATGTACTATCAACCATCTTTAGCATGACCAACAAAAGACCCCTGACAGCTCCCAGAACCTAGAGACAAACTAGAGAAAAACAATCTTACCAATAGTATGATTTCCATAAAGGAGCTGCTCCAAAATTGCAGTTTTCCCCACAGATAGCAATCCACAAACCACAACCTTGCAGCCCTTTCCCATCTTCTCTCAGGATATCACTGTGGAGAGAACAGAAGGTCTTTTAAATTGTATACTGCTGAAACTAACCATTTCTTTTTATTTCAGTATTTCAATTTAATATGTAACACATGCACAGGGGAAATTTTCAAATACAGTAAAGGAGATACAGAATAAGGTATAGCCTTCCAAACCCCATTCCCCAGTCTCCCATTTGCTCCCTTAGAGCAATAAGCATTATCAGTTTCTTATATATCTGACAGAGACAATATAGATAAATATAAGACTTCAGGCTGGGCACAGTGGCTCATGCCTGTAATCCTACCACTTTGGGAGGCTGAGGCGGGTGGATCACCTGAGGTCAAGAATTCGGGACCAGCCTGGCCAACATGGTGAAACCCCGTCTCTACTAAAAATACAAAAATTAGCCAGGCATGATGGCACATGCCTGTAGTCCCAGCTACTCAGTAGGCTGAGGCAGGAGAATCGCTTGAACCCGGGGGGCGGAGGTTGCACTGAGCCGAGATTGCACCACTTCACTCCAGCCTGGGTGAAAGAGCCAGACTCTGTCTCAACAACAATAAATAAATAAATAAATAAAATACATGGATAGATATGAATACATCTTTGTTTTCAAAAAGAATAAATATATTTTATATGAAGAATATTTCAATACTGATTAAGTCTATAGGAATCCAACAGACTCTTAAATCCTTGAAAGAGACTGCCTACTCATTAATATTTACCTGGAAAAATAAACATTTAAGTAAAAATTTAAGGAGGCATGAGGATAAAATTTTTAGAAAATGGACATGATTTTTCAAAGAAACATGAATGTTTATGTCAGTCTTTTCTCAGGAAGAGAAGAAACTGGATTTTGATAGTCACGTGGTTTTGTTTTTTTTTTTTGAGATGGAGGGTAGTTCTGTCACTCAGGCTGGAGTGCAGTGGAGAGATCTCAGTACACTGCAACCTCTGCTTCCTGAGGGCAAGCGATTCTCCTGCCTCAATCTCTCGAGTAGCTGGGATTACAGGCACCTGCCACCATGCCCGGTGAAATTTTTGTATTTTTAGTAGAGACGGGGTTTCACTATGTTGGCCAGGATGGTCTCAAACTCCTGATCTCAAATTATCCGCCTGCCTCGGCCTCCCAAAGTGCTGTGATTACAGGCATAAGCTACTGCGCCTGTCATGTGGGCCTTCTTAGTCATACTTCTTTTTGAGGAAGAATAGACAACACTAGCAAAATTGCCCATGCACAGGACTTCATGACTAAAACACCAAAAGCAATGGCAATAAAAGCCAAAATAGACAAATGGGATCTAATTAAACTAAAGAGCTTCTGCGCAGCAAAAGAAACTACCATCAGAGTGAACAGGCAACATACAGAATGGGAGAAAATTTTTGCAATCCACTCATCTGACAAAGGGCTAATATCCAGAACCTACAAAGAACTCAAACAAATTTACAAGAAAAAAACCAAACCCATCAAAAAGTGGGCGAAGGATATGAACAGACACTTGTCAAAAGAAGACATTTATGCAGCCAACAGACACATGAAAAAATGCTCATCATCACTGGCCATCAGAGAAATGTAAATCAAAACCACAATGAGATACCATCTCACACCAGTTAGAATGGCAATCATTAAAAAGTCAGGAAACAACAGGTGTTGGAGAGGACGTGGAGAAATAGGAATGCTTTTACACTGTTGGTGGGACTGTAAACTAGTTCAGCCATTGTGGAAGACAGTGTGGCGATTCCTCAAGGATCTAGTACTAGAAATACCATTTGACCCAGCCATCCCATTACTGGGTATATACCCAAAGGATTATAAATCATGCTGCTATAAAGACACATGCACACATATGTTTACTGCGGCACTATTCACAAGAGGAAAGACTTGGAACCAACCCAAATGTCCATCAATGACAGACTAGATTAAGAAAATGTGGCACACATACACCATGGAATTCTATGCAGCCATAACAATGAGTTCATGTCCTTTGTAGGGACATGGATGAAGCTGGAAACCATCATTCTGAGCTAACTATCGCAAAGAGAGAAAACCAAACACCGCATGTTCTCACTCATCGGTGAGAACTGAATAATGAGATCACTTGGACACAGGGTGGGGAACATCACACACCGAGGCCTGTTGTGGGGTCAGGGGAGCGGGGAGGGATAGCATTAGGAGATACACCTAATGTAAATGATGAGTTAATGGGTGCAGCACACCAACATGGCCCATGTATACATATGTAACAAACCTGCACGTTGTGCACGTGTACCCTAGAACTTAAAGTATAATTTTAAAATTTAAAAAAAAAAAGAAAAACTGCCCATGCACTTAAAACTGGAAAGAAAAGGAAAATTAACCTCTCCTAGCTTCTCAACTTATATCTAAGTAAGAACAAGGTAAGGTGACATTTCCTTCAATTTTCCTCAAGGCTTTTCTTTCCAGAAGGCAAGGTACCAGAAGTCAAGGCAGAAAGTTAAAAGGGGTCATTAAATACAACAGACAAAGAATTCAAATTTCTACATTGCTGTTTGTCATCTCCCACTACCTCCTTCTTTCCCCTAATTCTCTGCTCACCTACAAGTGACCATGCTATAAACCTGGCTAAAAGGGACACTATAACTCCTTGCAGTCAAAAACAACTGTAACGCCAGTCATGGTGGCTCACGCCTGTAATCCCAGCACTTTGGGAGGCCGAGTTGGGTGGATCACCTGAGGTCAGGAGTTGGAGACCATCCTGGCCAACATGATGAAACCCCACCTCTATTAAAAATACAAAAAACAGCCGAATGTGGTGGTGGGCGCCTGTAATCCCAGCTACTGGAGAGGCTGAGGCAGGAGAATCACTTGAACTCGGGAGGCAGAGATTTCAGTGAGCCGAAATCACGCCACTACACTCCAACTTGGGCAGCAAGAGTGAAACTCTGTCTCAAAAAAAAATAAAAATAAAAACAAACAAAAAGAGCTCTAACAATAAACTTCATGGCCAGGTGCAGTGGCTCACGCCTATAATCCCAGCACTTTGGGAGGCCACGTTGGGTAGATCATTTGAGGTGAGGAGTTCAAGACCAGCCTGGACAACATGGTGAAAACCTGTCTCTACTAAAAATACAAAAAATTAGCCAGTGTGGTGGTGGGCACCTGTAATCCCAGCTACTTGGGAGGTTGAGGCAGGAGAATTGCTTGAACCTGGGAGGCGGAGGTTGCAGTGAGCCGGGATGGCGCCACTGCGCTCCAGCCTGGGTGACAGAGACTCCGTCTCAAAAAAACAAAAAAAGAAAAGAAAGTTCAAATAAGCATTCTGACAAAAGGGATGCTAGGTATCTATCTGCACTCACGTGCTCACTGGATTGTGACAATAAAAACCCAACACGGAACGCACATGTTTTTTAGAGACCAGATCTTGCTACGTGGCCCAGGCTGGAGTGCAGTGGCTATTCACAGGTATAATCACAGTACACTACCACCTAGAACACCTGGATTGAAGGGATCCTCCTCTGTTCACCACATCAACTACAGAATATATCTGTGTGTGTGTGTGTGTGTGTGTGTGTGTGTGTATGTCACCTAGGCTGAAGTGTAGTGGCACAGTCTCGGCTCACTGCAACCTCCGCCTCCTGAGTTCAAGCGATTCTCCTGCCTCAACCTCCCAAGTAGCTGGGATTACAGGCACATGCCACCACAGCTGGCTAATTTTTGTATTTTTAGTAGAGATGGGATTTCACCACATTGGCCAAGCTGGTCTTGAACTCCTGACCTCAAGTGATCCGCTGGCCTCAGCCTCCCAAAGTGCAGAATATATCTTAATGGTGGCAGTATAGTAGTTGTACTTGCACACATGTGTGTTGCACAGCAACACTGTCTTCTACTAACACTGGAAACATTACGCCACAAATAAATTTCAAGTCTTCTCTACTGTATCTCCTCAATCTGTAATTTTTTTATGACCCAAATCACCCACAACACTAATCTCATATAAAAAATTTTAATGCTGCCATTTTTGTAGCATAGTAATAACACAGTATTTATTTTCAGAGTAGTACACTGCACTTTACCAATAGACAACTAGCCATCACTTACATAATACAACCATTATTTCCTTGGTGGCATGCTTCAGATTCTAAATCTTCTGAGAATATTAACCACTGGCTTCCATGAGAACCACTTTTTTTAGGGGACTTTCTTTTCTTTATATATTTTCAACCTAACTTTAATAGAAAAATTCTTAGCCTTTATTTATAAGGGCAGAGCATTATGTAACACTGATCATCTACGGTATGTATGGTATTTCCTTCATCTGCAACAACAGCCTATTTTAAAAGGTTTTCTACAGATACCTCTGAATTTATGATAAATTTAATGTCACTTCATTGATCAAAGGACTCTCCTCTCTGCCTATTGTGATTTCTTTACAAGTTATGATACCACTGTATCTTTGTTTAGGAAGATTTTTTTTAATAATAGCTAAATTTTAAAAGAAACTGCCATGTAGGCACATGAGAAGAGTTTGAAAAAGAAATAAACTCCTAGAGGATGGGACAAATGATGACAGCACAGCATAATTCTGTCAGAAAAGGCTACTGTTGGAATTTAAATCCAAATTTCTCTATTGTTATTTCTATTTCTCTGAAAATCTCTTACCCTCAGTGGAATTTCTAAGTATCAATTTTTACTACTCTCCCTTTCCTGTTCAACTGAAAAAATACGCCTTTATCCACACATTATGCCAATCTTCAAAAACACTCAAAAGAGGCCAGGTGCAGTGGCTCACGTCTGTAATCTCTACGCTTTGGAAGGCCAAGGTGGGTGGACTGCTTGAGCCAGGAGTTCGAGACTGGCCTGGGCCCCACATCGGGACCCTGTCTCTTTGAGTTTATATACGCATAAACTCAAAAGGGCAGGCATATACTGTAGCTGAGTGAAGCGGGCAGCTATAAGGAAAAAAACGCCCAATGATTAACAGCAACAGGCCCTCTGTAAAAAAGAGGCAAATATGAGTGCTGGGGACTACAGCAAACTGGAAAAATCTGACACCAACAGAAACCTGAGACATTCAGATATCAAGCTTTCCAAGTACCTTTGGAAGTAATGTTACTATATCTGCTTTAAAAGTAGCACACTGCAGGCCGCGGGCGGTGGCTCACGCCTGTTATCCCAGCACTTTGGGAGGCTGAGGCAGGTGGATCACGAGGTCAGGAGATCGAGACCATCCTGGCTAACATGGTGAAACCCTGTCTCTACCAAAAATACAAAAAATTAGGCGGGGCTTGCAATGAGCCGAGATCACGCCACTGCAGTCCAGCCTGGGAGACAGAGCAAGACTCCGTCTCAAAAAAAAAAAAGAAAGTAGTACACTACAAATGTACTTTGATCACTCATTGATGATTATCAGGATAATATAATTATCGGGATAACAGAATTAACAGACAACGTTTGCTAAAAATTATACATTGTTTTGTATTGTGTGTGTATATTAATAAATTGGGGAGTTCACTTTGATATCACCAAAGAAGTCATCATGGGCAAACAGTAAAAGTAACTGAATAAAGGTAGCTCAAAACACTAGCTAAGGATTTTAAGCATTTTTTGGAAGGAAACAAAGATGAAAAGATAAGTGTGATTAATCAAAGCATGGCTGAATACTGTAGGTTCCTGGTTGCCTTCCAAATAGGAAACAATACTACTACATAAAGCAAATGAGTGCCTTGCTACCATCAATTACAAAGCTAAGAATTCTTTAAAAAATAATTAACATTTTGAATAAATAGCACATAAACAAAAATATTTTCTATATATGATCACTATGGCAGGAACTCACATTACAAATAACTGGTTCTCATGCTTAGATATTTTCAGATTTACAAATAAAAACTACTAAAAGTTTGGTTCTTAAAGCACTTATAATAATTCCTAAACACAATAAATGCACACCACTTCCTGTGAAATATACAAAGGTGGTCATCTGCAGTACGCTGAATGGGCACTGAATCCCATGAACCGATCCTGGGGTAACCAAGCCTCTTACTTAAATCTAGGTTTCAAGAATTTGAAAGGCTCTGTAGTACATGGATCACCTTTAGGTTCCTTTCAACACTGTGATGCTATGATATTAGAAGTTGCTTATCCAGAGAACACACCAACACTGAGGTGAACACAAAAAACAGTAGTTACAGCTACTTGTCACATCCCTACCCTAAGAAACTGGGCAATAAAATTCAATCTGTGACCTACTATACCTCATCTGATGTAAATTACTAAGAGAACGTGCTTAATAGGCAAGATCCAGGGCAGTCTTAAATACTTATTGCTTTATTTTCCAGGCTAATCAATAACGTTGCTAGAGAATAAATACAACTTCCTCTCTCCAACTTGAGGCTACAAAAAAAAAAAAAAAAACCAGAATAAATATGTGACCTGGTCCATTCCTGTGAAATGCTTTGTCAACATTCTCTTTGAAAAGCCATCAGAAACAGCTCCCCAAAACTGCTGGTGCTTCTGTTCGTCTATGTAAGTGGGTCATTCTACTGTTACAAGTAAAACACAACTTTCTGACGCAACCAGAAAAACAATACCAAAACACTGTTAACATCACTGGAGAGATGTCATAAATCTCTAAAAATACTGTCATGTGGGGAAACCACCTACACTGTGTATTTACTTATGTCAACATTATGTATGGTGTGGAATACTTTCACTTATCTATATATGAATATATTTGCATACATAAAAATATATTCAACAGGTTTTGCACACAATATTGCACAAAATAAAATGTAATAAGCAGATTCTAGCTTACCATTCTTTTATTCATTTACCAAACATTTAGTGAGGGCCTACCATCACGCCAGCTATCAGGGACAAACTAGGAGGCAAAAACAGAAATCATCCCTTGTCCTCAGGAATCTCAAAATCAACTGGAAACACAAATCCAAATCTTGTAAAACTGTTAACTGAGAAACTACAAATTGAGAAACAAAACTGCAAATCTGATTGATAAATTAGCAGTGATTATTCACACTACTAGAATTTTTTTTCCAAATGATTCATCCAACTTTTTAAATTTTATTTTTACTGCTCCTTACCGAGCTGGACTACGCCCCTAGGCAGTGCACCTAGAGTAGCGCATTCAACTTTTTAGTCAGTCATCCTCACTGTTGAAATACATACAGGGCTGCACTGCTTACCATTTTCATCACTACTGAAGTGGTCTGGGTGAGGCACCGCGTTCTCTCACCTGGTCTCTCAGACACTGTAATCCCCCAAACCTGTGAATATGTTACTTTACATACTCATACAAGAATTTTTCGGGTGTAATTAAGAACTTCCATATGAAGATATTGTCCTGAATTATCTAGGTGGGCCCAATGCAATCACAAGTGTCTTTATAAGACAGACACAGGAGTGCTGGAGAGGGCAGAGGGTGTGACTGGAAGATGCTGTTTCGCTGGCTGTGAAGATGAAGGAAGAAGTCAAGAGCCAAGGAATTCAGGCAGGCTTCATAAGGTGGAAAAGCCAAGGAATAAACGTATGTTCCCCTAGTACCTCCAGAAAGAACACAACCCTACTGACACTTTGGTTTTAGCCTAGTGAGATTTACAGATTTACAGACCTAGTCTGATCTACAGACTAAAAGACAGTAAATTTGCATTGTTAGCAACCAAGAAAGTTGCTGAAATTTGTTACAGGAGCAATGGAAGACTAATACAATTTCCTAAGTAGTCTCTCTGCTTCCATTTTTGCTCTCCCTTTAGCCTCAAAAGGAGCAATCCAAATTATCTTTTTAAAATGTACGCCATACGAAGTCATCCTTCTGTTCAAAATCTTACAATGAAATCCAAAGTCCATGTAAGACCCTTCACCTCTCTGACATCATTTCCCACTCTCTCCTACTGTGAAGTTCAGCCACACTGCTTCCCTGCCGCTCCTCTATTCTCCTTGCATGCTCCAGTCTTGGCACTCTTCCCTCTGCCTGAATCAGACCCCTACTCTTACTCCCAGACTCCTATCCTTGAGGTCCTTTCTTAAATGTTACCTTCTCTAAAAGACAACCTGGACATTCCATCCCAAATTGCAAGCCCCACCCCCTAACACTCCCTCATCACTTCCCTCCCCTTACCGTTTTTCCTTAGCATTTACCACCAAACCCAATACACAGCTTACTTCTGCTTACTGCCCGTTTCCAAGAAGGCCAAAATTTCTGCGTTGTTTGCTGCTGCATCCCTAGCAACTATGCCTGGCACATATTAGACACTTAATAAATATTTGTTGACTCAATCAATGTACCAGATGGAGACACTTAAAAATGTAAAGCTGTGATTTAAAAAGAAAGAAAAATATGACGCAGGAAAAAAGATAATCAAAACCGCTACGATTAAGAGATAACGATTCTTTTAAGCTTTTGCCACATTCGAACGCAGAATCTGGAAGGAAATTAAAACCACATGACTATATCAAAAATGAAAATATTCTGGAGAAGCAAAATAAGCCAGTAACCTATTTCTTAATTTAAAAAAACAAAAAACCGCAACGCAAAATGCCAGCATTTTCTCGGCATTTCTTCCCTAAAACATTCACACCTGCCAAACAGGTCTTGGCAAATAAACATTTGCTTTTCTGAAAAACTGTGGTTCTGATGTTAGCAATTTTGGGACGAAATCCGTATGCAGAAAAAGCGCCAAGCCGCCCGCAATCCACCCAGTCCATGACCCTTTTTTAGGACAAAACCCCTGGGAGCTGGGGCCTGCGGGAGCTTCACGCAGTCTGGAGCTGAAGGGACACAGCGAGCGCCCCCACCCGCGACGCCCCTACTCCGTGAAGGCCTCCCTGGGGGGCTGGCGAAGCGTCGGGGGGTCTCTCAGCGCAGCGCTGGGGCCCAGATTTCTGCGCCCGTCGTGCGGGGGCCAGAGAGGGACAGCGCAGCGCTGGGGCCCAGATTTCTGAGCCCGTCGTGCGGGGGCCAGAGAGCGACGGCGCAGCGCGGAGACGCAGAGACTACGCGGGAAGAGAGCCGGCGGTGCGTGAAATAAACCTGTTCTCTCCTCTAACCTCAAAGACAGCGGCTCACCGCGGTACGCGGTCACCGGCTTTGGAACCTGGACCCCAACTTGCCTCTTCTCGCGGCGGGACAGTCACCGACGCTCGCTTACCGAGGCCTCGCCGCCAACTCTCGCACCCCGGCCGCTCAGGCTGGAATCCTGCGGGGCAGGGGGCGGGACAATAGGGGCGGCTGCGCCCCACTCGGCAGAACTCCGCCCACCAGGCGCGATGCTGGAACTACATGTCCCATGAGGCTCTGGGAGGCCGCAGTTTTCCACCGGAAAGAGGTTGGCTGAGGTGGGGGAGGAGCCCAAAAGGGATTGTGGGAGTACAGCTCTTTCCTTTCCGTCTGGCGGCAGCCATCAGGTAGGCTGCGTTGGAGATCTTTGCTCTTCCATCCGCCGTTGATCGTCTTCCTCTTCAACCATCCAGTCCCGGGGACCCTGCGTCCTCCGAGATAGGTCTCTCTCCTGTGCGGCCAGAGTTTGGTCAGGATGCGGGACAGCGAGGGGGTGGAGAGGCGGCCCCCGGGGCGGGTTGAGCGAAGATGTGATGGCGGCGCGAATTTGAGCTGGGCCCGGATCCTGGAGGAGGCGTGGGGCTGACGAATGGGGCGCCCGGGACAAGGCAGCCTAAAGAGAGACTGCTGGTTGGGTGGGGTAGATGCATTTTCCTCGAGAGTTAATCCTCGGCGGCCGCAGCAGTACGTTGCCCTGTTGTGTCAGCGGCATCTCCTTGCAGGTTCCCCTTGGGGACGCCGCCTGCCGCAGCCACCCGCCCCCTTGGTGCTCACCTCTGGCTCTGTTCATTCGCCCCACCAAAACGTGCCGAGCACCGCGCCGGGGTTGCGGAGGTGACTGAACGCGGCTCCGTGGGCGCATTGGTGGGGGTTGGGCTAGCTGTCCCCGGCAGTTGGTGCAGAGCCATTTTCATTCCCGGCGGTTTCCTTGTGCTTGTTGGGGAACTAAGATGGACGAGTAGGGTCGTCTTATTGTACTTCAAGCGGATGATATTTAATACCCAGTTTGATTTCACAGGTAAGCCAAGATGGGTGCATACAAGTACATTCAGGAGCTATGGAGAAAGAAGCAGTCTGATGTCATGCGCTTTCTTCTGAGGGTCCGCTGCTGGCAGTACCGCCAGCTCTCTGCTCTCCACAGGGCTCCCCGCCCCACCCGGCCTGATAAAGCGCGCCGACTGGGCTACAAGGCCAAGCAAGGTACGTGATCGACTGCCTGGATTCTAGGATAAAATTATATTCCAGGAAAGTTGGAAACCAGCTGGTAGGAAAACACTGCTGCCCCAGTGTCTTCTCATAGGGCTTTGGCAGAATAGAGCTAGCAACACTGGTCAGTTACTTTATGCGCTTGTTGTCTAAAGTGGCAAGTGCGTCAAAGGTTGCAAATCTGGATGAGTTCAGACTAAAGCAAACGGTGTGTCTCCCTGTGTGAGTAACCTAAAGTACATTGACAGACTGGGATGTGTTTTATTTTTTTCCATTATATAGCATTAACTTACTGTTGAAGTATTTTTGGTGGAGTGTTAATGACAAGCCATTGAGTCTTAAGCCTGATGGGCTTCCTATAAAATCACTAATTTTGTGTGTGTTTGTGTGTAGGTTACGTTATATATAGGATTCGTGTTCGCCGTGGTGGCCGAAAACGCCCAGTTCCTAAGGGTGCAACTTATGGCAAGCCTGTCCATCATGGTGTTAACCAGCTAAAGTTTGCTCGGAGCCTTCAGTCCGTTGCAGAGGTAAATGGTTTTGAGTAGCAGTTATATTGAATACTGCCTGGGGACGGTGGGAGAGACATTTAAGCAACTCTTCTGATTGTACTTAACGTGAACTGTCTCGTGTATAAAATAGGGTTTGTGATTTTTACTAATCTTGGTAAAGAGTAATTGCTTGAAAGACTTGTAAGTCGTTATTACAAATGCGTGTGTATATACTGGAAGTACTTGTGGAACCTAAGCTTTAAAGGCAAGAATATGCAGAAGAGACCAAATGTGGCCTGCACAGCCTAAAATATATACTAGATATTTTTAAAGCTAAACGTTGCTGAGCTCTCAGTTGTATTGGAAAAAGATAAGGTCCTCAAATCCTAAATTTTGTTACCCAGGTATTAGTAAGGACTGGAGTATTAAGAGGGAATGGTGTGTTTCAGTCTATATTTATGTGTGTTGTTTTAGCAAGTTTACTTTATCTCGTTATACTTGTGATAGTCTAGGGAGAAATGCTTCGTAAATACTTGAGTAGTAAAAGACTCCTGTCTGGTGGTGAACTAGAGTTGAGAATTAAAATTCTTTCTGACTCGCTGCTATGGGCAATGTGGGAGACTGACCTTGGCCTTTTTTCCTATTCTAGGAGCGAGCTGGACGCCACTGTGGGGCTCTGAGAGTCCTGAATTCTTACTGGGTTGGAGAAGATTCCACATACAAATTTTTTGAGGTTATCCTCATTGATCCATTCCATAAAGCTATCAGAAGAAATCCTGACACCCAATGGATCACCAAACCAGTCCACAAGCACAGGGAGATGCGTGGGCTGACATCTGCGGGCCGAAAGAGCCGTGGCCTTGGAAAGGGCCATAAGTTCCACCACACTATTGGTGGTTCTCGCCGGGCAGCTTGGAGAAGGCGCAATACTCTCCAGCTCCATCGTTACCGCTAATATAAGTAAAGTTTGTAAAATTCATACCTAATAAACAATTTAGGACAGTCATGTCTGCTTACAGGTGTTATTTGTCTGTTAAAACTAGTCTGCAGATTGTTTCTTGAATGCTTTGTCAAATTAAGAAAGTTAAAGTGCAATAATGTTTGAAGACAATAAGTGGTGGTGTATCTTGTTTCTAATAAGATAAACTTTTTTGTCTTTATCTTATTAGGGAGTTGTATGTCAGTGTATAAAACATACTGTGGTATAATAGGTTTAAAATAAATTCTTTAAGAGAACTGAAACTAGCCCTGTAGATTTGTCTGGTGCATGTGATGAAACCTGCAGCTTTGTTGGTGATGGCAATGCTGTGCTGGTTTACTTTCAAGTGGCTGGATTTTTTTAGTTTGACAGGTACAGACTTTTTTAACTGGGCTTTAGAAAATCTGGGTTAGCCTGAAGAAAATTGCTTCTGCCTTCATAGTACCATTTTAAATTCACATACAAAAGGTGAAAGCTCCCTAGTTCAGTGCTGTGGCTTCATGTAATTCAATGATTCGTGGTAGTGGTATTAATACTGGTGTGTTTTGAAATTGAATGTGAGATAAAATTAGCCTTAAGATTGGTAAGCTAGCAATGAATGCTAGGGTGGGAAGCTGGTAAGCCAGTGGCCGTTAGATAAATACCTTTCAAGTGTGAGAAGTCAATCCTAAAATAACCGTAATGCTAATTGTGATCATTATGAATCCTTTCAGTCACATTAGAGGGGAAAGTAGTTGGCTATAAGTACCTCATTCTTAGTCCAGTCAGTCTTAAAAACATCTTGGGTTACCCATTCTGTGCACTCCCACAGGCTACAGAAAAGGTCATAAGCGCATGGTTTGCAACCGAATGTGTTTTGTGCAGTTACTTCTCTTGTTCTTGGCCAAACTACCCTAAAAATCCTTACCATTCCACAAAGTTGGGCCATCACTTGTGCTCCCACTTTGAGTACACCACCACATTGCATTTCTGTTTCTATCATGTCTTCCAGGAGACAAGACTGTTTCCCAGGGTGGATTTGAGTATAAAGAAAAGGTAGACAAGGAATTGCCCAATTCTAAATTCTGACTTTACTGACTTTAAATGCTCGTTTCTCTGAACCAATTTTCTCTGATCTTCTCTAGGGGTTTCAAAAGGCTCAGTTAATTGAATTCCAGGAAGTACTCAGCAAGTTCATAGAAGTTCTTGAGACCTAAATTTCTTCACACACACAAAAAAAGATCTTAAGTCATACATTTTTATTGTGTAGAAGTTGTTCAACTAAAGGAATAAATGTCTATTAAAAGAAATGGACTTTCTGTTATTTTTTGTCATCTTCTAGTGCTAATGTACTTTAAAGCAAACCAAATACCCTAGCCAGCAAAAAGGCATCAAAATGTGATTGTAGAAATAACATAATTTGAGGTAGCATAAAATGTACTTACTATCTCAGTTCTTTGATCATTGCATGAATTAAGTTTTTATCTAAAACTGTTCAGCTGGGTGCGGTGGCTCAGGCCTGTAATCCCAGCACTTTGGGAGACAGGCTGGAGGATTTGTTGAGGCCAGCCTGGGCAGCATAGTGAGACCTCTATTTAAAAACAAAGAACAACTTACACATGGCTAATTTGGGAAAGAGAAAGCGTTCGGGCCAAAGGTCAGCATTGTCTACAAGAAAACCTTGTTCCTGTCCTTGCTACCCTACAGTTTAATCTCCACACAGTAGCCCAAGGGATTCTATTAAATTGATCACGGCACTCCTGTGCAAAAAAATCAAAAGTCCTCACAATAGCTTTTATGATCTTTCCACTTTTCTATGTGTGACCTTATGTCCTATTGCTGTCCTCACCCCAGGCTCCTTGCTGTTCTTCAAATACACCAAACACTTCTAATACCTTTATGATGGGAAAACTTTATTCCAATATTAAGGATCACTTTATTAGCTATGCCCTGACCACCTCACAAGCTGTTCCCATTTGCTTTACTATTTCTGTAATGGCACATAATTCACACAGCAACATTGATTATTCAGTTTTGTTTTTTTTTTTTCAGATGGAGTCTCACTCTCACCCAGGTGTGAGTGCAGTGGGGCAATCACGGCTCACTGCAACCTCTGTCTCCTGGGTTTGAGCGATTCTCCTGCCTCAGCTTCCCAAATAGCCAGGACTACAGGCACACACCGCCACGCCCAGCTAACTTTTGTATTTTTAGTAGAGACGGGGGTTCACCATGTTGGCCAAACTGGTCTTGAACTCCTGACCTCAAGTGATCCACCTGCCTTGGCCTCCCAAAGTGCTGGAATTACAGGCATGAGCCACCACACCGGGCCCAAATTTTCTTTAGTAATAACAACAATTGGCTGGGCGTGATGGCTCACACCTGTAATCCCAACACTTTTGGAAACCAAGGTGGGCTTGAGATTATGAGTTAGAGACCAGCCTAAGCAACATGGTGAGAGCCCATCTCACATAAAATAAATAAATTAGCCGGGCATGGTGTTGCACACCTGTAGCCTCCGAAATCACACCACTGCACTCCATCCTGGGTGACAGAGCCAGAACTTGTCTCAAAAAAATAATGGTTTCTTATAATCCCAAAAGGTACAGTTACTAGTATTAATCCTTTTTTGCCAATGAGGAAACACAAAGATGAAGCAACTTGCTTAAAGTCATACAGTGACAGACTGAATTCAAATCCTATACACTTAAAGTTTATTTTCTTTTTTTCTTTTTTTTTTTTTTTTTTTTTTTTGAGATGGAGTCTCACTCTCGCAAGGCTGGAGTACAGTGGCACGATCTCAGCTCACTGCAACCTCCACCTCCCGGGTTCAAGTGATTCTCCCGCCTCAGTCTCCTGAGTAGCTGGGACTACAGGTGCACACCACCACACCCAGCTAATTTTTGTATTTTTAGTAGAGACGGGGTTTCACCATGTAGGCCATGTTGGCCAAGATGGTCTCAAACTCCTGACCTCAGGTGATCCTCCCGCCTCGGCCTCCCAAAGTGCCAGGATTACAGTTGGCCACTGTGCCCAGCCAACTTAAAGTTTTTGTTAGATAATACATTAATGTTAAAAATTCAAAAGTATAGGCGCTACAGTACAAACTCTTCTGCCTCCTAGTTCCCGTCCTTGGAGGCAATGTAATCAGTTTAACAATATTTTTTTATTTTGAGACAGGGTCTCACTGTTGCGCAGGCTGGAGTGTAGTGGTGCGTTCACAGCTTACTGTAGCCTCGATCTCCTAGGCTCAAGCGATCCTCCCACCTCAGCCTCTCGAGTAGCTGGGACCACAGGTGCACACCACGATGCCAGGCTAATTTTTGTATTTTTTGTAGAAACAGGGTTTCACCATGTTGCTCAGGCTGATCTCAAAGTCCTGGGCTCAAGCAATCTTCGCATCTCTGCTTCCCAAAGTGCTGGGATTACAGGTGTGAGCCACTGTGCCTGGCCTACATATGTATTTTTTCCTTTTTTCCTCCAAGTTGTAGGATATGATACACATTGTTGTTTTTTTGTTTGTTTAGTTATGTATCTCAGAGCTTATTCTTTATCAGCTCATGAAAAACTTTTTTTTTTTTTTTGAGACGTAGTTTTGTTTTTGTAGCCCAGGCGATCGTGGCTCACAGCTACCTCTGCTTCCCAGGTTCAAGCAATTCTCCCGCCTCAGCCTCCTGAGTATCTGGGATTACAGGTGCCTGCCACTACATCCAGCTATTTTTGCATTTTCAGTGGAGATAGGGTTTCACCATTTTGGCCAGGCTGGTCTCGAACTGCTGACCTCAGGTGATCTGCCCATCTCAGCCTCCCAAAGTACTGGGATTACAGGTGTGAGCAACCACGCCCGGCTGGAACTTCATTCTTTTGGTATAACTGCACGGTATCCCATCAGGTGGATGTACCATGATTCATTGGATATGGACCCTACTGATGGATATTTAAATTTCTTCCAATCTGGTGCTATTACAAAAAGAAAAATGTGTGCATACATCTTTATTCATCTGTAGAATAAATTCTAAGAAGTAGAATGGCAGAGTTAAAAATCATATGTATGTAATTTTTTATAGATATTGACAAATTATCTTCCATAAAAGTTGAACCAATTTACACTACCACCAGCAAAGTAGGAGAGGACTTGCTTATCCACACCCTCTTTAATGCATGAAATCCAATTTTGGGATACTGCCAGTCTGTTAGGGGGGAAATGATATTGTTCTCCACTTTTATTTTGCATTCTGAGTATGGCAGAGGCAAAGCTACGTGCATACCATAGCTTTTTCTCCCACCTGAAAACACAACTAAACTACGCTGTTTTCCTGGCCTCTCATTCATTTGCGTTGGGGTCATATTACTTCCCTCCAAGACAAACAACAGTTGGTGTGCCTCCTCCACACTTCCCACAACTGTGGAAGCCAGTGATCCAGATAGCATAGCTATTAATGCAAGATGGAAGAAAGCTGCTCAACCCCATCAGACAGCATGAGTGGTAAGATTTTATTGTGTCAAACGACTGCATTAGTTGTGTTTTGTTATTATGGCAGCATAGCCTACCTTGGCCCTAACTAATTCAATAAATAAAGTTGAGCATCATTTGTACATTTAAGAGCGTTGATGTTTGCTTTACAGTGACTTTCCACTTTTCTATCAGAGAATCCCCCCCTCCCTTATGTACCATGCTATATTAATAAATTGGAAGGTAGTTGCTAGCTCATTTCTGCTATGCTTCATTATTTTTCTGCTTATTAGATTCTTATTTTTTGAGACGAGTCTCTGTCGCCCAGGCTGGAGTGCAGTAGCGCGATCTCAGCTCACTGCAACCTCCACCTCCCAGGTCCAAGTGATTTTCATGCCTCAGCCTCCCGAGTAGCTGGGATTACAGGTGCGCGCCACTACTAATTTCTTTGTGTTTTAAGTAGAGGCAGGGTTTCACCATGTTTGCCAGGTTGGTCTATTACCCCTGACCTCAGGTGATCTGCGCCCATCTTGGCCTCCCAAAGTGCTGGAATGACAGGAATAAGCCACCAAACCTGGCCCTGCTCATGAGATTCTTGAAGGTAACTTTATGTAGAATAAATTCTTCAAATTTCAACTGTTCATTTTCGCCTTTCAATTCTGAGTTCTGAGTTCATCTTTAAGTTCTGAAATTTCTAAACCAAATTAGTGGGTCTATTGTATCAGGCAGACTAAATGAGGCAACAGTAACAACCTCCAAATTTTAGTGGCTTAAAATAATAAAAGATTTGTTTCTTGATCATACTTCATGTTTTTTAGAGATCGTTCTCACTCTAGAATCCAGACTGTTAGAACAGACACTATCTGGAACACTGCGAGGTGTCCATGACAGAGGACAAAGAGCATGGCATAGAACACCCTAACTTGTAGAGCTTCTGCTCAGGTTGTCCGAAGCAAGTCCCATGGCTATGCCTGGGTACAAATGGTGGGGAAATCTTCCAGTGCTTGGCAAGAGAGAGAGAATCAAATATTTGTGAACAACTCTAATGTCTACCACACACACTAATCCACTTGGTTTCTCTTTAGTCTTTAGTCTTTGTACACATTTGAAGTATTATGGAGAACAGCTGGTATACCAAGGTGGAAGTAGGAACCAGCGCAGTTCACACTGGTAGAGAGAATATTTTGTCACTGACGTTGCTAGTATTGCCAGAGTATGATGATGATAAAAAAGAATATACTGAGAGTGGGCTTGGTGGCTCACACCTGTAATCCTAGCACTTTGGAAGGCCAAGGCAGGTGGATCGCTTGAGCTCAAGAGTTTGAGACCAGCCTGGGCAAGATGGTGAAACCCATCTCTACTAAAAATACAAAAAATTAGCTGGGCACAGTGGCGTGTGCCTGTGGTTCCAGCTACTTGGGAGGCTAAGGTGGGAGAATCACCTGAGCTTGGGAAGCTGAAGCTGCAGTGAGCCAAGATTACGCCACTGCACTCCAGCCTGGGTGACAGAGTAAGACCCTGTCTCAAAAAAGAAAAAAAAAATAAACAAACAAATATATATATATACTTTTACCCAGTTTTTGTTGTTTTACAATTCTCCTACAGACAATGCATTCCCTTATTGAGTTGATTGATTTTGTAAAATATGGTTATCTGCACACAACTGCAACCAATTCATTTGACACTTTATTATGTAATAGCATCCTTGCTGTATACCCACAAATGGTCACTGAAGAATACTTTAGCTGTATGCTGTTCAATATGATAGCCACTAGCCATCTGTGACTTTTAAAATTTAAATAGGATTTAAAAGTCAGTTCTCCAGTCATATTAGCTACACTTCAAATGCTCAATGGGCACATTGGCCACCATAATGGACAGCACAGAAAACATTTCGACGGTCACAGAAATTTCTGTTGTATAGCGCCGATTTATGTATTTTTTATTTATTATTATTATTATTATTTTTTGAGATGGCGTCTTGCTCTGTCGCCCAGGCTGGAGGGCAGTGGCGCAATCTTGGCTCACTGTAACCTCTGTCTCCCGGGTTCAAGCAATTCTCCCTGCCTCAGCCTCCTGAGTAGCTGGGACTACAGGCACCTGCCACCACGCCTGACTAATTTTTGTGTTTTTAGTAGAGACAGGGTTTCACCATGTTGGCCAGGCTGGTCTCAAACTCCTGACCTTAGGTGATCACCTGCCTTGGACTCCCAAAGTTCTGGGATTATAGGTATGAGCTGTGGCGCTCGGCCAGAGTACCGACTTAGACCTTTGAAATTTTTCTTTATTTCTTCTTCTTTCTTCTTCCTCCTGCTCCTTCCTCCTCCTCCTTCTCTTGCTCCTCCTTCTCCTGCTCCTCCTCCTCCTCTTCCTCTTCTTCTTTTTTCTCTTCTTCCTCTTCCTCTCCTTCTCCTCTTTCCTCTTCCTCTTTTTCCTCCTCTTCTTTTTTTGTCATTCTCTAGTAGATGAAGATGAGGCATATGAAATCTAGTTTTACCATAAAAAGTTTTATGTATAGATTTCATATAAGAATAATATTTGTTGCTATAGATATTTTAATTGTATAATTACCACTTCCTTTGTTAGGGCGATTTTAGGTTTTTGGAAGTTTTTGATAAGAATTTGATCCCAATGGTACAAACTGTAAAAGAATGAACTACTACAACACCTTTTCTAAGAGAAAAGGTTTTGGTCTAAAAAGACCTTTAGTTTTCCATTGGCTGCAATTTGGCTGCATCTTTTGCCAAACTGTTAGATCTTTGAAATCAGTTTTATAAATATTCATCATTCAGAGAAGAAACAATTCTTTGGATTTGTCCTAAAAGGATCAAGCTGGCCTGAAATACCAATAGGGGGTGACATGTACCAACAAGCTACACTTTGACCATCAGCTGCCCCAAACAGGATGAAGTCCATGTTGCAGTTTTTAACCCAGCAACACTCTCCACAGCCCCAACATCATTTCAGTTCAGCCTTGGGAAGGTTGGCTAGACATTTAGCTTGTCCATTGATTTTATTCTTACTGATGTAGTGAACATCTTCACTATACATATAGTTTTCAACATATTTTTGTTTGTTTGTTTGTTTGTTTTTTGAGACGGGGTCTTGCTCTGTCACCCAGGCTGGAGTGCAGTGGCCGGATCTCAGCTCACTGCAAGCTCCGCCTCCCGGGTTCACGCCATTCTCCTGCCTCAGCCTCCCGAGTAGCTGGGACTACAGGCGCCCGCCACCTCGCCCAGCTAGTTTTTTGTATTTTTTAGTAGAGACGGGGTTTCACCGGGTTCGCCAGGATGGTCTCGATCTCCTGACCTTGTGATCCGCCCGTCTTGGCCTCCCAAAGTGCTGGGATTACAAGCTTGAGCCACCGCGCCCGGCCCAACCTATTTTTATATAGGAAAAATAACCTGAAAATAAAGCCTTTTAGTATAAAATGCCACTCAAATTTTCTTTAGAAAAAGTAAAATCTGCTGCAAGGCAGGGTGCAGTGGCTCATGACTGTAATCCCAGCACTTTGGGAGGCCAAGGTGGGAGGATCACTTGAGGCCAGGAGTTCGAGACCAGTCCAGTCAACATAGTGAGGCCTCCATCTCTATATTTTTTAATTGAGGAAAGAAAAAAATCTACTGCAAAGGGGCTATAGTTGGCCTGTGCCATTAAACCTCATAATCACAGCATTCAAACTTAACGAAATGCTGTAGCTGGAACACACACTTCAGCTCACTCTGAAATCCTGGCAAAGGGCAACTCACTCCTCCAAAATTGACGAAATCATTTGATTTAATTGGCATGCTGTGAACATCTGAACTCATTTGTTGGCATTTCTCATTGTCATTTAGAGAGAAGTTCATTATTTGGCAGTCCTAGTTAGAGACATTAACTGATGGATGATGTAATTATCAGTCATCAAATCACGAAACTTCTTTCTATGAGAGTGTAAACATACTACTTAGCTTCCAGAGGTTGATTATTAACTAAGCTAGGATGTTTTGCTTATCAAAAAGAAAGATTCAAAAAATGATCATCCAAGGCTGAGCATGGTGACTCGCACCTGTAATCCTAGAAATCTGGGAGGCCGAATTGGGAGGACTGCTTGAGCACAGGAGTTCCAGACCAGCCTGGGCAACATGGTGAGACCCTGTCTCTACAAAAGATTTAAAAATTAGCCTGGTCTGGTGGTGCATGCTAGTAGTACCAGATATGCGGGAGGCTGAGGTGGGAGAATTGCTTGAGCCTGGGAGGTGGAAGCTACAGTGAGCCATGTTGGTGCCACTGCACTCCAGCCTAGGCAACAAAGCAAGACACACTCTCTCCTCTTTCTCGCTCTACACACACACACACACACACACAAACACACACACAGATCATCTGAGCCAGGAATCGTAGCCCGCACCTGTAGTCTCAGTTACTCAAGAGGCTGAGGCAGGAGAATTGCTTGAACCTGGGAGGCAGAGGTTGCAGTGAGGCAAGATTGCACCACTGCACTCCAGCCTGGGCAACAGAGCAAGACTCTGTCTCAAAAATAAATAAATAGGCCGGGCGCGGTGGCTCAAGCCTGTAATCCCAGCACTTTGGGAGGCCGAGACGGGCGAATCACGAGGTCAGGAGATCGAGACCATCCTGGCTAACACGGTGAAACCCCGTCTCTACTAAAAAATACAAAAACTAGCCGGGCGAGGTGGCGGGCGCCTGTAGTCCCAGCTACTCGGGAGGCTGAGGCAGGAGAATGGCGTAAACCCAGGAGGCGGAGCTTGCAGTGAGCTGAGATCCAGCCACTGCACTCCAGCCTGGACGACAGAGCCAGACTCCATCTCAAAAAAAAAAAATAATAATAAAATAAATAAATAAATAAATAAATGTTATCATTTGAATACCATTAGTGCTCAGTAACCCTCCAATCCCCCATAACTCCTTGATGAACTGACATTAAGTTTCTAAATATATAAAAAATAATTTACATTCTTAATGTAATTAAGAATGTGTGTCAGGTTTAACTTGTACAGAAAAATAAAGATTCTGTTGCATCTTGAATATGATCTAGAAAAAAATGTTTATACTAATTTTTTTCCTAGAAACACTGTAATTTGAGATAATGCCATATGTGGAAGCCGACTCCAAGTCAAGATTCGTGTGCTAGTTTTTTATTACTGAAGTGCTTTTAGGGGAAACTGACAAGGGTGTGAGAAAGTCAGACCAAAAAAACAGAAGCCTCAAAGTATGATTTAGGCTTAAAAAAAAAAAAAAAGAGAGAGAGAGAGAGAGAGAGACAGAGAGAAGCCAAATCAGATTGTGATTTCAGTCAAAGTCCTACATGGAGTTGTTTCTTCCTGACCCCACAGTAGAACTCTGGAGTGAAGTTATGCCTCAGAGTTTGTACCAACTCATGGCAAGAATACTGTTTTTTGCGGATCACTTGAGGTCAGTAGTTCGAGACCAGCCCAGCCAACATGGTAAAACCTTATCTCTACTAAAAACACACAAAAAATTAGCAGGATGTGGTGGCAGGCACCTGTAATCCCAGCTACTCGGGAGCCTGAGGCAGGAGAATGACTTGAACCCAGAAGGCAGAGGTTGCAGTGAGCTGAGATCGGGCCACTGCACTCCAGCCTGGGTGACAGAGCGAGACGCCGTCTCAAAACACACACACACACACACACACACACACCCCAAACAGACAAAAAGAATACTGTT